>NC_139546.1:25854258-30654258 GCF_965153285.1 Podarcis tiliguerta | reverse complement strand
CATGTGGAAATTTAATGTAGCAGGGATTTTGAAGTCCTTCTTGCTCATATGCACAACAAGATACGTCTCTTTACCTTGGCCTTTGACACTTCAGATATTTGCTTTTGGGGCTGATCTTATTTTTCTGGTTGTAAAATGTTTTAACTGACTTTTCATAATGCATTTTTACATTGTTGAAATCTGACCTCAGACCATAGGGGCGGGTTGGGGGGAGTGAAGAGAAATGTAAAATAACGGTTACGACAAAAGTATCAAAATCAACGCCAATAATATCTGCTGGCATTCTGCAGCTAGGGAGGTTTTGGATGGTGAGGGGTTTTGAAGAAGAAATCCTGTAATGCACTTTCTGAGGTATTGCCGTGACAATAAGGGACATTGCCACATGAAAAATGGGGACCTAAACAAATTTTTGCAGAGCATTCCTGCCCTCTAACAGGACTGCTGCTGCTGCTTAGGAGTACAGTCAGTCTGGAGCAAGAGCCATGTGAAGCTTTTTTTTTTTTTTTTGCAGTTTATAGAGGGAGGGGAGCTTTCAGGAGTTGAAGCAAAATGGATACATTTTTATTTTCTGACTTCCTGAAAGCATGCAGTAAATAAACCTACAGGGATTAGGTTTGTAGTTGGTTGCCTCCCTCAATTTGATTGTTTTATTGTTATATAGTATTGGGTAGGGATGGGAGAGAAATTTGGTTTGGTTCATATTTCAATGTGACTCTACTTAATCTGCACTTGCTAAAAAGACACACAAACTGAAAAGCAGCGATCCTTCAAAATTCACACTGGCTTTTGTGATGCAGTTCTCCAGCCAAAATCTGTGTACAAAAATATACACATTAGGGGAAAGCGAGCACTAAAAGGTCCGGTTCTTGTTGGCCGTTAGAAGACATACTGTAATACAAACCACTGCAAAGTACACATACCTCACACTGGTACTGAGAATTGCACATTCATCCATTGGGAAAATAACTACTTCCTGGATGCTTTCTCAAACGTAACTTCTATGTATTTTGCTGGGGAAAGAGAGAAATGAGAGAGAAAGAGAGCAATGCATTAAAATGCAGCATTTTATACAGGATAGATATGGATAGTGGCTAACATTGTGTGTAGACCACCTCCCCAATCAACAGGGGTAGTGTACTAGATGCAGAGGAAGTGGTGTGTGTGAATACAGCCCTCCCCTTTGGTATCTGTTTCGGTTCCTCCCACTAAAGAGTTGTAGGTAGCTCAAGTTCTTCAAATCTGTTCCACATATCCTCTCTTTCATTTCTTCTCTCTCTTCTACAGGCAAATTATATATAAAACTGCTTTTATAAGAAATTCAGAAAAGGCAATTTGAGACTAGGACATAATCTAACCACATTTTTAATCCAATTTGATTTCAGGTTAGAATATCCAAGTATACACTTAATGTTTCTGCTGACAACAGTGGGGGTTATGTTAGGTCAATAATTCTGAGTGTATTGTGTCCTTACATTGTGTGAACGGTGAAAAAGCTCAAGGGGATGATCATGAGAAGAAATCCCACTTGCTGACTGTGATAATGCACTTTGAATTATCTGTAAAAGCAACTATGCTGTCACACCCTTTGACAATAAAATAATATTAATTAAAAAAAAATACAAGGAAGAAGTTACCTTTTCCTGGATTTAGAAGAAATCACGATCGTGATTAAAACACTCTGTCCTTGACTACCAGAAACAAAACTGTGGTTGGTGTTTGTTTCGCTTCTATTCTTTACAGAGTGAGAGCAGGTTCAGTGCTGCTGAACCTTGGCCAGAAAAAACAGATAAAATTACAGATTAATTTAGGGGAAGGGCTGAAGCTCAGTGGCAGAGCATTTCTCTTGCAGGCAGAGTTAGCACATGCTGATTTTATGCAAATATGTGCCCTCTTTTGCCTCTTTTCTGGTGATGTGTAAGTAGCTACCCTACATTTCTTCTGCTTCAGTTGAGCAACCACCTCCCAGCAATAAAACGTAATGTTTGCATGAGCAGAATATTTGCCAATATGATAAACGGTGTATTGTAGAGATAGGGTTTGCTTACTGCTAAGATCACTTAAAACTTCGGTTCACTATGAAATTCCTGCTAGTAAAGACACAGGTGGGGGTACCTCCTGACAATGCTATTTGCAAGTACAATGTTTTAACTGGAGAAAGAAAATGACAACTGCTGCAGAGTGGTTCTGCAAAAGAAGCAAATGGCCAAAAAACATGCAGTCTGGGCAGGGCAGAGCCCTAATTTGGAGGGTTCAAGATCTTCCCTACTCATGGGGGCATGTTTGCAGGCATCGCTGCTGGTATAAGAGAAAAGCATTGGAAGGAAGCCTTGCTCCGAGGTCGTAGAGGAGAAAGGCATTGCAAAGAAGCCTTGCTCCGAGCACCTTGTGTATATGAACATGCCCAGTGTCCTGTGGCCCTGCTGCCCCGATGTTCACCTCAGCATGCAAGCCAATAATAAGAGTACCACCAATGATACCCAAAAAGTGTAGGCTGGCCAAGAGTGCCTTTAACCCAATATGACCTCAATTGATCACCCCATCACTCTATTCAGTTCACGCCTTCTATAAATAAAACCAAAATTCAAAAACAGCCCTCTGCAGATCCCAAGAAATAAGTCACAGCCTGCCTTGGTCAGGTGAATCCCATCATCCTGAAAAATAGTGGGGAAGATCAATGTGGATCCTACCCCAAACAAAGTCCTTAAACAGGCAATTCACCTTCCTGTGGGCCCTATCCACCTTGATTGGTTGGTGTGCCTCTTGCCACATACAAGGCTCCAAGAACTCAGACCAAACCAAGGAAAGAAAGTATGGATCCAGCAAAGATCCTTCGTAACTCACTAGGATGTTAATTCCTGTCCATTGAACGAAATAATTCTCACCCAAATGGATGCGTAAGATGTGGGGGAAGAACCCAGGCACCTCAAGGTGAGAAAATGTGGCCAGTAGCTCTCCTCAAAGCATGCTTCTCCCAGTTACGCACTGGAAAGTAATATGGGCAGGCAAATGTAACTGCATACCAACAGCCGATGATGCATCCCTCCATTGCACACAGAACAAGAGGGATTGTTCTCATAGTGTAGCTCTGAAAGCCTCTGGCAACTGGCCCAGATCTGTCTAAAGAAAGGAGAGAGTTACCAGAGAGTACCTAATATGTAACTTGTAAACACTGGAATGCCATCTCTTGATGTCCTTGATAAGATCTGTAGGCATGCCCATCAAGCCACAGCCTTGGCTCCAATACGGAATAAATGCATTCCAAATAGTCACATCATCTGGTGGTGTAGGGCCTGGGGCAACAATGCCCCAAATTGAAACTGCATCAGTGTTGAGGAATCCTGATTAACCAAAAGATAAACGTGTCCCATAGGCCTATTGGCCAAATAAGCCATGAGGGCCATCATGGGCCATATGTACAAACAGGCAACTATCAAGCATGACCTTGGTGCCAAAGCCTTGCTGGTCCATCATGACGCACTTCAACACTATGTGCCTCCATCCACCTGTAACAGGAACATCCCTAAACAGCAAGAGCTGCAGGAGGAGTCTCACTGGGATGGAGGGAGCAGCTCACGTAGCCGGATTTTAATAGGAAGCTTACCTGTCTGTCAGGTAGCTTCTCATTTCAGGCTGTCTGTCAGTGTGCTTTTTACTATGTTTTTATCATTGATGTTCTGTAATGTATTTTTAATGTTTTAATGTTGTACACCACCCTGGGATCTTTAGATAAAGGGTGGTATATAAATTGAATAAATAATTAATAGTAATAATAACAATACCAAAATCTCACTAATTACATGGATTAGGAGAAAGTATGAAAGTTGTCTTGGCAAAATCCTCAGAAGGGGAACAGTAAAAAACAAACAAACTTCAGAATGTATTTTAGGCTGATTGTAGAACTGACCACATTGCTACAGCATAACATTTATTTTGGGACATTTGCTCATTTTTTCTCTTCCTTTGAGGTTTTCGTTAACGTACTGTTTAACCCATTAGCATAATAATTTTTTTAATAGCTTGTGCAAACATATACTATCCAGACTCATCTCTGCCTGTAATGTGGTCACTATGTCTGCAGAGAAGGGTATCTGCTCTTGCACTCTGCTTCAGCTTGTGGGCTTCAAACATGTATCTTGCGGTTGGACACAGTGAGAACAGAAAGCTAGGCTAGAAAGGCCTTTGGTTTGATCCAGCAGTGCTCTTCTTATGTACATGACCTAAAGGCTATATAACAGTTCTCGAAAAAGGAATGCTAACAGCTACATAAATTGAATGATTATGATGAAGTTGAAACAAAACTTCATGTGGCATTGGATGGAGGAGTCTCAACTTCTTCAGTGGTGCTTTCCCAGGTGGACTCGGCAGAATTTCCAAAGATGCTTTTAAAAACCTAGTTTTACAAGATAAATCCAAGCTGTGTTTTAATGCCTCATATTTTCTCCCTCACCTCAGCATACACACAGACTTGCAACAGGTGGTCCAAGTAGGCTGAAAGTCTGGGTGTTCCTAATAAGGCCACAGTTGCCTTCTCTTTCAGGGAGAAAAATATGGTTGCTGCCATCATTATGCCCCCTTTCCATTATGTGCTTGAGAGAACAACAGTGTTTTCACCTGGGATCTAAGAGTTAGAAGATCTGGTGCTAGTCAAGTTTCACCGAGAAGGGACATTCAACCAGGGATGCTAGCAGGATTTCCTGGGCTGAGTACCACTGCCACACAAGCATGGGTGTAGCCATGATGGGTGTAGCATGGGGTTTGGGGTGGCAGAACCTGAGTTAGTTAAGTATTTTTTATTGATTTACTTGATTTGGAGCTACTTCTATATACATACAGATCCTCCAAGAGTCCGTATTTTCCAGGGATGTCCCTTATTTAGAGAAGCCATCCCAGTTTCTGATTTGATCCTGGAATGTCCTGCTTTTCCTTAGGATGTCCCTATTTTCATTAGAGAAATGTTGGAGGGGATGGAGTTATACAACCCCCGAGCTGTCTGAAGGAAATCCCGTATAGGGAAGTTTTTAATGTTTAATGTTTGATTATGTTTTTATATATGTTGGAAGCAGCTGGGGCAACCCAGTAAGATGTGTGGGGTATAAATAGAAAAATTTTCATTATGAAACGGGACATCCCTATTTTCATCAGAGAAATGTTGGAGGGTATGTACAGTACATATATAAACTTAGGAAAGCCTGCCTGTTGAAAAGGTAAAAGGGGGAGGGGAGAATAATTCATAGACCTTGAGCTTCTGGGTGGAAAAACAAGACATTCTGAGCACATGCAACTTCACAACTCTTGCGTGGCGAGTTCCCACCCCCCCAGGTGGAAATAATGACACATGACACAATTATTAAGGTTAATGGTCTAAAAAAGGCCACAACATTATTGGTTTCAGGTGATGAGTCGTATTGGCTTAGACATTGGTCCTAACCGACTATATCTGAAGTCCGGGAAGGGTTAACTACCACTAGGGGGAATCCTACTGATGCACAACAACTAGGAACTCCCCTGGGGTCACTGATAGGGGGTGTGCCTTAGGCCCTCACCTCCCTAGGCTTCGGACAGGGCCACCCCCCCATGGAATCCTTAATCGGACTAATAATTCATAGACCTTGAGCTCCTGGGTGGAAAAACAAGACATTCTGAGCACATGCAACTTCACAACTCTTAGCAGAACACACTCAATATTTTGCCCTCATTGGGTAACAGAAAAGTATCATTTGTTCTCACCCCCCAACTTGTCACTCTGTAGTAATACACCACAGTCCACTGATAACCAGCTAACTAGTAGCCGCTGTGTGGGGGACATGCAAAGGTAAAGGGGTGCACTACAATATTAACATTTCCCTCTGATTTCTTTCAAGCGTGTTATTGTTGAGTGAAACATTCAAAGCCAGCTAATTCTATTTTACACTGCAAAGGGTGCACACTTGGGGAGTGAATGGAATAATGTGAACAGTAATTAAACAGACATACACAGGGCAGACTCTTGTCTTCAATGCAGCCTCAGGTTACCAGGAGCAGCAAAGGTGTTTCTGGCACCTTCATTATACAGTGGTATCTTGGGTTAAGAACTTAATTCATTCCAGAGGTCCATTCTTAACCTGAAACTGTTCTTAACCTGAAGCATCACTTTAGCTAATGGGGCCTCTCGCTGTTGCTGCGCCGCCGCCACACGATTTCTGTTCTCATCCTGAAGCAAAGTTCTTAACCCGAGGTACTATTTCTGGGTTAGCAGAGTCTGTAACCTGAAGTGTCTGTAAACCGAGGTACCACTGTACAGCTTCAAGCAAATGCTGAATACCCATTTCTTTATCCTGGTCTTTGACATTTGAGGTGTATATTTTTAGGAACCGCCTCATTTTTGTGGTTGTAAATGGTTTTAAACTGTTTTTCATGAGGTTGTTTTTAATCTTGTAATGCATCCTGTGACCTTAGGGTGAAGGGCGGGTAAATAACAACATGGATATTCTTTCCTTGTACTTTGTTATTTTAACTCATGCGCAACTACTCATTCTACATCCCTATTTTATAGTTATTTTTCTTATTTGTTAGTTTTCTTCTCATTACCATTGTCTTCTCTTTTTTACATATTTTATAAAATGAAATAAGAATAAAAAATTTCACCCCCAAAAATGAAAAGAGAAATCTATATGTTTTAACCTTATTACATTCTTTTAGGTTCTCAGCATTAAGAAAATGTGGTGAGATGTGTTTTACAAACAGTATTTCTTGTGAGTAACATAACACCACAATGACAAATATAACATTTATTTATTTATTTATTTATTTATTTTTGTTGTTGTTATTATCAGATCATCAAGTATAGTTCCAAATTTGACGACATTTGTCTTGAAAATGAGCACAACTGGACGCCTTCATCTGCCCCAATTGCAACAAAACACGTCTCTCCCATGTCAGTCTCTACAGCCGCAGCAGGTACTGTAACTCTCCAGCGGTTTGACCTCAACCCTGAAGGCACACCCTTCGATTGTCTTTTGAGACAGATGGTTGTAAAATACCTTTAAATATAACATGAATTGAATTCCTCTCCCAACTCTTATGATGGTAGAATGAAATTTAGGAAGAAGGAAATGAGCGTAATTTATCCAAGTTTAACTTAATGCCGTACCAGCTTCTTTTGTATAGAATTTAGAAAATCCTTTTATAAGAAACACACACACACACATTTGAAAAAATTCTAGTGCAAGGAGCCAAAAAACTCCATGAACAATTTTGATCACTGTTTCTCAGACAAGGACTTTCTAAATTATCTCAGGCAGGAGAATATTCCAAGGACTAAGGTATTTATATATGACTCTATTAATCTCCATCTTAAAAACACATAGCATAAATAACCACGAGCAAATGTGTTTGTTGTGATCCCATATATAGAGAGATGATTTTAAATAGCTACCTCAGATTAAGGTTGAGGCTAAGAATGCTATTGTTGCCCAGAAACGAAGCCAATGAATCCTGCCTCAAACTGTGTGTGAAATTGGATTAAGTGAAAATTCTTACCCACAAATGCACAGGCTCATTATCAGGCAGTGAATTCAGGTGGCGGGGGGATTAGGTGTCCCTCTCTGTGTGTGCAAAAATCTTTGCAAGATTTGAGGGCTACCCATTGGAAGTAAAAGTATTTCAATAGTTTTTTATTTAAAAAACCCCTTTATTCTTCTTTGCAGTCTTTGCAGTTCCATTTAAGAGTTCTGTGACTGTGCAGCTCAACATTTTGAAATGTTCTGTAGCTAGACATCAAAACATATTTAGACAACCAAAAAAAGAAAATGCTTAGTACACAGATGTAGTGGGGGGGGGGGACTTCAATAACTTTCTGTGTCTAATTTATTTTTTTGATTTACAATAAATCTACAATTCAACCCACAACAATAATGCATGGTTTGTTTGTTTACATTTTCATTTTTACAATTGTTATTGCATAGATTTTACATTGTGTGTTAAAGGGCATTTCAGGAAGAAGAGCTCCTAAATGGCAAAGTCAAGCATCAATAACATTTTGGATGTTCATTGTTGTTTCTCTTTAATAGTAAAATGCAATATCTCTTAGCTATGCCTGGGAAAGAAGAGCCTTTGCGAAGATAGAAAGAGGTGCCCAATTTTTCTGAGGGCTGATGGGCCATTGACAGCTGGTTGGTGTGCTGGATTCAGCCTATGGGCTGCAGGTTCCAACCCGTGGTTTAATTATTCTGTGAATCAACTCTTATATGGATTTGAAAACTTTTATTGATGCATTTGCAAGCCTGCAGCCTACAGCCTGAAGCAGAAGTTCTGGATACTTATGTGCTTTTATTTGGTCTCTTCATTAGCTGTTCCCTGTTATTCATCTCTGGCTTCATGACAATAATATAGCACTTGGGGAAGAAGATGCAGACTAGCAGCCCAGCACTGGAACCTAAGATAGAGAAAATCTCCACAGCCACCATGTATTTCCCTTTGGTGCTCAAGTAAGAGGGAACAAAGGACAGCCAAACACTGCAAAACACCAACATGCTGAAAGTGATGAATTTGGCTTCATTGAAACTGTCAGGCAGTTTCCTGGCTAGGAAAGCCACCACCAAACTGACAATGGCCAGGAAACCCAGGTACCCAAGCACACAATAAAACAGAATAGGTGCCCCTTCATTACATTCAAGTACAATTTCTTCACTCATAGAGTGCATATCGACATCTGGGAATGGTGGGGAGGTTGCCAGCCACACCGTACAGATGCCTGCTTGGATAAGGGAGCAAGAAAGAACAATGGAGTTGGCCAGTCTTTTCCCTACCCATTTTCTCATACTGGATCCTGGTTTGGTGGCCATGAAAGCCAGAACCACAGTGATGGTTTTGGCCAGCACACAGGAAACAGCCACTGAGAAGATGATTCCAAAAGCCGTTTGTCGGAGGAGGCATGTCACTGTATGAGGCTGTCCAATGAAGAGCAACGCACAGAGGAAGCAGAGCAGGAGGGAGACGAGGAGAGTGTAGGTGAGGTTTCTGTTGTTGGCTATGACTATGGGTGTGTCTTGGTGCTTCACAAATGTTGCTAGTACCAGCACTGTGATTAAAGAAAAGGAAAGAGAAAAAATGGCTAAATTGATTCCCAAAGGTTCTTCATATGACAAAAAGCTTATATCCTTAGGAATGCATGAATCATGTTTTTTGCCTGGATAGTGGTCTTCTGGGCATTTAATGCAGTCAGCTATGTCTGAAACAAAAGAAAATTTGTGGATTTGGTTTTTCAAATCTTCATTTCATACCCTATTTTAGAAAAAATAATGGTTATCTTTTGCCAAATACTCATTTTCTTTTTAAAACAAAACAAAACAAAACAAAACAAAAAGAATCAGAGGTTCTCAAAGAGGCTTTCATACTCTCTCTCTCTCTCTCTCTCACACACCCCCCCCCAACCCAATTATTGAAAGGGTATCTTGAATATTACAAGAATTACTTATAAAATATGGATGTGTGTTTAGAATTACGATGCCAGTCAAAAGCATTTCTTTATTAGATTGGGCCAATTTCAGTAATTCTCCTCTCCCCACCTCTTCTGCACATGGCATTTCTTACCATTCTGGTCTGAAATCTTCCCTTCTGGGCATGGGGCACAATCATAGCAACAAAATGGTTCCCCCTCCTTCTTTTTCCTGCTGTAACCAGGATGGCAATGGTCATTACACACAGAGAGGGGCAGCACCTATCAAACGATGGAAGAGGAAATTATTTTCCAGTCAGGAAATGTGCTTGGGGAATTTGTGTCTCACTGGTATGGAAATGGCCTTAAACATATGACAGTGGTAGCTTTGAAGTTCCAGAAAGCACACAGGATGCCAGAGACAGGCTCTGCTTTTCTAAGGTTGATCAGTTGCTGGTGCAATAATTTTTTTTGAACCTTAACTCTGTCTCCACTGAGATGAAATAAAAATAATTATATGTGTTTCCAAGATCAGGGATAGTTAACCTCTGGTCTTCCAGGTGCTGTAAGACTAGAGCTTCCACTGTATTTGTCATACTGGCTGGGCTGAAGAGAATTGGAGTCCTGTAACATATGGAAGCCCACTATTTAGCCAACCCTGCCATTTATTTCACTCCTTTAAAAGTGAGCATTCATATCCTCCCACTTTAGGGAGTTTTTCAAAAGGGAGTTTTCTGTTTCTTACTCAGGATGGGCAAGTGCACAGGATCCAGGAAAAAACTTTAAGCAACCTCACTTACTACAGTAGTGAATCAATTGTGTTACTTTAAATTGTGAAGTCTTTATTTTGAACAGTTCAGAGACGCTATTCTCCATGAAATTCAAGTTAGACTTCCATAATTTTACTCAGCAACAGGTTGACAAAGGGGAATAAATCAGGCCTCACAAAGTGATGAATATAACACATTGATGTCTGTGATTTTCTGGTGCATATGTACATAAAATTGCATGTATATTTAAAAGTAGAGTAATTAAGGCAAATATATGTGTAAGAATATTAGAGGAATTAATGTTAGGGAGGGATTGGTGAGAATGTCCTTGGAATGTAGGTAGTGAGTGGTGATTGGATGAGAGTTTGAAAGGGAGTTTGAATGTTGATGGGATACAGTTTAGGGTCAGCTGTGTTTGGAGTTGATTTCGAGGAGTGGTTGGTTGTGGGTATGAAAGTTGGTGGTGGATGTATTAGATCAGGCATAGGAAAACTCCGGCTCGCCAGATGTTTTGAGACTATAATTCCCATCATCCCTGAACACTGGTCCTGCTAGCTAGGGATGATGGGAATTGTAGTTCCAAAACATCTGGAGGGCCAGAGTTTGCCCAAGTCTGTGTTAGATGGTAGCATTGTTGGTTCAGTATTGTGTTAGCCATTGTTGAAGACATTTCAGCAAAACTGAAATGATATGCTTCAGTACACAAAGAGATAATAAAACCATTTTTATTACTTCTGTTTTATATTAACGATTGTATTGCACCACATGCCTCTTGTTTGGCTGTTAGGGTGGGATATTCAGGTACTTACAGAGCAGGAATAAAGGGAAATTGCAGAAACACACATAAGAAAAACCCAGCCCAGAGCTCTGAATCTTACAAAGAGTAGGCAATGTTGTGGGTCGTGCCAGAGCACAAGAAGTTGAAGAGGGGTGCAGGAGGGTGCAGGGCTGGCATGCCAAATAGATTTGACAGGTTGAAGTTGGAGGCAGAGGAATGGTGAGACAAGGGAAGAATGTGCAGTAAAAAAACCTCCACTTATGTTAGGTGTAAAGACTAAACACCACTTTGACCCCTCAATCTGGCCCAAACAATTTATACCGGGACCCTACCTGATTAAACCAGGTGTGCCAAGTGATGACATCATCCCTAATGGTGAATGCTTCCTCTGGAGGAAGCAGGGAATCCATCTTTCCAACTTCAACTTTGTGAAAAGATTGGTTTGGGAAAAAGACCCAGTTTATGACATCAAATCCAGCCACCGGGTCCCCATTGTGGTCAAAGGAAACTTCATATCCAGCACTATTGTTAAAAGAGACGCTTCTGAGAAAATGATGCAGCTGGTTGGAAAAAAGAAAAGAAACAGAACCATTTTATTTCCAAAGTGCAAAGAGCTGCAACTTTGGCTCTGAGAAATGCTAATGACTGCCCTTGCAGAAGATATCAAGTAACTATTTAATTACATCATACTAATCAAGAGAGCAGTGGAGTTCTGTCCATCCTTACCGTTCACAAAACTTTTGCTTTTACTCCTTTTTGTGGTTCCTAACAGAGTTGAACTTTCTGTTCACAGTGCTTTCATTAGAGCCATTTTTATAAGTTTATCCCTAACCTCCCTCCCCCACCCCTGGCCAAGATATAACACTTTTTAATGTGGCTGTTTCACTTTGCTGCTATGTAAGGAGACCCTTTCCTTGTTATTATTTGAATTCCATCATTATAATTTCTAATACAGTAGTTAATACATAAAAGCGCACACACTTATCAATTAGATGACTTTGTGCTACTTCCGCTATAACTTTTTTTTAAAAAAAAGCAACAACATATTTTTAAGTATAGATTTCTTGGTTTACAAAGTATGTGCAATGTCTCTTTTTTCAAGTTACATTTTCTACAGATCAGTTTCATTTGTTGAGACATTAGTGTTACCTTAGGAAGAAAAGGGGGAAAGAGGTGTGTGTGGGGGAATAGTGAGTGGGGGTGGGATCGGGTGGCAATGCTTCTATTCTGCTTAATGTATGTGTGGCATTTTGTGTCAGAGTCACTTGTGCGGGTTCTTTTTACTATTCGCTTGTGCTGCTTTGGTGGTGAGAGAGGTTGGGGTTGGCCTAGGGTGTGGTTGTTTGTTTGTAGTTGGCTGTGGTGAACTTTGTTTTCACGTGTGAGTGTGGTGGGTGAGTGTTTTTGAATCAGGTTAGCCATATTGATTTGTATGCTGTTAGTGGATTCTTTTCATTGTCTTGTTGGGCTGTGTTTATTATAAAGGGGAACCATACCGGGGTGAAGGCGTCTTCTTCTATTTGTCCTTGTATCTGTTTCAGTTTATTGATTAGTTTTTCTAATAAGGCTGTTTCCCATACTATTTTGTACCATTGGTCCATGCTTACTCCTGACAGATCTCTCCAGTGTCTGGCTATGATGTTTCTGGCTGCTGAGAGTAGGTGGGTTATGAGCTCTTTATGATGTGAGTGGGCATTATTATCTTGGAAGATGTTTAATAGGGCCAGTTCTGGGGTGACTTGCTTAGTTATTTTGCATATTTCTTGTATGATTGTTGCCCAGAATAGTTGGATTTTGGGGCATTCCCACCACATGTGGACGTATGTGCCTGTGGAGGTGCATTCTCTCCAGCATTTTGGTGAGGTTCCTGGGAGTATTAGCACTAGTTTCCTTGGTGTTAGGTGCTACTTCCGCTATAACTATGAATACCAGTTGCTGGGAATTACCAGTGGAGAGAGCACTGTTGCCCTCATGTTCTCCTTGTGGGCTTCTCATAGGCATCTGATTGACTGTGGTGAAACTAGAGTGCTAAACTAAATGGCCCTTTGGTCTGATCTAGCAGATGTCTCCTTATTCATATCCATCTTCAAATATCTAAAGGGCTGTTGCGTGGAAAATGGGAACAAGCTTGTTTTCTCCTGCTCTGGAGGCTTGGACCCGAATCAATTGCTTCAAGTTTCAAGAAAGGAGATTCCAACTAAACAACAGGAAGAACTTTCTGACATTAAGAGCTGTTCAACAGTGGAACTGACTCCTTTGAGAGGTTATGAACGCTCCTTCATTGGAGGTTTTTTAAAGTCCTGGCCCTCTGTCAGGGATGCTTTAGCTAAGAGTCCTGCATTACAGTATCCCCACCCCAGCTATAGGCTAATAAGCCAAACAGAAGACAGGAAAGATGCTCTTCAATGCGTGGTCATCCTACCTTGCTTTTGGGAAGAGAAAGGAAGCTCATATTGAATATCCCTTAAGCATCCTGATTTGAGCAGGACATCCCAGATTACAGAAGCCATCTCAATTTGGACTCCCGTGAGGGCTCAGGACCAAAAAAACAAGCATTCCAATTTTGATCCATGGGATGTTGGAGGGTATTATATTGTGAGTGAATGAAATAATCATGAAGAGACGCTAATCTACAAACAGTGGTGTTGTTTCCACCTGTAAATACTAGATTATTCATGATATTCTTACCTGCCATAGTTGTTCATTTGGAAGTGTCAGGCTCCCTCTATCCACCATTGCTTTGTGTTTTGATTTTAGAGAATGTATGGCTTGCAAAGCATGTGCTATAGCATAGACTGCATTGTAGATATTGTAACTGTGACCAGTCAAGCTCATTTCAAAAAACCCACCAGGAAGGTTGCTCAGGTTCTCCTCTCCGGTGCAGATTTCTGCTTCCATTTCACCCACCATAGAATTTGGGAATTTACATTTGAATGCATTTTGCCAGAACTCCTTGATAAAACCATCTTCTTTGGCCCTGAAAACATTTCTTCCCAGAAGAAATTGTTGAAATCTCGGGAGTATATTTGAATGACTTGCGAAGGCTATAGCACCTTGAAAGACTTCAAAATCCCATTGCGTATGAAAGTTAAAAGCTATAATATCAATTTGGTCTGACATAATCCATACTTTACCTTTAGGATTAACTGTCGCTGGGATGTATAGGAATGTTCTCCAAAGGATTATGGCCTGGATTTCTCCATAAAACACCAGTACATTCGCTTTTCTCTTCATAATAACTTCATATATTCCCTGAAGCAAGTCTGCTGTATTCAAAGCTTCAGAGATAAAAGTGAACCTAGGGAGTCTGTCGATGAAGTCAAAACAAATGCCCTTCTGTAAAAATAACGGGAGTGCAATTTGCAAAAATCTTTCTCCATCATCATCATCCACAGCAAGGATGCTAATCCAGATCCACCTGAAATGCAGAAGTAGCTGCAGAATCCCCATATATTGATGGGTTTCCTTGGGGGCCATCTGGAAAGTGGGGAAAACTTGGGTTTTCTCACTCATTACTGAAGTAGAGCCATACGAAAGCTAATGATGAAAGTGCGGAGGAGAGAAAAAGGAAAAAGTGGTGGAGGGAGTCAGAAAAACATTAAGAACGAAAAACAAAATCTCATTCTGTGTGTGTCGCTAATAATAGAGTTGTTATCTGGAATGTTTTGTTCAATATTGGTTTGGATAATATGTTCAGTTTTGGTTAAGCAAAAATGGCTATGATAGCATCCAGATTCCTACTTTCATTAGCTGTTCTGGAGGAATCGAGGTGTGTGTTTGTGTGCAAGCCTGAAGTTCACCTAGGCTTGTTCATCTTATAAGGAACAGAAGGGAGAACACGGGACTTGCAGTCTATCACCTGAGCAGCAAACTGAATGCAGGTACACAGGGGAGCTGGTCACGGACTTCTAGGTTATCTTTTTATTTCATTGATAATAATTGTTTCTCAATTTACATCTATACATGTAAGTTGGCACATGCGCACTAATTCAAATCAGTGCCATCTTTTGCACTTCTCCTTTTTTTTGGGGGGGGGGGAATAAATACACTCTTGTTTCAATCCCCCATAACCAAATTGTAAAAGGCAAGCAAATGGTGAAATTTGTTAACATCCTCTTCTCTTCTTACCTGTGAAATCTTGTAGATTTGCAGGATGCTTGCAATGTGTAGAGAAGTTTCAGAGCTAAGTCCCCCAATGACAGCGACCAGATTACTCTGAGTGTCACATTTGTAGTTGGGCTTAAATCTGTTCAGTGTGGAAAGAAACTCGATGGTTGCATGACAGGTCCACATCGCACTGAAATAGCTGTCATAGATGTGGAAGCCCAGGGTGACATTGGGTAAGATCTGGCGGTTTTCATTGATCTCCTTTACTGCAAAGGCCAAGGCCAAGACATGCTGGTAATGTTTAGTCAGAAAGCTACAATGACAATGACAGGTTATCTCAAAGGGGCATTTCACTCTTGATAAAACAATTACTGCTGTTTTGCCACCAAGATCATCTGCTTTGGAGTAGGACACCAATACCACCCCATTGCTGCAGATTATTCATTTATCAGATTTATTTAAAATAGCATCTTGGACAATAATATGATGGACAAAATGGGCAGACACACACACTTCAAGGAAGTATGCAGAAAGAGTTGTTTCATTTTTCTGCATAGCATTGGTTATATTGCATGCTTAGGTGCTTGCTGAGCCTTTCATGAACATGCACATCCATGTCCAAAGGAAAGTTGAGATGCAGTCTTGATGGGGATGGGCTACCATTAGAATATTAAAAGGAATTCCACCCTCCCCACAAGTTTAAGTCCATGTGTTGCATTTCAAGGCAGGCACACAAGGAAGGAGCCATTCTTTGAAGAGGTTGATGATCTGTGTAGTGACTTAGCTAAAGGAAAGGAAATGCATATTCACCATGATTTCCTTCCACATTTCCAGAATATAGGGTTCGTTTGTTTTTTAACTACAGTCTTGTCCTTTATTACTATTTCAATGGAGGGGATGTATCTCAGATATAGCTTGGAATTTATTTTTGTGGGGAGAAACAAGACAGTTTGCAATACCATTCCAGTTCCTGTCTGTACAAATTATTCCTGCTGCTAGTCTCCTACACTAATGTATTTATGGAATAGCTGTAATCCAGTGGGAAGGAGCAGTGGGATGGAGAATGAATTGAAATATTGTACAGAAGCATTATAGTGTTGGAAGAGACCCTGAGGATCATCTAGCCCAACTCCCTGTAATGCAGGAATATGCAGCTGTCCTATATGGGGACTGAACCTACAACCTTGGCGTTGTCAGCACTGTGCTCTAACCAACATAACTGGAAGGCTGGAACTCTGAACATGACCCCTCCATATTTCTGGCACAATTTGTTGTAAGCACCACATGCCAGATGATATATTTCCTAAAATGTTCTTTACACATTTTTTCCCCCTTACACAAAAGCCAATAACCAACAAGGGATCATCCTTACACAGGTTCTCGATTCTGTTGCTGAATGGGGTCTTTTTTGAAAGTTTTCTCTTCAGAAAGCAGGATCATTTGAGAAGCAATGCCTCCGATGATGAAATCACCTAGTTGATAATATTTGTGAGGAATAGGAATGCGCTCACTGTTGGCACATTTAAGAGGATGCTGCTGGCACACAGCAGGAGGAAGCAGCGCTGCTAGCAACACTGCTAATATCACCATGCTGAGGGCAAATTTGCCCCCTTGGCAGAAATGCCTTTGTTGTCACATTATCTCAGCCAGGTTTTGAACAGCTGCTCCTTGAGTCCTCAGTTATAAAATGTAACATTACTGAGATCTGATTGATGCCCTTCTTAGCCCCTACATCCAATTCAGAATGCAGCACATTTTAAAAATGATCATCCAGCCTTAATCACAAACTGAGCTAGTGACCACAGGAGCTTCAGGGCGACATATATTAAATTAACATTAATCACAATCATTTTGATAATTACAAAGGAAGCCAGTAATTTCCTAGTTATGGGCTCATTGTAGCACTACTGAAGAAAACATGTTTGTCACATCTCAAATCTCCTTATCCTCTTCCTGTTGGCCCAGCTAAGTGTGTGTGGCAGTGGAATGACAAACGCAAAGAGAAAACCATTGGAAATTCGAAAGTTTGGTCTGGAGTCAAATCAACAATTATTACAGGGTTAGCAATTTAGACACTGAGGGAACTGTGCACCAGCCATCTCCAATAACTCTGTCTCACCCAAATCTTGGTAAAGAGAAATACTGCTGATTTTCACATCCTACAATGGTTGTTGGGGAACTTAAGACACATATGAACAGCGCCCAACTTAAAAGTGTTGGTCAGACATTCAGAATTGTCACTATCCCTAACTCTGGTGCAAACCGTATACAGTGGTACCTCGGGTTAAGTACTTAATTTGTTTTGGAGGTCTTTTCTTAACCTGAAACTGTTCTTAACCTGAAACACCACTTTAGCTAATGGGGCCTCCTGTTGCCGCTGCGCCACCGCTGCACGATTTCTGTTCTCATCCTGGAGCAAAGTTCTTAACCTGAAGCACTATTTCTGGGTTATCAGAGTCTGTAACCTGAAGCGTATGTAACATGAAGCGTATGTAACCCGAGGTACCACTGTATTGTACTTCCCCTTCTCTGTATTGCGACTGACATCTATTTAAATTATAATCAGATATTTGGAATTAGAATTAAATACAAAAAGTTATAATTAGTGGTAACGGATAACATTTTGAGTTGCCAGGCCTGCAATTTTTTAATCTTCTTGTTTTCATCACAGTAGGGCTTCTACAGTGCTTATTTAGTGTGCATAGTTCCACTGAAACAAACAAACAAACAAACAAACAAACAAACAAACAAAAACAAACCGTTTGTGCACATATTTGGACAGGGGAAGACAGTACATTTAAGTGGGCCCAAGTATGATCTTCAGACGAGCGATTCCATATATAAAGCTTACCACAAGACATATTTTTTTGAATTTGTGTATCCCTTGTCAACAAGCTAAACATACCAATGTTTTAACACTTGCTTTCAGTTGCATGCAGTTCTCTTCCCTACCAACATCAATTTAACTTTTCAATACCCAGAACACTTTCTCCTTTCTAGATTAAAAGAACCACATGCTTTGCTTGACCACAAACCAGGGAATGGGTGAGAGACACTGTTGTTTTGAGGGGCAGAACTTTACTTTTTCAAAAAGCACAATCTCAAATCCCTCACTTTGTGTTCTGCTTGCTTCTTGATCAGGTATACCCCTCCCTTTCCATTTTAATGGGACTCTGTAGCACACGACTGCACTCAGTGTCTAGTTAGGGACTCTCTTTGCTCTTTAGGTTTAGGGTGTCTGTACTCGTTGTATGAAGCAGCATCAACCTGCATGGTCTCTTTTCATTTCCATGTAATAAACCACTATGTGTATGGTGTACAAGCATGTCTGTTCAGACATATATCTCATAACACTCATTTTACCTTCTGCTCAGTTATGAATACATCATCCCCTCCTCTTCTTCAGGCCATTGCATACCTCTCCTTTAATATTAACCCATTTTCCATGTCTCCCATTCTCTCTTTTTTTTGCAACTCCTTTTGTTCCTCCATTTTCTCATTCACTCTCTTTTCCCTTTCACCTTCTTCCTTACTCTTCTCAATTCTTCCTTAAACACAGATTGCCCCATTTCAACCTCTACTCTGCTGCCTGCTTTGCACATGCTCTCTATTACATAAAGGTTTTCACTTGCACAAGTGTGTGTGTGTGTGTGGACCCTACATTAGCATTCAACTCCCAACAATCTCTGTTTTTAGCATTTTTTTATTTCAATTTTATTTACAAATATGACAAAGGGCTCTTACACAAAAAAGAAGGAAAATATACAGTAATGGCACAATCTATCTTCTCTTTCTGAGAAAGATCTGTGTTGGAGGGAAGAGATTCAAGAATAGTATGCCTGACTAAGGGTCAGCATAGGATTCTTATGACAGTCAAGTTGGTGCCATAAATGTGCATCCATAGCATTTTATTTTTTTTAAAAAAAGATGAAAGAAAAAGAAATGCAAAAGCAAAGCAAAATATCAATCAGTTCAGTCGTTCTAGTATGTCCAGTACTGTTTCCATTTTTTTACCCTCCTTGTGAAGCTTGGGCATTTCATGCCAACAGTTCTTTCCTGAAAACTCTTCTTTTCTATCAGAGATTCTTTGATGGCTTTGGGTCACTATTTTCTGAAGCGCTGTCATAAGCTAAAAATGGGTACAATTTGTCAGTGGGTGTAATGGAGATCGAATCTATAAGGAATTTGGCCTTTTTGATGCTATAAAATGAGATTTCCCATTTTTCTTGATCCAGTAACAAACCAATCATGGAATAAGTCTGCTCTGGGTCCTTTTTAATCTCTTTCTCACATGGACCAGAAAAGAATTTTTCTTGACTGCTTCTCAGAGCCCAGCAGCCTTCCTTAAAGGACTTAACCTTTTTCTTTTTGAATTTGTCCCTTTCTGCCTGAGTCAGCACCCCCAGCTCCCAGTCCAACCTCTTTCCCACCTCCACCTCCCAGTAGTGTTTCCCAGTGGCATAACCTTCTTTCCCCACAAAAATCCAAGTTCCCAGAGCAGTTTCTTCTTTCCCTGTGGTGAGAGGTTGAAGGCTGGCTCTTTTTTTATCCTCACTTCTGCTGATTTCTGGATGTTTACAATATGAATCCAAAGCGAGAGAAACTATAAGGGAAGCAATCACAGGGAGAAAGGAAACAATTTTTTGTTTCAGAGCAGTAGATGCCTCAATCTGCTGTAGCAAACACATTTTATCTCATAGTTGACCAATTATAGTTACTTCACAACTTGGATATAGAAACGCAACTGGTTTGTCTATATAGAAATGCCAACACATTTGTGTAGGAACTCAGTACAATAAGAAGACATGGCTGTAGAGGTGTCGTCGTCACCCCTTCCCCTGTTTCAGAATGTTTTTGTTTTGTTTTTAATTTTACATTGTGGATCTGTTTTCTGCCCTGGGCTCTTTTGAGATAAATTAACAATAATAGACATGAGAAAGAGCTCAAGTGCTGACTTCTCTATACAGACAGCCACATCCAAAGTACAGTCCTAAAGAAATCTGTTAGCTCAGTTCCTCTCTGGTCTGTGTGCATGTCAGCTCTGCATTTTCATACAACTAGAGCAAGGATAGGACAGTTTTAGCCTTCCCAATGTTGAATTCTGATTGCCTCAGAATTCATTAAAACTATGAAAGCACAAATTGAATTAATTCATCGCTACTGTGATGTTTTCATATGAAAAAGGACCACAAGTGAAAAGTCACTCAGTGATGACATTTGAGTCATGTACGCACATCCATGCATTAAGGCTAATCATGACAGTTTCCTTACCTGCGTATTTCTGAGCTCTTCTAACCTCTACAAGCAGAAGAGAAAATTTATCAATCATAGAGAACAGAGAAACATCTATGAAACAAGTGAACAACCCAGAATTTTTCAGAATTGAATAAAGTGATTTAGACCCAATTAACATACTAGAAAACAATACTTCAGTACAGAACAATCATTGCCTCATCAAAAGCCATCTGCCTTACCCAGCTCCTTGCGGAGAACACCTAAAGTGAAAGAATATTCCAATTAGTGATATCATTGTCAAAATATATGGGGCTGTGAATCATGACAAACTTAGTCCACATCCTCAACTTATATTTATAGCATTATTATTCCATGACTACCCCTAAAGCATCCTAGGAACTGCAGTTTGTTAAGGATGCTGAGAGCTGTTAGGAGACGCCTTATAGAGCTACAGTTCCCACAGTGGTTTAACCATCAATCCTCCGGAAAGTGCAGCTCTGTGAGGGGAATAATAATTAATAATAATAATAATAATAATAATAATAAATTTTATTATTTATACCTTGCCCATCTGGCTGAGTTTCACCAGCCACTCTGGGAGGCTCCCAATTGAATTTTAAAAACAATACAGTATTAAACATGTAAAGCTTCCCTAAACAGGGCTGCCTTCAGATGTCTTTTAAAAATAGGATAGCTGCTTATTTCCTTGACATCAGATGGGAGGGCATTCCACAGAGCGGGCCCCAGTACCGAAAAGGCCCTCTGTCTGGTTCCCTGTAACCTCACTTCTCGCAATGAGGGAACCACCAGAATGCCCTTGTGCTGGACCTCAGTGTCCAGGCTGAAAGATGGGGGTGGAGACGCTCCTTCAGGTATACAGGACTGAGGCCATTTAGGGCTTTAAAGGAATAGTGGTTGTGTGTGTTTCCTCACAACTCCAAGCACCCTTAACAAATAACAGTTGCAATATGCTTTGGGGAAAGCCATTACGGATAAAGTGGTATAATATTGTTTTAAATGTATGGTGCAGATGTGATCTTGGTCATGCTTAGGTCCTATTGAAATTAAAGTAAGAAATTAGTCATGGTGACGTATTTGTCCCATTGATTTAAAGGTGGACCAAGTGCAACTAACTTACTTGGATCCAACCTATGGAAAATATATTGCAGGGTAAACTCATAATACTATTATATATTTGGAATTCTATGTAGTACTAACCATACATGAAATAAATGTTACCAAAAAAAATTCTGAGCCAAATTGTAAAATACAGTGGTGCCCCGCAAGACGAATGCCTCGCAAGACGGAAAACCCAGTAGACGAAAGGGTTTTCCGTTTTTCAATGCGCTTCGCAGGATGAATTTCCCTATGGGCTTGCTTTGCAAGACGAAAATGTCTTGCGAGTCTTGAGATTTTTTTCCGCTCCCCAACCCCTTTTTCTAACCCGCTAAACCGCTAATAGCCTTTTAGCAGCTAATCTGCTAACCCCTTAAGCCTTTAATAGCCGCTAATATCTGCTAAACCGCTAATAGCGCTAATTCGCTAAGCCGCTAATAGGGTTGCTTCGCAAGACGAAAAAACCGCTAGACGAAGATACTCGCGGAACGAATTAATTTCGTCTTGCGAGGCACCACTGTACAGTACTTTTTCCTACCAAAATGCATGTCACTGTCCTACTCCTTCCCTATTAATTCAATCCCTAATCCCTGCCTCCAAATCCATACATCAAATTTTGTCTCACCAACACGGCGTTCCAATTCACAAACACCTATAAAAGAATGACTTGAATTAGAACAATGAAGAGTTAAGAAAATAAACGAGAAGAAGCAAATGACTAAGATGTGAGGTCAAGCTACACAACTGAAAATCCATATAGGTCCTATGTTGCTTTCAGTGCATGCTAGATGCAAAGCCCACAGGGCTGCTCCCTGTGACCCCCCCCATGACCCCTTGTTCCTCGCCACTGCCAGGCATCCACCACCTAATGCTCCACACTGCTGGCTGTTCATCTCCTCCTTCCCCATTGCAGTCATGTCCCTCCTATGTAGATATCGAAAACTGTTATTATCACATATAAATTCTTATGATAATAAGTTATTTCACTGTCCCAAGAAGAAGAGAAGAAGAGTTTGGATTTGATATCCCGCTTTATCACTACCCAAAGGAGTCTCAAAGCGGCTAACATTCTCCTTTCCCTTCCTCCCCCACAACAAACATTCTGTGAGGTGAGTGGGGCTGAGAAACTTCAGAGAAGTGTGATAGGCCCAAGGTCACCCAGCAGAGGAAGGAATGAAAAGGACAAAGTCAGACATGAGAGAGATGAGGAAGGAAGAGGAGAAAGAGAGCGGAAATATCAGAAGTAAATAGGACGCAGGATGAGGTGTGGGACGCAGTTGCGATGAACGAACTTCGGCAACGGGAAACGAATCTGAGACTGAGGGCGGTGCCAGAAGCCCCAGGAGAAAAAATTAAAGAGAAATTGACGGCAGAAATTGCCCAATGGTTGGATATGAAAATAGAAGACGTGGAAAAGGCAATACAGAACGCCTTCAGGATTAAAACAAGAACAGTCAGAGCGAAAAAACTCCCAGGGGATTGCCTGATTATTTTTAAAGATAGAGAAATGAGAAATCTGATTTTGCAAAAAAACAGAGAAAAACGTTTGAACATCGACGGGAATTACATAATTTTCTTTAAAGATGTGCCGCTGAGGCTTTTGAAAAAAAGGGATCAATATAGACAATTGGTTCAAACATTGAAGAAGAATGGGATTGAATTCAAATGGGAATTTCCCGAAGGCGTGTCATTTGCATATAAAGGGAAGAGGCACAGGCTGATAAAAAAGGAAGAAGTAGAAAATTTTTATAGAAGATACAAAGAGCTGACCAGGGAAGAAGAAGAGACAGAGGAACCAGGGACAGGAGGTGATGAAGGGGACTCAGCAGAGCTGGAGGAGGACGAAGAAAGAAGTAAAAGGGACAGGAGGAGGGGAAGAGGAGAAAAAAGAGAAGACGAAGAGGATATTGATAAAGAAGAAGAAGAGGAAGAGAAATAAAGTAAAAATATTTAATTGGCAGACAACATGGCACTGAAACTTTGGACTTGGAATGTGAAGGGAATGAACGATAAAAAAAAAGAGAAATAAATTGGGACAATATTTAAAACAAAAAAATTTGGACATTATTTGTTTACAAGAGACGCATGTTAAAAAATCACATAGAAAAATTTTGGTCAACAAAAAGTTGGGGAACGAATATATTTCATCAGATAAAAGCAAAAAGAGAGGGGTGGTTTTGTATATAAAAAGTAAATTAGAGGCACAACAACTTTTTAAAGATGAGGAAGGAAGATATATTGCAGTACAAGTCAATTGGCAGGGCGAGACGTTGGTAGTAATCGGAGTGTATGCACCGAATGGAAGTAAAGCAGAATTTTTCAAAAGTTTGGAGGGAAAATTATTTGAATATTTGGATCAAAAAATGATAATCATGGGTGATATGAATGGAGTGGTTTCAATAGAAATGGACAGACTACGAGATAAAGAGAAAAAGAAGGAAGGGAAATTACCAAAAACCTTTTTCGATATGGTAGAAAATTGTAATTTGGTGGATATATGGAGATTGAGACACCCACTGGAAAAACAATTTACCTTCTACTCGGAGGTAAATCAATCAATGTCACGAATTGATCAGATTTGGGTGTCCAATGAATTAACTACAAGAATGCAAAAAATTGAGATCCAACCAAAGGTATTATCAGATCACAACGCGGTAAAAGCCATTTTGAAAGGATTTGAAGAAAGATCTTATAGGTGGAGGCTGAATGAGAGTCTTTTTGATGACCAGAAAATAGTAGATAATGCTCAGAAATGTCTAAAAGACTATTTTGTAAACAATGTCAATAAGGGGACAGAAATGAGTACGGTTTGGGATGCAAGTAAAGCGGTCATGAGAGGATTCTTCATTCAACAAAATGCGATTAAGAATAAAATGAGAGAAAAAGGAAAGAAAGAGATTCTCAGACAAATAATGGAAAATGAGAAAAAATTGACTATAAGACCAAAAGATGAAAAAGTAAAACAAAGTATAAAAATACTCCAGACGCAATTCGCAATGATAATCAATAAAGAAGTAGAATGGAATATAAGAAGAATGAAACAAAAGAACTTTGAATTTGCAAATAAATCAGGGAAATGGCTGGCGTGGCAAATTAAGAAAAGGAAAGAGCAAAATATGATTAACAAAATTTGGGTCTCTGGACCGTAATAAAGATTGATGATGATGATGATGATTAACAAAATAAAGATAGAGGATCTGGAAATTGTGAGTCAGAAAGGTATAAGGAAAGGTTTTGTGGACTTCTACCGTGAACTGTATAAAAGAAAGGAGAAAATTAATATGAAATTAATAGAGGAATATCTAGAGAAGAAAAAGGTGCAAAAAATATCGGAGAGTAATAAAAACAAATTGAACAAACCAATAGAATTAGAGGAGATTCAAATGGCAATAAAGGATTTGAAAAGCGGGAAGTCACCGGGACCAGATGGATTTAGTGCAAGATATTATAAAGAATTGAAATACACCCTGCTTGTACCATTAAGAGAAGTAATGAATAACATATTGGAAAAAGGAGAAATACCGGAGACCTGGAAAGAAGCATATATAACATTTATTCCCAAGCAAGATTCAGATTTGACACAAGTAAAGAATTATAGGCCAATCTCACTATTGAATAATGATTATAAAATGTTTGCTAGTGTACTAGCAAGCAGAATGAAAAAGATATTAAAGGAAATGATCCACAATGATCAAACAGGTTTCCTTCCCAGAAGACAGATGAAAGATAACATAAGGAATGTAATTAATGTAATAGAATATCTGTCAAGCGGGAAGGACAAACAAGCAATGTTAATATTTGTGGATGCAGAGAAGGCCTTTGATAATATTTCTTGGGAATTTATGCTAAAGAATTTAGAATATATGGATACAGGTCAAGCTTTTCTGAATGGTATAAAGGCAATATATTCAGATCAAAGAGCGAAGCTGATTGTGAATAACGTTATCACTGAAAATATTGCCATAACTAAGGGTACAAGACAAGGGTGTCCTTTGTCTCCGTTATTGTTCATCTCGGTCCTGGAAGTGTTTTTGAGATCAATAAGAGACAATGGAAATGTAAAAGGTGTAACAATAGGATGTAATGAATACAAGGTAAAAGCCTTTGCTGATGACTTGGTTTTAACTATTGAGGATCCTGAGCAAAGTATAAAAGAGGTGTTGGAAGAGATAGAACAGTTTGGTAAGGTGTCTGGTTTCAAATTAAATAGGAAAAAGACCAAAATAATGGCTAAAAACATCGACCAAGAAATAATTGAAAGAATACAGCAACAAACTGAGATGAATGTGGTTAAAAAAGTAAAATATCTAGGGATTATGTTAACACCCAGGAATATTGACCTGTATCAGAACAATTACGTACCAGAATGGAATAAAATCAAAAGGGACCTGGAGGTGTGGGGAAGAATGAAATTATCATTCTGGGGAAGAATTGCAACGATAAAGATGAGCATGCTACTGAAACTGTTGTTTTTGTTTCAGACAATTCCAATAATCAGGGGTGTGACAATATTTAAGGAATGGCAAAGAACAATATCAAGATATATATGGCAGGGCAAGCGGCCAAGAATAAAATTTAAGATACTGACAGATGTGAAAGAAAGAGGAGGCTTTGTCCTGCCAGACTTAAAGCTGTACTATGAAGCTTCGTGTCTTTGCTGGATAAAGGAATGGATAAAATTAGAAAACACACAATTGTTGGATCTAGAAGGGTATGACAATAGATTCGGGTGGCACGCATATTTATGGTGTGAAAAGAATAGAGTGCATAGAGGTTTTGAAAACCACATCTTTAGAGGACCGCTGAATGAGGTTTGGAATAGGTATAAAAACCTTTTAGAATTCAAAACACCATACTGGTTATCACCATTGGAAATTATGAGTTTAAGAAAGGTCAATATGTCAGGGAATTGGATTACATATGAGAATTTGATGGTGAAAGAAGGTAATAAATGGAAACTAAAACCATATGAAGAAGTTATGGAAAATGTATATGATTGGCTGCATTACCACCAGATAAATGCGATGTTTAAAAAGACATTGTGGGAAAGAGGTTTCCAAGAAAAGCAATCGAGGTTTCAGCAGGAAATTTTGAATAATGATGTTAAAGTTCTGTCAAAAATGTATAAATTATTGCTTGAGTGGCATATGAAAGATGAGGAAGTGAAATCGGTTATGATCCAGTGGGCCAAAGATTTCGGATATAATATTCAGTTCGATCAATGGAAAAAATTGTGGGAGGAGGGAATGAAATTCACTGCATGTACTACAATAAAAGAAAACGTAATGAAAATGATGTATAGATGGTACGTAACACCAGTGAAACTTGGTAAGATGTATAAAATCTGTAACAAATGTTGGAAATGTAAAGAAAAAGAGGGAACATTTTACCACATGTGGTGGGAATGTAAAAAAGTGAAATGCTTTTGGGAAATGATTTATAATGAGATGAAGAAAATGTTGAAATATACATTTATCAAGAAACCAGAAGCATTTCTACTTGGGATAGTAGGGAATGAAATTAGTAAGAAAGATGTGAAACTGTTTAGATATGCAGTGACAGCAGCAAGAATTTTGATGGCCCAGAAATGGAAGCAGGAAGAAATGCCGACCAAGGAAGAATGGAGAATGAAATTGATGGAGTATGCAGAGATGGACAAATGGACTGGAAAAATAAGGAACCAACGTGATCAGAGATTTTCCGAGGACTGGAGTAAATTTACAGAATATATCAAAACTGAATGTGAGGAGCAACTAACGCTTGTTGGCTTTTAGGAGGCTTTGTGAAAAAGACTGATAGAAATGTTGTTTAAAAAGAAAGGTTAAGATTAAGAGATATAATGTGCAAGATAAATGTAAGAAATGTGAGACGTAGTGAGAGTATGGAGAATTCTCAGATAGGCTGATGGAAGTCAAAAAAGATGTTTATGTCAAAACAAATGTTAAATCTGGAAAAAATGTTTATTGGAAAGTGAATAAAAATTATTTATATAAAAAAAAAGGTCACCCAGCAGCTGCATGTCAAGGATCAAAGACGCGAACCCGGTTCTCCAGATTACGAGTCTACCACTCTTAACCACTACACCACACTTGCTCTCAGAACAATAAATGATTCTTCAGCACCACATCCAGCAAAGTTATTGAAACAGGAGTTCATCAGAATATATTGTGCTATTATTTGTTTAGCAGTCAATAGGTGGGCCTGTTCCCCACGTTCTATATTTTACTAGGAACATGGATTTGTTGATTTAATTTTCTATTTTTTAAAGTAATTTTTATTAAAGATTTTATTGGGTTATAAAAGTAGGTGCATTGTCTCTCTTTTCAGGTCGCAGTCTCATTTTGAAATGTATATCCAACCCTTCCTCTAAAATGCCTATCTGGAGATCTGGAAGGAAAAAAACCCAAGGGCTCTCTCAGTGCCAACCCAAGTCTGCTGGCCTTTGGCTGTGTAACAAGGAGCTGGTAAGAATGGCTCACATAAGTGCAGGAAAGAAGCTTGCAGTTTATCAAAGACTACAGGCACTTTGTGGCTAGTTATTCATTCAAAGGATACTCACTTGCTCTTCCTGTGCGTTTCTCAGTTTCTACAACAATAAATGAAAAAGAGTAAATCTTAGCACACATGTACCCAGCTTTTCATTCAGTTCCTGGGATACTTGTTGCAATTTGAGCAGAACACTAGCCTGAAGCAGCCCGTCCTCCATTCATTGTAATTTCATATCCTCTGTGCTCCTTTTACAATTGTGCAGGTTACTTTCCTATGGATACCTGTATGATGTGTGCTATTCTCATAATAAAATCACTGCTCTCAAAAGCACAGACAGGGGAGCAAATTCCTTTTAATTTGGTTTGTGCCCAGCACAAAACAACCCTGCACCTATTTGTCCATAATTTGGAAGATTTCTTTCCCAGAAGTACTTCTCTCATATATGCTGTTTTCATATATGACTTTAAAATGCAATTTATGTGGCTTATTGTTAGCTACCTCAAACGGAAAGTCTACAGAAACTTTGCAGCAGGTATTCTTTTTAATTTTGGAAGGATTCATCCCCACTGAATGGGGAAAAAAAACCATGCCTGACAATTTCACCCAATTCTTCCAAAAATAAAGGTTAAAGACCAAAAGGGGAACTAAGCAAAGTAGAAGTTTTACACCGATCATAGAGGACAAAAAACAAAATCAAAACAAAATCTTGGGCCACTTTGCCCATAATTTGGCAAGTGTTATTCACTTTGGAAGCACTGGCTGTGCTCCATTGGCTGTGCTCCAAAACACATGTTGTGGGTCTGCCCAGAGACTCACATGGGAGAGAGAGGAAAGTAATGACCAGCTCATCAGGCAAGCTCAGCAGAGCTGTAGCCATTGGCAGAAAAGAGAGGCAGTGGGGGGGGGGCGGGGATTGGGCTGCAATCCTGCTGGGGTGGAAACGGCACTTCCTGACTTAGCTTCTGCACATGAGAGTTCTCTCTAGCAGTGGATCTGAAAAAAGCAGGAGGCAGAAGATGGCTTTTGGCAGATCTGCCATGAAAATTACTGGAGCCAGTCAATGCTTCAGTTGTGACCATACATAGGCAGTGGCAGGGCTTGCCCATGATGTTTTACCGCTTGAATTCCTGGTACATTATAAGTCACATGTTAAAACCAGAAGAATACATAGATTATTCTTCCTATTTTTATCCCCCCCAACATATAAACATGATTACATATCTCCTTCTCCTTGGCTTCCTCTTCTCTAGCTAATAGATCTAGTTCATCCTTTCCTTTCTTGATATATCTGGAAGACCCTTAACAGCCCAACTCCAAGTTGTCAGCATTATGGAATGCTTCCAGTTTGAAATGCCTCTTGCACTTGTCAATTTGAACATGGTTCCAGGAATAAAACTTCATAGCAATATGAAATGCCTAGACAGGAGATGAATCGATGAACCTATACTGCAGAAAATTGGGCTTTTGAAATCTTGGAAGGAGAGAAGAAATCCTGCCTGTATATAAAAGTGAGCTTGAGAAAAGGGAAACAATCTGATCTTACCTATTGCTTTGGTTATATGATTTAGGTCTGCAAAGAGTGATAGCAAAATGTTAGTCATACACACTTTATACATACATGTAAGTATGATTAATCAAGGATTTATTTGCACCAATATAGCTAAAGGGGTATCTTTTGTGGGGAGAGACCCTTCTACTACTCTGCCTGTTAGCTACTATTGCCAACACAACTACTATTAATAATACAAGTTATGGTATATAAAGCATTAGCCTGGCAAGGTATCTTGAGGATATGACAGGATTATTCCTTCCTTGCTCAACTCAACCCAACCTCTACTTTGAATAGTTTCAGTCACCAGGGCTACTATATGACAATCCACTCATATAGCTATTCTAGCACATTAAGTTTTTCCAGGTAAGAAGAGCATTTATTTATTTAATAAAAAAATTCTGGGGCTCACTCATTTATTGTGGTTAAAATTTTGCTATTTTTCTCCTGTTCCTCTTTACTGGGCTTTTTAAAAAGTGTTACTGTTAGTCAGCCTGAAAACAATACTGATAGGGGGAAGCATATGCTAAAAATATAAACAATTATGGAACACTACTATAGAAGATGTGCATCTCTCTTAGAGGCATTTACCTGCTTGTGCTTCATTTTTCTGTTTTTCTGCAGAAAACAAGATGCATTAAAACATTATTCATTTATTTACTGAACATTATATGCTGCACTCTATCTGTTTAGAAAGATGTGCAGACCACTTAATCATAAAGCTTTTAAAGTGATGCACACACTGAAACAATTGGTAAAACTCAGCTAAACTCAGTTAAAACCCACAAGACTGATTAAAAACTATACAGAAGATAAATATCACTGAAACAGAGCATAGATAACTATGTAAATATGTATATATATCTGGGAAGACTTGCTGAAATAAAGAAGTTTGTGGCACCTGTAAAAGTGCAAGTTCTGCGGACTGAAACATTCAACTTGGCATGTAAAGTGGTTACAAGTCATTAATGGCTTTACATTATAATAGTAATACCTTCAACAGAATGAATTACCAGGGTCTTGGCATTTCCAATGACTGAACTCTTGTGGTCAAGCTATCACAGTTCAGGAATGATTCTAGCTGTGGCACCTGCCCAAGGTGACAAAAGGCACTCCTAGCCACCAAGGTCACCAGGGATTCAAGTGGCAATGTTTAAGGCAGGTGTCATCTCCAGAAAGAGAAAGCATGCATTTAATGCCTTGCTCCAAAACAACCAGAAATTAATTATAGCCATTGTGGATTTCCCCACTTTTTGGTTACATTTAACAAATCATAATCAAAGTAGACTCACTATAATCAGTGATCTTATTTCAATTGATCCTACAGCTCTCAGCAGGAAGATGATGTCTGAGCATGACTTCATCTACCAGACCCCCCAAGTGTCCCTGTTTTCCAGGGACGTCCCTGATTTAGAGGAGCCGTCCCAGTTTCTGATTTGATCTCAGAGTGTCCCACTTTTCCTTTGGTTGTCCCTATTTTCATTGGAGAAATGTTAGAGGGTTTGGAGTTATTTGACTCCCAAGCTGTCTGAAGGCAATCCTGTATAGTTTTTATTTTTTATTGTGTTTTTATATATGTTGGAAGCGGCTCAGAGTGGCTGGGGCAACCCAGTCAAATGTCTGGGGTATACGGTAAATAGTAAAATTATCATTATGGAATGGGACATCCCTATTTCCATCAGAGAAATGTTGGAGGGTATGATTTTAATTGTCCATCACTTAGAGACATCTTCGATGCTCAAAATGTATCTTGACTGCCCATCATCAGAAGATTAGATAGCAAAAGTGTGAATATAACTAATTTACAGAAAATATGAATACAATTTTAAATTAACAAATAATCATTTAAAAAGGCAAATGAAACCCCAGAAAAGCTAAATAACAGAATATTCCACGGTTAGCCATAGTTGAATAATAGGGCTTGATCCTCTGTAGAGGTGGAATTTGTTTTCATCCAAGGAAAGAAAAATAGACTTGCCAGGGAATTTGATTTTGATCCTTTATACCTCAGTAGCGAACTCCCTGTCCCTTACATAAATGATATGTATAAAATATGTCACTGTCAGTTACTCACCATACTGAGATAACTTCTGATAATTCTCTGAAATAAATATAGCAAATGATAGAAATCAGACAATTTATTTATCTGACAGTCCTTCATTCTCCTAATACACACATTTTTGAACGCTATTTCTTTTAATATGATGCATTATTTTCACTAATACAGTGGTACCTCGGTTACAAACACTTCAGGTTACAAACTCCGCTAACCTGAAAGTAGTACCCTGGGTTGAGAACTTTGCCCCAGGATGAGAACAGAAATCGTGCGGCGGCAGCAGGAGGCCCCATTAGCGAAAGTGCGCCTCAGGTTAAGAATGGTTTTGGGTTAAGAATGGACCTCTGGAAAGAATTAAGTTCATAATCTGAGGTACCACTGTATATGCATTTTTTGTGTACACTTTCCCCTAATATATTTCAGGTTGAAAAAATGAATCACAAAATTCAATAAATTTGCATTTTGGTTCACATCCTGGTTTGCTGAGTCCAAAGTAGGTAGAACCACAGTAAAATGTAAACTGCACTAAATTTGCCAACTATCTGTTGGGGAAGTGACTCTGATTGCCTGAAGCAGCTTTTAAAGTATGCTCATTTTAAGGCAGTTTAAGGAGCAATTACTGGCTGTAGTAAATACGTATTGATTTAACTGGTATGTATTTCTTCTCTGTATCTAAGAACACACCACTCATTTTTATAAACATGGGTACAAAACAACAGAAAGTTTCTGTAACAGTTCACATCTACAGTTTAATGAGATTATGAAAATGAGATTAAATACTTACGTCTGACTTTGTACCCAGCACCAACAAGAAGGCAGATGAAAATCAACAGAATGATTAGGAAGGGTGCTAGCCAAGGGGAAGTGGCAGGGTAAAGGGCATCTGAAACACACATTAAAATCTCAGTTACAGCAAAACTAACCCAACCGGTTTCAAGTTGCAAAACTAATTAACCAGAGTCTGACTTTGCCACTCACCTTCATTGCCCCAAATTCTCCTGAATTTCCCATTTTGGGAGGGATTGAGCTGAAGTTGTGCCAATGGGGGGAGGGTTGCTTCAGCTGTGACCTGCCTGCCTCTCTGCTGAATAGTGGATATGGGAACCAGAAGACACTTTAGCCATTACCCCAGATTCTAACTGATGAAATGCTGCTGAGCAGAACTACAGTTCTAGATAATCCGTTCAAACAAGGAGCCTGGTGTACTTCAGAGGCATTAAAATTGAATTAATTTCCCAAACCTCTCTCTTCCTATAGTACTTGTACTGAAAACACATTGAAAGCATTTAACCTCTTGGCCCTTTTGCTTCACCCCTACTCACCAGAGATCAGGATTCTCGATTCACTCTCCATCCCTAGCACTTCGTTGATGATTTTGCAAGAGACTTCATGGTCAACTCCTGAGTCTGTTGTAACGGAACTGGAAACACTGAAGTTCCCTGCCTCGGTCTCTGTGATTGTAGTGTCTGACTGTTTACTTCGGACTTTCCCTTCACTGTCCAACCAGAAAGCCTTGGGCTTTGGGTACCAACCATTGGAGCTGCAGGTGAGGCCAATCCCCCAGCCTTTATAATCCACCAAGGCAATGGTGGGCTCTGCTCCTTTTGCTGCAAAAGAAGAACACCACATATTAATTTTTCATCATTCCAAATATAATAGAACCTGTCTAGAGTTTCTGCACTCTGACCAAACACCAGGAACGATACTTTATTACAGTCAGTTCTTACAGTACACATTTTGTGCCAAGCTACCATTCAAAATTCCTTGTATTGTATTGTATTGTATTGTATTGTATTGTATTGTATTGTATTGTTGAGCTACAGGACGATTGGTCCTGTGAGTAATGCTCATGGCTGCGAAGAGATGGAGAAGTCTGAATGAATGAGTTACTGACCTGGGTTCTACAGTTTTAGGTCTGACAACTTGTATTTCTGAAAATGTATGTTTAATATGGCCCACAGCACATAGAGATGTCCCTGTGTCCTCAGACGTGCTCAGGAAGAACATCCAGGAGTTAGGTGTAGGTGGTGGAGGCAGCGAGGCTTGGCTGCTGCTATTCTTCATGTGCTCCTCTCTCTTCTGCAGCCATGCATCTTGTGCCAAGTGTCCTTGCATACTCTTAACCCCATCCTCCTCTAGAACCCAGCCCATTTCCTTTTCTTCCTCTGCTTTCTCTCCCATCACAGAGCCCTAGAGAAGGAGGTTAATTGGCAGACACCCCCCTCCATATGCAAAATATAGCAATTGGCTTCTTCGGAGTTGAAGCTTGCAAGCTGGATTCAGAGTTTTCTAAAAACATGGTATTCCCCCAAAGGTGCTCTTGCCTACCTGAAGATTCAAGTCCTCTTTCTGCACCCTGGAATGGGACAGGCAAACCTAGATACTCCAGGTCAGCCCCAGAGATTTGGCAACCCTAATAATAAGAATAATAAGAATAAACTCACCTGCCAAAAGCAACTCAACCACCACTTCATTATACCAGTCTCCAAGGAATATCATACAGGTGTAGTTTCCTTGGTCAGACAGATGGGTTTTCTTCAGAATCAGAGACATGTTTCCTTTATTAAGATCAGTACGGGAAAGCTCAGCTCGACCTAGGTATCTGTTATCCTGTGTTTCTGGCCTGTTTTGACCATAGTAGGAATTCACATCAATTTTTTCTGAGGATTTATCCAAGATCCACTGGACCTGGATGCTGGTGCTTTCTGGTACCCTTGACGTTAGTTGACATGGCAGGAGCACTTCTTTTCCAAGGAAACCAATTATAGGTTTTTTGGGTGGAATGATTGCAAATTGACCTTTGAGGAATAAAAACAAAAATCAAAAGTTCACCTTAAACTGACCACTACTGGCAGTGATTCCTCCATGGAATTCTTTTTGGGGGCTGGAAGGATATGGCACCCATCACCAACCATGGTAGCCCCTACTGCTAAGCATATCCAGTCCCTTGCCCCAATTGTGCAACTCCTACTCTAAATATGAAATGCTCTCTACCTTCACATCCTAAAAACAGGGTGATGAAATAAAAGATCCAGCATGGGTTTCTCAAAAACAAGTCATGCCAAGTTTCATTTCTTTTTTTGATAGAGTTACAATTCCCCTGGATCAGGGGGATGCCATGGATGTAGTGTACCTTGATTTTAGCCAAGCCTTCAACAATGATAATCTTGTGAGGAAGCTGATAAATTGTGGGTTGGATGAGGTAACTGTTAGGTGGATTTGTAGCGTGTTGATAGACCGAACCCAAAGAATGTTCTCTAATAATTCCTCATTGTCCTGGAAAAAAGTGATAAATAGGATGCCATAGGGTTCAGTCCTGGGTCTGTTGTTGTTTAATATCTTTAGAAATTACTTGGATGAAGGAATTGAGAGAATGCATGTCCAATTTGCAGATGACATGAAACTGGGTGGGGTAGATACTGCCACTGAAGACAGAATTGGGATTCAACTTCACCTAAGGTTACCAGATTTCTCCCCATGAATCTGGGGACACTTTTCAACTTCCTACTAAATAGATGGATTTTGTCAGGGAACTGATTTGAAAATCTGGGAACTGTCTCTGGAAAATGGGGACGTCTGGTAACCATAATGGATTGAAAAACTAGGCCCAAACTAACAAAATGAATTTCAATAGGGACAAATGTAAGATTCTGCACTTAGGCAGGAAGAACCAGCTGCACAAATATAAGAGGGGGACACCTGGCTTGCCAATAGCACATGTGAAAAGGATCTAGGGGTTTTAGTGGACCACAATCTGAACATGAGTCAACATTGTCATGAAGTAGAAAAAAGGTATTCTTGGCTGCATCAACTAAAGTATAATGTTCTGATGAAGAAAAGCAATAGTCCCACTCTATTCTGCAGAATACAGGTGAACTTTCAGACAGTAAGAGTTGCTAAACAGTGGGATGGATTCCCTCGGAAAGTGGTGGATTTTCCTTCATTAAACAACTCTTACTGTGCTTTGCACACAAGTATTATCTCAGAGGTGCTCACTGCAGTAAACTTTACAAACGTAGCTTGCTTACCTGCAATTAGCACATGGGAGATCTGAAGAAATATCAAGATGCAAACAGTCATTGATGAGGAACACATGGATCAAAGATCTGAAGTATAGGACTATACCTGTACAATTGCTGAAAGAAAGAAATAAAATATAAAATTGCAAGATCCACTGGTCACCATTTATTACTGTCAACAGTTCTGTCTACTTTATTTAAATAAATATAGGCATTTTTGTACATTAATCTTCATGTAATGTAATTTGGCTTTGTTAAAAATTAATTTATGCTATATATACCAGGAATGGTATATATTATGCAAATCTGCACCCTCTTTCGCAAGTAGGTCAGTGGACCGTATTCAATACATTGTTTTGTTTTGTTCTTCCTGGTAGCCAAGCTATTTTTGAAGTTTATCTTTCATATTATGATGTGTTTTTGTTATTTTGATTATCTTGTTTTGAACTTATTTTACTAATATATTTATTGCATTTATTACACACCACTTTTAAGTCAATGCACTTGAGGTCATTTACAATTTTAAAATACTGTAGTAGAACACAAATGTAGTGACAGAGACCTCTCAGGCTGACTGAAAACTGAAGACATTTGCTCCTGGCCTCAGCTTCCTTGCCATCTCTCTCAGGGCAGATGGGACTTTAATAGCCCCAGAGAAGGTGAATGAGAGGCTGTCCCAGTAGTTTTCTCAGGCCACCTATCAGGAGCTGATTTGCCATGCTCCCTAGCCTGGGCATCCCGGTTTCTGATTTTCCTCAAGGAAGACAGTAGCCCTAGGCACACTGGGGGAGGGGCTGCCTCAATGATTCTGTCAAGTCAATTGGGTAGTTTTGTCAGAAATCAATGATATAGACTCTCTGGCCTGGGCTCACTTGCTTTAATGGGTTAATATGGATAGTGATTTTTTGGTCATGCATTTGATGTGTATTGCTTTGAGCACAAATAAAGTGACAATGGTAATGGTAAGTCCTTCTTTGCTTTCCTCTAGAGTTGGAAGCAACTTGAAAAGGAGATTGCTACTTATATAGTATACATTCACTCCAGTGTCCCCTTTTGTCTTTTCTTCTACTCCTTCTCCACAAATAGATATATTTGTAATTTATTATTATATTAAATAAAACAAAGGGAATTATAACTGTGTATTTCACCACAGCAGCAGAATGCATGTGTCAACTAAAACTGCATTCTATACGCACACTTATCTGAAAATGAGGCATGTAGAGGATTTTACTTTTGTTTTTATATAATACATTTTATGTTCTTATCCTCTTTCAGTTTAGATCTGATAAAAGAAATGTATTGCATATATTGTAAAAAAAATGAATTCAAAAGCCATCTACTCTGTCTCTATTGTAAGTGGATGGATGATGCTTTCCCCCACATCTCGTCAGTATTTCAGGAAATCGAACGCCCTGCTCCAATATTGTTAAACCACAATACTAGATTTAAAAAGTTGCAGGTACATCCCATGGCAGAGCTAACTCTGTGTGGCAAGGGATAAATATCACTTGCCAGTGTCAAATGGGAGTGACAAGAAGCAGCCATTTTATGTCCATTACAAATGAAAGAAGCAATGACGAGTATTCAGGCTTGTGTGGCTAGGAAGGATCTCTGCAGAAAGGAGCATGTTGCCTTCATTCTTCTTTCTCTCAAACACACACACAAACACACATTTATATTTGTAAACTTACATTTTGCAAAGAAGCCCCTGAAATTTACTATCACAAGTATATTTGCAAACGTGGCTTGAAAGTTTCTACACAAGGGTAAACTAATCCTATATATATCCTGAATGGAAGAAAGCGAAAAGCCTCTCTCCTTTCACCTGACCACCAATTCATCATTAAACAAACACATTCCAATCACTAAAGGAATGAAATGTAATTCTGGAAATATTTTTTCTTACCTTCTTAGCAAACGGTGAGATTCGCTCGTCAGTTCCTGTACCTTGCTCCCGCTTCTGGCGGACCTTTGTTAAGGTAATTATTTACTTTCATTTTCCTGCTCTGCATAGATATAAGTAACTGCCAACAATTTGCTCTACAGTTAATGGCCCTGTGACAGTCAGCACCTGCCCTATGCAAACACTATGCTTGTCCCACGTAAACGCTATGCTTCACAGATACTTGTACAGCTAATGCACTGATGACAGGGCTTCATTTGGAAGGACAGTCCTATATGAATGGCTCTCTACCCCAAGTCTGGTTTAAAGATAACCTTAAGAAGGAAGAACAGAGACCTTAAGTACTGCAGCAACAATTAGTATCAGGACAACAGCCCGACAGTCACACAAGTCTCCTGGTCACAGAAATCCGTTCTTTGATGAGCTGTGTTGAATTTCTCTTTAAAATATAGCAATTGTTTCAAAATCTGCATCTACATGTAATGTAGAAATCAGAACATGCAAATTGATGCCCTCTTTTCCTGATTTGTGTATAAACACTACTAGCATTAAAGGAGATTCAGCAGCATGTGCGTGCACACAACTCATTCATTCTAAATCACGATAGACCAGGCAATCTGAATTAATGCAGTGAATGTGCAGCTTAGCCCTGTTTATTGCCTTGCTTGCTACAAATTTACTTCTACCCTACTTCTACTTCCTGCAGTTGTGCTGCTGTAGAGGCTCCATGGCATTTATTCTCTCTTTGCTCCTCCTAGTGGCTATTCCTCCTCTGGTCACTGCTGTGGATGCACAACCTGTCTGTCTCCAGGCACTGCGGTCATCTGCATGTGGCTGGGTTAATGTTGGCAGCCTTCATGTCACATTGTCAGGAGTGTGTGCAGGAGCCAGGCCCTGTGACCAGTAGGGCTTTGCAGGACTGGGGCCTTCCTAAATTTGTTCTGGAGATGCAAGGCGCGGTTGCACAGGTGAGGCCGCTTGGTAACTCACTGCACCTTGTGGCAAGAGCCGGGAAGGGATATAAGGTCAGCATTTCCTTTGGCTCTTTGTCACAGCAACACATTTTCTGCCTTGGGCTTCTTGCTTCCTGATTCCCGGACCCCAGCTTCCTGACTCCCTGCTTCTTGATCCTCGGACCCTTGACTTCGTGACTCCTTGCTTCCTGACCCTCAGACCCCTGGCTTCTGGACTCTCATTCCTGCTCCCACCCCGCCATCTTGCCCCTGGTCCTGATGTTCTCAGCCGGGACTTCGATCACCCGTAGACCGGACCATGACACACATCTACAGACATTTGATGTACAGTGGTACCTCGCAAGACGAATGCCTCGGAAGACTAAAAGCTCGCTAGACGAAAGAGTTTTCAGTTTTCTGAGTTGCTTCACAAGACGGATTTCTCTATGGGCTTGCTTCGCAAGACGAAACGTCTTGCGCCTTTTTTTTTAAACCGCCAATGCATTCCTATGGGAAACCGTCAATACACAGTGGTGCTTCGCAAGACGAAAAAACTCGCAGAACGAATTAATTTCGTCTTGCGAGGCACCACTGTACACAACTACATTTACTCTTAGATCCTGAGACTGAGAAATGGCATCTGTCAAGAGCACACAATGTCAAGTTCTCATGGGCTTTCCTACTGGAGATATCTCATTGTGCCACCACCAAAGGGTTCTTTAGAGCAGGTATAATGGAAATGTGAGCACAGCCCAAGGTTTACTAGCTGCTTACGAGGTAGAACAGCACCCAAGCCCTTGAACTGGTAAGCGGTGGCTTTGCAGAATGGCTCCGTTGCCCCTCTTACAGTAGTCTCCTGCTTGTGGAGAAGCCTATTGGCTCTCTCCGCTGGTTAGAATTCAGGGTCCAACATCTTCTGAAGGGTATCAGATTTGAGAAGGGTGATTTAAATCCATATGATGGATTTAACTGTGCCACTCTCATAGTTTGTCAGTATATTTAAATCTCTGCTTCTTAACACACACTATCTTTTGTTGTGGTGTAAGACTTTCCAGTAACTCCCCCTTTCACTGTCCAGCTTTCTGATACGTGGTTCTCAAAGTTTCCTTCAGAACTGATGGATACCTCTTACAGTAGTCTCCTGCTGGTGGAGAAGCCTATCGGCTCTCTCCACTGGTTGGAATCCAATCTGCCTGAAAATTCAGACAATCGCAAGCAGGCTTGGAAGCAGGATATTCCTGGGGGATGGACCACCAGATTTACCTCCCCACCATTATTAAACTTGTTTGGTACTTGGATATTGTTGGTTTCCGTTTTCGGGGCTGGGCAGGAATTCTCCTACCAGGCCAATTGGTTCCCGTTTGGTGGTTTTCACCTACCTCATTGCAATTGCCGCAACGTATGGCAATTTAGGCATTGAATAAGTCTTAGTCTTGGCTGGATGGGAGGTTGTAACCTTTGCCTACCCCTCCAAAGGAAAGGGTATGCTGTTAAAGGGATCTGGGAGGACTTGCTTCTGTCCAGAGGTCCAGGTGGTGGCTTGGGCCACAGCACTTCTCTAATTGGTGATCCCACGGCAGAATTCCTATTTGATGTATGTCATAGGACTCCTCTCCTGGGCTGGAAGTCAACAATTATACTCAGTGCCTATACCAAACCTCTACATCTGTAATCAATAAAGTCATGGCCTTATTTGCCCCCAAATATGTTGTCCTGTCTGGTTATTCTATGTGGCGGTAGGGTGAGGGTGGGTAGGTGCAGCTTGAGCACTCAATTTCCTTGAAGAAACACACCAACAAGCCCAAATCAAAATAATTTTAATTGGACAGTCATATTTCTTAAGGTTATGACAAACCCCTTACTCTTAATTAACAGCTTATGTCTGTAGTTTATGTCTGTTGGCCTCTTCTTCCTGGGAATGTATAAAGTTTCTGGTTAACATAATGAATCTATATAAAGAACAACATGAAAAAATCAAAAACTGTGAGAAGCCTCACAGAATCTGCTGTAAAGAATTGGTAATCTTTGCATGCCTAAGTTCAACATGAGGAATCTTCCATGCAGTAGAAATGAAAATACTTTTCAGGATGTTGACATTTAGGTTTTGGAATAGTTTGTATTATTTAAGCCCCACATCTGGAAATCATACTTCTTCCTAGGAAGCAAAACAGAAAACAAAAACACAAAATGAAACTCTGTCATACATATTTCATATGAATAAATGAAATCTCAGGCATGTGGATAAAACATCAGCATGTGATTCCCACACTGACTCCCATTTGCACTGACTCCATTAGAGATGTTCACAATAGGATATAACAGGGTTAGCGAAGCTCTTGTCCATGGGCCTATTAGGCCCCCAAGTCCTCCCCATATGCCCTACACCTGACATCATATATAACATCAGGTGTGGGGCAGATAAAGGCCAGGCTCTGCAACACCTGCAAAGCATTGCATACAGATCTTTCCGAGATCAACACACAGTTATTAAAAAATAAATTGGGTTAAAAATGCATACATATAGATACAAGATGAATGCTCTGAGTATATACTGACCTCACAGAACCTTCCCAGAGCAGGATGCGTTTCCTGTCTCTTCTTAAAGCTTACATGGCTATAGGCTGGATGCAAAATTCCTTTGGGTGCTTCTGCCTTTGGGGGGGAAAAGTGACAGATTATATTAGTGCTCTCCTCTTTGAAAACCATGAAACACACCAAACGGTGTGTGTGAGTTGGGGGTGGGGGAGACATACAGGAGGAGTAACCAGTGAGAGGTAAACTACCACCAGCAGACAGGAGCATGCCAGCATGCAGATTTGGAATGCAATCCTATACATGTCCGAAGTGGGGATGGACAACAGGTAAGTGCACATAGGATCACAACCTAAATTCACAAGAGTTGTAAAAATTAAACATCCGCCGTTTTTATGTGAATGTGAAGACGCATGTCATAAACAAATGCAGCTGCTCAGTCAAATCCAGTTTGGACCTAAAAGAGATGGAAACATACGGAAGTACCCACGAAGTATCAAATGCACTGAAAAATACTGTTATAGGTTTGGGGGATCGGTCTGATTAGAATTGCTCTGCAACTCACTGAGACTGCAACATTATGCATGCTCACCTGGCAATAAATCCCACTGACCGGACTGAGGCTTATGTCTGAGTAAACATGCAAGGGATTCTGCTCTGATTCATCATTAAATGAACCAACTGGTTGTCCTTCTGGGGAGAAAAGCAATACTGGGGTTAGTAGTAATAGTTAGAATGAAAACTATAAAACATAATCTGTGACCCTGCCCAATTTAAATCACAGGTGGGCAAACAGTGGTCTCTAATCCCATTTCCCCCTCAGCCTAGATTGTAACAGGGAAAATAGGGATACAGGAGTACCAGTGATGGGACACTAATTCAAGGAAGGATGCTCTACCATGCAAGAACCCATGTCTGGATTTTAAAGAGCAGGCCCTCCTCAATTTGGCATGTACTGGTCGCATTGGAAGGGGTGGGGATATCAAATATAGGAGCCATGCTCTTTCCCACTGCATGTTAGCTCCTTTTTCTTATAAGAGAGGGAAGTGGTAGTGGGAAGGAGGGCTCACAAGCTTATTAGGGCAGGTTTTGGCTCTCCTGACATGGTTGAACATCAGCCTGCATCAATCCAGTTCAGCATAGTCAATGATCAGAGAGCAACATCTGGAGGGCCACAGCTCCCTACCACACAATTCTGCCCATTCATGCTTGCCTTTGCAACATGAGGACATAAGGGAAATGCACAGTAGATTCAGCTGGCTTGCTTGTGAGCAAGCGTTAGACCTCACATCACTTGACTACATGCTTCAATCTAGACAATACAGGAAGAGAAAGAGAGCGATGATAAAGCATATCCTTACGTGTTTGGTTTTCTCTTTCTGGATGTCTGTGGAAAGCGAAGATGTGTGAGATATATAAAGCTGGAGGGGCAGAGAGAATTTCTCTAGTTTCAAATGTGTATGTGGACATACATAGAAGGTTTAGAGAGTTGATGTAAGTTTTATCAATCTATTACTGTTTTAACTTTTTGTGTACTTCAAATTATTGCTGTAAAATTCATTGTTTTATCTCTTTTGTAAACTGCTTTGAGGGTTTTTTCTACAATCAAGCAGTACAGTGGTACCTTGGGTTACATACGCTTCAGGTTACAGACTCTGCTAGCCCAGAAATAGTACCTCGGGTTAGGAACTTCGCTTCAGGATGAGAACAGAAATCATGCTCCGGCGGTGCGGCGGCAGCGGGAGGCACCATTAGCTAAAGTGGTGCTTCAGGTTAAGAACAGTTTCAGGTTAAGAATGGACCTCCGGAACGAATTAAGTACTTAACGCGAGGTACCAGTACAGTGGTATCTTAATGTATCTTGCAAGAACAACAACAGCAGGCAACTTCATTTAAAGCCAAATTCTCTCTCTTCCCATGGAGAATCAGCTTCCCACACTTCACTAAATCTACCTATGGGTGTTGTGCTCACAAAACAAGTATTAAAGAGTGGAAAGAAACTTAAGAGCCCTAGCTCTTAAGAACAACTGCCCCCATACAACATCTTGTCTGACTCTTCTTAAAAGAGCAGGCGCTTCACTATATGAACTCATTTTTAAAAATATTATTAGATATAGTGCCGTACAACATTACTACTTGATAAATGACTGCCTGAATTTACCCATCATGTTTTGCTCCTTCTTCTCCAATTTTATTACTGTGAGGAGTAGAGGAAGTTGTCTCTGCTTGGAAATGAGTAATTTGTATTTAACTCAGGAGAAGATATGAAAGCATTAGTTCCAGTTACGATATGAAGCAAGTTTATGCTGTTCTGAGGAACAAAGGTGCTTTACCATATTTCCTGCATATAGAATCACACTTTACTGAATTGAAGGCATAATTATTAAAGTCTCATTACACCTACCTGGTTACTCTCCATTGGATTATACCTGAGAGAGAGATACAGTGTACATTGGATCATCTTAGATCAATCTCTTCATAGCTGCTATGACATACCACAATTATAAGACACATTGAACCACAAAGCGGCAGACATAAATGGGGAAAGTTCTGGACAGCTATTCAAAACTTGCCCCTCCCTGGGACATCATCCCACTTGTTCCTCCAATATCAGGGACAGTAGCGCTCATTCCTTCAACATGACATTTGTTCATTATATGTGCACACACCTTACAGTGTGATTGCTGGAGTGGACATGCAGACAGCAATTATTATGCATATGTTGCCCATCCAGGAGCAATCAACCGATAAGATGAATGTGAGCACGGTGTCAAGACAGAGGCATCATGCACATCCACCACTGTCAGAGAAACAGACTGTGCAATAAGACTATACTGAAGTAAGTTGGTTGTAACATAAATCCTAGCAAGGCAGGATTGCAGACAGTTTATTTTAGTAAGGTAAAGGGACCCCTGACCATTAGGTCCAGTCGTGGCCAACTCTGGGGTTGCGGCACTCATCTCGCTTTATTGGCCGAGGGAGCCGGTGTACAGCTTCTGGCTCATGTGGCCAGCATGACTAAGCCGCTTCTGGCAAACCAGAGCAGTGCACGGAAACACCATTTACCTTCCCGCCAGAGCGGTACCTATTTATCTACTTGCACTTTGACATGCTTTCAAACTGCTAAGTTGGCAAGAGCTGGGACTGAGCAACTGGAGCTCACCCCGTCACGGGGATTCGAACGCCGACCTTCTGATCGGCAAGCCCTAGGCTCTGTGCTTTAGACCACAGTGCCACCCGCATCCCTATTTTATTTTAGTAGTTAGTTTTAATTATGATTGCTATATTTTGCTTGAACATTACCTTGTTTCTCCAGAACATAAAACAGTGCTGCACAGATAAAGATGGAAGCAGTTGTAATTCCAAATCCTAATGCTAAGGGCAGGAAAAGAAATGCATGCATCAACCCACTTTATTCAAAAGGATGGTAAAGCTAAGACAGCAAAAGGAAATGTGTTATACAATGGTGCATGCATAGTAAAGGTGGATACATCAAGCAACATTCAATGATAGTAAACCCTGAAAGTCTGAATTGCTAAAAAGAACAGTTTTTATTTTCATTTGTTAGATTTATATACTTCCCTTCATCAAAAGATCTCAGGGCAGTTCACAAGAAGCTGATTTGCCCAGATTTCTGAAATGTGGCATGGAGTACCCACAGTTTGATCATTGTGATTTCAGACATGCCCACTGAAACATGGTTATGATACAGTGTGTCTGCTCCTGTGGAACTTACAACAGAGCAACTCATGGGATCAACAAAGAGGTTTGCAAGCAAGAGTCTGGTAACAAGTAATAGATGTATGAGGCTTTGGGTTGGGGAAACCGCAGGTGCAAGGGCTAACTGTCTGGCCCTGGGGGTGTCCCCAGGCCACAACCCTCACCGGCCCTGCTTTGCATCCTCTTGAGTCATTCTTGGCTGCCTGGAATGTATTACTGAACTCTAAAGCTTCTTGTTTGCCTTGGTTGTAGAGTCAGGTGTGTGTGCATAGAAAGATAAAACCCACCAATGGCATGTGACCCTCAAAAAGTTGCCTCAAAGGGCATATGGCCACATTCAACCATAGAATAGATTAAAAACTACTTACCTAAGGAAACTTCAAAACCTGTGAATTGAAAGCAAATGGGTTATACAAAAATTCCCTCTCTCTCTTTTTTTACTTTTCAATTTATATTGCCTTTTACAAATTTATGAGAAACAGTATGTCAGCTAACCAATCTTCCAGTCTCTGATCACTTAGGTTTTACAGTGGTACCTCGGGATGCGACTGGGATCCGTTCCGGAGCCCTGTTCGCATCCCGAACGGATTGCAAGACGTGACGGCGCAATTGTGTGTGCGCGGGTCACGTTTTGCCGCTTCCATGCATGCGCGTGACATCATTTTGAGCATCTGTGCATGCACGAGCGGCAAAACCCGGAAGTAATGCGCTCTGTTACTTCTGGGTTGCAGCGGAGTGCAACTCGAACGCGCTCAACCCGAAGCACATTCAACTCGAGGTATGACTGTATAATCTATGGCTTCAAAATGACCTAGATAATTTCTTTCCTTTTGAGATGAGAATCATCCCTTCCTATTCTTCCTGCTAGAGTATCATTGCATAAGGGATTTGGCATAGGGACTTCTCAGTGGCTTTCAGGAGCCCTGGAATAGATAGCAGTGCCTGCTGGGCTCTGTGATTCATGGGACTTTTGCATCTTCACCCAGTGATGGAACATCAATTCATCCAATAGCTAAAGAAAGCTTACAGCAAGAGTCCTGTGGCATTTGGGTTTTAGAGTAAAAACTCACTTACCTAAGGAATCTACATTATTTGAGGCACCTGTGAATTGGATAAAAGTGGATAACTGGATAAATGTGAAAGATGTAATTGCATTTCTTACCACTTCTGCTGTAGCTGAGAATTCATTTCTATGGTGCTTGCAGAGGTATAACAACATAGGGGTTACTGCCTATTTGAAGATCAGCCAAGGTGTTATAAATGATTCACATTTATTACAATATTATTTAGAGCAGCTGGAGGAAAGAAATGCCCTTTGTGCTTTCTGCTCAGGAGGTACTGAACATAATGGGTTAGTTGCCAACTAATTTAGGTTGCATTCCTATACCTACTTACCTAGAAGTAAACCTCAATAAATTAATGACACGTCTCAGTAGACATGAATAGGATTGTGCATTAGTCACACTTATTTCCCATTGAAATCCATGTGACAGTTATTATTAGTCTCACTAGTTTCAATGGGAAGTGCAACTAAATTACTCTTGATCCAGTCCAAATGTTTACCCCATTTACTGAAAATTCAATAAGCCATAGACCCAATAAAATATAAGCAAGAACTTAAGCAGCACACACATATACAATCAATAAACAGCAGAATCATAAGACTCTATCAAATACCTGGGGGAATAGTTCTATCCCCAAAACTAATGGATGATAATGATGGTGCCAGGTTAACTTCACTGATGATGGGAGCTTTTGTCCAACATCTTCTGAAGGCCATCAGGTTAGGGAAGGCTGATTTATACCCGTATGACAGATTTAGCTGTGCCACTCTCTTACAGTTTACCAGTATTGTGGTGTAAGACTTTCCAGTAACTTCCCCTTTCCACCATCCATCTTTCAGATATACGGTTCTCAAAGGTTCCTTCAGAACTTTTATTTTCTTCACCTTTGCTCTATGGTATCATGACATGCCGTGCACCCAGTAACTAACAAGGCTTTCAGCTAAACAGCTGGTGAAATCCAGCTTATGTGCTTATGTAAGATTTACAATAGGCAGCTCTAACGTGTATGTGAACTGTGGACTTGTTGGATATTGTTGGTAGGGTATATGTGTTTATCTATTACCAGAGCCACTTTATTTGAGGTTAAGAATGGACTCATTTCCTGCTTGGCTTGTTAAAGTTTTATCATTGTCATTGTTTTGTATTTGAACTTCAAACTTCATGATTCTACATATTTTGAAAGTGAAACAGGGTCACCCACATTTAAAGTAGTGGCTTCAGTGAACTCTGGGACTTCCCAGGTATGCAGAAGTGGGTATATTTTTTTATAAAACATGAAATGAGAACTGAGACTATTTATTGGCTTCCAGGACCATGAGGCTGTCAAAGCCTCTTGAGCCCCTAACACTTTAAAGTATCCTGTAGGGAAAATTATGGTGGGATGACTAGCAGAAACTGTTCCCACATAAACAGCAGTAAAAGCAGGGCTGCGGGTAACGGGGAGGGGCTGTTGCCCCTGAACCTAAGCATTCTGAAGGATGAGAAATACAAAAGTGTCCTTTTCCTTCTCACAAGCTCTAAACAGCACTATAAGCCTAATGTTAGGGGCGAGGTTTACCTTAAATACTTTGCTGTGACATTTTACTTGTTACAATCATTCCTTCTAATAAGGAGCTAGGATTGCCATGGCTCAGTTTGATAGGAGAGTGCCTAATTAGCATAATTACCTTCATGTATCCTAAAATCTTCATTGGAGGCTATTCTCCAAGTCCCCCTTTCTAAAAAAACCAAACAAAACAGAAATGAGGAGGAGGAATCAGCAGCAATCCAAGTAGTTGAAGCCTGAAGGAAAAAAACTTAAAGCATTTTGGGTAGCATTAATGTATCACAACAGAAAATTTTCATTCTTCATTCACCAAGAAAATCACCAGTTTTCTATAAAAACTATTTCATTTGTAGTTTTCTTACCTGAAACATAAAGGTTCCTGGCATCACTTGGAGAGGAATTATTCACCTGGTTGTTTTTATCCTTGCTCTGGTACATGCAAGAAAGCTGTCTTGTACCTGCTCTCAATATTTTATAAGAGAATTTATATAAAAATATTGCATCCTTTTGCTTCTGACTTTTGATTTCTACCCCGTCTTCACAGAGAATAATTCTGGTAAAAGGCGAGACTGGTGGTATTTGACACTTAACCAAAACTTCATCTGCTTCATCACTGGGTGAGGTTTCCAGAAATATGTTTGGTTTGGTAAGAGTACCTGTAGAAATGAGAAAACAACCCACTTAATTGCATACACATATTAAAGTTTGTGTAGCATTTGACTAGTTTATAATTTTCAGTCCATTTCCTGTGCCAGGAATCCATTAAAGACAGTGTATATTTACCACTCATGATATTGTTGAACATAATATAGCATATTATTTTAAAACTGCAAAATTCCAATCAATGGAGACTCCAGTCAGGATTTGTACTGTGGTGAGCAGTTCCTCTCATTGTTATCTTCCCAAACATTCCTCTGGAGCTTCTATTTGCATCAGGAAGATAGTTCCCGTTCGTACCAAATGGAAATTAGCTTCTAATGCAAATAGCAGCTGCTGCTAAGTGATATTGGGACCATGATGGGGCAGAAGGGTAATCTCCTTCTCCCTGTGTTCCACAATGGGAGCAACACTTACCTGGGGTGTGACAAGTCTGTTGCTTTGTGAGATGAATACCTATGGTTTTTTTTTTTTAAAAAAAACCACGTAACTTGAGTATGATGGTGTACCTTGAATTAGGACACAACTGATATTACTAGCATTAATAGTATATACTATCCTCTAATAGTATATTGGCATTCACCTATATAGCTATGGTGCAAGAGTTCTTATTAATCAATACGAACTAGTCACATGTTTCTAATAACCTCCTGCACTGCCATGAGCAGTATGTATGAATGAATCTTTATTTGCATCAGCCACCAGCCATTGCAATAAAACAAACAAAATGTGGTTTACAGAGGATAAAGGTAAATAGTCAAGTAATGGATCTTATTCTAACTGCCCCAGCTAAAAACCTTGCAACCTTTGCTGTCAGCTGCTTATCTTGGTCTGCCAAGAGAAAGGACACTGTAACAGTGGTTGGGTCCCCAGGAATGGACAATAATAGAGGAGTGACAACTGTACTTCTCAAATCTTTATAAAGAGTGCAAGTCAGAAGGACAAGAGCAGTATGTACTGCATGTGCTTGATGAACTGGCTGTGCTCCACAAAAACCTAGATAGGTAATATATTCAAATCCCACTCTGTTAGAGGTTCACATAGTCAGTGGCATAGCATGGATTGCCAGTGCCCAGGGCCATGTAGAGGGATGGAAATAGATGGAATACACCTGTGCATTCAACTGCCTAATGGCATCCACATCACAGCCACAGAGATAAGAAGAGTCATTCCATTTTCTACAGAGGTCACTTCTGGTTTGCATGGAGAAGCCGTTTTCAATGGAGCCCAGTGACAGTACACAGGTGTATTGAAGCAGCACCGAGTGTTGGAATTTTGTGCCCTTAACAATTTTGTGCCTGGCGCAACCACCCATGTGCCCCACCATGCCATACCACTGCACATAATTCTGCTCATAAACAAGCCCCTCTAGCCTAAACTAGAAGTGTGCCAGTCTGTTAAACATGTGTACATCTAGTTCTTAGCTGCCTTTAAATATCTACATAGAGGGAAGGCCCTTTAAATATGCTTCTACTGGATGAGGTATTTGCACACCAAAAAACAATCCTTACAAAACTAAAGCTGTTTTTCCTTTCTGTCTAGGGTCCAAGTCACATGTTACCCTTTTAAGGAGGTAGCACCCATTTCCCAAACTTCCCACACCTATATTAACGGGATAATAGTGGCAAAGAGGTGGTGTGGAAACAGCAAAATTTTTTTGCAAACAGGGCAACACCTCCCAGAGTGAGAGCAACACTTACCTTGGGTGGGACAAGTCTCTTGCCTTGTGAGATGAATACCTTTAAAAGTGAACATACTGTAATAAGCTTTTAGTAGCAAGGAAATACTGATTTTGACCTCTTTGAAAGGCAGCAGTGTCATTCAGATGCATGAATCCTTGAGAATATTTAGATTTGCACCTCAAATAAAGACTTGCATTACTCTGAAATAACAACTCAATATATAATGTAAAAATACTGTGATATCATTTATTTCCCCAATATTATTTCCCATTACTATGCACTAAAATTAATTGGAGCATTTGGGGGAGTTTGGAATATGACACTGGAGTGTTTGATCAAAGAGAGGAGAGTCAAAATCCCATTTCTACAGTAGCACTTTTAAAATAATTTTTATTTTTGTATTTTCTATTTTACATAAACAAATGATTTTTTTAAAAAACCATACCATCCCTTCTGACTTCCCTCTCCCCATTGTGGATCTTAATGTAATGATTTCCCCCTCTGCAACTCTATCATAACTCTATTTTTATAAATCCTTTGTCAATCCATAGTTCAAATTGTTACTACAAGTTTTTTTGTCAATCCGACCAATGTATGTAGTTGTTTACAACAGCTTTTCAAATAAATTTTAAACTTTCCCCATTCTTTGTTAAACACCTGCTCACTACAGTAACACTTTGCAAACACAAAAATGAGACTGAACAAGAATCTCCACTCACAATTTTCCAACAATTGCTTTTTGTATCCAAGTCCTTGGATGACTGACAGTGATGGGAAAATGAATTTAGCAACTCTGTAAGAGTGACTCTTTTTTCATTATAATCCCGACTATTATATAATTGCAGTTTTTAAAATGCTCCAAGCACCAACTGGCTAGATAAATAAACATGATTCTTTATATTATATTATAAATCACTCCACTTTAAATGGATTCCCTGTTAACCCTTAATATACTCACAGCAAAGGCAGACCCCCAGCAGAAGTATCATTACAAATATAGCAGCAGTTCCTCTTTGTGCAAACGGGACAGAGGTTTCTGCTGCTCACACAGCATTTCCTACACTTCAGAATGAGATGCTTTGTGCGTTGCACACCATTCCCTGTTCCTAATTTGCATGAAAGTTTGAAACAGAAGCAGTACACTTAATACGGATCTGCAGTTTACAGTGGTACCTCAGGTACCACTGTAATTTATTCCGGAGGTCCGTTCTTAACCTGAAACTGTTCTTAACCTGAAGCACCACTTTAGCTAATGGGGCCTCCCGCTGCCACCGCGCCGCCGAAGCCTGATTTCTGTTCTTATCCTGAAGCAAAGTTCTTAACCTGAAGCACATCTACGCTGGCTTGGTCCACAGAATGGAAATGGCAGTATCTCTAAGGATGTGCTCTGGGGGGAGCTGCCTTCAGGCACCAGGTCCATTGACAGACCAACTCTGCATTACAAAGATGTCTACAAACATGGTATGAAGGCTGGCAACATTGACCCCACCGTGTGGGAATCCCTGACTTTCCTAGGAGTAAGCCCCATTGAATTCAGTACTGCTTACTTGTGGATGGACACACAGTTGCTTGCACTGTTTACTGACAAGCTCCCCCTCCTCCTCATTGTGTGGCAAGGTCCCGCCCCGCCCCCACGGTTGAATAAAGACGCAACTATTTAAGGTTAATAGGCTAAAAAAGGCAACAACCTTATTGGTTACAGATGATGAGCGATATTGGTTTAGGCATTGGATCCAACTCACTATATCTGACTCCAGCCCATCTGCAGGGAGTCTAGGAAGGGTTAATCAACAGTAGGAGGAGTCCTGCTGATGCACATCAACTAGGAGCTCCCCCGGGGGTCACTGATAGGGGTAATTCCTTAGGCCCTAACCTCCCTAGGCTTCAGACAGGGCCCCCCCCCAAATCCTTTAATGGAATACCCTTCAATATGTGGGGCAGGTGATGATGCTACCTCCCCTCTTCTCTTCTCCAGAAATATTCCAATGCCTAACCACCACTCGAGCCAAAAGGCTTGTGGCCAATACCCTCACACCTGCAACAAATTCCTAATGCCATCAATTATATCACCCAGCCAAACATCATTTCCTGCATTGGAAAGATGCACGCCATCTTCACAGTAGAGGGACTACTTGCTGAACTTAATGGTGGGGTGCTCGATAACTACCACTCTATGAGCCACCAAACGGTCCAATAGTTTCCTGCCTTTGTTTATCGCAATAGGGCAATGACAGTTTTGCCACACACACCTCTCCAGCAGCGATGCCCAAAATAGTGTGGGTAGTGTGTGGGTAGACACCCATTTGCTTGCACTGTTTACTGACAAGCTCCCCCCTCCCCATTCTCACCCCACAATTACAGGAATCACTTTTGGGGTTTGGTATAATGCAGAACTCACCCATTTGGGTATAGTGGTACTCTGAGGTAAAGGTTTTAGGACAGGTAGCAGTTTAGGCACAATGATCCAACCTCCCATTTCATCATAAGGTGGCCAGTTAAATTTCCCACCTTCCATTTTCCTATTGTGGCACAGAAGCGGCCCCCCTCAAAGCCCCTGTCCAACTAATCTCTGCCTTTTTATCACAGAGTGGGACAGGAAGCAATTAAATAGATAACCTTCTTTTAAAGAAACACTTCATTTTTTAAATGGAGGGGAGTTGTTTAGGAGGAACCAGCAACGTAAACACCAGAAAATGCAAATAAAACACTTCCCCCCTCGATGTTTTTTGCTGGCAGAGGAGTCAGGGCCTCAGAGGGAAGAAGCAGCAGCACATTAGGAAGTGGAGGATTGGGGGAACAAATGTGTGAGAAATAAAGGAGTGAGGGGAGAATTGGGGAGAGGTAGGGGTAAGGAGGAGAGAATGGGGAACATAATGAGGGGAAATCAGAAGGTGCATGGAAGAGGCCAGCCATGGAGCACCCTGGCCCAGTGATTCCTGCCTAGGAATAGGGGAAGAATTCAATTCAGTTTGGATTTAAAGGCGAACCTACCAAATTCATGCTTTCTAAAACAATGTGAGAACCACAGCACAATCATCCTTTGAAATTCACACTTCTCCAAATTTTGCCATGCAGTTCCCAAGACAAATAATGTGTACAAAAATGCTAACACTGAGGTAAAGTGTGTATAAAAATACATATATATTAGTGAAGATAACATTAGAATGTTGTTTGATGCTGTCCTGGCTTCTACTTCATGGGTTTCCTTGTCCTGGGCTGGTTGGCTGCATCTGCCCAAGCCAGGCAGTCTCTGAGGGCACAAGAAAGCATTCATGCCTCAGGCATGGTCAGTCAGGGACAGTGTTTTCCTGGCAGGTGAGGAAGTTTGAAGAGAGCCTTGGAGTAACAGTGCCTTCTATATTTGTAGTGCTTCTGTGAGAAAATGGCAAGTTAAATTTCTTTTTCCAGCCCTCCATATAATATTGCTCCTAATCAATTACAAAATCAAGTTATCAAAAATGTCCTAATGTACTTGATAAACTACCGAGTACAATTTGACATGAGGACAACATATCTGGAGAGTTGGGGGGCAGCTCCAATCCTTAGAAAAAGGGACCCCTTAGGTAACTAACCTGTGTTCTTCTAACTGTTCCTGAACTACTCTCATCGTCATCATCCATACTGGCTGGAACTGATGAAAGTTGAACTGCTGCAACATGTGGAGAGCCACAGCACAGTGTCTGCAATTTGCAAATGTGCACACAGGCCCAGAAAGCTCTCTGTTCAAACACAAGCTACCCATCATAATGACAGGTGGTTTCTGCTAGCATATCTTCTCAGTTACAAACCAGTTTCATGTGTGTCAAGAGGGTGTTATTGCAAACAAAGATCCGTGTACAATAGCTGGATGGTTAATAGGTAACTAATCCTTAAGTTTTCCTGGTCAATGTTCACGTCATGTTGTGCTTTATGATTTCTCTACTCTCACTTTCATTTCTGCCACAACAACATACGTGTCAAATGCAATTCTCATTTCAGTAGTTGGGGACTGAACTGAACTGAAGTTGGGATTACTTCTAATGCTCAGGAAAAGGTACATTTTCCTTGTTGTTTTTCTCTCTCCAAATAACATGAAAATGGGTGATAAATTGTTTAAAAGGGGGGTGGGCGGTGAGCAGTTCACGAAATATTTTTGGATTATGACCTGTTTCTTTGTCTCCCTCCCATTATATGCAAGTTAGTTCACACACCCTTGGATATTAAATTGTGTCACTGATTGAACTTTTGCTCTCCTGGTAGTTTCTGGGATTCAAAAAAACCATGGTTTCAATAAGAACACCCTGCATAAAAAATGCAAGGTACATTTTTAGCACTTGACAAGGTAACAGATTGTATTATAATTCTACTGGGAAAATTGTTAAATGTGGTTATGGTTACATACTCTGGTTGTATACGCATCACTGCCTTAAAATGCAGCTATGTCATTCTTTTTTTCATTTCAGTTTGAAGCTGGTCTGAGGGGAAAAAACATCAAAATGCAGCTTTTCATAAGGAAGTTCAGGGTAGATCTATAATGTGGTTAATGTTTCATGTACACGGCTTTTCACACCATCTGTGGGAGTGCACTGAGTGCAGAGTACGGTAATCAGAAATGTACACCAGCCTTGTTGCACTATTTGTGTCAGTGACCTCTTGTTTGTAAAATAGGTTGTGTTTGTCTCATTTTTGCTAATACAGTGGTACCTCGGGTTACATATGGTTCAGGTTACATACGCTTCAGGTTAAAGACTCCACTAACCCAGAAATAGTACCTCCGGTTAAGAACTTTGCTTCAGGATGAGAACAGAAATCGTGTGGTGGTGGCGCGGTGGCAGCAGGAGGCCCCATTAGCCAAAGTGGTACCTCAGGTTAAGAACAGTTTCAGGTTAAGAGTGGACATCCAGAACAAATTAAGTTCTTAACCCGAGGTACCACTGTACTATTTTCTTAAAAGATGGAGATGATTGAGATGATGGTGATGATTTTATATTAAAAAAGCTTTCCCCACCTTTCTTATAACAGTTCATCCTCAGCGAAAGGTCAGTCCCAGAAAATTTTGATCCCCCTGAAGCAGCCTGGTAGAAAGGCACATAGCCGTGGTAGTTACAGTTATACTAAACAGGTTAAATGTGCTCTTCCTTAATTTTGAATCAGGTGGGCTGTTTTCGCATTTGCATGAATGTTACAGAAAGCCATTTCATGTTATTGGCACATATTTATTTTTGCTGGCATTGTTGCTTTTATTTCAGATCAGAAGAGCCTGAAGAGGAACAAGAGACTTGGCTCTCACGGAATATACAATTTTTGCTTCCTTCTGTGCTGTAATCCTGGGAACACCAATGTCTTTATTAGGTAAAAGGTTCAGAGAAACACCAGAAATGTGCTGTGTTGTCATAGACTTGGTAAAGTACTTAAATGCAGGCTATGAACCAGAACTTCATATGTGCTTGAGGCTCCTCTTGCTTCACAGCTGATGGACTCCTACAAATTAATGGGCCCTTCCCACACCTCCCATAATTCTCATCAAGGAACCCTTACTTGTATATATCAGGTTACCAGAATCAGGAAATGTGTGCCTGCTTTCGGGGCTATGCTCCTATTACAGATGCTGAGGGAATCCAAGCAACTAAATCTATACCTTTTTGTAGTTCAGGATCAACTTTAGATCTCATTAAAACACATCAGGAACTTTAAACTGTTTATTTGTGACTTCCTGTTGAAGTCATTAAGAGACAAAACACAAACTACATTATTCACATATGCATATCCAAAACTTGTGCTCATACAGGTCTCATTTCATCTGAAGAAAAAGCAGCTGCAGTGTTTCACGTCACAATCTAGATTATGAGGGGAGGGAACAGGACTTGCCAACTCCTTCCCAACCAGACCTGAAGGTGTTTCTTGCAGCATCCTCAGGAACAAACAGCACCAATGGGAGGGTTGGGGACTCAAGGATAAACTGTTTTGAAGTCCTTGATCTAGAGCACATTCTGGATTATTTAGATGGTTGCATTATTTACAGATTTTTTTTTTAAAAAAGTCATTTTGAACTTTTTTGGGGGTAAAAAAATATGAAGAACACAGCCTGAAAAGAAATATCTAAGGCAAGACTTTTCCTACAGCCAACTATCAGCAAGTTAGAATTAGTGAAGAGGACAAGGATCTGGAGCTCAGCTCAACAGACAGATAAAACAAAACCGTCTACAACTGCTGGCCACAGCAACTGAAGCCAAATGCAGCAAATGCAATAAGATAGGCCCATAATACCTCACAAGACTGCTCTGCAACTCATATGGAGTCCACATATCACAAGGGGTCACAAGGCACCCATTCTGATAGGGCCTTCCCATACTTTGAAAAGGAATTGAACTCATTTTCTACCACAGGGTGTTGTAGTAGGATTTTAAAGGTTTCTATTGGTTATGAAAAATTCACTCACTATTCCCCCCCCCCCAAAAGCTCCATTTGGACATTTAAGAGCATCACATAATGAAGGAGCACAATTTCTAAATACCTTAAGTCTCTCTGCTTCAGGTAATGAGGACTACTCTGTCCTGTGTGGGAGAGGGGGATGGCACAGCTTATGGTATGTGTAAAATTATATTAAATAATATTTGAAGTGATTAAATAAATCATGTAAGTGACAAATTACATATTAAAACATATTAGGGAAAGTAAATACAAAAATATTTATATTAGGGAGATTAATGTACAAAAATAGATTATACTAGGGCAGCTTTTATAAGGAAAATATGTATATTAGGAAAAATGCTCAAGAATCTGCACAAATTTGTGTGCTGATTATTTATCTATATATCTCCAGCTGTCGAAAACAAACTGATGAGAAAATGGGCCAAAGGGGAGATTAGAGAATTTTTTGTCGTGTTTTTAATATTCTGTTAGGAGCTGCACAGAGTGGCTGGGGAAACCCAGCCAGATGGGTGGGGTATGTATAAATAAGTAAGTAAGTAAGTAAATAAATGATAGTTATATTAACTTCTTTGACATTTCTGTTTTGCAGGAAACTCTACCTCAGATTGCTCTGCTTGGAAATCTGTTTCCTGGGCACTGCTTGCAGTAGCCATCATAGCTATTCTTGCAATCATTGCCATATTGATTTGTTTCATTAAAGGTAAAGATGTGTTTGATAAAAGGAGTGGGATTTCTTCAATTTCCCCTTTGTTTACAGGTGGGAAATCATGGTTAGGTCTTTAAGTTTGGTTTCAGAAGTTGTTAATGAGCCCTCAAAATGACCCCATAAATGTTTCAAAGGGAGAATGCAGAAGTATGCACCATGAGGAAATTGCATCTTCTTTTAGAACTTGCCTCTCTTTTTTAAAAGACATTTTGAAGCTGGGGGCTGGGATAGGAATTCCTATTCCAGTTCACTTATTTGTTTGCCAAAATGACTCCCCTCGCAAATATTTTGTCCCTTTCATACATGTTGCATTGTGAGCTTGGTCAAAATGATTCTCAAATTTGGCTGAACCTGTGCAGCAAAATGAAGGAATATGAAATATTTCAAGAGAATAAGGAAACACTTTTGTTTTAGGTGTATTTGTGTCATCCACTGTTTCTATGATTTTTAAAATGTATCAATCACTCATACTTCAAAGGACCCTGTTTTGCAAAATATTGTAAGCTCCCACTCAGTTTCATTTACAAATAAGTATATGATCTCCCTGTTTGGTATTTGTTTCTGATTCTCCCTCAAGGAGCTTTGTGGCTCAGTCCCACTTCGCCTTGTTGCCCCTACAGTCCACATATCCCCCAGGCTGAATTGCCTCTCCCAGTTCAGCTCCATGCTTAAGACAACCAAACTACAGGCCTGTTTGTTCCCTTCAGCTTTACAAACTCCAAGGCTTGTGCCTGTGCATCTGCACAACCCTCATCCTTGGCTATTTTGAGGCAGGTTTGGCAAAGGCTGAGGGGAGGAATAGGATGGCCAACCTGTCTTTTCTCTACCACTTTTGGAGAAATGTGCCTCCCTTTGCTCTTCTGCATTTAGTCTACCAGGATTCTCAGATGTGGCACACACAATATAGCATAATAATAGCTACCTTCTCATCCTGTATTAGTAATGGAAAACATAGAGCCCATTCCACCCATAAACATGCATTGCCTTTCTGCGTTCCTTTTCCAGAGAAACGTAAGAATTCACAAAGTAGATATGGTGAAGAAAGCAGAAGAATAATACCAGGTGAGGTTCCTGCTTGAGTTAATTGAATGATGTACTTCTGGATATTTATGTATGTACATTTACGCTTTAAAGCACTGAAAACCAGCACTGCTGTACAGTGATTAAAGCTAAAGCAAAGCTTCCATTCAGATTTGAAAAGAAAGTACCATTAGAAGGAAGTGTATAGGGAAAGGAGGATTAGTCCTGAAAAAAAGGCAGAGGAATTGTTGTGGTTAGGAAGGGGGCTGGGGGCGAGCAGGCAATGATTCAGATGCACCTGATCCAATCTTCCCAGACCAATGTTGTGCGTCACAGCACACCTTCTGAACCCAAGTCCTCTCAGGCATTTTAGTGGTGATGAGGGAATTTCCCCTTGCCAATAGAAGGAACTTTTCTGGAGGGAATCGGATGGTGTACAGCACAGGACATATTATCCTCCCAGCTGAACTGCCTCTCTTGCTTTTGCTCCATACTGAAGACAAGCAAACCACAGGCCCATTTGTTTTCTTCAGCTTTATGAATTCCTAAGTCCAGGCTGACTGAGGGCTTGTACCTGTGCAGCTGCAAGGTTGGGGCAAGGCTGAGGGAAGGAATAGGAGGTCTACCTGTCCTTTGGGAGGACAAAAAGCAAAACTGATAGTAAACAATATAATAACAGAAAATATTGAAATTACGAAAGGTACAAGACAAGGGTGCCCACTATCACCATTATTATTCAAATCAGTACTGGAAGTCTTTCTAAGGACAATAAGGAGAAATGAAAAAATAAAAGGAATTTCAGTCAGTCGGAAGTAACATAAAGTGAAAGCCTTTGCAGATGACTTGGTATTAGCAATAGAAGAAACATTAACCAGTGCTAAAGAAGTATTAGAAGAAATAGAACAATTTGGGCATGTAGCAGGTTTTAAATTGAACAAAAAGAAAACTAAAATGGTAGTTAAAAACATGAAACAAGACCTGGTGGATATGTTGCAGCAACAGATCTGTATAAAAACTGTCAAAAAAGTTAAATATTTAGGAATATGGTTAACATATATATAACATAAAGAATATAGACCTTTTTCAGAATAATTATACACCGGTGTGGAATGGAATTAAAAGAGATCTGGAAGTATGGGGAAGGATTTCTGTCATTAAAATGAATGTGCTACCAAAGATGTTATTTTTATATCAAGCAATTCCAATAATCAAGGGGGCAGCAATTTTTAAGGAAAGGCAGAAGATGGCAGGGGAAGAAACCAAGAATATAAGTTGTTATAACAGATGTTAAAGAAAGAGGGGGCTTCGCCCTGCCAGACTTGAAATTGTATTATGAAGCGTCTTGCCTCTATTGGTTAAAGGAATGGATGTTGTTAGAAAATACAGATCTGTTAGATTTGGAGGGTTATGATAATAGATTTGGTTGGAATGTGTATTCTTTGGTAACCATATATTCCGAAGATCTCTATTTGAAATCTGGGTTAGGTATAAAAACCTAATAGAACATAAAACACTGTGGTGGGTTTCCCCATTAGAAGCAATGAGTGAGAAAAAGACAAATATGAGTAAAAGTTGGGTCACCTATGAAAAATTAATACAAAAGGAAGGAAGTAAATGGAAACTGAAACCCTATGAAGAGGTTAAAGGATATGATTGGCTGCACTATCGCCAAGTCGATGAAATGTTTAAACAGGATTTGAAGGGAAAAGGATTTTATTATAATAAATCAAAATTTGAAATAGTAATATTGAATAATGATTATAAAATTTTGTCTAAAATGTATAAATTGCTGCTCAAATGGCATTTGAAAGATAAAGCGGTAAAGTCGGTTATGATACATTGGGCCAAAGATTTTGGGTATCATATACAGTTAAAAGATTGGGAAAAACTGTGTAAAGAAGGATTAAAATTTACAGCATGCAATGCTTTGAAAGAAAATGTGATGAAAATGATGTATAGGTGGTATATCACCCCTGTGAAATTAGCTAAAATGTATAAAATAAGTAATAAATGTTGGAAATGTAAAGAAAAAGAAGGAACTTTTAACCACATGTGGTGGGAATGTAAGAAAGTGAAACACTTCTGGGAGATGGTATACAACGAGATGAAAAAGATGTTGAAATATACATTTACTAAAAAACCAGAAGCATTTTTACTTGGCATTGTAGGGGAGGATATTAACAGACAGAATTGTAAGTTGTTTTTATATGCAACAACGGCAGCAAGAATATTATTGGCACAAAAATGGAAGCCAGAAGAATTACTGATGAAAGAAGAATGGCAAATGAAATTAATGGACTGTGCAGAATTAGATAAATTAACAGGAAGGATTTGAAACCTGCGGGACCAGAGATTCTTAGAAGACTGGAGTAAATATCTGAACTATTTGAAAAGCAATTGTAATAAACAGATTACACTAGTAGGACTGCAAGAAGTTCTGTAAGGAGGATTATGTGAAATATTGCAAGGAAGACTATGAAGAGAATTATTAGTTAATGATAATTAAAAGTGATAGAGAAATTAAGAATGCAGAACAAGTGATAAAGAACGGAAAGTTTTCAGAGGTTGTTTACGGAAGTCTAAAATATTGTATAAGATAAGAAGTTATGTTAAATGACTGTTGGAAATGATATGTTAAAAAATTAATAAAAATGTGTGTGTGTGTGTGTGTGTGTGTGTGTGTGTATATATATATATATATATATATATATATATATGGAAATGTAATTCATTCTTTTTTTTTCTCCCCTTGCCCTCTATAGCAGATAAATTAAAAGCAGAGAGTGGTAAGTCTTGCAAAATCTTTCAGTTTTTGAACATGCAGAATCCAAGTGACTTCCTCCATTTTGCCATCCTATGTATGTTTGCTGAGCAGCTTGGGTCTGCCCCAGAAACATATCATACCCACCAACATTTCTCTGATGAAAATAGGGGCATCAAGTGTCTAGTTTGGTTTTGATCTGCGCAATGAATGTTGTGTCATTGCCAAACAGCCATACTTGGTCTTGACATGGCAGTTAGCAGTGCTCTCTTTCTCTATAAATCGGAAAAGAGAAAAGAGGCACTTTTGACACCAAAGACTTAAGAAAAACCACCGATGCAAGTAATGCACCCACTTAAAATATTTTCCCCTTTACCCTCCTCCCCTTCATTTTGACTCAACCTGAACCAAAGGTTCCCTTCCTCTGAAGAAGGGGTATTATATTTATTTATTATAAAATGCATATCCTATAGAGGTATCAAAGCATCTTACAATAAAATATACAATATGCAAATTTTAAAACATAAATTAAACATTTGACAGAAGAAGACTTCTATCAGTGGAAGAGGTCCTTTGGGTACAAGTCTTTGTTACTAATTCCAGATTACAAACTGATTTTCTTGGAATTTGTTTTTATTTTTTAATTTGAATGAGGCTCTTCATTTCTAAGCCATGCAAATTTTATTTTGCAGAAATCTTGAAGATCGAAAAAGACAAGTAGTCTAAAATTTGTATATGTGTTGCAAAAATATATATTCCTGAATCATAAAAATACCACACGTGCCACAACCACTTCATTTCTCCGTTTTCTTTGCACTTAGTCCAGGAATTAACCAAAAAGGGTGTGTTCCAAAGAGGAGACACACTTCAAGTTTTTGTATTATCAAATTTTCATCAGTTTTGGGCATAAGGGGATTTGAGCAGCTGCTAAATTTCATTTCATATCATATCTGTGCAGAGTTTTGAAAAAGCTGTCAGTGCTGCATTTTTCTCATCTAAGCAATATATTATATTATGCTTTATAGTTGTGCTTGCGATGAGTAGATACTGACTTACACTTTTAGAATATATATTTTTAATGAAATATTTATTATAATAGTTGTTTTGATCGTGGTATTTTGACAAAGGGTGGTTTATTAAATCCACCCACAATATCCATCTACATACAGGATCTTCCAGACCTTAGTTCATGCGGTGAAAAAGCATTTAATTAAACACGATCTGAATCCGCCAGGGTTCTCACACTAAAGCTTCCATGTATGTTCAGCCGAAAGCAGGTTAAAGCCCCCTTTAGACATTCACGCTCATTGCATCAAGATCAGAAAGGAGCCTATGAACATAAGGATGTGGGGGCGTGGGGCTTACACATGCATCTCCTGACCCACCACACACTTTTACCACAGTGGAAGAAGGCTTGGGTCATACATAGCAAAGACCTATTGAAATCAAAAAGATGTACTTTAGTCGAAACTAAGTTAAACCCAACTGATTTCAAACAGTATGTTCTAAGCAATGAAACCTTTATGTTCATTCCTTTATTCACAGAATTCTTAGATGCCCGCTGCTACAGAGGTGAGGAGGATGCAAAATCATGTGCAAACAGAATGGATATTGGAGAGAAACCAGCAACCTCTGCAAACTGCTGTTTGTTGACTAGGGCTTCTTCCAGTCACCCTGTAGTGGGTAGCTCAACCTGTGTACTGCCAGATGGTGCTTGACTGCAAATCCCAACATCCCTTGCTATTGGTCATACTTTTCGGGGCTGATGGGAATTGTAATCCAGATCCATACCTACTGGACTAATTTACTTATCCAATACTGTTTGGCTTAAGAAAAGCCAAACATTTTTAAATGCACATTTTGAGGGGAAATACTTTGGACAATGTGTTTAAGCAATAGGTATACAGGAAGGGTAGATCAATGTGGAAATGGACTGACAGGTAAGCACATGCAAAAGTGAGGATGACCATCATTAATGTGACAAGAATGTGCTTAGCACATTAAACATGTTGCAGATGGCTAAAGCATAAGGAGATATGTTGAGGAACATAGAATAATTGTTGTAGAGTGAGGGTGAATCATGCAATGCAGAAAGCTTGGATAGATATTTGTATTAGTCATCATATCATAGAATCATAGAATTGTAGAGTTGCAAGGGACCCTGAGGATCAGCTGGTCCAACTCCCTGCATTGCAGGAATATGCAGCTGTCCAGCAGACAGATGAGAGTGTGGTCCACAGTCGGGTGACTTAAAAGAGAGATGCCCACAGACAGCCTTACTTAATTTATATATTATACGCTTTCTTTAAGTCTGTGCCTTTGAATCAAGGCCTTTCTTTTTGTTGCAGTTGATGTGATCTTGGACCCCAGGACAGCTCACCCAAAGCTAAAAGTGTCTGAAGATGGCAAAAGTGTTTGGAACACAAGAACTGTTTCACAGGTTTCTGACTGGGAGAAGCGGTTTGACTCCCACACATTCATTCTGGCAAAATGTGGATTTTCAGAAGGCAAACATTACTGGGAGGTGGAGATTGGTCAGAAGAAAACCTGGGACTTGGGAGTTGCCTCTGCAACCGCTTCTAGAAAGGGGGTGATCACCCTGTCTCCTGAGAATGGCTACTGGGTCATAGGATGTGATGATGGGAAAAAATACTGGGCTCGGACAGAGCCATGGACCCGCCTGAAAGTGTATGGAAAGCTTACAAAATTAGGAATATTCCTAGATAAATCAGTTGGAAGCTTATCTTTTTATGATGTCTGCAGTAAAAGGAAATTGCAGACTTATAAAACACTTGGTGTTGGGGAGCTTTATCCCTTCTTCTCCACAGGATCTGTGACTGCAGAGCTAGATAGTTCTCCACTAAGGATTCTTCCACTGAATTTGGAAGACTGATTGTGGGTACAGAATGGGAAAACATACCAGCTAGCCCTGGAATAGCTCAAAATTAGTGAAGCCCTTTTGTTTAGCCAGGATAGTGGTATAAACCCAGATGTCAAAAAATGAGAGAAACAGAGTAGACACAATGACCTCAATGAATTCCATCATGTTCCCACATCTAAGAAGTAGAAATGATTCAAAGCATATGGAATGTGGACAAGATTCCAAGATCTACTTGAAAGGGAAACACCTTTATGGCTATCCCCTGTAGAAACTAGTACACAAAAGAAACTTAATATGATGGAGAATTGGGGCAGATATAGAGACATACTTTATTTTTCTGGAAATGTATGCAAATTGAAAAAGTTTGAAGAAATCCGAGAATGGGTAATAGATTGGTTTCAATATTATGAAATTAATGAGTTGTTTAAAAATGTGTTTATAGAATGAAGTTCTGATTCTGAAAAGATTTTTCTTGAAGGAAAAGAAAAACAGATTTCAAAAATGTATAAATTGATATTAGAATGGGATACAAAAGATGAAATGGTTAGATTAGATTTGAAATATAATAGATTAGATTATAATATTGTGGTTATGATTTGGTAGGTAGAAGATAGGGTGCAGCAGAAGGAGAGAAACAACAACTTCATGGAAAATGGGGGGGCGATGGGACAAAAATAAAATATGAAACTGTGTTTTGACTGTATATGTTAAAGATGTTGAAACTTAATAAAAAACAATTTTAAAAATATAAATGATTCAAAGCCTGGTTGTTCCTTGTAAGCATGTAAAAATAGGGAAAATAAATTTCACTGACTGTATAAATGTTGAAGATTGTTCGACAAGGAAACTCATAGTAAATTCTATTGATTTGATTACTGTATTTTGAATAATAATAATTTTAGAATTATTAAATTTAAAATGCTAAGTTTTGGGAAGCACAGGCCCACCTACTGTAAAGGAGGCAGGCAATCACAGGCTGCTTCAGAAGAAACCCTTCCTTGGACCTATGGGTAGACTTCAATCTTTCAAATTTTGGCAGCACCCTGTGTGAACCCAGAATTTGGCACCCTGCAGCCTCTCACCTTCTGTTCTGCTCAATTCACTACGGGTAAAACACATACTCATAGAGAAGCACACACTGGTATTCTGAAGGGCCCCCCTTTATTCTTATGTATGAAAAAGAATCAGGAAGCAGCTTCCTGGTTCAGATGCAATAATCCTTTGGAAGAATAACAAGTGATATCCACTGGTAATCCCTAACCTCCCCCCCCCCCGAGTTCCATAATTCTGTAATTCACAGTACTTCCGTAATTCTGTAATTCACTGTACTTTGTTTCAGAGAGTTATTGGAAGGTATCTCAATGTAGTGATAATTGGTAATTGCGTGTTCAGACCTAGAAACCTCCCCCCTAAATAAATTCACACATGAATCAAATTTTGGTTTGCTTTTTGGCAGAATTTAGCCCACAACTTTATTGATTACAGCAAGTGACTGGTTGCATAGGCTCTGGTTCAACTAGTTCCTGTCATGCAGGTAGCGCTGACCCAGGGTTCCAGCATAGGTCAGCCAAGGATGAACACCTGGATAAGTGGAAAGCCGTAAACAGGCTATCTCCGCCACCCAGTTGCCCCCCTGGACTCAGGCACGGGCACAACCCCCTCTCAGGGGTTGACCAAACCATCGAGTTCCTGGATTCCTTTAACGGAATACCCTTCACATAGGGATGGCGAGAGCGTCCTCCCATCCCTATCACCTGAACCAGAGCCTATCCAAAACCTTACAAGTTGTGACAATTTGCTACGTGGCAGGCAAAACCCAAATGGCAACAGCCAATCAGCCAAGTGGGGGAAATTCCTGCCATGCCTCTGTCCCAACGACAGATGACACACGATGGCAAAACAAGGTCAAGCCCAAAGCCCTAAAAGTAGGATGAGGTGCACAGGTGTTCTGGATGCACGCACCGAATGAGAAAACTCTGGGTCACGAACTGTTTGGACTGTGTCCCATTGGCCAGATTGCACCCAGTTTTGAGGGACCTACCAATCGGGTGTTGTGGCTGACCAATCGTACCCACCCACAACACAGGGTGTCGGTTTTCTAGGTCGCACCGCAATACGTGCCCTCTTTAACAGAGGACTCAATTTATCATACAGGCCTACAGTACAGATCAGAATGCGGAAGCAACATGTGGATAGAACTTCTGCTGCTTTAGATGACATTGTAGTTTTGACAAGCCTTCAGAATACAGGAGTCCATTACAGATAATCCATATTAGATTCCCAAGCCCTTTGGAAGAACCTCTGATCCAGTCTTCTGAAGGAATAATACTTGGCATGACAAGCCAAGACACTTCCCATGGAGGGCAAAGTAGTGGGAATAGTGCTGGGCATTCTAGCAAGAAAAATGTTTTTAAAATCCATTTTGACATTAAAAAAAAAAGTTTCCCACTGCTAATTTGCTCATACTTTTAGCCATTGCTGGTGTTTAAAAAGCTTATTTGTAGAGCCATAGAGCACTGATGCCATGATTCCCTCATTGAGGCTTTAGTGGAGCCTCTGCTGTCCCACAGTGCTGCTGCACCAAAAGGGTGAGTGGACTTGCTCTACCCAGTTTCACAGTAGAAACTGCTAGAATAGGGATCGAGGCCCTGTGGCATACACCTGGCCCATGAGGTCTCTCAATGCAGTCTTGATAGGTCATAGGGGAGGCCATGCTACATGGGGGTGATCTTGGGCATTAGCTGCTGGGGTGCAGCCCCACTCATTTTATCCTGAAAAAAATGTTTCCTATTTATATCCTTAGAAGGAATCTTCTGAATCTTCTGTCTGAATCTTCTCTCTATCATGTGAACTAATGTACTTATTTTCAGCGGGGTTTCTGGTCGGGGGTAAACAGGATAATGGATGAAAAGCTGCCTTTCTGACCATCAAATATTATTTCTAAGTGAATGTGCCTGAGGGTCATGGATACGCTGAATAGTTCACCAGAAGGAAAGGTATAAAATTATACATCCTTGAGTCGTAGCTGAAGCCACATCTGAGGGTGTGCCCTGGGGGAGGGGATAGAAGCATGCATGCTGCAAAAATTGTGGAGATTTCCGTCTCGTCTGTGAGAGAAGTAGAAGGAGCTGAGAGTCAGAGGTGGGGAAGAGTGGACAAACATCGGATTGGCAAACCAACTCCTGCTCTGCCCTGATGAATCTCTTCTGGGTTCTCTGTAAGTTTGGGAAACTGGGAAGGGAATTATTGAATATAGTCAACCTCTTGAAACATCTGGGGAAAGTAAACTCCATAATTCCCATCAGAGCTTTCCTAGGATTGTGCATTTGTGTGTGTGTCAAAGATGGAAAGACCAATAATGGAGGAGTGGTTGTTAAAATTAATGGACTTAGATGAGATGGTGAAACTGACACGTTTTATCAGGAAAATTCTGGAGCATGTGAGGGAGCATGTGCCTGTGTGAGAGGGGAATCAGCGCGATTGGCGGTGGTGGATGGCAGGGCGGGGAGTGGGTGATCGTAAAACTTTGACACACACACACACCAAAAAAGAAAAAAACTCAACAATTTTGTCCGGATCTGTAGTTTTGGGAATGTGACAAACTGTATGAGGACAGGTTCTTTGAAGTTTCCAGTAAAGATTCTAAGTCCTACGCAGAAGAAGATTTCATAAAGCATACCGGCACCAGTTAAGCTGAGTTTAAGATACACCAGATCTAGTCCATTTTCAACAGAAGGGCTGCTGCTCTGCCTAAGTGAGGCAGTGGAATAAAAAACCTTAAAAATACTGTTCTTTGTGAGGTTGCTAGGACTCAAGACTGATTTGAATGATCTTAGGTTCCAGTTCAAGTCACCTGCTCCTTGCCACATCCCTGCAACAGCCTTCTGTGGGACTTAAAGTGTCCTCAGTTTAACTAGCTGAGCTGTGATGAGCATATCTTCATTTGATCTGGAGGGACTTATTGAGACCAACTGAGGGAGAGATCCTAATGTCTTTAGATCTTGTGATAGGATTGCCCTTGAGGACTACAGAAAAGCCAAGCTGTTTTCAATATACATTTAAAAAAAGAAACTGAAATAAGGCCTTCCTCTTCAACATCTAAATTCTTATTGTTCTAGTACTATCTGCAAGAAAACCAATAATTTCAGTTTAAGAATGACTGGGCTATACAACATAATGTAATTGTGTGTCGAGGTCCCCAAGCCAACCCCCAAATAACTCACAACGCACACTTAATTTTTGTTTAAGGTTTTTGGCATAATTTTGGCCACAACTTTATTTAAATACAAAACCGTGAGTGGTTGTTTAGGCATTGGTTAAGACTATCTGACCCCCTGCCTGGGGACAGAACTGACTTCCGGGCACCACCGAAAGACAGTGCAGGGGAAAGCAAGTCGGGGAGAAATGGAGCGGAGTCACAGACCCTCAATTCTCATCCGCATGCTCCCCAAAGGCTTGCCGGCCCTTGGATGAAAAGATGGCAAGCCCCAAGATTCCTTTAACGGAATTCCCTTTCCGCAGCAACCATGGAGGGGCAGGCCCAGCCTATCCTAACCTCTCCTCCACCAATTTACAGTGGTGCCTCGCAAGACGAAAAGAATCCGTTCCGTGAGTCTCTTCGTCTAGCGGTTTTTTCGTCTTGCGAAGCAAGCCCATTAGCAGATTAGCGGATTAGCGCTATTAGCGGTTTAGCGGCTATTAGCGGCTATTAAAGGCTTAAGGGATTAGCGGATTAGCTGCTAAAAGGCTATTAGCAGCTTAGTGCCTTAGAAAAAGGGGGTGGGGAGTGAAAAAAACACCCCAGGAATCGCAAGACATTTTCGTCTTGCAAAGCAAGCCCATAGCAAATTTGTTTTGTGAAGCACCTCCAAAACGGAAAACCCTTTCGTCTAGCGGATTTTCCGTCTTGCGAGGCATTCGTCTTGCGGGGCACCACTGTATAACCAATGCCTAACCGCAACCTTACAAGTTGTGACAATTTGCTACGCAGTAGGCAAAAACCAAATGGCCCAGCCAATCAGCCAGATGGACAAAATTCCTACCAGGCCCCTGCCCCAACGGCAGACGAGCCCCTGACAGGCATAGCAAGGTCAATGCAACAACCCCTTACTCAAGGGCGGGTGGGCAGGTGATCCGTTGCACGCAGCAAAGAGAAAGCTCCAGGCTGTGTGCAGAGTATTTAAACCTTTTACCCCTCCCACCAAAATTGCAACATAACTTTTACCCCAGCAACCCAGTGAACCAATCACTGCCCCAGGCCATCTTTAGAGACCCTGCCTAGTAACAGAGGGGTGGCTCAGAAGACCCCACCGCAACACGTGCTCTCCATGAAGGAGAACACGCTATATAGAAATTAAAGAAGTGTTGGTAGAAGGAACAGTATGAAACACATGGGAAAGGGCGATTTAATTGGTTTCTCAACAGCTCTGCATTTGCACATGCTTGTTTAATCTCTTTAAACCCCATGCACCCTTTTGCACCCAGAATAGGAGGTGGTCTGACATATAGGAAACTTGGCAATCGTATGGCTTTACATCGACTCTCATCTGTATGTGTATTAATTGTGTATAATTGGAAACTACCAGGGATTGCTAGAAAACACGGTCCAAAAAGGCTGAAGCAAAAATAGCAGGTTAGGAGAATTATTAAATCATTGCTCCGCCCTTGTGTTTACTTGTTAACACATATTGTAAGCATACTGCATGAATGTCATTGCAGGTGCTCTGCTTGCAAATCACCGGTGTTTGGGTGATGACAAAGATTCAGAGCTTTGCACTTCTACAGGTGAGTTTGGGACTGTGTACACTAGTGCGTACAGAATTTCAGAGATTTCAGGTTTTTCCTCTACATGAACCAAATGTTTAATGCTAAATGTTCATTATCAAAGAAGGTCGGGGCTGTTTCATTTCATCATCAAGCTTTTAGAAAATATGGGATGTACTAGAGGCTGCCACCCATACTTTCTCAGCTCACCAATCCCTCCAGCCCTCCATCCCCTCCACCTGGCTAACCCCTCCTCCATTTACACCTCACTTACCCCCTTGCCTATTCCATCATAACTTGCCCAAACTTCCCCTTGAAGCTTGGCTGAACCTTCTTTCCCTCACATTCTGACCACTTACTAAAGCTATTCTGACCTTCTCTCACATCCTACACTGCCTGCTTTTAAATGAGACCAGGAGGGGCTTCAGAGAGCAAAACCACTCACTAAAGGGCCTCCCATCCTCCTTTAAGCAGCTCATGTGGGCTGGAGCTAGAGAGTTGTTTTATCCTTCAAAAAATCATCCAGTTGGAAACTTGACATAGGATTGCCTCATAAGATCTTTTTGCCTACCTAACTATTAATCTTCTATACCTTTTAGAAGATTGAGAGTTTACAATCCCAAATTTCTAAATAAAAAATGAGGTGGCATTAAAATGCTTTAAATAAATAAAACAGAGTAAAACACTTGCATGCCACTTTCCCCAAAAAGAAATAATTAAAAGCAGTATACAAGAAACAATTATTTAAAAAGTGCTAAAAAGCAATACAGTAAGACCAAAATAATGGTGATAAAGCAATCTAATTCCACATGATTACTCAAATGTTCATCCTCCATTGCAACTACATTTTCACTTACTCTCTGCATTCATTTATGTTAATTATTTATTTTGTTTGTTTGTTCATTCTCTAGGTGAACTTCCTGCTCCTGATTTATACTGGAATGCAACATTGTTTCCTGAAGGGGAAATTATCACAGTACTATGTATGGCTCCATCAGAGGTCGCAGTGACCAGATTTTTTTTTTGTAAAGGTGGGGCTCCTGTTTCATTCAAGAAAGCAACATCTCAAAATGCTCAGTACATAATCTATGCGTCACTGAAGAATGCTGGCCAATATTCCTGTGGTTACCAGCAGATTGATGCAATGAACCAAAGGAAGAAATCTGCCCTCAGTGATGCTCAGAATCTGATTGTCCAACCAGGTAAGGTTGTAGAAATGATGAGACTAGGAAGGGACCTGCAAGAAAATGTTGCATGATGGAATAGTCCTGTTTAGAATTCCAGCTAGCCAGTCATGCCATATTACAGCACAGTCCATTTAATTCCCCACCCATCACAGCAGTTAATCATAGCCATGGAGCATGTTCAGACTTCCCTGGAGCACATTCATATACTTATCTAAATGAAAATAGGTGCTGTTTTGAACCTATGCAATCAATGTTGGAGGTTCTGGCCTATAGCATGGAGATGATAGCACTTCTCTAGGGACACTGTTTAATGGTGCATTAAAAATAGGCATTGCTGTTAGGCAGCTTATCAAAGAGTGATGCTTTTGCAACCTGTTAAAAATATTCATGATATATGTGTCTAGCCTCTAGGGGTGGGGCTTAGATAAGCCTAAGTCCATCCTGTTTCACTTCTTTTGGCATATCATGTTTTTCTAAAGACTGCATGAAAGATTACATGTGTTTTTCCATCCAGCTCAGTTATACTTTGAGTAGGCCCAATGAAATGAATGGTTCTGTGTCATAACCATTCCTTTTTTTAAAAAAAAGATATATGTATCTGAAGAAGTGTGCTCATATCTGAAGAAGTATGCATGCACATGAAAGCTTATACCCAGAACAAACTTAGTTGGTCTCTAAGGTGCTACTGGACAAATTTTTAATTTTTTAATTTATGTTGACTGCGTCAGACCAACACGGCTACCTACCTGATTCTAGAATCATTGATTTTTAGTTCAAATCAAACCCATTGTTTTGATGCACATTAATATATACATTTAATGACACCATTGGTATGCATTCCTCAAAATATGTATTTTTTTGCAGTACTTTTCAATGCATTTTCCAATAAAATACGTTATATTAAAATACATATTTCTGAAGGCACTTTTGTGGCAAAACCACATTACAAAATCCAAGAAGTTTGTGAATCAATCAGGAGTTGTTTTCTGATCCACAAGGGAGTTTTACTCCATTAACTTGATAGTGCACAATTATGAGAGTTTCTCTAGCAAGATTCAGGGTAATTCCCTTACTCTTTGCTGTTCCTGATAGGATGATGAGCCATGCTTTCCTGATATTGTCCATGTTTTTCCCTGCCCAGGTAATTGTGATTCCAATGTAGCAGCATTAGTGAGTAAAAATATTTATTTAATAGATTGTTTGTTTTAGTATGCCATTTTAAATCTTAGCACAGAAACAAAATAATGCAATTTATACTCAAACACAATCAAGAAAAGTTTTTATCATTTCCCGTTAGAGACCATTAATACCCTGAGACCATATTAATAGAATTCTTTTGCCACTATAGAAAGTTTGATAGCACTCTTGATGTCAATGTCTGATTTTTTCTTCTTTTTTGACCAATGATTGCCATCAATCAAGCCAGTTCGGTGTACAGAAAAAAATGGCTAGTTTGTTTATTCAAAAGATATGAGGGAGGAGTTCTGCCTAATTTAGGCTTGCCATATTTCAAAAAGTAAAATTCCTGACACCCCAGCCTCCCCAACAAACAAAAAATAAATATAGTGGTACCTTGGGTTAAGAACTTAATTCATTCCAGAGGTCCGTTCTTAACCTAAAACTGTTCTTAACCTGAGGTACCACTTTAGCTAATGGGGCCTCCCGCCGCCGCCGCGTGATTTCCATCCTCATCCTGAGGCAAATTTCTTAACCCGAGGTACTTTTGGGTTAGCTGAGTTTGTAACCTGAAGTGTTTGTAACCCGAGGTACCACTGTATATAACATCCACGTCTCCAACAGCCTATTCTTCTTCTAGCAGGGAAAGAAAGGGAGATTCATTGTTGAGCCCCCCCCCGCCGCCGCTTTGGGAGGGTAGGACTGAGGACATAAGTTCCTTTGGACTTGATCCCGAACAAGTAGTCACAGGCGCCGTGTTCCTTTTTAGCTGAGTTCCTCACCTCCTGCTCTGCATCCTGGAAAGGGGAACCACTGTCCTCCTCGAGGCAGCAGCAGCTTTGAGAGGGTAATGCAGCGGCTCTTGAGAGGAGAAGAAGGCAGGGACAGGATAACTGAGTCATATTTATTTTCCACTGTCTCCCTACTCCTCAGTTGGGGATGCTGGGGGGGGGGCACAAGCACGCTCTGGGTCTCCCATGTAAGGGGGGACATTCCTTCTACTGCTCAGGTGGGGAGAAATCAGAAAAACCCCAAAACCAGGTTGCCATACATAAAGGAAATTCCAGACATCTCTTAAAATTCAACCCCCCCCCCGATGACATTTTAGGCATCTGATTTCCTTGGATTTTCAGAATTTTTCGGACTTATGGTAAGCCTAGCCTGATTTAGGTGCGGCTAATTTTGGCTTTGTGAGGGAAGCCAAATGAAGACTCCCTTTTCTTTTTTGATCTAATTCAGGTTATTCTTCTTTTTTTGGCAGGACCAAAATTTGGAATTATATGTGGAGGTGTTGGTGGTACCATTCTGGTGTTGGTACCTTTGATCTACCTTTTGGTCAAGAAAGGTGAGTGCTGGTAACCTGAAGCAATGATAATCTATGGAAAGGATTGATTTTTCACGTATCAGCAAATCTGATAATTGGGTATGGATGAGGAAGAAATTCTGTTCCCATTTAAAGTGACCTTACCTAATTCACACTTACAGGAACATCATGAGAGCTGAAACTCAGCTTTCCTTCAAAACACACACTTGCAACGCAAGTCTCCAACTAAAAATGTCCTTACTTTTATGTGTGTGCATATGTGTGTGTGCACGCACATGCACAGTTATGGGAGAAATTGTGCACAAACATGCATATGTTAGCAAAAAGAAAGTACAAAACTGAATTCGAATAGAGAAAATAGTACAGTGGTGCCCCGCAAGACGAAATTAATTCGTTCTGCGAGTTTTTTCGTCTAGCGAATTTTTCGTCTTGCGAAGCACGGTTTCCCATAGGAATGCATTGAAAATCAATTAATGCGTTCCTATGGTCAAAAAAAGTCCAAACAAAGCCAAATTTGGCACAAGAACAGTTTATTAAGTGCTCTTTAAAGTCACACATACTGTAAAGAGCATTTCAAAAACTGAAGGAACAATAACTTAACTTTGTAAACATGACAGAAAAGCATTTTCAAAGACTCTGGGGGACAACTCAAAGAAGGCTCCTCTTCTACTCTTTGCTTCTTGGTGAAGAACCTGTCCATGGTCTGCTGCTTCATCCGCCTTTTCAGGACCTGCCTGAAAGACGACATGACCCTCGTATCAAAACTGTTCGCAAGGTCACGGGTCAGGTCCTTGTCATGGTGGTGCCGCTCTGCAAAAGCCTGCACATCTTTCCTCTTGTGACAAATGTCCCTCAGTTCTTTGGAGGACAGCCATTCCTCAGTTGCTTCTTCCACTTCCTGCGAGGCCTGCTCCTGCGCAGCCTCTGCCTGCAGTTCGACAAGCTCCTGGGTGGTCAGCTCATGGTCGTGCTCCTCCACCAGGTCGCTGACGTCCTCCTCTGTGACCTCCAGGCCCATGGTCCTCCCCAAGGAAACAATGTCCTGCACCACTGTTGACTCTGGTGCATCAGAGTCACTTGGTGCCACACAGTCCGGCCACAGGCTGCGCCAAGCGCAATTCAAATTTCTCTGGCTGATCCCGTTCCAGGCCGTGGTGATCATCTTCAAGCAGGTGACCATGTTGAAGTGGTCCTTCCAGAATTCCCGCAGGGTGATGGTGGTGCAATCAGTCACCTCAAAGCATCGCCTGAAAAGCTCCTTGGTGTACAGTTTTTTGAAATTGGCGATGACCTGCTGATCCATCGGCTGGAGCAGTGGCGTGGTGTTAGGCGGCAGGAACAGGATGTTTATGAAGCTGAAGTCCTCCTCAAGGCCTTTAGGATGAGCAGGAGCATTGTCCATCACAAGCAAAGCCTTCAGCGGCAGGTCATTGTCCAGCAGGTACTGTTTGACAGCAGGGCCAAAAGCAAGATTGACCCAGTCCACAAACAGCACACGTGTGACCCAAGCCTTACTGTTGGATCACCACATGACACTCAGCTGCTCCTTGTCGACCTTGTGTTTCTTGAAGGCCCGTGGGTTCTCAGAGTGGTACACCAGCAGGGGCTTGATCTTCAGGTCACCGCTTGCGTTGGCACAGAAGAGCAGGGTCAGACGCTCCTTCATGGGCTTGTGGCCAGGCAACATGGCCTCCTCCTGGGTGATGAAAGTCCTTTTGGGCATCCTCTTCCAAAACAGCCTGGTCTCGTCGCAGTTGAAGACCTGCTGTGGAACGTAGCCCTCCGTCTTCACAACCTCCAGGAACTCCGCTACAAAGTCTTCAGCTGCAGGAACATCAGAACTGGCAGCCTCTCCATGCCTGACCACGCTGTGGATTCCAGATCTTGTCTTGAACCGGTCAAACCAGCCTCTGCTTGCCTTGAAGACTTCTGGCTCGCCTGAGGTTCCTGGCTGTTGCTGGACGAGGTCTGCGTGCAAGGCCTTGGCCTTCTCACAAATGGCGGCCTCAGTCACTGTGTCCCCTGCACGCTGCTTCTCTTCTAACCAGATGAGCAGCAGCTTCTCCACCTCCTCCAGAACAGCTGGGCGGTTCTTGACGATCCTGGTGACTCCCTTGGCTACGTCCGTCGCAAGGATCTTCTCCCTCATCTTCAGGATGGTCCCGATGGTGGATGGATTCCTTCCATACTCCCTGGCGAGGTCCGTCACACGCATTCCACCGTCGTGCTTCTGGATGATCTCCTTCTTCATTTCCAGGGTGACCTTCTCCTTCTTCCTCTCGCCGGCCTCTGCAGCAGCCGTCTTCTTGGGCCCCATGGCAGCACAGCTCCTACTTTCGCAAACCCAAAAAAGAGAAAATCAGTGCTTCGCATCCAAAAAATTCAAAAGCACCAAACCTCCCAGAAAACAATTCCCTAACCCCCCCCCAGCCACCCTCCACTCAGAAATCTAAACCCAGAATTTTTTTGTTTTTAAAAGGCAGTTTGCCCCAATGGTCCCCAAAAATCAGAAAAAATCAGAAAACCCCCCACAAGCTTCCAGATTCCTGCAAACCCCTTCTCAACAATTCCCTGAACCCCCCCCCAGCCACCCACCACACAGAAATCCAAAGCCAGACAATTTTTTTTTAAAAAAATGGCAGTTTGCCCCAATGGTCCCCAAAAATCAGAAAAAATCAGAAAACCCCCCCACAAGCTTCCAGATTCTTGCAAACCCCTTCTCAACAATTCCCTGAACCTCCCCCCCCCAGCCACCCACCACACAGAAATCTAAAGCCAGAATTTTTTTTTTTTTTTTAAAAATGGCAGTTTGCCCCAATGGTCCCAAAAAATCAGAAAAAATCAGAACCCCCCCCACAAGCTTCCAGATTCCTGCAAACCCCTTCTCAACAATTCCCTGAACCCCCCCAGCCACCTACCACACAGAAATCCAAAGCCAGATTTTTTTTTTTTTAAAATGGCAGTTTGCCCCAATGGTCCCCAAAAATCAGAAAAAATCAGAAAACCCCCCACAAGCTTCCAGATTCCTGCAAACCCCTTCTCAACAATTCCCTGAACCCCCACCCAGCCACCCACCACACAGAAATCCAAAGCCAGAATTTTTTTTTTTTAAAAAAGGCAGTTTGCCCCAATGGTCCCAAAAAATCAGGAAAAAATCAGAAAATAAACAGCACAAGTTTCCAGATTCTTGCAGAGCCTTCCCCAACACCAAGTCCTTGAATTCCAAACACCCCAACCCAAAATCCAACCCCCCCAAAAAAGTTTTAAAAGTTTAACTTACCAAATGGCTGCAAAAGAAGTTCTGGAAAAGCTTCAAAAATCACTGAAGTCTTCAAAAATCTCAAAAAAGGCTACCACACCGCGTGCTATGAGTTGCTCCTCGAAGTCAAGTCACAACTGCACCTCTTGAAGCAATACACCCTGGGTATTAACGGTTTTAAGAAACAGGAAACAAACTTGCAAGACGTTTTCGTCTTGCGAAGCACCTCAGAAAACGAAAAACCCTTTCGTCTAGCGAGTTTTTCGTCTTGCGAGGCATTCGTCTTGCGGGGTACCACTGTATACATCCATTTGGAGGACTGTGCATTTAGAGGAGTGGCTTCAACTGCCACTCGTCCTTCATGGAACTGCCCCCTGCCTTTACAAAAACACCCCCCCCAAAGCAATTTTTTTATTGACTTGCACTGCCTTTTGGAAATTCCACCCAGACGTCAATTCTGCCTCTGAAATCCCAGTAATGTTCGGGGAAATTCAGACATATGTCAGCTCTAATTTATAACAGCTTCTTTGCCTTTCTTCTTTTTTGTTTTAGTGCTGTGTCTTCAGAAATCTTCAAGGCAGGACAGAGCCAATACTGAGCACATTCCTTATGATTATGTGTAAGATTTTCATTTCTTCATTCTCTTTATTTTTATGCCGCTTTTCCAAAAACAAGTTGATAGTAGCATAGCAAAATAATCCTTTTTCATGCACTTTTTCTTTGTTCAGCTCTATTGTTGAGAATGTATGGGGTTTTTCGTTTCTTCGTTTTTTTACACTTTCTCCTAAGCTGTTTTCCAGTAAGGTCCCTGCATCTCCCCACTGCCACTGTTGGACAAATAGCAGCCTGAGAGAGGGATTTAGATAAGAGACATGGTACAGGGGAAGAAAATACATGAATGAACTAACAGACCATGTCATTACTGAGGAGGCAGGCTTAGTTGTTTTCTGAGGACTATCCCTGCCTCCAGGTCTGGTCCTGACCAGAAGGATACTGGAATCAGCAAGGAAAACCCACATGACCTGATTTTTAGGAAGTCACTAGTCTGCATCAGGCGTCCTATTGGGAAGACCCAGTTTTCTGACTGCATGTTCTGGAAGTTGGGCAATAGGGGCAGTTCAGGATTCCTTTTGTTGTACTGACCTCCTCGCTGCACCAAGGATTCCCTGTCCGAGCTGCTTCAGGTTGTGGCGGATGTTCTCCTGGAGACACCTAGTTTGGTTGTCCTAGGGGATTTTAACATCCATGCCGACACGACCTTACAAGGGGCCGCTCGGGACTTCGTGGAAAGCATGGCCTCCATGGGGCTGCCCCTGAATAAGTTTGGCCCAACTCATATTAATGGACATGCCTTAGACCTGGTGTTTACCTCTATGGATGTTGGTGATCTGACACTAAGTAAAAGCGAAACTAAAGAAGTGCCATGGTCAGATCACTTCCTGGTGCAACTGGACTTCTCCGCGACTCTTACCCTCTGCAGGAAGGTGGGACCGATTTGGATGGTCCGTCCCTGCCACTTAATGGATCCAATTGGCTTCCAGAGAGTGGTAGGGGATGTTTTATCCCAAGTTGATGGCCTTTCAGCTGATTCCCTGGTGGCCCGCTGGAATGCAGAGTTAACCAGGGCTATTGACTGTCTGGCTCTGAAGCGCTCTCTCCGATTGCATGGAGCCCAGACAGCCCCGTGGTTTCCCCCAGAGCTGAGGGTGATGAAACAATCGTTGAGACGCCTAGAGCACCGGTGGCAGAAAACTCATTCTGAATCAGACCGGACACGGATTAGAGCTCAACGTCGAACCTACCAAGTGGCAATGGCGACGATGAAGAAGGCCTTCTTCACCGCCTCTATTGCATCTGCAGAAAACAGCAGCAGGAGTCTCTTTCAGGTGGTTCGCAATCTATTGAAACCACCTGCATCACTGGGGCCTGGTAGGGACCCCAAGATCTCCTGCAATGCTTTTGCAAAGTTTTCTGCAGATAGAGTCGCTCAGATTCAGAACGTGGCAGACTCCACTGTGGGAGCAGGGCCAGGGTGGGAGAGTGCTAGAGTCCTGTCTAGTCTTGTTACATGGGATCAATTCCAATCTGTTACCTCTGAGGATGTGGACAGGCTGCTTGGACAAGTGAAACCGACCACCTGTCTCCTTGATCCTTGCCCATCCTGGCTGATAAAAGCAAGCTGGGAAGGGCTGGGCGATAGGCTCTGTGGGGTGGTGAATGCTTCCCTCTGTGAGGGAGCCTTCCCAGACCCGCTGAAAGAGGCGGTCATTAAACCGCTTCTTAAAAAAAATCTTTAGACCTGGCCAATATGGCCAACTTTCGCCCAGTCTCAAATCTACCATTCTTGGGCAAGGTGATTGTGATGGCCTGGGATTCCGATTCGGAGGATGAAACAGAGGAATCCCGGCCTGCACAGGAGTCCCCGCCTCCAGGGCCGGCTGAACTGGGGCAAGGCCTAGATGCTGAAGAGCCTGCACCTGTGGCAGTGCATCAGGAGCTGGCCCCAGGTGAAGCCCTTCTGGCCCCAGAGAGGCTTGACGACTCAGTGGCCACAGGTGAGCCTCCTCCAGGGCCCAGTAACCCTTCGGCCTCTCCTGATCTGCAGAGGTTTAGAGCAGAGAGGCGAAGGGAACTGGTTGCCCCCAGGAGGAGTGCTCGCCTTAAGGCCAGAGGAGGCGGGGCTCCTGGGGGCCGGGACCGCCCCTGGCCTTAGAAGAGGATAAAAGCCCAGTCAGCCCGGCCCCAGGTTGCGGGAGCAACGTCGTTGTTGGCTTCGGACCTTCCTGCGTTCCTGATCCCTGCTCGGCCTCCTGTTCCTGACTATCCGGTACTCCTGTTCCCTGCTCGGCCTCCTGTCCCCGACCATCCGGTGTTCCTGTTCCCTGCACAGCCTCCTGTTCCAGCGTTCCTGTTCACCGCCCGGCACTCTGCCTCGGACCTTGCCCCTCTTCGTGTGGACTCTGCTACACCCAAGGTACCTTACCCCCGGGACCAGCACAGTTTGCTCCCGCCACCTCCCGCACTCCCCCTTCGTAGGGGTGCGTTCGGGAAGAGCCAGAGGCCATGGCTGAACAGGCGGCTGCACTGGTGGCTTTGGCCCAGGAGAACCAGGCCTTGTCTCACACCGTGCAGCAGCTCAGTGACGCGGTTGAGGCACTTCAGCAACGCTTGGAAGCCCTACCGGCTCCTGGGGCCGACGCCCCGGCTCCGGGCAAGTACCCAGTGGCTTTGCCTGAGAAATTTGATGGAGCCCCGGCCAGCTTTCCCATGTTCCTGGCCCAGGCCAAACTGTATATTCAGGGGCGAGCCCGGAACTTTCCTGACGACCGTACCAAGGTGCACTTTTTGATTAGCTTGTTAAAGGACCAGGCGGCCAAGTGGGCGTTGCCGCTACTCAGGCAAGACTCCCCCTTGCTGGCAGACTATACGGGGTTTTGCAATCGTTTGGAGGCCGCGTTCGGCAACCCCCAGAAAGAGAGTCAAGCCAACCGGGCGATTCGGCATTTGAAACAGGGCAAGTCCACGGTGGCCACATATACCACGGAGTTTCGGCTGTTGGCACAGGACTTGACCTGGAATGACTCGGCACTGCGGGACCAGTATCTCGAAGGGCTTTCGGACGAGGTACTGGACCAGTTGGCCACAATGGAACGCCCCACCACGCTGGACACTCTCATTCAACGGAGTCTACAAATAGACGACCGGTTGGAGGATCGTCGTCAGGCCCGGGGTCGCCGACACTTCCAGTTCACGGCACCAGCTTTTTCCGGCAGCCCCACGGTCACAACTGATTTAACGGAGGAGCCTATGCAGCTCGGGGCAGTGCGGCCACGCCTTTCCCCCGCAGAGAAGGCGCGGCGTCGGGATGGAAATCTCTGTCTTTACTGTGGCGGAAGTGGACACTTCGCTCGGTCCTGCCCTGAGAAACGCCAGCCGCAGGGAAACCGCCAACCCCAGTAGCTGATGGCCCTAGCTACCGGGGGTCCCAAACCGTACAGAATGGGCCCGCACCAATGGACTTGCAACATCTTATGGTTTCGGTACGTTTATACCCTCCAGGTGGGCCCTGGATCCTCACCCATGCTTTGGTAGATTCAGGGGCAACCCGCTCCTATATGGACGCTGCTTTTGCCGCCCATCATCAGGTGCCACTTCGGAACAAGCCAGTACCGGTCCAGGTGGAAGCGATTGACGGACGACTTCTGCGGTCAGGTGCCGTTACTCAGGAGACCCAGCCTCTGGTCCTGTGTCTCCAGCAGCACCGGGAGTTGCGAACTTTGGACATTGCCTCTATGCCCCGCTTCCCCCTGGTGCTCGGGATGGACTGGCTGGAAGCCCACAACGTTCAGATTGACTGGGTCAAACGGACCGTGCACTTCCCAGTCCCATGTTCCCATGCTCAATCCGGAACGCTGGCGTCCGCGCCCTCAGAGGAGGCAGCACCCACGCTCCCAGCCGTGTACCAGGACTACCAGGACGTGTTCGAGGAACGGGGGGCAGACCAGCTGCCGCCGCATCGGCCTTTTGACTGCGGCATAGACCTCCAACCCGGAGCGCCTTTACCAGTGAGTCGCTTATATTCCCTAACAGAGCCAGAGCGCGAGGCTTTGCAGGACTTCTTGCGCAAGAACCTGGAGCGTGGGTTCATTAGGCCTTCCACCTCGCCCACCGCGGCACCGGTGCTTTTTGTTAAGAAGAAATGTGGGGAACTCCGCCCTTGCCATGATTACCGAGCCCTGAACAAAATTACCGTCCCAGACCGGTACCCCTTGCCCCTTATCTCGGAGCTGCTGGAGCGGGTGCAAGGGGCACAGGTGTTCACCAAGCTGGACCTCCGGGGGGCCTACAACTTGATTCGGATCCGAGCCGGGGATGAGTGGAAGACAGCGTTTGGGACCCGGTACGGGCAGTTCGAATATTTGGTTATGCCTTTCGGTTTGTGCAACGCGCCTGCTGTGTTTCAACGCTACATCAACCACGTGTTTCAGGACTTGTTAGACAAGTACGTGGTGGTGTATTTGGATGACATACTGATTTACTCCCGTGACCCGGCCCGCCATGAGGGACATGTCCGGACCGTGCTGCAGCGCTTGCGTGAGCACCGTTTGTACGCAAAGCTCAGCAAGTGCGAGTTCCATCAGCGGACTGTGGACTTCCTTGGTCACCGGCTCTCTCCAGATGGGGTGCAAATGGACCCGGGGAAGGTGACAGCGGTTCAAGAATGGGCGGCACCCCGGAACCGCAAGGACCTACAGCGTTTCCTGGGGTTCGCCAATTACTACCGGACCTTCATCGCTGATTATGCTCATCGCACCACCCCGTTGACCCGGCTACTGCGCCCAAAGACGCCGTTTTCCTGGGACAAGGAGGCAGAGGAGGCGTTTCAGGGGTTGAAGGCCTGTTTCCAGAGGGCACCAATCTTACAACATCCTGACCCCTCTCGACCCTTTGTGGTGGAGACCGACGCTTCCAGTACGGCTCTCGGTGCCGTCTTGTCTCAACAGATTGGTCCTGAAGCGCCACTCTTACCCTGTGCCTTCTATTCCCGCCAGCTCCTACCAGCGGAGCGTAACTATACTGTGTGGGAGCGGGAACTACTGGCCATCAAGGTAGCCTTTGAGGTCTGGCGCCACCATCTTGAGGGGGCACGACATCCGGTGGAGGTGAGAACCGACCACCGGAACCTGGAGTACCTCCAGACCACCCGCAAGCTGAACCAAAGACAGATCCGGTGGGCGTTGTTCTTTTCCCGGTTCCAGTTCCGGATCCGCTACATCCCTAGCTCTCAGAATCAGAAGGCGGATGCCCTGTCCCGGAAACCTGAAGACAACGCAGACACGGTACAGCAAGCAGAACCCACCACGATCCTACCTCCGGCTGCATTCCTGGCCACCCAGGAGGCGCAGCCACTGCAGGTTCGGGTGCGGGAACAGCAGCGGGTCGACGCTTGGGCCCAGGAACGACTCCGGGAGCTGGCTGAAGGGTCCAGCCCACAGTATCCGGGGCTGGTTCTGCATCAGGGCCTTCTGCTGCACCACGGTCGTCTGTACATCCCGCCAGGGCCACTACGGCTGGAGGTTCTCCGGATGGCCCATGATGCCCCAGCAGCGGGGCACTTTGGACGGTATCGGACCACCCATCTGGTCAGTCGAGAGTTTTGGTGGCCCCGCCTGAAGGCTGACGTGGCTCGCTACGTTGCTGGTTGTGATGTCTGCCGGCGCGCTAAGGGACCTACCGGGCGACCCCCCGGCCTACTTCAGCCATTGCCAGTTCCACCGCACCCTTGGCACACGGTTTCGTTGGACTTTGTAGTGGACTTACCCTCGTCTCGTGGCTGTACCTGCCTTCTGGTTTTCTCCGACCATTTCACCAAGATGGTGCACTGCGCTCCCTGTCCATCTGTACCCACAGCCAAGGAAACTGCTCAGCTGTACCTTCAGCATGTCTTCCGCCTGCATGGCCTACCTGAGCGCGTGGTGTCCGACCGGGGCGTTCAGTTCACATCCCGGTTCTGGCAAGCACTACACCAGACCCTCGGGACGGAGGTCTGCCTCTCGTCAGCCTATCACCCACAGACCGATGGCCAGACGGAACGGGCGAACGCGGTGCTGGAGCAGTACCTCCGGTGTTACTGCAGCTACCAGCAGGATGACTGGGTCGACCACCTGGCATTGGCGGAGTTCGCCTACAATAACGCGGTGAATGCGTCCACCCAGCAGACCCCGTTCCAGGCCAGTTATGGTTATCATCCACGGCTGTTTCCAGAGGTGCTGCCGACATCCGCAGTCCCGGCGGTGACGGAGTGGCTTCAAGAGCTCCAGTCCCAGCAACAGCTTTTGGTGGAGCAACTGCACCAGGCCAAGGAAGCGTACAAGGCCCAGGCCGACCGCCACCGCCAGGTGGGGCCGGAACTTCGCGTCGGTGACCTGGTTTGGCTCTCCACTCGCCACCTCCACCCCTCTCGACCTTCGCGGAAGTTGGACGCCCGCTTCACCGGCCCGTTCCCTATCGTAGACCAAGTCTCTCCTGTGGCATTTCGTCTCCGGTTACCCGCAACCCTGAAGGTTCACCCGGTCTTCCACAGGTCCCTTTTGAGTCTGGTGGCCCCACCCGACGAGTTCCACCCGAACCGTCCCCGACCGCAGCCAGTGTTGGTTCGGGGAGAGCCTGAGTACGAGGTGGAACGCATCCTGGACTCCCGATACCGCAGGGGAAAGCTGCAGTATCTCATTGACTGGAAGGGGTACGGACCGGAGGACCGTTCCTGGGAACCTGCGGCCAACGTCCACGCACCTGCCTGCCTCCGAGAGTTCCATGCGACGTACCCCGGCAAGCCGGGTCCGGACCCTCGGTTGAGGGGGGGGCCTGGGAGGGGGGATGGTGTGATGGCCTGGGATTCCGATTCGGAGGATGAAACAGAGGAATCCCGGCCTGCACAGGAGTCCCCGCCTCCAGGGCCGGCTGAACTGGGGCAAGGCCTAGATGCTGAAGAGCCTGCACCTGTGGCAGTGCATCAGGAGCTGGCCCCAGGTGAAGCCCTTCTGGCCCCAGAGAGGCTTGACGACTCAGTGGCCACAGGTGAGCCTCCTCCAGGGCCCAGTAACCCTTCGGCCTCTCCTGATCTGCAGAGGTTTAGAGCAGAGAGGCGAAGGGAACTGGTTGCCCCCAGGAGGAGTGCTCGCCTTAAGGCCAGAGGAGGCGGGGCTCCTGGGGGCCGGGACCGCCCCTGGCCTTAGAAGAGGATAAAAGCCCAGTCAGCCCGGCCCCAGGTTGCGGGAGCAACGTCGTTGTTGGCTTCGGACCTTCCTGCGTTCCTGATCCCTGCTCGGCCTCCTGTTCCTGACTATCCGGTACTCCTGTTCCCTGCTCGGCCTCCTGTCCCCGACCATCCGGTGTTCCTGTTCCCTGCACAGCCTCCTGTTCCAGCGTTCCTGTTCACCGCCCGGCACTCTGCCTCGGACCTTGCCCCTCTTCGTGTGGACTCTGCTACACCCAAGGTACCTTACCCCCGGGACCAGCACAGTGATTGAGCGGGTGGTTGCTGAACAACTCCAAGCATGCCTGGAGGATGCGGACCATTTGGATCCCTTCCAATCGGGATTCAGGCGTCACCATGGAACTGAAACTGCCTTGGTCGCGCTGGTTGAGGATCTCCGGTGGGCTAGGGACAAAGTTGAGAGCTGTTTCCTAGTTCTGCTGGATCTCTCAGCGGTCTTTGACACCATTGACTATAACATCCTTCTGGACACTCTAGAGGGCTGGGAGCTGGGGGCATTGTTATACGGTGGTTCCGCTCCTTCCTCCTGGGCCGTGTCCAGAAAGTGTGTTGGGGGATGAGTGTTCAGACCCCTGGGCTCTCACTTGTGGGGTGCCTCAGGGTTCTGTCCTCTCCCCAATGAAGAGATCACCGGGGGGTTTGGGCTGGGTGTTCATCAGTATCCAGATGACACCCAGCTCTACCTCTCTTTTAAATCAGAACCAGTGAAGGCCGTGAAGGTCCTGTGTGAGTGCCTGGAGGCGGTTGGAGGATGGATGGCAGCTAACAGATTGAGGTTGAACCCTGACAAGACAGAAGTACTGTCTTGGGGGATGGGCGGGGGCTGGCATAGAGGACACCCTGGTCCTGAATGGGGTAACTGTGCCCCTGAAGGACCAGGTAGGCAAACTGGGAGTCATTCTGGAATCACAGTTGTCCATGGAGGTGCAGGTCAATTCTGTGTCCAGGGCGGCTGTCTACCAGGTCCATCTGGTACGCAGGCTGCGACCCTACCTGTCCATGGACTGACTCGCCAGAGTGGTGCATGCTCTGGTTATCTCCCCCTTGGACTACTGCAATGCGCTCTACGTGGGGCTACCTTTGAAGGTGACCCAGAAGCTGCAATTAATCCAGAATGCGGCAGCTAGACTGGGGCCTGGGAGTGGCCGCCGGGACCACATAACACTGGTCCTGAGAAAGCTAAATTGGCTCCCAGTATGTTTCCGAGCACAATTCAAAGTGTTGGTGCTGACCTTTAAAGCCCTAAACGGCCTCGGTCCTGTATACCTGAAGGAGTGTCTCCACCCCCATTGTTCAGCCCGGACACTGAGATCCAGCGCCGAGGGCCTTCTGGCAGTTCCCTCATTCCGATAAGTGAGGTTACGGGGAACCAGACAGAGGGCCTTCTCGGTAGTGGCGCCTACCCTGTGGAACACCCTCCCTTCAGATGTGAAGGAAATAAGTAGCTCTCCTATCTTTAAAAGACATCTGAAGGCAGCCCTATTTAGGGAAGTTTTTAATATTTAAAGCTTTATTGTTTTTAACACTCGATTGGGAGCCGCCCAGAGTAGCTGGGGAAACTCAGCCAGATGGGCGGGGTATAAATATTAAATTATTATTATTATTATTATTATTATTATTATTATTATTACTACTACTACTACTACAAGAACCTCCTGCTGTTGCCTAAACAATTCTGCTGTTGCTTCTGCTCTTATCAGATTTAAAGCTTCATGTGACTAAACCAAGCTTAAAAATTCAGATCTCCTGCATTTTGTTTCATTCATGGTTGTGTGAAGGAATGCAGATCTCATCCTTCTCAGAAAAGGCTTTCTGCCCTCAGAACCAGTAAATATGCAGCATCGCAAATGCATTTGTCTCTTTTTTTTCTTAGGGAAAGAACTAAAGTCAAGAACAACAGCAGAAACCTGGCTTCTGAAGAAATTCAGTGTAAGATAATTCTTTTCTCCCTTTGGACTGAGGGTCATGACAACCACAGTTGCTTCATGAATCATGCCACAAGTCTAGCACACAATCAGAGGATCTGCAGAATGTCTAGCAGCTTTATCTTTTTTGGTCTAAATAGTTAAGTTTGCAGACTTTGCAACTGTGGAAAAATGCTCTAAAAAGAAATATATACATGTTTCTGCTGAAAAACTAGGAAGAGAGTTATGCGCTTCACCTAATCATGTGACTGTAAAACGTGCTTGAAATATCTAAAATGAAGGATTAAGAACTTTGAATTCAGGTGTAACTTTTTAGTATTGCTATATAATCCCTTGGAGGTTTCTGTGTGAAAGGCAGAATTTAGTTTTAGGATACAAATATTACGTTCTGGAACATGAAAACCACAAATCTAATTAAGTTTTAAAAAATCCTTTCGCTCTCCAAACCTAATGAAAGGTACAATGGTTTTATTTTGTTATGCAGCTGCATTCCAATGAGCTCAGATGTAAACCCTTATGTCTCTGGGAGAAACTAGATTTTTCTGCAGTTATTTCTAAATCAGTGAAGCATCTGGTTTAGGCCTGCCTACAACAATTGTAACACATTATTTGGTAGAATGGGCTTATAAATAGAAGTTGTGGGCTGTGGGGAAGAATGCTCTCGCTGTGGTTCCTCACCCACATGACAGATTCAACAAGCAATGATGCCCACATAGATGTTTTGGAAGGCTTCTCTCAATGTAGCCTTACCAGAACAGCTGATTTTGAATGCGCCATTCATTTCCAGAGAGCTATTTTTGCAGGCCTGTATTATACAACTGTTTCTGTTGCCCTCCCTGACCTCTTAGTCAGATGCATTCTCAGGATAGCACAACCATCCAGACACTGATGGATTATAACTCTCATCAGACCCAGCCAAAATGCCGGTCCTGACCTTCACTGTTGGATGAAGAACTCAAACTTTCTGTTTCTGTCAAACCCGTTACTGCATAGTCCTGGGTGGTACCCAGGCAAACAAGCGTAAAGGTACTGCAGGTGAATTGTATGGCTAAGTGTGAGCTGAGACATTGATCCAAGAAGCTACACACACTCTGCCTCTTCCATTTGAAACATAGGGCAGAAACAAGTCTTGACATAGCAAACGAGAGGTGTTTCTGCTCTGGAAAAGCAAATTGGGAAAGCAAATTGGCACTTTTGTGAGTGAATGGGGCCTGTGAGGTGTGTTTGTGTCAGTGCTGGCATTTCTGTGGTCACTCAGTATCTGACTGATTTTCAGACACCTTCCTCTGGAGAAGCTCAATACGAGCAGAACAGACAGGAGGCAATGAACAGTCAGTGATGGCAATGGCCTTGAGGAGCTGCATGGGCATTGTTGTCTTTGAAGCAAATGATAGCTTCAGGAAAGAGTCTGATGATCAGGGATGAACCACTCCTAAAAGGTTGATACATGTTACGATTGTACGCAGAAGTACACATACTTATACACATCTTTGAAATGTACTTTGTCACTAGACTAACTGTGAATTTGTCTTCAGATGCCAAACTTACAGGACTCCTCCAAACAGCGGTGAGTAAAACATCTCAGCCAAATCTGGGTTTTATATAGTTCATTACCCAGGGCTTTTCAGGGGTAGGGGGCTTCCCAGTACACTTGCCCCAGGACTTGGAGGGCTAAGCTGGCTAGGGGGAGGTGGGGTGTCAGGGGTCTGCTGGACTTACACTGTAATGCCAAGAACTTTATTCTAACAAAACTCCCTCTCTGGGCCTCAGACAAGCTCTGCATTGGCCTGTTATTACCCAAGGAAGTGGACTATTGTAGTTTGCCCCACTCACCCCCCCTCTGGGTTCACCAATGTACCAAGGACCCTGGAATACTGTGTAAAACTACAAATATATTCCAGATATTCTTTGGGTAGGTTAACAGTTTGTTCTTGCCATAACAACAACCGGCCCCAAATTACATCTGCCAAACAGCCAATATAAGTAGGTAACTGTTATTTTTTTGTTTTTCAATTTCCAAGCCATCACCATCTGGAAATATAGAAACAACAGCTTATGCATCTGTTACTCCATTGTACATGCAACCTGATTGAGAGACCTCAAACATTTCACATGACGATGCAGCATCCTCACAATGCATGACAATTTACGGGAATTGATAATATGGAAGAAGTTTGAAAGTTCTAGAACTGGAGGAATTTGGAAGCTTTATAGCCCCCAGAAGATCTGAGAAGATTTTCATCCGATTTTCTGTTTATTTTATTTACTCTTTTCCTGCCTCTAACCATGCAAGGATCCTTGATATGTTTTCCTACTGTTATGCACACTTAACCTTCAAATTCTACCATATCCTCATGGTTGTGTCTGATTGCAGTTTCATTGGTAATGTCAAACATTAAATGATGTAACCACAGGTAGATGGAATTATGAAAGTGATGTTCATTCTGTTGTGTTAATAATGGTACACTTGTCTGTTCAACGCAATAAAAATACCCGGGAATTCCTCTTGCTGACATCCTAGGCCTATAAATATGGATATCATAGAAAGCATAGAAATAGTGGCAAATGTATTTTGCCTATTGGTTTGTTATATAGGAAGATGAAGTAATCAATCTCTCCTTCACACATGAGAATGTTGGAGATTATCCTATATTCCAAATTAGCAGTGCGGTCCAAGCCCAGGATCTGTCCGGATAAGAGAGTTTAGAGAGCCCTCAGCAGTTGCGCTTGCCCAGTGCAACACCCTCCCATCAGATGTCAAGGAAATAAACAACTATCTGACTTTTAGAAGACATTTGAAGGCAGCCCTGTATAGGGATGTTTTAAATGTTTCATGTCGTCTTGTGTTTTAATTTGTTGGAAGCCACCCAGAGTGGCTGGGGTAACTCAGTCAGATGGGTGGCATATAAATATATTATAATTATTATTGTTATTATTTTTGGATTTTCCCAGCTGAGCCATGACAATGCTGGTTAAGTTCCCTGTGCTGGCTGAGCTGGAGATATATATCAGCATAAATCCCTACTGGTGAAACATAAGTCAGTGTAAGTGTAGAAAGGGGGTGGTAGGGACATGATGTGGCAAGGAGAGGTATGCACTTATTCCAAATGCAATATAGCATGATCATGTGACTTAGGGCCTAATTCTCAAAACTTGGGCCCACACTCACTTGCCAGTTCAGGGATAGGGGTTACAGACTGCAACAGCCCTCCCCACTCCCCACTCCCAGCCTAACTGCTTTACTGCTGTTTATGTGTGAACAGTTTCTGGTAGTCATCCTACTGTAATTCTCCCTAAAGGATACTTTATAGTGTTTGGGGTTCAAGAGGCTGATTTCTGCTTCTCCACTGACAGCCTCATGGTCCTGGAAGCCAATGAATAGTTCTCATTTCATGTTTCATATAAAATATATCCACTTCTGCATACCTGGGAGGTCCCAAAGTGCGCTGAAGCCACTACCTTAAATGTGGGTGTCCCTGTTTCACTTTCAAATGTGTAGACTCATGAAGTTTGAAATTCAAATACAAAAAAAACAACAACAACAACAACAGTGATAATACTTTAACAAGCAGAGTAGGAAATGAGTACATTCTTAATCTCATATAAAGTGGTTCTAGTAATATTTACACACACACACACACACACACACACACCCCAACAATATCCAACAAGTCGACAGGTCACATATATATTACAGCTGCCCATAATAAATCTTACATAAGCACATAACATATCTGGATTTTACCAGCTGTTTAGCGGAAAGCCTTGTTAGTTACTGGGTGCGCTGCATGTCATGTTACCATTGAGCAAGGATGAAAAAAAAAAAGTTCTGAAGGAAACTTTGAGAACCATGTGTCTGAAAGCTGGACAGTGAAAGGGGAGTTACTAGAAAGTCTTACACCACAACAAAAGACAGTGTGTGTTTAGAAGCAGAGATTTAAATATACTGGTAAACTATAAAAGGCCAATAGGCTTCTCCACCAGCAGGAGACTACTGTAAGAGGTATCCATCAGTGGATCTCATTGGGGGCAGCAGAGCCATCCTGCAAAGCCACCGCTTACCAGTTCAAGGGCTCAGGTGCTGTTCTACCTTGTAAGCAGCTAGTACACCTTGGACTGTGCCCACATGTCCATTGTACCTGCTCTAAAGAACCCTTTGGTGGTGGCACAATGAGACATATCTCCAGTAGGAAAGCCCATGAGAACTTGACATTGTGTGCTCTTGACAGATGCCATTTCTCAATCTCAGGATCTAAGAGTAAATGTTGTTGTGTACATCAAATGTCTGTAGATGTGTCATGAAGGCTGCCAACATTAACCCGGCCACATGGGAATCCCTTGCAGAAGACCGCAGTGCCTGGAGACAGACAGTCAGGTTGTACATCTACAGCAGTGACCAGAAGAGGAATAACCACTAGGAGGAGCACAGAGAGAATAAACACCATGGAGCCTCTACAGCAGCACAATTGTAGGAAAACATGTGTCTCTGGTATCAGTTTCCACAGCCACAGCAGGCTCTGCAACTTTCCAACAGTTTGACCTCACCATTGAAAGTGCACTCTTCCATGTGGATGCCAATCACATCAAATTATTGAGAAGAAAGAAACCATAGCTGAGTAGAAATAGATTTGTAGCAAGCAAGGCAATAAACAGGGCTAAGCTGCACATTCACTGCATTAATTCAGATTGCCTGGTCTATCGTGATTTAGAATGAATGAGCTGTTGTGCCTGCTCATGCTGCTGAATCTCCTCCTTTAACGTTAGTAGCATAAACAAATCAGGAAAAGACGGCATCAGTTTGCATGTTCTGATTTATATGTTACATGTGGATGCAAATTTAGAATTACTATATTTTAAATAGAAATTCAACACAGCTCATCATAGAACAGAAGTCTGTGACCAGGACACTTGTGTGACTCTTAGGCTGTTGTCCTGAGGCTAATTGTTGCTGCAGTATTTCAAGGTCTCTGTTCTCCCTTCTTAAAGTTATCTTTAAACCAGACTTGGTGTAGAGAGCCATTCATATAGGACTGTCCTTTCAAATGAAGCCCTGTCATCACTGCATTAGCTCTACAAGTATCGGTGGGGCTTAGTGTTTGCACAGGACACTCCTCTATCCTTTGGAGGCAGGTGCTGACTGTCACAGGGCCATTAACCATAGAGCAAATTGTTGGCAGTTACTTATCTTGATGCAGAGCAGGAAAATAAAAGTAAATAATTTCCGTAACACAGGTCCACCTGAAGCGGGAGGAAGGTACAGGAACTGACGAACAAATATCACAGTTTGCTACAAGGTAAGAAAAATATTTCCAGAATTACATTTAATTTTTTAGTTATTGGAATGTGTTTGTTTAATGATGAATTGGTGGTCAGGTGAAAGGAGAGAAGCTTTTCCTTTGCTTCCATTCAGGATATATATAGGATTAGTTTATCTTCGTGTAGAAACTTTCAAGTCACATTTGCAAATATACTTATGATAATAAATTTCAGGGGCTTCCATGCAAAATGTAAGTTTACAAATATAAATGTGTGTGTTTTTGAAAGAAGAATGAAAGTGACTTTCTCCTTTCTGCAGAGATCCTTCCTAGCCACACAAGCCTGAATACTCGTCATTGCTTCTTTCATTTGTAATGGACATAAAATGGCTGCTTCTTTGCCACTCCCATTTGCCACTCGCTAGTGATATTTATCCCTTGGCACACAGAGTTAGCTCTGCCATGGGACGTCTCAGACTTTTTTCCACCAAGTTCCTGGTCTTCTGAGTCTGGGATGTCATTGACCATCTCTCAACTTGAAGAGTTTGTCTTGCTTTTCAAGCTCTTCAGTTAAATATGGATCTCCCATATAGTCATTCATTTCACTGCATATGCATAACTAGCCAATTCTAGACCCTTTCTACAAAACCTGTTTTTCACTTCAGAGGATGCAGTTTCCCATTATGGGAATATTTCTTATACCTCAATATGCTGTGTTGCGAAAAGCTCTGTATCAACATTTACATGAGGAAAGTGGATTAGTGAGTGGTGTGGGACAGAAACAGCAGTAACTGTGTGACATACATAGATGGTGCTGCACAACACTATTTACCTGTGACTTTTATAATTTAGTATTGTGGTTTAACAATATTGGAACAGGGCATCCGATTTCCTGAAATGCTGACAAGATGTGGGGAAAAACATCATCCATCCACTTACAATAGAGACAGAGTAAATGGCTTTTGAATTCATCTTTTTTACTACAGTATATATGCAATACATTTCTTTTGTGGAGAAGGAGCAGAAGAATAGACAAACGGGGACGCTGGATTGAATGTATACTATATAAGTAGCAATCTTCTTTTCAAGCTGTTTCCAACTCTAGGGGAAAGTGAAGGAAGTCTTACCAGTATTGTTGCCACTTTATTTGTGTACCATTTCCCCACATACTTTGTGCTCAAAGCAGTACAGATCAAATGCATAACCAAAAAATCACTATCCATATTAATCCATAAAAGCAAGTGAGCCCAGGCCAGAGAGTCCATATCAGATTTCTGACAAAACTACCCAATTGACTTGACAGAATCATTGAGGCAGCCCCTCCCCCAGTGTCCCTAGGGCTACTGTCTTCCTTGAGGAAAATCAGAAACTGGGATGCCCAGGCTAGGGAGCATGGCAAATCAGCTCCTGATAAGTGGCCTGAGAAAACTACTGGGACCTTCTCTGGGGCTATTAAAGTCCCATCTGCCCTGAGAGATGGAAAGGAAGCCGAGGCCAGGAGCAAATACCATCAGTTGTCAGTCAACCTGAGAGGTCTCTGTCACTACATTTGTGTTCTACTATTTTAAAATTGTAAACGACCTCAAGTGCATTGACTGAAAAGTGGTGTGAAATAAATGCAATAAATATATAAATATAATAAGTTCAAAACAAGATAATCAGAATAACAAAAATGCATAATAGAAAAATAAACTTCAAAAATAGCTTGGCTACCAGGAAGAACAAAACAAAACATTGTTTTGAATATGACCCTCTAACCCACTTGCAAAAGAAGATACAGATTTGCATAATATACCGTATTTTTTGCACCATAACACTCACTTTTTTCCTCCTAGAAAGTAAGGGGAAATGTCTGTGCGTGTTATGGAGCGAATGCCTGTGGGTGGCGGGGGGGATCTGCTGCAGTCGTGAGCAGAGGAGCCATGGTTCCCTTTCCTTCCCTCCTCCATGGTTACAAAGCATGGATCCACATGGATCCTCAGGATTTTTGCATTGGGCTACTCCAAACTCACTGTCAGATCACATGTCTGTGGCCACAGCATGAACCACAAAAATCATATACCCACTATTTTGTTTAGAATATATTTTTTCTTGTTTTCCTCCTCTAAAAACTACGTGCGTGTTATGGTCTGGTGCGTGTTATAGAGCGGAAAATACGGGTATACCATTCTTGGTACATATAGCATAAATAAAGTTTTAACAAAGCCAAAGTACATTACATGAAGATTAATGTACAAAGATGCCTATATTTATTTAAATAAAGTAGACAGAACTGTTGACAGTAATTAATAAATGGTGACCAGTGGATCTTGCAATTTTATATTTGATTTCTTTCTTCCAACAATTGTACAGGTATAGTCCTATTCTTCAGATCTTTGACCCATGTTTTCCTCATCAATGACTGTTTGCATCTTGATCTTTCTGCAAATCTCCCATGTGCTAACTGTAGGTAAGCAAGCTACTTTTGTAAGGTTTACTGCAGTGAGCAGTTCAGCTCTGAGGTAATGCTTGTGTGTAAAGCATTGGTCTTCAACTGGTGGCTCAGAACCCAGTGATAGGTACTCCCACCATGCAAATCTGTGATAAAAGACTAAGAAATGAATCTCCAAATGCATGTTTGGGTTAAAAGTAGGTTCTGGGTTGAAAAATGCTGAAGATAACTGGTGCAAATTACAGCTGAGCAAAACATGCTTCTTAGAATCATAGAATCCAAGAGTTGGAAGGGACTCCAAAGGTCATCTAGTTCAACCTCTTGCAATGTAGGAAGCTCTCCTAAAACATCAGTGACACATGGACATCCAACCTCTGCTTAGAAACCTCCAATAAAGGAGAGTCCACCACTTTCCGAGGGAATCTGTTCCACTGTTGAACAACTCTTACCGTCCTGAAGTTCATCAGTATTCTGCAGAATAGAGTGGGGCTATTGCTTCTCTTCCTCAGAACATTACACAGTGGAAGCTTGGGTTGCGAACGTAATCCATGTGGGAGGCAAGTTTGCAACCTGCAACCTGCAGCGTTCGCAACCCGCAACGCTGCATTTGCGCACGCACGGGTCGCGATTTGGCACTTCTACGTATGCACTAGTGCCGAAGCCCGGAAGTAATCCTTTCCGGTATTTCCGGGTTGCAGTGTGCAACCCGAAAACACACAACCTGAAGCGTCTGTAACCCGAGATATATTTCATATATTTTTTTTTTAAAAAAGATGTTTATTAAAATTTTTCAACATGTTACAAAAATTAGAAAGAATAAAGAAAAATGAGAAGAAAAAGAAAATACAAAATAAAAACAATTAAAAACAAATCAGTCTTTCCATAGCTTATCTTTCATTTGCTTGTTTCCCTGACCTCCTCACACCTCCCTTTCTTGTATTCCAGTTCAATTGGTTAATTCAGCAAATCCTTTCCCTCTTTAATTTTATCTTAATCTTTTATCTTAATATATTAAAACTTTAGATTATCACCCATTAACAATCCATTTTTACATGTTCCTTAACATTGCTGCTAAAAAAAATCCCACTTAACTTCAATCCAGCATCATTCTAACATTCTTTAATTTTACAATGTTTCTGTAAGTAGTCTTTAAATTTCTTCCAATCTTCTTCCACTGACCCTTCTCCCTGGTCTCGGATTCTGCCAGTCATTTCCGCCAATTCCATATAGTCCATCATCTTCATCTGCCATTCTTCCAGAGTGGGTAATTCTTGTGTCTTCCAATACTTCGCGATTAGTATTCTTGCTGCTGTCGTAGCATACATAAAGAAAGTTCTATCCTTCTTTAACACCAATTGGCCAACCATGCCCAGGAGAAAGGCCTCTGGTTTCTTCAGAAAGGTATATATAAATACCTTTTTCATTTCGTTATCAATCATCTCCCAGAAAGCCTTAATCCTTGGGCACGTCCACCAAAGGTGAAAGAATGTGCCTTCAGTTTCTTTACATTTCCAGCATTTATTATCGGGCAAATGATAGATTTTTGCTAGCTTGACTGGTGTCATGTACCACCTGTATATCATTTTCATAATATTCTCTCTTAAGGCATTACATGCTGTAAATTTCATACCTGTGGTCCATAACTGTTCCCAGTCAGCCATCATTATATTATGTCCAACATTTTGTGCCCATTTAATCATAGCAGATTTTACTGTTGCGTCCTGAGTATTCCATTTCAGCAGCAAGTTATACATTTTTGACAAAATCTTAGTTTTGGGTTCTAACAATTCTGTTTCCAATTTTAATTTTTACACCTGGAAGCCAATTTTCTTATCCAATTTATATGCCTCCATTATCTGATAATAATGAAGCCAACTTTGTTTTTTAGTTTTTCAAAACTCTGCAATTTCAGTTTATCTCCTTCTTGCTCCAAAATTTCCCAATATTTCGGCCATTTGGCCTCCATATTGAGCTTTTTCAGAGCCTTCACTTCCAGTGGTGACAGCCACCTTGGGGTTTTATTTTCATGTAACCCGAGATATATTTCAGTTGATGCAACCTAGAATAGCAATAGCTTTTTTTTTTGCTACTGCATGACAATGTTGACTCATGTTCAGATTGTGGTCCACTAAAACCCCTAGATCCTTTTCAAATGTACTATTGGCAAGCTGGTTTTCCCTGCCTGAGTGCAGAGTTTTACACTTCTTACATGGGTGCCATATTTTCCCACCCCCCAAAAAGAATTCCATGGAGGAATCACTGCCAGTAGTGGTCAGTTGAAGGTGAACTTTTGATTATTATTTTTATTCCCCAAAGGTCGATTTGTGATCATTCCACCCGAGAACCCTATAGTTGGTTTCCTTGGAAAAGAAGTTATCCTGCCATGTCAATTAACAACTTCAAGCATTCCAGAAAGCACCAGCATCCAGGTCCAGTGGATCTTAGAGAAATCCTCAGAAAAAATTGACGTGAAATCCTATTATGGTCGAAACAGGCCAGAAACACAGGATAACAGATACAGAGGTCGAGCTGAGCTTTCCTGTACTGATCTTAATAAAGGAAACATGTCTCTGATTCTGAAGAAAACCCATCTGTCTGACGAAGGAAATTACAGCTGTATAGTCTTCCTTGGAGACTGGTATGAGGAGGTGGTGGTTGAGCTGGTTTTGGCAGGTGAGTTTATTCTTATTAATCTTATTATTAGGGTTGCCAAACTTCTGGGGCTGACCTGGAGTATCTAGGTTTGCCTGTCCCACTCCAGGGTGCAGAAAGAGGAATCTCCAGGTAGGCAAGAGCACCTTTGGGGGAATACAATGTTTTTAGAAGACTCTGCATCAATCTTATAGGCTTCAAGCCTGCAGAAGCCAATTGCTTTTTTTTTTTTTTTGCTTTTTTTTGCATATGTGGTGTGTGTGTGTGTGTGTGTGTGCGCCACTTAACCTCCTTCTCCAGGGCTCTGTGATGGGAGAGAAAGCACAGGAAGAAAATGAAGTGGGTTGGGTTCTAGAGGAGGATGGGGTTAAGAGTATGCATGGACACTTGGCACAAGATGCATGGCTGCAGAAGAGAGAGGAGCACTTGAAGAATAGCAGCAGCAGCCAAGCCTTGCTGCCTCCACCACCTACACCTAACTCCTGGATGTTCTTCTTGAGCACGTCTGAGGACACAGGGACATCGCCAGGTGCTGTGGGCCATATTAAGCATACGTTTTCTGAAATACAAGTTGTCAAACCTAAAACTGTAGAACCCAGGTCAGTAACTCATTCATTCAGACTTCTCCATCTCTTCGCAGCCATGAGAACTACTCACAGGACCAATCGTCCTGTAGCTCAACAATACAATACAATACAATACAATACAATACAATACAATACAATACAATACAAAAAAAGGAATTTTGAATGGTAGCTTGGCACAAAATGTGTACTGTAAGAACTGACTGTAATAAAGTATCATTCCTGGTGTTTGGTCAGAGTGCAGAAACTCTAGATAGGTTCTATTATATTTGGAATGATGGAAAATTAATATGTGGTGTTCTTCTTTTGCAGCAAAAGGAGCAGAGCCCACCATTGCCTTGGTGGATTATAAAGGCTGGGGGATTAGCCTCACCTGCAGTTCCAACGGTTGGTACCCAAAGCCCAAGGCTTTCTGGCTGGTCAGTGAAGGGAAAGTCCGAAGTAAACAGTCAGACACTACAATCACAGAGACCAAGGCAGGGAACTTCAGTGTTTCCAGTTCCGTTACAACAGAATCAGGAGTTAACCATGAAGTCTCTTGCAAAATCATCAATGAACTGCTGGGAATGGAGAGTGAATCGAGAATCCTGATTTCTGGTGAGTAGGGGTGAAGCAAAAGTGCCAAGAGGTTAAATGCTTTCACTGTGTTTTCAGTACAAGTACTATACAGGAAGAGAGAGGTTTGGGAAATTAATTCAGTTTTAATGCTTCTGAAGTACACAGGGCTCTTTGTTTGAATGGATTATCCAGATTATCCAGAACTGTAGTTCTGCTCAGCAGCATTTCATCAGTTATGTATAATCTGGGGTAATGGCTAAAGTGTCTTCTGGTTCCCATATCCACTATTCAGCAGAGAGGCAGGCAGGTCACAGCTGAAGCACCCCTATTGCCACAACTTCAGCTCAATCTCTCCCAAAATGGGAAGTTGAGGAGAATTTGGGGCAATGAAGGTGAGTGGCAAAATCACACTCTGGTTAATTAGTTTTGCAACTTGAAACCGGTTGGGTTAGTTTTGCTGTAACTGATATTTTAATGTGTGTTTCAGATGCCCTTTACCCTGCCACTTCCCCTTGGCTAGCACCCTTCCTAATCATTCTGTTGATTTACATCTGCCTTCTTGTTGGTGCTGGGTACAAAGTCAGAGGTAAGTATTAATCTCATTTTCATAATGTAGATGTGAACTGTTACAGAAACTTTCTGTTTTTTTGTACCCATGTTTATAAAAATGAGTGGTGTGTTCTTGGATATAGAAAAAAAATACATACCAGTTAAATCAATACGTATTTACTATAGCCAGTAATTGCTCCTTAAACTGCCTTAAATTGAGCATAGTTTAAAAGCGGCTTCAGGCAATCAGAGTCACTTCCCCAACAGATAGTTGGGAAATTTAATGTGGTTTTCATTTTAATGTGAATCTACCTGCTTTGGGCTTAGCAAACCAAGATGAAAATTTATTGAATTTTGTGATTCATTTTTTTTCAACTAGAAATAAATTAGGGGAAAGTGTACACAAAAAATGCATATATTAGTAAAAATAATGCATCATATTAAAGGAAATAGCCTTAAAAAATGTGTGTATTAGGAGAAATAAGGACTGTCAGATAAATAAACTGTCTGGTTTCTATAATTTTCTATACTTTGTTTCAGAGAGTTATCAGAAGTTATCTCAATGTGGTGAGTAATTGACAATGGCATATTTTATACATATCATTTATTTAAGGGACACAGAGTTAACTAGAATGTTATCAGGAGAGGTATAATGGATCATAATCAAATTCCCTGGCACGTCTGTTTTTCTTTCCTTGGGTGAAAGCAAATTCCACCTCTACAGAGGATCAAGCCTTATTCAACTATGGCTAACCACGGAATATTCTGTTATTTAGCTTTTCTGGGATTTCATTTGCGTTTTTAAATATTTATTTGTTAATTTTAAATTGTATTCATATGTTCTGTGAATTAGTTATATTCACACTTTTGCTATCTGAACTTCTGATGAAGGGCAATCAAGATACATTTTGAGTATCGAAGTTGTCTCTAATAATAATAATAATAATAATAATAATAATAATAATAATAATAATTTATTATTTGTACCCCGCCCATTTGGCTGGGTTTCCCCAGCCACTCTGGGCGGCTTCCACAGAGACCAAAAATACACTAAAATGTCATACATTACAAAATTCCCTGAACAGGGCTGCCTTAAGATGTCTTCTGAATGTCAGGTAGTTGTTTATCGCTTTGACATCTGATGGGAGGGCGTTCCACAGGGCGGGCGCCACTACCGAGAAGGCCCTCTGCCTGGTTCCCTGTAGCTTTGCTTCTCGCAATGAGGGAACCGCCAGAAGGCCCTCGGCGCTGGACCTTAGCATTCAGGCAGAACGATTGGGGTTGAGACGCTCCTTCAGGTATACTGGGCTGAGGCCATTTAGGGCTTTAAAGGTCAACACCAACACTTTGAATTGTGCTTGGAAACGTACTGGGAGCCAATGTAGGTCTTTCAAGACCAGTGTTATGTGCTCTTGGCGGGCGCCCCCAGTCACTAGTCTAGCTGCCGCATTCTGGATTAGTTGTAGTTTCCAGGTCACCTTCAAAGGTAGCCCCACATAGAGCACATTGCAGTAGTCCAAGCGGGAGATAACTAGAGCATGCACCACTCTGGCGAGACAGTCCGCAGGCAGGTAGGGTCTCAGCCTGCATACCAGGTGGAGTTGGCAGACAGCTGCCCTGGATACAGAATTGACCTGCACCTCCATGGACAGCTGTGAGTCCAAAATGACTCCCAGGCTGCGCACCTGGTCCTTCAGGGGCACAGTTACCCCATTCAGGACCAGTGAGTTCTCCACACCAGCCCGCCCCCTGTCCCCCCAAAACAGTACTTCTGTCTTGTCAGGATTCAACCTCAATCCATTAGCCGCCATCCATCCTCCAACCGCCTCCAGGCACTCACACAGGACCTTCACCACCTTCACTGGTTCTGATTTGAAAGAGAGGTAGAGCTGGGTATCATCTGCATATTGATGGACACCCAGTCCAAACCCCCTGATGATCTCTCCCAGCAGCTTCATATAGATGTTAAAAAGCATGGGGGAGAGGAAGGAACCCTGAGGCACCCCACAAGTGAGGGCCCAGGGGTCTGAACACGCATCCCCCACTACCACTTTCTGAACACGGTCCAGGAGAAAGGAGCGAAACCACTGAATAACAGTGCCTCCAGCTGCCAGCCCCTCTAGACGGTCCAGAAGGATGTTATGGTCTAAGTGACGGACAATTAAAATCATACCCTCCAACATTTCTCTGATGAAAATAGGGATGTTCCAATTCTTGATGATTTTACTATGTATACCCCAGACATCTGACTGGGTTGCCCTAGCCACTCTGGGCAGCTTTCAACATATATAAAAACACAATAAAACATTTTTTTTAAAAAAAACCCACCTTCCCTATACAGGATTGCCTTCAGACAGCTTGGGAGTCAGATAATTCCATACCCTCTAACATTTCTCCAATGAAAATAGAGACATCCTAAGGAAAAACAGGACATTCTGGGATCAAATCAGAAACCAGGACAGCTTCTCTAAATCAAGGACATCCCTAGAAAATGTGGAAACTTGGAGGAACTGGTAGATGAAGTCATGCTCAGACATAGTATACCTGCTGAGATCAATAGGCTCAACTGAAATAAGATAATTTACTATAGTGAATCTACTTTGATTATGATTTGTTAGATATAACCAAGAAGTGGGGGAAACCACAATGGCTAGTTGTTTTGGAGAGAAGCATTAAATGTATGCTTTCTGTTTCTGGAGATGACACCTACCTTAAATATTGCCACTGGAATCCCTGGTGACCTTAGTGGCTAGGAGTGCTTTGTATCACCTTGGGCAGGTGCTACAACTAAAATCATTCCTGAACTGTGATGGCTTGACTGCAAGAGTTCAATCACTGGAAATGCCAAGACTGTAGTAATTCAGTCTATACAGGGCTTCTCTTGTGGTTGATCTGGAAACCACAGTTATTGCAGAATGCTGCAGTACAGTCTGCACTGGCTGGAACTTTGTTACAGAGCCAAGTTTAAGGTACAGTATTACTATTAGCATGTAAAGCCATTAACAATTTGGAACCACTTTACATGCCAATTTGAATGTTTCAGTCTGCACAACTTGCACTTTTGCAGGCGCCACAAACGTCTTTATTTCAGCAAGTCTCCCCAGATATATATATTTAGTTATCTATGCTCTGTTTCATTGATATTTATCTTCTGTATACTTTGTAATCAATCTTGCGGGTTTTAACTGAGGTTAACTGTGTTTTACCAATAGTTTCAGTGTGTACATCACTTTAAAAGCTTTATGATTGTGGTCTATGAATCTTTCTAAATAGATACAGAGTGGCATATAATGTTCAGTAAATAAATGAATAATGTTGCAATGCATCTTTTTTTCTGCAGAAAAACAGATGAATGAAGCACAAGCTGGTAAATGCCTCTAAAAGAGATTCACCTATTCTATAGTACTGTTCCATAATTGTTTATATTTTTAGCATATGCCTCCCCCTATCAGTATTGTTTTCAGGCTGACTAACAGTAACACTTTTTTTAAAAGCCTAGTAAAGAGGAGCAGGAGAAAAATAGCAAAATTTTAACCACAATAAGTGAGTGAGCCCCAGAATTTTTTTATTAAATAAATAAATGCTCTTATTACCTGGAAAAGCTTAATGTGCTGGAATAGCTATATGACTGGATGGTCATACAGTAGCCCTGGTGACTTGAAACTATTGAAAGTAGAGGTTGGGTTGAGCAAGGAAGGAATAATCCTGTCACATCCTCAAGATACCTTGCCAAGCTAATGCAGTGGCGGAGGAACCCCCTCCGGCACCCGGGGCAGTGCAGCCCATATGGACTGCGCATGTGCAGTGACTGTACGGGATGCTGCACATGCACAGTCCATACAGGCTGCCGCATGAGCAGCATCCTGTATGTACGGTGCGCAAGAGTGGCAGCCCATACGGACTGCGTGCACCCTCCTCTGTTCTACAGCTGGGGGGAGGCAGGGGCCATCTTGTCACCCCTCTCAGAGTGGCTCCCAGGGCGCACCGCCCCCTCCGCTCCGCTAATGCTTTATATACCATAACTTGCATTATTAATAGTAGTTGTGTTGGCAATAGTAGCTAACAGGCAGAGTAGTAGAAGGGACTCTCACCACAAAAGATACCCCTTTAGCTATATTGGTGCAAGTAAAGCCTTGGTTAATCATACTTACATGTATGTATAGAGTGTGTATGACTAACATTTCGCTATCACTCTTTTCAGACCGAAATAATGTAATCGAAGCAATAGGTAAGATGAAATTGTTTCCCTTTTTTCAAGCTCCCTTTTTTATATTGGCGGGATTTCTTCTATCCTTGCAAGATTTCAAAAGCCCAACTGAGATAGCAAGCGTGTTGGTTTTTGAATGTCTGATGTAGATTTTTTCAATTTCATTGTTCTGTTTGGGACAATGACAATAAAGATTATTGTATCATATCATATCATATTTCTGCAGTATAGGTTCATCGATTCATATCCTGTCTAGGCATTTCGTACTCCTATGAAGTTTTACTCCTGGAACCATGTTCAAATTGACAACTGCAAGAGGCATTTCAAATTCCATAATGCTGACAACTTGGAGTTGGGCTGTTAAGGGTCTTCCAGATATATCAAAAAAAGAGTAAAAGATAAACTAGATCTATTAGCCTGTTGTCTATGTCCATGGAGTTTTCTTGGCAGGGATACTGGAGTGGCTTGCCGGTTCCTGCTCCAGGTGGCTCACGTTTGGTCAAAACTCTCCACTATGACCTGTTCATCTTGGGTGCCCTGCTCGGCATAGTTCATAGCTTCTCTGAGTTCTTCAAGCCCCTTCGCCACGGCAAGGCAGTGATCCATGAAGCGAAAGGAAAGTCCAATGCTGTAAAGAAAAATATTGCATAGGAACCTGGAATGTAAGAACCATGAACCTGGGTAAGCTGGATGTAGTCAAAAATGAGATGGCAAGAATAAATATTGACATCCTGGGCATCAGCGAACTAAAATGGACGGGAATGGGCGAATTCAGTTCGGACGACCATCATATCTAATACTGTGGGCAAGAAACCCGCAAAAGAAATGGAGTGGCCCTCATAGTCAACAAAAGAGTGGCGAAAGCTGTACTGGGATGCAATCTCAAAAATGATAGAATGATCTCGATATGAGTCCAAGGCAGACCTTTTAACATAACAGTAATCCAATTTATGCACCAACTACTGGTGCTGAAGAAACTGAAATTGACCAGTTCTATGAAGACTTACAACACCTTATAGAAGTGACACCAAAGAAGGATGTTCTTCTTATTATAGGGGATTGGAATGCTAAAGTAGGGAATCAAGAGATAAAAGGAACAACTGGCAAATTTGGCCTTGGAATTCAAAACGAAGCAGGGCAAAGGCTAATAGAGTTCTGTCAAGAGAACAAGCTGGTCATCACAAACACTCTTTTCCAACAACACAAGAGACGACTCTACACATGGACATCACCAGATGGGCAGCATCGAAATCAGATTGATTATATTCTCTGCAGTCAAAGATGGAGAAGCTCTATACAGTCAGCAAAAACAAGACCTGGAGCTGACTGTGGCTCAGATCATCAGCTTCTTATAGCAAAATTCAAGCTTAAACTGAAGAAAGAAGGAAATACCACTGGGCCAGTAAGATACAATCTAAATCAAATCCCTTATGAATACACAGTGGAAGTGAGGAACAGGTTTAAAGATTTAGATTTGCTGGACAGAGTGCCTGAAGAACTATGGATGGAGGCTCGCAACATTATACAGGAGGCAGCAACGAAAACCATCCCAATGAAAAGGAAATGCAAGAAAGCAAAGTGGCTGTCCAATGAGGCCTTACAAATAGCGGGGGAGAGAAGGCAAGCAAAATGCGAGGGAGATAGAGAAAGATACAGGAAATTGAATGCAGAATTCCAAAAAAAGCAAGGAGAGACAAGAAGGCCTTCTTAAACGAGCAATGCAAAGAAATAGAGGAAAACAACAGAATGGGAAGAACCAGAGATCTGTTCAAGAAAATTGGAGATATGAAAGGAACATTTTGTTCAAAGATTACCATACTAAAGGACAAAAGTGGTAAGGACCTAACAGAAGCAGAAGACATCAAGAAGAGGTGGCAAGAATACACAGAGGAATTACACCAGAAAGATATGGATGTCTCGTACACCCCAGGTAGTGTGGTTGCTGACCTTGAGCCAGACATTCTGGAGAGTGAAGTCAAATGGGCCTTAGAAAGCACTGCTAATAACAAGGCCAGTGGAAGTGATGGTATTCCAACTGAACTATTTAAAATTTTAAAAGATGATGCTGTTAAGGTGCTGCACTCAATATGCCAGCAAGTTTGGAAAACTCAGCAGTGGCCAGAGGATTGGAGAAGGTCAGTCTACATCCCAATCCCAAAGAAGGGCAGTGCTAAAGAATGCTCCAACTACTGCACAATTGCACTCATTTCACACGCTAGCAAGGTTATGCTTAAAATTCTACAAGGAAGGCTCAAGCAGTATGTGGACCGAGAACTCCCAGAAGTGCAAGCTGGATTTAGACGAGGCAGAGGAACCAGAGACCAAATTGCAAACATGTGCTGGATTATGGAGAAAGCTAGAGAGTTCCAGAAAGACATCTACTTCTGCTTCATTGACTATGCAAAAGCCTTTGACTGTGTCGACCACAGCAAACTATGGCAAGTTCTTAAAGAAATGGGAGTGCCTGATCACCTCATCTGTCTCCTGAGAAATCTCTATGTGGGACAAGAAGCTACAGTTAGAACTGGATATGGAACAACTGATTGGTTCAGAATTGGGAAAGGAGTACGACAAGGCTGTATATTGTCTCCCTGCTTATTTAACTTATATGCAGAATTCATCATGCGAAAGGCTGGGCTGGATGAATCCCTAGCCGGAATTAAGATTGCTGGAAGAAATATCAACAACCTCAGATATGCAGATGACACAACCTTGATGGCAGAAAGTGAGGAGGAATTAAGGAACCTTTTATTGAGGGTGAAAGAGGAGAGCGCAAAATATGGTCTGAAGCTCAACATCAAAAAAACGAAGATCATGGCCACTGGTCCCATCACCTCCTGGCAAATAGAAGGGGAAGAAATGGAGGCAGTGAGAGATTTTACTTTCTTGGGCTCCATGATCACTGCAGATGGTGACAGCAGCCACGAAATTAAGAGACGCCTGCTTCTTGGGAGGAAAGCAATGACAAACCTAGACAGCATTTAAAAAAGTAGAGACATCACCTTGCCAACAAAGGTCCGTATAGTAAAAGCTATGGTTTTCCCAGTAGTGATGTATGGAAGTGAGAGCTGGACCATAAAGAAGGCTGATTGCTGAAGAATTGACGCTTTTGAATTATGGTGCTGGAGGAGACTCTTGAGAGTCCCATGGACTGCAAGAAGATCAAACACATCCATTCTTAAGGAAATCAGCCCTGAATGCTCACTGGGAGGACAGATTGTGAAGCTGAGACTCCAATACTTTGGCCACCTCATGAGAAGAGAAGACTCCCTGGAAAAGACCCTGATGCTGGGAAAGATGGAGGGCACAAGGAGAAGGGGACGACAGAGGATGAGATGGTTAGATAGTGTTCTCGAAGCTACAAACATGAGTCTGACCAAACTGCGGGAAGCAGTGGAAGACAGGAGTGCCTGGCGTGCTCTGGTCCATGGGGTCACGAAGAGTCGGACACGACTGAACGACTAAACAACAACAACAGATCTATTAGCTAGAGAAGAGAAAGCCAAGGAGAGGGAGATATGTGATCATGTTTATATGTTGGGGGGCATAAAAAGAGGGCGAATTATATATGTATTGCTCTGGTTTTAACATGTGCCTTATAATGCACCAGGAATTCAAGCGGTAAAACATCGTGGGCAAGCCCTGCCACTGCCTATGTATGGTCACAACTGAAGCATTGACTGGCTCAAGTAATTTTCATGGCAGATCTGCCAAAAGCCATCTTCTGCCTCCTGCTTTTTTCAGATCCACTGCTAGAGAGAAGCTAAGTCAGGAAGAGCCATTTCCACCCCAGCAGGATTGCAGCGCAATCCCCGCCCCCTCACACTGCCTCTCTTCCCTGCCAATGGCTACAGCTCTGCTGAGCTTGGCTGATGAGCTGGTCTTCACTTTCCTCTCTCTCCCATGTGAGTCTCTGGGCAGACCCACAACATGCCTTTTGGAGCACAGTCAATGGAGCACAGCCAGCGCTTCCAGGGTGAAGAACATCTGCCAAATGACAAGCAAAGAGGCCCAATATTTTGTTTTGTTTTTGATTTTTGTCCTCTGTGCTTGGTATAAAGCTTTTACTTTGCTTATTTTACCTTTTGGTCTTTAATCTTTATTTTCAGCAGAATTGGATGAAATTGTCAGGCATGGTTGTTGTTTTTCCCATTCAGGAGGGATGAATCCTTCCAAAAGTAAAAAGAATATTGCTGTAGTGTTTCTGCAAGAGTAGGCTTTCTGTTTGAGGTAGCTAACAAGAAGCCACATAAATTGCCTTGTTGTTTTACAGTCATATATGAAAATGGTATATATGAGAGAAGTACTTCTGGGAAAGAAATCTTACAAATTATGGACAAATAAGTACAGTGGTACCTCGGGTTAGGAACTTAATTCATTCTGGAGGTCTGTTCTTAACCTGAAGCTGTTCTTAACCAGAAGACCACTTTAGCTAATGGAGCCTCCTGCTGCCGCTGTGCTGCTGCTGCACGATTTCTGTTCTCATCCTGAAGCAAAGTTCTTAACTTGAGGTAATATTTCTGGGTTAGCGGAATCTGTAACCTGAAGCGTATGTAACCTGAAGCATATGTAACCTGAGGTACCACTGTATAGGGTTCTTTTTGTGCTGGGCACAAGCTAAATTAAAAGGAATTTGCTTCCCTGTGTGGTTTTGAGAGCAGATTTTATTATGAAAATAGAACACATCATACAGGTATCCATAGGAAGGTAATCTGCACAATTGTAAAAGGAGGACAGAGGCTATAAAATTACAATGAATGGAGGATGGGCTGCTTCAGGCTAGTGTTCTGCTCAAATTAAACCAAGTATCCCAGGAACTGAAGGAAAAGCTGGGTATATGTGTGCTAAGATTTACTCTTTTTCATTTATTGTTATAGAAACTGAGAAACACACAGGACAAGCAAGTGAGTATCCTTTGAATGAATAACTAGCCACAAAGTGCCTGTAGTCTTTAATAAACTGCAAGCTTCTTTCCTGCACTAATGTGAGCCATTCTTACCAGCTCCTTGATACACAACCAAAGGCCAGCAGCAGACTTGGGTTGGCGCTGAGAGAGCCCTTGGGGTTTTCTTTCTCTTCCAGTTCTCCAGATAGGCATTTGGGAGGAAGGGTTGGATATACATTTCAAAATGAGTCTACGAGCTGAAAATAGTGACAATGTACCTACTTTTATAACCCAAGAAAATCTTTAATAAAAATTAAAAATTAATAAAAATTATTTTCAAAATAGAAAATAAAAATAATAAATTTAAATAATAAAAAATATTTTAAAAATAGAAAATGAAATAAACAAATCCATGTAGCTAGTAGAATAAAGAGCATGGGGAACAGGATCACCTACTGACTGCTAAATAAATAACTTTACTGGAATGTTGTGCTGATGAATCATTCATTGTTCTTGGGGCAGTGAAATAACTCATTATCATAAAAGTTTATATGTGATAATAACAGTTTTCATGATATACATAGGAGGGACATGGCTGCAGTGGGGAAGGAGGAGATGAACAGCTTGCTAGTGGTGAGCATGAGGGGTGGATGCCTGGCAGTGGCAAGGAACAAGGGGTCATGGGGGGTTACGGGGAGCAGCACTGTGGGCTTTGCATCTAGCATGCACTGAAAACAACGTATGACCTATATGGATTTTCAGTTGTGTAGCTCAACCTCACATCTTAGTCATTCGCTTCTTCTTGTTTATTTTCTTAATTCTTCATTGTTCTAATTCAAGTCATTCTTTTATAGGTGTTTGTGAATTGGAATGCCGTGTTGGTGAGACAAAATTAGATGTATGGATTTGGAGGCAGGGATTAGGGATTGAATTAATAAGGAAGGAGTAGGATGGTGGCATGCATTTTGGTAGGAGAAAGTACTGTATTTTGCAATTTGGATCAGAATTTATTTCATGTATAGTTAGTACTATATAGAATTACAAATATATAATAGTATTATGAGTTTATCCTGCAATATATTTTGCTTAGGTTGGATCCAGATTAAGTTAGTTGCACTTAGTCCACCTTTAAATCAATGGGACAAATAGGTCACCATGACTAATTTCTTATTTTAATTTCAATAGGACCTAAGTGTGATCAAGGTCACATCTGCACTGTACATTTAAAACAATATTATACCACTTTATCAGTAGTGGCTTTCCCCAAAGCATCTTGGAACTGTTACTTGTTAAGGGTGCTTGGAGTTGTGAGGAAACACGCACAACCACTATTCCTTTAAAGCCCTAAACTGCCTTGGTCCTGTATACCTGAAGGAGCGTCTCCACCCCCACCGTTCAGCTCGGACACTGAGATCCAGCGCCGAGGGCCTTCTGGCGGTTCCCTCAATGCGAAAAGTGAGGTTACAGGGAACCAAACAGAGGGCCTTCTCAGTAGTGGGGCCCGCCCTATGGAATGCCCTCCCATCAGATGTCAAGGAAATAAGCAGCTATCCTATTTTTAAAAGACATCGGAAGGCAGCCCTGTTTAGGGAAGTTTTACATGTTTAATTCTTTATTGTTTTTAACACTTGATTGGGAGCCGCCCAGAGTGGCTGCGGAAATTCAGCCAGATGGGCGGGGTATAAATAAATTATTATTATTATTATTATTATTATTATTATTATTATTATTATCATCATCATCATCCCCCTCACAGAGCTGCACTTTCCAGAGGATTGATGGTTAAACCACCATGGGAATTATAGCTCTATAAGGCATCTCCTAACAGCTCTCAGCATCCTTAACAAACTGCAGTTCCCAGGATGTTTTAGGGGTAGTCATGGAATAATAATGCTATAAATATAAGTTGAGGATGTGGACTAAGTTTGTCATGATGCACAACCCCATATATTTTGACAATGAAATCACTAATTGGAATATTCTTTCACTTCAGGTCAAATCTCCAATGAGCTGGGTAAGGCAGATAGCTTTTGATGAGGCAATGATTGTTCTGTACTGAAGTATTGTTTTCTAATATGTTAATTGGGTCTAAATCACTTTATTCAATTCTGAAAAATTCTGGGTTGTTCACTTGTTTCATAGATGTTTCTCTGTTCTCTATGATTGATAAATTTTCTCTTCTGCTTGTAGAGCTTAGAAGAGCTCAGCAATACGCAGGTAAGGAAACTGTCCTAATTATGCTTAATGCATGGATGTGCATACATGACTCAAATGTCATCACTCAGTGACTTTTTACTTGTGGTCCTTTTTCATATGAAAACATCACAGTAACAATGGATTAATTCAATTTGTGCTTTCATAGTTTTAATTAAGTCTGAGGCAATCAGAATTCAACATCAGGGCGGCTAAAACTGTCCTATCTTTGCTCTAGTTGCATGAAAATGCAGAGCTGACATGCCCACAGACCAGAGAGGAATGGAGCTAACAGATTTCTTTAGGACTGTACTTTGCATGTGGCTGTCTGTATAGAGAAGTCAGCACGTGAGGTCTTTCTCATGTGTATTATTATTAATTAATCTCAAAAGAGCCCAGGGCAGAAAACGGATACACAATGTAAAATTAAAAGCAAAACAAAAACATTCTGAAACAGGAGAAGGGGTGATGACGACACCTCTACAGCCATGTCTTCTTATTGTTCTGAGTTCCTACACAAGTGTGTTGGCATTTCTATATAGACAAACCAGTTGCGTTTCTATATCCAAGTTGTGAAGTAACTATAATTGGTCAACTATGAGATAAAATGTGTTTTCTACAGCAGATTGAAACATCTACTGCTCTGTAACTAAAAATTGTTTCCTTTCTCCCTGTGATTGCTTCCCTTATAGTTTCTGTCACTTTGGATTCATATTATAAACATCCAGAAATCAGCAGAAGTGAGGATAAAAAAAGAGCCAGCCTTCAAACTCTCCCCCCAGAGAAAAAAGAAACTGCTATGGGAACTCGGATTTTTGTGGGGAAAGAAGGTTATGCTGCTGGGAAACACTACTGGGAGGTGGAGGTAGGAGAGAGGTTGGACTGGGAGCTTGGGGTGCTGACTCAGGCTGAAAGGGACAAATTCAGAGAGAGAAATGTTGTTAAGCCCTTTCAGGAAGGCTGCTGGGCTCTGAGAAGCAGCCAAGGAAAATTCTTTTCCAGTCCATGTGAGAAAGAGATTGAAAAGAAGCAAAATGTGTCTTATTCAGTGATTGGTTTGTTACTGGATCAAGAAAAATGGGAAATCTCATTTTATAGCACCGGAAGTGCCAAATTCCTTATAGATTCTATTCCCATTAAATCCACTGGCAAATTGTACCCATTTTTAGCTTATGACAGTGCTTCAGAAAACAGTGGTCCCAAGGCATTAAAGAAAAGCATTTCAAACTTTGTAAAAAAACACTTATAGAAAAGAAGAGTTCTCAGGGAAGAGCTGTTGGCATGAAATGCCCAGGCTTCACAAGGAGGGTAGAATAATGAAAACAGTACTAGCACGATTGAACTGATGGATATTTTTCTTTGCGTTTGCCATTTCTTTTTCTTTTATTTGTTTTTAAAAACCACTGCTATGGGTGTACATTTACGGCACCAACTCAACCACCATACCGTATATTTTCATTCATTTTTGTGTATGAGCCTTTGTCATATTTGTAAATAAAAAATTTAAAAAATACTAAAAACAGTGTTTGTTGGGAGTTGAATGCTAATAGTGGGGTCCTCACCCCTCCACAAGTGAAAGCCTTTACATATTAGTGTTCATGTGCAAAGCAGGCAGCAGAGTAGAGACTGAAATGGGGCAAACTGTGTTTAAGGAAGAGTTGAGATACGGTAAATAAGAAAGAAGGTGAAAGGGAACAGAGAGTGAATGTGAAAATGGGGAAACAAAGGGGGTTGCAGAAAAGGAGGGAATGGGAGACATGGAAATTGAGTTAAAGATTAAAGCAGGGGTATGCAACGGTCTGAATAAGAGGAGGGGATGATGGTTTCATAACTGAGCAAAAGGTAAAAAGAGTGTTATGAGATATATGACTGAACAAACATGCTTGTACACCACACACAGCAACTCAATGCACAGGTCCAAGATGATTAGTACCTTTTGTGTGGAATCAATATGTGAATAGCATTATCAGCTAAACAAAAACAAAAGCAAAACTTGTCACAGTAGGAAGTAGGGAAATACTGGTTTATTACATGGAAATGAAAAGAGGCAATGCAGATTGATGCTGCTTCATACAGCAAGTACAGACACCTTAATCCTAAAGAGCAAAGAGAGTCCCTAACTAGACACTGGGTGTAGTTGTGTGCTGCAGACTCCCACGAAAAAGGAAAGAAAAGGGAGGGGTATTCCTGATCCCGAAGCAAGCAGAACACAATGTGAGGGATTTGAGATCTGTGCCTTTTGAAAAAGTAAAGTTCTCCCCTTCAAGGCAACAGTGTCTGTCACTCATTGCTTGGTTTGTGGTCAAGCAAAGCGTGTGATTCATAAATTCACTTTGGAAACAATTTCATTGTCTGTCTGAAGTCTGGTTCCTGCATATAGGAAAGTGACAATTAAACTTTCTGGTAAATACAAGGATTTGTATGCTGATCTTTACTGTAACTGTTAGGGGTCAGGATATTCGCTATACCTTCCAGGTCATGTCTTAGATAGGAGCTTGTACCAGGGTCACACATACTTCATGAGAAATATATTTTATATTAAACCAATGCTAGCTGTACTAATCCATTGGTTTTCATCAATTGGTTGGAATACTTTCGTTCTTTTAATCTAGAAGGGAGAAAGTGTTTTGGATATTGAAAAGTTAAATTGATTTTGGTAGAGAGGAGAACTGCATGCAACTGGAAGCAAGTGTTCCACACACATTTTAAAACATTGGTGCGCTTAGCTTGTTGACAGGTAAAGGTAAAGGTACCCCTGCCCATACGGGCCAGTCTTGACAGACTCTAGGGTTGTGCGCCCATCTCACTTAAAGAGGCCGGGGGCCAGCGCTGTCCGAAGACACTTCCGGGTCACGTGGCCAGCGTGACGAAGCTTCTCTGGTGAGCCAGAGCCGCACACGGAAACGCCGTTTACCTTCCCGCTAGTAAGCGGTCCCTATTTATCTATTTGCACCCAGGGGTGCTTTCGAACTGCTAGGTTGGCAGGCGCTGGGACCGAACAGCGGGAGCGCACCCCACCGCGGGGATTCGAACCGCCAACCTTTCGATCGGCAAGCCCTAGGCACTGAGGCTTTAACCCACAGCGCCACCCGTGTCCAGCTTGTTGACAAGGGATACGCAAATTCAAAAAACTATGTCTTGTGATAAGCTTTATATATGGAATCACTCTTGTCTGAAAATCATACTTGGGCCCGCTTACATGGACAGTCTTCCCTTGTCCAAATATGTGCACACAATTATTTATTTATTTATTTATTTCAATGGAAATATGCACACTAAATAAGCACTGTAGAAGCTCTACTGTGGTGAAAACAAGAAGGTTAAAAATTGCAGGCCTGGCAACTCAAAATGTTATCAATTTTTGTATTTAATTCTAATTCTAGATATCTGATCATAATTTCATAGATGTCAGCAGCAATACAGAGGAGAGGAAATACAATATATTGTTTGCACCAGAATTAGGGATAGTGACAGTTCAGACCAATACTTTTAAGCTGGGCACTGTAGGATTTGCAGATCCTACTGTGTCTTAGGTTCTCCAACAACCACTGTAGGATCTGCAAATCAACAGTGTTTCCCTTTACCAAGATTTGGGTGAGATGGAGTTATTGGAGATGGCTGGTGCAGAGTTCCTTGGTGTCTGTAAGGTTAACCCTGTAATAACTGTTGATCTGACTCCCGACCAAACTATCAAATTTCCAGTGGTCTTCTCTTGCATTTGTCATTCCACTGCCACACACTTAGCTGGGCCAGCAGGAAGAGGATAAGGAGATTTGAGATGTGACAAACATGTTTTCTTCAGTAGTGCTACAGTGAGTCCATAACTAGGAAATTACTGGCTTGCTTCATAATTATCAAAATGACTGTGATTAATGTTAATTTAATACATGTCTCCATGAAGCTCTAGTGGTCCCTAGTTCAGTTTGTTATTAAGGCTGGATGATCATTTTTAAAATGTGCTGATTAATCACAATCATGATTTCTTCTAAATCCAGGAAAAGGTACCTTCTTCTCTGTATTTTTCATAAAATCTCTATTGGCAGAGTGTTCTACAGGAGTGGGCCAATGACTAAAAGTCTTGTTTTCTTCTTGTTGTAAATGAACCCCCATCAACTTGGGAATGACAAATAGCACTCCTGCAGACAATCTCAGTGAACAAGCTCGGCTATAAGGGTTCAGGTCATCCCTCAGGTACCCTGGACATAAGTTGTTCAAGGCTTTGTACATTAATACAAGAACCTTGAACTTGGCTTGGTAGTAAGCAGATATCTAGTGCAGCTGTTTTAACAATGTTGTCATGTGTCATCAGCCAGGCAGCTTTCTGCACTAGCTTGAGCTTCCAAATCAGACTCAAGGGTAGCCCAACATAGAAGGCATTACAGTAATCCAGACTTGAAGTTACCAACACATGGACTCTAGTGATCAGGCTATCCCTAGAACAGCTGTAGTTGGTACACTACACAGAGCTGGTAAAAGATGCTCCTAGTCACAGAGGACACTTAGACTTCTAGTGACAAAGGTGTATCCAGGAGTACAGAGGGAGTGCAACCCATCCAGAACATGCAACTTGCCAAGTTCCCAAAAATGGGAGTGATCCAAACAAAGAACCTCTGCATTCCCAGGATTCAAGCCCAGTTTATTGGCCATCATCCAGTCCACCTCTGTGGACATCATGCAAAGACAGACTTCTGGACAACATATTTAGAAATATCCCTATTTGGATTGCTCTGATGGGGTTCATATGACGATTTTTTTTATACTACAGTTTTTAATACTGATATATGTCAAAATTAGTTATACAATATTCTAAAGAAAACAATGAAAACATGTATTGAATATTCAATATATTTATTCTTTTTGAAAATATATAATCAACTCCTTAATCAGGTTATCAGAGTGACTTAGAAATAATTAATCAACGACAAAAAACAGATCAAGAGTTAAAAGCCTGAGAAAATAGATGAGACTTGAACACTTTGGTAAAGACAAAGTCAATACATGATTTGTTGGGGCTGTGTACAAAGTCCTGAGACAAATAGGACAAAAATTCAGGTGTCAAAGACATAAAGTATATATTTGCTTTTCATATTAATTTTAAAAAGAAATTTTTATCAGCAAGAACAGCATGGGTTAACTCAGCGGCCAAACACTGTGGGTCAGGTTGGATGGCCCAGAGTGATCCAGGGCTGTCAGGGGGCAAGCCATCAAGCTGGAAGACGAGCAGGCATCATTTAGTAAACCCCACAAAAGGCAAATATCTATTTGCCCATTGTCTGCACCATACCAGAAAAAGGAAGATGCCACCTGAATCTCTTTCTTGCCCAATGTAACCCAACTGTCCTTCTTTCCTGAAGACTTGCCCTGCAGGATTGCTCCCCTTGCTTGACAACATTTGAGCGACGGCAGCAATGCTGCTTTGCAATCAGAGAAACTTAATAAAGGTGCAGAATTGAACCCCAGTTCTCAGATGTAATGTCTCTCTCACCTGTCATCCTCCCAGCTCTGGATTATATTTTTTTACTCTGATTAAAAATTAGCCCCTTCCCAAACTAATTTGGGATGGGTTTCTGGGCTGGCTAAGGAAAGGTTGCTTTAATTAGGGGCTCTGGATTAGAGCCATAAAATTGGTTGGGGAAGAGGATTGTACACAGTGCAGTCACTTGTAACATTACTTCTATTCCGAGTCTTTTATTCTCTGACATCAATATGAGAAAGAAAGAAAAAATCATGGTTAAACTAAAGAACTATGCTAATTAATTCTCAGCTATCTGTGGAATTTGTTTTCATTTTTTCTCCACAATCTCATTTTCTTTCAAATATTATACAATTTTCAATGGCTGATTAGTTACAGAGCCTATATAGAAGAAGGGATAAAGCTCCCCAACACCAAGTTTTTTATAAGTGTGCAATTTCCTATGTCTGCAGACATCATAAAAAGATAAGCTTCCGGCTGATTTATCTAGGAATATTCCTAATTTTGTAAGCTTTCCATTCACTTTCAGGCGCGTCCATTGCTCTGTCCGAGCCCAATAATCTTTCCCATCATCACATCCTATGACCCAGTAGTCATTCTCAGGAGACAGGGTGATCTCCCCCTTTCTAGAAGCAGTTGCAGAGGAAACTCCCAAGTCCCAGGTTTTCTTCTGACCAATCTCCACTACCCAGTAATGTTTGCCTTCTGAAAATCCATGTTTTGCCAGAATGAATGTGCGGGAGTCAAACCGCTTCTCCCAGTCAGAAACCTGTGAAACAGTTCCTGTGTTCCAAACACTTTTGCCATCTTCGGACACTTTTAATTTTGGGTGAGCTGTCCTGGGGTCCAAGACTACATCAGCTGCAAAGGAAAGGAAAGGGCTGAACTCAAAATGCACAGACTGGAGGGTTGCTTTATGTGACTCTTTGAGGACACCAGCATCCCTTTGTGGGTTACACACACATCTGCTGCTACATGGCATTGTGACATATTATGGGAAATACAAATTTTGATCCAAGAGAATTAATCAAAGCTTGCTTCAAAAAGCAATTCAACCCATGTATGCACCAATGTAATTCTGCTGCAATCTTCAGCATACCTGCAGGCCCAGGCATTGTGTACCTCTGTCCCCAACCCTCCAGAAGAACTGAAGGACAACATAAACTCTTTGGGGAATATCAAAATTGGAAGGGAGTGAAGATCAGCATGATAACAAAATGGGGAATGAAGATCAGCATCAGACACAAGGAGGAGAGTGAAGATATTTTCCCCATGCTGAGCTTCACTCCCCTTTCATTGCAATGCCAAACTTTACTCCTCTCTCATCACCGCTTATCCCTCTTCCCTTTAAATAATCATCTGGAAAACCTCTATGAAACTAATCAGAATTGCAGATTATCACCAGTGCATTGGTTGTTATTTTGTGTTGCTTAAAAAACAACCCTATTTTTCATTTATCAAACCATGTGAATTTTTAAAAGTATTTGTTAGTCTCACCTTTGTGTAAGTGGGCAGCTAATATTTCTGTATGTAAAGAAACGAACAAAAACATTATGTGAGGAAGGATGACAACCATAGCTGAATTTTTAGAACATCTAGCAGTGAAGATGCAAATGTCCACATAATAATTGTTGGCATGGTAAGGTTACACAGACACTGCATTGCAGTATGGCAAAGGAAACAATTAAGAGGAAGAGGGTGAGACATTTAAGTTTCTATGGTTCTTGTAAATTGCACTTTTAAAAATAAAAAGGATAACCTTTTCATTCCCCGTGCCTCCTAAAGAATGTATTTTGTCCACAAATGTGCAAAACATTACATAAGACTCACCTTTAACCATCTCCAATTGTTCCTTTCCTGCTTCATATTGTTCTGCAAAGGAAAAAATATATATTTCTCAGATGAAGTACAAGTTTAAAACTAAAAACATGCTTCCCAATAAATCAGGAGTTTGAAATGTGTTTGTTTGACATAATGAGAAACATAGAATAAGTGAAATAGTAAGTTGACTGATTCACTGGTTGAAAGCTGAAAGACTTAATGAGATTTCTCATTCTGTTATCTTGAAATGGGAAAAAAGATTTATGCTCAGATAATGCCACCAAAAATGGTGGGCCATCTGGTGCAAGGCAGTCCACCTTTTCATACCAAGTGTCACAAGAGTTCTTCGATATGGTACCCATGGAATACACACTGCCTTGTCATATGGAGCAGGGGAGGCAAAATTTTCTGAATCTCAGTCTTTCTATTCTTGTGCTGTCTAAACCATCATTTGCATCCAGATTTCCCCTTGTGCCTCTTGGTTTCTAGTGCAGCCCTGCTAGATGTGTTGAACTACATTGCCACATATTATACAGGAACCATTAAACTTATGGGGCTCTGACTTGATCTCTATTATACAAAACAGCTAGATAGGCAAGCTATTAGTTTAGGCAATAAGGGTTTGCGTAGCCTGTGTATTATCTTGCATTAACTGTCAATTTTGGTAGCATTGCATAGCACCTCCACTCTCAAAGCCTTTTAATGGACTGTCAGTCCTTTGGGTTGTAAGAATCAAAACGTATTTGAATTTACATTGAGAATCATTAATCCAGTTAAGGTGTGAGGGGAACTTCTGAGTATGTCTTAAATACTATGTGAAATGTGTGTAAGTATTGAATATGCCTGATCTGTTCTTTAAATAGTAGTTGTGATGGAAGGAACCAGAACTGTGATGCATGAAGCAGAGCTTTAACTCATTTCTCTCCATATTGCACCCCGATGACAATAATCCTCCCCACACTGAAGCTGCTGGATGAAAGCTTTCATTAATGTTCAAGGAAGAAGCTTCCTTTCTGAATAGCGCCCCCCCCCCGATTGGGGGTGGGTAATTTCTTAAAGGGCTATAGCATGAGAAGCATTAATTTGGCACATACTTACTGACAAGGCTATTTTGGCAATGTGTGATTTAGAAGTTACCTTCTTTAGAAGTGGAAAAATAATGGGTGGTATTTAACTAAGTTTTCCTCGGAGCAGACACCTTGAAAAGAATGATCATGGCTATGCTAGGCAATTACTCTGAATAAAACTTAGTTTTACTTGAAGAGTAAGTTCCAAACTAAGAAAGGAGAGATTCACTTACCTGTTTTTGCCTTCATTTCTCCCTTTAGTTTTTCTAGAAAGGAGAACATATATGGTTTTATCTTAACAACAAATTTAAAAATCATGTTATGGCACCTGTAAATCTAATTTGCAATACATATTTCCTTACACACACACACAGAGAGAGAGAGAGAGACAGAGATAGAGAGAGATCCTTCTAGGATACCTAAGTAATATTGTTGTGAGGTTGGTGGTGGAGTTAGGCTGTATGATGCTCAAGCCCCTTCTAATTCCTGGTTCCAGCAAATGTTAAAATCTAATGAAGGATCCCATTGTTGAATTAGCCAGACAAGGACCATAATTGCCTATAAGTATAGATTGATAGCATAAGAAAGGAAGTTGCTCTGTGCCAAAGGGGAAATGGGTGGGCCGTCTCCCACACTTGGTTGGTAGTGAGAAGGACAATAGCAGACAAGAGCAGGAGTTGAGGTGTGTGAGAGAATTGGGCTAGAAGCAGGAAGAAGCCAGAGAGTCAGAGCCATGGCTGATTTCTGTTTGAATCCAAAGCTGTGGGAGAAGCATGGGAGAAGCAAAACATTCTGGGATGTTAATGCTATGAGCCCCTCCATCGTAGGCTCAGGTTGTATACCATATATCATAAAGACACCACAGTTTCCGCAGTCACTCATTCCAAGGAAACCAAACCCTGGGTAAGTGCCTGGAACCCCTGGAATCTCTCACAGCTCCAAGATTAGGGTGAGGTGCAACAATATTTTGTTTGAAAAGTTTTTGCTACTTACCATTTTCTGTCTTTAATTGTTCTGCAAGGTAAGATATATTTGCTTTTCATATGAATTTTAAAATGAAAATTTTATCAGCAAGAACAGCATGAGATTTGTGATATGTTTCTTTCACTACCAACTGATGGTTTAAAAGGTGGAATCTATTACAAGACTTACCATTGCCTTTCTTTAATTCTTCTGCAAAGAAATCAAAGGTTTCATGTGAGGTAGATATTTTGAAATAAGAAACCACGCATCCTAGCACAATCAGAGCCCAAGAAGAAGTAACAGAGGGAAGCCATGATTCAGTTATCTCACGTCTTACAAAACTTCATAGCAACTGTGAGCAATCACAGCAGGGAATGGAATATTTAATCGTTTTTCCTCCATACCATTTCCTGATGGAAGTCAAGGTTTATTCTTAGCTTTCTGACTGTGGTTTGTTTGAGTGAATCAAACCATGATGCCTGGTTTGGGCAAAACACAAAGACAAGATTGACTATAGTTCCCCCTCATTAATGGTGGTGGGAGGAGCAAAGTAGGAGTGATCTGTTTGCTAAATGAGTAAACCATTAACTGTGGCTTACTGTGACATGCAGATCCAGCCATTGAGTTTGCTATGTATTTATTTCACTGAGAGAAACATAGAAACAAATGTTACACTTTACTTTGATTGGGAGCAATTGTTTCTGCAAACCACATGCACACAAACACAGTGATTTTATTGGAATAAACAGTTTGTTTGTTTTCAAAAATAAAATGGCTGCATTAAATCATGGATTATGTTTGTCTTTCCTTTCTACACATCTTCTATTGCAATTGAAGTCTGCAAGGAGGGCCTGTCTCAGTGTTAACTACTGAATTGTATCATTGGCCACCCACTATAACCCAGTGCTTCCCTCTTCTTCTTCACCACATTGCCCTGCTCCCATCCTGAGTGGTACCATGTGCCACGACTTCCACAGGTGTCGTAATAAACACCCCTTCTTTAAGAGCCTTTACAAGTATACAAGCTTTCTAATACCCTCCTCTTCTGGTCATGGGGTGATTACTTCAGGTACAGGTGCTATTTGAACAGGCTATTGTTGAAGCTACCAGCATGAGTTTGACCAAACTGCGGGAGGCAGTGGAAGACAGGAGTGCCTGGCGTGCTCTGGTCCATGGGGTCACGAAGAGTCGGACACAACTAAATGACTAAAGAACAACAACAATTGTTGTTTTCCTTCAGCATTTTCTGCATTTGACCAGCTGAATCCAGCCTGTACCTGAATTAGCCTGTACCTAATTGATACACCTTTGACCGAAAAACCAAGTATGATACCAACACTAAGGTGGCTAATGTCAATTTGTTGCCAGTATAAACTTGTCCTCGCATTGATTCAGCCAGATGGAGTCACATTCCTTTAATCTTGAAATAACTCTGTTGGCTGACTATTCATTTCTGAGCTCAGCTGAAAGACTGATGCTTTAAGCCCTAAACAACTTGGGTTTCAAATATCTGAAGGAAAGCAACTTCCCATATCAGTTTCAAGCACTGTTCACTGTTACAAAATGCATCTCCTGCCACTTGGAAGAAAATCACTCCATAGTTTTCTGTGTCCTCGAATTGTAGTGGCTACAATTGAGAAAGGATTAGGTCTCTGCCTTGTCTCTGTTCATAATTGAACGTAGGGCAAAAACACTGCAAATATGTTTAGAAGTTACAAAAAAACCCCACAGTTAAACAAATGAGAACTTTAACTCACCTAGCTTTCTATAAAAACGCCAACTTACTATGAAGACGAAAGCTGAGAATAAATGAAAAGATTATCCTTTTTAGTTTAAAAAGTGCTGTTTACAAGACAAAGAACACTTAAATGTGGCTCTTTGCCCTGTTTCTTGGGTTTTCATTAACAGTACTAATAAAAATACAAAAAAATCTAGCAGACAATATGCATTATCATATGCATATGCACAGAAACAGGTACATACAACCATTCATATAACTGTATAAAAACATTTATGCACTAATAATTATAAAAGCATGTGTGGGGATAGACCGTGGGTAGACAAACTAAGGCCCAAGGGCCAGATCCGGCCCAATCACCTTCTGAATCCAGCCCGTGTTTTTACATGAGTAGAATGTGCCCTTTTATTTAAAATGCATCCCTGGGTTATTTGTGGGGCCTGCCTGGTGTTTTACATGAGCAGAATATGTGCTTTTATATAAAATGCATCTCTGGCTTATTTGTGGGGAATAGGAATTCGTTCATTTCCCCCACAAAATATAGTTTGCCCCCCCCCAGGTCTGAGGGACAGTGGAACGGCCCCCTGCTGAAAAAGTTTGCTGACCCCTGGGCTAGACTCTTTGTGCATAATTAATAAGGTTGTGCACTGCAATCAGCCATGTTTGGAACTGAATTGGGTCAGTTTCAGTGGAAGCCAAGTGTTGCTCAAGTCTGGGGGTTGGGTGGCCCTGAGGGATCCAGGGAGTAACCCAACAGGCAGAAAGGAAAGACAGGCATTGCGTGGGAAAGGGAGGCAATGAAAAGTGAGTAGACGGAACCTACCAGTCTAGCAGCAACTTCCCATTTTCCAGGCAGAAGGTGGGGCGGTGATGGTGGATGCCTTTTGATTTGGGGTGCAGGCTTTCACTCCCTACTTATCAATCCTGCCTGGCCACTACTTCTTCTTCCCAAAGCCCTACCCTGAAGCAGCATTTCACCTACTTCCAGAGGCCCTGGATTGGGGTGTGGGTGTGTACACGCGCACATGCAGCCCTGATAACTAATCTAGCTTTGAAAAAAAGACAATGCACAAGCAGCATAAACAGGCACATGATGCAAGAGATAGTCCAATAAGGGCAAAGCCAGAAGAGGTCAGAAGCCCCAAATTCTGTGTTTAAATCCATTAAAAATGGATTCCTCCTCCATCCTTATGCTTATCTTTTGATCCCTCACAGCGGTAACAGAAAGCGTCAAAGATTGGAGATAGTCATAGCCCTGTGGGCTTGTTCTGTCAAATAGAAAGGGGGGAAACCTATTTCTTACTTAAAGCAATAAATAGATTTGAAGACCGGCTGACACAATGAAAGGAAAGCACCACCTCTTATGTTTTGAGCTAGATAATTAAAAATATCTTAATAAATAGATACGTCACAGTTCATAACACTACATTTTAATGAATTTCATACCTACTCCATTCATGTAAGGAAACTTACCTAGGAAAGCAAAGCCACAGAACACCCAGACTTCAGCACTTTGGACAGGCACTTCTAAAAGACAAAAGCAGGCTTAATTAAATTACCCACCATTGCCTCACCAGAAGCAGAGTTTTCAGAGGCTCATACAAGCTCAGAGTTCATCTTGGAATGTGTCTTAGGTTTCTTCCTTCTAGAACTTACATGAAGCTTTGGCCCCTACATTTCTCTTTGGCCACATTCAAAAACACTATCCATATTGAGGAGCAGGGCAGATGTTCCATTGGGTGCCACAGAAGTCATACAAGGTGGTCTGAGAAGAAGTTATATTTTTTTTCTTCAGTTTTCCACTTTTAAAAATCAAGTCGTGGATTGAAAGTTTCCGGCACCTCTCAGGTGGGCTCCATTGCCATCATAAGAGAACAAGGAAAGCGTTCATGGTGAATCCAGAACCTCTTTTTCTGTCATTACCCCTTTGGAAACATCTCCTGAAGCCCTCACAGAAAAATGAGGTCCTCTACAGACTCATGGCCACACCAGGACATGATTGCGGTAGAAAACCACCAACAAAACTGGAATAGCATCACTAACAGGCAAAGAAAGAGGAGGAAGGAAACTTAAGTTGTTAAGATTTTAGATACTTGAGGTTTTAAATTTTGGAGGTTTCATTTAGGTTTTGAATTTTCTATAGTGTGCATTTTATTGCTGTGAACTGCTTTGAAACCTGAGATAGTGAAAAGCAGGATGTAATTTTTAAATAAATAAACAATTAAAAAAACCTCTCAGTCCTAAAAAGGAAGAAGTGTTTACTGCAACTCCAAATGCATTTGGGAGGGAAACTTTATCAAATGCACATTTTAGGAAATCAGTGGGTTACAGTTTGTGCTGAGCAGAAGAGAAGAATTATGGAAGTTCTTACCATCTAAGCCTTCATAATTACCTTCTATTGTCACCTCCACAATATCTTCTTTGTAGACATCATTACATGTTGTGGCACAAACATACTGGCCACTGTCTGCTAGTTGCACATTAAGAAGAGTCACTTCAAGGAGCCCATTCTTATAGTATCCTTTGCGAATGCCATTATCATCACTCTCTCTTGTGCTTTTTTCTTCAACCCTGTGCTGGCTTGTGCTGTTGTGGATGTACAATGTGTGATTTCTTGAGCCTTCCCACTTATATAATTGCACTTGCACCCTGGAAGATTTGCATCCTCTTACTTGGCAATGTAATATCACATCTTGTCCAATTCTGCCAATTTTAGGATTAACATTGGCAACAACTGAAACACCTACAAAGGCTGAAAAGGTAATAAGAAATATTATTGGACTTCATTTACCCCTCACCTCTTAGCAAATAAATGACTGAATAATGTATACTTCCAGCAAACTCTCTTGATCTAAATGGAACTGATTCTCAGGTGTGTGCAAAAATTGCCACTTGAGTCTAGAGCAAGTTCAGTTAAAAACAATGGACACACATTGGATTAATCATTGTAGGACTGTAAGTTCAAGCTGTAACCCTATCCACATCTACTTGGAAGTAAGCCTGATTGAAGTCAATGGTTGCTTTTGAGCAGACTGATACAGGATTGCACAATTCAAGAATAGGACCATTTATGCCAGATGCAAATATTGACCAGTAGACTATTGATGCAAAACTGTAGGATGTTCATAATCACACTGGTGTGATCATTTTTCACAAGCACACACGATTTTGGAATTATCAGTTATAACATACAACCCATAGTAAATACTCTTAAAATAGTGCTAGTTTGGCATTTAATCTTGACTATGACCAAAAGCAAGGCTTTGAAATTGCCTGCAAAGACCCCAGTTACTTTTCATGTGATCCCAGTTACTTCTCCTTCAAGCAAAGCAGGAAAAAGGTGTTATTACCAAACCCTTTTCCTTGATTCTTTCTTTCTTTCTGACATTGGTATTATTTACCTCTCACATCAAGCTTGTAGATTACCACTTTGTGCCACAAGTTAGAGTTCACCGAACATTCGTATCTCCCTGCATCTTCCTTCTGAATGTTATTTAGGTTCAGGGAAATATTTCCATCCCCAAGATTACTGTGTTTCAACACCTCTGCCTTTAGTTTGTACTTCTTCCTAAGCCATACTTGGCTCTTGGGTCCATTTGAATAAGGGCACCTAGCAATAAAGTTGTCTCCATAACAAACCGATGGGCAGGTATCCCAATAAAGCTGGTAAGAATAGATGGTCCTGCTCTTCCCAGGGCTTCTTTTTCTCCACTGCAGTTCCAGATGAGAGGGATAATAGGTCTCAATCATCTGGCATGGAAGACTGGCAATATCCCCAACAGTAACACTAATTAAACCTGGAAAACATTCATTTATGTTAATAACTCATACTTTACATACACTCACACAGTAGTTCATACTTGTGATAGCACAGCTTATTACAAATATACTAGGAAATGAGTGGATAATAGAGATGTATAAAGCTGAAGCTATCATTTCCCATAAACACAACATTTGGTAAAATTTTAAAATTTAACTTGGAAAATTTGCTGTTTGTTTCTGGGTCCAATTCAAGGTATTCACCTTAGTGTTTCAAACCTTACCTAACTTATGTCTCAAAGGCCACCTCCTTCTCTACAGACACTCTCTGGTGCTAAGAATGGTGTATAAAGTGGTATTGGTTATTCAACCACCACCAGACATTCAGGAGATGGCATAATTTGTGGGAGCCCCTAAGTTGTGGAGTTTCCTCCACACAGAGATGTATCTAGCATCTTCATTACACAGCTTCTGGGGAATGCTGAAGATGTACCTCTTTTGACACTTGAAATATATATATTTTAGAACCCATCATATTTCTCTGATAGTAAGTTATTTTAAACTATTTTTAACATGGTGTAACCCACCCTGGGTTTAACATGGTGTAACCCACCCTGAGTGAAGGGCCATAAAATAATAATAATGTGAAGTAGAAGAGGGTGGTCAGAGGTGATTGTATTAATGGCACAAGCAATTCCCATATTTCACAAATCACCCAGGGGGTGCCAGTCATATCAGCTGGAAAATCCCTCAGAACCATCTGCAACCCATTTGTATCCAGCAGTCTTTGAGGGTGGACCTTCGTAACAGGTCCCCTGCCTCTGCAGAAGGGGAAAAGGGTGCTGGAAGCCTAAATCTTGACCAGAAGTGATCCGGCCATGACAAGCAACTGATGTTCGTATCTCCCACTTCCACGTATCCCTCTTCCTGCCCAGTCCAGGAAACCAGATCCAGAGATTGTGGCTTGCCCCATGTGTTGGGCCAATGACAGGTTGGGACTACCCCTTGGTTGTCACAGCAGCCATGATTCTGAGCCACCCCAGAGTTAATGGCCTTGGCAAGGATGCTGAAGTCTCCCAGAACCAACAGTCTGGGACTACTCAGCAGAGCCTTTGAGACTAACCTTGCCAGCTCAGGTATGTAGACTGTTAGGCACTTAGATACTTTGTAAACCTGCAGAATTCCTAATCTGTACCAATTACCCAGTGCCAGGGACAAACAATCTAGGTTCCCAACCAAGTGGACAGAAAGTTTGGAGAAAGACAGAGAGAATTTTTCTAGAACTCTCCCCCCCCCAACTCTCAAGTCCCTTCTGAGACGTCTACCTAGTCTCAGTAATATAAACCAGGTCTCCACAAGTCATGGATTAGGGAGATAGCATTTAAGCCTTCGTAGTTACCTTCTACTGTCACCTCCACAATATCTTCTTTATAGACATCATCACACATCATGGAGCACACATACTGCCCACTGTTTGCTAGCTGCACCTGGAGGAGAGTCACTTCAAGGAATCCATTCTCATAGTATCCTTTGTGAGTGTTGTTCTCTTGAACACTTTCTTGAACGCTGTACTGCTGCTCTGTGCTATTGTGGATATACAAGGTTTGATTTTTGGAGCCTTCCCACTTATATAAGTGGACTTGTAGCCTGGAGGATGTGCAGCCTCCTACTTGGCAGCACAATATCACATCTTGTCCAACTTGGACAATTTCAGGGCTGACAGTTCCTTTAATATAAACAGCTGTAAGGAAATAAAAACAGCAACTTTGACTGATGGAATTAGTTTGAGGTCTATGTGATCTCAATACCAGCATAATAAAATGGTGTCGTCCTCATCCCCCATCCCCCCCGAAGTCCTGGTAGGTCAGAATTGCATTATTATGGGGAAACAATTTTGTGGAATGCTGTATATAAGAACTATAATGACAAATCAAGCAGTGTTTCTGGGGAGAGCAAAATGCTTCTTACCCTTCCTCCATATTCCAACAAAACTAATCATAGCGACACCAACCACAAAGATCGGCTTCACTAGTCTCTCCATTGTGGTGAGAAGTCCCTGGCAGCCATCCAGATCTCTGGCAGCATAAAAGGAAGGGGGGGGGGGAGAGTTGGTTAAACAATGCATGACTTTGCAATGTGTCCTGACTACTCAACACAAACCTATTATCATCTGTGAACAGAATAATTTTAAGAACTGGATTTCAGTTAACTGATAAACTTCCTCACAGAATGGGTGACAAATGTGGTATTTCCAGGTTCACTAGCATTTTTTTTTTTTTACAATTAAAAGCTGTGTTGCCTCCTTCCTCATCCTTAACCTCGATCTCGTTTTGAGTGTTTGTTCCCTCTTTTCCCACCCTGGGCAGCCCACAAGTTGCCCTTGCAGGTGGAGGTTAAGTGTCTGTTTATCGTCAGCATCAACTGCATCTCCATCATCAGCCAACTGCACAATCCTATGCATAAGGCTGCCTCTCCCTATAGGAATCAACCTGGACCCCACAATCATGATCTGAGGCCCTTCTTCGTGTTTCTCCCTGTGGAGAAGTCTGGCTGCCAGGGTCAGATAAGCAGACTCCAACAGGAAAGAAAAGGGAGTGATGGAGACCACAGAGGTCCTAAGCCAGGAAGATAAGAATTAACCCCAGGTAGCATGGGGGGGGGGCAGAGAAGAAAAGAGCTGGACACTGGACCCCATGTTCGCCCAGTGCCAACAGACAGTTGATCTTTCGTTATTGGATATGGCCCTCATCTGATGCTGGAGTCAGATGGCGGGTGAGTGAGGTGGGTCTGTTCAGCTGGCTGCTTCTTTCAATGAGGCAGCAGCAACAACAGCTACCCAGCAGCAGCCATGCAGTGGGAGCAGATGGCTAATAATAATAATAATAATAATAATAATAATAATAATAATAATAATAAATTGCATATCATTTGGGAATTTTTCATGATTAAAGCACTCTGAGAGATTTAACATATCTGACAGGGTGTGCAATTCCAAATGACTAAAAATATGACTCGAACGGATATTCACTGGATATTACAGTCATATTCAGAAATATTTTCAGGATGTTTTGAGTGCTTTATAAATAGCAGTATCAAATTACTTTTAAAAAGAGCAGAGAAGTTTTTGTCAAGCGTATTAGTAGATTTGTATATAGGAGACAGTAGTTTAATTCATCTTTGTAAAGGTTTAATTCTTCTCTGTAAAGATATCCACAGCTTTTCAAATCGTGCTGTGAGTCTCCTTCTCCCTCCCTCCCTCCCTCCCTCCCTCCCTCCCTCACACAAACACACCTTTGCCCCTAGCTTTATTAAAACATTAAAAATCACCTTGCCAAGTGTAATTAGTGAACAACTCTAAAAGTAGAGACAGACCAAGATAATCTTTCATAATAAAAAAGTAACATAAAAAAACAGTTTGCCATACCTGAAGACCTCTCCTACTTACAGTTAATTCTCAGAACTGGACAATATATTTTGCAAATGAATTGAAATATGAGCCAACAATCCATTCCTCTGATCCATATCCATATGGCTTCTTCCAAAAAATACCTTTAGACTTTTTCATTCATTGGATTAAAACAGCAACAACCTGTAATACTGATCAGGTGGTATCCAGTAGCATCAAATTTGAATAATGGCGGGCTTAGCTCTACTGTATATGTATAGGTGGCTGGAGTAGAAAGGATTGGCCCTCTTTCTACCACAAGAGCCAATCAGCAACAAGTCACTTTCCATGTCTTTGTCAAGATCTTCTTTGTACTACATGAAGCGAAAAGGTAAAAGGTACAGTAATATATCTGAAACCGATGAGTTGTCAATGACAAATACGACAGAGACTAGATTTCTAACTAATCGTCCCTTCACTGAATCTGAATAAAATGGTTACGACTGTGCCTCAGATGGGTGTGCCACCACAGAATTCAGAGGAGGAAAGCAAACAAGGAAGTATAATTCTCAACTGCCTGCTTATCCAACCTTTGCTCCCTTTCAATAATTAACTGTTACACACCCTTTCTTCCCTGGTAGTTTTATAACTAAAAGATATGGTTCCTTTATAGTTCAATAAATAAATTCTTCTCCTACCTTCTTGGCCTGTATCCCTCATTGGCATCTTAGCCAAGAGTCTCAGATCCTGTTTTCACCAACAGGGCTCTAAACTAAAGTTACCAGACATCCCCGTTTCCCGGGGACAGTCCCTGGATTTACAAATCAGTCCCCATACAAAATCCACTGAAGTTGAAAAGTATCTCCGGATTCATTGAAAAACATCTGGTAACCTTACTCTAAACATACTATCCTTAAGCAGAGTGCATACCATGCAACTGTCCTGTCTTAAGTGTGACATTTACAGGAGCCACCTTGGCTTCTGAATCCCAATCCTGGGTGTCCCATTTTGGCTCCCGTGCTCTGGCCACACCAGAACAAAAGACACACATGTTTTGCTCCTACACCGTGGCATGAGTCAGTTGGTTCACACCAGACCATGGGACCAAAAGACAGAACCACTTGTCTTTCTCCTTCAGAACGAGGTACTGGCTTCTGGAAATGCAGCACTGGCATCTGGAAGTATGTTGGCTGGAAAGTTGAGTTGCTGTAGGTTTCAAAGCGGTGGCAGGTGTGGTGACCACAGTGGAGATGTCAGCGGGATGGCGCAGGGTAGGGGGAAATGGTGAGCCCCAAGGGAGGAAGCTAAGAGCCAAGAGAGAGGGGGCAGCTCCTGATTGAGATGGGGTGCAGCTCCTATGGTCCTGTCTATAGGAGCCAACTCCTAGAGGTCAAAATCCCTTCGTTCCCCCTAAAATATTTGAGTGGGCCTCCCCCCCGTTGAGGGGCATTGCCATCCAAATGGTGTATGCATGCTGTGTCTTGTGATCAATTATGCTGGGTGGGACTTATCTCTCCCTCCAATATTTTATAAAAGTGGGCACCCTTGGTCCTGCCATTCTCACTGGCATGCTGGAGAGGGCCTTCTTGGTGGCTGCTCCCAGACTCAAGAACTCCCTCCCTGGAGGAGCTAGACTGACTCTCTCCTTGTCCTTCTTCCAGCAGCTGAAGACCTTCTTGTTCCAACAGGCTTTGGGAAACTGACTGCTTTTAATGAAAGGGCTGGTGTTGTGATGTTTTTATGGAAATTATTTGCATGTTTTAAACAGATTTTATAGACATGTATCATTTTAATTCTATCAATGTTTAATTGTTTTTAATTATTGTTTTTCTATGCTTTTAGTGATTCTTGTTTTATCTGCAAGCCACCTTTAATTCCATTAGGGAAAAAGGCATGTTGTCAACAACAACAACAAATGTTCCTTCCCTTTTATATTGACTGCCTTAATATTTGGCTTCAAAGGTTGTGCTGTTCCTCATTCCCACCCACCCATCACCACATTGTGCATATCATTTGCACTTAGAAGTTTCTCTATGTGTGTAGGCTCTCTGCATGATTTATAACCTCTGTTATTTTTCCTAGGGTTGAGCTAAATGTATGACCTTGCAGCTTTCACTACACATGTCCTCTACATAGAAGTAAGGCAACAGTGGTGAACAACAAGCTTAGGACTTCCATTCGGCCTGCAAATCCACATGCCCAAGCCACATCTATCTACCCTACCTCTGAAGTCATAAGTAACCATCTCTGCTTGCAAATTTATTCCAATTCATGTATGCAAAGGAAAAACTGTCACAAGATGTCAGATGGTAGACAAGTAGGTGGCCCCACAATCTTTGTCAAACTTGGCTGGTGGTGTTGGAAAGGTAAGGATCTAGTACACTGGGTAGATTCAGTTCCTCACCCTGTGACTCATGGAGAGAGCTAATGGCAACAGGATATAGGAGAAGTTATGCTATTCATTCCAGAGCGTGAGAATGAGTTGACACAGGGCTGTCATGTTTGGTGAAAGTCTCAATTATTTTTAGTAATAAGTAGTTCTGTCCCTAGTCATTGTTCTTTAATTTCCAGTAATAGGATTACTGATCTAAATAAAAATGTTGTGATCAGAATGAACTATCAAATAGCTTCTTCAAGGAGGAATATTGTTGCCCTTCTTGGATGGGCAACCATATGCCTGCAGTTTATAAGTTCCAGATTCTAAACCCACTGATAATTGTCTCATTTTTGCTTATGTAACTGACCGTATAAAAATTCCAGCACCTGATGAAAAAGGTACAAAGATATAACCAATATATTAGTACATATATTGTGTTGAAAAAGGTAGTGACATAACTGAAACAAGTAGTCTTTCTCTGCTGTTTATAGTTGAAGACCATGAGACTGATGATTGCAGTCTGTGATAGAGTAATTTCATATTTCATAAATCTTCTTTCAAATTTATTTATTTTTCTATTATTAATATACCAAGAAAAATCACATATCCATATTATATATATATTTTAAAAAATAACAATATACAAAATATTTTATTTTAATGATTACTATCAACAGTAGATTTCATACTACTTCTCCAGTTATTGATATGTACAGAATTGCTGACCAATCTATAGTTTATAGTTTATCTTGTGCTTTTGAGGCTGTGGGATGTTTTGCATATTCTGCAAAACAAAACAAAATCCAACAATCTGGAAAAAACAACAACCCAAACCTGTTGCATATCTGAAGAGACAAGGCACATTAGTAACTTGTAGCATGTGCTCTCCAGGGTCAAAATCAATACAAAAAAAGCTAGTCCAAATGTCTGTGATTCTTTCTGTAGCTGAAAGAGCATGAAGGATGTCTCATTTTTTCTGCTTCTAGAATGAACCTGTCTTCTTCTGATCCAGATCTAGTAATACCCGCAACAGATACCTGCCCTTTGGTTTCTGTTTCCAGGATAATGCTCCCACCATCAATCACTTTAGCCTGGTTCAATAATATATGATTATCATCTGATGGAAGCAACATCTAACAATGATGACTTGCAACACAGGCAGAATACCTCACTTCAAAAGTTAGGAGCATTTACATTAACTGCGAGTCATTAGGTGCAAAAAAAATAAATCAAAATTAAAGGAGCAGGTGACATGCAGAAAACATGGGAAGTAGTTTCTTTCACAGGGATATTAAACATTTAGGGATGCTTACTGATCGGACTTCCAAGAATCTATCATCACTCCCAGGATTGAAGAATGGATACATTTTCTCAGAGAATTCATAAGGGATTGACCGAATAGGGCACATCTTCTGGACATTATAAAATGACAGCACTTTCTCATTCATGTCCAGAAAAACACCTACAACTTCACATTCTTCATTCTGGCCATCAGTTAGGCTATTTCCTCCAGTGCAATGAAACTTACCCTGGAACCATCGTATACCAATATATCCCTCCTCCAGTGGCTTTTCCAGCTTCTCCTCTTCTAGCCTTTCTCTTGCAGTTATAGTAATTACTCCCAGCTCCCACTCACATTTGTGTCCAACCTCCACCTCCCAGTACATCTCCCCCTCACTATACCCCTCATTTGCCACTGCAATCAGAGGTCCTTTGGGATCTTTCGGTTGATCGAAGGGGAAATGGTTATATTTGACTTTATTCTTCTCTTTGATGATGAGTTTGCCATGTGTGCATTTTGGATCCAGAGTGACATCGACTAGATAGCAAGAAGAAACAATAATGAAATTTACAAAAAGAAGATTGTTACTATCCATATTAAACACAGGATCTTTTTTGTGTACGGTTATTGCTTGTGACCCCTTGCAGTGGTATGGCGAACTATCTCTGATCCACCTCATAAACCACTGTCCAATTACATTCCACCACATTGCTGAGTATTACCACCATATGGAGTCTGATTTAATGCACTCTCCATCTTGTATTTATGCAGTGCTTTTTCTGGGGGTACGCAGGGGTACGCATACCCCTAAACATTTTGTGAATCTAAGTTGAGGGGCAGTATTACAATATGAGTAGGAAAATGAGAGTACCCCTAAACATATTTTTAATAGAAAAAAGCACTGTGTTTATGACTTCTAGACTGGGATGAAGATTGTGAGGGGGAAAATATTTCTAACATAAAAAATGCTTTTACTTTGAACTGTTCTGCGCTGAACATTTTTTTAATATGTATATTTCAACCAAGGATTATGGTTGTTGACTTCAGTGTAATATAGACAGAAACATACTTTTAAAATGATAATGTTGAACCCAGCTCCAGCTTTTGAAATCAATGCTCTAATCTAGCTATTAACTATAAGGGGAAAGGACATCTGGAGTGTCCCTAAATACAAGGACTTTCTAACTTGGCACATTGATTGCCCCCTCAACTGATGTAAATGGAATTCTTATGTAGTTCTAGTGTACACTTGAAAATGTTGGCAACATTAAAATAATTTCAACAGTGTAAATAAGTTTTGATGGATGTAATAATGGAATACTGAATGGTTTAGTTTATGTAAAATATGCAGGGATTTATCATACGTGAAATGAACCATGGAAAGGGAAGTAGGGAAGTCATTGATATTTTAAGGATGTTTAAATGAGTATTCTAAATTGTAAAACAGAAAATTTTTTTTAAAATTATATATATAAAGAAAGTGCTTTTTCTGAGGGGACACAGGGGTACACATACCTCTAAACACTTTGTGAATCTTTGTACTTTTGTACTTTTCACTGTATTTATTTTTCCCAATTTGAACTATAAAGTTGTGATTTTCTTGTGTCAAAATGAGAGTACCCCTAAACATTTTTAAAGAAAAACAGCACTGTATAAAGGGATTCTTATGTAGTTCTAGACTGGAGTGAAGACCAAAATAGTTATGACTTTCACTATACATCCATAGTTAATATGCATATTTCTAAAGTGCGGATTGCAATTGTTGTGGGGAGTTTATAGTTATCAAAATCACAGCAGATGAATAAGGGAAGTTTAACCCTTTTTGATTTTGCTGTGCTCCAGATGAAGATTGCTCCTCCATTGATGCTGCTTGCATTGGGACGAAGGGTCTCGTTGGTGCCAAGATTCGCAGCAACAAATATGCAGATAGCAGCTTGGGGGGTATGATTTTTGTTAGGAATTTTTGTCAAGGGAAGAGAGTTAAACTCCCCACCCGCCTGCAATAATTTATTAGTCTTCTGATATACTGATAATTATCACTTCCCAACACCACTATTTGTATTTTTAAAAATGGGCACACTAAATGCAAGGAAGCCTTTAATACTATACTATCTCATTTGGCCTTGAGAATATAGACTGACAACAGCTAAAGGTGTTCCATATTCACAAATGATCATACCTGCACAGGACAATGCCCTCCTGAACTCTGCAATGTAAAACAATAGGTAATCGTAAGATTTGCAATGGTACAACAGTTTACATTTAAAGAATGTAAGAATCAAAACATGTTTTGATCCAACTCACCTAGTTCATGCTCGGCTTTTGCTGCAAATGAAGATATTATTCAATCAGCAACTGTTTCAGAAATGTCTTCTGACAAAACATAGATAATGTGAGTGTTTCAAGCAATCAGATGGAATGGCTTTAAAACTAAGCATGGAGAAATAAAGAAGTGCAAGGTTTTTGCTCAATTCTTCTTCAGTTGAAGCTGAATGTAGCCTGAGTTTAGGTCTTAAGTGTAGTTTATAAGTTAAAGTATAGCTGTAGACCTCAGATCAATGCATAACTTCAATAAATAAAAAGACCTAAAGTGCAAATTAAAGGGGGGCACACTTTGAGGGTGGCTTTTGCATCCTGACTCTGGAATGCCTTATAACCTCTTAGTCAAACAGCAAGCTATATCCTTCCTGGATAGATTCACTTGGCAGAGAAAATAATGTTTCTTCCAGGGCCTATCTGAGGGCAAAAAGTACCTTAACAAGATACCCACTTTTCTTGTCAGTGACACTACTAGTTGTTTGCCCTGGCAGGTGCATTCTATGGCTTGTGAGTGCAGTGGGGGGGGGGGGATAGGAAACAAAGACAATTTAAACCTCATGTGTGGAAACAGCCTCTGAGTGAACACAAAACATATGTGAGTGTTGCACCGTCCATCCACTCAGTCACATGTTACTGAATATTACTGAAAATCATCCTTACCGAATTCTTCTTGCACTTTCCTGAATTCTGCAAATGAACAAAATGAAAAGGATCAATATTCGCATCCAGAGGTACCACTGTATTTCCTTGGCTAGAAGGTGCAGCAATGAATTTCCTCTTCATATTTAGTGTCTACTAGACCATTCAATACAATCTCTATTTTATGATTAAATGTCAGTGGGCTTCATCTGCCTAGCTGCCAGGTTCAAGTTATGGCAGCTGCAGCTGGAGAGAGAATCAGGCTGTAAAAGGAAGAGCGGCTGCAGCAACCCTGTCAGATGGGTGGAGTACAGATAAATTATTATTACTACAGGTATTATTATTAAGAATTTGACTAGTTGACATCCCTGCTAGTGCTGTGAAATTACCTTTTCCTGTTTCTTCTTTTACTTTCTCTGAATAATAAAAGAGTGATAGAGTTAGTCACATGGTGAGCAAAGTATTATTAAATTGTTAAAAATGTATAACAAGTGAAATGTACAAGTTGATGTTTCTGTTTTATCTGTAAGCTGCCACGAGTCCCTGTCAGGGAAAGAGGCAGGATATAAACAAATATAATGATGATGGTGATGATAATGTATTGACAGTGAAATTTTAAGTGTGGCACGTGGATCTCCATAGCAGTTGTGCAAACTTCATTTCTAACTGTATCTGGGAACATAAACACAGAATGATATCTGTGTGAAATCTACAATGAATGACCCCATTATGACAGGCAGAAACTGAATGGGACTCTTACCTAGTTCCCTTTGAAGCTTTGCTTTTTCTTAAAGAGAGAGAGAGAAGAGAAATATTAATGTCATCTGTGGATAATGAGGGGGAACGCACATGAATGCACTGTGATTTGGAAGAGAGCTGTACTCTGAATTTCATTATGTTTTTAGTGGGCTTTTCAAAGCTATAAACTAAAAGCATATCCTTAATCAGATTTTAAAGCCATATTTCAGATGTAACATTCACATTCAAATTAGCAAGACCTTTAAAGCCACTAGCATTTATTCGATCATGCCATATATCGAAGGAGAAGGGGATTCTGTTGGGCAGCAGTGGTAACATCCAACTACAAAAGTTGGCCTTCGGGAAGTGGGGAATTAAAGATCTGACCCACTGCCAGTATCTCATCTTCCAGTTCTGGTTTGGGTTTTATATTCCAGAAAACCAGCAACTGATACTAGATAGATATCCAAGACACATACACAGGAAGCATGTGTGCTTCATTATGAACGGGAGGTAAACATTTTTCTTTCAGTTAATAGATATTATCTACTGGCCTGTACTCTTATATTCTTCCCCTGCACAATATGCTAAAGCTCACAGTTGGAAACTAGCCAAGAGGACTATGCCATAAACAGTGCTGGCCTCAGATGCAGAGGGCAAGTCTGTAGCTCCAGCCCTGCACTCTTGTCCCAGACCATTTGCTCAGAGGGGACAGGCAAATGAGGAAGAGCAGGAGCAATGCCATGGGATTCCAGTGCCAGGGGGATGCCCAATGGTGCCAGTCATGGAAGTAAACATATTTAGGGTAATTCATGTGCAATTTTAATAAGGACAAGTAGAAAATCCATGCTTACCTTCCTCTATTGCTAACTTTTCATTTTCTGCACATAGGGAGGGATATATTAGTATTATTAACATTTGTTCAGTGCACTTTACAAAACGTTTGACTTACAAAATCTTAAAATGATGATCAACTTATGAAACATTTAAAATCCATATCACAGAATATCTAATTATTGGGTCGGTGTGCAACAAAAACACTAATATCCATGCCCTGTTATGTAATGTATGGAAACCCAGCCAGCTTTTTTTGGGGGGGGGGGTTAATAAATAATAAAATTATTATTACTTCGAACCTTATAACTAACAATGTATAAACTTTCAGCCCTGGTAAGAACCTCAGCATAGTTAGGACTTGAATGGCTTCACTCTGCCCCACCTAGCAGACTTTGCTCAGCCCCTTATTCTCCCAGTTAACGCAATCCCATAAATCATTCCATAAAGTGATACAGTGATTACCTGAAAAAGCAATCTTCCAATGATCATCTGAAATAAAATAAAGAACAAGATTTTTAATATACTTTCTATTTTTATATGCATGTTCTTTGTTTATAGGAGGAAACGACTCTCAGCATTATGTGACAATAAATGTTCGGTTCTGAGCAAGTACATACTTGACAGGAGACCATAGACAACCCTGGCTCTATGATGTGATGGTCTAAACCACTGAGCCTCTTGGGCTTGCTGATCAGAAGGTTAGCGGTTTGAATCCCCACGACGGAGTGAGCTTCCATTGCTCTGCCCCAGCTCCTGCCAACTTAGCAGTTCGAAAGCATGCCAGTGCAAGTAGATAAATAGGTACCACTGTGGTGGGAAGGTAAACAGCATTTCCGTGTGCACTGGTTTCCGCCACAGTGTTCCATTGCACTAGAAGCGGTTTAGTCATGCTGGCCACATGACCCAGAAATCTGTCTGTGGACCAACACCGGCTCCCTCAGCCTGAAAAGCGAGATTAGGGCCTCTACCCCATAGTCACCTTTAACTGGACTTAACCGTCGTGGGATCCTTTACTTTTTTTTAACCTTACATGCCATTCTTGAGGTTTTAGGTGCACACTTCTATAAAAGAGTCAGTATGGGAATGGCCAGGGCCAAGAGGATTTGATGCCTGAGGCAAAATGTACCATACCACGTCTCAGTGTTGTGGCCGCCCCACTGCCACCACCTGCAAGTACACCAGCATTATGGTGGCCTGCCTGAGTTTAGGTCTGAAGTGCTGTGATGAAGTGGGTTATGGGGAGAGGGGGCTGGAGGGCTGCCCTCTCCAAAGTCTCCAGGCTGCTGCTGCACAGCTGCAAAGCCCAAACACTTCCTTCCTGTTTGCCTTTTCCTCCAGCACCACCACCAGGCTGCTAGCAATGTGGCGGCAGCAGTGGGCAATGCTTTCATTGGAGGCCAGCTCCACCACTGCTGTGGCTCCTGCTGCTTGAGGTGGCCATCTTACATTAAAGCGGCCCTGGATATGGCGGCCCTGGATATGGCGGTGTCAGATTAGGCCTCCAGAGACAAGAGTTCAAATCCTGACTCAGCCATGAAGCTCACTGGGTGGCCTTGGACCAGTCACTGTTCTCTTTAATTTATGTATGCGACAGCACATCCACAATCATTGGCACATGCCCTTCTGGCCTGCACTATTTATAAAGACTTGAGGAATGAGGTTATCACCCCACTTTTATTGTCCATTCCGGGTTGCCCAGCCACTGCCACAGTGTCCTTTCTCTTGGCACCTGATCAAGATGAGCAGGTGACAGCAAAGGCTGCAAGGTTCTTAGCTGGGGCAGTTAGAATAAGATCCACTATTGGACTATTGATTCAAAACCCTAAAATGTATTTTATATAATTGACTTTTTATTTTTATTCTTTGTATATCATTTTTTTTTTATTTTATTGTTATGGCCTATGGTTGACACAAATAAAGATTCATTCATGTATGCCACTATAAGCTTCTTGGAATAGAGATGGGATACAATTGTAATAATAACTACTACAACAATAATAGTAAAATTTTCGTTGTACACCTGACATGTGAACCAGCCCCTATAGAAAGTATAGAAGTGGGCGTAAACCTAGTTTTAGATTAACTTCATATTCTGAATTTTCTTGTTCTGCTTGTGGTTATTTATATACCCTAATGCACATCCTATCCATCTCTCTCTCTCTCTCCAAATCCAGAAACATGATGATAAAGATATCCCGCACCCATTTAATGTCTCTCTCTCTCTCTGTGTGTGTGTGTGTCTTCGTGTTCATGTTCTGGAACAATGGGAAAACTTACGGTTTAGTTTCAAATAGGTGAAAATTATGACATTGATGATAAGTACTGCAATGACGAAGAAGCCAACCATACAGAGGGAGGTGGAAGGGAAAAAGATATCTGTGAATAGAACAAAGTCAACAGTTAGAAGATCTTCTCTGCTTTTTCTTTCTTTCTTTTTAATTCATCCATAGGAAACAATAAGCACAGATTAAACCAAGTTTCAAAATAATAATGATCAATAAATATAAATATCTACAGATAGCAGAAAAGACACCTGGCAAATTCTGCATCCATTGATGGAATTCTTTAGTTCAGATCAATGTGGAACCATAATGCGACTTGAGCAACAATTCACATTTCATGTTATATTTCAAATCTTTTTAGGATTAATTTTTCCTAGTCCCATGGACCATGTAGGAAAGCAACATTAAAGTAAATCCTACTCAGAAGATTGGATTTACTGTTTCTTTGCTCCTAATCCTCAATATGCATAGGCAACTTATTTCACTTACTAATGTTCCCCCAAAAGTTCATACTATTGTTAGGGAGCATTGTGAATATTCATTGTTGACATTGTGTTCATTCTACACATTCCTCACCAGTTTCTATACTGCACCGTTTCTCATTCACCTGCAATTACAAGGGAAGTTGATCCTATTGGTGTATTTGAAGATTTATTGGTGATTCTGCAGGAGACAGCACTCCCAGAACCCCATTGTAGAAGAACAGAATTTTCAATGCTGCTTTTGCCCAGAGTGGTTGGAGTAGCAGAAAGTTCCTGTCCTTTGCCATCCATCCATGACAGCTGGAGAAGCTCAGGGGATCTCACATTCTCAGATTTGCAGACAAGTCTGATCCCACTACCCTCATATTGGTCAAGAACAATCAAAGGGCTTGTACTGTTACCTAAAGAGATAGGAAGATAGTTCAGTGTGAAGCATAAACACCAAGAAATATTTGGGCAAAATTTGTATTTATTTCTGTAATCTGAGTTACATAAAGCAATGATATTCAACTTGTGGTCTTGAAACTTGCATGCCAACCCAATCCTACCACCACTTTGTTTTTATAAAATAAATTGGAGAAGCAAACATATTGTAGAAAATCACAAGTGAATCCTATGTTTTAGGGTGGAATTAATAGTGCTCACTGGGTTTGAAAAGATCAAAAAGTTCTAATATTCCGTACATGATGTTATTCACTATGTGAGCTGCATAGCAGGAAAAAACATTGGGCTCTGAGGTAACGCTTGTCAATTTCAAACCAACTCTATTTCAAAGAATGTAGAAAACATTCTCTAGTCATTCCCACTTATAAGAAGAATTGATTTGAGTGTGCTCAGAAATGATCACGTTTTCTGGTAACTGTGGCTTTAAAGGGTAGGCTTTCTTGGGGGCAGAATTATAAGCTCAGTCTGAAGGATATTGAAACAGCAGTTACTGGAAAGGGCAATCACTTCTATGCATGCTCAAAGCTGCATAGACAGGAAAAGGTGAACAAGACTGAACGCAAAACAGGTTTACTGATCATCAGCGGTTTGCACTAGATGATCATCAAGGTCCTTTACAGTTCTATAATTCCAACCCATTATTTGACTATTCACTGTATTAACCGTATGACCAGAAACTCAAATTAGCTGTCTTCTTGAGACACTGAAGGAGCTTTGTATCACTTTTAGGTTCATTGTTAAATTGAAGGGTCATCTTTAATGTATTCTTTACCAATAAAAATAAAAGTCCCTCCAATTAAATTTTTAGTTGGTGACTGCAAATTAAATTGATTAAAGCTGACATTTCTAGTAAAAACAGAGCAGGGAACTGGCCAAGGCAATTACTTTTTTAAAAAAACACCACTCAGAATACTTACCAGTTGCTGAATAACTCATAATCAGGAATGGCAGCAAGTGAATGGCACTGTTCCTGGAGTTGGTGAGAACAGCTATGAAAGCAAAGAAGCATTTGAACATCACTTTGGATAATTAAAAAATGTATAGGCAAAACCCACATGGAAAGGGAATGAGAGTGGAATTCAAGAGGAGTTCTATTCTGTCTCCAAGTTTTTAAGGCTGTGATCCTGTACATTTCCATTCAGAAGAAAGCCATATTGAATTGAATGAGACTTATTTCCAGGTGAGTTAAAAGTCTCTTTTTGATTATAGTCCTCCAATTTTCCTCCACCCCTTATCCCCACAATATTTGAGGTTTTCTGTGGGTAATTTTGCTGTGGTTTCTTTTGTAGAGAAATAAAAAATTCTTACCACCTAAAAGTGGAAAAATATTCATGATTCGGTTTGCAGTGCATGAAAGGTGATATGCTGTTGTTCTTGTTGTAGATTTTTCCAGTTAATGATTAATCATACACTGAAAGGGAAGCAGAGAAAAGGAAGGGGAATTGCATGAGTTGTGCGCTGATTGATATGTAGGTGAATAACTCCCTCACTCAGCATTCAGCAATGAGACTGGGACGATCAGACCGCTTAAACAAAAAGCTAGGCTCCAGTGCTGTTGTGACTCCAGAATGATTTTTAAGACAGGGTTAGCTAAGCTGTAGGTGTCCAGTTTTTGCTGACTACAATTACAATCAGTGCTGACCATGGCCATGCCTGCAAGGTCTGGTTGCAGTTGGTATCTGATAATGTCTGGATGGCCAAAAGTTCCTCGTTTCTGATTTCAGATCTGAAACAGGAGAGGAGATTCTAAGTAGACCTGACTTGGGACTCAGCTACATTAGTCAAAATACAGCATTCTAAATGTGTTATAACATTGTGACACCGGATGCTGCTGTAGAGTTCGATCCTTCAGCAATGTGATTTTGCAGTTTGAGCTTTACAACCCGTTTTCCTGAAATGTTTTTTGATGTGTCTAGATCCAGCCTTGATCTTCTTAAAGTCTAAGAATTCATACAAACTCTTCATAAGGAGTTCTTACATTTAGGTGTAGGTGGTCCTTGGATGGCGAGTAAGGACAGGCTGTGCCCAAACCACCTTCAAAAGGAAGGTGGCTACCAAAGAAAGCCCACCCCTCCCAGCCAATCTTTCAGATTCAAGATATTAAGCAGCTTGCCCAGGGAAGGGGAATCTGTGGCCTTCCAGATATTGATGGCTTCCATCAGCTTGAGCCAGCATGGTGAATGGTTGGGGAAGATGGGAGTTGTAGTACAACAACCTCTTCCCCATCCCTGTTGGGCCAAATCTTCCCCATCCCTGTTCAAGCCCATTTGCAGTTTAAGGAAAACCCAGGAGGCAAAATTCTCTCCAATTGATCACAAAAAAGGAAATTTCCTCCCACCCGCCAGTTTTGTGGAATAGAGTGCAAAGGCAGGGGAAACATGACATATACTAGACCTCACTTAAAACACATTAAAACTATTTGTATTTGCATTCTGGCTGTTTTGTTACCTTAGGCTCCCACACCATGATATTTCTGTCTCGAGGTTTGATGCAGCAGTGGGATAAGTCCAAGGAAATGGTTAAGTCCAATTAGCTGTTCTGCCAGGGAAGCCCTCAAGAATGCTTTTTAGTTAATAAAGGCCTTCTAGATGCCCAAATAGGTATCCACATGAAAATGAGGTTGAATTGCCCATTAAGAGTGCTTGGCGTTCATTGTTTCATTGCTTATACATCTGGCACCTGAGGCAGATAATCTGCCTCCCCGGCAGTAAAAATACAATAAAAGCGAATTAACAATTTGTTCCCACCATATCTCACTCTATGTGCGTCCTCTCTCTCTCTCTCTCTCTCTCTCTCTCTCTCTCTCACACACACACACACACACACACACTCACACACAAACCACTAATAAGTCATTTGCACAGCAGTTTCCTCGGTTTGAGGTCAAAGTGCTAAAACAGAAATTTAGATAGCATCAATGAAAAAGGACACGTGGTCTTATTCTGTCCCTTCATGCCCACAAACTCTTGCCTTAGATAGAAAACTATTGCTCACATATCAAGAGAGGAATTTATTCAGCCTGTCTCCACAAGAGCCGATTTCCTGGAATTGTGTGCCTTATAAGAAAAGAGGCTTTCACTTTTAATCCACCAGGACAGAAACAAACCTGATTTCCCACAACCCCTCCTTTTCCAAGAAAGGGTGGCTTTGACACTGCTGGCACTTTCAATTTGTTTTGTGGTTTTCAGTTCCTGACCTTTGCTCTCTGAAATACAAACACACACCTGAAAGGAAAAGGGGAGTAACAGAGGTGCATTTTTTCTGAGCTCAGAATGGTTTTGTTATCCAAAAACAATCAACAAAGGACTACCTCTTGCAGCTTCAACAGTCAGTTCCAAGGCAGGAAATGCAACTGGCACCTTTTGGAACATTGAAGAGCAAAGAGAGAAACTTGTGCCAGAAACAACAACTAAAAGTTAAAGTGTGGATAATGTTAGCCTTGATGAATATTGTAATGCTTACAAATATCTTGGTTTACACAAAGTTTCAAGGTGCCAACGCTTTCACATGTCACTCTCAGGAACTATCAGGATTTCAGGATCTTCACACAAAAAGATGGTTTTATCACAAAATTTTGGCAGCAGAGGGAGAGAGGAGGGTTCACCCTTCCTGATTTTGAATTATATCATGCGGCTGCCGGGTTAGTTTGGATTAAGGACTGGATTACTCTAAAAAATCCAGATGTGCTGTATTTATAATGAAGCGTTTCAATCAGCGCTTTGCTGGCTCGCGTATTTGGTGTATGAGAAGGTGAAGGCTCACAAGGGGTTTTTGAACCATATAGTAAGAAAATCACTTTATAAAATATGGTTCAAATATAAAGAACTATTAGAACCCAAAATCCCCTTGTGGACCTCACCGGCAGAAGCCGTGACTGTAAAAAAGAAAAACATGAAAGGCGAATGGGCCACATATAGAATGCTGTTAGAAGAAAACAATAATAAACTCTTTTTTTTTTTTTAAGAAATAAGGATATATCTGGAAAAGTGAAAAGATTCCTACAGTAACTGAATGGCTGGTCCAAATGATAGAATATTTACAGTTGACCATGATGACAGGGAGAGTCAGAGGATATCTGACACAGAAGATACACAATGAATGGAAAATGTTTAAAGATTACTTGAAAAATTATTGTAACAATAAAAATCTCCTGGCAGACCTTGATTGATTCTTGTAAGACGAAGGTGACAAATAGTCAAATACTTTGGATAAGAAGTAGGAAGACAAAATAATAGTATGATGCTGTGTGTAAAATAACCATAATAAGTGACAGTACAATGGGTTTAATCGGAAGTCAATTTTATTTTGTCTTAATTTTTTCTTTTTTCTTCTTTTCTTCTTTCTGTTCTGTAAATTAGTTATTGATAAAATTAGTGATTGGTGGTGCATATATTGTATAGTTGTGTATAGTTGTGTTCAGTAGTATATTAGGGTGTGATGTGGGATGTTATGTACCAGTAATTTTTATGTTGTTTGTCAAATAAAAAAAAATTGGCAGCAAGATTTCAATTATACATTATCAAATCCAACATGGATTAAATAGAAAGGGGAATCTGCACTGGACAGGAGAAGGCAGAGAACCTCCATGAGAGGCTTTTTATTTTTTAAAATGACCATGACACATGACTCTGACCTTTATAAAGTCCGTAAGTAAGTCATTTTCGACTTACCAAACTTGTGGTCTCTTTCTATGCTAAGGGAAGCAGGGAACTTTGGAGGCAACTTAGAAGGGGGTATTTTAAAGGTTTAACAGTCTATATTTCCATACTTTGCTGCATATTTTGTTATTTTAAATCTCTGTTGGGGTTCTCTTGCCATCAAGGACTTGCCCCAAACGTGAATCTAGGCATCCAGGAAATTTTCGTTTTTATAACCATCTCCCTTTAGCCAAACCCAAATTAACCAACATTTTCCTATCTTTGGCTGGCAGAGAGAAACATGTCCCACCCCACCCCCTTCTGACTGATTAAGAGCCCGCCTGGACTCAGTCTACCAGGGGCGTGATGAATTATCAAGGCATTGGATGACAGAGGCAGTGGTGCCCCCCCCAGTGGTGGTACCCCAAAGGGATTGGCACCAAAGGCAATCTGTCCTTTGGGAGGAGTCACTTTGAGGGGGGTTGGGGTTAAGCAAGGGCTCACCATGAAGTTGTTACAGTAAGTGTCACACTTTTAACATTTGAAGGGGGGGAGGTGCTGGTACTGCATACCCTGGAGTTCCCCCAGAAAAACTGCTTGTTCCTCAACTCTGAACTCATACTGTGTTATGAGTGAATTCCTATTGTTGTGTGGTTTTCAGGTCTCTACAGTACTATGTGCACATGAAGTATAGATAGGAAGCCCAGTTTCATTCATATTCATGCTGGAGGAAATTCCAGTATGTTCAATGAGACTGAGTCATGCCCAAACTGGCAAGCATAAGTTACCCCTATTCCTGAACTGGCAGTTGATTGTGGGCCCAAGTTTTGTGAATTAGGCCCTGAGTCACATGATCATGCTAGATTGCATTTGGAATAAGTGTATGCCTCTCCTTGCCCCATCATGTCCCTACCACCCCCTTTTTAGACTTACACTGGCTTATGTTTCACCAGTGGGAATTTATGCCCATATCTCCAGCTCAGCCAGCACAGGGAACTTAACCAGCATTGCCCTGGGTCAGCCCTGGGAAAATCTAACAACAACAACTTTATATGCCACCCATCTGACTGACTTACCCCAGTCACTCTGGGTAGCTTCCAACAAATTAAAACACAACACGACATCAAACATTTAAAATTTCCCTATACAGGGCTACCTTCAAATGTCTTCTAAAAGTCAGATAGTTGTTTATTTCCTTGACATCTGATGGGAGGGTGTTGCACAGAGCAGGTGCAACTGCTGAGAAGGCTCTCTAAACTCTCTTATCCGGACAGATCCTGGGCTTCGACCGCACTGCTAATTTGGAATATAGGATAATCTCCAACATTCTCATGTGTAAAGGAGAGATTGATTACTTCATCTTCCTATCTAACAAACCAATAGGCAAATTACATTTGCCATGATTTCTATGCTTTCTATGATACCCATATTTATAGGCCTAGGATGTCAGCAAGCAGAATTCCCAGGTATTTCTATTGTGTTGAACAAACAAGTGTACCATAATTAACACAACAGAATGAACATCACTTTTGCCATTCCATCGACCTGTGGTTACATCATTTAACATTTGACATTACCAATGAAATTGCAATCAGACACAACCATGAGGATATGGTAGAATTTGAAGGTTAAGTGTGCATAACAGTGGGAAACCAAAAAAAAGTTCCTTGCATGGTTAGAGGCAGGAAAAGAGTAAATAAAATAATAAACAGAAAATTGGATGAAAGTCTTCTCAGATCTTCTGGGGGCTGTAAAGCTTCCAAATTCCTCCAGTTCTAGCACTTTCAAACTTCTTCCATATTATCAATTCCCGTAAATTGTCATGCATTGTGAGGATGCTGCATCGTCATGTGAAATGTTGGAGGTCTCATAGGCAGGTTGCATGTACAATCGAGTAACAGATGCATAGGTTGTTGTTTCTGTTTTTCGGGGTGGTGATCGCTTGGAAATTGGGAAAAAAATAGTTACCTACTGATATTGGCTTTTTGGCAGAAGTAATTTGGGGTCAATTGTTGTTATGGCAAGAAAAAACTGCTCACCTATCTGGAATATATTTGTAGTTTTACATAGTATTCCAGGGTTCTTGGTACATAAGTGGACCCAGAGGGGGTATGAGTGGAGCAGGCTACAATAGTCCACTTCCTTGGGTAATACCAGGCCAATGCAGAGCTTGTCTGAGGCTCACGGAGGAAGTTTTGTTAGAATAAAGTTCTTGGCACAACAGTATAAGTCCCGCAGGCCCCTGGCGCCCCCTCAGCCAGCTTAGCCCTCCGAGTCCTGGGGCAAGTGTACTGGACAGCCTCCTACCCCTGAACAGTCCTGGGTTCAGGGGTAGGAGGCTGTCTGGTACACTTTATAAACTAGTCAAAGTCAGAATTGAATATGGTCTACTGTACCAAGACAGATCACCCCAGATTTGGCTGAGACATTTTACTCACCACTGTTTGATGGAGTCCCGTAAGTGTGGCATCTGAAGACAAATTCACAGTTAGTCTAGTCGCACAGTACAACTTCAAGGATGTGTATACGTATGTGTACTTATGTTTATTGTGTACAATTGTAACATTTATCAGCCTTTTAGGAGTGGTTCATCCCTGATCACCAGGCTCTTTCTTGAAGCTATCATTTGCTTCAAATACAGCAATGCCCATGCGGCTCCTCAAGGACCATTGCCATCACTGACACCTCCTGTCAGTCCTGCTAGTATTGAGCTTCTCCAGGAAAAGGTGTCTGAGAATCAGTCAGCACTGACACAAACATACCTCACAGGCCCCATTCGCTCACCAAAGTGCCAATTTGCTTTCCCAGTTTGCTTTCCCAGAGCAGAAACACCTCTCGTTTGCTATGTCAAGACTTGTTTCTGTCCTACTCTTCAAAAGGAAGAGGCAGGGTGTGTGTAGCTTCTTGGATCAATGTCTCAGCCCACACTTGGCCATGCAATTCATCTGCTGTGCCTTTACTCTTGTTTGCCTGGGTACCACCCAGGTCTATGCATTAAAGGGTTTGGCAGAAACAGAAAGTTTGAGTTCTTCATTCAACAGCAAGGGTCAGGAGTGGAAAGGCATGTTGGCTGGGTCTGATGAGAGTTATAATCCAACAGTTGACCTATCCTGAGAATGCATCTGACTAAGAGGTCAGGGAGGGCAACAGAAACAGTTGTATACTATAGGCCTGCAAAAATAGCTATCTGGAAATGAGTAACACATTCAAATTCAGCGGTTCTGGTAAAGCTACATTGAGAGAAGCCTTCCGAAATGGCTGTGTGGGTGTCACTGCTTGTTGAATGTGTCATGTGGGTGAGGAACCACAGTGAGAACATTCTTCCCCACAGCCCACAACTTCTATTTATAAGCCTATTCTACCAAATAATGTATTACAATTTTTGTAGGTAAGCATGAACCAGAAGCTTCACTGAATTAGAAATAACTGCAGAAAGATCTAGTTTCTCCTGGAGACACAAGGGTTTGCATCTGAGGTCATTGGAATGCAGCTACATAACAAAATAAAACCACTGTACCTTCCATTAGGTTTGGAGAGTGAAAGGATTTTTTAAAACTTAATTAAATTTGTGGTTTTCATGTTCTAGAACATAATATTTGTATCCTAAAACTAAATTCTGCCTTTCACACAGAAACCTCCAAGGGACTGTATAGCAATACTAAAAAGTAACACCTGAATTCAAAGTTCTTAATCCTTCATTTTAGATATTTCAAACGCATTTTACAGTCACTTGATTAGGTGAAGTGCATAACTCCCTTCCTTGTTTTTCAGCAGAAACATGTATATACTCGTTTTCAGAACATTATTCCACTGTCACAAAGTCTGCAAACTTAACTATTTAGACTAAAAAAGATAAAGCAGCTAAAAATTCTGCAGATCCTCTGATTGTGTGCTAGACTTTGTGGTTGTCATGACCCTCAGTCCAAAGGGAGAAAAGAATTATCTTACACTGAACTTCTTCAGAGGCCAGGTTTCTGCTGTTTTCCTTGTTTTCCCTAAGAAAAACAAGAGACAATTGCATTTGTGATGCTGCATATTTACTGATTCTGTAGGCAGAAAGCCTTTTCTGAGACGGATGAGATCTGCATTCCTTCACACAACCATGAATGATACAAAATACAGGAGATCTGAATGTTTAAACTTGGTTTAGTCACATGAAGCTTCAAATCTGATAAGAGCAGAAGCTTCAGTATGTAAGTGTTTAGGCAACAGCAGAAGACTCTTGTTAGTTCATTCATGTATTTTCTTCCCCTGTACCACTTTGATGATCTGAATCCCTCTGCTTTTTGTCCAACAGTGGTAGAGGGGAGTTGCAGAGACCTTCCCGGAAAAGTTTTTAGGAGAAAGTGTAAAAAACAAGAAACAAAAATCCTCACACATTCTTAACAATAGGGCTGAACAAAGAACATAGTGCATGAAAAAAGATCATTTTGCTATGTTACAATGACCTTGTTTTTGGAGTGCTTGGAATATATTCCCATTTTCTTTGTTTCTAAGCTGCTTTGAGCATAATTTAGTGTGTGTCTGTGGGAAAGTAGCATACAAATAAAGTGAATGAAGAAATGAAAATCTTACACGTGATCAAAAGGAATGTGCTCAGTGTTGGCTCCATCCTGCCTTGAAGATTGCTGACGACACAGCACTAAAACAAAAAAAGAAGAGAGGCAAAGAAACTGTCATAAATTAGGCATTTCAAAGGCGGAATTGAGGTCTGGATGGAATTTCCAAAAGGAAGTGCTTGTGGGGGGGCTGTTTCTGTAAAAAAAGAAAAAAAAGGTTGACAACTTCAGGGGTGGTTTTTACTTTTTATAATATGGTAACCCTATCACAAAATTGGAAGGAGGGGCCAATTTCATGAAGGAGGAGTGGCAGTTGAAGCCACTCTTATAAATGCTCACTCCTCCAAATGGATACTGTTAAGTTGTGGGTGAACATATCAGACGACACAGCAATTCTTCAAACAGCTCTTGTTTATTCACATGCCAGAACAGAACTGAACTGAAGGGTTCAGCCAGCCTGCTTATATAGAGCTCCACTACAATGCAACTGTAACCACTTTCTGTAACTATCGAATCAGTGAACGTCACTTTCGATCCCTTATTTGCATATGTGGACCTGAGTGAAAACTATCTACGGTATCCCCCTGCTGGCCCAGCGTGAGAACTTCAGTACATAACAGATACAATTTTCCCTAATAGAATTCAGTTTTGTACTTTCTTTTTGCTATCATATGCATGTTTGTGCACAATTTCTCCCATACCTGGGCACATAGAAATCTATGCACACAGATATTACTCTCCAACATTTTTGGTTGGAGACTTGCATTGCAAGTGTGTGTTTTGAAGGAAAACTGAGTTTCAGTTCACATATTGATCCTGTAAGTGTGAAATAGGTAAAGTAAAGGTACCCCTGCCCGTACAGGCCAGTCTTGACAGACTCTAGGGTTGTGCGCCCATCTCACTCAAGAAGCCAGGGGCCAGCGCTGTCCGGAGACACTTCCGGGTCACGTGGCCAGCGTGACATCGCTGCTCTGGCAAGCCAGAGCCGCACACGGAAACGCCGTTTACCTTCCCGCTAGTAAGCGGTCCCTATTTATCTACTTGCACCCGGGAGTGCTTTCGAACTGCTAGGTTGGCAGGCGCTGGGACCGAACAACGGGAGCGCACCCCGCAGCGGGGATTCGAACTGCCGACCTTTCGATCGGCAAGCCCTAGGCGCCGAGGCTTTTACCCACAGCGCCACCCGCGTCCCATGTGAAATAGGTAAGGTCACTTCAAATGGGAACAGAATTTCTTCCTCACCCCTACACAGTTATCAGATTTGCTGATACTTGAAAAATCAACCCTTTTTGTGGTAGATTATCATTGCTTCAGGTTACCATCACTCACCTTTCTTGACTAAAAGGTAGATCAAAAGTACCAACACCAGAATGGTAACACCCACAACTCCATATATAATTTTCTGATTTGACCCTGTCAAAAAAGAAGAGCAATCTGAATTTGATCAAAGAAGAATGAGCACTCACACTTTACATGGTGGGTGCCCTTTGTGGGATCGCACGCGGTGCTACAGTTCCCAGGGAACTTACTGGTAAACAGGGGCTGGCCTGCCTCTCAGCATTATTATTTGGAGGTTCACGTCCAGCCTCAGTAATCAAGTTTCTTGCTGGGAGTTGGGGCCAGTCCCATTTATATATAGGGAGTGAAGCTGAAAGTAGCCAGGCAGTCGGCTCAGGAGATTCTCCCACCCTCCCCTCCCTTAGTTTAATGTTTTCTTGTTTGCAGGTTAACTTAACTTAATGTCAGTGAACTACATGCGGGGATATGGGCTCGGCTGCTTGTGTACACATACATCTTGCAGTGCACCCCCATATCCCATTTACCCTGATGTGCCCCAGTTCCCCTGGCTGGGGGGGGGGGGGGCTGGGAGGTATATGCGCCCAAGGCCTAAGCCAAGGTCTTCTTACATTCAGAAGTTTAATAACGTTGTGGCCTAATTTTAATTCCATAACACGTTGTCAGAGTCTTTGTTCCTTTCTTATGAACCTTGGGGACTGTGGCTGTTGTGGCCTGGTCACGCAAAAAAGACTCTTCATTTTGTTTCCCTCACAAAGCCAAAATTGGCCCCACCTAAATCAGGCTAGGATTGCCATATATCTGGAAAATTCCAGATATGCAAGGAAATCAGATGCCTAAAAAGGTATCCTGGGGGAATTTTTGAATTTTAAGCAATGTCTGGATTTTCCTGTACATATGGCAACCAGTTTTTTTTTTTGGGGGGGGGGGGTTTCTGTCTGCCTGAGCAGTGGAAGGAATGTCCCCCCTTACATGGGATACCCAAAGCGTGCTTGTGCCCCCTGCCTTCCCACGTGCAGTAGCGCCAACTGAGGAGTAGGGGGATGGTGGAAAAGAAAGATGACTTGGTTATCCTGCCCTCACCTTCCTCCCTCCCGTGTGTTTTTTTGGAGGGAGGCTAAGGTGTCAGGAATTTTACTTTTTGAAATATGGCAAGCCTGAATCAGGCACTACTCCTCCCTCATATTTTTTGAATAAATAAACTATTTAGCCATTTTTCTCTGTACAGTGGTGCCTCTGGTTACAGACACCTCGGGTTACAAACACTTCAGCTTACAGACTCCGCTAACCCAGAAGTAGTACCTCGGGTTAAGAACTTTACCTTAGGATAAGAACAGAAATCGCGTGGTGGCGGTGTGGTGGTAGCAGGAGGCCCCATTAGCTAAAATGGTACCTCAGGTTAAGAACTGTTTCAGGTTAAGAACAGACCTCCGGAACGAATTAAGTTCGTAACTAGAGGTACCGTTGTATAGCCAACCAGCTTGATTGATGGCAATCATTGGTCTTTGCCAAAAAAAGGAGAAAAATTCAGACACTGACATCAAGAGTGCTATCAAACTTTCTACAGTGGCAAAAAGATTCTATTACTGTGGTCTCAGGGTATTAACGATCAGTGATGGGAAATGATAAAAAATGTTTTCTTTTCATGATTGTGCTTGAGTATAAATTGCATTATTTTGTTTCTGTGTTAAGATTTAAAATGGCATACTAAAACAATCAAACAAATAAATAAATAAGTAAATATTTTTACTCAATAATGCTGCTTACTTACCATTGGAATATAATGTATATATTAATGTGCATCATTACAAACGGTTTCATTTGAACTAAAAATCAATGGCTATGCCTAAGAGCCACTCATTTAATTGGGCTTACTCAAAGTATGACTTAGCTGGATGGAAGAACACATGTAACCTTTCATGCGCTCTTTAGAAAAAACATGATGTGCCAAAAGAAATGAAACAAAATGGACTGATCTAAGCCCCATCCCTAGACGCTAGGGATGATAAGCTGCCTAATAGCAATACCTATTTTTAATCAGCCATTAAACAGTGTTCCTGGAGAAGTGTTGTCATCTCCATGCTATTGGCCAGATTCTCCAACATTGGTTGCATAGGTGAAAAACAGCACCTATTTTCATTTAGATAAATGAATGTGCTCCAGGGAAGTCTCAACATGCTCTGTGGCTATGATTAACTGTTGTGGTAGGAGAATAGAAACCAAATGGATGAAGAATGAAATTAACTATGCTGGAATATGGCATGACTGTCTAGCTGGAACTCTAAACAGGACTATCCCATCATGCAACATTCTCTTGCAGGTTCCTTCCTAGTTTGATCATTTCTACAACCTTACCTGACTGGACAATCACATTCTGAGCAACACTGAGGGCAGATGTCTTCTCTTGGTTCTTTGCATCCTTCTGCTGGTAACCACAGGAATATTGGCCAGCATTCTTTGGCAATGCATAGACGATGTATTGAGCATTTTGAGATGTTGCTTTCTTGAATGAAACAGGAGCCCCATCTTTACAGAGAAAGAATCTGGTCACCACAACCTTTGATGGAGCCACACATAGTGCTGAGATAGTTTCCCCTTCAGGAACCAAAGTTGCGTTCAAGAATAAATCAGGAGCAGGAAGTTCACCTAGAGAACAAACGGAAGAAATAAATAAAGAGCATAAGTGAATGCAGAGAGTAAGTGAAAATGTTTTTGCAATGGACCGAATTAGAGTGCTTTATCAGCATTATTTTTGTCTTACCGTATTGCTTTTTAGCACTTTTTTCATAATTGTTTGTTGTATACTGCCTTTAATTATTTCTTTTGGGGGAAAGTGGCATGCCAGTGCTCTATTCTGTTTTTTTATTATTATTTAAAGCATTTAATGCCGTCTCAATTTTCATTTAGAAATTTGGGGTTGTAAACTCTCAATTTAATTATTTAAAAGGTGAGCAAAAAGATCCAAGATGGTGACTGAGACAGGAGCCTAGTCAGAGCTCCTGCCTTCAATTAGGCTTTTAAGTAGTTTTTAGCCACTTCCTGATTCTAATCTCACATTTTTAACATCTTCCTGGCTGCCTTACCACCTCTCCTTGTTTTTAGTTTATTGCTTTATTGTTTTACTGCTCAACCTGACACCCGATGAAGCCTGCCTCTGTCACTGACTTGCAGTTTTGTCTACTGGCTAAAATTTTGGACTAAAACATTGCTGTGAAGACTCAGCTCAAGCTTGATAGATCTCTGCTAACTTTACTGGAATGACTGCCAGAAGGAAAAAAATGAGGCAGGAATAGCCCAAACAGCATAATTGGGACTCACAAATCCTCTAAAGCAGAGACGCAGCTGAAAATCGACACCTTCATCCTCAGCTTGGAAACCGAACCAATCATAAGTAATGATATCACGGGAACCCCCTCCCTTTCAGGGAGGCAATGAGACAATCCGACGCAGAGGTTAGGAACAAGAGGGGTTCCCCCTATCCCAAATGCTGGCCCACCCATCTCTTTAGAACAAGACAGTGGATTTCTAGCATACACCCCTACCAAGAAATTTGCATAATGTCTCCAGAAACCATGGTCTTAGTTCTTCAAAGACTGAATGAAATTCTGACCAAATTATTTAATATAGAGCAAAATCTGGACACGTGCTCCCCCTCCACAAACTCTCAAATGGTTAAAAGGATGACAAGGCACAGCTGCATCATCAATCCAACAACCCAAGTCCTGGATGTAACAAGATCTTGCCAAGTCCTTCAAAGGAATCAGATAATGCTCGAGATTCACCACAATGTGCACAGATGGACGAAACACAGGTGAATCATGACATCCCTATCCCAGCTTCTGAACTGCCACTATCAAAAAGTAGATCTGGAAAAATTCTACTTTCTGCCTAGCATAAGAAATACCATACGTTTACTTATCACTTTTAGCAAACCAGCCCTCCCATCCTGACTTATGCAGATGAAAAACATCTTATGGAGGACTCACTCCCTTCCCCTGAAAAGGGTCTTCAAGGATGAAACAGTGAGACAGCTTATCTCTGGCAGAGAATCACAGCCAATGTTGAAAAGTGAAACTAAATTAAATAACAGAAATGCCAGTTGCATGATGGGGGAGAATAAAACCCTGAGTTTAGAACTACAAGAGCTGAAGAGGAGATTAGTAAGCATAAAGTCAGAAATTTCAACTCTAGACATAAGGACACTGGAACTGGAAACACAACATTTAAATATGTCCAACAGCTCCCCATCATGAAGAAGGCCATGTGTGCATCTGACTGATCTCTTCCCAAGTGACAGAGATGAAGAGGGGGACTCTGGCAACCCTGATACTCCCATGCTAATAACCTTCAAGGAACCCCATGTCACTGACAGGCAGTTGGAACCACACAATAGTACCCAGGCTACACACAGACTTTTGCCTAATGCCTCCAAAACTCATGATCCAACTGGTGCCCAGATACTCACCCTTAAACAGGAGGGCCAGCTTTCTCCACTACCTCTCTGGCAGAACAGGACAAATGAGGTCCCTGCTCAGGAAGTTGGCTCTTTGCTAATCAATGATCCCCACTTTGTAGCACATGCCTCCCTAATACTTCCAAAGGCACAGAAGAAACTAATAGCCCCCCAACCACCCCATGAGGGAAAGAGGGACTGACAGCCAACAGGCCAGCATAAGGTCACCCTCCTAACCTGGAATGTAGCCAGATGGGCTGCATCTATCAGGGATACTTGCTTCACTGATTTTCTATCCCAACATCACATCATCTTGATTCAGGAAACCTGGGCCAGGGATGACATATCATTAAATGGATATAATTCCTTTACAACCGGAGCTGAACTGGGAAGAGGCTTGGCAGAGCAAAAGGGTGGTTGGGGACCTTTATCTCTACCAACATTGGCTCTACACCAAGACCCCTCCCCTCCCTTAAGACACTTGCCATGGCTACTATACTCCACCTCAATGAGAAGGCTCTACTATTTATAAATGCCTACATGCCCCCAATGTGCCAGAAATCTGATATCAGAGCCCAATGGAGTGAGCTGGAAGGATACATTGCAGACCTCATCCTACAGAACCCTAATGCAATGGTGGTGCTGGGAGGGGACATAAATGACAGACTAGGACTGAATGACCAAACCCTATATACACGGTTCAGCCATACCCCACCAGATCTGGAGATCGTAGGCCTGCTAACAACACAAGCCTCAAAAGACCAAATGTCAAACTTTACAGGTCTCTGCCTAGCACAAATATCCTTCAAACTAGGTCTTTACATTTTAAAGGGTGCCCTTGGAAAGGACCATCCAGCTGAGTTCACCTTCTTGTCTGGAATCGGGATGAGTGCCATTGATTACATTATTGTCTCTGAGGACCTTCTCCAATACGTAAACAAAATAGAGGTCATACCCAGATTCAAGAGTGACCATTTCCCAGTCTCACTCCACCTAACAGAAATCACACAGAAGGAACATAGTGAGGGCAATTCCCAGCCCACTTTAATACCTGTGGGGAAAACACATCGCTGTGCCAAATGGACACCCCAATTAAATAAAAAAGTAACCAAAATGCTGAACGCAGAATGATGCACAGAATCCTTAAAGTCAGATCGCTTACAGTCCATCCGAGCTACCCTGATATCAGCTGAGTCCCCAGAGGCCCTCCTGACAGCCTATAAGGACCTGACTCAAGAACTGCATCAACATCTCAACAGAACAGAGCAGAGACATCACCAACACCACTCCAAACCATGATTCGATAAGGACTCCATTGCTATAAAAAAAGCTCTTATAAACTCATATGAAGCATTTGTTTCAAATGAAATTCATACAGCTACACCGGACCTCCTCCACTATAAAAGGCACTATAATCAGGTGCTAGCTCTCTCTCTCTCTCTCTATATATATATATATATATGGAAACAGAAAGAAATAACTGGACACAGGTTATCTAGGCAGCCAAATCCAAAAATTCAGCTCACTTCTGGAAGATCATAAGGCTCTCCCAACCTAACAAACCATTAGTGGCAGAATCCTATATCCCGTCAAGGATTTGGGAGACACATTTTCAGGAACTCTACAGGGATAGAGCTGATGGGGAAGGCCAAATTCCTGAAAGCATAGTGAACCTCCCAAAGTGGGGCCCAGTAACAACAGAAATCAAGTGGTGGCTGCACGGCAGCAGCAGGAGGCCACATAAGCTAAATTGATACCTCAGGTTAGGAACAGTTTCAGGTTACGAACGGGCATCCAGAACGAATTAAGTTCTTAACCAGAGGTACCACTGTATTACATAGACATACGGGCCAGGTTTATCCTGCCTATCCTGCAAAAATCCTCAGGACATACAGAACAACTTAACATCTCCCTACTACTCCAGGATGAAAACCCAGATGCAGTGGCGTAGCGTGGGGGGTGCAGGGGGGCCAGCTGGACCGGGCGCAACATCTGGGGGGGCGCACTCGCACTCGCAGCTCTCTGCCCCTACCTGGCTCACTCACTCTCTCTCACTGCAGTGCTGGCTGTGCAAATCCGATCCGAGCCGCCGGGTCGCCGCCCACTGTGGAGGGGAGGGTGCCAGGCGTGCGGTGCGGAGAGAGAGCGAGGGACTATCTGGGGGAGGGACAGTGCAGCGGGGGGGGGGGCGCAAATTACTTGCCTTGCCCCGGGTGCTGACAACCCACGCTACGCCACTGCCCAGATGTCACATACTCAGTTGCTAGATTTTGCGCTGCCATGATGGATATTCACCGAAGGATGGTTTGTGTCACAAACCAGTCCTAAACTGAAGGCCCATATTGCAAGACCTGTCTTCGCCTTAAGTTTGGCTTCTTACAGTTGTTTTAACTGCATGTTTTTTTATTTGTTTTTTCTTAGCTTTTATCTGTTTTAATTATCAGTCTTTATCCATCCATTATCAGTGTTTAATCTCATATTTTATTCACATGTTTTATACTATGCTTGTTTCTTTGTCCTTCTTTGCTCTAACAATGATCTGTTTAAATCCTAAGCTCTATTTTATTATATGTTTTTCTTATGCTGGTCTGTGACTGTAATAAAGTTCATTCATTCATTCAAGAGCATAAATGAATCCAGAGAGTAAATGAAAATGTAGTTGCTGTGGAGGGTGCACATTTGAATAATCATGTAGAATTAGATTGTTTTATCACCGTTATTTTTTTATTACTGTATTGCTTTTTAGCACAAATTTTCATAATTATTTATTGTATATTGCTTTAAATTATTTCTTTTTGGGGGAAACAGGCATACAAGTGTTCTACTCTGTTTTATTTATTTAAATTTATTTATTTATTTATTTATTTATTTTATTTAAAGCATCTTAACACCCCTCAATTTTTATTTAGAAATCTGGGATTGTAGACTCTCAAATTAATTGTTAAAAGGGTATGGAAGATAAATACTTAGGTGAGCAAAATATATCTTATGAGGCAATCCTATGTCAAGGTTCCAATAGGATGATATTTTTAAGGATAAAACAACTCTCTAGCTCCAGCCCACATGAGTTGCTTAAATAAGGAGGCCCTTCAGAGAGTGGTTTTGCTCTCTAAAGCCCCTCCTAGCCTCATTTAAAAGCAGGCAGTGTAAGATGTGAGAGAAAGTCAGAATATCTTTAGTAAGTGGTCAGAATGTGAGGGAAGGAGGGTTCAACCAAGCTTAAAGGGGAGGTTTGGGCAAGATATGAGGGGATAGGCAAGGGTGTGAGTGAGGGGTAAACGGAGGAGAGGTTAGCAAGGTGGAGGGGATGGAGGGCTGAAGGGATTGGTGAGCTGAGAAAATGTGGGTGGCAGCCTCTAGTACATTCCATATTTTCTAGCTTGATGATGAAACAAAACATCCCTGACTTTCTTTGACAATGAACATTTAGCATTAGACATGTGGTTCGAGTAGAGGAAGAAACACACACCATTCTCTGCAATCGTGCACACACTAGCGCACACAGTCTTGCACAGTCTCAAACTCACCTGCAGAAGTGCAAAGTTCTGAATCTTTGTCATCACCCAAACACCAGTGATTTGCAAGCAGAGCACCTGCAATAACATCCATGCAATATGTTTATAATATATTTTAACAAGTAAACACAAGGACAGAGCAGTATTTCAGTAATTCTCCATACCTGCTATTTTGGCTGCAGTCTCTTTGGAGTGGCTTTAGTGTTTTCTAGCAATGCCTGGTAGTTTCCAGTTATGAAAATCATACACATATAAATGAGAGTCAATGTAATGACATATAATTGCCAGGTTTCCTCTATGTCAGAGCACCTCCTATTCTGCTGCAGGTTTTTTTCTTGGTGCAAAAGGGTGCATGGGGTTGAAAGAGATTAAACAAGCATGTCAGAATGCAGAGCTGAGGAGAAACCAATAAAATTTGCCCTTTCCCATGTGTTTCACACTGTTCCCTCTACTAGGTAAAGGTAAAGGGACCCCTGACCATTAGGTCCAGTTGTGACCGACTCTGGGATTGCGGTGTTCATCTCGCTTTATTGGCCGAGAAAGCCGGCGTACAGCTTCTGGGTCATGTGGCCAGCATGACTAAGCCGCTTATGGCGAACCAGAGCAGCGCACGAAAACGCCGTTTACCTTCCCGCCGGAGCGGGACCTATTTATCTACTTGCACTTTGATGTGCTTTCAAACTGCTAGTTTGGCAGGAGCAGGGACTGAGCAATGGGAGCTCACCCCGTCACGGGGATTCAAACCGCCAACCTTCTGATTGGCAAGTCCTAGGCTCTGTGGTTTAACCCACAGCGCCACCCGCGTCCCGTTCCCTCTACTAGCACTTCTTTAATTTGTACATTTAGATTATGTTGTGCAACCCAGTCATTCTTAAACTGAAATCCTTTATTCTCTTGCAGATAGTAATAGAAGATGATGAAGAGGAAGAAGGGGGGAAAAGAAGTTAGATGTTTTCATGAAATGTCCTCCCCAAGCTGAAGAAGAAGGCCTTATTTCAGTTTATTTTTTAAAATGTCTGTTGAAAACAGCTTGGCTTTTCTGCAGTCCTCAAGGGGGGGGGGTGTCAAAGCATTAGGATCACCCACTCCTGCCCTGCTGTCCACCACCACCAATCACGCTGATCCCCCTCTCACACAGGGACATGTTCCCTCACATGCTCCAGAATTTCCCAGATAAAACATGTCAGTTTCACCATCTCAGCTAAGTCCACTAATTTTAACAACCACTCTTCCATTCTTGGTAATGATGAGTAATTCCATCTTTGACACAAACACACACATTCCTAGGAAAGCTCTGATGGGAATTATGAGGTTTACTTTCCCCAGATCAAATTGCCCTCCCAGTTTCCCAAACTTACAAAGAACCCAGAAGATATTCATCAGGGCAGAGCAGGAGTTGGCTTCCCAGTATGATGTTTGTCCACTCTTCCCCACTTCTGACTCTCTGCTCCTTCTACTTCTCTCACAGATGAGACGGAAATCATCACGACTTTTGCAGCATGCATGCTTCTATCCCCTCCCCTGGGGAACACCCCCACATGTGGCTGCAGATACGATTCAAGGATGTATAATTTTACACCATTCCTTCTGGTGAACTATTCAACATATCTGTGACCCTCAGGAACATTCAAGATAATATTTGATGGTCAGAAAGGCAGCTTTTCATCCGTTATCCTACTTTCCCCTACCAGAAGGTGCTGTGAAAATGTGTAGATTAGTTCACATGAAAGAGAGAAGAATCAGACATTAATTGTGGTGAAAATTTTGTTATTGGGAAATAAATAGGAAATCAACCCTCCTTGAGAACAGTATTCCCTCAAGATAAAGTGGATGGGGTTGCATACCAGCAGCCTATGCCCATGATAGATCTAAAGCAGTGGTGTCCAAACTTTTTTCAAAGAGGGCCAGATTTGATGAAGTGAAGGGCCGTGAGGACCAGCCAAAGGGCCAACCATAGTTGCTGACCTTTTTTAGGATTGAGGTTATTGGGCTTTTTTTAGGATTGAAGTTGTTGAGGTTTTTTAATGATTTTACCCCACAGGGGCCAGATTAAGCCAATCGGTGGGCCGGATTAGGCCCCCGAAATGGACTTTGGACATACCTGAGCTAAAGCATGTACACACCCATGCACACAAACCACCCCCAAGGTAACATGGCCTATAAAGAAGGGAGAGTGCCTGGCCTGCATTGTGAGACCTTGTGGGCCACTTTTATGCCACAGGGCCTTGATCCCTAATCCAGGAGTTTCTGATCTTGGAGTGGAACGCGCAACAGTTTTGTAAGGCAAGTGACCTGGTCCTTCCTGCTGTCTGGCTGCAGGTTTCATCTTATTACATTCCATCTCAGCTGTGAAGGATTCAGCCATTCTATTAGTATCCCTATGGAAAAGGGCTCCAGCTTCCTTGAAGATGTTGAAGTGGTAATTTCTGTGAGCCTTTAGACTGGTTTAGGAAGATTATTTCTCTGCCCCAAAGAAAAGCAACAATTTCCGAATTAATCTGAGAGAAGTTCATCAAAACTTACTCATATCTTATTATTCCATTGCTGTGTTTCCTCCCCCCCCCCCCCTTTTCTTTATGGCAATTCAGTATAAGGATTCTCATGACTGGAAAAGAATAAAACATTGGGGGGGGGGACTTGGCTCTTTATATGACAGGGTCCCCAGGTAACTCAAATGTCTAGTGGGTGGATTGTTTCTTTTGCTCAAAGCACTATGGCAAGATCTGCTGAGATCGGGAGTTTGGGATGCAATGGGTTAAGCCAGATTATGTCCCCAACCCTGGCTCAGTCAAAGGTGTAATTTGCTCAACGCAGTTCAACCAGGGCTCTGCCTGCTGAACCAAAGCTAGCTGAGACAAGGCCGGTGTAACTTCCTAAAATGAGCATCCCAGCAGCATGACATGAGCAAGACCTAGAAGGGAGAGTTTAGGCTGGATCCTAAACCCATTCAGCTAGATCATGTGACCTGGCAATCTGCCATAATCATGCTTTTAAAGGGTTGTATTCGTCTGGCAGGGTTAAGTAGAGCAGCAGCTCTGCTTCTAAAATGAGGCTCGGATCTGATAAAACTTCATGCTGCTTTAACTTTGGTTTGCTTTACTATAACTTTTTTCTGCAAACGTTTGCTTCCTAATATGATACCCACCTCTACAGATACAGGAAGCTCATGAGAGGCAATGATGTACTTGGAAAAACAGAACTGCAAAAATTAAACATAGCCATTAAGCCAAACTATTAGAAAAACATTGATAAAAACCTCAAAGGAAGGAAGTGTATTCATCAAAATAGATGTTAGGCTGAACCAGTGTAGTAAAAGAGTCTACAATAAATCTAAGTGCTATTTTTGGGCCTCACTGCTTTCCCTTTCCCTCCTTTTACTGCTCTTTTAATATTTTAGCTTATTACTCAAGTTCACTTTTCACAGCTGTAACAACAACAGCCTTTCTCATGAGAGAGTTCATGTCAGCAAAAATCACTAGAACAACAGAATATTCTGAAAGTGATCATAACATTTCATAAACATTATTGTATCATAGTCCCACCTCCCTGTCACTGATATGCAAACTAGAGGGCCCATCACCCTGTTTAGCAAGCATCTGAAGTGGCCCTGTCCATGTGCCAACATACTGCAGAGAGTGAGCGTGGGAAAGCTGTGGCCTTTGAGATGCTGGTGGACTCCATCTCTCATCTGCCTCAGCCAGCATGTCTTATGGCAAAGGAAAATGGGAGTTGTAGTCCAACAGCATCTGGATGACCACAGCTTGATACAGAATCTGGGGTCAATCCACAATCCTGGGACACTTCCCAGCTTGCACTTCTTTCCTCAGAAATAGGCACTGCTCATGCAACGTACATGAAAGGAGTAATGACTTCAAGTCTTCCAAGTAAAGGGAGGCTGGGGAGATGGTCTGTAAGGTGTTCCTGTGAGGAGGAGACCTACGAAATTGCTCTTCATTTGGACTGACTACCTCAGCAGCACAGAGATGAGGGGGTGCAAAGCAAGGCATGACAGAGAAAGTACTAAGGACACGGTTCCTTGCAGGATTCAGTTTGGGGACTCTATTAAAGCAGAGCTGCTTTTTCAACAGTCATGTTAAGACTGAGCCTTAAATGGGAACTTCCCTGAGGCTATTTTGGCCTTCTGTGAGAAGGACCAGTTCCCTTAAATGGACTCTAATGAACATTGACTCTGACAGTGAAGGAGGCTGATCCCCTCAGCATCCTAGAAGAGCAGCACAACCTCAACTGGTTGGATAGATACCAGCACAATGCAATCTACTTCTGCAAGTGCTTCTGATTTGGTATGTACATCTGGACAATTTTGTTTCTCCCACCTGGAATCCCTGGTCATAAGATGGTATACAGCATAACAGTGCTTTCACAGTGTTTCACCCATTTGAAAATCTTTGGCTGCTCATTCCCACTTGCTTGTGTCTTGGGAGGACTGAGGTGTGTAATAAGAATGCATTTGTGAATGAGAACTATTGAGGAGCCAGGAGGGAAGTTGCCATAGGCTGGATTGTTTTTACACTGGTGTGGGAAGCCTCCAGTCCATGAGCACAACAAGGCCCATCACGTCTCCTCCTTTGGCTGACCAAATTATGGGAGCCCTCTCCACCCATCCTAGACCTGACATCCTCAGCTTGTTTCTGATTTTAACCTTTCAATATGGTTCTTACTATGTGGGTTTATGTACCATTGTTGTAAACCACTCTGATATATGCGTATGAATATCAGCATATGAATATTTTTCTAAATAAATAAAGCCAGGCCTTCAATGAAACAATTGGGAGCTTCACTTGGGCCCCCCAGTTGTCCCCTTTGCTGGAGCAAAGCATGCCTTGCTCAAGGAGAGGGGAGAAGTTTCTCCTTCCCAGTGTAGCTCTTTGAAGCCGTGATGTGCTGTTCCTTTGAGTCTTTAGTTTTGGAGATAGAAAAGAGTGTTATGAAGTGGCTTGCAAAACACAGGGCTGCCAACCTCCCTTCCTTGCTTTCTGGTTCCCATGTTTGGATAATGTCTGAAGGAATTTTAACAGAATTACGTCATGTGACAGACAGGTGGGTTGCCCTGGCCATCTATCAAAGTTGACTAATGGGGTTGGACCCCAAAAGGTCCCCACCATGGTTTACCTGCTGAAGATCCCTATATAATTGTTTTTTCTATTTGTGTATCTTTTTCTATACTCCTTTACATAGAATGTGGTCTTTGTAAACATAGCATACACCAGGTGGCTAACATATTATAGAAATACGGCACAATTCAAAGCAACATAATAGTGAAACAATTTATTTGGCAGAATTACAAATAATATTTTAAAACATAGGCATGTTAAAATAAGCAGCAGATAATATAAATCCCAGCAGATAAAAGGCTATACATTGATGTCCATTAATTAATACTACGTAGACATCTTTGCTGTATTGTTTTCAGTACCTGCTATAAAAACTTCTGGAACCCATGCCATTTATTGGAACCTTAAAGGTCAAAACCAGTACTTGAACTCAGCATAGCAAAATACTGAAAACATTATTGTAAGTGAATAAATGGATGAGGTTAGGAGGATAGACAAAGAACAGTCTGGAGGCATTTTTTTTTTCTTCCAGTGGGATTACCTAGTTTCTATGTCTGACCAAGGAGCAATTACACTTTTCCATGAAATAGGTGATGATTGGCGCTGAGACCAGGAGAAGAAGCACCAATAAGGAGCGGAGAATCCAAATATAGAGAGATATTGTCTGACCTGGATTGAATAGAAAAAAAATCAGAAAGGTTTTTGTGTCTATTCAGATATGACCAGATACAGATAGATAAATCAGCAGATAGACGTTAACAAGTTCCCTACAGTTTGATGCTTGGTGGAAGAATGTACAAGTGTATCATAACACTTTTCCTACTCTGATTATATACTCCTATTGATTTTCTCAAATAGGAACATGTTGGCAGCATAGAATGACTGACATAGCAGCTAAACAAAGGTTTGGTTTAGAAATTCACCTGAACCTAGCTTTGTGGTTCAACCTCTTCCACTTAATCTTAATTTGTAGTCAAGGATGGTCCTATTGTTAGCAAAAACCTGGGTTGAGATGACATGGTAAGGAAAATGTTGGCATAGCTGTTTTGCTTTGCAGTACTAAAAGGGCATAAGGATTAATGCAACTATGCACATAGCTCAAAATATTTTCATGCCTACAGTGGAAAATTGAGAGGCGTGAATAAAGTACCCCAGCTCATGGAATAAAGATGTACCTATCATTTACCTCCCTCCGTGGAATAGGGAAAACTGGTTACATCTATGCTGATCATTTAGAAATTCTGTGCCATCAGACGCCATCAAGGCACTCTGGAGGAACTCACTCCCCTTGATCTACAGAAACAATCATCCATACATTTTTCACGATCTATTTGTTCAGAGTTGAGTGTCAAACCTTATGCAACCAAAATGGCACCTTACACACTCAAGGCATGTGCTAGTTGTATGTAAACAGATGAAAAACATTTCTGAAAACACTGTAAGGTTTGAACACTGTAATCTCAAAAGCAGATCAGGGAGGTCTGAACATGTTCTGTGGCTATGAAATACTGATAAATTATTGTGGTGGGGGGATAGAAACCAGATGGATGGAGAATGAAATGGACTATGCTAGAGTATGGCATGGCTTATGGCATGGCTGGCTAGCTGGAACCCTAAACAGGACTATCTCACCATGCAACATTCCCTTGCAGGTCCCTGACAATCTTACCTGACTGGACAATCAGATTCTGAGCAACACTGAGGGCAGATATCTTCACTTGGTTCTTTGAATCCTTCTGCTGGTAACCACAAGAATAATGCCCAGCATTCTTCGGCGATGCGTAGACTATGTATTGAGTAATTTGGCATATTGCTTTCTCGACTGAAACAAGAGCCCCATCTTTACAGAAGAAAAATCCAGTCACCACAACCTCTGATGGAGCGAAACATAGTGCTGTGATAGTTTCCCCTTCAGGAACCAAAGTTGCGTTCAAGAGTAAATCAGGAGCAGGAAGTTCACCTAGAGAATGAACAAATGGAAGAAATAAGGAAAAAGCATAAATGAATGCAGGGACTAGGTGAAAATGCAGTTGCAATGGAGGGTGAACATTTGAGTAATCAATCGGCATTAGATTGCTTAATTACCATTATTTTGTTTACTGTATTGTTTTTTAGCACTGTTTTTTTCCATAATTGTTTGTTGTATACTACCTTTAATTATTTCTTCTTGGGGAAAGTGTTAAGCAAGTGTTCTAGTCTGTTTTATTCATTTAAAGCATTTTAATGCCACTTCAATTTTTATTTAGAAATTTGGGCTTATAGACTCTCAATTTTATTCTTAAAAAGTTATAGAAGATTAATAGTTAGGTGAGCAAAAAGATCCTATGAGGCAATCCTATGTCAAGGACTTTTGCAGAATGCATGCTTCTATCCCCTTCCTCTAGGGGACACCCTCAAATTTGGCTGCAGCTACGACTCAAGAATGTATAATTTTTACACCATTCCTTCTGAAGAACTATTCAATGTATCTCTGACCCTCAGGCACATTCACTTAGAGAATATTTGATTGTCAGAAAGGCAGCTTTTCATCCGTTATCCCATTTAACACCCACCAGAAACCCCTCTGAAAATTAGTAGCTTAGTTCACATGATAGAGAGAAGATTCAGACATTAATCATGGTTGGAAATTCCTTCTAAGGATATAAGTAGGAAACATTTTTCCAGCATAAAATGAGTGGGGCTGCAAACAAGCAGCTAATGCCTAAGAGGGAGCTAAAGCATGTACACTCCCATGCACACAAACCAGCCCCATGTAGCCTGACCACCCCCAAGGCCTATAAAGACTGCATTGAGAGACCTCATGGGCCAGGTGTATGCCACAGGTTCTTGATCCCCATTCTAGCTATTATATACTCCTGTTGATTCTCTCAAATAATATAAATCAGTCAATTTCTATTATCTAACTTGTGGCTGATTTCTTTTAATCATTCTTTGCCCAGGCAGTCACATTACATGACCCATGAGAGAAGAAAATAGTCAGACTGCACATCGGTGATGGGATAAAATCAGGCCAAATCTTTATTGACAGCAGCAGGCAAGGCAAGGGATGGCATGGCTTCGGGTCCCAGGATCAGATCATCATTCCATAAGCCCCATGTTGAAGGAATGTATCAGCTGGGTTTGGATCACTCCAGACCTGTATGACGGGAGTCGGCCAGAGTTAAACCTTGCCGTGGTGCAAGCCAAGCAAGCAAGGTCTCACTGGAGCACCAGGCTGCAGTTTTCAACCAGGCAGATACTGAACCGATGCTTGGAGTTGCCATGGTCAGTCCTCTCCTCAGGCCTCTTATGGGGCCCACCACTATACTCTCAAAGCAAAACGACTGTGAGCTCCAGGGGAAGGAGACTTATGTAAGCTTCCTCCTCCCGTCTTCAGCAAGGGTTAATGGGGCAGCTTTTTCCCATGAGACCATCACACAGAGAAAAGATACTGAGCAAAACCTTATCCAGTATTTTGCTGCAATCTATGGGCCACAGTGCCGCTGGGCAAAGGTGTCCCATGCTTATTGGGCACGGAATGGGGCATAAAGTGATATGGTGAAAAGCTTGAACAAATAGCAAGAAAGCCAGTAAGGAGTGATGCATTTCCCTGACTCTCTGTAGCCAACTGGCTCTTGATTGATGGCAATCATTTGTATTTCTCAAAAAAGGAGAGAAATTCAGACATTGACATCAAGAGTGCTATCAAACTTTCTCCAGTAGCAAAAAGATTCTATAAATGTGGCATCAGGGTATTAATGATCTCTGATGGGAAATGAGAAAAATAATGTTTTCTTTTTGTGATTGTGTTTGAGTATAGATTGCATTATTTTGTCTTTCTGTTAAGATTTAAAATGGCATACTAAAACAAACAATAAGATAAATAAATATTATTACTCATTGATGCTGTTTACTTACCATTGGAAGGACAATTACCTGGGCAGGAAAAAACATGGACAATATCAGAAAAGCATGGCTCATCAAAACATCAAGAAACACAAAGCTCTCATAAATGTGCTCTTATCAAGGCAGTGGTGCCAAACCGAACTGTGGAGCAGAACACAACTCCTGATTGGATCACAAACTTCTCTGGATTTTTTAATGTGGTTTTACCACAAAAGGGACACACTTTATATGTATTTTAATATAACAGGTGTATTTTATTTGGAAATTCATTGAAAAGCACTGGTAAGATGCATATTTTGAGGAATGCATACAAAATGTGTACATTAATGTATATATTATGGTTCATCATAACAATGGGTTTGATTTGAACTGAAAATCAATTGTTATGACTAAGAATCATTCATTTCATTACACCTACTCAATGTATAACTGAGCTGGATGGAAGAACATATGTAACCTTTCATGCACTCTTTAGAAAAACATGATGTGCCAAAAGAAATGAAACAGGATGGACTTAGGCTGATCTAAGCCCCATCCCTAGAGGCTAGACACATAAATCATGAATATTTTTAACAGGTTGCAAAAGCATCACTCTCTGATAAGCTGCCTAACAGCAATGCCTATTTTTAATATGCAATTAAACAGTGCCCCTGGAGAAGTGCTATCATCTCCATGCTATTGGCCTGATTCTCTAACATTGGTTGCATAGGTGCAAAACACCACCTATTTTCATTTAGATAAATATATGAATGTGCTCCAGGGAAGTCTGAACATGCTCTGTGGCTATGATTAACTGTTGTGGTAGGAGAATAGAAACCAAATGGGTGGGGAATTAAATGGACTGTGCTGAAATAAGGCATGGCTGGCTAGCTGGAACTCTGAACAGGACTGTCCCACCATGCAACATTCTCTTGCAGGTCCCTTCCTAGACTGATCATTTCTACAACCTTACCTGGCTGGAGAATCAGATTCTGAGCAACACTGAGGGCAGATGTCTTCTCTTGGTTCTTTGCATCCTTCTGCTGGTAACCACAGGAATATTGGCCAGCATTCTTCGGCAAAGCATAGACGATGTATTGAGCATTTTGAGATGTTGCTTTCCTGAATGAAACAGGAGCCCCATCTTTACAGAAAAAAAATCTGGTCACCACAACCTCTGATGGAGCCGTACAGAGTACTGTGATAGTTCCCACTTCAGGATCCAAAGTTGAATTCAAGAATAAGTCAGGAGCAGGAAGTTCACCTAGAGAACAAACAGAATGAATGAATGAATAAATAAATAAATAAATAAATAAATAGCATAAGTAAATGCGGAGAGTAAGTGAAAATGTAGTTGCAATGGAGGGTGAGCATTTGAGTAATCATGTGGAATTAGATTGTGTTATCACCTTTATTTTTGTCACTGTATTGCTTTTTAGCACTCTTTCCCCCCATAATTGTTTATTGTATACTGTTTTTAATTATTTCTTTTTGGGGAAAGTGGCATGCCAGTGTTCTACTCTGTTTTATTTATTTAAAACATTTTAATGCCGCCTCAATTTTTATTTAGAAATTTGGGGTTGCAAATTCTCAATTTAATTCTTAAAAATGTATAGAAGAAGGAAGAAGGGTTCAGCCAAGCTTAAAGGGGAGGTTTGGGTAAGATATGAGGGGATAGGCAAGTGGGTGAGTGAGGGGTAAATGGAGGAGGGGTTAGCCAGGTGGAGGGGATGGAGGGCTGGTGGGATTGATGAGCTGAGAAAGTGTGGGTGGCAGCTTCTAGTACATCTCATATTTTCTATAAGCTTGATGATGAAACAAAACATCCCTGACCTTCTTTGATAATGAACATTTAGCATTAAACATTTGGAATGAGTAGAGGAACACCCCCCCACACACCATTCTCTTCAATTCTGCACACACATAAACACACAGACTTGCACAGTCTCAAACTCACCTGTAGAAGTGCAAAGCTCTGAATCTTTGACATCACCCAAACACCAGTGATTTACAAGCAGAGCACCTGCAATAACATCTATGCATTAGGTTTATAATATGTTTTAACAAGTAAACACAAGGGCAGAGCAATGATTTAATAATTCTCTCAATCTGTTATTTTTGCTGCAGCCTTTTGGATTGTCTTAAGTGTTTTCTAGCAATCCCTGGAAGTCAGATGTGAAGCAACCCGCTCTGGTACCCAGAGCGGTGCTCGTCTCAGGGGGCGTGGCGTGCATCCTGGGGGTGTGGTGCACCGCCAACGGGGCATGGTGCACCGCCCGGGGGGGGGCATGGCAAACAGCATGTGCCCTGGGGGTTGCCGCCGATCAGGGGGTCAGTTTTTTGTCACACCCCCCCTTTGGAATGGCACCCGGAGTGAGCCCCGCCCTTGGAACGCCCCTGCTGGTAGTTTCCAATTATGCAAACAATACGTATATAGTTAAGAGTTAATGCAAAGGCATATAATTGCCAAGATTCCTATATACCAGAGCACCCCCTATTCTGGTGCAATTTTTTTTCTGGGTGCAAAGGGAGTGCATGGTGTGTGAAAGAGATTAAACAAGCATGTGCGGATGCAGAGCTGAGGAGAAACCAATAAAATTGCCCTTTCCCATGCATTTCACACTGTTCCTTCTCCCAACACTTCTTTAATGTGTACATTTACATTATGTTTTATAACCCAATCATTGTTAAACTGAAATCCTTGGTTCTCTTGCGGGTAGTACTGGAAGAAGAAGAAGAAGAAGAAGAAGAAGAAGAAGAAGAAGAAGAAGAAGAAGAAGAAGAAGTTAGGTGTTTTCATGAAATGTCCTCCACAAGTTGAAGAGGAAGGCCTTATTTCAGTTTATTTTTTAAAATGTATGATGAAAACAGCTTGGCGTTTCTGCAGTGCTGGGGGACAGTCCTTTCAAAAGATCTAAAGACATAGGCAGTTTAGGATACAGCAGATCTCTCCGTCAGCTGGGCTCACCATGCAGTAAATCTCTCAAGCTCAGACAAAGATATGCTCATCATAGCTTTTTCAGCAGGGGGTTGGTCCACTGTCCCGCAGACTTTGTGGGGGAGCGGACTATACTTTGGAGAGAAAAAAACAAATGATTTTTGCCTGCCTGCAAAGAGGCCTGAAGATGCTTCACTTTACCTGTCCCACTTGTCATTCCAATAGCTGCAGTTGGGCTTCCCCAGCCAGCCAGGCGCCCTGGCGGGGTAGGAAGCTGCATTGGCCAGCAAAGACAGAAGCAGCAGCCCTGGCAGAGGAGCCGTGGATGCAAGTAGGGGAACCAGGGTGTCACCAGAGTGTCACCGGAGCTTTACCCACCACCTGCTGCTGCTGTTTCCCAAGAGGCACTGTGGAGAAGAAGACAGAGTCGCCTGCCAATCCACAAGCTGTAGCTGCGGCCACCACAATGACCCGCCTGAATGCCATGGGAGGAATGAAGGAGGGAGGGAGGCAGGTGGCAGTGAAGAAAGTGCGTGAGGAAGCGGTGCAGAGGAGGCAGGAAGGGTAAACTGAAGGAGAGGGAGGAGGAGTAGGAGGAAAATGCAGCAGCAGCTGGCAGCTGGTGTCACACCCCCCCCCCCTTCACAGTGCTGCCCTGCTGAGGCGGGCAGGCGCCCAGTATGGGACAAGATTGCTCCGTCCCTGAGGAGAAAAGCACTGCCGTGTGAGGGTGAGGAAGGGAGAGAGAGGAAAAGAATGTGCGCATTGGCAACACACGCGTTGCCAATCCATGCGGCAATTCCCCGACCGTCCGCGGGCCAGATCTAGAAGGCAATTGGGCCTGATGCGGCCCGCGAGCCTTAGTTTGTCGACTTATGCTGTAAGTTCCCCAGAAGGCTGTTGCAGGGATGTGGCAAGGAGCAGGTGACTTAAACTGGAACTGAAGTTCATTCAAATCAGTTTTGAGTCCTGTCAACCTCACACAGAACAGTATTTTTAAGGCTTGTTTTTCCACTGCCTCACTTAGGCAGAGCAGCAGCCCTTCTGAAAATGGGCTGGATCTGGTGTATCTTTAACTCGCTTAACTTGTGCCAGTATGCTTTATACCATCTTCTGCGTACAACTTAGAATCTATAATGGAAGCATCAGGGAACCTATCATCATACAGCTTTCCACATTCCCAAAACTACAGATCTGGACAAAGTTGTTGAGTTTTTTCTTTTTGGGGGGTGGTGTGTGTCAAAGTTTTACGATCACCCACTCCCCACCCTGCCATCCACCACTGCCAATTGCACTGATCCCCCTCTCACACAGGCATGTGCTCCCTCACATGCTCCAGAATTTTCCAGATAAAACATGTCAGTTTCACGAACTCAGCTAAGTTGAATAATCTTAACAACCACTCCTCCATTCTTGGTAATGATCAGTCTTTCCATCTTACAAACACACACTGTCCTAGGAAAGCTCTGATGGGAATTATGGAGTTTACTTTGCCCAGATCTTTCAAGAGGTTGACCATATCTACAAATTCCCTTCCCAGTTTCCCAAACTTACAGAGAACCCAGAAGAGATTCATCAGGGCGGAGAAGGAGTTGGCTTCCCAATCTGATGTTTGTCTACTCTTCCCAACCTCTGACTCTCAGCTCCTTCTACTTCTCTCACAGACAAGACGGAAATCATCACGACTTTTGCAGCAGGCAGCTTCTATCCCCTCCCCTGGGCAACACCCCCACATGTGCAGCTACCACTCAAGGATGTTTAATTTTATACCTTGTCTTCAGGTGGACTATTCAAGGTATCTATGACCCTCAGGCACATTCACTTAGAGATAATATTTGATGGTCATAAAGGTAGGTTTTCATCCGTTATCCTATTTACTCCCCACCAGAAACCCCTCAGAAAATGAGTAGATTAGTTCACATGATAGAGAGAAGATTCAGACATGAATTGCTGTGAAAAATTCATTCTAGGGAAATAAATAGGAACCCGCCCCCCCGCCGCCAGACAGTATTCCCTTAGAATAATGTAGATGGAGCTGCATACAAACAGCCCACGCCCAAAATGGAGCTAAAGCATGTACACACCCATGCACACAAACCACCCCCTAGGTAACCTGGCCTATAAAAAGGGGAGAGTACTTGGCTTCATTGTGAGACCTCGTGGTCCACGTTTATGTCACAGGGCCTTGATCCCTAGTCCAGCAATTTCTGATGTTAAAGTGGAAAGAGCAACCATTTTGTAAGGCAAGTGACCCTGGTCCTTCCTGCTGTCTGGCTACCAGTTTCATTTTATTACATTCTATCTCAGCTGTGAAGGATTCAGCCATTCTATTAGTATCCCCATGGAAAGGGGCTCCAGCTTCCTTGGAGATGTGGAAGTGGTAATTTCTGTGAGCCTTTAGACTGGCCTAGGAAGATTATTTCTCTGCCCCGAAGAACTGCGACAATTTCCAAATTAATCAGAGAAATTCATCAAAGCTTACTTATAGCAAAATATTGTTCCATTGTTCATTTCCTTTTTCAGCTGTGGGTTAAACCACAGAGCCTAGGACCTGCCGATCAGAACGTCGGCGGTTCGAATCCCTGTGACGGGGTGAGCTCCCGTTGATCGGTCCCTGCTCCTGCCTACCTAGCAGTTCAAAAGCATGTCAAAGTGCAAGTAGATAAATAGGTACCACTCCAGCAGGAAGGTAAACGGCGTTTCCGTGCGCTGCTCTGGTTCGCCAGAAGCAGCTTAGTCATGCTGGCCACATGACCTGGAAGCTGTACGCCGGCTCCCTCGGCCAACAAAGTGAGATGAGCGCCGCAACCCGAGTCGGTCATGGCTGGACCTAATGGTCAGGGGATCCTTTACCTTTACCTGTTCCCTGCAGCTGCTCTTCTTTATGGAAATTGAGTATAAGGAATCTCATGACAGGAAAAGAACACATTTGGGGGGCGGGCGGGGGACTTGGCTCTTTATATAACAGGGTCGCTAGGTTACTCAAATAGTTAGTGGGTGGATTGCTTCTTTTGGTCAAAGCACCATGGCAGGATCTGTTGGGATGGGTAGTTTGGGATGCAATGGAACTTTGGTTCAACCAGCTGATTCCTGGCTCATCTGGGTTCAGCCAGCATTAAGTCCCCAACCCTGGCTCAGTCAAAGGTCTAACTTGCTCAACCCTTTCAACCAGGGCTCAGCCTACCTAGCCAAAGCTACCTGAGACAAGACTGGTGTAACTTACCCAAAATGAGCATCCCGGTGGCATGACATGGGCAAGACCAAGAAGGGAGAGTTTACGCTGGATCCTAAACCCATTCAGCTAGATCATGTGACCTGGCAATCTGGCATAAACCCACATTTAAAGGATTTTTATCCATCTGGCAGGCTTAAGTAGAGCAGCAGCTCTGCTTCTCAAATGAGGCTCGGATCTGGTAAAACTTCATGCCGCTTTAACTTTGCTTTGCTTTACTATAACTTTTTATGCAAAGGGTTGCTCCCTAATATGATACCCATCTCTACAGATACAGGAACCTCATGAGAGGCAATGATGTGTATGGCAAAACAGAACTGCAAAAATTAAACACAGCCATTAGGCAAATCTATTAGAAATGCATTCATAAAAACCTCAAAGGAAGGAAGTATATTCATCAAAATAGATGCTAGGCTGAACCAGTGCAGTAAATTAGTCTTCAGAAAATGTAAGTGCTATTTTGGGGGCTTCATTACTTATTCCATTCTCTCCTTTTAATGCCCTTTTTCATATTTCAGCTTATTCCTCAAATTCACCTTTCAGAACTGTAACACCAATAGCCTTGCTCATGAGAGAGTCCATGTTAGCAAACATAACTAGAGCAATGGAATAAAAAATTCTGAAAGTGATCAAAACATTTAATAAACATTGTCTTGGTCCCACCAGTCACTGATATGCAAACTAGCTGCCCCCATCTGCCTGTTTAGTAAGTATCTGAAGTGCCCTGTATATATGCCAACAAAATGCATAGAGTTAGCCAGGGAAAGCTGTGGCCCTTGAGATGCTGATGGACTCTATCTCCCATCTGTCTCAGTCAGCATGGCTTATGGTAAAGGAAAATGGGAGTTGTAGTCCAGCAGGATCTAGATGACCACAGCTTGATACACAATTGGAGGTCAATCTACAATCCTAGGCAATCCCAGCCTGCACATCTTTCCTGGGAAATAGGCAGTACTCATGCAATGTACATCAACTTCAAGTCTTCCAGGTGAAAGGGAAGCCGGGGAGATGGTCTTTAAGGTGTTCCTTTGGAGAGGAGACGTACGAAATTGCTCTCCTTTTTGACTGACTACCTCAGCAGCTCAGAGATGAAGGGATGCAAAACAAGACATCACAGAGAAAGTACTATGGACAAGGTTCCTTGCAGGGTTCAGCCTGGGGACTCTATTAAAGCAGAGCTGTTTTTTTCAACAGTCATGCTCAAACTGAGCCTTAAACAAGAACGCCCTTGTAGCTAGTTTGGCCTTCTATGAGAGGGACCAGTTCCCTTAAAGGGGTTTTAGTGGACATTGACTCTGACAGTGAAGGAGGCTGGTCCTCTGAGCCGGAGTCCTCAGCGTCATAGGACAGCAGCACTACCTCAACTGGTTGGATAGATACCAGCACAATGCAATCTACTTCTGCAAGTGTTTCTGATTTGGTATGTACATTTGGGACAGTTCGTTTGGACAATTTGCTCTCCTGCCTGGAATCCCTGGTCACAAGATTGTATACAGCATAACTATGCTTTCACATTGTTTCATCCATTTTAAAATCTTCACCTGCTCATTCCCACTTGTTTGTGCCTTGGGAGGAATGAGAAGCATAATAAGAATTCCTTTGTGAGAATGATTTAGAAGCCAGGAAGAAAATTGCCAGAGGCTGGATTGGTTTTACACTGCTGTTGGGAGCCTCTAGTCCATGGGCACAACAAGGCCCATCACTTTTCCTCCTTTGACTGACTAAATTATGGGAGCCCTCTCGACCATCCTACACCTGATATCCTCAGCTTGTTTCTGATTTTAACCTTTTAATATGGTTTTTATTATATGGTTTTATGTACAATTGTTGTAAACCACTCTGATATATGCGTATGAATATCAGCATATGAATATTTTTCTAAATAAATAAAGCCAGGCCTTCAATGGAACAATTGGGAGCTTCACATTGTCCAGTTGTCCCTTTGCTGGAGCAAAGCATGCCTTGCTCAAGGAGAGGGGAGAAGTTCCTCCTTCCCAGTGTAGCTCTTTGAAGCCATGTTGTGCTGTTCCTTTGAGTCCCTAGTTTTGGAGGTTGAAAGGAGTGTCATGAAGTGGCCCTTCTTTGTGGTTCCCATCTTTGGGGAATGTATGAAGGGATTTTGACGGATTTATGTCATGTGATGGACAGGTGGGTTGCCCTGTCCATCTATCAAAGTTGGCTAATGGGGTTGGACTCCAAAGGTTCCCCATCATGGTCTACCTGCTGAGGGTCCCCATATAATTGTTTTACTATGTGTATATCTATTTTTCTACTCATTTACATAGATTCTGGTCTTTGTAAACATAGCACACACCAGGTGGCTAACATACTATAAAAATACAGCACAATACAAAGCAACACATTAGCTCAACAATTTATTTGGCAGAAATACAAATAATATTTTAAAACATAGGTATGTTAAAATAAGCAGCACATGATTTAAATCTCAGAAGACAAAATGCTATCCATTGAAGATGTCCATTAATACTATGCAGACACCTTTGCTGTATTGCTATAAAAACTTCTGGGAAGCCTAGCAGATGTCATGAACCCAAGCCATTTATTGGAACCCTAAAGCTCAAAACCAGCTTAGTAAAATACTGGAAAATTTATTGTAAGTTTATAGATGGATGAGGTGTGGAGGATAGCAAAGGAATAGTTTGGAGGCATTTTTCTTTCTTCCAATGGGATTTCCTAGTTTCTAGGTCCAGCCAAGGAGCAATTACACTTCTCCATGAAATAGGTGATGATTGGAGCTGAGACCAGGAGAAGAAGCACCAATGAGGAGCGGAGAATCCAAATATAGGTAGGTATTGTCTGACCTGGATCAACTAGAAAAAGATCAGAAAGTTTGGGTTTCTATTCAGATATGACCAGAGACAGCTGACAAATCATCAGATAGACACTAACAAGTTCTCTATGGTTTGATACTTGTGGGATGAATGTACAAGTTTATCATAACACTTTTCCTACTCTGATTATATACTCCTTTTGATTCTCTCAAATAGTATCAATCAGTTTTTATTGTATATCACCAAAGGCCTTTACAATGGACAACAGAGAAGAAAAAGAAATTCCTGCAGCAGTTTGCAACATATAATAAAATAGTAAAAGAAGAGCAATCCTCTCAGTTTTCAACTATAGTTCTTTCCTGTATACCGGTAGTTCTTTCCATCCTATCCACCCTTTGAGGGTATCTGCTGGGTTTGGATCGCTCCAGACCTGTACGACAGGAGTCAGCCAGAGTTAAACCTTGCCATGGTGCAAGCCAAGCTAGCAAGGTCTCACTGGGGCATCAGGCTGCAGTTTTCAACCAGGCAGATACCAAATTCATGCTTGAGTTTGCCATGGTCAATCCTTCCCTCCAGCCCCTTATGGGCCCCCCTTTACTATGTTGATCCTGACTGTAATGGTTCTAGGGGTTGCTCGTGCTTAAGTTGCTGCCACTCCTGGCTAGGTTACCTGGTTGAACCCTTTCTGTCTGGACAGCCTCAAGTTTTGTGGCTGTCTCAGTTTCTGGCAGAATCCGTCAGTGGGCGTTTCTTGAACCTTTTCCAGCATAAAAGCTCTTTGACGCCAAGTCTCCTCCTACTCTCCCTGCGCGGAAGTCTTCTGCGCAGGAAGGGTGTGGGCAGCGGAGCTGGTCTCCGGCGAGGAGTCCTGGAGCCTCCTCTCCGATTCCCCCATCTGCCCCCCTTCTTCACTGGTGTTGTGCTGATTTCCTTCCCCCGCAGATGGGCTGCCTCTCTCCCTACTGGGACCCTCTCCGGCATCCCTCTGGAGCCTTCCCTCTGCCTCTAGCTCCGATGGCAGTTCCCTGACACTGACCAATGCCATTTCTGCCCTCATACAAACAATGTTCTTCCACCTAACAAAGGAAAGTCATAATTTCACTGAGGTAAAGGTGGAAAAAAACCCAACCCCAACCAAATGCCAATCAGGCTGAGAGAAAAAAAATCCTTTCTTGTCCTGTCAACCAACAACCCAAGATAGCTCAGTGAAGGCTCTCACCTGAGGATAGGCAGGCAGGAAGCTCTCAAAGCAAAATGGCTGTGAGCTCTAGGGAAAACATACTTATATAGGCTTTTGCCTCCCGTCCTCAGCAAGGGTTTCATGGGACAGCCCATCACACAGAGAAAAGATACTGACCGAAACCGTGCCCAGTATTTTGCTGCAATCTATGGGCCACATTACCGCTGAGCAAAGGCGTCTCATGCTTATTGGGCACGGAATGGGGCATAAAGTGATATGGTGAAAAGCTTGCACAAATAGCAAGAAAAGCAGTAAGGAGTGATGCATTTCCCTGACTCTCTGTATAGCCAACTGGCTCTTGATTGTTGGCAATCATTTGTATTTGTCAAAAAAGGAGAGAAATTCGGACACTGACATCAAGAGTGCTATCAAACTTTCCACAGTGGCAAAAAGATTCTATAAATGTGGCATTAGGGTATTAATGATCTCTGATGGGAAATGAGGAAAAAATGTTTTCTTTTTGTGATTGTGTTTGAGTATGAATTGCATTGTTTTCTTCTTGTATCAAGATTTAAAATGGCATACTGAAACAGTAAGATAAATCAATATTTTTACTCACTAATGCTGCTTACTTACCATTGGAATCATAAGAACCTGGGTGGGGAGAAACATGGACAACATCAGAAAAGCATGGCTCATCATCCAATCAAGAACAACAAGGCTCTCATAATTGTGCTCTATCAAGGCAGTGGTGCCTAACTGAACTGTGCATCAGAACACAACTCCTGATTAGACCACACACTTCTCTGGATTTTGTAATGTGGTTTTGCCACAAAAGGCGCCTACAGAAATACGTATTTTAATATAACCTGTGTATTTTATTTGGAAATGCATTGAAAAGCAATGCTAAAATGCATATTTTGAGGAATGCATACAAAATATGTACATTAATGTATATGTGTGTGTGTGTGTGTGTGTGTGTGTGTGTATTATTACAATCAGCTTAATTTGAACTAAAAATCAATGGTTATGACAAAGAACCATTCATTTCATTGGCTCTACTCAAAGTATAAATGATCTGGATGGAAGAACACATGTAACCTTTAGAAAAACATGATGTGCCATAAGAAATGAAACAGGATGGACTTAAGTTGACCTAAGCCCCATTCCTAGAGGTTAGACACATAAATAATGAATTTTTTTGATAAGCTGCCTAAAAGCAATACCTATTTTTAATACGCTATTAAACAGTGTTCCTGGAGAAGTGTTGTCATCTCCATGCTATTGGCCAGATTCTCCAACATCTGTTGCATTAGGTGCAAAACAGCACCTATTTTCATTTAAATAAATATATGAATGTGCTCCAGGGAAGTCTGAATATGCTCTGTGGCTGTGATTAACTCTTGTCATAAGGGAATAGAAACCAAATGGGTGGGGAATTAAATGGACAGTGCTGAAATATGGCATGACTGGCTGGTTGGAACTCTAAATGGGACTATCCCATGCAATCTTACGTGGCTGGACAATCAGATTCTGAGCAACACTGAGGGCAGATATCTTCACTTGGTTCTTTGCATCCTTCTGCTGGTAACCACAGGAATACTGGCCAGCATTCTTCGGCGATGCATAGACTATGTATTGAACATATTGAGATGCTGCTTTCTTGGATGAAACAGGAGCCCCATCTTTACAGAAAAAAAATCCAGTCAGAAAAACCTCTGCTGGAGCCGCACATAGTGCTGTGATAGTTTCCCCTTCAGGAACCAAAGTTTTGTTCAAGAATAAATCAGGAGCAGGAAGTTCACCTAGAGAATGAACAAACGAAGGGAAGAAATAAAGAAAGAACATAAATGAATGCAGAGAATTAGTTAAAATGCAGTTGCAATGGAGGGTGAACATTTCAGCAATCATGTGGAATTAGATTGCTTTATCGCCATTATTTTTGTCTTAAAAAGCAGAGACATCACCTTGCCAACAAAGGTCTGTATAGTAAAAGCTATGGTTTTCCCAGTAGTGATGTATGGAAGTGAGAACTCGACCATAAAGAAGGCTGATCGCCAAAGAATTGATGCTTTTGAATTCTGGTGCTGGAGGAGACTCTTGAGAGTCCCATGGACTGCAAGAAGATCAAATCTATCCATTCTGAAGGAAATCCACCCTGAGTGCTCACTGGAAGGACAGATCCTGAAGCTGAGGCTCCAATACTTTGGCCACCTTATGAGAAGAGAAGACTCCCTGGAAAAGACCCTGATGTTGGGAAAGATTGAGGGCCCAAGGAGAAGGGGACGACAGAGGACGAGATGGTTGGACAGTGTTCTCGAAGCTACCAGCATGAGTTTGACTAAACTGCAGGAGTCAGTGGAAGACAGGAGTGCCTGGCGTGCTCTGGTCCATGGGGTCATGAAGAGTTGGACACGACTAAACGACTAAAAAAAACATAGCGTTTTAGCACAGCTTTTTCATAATTATTTGTTGTATACTGCTTTTAATTTTTTCTTTTTGGGGTAAGTGGCATGCAAGTGTTCTACTCTGTTTTATTTATTTAAAGCATTTTAATATCACCTCAATTTTTATTTAGAAATTTGGGATTGTAAACTCTCAATCTTCTAAAAGGTATAGAAGATTAATAGTTAGGTAAGCACATAGCTGTCAACTTCCAGATTTGAAAATAAGGAATCAGCTGCCTCGAAAATAAGGGATCAGCAGCCTCACCTGTCCTGGGGATCGTCTACGGGATATCTAACAATCCGGGATAGCAGCAGGAAGCAGCGGGAAATGGCGCTGGAATAAGGGAATTTCCCGCAAAAAAAGGGAAGGTTGACAGCTATGGGTAAGCAAAAAGATCTTATGTGGCAATCCTATGTCACATTTCCAAAAGGCTGAGTATTTTAAAGGTAAAGGTAGAGGGACCCCTGACCATTAGGTCCAGTCATGGCTGACTTTGCGGTTGCGGCACTCATCTCGCTTTATTGGCCGAGGGAGCCGGCGTACAGCTTCTGGGTCATGTGGCCAGCATGACTAAGCCACTTCTGGCGAACCAGAGCAGCAGACGGAAACACTGCTGAGTATTTTAGGATACAGCAACTCTCTAGCTCCAGCCCACATGAGCTGCTTAAATGAGGATGGGAGGCCCTCCAGAGAGTGTTTTTGCTCTCTAAAACCCCTGCTGGCCTCATTTAAAAGCAGTCAGTGCAGGATGTAAAAGAAGGTCACAGTAGCTTTAGTAAGTGGTCAGAATGTGAGGGAAGGAGGGTTCAGCCAAGCTTAAAGAGGAGGTTTGGGCAAGATATGAGGGGATAGGAAAGGAGGTGAGTGAGGTGTAAATGGAGGAGGGGTTAGCCAGGTGGAGGGGATGGAGGGCTGGTGGGATTGGTGAGCTGAGAAAGTGTGGGTGGCAGCCTCTACATCTCATATTTTCTATAAGCTTGATGATGAAATGAAACAGCCCTGACCTTCTTTGATAATGAACATTTAGCATTAAACATGTGGTTCAAGTAGAGGAAGAAACACACACCATTCTCTGCAATCCGGCACACACTAGCACACACAGTCTTGCACAGTCTCAAACTCACCTGTAGAAGTGCAAAGCTCTGAATCTTTGTCATCACCCAAACACCAGTGATTTGCAAGCAGAGCACCTGCAATAACATCCATGCAGTATGTTTATAATATATTTTAACAAGTAAACACAAGGGCAGAGCAGTATTTTAATAATTCTGCAGAACTGCTATTTTGGCTGCAGCCTCTTTGGAGTGGCTTTAGTGTATTCTAGCAATCCCTGGTAGTTTCCAATTATGAAAATAATACACATATAAATGAGAGTCAATGTAATGGCATATAATTGCCAGGTTTCCTCTATGTCAGAGCACCTCCTATTCTGCTGCAGGTTTTTTTCTGGGTGCAAAAGGGTGCATGGGGTTGAAGGAGATTAAACAAGCATGTCAGAATGCAGAGGTGAGGAGAAACCAATAAAATTGCCCTTTCCCATGTGTTTCACACTGTTCCTTCTACCAACACTTCTTTAATTTCTACATTTACATTATGTTGTATAACCCAGTCATTCTTCAACTGAAATCCTTTATTCTCTTGCAGATAGTACTAGAAGATGATGATGATGATGATGAAGAAGAAGAAGAAGAAGAAGAAGAAAAAGTTAGAAGAAGAAGTTAGATGTTTTCATGAAATGTCCTCCACAAGTTAAAGAGGAAGGCCTAATTTTGGTTTATTTTTAAAAATGTCTGTTGGAAACAGCTTGGGTTTTCTGCAGTCCTCAGGATGCAACAGATCTCTCCCTCAGCTGGGCTCACCATGCAGTTCAGACAAAGATATGCTCATCACAGCTTAGCTAGTTAAACTGAGGACATGAGGACACTGAAAGTCCTCCAGAAGTCTGTTGCAGGGACGTGGCAAGGAGCAGGTGACTTAGACTGGAACCTGAGCTCATTCAAATCAGTCTCGAGTCCTGGCAACCTCACACATAACAGTATTTTTTAGACTTGTTTTTCCCCTGCCTCATTTAGAGCAGCAGCCCTTCTGTTGAAAATGGCTTGGATCTGGCTTCAACCCAGCTTAACTTGTCACAGTATGCTTTATGCCATCTTCTGCGTAGGACTTATGATCTATAATGGAAACTTCACAGAACTTATCGTCATACAGCTTGCCAAATTCCCAAAACTACAGATCTGGACAAAGTTGTTGAGTTTTTTCTTTTTTGGGGGGGTGGTGTGTGTCAAAGTTTTACGATCACCCACTCCCCACCGTGCTATCCACCACCGCTAATTGCACTGATTGCCACATTCCCAAAACTAAAAATCCAGACAAAGTTGTTGAGGCACACGCTCTGGAATTTCCAGGATGTATGGCAACCCTAAGTATGAGTACATACTGCTGTCTCTATTAGAGTTGCCTCTCCCCATTTTTATTTTTAGAGTCAAGCAAAAAATTCCTACAAGGCATTTTTCTGAGAACATTTCAAAAAATATTTTTTCTATGAGTTTTCCTTTTCTCACTGTTATAGTAAAAGGCCTCGTTGAAGCATTTGCTTCTAGTATTTTCAACAATTTTCTATGCTGTTTCTGTTCCCATCCGCCAGATAGCCTTAGAAAGACATTGGTTTCAGGTAATGTGAGAGGATGCCTGCCTGCCAACTCATTTCCCAATGCCGTTAATACACAGAATCAGAGAAAAGGAGATGGAAAATGAAAAGCTGTGCTACTTCTGGAATGTTGGGGAATTTCTCCTCCACTTCAAGTAATTACATGGAATTTTCTCACTAGTTTCTCTGTCCACTAGTAGTATGGAGAAGTATAAGAGGCCATTTGTACATAACTCTCATTACTTATGGGCCTTTTCTAGAATCCTGCTATTTGTCTATTAACTATTTTTAAAAAATAAATTTTCTTAGAGTTTATAAAGAGAATAACAAAGATTATTGTCCAATACAGTGGTACCTCAGGTTACATACGCTTCAGGTTACATACGTTTCAGGTTACAGACTCCACTAACCCAGAAATAGTGTTTCAGGTTGAAAACTTTGCTTCAGGATGAGAACAGAAATCGTGCTCCGGCGCCGTGACGGCAGCAGGAGGTCCCATTATCTAAATTGGTGCTTCAAGAACAGTTTCAGGTTAAGTATGGACCTCCGGAATGAATTAAGTACTTAACCTGAGGTACCACTGTATCTATTTCTAAAACAAAAACAAAACAAAACAAAAACATTAATCCAGAGGGGGAAAATAAAGGAACAACGATAAAGAGATAAAGAAAAGGAAATGATAAATGAATTAAAAGAGAAAAAGAGAGAAAAGTTGGGAAGCTAAAGAACTTCTGATTCTTCATCTGACCGCTACGTATAAACATCACTCACTACATCCACCCCAGTGTAACACCTAATAATTCCACCTTCTATAAACCATTTTCTTCAATCCTCAAATCCAAATGTCGTTATTTCATTTTCTTTTCCTCACAAAAAGTCTGTGGGAGGTTTCCAATCTTTAGTAAATGTTAATAATGACTTTTCTCTGATAAAACATGTCAATTTTGTCATCTCAGCTAAGTCCATTAATTTTGACAACCACACACACACACTCCTAGGAAAACTCTGATGGGAATTATGGAGTTTCCCATCCCAGTTTCCCTAACTTACAGAGAACCCAGAAGATATTCATCAGGGCAGAGCAGGAGTTGGCTTGCCAATCTGATGTTTGTCCGTTCTTCCCCACTTCTGACGCTTAGCTCCTTCTACTTCTCTCACAGACAAGACGGAAATCATCAAGACTTTTGCAGCATGCATGTTTCTATCCCCTCCCCTGGGGAACAGCCCCACATGTGGCTGCAGCTATGACTCAAGGATGTATAATTTTACACCTTTCCTTCTGGTGAACTATTCAACATATCTGTGACCCTCAGGCACATTCACTTAAATATATTATTTGATGGTCAGAAAGGCAGCTTTTCATCCATTATCCTATTAACTCCCCACCAGAAACCCCTCTGAGAATGAGTTGATTATTTCACATGATAGAGAGAAGATTTAGACATGAAATGCTGTGAAAAATTCATTCTAGGGAAAGAAATAGACAATCTCTCCCCCCTCCACCCAGGACAGTATTCCCTTAGGATAAAGTGGATGGGGCTGCACACCAGCAGCCCATGCCCGAAATGGAGCTAACGCATGTACACACCCATGCACATGACGTGTGATGCCAATCCCCCCCCCCCAAGAGTTAAATGAGATTCAGGTGAGGGTCATATGCCTTGTCGATCCCAGCAGGTATCTAACAGGAAGACCCAGCCTGCCCAGGCCGATGACCTGCCCTCAACCACCACATTTCCCCTTCCTCAGAGGCTTCTGTCTCCTTTCTCCATGAGCCTGGGCAGCCCCTGAGTTGTTGGTTCTTCGGTGGTGGTGGTGAAGGGGTGCGCGGTGGATCAGGCATGGAAGGCGGAGGAGGGCCGAGAGCGGCAGCGGTGAGGCTTGGGCAGCACAGTGCCTCCCTTTCCATTGGAGCAGCCCCAATCCCATTCCTACTTGCGTGCAAGCAGAAGGGGGCGGGAATCCCTCAGCTGCAGTCCAGAAGATCTCAGTTCCACACTTCGCATTAGTTCAGGCATGTTTTTGTTGTTTTTTTCAATTGAGATGAATACACTGTAAAATCTCAGTTAATATCAGTTGGTCTAAATCAGGTATAAATATGTTTGGACACAAGCATACCTGGTGTTATGTTCCTGTTAATATGTTGTGAACTTAAAAGTTGACAGTCAACCTTTATTACTGTGTAATGTACTTTACTATGTTCCTGACATATATTTCAGCTTTCTGAATTTATTTTTCATCTGGCTTTCAGATATGAAAGGCAGAGTGATTTAATTTTAATGATTCTAAGAATGTCAGGCAAAATGGTCGGGCCTCGCGCATGTTCACTTCATCAAATCAGGCCTCAGCTCTGTTGTTGTTGCTGCTGCTGCATGTTGTAGTCTCCATGACAAAGGATGCTGTAGAGTCTCAAAAGTTGAAGGAGCCCAGGTAAGGAGATGCTAATACTAGTGGAGAGCTTCTTTCTTTGAAGTTTGACCACAGTCACTGTTCTCTTCTGTCTCTTCAACACCTAAGTGTAAATGTAAGTTAAACCCAACAATTTCTGTGGCAACAATTTTGGGGCATTTTTTTTTGAAAAAGCTGAACAACTTTGGCTGGCCCTCACACATGATCAATTCATCAAATCTGGCCCACTTTGGAAAAATTTTGGACACCACTGGCCTATAAAGAAGTGAGAGTGCCTGGGTTGCATGGTGAGACCTTGTGGGCCAGCTTAATGCCATAGGACCTTGATCCCTGCTCTAGCAGTTTCTGATATTAAAGTGGAAAGAGCAACAGTTTTGTAAGGCAAGTGACCCTGGTCCTTCCTGCTGTCTGGCTGCAGGTTTCATCTTATTACATTCTATCTCAGCTGTGAAGGATTCAGCCATTCTATTAGTATCCCCATGGAAAGGGGCTCCAGCTTCCTTTGAGATGTGGAAGTGGTAATTTCTGTGAGCCTTTAGACAGTCCTAGGAAGATTATTTCTGTGCCCCAAAGAACTGTGACAATTTCTGAATTAATCTGAGAGAAACTCATCAAAACTAACTCATATTGAATTATTATTCCAGTGTTGTGTTTCATTTCTTTTTCAAACTTGTCTGTTCATTGCAGTTGCTCCTCTTTATGGAAATTCAGTATAAGGAAAAGAAAAGAACTTTTTGTGGGGGGACTTGGCTCTTTATATGACAGGGTCCCCAGGTAACTTGAATAGCTAGTGGGTGGATTCTTCCTTTTGGTCAAAGCACTATGGCAAGATCTGCTGAGATCGGGAGTTTGGGATGCAATGGCTCTTTGGTTAAGCCAGCTGATTCCTGACTCATCTGGGTTCAGCCAGCATTAAGTCCCCAACCCTGGCTCAGTCAAAGGTGTAACTTGCTCAACCCAGTTCAACCAGGGCTCAGCCTGCTGAGCCAAAACAAGCCGAGACAAGGCCGATGTAACTTCCCCAAATAAATCCCTGTGGCATGACATGGGCAAGACCAAGAAGGGAGAGTTTACACTGGATTCTAAACCCATTCATCTAGATCACGTGACCTGGCAATCTGGCATAAACACACCTTTCAAGAGTTGTTTTCCATTTGGCAGGCTTAAGTAGAGCAGCAGCTCTGCTTCTAAAATGAGGCTTGGATCTGGTTAAACTTCATTCCGGTTTAACTTTGGTTGGCTTTACTGTAGCTTTTTGTGCAAAGGGTTGCTTCCTAATAAGCAATGGCATACTTTGAAAAACAGAACTGCAAAAATTAAACATAACCATTAAGCCAAACATTTAAAAATACATTCATAAAAACCTCAAAGGAAGGAAGTGTATTTATCGAAATAGATGTTAGGCTGAACCAGTGTGGTAAAGTCTACAGTAAATCTAAGTGCTATTTCGGGGCTTCATTACCTATTCCATTCTCTCCTTTTAATGCCCTTTTAATATTTTAGCTTATTACTCAAGTTCACCTTTCACAGTTGTAACAACACCATTGCTTATGAGAGTCCATGTCAGCAAACATCACTAGAACAACAGAATAAAAAAATTCTGAAAGTGATCCAAACATTTAATAAACATTATCGTATCATGGTCCCACCTCCCTGTCACTGATATGCAAACTAGCCGCCCTCATCACCCTGTTTAGCAAGCATCTGAAGTGGCCCTGTCCATGTGCCAACATACTGCATAGAGTGAGCATGGGAAAGCTGTGGCCCTTGAGATGCTGGTGGACTCCATCTCTCATCTGCCTCAGCCAGCATGGCTTATGGTAAAGGAAAATGGGAATTGTAGTCCAGCAGCAACTGGATGACCACAGCTTGATACAGAATCTGGGGTCAATCCACAATCCTGGGACACTTCCCAGCCTGCACATTTTCCCTGGGAAATAGGCAGTACTCATGCAATGTACATGACAGGAGGAAGGATTTCAAGTCTCCCAAGTGAAAGGGAAGGCTGGGAAGATGATCTGTAAGGTGTTCCTTTGGGGAGGAGAACCTACGAAATTGCTCTCCATTTGGACTGACTACTTCAGCAGGACAGAGATGAGGGGGTGCAAAGCAAGGCATCACAGAGAAAGTACTATGGATAGGGTTCCTTGCAAGTTTCAGCTTGGGGACTCTATTAAAGCAGAGCTGTTGTTTCAGCAGTCATGAGCATTACATGGGAACTCCCCTGTAGCTAGTTTGGCCTTCTATGAGAGGGACCAATTCCCTTTAAGGGACTTTAATGAACATTGACTCTGACAGTGAAGGACGCTCGTCCTCTGAGCAGCACAACCTCAAATGGCTGGATAGATACCAGCACAATACCATCTACTACTGAAAATGCTTCTGATTTGGTAGTTACACCTCAGACATTTTGATTGGACAATTTGCTCTCCCTCCTGCCTGTAATCCGTGGTCACAAAATTGCATGCAGCATAAAACTGCTTTCAGTGTTTCACCAGTTTTAAAATCTTCACCTGCTCATTCCTACGTTTGTGTCTTGGGAGGAATGAGTGTGGGATGTAAAACTGCAGTCAAGTACAACATTCCTACAGTAGACATGTGACTTCAAGAGGGTGTGGTCTGTTGTACTAGCATGGAGGAGCACATGGCCTCCATGTTCTGATCAGTGTGTATTAAATAATATATCCTCTCCTGCCTCCCTAATCATCCCCACAATGAGGTGTGTAATAAGAATTCCTTTGTGGATGAAAAATATTTAGGAGCCAGGAGGGAAGTTGCCAGTTGGATTGCTTTTAAACTGGTGTTGGGAAACTCCAGTCCATAGGCACACCAAGGCCCATCACGTCTCCTCCTTTGGCTGACCAAATTATGGGAGCCCTCTCCACCCATCCTACACCTGACATCCTCAGCTTGTTTCTGATTTTAATCTTTTAATATGGTTCTTATTATATGGTATATAATAATATATATACTGATATATACATATGAATATCAGCATATAAATATTTTTCTAAATAAATAAAGCCAGGCCTTCAATGAAACAATTGGGAGCTTCACGTGGGCCCCCCAGTTGTCCCTTTGCTGGAGCAAAGCATGCCTTGCTCAAGGAAAGGGGAGAAGCTTCTCCTTCCCAGTGTAGCTCTTTGAAGCCCTGTTGTGCTATTCCTTTGAGTCCTTAGTTTTGGAGGTTGAAAGGTATGTCATGAAGCGGCTTGCAAAACACAGGGCTGCCAACCTCCCCTCCTTGCTTTCTGGTTCCCATGTTTGGGAAACGTATGAAGGAATTTTAACAGAATTATGTCATGTGATGGACAAGTGGGTTGCCCAGTCCATCTATCAAAGTTGGCTAATGGGATTGGACCCCAAAAGGTTCCCCACCATGGTCTTCCAGCTGAGGGTCCCCATATAATTGTATTTCTATCTGTATATCTATTTCTCTACTCATTTACATAGACTGTAGTCTTTGTAAACATAGCACACACCGGGTGGCTAACATATTGTAGAAATACGGCACAATACAGAGCAACACAATAGCTCAACAATTTATTTGGCAGAAATACAAATAACATTTTAAAACATAGGCATGTTAAAATAAGCAGCACATGATTTAAATCTCAGTAGACAAAATGCTATCCATTGAAGATGTCCATTAATACTATGCAAACACCTTTGCTGTATTGTTTTCAGTACCTGCTATAAAAACTTTTGGCAAACCAACCAGATGTCATGAACCCAAGCCATTTATTGGAACCTTAAAGGTCAAAACTAGTTCTTGACCTGGGCTTAGTAGAATACTGGAAACATTATTGTAAGTGAATAGATGGATGAGAGATGGAGGTTAGACAAAGAACAGTCTGGAGGCATTTTCTTTCTTCCAATGGGATTTCCTAGTTTCTAGGTCCGATCAAGGAGCAATTACACTTCTCCATGAAATAGGTGATGATTGGAGCTGAGACCAGGAGAAGAAGCACCAATGAGGAGCGGAGAATCCAAATATAGGAAGGTATTGTCTGACCTGGATCGACTAGCAAAAGATCAGAAAGGTTTGGGTGTCTATTCAGATATGACCAGAGACAGGTAGATAAATCAGCAGATAGACATTAACAAGTTCCCTATGGTTTGATGCTTTTTGGAAGAATGTGCAAGTGTATTATAACAGTTTCCCACTCTGATTATAAATGTTAATGTGCATCATAACAATGGGTTTGATTTGAAGTAAAAATCAATGGTTATAACATAATCAATGGTTATGACGTACTCAAAGTATAATTTAGCTGGATGGAAGAACACATGTAATCTTTCATGCATTCTTCAGAAAAACATGAAGTGCCAAAAGAATTGAAACAAAATGGACTTGAGATGATTTAAGCCCTATTGCTTAAATATTAAATATTTTTAACAGGTTGCAAAAGCATCACTCTTTGATAAGCTGCCTAATAGCAATGACCGCTCCCCACATCAAATAGGGGGCGCCTTTTGCATGGTTGTGTGCAGCTCCCCGGATCCCAATGCAACTCCTGGTAGTTCAGGCTGGCTTCATCCTCCCCAGGCTGGATACCTGGAGGTTCTGTGCCAATCCCACCTGGGGAGGTGTTGCCAGGGTGAATCTTACCCGCAAAGTGGCAGTTGGCTCCCACCCTGCCCTCCCTCAGTTAAGTCTTCTTTTGCAGGTTAACCTCTTCTCCACAGGTACGCAGGCGCTGCTACATCAGGGTTACTGTTGAAGGGCCAGAAAGGAATTTTCCTGCATTGGCAGGTTTTGCCTTTCCCGTAGAAAAACGTCACAACTTTGGTGGTTTCACGCCTTGGGCGGAATCCTTTAGTTTATCTTCCTAAGTGGGGGGGGGGTGAAGCGGTGATCCATGCCCCCCTTGTGGCGGTGATACCAGGGTTCCCCGTTAAAGGGGGCTTGAGGGAGGCATTGTCATTGCTCTCCCCTTCAACGGCAGTGAAATGGGGGGCAGGCTCTCTCCTTGAACATATGTTCGCCAGAGCCAGTCCAATCCCCACACATTCTGGATAATCTTGAAGTCTCCCAGATCCCTGGCTGAGGACTGAGAAGGATAAACGCCCAGTGCCTGAGCCAAAGTCTCCCTACATCTGAAACTTAATAAAGTTGGGGCCAATTTTAATCCCATAGCACGTTGTCTTGAGTCATTATTCCGCTCGGGGGTTGCATGGGGTTGGGGGGACTCCGCCTGTCCACGCAATATCTACTTTAATAGGCCATTGACCAGTGTTCCTGGAGAAGTGCCACCATCTGTATGCTATTGGCCAGGTCCTCCAACATCTGTTGCATAGGTGTAAAACACTACCTATTTTTGTTTAGATAAATATATGAATGTGCTCCAGGGAAGTCTGAACATGCTCCATGACTATGATTGACTGTTGTGGTAGGGGAATAGAAATCAAATGGGTGGGGAATTAAATGGACTGTGTTGGAATATGGCATGGCTGGGTAGTTGGAACTCTGAACAGGACTATCCCACCATGCAGCATTCTCTTGCAGGTCCCTTCCTAGACTGAGCGTTTCTACAACCTTACCTGACTGGACAATCAGATTCTGAGCAACACTGAGGGCAGATGTCTTCTCTTGGTTCTTTGCATCTTTCTGCTGGTAACCACAGGAATATTGGCCAGCGTTCTTCGGTGATGCATAGACTATGTATCGAGCATATTGAGATGTTGCTTTCTTGAATGAAACAGGAGCCCCATCTTTACAGAGAAAGAATCTGGTCACCACAACCTCTAATGGAGCCGTACAGAGTACTGCGATAATTTCCCCTTCAGAAACCAAAGTTGAATTCAAGAATAAATCAGGAGCAGGAAGTTCACCTAGAGAACGAACAAATGGAAGAAATAAAGAAAGAGCATAAATGAATACAGAGAGTAAGTGAAAATGTAGTTGCAATAGAGGGTGAACATTTGAGTAATTATGTGGAATTAGATTGCTTTATCACCATTATTTTTGTCTTACTGTATTGCTTTTTAGAACTGCCCCCCCCCCAGTAATTATTTGTTGTATATTTCCTTTAATTATTTCTTTTTGGGGAAAGTGGCATGCAAGTGTCCTACTCTGTTTTATTTATTTAAAGCATTTTAATGCCACCTCAATTTTTATTTAGAAATTTGAGGTTGTAAACTCTTAATTTAATTTTGAAAATATAAATAATAATAATAATAATAATAATACCTTTATTATCATTTTACAACCTGTGTACAATGAATTTAAACGAGCCTCCCCCCAACACTCAATCTCTTATCGAACAACACACCACCTCGCAAGTCAATTTCGCTATGTTATTTTCCGTTCAACAGCCTAACAGATTAAAGATTAAAGATTAAAGAGGTGATAGCCAGGGTGTGAGTCATCCCTGAGAATTTTTCTTGCTCTCCTAAGGCAACGATCCCTTGCAATGATCGTATGAAATACATAGAAGATTAATAGTTAGGTGAGCAAAAATATCTTATGAGGCAATCCTATGTCAAGCTTCCAATAAGATGAGTATTTTAGGATGCAGCAACTCTGAATATTGGCCAGAGATCTTTGACAATGCATAGACTATGTATCAGCATTTTGGGATATTGCTTTCCGGGATGATATAAGAGCGCCATCTTTACAGAAAATAAATTTGGTCAGCACAATCGCTAATGGACAAACACATAGTGAGAAGATAATTTTCATTTCAGAAACCAAAGTAGCATTCAATAAGAAAAGAGGAACATGAGGTTTACCTAGAAAAGGAAGAAAGGAAGAAAGGAAGAAAGGAAGAAAGGAAGAAAGGAAGAAAGGAAGAAAGGAAGAAAGGAAGAAAGAAAGAAAGAAAGAAAGAAAGAAAGAAAGGCATAAGTGAATGCAGAGAGCAAGCGAAAACTTAATTGCAATGGAGGACGAATATTCGAGCAGTCCTGTGAAAGTGCGTAGATTGATTTATCGGCATTATTTTCTTTCCTAGCATTCCTTTTTGTGCTCTTTTATATTGCATCTTGACATGTTTATTAGTTATACATTGATTTTAGGAATGTGGCAGTACACGTACACACACACAGTCCTGAAGTCCTTTACATACTTGCTGGTGTGCACAGGCTTCACAGGCTCAAACTCACCTGTCGAAGTGCAAAGCTCTGAATCTTTGTCATCACCCAAACACCAGTGATTTGCAAACAGAGCACCTGCAAGAACATCCATGCAATATGTTAACACTATGTTTTAACAGGAAATAACAAGGGCAAAGCAATGATTTAAGAATTCTCTTAACCTACTGTTTTTACTTCAGCTTTTTTGGACTTGCTTAAGCGTTTTCTATCAATCCCTGGTAGTTTCTAATAACCATATTCGTGAATTCGCTTCCCAGTTTCCCAAACTTACAGAGAATCCAGAAGAGATTCATCAGGGCGGAGAAGGAGTTGGCTTGTCAATCTGACGTTGCCACTCTTGACTCTCAGGTCCTTCTACCTCTCTCACAGACGAGATGAAAATGATCAGGACTTTTGCAGCATGCATGTTTCTGTCCCCTCCCCCAGGGCACACCCTCAGATGTGGCTGCAGCTACAAGTCAAGGATGTATAATTTTTACACCATTCCTTCTGATGAACTATTCAATGTATCTCTGACCCTCAGGCACGTTTACTTAAAGATAATATTTGATGGTCAGCTTTTCATCCGTTATCCCATTTAACCTCTTTCAGAAACCACTCTGAAAATTAGTAGCTTAGTTCACATGAGAGAAGATTCAGAGATTAATTGTAGTGGAGAATTCCTTCTAAGGATATAAATAGGAAACATTTTTCAGGATAAAATGAGTGGGGCTGCACCCCAGCAGCTAATGCCCAAGATGGAGCTAAAGCATGTACACTCCCATGCATATACACTCCCATGCACACAAACCACCCCCATGTAGCGTGGCCACCCCCATGGCCTATCAAGACTGCATTGAGAGACCTCATGGGCCAGGTGTATGCCACAGGGCCTCGATCCCTATTCTAGCAGTTTGCACTGAGAAACTGGGTAGAGCAAGTCTGCTCACCCTTTTGGCGTGGCGGCATTGTGGGACAGCAGAGGCTCCACTAAGGCCTCAATGATGGAATCATGACATAAGTGCCCTGTCCAGATAGGTGGCAGGGGTGTAATCAATTCATTGGGTCTAAACATTGTATTTGGCTAATATTATATTTCATCCTGGTGGTTGAGGTTCATTGATTCAAGTTAATTGATTCTGTACATTGATATTTTTGCTTGATTGTCTAGGTCCACCTGGTTGTTCAGTAGGCATAGTTAATCCATTGTGAATGTGTTTCCTACCTCATTGTTTCAAAGTCCTTCTATAGAAGGCACTGGTAGAGTGTGGGAGCTTTCTTTGGGGATTAGGTATCTTATCTCTGCTCAGCAAATATGCCACGTGCTAATCAGCCTGAGCCCGTATCCCCACTGCGTACAAGGAAGGGCACACCCCGCATGCCACTAACAGCCGCAGCACATGGGCAGGCAGCAAGGACCAGCCGACAGGGGCCTACTGCAGGCAATGAGTATGCAGGTGGTACCAACAATAGGAATAACAGCCGCAGTCGAGCCCAAGCAACTGCTAGTCTGGTTGCACCCCCGAACGTGAATGCAAGAAATCGATGAAACTCTACTCTCAGGAGACCTAATATGGGCTATAATTAAGGACTTGCAGACGCTGCACAACATGTACCCCACCATATGCCTTGTATGGTCAGATATGCTTGAAAGATGACAATGGCACAAGTGGGAATCAACAGTGCTTGGAAAAAGGCTAACTGTGCAGTTAGGCGCCACATATTGCAATAGGGTGGCTGTGTGATTCAGCACTCCAACATTACATTCTTGGAAGAGACTCTGTTCAGGTCTGATGGCACGCACCTTTCCAGGAAATGATTTTTGGTTGGCAGACATTGTAGGAGGTATCAGGTTTTGGATGCAGATGTGAGTAGTTTGGTGGTGAGTGTTTTGCTTGATTGGCAGTTGGGGCATTGGAACAATCCTTTGTCTTGGGTGGAGGGGAGGTGGCAGTCTCCGCCTGCCGCTCTAAGCACTGGGGTATCCTGTTAAAGGGATCTGGGGGGAGTGATAATTTCTGCGTGCCCAGGCGGAGCCAGGACCGATGGCACTCCCCTAGATGGCGGTCCCTTCTGGGGGGTCACCTTATTTGATGTAAGTCTTAGGAACCCCCGTCTGGATTAATCTATGTGTCACTTCTGGTGGACAGGCCAGAAGTATTTTGATTGTGGAAGTATTGTGGAACACCCTCCCATCAGATGTCAAACAGATAAACAACTACCTGACATTCAGAAGACATCTGAAGGCAGCCTTGGGAAGTTTTTAATATTTAATGCTGTATTGTTTTTAATACTTGATTGGGAGCCGCCCAGAGTGGCTGGGGAAACTCAGCCAGATGGGCGGGGTATAAATATATTATTATTATTATTATTATTATTATTATTATTATTATTATTATATCGGCTTTGCATGCAGAGTAACTGCCATGAGCAGAGCTTTCTGTGCACACCTGGTGCAGTTAACAGAGAACTTTCAGTCTCCACATCACAGGGTTCGCTTGGGTAATGTAGTAAAAGCTGATCTGCTCATATGGCTTAAATTTCTTGATAATGGCATATCTCATTGGCAGGACATTCTGGCCACTCAGCGTGATTTCTAGATACCCTCTGACGCTGCATGTTTCCTAGGTTTTGGGGGTTATTTTATGAGTAGGTGACCACCCCACTGGAAGGGTTCTCCTGTCACCTGTGATCTTACACTCCTTGAATTCTTTCCTATTGTGGTTGCCATTCACCTGTGGGTTGATGTTTTGAAAAATCAGATTATTATTTTTAACACAATACCTGGCTGAAGAATCCTATCAAGTTTCATTTTGAAACCATTTTCTCATATCACTGATATGGAATTTGCCCTCTCACTACAAATAAGCTGACAGTCGACTTTCCCTGGGTGGTTCGTATGTGGCATTCCCCACCCGCCTCCAGTCAAAGTTCATACTCTTGTGTGATTTGTTGTTTCCTGCAAAACTGCAAATCTCACTTGAAATCATTCTTTTCCCTTCAGTCAGGGAGTGATTATTTTCAACACCATTGTGGTTGCTTCAGGAAAAGGTATGTATAAAAAGTATTTTTCTGCCATAAAAGTGGGGTAAACATTTCATAATTCTGAATCATATTGCCAGTTCAGTAGACTGAACTTTAATACAAATCTTTAATGCAAACTGTATACCTTTCACTTTTGGTGATTTGACCTTTGTTATTATTTTAACTTGTTGATTTTTCTGGTTTTGGTTGTGAGACACCTTTTTTGGGCTTTGCCTAAAATGTAATAAAAATGGTGTAAATAAATAAATGCATTGAGGTAAAATTCACTATTACTGGTGATTTTTTTTCATATTATTGGTCAAATTGCACATCTCTTTGTAGTTTCTATAAAACCCTGGGGCATGCCATTAGCATGATATACATAGAGTAGCTGCTTATATAAAGTGTATTAGAGTGGCCTGCCAAGGATTCTGCTTCACAAAATGCACTCAATATTTTTCTTAGTGTGCATTTTTGAACCATGTAAAGGGAAACCTCAGCCAAAATTAATTACATTGTTTACAATGGAAGTGTTGAGTAAATGCTTAAAGTTCTCCCTTTGAAATTATTTGTAGCTAAAATGCTTGAAATTACACCTTGAAGTCTGAATTACCTACATTCAAATTGGTTAACAACTTTTCAGGGTTTTTAAATTTTTAAACGTGAAAACAACTCGTGACAAGTTGGTAGACCCATTTAAAAGCAAGTTGTGTTGCAGAAAAACCAAACAAAAACCATGGAGATTTAGCTCAGACTTATCTCATTCTTTTTAATTTCTGCCTTTCAGGCATGAAATTGTTATACTTTCGTTTCTGGATTCCTGATACTGTGAAGCTGATATTGGGAAAATGGCTACCCCTTGGAAGTGTGATGCAGTCTTTAAAATCTAAAGGTAACTTAGATTAAAACCAAGTCAACTTTCTCAGAAAACTTTTTCTTTTTCTTTTTTTTAAATAATTTTTATTAGTTTTCTTTTCTCATAACAAATATCCAATATCATTACTAAACATTCATTTTCCAATTCCCCCCTCCCTGTTGACTTCCCTCAACTTCCATTTCTGGTTTGTTACATCAAATGATACATTCTGCTGTTTGTATGTAATACTATGTTATCCAATTGCCGTACTTCTTCTCTGTAAATAAAGTTGTAAATGTTTATTTAAATCCTGCCAGCGAGTCCATTTCTTTTTGTTGTTTCTGCAAATATGTTGTAAAAGGTTCCCATTCTTTTTCAAAGTCACTATTGTCCTTTTCATGCAGTTTGTCCATTAACTTTGCTTACTCTGCATAGTTCATCAACTTTTCTTGCCACTGTTCTTTTGCTGGTACAGTGGTACCTCGGGTTACAGACACTTCAGGTTACCGATGCTTCAGGTTACAGACTCCGCTAACCCAGAAATTGTACCTCGGGTTAAGAACTTTACTTCAGGATGAGAACAGAAATTGCGTGCCAGTGGTGCAGCGGCAGAGGGAGGCCCCATTAGCTAAAGTGGTGCCTCAGGTTAAGAATAGTTTGAGGTTAAGAATGTACCTCCGGAACAAATTAAGTTCTTAACCCGAGGTACCACTGTACTTCTCCGGTATTCCAATTTTGTGTTATTAAAATTCTTGCTGCTGCTGTAGCATACATAAATAATGTCCGTTTTTCTTTCAGCAACTCTTGTCCTAAAATACCTAACAAAAACGCTTCTGGGTTTTTTAAACAAAATTTTGCAATCTGTTCTGAATATATGGCTTGGATTCCCATATTAATTTTTTCTCCAAATTCCATTTCTTCAAGAACATTTTTCATAATGTCCCGAGAAACATTATCAAATGCTTTTTCTGCATCTATAAACATAAATGCAGCTTGCTTTTCATTTCAAACTTCCAGGTATTCTATTATGTTTAAAACATTCCTAATATTATCTTTCTTTTGCCTACATGGGAGAAATCCTGCTTGATCCTGGTGTATGTATTCATCCAAAAAAAATTTCATTCTGTTGGCTAAAATATATGCAAACAGTTTGTAATCATTATTTAATAATGAAATGGGCCTATAATTTTTAACTAAAGTTATGTCTGAATCTTGTTTTGGGATTAATGTTATGTATGCCTCTTTCCATGTTTCTGGGACTTCCCCTGTTTTTAAAATCTCATTCATCGTGTCTCAGAATACTTTTTTGAGTGAGCAGGGAGATCATTCTTTCTCACAGCTCAGGAAGAAAAACAACCTTGTAGAGTTTTCTACAAATGCAGTAGAACAACTGCTGCAATAATAAAGTTGCCTGTGAGAATCAGTGGTGGAAAATGTCATTTTCTGGTCCCCTATATCTATATCAATGTAGTGCCCTCCAGATCTTGTTGGAATGCAACTCTCAACACTCCCAGCCAGCAGTCTTCACTTATAGTCATAATACCAAAAACTTTGAAGTCCGATTTCATCCTAAAGCAATATTTGAGTAGCTATATCCTCACAGAAAAGCATAGGAAAAAAATGTTTATGGGTAAGTTAATGTAGTACAAACCATGGAGAGGAACAATGAATAATGATTTGGTTTTGGAGTGGCTTTAATCATTTAATGTAGCTATAGAGTCAATCTAACCCTAAAGCTTGCATTAAACTTTTTTTCTTCCTATCACAGAGAAGCAGGAAGATTCCCAGCCGAAATGCACTGAAAAAAGGGAAAGAATGAGTCTAGGTAAATATTACGTTCCATACTATGAGGGACGACAAGGTAGTATGAATAATTGTTTGCCTCTGGAAATGCTTTAATAATTTGAATTATGGGTTATTAAACTGTTGGGTCAATGGTTCAGCCCACCTTTTGAATTCATTACACTGAAATCTTAATGAAAATATAGTTAAAATACAATACTTTTGAATAACATGTCTGAAAATTACAATGTTTTTATTTATCTTGTTTTTGACAATTATTATGGAGAACTTCATAAATGTATGAAAATACTTGTTGCAGATGTAGCTTACACATTCAAGATAGTTCCTGTCTTTGACCCACAAATGAACTGTGAAAATTTCCCTTTCTAATAAGGCTACTCAGTGTCAATTTAGCTTCCTTACACCCCCTGAGAAAACAAAATATCTCCTAGATAAACCCAACCTTACTTTGGAGAGTCTTGGCTTATCCCAGATTTATTCCAGAGGTCAAAGTTTTCACTATGGTCAGTCATCAAGCAAATCAATCCACCTTCTAGCTCCATAGCATTTCCTCTTCCCAGTAAACAAATCTTGTAATGATCCATAGTTTGTCCGCCTTTGGTCTCCAGCCTCCACCCATCTCAGCTCTCACCTGTGGTTCATTGAAGCTGTCAGCATGAGACAGTGGTCACACCACAAGAATGGATTCAACTGGCTGGCTTAACCAGGTGGGGGTAGCTGATGGGTCTGAAACCCTGAGTGAGTTAGGGACTTAACTTGCATGCAAAGACATGCTTCAGTAGATTGAGTGGACCAATAGTGGTTCCAACAGTCAATAAGGCAGTTTCTGCACGTGCTGTAGAGGGAAATGAAGGGCAGATAGGGCTCATCAACCTGGGAGGGTGGTCCATCTAGGAGAATGAAAACTCTGATCCCAAACCTCTGCTGCCTTATGGGACATCTTCAGGAGAATAAAAGGCCAAGGAGTAAACCCTACACAAATCTGGAGAGGAGCTTGTAAGATGGTTGGATGGCATCTGGTACACCTCCTTTCAGTAACTCCTGCAGCCAAACTGGTGCCAAATGTATTGCTGTGCTTTCCTTTGGACCACAAAGTGAGGCTGCGAGTTTGGTCTTGTCACTTGGGCAGCCCAGGACCTCCATATACACTGCCCAGGCTTGTGCCTCAGAGAGGTCACTTCAGTGCTGTTAACACAGCAAAAAACAATGCAGTTTGACTTCATCCTTGGAGGCACACTCCATTGTCTCTTGTGACAGACGGATGCCAAGAACTGCTGATAACACAGACTCCCAGCTTTCCATCTCCTCTGTCTCCCCCCTGCTTGACTCTTCCCCATTGTTTATAAAGTACCTGCTGTGGCTTTGACATTTGTCTTGTTCCTGACATCTCCCCAACATCCTTTACATGTATATGACAAATCCTTCTATATATTAATCGTTCCCCCTGATAAGAGCTGGAAGGATTTTCTTGTCATGTTCTGATTCATTATCAAAGCAATTACAAGTGATATAGGAAATAGCAGAATGCTGTGAGGGAAGTTAATTGCACAGGTACTTCCCATAAATGTCCCCATTTTTAGCCAGAGGGATGGAACTGCAATATCTTTAGTTACATCCTATTTTTAATGCAATACCACCCTCATCCCAAACTGTCTATCCATGAATACTTCACCCCTGTCTTTAACCGGTTTTATATTCATTTGTTTTTTCTGCTTTTCAGACATCATTCTGGCCTATATTTTTCAGTTTCCTGACTTCATAAAAGCAAAAGCAAAAAGTCTTCAAGAATATGGACGCAACCTGTGGCCTGTCAAATCTATAGGTACTTTAAATATATATGTAACTCACACAGTAAAAGTATAGGCAACCCATTAACTATGAAATTCATGTTTATGCATAACATTTCCCCCCATCAGTTTAAACAATTGATGATTTTGGTCCAGGCTCTAAACATAATCAATGATACCTAACCTGAGGCAGAAAGGGAGGAAGCATTCTAGAGGGAAGAACTGGGCTTAAAGGACATATACCTTCTGTTTTGCCAAATAAATAAAAACGCGTTATTTTAGATTCAGCGGCAAGAACACTAGTGGGGGGAAATTCATTGCTTGAATACAGAATAATATGCTTTTGAAAACCAAAGGTACTTTAAGTATACGATTGGCATGTTAAAAGTACAGATCATCTATTGCAGGAGTGCAGTGGCCCTAGCCTGGGGGCTGAATGCAGCTCTCCAGGCCTTTCTAACCATCCTTCAGGGTTCTTCCCAAGTTATGCCCCTGCTCTGCACCCTCCTTGAGTGTTATGTACTGAAGTTTTCACCCTGGGCCAGCAGGGGGATACTGTAGATAGTTTTCACTCAGATCCACATTTGCAAATAAGGGATTGAAAGTGATGTTCAGTTGGATAGTTACAGAAAATGCTTATTGTTGCATTGTAGTGGAGCTCTATATAAGCAGGCTGGCTGAACCCTTCAGTTCAGTTCTGGCCTGTGAATAAGCAAGAGCTGTTTGAAGAATCGCTGTGTCATCTGATATGTTCACCCACAACTTAACATTGAGTGTTTTCGTCTGGCTGGAATGTATGCTTGAACTACAATAAAGGCTCATGCTTGCCAAAACTAAGAGCTACGGGCATGAGTGTACTAGAAACCCCTGGTTTTTATAAATGGAATGAAACTTGCATTTTTACAACATGAGTAATATCTCTTGCAGTTCTTACTACCATCTCTGGCCTGGGCCACCGCTGGCACAAAGCCCCCCAGGTTGTGCACAAGCATGGCCCGTCTATGAAGCAGAGTGAAGCAATTTGCCTTGGGTGGCAGATCCAGCCCCCTGCCTGCCCACACTGCTGCACTGACACCAGCCCTGCTGTGGCTTTGCCCAGGCCACTGCCACTGCTGCCCCAGTGCCCTTGTCTCCACTGCTGTGCCCTCACTGCTGCCCCACTGCATCACGGTTGGCAATGCACGCACGACCATGAGTAGGGGTGCAGTTGTGGTAGGACCAACGGCAGCAAAGATGCAACAGTGGAGGAGAGGAAGGGGAAATGAGGGGGGTCTGAATCTGTGGGGGAGGGCATTTTGCCTACAGTGGCCATATGTCCAAGGCTACCCCTGGCTGCCCAAGAATATATCCCTTAGTTAGAAAAGGGCTCCACAACCGTTATCTGTTAGGTGCAAAAACTGAACATCCATTCTATTCTATCCTCACTTTGAAGAAATTGTGATATTGGTCTGGACATCTAAAACAAATCAATGATTCCATACCCTCCAACATTTCTCCAGTAAAAATAGGGACATCCCATTCCATAATAATTTTACTATTTTTTGCCCTACACATCTTACTGGGCTGCCCCAGCCACTCTGGGCAGCTTCCAACATATATAAAAACATAATAGAACATTAAACATTAGAAAAAATACTTCCCTATACAGAATTGCCTTCAGATGGCTCAGGGGTTGGATAACTCCATACCCTCCAGCATTTCTCCAATTAAAAAATGGGCATTCTAAGGAAAAGTAGGCCATTCTGGGATCAAATCAGAAACTGGGACAGCTTCTCTAAATCAGGGACACTCTTGGAAAATAGGGACACTTGGAGGGTCTGTGATTCTAGACAGAGGGTGTTGTCTTCAAAGCTACACCAACTCCTCCCATAGCTTCAGGACAACTGCATGGGGGTGGAAAGTGCTTGTCTGAGATATGAAAGCCTCCTAAAAAGCAAGCTTGATAAAAATGGGGGGGGGGGGACAACTGTGGAAGTTTAGCTCAGGCCTTTCTCACCCCCCCCTTTCTGTTTTTCAGGCATTTTTTCATGCTTTCGTGACTCTGTGAGATGGACAGTGAAAAGACTCGTGGGTACTTTAAATATATGATTGTGTAGCATTTTCATCTAACTCTCTTTGTTTTTGTCTGGCTTCAATGTATGCTTGAAGTGCAGTAAAGGCTCTTGCTTGCCTGGGCAAAGAGATATGGCTGTTGGGCATACTTGGGGTGTCAACTTGAATAAAATATGGGGGGCACAGGTAAGCCCCGACCCACATAATCAATCACATGGCATGCCGCACACACACCATTTGAATGGCAATGCCCATCAACCGGGATGGGGGGTTTGACCCTCTCAAATATTTTATTGGGGCCCTCAGCCTCTAGGAGTTGGCTCCTGTGGGTGTACTAGAAACCTCTGGTTTTTGTGTAGATGGGATGTAGCTTGCTGCACAAATGTAAGATTAAAATCTCTTGCTGTGCCTATTATCACTTCTGGCCCTGGCTACCACTGGCCAAGGATTCAGTTGCCAAGGATTGCATCTCTTGGGTTCAGAAAGGTTCCCCAAACCTGACCTGTTAGGTAGAAAAACTGGAAATATATGCACACCATCCATTCTTAGTGTTGCCGTATCTTGAAGAACAGATAAAAGGACAGCCCAAGCCACCTGAGCCCAAATACCCCAGACATTTCCTTTAAAATGTAAAAATCTGCTCAGACAGGCATGTTGACCCCCCAAAAGAGGAGATGTCTGGGTTTTCCTGGACGTATGGGAACTCTGCCTTCTCTTTGAAAAAATGATGATATTGGGATGGAATGCCTCACATTAAAGGGCCTACTGAAGCGAGTAGTGAAATAGCAGGGCAAGTTAGTACACAATATTTATTCCATAAAATGGGATTGCTGGTTTCCCACAAGCTGTATTTTAGAAGAAGCTGCAGCGATCTTCTCTGATGCTATATTGCACACAAATAGACCCCTGTCAGCAGACTACTTGTGAGCAGAGTGATTTCTGTGACTTGTAATCGGGGCCTGGTGAGATTCACAATAGGAATCATCCTTGGTTTCATTTTCATGCTGTTTACTGTTTTAATCTGAAACTTTTCATTTGCAGGTATAATCTATTTTTCATTGTTTCCTGATTTAAAGTCAGAAAATGGTAAGTGTTGGGAAAGACTCTGAATTAAAAGCAGAGGCACTGTATGTACTTTTCTTTGTTTCTTTGTTTGTTACATAAGAAAATCTTTAATAAAAACTAATTTTTAGAAAGCTGAAAGGTTTAAAAGAATACATCCAATAAAAAATATTAATTCACTTATTCTAAGTTGGTACTGTAGTAAAATACTTCACCACTTAAACAAGTACTTGATCCCAACTTTCCGTTAGAAAATATATCACAAACTTTTAGTTTTCTTGTGGTTATATTTATTATATTATTACATTTACACTGGGAAGTGTTGTTGAGCGTATGTTCGTTTCCTTGAATAAAAACTTAGCTTCACTGGCAATTGGCCCTGCTTCTTCATGCTGACCTACATCTGTTCCCATATGCATGCTGGGGTTAAAAGTGGGTCCTGGGTCTATAAAGGTCGATGATACCCCAGTTGAGAATACTAAGTTCAGCTGATGTATGTTGCACATATATAGGTATTTGCTAATAAAATACCTGCTTAAAATTACAACACTGAATCTAGAACTTCCTGTTGAATACATTGAGTGGCATTACTATATTATATTTGAGGGCTCTGCATCCTTCATGTCTCTCACAGAAGGCAGCTAAGAAAAGGGAGAGGGAGGAGTTTGAGTACAGCAAGAATGGAAGAACAGTGGATGGCAGAACTTTGAGTAGAGGAAGCAGGGATGGAGGAACACTGACAGAAAAATGGTTATGCTTAACAACAGCATAGGTCTGCGTAGAGCAAGCAGGGTGAAACAGTGAGAGGGCAGTGGTGATTTTAAATAATGTCAGAGTAGGAATTTGAGCCACACACTGATTCTAGTTTTATTTTGAAATGTTTACTACATGTAAAATCCATATCTTTTTTCCTTTACAGATGAATTAAAGAGAGAAATAGGTCAGTATTCTAACACCACCCAGCTTAAACTATCAGTTGATTCTATATTGCAACACTTCTTATTGCCTGAATCCATTGTGTCCAGTAGGTTTTTGTTCTAACAGAAAGCGCTTCCTTTACACAAGGAAGTTTTTCAGTGTTCCACCACCAAATTTCTGATTTTGGAAGGGGAGGTAAATAATACTTCATTTTAAAATGTCATCTTTATATTATATCTTTTCTTTTTCAGAACAACTGAAGGCAGAAATAGGTAATTCATATGTAACATTTCACACTAACAGGAAAAAAATGCATGTTCTTGAAAAAATAGTATATGACAGGTTATCAAACAGAATATGGAAGAGAAGAGGATAGAGAGGTAGTTATAGCAGAGCACAAACTTCCTTAGGTGAGGGAGTGATTCTTTATCAAGATCTACTGGGTTGAGTAGGGTTAGGATCCAGTGGTTCTCTGGCTGACCTGATAGGTTGCTGGCACAACTGGGCTATACTGGCATAACTCCCCATTCTTGGCTCAGCTGGATATATGCTGGCATCCCCCCCCCCTCCATCCCAACTCAGCCAGGACCCAGCTGGCTGTCAAGTAACATGAGCAAAATGTGATATACTATGGTAAAGTGTGCATAGAATATGCATATTTGTGTGGAAATAACATAGAAGATTGCTTGTGGAATGTGTACATCAGGAAATATTGCATTAATGTGTGTGTCAAGAGAAATCCACTAACAATGCTAATGAATTTTCACGAGGACTTTTCATTTGGGGATGTGGAGAACTGAGCCTTAAGATTGGGAAAATAAGAAACCAAAGTAGACAGATTAGCCGATCTGTGTCTGTTGCTATCTTTCCTTCTGGCCGCTGTCCCTAGGTGCTGATATTCAAAATATGACCGTATCTTGGCAATTAGCTATTTTCCCTTACTGCCAGGAAATCCAACATATTCCTTGTTGAAAACAAAATCATGCCTGGAACACAGGCCTGAATTGGATGTAATGTTATTCATGCCTTTGGGTCTTTTGTTAATAGATTGCAGGTAAAGGGGAGAGAACCAGTTTGGGAGCAGGGTATAGGGATCCTTTCTCATGAAGAATTCTGGATACATGTGACTTCGGTGGCGGGGATTGAATGTGAGGGCCCCTTCTATCGAATACTACCTTGCTTTGTTCCCTTACGATACTGGTGCCAGAATGAGGATGGGTCCATTCATGTTTCCACAATTGCGGAAGCAGCCTCTCATTAGAGAACTCCTAACATGCTCTGCATTGCCCATGTGCAGAGAACTGACACGGGTTGAATATTTGTCTGGACTTCTTGTGCCGGCATTCCCAGTGGTTGTGTGACTAGCACTGCCTGTATCATTATTGCTCATGAAACTTCTTTGTCCATTCCTTTGTTCACAGAATTTGCAGATGTCCATCGCTACAGAGGTGAGAATAACAAATGCTTGGAAATACTAATTAGCAAAATGATAACCAATTAAAATCAATATTGGGGTTTGCAGTATTTAATTATTATTTTATAATAATTATATAATTATATAAAATTATATAATTATATATATAATTAGACCATCTTGCAAACCACACCCCACATCTCTCTCTCTCTCTCTCTCTCTCTCTCTCTCTCTCATCCATCCTAGATCCTAGATTTTATTGAAACTTTTCAACATACACTGCAGTAAAAAAAACACACACTCTGTGTAGCAAGCAGACTGTGCTTGATACTCTGTTTCCCAGAAACAACTGATACACTGGAACCCCAATGTCATAAAGGTTTTTGTGCTGGTCTGGGTAAATTAAGGTGGCACTTACAGTGTCAGAATGTATGTTTTGTACATAGAACGTTTCAAGTTATCCCTACCGCTCATCAAAAGGATTTTCAGACCCTTCTAGATTTATTTATTTTTGCCAAGATATGGGATTGTCAGTTCCTCTACTTTCTGATTCAGCTCCAGATGCAGCTTTTAGCTGTATAAAGATGCTATGTGTGATTTGCATCTGACCTTGCATCACTCAGGGATGTCCCTGGCCCAGCTAGCACAGTCAGTGGTCAGGGATAAATGGAAGTGTCCAAAGAGATGCCTCTTCCAAACTTTGCCTTGAATGAAACAAAGCTGCCTTTGCTCAAAGGCAGCTCCTTTACCAAATCCCCTCAAACTAGATAGCAATGAAAGGTAAGGAACCCTTCACCTTTAGAGTGTTCATATTTGTCTGTCCTTCTATCCCTCCTGACCTTTTCTCAGCTTTTCACATTCATGTTTAAGAGGGGTGCACTATTACTTGTTTACAGATTAGCATAATTTATTTAAAAATCAACACAAAGCCTGCTGCCCCAAGTGCAAAGAATGTGCCAATCATCCTGAAAGAAAGAGGTCCACCTGTGCTGTAAATAATGCACAATAAATGACAACCCATTGAACATGCTGGAACTTCGGTTGTCGAACACTTCAGAAGTTGAACGTTTGTCAGGGAGTTATGTTTCTCTCTTCACAGTAATTGCCACTCACACCATTGATGTTTTTATGTTCTTTATTTACAAGTATTTACAGAAGTCATCATGAGCTAATCACCATTAGTCTGACTCTGTTGAATCAGAAAGCACCAGTGACCTCTTCCTCCATTTCCAGCATCTAAAGTGCAGGAACTTTACGACTTTCCTTTGACCCTGTCTTTTGTCCTTGTGTCTGGCTCGAGCTGTTATAAATCTACCTCCTCCTTCCGATTCAGAGCTTAACCCTTGTGGTGCCTGTGAGGCTGCCTGCTCCCTTTCCACCTCTTCTTGATTCCCTGCGTCTACAGGAGTTGACGTTTCCCCGCTGGGCTCTCCTACCCTCTCCTCTTCTGCCTCCTCCATTCCTAACTGAACACTCTCTTCCATGTCACGGGATTCTGAGCGTACTGATTCTGCCCTGACGTTTTGGCTTTCAAACATCGACAACCCAGAAGTGAATGCTTCCATTTTCGAACGTACCTCGGAAGTCAAACTGAGGCATGTTTCTCAGTTTTTTCAATGGATTTTTCCTACTGGGAATTGTGCCTCGGTTGTTGAACATTTCGGAAGTCAAATGGTTTTCTGGAATGGATTGCAATTGACAATCGAGGTTCCACTGTTCTGTGGACTGAAATAGAATTGCATGGGGGTGGGCATGGGTTTGATACTCTTTGAAGCACACTTTATTTACTTCTTTTACTTAGAAATTCAGAGTGCCCATTATACATACATGTATAGATAGATAGATAGGTGCCATTTGTAGTTATCTATTTTCAGGCCTGAGTGTGATCTACAAGGGGGTGTCACTGTCCTTAAAGAGTTACACATAGCTCAAGTCTGTGCCTTTGTGTTAAGTCCTTTTTTCTTCTTTGCAGCTAATGTGGTCTTGGACCCCAAGACAGCTCACCCAAGACTGAACGTTTCAGATGGAAAATGTTTTTGGGACACAGGAAACATATCTAAGGTTCCTAACTGTGAGGAGAGGTTCGACTCCCATACATTTGTTCTGGCAAAAGAATGTTTTTCCAAAGGAAGACATTACTGGGAAGTGGAAGTTGGCGAGAAAAGAAAGTGGGATTTAGGGGTTGCCTCTGAATTTGCTCATAGAAAAGGGGAGATCACGCTGTCTCCTCAGAATGGCTACTGGGTTATAGGACTCGAAGGTAGGAAAAATTATTGGGCTCGGACAGAACAATGGACCTATCTGAAAGTGAGTGGGAAGCCAACGAAAATAGGGATATTCCTAAACATGCCAGCTGGAAGCCTATGTTTTTATGATGTCCACAATAATAGGAAGTTATACACATTTTCTATTTGTTGTTCTGGGAAGCTGTATCCCTTCTTCTCTACAGGCTCTGTAGCTGCAGAGCTAGACAGCCAGCCACTGAAGATTTCCCCATGGCTTAAAGAAGATGACATTGTTGAGGAAGATGGGAAGAAAGCAAACATCTCAGAGATGGCTCAGGATTAGTGTAAATCTTTCGTTTAATGAAAACAGCAGGAGAGAAGTAGAAGTGGTTTTTAAAAACCTAGACTAAAAGCATCCTTGTTTAAAGGGTTATATTAGCACTCAACTATTTGTATATTAACTGGCTTGAACTTCCCTACAAAAAGAATAAAGGAGTATGCAAAAGCTAGTTTTAATGCTTTTTGTTTTGTTTTAAAAGATGTGACCAATGTAACACTTTTGCAACCTGAAGAATGTGTTTGTAACTTAGATGTGTTTTCTCTAAAAATATCTTTTTAAGCCCATTTGCGGCAATATACATAATAAAAACAAAATTACAGGCAAACCAGGCAGACACTGGGGGTAATCTACTAATTTACATTATCTGGTCTCTAAAGCAAAATATGAATCTAACTCTGTTTTACAAAAAACAAAAACAAAACCCTGTTCTAGTATTGAACATAAGTTATGTTGCAAAGGACAAAAAGATTGGTTTTCTGCTGAATAATAAGTTCCTAAATAAAATCACTAAGAAATGATAGTTTGTAGTATGTTTGGCATGCAGAGAATGAGAGATATGTATCAAGAAAATTTTGCTGAGGATTGTAACAGAATCCCAATGGCACAGGAATTGGATAAATTACTCTTTTGAAAATATATTTAACATAAAGTATATACCTTTTTGTATTTTTAAAAACCCTCTAATGGTTGTCCAAAAATACTTGCAGCTGTTTTTGAAACAAGCTTAGTTTAATCCCTTTAGATAGAAATTTGTACGGTTCATCATACACTACACTAGCATGTAACAACAAATGTGTGGGTGACCCACAAGGGGGCAATGCTGTCCTAAAAAGTAACACAAAGCTACCCTCAAGTGTGTATTCAAAATGAAGCCCTTTTTGTTGCTTTGCAGCGGATGTGATCTTGGATCCCAAGATAGCTCACCCCAAACTGAAAGTAACTAAAGATGGGGAAAGTGTTCAGAACACAGGATTTTTTTCTAATGTTGCTGACTGGGAAAAGAGGTTTGACTTCCATACATTCATTCTGGCAAAACATGGATTTTTATAAGGGAAACATTACTGGGAGGTAGAGATTGGTCAGAAGAAAACTTGGAACTTGGAAGTTGCGCCTGCAAACATTTTGAGAAAAGGGAGGGTCACCCTGTCTCCTGAGAATGGCTACTGGATCATAGGATGCGATGATGGGGAAAATCACTGGGCTCAAACAGAGCCATGGACCCACCTGAAAGTGAAAGGAAAGCTTACAAAATTAGGAATATTCCTAGGTATGCATGATCAAGTCTTGTCCTTTTATGATGTTTCCAGTGAAAGGAAATCGAACATTTACAAAAGACTTGGTGTTGGGAAGCTTTATCCATCCTCTACAGGCTCTATAACTACAAATGTTCTAAGAAAGAATAATGCAAACATTGTTCTTAAAGATTCATTTTGATTTGATTTGTTCTCAGTATGCTCTTTTCCCATAGTATTTTATGCAATGAAGCCTCCAATATGTTCCCAGCCTAAGCTGAGCCAGGATGACCAAGTTACACCATCTGAGCCCATGTTGGGGGGCTGATTGTGGTCTGAGTCAGGATTTAGCTGTGCATCCTGGAAGATCTTGTCATAGGATTGTCCTCTTAGCTGGATGCAACAATCATTTTATGAATGCTTGTTCACACTTTAATTGCAAAGGCAAACAACATTGCAAAGAAGGATTACAATTTGAGCGGCTAGAATGAAGTAGGAACTCCATTTAAAAAAGGAAAAAAATATAATAAGAACTCCTGGGCAGGGGCATTGTGGAGGGGAGGCAGGGAGCCAGAGCGCAGATGCACAATTTTGAAGGGCTGCAAGCCAGGAGCCCCCATGCAGTGATCCCCGTCCTCCCCTGTGCAGGCAGGGCACAGAGGGTTCACAGAGCCTGCCATGCCAGCCCAGCTTTCCCCACTGGCTGTGTTGCTGGTCCCCTTGATTAATGGCCACCCCTTGATGAATGGCTCAGGTGGGGAGGGCTGTGCTGGCACAATGGTCTCTGAATCCTCTGTAGCCTACTCTCTCCTGTGTGCACTATTTGCAAGCATTGCATTCAAGAGCAGAAGAAGGGGAAAAACAGAGGTTGTCAAATTGTTCCAGAAACAGTTCTGGAACCCTTTGGAACTAGAATAATCTATGTCAGTTAATTTACAAAGCAGGTGCATTCGTCATCTCCTACTGCAAATATATAAAAGCCTGAGAGTGGAAGTCATGTTGGAAGGCTTCTCTGCAATTTTGGTCTACTCTAAGGATTGCAGAATGTCCGCAAGCATCAGTGAGAATTTCTCTTTATTAAGTGATCTCTTTTGTTCAGTTCTGGCCTCAGCACAATTATGTAACATTTAGGGAAAAAGATGCAACCCAGCAGCCCAGCACTGGAGGCTAAGATGGAGAAGATCTCCACAGCGACCATGTATTTCCCTTTGGTGCTCAGGTAGGTGGGAAAAAAGGATAACCAAACACTGCAAAACACAAGCATGCTAAAAGTGATTAGTTTGGCTTCGTTGAAGCTGTCAGGTAACTTTCTAGCCTGGAAAGCTACAGTGAAGCTCACAATAGCCAGGAAGCCCATGTAACCCAGGACACAGTAGAACATAGTCACAGACCCCTCATTACATTCAAGTACAATTTCTTCAGTCACTGAATTCATGTCAATATCTGGAAATGGAGGATTAATTGCCAGCCATACGGTACAAATAATTCCTTGAACAAGAGAGCAGAGAAGAACAATGGAGTTGGCCACCTTTTTCCCTACCCATTTCCTCATGCTACTTCCTGGCTTGGTGGCCATGAAAGCCAGAACCACTGTAATGGTTTTTGCTAGCACAGAAGACACAGCCACTGAGAAGACCATGCCAAATGCAACTTGACGGAGGAGACACATAACCTTTACAGGATGGCCAATAAACAGCAAAGCACAAGGGAAGCAGAGCAGGAGGGAGAAGAGGAGGGTGTAGGTGAGGCTCCGGTTGTTGGCTTTCACAATAGGAGTGTTGCGGTGCATTATAAAGGCTCCTAGCACTAGAGCAGTGATCAAGGAAAAGAAAAGTGCAAAAATAGCTAAACTCATCCCCAAAGGGTCCTTATAAGACAAGAAGGTTATTAGCTTTGGAATGCACTGATTTTTTTCTTTGTTTGGATAATGATCTTTTGGGCACATTGTGCAAGAATCTGCATCTGAAAAAAAGATGAAAAACTTTTTCAGAAGTTGCTTTTTGCAGTTGAAGCTATTCCTTCTATTTCTACAAACAATCAGGTTAAAAAAATTAAATCATGCTGTAGTCTTCCCTTTAAGAAGACAAAAGTGTGTTTATGTTGATGTACAACTTTCAAGATAAGTGAATAAAACTACTAACATATCACTTGGCACCAATTGTATTCTAAGGCAAGCTTTCCCTTACTACTTACTAATGTTCCAGCTAGGCTGAATTTAACAGGTAACAGAGAGAGATTGAAACATTTGCACTAGATTCCAGGACAAGATATCTCTGCCACATAATTCAATGGAAGTAATAGTACCACTCTATCTTGCCTTGGTCAGATGTGGAGTGCTGTGTCCGGTTCTGGGCACCACAATTTAAGAAACATATTGACAAGCTGGGATGTGTGCAGATGAGGTGATCAATGGGCTGGAAACCAAGCCTTATGAGGAATGGTTGAGGAAGTTGGGTTTGTTTAGCCTGGAGAAGGGGAGACTGAGAGCAGATACGACAGCCATCTTCAAATATCTAAAGGGCTGTCACATGGAAGATGTGGCAAGCTTGTTTTCTCCTGCTCTGTAGGGTGGGACACAAACCACAGAGTTTCAAGTTACAAGAAGGGATTTTCTGACTCAACATCAGAACTTTCTGGTGGCAAGAGCTGTTTGATAGTGGAACAGACTCCCTCAGAAGATGATGAACTCTCCTTCCTCGGAAGTTTTTAGGCAGAGGCTGGATGGCCATGGGTGCTTTACTTGAGATTCCCCCACTGTAGATGGAAGGGGTACCAGCTCCTGGGGACTGTGCCCTCTTTGGCCCCAGGCTGGGCTCCCCCCAAAGTCCAATAAGTGTGGAGGTGAAATACGGAACCAAGCATGGCATGGCTCCAATGGCCAGCCCCTTCTCCACTTCCTCCTGCTGTGAGTGGAAGGAGGACCAGTTGTGGTGCCAGGAGGAAGCAGAGGCAGCAATGACTACCATCACGAACTACAAGGTGCTTTAACGAAGAGGCCCTTTGTGCCATCATTGCCATACTCTTGACACAATGGTGCAGAATGCTAGATTACTCTAGGTGCTGCATATTCTACCTTCTTCATGAGAAATCTTCCCTTTTGGACATTGAATACAATCATAGCAGCAAAATGGCTCCCCCTCCTTTTTCTTCTTCTGGTAACCAGGTTGACAGTTGCTGTTACAGAGTGAAAGAGGCATCACCTATTCAGGAAATGTGAATAATTCACATTGAGAATATATATTTATCAAATAGCATGGTAACATCACTATCCTCATAGAATTATCCTTCAGAATGAGAACTGAAATTGCACAGCAGCGGCACAGCGGCAGCAGGAGGCCCCATTAGCTAAAGTGGTACCTCAGGATAAGAACAGTTTCAGGTTAAGAACAAACCTCCAGAATGAATTAAGTTCTTAACCCAAGGTACCACTGTATAATAATAATTAAAAACTGGGATAAAGACTATAGAAACATCCTATTAAGGATGCTACAAACAATTGTTTCTCCTCTCCCTCCCTCCTTTTGTTTTATGGCAGCTAAAGGCAATAGTGATGTCCCACCTGGTTAAAACTTCTAGGCCACACAATGGCATCTTCATCCATGCTCAAATGTTTGCCATGAGGAGCCCAAGGATTCATTCTTCCAACTTTCATTCTAACAAATGACTTATTGGGGAAAGTAATCAGATTTGTAATATCAAACCCCATTGTCAATTCTCCATTCTCATTCAAGTGCACCGTTTCTCCTGCAGTGTTGTTAAATGAGATGCTCCTCAGAATAGGATGAAGCTAGGTGGGATGGAAAAATAAATCAGTGTTGGAATTGCATTAGTATCCAAGATATTTCCTCTAAACTTGCATCCCATCCCATTCACTTAGATTTGTGGGTGGATATTTGTTCATAGGGTTAAATACACCCTGTGAATCACTAATGCATTTTTAAATTTGTGACAAAAGTTAGGGAAAGGGTCATAAATGTCCAAATGTCAAATTATACAATTAAATTCAATATCTTTGAGGTGTTATGTGAAAGACCTTCAGCGCACATGATCTTGACACATACAGGCTTCACCAACTGATGAACTACAATTGTTTTAGAATACAATTCCCATAATTTCTCACCATCAGCCTTCCAGACTCAAAGTGATGGGAGTCATGGTATACAGGTCTGGAAGACATCAGATGGGTGAAGGCTGCATTAAGATCTTGTGCTCTCATGGTGAAGGCAGAATGCTGTGAAAACTACTACCTTCCATGGCTGGATATTTTTGAGCTGTAGCTTCCTTCTTTCCACCGTGACTTTAGATTTGAATATGGATAAGTACATGGCATGTACCGAATTTGCCAGAGCCTGTACAGCATTGTAGATACTGTAGCTGTGGCCAGTCATGCTCATTTCAAAAAAAGGCCCAGGAAGATTCTGCAGCCTCTCTTCTCCAGTACAAGTGTCCACATCATCTCCATTAAAATGGGAATTTGGAAATGAACAGCCAAATGCTTGCTCCCAGAATGGTCGGATGAAGCCATCTCCCTTCATCAAATGAGGGTTTAGCTTTCGAAGAAAATTTTGGAATCCTGGCACCTCCTGTGAGTGGGCTGTGAAGGCTAAGGCACCATGGAAGGCTTCTATATCCCAGTCCTTGTGCATGGACACAGCTACAATGTCCATCTGGGCTACCATAATCCACACTTTACCAAATGATTTCCCATACTCAGCTTCTCCTTCATGCAGCAGTCCTCTCAATGTTATCATGGTCAAAGCTTCTCCATAGACAACAATAGTGTTGGCTTTACTTTTTATAATGTCTGAAAATATTTTGTTCCACTTTTCTTGCAAATTTAAGAAGTCACCCAAAAAGGCTCTTACAGGAATTTTCTCAGTGAAGGCAGCACAGATTCTGTTCTGAGAAAGTACTGGCAGCAGGTTGCTCAAAAATGTTTCTCCAGTTTCCTCCTTCATGGTCATTAGACCCACCCAAATCCATTGGAAATGCAGAAGTAGCTGGACAATTCCCTTGTACTGGTGGATTTCATTTGGCGCCATCCGATACAAGGACAGTGAATGAGATTGATCCTTCAGCATGGGGACAAAATCACCGTAGGTGAACTAAAAGGGGGGGGGATTCAGGAAGTTGTTTTAGAAATTGATTTGGAAACCTGTAGGGCTGGGTTGGTGGTGTGTGTGCATGTGTGTATTTATAGATACTGAACATTTTGTTTAAAATGTTGTGAGTTGCTTGTGAAAAGCACTCAGAAACGTCACCCAATATAAAATTTTCCTCTGCACCTTAAGTAGCAGATAGCGAGATATGAATATTTAATTAAAATTTACAATATTTTATACTGCTCAAAAGAAAAATCAAATAATTTACAGAAGGAAGAATAAAATACACACCAAGAACGTTTAAAAGCAAAAACCTCTTAACTGATAAAGCTAGCAAGGAGAGAACAGCTGGTGCTGGCTGGGCCAGAAAGGTGATTAATGTCTCCTTCCAAGAGGAGTTAGATCCTGCCTCCTCAAGAAAGGCAAATAGTTTTGAGAACTCTATGTTCCAAGAGTATGTTATACCTGTGGAAACTTATACATGTCCAAGATGACAGCCAAATAGTAAGAGGTTTCAGAACCCAGTCCTCCTATGACTCCTATGAGGTTGTTCTTGACATCACAGTTATAATTAGGGACAAATCTGTACCGTGTGGAGAAAAACTCCATTGCAATGTGGTAGCTCCACTTCTGGCTAAAGTAGCTCTCAGGGATGTGGAATCCAAAGGAAGCATTAGGTAAAATCTTGGGATTTCTATTAATCTCATTTACAGCAAATATCAAGGCCAGGACATGCTGGTAATTCTTTGTCACAACACTGGGGGAAAAAGTTAGATAATAAGTTACCAGGAAATGTAACAAAAATAAAGTTGTTTAGTAGCTGTCGTGCTTCATCAGTAGCATGTAAATTAGTTGATAGACTGCTGAGAGCATAGCAAACTTGCAGAACCACACAAAGCTGCAATATGTAGAAAGTGATAGTATGTATATATTATTACACCGTGATCCTGATGCAATGTATCTGGCATTGTGGGATTAGAGGATTTCAAATGATTTAAAAGTCATTGTAGAATGATCAAACTACATGTGAGATTGAACGAATCATGTATAGTTGCATGGATTTTTAAAAAACGATTAATAGCAGCTTCTGAATACCCTATGAGTATAAGCCCCTCCAGTGTTTATTGATAAACATTCACATGTGTGCTACTGATTCCATTAAGGCTGCAGCTGACAACCTTTGTCATAATACAGAAAAACAAAAGAACCTTACATGGGAAAGCTAGTATCAGGAGTAGGGTATTCAGTGAAGGAAAATGAATCCAAAAACAGTAGCATCAGAGAGGCAGCCCCACCAATTAGCAGAAGCAGTGATCTGTGGGCCTGACAAGATGTCTCGGGAAGTGTGCTGTCTCCCCGGGGCTAAGATCCAAGATGTAACTGAACGACTGCAAGGCATCATAAAACCCACTGACAAATATCCCTTCCTCTTGGTTCATGTGGGAACCAATGACACTGCAAGCAATAGCCTCCAGAAGATCAAAAGAGACTACGAGGCTCTGGGCAGGAAATTGAAGCAATTAAATGCACAAATCGTCATCTCATCTGTCCTCCCAGTTGAACGACGTGGCCCAGGGAGAGAGAGGAAAATAGTGGAAGTAAACAGCTGGCTTCGCAAATGGTGTAAACAGGAACGGTTTGGATTCTTAGATCACGGACTGCAGTTTCTTGAGGATGGACTTCTGGCAAGCGATGGGCTGCACCTCACAACGGTTGGGAGGAATGTTTTTGCCAAAAAACTAAGAAACCTCATCAGGAGGGCTTTAAACTGACTAATGCGGGGGAGGGAGACAGTGCTCCTGAAGGTAGGAGTCTATTAATTGATGAAGATGATCATCCAAATGTCATAGACCAAATGGAGCAAACAGCAAGCAGACCTAGTGGTGGGAGGAAAAAATCCTTAAATAAGAGACACGGGGGAATGACTAATGGACTTCAATGTCTGTACACTAATGCACAAAGCATGGGAAATAAACAAGATGAGCTTGAGCTCTTGGTACAGCAAACTAAATATGACATAATAGGCATCACTGAAACCTGGTGGGATAAGTCCCACGACTGGAATGTAAAAATGGAGGGATACAATCTATTTCAGAGAAACAGACCAGACAAGAAAGGAGGAGGAGTGGCGTTATATGTCAGGGATGTGTATACCTGTGAAGAGATCCAAGATTTAGAACCTCAAAGCCAAAGTGAGAGCATTTGGGTCAAAATTAAGGGAGAGAAGAATAATAGTGACCTCATTGTGGGAGTTTACTATAGATCCCCAAGCCAAACGGAGGACATAGATGATGCCTTCCTGGAACAGATGGCCAAGCATGCAAAAGGAAGGGAGATAGTAGTAATGGGGGACTTCAATTACCCAGATATTTGTTGGATGTCAAACTCAGCCAAGAGCATAAGGTCAAACAGATTCCTCACTGGCCTTGCAGACAACTTCATTGTCCAGAAAGTGGGAGAAGCAACAAGAGGAACAGCCATTTTAGATCTGGTCCTAACCAATGTCGATGACCTGGTTAATGGGGTAGAAGTGGAAGGATCATTAGGCGCAAGTGATCATGCTCTTCTGAAGTTTACTATACAACGGAAAGGAGCAGCCAAGCATACTAGGATTCAATTTCTTGACTTTAAGAAAGCCGACTTCATAAAACTTAGGGAAGTGCTGGGTGAGATCCCATGGACAGTAATACTAAAAGGAAAGGGAGTTCATGATGGCTGGGAGTTTGTTAAGAGGGAGATAGTAAAAGCACAACTTCAGGCAATACCAATGAGACGGAAACATGGAAGGTGCCTAAAGAAGCCAGGGTGGCTATCTAAAGAACTTTTAACTGAGTTAAGATTAAAAAAGGATGTGTACAAAAAATGGAAAAGGGGGGAAACCACCAAAGAGGAATTCAAACAAATAGCCAGCACGTGTAGACACAAAGTCAGAAAAGCTAAAGCACAGAATGAACTCAGGCTTGCTAGAGAGGTTAAAAGCAACAAAAAAGGCTTCTATGGGTATGTTCGTAGCAAAAGGAAGAACAAAGAAACAGTGGGGTCACTCAGAGGAGAAGATGGTGAAATGCAAACAGGGGACACAGAAAGGGCTGAACTCCTCAATGCCTTCTTTGCCTCAGTCTTCTCCGATAAAGAAAACAATGCCCGACCTGAAGAATTTGGAGGAAATGATTCAGCAGAGGAAACACAGCCCAGAATAACTAAGGAGATAGTACAAGAATACTTGGCTAGTTTAGATGTATTCAAGTCTCCAGGGCCAGATGAACTGCATCCAAGAGTATTAAAAGAACTGGCAGATGTGATCTCAGAACCACTGGCAGTCATCTTTGAGAATTCCTGGAGAACAGGCGAAGTCCCGGCAGACTGGAGGAGGGCAAATGTTGTCCCTATTTTCAAAAAGGGGAAAAGAGAGGACCCAAATAATTACCGCCCAGTCAGTCTGACATCAATACCAGGGAAGATTCTGGAGCAGATCATTAAGCAAACAATCTGTGAGCACCTAGAAAGGAATGCTGTGATCACCAATAGTCAGCATGGATTTCTGAAAAATAAGTCATGTCAGACTAACCTGATCTCATTTTTTGACAGAATTACAAGCCTGGTAGATGAAGGGAACGCAGTGGATGTAGTCTACCTTGATTTCAGGAAGGCATTTGACAAGGTGCCCCATGATATTCTTGTAAAGAAGCTGGTAAAATGCGGTCTTGACTATGCTACCACTCAGTGGATTTGTAACTGGCTGACTGACCGGACCCAAAGGGTGCTCATCAATGGTTCCTCTTCATCCTGGAGAAGAGTGACTAGTGGGGTGCCACAGGGTTCTGTCTTGGGCCCGGTCTTATTCAACATCTTTATCAACGACTTGGATGATGGACTCAAGGGCATCCTGATCAAATTTGCAGATGACACCAAACTGGGAGGGGTGGCTAACACCCCAGAAGACAGGATCACACTTCAAAACGACCTTGACAGATTAGAGAACTGGGCCAAAACAAACAAGATGAATTTTAACAGGGAGAAATGTAAAGTATTGCACTTGGGCAAAAAAAATGAGAGGCACAAATACAAGATGGGTGACACCTGGCTTGAGAGCAGTACATGTGAAAAGGATCTAGGAGTCTTGGTTGACCACAAACTTAACATGAGCCAACAGTGTGACGCGGCAGCTAAAAAAGCCAATGCAATTCTGGGCTGCATCAATAGGAGTATAGCATCTAGATCAAGGGAAGTTATAGTGCCACTGTATTCTGCTCTGGTCAGACCTCACCTGGAGTACTGTGTCCAGTTCTGGGCACCACAGTTCAAGAAGGACACTGACAAACTAGAACGTGTACAGAGGAGGGCAACCAAAATGGTCAAAGGCCTGGAAACGATGCCTTATGAGGATCGGCTAAGGGAGCTGGGCATGTTTAGCCTGGAGAAGAGGAGGTTAAGGGGTGATATGATAGCCATGTTCAAATATATAAAAGGATGTCACATAGAGGAGGGAGAAAGGTTGTTTTCTGCTGCTCCAGAGAAGCGGACACGGAGCAATGGATCCAAACTACAAGAAAGAAGATTCCACCTAAACATTAGGAAGAACTTCCTGACAGTAAGAGCTGTTCGACAGTGGAATTTGCTGCCAAGGAGTGTGGTGGAGTCTCCTTCTTTGGAGGTCTTTAAGCAGAGGCTTGACAACCATATGTCAGGAGTGGTCTGATGGTGTTTCCTGCTTGGCAGGGGGTTGGACTCGATGACCCTTGTGGTCTCTTCCAACTCTATGATTCTATGATTCTATGATTCTATGAATTATGAAATCGCCTGACTTATAATACTTATGAGGCGTATAGATGGGGTCATGAACAATGCATCTTGCAGCATGCTCCTGGAACTCACTGTGAGGTATCTGCAGCAGCATTAGAAACATCTCCAATAACACTGTCCCAATTATGGTCATTCTCCTCTCAGTGAAGATGCCAGATTTTCCGCCTTCTTTCATAACAACAGGTATGTATAGCAGTCTGTCTTGAAAAGCAGCAGCCTCTGCTGATGCAATATTTGGAGCCTGTATCCTCTATCTACATACATATACCGGAAAACTATATGGAACTGGAGTATGCTGGAGCCTGGGTCCTTAGCTCCAGTTCTGAACAACAAGCAAGGTTTTTGAAAACATAGCTTGGCCTTTGTTGGTGTTTTGTTATGATTCAGATTCTGGAAACCAGGAGGTGGCTGGTCAAAAGGAGGAAAATATGGCACATCTCTGAGACCTTAATGACAATCACAATGTATGCAATTGAGAATGGCAAAACCTGTAATTAGCCCCCCCAGAGGAACCAGACACTTGGTGAAATTATGTCTAACATACTTGCAGGAGGGGGGGGGGGAATGTTGGCCAAAACAACCACAACCTTTCCTGTGTTCCTAAAGGTAGCTAAATTTCTGCTATTTTCTTGTCGTGATTGGGCAGGGAGATTCCACAAACTGTTCAGAAGACTTAATGTACTGGTGGAAAACTGAATCCAGCCAGTGCAATAGACATTCGCCCTCACAGGTCAACTTTGATAGGGGCCACCCACATGTCCATCTGCTAACATCATAACAATAACATGTGTCATCTTTAAAGGGTCCACTGAAAACAGAGCTTCACAGGAGCTCAAAAATGGGTACCTGACTGCACAGATTCCCCTACCTAATGAATGTTTTTTTTACTGTTACAGGTACCACATAATACCTATTCTGCGTGTGTATGAAAATGGTCTTTGAGTGTGGCAAGACTTTGGATTTCCCTATGGCAGGCAACTTCATTGTATTCCTTTTGTTGTCTGAATATTTTTGTTTAGACAAGTTGTGACGGAAAAGTTTGTTTTTGCTGGGCAGGTTGGTTCACTGAGTGCTTTCTTTTTCTTTTTTCTCTGCCAACAAATGGTTAACCAACAGCAGCTTCTGACTGGCCAGGGTTCCAGAAGAGAGGGCTGAAAAGGAGAGGATTTTGAGAGGCAGGTCTTTTTGGTTGGGAGATAGGTTGGGAGATAGGAAGTGAGAGGAGATAGAGAGAGAGTTGGTTCTGAGTAGAAACATCCACTCTGAGGAATAGATCAAAAGCTAGAGAAAGGAGACTCTGAGCTTAGTGTGAAGGACAGTGTGTGGTGTCCTGTGAGAGTATTAGGCCAGGAGTTAACTGGGAGACTGAGGCTGAGGCAGTGGCAGCAGAAGTAGAAACTGGAAAGATACAATCTACTTTGGTCTCATTCCAGTCAGGAGGGGGGGAGATTCTGCTATGAAAAGAGAAGACTCCCCAAACCACTTAAGAGGGGTGTGGTGATCCCTTGGGTCTGTTACCTGGAGTACCTCAGGAGCAGGGTTGTCAAAGGGCTGTGTAACTGAGGGGAAGTACCACCTTGTTTAAGAACCAAAGTATTAAGCAGCAACAGCTGTGAAACAACTGAGAAAGAACTGAAGTGAAATAGCATTATAATCTGAAGTATCCTATGTTTTACCCACTTTGTGTCATAAACTTCCTTTGTTTAATAAAATCCTTATTGATTATTTGATCAAATCCTGTCTGAAACTCCTAATTATTAAGTTTTCCCTCACACAAGTCCCCCACAAGATAATCTGGGGTAGTTTGTAGGAATTCGTGGAATTGGTGTTCTGTGAAGTGGGTGCACTATATTTAAGTGGAGGCAGGTCCAACAGCACCGGGGGGAAAGTGCCATTGCGCTATCACACAAGTCTACATAAATATTTAGAGGATTGATGTGAATTTTATTGTTATTTTAACTTTCCAAATGTTTTAAATTATTGTTATCAATTCTTGGTATTGATAATTTTATTGTCTTAAGCACTTTGAGGTTGTTTTTACAATCAAATGGTGTATGAATCTTATGAAATAAAGAAATATAACCAATCTGGATGTGTATTGTGTGTAGGGGGTGATGCAAGAGCTGCACAACAAGCCCCATGATCTCTGAAGGATAAAGACACAACTTCCTTTAGAATGGCTGCATGTTCAGTCAGTGAAAAAAGAACAGAACAGGCGTTAATGGCAAAATTGGGGTGAGATTCATCCAGCCCAACTCTAGTCACAGAAATCTAAGGGTGGTTGTTTGCTTATCATATCTCTACCATCAACATTTGCAAATAAATTTACATAATAGATGAATAACAATATTATCTTACGTACTTTCTCTATTTCTAATTATCAGTTGCTCCCTGTTGTTCAGCTCAGGCCTCAAAACAATAATATAACATTTGGGGGAAAAGATGCAACCCAGTAACCCAGCACTGGAAGCCAAGATGGAGAAAATCTCCACAGCCACCATGTATTTTCCTTTGGTGCTCAAGTAGGTTGGAACAAAGGACAACCAAACACTGCAAAACACCAACATGCTGAAAGTGATGAACTTGGCTTCATTGAAACTGTCAGGTAGCTTCCTGGCTAGAAAAGCCACTATGAAACTGAGAATGGCCAGGGAACCCATATAGGCTAAGACACAATAAAACATGGCAGCTGATCCCTCCTTACATTCCAGTATGATTTCCACATTCAGTGAGTCCATGTTCCTATCTGGGAATGGTGGGGAAGTACTTAACCAAAAAATACAAATTGCAGCTTGGATAAAGGAGCAGGAAAAGACAATAGAATTTGCCAGGCCTTTCCCAACCCATTTTCTCATGCTAGATCCTGGTTTGGTTGCCATGAATGCCACAACCACGATGATGGTCTTTGCCAAGACAGAGGACAAAGCTACAGAGAAGATGATGCCAAAAGTCATTTGTCGGAGGAGGCAAATAATCTTTCCAGGCTGTCCAATGAAGAGAAAAGAGCAGAGGAAACATAGGAGGAGGGAGATGAGGAGGATGTAGGTCAGAGTCTGATTGTTGGCTTTGACTATGGGAGTGTTATTGTGCTTCATAAATGTTCCAAGTACTAAAACTGTGATCAAAGAGAAAAAAATGGCCAAGGCAACTAATATGATCCCTAAATTTTCTTTGTAAGAGAGGTAACTTAAAACCTTGGGAATACATTGAGTTTGGTAATTGTTGGGATACTTATCTTCTGGGCATTTGACACAGGCGTCCATATCTGAAAAGTACAAAAAAGGACACAAGCAAATTAAATAATTTCCCAAAATAAAGATAAAGAAAAATAACAGTAACAACAGCAAGAACCCCCACAACAAAACAAAAACACTACACAATATCACAGCCCAGCCTAAGTGATGGGCCCTGCCCTCCCCCCATTTAAAAGTAGTCATGCTTCACTTAGCCATATAGCTTCTGGCAATGCACCTTTGAATACTGACTTCTTTAATCAAAACACTGGAATTTCCCAAGCAAAGAGCCTGAATCTTTCAAGCAAGGGTGGGAAATGGGATAGTAGTCTAGTCAACAAGGCTATGTTTTATGGGGGTGAGAGGTCTGGGGTCTGACGCTATGCACAGCATCCACAGTTTTGATTTACCTCATCTTACTGACCTCTAACCATAGACAAATAAAAGGTGGGTGTTAATTTTATAGTTATTTTTAATCTTGCATATTATAAAAGGTAAAAAGGTAAAGGACCCCTGGACAGCTTTCAGGCCAAGGGAGCCGGCGTTTGTCCACGGACAGCTTTCTGGATCATGTGGCCAGCATGACTAAACTGCTTCTGAAGCAACGGAACACTGTGACGGAAACCAGAGCGCATGGATAATCCTTGCATGTAACAGCCACTGTTTCAATACAACTTATTTCACATTATTTTCTCATGTATAATGAGAATATGTATAATGTGCTTTTGACTTGCCATTTATATTATTTGTGGAATATGTTTCCTTTTTCATCAACTAAAACTTATTCACTGGTGTTCTGTTGATATATTGCAAATAAGACAACCCCGTAACGAGTGATTGATTGTTAAACCCCTCTGGGAATTGTAGCTCTGGAAGGGGAATAGGTGTCTCCTAATAAATCTCTGCACCCTTAAATTTCAGTCCCAGAATACTTTGGTGGAAGCTACAATAGTTTAATTGGGACTCTGGTGACTCTGTGGGTTAAACCACAGAGCCTAGGGTTTGGCGATCAGAAGGTCGGTGGTTCGAATCCCTGCAACGGGGTGAGCTCCTGTTGTTCGGTCCCAGCTCCTGCCAACCTAGCAGTTTGAAAGCATATCAAAGTGCAAGTAGATAAATAAGTACCACGCTGGCGGGAAGGTAAACAGTGTTTCCGTGCGCTGCTCTGGTTCGCCAGAAGCGGCTTAGTCATGCTGGCCACATGACCTGGAAGCTGTACGCCGGCTCCCTTGGCCAATAAAGCGAGATGAGCGCCGCAACCCCAGAGTTGGCCACAACTGGACCTAATGGTCAGGGGTCCCTTTATCTTTACAATAGTTTAAAAGGCTGTAAATGTGGTTGTTGACTGTCTTACATTGTATCCTATCCATCAGGTAGCAGATAAATGAAAGAGGACTTTGTCTGGATAGCATTTGAAATACAGTTTGGTCTGGTTGGAAAGAGGAAAGGTAGCGTCTAACCTAGCCATGTAGGATATATGTTGAAGATGTACTATGGCTTCAAATAGAGCCTTCTCAGTGTTTATGGCACTCTCTGGCAAAGGAGGTCACCTTGCCACTTCTTATATAGACAGGCACCACCACAGCTGTTGAATTCCAGATGCCACGATCCCTTAGTCCAATTTACTTACTTACTTTACTATTTCATTGATAGGCTCCCTTTCTCCCAAGGATCTGGAAAATTCTGTTCTGTGAACTGACCTCATAAATACTCAGGGGATATCCAGTACATTCTCCAAGCAAATATAATACATATGTATGCTATGGAAATTTATTGGGATCATGCATCCTACCTTTCTGGCTAGAGATCATCCCTTCTGGACATGGAGCACAATCATAGCAGCAAAATTTCTCTCCTTCCCTCTTTTTCCTATTGTAGCCAGGATAGCAGTGGTCATTGCACACAGAAACAGGCATCACCTTTATGGGATAAGCAATAAGAGTTTAAGTGCTCTTCACTTTCCACCTACTTCAAATATGTGAGTAGGTCCAGCTCCCTCCGCCCCACTCCTGCAAGCCATTTCCACCACCTCCATCTTGTTGGGGGGCTTAATGTATACAGCTAGGAGTCTTCTCTAATGCATTTCTAGTTATATCAGCCATGTCAATGGATTTAGAAGCAACATGAATAGAGAAGGCTCCCTGCTGCACCAAGCCACCAAAATATGTCATAGAAAGCCATTGAGAGCACAATGGATGATTGCAGCCAATAGACTTATTTCCACTACACCCATCAAATAATTCCATTCATGGGATTAAAAAAAACGAAAAGGGTCCAATTACCTTGAAAACTACTGTTCTGAAAATAATGAGCTATTGAAATTGTTGGTATTAGAGAGTCCAACCGTGATTTTAAAAGGGGAGGTGAGATGAATTTGGAAGGGAACTTGAGGGGCTTGTCATAGCCTGCCTCAAAGATGAGACAAACTCGAAATAAGAATCTGCAAGAGAAGATATAAACTAAGAAAACCGAAGCAGGGAAGGAAGGAAGTCTGGGTGTGAACTTATAAATGACATATAATGATGATTGTAAAAGATTAAGTTTTATTTATGTTTGTGAAAAAAACTAATAAAAATATTTGGGGGAGAAAAGATGAGACAAACTTTACAAACTATCAAAAAACAATATTTATATAGACATGAAAAAGATATCTAATAACACATCAAAGTCTTTTTCACCCAGGGATGATCCATCCCATTCTCGCTCACAGAATCAGGAATGGGGAAAGTATATAATGTAGAGACGTTCTTTCCCTATAGGATAGCTTTATATGCAGAGCAGCAGGAAAGTTACAGAATACTTTTTGAGCTAAAATAGTGTCAACTGCCAACGGGATTTTTACAAATCTAAATTATTTTGGGGGACTAAATTTGGGGGAACAAGTTGAGAGAGAGAATCTCTCCAAATGCCCTATTCCTTGATCACAACAAACAGAGTTCAGTTTTAAACAATCATAATATTGGATAATATGCAGGTCTGAACACTTGATATATTTTAACCTAGTCTTTGAGTGTCTTGTTATTTTTTAAGATTTCTATTGCAAGGGTCATTGGTAGCAAACAATAAGAATTTGACATTCTGAACTTTGATCTTTTTATTGCATAGTTACAAAGAAAGATGGGAGCTATGCATTTAACCAAATGTCTCACTTGATTGAAGGTTGGGTGCCATGTAATTTCATCTTCATTAAGGGTTAACTCTTTGCCAGGAGGAGCCTGGGGTTCAAGTCTTCCAATTTTTACTCTTACCACTGAGCCATTAGAGAACATCACCCAGTTTGTAACATCAAAACCAGCAACTAATTCTCCATTGTCATCAAAATGCGCAGTGTCCCCTGCACTGTTGTTGAATAATAGGTTACTCAGAAAGTGATGGATCTAGTTTGGAAAAACATATGAGCAAAGGGACAACAAAGTCTTGAAATGATTTCAACGAGTGTCACAAAGGCTTATCTCACACTTTTAAATAAACGTATTTCTGGTGACTTTATCTACCTGCAATTCTAATCCATTTTTTTGTTTGTTTGTTTTTAAACCCACTATTTTATTATATGAATGCCTATAATCCAAAATAAAATAAAAATACAGCTGCAAACATTTTTGTGTGGTGATGAATTATTCAAGTATACAGCTCCTTTCTCCCCTTAATCTAAAGTTATCTGGGTTTTATTATTCTTGTGTTTTTAAAGTATTGGGTTGTAATTACCTGCCATGGTTGCACATTTTGAAATACCAGCCTCTCCCCTTCTGCTATTCTTCTCCTTATGGAGTTGGATTTGTATATGGCCTGCAAAGCATGTGCCACTGCATAGACAGCATTGTAGACATTGTAACTATGGCCAGTCATGTGCATTTCAAAGAGAATTCCGGGAAGGGTCTCCAGCTTCTCCTCTCCAGTGCAGGTTTTCATTTCATCTTCCTCCTCCCTCCCTTGAGAAATGTTTAACGAACAGCTGAATGCCGGTTCCCAGAAGTCTTGGATAAAACCATCTCCTTTGGCCCATGAAGGTCTTAATATCTGAACAAACTTTTGGAATCCTAATGGCTGGTTTGAGTGAACTGTGAAGGATATGGAACCATGGAAAGTTTGCATATCCCAGTTCTTCTGTAGTGCATGTGCCGCAAAATCCCAGTGGGATGTGACAATCCACACTTTACCCAGAGGTGGAAAGTCACTTAAGGGTGCTACAAAAAACAATGTTATTAATATCTGAAAGCATGGATGTTCTCCATAAATAAAAAATACACTGGGGTTTCTCTCAAAGACAACTATATAATTTTTCCAGTTCTGGAAAACATAGTCTATCATCTCATCCACATAATTCCATTTTGGTATTCTTATGGTAAAGGCATGGCAGATGCCATTCTGGGAAAGGATTGGCACAATTGTCTGTAAAAACCTGTCCCCTCTGTCATCGTCCACAGCCACGAGCCCAATCCATGTCCATCCAAAATGTTGAAGTAACCTCACAACTCCCATTTGTTGGTGAGCTTCATTTGGGACCATCTGGTACAAAAATGGTAACAGCATATTAACACCTTGTAATGGCAAAAATGATCCATAAGTGAGCTGGGGGTGGAAATGTTTACGTTAATTTTAAATCCTAGAGTTGCAGGAAATCTTGTAGGCAATCTCTTCCAACAGCCCATGGAAATCCAGAGTTCAATGATCTGCCCGAGTCACTGCGCACCCTCTGGTTGAAGAACTTCACTGAGAACACACACCCCTTAGTAATTTTTTCCATTATGTATTGCAATGGGCCACTTGGTTCAGATGCCAGATTGAGAGGTTTGTTTTGATAACACACTGAGATGCCACCAGCGTATGTCTGCTCTCCTGCCACTGCTCTGCCTCAGCCCCAATTGCACTGTCAGGAGAAACACCTGCCACAAGGTGCGACTTCCTGAGTTAATGCAGCCTGTAGCATCCATGTTAGGTGTGCCATGTGGACAGCTGACTAGGCTGGTGAGCACCTAGAGCACCAACTAGGCACCAGCCACACAGAGATTTAATAACAGCTATGTTGATAGAGCCCTCTGTTCGTTCTATCTATCTAATTGAAAAACAAACAAGCATTACAGCCCTTAATGAATCACAGTATATAAAATCTAATTGTGAGTTTGGTGACAATTCTGTCTACCAATAGCTTTGCTTACTTTGACTTACTTTGACCCATTGGCTCTGCCTGCCCCTGATTCGGCTTGCTCTTAGATGCCCCACCTGTACAAATGAGCACCACCATTATTGCACATCTGGAGTAACAATGTTTCTTGTTAGCCTCCTGTTCTAAACATGCACTGCTTCTTCAAATATTTCTTCTATAATTTATTTTGTGTACTTTTGATCATCGCTGTTGCCCTTCTCTCAATCTCCTCAAATATGTCTGTAGCCTTCTTTTGCTACACCACAGAGAACTGCGCAAAGTACTCCACATGATGCTGACTAGTGCAGAGCAAAGTGGTATTATTGCATTTTATAACATACAATCTATGGTTCTGTGAATGCAGTCTAAAATTGCAGTAAATCTTTTTGCAAGCATGATATGCTTACTCATATTTCACTTTCGATCACCTGTTATTCTTGGGGGTTCTCCTTCATTTTCCTAAATGAAATATGTCTCATTTGTCTCTATTAGATTTACTTATGTTAGTTTCAGCCTAGTTTTACACTGCATCAACATAATTTTGAATTTTATTCAAGCCATCCAAAGTGCTAACTTTCCCTCTCAGGTTTAGTCATCCACAAATTTATAAGGATTATCAACTTTGTCTGGCTCATTAAACGTTTTTTTGAAGATGAGCCCTGAAGCAGCCCAGTTTAAATCCGTCCCAACGTTGATGAGGAACCATCAATGCACACTCTTTGTGTACAGTTTTTTGATGTGGTCAGAATCCACCAGATTGTTAATTGGTTAATTTACATGTAACCTATTTGATAACCAAAATAACATGGAAACTTAAATCAAATAGTTTGTTGAAACCCAGATAGTGTACAGGCAACAACCATTTTGTGCAGGGGTTGTGTTTCTGACCCATAAGCCCACTCTGCCCCACTACTCCCCATTATGCCCCTGCACCCATTCCACCCCATTTTCTGGTGTGGCTATGCACACAGTTGCACATCAGTTGGATGTGTGTTGACTGGTCACACGTTTATTGGTTCTTGCCTGTACCACGGTTGTGAAATCTCATTCACACAGCTTACTTGTGGAGTCTTGTAGATTGCTGAAAGGATGGCCACACTGGCAGAGATTTCAGAGATACACCCTCCAATGAGTGCTATCAAATTGTTCTGTTTGTCACACTTGAAGTTGGGGATAAACCCATGTTGTGTGGAAAGCAGGTTCATTGTCGCCTTATAAGTCATCCTTGCAGCATAATAGCTATTGAGGATGTGGAACCCTAAAGAAATATTTGATAAAATGTTGGGGTTCTCATTGATCTCCTTGACAGCAAATACTAAGGCCAGGATGTGCTGATAATTCTTTGGGACTGAACTGTAATGAGAGTTAAAGCTGTTTAATAAAGCTGTAATAAGAATCACAGCAAAAGCATAATTGCACCCTACCTCAGCACTCAACTGCAAACAACCAAGTTTTTGATTGCTCCGGACTATAGTTTTGGGCTAGCAAACCATTTCAAATTTTCCCCAGATTTTGGCACCACACAGGGCACTGATGAAATTTGAGACCCTGAGGTCTGCCACTGGGGAAAAGAAATGTGTTGTTATCTCTATAATATGGCACTAAGAAATTGAAAACTAAAGAGATGTGGGGTTTTGTGGTAAAACTGAATAAAGGTTTAATCTACCAAGTTTTCTTTTCAATAGGAGAAAAATAGAAAAAAACACAGCAGCCATTCACTTTTACTTGGCTTCTGGAGGAATCTTACAAGTTTAGGGGGTCCAACAATATATTGTAGAAAATGATAAATAACAATTCCAGTCACACTTTTGTCACACTACAAATAAAGCAGATCATTCCTCGATGACTTGCTCCAATCATGACCAAGTGAGAGATAGAGATGTCTTACAAAGGTTCATCAATCATCGTCTGTGAAGGCTGTTCCATGAACGAGAGGGTATTATAGTGGAAGAAGACTTGAGAAACTATCTCACCAATGAGAAGGTCTCCGGACTGATAAAATCCATGAGGAGTAGGGAGTGGATCATCAAACATGCTGAGATTAATACGATGTGTGTTGCATACAGTATGACACAGCAAGACAAGAAGGAAGGCCACCACTAGCATGATCCTGTTCATAAAACTTCCCCTCCAATGATAAATTCCCATACTTCAAGAGTTATCAGTTTTGTTACAGTCTCGATTGAATGGTGGAGAATTTTGTTGCTACATAAATTTACAGCATGACTGCTTAGGTAAGCTATGAACTGGTATCCTATTTGTTTACTTAATAATAGCTCCTTGTTCATCAGTGTTTCAAACAGTGCTTTTTCATCCTGAGAGAGAGAGTATGAATTACAAAGTTATTGCTGTTTTCTTTCTTTGAAAAATACCACGTGAATCTCTTTTGGTAACTCATTCCCTTGATGGGCAAAGAAGCAAAATGATAACCATGTGAATTCTCTGTCGGTTTGCCCAAATCTGTGAGGTGGAAGTCAGCAAGGAAGAGGAAGTATGAGGAACAAATATTCTCACAGGATCACTTTTTCTGGTTAAAAATCGTGGTGGAATCAGTTGTTGAAAGCATAACCTAACATATAAAAGGGTATGGTAATGTATGAGCCCTACATAGTCCTAGATCCAATTCTAAAAAGCACAAGGGTTTTATTGCTCTTTTCAGGTGTTTATTTTTGACCTTGCTTACTGGCTCTGGGTGTCCATTGCATCAGAGAAAAGCAGCAATTTTGATAATGATATGCATGGTTATCATTTCTCCAGTGTGTTTGAAGTTGCAACTAGCATGACAAAATTGCTAATGGTTATTTTCCTGGATTCTGCAGCTATTATTATCTTCCTTAAGAGATAATTAGTTGCCAGTGAGATTTTGTTCAGTTTGTATTGCCTTTGCCAAGAATCAGCTAAGTTCACACAAAAGTAATTCATATTTGGCATAAATCTCACTCTGGGCATCACTGGTGGTTTAGGGCTTCGAAAGCGGGTGTCAGGGACTGGGTGGACAAGGAAGAGTGGTGGCAGCCAGTGGTCAAGGAGGCACCTGAGGGGGGAGGGGACTTTGAACCAGGTTCAGATGGATGGGACAGTCTGAGGGTGAAGGCTTGAGCCAACCATGAACACTGATAAAGAAGAATCAAGGGCTGTGTCTCCTGCTCTGCAATACAGTCCTGATTAGGCTCCTTCCCCTCCCCCACTCTCAGCACAGGGACAAAGAGTCGAGAAAAGATGAGTCACAGTGGAAAAAAATGCAGTGATGGAGGTATAAATAAGGGGGAAGAGGGGTTGGAATTTTAGTTTCTGCAACTCATTTGCTTATCTGATGGATGTTCCTTGATTACTGAGCAATAAAATTAATTACTGCAAGCACTGTGTCTGGTTCTGCTTACAGGTCAATTAAGCTGCCTACTCACCAGACTGCTCTTAGAAGTTCTATAGCCCATCTGCCCTCCACTTGGCTTCAGGGCAGAAACTTTCACCCAGACCCCTGTGATATCACGCCTGTATGGGGTCAGGGCGATGCACCAAATTACCACCACATCCAAAATTAGACAAGGATTCCACCCAATGACTTATCTGCCAAAGGACTGGGAGGTGGCTTTGTAAAGAGTCTTCACTATGGCTGACCATCACTTGCCAACCAGAGATTATGGGAAATTAATGATTCTGCTTTTACTTCCTACGGTACCATGTCAGGCCTGCCACACCTTTACAATACTTGGAATAGCAGTAATTCCCCTCCCAAAGGATTTTCATCCCCATCATTGGTATGGGCATTATACACTCACTAGCAGATAGTCTGTACCAATTTTCAAAAATTTCTAATCAGCCCCTTCAGCAGATGACTTGCCAACACCATAGTGCATCTAAAGAGAGACAGAGGCTGCCTACTGCAAATTCACATAGAGGAAGAGTTGGAGGAGGAGCAGGCTTCTAAAGCCAAGTCCCCCACCCATACTTCCTTATTGGCTGTGCGGTATTCACATCATTACCCTTAAACACTTCCCTTCAGAAGCAACTAGTGCTCCTGAGACATGTTTATTAAGAGAAGGTGAGGGGGAAGCTCCCTTATATGCAGGACAAACATTATAATGTGCCATGGAAATGACAAATCCAAGGGATAAGAGCACCTCTGTTTAATAATTATAGCTTTAAACATGCTTTCCAACTAGTGTAGACATTAGGCCTGTTGTTTCCCGGTGTCAACTACAATTTTTTAAAAAATTAGAGCTGCGTTAGCTACCATATCTTGCAAGAACACTGGTTTTTAGTTGTACTGTGTATGGCAATTGGAATGATGATTTATTAAATCATCACATGTCAATAAGGATGTTATCTCTTATCAGATCCAGTTGACTTATTTCATCAGATACACTATTCCAAAGCAACACATGGGTAAAATTTTCCAAACCATGACAGACAGAGGGGAAAAAAGAATAAGCATTTTTTTTCCAATTCAATTTCATCCCACAGCAATAAAGGCTGGTCTTGAATACAAAACAGAAATTGGCTTCAAGGACAGATGAAGGGAAAACAGAGGACATCAAATTGTTCCAGAAACAATTCTGGAACCCTGTGGAACCCTGTGGAACTAGAATAATCTATGTCAGCTAATTTACAAAGCAGGTGCATCCGTCATCTTCTACTGCAAATATATAAAAGCCTGAGAGTGGAAGTTGTGTTGGAAAGCTACTCTGCAATTTTGGTCCACTCTAAAGGTTGCACTTTATTAAGTGATCTCTTTTGTTCAGTTCTGGCCTCAGCACAATAATGTAACATTTAGGGAAAAAGATGCAACCCAGCAGCCCAGCACTGGAGGCTAAGATGGAGAAGATCTCCACAGCGACCATGTATTTCCCTTTGGTGCTCAGATAGGTGGGAAGAAAGGATAACCAAACACTGCAAAACACAAGCATGCTAAAAGTGATTAGTTTGGCTTCGTTGAAACTGTCAGGTAATTTTCTAGCCTGGAAAGCTACAGTGAAGCTCACAATAGCCAAGAAGCCCATGTAACCCAGGACACAGTAGAACATAGTCACAGACCCCTCATTACATTCAAGTACAATTTCTTCAGTCACTGAATTCATGTCAATATCTGGAAATGGAGGATTAATTGCCAGCCATACGGTACAAATAATTCCTTGAACAAGAGAGCAGAGAAGAACAATGGAGTTGGCCACCTTTTTCCCTACCCATTTCCTCATGCTACTTCCTGGCTTGGTGGCCATGAAAGCCAGAACCACTGTAATGGTTTTTGCTAGCACAGAAGACACAGCCACTGAGAAGACCATGCCAAATGCAACTTGACGGAGGAGACACATAACCTTTACAGGATGGCCAATAAACAGCAAAGCACAAGGGAAGCAGAGCAGGAGGGAGAAGAGGAGGGTGTAGGTGAGGCTCCGGTTGTTGGCTTTGACAATAGGAGTGTTGCGGTGGATTATAAAGGCTCCTAGCACTAGAGCAGTGATCAAGGAAAATAAAAGTGCAAAAATAGCTAAACTCATCCCCAAAGGGTCCTTATAAGACAAGAAGGTTATTAGCTTTGGAATGCAGTGATCTTTTCCCTTGTTTGGATAATGATCTTTTGGGCACATTATACAAAATTCTGCATCTGAAAAAAGAAGATGAAAAACATTTTTAGATCTTGCTTTTTGCAGTTGTAGCCAAGAAGCTAAGAATTGCATTTAGGAATAGTATTTCCTATTTTTAAAATAGGATTTCCTATTTTTCAAATTTCCCCTTTTTAAAATCAAATCATGATGTCTTCTTTTTAAGACAAAAGTGTGTGCTTGTGTTAATGCACAACATTCAAGGTAAGCTCTGCACCCAGCTCCCCCCCACCCATGTCCTGACATCACACACTCAACGTTTGCCCCCACAATCATCCTCACAACCTGGCACCTCTGACTTACTCTAAAATATCCTCACAGCTTGAACTGCCTAGGAAAAGAAAAGGGCTGCAGAAAAAGACACTACTCATTTATCTGGTCAAATGCAGCACTCAAGCATCACCATGAATTCAAAAACTACTTCCCTTTAAGAAAGGTACCTAGTATTGTGCACCGATGCATTTCTTTCATTTCTTTGGTTCCAAGGTGAAAAGTGCCCATAACTACTATTTTGAGTTGGTTGATAACAGGATAGTTTCCAGGAATACTAGGTAAAGAACTTCTCGGCCAGTAATTACTACTATCACCACCTACAAACCACTTGAACTAAGAGGACCTTTGTGCCATTGCTACCACACTCTTGACTAGATGTGCCCAACGGTGCAGAATGCTAGACGACTCTGGGTGCTGCATATTCTACCTTTCTCATGAGACATCTTCCCTTTTGGACATGGAGCACAATCGTAGCAGCAAAATGGTTCCCCCTCTTTTTTCCTCTTCTGGTAGCCAGGTTGACAGTTGTTGTTACAGAGTGAAAGGGGCATGACCTACTCAGGAAATGTGAACAATTAGCATTGAGAATATATATTTACCAAATAGCACGATAACATCACTATCCTCACAGTATCATCCTTAGATTCTGTCATATTAGTGCAGGTTCTCATGAGGTTTTAAGCAGTGTCTTGAACTGGGATGGCCAGTCTTTTTACTTTCTTTGCTGGTAGCATTCCCTGTCTTCATTAACCTAGTCTGACTAGATTCCATAAAAAGGAAGTTGGAATAAAGTAGGGATGAAGAGAACTTAGAGGAACTTTGTTGTTTTAAACAATGGTGGAGGTTTGTTTGGGTATATTGAATGTATATGCACAACACACCCAAAGCTCATCCTTCTCTAACTGGCTAACTGAAAGGCTTGCTCTCCAGACTCTGCTCATCTTAAAGATACAGTCATATGTAGCAGCATGGGCTGCAGAATAGAAGAGAGGAGGAGTCAGGGAAATGTGTGATGGTTTGTGTGCAAGGGAGAGTAGGGAAAAGAAACGTGGAGGGTGGAGGTAAAAAGGAGTGAATGTGAAAATTGGGGGTTAAAGTGAGTTGCAAAAAGAAGAGAGAACAAGGAGTGTGAATGGGCTTGAATATGAAAGCTGGTGTATCAGGGTCTGAATAAAAGCATTATAAGAGCAGTCTACTTGAAGAATGGAAACAAAAATGAAATGTCTTGTCTTTGTCTTTTTGTGTCACAGGTCACTGATAAAATAAACACAGCATTAGTTAAAAACACATATCATTGTTGTAATATAATATCTTTTAAAAATGTACAGAGAAATGTTTACATTTTCAACAGGAAAATTGGAATATCCTATACACACTCCATTCATCACAGTGGGACTTCTTTGCAGGCATAAAAAAAAAGCTTCACATTTTGCCAATATATACACGCTGAGATAAAGACTATAGAGACATGCTGAGGAACTGACAAACGATTGTTTCTCCTCTCCTCTCCCTCCTTTTGTTTTATGGCAGCTAAAGGCAATAGTGATGTCCTACCTGGTTAAAACTTCTAGGCCACACAATGGCGTCTTCATCAATGCTCAAATGTTTGCCATGAGGAGCCCAAGGATTCATTCTTCCAACTTTCATTCTAACAAATGACTTATTGGGGAAAGTAATCAGATTTGTAATATCAAACCCCATTGTCAATTCTCCATTGTCATTCAAGTGCACAGTTTCTCCTGCAGTGTTGTTAAATGAGATGCTCCTCAGAATAGGATGAAGCTAGGTGGGATGGAAAAATAAATCAGTGTTGGAATTGCATTAGTATCCAAGATATTTCCTCTAAACTTGCATCCCATCCCATTCACTTAGATTTGTGGGTGGATATTTGTTCATAGGGTTAAATACACCCTGTGAATCACAAATGCATTTTTAAATTTGTGACAAAAGTTCCCCAGAATTCTCTTCCCTTAGAAGGGAAGGGAAATTTTATTTGCATATTGTATATTGTATTATGCATATTGTCTTATTTATATGATGTTAGCCGCTCTGAGCCTGGCTTTGGCTAGGGAGAGCGGGATACAAATAAAATTTATTATTATTATTATTATTATTATTATTATTATTATTATTATTAAGGAAAGCAAGCCCTTCTAATGCATTTGACATTTGTTGAAAAAAATTCTCTTCTACCATGCCTTCCCAAGATTTCAGCACTTTATAATTCTTCATTTTAAAATGTTTTTATGATGTTTTCTTATCTTTATTATGTAGGGAAATGATGCTCCACTCGTACTACTTTGTTGTTGTTCATATTTTGATGTTTTGAAATATTCAGGAAAGGGTCATATATGTTGAAATTTAAATGAGAGAATTTCCATTGGTTTCTGATGTCCAAATGTCAATTTCAAATTACACAATTAAATTCAACAGCATTGAGACTTCATGAGGAATGGCTGCAGATCACATACTCTTGACACTTACAGCCTTCTCCAACTGATGACCTCCAAATGTTTTAGAATACAGTTTCCATAATTTCTGACCATCGTCCCTGCAGACAAACTGATGGGAGTCATGGTATACACATCTGGAAGACATCAGATGGGTGAAGGCTGCATCAAGATCTTGTGCTCTCATGGTGAAGGCAGATTGCTGTGAAAACTACTACCTTCCATGGCTGCATATTTTTAAGCTGTAGCTTCCTTCTTTCCACCGTGACTTTAGATTTGAATATGGATGAGTACATGGCATGTACTGAATTTGCCAGAGCCTGTACAGCATTGTAGATACTATAGCTGTGGCCAGTCATGCTCATTTCAAAGAAAGGCCCAGGAAGATTCTGCAGCCTCTCTTCTCCAGTACAAGTGTCCACATCATCTCCATTAAAATGGGAATTTGGAAATGAACAGCCAAATGCTTGCTCCCAGAATGGTCGGATGAAGCCATCTCCCTTCATCAAATGAGGGTTTAATTTATGAAGAAAATTTTGGAATCCTGGAACCTCCTGTGACTGGGCTGTGAAGGCTAAGGCACCACGAAAGGCTTCTATATCCCAGTCCTTGTGCATGGACACGGCTACAAGGTCCATCTGGGCTACCATAATCCACACTTTACCAAATGATTTCCCATACTCAGCTTCTCCTTCATGAAGCAGTCCTCTCAATGTTATCATGGTCAAAGTTTCTCCATAGACAACAATAGTGTTGGCTTTACTTTTTGTAACATCTGCAAATATTTTGTTCCACTTTTCTTGCAAATTTAAGAAGTCACCAAAAAAGGCATTTATAGGAATTTTCTTGGTGAAGGCAGCACATATGTGGTTCTGAGAAAGTATTGGTAGTAGATAGCTCAAAAATAATTCTCCTGTTTCATCATTCATCGTCATTAGACCCACCCAAATCCATTTGAAATGAAGAAGTAGCTGGACAATTGCCTTGTACTGATGGATTTCATTTGGAGCCATCCGATACAAGGACAGTGAATGAGAGTGATCCCTCAGCATGGGGACAAAATCACCATAGGTGAACTAAAATGGGGAAACATTCAGGAAGTTGTTTTACAAATTAATTTGTAAACCTATAGATGTGTTTGTGTGATTTTATGGAAAACTGAACATTCTGTTTAAAAAAGATGTGAGTTGCTTGTGAAGACTGGTCAGAGACTTCATTCAATGTAAAATGCTCCCCTGTTCTTTAAGGAGTGGATTTAAGGAGACGTGGATATTTTATTTATTTATTTATTTATTTATTTATAATATTCTATGCTGCTCAAAATAAGTATTAAATTGATTTACAGAAGGAAGAATAAAATGCACATCACGAAAATTTAAAAGCAAAAGCAGGGCTTCTTCTCAGCCAGAACTCAGTTCCGGCTCCTCTAAGGTAGGCACCACTGCCATTAATAGAGAGCAAGGGAAGTATTCGTGGTGAGTTCTGGCACCTCTTTTTCTGGAAAAACAGCACTGGTTTCAGCCCTGAGAAACTTACACTTTATCCATTTACAGTTACATTACTACTTAAAAATGATTTATGAAACTTTTCTAACTGCCCACCTTTACTTTCCAGAATTCTTTGAATACTGGCTATGATTTCAATGTTTGTGCTACATTTGTTTTAATGGAATATACATCTGCACAAGCAACCACACGACACCCTCCCAGAAAGGCAATGGAAAGACAAATAAAAACCTGTGGAAATTTGTAGATGTCCAAGATGGCAGCCAAATGGTGGGATGTTTTAGCACCTAGTCCTCCTATGACTCCGATTAGGTTGTTCTGGACATCACAGGTATAATTGGGGACAAATCTGTACTGTGTAGAAAACAACTTCATTGCAACATAGTAGTTCCGCTTCTGACTGAAGTAGCTCTCAATGATGTGGAATCCCAAGGAAACATTAGGTAATATCTTGGGATGTTCATTAATCTCATTTACAGCAAATACCAAAGCCAGGACCTGCCGGTAATTCTTTGTCACAACACTGGGGGGAAAAATAGATGATATGTCACCAGGAAATTTAACAAAAAGTAAAGTGGCTTGGTAACTGTCGTGCTTCATCAATAACAGAGTCGTACCTTGGTTCTCAGATGGCTTAATTGTCGAACAAATCGGCAGCCAAACATTGCAAACCCGGAAGGAAGTGTTCCGGTTCCCCCGAATGTTTTTCCAAAGCAGAACATCCGACACAGCTTCTGCAACCAATCGGAAGCTGCACCTCGGTTTCCAAATGGTTTTGGGAGTCAAACGGAATCCCAGAATGGATTAAGTTTGGGAACCAAGGTACCACTGGATATGAATTAGTTGACAGACTGCTGAGAGGGTTGCAAACTTGCAGGACCACATAGAACTGCAATATATAGAAAGTCATAGTCTGTATACATTATTACACCCTAATCCTGAGGCATTATATTGGGCATTTTGGGATTAGAAGACATCAGTTTAAAAGTCATTTTAGAATGATCAGACTATATGTGAGATTCAGCAAATCATTTGTAGTTGAATGGATATTTTAAAAACGATTAATAGTGTCCTCTGAAATACACTATGTGCATCAGCCCCTCCAGTGTCTATTGATAAACATTCACATGTGCGCTATCAATTCCTTTAAGGCTGCAGATAGTGTAGCCTCAGGTGACAACCTTTGGCATAATACAGAAAAACAAAAGAGCCTTACATGGGAAAGCTAGTATCAAGAGTAGGGTGTTCAGTGAAGGAAAATGAATCAAAAAACAGTATCATCTGAGAGACAGCCCCACCAATTATGAGATCGCCTGACTTATAATACTTATGAGGAGTATAGAAGGGGCCATGGACAGCACATCTAGCAGCATGTTCCTGGAACTCACTGTGAGGTATCTGCAACAGCATTAGAAACATCTCCAATAGCACTGTCCCAATTATGGTCATTCCCCTCTCAGTGCAGATGCCAGATTTTCCGCCTTCTTTCATAACAACAGGTATGTATAGCAGTCTGTCTTGAAAAGCAGCAGCCTCTGCTAATGCAATATTTGGAGCCTGTATCCTCTATCTACATACATATACCAGAAAGCTATATAGAACTGGAGCATGCTGGAGCTTACGTCCTTAGCTCCAGTTTTGAACACCAAGCAGGGTTTTTGAAAATATAGCTTGGCCCTTGTTTGCGTGTTGTTATGATTCAGATTCTGGAAACCAGGAGGTGGCTGGTCAAAAGAAGAAAAATATGGCACATCTCCGAGACCTTAATGACAATCACAATGTATGCAATTGAGAATGGCAAAACCTGTAATTAGCCTCCCCAGAGGAACCAGACACTTGGTGACATTATGTCTAGCATACTTGCAGGAGGGGGAAAAAAATGTTGGCCAAAACAACCACAACCTTCCCTGTGTTCCTAAAGGTAGCTAAATTTCTGCTATTTTCTTGTCATGATTGGGCAGGGAGATTCCACAAACTGTTCAGAAGACTTAATGTACTGGTGGAAAACTGAATCCAGCCAGTGCAATAGACATTCGCCCTCGCAGGCCAACTTTGACAGGGGCCACCCACATGTCCATCTGCTAACATCATAACAATAACATGTGTCATCTTCAAAGGGTCCACTGAAAACAGAGCTTCACAGGTACCTGACTGCACAGATTCCCCTACCTAATGAATGTTTTTTTGGGGGGTGGATCTTTAAATGCTTTTATTGGTGAAGCTCTACTTATTTTAAGAACATCTGTGTATAGTTGTCAGACTGCTTAGGCAGCAATCGTAACCCCGTTTACCTGAGAGTAAGAATTCAGTAAGACTTCTCAATTCAATAAGACTTACTTCTAAGTGGACATTGTTAGGATTTTGCTCTGATTCTTTTAAGTGATGGTGCAATAAATAGAGAACCATGCAGAGAAAGGATGATGCTCCGGTGGCTATTTATTATATTGACAATTTATATACCACTTAATTACAACTGACTCTAAGCAGTACATAGGAGACTCCGCATAATGTACCCTCGTTGACTTGGCAGACCTTTGACCTTCATCCTTGCTGCTACTGGAAATAGTGTCTGATGGCAGGGCTGACTGCTGCCTTACTGCCTGTTTCAATCTAAGCTTTGGTCATGTGACCATGTGATCAAAGGAAGTCAGCAGCTTGTATTAAAATTAAGGTCTAATTAAAACCCTCCCTAAGTGCTGGTATATTTTCCCAGGATTTCAAAGGTGGAATTGTCATTCAGAGGGAATTCATGAAAGGTGGCACTTAGTCCTGGATTTTAGGCAAGCCAATTGAAAAATTGCAGTTTTTTGGCATTTTTGTTTTTTAAAAAAGGCTCAAGAACTTTCAGAGTGTCCTGGTTTTTACTTTTTGGAATATGGCAACCCTTCCCTCCCCCTTCTGACTAGGTCCAGCCCAAGGTGAACCACAAAATGGTGCTTCTCCCCCACCCTCAGGCCCCCTGGCCAGTTTAGTGATGAAATTTTGCTTTATCTGAAAATGGTACAAAACCAGGCTTCTAAACACATCACTCTGTAGCTCCCCCCAGAAGGAAGCACCAAATAGTCAAGTTGTAGTGCTTTTGTGCTCTGTGGAAATTTCAAGAGGTTGCCTGCTTTTAGCATTCCAATTCAGATACCAAGGATCATTGTGTAAGTTCTGTGTTGCCACAAGTCCACCTGCCCAATGCGCAGATTAACACACTCAGATATCAGATTCAAACCCCAGCTTCTCCTTAAAGCCCACATGGTCACCTTGAGCCAATTACAGCCTCTCTGCCCAACCTGCATACCTCACAGTATTGTTCTCACAGTGGCGAACCCAGTGCCTACAAGCAGGATCTGAGCATAGGACAGAACCTTTCAGTGCTCCCAGACTTGGATCTAGAGAATTGAAAGTTGCACTCTGCATATGCAAGATGCTTTTCTGTCCCCTTCCACATTATAGCACTCTATGCCTTGAAAGCGGCACAGTGAGATGCAGTAGTAATAAGAGTTGGTAGAAACTGAATGAGGCACAGCCCATACAAGTTGACATGCCCAATTTTTTAAGACATCCTAAGCAGTTGGAAGGAATCCCCCAAAAGTACAGAGTAGCTTTTATGAGACACAAGGGACTGTTCTGGGGAGAAGACTGGCACTCCCATCTAGGGCTTGGTTAGCTTTGTGACTACAGTGGTACCTCAGGTTAAGTACTTAATTCGTTCCGGAGTTCCGTACTTAACCTGAAACTGTTCTTAACCTGAAGCACCACTTTAGCTAATGGGGCCTCCTGCTGCTGCCGTGCCACCGGAACACGATTTCTGTTCTCATCCTGAAGCAAAGTTCTTAACCCGAGGTAATATTTCTGAGTTAACGGAGTCTGTAATCTGAAGCGTATGTAACCTGAAGTGTATGTAACCCGAGGTACCATTGTATAGCAAATGCAACAATAGCTGGTATCTCTTGCCATAATGTGTCTGTTGCTATTCCTTTGCTTCCCTCGCTGTCTGAGAAGGAAGTATGGGTATAAGTCACTTCAAGATGTCTACTGAACTTTCATCCCAGTGGCTGCTGCCTGGCACCAGCAGTGAATCGTGCAGTGCCACAATTGTCACCCACAAGAAGGTGAGCAGTGTTTCGTTGAACCATGCCTCACACAGTAAAGCATAAGACTTCCAGTAGCAGGAAATAACAAATCTGGCAGCCACTTGTAACATCAAGAAGTTCTTAGAACACTCCCAGACTGCTAGAATGAAAAGGGAGAGGGAGACTAAAAGTATAGGGAAACGGACTTTGATCCTTGTCTACAACAGGGCTGCCAAATTAGGAAAGACACGCAAGCGAAATACATTGGGGCCAAACTAGACATGACATTACACACATAACTTTCCCTGTGAGATGTTATATATATAAGGGGGGGGGGCTAGGGCCTGTGCTCTTGCTGCTTTCCAATACCACCTAACCCTCACTAACCCCCACACCCCATTGCCAACCCCAACTCCCTTCCTTTACACCTCACACAAACTTCCATATCCTCACAGCTCCTTCAAGTTCCCTCATATCTGCACAGCACTTCTGTCTGTCTCCAGATCCTGCCTTATTCCACCCTCTGCTCTTGTTTAAAACCTGCCTACTCATTCCCTCCACTCGCCTCCCCTGACCTCATGCAAATCCAGGACTGTGGTTCAGCACTACAAATCCTCCAAGGCAGACTGCTTCATGACAGCTATACATTTTTATGTATATAGGAAGAAATGGCAGCTATACAGGGACGACCCAAATAAGACAGGGATCGTTGCCAGACAGAGGGTTTTTAAAAACAAAACAAAAAAATCTAGAGGAGCAGGGCTACCTAGGAACTACATTAGGGACCCCAGACTTAAAAGTACAAACCCAGATCCTCTGGAGGAAGAGGTTTTCAGGCCAGAAACAATTGTACACATGATTTCTAGTTTTGTGCTGCATGTGAAAGTGTCCTTTCTCCAGAAGTTATGAAAGCTGAGGCTTGCTCAATGTTTCAGAGAACCATCCATTCCGTTCGGGGGGAAACAATGCTGATAGTGCAAAGTAAATTGAGGACTTGTGTCAAATATGGAACTTTCATTTATGAAAAGAGAAGTAAACGTGACATTCGTCATTGAATTTGCCTTTATTGAGATGTTTCTGGGTTTCTTTGTCTTTCTTAAAAAACAGTCAAAGGAACACAAATGCAAGTAGGCAAGTAGGCAAAGTTTCTTCCTGCTTTGAAATGGTATGGACCCCTTTAGGGCAGTAATAATAATAATTGTTGTTGTTTAATCGTTTAGTCGTGTCCAACCAACTCTTCGTGACCCCATGGACCAGAGCACACCAGGCACTCCTGTCTTCTACTGCCTCTCGCAGTTTGGTCAAACTCATGCTGATAGCTTCAAGAACAATGTCCAACCATCTCGTCCTCTGTCGTCCCCTTCTCCTCATGTCCTCCATCTTTCCCAACATCAGGGTCTTTTCCAGGGAGTCTTTCCTTCTCATGAGGTGGCCAAAGTATTGGAGCCTCAGCTTCAGGATCTGTCCTTCCAGTGAGCACTCAAGGCTGATTTCCTTAAGAATGGATAGGTTTGATCTTCTTGCAGTCCATGGGACTCTCAAGAGTCTCCTCCAGCACCATAATTCAAAAGCAGCAATTCTTCGGTGATCAACCTTCTTCATGGTCGAGCTCTCACTTCCATACATCACTACTGGGAAAACGATAGCTTTAACTATACAGACCTTTGTTGACAAGGTGATGTCTCTGCTTTTTAAGATGCTGTCTAGGTTTGTCATTGCTTTTCTCCCAAGAAACAGGCGTCTTTTAATTTCGTGACTTCTGTCACCATCTCCAGTGATCATGGAACCCAAGAAAGTAAAATCTCTCACTGCCTCCATTTCTTCCCCTTCTATTTGCCAGGAGGTGATGGGACCAGTGGCCATGATCTTTGTTTTTTTTGATGCTGAGCTTCAGACCATATTTTGCACTCTCTTTCACCCTCATTAAAAGGTTCTTTAATTCCTCCTCACTTTCTGCCATCACGGTTGTGTCATCTACATATCTGAGGTTGTGGATATTTCTTCCAGCGATCTTAATTCCGGCTTGGGATTCATCCAGCCCAGCCTTTCGCATGATGAATTCTGCATATAAGTTAAATAAGCAGGGAGACAATATACAGCCTTGTCGTACTCCTTTCCCAATTTTGAACCAATCAGTTATTCCATATCCAGTTCTAACTGTATAATAATAATAATTTATTTAAACCCCGCCCTCCCTGGCCAAGACCGGGCTCAGGGCAGCTAACACTGTATATAAATACAGTAAAAACAAAAATAAAAAGTTGATTAAAATGTAAGTTAAAATACAGTTTAAAATGCAGCTTAAAATGCAGCTTAAGGCAGTATATTTTTAAACCAGTTTTGCTTACCACAGAAGAGGTTAGGGAATTCAATATACAGAGAGATTCATAAGAAACTGAGTTTATTTTTAAACCTTTGGAGTAGTTAATTTGATTATTCATTACTCTAATTTGATGTCATCCATATGTTGCTATCTCATTTAGGGAGCTGTCCTATGTTCCCCTGGAGGATAGCTGAGGGGCCCTAGGACACTGTGGACTTGCCTTGCCATGGGTGGTCAGTGGGTGAAACTACTTGTTAATCACACAGGCATCTTCATGGCCCTGGTGGTACTTTTCATGATGTGTGGTGTAAATTCTAGCTGAGCTTCTAATATACAGATAATTAAGAATTCCCAAGAATTTTCAAGAGACTTGGTTCTCTTGATTTGCTTTAATCCAATCACTTATTTGAGATGAATTTCCCTTTTCTGGAGTGAATTACCCATTTGCCTATATATTGAATTAGATTTCACTTTTGTCTCCATTCCTAATTGCTTCAACAACACATCTTGCACCAGGTCCTGGGTATCACTTAAAACTAAGCCCAGTGTCACCACTGCTCAGTTTAACTCTTCTAGGGCATAGTTGTTTAGGGTATTTAGAAACTGTATGTCTTCGTTGTGACTGGAACACATGGGTAGCCAGTTTATGTGAGAGTAATTGCAGTCATTCTGTGGAATGCCCTCCCATCAGATGTCAAAGAAATAAACAACCAGTGGACTTTTAGAAGACATCTGAAGGCAGCCCTGTTTAGGGAAGTTTTTAATGTTTGAAGCTTTATTCTGTTTTTAGTGTTCTGTTGGAAGCCGCCTAGAGTGGCTGGGGAAACCCAGCCAGATGGCCAGGGTATAAATAAATTACTACTACTACTACTACTACTACTACTACTATTAGTATTACTATAGCATTTGCTTTCTTGGATGCCTCATTTATTTCCTTTGCCTTTTCCATTTCCATTTCACACTGAGCATTTTGGTCATGGAGATGATAACACATATCTGGTACTAAATTACTCTTGGGGCCCAGTACCACTACCAACCACAACAATTCTGTGCAGGAATCTGCCCTTTTGGGATTTTTAGCTTGTTGGACTCTGTCCTCTGTGACATGCAGAACAACATCACCTGCAATAAACCGTTCCCTGCCCTCCCTGTAGAGCTTGTGTCCAGAGATAAGCCTGTCCCAGTGGTTCTCTCCAGCTTTCCTTCAAACTTTTGTCATACGTGCCTGAACGCTGTTGCTGTCAGAGCATGTTTGTGGTGATACAGAATTGGTATCAGCTATGTTGACTGCAACCCTTGATTTAGGGTTGCATGTTAAGATGTGGACAAATTTGGATTCAGCAGGCTGAAAAACATTTTAAAAAACACAAGCTAACAAATCCCACTCAGCCTCAAATCTTGGGAAATAATCTGTCTACATGTCTTTCTGCCAGGGTAAACAAAAAGCAATTATTTGTTCAGAATTAGGAAATTTCTCGCTTCCTGTCCCATCCCCATGCAAATCTTTTATTTTCCACTAAAAAAAGAGATACTTGTCTACATTGCAGCATTCTCAGCTGAAATTTGCACAATGCTCTGCGAGCAGCTCAGGATATGTCTGCTCCTAGCTGATTTCCTGTTTTGTATAGAACTACTAAATGCCATTCAGATCTTAGGTTGACCCAAACTTAAGTCATGATGAGGAAGCACTGTATTCCTTAATTGCAGATTCATCATAATCCACTCTGAAGGGAACAATAATTGCAAACTCAGGAACATCTAGTGCATTAAAAAAAATACATGTCACTGGTTAGGGACGTTTATCAAATATATATATCAGTGAAATATACGTCAGTCTCAGCAATTAAAATTTAAGCAATTAAAACAATTTTGATTGCTTTTCATATTACATGGAGATGCACTGACAGCCTCATCCTATGTATACTGCAGAAAGTAATCTACTAACAGGCATTATCTGAGGTTTCTGAGTTTTGGTGTTTGGTGCCTACTGATTTTACTTTATTTGGTGTTTTTTCCTGGAGTTTTAGCATTTCAACAGTACAGGAATGAAGGGCTGCTTCCTGGTGCTGTTGGTGTGAATAGGAATGTGTTTCTCTCATTCTGTAAGAGATTGAACTGGATGTTTCCAAGCATACTTCTCTGATAGAGTTGCAAGTTAGGTGGATAACTGAAATGCCATGGACAATAGTATACCGTAACTTCAGCAAAGCATTTGACTATGTCCCCCATGAATCTTCTCCTTGAGTGTCTTTGCCTGGCTGGAATGGGTCCTTGAATTCTGATAAATATTCTTACTTCCCTGGATGGAAGATAGAGAGGGGTGTGTGTGCAGAAACAAACTGCCTAAATAAAGGTGAATTTTATATTCAAAGGATAAATGGACATAAATCTGACACCAGGAATCACAAGATAGAGAAACCAGTAGGAGAACACTTCAATCTCCCAGGACATCCTATACAAGATCTCACAGTAGCTGTCTTATTACAAAAGAATTTCAGAAATAGACTGGAAAGAGAAGTTGCTGAATTGCATCTTATTGTTGTTGTTGTTGTTTAGTCGTTTAGTCGTGTCCAACTCTTTGTGACCCCATGGACCAGAGCACTCCAGGCACTCCTGTCTTCCACTGCCTCCCGCAGATTGGTCAAACTCATGTTTGTAGCTTCGAGAACACTGTCCAACCATCTTGTCCTCTGTCGTCCCCTTCTCCTTGTGCCCTCCATCTTTCCCAACATCAGGGTCTTTTCCAGGAGTCTTATCTTCTCATGTGGTGGCCAAAGTATTGGAGCCTCAGCTTCGCGATCTGTCCTTCCAGTGAGCACTCAGGGCTGATTTCCTTAAGAATGGATGCGTTTGATCTTCTTGCAGTCCATGGGACTCTCAAGAGTCTCCTCCAGCACCATAATTCAAAAGCATCAATTCTTCGGCGATCAGCCTTCTTTATGGTCCAGCTCTCACTTCCATACATCACTACTGGGAAAACCATGGTTTTAACTATACAAACCTTTGTTGGCAAGGTGATGTCTCTGCTTTTTAAGATGCTCTCTAGGTTTGCCATCGCCTTTCTCCCAAGGAGCAGGCGTCTTTTAATTTCGTGACTGCTGTCACCATCTGCAGTGATCATGGAGCCCAAGAAAGTAAAATCTCTCACTGCCTCCATTTCTTCCCCTTCTATTTGCCAGGAGGTGATGGGACCAGTGGCCATGATCTTTGTTTTTTTGATGTTGAGCTTTAGACCATATTTTGCGCTCTCCTCTTTCACCCTCAATAAAAGGTTCTTTAATTCCTCTTCACTTTCTGCCATCAAGGTTGTGTCATCTGCATATCTGAGGTTGTTGATATTTCTTCCGGCAATCTTTATTCTAGCTTGGGATTCATCCAGACCAGCCTTTCGCATAATGAATTCTGCATATAAGTTAAATAAGCAGGGAGACAATATACATCCTTGTCGTACTCCTTTCCCAATTTTGAACCAATCAGTTGTTCCATATCCAGTTCTAACTGTAGCTTCTTGTCCCACATAGAGATTTTTCAGGAGACAGATGAGGTGATCAGGCACTCCCATTTCTTTAAGAAGTTGCCATAGTTTGCTGTGATTGACACAGTCAAAGGCTTTTGCATAGTCAATGAAGCAGAAGTAGATGTATTTCTGGAACTCTCTAGCTTTCTCCATAATCCAGCGCATGTTTGCAATTTGGTCTCTGGTTCCTCTGCCCCTTTGAAATCAAGCTTGCACTTCTGGGAGTTCTCGGTCCACATACTGCTTAAGCCTGCCTTGTAGAATTTTAAGCATAACCTTGCTAGCGTGTGAAATGAGTGCAATTGTGTGGTAGTTGGAGCATTCTTTGGCACTGCCCTTCTTTGGGATTGGGATGTAGACTTATCTTCTCCAATCCTCTGGCCACTGCTGAGTTTTCCAAATTTGCTGGCATATTGAGTGTAGCACCTTAACAGCATCATCTTTTAAAAATTTAAATAGTTCAGCTGGAATATCATCACCTCCACTGGCCTTGTTATTAGCAGTGTTTTCTAAGGCCCATTTGACTTCACTCTCCAGGATGTCTGGCTCAAGGTCAGCAACCACACTACCTGGGGTATACGAGACATTACCAAACTTAAAACCATGGAGAGACCTGGTCTGAATAGAGACATTGGATTCTTATCTCATTATACATGATAAAGCTATTTTTAGCCATCTCACCCCTTGCTTTTTCCTGTAAGACCAATTGCAGTCGTTAACAGTCGTCAACAGGTTTACCACACCTATCAGCCAATCACCCATTCCCATCACCCTTCTGAGTAATACCCCTCCCCACCCTCTCACTATATATAAGGGTCTGGTGACTTCTGTTTCAGTGTATCTGAAGAAGTGTGCATGCACACAAAAGCTCATACCAATAACAAACTTAGATGGTCTCTAAAGTGCTACTGGAATAATTTTGTTGTTGTTGTTTTTACATTCATTGGTCTGCTGGCTTTTGCCTCCAGCAACCAAAAGATTGCTCAGAAGGGAATGTGTCTTAGGGCTCAAAAAGGGTTGCCAATCGTACAAAAAGTGGCACTGATTTCATCACACACTGTATTGGCCGGAATATAAGACACACGTTTTCCCCCAAATTCTGACAATGAATAGTTAAAGTGCAGCTTAAATCCGCGGCCTTACAAAAATGGGCTTTTACAATATCACTGCTAAAACAGACATACGGTAAAACAGAACCAAATGTTTTATTGCCGATTTGCGAGTCTGAGACTGTTGTGCAATTAATTCTTATGTCATTCATTGCTTTCACTTGTGGGTCCTCTCTAGTACCCATAGGATTTTCTTCTACATTTGCCATTTATGAGTGTGAATGTCTGCAGAATTTTAAGGGAGCGGCTTATATTCGGGTATTCTCCCCGCCCCCATGAATTTTAAAGGTGCGGGTGCGCCTTATATTTGGGTGAATGCAGTATTTTCATTGCCAGATTTATTGTTTCTCCTGAAGCAGGGGAAACAATGGAACCAGCAGCAAATAGGCTACTAATGAGCAGCCTTCTTAATAACACTGGTAAGCAGCAACAGAGATCAATCCGTTAAATGTCCTGCATATTTCCCTAGAAGCCTCAATTGAGATATGGTCACATTCACACAATACATTTAAAGCATTCTGGTTCACCAGAAGCAGCTTAGTCATGCTGGCCACATGACCCGGAAGCTGTACGCCGGCTCCCTCGGCCAATAAAGCGAGATGAGCGCCGCAACCCCAGAGTCAGTCACGACTGGACCTAATGGTCAGGTGTCTCTTTACCTTTTTTATACCACTTTAACAGTCATGGCTCTCCCCCCCCCCCCCAGAAACCTGGGAACTATAGTTTGTTGGGGTGCTGATCTCACTGACCTATTGACCTCGATTCTTCATGACTGCAAATGTGGAATAAGGGTACTTTAAACCTGTGGATGTAAGCTTAATAGTAGCCCCCAAAATGCCCCAGGGCACTTGAGAAGCCCAGCAAATGTAATTAACCTCACAAAAATGTAGAGAGTAAATCACCCAGAATTTTAGAAAACCGCATAATGATTCAGGGTCTCTGCAGTCCACTCAAAACCTTTTGGCAGGTCATATTTGGCCCACTGGCAGTGGGTTACCTATCCCTGCTTTAAGTACCAAGAAGATGTGTTCTCTGTAATTTGAACCAATGACCAGTTTTGTTGCTGTGTCCTTAACCAAATGAAGCTTCTAGCCCTACATTGCAGTGGCATAGTTACCAGAATTTATGCAACTGTAGCTGCTTCACAGATTTCAAGGAAGGGTAGCAGCTTGCCTAACAGCCCAAGCTGGTAAAATGTGCTACAAAGCACAGAAAACACTTGAGCAACCAACTCATCCCCAGAGGTGAGTCTAACAGCACACCCATACTGTGAGCCTTCTACTTCAGTAGAATGAGTTGCTGAGCTGCCTTTGGGCATTGCCTCCACAAGTACAAGCAGTAGATTTCTCTCTAAGAACAATTTAGTTGAAGAAAGTACCCCCAAGGATTTTAGCACTCTAGGGAGTTGCCTAGTCTGCCATTTTAAGTTAGGTTGAGCCTACCAAGAGTTGAGTCCTTGTGCTCAAGACAGGTTCTTGGCTCAAATTCTGTTTCCGTGAGCCCTTAGCACACCAGTTCATACTGTGAGAGAAGAAGGAGAAACTGTTGACTAGGATTGGTCTTTGCCAAAGCATTTGCACACGTCCCATTCATGTGATAGGTGAGAGAATCAGCTTCCTCCTGTTGGGCAATTCCCTCTGCCATGTTTGTGCATGGTTTGAAAGTTAGAGTTGTTGTTTTTTGACTTGCTTCTGCAAACAAATGCCTCGATCGCCAAGAGTTCCCTGTTTGATCACACCGCTTCAAAAAATGTCAACATGTTCGTGTTTAAGGCACTTTGGCTGGCACAGTTCTCTCATCATCCCGTAAGCTATGGATACAAAGGAAAATCTCACTGGTCGATGAATGTGTGCATGAATGAGTAAGTGAATGAATTAACAGCTGCTTGTGTTTTGGTCCCCCTCAAGCAGATGAACTAATTTACCCCTTCATTCCTTATGCATCTACTTTTCTTTAATTTTATCTTTTTATTAAAATATCATGATGTGGATATATATCATCACACGTGCTGGTAGTGTTGATAAATGTATACTCTGCCTTTCTACAAGTACAGGAGGCAGCTTACACAAGATCAACGCAGTACATGCAAAAATGAAAATATACCCTAAAACCAAAGCAAACAAGTAAAACCAAAAAGAGTTAAAAACAAGCAATGAAAAGCAAGTGTTTTAAAAGCAGATCACACAACTGAATATTAGAAATCATAGGACTGTACTGTCCTCCCCTCCTTTGGCTCACGTTTTCTCCTTCAAAATATGCGAGCAAATAATTTGTTTCAATATCACAGCAATCTACCTTCATTTTTCATTGCACTACTTCCAATATTTAAAAAGTGGTGCTCACCCTCCAAAGAAGAAAAGGAAGATTACATCCTCTATCAACCTAATCTGTGTGGGAGAAGGAGGGTGTTTTACAACAGATATGCAAATGAAATGTAATCAGCTGGTGAATCTGCAAGAAATGAAGAAATGGTTCAGGTTGCACTTTTCTTTTCCTAGCTCCCCCAGAAGAAAGTAATAAGGGATGGGGAGAAATTGATTTCAATTTTCATTCAAAGCTGGATCTATCAAATTTGCACTTTCTGAACAACATGAGAACCAAAAACTCAAACATCCTTCAAAATTCACCTATATCTGAATTTTGTGATGCAGTTCTCCCATCAGTTTTTACAAAAATGCAACTCTTAGGAGAAAGTGTGCATACAAAGTGAAAATAACATCAAAAGTGCATTATATGAGTTGAAATTGCTTTACAAAAATGTGTGCATCAATCAGAACAGCAAACAAATATGTTTTTATGAGGAGAAATTCACACAAAAAAGCTGAATAGTTTTCATGAGGCTTTAACAACAATAAAAATCGATTACAGGTTGCTGCAGAAATTTGGAGAGCTGAATTTAAGGGTGGGAAAACAAGAAACAGAGAGGTGAAAATAACAGATTCTTCTACCCATAGTCAGGAGGCATACTGGAGTTGGCAGTCAGCAGGACAAGAGCCAAAAGCCAGTGGGGAGATCCCTTTTGTTGCTCTCCTTCCCTCTCTGTCTGTCTGCCACCACTTCACCTCTTTTCCCCATCCTCTCTCTTCCTAAGCAACCAGCACAGGGAGCGCTTGGCTTCTGAGCAGGTTGCCAAGAAATGGACTTCACTTTCTCAGTGCCCCGCATGGAAATGTGGTTAGTTGGTGGTTCCCCACACTTTCCCTAGAAAACCCCACTGGTTCTCCTAAGTTTCAAAGACAGCACAACTTGTAGTGGAGATGACAGAAAGTTATTGAGTGAATGAATTGGTGGGTAAGAAACATAGGAAGCATCTTGGTCCATTGGTCCATCCAGCTCAGTATTATCTACAGTAACTGTCAGAAGTTCTCCAGGGTTCCAGGCACAGGCCTTTCCCACCCCAACCTGAAGATGCTACAGCTTGATCCTTAGATCTTCTGCATACAAAGCAAATGATCTTCCACCTCTGAGCTGTAGTCTTAATATGGTGCAATACTAACTGAATAAGGACTATTACAACTCCTCATACTCTGGATATTGCTACATATTGATGTTGGGCAATGCTGGTGTTTAAGCTTTCTTCAAAGCTGCAAGCTTCCCTCATTCCTCAAAGTATGGCACGTGTTATTTCCTAGAGGGAGAAAGGCACCCTTCAGATGCTCAGAGGCACTTGTGTTATTCCTTCACATATTCTATAAAGGATCCCTGACACTAGTAATGGGGCTGAGACTTGACTCAAACAAAACCCCAACGATACACTCAGGATTCAGCTATAAAGACCCTTGGAGAAAATACTGAAGCCTTGAAAGAAACTAGCCATTTGAGGGAACCGAAAGTTGTTTCACAATGTCAAAATGGTAAAAACAGCAGTGTCAGCTGTCAGCCAAGTTACACTGAATTATGCTCCTCCCTCTCAGTTTCCACCAGCCCCTTCCGAGCATTTTGCCTCCCAACCTTTGCCCGTGGCATTGACCTGTGTGCGTATCTCATCAGGACAAGCTGCAGCCCAAATGTTCAGGATCTGAGCACTCCATTCAAGTGAGAAACCTCCTCTCACCTAGTTGAGTCCCTAGGACCTATGGCTGCCTGCACTGTCCCCTTTTGGGGGAACTCTCTAGGAAGATGGCTGGGACAGGGGGCGATGGTCCTTATTCTCTTGGTATCTCTTTGGGGTGAGTTGAGCCTTGTCATCTCTTTTAAGTTGCATATTAGCAAATAGGTGCCTGCAACTCTTTCTGTCACTGCTGATGTTCCACCATCAGTGCCTACAAAATCCCACTGCTTGGCTGTTAAAGATCCCACTAGATCAGCAGTGGCTAGAAGATGGTTGCAAGGGGATTGATGACCCACTGGACTAATTCTGGTGGACCATATGGTGCCTGATGGTTGCTGGAGCTCTTGGAAAGAAAGATGAAGTAGGTAGCTTTTTGTCTGATCCAGCAAACCTGAAAGGGTGAGAAATTGGATTGTGGTCTACTTTTGGCTGGTCTGGTGTCTGATAGTTATAGGGGTTCTTGCAAAGAATGCTTGACTTGATGAATGAAACTTTTTTTGTACTTAAGCACAAATCAATACTCTGGATTCAGATGTGCTTAGTTATACCCTACTATTAATAGATCTTGAGTATATACTGTATTTTTTGCTCTATAAGACTCACTTTTTCCCTCCTAAAAAGTAAGGGAAAATGTGTGTGCATCTTATGGAGCGAGTGCACGCTGCGCAGCTATCCCAGAAGCAAGAACAGCAAGAGGGATTGCTGCTTTAACTGCGCAGCGATCCCTCTTGCTGTTCTGGCTTCTGAGATTCAGAATATTTCTTTTCTTGTTTTCCTCCTCCAAAAACTAGGTGCGTCTTGTGGTCTGGTGCGTCTTATAGTGCGAAAAATACGGTAATCTGGCTTTTTGCAATGCATTGGTAAACTTCAAAGGCTCAATCATCACAGTATATAAAAAAACCAACCATGAAAATCTAAAGTCAGCCCTCTCCTTGATCTTGATCTAGTCTTGATCTTATTTCAGGATAAGTGAAAAACAAACTGATGGGTATCTGAGCATGTGCAGTGTGTTCTCACCACTAATTAACTTTTGCTCCTGTAGGATTCAGATAGAGCCTTCATTAAGTGCTGCTGCTATAAACTGAAGACTAGGACATGTTCATTTTATCTCCAGTTATAGAAAGGAAGACTGTAGATTAGTACAGTGGTACCTCGGGTTAAGTACTTAATTCGTTCCGGAGTTACGTACTTAACCTGAAATGTTCTTAACCTGAAGCACCACTTTAGCTAATGGGGCCTCCTGCTGCTGCCACGCCACTGGAGCACAATTTCTGTTCTCATCCTGAAGCAAAGTTCTTAACCTGAAGCACTATTTCTGGGTTAGCGGAGTCTGTAACCTGAAGCATATGTAACCTGAAGTGTATGTAACCTGAGGTACCACTGTATGAGGAAAAGTAACTTGTATGTTCCTTCTTAACGGGGGGAAGAGGGAGAGGTAGACCATATACGCTAGCTATGTAAGTCGTTCATAGGGTGGCTACATGTCCTTACATGTCTTTTCCCCAGGCACATTATGAGAGTAGCAAAATAACCAGACTGTACAACGGTGATGGCATAAAATCAGGCCAATTCTTTATTGACAGCAGCAGTCAAGGCAAGGGTTGGCATGGCATCGGGTCCCAGGATCAGTTCATCATTCCACAAGCCCCATGTTGATGGAATGGATCCGCTGGTTTTGGATCGCTCCAAACCTGTATAATGGGAGTCGTCCAGTGTTGAACCTTGCCATGGTGCAAGTCAAGCAAGCAAATTCTCACTGGGGGACCAGGGTGCAGATTCCAATACTGAACCCACGCTTAGGTCTGCCATGGTCAATTCTCCCCTCAGGCCCCTTATGGGGGTCCCCCATACAATGTTGATCCTGACCAATGCCATTTCTGCCCTCATACAAACAACGTTCTTCCACCTAACAAAGGAAAACCATAATTTCACTGAGGGAAAAGTGGAAAAAACAACCCCAACCAAGTGCCAATCAGTTTGAGAGAGAAAAGTTCCTTTCTAGCCCTGTCAACAAGTGACTCAGAATTGCTCAGCAAAGGCTCTAACCTGAGGGTGGGCAGATGGGAATCTCTCAAAGCAAAATGGCTGTGAGCTCCAGCGGAAGCAGCCTTATATATGCTTTTCCCTCCCCTCTTCAGCAAGGGCTCATGGGACAGCCTTTTCCCATGAGCCCATCACACAGAGAAGATACTGGGCAAAACCCTGCCCAATGGAGTATATAATGGGTGAGATTTTCTACCTCACATACCCCACAAATGCAAAGTCTTAAAGGGATTTAGCCTCTCCTCAGACCAACCATCTGTGTCTGGTCAAGCATTCTGACAAAGGGATGTTCCAGACATTGGCGAACTATGTCTCACGTGGTAAAGCATCAGAAGACTTTCAGAGCCAGTGTGGTGTAGTGGTTAAGAGCAGTGGACTCATAATCTGGCGAACCGGGTTTGCTTCCCTGCTCCTCCACATGCAGCTGCTGGGTGACCTTGGGCCAGTCACACTTTTCTGAAGTCTCTCAGCCTCACTCACCTCACAGAGTGTTTATTGTGGGGGAGGAAGGGAAAGGAGACTGTTAGCCGCTTTGAGACTCCTTAGGGTAGTGATAAAGCAGGATATCAAATCCAAACTCTTCTCTTCTTCTAATGGGCTATAACAAATCTGTCGGCCACTAGTGACATTTAGACTGGGCTCCTGGGACACTTGTTGGGATAGAAATAAGGAACACCACACAATCAGAATGGAATCAGATCAGGCCACAACTTTGTTTGCTACAGATGAAAAGGTTTAGCATAGGCAATGGGTAACCATTTACTTCTGGCCAGCCTGCCAGAAATGACATCAAGGGTCAACTCAGCAGTGGGGATTCCTATGACTTACATCAAATAGTGGGATCCCCACAGGGGAGCACTGTGGCCCAAGCCCCCATCTGGACATATGGAGAGAAGCAACTCCTTCCCAGATCCCTTTAATGGGGTAGCCTTGTTCAGGTGGGGGAGGCAGAAGACACAACCTCCCCTCCATCCAAGACTAAGGTCGCCCAATGCCTAAACCACCAAAGTTGTGATGATTGCTATAAGATAGGCAAAACCCTTCAGACCAGTGCAAATTTGTCTGATGGGCGAATTCCAACCAAGCCCTGAATACAGCAACCAACATTGCCATAGCAAAGCCAAAGCTGTTAGGAAAGTATTGTTGGGTTGGTTGATCCAACGAGGAGAACCAGGTGTCAGGACTGGCACAAAGTGCCTTAAATCTCCAGGGAGCAGACCTGAGGGAAACCTAACTGCTCTGTCAGGACATCCCCCCAAGGGCAGTCATATAGGGAGGACCCAGATAAGACTGGGATCATTGCCAGAGGGAGGGTTTTTAAAAAAACAAAACAATCTGGAGGAGCAGGGCTACCCAGGAACTATGTTGAGAAATCCAAACATAAAGGTACAAATCCAGATGGAAGAGGTTCTCAGGGCCAGAAACAATTGTACACCTGTAGCTGCTTTCTAAAAGGGAGTGGAAGGCTCCAGGGAACAGCGCTGGTGTGGAGAAGAGCAATCACCTCTTGTTGGAGCTCACCATTGCACTAAAGCTTTCTGGGTTTGCTACTAGTGTACTAGTAATGTTAGTAGGGTTTCAGAGCAAGGTCTCTCATAGGTCAAATCAGCCAGTGAGCTATGCTCATCTTTTTCTAGTTTTGCACTGCATGAGAAAGTGTCCTTTGTCCAGAGGTTATGAAATCTGAGGCTTGCTCAATGTTTCAGAGAACCATCTATTTTGTTTGAAAAAGAACAATGCTGATAGTGCAAAGTTTTTTGAGATGTTGCTGGATTTGTTTGTCTTTTTTTTAAAAAATAGTCATAGGAACACAAATGCAAGTCGGTAAGAATTATTTCTACTTTAAGCAGTAAGCTTATAAACCAATCTTGCTTACCACAAGGAAATTAGGAAATTCAATGTGCAGAGAGATTCCTCAGGAACTCAGTTTATTTCCAAACCTTTGGAATAATTAATTTGATTGTTCATTATTCTAATTTGATGTCTATCCATATGTTGCTATCTCATTTAGAGAGCTGTCCTTTGTTCTGTTGAAGGATAGCTGAGGGGCCATAGGACACTGTGGACTTGCCTTGCCACTTGCCTTGACAGAGGCTTTCTCAGGGTGGTGGAGGAAAGCTCTGTTGGTGCTTTTCTATGCATGTAGAACCAGAAATAGGAGCAGGACAGAAGAGGCCATGAATCTGCCTTACCTTTCTCCAGACTGGCCCCAGGCCAATTGTGAAAAGATGCCAGACCTAGAGCTGTTGCTGTGAAATCCCTCCAATTGTCATCAGTGGGAGGAATTTTTGAGAATGGATGGAAAATAGCAGAAAAGGCTGCCTCCTGCCATACCACCTGACCTACCTGGTGTGAGCCATTGCAACTTTGGATGTTGTGGTGGTCCTGTAGTAATTTTTCCCCCAACCAGGAAGCTGGTTGGATTGCTCTGCCCATTGATCAACTTATTTTTTTTTGGGGGGGGGCTGATTTTCCTCATTTAAACTCTGCATTTTTTTTCAAGATGTCTGTATTTTGCCAATATTTATCCATAACATCCTTATATTTGTCATCTTTCAATATTTTAAAGCTAAAGAGAGATTGAAAGATCAAGAAATAGGCAGACAATTGAAGAAAAAAACTCAACCAAAAAGTAAATCACAGTTGACTACCACCCCATGACTTTGCAGATTTTTTGCAGTTTCAACAATATATATATATGCGATTGGCAGAAGCACATATTGGCTAAAACCCATTACAGTACAGTGGTACCTCGGTTTTTGAATGTCTCCACTGACGAACGTTTTGGAACTCGAATGCCATAAACCCGGAAGTAAATGCTTCAGTTTTCGAACACTTTTAGAAGTCGAACGTGCCACATGTCTTCCATATTGAGTTTTCCATAAAAAAATGCTTCCGGAAGTAAATGTTTTGGTTTTTGAACATTTTGGAACTCAAACGGTCTTCTGGAACAGATAACATTCAAAAACCGAGGTACCACTGCAAGCCAAGGCAGCCTGAGGGAAGCCTGCCATAACCACTGCTGGGAGGCAAGCTGAGGAGAAGACAGAAAAATAAGAGGGAAGGTGGTTTCACCACTACACATGGAAGGGGGCTAGGCAGACAGGAATTCACCTGTGAGGGGTGAGAGTAAGTGAGCAGGTGGGTGAGCGGAGGCAGCCTCTGGGGACCTTGCTGTGGCTGTTGCTGCCTTGGGAGCTAAGATGAAGGTAGGGTCAGAAAGGCTGAAGGGGATGGCTGGTGTCCACAACAGGAAGGGGGCTAGGCAGGCAGCAATTCTCTTGGATAAAAATACCTCTGCTGCACAGAAACTGCTTCCCAAGATGGGCCTCACCCCATAACACTTCAATTATATATCATATTTTATATACACGTCTGTGTGTGTGTGTGTGTGTGCGCGCGCGCGCAAATTGGACTTCAGAATAGAAGCAAAAGTGTGTGTGAGAGAGAGATAAGTGGAGATAAGTTGTCTGTGTGCGTGTGTGTGTGTGTGTGTGTGTGTGTGAGAGAGAGAGAGAGAGAGAGAGATGCAAATGTATGGATGTGTGCCTGGGGTGGGGGAATACTTGTTCAGTGTGTATTTGTTAAGGAGAGAAAGGAAGGGGGGTATGCATGCATGTTTGTCTGAGAAGCAGGAAGAGATGTAGTGTGTGTGTGTGTGTGTGTGTGTGTGTGTAAGAGAGCTAGAAAGTTAAGGGGAAGTAGTGTACTAAGAGAGAATTCCTTGAATACAGGAAGGAAAGTGTACCATGTTGGCACAATGTGGTCAAATGATTCATGATAGCAGGGAGCAGGGGGGAAGTGGGGTGTATCAAGGTTACAAAATCACAGTGGGAAGGGCAAGTGGGTCTGTACCAAATGGGAATTTCGGGGGTTGGGCCCCAAGTAGGGAAAAAAGAAGAAGTGCTATACCAATTGTGAATCACCCCGTAAGAGAGGAAGGGAGAGAGCGGAAGAGGGAAAGGGAAAGGGAGAGGGAGGGAGGGAGGGAGGGAGAGAGAGAGAGAGAGAGAGAGAGAGAGAGAGAGAGAGTAGAAGGAGGAGGAAGAAGTGGTGGAGGAGGAGGAAATGTAGTGTACAAAGGATATCAGGCATGGAGTAGTGGAAAAAACAGTGGGGCAGGGAAAATCATGCTGCACGTGTTCAGAGGAGCCTCTTAAGCAAAATCACATACAAAATGTGTGTGTATTATGAGAAATTTGCACTGAAATGCTGGTGAAATTACACAACTTTTTGTTTTGTTTTTGTTGTTGTTTTTTAAAAAATCAGTGTGAGGTGGGAAAGTGGAGGAGTCAATTTAAGTTTAGAAAAATGAGAAAGAGGGAGTAATTGAAATTGACAATTTGCCTATCCCTACTGGAAAAGTACCGTATTTTTCGCCCTATAGGACGCACCGTCCCATAAGTGGCACCTAGTTTTTTGGGGGGAAAATAAAGGGGGGGAAATTATTCCCCCCCCAAGTGCGGGGCTGGGGCGGGGGAAGCCGGAGCTTCCCCCGACCCCAGCCCCCAGAACAGGCAACTCTCCGCAAGCCATGGGAGCCCGGCACTGGGCTCCCGTGCCTTGCGGAGAGCCGCGCAAAGCCTGGAGAGCGAGAGGGGTTTGTGCGCACCGACCCCTCTCGCTCTCCAGGCTTCAGCGAATGCCTGCATTTGCCCCATAGGACACACACACATTTCGCCTTCATTTTTGGAGGGGGAAAAGTGCGTCCTATGGGGCGAAAAATACGGTAGATAATGGCATAGTGTGGACAAATGCCAAATGTTTATGTTCTGTGCTTTGGAAACGAATACTGTGACCTCTGCTGATGTCGGAGTGTAACTGTCAAAGTTCAGAGCCTTGTGCTGTTAATATGTTGCAAGCCTCTTTAGCAGCAGCTATTTGTTGACAGTGTATCAACGGGGGGTGGGGGCAGAGCAAGAAACACAGGACAGTTAACTGTCAATTGGAAGAAATGGTCAGTTGATGAGGGACATGGGAAGTGAAAATAAGAGAAAACTGAGTTAGATATCTGAAGCCTGAGTAATAAGCTATTCCTGCCTGGTGCCAAAACATCATCATCATCATCATCATCATCATCATCATCATTATTGAATTTCATTTATTAAAAGACTGAGAAAAGAAGAAAGGAAAAAAGCAAGTGAATGAAAAAAAATATTGTTACAATACCATCCTTTAATATACAGATGTGTATGTTCTTATTATCCTAATATGCATATAATTATCAACAACTCAGTATATTCTGTGTAAACCCATTCTAAATGTAATTGTATTTATCCAAAGAAAGTCTGCGTCCATAAGCTGTCAATATATGAATTGTGCAAAAACTTCACTTTGTTGGTGAAGGTCAGCTAAAGTCAGCTAAGTTAAGGGGGGAAGGCAGGGCTGCATTCAGACCATTTCATTTTCCTGATGTTTACTTGCCTAATAATGTTCATGTAATGTGCAATCTTCCACATGATATAAAATCTGCTTCTGCAAACCCAGTGGAAGTTCTATGTGTTGGGAAATTTCTATTCCACCTTAAAGAGCAGACATGGAACTGTTACGTGTCACATGTCTGTTTACATTCCAGCACTGTTTTGGTGGTGTTAGCGGAATTTCCGCTGTGTTATTGCTTTTGCTTTTGGACTCTCTCGCGAGAAGACAAAGAGAGAGTCGAAGTGTTTCTTTGTCCTGATTTATGATTAATAAATACGTAGTTGTAGTATGCTTTCACAAGCCTCATGCCTATTCTGTGTGCACAGTTTGCTCTGCTAATATAGTGTGTCCTGGCTTTGAAGCCTGGGTCACTGGTTTACTTCGGAGCAGAAGCTGAGGGGTCTTCACAGTGGGACGGCTGGAAGGAGACGACTCAGCTGGGGCTAGCCAGCTGGCCTTGTGACCCTCTGCATGCCGACACTATGTTCATTGCTTCCAGGAAAAAAATATATATTTTGCAACCCTGTTCACCCCAAAAAAAATCATGGGGCCGTATTCTGAGCACACAGTTCTTTCCCACCGTTTTCAGGAGTGAATTGCAGAGAAACAGAAGCACACATGTGTCACACGCCACCCACTGGTGAGAATGAAATTTAGTGCTATATGGTATAGCAATCAAAAAGACATTGTTCCACAATGCAACAGGAAATGCAGTGTAAAAAGAATGTTGTAGAATGGGACAGAAACACTAGCATTATAACCTCAGGTCTGAATGCTGAGAGACAGACAGACAGAGAAGCTCAGCTAGCTTAAAAGAAAGAGAGATATAAACAATAAAATAAATAAAATAAAATCATTGCTATTCATCTCATTGCGTAGTAACACTCCAGCCAATTGCTCGCTACTGCTACGACACCTTATTTATTTTGCAGCAGTGGGAAAGGTGTAACTAAATGAAGGGAAATATATTTTGGAGCACAATCTGGATCATTTGACTGGGAAATTAAAATTAAAGTAAAAGTTAAAGTCAATTTAAAATTAATTAAAATGGCTAATCCACTTTCTGAAACTTGTGTACCTAGGTGGTGGAGTTTGGAGTTCACCTCCTGAAGAACCAGCCCAAGCTGAGATCAGGTTGGTGAATGGTTCGAGTCGCTGCAGTGGGAGAGTCGAGGTGCTCCATAATGGAGAGTGGGGCACTGTTTGTGATGACAGCTGGGGCATCGAGGAAGCCAGAGTAGTATGTCGGCAACTGGGCTGTGCAGCTGCAATATCAGCCCACCGTGAAGCATATTTTGGAAGAGGAGTTGGTCGCATCTGGCTAGATGAACTCAGATGCACAGGGACAGAATCAGCCCTCAGTCAATGCCCAGCAAGGGCTTGGGGAGACAATGACTGCCATCACGGAGAAGATGCTGGCGTTCTTTGCTCAGGTAGGTTATGCAGCAAGGTAAACACATGTCCTTGATAAGATGTGCATCCCTACATGCCCATGGAGGTGTGAATTTCAAAATTTGTGTTCTAGAGTTACAGCACATCATGGGGATATTGCAGTGAAATGCAAGATAGCAATCAAATGCAGAGTCCAATCTGGGTAAAAGAGTAGAATTGCATTTATTGTTACAAAATCAAAATGTGGTTAATGAGTGTGATTAAAATGAAAGCTGCCTGAGACCTTTCTCATCATGCAGCCATAGGGATAGGATGCATGGTCTGTATGCCCCTGAGCACAGGCACCATCTTTGATGTAAACCATGTATTTTATAATCTAGAAGTCTATTTTGCCTTGAATCAAGTCTGCAGCTTTATGTAAGTAAACAATAGTTTTATATTGTTACATTACAGACTTCTGTGTTGCTATTTTATTTATATAGGGATAAATAAAGGGGAAGCTCCAGCCTCCCAAAGGCATCCTGGATAATTTTAGAAAGCTGCACAGCTTTGTCCCAAGTTTCCACGTTAATGCCGCAAAGGGTGGTATATATATTTTAACTCTGCTAAACCAGATGCTAATCTTACTCAAGTGAGTAAGAGGAAGAATAATAAATCATATATCCCAACCTACCTTCCAAATCCATCCCAACACATGAAGCCATTGACTCCACCCCAGCCCCTTAGTCATAAGGTGGTGAGGATGGTTACCTTTTTTGCCTTCAAAATGTAAATAGAGCTGGAGGAGGAAGTCAAAAGTGTGACACACTTTCCCACTACCTCTTTCAGCTCTATGTGCTTTTCAAGGCTCAGATTAATTCAAATGAGTCTTATTTTTACCCAGACCCCCTTGGACAGTGAGGTGTGCATGCATCCTCTCTCTCTCTCTCTAACTCTGATCTGGGGAGGGTGGAAAAAAGTGAGGGGGGGAGTCGCACCCACAGCATTCATTCAATATAACAAATTTGCCATGGACTTAGAAAGGTTGATAACCCTTGAGTTACTTCATGGAGGAGAAACGTCAGTCAGGGATGATTAAAAATGGCAGATAGAAACCAAACAACAGTGTCCACTGGTGATGCTGTGTCTCCAGAACTCTGGGAACACACCAAAGAAAATGGATTCCATCAACACCCCATGTTCAACATGCACAAGGAATCTGATGGGCTACTGACAAAGGTGAAATACTGAAAGGATCATTGGTTTTGCTGAGAAGGTGAATTATTATGTTTGTATGTGATCTAAAATGTTGCTGTTGTTGTTGTTGTTGTTGTTTTAAAAAAAACTCCAGACCTTAAAGGCCTGCTACTTTAGTGTTTCCCTTTTTCCCTTTTCTCTCTAAACAGAGGTGAGACTGGCAGGTGGTTCGTCTCCATGTACTGGCAGGGTCGAGTTGCTTCATAACCAAAGATGGGGAACAGTGTGTGACAATGGATGGGACCTAGCTGATGCCCATGTTGTGTGCCGGGAAGTGGGCTGTGGAGCTGCTCTAAAAGCAACACTTGCAGCTAAATTTGGACAGGGATCTGGCCCCATCTGGATGGATCAAGTGAATTGCACAGGGGATGAAGACAGTCTAAGGAAATGTCCACCAAAAACATTGACAGAACACAGCTGTGCCCATAGCAAGGATGCTGGTGTGGAGTGTGAAGGTAATAATCTATGGATTTGTACAATTTAGGAACAATGAAAATTTAAAATAATAATCACATACTCTGTCCCCGAGCCTGAAGAATATATATTTCAGCTACTCATTTAACCATGGGAAAGTAGTGCCTAGTCTAGAACTAGCAGCCAAATGACATATAACCTTAACAGCATCAGGAACCCAAACTGGAGTGAGACCATAATATGGGTTGTGGTAGGAGACCTTTAATACTCAGATGTTTGAGGCCTCTGTGCTATGAATTGCTTAGTTTGGGCCAAGTACTCTTTGGTGAAAGAACCCCAACAGAGATGTAACATGGCAAAACATGTAACAAAATAAAGCATGGAAATATAAGCTGTAAAACCTTTAAAAATGTGCCCCTCCAAGTAAGCTCCAAAGATAACCTGCTTGAAAGCTTCTGCCAAAGTTTCCTACTAATCCTATCATAGAAAAAACAAACATGTTTTTAAAGCTATGAATTGGTTTACTTACAAATCTTCCTTAGGTCACACTCATGTGCTTTTCCATACAGCAGTCAGATGGGTTGCACAGGCAGTAAAATGTAGCTTGGTTACAAAATGGTAAAAGCTCCTAAACTATTGGCATAGGGAAATGCTAATTTTGGACTCCATTCTGGTCTGAAACAAAAGAGGCTGGTGAAAGCCATGCGGCTAAGCTGGAGCAATCAGCTCATATGTCCTCACACACCAAAAAGGTAGACTGAAGGAAACAAAGACTTAATTGTCCATTTTATCCCAAGGTGGGGGGAAGTGACATAGCTAAGTCTGGCTTTAACTTCTTTGTGCATTAATTAGACTTAAGCATTTGGTTAAAGGAGGCTGGTTATTCCACACTCATTACAGGCTTGCTCCTCAAATCTAAATGGGTACCAGAATGAAGGGCAAAGGGTGGCTGGCCTGTCTTCATTAGCTTTTTACACTCGCTGATTCCAGGAAATTAGTTTCTAGTACATCACTTAATTCACACAGTTAATTAACACCCCAAGCACTGATTAAATGCCAACATATACTAGATCCAGGAATTTAGGGAAATACAGCACTCACAAACTCTGGCACCCACAGACTCATAACACTGTGCATATCTGTAGGCATCCCAGAGAATCAAAATAAGATTGTGGTAGTAGCAGAGGACAGGGAATTGGTGGAAACAGTTATGCATGAAACTAACTCAAAAAAAAATTGTCCATTATTTCTCAATGTTTTCCTCATTCTCAGAACCCCCTGAGCTCAGATTAATAAATGGCCCCAATCACTGTTCTGGGAGAGTTGAGATCCTGCATGATAAACTCTGGGGGACCATATGTGATGACGATTGGGACCTTGATGACGCTGCAGTCGTGTGTAGTTATCTTGGCTGTGGAACTCCTATATCAGCCCCACGAGGTTCTCGTTTTGGAGCAGGAACTGGTCCCATTTGGCTGGATGGCGTTAACTGTACAGGGTCAGAGACTGCCATCAGCAAATGCCAAGCAAAAGACTGGGGAGTACATGATTGCACCCATACAGAAGATGCCGGTGTTGTATGCGCAGGTAAGGCACACTTTCCCCCAATCAGAAATGAAGCAAAGAGCATGGGAGGATATTATTGTTCAACTATTTTGTATTAGTGGATAATCCTCGCCAATAAGAGTCCAACAAGTCTGTACTTCAAAGAATGGAATCATAGAGTGGGGAGGGGTCTCTTGTAAGTCATCTAATCCAAACCTATGCTCACTTCCCCCCGCCCCAAGGTGTTTCAGTGATATTATCCACCTATTCTTGCTCAAGGAATTCTCTGCAGGATTACTTTTTTGGTGTTTAAACTCTTTTTTTGTCCCATCAGAGCTTCGCCTAGTGGACGGCACAAGTCGGTGCTCAGGGCGGGTCGAGGTGTATCACAACAAGCAGTGGGGAACAATTTGTGGTTCTGATTGGGATATGAATGATGCCCACGTCGTGTGCAGGGAACTGGACTGTGGACAACCTGTAACAGTGTCAGGCAGCGCACAGTTTGGCCAAGGATCTGGTACTATCTGGCTAGACAGAGTTAACTGCACAGGAAAAGAAGCAGCTCTGAGTGAATGCCAAAAAAGACCCTGGGGAGAGCATACCTGTGACCACAGCAGGGATGCAAGTGTGGAGTGCTCAGGTAATTTTGTACTATGTGATGTAGTTCAAATCCATTCTTCATTACAGTCAGGTACTCTACCAAGGTAAATTATCTAGATGAAAGCTCTGAAGGAAGTAGGTTGTGGCCTAAAAAAATGGCAGAAGTGTTTGGCAACTACCCTGAAAGACAATGCAAGTATTTAAAATAGTGCCAGTTCCACCAAAAGCAATTGCAAACTTCAGCTTCTTTTCACCTCCCTACCAGCCAGTGGCAAGGACTAGCTAGACTGAAACTTCCATAATTGTTTGTCCTAGTCTTTGTCCTAGAAGACGTGTCTGGCAGAACAATAGCTCATAGCAGCAAGCCATTAAAAACCATCTCGCATCTTCTAGTCTTCGGTGTCCACTGGAGAAGTTGCTTTCCAGCCACTAGCAAAATGAAAGCCTTAAAATGTAGCACTCTTTAAGTCAAGAGTGGGGAACCTTCAGCCTGTGGGCTTAATTGGGCCAAATGGTTGGTTGAACCAACCATACTCACCTGTTCTACACCTGATTTCATATATGACATCAGGTGCCAGGTAGGTTCAGTTCAACCTGGTTCAGTTGAAATAGCGTTTTCAGATGGCACCTGCAAAGCCCTATAGAAAGTGCTCTTCATGGGGTGTCACAATTATTATTATCAATTAAATTTGTTGGTCACTTTTTCTTGCCCAAGGCAACTCAAAGCAACTTACAACCAAACAACACCGGCCCCACCCCCCATTCATTAAAGCCAAGGTGAGGAATACATTTAAAACATCCCACCCACTTCTAAGTTTGAAGCCAAAGGCCAAGAGATAGAGGAAAGTTTTTGGCCATGATGATGAGGACAACAACAACAAAAATTTTGATTATTTATACACCACCTATCTGGCTGGGTTACCCATTCACTCTGGGTAGCTTCCAACACCTATAAAAACATAATAAAATATCAAACATTAAAAGCTTCCTGATGCAGGGCTGCCTTCAGATGTCTTCTATATGTAGTGTAGTTCTTTATCTCCTTAACATCTGATGGAGGGTGCTACACATGGTGGGCGCCACTACCGAGAAGGCCCTCTGCCTGATTCCCTGTAATTTCACTTATCACAGTGAGGGAACTACCAGAAAGCCCTCGGAGCTGAATATCAGTGTCTAGGCTGAACGATGTGGGTGGAGATGCTCCTTTGGGTACACAAGGCCAAAGCCGCTTAGGGCTTTAAAGGTCAGCACCAACACTTTGAATTGTGCTCAGAAACGTACTGGTAGCCAGCGTAGATATATAATGATGGTGCTAGGAAAGCCTTCCACAAGACTTTCAGGTCTTGTGGAGCATGTTGCAAACAGCTTTGCCAAGGTCTTCACAAAGTCCAACAATCAGCTGATTGTCAGGTCTTGCAAAGGAAAGACCCTTGCAAAGCTCTCTGCAAGTCCCAGCGATTAGCTGATTGTTGGTGATTTTCCCATCTGTCAAACTTAGACTGCAGTGGATGGGGGAGATAATAAACTGGGAAACCAACCAGATACAAGTCCTTTTTGCTAACAGCTGATAAAGCATCTGCAGTGAACAGAATGTTCCATAGTCACATGGAGAGGGGTCACGATGATGATATAACAGCTTGCCTAAGGCTACCACTTAGCTACTACACATAAGTGAGGAAAATCAGCCAATCTTTTCCAGTTGAGCCTAGACATCAGCTGTTTGAACCACTATTTGTCCTTTTGGAGACAATAGGGTTTCAGATTTCCAGAAGCCAACCTGCCAGGCCAAAGACACAGTTGTAAAGGAGAGAACCTCTTGTTCACATTCACCAAGATGACCAGACCCATTGCTTTCACATTGATCAGTTACACACTTGAGTAACCTCAGTATTACTGGATGGATTGCCACAAATGGGAACAAAAGCAAGGGAGGCTGGAGAACTGGAAAGTGGAAAAAATAACCATTCCTTTGACTTTTTCAGACCCCCATGAGATCAGACTGGTGAATGGTACAAGTCGCTGTGTTGGGAGAGTTGAGGTGCTCCACAACCAGCAGTGGGGGACAGTGTGTGATGATGGCTGGGATCTGAACAGTGCCCAAGTCGTGTGCAAGGAACTTGACTGCGGAGTAGCCTTGGGGGCTCCCCGAGGAGCTCAGTTTGGAAGAGGTGAAGGCAACATCTGGCTGGATGATGTCAAATGTAAAGGGACAGAAGCTGCCCTCAGAGACTGCCGCCTCAAAGCCTGGGGAGAACATAATTGCAATCATGGAGAAGATGCTGGTGCTGTGTGCTCAGGTAATGGGAGACCACTAGGGAGTGCCATACTATGGCCTTAGAAAGTGGCTAAAAGTTGAAGGAGCTGTTTTGTCAACAGTGGGTTTCTCCAGAGGTCTACTACTGATAATAATTATAGAAGAAGAACAATCTTCAATGGATCTTTCTCCCTTTCTTCTTTCCTTCCTTCCTTTCCACATCCTTCATTAGATAGGCTCAACAGGACACCTTGCTAATTTCATCCACCCCTTTAAACTTCATCTATTTGTTTTTATTTTTATGGATACATACCACAATTTGTTTTATGAGCACATGTTCCACAGAAGCAGTTCACAACATAAGTAAACAAGCTTGCTATTTCAGCACTCCAGAAACCAGCTAAGTTTTTGTTCATGCTTCTTTATTCCCTGTTTTATATTCAACAACTACACAGGAAGTTGTCCAGTTTCCAAACAAGGAAGAGAGCACTCTGTCTGAGACATAACCAAATGATACATTAAAATTAGGGATGGATAATACTTTTTTTCTCTCAGGGCCATATTCCCATGGGAGTAACTTGCCAGGGTCTGCATGCAGCAGTGGGTAGAACCAAAATGGGCCGGGTTTTACAACATTGTAGGATTGCATAACTGTCCTTCTCTCCCTCCCCTCTCTCCCCTCTTCTCTCTCTCTCCCTCTGTGACACCCCATATCTATGGGCTGAGTTAAATTAGGCCAAGAACCACAAGTTCCCCACCCCTGCAATAAATGTATGTCATATTTCTTTAAAAGAGAGGAGAAATAGAACCAGCTGTGGAAGGCCGGTCCAGATTAGGGCTGTCTGAGGGGGTTTCAATTCTTTCCTCCATTGTGTTTTCCTTATGAAAATTCCCTGCCCATAGATGGTACTTAACCCCTGTAGAACTCGCAAAGATTTATCATAAGAGTGATAATCTATGTTGGAAATGTAAAGAAAAAGAAGGTACTTTTTATCATATGTGGTGGACTTGTCCCAAGGTGAAAGACTTCTGGGAAAAGATTTATAATGAAATATACATTTATTAAGAAACCAGAGGCCTTTCTTCTTGGAATAATAGGTTTGGAATTGTCCCAAAAAGATTTTAGATTGTTTTTGTATGCCACAACTGCTGCTAGAATTTTGTTGGCCAAAAATTGGAAATTACAAGAAGTACCAACAGTGGATAAATGGCAGATGAAGATGATGGACTTTTCGGATCTAACCAACCTGACCAGAAGAGTCCGCTACCAGAAGGAGGAGGAGTATCAAGAGGAATGGAAGAAATTTAAAGACTATTTAGTTAAATATGTTAAGATAACTTAAATAGAATTGCTTATGAGTATCAAATCAGCCTAGGATTTAAATATGTGATGTTGTAGAATATTATGGATAAAAGTTAAAATGAAAAGAAAGAAAGATGTTAATTGGACCAAGTAAATTTTATGTAAAATTAGTTTTGGAAAACTGCTACAATGATTTATACGGAAACTCAGTCAGGGGGAATCGAGGAAGTCATCTAACAATGTTAACAAAAGTGGCATTTCTACAGTTAGGATATATGTTTGTTTGTTTGTTTGTTTATGTTTTCTTTTTATGTTTGATGATATGTTTGTTTTAAATCTGGAAAATTAATTTTAAAAAATTGGGGGGGGGAGAAAATTCCCTCCCCACTCTCAATTTGATATTCACCTTGGGAGGATGTAAATGGCCATTTCTGAGGCAAACATCAGCATTCATTGAGGGAAATGGCATGGGGAACAGCTTCTCCTCATGGGAAGAAAAATGACTTGATGTATTCATGCCCATTGTGAGATGAGGCGCAGCCTCCTTAGCTATTAGACATAAGATGTTCAAGAACCTTGCCAATAATGTCTTGGCTTAATAAGTGGCGTCCTTCAATGTTTTATTTCCCATCAGAACTCAGGCTGGTGAATGGCTCAAGTCGTTGCTCAGGAAGAGTGGAGATCTTCCACAATCATCAGTGGGGCACTGTGTGTGATGATCGCTGGGGCCTTAAGCAGGCTGAGGTCATCTGCAAAGAGTTGGGCTGTGGCGTTGCTCTGAAAGCTCGTACAAAAGCTGCATTTGGACGAGGAACAGGGCCCATCTGGTTGGATGATGTGAACTGTCAAGGAACAGAAACAGCCCTCAGTCAGTGCCCAGCAAGCGCTTGGGGGATCAATAACTGCAATCATGGAGAAGATGCTGGTGTTGAGTGTGCAGGTAAATTATATTCCATGCTTAATGGTTTGGAACATACATGTTACTATTACATAAACCTGCTTCCCTCTTGCATGAAACTTTGGAGACCTTGCACTGCAGGCCATTGTCTTCCAATCTCGGGTTGGCTGGGATGCAGGACCAAGTCTTCTTCTTTGCCTAGACTATGTATAGTGGAGAAGGAATAGCAGGGGAACATGGCTCTAGCACTTTAGAGCAGGAGCGATGAGCACCAGGGAAACTGAAATACTTTCATTGATCTGGCAACTGAATGATAACTAAGCTTTCAAGTTTTACAGTGGTTTGTACTGTATTTGCATAGAGGAAGACTGAAAATGAGGTAAATAAGCAAAGGGTACTTTTTTCGCTTTGAAGGAATTTGTCCTTCATGCTGCCTGTTTAAATGGTAATCCTTCTTTGCAAGATTTTTTGCATTTCTAATTTAAAGCTAAAGTTGTTAAAACTGAACTTATTTTACAAGTTGAACCTATGTAATTAGAAGTGAGCATTGCTGAGTTCAAGGGAACCTATTTGTAGGTAACTATACATAGGAGTGACATCATGTCATATGGGAAATCAGGGATGTGATTTCAAATTTCCCCAGCCGAATTCCAGCTCAACTGCTACACCATCCACTGCCAGCTTCCTATTTTATGACCATCCGCTGACTCTCATAAGCTGGGTATTGTGCTATGTACTGCTGATCTATCTCCCTCTTAAGTTTGAGAAATTCCCCAAAAGGCTTTTGCAGGAGATAATCAGCAGGGACAGGAAAGGAGAATACTGTGAACAACATCTGTGCTTAAATAACTCTACTGGTCACCAATATGTCACCAGGCCACATTTAAGGTCTTGTTGTTAGTATAGAAAGCCCAGAACCAACAGGGATTAGCTTACCTCTGGGAACATCTTGCCTTGTATATCCCAGATACTTCAATCCTTAGAAGAGGTACTCATAGCAGTGTCACAAGTTCTCAAGGTTCATCTTATGTCTACTAAGAGCAGGGTCTTTAGTGTGAAGGCACCAGTCCTTTGAAATGTGCTTCCAGTGAACATCAGGTAAGCTCCTATAGTTTTGGCATTTAGGAATCTGCTTAAAACCCATCTGTTCACCCAAGCTCTCCTTGAGGTGTGATCAGCCATGTTGATGCATCAGTTCTGCTCTACTGACGGGTAATGTGTTTTGTACTTATCTAAAATGTACTTTTATATTACTTTCATTAATGCTGTTTACCACCTTGATGGTTTCCCTTCCCCCTAATGTGGGCAGCATAGAAATTTTGCAAATAAATAAAAAGAATTAAATGTATTTATTGGCAAACACAGTTTTGGCGAAACCTTAATTTGTCAGAGTAATGGACAGCACTGGCCTCAGTCCAGATGAGATTAGGTATAACCAATACTAGCATGAGTAAAAATGAAACATCATCTTTCTTGGGAGTCTTCTTGAAATATCTGTGGCTTTGTGTTTCCATGTTATAACTTTTACTATTCCAGATCCGGTGGAGCTAAGGCTGGTCAATGGCAGCCATCGGTGCTCTGGTAGGGTGGAAGTGTTTCATCTCAACCAATATGGAACTGTGTGCGATGACAGCTGGGACCTAAATGAAGCAGTCGTTGTGTGTAGGTACCTTGATTGTGGATCAGCCATAGCTGCCCCCCGTGGAGCTCAATTTGGGCGAGGAGTCGATCCCATCTGGTTGGATGATGTCGAATGTACAGGAACAGAAGCTTCTCTCACTGCTTGCAAGGCCAAGCCTTTGGGAACCAATGACTGTAACCACGGAGAAGATGCTGGTGTTGTATGTTCAGGTAATCTGCTCTGGTGCAATAAAGGTAAAGGGACCCCTGACCATTAGGTCCAGTCGTGACCGACTCTGGGGTTGTGGTGCTCATCTCTCTCTATTGGCCAAGGGAGCCAGCGTACAGCTTCCGGGTCATGTGGCCAGCATGACTAAGCCACTTCTGGCGAACCAGAGCAGCACACGGAAACGCCCTTTACCTTCCCACCAGAGCGGTTCCTATTTATCTACTTTGCACTTTTGACGTGCTTTCGAACTGCTAGGTTGGCAGGAGCAGGGACCAAGCAACTGGAGCTCACCCCATTGCGGGGATTCGAACCACTGACCTTCTGATCGGCAAGTCCTAGGCCGTGTCCCTATGCTCTGGTGCAATATCCCACACAAAAAGGAGGCAGTGACAAGGCAAGCGGGTCATTCCTAGCCCCATAAATCCTCTCAAGGATTCCCTGATTTGAGCCATTCTTTTAAAACACCAAACCGCTGTCCTACATCTTCCTTACAAAGTCTCCTGGTGATGATGGCTCCTTGCTTGAGACAGGGAGATTATATGACTCATCTACCATGAGCAGGACCTAATTTTTGCATGCCACCCTTTGTTTCACAAACAAGAGGTCTTTGATTGCATGTTTTAATTACACATACCAGCAGCAAAGTACTAAAACAGGTCCAAGCTCACAGTGGCAGCAGAGTAATGCAGTCTGTCATCTACAAAGTGAAACAGGATCAACTGACAAGTCTGTTATTTGTTTCCCCTACAATCTGAAGCTGACTGCATGTTCATGATGGGGAACCATCATCAGATCCTGCTGATTTCTGCCAGCTGTTTAAGACAGCCAGGAGGAAAAGGGAAAGAATTCATCCAAGTCCTGACATTGGTTTTTTAAAGAGCCACTTGGAGTTGTTCTCTGTGGAGTTAATCACTTGACCCTCCCGTTTTATTCTTAGATGATCTCAGACTAGTAAATGGCACAAATCGCTGCAGTGGGAGAATCGAATTCCGGCCGCCCCACAGTGAACAGTGGGGAACTGTTTGTGACCGTACGTGGGATATGCAAGATGCTGAAGTCATCTGCAGGCAACTGGGCTGTGGAAAGGCTTCATTAGCCCCACGCGGAGCTCATTTCGGACGTGGATCAGGATCCATCTGGCTAGATAATGTGAACTGTAAAGGCACAGAAGATGCCATCCAAGAGTGCAGTGCAAATACCCAGGGGAACAATAACTGTAATCATGACCAAGATGCGGGAGTTGTTTGTTCAGGTAACCTGCTATGGCCACCTTGTTGTTTCCATGCCCAGGAATGACATGCCCAGGGATGGGGTGAAGAGATGGGGGGAAATTCTCTGCTGGATGTGATGGAGGAGCAGAGGGACTATTTGCACAATGCACTTTGACTTCCTTCCCAACCCCCATTTGTGTTGTATCGAAGTTCTTAAAATTCTTGTCAGTGTCTCTCAAGGACACCAGCTCCTGGGGACTGAGGTACTTTGCCCTCCCCCCATCTTTTTTTTTAGGGGTGGCCCCCCTCAATATTCAGAGGACCCCACATGCAGTGCCAGGACACACAACATTAGGACGCCACATTGCTTGGGAACATTTTTCAGCCTGAGAGGCACAATCCCTTCTGCATAGATTAGTTTCTACACACACCTCACTATTCTTCCTCTATCTAGGCAAGCAAGAATTCAAAGACATGCTGCAGTCAGGCAAAAACAGTGAGGGGTGTGGCCTGGTAGGGCTGTATTAAGACATCCTGAGGCCCTACTATATGCCAAGTTTAAGACACCGCATAGCATTATCAAAAATGTGTGTTAGTCTAACAGAAGGGACAATGGAAACAGTCCTTTCTGTTTGGGGCTTCTCTGGGAGGAAGCACAGCTTATAAATTTAACAAAATGAACAATTAGGCTTGATATTTGCATATACTGGTACATAGATGAGGATGCAGGTAAAAACTAGCAATCAAACTAAAATATAGATCTTGCAACAAGCCTGATGTAGTCTGCATTTGACCTGAACCAGAGGTCACCTGCCACTGGTGCTGTTTGACAACTTATGGACAGATGGCCTAATGAAATTTCCATATAAATAAATAGTTGCTGCAACTGCTTTGCAGCACCTAAACCTGTGGACAGCATGGATTTATAAACACAGTATAGAAAATGACAAATAACTGAGTAGCCATTAAGTATATTTTTGTTATGTCAGTATAATGTCTGTTTCAGAGCCTGTTTTATTTTTTAACCAATTGTTTAAAAAGTGAAATTCAACACAGACACCCCTTCATATTTGGAGGGATGAGCAGAGGCTCAAAATAATAACTTATTTAGTTTGTGCATAAATCTGGCACTGTGGCCTGGGGATAATTCTGAGGCCCAGAAATATTTGGAGACTTCTGGTCTTGCAGGGAGAATGTCACAAAAATACATGTGCTAAGATGTGGAGTGAAAGGTGCACAATTTCAACTTGCCTAAGGTCAGACAGCAGACTTGGGACAGCAGCCATGTTTTTCCACCTCCTGCTTTGAAATTGCTTTCATTGAGCTTCTTGCTTTCCTTGTTTTTTCCTTGGTCATGAGATCCTTGGTGTTCCCAGTTGAAGTGATGGGCCTGCATTTCCTGTATTTTAATTTTCAGAGCTTGGCAGTTGCTGCAGATAAACTCTTATGCTCACAGTCCCCCATCCCTTATGTGGATGGGGAACCTTCCAGTCACATCTTTACACCTGCACTGATTTTTGTTCATATTGGGTTCTCTATAGAGTCATCCACCATCAATGTGATTAACATCAGACTAGAAGATGGCCCAAACTCCTGTTCTGGGAGAGTTGAAGTCATGCACCAGCAGCAGTGGGGAACTGTGTGTGATGATGGATGGGGCCTTCCGGATGCTAGCGTTGTGTGTAAGCAGCTGGGATGCGGCATTGCTTTGGAAGCCCTACACGGGGCACACTTTGGACGAGGCCCTGGCCCCGTCTGGCTGGATGATGTGAATTGTACAGGCACGGAAACATCCCTGAGAGACTGCCGGGGACGTTCCGTAGGAGAACATGACTGTGATCACTCGGAGGATGCTAGCGTGGTGTGCTCAGGTAACTCTTTCGGGGCATATAGCACACATATAAATCCTTAACTTGGAATGAATCTCTAACTTTTAAAAAACAAAATAAAAACAGCTTCAGAAAGCTGTGATTGTGAGAAAAATATTATCATTTAGTTTGTTGCACTATTTGTAAAAGAATCTCCATACTGCCATATCATGAAATATCAGGGCGGTGTGCAAACGATTAAATATAAAACAGGAGGAGGAAATTCTGTAGTGACCAATGCAACATTTGTAAGCTTCTTTACATAATATCTCATATTTTGGCTAATATTATTCAAACTCCAATTAACATTCAACTTTTTCTGTTAACTGGACTGATCTTCCCTAAAGCATAATCAATAAGTTTAAATGTTTTTTTCCCCTAAAATTGTGTTTAAAAGAAGATATCACCAACATAAGAGTTTTGCAAACTCAAAAATTTATCTGTAACTTAGACCAATTTTCAAAGTGCTGAAATGGCATTGAAGTGGGTACCAAGGAAGCCTTTCTGGGCAGACTGTTGCACAAAGTGCATCACCTCAGTAGGGAACAACCTATGACTTCTTCCTCTTTCTTCCTGCAGGTCCTATGCAAGTGCGATTGGCTAATGGCCCCCATTCCTGTGAAGGGCGAGTGGAACTGAATCAAAATGGCACTTGGGTCTCTGTTGGTGACTCTGGATGGGGTCTTAAAGAAGCCAAGGTGATATGCCGGCAATTGGGTTGTGGTGAAGCATTGTCGGCACCGACGGGAAACCAATATGGCAACAGTGTTGGCCCAGCCTTTCTGAATGAAGTGCAATGTACTGGAGAAGAAGCATCAGTCACTGAATGCTATGCCGCCCCCACAGGCCCCCATAAGTGCATCTGCAACTCCTACGCTGGAGCAGTGTGCAAGGGACATGCAGGTACTTCTGTGATCCAGCCTATTCTTAAGGAACACTTTAAGGGGTTTAGGGGAGCAAATCTGACAATTTTTACTCTCTGCTTCTTTCACAGCCTCTTCTACAGCCGCTGCAGTGATCCTAAGTCTCTTGGCTGCTGCTGTGCTCATAGGTGCTGCTGCTGTGCTCTACATGAGGAAAAGGAGAGGAAAATCAATTTGGGTTAACCCTTTAGCTGGAAGAGGAGGTAAGAATGTGCCAACCAATTTTCCAGTCTAGCTCACCTGATTGCCAATCCCAGGGCTAGTCTGCACTGATGTTTTTGCAGAAAGTAACCTGTGCAGTTCCCACCTGATAGCCATCTTCTGCCCTGAATAACTCACCTCTTCCAGGTTTCGTTTCATTTTCAGTGCACAAGTTATAAAATAGTGTTTCTGGAGTGTATCCCAAATGCTACATACAAGAACAAGAATTCTGCATTATATACATTTATTTAAATTCAGTACAGTTGTACCTTGGAAGCCAAATGCCTTGGCTCCTGAACAAATTGGCTCCTGAACGACTGAAACCCGGAAGTGAGTGTTCTGGTTTTCAAACGATTTTCGGAAGCCAAATGTCTGGCTGTAGTTCCTGTGGTTCCAATAAGAAGAGAGCGCAAGGATCTGTTGCTGGAATATAATGGGATTTTGGAGTCTTGAGATCACTAGTCTGGGAGCTCAATCAATTCACTTTATTGTTTTGTTGCAGAAGGATTTATGGAAAACATCACTGTTGGATCGGATATGGTCAACGGCATTCGAGAGATTTATACCAGGGGAAGAGAGCAAATTGCATCTGAAGGTGACTCTGATGGTGACACCATCCACCTGGTGAAAAATACTTCTGACTCAGCCACAGACGACGCCAACTGAGAGACAAAGAGCAGGCAATGGTTCAGCCGCTTGTGAGAGATAAGTTTCATTCTGGAAGATTGGTTCTTCCTTCTGCCATCCCCTTGCAGAAGGACATATCCTTCCCACCAGCTCTTGTGCCATCACCACAAATGTTCAGAGACTTGCTGGGATCCCTAGGAATATTCAGATATCCCAATTTCTGGGAGTAAGGGACATTAGGAAGGGACAGAAGACAACAAACTAGAAGACCTTAGAAATATCAGTGATGTCAAAGCTTGGGGGGTGGGGAGGTTGTAGAAAGTTTGTTTCAAAACTTTGCCTTTCTTGTCATTAACCTTGCGGTAACCATTATAGCACATACTGATCACATAGTAAATAGTAAGACCCAGGAACTGTGCCTCCTGCTGCTATTCTAACGCATTTGCAGGAATTGTTGCAGTACAATTTTCCTATTGGAAAAGGGGTCAGATTCTGACAAGTGTCTCTACAACATGAAAAGTGAGGTGATACAGTCCTTGCATGAGGACTGTACCACTTTGTTGATCATACGCCTTAATTGCCATTTCCGCCCACCATCCAAGTGCTAACCGGAACCAACCCTGCTTAGCTTCTGTGTTTTTATAGGGCAGCACAGCCTCAATTTCCTTGCTTTAAAATCTAACCCATAGTAAATTGGCCGGTTGTTCAATGAGGGAAATTGCTCAATTGCATGTGCTGTTCCAGATGAGTTAAATTTTTGGATTTGCCTGTTTATTAAACATTGATACTAGACTTAAAAGTTTGTCTTGTAGCATGACCCTAAGCACACCTACTCAGAAGTAAACTGCAATCAACACAAGTAGGATTGCAGCCTTAACAGGGAAAAGCAAAAATGGGACAATCCCAATTCCCAAGAACCCAGGATGGTTGTGAACATAATCATTCTTCCAGCTATACCAAGAAGAGGAGCAACAATATTGTGCTCCTATAATGCAGTTAATGTTGACCACTGTAGACTGTGTTCAGACACTGTTTCAGCAGTGATCATCAAACCAGGAACCCAATTTAGCAGGATGTGGACATGATGCAGTAAGGTTGCCAAGCTGGCACCAAACCCCAGTGGAACCCATTACTAGAAATAGTCCAGTCATAGAAATTTGTCTGATACCTTTCTTTAAAAATGGGGGGGGGGGAGAGATTCTGCTTCAACTCTTGCACAAAAAACATGATGCACCTATTTTTATTTCAGAACCTGCAAACTCTATAGGACACACTTATTCATTCATAATCAGTTTGCATAATCAGTTTACATAGTCATCCCCACTCCTGGTTTAATACACCTTGTCATAAACCAGAGGGGTGCTTGTGTGTTTCTTGTTTTCTCTCCAGCTGAACTTGCTGTCTCTCCCCATTGCAGATGCCACCACACAGAATCCGCAGCCTTCTTACTGGAATTCAGGTTGCCTCCATATATATATTTATATTTCAATCCAAGGAAGTAGATTAGAGGAGAAGCAGCAGAAACAGGAAAGTGCCTGGGTAAACAGCAATTCCCCCTTTCCCCAGTTTACTGTGCCTCTTTAGGGGTCACCTTTACTTCTCCCTTGTTTTTTTAACCCTTGGAGTTGCTCAGGGTGGAGCAGGGTCACCAAGAGCTGCTTGACCTAGCCAACCTTTTTTTGACAGAGGCATGAAGTGGCAACAAGAGGCAGAAATGCAACTGGTGCAGCACAACAAATGTAGGGTTGTGCAAGGGAGGCGGAGTGTGGCTGCTCTCCCCATACTTCCTAAGAATATTTATGAATCAAGTGAGTTCAAATCCACGTTGGTGAATATTAGCACAGAACAGGGAGTGATTCTGGATTAGCTGATGCAGAGCTTGCATATATGATGTAGCACACGGGTGAGGCTAATACATAATCAGAGACTTCCCATATAACACAACCTTTCTTTCTTTTTAATAACTACACAGAATTCTCTCTGGAATCATTGGTGCCGAGGGTAGTTCATTCTGTATTCATAAAACCAGTGCTTTTTTCCCTAAAAAAATGTTTAGGGGTACTCTCATTTTGACTCAAGAAAATCACCATTTTATACTTCAAATCAGGAAAAATAAATACAGTAAATGGACAAAAGTAGAAAGATTCACAAAATGTTTAGGGGTATGCGTACTCCTGCGTACCCCCAGAAAAAGCACTTCGTAATACAGTAATTAAACAGACCAAATCACTGTTTCACACATAAACATTATTAGACGAGAATGGGTGGTTGGGAGGGCAGGAGAATTTTTTCTACCTATTCTCAGATGATCAAGATTACATTTTTAAAAAACTTTAAAAAGCTATTGAAATGCTAGAGCAGTAATAGCATACAGCAACCAGCAGGTGGCAGTCGTCATTTTCAGTGCTAGATTCTCCTTAAATAAAATGGATGCTGGGGTGAAATGCTATTTTAAGCAACCACATCTCCTTTCTATATGTCCCAAGGCACAGCATCCTGCACAGGAAGTATTGACACCTCCCAGTATCCCAGGGATTCAGTATTCTCTCAGTGCCTGCAAGGAAGGATCATAAAGAAAGGGAGGAGCAGAGGTAGCCTTACTTTGGGGGTGGCTACTGGCTGCTCACGGGACGCAGGTGGCGCTGTGGGTAAAAGCTTCAGCGCCTAGGGCTTGCCGATCGAAAGGTCGGCGGTTCGAATCCCCGCGGGCGGGGTGCGCTCCCGTTGCTGGGTCCCAGCGCCTGCCAACCTAGCAGTTCGAAAGCATGTCAAAGTGCAAGTAGATAAATAGGGACCGCTTACTGGCAGGAAGGTAAACGGCGTTTCCGTTTGCGGCTCTGGCTCGCCAGAGCAGCGATGTCACACTGGCCACGTGACCCGGAAGTGTCTCCGGACAGCGCTGGCCCCCGGCCTCTTGAGTGAGATGGGCGCACAACCCTAGAGTCTGTCAAGACTGGCCCGTATGGGCAGGGGTACCTTTACCTTTACCTTTACTGGCTGCTCTGGGTCTGCTCTGGGTCCATCAAGACCAACTCACCCTGACTTCAAATTATTTGCCTGACTAGCACAAAGGCCTGCAGTGGTGGGTATTCAGTAGCAACAAGGTGCTGAGGACATTTCACATCTTCCTTCTATGAAATATACGGACAATTAACCTTGCCTGGTTACGAACCTAATTCCATCCGGAGGTCCATTCTTAACCTGAAACCATTCTTTACCTGTGGTACCACTTTAGCTAATCGGGCCTCCCGCTGCTGCCACACAATTTCTGTTCTCATCCTGAGGTAAAGTTCTTAACCCGAGGTACTACTTCCGGGTTAGCGGAGTCTGTAACCCGAAGTGTTTGAAACCCAAGGTACCACTGTATGTCTTTTTAAGTTAATTTACTAACTCAGGCTGGTTCTCTGCAACAGCGCCAGGTGGAAAAAGACAGCAGGGAACTTTACTTTTACACACACACACACACACAAACAGTGGGAGAGCAATTGGAAAGCGACCTTCAGCCTCTCTGCTTGGAGCTAGTGTGCTTTCAGGGTATCACAAAGGACATGCTGCATGAGATCTCCAAAGTACAACAGGGGAAATGCAGGCCGAGGTAAAAGTAGAGCAATGTTGAATCTTAAAATAAAGTGAGACACAATCTTTGTATGTTAAGTAGGCTCACTTATGCAAGCACGGGCAATCTGAAGGTGAGGGAATGGACTGAGAAGCATCACTAAAATATAAACAAACCATGTTTTATATTGAAATGCAGTCAGCTACTGAACAGGCCACAATCGGTAGGGATTTCACAAAATTTTGACACTCGGTGACCGGTTAGCTTAATGAAACAAAATATGGGATTGGTGCTTACTTTATGCCCAAATTGTGAGGCACTCATTTGAAGCAAGTGTTGTATTTTAATTCTGGACCAAGCCAGGAGAAGAAAAATAAATAATAACAAAGAGACAGATTCCTGGACAATTTGAATCGGTGAGCTCCAAAACTAGCAAAACTCTTTACATATGTCAACTCTACAGGCAACCCTCATAGGGACTGGGAGCAAAGTATTGTCGTCTTGATCTTTAAGAAAGGAGAGAAAATCTAACCTGGCCAATAATCACCCAGTTTATTGGACATTATATCCAAAGTCTATGTTTGTTACTTATTGGAAAAGTCTGAGAATTGAGCAGAGCAGAACAATAACATTGGGGATCAACAAGCATGCTTTTGTCAGGGGAGGTCAACCAAAGAACAATGCTTTGTCTTAAACTATTTAAGACAGAAATATGCAGGTGCCCTCAAGAAATATCTATATGCTGTCTTTGTCGATCTGACCTCAGTCTTTGATAGAATCAACAGATGTCTAAAATTATGGAGGCTGGGGATGAATAGGTGACCGTTGACCTTAATTAAGATCCTGTACACTAGAAACACAATGCAAGTTAGAGTAGGCGGAAGTTTGAAACCAATACAAACACTTCAACAATCCAATGTTGTCTTCATTATGTGACCACTGTAGTCGGTGCTGCTTGGTACTTGTGGCATCGCCTGGGAACCACAAGGTAACGAACCTCTGTGTTTCAGGCTTCTGGTTTGCCTGCTCCTCTCAGCCATTCTGTCTCTCACGACACAAGCAGTGTATTTATTTAAACTACTGTTATTCTACTCTTCAGGCAAAAGGGGCTCCCAAAGCGGCTTGTAATAATCGAGAATAAGATGGTCCCTGGTAAAAGGTATGGCACAAAAGGAACAAGGATTTTGAGAGAGGAGGAAAAAAGTAAACTTGAAGACTAGATCTTAGCTACAAAGGTCTTGTAAGCGTTCCTTCCACCAAGGAGGGGCAAAGCAAGTTTCGTGCAGCTGCTCCTTTTCTGACCAATGGATGTGGCCAGATTGGTCCCCCCTTGCTTTGTGGTTCTTGCTGGAATGATGGGGTCGCAGCCCCCCAGTGGCACATAGACCCCTGGATAATGGCAGAGGCCAGAGTGCGCTGCCCGGTCTCTAGCTCAAACTCTTGTTACCTACCTTCACTGTCAAGATCACAGCTCCCGTCTCTACAAATTCACTCTCAAGAATCCAACAACTCCTCTTCCTTCTCTCCAGTTTCCTGCCCTTGAGTCCAACTGCCACTCTCCAGTTTTAACTGACAACATTCCAGTCTCCTTGGCAATGGTTGCCTAGAGCAATTCATGGTCTTCTGTTCTCTCCAGGAACATCTGCCCACATGGTCTTAGTCCCCAGCTTAAGTGTGCATAGGATGCCTAGTTTAGCACACAGTCACACAATGCATTTAAAACACATTTAAAGAACATGACTGACTCCAGCTGCATAACTAAACATTGATTTATTGCTATTTCATTATTATTCACAAAGCAAATCTAAAAGCTGCCAATGGTTTTATTTAAATCAGAGGATCCCAATGTATCCAGGGTGTGTCAAGGTTATAAAAAGTTTGAAGTCTTTAAACAACTCCTAACATTAATCAATGTGTACTTCACAGAATCTTAGTTCTCAGTCTCCGAAATGAAGAGCAGTGATTCCCTAGACTGTGGAAGATGTACAACTCATACAGGACACAGAAATGCCTGTAGATTTGATCACATGTGTGCGCACATGCTTCAATTTGGGCAGAAGTACATGTGAGATCCATAGGTGGAGAGTATGTTTGCTTGTGTGTGTGTGTGTGTGTGTGTGTGAGAGAGAGAGAGAGAGAGAGAGAGAGAGAGAGAGAGAGAGAGAGAGATGTGGGGAAGGGTACTGACAAATCAATTTCAGAATATGCAGGCCAGAGCTCCAGATCACACCTAATGCTGGTAATTCAATGAGCCCCACTGTGCAGATGCATGAGCCATGTGAACATGGCAGGACTTTTAAGCAGAATCTCCCAGACATCACTGCTGATGTTGTTTCTGACACCTTCGCTTATGTGGCATCATGGGAAAGATGCCGTTATCATTAAGCAATGGCTGGTTGGTGGATGTATGGATCATGGCATATAGATCTCTGGATATGAGTCATTTACCCTGGTTCTGCAATGGAATTCAGGCATGCAAATAAATTGCTATGTATGGCTCTGCTTGGATTAGCTGAAGTGTGTTTGGGTGGTGGGGGAGAGTAAGGAGCCACATCCAGTACAATGGGGCTGTGCAGTGTTCCTATCCCACAAATGCACAGCTACACAAAATGGTCACCTTTGACAATGCTGAACAACGGGTGAAGAAAACGAATCTAGGCGCTCCTGTCCCCCAACAGACCTTGCGTTACTCACTTATTTCATACTGATAAAAGGTAGGAGACCCCTTTTATGATGCTTTTTATTTGTGGCTATCTCTGTGTAAAAAGACACATCAAGTTTAAATACTAGACTTGAGAATTCCCAAAGATCTTTGTCCATTAACAGGAACCTCCATGTTCTTCCCTCTGCTCCGACATACTCATCCAGGGTAACTTCTACTCTGTGGCTGCAATACTAGACACATTTACCCAGGACTAAGGCCCATGGACCTCAATGGGATGTGCTGCCGAGTAGACATGTAGAAGACTACTCTAAGGTTTAGGGACTATTCTTCATCAAAAATATAACAGACAGAATAATCTTTCCACCCCAAATAAAATATATACATACGCACAATAACTGCTGTATCAGGTGGAACTAAAAATACTATATATAACTAATAAAAGAACAAGTAACATTAATGTGAAGAGGTTCACCTGCCCCTCTCGCAAATGCTGCTCTGCATTCGACAATGGCCAAATACATACCCTTAGGAAACCCACATGGGAAACATGATGGCAACAGTCATCTACTGACTATTTGCAGCACCTGGAAAAGCAGATCTCCTGCTGCCTTTAGTTCCTCCTTCCTACAGGTCCAGCTATGCAGTGAGAAACCCAGTCTGAAGACCTTTTGTGGGCAGGCCCTTAATCTCTATATTCACAGAGATTTTGCTTAAGAAGCAGAGAAGCATGATGACACAGATCAGCCCTGAGAGGACTTCACCAGAGTCCTCCCTGCTTGAGCTCCATCCGGGGAAACGTTAGGGCAGTACGGTACTTGCAGCAAATTCCCATTCGCCTTAGCTGCATGGTCAGCAATGTCCTCCGAACAAGCCTTGCAGGCAGAGCCAGCGACTTCTTTTGGACAAGAGTCCATCTAACAGGCTGAAAATCTGAAGAAAGCAGGGAACTGGGCTTTGAATTACGTTTCCAGTCACTGCAGAGCGAAGCAATCTTTCCCGAATGCCCTGGTGAGTCTGTCACAGTAGCCAAATCACAGGGGGCAAGGAAAAAGCAGGTTATTCGCACCTTCTGTTATGTCCTGAGCTAGGTTGTCCCCAAACAAAGTCAAGCTATGTCCTTGAGAGGGGCCAGGCATGGAAGAGGAATGAGACCTATCAGCAAACCCAGAACAAACCTCAGCACAACCTCTAGCATTTGCCTTCCTTCGTAAGGTTGAAAGGAGTCAGGAGCTGGGAGAACACGCTGAGCCTGGCTGCTTCTAAGCTCGTGACACATCTTTCTTTTCTTTATCTGGAACGTCTACATTCTCTTCAGTCTCGCTTGCTTTCAGTTTGCTCTTTGCCTGCGACTCTGTGGATACCAGAGGCTTGCTTTTCTCGGCCGCTTTCTCCTTTGTGTGGATCCTCTGATGCGTCACCAGAGCGCTCTTCTGCCGGAACCTTCTCCCGCACTCGAGGCAGCGGTATGGCCGCTCCCCAGTGTGAATCCTGCGGTGTATCAGAAGATCCGAGAACCTGGTGAACCGCCTCTCGCACTCGTCGCAGGGGAAGGGCTTCTCTCCTGTGTGGATTTTCTGGTGCCTGGTGAGGTCCGACGGGTAGCTGAACCTTCTCCCGCACACACCGCAGCAAAAGGGCTTCTCTCCGGAATGCGTTCGCTGGTGAGAGATGAGGTTGGAGCGCTGGATGAACCGCTTCCCGCATTCCGCGCAGGAAAACGGCTTCTCTCCCGTGTGGATCCTCTTGTGTATCTTCAGGGTGGAGGAGGAAACAAACCTCTTCCCGCATTCCAGGCAGATGTAGGGCTTCTGCCCCGTGTGGATGCGTTCGTGGACCTTGAGTGCCGACTGGTGGCTGAAGCACTGCTGGCAGTGAGAGCAGCGGTAGGGCTGCTCCCCGGAGTGGACTCTTTGGTGGCTAACCAGAGAGGCCCGCTGGGCAAAGGATGCTCCACACTCAGTGCAGATGTGTGGCTTTTCTCCCGTGTGAATCCTCTGGTGTCGGGTCAGGTGAGACAGCTGGCTGAATCTTGTTCCGCACTCCATGCAGCGAAAGGGCTTTGCACCGGTGTGGATGTTCTCGTGCTTAGCCAGGTCAGATGGACGTGCAAAGCATTTGCCACAGTCGATACAGATGTGGGATTTCTCCTTCCTAGGAACCAGCCCGGAAGTAGAACGTGTTCCCTCTTCTTTGGCCCCTTGATGAAATGCACCACCAGCTCTGTTTGCATTCTTGGCACCTGTAAGATTGGGGAGGGAGGGGAGAGAAATCCTGAAGTCATCTGTGGGTTGCTCAATGCACTAATGTGACTAACATTTATAGATGAAAAACCATGTGTATTAACTATGTCATCAGCACAACTCATTCTGCTTCTGGCCAAGGCTGTGTGTATGCTGCAGTTCTGTCTGAGTACAGAAGAAATGCAGAAGAGTGTGGCTGTAGGCATGTACAGAATTCAAATTCCAAACACTCAGCTTTCTTTTGTTCTAAAGCAAGTTTCTAGTCCTTATGACTGTGAAAATATGCTTGAAGGTAGATGGACAAAGCACATTTTTCTGGCCAGGTGGCTGAATAAGATGTCCAGTGTCTGCAGAGCAAGGCACTTGCCCCCTCCCTAAACCAGAATAAATTATTGTAATATGTTGTGATAATTTACATAATTTATACATACAACACCAATACAATATTCATGGTACAAGCTTGCAATTAGCAAGGTACAGATTTTAATTTTTTTAGTGTGCCATACCAACAGCTCAGCTTATAGCACTCTTGCAGAGTAAAGAGAATAATAGAACTGGAAGAAACCTCAACAGCCACCCAAACAGCATAGCCCTCCATAAAATCTCTCTCCCCTTCCCTGCAACAGAAACCTAAACAAAACCTGAGGGACAAAATCAACCTGCAGAACAAATAGGTTCACATGATTTGTGTAAGTAAGCCAGGCTACAAGCTGAAGCAGAAGTCGTACCCCAAAAAACCTCAGAGTAAGCCAAGTCCTTCCACTGCATATTCTAGAGAAATGTTAGCTGAGACAGCCCCATGAACTCCTAACATCAGCTGTAACTGCCTTGGTGCTTACTTTCCACTACGCAGATGAGTGAGGCTCAAACTACATGTGTTAATTACAGCATCGCCACAGAACAGGAGTGGGAATCTGTGGCCCTTCAAATGTCAACCGACTCCAACTCCCATCAGTCCCAGCCAATGACCAGGGAGGACTGACTGCTTACAACAGCTCTGGAGTCTTTAATCTTTTTTGCTAAAACAGCTGATCCTTCAAGAATGTAGCGTTCGCCACTAAATTCTAGAATTTCAAACCACTCCTTTGAATACTTTCCAACTCATCTAAATTCCTCCTTGAACTATGGCACTCAAATTGGGCATGGAAGTTAAGCTGTAGCCTTAACCTGTGCTGTGTTCGCAACAGCACAAGTGCAAGACGTACCTAATAAGCTGGTCTTCCCATTATCCTGCTGTCGGGCCTCCTTAGCAAGATGCCTCTGTCTGACATCAGACACAGCCCTCTGGCCTTCAGAGAGATTCGTGGTTGTCTCCCGGAACGAACCAGAGTCCTGAAACAACAAAGAAAGTTGACACAGAAGGCCCTACCTGCCCCCACCAAAAAATATCATGGTTAACAAAATGAAGCAATGTTAAGGCAAAAACCAGAAGATGAAAGCTCTGCAGAGCAGCATACCTGACTTGCCCGGCTTGCAATTCAACTCAACCCACCTGTGGTTCACTCTGCAAACTCTCCTGCTGCCTCAGAAGGAATCCTTCGGCCAGGGCCACCGCCTGGGCACAAGTCTCAGGTCCGCGTTCTCGGACCCGGTTCTGGATTTCCTTTGGCAGGACGGTCAGAAACTGCTCCAGGATCAGCAGCTCCAGGATCTGCTCCTTTGTGCGGCTCTCCGGTTCCAGCCAGCAATGGCAGAGTTCCCGTAAGCGACTGCAGGCCTCGCGAGGCCCCTCCGCCTCCTGGTAGCAGAACTGGCGGAAGCGCTGGCGCTGCGTCTCGGCAACACTGGAGCTGCCTCGCAAGGCAGCTGCTTTCACCTTCCCGTGGTCCCCTCTGTCTCTGGCATTCAGGCTGCTCAAGGCCTGCTGGGCTTCGGCGCTGAGAGTGGGCATGAGGCGGCTCATCCCTTCTCTAGACCACTGGCAGGCACCCACCACGCGGTCAAAGGTGGCCAAGTCATCCCACGAAGCCAAGTCCGGCAGCTGTGGCGTTCCCCACCCTGAAGAGGGATACTGGACTGTTTTCAAGTACTCTTGCCACTGCGCTTCCAAACGCTGGGGTATCCCTTCCTGGCGCGGTGTTCCCCATCGGGACAAATCCCGGGGAGTACCAGACTGGACTGGAAAAGCGCCTCTTCCTGATCTCCCAGATCCTTCTCCTGGCTCGGCGCCTGCTCGGGTTTGTTCCTCCATTTCCACAAGGTGTTGCCCACAGTTTAGCTCCTCATAAGTATCTCCACACCTGCCCCCTTGTCTTCCTAGGGTTGGTTCTCTCTCAATTCAAGTGCTCAAGCCTGGTATCCCCTTCAAAATCCCAAGTTTTTTACCTCAGACCAGGTGAAAGGATAGATCAACACCTGAGCATATGTAACACCTCCGGTCACTTAACGTCTGCCACTGTGGGGACTGGATAGACACGCTTTCTCATGCAGCCCAGCAGTCATGGCTAACTGAAAGAAACCAGCTGAACCTGCAGCCAACAGGTTTCCCATCCAAGCAGCTTCATGTTGTTCCTGAGGGAAGACAAAGGAAATTAGCCAAAGCTAGATTTTGGGCATGGAAAAACAAACATACCAGCCCATTGGTAAGCAACTGAATTATAATCAGCCAAGCTTATCGAAACTAAATTGGCTCCAATTACATTAGGAAACATAAATTATGTCATGAAAACACAACAGTGGTTGCTGGCAATTTCAGCTAAAACACTGGAAACAGAGTTTAGATGGGCAAGCAAGGGGTAGAGAATATACGGCAGTGTTTTTCAAATGTTTTATCTTGAGGCAACAGACTCCCCATGGATTTGTCTGCCAAGGATTCTGGAGAATGTTATTGGTTGAACTAGTCTGCTTGCCCGCAGCTATGGCGAAGCCTATTGGGCTTACTGTTGCTCAGTGTGAATTCACAACCATGTGCAGAACCCTTATTCCCCTGCTCTGTGCTTTCCACAAGGAAAAGCCGCCTTTCAAGAAAGCTTGTCCGCCATCACTGATCTCAGACAGAAACCAGTAAGCTCTCAAGAATCCCGAAGATGCCTTGCAACATTTGAAAACTGCTGAGTTTGCGCAACTTCCAGCCATTCTTCTCCTGCCCACAATCCCTCAGAAACCAAATTTTCATGAAGTGTTCCCCTTCAGTAACACAATACAGATCTATTTTTGCCGGGGTGGGGGTGGGGAGAGGGATTTTAAGAGCAAGTCTTTTCGTTGTTGTTGTTGAAATTCCTATATGGAAAGCTTTCTTTCATTTATTTTCTTTTAAAAACCTGTTAGCCATATTTGGGCCTTGGAACCAATATCTTCTGATATTGGCCAATTGGCCAATACTTCTGATAAAACAGAATCCTAATTGCAAATATAAGATTGCATTTGTGGGCACCTCCAGAAAAATAATTATGATACAGCATCTTGTACTTGCAAAGGTGGGCTTGGGAAATATAGAGCGGGAAGGGCCCAGGATATTTATGGGGTATTTTTCCACTAACGCTTTATTTGAAACTGTGGCCTCAGAACATGGCTGGCTGCTGCAGGGAGAAGAGAGCCTCTTCGGAAAGAAAACAGAGATGTTGTTGTGCGGGGTCCAGAGAGGGATAAGCCGAGCTCTTAATCGGCTCAGGAGTTAAACACATTCTGCAGAGAATCAGCATCCACAGCGCTTGCTTGCCCTTCCCCCACAGGCCTTGATTCGCTGGGGGTCTCTTAATCCCCCACCCCACCCCTTAAATCCTCAGATGCTAACAGAATGGAAAGGCTAGCTAGAGCTCCTGCTAAAGTCTGCATTTTTCTCCAGGGTCTCTCTTTTTTTCTCATTCTCTCTCTCTCTCTCATCTGCTTCCCTTGTCCATCTTGACAAGAAGGTAGAGGTGAAACTGTATTCAAGAACTAAAAGCAAGTGGAGGGGTTGAAAATCGGTAAATAGACACACACAAACACAAGTCCTTTAGGAAAGCTACAGCTTCCTTAATTATGCTGCATGTACAAAATCCACATTGATTAATCCACACCACATCCTGATCCCATGCTCACAATCATTAACTTGGATTACAAAACCTTCATCAACCCACACTGGAGGGATGGCAGCATTCCAGTCCTTTCACCCCTGATTCTACCACACCCTTCCCACAAGGAACTCTGAAGTCCTGGCTCCAAGTATTCCCTAACCCACCCCACTTCAACTCCCAATCCTCTAGTTTTTCTCAGCGTGGGTATAAACCCAGAATCTCAGCCTCAGTGCCTCCACCCCTCTGCCCAGACACTCTGTTGCCACATACACTTAAGTCACACCACTGCATTCTCTTAATTAATATGAACTAAATGCTAAGACTCCTTTGCCCCCATACAAATGTAGATGGGGAATCCTCACTTTACACACAACCCTGGATTGGAAGGGTGGTACAGAAAGCCACTCTTTAAGCATTCCTGTTATGGGTAGAATAAGGAGGCTAAAGGATGTGAGTTAAAAAATGGGAGACAGAAAGTTAGGGAACAACGTTGCTTCTGAGCTCTGGGTTCAAATCCAGCCATGGAACCCCCATGTGCCCTAGGGCAATTCACAGGCTTGCCTCTTCAGCACTTTCTCTCCTCTTCGGAGAAAACTGAACACTACTTCTTCACTTAGCGGAGGATAACGGATGTAGGAGGGGGTTCAGAGATGATGGGGCCAGAAGAATCTGGGTTCAAATCCCTGCTTAGCCAGGAAACTCACAGGGTAGCCTTGGGCCAGCCACTACGTCTTAAACCTACCTCATGGGAATTCCTAAGGCTGCCTCTCCTGTCCTGAGTGCCTTGGAGGGAGGGCTTGGCACAAAGTCATTACCTCGGATAAAATAACGGTTTCTGTGCCATCGTTTCGTCCGCTATACTTTGCACAGAAATCATTGCAAATTTGGACTGCGGTTCTCCAGCCGGTCGGATTTCACTCGGAGCCAACCCTACAAAGGCCTTTTGGGAACAGGCGCACACCCTGCAAAAAGCTCCCTTCCCCCTCTCCCGTTTTGCATTCCCACTTGCCTTGCAGGCTCCTCCAGATGTTTCTCCCTTTCCTCCTCGGCAGCTGGATCTGCCTGCGCCCTGCTCGGACGGCTGCAGGCTCCTCGCCCCGGCCAGCGCTCTCGCTCGGCGCTTCTCCTCCACCCAGCCCCACGGCACAAAGCCCCGCTGCGGAAGATCTGCAGCTCTGCAGAGGCAAATCCCCCCCTTATTAAAATTCAAATCCCAAGTTTTTGATCCTGGGAAGGGGAGGAGCAGGAAGGTGCCCTCGGCTAATGCATCCCCCCTCTACTCCGGCCGGGTTTCCTGAGCCTCTCTAGGGCGGAGAGCGCACGCTCGGCTTAACCCTTGGCGTTGCGCAGATCTCGGCTGGCTCCGCAGCAGGAGAGAGAGGAAACTAGGAGAATAATATTTTTTTAAAAAACGGAAGTCGTTTCCTTGCAAGGTGCGAGAATAGCTCAGCTGGATAGAGCTTGGTGCTGATAGCGCCAAGGTTGCAGCTGCATATTCCTGCATTGCAGGGGGCTGGACTAGATGATCCTGGGGATCCAAACTCTTACAGATCTAGGAAACAGCCTCCCGCGTCAACACTCCGCAGGGACGCGAGATTCGTGCCAGAGGCTGTTCTCACGTGAGCGACAAGCCATCAAGTGATGTGAAGCGAAAGCGTGCAAAGGGGAGCAGGTTGTTAGATGGCAACTTCTATCATTGCTTACCTTGGAAGAAGGTCACAGGTTCCCTGCCCTAAGGAAAAGATGCAAGATTGAAAATTGTATTGCCACATCTTCCAGGGTGGTGTCCTGGTCTCCATCCAAATAGAACAGGAAGGAAGGAAGGAAGGAAGGAAGGAAGGAAGGAAGGAAGGAAGGAAGGAAGGAAGGACCTTTGCCCAAAGGCTCAGTATTGAAAAAGTTGGCTGCCTACCCATCATGTAGCAGTAGACATATCTGCAGAACATCAGTCGGGGGGGGGGGGTGCGGGATGCAAACTTTGCTTTCATATGACAGGCAACTTCAACGTGTGCAGTTGCACACTAGCTATGCTCAGGTTGCAATCCTAAACACACAAATTAGACTGCAGCATAAGTCCCATTGAACTCGGAGTTTACTTCTTGGGCTTCCACTGTCAGGCACAAAAGGAAAACACCAACATCCTTGCAAACCTCCCAAATAAATTTTAATTAAATACTGGTCTTGAAATAGAATATTTCTCTCCCCCCCCCTTTGTTTCTTTTTTAGGTCAGGTATTGGAGGGGGAATATTGAGTTGGGAATGAATGGGAAAGAGGGTCTTTGAAAATGACAGCAGGAGGAGGAACTAATCATTATTTGTGACAGTTCAATAAGATAAAATAAAGTCTGTTACTCCTAATATTTAACACTCTCATTTTTACCAAGTGGGATTCAAATTAAGTGAGTTGTACTTGATAACGTTTCACATTGATTTCAGTAGGACCGAAGTGCAACTAACCTGGCTTGGATCCAGACTGTTGAGTTGGTCTTGACAAGATAAGAGCGCTGGTGGATCACAGCTAAGGTTGCTCTAGTCTAGCATCCTGTCTCCCAAAGGGTCCAGCCAGATGCATCTAGAAATATCCAATGCCCTGTCCCCCCCCCCAGCAGTTGACCGTTGAGAGACCAACTGCCTATGAGAGATTCCACTCAACTATCATGCCTAACAGTCACTAACTGGCAAACCCTCTGCAGATTCGTCCAAGCCTTTTATAAATGTGTCTATACTTGTGGCTACATTTTGTGTAATTGTGAGGAAGTACTTTTGTGTGGCCTGAATGTACCCCAATTCATCTCTCCGAACCCAATGTTCTGATATTATCAGAGGGGGAGAAAACAGTCTTTCAATCCATTTTCTTTTCTCACCATATAGAATTTCAGCAACCTCTATTATGCCTCCACATCGCCCCTTTTATTTTTATTTTAAAAATGAATTTTCATTGGTTTCCAGCTAAAGGAGAGAAAAACCCTTCAAGCTTTAACCTCCTCTTCTTGGGAGGATATTCCCACCCTGCAATCATTTAAGTTGCCCTTTACTACATCATTCCACCCCCACCCCCTTATGCCAGCTCTACAATATCCTGTTTTTAGGGTGGATGACTAGAACCGTATGTAGTATTCCAAACATGACCACATCCTGCGAGGTAGCTCACTATTCAGCACAACCTTGGAAGGTAGGCAGCCCATTATTTGATTCCATTTTACAGATTGAAGATAGAAGCTGAGAGTGGACTTGTATAGAGGCCAGGCAGGGGTTTATTCGCGTAGTCAAAGCCATTAAGGCAATGGGGGGGGGGAGCCTGTGCAATTTTACTTAGGAGTAAGCCCCACTGAAGTCAGAGTGGTCTCCTTCCTGAATATATACTCGTAGGATTGCATTGTAAACCCTGGTGGTATTCTCGAGGTTTATGGAGCCTGCATCATCAGTCAGTCACTGTTTTGAGCACTAAGAGAAAAGAGACAATGTTGACAAAAGGGATTGTGCGATCTGGTCTAAAATGGGCACATCCACTGCCTTCTTAACTTGGTGTCTCTGAGCCTGCAGCAAGGAGTTTCTCCTAGACCAGATTATGAAGGGTTAAATAGGTTGATCTTTCTGGGTCCTAGAGCCCCTCTATATCTTTAGAGACAGGGGGAAGGAATAAGGTACGGAGCTTCCTCTTTCTCACAAACAGTCAGCTCTTGGGGTTTTTTCTCTCTTCTTCCTAGCAGTAGCAAAAGCAGCAGATCGAGACAGTACAAGCCCCCAAGCTGGGCAAAGCAGCAGAGGTGAGTCGATGGGAATTCTGCATGCGGAGAATTACAATTTGCGAGATGTCTGGAAGTTGCGGGCGTCTGCTTTATTTGACTGACAGGGAAGATGTGGCTTCTGCTATAAGGCAGGGTCATTCTTTCAGTGGAGCGATGATCATCAGCTCAAAATATGGGATGCAAATCCACGAGGGACTAGCTGGTACTGATAATCCTTCAACAAACCTTGCTGGAGCTATTTTATGAAGTGCTTTGCAGTCTTTAGCTTGTTCTCTGTCACAACAGCCTTGTGAGATAGAGTACACTTGTTCCCATTTTGCAGATGAGGATAACCAATGATATGTTTACCGTAGTTCCTGCAATGCCCAACAGTGCTTTCTAATGCATAAAACAGCCTTCCCTAATCAGAATAGTGCAAACAGAGATTTTGTATCAAGTACTGTAGAGGATGTTCACCTGTGGGTTGTAAGTCATTAATAAATCATCATCAACAACAACAACAACAACAACTATTATTTATTCCCCAGCCACTATGGGTGGCTCCCAACAGATTAAAAACAGAATAAAACATCATATGCATGACTACCAAGAAGGAAGCCTCACTGAGTTCAGTGAGACTTATCCCAGGTTAGTGTTTATAGGACTGCATCTAAGAGATGCTCATGCATGTGTGTTAGCCCACCTTGAGACTGAGAGATGGTTTGTACTTTATTGTCTGCACAAACAATTGCATGTGTGAATGGTCCACTTGCAATGAGTAGTGGAAGAACAGAACACTTTGCTGAGTTACAAGCAGGTTGTCACTGGTTGTCTTTGTAGCTGTGTGTTCTGCTGCCCCATTGCTCAAGTGAAGATTAGGGTACCAGATGCAGATCCAGCATCCTGAAGATCAGCTGTGAAGATAGATCTGAAAGTATGTGAACAACGGCAGAAGATGCACAGAAGTCAGAATGAAAGGTGAGCAAGATTAAGGCCTGAGTGCCTTAAATAGCTCTTTGCCCATCTGCTCACACCAGAATAGCACAAGCAAAAATAAACAACGAAAAAGAAAAGAAAATTGCAGAAACCTGCATTTCTTTATGAATCCTGCTTATTTCAAATCACTGTTTGAAATGTAGGCTCTCTCAGTAATCTATGTCTTCTCTCTAAGATTATACTGACCATTCTGATTTCTCCCTGGACCATCTCCCCAGGTTCTTGCAGTGTTTAATCCCTCCTATTTCTAGTCCCTGTGTGATATTTTTGCCCCTTCCAGACACAACTGTCTTCCATTTACCTCAGAGCAACGGCACTGATTTTTCAACATTCCATTCCTAGCTCTTATTCTGTGACATCACAGCAGCTCAGCCAATGGCTAGGAGCGAGGCATGAAGTCAGTGGATAGCTGTGAGCTCACTATGTGTATAAAAGTATGGGTTCTCTCTCCCTCTCTTCACAGGTTCTTAGCGCCTTAGATGGGAATTTTACTGTGCTCTTGGTGGTAGTAGCACTGTTGATGATAAGCCCTGTTCTGTTGAGCACAGTCCTGCCAATTTTGGCATGGGAGTTGAGAAGCTGAGAGCAGCATCAAGGCCAATGCCAAGGAGACAAAATGGCTGCAGTTGAAGGGAAGCAATAACACTACAGCTGTAACTGCCTTTGAGAGCAACCAGAGGGAAGAATGGAGGAGCCAAACCCAGGACATCCTGAACTGGGGGAAGGGGTAGGCAAGTCTCCTCGGGCTGTCCAGGCTGGGGCAATCAGTGAATTTCTGAGGTGGGCCACACCGCACCATGGTAGGGTTGACAGACAGGAGGGAATGCGCCCTCATGGAGAAGCCCAGTGGCAAGAAATCCTCAAAACGGTACAGTCCTCTCATTCAGGTTGGGCAACTTCCCAGCTGCCAGAGTTGCCGCCTTGGGAAGACCTGTCTACATTCGAGCGGGTTGTCGATGTTTGCCAGTGGCCACGAGGAGGGGGCATGGCCAAACTTGTGCCGAATCTCACCGGGGAAGCACAGCAGGCCTTCAGTAGCCTAGAAACAAGAGAAAGAGGAGACTACGGGAAGGTGAAAGTTGCCATCCTGCGGGAGGACTTTGTGAACGTGGAGGCCCAGCGCCAGCACTTCCGCCAGTTCTGCTACCAGGAGACCGAGGGCCCCCGGGAAGCCTGCAGCCAGTTGCGGGAGTTGTGCCATCGCTGGCTGGAGCCGGAGAGCCGGACAAAGGAGCAGATTCTGGAGCTGCTGATCCTGGAGCAGTTCTTGACGATTCTGCCGAAGGAAATCCAGATTCGAGTCCGAGAGCGCGGGCCGGAGACCTGCGCCCAGGCGGTGGCCCTGGCAGAGGGTTTCCTTCTGAGGCAACAGGAGAGGGGGAAGCGGGGACAACAGGTGAGGTCATTTATTCAGGTGGTCTTAAAGGGGTGGGGGTGGGAGGACCGAATTGGAATTCTTCTGGTTGTTGAGTTTCAAGGAAGCACTGCTTCCTTAAAACTTTGACATGTGTCAATCATGTGACTATGGTGTCATAGCATTGGCAGGTGGGTGATTTCATCTCCTGTCAAAGTTGACCTGCAGTAGTAGGGGAGATAGTGAGGGCACTGTGACCTATGGCTTGAGAGTTATCACCTCTCACCTGGAAGGCCTGTCCCCTAACCTGACTCGGCTTGTTGTGACTACCTTGCAGCCGCATTCAAACTTAGCCACTTGTGACCAAGTGAAGGTGCCTGGGCACCAGGATGGCACCTCCACCATCTGAAGGTGTTTGCCTGCGGATCCTTGGATCGTGACTGTTTTCACACACTAGCAACATATCCTGTAGAATTCTATCTGTTACATTTTATCTGCACAGCCAGAATGAATTTCAGAAATCAAAAAGTCATATTGTAAAATACAACTTTCAAGCCATCTGGCCCAAGAATGGCAACCAGGCATTCTGATTTTGCATTCTATTTTGTAACCCTGGCTTAATAATAATAATAATAATAAATTTTTATTTATACCCCGCCCTCCCCAGCCAAAGCCGGGCTCAGAGCGGCTTACAAGCAATAATAAAAACAAGATGAATGATTACAACTTAAAAACAAAAGTAAAATACAACATTAAAATAATGGAACATTAAAATATTAAAATGTAGCCTCATTGTAGGAAGAGAAGGAAAAGAAAAAAGAAAGAGAGGGAGGGAGGGAATCAAATTGGCTCCAAGCCAAAGGCCAGGCGGAACAACTCTGTCTTACAGGCCCTGCGGAAAGAAATCAGATCCTGCAGGGCCCTGGTCTCACGAGGCAGAGCGTTCCACCAGACCGGAGCCAGAGCTGAAAAGGCCCTGGCTCTGGTTGAAGCCAATCTAACTTCCTTAGGGCCTGGGACCACTAGGGTGTTGTTATTTATGGATCTTGAGACTCTCCGTGGGGCATACCAGGAGAGGCGGTCCCGTAGGTACGAGGGTCCTAGGCCGCGAAGGGCTTTAAAGGTCAAAAGCAGCACCTTAAATCTGACCCTGTACTCCACCGGGAGCCAGTGCAGCTTGAAAAGCACTGGGTGAATATGCTCCCATGGCAGAAACCCCGTGAGGAGCCTCGCTGCAGCATTCTGTACCCGCTGGAGTTTCTGGGACAGCTTCAAGGACAGCCCTGCGTAGAGCGAATTACAGTAGTCAAGCCTGGAGATGACCGTCGTATGGATCACTGTGGCCAGGTCGGGGCGGGAAAGGTAAGGGACCAACTGCTTGATGCGGCGAAGGTGGAAAAATGACGCCTTGGCTGTTGCTGTAACTTGCGCCTCCATGGAAAGGGAGGCGTCAAGGATTACACCCAAACTCTTAACGGAAGGCAATGGCACTAATTGGGCCCCCGCAAGAGAAGGGAGTTGGTCCCTCATCCCCATGCCATCCCGACCGAGCCATAGGACCTCTGTCTTCGAAGGATTTAGTTTCAATCGGCTCCCACGAAACCATCCAGCTACAGCTTCCAAACATCTGGTCAGTGTGTTCGGGGCCGAGTCGGTGTGGCCATCCATCAGCAGATAGAGCTGAGTGTCATCAGCATATTGGTGACAGCCCAGCCCAAAGCTCCGGATAATCTGGGCAAGGGGGCGCATAAAGATGTTAAAAAGCATTGGGGAGAGAATTGCGCCCTGCGGCACTCCACACACCAAGGAGTGGCGCGATGACATTTCCCTCCCTAGTGCCACCCTCTGTCCCCAACCAGAGATAAAAGAGCACAACCAGTTACGGGCTATGCCCTGTATCCCCACGTCTGCGAGGCGGTGGTCCAGAAGATCATGATCGACCATGTCAAAGGCTGCTGACAAATCTAAAAGGATCAGCAGTCCTGACCCGCCTCGATCTAGTTGTCTACGGAGATCATCTGTTAGGGCAACCATAGCCGTCTCCGTCCCAAAACCAGGACGAAAACCGGACTGAAATGGATCTAATGCCGATGTTTCCTCCAGAAACCTACCAAGCTGTTCAGCAACCACTCTCTCAATTACCTTACCCAGGTATGGAAGATTTGAAACTGGGCGGTAATTGGATAGGTCTAAGGGATCTAATGAAGTTTTCTTTAAGAGTGGACACACCACAGCTTCCTTCAGTTCCCCTGGGAATGTCCCGGTGTCAAGGGACAAATTGATAATTTCAACCAGGGGGGTCCACGCAACATCTGGACACTCCCTAATCAGCCAAGACGGGCACGGATCAAGGAGGCAGGTGGTGGGCCTACTAACTTGGAGGAATCTATCCACATCAGTAGGGAGTATCCGATCGAAATGGTCCAACACTGGACCTGAAGTCAGTCGAAGGGCCTCCAGTTCAGTCACTGTATCTAAATTGGCAGGGAGGTCACGACGGAGCAACAGGACTTTCTCCGCAAAAAAGCTCGCAAATGCCTCACAGCTGTGGGTCGAATTTGTGCTTAAATTTGGTTGTCCTCCTAAGGACGTTATTGACCTAATTATTCTAAAAAGTTGTGCCGGGCGAGAGCTAGCGGATGCAATGGAAGCTGCAAAGTAAGATTTCTTAGCAGCTTTCATAGCCATTTCATAGGCTTTCATAAGCGTCCTATAAGATGTTCTTGAGGCTCCGTCACGAGTTCGTCGCCATACTCGCTCTAGCCGTCTGAGATCCCGCTTCATTTTCCGGAGCTCCTCAGTAAACCAAGGTGTCCGGTTTCGACGGGGTCGCAGAGGGCGCTTAGGCGCGATCTCATCAATGGCTGCCAAGAGCCGGTTATTCCAGTCCTCAACAAGGTCATCTAATGAGTCGCCAGGAGGAGCAGGGTTTCGCAAGGCTTGTCGGAATCTATCAGGATCCATCAGTTTTCACGGACGAGCCCAAATAGGTTCGCCACCCGAGCCAGGGAGGAGCGGGAAGTCAATCTTGGCTTTCAGAGCGTAGTGATCAGACCATGGCACTTCCACAGCGGGGAGCATGATCACATCTATGCCAGCCCCAAAGATCAGATCCAGCGTGTGACCTGCTTGATGAGTGGGGCCCAAAACAAACTGGGAGAGCCCTAGTGTTGCCATGGAAGTCACTAGGTCCAGAGCCTGTGAGGAGGGAGTGGCATCGGCATGGACGTTGAAGTCTCCCAAAACTAGTAGGTTTGGGAACTCCAAGGCCCAGCCCGCCACCACCTCCAGCAGGTCTGACAGGGTGGCTGCAGGTGTGCTGGGTGGTCGGTACACCAGCCAGACAGCCAAGCTCTCCTTGGTGCCCCACACGAGACCAACACATTCAATGCCGGAGATCGCCGGTGATGGCAGAGCTCTAAAAGAGCAATCCTCCCGGAATAACAACGCTACTCCTCCCCCCTGACCCACAGTCCGCGATTGATGGAGGACAGAGAAACCTGGGGGTGTTATCTCATGTAGGGAGACTACTTCGCCTTCCCGTACCCAGGTCTCCGTCACGCAAGCCAGGTCAATCCCCTGCGAGACAAAAAAGTCACGCATGGTGGCGGTTTTGTTGCCTACGGACCTGGCATTGCACAGCACCAATGACGGAGGTGTGTAATCCTTGCTCTCCCTACCCTTATCCCTTGGGATGGGGCGTAGATTGGAAGGGGTTCGAGGATCACTGCATCTTGAAACCCTTCGCCGATAGAGAGATCTAGCCCCACCGCCATTCTTCCCTAGCCCTTCAATTGTGGAAATCCCAGATCCCATACTAGCCTCCTCAATAGATGGGTAACATCCCCTCAATAACAAGTCATCCTTGGGCCAGGACTCCTGGGTCAAAATGGTATGGGAAAGAGGTGGAGGTCTGATAGGGTAAGTATCCCTAGAAGATAAAACCCAACCAACCGCACCCCAAGCGGGGGGGGACAGTCCCATGGTGTTTCATTAAGGAGCCATTTGGTGCCTGAGTTTCTAATGCTGCCTTGCAGTGAGTAAAATGCACCCTGTACATACTCGGAGGCATATTATAAGGCTGAGCCCTAACACTGACAACAGATGGCTGATCTAATCACAGAATATACTTCGGATAGAGGAGTCATTTTCCTGCTGCAGCAGCTGAGAGATATGCTAAAGTTTTCAAACTGTGGTCTGCATTCAAGCTGCATTCAAGTAGTCTGCAGAAAGTCTGTGGAACAGAGAACAGTATATGTACTTAGCTCTGCACTTGACTAATGTTTTTTCTAATGATGGCAATTAAGACCATTAAACCCTAATTTAGGGCCCATGATTTTCATAGTTCAGTCTGGTGCAGTCTATAATTCCTCCCCCCAACAATTTACCAGTTTAAAAGGGCTCTTCTCTGTTGCCAGGCCACCATCAAGTCCAAACATAGCAGCAGGATAAATACTGGAGCTAGCCTGAGGCTTAAAGCAGACCAAACTTTAAACCTAACATCACAGAATTTATTCACACAAAAAAGCAAGTCTGTGGTTATCGTCATATATATGATACGTGTGGGGTTTGATTTGTAGGACAAAGGTTTATTAAGTGGTCCATCAAGACACTCTGGCATTTTTGAGTGGCGGGGTGGGGAGAAGAAGATACTTGAGAACTTCTGTCCTATGGAACAATCCTGAAGCTGTAGAGAAGAGAACTTTGCAGTTTCTTAGCAACAGTCGATAACAGTTAGGGAAGAGCATCCATAGTTGCCCAGCAACCACTCACCTGCTTTCTCCCAAGCCTTCAAAAGTCTTTTGTTCTGGTCTGTTGTGAGAAGGCAGCAGCAAAGAGATCCAGCAGGGGTCTCTACAGAACTTCATGAAGAAGTTTATGAAGTTGGCTAAGGGAGAGAAAGTGTGGCTCTGCAGATGTTGTTGGACTCCAGTTCTCATCAGTTGTAGCCAGCAAGGATCAAAGGTCAAGGATGCTGGGAGTTGCTCCCCACTTCTGATCTGGACAGTGGCCAGGGCAAGGCAGAAAAATGATTTCTGCCTGGCTGGCTTGGAATGAGCTTCAAATGGTTGTGTCAGGCTTCACTTTTGAGTGGTTGTGAGTTTATTGCTTCTCACAATGGATAAACGCTCAACACCACCATCCCATTATTTGTTTCTCTCTTGACACCACAGAGGATATCAGCCCGTGTAGGCCCAATATTCCTTCTTCACTTCCAGTGTGATTGTTGCTGTTGTTACAGGTATCGGGAACAGCCCAAGAAGGGCCTGCAAATTGCTCTGAAGCTCATCGGCCTCTGGTCAACACCAGGCAAAGGCAAACCTATAAGGAAGTCAGGCAGCAGGACAATGGGAACGCCAGCTCCCCTGGTAAGGAACCACACCATTCCCTACATTATTTTCCCTCCAGTCTTCATTTCTTTAAGGGTGTGTTGGTCTGAATGTGGCCCGTGCTCATTAACTGCTATCAAGGTGATGGAAAGAGTGATGACAGTTCATCTGCAGATGCTCTTGCAGGAAACTGATTATGTTTGACGCATTCTGTGGTGGGAGCCACCACAGAAAAGGCCCATTCTCATCTTGTCATCTTACAGACCTCTCATGAAGGAGGCATATGAAAAAGGGCCTCAGATGATGATTGCAGGGTTGGTACTTACCTACCCAACATACCAGGGTATGCATCTGGATTGGCATGGAGGTGGGGGGAGCTCAGTGGGTCTTTGTGGAAAAAAATCCTGCATTTAAGGGCAAACCACATGCTTAACATAATACGGTTGGACCCATATGTGGTGAACTGATGCTTGTAGCTAAAATGTGAGCTGGAAAGTCTCTAAATGAAATCACTCTGTGCAAGTTGTGTTGTGGTCTGTCAATCTAAATTTGATTTAAGTCTAGTTACATGCGGGAATTTCTGAATGTTAGATTTTGTGGGTGTTGGATAATTTGTCAACATTTTGCATTGTAGCATCTTGAGTACAGTGCAGAATTCTTTGGAGTACATAATTTTTTGTTAGGGTTCAACACAGAATGTGTATGTGTGTTTGTGTCTACCTAGTCACGACATCGTATCTGGCTCTTCTTTCCCACTCGACAGGTGCCAAGTTTTTGGGAAGAGCTGGACAGTATTTCCAGTGTCCGGACTGTGGGAAAAGGTTTAGGGGAGAGGAGGAACTCCGAGCTCATGGCGGTATCCACAGGAAGGACCGACCTCATGCCTGTGCGCAGTGTGGGAAAAGATTCACCCGCCCATCGGGCCTAGCCAAACATTTGAAAACTCATTCAGGGGAGAAACCTTACCACTGTGCCCAGTGCCCAAAAAGCTTCATTCAGATGTCGCACCTCACCAGACACCAGAGAATCCATACTGGGGAGAAACCCCACCCTTGTGCTGCATGTGGGAAGCGCTTCAACTGCCCGTCGGACTTGGCCAAGCACCAGCACATCCACACGGGTGAGAAACCCTTCCGCTGTGCCGAGTGCGGGGCAAGGTTTAACCAGTTCTCGCATCTCACAAGACACCAGAGAATTCACACAGGAGAGAAGCCCCACGCATGTACAGAGTGTGGCGAAACCTTTAGCCAGCGAGCACATCTTATCAGCCACCAGAGAATCCACACGGGAGAGAGGCCCTACCGCTGCACCTATTGCCAAAAATGTTTTAGCCACCTCTCGGCTCTTACAGTACACAAGAGAATCCACATGGGACAAAGACCTTACGGCTGCCCTGAATGTGGGAAAAGATTCATCGCCTCATCTGCTCTAACCAGGCACCAGAGGACCCACTCAGAAGAAAGGCCCCACACCTGTGATGAGTGTGGCAGGAGGTTCAACCAGCTCTCTCATCTCCACAGGCACCGACGGACCCATTCAGGTGAGAGGCCCCACAGCTGTGCGGAGTGCGGGAAAAGATTCAACCAGCTCTCGTCTCTCACCAGACACCAGAAAATTCACACAGGGGAGAAGCCTTATCCCTGTGACGAGTGCGAGAGAAGGTTTGTTCGGCTGGCCGACCTCATTATTCACCAGAGAATCCATACGGGAGAGAAGCCGTACCGCTGCACCGAATGTGGGAGGAGGTTCCGGCAGAGACAAACGCTTGTCAAGCACCAGAGACTTCATCCAATAGTGAATTCATAATCTGTTAATGAAGCAAAGCAAAGCCTTTCCTGCTTTTGGGTTTATATCCAAGCAATTGACAGTATGAAACTGGATTTTTTAAAAAGAAAAAGAAAAGAAAGAAAGATGGGGGAAGACATTTAATTCCAGCATCCCAGTTTCCCCTGTTACTTTATCTACTGCCTCTCTCTATTCCTCCCAAGGAAACGGATGCAATAGTTTATAAAGCCTTGTTAAAAGAGGATCTTCCGGTAGAATTTTCCCCCAGGCACAAAATAAATTAAAATTAAAAAGACAGGCATGCATGCAGACACACATGCATGCTGGAAATGGAAGCTGTTGGATTCGGAAGCTACCTTCTGCAGTGTCCCAGTGTCGTGCAGACATTTGGATGAAATAAACAATATGTTATAGGCATGATGAAGATACTTTAGTGTTGGGGAGAATGGATTTCTCCTTAAAGAATTGGAAATATAGAGATCAAAGGGATCTGAGCCAACTCTTTCAGCATAGATTTTCTGGTACTAAGATGAGCATCTTCTTTCGTTAGCACCATTTTGTCCCTCAACCATCCCACCTCGCCTTTTTAATACTATGAGGAATGCCACACCATCTCAATTTCTGCTCAGTTATTGATTTCAGGCAAATCTTTTCCTCCAGCTTAGATGGAACTTCTGATTTTATTTATGTATTCCTTTGAATGTAACAAAGGGCCTTACAGTCTAAATCAACAACCCTCGGGTGGGTCATTATCACTCCACTTTTCCAGATGATGGGGCTGAAATAGACAAAGCCTCATGCCCAAGGCCATAGAGGGAATCCATGGTGGATCTAGAATTTGAATCAGGACACTCCAAAAGGTGGCTGGCTCTCTGCATATATTACATTGCACCAGCTCACATTCCCTCCCTCCCTATTTTCTCATCACACCCTCAGCAGAAGTAAACAAGAGAAGAAAACAGAGATATGGCACCTTCACAGAATTGTGATCTTTACTTGTTATGTAAATTGCTGTGGTTCCTGTTTTCCAGATAACTCTTCCTGAGACAGAATGGTTTGTCCAAGGTCTCCCATTGAGGGATGGCAGAGTCAGAGCTCGAGAACAGGTCGTGCTTGCTTTCTCGATCCATCTTCATAGGTTTTAGCTTGTAGAGATCAGAATAGAATTAAGGTCTTCTCAAAGGTGTCAGTATTTTGCAGGAGGGGTTCAAGTGTGTATTAAATATTTACTTCTTTGTGCATCCCCTGCCAAAAACAACCCCCCAACAGACTGTTTGCATTTAGGAAGGTGATGGGGAAATGCACTGAAATGAGTAGTATGAACAAATGAATGGGAAGGTGTATACCTGCTGTGAAAGCAAATCAGGATGAATTCAGGATGAGTGCTCATTGTTGTATAACCACCCTGCAAACCAATCAAAATGAATGCTGAATAAGGATTGGGCATAGTCTAACCTCCCTGTAAGCCTTGTGGAAGCAAATCATGATGAATACTCAATAAACACGACATCTGGAGGAGCCCCAGATTTATTTATTTAGTGTGTGTGCCATTACTGCAGCACCTGCATTGTGTCTTTTCTGTGGTCTTTCTCAATGAGAGCCTTTCCTCTTAAAGACAGATACTTGGAACTCTCTTGTGCTATCAAAAGCCAAGTTTGGAGAGGGAATCACAACCGACAGGCCTTTTTCTCTTCTCAAGCAGCATGTGATTTTCAAGAGAGCACCCTGGTCTGAAGAATGAACGACTCTGCCACTTGCTGAACTTGACTGTGTAAGTCAGGGATAGCCAATGTTGTGCCCCCCAGATGCTGGACACCAACTCATCCGTGGCCATTTTGGCTGGGGCTGATGAGAGCTGGAAGGCACCATGTTGGCTACCTCTGATCTAAGTACTTATATTTCAACTCTTGTTGGGTTTTGTCAGTGACTGCAATGCTTGAGGAATGCTCTAAATCTGGAGGTTGAATAGGAGCCTTCAGGTGTACCAAACACATGTTCTGTCACTATTCTTCCTTGTTCTCTCTCAGCCTCCATCCTGTCCTCATGTTTATCTCCAAGGCTAGAAGGGAACCTGTTTTGTGATGGTGGAGAGGGAAGCACTGTTGAAAGGAAAGCCATGGATCTCATCCATGCTTTTTGTTGACCGCCTTGGTCCTCAGATAAGGATATGCTTGGAAAATCCAGTCCACTGGTAGCCTTCCATGTTGTGGCTGCATCTATAAAACTTGTGGGTGAATATGGAACATGGGGAGAATGGAATTTGACCATTTGGTTGAGATAGGAAGTGGAGACTAAAGAAAGCATTGATACAAGCTTTCTCTTAGGAAGCTAGGAGCCATGATGAGAAACCTGCACACACACCCTGCCCCGTTTTCTAGCCTTGTGGCTTCCCATTGATTCCATGGAGACTGGTGCAATGACTGCAAAAGGCAATGCAAATATAGGTTGTGCCAACCAGATCATCATTTCATAGATGCGGGAAGGGATGGTCCTGCTGCCCCCCAGTACTGCCTTGATCTCATATTGCAACTCCGGCATTCCATTTTTGCAAATTCTTTTTACACACAAGCTACAATGGAGAATTGCGAAGATCAGAAATGATCCACAGTGCAAATCCTATAAGGACAAAATATGTTTAGATTGGAGCAAGTGTTTCAGAGGAAGGTTATTCAAGGCAGACCATGATAGGCATCCTTTGCTTGCCCTCAGCATCTGCTCTGATCCAGCTTCCAGGCCAGAGGATGGGATTTCTATTCCTGTTAAAAATTATTAGTGGAAGTAGGGGCTGGTTTTGGGAATGTGTACCCTCTTTCAGATGAGCCGGTTCCCTTGTCTGAAACAGTTCTCATGTAAGTCCAATGAGGTGGCTACCCACCTGTGTGCAAAGTTATCTATAACAATGCTTTGGAAGCAGCTGGGAAAGGAAGAGGGGAATATCACTTTGCTGATGTGAGGGAAAGATGCAGGCCAAGCTGAAATACAGAATGGGGTAGGGTTGAATTGCCTAGCAATTATGTGAAATCTAAACAATACATCGGGGAAAATACTGGGAACAGTTAATTATCATTGTTAGGGGTAACACGCACAAAAAGCTTACTGCATTTCTGTGCTATAATTTTATTAAAGTACAACTTGCCTGATGATGAGGATTCCTTTTGTGGTGGCTCTCTTCATCCCTATTTGCACACATGCGCAAAGAAAAGCAAAACTTCACACCCAACTACCCATAAAGGAAGCATTTCTCGTGTTTCTCTGTGTTTCCACCTCACAGCACCAAGACAGGAATGCCAACTCTGAAGGTATTGCTCACGTACTCAATTGTTCTTATTGGCAACGTGCAAGTGCCTGTACTTGTCACAAAGAAAGTGATGTGGCAAAGAATTTAACTATCTCTAAAAATGGACTAGATATGATTTCAGTACTTACCGACCAGTTTTTGCCAAATTCTGCTTCCATTGACAGGCTGCCTCTATAACACCATTTTGTGTCCATTAATTTTCAGCCACCTCAGGTGGCAGGGGGGTAGGGAGGTAGAAAGTTTGAGAATCCTTATGAGAGCACACCCTGCTTCAATATAAGTTACACCGTGGTAGACACTAACTTTATACCTTGGCTCTGAACGAGTGACACCTGTTTTCTGCCCTGCTCATGCCAGTTCTTCTTTGCTATCAATTCTGGTAGATAGGGATGACGACAGTGTTACATAGAAATGTGTCGCTTGCCACACTGAATATGCAAAGTCCATTTTATAGCTCTAAAATGTGGCTTGTCATTGAAATGAGTTGAGAGGGTACATATTTGGAGAAAGCCCTTGAAACCCCACATATTAATGATTTCCAAATGCCATATTCACTACAGGAAGAAGCTGTATCAGGGTTCTCCTTAGATCACAACTCATTTTAAATGAGGAACAGTGCTTGGTATGCTTCCTTGACATTAAAAAATGACATCTGGACATGCATAAATATAGGATCCTTCTCCCCTTAAGGTTGTGATTTGACAGCAACAATCACAGGTAACAATGGCTCTCAAAGTGAATCATTCACAGTGGGATCAGGTGTTAAATAGGGTCGTGTTATTGCCCCAACTCTATATATTATTTTCATCGCCGTGATCCTACACTTTGTCGAAGGGAAACATCCAACTGGAGTAGAAATCATATATTGAACAGATGGAAAGCTCTTTAGTCTGAGTAGGCTGAAGACAAAGAGTAAAGTTACCCTAACTTCCATCATAGAGCTTCAGTATGCTGATGACAATGTAGTGTGTGCACACTCAGTAGATGACCTCCAAACCATCCTAAATAGCTTTGCAGAAGCTGACAAAAAGCTTGGCCTATCACCCAACATCCAAAAACCCAAAGTGCTGCACCAACAAGCAAAAACAACCCCTCTGCAGCGTCGCAAATCCAACTCAATGGTGTAATGTTGAAAAGTGTCGATCATTTCTCCTACCTGGGCAGTTATCTTTCCACAAGGGCTGACATTGATGCCGAAATCTGCCTGAGCTCTGTGAGTGCAGGTTTCTCCTGATTGAACTGCAGAGTGTTTGAGGACCAGGACATTCGCAGAGAAACCAAAATGCTTGTTTACAAAGCTATTGTACTACCAACCTTACTGTGCTTCAGAAACATGGGCCACTTATAGATGTCATCTCCAACTCCTTGAAAGATTCCATCAATGGTGTCTCCTAAAAATTCTACACATCATTTGGGAAGACAGGCAAACTAATACCAGTGTACTGGAAGAAGCAAAGATTACCAATGTCGAAGCAATGATTCTGCAACATCAACTTCATTGGATTGGTCATGTTGTGCGGATGCCTGATTATCGTCTTCCAAAGAAGCTGCTCTATTCTGAACTTAAAAATGGAAAGTGTAATGCTGGTGGTCAACAAGAGGTTTAAAGACTGTCTCAAGACAAATCTAAAAAAATGTAGTATAAACACTGACAACTGGGAAACACTGGCCTGCGAGCGCTCCAATTGGAGAACAGCCTTTACCAAAGGTGTCATGGGCTTTGAAGACACTCAAACTCAGAATGAAAGGGAGAAATAAGCTAAAAGGAAGGCATGCTTGGCAAACCCTCACCATGATCATCTCCCGCCTGGAAACCTACGTCCCAACTGTGGAAGGACGTGTGGATTCAGAATTGGCCTCCACAGTCACTTACAGACTCACTGTTAAGACCGTGTTCATGGAAGACAATCTTACTCACCTACAAGTGGTCGCTGAAGAAGAGATTTTCAGTACTGTATCCTGTGGGGAAAAGGCAACAGGAAGCTGCAATTCTGTGCTCACTGACTTGAAAGTAATATTAATTAAATTCAGTGGGACTCAAGTCCGAGGAAATATGAGCAGGACTAGGCTATAGGTGAATTTTCCTTTAAACACCACTTTAGGAAATGGCTGTAGTTCTCTGCATTGCCAGCTCGGGGAGCCACAGAACTGGTACATAGCACTCTATACTGTATGTGTGAGAGTAATTTTCTGTTTTTCCTTTTGGTGCATCTGACAGTTGCAGCAACTACCTAGTCAGTTTCTTAGGCGGTGTAGCAGTTGAACATTGTGGATTTCAGACCCTTCAAACATCAAAGCTGACTTGTTGCATAGTTGGCCAAGAATGTGTGAAGCACTTTCCATTGTTGCTGCTGTTGCTGCTGCTGCTGTGGCGGCATTCAGGAGAATTTTAGCAAACCCATTATGATTTACATTTAACCTGCTTTTTGACCATCTTGAAAGCACCTAAGAAGGGAGAGAGAAACTAGAAAGCAAGTATGATGTGGGCAATAGCAATAGGACTTAGGAGAAATCTGTGTTCAAATTTCTTTATTGTTGTGATGTCTGGTCACCACTTTTCAGCATAATAAATTTACCTTGCAGGTTTCTTTTGAGGATAAAAATGGGAAAGGGGGAGACCACATACACTTAAGAACCTTTTTCTAGAAATATTACTTGAGGGAAAGTTGATATGAGAACGTAGAAAAATAAAAACAGAACATTAATTCTGATTCCTAAAGTAAATTAAATATAATTATTACACAGTAAGGAAATAATTAATTTTTTCAGCTTTGGTAGGCTCAGTGTGCTTGTATAGCTAATGTATGCATATATAGTCATAACTTCAGTCTCCCAAAAGAGCCAATGAGGTTCTTCTTGCAGGCTTTCCATAGGCCTCTGTGATAACCGGATGCCTGACTAGATACGTTTTTAATGTTATTAGCGTGTTCCGTGTTCCTAATGACAGGTCTCCTTTGGAAGCTTATTTCACTTTATGTTATCCATGTTTTTGTATACGTAGCCACTATATAACAGTGGTTTCATTTTCAATACGGTCAAGCACTAATGATACTTTAGTGTTTTCCTAGAAATGCTACAAGCGCTCAGATTCCAGTAATACAATACTGTGAGGTCAGCCAGTATTTTTAATCCCAATAGTGCAGATGAGGGTCTGAGGCCTGTCTGAGGCCACACAGCAAGTTCTGGTTGACCTGAAATTCAAACTGGGATCTCATGCTCTGAATAACCATTGCTAGAAGCAGAGGCTACAGCACATTGTGAAGACAGTGGTGGTTTTAGCAAAATCATCATCATCATCAACAACAACAACAACAACCCACAGTGTGCCACATAAAGTCACTGGTTTATCTTGGTCTATACATGACACTAAAACTCCAGCTAAAATACCAGCTGAGTGTTGATCCCCTCATTACTGTGCCAGGATAATGACCAACAGAAAGCACCCTTGCCAAGGTAAACAGCGCCCAAGTCTGCAGCTGTTGCCTGGAGGTTCATTAGGCAGGAATGTGCCACCCGCCAGCTGGATGGGCTCCAGAGCAGCAAGACTGACGGTTAAGGAGGATCAGTCATGGAATGGAACAATGGGCATCATAATGGGTCCAGTTCCTGACCCATCCTGGACCCCCCCCCCCCCGGGATGGAAGCTGCATGAGCCATCTTTGGCTATGGCAACGGAACAATCCTGACTGTAAAGGAGCAAAAGTGTTTATAGGGAGGGGGTTGCCATGGCTGCAGGCTCCAGAGATAACTGGCCTGGATAGTTCACAGGTCGGTGACCAACCTGGGTGAGTTTATGTAACCCACATCAAAGATGGAGGAGGTGAGGCAATATTAATCAAATGGAGTTATAAACCTCCTGATTAATTAGGCACGGTGGTATCAAGCTGGGAGGTTTCTGACAAGGCTCACACCCTAAGGTGCAGCTCAGGGCTCAGGAAAGTCTTCAATTCGGTTGGGAAGATGTTATACACTGCCCACCAAGTCGCTTCATCAAATAACAAAAAAGAACCCTATTTCCCATACTTTGGGCAAGACCCAAACATACACATTGGATTGTGATGTGGTAGACCATGTTGTGGGGATTTTTTTAGGTGTCTTGCTTGTTCACATGTAAAGTGGTGCAAGTGGTGGGGGTTTGAGTCCTACTTTTCTAGAAGAAGAGGTGCTGAAACTCACCATTAACACCTGCCTCATTCTCTTAGAATGGCAATGGCACCCACCTGAGAGGTGTCAGAACTGAATCCCAGCAAGCTCCAGCTGAAAAAAAGCCCCCCACATGGGAGAGAGGAGCTAAATTTCTCTCTTCCTGCATCTTACCTTTCCACTGTTGATTGTTTCAGGCACTTTGCTCCCTTTTCCACCTCCAGTAACTGAAGAAAAGGAGAAAAACACCTGGAACAACTGACTGTGAGGTGCTAAGATGCAAGAGGGGGAAAGGTTTAGTGCATGAATGGCTGGTGCTCAGCCTGCGGGGTGTTTGTTGGACTACGGCTCCCATCATCCCTCCTGACCACTGGCCATAATGGGACGTGGAGCCCAACAACATTGAAAGCAGGGCTCCCTCAACCTCAGCCCTCCAGATGTTTTGAGACTACAATTCCCAGCATCCCTGACCACTGGTCCTGCTAGCTAGGGATCATGGGAGTTGTAGGCCAAAAACATCTGGAGGACCAAGGTTGAGGAAGCCTGATTTAGAGGGCCATTGGATCCCTATCCCGGTTCAATGGATTTCTCCTCCAAGCTTTTCTGTAAAAACAGCAACAGCATTAACAGCCTTGATATGTGAATGATGTCCCTTTCATGCGTAATTTTACATACTGAAGCTGGCACTGGAGGGGTAAAATTTCCAATTCCCTCTTGAATCTGCCCCCTGAAGCAACTGTTGTACTTTCCTTCCATTAGTTTCCATAACACCATTACTTAATGGTATTATGGATGGGAGGGGGAGAATGCTCTGTCGATGGCAATGTGTTTTACTTCACTTACTCCAAATCGCCTTGTGAGGGGTGGGATAATGTTATTTTGAATGCTCGTAAGCCTGTCCTGCTGCATATGAGGGAGCTGTTTCTGAGCAGGGCTCTGGACTTCTGCCCCCAAATCTTGCCCTGACAGCACATCTGACAAGCCCCACTAAGGAGGAGAAGTTATTGGCCGTTTTCTAGCATTATGCTCCCGGACAGGCAGTAGTGCCTGCTGAAAAAGCTGAGCTCTGCACACCAGGAGAACTTTTCCTCCGCTCCTCTCTTTGCCCCCTTCTCTCCAAGAGCACTAAAGAATTTCAGCGAGTGACTCTCTATGGAAACCCAGACCAAACAAACAGCGCGCTACCCACCTGCCTGTGTAAGCCCCCCCCCAGCCCTTCCCCAGAGGGAGTTTATTGCATTTGTACATCAGTAAGCCACCACTGGCAAAGGGCAAGCCACACGCTAGGCAAAGGCTGCCAAGGAATAAGCAAAGGTCAGGACAAAAATCTGTTCAGGGAAAATACACATATCAGCAGGCCCTTTTGCAGAAGGCTTCCTGTTGATGCACATCAGGTAAATAGATCTAGTGAGAAGGGGTACTCAATTCTAAGCTTTCAGGGTTCATCCTCAACATTGCTTAACAGTGGCTGTGTACGCATCAAAGTGTTGATGTACACATCAGTCACGCGGATCCGATTTTTCTGCATGAGCTTTTGTGCATGTTCATCTACACATGACTGTTTTCAGTTGAACACTATCTCCATGTTTCCCATCCACCACAGGAGCAAACTCCCAGGGGCCAAGGGGTCTTTGGCCTCCCTAATAAAATAGAGTTGATGGGCATTGCCATTCAAATGGTATGCATGCACTGTGTCTTGTGATCAATTATGCTGGGCATGGCTTACCTGACCCCTCTCCCAATATTTTATTCAAGTTGGTACTCCTGCCATCCACTCTAATAGGTAGTCCTTGATGGGATATATTTGTGCAGATATATTGTGTGAAATAGCAACTGCATAGTTGCCATATAACATCACCAGCCTTATTCTTCATTACGCAAAGTAGCCCTTACTGTCTAGGTTTTTGTATGGCCTGGTATTTGATGGGCAATGGCTATTCCAAACTTCTGGAATGTGTCACACCCAGATGACTTGGGTGGAGATGCAAAGGGACACTTTGTGCAATTTGAATTTAGCCAGGGGAAAACAGCATTGCTAAAAAGTACTTGGCTGGCAAAAACAGTTTCAGGGTACGGCACTGATGCTTCTTTGGGGCTAGCGTTGCCAGCCTCTGTGACTGCTTTCTTATTTATTTTATATACCATTTATATGCCCAAATGCTAGTAAGTGGTTTACAACTATAAACATAATTAAAATGCAGAAGAACATTAAAACACCTTGCTTGCATGTTCAGCCTGTGAAGAAATAGATATTGCAGTATGTTGTCCTCTAGTGGAAACTACTGCATCCTTGTCAAAGCTGCCTTAGAACTTCCCATGCCTTGCGGAAGTGAGAAATGTGAAGCAATTGCGTGATATTTTTGGTTATATTTATGTAACAATTATAAACTACCAACTTTGAAAAAATATCAAGGTAGTACATAAAATTGTAAAATATAGAATGACCAACACCGAATCAAATTACATTCAGGTCCCGCTTTCTGAATGCTCGCTATGTGAAAATTCACAAGGAATTTGTACCCAAACCTTACCATACATACCACCAATTCAGATATCCAAACAGCTGAATCCCTTACTTGTTTGTGCTTTGCTGGTCAGTGTCAGCCATTTTCAGGCTTAAACCTGCCAGGGAGAAAATAGGGAGGGAGACCAGACAAATCAGGGAGCAGGAGAGATCAGACAAAGCAGCTTTCCCTTTGTCTCTCATTTGATGGTTGGCTGCAGCTGTTTCAGGAAGAAACCACGGAGGGAGTGAGGAGGGATATTGGACAAATCACAAAATAGAAATGTTCCTATAGGAAAGAATGGAAATTGTCAGCTCGTTAAGCAAACACTTATTTCCTGGGAATGCATTGTGCTTGGAAAGTGGGACCCTTGTGTCAATAATATGAAACAGAAATGGGCAGATCAGGATTCTTTTGATGATCCTTAGATGTTTCTGATTCACAAACAATTGGTGATAGCAAGCCATTTTGTCTTCCTCTTTGTGCTTCAATATTATGAAAATGTAAGAATGTATTTCTGAAGCCCCCATTGGATGATTTGTAGTGTCACACCATACCCCTGGATTTGCAAAAAGCCAGGGAGGGATAGAGGAGCAAAAATGAAGGCAGGTTGTACAATACTAGTGGCCATGGCATGGGAGCAGGAAGGGATGGAAACTGAGAGGGGGGAAATGGTGGTTTGGATACATGGCAGAGGTTTAACTAAAGTGAGAGTGGAGAAACACTGAGCACCTTTAAACAACAGGAGTTTGAATAAAGCAGGAAGAAATGGAGGGGGAAATGGCAATACTAAATGGCAGAGGCTTGAGAAAGAGGTGGCAGTTTAAAACAAGGTTTGAGCAAGAAGGGAGCTGCGAAAGACTCTGTTGTGTTAGTTTTTTGGTGTTAGTTTTTAAGCCTCAGTGTCTCTCCATCCCTGCTTTTCTCAATCTTTTGCATTATTTAAGTACAGTGAGATTGTGGGAGGGGCCCCCAAATTGGTAAGACTGGAAAAAAGGAACTTATAGAAACCTGTAGCTTTAATAAACCTGTAGCTTTAAGAAAATGCCAAAAAAAGCTTAGAAACTGCTAAAAAAGCTTTTGTTATGCAAGCGCCCTTTCCCATGGGAAGAGAAGAAGCTAACATTTTTTGTCACAGAACATATGCAGCTATACGTGTAGGTTCAACAAAGCACAATCGGTTTTGCTATAAAAATGTAACACAATGTTACTATATGGAGGCCATATATATGAGAGCAAAACAGCAGGTGCTTATGCTAAGCTTGCGTAAGTGCACTAACATGAAACGTATCCAACAACTAGAATGAGGCAATGGGAAAATGATTAGAGAAAATTGAAATGTTTTCTGTAAAAACTTATATCACCCCCAGGCCGCGGAGTCACGGTTGCAGCTTTTGCGGAGTGATCCGACTGTAACCTATTGCTTGGAAAGTAATAAATCAACGGACTCTTTATCTCCTCCCAGCTCCTGAGTTTTATTGGCCTCAGACTAGGAGTTTTTAATAGCCTTTGAGGGCTTGCAACAAGATGAAAGAGACCTTGAAAGATTGGAAGCCTGTTTTAAATTTCTACCTCTTCTATTCCACAGCTCTCAAATATTCCATAGTACTATGCCATAATCATATATTTCACTCCTGGTATCATGTGTTGTCTTCAGCATCAAGTTCCAGCTTCAGTGTAGTAGTTTAAAACAGATACTTTGTCAACAAGCAAACACCCATGTATGTCCAACATCCATCAACTGGACTTAACATTTTCTAACTGAATAAGCTAACTGACAGGATTGCTCTTAGCTAAGTTTCTATTCATTCTATTCTAATCATCTTAAAGATGCAGTGATTTATATCAGCATGGGGTGGGATGCCCAAAGGGAGTTGCAGATTATGAGAGGAGGAGGAGGCATGGAAATTGAGGGTGGTCTGCCCGCAAGGGAGACTTGAAAAAAAGAGGAAGAGCTAGGGAAAGGAGGTGAAGGCAATTGCGTGTGTGTGAGCCTGTGTGCATGCGCACAAATGGGACTGCACAACTCTGGAAGGTGTGGAAATGAGAGATCTCTATGTGCAAGGTAGAGTTGGGGCAAGTAAGGAGGGCTGAGAGAAAAAAAATAACGAATGAGGGTGCAAAGCAGGTTGCAAAAAAAGGAGGGAGCAGGATGCATGTGATTGGGTTGAAGATGAAAGCAGGGGCATGAAGGGGTCTGCAGAATAGGAAAGTAGCTTCATAAATAAGTGGAAGAGAAAAGGGTGTTTAGTAGTTGCAGTGGGTGGGAGGAGGAAGATGCAGGGTGGTTTTTGTGCGGGGGTGGGTGCACAGAAGGAAGAAGGGAAGAGGCATGGACATGGAGGTGAAGGGGGAAATGGGTACAAAGTGGGACTGCAGAATTGAAAAGTGGCTTCGGAAATGGGGTTGGGCAAGTGCAAAGCAAGGGAAGCTCTAGGGGTTTGGTGTGGGAGGAATGATGGGAGTTAGTGAGCAGAGTGAGCTGGTGCACAGCCCCTAGTAAGTTATATATTATCTCTTAGGCTTAGTGCTTGTCACCAATAATTATTATTTGGTTTGATGTGCTCTGGAATGGGTTGTAGGCTGAGGCTGGGGCAGCAACCAGCTGCCTGGCAACTTATGAAAAGATGGATCTCTAAGGGCACAGTGGCCTTTCTCCTCTGGCCTGATACACTTTGTCTCATCAAAGCTCAGCCACCACCGGGCCTTTGAAGAGCGAGAAGAGAGAAGCACTTCTTTCCAGGAACATCTGGGACACATAGACATATGCGTAGAAGCAGCTGGGCAAGCGTAGGTAAAAATAACCTTGTTAAGTGGCTGCTAATCCTGCCCCATGGAACTGCCTGGACTCCAGAGCCCTGACCTTTTGGGGCAGAGAAGAGATGAGAGGGGGTGGCTTGGCCGCCTTCCCTATTTATGCGACTGGACTGAACCAGATGGGAAGTGGCTGCTATAAAAGGCTCTATGAGGATCTCCACGTGGCAGGTCCCAAACAGACAGACAGACAGCAAGTCAGTCAACAAAACACTCTGAAAGGAAGAAGCACAAGTGCCCCAGCGCCATTGTGGCAGGTAAGTGTGTGTCTTAGAGGCCTGGCAGGTAGGTAAGCCTAAAGGTTTAGAGTGCTCTTTGCAATTCCTGTAACTGTAATTCAGGTGCAAAACTGACAGGCTAGGGCGTGCATTTGACTTTGACTGTGTAATCAGAAGCATGTTCCACTGAATTCAAGACTTACTCCTATGCATGAGATTGCAAGCTAAGTAACTTTCTCTTGCTTTATACCCTGCACCAAGGGAGGAAGACATATAGAGCCACTTGCAGAAAAATATATTTTTTATAGGCAGTGCTATTTTTCTAGAAAATGAGGTGCTGGAACTCACCATGAATGTCTCCCTTGTTCTCTTATAATGGCAACAGCATCCACTTGAAAGGTGTTGGAACTGAATTCTGGTGAGTTCCAGCTGAAGAGAAGAAAAAGCCCTGATTATAGGAATGCTTTTGTGTTGTGTGAAGCTAAAACATCCTTAAGTTATTCCCCACCCCCGCCATCCCAGTTTCAGCTAACGTAAGAGGTATTGAAACCGAAACACAGCTGCCTGTTAATCAAACTCTCTGCCCCCTGTGTTTCCGCCAGATCCCAAATATGTGAGCACCAGTTGTGGTTGCTCTGTGAACAAAAGCACTCTGCACACTGTTAGAGGTGCTCCTTTCTTTACACTCTCCAAGTCAGAACTCGAGCATCATAAACCTTTTTGCAATCATCCCTCATCTGGCACAGGACACTGCACTGAGTGTCATTTTGTGACTTGCTCCACCAGAGTTGGGCAGCATCTGGCTGTCCTTCAGAGGCAGCTGACGCAAAGCCCAATACCTGGGGTGTCTGGTTATGTAAACACTCTGGTGTCATCATTTCTGATTCCATGCCAAAAAACGGAATCATTGCTCTCACATGGCAATACATGCTGTTTCGGAATGACCAAGGCGTAGCAGGAGCAAGGAAGTGCGGGGAGGGGAAACGTCATGTTGGGTAACAAATGACCCCACTTTCTATAGGAAGGAAGGGACCACCTGCAGTAGTGAAATAACATAATTACGGTCGTCTTGCGCTGTCTGAACCTATCAAGGTGAATGGGCAATTCTGCAGGCTTTATAGTATTGCAGGCCTTTCCCCCTGTGTTATGCAGTATGGTCCATTTTTATGAGAGTTTGTTTCATGGAAATGGCTATTCCTAGATCTACTGTTTATTTCGGAAGGCACAGGAAAAATGCCTCTCCAATTATTTCTGTCTCATTGGGCCTTTTGCCTTCAATGCAGAAGGGTGACGCCTGCCCCAATTCCTGCTATGCATTTTAGTCACCTGGCACCAACAAAAAAGTGTACATGCAGGAGGGTACATTGGCAGTTGGCCAGTGTCTTTTTGCATTCACCCCAAGTCTCTTCTGTCTCTCCTCCTGAACAGCCATGAAGCTCGTCTCTGGTGACATCGCAAAACGACTTGAAGAGATGGTGTTGTTGACTTCTCAGAACCTGCCCCAGGTGGAGGTGGCTTCGAGTTACACTGTCCTCCGAGAGCTTGGCAGTGGCTCCTATGGGCATGTGTTGATGGCAGTCCACCAACGCCAAGGTAGGTCAGAACCCAAGTCCCCATGCACTGTGCTAAACCGGCGTAGCATGGGGACTCGCTTCCATGGTGCTGGAAATTGTGTCTGCACAGATGCAGATGCCAGAAATTGCGTCTGCGCAGATGCCGAAAAACGTGGGCACGCTCGCTCAAGCGCACATGCAATCTGGCCCACGGAGGGATCTCTGCTGGAGTGAACTGGCCCAGGCGAGGTAAACCTTGCCAACCCCTGGTGTAAGATATGTGTGTAAATCAGTCCATGTTATTCTACCTGAAGGAAGGGGCTGAGAAGGTTCTTCTAGATTGTTGGTGAAGTGGCCGTTAGAAAGTGTCAGTTGAATAGATTTCTGGGGTGAGAGTGGAGAGTCCATCTAAAGAGAGCTAACAGGATCCTTTCTGAGGAGAACAGAACTCATCCGTTCCCAGTTCTGGGAAGCTTGCATTCTACTCTGAAGAAATGTAGCTCTGTCTCCTGAAAATGAAGAAATACCAACATCTCTTTTTTTGCTAGTCTACACAACACAAGGAAATGTAATTGCCACTTCCGTTTTCGGAGAAAATAGGGGATGTTGTTATACCTGCAGAATGGTGAACGTAGTCTCCTATTATCTTTGAATTATTCTCTCCATTATTGTTTCAAGGGTGATTTTCAAGAATTGGGATGGACCCTAACTCTCTAGTTGCAATTTTACTCTAATCCTGTACTTGCTTACATCATTGGGATTTATTTCTGGTACTGAGTAGACATATATAGGATTGCTCTGTAGATCCTTCTAAAATCAATGGGAAATGAAGTCATGGTTGATTTGTCTGGTTGAAATAAGTTATACTGGATCTAAAGAAGCATCATTTAAATCAATAGCATGTTGTTGTTTTGCTGAAAAGAATTGTGTTCGCTTTTGTACCACGAGAACAAAATGTGAGACTAGCTTGTTTGATGTGGAATGTCCTTGGGGGGCACTCAAGTCCTTTATACTGTATTTTCTCCTCTCTTTCGGGGGCCAAGGGTCTCTTGGCTGACTCCCGATTGCCATTGTTTTGTGGGAGGGATCCAAGCACATTTCATAAATTTAGTTTGGCACATTTAGGTGGACTGAAGCATTCTGTTGCCCTAGCACTATAAATCCACTTTAAATAAGAAACAGACTTTTTCCCACTATGAAAGTGGCAGGGAAGAACATTGGAGAGTGTAGAATAAAAGAACAATTAATGGGAAGACTGATAAGGACTCCATAAGCAAATCAAGATTAATGCAGAATAATTGCTCATTGTCCTATAACAGCCCTGCAAACAAATCAGCACAAATGCTTAGTACGTAAAGATCAGACATAGTCTAACCTCCATGTAAGCTTTGTGTCAGCAAATCAGGATGAATGTTTAATAAACTGGTCATCTGGAGGAACCCCTTATCTTCTCTCTTGCAGGAACACCCATGGCACTGAAATTTGTACACAAGAAGGCTACAGAATTGCTAGATTTCGTGAATGAATACTGCATTGCGCTGACTTTGGGGGCTCATCCCTGCATTGCCACTGCCCTTGGGATTGCTTTCCAGACCCCCAAACACTACGTCTTTGCACAGGAGTTGGCTTTGGCCAGTGACCTCTTCTCGCTCATGGTGCCACAGGTAACAAACCCACCAGGCATGGACACAGACCACTTATGCCTTCTGTAGTTGGCAGCTTCCCACCCCATTCCATGTTTTTCGAAAAGATATGGTGGGGGAGAAAGATGTGAGAGAATGGAGTTTCTTTGCTTGTATGCTCCTTTCCCCGCTACTCCCAAGTCATTTCAAATCATGGAATAGTACCAAGCTGGTTTTCACTGCCAGGACTACCTGTAGTAATAAGATTGCCTATGAGTTGCAGCTGATTACTCTGTTGGTTAAATCTGCATATAGGTCAAAACAATATCTCTGAAGCGAGAAGCATGCTGTCCTTAGTTTTCAGCAGAAAACATCTTTTAATAAGAGGCATTCCTCCTGCATGTGACGGGACAATGCTTCTTCGAATATGGTACTCACCATATGTAGTTTTTATAAACACTTGTATTTTTTGCATTTTTAGAAAAGTCTTCTGCTTGTTTAATCAAGTGGGCTTTTTAGTCAAAGGTACAGTTGAGCTTTCTAATTACTCTTCATGCTTGAGAAATTAGAAACATATTTTAAAAGCTTCCCTGCATGCTGTCTTTTTAATGTGATACCAAACGCAATATTACAACACATGATCACAGAAACACAAGATACAGCCAGCCTTACAAGTGCATATGCACTGTTTTCTTCCTCATCGGCTCCTTTTCAAGTTGCTTTCTGGAAAGCTGCCTGAGAGCGAGTGCTCCAAAAGACTAGATAGAGTGCATCCACTCATCTTGACTTAGGCAATTGAGCTGAATGGAAGTTGTTAATGCAAAGGGGATCAATCATGAACCTCGAAAGAAGACCCCAAGCATTGTTGTTTGTTGTTTAGTCATTTAGTCGTGTCCGACTCTTCGTGACCCCATGGACCAGGGCACGCCAGGCACTTCTGTCTTCCACTGCCTCCTGCAGTTTGGTCAAACTCATGCTGGTAGCTTCGAGAACACTGTCCAACCATCTCGTCCTCTATTGTCCCCTTCTCTTTGTGCCCTCAATCTTTCCCAACATCAGGGTCTTTTCCAGGGAGTCTTCTCTTCTCATGATGTGGCCAAAGTATTGGAGCGTCAGCTTCAGGATCTGTCCTTCCAGTGAGCACTCAGGGCATATAACTGCCCTAAGACTTCCCACAATATAATCTCTCCCTGCTTGAGCACACTAGAGAATGGGGTTGGGCAATATATCATCCAAAACCAGTTTGAATCCATATTGTGATATTAGTTCCATAATTTTTGACCTGAAAACATATTATGAATCATGATGTGTTTGCGTGCTATGCAAAAATCATGAGGTGGGAAAACCCATGATGCCAGCCAATGCCTCTACATACACTTCAGACATTGTGATATATCACAATGTTGAAAACCAGGTATCCCTCAGCTCTACTCTTCATCTCTACATAGTTTCATCCTTATTTCAGACATTGTGATATATTGGTATATCACAATATTTAGCTGGTGATATATCATGATGTTGAAAACCAGTTAGCGCCTAGCCCTACCAGAGAACTGAGGAATGGAGCCTGGAGATGTTTCTACCTTCAGGGAATTTGTGTGGCTGCACACATGACTTTCAGCTCTCCCTTTCTTCCTCCAGGTTGGTGTGCCTGAGCAGCGGGTCAAGCGCTGCGCCCTGCAGCTTGCCAGTGCCCTTGAGTACATGGAAACGAAGGGGCTTGTGCACCGCGACGTCAAGCCAGAGAACGTGCTGCTGTGTGACCCGGAGTGCCGCCGCATCAAGCTGACTGACTTTGGGCTGAGCTGCCCGCGAGGCCGGGCCATTGAGGCTTTGCCAGAGAGCCTGCCATACACGGCCCCCGAGTTGAGCATGCTGGGCCCCAAAGCTCGTTTGGAGGCCCAGCCCAGCCTTGACACATGGTCCCTGGGAGTACTGCTCTTCTGCGTGCTAACCGGCTACTTCCCCTGGCTCACAGCTGTACCCGCCGACCAGCACTACCGCAGCTTTGTCTGCTGGCATCGCAGCCCCCGCTTTTCCCCACGTCCACCCCATTGGGGGCGTTTTACTCCCCAGGCATTGGAGATGCTGCGGGGACTGTTGATGCCCAACGCGGCTCAGCGTAGCCCAGCCAAGGAGGTGATGAATTATATCAAAGTGCCTTGGTTGCTCCCAGAGGCCCAGAGCTGTGTTCGGCCTAGCAGAGATCTTCTTGGCACCAGCCGGCGCTGCTAATAATCTAGGCCATATGTGTGAAGCACGGAGGGGTGGCACCAATCCCAAACCTAGCTTTAGCCATTGAGGGACCAAAGGCACCATGCACATCACCAAACCAAAACACCTCATTGTTCCTGAGGGCAAAGAGAACGCACAGTCAAGCTAGGGAAACGGGGGGGCGGAGGGGGGAGACTGTTATCCTCAGAAAACAGAGCAAGCTGCCAGCAGGGCAGGGCAGGAAAAACTTTAGGGAATCATTCCTCTCCCACATATGTGATTTTCGTCTTAGGAGGGTCGTTCTCCAGTCCCAATTCTGGATCAGAGATTCAAAAGACTTGATTTCAGTCCCTCCTGGGTCAATAACTGGGCACCTCATTGAATGGAAAGGAACCAAATAGACTTACATCTAAAAGGCAACGAAACCTTGGTGTCTGTCACTCACCCTGAATTATAAGAAATGGGGGTGGACTAAAATTATGTGTGACTAGATTGGGAATGAGGGGCCAACAACAATGGTCAGATTTACGAGACTTCTGTATGGTTGTCAATCATGGTGACCACAAAGTCTGCAGATGTGACAATGGACATTGCTGAGCAGTTAACGCTGCTCTTTGTGCTCTTTCCAGCCACCATGGATGGACTGTCTCTTGACAAGTCATATCCAGTGGAGAGAGAGAATGATGCAGAAGAGATGTAAGGAGCAATTTGATCTTTGACTGGCAGAGTCACCAAGGAGACGATTTGGAGGTCTAGAATTGGTGGGTCTAGCAATGTTTTGCTGGAAAGCCGCCCAGAGCGGCTGGGGCAACCCAGTCAGATGGGTGGCATATAATTAAGAGCATTAGTAGTAGTAGTATTGCCTACCTATATGCTTGTTTATATGCTGCTGTAATACCCATTCAGCTTGTACATTTGTAAATAAAGAAATTATATTATGAAAACAATGTATATAGTTGGTGCTCTCATTTTGCAAAGAAACGCATCCTGTAATGCAGCCTGCAATGGTGACCTCCAGCTGCTTTGAGCTACAAGTTCCATGAGTCTCAGCCAGCTAGGGCTGATGGGAGTTGTAGTCCAAAACACCTGATGGGCACCAGGCTGGGAAAAGCTGCTGTAATAGTTGACTCTGACTTCCCACTGCTTGGTGTAGCAGGAAACCCCCTCCCCCATCATTCAGTTTGTACAAACGTCACACACACTCACACTCACACACTACATACGCTACACTTCTGTTATAAATTCATAGAAAATCAAGCATACATCGGATTTGCACTGTTCCACTTTTATTTTACTCCATGAAGGAAAGACTACAAAATGGGGAAGGTTTGATACAGGGCGCCATAATCCCTTCACCATACCAGCACATCCACAGGAGCCCTGCCCAGTTGCTATGCCAACCCTGATGATCCCAGACAGAAGACAATCAAGATCACAAAGAACTTGCATATGGGAGTGGATTCAGCATGGACTGGAACAAAGGACAATGATCAGATCTTCCCTCAGGGGGCAGGAAACTGCGACTACCTTTTGTCTTCAGAAAATGACTCATGGGGAGGGGTAGAAGGGAACCAGCCAGGTGACAGGACACTCAGGTTACCACCACAACTCCTCCCTCAACCCCTCCTTTCTGTAATGTATGCATGATGTTTCTGGGGGTGGGTTTGACCTAGAGGATGGGAATTTCAAAAGTTTTTATAAGGTCTTGCACACCATTTTCTGTGTCTTTCCTCTCTTCTGCGAGTGAGGGGAACACCCTGTTGCAACAGTTCAATAAAGGCCAAGCCTACAGGCTGCTGATTTGCTCCAATTTACTCTGGTTGGTGTCTTTACTTTTTGTTCAAGGGAGCCCTCGGATTTTTCCGGTAACATTGGGAACTGGGGAGTGCAGAATTAGAGTTAGAACTGACAGCCAAAGATATGATGGGTACATTTGAATCAATACATGCCATTGATAGGTGTGCCCTCCAGCCTGGGCAACTGGCTTCTGCATTGCTTCAGGACAGACATTTCCTAAGGCAGTCTTAATGATACCCATGTTCACCAATGCCAATCACCAGGCAGGATGAGCCCTTGCCAACATGGCTGCTCTTCTGAGAGCGGGCTTATGGGCGGTGCGCTTTTGCTCTGCACCCCGAAGGCTTCCTGCCTTCTTGAACCGTGTGTCGCATAAGGCTCCATAGGCTTCAAAACATGAACATCCAAAAGCAGCTGTAACCGGAAACGATTAACAAGCAGCCAATTTGGCTTGGCCCCGGCGTCCTCTCACGCACCTGCTAAATATAACCCACAGCTGACGACAGACACAGTGGGTGGGTGGGAGAAAAATACTCCCACTCCACCCTATGCTTCCTCTTTGTTGATTCTCTAAAGGAGAGAGAGCTCACATTTGGGGTCTCAAGGCTTTGAGGAAGATTGCACAGCCCTTTCAAACAATCACCCTTTACAAATACATTTTGGTTTTTTGTATATAATTTTTGTTAAATTTTCTGTTTTACAATTTAAAATACTTATTTTTACTTCTGTAAGATATCAACGACTTCCCTTCTCTTTCCATGGTTCATTTTACATATCATAAATCCCTGCATATTTTGCAAAAAAACTATACCATTCAGTATTCCATTATTGCATCCATCAAAGCTTATTTACACTGTTGAATTTATCTTAATGCTGCCAACGTTTTCAGCTGTACACATTTGTTTCCCATATATTTAATAAACGTTTTCCAATCTTCTCTAAACATATGTTCTTCTTGTTCTCGTATTCTATATGTTAAGTCTGCAAGCTCTGCATATTCTGTCAACTTAAGTTGCCATTCTGTGGTTGGGACCTCACTTTACAAATAAGTGTATTTTTCTGTGTATAAGACCATATTTTTTCCTTTCAAATAATAGGCAAAAATTGTGGCCATCTTATGCATGGATAGCAGTGGGGGGACGGGCGATTGGTGCCAGCAGCCAGCAGAAGATTGGCAGCAGTAATTGGGTGTGTGATTGGTTGCTGTGGCAAGGTCTGCTGACGATTGGCTGCTCCTGCGGCAATAGGGCGGGCTATTTGCGGCAGCGGCGAGGAGTGCGCGCAATTGGCTGTTGTTGCTTTGTGTGTGCAGGTCGGCTTTTGGCAGTAGTCTTATATATGGGGGGTGTTATACACGGAAACATACCGTACATTTTGGATGTTTTTTTTAAAAGGTATATGTTAATGTAAAGTATATATATTCATTTGCTGAATTTAACTGGCTACTTTTGCAATTAATCAAACACTCGTAAAAAACAGGCCAATATTTTGATTAATCCACATAAATACAGGTGGTACCCATTCACACCCTTGTACACACACACTCTACATGTGGCTGCAACAGCAATCAACAGCTGATTTTGTATCAGCATATATTTAAATGAATTGAATGATGTGCAAATAAATATCCCAGGGTGGGGAAAGTGATGAATTTCTCTCTGTCCCACACCCATGGGCCATCCATTGCCAGTGTCACTGTGTCTCCTTCAGCTGCACTAAAATATATTATTTGCAAACTGGGGCTGGCAGACACTGGAGAGAAGAGTGACATGAGGGAGTCATAAAACTGTCAGCCCCAGGAGTGAATTACTGGAACTGGCAGGGCAGGGAGAGTTATGTTCAAAACATAGTAAACTAAGTAAAGCTGAGTAAAGCCACTGGCTGGTTTTAAATGTACCCAGATAATTTTTGTTCTGCCACCAGGATGATGGACGTGTCCCCGCCCTTGGCTCACACCAAACTCAGCTTCAGTTTAAAATGTACAGCTTTAGAGAAAGTGTCAGATCAGTGGGATCATAGGTCTTCATTTAGGACTTATCTACACTTATTTTTTGCCCCACTCTTTCCAGGCAAAGGTCCACGCTTAAAAACTCAAGTCCAAGTGTCTGTCCTTCCCCTCCCCAAGCTTTCCCTGCTGAAAGCTGCTCTTTAGTGCTCAACTGGAGCAAATGTCAATTTGGGTTTTCCGCACATTGCTATTTGATCCAACTGAGCTTTAAAAAGCAGGTTTTCATAGGGAAAGTTCCAGTGCAAAAAAGGGAGGGGGCACTCGGACATGGAGATTTAAAATGTGGACTGTGGCTGCAAAGAGTGAAGGAAATGTAAGTGTGGATAAGCCCTTAGTGAGGCAGGACTTACAAGTGTCCCAACCCAAGCTGGATTGGAACACTTGCATCACCACAATTTTCTATTTTGTTAGTTTAAGGCTGTTATTTTTAAGAGAAAGACAGAGCAAATAGCTAAGGAAAACAGGCCTCCTGAACTGTTAAGTGCTGTGTAGAAAATAAAAATTCAGTTTTTTCTTACAAATGAATATCAACCTATTACCAAAATCTAAACAACCGTATTTGAGTATTTCTATTTATATCATACTGATATGTGTTATGGGCGAGGAGTCAGCTTCGCCTGCTGAACAAGCAGCCTGAAGGGGGAGAAGGTGGAGGGACTCCACCTGCAGCTCATCAGCTGTCAAGGGCACAGGGGAGAAGGTGCTGATGAGAACCAGCAGGCTTCAGCCTTCTTAAGCAGAGCTTCCAGCAGCAGTCAGAAGCTGTTAACAATGCTTGTAGTTCCTGGTCCTACTTTGCTGCTTCTTGCTTGTCTTGATCCTTGACTCCCTGATCATCGGATTTCCTAATCCCTGGACCGTCTGACCACATGGATTGTGTTTGCCTGACTCTAGGACTGCACCTTACTTTGGATGCTGACTCTGCCCCCAGGCAAGTACGTGTCAGAGACAATTCTGATTGGCTGGCCTCCGACTCTACTAAGTTTTGCTCAGCAATGAGACTATGACAATACACCACTTCTTGGATGCGCAAGGGGCCTCAATGCACCTGATGAGAAAGAAAATAAAACAATAATAAATAAAATGTGAAAATCAATAAAAACGGCAACAGTTACATAAGTTATTATGCAGCAGCATAAAACAAATAATTCAGAACATAAAGCTATACTCAAATCTTTCTAGAGACTGGGATGAAACAGGTTAAATCAGATTGGACACCTGGGGAAGTATTATTATCTAACGAGAGAACACTTGATTACTTACAGGTAGAAGTTTATTGTGGAATTGAGGCTGCTATATCCCCTGAGTGGCAATATATTTGGTGTACAGCTTTGTAATATGTTGAATTAATTCTGAAATACTTCCAGTGGAAGCAATGATTTAAAATGCAAAACAGTGCAGAGGAAATACCAGACCACTTGTAAAAATACCAGTGTTTTTTAAAAAGCACATTAACATGCAGAGGAGCTCTCTTGCAAAATGCTTATTTGATATAGTAAAGACCATCCATGACAGCTTGACAAATTTTCTAAAGCTTCATCAAGATACAGCTGTTTTGTATAATGGCAAGTGAAGCGTAAGAAAGTGAATTCCTAAGGAGTGAGATCAACCTTAAAATTTCAGAGAACTGGCAAGTCTGTTTCTTTGCACATCACCTTCAAGGTATAGCAAACCATAATTGCCAACACCCAGATTCACAAACACCACCAACTTAGCAATGCTGCTGACACAGGAGCTCTCCCCATCATGCCTAGAAATTTGGACAACTCTTGAGATTATCAGCATTGAATAGCTGAAAATCATGGCTTGCCAGGGAGAGAGACCTGCACTATGAGATACATGGGACCACTCCATTAGCACCCTTGTAAAGGAGTGTCTGTGTTTTGGAGTCAAAAGATCACAATTTTGTTGGAGAGTACTGAATGTGCTTTGGTGTGTTAATCTTCCTGACCTTTAGACAGATCGTGGGGAGTTCTAATCCTCTGCGCCTTTAAAAGGCTCTTGGAAACTGATAGTTCAGGTGTGAAGATCGGAAGAGTGATTATCTTAATTGCAGGACTGCAAGCACCTGTTCCTAGAAGGAACTACTTCTTCAATAAACAGATTCTGATTTGTAGAAGTAATGGTCTAAGCTTTCAGTGACCAATAAACTGTAATTTTTTTACTGAGGTACCAGATTTAGCTTATAAACAAAAGTTGCCAATCCTACACAGGTGCCTAGGAAGCAGTCTCATCATTTGCTGTATTTGTTGTAGAAATGAGAGGACACATGATTTGGTGTGATGTTTTGTAAAGGTTGTAGGAAGAGCTGAATTCTGGAATTTATTTCCAATTCTCAGCTGCTGTTACTGTTCTACCTGAAACTTTCAATATTTGATGATTGATTGCATGTCACCAACATCTGACAGGTCAGTTGTCTTAACTGACTGGTCAAATACCAAATACAGCTCAGAGAAGAGGGTGATGGGAAAGCTAGAAAAGGAAACAAAATATTTTGATTAATTGCTGAAGTTGCTTAGAATATGGAGGCTCCTCTACTAAACTTCATCTTCTCCTGGACTCTGAGCCTGGTACTTAACATGACATGGTAATGTGTTGCTGCCATCAGACAAAACTATTGTGTGGAACTGACGCTGCACATTGTATGCCTTTTGACCATCAACTGTTGGTCAAACATCAATACAGTACTAAGAAGGAACAGTGGTGGTGGGGACTGAAGAAACCCTTGATTCAAAACCCCAACAAACTGAAATTAGTGTTTTGCTAGTTGGTCTTACCTTGGGCAACAAATGTCAGTGGAGGCCCTTTGGTTTTGATATAGCAATGTGCCACAGCAGAGGGAGGTCAGGTAGTGACGAAAAGGCAGGTGAGTGAAGAACATGTTCTGTTACACTCTTATTGCTCAACTGCAAGCAGAGTGAGTCATCCAAAGACAGCTTCTATAGACACTGGGCAAAACAGCTAATGCTGCTGAAGACAGTTGCTGGCTGGCTTGCTGTAACACTTGATGCTGATGTCATCCTCCCAGTAATGCCTCTCCATGGTGACATCACAATGTAGTCACATGTCTAAATGGATGGCATCACAAAGTGCGAGCACATGATTGGCTTATCATGCCTGTTAACAATTATCAGCGTACAAAGTGTGTCAAAGGCTTTTCTGAATACCCAAGTGTCCTGCGGTATTAGCAGCAATTAGACTGCGCCAGCCAATTCAGCAGCTGATGCACAGCTTTACAGAGGACACGCTAGATGTGAAGACGTCCATTCCCTCTCACCAAAACCTCCACACATTATCACTAATTTTCCAACACAGGATTGTTCTTGGCTCAGAAGGAGCCTGAGCTCAAGTATCCCAGTGCGTCAGGGGCCCAAGAGAGTCTAACAATACCTCTCTAGAATTTGCAGGATGTTGTACAGAGAACCATTACAGTCTCAGTCTCAATTTGAGGCACAGCTTATGCCCAGAATGTGCTGTGGATGTCAGGGCTTAGTCCTTCAACACAGGATTCCATAATAAAGAAAAGATTCCCTCTGTGCGTGTTCAAAAGGAACACATACATAGGGGCATAGGGACCAAGGCTGCTTAAGCTTCCAGTTCTCTTTCCCTGCCCCCCTCAGAATTTTTTAACGAAGTTGTTGCCTGAGCTCTGCCACATCGTGATGTGTTTATTCTCAGCCGTTTTACAAGGACCCAACCCTTTCCTTATTTACAGAAAACTGGCTGTCCTTTCAAGAAATGGTCATCAATCAGGGGTAAATAAAGATGAAGAAGGGCTGAGGGAAGGGCATCCTTGGGCTGCTCCCATGGCCCCAGATCCCTAGTAAGGACTTCTGCTAAAGTTTACCCCAGGCCCTACATTTAACTCCCCCCCCCCCCCCGGTGCTGGGCCCAGGGTTGGGCTGCTGTGGCGTTCTTCCATTTAAATTTCCTATGATGTCTCAGAGTGAGAGCACATCAGAGGGCATTGTGGGAACCTTAAACAGAAAAACAGACCCAGAAGCACTGCAGCCTACCCCTGTAGTAGAGGAATTACTAGAGTGCTTAGTACACTTGGACCAGCTCCATTGTAAAATACATATAGGGATCCATGCCTCGGTTAGGTGTTTTTGTATTGTTGCAATGCTGGAAGGAAGTGCTGGATGTAGATTGTTCTGTCAATGGATGCAGATGTAATTTGCAATTTCATGGTGCTTTGTGAGGTTGGGAACACTGAAATAATTATGCAGTTTCAAGAGGATCTATTTTACTGGATCTGACACAAGTATCCCTGTGTGCCTAGCATTCTACTCTATCCCTCCTGTGACACCCCACTTTATCTCTCGCCCTCCACATGACTTTTTCTCTCTGCAGTCTCTCACATTTCTCTCTTTCTTCCTTCTCTCTATGTTGCTCTGCTATCTATTCAGATACAATCCCACTTGCCTCCCCCTGTAGCTCTGTGGTGGATTGACTCACTATACCCAGTGCCCACAAAGCACTTCTAATTCTGCTTCTGTCACCAGTCCAGGCACTTCTTCCTATCTCTCTGATTTACATCCCTGGTCTTGTCCAGAGCAGCTGCGACAGGAGTTGGCAGTACTAGAACACCATGCAGTAAATCATATGCAGAAACCTAGATTTGTCAAACCTTGTTCAATGTCTTTCTGCCCTTCACCACCCCTTCTCCCGTGCCAGAACTTATATAAGCTTCAGACCTTCCTTCTAGCCCACTTTGATGAGATGCTACCCAATTTTAGGACAGGTCCGCTTTGACACTGCACAGGGTATTGTAGAGTTTCCAATTCTCTGAAGTTTGTTGGTGGATATTCAGGTAAATAGCTGCTGAGTTTGTTAGATTGGCATACACTGTTAAAGGCTACTCAGGGTCTTTTGTCGAGTAATTCAAATAAGCCTTGTAGATCCCAAGCTTCTTGCAAAACCTCTGGTTCGCTGCAAAGAAATTAAGAATTACAGATTTTGGTACATAGCAGCTCTACATTTTGTAGTCGTTACAGTTGGTCTTTACTGCTTCACTAAACTGGAGCTACTGTATCACTTCAACCCAAATGCTACTAGCAGATCATTTGACAGCTTGTTATGTAATACATGCTTAGATTAGGATTTTTGGAGCAGGAGAACAAAAACATACAACCCAATCCTATGCAGATTGGGGTCGTAGTCATGCCAAACTTGCATAGAACCGAGCTGTAAAATTCAGCCGTAAGGCATAATAGTATGAGCATTAAGAAGTATTAAATATAGCAAGGTGCAAACTTTTTGCTAAATGTAAAGAGACAACCACTCCTTATCACTGCTACCACTACTACAGGGTCTGTGAATGTTCTTTCTCTTTGCCAAGAGTAAGAATGATCACACTCTTTTATTCTGAATATAATAATCTGGGATATTTACCACTCTCTCATCTTGACACAAGAGTTTAGAATGTCTACTTAGTACTTAAACATGCACAGAAAGAGCAAGAAAAGTTTGTTCCTTGTAAACACTGTACATCTGAGTTACCCAGGTTGCATGAACAAAAGGACAGCTATCTAATCAGAAAATGCACAGCTTGGTTTTCTTTTTCTATTAGGAGAGAAAGGGACGCCTGACTCGCCTAGGCTGTCAACGATAGATGTTGTGACTTCCCAGCTGGCAGTTCAGGAGAGCAGCCAAAGGACTGTTGTGTAACAGCGAAAGTGTTTGTGTAATCTTTCACCAACAGTGCTTGGAATCTGCTCTCGCACCTAGATTCGTATGCTGGACCTACTCCAGCGGGCTAGCAGTTCAAGCTGGCCCCCAAAATGCCATTCAGCTGCTGGGACATCTCAGCAGGTCACCCAGGTCCTTTTTGCCCTGGCCTGCGGCAAAAGGACATTATGATCACTTTGTTAGGGTTCCCTCCTCCGGTTAGAAGTGGGAGACTGTTGGTGTGGATGAATATAAAGTCAAAGCATCAGAAGAGACATGGGGCCATTGAACCTCATTCCCCCTACAGTAAGACAGCAATCTCTGCCCATCCACATCAAGAGGGCCAATTTATGCATTCCATATCACAGCAGGAAACAAGCTAAGTTGCAGAAGGGCATTTACAGGGCAAAAAGCTTGAAACAACACAATCCTAGCTGCTACTGTTGCTGGCATAACTATACTAACAGAGGGTGAATATACTGTGTGGAGAAAGAGAGATGACTAACTTAGATGTACAGGCTGATGGGCTTTTTCTTTTTCTTTCTGATATTGCGGTTTCTATTGTCTATTGAACTCCTTTCACTTATGAGATATTTGTCCCCCTCCCCATTTTCTTTGATATGGGTCTTAGAAAACTTTATTCCCAGCCTACCTTTGATTAGAAAATTTGGGGTGATTTTTTAAAACAGTTATTATATTGTGACTTGATTATGTTAACTGGCTGTTATGGTTTTCTTTTAATGTTGCTGTATTATTTTTGGGATTTTTAAAGCATTTTTCATTTGCATGTGATTTTAATGATGAGGTTTACTTGTCATTATTATATTTTTGTTTGTAACTCCCTGACATGGGAGCTTTTGACATGGTTTGGAAAAAGCATATAAGATATGTAAATAAAAGAAATATTGTATTTTAAACCAGTGCTTTACATGGTTATCAAGACATTTTGTGGATTCTGATGGAGGGAATAAAAAATTATATTTGCAAACTACCAAGGGCTGTTATCAATGCCTTTTTGAGACATGAAAGCAAATGTGTGTGTGTGTTTAGTTGTTCAGTCATGTCCGACTCTTCGTGACCCCATGGACCAGAGCACGCCAGGCACCCCTGTCCTCCACTGCCACCCGCAGTTTGGTCAGGTTCATGTTCGTAGCTTCGAGAACACTGTCTAACCATCTCATCCTCTGTCGTCCCCTTCTCCTTGTGCCCTCCATCTTTCCCAACATCAGGGTCTTTTCCAGTGAGTCTTCTCTTCTCATGAGATGGCCAAAGTATTGGAGCCTCAGCTTCACGATCTGTCCTTCCAGTGAGCACTCAGGGCTGATTTCCTTAAGAATGGATGCGTTTGATCTTCTTGCAGTCCATGGGACTCTCAAGAGTCTTCTCCAGCACCATAATTCAAAAGCGTCAATTCTTCGGCGATCAGCCTTCTTTATGGTCCAGCTCTCACTTCCATACATCACTACTGGGAAAACCATAGCTTTTACTATACGGACCTTTGTTGGCAAGGTGATGTCTCTACTTTTTAAAATGTTGTCTAGGTTTGTCATTGCTTTCCTCCCAAGAAGCAGGCGTCTCTTAATTTCGTGGCTGCTGTCACCATCTGCAGTGATCATGGAGCCCAAGAAAGTAAAATCTCTCACTGCCTCCATTTCCTCCCCTTCTATTTGCCAGGAGGTGATGGGACCAGTGGCCATGATCTTCGTTTTTTTGATGTTGAGCTTCAGACCATATTTTGCGCTCTCCTCTTTCACCCTCAATAAAAGGTTCTTTAATTCCTCCTCACTTTCTGCCATCAAGGTTGTGTCATCTGCATATCTGAGGTTGTTGATATTTCTTCCAGCAATCTTAATTCCGGCTAGGGATTCATCCAGCCCAGCCTTTCGCATGATGAATTCTGCATATAAGTTAAATATGCAGGGAGACAATATGCAGCCTTGTTGTACTCCTTTCCCAATTTTGAACCAATCAGTTGTTCCATATCCAGTTCTAACTGTAGCTTCTTGTCCCACATAGAGATTTCTCAGGAGACAGATGAGGTGATCAGGCACTCCCATTTCTTTAAGAACTTGCCATAGTTTGCTGTGGTCGACACAGTCAAAGGCTTTTGCATAGTCAATGAAGCAGAAGTAGATCTCTTTCTTATGCACATTTCTTATGCACATAATAAATAATAATAAATTTCTTATGCACATAATAAATGAACCATGGAACAAGCCAAGGAACAGCTCGAGCAAAACATTTTATTGGATAAAGTAGTTCTAGGAAGAAACAAGCTAAGCTCATGAACTGCACTGGTGCCTTTTGACAAGAACAGAAAGGATGCTCATTTTATGTAAAGTAGCCTACAGAGTTCCATGCAGGCTGTTATTACAAATAACTATACTAGTCCTTTCTTCCCAAATGAACAGACTCTTATTTCCTTCCAGGTACAGCCCTCTCAAAGCAGCCAATAATTTGCAATTGCACTTCTCCTAATCATCCTTTCAACAGAGAGGGAGTGAGAAGGATCTCCTTTAGTTGTGGCAGGCTGAATGCATACAACTTAATGCTGCCCCCAGGTGGATAAAGGATAGTTGCGCCATTGATTTTCTTAAATAAGACATAACATACCTGTCTTTTAATAAGGGGAGAAAGGATGAGAATGGAAACAGCGTGACAGTGGTATGACTCTTGTTCTACACAACTTCACCAAGGAAATTTAATTTTTTTAACAGATCCGGACTTGAACTTGATACACTCTTGTCTTATTTGGCATCCTATTTCTGGGAACTCTTTGGGGCTGAAGAGCAGGCTGTAAATATGTGTGCCATATAGATAGACAGATAGATAGATAGATAAAGATATAGATAGGTAGATATTACAATAAAGGGGGTTCAAATTTCTTTTTGAGAGTTCAAAGAGAAAATTATTCACGTTGCTGTTTCTCCCATTCCTCAGCTGTCAGTGAAAAGGCCTCACCTGATAAAATTCCCATTTCTATACCCTCCCCCCCCAGATTCCCCAGACTGTCAGCAAGCCCCATTCAATAGGAGTTACTTCTCAAACCCTGATAGAAGTTGATAAACAAATATATTAATTTTCAATTATTTCATGCGACACACAGAGCTTTCCCTTCCCCAAGCGCTTCTCAAAACACGTGGTTCGCGAACAACATGGCGACCGGCAGCGTTCTCCACAACAGCCTACAACTCCCGAGATGCTTTGCGTGGCCAATGGCAGCGGCGCAAAGGGGTGAGGCTGGCTGCCCTCGCGGGCGTTAGTGTGAGCGAGTTAAAGGTTGGGTGTCTCGCAGCGCCGGCCGTTGGGAGGGTGGAGCGACAGCCCCTCCCCCTCCAGCCCCGCTGCACCCCTCTTCCAGCTCCTATTGAGACGAAGTGCGCAGGGAGGGGAAAAAAAAAAGACCGGCCAGGTGAGGAAAAAAAAAAACAGGAGGCAGAGAAAAACAGGGAGAAAAGATGTCGCGAGGCCGAACGGTAACGAAGGGGGAGGGGCGGCAAAGCTCGGTTCCTTAAAGGGGCAGGTCCGCATTTAAAGGGGAAGGTGCCACGGAGAGGTTTCCTCTGTTTTTTTGTCTGCCGACAGAACAGTGCCTTGTTCTGAGTGGCGGGAGGGTGGAGGAGGCACGCTTTTTAATTACAGGCGCGGGGGGTTGGCCCGAAGGAATACCCTCCCCCAGCCTACGTAACGTTGGCAATACCCCGGAAGCCTTAAAGCACTCTGCTCGTGGTCAGGAGAGCCATCTGACTCTGGGGCAGGTCGGGGAAGTGATGCGGGGTTAATCTCTCCAAAGGCTGGGCTCGGATATTTTGGTCCCCTATCCTTAAACTTTCGGCACAATAACACGAGCGGAATTCAAACACTTTAGCGGCTGCTTCGGGAAATTGTCCCCAATGCAGTCGTGGAGAATTGCGTGAAACAAGATAGCCTTAAATCCTCTGGAAAAACAACAATTATGTTCTAAATTGCGTGCGCTCTGTTTTCTGTGTAGTCAACGTTTAATTTGAAACGTTAAAAATTAAAACTTTTTTGCCATGCGGTCCTTGGAGTGTGGGTTATTGCCAGTGTGGCCCTTGGACATGCATAATAACCTTGGCCACTGTTATTTCCATGCATCAAGCAGGAACTGAAACAGAGATTTTCATGGCATACAGGCTACTTAAACTTTTCACTGCTCATTTGCTCTCCTGATCCTAGTCCAAGCATGACTAAAGGCATCCAAGCTTGTTTATTTAAAATTATGTGTGTCTCACCTTTGTCTTCTCAGCAGACCTCCTGGGTAATTGACAGAAATTAATGACAAGGGTTGATGGTGGGAAATGGCCACTAACCAGATTTAAATGCCACTGTTGTAGCTGGTCCAACTGCTGCTGTTCAAAGTTTCCATGGTGACCATCAAGGAAAATACTGCCCCCTCCCCATAATGTGTACACTGAAGCAGTCAGGGCCAGGTAGCACCAGATGTTTTGGACCCTGGCAAGTGAGGCATCTCCTGGGCATCTGGACAGTCCGCAACTGCTGACTCTTCCTGCTAGCAGAAGGAAGATCGCTGGGGAGCAGGAGTGGGAAAAGGATGATGATGATGGGAAGATGTCTGTTTTCCAGGCTGTGGTCTAGGGATTGGGAACCTGTATCTCTCCAGAGGTTGAACTGCAACCCCAGTTATACATGACCATTGGCTATGCTGACTTGGGCTTCTAGGAGGGCCACTGACTCACCTTCCTTTGCTCCAGAGGTTGCTATGTAATGGACTTTTATGAGTTCAACACCAAGTAGGGACCTAACCCATGTGTGTGTTTTGGGCAGGGGGGAGGGGGGGGGTCAGCCTCCTAGGAAGAACATAATGTCATGGTAAAGATCATCCTGAGAAGGAGCAGCTGTTCCATCGTGAGTTGTATTTTCTTCCCTCTCCATTCCTTTTCCCTCTTGTATCATGTCTACTAGATTGTGAGGGTAGGACAAAGGACTGCCATTTTTAAAATACTGGTACAGTACTTAGCAAATTTTAATAATATTATTAATAATAATATTAATAATAAAATTACTCTCCTCAAATGCTGCATTCTTTTAGTCAGGGCTGTTCAAACATTCACTTTCAATCATAAACCAAAATGACTTCCTGTGCCTGTGAGCATCACTTAACGATCACTGCTTTTTAAAGGTGGCAGGTCCATTTGAAGTGATTTTTACTCTCTCATTTCCAACTAAGGGGCTATGTGTAAGAAACACCCCAGTAATTCCTGGAGTTTGTAAGGTAAGTGCTAGTTTGCTCAGCTAGTTTCCCATTTGAAAGTGAAGCGGTAAAGTTCCTATGTAGATTTTACTGCCTCAAGCACAAATGGAGAGGTGCCACAGCTCAGTGGTAGAGCACATGCTTTACATGCTGACTCTCTCAGCTTCAGTCTTTAAGCATCTTCTGTTTAGTGATGGAAAAACTGTGTGGACAGTATCAAGCTAGATGGACCAATAGTATGATTTAGTATAGGAGAGCCTCTATAAATGAGGCTAGGTCTGTCACAGTTACAATAATGGTGTTCTCTCTTTCTCTGTATGTGTTTTTCTAGCAGGTGAACTCTGGTGCAATGGTGGGAGCTCAGCAGCTAGAAATGCAGGCAGCGGCAGTGCCAGCAGTGGCCCCAGCAGGTGGAGGCCCCAGTGGCAGCAGTGGCGACCACCAGTATGAGTGCCTGGAATGTGGCAAGGTATTCAAATGGTCATCGCGGCTCATCCACCACCAGAGGACTCACACAGGCGAACGCCCTTACAAGTGCTCAGAGTGCCCCAAGGCCTTCAAGGGGTCCTCAGCCTTACTGTACCACCAGCGCGGACATACGGGGGAGCGACCTTACAAGTGTGACAAGTGCGGGAAGGCATTCAAACGGTCGTCCTTGCTTCAGATCCACCAGAGTGTGCATACCGGCCTGCGTGCCTTCAAGTGTGCTCAGTGCGGCCTGGCCTTTAAGTGGTCCTCACATTACCAGTACCATTTGCGCCAGCACACTGGCGAACGCCCCTACCCTTGCCCGGCATGTGACAAGGCCTTCAAGAACTCTTCCAGCCTGCGGCGGCACCGCCATACACATACAGGCGAGCGCCCCTATGTCTGCCTCATCTGCAGCAAGGCCTTCACGCAGTCCACCAACCTGCGGCAGCATCAGCGGGTGCATACTGGCGAGAGGCCCTACCGATGCCAAGACTGTGGTAAGGCCTTCACCCACTCTTCCAACCTGGCGCTGCACTGCCGATCGGCACACGCTGCCCGCCCTGCCCACACCTGTGTTATCTGTGGCAAGGCCTTTGCATCGGACACCTATCTGCAGCGGCACTTGGAGTCTCATGGGGACATTGCGCCTCCAGCACAGCTCTTCTTGGAGGAGCCAACCACCACTGTGGAGATGCTGTTTCGGTGTAGTGTCTGCCATCTCACCTTCCCCTTGCAGGAGCAGCTGCTAAGCCACCAGGAAACACACTTGGCCCCAGCAGAGCCACTGCCTCTGCCACCACCACCGCCGCCACTACCAGTGCAGGAGGAGGTGGCTGCTGTAGCATCCCCCACACCCTCCCTAGCTTGCTCCGTGTGCAGTAAGACTTTCAAGAGTGCCGCGGGTTTAGCACGGCACCAACAGAGCCAGCACTCATCCGATCGCACCTACACCTGCATGGTGTGTGAACGCTCCTTCCCGGCGCTGGCCAGCCTGTTGGGCCATCAGCGTTCGCATCCTCCGGCTGAACAACGGTTGGAGGAGGCAGAGGTGACATGCCCAGCACAGGCAGAGCCAGTGCCCGCAGCCACAGTGACGCCACCCCCACCCCCTGAGCGCCCCTATGTGTGCGGAGAGTGTGGGAAGTCATTCAAGGGCTCCTCTGGGCTGCGTTACCACCTCCGTGACCACACGGGCGAGCGCCCCTACGCTTGTGGCGAGTGTGGCAAAGCCTTCAAGCGCTCCTCGCTGCTGCGTATCCACCAGCGGGTGCACACGGGCCTGCGTGCCTTCACTTGCTCCACCTGCGGGATGGCATTCAAATGGGCTTCCCATTATCAGTACCATTTGCGGCAGCACACCGGCGAACGCCCCTATGCTTGCCAAGATTGTGGCAAAGCCTTCAAGAACACCTCGTGCCTCCGGCGGCACCAGCAGTTGCACACTGGTGAGCGGCCCTTTGCCTGCCAGACCTGTGGAAAGTCCTTCACGCAAACATCCAACCTGCGGCAACATCAGCGGGTACACACTGGCGAGAGGCCCTATTGTTGCCGGGACTGTGGCAAGGCCTTCACCCACTCCTCCAACCTGGCGCTGCACAGACGTACCCATTCGAGGGAGCGCCCCTTCCAGTGCCCGGTTTGCTCCAAGGCCTTTGTCATGGCCTCTTACTTGCAGCGCCACTTCCGCACCCACAGCAGTGCTGAGGCGCCCAGCCGCCCAGCCGCTGCCTCACCCGCCACCACTCAAGAGGTGCAAATCATGCCTAACTTGCAGGCCACTCTGAATGTGGAGTTAAGTGGCAGCCCAGCCCCTCCTGTCTCGTCAAACACTCAGACTTTCCTGCTTGTGCAAACATCACAGGGCTTGCAACTTATCCCCAGCATACAGCAGCCGCCACAGCCACCCCCACCCCAAAATTTACCCCCCAAACTTATCCTGCTGCCCAGTCCCCAGGTGCCCACTACATCCACTGCTCCCACCAGCATTACCTTGTTGCCAGCTGCTCCTACCACCCCAGGCAAATCTGCCCTGGTCCGTCAGGGTAAGGCCAAGAAACCTGCGCCTTTGGCTCCCCCACCACCATCGGTGTCTGGCAGCCAGAATATCATTTTGATGCCCAGTGCCACCGGGGCCAGCGTGCAGCCCCTCTCTAATGTGCAAATCCAGAGGACGCCAGGGCTACAGGCTAGCGGACAGAATGTTATTGTTCTCCAGAGCTTGCCAGAACAGCAACTGGGCACGGTGCAGATCCAAACTGTGCCAGCTGCTCCACCAACAGGCACCATTCAGATTCAAACCCTGCCCCAGCCCCTCCAGAGCTTTCCCACTGCCCAGCCAGGTGGCACTTTGCAAATTCAGACTGTACCTGCTTCACAGCAACCTGGCACAATCCAGATCCAGGCCTTCCCACAGCCTCCACAGACTGGCATTGTGCAGATTCAAAGCCTGCCCCTTCCCCAGAATACCGTCCAGATCCAAAGTTTGCCCACCTCCCAATCAGGAGGCACCGTGCAGATCCAGAGCCTGTCTAGTTGTCCACAGACTGGCACGGTGCAGTTTCAAACTCTTCCACCTTCCCAGAAGATGAACACTGTACAATTCCAAGCTGTGCCATCCTCTGAGCAGGTAGGGACCCTACAGCTCCAAACTCTCCAGCCTTCCCAGCAAGTGGGCCCCATTCAGATCCAGACCTTGCCATCCCTGCAGCAAACCAGCCCTCTGCAGATCCACAGCCTGTCCCCCTCCAATCAGCCTTTGACCAGCGTCGAAATCCAGAGCCTCTCGCCTTCCCAACAGCTGGATGGCACCATTCAGATCCAGGAGCTGGTTTCTTCTCAGGAAGGGGAACAGCTTCAACCTTCAGAGGAGATGACCAGTGTTCAGCTTCAGACTTTGAGCCCACCACAGGATATGAATGAGGTGGGGACTTCTCTGTCCAGCTCCCATGAGCTCTCTGAGGTGGACCTCCAACAGGGACCTGGTGTGAAGGAGGAAAGCCAGGACCTAATTGTGGTGCAGAACTCTCCAGGGGAGGAGCTTCTGGGGCCAGGCGGGGAGGTGGAGAGCCTGGAAGGGGTGCAAGACATGCACTTTGAAACTTTACAGACCGATGAGGGAGTTCAGAATGTGTTGGTGCTGAGAAGTGCAGGAGGAGAGCAGACCCGGTTGTGCGTGCAGGAGGTGGACAACATCCAGACAGTGCAAGAGCTGCCTGGCCTTCAGCTGCAAGGGCCCGAGGGTAGTGCCGGGACTGGGCAGAACCTCCTGATCATCCGTAGTGCCCAGGGGGAACAGACCCTCCAAGTGCTGGAGAGTGTGCCAACACTGCAGGTGAGCAGCCCAGACAGCACCCAACCTACTGGGGACAGCAACAGCGCCTCCCAAATGGTGCAACTTCTGCCGAGCCCAGTAACTTCGCAAGGCCTGCCCTCCATTCAGATTGTGCAAACGGTACCCAACATGCAGCTTGTTCACACTTTCTGAGGACAGCTGTCCCCATCCCTGCGTTGGAGTACCAACTGAGACTCAGTTGTACTCTCACTAGTGGCTGCTATAATTAACTGTGTTGCCGGATGGGATCAACCTGGGCAACTTCAAGACTCCTGGAGGTGGCTCTGCTTAGGTTCCTCAGGACAGTGTCATGAAATGACAGCAGAGAGCTTAGCTCACGCCCATGCCTGCAGGTCCAAAGCATACCCTTGATTCCCTCACTTCCTGCTCACATGGGGATTGCTGTTGCTGCTCATGTCCTTGCAGTTACAATGACTCCACTACCATGTCCTTCCCCCAAACACTTTTGTCTTGTTTTGCATGTGAGAAAGGGATAGCCAGTCCAGTCCTTGATACAATCCCTAACCTACCCATTTCCCCATCCTGTCTGAAATGCGTTGTTCCAACAAGAACCAAATGTATGTGCAGTCTGATGGTTGGAAGACTGTGCAGCCAGAATTCCTGGTTTTTTTCTCCACACTAGACAGAAAATATAGTTAGCAGATATCAACTGGACTGCTGGCTTCTCTCCATTTCCCTGCTGTGTTGCAATTTTGGAGCTAAGTGCTGTGGAGCAGTGTGAGCTCTTTTTATGTATTAGAAAATGGGGAAAGTTTGAGTTTTTGGGTCTTCCTTTGATACTGGGTGCTGCAGGAGGCTGCTTTATGAGCTGTCATAAACAGCATCTTTTTCCGGTTAGGCCCCTTTTATCTATTCTCCATTCCAGCCCCTCACCATGTGCAGAACCACATTTCTTTCCAAGTGTACCCCAGTTCCTGGTGCTAACAGACAAGAGGGTCATAGACTCTTGGTCTAGAAGAAAAATAAAAGACTGCTTCAAAGCATTTTTACTCCTTTCTGTGTATTATGCAGAGGCTGGGTTCATCAATACATGCCATACTTCTTTTGTGCTTTTTAAGTCTGATTGGCATTTCAGTAGCAGATTGCACAGTCCCCAAAGGAAGTTAACTATGAACATAGGAAGTTGCCTTATACAGAGTTAAGACCATTGGTCCATCTAGCTCAGTAATGTATATATCAGGGTTTCCCAAACATGGATCACCAGCTGTTTTTGGACTACAAATCCCATCATCCCTGACCATCAGTCCTAGCTGTAGTCCAAAAACATCTAGAGACCCAAGTTTGGGAAACCTTGATCTAGTTTGAACGGTAACAGCTCTAAACATCTTTTTCAGCCCTCTCTTGAGATATTGTGGCTTTGAACCTGTGTTCTTCTCCATACAAAGCATGTGATCTACAACTGAGCTACAGCCCTGCAGCTTTAACAGGCTTGAGAGGTGCAAGATAAAAGGTTCCTGCTTAGAGGAAACTGCTTATGTTTTTCTCAAGTGGCTTCAACATGCTGGATATTGAATTTTAAACTGAAAGGTGGGACTCAAGCCTAAATGGGAACTTCAGCTTAGTGTTGAAAGTCAATGCAAATGAGGTCTCTGTACAAGATTTCTGGAAAATGCAACATGTTTGGTGAATTTCTTGGGGTAGGAGGTTCTGCAGTTTGAGGAATGATTGTGGTTGAGCTGAGAACCAAAGACCAAAGTGGGAGAGTTGAGACTTGTGGGATTTCCTGTGGGTTGTTGTTGTTTTTTCTTTCTTCCTCTGAGAACACTGAGATCCACCAAACTGATGGCTCAGGTGGCTGAGCCAATTATGTGCTGCACACTGTAGCCCTACACACTGGGAGCCAGTGTGGAATAGTGGTTAATCTGGGGAACCGGGTTCGCATCTCCGCTCCTCCACATGCAGCTGCTGGGTGACCTTGGGCTAGTCACACTTCTTTGAAGTCTCTCAGCCCCACTCACCTCACAGAGTGCTTGTTGTGGGGGAGGAAGGGAAAGGAGAATGTTAGCCGCTTTGAGACTCCTGAAGGGGAGTGAAAGGCGGGATATCAAATCCAAACTCCTCTTCTTCTTCTTCTTCTTCTTCTTCTTCTTCTTCTTCTTCTTCTACACTTGAATAACCTGTACAATGGTACCTCAGGTTACAGATGCTTCAGGTTACAGACTAACCCAGAAATAGTACCTCAGGTTAAGAACTTTGCTTCAGGATGAGAACAGAAATTGCGAGGCAGCGCAGCAGCAGCAGCAGGAGGCCCCACTTTTACAGGACAAAAACCTGAAAAGATGAAGAACCAACTCTCAGGGTCAGTGTGGCACAACACTCCTGTTCCACAGGGGATTCCCCCCCCCACTGTGTTAATCATGTTCTTAAATACAGTGGTACCTTGGTTCTGCAGAAGTCCGTTCCAAAACCAAAGCGTTCTAATACCAAGGCGTGCTTTCCCATTGAAAGTAATGCAAAACGGATTAATCCGTTCCAGACTTTTAAAAACAACCCCTAAAACAGCAATTTAACATGAATTTTACTATCTAATGAGACCATTGATCCATAAAATGAAAGCAATAATCAATGTATTGTAGTATAAAATAGAGAGTATTGTAGATAATAAAAATTAAAATTACATTTTTTTCTTACCTGCACTGATGATAGTCATTGTTTGGATGGGGGGCTTTTATCCATTTCTGCAGTCGCACAATCAATCAGTAGCTGAACTGAGTTCCATACAGTCACAAAAACAAATTAACCGAAAAAGCCTCGAAAACAAAAACACAAAATAAATAGCAAAAACAAAAGCGCCAAACTTAAATCTGTTCTGGAAGTCCATTCGACTTACAAAATGTTCCAAAACCAAGGCACAGCTGATTGGTGCAGGCACCCCAGAAACAACAGCCGACAATCGCATTGGATGTTCAGCTTCCAAAAAACTTTTGGAAACTGGAACACTTCCTGGTTTTTGGTGTTTGCGAGCCAAGGCGTTTGAGAACCAAGGTACCACTGTACTGCATGGCAGGAGGTGAATGGCTCAAAGATATGCTTAAGGTGAAGACAGACATAATTGTAATGCTGCCTTAGCCATTTCACACATTGCATTTTTTGCCAATGTGAACTGCTGGTTTTAATGCTTGTTTAACAGGCAAGGAGCTGTTAAAAGGACCTATGCCCCATGTGAATTTGACAGCCACCTTGTGGTGACGTTAAAGAGTTTTTTAAAAAGTAACATCCCCATTTTGCAATGATGAACAAAATGGGTTACAAATGGTTTACTGGGTCAGTGCCAATGTTACTGTTTTTAAATGCCAGCTTCTAAACCACTCAGAACTGTTATGCTTCTTCAGACCAATATCCATTTCCTTTTGACATCGGCCAGCAGCCAGCTGGTTGCAAAAAGGAAGCTCACAGGCAGAACAGAATGGCTACAAATCAAATTAGTGCACCTGCTTATCTCCAACAACGATGCTCACTTTCTTAATATTTACATTGAGAAAGCAACATGTCAAAGGTTACTCTCGGGAATTCAGTGCTTACAATGTAATGAAATAAATCCCTTTCTTTTTGCTATCTTAACCATGAGCCCCAAATTCAAGCCAAACAAACAGTCTGTGCAACTCTTTAAAAAGTTGAAAAACAAAACCCTTATGGAAAGACACATACACTTCCAGGTGGCTTGCAACTTCATGTCAACAGCATAAAATGGGTACATAACGAAAATGATACATTAACAGCCACCAGCTGTTTACATTATGGGCAGCAGGTCGTGTGTTTTTTAACAGTTCCATAGCAGACTAGCAGCAATAGGGGAAGGCTTTTCCAGATTTCCCTCTCTACTAGCTGACTACAGCTATACCCGTTGAATCCCCGCCTGTCACTTCACCATGAAAAAGAAAAAGAAAATTAGAAAGTCAGATATTTCCCTAAGTCCTAAGCCATTCAAACTGAACCCACCCCCGCTGCTGCCCGCTCTCTCCCATAAAAGGCAAAACGGGTTTGGGACTCGCAGCGCTTGAAGGCCCCGTTTCGCCCCCTTAGCAACAGTTGCCAAGAACTGCGTAAGGAGCGAAAGGCGCCGAAGAAGCCAGGAGCGCCACGCATGCGCTCATGGAGTAAGGCGCTGGAGCTGCGAAGCTGGGGAGGGTTGACTAAGAAGAGGCTCTTGGGGCGAAGCTCTTTCCCCCTCTCCTTCCCCCCCTCCCTCCTGAAAAAGCGGGCGGGGTGGGGAGAGAGAGAGATGTAGGAGGCCTCGGAGAATTCCACGGTCCTTTTATGCAGGGGCAAAGGCAGCCGCTTCCTACAGGCTGGGTGAGTCCATTCCGCGCCTAGAGGGGGAGTGGAGAAGGTTTGCGGGCGTTTCTATTTCTGCGGAGGGGTGTGGCCGCAAGGGCTAAAGTGCCGTGGCCGGTCAGTTTACGACGGCGGGGCTGGCGTTTTATTGCGGATCTGCCTTTGCTCCCGGGAGGGACAGAAGGGGCAGGCCGGAGAAATGTGGGCGTCGCGTTATTTTTGTCCGTTATGTGGCATAAATTAACGGTGGTGCTCCATTGCAAGGGAGCCTACCTTGCAAATAGAGTAGGGGGCGCAGGGAGCTAGCTGGGAATCAAGAGGCTGCTGGTAAAATGGCTCCCACGACCTTTAATTAAATGTATTTTAATTAAATTATTTAATTAATAAAGTATACACGGCCTAGGTCTCGTTCCTTTTCAAAACGACCCCAGGAGGCATGTGATCCCCGTTTAAACAGATGGGAAACTAAGGCCAAAAGACTGCCAGTGAATCTGCTGCTGAACAAGAATATATTCTTCCCAGCTATACCGGTTGTAGTTGCTTTTTTAAGGGTTGCCAGCTTCTTTTCTTACCAGGGCTGCTGTGCATTTAAATTGGAGAACGATTGTCAGGCATTTAACACTTTAAAATGGAAAGCGTGTCTGTTGAGAAGAGATGAGTTCTGATTTCTTTGTGTATGTAAATGTACAAGAGCCATGCCACAAGCAAAATAGTTTTCAACTCTTGCTGGCATTGTAGGAAGTTGCTGCTTCTGTGTTTGTTAGATCCCTCCCCCCCCCCCCCCAGTACATATTCTCCTTTAGGAAGGGATTGGAGTAGGATTCTTTCTCCCCATCCCCCGAGATTATTATTATTGCTGTATTTGTATCTCGCCTTTCCTACACAGAGCTCAAGGTGGTGTGCCTGGTTATCTACCCAGTTTTCATGTAATATTCACAACAACCCTGTGGGGTAAGCTGAGAGACAGTGACCGGCCCAAAGGCACCCAGCAAACATCATAGCTGAGTGGGGACTTGAACTTTGGCCTGTCAGGTCCTGGTCTAGCACTAACCACTACACCACACTGCCTCTGGTTTTTGTGCTGCTTCAACATAAAATGCTCCCTATTTACTCAAGAGTGTCCCCAACCACAGTGGAAGGTTGGGCTCTGACAAATGGCCCATGCTAGTTGGAGACACTTTCCTTGTTCATCCCAACCTCTCATCAAGGACAAATCAGACAATAACTGGGCTTTCCCTCTTTGAAGGTGCCATCTGCTGGCTGCCAGCATGCCTACCCTGGAACCTGAGCAACTGACCATCAGAGAAATGAGAGAGGAGGAGACACCAGTTGTCTTGGAGCTTCTGAAGGTGAGACGGGCTTCTGAGAGACGTGGCAGTGAGCCCAGGCTATATAAACACTCTCTCTCTTTCCTTCCTTTCTAGAGACTTATGGATTGTGTCATTTAATAGGAACCTTCCCCTAGAAGTGGGAAGGCAGTTTGGTGTTCTCCCGATGTTGTGGGCTACAACTCCCTTCATCCTTTACCACTGGCAATGCTTATGGGCTGGTGAGAGTTGTAATCCACCAAACTGGAGGACATTGCATTGTCTACTTCGGGGTCAGCAAACATTTTCAGCAGGGGGCTGGTCCACTGTCCCTCAGACCTTGTGGGGGACTGGACTATATTTTTTTGGGGGGGGGGGAATGAATGAATTCCTATGCCCCACAAATAACCCAGAGATGCATTTTAAATAAAAGGACACATTCTACTCATGTAAAAACATGCTGATTCCCAGACCGTCCACAGGCCGGATTTAGAAGGCGATTGGGCCAGATCCGGCCCCTGGGTCTCAGTTTGCCTACCCATGGTCTACTTCATATTTTAGAGCAGTTGCACATTGCAAGGGAACTGTGTGTGTGTGTTCTAGGAAGCTGTTTCAGTTCATTTAGGGCACATACTTCCCAAACTTGGGCCGCCAGCTGTTTTGGGACTACAGTTCCCATCATCCCCGACCACTGGTCCTGCTAGCTAGGGATTGTGGGAGTTGTAGTCCAACAACAGCCAGAGAGCAAAGTTTGGGAAACACTGATAGGGGTAACTAAGAAGCCTAATCAGTGTCCCAAGTAGGAAGCCTTCTAGAACAGCATCTTCTGCAAAGCGCAGAGCTCCTCAACAGACAACTTGGAATGGGCAGGGATGTTTGAAAACCACTGAACTGGAATTACTGGTTCTGCATGCAACTTTATTTCCTGCACTTCTGTTTTCTTGCGTTCCTTTCAAACTGCAGTACCTGTTGCAAAGGTGGTTTTTTTAAACTGATATTTCACTCTAAATTTCATTGACAGCAGTGAGTGTGGTGTGACACAACAACGAAGGTTACTGAACACTGCCACTCCACCACCACCCTTTCTGCACATGCATGCTTCTGTTCTCACATGATTCACCCATGAAAACAGTAGGAAAGATCTTTATGCTGGCATACCGCCTCTATTTTTGTCACTTTACACCTACAGTTTTCTGGCTTATTGGTGTTGCAAACAGATTTTTTTATGAAAGCAATTAACATGGAAATGAGCACTAAACTTTACCATATTCTGCTAGATTTCCAGAAGCAGTTTTTGCATAATGTAAAAGCACAAATATAATGCAGAAATTAGAGAAACAGAATAAACTGCTGTGTGAATGCAGCCCACTCTTCCTGCCACATCCACTCTGATTTTTTTTTTTTGGGGGGGGGTTAACTGAGCATATTAAACCTAGAGAGAGAGAAAATTGAGGAGATGTTTGCAGCATAAAAAAAAAATTAAAGGGAATTTGGCAAGAAGAGGAGCCTCATTTGATGATACTTACTTCTAAGGGTTGGGCAATAAGCAATTGTGTTACTGTGTTATTTTTCCCACAGTTAAACACTAGTAAGAAAATTCCCTCCACACTTAAAGACTGGGAAGAAAATTTCCTAAGGGAAAGAAAGCGTGGTTCAATCCACTGGCTCTATCTCAATTCCAATGCTCTTATGTCGAGGTTCCTTGTTTCCCACTAGGGCTTGCATTATAGAAAAGCTGGGGTAGAACAACTTTCGTATCTGCACGACAGTTCTGCTTTCAGTGTGGCTCTTGTCTCCCCAGCCTTTTCTTAGCTCTGTGCAAGTTGCTACAGACATCATAGAATTCCCCTCCTTGTACGTTTTCAGGTAAAGTGAAGGATAAGCATTTGTTTAGAGATACACAACGCATCCCTGGTCCCTCATAGCTGTATATGGTCCTTTACTTCATATCCCTTTCCATTTTCCACCAGGATGGATTCAAGGATACAGAGAACCGCCTGATCCTCTATGTGCTGACGCGGCCTCTGGCTTTGCTGCTGATGGCGGTGGTGAGCAGCGGCCTGCGTTTCTTCCTGAACTCGTTTGTGGTGGCTCTCGTGCTGCCGGTCCTGCTCACCGTGGTGGCTCTGAAGCTTCTGCTGTGGCGCTCGCCGGACTTGAGGCACCTGCATGCCTACTACAGCACAGGGCAGCGCGGGCTGTGGGTGGCTGTATACGACGAGGACGACGTGTGCGGCTGCGTGGCTCTGGAGCCCTGCGGCGGGGAACCACGCACGGCGGAGCTCAAGCGCCTGGCTGTGAACCGGTGGTACCGGCGCTCTGGTGTGGGCCGCTCCCTCCTCAGCTTCCTGGAGGCTCACGCTCGTGCCCAGGGCTTCAAATTCTTAGTGGCCCAGGTCTCGGTAGTCACCAAGGCAGCGATTGGGCTCTTTGAGAGCACTGGCTACAACATGAGTGGTGGGCGGCGGTGGCTGGGCTACACCATACAGCAGGAGTTCAGCAAGGAGCTCTAGTTGGTCTGCCTGCCAGTTAGCCACTAGTCTTGAGGAATCCCTGCCCGCCCCCTAAATGTGGGGAAAGCACCGAGCTCCAGAAGCAAGACTGCAGGGAACAAGTCATCTCTTAAGCCCCCAAACAGGGCAGTTCCTCTCAACAAAAGTGGCTTTCTCTGCCTGGAAAATCAGACACTGTAGCCATGGGCACAGAGCTAGGGGAAAGGGTTGTCCATTAAGAGCCTTCTCCCCGGTCTGCCACATCACTCAGGCTCCCTGTCATTTAGAGTTTTCTACCAAAGCCACCCCAGATTATCTGTCCATAGTTTTGAAGAGTGGAAATAACCAATAGTTAGTTGTTGTCCCCCACCCCATGCCCTGCCTCTGGTCAGACTCTACACCAAACACATTCAAATCTTAGACCAGGGTAAACCTCAAATTCTAGGACTTGCATAAATACTGCATATCAAGCAAACCTGGATTTCTATACAGTGCAGTTGGCGTGAATGGCATTTTACAGACATGAGAGGGCAGGGCTCTATGCTAAGGAGCTTTATTTATTTATTTGCTATGTTTTATTTAATAATAATGATAATTTTATTATTTATACCCCATCCATCTGGATGGGTTGTTGTATAGCCTTGCCCTATTCTACTGTCTTTTTGTGCATTTGGAACTTCATAGGGAGGAATGCTTTTTGTGTTTGGGTGGGTGGTGGTGCGTATTTTAGGAATATGCACATGTGTGTGTGGACAACTTTTCTGCTTGCTCCAAATCTCTCCCTCCTTCCCAAGCTGCTTTTCCTTAAAAAAGAGCTGCTGGGGTTCTGTTACACTCATTTCCATGCAACATGCAGTTTGACTTACAAGGTGGCAAATGGCACCTTGTTCTCTGTTGGATTTGTACAACTATCAAACTAGGTAGATTCGAGGATGATCCATTCAGGGCTTTATAGGTCAAGGCTGATCCTGTCAACTGTGTCTCTATACGCACATGGGGTTTTTTTGACGGTATCATTGCAGCTGACAGGGACTTTGCCTCTATGGAGCCTTTCAGCTTCCTCCTGAGTCCCGGGACTTGGGGTCTGAAGAGAGAGAACCTTTTCCATGTGGCTTCTGGATCCCAGTTCCTCCAGAGGCTGAAGCAATTGAGAAAACTGTGGATTGGCTGTGAGGTGGGTGGGAATCACATGTCCAGCCCCCAGCTCCCAACTCAAGTCATCCTGGGCTTGCAGCATCTCTGTGTGTGCACCCCACTCCCCAAGAGGACACAGCAGACTGGAGACTCTATGATAAGGCAATTCAGGGAAATCTATGATATCGCTGTAGATAAATATGTCTTGCTAACGGCCTGTGATTATGAGTGGGAAGAAGTGGCTGGACCCAGCGGTGTAGTTCATAATACAGAAATGCACCCTGCAGCCTTCTGGAATGAATCCCTGTTGGTGGGGACTGGGTTACCTGTATTGGGTATAGAGGAGATATTTTGCTTTCATTATAAGTGCTCTCAATATGAGCCATTTCTGTTTCCCCACAGGAGCAACCCCTAAAGAAGGAACAGGGAGCAATGGCTCATTTCTTTTTAACAGGAGGATGAGGATTTCATCTGCAAACCACCTTCCTTGGAAAAGTTGGGCCATTGGATGGGGGGGGGGGGAATCTCCACTACCCCCCACCCCACCCCACAAATAAAAAGCTTGCCTACCCTAGTGTGTCTAGAGGAAATGTATTTTCCCAAAGTGGATGAAAACTGGGAAATGGGCTTGAAGTGTGAGGGTGATAAAACATGTCCACAAAGATTAGATCTTTATACGTGGAGAACCCAGAGGGGAAAACTTGTGATACAGAGAGTTGTTACACCAAAGGTCAAATGGCATATGTGTGTGAATATGTACAGGAACGGGCTTCCCCAGGTTTATGTAATTTAAAACGGGGGTAGATGTTCCTCCATTTAAGAAATGAATGGTGGGTAGGGAGAGGGAGAAATCCAAATGGGTGGTGATTTGGAGAGGGTTTCAAAACACTGGAAAGGAATGACTTTTTGTATGTGTGTATAAATAAATATTTAGATGGTTTTAATTAAATAGTTTTAATGACTTGGGCAGTTCAGTTACACTCTGTGTGTAAACCTCATTGGCGGACGAAGGTTAAGATTAGAAATTAATTAAATACACATTTTAAAACAATCTGAATGGCATGGAAATTTGCTGTACTCCTGCTTATCTGATGCAGGCTGAAATTTCTGAAGAGTCCAGGGCAGCTCCACATCAGACATATTACACTAGTGTCGCCTTGCAGCCCTTTGAAAAAATAAGTTTGGTGCCCAGCACCCTTAGATGGAAGGGACAGTCTTTGATCAGGAATCTACTGCCATAAATTTCAAACTCTGTAGGACATAAGCTGTGAATACTTAGTAGTGCAGAGAAGGCACACTACACATTCTCAAAAGCACTAGTTGATTGCTTCACATGTTCTAGGGCTGCAGCCTGACTTCGTAAAGCATAAGTCCCAGGGACCAGAATAAACACTTCTAAATGTGGTTTGTGTGCACACAATTACCCCAACAAAAGATCCTAGCAACTATGCACTTAACTATATTTTACTGGTCATCTTCCCCAAAGTAGCCTGCCGCTGCTCTAAATTAGTCTGGAATGTTTAGCTGTGCAGTGCTGGGTTGCTATGGTTACCAGTTATTGTGCTAGAAACCATGGAACCAACCCAGTAACAGAAATTCTTGTTGGAGCAATGGGTGCATCCCATAAACTAGGAATAGCCACCACTGGGTCCCCCAGGCTCGCTCAAAGCCGCAGGGCCTAGGTTCATGTTTCTGGTGATACCTCCATTGTGATTTCCCCCAGACACAACCTCATCTTGACTGTTTCTGTTCCTCTTTTCCTAAATACAAGCAGACCAGCTGCTTCTCTGGGATGGTGGGTGTGACTCATATTTCCTGTGACATGCTTTCCCTGTGGATAGATTTGGCTATTGCTTTGCTGCTGCTGTGCTTCCAACCGGCGTCAGTCTGCATTTCATCCCTGTGTGGGTGTGAAGATAAGGAAGCTCGGAATATCGTGAAGCGCAGGAACTTCCACAGATCTGTGGGCCTCAAGCAGGGGCCACAGTACCACAGAACCCTGTCAGAATGGTTTCCATGCTCTCTCATTTGTACTCTGCCCTTCTTCCAAGGAGCTTGTGGCAGCTGACTTGGTGTCTCCCCATGTTTATCCCACGTTGAATGAACAAGTCAACCACTGTTATCTTGGTGGGTAAGATGCCATTTTATAGATAGCAAACAGAGGAAGAGTACTTGCACCAAACCCAGCTCTAATACTTGTGAAATGAGGGTAGGGACAAACAACATGTTACACAGCAGTTTTGCAAAGTGATATTCCAACACTTCTTCCTTTGAAACATAACCACCAATTCATTTGAAAAGGGCAACGGAAGGGGAAGGGATAGTCACCCGAGCTCTGTTCTTCAGTGAAAATGGTGGACCTCTCTCCAGCTGCTGTTTGCCCTCTGAGAAGGGGGAACTGGTCAGGGAAATGGCTGAGGGGAGGACTTAAGTGTGTGTTGAAAAAAACAGTTGTGGAACTCAGTGGGAAGCAATGGTTGGATTTAATTCATCAGTGTATTAAAGGAAAGGGGCAGTGAGGCCAGGTAGAAAGGAAGTTGAAGGAAGTGGAAACAAAGCCAGAGGGTGTGGGAGATGTGTTGAGGTAGAAAATTAAGATAAATAGGGACAGTGGGAAAGGGTAGAAAAAGCATTTGTGTAAGTTTACCATCTTTTCTCCAGCACATGACAGAAGTTCCAGCAGCGGAAGTTTGGACGGAGGCCTCATGGAAAAACATTCACTTGTGTGATACTGCTAAAGGTGCAGAAGAGGTGCCTGCCTCTTCTACAAAAGGGGGGGGGGGACAAAGTAAGGGATGGGGAATGAAATAGGATTGAGGAAAATGTGCAAGGGATGGCTAGCGATGAGGTGTGGCTCTGGAAAATGTTTTCACTCTTTCTCCCCACCTCTGCACACAAGTGGACTGGAAATGCAAAAGAAATACTGCATTGAATGAAACCAGGCCTTTAAGTCTTTGAGAGCTTATACCTCTTGTAGCCAGAACACACCATTTCAGAAGTGCTACTACCAATGTTGTTCCTTTGAAAATCCTTGCACAAATGTGGCTCTCCCAGGATTGTCGAAACACCTCCTATCGGTCTCCTCCACTCTGGCTCTTTCCTCTTCCCAGGCTGCAGATTGGAGGCTACATGACCCAGAGCAAGCAGGGGTGTTTCCCACTCTTTTCTGCCTGGCTGACTCACTGCCTGGGTCCTCTGCCGGCAATAAAAAACGCCTCTGATTTACAGAGTTTCCTTTACAGCTGACCAGGACGCAGAACCGGCCACTAAGACAATGCAACAACGCCTCTTGTTTCTTCTGGGTGAGTGTTGCCCTCTGCACAGCCAACCCCAATTCCTGGATGCAACTCTGAATTATCTTGTGAACAGCTGGTCCTGCCAAGGAGCAGGGGGCTAAGAGTTTCCACATCAGAAATTGTGGGGTTTGCTTATTGGGGACCAAGATGTCTGAGCAGGGAATGAGTTCTACTTGAGAAGCATTGAAAAGAAGCCTACTCAGGTCAGTGCAATAGTGTCTGCAACACTGCAGCATAAATAGCATCTTTGCTTTCACAAAGCAGCTCTGTTTGCCTCCCCCACCACCTACTTGCACATTGGGAAATCTTTTCTCCATCTAAAATACATGTTGTACATTCATTTACTCTGCAATAGCCTGATCTGTATTGGTTTCTGAAACAAGGGACTGTTAGTAAACTGACTGTACTAGTTTACTTTTTTAAAAAGCCTGAAGAATGATGACTCTCATAACGGATCTGGTTGCACTTATATAGAAAAGCTGCAACTCAAGCCTGTTCTGAAACTTTTATTGTCCCCATTTACTGTGAATGGAGGGATGGAAGAGAAGCAGTGTACTGATATGTTGTGTCCATTTACTGAAATCAATGTATTACCCCCAAAGTTTGAAATCTGCAGAACACATTTTTTAAAAAGACATTCCCTGTATCTCCCTGAAAGACATGACAGGGACAAGTTCCAGAAAGCAGAGAGGTAGTTTGACCATATTTAGAATAGATGTTGTTAATGGCATTTTATATTTTGTGAAAAGTCCCACATTGGGCAAAATATTCCTGCACCGCAGGGAGTTGGAATAGATGATCTTCATGATCCCTCCTACAGGCAGGCAGGCAGTTCAGACCTCTGGCAAGAGGGGTCTGTCTTTATTCTGGCATGTGGCCCCTAACAGATTATCCCACCCCTTGACAGAAGAAAGACTCCCCACCACTGATCCATAACTGTGCTCTGAACATGTGAATAACATCCAAAATCCTTCCCTATAGCCTTTGTAAGTTAAGAGTACAAAAGGCTGATAAAGAGTAGTAGGAGTTAAAGAAGCTGGTGTAATGCTCTAGGTATTTTAAAGAGTATTGGTGAACAGCTGCTTGTGATTGACAGGAGCATTCCAAGGCGGTTGGAGTCTGTTGGAATCAGAGTCCATTGGAGAAGGCCATTGGGCTACCATATTTATTTGCCGCCAGTAGCTGCCTCTATCCGCTCCCTCTGGAGGAAGGAAGGAGCCTAGGACCAGGACCCATAAACACCTCAGCACATCCCTAATATTGAGAGCCAATCTTGTCTTTTTTTTTTAAAAAAAAAAAAAAACAGGAGTTAAATAAAGTGTGGAATAGTATCAGCAGTGGTTAGGAGACTCAGGAAAGAAAAGTTAGTGAGATTAGGGTGAGGACAGGGATGGAAGATGCAGAAATAGACTTTTCCGTTGTGGATAGGCTCAGACTTTGCTCTTATTTTATAGGAAGAAGTCCCAGGTAGTATGGGTTAATACACACCTTTTTATTTGTTTAACCCTCCAAATATTATTTTCTGGCTCTGGCTCTGGCTCTCCCATGGGCATGAAAATATCTACCTAGATCCATCTCTGCCAGGGCTTGGCAGCCTGTTGTGATCTTGAGGACACAGCCCAGAATGTTTACACCAGTAGAACTAACCTTCCACTTGAGCTTAATCTCATTTGAAACCTCTTGCCTTGTTTTTGCAGTTGCCTTCCTGAGACTTCATGCCACAGGTAAAACGGAAAGCAATCTCTGTCTCTTTCCCCTTTGCTTCCTCCAGTGACCTCCAGGTTGGGAAGATAGGAAGCTTAGCTGCCTTACACCGAGTCAGATAATTGCTCAGTCTAGCTTAGTATTGCCTAACACTGACTGGCAGCTGCTTTCCGGGGCTTCAAGGAGGAGTCTCTCCCATAACTATTTGGAGATGTCAGGGATTGATCCTGGGACCTTCTGCATGCAAGACAGATTTCCTACCACTGAGCTATGGCCTTTCTCCACAGCCTGAGATGCTATCATCATTCCTTCTATTTTCAATGTTCAGGCCGGAGTGCTTGTGCTGTGCAGGCTAAACAACACCGTCCGTGCACTAGATGAACATTTCAGAAGGCTTGCAGAAGTAAATAAAAACCACCCTCAAACCCTTAGAAAACAATAACCTAGAAAACTGGATGGGAAGGGGAACTGAATGGAATACTGGCACTGTGAACAGGAGAACTCCACACTGCAGCATTTTGTTGCAGGTCCCCTGTGTCCTGCATAATTAGATGTAGAATAGGCTGACAATTTATTACATGCTGTGCTCCCCATCATTTTCCAAGGGGAAAACTTCTGTTATTTTTCATTAGTGTGCAAATGAGAATAGCATGTTTACAAACACTATTGATTTGATCTTGCTATAGTTCTGGCCTTGGGGGAGATGGCCTTAAGAGCCAAGGGCATTGTTTAGGAAAGGTGAAAACTGATTTGATAATCAGATCAAGAGAGGAGATGTCAGGATGGGGATGTGGGATATCAAATTTCAGAACTGCCTACTTAAGTGGGAGAAAGAGATAAGACAGGTCTCTCCTTGACTTTGATTATTTCTCCTCCTGGCAGGTTCCTTTCCAGTGCGTCTGTCTGGAGGCCCAAGCCTCTGTGCAGGACGGGTGGAACTGTTCCACCAGGGTGAATGGGGGACAGTGTGTGATGACAGTTGGGATTTGCAGGACGCAGCTGTGGTGTGTCGAGAGCTAGACTGTGGGGCTGCCCTTTCAGCACCCCATGGGGCCTGGTTTGGTGAAGGACCTGGACCCATCTGGCTGAATGAGGTGCGCTGCATGGGCACTGAGGAATACCTGCACTCCTGCCCCCATATTGGGTTTCGCAAGCATGTCTGCACCCATGAGGAGGATGCCAGTGCCATATGCTCAGGTAGGACTCTTGTGATTCAGAAATTTCACCAGATGAACTCTGATGAAAGCTTACTTTCCCACAGAGTTGATTGCTTCAAGCAAACGGGTTGTTGTCGCACAGACACATCTCTGTACAGTCCAATTTAAAGCATCCAACAAGAGGATGTTTAAAGATAAATTCAGCACTTGAATTATTGGAAGACATGTTTGTATAAAGTTACATTTGGCTAAACTTGTGGGAGTCAGGGGGTGACGCTTGCAAATTCATTAAATGACCCCTGCCTTTCCTCTGTATAATTCATACTGCTCTGCTTAGTTAAAAAGGCCTACCTGTGAACTCCCTTTAACTGAAAGCTCTGCAGTCTCACCTTTTGACAGTATGGGGGAATGTATCCAGCCAGCTCTTTAAAATTAAGGCTGCTTGTTGCGATTGGGTCCAAGCATAGACCTGGAGGCAAGTTTAGGTGTTTAATAACTATTGTTCTATCCCTGAGGAAAAGGGACCTAAGTGTTTTGTAGCATACTGGACCAACCAGCACGTTCATTTCTCTCATCTCCCTTGGCAGCTCAGCGCTTTGCTCCTCTTACTGCCTTCCCCCCTCAACCGGCATTCAGATGGGGCAACATGAAAGCAGTAACGACAGCAAGACCACTCATATCTTCTGCACCTGCTGAGGGTGAGTGTGCAGGCATCCCTGAAGTGCACCACTTTCATCGTTTAGCTGAACAATATCCATCTCTAAAGTAGGGTTAAAAGAGATTGTGGGGATGGGTTCTGGGGACCCATTTATTAAATCTTCTGCCATATATTTGCATGGTGGCAGTGCTCCTGTTGTAACACACCTTGGATCAGGTTGCAACCCACTAGTGGGTCCAGTCCCACCAGTTGAAAACCAGTGATCTAAGAAGATCAAGCTTGCTTCCTTTTTCTAGCTCAGCTTTAACTTAGCCTGAGAGCTTCTTCTGCTACATTTTTATGAATTTGTTAAGGCACAGGAGCTGTTTGATTCGGGCACAGGAGCAAAGTGGCAACCATACCAATTTTTTTATTCTATCATTGTGCCAAGTAATCATGGAGAAAAGGGAGAGAAAAAATGTAGTACGGAAGAAGGAAAAGTCTGTTGGTTTCACAAGACACTTTCTATACTGAATAAAAAGCCATTATTTAGCTCAGAGGTGGAGAACCTTTTTCAGTCCATGGACCACATTTGCTCATGGGGAACCTTCCAGGAGCCACATACCAGTAGTGAGTGGGGTCAGGGGCAAAACTGGGCGCTTAACATTGTACTGGGCACTTAGCATTGTACATTCCAGACATGAAAACTCAGAAAGTCCGCCCCCCCCCCCACTCACATCTCCATCCAGGTCAATTCAAGATATTATACTTAGGGAAAAGCAATCAAGGGTGTAAAACAGAACCAGAGAAGGGTAGGTCATAGCCTAGGAAAAGTTCTAGAGGCCCAAGGTGTCCCTTTCCTGCTTTAGTTGCACAACAGTTGTGGGCTTTCATCTAGAAATAAAATGGAGAGTGGCATTCAGATTGTGGCTTGGGCTGGAGACAGTTCAGTTCCACTTGCCTTAAGGTTAGTGGGCTTCAGCATTTGCTTTAGTGCCCAATCAGAAATTTGGACTAATTTTCCTTGAAAAAACAGTTAGGCTGTAAGATGGGAGAACCCCATGCCCCACTTTTGGGCTCTCCAGGTGCTATAGCTTCTCTTAATCTCCTCTCCCCCTTTCCCCCTCCAGGGACCCCTGCTCTACGTCTCGTGGGTGGCAGAAGCCGCTGTTCTGGCCGACTGGAGGTGTTTCATGAAGGGGAATGGGGCACAGTATGTGATGACATGTGGGACCTTCTGGATGTTGCTGTGGTCTGCCGGGAGCTGGACTGTGGGGAGGCGCTGGCAGCACCAGGCGGTGCCTTCTTTGGTGAGGGGAGCAGTGTCATCTGGCTAGATGATGTACAGTGCCAAGGAGAAGAGTCAATGTTGTCGGAGTGCCATACCAGCCTTTGGGGGACAACCAACTGCCGACACAGTGAAGATGCTGGGGCTGTGTGTTCTGGTGAGAGAACTGTAGCATTATTTACACTTAATCATTCAGACTTCTGAGGAAATTCTGAGAATTCTGGTTTTGTGAGGATTCCAGAGGCTAGGAATCTCAATCATCCATCCCTTAGCATCCATCCCAACAGCAATTTCTAGGATCAGTTGGATGAAGCCATGAGTTATAAAGCTGGTGAAAGATATGAGTTATAAAGCTGGTGTAGATATACCATTGGTATACAGTGGTACCTCCGGTTACAAACTTACGGTAATTCATTCCAGAGGTCTGTTCTTAAGCCGAAACCACTCGTAACATTTGGCACGCTTTCGCTAATGGCGCCTCCCACTGCTGCTGCACTCCCGGCGCGCAACTTTCGCTCACATCCCGGGGCAAAGTTCGCAACCGGAAGCATCTGCTTCCGGGTTAGTGGAGCTCGTAACCCGAAGCGTTTGCAAGGAGGACGGTACGCAACACGGGGTTCCACTGTACTCTGGCCATGGAAAGGTAGCATTGGTCTTACTGTGAAAATTATTTCTCATTTGGTGTGTGGATGTCTCCAAGTGAGATGTGTTTCTCCTGTTGCTCGTTAAGGCAGGAAACCATGTTGTATGCTCTCTCTTCCTGTTGAAGCCTCAGTTCCATGGCTGAGCTAAATTCTCTCTCTCTCTCTCTCTCTCTCTCTCACACACACACACACACACACACACACGTGTATGTATAAGCAACAGAAGAGATTATAGAAGAGTATGGGCTCTGGTAATACTGGATGTCAGGACTACAAGTTAGCTAGCAATATAAGAAACAGTGTGAAATAACCACTATTAGGATGTGACCTGTGCAACAGCTTTCACAGTAAGACCAATACTACCTTTTTCTTTAAGTACTGGATATCTCACAGTGGGGTGTACTAAAGCTAATGATACATTGGATGGGAAATTAAGTGTCTTCTGCCATGGCTATTACATTCTTGTCTCAAGCTGCTCATACTTCTTGGACACTTTTTGTTATCTTGATCACAGGCTGTCAGTAAGTGGTCAGAGACTATAGTCCTATAACACCGGTGATCAGGTATGTGTTGATCCCAGAGTGTTCTTCCACACTCAGGTCATGCTTGCACTATAGACTGAGTGCTGCTTCTTATAATTCTGAGATTAGGAATCTCAGGCTTGGTCATGTGTCTTCAGCCAGTTTTGATTTGCAGTATTGGAATTCCAGACTTCATCAGGAATACTGAGGCTTCAACAGGAAGACAGAGTTGAGAAATTCCTCTGAAGCAAATGGTTTTCTGCCTTCCCAAGCAACAGGAGCAACCCAACCCACTCAAAGACATCCAGCACCCAAGGGAGAAGCTAATGATTATACCAGTATTAATTTTGCTCTAAATTATTGTGCGGGGCTATGGTTGCACTGAAGCTTCCTTTGTATGTGCTGTGTCTATGTCACATGGTGTATCATCTCCTCACAGGTGAGATGCCCCTGGCCATGGTGGAAGAGCATGTGGCCATGCTCACAAGGACCTTGGCACCCCAGAGGCGCCGGTATATAGCCCCTAAAAGAATTCCCCGTCCTACTCAGCCTACAGGGAACCAAGAAACAACTGTAGCTAATGAAGCGTTACAAATAGAAAAGAGCCAAAAGGAAACAGTGCCAGATGGTGAGTAGCAGAGAGAGGTAGGTGTTTATGTCCATCATTGACTCCCAGGCAATTTGCACAGGTGTTGTTTCTTGTTTGAAATGGGGGTGCCAATATAATTAACAACTATGAAAACACAATCTAAGTGACAAAAGATATTACATGACAACAGATTTTGCATCTTTGCTTTAACAAACCCCTTGAAAAAGGGAGCAGAGATTGAGTCACTGGTTGAACTTCAAATGAAGAATTATGAAACAAAATTCAGTTGTGACATCTCAGTGCTCAAGGAAGTTATCACATTATACAGCATGTTTTACTTGTTTTATGGCCCCCTTGAAAACATGAGTGAAGGTCAAGTTAAAACATAGGGCCCCTCCATTCCCCCACCTGCTGCTACCTAAGCAAACAGGTACGACTCCACTTTCATTTGAGTAAATGACAAAATTTGGGGAGATCCAATCATGGATCTTCCACATGGCATCTAGTTTTGTCTTGAACTGCTTTCAGGGGACATGGGCTGCATAGTCATGGTATCTGGATTCCTTGCAATGATACTGTGTTTAGATGTTTATTTATTTGTGCTTTAATTTGTTTTAATGTTTATACTGTGGCTGTAAGTTGCTTTGGGTCACTTTTGTGAGAAAAGCGATATCATCATTATAAAAAATAGAGGCCTTTGGGATTCACTAGAATGAACTGAGAACCTCAAAGGGAAGGACCATGGTTTACAAGTGAGAGATCTGTGATCTCTTATCCTATAAACATTTCCTCTTCATATGCTTTTAAACTCAGGCCAGTGGCAGGTGCGGCTGCAAGGAGGCCCTGGATCCTGTGCTGGACGGGTAGAGGTTCTGTATCAAGATTACTGGGGCACGGTATGCGATGATGGCTGGGATCTGGTGGACGCGGCAGTGGTGTGCCGCGAGTTGGGCTGTGGGGCCCCTCTTCTCAGCCCTGGTAATGCAAGATATGGGCCAGGATCTGGACCTATCTGGTTGGATGATGTCAACTGCACTGGGGCAGAGTTCACTCTACAGAACTGCCGCTCCCAGCCATGGGGGACGCATAACTGCAATCATCATGAAGATGCTTCAGTCATCTGCACAGGTAGGGAACAACTCAATTTACCAGCTGATTCCCAGTCATGTTCAGTGAGTCCATTTGCCTGGTTCCAAAACATTATGAGATATGCCATATTTAGGAGAGAGAACCCTGAACTTGTGAATAAGCCAATAATAGAAAATTCAATGTCCTTGGGGGGAAAGCAGTAACAATTTCAAATGGGCTAAACCCAGTTTCATTCTGGAGACTCCAGCAAGCACCTTATATACAGTACTAAAGACTTATATTGGTTTTAGGTAAAGGTAAAGGGACCCCTGACCATTAGGTCCAGTCATGACCGACTTTGGGGTTGCGGTGCTCATCTCGCTTTATTAGCCAAGGGAGCCAGCGTACAGCTTTCGGGTCATGTGGCCAGCATGACTAAGCCACTTCTGGCGAACCAGAGCAGCGCTGGAAATGCCGTTTACCTTCCCTATTTATACTTGCACTTTGATGTGCTTTTGAACTGCTAGGTTGGCAGGAGTATATTGGTTTTATGGCAGCCTAATTGCTATGGCTTTCCATCTTGGGAATCTATTTAGGTGAGGGTGCTGAGAATTCTCCCTGCACTGCTATAATTCCCCGCCAAGAAGAAACGACTGTTAAAGTAATTTTAGTCGGTGATGTAGGAACACCTTCTGTATTTTCAGGCAGGTGGAAGAGTCTGTCATTGCCAAACTCATCAAGCAATTCAAAGATAGCTGCACCTGCTACAACCATTAATCCAGGGCAAAGTGTCTTGGATGTGGCTGAGACCAGCCCAACTACTCAGGAGTTTTCAGCCAGCTGGGAGCTAGAGTTCCCTGAAGCACCAATCCTAACCACACAAACTGTGGAGCTCGAACTGGAAAAGGAGCAAAAGCAAGCGAGCCCCTTCAACAGAATTGAAACAACCACTAATACAGAAGCCGTGCAGCACATCCAAGAGGTGGAGTCAAGCAACACTCCAAAGATAGAACCATCCTCACAGGAAAGGGGACAAGAGCCCATTTATGCCTCAGTTGAATCTCTGTCAACCTCAGCCACACTGGATCTGGTATCTGAAAGAGAAACAGAGACAATAAGCCTGTGGAATATAGATAAAGCAACACTTAATCTAGAGATCCTGCAGCACGTTCAGGGGACAGAGTCAACCAGAACCCCCAATACAAGGCCACAAACACATGGATTGGGACAAACCCCCACCCCCTCCACAGCTGAGTTTCAGCCAACCTTAGCCATGCAGGAACTGGAATCTGAGGAAGAAACAGCGACAACAAGCTCAACAGGAACAGGACTGCCCATAGTTGAACCAGGCCTAACACTTGCAACAGAGGTAGTGCAGTCTAAGGAATGGGACATTGCATTTAAAGTGCCCTCAGTACAGAAGGTAGAACTTACCAATCCCACAGCTACAGATCAGGCTACCACTTCCAGTTCAGTTCAGGAACCTGAAAGAGTGAATGTAATTGATAATGTAGTAAAGGAGCTGTTGCTGTTCTCAAATGTCTTGAAGGTTGCAAGAGAGATGGAATTGTCTGCAACCACACAGAATGCACCATCTGTAAACCACATGGAATCCATAAACCACAAATCTTTACATTCTGAAGAGAACACAGATCAGAAGCAACAAGAGGAATCACACACATATTCCCATACCATGGGGCCCACAGGTGAGTAGCTGCCTCAGTGTCAGCTCCAGGATTTTGAGGGGCCTCAGGTAAAGTATCTGCATTTGGGCCCGTCAAATAGTGTGGGCAGTGGTTGTTCCTCATCATTCTCACCACCAGAGGGAGAGAGCAGGAAAGTAAACTGGTTCGCCTGCCTGTCTTTTCCCTCTGAAGCAAAATCTCAGAGGAGATTGACAAGAAAGTCAGTTGGCAGATGGGTGGCTGGCAGCAGATCCATCTTTTTTCCCTCCTTTGCCATCAACCTGTTTGCCTGGCAAAGGCTGCGTACACATAGTACATTTAATGCACACACATTCTCCTCCAAGAATATTGGGAACTGTAGCTTTGTAAGGGTAAATTACAATTCTCGGGATTCTAAAGGAGGGGGGAGATGATAGCATATTTTAAATGTGTGATGTGTATGCAAACTAATAGAAAAGGCAGGTGAATTGCCTGGAAGAGGAGGAGGAACAGAAAATGTGGTGAGTTCTGCTCAATGGTCAATTGTTCACTTACTCTGTGTTTTCTCCCCTCCCAAGAGGGGAAAGGTGAGCAGGCTGCTGCTGCCATGTAGCATTTCTCCCTCTGCACCCCTCCTCGCAGTGACAGCAACTGTAGAGACTCTGTTAGCTGTCTGTGGTGGGCTCCTGCCTGAGCATGGATGCTGGTAGACACCCAACCACATGAACTACTTATATTATGCCTGAACTGCTTATTAGGCAGGAACATACCTTCCCCTTTAGCTCTCTCAGTTGATGAGGGTTAAAGGTGAGCCCCAGCTCTCTGTGAATGAAGAATGCCTTGTAGAATATCCTCCAGAAACCTATGCAATTGCCAGACTTTCTTGGCAGGCAAGTTGATGGAGAACGGGCCTGAGATAGCCTCAGCTACCCTCCTAAGATCAAACATACCCTGCTCTTTTTTTTGGGGGGGGGGTGTTATTTAACTCTGCTGCTCTCATTTAATGTTACCACATTCTCCCTCTCCATTTGCACCAGAGCCTACCATTGCTCCCACTGTCTTGACCTCTTTGGCTGAAACAGATGTTCATGATACGACTGTTCTGCTCCAAAGTACAGTGTCACATACAGTTTCTATAGATGGGCTGCTTGAGGATAGTATGGTGAGCTCAGGAAGCACAGAAATAGGAGCTGGTAAGTATCAGAGACAAAGCTTCCTAGCTGAGGCTAGGAAAAGGGTCCTACTTTGAAGGCCTCTTCCCAAACCGCAGAGCATCATTAACAATTTCCCCACCTTCTGTAGCTTTCAAAAGTTCAGAATTGGGTTTCACTTACCTCACTGGCCATGTTTAAGTCCAGTAGTCAGGGATGGAACTTCCTCCTGGACAAAGTCAGTTTTCACAGAAGAATTTCCTCCTTTTATATACCTTTGGCTATGCTTATTGATCATAGTCACAAGCTATGGCCATTGTGTTTTTGTAGTTTAGTTGATCACATAACGAGCAAATATACCACCTTGGGGATACTTGTTACTGGCTACTGGGGTGATGGTGTCAAGGCACAATACTGTCATTGGTTATTTTCTGTCTCTCCGAATACATAGGTACCACCTCCGCACCAGGCTTGATTGAAGCACCAGGTCCAAACACCACTTTGCCTGAATCTGTCACCCACACTGCTACAGTTAGCGAGTCATCCTCGGACTTCTCTTTTAGGCAAGACTCAAGGGGAAAGGATCAAGGCTGTTGCTGTTCACCACCTGGCCTGGAAAACTTGGTCCATGCAATGACAGGTCTCCGTGGGGAACTAGGCTCCCTCTCTACTGCCATTCAACATCAGGGCTCTCAACTAGAGGCTCTTGCCCGCAGTCTGGCTGAGCTGGCAGCTTCTGTGAACCATCTTGTGGGGGTGCTGCCTACCTTACTGCAGCCAGCAGCTGCCCAGTCTTCCTCAGCTCAAAATACGCAGGATGAAGGCCAAATGCATAACCAGCTGCCCTTAAAATGAAAATAGGACTTTCTGTAAGGAAAGGAAGTTGCCTCTCAAGCCAACTAAAGTCAAACGTCTGCTATGAGGTGAACCCACCTCCCATGAAATCCCATTAAATATGCCATAAGCAGAGGTCATACATGCTACAAAAAGGTACTATAGGAGACCTCTACCCCAATGGTTATGGGGTTTTGGTTGATCTATTTATAAGCAGTTAACTAGAAAAATGTGCTGAGAATGGTAAAATTGGGAAAAATTGCACAGTTCACAGGAGGATGCATGGTCTGAAATCCAGAAGTCAAACGGATTTGTAGATTTTTTGGAAAATGAACATGATATAGAAATTTCAAAGGTAAAAATGCAGAACCGATTATGATTGGGTACTAGATTGATTGGGTACTAGATTGTGCTAAGAAAAATGTTCAAATAAGTGTTTGTATAATTGCTTACATTGATGTGTGGTGGCCTGATCAGTATTATCTTCTAAAATATTTTGGATTTTAGCATAAGCCTTCATGAATACTCCATTCATTTGTTTGTGTAGGCTGGTCATTGAACCTTTCTATGTAATAAACTGTTGAATTTTGTGTGATCATTCCTGTGCAAAATGGGAGGAACGAGTAGAGAAGGCTGGAAAGGGCAGGAGCCAAGCACTAGGTGTATTCTTTTTGGTAATACTGTATATCCACCGTCTCAGAAGTAGATTCCTGAAACGACCACAAGATGTCATCACAATGTCATACAGACACAACCCAAGAACCATAATTGAAATCCCTTCCATAGTTCCATAATTGAAATCACTTCCATCCTCTTCCCCCAGTCAATTTGATCAGTTAAACCTACTCCTAATAGAACTACTACAATAGTGTAAGAAGTCACCTAGAGGGATGATTTTAGGAGAGAAGCTGACACCTTCACTAATGTCTGAATCTGTTGGACAAAACTCTGCAATAATAAACAATTAAATTATAATCATTATGCTTACTTTGGTAAAAATAAAATAAAAAGATGTATCCAATACATTAGAATTAGGAGTTTTGCTGGTGATGTCAATAAGGATGATAAATGGTATCATTATCATAAATAAACAAAATTTCACACTTGCCACATGTTCATATGGCCTCTGGGTCAGGGACCTAATCTCTCTCCCCCCCCCATGCCTCTTAATAAAGTCCCATGCATTTTAATGGAGAAAGTATTAAGAATTTAAATTTTAATAGAGAAGGGTGACCAAGATGATCAAGGGTCTGGAAGCCAAGCCTTATGAGGAACAGTTGAAGGAGCTGGGTATGTTTAGCCTGGAACAGAGGAGACTTAGAAGAGATATGATAGCCATCTTCAAATATCTAAAGGGCTGTCACATGGAAGATGGAGCAAGCTTGTTTTCTCCTGCTCTGGAGGGTAGGACACAAACCAATGGCTTCAAGTTACAAGAAAGGCGATTCCAACTAAACATCAGGAAGAACTTTATGACAGTAAGAGCAGTTCAACAGTGAAACAGGCTCCCTTGGGAGCTGGTGGACTCGGCTTCATTGGAGGTTTTTAAGCAGAGATTGGATGGCCATCTGTCATCATGGATACTTTAGTTGAGATTTCTGCATTTCAGGGGGTTGAACTAGATTACCCTTGGGGTCCCTTCAAAATTTATAGTTCTATGCTTTTATGATGGTAACAGATTAAAATAAGCTTCCTTCATTCAGAGGCAATATATTACCGATTTCTAGAAGCTGGAGACTTTTCCAGGTGACATTAAGCTCACTGCTGTTGAAGGTCTGCTAGACGTTTTGTCTGTTCTAACAAAGGAGGGTGGTATCTTCTTGGAGGAGTTGCTTCTCCCGCTTGCTGCAATAAGCAGAGTCTATGCAAATTACCTGTAGAATCTTAGTCCCTATGAGTTGGAGGAAAACTGTCTTTTCCTAGTTCCAGCCTTCTCAGTGGTCTGAGACCATTTTTGCACCATTGTCTTTTTGTGGTGCATAGGTGCCAATTGTAGGGAAAAAATGGTGCTTGCCCACACTTTCACTTGTCCTAAGGCTAGACAGCATGGGCCAATGCACTTTTGCCTTTGTTCTACAACTCCCCCCCCCCCCAAAAAAAACCCGCTCTTTAGTACTAAAGCAGAGCAAATTGGCGTTTGCTCCAACTCAGTGGTAAAGATTGGGCTTTCCTGGGGGGAAGTGGTGGGACAAATACAAGTCTGGATGAGCCCTGAATCTACTGCCCACAGTAGTTGCTTCACAGCAACGTCCGATAGCAAGACAGTTTATTCATTCTCCAAGGCTTTAAAGGTGTTGGTGTCAATGTATTCCATCTGTGTATTCAATGTATTCCATTTTTTCAGTGTCATTCACAGTGTTCTCATCCAAGTGTATCTTGATCTGCGGATAGGGTCACATTACCCAACTGTGGACATCCTGAAGCATTGTGCAGGCAGGGTTTTGTTTTTTACATGTGTGGTGTAAAAAAAAACTACACCCCCTACTTCTGTTGGAGAGTTGCTTCTCCGTGGGTTGCTGGTAGGTCTGGGCATGTCACACACACGTTTAATTTTTGTTTTCTTGCTATTCTGTGAAAGTCTGGTATATTGGAAAACTTGCATCTCATTTACCTCGGGTTAAGTACTTAATTCGTTCCAGAGGTCCGTTCTTAATCTGAAACTGTTCTTAACCTGAAGCACCACTTTAGCTAATGAGGCCTCCTACTGCTGCTGCACCGCTGGAGCATGATTTCTGTTCTCATCCTGAAGCAAAGTTCTTAACCTGAAGCACTATTTCTGGGTTAGCGGAGTCTGTAACCTGAAGCGTATGTAACCTGAAACGTATGTAACCTGAGGTAAAGGTAAAGGGACCCCTGATATTGGGTCCAGTCGTGGCCGACTGGGGTTGCAGCGCTCATCACGCTTTATTGGCCAAGGGAGCCGGCGTACAGCTTCCAGGTCATGTGGCCAGCATGACTAAGCCGCTTCTGGCGAACCAGAGCAGCGCACGGAAATGCCGTTTACCTTCCCGCTGGAGCGGTACCTATTTATCTACTTGCACTTTGACGTGCTTTCAAACTGCTAGGTTGGCAGAAGCAGGGACCGAGCAACAGGAGCTCACCCCGTCGTGGGGATTCGAACCGCTGACCTTCTGATCAGCAAGTCCTAGGCTCTGTGGTTTAACCCACAGCGCACCTGAGATACCACTGTATAAAACATATAAATCCCCCCGACTGGTACACAAATACTTGCTTGAATGCCCACAAAAGTTGAGATTCTTGCATTGCAAGGTGTTGGGACTCGATGACCCTCAGGCTCCCTAGGTGAGAGGTAGCAATCGGAGTTCAGAATGAAGTTTGCTCTTGGAGACTAGACAAGCCATATGATTTTTGCTCTAACCATGGTAACAGGGTATGAACATCAGAGGGATGACATCACAATGCAGGCAACCATGCTAATGGCATCACAATAGCATAGGTGACATCAGAGTAGGCTACTGTTACAACCCCAAGGTTGCACTTTGCTACTAAGTCAGTCCTTTCAAGATGTGACAAAAAACCAGGCAGGATCTTGATCAGGGTGGCCCAACTTTTGACACCAGGTGGGCCACAAAAGTACTTCAACAAGGAACCTATGGGCCACACACTGCTTTGTTGTGGGCCTGTGAGTGGGGAGGGGTAGGGAAGCAAGGCACACACCCAGCCCTTGTTCTGCCTCCCCAAAGCTGGCTATGCTATGCGAGGTACCAGGCTTTGGGAAGGTGTGAGGCTTTCGCAGGGTTCTAGAACCCTAGCATCTCCTTCCTAAAGCTGAGAAAGTGCTAACTAGGCTTTGGGAAGGTTTCAATATTCTGGTTGGTTAAGGTATTGCCAGGCAGAGGGCCTTCTTGGTAGTGGCACCCGCCCTGTGGAAAGCCTTCCCATTAGATGTCCAGTAAATAAACAACTATTTAACTTTTAGAAGACATCTGAAGGCAGTCCTGTTTAGCGAAATTTTTAGGGAAGTTTTTAATGTTTGATGTTTTATTGCTTTTTATTGTTGCTGTTGTTGTTGGGAGCCGCCCAGAGTGGCTAGAGAAACCCAGCCAGATGGGTGGGGTATGAATAATATTATTATTATTTCCAACCCTGCCCCTGCTCCTCAGTGGGTCAAGATTGCCTTACAGATTTTCCTTCAGGTTCTAGCTCTAACTGACTTAAATGTCTCATCTGTGCTGGGAATGCAAAAGGAACGGTGGGGTGGGGTGCCATGTTGGCTTTGAACACATCCCATTGACCCTCTACTGAGGACTCCGTCAGCTGCATTATATTTAGCACAGTGATTAGAGAATGAGAGGCGTGTCAGGTGCAGCTGCTGCCCAGGGATGGGAGGGAGAAGAGAGGTGCTAATTCATTCCGTCATGGGTTGGGAGTGGCAGCCCAGGTGCCACGAGAGACCCTGATAAGGACAGAGCTGCTGTTCAATGAGCTGGTGGCCCCACAGGGGCCTCGCACCTGACCCCATTATGTAAGCGCTCATTAGCAACTAATCCCGCCACCTGTCCCAGCCTTGAGGGGACCAGAGGGGCATGTTGTGGCATGAAGTCCATGGCACTGCACACTCCAAGGACATATGCAGCGGATAGGTTTGGTGTCCTAAGCGCCCTCCCAAAGGGGTCCTGCATATGAAAAAATCCAAAGTAATGATTTACAGTAATCTTTCTCTATATGTGGAAGTAATGGAAAGAGTTCTAGAATGGAGCATATGATTTTAAAAACAGATCTTCATGATTATTTTATATTTTCAGCTCCTTGGGGGCTTAAAATGTTAATTTTTGCCTATGTATTTTCTGTAAAGCACCATGTACACTGATGGTCCTTATTAATCATATTAATAATAATTGCAGGTGTTTTTTCCAGGAAAACCTAAGCCCTAACTAGGAACGGCTGAATCTGCCAATCTGCCTGTTTCTCATTCTTCCAAACTTAATTTCAGTGACGCACATTTCCAAATTAGTTCATGGTTGTTGTTTTAAGTCCTTATGAAAATTCATAGCATTTTAGTGTGAATTTCTTCTAATATACATACACACACTTGCATGCAGCTTTGTATACATTATTGCAAGGTCATTTCCCCTAATATAATGCATTTTTCTATGTTATTTTCACTAATACGTGCATTTTTATGTACACTTTACCCTAGTCTATGCATTTTTGTACACATCAGTTGGCTAGAGAGTTGAATTGCAAAATACAGAGAATTTCTAAGAGCAGCCCTGTTCCTGTATTGTTTCACAAAGTGCAAATCAGGTCAAAGTTAAAGGTAAAGGGACCCCTGACCATTAGGTCCAGTTGCGGTTGACTCTGGGGTTGCGGCACTCATCTCACTTTACTGGCCGAGGGAAACGGAGTACAGCTTCTGGGTCATGTGGCCAGCATGGTGAACCAGAGCAGTGCACGGAAACGCCATTTATACCTTCCTGCTGAAGCGGTACCTATTTATCTACTTGCACTTTTGCATTCTTTCGAACTGCTAGGTTGACAGGAGCAGGGACCGAGCAATGGGAGCTCACCCTGTCACAGGGATTTGAACTGCTGACCTTCTGATTGGCAAGCCCTAGGCTCTGTGGTTTAGACCTTGAATTTGTCTTAAAATGTGAATCAAATTTCTCCCCCACTCCTAACATAAAGGTAGCCAATGTGGTGCCCTCCAGATGTTTTGTACTATCAAAGCTATCAACCCAGTCAGTGTAGCCAATGGTCAAGGACTCGATTCCACATCTGGAGGGTACCATGATTGCAATTCCTGCCCTAACCCCTCTTCTTTTGGGAAACGAAGTCCTGTTGAGGAGTGTATTGGGTAGTTACTAAGCAGCTATAAGTGCTTCCTCTCCCCTAGGACAAAACACCTCTCTTGAGCCAGTAATATGTCAGCAACAGCACTGTTCTCAGGGAAGAATACTGTCAGCACACAGGGTCTTCTGCAGACTCCATTGCACAGGCCACACTCAAGGCAAATTCTATCAGTCATAATTAAAGCATTTAGTGGCTATGTTCCAGCAGTACACATGAACTGAGTACAAAGCAGCAGCTGGTACATACAGTGAGAAAGCAAATGCCATTCCAATCAAATAGGTACAACTGGAAGCTATGAATGCCCTGCCCTCTGCTATCCCCAAGGGTAGCCCCCAAGCAACAGCTGCTTGGGCCTACGTCTGGAGTGTTGCTGAACGTCCTTCTGTCATCAGGCCTTCACTCAGCATGGCCACAGAGGGGGACTATTTACAGCCCAACACATCTATTTATACCTCTTTCCCCTCCACCCTCTTTGCTCTGTGCTGCCCCTTGGCCGTTTCATTCCTTCTCACAGCTCCTGGAGACGTCACTGGGAAGAATGTCGCTATCTCCTCTGCAATGGGACAGGGATGCCAACACCAGCTTCTGCGGTACCCAACAGGGGCCTCAGTGGTACCCACACAGGAAACCTTGGCCATACAAGGCAAAGATTGCCTCTTTGCAGGCCCTGGTGAGAATAGAAAGCCAGCAAAATTGACAGATTGGGCATACAGCTAATTACGATAGTCATTTGCTACTCTGCTAGGGATTAAGAGCAACAATTGATTGACTTCAGGAATTCAGGTCCCAACCAAAGGATTAGGAATCTGGACATTCCCAGGAAGTGGCAACATTTGCCTTGCATACTTATGTATCTTATTATCGGGGAGGGATATATACCAATATGAATTTGGGGTGGGGGCAGGCCACGCATAATCTTTACATTTAGTGAAGTGTTAGGATTTGAGCAAACTCACAAGTTCATGAATTTAGCAAGGGCTGGGAAAAATACCAGCTAGCTTCCTCATGAGGCCAGCCTGGCATTGGCTGGCTGGGGGTGGGTAGTTCATAGAATCATATACAGTGGTGCCTCGCAAGACAAAAAGAATCTGTTCCGTGAGTCTCTTCGTCTAGCGGTTTTTTCGTCTTGCGAAGCAAGTCCACTAGCGGATTAGCGGATTAGCGGTTTAGCGGCTATTAAAGGCTTAAGGGATTAGCGGATTAGCTGCTAAAAGGCTATTAGCAGCTTAGTGCCTTAGAAAAAGGGGGTGAGGAGCGAAAAAAACACACCAGGAATTGCAAGACATTTTCGTCTTGCGAAGCAAGCCCATAGCAAATTCATTTTGCGAAGCACCTCCAAAACGGAAAACCCTTTCGTCTAGCGGGTTTTCCGTCTTGCAAGGCATTCGTCTTGCGGGGCACCACTGTAATTGTAGAGTTGGAAGGGACCCTGAGGATCATCTAGTGCAACTCACGAGGAAGCTAACCCACATTTAGTTGGATAAATGGATCTTTGCCACATGTGTCTACTCTGTTACGGTTTTAGACTTGCTTTATTTTAATTTTTTTGCTATATTTTGAGTTTTTATGTTTTAATTATCTTCTGTGTGGCTTGCCTTGAGATGCTTCTTTAGAAGGTGATTAATAAATCAATGATATTGGTATTTAAATTATGGAGGGGCAGGTCTGTAGGCATTTATAGCAAAGCAAAAAGATATTGTGAGATTGTTGGAAAAGTTGCCATTCATGTCATCATATACATAAACTGTTATTCTTAGTTAACATGGATTTAAATAAAAAAAAGAAGTAAACCAGTAGATCTGAAAGGTCAGGAAATGTAAAAGATAAAGTCATGGTTTCCTTTGTAAACCTGAAATGTATAGTGAATAAACACAATGACTATTCAGCCAAAGCAGCAATACTCTGTTAAAATCTTTTGCAATCAATTTCCCCCTCACAACCAGCTCCACTTTCTCAATATGTAATGGTTTCTTCTGCCTCAGGTCCTAAAAGAACCTGACTGATCTTGGGTGCTATACAGTGGTACCTCAGGTTACATACGCTTCAGGTTACAGACTCCGCTAACCCAGAAATAGTGCTTCAGGTTAAGAACTTTGCTTCAGGATGAGAACAGAAATCGTGCTCTGGCGGCGCGGCGGCAGCGGGAGGCCCCATTAACTAAAGTGGTGCTTCAGGTTAAGAACAGTTTCAGGTTAAGTACGGACCTCCGGAACGAATTAAGTACTTAACCTGTGGTACCACCGTATACCTTGCATTGCACTGGGGGTTCCATTTCTCATTCTGCCTCTATTAGCAAAATGTATTGACAACTAGGCATGCACACACCTAGGTTGTCATGCAAAACATGTGGTAAAATGCCCGGTTTCATATATTGTTTTAATTATCACTGGAAACAGGACTCAGGACTGCAGAGTAAACTCATCTATTTGTCTCTTTTGGGTACAATGTTATGTTAGAATGCCTACCTGTATCAGCCCTGCTGTTAGGTCGAGTGAGATGCTCGTCTCAGGAAGCTGACTTTGAGCATAATGGAAGAGATGGCAGACTTTGGGCTCTCACACTCTATTCTACAGCATTGTTGTCGCGCCCCCTGCAGCCAAACCAGTCACTCTACCCTAAAACCACCTCTGATAGAAGGGCAGAAAATTGTTACATGTTAATTTATTATTATTGCTATTATTATATTCCCAGGGACAGGCATTTGTGGGATTTCCTGCCTCAGGTGCCAGTTTAGGACACTATGCATCTTGACTTGACCGGAGATGGGTGCCATTTTCCACCTCAGGCAGCAAAATGTCTTGGACCCGCCCTGATGCCCAGGTTGCTTTGTTTTTAACTCTGTAGTTGTCACAACACAGCAAGCCTCTTACATAAAAAAGGAGACTTGCCAGTGCCAGGCCGTTTGAGTGAGTCACTGAAGATGCTCCTCATGTTGGGTTTTTTTTAGGCTGATTATTGCATGCGGTTTGATATTTTATTGCTGCACATGTTCCTACTGGTTTTATGGTTGAATCTATTTTTATATATTAGATTTGTTCTTTAGTTCTTATTTATGTGCACCTAGGCCTTTTTTGTGATAGTTCTCACTGACACCGATTAGCAGCACCTCTATTTTCTCTGTCCACGGCAGCCATTTTGCACTGGAACCCACAATGCTTTTACCAATATATGAATAGCGGGACCTAATTTGTTTATTTATTTATTTATTACCAGAAAGAGCACTGTGTATACACTTATAGGGTTACTGGCTTTATTTCTAATCTAACAAGGCAAGGCTTTTTTTAAAAAGAAGAAGCCCAGAGAGGAATCTCACATGATCAGCAGGATTTCATGAGCCATACAGGTTCCCCACTGCCCAAGGCAGCACGAAGGGGAAGCAAGGGCAGCAACCCCCAACAAGTAGCTCACCTCCCCATCACTACCGGATACCTCTGGTTACTTGAAGGAAAAGCACTTTCCACATGCAATTAATACATTAATAATAGATTAAATTAAAGCTGCAGACCTAAGCATTCTTATTGAAGACTCAGCTCAAACCAATAGGACTTACTTCAGAGAATATGTTTAGGGTGGGCCTTGTAACTTGGCCCTGTCTGTGCCCCCATCATTTTTCCTCTTGCACCACCACTGCTCCATAGCTATTGATGCCACATCTTCTGCATGCTGAAAGGTCGCAGGAAATGACCTACATTCCTGCAATTTGTAGACAGGTTTTCCTTGCATGCTAGCTCATGTACACTCTACACATGCTCCAGAAGCCTCCTTTGTTAGTATTAATAAATATTTCAAGGTTGAGCCACAGCAGTGAAAACACATTCTAGGACTCATGTAGAGTCTAGAGGAGACAGATGGAATCTACACACATAGAAAACCCCCGTGAAAATGCTTTTTAAAAAAAGTTTTGAAAAATACATTTGAGTTTTGCATAGTTCACTGTCACCATTTAGGGTCACATTTGTATATTGCACTTTACAACACATTTAAAACGTATTTGCAGCGGTGTAGATGAGTCCTGAGAGGAGATCTGATAGACATCTTCAAATATCTAAAGCAGGGCAGTCCAGCTATTCATACCAAATGGGCCACAAAGGTACTTCAAAATGGTACCCATGGGCTGCACACTATAGCTTTGCTAAGGAGGGGGCAGCAAGGTCAAAATTTGACACACACCCCTGCCTCCCTCATGCTGTCTTCCCAAAGCTGGATAAGCAAGGCACCAGGATTTGGGAAGGAGGGACTAGGCTCTGTCGAGGTCAAATGTTGCCAAGGGCTGCCCTGACCTAAGGGCCGTCACATGGAGGATGGCGCAAGCTTGTTTTCTCCTGCACCAGAAGCTAGGACTCAAACTAAAGGCTTCAAGTTACAAGAAAGGAGATTCCAACTAAACATCAAGAGGAACATTCGGGCAGTAAGAGCTATTTGACAGTGGAACAGACTCCCATGAGAGGTGGTGGACTCTCTTTCCTTGGAGGTTTTTAAGCAGAGGTTGGATGGCCATCTGTCATGGATGCTTGAGTTGCGATTCCTGCATTGCAGGTTGAACTTGATGACCCTTGAGATCCCTTCCAGCTCTACAATTCTATGACCCCTGCTTATGGTTACACTCTTAACAAGGCAGGAATATTCATGACAAATGGCACACATGGAATGCCTATTGGGATAACACTGTCTTGATAGTAAGCTTTATGGAGTTTATTGCCTCTTTAACACATTATACCAACAAATCAATCTACAGCTCAAACTGCAAATTCTGCCCTCCCAGAAGGGTTCTCCTCTGTCCTTTCTGCTCAGCTTCCCTCTCACTCTGGGAGGAACCAGCTGCAGGGAGATAGCCTGACCCTCCTGGCCTCATTTGGAAGGTAATTAATACTTGACACCACATTAGCAGCACCTGGGCTTGGCGGAGGGAAAGGTCAGGCATGCAGCCATCTACCCGCAAAGACTTCCGAGCAGCCGCCTCTCTTTGCCTGCCTGCTTAATTTGTTTACTCACTAGGATGAGATTGATGGTTGGAGGACAGATTGGAGGAAGATGCCTCCAGAACAGGTCCAGGCATGAGAGACAAAGCATTCCATATGCCCACTTGCATGCTTAGAGTATAGGTCAAAATATTTCAAGTCCATTTCTATGTGCCAGAGTGATGATTAGAAGAGAAGAGTGCCTTCAATCATGCACCTTTCTGAGCCTCAAGCACTGGTGAGCCATGGCTTACCCACCTCTAGAAATGAACTGGGACAGGTTACAAAATAGACTTTCAGATGGGCTTAATATATTTGACATTCCTCCTCCCCCCAAAAAAAATATCAGGCACTGCTTCTGACCACTACACGGCATGCAACATCTGGGGAACAGCTGGTCTGACTTCTTTTCCAAACTGATCAGTAGATGCCCAAAGTTGAAATGTCAGATGGGCTTATTCAAAGCTTTGTGCCTTTACTACAGTTCTAAAACATATTCACACAACTCAAAAGATGTTGCTATAGGCGTTAGGAATCAGAATTCCCAGCTCATGGCTCTTCCCACTGACCCCAATATACTGTATATTCATTTTAGCTACAGCGAGGAGCCAGGAGTCTTGGTTTCCAACAAAAATTCTTCAAAAGGAGCATAAGAATATATGAAGGAACCTGCTGGATTAGATGAAAGACCCATCTGTCCAGTATTCTGTTTTTAGTGACCAGCCCTGGACCCATGATAACCCTACAAGTAGTACATGAGTGCAAGAGCACTATCCTTGCTTGTGCTCCCCAGCATTCAGAGACACAGTGCCTGATACTAGATGTTGTGCACAGCCATCATGGCTAGTAGTTACTCGTAGCCTTATCCTTCATGAATTTGTCTATACCATTACTAAATCGTATAGAAGATTTCATAGTTTAACTATGCACTCTGTGAAGAAGTACTTCTTTGCCTTTCCTGGATCTTGAAACATTCAGCTTCACTGGATGACATCAGATTCTAGTATCACGAGAAATGGAGGAAAATCCCCCCTCTATCCACTTTCTTCACACAAGGCATAATTTTATACTCTTATACCATGCTCCCCCACCCCCATTCATCTTTTTCCTAAACCAGAGTCCCAAATATGTAATATTTCCTTGTAGGGAAGTTGTTGGACCAAATGAATCTCGGGATCCCTTCCAACTCTAGAATTCTATGGTTCTATTATTTCTTTCCTCTAATACCTTCTTTGATTTTGCTTGTTAACCAAGCTGACGTCCTCTTGGCCTTGGTGCTACATTCTGGCTGAACTTCGGTTTATTTCAGTTTTGAAGAACCCACAAGAATTCTGGGGAGGTTTGACCCTGTTTACTTTCTCTTTCAACTTTCTTTTTACAAATCCAGTTTTCAAAAGAGAAATTTTCTCTTTGAAGTAATATGTGACTGTGTTTGACTTTCACTGTATATGACTTTTTTATTTTTTAAAAAAAGCAATTGTCCACTTAATTTGATAAAACTGTGCTCTCTGTATTGTCTTTATATCCAGTCCTGTGCAAAAGCCAAGTTTATATATTTATTTATTACTTTTGTGTCCCATGCTTTTCCAAGATAGAATAATTAACTGAAAAGCAGCTATGTAGAAGTGAAATTTTCATAATGTACAGCTTTTCTTAATCCTGGCATGACCAAATTCCCTTTTCCCCACTTCTGTGAAAGGGACAGAAATCCTTCCCTCCTTTCCATCTGGCTACCAAAATAAGCCACACTACAGTCTATCCACCTTACCGCCCTTTCTGCCCTCTGGGGGTGGGTCTCAGTGGAACTATCAATGTCTGTTGTTGGGGTGCTTTGCCCGTAAAAACTAGGTGCCTCCTCTTTTTGACATTAAACAACTCAGCTCAATACAATAATACTCTCCTGGCAGGACACAAACTCCATGTGCTGCCAAAGAGCTGTTGACAGAGCATGGCCTCCAGAAATAGACCCCAGGAAATTTCCATCCCTGACAAGTCCAGATGTGAACAGGAGTTGGTGGGTTAGCATGGGGATCCATCAGTGCATGGATGACCAGAAGCAAAGGTGAACAAGGAGCTTGATTATCATTTAGGAACTGCATATTTTGCCCAGGTGTACAGGTGTGAAAAAATCTGCACCTGCTGAAATCCTCTCTTCTGCACAACTCTAAAGGCTGTACTCCTTCAGTCACCATTGATTAGACATGTAACTGGGAAGGGGTTATGTAGGCTCTCAGGCCTTGGCTGGCAGCTTCATTTTCTCACTTCCAAACAAAGAACATTTTCTTCTGAACTTTGAAGCGACTAGTAGATTTAAATGTATGTGGGTGTGTTCGCACACTTGTAGATTCCTAACAGTTCACCTGGGTCCTCTCATCACAGCCAAGACATGGGTGTGTGGGTGGAATCTATGCATGGCACCTCAGTCCCTTTGCTAGTCACACCTAGCACTGAAGGAAACAGTTACATAAACATAACAGTCATTATCTCAACATAGCCCTGTTCTGAATGCAGATTAACTGTTCCAGCCGCAACACTCAGTCCCCTCCAGGAGGTGCTCTTCTTAAGGCACAAACCCATGATCCCTAGACAGAGCCTGGAATTTGCCAATGGTAGTGCCTTTTACATGGGACAAAGAACAAGGGAGCATTTATGTAGAACAATATCTGCTTAATTTACCTGCTAAAAGTGGGACAGGAAGCATGAGCTGTGCTTCCTGCTTTCAAAGCAAGTGGTATAAGATTCAACATGGAACTTGCATGGAAGAAAATCACTTAATGCATTCCAAGATTTCCTGTATCTGTTTGCTATCATTACATCAAATACATGAAATGGGAAGCATAACTCATTTCATTATCCTGTAGGCAGAAAACATGCAAAAGAATGCACAAGGTACATACAAATGTGCTTTACAACAGGGTGATGCATTCCTGCAAAACAGCCCTGACTTTATTCTGCTGACCTTTACTGTGAAAAAGGATGGATCTTATGACACAAGCACATACTTCCACATCCCTCTCTTATGGATGTTGAGTTGGATCCAGACAAAGGGCTTCTCCACACTTATCTGTGCTTAAAAGCTCCACTTTCCTTCCTTTCTTTTTGCGCCAGAGCTTTCACTGTGAAAACTGCTCTTTGGTGCTCAATTGTCACAGTTGTCAATTTGAGTTTTCAAAGGATTGCCATTTGTTCCAATTAAGCTTGAAGGAGAGGGTTTTCATAGGGAAGGCTCCAGAGTAAAACAAGTGGGGGTCACTTGGAAAATGGAGTTTTAAAGCGCAGATGGTACCTGGAAAGAGCAGAGCAAAGGTAAGTGTGGATAAGCCCTTAGTTGCATTTAGGTCCCACTGAAAGCAATGGGATGCATTAGTCATGCCTTAAATCCTATATAGACTTCAATCGACATTTTCAGTTCAGTTCTATAAATGTGCATAGGATCCAAACCACTGACCTCTTCTTGTAAACAGGTTTCAGCAATTAATCTTGTGAGCAAAACCCCTATCCACATAAAGACTAGAATGAGGTGAACTGTAAAGCACAGGCTATGCAATTACATTAAAAACAGAGTGTTTGGATTTAATGGCACAAACCTGCTTTATTTACTGTATAAATACAAAAGCCATGTATTCAGTGTCAGTGTTTTTCAAGCATTATCACTATTTTAAAATGACCATTTAAAATCACTGTGGCTCATTGCTGTGGTGCTAATGCCTGACTATTTTTGTAATTCTTGCTTCAAAGCTTAAAGCCCCCCCCCAAGCTTCCCTTCCCAGCTGTTCCAATTTTTAAGTAACCATGAAAAGGAGTGCTTAAGCTTGGTTCCAGATGCATAAGCCAAGCAGTTGCGTACTAAGAAAGTCTTTCAGCAGCTGTGGAATTTTTAAAAGCACAAAGAGAACCGTTCAAGGATTTTTACTAGACCGAAATGATGGCATGCGTTAAGTGATTAGCTCATAACCATCTCATCATTGGCGAATGATGACATTTGATTTGAATACCTTGCTCTCTTGAAATGCCTTGCCTACAATGTAAATCAAATAGTGATGAAATGGAATGCAAAACATTGCAGGGAAAGAGGTCTGTCATCTGCCCATAAACCCTGAGATTCCCTTTCGCCTCTATTGATCTAGTTTCCCTGGAGATGGCAGTTGTTGCCTAGTGAAGGGCATTGGAAAAGCGGTAGCCACAATAGTTTTAAACCTTCTGCTGTTTGAAAGATTGGAAGCAAGATTTGAGGAGGATTTTTTTTTTTTTAAAAAAAGGTAAGACAGAGGAATGGAGGACAACTATGGAAGCACCTGAATTGAAGGGGAAAGGGAAAAATGGATTTAAAAAAGTGGACTTTGAAGAACAAATAAAATGAGATACAACTGCGCAAATGAAGACACGTGGAAAAAGTAGTCGCTGACTGTAAGAGGACTGCTTGAAGATTTGCCAGAAGACCGAGATTGTCACCACAAACAAGTCTATAAAAGGAGCTTTGGAGAGCAAATAGGCAAAGTCACAGAGGATAAAACGATCACTGGCTCCTAGTTTTAACAGCTATATTACCTCCAGGATTAGAAGCCGTGTGCTCTGAATATCAGTTGCTGGGGATAAGGAGTGGGAGAGTGATGTTGCTCTCATAAGCTACTTGCACGCTTCCCATAGGCATCTGGTTGCCACTGTGAAAACAATCCCGGACTAGATAGGCTCTTCATGTGTTCTTAAAGTTCTGATATTTATTGGGAGGAGATGAACGATTGATATATAAATATATACAGTCAATCAAATATTCAAGTTGGTAAGAAAGGCAATACAAGTTACAATTCCTCCACAGAATTCAGGAAAGACCATTAGAAAAAGTAATGTATAGATGTCCTGCTGTTTTTCCTAGAATTTTGCCAAAGCATACATTTATTTAATTCTATTGATTCATACCCAACCTTCCTTCTAAAAGTACACATATTTACGCAGACAGAAGTGTTGCCCTCAAAGGTTCAGGAATTCTGGTAGGTCGTGGTGAATCATTTTATGTAGCAGGCTGAGGGACAGGCAGACCCTGAAAATCATTAGAGAAGCACTTGAAATTATTTGAAATTCTAGGCCGTTACTTTATTTCTTACTGTATTTCAGTACTACTTTATGAAGTGCCCTGACAATGGAAAGGCAGTATTAAAAAAAAAACCTTTTATGTAAATGATGTGGATTACCCACTGAATGACATGCAAAAATCAAAACTTTTCCTTTCCATTAAGAAGAATGTCAGGGAAAGCTAAACCTGGTCATAAAAAAAAGGGTTGCAACCTTAGGCTCAGTATTGCATTAAAAAAATGCTTCCTGTTCGTTACCAAGAAAATTTCATAGGGTTAATTAATTAATTAATAATAATATCTGCCCCCTATAAAGTAGAGAAAGGTATGTTCACAGGATTCTCTCTTCTGTGCTGTTCTTTTGTTTGTACAATCTGGATTGAGGGTAGGATTTTTTGGTGTTGTTTAATTAATGTGAAACAACAGAATCATATTGTGTCTATTCTTTTGAGGCATTTTACTGGATTTGAAACTTGTGGACACCATTTGCTTCTTTGTTTTAACTTTCATATGGTGCCTGAGCCATTCGGGATAGTAATCATCATCCCTATAAATGGCAAACTTAGCGGTCCCGTGCTTTGTTAAAAAAAGAAAATGACAAAGACAAAAGGGGACAAAAGTTTCAAAAGAGTGATGAGGGGTGGGAACTCTCCTATAGGAAACAAATTCTAGAAACACTAAAAAGCCTTGACAGTTATGAAAGGGGAGGAAGCGGCAGTTGGTGACAGTTGAAATAAACAACAGTTGATTTGAAAAACTGCAACTACCTCCTCAGAGCCATTGTAGATTTTATGAGAGAAAGAGCGTTACACACTGAACTTCCATCCAGCTTCTAACACGAGGAAAACATAATTTCAGAAAGTAACTGCACAAGGAAGAATGACTAATGAGAGACAGAATTTGGAAAATAGTTGAAACCATTGTACATCTCAGGAAAGAAGAAAAATAAGAGAACTAGGCACTGGCACTTTGAAAACTACATCTGGAGAGTATTTTGAGAGTAGTAGTTGTTTAAAGTTGGGAGAGAAATTGTAGAAAACCAGACTGGATAAAATAAATAAATGAATGCAACTGCATAAATAAAAAATATGTGAAGGGGGAAAGTATTGATAGTAGAGTATAAACTGAAGAAAATTAATAATTAAGAATTGAGAAAAATCACACAATAATTTCAGGAAAAGGGAGCAGCAGGATATTTTGGTACTCTACTCACAGTACCATGGCAACCATTTTGTGGCAGTACCCACAGCATTTTTATCAATATATGAGTACTGGCATCTCAGGTATTTTTTTTACACCCCCTACCCATGGGGGTATTTTTTAAAAAACATGGAAAGGTGTTCACATAGTTCACTATTCCACAGTAACATCATCAAAAAAACAATTTCATTATTTATATTTGTTTTTAGACTTTGTTGATTTTATATGCATTTCATACTGTTTTGCATTAGCAGTTTAGATTGTTTTTCTTTTTTTATTAAGCTGTCTACACATTTTGTTAAATAAAATATAAATAAAACAAACCCAGGGATAGAAAAGGACAAAAAGTGCTCAGTTCAAGTCTAGTTAACAGACACTGATGATATTCTGATCAAAACTAGCATAAAGATTTGGGAGTGGGGCATTTATTTGTGGGGAACATATTTATGAATGTTTTTCAAAATAAACGTAATTTGCCAAGCATAGAAAAATATGAGCAGTTGTCGATGGTTCATATAATATAGTGAAAGGAAACAGAAGGAAGTAAAAGGAAACAGAAAGGAAACAAAATGAGGCATGAGGAGAAAAAAATCATGTAAGTATTCCTGAAATGTATAACCAAATCTATTTCAATGCATACCCACCCACCCTACCAATAAAAGGCAGGAACATAAAACAAAGCGGAAACAACCCTCAAGTTATTAATAACAGACCAAAGGAATGCCATAAAGAGGTGTGAGGGGAAAAATAAAATGGGAAGATTTTTAAAAGATGGAGGAAAAATATGAAACTCTAAATGAGCACAGAAATGCTAATGATAGACAGTTTGTACACTACAGTGAAGGGAACTGAGGGAATTCAGGCGGCTTATAAACAGAAAACTGAAGTATAAAATTGGCAGGAAAATACCAAAAGCAAAGGAGAGGATACTCAAGGCACCAAGTAGATAAACTGTTGGGTTTTTTGTTTGTTTGATTTAAGTTTAATTATACAAAAGATACAACAAAAACATCTGAACAGATGTGTGCTCATTGGGCAGAGCTGAGAAACAAACATACAGAAAATAGCATCATGACTGTTAAAACCTGAATGTTCCAGAGCCCTTCAGTGTGCAAAGGACACAATGAGTTTTCTATAGTCAACTTGAGACACATGTGCCAGCAAGGCTTAGCTCATCCAGGAGGCATCTGTCTCAGACAGCACAGGATCCATAAGGGGCAGCAGATCTGGCCTCCAAGGATGCATTGCTTGCAGCTGACACCATGGCGGCAGCAACAGCTGTGGCATGCTCCTTGGAGACTGGAACATTTCCCCTATGGGAAAAGTGGTGATCGCATGATGTCGCCATGGAAAGGTAGATAATAGCAGTGTAACATGGCATTTGGTCTCTCTGGGAATCCATTTCAAAAACCCTTTAATTACTTTCACCTTACTTTTCAGACAGTTATTGTCTCCCAAAGCAATAAAGAGAGAGGTGCTGCTACTAGGCTTGCAAACTAGAAAGACACACAAGGGAAGGGAGTGGAAAGAAAAGGCAGAGAAGAGAAATCACTCCCTCAAGGCCAGAACAAAGCACAGGGCTAAAAGCATTTATATCTAGTTTGGGCCAGGCTCATCTTCCCTTGCCAGTGTTTTGCCTCTAATTAAAGTTAGTGGCTCTTTTTCCTTTGGACGATGACTGGGTCCAGTGTGTTCTTTCGCCTCACCTCTTGAAGTCCGAGAGCAGCAGGCAATTTCCCCCCCAAGTGTCACTTTCTGGTAGAGAGGACAGAAGCAAGTCCTTTGCAGCTGCTCCTTCTCTGGACGATGGATGGAGCTAGGATGGTCCCCTTTTCCATTGATGTTCTTTCGGAAGGCAAAGAGTGCAGCCTCCCAGTAACCTGTTGTTCCCTGACCATTGGCATAACCATAGCCCCTTCAGCTCTGAGGCCCACAGGCAATTGTGTCTCAACACAGAGATCAGCGTGTCATAACATAACAGACTTATAACCTGTGCTATTTGATCACTATTTGAATGTTCTGTGAAATTAATAGTAATTTAATTACAATTACTATTTAAGTGGCAGCTGGTTGTCCACTGTGAAAACAGGATGCTGGACTAGATGGAACTTTAGTCCAGCATTCTCTTTCCCACAGGTGCCTTTGGGAAGCCCACATGTAGAACATGAGGGTAACAGCCATCTCCTACTGTTGTTCACCAGTGACTAGTATTCAGAGGCAGCACGGAGATTGTGCCTAGTGGAAGATGATAGCCTACCCTTTTGTGTTTGATAGCTGTTAAGTGTGCAGGAATAATCAGATGAAACTTTTCACAGCACGGAAATCAGCATTTACCCGCTAACATCTGCATGTCAAATTCCTGTTAAAGGTACAACAGCAGGTCCTGGGCCAGCCTTTGGGAAGGGTTTATATACATCTTTTAACCATAAAAATAATGATGATGATGAAAGCAACTGAAATGTGAAACCATGGAATTTGCAGTGACACTGTAAAATCTGTCAGAATAGGCACCCTTTTTTGACCTACTTGATGAGGTTGGACTCATCAAGGCCCAGATTTAGCACTTGTTTTGAATTACATGGCGTACCTTAGAACATGTTAAGTAATATTGAAAAATGAGCATGGACAAAGTGTTCTCCTTCATCATATTTATGAATCAGATGCATCTGATGAAACAAGCATTACCTACTAAATCCCATAAATCAGTCAGATTTTAAGGGGCTATCATAGGACTCTCTGCTTTCTTGCCCACAAGTAACCACAAACATCACATCTCCATCTAGGTCAGAGGCTGCAGCTTCTCTCCAAACTCAAATTCCCTATCTAGAATCTAAGCATGCAGAATAGGTTTTAATTTCTAATTCTCTGTTGCTGGCTTTGTTTAGTCCTTCAATGAAAATGATTAGCTATACATACAAACCTGAGCACATGAACCTGGTCTCTTTAACCACATACCGGTAATTAGAAAGAAAACTAGAAGTAAGCAACAGGCAGGAACTTGGCACACATTTTCCAGAAGGTTAAACTGATGTCTTTGTTTTATTGCAAAAAAATTTAAGGCTTCTAATTCTTGGTGCAAACATTTTTCTTATTTTTGCTTGTAAAAGGGAGAAGCAGCTAGACTACCTTGTAAAGTAGGGCATGTCCCAAAGCCGCAAATGAGCAGGACCTCAGCCAGCCATTGTAAATAGTTGAGGCAGCTGCTGGGCTGGGCTGGCCTAATGTTACAAGGCGGGTTTATGGGATGATCCCCTCTCACCACAAATATCTCAAGGGGCCACAGAATAGGTCGCACTAGGGGGTTGGCTCTTAGCCCCATCATTTTTGCAGAGTTAACTCAGACACCACATCCTGACCTTTGCTTTCACTCCTTGCCTCTGCTTGGATTATGCTGGGCAAACGCCAGGTTCATTAGCTATTTATTTGGAGAACATTTGGTTTTCTTTCCTTGGACTCTGGTTCAGATCCAGCCAATGCTTTCCCCAGTGGTCAAAGTCATTGCACCAGTTATGGGACATGTAAATGGTAAATAAGAGAGTGCCTTGGCATATGTGACTACTTTCCCCTCATTACCAAGTAATCACTGCCAGTTCCCATTTCTGGACTGAAACATACAGTACTTGTTCCTGACAATTCTCTTTTGTGTATTTTGATGTCAAATATTCTCTGTAATCAAATATATGTTGAATATTCTCCTGATATTTGTTATCTATATTTGGCACATATTGATTTCAGTATCTGATATCTGATGAGTGATAATTTGGTGGGCACAAGATGTTGGTCATAATATAATGTTTGCTGACTGGGAACGGTTATGGACCACTGGAATAAAGTTTACGGCATGTAATGCCTTAAGAGAGAATATAATGAAAATGATTTACAGATGGTACATGACACCAGTCAAGCTAGCAAAAATTTATCATATGCCTGATAATAAATGTTGGAAATGTAAAGAATCTGAAGGCACTTTTTTTTCACCTTTGGTGGACGTGCCCAAGGATTAAGTCCTTCTGGGAGATGATTTACAATGAATTGAAAAAAGTGTTTAAATACACATTTCGAAAGAACCCAGAAGCCTTTCTCCTGGGTATGGTCAACCAACAGGTTCAGGTGAAGGACAGGACATTTTTTATGTACGCCACAACAGCAGCAAGAATACTCATCGCACAGTATTGGAAGACGCGAGAACTACCCACGCTGGAAGAATGGCAGATGAAGGTTATTGACTATATGGAACTAGCAGAAATGACTGGCAGAATCAGAGACCAGGGAGAAGAGACGGTGAAGGAAGATTGGAGGAAGTTTAAAGACTATCTACAGAAACATTATAAGATAAAGAATGTTTGAGGACATCAGACTGAATTTAAAAGAATATTAGCATAAAAATTTAATGATTAAGAAAGACTAATGTTTTAGACATATGGAAATGTAATTATGTTAAGATATCAAGATTAATTTGAACTAAAGATATGCCAGAGGGAAAGAATTTACTGTCAGAATATAAGATCTAGAATACATAGTGGGAAGGTCTGGGGAAGTCGCAGACCCAGGTTAATGTTAAATAATGCAAAGACACAATGATTGTTTTTAACTTTCTTCTTTACTTTTTCTTGTACACTGTATTTCATATTGTCTGTATGTGTTGTTTTTATTTTCTTTTTTGTATTTGTTTGTTTGTATTGTCTGTTCATTGATTGTTAAAATAAAAAAATATCATTTTTTAAAAAAAGATAATTTGATAGATGACATGCACTGGTATTTAAAATCTGATAGTATTAATATTCAGTGTTGTATCATAGTGGTTTTCCATTTTCTATCTCAAGGGAGCACTCTCAATGCCAACTTGTCTGCCAAATAAACTGCATATTACTAAGGGTTCTGGGACTTGTTTTAATGCTGCCAGTTAATGTAGACCAGTGATTTGGGCCTTACCATTGCTCACTGTGAACTCATTGCTCACTCCCTTATATGTATTGCTGAGAAATATCAGTAACATTAAGTATGCTGTCTTTCAAGAACGCTTATAGATGTTGCTAGAGCACAACTTCCATTATCCCTGACTATGCTGGCTAGGGCTGACAGGAACTGGAGTCCAACAACATCTGGAAGGTGGCAGTTTAGCTACCCACTCCTGACACATATAGAATCTTCAGGTGTAAGTAGTTAAGCAGGAATATCTAGTGTATTGCACACCCATAGCTATATGTCATGAATTAGGAGTTTCATAGGTACCAGTCAATCAGTGTTGTGCGTTGCCAACTTCTGCTGCAGTTCCACAGAACAGTCTGCTCCCTCTAAGATCAGGCCTGGAGAAAAAAATTGTTTGCTTGACTAGAAAAGGACAATGTGCTTTCAGAGTAGCCCCACCACACAGATAGAGCATATCTGTGGTTGAAATTAGATCTGAACTGCATATTTGCTTGCTCCCAGTCTGTTGTCACTATACAGTGCTGTCTCTTATTACTATATCAATCTAGAAAGCAAAGTCCTCTCACTGTAACACAATTTGAGTTTCTCAGAAGCAGCTCATATATATGGACAAAATAATCTTTTACAAATAAGAATGGTTTTCTGTTAGATAATCCAACTTTCTTTCCTAGGATATAAGTTTTCTGATAAAGCGTTATGTGGTTTAAGGAGTATTGAACTAAGATGGGCTAGCTAACTACAGGGTGAAGTAGATGTGATTTTCAGTAAGGCACTTTCAGAGTCAGACCAACATTTCCCAAAATAACTAAATATATAATGGCAATTCAGCCTCTTTAAATGCAGATCTGCCCCAATCACATCGGTAATTGATTCTTGTGAGGATCTCTACCCCCCCCCCCATCAACTGCTTGCCTAATTGCAGCCCATTCCTCAGATACTATGTCCAATCTGGGCTTACTTCCAATACTGGAGTCCAGTCAAGAGGGATTCACCTCTGCTCTGAAATCTCCTTTGCTCTTCCAATCAGTCTTCAACTCCTTTATGTTTGATTGGGGCAGGTTCACATTTAAAGAGATGTGTTTGTCACCATCCTCTAGTTTGATAACTTTTCTCTATACAAATATTTACTCCTTTTTTGCATATTTAAGTAAAGCCCAGAGCTAGAGGCATAGTTGCTGCATGGTGTAATTGTCAGAAGGCTATGGTATAGTCACCCAATACCACTTTCTGAAACTAACCTTTCAGGAAGCAATGGAACTATTGTGAAACAGTGTCCATGATTCCGCATGTCACAGAATTGGTCTAGAAGGATACAATAGTCAATGGTATCAAAAACCACTGACAAATCCAGCAAGAATAAAGGTCTTCTATCCTGACAAAAGCAAATTCTATCCCAAAGCTTGGCCCAGACTGATATATGGCTCCAAATAATCAATTTCCTCCAAAAATGCCTGGAGCTGCCAGAAGTTAAATACCACCTACACAGCACCTTGCCCCCAAAGGGGGTATTTGTGACCAGATAGTCATTTTTAAGTGACTTAGGATTCAGGAAAAAAATATTAAGAAGTAGCTGTACCACTACCTATTTCAAAGTAGCAGTCACCCAATCCTCCATCACTATGCCTAGAACTGCCCACTTCCCAATCAGCATCGCCATTTAACTCATATTAGCCATGATGAGCAAGTGGCTCATTGACACCATTGTTAAAACATAGGTACTTTCTCCCCATCTACTGTGAATCCAAGGTCCTTGCATTAATTTATAAAGCCCTGAAAGACTTACACGAGGTCTAGGGTACCTCGGCTGCCTGAACTCTTACATCGCAGCTCAATTACATAGATAATCTGCAGGTACGTTGTTGGTTTCTTGAGTTGTTGAGACTCGCTTGATGACAAGAAACTGAGTCCCTTGTGCCATCAGCCCAGTATTGCGGAATGGAATAGTATTGTCAACAGAGATTCAGCAGCTGCCTTCTGTTTCAACTTTTAAACGCCTGCCAAAAACATTTCTTTTCTGTCAAGTTTTTGCAGGCTATTAAGAACACATATTTCCATAACAGTTTGCTCATTACTGATTTTCACATTTTTATATGGATACTACCATATGATTTTAAAACCTAATTGTTGAAAACAGCTCTGATATTTTTTAATAATAATAATAATTTATACCCCGCCCATCTGGCTGGGTCTCCCCAGCCACTCTGGGAGGCTCCAAACAGAATATTAAAAACACAATAAAACTTTAAAAACTTCCCTAAAGAGGGTTGCCTTCAGATGTCTTCTAAAAGTCAGATAGTTGTTTATTTCTTTGCCATCTGATGGGAGGACATTCCACAGGGCGGGTGCCACTACCAAGATTTATTTTTATTTATTTTGTTTATTTTTGTTTCTTATTTTTTAAAAAAATAAGTACCGGTAAGTTTAAGAGGTACAGCTATAAGCACCTTGTCCGTGGACCTCAAAAATGGAAACTGAACATGTACAACTTCTTATGGTGGTGAGCCTAGAAAATGTCACAGATAGTGAGTGATTCACACAAGAATTCATTATTTGATGTTTACATATCATTTAATGACATCATTTAATACTGAATGTTTGAAAGGCTTCCAGTTAAAGTACTGCATAGGAGATGATGTATCAGATCTGGCCATTCAATCTGATCTATGGTGGCTCTTTTACAAATACAGTAGAAGCCACCATATGATTTTACAATCACTATGTGAATGTGTGTGAATTCATTCAAACCCAGACTTATATCCTCTGGGTGTGAAGTTAATTTGTAATATTTCATCACTAAAATTGTTTTATTTTTATCCCCATACCTGTCTACCTTCATCCCCATTGCCAGAAGTTCATCTCTCTACCTGGGCTGCTCACCTCTTTGGGCTGAGGGTCCTGGGCCTGAGCAATACCCAGCCTCTCATTGCCCACACAGGTGATGAGCTTGGAGTTAGTTCTGGCACCGTGAATTGTTGCCATCACCTCACTGCTCTCCCTTTGCTTCCCCTGCCTAACTTTGGAAGCCTGCCCGGCTTGTGTCTGAGCCTGTGACACATGTTGCCTTCTTCTCACAGTGGGAGAGATTAGAATGAGCCAGCTCTCACAGGCACAACTGACAGGCTGAGCAGAGCAAAAATCTGACTGTTTTGCAACGCTCTGCCCACCCAGTGTACACAGCTTGGGCCAGAGAGGAAACAGCTCAGCCGGCACCAGAAACGATGACACCTGGGCAGATTGATGCCATAGGACACGAGAAACAAGCAACAACAAGAGAATGGTCTGTTGTTGTGTTTCCACAAAAGACTTCTACAGCACCAGCTCAGAAGTGCCTTCCAGATCAAGGTAAGCTCTAGGATACAAGGGGAACATATACCTGCCAGTCCATGAGGTAAAACCAGCATGAGCTTGCAAATGTTTCAGTTGCACAGGGCTTTAGATCTAGCAGTAAATTGTTTTGTGGAACTCAACAAATTGCATATTCTCAGAGTGCTTGCGGAGGCTTAATATCTCAGACAAGTTCTTCAGATATCACTAGCAAAAGTTAGGCCTATTTTAGTTTATCAGATTTTTCTGCAGAAAGCGTAAAACTGGATTAAATTAAGGGTGAGGGAATTATGAGCTAGTATTTTTATGCCGATGTAACCATCTGAATGCTGGAAAAGACTTAGATGCATGAACAGCACCAATCCCAGAATAACATCCTCTGGTAGTACATTTAAATAGACATAATTCAGGATTAATTCAGTGCTATTCATGTTTGAAGTTGTAGGGTAAATGTGGACACAAATGTGTCTTTGCATTTCCTGCAAGAAAGACTATTCCTGTAGAAAATATTTGCATGGTGCTTTTGTGGTGCCTTTTCCCCTACTGCTTTCTCACCAGTGTAAATGGTTTGCAAATGGCTCATAATTCTGTAAGTGTTGCAGAACACATTGATCATGCATTTCAGTGTGTTCATATATGTTCTCACATTCTGTGCATGGCAGAGATAATCGTGATTACACTGTGGAAAACCTTTGGAGCTTCCCAGAAGTGATGTTTCATCAACCGTTCTTGCAATCTACATTTGTTCAAATGACTTCTCCAGCGTTTTATACAGATACAGCTCTGTGGCCAAAACAAATGCATGTTTACTCAAAGAAACTGCAACTGAGTTCAATAATAAAAGCTCTGACTATGTAACAGCATATCAGTGGGAACATTTGATTGTATGAAAATTAGGTAACAGATGGTGTCATTTTAAATAAGTAAATTAAATGCAAGTTCTAAATTCTAAATTTCAACTGATTAAGAATATTGGTGCTTTCAGTCTCACAAGTATGATCAAAACAGGGCTTTTAGAGCTCCAGCCCCAAACAGCATCTGAACTGTAATTTAAACAGAATAATTTCAAAGTTCCACTGAATGAATTGGTTGCTATGTTTAATGGTCTTTTATATTTCTGGTCTGTGATCATAATAAATCAGTTCAATTCAATGGTCATTTAAACACTCCCTCTCTCTGCAACGGTCACCGTAATGCAGGAATATCATAAATATTCTTTTAAATATCACAAATTGGTAAAGTATATGGCAGTGCAAATATATTTCACACATGCTACCTTTATCTCTCAGCCTTTATTTCTATACTTTTATTGTCTCTTCAACAATAAAAAGATATCTTGTAAACTCCCTGAGGCAGAGACCTGATAATTGTTTTTTCTTTCTTGTAAATTGACGGTGAAGGACCCGGGTGGCGCTGTGGGTTAAACCACAGAGCCTAGGACTTGCTGATCAGAAGGTCGGCGGTTTGAATCCCCGCAATGGGGTGAGCTCCCATTCCTCGGTCCCTGCTCCTGCCAACCTAGCAGTTCGAAAGCACGTCAAAGTGCAAGTAGATAAATAGGTACCTAATGGTCAGGGATCCCTTTACCTTTAAATTGACGGTGCATAATAATTATTAGCAGTAATAGTAGTAGCAGCAAGAGTTTGGCCTTGGAGCATACAGAGGGAATCTTCCTTTCCACAGCTCAACATAGAGCTTGTTTTCATATTACATTTCTAATTCAAATAAACTATTAGAAATAACTTCCAAGAAAACCATATGATTTCTCTGGAGCTCTTGTCAGCAACAAGTTTAATAAGCATGGCATTTTTAGTGGTGATGGTTGACGGTGACAAGCAAAGCACCCACAGCAACTTCGCAGAGGGATTTATCACTACATACATCTGCTTTCAAGCTCTTTCAATATTATCTTTCCCAATGGTTCAATGGCTGTGTTTTTTTTAAAGTAACTCTTTATTTGAACTACTGTTTATTTTCATCCTCCCCAATTATTAAAATATGCGTACAACACTTTAAAAAGTGTTTTAGAGCAAATTTAAAACTTGCTCTTTCTAGTGGGTACCATTTCAGCAGTCTTCCCCCTGCCAATTATCATTATTTATATTATTGAATAAATATATAACTAGATAGATAACTAAATATATAGGTTAATACTGTAAATATCTGCAGCCCTGTAACATTATTTGTAATGAAAGTGATTCAGTGGCTTACATTAAAGTAAAATAAAAAATATCACTCTGACTTACATATGTTTTACATCTTTATATAGAGGCATCTTGTTTGATCTCCAAATCATGATATATGAAGACGACAACTAGATATTAATTTCTAAAAAGAGAGGTGCTGTGGCTGAAGACTTTTTGGCTATTCCACCTTCTTAACTTGAAAGCCCTTGTCCCTAAAATCAGATGCATCAGGACTGATTGAGGCCTGTTTGAAATCTGCCAATATTCTAATTGATTACTTCACATCTTAAAGGGCTGAGTGCCAGCATTTAAAACAGAGTCCATGGCTTAAACTAGATGAAACTTGGCTCAGAGAACTCCAATAGGTAATAGATAGCTTGAGACTATGCTCAATCATCAGTTGACCATGTGTGTGTTTGTTTGCATTCCTATGTACTGCATTTTTATCCTGCACTCCTCCAAGGACCTCAGGGTATTAAACATGACTCCCTTCTTTATCCTCACTACAACCTTTTGAGGCAGGTTAGGCAGGGGGAGAATGACTCAATGAAAGTCACTCAGCAAGCTTCACAGCTCAGCATCAATTTTCCTGTGTCATGGTTCAACACACTAACTACTACTAATCCAGACTCTCTATTTTCCAGTGGAATTCATTCACATACCAGCAAATTCAGGTTGCCTTATTATAGTTGACTGGGAGGTCTTGCGCAACAAACCTGCTTCCCCCAAAGATCGAACTTTTTGCTATAAGGAAAGTGATCAGGAAACGCATTGGAAAGTGTGAGGCAACACTTGCTTTGATGTGTCATCAGACCTCCCCAAAAACAAATAAAAATGAATGCTCATTAAATAACCTATGTCGTCTAATTTCCTTGCAAACAAACAAAAACCATATTTATTTAAGATATTTACATTCCACTTTTCGGGCGAACCTCACAAAGAGGTTTACTTTAGATTGTTACTAAAATAAACATATTTTTTTTAAAAAAACAAACCACTTACAGTAAATATTACTGTCTGTTCAGAAGAAGTTGCAACTGCTTCTTCTCTGCTCCCTGCAGGGCAAGATGGTCCTTCAGAAGCTGCTGTGGTGACAGGTGGAGGCCACCACTGGGAGCTGGATGGAAGCAGTTCACCAGGCTCTTTCCTCCTTAATTGCAATCAACCCTTTGTGGCTGTGCATATTTAGAAGCCCAAGCAAAAGTATATCCATTGAGTTAGGCATTGGGTTTCTGCCTTAAGCACAACAGGACAGAGAAGTGGGGATGGAATTGTGTTTTTTTTTGAAATTTACTCCCAATGGAATGTTTAAACCCCCCCAAAAAACCCCAAAGCAAAAGTCAAATTGCATGGAAGACTCCATCAACAAGAGAAGATTGCAGGGGAGGAGAATCCTGTTGCTGTGGGACGTTGTCAAAGCTAAAAAGATAATTGGGATATGGGAGATGGATTAGAACATATTCACAGAGGATAAATCTATCAACACCTACTAGCCATAGTGGTTAAAGCGTAATTTATCCAGTCGTTTGACCTGAGACAGCTGAAAGCTGAAAGGGAACAATGGTAGAAGGGGAAACTATAAAGCAAGAGAGGTGATATGTTTATCTTGGAATGGCTAAGCTATTAAAAAACACTGAAGAGAGCTTTCTAATTACAGTGATATCTTGTTCAGGCTAAAGAACAAAAAGGTTCAGAGCAAAAGAGAAGTTTCATGTTCAAAGAACCGCAAGCTGGCTCTCCTGTGGTTCTTTGAACAAAGGAAGGAGGGGCTATGTTAACTGAAGTTATAATAGAGAATCAAAAATTAAATACAGAATCACAAAATATTTAGAAGTAGATCCTTAGTTCTGGCTACGCAAAAGGTAAAAAGAGCTCAGTAATCCCAACCTTGAAAGAAGCAAGTTATGAAAAAGTCTTCTCATTAAAATGTTAAATATTATAATATAAAAAATATCTTGCTCATTTTTTCACTGCTTTGACTTGAAGGAAGGGTGTGTCTTTTCTGTCTGTGTGTATGGCGGAAAAAAGCCATGCTATTTATAATCCAATTAGCACAGTCCTTAAATTTGTTCTAAAAATGATTGTTTCAGATAGAAAATATGAACACAAACCTCTAGCATCTTTCCATTTTGTTATGAACACCTTCGCCCAAGCCACAAGCATCTTGTATGCTAGAGAAGAAGGAATATTTCCTCTCCAATGGTTCTACTCTGTTAACGCAAATGGATCAAAGAGAAGAGCTGCAACTGAGGAAACCATGGAGGAGAGAAATTTTGTTTTCCCTTCAAGAGTTTATCCAGTCATTACAGTTTTTTCTGTGGAAAGTTCCAGCAGACTTAAATTGTGAAGGGGAAAGGGAACCTCAAACTGGAAAAATTACATGTGATGCAATTATGACTCTTCCCCCTTAATAATTTTTTCTGGTTAGTCTACCTATAGGGTTGGGACAGTCTTTGTTTATTGAGCAGTGTGAAGAAGTCAGGGCTCCTAACTTCAGTGGTGGGAAGGTTGGTTCTACTTGCTCACTGGTGAAGGGGAAAGCATGCTGTGCAACTCAGTGGTATTCTAGTCATTATTATTAGTTTTGTGTTCCAGTGAGCCTTGGTACTGAAACACCAGGCAAGGTTCTGGTGAGTCCTGGATGATAGTAAGCCCGGATCAGATCCAATATTTGGTTAAAAAGCAAGGTGGATTAAAAAGAGCAATCCATGGCAATAGATTTTTCAGAATCATTTACAGACCTATCAGGCAGTTTGCATGCACCCCCCCCCCCAGTGGCCATATATTTTCCCTGTGGGCTTCAGAGCTGGGCCCACTGAGTGTGAGATTCTGTCTCAGCAGGAGCTCTAATATCGCTGTGCAAGGGCAACCTGGCACCCAATACCCTATCAGCAATTTCTCACAAGGAAAGAGCAAACACCTGCCCAGGTCTGCAGGGCATTCCCTTCCCTCCTCCTGCACCATGTTTGCTGAGTGAAACTGAAGCTAGTGCCCTATCAAGATCTGCACTGTCAGTTTCTTAAAGAGAGAAAGCTAAGCAAGGTTTAACTTCTAAATCCAGAGGTGGTGGGTATTCAAGCCGAGCTGAACTCCCTTCTTGATTTATAGGTGTGAATGGGCTGCTCAGAGGTGAGAGAAAGGCTCTCAGCAAATTCCTGGCTTACAGCTTGTTTATTTCCTTTCCCCCCCTACCTTTATCTGAGTAGCTCAGGGCACAGTACTGTACTTGGTTGTGAAGCACCCACCACACAGCACAACTTAGAGTGAAAGACAACCCAAGATCACCCGGTCAATTTTAATGCTGACTGGAGATTTAATGTCCTCAGGCCACCTAGCTTTCTAGCCACTACTTACAATGTTGCTACGCTAGTTACAATTTTTATGGTATTGATTGCAATGTGGACTTCCAGAGCTGAGGTCCTAGCTTGGAAAATTTTTGACTCAGGATTCCATGGCTGTGCACAGACACACATAATCTGAGCAGTGTAAATGTACACTCAAAGCATTGTATGCAATATAATCTCTCCCTATATCCATTTCATGGGAAACCTGTACTTCAGGTATGCAGCAAAGGCCAAATTTGCAAAGCCCTGGTTGACTGAATTCCCTTTCCGGAATATTTTCCAGCTGCTTTTAAAAAATGTTCTTGACAGAATAAATATGCAAGAGAGGCTAGTGGTGGGGAACACAGAACACAGACTGTCCGAAGCAGAGAACAGGAAAAGACCATCACCATTTGATTTAGAGGCTGGACATGTGTCATTTGAAGGGCAAAGGCAAAGAGAAGCAGATCTCGGAAGGAAAAAAAAAGAAGGAACCTGCTTGTCTTTCTAGCAGTGCATAATAATCTAGCAGTGCTCTGTCAAGGAACATATGAAATAATAAAAGTGTGTCTGAATATGTCCAGAGTGCCTTTTAATGACTTTTTAACAGCCCAGGTTTATTCCCATATATATATTATGACTTCCAGGAAATTTGAGTCCCTTCTTTTAGAATTTAATAACAGATCAATTCCCCCCAAATTACAATGCTTCTTTGTGACCACATTCCATTAATGATAGCTTAAAATGTATGCCACCCACCGAAGGAGTATTTTGGCATTTGAATATTAGAGGTTGCTGCTGCTGTATTCTTAGGGTTCAAAACTGTTCAGTGCTTTCAGGCACCAATCAGCAGTTGGGGGAATGGTGCAGGAAAGACAACTTACTCCTTACTTTAAAGAAAACAAAAGAGATTATTGTGGACTTTAGGAAATGTAAATTGAATATTCAGCCAGTGCGTGGAACAGGTCTCGGTGTTTCGATTTCTGGGAATGGAGTCGAGAGATGACCTAACCTAGGGAGAAAACAGCAAAGACCTTATGAAGAGAGCAGAGGTTATATTTTCTGAGAATCCTCCAGAAAAACAATCTCTCAGATGGCATTTACCATTGTACTGTGGAGAGTGTATTAACTTATGGTCTGTGTGTGTGATTTGGGAGCTGCACGACCAGGGAAAAAATAATGCTGTCCAGGATTGTAAAGACTGCAGAGAGAATAATTGGGTGCACTCTTCCCACCTTAGATCAAATCTATGCTGTCAGGTGCCATAAGAAAGCTGCAGAGATAGCGCAGGATAGTGCGCACCCCGGGAATGATCTCTTTCAGCTTCTGCCTTCTGGAAGAAGGTACAGGGTTATAAAGACTAGGACTAGCCGCCTGAGAAACAGTTTCTACCCAAATGCAATTCTGGTTTTAAATGCAGGATAAGGAGTCTCTATAGGGGTATATTGTATTTTAAAATGGGGGTTTCAGAGTTTTTAGGGGGGTTTGAATGTCTTATGTAGATTTTTCAATTTCATTGTTCCGTATGGGACAATGACAATAAAGATATCATATTGTATCATAGGCGGTGCAGTGATCGATGGTACCCAGCAAAGCATTGCCAAAAACATTTTTTTAAAAAAAACCAACAACCCCAAACAATCCTGCCAACAGAAAGAGTTTCAGTACATCCCCAGTTGGGTAACATTTCCCCCCCTTACTACACTGTCTGTGGATCAAGAAAATCCAAATTAAATTGGGGGTGGGGGAGCACAGGCTGCCACTTGAATGAGAATGTCATCATGTGAATGAAGCTAAAAACATACACACAATGGGATGCATCATATCCAGTTTAAACTGCTGTGTTCACCATCTTTCTGCTATGAGTCACACCAGACTGCTCCATGAACAACTTCTCTATAGCTTCAAAAACAACAGTGAATTATATACTGGAAGATGAAGAAGAGTTTGGCTGTGAAGGATAAGGTGATTACTTAAGGGAGGGTTTTCTATGCCATATATGGTTTCTTGGCTGTTGATGAGTTAGCAGCAAATCCCTGTGCGATGCATGCCCATGCCAATGTGTTTTACGGTGCCTAATATGCAAACTGACTCACCGCTGTCTCTCCCATGTTTATCCTCCTAAACAACGTATTCACCAGAAAGCTGGGGAGAAAACACTTCACCCCGCTGATTGATGAATCTGCCCTCTATTTTCTAAAAGGTGCTCGTTGTTCCTAGTTGCTATCTCATGATGACCAACAACTGTGAGTATCTAGTGCACTGGCCCCAAAATGGGCCTGCTGTTTGTGTGCCTTTGGTCTCATGAGAAGCATCCCTGAAATGAGGGGGCCAGGCTTCTACCCAGAACACCTGGTTGCCCCAAATATTTTCCGTTTAAGTTTAAATTTATGATAGACAGCTTTTATTAAAGCCTTGCCCACCACCTTGCAAGCCATACCTTTTCAAACTCCTGACCTGAATCGCTCAGCTTGCTCATGATTCCTGCTGGTTTAGGGTGGATCGGAAACTAGTCCCTTATCATACTTAACGTTTGTGTGTGTATCTGCTTTATTTAGTAATCTTGTAATTATGTTTTATTATATTTTTAACCTTCTGTTTGCTGCTTGAGCTTTTTAAAAGGGAAATAATGATGAAAACATTTTAAATCAACAAACTAAATGACTGGCGGAGTGGGACACCCAGAGACCGCAAAAGCACAGCTGCAATAACTGTGAGCATGATAGGGGCTTTAGAGGGGCAAGGGTAAGGCAACTTATTTAAAGGTCTTAAATATAAGCAGGTAAAAGCTTCTAAACTTAGGGGGAAACCCCTGTATTTAACTCACACATATTTGGTAATGATGATTCAGCCGCACAAATATTTGAATTGGGGTTATAAGAGCTTACTCTAATGATGTTAACTGTGGAACCGGCACTTTACAAACACCACATAATATTCATTATTCACCAATGAGAAATCAATATTTTAGTGCGGCAGCACCCATTCTCCAGAACTCCCAGAAAATTAATATTGGTCAGGTGCCATATTTGTACTGCTTTCAATGTCTGCTAAAAACTGTTTTTAGGCAAGTCAACCCAGACGTACTTTTATTATTTACAATTGTTTTTGAAACTGGTTTTATTGACATTTTAATAATTTTATTTTTTTATTGCTATTTTAATTCATTTTTTTATATTATTTCATGGAAACTGTTAGATATCTTCATTAAGCAACACATAAGTTTTGCTAAATAAATAAAGGAAAGAACTGAATTTACTGTTTTGAAGAAAATTTTTGAAAATCAAAAGATAAACGGCTAATATGCAAAATTTGTACAATTTTTTTTTTAAAAAAACTGAATAGAAGTCACTATTCATAAAATGTGTTGAATCTTTAGATTGGCACAAAAACTAATGAAAAATATTTTAAAGCTTTTGAACTATGACAGTTGCGGGGGAGGATAAGAAGGATCTTAGGCTACTGGGAGCCCAAGTATTAGAAAATAATAGTCTCCAGTGAGAGAAAACCAAACCCAGGTAAGATATAGCCCTGAAACTTCCCACTGTGTGGGATAGTGGGGAAAAAACACATTTCATTCAAAAAACCAAAACTCTAAAGCTGATTTGAATTTGTGTGCAAGTTTAGCATGTCGTTAAACTTTCAGAATTCTGATTAGAAATTTCAAAATGCTCAATTTTCAGTTTTAAAGCCAGCTGTTGAAAACCTCTTAATGCTGGCCACTAAATCTTTTTATTATTCTCATTGGTAAATATTTTAAACCAAAATTTGTTTTCAGCTTAAAAATTAGCAGTTTGTAAATCTGTTCATTCAAACATGGTAGTAAGCACTGCTCCAGGTATTCATTTTGTTATTACCCTTTTCTACAACAAAACGGTCCTATGTTCCCATGTTTTTCTCATCAGGGGGCAGCAGAAGCAACTTCCATTTTATCCCTGTAGTTTTGATTAAGAAATTAAGTAAATTTCAAATGTGAAATTTCATGTGCTCAGAATATTCCCCCTCCTCCTCCTCCTCCTCCTTCTTCTTCAAGTCAAACTCCTTTTGTTTATTTTTTCGCTCTATACCATATCAGGAATGCAAAAGCAGATGTAAAGTATAGAATAGCTGGGAAGGGGAAATGTTAAATGTGTGTGTGCTTCGTATTCATAATCGAATGAATACCTACGGCTGTCTAAACAGCACAGAGGAAGGTGGGGGCTTAAGACCATAACACAAGGGTCAGATTACCTAGCACTGCTTTTACCTTTCTTATTGCGGTCCCAGAGCAACAGAGCTTTGCATTCAACGCAGCACCTCCACCCCGGCCAGTTTTCCCTAGGCACTGCTCTGACTCCCTGAGAAAGTCTGGGATCTCAAACTGCAGAGTCATCTGCTAACACACAGGCAAGCGGCATGTAGGGAATGTCCTCCCGTGGTGCGCGGGATGGTGGAAGGATGCCTCTGGCCTGGCGCTGCTCCAGTTCCCAGCCTGCTGCTATATTGGCTCCCTGCTCCCGTTGGTTATCTAACAACCCCCCCCCCCGCCCGCTGTCTCTTCTCCTAAGTGCATACTTCCCTGAGTGCCATCCTTCGATAATAAGAGATTCAGGAAGCAAACCTGAATCGCGCCTCATTAAAATCAGGGGCAACTGCACCAAAACCTTCCCTCATTGGGCTGTGCAGGATAAAGTGTTCAGTTTTTGAACCGAAGGCAGGAGGAAGAACCTCAGCCTAAGCTTTAAGAGAGCCCTGTGTCCTGAACTGCACAGGGGAGGATTTGAAGGGCTGTTCATTCCAAGTTGTGTTTAAAAAAGAAAAATAAGAGAGCATGAGCATTAAAGTTATCCATCAACACTAACTGGACAGCAGATGGGGAGCCAGACATACAGTTCACATTCTCCCTCGCTGTGGTGAGACGTATTTTACGGTCTATTTAAATAAATAGTGATTGTCACTAAATTTGCAGCCATACTTATGCACGTCTTATGAAAATGTGTCATCTCCTCACCTCTTTTTTTGTGGTTCATTTCCTCTTATCTGATGATGGGTAAGTAGCATGCATAGCTTGCTGCTGCTCCACCGCCTGTTTTATCTCACAGCAAGACCAGATGCCATTTCCCCCCAAAGAAAGCAAAGTCAAAGTCCTCAACAGTTTCTTACCTCAGGCAACTGTGACATCTGTTGTCTCTCACCTAAGTTACCGTATTTTTCACTCTATAGGATGCACTTTCCCCCCTCCAAAAATTAAGAGCGAATATTCCTATAGAGCGAATGCAGGATGCGCGGCTAAGCCCAAAGCCAGAACAGGGAGACGGAGCGCTGCGCAGTGCTCCATCTTGCTGTTCTAGCTTGGGGTTAGCTGCGCAAAGCCTCCGCAGGGCAGCGGGGTGAAGGCACCCCGCTGCCCTGTGGAGGTTTCAAAGGCCATCCCCGAAGCCAGAACAGCGAGGCGGAGCGCTGCGCAGTGCTCCGTCTTGCTGTTCTAGCTTGGGGATGGCTGCGCAAAGCCTCTGCAGGGCAGCAGGGTGCCTTCACCCTGCTGCTCTGCAGAGGCTTCAAAGGCTGCACTCCGGGGGCTTCAGGCAGCTATCCACAAGCCTTCGGAGCGCAGCAGGAGTTCCCGCTGTGCTCCAAAGGCTTGTGGATAGCCGTCTGAAGCCTGGAGAGCGAGAGGGGTTGGTGCACACCGATCCCTCTTGCTCTCCAGGCTTCGCTTCGCTGGAGAGGTGCTGCACAGTTTTCCCTCTCTGCGCAGCGCCCCTTCAGTGAAGCAGGAGGAGAAATGGAAGGGGCTCCATTTCTCCTGCTGCTTTGCTGAAGGGGTGCTGAGCAGAGAGGGGGAGAATTTTCCCCCCGTGTTCTCCCCCTCCTATGGTCCAGTGCGTCCTATAGAGCGAAAAATACGGTAATTAAGTGTAGGATTCCCCATCTTCTGTGCTCTTGCAAAAATAAATAAATGAGCCCAGCCAAACTGAGGGGAAAGGGGGCCTCGCCCCTTACTCTGCTGTTGATGCTGGAGGTCAGCCTTCATAGAATCATGGGATGGGGTCATAGAATTGTATAGCTGGAAGGAACACCGAGGGTCATCAAGTCCAACCCCGTGATGCAGGAATCTCAACTAAAGCATCCATGACAGGTAGCCATCCAACCTCTGCTTAAAAACCTCCAGTAGAGAGTTCACCATCCTCCAAGGGAGTTTGTTCCATTGTCAAACAGCTCTTACTATTAGAAAGTTCTTCCTAATGATTAGTCTGACTCTTCTTTCTTGTAACTTGCAATCATTGGTGCAGGTTACAACCCTCCAGAGCAGGAGAAAACAAACTTTCTTCATCTTCCGATGGAATTTAGAAGACTACATGTGGATTACAGAGAATTAGAAGACTACATGTGGATTACAGATAATTTAAAAAAAATATCATTCCTCCTTTCTCTCCACAGGCTCTATTCATGAGCAGAACACCACCTCAACTGAGGCTCTGGAAGATATTGAAGACAATGAGGAGCTCATAGAACAGCTCATGTGCATCACCTCAGACAGCTTACCACAGCTAGAAGTAGAGGAGAAATACGACATAGCCAAGGAGCTAGGCAGTGGCTCCTATGGACATGTTCTGCACATCCAGCATCGTGAGAGAGGTGAGAGTGTGAAAAGGCAAATTCCATGCTAGGGATCATTAGGAAAGTGACTGATAACCAAACAGCCAATACCGTAATGCTGTTACACAGATCTGTAGCATGACCACTTGAAATACAGTGTACTATTCTGTTCATCTCACCTGGAAAAGGTTCAGAAAAGGGTAACCAAAATGATCAAGAGGATGGAACAACTCCCCTATGACGAATGACTATAACATTTGAGGCCTTTTCGTTTAGTGAACAAGTGGGGAAATGATAAGAGGTGTACAGATGTACCTTGGAAGTCGAACTGAATCCGTTCTGGAAGTCCATTTGATTTCCAAAATGTTTGGAAACCAAAGTGCAGCTTCTGATTGGCTGCAGGAAGCTCCTGCAGCCAATTGGAAGCTGCGGAAGCCCCATCGGACATTCAGGTACCAAAGAACATTCACAAACTGGAACACTCAATTCCAGGTTTGCGGTGTTCGGGAGCCAAAACGTCCGAGTACCAAGGCAATTGGCATCCAAAGTACAACTGCATACAGTTCATGCACTGGGTGGCAGAAGGACATTTTTGTCCCTGTCTCATTATGTTGTAACTTGGGGATATCCAATGAAGCTGAGTGTTGGAAGATTCAGGACAGACAAAAGAGAGTTCTCCACACAGCACATAGTTAACTTGTAGAATTCACTCCCACAGAATGTCAAGATGGCCACCAATTTCAATGGCTTTAAAAGAGGATTAGAAAAATTCTTGGAGAAGAAGTTTATCTAGTTTACTAGCCATTTTCTGCCTCCACTGTCTGAGTCAGTATGCCTCTAAATATCAGTTGCTGCGAATCACAAGTGGGAATAATGTTATTGAATGGGCTTCCTATGAGCATCTGGTTGCATCTGTGAGAACAGAGTGCTGAACTCGATGGACCTTTGGACAAATACAGCAGGTTCTTCTGATGTTCATAAGGGCCACGCCAGCCCACAGGAGGCAATGTGCTGTTACAGCTGGGGACCAGAATACCAAAGTCTGTTAGTGAATATTAGAAGCTAATAAACCGTAATATTTGGATAATATTTGGGATACAAAGGGAAAATGCAAGCTGCAGAACTGTGCCAGACAAGGAATACATGGGTTAGTTTATGCAAACCATATTGGCTGAACAATGTGGAAAGAAGTACTGAGCCATTAAGGGCCACAAACAATGCAAAAGAACTGTCCTTCTCTTTGCCCCTCACTCCCAGTGAGAATTAGGGGAGGGGTGTAGTATCACAGGAAAATTTGTCCTTTTAGAAAGCTAAAGGTTTGTTGGGAAGGAGTAGGACAGAATTCCATGGGCTGCTATGGAGGAAAGCAGGAACACGATAAGTAAAAGTTGCTGCGGGAAATGGGATGTTAACCAGATTAGAGTGTGGTCTTGTCTTGAGATTGACCCTAGTCTTGAAGAGAACCTACCCTCTAGTACTGCAAACATGCCCTTGGGCTAACGCTTGACTTAAGACCTGCCTGGAGCTGGCTCTGCTGCAGCTCAGCCCAAGCTGCCCCACTGCCCTCTTCTAGTTCACTAAATCCTGTAATTAATTAGCTGTGTCATCCCAGGAGTGTGGGCAGCTGCCAGCCAGCAGGTGCTGTGTTGGCGATGCCAAGTGCCTGCAGCAGTCCAAGTAGCAAGCTAGCCAGCCTCACAGCTGTAAAAATAAGAAGGAAGGAGGTAACCATTTGCACATAAATGTAGAAGAGTATGTCACTGAACAACAGATTCAATCCGAGTCCCAAACCCAGGTTAGGGACAGATTATTTTTTCTGTTACCCAGATGAAAGATCTTCCTCACCATTTGAAACTAGCTTTGCAGTGCCCCCTGCTGGGGAGACAATGGTATGCAGCAGTTAATTTCTGAAAACAAGTGTGTTGCCAGAGTTTGAATTGCCCTCCACAGCTTCTGACCTGAGTGTTCCTTCTCCCAATCCAAGGATGATCAGCTTCTAAGGGCTTACAGGTTAGCCGCTGTGTGAACTGTGTTTTCGAGGTACAATGCCTGACGCGTGCAGGTATACAGAAGATTTATGTGTGACATGGGCACTACTTTTGGTGCTGTGGCACCCAGGCACCCTCTAATGTCCAGCCGCTGACATTTTGTTGTTGTTTGCAGGAACATCGATGGCTCTGAAGCTGATGTCCAAGGAGCGGACAGGGAGGCACGAGTTCCTGCGGGAATACTGTATTGCTCTCTGCCTCTCCTCACACCGCGCCCTTCTCCGAACCACTGGCATTGCTTTTGAGACATCTACACATTATGGCTTTGCACAGGAGCTGGCACCAGCTGGTGACCTTTGTGCCATCCTGAATTCAGGGGTACGAAGTGGGATGGAAACTTTGTGGGGCCTACAAATGGGAGAGTCTCAGCACAGGTGGGAAAGTAGGATTTATTTTGTGTATAGGGAAAGATTAAACATGCAAGCAATTGTAATCTAAAACTCAGAGTGAGCCTGCAGTGTAGCTCCAGCTTCCTCCTGGCTCTAATATGAATGGCTGAAACACACCCTAGCACATTGTTGTCAAAACTTGGATCTCCAGCTGTTTTCACCATCCCTGACCACTGGTCCTGTTAGCTAGGGAGACACAAGTTTGGGAAACATTGCAGCCTAGCATATTAATTAAATGCTGGTTCAACTGGCCACCTTTTTGTTCTTTAAAGTGCCACAGTACCTTTCCCCATTTTTATGTTTATTCTTTGCCTTCAGTGCTCCAGTGTTAAGCAGCTGATGATAATATAGCAAAACTGTTCTAAGGATTGGGGGTGGGGGAGGTGTCTAGGTGACATCATAGGTACCACTAGCCAGGCAATTACATCTACAGTTAGCTTCTTTCAATGAAAGGTCCATTTGCACTTGACTCAACGACGGTGCTTCCAAACTGGTCCCATTCCTCTGAAAGATGGAGGCTGGAGGGTAATTCTTTTCAAGAGGTACTGCTCATCTTTACCCCCTGCTCTCTTTTCTCTTTCTCAACAGGAGGGCCTTCCTGAGGTACAGGTGAAACGGTGTGCAGCCCAACTGGCCGAGGCATTGGATTTCATGCATGGCAAAGGCTTGGTGCACCGGGACATAAAGCTGGACAATGTGATGCTTTTTGACAAAGAGTGTCGTCAGGTGAAACTGGGAGACTTCGGCCTCACACGAGTGGAAGGCACACAAGTGGCTGCTATGTCTGGCACTCTGCCCTACTCCCCACCTGAATTGTGCCTTTTGGAAGGCACCGAGACTTTGGCTCTAGACCCCAGCCTGGATGTCTGGGCCTTTGGCGTGCTACTGTTCTGTATGTGTACAGGTTGCTTCCCTTGGGATGTGGCCATGAGCCCTGACCCTCAGTTTGAGGAATTTGGCATCTGGCAGAACCGCACGGTGCCAGGGGAGGCTCCGGCCCTGTGGAGAGGCTTTACCACCCATCTCTTGGGTCTGTTCCGCCGCCTAATGGCCATTGACCCTAACCGCCGTAGTCCTGCTGTTGAAGTGCACAAATACTTAGCTCTGCCTTGGCGGGTGGACAGCTGTGGAGGGACACAGAGTCCTCAAGATGAACCTCTGAATACAATGGATTCAGGTGCCTTCCTCAATGACCCTATTGGGGGCAATACTAACCTGGGCAATAGATCTCAGGAGAATTGTCCAGGGGAAATACTGCCTGAGCTAATTCTCTGTGAGAAAACCCACACCATTCAGAATGGTCATAGCCCTGGAAGCAATCCCAGTCCACAGGAAGCCTCATGGCTAACTGAGCCTGGGCTCCAGCCCTGATTTTAGATAATCCTCTTCCATGAACATGCTGAAATGAGTTGAAAGACCCAAGTAAGGGAAATAAGACTTAGCAGTAGTTTGTTCAGTATAATGCCATCTCTGCTATTGGTCAGGTTGGATAGAACTAGCTAGTCAGTAATGGGTGATCTACTCCCTGCCAGAGAGATAGTGTGTAGTTGGGTAGCAATGGTATCAGCAGAACAACCTTTATTTCAATAGCAGGAACATCACTAGAGAAGATAACGGTTGCTTCCTCTTTAGCTGGATTAGCTGGAGATGCCTTCCTTTGTTCACTTACTTTTTGTGGAGCATCTAGGCAATGTCATTATTAAGGTGTTGCAGTCCAGAATTTTCTGTATCATCTCACCATGATTTTTTTTTAGACAATTATGACAATTTTAAAGAAATAAAATATGATCGCTGGACCAGCCTGCTCATGAGGAACAGGCAGAGTTCTGTTCCAGCTTCTCCCAGCTCCTGTACCTTTAAAACAGGGATGACTAACTCACAGGCCGGATCAGGACCACCAGGCCTTCAAGTGCACAACCTGATTTGGAAATCTCGCCTGCTCTTTAAGGAGCAGATGGGGCACTTAAATCTCCAGATTGAGGCATAAAATTCCTCTTCCTTCTCTTTAGATCCACCTATGGAGAGATAAACGATCCCTCTGGCATCCCTTTAGAGGGGATATCTGGAGAGCAGTCATAGGAATAATTTCTCCCTGATCTTAATGCGCAACACCACAGTGCTGAGACTGGAGATTATCCCTCTACCTGGTATTTAAGAGTAAAAGGCAACATGCCCACCCCTCAGTCCAGTCCTAGGGTGGGGAAATGCTGAGTTTTAATCTTAAAGAGCAAGCAGAAGGCTCATATCCAGCCTTAGCACTGTGATGGCTAGCATTAAGATCAGAGAGAAGTATAGGATAGGTTTTAGTGGGTAGGAGAGGATATATTAATTGCACTTTATCCCTCTAGGCCATGTGTATGGGGTGAACAGAGTTTTAAAATCCCACCCCAAACTGAACAATTAAAAGAATAGGAATTAGACTGTAAAACCTTATTTTTAGCAACTCCAGCTATGAAGTAAGTTGGCTCTCCTTTCTTACCCTGCTCAATAAAGATTGGGCAACAACTCGGAAAGTAAGTTAAAAACTATAGCTTGTTTACTTATAATCTAGCATTGGTTCAAGCAATGGTAGCAGTAAAAACTATGCAAGCAAAATACATTTGTAGTATAAACATCTTCAGTTATGCACCTAAAGCTGGAGTAAGTAGAGGCATATCTGCATCCATGGCTGTCAAAGGGAGAGAGAGGAACAGGAAGTACTGCATGCTCCTTCCTCTCCAGGAGAGCAGGGGGGGGGGGGATGACATAACACAGAGCCCTCGCTGCCAATTTTAATTTGGTGGTTTGAGTATCTATCAGCAATACAGCTCTGTGGACATAGCCCCTCCTCATGCTAACTCAGCAAGAATATGTGTTTGTTAGGTTTTGCTGCTATCTCCCACAAGATTCCCATGGCTGCTATTTAGAGTTCCAGCACTAGAGTAGTGTGGATGGAAATGCTGTCCTTAACTTCACATAGTCCAAAAACAGCTGTAGGTTCTTCTTTGTCAAGAGGATCTTTAAAGCAGTGTCAGTGAACAGCTTGCCTTTTTTACTTATGGCAGACTAAACTGAAGGCTACAGGGAGATGAAACATATCCCTATAAATTTAAGGCTTAAAGTTTCAGCAGTTCCTCTTTTCAGATCTTGTTTTGCCCCCTGATTAGGGGATTGGTGCTAAATAACCTATTAATTGCCTCTTTAATTTACCATTCAGAATTGCCCAAATGTTAGTTTCTGTTATTGCTTTAATTACTAGTTTCCTTCTGTTATATTTATTCCCACTCTCCAAATAGTGCTGTTTCACCAGTAAAGAAAAGAAAAGAGATCAGTAATCAAAACATATTTCCTCAGAAACAGAAATTGTCAGTGGAGCAATTCTGAGAGACTATTCACGGGGTGATCATTCATCTCCCAGGTGCAATTAATAGGAAGCAATTGAACAAGCTGAACTGCAAGTAACAAACTTTTAACTGAATGGGACTTTCTTGGGGGTAAATATTATATGAGGATCTTGGCCACAAAGGAAGGGTGTTGCTGCATGATATAGTGCTATATTAATATGCTGGAAACTCCATTTTAATTACCCTTTCAACTATTTAGAGAAAAAGCAATACGTCAGCTGTACCAAAGGACTTTAAAAGCAAAGAAACCAGAATGCTTTATGTTTCCAGCAGACCAAGACCTGAGAGTAAATATATGGATTTTTTAAATATGGTGAATGCAGGAAAAAACGGTTTGGCTTGTTAAAATAATGAATTATACAGGATATTATATGTATATTTATTGTACTGTATGGTTGATGAAATTTCTGTAATAAAATTGTTGCCAAGAAAGAAGGCTTAATTCTATGATGCTTCTGCACACTCAAGTGTAATGCAGTGTTTGTGTAGGTTAGACCTCAGAGTTTGTGTACATTACACACAAGCAGGAAAATATTTGACAATAATGCTATCCATGATATAACATTCTTTCATTTACATAGAAATAGGACACATCCGAGTAAACAAAAACGTTATGTGGGAACAAGATTTAGCAGTGTTTGTGTCTGTATGTGAACTCTCTTGGTTTCTCTGGTCAAGACTCCATTAAGCTTGCCTACATCTTTTCACAACTAATTATTTTGCAAGATAAGAAATAAATCTCGTTGGGCAGAAGTTTGTTGGATGCTCACTGCATAGCCAAGTTGGACAACACAGAATGCTTAAAGCTTTGGTTCCTCCCCACCACAGTGTTGCTTCAGTATCTTCCTCAACCTATCCCAAAAGGCAGCCTGGGCAGCTGGCTCCTGAGGCCAGTCTAGATACGCCTTCCTCTTCACCAGCTTTGCCAGACGATGATAGGCTGAGAGACGGTATCTGGAGATGTGCTCCATGAACAACAGGATCAACGTATCCTCTTGCTCAGCCACAAGACGGTATGTGGCCAGGGTCATCTCCAGAGAACACCAGGAGCTGTTGAGGGCATGGTGGCTGATAACACAGATGGTCTTGTAGCTGCTGTAAAGACTCTCCATGATATTGTCCACAATGGCCTTGCCCACCACAAAGTCCCGGTTGTGGAGACAGAGCTTCAGGAAGGGGGGTCCCTTCTGCTCCAGATTGGGCACCAAGTGCTGCAACACCCACTCCTGGTCCTGACTGCTGTAGGACACAAAAGCATCATACTCAAACCTCTGGCCTTTTCTGTTATTCAACATTCCATGCCACCATGCTCTCAGGATGTAGATCAGGAAAAGAAGCTCTGAGCCGCAAGTGGCTTTCAGGATAGGGAGTGAAATAAGGAGGAACAGCACCGAGGAGGTTGAAACAAAAAGGAGGAAGCCAACATCCTGACTACAGTTCTGCTCTATGAAAGACAGATAGTTGCCTTTCTTTTCTCTCCTTTGGACATCCAGACAGTCTGCATGCTCCAGCCCAAATACATAAATCTCTTTCCTTCTGATGGCCCAGTCAATGAGCCAGGCACTTGAGCAGTCACACCTGAAGGTGACACTGGAAAAATGCAAGTAGCGGAGAGGCATTTGTCCCAGTATTTGATCCTGAATGTCACTGTCAAGTTCCAGGAAGGCCTCCTTCTCTAGCACGAGTTGCTTGAGTTTGGGCTTTCTTCTGAAGACCTTTGCTGAGATGTACCTGATGTTGCTGTTCACCATTCTCAGGGCCTCCACCTGGGGCAGATCCATGAAGAGGGACTGCATCTCTGGCGCAGAGGAACCGTAAGGTACTTCAGGCAGGTTATGCACCTCAAGCAGTTGCAGCTTGGACAGATGAGACATGTTGAAATTCCATTCAGTAGCTCTTGCTTCTAACTTATACTTGTAAACAAGCTGCTCCAGCACAGGAAAAAGCAGATGGAGGGGCTTAGAAGAATCACATTCCAAAGCTGGCTCCCAATGCATCAATCGCACATTGGGGAAAAATGTGTTATGAGACAAGTTGTAAAATTCAAAGCAGCCACTTAGAGTCATATTCTGCACTGAAGCAAAGTCAGACTGTGGTGGATTGTATAAGGCAATTGATGAAAAATTTTGCAATACAAGACTTTCTACATTTTTCGCTGAGAATCTCAGGGTTTCTTCCCCTTCCTGAAAATATGGAAAGCCTATTTGGAGTTCTCTCAAAAAAGCCAAACCCTGGAATGAGTCGCTTTCAAACTGTGTGATGGGATTGCCACACAAGTCTAAGGAAACCAGACTGGACAGTTTATAGAAAGAGGCATTTGCAAGGTTGCGTAATCGATTGTTTCTCAGATTTAAAACCTTAAGTTGGCCAAGTCTAGAGAAGGCAGATACTGGAATGTTCTCAAACCCACAGTCATTGAGTGAGAGTCTCTCTAAGTATGGCAGGCAGGAGAATACAGTAGATTGGGGACTTTTAAATCTGTTACCAGAGAAATCAAGAATCCTCAGCCGGGAGTTAAAGTTCATCTTCTCATACTCCAGTGGGCAAAGGTTCCAGTAAAGATTATTTCCAGAAAGATCTAACAGCTGGAGATAGAAGAGCTTATACAGAAGCAAGGGATCTACTTGCTCCATTTTATTATCCTCAAGTACCAAATTCTCCACAGAGTAGCAGCCAGGAAGCTCTTCACTGTTGAAGTTTTTGTAGTAATTCAATGAAAATGACAGAGATCGGAGGGAGAAACGGGAGGCCAGAGCACAGACCTGAAAAGTCTGGTTCTCATGCATGTGGTGTGTCTTCTCCAACGAAAGTGCATCAAGTTCTTTTATTTCTAAGGATAGAAGCTCACTGAGTGCCACAGGGAAATGGCTCAGCACCAGGGACTGAAGTGAGCTTTTGTTCTGAGAATAAAGACCCGTTCTTTCCTGTGATTGAGAAGATGGGACCCTAGAGCTTGAGAAGTTAGGATGTTGCCTCAGATACAAAGAGTGGGGAAACTTCCCTATTTCACAGTTATCTACAGACACGTGAGGCACTGACTGCAAAGATCGGAAAATGCTGAACAGCTCTGAAAACTGGTCTAAGCAGCATCCAGAAATGGAAAGCGATTTTAAGTGACTTGGAAGATTTATCCCTCGCTGTCCTGTGAGATAGATGCCCTTCATGTTCAAAGTCTGCAGTTGCTCTAATTGGTGGAAGGCTTGAGTTGGGATGGAGCTGTTGCTGCAGCCTGTATCTGAGTGGTGGATTGATAAGTATTGTAGCTTGTCCAGGCCCAGGAAAGCCCCGGGTGAGATAACAGGTGCCTTCAAGTTGATGCTCAGGTGATTAAGTTCTGGAAAAGACGAGAAAGCTCGTTCATAAATGACAACACTCCCGGAGAGACAAAGGGCACTCACCAGCTCAGGAACAGTAGCCAGATCTTCTTGCAAGGAGGTGACATTGCTACAGAATGCAACCAGACCCGCATCTGAAGCAGAGAGACAGAGGGATAGGGGTTCAGATGTGTGTGGTCGTAGCCAGCCCTCAGTGATCTGACATTTGCTGGTGAGCGTCGCCTTGCAGAAAGGTGGGCTCAGAAACAGGAAGAGCAGGAAGATGCAGGCCACTCTTCTTGCTTCCAATTTATTCCAGCAGCTCCTCTGAAAAGGGCTTCCATCTCTCTGAAAGATATTTGGGAATCATACATTGTCCATCAAGTGATCACTGTTTGGTTTTTTTAAAGAGGTACTTGCGGTGATCAAAACTACCTACTGTTTGACATGAAGACACTGGTACCTGGTATTCTGCAATCCGCATTGGGGAATGCAGGGAATCTTTTCACAGAGGCACATTTTTTATACACATCTCTAATGTAATGTCAGCAACATTAAAAATCTTGACACTTGTTTAAAGCCTATTTAGTTATCATGATAATTCCCACAATGAACTCTGGAACTGAATTTTGGAATGAATGCTAAGTGAAGGCTTTGCTAAAGCTTCTGCATCTCTTCAAAGAAGAAATACAGTTCCCAGAATCTCTTTGCTAGGGCAGGTAAGTGCTTGAAACTATTTTATATGTGGAGTGTTGTCACACTCTTATCAGTTGGTCTACTCACTTCACTTTATTCTGAAGCCTTTTAAGAGTCTTGAATTAATATGTATACATTTGGATTAATATTAGAGATCAGGTGCATACAAATTCACTCATGTATCAAAAAGCATGGGAATTTGAGATTAAGGTGCCCATCTTATGTAACATGGAAACATTAAATATGTACCACAGTTTTATATATTGTACTTGTTACAACTTGGCTCCATGAAAACAACCTTTACCTTGGTCTTTCCACCCCAATTTTCTTTCTTTAAAGTTTGGGGAATAACTGACCTTGTACTGTTGTTTAGTCATTTAGTCGTGTCCGACTCTTCATGACCCCATGGACCAGAGCACCCCAGACCTTGTATTAGTATCCCTTAATTATTGAGGGAAGCCGTTTTGCCCTTGCTCCTGAAGTTTCCTCAGTACCTGGTGGCTGCTGCTTCTAGCAACAGACATCTCAGTACATCTTTAATTCTGCCCTGAGTTATTTGTATAGGTGAATAAATGGACAGGTTCTCCTGTACAGCTTCATGTAAAGTTATGCACAGAAAGGCAACTTCCTCACACAATTCAGGACATCTTTGTTGATGTCTATAAGGCAGCACTGTGTTTACCCCATGTGGCATGAATGTCAAGACTTTCTTTCCTGATGGCCCATACTTAAAGTCTAAGACCAGCATTAAAACACCCACCCACCACAGCTATAAAGAGTTCATTAGGTAGTAGAAAAACACTGGTACAGCCTTATAAAATATATGCTTTCTATCTTATACACAAATTTGGTCCTGCATGTATGAAAAAACAATGTAACCCTAAATAGTTAAAAGCAAGTGAATATATTAGAATGACAGTGTAGGGCACTGTTGAGCATTGCTCAACTCCCATTAGCCTCAGCTAGCATGGCCAATGGTCAGGGATAGGATCTGTACTCCAACAATATCTGGAGGGCCACAGCTTCCCTATCCCTGGTTTGCCGGAACTCTCTGTATGTGAAGGCCCACAAAATGTCAGTTGTATGAACCATGGGAGTGTGGCTGTGCTCAGCCTACTCCCACATTGTGTCCTGGGCTGACCCATCTTCAGGGCCGTCTTTAGCATATGTGCCACCGGGGTGCGCAGATCCGCCCAGCGCCCCCAAATTTAGTTAATTTTGCGTGCACAGCACTGTTGAGAATGACAAGCGCTATCATTGAGTCTGACAAGCGCTGCCGCTGGCGTGGTGCATCTTTGGTAAATGAGCGCACAAAGTCAAATGTCCTTTAGTGAAACAGTAGGTATACATTTCGGTAATGCCTAGGAATATATGTATTCTGTTTTTCTAGCTTGATTAAAATTTTTTATTATTTCATAACAGGTAGATAGTTAAGAGCTTAGGCGGCTTCAGTGGCAGGTGCCTGGCGCCCCCCTGAATTTGGCACCCTGGTGCCCCGCACCCCTTGCACCCCTGGGTAAAGACAGCCCTGCCCCTCTTCAGTACTGTTTATGCATTTGGTAGGTGCAACCTACCAAACTCATGACCTGCGATGTGGAGGTGGGATGAATATGTGTGGACCAGCTCTCTTGGCTCATGCAATTAACATTATGTGGGCCTGAACACTCAAATAGGAAACTGGAGAACCTGTTGCTTTGCCCCTTCTTTTTCAGTTACTCATTGACAAAGTGGTGATAATTTGGTGGGTTTGGGTGAAAAACTGAAGCGGTTGAGGCACCTCAGACACTGTGTGTATGAGACACGGCTTGAATCCTGTCCCTGGTCTAATCACTTGGTGCACATCCTAGAATCATTTTGAAATATGACCCAGCAGGAGATGAGCAATGTTCCATGGCATTGTCACCATACAGACCATACCATATGCACACAGAAACAAAGACACATTCCTCTCCTGAAAATCACACCATGATGTCCTTTACCTCTAAGATGTTCATTTGAACCCTCTAACAATACCCGTTCAAATGGGGAAAAGTCAGCTTTTATCTGTGTGGGTTCTCCAGGTTGCACAGAATACATTGTTATGAAATTATAAGCCCATTGAAAACTAACCTCGAGAAAAAAGGAGAAAAAAGCTAGTTAGCTGTACCTCTTTGCTTCGCCATCCTGGTGCTAGAGCTGCATGTTTAGCCATTCTCTTTTCCAGTATTTCTTTCCCTGCTCCTCAAGCTAACTTCTCTCCCTAAGTCTCATACAAGTAGTATCTCTACTGGATAAACTTAGTTACAAAGGGTATAGCAGATCTCACCACTCACTACTCCACTTCAGGACACAATTCCTCTTTCACTCTTACTACAAAGCTGCATGCAACTTTCACATGCAAGTTAAGGCAGTAATTTAAAAACTGGAACTCTATGCAGAAGTGAGAATTTACTAGAATTGTGCCTTTCCTACTTCCTCATCTAGAAGAAGCCTTTTTATGTCTTTTCCCTTTGCAAACCACAACTACATGAAGCGTCTTTGCATGTTGCTGCTTAGAGGTAAGTGACTTATGAACAATGGTCTTGCACACTTGTGGATGGGAATCCCCGCACACCACAGGTTGTCATTTGGACAGATCTCATGGGGCATTCAGCTAGGAACTGTTATAGAATAGAAAGGGTGGAAAAGCTTGGTGAAGAACAATGCTCTATAACTTGGGCTTGGACAGTACGGCCATATGGGAGCAAAGGGTTAGGGACGGGTTGACATGGGCTTTGCATGTAAGCAAGCTGTGGGAAAACACTCTGAGATGAAAGAGTGGTGTTGAAGGAAGCCTCAATATAAAGGAAGAGCTTCTTTGCAGTGGTATGGCTTAGGGACAGAACTGGGAATAAGTCATTAGATTCTGGAAGATGTATGAGGCAATACCAGACCTTCCCTTGCCCTTTCTGAGGTCCCAAAGGAGGAGTTCTGGGTGACCCTGAAAGAAGTTATGTACTGTGGCTGTCACTCTGGACCTATTTAGACACCCACTTTCCTAAGGAGCAGGAAGTTTCATGAGCAAGCCGTTTCCTTTGGAGGAGAGATCACTGGAAAAGCACTTTTGCTGCTTCTGGCTGCTCATTTCTCTTTCTAAAGGAAGATTATGGTTCAGTGCCCCAGGATGGTTGCTTGATTGCTTTCCTCAATGGGAGCTAATGATAAGGAGATATTTGAGGACTGACAGTTGCTTCTACATTACTGGAACCACCATCCTTTGTTTACGCATTTTTTATGGCACATCTGAACAGTGTCACTGCCATAGTGTTGATGTCTAGTGTTTTCCTGTATGGATATTCTTTTTCAAATGCAATTAGTGACAATGTTGTTCTGCAAGAAAACACAATTGCAGGACCAACTGCTGTTGAGGATTTTTAGAACTCCCGTGCCTTTAATTCTAAATATCCCATGTGCAGGTCTCACCCATTTCATTGATTTCTGCTTTCTCCTGATCTGTAATGAATCAGTTACTGGTTTCCTTGCATAAGTTTCTTTCTGTTTGTAACAAAATAGTACAATTTCACTATTACAAAAAGAGAGAGAGAATAAATGAGCAGTTGAAACTTCCACCCTTCGTAGGGGAACAGAAACTGGTGCTGGGACAACTAAGGGTTTGTCCACTCTTCTGCTTATCCCATGCCTAGAAAGCATGGGTCCAAGCAGTTCTTCATTTATCCCATATTTCTGGGCATGGGTCTGACCGATTTTCCATTTGCCCCACTGCTTTCCTCTGGAAAACCCACTGTTTACCTCTAGATTGAAGCAAATGTCAATCCCAAGAAAGCTTGGTTGATGTTTGCTGCAGTTCAGTGGTATGCAGTGGCTTTCCACAGAAAAGCTGATGAGCTTTAAGAAAGACTATTGAAGATGCAGCTAAAAGGACATTTACCAATCTCACGGCTGTGATCAAGAGAAAGAGTTAAAATGAAAAGGACTTGCAGTCAGCCCGTTTGCAATTAGGACCAGAAAGGGGATCTGCCAACCAGGACTTAATTGTGAATATTATAGAAGGTTTTTTTAATTGTGTGGAAAGGGATGTGTGTTGATGAATAAAATGTAATATTACCTTGAGCTGTGTAGAACTTTTAATTTCACCCATGTAATTATGGGAAAGCAATGTCTCAGCAGCACTGAGGGGCTTTAGTATAGAAGCATTTTTTTGTGTTTTAAAGAGCATTACTAGAACTTGGGAAAATTACACCTCTCCAGCTCTGAGAATGGGGAAAATGTAAGGCATTTGTTTGTGAAGAAATAGTTTCTCTTTTTCATTTTGCAGTTTTGAAAGAGGGAGACTGTGTGTACAGAGTTTGTATTTGGAGTCAGTTAAGACTGGGGGGCGGGGTGCAACCTGGAAGGCTGCCTTGAAGGGATCCTCAGGGATCTTCTGCCTTGTGATTCTTGGCTTCCAGTTACTGTATACATTTTCCATACATTGGTAAATAAAAAAAGAAAGTGCTCCAAACACTGAAACATTGTAAATATTACAAAAATGCCTGTGTTCTCTCACCCAAAGGTACTCAAATCTAGGTAGAGATGCCCTTGGAACTATCTGGTACTTAAAACTCCTCCCTATCTGGTACTTAAAACTCTCTCCAGGCCACACCCTTCATTGGCTCTGCTTCACAACACTTTTGCCTGGCTAGGATTGTTCTTGGGCTCTGATAATAGCCGCTTACCTGAATCAAAGGTGAGTGGTGGTTGCAGCCTCTTTGTAGCAGCTGGCCATTGGGTCCTCCTCTGGTCAGCTGCTATGTATGGCAGTATAGCTCACCAACAACAAATCAGGAGTAGGTTGGGGGGCAGAGCCTGGGCAGTGGACCAGAGTGTGGAAGTCTTCATTCTGGTTCACCCCCTGGAAATATAAGCCTACTACACCCAAGTATGGTACATTGTCTTGTCCCATTTGTTTAAATGTATTGTTGCCTTCACTCACATTCAGTGTGGGGTGCTGTGAGTGGGTCTGCAATGCCTCTTGCTTGTCTGGATGAAGGATAGAGCTGTTGGCAGGTGTGTGTGTTAAACTAGCCGACTGTACAAAGGTTAAAATTTACATTAGTTGCCCCACCCATCACTGGTCCTTGGAAGGTTGCCCAGAATGAAACATTCCCCCACTCAAGTGCTAAACTATTAAATTTCAAACTGTGTTCAAAAGAACAGAGACCTCCTGGGCTTCTTTGAAAGCTGATTAGATTCCCAATGGAATCTAATGGCAGACAAGCTTTCATAGAGGAAAGATGACTAATGATGATGGTGGTGATGATGATGCTGAACAAAGTGAACTCAAACTATTTGTTTTTCTTTGCCAGGTTACTTGGCACCTCTAAGGTGATCCAAACTCTTCAGCTGTGGAAAGGAGGCCAATGCAACAGAGAGGAACAATGCTGGCCATCTTGATGCTTTTTATCTTGGGACAACCTTTCTCTCTTGCTTTGATGAACCTAAAATGCTATACCATTGAAGGGTCACTGATGCCTTATGTGGCGCGTCGCTTTCCCAGCTGCTCTCCACCTAATAGCACCAGGCTGATAGTGAACTGCCAGAATGTATGTTCCTTGCCAGAAGACATCATCACCATCCCCAAGGAGGTTGAAGCACTCTGTCTCTCAGGGGACATTAAAGTCTTGGAAGCTCAAACCTTCCAAGCTTTTCCAGAACTCCACTATCTGAGACTCATGATAGAGAAGGATGTTGTTATCTCACCCAGAGCTTTCATAGACTTGAATAAATTGCAGTACCTTTTCATCGTATTCCAAAAGCTTCAGTCTTGTTCCAAACTCATCGACATTTGTGAAACCTTCTTCCCTATGCCCTCCCTTCAAATTCTGGTCCTAAGTGATGTCAGTCCCACAGGAGGAGATATAACACTGTCTCATCAACTCCAGCTGCTCTCTGTTTCTAGATGCAGCTTGAAACACGTTTTGGAGCTGCTCCACTTCTTCCTCTCATTGAAGTCATCACCTCAAGGGTCTGTAAATCAACTCATGCCAGATTCTTTTTCTTCCTCTTTGTCTCAAAAGCAGCACCCTAGCAGCTTGGCTCCTGCTGTCCCTACCTCATGGTCTCAGAAAGAGGGAAAGAGTCCTGAAGGCCAAAACAGATATTTTCTCCAGAACCTAAGATGGAGCTTTTCCCCTCTGACTCTGGGTGAGATCCTAATATTAGCATTAGAAATAGAAAAACTTGACTCCCTTTCACTGGAAAACACCAACCCAAGGTTCAAGAGCCAGACCTTCCCAGTCTGTGAATTGGCTTCCTGTTTCTCCCTCTGTTCTCTGTCACTGTCCCGGATATTTTTCAAAACCTTTGATGCTGTAAAGTATGATGCCTGTCGCTCTCTGGAGAAATTAGCACTTAAGCGGAACCAACTAGAATATGTAGATTCTTTGATTCTATACAAAATGCCCCAGCTCCAGCTTTTAGATCTTTCTCTAAATAACCTCCACTGGGGCCTGTGCCCACCAGTGTATAAGAGGATGAATTTCACCTCTAAGCTGCAGATTATGAATTTCTCAGGAAATAATGTCAGCAACCTCCAAGCCTACGCCTTTTCCTGCCTGCCATATTTACAGGAGCTCTTACTCTATGCCAACAATATTGAAAGGATAGATTCAATGGCATTTTATGGACTTCATCAACTTAAAGTACTCAATCTGGAAAACAACTACATTATTCATTTGACAAATCATTCCTTTTCTTCCCTCTCCAGGTTGGCCTTCTTGAACCTAAGGCATAACCCAATTGAAGTGCTGACAACATACTTCTCTCAAGGTCTCAATATGCTGAGAGAACTACAATTTGGTTTTATAAATTATGGTGACCTGGATGTGGGCTTTTCAATCCCTGGCCTTGAAAATCTTGAACTTCAATCCAAATCCAAAGTTAGATTTAGAAGACAAAGCATGGAGATGTTTTCCACTTTGGAGAAATTAACACTCAAGTGTAATCAGCTTGAAGTGGACTCATGCAAATCGCCCTCTTTCCCCAAAGTAAAGGAACTTTATTTGTCAGGATTCATTTTTTCCTGTAATGCCTCTAGGCCTTTTTTCCATGATTTCCCTCTCCTAGAAAAACTTCACCATAGTGTTATCGTACAGGGTTCTTACAGGGGACACTTCAACTTTTCCCATTTATCAAACCTAAGGGTCTTGGTGGTTTTTAACCTTGCAGATGCAATTAAAGATATTCCTAAAGCTGATGCCCAGTATCTCTTCCAGAACCTCACTCACCTGGAGGTATTGCACTTGATGGAATCGGGCCTGGAATATGTATCCCCTGTTTTATTCCGGGACATGAAGCGTTTGCAGCTTCTTGTGTTGCAAAGTGAATTAATCCTTACCCTAGATGCTAGCTTTCAGGATCAAATGGGGCAACTAAGGTACTTTTACCTGAACACAGGCAACTTTGGGTGCTACTGTTCCAATGCCTGGTTTGTCAGTTGGGCATCAGGAAAGAAAGACCTTTTTGTATCTATTGTACACCCACTGAGGTGTCAGCAACTGACAACGGCATTGAAATCTCAGAAGTTCTTGCAATTTGTTGAGCACAATTGCATCCTGAAGATAGACTTCATTCTCTTTATGGCCACTTCCTCTCTGACCCTCTTCCTCATGTCATTCCTATTGATTCATGTCACCTGTGGTTCAGAGCTCTTCTTCCTCATCTACATACTACGAGGCTGGTGGCATAGACTGTGTGGTGAAATAGGGAAAGGCAAGAGGTTTGAATATGATGCCTTCGTGTCTTACTGCAGGCAGGACCAGAATTGGGTCCTTCAGAACCTGGTACCCAACCTAGAGCGCAATGGTCCTCCCTTCCTGAAGCTCTGTCTACACAGTAGGGACTTTGTGGTGGGCAAGGCTATTGTGGACAATATTATGGACAAACTCTACAGAAGCCGGAAGGCCATCTGTGTGATCAGCCCACACTCCCTGTGCAACCATTGGTGTTCTCTGGAGTTGAGCCTGGCTACGTACCGACTCTTGGCAGAACCAGATGACACACTGATCCTGGTGTTCTTGGAACGCAGGTCCAGGTATCAGCTTTCATCTTACCATCGGTTGGCCAAGCTGGTAAAGAAGAAGACCTACATAGACTGGCCTGAGAAGCCAACAGCTCAGCTTGTCTTTTGGGATAGGCTGAGGAAAAGTCTTACGCAGCCCTGTGGTGATGAAGAGGGGGCAATCTGAAGAAAGTGCTACTTTAAATCTCTGAACTGTAGTTATAACTGCCAAATCTGCAAGATTAGGACATTTATTCTATTCAGGACCATCTGTCATCCCCCCCCCCCCCGAAATAGCTTCAAAGTATTTTCTATATAATGTTTGCTCCATATTTGTTTCCAATATTTCAAATGAAGATATAGTTGGGATAATGCCATGATTACTTAATAATACTTCCCCTATCCCTTTCTTTCCTGATGTCTTTTAGCTCTTCTTCTCTGAAAAAAAGGTAGTTGAAACTTTGCTTACTATTTTTTTTTAAGGATTAAAAAATCTTAGATTTTGAAACAGAATACTGAACTTGGGTAGAATCTATAACAAGATCAGGCGAAGCAAAGCTAAGGGGCAGTTACAATGATCAGAGTAAAGTGGTAAAGCTTGGCTTGGATGAGACCTCTTCAGAGGGACCAATGAGCCTTTCTCCTATACAAAGTACCCTAGGGAATCAGTTATTTGTACTGGAGATAACCCTGAAGAAAATTAATTTCTTAAACAGTGTCATGCACTTGTCATCTCTGAAAACACACCACCACAGCTGTTTCCCCTCTCCCAGCCAGTGTTCCAGAAGTGCACCTCACAAACACAGATCTAGAGAACCTTGTAAAAATAAAAGCAGAAAGGAAAAGAGAAATCTTCCACTTCCAGACCTCTTCTACTGCAACCCTTCATGTGAGTTGCTTAATGTGGACAACAAAACCTGAAGTGACACACTCACCGCTTTGTTTCCTGGAGATATGGGAGTCTTACCTCACATATGAGAAGGCCTACTGCCATCTTCTGGCACAAAATAGTATAAAGTCTTTATTAGCAAAGAGTGGGCAAGAGGAATGTTTGTCTTGCACAGTGCAATTCTTAAATTCTTTGGTTCATAGTGAACACTTGGTAATCTCCCCAGGCCTTGTCTGAAGTTGCGCTATGCCAAAATCTCCCCTCCATTTCCCCCTCCCACCTCCTGTGAAAGAAGTTTCCATTTCTGTCCCTTTGCCAGGGCACCTTTGGATTTGGGTGGGTGTGGGGTTTTGAGCTTATCATTTCAACTAAAGGTGGTGAGAGTGGGGGCATCTTTCCAGTCAGTATTTCTTCACCATTCTGCGACCTCCCTGGTTATCTCTGCTTCGTGACCTGGAAAAGACTCAAAAGAGGAGCTACCTCATGTCTTCCTCCAGGCTTTAACTGTAGCATGGGAACCTGGGAAGGATGCAGAATGCAGTGCACTGGTGACATGATTTGTGGAAGGAAAGAAAGGACTCCTTGGTGTTACAGGAAGTTTTATAATGATTTGGGGTGGGGTTGCCCCTCCAGCACGCAGTGTGTACCCCCCCCCCTTTGTTCACAAACAATGTCTCCTCAAAGCACCACACAATACACGACCAACGTTGTTCTGCTCTGGGAAAAGATGGCTACCAAAGGGGGGACTTGGGAAACTGGTAAACGACAACCATAATTCCTGAAACCTGGGATCAGGTACACAGCAGACTCTTGCATAAGAGATAATCACTGGCATCCTGGCAAATGGGTGCCAGACAGGTAGTCATCTTGTGGACAATAGCAACCCATCCAGGAATGGATTAGATCAGGGGTCAGCAAACGTTTTCAGCAGGGGGCTGGTCCACTGTCCCTCAGACCTTGTGGGGGGGCTGGACTATATTTTGAAAAAAATAAAAATGAACGAATTCCTATGCCCCACAAATAACCCAGAAATGCATTTTAAATAAAAGCACACATTCTACTCATGTAAACACACGCTGATTCCCAGACCATCTGCAGGGAGGATTTAGAAGGCGATTGGGCCGGATCCGGCCCCCGGGCCTTAGTTTGCCTACCCATGGATTAGGTTCTTGGTCAGGACAAAGAGGTGTGATTAACTTGGCTGGGGAAACCAGGAACTTGTAAATATTTCTTTTGTCTTACTTGATGGGAATGAGGTGGAGGTCAAGGGAAAGATGGGGGCAAACCTGATACTCAGGTTTCTGTCACCAGACTCTCCCAAATTGTGATGTATTTGTTATGTATGTACAATGTAATTTTAGGGGTGTTGTGGGTATCTTTGTAAAACTGGGATTCGGGTAGGTAGCAGTGTTGGTCTGATGCAGTTGAAATAAATTAAAATTGTTTAAAACTGTCCAGTAGCACCTTAGAGACCAACTAAGTTTGTTCTGGGTACAAGCTTTCATGTGCATGCACATATCTTCAGATACCGTATCTGAAGAATTGTGTATGCACACGAAAGCTTATACAGTGGTACTTCTGGTTACAAACTTAATTCGTTCTGGAGGTCCATTCTTAACCTGAAACTGTTCTTAACCTGAGTTACCACTTTAGCTAATGGGGCCTCCCACTGCCGCCGTGCTGTTGCTGCATGATTTCCGTTCTCATCCTGGGGCAAAGTTCTTAACCCAAGGTACTACTTCCAGGTTAGCGAAGTCTGTAACCCGAAGTGTTTGTAACCCGAGGTGTTTGTAACCCGAGGTACTACTGTACCCAGAACAAACTTAGTTGGTCACTATGGTGCTACTGGACAATTTTTTAATTTTTTAATTTATTTTGATAAAAGTGTACCCAGTGTACCCAGAACAAACTTAGTTGGTCTCTATGGTGCTACTGGACAATTTTTTAATTTATTTTGATAAAAGTGGGAGCCATCTTTTGTTCTGGGCTTTTCCTGCTTCGCCCATGTGGCACCCATGTGGGTGGAAGTCCTCTTGCAACAGTCCTTTAAAATAAAGACCAGGCCTACTGGCTGCTGTTTTGCTCCTATATTCCTGGCTGGTGTCTTTGCTTGGCAATCCAAGTGAGCCCAAGGATTTCCCTACAACATTGGCCACCTCAAAAATAAGGGTAGGCATGGCAGAAACAACAACAACCCTGCTCTCTACCCACGAGAATTTGACTAAAGTTTCTTTTCCCCTTTGAAAAGTTTCTGTTCTCATTGATCAATGGAGAATGGTATAAAACAAACCACAGACAACTGCAGGAGAATGGTTTGGCACAGAACTAGTTTGAATGGTAGGCTGGAATAATCCCAGTGCAGTTCTGTCAGGTCTATCCCTTGGGCTGTGCCCCCACAAAGACATACATGTTGATGTAGATCATGGATTCCATGTGTGTGTTAGTGTCCCTTCACATATGAGCACCTTCCATTTTATGCCTCTTGGTGTTTCCCATCCACACTAGTGGGTGGTGCTTGATGGGATATATTAATCCTGAATGTTGTTGCCTCCTGCCCTCGGTTAGTACTTTCCCACCCAAAGTCCCAGAAACCTGAGGCTCGTTGTGGGCATTTGTTTATCTGGGTGCATGGCTTTAATTTTTAAAAAGGAAAAAATACAAAGTTTTCCAATATACCACGTTTGCATAAAACCACAGTAAAAAAAATAAAATGAAATATGTGCATTGCTCAAGGCCAGGCAACCATTTGGAGTAGCTGGCATGAGAAGCTGTCGTTTCCTTTTCCTCCCCCTTTCTTTTCTCACCTCAACCTGCTGGTGTCTTTCTTTGACAATCCAAGCCATCCCAGTTTCTGATTTGATCCCGGAATTTTCTGCTTAGGATATCCCTATTTTCATGAGAGAAATGTGGGAGGGTATGGAGTTATGTGACCCTGGAGTCAAGGAGATATGCAACTATACAATCTTTAGAAGACATCTGAAGGCAGCCCTGTATATGTTTTATCGTGTTTTCATATATGTTGGAAACCACCCAGAGTGGATTGGGCAACCCAGTCAGAAGGGCAGGATACTACTACTACTAAGATGATGATGATGATGATGATGATGATGGTGATGATGATGATGGAAAAAGATGTCCCTATTTTCATCAGAGAAATGTTGGAGGTATGTGTTCACCACTTCAGAACATCTGTAACACCAAAGTTACAGAAAGAGAGAACTGTTGTTCTGGAAAGAGTAAGCTTATTTAATAATGACTAGTAAAGGCCCTTCTGTATAAGGCTAGTCAAGTCTTTGAGGGCTTCTCCAACAAGGAAGGCCAGGAGGTGTGAGTACATGGCACCATCTAGTAGAAGACCATTCCCACTAAGAGGGGCGCTTGGATGCACAGGGGTGTTCATTCCCACTGTTAATGGTCGGTGTGGCTTTGGATGCTGATAGCCTGGGAGTAAAGCCAAAAGATTCCGGAGCCATGAGCTCTGAAGAGATGACCTCAGAGCACAAGAGGCCCTGTCAGTCGGCAATGGCAGCAGCTGGCTATACTCAAGCTGGCAGTTGAAAAAAGGATCCTAAAGGGAGTTGCTAGTCTGCCCCCATAGTTCTCTCATCTTCTCTCCACCTGCTAGGAGGGGAGGTGGGGGGAGCTGGTAAAAGGGTAGGTGAGGGGAGAGGGCCTCACTGTCCGTTGGAGATTTATCGCCAGCAGGAGGTAGGAAGAATGCTTTGAAATGCTTCAGAAAGGGGATGCCCTGCTCCATCTTCTCTGAGGTGAACTTAGGAATCCGGTCCTAAGTACAAGGCTATACTAGCTATAGAAGGCCATTCTTTAGAGCCTCCTACCACTACATGTTTGAAACATGACACTAGTAGTTAAACATCTACATAACTCTTACCCTTTCAGTGGCAAAATGAACCCTGAGCTCAAGTCACCTGTGGAGTTGCAGGGAAGCATTCTGGTCCCATCCCTCAGCTAAGGGATGCTTGAATTGTGCGATTTCAGGATTTGCATATTGCAGCCTGTTGTAAGCTGCCTTGAGGACCATTCAACCAAATGACAGGATATAAATCTTGTCACTAATGAAGCAAAATCCAGTTAATATGTAGATTAACTCCACCCCTTTCCCCTATACAGAAATAAAATAACATTCCCGTGCCACCTCAGCTCATTCTTGTCTTTTTCATTCGACCACCATTTTAAACAACTAAACTAAACAAAAGCGCACATAATTACTTCTAATATAACTTATCAACAAAACAAAACTTTGGAAGGTAAATTTAATTCTCTATAGATAGACCCACACACCTATATGTCACTGTTGGGCTTTAGGATTTGGCAGACACCATCACCCCACCAAATGGATGAAGGTCAGTATAGAAATTTAATTAATAAATAGTTATAACAGCCTGCTCTTCATTGCTGAATCAGAGCAAATATCAATAGGGTTTTCCACAGACTGACGTTTGTTCTGATTCCGTGGTAAAGAACAAGTTTCCATTTGGGGCAAATGGAAAACCACTCTTGGACCTGGGCCTAGTAGAAAGCACTGGACATGCAGAAAACCTCTCTAGAACTCAGACAAGCAAAGTGTGGATGAGCCCTGTATAGGACCATAAAGACCTGTTTGAAACCTCCTTGCAGCCGTGAAACTTGTTAGGTGATCTAGGGCCAATCCCTAACTCTTAGCCTCACCTATCTCACAAGGTTGTTGCGAATGGGTGGGAGGAGATGGGGCACACCATGTATGCCACCTTGAGCTCACTGGAAAATGTAGAGCTGCCTTAAAACTGAATAAAAATGCTGGCCCATCTAGTTCAGTGCTCCCTATTCTTACTCTTACAGCAGATCTTCAGGGTTTCAGATGGGAGTCTTTCTGAGTCCTACCTGGAAATGCTAAGGCACAAACCTGGGTCCTTCTAAATGCACAGTATGTGTTCCACTGCTAGGTCACAGCTCCTGCCCTTGTAGAAATGACAGGCTATAAAGAATAATAGAAGCCCTCCATGCCTCACAAAACTACCCCATATTTTCTCCAGTTTTTTTCTCCAGTTTTTACGTTGGTGTAACAGGGACGCGGGTGGCGTTGTGGGTTAAACCACAGAGCCTAGGACTTGCTGATCAGAAGGTTGACGGTTCGAATCCCCGCGACAGGGTGAGCTCCTGTTGCTCGGTCCCTGCTCCTGCCAACCTAGCAGTTCGAAAGCAAGTCAAAGTGCAAGTAGATAAATAGGTACCGCTCCGGCAGGAAGGTAAATGGCGTTTCCGTGCGCTGCTCCGGTTCGCCAGAAGCGGCTTACTCATGCTGGCCACATGACCCGGAAGCTGTATGCCGGCTCCCTCGGCCAATAAAGCGAGATGAGCGCCGCAACCCCAGAGTCGGTCACGACTGGACCTAATGGTCAGGGGTCCCTTTACCTTTACTAACTGTTGTAACGTTGGAAAGCATCCAACAGGAAGTTTGACCGTACGAGATCCATAAAGATGCAAAAGAAGTGGATGCAGAACGCTACCATCTCCTGCTCATTTTGGTGAATCATGTGCAGGAGAACTTCCCAGTTGGACACTGTGCCTCTTTGACCATTTCTTGGCTTGTTTCCCTATCTGCTTGCATGTTTTGGACGTTAGTAGGGAAACATTGCATTAGATGTGATTACAGCAGGAGGAACAGAGCACCAGTCATCCCTTTGAACTATATCATCCCCCACCCCCAAGCCTGGGCAGCTGTCGGGGTGACACTCTATCCAGATCATTCAATGGCTAATTGAAAAGCTTAACAATGACCTCAGCTTCTGATGGATCAACAAACAGCCACCGGACTGTTACACATTCCTTGCTGTGATGGAGTTAAGCTGCCTGAACTAAACTGAAGGTTTTGCTGAGTCTCTGCACATGAGATGCAGTTTGAGGAAGGGGCAATCGTGGTGGTGCTACCTATGCTGTCCAATTAAGAGTTGACACAACGGAAAGAGATCACTGGGAGCAATACAGAAAATGTAAAGACTAGGAGGACGTTTCCCCTAGACCACAGAAAACCATTGGAGATGTTTCTTAATATTTATTCATTTTTATTTTATTTATTTCATAAAATTTATATACCACTTGATTGTAAAAAAAACCACCAAACCAAAAACCCCCTCAAAAGGTTTATAAAGCAATATAAAATCAAGAAAAAAATCACAGCCATACTTCCAAATACTAAAACAGATTATGTAGTTCAATTTCCACCCTTCTTATTCTGAAAGGGGTCAAAGGTGGGTAACCTTTGGTGCAAAGCGTGCTGCCGAAACAAGATAAAACAAAATAAAACAAGATAAAACAAAAACTTCCTGTCATAAAATTACGCCGCGTCTGTTTAACTGAGTGCCAATCCAAAGAGAAATGTTTTAAAGGTGCCTGGAAACAATAAATGTTTGTGCTTTTCTGGATCTTTATGGGAAGCTTATGACTAAGAAGTAGAAGAACCATTCCTGCTTCTGAATACATACTAATAGCCCAGTCTTCAGATTACTACTTCTTCACACAGCACATACTGTGGAATTTTCTCCCCTAAAGGGCAGGGATGGCTACCAACTTGGGTGCCTTTAAAAGATAACTATACCAATTCATTGAGGGTAAGGCATTCAGTGGCTGCTAGCCATGATGGCTGTTTTCTATCTTCACTGTCAGAAAGCAGTTGATGGAAACCACAGGAGGGAAGCGTGCTGTTGTGCTCAGACCCTCCTTGTTTGTTTCCTGCAGGCAGAGCCATAAATACAGTGGGGGCAGGGCGGGTAGCCATTTTTTTTTTTTTTGCCCCAGGTGAAGACTCTAAAGGGGTGCCACTGAGGTTCCAAGCCTGTGTGTGCGCACAAATATGCATGGTGTTGGTGGTGCCAAACTGGGTCTTTGATCTGGGTGAAATAAAACCTAGTTTCGCTCCTGCCAACAGGCATCTTGTTGGCCAATGTGAGAAGAGGATGCTGAAGAAGATGGACCACTGGCCAGATCAGGCTCCTGTCATGTGCAAAGAAAGATAAAAAGAGAGCCAATATAAGAAAACTCTCTTTTGAACAGAGGATGAAAGAAGGCATTAAAGCTGCCAAGAACTTCCAGAGGATCTGTTTATCAAACATTCATCCTGATTTGTTTGTAAGGAGATTAGAGAACGCCAGCCATTTATTGAGCACTGATTCTGATTTGTCTGTGGAGAGGTTAGGAAATGTGGAATCAAGCAATCATTATCCCACACTTTCTGGTGCATTTCCCCGTCACTTTTCTCATTGCAAAAAGTGAAATTTGGGTGCTGGGGTGGGAAGAAGATTTATTACGCAAGTGCTCCAAATTTACTTCAGTTGCACAACTTGAATATGCCAATATGTGACTGTATTCTACCTGAAAATAGCAACAGCTTAGAAGTGCTCAGTGTCAAGCACAGAGCTGTGGAGCTTTGAAAACAAGAAGTGTGAAGTTTATGGAAGACATTCTGAGAGTCAGTGTAGGCAGACAGATAGCATGACTATAGTAATGGGAGAAGCATCAGTTTCATAGATATTATAAATTTCCCCGGAGAGGGAAGGCATTCAGGGATTGATTCAAACTGGGGCTGCTAAGCCCAGCTGCGCAGAATTATAAAATGATATGAACAAAGACATCTCTTTGAGCGCCAGGGCAATAGATAATAGGCAAGTACACAAACCCAAGTTTAGCATAACAAGAAAAGAAGACTATTATGTGTGCTAATCTAGAAAAGATTCAGACAGTGGCCTATGAAAATTTTATTATATTTTGTTAAAATCAGCCTCGAAGATGCAACTTGACTCATAATTAAAATAACCATCACAAAAAGAGAACCAGGTATATGATGTGTGTCCTAAAACTTTGCCTCTACAGCATTGCCTGTCTCTGAGTAGCCCACTGAATGTAAAATTCAGTGCATTTCTAAACCCAACATGATCATACTGCTGTCTTCAACCCTGGCATTCTACTCTGTTTTGAACACAGCATGTTCATGAAGCAAAAGCCCATTAATATTTTTCTAAGTCAATTAATGGCAATGTAATTAACCAGTTATAGTATGATTGTAGCAGAACTTCTCTGTGATAGGGAGAACTCAATGCTACAGTAAGACTGTCAAAGGTCAGACGGGGTGTATGTGAAGGACGCAACATTAACAAACAAATATTTGGCAGTCAGGAATCACCAGGTAAAGCTCTTCATGACACAAAGATGATAAGCATTAGTAGAAGTTCTTTCAATTTGTGGTAGGGCCAGTGGGATTGCACACACTGTCTCTGCTCCAAAACTTCTTCATATTCAGTTTGGGCAGGTTGAGGGTAAATTGTCTTTTTGATGTTGTCTTTTACAACAAGAGATACTGTTTCAATATGAAGGTGGCTTATTCTGGTTTTTTTTTTTTTTTAACATTTTCAGCTGCTTTGCTCTTTTGGGTAGAAATTATGATCCAACCAGAAGGTTTCCAAGCCTTGGATGCAATTTTAAAAATGCTTTCCCAAATTAGAACTGCATCAGGATGAAAAATGGGTTGCTCCGTGAAGAATTGCAGGAACACTTACAACTGAAGAGGCAGCTAAAGGTTCTGCCTGCCTAATCGAATTCCATCCTGGGTTTCTGTTTGATCTTTTCTGCCAGATCACGTATTTCATAAAGGAAAATGCTGGCTCTTCCAAGTCTCGTGCCTGAACATTGATGGAATAGACTCTTTGCACTCTGCACCTTGGGAACATTTCCATCCACCTGCTGTTGTGCTAACCAGATGAATGATGAGATTAGCACTTGCTGAGAAAGAGCTCGACCTCCCTTATAGCAAGGCGAAAAGAGATCTGGTGCAAGGGAAAGAAGCCAAGATGGACCAGCAAGACTGCCAGCAACCTGGGCTCTTACGGCGGTAGGATACAAAAGGCTGCCCTTCTTGAAGTGTGGGTGAAAGTGAAACACAGCTGCTTCCAGTTTATGAGGAAACAATTTGCCTTACCAAATGCTAATGCCTTCTTAGTAACACTCAAGCTCCGGTGAAATTCTTGAAAGAGTCATTTTATCTCTAGCCACTTCCAGGTAGCTTGCCTCCGGATAAACCGCTTATTGAGCATTCATTCTGGTGTGTTCTCACAGTTTGTAGGCAGGTTAGTTTAATGGTTGCTTATTGAGCATTCATTCTGACTTGTTTTCAGGGAGGTTATATGACATGGCATCAAGCATTTTTTATCCCATGCATTCCAGTCAGGGCTTTTTTCAGCTGGAACTCACCGGAACTCAGTTCCAGCACCTCTCAGGTGGACGCCATTGCCATTATAATAGAAAGAAGGAGGTGTTCATAGTGAGTTCCGGCACCTCTTTTCCTAGAAAAATAGCACTGATTCCAGTGCATTTCTCGTCATTCTCCTTATCACAAAACGTCTGATAGGAGGGAGCAAGTTTGTTGCACAAGAATGACAAATCCACTTCAGTTAAGCAACTTTATATAACTTATGTATACAGCTTTCAGAGAATGCTCAAGATGCACCTCTTTTAACACTTGTTATGTTTTTAGGACCCACTTCATTTTATGGCTGTAAGTCGTTTTAAGTTGTTTCTAATATCATGTTTTAATGTTGCCACCCTCCATGGGACCTTAGGGTGAAGGGAGGGTAACAGTAAAAATAGTAAAAATAATAGTGTTATGAAAGTTGGGTGCCTCGCCCTCTCTCTGTCGAGTGGTAACAACAATCCATGGGGTTCCAGGTACTCACCCAGGGTCTGTGTTCCTTTGGAGAACTGAGACATGGCATAGACTGTTGTAGCTTTAAGAAATATGGTCTCTTCACCTATTTACATCTTCAGTCTGCAAGAAGGGAGTCCAGATCTTACAGCATGGTCATTTCAAGAGGGGTTTGTCCCCCACAGCAGTACAGCCAGCCTTCAGCCAGCCTGCCCAAGATGGATTCCAGTCTTTTTTCCTTGCTTCTTCTTTCCTAAACACCTTGCTAAAAGACTCTCTTTTTCACATCAAACCCCCAGTCTCTGTTCACACCTCAGGGCAAGGGGAAAGACAGTTCTCTTGCATTTCCAATGCCTCTCAATGGCCCCATATTGTTTCTTAATGGCCCTAGCTTAGCCAGGCCGTATGCTTTTTTTTTTTTTTTTGCAAAGGGAATTCCTCTGCAGCTTGTATTTCTCCCCTCACATCCCAAATAATCAAAATCCTACCATTTATCAATTTTTAGGGTTTTGCCCCCGCCCCAATCTATAACAATAGCAACAACCTGAATTTGTTGGTATGCATATTCCACTCAAAAATACCAGTCATCTGTATAAATGAATAGTATACAGAAAGTGGGATATTTTGTCATTATCTCATCTTTGATCTTCATATTGTTGCACTTTCATCTTACATTTTCCATCTGCCTCCAGCCATTTGGGCAGATGCAGAGCGTGCTGGCAGCACATTGTGTAAGATGTCAGAATGCTGCTTTCCAGCTGCCTCCAGACTGAGGAAATAGTGACAGGATAGCTAGAAGTGCCAAATGAGAGGGAGGAAGGTGAGCAGTGAATATCTAAAAGGCCTAGTTGCTAAGATTATCAGCTGTGCATCCAAATCCTAAATAATCAAGAGCCTAGGCCAAGACAAGAATAAGAGAGATAGATAAACTAGTGGATATCTTTTCCTTCTCCTTACTATCAAGGCTATAGAGAGAATAAGAGCTATAGATAGACTGGTGGATGTATTTTCCATCTCCTTATTAGTGATTCCAGTTACCACTCATCTGAAACACTCAACACAGGCAACCTTCACAGCTAATATTCTTTCCCTACATTGCATGTCACTTCCAACAGTAAATAAGATGCACTGGGTTTATTTATAATATATATATAGTGGTACCTCGGGTTACAGACGCTTCAGGTTACAGACTCCGCTAACACAGAAGTAGCACCTTGGGTTAAGAACTTTGCTTTGGGATGAGAACAGTAATTGCGCGGCGGTGGCGCGGTGCGAGTGGGAGTCCCCATTAGCTAAAGTAGTGCTTCAGGTTAGGAACAGTTTCAGGTTAAGAACAGACCTCCAGAATGAATTAAGTACTTAACCCGAGGTACCACTGTGGTTATCTCTCAATTTATCATCCTAGCAACCCTGGGTGGTAGGCTAAGCTGAGAGATAGCGACTAGCTCAGGGGTCAGCAAACTTTTTCAACAGGGGCCCGGTCCACTGTCCCTCAGACCTTGTGGGGGGCCAGACTATATTGTGAAAAGAAAGAAAGAAGAAGAACGAATTCCTATGCCCCACAAATAACCCAGAGACACATTTTAAATAAAAGGACACATTCTACTCATGTAAAAATTCGCAGGCCGGACTAGCTCATGGTCACCAAGGGGCTATCCTTCTCTCTTTCCAGGCATGACCCATGATTTAAAGGACCATGTCTGAGCCCTTTTTAAAATCTTGCTCCAGAGTTTTCTCTGTTAAAACCTGCTCTTTAAAGCTCAATGAAAGCAGACATAAATCTGTGGAAAACCCGAATTGATGTTTGCTCCAATTCAGCTTTAAAGAGTGGGTTTTCACAGGACAAAAAGAGAGAGAGGGAAAAAACACCGCTTGGGTATGGAACATTAAACTGAGGACCTCTGGCTAGAAAAAGCAGGGCAAAAGGTAGGTGTAGATTAGCCCTAAAAGAAGTTCATGGTTCTGAACCTGACTTTTCCAAGTCCTACCCTGACACTACACCATGCTGGCTCCATACTGTCTCATACAACAGAATATGTGATGTATTCAAATAGGTTCAATGCATTGTCCTAAAGAGCTGTTGGGGAGGTGGGTGGCATTGTGGGTTAAACCACAGAGCCTAGGACTTGCCGATCAGAAGGTCGGTAGTTTGAATCCCCGCAACGGGGTGAGCTCCCATTGCTTGATCCCTGCTCCTGCCAACCTAGCAGTTCAAAAGCATGTCAAAGTGCAAGTAGATAAATAGGTACCACTCTGGCGGGAAGGTAAACAGCATTTCCATGCACCTCTCTGGTTCACCAGAAGCAGCTTAGTCATGCTGGCCACATGACCCGGAAACTGTCTGCGGACAAACGCCAGCTCCCTTGGCCTATAGAGCGAGATGACTGCGCAACACCAGAGTCATCCACAACTGGACATAATGGCCAGGGGTCCCTTTACCTTTAAAGAGCTGTTAATCAGGAACATTCTGTGCAGCTGCAGTAAATGAATGTCATTAAAGCTAAAAAACCCCAATCAATTAGACTGATTTGCTCAGTAGCTAAACTGAATCACAGGTGAACTGTCTTATGATTTCATTATACTGTATTTTGGTTCACTGAGCTGTTTTTGTTTGTTTCCTGTCAGATAAAGAAACTAGGCCCTGAAATTTAAAGAAGATGAGAGATGCTGATACATTAATAATTTCCCAATCATTGGAGCTTGAACAGCAAGCTCAAGAGATCCAAGTCAAATCTCTACCCACTCCATTTGCCAATGCTGCTGCCAGCATCATTTTGACAAATCTACCCTGAATCCTTCCAATAGGATGGGTCAGGTAAGTCACAATACCTTCTAACAGTCCAGTCATATCCCTCTGTTGGACTCTCATTGTTAAATCAAATCACATGAATCATGATCAAGTGAAGGAGAGACTAATCACTTTTAACCTTTGAGTTGTTTTGCATATTGCAAATTCATTGGCCATCGCAGCATGGAGAAAGCACAGGCACATGAAGCACCCTCAGCAATGCTGGGTTCCCTCGTTTTGCCCAAACCACCGAGGTTCTGTCCCATTAATGCGCAAAGCACTTGCTGAAATTTCAGAATTCAGCAGATGTTGTTTTCAGGGCTTATTTTGTTGCAGCCAGCCAGCCAGAAGCATGTGATCGAAATCCTCATTTCTCTTGGCTGCAGAGCTTAATCCGAGCTATACTGTTCCTGTTTTGTACGGCAGGACAGCACAGGATTATGTAAAGCGACAAAATAGAAGAGGCTGCTTTTGCATATGCACAGAGTATACTTCACAGCTATCTTTGGTAAAGCAGCAAGAGGCAGGGCTGCTAACACAGAGAACTGGATTGAACTCGCTTATGAGAGTGTGACTTACTTCTCCCTATTTACTCTTTCTGTACAATTCACAATGATATACATCTCTTTTGCATACCACCAACTATTGTATTGAACGCAAAAAAAGTACTCGCTGCTTAATTTTTCCTCTCTAGTGTGGAAGACAATTCATTTCCCTAAGTGAAATATTGGCTTTTGGGGAGGCTTTCTTACAAGCCTGGGCTTGCTGTACATGTTACATAAGCTGCACCACCCTGATTTCCATGGAAACCACCTTTAAGAGGTAGCCAGCTGTTGGCAACCTCAGAACATGGTACAGACATTTGTCACAGCTTACTCTTGCAGGATCCCTTGTACTTTTCAGCTAGCTTGAATAGTGTGGAGAGGAGATGGACACGTGGGGGGTGCAGAAGGAGGGAGACCACGATTTCCCCGTCCCCCCTGCTTGTCTGCTTGCTTCCTCTCTCTCTTTCTCTCTCTCTCTCCCCCTCCCCATGCAGTGAAGAGACATGGACACAGGATGTCACTGTATCACAACTGCAGCATAAAGGATTATGGGGAATGGCAGAGGACTATGGGAGAGAGGTGAAAGGCCATTGAATCCCCCAGAAACAGGAGCCCAAACTCTTGCTGCGGGTTAGGTATCCTGGCAGATGCCATGGTCTGGGCTGAATGCTGCCGGGTGGAGCAGCCTGCCTGGTATGCTCAACTCTTTCATCTGTCCTAGAGAGATAGATGACACCCTCGCTTGCGCTCCCCCTCTTCAAACTCCAGCTCCATAGGGTGTGTGTGGCACAGGAGAAGAGGCGGAGCGTCACGCTTAGACCCGGTAATGCCTGGCAGACACCCCGGCTGCACTCTGGACAGTTTCACCAGACAGCAGCAGAAGCAAGCAAGCGAGCGAGCGAGAGACTGGGCACTCCAGAGATCCTTCAGCACAGCAGGAAGTAAGTACCAGGTGGAGTCCGCGGTGCCAGGGTGGGGGACTAGGTCCTGGTGTCAGCTCTGTTACCTGGGCTGCAGACAGCAGAGTCCTGATGGAACAATCTGACAGGTGGCTTCCATTCAAATAACTATGGGTCTGCCTGCTACCCTAGTGCATTCAGACAGTTTGCAAAGGTGTTCTCTGGTACGGAATGCAAGAGAACAGTCCAACTGTGTAAGCCAAAGCCAGAATAAAGGGCAAGAAATAATTATCTACACTGACTAATCAGTACAGAGTGTTCATTCTAAAAAGTGTCCCTGGTTTTTGTCTGGGCGATTGATGTGTGAGGAATTGCAGTGCAGTGCAGCAGAAATGTGCAGAAGAGGCAGGTGTTATGGGCTAGTGCAATGTGGAATTCTAGCAAAGTGTCCATCGTTTGCCTGCTACTGTTCTATACTTCTTTCCTACCTCTTTCCAGTTATGTCTTGTACTGTGTATGTTCATGTTGCCACCTCATAAGTGGCTGTCAGTATCAGGGGTGATGAAATGTGCAGAACATTGATGTCACATTGCACATTATGTTATAGTACATGTCCCCGGGAAGGGAGAAGAACAAATACAAAGGGGCAGCTCAGTGTCCCTTGTGTCTAGTTCCACACTACATTTACTGGCCAAAGTTATTGGGAATTTGAGTAAAAACCTCTATAAATCCCAGAGGGGTTTTCTCTCTCATCCAATACTCACAATTAAGGTTTCTTTGCAGTTATCTGATCCATGATGCCCAGTAAGAATATGGTAATATACAGGTGTATGTACCAACAGGAGTGAATGCACCCCCCCCCCCCGTGCCCTGTGGTCCCTCTCAATCTTTGTTTTTCAAAGGAAACATATACTTGCCTTCATATCCAGCAGTGATCAGTGGCAGACTTTGGGTTCTCACATTTCAGCGGCGCCCTGTGCGACGCTAAAGTTCACTCCCCCCACCTCGCACGCTCCGTTCTACATCATTATTGCAGTGCCCCCTGTTGCACGGTGCCCAGAGCAACCAAACCAGTCATGCTACCCTAAAACCGCCTCTGCAGGGATCACTTATTTATCCCTGTTTCAGGTAGGCTGCATTCCATTTTATTAAAAGTGTCTTGGAAGCTTCCTATTCAAATTTTCCAGCACCTGAAAAAACAGCTTCTAAAAAGGAAGAAAAGAAAAAAAAAGCCCTAGGGGAGTGTGTGTGGCTTTGTGATGTACGAGGGTCAGTCAATTAGCATGGAACACATCTGGTTTGTGTTGGTTAACCAATATACAGTAGCATATTTTCTCTTTAGCTCAGTCCTGTCAGGAAGATTGTGCACCCAACCAAAACAGGGTCTGTGTTTGCACAGTGTTCTGACTACTCTAATCAGCTAGGTCTGTGCACCGGCATGTATGAACACATGTAGCTGTCTTATATGCTTTCAGACCATTGGGCCTCTGTAGCCCAATATTATCTACTACAACTGGTAACATTTTATCAAGATCTCAGGCAAATATAATTCCTTGCCCTACTTCCCAAGCTTTAACTGGAGATCCTGCACAGACAAAAAAACACTTTCACTGAGCTGAGGCACTCCAAAATAACAGAGGCAATTCAGAACTACTGCTATGCTTATGGTGATGCCTTTTCCCTGCTTGAACCCACAGCAGCTTCTTGTCCACAGTAAGCAGATAGCCAGAGTCCTTCATTGTTAGGGGAAAGTACCAGGCTGCTGTCGACAACACACTCCTGCTGCTACAGCTTGCAGCAGTGTAGAAAACTGATAGCTCCTATCCTGTGCATCAGTAAAAAGCACAAAAAATGTTACCAGACATGATGGTTGTATGAACTGGCCTGCACACAGTTTTAACTGCTATGGGAAGAATGTGTGCTTAAAACATAGCTGTCAACTTTTCCCTTTTCTTGTGAGGAATCCTATTCAGAATAAGGGAATTTCCCTTAAAAAAAGGAAAACATTGACAGCTATGGCTTAAAAGCCTTCTGTGATTGTTCTCTGTGTTTAACTGAACCACTAAACAAGGTCTCTGCACATTCCAACATTGTTTTTTTATAAACAACACACAACTAAATTCCGCGCAAAAAACGAATTAGTCAACTTCTATATAAAATAAAATAAATGTATGCAGATCTATTCTTATTTTTCATTAACTTCCTCACCAACATGGTGAAAGGGGGAAGCTATGCAAGGCACTGAATCTCTGAAACCCTGGGAATCCTGCTCAGCCCTTACCCTTGTTTCTGAAATTTCACCAGCTATCTGCAAGCCTACCCAGAACATTAAGGACTAGACACTTACTAGTCCTTACAGGTGGCAGGAGTGGGGCAGAGGACATGGTGATGGTGGTGGGTGCATGCCATTTTCTGTTTTGCCTCAAATGTCAAAATGCTCTTCGCTCAGTGGCAACTTCACAAGCCCTGGTCTAAACTTGCACAGATAAACAGAATACCTTTGCCCTTTAGAAATTACAACAGGAAAGAGGGATACCTATTTACTTGTAATTTTCTTCCTTTGGGCATAAGCAGTGCTTTAAATAAAGAATGTAGTGAGTATTTCACAAGGAGTTTGAGCTTGTAAAGGAGTTGTTTTCTAAAACCGATTGTTCTCACCTACCTAGTAAGCTTAACTCCTCCTGAATAGTTATTCCTTAACTGCTAGTTTTTCGTTAGAATCAAGGAGGAAATAATGAGAATGAAGGCAAGGGTAGCCAATTTGCATTGCAAAAAAGAAAGGAAATCACCAAAAAAGAATTGCATAAAAGATACATTAATTTATATGTATTGATGCAAATTTAGAAAACATTTTCTATAATTTCAAAATACATCTCCCTGTATGGAGTGAGGCTGTGGACAGGCGGCCTATGCACTTGCTCTGTCTGCTCCCAGGCGTTGCTAACCGTTGATGGGCAGCTTCAAGGCACTTGGTTTTCCTTCTTATATTTCTTCATCTTTAAACCAAATGGCCATTCAAACTGCAGAAACACACCTTCATATAGAGAGCTGTCCTTCCAAGAAAGAATTGACCTCTGTAGAGTAGATCATATGGCCATCCAAAGCAAGGTTTGGAGGTCAGATTTCAAAGCAGGAGGGGAAGCAAAAAGCACAAACGTGAGAGGAGTTGTCTCCTTCAAAAATGGAAGAATGGCCTTATCTTCTGAATCTCTCTGACCTTTCTTAGGGTCAGAGACAGACTCTGTTCACTTGCATGACTAGAAAATTCACCATAGAACTCACATGCCCTTTAAACAAGGAAGCAGAATTTCACAGAAATTGTGGCAAAGCATCAAACAGACCAGTTGGGTCCACCTTTATTAGTAGTGGGGTAGCAGCAAGGTTTATCTGTGGGCTGCACCTATAGGTAGAGCGAATGAAGGAGAGGAAGAGGGGACTTAATGAAAAGTTTTCCTCTTTCGACTAGTGAAAAATGGTCTCTTTTGCCCTGTGCAAACAAATGGTACCTGAGTGAAACAGGCCTCAGATTTGCTCGGTTACCAGGGCAACTGCCTCCCCTTCAACCCTGCTTTGCGTGCAAGGATTGTCCTGAGAGGCAGATTGGGTTCCTTGCAAGTGTCCAAGCCCACATGATCGATCACAGCCAAGTGGCATGCAGCAGCAGCCGCGAATGGGCAGGTCAAATATTTGTTGCTTTGCCTGTAACTAGAGAGTATTCTGTGAAGTCTTGGTTGGTGTCTCTGCCATTCATTTGGAAGAGATACAGCCGCGATGGGAGATGAGACTTCCTTCACTTCACACTAAAGCTTAAGGGAGAGGAGATTTATAGTTAGTAGCAATAAAAACACACTGTGCTTTTATTTACTCTTGTAAATAATAATAATAATCCAATGCTGAGCAAGTGGGGTGTGCGAGGGCTGCAGGGAAGAGGAGGGGGAAATGCTGTTGCACAGCCCTGTGTTTTTACTTTGGGCTTAAAATCATTTGAGGTGGGAAAGCCCACAAACGATGAGTCTTTGTACCATGTTTTTATTTTATTTTTCACACAGTGATCTATTTGTGTGAAATTGCCCCTGTGCATGAGAGAAACCAGAAAGTTATCGCATCAGAGGGGTCATAAAATGGATGTGGTACCTTTTCATTTGCTAGGGCTAATAAAAGCAAGACGCCCTACAAGCATGTACAAAATGCCTACTGCTCCCAACACCAGACCCTACACCACTGATCTAGCTCATCCAGACTTCCAGGCACCCTTGAGCCCTGAGCTTATTTATTTATTTATTTATTTAAGCATCTTTCTCTCTCCCTTTCACATTTGCCTCTGTTTACTGGGCTTATCTCTAGGAGCAGACTAGGCAGGAGAGGGGAAAAGGAGAGGGTGGTTGGACCTTGCCATGCCCTTTCCCTCTGCCTCTAGAAGCTTGGAAACGGATCTCCAGTGGCTTTAAGAGCGTGTCAATCCCATTTAGGCCCAAATCCCCATGAACTTTCCTAGCCTGTAAGAGAGGACGCTTGGCATGGAATCAGAAGGCAGGCACTCTGGCAGCAGCTAAGCAAAGGGGGCTGCAGGCGACTGTGTCCATCTTCCGTAGGGGCACCAGAAATGTAATTTAGAACATGACATAGAGCCAGTCTGCTCACCCGCTAGAACTGGACCGCAAAAAGAGTGTGTAGAAAGAAGTCACCATCAAAGAGATTTTCCATTCTGCCTCCCAGCATTCTAGAGTTCTACACAGTTCTGCAACCGGGACAATGTTTTATAAGTGGAATTAGTTAGGGAGATTGATACACTTTAGCTAACGCCTTGCTAAATTTGGAATATGTGCATATGGAGTGGGAGAGGGGAAAGGGACTAGAATCAAAAATTGTGGCTCAAAGAATCCCAGGAATACTACAGAGGCAGTGCATCCAATCTGCTGTAGATGCAACTGTTTCAGCGTGTTTGGCCTGGCCCACTCATAATGTAGACTACGTAGATGGAAACAACAAGCTGTTACAATACATCTACATGCAAGACTTCCCACAGTTGACATGTAAGGATTAAGAGGGCAAAGGATATAGTATATGCCCTTTCTAGGGTTAGAGTTGCATCTACGCATATACAGAGTACCTTTGCTTGACTTCCATCACAGATGCTGGATTGGCTCAGCTGAGGGAGGTCTAATACCTCTCTTTTTTTGGCAGCCCCCGGTGGGGAGGAGCAGTGGGTGTTTGGGGCAATCGGGGTAGGTAGACATTAGCTGTGTGGAAAAACCTGCCTGGAGAGGAAAAGCAAACTCGGGCTCCTGTTGTGCATCTATCTATCTGCCAGAGACCCGCCTTGAGTTTCTGTATTAAATTTCATTGATAAATAATTATATTAAATCTATTAATTGTGTGCTTAATTTATATACAATATATATATAAACATATCTGTGTATATTAAATAATATAAACTATATTGCAAACACTTTAATTAACAATACAGAAATTTAATTCAGTGTGTGGCCTGCAGGTTCTGTGCTGAAGTGCTCTTGTAGACCTCTTCGTCTGAGAGGCTGGACTGCCCTGAGCTAAGAGCAGACGAAGACCGCAAGGCTCTTAGTCTGAGTACAGAAGGCTAGCTAGTTTAGATGTACTCTGTGTGGCAATTCACAGAAACTAGAATCCATATCCAAACACTGCACTGTGAAAAACAATGGCAGCTGTTTCTTATGGGATGATCACAAGCATTCCTATTTAGTGGATGAGCATGATGACACACACATATGGTTTTATTTATCTGTGTGAAAACTATAAATCCTCTCTCTCTCTCTCTCTCTCACACACACACACAAAACAACAACAACAACACAGAATGAATTATATTAGGAGGTGTTTATAAGTAACTTGGATTGACATTATTTCCCCTGGTTCTATATGCTCCTGTTCTGGCAACTAGTCAGGAGGACTTTAAAAGTCTGGCTGTTTGGCAAGCCTAAAATTGCTTCCTGGTGTCCTAAATGAGCAAAGGCATGGAGCTAGAGGCACCTTTTAAGCTACCCATAAAGAGGAACGCATTGCAACTTAATCCACATTTACTATTTTCCCTCAAAACTGCTTAAATTGGATTGAGTGGTTGCGCTGTGCATTCAAACAGATTGTGTGATATGTTGCTGGTCTCATAACTGCATAACTACTTCAGCATCATAATAATAACAGTCCAAATCCACTCAGCTCACATGCCTGCCACATCAATGTGGATGTGTGAACGAATTTACCTTCAGTTAGGGCTAGAATGCCTAGTCAAATAGATTAATCCATCAAAAAGTTTTGACTGATGAAAAGGTGTCCTGAATTACTCAGGCAGTAGATTTTGCAAACTTTTTTTTTAAAAAAAAATGTAAGTACTTAAGTGCAGATGACATCTTGAAAGAGGTGGCTCCTCCTGTGTGAAAGAGAAGAGGAAGGATGCCCTTTCAAGATGATGTTTTCTGAATTAATTCTAAGATTGACACCACCTTCAACTGAAAGGACTTCTTTCTACTTTTCCTTCTGAGAGGTAATTCCTTTCGAAAGAATTCAGCCCAGAAATATCATCTAAGTGGAGAACTAAAGCATGCTTAAAAAAACCCAACTGGACCCTGGAGACGTGGGATGGAACTGGGAATTCATAATGTGCAACATTCAGATGTGGACGTTGGGGGACAGGGGCAGGGAAGTCAAATTTTGGATGAAATTACACAGTATGTAGGTTTCTGATCTGTGGTTGCCCCAAGGCCATCTGGACCAATTCATACTTTTCATGGTGTATAAAGAGTGCCAGGCATGTGTGTTCTTCTGTTTCAAGGTCACTGAGAGGTTCCCAGGGTATCTGAACACCCTGGGGAGCTGCGGGGGAAGCTGCGTCAGCCTGGTTAGCTCAGTAGGTTAGAGCGTGGTGCTGATAATGCCAAGGTTGCAGGTTCGATACCCATATGGGACAGCTTCATATTCCTGCATTGCAGGGGGTTGGACAAGATGATCCTCAGGGTCCCTTCCAATTTGATGATTCTATGATCTCAAAGAAAAGAAAAGGCTCATCCTAGAGACCTTTTGCAGCTATAGGATGGCTCTGTTTATTGCCTTGGCCCAAGAGACACCAAATAGTGAGGAGAATGCGTCATCACCATATGTTGAGGGGAAAGAGGGGAGGTAAATGACTTCCTTCCCTGTACAGCAAGTGGGACTTGAGATTGGTGGGTGGTGAGGGCACATCTGCATGGTAGGGAACCATTACCAAGCTTCTTGAAATCTGAAACAAACTCCTGGGACATTAAGTGCAGGAGAAAGTAGTCCTTGAAAAAACGAGGAATTTTTGAGAACCCAGCAAAAATTAAAAAAAGGTTTGGGCAATATGAGTGACCATACCTCCATAGGAGTGCCATTAGATGCTCTCTCCCTCCCCACCAGGAAAGAAGGAGTGAGTGAAGATCTGCAACAGGAACAAGTGGGAAATAAAGATCTACATCAGGATCTGCTGCTCCTGTGGCTCCTGCTGCCTGAGGTGGTCACCTCACTTTGCCTCATGGGTGGGCTGGCCCTGCTGCTTGGACCATGTGAAGAGATATTTTGAGTAACAAAAACAACAACAGTTTTTTTATTTGTATTCTTCTGACTAGGGTGCCTTAAAAAAACCAAATCACCTTGGTTAGGACTAATTTTGTTTGCTACATTTGGATTTCTTGTGCTGTTTGTTTGTTTTCAATTACTTTTGACTTAGGAGAATTGAAATGTTATATATTCGTATATATGTAGAGAACCGGCCTTCCTTTATCCTCCCCTGCCCAACGCAATTCATTTCAAGCTGTACTTAGCAATTTCTTCCTGTGTTTCTTGCAGCTTGGTCATGGACCTGTCCTCAGGCATGGAGGCCCAGGCTCTCCTAGAAGACATGTTGGAAATCACAGCCCAGAGTTTGGTGCACATGGAGGTGTCTGAGCACTACCACATCATCAAGGAGTTGGGCAAGGGGAAATATGGGCAGGTGGTGCTGGTGACTCACAGGAAGAGAGGTAAGGGTGGATTGCCTTGTGTGCTCTGGCAACTCCACTCACCAACAGGCTGTTTATGTTGAAAGGGCAACTAGGGATGAGAATACTTCAGTGGCCAGGTGTGCCACTGTTGCTGTTGGAGAAGGTTGGACCACTTGCCATAACCAATGGGTGTGGTAACACTTTCAAATTACTATGTGTGATCTGTGGTCAGCCAATCATGCACAGCAGTGGTCATGGACAGAACTGGGCATTTTTTTTTTTTTAAAAACCCACTCTATTCAGTCACTCATTTCATTCATTTATTAAACTTATGAATCACTTGTCACCTGAAGGTCCTGAAGTGGGTGACAAGACCTCTACTGTGGGCATTTGGTGCGAAACAACTTACCATTGCCTGTGGAGGCATTCACCTTTCATCTCGTGACCGTAGAAAGAGTGCCCAAACAATTTCAAACAAACTCCACATATCAAGCAACATTCTTGACCCAGTCCTTAGTGGTTTCACTGAAGCCCATTTTAATGAAAATATCATTGTGAATGTAGTCCTTACAACTTGTCTTGCGCCTAAAAGATTTATGGGCCCCAAAAAGCATTAATGGGACTGATTCTTCCCAATTTGGAAATTCAGAATTAACAGCATAATCCTACCTGCGTCTATTCATAAAAAGTTAGGTAAAGGTAAAGGGCCCCCTGATCATTATGTCCAATCGTGACCGACTCTGGGGTTGCGGCACTCATCTTGCTTTATTGGCCGAGGAAGCCGGTGTACAGCTTCCAGGTCATGTGGCCAGGATGACTAAGCCGCTTCTGGTGAACCAGAGCAGCGCACGGAAACGCTGTTTACCTTCCTGCTGGAGCGGTACCTATTTATCTACTTGCACTTTGATGTGCTTTCAAACTGCTAGGTTGGCAGGAGCACGGACCAAGCAACGGGAGCTCACTCCGTCGTGTGCCGACCTTCTGATCGGCAAGTCCTAGGCTCTGTGGTTTAACCCACATCAAATGGGACTTACTCCCAGGTCAATGGGGCTAAGAACCGCCTTCAATGCAGGAATTTTATCTAAAGCATCCATGACAGTTGGCCATCCAACCTCTGCTTAATAACCGCCAATGCAGGAGAATCCATTACCTTCTGAGGCAGTCTATTCCACTGTCCAGCAGCGCTTACTGTCAGAAAGTTTCCCCTGATGTTCTCCAAGAATTCTCAGAGATTATAGACAGAGGCTCTGAGATTACACCCACAAGCTCTTTTAGTATGATTGGGTGCAGCTCATCAGGCTCTAGATAGATAGGATGAGCTGCTGCAAATCCCTGCTTTCTAAATCCAAGTCTTGTTCAAGTGTTTGAAAGGGAACACCCTCATCTCCTCACTGCCCCCTCATTTTGTTGCTACTGCAATTCCCCCTCTTCTAATCCATGTTTAGCTATAATGGTTGAACTCGTATCTTAATTATCTCACATGTATGAGTGCTGTATGTTAAAGAGACTTCACCTTAAAGGTAAAGGTAAAGGTACCCCTGCCCGTACGGGCCAGTCTTGACAGACTCTAGGGTTGTGCGCTCATCTTACTCTAGAGGCCGGGAGCCAGCGCTGTCCGCAGACACTTCCGGGTCACGTGGCCAGCTTGACAAAGCTGCTCTGGCGAGCCAGCGCAGCACACACGGAAACGCCGTTTACCTTCCCGCTAGTAAGCGGTCCCTATTTATCTACTTGCACCCGGGGGTGCTTTCGAACTGCTAGGTTGGCAGGCGCTGGGACCGAGCAACGGGAACCGCTGACCATGCGATCAGCAATTCCTAGGCGCTGAGGTTTTACCCACAGCGCCACCCATGTCTATATATATATATATATATATATATATATATATATATGCAATTGGAGTAACACTATGTTTTAGTTGTCTGTTGTGGAAATACATTTACTCTTATTAGAGTAGTATTATCTCAATGTCTTATTCACTCTTGCACCTTTCAACCTCCCTCAGGGACCCCCATGGCTCTCAAGTTGCTGCCAAAGGCGAGCACTAAACTGGAGAATTTCTTGTATGAATACTGTGTGGCCCTCTCACTCTCCACACACCCTGCCATCGTTGGAATGTTTGGCATCGCCATAGAGTCCAGCCAGCACTACGGTTTTCTCTATGAAGCAGCCTTGCACAAGGACCTCATCTCCATTATCAAGCCCAAGGTAAGGCATATACACGCACATCCAATGCAAAGCTTAGCTCCCAGCACCCCATGCCTGGGTCTCCTTGGGAAGGAAGGGCAGGATAAAAATACAGTCATACTTTGGATCCAAATGCCTTGGTACTCGGATGTTTTGGCTCCCAAATGTCGTAAACCCAGAAGTGAGTGTTCTGGTTTGCAAATGTTCTTTGGAACCCAAATGTCTGATGGGGCTTCCGCGGCTTCCAATTGGCTACAGGAGCTTCTGAATGTTTTTGGAAGTTGAACAGACTTCTGGAACAGATTCTGTTTGACTTCCAATGTATGACTGTATAATGAAGGAATGAATAATTGGCTTCAGCTAGGAATTCTACCAACACATACGTGGTTTTATTTCTGAAATCGTGAAATGGCTGTTAGTTAAACAAATTACAGAAGGATTTCAAAACAAAAAAATCCATAGATTAAACAAAAGCAGTGGGGCAAAGCCTTTTGAAGCTTGCAGCTGAATGTGTCATGAGATATTTTAACATGGGTTGATGCAGTCATGGTGGCATCACAGAGAGAAAGGAAATGTGGTGTTTATTTTTTAATGCCTGTTGAGATTTTGTGGCTTTATTCAAGAGCAGAAAAGGGCTTGTGTTTCAGTGGCAGAGCCTAAACGCTTATGAGGAAGTGAGGAGACCCGACATGATAAAAACACATGCCTTTCTCTTCTCTGACCAGGCTGGCATCCCTGAGCCAGCAGCCAAGCTCTGTGCCAAACAGCTGGTGAGTGCACTGGACTTCATCCACAGCCGGGGCCTTGTCTATCGAGATGTCAAGCCTGAGAACATCCTCCTTTTCGATCGCCATTGCCACTGCATCAAACTGACAGATTTCGGCCTGACGCGGCCCCAGGGCACCCTTCTGCGCCTGGTGGTCGGGATCATCCCTTACACTGCACCCGAGCTGAGCCGTGGCACCGGTGACTCCCCAGGCCTGCCCATCGACGCCAGCCTGGATGCCTGGGCCCTTGGAGTGCTGATCTTCTGCCTGCTCACTGGCTACTTCCCTTGGGAGAAGACATTGCCTGAGGATTCCTTCTTTGATGACTTTGTGATATGGCAACAGTCCGGCCTAGACGAAGACTTGCCATATCACTGGCGCCCTCTGTCGCCAGATGCCGTCGCCATGTTGCGGAGCCTCCTGGCTCTGGAGCCCACAAAGCGCGGTCCCATCCGCCGGGTACTCAGCTACCTTGACCGGCCATGGCGAGCAGAAGTGGCAGCCAAAGACCCCTAGCGCAATAAAGCAGAGCAGGAATCCATTTTATGAGGCTGGGGAGAGAAAAGCACTAAGCAACTCATCCGAATACAAAGATACTTGCAGGAATTCAAATGTTACGTGCTCTCGGCAGGGTTATTTTACAACATTCCCCAAGGAACGTAACACTGGACATTCAGATTTCAGGAGGAGACAAAATGTGTATTCTGTATGCCGTGTGTCTGATCTTCTGGCACTCTTAGTGGCTAAGCATCCTTGTGCTAAGAACAAACTCATCTTATATCCCCAAAGGTAAACTCATTTTTCCACAGGCTGCAGAAGCTGATATTGCCCATCTTCGTCACATCATTTGGGAAAGGCTTGGCATTCCTTGGATGTGAGGAGTGTTAAAGGCTTTTAAGGACATTTACAGTTTCAAACTTTCATAGTGCAACCATACATAAACCTTTATCATGTATACGTGGTATTTTTAATTTCATTATCTGTATAGTTTTCATGCTTTGAATTGAGAGTCACTTTTCTCTGAGGGCTCATTCACACTTCTACTCATCCTGCACATTGGAAAGCATGGGTCCTAGCGGCTTCCCGCTTGTCCCATGTTTTCTAGGCACAGCTCTGAGTGGTTTTGTACCACTGCTTTCCTGAGGAAAAGCTGCTCTTTAGCACTGAATTGGAGCAAACGTCAATCCAGAGAAAACCCGATTGATGTTTGTTCCGATTCAGCAGTAAACAGTGGGTTTTACCCAGGGAACATCGCAGGGAAGCGGAAATGTGGATGAGCCCTGAGTGTACAGTGGCAAAAGTTATAGGCTGCCAGCCAGGTTCACATTTCACCTGACTCCACTAGGTGTCCTTAGGAAAGCTTTTAGTGTCTACAATATAGGAATCTAATACAGTACTAGTCTATCTTTGACGGGCTGCTGTAGGGATTGTTGAAATACTGGGTTGGATCCAGATTAACTTAGTTGCACTCAGGCCCCATTGAAATAAATGTGGAAAATTAAGTCATGGTTTCACTTAAGTCTTGCTGATTTCAGTGATATGCATAACTTCTTTTAAAGAAAGAAGGAAAAGGCCTAAGAGCAAAACTCAGTTGAACACACTTTTCTCAAGATACTGGTTCTACTGTTCCTCTCTCTACTTCTTTTAAAGATTCCTTACAACAAAATGTTTTTTCCAGTAAATAGTCATAGTAAGCTATGTGGCCTGCATTTAAGACAGTGGTGCCCTGTCTTGATTCATGCTCTATATTTCACACTGCAGTTAGTACCTCATAAAAGAGGTACTAATTTTACCACAATGTCCCTTACTGCTGTGAATGACCTTTGGGGAAATGTTTCGCAACTCTCTTCCTCTTTCCCTTTATCACAGATAGCATTTTTAAAGTTTGAAAGCAGAAGGCATCCACAAACCGACCAGTTGCTCAGGTACCTCATTTCCATTGCCTCCAACACCGTCCACTGCATGCCAACCTTATCCAACATTAAGTAGACATCTTCCCTGACTATTCTATTTTATATCCCCGATATGTGTTCCCCACTTTGTATAAAGAGATCTGGATCAGCTACTGTAGTTAGTGATGTGGATTCCATTTGTGTGCACTTTTCTATTTCTTTCTTTCTTTCTTTTTTAAAAAAAAAGATATATAACATACCCAGCAGCTCATTTGCAAGGAAAAAAGACACAATTACACAACATACAGTGGTACCTCAGGCTACATACATTTCAGGATACATACACTTCAGGTTACAGACTCTGCTAACCCAGAAATAGTACCTCGGGTTAAGAACTTTGCTTCAGGATGAGAAATCGTGCTCTGGCGGCGTGGCGGCAGTGGGAGGCCCCATTAGCTAAAGTGGTGCTTCAGGTTAAGAACAGTTTCAGGTTAAGAACGGACCTTTGGAACGAATTAAGTACTTAACCCAAGGTACCACTGTATAGAGAAAGAAAGAGATGATGGAAAATTTTAAAATAGACTATTGGGATGGAATCAAAAGGTGATGAGCAGTGCTTTTTTTCTATTAAAAAAAAAAGGTGCCAGTACTCACCATGAAGTTGTTACAGTAAGTGCCACACTTTTTAACAACAAAAAAGAGGTGTTGGTATTGCGTACCCTTGAGTACCCCCTGAAAAAAAAAGCACTGGTGTTGATGCCAATTATTTCAGCATTCAGCTAATTTCTCATCACTAATGCACATAGAATGCATTCCTAGAAATATCAGCAAATTTCTTTGTCCCATCAATTTCTGTGCTGTGATGAAGTTCTGTTGTTCTAATGGAATAATCACCATATTGCAAATCTTCACTCACTACTGGCCTCCCTCCACGCCCCGATGGGTACATTTAAAATATTTTGTGCGCTCCTCAAATAATCTAAATTCTAGAGGACAAATACATTTGTAAACACATTTATGGTGCAAACAGCAACAATAACCAAATGTATTTATTAAGACCAACTAAAAACCCGAAATAAAAAGAGTCTTGCAGGATCAGACATAACACCTTTCTAGCCCAGCATCCCATTTCTCACAGTGGGCAACTGGATGCCAATGGTGATGGCCCTTTACATTAGCAAAGCTGGTGATTAATTTTAGATGGGTGCTGGGAATTTAAGTGCCCATCTAAAATGCATATCCATTGTATTTATTTATACCTTATAAGGGACTCTACCAGAAACACTCGAAGCTACAAACATGAGCCTTACCAAACTGTGGGAGGCGGTGGAAGACAGGAGTGCCTGGCATGCTCTGGTCCATGGGGTCACGAAGAGTCGGACATGACTAAACGACTAAACAAGAACAACCAGAAACACTGCTAGAAACAGATTAGAATAATTGTTGGTTTTTATTAAAGTGTTTTAAGACCTCTTTCACCCCAGCATGCCCTTCTGCATCTGAGATCTTACTACTTCAGGCCTGCAAGGCTCATCGTCTGAGTACAGAAGGCTAGATAGTTTAGATGTACTCTGTGTGGCAATTCACAGAAACTAGAATCCATATCAGGCACCGTCTAACATAATCAAATCTGTATGATGTATGTCCCCTGTATGCTGCCCCCAACTACAACAACTACATATTGCCTAAATAAATCTTCCCTCCTCTTGTTTTAAATTATTTTGCTTAACATGTATGCACAAGAAGAATTATGATGAACACAAAAGTTTGTACACTTCTTTGTGACTTCTTAGCTAGTCCTAATAAAAGTATGATGTTACTGCTGCTGTTTGAATTTTTTCTAGTGGACTGACATGGCTGCCCACAAGTTAATTTGTTATATAGGTACTCCTGTCAGGGAGCCCTGATTGGTCAGGTAACCACAGGGAGTGTACAGGCAGGTGGAAGTCCAGCTCACATCAAGTCTTCAGTATGAACATGCAGAAAGGCAAGTGATGGAACACAGAATCTGAGCCCCACTCACTTGTCAACTCAGCACTCAATGGGTACCCACTCCTTGGCCAATGGTTGACCAGTTTTAATCCAAAAGGGCTGTCTTACTCATATGTGACATTTCCAACATGGAAGCAGGAACTTTGGGATGAGACTTTGAATGGTGGAAGCTCAAAGTATGAGCTATCTTTAAATAGGTTGGCCCTATTGGGAGTTGGGCCAAAACCACTTTGAGCTGGATATGCCTCAGAATGTGGTTCACACTTGGCCTCTCCCCTCCCTACCTGTCACCTCCCCCCCCCGCAAATAGTACCATGAGGGGTGTAGCAGGGTAAGAGTTGGGGAAGGTCCTTTTAACACTGGAAGCATACCCTCCAACATTTCTCCAATGAAAATAGGAGGAGGTCACTTCCAACTCTGCAATTCCATGATAAATAACAATAATGTTATTATTTATACGTCACCCATCTTACTGGGTTGCTCCAGCCACTTCCAACATATATAGGAACATAATAAAACATCAAACATTAGATACCTCCCCATACAGGTCTGCCTTCAGATGCCTTTAATAGTTTCTTATCTCCTTGGCTTGAGGGGTGTGTGGTTCACATAACTTTGTAACCTTCAACATCTCTCCAGTGAAAATAGGAATGTCCTAAAGAAAAGTGGGACATTTTGGCATCAAACCAGAAACCGGGGCTGCTTCTGTAAATCCAGGACTGTCCCTGAAAAATAGGGGCACTTGGAGGGTCTGTGGAAATTCAAAAGAAGACTTCTTTTTCCCTTTGGGGAAGATGATGGATACTGAGTTTTCAATTGGACTGTTTGAGCAAACTGAAAGCTTGAAAACCCCATCAAGGTTTATCAGGTACTTGACTTGAGGACTCAAAGGCAGAATTCAGGCATAGGTTGTGTACACATTATCATTTACCCTGGTTGTAGTGCACTCCCACTGCTGGTGTTTGAAGCCGTTAGCCACAATCCACGTATATGCTGTAGTTTCTTTGATGTACTTTGCCTCAAAACAGCATCAATCCAAAAGCAAAATGTATGCCACATTCGCTTTTTTAAAAAAAGCCTCCCTTCCCCATGTGACCAAAGTAACCTCCTGCTTCTATTAAAAACAACATTGACATGGTTTGAAATTAATGAGTTTAGGGCAATAGCAAGTTTGGCCCAAATCCAATTCCAAATAGGGCCAGCCTATTTGAAGAGGGGCGGGTCATTCCTGGGCATTATTAGCCAAAGGTCAAATTCACACCATACATTTAAAGCACTATGGCACCACTTTAAACAACCATGGCTTCCTCCGAAGAATCCTGGGAAGTGTAGTTTGTTAAGGGTACTGAGAGTTGTTAGCAGACCTCTGTTCCACTCCCAGAGCTACAATCCCCAGTGTTCCCTCGGAAGAGGAAGCGCTTGTTAAAACATTCTGGGAATCTCTAGATGATTGATGGCTTCATGATCTGAAACAACATGATACATATATTCACAAGTTTTGGGAGTTCAGAACTGAAATTTTGTTTAAAAAATGATTTTGGGGGAGGATGCTTAAAAAAACACAACAGAATTAAAAGGTGATAAACTCTAAGGTAATAATGGCAAACTCGACAACTTATAACTCTCCCCTCTCACTACCTAAACACACTAAATTCATCAATATCCCAAAATGTAAGAAGATACTTTTTAAATAATAATCTTAAAAAACCCAACAATGTTGGATTATAAATGTGCAATTTTGCAATTGAAAATTTGAATTAGGGAAATCAGCATGTTAATTTCCTTCCCCTTCAACTTCAGCAGCATGTAGAAACTCCTTGCTTAGAATTATTCCTTTCTTAAAGGGAAAGTTGGGGGTAAGGCACGTGCCTCCCTGCACAGGTGTTGCCCTGATCAGTAACACATCCATCAGCTCTGCGTTCCTCTGTGTGTTCCTTGGGGACCGCTCAGCGCTGACAATTGGACTGCTGAAACCAACGCGGTAAGACCTGCTGAAATCCATTCACCAAAGAAGGGGAGCGGGAGGGGGAAATGTTGGTGGTTTGGCAGTGAATGTCAGGGGTCTAGAAATGGATCTTTCCACCCTTGTCACCCTGGCATAGTAGCAGCTGCTGTGGCTGCAAAGCAGAGCAGAGAGGTGTTTGTAAATATACCGATCTGTTCGCAGCCTTGCCGCCTGCAGGGTGGGAGGCCACTGGCCTTGTGCCTGGATCCGTGAAAGGGCAACACTTCGGCTAATGCAGTGGGGCGGATTCAGTTATGTCCTGAAAGAGGCATCGAGTGGCTGTTAAGGGGGAGGGAAGGGTCAGGAATCTGTGCCTCTTGAGGACAGAATAAAGAGATAACAAGGAGGGCGAAGCAGAAAGCAGGTGGGAACTCAAGCCTGGGTGAGAAGAGCTTTCTCTTTTTAATTTATTATTTCCATCTGTATGATATTTTCCCAGCTCTGTAGTTCCCAAAGTGGTGCACCCCAAAATAATAAAAAAAGAAGCAAATGATTCTGACTGCACAATTTCAGCATATTTCTTTAAGGGGAAGAAGCTGGAAACAGGAAGCAAGTACCCAAGGGAGGGTGAAGTTTCTTCATAGTTCCTTTTTTTCACTTCCTAGTTCCCTATTTCATTCTAGCCCCCATCTGCCTTTTTTAGTGCTGCCTTTTCAACTGCATAGTGGTTTTGAAAGGAGAAATAAGTGGGTATCCCAGAGTGTGGCCCTCCCCACATCTTGTAACTAGTAGTTGTAGCATCAAGAGTGATACTACATACTACCTGATGGCAAGTCCTGTTTTGAGCATGCAAAACGAGGTGCCTGCTTTCTTCATTGGCCTGGTTCACACATAACCCAAAAACATGGTGTAGTAAACTGTGGCTTAGTGCCATGTATGAACCCATCTCAGCAGGTTAACAAAGGTTTCTGAAGGGTTGCTCATTAACCAAGCTTTTTAGTTGGTTTATAAACCTTACCTAGTATTGTAGCTAAGGCTGTGTATTCATTAGTGGCTTGAAATGCAAGGTTGTCTGCTGTTTCAAGCCACGTATTCATTATATGCACACTGTTGAACATGCCAGAAATTGGGTGGGGATGTATTCACCTAAAGTGCTTTAACTGTTTGGTTTTGCTGTGTTTACAACCCCTGCGAACTCCAATGAAGTTGTCATCTGCATATGTGCAATGGTTACCTCCAATATAAACACCACAGCTTATGTTTTCAAATCAGGCAGAAGCTGCTTTAAATACAACAAACGGCAGCATTTCTCAAGAAACTACAGGATACACATGAATTGTGGCTAACATCATGCATACGCAGCTTCAAACACCAGCGAAGTCTGAGTAAACAGTAATGTGACACAGCCTTAGTGTTACATGTGAGCCCAGATCTCCTTAATCAAGGTGAAGGAGCTGTCACTACCTTAAAATTCAAACCACTCTTTTTATGTTGGCTAGTTTGTAAAAACTGTGAGGCCAAATCAGGAGAGATGCTAAACAGGCTTTTGGAGTCAGGGATGGGCTGGACGTGGAAGTGGAAATCGAATCCTGAAAGATAGAAGTGTTACATGTTCCAGGTTCATGAGACCAGGAGGTGTGAAGACAGCCTGTTCTGAGTGGGGTTGTGCACTCCTGGAAGGAGCAGGTTCATAGTTTGGGAGTAGTCCTGGGGCCAACATTGTCGCTTGAGGCCCAGGTGGCCTTGGTGCCTATTTCCAGCTAGAGTTGGTTTGCCAACTATGCCATTTTTGGATGGACATTACTTGGTCACAGTACACCATGCTCTGATAAGACAAGATTACTGCAATGCACTCTAGGCGGAGCTGCCGTTGATGCTGCTGGTGTCTTCAGAGATGGTCTTTGTTTTGTAATGGATCCTATTTCTTCCCTTTCAAAGTGCGTGTAACTGAAAGACATAACAGGCTATGGGCGTGCCTACGCTTATATGTAAACCTGACATAATTTATACCCTGGTTCCCTTCCAGGGAAGTAATCCTAGGAAACATCATTTTGAAAGGAAGCAGTGACATCTGTGGTAAAACCCGAGCCCTTTACAGAACTACAATTCTGGAGTTCCCTGGGGAAAGCTGCTGATGTTAATCTTTATAGCCCAATCCTATGCACAATTACTCAGAGGTGAGAGTCCCAGTATTTTCAATGGGGGGACATTCCTAATGTTTGTAATGTGGGCCCCTCTCCCCACAGATGTAAAGGATCCTTTGTGTTTATGCTATTATAGTATTAGGGAGCTGTTGCATAGCTGTGTAGACTATGTGTCATCTATTTATCTGAAAAAGGGGCTGTGAGGAAAGGAAAGTGAAAAAGAGCAAAAGGAGAAAGAGTTCTGGTAACCGAGCCTAATCCAGCCCATGTACAAACAAAGCTCCTACAGATGTTTAGGGAAACTCTTAGTACCTTGTCCCATCCCTTCACCCTGCCCTCAAAAACCTCTGCTATTTTATCCTCTCTAGACTGACAGAAGAAGGAACTATATAGTGTCCGTGTGGCAAGTGAGAGCCAATGAGGTGTGGTGCTTAGAGTGTCAGTCTAGGACCTGGGAGAACAGGTTTCGATCCTCACTTGGCCACGAAGCTCACCGGGTGATGGGGGGCCTGTCACTCACTCTCAGCGTAACCAACCTCACAGGGTTGTTGTGAGGAGTAAATGAGGAGAGGGTGAACATGGAATTTGCTGCCAAGGAGTGTGGTGGAGTCTCCTTCTTTGGAGGTCTTTAAGCAGAGGCTTGACAACCATATGTCAGGAGTGCTCTGATGGTGTTTCCTGCTTGGCAGGGGGTTGGACTCGATGGCCCTTGTGGTCTCTTCCAACTCTATGATTCTATGATTCTATGAACATGTAAGCCACCTTGAGCTATACAGAAAAAAAGTAGGGTTACCATATTTCAAAAGGGGGGGGGGAAGTTGTTGAGCTTTTTTTTTTTTTTTTTGCCCAAAGTTGTTGAGCTATTTTTGAGGGAAAATGACACTGCCAACATTGGTTGCCACACTGCTTTAGACTGCAGTATTCCGGGTATGTAAGGGAAATTCCAGATGTATGGCAATCCTAGAAAAAGGTGGGGTATAAATGCAATAAGTAAATAAATATAAGTTTTGTTCAGTGAGCTGGGAATTCCTCAGTTCATATATTATCTCCGCCATGTGAATGTCCTAGCGGCCTTAGGCAAGTTAATGTATTTCCATTTCTAATGTGCAGTATGGGGACAATGATACTGGCCTACCTTATAGGCAGCTGAAAGGATCACTGAGATAATAAATGAGAAGTGCATTGAACACTCAGTATTTATTGCATATTTTAATTGTCTCATAACCCAAGTTCTTTACGAAATGAACACCAAGCAATTTAAAACAAAAATGGCATGGTATGAAGCAGATAACATTGTAACACTAAAATCAACAAACAGAACAAAAAGTGAATTTAATACTGGCCACCATCATGTATGTCAATCCAGGCCAAGAGCACAAAAGGCAAAACACACCAATAATTTATATTTTAATGCCAAGGATTGTCAGCTGTCGGGATGTTTTCCCACCACTAGGCAACGCTGCCAGTTCTATACCAGGTCCTCTCTGCTTGAGAGAGCAAAGATTCCACCCAGATTCATTTAATTATTTTAAGATTACTTTTATACTTTGGCTTTCCCCTGAGGAGTTCAAAAGGTGGCAAACACCTCTTTCTCCATTTTGGCCTCTCGACAACCCTGTTAGGCTAAGAAATAGTGACTGATGCAGAATTACTCTGTGAGCTTCATGGCTGAGCAGGGATTTGAACCCTAGTCTCTCAGGTCCTAGTCCAACACGCTCACCACTACACCACACTGGCTCTCATCCGATTAAGAACAAAGCACTGCCAATGTGCCCAGAGTCCCTTGCACTCTTAATCAGCCCAAAAGGATGTTGCTGTATAGAAAGAACTCAACCCCAGGGGAAAGACTGCTTCTCTGGCATTGATGGACTCGCCGGGAGATGCGCTGGGAGCCAGAGTTTATTTGCATGTTCTCATTACACATAGTTAGCATTATTTCCATAAATGCAACAGATTCCAGGGGCCGCTGACAACTCCTGTTTCACTTAACCGAGACTACTAGTCTGCTGGGATGATCAAGCCCCTCAGTCTCTTTTAGTCATAAACGCGCTTGAAGTCATGGGATTTTGTCAGGATTTCTAAGCCTTAGGGGATTGAAAACAAACCATTTGATTTGTCAGTAAACCAAAATGCAAAATCAAATCCGATTGCTGAATGTTTACTCTTTGGCCTCTTGAGTTTCGCAAACTAGCCTTTGTACATATTAACATAAGAAGAGACCTGCTGGATCATGTCAAAGGTCAGTCCAACATTCACTTCCCACAATGGCTATGAGAAGCCTGTAAGCAGGATTTGACTGCAAAATCTTTCCCCCACTTGTGTTCCACAGCAACTGGTAGAATTGTTGATTTCCTGCACACCCACAGAACAGAAAATAATCTAAGAGTGGGGAACATTTTCAGTCTAGCATGCTTGAGTCTCACCTCTCCACACCCCAGCAAAAGCTCATGACATAAATTTGTTTGTTTTTAAGGTGTCACAAGTCTCTGTGTCATTTTCACTACAAGAGGCTAACATGGCTACACCTTTGGAAATTCATAAGGAAGATGGAGCAGATAATTTTAATTGGATTTTTGTACCTTCCTCTGTATGGTGCTCTCTCTCTCTCTCTTTTAAAATGATTGACTCGATTACTGTAGAGGGAGCAATTTGCTTTGCCCACCCCAACACTGTATCTACTTTAAAGTATGGTTACAAAAGTTGGGTGCCACCCTCGCTCTCTGCAAGGTTCCAGGGGGTTCCAGGCACTCACCCAGGGTCTGTGCTCCTTGGGAGAATGGAAGATGTAGCAGAGACTTTCATAGCTTTAAGAAATATGTTTTATTCACATATTTACACCTTCCGTCTGTGTGGAAGGAGTATAGATCTTACAACATGGTCACTTCAAGAGGGGCTAATTCCCCACAGCAGTGCAGAACTGGAGTCAAAGGCAGGGGCACCAACTATAGGGGGCGATCACCCTCTGTGTTCCCCATCCCGGGTGGGGGCAGGATGCATAATGTGTCACTGGGCCCTCTTAATGTGGGGGGCAAGTTGGCAACCCTGGTCAAAGGCATCTCTCTCAGCCAGCCTGCAGCCAGCCAGCCCAAGATGGATCTGTGAGTCCTCCCCGTTCCTTCTTCCCAGCACACTTTGCTTTCCAGACTGTCTTTTCCTGTCCCCTCAAACACTCCCCCATCAGAATGGCAACCTTATGCCTGACCAGGCTCAAGATTCCTCTCAGGTGGGCCACCAACACCTTTTGTCATGTTAACGCCTGTATCCCAGGTGAGGCCCTGGCTTGGAAATGAAGCTTTGCCTGTAATTTTCCACTAGCCTGCAATCTTCCCTTCATTACTCCAAATAATAAAAATCCAGTTTATTAATTTCTATGGTTTAGCCACCTGCCACCCCCAAACTCACAGCACTGAGTCTTGGGGGCCAGAAAAAGTTGACGTCTTGAACTGGGGGTTAGCTTCTCCTGCAAGAAAACTCCCTCTGCAACGGGCACTCCACAAATGATGGCATGTGCAGCACTGTGTGCAGAAGTGCGAAGAATGTTTGGTGGCAGCAGAAAAAGCTGCTGGGTTGAGAGCAAGTGGCCAGGGTGATAATTGTAGACAGCTGTAATGTGGATTGCTAGGGCAGTGTGATAATGGCCCAGGACTGACAACAGAGGCCTCAACAGTCTAGAAACCTACCGTCATCGTCTGTACACACATTAAACTCATGCACATCCAGGTTTACGTGCTTGGCCAAAAATTTAGAAATAAGATAGGGGGTGGGTGTTGGGAGGGAGGGGACTTTGGCAATCCCAGCCCCAGTGAACCCAGTATGCTTTGACTATCTGTGATTTTGGCTTCTGGCACGACCCCTGGAACATAACCCCCGTGTAAGTTGTGGGCTTACTGCATTTCAAATCAATGTATGAATCTTGGCTCCACCTCATATTCTTAGCTTTATTGACATCCAAGTAAATGGAGAGCCCTCTCCCCCGTTCCTTAAGCATGCCCACATTTCATAGGATGCCAGAACTGGACACCCTTGCCATCTGTTCGGAAAAGAGGAGAAATGCAAAGAAGTTCTTTCTGTGAGTGGGCGTTGTGGTGGCTGATGAAGGTGCCTTTTTCCTCACGGAAAGAACTGTGATTAGGCACCAACTCCCAGAGGCGAAGGTCCCTTCGCCCCCCCCCCCAAATATTTGAGGGGACTAGCCCCCTGCGAGTTGGTGGACATTGCCATTCAAATGTGCATGTGCCACATTTGTGATTGATTATGCAGGGCATTGTTTACTCCCCACCCCATTTTATTCAATTTGGCACACTCCTCTATCACTGCTCTTTCAAATGTGGCAGCCATATTACGACTGGCTCCCACAAGTTCCTTAAAATTCCAAATTTGCCCACTGGCCTCCATCGGTTGGCAAACCCTGAGTTAGGGTACAGTGCTAGGACTTGGGAGACCATGTTTCACATCCTCATTGCGATGGACTTGCAAATTGTGTGTAGTTACTTTTGGGGGTTTCTTTTATCCCACAGAAAGCTGCCATCAGCTAGTCGATCTTGTCCTACCCAGGATGCCAGCACCATGCTTTCCTGACCAGGTTAAACTGAAACAAGGATTCAGCAAGTCCTATATGTTTCATGCTCTCTTTATTTCGACCCCAAAATTTCCTGTGGCTATTTCTGGACACTGATACTTGAGTGGTTGGCCGAAGGATAAGGGTACAGGCACACATCCTGAGACTTGACCATACAAGGCCAATGACAAATGCACAGTGAAGGTTCACGGCGGAAAGGCCACATAAACAGCAACCAACGTCCGGACAACCAGCAACTGGAACAAAGACCAACTTTATAAAGAAGCAAGTGAGGCCTGAGGATAATAGAGAGAGGAATGGGACACATTGGCAGCTTCTACTAAGGAGCACCAGAAAACCCAGAGCCCCTGTAGATCAGGCAGTCCATGGGTATGTTTGAAAGGTTTCAAAACACCACAATATATATACAGTCGTACCTTGGTTCTCGAATGCCTTGCATCTCGAATGTTTTGGCTCCCGAATGCTGCAAACTCGGATATGAGTGTTCTGGTTTGCCAACGTTCTTTGGAACCCAGACGTCCAAAGCGGCTTCCAATTGAGTACAGGAAGCTCCTGCAGCTAATCAGAAGCCGTGACTTGGTTTTCAAACGTTTTCAGAAGTCAAACTGACTTCCAGAACGGATTTCGTTCAGGAACCAAGGCACAACTGTATCTCTCTCTGCCACCACGGTGTGCTTTATGGTTCTGACAGTAGTGGCAAAGGAACTTCCAGGTGTCCACAGAGATTGTGGGAACTATTCTTCTCGTTCTCATCAGTCCCTAGAACACCCAAGCTCTGAACACCCAAGAGAGAGAGAGAATTGGACTTTGTAGCTCTTAAGATTTTCCTGGCATTACCCCATCTCCTGTGTATGTTGCTATCTTGCAGGCAGAGACTGTGTTCAACACTCGTCATATTTTCAAGACAACCTGGCCATCTGTGTCAAGGGTTGGGGGGGCACAAGCTTGCAGAAAGAGACCGACAGCCCCAAAAGTGGTGACAGAAGGTGCTTTAATAATTACCATGACATATCCCAGGATCCAAAATAGCCCTGCAGCCGTGTTACCCGCCTGGGTAGTGCTAAGCCTTCCCGGGGACATTGCAAGTCCATATCCTGAGGAGAGCTCTGACACCCGAGATGAGAGGCCACAGCAGTCTCTTCTTTCTTACCTCATCTCTACCACAGTATATACATGCTGCTTTTCTCTCTGAGCTTGGCTCCGCCACTCTCTCTCTCCAATTGGCTTTTCAGACTTTTCCTCGACTGTGTATTAACATGCACAGTTCTCTTTTCCCTTGTGGCCTGTTTCTCATAGGGTTGCCAACTGATCGGGAAAACAGCCTGGCCTTTTCTTGTGCCTTTTAATAGCAGCTTGATCTGCAGAAATTGGAAGCTTTAGATGCCACGGAGAGAAGCACAATCACCTGCTATAAAGCAAGAAATTAGGCCAAAAAGTGTGGAATTTGTGGTCTATAACTGAAGTAAATAGGGGTTAAGGTGTTTTTCCTGGATGATCCTGCATAATGGCCTTTTTAAAAAGCAAATCCCAATTATATATATAATTGAGACTATTTCCATAAACGTAATTTTATTCTGTTTCCACCACCAACAGTTTCATGCTTAAGTTGAAACCTTCTCTCTCTCTCTCTCTTATGCTTAGCTGTATTTTTATATTGTATTGAAATTGCAGGCTGCCCAGAGAATATTATTGGGCAAGAATATAAAAATTATAGAAAATAAATAATCGGTGCTCCCCCAACTTTTCTCAAGAAACGCTTGTGTTTGTTTTTGGTATTCTTCAAAGGCGTATATTCATTTTAACAGCAGGTGTCAGAAATGATTTGCAGCCCTGTAAACACCTGCCTGTCATACCAAAGCCCCATATACAAGACCATATAACCCTGGAGCAGTTAACACCACAGAGTATGAACTCTGGTTGATTTTATTATTTATGCCCCTTATACTTCCTTATAAATAAATGGCAAGGAACTTGTTGCAGGTCTTGGATGAACCCATTCAGTGCAAGCTACTGAATGGCAACTCACAACGATAAGGCACAATAGCTAAATGGAACCTCTGCGTTCAGGGAAAGTGTATCTCTGAGCCTCAGATGCCGGGGACAAAGAACGGAAGGACTGATGCCTTCATGAACTACGCTGGGTCTTTTTGGAGACATCAGGCTGCAAAAACGCTGGACTAGATGCTCCTAATCTGATCCGGTAGGGTTTTTCATAGGTTCTTAACTCATTAGGATCAATCTAATGGTATTATGCACCTATCCCACATTCACTGCTAAAAAATAAATAAATGAGGGTTTTTTGGCTTTGGTTTTATTTCAGAAACCTTTTTTTTAATCAGAAAGGATTGTAAGACAAAAAGAAATGCACATAGGAAGAAGTACCTCTCTTAACCCATGCTCTTAAAAACCATCTGTCTGCCTCGTGCCTCAGCCGTGCTTAAATCACTGTAAATGGCGATTGTGCAGTTTGTCTGAATATGTCTTCATACTGCAAGGAGCTGTGACTGACCACGCCAGAGTGAATCTCTGAAGGCTTCATTTACTCTGACATGTTAAATGCCAGTTGTCATCATGTTACTGCGAGTTTCCCTTTCAGAAATCAGAATACAGTTACTAAATCTAGGTACTCAATATCCTATTAGTATGCGCAGCACTGCTGATTAACGTGATGATTCTGCTTTTGCCCTGCTCAGGCATACCCAGTCTGCACTATGCACTCTCTTGTCACTCAATTCATTAAAAAGAAGGTAATTCTAATGGGAGGGGGAGCCTTGACTCCTAGCTAGCAGACAAGCTACTCCTCCATACACTCGCTGAGTGCATAATATTCAGTTCTAGGCTGTGAAGTTTTACCTGCTAACACCTGCCTATTAACCATAACAATATAGCTACCATAATAATAAGCTACAATATAGCTTATTAACCATAACAATATAGCTATAGAGAGGCCAGTTGAAGAATTGGCAAGCCTATCTATCCATGGGCCTTCTTCAGCCTTTCCACCTCCTTTTTTGGCCAGAAGACACAGCTCCTCCTGCCCTTAGGAAGGCTTCCTTATTCTTTCCCTTTCTCAATATGATGCCCACTTTATCCTCTTGTCAAGCTTCCCCACAACAGCAGCTCCTGCAGTCCCTGTGCTCCTATAAGCCTCACCCGTCACTTGCTTCCTTGCACAGCAGCTGCACTTTTGGTCAAATATTCTGTGACCGGCTCCCCCCCCCCACCAGCAGTAAAAGATAAACATTCTATGACATCACAGCAATTCAGCCAATGGCTGGATACTGTAGCTTACAGATGCAATATAACAGCCCCTGCATGCTTATATATACTTCTACACACAAATGCATATGTCCAGGAGCCAGACAGCTACATCAGGCATGTCTATTGGCTTTTTGTACGCCTACTGGAATTTATGACCCTTACTTCATTTTCATTGCAGACCATGATGCACACCTGCTTTTAGAAATAACTCTCTCCTTCAGAATTGGTTAGCTGTGTTGCATGGTGACAGATGGTGGGCACTGGATGTTATGTGCTGAATAACCAGATATAATGCTATCTTATAAGGGAATGCATAAAAGGTGCTTGCTTACACCCAAATGGAAACTAGCTGTTTAAGAAACAATTGGACTGAGGCAAGGAGCCTATAGTCCTCCAGATGCTGCTTACAACCCCCCCCTTATCTCTGACCATTGGTCATGGTGGCTGGGTCTGATGGGAGCTGGAGTCCAGCAACATCTGTGGTGCCATGGGTCAGTGCATCTGGCTGTTAACCAGAAGGCTGGTGGTTCGAGCCCACCCAGGGACGGCTGTGAGCAGGATTCCTGCACTGCAGGAGGTTGGGCTAGATAACCCTTGGGGTCCCTTCCAACTCTGCAATCTGGAGGACCACAGGTTGACCACTATGTCAAAACAGACGGTTAGAAAATTTTCAGCTGTCTTCTAACAGTGGTTTGAGTTGCATCAATTGGCAGGTGATTATGGTTATTATTCCTCCATATCAAGTTGTTGTTAAAGGAAGGCTGGATGAAAAGTTGGCAATCCTATCAAAGTCCTCTTGGACATGCAGAGTTTGGTGTGTGCTGCTTTTGATCTTTATAAATTCAAGAACAATTAAATTTATATGCCCAACTGTTGTTCATTAACTTAGAAATGCCAGGATGATTGTGTTATAAATAGTCACTGTGCTTATTTCACATACACTTAAACTTAAACTGAGATTTTCAGTGGGCACTTTCGGTGTTTCATTGTCATTATTTTTAGGACACAGTGGTATATAAATATTTCTATAAATAAATCAATAAAATAAATAAACACTAGCCAAGGGAGGCTAAATAAAATTGTTAGTCTTTATGGTACCCCAAGACTCTTTATTTATATAACCTTGTTTCTGATTTTCTATTTCAGAAGGCCCTCATACCTTAGAAGTAACTATTGCTAAACATTTTTAAATCAGTTTCAACAGATGTGGTCATACACTATAAAACCCCTCTATGCAAAATCAGGTTTTATTTCCATATAACTCTCTCTGCTGCCAGCCAGTGGCCAACTCATGAAAAAGCAGTTATTTCAGTCTCATTAATTCACAGTAGCAATTTCTTCCCAATCCACAATTTTCTTAAGAAATAAATTTGGGCTACCAGGGGTGGGGTTGGTTTTGCACTCCTAGCAGCCATCTCATATCAAAGAAATTGGATGGTGAAGCTTTTCTCATCACTTACCTCCATGCCAAATAAAAAGTTACTTGCTAAGAGAATGTGTTTCAGTTGGCTGCTCTTACAAGCCACAGAAGCAGAAACAATTAATTCCACCCTGATTTTAAAGGGCCTCCTAAAATTCTCTACACTTTCTGTGCACAGCAAATTGGGAGTGTATTTCGCCAAATATTATAGATGGTGTTTTTAAACAGACTTTTGGAACCAACTGGCTAAGAGAGGAAGACTGGAAGAAGTAGGAGTAAAGTCCATTACTTCCTTCAAAAATATTAATTTTATAATTAAACAGTAATCATCATCATCATTATCATTTATTTATACCCCATCCATCTGGCTGGGTATCCCCAGCTATTCTGGGCGGCTGCCAACAGATTAAAAACAGAATAAAACATCACACATTAAAAACTTCCCTGAACAGGGCTGCCTTCAGATGTCTTCTAAAAGTCAGATAGTTGTTTATTTCCTTGACATCTGATGGGGGAGCATTCCACAGGGCAGGCGCCACCACCAAGAAGGCCCTCTGCCTGGTTCCTCGTAACCTCACATCTCACAGTGAGGGAACCGCCAGAAGGCCCTCGGAGCTGGACCTCAGTGTGCGGGCTGAACAACAGGGGTGGAGACGCTCCTTCAGGTATACTGGGCCGAGGCTGTTTAGGTCAGCACCAATGCTTTGACTTGTGCTCAGAAATGTACTGGGAGCCAATGTAGGTCTTTCAGGACTGGTATTAAAACTGGATCCAAAATTGCATCCAAAATTCACATAACTGGTGATATTGGTGATGCTGTTTTGCTAAACATTATTTGAAATTATTTGTGAGTTTTTGAAGATCTCAGAAAAGAAATTCAAAAATGTGTCAGGAAATTGTGTTTTATAGAATTTTCAGCTCAGGTCTAAATAAAATGGTGGCACCCCAAAGGGACTTGGGAGTTTTGATTCTCCTGGTCTACCTGCTCCAGCTTAAAGGGAAGGGTAGAGTGAGTAGGTTAGATTAGCCAAGAAGAACTCAGTCAGTCAAATTCCCTTTCCTTAATCATCACTGATCTGGATAAGTTTCATTATTGGGATCTGAAGAATGGAAACCATAACCCAGAGTTCAGCGTAACTCCCTATGCCATTCACCAACCAGAAGATGAAATTCTGATATGCAGGGAAAATTCCAACAAGTCAGTTGCCTTTGAGGCACCTCTGGTCTGAGCAGATAAGGAACTGCTGTCCTCTGTGTGCCCTGGCGTGGTGGAAATAGAACTCTCATTTCTTGCATTATAAAATACTTATCACGGAGGAGCCCTAAAGATCACTCATTTTAAAGAGGCGAGCATCCTAAATCTGAAGCCAGAGCTAGGCTTAGAATTTGTGGGGCTTGGATGCAAAAAGAAGGGTGGTGGGGAAACCTGGGAATTATGAAACAACTGTCAGATACTTTTGTCTACAGCAGGCTTCCTCAAACTCCACCCTCCAGATGTTTTGAGACTACAATTCCCATCATCCCTGACCACTGGCCCTGCTAGCTAGGGATCATGGGAGTTGTAGGCCAAAAACACCTGGAGGGCCGAGTTTGAGGAAGCCTGGTCTACAGCAGTGTTTCCCAAACTTAGGTCTCCAGCTGGTGCGTTGTTGGTTTCCTTTTTTTGGGGGGGGGGGGACTACTACTCCCACCATCCCTAACTAGCAGGACCAGTGGTCAGGAGTGATGGGAACTGTAGTCCAAAAAATCAGGAGACTCAAGTTTGGGAAACCCTGACTTAAAGGAAGATGGGAGGGGGGTTGTGCATGCAAATACAACTTCCAATATCCTTGCGTATCTTTAAACTGTTGCATGTTTAGACAAAGGGAGGGAGGGGGTTTCTACACACGTTCTGCTGAACATGTAAAGCCTACCCACCACACATTTAAAGCAGACGACTTCCCCCAGAGAATCCTGGGAATTGTAGCTCAGTGAGGGGTAAACTACAGTTCCCAGAATCCTTTGGAGAAAGTCATATGCTTTTTAAATGAATGTGCAGCCAAAGGGAGGCTTCTAAACTTACTCAAGATCTGAAGAGCAGTCCATGTGCGAGGGGATGTTTGATGGCGTTTGCATGCTTAACTCTCCCCTTTTAAGTCCTCACCTCGAGCTACAATAAGGTTGTCATGCGAGCTGAAAGTTCAACCCACATCCGCAGGCATTCAGTTCCCACATCACAGCATGTGCTCAAATCACTTGCATCCCCCACATTTCCTTTTTCCCCTCCCCCAAAGCAACTGGGGCTGAAACTTACGTTACCTGGGAGTAAAGCCCAGTGGTTTTGACTTCTGAGTAGACAATGTCTAGGCTTCCACTGTACTATAAAAACGAAACGAGACCCTGGGTGATAGAAAAGGGAGACGCTGGTCTCCCAAGGCATCTTTCCTACCCTCCCAAACTAGGGAGGATGCTGTGACTCAAATCCCATGCGGCAAGAGGCGCGATCATGTGACGAAGAGAAATAGAAACTAAAGCAGCCGACTCTTATTGTTTCCTGCAGAGTTGCTGAACGCTTCCTGTTTCTGCCTCATTTCCCCAATTCAGCTGCAGGAGGAAGAACCCGATCTAGGTGAGGACTTAAACTCTGAATAAATGTCCTGTTCCTGGTGGGTGGGAGAGGGCTGTTGTTGCATTTTAACTCACGTGGGCTTTTGTCCTCCTCCCCCGCAGCCCAGCTCCACGCCCCCTCTGAATCAGCAGTTTGCTGCAGGGTTGCGATCAGCGCATTAGCGGTGCTCGGCTCTTTCCCTTACCGTGTAATTACAACTAAAATTTAAAAATGAAATCCGAAGCGATCTGTGGTAGTGCCTACTCAGAATCGAATCCCCGTCGGTTCGATGGGTACACGAATTCAGTCTCAGCCCCAAGAAACATCGCATAGGACTGTTCACAGTGTTTACTAAGAAGTTACCACGACCGACTTGGGAGAGGCTTATCTTGAGTAAACGAAGGGTAGGCTGGGTGGTTAATCTGTGCCGGAGCTGATAAGTTTAGCCCCAGATTCTGGCAGAAGCAGCTTATACTGCTGAGAGATCCCTCCTGCCCTGAGCAACAAAGTAAACGATGTTTTTCCTACTCCATTCAGTAACCAAAGTTGGCTGGATCTAGGCTAAAGCTACAATCCTAACCTCACTTGGAGGAAGGCCTTATTTAATTAAATGGGATTTAAACAGGGTTAGGGCTGCAATTTTTGGGGGATGCGGGTGGCGCTGTGGGTTAAACCATAGAATTTAGGACTTGCCGATCAGAAGGTTGGCGGTTTGAATCCCCGCGACGGGGTGAGCGCCTGTTGCTCGGTCCCTGCTCCTGCCAACCTAGCAGTTCGAAAGCACGTCAAAGTGCAAGTAGATAAATAGGTACTGCTCCGGCAGGAAGGTAAACGGCATTTCCGCTGCTCTGGTTCGCCATAAGCGGCTTAGTCATGCTGGCCACATGACCTGGAAGCTGTCTGTGGACAAACGCCGGCTCCCTAGGCCAGTAAAGCGAGATGAGCGCCGGAACCCCAGAGTCGGTCACGACTGGACCTAATGGTCAGGGGTCCCTTTACCTAGGGCTGCGATTTAAGGCTGCAATACTGTATACTTGCCTGGAGGTAAGCCGCATTTACTTCCGCCTTGAAGCTCAGAGTAAATAACAGCCAATAGGGCTGTTGCATGTGAAAAGAGCTCCAGCGTGCAGAGAGGGACCCTGACTGGAGTCCCTCCCCACATAGAGTTGGAAAGGACCATGATGATAATCTAGAGTCCAACCCCCGGAAATGGAGGAATCTTTCACCCAATGTGGGGCTTGAACCCACAACCCTGAGATTAAAAGTCTCATGCTCTACCAACTGAGCTATTCCTCAGGTAATGGAGGAACTGTAATCCTTTTCCATGCTGTCTGAACATGCACTGCAGGCAGGAAGAATGGCTGTGGTGTTTATTGTGGGGGGCAGGGATAGCCCAGGTCTCTCCCCCTCCCCCATTTTACTACAAAGAGTGTGCGAACCTCTCTTATATCAAAATAATGCCACCAAAAGCCAGTCTGGCCTAAAGCTCTTCCGGAAATGCCCAAGCTGCAGTGTCTCGTGAGTTTTTCCATGATGCAGAGGAAGCGCACTGGTGGTGTCTTAACTCTTTCAGAGCCACAGAAAACAAATGATGTAAGGCAGGGAGAGTCTCCAGGGAAGTGAATCACCTGGTACTATTGTTTCTTTGATGTTTCCACCAGACCTCAGGGCTCATGGCCTTGGAAGAGGGGGACCCCAATGCCCTGAAGCACAATGTGCTGCACCTACTGCTCAGGAACCCCCTGGGGCTCAGTTTTGGGGACTTTGCTGGGGCCTTTCACCGGCTGCATGGCTACCAGCTTCAAATCACTCGTCATGGGTACAGCTCGCTCAAGCAGTTTCTGGCTGAAATGAAGGACTTTGTGGTTGTGGAAGATGGTGACTCGCAGGTCCCAGTCATAAAGCTAGCGAATGGATTCCATCCTGGCCAATGGGCTGAAGGAAGAGAGAATGGGGTGGACATCTCTGAAGGGCCAGCTTTGAGGTCAACAGATGAAGAAGACCCTGGAGGAGAAACGGGTAAATGTATACCTTACGTATTAAAACCATTATTTATTAAGCTTATTAGTCACTTCTTTAACAACACAAAAGTAACTCAAAGCAGCTTACGGCAATAAATAGCATGCACATTAAAACCAGCTCCAGACAAAGCAGAAAAATCCAAGTCTGTGTTGTTGGAGACTGGCAGCCAAATTTAATTCTCCAATACAAATATTAGCTGTCTTTCTGAGTTAATAAGTAAATACAATTCTGGTTGGCCCTAGAACTCACATCTGCACTAAAACGCATCCATGGAGGAACGTGGGAAGCTCAGTATCATCCAAACTTGGGCTGCAAAATCTTCCATGAAAGATAGATTCAGACAACCAAATACAGTACAACGTTGCTGGATGAGAATTGGCAATGTCCAGGAGACTTTCAAGGTAGTGCTGAGGAGCCTTAATGCTGAGACTCAAATAAGGATGTGGGCAATTTGTTCTTAGCTTTCAGGATAGGGTTCCTGAGCCTAGGTACTGCCATAGCAGCTTCCAAGCATCAGGGAGGTGGCATAGAGGGGGCTGGGGAGAAGCTTTCTGTCTAGCCTTTTTGCCAGTGGCAACAGTTACCACTTTCGTGAGGTAATGGAGTTTGGGGGATTATATGTGAATGGGTGTGGAAGGGTGTAGCAGCAGCAGACAGGTAAGTGAATGGGAGGGGGGACATGGAATAGACTGGAGCCAGAGGGGGGAATGGTTATGGTGCTTAGCTCATTTTAAGGTTCTGGGTTCTTAAAGATGTCTCTCTAAAAATAACTGAGTTGAGATCTGGATTGCTCTGCATCATATCACTGTCTGAAGGAATTTTGATTTGCAATCTGCTTTGTTTGGCAGCTCTGGCAGGAGTCTTGGGGTTGCTCTCCAGTCTTCTAAAGAGGTACCACTCGGGTCTGAGGATTAAGAAACTACAGAAATTGTTTCTTGCTAGTGCTGGAATTGACCTAGAGAAGCTCAGCATTCGTCAAGGCTACGTAGACACACTGGAATTTTTGGAACAGCGAATGCCGAATTTAAACATCACATACCAACAGAACAGACTCAACTGTGTGGTTCAGCTTTTTGAAGGTACAAGGCAAGAAGCTGAATTTGATTTTTTTTTTTTTTTTTGGTGGGGAGAGATGGGGCTGCTTCTGATCTTCTCAATAATTATTACGTTAAAACTTGGGGGGGCCCCAGTTGAAAGTTTTGACTGCCCACTTCATGTAAGATCCAGCCAGGTTCGATATTAGCAGGGCACCAGGCACATTTTGCGCCTAAAGATTCTCCGTTTGCAAACAGCTCCAAAAGTCTGGGTAACATTTCTTGTGCCTGGCTGACACTCAAGGATTATTAAAATGAATGTGCTTTAAAGCCTTGGAAGTATATGTTTAAAGAGACAATATGTTAACAATAAAGAGTAGAGTGTTTTGAAAACTAAAGTATGGTACCAATATTGTAAACAGCAAATTAAACATGTACAGTATTAACAATTTATGCTAAAAATGTGATATTAACAATGTGTCACTTATGTGAATTGCGTATTAATTCATGCTTATCAAATTAATAAATAAAAATGTTGCCGACTCCCCCTCCCCGTGGTGACTAGACATTCTGTTTTGGTCGCCCACAATCCAGGCCCCAGAAGCCATTTGGATCCTAGCTTTCCTATCCCATTTTCTAGTACTGGCTCCAGCATAAGCTCAGTAAGCCAGGTTAAGGAAGCTGTGGCCCTCTAGATATGGTTGGACTTCCAGCTCTCAGCAACCCAGCCAGCAGGACTGATGGCCATAAAATAATGAGAATTGTAGTCCAGCGACACCTGGAAGGCCACAGATTTTTCTACCCTCAATTTAGTATAATGTCCTGTTTCACATCTTGGCCTACCAGGTGTTTTTAGGAAGCCCATGAACAGGTTATGAAGGCAGTAGCCCTTTTCAGATGTTGACAGTTCCCCTCCCTCACCCACAACTGGTATTTAGAGGTATAACACTTCTAAACCTTTAGGTTCGGTTTAGTTTTCATAGTTAATAGCTGTCTACTTGAATTTGTATTACCCTTTCCTTTAACTATCACCATCCTGCTTCCTTGAGAGCTGTGTGTTAACCACAACACAGACAAACAATTTAAAATCTGAGGGGGTGGTTCCGGAAGTTGCTGTGTTGGATTTCCCCATCCATGTTGTTGTTGTCCAAGTTTACAGCACTTACTGATGCAGAATTCATCCCCACTCCGAAGATTTATTAAGTGGAGTGAAGCCATATTATGAAGACTTGTTGCTGTTATTTGTAGTCCAGTCAATGTACACTTTACAGAGTTTCTTAAGCAATAATTATAGCTCCCTGTCCCAGAGAGTTCACAGGTTACATTTTTGTTAAGGACAAGAGACAAAGAGGGAAGAGGCCAGACTAACAGAGTGAAATGTGAAGGAAACTCAAAAGTAGAACTAAGGAGTCTTAGAACTGAGACGCTGAATACTAGGCCTTGACCGTTCAGCATGTCATGATTAAAAGAGTGCTCTGAGCGTTATATTGAGTACTCTTTTCTCCACTGAGAACAAATTCCTGTGGCTCAAAATTTGCTTCCCCGTTTCCAGTTATTACGCAGATGCTGAGAAACTGATTCTGAATCTGATTCCTGACTGATTTGATTTTTCTCCTATAGATCCCTCTGCACCTTTTTCTTCTGTCATTACCGAGAACCTTGTGGAAGAACCAGCAAGCCAGACACCAGGTAAAACAGTGAGCTGCTTTTTTTCTCTTTTCCCCCCCAAATAAATTTTTATTGTTTTCAACATGTAATTCTTTTTCCAACAATCCTTATTGTCACATTATAATCCCTTTGACTCTGCCGAGTCCTGACTTCCCACCCGACCGCTGGTATATACATCACATACTTTTTGCGTATATTATTGTCATAACTCTACTCTTTTACATTGGAGGTGTTATTCCAGTCCTGCTAGTGTCTTAATATTTTTGTTGTTCTCCTTTATATATTCAATAAATTTATATTCAATAAATTTATTCCAATTGTTATTGTATCTCTGGTCCTCTTGGTCCCGGATCCTTCCTGTCAATTTGGCAAGTTCCGCAAAATCTATCATCTTCACCTGCCACTTCTAGATGTTTGGTAAATCTTGTGTTTTCCATCTTTGGGCCAGTAAAGTTCTTGCGGCAGCTGTGGCATGCATGAACGAGTTCTGGTCTTTTATTTTAATTTCTTTTCCCACCAGACCTAGCAAAAATGCCTCTGGTCTTTTAGGAAAAGTATACTTAAATATCTTTTTAAGTTCATTATAGATTAACTCCCAGAATCTTTTTACCTTGCCACAAGTCCACCACATATGAAAGTAATCTCCATCTATTTCCCTACAATTCCAACATTTTCTGTCTCTTTTCCTATACATTTTAGCTAATTTTTTTGGCGTCAAATGCCATCTCTACATCATTTTTAATACATTCTCCTTTAAAGCCATACAGCCTGTAAATGAGCTGCTTTGAGTAATGTTGCTGTGCGTGTAAGCGACAAATGACTTACACTTGGCAGGAGACTGGATCGTATGTCCTGTGGTTCCTAGGCCATGGCTTCAGTCTCTGATTCTGCAGTAGTTCCATCAAACTCCTTGCTAAAAGCAAGTTCCTGAACTCATTGTTGTTCACGGGGTATCCATTATAGGTTTCTTTCTAGCCAAGCCTTTCTGCTTACCACACCTGCAGAATCCCTGAAAGTGCCGTCATAGTGCAGGGTACAATAGACATGAGAAGTGAATCCACTGCTTTCATTTCAGATCTGTCAGCTGCCTTGGTGCCAATCCGGGCTGTCCTTGAATGCCATACTAAGGGTCTGAAGGTGAAGAACCTGAAAAAGGCCCTGCTAGAGAATTGTGGATTTGACCTGGAGATGTTCCGCCGTGATCTGGGCTACAAAGACACTGTGTCCTGCCTGCAGGATATTCCTGGTCTGATTCTCAGAAACAGCAATAGGACTCGGAATTGCGTCATCCAGCTCGAATCGCGTAAGGCAAAGATTGAAATGTTATCACTTGTGAGTTCAACACCCCCCCCCCCCAATTCTGTGACTGTTTTAGAGTGCCAGCCTCGTTGTTGGCCTGGGCAAGGGTGTATGAATTGGCTTCAGGGAGAGTACAAGGGCAAGGCTGGGCTCGGTAAGATAGTCTTCAGAAGTAACAGCAATGAGGTAGGTTTTGTCACATGATTCTCTCCAGTCTCCAGGTGTAGTGGTTAAGAGCAATAGATCTGTAATCTGGGGAACCGGGTTCGTGTCTCCGCTCCTCCACATGCAGCTGCTGGGTGACCTTGGGCTAGTCACACTTTTCTGAAGTCTCTCAGCCTCACTCACCTCACAGAGTGTTTGTTGTGGGGGAGGAAGGGAAAGGAGAATGTTAGCCACTTTGAGACTCCTTCAGGTAGTGATAAAGTGGGATATCAAATCCAAACTCTTCTTCTCTTCTCCAGTCTGCCTGGTGTTTTGGCTGTCTCATATGCCTTCTTTTTCTTTCTGCAATTCCCATCTTTTAACCTGGGCTCACTGGTGATGTGCAAGCTGGATTTCTCTCTTGATAAGCAAAGAACTACCTGTAAAGCCTGCAGATAGTGTGCAGGCCGTGACACGTGATTGGCTTATGTCATGTTACTCTGAACACAGAAGGTATGTTTCATAACCTGTCTCTTTATGTCATGTCCCAGGTCCCTCTAGCTCAGCTCCTTCCTTGGACTCGGATTTTTCTGTATGCAGCTCACATACCACAACTGATGGGCTAATGATAAATAACTCCGGTAAGGCTGCCTAGGAATTCTGTTGTTGATGTGGCTCTTTCTGCCAAATGTGATCAGAGACTTCCTTTTCAGTTTCTCAGTTCAGTTAAGGTTTGAACAGTGGCTTACTGCTCATGGTTTATCAAGGGGAGCTAAATTGTAGGCCTACGTGTGACCACTTTCATCCTCACTCTGTCCCATGGCCTGCTGCCATGTTTAAATCTGTTGGGTCCCTATTCTTTTCTTCAAGACCCACCTCAGCAATACCTTTGTTTTCTCCTCTGGTAGGTTCCCCTAGCCCTGTTCCCTCGCTTGATGCTGGTTTCTCTGCCTGCAACTCAAATTCTGTGCCCCAGACGCTGATGGGAAAGAAGTCTGGTAAGTTTTTGTTTTGAACCCTGAGGTTGTTTTGGTGCTGCAGGTAGCATCTGGAATGTGGTACATGGGTGGCTTGTCCTCTTCATTTTGAATTGTGACTCCACTCAACCCCAACCACCACCCCACCTATGCTTAATCTTATCCCCACTACTTCAATCCCATGTCTGTTTAATGTAGATCTTAAGCACTCTAAGTGTGGATAGGTACTTTGCTTCTCTTCATGCAACTCCTAGTTTACAGAGGGAATTCCAGAAATTGCAGCAACCTGAAACATGGCGTCTCAAAATGGCCACCCTGTTGGGGGAAGACTTGGCACCAATAGTCAAGCACTTGGGAGTTTTTCCTATCAGAGGAGACATACAGATATACCCGCCTGGGGGTAAACACCTCCATGTTAGAGATGTAACAAGTCTCCCATTTCAGGTATGTCTCTAGGGCTCTGCCTTTTCTAGCCCATTGCATCTTTCAGTCAAATTACCTCTCAGAGATGCGACTCTTAGCACATGACTCTGGGCCATTTTTGAAAACAATTGACAATTGGCAGCCTAAGCAAATCTCACCCTGGCCATGTGTTAACTAAGTGTCCTGCAGCCTATGTTTCTTGCAGCCTGAGCCCCAATTCTCCAATGTGGAGATAAGTAGTATCGACATGACTTTCACCAGGTTGAAATAGTACATCCTTCCTTTTCAGACCTGGCTGCTGTCTTAGTGCCAATCCTCGATATTCTTGGAAACCATCCCACTGGTCTGAATATAAAGACACTGAAGGAAAACCTAGAGAAGAAGCATGGGTTTGACCTAGAGACTTTCAGCCAAGATTTGGGGTATAAAGACGTAATGTATTGCCTCCTGGATGTGCCGGGCCTTCGCTACTCTTTCACAAATGGCACGTGGCCCGACAACTGTGTGGTTCAACTTCTCTCCGGTAGTCTTGGCCTCCCCCCTGTCTCATTCGGTGCTGGTCCCTCTTTGGATAAATCTCCATCTTCCAAAGGATCAAACACCCTGTCTCAAGACTTAAAGGAAACAAAGCCAGGTGAGATGTCTCTGTGACGGTGAGGCCTAATAACACGTTCCTTTAAAAAAAAAAACCAAAACATAGACATTTTAAAGTTTGTGGTATGGTTGCCATATGTCCGGTAAATCCTGGACATGTCCTCTTTTGGGGGGCCAACATGCCTATCTGGGGGTATTTTTATATTTCAAAGCAAATGTATAGGTTTTTTTTGGTGTGGGTATTTTTATTTTATTTTTGGGCTTGTGTGGCTTGGGCACGGGCTGCTCCGCATGCCGCTGCTGCTGCCAGCCTGAGCAGGGAAAGAGGCGCATGGGCGGCCCTACGCGCCTATTTCCCCGGCTTGGGCTGTCTTCTTTTTTGCTCTTCAAGATATGGCAACCCTATTTCTTTGGCGCTTATGTACTGAAGTATATTGTAGTCATGCTCATAACTTTCTGTAAATTGCCATTGTACTGATCCCAAGGGTTTCTTTGCTTTTTTTCTTTTTGGCCAAACTGTGACTAACTTACTTTATATCCCACCATATATCTTTACTAACTTGATACCACACCTTTCCTCCAGGGAGCTTAAGGTGTCTTGGTTCTCTTCCTTCCCACTTGTATCATCACAACAACCCTGTGAGGTAGGTTAGGCTGAGAGATTGTGGCTGAGAGGGATTTGAACCCAGGTCTCCCAGGTCCAACACCATGGGTCCAGATGCAGAAGGAGACAGGGCATGGGACCAAACTGGCATATTTCTATCAAATGGTGTGGGGTTTTTTTGAAATTTGAAAAAAAGCAGAAAAATTGGATTTCCTTCCTTTCTCTTCCAGCTTCCTGCCTTTCCACTGTGCCCCAGTCCTGTGCTTCTGTCCCCTTAAACGTGCAACGGCCTGCTGGGAAATCAAAACCCATGAACCAAAATGTGCTAAAACAAAAGCCTGGTAAGACTGCATTTAACTCTGGAGGATTCTGGGCGCAGGTGCAGAAGGAGCACAGAGGCCTGACAAAAGGGAGTGGAAGGCCAGCTAGAGTATTTGTATCACATTCACCATTGATTTGTATGCCTTGGCATTGGGTGAAGGATCTCTCTGCAGTTGTGGGACTTGCTTCTGTGTTCTGTTCATATTGGTGTTTATGCAGGATCACAGTTGTGAGTACCGTCCCAGGCATGTTTATTCAGAAATAGTCACTTTCTGCTTACTCTTGCAACGGTAAAGACTAGAAACCTAGAAACCCCACCCCTTTGGCCTTGCTGATATGGTCCATAGGAAAGCAGAGCAAAACATTTGACACCAGCTTGGTTGCAGGAGTTGCCAGAATGAAGCATAAAGAGAGCCAGTGTGGTGTAGTGGTTAAGAGCAGTAGTCTCGTAATCTGGGGAACTGGGTTCGCGTCTCCGCTCCTCCACATGCAGCTGCTGGGTGACCTTGGGCCAGTCATACTTCTTTGAAGTCTCTCAGCCCCACTCACCTCACAGAGTGTTTGTTGTGGAGGAGGAAGGGAAAGGAGAATGTTAGTCGCTTTGAGACTCCTGAAGGGGAGTGAAAGGCGGGATATCAAATCCAAACTTTTCTTCTTTTGCGTTTTTTAGTTGTAATATTTCTCATGCTTTATAGAATCATAGAATTCGTGGTACACACTGTTCTGGCTTGATTTACTGGTGAAGTAGAGTACGGTCAAACCTTGGTTCCTGAACAGCTTTGTTGCCAAACAAATTGGCTCCTCAATGCCGCAAACCTGGTAGTACGTTTTCCAGTTTGCAAACACTTTTTGGAAACCGAACGTCCGACGTGGCTTCCATTTGAGGTCAGGAAGCTTCTGCAGCCAATTGGAAGCTACACTTTGGTTTTTGAACAGTTTCAGGAGTTGAACAGACTCCCAAAATGGATTAAATTTGAGAACCGAGGTACCACTGTAGTCAGAATGTCAGAGTAGGATTGGGGAGTCCCAGGTTCATTCCCCCACCCAGTCATGAAACTCACTGTGTGACTTTGGTCAATTTCTCAGCCTCACAGTAACTGTGACCTCACAAGGTTCCTGTAAGGTTGAAAATGGTGAGAGATCCTTGGGAGATTTAGTTATTCTTGGAGTTGTTGGCATCCGTCTGTCTCTAGAGACAACGGAGTGCACCTCAAGTCTGGGCAGTGTGATGACAAGACCCCCACCCCTTTGGCCTTGCTGATATGGTCCATAGGAAAGCAGAGCAAAACAATTGACACCAGCATGGTTGCAGGAGTTGCCAGAATGAAGCATAAAAGACGCCATCCAACCATCTTAGCAACTCCAGATTTGTGTGGGGTTTACTCCTTAGCCTTTTCTTCTCCCTGAAATCAATGGCACAGGTCTGGTGATGGCTTAGTCCTTCAATTGTAGAAGAATATTGGCCTCTTCCTGATCGGTAACACTCCCAAAGTGTATTGACATTTCAAAGAAAACATTGTGTTAATATTTGACTTGGTGCGCAGATTTTTTCTGCGGTTTATTTAACAGGATTAGATTTCTCAAAGTAGTTTGTGACATTTTATAAAATACAACCAATATGCCAGGAATCCTAAGAACAAAAGTGAAACAAAACAGCAAGCTTGGCTGGAGCAGGAGCAGCACCATATATTTCTTCCCAGTTGCTTTTCCTTTGCCCCATCTTTGCTTGCTGCTGCTACCTCACTCTAGTCTTCATGCTAATATGCTTTTTCCCTCCTCTAGCTTCGCTGACAGATGTCTTGGCATTACTCACAAACCTCATAAGCACATACAACGAAGGTCTGAGGGTTGAGAAAGTGCAGGAGCTCCTGCTGGCCAAGAAGAAAATTGACCTGGAGAAGTTCAGCATCGACCAAGGCCACAAGGATGCGCTGGAGTTTTTGGAGCGTCAAATGCCTAACTTAAACATCAGATACCAAGAGGACAGACTTAAATGTGTTGTTTCGATTGGATCAGGTGAATTTTGGAGGGGGAAAGATTGACTGCAACATTCCACTCCCATGTTGTCTGGGATAGCCAGCAAAGCTAGATTGCATTTTGGTTCCTGGCCTCGTAACCACCAAATCTGAATTCTTTCCTGAGCCAGAACCAAACAGGAGAGATTCAATGCTCCTTTGCTCTAAAGCTGCATGCTTTCCTGGGACTTACTGAATATAGTGGGACTTCACAATGCAATTCAAATTACTCAGAAGTAAGTCACAAGAATTATATATCATTGCAGCCATGGGGTTTATTTTAAAAAAACCAACAAATTGCCAAATGATATATTATTCCATAAGCAGATATATTATTCCAATATCCGATTCAGTCCTTATCACCACCAACAACTTAGTTTTGCTCATCTATTCATAGAGTTGATTTAATTTGTCAGCTTTGGTCATCTGGTTGAAATAACTTCCTTCAAATTGAACCAATAATCGTTAGCTCTCAGTTGGTCTCTCAGTTGCATTGGGAAAGTCCTGTTTGTCTGAAATCAGGCATTAGTAAGCCTAACCTCAGGTTGTTAAGAAGGCTCCAGAATCAACACTGGCTTCTTCCCCCTTCCCTTTCTCCAACTTAGGAAAAAGCGAAACGAAAAAGAAGCAGAAAAAGAAAACGGCAAAATGTAAGTCGAAGTCAGAAAATTCTGCAATGCTACTATCCAATTCAGCATAATTTCTGCATGTCTCCCAGTAATGGCTAGTTCATGGAACAACCACTTAAGTATCTGTTCTGTTCTGTTTTTCGCCTCAAACCTGGACGTTTTTTCTTTTTGGGATGTTTTTTGGTAACTTCTGGGTTTGGTCCAATGCACATGTGTGCGGTCGCACACTTATTGGATAGGCATAAACCGGTTGTGGCCTGTACCTAACTTTAGACGCACAACTCTGCTGAGCCCTTCACTGGCCATGGAATCTTTTGGGTTGGAAGGAAACCAACCGCTTGTCAGTGCAGGAAATCAACTACAGCATTCCTGATAATGTGGCCATCCAGCCTCTGCTTTATTAGAGAAAGAGAAATATTACTGCTTGGACTATGTAAACATCCCTCCTGGTTAATATGACTATTTCTGTTCCTCTCTTCGTGTTTAGGTCCTGGTGTTAAGACTGCCCCTCCTCTGCTTGTTGCCCCTGTGCCTCTCTTGCATCCAGCAAAAGTGGTCCAGCAAGCAAACTGTGCACCAGGTAAATCTCCAAGGTGACTCCTTTCTGTTCTCACCCAGGCAGGGATGGTGATGCAGGAGAACAATAGTTTAAGTCACAGAGAGCACAGTTTGTACTGACAGACAAATTGAGCTAGCTTTCTAAGATGGTTTACAGAGATGATTTATTTTCTGTAGATGGTAAGTAATCTGGAAATCCATCTTGCTTGCTAGGGCATGTGTTGACTGTTACAAGGTCTTCAAAAGATGAAACAGTTGCCGCTTCCTAATAAGTCTTAGTTATCCTTAGACGTGGCGCTAGCATCATTCTATAATGCTTAAAGAATGGTTCCTTAACGACCAAAGGATACCATAATTCACATTATTATGGTGGTCATTAATGTGGTCATTAATTTGACCACACATAGTAAGAAAATCTAGGCAGGATACAACATAACTTATAATTGGATCCAGTCAGTGCAAGGAGATCAATGGGCTACTGTCTCAGAGTGGTATTTAGGCAAGAGCCATGGAAATTAATGATCACGACTAAGTTACATCCATTAATTTCAGCGAGTCAGCTTTGAGTAAAACCACCGTCTCTATGCAGCTGTCTCTGTGCCATTTAAACTTACAGTGGACATTCTTTTAAGGATGGTTCAGCTGCCATTCGGGAATTGAAAGGGTTTTGTAATATATTGGCATTAATCAGGGCACAGGGCAGGATTCTGTTGTAGCTGGTAACTCATTAAAAGGTTGCCATTTCTCTCCATTTGTCTGGCTAGAACAAATACAATGTTTTTGCTCATGGATTCCTTTGTAGTCCAACTGTCCTTCTCAGAGTCTTATCTGACCTTGGAACATGGAGATTCCATAGGCAAATAACAGAGAGATGATAAAAGACCAAGGGGAAAACTGGGAAATAGATAGTTAACACAGTCAGGAGCACTAAGATGCGCACAGTTCAATGGTTTGTTCAAATTTCTTCACATCATTGAATTTTTTGGAAGCTGTCCTCTACCAAGACCGATCATTTGGACCATCTCGTTCAGTATTGTCTACTGATCCATCAGTTCTCCAGGATTTCAGGCAGGAGTATTTTTCCAGGCTTCCTGAAGATGCTGGGGATTATTATTATTATACTGCCCTTCATCCAAGGATCACAGGGTGGGTTACAATATAAAAGCACAAATTCAGGGCTGCCAACTCTCTTGTAAACCTACCTGTGAAGGCTCTTCTTTGTGTGCTCCCATCCTATGAAGCATCGTTGGTACCGACAAGCTTCTCTGGAGCGGCATCAAAGCTGTAGAATTTTCTCCCCTTCAGAAGTTCACCTTTCTCTTTATTGACTTTTTGATCCCAAGTCACAGAAGTTGTTTGCTCTTGCGCCTTGTGTTCTGATTGGTGGTGTTGCTGATACCAGCAGGGTGTCTTTAAAACCATATAGATAGATATATTTAGTACTACCTTGGGGGCTTGCGGCAGAGACATGAGTTACAAATATTTTTTAACAAATAAACATCCTCTGTCGACTGACCCAGCAGTAATGGCCTCCTTCTCTTTTTTCTTAGACTTTGGTGGCATCTTTAAGCCTTCGTTCAACGTCTGCAATCCCTCTGGAAATAAATCACAGAATTGGAGCCCACCTGTTCCAGCTGCTTTTGTGTCTCCAGGAGTGCAGAACTGGCTCAACAACAGCAGCATGCATCTCCCATCTGCCACTTTTCCATTTTTTCCATCCTCCCAGGAGCCTCATGGTGCTTTGCCAGGCAAGGCCAAGAGTTCCTTCCAGCCTCCCACTGGCATTCTTCCACATCACCCACCTCCCTCTGGCATTCTTCTCCATCAGCCAATTGCATGGCACTCTGGTGGGCCAGCACCACTAGCCAAAGAGGTACACTCACGGGATAACCAGCTGCCCAAAGAATCCAACTTGAGGAACTCGCAGCCTTCTAAGGACCTGGAGGAACTGAAACAGCGGGTGGCCCACATCCTGGCCATGCACCCCGAGGGCATGTCGCTCTTCCAGTTCCGTGCTGCCTACAGCACTGCCTATCAGCAGCACCTGCCGCTTGGCAATGCTTCCTCTGCCAAGCAGTGCCTGCTGGAGATGCCTGATATTGTTCGTCTGGAGGGCTGTGGAGTCCAAACATTGCTTCTACCTGTGTCTGCTAAAGTGTCACCTGTCAAATCCAGTAAGTGCTTTTCATTTGCAGCGTCTTTTGCTCTCTTTATTATGATTTTCATATTGTTTGCAATATCAATCTAATTTTTGCCAAGCACCATGAGACTTTTGGGGGGAAGGAGGGTGGGTTTGGGATGGGTTTTCGGAAGACTTCTGTGTGTGAATTTGTTTGGTGTGTGGAGATCAGTGCTCGCTGACCAATGCACTGTCTTCGCAGTAAGGCTCTATTCCGATGGCATAAGTATCAGCATGACTGGCAGATTCTTATTATCTGCTGCAGCCTTCATCCGCCTTCACAGCCATTGTAACATACTGCTTGTTATCTTCTGCCTGTTCTGCTGCCGAAGACTTCTTGGATCATTCTTTGTCTAGCTTCTCCCCTTTGACCATGTTGGGTGACCCAACTGGGAGTGTGACTCCCAATGGCATTGCTCACAAGGATCATGGGAACGTGCAAGCCCACTCACCATGACAAGGTCATGATCCTGTGAGTGAATTGGCCTCCCAGTCACTTACTGATACACCGTTAAGACCACATTCATGGAAGACACTCTTGCTTGGCTAGGAGTGATCACCAAAGAGAAAGAAATATCTAGTTTAAAAATGAACAAACAATTCCCCTGCTAACAGCATCTAGTTTCCCAAGCTTACTCCAGTCTTTCCATATGAGGCTTCAAGAAAGAACCACCTGACCTTTCTGTTTCCCCCCTCCTGTTTCTAACTGCAGTTGTTACCCTTCTCTCTTAACAGTAAATATTGTTGTTGTTTCAGATCAGCCTGTCCCATCTGAAGTGGAAAATGCCGCAGTGGCTGCTTGTCAGTCGCTGCCCAAAACAATGGCGGCAGCTGAACCTTTAGTAAGTCCCAAGCCTGCCCCTCTTCCCAAGGCTCCAGGGGTACCACAGCTCCACTCCACTTTCCTCCGGACTTCAGATCCCCTCAAACCGCAAGGTGATAAGGAGTCCTGCATTCTACCCAAGGGCCATCTCAAGGAGATACCCAAAACAGTATCTCCTTTGCAAGAGCACGAGAGGGCCACAGCCAATTCGAGAGATCTTTCAGGCCCTCCTGATTTGTCCAAAGTGCAAGACTCTGCAGTGACTCCTGACCACTCCCCACCTAAAAACAAGCCTTTGGTTGTTCCCAAGTTTTCTCTAAAGACTGCACTTCGCAAGCCTCAGCCCCATCTCTCTCTCCTCCAGCCTTTTGAATGTCTTGGACCACCAGCCAACAAGGAAATTAGTACTTTACCTGGGACTCCCAAACCAGTAGCTCCTGTGGGAGAGATGACACTCAAGCTGATAGACACTCCCAACTCTCCTGTAGTTTACCCAGTGGATTCCCAAGCCGCCAGAAGGGATGAGAATTTGAAATCTGACAGCATTGGCTCCAGGCCTGCACATCTGGTTAACCATTGGTTTTTTAACAATAGTACACCACCTCCCTCCATCTTTCAGCCTGTCTCTACGGGTCCTGGAGCATGGGCTCAGCCAGTTGTATACCCGCCTGTCACATTTATTCCAGAGATGCCTCCTCTCTACCCAGCACCATTCCTACCAGTTTCTGTAAAACCCTCTGGGATCCAGTTTCAGAAGACTCCACCGCAGACGCTGCCTGCCCAACCTGTGCCTCCAGCCAGCCAGACTCAGCCTCCCACCCAAATTCAGCAGCAGAGGTCCTATTCTTCTGCAGTTTTGGGACAAGATTCCATTTTTCAGGAGCAGGTACCACCCAGAACCGCAGGACTCCCCCATAGTTTGACTCCCGCAGGGACGTTTCCTACTTCCTTATCTTCTCAAAATGCAGCTAGCCTCCGCTCACCCAAATCTCGGACTGTCCACCAATCAGAATGCCACCACCGTACATGGCTAGATGGTCTGCAGCACAGTTCTGTCCCTGTGGCAGATCAAAATCTTGTGGCTGCGCCCTCAGACAAAGTACCTTCTAAGTCTCCAACATCCACACATTGGGGGAAGTATGGTGGTGTGGACTCTTCTGTAACCTCAAGCATGCAGCCGCTCAGTTCGCAGTCTGCTTCTGCCAACGCAACCCAGCAGTCCTCTGGATCTTATGCTGCTGTTAGTCCCGGCAGTAATTCTGATGCTCTGCCTTCTGACTCTTGGCCCTTGGTGCATCAGCAAAAAATTATTAGCAAGAACTCTGCCATAAGCTCCTCAAGCACAGGACCTGCAAGCTCACCACCTTCCCCTCTAGAAACCACCACCACGCCACCTCTGCAGCCGCCGGGCACCTCTTCCTGGATCAACGGTAATTCTGATGCTCTGTGCTCCGAGTCTTGGGCCCTCATCAGCCAGCAACGGTATGTTAGTGTGACCTCAAGCACAAGATCAGCACACCCATCCCCTTCCCCTCTGGAAACTATGACCACCTTATCCTGGCAGCCCTCATCATATACTTCACCTGGAACAAACAGAAATTTGGATGCATCTAAGTCTCAGGCCCTCATGCACCAGCCCCAGCATGCTAGTGTGAACTCCGTGACCACTGCAAGCCCACAATCGGCTAAATCACCACCTTCCCCTCGAGAAACCAGCACCCCATCCCTGCAGCCCTCCTATGCTTTTCATGCCAGCATGGATTATGGTTCTCCTAGCCAAAATCTGCCCACGGTTTCCAAAGAAGCTGAGCAGAAGCAGGGCAGTCCTCGTGCCTCTTTGCTAGGAAAACCAACAACTTATTCAATTACTCCCCCGAGCAGTCCTCCTCCCAAAAACTTTGATAAATGCATTCTCCTGTAATAGCAAGTGTTAAGGAAGTGTTCTGTGAAATCATTCGCGCCCAGGTGTTTTCCACCCCCTCCTTCCCCAGGGTGGAGGGTAGGAATGACATACCAGGTGGGCTGAGTGCATTCAGAACCCGCAAGCAAAAACCTCTTGTGCCCTGTTTGCCTACCTAGTAAATGCCAGGTGTGTAGGGAACCTTGGCTTGTGCCTGGATGTTGGCAATCTGTTCCCAGGGAATTACAATTTCAGTTTCTGAAATGCCATCCTGTGGCACAGCTTTTCTTATCTGCATACTGTGCTCAAGCATAAAATGGGAGTGCAGGAAGAGCCTCTGGGGACAGAGTGACCTTGAACCCCCAAATGATGAAAGGCTGACACAGGCTTCTTTTACAAACAATGCCTTATAGATAGGCCAGTGTGAATTCCTTTCTTGACCAACATAATGCAATGTTCAAAGTTTCAGACTAGGTTCAAATTGCCACTAAACTACAAAGACCGAGGTTCAAGTTGCCATTCAGCTATGTAGGTTGTTACAATCTCTTGGGCCAGTCATTCCTCCTCACTGTATGGTTGTGAGGATTTTAAAAAAATGGGAATATCTGTGCTGCCCTGAGCTTGGAGGAAAGGCAAGGTAAAAATTAAATAAGAAAAGTTTTTTAATAATGTGCTCTGAATTTCAATTCCGTGACTATACATTATGCAGATGAAGCAAACAGAACAGAGTTGCTTATATTGCATAATTTCTCAGTTGATGGGGAAGGACAAGAAACAGAGTACTGATCCCTTGAAACCCTTGTCAGCTCCCTTTAGGCTTCTGAGATTTTATCTGGCATCGCCTGCACATCTCCAATATTATTTTTACAGCAATATGGACTACAAACTTCTCTTTATTAAAAAACAACAACACCACCACTTTAGATTTTTAGGGTATGAAATGCTGTCTTCAATATACAACCTGGCTAAAAGGCATGTCTACTAGGTCGTCTTCAAACCCTATTACTGGAAACAAAGAGATCGCAGCATCAATTAACTGTTCTAATCACTGGAAGAAGTGGTGGTAGTGGTGTATCATTGATGCATATTTTAATAACTGAAGTAATTTGAAATACTTGTATCAACCATAAATAAAGAATATCTTGGAATGTAGATGGGAAAGAATAAAAGAGTGAAATACTGCTGAGAATTAAGTGGTACTTTAAATAAACAACTTTGAAAGCAATGTCTTCATTAGGTATAAGAGATACTGCTATTTATTTGTTAACTGCAACAAGCGCTGTTCTGGTTATTAAGTGATCCTCTTCTGAGTCAAGCCTTGAGAAACCTTGAGAAACTGCCTCATGAAAGATTGGTGGGTTAAGATGTGCGTATACAGGAAATATTTAGAAAGACTTAAACTCACTCCAGATAAACCACTTTTATGCATGAAATTATGAGGATCAGTTTAGCTTATTACCTCCTCCCCCTTCTTGTGAGCACAAATTTAATGCAATATTAATACTAGCATACTCCCATCATTAGGGCCAACAATTTCATCTACACTCTGAAAATAGGCTGTAGCTTTTAGGTCTATGAAGCTTACTCCATTGAGCTAATGCTAACCAGAAAGAACTAGGAACAGACCAGGAGTAAAATTAATTGGAAAGCTTAATTACAATCACTGAAGAAATGATGGAAGTATGCAGACTCAGCAATAGCTAAGAACAAAATAAAAATATACAAATGAAACACGAGTACTCTATAAAAAGAAAAGCACCATAATTGACACAAAGAAACCAAGTAGGTAGTTTACCAATTGTTTGCCACCGTCTTGTTTCAAGGGACTATGGAGTGTGCTGCTGGGGATGAAGTCAAACTGCTGGAGAATCACAGCTCCTGCTGTGGCTACAGAGACCAGTAGCTTGTAACTGCTGCTTACATTATGTTTTTGCTGCTGTGTATGGAGGTCCTGGGATGCCCAGACTACAAGACTTCACTGATTTGGTCCAAAGGAAAGCAGAGCAATGCATTTGGCACCAGCCTGGCTGCAGGAGTTGCCTGAAGGAGGCATGCACGGCCCCATCCAATCATTTTAGGGACTCCACTCCAGATTTGTATAGGGTTTACTCCTTAGCCCTTTCCTCACCCAAAGATGTCCTGCAATGCAGCAGGTACAGATTTTTCCTCAGGATTTACTTGGGAAGTCTTTCTCATGAATGAGTATAGCTGCAAGGCAGCAGAGGTTTAGGATCAGTTTTCCTTCTGAATGAGCTACCTTCTCAGGTTGGTGAGCCCCATTTGCCCATCATTTCCTTCTGCATGTGGACTAACCACCTTCTTGATCATTGGACCCAGTATAGGTCTCCTCTACTCAATCCGTTGGGGCCTGTCTTAGCATGCAAGTGAAGCTCCTAACTCACTGAGGCTTTCTTCTTTGGCGATCACTTGTAGCCGAGTAAGATTGTCTTCCATGAACATGGTTTTAACAGTGAGTCCATAAGTGACTGTGGAGGCCAATTCACGTCCACACGTCCTTCCACAGTGGGGACATAGGTTTCCGGGTGGGAGTTGATCATGGTGAGGGTTTGTGAAGTGTGCCTTCCTCTTAGAACGTTTCTCCCTTTTGTCCTGAGTTTGAGCATCTTCAAAGCCTATGACACCTTTGGTAAAGGCTGTACTCCAATTGGAGCGCTCGCAGGCCAGTGTTTCCCAGTTGTCGGTGTTTATGCTACATTTTTAAAAGATTTGCCTTGAGAGAGTTTTTAAACCTCTTTTGTTGACCCACCAGCATTATGTTTTCCATTTTTAAGTTCAGAGTAGAGTAGTTTCTTTGGAAGATGATAATCGGGCATCCGCACAGCATGACCAGTCTAACAAATTTGATGTTGAAGAATCATTGCTTGGACATGGGTGATCTTTGCTTCTTCCAGTACACTGGCATTAGTTCACCTGTCTTCCCAGGTGATGTGTGAAATTTTTTGGAGACACTATTGGTGGAATCTTTCGAGGAGTTGGAGAAAGTGGTCAACGTTTCACAAACATACAGTAAGGTTGGTAGTATTGTACAATAGCTTTGTAAAAAAGCATTTTGGTTTCCCTGCGAATGTCCCGGTCCTCAAACACTCCAATCAGGAGAAAGCTGCTGAGGGTTGGAGATCCATTGGCTACCCTGGTTTAGCTGGCCAGTTGAAGCTTTCTTCCCAGGGTGTAGATGCTGTCACATGCTGACAGCTTCTCCAAGCTGCAGGTGAGAGCCAAGTGCAGGATGAGGAATAAAGGTGGGCAAACTACCTCAAAAGTAGCATGGTGTGTCCCCCACTAGAGATACTTTTGTTGTTTAGTCGTGTCTGACTCTTCATGACCCCATGGACCAGAGCATACCAGGCACTCCTGTCATCCACTGCCTCCCACAGTTTGGTCAAATTCATGTTAGTAGCTTTGAGAACACACACTAACCATCTCATCCTCTGGCGTATCCTTCTTGTGCCCTCAATCCTTCCCAGCATCAGGGTCTTCTCATGAGGTGGCCAAAGTCTTGGCGCCTCAGCTCCCTCTCCAAGAGAGACGAGATACTGCCCCTCCCCTAACACCCCATACACCCCCAAGAAACGTGGAAGCAGGAGATGTCACAGGTTACCTTAGTGACTGAGGCAATAATTAATGTATATTACTAACTCCTGATTTTAACCCTCCTATAAACCTTTTTCCAGCTCATACTGGTTTAAATTCATTCAGAGTAATTGAATTGAGACCCATTTGTATCCAAATGCACACAGGATTGCAGCTTGTAAGTTTCTCAGCAGAGCTTAATACATCCAATTTTGCACCCTGAGCATGTTTCCTGCAACTCTCTTTTGCCTTAGCTTCTCTTGAATTTAATGTGAATAGAGTAGCATTTAGTAAAAGAGGAATTCATAGCTCCCCATCCAAAGGAGAGCAGAAGAAAACAAGCTATTGTGGTCTCAGGTAACGTGGTGGAAATAAAGCCTTTAATTAAAAACTAGCTTTTAAAAAAACAGATTCTAAGGAAGTGGAATAAAAAACATTGCCCCTTCAGTGGGGGGATAATGTTGGGAAAGTGGAGGGTAGGCAAGCTTTGCAAAGCTGAAAAGCTGGGGCACTGGGGGGGCCAACTTCTTCCATGTAGATGTAAAGTGATTCCAGCCCCTACTCACCAAGTTGCTAAGCAATGTTTTGAGTCAACAACTCTCAGTGGTCAACTTGGCTAGGAAGGGAGACTCATTGTGAGGTCACAATGCCCAGCCTCTCTTAAGGCAGGAATCTGCAGTACCTTGACTACTTTATCATTGAAGAAGGCAGCAGTGATGTCTCCCATCCCATCCCAAACGGTGCGGAAGGCAAAGGTAAGAAGTGTGTGAACCCAACTTTTTTCTCATAGAGTTGAGCAAATGCTGGAGCTTGAGGACAGACCCACTTTCTGTTATTATGCTGGGCAGTAAACAGTGTGTGACCACCAGTGTCTTATTGAAATGGGAAGCAGCAGGGGGTGTCACATCCTGTTTTGGCACTTGAGATGAAAAGACATTGGTGTGTGGCCACCAGTGTCTTACTGAAATGGGAAGCAGCAGGGGGTGTCACATCCTGTTTTGGCACTTGAGATGAAACAGGAATGTGCCACCACCCTTCTGCTGATGGCACTGTGTCTCTCTTACCTGTGTTGTTTGCTTGGCAGTGGCGGTGGCACCTGCAAAGCAGGTGAGATCTCATAAGATTGAGGCAAGATCTTGCTGACACTGGCACAGGGAAGGCAGAAGAGGCAAGGCTGCCTCTTGTACTTCTGCCACCCAAGGCAGGCTCCTCACCCTGCCTCATCAATGGGCCAGGTCTGGGCAGTAGAGCATGGGCACAGAAGCTTCAGGTAAGGAAAGAAGGGGAGCTAGTAAGTAGGCACACTAACTGTTATACAGTTTCTTTTTAGGAAAGTGCCTCTAGGTAAAGGTAAAGGGACCCCTGACCATTAGGTCCAGTCGTGACCGACTCTGGGGTTGCGGTGCTCATCTCACTTTATTGGCCGAGGGAGCCAGCATACAGCTTCTGGGTCATGTGGCCAGCATGACTAAGCTGCTTCTGGCGAACCAGAGCAGCGCACAGAAACGCTGTTTACCTTTCCACCGGAGCGGTACCTATTCATTTACTTTCACTTTGATGTGCTTTTGAACTGCTAGGTTGGCAGGAGCAGGGACCGAGCAACGGGAGCTCACCCCATCACGGTGATTCGAACCGCCAACCTTCTGATCAGCAAGCCCTAGGCTCTGTGGTTTAACCCACAGCGCCACCCGCATCCCTCAAAAAAAGTGCCTCTGGATGGCCCCTAATAGAAGATGTGATAGAAGAATTTTAGTAAGAACATAAGAGGCTGCTGGATCAGGCCAATGAGCCACCTAGTCTAGCATCGTGTTCTCACAGAGGCCAATCAGATGTTTGTGGGAAACCCACAAATCAGGATTTGAGCAAATGTACCAATACTTTATCATAGCAGTTTCAGCACTGAGGATCCACTTTCTCAACTCTGTTGTCTCCTTTCATACTTTCTGTCTTGGATGGAGCCTTGAAACTCCATACTTAGCACTCCTTCCCACTGGCTTGCACTAAAGACCAGTCTGTCGTGTCTTTTTTTTAAAAAAGCGTGTTAATTATGCCAATATGCTTTTGACCCCAAAGTACACAGGGAAAATGTTTTAAAATTTGTTCCAGTTTAAGTGCCTAAAGCAGGTGTGGGGTACATTCAGCCCTCCCAATGTTGCTGGTAAACTTCCATCAGGCCCAACAAGCATGACCAATGGCCAGGTATGATGGAAGTTACAATTCAGCAACATCTGGAGGGGCAAATGTCTCCACATCTGGCCTAAAGTGATGGCTGGAGCAGATGAAGATTTGGTGGTATGGCAGTACGTGCTTTTATGTATCTACTCAGAAGTAAATCCTATTAAGTTCAATAATGCTTACTTCCAGGTTTGCAGCCTTAGTGCGTTGACTACTATGCATCATCACATGATTCAGCAGAATTTGTCTCCAGCAGAGTTATATAACTATTGAGTTATATCCTTACAAAAACCGAATACTTATTGTAAAGCATGCCTATACAGAATACTTTGTGTGACTGCAGCCATATCACTCTACATAGAATATGTCACAGGAGTCCAGGGCATTAGCATTTCAATACAAAACATTTCCACTACTACTACTTCCTTGCTTCTACTCTACTGTTGCCTAGATTCTATTTCCTCCCCTTAGTGTTGCATTAATCTATATCATTGAGCCTGCATATGATAACTATACCCTCTTCCATTAAGGAGCAGCAAAGAGTCATGGTCAGATCAGGCAAACAGGTTGTTTCTGACTCTCTTGCACATGGTACCACAATGAGTAGTCCTGTGGGGAGGAAGAAATAATAGAATTGTAGAGTAATTGTGTACCCAGTAATTATTTCAAATCACTGTGAGCAATGTGGATTTCCAGGGGCCTTTTGCACAATTAGTAAACAAGTGATTCAAAGCTTACATAAAAGACCATAGTACTATTCAGTGCATTGGAGAAGTAGGGGTAGGCAGAGCTACAATGGTCCAGTCTAGGAAATTCTCCCTTGAGGACAATGCAGGGCAGGGTCGATGTATCTAAACAATCAATGTTCTTTGAAGGGAGGGTGCTGGATCACAAAGAAGATGGAAACGGGGGCTTCTGTTTCATGGCAATAGGATTTGCCTTCAAAATGGAAATGGATGGTTTTTCTTTGCTCTTATTGTTGCTGCTGCTTCAAATTGAATGCAAGGCACATATTATGTGCAGCATGAGAGAACCTCTCTATGTCCCACATGAGTATAATCAGGGAGGTGATTTCATCATTGGAGAGATTACTTCTCAGTTCTTCTTATTGTTTGAACCCATTTCCTTCATGGAGCACCCAAGGACAAAGCTTATTGATCAAATCCTGTAAGGAAATACTTTTATTTCTATGGCATAAAATTAGGCAATGTAGTAACGAGTGGTCCTTGTGATCTCTATATACTGGTTTCAGGTCAAAGCCAGCTCTTGACCATGCTGCAGTTGTGGAGAATGTATGAGGTATTAAAATTACAGCACAGAAAATACAGGATGGCAGAGAACTGTGGTTTGTTTTACAGTATATAACTCCTGGTCAAAGTCGAGCCAAATTAAAACAAATGATGAAAGCATCCACAACTGCTGTCTTTTGAAACCTCTATACTGTTGACCACAGGAGCTCTTCCTTCATTTGAATGGCATCACATGTTCCTAGTCATTAGTTTGTTGCTGATGTGGAATATTTATTAACCTTCTAATTTTCTAAATGTTGACAAAGAACCCGGTCAACACAAAAGGGCTAGCGTAACTGAGGGTGCAGCAATAAAGGGTAAAAGAACACTGTCAAACAGTTGGTCAGTTGTGTATTTTTGAAAGTATTATGTGGATGGCATGTGTGCAAAGTTTTATTTAATGTGTGCGAGTTATGAAAATGTGTGCATATATGCGAATGGACACAGAAAGGTATTCAAGCGAACAACAACCCATATACATCCAGAATTGTATATGGTTCCTGTGTGTTTTAACTTAAAAAAAATAACGCTAGTGATGTATGAATGTGACAGATGATAGGTGTGGGGTTATGTAGCTCTGCTACATAAATACCCTAACTGTGATGATGCTATACAGTGTCATACCATGAAACTGGTTTTCAAAAAGTAGTCATAAAGACTTGCAAATTGTTTGGGACATTCATAATAGGTATTTAATGCTTCATATAAATTCTTCTTCTTCTTCTTCTTCTTCTTCTTCTTCTTCTTCTTCTTCTTCTTCTTCTTCTTCTTCTTCTTTTTCTTCTTCTTCTCCTCTTGCTTATTTTAGAGCAGTGCCAAAAAACTATCAACACGTCTTGGCTTTCCTATTTGCCGTGAAGGAGGTAAATGATAACCCCAAAGTTTTACCAAATGTCAGCCTGGGATTCCATATTTATGACAGCTACTTCAATGCAAAAATGACTTATCAGAACACCTTGAATGTTCTCTTTAACTTGAAAAAGACCATACCTAACTACAGCTGTGCCACTGAGAAGAATTTGATAGCTGTTATTGGGGGACTTGATTCTGAAACCTCTCTCCATATAGCCAACTTCTTAAGCATCTACAAGATTCCACAGGTAGGATACACTTGTTAGTGTCATGGCGGGAAGAGTAACTGTGTCACATAATTAGCACACATGTCATCATTTCCATGTGCAAATTATTATTTTTTGGGTAGAGAGACACAGATACAAATTTGAATGGCAAAAAATATACAAGCCTTGTTTGTTTTCCAAGAAAAATACATATTTAAAAAGGACATCTATGCAGCATGCAGAATCTTCTCAGTTTCAGTATATCGATAAGTTATAAGTTCTAACACTTTATAGAAAATGCCCCCTGAAAATGAATAATATTTGCCAACCTTTTAAAAGTATAGGAGGAGTTGGTCCTATGATATTCTGTGTGGAAAAAAAGTTCTCCATTGTGCTCTGGAGACAGGGTTTAAAGAATTAAAGGCTTTAGGTTCCTTCAACTAAGTAGGGTTCCTATGATTTAGTGCTTTAAAATGTAAAACTAGCACTGCATCTCTCTCTCTCTCTCTCTCTCTCTCTCTCTCTCTCTCACACACACACACACACACACAGAGAGAGAGAGAGAGAGAGAGAGAGAAAACAGCTGCTTAAACTCCAGACATTCCATTCAATTTCTATGCCCCTTCCCCAACAATCAGCATTCCACAGTCAATGAACACATTGTATCCTAACTGGGCTGTTTTAGGAGGGATACATTCTGGGGAATGTAACTGAGCCGGTTTTGGCCAGGGAGGGAGGGGTATAAATAAAAATTATTATTATTAATTATTATCCCATGTGATTTATAATGTTCTTCATTTTGCTTAGGTCACCTACTGCTTTTTTGCTCCATTGATGAATGATAAAACCGAGTTCCCTTTTGTCTATCAGATGGTTCCCAATGAAGCGCAGCAATACAATGGAATTGTCCATCTATTTCTGCATTTCCAGTGGAAATGGATTGGGATCATTGCACTGGATGATGAAAAAGGAGACAGGTTTGTGCAGAACCTACTGCCGCTGCTTTCACAGAATGGCATGTGTTCTGCCTTCATTGATAGACTTCCATTCATCACTTCCACGGATAACATGATAGAAATTTTTTATTTGTCGAGACCTAGAGAGAGCATGGCCCTTTTCCTAACCAACACCAAAGTCAATGTATTTGTCTTAAATGCTGATACTTTTACCATATTAATGCTGAAATGGTTTCTATACCTGGCACAAACAGAAGACTTGACAGAGGCAGTAATGGGTAAGGTATGGGTTATGACAGCCCAGTGGGAATTCTCATCACATATATATTACAGGAATTTGGATATCGACTTTTTCCATGGAGCTTTGTCATTTACACTGAACTCCAATGAAGTGTTTGGCTTCCAAAATTTCCTTCAAGTTCTAAATTTTCATTGGCCGAAAGGAGATGGCTTCATTAGGGTCTTCTGGGAACAGGCATTTGGCTGTTTGTGGCCAGGTACCAAACTGGGTAAGGAGCTCATTGACATATGTACTGGGGAGGAGAAACTGGAGAGCCTTCCTGGGATATTTTTTGAAATGAGTATGACTGCCCAAAGCTACAGTATCTACAATGCTGTCCATGCCATAGCACAAGCTCTACATGCCAGGTACTCGGCCATAGAGAATCATAGGACAGTGACAGGGGATAGAGGCAGTCTGGAGCCTCCCCACCAGCAACCTTGGCAGGTAACAGCTTGCATATCATGAGCCGGTGAATGTTATAAAGCTCAAGGGTGTGAGGGTTCGCCTAGGGAGGGTTATCCCCAGAACATTGCTTCTTCCTTGAACCTTTGTAATGTTTATGACCTTCGTTTGATCATCTCACCTTTTAAGGTAGACTAGAATTAACCTAGGGGATGTGGGTGGCGCTGTGGTCTAAACCACAGAGCCTAGGGCTTGCCGATCAGAATGTTGGCAGTTCGAATCCCCGCGACGGGGTGAGCTCCCGTTGCTCGGTCCCAGCTCCTGCCCAACTAGGAGTTCAAAAGCATGTCAAAGTGCAAGTAGATAAATACTTGGCGGGAAGATAAACGGTGTTTCCGTGTGTTACTCTGGTTCGCCAGAAGTGGCTTAGCCATGCTGGCCACATGACCCGGAAGCTATCTGCAGACAAACACCGGCTCCTTTGGCCTATAGAATGAGATGAGCACCACAACCCCAGAGTCGTTCGCGACTGGACTTAACGGTCAGGAGTCCCTTTACCTTTACTAGAATTAACCTCATCTTGCACACAGGAGACTATTATTTATTTATTATATTTATTAGTCTCGTTTTCTGAGATTTGCCTCTTTCAATCCAGCTTCACCCTTTTCTGAGGAGCATCTCATTCAACAACAGTGCTGGGGACACCATTTATTTTAATGAGAAAAACGAACTAGTTGCTGGATTTGATATTACCAACTGGATTACTTTCCCAAACAAATCCTTCATAAGAGTGAAATTGGGAAGGATGGATCCACACGCTTCACCAGGCACCGAGTTCACCATTAATGAAAGCATCATCACATGGCACAAGAATTTTAATCAGGTGGGATCTGGTTGCATGTAATAGAATCAAAAGGCATACTGAGAAGAGCCCCTCCAACCCCAGTTTCTCCCCTTCAGTTTCTCCCTTCTTCTTCTTTGTTGGGGCCTGCCAATCTACCTGGTCCTGAGAGCACCGCGGTGTGCTTCTCTCATCATTTCCCTTCCCACCTTCCAAACCACCTCACACAAACACACACAAGTAACGCTGGGTGTGACAGAAGCAGAGGTGATCTAGTCATTGAACCCTTCAATGAACTCCTCATCAAACCATTCAGACCATCTTGGACCCTATGAGTAGCAGGGGAAGCTCTATTGGTGGTTCAACCACTGGGTGTTGACCCGTGAAAGAGCTTTCTTGCTAGTGGTTTCCCATTTGTGGAATATCCTTCCTGGTGTGTTGTATCTGTCTCCCTCATTTAGTGGCATCCAGGAAGAATTGAAACAACAACAACAATTTATTACTTATACCCCACCCATCTGGCTGGGCTCCCCCAACCAACCAACCAACCAACCAACAGTCCAGTTCACCCAGGCATTTGCTGGTTTTCAGCAAGCTTGAAATTGTCAGCTGTGGGGGTTTATGACTATTCTTAGATGTTTCTAAATGGTTGGGAGTATTATGGTTGGGGAATTTGTGCCTCCACAGCATGCGTCCCCTGCCCCTAATCTCTCTTCTGATTCTAGGATGTGTTACCAACCCTGCAGTGAATTTTCCTTTTGTTTTCTTTATCTTACACCCAATTATGATAGGCTGTGCACATGTTGCCACCTTAAGGCACAGCTAGGTCAATCTTCTTAATTTAGCTAGAAGCTGGTTTGGAGGAAAACATATCAAAATGCAGTATTTTGTAAGAAATGACATGATAAATATGGATTATAGCTAACATGTGTACACTGTTTTCCAAACCAGCTTGGGAGTACCCTGGATGCAAAGTAAAAGGGAGTATGCACACAGCCAAAGTAATTACCTACGTTCTTCCTGGAGGGCAGTGCTAAGTGCAAATTTCAAAGAATAGCTGTGTATCTGTTCACATATTCTTTCAGAAAGTGCAAAGTTGATAAATGTGGCTTTAAATGCGTATTGAATCTAATTCCCCCCCATTCATATTTATGAACCACGTCACTGCTTTCTGCCTACAAAATTCTCTTCTTTGGTTATGTAGTCATTTGAAGTCAGCATCCTGTTACTCAAAGATGAATAGAGCCAGTTAGAAGAAAACTGAGCCATATTACTTTCATTTTATATGGCTAGGCCCTGCCACTTGCTGTGTGTAATGACAACTGCTATCCAGGCTACAGCAGAAAAAGGAAGGAGGACAAGCCGTTTTGCTGCTATGATTGTGCTCCATGTCCAGAAGGGAAGATTTCAGACCAGAGTGGTAGGAGACAAAATGGTTGATTATACATATGAGAAAGTGGAGTGGGGCTTGGGAAAGACCAAGAGAAAACATACTTGAAAAAGTCCCTCTTAATCTCTGCTGCCACTATTCTCTCATGCAAGGGAGATATTTCTTCTATGAATCCCTTTTTGGTATTATTTTGCCTTGATTTGACATTACAAATTTTGGTATATTTGTACTATGAAATACTTAAAAATTCTGCTTCATTGACATCACTTCAGAACTTAATTGGACTAAGAGGGCACTTGATAGTGAAAGTAAATTTTCAGCCAGAGAGGACTAGCACTACTGAAACGTGTTCCTTTTACGTAAGCACCAAGTGTAGGTCTATACATTGCATTATACATAGGAAAATATGCAGCAGAGGAAGGCTGCCCATGCAACTCTGATTACCATCCAGTATGTTTAAAAGAGTGAAAAATGATTTCCCCCCTTCTTGCAGATATGAATGACTGTGTCACATGTCCAGAACATCTGTATCCAAAGAGGGACAGGACTCAATGCCTTCCTAAGATTCTAAACTTTCTGTCTTATGATGAACCTTTGGGGATTATTTTAGCTTTCTTGGCACTGTTTTTGTCTCTGATCACGACAGTGGTGCTTGGAATCTTCATTAGGTTCCAGAACACCCCTATTGTCAAAGCCAACAATAGGAATCTCACCTACTCTCTGCTCATTTCTCTCCTGCTCTGTTTTCTCTGCTCCTTACTGTTCATAGGCCAACCTCAGACACTGACCTGCCTCCTACGGCAAACAGCTTTTGGCCTCATTTTCTCTGTGGCAATTTCTTCTGTGTTGGCCAAAACCATCACTGTGGTTCTCGCATTCATGGCTAGTAAGCCAGGAGGCAGAACGAGGAAATGGCTAGGGAAAAAACTGGCGAACTCAGTTGTTCTTTCTTGTTCTATTTTTCAAGCGGGGATTTGTATGCTGTGGTTAGTCACAGCTCCTCCGTCTACATATTTGGACATGCACTCTCTATTTGAAGAAATTGTAGTGGAATGCAATGAAGGGTCTGTGACTATGTTTTACTGTGTTCTGGGCTACTTGGGATTAATGGCACTAGTAACCTTTGTTGTGGCTTTCTTTGCAAGGAAGTTGCCCAACGCATTTAACGAAGCCAAATTCATCACTTTTAGTATGCTGTTATTTTGCAGTGTTTGGGTGACCTTTGTGCCAACCTACCTGAGCACCAAGGGAAAATACATGGTATCTGTGGAGATCTTTTCTATCCTGGCTTCCAGTGCAGGATTACTGGGTTGTATTTTCTTTCCAAAATGCTATATAATTATTCTGAGGCCCAAGCTGAATAGCAAGGATCAAATGTTAGTAAGAAATAAGTAAGCATGTCTATAATGGTCTAAGCAGAAGTCCTGCTGTTTATTGTTTTAAGCCCCAATAGTGGAGCAGAATGATGCTGCATTTATAAACGATATTTTAATTGTGACAGAGGTAGCAACTGCAGAAAACTGAAAACAATGCCCGAGTTGAAAACTTATTATTTAGTGTGCAGTCCTATGATTGTCTACTCAAATATAAATTCAAGGGAGCACAATGATGCTTATAGCCAGGTAAATGGTTTTGACAACCCTATAATTTGATGCATTTCTATCATGACAATGTCACTGAGGAAAGGTTTTTAGTAAATTGTTTCAATGGCATGCTCATTTTTAAAATCTGTATATGTATGCTTATTTCTGGTTTTAAAAAACATCATAATGCAAAAATGTCGATAATAAAATTTCATGCCTTTTTTTGCAGGGAAACTGTTCAATAGACAATTGTTATCTTTGGCCAACAAAAGAGTTGAGCTAGATGGTTCAACTCTAAATGCATTTGTAATATAGGATTCATTGCTATTTATTTATTTAAATAATATATCTGCTGTCTTTCGGAATAAAATAAAATTTCTGTTGCCAGCTTTGTTGTGGCTTCATTTGCTGGGAAATTTTCCTGCACATTTAAATAATCAATCACTTTAAGCATGTTGGTATTTTGGATATGTGGGTCTCTTTGGTTGCAACTTAAATGAGTGCAATGAGTGTCAGACAATTCTGGGTTTCTGGGGATTTTCCTGTTGTTATTCTGTCTCTCACAGCTACAATAAACCTACCATTAAAATTATGGACTGGTCATTTTTTCGTCAGAGCGCAAAAGGGTAAATTTAGCAGGGGATCAAATACTTTCCCCCCTCACTGTATAGTGGTAAAGCAAAAGAATATGATAGAAGGGGGACAACTTATAGAAATTTATTAAAACAAGAGGGAGGAGAGAATAATTTAAAAGAATTTACAGAATCATCAGAAAAATTAACAACATGGATACAGTATCATTATTTGAATGAAATATTTAAGAAGGATACAAGGGTTTGGGGAACAGATATCACAACTGAGAGAGACCTGTTGAAATGTATTGTAATGTAAAAGGGCTGTCTAAAATGTATAAAATATTATTGGAATGGGAGACAAAGGATGAGCAAGTAAAATCCTCAATGATACATTGGGCAATAGATGTTGGTCATAATACAGACATGGAAGCATGGGAACAATTGTGGAAAATGGATATAAAATTTAGAGCATGTTATGGTCTAAGAGAAAATATAAGAAAATGATATATTGATTGTATCTAATACTGAGTAAATTGACAAAAATGAATAAATCTAAATCAAATAAGTGTTGGAAATGTAAAAAGAAAGAGGGTTCTTTTTATCATATGTGGTGGTCTTAAGGTAAGGTTAAAGCTTACTAGGAAATGATATAAAATGAATTGAAAAGGATGTTTAAAATAATGTTTGTACAAAAACCAGAAGTTTCCTTATGAAAATTATAGGGACAGAACAACCCAAACTGTACGGAAACTGATTCATGTATGCTACTACAGCGGCAATAATTTTACTTGCCGAAAAATGGAAAGAGGTAGAAGTCCCAGCAAAGGAAGAATGGATACAAAAACTTATGGAATATGCAGAAATAGTGAAACTTACCAGAAAAATAAGAAATCAATTCTTTTATAAAAGAATGGAAATGGTTTATTGAATATAAAGAAAAATTGTAAACAAATAAGAACATTGGCAGGATTATTGTAATAACCTAGAGTTTCATAAGAGTAAATATTTGTAGCAGATGAATAAATGAACAAATTAAGTTAATATGGATATGGAGAAGATATTTTTTAAAAATTAAGGAACTGCAGAAAGAGGGGCAAGGAAGTCAAGTTTTGAAATGTTAATGAATTTTGTTAAACATATAGACGCCTTTTTGTTAGGTATCTCAAATCAAGAGCTACCAAAAGAAAAATGGACATTATTTATGTGTGCTACAACAGTGGCAAGAATCTTGATTGCACAATACAGGAAGATGGAAGAAGATCAAAGGAACAATGGCAAGAAAAACTGATGAACTATGCAGAATTGGCTAAACTAACAGACAAATTATGAGAGAAAGGCGAAAAGGACTTCCAAAAACTCTGGGAACCACTCACAGTTTATTTGCAGAAACAACAGAATGGACTAGATTCATTGGCAGGATTTGAATAACACAATTTCATTTGAATAATAGATATTTTAGAGAAATGATAAGGGATTTTATTTTTGTGCAGGAAAAGCAGAATACAATAAATAAAATTAAATAACTCAGCAGAGGATTCAATAAATATTCATATAAAAATAAAAAATGAAATGTTAAAATGATTGTAAAATTATTGAAATGTATAAACCTGAAAATCATAAATGATTTTTTTTTAAAAAAAGAACTATGTATCATAAAAAATGCTTTGGAAGGGGCATGTAAGAGTGACACTGTTTTGTCTCTGGGGCTTTGCTGCAGAGATGCACAGAACTTTCAGTTGATTAATCCCTAGGAACCATTCTTACACTTTATATCCCCTTGCTCACATCCCCTTAGCACTTCTAGTTCTGCTTGTACCCAGCAGGGCACACAGCTTATGCTTGCACAACGACAGGTTGCTTCCTTCAAACCTCAAAGAAACAGGAAGCTAAATGTAAGTACATGAATATGGACATTCTGTTTGCTGCCCTGATTGATGAATGGTAGATGAAAGGACAATTGAAGGAGTGGATGGATGGAAAAAGTGATAAATATCATGGTTATATGGCAAGTTAAGATTCAGGGGAGACTTTTCAGCATCCAGCTGGAAAATATTTGTAAGGAAAAACATGTTAAACTTATCAAATCTCTCTCTCTCTCTCTCTCTCTCTCTCTCTCTCTCTCTCTCTCTCTCCCCCACCTCTCCATCTCCCCCTCTTCCTCCCCTCTCATTCTCTGGTTTCCTTTGCCTCAGTATTTTATTTTATTTCTGTATGTGTCTGTTTCTGATCCCCCCTTCCCAAAAGAAACTCCCTCACTTCTAAATCAAACCAGATTCACACTATACAATAAGGTAGGGTGTGGATCTAATCGCTTTGTTATCCCCCCCCCCCCCATCATGCACTTTGATCTTCTGCTGACCTAAGTGCACTAAGCTGACATTGTATTTTTACTCTTTTTCTCTTTCTGAGTGCCTGTTCTCAGAAGGCATGTTATTTGTGGGGTTTGCAAACTACAACCAAAGAGACAGCATGCTCCATGTGACATCTACCATGCAATTTCCTTTCATGCCTCAGCATAGCCTCATGTATTGTGTAAATATTGTGGGGATTGTAATGGTTAGCAAGACGTACTTCTGCTAAGCACGTTTTCCTTTCTTAGGCATCCTGAGCCATTTCTGTCCAGCTCTCCATGGTTGATATTTGCCAAATGACTATTGGTGAGATTTCTGATCCAGCAGAAACCAGTCATTTAAATCTACTGAAATCACAAGGTTTAAAACAGTCACAGCTAAATGGGACTGTGGTTATAGTGAGCCTTGAATGCAACTATTTTGTGAAATTTTTGTTCATCTTAGTTATTGCCTTAATATGGATTTTTCTCATGGGTCACTAAGGCTACCTTTGCTTACTGTATAACTTTAGTTGGATCCTGGCTATGGTGTCTTACATACCCATCCGGGTAATCTTACACTTTAAAATGTATGGGATTTTGGGTTTTTTGTGCTCAGGCAGCTATGGTTCCGGCTGGGGCTCTGATGCAGGCGATCTGGGCTCTGGTGTGGGTGACCCTGGCTTTGGTGGCGGCGGATGGGCTATCAGGTGTTTGGATTTTTACCTCTGGAAATATGGCGAGCCCAAATTAGTTTTGCTCTGAGAAGACCTGTTGAGATGTGTGGGATGACTAAATTAGGTGAATTGAGTTCAGTGAGTCTGCTTTGAGTAAACCTTAGTAGGATATATCCCATGTGGAGTCCAACTAATGTTGATATGCAGCCTGTCATTGATCTCATTGATTTAACAACATATTAGATAGAACCAGTGTTTAATAGAAAATATAGATATATCATCCTTAAGATAAGAGGCAGGTAGTTGGAAAGAGAGACAGAGAGTGGGTGCATATGAACAGTGATGGTGGGTCAGAGCAGTGATGTCTGCAGCTCAGCATAGTTTGGGGCAAACAAGCTTGATGCAGATGAGAAATGCACACAGACGCTATGAAAGGCATGGCTATTCCCTCTTGTTTCATTCTGGCAGTCAGATCTATACTGCTTCTGAATATAAAGCAAATCATTCCTAGTTTTAAGGAAAATACTCATTTGAGGGATTAATGGAGCAATTTACCAGGGAATAAGCCCTATTGACATACTTCTGAGTAGATGTGGTTAGGGTTTTCAGGCTGCTCTACACAAAGTGGAGATTTCAGAAGGAAGGGATATGTGAAAATTGAGGGTCAAACTGTTTGTTACATTGCTGTGATGTTAAGTGTAGGGATTTTTGTTTTTATTTTACACAAACGGTCAGCATGCTGCGCTCTCTACGTTACAGTTGTCCCTAAAAATATCATTAAGTTGGAATATGTCTCCAGACCTTCCAAGTGTCACTTTTTTTCCAGGGACAGTCCTGGATTTACAGAAGCTGTCCCAGTTTCTGATTTGATCCTAAGGTAAAGGTAAAGGTACCCCTGCCCGTACGGGCCAGTCTTGACAGACTCTAGGGTTGTGCGCCCATCTCACTCAAAGAGGCCAAGGGCCAGCACTGTCCGAAGACACTTCCGGGTCACGTGGCCAGCGTGACATCGCTGCTCTGGTGAGCCAGAGCCACACACGGAACGCCGTTTACCTTCCCGCTAGTAAGCGGTTCCCTATTTATCTACTTGCACCCGAGAGTGCTTTCGAACTGCTAGGTTGGCAGGCGCTGGGACCGAACAACGGGAGCGCACCCCGCCGCGGGGATTCGAACCGCCGACCTCTTGATCGGCAAGCCCTAGGCGCTGAGGCTTTAACCCACAGCGCCACCCACGTCCGTGATTTGATCCTGGAATGTCCCAATTTTCCTTAAGACACTCCTGTTTTTATTGGAGAAATGTTGGAGGGCTTGGAGTTATGCAACCACCAATCAACGAGATAAGGAACTATACAACCTTTAGAAGACATCTGAAGGAAGCCCTGTATAAGGAAGTTAAAAAAAAAATGTTTACTGTTCTATTATATTTTTATATATGAAGGAAGCAGTCCAGAGTGGCTGGGGCAACCCAGTCAGATGGGCGTAGTATAAATATTATTATTATTAAACAGGATGTCACTATTTTCAGTGGAGAAATGTTGGAAGATATGTGTCTCTGAATACCAGTTGTTGAAGAATATGAGTGGTACAAAGGTATTGTGCTTGTGACCTGCATGTGGACTTCCTATAGGTATTGGGTTGGTCATTGCTAGATATGCCTTTGTTCTGCTCCAACAAACCTGTTCTTTTAAGTATTAGATGGAAACATTTTCTTGCAATAGCAAAATTTTTATAATGGTCTCTCTTATTCCCCCAACAGATTGCAAAGACATGTCTAATGTAACCATCGTAAGAGATTTCCTGCTTCTGGGATTTTCAGAGCAAAGGGAACTCCAGATCTTACACCTTGCAGTCTTCACAGCAATGTACATGGCAATTCTCATTGGAAACTTCCTCATCATCATTCTGGTAGCTAGAACTACACACCTTCAGACCCCAATGTATTTCTTCCTTGTCAACTTATCAGTTGTTGACCTTGGATCCACAACCGTCACCATTCCCAGATCAATAGCTAATGCCCTGATGAACACAACACGTATTTCTTATTCTGAATGTGTTGCACAAATGCTATTGTTTGTCGTCTTCATGTCATCAGATATTTTCCTCCTTGCTGTCATGGCCTATGACCGGTATGTGGCCATCTGTCACCCACTGCACTATACCTCTGTGATGAAGTGGGGAAGGTGTATTCAGCTGGCAGGTGGGGCATGGGCAGCAGGCTTCCTAAATGCTGCTTTGCACACAGGTACCATTTTTTCACTGCCCTTCTGCTCTAACATCATCACTCAGTTCTTCTGTGAAATCCCACACCTGATGAAGATCTCATGTGCTAATTCTTACTTGAATGAAATGTGGCCCCTTCTCTTTAGTTCAGCCTTAGGTCTTGGCTGCTTTGTGCTCATTGTCACATCCTATGTTCAGATCTTTACTGCAGTGCTGAGAATGTCCTCAAAAGCAAGTAGACAGAAAGCCTTCTCTACTTGCATTCCCCACCTCACTGTTGTCTCTCTCTTACTTAGTACAAGTCTCTTTGCCTATGTCATGCCAACCTCCAGCCCTTCATTTAATCTGGATGAAGTGCTTGTTGTGATATATTCAGTGGTTCCTCCAATGATGAACCTGTTAATTTACAGCATGAGGAATAAGGATGTCAAAACTGCCCTGAGGAAGCTGTTTTACCAGACACTTCCAAACAATAAATCAGTTTCATAGTTTAAAAACCACCACCACCACTGCCACATGTGATTTGAGGTGTTTGCCATTTCTACCCCTGCTTAAAATATCAAGGAAATGGAAATTTAAGGCACCTTAATGTTCACACCATTTAAGCAGGGAATACTTTCTCAAGGGTTGTCTATTATGCTTGCTTGCAACCTTGGTTCCATGCATCCATACTTTGCCCTGGCTTTTGGGATGGGGAGGAGGCATTCAACAGGTGCAGCAGCTTCCTCAGTCACATGCTTCATGTAGCCATGATGAATTTTTGCCTGAACACATCTGTTTAAGGCACTTTGCTTCCCTGCCACAATCACAATTTGTAGGGAATCTCCAGGCAAGAATTCTACAGGTTAGCCGCTTTCCCAATCCCTTCCTACAGATGTAGATGATGAATTTCTGTCTGAGACATCTGTACAAGGCACATTTCTTCCATCAAATACCACCTACTATAGTAAATGTCTGGGCAGACAGTCAATAGGTTTATCCTGAAAATGTCCATACTGCAAGCAAGCAAGCAAGCAAGCAAGCAAGCAAGCAAACAAACAGGAACAGTTGAAGCCATCTGGGAAGGAGGTGAAGATAGTCTGGCATGGATGAACTGGGGATTTTAAATCTTTGGGCTAAAGCAAATGACACTAATCAGGAGACTATTTTTCACATAGCTAATACTAGTATACGGGCAGCACACACAACAGTCTCTTGTGAATAAAGAAAACATCAGGCTGGACACGAGTTGGTTGCCATTCGGGGCAGTATGCCAGACAGTTTCTTGCAGCAAAATAAAGTATTGAGCTGGATGCAAAGCTATGGTGCCCCAGAGGAGACAGTCTCCTGTTTGACAGAATTGAAAAAGACTGTGCCGTTGAAACAGATTCCCCCCCCCCCAACTGGTGTTCTGCTTTCAGATTTATATTTCTATTTTCTAACATTGCTTGCTTGGGGGTTTCAGAGCTGCCTTTGGCTGTATCTGCAACAGGATTGTAGTGCACCTCTTTTTATCTTTATTCGTGAAGTTTATGCTATATTGTATATTGAGTACAATGTAATACCTTTATATAGTCAAAATGCAGTTTTTAAACCAGCTATATCCTCTTCTATCTTCTGTGTGCTAGAAATCTGGCTGCATGACTTACATATAGCAGACCTGCTCTGCACACAATTTGTGGCCTACCAAACTGAACTCTGCCCACCAGCCAGAGATGTGAGAAACCTCCATTTTATGCTGGGTCTTAGTCAGTGGTGGGGAATGACATAGTATGGCACAGCATTTGGCTAGTTGGCTGGATTTGTCTGCGGGGTTTCAGAGCTGCCTTTGGCTGCAGTGCCTAAAGTTGAACCAAATCAGAGTTAAGTGTGAGTTTTTAATTGTCTTTTTAAAGAGGTTCATCTATCATTTACATAATAAACACAAGAAAGGAAAAAAGGAGCCTTCCACTGAGAACAGCCCCAGTGCTTTTCAGATATCAATATTTCTCTTTCAAATACAAATACCTTCCAAAATGTTTTCATGACTGGTGGGCTATAGCCATGTCCCTTTGAAGTCAAATAGAAAATAAAGCAGAAACATGTTTTAAAAAACGTTTCTGATTCGTGTTATTTCTTTGGTTTTCAACCTTGTGAGTGAATCTTTTCCATTAATATCAAGTCCCGCACCGGTATAATGGTGTATAATTTTCATGGTCAAGGAGCATCTCATCTGCCCACACACCCACAAAAAATTCTTGGCACTTTTAGCATTCAGAAATTTATTGTGGCATAAGCTTGCATGAAGTGTCAACCTCTGTGGGGAGATATACAGGATGGGTGGGAACTGATTTTAAGTGGGACTCTTCCATATGCTGGACATGTAGTGTATGCATGCTGCAATTATATGGTTATCCACAATTTGAGGGATTATGCCTACTAACGGTGATGTTTTGCCTATCAATGCTTCCCTAATGGTGAAGGGATTTCCCCAATGCCTAGCAAGGATTCTTAGGAGCTGTCATTGCATCAGCCTCTGCAACAATGTTACTGTTGCATTAATTACTTAAGCATTGCAGTTCCCCTGCCCCAATTCCATATGGGTATGATAAGAAACAGAAGAGGAATCCTTGCTTGGGTCTCACTGTGTATGCAGCATGAGAAAGATAGCCTGAGAAAGGTAGACAGCAGCAATTCATGATGAGAGATAGCCTCAGATTGTAAACTTTGGTCTTTTGCTTCTGTTTTTTTGGCAGTGGATCTGGGCTGTTAGTGCCATGCTATTCAGAGAAAGAGGGAGCTAATCTTTAGAAATGAATAGAGGTCAGCAATATACTTCCACTATCACATTCATCTGCCTCTCTCAGTGCTTCTTTAAATAACCTTTTCCTCTAACGTGCACCTGTGAAGCAAAAGGAGCTGTGAATCTGACAGAGGAGAAACTGTGATGGATCTCTCATACTGGCATGAAATGTAAGGAGACAGCTTCTAGGAGCCACAGGTGAGAGCTGAGTGCATGGTGGGGACCAAAGGTGGAGAAACTACCCCAGAAAGGAGCATGATGTGCCCCTCACCAGACATACTCCCCCTCTCTGAACAACTTCTTCTACTGTTCTTTTAAACCCTGTACACAGTATGGGATTTATGCTATTTCTTTCCGAAGCTGATACATTGCATGTTAGACTGATGAGGCAAGAATGGGAACAGAGATAATAGCTAGTGAGTCAGGAGTTTGAGGAATCACCTGCAGCTTAGGACAATATGATAAAGTAAACTCATAAGAATCGTATTGACTTGGATCCTCAAGATAAATAAAACGAATAAGTTTCCAGAAGAAATGTTTCAGCTCCTTCCATTCTCCTTGTATCAGTTTGTGACCCTTGAAAAGCCACTTTGTGGAAGGGGCTCCTCACAACATGGGTCCCATGCCTTTGCAATTTTATTTATTTATGACACTTTTGGCTTTGAAAAGATCTCAGGGTGGCCAACGTATGGTTCAGTGACACTCTGCCATCCAGGTAGTATTCATAGTGAAACTAGTTTAGCTTCAGAGAATTTTCTTAGCACCAAAACAAAACAGGCATTCTATCAACCTGATGTCTGAGTATTGCTTTAAAGACTAAAGTCTGAAACCAGGGAAGTGTGAGGAGATCTGTGCCTGTACAGTAGGGCTTTCCTAGGTTGTTTTCCTCACTGCAAACCCCTGAACTCTGTACTGAAGGACCCTTAGAAATGCAATGTGAAGAAATGCAACTCAAGTTGGCTGCAGGTAGTTGGGGACTTAGTAGTGGAAGTACCTTTCTGTTGGCACAAAATTTGTTTCGATCCAGTAAAAAACTACATTGGGAAAACTGAAATTGTGATATCATTCATTTAACAATAAAGTAATAAAAAATATCATACATGGCAGTAAATATAATTCTAACATTAATGAAAAAATAAGACTTTAGAATGAACATTAACAATTTTCTACTACTGGAAATTTCGAGGGACCAAGAATGGCAAATTTTGTGCTTTGCGATCTTCTTAGGAGTATACCTGACTATTCTGATGTTGCTGTTTTGTAGCGAGAACACACTTTAAAGAAATGCAGTGTTGAATGTTCAGGCAATATAAGTTAATATCTATGAAGATTAATGGTATTTCCACCCCCCCCCCATTCTATAGGTTTCGATTCCTGGCTTCTGATGACTGGTAATCTGTGCTACTGTACCTCTTGAGCATGAGGGAGAAGTAATGTCTAATATAACAATAATCAATGATTTCCTGCTTCTGGGATTTTCTAACCAACGAGAGTTTCAACTTTTACAGTTTGCAATCTTCTCAGCAATGTATCTGGTTATCCTTACAGGAAATCTGATTCTCATAATTCTAGTAGCCCTCAACACCAACCTTCAGACCCCAATGTATTTCTTCCTTGTCAATTTATCGATAGGAGAACTTGGCTCCACCTCTGTCATTATTCCCAAATCAATGGCCAATGCGCTCATGAACTCAACATTGATTTCATATTCTGAATGCGTGACACAAATGCTTTCCTTTGTTTTTTTCCTGTCATCGGATGTGTTCCTCCTCACAGTCATGGCTTATGACCGATATGTGGCCATCTGCCACCCACTGCATTATGCGTCTGTGATGAAGTGGGGAAGATGCATCCAACTGGCAGGCGGATCATGGATGGCAGGTTTGCTTAATGCTGCTGTGCATACTGGCACTATTTTTTCACTGCCCTTCTGTTCCAACGTTATCAATCAGTTCTTTTGTGAAATCCCACACCTAATGAAGATCTCATGCGCTGATTCATACCTCAATGAAATTTGGACACTGCTCTTCAGTTGCGCATTAGGTATTGGCTGCTTTGTGTTCATTGTCTTGACCTATGTGCAGATCTTCAGCACAGTGTTGAGCATGCAGTCCATGGCAAACAGGCAAAAAGCCTTCTCCACTTGCATTCCCCATCTCATTGTTCTCTCTGTCTTAGTTGGCACCATTCTTTTTACTTATCTCATGCCAGCCTCCATCTCTTCATACAAGCTGGACCAGATGCTTGCTGTGATATATTCTGTGGTTCCTCCAATGATGAACCCAGTAATCTACAGCATGAGGAATAAGGATGTCAAAGCTGCCCTGGGGAAGCTGTTTTACTGGAAGATTTCAAGCAAGAACACCATGCTTCCTTTTCACTGATAACCCTGCTGCTTATTTGTGTTAAATTATGGAATAATTTAACATAAAACTTATATCATTTCCCGCTTTATTTTCATTGTATTGCATTTTAGCATTGCATAATATATCAAATTCAAAATGTGAGTTATTAATATCACTGGGAATGTAAAATGTTTGTGTTGTATGCATTTCCCGCTTTATTTTCACTGTATTGCATTTTAGCATTGCATAATATATCAAATTCAAAATGTGAGTTATTAATATCACTGGGAATGTAAAATGTTTGTGTTGTATGCACGGTAAGTCCTACTTAGAACTGACACCTTAAAAGTAATAAACATAAGTTGGGGTGATTGATTTTAATGAGTTACTCCAAATAAAACTGAACTGAACACAACCCTAACTCTGCTTCAGTGTAGATTTCCCCCTTAATCACTTAAAGTGGAAGAAATATTTCCATATTTGACAAACATTTGTTCCTGGGACAACACTTTCATGCAAAAGCCACTTGTTATTGTTTTCTGATTTTTTGTTTTATTGGGGGAAATTTCAATATTATTTTAAAAAATGGAAATATAATACATAACCTTTGAGTCTATGCTGCCCCTGGGGTAGGTATCCTTGTTGCTCTACCTAGTTATATAATTTTCAAATTGTTTTCAGAAAGTTCACATAAGAACAAATTTATGATGACATCATCATTATCAACAACAACAACAAGATAGGCTTCACAAGGACTGCGGCGGCTGCTCAGCAGAGAGGGCTCATCCTTTAAATTTATTTTTATCTGTGGTGTTTTAAACTGTGGGGGGTTTTGTGTGTGTGTTTTTCTCTGTTGCGGGGTGCGGTGGACATTTGGGTGGGACTGGGAATAGGTTTAGTTTTAATGTAATTGTAAATTGTCTTTCTTATTATTATTAGTTTCTTCTTCTTCTTCTTCTTCTTCTTCTTCTTCTTCTTCTTCTTCTTCTTCTTCAGTATCGTTTGTGTTTTGCTTTTAAGGGGAGAAGGTCAGGGCTGCCTGGGAGCGAGCCCCAGCCAACAGAATGGCTGGAGCTGGTTCCACGGGGGGATGCGCTGGGACATCTGATCTCAGTGATCACGGTTAGGAGGAGGAGCTATACTAAGACCAGACAATGTCATTACCGAGGAGGCGGGTTTAGTCGTTGTTTGAAGACCATCCCTGCCTCCAGGTCTGGCCTTGACCGGAAGGATACTGGAATCAATGAATTAATTGGGGATGGAGGACTTGACCTGGCATGTGTAACAGAGACTTGGTTGAATGAAGCAGAAGGGCCTTTCCTTGCCACTGCTTGTCCACCAAGTTTCTATTACACACAGAAACCCAGATCATATGGGCGGGGAACAGGGGTTGCAGTGAGTTTTAGGAAGTCATTAGTTTGCACCAGGCATCCTATTGGGAAGACCCAGTTTTCTGAGTGCATGTTCTGGAAGATGGGCAATAGGGGCAGTACAGGATTCCTTTTGGTGTACCAACCTCCCCACTGCACCAAGGATTCCTTGCCTGAGCTGCTTCAGGTTGTGGCGGACGTTCTCCTGGAGACACCTAGTTTGGTTGTCCTAGGGGATTTCCACATCCATGCCAACATGACCTTACAAGGGGCACCTCGGGACTTCGTGGAAAGCATGGCCTCCATGGGGCTGTCCCCGAATAAGTTTGGCCCAACTCATAGTCACAGACATGCCTTAGACCTGGTGTTCACCTCTATAGATGTGGGTGATCTGACACTAAATAAAAGCAAAACAAAAGAAGTGCCATGGTCGGATCACTTCCTGGTGCACCTGGACTTCTCCATGACCCTTCCTCTCTGCAGAGAGGTGGGCCCGATTCGGTGGGTCTGCCTCTGCCACTTAATGGATCCAAATGGTTTCCAGAGAGTGGTAGGGGATGTTTTATCCCATGTTAATAGCCTTTCAGCTGATTCCCTGGTGGCCTGCTGGAATGTGGAGTTAACCAGGGCTATCGACTGCCTGGCTCCGAAGCGCCCTCTCTGATTGCATGGAGCCCAGACAGCTCCATGGTTTTCCCCAGAACTGAGGGCAATGAAACAATTGCTGAAACGACTAGAGCGCCGGTGGCAGAAAATTCATACTGAATCTGACTGGATACGGGTTAGAGCTCAACGTCGAGCCTACCAAGTGGCGATAGCAACGGCGAAGAGGATCTTCTTCACCACCTCTATTGTATCTGCAGAAAACAGCAGCAGGAGACTCTTGCAGGAGGTTCACAACCATCTTTGCCACCGGGGCCTGGTAAGGACCCCAAGATCTCCTGCAATGATTTTGCAAAGATTTTTGCAGATAAAGTCACTTAGATTTGGAAAGAGGTACACTCCACCATGGGAACAGGGCCGGGGCGGAAGAGTGCTAGAGTTCTGTCTAGTCAAGTTGCATGGGATCAATTCCAATCTGTTACCTCCAAGGATGTGGACAGGCTGCTTGGACGAGTGAAGCCAATCTCCTTGATCCTTGCCCATCCTGGCTCTTAAAAGCAAGCCAGGAAGGGCTGGGCAATAGGCTCTATGGGGTGGGGAATGCTTGCCTCTGTGAGGGAGCCTTCCCAGACCCGCTGAAAGAGGCGGTCATTAAGCCACTTCTTAAAAAAAACATCTTTGGACCTGGCCAATATGGCCGACTATCGCCCAGTCTCAAATCTTCCATTCTTGGGCAAGGTGATTAAGTGGGTGGTTGCTGAACAACTCCAGGCATGCCTGGAGGATGTGGACCATTTGGATCCCTTCCAATTGGGATTCAGGCCTCATCAGGGGACTGAAACTGCCTTGGTCGCACTGGTTGATGATCTCTGGCAGCCTAGGGACAAAGGCAAAAGCTATTTCCTAATTCTGCATGTCTCTCTCAGCAGCCTTTGATACCATTAATCATAACATCCTTCTGGACCATCTAGGGGAGCTGGGAGCTGGGGGCACCGCTATACAGTGGTTCTGCTCCTTCAGCACAATGCAAGAATAAGGGCCTTGTATGATGAAAAATGCTTCAAAGGAGTGCATGTAAGAGTGACACTGTTTTGTCTCTAGGGCTTTGCTGCAGAGTTGCACAGAACCTTCAGGTAGTTAATCCCTAGGAACTATTCTTACACTTCTTATCCCTTTGCTCACACTCCTTAGCACTTCTAGTTCTGCTTGTACCCAGCAAGGCACACAGCTTATGCTTGCACAATGACAGGTTGCTTCCTTCAAACGTCAAAGAAATAGGAATTTAATGTAAGTACATGAAGTAAATATGGACATTCTGTTTGCTGCCCTGAGTGATGAATGGTAGATGAAAGGACAATTGAAGGAGTGGATGGATGGAAAAAGTGATAAATATCATGTTATATGGCAAGTTAAGATTCAGGGAGAATTTCCAGCATCTAGCTGGAAAATATTTGTAGGGAAAGACAGATTTAAAACTGTTATCAAACCTCTCTCTTTCTTTCTCTATGGTTTCCTTTGCCTCAGTATTTAATTTTACTTTTGCATTTCTGTACATGTCTATTTCTGATCCCCCGCAAACCCCCCTCACTTCTAATCAATCCAGATCCACTCTATACATCAATGTATTGTGTGAATCTAATCCCTTAGTGATCCCGTCATGCACTTTGATCTTCTTCTGACATAAGTGCATTTAGCTGACATTGTATTTTCACTCCTTTGTGAGTGCCTGTTCTCAGAAGGCATGTTATTTGTGGGGTTTGCAAACTGCAGCCAAGCAGACATCATGCTCCATGTGACATTTACCATGCAATTTCCTTTCATGCCTCGGCATGGCCTCATGTATTGTGTAAATATTGTGGGGATAGTGATGGATAGCAATACATACTTCTGCTAAGCACATTTTCCTTTCTTAGGCATCCTGAGCTATTTCTGTCCAGCTCTCCATGGTGCAATATTTGCCAATTGACTATAGGCAAGAGTTCTGATACAGCAAGAACCAGTCATTTATGTTTATTGAAATCACAAGGCTTAAAACTGTCACAGTTGAACAGGACTGTTGATTACAGTGAGACTTGAGTGAAACTATTTTGTGACATTTTGGTTCATCTGTTTATTACCCTGGCGGATATATATATATATATATATATATATATATATATATATATATGCATTAAATCAGAGGCAGATAGTAGGAAAGAGAGATAGACTGCAGGTGCATATGAACAATGATGGTGGTTCAGAGCATTGATGGCTGCAGCTCAGCATAGTGTCTCTCCTCTGCCCCAAACAAGCTTGATGCAGATGAGAAATGCACACAGACACTATGAAAGGCATGGATATCCCCTCTTGTTTCATTCTGGCAGTCAGATCTATACTGCTTCTGAATATAAAGCAAATCATTCCTAGCTTTCAGGAAGTAACCCCACTTACCAGGGAATAAAACCTATTGTCTTACTTCTGAGTAGATGTGCTGAGGGTTTTCAAACTGCTCTACAGAAAGTGGAGATTTCAGGAAGAGGCGGTATGTGACAATTGGGGGTCAAACTGTTTGTTATTTAGCTGTGCTGTTAAGTTTAGGGATTTTTATTTATTTTTTACACAAATGGTGAGCATGCTGCAACCTCTACCTTACAGTTGTCCCTAAAAATATCACTAAGTTAGAATATGTCTCTAGACCCTCCAAGTGCCCATATTTTCCAGCGACAGTCCTGAATTTAGAGAAGCTGTCCCGGTTTCTGATTTGATCCTGAAATGTCCTGCTTTTCCTTAGGTAAAGGTAAAGGGACCCCAGTCCAGTCATGACCGACTCTGGGGTTGCAGCGCTCATCTCACTTTATTGGCTGAGGGAGCCGGCGTACAGCTTCTGGGTCATGTGGCCAGCATGACTAAGCCACTTCTGGAGAAGTCCTAGGCTCTGTGGTTTAACCCACAGCGCCACCCGCTGCTTTTCCTTAGGACATCCTTTTCCTTAGGACGTCCCTATTTTCACTGGAGAAATGTTGTGGGGTGTGGAATTATGTGACCACCAAGTCATGGAGATAATGAACTATGCAACTTTTAGAAGAGATCTGAAGGCAGCCCTGTAAAGGGAAGTCATTTTTATGTTTACTGGTTTATTATGTTTTTATATATGTGGGAAGCTGCCCAGAGTGGTTGGGGCACCCCAGTCAGAGGCGCGGAGTATACATAACAAAATAACAAAATAACAAAATAACAAAATAACAAAATAACAAAATAACAAAATAACAAAATATTAATGGAAGTCACTATTTTCAATGGGAAATGTTGAAAATATGTGTCTTTGAATACCAGTTGTGGAAGAGCATGAGTGGTACAATGGTATTGTGCTTTTGACTTCCAATTGGTATTGAGACTTCCAATAGGTATTGAGTTGGCCATTGCTAGATACTGGATGGAACCATATTCTTGCACAAGTAACATTTATAATGGTCTCTCTTATTCCCCCAACAGACTGAGAAGACATGTCTAATGTAACCATTGTAAGAGATTTCCTGCTTCTAGGATTTTCAGAGCAAAGGGAACTCCAGATCTTACACCTTGCAGTCTTCACAGCAATGTACATGGCAATTCTCATTGGAAACTTCCTCATCATCATTCTGGTAGCTAGAACTACCCACCTTCAGACCCCAATGTATTTCTTTCTTGTCAACTTATCAATTGTTGACCTTGGATCCACAACCGTCACCATTCCCAGATCAATAGCTAATGCCCTGATGAACACAACACATATTTCTTATTCTGAATGTGTTGCACAATTACTATTGTTCCTCTTCTTCATGTCATCAGACATTTTCCTCCTTGCTGTCATGGCCTATGACCGGTATGTGGCCATCTGTCACCCACTGCACTATACCTCTGTGATGAAGTGGGGAAGGTGTATTCAGCTGGCAGGTGGGGCATGGGCAGCAGGCTTCCTTAATGCTGCTTTGCACACAGGTACCATTTTTTCACTGCCCTTCTGCTCTAACATCATCACTCAGTTCTTCTGTGAAATCCCACACCTGATGAAGATATCATGCTCTGATCCATACTTCAGTGAAATGTGGGCCCTTCTCTTTAGTTCAGCCTTAGGTCTTGGCTGCTTTGTGCTCATTGTCACATCCTACGTGCAGATCTTTACCGCAGTGCTGAGAATGTCCTCCAAGGCAAGCAGGCAGAAAGCCTTCTCTACTTGCATTCCCCACCTCACTGTTGTCTCCCTCTTACTTAGTACAGGTATCTTCTCCTATGTCATGCCAACCTCCAGCCTTTCATATAATCTGGATGAAGTGCTTGCTGTGATATACTCAGTGGTTCCTCCAATGTTGAATCCGTTAATTTACAGCATGAGGAATAAGGATGTCAAAACTGCCCTGTGGAAGCTGTTTTACCAGACACTTCCAAACAATAAATCAGTTCCATAGTTTAAAAACTACGGCTGCCACCACCACATTTGATCTGAGGTGTATGTCCTTTCTACACCTGCTTAAAATATCAAGGAAATGGGTGGTTAAGGCACTTTATTGTTCACACCCCTTAAACAGGGAACACTTTCTCACGGGTTGCCTATTATGCTTGCTTACAAATTTGGTACCATGCATCCATGCTTTGTCCTGGCTTTTGGGATGGGGGAGGAGACATGTAGCCAGAAAAAAATCCACAGGTGCAGCAGCTTCCTCAGTCACATGCTTCGTATAGCCATGATGAATTCCTGCCTGAACACATCTGTTTAAGGCACTATGCTTCCCTGCCGCAATCACAATTGTATAAAATCTCCAGGCAAGAATTCTACAGGTTAGCCACTTTCCCAATCCCTTGCTACAGATGTATATGATGAATTTCTGCCTTTGACATCCGTACAAGGCACCCTGCTTCCAGCACATTCCACCTACTATAGTAAGTGTGGCAAGCCTACGTGACAACATTTAAGTGTAATGGTAGTGACCATCCCCTTCTTGCATCAACATTTCACCTGCATGCTGTCCAAAGCATATTTTTGGAATGTACCACCTCAGTGCCTCATTCATAAAGACATATAGTGGTTCTTATTGGCGTGCAGTCTCCTGTTTGATGGAATTGAAAAAGACTGTGCCAACAGATTTTTTAAACTGGTGTTCAACCTACAGATTTATATTTCTATTTTCTAACATTGTTTACTTGGGCCTCGTTTTATCTTTATTAGTGTGGTTTATGCTATATATATTGAGTACAATATAGTACCTTTATATAGTCAAAATGTAGTTTTTAAACCAGCTATATCCTCTTCTGTCTTCTGGTGTGCTAGAAATCTAGCTGCATGACTTTCATATATCAAACCTGCTCTGCACACAATTTGTGGCCTATGAAACTGAACTCTGCCCACCCGCCAGGGATGTGAGGAACCTCCATTTTATCCTGGGTCTTAGACAATGGTGGGGAATGACATAGCATGACACAACATATTGCTAGTTGCCTGGATTTGTCTTGGGGGTTTCAGAGCTGCCTTTGGCTGCATCTGTAACAGGATTGCACTTCTGTAGAAGTGTGCATGCACATGAAAGCTCATACCAAGAACAAACTAGTTAGTCTCTAAGGTGCTACTGGACAATTTTTAATTTTTTTAAAATATATATTTCTACTGTGTCAGACCAACATAGATACCTACCAGAATCTAGAACCAAGGATTACAATGTGCCTGTGTGAGGTCAAGATGTGCCCCTATATCTTTAAAAAATATCACAATGCTCTGCTGAAGGAAAGAACATTGACAGACACATGAAGTGCCTAAAGCTGAACCAAAACAGAGTTAGTGTGAGGGTTTTTTATTGTCTTTTTAAAGGGGTTCATCTATCATTTACATAATAAACACATGAAAGGAAAAAAGAGCCTTCCACTGAGCACAGTCCCAGTGCTTTTTAAATAACACTAATGTCTCAACAGGGGACGCGGGTGGCGCTGTGGGTAAAAGCCTCAGCGCCTAGGGCTTGCCGATCAAAAGGTCGGCAGTTCGAATCCCTGCGGTGGGGTGCGCTCCCGTTGCTTGGTCCCAGCACCTGCCAACCTAGCAGTTCGAAAGCACCCCCGGGGGCAAGTAGATAAATAGGGACCGCTTACTAGCGGGAAGGTAAACAGCGTTCCGTGTGCGGCTCTGGCTCGCCAGAGCAGTGATGTCACGCTGGCCACGTGACCCGGAGGTGTCTCCGGACAGCGCTGGCCCCCGGCCTCTTGAGTGAGATGGGCGCACAACCCTAGAGTCTGTCAAGACTGGCCCGTACGGGCAGGGGTACCTTTACCTTTAATGTCTCAACAAATGAAACTAATCTTTAGAAAATGTAACTTGAAAAAGAGACATTGCACATACCTTTGTAAACCAAGAAATCTTTAATTAAAAATATGTTTAAAAATATATATGAATATTTCTCTTTCAAATACAAATACCTTTCGAAATGTTGTCATGACTGGTGGACTATAGCCATGTTCTTTTGAAGTTGAATTGGAAATAAAGCTGAAATATGTTTTACAAAACTTTTCTGATTTTGTGTTCTTTCCTGGGTTTTCATCCTTGTGAGTGATTTCCCCCCATTAATATCAAGTCCCACACCCGTATAATGGTGTATAATTTTCACTGTCAAATAACATCTCATCCACCCACACGCCTACAAAAATCTCTTGGCACTTTTAACATTAAGAAATTAATTGTGGCATATATCTCTGTGGGGAGATACGTACTGTAGGATGGGTGGAAACTGCTTTTAAGCGGTACTCTTCCATATGCTGGACGTGTAGTGTATGATGTTGCAATTCTATGGTTATCTGCAAGTTGAGGGATCCTGCCTACAACGGTGGTGTTTTGCAGGCCTATGATTGCTTCCCTAATGATGAAGGAATTTCCCCAATGCCTAGCAGGGATGCTGAAGAGCTGACACTGTATCAGCCTCTGCAGCAATGCTACTGTTGAATTAACTACTTAAGCATTGCAGTTCCCTTGTCCCAATTCCATATGGGTATGATAAGAAACAGAAGAGAAATCCTTGCCTGGGTCTCACTGTATGTGCAGCATGAGAAAGATAGCCTGAGGAAGGTAGACAGCAGCAATTCATGATGAGAGATAGCCTAAGACTGAAAACTTTGAAGGTGGTCTATTGCTGTTGGAAAAGTGACCTATTTTGGCAGTGGCTCTGGGCTGTTAGTGCTGTGCTATTCGGGGAAAGAAGGAGGTAATCTTTAGCGACCAATAGAAGTCAGCAACATACTTCCACCATCACATAAGTCTCCCCTCTTAGTGCTTTTTAAAAGAAGCTTTTTCTCTAACATGCACCTGTGAAGCAAAAGGAGCTGTGAATCCAACAGAGAAGAGACTGCAATGGATCTCTCATACTGGCATGAAATGTGAGGAGACAGCATCAAGGAGCCACAGGTGAGAGCTGAGTGCATGGTGGGGACCAAAGGAGAATAAACTACCCCAGAAAGAAGCATGACGTGTCCCCCACCAGACACACTCTCCCTCTCCAAACACCCCATACACACCACACGACTTCTACTACTTTTGTTTTAAACCCTGTACATAGTATGGAATTTCTACTATTTCTTTCCAAATGTGATACAGTGGTACCTCGGGTTAAGTACTTAATTCGTTCTGGAGGTCCGTTCTTAACCTGAAACTGTTCTTAACCTGAGGTACCACTTTAGCTAATGGGGCCTCCTGCTGCCGCTGCCGCAAAATTTCTGTTCTCATCCTGAAGCAAAGTTCTTAACCCAAGGTACTATTTCTGGGTTAGTGGAGTCTGTAACCTGAAGCGCCTGTAACCTGAAGTGTCTGTAACCTGAGGTACCACTGTATATCCCCTGTTAGGCAGATGAGGCAAGATTGGGGACAGAGATAATGGCTTGTGAGTCAGGAGGTTAAGGAATCACCTGCAACATAGGACCATGTGTAAAGTAAAGTCACAAGAATCATATTGACTTGGATCCTCGGGACAGATAAAATTAATATGTTTTCATAAGAAATACATGGCAATCCTTGCATCTGTGACCCCTGAGAAGCCTCTGTGCCATTTTGTAGAAGGGGCTCCCAACAACACGGGTCCCACACCTTTGTAATTTTATTTATTTATGACACTTTTGCCTTTGTGAAAGAACTCTGGGTGGCCAACACATGGTTCAATGATACTCTGCCATCCAGGTAGTGTTCATAGCGAAACAAGTTTAGCTTTCTGAAGTGCGAGGAGATCTGTGTCTGTGCAATAGGACTTTACCTTTATGTCTTTTTCCTCACTGTTAACACCACTCTCCCTGTACTGAAGGACCCTTAGAAATGCAATTTGAAGAGACTCAAGTAGGCTGAAGGTGGTTGGGGACTTATTAGTGGAAATGCCTTTCTGTTGGCACAAAATTTGTTTGGGTCCAGTAAAATACTATATTGGGAAAACTGAAATTATGAGGTGGCGAAGGGGCTTGAAGAACTCAGAGAAGCTATGAACTATGCCAAGCAGGGCACCCAAGATGAACAGGTCATAGTGGAGAGTTTTGACCAAACGTGATCCCCCTGGAGCAGGAACCGGCAAGCCACTCCAGTATCCCTGCCAAGAAAACTCCATGGACAAAGACAACAGGCATATAAAAGTTATGACACTGGAAGATGGCCCCTCAGGTTGGAAGGCGTCCAACATGCTACTGAGGAAGAGCGGAGGACAAGTACAAGTAGATTCAGAGCTGATGAAGCGGCTGGGCCAAAGCCGAAAGGACGCTCAGTTGCGGATATGCCTGGAAGCGAAAGGAAAGTCCAATGCTGTAAAGAAAAATATTGTATAGGAACCTGGAATGTAAGAACCATGAACCTTGGTAAGTTGGATGTGGTCAAAAATGAGATGGCAAGAATAAATATTGACATCCTGGGCATCAGTGAACTAAAATGGGCGAATTCAGTTCGGATGACCATCATATCTACTACTGTGGGCAAGAATCCCGTAAAAGAAATGGAGTGGCCCTCACAGTCAACAAAAGAGTGGCAAAAGCTGTACTGGGATGCAATCTCAAAAATGATAGAATGATCTCGATACGAATCCAAGGCAGACCTTTTAACATCACAGTAATACAAGTTTATGCACCAACCACTGGTGCTGAAGAAACTGAAATTGACCAATTCTATGAAGACTTACAACACCTTATAGAAATGACACCAAAGAAGGATGTTCTTCTCATTATAGGGGATTGGAATGCTAAAGTAGGGAGTCAAGAGATAAAAGGAACAACTGGCAAGTTTGGCCTTGGAGTTCAAAACGAAGCAGGGCAAAGGCTAATAAAGGCCAAGAGAACAAGCTGGTCATCACAAACACTCTTTTCCAAAACACAAGAGACGACTCTATACATGGACATCACCAGATGGGCAGCATTGAAATCAGATTGATTATATTCTCTGCAGCCAAAGATGGAGAAGCTCTATACAGTCAGCAAAAACAAGACCTGGAGCGGACTGTGGCTCAGATCATCAGCTTCTTATAGCAAAATTCAAGCTTAAACTGAAGAAAGTAGGAAAAACGACTGGGCTGGTAAGATATAATCTAAGTCAAATCCCTTATGAATACACAGTGGAAGTGAGGAACAGGTTTAAGGATTTAGATTTAGTGGACAGAGTGCCTGAAGAACTATGGATGGAGGCTCATAACATTATACAGGAGGCAGCAACTAAAACCATCCCAAGGAAAAGGAAATGCAAGAAAGCAAAGTGGCTGTCCAACGAGGCCTTACAAATAGTGGGGGAGAGAAGGCAAGCAAAATGCAAGGGAGATAGTGAAAGATACAGTAAATTGAATGCAGATTTCCAAAAAATAGCAAGGAGAGACAAGAAAGCCTTCTTAAACGAGCAATGCAAAGAAATAGAGGAAAACAATAGAATGGGAAAAACCAGAGATCTGTTCAAGAAAATTGGAGATATGAAAGGAACATTTCATACAAAGATTACCATAATAAAAGACAAAAGTGGAAAGGACCTAACAGAAGCAGAAGACATCAAGAAGAGGTGGCAAGAATACACAGAGGAACTATACCAGAAAGAAATGGATGCCTCGTATACCCCAGATAGTGTGGTTGCTGACCTTGAGCCAGACATCCTGGAGAGTGAAGTCAAATGGGCCTTAGAAAGCACTGCTAATAACAAGGCCAGTGCAAGTGATGATATTCCAACTGAACTATTTAAAATTTTAAAAGATATGCTGTTAAGGTGCTACACTCAATATGCCAGCCAAATTGGAAAACTCAGCAGTGGCCAGAGGATTGGAAAAGATCAGTCCACATCCCAATCTGAAAGAAGGGCAGTGCCAAAGAATGCTCCAACTACCGCACAATTGCACTCATTTCACACGCTAGCAAGGTTATGCTTAAAATTCTACAAGGCAGGCTTAAGCAGTATGTGGACCGAGAACTCTCAGAAGTGCAAGCAGGATTTTGAAGGGACAGAGGAACCAGAGACCAAATTGCAAACATGCGCTGGATTATGGAGAAAGCTAGAGAGTTCCAGAAAGACATCTATTTCTGCTTCATTGACTATGCAAAAGCCTTTGACTGTGTCAACCACAGCAAACTATGGCAAGTTCTTAAAGAAATGGGAGTGCCTGATCACCTCATCTGTCTCCTGAGAAATCTCTATGTGGGACAAGAAGCTACAGGTAGAACTGGATATGGAACAACTGATTGGTTCAAAATGGGGAAAGGAGTACGGCAAGGCTGCATATTGTCTCCCTGCTTATTTAACTTATATGCAGAATTCATCATGCAAAAGGCTGGGCTGGATGAATCCCAAGCCGGAATTAAGTTTGCCGGAAGAAATATCAACAACTTCAGATATGCAGATGACACAACCTTGATGGCAGAAAGTGAGGAGGAATTAAAGAACCTTTTAATGAGGGTGAAAGAGGAGAGCGCAAAATATGGTCTGAAGCTCAACATCAAAAAAACTGAAGATCATGGCCACTGGTCCCATCACCTCCTGGCAAATAGAAGGGGAGTAAATGGAGGCAGTGAGAGATTTTACTTTCTTGGGCTCCATGATCACTGCAGATGGTGACAGCAGTCACAAAATTAAAAGACGCCTGCTCCTTGCGAGAAAGGTGATGGCAAACCTAGACAGCATCTTAAAAAGCAGAGACATCACCTTGCCAACAAAGGTCCGTATAGTAAAAGCCATGGTTTTCCCAGTAGTGATGTATGGAAGTGAGAACTGGACCATAAAGAAGGCTGATCGCCGAAGAATTGATGCTTTTGAATTATGGTGCTGGAGGAGACTCTTGAGAGTCCCATGGACTGCAAGAAGATCAAACCTCTCCATTCTGAAGGAAATCAGCCCTGAGTGCTCACTAGAAGGACAGATCGTGAAGTTGAGGCTCCAATACTTTGGCTACCTCATGAGAAGAGAAGGATCACTGGAAAAGACCCTGATGTTGGGAAAGATGGAGGGCACAAGAAGAAGGGGACGACAGAGGACGAGATGGTTGGACAGTGTTATCGAAGCTACAAACATGAGTCTGACCAAACTGTGGGAGGCAGTGGAAGACAGGAGTGCCTGGCGTGCTCTGGTCCATGGGGTCACGAAGAGTCGGACATGACTAAACGACTAAACAACAACAACAATGTTGAAGGGAAATTTGCTTTTCAGTCTACAATCAACCGCCCTTTGAGCTGCAATCAGGTATCCCAATCGTCTAACTTTCTTCTGCTGTATACTCAATGGGACCCAGAGAGATCTTCATCTTCTGTTTCTAATCATTCTCATATGCAACAGGAGGGTAATGTTTAAGTCATTGACCCAAGAGAATGAATACAATAGTGAAATGGTTGCAGAGGCTGATGCAGTGAGAACTCTTAAGAATCATTACCGAGAATAGAACATTTAATTGACACTGGCGCTGGGCCATTAGTGCTGTGCTATTCAGGGAAAGTGGGAGTTAAGCTTTAGAGACCAATAGGAGTCAGATTTATATTTCCACCACCACATAAGTCTGTCCCTTTTGCTGCTGTTTGAAATAAGCCTTTCCTTCTGTGTAGCCTGAGGAGATTTTGAACCTGACAGAGGAGAGAGTGAGAGGAATCTCCCATAATTGCATGAAATGTGAAAGAAATATAAATCTGAGGAAAGAAAAAGGGAAGGGAAGATATATAATTGACTAGCTTGTACTTCATTGAGGGGGAACAAAAGAATAGAGACATCTAGAACAATCAAGGTAAATAGAAACGATTTTGCTAATAAAGGATCTGGAGCAGAATTGCAATTATCAACTTGATAAAATCTATGAGAAAATAAAGTAAGTCTTATATCTTTGACCTCTAATTTTTTCTTCAAACCCCCCCCCCCATTTCTCCTTAATTGACACCATTTAAATCACTCAGTTTAATTCCATTCATTCATTCTCTCCCCCCCCCCGTTAAAATATTACTGTTGTTATTATCTATTAGTTATTATTTTCTTTTTCTAACTTATTATTCCTTCAGGTATACAATCTGCTTTCCCAGTTATTCTCTATCCCACAAAAGCTGTGGCTTAATGATGTATGCTCTGTTATTTCCACTTCTTTCCTGACAACATTATAGTTTTATTCTCTCTCCCCCCCCCACCCATACATTTGTATTAGTTTTCCATCACAGAGAGAAGAGTATGAAATGGAAGGTGTATAAATAAACAACTATGACATTAACACAGAACAGAATTGGTATACGGATCAGGGCTGTCCTCAAAGGGGATCCAAAATATAATGTCAAAAGAAATCAAATTGAGTTCAAATAACAAAGAGACTGAGACACAGGAGAATGCTAGGTGCGTCTTTCTTCATTGGCATAAGGCAGGCTTCCTCAACCTCGGCCCTGAAGATGTTTTTTGGCCTACAACTCCCATGATCCCTAGCTAGCAGGACCAGTGGTCAGGGATGATGTGAATTGTAGTCTCAAAACATCTGGAGGGCTGAGGTTGCGGATGCCTGGCATAAGGCGAGTGCAGCAGGTGGTGGAAATCACTAGAATTTGAGGGTGTGGTTAAGTGGAATGTTTTTATTTGTTTTGTTTTGTTTTTGCTGCTGTAACAAGTGTATGGGTCCAAGCCAAGGAAGGAAAACAATTCAATGGGAAAGCTAAAATTGTGGTATCATATATTTAACAAAAAAGTAATAGAAAGAAATCCTACATGAAAGTTTATAGAATTCTGAAATTGGTGGAAAAAATCAAGAATGTAGATTCTTTTATGTGCAATGAATTGATAATTTTTTTCTGCTCTCCACTAGTCAAAATATGATGGAGGCTGTGCCCAACATAACTGTCATTGAAAATTTTCAACTTCTGGGATTCCTGGGGGACCGAGAATGGCAAATTTTGCAATCTTTGATCTTCTTAGCAATGTACCTGGCTATCCTGATGGGAAATATTCTGATTATTATCCTGATAGCTGTCAACAGGCATCTGCACACACCAATGTATTTCTTTCTTCTCAACTTATCAATTCTGGACCTTGGATCAACCTCTACTATCATTCCCAAATCTCTGGCTAACTCCATCATGAACATAAGGCTGATTTCATATTCACAATGTGTCGCACAAGTGTTTTTCTTCATGTTTTTTGTGTCATCAGACTTCCTCCTCCTCACTGTCATGGCCTATGACCGATATGTGGCCATCTGTCACCCTTTGCACTATGCATCCGTGATGAAATGGAGTAGTTGCATCCAGATGGCAGGTGGAACATTAATGTGTGGTTTGCTCAATGCTGCTTTGCACACTGGTACTGTTTTTTCAATGCCCTTCTGCTCCAATGTCATCCACCAGTTCTTCTGTGAGATACCACGCCTACTTAAGATCTCCTGCTCTGATTCATACCTCAATGAAATATGGGCGCTTCTTTTTAGTACAGCAATTTGTCTCGGTTGCTTTGTGTTCATTGTCATGTCCTATGTGCAAATCTTTACTGCAGTGTTTAGAATGCCCTCCATGGCAAACAGGCAGAAAGCCTTCTCCACTTGCATTCCCCACATCACAGTTGTCTCCATATTATTATTCACTTCTGTCTTCACCTACTTAATGCCAACCTCTAATTCTCCATACCATCTGGATGAAGTGCTTGCTGTGTTATATACTGTGGTGCCTCCACTGATGAACCCAATAATTTACAGCATGAGGAACAAAGATGTCAAAACTGCCTTGTGGAAGTTGCTGAGTTTTAATTTTGGTAAGGAAACTAAAAAGATGCCTCCCATTTGCCTTTAATCCTGTTCCTCTTTGATGTTATCTTGTAATGCAGATTAATAATAATAATACTAATAATAATACAATATTATTATTGCTATAGAAGCTTATCTCTGTAACAACAGTTTTCTGCAGTAATAAATTGTATTGCCATTTTGCAAACAGAATCCTGAGAGAGATCCTTCTTTCTGTATTTCGTGTCCTGGAAAGCATTATGACTTATACATGTTTTATCTACCTCTATATGTAGACAACCCCAGTTTTTTGACATGATTTTTGTGTCAAAAAAACATCGTCCAATACACGGAAAAATATGGTATCTACTCTACACATGACTATGGCTGTAATCATAACCTCATTTACCTCAGAGCAGTCCAACTGATTATAACAGGGCTTACTCCCACCCCCTTTTAGTCTTTCTGGATACAGAAGCTGTCCCTTCTTATTCTCAATAGCTTCTCTCAATAGCTACTAGTAATGATGTCCATCACAACTTGCAAGTTCAGATACTTTCAAGTACCAGTTGCATGAATGGGTTCTGCTTGCGGGTTTCGAAAAACATCTGGTTGTCTGCTTTGGAAAATAGGATGCTGGCCTAAATAGACTTTTGGTTGCATCCACATAAAATCTTCTTTTGCTCGTATATTCTCTTGAGGGGAAGGATATTTCTGATGCTATTACCCCAAGTTACTTTAAGGCATGTGTGTGTGTATTGCAACTAAATTAAGGTTACCAGATTTTTTTCAGTGAATCTGGGGACACTTTTCAACTTCAGTAGGAATGATAGGATTTTGTCAGGGGAGTGAATTGTAAATCCGGGGACTGTCCCCGGGAAACGGGAACATCTGCTAACCTTAAACTAAATGGTTATCATAATTTTTCTTGGTGTTCCCTAGTAACTTTTATTATTTGTGGGTGTACCAGCAATTTACCTAATGATGAAGGAAAATCTTCCATTCCTTAATGATGCTAAAGAGCTGGCATTGCCTCAGCCTCTGTTACAATTCAGCTATTGCATTTGTTCCCTTGGGTGGATGACATGAACATTGCCTCTCTATTCCATGTGGGGGTGTTTGGAAATTCAAAAGAGGAGCTCTCTGGGTCTCACTGAATATTGACAACTGGAAAATGCAATGCAACATAGCCTTAGATTGCAAACTTTGAAAGTAGGTTATTGTAGTCAGAAAAGTCAGCATTGTAGCCACTCTGTGCCATTAATGCTGAGCTATTCAGTGAAACAGGGAGTAAATCTTTAGAGAACAAAATGATTCAGGTAGATATGTCTCCTATTACATAAGCCCGCCTCTTTTACTGCTGTTTGAAACAAGTTCTTTCTCCAAGACACACCTGTCAACCCAAGATGAGTTGCTGTGATCTGAGAGAAGAAAAGGAGAGGAATCACTCGCAATTGCATGGGATGTGAAAGAATTATGGCAAATCTGAGGAAAAAATAGAAAATATACACCTGATTTGTTCACACTTTACTGAGTGAAGGATTAAAAGGTGTCAGAAAAAGGGAGAGACACCTAGACCAACGAAGGTAAATAGAAACCGTTTTGCTGATAAATCATTTGAAGCAGAATTGCAAAAGACATATATAGAAACATACAGTACCCATTTTATCCTTCAATCTTGTGTCCTCAGATCTTCTTTCTTGATATTCCTTTAATTCTTTCCACTTAATTCTATTCCACTTTTTTTTTGCTTTTTCCCATCTTTATTTTTTAAAATATCATTGCTATTACACTGTTATTATGTTGTTGTTGTTTTCTTTTTCTAGGTTATTATCCCCTCATTTGTATGTTCAGTATCCCCAATCCTGCTCTATCCCACTAGAATAGTGTCTTAATCATGCACCTTCTCTTATTTTCAATCTATTTCTTCTGAGATGGATAAATAAATTGAAGTTCAGAGAAGCAGCATCTATCCTTCTATCCTGCCCAATATATACACTTGCAACGCCTGAAATGCCTCTCTGGAAGTTTGGGGAGGAAGCTGCTAACATATCAATGGCTGCTAGGGAGAGGGAAAATTCCTCTGGCAAAATGAAGTTATCATAGGATCCATGGCATTATAATTTTATTTCTGACCTGTACGCCCCAGATTACCCCCAAAGATCTCAGAGTGGTTATGGTTCCTTGGCACTCTTCCATCATGATAACATTCATGACCAAACCTGCTTAGCCTCAGGCATGGAGCTGTATTACACACATTTAGGCTATTTTCTAAGCACAAGAACACAGAGTTAGAATTACACAAATCTGGACTGTGACTTTTGCCTTAAACAGTTTTGACTCAGAGAATTGGGAATGAAACACTGGTTGCATAGTGGGGCTTCTTCTCCCCATGGCAAACCCCTGACATCTCAGGATGAAGGACAGTTAAGAAATGACATTGGGTGGGCTGGGGAACAAGCGTGCTACAGCTGTTTGAAGGAATCACTAGAATCTGAGGGTGCTGTTTGTTGGTAGTGCCTTTTTGCTGGTGCAAAATACAAACAAACGAACAAAAACAAATGAACTACAACCAGGAAATGGGGGTGGGGTAAGTAGCAAATTACAGGGAGACATTTCAGAATTTATAATAAAGACACCTTCTTCTATGTGCAAATGAATTAATCAATACTGTTTCTCTTCTTCCAACAGTCAAAATATGATTCATGCCATTCTCAACATAACAATGATTGAAAATTTCATACTTCTAGGATTTTCTGGGGGTCGAGAACTGCAGATTTTACACTTTGTGATCTTCTTTGCAATGTACCTGACTGCCCTGGTGGGAAATCTTCTGATCATTACCCTGGTTGCTGTCAACAGTCATCTGCACACCCCAATGTATTTTTTTCTTGTCAATTTATCAATCCTTGATGTTGGCTCAATCTCCGTCATCATTCCCAAATCCATGGCAAATTCTCTCATGAACATAAGACTGATTTCATATTCACAGTGCGTTACTCAAACGTTTCTCTTCATCCTTTTTGCATCATCAGACTTCTTCCTCCTCACTGCCATGGCCTATGACCGATATGTAGCCATTTGTCACCCTTTGCACTATGCATCTATGATGAAATGGAGCAGCTGCATTCAAATGGCAGGTGGAGCATGGATGTTTGGTTTGTTCAATGCTGCTTTGCACACTGGTACTGTTTTTTCACTTCCTTTCTGCTCCAATGTCATCCACCAGTTCTTCTGTGAAATTCCACGCCTACTTAAGATCTCTTGCTCTGATTCATACCTCAATGAAATTTGGGCTCTTCTATTTACTGCTGTGTTAAGTCTTGGTTGCTTTGTGTTCATTGTCATGTCCTATGTTCAGATCTTTACTGCGGTCTTGAGAATGCCCTCCATGGCAAACAGGCAGAAAGCCTTCTCCACTTGCATTCCCCACATCACAGTTGTCTCCATATTATTCACCACTTCTGTCTTCACCTACTTAATGCCAACCTCTAATTCTCCATACCATCTGGATGAAGTGCTTGCTGTGTTATATACTGTGGTGCCTCCACTGATGAACCCAATAATCTACAGCATGAGGAACAAAGATGTCAAAACTGCCTTGTGGAAATTGCTGGGTTTTATTTTTGGTAGGAATAATAAAAAGAGGCCTCCTGTTCACCTATAAGCCTGTTTTTTGCAATACAGGTTTTTTTTTTTTTAAAAAAAGCACTGAGCTCACCTTACATAGCTTTTTCCTGTAATAATAGTCTTCTGTAACAATAAACTTTGCTACCTTTTTACAATAGTTTAGTTTACAATAGTTTAGGCATTTTTCGTCCAGGGTGGCCTAGCTATTTTAATCTCTGATGACCTTCTTGGCATCTTAAAGCATCTTAATTAGATGCTTATTAATGTTTCAACTAACTTGTTTTATGGCTTTATTTTGCTTTGTATTTTATTACTGTTCTGCCATCTTTTATTATATTTATTGTATTTGCTTTATTGATGACATCTACTTAATTTATATTTGGTGGAAAGTTAGAATACAAACATAAGAAATAAATAAGATTTTGTTTGTTCAGAATATTCAGAATATTTTACCTTCCTTCGTCAACACAGGCACATACTTTCAGGTCTCAGCCACACCTCTGTTTGTCCTGCCACATTCTCCCAAGAAAATCCAATCTTTAGAGCTGAATCGGAACAAACAGAAACTGTGCATTCTGCAGATGGCTGTTTGTTCTTGTTTTGTTAAAGAAAGGGTTTTCTGGGGGAAAGCAGCATGCCATGGCAAAATTGCTTGGACCTATATCCTCAAAAGCATGGGACAAGTGGAAAACCACTCTGCACAGGAGACAAGCAGATGTGTGGATGAGCCCTTGCTTCAATTTGTTTTGTTTTGTTCAGTGTGATAGTGCATATTTCTCAGTGAATGTTTGTTTGTAATTCATTCCATACATTATTATTTGTCACATATGTGGCACATGAGATGTACTGAGCATTCTTGAATGCATTAGGCTGGTGGAACTTAAGCCTGTATAAATTATGCCAGATTCACACCCTGTAAATGTCCAGCACTAGCCTAGTCAAGCTAAAAAAAAGTACCACAACACAGAGAGCCAGCTCACCTGGCATTACTTACCAGGGAATGGGGTGCACTTGTGACACACAAGGAGAGTTTTCACATCCCTTGATCAGGTGTGTATGAACTGTACAGATAGCTCACCCAAAATGGCTCATAATTGCCAGTGCAGGAATACAAACAAACTGGGCACAGAGTGCACACAGAGTCTCTAGCAGTGCTCATTGGGGCAGGCAATCAGCACAATGTGTGTGCCACACATCAGCACATGCTCTTCTTATCACACAGGTATGTGCACCAACAACATGGGGCAGTGTGGCCAGGTAAGCAAGCACACGGGAGCACACCAGAACACCCATGTTGCACCCACATTACACCCACTGCACAGACCCCAAACACCCACCTTATCTAGCATTGCAATCCCACTCCACAAGAATGCACAGCACACACAGAGAAATCCTAAAGCTAGTTTATTGAATGCACCCTATAAGTTGCACATGACCTCAGGCACTAAGCAGGCAGTGAGCAGGTAGGAAACTCAGACACAAGCTGCCCCAGATTCCTCAGGGGCTGGTGCAGAGGGCATGGCCCCAGCGATAGGCACCAGGCACATCCTCCTCCAATGTCTCTTCTTCCTCTGTGGTGGTGGCAGAAGTTTTTGACTGCAACTTGCTTAATGTCTTACCTGACGGGTCATTCCTTGATCTTTTGCAGAACACATAAGGGTCTACAAACCTCTAAAAACAGAAAGATTTGCTTTTTCCTGACACATTTGTAATTAGGCATATTCCTTTTATGTGTAAAGGGACTGTCAGAGATAGATTCACATATGCTCCTTGCATAAAGCTTAGATATAGAACCCCAATGTGATATTAGGCAAGAATTCAGGATTCCCACACAATGTCACTCCACAACAGGTTTTGCTTTCTGAAATATAATGAGGAAAACTAGTTTAATTAATGACCTTTTTATTTCCACTTAACCTTTGTTCATTCCCATACCCATTATATGCCTCTCCCGTCTACTGCATAATTTGTTTGGAAGTGGGGGACAAGCAGGACATCTCTACCTGTCTCTCGCTCCTTCTCCCCATGTAGGAGCCAGTGTGGTGTAGTGGTTAAGAGCGGTGGACTCGTAATCTGGTGAACGGAGTTTGATTCCCCACTCCTTCTCATGCAGGTGGTGGGTGACCTTGGGCTAGTCACACTTCTCTGAAGTCTCTCAGCCTCACTCACCTCACAGAGTGTTTGTTGTGGGGAGGAAGGGAAAGGAAATTGTTAGCCGCTTTGTGACTCCTTAGGGTAGTGATAAAGCAGGATATCAAATCCAAACTACTCTTCTTCTTCTTCTTCTTCTTCTTCTTCTTCTTCTTCTTCTTCTTCTATATAGGGACAATTTGGAAAAATGAATCAAGATTCCATCTCAGGCCTCACTTTGCAAAATGGTCTGCAGTCTTCTCAATGCATCTCTCAGTGTATCCTTCACGGTCTTGTTCCTAAAGCTGTAAATAATAGGGTTTAGCAATGGGGTTACTACTGTGTTGAATACTGTGGCTATTTTGTTGAATTCCATTGAAGAGCTGCCAGCTGGCTTGATATAGATGAAGATGGAGCTGCCATAATAAAGTGATGCCACAGTGATATGCGAAGTGCATGTGCTAAAGGCTTTCTTTCTGCCTTTAGCAGAGGGTATCCTAATCACAGTGACAATGATGCAGATATAAGAGATTGTTGTTACAGATACAGAGCTGAGAAGCATGAAGCAGGAAACTGCCAAATCTAAGGCCTGGAGAAAGCGAACATCAGCACAGATCATTTCCAAAAGAGGGCCACTGTCACAGAAAAAGTGGTCAATAACATTGGAGCCACAGAAAGGCAGTCCTGCCTTCAGCACCATGGAGGCAGAGATGGAAAAGAAGCTGCACTACCAACAAGACAGGACCATTAGCACGCAGACACGGGAGTTCATGATAGCAGTATACCGCAGAGGGTTGCAGATAGCCACATAGCGATCCACTGACATAGCAGCCAAAAGGAGGACTTCAGTGGAACCAGCAACAAAGTAGATATATCCTTGCAAGGCACAGGCAACAAAAGATATAGTGTTTTCCTTTGAGATAAGTAGGGTGAGCATCTTTGGAGTGACAGTTGTGGTGATGATGATCTCCAACCAGGAGAGATTCTTGAGGAAATAGTACATTGGTGTATGCAAACGGTGGTCCACATGGATCATGACGATGACTAAAGTGTTCCCAATCAAAGTCAGTATGTACATGACAAGGAAGAGGAAGAAGAGTGGTTTTTGAAACTGGTGGAGATTAGAGAAGCCAAGTAGGACAACCTCAGTGACAATGGTTTTAGAGATGTTTCTGAAGGTCATCTTACCAACATATGTTCCTTCTGAAAGAAAGTGGAATATTTAGTATATAATTAAAATAAATTAAGAAAAATCATTCTAGAAAAATCAGTGATATTATTTCCTTAGTGACTAATTTGTTCATTTTGGAAAGAGCTCATGTAGGTAAAGACCTAGGTTTCTAGGAAAAGTCAAAGCTCAGTAGTGGAATAACTGTTTTCCATGCAAAAGCTCCCAGATTCAGTCTCTGGCATCACCAAGTAGGGCTGGGGAGGTCTTCCCACCCAAAAAATCCTGGACAACCACTGACAGTAAATGTATATAACACTGAGCTAGATGAACTAGTGGTTTGACTCAAAATATTTTTCCCCCTTCACATATTTTTTATTGGTTTTCACAATATTATAAACAAACAAACAAACAAACAAACACACACACACAAGACAAACAAACATAAATCATAGCCTTATTGAAAATTACACTTATTAACTTTGTTAAGTGACTCTCTCGCTTCCCCTTGGTTGAATTTCATTGCATGTCCTTTTAACAGTTTTCCAAATCCCAATTCTTATGAAATTTAACTTAAGCATTAACATCCTTAAATCTTCACCTTATGGAATTAAACATATTAATTCATCACTTAACATAAATAAAATCCTAAGCCAATTAAGTATCTGCAAGCTATTTTCAGTTAATTTAACTTAACAAATTTAACTAGAAGAAGAAGAAGAGAAGAAGAGTTTGGATTTGATACCCCGCCTTTCACTCCCTTTAAGGAGTCTCAAAGCAGCTAACATTCTCCTTTCCCTTCCTCCCCCACAACAAACACTCTGTGAGGTGAGTGGGGCTGAGAGACTTCAAAGAAGTGTGACTGGCCCAAAGTCACCCAGCAGCTGCATGTGGAGGAGCGGAGACGCGAACCCGGTTCCCCAGATTACGAGACTACCACTCTTAACCACTATACCACACTGGCTCTAGATAATCATTAAATTTATTCCACTCTTCCTGATACTTTGACTCAAAATAAGGCAACTTCTCACATCCTTCCTATACTCCTAAGCATATAACTAATGCTATAAACTCCCTAATTTCAGTTTTCCTTTGTAGCATGAAGAAAGAGTTGCAGTTTGGGGAAAGAGTTTAATGATGTTAAGTCCACAGCAAAATATACTAGTTTAGTTAATTTTCCTTTTACTCATTATATTTTATATTATTACTGCAATTATATCCCACCTTTCCTCTAGGGAACTCCAGGTGGCATACATTGTTCCCATTTTATCCACACAACAACCACATGAGACAGGTGAGGCTAAGAGACTGTGGGTGGCTTAAGGTCACTCAGTCAGCTTCCCGGGTGAGTGGAGATTTTAATCCTGCTATCCAAGGATCAGTCCAACACTAACTATGTCAGTCTAACTATGACACCACATTGGCTTTTAGAACAGTAGCAATGACTGTCTGTGGTATCAGACTGCTAAACACATGCGCTGCTAGAACAGCTGAAACATTTCCAAATCTTGAAATATTCATTCAGGAGCTAGATGGAAATGGGAAGTTTTTCAGTTGTTTTCAAATGGTTTATTTTACTACATCTACTCCAATTATGGCTTCATATTGGTCTGTTGCGACATTCTCCAGAAACATTATTGTGATCTTTTATCTGATTTGATGAAACCAAAATGTCCCCTTTTTAACAGAGCCCTCTTCCTTCCAACTCTCACCAGATCATTGCTTATACATATCAGCACACCAGCCGTTACCTAAAATAGAATTTCTGAGCTCAGCTCCCAAAGGTAAATGACACTATTCTCCTTGTCACAGATTGCAGTGCAATCAACGAGGTCAGTATTTGATTTTGATGGGGAAATTGATGGGTGAAAAATGTACCATTGTAAATGTGTACACTCCCAATAATAAGTAATCAAGAATTTTCAAAGTACTCTTAATTTTTGGAAGTATGCATTACTCATGCAGATGATCTTAATTGAGTTAGTCTTCATGGAGTAATGCCTCAAGGTTTTATTATCTTTAAATAGATAGTTGCAGGCACAGGTAATCAGAGGGCAATGATATGCTTTCTATTTCAAAACACACTTTAATTCAGTCATTGGTTATTATTATTTTCCAGATTTGTAGAATATATTAATAGTGCACTCTGAATAATATAAGAACAATAGATTAGCCCTGGTGAATCAGGCCAAGGCCAAAGGCTCACCTAGTCCACCATCCTTTTCTACTATGTTCTCTCAAACAGAACCTGAGTGCAACATTGCTCTCCCCGCTTGTGAACCCTAGCAGCTGGTATCCAGAGGCAAACTCAGTGCTGTTTTTTCTAGAAAAAGAGGTGCAGGAACTCACCATGAATGCCTCCTTTGTTCTCTTATAGTGGCAATGGCACCCACCTGAGAAGTACTAGGACTGAGTTCCGGTGCGTTCCAGCTTAAAAAAAAGCCTCTGACGCTGGAGCTCGATCATAGCAATCAGAACTAGTAGCCCCTGATAACCTTATACTTTGTGATCATAATGAATTTGTGGTTATTCTTTAGCTTTAATAGTTCATCCTTATTTTTATTCCTTCTTTTAACATATTTTCACAACACTCAAACCCATTGCAGTCATGTTTTCCCCTCACCATATCATAATCCTTGCTCATTAAAGTCTTAATTCTGCAATGCCCCTTTTGCCTTCCAAAGGATTCTCTCCAATGTCATATTGAGTGTCCATGGTAGCATTTCCTATTCTACTTACACTTTTCCTTCATTATGGTGAGTCCCAGGTCAAAGGCAGATGCTGTGTTTCTGTAGTTACATGCTTTGCCAGTCATGGAAGAGCTGATTTTTTATCCCTGAAATGGATCCTATCTTTTTGTCTCTGCTGGGGAAATTTCAGTCAATCAGTCAGGTCAGCTGCTGTGCTAAATGATGTAGATGGATCACATAACTTTTACAGAAGAACCAGTCTCCCTCAGTTTAACTTCAATAATAACTGGAAGTCTCTGGCTGCAATCTCTCCTCAGCCATCTTCCCATGACATGCTCACTCAGGCTTGTATGTGGTGAAGCTAAATGGACATTAAATTGAAAGCAACCTGAGCAAATATATATCCTGTGAAATATGTAGGGCTATATGCACCTAATGTGCTATGTATTTTATTTAGCAGTCATCCTGGTATGTTAGTACCCTCATTTAGTTTACAGAAGAAATTCCAATTAAAGTTGGGAGATCAGGAAACTTGTACAGTGGCATCATGGCCCTATGGGAGAAACCCAATTGAGACTCATTAAACATCTCCCAACTTTCTGGGGGGGGGGGGAGAACAACAATAGCAGACACACATCCCAAGCTGCTATTTTGGATCTGATACAGTGAAGTGGATAGGGTTAGGATGTTGGACTTTGACTTGGGTTCAAACCCATCACTGTCAAGGGCCCATACTGTGACCTTGAGCATTTCCAATTTGTAGCAGCTGTAAAATGGGGCTTATTGTGAAGGAAAAGAATAACATTTGTAAAGCCCTTTAGGCATCCAAAATAATGCATAAAATATTGCTTTGACTTTTCCCTTCTAAAGTTCAGTTTTGCACAGCTGCTTGCTTTGACCACATTCTACCAAGGTGGTGACTTGAAGTGCAACTTTCTCATAACTGTTAGGTGGATTTGTAGCTAGCTGATTGACTAAACCCAAAACTAATGACTGGAGAAAAACTAGTCACATAAATGTAAATTTATCTTATTACCTATAAGAAAATCAAATTAATAAAATGCTTGTGGTTGGATGTGATTGACCCTAAGTCTGAATATTCTTATCTAGTGGTATAGAGTAAAAAACAATTTGAATTAAAGAAATGAATGACCAAGCCTGTTAGATAGATTCTATTCATTTATACATATTTCTGCAGCATGGACCTCCTTTTAACATAAATTGTAGATCTTTTAACATAGGTTGTAGATCCTCATGTCTACCATATAATCCCACCTAGTATTTATTGCACTTCATATCCATTTATTCTATGCAACTGAAATATCATCATAAAGAGACAGCCTAACTAATCTTAATATGGTAGTACTGGGGGAGCATTGCAGAACTAGCTAAAGCAGAATAGCTCTATCACTAATGCACAATTATTGTGTTAAGAATATGTTGCAGAATATACCTGCAATAAAAGACCAGTCTGGAGGTGCCCTTAGTCTGGACGCAACCTGTTATTTTTTCAGTTGCCACAGTCCAAAGCAGAGTTAAGCATGCTTAAGCCCACCGAGATCAACAGCCTTTGTCACATTTGTCTTGGATTGTGGTTATTGATTTTTAAATTAATGATGTATATCCTATCAGGAAGGCTCAGGTGGGCAAAAATTAAAATTAAAATAAGAGTCCCCATGATAGCAAAATAGGGGAAAAAATTAAATCACTTGTAATGCACCATGTTTGGGATTTATGTTTATGGGTCACTCAGATGCAAAATATTAAGGTGAAGGGAGTTGAAGGCAGCATGGAATGGTACTTGGGACAGGAGCATCATTTGAAAATTGGAAGAACTTGCTCCCTACTTGAAAAATATTGCAGGCACCCATGGTCACAAGTTCCTATGCCTAATATGAACTTGCTTATTGCTCCTCTGAATGCTGCTCTTTCAAAGTTCTGCTAAGACCACAAGGGTTAAATTTACTTCACCCTTGTAAAGTAACATGTAAAGTAGTAAAAGAATTCTGGGAAATGATACATAATGAACTGAAAAAAAATGTTTAAAATAACTTTTTCTAAAAAACCCAAAACTTTTCTTTTAGGAATTCTAGGTGCTGAAATTCCAACGGATCAGAAAAAGACTATTCATGTATGCAACCACTGCTGTCCAGACGTTACTAGCCCAGAGATGGAAAGAAGACCCTACCAGAGAAGAATGGCAGATTAAGTTGATGGACTATGCTGAAATGGCAAAAATGACCAGAAGAATCAGAATTCAGGAAGACCAAATTATTAATAAGGAATGGGGGAAATATATAATTTACCTTAAAACCATTGTAAGCAATTCAAATTATTAGTAGGATTGGAGTACCACTTATAGTTTAATGTTGAATTTTGGTTATAATGGAGATTTAATAGATTTGGATTAATAGGCAAGATGAGGGAGGAAAGGTTAATATAAGGACCCACAAAAGGGAGGAGGGAAGCCCAGGAGATTCTTCAGAATTCTCTTTCTATGTTTGTTGTTTGTAAATTGTTTGTCAATTTTAAAATCTGGGGGGGGGGGGGGAAGAATTAAAAAAAAAGGAAAAGAAAATTTACTCCACCCTTTCTGGATATAGATAGATAAAGATATAGATATGGATGATATAGATATAGATAGATGCATGCGATGTGAAATCACATGTTTAAGTTACACATAGGCCCTGATAGTGATCTTAGCTGTCTACCCCCCTACTCCCCAGACCTTAGTAAGATAACTCTAAGATGGGGCTTGTTATTTATTGGCTGAGTTTTTATTTTTTCATCTTTCCCTTGCTAGTCACAGCAAGGAATGGTTGACACTTTGGTAAGAGTTATGGGAGTACAGGAATATAATAATATTGCTCCTCTCCCTCTGTCTTCATTCATTCTTTGAATATTTAACAATATCTGCAGATCTCAGTTTTGGGGTGTTACTAATATAGTCACTACTGTATAGTGGTTCAGGAGAATTTAGCATTTTTTACTTTGGAAAGTGAGCTAAATAATAGATGGAAAATCTTCTTTATTAACTGATTATTTGATGTTTTGCAATTTAGCACAATCCCCAACTTGTCTGTGGAGAGAAAAATCTGAGCTTTCAGAATGCAATGTGTTATTTCTTTCCAAGAACATTCAGAAATGCAACTTGCATTTCCCTGTTTCTGAAGCTGTAGATGAGGGGATTCAGAAAAGGAGTGATGATGGTGTATAACACAGAGATCAAGCGCTCCTGTTCCATGGAGCGGCTGGAGGAAGGAGACATGTAGGTGAAGATGGCTGTGCTGTAGAAGATGCTCACCACAGTAAGATGGGAAGCACAGGTTGAGAATGTCTTGATCCTACCCTGTGCTGAATGAATTTTGAGTACAGCTGAGACAATGAGGATATAGGAGAGTACAATCAAGGAGACTGTTGTTATCATTATGCTTCCGGAGATTATGAAAGTCACCAACTCAGCAAGGGAGGTATCTGAGCAGGAGAGGTGCAGGAGAGGTGGGATGTCACAAAAGAAATGCACAATCTTATTGGACCCACAGAAGTTCAGGGAGAATATAAAAGATGTGTTGACAATGGCATTGATATTTCCAATGGTCCATGAAGCAGCCAAAAGCCACCTGAGGATTGGCTGGCTCATGAGCAAAGTGTAGCGCAGTGGGTGGCAGATGGCGGCATAGCGATCATATGCCATGACAGAAAGAAGGGCGCCTTCCGTGGCAGCTGTGGTTAGAAAAAAATACATCTGGATCACACAGCCTGCAAAGGAGATGGTCTTGTCCTTGGACAGAAGGTCCCACAGCATCCTTGGCACGGTGGTGGTGATGTAGCAGATCTCTGTAAATGACAGGTTGCTCAGCAAGAAGTACATAGGAGTGTGGAGGTGCTGGTCAGCCTATATTAAAATAATGATGGTTAGATTCCCTGATAAGGTGATTACGTAGATCATCAGTCCAATAGCAAAGAGGAGGCTCTGGAGTTTAGGGTCATCTGACAGTCCCAAAAAGATGAATTCTTTCAGAGTGGTTTGGTTTTTCCTTTCCATTTTGCCATGGATTTCTATCTCCAGAAGGCATCAGGACTCCTCAGAGGGCTTCCTTCACTGTACAAAGAGCTGCACATTCAGGAGAGTGGGGGGGGGGGACATAATAAGAGGGGTTAAGTATTGACAACTGTTTAATGGGACTTTAAAGTCTGACACAGCTACTGATAAAATGTTAGGTAGCACTGATTGCACTTCATAAAAATGGCTATTGGGAAGACTCCATGGACGGATTTCAATCATGCTGAGTGACTGACTGTGGGGCCTAGATATATTTCCCTCCAAAGCAGAATGGATAACAACTTCTCAAACATCCTTGCCCTGTAACAAGTGACGTGGCTTAATTGTTTGTGTCATGTGAACAATTTGTTCTCCAGGCATTGTGTTGTCTTGCACCTGTGTCTCTCTATCTTTGTGTTCCATCATTATGTGTTGATCTATGAGGTTCTGAAAGAAGGAAATAGGAAGCCAAATCTCTCTGATTAAGTTCATTTCCTCTATGCCTGTCAATTATGTGGAGACAAACTACTGTGCTACTGGAGCTAAATCAGGGTCAGTGTGAGTATAACACAAAAGGAGATGTCACTTCCCTCCTTCCAACTGAGAAGACCTACGGATTCAAAAGTTTAGTGTCAGAGACCTCCTGGTGAGCCCTTACTCTTTGAGCTTCAGACTTTTGCTATCATTAGAGCTCATCCTGTTTTGTTTATTTGCTGTACTGTTACATCCAGCCTAGTGCTATGCATTTCTCCCTTCTCCCTATAAGTCACCACTGAGGCATTTAGCCTCAGAATTTCTCCAGCTTTTTCTCGGTCTTCTTACTTTCCCTCCATTGCAATGGCTGCCAGCTCTGCTTCTCCCAGTCTCCTCTTGTTCCTTCCCTCTCTTCTACCATGTCATGGCCTCCGACTTCTGGTCTATCCTGACTGACCAATTGAGACCAAGATGTAAAAAGAAGCAGACCATTTGCCTCAGCACTACCTCTCTATGTTTGGATTAAATAGAACAAATGTGTATTGATATATTGGTTATCCCTTCTGTATTCTATTTTCCCATATATCATATAAATTCCTCCAATGACCACTTTGTTAGTCTCTCTTTGGTCTAACAACTGCTACTGAATGAAAGCAAAGGACTTTGCAGCTACACAAGCCAGCCACTATTGTTAAAATCCATGTTATTTTACAGTTATCAGGGATTCACTCAACACTATATTGAGTTATTAATGAGCTTACTATTCCATGTGTTGTAATATTCTTGATTTACCAGTTACACTGATGTACTTCAAATTATGGCAGTGGCAACTCCTACACATATTTGAAAGCTACACATTTTGCAGCTACAGCATCTCAGATCAAGTTAATCCACACTCATTCCAGTTTCATGAGCATCCCAGGAGCCCTTACTACACACCAAGCACATATTGGGATAAAGCAGTGAATCTACTGTTCAAAGGGGGAGGGGGAGGAGAAGCCAGCATTTCCTTTAGTGTGCCCAAGTTCTTGAACATGCCTAAATAACCCTGTTGGATCCTAGCCATAAACTCTTCAGGCTCAAACTAAAGGCACCAGATCCATCCCTTTCAGTGGGGGAAGGGTCTGTCTAAAATCATATGAAGCAGGGGAAGGAAGTCCACTTGTGAGAGTTAAAAGAGAAAGAGAAACAAACCTCATTCCATTGCTAAGATGTCAATTCTGAAGTCATACAGTAAACGAATCAACATTTCATTTTGGGTGCCTTTTTATTTGCTGTCCAGCATCTCTTCTTATTGACAACTGCATAGTAAGATGCTTGTGTTATGCTAACTTCAGATTATTTCACCGTGGGGCTGTTGAAATTAGTCCCATTGAGGAATGTAAAGAATCTACTTGAGTCATTAAAATATTCTCAAGTGGGAGCAGCTCAAAGAGCTGAGGGAATAAGTACAGTGGATATCTATCAGAAAGGCCATGAGGCAATTTTGTGTTTTTACATTTCCCAATCTTAATTTAAAGCATGCTAAAATTCTAATAGAAACATTCAAAAATGTGGTTTATGACCAGTTCAGAAATCCTTAATGATATGTTTGAAGAGCAAATATGCCATGCCATGTATTTTCATTCTTTTTGTCCCTAAATTGTTTTCATTTTTAAAAAGCGGAATTGTTTTTAAAAAGCGGAATTGGAATGCTGTAATGTAAGTAGAGCAGCAAAAATGCTTTTTCCTTCCTGCCATTTATTGCCTTGGCAGAAGTTTGGGTAAAGCACGGGTGGAGGAGAAGAAAATGGTGGTTTTAAACAATCACAAAAGGTTTGAATAAAGGAGGGATGAAGGGACATTGAGAGGTTGTATTTTTTTTTTTAGAAAATCCCCCCAAACATAACAGTTTTTAACAATGAGAAGTATAACACAAATGGTAACACCACAAAGTGAAAACAACTGAGCCTTTCCAAACACCCTTCTTACTGTACTGAAATGTTGTTTTAAACAACCACTTCCCCTCTGAGTGTTATCCTTGCAAACTCCACTCAAACCTCTGCCATTATTTAAAATGGCTACTTTTTTTTCTTTCAGAGTCCCTTCCTTCTTGCTGTACTCAAACTTCTCCCTCTTCCATTTATCAGCTGCCTCATGTGAGATAGATAAAGGATGTGGAGCCCTCAAATATTCCATAGTACTTTACTCAAACCTCTGCCATTGTTTAAAACTGACACTTTGCTCTAAGTTCTCTACATTCCTGCTTTAAATTCTTCTGCTGTTTTAAACCACAACTTCCCCCCTCTCAGTGATCTTCCATTCTCGCTCCTGTACCACAGCCACTGCTGTTGTACAATCTGCCTTCATTTTTGCTCCCCTATCCTACTCTGCCTTCATGAAAATTCAGGACTGTGAAGAGGTACTACAAATCCTCCAATGGGGGTGAATGATGACAGCCTTACATTTTTATTATATATAGAGAAATATGTAACAAAACAAATTTCTTTAGTACATTGTACAGTAAAGTGTGTAATAAATGAGAGAAATTTCTGAAAGAAATCAGCCAGCCCAGCGTTGTGTCTTCAAATTTTATCAATTTCTAATCTCCAATATCTAATGCTTTCAACCACCATTTCATCAATTTAGGTGAAAAAGATTTCTATCCCCGAGCTAATACAATTTTAGCTGCTACAAAGGAATTCACAATTCAAATGCCCCATAAAGATAAGCATCTCAAGAGCTGAATATATTATTTTCTTGGTGTTTTGAGAGCTTGTCCACAATCTTTGAGGTTATCCAGCCAAGTCTCAGTCAGCACAGACCCATTGAAATCAATTAAGCCCAAAGGCTCAGTTCCACATATGACGAACATTGGATGCACCTCTTCATTTGTAGGTCTAAATTGAAAATTTGCAGCAAAATCCTTCCTTTTGAGATGGTAGGGGAAGCTCAAAGTGATTTAATTCTTCTGAAACATCCACCCCAATTTCAGAGTGATAACCAGCAACTCTTCAATGCCTGTATCTAGTGGTTCAGGGTGGATTCTGTTGGGTCTACATACCAAAGCCAATGTTCAAACTTCTCCACATGCTAATAGTTCTCCAGCTTTTTCAACCATAAAGGACGGTGGGCTGACTCCCACTTCACAAAGCCGCTGATTATACATGCAAAGCACTCTATTATCTGGTTTTCCTCCTCAAAAATGAGAAGGCTGTTGGACTTGTTGGGAGTGTTGTTGGAGGAGTGGGAGAACCCATGACACACAGAAAAGGAAAACTGCCTCATGTTTCCATGGACAATGATCCTGGACCTTAAGGCTGTATTGCAGGGGTGGGGAGCCTACGACTCTCCAGATGTTACTGGACTCCAACTTCCATCAGTCCCAGATAGAATGATCAAAAGGCTATAGAATTTGTAGTCCAGAAACAACTGTAGGGCCACAGGTTGCCCACTTCTGCTGGCTTGGGTTATCTATTTTTGTTACTGATAGGAATAAAAAAGAGCATTAATGGTGACAAATAAATATAACAAAATGTGTAAACGTTCACACAGCTAAAACATTTCAAATATTTTTCAACCTGTGTTATTGATTTTCTTTGCTGAATTGTTCAAGATTCCTGGCCCATTTTCTCTATGTGTTTGTTCCAAACAGTCTACAAAGAGCACTTTGCACATCCTTGTTCCTGAAGCTGTAGATTAGAGGGTTCAGTAGAGGGGTGATGATGGCATAGAGCACAGAGACCAGCTGCTCCTGTTCAGTGGAATGGCTGGAGGATGGAGTTAGGTAAGTGAAGATGATGGTTCCATAGAAGATGCTCACCACAGTGAGGTGGGATGCACAGGTGGAGAAAGCTTTGATCCGACCCTGAGATGTATGTATTTTGAGCACAGTGAAGACAATGAAGATGTAGAAGAGTAGAGTTAGGAAGAAGGACATGGTAATGCCACATCCGGAGACTGTAAAGGTCACCAGTTTGCTCAGTCTTGTGTCAGAGTAGGAGAGGTGCAAAAGGGGAGGAATGTCACAGAAAAAGTGCTCTATTTGGTTTGAATTACAGAAGTCAAGGGAGAAAACCAAGGCTGTGTTGATGATAGAGTTGAAGTTGCCAACAGTCCATGAAACTGTTAGCAATCCTTTACAGGTTGGCTGGCTCATCAGCACGGTTTAGCGCAACGGGTGGCAGATGGCTGCGTAACGGTCATACGCCATGGCTGAGAGGAGTACACACTCTGTGCCTCCTAAAGTGACAAAGAAATACATCTGAAGAACACAGCCAGTGAAGGAGATGGTCCTGTCTCCTGACATGAGGTTCCAGAGCATCTTTGGGATAGTGGAAGAGGTGTAGCAGATCTCAATGAATGAAAGGTTGCCGAGGAGGAAGTACATTGGTGTCTGGAGGCACCGGTCCACACAAATCAAAGTCATGATGGCTAGATTTCCTACTAAAGTTAGCAGATAGATTAAAAGTACTAAGGAAAAAAGAAGTTTCTGTTGGGCTGGATCACTGGATAAGCCCAGGAGGATGAACTCTGTGACAACTGTGTGGTTCACCTTCATTCTGCTCATCTTTGACCATCTTTTATGATAGGGCTATAAGACTCCTTGTACCTGAAGCTCAACAGCAGATGTTATAAATGTACACTATTAGTGAGAAACAACATCGAGAAGTTAATTTAGAATTTTCTAGGTTTCACCAAATAAATTTCTGGAGAATTATGGAACTGATTGTAGCCGGCAGGGGCATTGCTAGGTACTTAAAGCACTAAGGACAGAGAGACCCGTGACACCATTTTGCATAAATGTAAACAATACCTCTGCGCAAAATAATATCATAGGTTGTTGGGATCTCACTGGCAATGCTCTTTACAGTTTGCCCACTTGCCCTGTAAGCATCTTTTTAAGCATAAAAGAAATGAAACATAAAGCATCCAAATATATAAATGCCCCACCTTTTTAGAAAATCTGAGATTCCTGTCTAACAAGGCTGCTTTAAAAGGGACTTGTAGCATGTAAAGCAAAGAGGTCACATAGAACCATAACGAGTGAGGTTGTGACCAGACGATTCCAAGACCCCTAGCTGTTCTTATTATGGTTCTTTAAATTTTTAAACCAGACTTGGATCAAACAGCTTCTTAAAGAGAGAACTCCCTAAAATCAAGGACTATCTTAGGGATCACTGGATTTTGCACACCTCCTTCTGTGAGCAGAGAGAGAGAGGTCTGTCCTTGAAAGCCTGTTCCTAGCTGCTGTGGAAAAGAGTGCCACAGTTGGTGCACTAATGGTGGAGAAGGGGGAAAGGAAACATTCTGGTGTGTGTTTGTGCATCCATCCATATCTCTCTCTCTCTCTCTCTCTCTTTCTCTGTGTGTGTGTGTGTGTGAGAGAGAGAGAGAGAGAGAGCGCTTTGGGTCATCTGGATCCAAATCTCTCCCATTTCTCCAACTCTCTAGCCACCCATCACTCTAGCCACCCATCTTCTGTCATGACTGATGCAAGACCAGTAGAGCTCAGGATTTGGCAGAATCACAGATTCTCCCTCCCCTCCTACAGAGGAGTGCTCTGTTACAGTGCAACCTCATATAAGTCTCCACTGAAGTAAATCCTTTTGTGGTAAGTGGATATACTGTTGTCATCTAAAATTACTTACCATATACTGAGTTACTTTTAAAAAATGATTTCATTTGTAAATACCAAAAAATGATAAATAACAAAGTGCAATACTAAAGATCTCACCAAGCTTTAAGTACGTCTTTACCTGTGCCATGCTCTTTATGCTTTTGTTTAATTGCAAGGAGTCATCCCTTTTGTAATCTCTTTCCAGAAAAAGATGTAGATAAAGATAGTATTTTCTTAAATCTCACAGACCAGTTTCAGTAGCTTGCTGGTCTACTTCTGCCTCCTCCACGATGCAGCTGCAAACTACATTACACCAGGTGTAGTAAATAATGCAGCGAGGTGTTCCTAGGGGATTGTGTGAATGTCTACTACATAAGGTCTTGATCTCTACAGACAGAATTAGTAGTTACTCGTGGAAGGTTTCCTCTAAGGACAGCTTAATATACTGTACAATCAGCACTGAGGATCTTATCAGAGCTTTTGCAAACCACCGAAACACAAAATTGACATTGGGATTTTCCATCAGCCTGTATCGTCATGATAACTTTGTTGTAGAAACAATTGGAAGATATATAGCTGGATATCCTGTACATATAACTTCAGTAGCATTAGGCTAATTTGTCCAATAAGGCTCATGGCAAAAGGAATTCTGTACTGCGTTGAATTTTTATATCTACCTTCTGATTTGTAAATGTTATCAACTATTCTACATGTCACACTTGGCATATCTAATAAAAATATCTTGTTCCTTGATTTCAGTAGGACTTGGTACAGGAGTAGTCAAAGTGATGTCATCATGGTGTTGTTGGAATCCAACTCCCAAAATCCACAGTCATCATGGTCAACAGTCAGAGATGAGACTTGTAGTCCAACAATATCTGGAGAGCACCATGTTGGCCACCCCTGACTTAGGATATTACCCAATGTATTTTAAACTAATCTGATGAATTTTGTGGTGGATCTTAACTTTTCAATTTACTGGTCCCATATCTATTATCTGTTCTTCCCAAGTGCTCTCTGAAGTGCTCCCTGCACTTCCTTGTTCCTGAAGCTATAGATCAGGGGGTTGAGCATGGGAGTGATGATGGCATACAGCACAGAAACTAGGCGGTCCTGTTCCATAGAATGAGTGGAGGAGGGCCGTATGTAGGTGTAAATGATAGTACCAAAGAAGATGCTCACCACAGTGAGGTGGGAAGCACAGGTGGAGAATGCCTTGATTCTACCATGAGCTGTGCGGATTTTGAGCACTGAGGAGACTATCAAGGCATAGGAGAGAAGGGTCAGGCAGAATGGCACAATGATAACACACCCAGAGATGGTGAAGGTTATGAGCTGGCTGACAAATGTGTCAGAACAAGAGATGTGCAGAAGGGGAGGTATGTCACAGAAGAAGTGGTCAATCTCATGGGAGTGACAGAAATTTAAGGAAAAGACCATTGCTGTGTTGACCATGGAATTGAAGTTGCCAACAGCCCATGAAACTGCCAGCAGACTCCTACGTACTGGTGGGCTCATGAGCAGAGTGTAGTGCAATGGGTGGCAGATAGCTGCATAGCGGTCATATGCCATGGCTGAGAGGAGCACACACTCTGTGCCCCCCAACGTGACAAAGAAATACATCTGCAGTGCACATCCTACAAAGGAGATTTTCTTGTCTCCCAACAAGAGATCCCACAGCATCTTGGGGACTGTGGTGGAAGTGTAGCAGATCTCAATAAAAGAGAGGTTTCCCAGGAGGAAGTACATGGGTGTGTGGAGGCTTTGGTCCACCCGAATTAATACAATGATGGCCAGATTCCCCGACAAAGTCAATAGATAGGCTGAAAGTCCTAAGGCAAAGAGAAGCATCTGATTCTTCACATCAATAGAGAATCCCATGAGGATAAACTCTGTGACACTTGTTGCATTCTCTCTTCCCATAGATTTGAGGGAGTCCATCTTCGGTCAGGATAGTGAGCCTTCCTAAGTGGGAGGGGAGGTCACAGCAGTTTGATCTGTTAATGCTGGTAGTTCTGTAAATAAGAAGCAGTGAGTCAGTTAGGATGTTTGCAAATAAGCTTTTATTGTTCACCTACAGTTGTCATTGTAATTTCACAGAATGTCTAGGCCAGGGCAGAAGGCATCCTGCGGGTAACTGCAGTAAAATACAGTGGTGCCCCGCAAGACGAATGCCTCGCAAGACGAAAAACCCGCTAGACAAAAGGGTTTTCCGTTTTGGAGGTGCTTCGCAGGACGAATTTGCTATGGGCTTGCTTCGCAAGATGAAAATGCCTTGCGATTCCTTGGTCCCCCCCCCCCCTTTTTCCCAAGCCCCTAAGCCGCTTAATAGCTGTTTGCTAAGCCGCTTAACAGCTGATCTAAGCTGCTTATCAGCTGATCTAAGCCGCTAATAGCCTTTTAGCAGCTAATCCGCTAATCCCTTAAGCCTTTAATAGCCGCTAATAGCCTTTTAGCAGCTAATCCGCTAATCCCTTAAGCCTTTAATAGCCGCTAATAGCCGCTAAACCGCTAATAGGCACTAATAGAGCTAATCCGGTAATGGGCTTGCTTCCCAAGACAAAAAAAAACCGCAAGACAAAGAGACTCGCGGAACGGATTCTTTTCGTCTTGCGAGGCACCACTGTATAGCTAGCTAGTTTAGGGCTAGTTAATGCATGAATGGGCTAAGACCATAGAATTGTTTTCTTAGACTCAGTTAGGTCACACCCCCTCAACTCTGGTGAAGTGAAACTTCCTTCTTCACTTGTTTTCACCATGTGAATTCATCAAGATAGGATGTGATTGAACTTGCTCTATAAAAAACTCAGACCATGTGCTTAGAAGTATTTCACAATTTTTGTATACTATTCTGGTGTTATTTGCTTCCAGAAAAAAATCTGTTTGCAAATAACATGAAAATATGTGTTAAATCTGCAATATATTCCACCATATTTCCAGAAGTGGCTGTTATGTTGTGTGAAATGTCCAATACAATGTGGCAGTTAATAGTTACTGAAGCAATGGGAAAATAAAATAAACTGCTGTATCAGTGCAGAGTAGACTAGAAATCAATGGCATTAAGTAACTTCAGTCCCTTGATCTTAATGGATCTATTCTGGGTATGCCTATGTACTGATGGCTATGCCTATGGCAATGTACTGATAGGAGCATTAAAATGCAGTTTCCCCATAGGATAAAAAGTATTAATGCTAAATAAATCAGGAAACATGATTACAGGATAATTCTGTAAATTACTTTAGAAATCTATGCATATTATAAAGCAAACCTAAAACATTTACAAATCTTTAAACTAGAAATACAAGGAAACATTTAAAATGTGAAAAATAATCAATAAACAATTCATGATTCCAAGGCTGTTAAGAAAATCTTAAGTGCCAGAAAGCCATATTTGAACAACTCCTCTTTCTTCTACATAGGATGCTAAAAGGGCACTTGTAGAGGCAGGTTTCATTCCTAGTCATGGGTTGGTATGCAGCTAAAATGTTCCTACCCACTTCTACAAATGCACAGCTGGTTATTACCAAGAACAAAAAGGCATTCCATATTTCTGACACAGATGCCCTATGTCCCTCTCCAGGAACCCAAATACAGGCCACTTCCACAATTACATGAATATGCTGTTCATGAGGGTTTCGGGCGAGGGACAGGACTGGAGAGGAGCAGTTCCCTGGATAAGTGCATATGAGACCTATAAGCTATTCTGATATGAACTCCAAAACTATTATTTAGAGAACAATGCTACCTCCCTCCCTCCAATGTTAATGGGTGGTGTGGTGTCCGGATGCTGTCAGCGGCTACTGGCTGGTTGCCCAGGAAAATATAAAGACAAGGGAAGGTTTCTTACCATCTTTTCTTATTTCAATATTTACAGAGAGAGGCTATAGAACCCAGCCTCTTGGATAATGGCGTTGTCCTGAGTGAATCTCCACCCCTGTCTCTCTCACTTCACCATTCGGCACTTCTACGGGTGTTGCTATGTGCCCTCTGTCTTTGAGCTCTTTGCTCTCTTACTTTCAAGGCTCACTGGGTTCTGGGAGATGGATGGTCTGGGATGCTTTCTAATGACACCGTGTCAGCCAGCCACAGTTCCCCTTCTGCCTCCTCCTCCTTTCCCATTATTTCCCAACTTTCCCCCTCATCTGCCTCTGAGCTGTGACCTCCCATAAACCACTGTTGTAAATCTATACTGTCTTTCTTTTCCTCCTCCCTGGAAGGGTCAGGAAGGGGAGGCAGTCCACCATTCCTCCTCTGCCCAGTCCCTGACAGGTGGGTATGTCTACTTGGTGACAACACTGAAGTTAAGAAGAAGGAAGGGTTGGTTAGCTTGCCTCCTCCCCTCTCTTTCCTGGTGCAGGCAGTGCTGGATTACCAAATAGGCAAAGTAGGTGCCGGCCTGTTAGGGGCTCAGCAATTTTAAAATAGGTTTATTAAAATTGTTGGTTGGTAAAATCAAAAACATATTAGGAGATAATTTGTGAGGGGCCCCTGAGATTTTGACTGCCTAGGGACCTCCGCAGGGTTTAATCTGGCACTGGACTCAAGCTGTAGCCTATATCTGCTGCCCTAGTCAGGGTGATCGGAGTTGTGGTCCAGCAGTCTCCAGAGGGCCACAGGTTTCCCATCTCTGGAGTAGACCTTTATTTCCTTTGCCCACAAAGGACTGTACACACTACAAGAAGTCTGTCTCCAACGATTAAAACCTCTGTTATATTGGCCATTAGTTAAAGAAGATGTATGTTTATTAATAAAACAAAAGGTGACATTTGTAGAAGAGTGAAAATAGAAAGAGACACCTTAAACAGGATCACATTTTGTATCTCAGAACAATCCTTGAAGCTGCCCACTGAGCTGCTTTCACAGTCCAGAAAACATGAGAAGAGCCATAGTTGAACAGGTAAGAGCCTCATTTCTTCCCTTTTACTATGTATGCTGCTTCAAAATGTAAAAGAGATACTAGTGTTGCCAGCCATTTCCAATCGGTGCTTCTTTCTTGGTACTGGAATTATCTCATCATCATCATCATCATCATCATCATACATTTTTATTTATACCCCGCCCTTCCTGGTTCAGAAAACTGGGCTCAGGGCGACTAACAACAATTTTAAAACACTTAATTGTAAAAGCAGCATAAAATACAGTATAAAAACATGAATAACAATAAAATTCTCATCACCTTGAGAAGTCAAAGTTCTTCCTGCCCTAGGCCCCAGTTGTTCTGGGGTGGCTTTTATCTATTATCTGAGAACCTTCATCTCTTCCCTTCTGCCACTGAATATCTACTACAGCCATCCTTTTGCTGTTTTTCTTTTTTAAAACCAAGACTATTTCCTCTGGGGCTGCAAGGTATAATGGGCATGAAGAAAAAGAGAGCACATGGATGATCATTAGCACTGCCTCTTGGGAGAGGGAGAAATAAGTTGATCCAGAAATAATAAATAATGTTTGTGGCTTTGGAAGTAAACTAGACTTGGGGCTGCTGAGTTTGTCAATAATTGCTCCCGGGGGATACTGTGAATCAAAGAGGACTACATCTTCCTTTAAATGTGTGGCTGCTGCTCACTCATTTCTCCCATGGTGTTACAGTAAAGGTAAAGGGACCCCTGACCATTAGGTTCAGTCGTGGCCAACTCTGGGGTTGCGGCACTCATCTTGCTTTATTGGCCAAGAGAGCCGGTGTACAGCTTCTGGGTAATGTGGCCAGTATGACTAAGCTGCTTCTGGCGAACCAGAGCAGCGCACGGAAACGCCGTTTACCTTCCTGCTGGAGTGGTACCTATTTATCTACTTCCACTTTGACGTACTTTCGAACTGCTAGGTGGGCAGGAGCTGGGACCGAACAATGGGAGCTCACCCCATCGCGGGGATTTGAACCGCCAACCTTCTGATCGGCAAGCCCTAGGCTCTGTAGTTTAACCCACAGCACCACCCGCGTCCCGTTTCACAGTATGTACTTAAATCAGGAGTAGCCATACAGTGAAGGCCCTGACAAGGACCTGTGGTCCACCAGATGTTGCTTTCCTGATCATTAGGGCTGATGGGAATTGGAGTCCAATGACATTTGGAGATCACAGATTCTTGCCCCTTCATTATAAATTCTTGTAAGGCTATTTTTATTTTATTTTACCAGAAATCAGAACACAGTTTACACTTATGAATTTAATGTATTTATTATCCACCATTCACCATAAGATCCTAGGGTAAATTTACAGCCATATACAGTGGTGCCTCGCAAGATGAAATTAATTCGTTCCGCAAGTCTCTTCATCTAGCGGTTTTTCCGTCTTGCGAAGCAACCCTATTAGCGGCTTAGCGGATTAGCGCTATTAGCGGTTTAGCGGCTATTAGCGGCTATTAGCGGCTTAAGGGATTAGCGGATTAGCTGCTAAAAGGCTAGTAGCGGTTTAGCGGCTTAGAAAAAGGGGGTGGGGAGCGAAAAAAAATCTCAAGACTCGCAAGACATTTTCATCTTGCTAAGCAAGCCCATAGGGTAATTCGTCCTGCGAAGCACCTCCAAAACAGAAAACCCTTTCGTCTAGCGGGTTTTCCGTCTTGCGAGGCATTCGTCTTGCGGGGTACCACTGTAATAATAAACCATTAAAATAAACTTAAAAGTTTACAAACCGATATGAAATACAATGGTACCTCGGGATGTGAACAGGATCCATTCCGGAGCCCTGTTCACATCCTGAATGGAATGCAAGACGCGACAGCGCGTCTGTGCATCCACGGGTCGCGTTTCTGCACTTCTGCACGTGCGCGTGACGCATGTGCGTGGTGAAACCCGGAAGTAAAGCACTCCGTTACTCCCGGGTCACCACGCAGTGCAACCCGAATTTGTCTAACCTGAAGCGTATTCATCCCGAGGTATGACTGTATTAAAATAAATCAATTTAACACTGCATTAGTAGCCAACAGTTTTACTAGCATAAAGCAAGTCAGTGTAATGAAGCTGGCATAAAGTTACACCAGAGCCCAACCCCTTTCAGCATCAGGGATGTTGTCGCTGCTGCTCTGCCAAAGGTTGGCAGAGGGGAAAACAACCTTTTCAAATAGTGTCCTATGCCAGCTTGTCACGTCGTGTAAAGCGTGTTCTCCAATAAATGAGAGCACGTGTTGCGGTGTGGGCCACCGGGCCAGGCCTCTTGTTGCCAGGCTGGTTAATAGTTATTGCCTGGCATCTGTGATTGGATAACCGGGTTGCTGGGGCAAATTGTATGTTGCAAATTGAGTGGGTGGGACCATAGTCTTTAAATATTGGTGCACTCTGGTTTCTCTTTCTCTTTGCAGAGTGCATCGGATCAGGAGCAATCTTCTCATTGTCTGGTTACATTTCTTTATTTCCCCCCTTCTTTTTAATCCTCTCTAGTCCCTTAATTAATTTAATTCCCCTCTCTAGTCCCTTAATTAATTTAATTCCCCTTTTTTCCTGTTTGATTTCCCACCCCACCCCTTTCCCTGCCCTGTGGGTAGAGTCTCCCTGTACCTGTGAGCGCTGCCTGTGCATAATCCTCCTGGGCTTGCCTTTCCCAATAGGGAGAGAGCCCCCATTAGGGGCTTTCTTTTGCAAAGAGGTTTCCCCCATTTTTGCCTGTTTAATTGTGGGGCTAGTCAGGGCTGTTCCCAGCCTAGCTAGAATCACTTCGTTTATAGTATCCCCAGAGGTTGGCTTTATTTTGGTTGCATGCAGTGCTGTTGGCCGAGTTTTAATTTAGCCTTGGGCAGGAGCACTATATTGAGTTCCTTTAATATTGCAATGAGACAAAAAAGGCAGAGAGCAGAAGCATGGAGGCCTTCACGGCCTTCTCGGCCTGCACATATCATTCAAGCCTAAGCCTGCTACAGTTAGCAGTACAGTAAATTCCCAGCTTACCTGGAATCACTTTCGTTTATAGTATCCTCATAGGTTGGCTTTATTTTGGGTGATTGCAGTGCTGTTGGCCAAGTTTTAATTTAGCCTTGGGCAGGAGCACTATATTGAGTTCCTTTAATATTGCAATGAGACAAAAAAGGCAGAGAGCAGAAGCAGGGAGGCCTTCACGGCCTTCTCGGCCTGCACATATCATTCAGGTCTAAGCCTGCTACAGTTAGCAGTACAGCAATTGTTAGTCTCCGTGGCATGTGACTCACTTTCTCTATAAGAATTTATCTGTTTGCAGGCTCACTGGTGGCTAATGTATATCTTAGGCAGACAGAGTGGAGCCAGCGGCTCTCCGTGCCTCCAGTGAGCACTCTGTGTATGCTCTTTAACTATGCTGTTTCTGAACAAGTTTATTTTCTTCAAGTTTGTTTGCCCTGATAGTGGCAACTGCCATTTTAGAGATGAGCCATTGTGGCTTAGTGGCTAGAGCGCAGGACTAGGACCTGGGAGACAGGGTTCATATCCCCCACTTAGCCATTCTTATCACATAACATAACAAGCTGCTCCTTTTGGACTATTCTGTTGCTTGGTAGTTCGGCCCACTTGTGATATTGCTCCCAAAAAGAAGTTTGGGTTTCTTGAGGGCGTGCTTCCCTCTAAAGGGCAAACAGGGGCACCTGGACAGGCGGTGGGCTGCCTCGAGTTTGTTAACTCATTGGAAACATTTATGTCTGGCCTAGCAAGTGATCTTAGGGCTTGGCCCGCTTGGCCCTAGAATTTGATGGCCTCTGGCAGCGTTTACGGCCTGAATAGCTTCCCCATGTGGTGCACAAAGCATTGGTTTCACCAGTTCCTCACATTTAGTTTTTTGCAGACTATGACAGAGCCTTTGCAGATGCCTCCAGAGATTGCTTCTCCTGCAGAGGTTGACTTGCTGATGCCCTAGGTGCCTTCTTCCAGAAGGAAGCGTCTTCAGAGGTGGCGATCCAGGAGCAGGGAAAAGGGGAGCAGGGATGATGCTTACACCTCCTTGCAGGTATGTCAAACCTGGGTCTCTAGGGACCATCCTGGATAGCTCAGCTGGTCAGCGTATGGTGCCGGTAATCCATCAGATGTCTACTACCAGACTTTTAGAAGACATCTAAGGCAGCCCTGTTTAGGGAAGCCTTTAATGTTTGCTGCATTACTGTATTTAATCTTTTGTTGGAAGCTGCCCAGAGTGGCTGAGCAAGCCCAGCCAGATGGGCGGGGTACAAATAGATCATCATCACCATTATTATTATTATTATTATTATTATTATTATTATTATTATTTTGTGGGAGAGTGGACTAGATCATCCTCAGGGTCCCTTCCACCCCACTATTCTTTAAGTTGCAATTCACTATGGGAACGTTAGATGCAGGGCTGCCATTATCCCCTCAGCTTGCTAGGATCGCAGGGACGAGGACATGTGGACCACTTGCGCAGCTCCACATTTCAAATGGAAATTCCCTGAGCAATAGAACCTTAAGCTGTATGCAGGAAGCTGGCTCGGCAGCAGCTTTGTTGGGACTTTTTAGGGTTTCTGGCCGGCGTTGGCTCTGTAAATTTACACATCATGGTGGCAACTCAAGGCAGGGCATTCTGCCCAAGTGGGGGCTGGCGACTAGCAAGCAATAACTCGATACCTCTCACCCATATTTCCATAAAAATATCTTCCTTGAAAGCCTGGCTAAAAGGTTATCTAGATGGGTCAGTGGTTTTGTGCTTGTGGGAAGGGTTTTCCCAAGGTTTGGGATTCCTCTGGCTTTTCAGCCAGTGGCTCAGAATACAGCAACTCAAAGCCAGTCAGAGAGCTACCTGTGGTAGCAAGTAAGAAGGTTAGGAAGCAGCTTTCATTGGGACGCATGGAGGTATCCCTTTGATTCTCCTGCCATTCCTATTTTCATTTATCCCCTTTGGGGATCGTCCCTAAGAAAGCGCCATATATTCCCCCTTATAATTTATCGCATCCCATAGGCACCTCAGTGAATGACTCTCTGGAATTGTTCCGTGAAATATGCATCTTTGGATCAGGCAGTTGAGCTTACCAACAAATTGGATGAAGGCCTGGTTGACATTATGCGATATTGAATTGGCTGTTAGGCTGCTGCTGGTTCACCCTCTAGATTATAAGTAGTTGGGCTTTAATTAGATGGTCCTTACATTTATAAGGCGATGCCAATGGGTTGCGCTATAGGCTGTGCAGCACTCAAGTCCTTTAGCGTCTTTCTGGATTGAACATTGTGAGTCAAGACTCGTTTAACTGGGGGTACCATTATTTGGATTATCTTACTGGCTGGTTCATGTGACATCAGCCTCTGCTAAGGCTTACTGTACGCCCCTTTTATTCCCTGAGGAGCTGGGTGTTCCCAGTGGATAGGACAGTGGCTCCACTGCCCCTTTAACGTATTTGGGGGCTAGCTGGATACCGTTGCTCATACCTCTGCTTGCCTGTGGAAAAGCTGTTTGCCGTGAAGGACGTTATTCTTGTAATACTTCCTCTGATAGCAAATGTTGCTTTGTCAGATTCTATCATTGCTAGGTCAGTTTTAAAAAATAAAATAAAATAAAATTGGCATGCAGGGTGGTTGTTCCAGGCTGTCCCTTCCATTCCTGCTTTGCCAGGTGGTCTCATGGCCCAGGGTCCCTTCATTATCCTGTACAGTGGCCGGGAGCCTGGCAGGGCAAGGCACTCACATGTGACCTAACTTTTCTTGAGTTTTCCCCATTGTAGTGTCAGCGCACATCTGGACTGAGGAGTACAGGGACCGTCGGGTCTCTCTTGGTCTGATAACCAGGCAGTGTGAGGGTCCTGGCAAAATGGTCCTCATGCTTCGGCAGTCTCCGCCCCCCTTTTATGTGCTTTCCAGCTGCACTGCTTAAGGTTTAATATTGCGTTTCTGCTCGCTTTATTACGGGATCATCTATTGTTTTCGCTGTCACTATATCCTGTTTTCAGTTGGAGAGCTTCAGATCCTGGGCTCTGGACGCTCAGCTATAGCCGGATTTTCTGGAGCTCCTGTGGCGCTTTGGCAACAATTGATAATTAAGAGGAGGAGTAGCTTACATTTCCCCTTCTGCTTTCAGGTCTTATGAGAAGGCCTGGACTGATTTCTTAGCGTTTAGCTGGCAGTCCTCGGCCATTCAGAGGAACTTGCCTCCATTCTCTGAGCAGGACCTGCAGTAATTCACCCACCTGCTGCAGATCGGATGCACTGTTAAAACTATCAGAATTCAGTCCGCTGCAATGTCTGCTGGAGTAAAGCTTTAATTTTTCAGAGACTCTCCTAAAAGTGTGTCGTGCGCAGGGTCTCGGAAGGTTGGTAAAGGCTCCAGCCTTCACAGGACTGCAGGCAGGAAGCCGGTCAATCTTGACCTATGCAGTATCCGCAACAAGTTAATACTTGTCTCCTGGTTCTAGTTCTAGACGAGACTTTTTTCAGTATTCCATTGTAATTTTGGTGTACTGAGGGTTGGGGAAATTGTGTTGGAGCCAGCACGGGGCTGAGAGTTTGGAGGCTTATTGCCTCTGGATTTTTCCTTATCTGCTTTGGAGCTTGTCATAAGTGTCTGGAGCTCTAAGTCAGACCTAGTGGGCAGCGTTGCCATCATTGGCGTTCCAGTCACAGATAAGGTGAGCCCTTGCCCTGTTATTGTATACTAGAAATATTTGGCTTTTCGTTCCCCTGGGGGCTGGCTCGATTCTAGAAGTTGCTGGTTCTCGTGGGTTGCTCCTTCGGGATATATGTGTTTCCCTTTTGGAGTTGAGACTTGTAGTGCGCAACTCCACAAACTGACCAGCTGGGTCGGGGGGAGGTTGTCTGCCTCCCAGTGACTGGGGAGGTGGGCCCGTTCCCAGTCAAGGATGTAAGGAAGTACTTGACCTTGAGACCTCCTGGGGACAGCCCCCTACTCATGCAATAAAATGGTCACCCTTTGGCGCGACACCAGTTCACATAAGTCATACGTAAGGCCATCTCTGCTTGTGGGATCTCGGCCTCTGGTTTCGCTCCTCATTCCTTTCGCATAGGTGCAGTGACTATGGCAGCCCATTGGGGCTTCTCAGCCGCCAGGATCAAGGATTTGGGGAGATGGAAATCGTATGCTTTCAAGGGTTATGTGCGAAACAAAATGCTGAGTTTGGTACTGATGCTTGTTGTTTCAACCCTTGTAGATCCCACGCTGGTCCGCGTCTGGATAGTGGGACACAGCATCGTTCATTGGGCTGGCAGCAGAGCGAGGCAGTCTGCAAGAGGAGCGTGTCTCGGCCTCCCACAGCACGTGCAAGTGTCATGGTTTTCCAGACGCGGAATGTCATGGAGAGAGTTTATGCCGCTGATTGGTCACCGGCTGCTCTCAGACCTCCCCCCCTATGGCCATAGTGGTGCAGCTGGGGAAAAAATGATGTGGCAACTATTGATTGCCTTGCTTTGTGCACCTCAATCCAAAAGGGATTTGGAGGCATTGGCAGCCTTAGTACCTTCAGTGAGAATAATTTGGTCTCACCGGTTGCAGAGGCAAACCTGGCGCGGTGTTCCCGCCCGGAGGCCGCTGAAAGGGCCAGGAAGCGCATTAACTCTGCTGTTTGCGTGAAGGTATTGGAGCTGGGTGGTTTGGCGATTTCGCACCCAGACATTAATTTTAAGGCTGAGGCCCTTTACCGGGCAGATATAGTGCACCTCTCTGATTTGGGGAATGATGTTTGGCTGGATGTGGTGGCTACTAAATTGGCTTCCTGGTTGGGTTTGTGAGTGGTTGGCGGCGAGCGTTAGAGCTCGTGTGGCGGTTAGGCATTGGTTATAATATGCTGGTGGTGGAGGGGGCTGAACAGGCGGTGCCTGCCCCTCCTATTGCGATGAAGGGAATTCCGTTAAAGGAATCCTGGGGCTTGCCATGATTTCGTCCAATCCCTGTTATGGGACCAGGGCTGCCCAATCCCTGTTATGGGAATCTCTGTTATGGGACCAGGGCCGCCCAATCCCTGTTATGGGAATCCCTGTTATGGGACCAGGGCCGCCCAATCCCTGTTATGGGAATCCTTGTTATAGGACCGGGCAGGCAAGCTTTCGGGGAGCTGCTGGGGAGAGCGGCGTGGGTCCGACGCTTAGCTCAGGTGACCCCCCAGTTTGACTTTCTCTTCTACTGGCTACCGATCGGACCTCGGGATGCCAGTTCTGTCCCAGGCGGGGGGACAGATAGTCATAACCAATGTCTAAACAACCACTCACTGATTTTGTATTTTAATAAAGTTGTGGCCAAAATAGTGCCCAAAAATCCAAAACTAAATTACGTGTTATGTGTGAAGTTATTTGAGGGGTGGCCTGGGGACCTACACGCGCAACTGAGCTGCATGGGTTTAGAAAACAGACCCCAACTCTCTGGTTCCACACCAGGAAATGGCAACTGAAGCATAATTTTGCAGTGTCTATTATTCTGGATAGTATTTCAGGTACAGTGGTACCTTGGGTTACAGACACTTCAGGTTACAGACTCCACTAACCCGGGTTAAGAACTTTGCTTCAGGATGAGAACAGAAATCATCTGGTGGTTGCATGGCGGTAGCAGGAGGCCCCATTAGCTAAAGTGGTGCTTTAGGTTAGGAACAGTTTTAGGTTAAGAATGGACCTCCGGAAGGAATTAAGTTCTTAACCCGAGGTACCACTGTACTCAAGTGGTTAACACTAAGAGAGGTGATACAGCTGCTGGGATGAAAACTTGCAAAAGGCATTTGGATTTGAAAGCAAGCATTCTCACTATGCCTGGATGAGAGAGTTGTTTAAATTAAAGCTTGAATCTAAGCATGTTCTTGTTGTGGAAAATCCATTTGATTTCCCATTATATTCTGAGAACATATAAAAAAGAACACTGGCAAAATATTGCAGGAATGCTCTAGGGAGCTTTTCAGGGGCCCTTTACAAAGACATTTAGAATTTTGGAGGAGAATGCAAATTATATTGATTTCAAAGGGGAAAAGTTAAGCAAGAGATCTGAGTTTCGTATTCACAGCCATGAGATGTTAAAGCAGCTAACTTTGGCTGGGACATACCCATTCACATCTGCATAAAATGGATAACTATCTTTTTAAAAAAATCCTTATGTCATCATTCATGTTTCCACATTCTATTTCTCTTTCATTCATCCTCGATGTAAGTTGCATGGGTGCACATATCTGTCTACACACTAGCCATTATTCACAAAGGGAGGCTAGTGTGCATTTCATATGGAATGATCCAAGAGCAAAACAGACTTTCACACTTTTAATTGGCTACTCTGCTTTAGTCAATGACAACAATAAATATGAACACTGTAAATATTGTTTAATATTTTAATGTGCCCACTCATTAGCATTCCAAGCAAAACAGAGCTTCTCGGTTTTTTGTCATGAAGTTAAAGCCAGGCCTATCTAAAGAAAAAAGCTGACAGTCATGTGGGTTCTGAAAATTCAGTGCCTTCTTCTATCAAGTCCATTGCATGACTTTTCGGAAAGCCCCTTTCACATCCTTGTTTCTCAAGCTGTAGATGATTGGATTAAGCATTGGTGTGAGGATCCCATAGAGCACAGGCAATGCCCGGTCCTGCTCCTGGGAGTAAGTGGAGTTGGGACGAATGTATGTGAAGATGATGGTACCAAAATAAATGTTGACTACAGTCAAGTGTGAAGCACAGGTGGAAAATGCCTTGAGCCGCCCTTCTTTGGTGCGGATCCTTAGGATGGTCAAGACTATGTAGACATAAGACACCAGAGTAACCAGGAAGGAACCCATGATCACACCTCCACCCACCACAAAAGTAGCAATCTGATTGACCTGAGTGTCAGAACAGGAGAGCTGGAATAGGGGTGGGATGTCACAGAAAAAGTGCTGGATGACATTGTCCCGACAGAAGGACAAATGGGACATCAGGCCCGAGTGCACACCTGAGTTAGACAAGCCAAGGATCCAAGCAGCTGCTGCGAGCCAGGCACACACTTTTCGGCTCATGAGCACACTATAGTGCAGTGGGTGGCAAATGGCTGCATAGCGGTCATATGCCATGACACCCAGCAGAAGGCACTCGATGCCACCAAAGGAGATGAAGAAGTACATCTGAGAGAAGCAGCCAGCTAGGGAAATACTCTTGTCTTGAGAGAGGTAATTCATCAGCATCTTAGGGACTGTGGAGGTTGTGTACCCAATGTCCACTACAGAAAGATTGGCCAGAAAGAAATACATGGGGTTGTGAAGTCTGTTGTCCAAACTGATTATGAGAAAAATTAAAATGTTTCCAAAAAGAGCCACCAGATAAATTACAAGAAAGACGCCAAAGAGAAGGACCTGGATCTCAGGATTGTCAGAGAGTCCTAGGAGGATAAATTCTGTGACGGCTGTTTCATTCAGGATCATCTGTGGTGGCAGTGTCATCTGTGAAGAAACATGGATGTAGCATTTTTCAGCTATTTTGTTTTTTCTTCCAAATATGAGATCTGAAATGTAAGACTCAGCCACACAATTACCTGTACAAGTACAGGCACTTTCAGTGTACTACAGCTCTGATTAGTTAATACACAGGAGCCTTGAGTTTGATTTCAATTCTCTTTCACTTTTCCCAGCTCTGCCTCATCTCCCCATCCTAAACTCTTAGCTCTTTTATTTCTTTAGTGTTCCATGAATAAATGGAACACTTCCTTCTAGAAGCCTCAAATAAATCTCAGCAGCATAGGAATATCTGATCCAGTCTGAGGGTTTGTGGAAGGAAGGGGCTATATTTGTTCTTGGGGAATTAAAGGGCATTTAAGGAATAAAAGTTCCATCTTCCCTCTCTCCACCCCCCTTTCTTTTTTCTTTCTTTTTTCTTCTCCCCCTAATGCCTCAACAAATGAAATGGATTTGTAAAAATGTTACATGGAGAAAAACACACACGAGACATTACACTTACTTCTGTAAAACAAGAAAATCCTTAATAATAATAATAATAAAAAGAAAAAAATTTGTGAGGAAACACTGTGTAAACACTAATAAAGAACAATTAAATCCACACACAAAAAGGGGGGGGGGGGGACAGGAACAGTCACAGATGGAAGAGTTTGCCTCACATCTCCCCGAAGAGATATTTCTTAATGAGGAAATTTCTGAGAACAATAATCTTTTTCATTTTCTCTTCCCAAAAAATATTTTGGAAAATGTTCATTGAATGTTCTCCCACTTTCTGCAATGGCTCCCATCCCACTGTGCCTGACCTGTTACATCCCCTAGAAGGCTCCATTGCAAAATTTCTCTAAATATTCTACACCACTTCTTGTGGCATGCACTATCCTTTTATCCAACAGCACTAGCATAATATTCTGTTGCAACATGACCTCTTATCCCACTTTCCCGAGCAGCTTGACTTTTCAAGGATGACTTCATTATGCAGCCTGTCTCTCTCCTGTCTCTGATTTAAAAATGAAGCATTGTGAAGTTTGCTGCTAAGGCTACTGCATGTTTGTCAAAAGCAAATTAACTGCAGCTTTCTCTGAATACCCAAGTTAACAAACAAAAAAAGAAAGAAAAAGAAAGAAAGAAAGAAGAAAGAAGACCTACCATTTCGGTGTCTATCTGTATGCTAGCATGATCCACAACTCAGTTAAATTCAAATACTTGAATTTAAAACAGGGGTAGGGAACCTGTGACCCTGCAAATGTTATTGGACTCCAACTCACATCAGCCCCAGTTATGATGGTCAAAGTTCAGGAATGATGAAAGTTGTAGTTCAGCAACATCTGCAGTGTCACAACTCCCCTTCTGCCGATAGAAAACAATTTGGGGATGACATTGTAAATGGTATTACCTTTTGTGTGAAAGACCAATATACAGCATTAATGAATCCCTTTTTACAAAAATGGAGCATAGGCAAGCATTCCAAAGTCTCCTTGGTTTTTGAAAGCAGTAAGAGGATAAGTTGAGTTAGTTGTGCTTTTGTTCAACATTAAGTCTCCCACTGTTCCCAGCCAGCCAGATATTAATAAACAGGATTTGATACAGCTGGTGCTCTATGCTACCAGCATTTGTTATTAAGCAGTATACTGCCCATACATCTGGAGGTTCAATTGTTCTGTTTCTAGTGTTTGAACTGTGACTTATTTCTTTAACAATGCACACACATGCACACGCATACACACACACACACTCACACACACACAGCTTAATTGTAAACAAAACCTCTAAACACCTGCAAAGAATAATTTTTAAAAATACATTGAAACTGTCAGTAAAAACCAAAGCTTTAAAACAAGTTTGTTTGTTTTTAAAATCAGAATATGGCAAGTCAGTGCTTGATGGTGGAATCATTTAGAGAAAAATGCATGTCTGAAGTAAACATTGCGCTTGGACTGAGGAGACGCCAAATTCAGTCTTGAGCTTAAAGACTCACACAGTGGCTATGGGGAAACTCACTATCTGTCAACCTCAGATGCCTCATCTTTAAAACTGGAATGTGACTCAATTGTGTCTTTTTGACATCTGAGAAATGTATGAAATAATATTATGTGCTAGAAAAAATGAATCAAGATCTTTATACACCATGCATTCATTGTAATCTTACTGTTCAGTGTTGCTTGTTATATTTCACTGCAGACTGTAATCCGTTCTGAATCCCCATCCTGGAAAATGATCTTGATACAGAGGAATATTATTAAATTGCTCACAAAGTCAGATCTGCGTGGCTACTCTGCTTCTGCCTCCTTCAAGTCACAGTCCCCAATCATTTGTACACCAGGCTAGGTAAATATTCCAGTGAAGCATGCCCAAGGGAAATTGTGTGCAACAAAGATAGCATAATTTCAATAGTCAGGAGCACACATGACTTCTGATAATTTGAACTGGAAATACTATCTTAAAAGACAGTAGTAGATGGGCAACTTCTGAAGTAAAACACACCTGCAACTATATGCTCTGATCTATTGCAGGAAACAGGGTGACACAGGTCATTTGGGAATAGGCCGTAAGAGTTGCTAGAAACAGAAATCACATATCAGTGATCTCCATATAACTTTTGTGGTACGTCTTTGTGGCAAAAAATACACACTTTGGTTTTTGGACAAAATCAGTACACATCTCTTTTAGCTTCCTGCTAGTCAGCAATAGGAGAACTGCATCCCTCTAGGGCATCCCTCCAGATGATATTGGACATGATATCTCATCAGCCCCACCCAGCATGGCCAGTTGTTAGGGGTAATGGAAACTGTAGTCCAGAAACATCTGGAGGGGCATAGGATCCCATTCACTGCTTTAGGGTGGGGGGTAGCAATCTAAGGGACTGCACTGATTGGACTTTGAAGGGGTTTCCTGATTACTTTGCAACTTTCATATATAGTTTATATATTATATTTATCAAGCCAATAATAATAATAATAATAATAATAATAATAATAATAATAATAAATTTTATTTATATCCTGCCCTCCCCAGCCGAAGCCGGGCCCAGGGCGGCTAACAACAATAAAACAGTACAAAAGTACAGCACAAACAACACTCTAAAATCATTCATTATAAAATTAATTAATTCAAGCCACTGGCAACCATTGGGCCAGAGCTCCGCGAAGATTGCCGAGGGAGGGAGTCAGGCTGTGCCCTGGCCAAAGGCCTGGTGGAACAGTTCTGTCTTGCAGGCCCTGCGGAAAGATGTCAAGTTGCGCAGGGCCCTGGTCTCTTGTGACAGTGTTCCACCAGATCGGAGCCACGGCCAAAAAAGCCCTGGCTCTAGTTGAGGCCAGCCTAACTTCTCTGTGGCCTGGGACCTTCAAGATGTTTTTATTTGAAGACCGTAAGTTTCTCTGTGGGGCATACCAGGAGAGGTGGTCCCGTAGGTATGAGGGTCCTAGGCCGTATAGGGCTTTAAAGGTTAAAACCAGCACCTTAAACCTGATCCTGTACTCCACCGGGAGCCAGTGCAGCTGGTATAGCACCGGGTGAATGTGATCTCGCAGCGAAGACCCCGTAAGGAGTCTCGCTGCAGCATTCTGCACCCGCTGGAGTTTCTGGGTCAGTCTCAAGGGCAGCCCCACGTAGAGCGAGTTACAATAATCTGGAGGTGACCTTTGCGTGGATCACAGTGGCTAGGTCAGGGCGAGAGATGGCTCCTAATCTGCCTTACTCCATAAGAGTAGGCATATAACAGTAGTAGTTCAAGCCAATCCCTGAAGCCCTTTGTATTGCTGACCTGTTTCTAGTGCTTGTGAAAGGAATCCCATGACTCCACAAAATTTTAGTCTATGAAGGAAAGTGTGACCCTCAAATGCCTTAGTTATTTCTCCTTGTTAAGTGCTCCTTGCTGTTCAACTCAGGCCTTAGAGCAATTATATAACATTTGGGGAAGAAGATACAACCCAACAATCCAACACTTGAGGCCAAGATGGAGAAGATCTCAACCACCACCATGTATTTTCCCTTTGTGCTCAGGTAAGTTGGAACAAAAGAGACCCATACACTACAAAACACCAACATGCTGAAAGTGATGAACTTGGCCTCATTAAAAGTGCTGGGCAATGTCCTAGCAAAGAAAGCCACAATGAAGCTGACAAGAGCCAGGAATCCCATGTATCCCAGAACACAGTAAAACATAGAGGCAGACCCTTCATTACATTCAACCACAATTTCTTTAGACAAAGAGTCCATGTCCAAATCTGGGAAAGGAGGAGCAGTACAGAGCCATACAGTACAAATAGCTCCTTGCATGAGAGAACAGGAGAGAACAATTGAAGTTGCCAGTTTTTTCCCCACCCAGTTCCTTACTCTGGACCCTGGCCTTGTAGCCATGAATGCCAAAACCACAGTGGTCGTTTTTGCCAACACAGAAGAAACAGCCACGGAGAAGATGATGCCAAAGGTTGTTTGTCGTAGCAGGCAAGTTGCTATCTGAGGTCTCCCAATGAACAGCAAAGAACAGAGGAAGCAGAGCAGGAGAGCAACCAGTAGAGTGTAGGTTAGACTTCGATTGTTGGCTTTGACGATGGGGGTGTTTTTGTATTTAATGAATATCCCGAGTACCAAAGCTGTGATCACAGAAAATGAAAGTGCCAAGAAAACTAAAATGATGCTCAAAGTTTCCTCATAAGACAGAAAGTTTAAAATCTTGGGAAGGCATCCATCTTGGTGTTTATTTGGATACTGATCTGCTGGGCATCTGATGCACTTGTCGCTGTCTGAAAAAGGAAATGATGATACCTCCCTCTCCCAAACAAGTGAGGGACCATCTATATCTATCTATCTATCTATCTATCTATCTATCTATCTATCATCTATCTATCTATCTATCTATCTATCTGCCATTAGAGGACATATAATGTGACCTAATGGAAGGGCATGTAGGTGCTGTTTGCTATCCTGAAAGCATGAACATGAAAACACAATAAATAAATGCTAACTCCTCTTGGTTTTCTTGCAAAGATTCTCTGAAATAATTTATATTGCTTTGGAAGTGATGATACAGTCTGAACCATGCCTACTTTATGTGTTAATGTTTTAACATGATCATGTGCTGTGTCACCTACCCAAGGCCACAGAAATCATCTCTTCTGGACATGGATCGCAATCATAGCAACAGAATGGTTCCCCATCTTTCTTTTTCCTAATAGAACCTGGGCTGCATTTGTCATTGCACACTGAAGCAGGTGACATCTATTCATAAAGATAAGGGAGGAAAAGCTGAATACATGTTGTTCCCAAGGGAAGATTCAGATTTAACTGAATGTCATCAAAGTCCTGGGAAAGATAACTGTGCATGCAGGACAGGTTCATAATTTCTGGGAAATGACTTCTCTGATTTACATGGCTCAGAGAGGAGGCCTTCATAGCCCTGATATTAATTCCACTCATGTCTTTCTATAGGCCATCAAAATATAACATTTTAATAACAATAATCATAATAATAATCATAATAATAATATAAACTTCTCAGATGTACATTAATAGTTAAGGGGTTATCCAGTGATAACCATTAATCAGAGCATACCTGCTTAAACTTGCTGTGCCATGTGATGATCTCCTCACTAATCATGAACTCTCTGCCTGAAAAAGCCCATGGATCCATCCTTCCCACTTTCACCCTTGAAAAGGATTTGTTAGGGAAAGTGACCCAATTTATAATATCAAATCCGCTTTCTAATTCACCTTTCCCATCCAAAGACAACTGGTCCCCAGCACTGTTGTTAAAGGAGATTCTCTTCAGGAAAGGATGAATCTACAGTTGAAGAGGCAAAAACACCTTTACAAAATTATAGGATGTAGAGCAGTTTATCATTTTACAAATTTCACTCTAGCCTATTTCAATATTAGATGAGAAATGTGAGAAAGAGAGCAGGGAAGTGCCTGCTGGTTCTATCACCTCTGTGATTTATAACCTGAGTGCTTTCACCCCTGTCGGATTGACAACCCTATTTGATCAGCATTCTAAATAGCATGCACTAAGTCTGACAGTTATGAGCATGATGTTAATACGAACATAAAACAACAGATAAAACATAATTAACATGAAAGTCGATTTTAAACAAAAATAGCCAGAAAACAGCAGGCGTCTCAAAGGCAATAAGTCATCCCAAATGCCACCAGAAGCAGCATCATTTTAAATTGTCAACTGAACCACAGAAGTGAGAGAGGTAGAAGAGAGTTCCAAGGTCTAGGGTCTGTTCTATGAAGTTGCTCAGTGGACTTCATATGGTGATGGCTAACATATAGCAGCTGTTGGTGCATGGTTCGGAGAAATTTTGCTACATGAGGCAAAGGACATCATGGCATGCCACTATTCCACTAGACTCGACTGGAAGTTGATGGGTGATGGGCTAGTGTCCTCTTAAGGAAGCTAGTAGTGAGGTGGGTAGAGGCAGGAGAACCATGCCTATGTAGCATAATCTAGAAGGCCACCTTTCTTTCTACTCATGTCCCTCGAAATATTTTGGTTAAAGAGGTAGTACCTGCCATGGTTGTGGGTTTGGTCTGCGCTGGGACTTCAAAGAGTACATGGTGTGTAAAGCATGTGCTATGACATAAACAGCATTGTATATACTGTAGCTTTGGGGAGTCATGCTCATTTCAAAAAATGGTCCAGAAAGACTCTCCAGCTTCTCCTTCCCAGTGCAGGTCCCATCGTTCTCCCCATCCACAGGGGAATCTAAAAATACACAATCAAAAGCTTGTTCCCAGAAATCTTGGATGAAATCATCTCCAGTGGGTGAGTGGGGATTTAAGGTCAGAAGGAATTTTTTGAATTCCCGTATCTCAGTGGAGTGAACCGCAAAAGACAAGGCTCCTTGGAAGACTTCTAAGTCCCAGTTCCTATGAAACTGCAGTGCTGGGAAGTCCCACTGTGCTGTCAGAATCCAAACTCTGCCTAGAGACTCTGCCGTATTGTCCGCTTGTACTAGCATGTATTTCAAACCCAATGTGGAGTGAGTTTCTGCATATACAACAATTGCATTGACTGAGTTGTTCTTGAAAAAGTGAGAAATATTCTCTGCCTTCATGTACACTTCATGCATTTCAGAGAAGTCTGTCAAGGGAGGCATCTTGTCAGTGAATGCTGTACAGATACCACTCTGTGAAAGTCTTGGCATCAAGCTTCCCACAAAATTTTCTCCTTTATCATCATCCAGTGTAATGATCCCAACCCATGTCCACTCGAAATGCAGAAGTAATTGAACGATTCCAATGTACTGATACTCTTCGTTGGGGACCACCCGGTAGATGAAAGGGAACTGGATCTTAGAACTCAGAGAAGGACCAAATAAATAGTAAGAGACCTATGCAAGAGAAAATTTATTTTCAAAATTGGAAAAGATTCTAACAGTGAAAGTCTGCATACTGAAAAACAATTATGTAAAAGATTTGCCTTTGAAATTTCAAGGAATGATTATGGTTGCAGTGGTAAAGACTTGACACTGTTATGCCCAAAAGTGGAGGAGTGAATTTCTGCTGTGGATGGCAAAGTATATGACTATGCATTTATGTCAAAAATAACTTTGTTTGAATGGCAGAGAGAGAAAAATGAAACAATTTCTTGAATATTGCCAGAAAATAGCACATGCACAACATTTATTTGATATATTATAAACACTCCTATCAATGGATATAAGTTTTTTATATATTACTGATGCGCTGTTTAATTTTGTCCTTTTCTGTCATATTGATGGTTCATTTTTTTTGTATGTTGCTTGAATGCAACAAAGAACAAATGAGGAGGTTGTAAGCAGCCCAAGTGTGCTTTTAGAGATGGAGTAGTAAAGATATGCTCCATTCGTCCTATGTTCTTCTCTTTTCTCATTAATTTTGCTTTGCTTTCTATCTGTTTTGTCCACAATACATGGAGCTGTATTCATTCATTCATTCATTCATTCATTCAGCCTTTACTGGCATAATACATCGAGTTATATGTTAACATGATATAATGGGAATTTTCACCAGATTCTCCATCATGTGCTGTAGGAGAAGGACTTGAGTGTTGCTGCTTATGGCCCCAATCATTCCTTCCAAGTGCATACTACTGATTATTATTATTATTATTATTATTAGGTGGAAGGGCAATTGTTGAATGGTAGAACAAATGTTTGGCATGGAAAATGTTCCAGGTTCAATTCCTGGAATCTTGCAGTAAGGCTTGGAGAGATCCTTGTCTGAAGTACTGGAGAAAAACCTCTGGTCATTGTTGACAAAATTGAGTTGATAGACTGATTCAGTATATAACAACTTTCTGTGTTGTTTATGTACTGTTTGGAACTTGGCAAGATACTCCATAAGACATCTCTTCCATCTCTCCCCTTTAACACTATGCACCATTTCTGCTTATACCATTACATACTTGAGTGCAACTTTCTGATTATAATTTATACGTTGATTAAAGAGGTCCCCTCCTCCCATTTCCAGACAGGCAACTGCCGCAGAGGTGTTCATGATCATTAAGCAAGTTAAACCCTTAAAGGGAATATATGCTTTTCTCTTTTTTAAAGAGATTTATTAAAAAGCAGATTTGCTCCAAAATGAAGCAAGGTGTTCTATTGTCATCACATTCATGTCTTCTCTATCTTTCTCCTTCACATATTCATATCTGTGTGTGCCAGTTCTGAGCATAAAAGGGAGGTTTTGAAACCCATATACACCCTACCTGAGGAATCTTATAGGTGCCTAAGATGGTAGCCATGTAAAGTGAGGTTTCAGCATCAAGTCCTCCAATGGCAGCTATCAGATTCTTCTGTGTGCCACACTTGTAGTTGGGGACTGCACTTTTCTGGCTAAAAAGAAGGTTCAGAGTGGTTTGAAATGTCAACTTTTCATTGAAGTAGCTGTCATAGATGTGGAATCCCAGTGTAACATTTGGTAAAATCCTGGGATCCTCATTGATCTCCTTAACTGCATACACGAAGGCCAGGACATACTGGTAGTATTTTATCACTACACTGAAATGAGAGTGCAGGTTATAACATAAACTTGCTAGACCTCATGATCTACCTGTCGAGTTCACATGGTTGTTACAGAGAACTCTGCAGGCATTAATGACATAGGAAACATGGTACAGTGGGAACCTGCAAGACTGTCTGTTTTGACTTGTACCCAATGACCCAATTAAGGAAATAACACACGGTAATGACTGTTTCATCCCTTCTCATCATGAGAGTGATTTTCTTCAGCAGGGAGCCTTTTGTATTCGTGCAACCCTCATGTAATTGAGAACACAGATTTTCCAGGGTTCTGAATCACCAGTGGAGCATCCATGGACTTAAAAGGCTCCCTGGTGGGGCAGGAGAATTTGAGGGGCCTTGAGGATTGGGTTAAATGTGAGACCCTACTGTACCTGCATTTCCACTACAAGGCTGTAATGCTTGAAAAGGCCTGTTCTGCACATTATCATTATTACATCTTTAAATGCTTCAAAACCATATGAAATTTACACACACCCAACCCTAGGCAGTGAGGTTTCAGATCAGGGGACTATAGATAAAGCAGGGGAGGGAAAGGCAAAATGCAAAGGGGAACAAGGGTGTGCACATATATTTTCTATAACTCCCCTATACACACATGAATCATGGAAAACATATTTTGTTAATATAAAAATGTATTTTAAAAACACAGTGACTTATTTCTGAACATTGGGCTGTATGCAATGTTAGTCCATTTGAAATCAATGAACGTTACTGAATTAGGTTCATTAATTTCAGAGGGTCTACTTCAGGTAGGACTTGCTTTGGATACAATCCATTTATCTATCATTTGCAATCATAACATAAACTCCCAACGATCTCCTTATGGACATCTCATGGAAGAAAGATACTTACAGAGAATCTCCAACAAACATTGCATTGGGGTGTACATCAAAGGTTATAGTGTTAAAGAAAGAGAAGAACTGAGAAGAGATTCCACCAATGATGAGGTCGCCCTGCTCATAATACTCATGCGGAATCTGTAGGGGATCGTTCACACTGCAAGTAGCTGGATGTGACTTGCTCTCAGTTTGGGGAAGAAATGTCAATGTTAACATCAGTAGCCACAGCAGCAACAACAGCATTGCACATAAAAGTGAATTCTTTTCTACTGAAGCAAACCCACTCTTCCAGGTTAATTCATTATTATCTAGTATCAGCTGGTTCAGAACAGATTTGTTTCTACACTCTCCTGAAGCCACTATGTGACCTGTAAAATTGATCTTCCTGTCCACAATTCACACCCCCAATCTCTGAAAAGCACATACATAGGGTTTTATATGTATTTTCATCATGATTACTTATTATGAGTCTAGTCTCTGAAAACCCATGTTGTCATTGGGAAGAAAGAATTACTGTAATTTGATATAATTATAAGGTAATTATAAATCAGTTTCCTGGAGTGCTCTGCTCATAGTGAGCAGAACAGCAGAAGAAAACATGTTGGCTGGGTATTATCTCAGGGCTGTTTCTTTCTGGGATCAAGATCAACAACTGGGCATAGAATGACACTAAGAAAATACATTCAGAAAACTAAAGCCTTGGCATGAAGCCATAGGAATAGGGAATTTATGCCTGTCCAGGTGTTATTGGACTCCAGCTGCCATCATCCCTGACTACTAATCTTGTAGGGCTATATGTCAACTTCACGTATCTTGAGTTGGGCTCACAAATGAATTGACAAGCAGTGCCATTCCCATTACATCAGTGATATATGTGCATGATCAGCTATGATAATCAGTACTCTGGCAAGTGCATTCTGCATTACAGTGGTACCTTGTGTTAAGTACAGTGGTGCCTCGCAAGACGAAAAGAATCCGTTCCGTGAGTCTCTTCGTCTAGCGGTTTTTTCGTCTTGCGAAGCAAGCCCATTAGCGGATTAGCGCTATTAGCGGTTTAGCGGCTATTAGCGGCTATTAAAGGCTTAAGGGATTAGCGGATTAGCTGCTAAAAGGCTATTAGCAGCTTAGTGCCTTAGAAAAAGGGGGTTGGGAGCGGGGAAAAAAACCCCAGGAATCGCAAGACATTTTCGTCTTGCGAAGCAAGCCCATAGGGAAATTCGTCCTGCGAAGCACCTCCAAAACGGAAAACCCTTTCGTCTAGCGGGTTTTCTGTCTTGCGAGGCATTCGTCTTGCGGGGCACCACTGTACTTAATTCGTTCCAGAGGTCCGTACTTAATCTGAAACTGTTCTTAACCTGAAGCACCACTTTAGCTAATGGGGCCTCCTCCTGCTGCTGCTGCACCGCCGGAGCCTGATTTCTGTTCTTATCCTGAACAAAGTTCTTAACCTGAAGCACTATTTCTAGGTTAGCAGAGTCTGTAACCTGAAGTGTATGTAACCTGAAGCGTATGTAACTCAAGGTACCACTGTAATTGCAACCTCTGGACCGTCTTCAAGGGCAGCTTCCTGTAAAGGGCATTACAATAGTTCAGTCTGGAGTTTGCTAGAGCACAGGTCACTGTAGCTACTGTATTTGCAGAAACAATGTCTTCATTGGATTTTATAGTGTTGCTGCGTGAAGTAGAAACAGATTATATAACAGAAATAACTCTCAGAAGCAGGCTTTCAGCTGTTTATCTCCAGACCCTTCTGTGGTTGGAAAGAGCAATGGAACTTGCACAGGAAATGAGAAATTATGCCATACCCCCTACTTTACACACAGTCTTTAGCTGAAGAAATTGTGGTTGAATATAAAGAAAGGCCTATCCTTACATTTTATTCTGTATTAAGATACATGAAGTTCCTGGCTCTGGTCAGCTTTGCTGTCACTTTCTTTGCTAGAACACCACCCAACACTTTTAATGAAGCCAAGTTCATCATTTTCAGCATGTTGGTGTTGTGCAGTGTGTTTGTGTTTGTGTGGGTGGGTGTGGGGAGAGTTTCTTTTGTTACCTGAGCAGATATCTAACTGTTCAGTACAGTTGACAAATGATTTCCCCCTCATAGTGCATCCTCACAGACAGAAAGCTTATTATAATGACACAATCCTATAGCAAGATCTGCTGAGATTAGTGGCATGAGGAAACAGTGGGCTTCTAGGTGAACTTGGAGGTTACTGGTACAAGTGGGCTACATCAGCATATCTTCACATCCTGGCTGAGCCAGGACCTAGCTGGCTGAGGTGAGCCCAGTGGAACTTCAGACAACGTAATCCCCCTAAAAAAGGAATTCTGGGGGCATTGTGGGAGATGGATCAGAGAGGGGGACTTAGATTGTATCCTAACCCTAATCTACTCAGTCATCTGACATGGCAACCTGACAAAAGGGTCATGTAACTGAAACATTAGTTTAAAAGGCTTGTTTTACCTCTGCGAAACTGAGGCTGACTCAGCCAGCAACAGTCCTGGTTCTGAAGAGAGTTTGGAGTAAAACCGCAACCAGGGCTGGCAATTGGCCAATATCTCAGACACATGAGCTGCTTAACCACAGTCCCTCTGTCTTGTCATGTTTCAAACTTGTTCAGCTTGTTCTCCTTCATTCATCTTACAACTGCATGCAGGCCTTGGCTCAGTAATTGCACAACTTCTCCTGATTCAGATGATATGGAGAAGTAGACCTGGGTATCATCATCATACCGATGATATGCTGCCCTGAATCTCTTAATGACCACTCCATGTGGCTTTGTGTAGATATTAAATAGCACTGGAGATAAGAAGGTCCCCTGCAGCACCCCATAATATAGCTGCCAAACAAACCACTGCTTAGCTGGCCAGAGAAACTAGCGGAGAGAAAAGCAAAGGGTGCAGAGAGCATAAGGAAAGCGGTGTCACGGCTAAAATGGCCGCTGTTTCTTTAATGCGAATAAAGCCGGGTCAGCATGACTCAGCGGCTTGCAGCAAGTTGTATATATAAGTGAGAAATGTTAGGTTGGTTGAGGCTGGTGTTTGGGTTGGTTGATTGATGCTGGTGTGTATAGTTGTTCAGTTGTGTTTTGCACAAGGACTTTCAAGAATAAAACTCTGCAAGGATATTCTCGTGGACTCTTTTTGTGCTGACAAGGAGACTGAGGGATAAAGGGAGGTCAGAACCCTTTCCTTCTTTTTTTTGTTTTTTACAAACACTGACAAGCGGGGGATTATATCTCTTCCTCCATCGCCCTAGGCTCCATATTGTGTATTCACTCTGCTGACAGAAGAAAAATAAATTAATTAGTAAGAGGGAACCTCATCATTATCTGGAACTGTCATTTTCTGGTCTACACTAAGAATTTACTTCAAATGACCCCAGGAAAAGAAGTGAGAGGTGCCCATAGTAGCTGCTTGTGTAACCACAGGCATCCTCATAAAAGGGGATATGCACCATGCAAAAGAGGACGCACAATGGTATAAAAGGTGTATATCTTCATCCATATTTACTGATGCAAACTTTAAAATAATTTTCAGAATTAAATTTTACAGAAGTCAATTAAATTCCCATACAGATCACCACAAATTTATTCAATTAAATTCACATGATTTCCAGATCACCTCAAATCTGTTCATCCCTCTGAAGTTAATTTACCAACAATTAATTTCCAAGCAGATGCTGTTCAAAAAGGATTTCCCCTCAATTAATTATCTCCATTCAATTATTATCATTACCATTGATATTAAAATTTTAAAATAACTGGGAGTGCAGTTGTGTTTCTAGTAGAGAGGGTCTTAATACCAGATGAGGTGTATTCACAGTACAATGCCCCTGGAAATGGAAGGGAAGCTATGATATTGTCAAGGGACATTTGAAGTTTCATTTTAAGACTTGCAGCATAGTAGAAATAGCTCTCATTACAAACCAAATTATGACTACTCATCCCTTGATGCCACAAAATTTTAGCCTATGAAGGAACGTGTGACCCACAAATGACTTAGTTATTTCTCCTTGTTAAGTGCTCCTTGCTGTTCAACTCAGGCCTTAGAGCAATGATATAGCATTTGGGGAAGAAGATACAACCCAACAATCCAGCACTTGAGGCCAAGATGGAGAAGATCTCAACCACCACCATGTATTTTCCCTTTGTGCTCAGGTAAGTTGGAACAAAAGAGACCCACACACTGCAAAACACCAACATGCTGAAAGTGATGAACTTGGCCTCATTAAAAGTGCTGGGCAATGTCCTAGCAAAGAAAGCCACAATGAAGCTGACAAGAGCCAGGACTCCCATGTATCCCAGAACACAGTAAAACATAGAGGCAGACCCTTCATTACATTCAACCACAATTTCTTTAGACAAAGAGTCCATGTCCAAATCTGGGAAAGGAGGAGCAGTACAGAGCCATACAGTACAAATAGCTCCTTGCATGAGAGAACAGGAGAGAACAATTGAAGTTGCCAGTTTTTTCCCCACCCAGTTCCTTACTCTGGACCCTGGCCTTGTAGCCATGAATGCCAAAACCACAGTGGTCGTTTTTGCCAACACAGAAGAAACAGCCACGGAGAAGATGATGCCAAAGGTTGTTTGTCGTAGCAGGCAAGTTGCTATCTGAGGTCTCCCAATGAACAGCAAAGAACAGAGGAAGCAGAGCAGGAGAGCAACCAGTAGAGTGTAGGTTAGACTTCGATTGTTGGCTTTGACGATGGGGGTGTTTTTGTATTTAATGAATATCCCGAGTACCAAAGCTGTGATCACAGAAAATGAAAGTGCCAAGAAAACTAAAATGATGCTCAAAGTTTCCTCATAAGACAGAAAGTTTAAAATCTTGGGAAGGCATCCATCTTGGTGTTTATTTGGATACTGATCTGCTGGGCATCTGATGCACTTGTCCATGTCTGAAAAAAGAAACTAAAACATGATAGCTCCATCTTCCAAACAAGTAATGGACAAAAACACATAGTGCCATCATATATATTTCTACGCAGAAGTCAGTCCCATATATTTCTACTCAGAAGTCAGAGTATATTTATCAGTAGGTGGTTTTAGGATTGCTGTGTGTAGCATGTGAAGCATTGGGAGAAACAGAAGCCTGCAGTGAACTATCAGGCACAATGGTTTAATATAAACTCCTGTTCTTTCAATAGCTAATAAGCAATTTTTGTTTGAGGAGCTATACATAATTGGAGATGCTTAATGTTGAAAGAGATTGTTATGTCTTGGCTAAGGTTTGATGACTAGCTTCAAAATGGGTGTGCTCATTGGTAGAGCTTTATTCTTCATGCAGAAGGACGTAAGTTCATTCCTGCTGAAATTATCAGAAGAAGAAGAGGAGGAGGAGGAGGAGGAGGAGGAAGAGGAAGATGAGTTTGGATTTGGTATCCCGCTTTATCACTAACCCAAGGAGTCTCAAAGCGGCTAACATTCTCCTTTCCCTTCTTCCCCCACTGAGAGACTTCAAAGAAGTGTGACTAACCTAAGGTCTCCCAGCAGCTGCATGTGGAGGAGCGGAGACGCGAACCCGGTTCCCCAGAGTACGAGTCTACCACTTAACCACTACACCACACTGGCTCTCAGGTAGAAGGTAATATCAGAAATCTCTCCTTATGGTTGCAATTCTTAGAATGCCTGCTCAGAAATAAGTCCCTTTGAATTACTTCTGTGTGGGAGTCAGCACTTACCAGAATGAATAATACCAGCTAGTAAAGGGACAAATAATCCATCCTAATATAAGGCCCTAGGATGGAACTGTAGATGCTGCTTTGCTATCCTTAAAGCACAAGAAATAAATGCTAATTCCTCTTGGTTTTCTTGCAAAGAATCTCTGAAATAAGTTAGATTTCTTTGGAAAGGATGATGTAGTCTGAACCATGCCTACTCATTTGTTAATGTTTTAAGATGATCATGTGCGAGGTCACCTACCCATGGCAACAGAAATCATTTCTTCTGGACATGCATCACAGTCATAGCAACAGAATGGTTCACCATCTTTCTTCTTCCTAATAGAACCTGGGCTGCATTTGTCATTGCACACTGAAGAGGGTGACATCTATTCATAAAGACAAGGGAAGAAAAGCTTAATGCATGCTGCTTTCAGTGAATGATTCAGATTTATCTGAATGGCATCACAGACCTGGGAGAGAACACTGCTCGTTTTTTTTAGGAAATGACTTCACAGGCCTTCACAGCCCTGGTATTAATTCTATCCATGTCTTTTTAAAGGCAATCAAAATACAATATGCAGATGATATTATTATTATTATTATTATTTTCATTATTAACTTCATTGATGTACATGAGTGGTTAAGGGGAGGAAAGATACCACTGGCTTATTCCGTTTACTCTACTGTATAATTTTGCTGGAGTAGAAAAGCTGTAGCACATGATTTGCATGCAAAAGGTCCCAACTTCAATCCTTGGCATCTCCAGGCAATGCTGAGAAAAGGCTTCTTTCTGAATCGCCAGAGAGCTGCTGCCAGTCAATCATGTAGACAACCATGAGATAGATGACTCAGTATAAGACAGTATAAGACAGATTTCCATGCTTCTAAAGGGTAGATCATTGTCCAAAATGCTCCTTTAGAATATATTAACAAAAGCTCTTTTGACAGGGTCACAATATTGGGGGCTTTGTACTTTCTAAGGGGATTTACCTTATTATGGCAAGGTAAAGGTAAAGACCCCTGGGCGGTTAAGTCCAGTGAAAGGCAACTATGGGGTGTGGCACTCATCTCACTTTTCAGGCTGAGGGAGCCAGCATTTGTCTGCAGACAGCTTTCCGGGTCATGTGGCCAGCATGGCTAAACTGCTTCTCCCACAACGGGACACCGTGATGAGTGCCAGAGTGCACAGAAATGCCATTTGCATTCCCATCACAGTGGTATCTATTTATATACGTTCACTGGTATGTTTTTGAACTGCTAGGTTGGCAGAAGCTGTGATAGAGCAATGGGAGCTCACCACCCTAGCATGGATTCAAACCAGCAACCTTCTGATTGGCAAACCCAAGAGGCTCAGTGCCTCCTGTGTCCTTTTATTATGGTAAAAATAGTTTATCTACAACTAATACCACAACGTTCAACCACTGGTAACCATTAATCAGAGCGTACCTGCATAAACTTGCTGTGCCATGTGATGATCTCCTCACTAATCATGAACTCTCTGCCTGAAAAAGCCCATGGATCCATCCTTCCCACTTTCACCCTTGAAAAGGATTTGTTAGGGAAAGTAACCCAATTTATAATATCGAATCCGCTTTCTAATTCACCTTTCCCATCTAAAGACAACTGGTCCCCAGCACTGTTGTTAAACGAGATTCTCTTCAGGAAAGGATGAATCTACAGTTGAAGAGGCAAAAACACCTTTACAAAATTATAGGAGGTAGAGCAGTATATCACTCTAGTCTTTTTTTAGTAATAGATTAGAAATGTGTGTGAGAGAGCAGGGAAGTGCTTGCTGGTTCTACCACCTCTGTGATCTAGAACCTGAGTTCTTTCACCCCCTGCCTGAATTACAGTCCTATTTGTTTAGGGTTCTAAATTGCATAGCAATCTATATGAATACATCAAGGTCCATGTTTCGGAAGCTACCCACTTCATGCATTAAGTGTGACAGTGATGGTCATGGTCATGTGACAGAGGGGGCAGGACTAAATAGGGCATCCTAATTCTCCATAATTACATGACAGAAACTCACCCCTAAAAGGGCTTCTGAGTTTGATTGGTTTACCTTTTTTAAAAACAATACTTCAATCCTGCCTTTCCACCCCCTACGATCTACAAGGTGTTAATGTGAATATAAAACAACAGATAAAAAATAATTAACATGAAAGCCAATTTTAAACAAAAATAGCCAGAAAACAGCAGGAGTCTTAAAGGCTATAAGTCATCCCAACTGCCATCAGAAGTAGTATCATTTTAAATTGTCAAAGGAACCACAGAGGTGAGGGAAGCAGAAGAGAGTTCCACAGTCAAGGGCCCATTCTGTGAAGTCGCTCAGTGGACTTAATATGTTGATGGTGACCGTATAGCAGCTGATGGTGCTTGGTGCGGGGACATAGCACAGTTTGGAGACACACAGAGGAAGGACACCATTGTTGACATGCATGAACAAATAAGTTTGTATTGGAGAAGGGAGTCTTTGAGGCATCATGGTTCTAGACTGCAGGGCCACCCAAAACATTTTGGTACCTGTGGCAGACCCCAAAATGGGTCTTTTTCTCACTTGGGAAGGAGGGGATCAGGGAAGGTCTACATTAGTAAAAGGAGTGGAGAGAAAGAAAGATCTGTTCCCTCCTGAGGTGGTTGCCTCACCTTGCCTCGTGTGCTGACCGGCCTTGCCAGACCATAGAAAACTTTTCAAGTCAAAACCAGCTCTTTGATTAGACCCAGAAACCAACTGTTCCTGAAACTCAACACATCAACACAAATCTTTTGAGTATTATAAGCTCTGGTCAATGCACAGCTCCAGTACAATACATTTTCCTGCATGAAGCAAAGGACACAATGACATGCTCCCCATTCCACTAGACTAGACTGGAAGTTGATGGGCCATGGGGTAATGTTCTCCTCCTGAGGAAGCTAGCAGTGAGGGGGTGGGACAGAAGAGCCATGGTTATATAGCATAATCTAAAGAGCCATAGTCCCCCATTCCTTGTCTAATGGTAGGGCAGGCACTGGAGGTACAGGGCATTTTTCCTTTTAAAATGTTAGATGCTTCAGCTTCTGCAGCTGACAAGGAATATGGGTTACTTTTCTTCTTTGCTCTCTTCATTCTCTTTGAGAAAGCAAGATGAGGCAGCCATGTATTATAAGCTCTGGTCAATGCACAGCTCCAGTACAATACATTTTCCTCCATGAAGCAAAGGACACAATGACATGCTCCCCATTCCACTAGACTAGACTAGGTAAATGTGGTTCTCCTCTCCTCTACATTCCATAATGAATGGTGGGATTTAAATTATTGTGATCCCTCTACCTTGTTTGTGTCTTATTATGGTTGGTGAACAGCTTTGTTTGTGACTTGTTATGGTTGGTGATCAATTTTGTTGTTAGTACTGGCTCTGATGTAATCGCTTGAGAGGTTGAGCAGTAAGGAGCTCCTGGTTAGTGTGAAACATGTAGACACAGCAGTTAATTATGACTGAGATATAGAAGGGAAGTGAATGTTATGTGGGATGCAGAAGGATGTAGAGAGGGGAAATGGGGACCAAAGGTTCCAAATGCTGGTTCCTAACTTGCAAATGATGCTTTTGGGGGATCAAACATTATATCTGCACCAGATCCAAGTGAGGGGAGCAGGAAGTTGCAACGTGATAAAAGAAATGTGAGAATCCATTTTATTTCCAGAAGCAGGATAAGATTGGTCATGTGAAAATGATGAAAGAGTCCTATCATACATCGTGTAAATATCCCTAATGTCTGACAAGATGGGGAAAACATGGACTCCTATAGTTAGCAGTGTAAAAATCTGACAAGGTAGAAGTGGAAATGTTCATTACTGGATAGCAGATAGTCAGTTATCACAATCTTTAAACATGAGGGTATGATATGGATTTTCTATTCACATCCGTCAAGATGTTTTGGTTAAAGAGGTAGTACCTGCCATGGTTGAAGGTTTGGAATTATTGCGACCACTCTGGGCTTGGACTTCAATGAGTACATGGTGTTTAAAGCATGTGCTATGATGTAAACAGCATTGTATATACTATAGCTTTGGGGAGTCATGCTCATTTCAAAAAATGGTCCAGAAAGACTCTCTAGCTTCTCCTTCCCAGTGCAGGTCCCATCATGCTCTCCATCCATAGGGGAATCTAAAAATACACAGTCAAAAGCTTGTGCCCAGAATTCTTGGATGAACTTGTCTCCATTGGCTGAGTAGGGATTTATGGTCAGAAGGAAATTTTTGAATTCCTGTATCTCAGTGGAGTGGACTGCAAAAGACAAGGCTCCCTGGAAGACTTGTATATCCCAATTCCTTTGAAACTGCACTGCTGGGAAGTCCCATTGGGCTGTCAGAATCCACATTCTTCCTTGAGCATCTGCCATATCTCCTGCTTGTACTAGAAAATATTTTAAAATCATTGTAGAATGAGTTTCTGCAAATACAACAAGTGCTTTGACTGTGTTGTTCTTGAAAAGATGAAGCAGATTCTCTGCCTTCATGTACCCTTCAAATATTTCAGAGAAGTCTGACAGAGCAGGCATCTTGTCAGTGAATGCAGCACAGATGCCGCTTTGTGAAAGTCTTGGCATCAAGCTTCCCACAAAATTTTCTCCTTTATCATTATCCTCTGTTATGATCCCAACCCACGTCCACTCAAAATGCAGAAGTAATTGAACAATTCCAATGTATTGATACTCTTCATTGGGGACCACACGGTACATGAAAGGGAACTGGGTCTTAGAACTCCAAAAAGGACCAAATAAATAATAAGAGACCTATGCAAGAGCAAAGCGTTTGTCAAACATTGAACAGAGATTTACAGTACAAGATATGCAGTCAAAAGTACTTATGCAAGAGATTTGCCTTTAAAATTTCAAGAAATGATTACGTATGTAGTGGTAAAGACTAGAATTTATTATGCCAAAAAAAGAAAATAACAAATTCTATTACAGGAGACAAAGTATAAGAATGTGCAGGTTTCTTGTAATGGATGGCCATTGCCCGAAGCTTAGCACCATCCACATTCCCATCTTACTATATGCCAATGGCACAGTCACCTTGTCTCGCACAAGTGTTGGCTTGAAGCGGCTCCTGTGCCGCTGCCAGGAATATTGTACAGCCAACAGACTGGAACTGAACTTTGCAAAATCTAAAGCGCTTTTGTTCTCAAGAACTTGGAAGCCTCATAGATGGGAGATCAGTGGAAACCCATTAGAAAAGGTTAAACACTTTAAATAACTAGGCATCCACTTACAATATAACACTTCTTGGAAATACCATTGTAAGTTTGCACTTAACAGAGTGGATACTCCAGCTCTGACTATCACACGTTTCTTCTTTAACAGAGAGAATCAGTTCATCCCACCTGCATTAAAGGTCTTTAATGCCAAAGTAGCCCCAAAACTCCTGTATGGCATTTCATTATGGATTGGTGCAGTTAACCAATCTAAATTTCTCTGCAAAATCCAGGTGTTGCCAAATTGTGTGTCATATGCAGCCATGTGTCTGGAAACTAGACAAAGGCTGCTGGAAACCAAAGCGTGGCTCACCACTATAAAATTCTGGCTCTGTCTACATTTCATGTCCTATCTGTCTTTTTCAACTTTCCACATGCAGGCAGAATCCCACCACTCCAAATGCCTAGCTTGCAATGAGAGCAAAATCAGCACCTGTGGCCTATCGCTTGAGTCACTGCTTATGCAGAATCCTAGAGATTGAATTCCAAACCCTTTGCAGTGCAGCCAACAAAACCTGTTCCCCACTGGGGTTGGGAATTCCACTCTCATTTTGCCAGGACACTCCATTTTTACACCAGCTTTACGATCCCCAGGTATGCAGAGCTCTTTCCCTCACAAGATTTAACATCTTACTGTCTGCAGTTTTGCAAGGTAGATCCTTGAAAATCCCATACTCTGATAGATACTACCCTTGTGGCACAAAACAGGTTGAATCCATCACACACGTTTTATTTTATTTCCCATTTTATGCAAAAATATATGATAAATATTTGCCCCCCTTATTGAAGGAAGGAATTTATTGCACCCACTCTTCCAGGGTGTCTTATCTGCTAAACAATTGTAGTGATGATGTTGTGGAGAATGTAGTAAGATTTTTGAGTGACTCTATGAAATTACATCACCATAGGTCTTTAGATCCATCTTTGTATCTCATGATGTTTTATCTGAAAGTATCTCCTGTTACGTTTTCTTAACTGTGTTGTGCTCTGATCCATGTATATGTTGTGTTGTGCTCTGATCCATGTATTTATGCCAATAAAGGAGACTGATTGAAAAATCATGAGGACAAGAGTGATTGTTAATATTATTTTTAAAAAACAGGTTTTTTTCCACAAAGAAGCAAGGACTGTGTTGCCATTGCATTCACAGCTTCTCTACCTTTCTCCTACACATACTCAAATATGTTTGTTCCAGTTCTAAGAATACAAGAAAGGGATGCACATCAGGTGTTTGAAACCCACATGTCCCATAGAAACATCCTACCTGTGGGATCTTATAGATGCCTAAGATGGTAGCCATGTAAAAGGAGGTTTCAGCATCGAGTCCCCCAATGGCAGCCATCAGATTGTTCTTTGTGCCACACTTATAGTTGGGGACTGTCCTTTTCTGGCTAAAAAGAAGGTTCAGAGTGGTTTGATATGTCAACTTTTCGTTGAAGTAGCTGTCATAGATGTGGAATCCCAATGTAGCATTTGGTAAAATCCTGGGATTCTCGTTGATCTCCTTAACTGCATACACGAAGGCCTGTAAATACTGGTAGTATTTCGTCACTACACTGAAATAAGAGTGCAGGTTATATAACCCATAAATTTTCTAGACCTCATGAACTACTTGTCAAGTCCACATTGTTCTTATAGAGAAGTCTGCAGGCATTAATTACTTGAACAGGAAGCATGGCAAGGAAGAAACCTGTAGGGCAGTCTGTTTTGTCTTGTCCCAAATGTTCCACTGAAGAAAATGATGCTAGTGAATTTCCGTGGTGGGCAGCCAGTTGTATCTTTGCAAATCCCATGTGATTGAGAACCCAGATCTTCTAGGGATCTGAATCACCCATGGAACCTCAGTGTATACAAAAGGCTTCCTGCTGCAGAAGTTCATTGTCATCACATGTAGGAGCAAGATAATTTGCAGCCCCCTGAGGGACTAAATGTGTGGGTCCCGTCTGCTTGCACTGCCACTTCAAGGCCGTAATGTCTGAAACGGCACTTACTGTACATTATCACATCATTAAATGCTTCAAAATCATATGGAAATAATCAGACACACAATCTTGCATGGGGAGGTATTCAAGTGACAGATCAGGGGACTGGAGATCTAGCAGAAGAGGGAAAGGCAAAATGTAGGGTAGATCAAGGGTGTGCAAATACATTTCCTATTAACATCAAAGAATAATGGCATACATTGAGCTCTATCCAGGGCTAGTCCCACTGAAATTAAGGAATATGACTTAGGTTCATTGATTTCAGTGGGTCTGCTTCAAGAAGGACTAGCATTGGATACAACCCATTATTACCGTTAGGAATTGTAAATTTAAAAAAATTCATTATGACCTGCTTATGGACATCTCATGGAAAAAGATACTTACAGAGATTCTCCAACAAACATGGCATTGGGGTGTTCATCAAAGGTTATAGTATTAAAGAAAGAGAAGAACTGAGAAAAAATACTGCCAATGATGAGGTCACCTTGCTCATAATACTCATGCGGGATCTGTAGGGGATCGTTCACACTGCAACTAGCTGGTTGTGACTTGCTCTCAATTTGGGGAAGAAATGCCAGTGTTAACATCAGTAGCCACAGCAACAATAACAGCATTGCACATAAGGGTGAATTCTTTTCTACCAAAGCAAACCCACTCTTCCAAGTTAATTCATTATTATATAATAGCAGCTGGTTCAGAACAGATTTGTTTCTACACTCTCTTGATGCTGCAAGTCGATAGTGATACTATGTGGCCTGTGAAATAGCTCTTCCTGTCCACAATCCACACCCCCAAACTCTGAAAAGCACAGACATAAGTTTTATATGTATTTTCATATTGATTACTTTTTATGAGTGTAGTCAATGAAAATCCATGTTTTCGTCAGCCAGAAATGATTACTGTAATTTGACATAATTATAAGGTAATTATAAATCAGCTCCTTAAATGTTCTCATAGAGAACAGAACAGCAGAAGAAAACATGTTGGTTAGGTGTTATCTCAGGGCTGTTCCTTTCTGGGTTCAAGATCAACACCTGGACATACTATGACACTGAGCAAGAAAATACATACAGAAAACCAAAGTCTTGGAACAAAGACATAGGAATAAGGAACTTGTGCCTGCCCATATGTTGCCGGACTCCAGCTTCCATCATCCCTGATTACTGACCATGCCTGCTAGGACTGAAGGGAATTGGAGTCCTACAACAACTGGAGAATTTCAAGTTTCCTATTCTAGCTTGTTAAGTGGATATAAAGGAGAATAGTATTAATGTCATCCCTCTGCAACCTTACAGTGGTTGAATGCATTCTACACCAGGCTGCTTTAGTACATTAATATAAACATTTAATGATACTATGGTGGTGGTGGTGACAGTGATTAACCATATTGTAGTCATCCTTTTCCATAAGGTTCTAGGGTTGAAATGCATGGCATAAAAATAATAGAATAAAAAAAAATACACAACATTTCAATATAATTGACATAAAAGCTCCCTTTAAAAAAAGCAAAATAATAAAAGAGCAGGTGATAATTTTTTTCTCATTACAGTGGTACCTCTGGATACGAACGGGATCTGTTACAGATCCCCGTTCATATCCTGAAGTAAACGTAACCCGCACCTGCACGTCTACGTGTGTGCGGGTCGTGATTCGCAGCTTCCATGCATGCTCGTGATGTCATTTTGACCGTCTGCACATGCGCGAGTGGTGAAACCAAGAAGTAACGCATTCCGTTACTTCCGGGTCACCGTGGAGCACAACCTGAAAGTGCTCAACCTGAAGCATATTTAACCCGAGGTATGACTGTAGTTCTGAATACCAACCCCTCCCAAAGACCTGAATAAAGAGGTGCATTGTCACTTGCTGCTGAAAACTTAATTATGTTGGTACTTGATGCACCTCTGAGGGGAGGTCACTTCAGAGGCAGGCTGTAACCACAGAGAAGGGTGTCCCAAACTTTTCCAGGAGGTGGCATCACCAGCAAGGCCTCCTCTGCAGATCATAACTCACAAGCAAGTTGGGATGAAGTGCTCTTTCAGATAGTTGCTCTCAAGTTTTTTAGGGCTGTATATAAGCTTCAGTACCTTAGAATAGGTTCATAAGTGAGCTGACAAACAGAGCTATTCCTTTACTCTCCTTTTTATGTTCTCAATCAGCCATGATCATCAGTACTCTGATCACTGCTTTCTGCATTAGTTGCTGTTTCTGGACTATCTTCAAGGGCAGCTTCCTGTACAGGGCATTATAATAGTCCAGTTACCATAGCATAGGTAGCTGTAGCTATTGTATATGCAAAAACACTGTCTTCATTGGATTTCATATTGTTGCTGCATGAAGTAGAAGCAGTTGATATGACACAGATGGCTCTCAGAAGCAGGCTTTCAGCTGTTTACCTTCACACTCCTCTGTGATTGGGAGAGCAATGCAACTAGCACTGGGAAGAATAAGCTGTGCCATAGCCCATGCTTTTACATGTAGTCTTTGGCTGACAAAATTGTGGATGGATGTAATGAAGCATCTGTCCCTATGTTTTAATCTGTACTGACACATATGGGATTCCAGGCTGTCAGCTTTGCCTTAGCCAGGATGCTTTTTGCAATGTGGGGGTCTCTTTTGATACCTGATCACTGTCATGGATTTCTGGGGAGGAAGATGGCAGACTAAGCCTCTCTTGTTGACACTCTACCGAGAGAGAGATAATTATGTGGTGATCAGTGATACAGCCAACTCACAAATCTTGGTTATCACATTCACTCTGGAAAAACAGGGAACTCGGGATAAAACTCTGATGCTCTGAAAAAACTGTTCCATGCTGGGAGACTGAGAAGCTTTGTGGGACTCAGATGGGGGTGACTTAGAGCGTAGGAACTTCCATCATGCCCAAACACTACATAATAGCCCTTAGGGTCAATCCTGAAGGCACAGCCCATTGAGGGTGCTCCATCAGCACAACCAGTGCCGGTGAACAGCATTCACATAGCGAGTGAATTGATGGAGCTGCTTAAAAAGTTTTGCCAGCAGCCATGTGAATCTCTATTGGCTTGGATGCTGTGTTTGTGGGATGGGGCTTGAGGAGGTGGAGAATATGAGGAGTGTGGCAATGCATTTAGCTTTACAGCAGAGACTATATGGAGCTGAGGAAGGCAAGGGAATCATTCATTGCTTGATTGGTTAATGCTTGCCATGATGCTTGGGGATGGGGGATAGCTGTGATGGAGATTGGTGTTTTGCAAGGGCCCCAGTGGAAGGGTCCTTTGCTATCAAAAATCACCATGGGGATTTTTTCACAACCACACATACAGCCACAGTGATGCAGTTGTGATGATGTCTAACAATGGTGGAAGGATGCTTCAGTGTATGCCCTAGCTATGCTGCTTCTGCACAGAAGCCTCCATATGTAACAGGGAATGCTAAGGTAATCCACAGAGTATAAGATTTGATATATTAAATTCTCATACAATATAAACTCTCTGAGAAGGTTCACATTACCAGAAGAAAATTCTGAACAAATACAGCTATCAGCCTATCATAGAACATTGTACACAGTTCTACATTCATACATGGACCAGTTGGACAAATGTTGCAGAATTGTAGATCTCATCATCCCAAATATTGGCCATGATGGCTTAGGTTGATGGGAGTCCAATAATACCAGGAGGGCCACAGGTTCTCTACAACTGCCCTGTGGCCTCATCCCAAGGCCTAGCTCTTCTGGATATATCTTCTTGTTCAGTATTATACTAAGCCCAGGTGTTGCTCCTGACTCCTGATACTAAGGATCCTGTGAGAGATACCACTTGATAAACATATTTTCTTCAGGTGTTCTGCCTGAGAGCAGAATACTCTCAGGAGTTAATTGTGAACTCTATAATTATCTTAAATTATGGTGAGCCTGTTTCTTGCCAAAGATAACATGGGTTTTCAGTGACCACCATTACAATAAGTAATCAAAATAAAAAATGGATATAAAATGTTCTTGTGGCATTCAGGGCTTGGGGGGGAAAGACTGTGTTGAAGCAGAACAGTTGCATTTTAAAGGTCATAATCATAAGCATCACCATTGACCAGCAGAATCAGAAAAGACTGGGACTGGGTTGCTCTAAATGGGCTGATGTCGTATAGTGATGAATTAGATTGGAACAGTGGATTTTGATTCAGTCTGAAAGGGTTCTTCTGTACAGTTGCAATGCTGTTTTTGTTTCTGGCGCTACTGTGGTTGTGGTTGGTTCATCTTTCCTTTCATGAGTGCAAAGCACACTCCATTCCTTGCAGCATGAGTGATCCCGTCCAGATCCCACATGAGTATTACCAGCAAGGTGACCTCACCATTGGTGGCATCTCTTCTCAGTTCTTCTCCTTCTTTGACTTTATAGACTTCAAGCAACACCCCAATTTAATGTTTATTGGGGATCCTGTGTAAGGAACTTCTTTGCATGTTACTTATTAAATGTCTATGGGACAGGGTAAAATAATATTATAGGTAGATAATGAAAATGATGACATTTGGTGAGATCTAATTATTTCAAAAGGTCTGCTCTGAGTATGACTAATTTTGAATATCACCCAGATTTTTGTTTTGCTGCCCATGTGAGTTGAGAGAATTTCAATATTGTCCACTTACCATAAATTCGCTGACATCCCTAGGCAAAAGAAAGGCGTCTATAAAATATAGGATAGAAACACAGATTCTGTTATTTCAATCAGAAATTCTGGAGTTAGAAAACAGGTCTCTTATAACTAACCAGCATCACAGTCCCCTGTTTGTCTATGTAGTGATTTCATTTTCACATAGAAAATAATGCAAATATCCATAATATTTCTTTTAAAAACCCTAGAGTTTACAAGGTATTTACTCAAGAAGACACACATTGCTCTTTACTGCCCATAGAAGCAACCACTGTTGCTCTCTGTTTGCTTCCTTTCATCCAAGCAACTCACAGTATTCAGGGATAATTAAAATCTCCCAGCTATTTCTGGCTCAGTGTCTTCACATTTTTGAAGCCGAGTGGGCATGATGTACTGGATGTCAGGACAAAAGCAAGTGGACTGAACAAGTAGTTTATGAGGTCTAGAATATTGATGTAACATAGCTTACCGGTATGTTCTGATTGCAGTGTAGTGACAAAAAACTACCAGCATGTCCTGGCCTTGGTATTTGCAATGAAGGAGATCAATGAGAATCCCAGGATTTTGCCAAATGTTACATTGGGATTTCATATCTATGACAGCTACTACAATGAAAAGTTGACATTTCAAACAACTCTGAACCTTCTTTTTAGCCAGAAAAGGACAATCCCCAACTACAAGTGTGGCACACAGAAGAATCTGATAGCAGTCATTGGGGGACTTGACTCTAAAACCACTCTTTACATGGCCACCAGCTTAAGCATCTACAAGATTCCTCAGGTAGCATATGCATGTGAGGCAGGTGGATTTTTACAGGAATTGCATAAAGAAAAAGTGCTTTAGAGTAAAGGTGAGATGCATCTGTTGTGCATTCTGATGAGCTAGAAACTGCAAGTGGAGAGAGTGGGGAACAGGAGCAACCATGCCTATGCTTGCTCAGCCCCTATGATGTAACATACGGAGTCAAGTGTGAGTACCCATCATATCATGTTTTGGAATAACATCAAGTAATGGTGATAAACCAGTTCTAAAATAAACTTGTTAATAAGTATTTCTGCATTATATTATCTCTCAAAGTACACTTAATTTCAGTAATGCGTTTGCTTATGCTTAGATCTCTTATTACTTGTTTGGTCCTTCAAGTGCTGAAACCCACTTCCCGTTCCTATACCGAATTGTTCCGAATGAAGAGAATCAGTACCAAGGAATCGTTCACCTCCTTTTGCATTTCCAGTGGACATGGGTTGGGATTGTCATGCTGGAGGATGATAGAGGAGAGAATTTTCTGCAGATCTTAATGCCAATGCTTTCAGAGAGTGGCATCTGTACTGCATTCATTGACAGAATGCCATTGCTGACAGACTTCTCTGAAATAATTCCTGAGCATGAAAAGACAGTAAATACACTACAACTTGTTAACAACAACACAGTAAAAACACTTATTCTATTTGCAGAGACGCAGTTCTCATTGTTTTTTATATTCTTGATGTACCAAGTAGAGACAGATGATAAGACAAATGTGACTATAGGCAAAGTGTGGATTATGACAGCCCAATGGGATTTCCCAGCCATAGAGTTTCACAAAAGATTTGACAGAAAAGTCTTCCAGGGAGCTCTGTCTTTTGCAGTTCACACCAATGTGGTGCAGGAATTCCACAGTTTCCTTCTGACAGTAAATCCTTACTCACAGCATGGCGACAATTTTATCAGGGACTTTTGGGAGCAGGCTTTCAGCTGTTTATTTATAGATCCATCTGTGGTTGGAGAGAGCACTGGTGCCTGCACTGGGAAGGAGAAGCTGGAGAGCCTTCCTGGGCCATTTTTTGAAATGAGCATGACTCCGCAAAGCTACAGTATATACAATGCTGTCTATGCCATAGCTCATGCTTTAGAGGCCATGTACTCCTGGAATCAAGTGCACACAGCAGTGACAGCTGTTCGAAATCCACATCCATACCAGGTACAACTTCAGAATCCAAACGTCTCTACAGACATGAATGTTTCTACTAACAGTAGAAATGTTTAATAATGTTAATATTAAACATAATAATGTTAATATTAAATAATAAATAAATAAATAATAATAATGTTAATATTAAACATAATAATGTTTCTACTAACAGTATGTTCAACTATGTGACAAGTACCCATTGTAGAAAACATTTTACACCTCTAGTGCAAATTTCACAGCTAGTTTTCTCTTCCGTAGAAATCTATCCACTTTCCTTCTTGTGAAGGAGTTCAATACTGTATCTACACCAATTTCTACCTAGCCAAACTTTTCTTAATTCTGGAGACTAGGGGTCATAGGCACCAACTCCTTAGGGATGAGGTGTTTTCAGTTCACTCAATAGTGTTTAGCAGAAGTCTTAGCACCCACCAATATTGGCCAGGTCATTTTGCATAGGCTTGCCCAGGAATTCCTCTGCAGCTTGTATTCCCTTCATATCCCAAATGATCAATATCCTATGATTTGTTATTTTCTAGGGCTTAGGGCAGTTCCCACACCAGTCTTATAAAATATGCTCCATATATCCAGTCCCGGTCAGCAATCTGGCTGCAGCTATTTGTACTAGTTAAAGTTTCTGAGCACTTTTCAAAATCAGCTTTATTGCATTTAGGTGGAAAGGAAAAATAGACCTGGGTGTCATCAGGACTGTGATGTTTTGTAAAGAAAAAAAGAGCTTTTATCTCTTTGATTATAGCTTCACCGTTTCTTGAGGAGAATCTCATTTAACAACAGTGCTGGGGACCTGGTGTCTTTGAATGAGAAAGGTGAACTAGAAAGTGGACTTGATATTATAAATTGGGTTACTTTCCCTAACAAATCCTTTTCAAGGGTAAAAGTGGGAAGGATGGATCCATGGACCTTAACTGACAGAGAGTTCACGATCAATGAAGATGTCATCACATGGCACAGCATGTTTAATCAGGTAGATTTTGATTGGGATTGCGCATGTTGGATCTACGTACAAAAACATCAGTCATGGTGGTTCCAGTATGAATGCTAGATTATTTCTTTAGTTGATAGATCTTTGTCTTCAAGGCAGTTGACAAATCTCTTTTAAACAGGTATTCCACATATTAAATCTCCAGATCTTAGAACAAAGAAAGCTCCTGCCTCAGAGTTCACCCTCACAGACAGAAAGCTACTCATATGGACACAATACTATAGCAAAATCTTCTAGGATTACTGGAGTTATGATACAGTGGAGGTTAACTGAGGTGGGAGGTTAACTGAGTCACTGGAGACAAGAAGGAAATTGTAAGAATACTCATGACCTTGAGTGAAAGAGATAACAGAACCAGTTTAAACCAGCTGTTCAGCTTCTCTGAAGGAATAACATAAATATCAGGAACCTTCTGCTTGTTTCTAGGCAGAATAGAAACTTGCTTGTTAGCTAGAAACTTCCAGCTTGCACCAGCTTGTATCACACAGAGAAGCTTCTAGAACCCTCTTGAATTAATTAGAATAGAAAAGATATTTACACATTAGATCAAGACTTTTTGCATCAAAAAAATGCAAACTGACACATAGAAAGTATGCAAACTGACACATAGAAATATGAAAATATTTTATACACAGAATGTTCCTTTTCTCTGATGCCATTAGTTTTTGTGGGAATAGCATTTACAAAGCATGGAGTAAACATTTCCTGCCTTGCATTTGTGGACAGATGCATCCCCGCTCTGTGTGTAATGACAACTGCCGTCCAGGTTCTGTTAGGAAAAAGAAGGAGGGGGAGCCATTCTGTTGCTATGATTGCGACGCATGTCCCAAAGGAAAGATTTCTAAACAAACAGGTAGGTATCTACCATCAGATTGACTCAGTTAAGTTTGTAGAGTAGAAAGTTTCCTATATGGTAATATTAACCATTGTGTTTAAAGATGGGACTATTATATGCATAAAAGGACATATTGTCATAAACTATTCAATTGGGGTGGAGATACCAGCGGATCAGAAAAAAACTTTTTGTGTATGCAAAAACTGCTGCCAGGATGCTGCTAGCCCAGAGATGGAAAGAAGATACAGTTCCAACCAAGAAAGAGTGGCAGATAAAACTAATAGACTATGCCGAAATGGCAACACTCACAGGAAGAATTAGAAACAAGGAAGAGCTAACTTTTAATAAAGAATGGGGAAAGTATATAAGTTATTTGAAAAATTATTGTAAGCAACTAAATTCATTAGTAGGATTGATGTAAAACTTGTAGTTTAAAAAATGAAATAAGAAGTAATCAAGGATTAGTAAAAACTGGAATTATAAAGGAGATGCAGGGGGAATAGTTATAACATAAGCATCCACAAAGGGGAAGGTGGGGGGGGGGAGTCAATGGGATATGTGTTTTGCCTTGTTTTCTTTTTTCTTATTTGACGTTTGTAAAATTAGCAAAACTCTTTCTGTGGGATTGTGCAAATTGCTTTCCCATAATTCCAGCGAGGAAAGTCAGATTCATATGTATTTGTTTGGGAGATGGATAAATAACTGTTCCTTTCTGCTCCAGAAATGGACAATTGTATCAAATGTCCAGAAGATCAGTATCCAAATGGAGACCAAGATGGATGCCTTCCCAAGGTTTTGCATTTTCTGTCATATGATGATGCTTTAAGCATCAATTTAATTTTCATGGCACTTTCATTTTCTGTCATCACTGCTTTGGTATTAGGGATATTCATTAAACACCACAACAGTCCCATTGTCAAAGCCAATAATCGGGGTCTAACCTACACTTTGCTTATTGCCCTCCTGCTGTGCTTCCTCTGCTCCTTGCTCTTCATTGGCCAGCCTCAAAAAATAACTTGCCTACTACGACAAACTGTTTTCGGTCTCATCTTCACCGTGGCTGTTTCTTCCGTGTTGGCAAAAACCATCACAGTGATTTTGGCATTCATGGCCACACGACCAGGATCCAGGATGAGGAACTGGGTGGGGAAAAGATTGGCAGCTTCAATTGTTTTCTCCTGCACTGCCATTCAAGGAGCTCTTTGCACTGTGTGGCTCCTTACTGCTCCTCCATTCCCACATTTGGACATGGACACTTTGGCTAAAGAAATTGTGGTTGAATGTAATGAAGGGTCTGCCCCTATGTTTTATTCTGTACTTGTATACCTGGGATTTCTAGCCCTTGTCAGCTTTGTTGTAGCTTTTCTTGCTAGGGAATTGCCCAGTACTTTTAATGAAGCCAAGTTCATCACTTTCAGCATGTTGGTGTTTTGCAGTGTGTGGGTCTCCTTTGTGCCAACTTACCTGAGCACAAAGGGAAAATACATGGTGGCTGTGGAGATCTTCTCTATCTTAGCCTCTAGTGCTGGTTTACTGGGTTGTATATTTGCCCCAAAATGTTATATAATTGCCCTGAGGCCTGAGCTAAACTGCAAGGAACATATAACAAGGAGAAATAACTAAGGATTCAAAACTTAGATAGTGTTGTTCACTGTTGTTGCCTTTATGATGTCATTTGATTGTTGGAAATAAAATGGTGAAAAAGAGATGAGCATACATTTGCTTCAAATAGTCAGAGATGGCCTCATGTATAATATTGGCAGACTACCTTTGTGTGAGGTGGGACGCGGGTGGCGCTGTGGGTAAAACCTCAGTGCCTAGGACTTGCCGATCGTATGGTCGGTGGTTCGAATCCCCGCGGCGGGGTGAGCTCCCGTCGTTCGGTCCCAGCTCCTGCCCACCTAGCAGTTCGAAAGCACTCTTAAGTGCAAGTAGATAAATAGGTACCGTTTTATAGCGGGAAGGTAAACGGCATTTCCATGTGCTGTGCTGGTGCTGGCTTGCCAGCTGCAGCTTCGTCATGCTGGCCACGTGACTCGGAAGTGTCTTTGGATGGCGCCGGCTCATGGCCTCTAGAGCGAGATGAGCACGCAACCCTAGAGTCGGACACGACTGGCCCGTACGGGCAGGGGTACCTTTACCTTTACCTTACCTTTGTGTGATGCCAGCTCTTTGTTTCATTGGTCCAATGAATGGTTCAATGACAACTTAAATTATTAAGAAATAGTGCCTGAGTTTGATTTATTCATCATACCTCACATCTTCTTGCTTCGTGTGTCATGTCCATTAAGATTATAAGCTTGAAGACTACAACCATTTCACTATTGATTTTTGTAAAGTGCTCTGCAATCCATTTTGGCTAAACAGTGAGGTAAAAGTGATTTTTAATACATATAAAAATCCATTTGAATCAGAAGAATTGGTTTGTATCCATTGATTGAATCCACTGATTGGAAGAGACTCCTCAGCCTCACAACCAGGAATCTTTACTATCCTTTGCAGCGGTACAGAGGACTGAAGCTGGTATCTTTTGCTTGAAAGCTTGGTATCATCTTTTAATCTATAACCCCATTTCCATAAAATTTTCTGGGAATTGAACCCAGATGTCCAACACCAAAGCTGATCATGTTACTGCAAGACCAACAAGCTAGACATGTTTACTGAATTCTTGGCTGCAGTACAAAAAATGTTGATTTCTGAAATGATATCTGCAACTCCTCATGGGTGCAACCTATGGGGATTGGGCCAATAACCCATCTAGTCCAGCAACACCAAATGCTTGTGGGAAGCACACATACAGGAACTGAGTGCAACAGCATTATCCCCAATTACAACATCAAGCTACTGCCTTGAGAAACATATAAATGGTGGTAAATCATAGCCCTTAAAGTTAGAAGCCATTCATAGCCATATATTTGAATTTGTCTATTCCTCTTTTAAAGATATGCAAGTTGGTGGCTATCAAGATAGGAACAAAAATTGTGAGGGAGACAACTAAAAATGTAAAAAGATTAAAATAATTAAGAAGATAGGCCATCAAGAAAAGTTAAACGGTGTTTCAGAGCCTCTGTGCCTTATAACAGGCTGTTTACACTCAACTTCTTTGCTTACATTTCCATGACTTCTGTTAACATTGCATGGACCATAATCCAATAAGCAATTGGACCCACTTATATAAAATATCTAGGAAGTGAACAATATATACATGTACACAATTGCAATGCTTTGCATGAGAGCAGAGGAAATGCATTAATGATTCTAGCATTTCTGTTCCAAGCATGAGCTGACCAGTTACCGGGATAGGGAATCTCTGGTCTATTGGACTACATCTCTCATAATCCCTGACCATTGCCTATAGTGGCTGAGCAAGGCCAGGCCAAGACATTTCAGCACGTGAGGAATACCACAACATGGTGTTCCCTCTCTGACAAGAAAGAAGGGGTGAAGATCTACATCAGAAACAATGGAGGAATAAAGCTCTGTTCTCCCTTTGGATCCTGATGCCTGAGGCAGTTCCATGATAGAAACTTTATTGCATTAGCAACAATAGCAACAATAAAACATTACAATATACACAGAAAAAATGAAAATTAGTATAAAAGCACAGTTTAGGGTCCTGAATCAACAGTCAGATAGTGGCCCTTATTCTGATTGCCCCTGCTAAGAACCTAGCAACCTTTGCTGTTATCTGCTCCTTTTGGTCTGACAGGAGAAAGGACACTGTGGCAGTGGTTGTGCACCCTGGGATGGTCAGTACGAGTGGGGTGGTCAGTACGAGTGGGGTGATTCGTTCCTCAGGTCTTTGTAGAGAGTGCAAGACAGGAGGATGTGTGTCGCTGTTTTGGTGCTACCGTCTCCACAGGAGCAAAGGTGTTTCTCATGCGGGAACTTTTGGAATCAGCCCTAAAGTAAAGCAGATGGCAAAAGGTTCAGTCTTGCGAGTGTGAAAGCACATCTGTATTTTGGGATAGCTAGTTTGTGCAGGTATGGAGCCAGAGAATCAAAATGGGAAGATGGAAAATGATCATACCATGAGCAGAATTTCCTTATAGTGTCCAGATTGTTCTGATGCTCGATATCTTTTAGACATTGCACTTAGGGCCTTTTAGACATTGCACCGAGGGCCTTCTGGCGGTTCCCTCACTGTGAGAAGCCAAGTTACAAGGAACAAGGCAGAGGGCCTTCTCGGTAGTGGCGCCCTCCCTGTGGAATGCCCTCCCACCAGATGTCAAAGAGAACAACAACTATACCAGACTTTTAGAAGACATCTGAAGGCCAGTGGCGTAGCGTGGGTTGTCAGCACCCGGGGCAAGGCAAGTAATTTGCGCCCCCTAACCCGTGGAGCCAGGTAGGGGCAGAGAGATGCGAGTGCGAGCGCCCCCCCCCAGATGTTGCGCCCGGTGCGGCCGGCACCCCCCACGCTACGCCACTGCTGAAGGCAGCCCTGTTTAGGGAAGCTTTTAATGTTTGATGCATCACAGTATTTTAATATTCTTTTGGAAGCCGCCCAGAGTGGCTGGGGAAGCCCAGCCAGATGGGCAGGGTATAAATAAATTATTATTATTATTATTATTATTATTATTATTATTATTATTATTATTATTATTATTAACAAATTAGACTGTTTGCTTTGGTAAGGTCCATAGTGAGTAAGTGTTGTGTGGATAGGCCACAAGAGTGGAGTTTTTGGTAGACAGTTTTAAGCCAGGCACTTTTGTGGTAGTCTTGAAGTGCTAGGGATAGTAGTGTATGAGATCTGTTCTCCCTATTGATCCTGATGCCTGAGGCAGTTGCCTCCCCTTGTTTGATAGGTTGGCTGGCCCTGTGGCTGGGGTTGATAGAATTTGGGGTTCCATAACATATGTAAGGGCCACAAGTTCCTTATCACTGCTCTATGGCTTCATTCCAAATCTTGTCTATTCTGGATGATTTTCCCTCCTCTTGATTCAACAGGGAAACAGATATGAGACACCACCCAGTAAACAAGTTTTCTTCAGCTATTCTGCTGCCCATGAGCAGAATGCCTTGGGGATGCAGCTGTGAACCTTGCAATTATCTCAAATTATGGTTATCTGCTTTCTTGCCCAAAGCAACATGGATTTTCAATGACTACTTGCAGAATCAAGATGAAAATACATATACTGTAAAATATGCTTGTTCTTTTCAGAGCTCTTGAGGACAGACTGAACATGAAAGGCAGCTGAAAGTTTTAGAGAAAGTATCACTGTTGACCAACAGTGTCAGGAGACAACTGATATTAGGATTTTGCTCAAGGGGGGGAAAAGGATTCTCGGTTATGTTTGCAATGCTGTTTTTGTTGCTGTGGCTACTGATTTTGCGGTTGGTGTTTCACCCTCTGACTGAGTGCAGGACGCACCCAATTATTTGCAGGAGGAGTGATCCCTTCCAGATCCCACATGAGTATTATCATCCAGGTGACATTATCATTGGTGGTATTTCTTCACAGTTTTTCATATTTTTTGGCACCATAGAATTCAATCAACACCCCAATACAATGCTTATTCAGGATCCTGTGTAAGGAACTTCCTGTCTCTCATAAAATACAGTTTATACTACTCCCATTGATATGAAGTGGGGGGGGGGGAATCAGCTCAGGTGCCATGTTCCCTTATGAAACATCTTCCCAGGGGCTGTATTACAGTGATGGGTAGGGCCAAAGGGCACTGAGTCCATGGACTTTGCCAGAGCTAAAATTGGGTGGAACAGTAGAAATTATTCTTGGCTCTGTAGAGTAGGCTACCTTCCAGTCATGCAAATGTCAAGATGTTTCTACACACCCACTCCTCACACACATCCATCCATGTTCATACAGCAAAAAATACAACATCCAGAGTCCAAGGACACATCCCATGAAGGCAAAACCACAGATAAGGTCTCATGGCAAAAGCAGAGGGTGTTATCTAGGGAAGCCATATACGCTTGTCAAAGAGGCGTTTTCAGAGTGGTATGACCAGTGTAGAAACACTGGGCACAGCACTTCAGGGCACACCAAAATAATACTGTAGAATGGAATATGAGTGGAGGCAGCAGGAGGGGAGAGGAATTTCAGCATTGTATAGTGTGCTGCTGAAATTTGAGAGCCAAAGTCTGCCACAGCTTGTCAGGTCTATCAATTTCTGCTGCCCAACAGTTATTTGAGGTTTACATAATATCCATTGAATTTTATCTTCAGTTATTCTCTATCTTTTGTAATGCATTCATCATCTTTCTGCTTTCCCCTGCCAATCACTGTAGTTTCTTCTTTATCCCATTTTTGCCTGTAGCCGGGGTGGCAAATAATGCAGCATTATTGTACTTTGGTTGTACAATCTCAATTTCGGGTATTTTTCATAAGTCCTTCCTTTGATTACCCCTTTCACTATGAATTGCATTCTCTATTTTAAAATAAACACATTGTGATTTAATTATAAATATCCACAGCTGGTGAGTATTTAGAATCTTGATTTCATGACTGAATGTTTTCGGCAGTGCTTTGAGAAGGTGCTGGTCAGGATGATGAAATTTATAACGTAACTATCTATCTACCACTATATTGTAGCCTGGCAAATTATGGGCAGTCCTGGAATTCAATATTCCACTGAGGCACAATGGGGTCTATTGTGTGCACAATGTAAATGTGAGTTACGTTTTAATTAAGCAGCATCATGGTTCCCTGATTTCCTATAAAGTAATTTCATTTTTTCACAAACAAAATTATACAACTTTTCATTATGCAGGCCAGATTTTATTGCAGCACACACTAGCTGTGTTCTTTGCTGCCCCTAGAACCCACACTGTTCAAACATGTTTTCAATTTATATTCCTCTTAATGGTAAGCTTTCTGGTTAATTTTTTCTTAGTAAGAAAAATAAGTTGAAATAATCGTTGCAACAAAGGTTCATAGTTTAAAGTAGATTTTGAGAGAGCATGACACCCATTCATAGATTATTTCAATAGCAGATAACAGTGGTGCCTCGCAAGACGAAAAGAATCCGTTCCGCGAGTCTTTTCGTCTTGCGGTTTTTTCGTCTTGCGAAGCAAGCCCATTAGCGGATTAGCGCTATTAGCGCTATTGACAGTTTAAGGGCTATTAACGCCTATTAAAGGCTTAAGGGATTAGCGGTTTTGCTGCTAAAATGCTATTAGCAGCTTAGCGCTTCAGAAAAAGGGGCTTTGGAGCGGAAAAAAAACCTCAAAAATTTTCGACAATTTTCGTCTTGCGAAGCAAGCCCATAGGGAAATTCGTCTTGCGAAGCGCCTCTGCAAACGGAAAACCCTTTCGTCTTGCAGGTTTTCCGTCTTGTGAGGCATTCGTCTTGCGGGGCACCACTGTATAACAATATTGGTTGAATGCAAAATCAATTGAAGTTTGTTTGGATACAAAATTCTTCCTTGCTTGCTTTATTATCAACAGAGCTCCAGAAATATGAATAGTATAAAATGTTTAAGAACAGTATCAACCCATCTCCCTCTCTCTTTTCAAATTCAAAAAGTTTGCTTAAATCAATAATAATAATAATAATAATAATAATAATAATAATAATAATAATTTTTTATTTATACCCCGCCCTCCCCAGCCAAGGCCAGGCTCAGAGCGGCTCACAGACATAAAAGAGCCATCCTCTTAAAGTGATCCCATCTATTTTTGCTTCAGTTATTTGTAGTTTGAAGTCATATACACATTGCTTTGGAAGATACATATGGCAGTACTGATGAAAAGGATGTCAGACCCAAAAACAGATGTCTTTGCAAGAACAGTTATTCATGAGGTCTAAAATATTGGTTTAATGTGGTATATATTTTTATTGCAGTGTAGTGACAAAAAACTTTCAGCATGTACTGTCCTTGGTATTTGCACTGAAAGAAATCAATGAGAATCCCAGGATCTTACCAAATGTTTCATTGGGATTTCACATCTATGACAGCTACTTCAATGCCAAGATGACGTATCAGACTACTCTGAATCTTCTCTTTAGCCTGAAAGAGATTGTCCCTAACTATAAGTGTGACACACAGAAGAATCTGATAGCTGCCATTGGGGGACTTGACTCTGAAGTCTCTCAATACATGGCCACATTCTTAAATGCGTACAAGATTCCTCAGGTAGGATATGCATGTAAGACACTGCAGTTTTACAGATATGCTGCCCCTTGTCCATATAATGGGGGGGGGGGGAATCTGCTGTATTCAATGGAGTAGAAAGTCTCAAGGGACTTCCTCTAAAATGGAGGGTGACAGTGAGAATTCATGGAGCCCAGTGTTGGGTGTTGGGTACTTAACTTTCTAAGGGCTGGACCCATCCCAGAAACCTCTGTGTTCAGCACAACATGCTGCCTGCCAACCCTGAGTACTGTGGGATTAGTCAGTCACTGTCTAACATTTATAGGTACTCCTTATTTGGCTTCTGAGTCTCTCCCCCCTTTATCTTTCTTTTTTTGCTAATTCCACATTGCCTTGCAATTGGAATATTTGGAGCTGAGTGTTTATGATTTAGCTAAATGGCTTCTGATCTCACAATTGACATCACATGTGGGCAGGATGAAAGTAAGCCTAGCTAAGCATACTGAGCTACTCCTCGGCAAGGCAATTTTTATCACATTTCTCTAGCTGCTAGCATGGGAAGGTGGTTGGTTTGGTCTGATGCTCTTGAGACCTTAAGTGTTCGCCCAGTGGAATGGCAGATAGCAGGAGTGACATGCACAAATTATCTACCACACACTCACTGGTAATCACAGGACCATATCACTCAATTTAATTATGATGAACACCAATCCAGGACACTCTTTCCTAGGTTGGGTGAAAGAATATTTCTCTTTCTTTCCCCATAAGTTCCCACATGTCGTTTCTTTGACAGTTTATGGTACTGCTGCATACCCTCAAGCTAAGTGGAATTTGCTGCCAAGGAGTGTGGTGGAGTCTCCTTCTTTGGAGGTCTTTAAGCAGAGGCTTGACAACCATATGTCAGGAGTGCTCTGATGGTGTTTCCTGCTTGCCAGGGGGTTGGACTCGATGGCCCTTGTGGTCTCTTCCAACTCTATGATTCTATGATTCTATGATTCTAATGAATTATAATCTTTCACCACAGTTATGCCTCTTGAGCCTTCATTCTGAGGTTAACAGCAGAAAAATAGAGTTAAAATATGTCCACACTATATCTGAAAGCACACAATCACTAATATACTTTTATCTGTGTATACTGTTTCTCAGGTCTCTTATTATTTATTTGGTTCTTCTCTGGATGCTAAAATCCAATACCCTTTCATATACCGAGTGGTCCCCAATGAAGAAAATCAGTACGCTGGAATTATCCAACTACTTTTGCATTTCCAGTGGACGTGGGCTGGGATTATCACACTGGCTGATGATAAAGGAGAGGATTTTGTGCAGACCTTGATGCCAAAGCTTTCCCATAATGGCATCTGCTTGGCTTTCACAGACAGAATGCCACCATTGACAGATGTCTCTGAATTACTCGATGGCTACCAAGAGGCATGGGAGAAGACCAGCCTTGACAAAGACAGGAAAGCAAAGGCAGTTATTGTATATGCAGAAACATTGTCTATGGTGGGTTTAATATTCTTGCTGTACCAAGTAGAAAGCGAAGATATGGATGGGGCATCTCTAGGCAGAGTGTGGATTATGACCGCTGCATGGGATTTCCCAGCATTACAGTATCAAAGGGACTGGAATATAGCACTCTTCCAAGGAGCTTTGTCCTTTGCAGTGCACTCTACTGAGGTCTGGGAATTTCACAATTTCCTTCACATCTTTAAACCATGCAGTGGGGACAATTTCATAAGAGACTTCTGGGAACAAGCATTTCACTGTGTATTGTTAGATTCCCCTGTGGCTGGAGAGAACGATGGGGCCTGCACTGGGAAGGAAAGGTTGGAGAGCCTTGCTACACCAGTTTTTGAAATGAGCATGACCCCCCAAAGCTACAGTGTATACAATGCTGCCTATGTCATAGCACATGCTTTGCATGCCATGTACTCACTGAACTCCAAGCACAGAGCTATGGCAATACTTCCAAATGTGCGGCCGTGGCAGGTACTAACTCGTTGCCAAGGCAACTCTACAGATATGATTAGAAAATGCAGAATACTATTATATTCAACTAATCTGACAACTGACAACATGCCTTATAGGGTTGTCCCCAACTAAGTTCAACTCAGAAAAGATCCATTGAAATAAGTGGACTTAAGTTAGTCCTATTAATTTCCATGGATCTACTCTGTGTTGGATAAACATTGGATACAACCCATAATATTGCAAGTGAAATTTCTCAGTTTCTGTTTTCATGAAATACATATAGCACAGGATACATTCCCCTTCTTCTCAGGCAGTTGGGATAGTAAGTCCTGACTAGAGGCAATGAAGGGAAGAGAAGGAGACATTTGTGTTCTATAAATAATGCAGGAGCAGGAGGGAGGGAAAGCACAATTGAATACTTGCCTCTGGAATTTATGGATTGCCAACATCAAGCATTATGTCTGTACCAGATCCAGATGAGTGAAAACGGGCAAGAGAGATTGTTTGAAAATGAGCAAATAAACATTTATTCTGAAATATTAGAGAAGTGAGAAATCTCCTTTCTGCTAGTAGTTTGCCAAAAAAAAAAAGGAAGGAAGGAAGGGAACATATCTTCATCCTCAATGCTATAGAATAGCACACGTGCTTGAAAAAATGCAATGTCTCAAATTGACAACAGATTTGAATATGGAAGAAATGAGTGATTAGAGTTACACACATATACTGAGTGCTCAAATTTATTTATTTATTTATTTAGTCCATTTTTATCTTGCCTTTCTTCCCTCATGGAACAAATGGAAACTTTCATTACATAGGTTTACACTCCAACTAAACTCAGGCCTGATTAACTTCAGCAATGTGGCTGCATCTTGGGCCCTTAGACCATGGCCTTGGTAACCAGATGGTTTTTAGGTCCCAGTTCATTTAGCAGCTTGTATTGTTTGGGCCAAAATTATCTCAATGACCACCTACTACCTATTAATTCAGATAATCATTGTAACTACTGGCTCCATACCCTCCCCCAATCTGAAATGAGGTGGGAGGATAAAGCAGGGCCTTCTAGGTTGTCTTGGTGAAGTCCTTCTTGATGTGGACCTGTTGCTGATGAGTTTTAGAGTACAACTTTTACACGTAATTTAAGAAAACTGCAAATTAGTTATAGTCATTGATAACTCTCTTATTTTATTGCTACTTCTGTTCTGGATTGATTTCTTTTTTTACGGTTTTTATTGTGTAATTATGTCTTAAGTAGTCTTCTTTATTTTACATTTCAGTTGCCTTGTAGGTCCTGGTGAGACAGGATATCAATATTCTATATTCTATGGATAATAAAGGAAGTTGGATGCAGAACAAAAATATTTATATTGTTTCCCATTCTATAACTTTTAAAAGCTGCTTTTGCATCTTTGATTGTAGCTCCATCCTTTCTTGAGGAGAATCTCTTTCAACAACAGTGCTGGGGACCAAGTGTCATTGGATGAGAAAGGTGAACTAGAAAGTGGATTTGATATTATAAACTGGGTAACTTTCCCAAATAGATCTTTCTCAAGGGTGAAAGTAGGAAGGCTGGATCCATGGGCAGGCAGAGGGCTGACCGTTCATGATGAGATGATCACATGGCATAGCATGTTTAACGAGGTAGAGTCTGAATTTTAGTTCTAAGTACAAAATATTAACGTTGAGTACAATATTCACTACTCATCCAGTTATCACATATCTCATTGTACTTTCATACATCCATTTTTAAAATATGAATATCTGAGCATAAGCAAATATAGTGTAAGCAAAAAAGAAAACAACCCCCTTGTTTTTTTTAAACCCTCATTTTGCTGAATGTTTCTTTTTCATGGAATGAAAGAATAAATTCAGTGAGACAAAACTACTATGTATTTCACTAGCAGTATGCATTCCATTATTATTCCACAAAGAGATCTAGAGATGCATCAAAGAAAGCAGGTATTGCGAAACCTATGTGAAATAGAGACCATAAATGGATAGGCTATGTCTTTTATTGAGTTCAAAGTCAACTTCCAGGCTCATTCATCTTGTACATCCATAAACTCGCCATCCACCCAATCACTCCACACAGTCACCAAACTGCTATAACAAATCACTTCTTCTGCTCTACCAAAAATGTATTGTGACACCAGAAAACGAAGCTGTTCACTAACAGAACTGTAAAGGTAAAGGGTAAAGGGACCCCTGACCATTCGGTCCAGTTGTGACCGACTCTGGGCTTGTGTTGCTCATCTCGCTTTATTGGATGAGGGAGCCGGCGTACAGCATGACTAAGCCGCTTCTGGTGAACCAGAGCAGTGCATGGAAATGCCGTTTACCTTCCCGCCGGAGCGGTACCTATTTATCTACTTGCACTTTGATGTACTTTTGAACTGCTAGGTTGGCAGGAGCAGGGACTGAACAACGGGAGCTCACCCCGTCACGGGGATTCGAACCACCGACCTTCTGATCGGCAAGTCCTAGGCTCTGTGGTTTAACCTACAGCACCACCCATGTCCCTCTATACAGAACTGTATAAGGTATCAAAACAAGTTGCCACCCATCATACAGATGTACTGTCCCCAAAATCAATCTGGCTTTCAACTAGTTGTACAGAACTAGTTGTACAGAAAAAGCATTTCTAACAAAAGTCAATTTTGGGAGTGATTCATATAGCTCCCAGAAAGGATCAACATGTACTGCATACAAAATTATCTCTCTGATGAAATTGTTTTCTGTGTGAATCATTCATTGAGATAAGCATGCACTAAGTATGTTTTCCTCCTTTCTGTTTATGGACAGAAGGCCCCCTCTTCAGTGTGTAATGACAAGTGCCGTCCAGGCTATGTTAGCAAAAAGAAGGAAGGGGAGCCATTCTGTTGCTACGATTGTGACCCATGTCCAGAAGGGAGGATTTCTAATAAAAAAGGTAGGTGTCTACCATATTGTAGCAGTGGTTCCCATGCTGTGAGGAGTGGACCCCTTGCTTGAATCTAGCGTCCAGTGTCTGTTCACATATCCAGAACTATTTACGGTGGCTTTCATGTGGCCCATTTGCCAAAAAGCCAGGCAGCCTCCTCTGGCTTTCTGCCTGGGCTGGGGTGGACAAACTGTGCTTCAACTTGAATTTGCATCCCATAACTCCTGAGAGGAGGCTGGAAGCCCCCTCCAGTACTGAGTCACTAAAGGGCACCCACAGCTGCTCATTCTGTATTGTGGTAGCTGAGAAGCCAAAATGTGAGTTACTTCAGAGCTTCCACTGGCCATGCCGACTGATTCTGGGGAGGAGGTGGAGGGTTCCCAGTGGCAGCAGGAGCACAAACTCACATTGTAATGAGCTAGGTGATTCTGAGTGTTCCTTTGCCAGGATTACTGAGTTTCCAGAGAGGCCATTTTGTACATGTTTCCTTGATTGAGGTGTTGTTATATCTTTTTTATTCTTTCCCTGAAATAGGCAATTGTATAAAATGCCCAGAAGATGAGTATCCAAATGGAGACCAAGATGGATGTCTACCAAAGAGTTTAAACTTTCTGTCTTATGATGAAATGTTGAGTATCACTTTAGCTTTTATGACATTTGCATTTTCTGTGACCACAGCTTTGATGCTAAAAATATTCATTAAATACCAGAAAACTCCCATTGTCAAAGCCAACAATCGTGGCCTCACGTTTACTCTGCTCATCGCCCTCCTGCTTTGCTTCCTCTGCTCTTTGCTGTTCTTTGGAAGACCTCAGACAGTGACCTGCCTCCTAAGGCAAACAGCTTTTGGCATCATCTTCACTGTGGCTGTTTCTTCTGTGTTGGCAAAAACCATCACAGTGATTTTGGCATTCATGGCCACACGACCAGGATCCAGGATGAGGAATTGGGTGGGGAAAAGACTGGCAGTTTCTATTGTTTTCTCCTGCACCATCATTCAAGGAGCTCTTTGTACTGTGTGGCTCCTTACTGCTCCTCCATTCCCACATTTGGACATGAATACTTTGGCTAAAGAGATTGTGGCTGAATGTAATGAAGGGTCTATCCCTATGTTTTATTCTGTTCTCGGGTACCTGGGATTTCTGGCTCTTTTCAGCTTTGTTGTGGCTTTTCTTGCTAGGGCATTGCCCAGCACTTTCAATGAAGCCAAATTCATCACTTTTAGTATGTTGGTGTTTTGCAGTGTGTGGGTCTCTTTTGTGCCAACTTACCTGAGCACAAAGGGAAAATACATGGTGGCTGTGGAGATCTTCTCCATCTTAGCCTCTAGTGCTGGATTGTTGGGCTGTATCTTTGCTCCTAAATGCTATATAATTTTACTGAGGCCTGAACTGAACAACAAGGAGCACTTAACAAGGAGAAATAAGTAGGAGTTAGAAACTTGGATGTGGTTGTCCAGTGCACTTTTCTTTAAAATATGTGCTGCTTGGTGGAAATAAGGTAGCCTAAGTCACATGTCTTTATTTGTCAGGAAACCTAAGTGTTTGGACATGGGTTTCATGCACAAAAACATGTTTTGCATCATGCAGGTTCTTTGTTTTAGTGTCTACAAAATGGCCTAAAGGAAGATTCTCACCTTAAATGCAGACAATTTAGAACTGCTGCCAAAATGGATCTGCTCTCTTGTCAGATGTGAGAACAGTAATTGAGAGGTAATAATGTAGAATTTTATTGTTATGTTATTCATTCATTCTTAAATCTATTATTATCATATTTATATCCCATCTTTTCTCCAAGGAGCTGAAGGTGGCATATATATATCCATTTTCCCTTGTTCATTTTATTTTCACAACAACCCTGTGAGGTAGGTTAGGCAGTGACACTGTGACAGGACCAAGGTGACACTGGAATGGTGATGAGGGGGTGAGTGGGGACAGAAGTACTGATCTTGCACGGCCCATTCAAACACTCCAGCCACTACAACACAAGTGGCTAACTATTAAATTATATAATATCCTGTCACTATATTTAAGCCTACCTATATTTGTGTTGGCTATTGCCTTAGTCCGCTTGCTGTAAATATGATGTTGTGTGGTTGTCACTTACATTGACAAATGTGTGATTGGTTCTTTATTTGTAATTTTAAAATAAATAAATAAATAAACAAACAAATAGGATTGAAACCACCTGCTTGATGATAGGCCACAATTAATTCAGAATGCAGCTGGATTATTTTATATGCACCCAGTTTACTTTAGATACATAAATACTAAACCTGGATGAAGTATCCTTGGATGAAGGAATTGAGGGGCTACTCATAAGATTTGTAGATGACACCAAGCTGGGATGGGTAGCTACAACCCCTGAAGATACAATTAGGTTTCAAGACAACCTTAACAGGTAGGAGAACTGGGCCATAATTGACAAAATGAAATTCAGTAGGGAGAAATGAAAAATTCAGTGCACTTAGGCAGGAACAGTCAGATCCACAAATATAGGATTGGGGACACCTGGCTTGACAGATGTATATGTGCAAGTTTCTAGGAGTCTCACTGACTACAAATTTAACATGCGATGCGGCAGGAAAAATTCTAGGCAACCTCAACAGAAGTATAGTGTCCAGTCCAAGGGAAGCAATAGCACCACTCTATTCTGTTTTGATCAGCAGGCCCATCTCCTCAATGGCAGGGATGGGGAACCTGTGGCCCTCCAAATATTACTGGATGGAAGCACCCATCATACTTTACCATTGGCCATACTGGTTGGGGATAATAGGAATGAGAGTCCAACAACATCTGCAGAGTTATAAGTTTCCCATCTATTCTTTATGGATTCATCCCCAGACTGAATGCTTCAGTATACATTTTCTTTCTCAATGTCACACTAAGCCCAAGTTCCCCAGCTGACTCAATAAGGAAACAGATATGAGATTACATCTAATAAATGTGTTTTCTTCAGCTGTTCTGTTCTCCATGAACCTTGTAATTATTTAAAATTATGGTGATCCTCTTCCTTGCCACATGTGGCGTGTATTTCCAGTGACCACTCTAAAAAAGAGCAATCATAACAAAAACAGGTATAAAATGGGCCTGTGTTTTTCAGAATGCAGGGTGACAGACTGGAGAAGCAGTGCTGCTCAGAATTTTATAGTCTGTAAGGTACCATCATTGACAGGCAGAATCTAGAGAAACTGTGATCGCTTGCTCTTAATGGGCACATACTTTATGCAGTAAAATTAGACCGAATCAGTAGATTTTGTAACATAAGAAGTATTCACACTTATGTTTGCAATGCTGATTTTGTTGCTGTGCCTATTGATCATACGGTTGTTGTTTCTTCCCCTAACTGACTGCAAGGCTCTTCCCTTTACTTGCAACATGAGAGATCCTCTCCGGATCCCACATGAATATTATCAGCAAGGTGACCTCATCATTGCCAGTATTTCTTCTCAGTTCTTCTCCTTTTTTGACAGCATATCCTTCAAGCAACACCCCAATTTAATGTTTATTGAAGATGTCCTGTAAGGAAATTATCATTTTACTCCCAAAAATATTCATGGTCACACTCTAACAATCACAGGTAGATAACAGAAAGACAGTGTTATATCTAGGGTTAGGGAATTTTTTGTTTCCCATAAAAATAATAATATTATGGGCAAGTTATAATAATCTCATAGTTAGATAATAGAAAGACAGGGGATACCCATATTGGGTCATACTCAGTTAGACCCATTGGAATAAATAGATTTAAAAAATATATGTCCAATGACTTCAAGTGTGTGATTTCTGAGTATGAGCAATCCTTTTTCACATCTAAAGTCCACCAGTTTCTATGCTGCTCTACATTTTTCTATGGCTTTCACAAAGTCTGTCTGGCCTCTCTGTCTCATGTCATACACTCTTCTCCTTTCTTTAGTTTGCTCCAGATATATTTTAATACTTTTATAGAAACTATACAAAATTATTGTTAATTCTTACTACTACTGTTATTTTCCACAAATCTTCCTTTCATGATTCCTTTCATTACATTATCTTATGTACATTCCCAATATTAAAAATGAACAAACTGAAGAAGTGATGGTTCCTTTGACACAATTCTGCCTATACAAAATATGACAAACTCTATCATATTTATTGTGAATAGAGCTCCAGAAACACGAACAGTTTATAATATATCTAAATGGTGGCAAACTCTGTCTCTTCCTGTTCCACAGTTCAAACATGCCCTACCTTTAGTTAGTGAATGAATAACAATATTATAAAAATAAGTTTAAAATCCTCTATTTTTAATTACATTTTCCATTGAAGATATGTATATTGTAAAGGTGTATGTTGTACTGTGTAGCTATGATGATGCACATGCCAAAAATCAAATTGCTGTGCAAGACCAATGTGGACATGGAAAGCAATGCATGACTTCTAGGATATTGATGTGAATGGCATTGTGACCCATGCTTTCATTACAGTGTAGTGACAAAATACTACCAGCATGTCCTGGCCTTGGTGTTTGCAGTGAAGGAGATTAATGAGAATCCCAGGATCTTACCAAATGTTACATTGGGATTCCATATCTATGACAGCTACTTCAATGAAAAGATGACTTATCAGTCTACCCTGAGCCTTCTCTTTAAAGTGAAAAGGTTGGTCCCCAACTACAGGTGTGATACACCAAATAATGTAATAGCTGTCATTGGGGGTCTTGGCTCTGAAACTTCACTTTACATGGCCAGCATCTTAAGCATCTACAAGATTCCTCAGGTACGTATGTGAGGCATGCAGGGTTTTGCAAAACAAAATGAAAGTAGTGTATTTATCGTGGCATATTCTGCCCAATGATAATTGTAAAGCACAAGTGGAAAATTTGTTTTTTCTTTTAGCAGTGTTTTCATAGTATATTGAACCTTGATTAAACAAAACATAAAATAAAATAGAAATATTTGTATAAAGCAAAGCAGATAGATATGAACACATACAAACATAACAATAACTGAAATATAATAGATACAGGTAGGTAGCCGTCTTGGTCTGCCGTAGTCAAAACAAAATAAAAAAAATCCTTCCAGTAACTCCTTAGAAACCAACTAAGTTTGTTATTGGTATGAGCTTTTTTGTGCATGCCCATTTCTTCAGATTATAATAATATAATATAATATAATATAATATAATATAATATAATAATAATCAATGATGGTATTTAACTAAGTTTGACTCAGAGTAGCTCCATTGAAATTAACTCAGCTGGGAGCAGTAATTTCAGTGGGTCTGCTCTGAGTAAAACCTAGCTGAATTCTGCCCCTAAATTATTTGCCAGTTTAGTAGAAATATGAAGACAACCATGTTTATTCCTAATTCTCAGCTCTATCACCATTCAATGCAATGACTGAGGAGAGGGGAAGTATAACTATGAGTATAACATGCTGAATTTCAAGGCAATGACAAAGACTTTTTGTTCCAGCAAGAAGGGGAATATTATACATCGTATACATGGATCAGAACATAACACAGTTAACAAAACTTAGTAGGAGATACTTTAGGATAAAACTGTCTAGACATCATGAGGTACAAAGATGGTTCTAAGGATGTATGGTGACGTAATTTCATAGTGTCACTCAAAAATCTTGCCACATTCTCTACAACGTCATTACTACAATTGTTCAGCAGATAAAAGCCAGTGCACTAAATCCCCTCCTTCAATAAGGGGAGAAAATACTTATCATATATTTTTGCATAAAATGGGCAATAAAATAAAACATGTGTGATGGATTCAACCTGTTTTGTGCCACAAGGGCCATATCTTTCGGAGTATGGGATTTTTGACAATCTACCTCACAAAACTAACAGGCCCATACAAAGTTGGTGGGCATTCCCATTCAAATGGTGTGTGTGCACTGCTTCATGTGATTGGTTATGCAGGGCTGGGCTTACTTGGGCTCCCACAATATTTTATTCAAGTTGGTACCCCTAGTCAATCCAGCTAAGTGTTGTTTGCACTTACTGGCTATGGCTCTATAGCAGGGGTTGGCAAACTTTTTCAGCAGGGGGCTGGTCCACAGTCCCGCAGACCTTGTGGGGAGCCGGACTATATTTTGGAAAAAAAGAAGAATGAATTCCTATGCCCCACAAATAATCCAGAGATGCATTTTAAATAAAAGCACACATTCTACTCATGTGAAAACACCAGGCAGGCCCCACAAATAACCCAGAGATGCATTTTAAATAAAAGGACACATTCTATTCTTGTAAAAACATGCTGATTCCTGGATTGTCTGTGGGCGGGATTTAGAAGGTGATTGGGCTGGATCTGGCCCCCGGGCCTTAGTTTGCCTACCCATGGTCTATGGTGACATCCCCAGTCTGACTTCAAACTGAAGAAGTCAGAGAATGATAGGCAGAGAAATAACACATGCATGCAGAAGGAATTATTAGGACTTGAGACCTGTTTGGGTACAGGGAAACTCAGTGTTTTTAACTGCTTTTAATGTTGTATTTTAAAATTATTTTAATCTGCTCTGGAATCTTACAGTGAAGGGGAGGTATGAAAGCCAGTAATTCAATCAATGGTTGCCCAGTGCTGCTAATTACAAGAAGGCACAAATCTTTTACTCTAGTGTATTGTTTTTCTGTTTTCACATTCCAGGCAGAGATATTTCTGCCTTGAGAAATACATTGAGGGCTGCTTAAAACGTGAGCTTTAGAATCACGTCCGATGTTTGTTTTAATTCCTCTCCATAGTTCTGGGGCAAACATTTTCAAGATCTCCAACATTGCAAAATGGAGAATCTGCTATTAATTGGTATCGTATTTTGGAATACCATGTAGTAATGTAGACCAACCAGTTCCAGATCCGAGAAGCAATGCGATAGATGGGTGCAGGGAGGACAAAATAAATATTTCTCAAATATATCCTCTCTGAAAACACAGTTAACCTGTGATCTGGTTTCAGCAATACTTTTTCATCTTTATTTAAGGTCTCCTACTTCTTATTTGGTCCTTCTCTGAATACTAAAGCCCAGTTCCCTTTCATCTATCGTGTGGTCCCTAATGAGGAGAATCAGTACCATGGAACCGTTCAATTACTTTTGCATTTCCAGTGGACATGGGTTGGGATTATCACATCAGGCAATGATGAAGGAGAGAATTTTGTGCAGACCTTGGTACCAAAGCTTTCCCAGAATGGCATCTGTCTGGCTTTCACAGAAACAATGTTTGCCCTGACAGACTTTTCTAAATTACTTGATGATTACCAAAGTACGTGGAGTATGACACGCCTTGTTAACAACCACAAAGCAAAAGCAGTTATGGTATTTTCAGAAACTTTATCTGTACTTCATATGATATATTTGCTGCATCAAATACAAACAGTAAATATGCCAGGGTCAACTCTAGGAAGAGTGTGGATCTTGACAGCTGGATGGGACTTCCCAGCACTACAGTTTCACAGGAGCTGGAGTATAGAAGTCTTTCAGGGAGCCTTGTCCTTTGCTGTCCACAGCAATCCAATAGACAAATTTCCAAAATTCCTTCAGTTTTTGAATCCTTATTCACCAAATGGAGACAGTTTTATTATGGACTTCTGGCAGCAGGCTTTTGGGTGCTTACTTTCAGAAGAGAGTGGTGATGGTTGCACAGGCCGGGAAAAGCTGGAAAGTCTTCCTGGACCAGTTTTTGAAATGAGCATGATTTCCCAAAGCTACAGTATATACAATGCTGTCTATGTCTTAGCTCATGCTTTACATGCAATGTACTTGTTGACTCTGAAGCACAGAGAAGTGGAAATGCTTTCAAATCCACAACCATGGCAGGTAATAACTCATTAACCAAAGCATCTCATCTCGAGAGTCATGAAAAGAAAAGAAGATGTGCAACACTATTATGTTAGAGCATTGTGTGACAACATAACTTTGTAGATCCAGATTTTACTTCTCTGTTCTCTTTGTCAGTATATTTTTATAGTGAATTCATGCATTCTGCTTTATCCCAAGCAGTTAAGAATAAAAAAGTAGGATGAGGAACACACACACAAAATATTGTTTCCCATTCTATCATTTTTAAAGTTGCTTTTACTTCTTTGATTACAGCTCCATCCTTTCTTGTGGAGAATCTCTTTTAACAACAGTGTTGGGGACCAGGTGTCTTTGGATGAGAAAGGTGAATTAGAAAGTGGATGTGATATTATGAACTGGCTTACTTTCCCAAATAGATCCTTCCTGAGGGTGAAAGTAGGGAGGATAGATCCATGGGCAAGCAGAGAGTTCACCGTTAATGAGGAGATCATCACATGGCACAACGTGTTTAACCAGGTAGGACCTGACTTTTGATTTAAGGTTATGAAACCTCACTGATTTATTTTCTAGAATCAATCCTTAATTTATACATTTATACATCCCCACAGGGGTGGGTGCAGAGGGAGAGACTATATCTAGGCCATAGCACTAATGTTTGTTTATTCTGCCTGGTTTACACATTAATCTGCAGTAGTATAAAGCTCCATGCACACATTTAGATGTATATAGTTAAGCACATTTTCTCATAAAATAAAAATTTGAAAATGTAGTTTAAGATTTCTGTTCATAGCACAAAACTTAGGTAGTCTTTAGCAGGTTGTGTAAATAGCATTGTAGGACCACTTCTCTTGACCCAGAAAGTATGATCTTATTTTGCATGCAAAATATGCTTCCCCGCTTTCTCTCATGTCATTCCTTTCCTTATGATTGATAAATTGAGATCAGCGTATTCTAGGGGTGTGTAGCAGTTACAAGATTTATCGTGCCTCTGTAGGTTAGTGAAGAAACTTACTGTATCTGTTTCAGAGATGCTCAACTCAACACCCTTTCCCAATTCAAGCATTTGTGAAGGCATTGTTTTAAAAATGGCATACTTTTTCAGCACCCGAGTTCACAGAGTGACACAGGAAATCGGGGGTTATAATCCAACTCCATACACCTTCAGTTTGGGCATGTGAGAACTTTATTCAGATGGCCCTCTTTGCCCTGCAATTCAGTCTAGTACAAATCTGCCGCTAACCCCTTTAATGCACTAGCCTTTCACTTCCTCTCATTTATAAATAGGTGCTGCCTTTTTCCATGTGTAATAACATGTGCCAGCCAGGATCTGTTAGAAAAAAGAGGGAGGGGGAGCCATTTTGTTGCTATGATTGTGAACCATGTCCAGAAGGGAAGACTTCAAATCCAAAAGGCAAGTATCTGCCAAATTGTCAAATGATATCCCTCTGACTTCCAGTGGCTTAGTTAGCTTCTAAGTTCTAAGTTCTTAGTTGCATTCTAATAATATATTTCTACTTCGCCCATCTGGCTGCGCATCCCCAGCCACTCTGGGCAGCTTCCAACAAAAGATTAAAAATGCATTAAAACATCAGTCATTAAAAACTTCCTTAAAAAGGGCTGCCTTCAGATGTCTTCTAAATGTCGGATAGCTGTTTATTTCTTTGACGTCTGATGGGAGGGCGTTCCACAGGGCTACTGAGAAGGCCCTCTGCCTGGTTCCCTGTAACCTAGTGAGGGAACCGCCAGAAGGCTCTTGGAGCTGGATTTCACTGTCCGGGCTGTACAATGGAGGTGGAGAGACTGCTTCAGTTACACTGGGCTGAGATTAGGGCTTTAAAGGTCAGTAACGACGTCTGAATATTGCTTGGAAACGTGTTGGGAGCCAATGTATGTCTTTCAGTACCAGTGTTATATGGTCTCGATAGCCACTCCCAGTCACCAGTCTAGCTGCTGCATTCTTGATTAATTGCAGTTTCCAGGTCACCTTCAAAGGTCGCCCCACATACAGAGCATTGCAGTAGTCCAAGCGGGAGATAACTAGAGCATGCACCACTCTGGCGAGACAGTCCACGGGCAGGTAGGGTCTCAGCCTGCATACCAGATGGAGCTGGTAGACAGCTGCCCTGAACACAAAATTGACCTGCACCTCCATGGACAGCTGTGAGTCCAAAATGACTCCCAGGCTGCGCACCTGCTCCTTTAGGGGTACAGTTGCCCAATTCAGGACCAGGGAGTCCCCCACCCCCGCCCACCCCCTTGTCAGGACTGGTTGTTGTCCTCTTCAGATCACCACACAAACGCTTCTTGTTCTTTTATAACTTTTTATTGCGTATTAACAAAACAATCTTATAAACAGTTCTTAACTATTATTCCTCAGTCACTTATTTCAGATACCTTCTGAGCTCTGCTTGTCCGTGACCAGCCACTCTCAAAATGTTGAACACGCCCTTCCTTTGACTTTGCCGCTCGTTTTTCTAACCTCCTGCCTAGAGCTGGCTTGTATCCCCCCTCCTCCGAATCTGAGCTAGAACTTAACCCTTGCCTTTCCTGGGAACATCCTTGTCCCTCCCTGTTGTTCCTGTTGCTCTCTTCTATTAGATTCACTGCTATCCTCCCCCCCCCCTTGGGGAAAGCTTTCTCCCTCTGGGAAACTGGACACTTCTAACTCTAACTCTTCCCTGACACCCCTGTCCCCCCAAAACAGTACTTCTGTCTTTTCAGGATTCAACCTCAATCTGTGGGCCGCCATCCATCCTCCAACCACCTCCTGGTGCTCACATAGGACCTTCATCACTTTCATTGGTTCTGATTTGAAAAAGAAGCAGAGCTGGGTATCATCCGCATACTGATGAACACCCAGCCCCAAACCCCTCATAATCTCTCCCAGCAGCTTCATGTAGATGTTAAAAAGCATGGGGGAGAGGATGGAACCCTGAGGCACCCCACAAGTGAGAGGCCAGGAATCTGAATACTCATCCCCCAACACCACTTTCTGGACACAACCCAGGAGGAAGGAGCGGAACCACTGTATAACAGTGCCCCCAGCTCCCAGCTCCCCTGGACGGTCCATAAGGATGTTATGATTAATGGTATCAAAGGCTGCTGAGAGATCCAGCAGAAGTAGGAAACAGCTTTCACCTTTGTCCCTAGCCCACCGGAGATCATTGAATAGCGTGACCAAGGCAGTTTCAGTCCCATGATGAGGCCTGAATCCTGATTGGAAGGGATCCAAATGGTCTGCATCCTCTAGGCATGCTTGGAGTTGTTCAGCAACCACCTGCTCAGTCGCCTTGCCCAAGAATGGAAGATTTGAGACTGGGAGATAGTTGGCCATATTGGCCCGGTCTAAAGATTTTTTTTTTTTTTAAGCAGTTTAATGACTGCCTCTTTCAGCGGGTCTGGGAAGGCTCCCTCACAGAGAGAAGCATTCACCACCCTGCAGAGCCCATCGTCCAGCCCTTCCAGGCTCACTTTTATTAGCCAGGATGGGCAAGGATAAAGGAGACAGGTGGTCGGTTTCACTTGTCCAAGCAACCTGATCACATCCTCGGAAGTAGCAGATTGGAATCGATTCAATGCAACTCAACAACACAGGATTACTTATAGAAGAGTATTCTAGACCTAACACCACACATTATATAAAAACCAATACATTTGATTATTTTATAACCCCTATTTAGGTAGGGGTGCATATTTTCAAAAAGAAGCATCACACATGTCTTTCTCACAGTCTCTAGGAAATAAAGCTATGGCTGACATGTTTTTTTTCAGGATTATGTTCAGATTGTTGTGCTAAATTAATTGACTGAGATGTCAACATGACTATTCCTTCCTAGAAATGGACAATTGTATAAACTGTCCAGAAGATCAGTATCCAAATGAAGACCAAGATGGATGTCTCCCCAAGATATTACACTTTCTGTCTTATGATGGAAAGTTGAGCATCACTTTAACTTTCATGGCATTTACATTTTCTGTGATCACAGCTTTGGTGCTAAAAATATTCATTAAATATCAGAAAACTCCCATTGTCAAAGCCAACAATCGTGGCCTCACGTTTACTCTGCTCATCGCCCTCTTGCTTTGCTTCCTCTGCTCCTTGCTTTTCTTTGGAAGGCCTCAGACAGTGACCTGCCTTCTAAGGCAAACAGCTTTTGGCATGATTTTCACCGTGGCTGTTTCATGTGTGTTGGCAAAAACCATCACTGTGATTTTGGCATTCATGGCCACACAACCAGGATCCAGGATGAGGAACTGGGTGGGGAAAAGATTGGCAGCTTCAATTGTTTTCTCTTGTTCCCTCACTCAAGGAGCTCTTTGTACTGTGTGGCTCCTTACTGCTCCTCCGTTCCCATTTTTGGACATGGACACTTTGGCTAAAGAAATTGTGGTTGAATGTAATGAAGGCTTTGTCCCTATGTTTTATTCTGTTCTTGGGTACCTGGGATTTCTGGCTCTTGTCAGCTTTGTGGTGGCTTTTCTTGCTAGGGCATTGCCCAGTTCTTTTAATGAAGCCAAGTTCATCACTTTCAGTATGTTGGTGTTTTGCAGTGTGTGGGTCTCTTTTGTGCCAACTTACCTGAGCACAAAGGGAAAATACATGGTGGCTGTGGAGATCTTCTCCATCTTAGCTTCTAGTGCTGGATTATTGGGCTGTATCTTTGCTCCTAAATGCTATATAATTTTACTGAGGCCTGAGCTGAACAGCAAGGAGCACTTAACAAGGAGAAATAAGTAGGAATTAGAATCTTGGATAATGTTGTCTAGTGTACTTTTCTTTTTAATATGAGCTGCTTGATGGAAATAAGGTAGCCCAAGTTATATATCTTCATTTGTCAGGACGTCTAAGTGGTTGGACATGGATTTCATGCACAAGATCGCTTCTTTTTTTCCGTTTTTACAACATCACCGAAAGGAAGTTACTGGTCCCAAAGGCAGAGAGTATAGCACTGCTGAAAAAACGGTTTTGCTCCTATGTCGGATGTGAGAACAATATGCAATAGTGTTATTTTTTACTTATTTCTTATTATATTTCTTCAAGGAGTACTTCTCCCTACCTCCATTTTAGCTGCACAACAATCTGGTGAGTTATTTTAGACAGTGTGTGTGTGAGGAGGCCAAGGTCACCACATAAGCTTCATCGCTGAGAAGAGACCGAAACTCTGATCTCCCATGTCCTAGTGCCTCACTCTAAGCACTATGGCACATGTATAATTTTCCATCAATATTTGGCAGCCTACATGCATTCGTGTAGGTTGTTGCATTAGTCTTCATACTATGAAGTCCGCATTGTGTGGTTGTCACTTTCATTGTCATATGTGTGTTTTTATTTTTTTGTTTGAAATGTATTTTTTAAATAAATAATTAACATGAATCAACAGTGTAGAACAGCTGCAAAAAAGCTAACCAATTCTAGGCAGCATCAACAGAAATATAATGTTCAGATCAACGTAATTAATAGCACCACTGTATTCTGCATTGGTCAACCTTCACATGTGTGTCCAGTTCTGAACACCACCATTTCATAAGATAATGAGAAGCTGAAACATGTGGAGAGAAAGGAGGCCAATATAATTTGGGGTTTGGATGCCAAGTCTTATGTGGAATAGTTGACAGTTGGGTATGTTTAGCCTGGTGAAGAGGAGACCGGGAGAAGATATCACCTCCATCTTCAAATATCTTAAGGACTGTCAAATGGAAGATGGAGCAAACTTGTATTCTCCAGCTCTGTAGAGTAGGACTTGAAGAAATGGATTCAAGTTACAAGAGTTCATCCCCTAACTTAATGCTTCTGGATATATTTTCTTTCTCAATGTCACACTACGTCCAAGTGCTAAACCTGACTCACCAAAATAAATCATGAAATTACAGCTAATAAATATGTTTTCTCAAGCTGTTCCAAACACTATGAGCTGGATGTCTTGGGGACAACTGTGAACTCTGTAATTATCTAAAATTATGCTAATCCTCTCCCTTGCCAAAATGGCATGTATTTTCAGTGATCACTCTCATTAAAAGCAATCATGGTGAACAAAATGTATAAAATATGCCTGAGTTTTTTACACTACAAGGTGACAGGCAGGACAAGTCGTACTGTTGGAATCTTTATAGGCCATAGAATATCACCAGTAAACAGCAGAATCTAGGGATGCTATGACTGCTTGCTCTAAATTGGGGGGAGGGGCATTGTATACAAATAGATTAGGATGCGGTAGGTTTTGAAACAGAAGGAAAGGATTCACTTTACTGATTGCAATGCTGATTTTGTTGCTATGTCTACTGATTGTATGGTTGGTGTTTCTTCCCCTAACTGTCTGCAAGGCTCTTCCCTTTACTTGCAACATGGGAGATCCCCTCCAGATCCCACATGAGTATTATCAGCAAGGTGACCTCATCATTGGCAGTATATTTTCCCAATTCTTCTCCTTTTTTGACACTATATCCTTCAAGCAACACCCCAGTTTAAGGTTTATTGAAGATGTCCTGTAAGGAATTTCTTGTTTCTCATAAAAACGTTTATGGGCAGGCTATAATAATCCCTTAGGTCAATAATAAAAGAACTCAGGGATAACCAAATTTGGTTATACTCAGATTAAACCCACTGAAATTAATGGATTTAAAAAATATCAGTGTGTTAATTTCAGTGGGTCTACTCTGAGTAAAAGCAATTCTTTTCCACATCTACAATTTACCAATTTCATGCTACTTCATATTTCTCTATAGCTTTCACAATATCTGTCTGAACGTATGGCCAGTTATCCTCTTTCTCATGTCATATACACTCTTCTGCTTTTTGTTTTTGGTTCCTGGTATATTTTAAGAATTTATGAAACCATACACAATAGCTGCTAGTTCTTGAAATTTCTGGTATTTTCCACAAGTCTTGCTTTCAAGTTTCCTTTCACTATCTTATGTACATTCTCAGTATTAAATATGAGGTAAAATCAGTTTTGTCTTCACAAAAGGATGACAACTCTACCCTATTTATTGTGGATGGGGCTCCAGAAATACAAGTTATGAAACTTATAAATGGTGGCAAACTCTGTCTTTTCCTGTTCCACAGTTAAAAAATATCCTTCCTTTCATTAGGGAACCTATGCATGACAATACTTAAAAATAATTAATATATCCACCTGTTTTTGTTTGAATTCTTCATATTTTTGAAGCTGTGTATACATTGATTCTAAAGTTGCACTTTTTAGGTATGATACCCAAAATCAAATGCTTGTTCCAAAGTTTGGGAACTTGCTTTATTAGAATAGCTGACCAACTACGCATTTCCAGGGGACAGTATAAAAATGACAGAATTGCAGACGTTTGGTTTGATTTTATTAAATATGCCCACAAGGAAGAACCTTGTTCCTCACCTCCCTCTGCTTGTTAATGAATTTAGTTGATTCATTAATGTGAAGGAAATGCCTTTTCACCCCAAAACTTTGGGACCCCAGGCCTAGTGAAAATAGCTTACACAGCAGAAAGCAGCAAAAACCAGAGAGAAAGTTATGGGAAGTTGTTTTGTTTAATTTAGATACCTAAAATTTATTTTTTTGTTTAATATACTGAAGGTGGCCAGCTTCTGTTTACTGTACTGACCAAAGGTTGTTGACTTGTCCTGTCTGCTTGACACAACTATGAACCTTGTGATATGTGCATGGTTAAAATTGGCTGAGGCAGACATATAGCAAAGGTTAAACAGTTATATAACAAATGCAATGTGTGCATGTGTCAGGCTTTGACATAATTTGGTTTATTATTTGCTAGTATTAGAAATGTATAAAAGTCTTAACAATTTCCTTTTTCAGGACAGGACTTTTGGGTTTTCACCCGAGGTGCTGTCCTGCTGCACATTTTGGTCTGCCTATTTTAGCGTGCTTTGCTATGAATATTCATTGGTTGTGTTTTTATTTAAGAAACTTCCTACCTGGGAAGAAATTTGGTGAGTGGGATTGGCCATGCACTTGATAATAATATATGATATTATTCCTCTTTAAGTGTCATCCCACCCATGGCAGTAATGTGTTTTATTTTATTCTGTGTTAAGAAATACCCTTAACCTTTCATTTTTATTGTGTGTTGTCTGTTGTTTTTGTTTCTGTTGCTAGCCCAGATTTTTTTTAAAAAAACAAGATGTATGACTCTGTGGGGGGGGGGGGCTGTGTGAGAGAAATTTGGGCTTGGAATGCAGTTCATGAGTTCTAGGAAATTGATGCGAATGGGATTGTGGCCTATGCTTTCATTACAGTGCAGTGACAAAATACTACCAGCATGTCCTGGCCTTGGTGTTTGCAGTGAAGGAGATTAATGAGAATCCCAGGATCTTACCAAATGTTACATTGGGATTCCGTATCTATGACAGCTACTTCAATGAAAAGATGACTTATCAGTCTACCTTGAACCTTCTCTTTAAAGTGAAAAGGGTGGTCCCCAACTACAGGTGTGATACACCAAATAATGTAATAGCTGTCATTGGGGGTCTTGGCTCTGAAACCTCACTTTACATGGCTACCATCTTAAGCACCTACAAGATTCCTCAGGTATGCATGTGAGGCTTGCAGGGTTTTGCAAAACAAAATTTGTAGTGTAGTTATTGTGGCATATTCTGCCTGATGCTAACTGTAAAGCTCAAGCTGAAAATAAGTTATTGACATTTAGCTCCCTTTCTCCAGTGCTCTTGTCATAAACTGAAAGGGACCTAAATTAAACAAAAATTAAAATAAATTAGCAAGTTTTATTTAAAGCAAAGCAGATAGATACATATGTACATATGCAAACTTAGCAGTAACTAAAATATAAGAATAATTTAGGGTTACATTCAGTTAAGTTTCATTCAAAGTAGCTCCATTGAAAGTAGCTAACATGACTAAGCTAGGAGAATTAATTTTATTGGGTCTACTCCAAGTAAACTGTAGTTGAATATCACCCCTAAGTATAAGCCAGAGTTGCAGATTTATGAAGATAACAATAATTTATGGAACAATAATTCAACCAATAATCCATATATATGACCAAAATTTGAGTTGAATCCTTCTAAAACTTGCTACTTTATTAAGTTCCTATCTGTACGACTTTTTAATATAAAGATTGAACAGAGGGGAATTAGAACTACCAATTATAGGTTACTGAATTTCAGGCCCATGACAAATACTTTTGTTTATTCCATCAGGCATTTTAAGGTAGTGTATGGTTTCCTGATCACTTTTAATTTTTTCTTCTCTGCATGGCTTATTTTTTATTTTATTTTATTTATTTCATAAAATTGATACACCAGTTGCTTATAAAAAGCACACAAGCAAGCAAGAAAACAAACCTCAAAGCAGTTCAGGGGGGGACTAGAGTAAGATGAATCCAGGGTTCATGGTATAGGATTCAGAATGGCCTCAGTTGAAGATACGTTTAAATAAAACTAGGTGGGAAATTGAGATTAGAAGCAAGAAGAGAAATGGATGCAGAGGACAAAATAAATATTTCTCAAGTATGTCCTCTTTGAACACACAATTAACCTCTGATGTGGTTTTAGCAATACTTTTTCATCTTTTTAATAGCTCTCCTACTACTTATTTGGACCTCAGAATATGAAAACCCAGTTCCCTTTCATCTATCGCATGGTCCCCAATGAGGAGAATCAGTACCATGGAACCGTTCAATTACTTCTGCATTTCCAGTGGACATGGGTTGGGATTATCACATCAGGCAACGATGAAGGAGAGAATTTTGTGCAGACCTTGGTACCAAAACTTTCCCAGAATGGCATCTGTTTGGCTTTCACAGAAACAATGCCATCCCAGACAGACTTTTCCAAATTGCTTGATGATGACCAACGTACAGGGAACATGGTCCACCTTGTTAACAACCCCAGAGTGAAAGCAGTTATTGTATATGCAGCAACTGCACCTGTACTGCATATGATATCTTTGCTGTATCAAATACAAACAGTAAATATGGCAGGGTCATCTCTGGGAAGAGTTTGGATCTTGACAGCTGAATGGGACTTCCCAGCACTACAGTTTCACAGGAGCTGGAGTATAGAAGTCTTTCAAGGAGCCTTGTCCTTTGCTGTTCACAGCAATCCAGTAGACAATTTTCCAAAATTCCTTCAGTCTTTGAATCCTTATTCACCAAATGGAGACAGTTTTATCAGGGACTTCTGGCAGCAGGCTTTTGTGTGCTTACTTTCAGATTCCCATGTGTCTGAGGAGAATAGTGATGGTTGCACAGGGCAGGAAAAACTGGAGAGTCTTCCTGGAGCAGTTTTTGAAATGAAAATGATTTCCCAAAGTTACAGTATATACAATGCTATCTATGTCTTAGCTCATGCTTTACATGCAATGTACTCATTGAATCTGAAGCACAGAGAAGCGCTACTGCTTTCAAATCCACAACCGTGGCAGGTAATAACTCATTAATCAAAGCATCTCTGTGCTTGAGAGTCATGAAAAGAAGATGTGCATCATTATTAAGTTTGAGCGTTGTGTGACACCACAACTCTGTAGATCCAGCTTTAACTTCTCAGTTCTCTTTGTCAGTATATCTTTATAGTGAATTCATGCAATCCGCTTTATCCCAAACAGTTAAGAACGCTGCATGAAGTGAAATGTTTCCCATTTCCAAAGCCTCAGTGACCTTCTTTATTCACAAAAAATTAAATATGTCCTTCTGTATAGATGCTGCCAGTTGGATCTGATGGAGACATAAAGCTTGATGCTGGCAATCCATTATTTGCATCTTGGGAGCTGGTTTTCTTTTTAATGAATACAATTTGTTTATTGCTTGATTATTTAAAAAAATCTCTAAACTATTTGCATAAAATATAATATAGAGGTTTTAAAAAGTTGGCTTTTAAAAATCAAAATATAAATAAAATGAGCAGTTGGATTTTTCATTAGAAAATAAAGTTACATACTAAAATAATGTCAAAATACAAGTCAGTTAGTTGTAGGTCAAATAATAACATTTTAGAGTTGTCTAGCATGAAAACTCTAGGTCTTATTTGCTTGTAGTGGCTCTGCCAACTCTGGAAGGACTACCTTACCTACCAAAAAAATCTTCTATTTTTGTAGAGAAGAAATAAGTTATAGAAGTTTTCAAAGAGATTCACTGTTTCTTTGATTGATCCATGGAAGAAAGGAAAATGAAGCTGACATCTCTCCTTTTCTGAGTCAAATCGGGAACCTTCCATATCAGTTCAAGCTGAATCAGGCTATATTGCAAAGCACTGAGTCAGGGTCTGAAACGAATCTTCACATTGGCATGTACTATCAGTTTCAATAAATGTGTTTATATGGTTAAGAGGCCATATGCTCCTTGAAAGATATAAAGGTGGGATATGGGTATTCATCATGCTCAAAATACTGGATTGCCCCAAATATAAGCCTCACTTCATTTTCCAAATTCTTTTTCCAAATTCTGACAGTAAAATGTTAAAGTGCAGCTTAAATGTGCGACCTTACAAAAATTGGCTTTTACGATATCGCTGCTGAAGGAGACATAGGATGAAATGGAATGGGCGTGCATGCCTGCAGAACTTTAAGGGAGCGGCTTATATTTGGGTATTGTCTTTTTTTCTTTTTCCCCTTTGAATTTTAAAGGTGTGGCTTATATTCAGGTGTGGCTTATATTCGGGCCAATATGGTAATAAATAAAACAAATGGAGGGATGGAGTAAAAATGGTTGTATTGTTATCCCTGCCCTAATTGTTTTGTAACCTGGTTTACCTCATCAATTTTAGTTTCATTTATTCTTGATGATATCAATAGTTTATATTCGATGGATAATAAATAAGGTTGGATGAAGAACACACAAAAAAAAAATCATATTGTTTCTCCTTCTATAATTTTAAAAAGTTGTCTTTACCTCTTTGATTATAGCTGCATCCTTTCTTGAGGAGAATCTCTTTTAACAACAGTGCTGGGGACCAGGTGTCTTTGGATGAGAAAGGTGAATTAGAAAGTGGATTTGATATTATGAACTGGCTTACTTTCCCAAATAGATCCTTCCTGAGGGTGAAAGTAGGGAGGATAGATCCATGGGCAAGCAGAAAGTTCACCGTTAATGAGGAGATCATCACATGGCACAACGTGTTTAATCAGGTAGGGCCTGACTTTTGATTTAAGTTTATGAAACCTCACTGATTTATATTTCAGAATGAATCCTTAATTTATAAATTTATACATCCCCACAGGGGTGGGTGCAGAGGGAGAAACTATAGGCCATACCACTAATGTTTCTTTGTTCTGCCTGGTTTAAAATTAATCTGCAGTAGTATAAAGCTCCATGCACACATTTAGATGTATATATTCAAGCATATTTTCTCTTAAAATAAAAATTTGAAAATGTAGTTTAATATTTCCATTCATAGCATAAAATTTAGCCTTTAGCATTTTGTGCAATGATCATTGTAGGACCACTTTGTTTGACCCAGAAAGGATGATCTTATTTTGCATGCAAGATATGCTTCCCAGCTTTCTCTCATGCCATTATTTTCCTTGTCATTGATTCATTGGGATCAGCATATAATAGTGGTGTGTATCAGTTACAAGATTTATCTTGTATCTGTAGCATAGTGATGAAACTCAATCTGTTTCAGAGGTCCTCAACTCAACACCCTTTCCCAATTCAAGCATTTGTGAAGGCATTGTTTTAAAAATGGCATACTTTTTCAGCACCCGAGTTCACAGTGACGCAGGAAATCTGGAGTTATAATCCAACTCCATACACCTTCAGTCTGGGCATGTGAGAACTTTATCCAAATGACCCTCTTTTTCTTGCAATTCGTGCAGTACAATGGTACCTCGGGTTAAGTACTTGATTCGTTCCGGAGGTCCGTACTTAACCTGAAATTGTTCTTAACCTGAAGCACCACTTTAGCTAACGGGGCCTCCTGCTGCCACCAAGCCACCGAAGCACGATTTCTGTTTTCATCCTGAAGCAAAGTTCTTAACCTGAAGCACTATTTTTGGGTTAGTGGAGTCTGTAACCTGAAGCGTATGTAACCTGAAGCGTATGTAACCCGAGATACCACTGTACCAATATGCTGCCAACCCCTAATATGTACTAGCCTTTTACTTCCTCTCAATGGGTGGCACTGTGGTCTAAACTACTGAGCCTCTTGGGCTTGCCAATCAGAAGGTTGGTAGTTCGAATCCCCGCAACAGGGTGAGCTTCTGTTGCTCGGTTCCAGCTCCTGTCAACTTAGTAGTTTGAAAACATGCCAGTGCAAATAGATAAATAGGTACCACTGTGGCAGGAAGGTAAACAGTATTTCTGTGTACTCTGGTTTCCATCATGGTATTTTATTGTGCCAGAAACGGTTTAGTCATTCTGGCCACATGACTCAGAAGCTGCCTGCGGACAAACGCTGGCTCCCTCGGCCAGTAAAGCGATATGAGTGCCACAACCCCAGAGTTGTCTGTGACTGGACTTAACTGTCAGGGGTCCCTTTACCTTTACCTTTAACCGTACATGGGTACTTTCCCCCTAGATGACCCTCTTTGCCTTGCAATTCAGGTAGTACAAATCTGTTGCTAACCCCTACAATGACTAGTCTTTTACTTCCTCTCTTTTATAAATAGGTGCTGCCTTTTTCCATGTGTAATAACATGTGCCAGCCAGGTTCTGTTAGAAAAAAGAAGGAGGGGGAGCCATTTTGCTGCTATGATTGTGAACCATGTCCAGAAGGAAAGATTTCTAATCCAAAAGGCAAGTATTTGCCAAATTGTCAAATGATATCCCTCTGACTTTGAATGGCTCATTTAGCTTTGCATTGATTTAAAGGACAAAGCTGACAATGTTAAAACACCTATTTAAAGTTGGGCATTTTATAGGCCTAACACCACATATTATTAAAAAAACTAAGTAATTGGATTATTTCACAACCCCTATTTATGTAGGGGTGCAGAATGCAAAAAGAAGCATCACACATGTTGTCTTTCTCACAGTCCCTATGAAATAAACTTATGGCCAGTATGTGTTTTCCAAGATTATGTTCAGACTGTTGCCTATGTGCTAAATTCTTTGACTGAGGTGTCAAAATGGCTTTTACTTCCTAGAAATGGACAATTGTATGAAATGTCCAGAAGATCAGTATCCAAATGAGGACCAAGATGGATGTCTCCCCAAGATATTACACTTTCTGTCTTATGATGAAAATTTGAGTATCACTTTAGCTTTCATGGCATTTACATTTTCTGTGATCACAGCTTTGGCGCTAAAAATATTCATTAAATACCAGAAAACCCCCATTGTCAAAGCCAACAATCGTGGCCTCACGTTTACTCTGCTCATTGCCCTCCTGCTTTGCTTCCTCTGCTCTTTGCTGTTCTTTGGAAGACCTCAGACAGTGACCTGCCTTCTAAGGCAAACAACTTTTGGCATCATCTTCACCGTGGCTGTTTCATGTGTGTTGGCAAAAACCATCACAGTGATTTTGGCATTCATGGCCACACGACCAGGATCCAGGATGAGGAACTGGGTGGGGAAAAGACTGGCAGCTTCTATTGTTTTCTCTTGTTCCCTCACTCAAGGAGTTCTTTGTACTGTGTGGCTCCTTACTGCTCCTCCATTCCCACATTTGGACATGGACTCTTTGGCCAAAGAAATTGTGGTTGAATGTAATGAAGGCTTTGTCCCTATGTTTTATTCTGTTCTTGGGTACCTGGGATTTCTGGCTCTTGTTAGCTTTGTGGTGGCTTTTCTTGCGAGGGCATTGCCCAGTACTTTTAATGAAGCCAAGTTCATCACTTTCAGCATGTTGGTGTTTTGCAGTGTGTGGGTCTCTTTTGTGCCAACTTACCTAAGCACAAAGGGAAAATACATGGTGGCTGTGGAGATCTTCTCCATCTTAGCCTCTAGTGCTGGATTATTGGGCTGTATCTTTGCTCCTAAATGCTATATAATTTTACTGAGGCCTGAACTGAACAGCAAGGAGCACTTAACACGGAGAAAATAGTAGGAGTTAGAATCCAGTGTACTTTCTTTGAAATATGAGGTGCCTGGTGGACAAAAGGTAGCCTAAGTCACGGGTCTTCATTTGTCAGGAAACCTAAGTGGTTAGACATGGGCTTCATGCACAAAATTACTTCTTTATTATGCAAATTACCTCCCCACCCCAGTGTCCACAAAATTTCCCAAAGGAAGATAATGACCTCAAAGGCAGAGTATAGCACTGTTGGCAGAATGCAGCTGCTCTGATGTCAGCTGTGATAACAATATGTTAGAGCATAAAATTTATAGAGTGAAAGATTGTGGGATTTTATTGTTTTATTTCTTGTTATATTTCTTCAGATATTCTGATTATAGTTATCAAAGGAGCTTAAGGTAGTTCACACACTTCTCCCCCCCTCCATGTTATCATCACAACTACCCTTTGGGATAGTTCAGGCAGAGAGTGAGAGTAGCACAAATTTCATGGCTGAGTGAGGAATGAAACTCTGATCTCTCATGTCCTAGTGCATTACTCTAGGCACTACGGCACAAAGTGAAATAATTTCCCATAAATATTTGTCATCCTGCATACATTTGTATAGGCTATTGCATTAGTCTACATTGTGTGGTTGTATCTTCTATTGTCAAATGTGTGGTTGGTTCTTTATTTGTAAATTACAAATAAATTATGTACTTTTAAATAAATAACTGAAAAGAAGGTAAATAGGATTTCAACTGTCTTATTGATGACAGGCCACAATGTATTTATAATGCAGCTGGATTATTTTATATGCCCCAGTGTATATATATAAATACCGTTTTAAAATAAATTTTATTTTCAGGTTTCAATTTAACAACAATAATCTTCCTTTACATTTTTATCCCTCATTTTGACTTTCCCCTCCCACTCCTTCTCTGGTAATTATACTGCACCTCCCTCTTAACATCTTTTTTATAATCATTCTATCAACTCCCCCCCCCCCCCAAATCACCTTTTAACTGCTTGGTTTTATACCAATCCTGCTAATGTATTTAACTGTTTGCAATACTTCTTTAAATCATCTACATAACTTCCCCATTCTTTACTCATGAGTCTTCCTTCTTGATTTCTTATTCTTCCCATAAGTTTTGCCATTTCTGAGTACTCCATTAATTCTGCAAGCCACTTGTTTGGGATGGTATCTTCCTTCCATCTCTGCACATGAAACATCCTAGCGGCTGTGATTGCATACATAAAGATTCTTCTGGTCTTTTGATATGTCATGTCCTATAATAGATATATAGATACTCAATCTAGTTGAAGTATGCATGGAACAAGGAATTGAGGGGATGCTCATGAAATTTGCAGGTTACACCAAACTGGGAGAGATAGCAAATACCTCAGAGGATACAATCAGGATTCAAAATGACCTTGACAGACTGGAAAACTGGACCATCACTTACAAAATGAATTTCAATAGGGGCCAATATAAATCAGTACATTTAGACAGGAACAATCAGATGCCCAACACTGGACTGCATTAACAGAAGTATAGTGCCCTGATCAGGGGAAGAAACAGTATAACTCTATTTTGCCTTGGTCAGACCACACCTGGAGTGCTATGACCAGTTCTGGCTGCCACAATTTATGAAGGACATTGAAAAGCTGGAATGTGTGCAGAGGAGGGTGACCAAGATGATTAAGGGTCTGGAAACCAAGCCTTATGCGCTGTTCAACAGTGAAGAAGAAAGGGATTTCATCATTTTAAAGCAGAATGAGTCAACAGTAACAGTAGCAGAGGACAGGTCATTCTTTCTGCCAGCAAAGGGGCTTTCCTGCATATTGTCATAGCCGCCGCCATTGTGTTGGGGCTTTGGACATTTTGCAGAGTGCCCTTGCAAGTAGCTATGGAGCCTGCAGAATGCCTCACAGAATCAGTGACTTAATAAGCAGGTCCCCTGGTCTTGTATGAATCTCAGAGCTGATTCTCAGGAGGTGATTATTGAGGGGCTCCATCCACTACAAGAGGGAAAGAGGAAAGGAAGGAACCCTCCTCATCACATGCCATTGGTGAAGCACCATGCTGGCTACCATAGATCTGGTGCAGACAAATTGGTGGCAGATCCAGCTTCCAAGGAGTGTATCTCCCCTCCTTCCCGCCATCTGGGAGGAATGGCACTCCTGCTGCTTACTTGCCATGTGCTACCTGCCACTTACCCAGGCAATCATGATGGTGAGGAGTGCATGGCATGCCACCCTGAGGCCACTCACTACCCTACCTTGCCTCATGGGCAGGCAAGTCCTGTTGTAACAGGAACAGAGGAAAGCAGCTCAATGAAAGAACAATCTGTGAACACATGTAAATCATCATGTTCAATTTCTGGTATCTCTTTTTAAAAAAGAAACACAGGTGCTGAGCTGGAAAAAAAAATATCTTATAGCTCTCAGAGAGTCAAAGACAGCCACACTAGAAGGCCCTGTACAGATAAAAATTGCTGTCATAACCGCTTGAGGACAATGGGGTACTACTGAGAATGAGGTGGCATTTTTTTGTGTAGCTGTTTTAGGTTATAACTGATCATGCATTCCTTGGGTCATCTGAGTGTCCTCCATTTTCTTTTCACATTTGACATTATATTGTGTAACAGTTCCTTTCTAAACTGTATTGCTACTGAGAATGAGCATCATAATTACAAACTTGATAATGCCTTGGATGGGAGGTTATCTACAATCATGTATAATGGTAACAAATTCACTGTGACAGCAGTACCAAATAAACCTGAGAGTGGTTGCAGTTCAGCTATGTTGCCTCTTCACAGGAGTAATCACATCCTGATAGGGAATGATGATATAAACCATAAATTATAAGGCTGGAAATATGAAATCATCATGACAACCCTAATGCAATTCACATTGCCAGAAGAAATTTCTAAATTTATATAAGAAGCACCACAGTGTAGAACACAGTAAACAAGCCTAGGCCTGTATTGCGATCTCTACCCTAATCATACCCACCCCCTCAATGGCAGGAATGAGGAACCTGTGGCCCTCCGAATATTACTGGACTACAACTCCCATCATCCTTCCCCATTGACCACACTTTCTGGGGATTAAAGGAATGAGGGTCCAATAACATCTGCAGAGCTACAAGTTTCCTATCCCTGCTTTATAAATCAATTCCCAGAACTAATGCTTCTGGATATAGTTTCTTTCACAATGTCACACTAATTCCAAGTGTTGCAGCTGACTAAATGAACAAAACACAGCTAATAATAATAAATGAACAAAACACAGCTAATAATAATAATAATAATAATAATTTATTTATACCCCGCCCATCTGGCTGGGTTTCCCTAGCCACTCTGAGCAGCTTCCAACAAAGTATTCAAATACAGTGGTCTGTTAAACAATAAAAGCTTCCCTAAAGAAATATGTTTTCTTCAGTTCTTCTTTTCTCTATGAGTGGAATGCCTTGGGAACCTAATTGTGAACCCTGTAATTATCTAAAATTATGGCAATCCTCTTCCTTGCCAAAGATGACATGTATTTTCAGTGACTATTCTCATAAAAAGGAATCAAGGTGAAGACAGGTACAAAACACACCTGTGTTTTTGAGACTGCAGGGTGACAGGCTGGGCAAGCAGTGCTGTTCAGAGTTTTACAGGATACAAAGTGTCACCATTGGCCAGTAGAATATAGAGACATAGTGACTGTCTGTTTTAAATGGGGGAACACTGTATACTAAAGAATTAGGTTGGAGCAGGGGATTTTGTTACAGAAGAAAAAGATTCATGCTTACAGTTGTAATGCTGATCTTGATGGTGTGCCTACTGATTGTATGGTTGGTGTTTCTTCCCCTAACTGATTCCAAGGCACCTCCCTTTACTTGCATCATGAGAGATCCCCTCCAGATCCCACATGAGTATTATCAGGAAGGTGACCTCATCATTGGCAGTATATTTTCACAATTCTTCTCCTTTTTTGACACTATATCCTTCAAGCAACACCCCAATTTAATGTTTATTGAAGATGTCATGTAAGGAAATTATCATTTTACTCCCCAAAATATTCATGGTCACACTATAATAATCAGATAGGTAGATAACAGAAAGACTGTGAATATCCAGGTTTGGTCATACTCAGATAAGAATCACTGGAATCAATGCATTTGAGATACTTTAAATCCAGTGGGTCAACTGTGAGTATAAACAATTGTTTAGGAGATCTACAGTCTACCAATTTCTTTGCCATTCACATTTCTCTATGGATTTCTAAATATCCACCTGATCTTTTTATCAGCTATACTCTGTTATATGTCATGCACTGTTCTTTTTTGTTTGTTTTTCTTCCATGTATATTTCAAGAATATATGGAATGGCACATTACTTTTAGTTCTTTTCATTTCTGGAAATTTTGTTGTCTTTTATACAATCTGATTTTTAATATGAACATGGAGGCATAAATGTTGCTTTGACACAATTTGATTTTCACAAAAGGTTGGTTGAGGGAGATTGGATTAAATGACCCTCAAGGTAACTTCCATCTCTACAATTCTTTGAGTCCAACTGTGCTTCCTTCCACATCAGACAAACAAAGCATCTTGCAATATTTAAACATAATTTGGGGACGCGGGTGGCGCTGTGGGTTAAAGCCTCAGCGCCTAGGGCTTGCCGATCGAAAGGTCGGCAGTTCGAATCCCCGCAGTGGGGTGCGCTCCCGTTGTTCAGTCCCAGCGCCTGCCAACCTAGCAGTTCGAAAGCACACCAGGGTGCAAGTAGATAAATGGGGACCGCTTACTAGCGGGAAGGTAAACGGCGTTTCCGTGTGCGGCTCTGGCTCGCCAGAGCAGCGATATCACGCTGGCCACGTAACCCGGAAGTGTCTTCGGACAGCGCTGGCCCCCGGCCTCTTTGAGTGAGATGGGCGCACAACCCTAGAGTCTGTCAAGACTGGCCCGTACGGGCAGGGGTACCTTTACCTTTACCTTTAAAAGCAGTTAAGAACACCAAGAATATTTTTGTTTAAATTCTTCATGTTTTTGAAACTTTGATTCTAAAGCGGTAGCTTTTACTGATGTGCATGTTAAATATCAGGTGCCTGTGTAAGAACAATGTAGACTTGATCTAGAATGTTGTTGTTGTCAGAATCATCCATAAATAGTAGGGTAATTCACATCATAAATTTGAATGCGATATGATGCAATGTGCCATATGCTTTCATTATAGTGTAGTGACAAAATATTATCAGCATGTCCTAGCCTTGGTGTTTGCCATGAAGGAGATTAATGAGGATCCCAAGATCTTACCAAATGTTACATTAGGATTTAATATCTATGACAGCTACTTCAATGAAAAGATGACCTACCAGACTACCATGAACCTTCTTTTTAAAGTGAAAGAAATGGTACCCAACTACAAGTGTGATACAAAGAAGAATCTGATAGCTGTCATTGGAGGACTTGACTCTGAAACCTCCCTTTGCATGGCTACCATCTTAAGCACCTATAAGATTCCTCAGGTATGTATGTGAGGCATGGAGAAGCTTGTGAGGGAAAATGAAGTGCGGCTGGTATATCTTGTTATTGTGGTATATCTTGCCTAATGATACCTGGAATACACAAGTGTAAAATAGGTTCTTCAAACTTAGCTCCAGTGCTCTTCTGGTGGTAACCTGAAAAAGAAAGGGGTAGACCCAAAGCAAGATAAATTAGAAAGGTTGATTTTATTTTATTTTTGAATTATTTTTATTAATTTTCCAAATTATTACAAATCAAACAAAATTACTATGATTTAATACAATTTCTTAAAATCAGGTTTTCTGCTCCTGTTGCAAACATATATTAATTATTTCCTCTCGTAGCTGCATCATTTCTTATTTAGTGTCCAGTTTTCAACCTTTATTCGCCATTGCATCATTCTTGCAGCTGACCACATTTTTTCTCCTTACAAACAGCGCCTCTGTTACATCTTATAAATATAAAATCCATTTCACGTGTGTAGTCCTTTATATACATTTGCATTGTTGTTTCAGACTTGGTGTGCTGGGAAAATTAATTACTATCCTCCAAGTCCGCTCTGGAGTTCTTCCTCAAATTCAGCCTCTCGCCAGATCTATTTGACAATTGTTCATTCTCTGCATTATTCCACTACACTCCTGGTCCAGTCCAAAGATAACTTTAAATAATGTTCATTCAACCTTGGTCAAGGGGGGGGGGCATAATAAAACCTTGTTAAATTCCTTGTTGAGCATAAATCAAAAGCCTCCCCCCTCTTTTCTACGATAACATACAGAATAACATAGCCGTGGGTACACACATCTCTTTCATTTTGCAGCGAAGGACAAGACAAGACCATTTTAAAACCATAAGAAAGCACACAACACCTTGTCCTCCCTCTTCCTTTCCTGGCTGTTTTTAGGATTCTCAAGCTTCAAAGAAAACATTCAGATACCTTCAAAGAGCCAAGCCCAGTCCTTTCGGCAGCTGATTGATTGCAGCTCATTGGCATATGCCGGTCCAGAAGCACCTTTTGATTAACGCCAATATTCCAGATTAAGGAGGAACCAAGCACAAATCAGACCAGAGATGGAGGCTCATTCATGGCAAGGACACACTCCCAGGTCGCACCCATTCTGCCCTTCAAGTTGCCAGAAATGGGCTTGAGCGACACAGCGAGATGCAGTGAACCCAGACCCCACTGGGGAACATTGCCAGGATTTTTGCCTGATAAATCCTGACTTTCCCCTGCCAGAACTTCCCTGCTGCCCATGGAGGGAAGCGAGGAACAACCACTATTGTGACATAGCTGGAAACCTAGAAAGGTTGATTTTAATCAAAGCAAGGTGACTACCAACCCTAAAGTCCAAGTCAATACATTAGTGATATGAAGGCATGAAGAAAGCCTATGGACCAACAATCAGGAAAACTGCAGTGCTGAAAAGCATATTGCAGCAAGCAGATAACGCAATGGGCACAGCACTATCAAGAACTATACTGGCAAAAAAACATGGCTCTGAAACAGCAATCAACAGTGTCCAGACTCTGCCTGTTTTGGAAGAACCGGGTGCCCCCCCCCCCTTCTTGAGCTGCAGAATGCCATCAACTCCCAGACATGTGGTAAAGCCCCAAGCAGGACAGAATCCCATCAGAAGTGCTGGAAGTCCACTTCAATTTATCCCTCATAACACACCACCACCGTCTCCTCTTGCAGTGTTGAGAGCAGTGGAGGATTCTGGGAAGGAACCGTGCAGAAGATCCAGGGTGGAGACACCGTCAGCTAAGACACTCATTGCCAGCAGTTCAGGGAGTTTGGCTACTAGGAGGCCAAGGGACCTTGAGAGGCTTGCAGCTGACTGCACAGTCTCTGCTATCAGTGGCTGAAGCCAAAAAGGCACACCAAGGCCAGGATGCTGGACCTGGTGGTCCTAGAGCAGTTCCTGGCCATCCTCCCCCCAGAGATGGGGAGCTGAGTCAGGGAGTGCAGAGTGAAGATCAGCTCCCAGGCAGTGGCCCTGGTGGAAGGTCTCCTCCTGAGCCAGGGAGAGGACAGAAAGCAGGAAGAGGAGAAGCGGGTGAACGAGAGAGCAAAACAGCAGAAAACATGACCAAGAAAATCTTGAAATCCCTATCAATTTTGTACAATTCTCCTGTAACCATTGAATGCCCCATTCCTAATGGCTCTTCCCCTTATTTATGCTGAAAATCATGTGGCATTTAGTTTATTTTTTTAGTTGCTAACAGTGTTTTATCGATTGTATTTTTATGCTGTGAACCACCCTGAGATCTAAGGTAACTGCAATGATTGAAACAGCTACCATGGAATCTCACTGCTGAGTATTGTGGGGAAAGCCTTTGCCAATGTAGTTCCCAATAGGCTGCAGTCACTCACTGACAGGGTCTATCCTGAATTACAGATGTGGCTTTAGAGCTCAGAAGTCAACAATCAACAGTGTCTTTCTCACTGTGTCAGCATAAGGAGAAATGCTAAAATCTGAGACAACTTATAAAGTTGTACATCAACTTTATAAACTTGATGAAGGCCTTTGAAGTTGTCAGCTGGACATACTGATAGGATTCCACCTAAGCATCACAAGATGATTGTGTCCTTCCATGAAAACCGGTGTGACATTGTCCGGTATGGCCACTCATCCTAAGATGTCTTCCCTATAAAGAGTGGTGTGAAATAAGGCTGTGTTCTGGCATATGTTTTCAGTTTAACTAAAGATGTGAACTTTCATTCAAGGAGTGAAAGAGGTCTGTTCAATTTTACATGTCTCTGCACAAAGACAAAAGAGTGACATATGTTGATGTATGAGGGAATTTCTACATTATACCCTCACAGAAAGCACATTACATTTCTGATATGTTTTCAGCAATAGATTCTTATTATATTGTATTTTATTTTCCCTTTTCTTTCTTCTTTTCTTTTCTTGTAGGTCTCTTATTTCTTATTTGGTCCTTCTCAGAGTATGAAAACCCAGTTCCCTTTCAACTACCGTGTGGTTCCTAATGAAGAGTATCAGTATCATTTGATTACCCAATTACTTCTGCATTTCCAGTGGACATGGGTTGGGATTGTTACATCAGGCAATGATAAAGGAGAGAATTTTGTGCAGACGTTGGTTCCAAAGCTTTCCCAGAATGGCATCTGTTTGGCTTTCACTGACAGAATGCCATCCCAGACAGACTTTTCCAACTTGCTTAATGAGTACCAGACAACAGGAGACATGGCCTGCTTTCTTAAAAAGCAAACAGCAAAAGCAGTAATTGTATTTGCAGAAACTTTGTCTGTATTTCGTTTTATATTCTTGCTGTATCAAATACAAACAGCAAATATGGTAGAGACATCTCTAGGGAGAGTATGGATCTTGACAGCTCAATGGGACTTTCCAGCACTACAGTTTAACAGAAACTGGAGTATAGAAGTCTTTCAGGGAGCCTTGTCTTTTGCTGTTCATACCAATCAGATAGAGGAATTTCAACATTTCCTTCAGTCTTTAAATCCTTACTCACTCAGTGGAGACAGTTTTATCAAGGACTTTTGGCAGCAGGCCTTTGACTGCTTACTTGTGGATTCCCAGGAGTTTGTAGAGAGCAATGGAACTTGCACTGGTCAGGAAAAGCTGGAGAGCCTTCCAGGACCATTTTTTGAAATGAGCATGACTCCCCAAAGCTACAGTATATACAACGCTGCCTACGTATTAGCCCATGCTTTACATGCAATGTATGCATTGAATCTGAAGCACAAAGCAGTGGCAGCACTTCCAAACTCACAACCATGGCAGGTAATTTTTAATTAACCAAAGGATTTTGATAGTCATGAGAAAATGTGTAATACCAGGGCCAGCCCACCTGCCTGCCCATAATGCGGACTGAAGCAGCTCCCTCAGGTGGTGGAATCCGATGGGCAGTGACTCCAGTAATTTAGGCTTTGGTGGTGGTGGTGGAGCAGCACATTGTCATTTTGTTCATTTGCTGAAATAATATAAGCTGGACCTGCACCATCACCACCATCTTCATGACCACCACCATATTCATTTTGTTCATTTCTGGAAATTGGATAGGCTGGCCATGCACCATTATCATCACCACCATCAACAATTAAAAGCTTATTAAACCAGGGCTTCCTTCGGATATCTACATCAACTTATATGATTTTTAAACTCTTTGACATCTGACAGGAGGGTATTCCACAGGGTGGGTGTGACTATCAAGAGGTCATTTTGCCTGTTTCTTGTAATTTCACTTATCTCAGTGAGAGAACTACCAGAAGGCCTGTGGAGATGGACCTCAGTGCCTGGGTTAACAATGGGGATGGAGACGCTTCTTCAGATATACAGGGCCAAAGCCGTTTAGGGCTTTGAACATCAAAATAAACACTTTGAATTGTGCTTGAAAATGTACATTAAAATGTCATTAAAGTTTAGAGGCGTCTAGCATGAAAATCCCTGATCCTAATCACCAGTAATTTGGCAGGTGTGCCAACTCTGGGAGGGCTACTGTACCTTCAAATTCTATCCCTTTTTTGTTAAAAGGAAATTCTATATAATTTATGATTTCCCAGAAGTGAATGGAGCAAGGCAAAATGAAGCAGATGCCCCATTTCCTGAGTCAAATTGAGGTGTCTCTAAATCAGCTACATTACAAAGCACTGAGTCAGTGTCTGAATTGAATCTTCTCATTGGCATATACTTTAAATTGTAACTATTGCCTTTATCTTGTTTTTAAATAGTCTTGTAGAGCCTGGTGGATGGAAAGGTGGAATATAGTTATCATCAAAACAAAGAAAGAAACAATGATGGAGTAAAAAAATTCTTATTGTCTTTTCTCTATTTTTCTTCTTCTTAAAAACTGATTTTACATCTTCAAATTTAGCTTCATCACTTCTTGAGGAGAATCTTTTTTAATAACAGCATTGGTGGCCAGGTGTCTCTGAATGAAAAAGGTGAATTAGAAAGTGGATTTGATATTATAAACTGGGTTACTTTCCCAAATCGATCTTTCATGAAGGTGAAAGTAGGGAGGATGGATCCATGGGGAGGCAGACAGTTCACCATTAATGAGGAGATCATCACTTGGCACAAAGTGTTTAAGCAGGTAGGGCCTGAATTTTGGTTTCAGGTAAAAAATATCAGTGGATATTCTAGTAGGTATCCCCAAGGTATTTATTCATCTCTTTATTTGCCAGATTTATATCCAATCATTTAGGGCTTTAAGATTCTTTACAAATATATCTGAAAATAGTATCTCATACATATGTATGAAAAAATTCCAGTGTAGAACACATTGCCACCCTCACTTTCACCTAATCGATTTCTAGCTACCTTTTAAAATTTTAGGTAGATCTCTGTGGAGTGTACATAGCACCAGCAGTCAACACTGAGCACAGCAAAAGTTGTGAACTATTGGTATGCAATAGAGTATTATTTTGCCAAATATTATGTCATTATTGTCAAATTATGTAGGACCTGGAATCAAGTTTGGGGCTGCCGTTCTAGGGACCATTCTTCCCATATGAGAAGATGACTTGTGCCCAACTGTATATGATGTTAATGGATTGAATGCAACTAAGATACCTATTTTTAAAACTGTAGTAGAGGTAATACGTGTTCTGAGGAGCCATGCGGCAGGGGGATGAGTGCAAAAAGAGAGTCTGTATCAGTCCAGAGCACCCCTGTTTGTTTGTTCTGTGCTGTTTTTGATTAAGCTGCAGTGTTGAACAGCTGCATTAAAACTGCATTAAAAAGCTTGAGCAAATGCATTTATTCTTTAAAAAATAAATTGAAATATATTTTCTTTAAGGCAGTCATTTATAACTTATTTTTTAAAGATGCGAACAGCCTTGAAATAGTTATGAAGTGTTAAAGCTAGAGATAACTAAAGTGGAAATATATGGAATAGTTCATGTTTAATTTGTCCCTTATCATATTATGCACTAGACTTCTTTCAGGCATCAATGGAGCCATCGTAAGAACTGTGATTCTTTGTGCATTGTGCATTGTAGGAGCAGTTATCTTGACCCAGAAAGGCTGAACTTGTGTTACATCCAACCCACCCCCAACCTCTGATGCCATTACTTTCCATGTGACTGATCCATTGAAATCAGTATACACAACAGCTGTGCACCAGCTAAAAGATTAATCTGTTCTCCATGAAAGAGAAATATTGCTTCACTGAATCCCATGTGGGAAGGGCGGTGGTGGTCAAATGAGGTTATTGATCCCAATTAAAGTAGAGGTTATTGATCTCCACTAAAGTGTTGGGTGGGGAAAATGTCACGGCGCCGTTAAAACCCTATTATTCTAAGAATCATTGATACAACTTGTTTTCTGACTACCTCATGGAATCTGGGGATTATAGCCTCTTTGTGCTGGAATAAATCTCTCCCTGCAGAAGAGCCATAACACATTGGTAACATAGCTGTTTTGCATGCATGCAGAAGACAATATTGAGCTAATTGGATCAAAGTAGAGGGCAGTTTCCTATGCTTCCTTCCTATGTTTCTGCTGCAAGGAGATAACGGTGGTGGTAAAACCAAAAGTAAAATATACTCATGCAGGAAAAATGCAGCACTTGCTGAAGAGGGTGGCAACATTTGGCACCCTAGTACCAGAATGAATCAGGTCAACAGAGAGTTCATGATCCAACTCAAGAGACCTTTAATTTGGGCATGAGGAAATCTCATTCAAAACACCCCTACTTGCCTTATAATTTTGGTAACACAGATCCACTTGATGCACCCGATTAGATGTATTAGCCATTTCTTTTTTTGCATTTCTGAATAGATACCACCTTCTTCTGTGTGTAATAACATGTGTCATCCAGGGTTTGTGAGAAAAAAGAAGGAGGGGGAGCCATTCTGTTGCTACGATTGTGACGCATGTGCAGAAGGGAAGATTTCTAACCCAAATGGCAAGTATCAACCATGTTGTCATATGCGCATCATTTTCTCTTCACCTCCATGGCTCAGTTAAGTTTGTGTGGACTTGGATAATTGAGTTTGCAATGTTAAACTTTGTATATGTTTATTGTAATTTTATAGGCCTAACACCATATGTGCATGTGGAATGCCCTTTCTGCATGATTGTGAAGATTGTGCTTCCAGAATTCCTTCTCATTCAGACATTTACCTATGTGCTAGTTTCATTGAATTGATTTGTGATTGTGCCTTTTCATCCACAGAGATGGACAAATGTATAAACTGCCCAGAAGATCAGTATCCAAATGAAGAGCAAGATGGATGTCTCCCCAAGATGTTACACTTTCTGTCTTACGATGAAAAGTTGAGCATCACTTTAGCTTTCATGGCATTTTCATTTGCTGTGATCACAGCTTTGATGCTATCAATATTCATAAAATACCAGAAAACTCCCATTGTCAAAGCCAACAATCGTGGCCTCACGTTTACTCTGCTCATTGCCCTCTTGCTTTGCTTCCTCTGCTCCTTGCTGTTCTTTGGAAGGCCTCAGACAGTGACCTGCCTTCTAAGGCAAACAACTTTTGGCATCATCTTCACCGTGGCTGTTTCTTCTGTGTTGGCAAAAACCATCACAGTCATTTTGGCATTCATGGCTACAAGGCCAGGATCCAGGATGAGGAACTGGGTGGGGAAAAGACTGGCAGCTTCTATTGTTTTCTCCTGCACCGTCATTCAAGGAGCTCTTTGTACTGTGTGGCTCCTTAATGCTCCTCCATTCCCACATATGGACATGGATACTATGGCTAAAGAAATTGTGGTTGAATGTAATGAAGGGTCTGTCCCTATGTTTTATTCTGTTCTTGGCTACCTGGGATTTCTGGCTCTTTTCAGCTTTGTTGTGGCTTTTCTTGCTAGGGCATTGCCCAGCACTTTCAATGAAGCCAAGTTCATCACTTTCAGTATGTTGGTGTTTTGCAGTGTGTGGGTCTCTTTTGTGCCAACTTACCTGAGCACAAAGGGAAAATACATGGTGGCTGTGGAGATCTTCTCCATCTTAGCCTCTAGTGCTGGATTATTGGGCTGTATCTTTTTTCCTAAATGTTATATAATTGTCATGAAGCCTGAGCTGAACAACAAGAAGTACCTCGCAAAGAGAAATAAGTAGAAGTTATTAGCTTGGGTCATATATTTCTTCTGAGATATTGATGTGACTTCCTGTTTGCTGGTTTTTCTCCTGCTGATCCAGGGCTGTCTCCACCTGACTTGTGCAGGGGTCCATTGGACACATAACAGAACTACAGAGATACAGTGGTACGTCAGGTTAAGTACTTAATTTGTTTCAGAGGTCTGTACTTAACCTGAATCTGTTCTTAACCTGAAGCACCACTTTAGCTAATGGGGCCTTTTGCTGCTGCTGCGCTGCTGGAGCACGATTTCTGTTCTCATCCTGAAGAAAAGTTCTTAACCTGAAGCACTATTTCTGGGTTAGCGGAGTCTGTAACCTGAAGCCTATGTAACCTGAAGCATATGTAACCTGAGGTACCACTGTATAGGCAATATTCCCTCAATGTATCTTTTGAAATCATTTTATATATTTATTTATTTAAAAACTGAATTTCTAAAACACCTGCTTAACACTTGAAATGGCAGGTAGAATGAAACAAATATCTGATGAATTTTTTGTGAGTGTGAACGAGCATAACCGTTTCTGGTTTTCTTTGAGATTAGTTTCACTTTAAATTTAGGTTTCCACAAGTGCCATGCGAGTTGGCTGTTATATGGCAAAGTTACAGGCATGAGAAAAGCACCTGACTCTCCCAGTTGATGAATAGAAATGGAGAAAGGAAACTTTGCACCACCCATCCCATGCCGTCATCTGTGCGGGAAGAGGATATGAACAGATTTATAATGTCTAAATGCTTGGTATTAGCAGAGAGGTGCACAATATTTGTAAAGGAACAGCAGCAGATCAAATAATTCACACAGGTTAAGGCTCATGTTTAATGAAAAAGACCCCAAAGCCTAGGGTTAAAAAAAGATCTTCCCTAGAAGCCTTGGACAGTTGCTGTCATAGTAGATAGAACTGCTTGCATTGTATGGATGCCAAGAGTGCCAGTTTGGCCCTGTGACTGTGGGTGCCTGGGGCTGTGAGTACCATGCAACATGCATGGCTCTGGCACTGAAACTTGTGAGTTTCAGGCCCCTTCATGGGAATTTTGTGGGTGCTTGGGCACCCAGAGCGTCAGGGAATTGGTACCTATGAGGGATTCAAATAATTTCCAGTAACTTCCTGAGACATGGGATGACAACAAGGTGAACACAATCATTAGAACAGAGTGGAAAACAAACTAACAATTGCTTGAACTATGCATATGGTTAACAACCATTCAGAGAAAGCGGTTGCTATAAATGGTGCAAGGATATTTGCACTGCAGGCCACACAGGTATGTTTCCATGTACACGGGACCATCACACACTTACATAGAATGATTATATAATCCTTGGAATATAAAATGTGATTAATGAAATCCTCATAAAAATCCCTCATGTAATATCAAAATGACAAAGGAAGTTTCTTAATATATATTACAAGCAGCCAGAAGATTGAACAATTGTAAGTCTATGCATCCGAACAGAGAAAAGACATTTGTACATCCATTTCTACCCCAAGTCTTTCCACTTTCTCCAGTGCAATAACAGAAAACCTGTGGCCCTTCAGATATTAATGGACTACAGCACCTGTCTTCCCTCACCATTGGCCACATAGGTCATACTGATTGGGGCTGAAGTGACTGGAGTCCAACAACTTTCAGAGCATTCCTCATCCCTACTCTATGGTTTACGCCACAGGCCTAATTCTTCTGGGAGCATTTTCTTGCTCAGTATCACAGTAAGCCCAGGTGTTGATCCTGAATTAATAAACAAAAAGATGTGTGATGACACTTACAGATACACTTTCTTCATTTGCTCTGTCCCTTGTGAGCAGAATGCTTTGGGGTATCTAATTGTGATCTCTGCAATTATGTAAAATTATGGTGATCTGCCTTCTAGCCAAGGATGGCATGGCTTTTTTAGTGACCACTCTCACAATAAGCAGCCATGTGCCTGGCTTTTTCAGACTGCAGAGTGACAGATTGGACAAACTAGGCTGCTAGGGTTTTACAGGCCATAAAGTATCACTTTTGGCTAGCAGAACAGGAATACTCAGGGACCACTTGCTGTAAATTGATTGGACACTTATGAATTAGATCGGAGGAGTGGATTTTGCTGCACCCTGAGTGGTGCAATGCTGATTTTGTTGCTGTCGCTACTGGTTGTATGGTTGGTGTTTCTTCCCCAACTGATTGCAAGGCAACTCCCTTTACTTGCAGCATGACTGATCCCCGTTGGGAATTTTCCCCATTGAAGATTCCCTGAAGTTTCCGCATTGAACTCTTTGATCCTTGGTTTTCAAACGTTTCAGGAGTCAAACAGACTTCTGGAATGCATTACATTTTTAAAAAGAGGTTCCACTGTACAGTGGTACCTCGGGTTACATACCCTTCAGGTTATATACACTTCAGGTTACAGACTCCACTAACCCAGAAATAATACCTCGGGTTAAGAACTTTGCTTCAGGATGAGAACAGAAATCACGCAGCAGTGGCATGGTGGCAGCGGGAGGCCCCATTAGCTAAAGTGGGGCTTCAGGTTAGAACAGTTTTAGGTTAAGAACGGACCTCCGGAACAAATTAAGTACGTAACCAGAGGTACCACTGTATAATGTTAACAATCTCACTGTGCCAGCAGTACCAGCAGTGCCAGAAGAAATTTCTGAATTTATATTAGAAGCCCCCCAGTGTAGAACACTGTAAACAAGCCTAGGTCTGTATTGCAATCTCTACCCTAATCATGTCCACCACTTCAATGGTAGGGATGAGGAACCTGTGGCCCTCCCAATATTACTGGATTACAACTCCCATCATCCTTCACCATTGACCACACTCTCTGGCGATAAAAGGAATAAGAGTCTAATACATCTACAGAGCTACAAGTTTCCTACCCCTGCTTTATAATCTAATCCCCAGAACTAATGCTTCTGGATATAGTTTCTTTCACAATGTCACACTAAGTTCAAGTGTTGCAGCTGACTCAGTGAATGAAAATTATGAGATCACATGTAATAAATAAGTTTTCTTCAGTTGTTCTGTTCTCTATGAGCAGAATGCCTTGGGGACCTAATTGTGAACAATGCAATTATGTAAAAGTATGGCAAACCTCTTCCTTGCCAATGACGGCATGTATTTTCAGTGACAACTCTCATAAAAAGCAATCGTGTTGAAAACAAATATGAAAAGTGCCTGTGTTTTTCAGACTGCAGGATGGCAGACTGGACAAGCAGTGCTGCTGGGAGTTTTATAGGATGCAAAGTGTCATCATTGACTAGTAGAATATAGAGACATTGTGACTGTGTGCTCTAAATCGGGGAACATTGTATGCTAAAGAAGTAGGTTGGAGCAGTGGATTTTGTTACAGAAGAAAGAGATTCACACTTACAGTTGTAATGCTGATCTTGTTGGTGTGCCTACTGATTGTATGGTTGGTGTTTCTTCCCCTAACTGATTCCAAGGCACCTCCCTTTACTTGCAACATGAGAGATGCCCTCCAGATCCCACATGAGTATTATCAGCAAGGTGACCTCATCATTGGCAGTATATTTTCACAATTCTTCTCCTTTTTTGACACTATATCCTTCAAGCAACACCCCAGTTTAAGGTTTATTGAAGATGTTGTGTAAGGAAATTATCATTTTACTCCCAAAAATGTTCACGTTCACATTATAATAATCACATAGGTAGATAACAGGAAGACTGTGAATATCCAGGTTTGGTCGTACTCAGATAAGAATCACTGGAATCAATGCATTTGAGAAACTTTAATTCCAGTGGGTCTACTGTGAGTATAAGCAGTTTTTAGGAGTCTACCAATTTCTTTGCCATTCACATTTCTCTATGGATTTCTAAATATCCACCTGGCCTTCTTAACAGCTATGCTCTGTTATATGTCATATACTCTTCTCTCTTTTTTTGTTTCTTCCATGTATATTTCAAAAATATATGGAATGGCATAACTTAACTTTTAGTTTTTTCATTTCTGGAAATTTTGTTGTCTTTTATACAATCTGATTTTTAATATGAACATGGAGGCAGAACTGATTGAAGGATACTTTGACACAATTCAACCTTCACAAAAGGTTGGCAAGTTCTGTCTTGTGGGGGGTTGGATTAAATGACCCTCTCAGTCTCTTCTGCCTCTACAATTCTATGGGTCTAATTGTACTTCCTTTCACATCAGGCAAACAAAGAATTTTGCAATATTTAAACATAATGAAAAGCAATTAAAAACACCCTAAATATTTTTGTTTAAATTCTTCATGTTTTTAAAACTTTAATTCTAATGAGGTATCTTTTACTGATGTGCATGCTAAATATCAGGTGCCTGTGTAAGGACTATGTAGACTTGACCCGCAGATAATGAGTTCTAGAATGTTGTTGTTTTCAGAATCATCCATAAATAGCAGGGTGATTCACAACATATACATATGATATTTATGTGATAGGATGCAATGTTCCATATGCTTTCATTACAGTGTAGTGACAAAATATTATCAGCATGTCCTAGCCTTGGTGTTTGCAGTGAAGGAGATTAATGAGGATCCCAAGATCTTACCAAATGTTACATTAGGATTTAATATCTATGACAGCTACTTCAATAAAAAGATGACCTACCAGACTACCATGAACCTTGTTTTTAAAGTGAAGGAAATGATACCAAACTACAATTGTGATATAAAGAAGAATCTGATAGCTGTCATTGGGGGACTTGACTCTGAAACCTCCCTTTGCATGGCTACCATCTTAAGCACCTATAAGATCCCTCAGGTATGTATGTGAGGAAGAGAGAAGCTTGTGAGGGAAAATGGAGTGCCGGGGGTGGGATGACTCATGGTGGTATATCTTGCCTAATGATACTTGGAACGTACAAGTAAAATACACATAAGTTGGTAGACATTTTTGTCTGCCTGGGTCCATCATAACCAGTAACCTCTTAATCAATGATGATCTGAACAATCATATTGAAAGAGGACTGCTTGAAGATGAGCTACTGTAGAGTATCATGTCCAATGTTTTACGTAGAAGCACTTTCAGGGTTCCCAGCATTGCAAGATGGAAAACCTTTACTAGCCGTAGTGAAGTAATGTGGATAAATGAGTTCCAAACCCTAAAAAATGAGAGAAACTGATGTGTGAGGGAAATTTTTATATTTCTACATTATACCCTGACAGAAAGCATATTAAATTTCTGATCTGTTTTCAGTAATAGATTTTTATGCTTTGCTTTGCTTTGCTTTGCTTTTTGCTTTGCTTTGCTTTGCTTTGCTTTGCTTTGCTTTGCTTTGCTTTGCTTTGCTTTGCTTTGCTTTGCTTTGCTTTGCTTTGCTTTGCTTTGCTTTGCTTGTAGGTCTCTTATTTCTTATTTGGTCCTTCTCAGAGTATGAAAACCGAGTTCCCTTTCAACTACCGTGTGGTTCCCAATGAAGAGTATCAGTACCATTTGATTACCCAATTACTTCTGCATTTCCAGTGGACATGGGTTGGCATCGTTACATCGGGCAATGATAAAGGAGAGAATTTTGTGCAGACCTTGGTTCCAAAGCTTTCCCAGAATGGCATCTGTTTAGCTTTTACTGACAGAATGCCATCCCTTACAGACTTTTCTGAATTACTTAATGAGGACCGTACAAGAGGGGATATGGCATTCTGTCTTAAAAACCAAAAAGCAAAAGCAGTAATTGTATTTGCAGAAACTTTATCTATACTTCATTTGATATTCTTGCTGTATCAAATACAAACAGCAAATATGGTAGAGACATCTCTAGGGAGAGTATGGATCTTGACAGCTGAATGGGACTTTCCAGCAGTACAGTTGTACAGAAACTGGAGTATAGAAGTCTTTCAGGGAGCCTTGTCTTTTGCTGTTCATACCAATCAGATAGAGGAATTTCAACATTTCCTTCAGTCTTTAAATCCTTACTCACTCAGTGGAGACAGTTTTATCAAGGACTTCTGGGAGCAGGCCTTTGACTGCTTACTTGTGGATTCCCAGGAGTCTGTAGAGAGCAATGGAACTTGCACAGGCCAGGAAAAGCTGGAGAGCCTTCCAGGACCATTTTTTGAAATGAGCATGACTCCCCAAAGCTACAGTATATACAACGCTGCCTACGTGTTAGCCCATGCTTTACATGCAATGTATGCATTGAATCTGAAGCACAAAGCAGTGGCAGCACTTCCAAACTCACAACCATGGCAGGTAATTTTTAATTAAGCAAAGCATTTTGACAGTGATGAGAAAATGTGTAACACATGGCTGGCCTGAAGCAACCAACTCTGGTGGTTGAATCCTATGGGGCAGCAGCCCTGCGGGCACCACCCCACTTTTACCACTGTTGCAAGACCCCAGTAAGTGAGGCTTTGGTGGACGATGTGGTCGGGCGCCACATGCTCATTTTGCCTCAGATGGCAAAATGAGATGGGCTGACCTTGGGTAATTATTAATTAACCAAAGCATTTCGACAATCAGGAGAAGTTGGGTAATATCAGGGCCTGCCAGCCCATAAAGCGGACTTAAGCAGCTCCCTTAGGTGGTGAAATCTGATGGGGCAGTGACTCCAGTAAGCTAGGCTTTGATGGTGGTGGTGTTGGAGCAGCACATTCTGATTTTGTACATTTCAGGAAATAGGATAGGATGGTCTTGCACCATTATCCTCACCACCACCACCACCAGAATATATTTCTTATATCCCACCCTTCTGACTGGGTTATCCCACCAGCTCTGGGCATCTTCCAACTAGAATAACGAGGGGGCGGCACATCAGCCATTATAAGCTTATCAAAATAGGGCTTCCTTCAGACGTCTACATCAACTTATGTGGTTTTAAAACTCTTTGACGTATGAAAGGAGGGTGTTCCACAAGGTGGGTGTGACTACCGAAAAGTCATTCTGTCTTCTTTGGATTTGATATCCCGCTTTATTGTTCCTTGTAATTTCACTTCTGGTAATGAGGGAACTACCAGAAGGCCTTCGTAGGTGGACCTTGGTGGCTGGGTGAACAATGAGAGTGGAGAAACTCCTTCAGGTATACAGGGCAAAAGCTGTTTAGGATTTTAAAGGTCAAATCAAACATTTTGAATGGTGCTTGAAAATGTACATTAAAATGTGGTTAAAGTTTAGAGGTGTCTAGCATGAAAATCCCTAGTCCTGATCATCTGTAATTTGGCAGGTTTGCCAACTATTATACCTTCAAATGCCATCTTTTTATTTGTTAAAAGGAAATTCTATAGATTTTATAATTTCCCAGAAGTGAATGGAGGGAGGCAAAATGAAGCAGATGCCCCCATTTCCTCAGTCAAATTGAGAATTCGCCAAATCAGCCACATTGCAAAGCACTGAGTCAGGGTCTGAAATAAAGCTTCTCTTTTTGTCCTATTCTCTTTTTTTGCAATTCATCGTTATTGGTTCCTTTTGACAAAAGAACTGAATCTTCTCATTGGCATGTACTTTTATCTGCAACTATTGCCTTTATATTGTTTTTAATTAGTTTTGTAGAGCCTGATGGATGGAAAGGTGGAATATAGTTATGATGAAAACAAAGAAACAATGATGGATTAAAAAAAACACCTTATTGTCTTTTCTCTATTTTTCTTAAATTGATTTTACTTTTTCAAATTTAGCTTCATCACTTCTTGAGGAGAATCTTTTTTAATAACAGCATTGGTGACCTAGTGTCTTTGAATGAGAAAGGTGAATTAGAAAGTGGATTTGATATTATAAACTGGGTTACTTTCCCAAATGGATCTTTCATGAAGGTGAAAGTAGGGAGGATGGATCCATGGGGAGGCAGACAGTTCACCATTAACGAGGAGATCATCACATGGCACAAAGTGTTTAAGCAGGTAGGGCCTGAATTTTGGTTTCAGGTACAAAATATCAGTGAATATCCTAGTAGGTATCCTCAATGTATTTATTCAACTATTTATTTGCCAGTTTTATATCCAATCATTTGGGGCTTTAAGATGCTTTACAAATGTATTTCAAAATAGTATATCTTACATACAGATGAAAAATTTCTAGTGTAGAATACATTGCCACCCTTACTCAAAGTACTTTTGGTATGAAATAGAGTATTATTTTGCAAAATATTATGTCATTTTTCTGAATTATGTAGGACCTGGAATCAAGGAAGTTTGGGCCTGCCCGTTCTAGGGACCATTCTTCCCATATGAGAAGATTCAACTGCATTGAAATAGTTACGAATTGTCAAAGCTAGTAATAACTAAAGTGGAAATATATGTAATAGTTCGTGTTTAATTTGTCCCTTGTCCCTTGTCATATAACGCACTAGACTTTTGTGGGGCATCAATGGAGCTATCATAGTGATTCTTTGTGCATTGTCCATTGTAGGAGTAGATATCTTGACCCAGAAAGGCTGAACTTGTTTTGCTTGCAAGCCATCCCCAGCCTCTGATGCCATTACTTTCCATGTGACTGATTGATGGAGATCAGTATATACAACAACTATTAATCGTGTATCTGTGTTTTGCAGATACAGCCTGTTCTCCATTAAAATCATTATACACAATAGCTGTGCACGAGCTAAAAGATAAATCTTGTACAGTGGAACCTTGGTTGTCGAATGCAGTTCATTCTGGAAGACTATTTGACTTCTGACACATCTGGCAACTGAAGCGCAAAGGGCGAATGTCCATTTCAATAGAGAAAATTGAAAAACACACTGTAGAAGCCATTTTACTTCCAAAGCGAGTTTGAAAATGGAAGCAATTACCTCCAGGTTTTCTGCATTCAAAAACTGAGGTTCCACTATATTTTTGAGGTACAGCCTGTTATCCATGGTAGAGAGATATTGCTTCACTGAATAACATGTGGGAACGGGTGGTCGTCAAAAGAGGTCATTGATCCTCATCAAAGTGTTCGGTGGGGAAAATGTCATGGCCCAGTGAAAACCCTGTGAATCATTGATACAACTCATGGAGCTTCTTCTTGCTGGAATAAATCTCTCCTTGGAGAAGAGTCATAAAGCAATATTGAGTCAATTGGATCAAAGTAGAGGGCAGTTTCCTATGCTTCCTTCATATGTTCCTCCTGCAAGGATATAATGGCAGTGGTAAAACCAAATGTAAAATATACCTGGGAGGGGGGGATGCAGCACTTGCTTAAAAGGGCCGCAGTTATTGGCACTCTATTACCGGAATAGAGAGTTCATGATCCAATTCAAGACACCTTTAATTTGGGCATGTGAAAATCTCATTCAGAACACCCTTATCGATGCACACCCTTAAATGTACTAGCCATTTCTTTGCTTGCATTTCTGAATAGATACCCCCCTCCTCTGTGTGTAATAACGTGTGTCATCCTGGGTTTGTGAGAAAAAAGAAGGAGGGGGAGCCATTCTGTTGCTACGATTGTGATGCATGTGCACAAGGGAAGATTTCTAACCCAAAAGGCAAGTATCAACCATGTTGTCCTATGAGCATCATTTCCTCTTGACCTCCATGGCCCAGTTAAGTTTGTGTGGATTTGGATAATTGAGTTTGCAATGTTAAACTTTGTATATGCTTATTGAAATTTTATAGACCTAGCACCACATGCTCATGTGGAATGCTCTTTCTGCATGATTGTGAACATTGCTTTTCTAGAATTCCTTCTCATTCAGACATTTGCCTATGTGCTAGTTTCATTGAATTGATTTGTGATTGTGCCTTTTCATCCACAGAGATGGACAAATGTATAAAATGTCCAGAAGATCAGTATCCAAATGAAGAGCAAGATGGATGTCTCCCCAAGATCTTACACTTTCTTTCTTATGATGGAAAGTTGAGCATCACTTTAGCTTTCATGGCATTTTCATTTGCTGTGATCACAGCTTTGATGCTATCAATATTCATTAAATACCAGAAAACTCCCATTGTCAAAGCCAACAATCGTGGCCTCACATTTACTCTGCTCCTCGCCCTCTTGCTTTGCTTCCTGTGCTCCTTGCTGTTCTTTGGAAAGCCTCATTCAGTGACCTGCCTTCTAAGGCAAACAGCTTTTGGCATCGTCTTCACTGTGGCTGTTTCTTCTGTGTTGGCAAAAACCATCACAGTGATTTTGGCATTCATGGCCACACGACCAGGATCCAGGATGAGAAACTGGGTGGGAAAAAGACTGGCAGCTTCTATTGTTTTCTCCTGCACCATCATTCAAGGAGCTCTTTGTACTGTGTGGCTCCTTACTGCTCCTCCATTCCCACATTTGGACATGGACACTTTGGCTAAAGAAATTGTGGTTGAATGTAATGAAGGGTCTGTCTCTATGTTTTATTCTGTTCTTGGGTACATGGGATTTCTGGCTCTTGTCAGCTTTGTTGTGGCTTTTCTTGCTAGGGCATTGCCCAGTACTTTTAATGAAGCCAAGTTCATCACTTTTAGCATGTTGGTGTTTTGCAGTGTGTGGGTCTCTTTTGTGCCAACTTACCTGAGCGCAAAGGGAAAATACATGGTGGCTGTGGAGATCTTCTCCATCTTAGCCTCTAGTGCTGGATTATTGGGCTGTATCTTTGCCCCTAAATGTTATATAATTTTATTGAGGCCTGAGCTGAACAGCAAGGAGCACTTAACACGGAGAAAGAAGTAGGAGTTAGAATCCAGTGTTCTTTTTTTGAAATATGAGGTGCTTGGTGAACATAAGGTAGCCACTTGTCTTCATTTGTCACGAAACCTAAGTGGTTAGACATTGGCTTCATGCACAAAATTACTTCTTTATTATGCAAATTACACCCTTCCCCCCAGTGCCCACAAAATGTCCCAAAGGAAGATAATGACTCCAAAGGCAGAGTATAGCACTGCTGGCAGAATGCAGCTGCTCTGATGTCAGATGTGATAACAATATGTTAGAGCATAAAATTTATTGAGTGAAAGAGTGTGGGATTTTATTGTTTTAGTTCTTATTATAATTCTTCAAATATTCTTATTATAGTTATCCAAGGAGGTCAAGGCAGTATACAGACTTGTTCCCCTCTCCATCTTATCATCACAACTACCCTTTGGGATAGTTCAGGCAGAGAGTGAGAGTAGCACAAGCTTCATGGCTGAGTGGGGAATGAAACTCTGATTTCCTATGTCCTAGTGCATCATTCTAGGCACTATGGCACATGGGTTAACAAAATAAGTGATTTAATTTCCCAGAAATATCACCCTGCATATAATTGTGTAGGCTGTTGAATTAGTTTGCATACTGTGGAGTTGACGTTGTGTGGTTGTTTCTTCCATTGTCAAATGTGTGATTGGTTATTTGTAAATTACAAATAAATAATATACTTTTAAATAAATAACAGAAAGGAAGGTAAATAGGATTTTAGGTGTCTGATTGATGAGAGGCCAAAATGTGTTTAGAATGCAGCAGGATTATTTCATATGCCCCCAGTGTATCTAAGATATATAAATACTCCTTTTAAAATAAATTTTATTTTCAGTTTTCCATTCAACAGCAATTATCTTCCTTTACATTTTTATCTCTCATTTTGACTCTCCTTTCCCATTCCTTCTCTGGTAATTATGCTGCACCTCCCCCTTAACATCTTTATTATTATTATTCTATCTACTTCCCCCACCCCACCCCCCCAAAAAATCACATTACGAATGCTTGGTTTTATATCAATCTGCTAATGTATTTAATTAATTTTTTAAATAATTTAAATAACCCACCTTTTTTTTACTGAAGAGTCTTTCTTCTTGATTTCTTATTCTTCTCATAAGTTTTGCCATTTCTGAGCACTCCTTTAATTCTGCAAGTCACTTGTTTGGGATGGTATCTTCCTTCCATCTCTGCACATAAAGCATCCTGGCAGCTGCGGTTGCATACATAAAGTTTCTTCTGGTCTTTCGATATGTGCTGTCCAATAAATACTCAATCTGGATGAAGTATGCGTGGAAGAAAGAATTGAGGGGATTCTCATGAAATTTGCAGATTACAACTGGGAGGGATAACAAATAGACTCAAAGTTACAATCAGGATTCAAGATGATATTGACAGACTGGAAAAATGGGCCATAACTCACAAAATGAATTTCAATAGGGGCCAAAGTAAATCAGTACATTTAGAAAGGAACAATGAGATGCACAATAGTAGACTGCATTAACAGAAGTATAGTGCCCTGATCAGGGGAAGTAACAGTATAACTCTATTATGCCTTGGTCAAACCACACCTGGAGTACTATGTCCAGTTTTGAGTGCCACAATTTACAAAGGACATTGACAAGCTGGAATGTGTGCAGAGGAGGGTGACCAAGAAGATTAAGGGTCTGAAAACCAAGCCTTGTGCGCTGTTCAAGAGTGGAGAAGACAGTAATGTCATCCTTTTAAAGCAGAGTGAGAAAACAGTAAGTAGCAAAGGACATATCATTCTTTCCTGCATAGGGTCATAGCTGCCATTGTACTGGGATTTGAGCATTTTGCAAAGCACCCTTGCAAGTAACTATGGAGCCCACAGAATGTCTCACAGAATCAGTGACTTACTTAGCAGGTTCACTGTTCTGGTATGAGTATCAGAGCTGATCCTCAGGAGGTGATTGTTGGGGGCCCTCATCCACTACAAAAGTGAGGGAGGGAGGGAGGGAGGGAGGGAGGGAGGGAGGGAAGGAAGGAAGGAAGGAAGGAAGGAAGGAAGGAAAGAAAGAAAGAAAGAAAGAAAGAAAGAAAGAAAGAAGGCGCAGCCTTGATGGCTCCTGGCCTCACTTGGCTGCAGCTGCCTCCTCATACCTCACAGTTAAGACTTGTTTTGTGGGAGATTGCAGACAAATTCAACGAACACATATTCTTGACAGTTAGTAATTTTAGGGTAAAACAGCCAAAGAGCTGTATTACTAGAAAGGCAGGCTGAGACCATAGGAATGTAATCGATGCAGAGCTCTGTGTGATGTCATTTCACCTGTTTTCAGTGGTGGGAAGAAATGAGAAATAAAAGCCCTTTTCCTTCCTGATGCACTCTCTCGCTATCTTGTTCTCTCTCTCTCTCTCTCTCTCTCTCTCTCTCTCTCTCTTGTGCTGGTTATGCTGTAAATATAATTATTTTACCTGCATAGTTTTCCTGCTGCCTTTACTGTGATCCAGCACAAGACTACTGAGTAAGTAAACACAATTTTAAAGTTTATCTTATAAATTGCTGTCCAATACTTTGTTATGTGGGGTAATGTAGAGGAAGCCAGAATATTACATAAGCTGAAGTTGCTCAAAAGGGAAGGCTTTGCAACCTACTTTTTCAAAGCTTCTATTTTTGCTGCCAAATGATGTTATTTTAAAACTGTTGGAGACTGGAGGGATAAACTGTTATTACCAGTAATACATCCTCTCCTTCCTACTAAAATTCATCTCATATGTTTCTGCCCTGGTAGTGGCTGGAGTCCCTGCCCCACCACACCCACTCTCCCCATTACCCTTCTCGTCACATGCCGTTGGTGAAGCGCCATGTTGGCTACCATAGTGCTGGTGCAGGCAAATAGGTTGCAGATCCAGCTTCCAATGAGCGTACCTCCCCCTCCTTCCCATCAGCTGGGAGGAATGGCATAGCTGCATGGCAAGTGTGAAGTGGCATGCCGCCGAGCTACTGGAGGCTGCCACCCTGAGGCCACCACCTCACCTTGCCTCATGGGCAGGCAAGTCCTGTTCTAAAGGAACAGAGAGAAGCAGCTAAATGGGAGATCAATCTGTGAACCGTAAATTATAAGGCTGGAAATATGAAGTCATAATGAAAGCCCTAATGTAATTCACATTGGCAGAAGAAATCTCTGAATTTATATTAGAAGCACCGCAATGTAGATCACAATAAACAAACCTTGGCCTGGAAGGAAAAAATAGAATTATGATCTCTACCCTAATCATGCCCACCACCTCAATGGCAGGGATGAGGAACCTGTGGCCCTCCCAATATTACGGGACTACAACTCCCATCATCCTTCACCATTGACCACACTTTCTGGGGATAATAGGAAAGAGGGTTCAATAATATCTGAAGAGCTACAAGTTTCTTATTCCTGCTTTATAATTTAATCCCCAGAACTAATGCTTCTGGATATAGTTTCTTTTACAATGTCACACTAAGTCCAAGTGTTGCAGCTGACTCAGTGAATGAAAAATTTGAGATCACAGCTAATAAATATGTTTTCTTCAGTTGTTCTGTTCCCTATGAGCAGAGTGCCTTGGGGACTGAATTGTGAACCCTGCAATTATCAAAAATCATGGCAATTCTCTTCCTTGTGAAAGATGCCATGTATTTTCAGTGACTACCCTCAAAAAAAGCAATCATGAAGGAGGGTTACAAAACGTGCCTGTGTTTTTCAGACTGCAGGGTGGCAGACTGGACAAGCAGTGCTGCTGGGAGTTTTATCGGATGCAAAGAGTCACCATTTACTAGTAGAATGTAGAGACATTATGACCGTGTGTTTTAAATGGGGGGACATTGAATACTAAAGAATTAGGTTGGAGCAGTGGAATTTGTTACAGAAGAAAACGATTCACACCTACAATTGTAATGCTGATCTTGTTGGTGTACATACTGATTGTATCGTTGGTGTTTCTTTCCCTAACTGATTCCAAGGCACCTCCCTTTACTTGCAACATGAGAGATCCCCTCCGAATCCCACATGAGTATAATCAGGAAGGTGACCTCATCATTGGCAGTATATTTTCACAATTCTTCTCCTTTTTTGACACTATATCATTCAAGCAACACCCCAATTTAATGTTTATTGAAGATGTCATGTAAGGAAACTATCATTTTACTCAAAAAAATGTTCATGGTCACACTATAATAATCACATAGGTAGATAACAGAAAGACTGTGAATATCCAGGTTTGGTCATACTCAGATAAGAGTCACTGGACTCAATGCATTTGAGATACTTTAATTCCAGTGGGTCTACTGTGAGTATAAGCAGTTATTTAGGAATCTACCAATTTCTCTGCCATTCAAATATCTCTATAGATTTCTAAATATCCACCTGATCTTCTTATCAGCTATACTCTGTTATATATCATATACCCGTCTCCCTTTTGTTTTGCTTTCTTCCAGATATATTTCAAGAATATATGGAATGGCACAAGATTATTTTTAGTTCTTTTCACTTCTGGAAATTTTGCTGTCTTTTATGAAATCAGTTTTTTATATGAACATAGAGGCATAATTGACAATTTATTAATCTACCTGTGCTTCCTTTCACATCAGAAAGACAAAGCACCTTGCAATATTCAAACCTAATTAAAAGCAATGAAAAACACCCTAAATATTTTTGTTTAAATTCTTCATGTTTTTAAAACTTTGATTCTAAAGCGATATATTTTACTGATGCGCATGCTAGATATCAGGTGCCTCTGTAAGGACAATGTAGACTTGACAAGCAGTTCATGAGATCTAGAATGTTGTTGTTGTTGTTGACAGAATCGTCCATAAATAGCAGGGTGATTCACAACATATACATATAATATTAATGTGATATGATGCAATGTGCCATATGCTTTCTTTACAGTGTAGTGACAAAATATTACCAGCATGTCCTTGCCTTGGTGTTTGCAGTGAAGGAGATTAATAAGGATCCCAAGATCTTACCAAATGTTACATTAGGATTTAATATCTATGACAGCTACTTCAATCAAAAGATGACCTACCAGACTACATTGAACCTTCTTTCTAAAGTGAAAGAAATGGTACCCAACTACCAGTGTGATACAAAGAAGGATCTGATAGCTGTCATTGGGGGACTTGACTCTGAAACCTCCCTTTGCATGGCTACTATCTTAAGCACCTATAAGATTCCTCAGGTATGTATGCGAGGCATGGAGAAGCTTCTGAGGGAAAATAGAGTGCCAGGGATGGGACGACTCACGGTGATATATCTTGTCTAATGATACTTGGAATATACAAGTACCACACACATAGGGTGGTAGACAATTTTGTCTACCTGGGTTCCACCATAACCAGTAACCTCTTAATCAATGCTGATCTGGTCAAGCATATTGAAATAGTGAGTAAGAATACCAGTCAATAAATGATTGTCCAGTGCTGCTACACTCAAGGAGTCACAAATCCTGTATCTTTTTCAGAGTGCTATACAGTGGTACCTCTAGTTACGAACTTAATTTGTTCCAGAATTTGTTCTTAACCTGAAACCGTTTTTAACCTGAGGTACCACTTTAGCTAATAGGGCCTCCTGCTGCTTCCACACTGCCAGAGTGTAATTTCTGTTCTCATTCTGAGGTGTAGTTTGTAACCCGAGGTACTACTTCCAGGTTAGCGGAGTCTGTAACCCGAAGTGTTTGTAAACCAAGGGGTTTGTAACCTGAGGTACCACTGTATTGACTTAGCTCAGGAAAGATCTTCTCAGCATTGCGTGGACAGGCAGAGTCCCCCCAACCCCAGGCGACCCCTGAGCGGAATAATGACTCAAGACAACGTGCTATGGGATTAAAATTGGCCACAACTTTATTTAAAGTTTCAGATGTAGGGAGACCTTGGCTCAGGCATAGGGCATTTATCCTTCCAAGTCCCCAGCTGGAGATCTGGGAGACTTAGGGGTTATCCAGAATGTGTGGGGATTGGGCTGGCTTTGGAGAACATATGTTCAAGCAGAGAGCACCCCCCCCCCCAATTTCCACTGCCTTTGGAAGGGAAAGCAATGACAACCTCTCAGAATATGGCCAATGCCTCCCCTCAAGACCCCTTTTATGGGGAACCCTGGTGTCACTGCCACAAGGGGGGTGTGGGTCTCTGCTTCACGCCCCCCACCCCATTTTGGAAGATAGACTAAAGGTTCTTCTCAGCATTTCTGCTTTTCACATCCTAAAATCTAGAGAGAGACATTTCTGTGCTTAAGAAAAATAATTGATAACTGCTTGAAAGATGAGCTACTGTAGAGTTTCATGTCCAACCTTTGACCCAGAACCACTTTTAGGTCCCCAACATTACGAGATGGAAAATCTACTATTAATAGTCATAATAAAGGAATGTGGACAAAGGAGTTCCAAACACTAAAAAAAATGTGAGAAATTATTGTAGGAGGGAAAAATAATAATATTTCTCCAGAAAGCACCCTCTCAGACAGCACACTACATTTCTGATTTGTTTTCAGCAATATATTTTTTATTTTATTTTATTGTAGGTCTCTTATTTCTTATTTGGTCCCTCTCAGAATATGAAAACCCAGTTCCCTTTCATCTACCGTGTGGTTCCTAATGAAGAGAATCAATACTATTTGATTATCCAATTACTTCTGCATTTCCAGTGGACATGGGTTGGCATCGTTACATCGGGCAATGATAAAGGAGAGAATTTTATGCAGACCTTAGTTCCAAAGCTTTCCCAGAATGGAATCTGTTTGGCTTTCACTGACAGAATGCCATCTCCAACAGACTTTTCTAAATTGCTTAATGAGTACCATACAAAAGGGGATATGGCTTGCTTTGTTAAAAACCACAGAGCAAAAGCAATTATTGTATTTGCAGAAACTTTATCTATACTTCATTTGATATTATTGTTGTTTCAAATACAAACTGTGAATAAGGTAGAGATATATTTAGGAAGAGTATGGATCTTGACAGCTGAATGGGACTTCCCAGCAGTACAGTTTAACAAAAAATGGCGTATAGAAGTCTTTCATGGAGCCCTGTCTTTTGCTGTTCACACCAATCAGATAGAGGAATTTCATCATTTCATTCAGCCTTTAAATCCTTACTCACTCAGTGGAGACAGTTTTATTAAGGACTTTTGGCAGCAGGCCTTTGACTGCTTACTTGTGGATTCCCAGGGGTCTGTAGAGAGCAATGGAACTTGCACTGGTCAGGAAAAGCTGGAGAGCCTTCCAGGACCATTTTTTGAAATGAGCATGACTCCCCAAAGCTACAGTATATACAACGCTGCCTACGTGTTAGCCCATGCTTTACATGCAATGTATGCATTGAATTTGAAGCACAAAGCAGTGGCAGCACTTTCAAACTCACAACCATGGCAGGTGATTATCCATTAGCCAAAGCATTTTGACAATCATGAGAAGATGTATAATACCAGTACCTGCCTGCCGGCCCATAAAGCGGAGTGAAGGACCTCCCTCAGGTGTTCGAATCTGATGGGGCAGTGACTCCAGTAACTTAGGGTTTGGTGCTGCTGGTGGTGGAGCAGCACATTCTCATTTTGTTTATTTGCTGAAATAATATAAGCTGGACCTGCACCATCACCACCATCTTCATGACCAGCACCATATTAATTTTGTTAATTTCAGGAAATAGGATAGGCTGGCCATGCACCATTATCACCACCACCATAATATATTTCTTATACCCCAGCAACTCTGGGCATCTTCAAACAAAAATACTGAGGGCGGACGGACACATCAACCATTAATAGCTTACTGAAAGAGGGCTTCCTTCAAATATCTACATCAACTTATATGGTTTTTTAAACTCTTTGACATCTGACGAGAGGGCATTCTACAGCATGGATGTGACTACCAAGAAGTCATTCTGTCTTGTTCCTTGTAATTTCACTGGTAATGAGGGAACTACCTTCGGAGGTGGACCTCAGTGTCTGGGTGAACAATGAGGGTGGAGAAACTCCTTCAGGTATACAGGGCAAAAGCTGTTTAGGACTTTAAAGATCAAAACAAACATTTTGAATGGTGCTTATAAATGTACATTAAAATGTGATTAAAGTTTAGAGGTGTATAGCCAGTGTTCTCGAAGCTACAAACATGAATCTGACCAGACTGCGGGTGGCAGTGGAAGACAGGAGTGCCTGGCGTGCTCTGGTCCATGGGGTCACGAAGAGTCGGACACGACTGAACGACTAAACAACAACAACAACAAAGCATGAAAATCCCTAGTCCTGATGATCAGTAATTTGGCAGGCTTACCAACTATTATACCTTCAAATTCCATCTTTTTATTTGTTAAAAGGAAATTCTATAGATTTTATGATTTCCCAGAAGCGAACGGAGAAAAGCAAAATGAAGCAGATGCCCCCATTTCCTGAGTCAAATTGAGAAGTCTCCAAATCAACTACATTGCAAAGCACTGAGTCAGGGTCTGAAATAAGGTTTCTCTTTTCGTCTTATTCTCTCTCTCTCCCTCTCTCTCTCTCTTTTTGCAATTAATCTTTATTGGTTGCTTTTGACAAAAGAACAGAATCTTCTCATTGGCATATACTCTTAATTGTAACTATTGCTTTTATATTGTTTTTAAATAGTCTTGTAGAGCCTGATGGATGGAAAGGTGGAACAGAGTTATCATCAAAACAAAGAAACAATGATGGAGTAAAAAAACTTTATTGTCTTTTTTTCTATTTTTCTTAAACTGATTTTACTTTTTCAAATTTAGCTTCATCACTTTTTGAGGAGAATCTTTTTTAATAACAGTGTTGGTGACCTGGTGTCTCTGAATGAGAAAGGTGAATTAGAAAGTGGATTTGATCTTATAAACTGGGTTACTTTCCCAAATCGATCTTTCATCAAGGTGAAAGTAGGGAGGATGGATCCATGGGGAGGCAGACAGTTCACCATTAATGAGGAGACCATCACATGGCACAAAGTGTTTAAGCAGGTAGGGCCTGAATTTCGGTTTCAGGTAAAAAATATCAGTGAATATTCTAGTGGGTATCCTCTAAGAGAGTCTGTGTACCGGTCCAGTAAACGCTTCCGCTGCGCCACCAGCAACAGCTCTCTTTGCAGAGCATTAATTAAGTCCAGTGCAGAGATTCTTGTTGCAGTACAAGCTTCAAAGTCTCAGCAGCAAAAAATAACGACACAGGGAAGCCTGTCTTTCCAAAGACAGGTTTATTGCAGAAAGATAACAGAAACACCTCCGGAGCTTTCAGACATTTTTGCTTCACGCCCAGCACACCCCCTCTCCTAACAGGCAGAGAAAACAAACACTCTTTATATACTGAGCAACTTAACAACTTAAGGAGCTTGACTACTTAAAGTCACATGACATTGTTAATTTGCCAGCGTCTTAGGTTTCACACCCTAACATCCTCAATGTATTTATCCATCTATTTATTTGCCAGATGTATATCCAATCATTTAGGGCTTTAAGATGCTTTACAAATATATTTCAAAATAGTATATCATACATACAGATGAAAAATTTCCAGTGTAGAATACATTCCCACCCTCACTCAAAGTACTTTCATCCCATCAATTTTTAGAAACCTTTTAAAATTTAAAGTAGATATCTGTGGAGTGCACATAGCGCCAGCAGTCAACACTGAGCACAGCAACAGTTGTGAACTATTGGTATGAAAAAAGTATTATTTTGCAAAATATTATGTTGTTTTTCTGAAGTTATGTAGGACCTGGAATCAAGGAAGTTTGGGGGTGCCCGTTCTAGGGACCATTCTTCCCATATGAGAAGATTATTTGTGCCCAACTGTAAATGATGTTAATGGTTTGAATGCAATTAAGTTAAATATTTTTAAAAAATGTAAAAGAGGTAATAGATGTTCTGAATAGCCATGCGGCAGGGGGTTGAGTGTAGAAGGAGAGTCTGTATCAGTCCAGAGCACCACTGTTTGTTTGATCTGTGCTGTTTTTGATTACCGTAATCTGCAGTGTTAAATAGCTCAAGGAACTGCATTAAAAATCTTGAGCAAATGCACTTATTCTTTAAAATCAAAAAATATTTTCTTTAAGATAGTCATTTATAACTTTAATTAAAGATGAGAACTGCATTGAAATAGTTATGAAGTGTCAATACTAGAGATAACAAAAGTGGAAATATATGGAACAGTTCATGCTAATATGTCCCTTGTCATATAACACACTAGACTTTTGTGGGGCATCAATTGAGCCATCAAAGTGATTCTTTATGCATTGTGCATTGTAGGAGTAGATATCGTGACCCAGAAAGGCTGAACTTGTTTTGCTTCCAAGCGACCCCCAGCCTCTTATGCCAATACTTTCCATGGGACTGATTGATGGAGATCAGTATATAGAACAACTATGTACCGGCTAAAAGATTAATCGTGTATCTGTGTTTTGCAGATACAGCCTGTTCTCCATTAAAGAGAGATACTGAATCCCATATGGGAAGGGTGGTGGTCAAAAGAGGTCATTGCTCCCTATTAAAGTGTTGGGTGGGGAAATGTAATGGCCCAGTGAAAACCCAGAATCATTGATACAGCTTGTTTTCTGAGTACCCCATGGAGTTTTGGGAAGACAGCCTCTTCTTGCTGGAATAAATCTCTCACTGGAGAAGAGTCATAAAATAATATTGAGACAATTGGATCAAAGTAGAGGGCAGTTTCCTATGCTTCCTTCATATATTCCTCCTGCAAGGATATAACGGTGGTGGTAAAACCAAATGTAAAATATACCCATGGGGAGGGGATGCAGCATTTGTTTAAAAGGGAGGCAATTTTTGGCACCCTATTACCGGAATAGAGAGTTAATGATCCAGTTCAAGACACCTTTAAATTGGGCATGTGAAAATCTCATTCAGAACACCCCTATCGTTGCACATCCTTAAATGTACTAGCCATTTATTTGCTTGCATTTCTGAATAGATACCCCCTTCCTCTGTGTGTAATAATGTGTGTCATCCTGGGTTTGTGAGAAAAAAGAAGGAGGGGGAGCCATTCTGTTGCTACGATTGTGACGCATGTGTAGAAGGGAAGATTTCTAACCCAAAAGGCAAGTATCAACCATGTTGTCATGTGCGCATCATTTCCTCTTGACCTCCATGGCTCAGTTAAGTTTGTGTGGACTTGGATAATTGAGTTTGCAATGCTAAACTTTGTATATGTTTATTGTAATTTTATAGACCTAGCACCACATGCGCATGTGGAATGCTCTTTCTGCATGATTGTGAACATTGCTTTTCCAGAATTCCTTCTCATTCAGACATTTGCCTATGTGCTAGTTTCATTGAATTGATTTGTGATTGTGCCTTTTCATCCCCAGAGATGGACAATTGTATAAACTGCCCAGAAGATCAGTATCCAAATGAAGAGCAAGATGGATGTCTCCCCAAGATCTTACACTTTCTGTCTTACGATGAAAAGTTGAGCATCACTTTATCTTTCATGGCATTTTCATTTGCTGTGATCACAGCTTTGATGCTATCAATATTCATTAAATACCAGAAAACTCCCATTGTCAAAGCCAACAATTGTGGCCTCACTTTTACTCTGCTCATCGCTCTCTTGCTTTGCTTCCTCTGCTCCTTGCTCTTCTTTGGAAGACCTCAGACAGTGACCTGCCTTCTAAGGCAAACAACTTTTGGCATCATCTTCACCGTGGCTGTTTCTTCTGTGTTGGCAAAAACCATCACAGTCATTTTGGCATTCATGGCTACAAGGCCAGGATCCAGGATGAGGAACTGGGTGGGGAAAAGACTGGCAGCTTCTATTGTCTTCTCCTGCACCGTCATTCAAGGAGCTCTTTGTACTGTGTGGCTCTGTACTGCTCCTCCATTCCCACATTTGGACATGGACACTATGGCTAAAGAAATTGTGGTTGAATGTAATGAAGGGTCTGTCCCTATGTTTTATTCTGTTCTTGGGTACCTGGGATTTCTGGCTCTTGTCAGCTTTGTTGTGGCTTTTCTTGCTAGGGCATTGCCCAACACTTTCAATGAAGCCAAGTTCATCACTTTCAGTATGTTGGTGTTTTGCAGTGTGTGGGTCTCTTTTGTGCCAACTTACCTGAGCACAAAGGGAAAATACATGGTGGCTGTGGAGATCTTCTCCATCCTAGCCTCTAGCGCTGGATTATTGGGCTGTATCTTTTTTCCTAAATGTTATATTATTGTCATGAAGCCTGAGCTGAACAACAAGAAGTACCTCACAAAGAGAAATAAATAGAAGTTAGTAGCTTGGGTCATATATTTCTTCTGATATATTGATGTGAGTTCCTCTTTACTGGTTTGGAATTCTGTTCTGGTTTTTCTCCTGATGATCCAGGGCTGTCGCCAGCTGACTTGAGCAGGGGTCCATTGGACACATAACAGAACTCCAGAGGTATATGCAAGATTCCCTCAATTTATCTTTTGCAATCATTTTATTTCTTTATTAAAAAAAACCCTGAATTTCTAAAACACCCGCTTAAGACTTGACATGGCAGGTAAAGGTAAAGGTAAAGGGACCCCTGACCACTAGGTCCAGTCGTTACTGACTCTGGGGTTGTGACGCTCATCTCGCTTTATTGGCCGAGGGAGCCAGAGTACAGCTTCTGGGTCATGTGGTCAGCATGACTAAGCTGCTTCTGACGAACCAGAGCAGCGCATGGAAATGCCGTTTACCTTTCCACTGGAGCAGTACCTATTTATGTACTTGTACTTTGATGTGCTTTCGAACTGCCAGGTTGGCATTAGCAGGGACCGAGCAACCGGAGCTCACCCTGTCGTGGGGATTCAAACCACCGATCTTCTGATTGGCAAGTCCTAGGCTCTGTGGTTTAACCCACCGTGCCACCCACATCCCAGGTAGAATGAAACAAATATCTGAGGAATTTTTTGCGAGTTTGAATAAGCATAACTGTTTATGGTTTTATTTGAGATTAGTTTCACTTTAAATTTATGTTTCCACAAATACCATGTAAATTGGATGTTATATGTCAAAGTTACAGGCATGAGAAAAGCACCAGACTCTCCCAGTTGATGAATAGAAATGGAGAAAGGAAACTTTCCACCACCTGTCATAATCATCTGTGCGGGAAGAGGATATGAACAGATTTATAATGCTTGAATGATTGGTATTGGCAGATAGGATTATGATATTTCTAAAGGAACTGCATTAGATAAAATAATTCACACAGGTTAAGGCTCATGTTTAATGAAAAAGATCCCAAAGCCTTGGCTTAAAAAGAGACCTTCCCTACCAGTCTTGGAGAGTTGCTGTCATAGTAGATAGAACTGCCTGCATTGTATTCATCCAAGAAGTGCCAGCTTGGCCCCGTAACTGTGGGTGCCTGAGACCATGGGTGCCATGCAACCTGCATGGCCCTGGTACTGAAATTTGTTGGTGCTCGGCCCCTTCATGGGGAATTTTTTGGGTACCTGGGCACCCAGGGCCCCAGGGACTTGGCACTTATGAGATCTAAACCATTACCAGTAACACCTTGAAACATGGGATGCCAACAAGGCGAACATAATCATTAGAACAGTGCGGAATACAAATTAAAAATTGCTTGAACTTGGATTTTTCCACAGTTAACAATCATTCAGGGAAAGTGGTTGCTATAAATGGTGCGAGGATGTTTGCACTGCAGGCCACACGGGTATGTTTCCATGTACACAGGACCATCACATGCTTGATGATATATAATCCTTGGAATATAAAATGTGATTTATGAAATCCTCATAAAACTCCCTCATGCAATATCCAAATGACAGAGGAAGTTTCTTAATATATATGACAAGCAGCCAGAAGATTGAACAATTGTAAGCCTATGCATGGGAACAGAGAAAAGACATCCTTCGTTCATCCATTTCTATCCCAAGTCTTTCCACTTTCTCTAGCGCAATAACAGAAAACCTGTGGCCCTTCAGACATTAATGGACTACAGCACCTGTCTTCCCTCACCATTGGCCACATTGGCCATACTGATTGGGGCTAAAGTGACTGGAGTCCAACAACTTTCAGAGCATTCCTCATCCCTGCTCTTTGGTTTACGCCAGAGACCTAATTCTTCTGGGAGCATTTTCTTGCTCAGTATCACAGTAAGCCCAGGTGTTGCTCCTGAATTAATAAACAAAAAGATGTGTGATGACACCTACAGATACACTTTCTTCATCTGCTCTGTCCCTTGTGAGCAGAATGCTTTGGGGTATCTAATTGTGATCTCTGCAATTATGTAAAATTATGGTGATCTGCCTTCTAGCCAAGGATGGCATGGCTTTTTTAGTGACCACCCTCACAATAAGCAGCCATGTGCCTGGCTTTTTCAGACTGTGGAGTGACAGATTGGACAAACTAGGCTGCTAGGGTTTTACAGGCCATAAAGTATCACTTTGGGCTAGCAGAACTGGAATATTCAGTGACCACTTGCTGTAAATTGATTGGACACTTATGAATTAGATCGGAGGAGTGGATTTTGCTGCACCCTGAGTGGTGCAATGCTGATTTTGTTGCTGTGGCTACTGGTTGTATGGTTGGTGCTTCTTCCCCTCACTGATTGCAAGGCACTTCCCTTTACTTGCACCATAAGTGATCCCCTCCAGATCCCACATGAGTATTATCAGTCAGGTGACCTCATCATTGGCAGCATTGTGTCTCAGTCTCTCCCCTTTTCTGACTTTGTGAACTTTGATCAACATCCCAATGAAATGCTTTTTGAAGAACCCCTGTAAGGAATTTCTTGTTTCCTATAAAAGCATTTATAGACAGGCTATAACAATCCCATTCCCATTTATTTATTATTTATATTTTATTTATGCATTTTACATATCTTAGTATATGAGTTATACAGTTGCCATTGTTTATCTTACATTCTTTGACTTCTATGCACATCCCTATATGGGGTCTTATTTAGTCCTTGTTAAGCTGCATCTTCTTATTTACCACCCTTCTTCTGCTTCTATTAACTGCTGCTCATATATCTAAACCCACTTGGAAGTTTATATGATTGTAATATTACTTTAAATATTTGTCAAAGTATTCCTACTCTTCTTTCATATCTGATTCATTCTGATTTCTTTTCTTTGCAGTTCACATTGCTAGCTCCGCAAATTCTCTTAGCTTATTCTGCCAGTCTATTTTTGCGGGACTATATTTGCCCTTCCACCTTTGGGCATAAATTATTCTGGCCACTGTTATTGCATTGAGGAAAATACTAAGTACTTTCTTGGGTATTTCCCCCTCTACTATCCTCAATAAAAACATCTCTGGTTTCTTGGGAAATGAGACCCTTAACATCTTCTTTAGTTCTGAGTATATCGTCATTCTTTGGCTTTCTTTACCCACGTGAGATATCCATGGGTAAAGGTCTTGTAATCCCTAAGTGTAAATAATGTTTGAAATCTCTCTTTGATATCAGGAAAATATGCTTTTCCTGTATCCTTGCTATATATAATCATGCATACATACATACATACATACATACATGCTTAAGAGAATAGTTAGTTGTTCCTTGCTCAGTTTGCCAACCCCCCCTTTTATCAGCTCCACACACCAACAATTTCTCTGCCAGAACACATTTCTCCATGGTTTTCACAATATCCACTTGATTTTATCATCAGTTTGTCTATCTCTGCTGTCATATACTCTCCTTTCTTTATTTTGTTCCAGATATAGGGTGGTAGCCAGTGCTAGTCCTACTCAAATAGATTCAATGAAATTAATAGACATTTCTAATTTAGGGTTACTCATCTAGTTTCATACAACCCATAATGATTCTGACAAATTAACAGTCCAAAAGTAATTTTACAGCATAAGCTAAATTTTCAGAGTGAATGGTATCCTTTCATAGATTATTAAAGGGGTTGATATAATAACAGTACCATTAATATATTTGTTTCATTATTTATTTATTGTGTTAGTCACCTAAAAGAGGGCATTATCAATATGCAAACATGTTAAAAGAAAATGACTAAAACAATTGATTGTGTTTCTAAAGTATAAATGTACATCATTTCTTTTCAGGTGAAGGCAGAACTGACAATTCTGCCTTCTCAAAAGTTGGACAAACTTTGTGCTGCTTAATGCGGACAGAGTTTCAGAAAATGAACAGAAAGCCTGCCTCTCTATGTTATTTTTTTAAAAGATATGTCATGTGGAAAAACATGTCTCTGCAAGAACAGTGTGGACTTGTGGGTTCATGATAGCTCAGATATTCATGTTATATGGCCTATGTTCTGATTGCAGCGTAGTGATAAAAAACTACCAGCATGTCCTGGCTTTGGTGTTTGCAATCAAAGAGATCAATGAGAACCCCAGAATCTTACCAAATGTTACACTGGGATTCCATATCTATGACAGCTACTTCAATGAAAAGATAACTTACCAGACTACCCTAAATCTTCTCTTTCAAATGAAAAGTATGGTCCCCAACTACAACTGTGACAAACAGAAGAATCTGATAGCTGCTATTGGGGGACTTGAGTCTGAAACCTCTCTTTACATGACCACCATCTTAAGCATCTATAAGATTCCTCAGGTGGGATATGTATGCGAAGCATGTGATATTTTGCAGATAGAGTTTATAGAAAAATGCTTAAGAAAAGAGGAGGCATATTGTTATGGCATATGCTGCATAATTACAAGCCACAGCTTTGCTGTCAAGGCATAGTGTCACTCACCCCTGTGTTTGCTCAGCATTATAAGATTGGGAGTCTGGTACTAATAGCACCAGAAAATGCAGAAAAACTAGTTCCAAATTCTATAGAAAAAATATGAGGAAATGGATGAAGAGAGGATGAAACATTATTCTCTCCTTTCACCCTTTCTGAAAGTTCACAGTCTTTGACCTGGTTTCAACAATACGTTTCTTTTTGTAGCTCTCTTATTTCCTGTTTGGTCCTTCTCTGAGTGCTAAAAATCAGTTCCCTTTCCTCTATCGGGTGGTCCCCAATGAAGAGAATCAGTACCTGGGAATTGTCAAACTACTTCTGCATTTCCAGTGGACTTGGGTTGGAATTTTCACATCAGATGATGACAAAGGCGAAAGTTTTGTACAGCTCTTGATACCCAAACTCTCCCAGAATGGCATCTGCTTGGGTTTCACTGATAGAACACCAGCCCTGACAGACTTTTCTCAATTAATGTATAGGTACCAAATGGAAGCGGATAGGCTTTGCCTTGTTAACGACACTAAAGTCAAAACAATTATTGTGTTTTCAGAAACTATGTCTATATTGCGTTTGATATATTTATTGTATCAAGTGGAAAGAGATAATATGGCCGAGACGTCCCTTGGGAGAGTGTGGATCATGACAGCCCAATGGGATTTTCCAGCAGTACAGTTTCACAGGAGCTGGAGTATAGATGTCTTTCAGGGAGCCTTGTCTTTTTCAGTTCACACCAATCAGATAGAGGGCTTTCCAAATTTCCTTCAGACATTAAATCCTCACTCGCTGAATCGAGATGGTTTTATAAAGGACTTCTGGCAGCAGGCTTTTGACTGTTTACTTTCAGATTCTCAAGTGGTTGCAGAAAGCGATGGAACTTGCACAGGGAAGGAAAAGCTAGACAGCCTTTCTGGACCATTTTTTGAAATGAGCATGACTTCTCAAAGCTATAGCATATACAATGCTGTTTATGTGATAGCCCATGCTTTAAATGCTATGTACTCATTGAATCACAAGAAAAGAGGGGTGACAGCACTTCCAAACCCACAACCATGGCAGGTATTACCTCATAACCAAAACATCTCTACAATCACAAAACACCTTTAAGTCCAAATATGATCTGTGATGATGAGGTACAGAAAATTGAACATTTCCAGCTCTAACTGCTCAGCTATTCTTCTTATTGGATGAAAATATATATGTAGTGCAGGAAAGCACACATTTCCTGTCACTCTGTTGGAGTAGCACATGGGCAAACATTTATTGCTTTTGGAGAATGAATGAACCCACATCTTTCTTTTATTATAGTCTCCTGAAATAATGGGCTTGAAGCATGACCTATGTCAACAAGGAGTTCTGTCTTCAGTTTTGTGGGTCCCACTTGATGGAAACCTGTTCATACAAGAAGTTAGACAGGGACCATCCCCACTGATTTTAAGATGCATGATTAAAACAATTTCATTTCAGGATGCCTTTGGATTAAGAATGCTTCCCTGATGTTATATATATATATATAGAGAGAGAGAGAGAGAGAGAGAGAGAGTTCACATTTTTGAGATTTTTAATTTCTGAGGTTTTTTCATTTATTAAGTTTTATTTATGTTTTACATGTTGTATATTGCATTTTTTTTTCATTCTAAGCTGCTTTGAGACCTAGATGGTGAAAAGTGGGTTTTTTATTTTATGAAAAATAAATAAATAAATAAATAAATAAATAAATACAGGAAGCCACTACAAATTGAAGGGGTTGCCTCTCTCAACAAAGGCATGATCAAGGATGATTTATTTATCCTCAATAGAAAAGAACACAGATGTGTACTTATGTTTATTTGCTTACTTCTTTAGTCATATCCTGCCTTTCTTCCATCATGAAAGTCACATAAACTAAGAAAGGATTGACAAGCAGTCTCCCATCCAGGTAATGAATATATTTGTTCACCTTTAGGATGGTGGATGCATTGTCTGCTGTCAGACTATGTACTTGAGCTTAACTGGTTACCAGCCTAATTGGTAACTACAGGCATCAGTAAAACGAGAGATCTACCAAGACAGCATCAGGTATCACCATCTCTTGTCTGAACCTGCCTATCCATTCAGGTCCTTTGTGTAAGCAGTGCTGTGTGTTTTCTCATCATCTGAAATGCAGTGGGTTGATTTCCAAAGCAGTGCCTTCTTTGTGGTGATGTCTAATCTGTGGAACTTCTTCTCAAGTGAAGCCTCACATTGCCCCTTCTCTGCTTAGGTTAAGATGATAAATGAGAGTGCTTCTTCTTCATATGATATTTGAATCATATATAGTTATTTGTTACCCTTGATAGGCCTCTTCTTATAGTGCTGCTTCTGGTTTGTATTGATGTATCTGCTTATGTTTTTTATAGTTTGAATATGCTCTATGTTTTTTAACATTACTGTTAGGCTAACTCTTAGAAAATGTCAGATAGCAGTATTTTACATGATAATGAACAAAGAAAATTGAGTGAAGCATGAATTATTATTATTAGGCTAACTCTTAGAAAATGTCAGATAGCAGTATTTTACATGATAATGAACAAAGAAAATTGAGTGAAGCATGAATTATTATTATTATTATTCCTCTTTGATTATAGCTCCATCCCTTCTTGAGGAGAATCACTTTCAACAACAGTGCTGGGGATCAGGTTTCTCTGGATGAGCGAGGTGAATTAGAAAGCAGATTTGATATTATAAACTGGATTACTTTCCCAAATAGGTCTTTCTCGAGGGTGAAAGTAGGAAGGATTGATTCATGGGCCTTACCAGACAAAAAGTTTTCTCTTCATGAGGAGATCATCACATGGCACAAGATGTTTAACCAGGTAGTGTCTGACTTTTGGCTCTTTTGGTTTTTTTTGGGGGGGAAACCAAACTCATGAGTAATGACTGACCCAGGAGCAATCCTGGATTGCTCATTTATTTATCCAATGTTTAGGTCTTTAAAGCTATTTACAAACATATTTGAATAGAGCTGCTACTGCTCTTGGAAGGCACAAGCATCCATATAGTTCTTCAATGTAGAGCAAAGGAACACACTCCTTCACAGTTCCTCTGACAAATACTGGTGTGTGTGTGTGTGTGTGTGTGTGTGTGTGAGAGAGAGAGAGAGAGAGAGAGAGAGAGAGAGAGAGAGATTGTACTGACACAATTAACATCACACCCAATTTGGACCTTTGGTTCTTTGAAGAAAAGGGAAAATCATTAATTCAAGCTATCATTGCCTTCAGAAATTATCCAATTACAACAGGAACAAAGCATTTTCAATAATATAGTTTTAGTATATATTAATAGCTCATAATGGCTTCTATGCAGATATTGATTTCTGTGGTTCTATACATCCCAAGGACATTCAATCTAATTGTTAAAGCGATTAACAGCTAGAAAGTGATTTGTAAACCTATTTTCTCTAAAAATGTACAGTTGTAAACACTGTTTTGTTTTGTTTTTGAGCTGAGAGTGCATCAAAATATTCAGGGAGTGCAAAAGCTGTAGTTAAGTAAGTCCCCCTTCAAGTGCATTTGTCCATCTGCTAAGACGGAATTTCGTGCCTCCCTAGTGCCACTGGGTGGTGCAAATAGTGTGTTGTGACCACATAGAGAAAAAAGATTATTTTTCTCACCTCACTCAGCTCATGCTCACTTGTGCCCCCCTTTTTACATTAATTAAGATATGCACATCAATCACATTCACCCAATTAATATACTTAGCTTGAGCTGTCATAAATTATAAGTCTTTTGCCTTTACAAGGCACCAATGGACACAGCACGAGACTAGTGGGTGTTTTTACTTTTGTGTACTTTCTGAGGCATGTATGAGAGCATGAAAATATGAAAGTGCTTTCCTGATTCCATTAGTTGTACATTAAAGCATGCTCTAAGCTTATCCTGTCTTGCATTCATGGATAGATGCCTCCCTCTTCAGTGTGTAATGACAACTGCCATCCAGGTTCTGTTAGAAAAAAGAAAGAGGGGGAGCAGTTCTGTTGCTATGATTGTGACCCATGTCCAGAAGGGAAGATTTCTAACAAAAATGGTAAGTGTCCACTATATTATCATATTAAAATGAGTGTTCTTAGACTTTCCTTACCTTCTGCAAATATTAAATTAGGTTTGTGTGCATATATTAGCAACTTTACAATATACTCAGCAATGTTAACTATTGTATTAAAGGGTGGGTGTTAACAGCACACATCATAATAAACTATTTCACTAGACACTGAACAATTAATTCTTTGGGGGGGGGTGAGTTGAGAGTGAAGTTGCACATACTGTCCTTCCTGTGTATGAATTCAGCTTAACAAAGGCCAAAGGGAGGAGTGCTATCTAGATCTTGGGACTCTTATTAGTTTGTGCTATATTCCTCACCCCATATAATCACTGCCATCCGCTTACCTTCATGTCCTCCATGATTGCTTTGCCTGGCTAGAATGTGTCCTTCAATTGTGAAAATGCCTCTTGCTTGTCTAGATGGAGGTTGGAGATGTGTGTATGTGTAGAAACCTTTGACCTTGGCACAGATGGAATAAATATAAATGTAAGGGTTACATCTGTTTCTCCAGCTATTCTGACCTCCTAATGCAACTAAGTTTGTCTCTAGCCTCACCTACCACTGGAATGGAGGCCAAAAAGATTACTCTTGAGGGACCATGGCCCCCATACTGACAATACTGAAAATGTGTAAGAACCATTCTATAGAATTGTAAATATTGCTATTCGAGGATACTTCAGAGAAACCTACGTACTTGTTTCAGAGACGTATGTATCATCATCTCCACAACATAATGCATTCTACCTTTTCTAGGAATGGACAATTGTATTGAATGCCCAGAAGATCAGTATCCAAATGGAGACCAAGATGGATGTCTACCAAAGGCTTTAAATTTTTTAGCTTACAATGATGTTTTGAGCATCACTTTAGTTTTCATTGTATTTTCATTTTTTGTGATCTCAGCTTTGGTGCTAGTGATGTTCATTAAATACCACAACACTCCCATTGTCAAAGCCAACAACCGAGGGCTCAGCTACACTTTGCTTATTGCCCTCCTGCTCTGCTTCCTCTGTTCTTTCCTGTTTATTGGGAAACCTCAAACAGTAACCTGCCTCCTAAGGCAAACAGCTTTTGGCATCATTTTCACTGTGGCTGTTTCTTCAGTGTTGGCAAAAACTATTATTGTAGTTTTAGCATTCATGGCTACAAGGCCAGGATCCAGGATAAGGAACTGGGTGGGGAAAAGACTGGCAGCTTCTATTGTTTTCTCCTGTTCCTTCATTCAAGGAGCTCTTTGTACTGTGTGGCTCTGTATTGACCCCCCATTCCCAGATTTGAACATGGAATCTTTGCCTAAAGAAATTGTGGTTGAATGTAATGAAGGGTCTGCTTTTATGTTTTATTTTGTTCTTGGTTACATGGGACTTCTGGCTCTTGTTAGCTTTGTTGTGGCTTTTCTTGCTAGGGCATTGCCCAACACTTTTAATGAAGCCAAGTTCATCACTTTTAGCATGTTGGTGTTTTGCAGTGTGTGGCTCTCTTTTGTTCCTACTTATCTGAGCACAAAGGGGAAATACATGGTGGCTGTGGAGATCTTCTCCATCTTAGCTTCTAGTGCTGGATTATTAGCTTGCATCTTTTTTCCTAAATGCTATATAATTATCATGAAGCCTGAGCTGAACAACAAGGAACACTTAACAAGAAGAAGGAAGTAGAAGGAAGTAGTTTATGTCATACATTTCTTCTGAGATATTGATGAGTCCCTCATTACTGATTTTGAATTCTGAGTAAAAGATAAGTAAAAGTTAGAAACTAGGATATTGTTCTTCACTTCCCTGATATTTATTATACAAGTTGAATTGGTCACAGCTGCTCCTGAGATATTTTCTTTTCCATTCAGGATCATTGTGCTATGGAACTGTAACCAAAAATACCCCACAAAAGTGTGATGTTACTAAGAATTGTATGTATGAGATTGAGGACAAGAAAACGAGTTTGTCAAGTATGAGAGTTCCCTTTTCCTTTCTGGTAGCTCAATGACAAGAATTAACAAGCATATGGTAGATTTATAGTCCTTTTATTACAGCATTGTGTTAGAAGCACAAACACGAACCCTCTGCACGGATATCAGTTGCCTACTCTGACTCTTTCGCAGCAAGAAGTGTGCCCACGGGAAGTTCCTCCTTTGTTCTCTGACATGCTCAGATCTCTGAGTTCAGGGGGAGGGAAGGGGTTCTCCCCTACTCTCTATTGATGTATCGCCCAGCTGCTCCCTCCCTACTGGTTGCTTACCTACTGTCTTATAACTGGGTAGCTCTTCTCTCAACTGAGCAGCCTCTGTGACTGCATGTCTCTCTGCTTCTGGAAATGCTGGAAGCAGGGTGGTGGCGGCAAATATTTCCCCTCCTCTTCTGTTGGGAGCTGATCTTCCTGCGATTGCATCCCCCAATCTTTCAATTCAGATCAGCCCCTGACAGAGGATGGAGCAAGAATGGTATAAGAAATTTGGGTCATGCATTTGTGATAGATTTTTTGGTAAAGTTTTGCTTTCAGAAAATGGAACATCTGAAAAGGAATCCTGCTTCAGTTTTCTTATATGTGAGAGCCATTGCACCCACCCACCAACTGACCAAAAACCTAGTATGTAGAGGCTGTTTTTTGTTTCTGTTTCCTAAGTGTGTTCAGGATCTTAGGAAAGCTTTTAGTTACAAAAGAAAATTCAACAAAGAAATTAAAATTGAAGTACACACAAAATAATAATAATAAATAATTTTTTATTTATATCCCGCCCTCCCCAGCTGAAGCAGGGCTCAGGGCGGCTAACAACAATAAAATAATACAACATTCTAAAGTACATATCTAAATATGTACTTTACATACAAAATTCATATAATTTGAATTTAAACTTTTGTGGACACTTTCATAAAATGGAACAGGGCATACCTATGATTAAGTGCTAGCAAAACTTCAAAACCATAAACCTGAAGCTTTAAACTATGATGAGGTTTCCCACCATTACAATTTCCCTTACAGAGTCTCAACTCTGTGATAAGAAAAAAAAATCAAATTAATAAGTGAGAATTACAACATTATATACAGCAAAAAGAGGAAATATCCACATACCTGGTCTGAAACAATAAACTGTTCATTAATCATTCATTAGAGCAGCTTTTCAACTTAACTTACTGCTTACTGTAGACTATTTTATTCTCAGTGTGGATCATTAAAGCTAGGGTGATCACATGGGGATTTCTCTTACATCTCTTAAGATTCAGCTGTGTGAAAACTCTGATATTTGATTACACTGCCATGACCAAGGATAGACTTGGCTTCCTGGCGCTTCAGGGCACCAGTGTTGTTCACTCACCAGCACAGAGGCAAATGTCTAAAGAACATGTAGGCAACTCACAGCCCTGGTGGGTCTGGTGAATGTTACCCACAGCTGCTTATCTTCCTGCCTCTGCAAAATTTTGTGTTGTGATTCTGGTGGGGAGAACAGACACAGGAAGTGCTATCCCGCTCATTTATATCACACTAGCTCCAGTCTGTCCAAAAGCTGCTGGGGATAAGTGGGAAGCATAATTTACATAAGCAGGAGGGGGTGCATGGAAGGGTCTAGTCACATGCTGCCTTGTATGTGCAAATTGCACGCTTACTAACCAGGTGTGTGTGTGTGTTGGAATCTATACAATAACATGACATATAAAAGACCAACACACAGACAACAGTGAGGTGGGGAATGCAGGTGGACAGAAGGGATTTTCATGAACAGAAGGGATAGAAAAGATCTGCATATATGTTAAGATGATTACAACGAAACAACCTAGTGCTATACTAGAGCTTAGCACAAGAAGCCCAACTTCAACCAGGTAGAGGTTAGAGGAGGAGAGCTTCAGTAATGATGGGATTTCACAGAAGAACTGATGGACAGCATTAGAGCAGAAGGTTCTCCCAATATGTAACATGGAACATAAAAGGCAAATAATCCACACAATCACTACCATGCATATACAAGCTCCTTTGCACATAATTGACTCATATGCCACTAGGAGGCCAAATATGAAGTTCCAGATAACACAAAATTGAAATTGTTTCAAGTTCCATGGTGGCATTTTTGTGTGTAGCTGCTTTAGGTTATGACTGGTCATGTATTGGGTCATCTGAGAGTCTTCTAACTTCACCATTGTCCATACTATCTGGGGATAATTCCACACCACATCCTAGTGCTGTACCTGACTCCATAAACAAAAATTATGAGATTACAACTAATAAATAAGTTTTCTTCAGCTGCTCTGTTCTCTATGAGCAGAATGCATTGGGGACCTAATTATGAACCCTGCAATTATCTAAAATTATCTAAAATTATGGCAATATTCTTCCTTGCCAAAGATGGCATGTATTTTCAGTGACTACTCTTATAAAAAGCAATCATGATGAAAACAGGTATGAAATGTGCCTTTATTTTTCAGACTGCAGGGTGGCAGACTGGACAAGCAGTGCTGCTGGGAGTTTTATAGGATGCAAAGTGTCACCATTAACCAGTAGAATGTAGAGACATTGTGACTGTGTGCTCTAAATAGGGGAACATTGTATACTAAATAAGTAGGTTGGAGCAGTGGATTTTGTTACAGAAGAAAGAGATTCACACCTACAGTTGTAATGCTGATCTTGTTGGTGTGCCTATTGATTGTATGGTTGGTGTTTCTTCCCCTAACTGATTGCAAGGCACCTCCCTTTACTTGCAACATGAGAGATGCCCTCCAGATCCCACATGATTATTATCAGCAAGGTGACCTCATCATTGGCAGTATATTTTCACAATTTTTCTCCTTTTTTGACACTATATCCTTCGAGCAACACCCCAATTCAAAGTTTATTGAAGATGTCCTGTAAGGAACTTATCATTTTACTCCCAAAAATATTCATGGCCACACTCTAACAATCACAGGTAGATAACAGAAAGACAGTGTTATATCTAGGTTTGGTCATACTCAGATAAGAATCACTGGAATCAATGCATTTGAGAAACTTTAGTACATTAATTCCAGTGGGTCTACTGTGAATATAGGCAGTTGTTTAGGAGTCTGCCATTTCTCTATAGATTTCTAAATATCCACCTAACCTCCTTATCTGCAGTACTCTGTTATATATCATATACTCTTCTCCTTTTTGTTTTTGCTTCCAGGGGTATTTCAAGAATATATGAAATGGCACAAAATTATTATTAGTTCTTTCCATTTCTGGATTTCCTACAACTCTTTATTTCAGGATTTATTTCATTGCCTTCTCTATAATCTGATTTTAAAATATGAACACGGAGGCAGAACTGATTGAAGGATGCTTTGACACAATTCCACCTTCAAAAAAGGTTGACAAGCTCTGTCTTGCAGGGCATTGAACTATATAACCCTCTGAGTCCCTTCCGTCTCTACAATTCTATGAGTCTAACTGTGCTCCTTTTATCAGCCAAACAAAGCATCTTGCAATACTAAAAAATAATTTAAAACAATTAACTCACCACAATATTTTTGCTTACATTTTTCATGTTTTTGAAGCTGTGTGTGTAGATTGATTCTAAAGCTTTATACTCTACTGATGTGCATGCCAGAAAGCAGATGCCTGTGGAAGAACAATGTGAACATGGCAAGCAGTTCATGATATCTGGAACATTATTGTGATGTGATGTGGCCTATGCTTTCTTTACAGTGTAGTGACAAAATATTACCAGCATGTCCTAGCCTTGGTGTTTGCAGTGAAGGAGATTAACGAGGATCCCAAGATCTTACCAAATGTTACATTAGGATTACACATCTATGACAGCTACTTCAATGAAAAGATGACCTACCAGACTACACTGAACCTTCTTTTCAAATTGAAAGAAATAGTACCCAACTACAAGTGTGATACAAAGAAGAATATAATAGCTGTCATTGGGGGACTTGACTCTGAAACCTCCCTTTGTATGGCTACCATCTTAAGCCCCTACAAGATTCCTCAGGTATGTATGCGAGGAATAGAGAAGCTTGTAAAGGAACATTGAGTGGGTGGGTGGGTGGGTGGGAATGTATTTATTGTTGTATATCTTGCCTTATGTGACGGTTCTTTGAATTTAAGGCCATTAAACTTGTTCCAGTGCTCTTTTTGTGGTAAACTGTAAGAGAAAGGGGCAGAAACAAAGTACCATATTTTTTGCTCTGTAAGACTCACTTTTTCCCTCCTAAAAAGTTAGAGGAAATGTGTGTGCGTCTTATGGAGTGAATGCAGGTTGTGCAGCTATCCCAGAAGCCGGAACAGCAAGAGGGATCGCTGCTTTCGCTGCAAAGCAATACCTCTTGTTGTTCTGTCTTCTGAGATTCAGAATATTTTTTTTCTTGTTTTCCTCTTCCAAAAACTGGGTGCGTCTTATGGTCTGGTGCGTCTTATAGAGCGAAAAATACGGTAGGTTATATTAGAAATTTCTATCTCACTGACAGAGTCTCTCCTGAGTCACTATTTAGAACTTAGAAGTTAACAATCAGCATGATTTTCTCACTATGTAAGCTGCAGGAAAAATGCCGAAAGCACAGGTGCCTCTTTTACATCACCTTCATAAACCTAATGAAGGCCTTCGGCCTTGGCAGCCAAAAGGGACTCTGCACACTGCTCAACAAAACAGGGTTCCCATCTAAGCTTCACAAGAAGATTGTTTCCTTCCATCACCAGCAATTTCTTAATCGATTCTGAACTGAACAAGCATAGTGGCAAGTCAGCTACAGCTCACCTCCCCAAAAGGGTATGGGAGAATGTGATTCTAACTACCGATATCAAGATGAAGTTCTACTAGGATTGCGTGTTGCTTTATAGAAGTGAGTTGTGGGCAATTTACAACCACCAGGAGCAATGCTTCAGTGCCTTCTACATGTGCTGCATCAGGGACACTTTGGGCATCACATGGCAGGACAGAGTCTCAAACAAACAAATGAAAACAGCTCTCCCAAACCTTGCAGAAGGAGTTGTTGTAAAGGTTCGACATGTTCTCAAGCCCTATCTGGGTAGGAACAGGCTTACTGTTCTAACTGATTTTAATATTGCATTTTCACAATGTTGTAATTTACCCAGGACCTTACAGTGAAGAGAGGGTAAGAATACCAATCAGTGAATGATTGTCCTGTGTGCCTACCCACAAGGAGTCACAAATCCTATATGTTTTTCACAGTGGTGTATTGACTTAGCTCAAGAAAGGCCTTCTCATCATTTCTGCTTTTCACATCCTAGAATTCAGACAGAGACATTTCTGCCTTTACAAAATACTTTGGGGACTGCTTGAAGGATGAGTTAGAGTGTCATGTCCAATGTTTGCCCTAGAACTATGGAATGGAATGGAACCGATCATTTTCAGGATCCTCAGCACTGCAAGATGCAGAGTCTGCTGTTAATAGTCATAATATTTTAGAATACCATGAAGTAATGTAGACAAATCAGTTTCAAAACCCTTAAAAAATGAGAGAAATTGATGTGGGAGAGAAAAGCAATAATATTTCTCCAGAAAGCACCCTCTCAGAAAGCACCCTACACTTCTGATCTGTTTTCAGCAATATGTTTTTATTTTATTTTCTTGCAGGTCTCTTATTTCTTATTTGGTCCTTCTCAGAGTATGAAAACCCAGTTCCCTTTCATCTACCGTGTGGTTCCCAATGAAGAGTATCAGTACCATTTGATTATCCAATTACTTCTGCATTTCCAGTGGACATGGGTTGGGATAGTTACATCAGGCAATGATAAAGGAGAGAATTTTGTGCAGACCTTGGTTCCAAAGCTTTCCCAGAATGGCCTTTGTTTGGCTTTCACTGACATAATGCCATCTCCGACAGACTTTTCCAACTTGCTTAATGAGTACCATACATCAGGGGATATAGCCGGCTTTGTTAAAGATCACAAAGCAAAAGCAGTTATTGTATTTGCAGAAACTGCAGCTATATTTCGTTTTATATTCTTGCTGTATCAAATACAAACAGTAAATATGGTAGAGACATCTCTAGGAAGAGTATGGATCTTGACAGCTGAGTGGGACTTCCCAGCACTACAGTTTAACAGAAACTGGAGTATAGAAGTCTTTCAGGGAGCCTTGTCTTTTGCTGTTCATACCAATCAGATAGAGGAATTTCAACATTTCCTTCAGTCTTTAAATCCTTACTCACTCCGTGGAGACAGTTTTATCAAGGACTTCTGGGAGCAGGCCTTTGACTGCTTACTTTCAGATTCCCAGGAGTCTGTAGAGAGCAATGGAATTTGCACAGGTCAGGAAAAGCTGGAGAGCCTTCCAGGACCATTTTTTGAAATGAGCATGACTCCTCAAAGCTACAGTATATACAACGCTGCCTACGTGTTAGCCCATGCTTTACATGCAATGTATTTATTAAATCTCAAGCAAAAAACAATGGCAGCACCTCCAAACTCACAACCATGGCAGGTAATTTTTAATTAAGCAAAGCATTTTGACAATCATGAGAAAATGTGTAATACATGGCTGGCCTGAGGCAGACAACTCAGGTTGTTGAATCCTATGGGGCAGCAGCTCTGCGGGCACCACACCGACTTTTACCACTGCTGCAAGACCCCAGTAAGTGAGGCTTTGTTGGGCAATGGGGTTGGGCACCACATGCTTGTTTTGCGTCAGATGGCAAAATCAGGTGGGCTGACCCTGGCTAATATATATTTATTTCATCCAAAACACTATTAGCTTGTGGCTTAGAGGGGGAAGTAAATTGCTGGGTTTCAATCTCTTCCATAGCAATATATTTATTTGAATTTTATATACTGCCTTTCATTACAATATCTCAGTGTGCATCTCCGAATAAAACACAAAATAAAAACAGAAGTAAATAAATAATACAAAAATAATGAAACAATAACTGCAGCCCTTCCCACAAACATATTTAAAAGGCTTTGGAATATCCATCAGCCCAATGTCTGGTTGAATGGGAACGTTTTCACCTGGCGTCTATATATATATATATATATATATATATATATATATATATATATAATGAAGTCATTAGATGAACCTCCCTGGGGAGAGCATTTCACAAATAGGGAACTACTACAGAAAATGCCCATTTTCATGTTGTCACCCTCCATTCCTCTCATGGTGGAGAAGGCACATGAATAAGTGCCTCAGATTATGAATGCATGTCCCAGGGTGGTTTATATGGGGAGAGGCAGTCCTTGAGGTAGTACAGTCCTGAGCCATTTAAGTCTTTATAAGTCAGCACTTTGACTTGGGCCAGGAAGACAAGTGGCAGCCAGCGGAGTCAGGATTAGTTTCATATGCTCAAAGTGTCTTGTCCCTGTGAGCAACCTGGTTGCTGAATTCTGCACCAGCGGAAGCTTCCACACTATCTTCAGAGGCAGCCCTATATCTAATATGTTGCAGTAATCTAGCCTAGAGGTTACCAGTGCATAGACAACAGAAGTTAGGCTGGGCCATAAGCTGAAGCTGATGGAAGGCACTCTGCACCACCAAGGCCACCTGAGCCTCAAGTGACAGCAGAGGATACAGAAATACCTCCAAGCTACGTATCTCATCCTTCAGAAGGAATGTAACCCCATCAAGAGCAGGCAGCCTCCCAGCCAACTGCCTTTATGTTTAAATACTGTGTTAACCACAGCACCAAACACCTAGCTTTAATTTCCCAGTTTTTCCCCAGATAGATATGTGGTTGGAATGGCTGTGTGTCAGAATTCCTTGCTGTGAAGCTGATCCCTACAGAAAGCAGGACTGAAGTTGCTACCTATCAGCTTTGAGCATGTTGGATTGGTTGTATGACTGGGTTCCCTGTGGGGAACTCAAACATACAGCCAATCTCCGCAGAAAGCAGGTTCAACATCACAGCTGATAGACAATAACTGTAAACCTCAACTGATCAGCAGTGTTTTAAAGTAGCACACGGGGCTCTTTGGAAGCCCTGAATGGTGCTTTGTGGTCCTAACAATCAATACCTGCTGTCAGTGTGATGTCAGCTGATTGACAGGTGTTCATTCCCAGCAACCTGCTAAAATTGGCCCACAATTGACAAAGGTGATAAGGATGAGGCTTTCTAATCAGATTCAGTTTCCTTCCTGCTCCAAGCTTACCTGATACCAGGGTGGGATGGTGGGAGAAGAAAGAGCAGATGGCAAGAGTGGGGTTTCTCACTGGCAGGTCAAGCTTATAGTTAGATAGAACAATCTTACCCAGGAAAGTATGTCCCCTTTCTGTTCTTTCCACCCCAAAATCAATGTAAGAGGTGCCTTGCACAAAGGCTGTGGATAAATTTATGTGCTGTTCAAATTACATCTATTTTTGTTAAAAGGAAAATAAATTTTATGTGTTTTTTTTATTTCTAAGAAGTGAATGGAGGACAGAAAAATGAGGCAGGTGCCCCCATTTCCTCAGTCAATGGAGAAGCCTCCAAATCAGTTCAGACTGAATCAAACTACATTGCAAAGCACTGATTCATGTCTCAACTGAATCTTCTCATTGGCACATACTTTTGATTGTAACTATTGTTTTTATATTGCTGCTAAATTGTCTTGTATCGCCTGCTGGTTAGAAAAGTGGACTATAGGTATGACCAAAATAAGCAAAAAAAAAAATTGAATGACGTTGTAAAAATATTTTTATGGTTGTCTCTTATCTATTTTTTTATTTAAACTGATTTTACCTCTTCAAATTTAGCTTCATCATTTCTTGAGGAGCATCTCTTTTAATAACAGCATTGGGGATCAGGTGTCTCTGAATGAAAAAGGTGAATTAGAAAGTGGATTTGATATTATAAACTGGATTACTTTCCCAAATAGATCTTTCATGAAGGTGAAAGTAGGGAGGATGGGTCCATGGGGAGGCAGACAGTTCACCATTAACAAGGAGATCATCACATGGCACAAAGTGTTTAACCAGGTATGGTCTGACATTTGGTTTCAGGTACAAAATATTAGTGAATATTCTAGTACGAATCCTCAATGTATCTATTCATTTGCCAGATTTATATCCAATCATCTAGGTCTTTCAGGTGGTTTACAAATATATTTGAAAATACTAACTTATGGGAAATTTTCACTTTAAAACATATGGAAACACTCATTCACAGTTCTTTTACCTGAGAGATTTCCAAATAAGTAACTTTAACAATTTAAAGTAGATCTCTGTGGAGAGTACAGAGCACCTGTCGTCAACTCAGCATAGGAAATGTTGTGAACTATTGGTATGTAATAAAGTGATATTTTGCAAACTGTTATGTCCTTTATTCAAACACTGTGTTGAAGCCTAGTGGAGTTATGTAGGACATGGAATCAATGAGGTTTTGGCTTGTTCCTCTTAGAGAACCTGCTTGCCATATGAGGTTATTGGCCAAACTGAGCATGATGTTAATGGTTAGAATGCAATTAATGCAAATATTCTTAAAAATGTAAATAGAGAACATACATGTCCTGAAGAGCAATGGGGCAGGAGGATCGGCACAGAGTGAGGATCATTATCAGTCCAGAGCACCACTCCTAGTTTGTTCTGGCCGTTTTTGATTAATTTGCAATGTTAAAAAGCCCAAGGAACACATTTAAATGCATTTTCTCTTAGAATGGGGGGAAAATGAAAATGTATTTCTTTAAGCTATTCATTTATAACACATATTTTAGTCTTTAGGGTTTTTTAAAGATATGAACTGCATTGAAATATTTATTAAGCTAGAAATAACTAGAAGGGGAATATGTAGAATAGTTCGTGTTTCATTTGTCCCTTGTCATATAAGTCACTAGCCTTCTATAAGGCCTCAATGGAGCAAGCATTAGGACAGTGAAACTTTGTGTAATGTGCATTGTAGGAGAGCACATCTCTTGACCCAGAAATGATGAACTTATTTTGCATCGAACCTGTGTCCTCTCTTATGCCATTACTTTCAATGTGATTGATCCATGGAGATAAGAATATACAACAGGTGTGCACCAGTCACAAGATTCATCTAGTATCTGTATTTTGCAGATATAGCCTCTTCAACGTGGAAAAAAGTTATTGCTTCACTGAACCCCATAGGGGAAGGAGGGGTGGTCAAAAGAGCTCATTGATCCTCAAGAAAGAGTTGGGTAGGGAAAATGTCATGGCCCAGTAAAAACCCTGTTATTCCAAGAATCATTGATGTGGGTGGGCTACTTCCTACCCCATGGAGTTTTGGGAATACAGCTACTTTTTGCTGGGATAGATCTCTCCATGAGGAAGAGCCATAGTTTATCAGTAGAACATCTGTTTTGTATGCAGGCAGAAGACAAGACTGAGCTAGATGGATCAATGTATCTATCAGTAAATGGCAGATTCCTATGATTCTTTCCTATGTTCCCCCTACAAAGAGATAATGATGGTGGTGAAAACAAATGCAAAATACAGTATATCCATGTGAAAAACAATGCAGCCCTTGCTTTAGAAATGTGGCAATTTTTATGCAACCTAGTACCAGAGTGACTCAGACCATTAGAGTGTTCATGATCCAGCTCAATACACCCTCAATTTGGGCATGAGAAAAACTCAGACCACTCCTATTTGCCTTGTAATCTAGGTAGCACACAACCAATTGATGCACATCCTCAGTATACTAGCCCTTTCCTTCATTGCATTTTTGAATAGACACCACCTTCTTCTGTGTGTAATAACGTGTGTCATCCAGGGTTTGTGAGAAAAAAGAAGGAGGGGGAGCCATTCTGTTGCTACGATTGTGACCCATGTGCAGAAGGGAAGATTTCTAATCCAAAAGGCAAGTGTCAACCATGTTATCCCATGAACATGATTCCCCCTTCACCACCAGCGGCTCAGTTAAGTTTGTGTGGATTTATTTTATTTTTTAATCATTTTTATAATAATAATTATAATAATAATAACATTACATTCAAGTTTCACTTTCCCCCTTTCCCTACTGACATACCTCAACTTCCGTCCCTGGTTTATTACCTCTCATATTACAATCTGCTGTTTGTGTGGATTTAGATGATAAAGCTTGCAGTGTTAAACTTTATATTTAGATATGGGAATTTTGAAGGCATATGTACATGCAGAAGTCTCTTTCTGCATGATTGTGAACATTGCTTTTCCAGTATTCTGTATAGTTCAGACATCTACCCATGTGCTAGTTTCATTGACTGAGTTGTGATCATGCCTTTTCCTCTACAGATATGGGCAATTGTATAAAATGCCCAGAAGATCAATATCCAAATGAAGACCAAGATGGATGTCTCCCCAAGATGTCACACTTTCTGTCCTATGATGAAAATTTGAGCATCACTTTAGCTTTCATGGCATTTTCATTTTCTGTGATCACTGCTTTGGTGCTTAAAATATTCATTAAATACAAGGAAACTCCCCTTGTTAAAGCCAACAATCGTGGTCTCACGTACACTCTGCTCATCGCCCTTTTGCTTTGCTTCCTCTGCTCCATGCTGTTCTTTGGAAGGCCGCAGAAAGTAACCTGCCTCCTTAGGCAAACAGCTTTTGGCATCATCTTCACTGTGGCTGTTTCTTCTGTGCTGGCAAAAACCATCACAGTGGTTTTAGCATTCATCGCCACAAAACCAGGATCCAGGATAAGGAACTGGGTGGGGAAAAGACTGGCAGCTTCTATTGTTTTCTCCTGTTCCCTCATTCAAGGAGCTCTTTGTACTGTGTGGCTCTGTAGTGCTCCCCCATTCCCCCATTTGGACATGGGCTCTTTGGCTAAAGAAATTGTGGTTGAATGTAATGAAGGGTCTGTCCCTATGTTTTATTCTGTTCTTGGGTACCTGGGGTTTCTGGCTCTTGTCAGCTTTGTTGTGGCTTTTCTTGCTAGGGAATTGCCTAGCACTTTTAATGAAGCCAAGTTCATCACTTTCAGCATGTTGGTGTTTTGCAGTGTGTGGGTCTCTTTTGTGCCAACTTACCTGAGCACAAAGGGAAAATACATGGTGGCTGTGGAGATCTTCTCCATTTTAGCCTCTAGTGCTGGATTATTGGGCTGTATCTTTTTTCCTAAATGTTATATAATTGTTATGAAGCCTGAACTGAACAGCAAGAAGTACTTAGGAAGGAGAATGAAGTAGATGTTAGTAGCTTGGGTCATACATTTCTTCTGAGATCCTCATGTGAGTTCTTTACTGGTTTGGAATTCTAAGCTGAAATCTTTCTTTCATTGAGGTTTAAAAACAGATGATCAGTGCTCAAGAATTTAGGAACTCATTTACAGATGTTGTTTGGTCTCTATTTTTGGAGTGTAGAAATAAATAGAAGCTATCAGAGGTACAGCTATCTTACATCAACCCACAGTACACCACAACTTTCTTTCTCTTTTGGAATGGATTTTTGTTTGTTTTTCCCCCAACTAGACAAAGGTAATGGCCAGTTCAATAATCCAATAACTTCTGTTTCCAAAATGCAAAATGCAAATTCCAAAAATTCCTACAGGTAATTGGCTAATTCATTCTGTTAGCCACATATGAGAGACTACTTGGGCCAACCTGGATCTGACATTAAATAATATGAATATGAAATATCAATATTTATATGTTTAAATTAGGGTTGGTGGAATATTCTTATTGTTAAGATCAGCTGAATTGGTTTTGTTCATTTTCTATTGATGATCATCAGGTTTCAAAATAACCTTTTCTTTGTTAGGAGAGTTATGGAGGATCTTAGTACAACACATTTTAATGAACTGTCCTTATAGAATAGTAATGAAGTTGGGGTATATTAATTAATCCCACAGGGACTAAAACAAATAATTAAGTGCTTTGAATGACTGCAGAACATATTTGAGGTTGTAGAAAATAATGTTGGAGCCTTACCACTCTCAAGGGAGCTAGGAGACCAAATACAGTGGTACCTCGGATTAAGAACTTCATTCGTTCTGGAGGTCTGTTCTTAACCTGAAACTGTTCTTAACCTGAGGTACCACTTTAGCTAATGGGGCCTCCCACTGCCGCCACACCACCGCGCAATTTCTGTTCTCATCCTGAAGCAAAGTTCTTAACCCGAGGTACTTTTTATGGGTTTGTGGCATCTGTAACCTGAAGCGTCTGTAACCCGAGATACCACTGTATCATCAAAATGAACTAAAATAGCCTAATAATACATTAATGTTTGACTCTATTAAGGAAATCTGAAGTGGGCCATGTGTGTTTGTCCTCATTCTTCCTTCATGCATATAAAGGTGACATGGAATGGATTTAGAAATATTTTTAAAAGTTATTGATTTTAAATAGGTTTCCATTTTCCTTCCCCTATGTTTGCACACACATTATAAGAAAGAAATTTGATGAGAGTCAATGTAATTTAAATGTAATTTAAATGTAATTTAAATGAATAAATTTAAATGAAAAAGTATTAAACCCCTGACGAAATCTGTGAATGTCAGCTGTTAGTGGATTTGATATCCCGCTTTATCACTACCCAAAGGAGTCTCAAAGCGGCTAACATTCTCCTTTCCCTTCCTCCCCCACAACTAACACTCTGTGAGGTGAGTGGGGCTGAGAGACTTCAAAGAAGTGTGACTAGCCCAAGGTCACCCAGCAGCTGCATGTGGAGGAGCAGAGACACGAACCCAGTTCATCAGATTACGAGCCTAACGCTCTTAAGCACTATACCATACTGGGTCATGTTACGATGTCAATCACATGTTTTGTGACAGAAGCATTCCTGACATTTACTGGAATATTGTCCCTTTAGTTAGTGACTATAACTCATCATACCCAGAAATTACATAACATTTTACAAAGAAGCAGAGCTACAAATAATGAACTGATTTTCACACTTTTTTGCATATATTATGTCATCATTTAACAGAATTTGAATAAAATATATCGCATTGTCTTATATGAATATAAGAATATTTAAAAGCATAGTTCTGACTTCAGGAGGGGAGATGGAGTGAGATGGTGCATAAAGGAGAAAGAAACCAGAACAAAGGAGGGAGGGAACTGAAGCAGAATAAATCCCCACCAGCATTCAACCCATGGAATTGAATGAACTATTAAACTAGTCATACAAATAATTGAAAACAACAGCAATTTATTGCTTATACCCCACCCATCTAACTGGATTGCCTCAGCCACTCTGGGTGGGTTCCAACATAATAAAAACACAACAAAATGAATATATTGGCAGTATGTCTGCACATCATATAGTGTATCCATTTTTGTCTATTATTGTCTTCCTAATCAATTCATGGTTCTTAAATGGGTTATTATGGGAGAAGGCTCCTATCTCACCTTGGGAGAAAATGAGGTTGGTGTTTTATCAATCTATGTGACAGTAAGTTATACAGATGTCAGACTAGAACACCCTATTCTGAGATTTGCAGCTGTCTGGAATAAAAAGCTGAGAGGTGAAGTATTAAAGTTGATGCTGTATGCTATTGGGAGACCTGATATTGTGTTATAACCTTATGCTATCTGATTAAGGTAGGCAAATAGATAAATTACACAGCTTCACAGATGAAAGCTATGAGCTAATGGCACCATAAACCTAGGTTATGGGCACAACAGAATGTCTAGGCACACTTTTTTATAAGAAGAATACAAAGCTGAAAATGAATGAACTGCAGCTAAAATATTATGTTAATTTTTCCCATGATCTAGTCCTTCCCCTAATATTCTTAAGAGGGTCTCTTCTCCAGCCTACAGAGAGTAGCTGGAAGTGGGAAGGCAGAAAAAGGTTCTCCTTTCCTCCCAGTCTGCAGTTTTAATCTGAAATCTTAGGCACAGTACTGCACCCAGAGCTCAGAAACTGCTCGAGCTAATGAAATTAGCAAAAGCGCCTAGAACAATGGGAATTTCAAACACTGACCATAAACACCTAGCTGAATGAAAGAATGAATGAATGAAAGCTTGTTCTCTTATAATGGCAATGGCGAGCACTTGAGAGATGCCAAAACGGAGTTCTCGTGAGTTCCAGCTGAAAAAAAGACATGAATATCTCTTTTGGGGTGCTGAATTCTGGCCTTGTGCAGGGTGCCATTTTATGAAAGATTACAGAAGTCTGCCCTGGGGTACAGTTTGTTCATCCCCTCCATCAATATTCCATCAAAACATTCCTGTTTCCTCTATCCTGTTGACCCTGCCTGCTCAGTTTACAAATGAATTACTCATACACATTTGAGTTCCTACACTGCAGCCTTCTCATTTTGCTGGTGCAGAATCTCTGTCTGTAGAGAAAAAGAAGAGAGAACTGAAGAAAGCAGCCCCTGAACATATGATATTTATTGTCCAAAGGCCTTATCAATCTTGGGAAGGCATGACAATGGAGAAGGCAGATCAGAAAGGTTACTATATTAAGATCAAGGGTACTAAGGGGTCACAAGTTCAATCCATGATGTTTGGGAAAGCAAGTGCTTAATCAACTGTTTTCCTAAATATTGCACCAATTTTCTTCACTGCATCTTTTAGCACATCCTTGACTACTTTATTTCTAAAGCTATAGATAATTGGATTAAGTAAAGGAGTAACCACAGTGTTAAGAACAGTGGCTACCTTATTAAAATCCATAGAAGAGTTTCCAGCTGGCCTGACATAGATGAATATGGAGCTGCCATAATAGAGGGTGGCCACAGTGATATGTGAACTGCAGGTGCTGAAGGCTTTCTTCCTACCTTGGGCTGAGGGCATCCTGATGACAGTAACAATGATGCAGAGGTAGGAGATGGCTGTCACAGAGACGGAGCTCAGGAGTGTGAAACAAGATGAGGCAAATTCAATATTTTCAACCAGGGTGGTGTCTGCACAGAGTAACAGTGTCAACGGGGCTGTGTCGCAGAAGAAATGATCGATGACATTGGGGCCACAGTAAGGTAGTCCTGACTTGAAGATGATACCAAGAGCTACACAAATGAAGCCTCCAAACCAACAGAAGAGCATCATCAGCATGCAGACCTGGCTACTCATTATGGCCGTGTAGCGCAGTGGGTTACAGATGGCTAAGTAACGATCCACAGACATGGCCCCAAGCAGGAGAACTTCTGTGGTCCCACAAAGGAAGTACAGTGTTATCTGGATAGCACATCCAAAAAAGGAGATGGTTTTTTTCTTTGTGATGAGGAGGCTTAGCATCTTAGGTGTGACTGTGGTGGTGATGATAATCTCCAGCCAGGAGAGTTTGCTCAGAAAATAGTACATGGGCGTGTGAAGGCGGCAGTCAAGGCGGATTATGAGGATGACCAGAGTATTGCCAATTAATGATAATGTATACATGACCAGGAAGATGCAGAACAGTGGCAGCTGCATCCCCCGAAGACTAGAGAAGCCAAGCAACACAAACTCTGTCACGACTGTTCCCGATATATTTTCTTTTCCATTCAGGATCATTGTGCCATGGAACTGTAACCAGAACCCCTCTACAAAAGTTTGATGTCACTAAGGATTGTGGATATGAGGCTGGACACAATATAAAGAGTGAAAGAACAAGAATGATATAAGAAATCTGGGCCAAACATTTCTGATAAAGTAGTTTTGGTACGATTCCTCTTTCAGAAAACAGAACACTGAATCTTACTTCAATGCACACAATCACCAACTAACTAAAGACTTGGTGCATGGAGGCTGTCTTTTGTTTCATTTTGCTAGAGTGTTCAAGATCTTAGGACAGCTTTTAGTTAAAATAGAAAATGCAACAAATAAATTGCATACAAAATCCATACAATTTATATTCAAACATTTTTGTTTAAATTTTGGTTCCTCTGTTTTGTTTTTGCTGGATTGGGGTTGATTAAATTTGTTGGAGTTGGTGGTTATTTTAATTCAGATATAACTGTAAACTGATTGTTGTTGTTTTCTATTGATTTATTGGATTATTTATAGTCTGTATATTCTGTCTTTTAAAGACAGAAGTGTCTGGGGAAACCCAGTCAAATGGGTGGGATATAAATATTATTATTATTTCAGAATTTTTATGTGAATGTCATGAGAGATATGGAAGTTTCTTTTCACTTCCCTCTTCCCCCCCCAAAGCCATGCAATAAACTTCAAGGAACCCAACATTTGTGACTACTATCATCGTGCCCATCAATCATTTGCCTTAAGTTTTTGTCTAATGCACAAATCAAAGTAAATATGAGGATTCGTATAGAAATTTGAAATAAGAACAAAAGATCAATGAAATGCATCTTAGCATTGGTTATGAACAACCCCATAGCCAGCTAACCCACAGACTGCTTTTACAGTGGCTGAGTTGAAGTCAGGGAGATCCAATAGACATGGAATCCATGGCTCAAACATGCTATAAACCAGATATGGGGAATATTTGGTCCTCCAAATATTGCTGAACTACAACTCCCAGCAGCCCCAGCATGCATGGTCAATGGCCAGTAATGATCCAAGTTGTATTTCAGTAACATCTGGAGGGGGAAAGGTTCCCAATACCTGCTTTAAACACATTTATCCCCCAAAGAAAGAGCATACTAAAATATTGTTGATCATGGAAACCATTGCTCACTCCCATATTTTTTCTTTTCATTCATTGTTGCTAACTGCCTCCAAAGTAGAGAAGAGGCAGGGAATTGGCCTCATGTTCTGAATGAATTCTAAAATGGATGACAATATGAAACCATCAATACTTACAGCACTGCAGTGACACAAGGTGGTTGGAGTGGGGCAACAGCTGAAGGCAAGGAAATGTGTTCCAGATTTTCTAGATGAGAAACTCAAAAGCTGATCAAATCAGAAATAGTTTAGTTTATCTTTGTTGTTTAGCTGCTCTCGCCATGTCCCTTTCTGTATGGCTCCAACTTCAAAACCATAAACTGAAAGCTATTAAACTATGTTGAGGTATCTCATCATCACCATTTGCCTTTCAAGTCATAGTCTGACAAAAGAAATCCTAGATTCAGGTAGGTAGCTGTGTTGGTCTGACGCCGTCGAAATACAGGGTGAGTCCTTTAAAAGAGGCCCTTTGAATACAGAGTACTCATGTTCCACGGGTCCTCTTTTAAAATATTCACCCTGTATATTAAAAAATAAGAAAATAATACAAATAAAGAAAATAAAATAAAATCCTGATTTAACTAGTGAAAATTACAAAATTATATGCAGCAAAAAGAGAAAATATCCATATACACCCTGAACTGTTAATTAATTGCCCACTGGAGCAGATTTTAAACACAACATACCAGTACTTGATTACAGTAGCCTATTTCATTCTCTTTGTGGATCATTGAAATGAGAACAATCACATGGGGATTCCTATCACAACCCTTGAGATTCAGCTGTGTGAAACCTTGATGTCTGATCTCACTGCCATGACCAGAGATAGACTGAGTTCCCCAGATCCTCCAGGTGCCAGGGTTTTCCATCCACCACCACAGAGGCAAAAGTCTAAAGAACATGTGGGCTACTCACAACCCTGGTGGGTCTTCTTTGTAGCTGCCCTGAAGGTTACCCACAGCTGCTGAATCCCCCGCCATTGCAAAATTTTGCATTGTGATTGCAGGGGGAACAACACACACAGGAAGTGCCATCTTGCTCATTCATATCACACTAGCCCCGGTATGCCCCAAAGTTGCAGTGGGAAGAATAATTTTTTTTGGGGGGGGGACACTGAGCTTTATTATTAAAGATTTTCTTGTTTAACAGAAGTATGTGTAATGTCTCTCGTATTTTTTCTGTGTAACATTTTTACAAATCAGTTTCATAATTTACATGAACAGGAGGGACTGCAGGTAAGGGGATATCAACATGTTGCCTCAGCCTATGTAGATTACACTCTAGCTAGCCAGGTGTGTGTGTGTTTGTGAGTGTGTGAGCATGCTTGTGTGAGCGTGTGTGTGTGTGCGCGCGGGCGCACTTGTAAATGCCCCCCTCAGTCCAGGCACCAGCCACCCCCATTGGCAGGTAGGTGCTTACTATTGACCCACCAACACATGAGGCAAAAACCTCGGAGCAGGCAGCATTTTCTCTTTCCTGGAGAAGGCATTGGGAGGGCCTGTGCCCTTCTGCTCCCCTTCCAATCATTAGTTCCTATGGCAACCAAGCAACCAAGTCACTCTGTAGTTATGCAAAGAGATGCTTAACATATTTTTCTTCACAAATAAAGTGGAAACAGGTGTGACCATTGTAGTAGTCCCGTTTCTGTATTTACCACATTATGTGATTCTTACTAGTGTATAAAAGTGGGATGCATAGGTGCAATTGTTTGTAAATTGTAAATAATGGGATTTATGGGCACTTTTTCTTAGATAGAAAAACAGTGTTCAGAGTCAAAATATTCTGAAAAAAAATCATAGAATCACAGAATTGTAGAGTTGGAAGGGATCCTGAGGGTCATCTAGTCCAATCACTTGCAATGCATCCATGTTTGATGGCCATCAAACCTCTGCTTAAAACCTCCCAATGAGGAAATGGAATCCATTCCACTGTCTGCAATGGCAAGTTTGAAGGTCAAATAAGTGCCTTGACTAGTGATGCAATTTATTTTTCAAGTCCATCAGGTGTTTATACAGGAGAACATTAATTATGACCGGGAGGAAAACACTGTTGTCATGAATGCAAGGGGTAGGTTCACCTTATACAAAAATCCTGAAGCAAAATGGGTTTCAAGAAAGGACACATGTTATGTGCAGAAATACTTCTCATACGTAGTATTGGAAAAAGTACTTTAGAGAAGAGGCTGTGTTTGTTGTGGGGGAGTTGTATTATATCCTCATGGACAATGCTGGTACCCTTTGCCAAGTCAGTCTATTTTTCTCAGCATTGTCTAGGCTGACTAACAGAGGCTCCCCAGGGATCTTTTCCAGCAATATTCAGGGATTGTATCTGGGACTTGTCCTATGAAAAACATATGCTATACAAGTGGTTGCTGCGTGTTTTATATTTGTATTCTGCATTCCTTTCATGCTGGAACTCCAGGCATCCTAAACTGAGCTTCCATACACATAACCGGTTAGCTGCACTGAAAGACTGCTGCAATGCAGTGCCATTTTAGGGGATGAAACTTAATTTTTGCAAATTTCTTCAGTGAGGGCTCTTAAAAATATGTTTTAAGGTGCAAGAAATTCAAATCCACTATTATTTCAGTGATTGCACATTTCTCTATGTTTGATGATGAACTGCTTTTAGAAAACCAAAGAATTTAATTTTACCTTCTGAAAATGTCAGCTAATCTTTTAAAATAATTTATATAGAATGTTACACACATTTTACTCATCAAGCAAAACTAAATTGAATCAATTTAATAACAATACCGTTTGAATTCCCAAGTCATGTTACAACCTTTTAGCACCCCTCATTTTTGGAATATGAAAGTTGAAAAATTCTACATGCACAACTGCTGCATCATGCCCCTTTAAACCCCTTGAAGACAATTACTCTAATTGTCTTTGCCTACATTTCTCAAAAGAACTTGCAGTCAAGAGGGTTGTGGAAAATCTTAATGAATGTATAAAGCAATGCATTTTAATGAAAAGGAGCAATAGAATTGAAATGAAGTTGTAGTAAGTTAATTATTCTCATGGGGAGGGGAGCAAATAAGTTGGAATGAATACAGAATGCAGAAACTTTTAGAGATTCTAGACAATAACATTGAAATTCCCAGGCTCCCAAGGGTGTTAGGAGACCATATGTCTCTGAATGAAACTAAAACAAACTGATAATATACTGGTTATTTCTAGTTATTCTGTAACATTTGTTAAACTTTTTAACAATCAACTTCACTATAAAATTTTATATTCAGGATGCTATTGTTGGTAGATATACATAGGTATGCAAGAACCTGCTGCTTTTAGATATTAACCAAGTATATTTTAAATTATAGGCTCAACAATTATATAATTGGAATCATCAAGCTTCCAACTGTTTCTACTACATTTGTTCCTTGATATTTGAAATCTAGAACCTTAATTATTGGATGGGGGTAGAAAATCTGAAGTGGATGGCATGAGTTTGTACCCATTCTCCTTCCCTTCCCAGAGAGCTGTTGTTAATGAGCAGCAATGAAGAAGGTTCACAGCTCCCTCCCCCCCCCCCCATGTTGTGGGAAATGTTCAGATTTGATGAGTGTTGGTGTCAACATTTACATGCAAATTTTGTCAATTTCTATGAACATCAAGGTTTTGGTTGCACACTTCCCTGCTTGTCAAATACATATATATGAATACTCATATATATGACTATAAACATTTTTAAGCAAACTAGTATGGGTAACATTCACCAGATTTTGGATAGTAATTGTTAACATTTCAGAAACCCAGTGAATATTGGCATTTAACAATAATTCATACAGTTAAACCTCACGGCCATCAAATTCCTGTGGGAATGCCTGCCTGATTTACATCATTTACCAGATTACTGTTGCCTGGATGCAATGTCTATTGCAAGTCTTCTGACATGATTATTTCTTATATTTATTGGGAAACCAAGTGCATTCATTAAGATATTTCACCCCATCTCCAGAACTTATAGGAACTGAAAAGAAGCTGTGAAGAAATGAACTATTTCAACTTTTTTACATGGTTTATTGCTTTACTTAAGACTAAAACACCATGACCTGCTATTAAAGAATGTTTTGGTACTCTGGATATTAAAAGATGCAGAAGAAAGCAATTACTGAAGTATGACAATGTCCACAAAAATGATAACTCAGTCATAAATATTGGGCATTCTGGTGAGGTGTTACTGATCACAGTTTGGACTAGAACGCCAGTCTTCTCATTTTGTGAGGGCTAGGTCTCTGTCTGATGGTGCTAGTGACCCCAGAAGTGAAAGCTGGATTGTACATTATGTGCTGCCATCAAAATGGTGCTCTGTTAGCAGCAGCTAAGGAAGGAGACACTAAAAAGCTGATATTTATTATCCAAAGCACTTTTGCAGTTCCATCTCCTCTAAGAAGTACTTGAGAAAGGATGATATTTGACAAGGCATAACAGAAAGGTTCTAAGTTAAGTTAGGAACTTGAGTGACAAAGAAGCAAGAGATGCCTAATCGACTGTTTTCCTAAATATTGCACCAATTTTCTTCACTGCATCTTTTAGCACATCCTTGACCACTTTGTTTCTAAAGCTATAGATAAGTGGATTAAGGAATGGAGTTACCACAGAGTTGAACACAGTGGCCACCTTATTAAAATCCATAGAAGAACTTCCAGGTGGTCTGACATAGATGAATATGGAGCTGCCATAATAGAGGGTGGCCACAGTGATATGGGAGCTGAATGTGCTGAAGGCTTTCCTCCTGCCTTGCGCTGAAGGCATCCTGATCACAGTGAAAATAATGCTCAGGTAGGAGACAGCTGTCACAGAGACGGAACTCAGGAGTGTGAAACAGGATGAGGAAAATTCTACGGTTTCAACCAGAGTGGTGTCTGCACAGACCAACTTTAACAAGGGACCAGTATCACAGAAGAAATGATCAATGACATTGGGGCCACAATAAGGAAGGCCTGTCTTGAAAACAGCACTAATCGCAACACAAAAGAAACTTCCAAACCAGCAGAAAAGCATCATCAGCATGCAGACTTGGTTACTCATGATGGCTGTATAGCGCAGTGGGTTGCAGATGGCCAAGTAGCGATCCACAGACATGATTCCTAATAGGAGAACTTCTGTGGTCCCACAAAGGAAGTACAGTGTTAGCTGAACAGCACATCCAAAGAAGGAGATGGTGTTTTTCTTTGTGATGAGAAGGCTGAGCATCTTAGGTGTGACTGTGGTGGTGATGATCATCTCCAACCAGGCAAGGTTGCTGAGAAAATAGTACATAGGGGTATGGAGGCGGGCGTCGAGGCGTATTATGAGGATGATCAGACCATTGCCAATTACTGACAACACATATATGACCAGGAAGAGGCAGAACAATGGCAGGTGCATCTTCTGCAGACTAGAGAATCCAATCAGCACAAACTCTGTCACAACTGTTCCTGAGATATTTTCTTTTTCATTCAGGATCATTGTGCCATCATTGAACTGTAACCAAAAGACCCCGACGAAAGAAACATCAATGTGGCATTACTACTATGCATTATAAACTTGAGACTAAACCATCGTATATATTGAATGGGTCAATTTTAGCCTTCTGGTCTGATTTATAATAATAGTCCTAGTGCTGCTTTAGCTGATTATATACTTGTTGATGGGGAATTTTAAATTGTTTAAGTATTTTGTTTTTGAAAATTGCACGGAGAACTATAGTTATGGTGTGACTTAGGAATAGAGCAATACAACAAAAACAAACAAACAAGTAGAAAGGAGAAAAAATGATTTAAATAATCCGAGCCAAAAAGTTGTGACTAAAATTGTTAAATAAATAAAACCTTTTCTGTAACATTCTAGTGTCAAAGTTCTGGATTATCTAAGGGAACATCTGAGGGAACATGCTGTCATTTGTTGGAATCCCTTCCCTAGTCAAGACTAGCATGTAAGTGCCAAAATGAGAAAAAGGATTGTGACAGACTTCTAAAGGGAGTTTCCACACTGGCTGAATGGGCAACAAAATAGCAAATATGGTTCACTGTTAATAAGTGAGAGGTGATGCATTATGAGACAAAAAGCCCTGACTGCACACATGTACCCAATGGGGTCATAGCAGACAATGACTGACCAATAAAGATAAGGGTTAAGGACCCCTGGATGGTTAAGTCCAGTCAAAGGTGACTATGGGGTTGTGGCAGTCATCTGGCTTTCAGGCTGAGGGAGCTGGCGTTTGTCCATAGACAACTATCCGGGTCATGTAGCCAGCATGACTAAACTGCTTCTGGCGCAATGGAACACCGTGATGGAAACCAGAGCACACAGAAATGCCACTTATCTTCCTACCTATTTATCTACTTGCACGGCATGTTTTCGAACTGCTAGGTTGGCAGGAGCTGGGACAGAGCAATGGGAGCTCATTCCATTGCAGGGATTCGAACCGCCAACCTTCAGATCAGCAAGCCCAAGATAACCTGCATTCGTCATGATAGCTCAATGGATATGTTGACTTAGTGAGCAGCAGCTGAGAAAAAGCCAAATCCCATATGAGGGATCAGTTAGGAAAGGGATTAAAAATAAACCCACCAATTTTGTAATGGTTCAAAAATATTTATAGTTCAACCAAACCACATTTAGAATACTGTATACAGTTCTGGTTGCCACACTTCAAAAAGTACATTGTAGAGTTCAGAAAGGGGTGAGGGGAGGCAACCAAAATAAACACAGAGCTGGAACAAATTCCCTTCAAGGAAAGGTTACACTGCTTGGCTTTTTGGTTGGGAAAATGGGTAAAAAAGAAAATTCTTCTCCCTCCTCCATAATACTAGATCTTGAGGTCAACCAATGAATGGTGGGAGAATCGGGACAGCTAAAAAGCTTTCACACAGAAAATTGTTAGTAATCTATGGAAGCTTACAACCACAAATTGGTCACCAATCTGGATGGCTTTAAGGTGGTTAGACAAACTTGATAAACCTCTACTGTATCCCTCCCTACTCTTTGCTATAAAAACATAAGGTTATTGGCATTTAGTCATATGTTACTCCAGTTTGAAAAGGATGAACCCTACAAAACTAAAACATTTCACACAAGATAATATTCTTCACAGATGATTTGAACAAAATGACATTAAATTCATATCATGCACATAGATGCAATTAATGGATAACAAGAAAATAAATTGTTATTATTTTTGCTTGTACCTGATTTAAAGATGGAGAAAACGTTGATTCCCTCATTTGACAGCACTTATCTAGGTAGCCACTTTTGTGGGGGTAGTGGTGGTTTGAAGGAAACAAAAATAATTGTCTGAGCTTTAGGATATTAAGCAGTTAATTAAATAGCAGAATCTTAACTCTGGGCTATCAGGCGTCAGAAGATGTGATGTGGGAGTCAGTAGGAATGTTGGTATTCATTTGGCGGCTCCATGGAAGCAGAAATCTTTGAAGATTATAAAAGCAAGGGAAAATAGAAAGCAAAGGGGGAGAGAGAAATCTAAGTATCTCAGTCCTCATGTTCTCTTCTAGAGGGATAAACATTCTCTATAATTTCTCTATATTGTGTGTGTGTGTGTGTGTGTTGGGGATGTCTGCAGTGTTTAGTATTATCTATTGAGCTTGGGGATATGCACACTTGGGGCATTGCTCCTTGCAACATAAGAAAACACAAGAATTCCAAAATGGAAAGTTACATTGTCTCATCAGTATAATTTGGTTTTCACTGTGAAACAGGCATTCTCCTTATCCACACACAATTTATGACTAATTAAATTAAAATAGTAATAAAACTTTCCCAAGATGCATAAGTATATTCACAAAATCTCCAGAGACTCATTCTGTGAAATAATATCTGACATCTTATGTTGTATGACAAATGCGTGGTTTTTTTTCGGGGGGGGGGGCGTGATTCAGCTCAGCACTACTAATTACCTTTGTAGTGCATATTGTCTTTTTGCTACTTTTTTGCTTTCCTTATTTGGTAAAAAAAGCATGTTTGCCCACCCCTGCCGCAGCTAACTTCTTTAACAATTTAAATTAACTTCTGAGCCTTAACATCACTGATACATTGCAAACTGAAGGGGGCACTGTGGGATTGCTAAGCAACTTAAGTTATTTGAGTTCAGAAATAGCTACTGTGGACAATATTTTGTGAGCTGTATGTATTAAGTATGACAATGTATATTTTGCAGTCAGTTGCTTTATTTTATTGTTACACTCTTGTCACTTATCTTGTGGTTCAATTCAAATGTCTGATGCACATTTGTGTCTCCGGTACAAGGGGAAGCAGGTGAGCTTTTTCAAAAAGTTCAGTCTACTCATACACAGTACTCTTCATCAAGAGCAAAAGAATGGAATTGCATAGCAAGTTCCAAGCCACACGAGCCACAAAGTTCCCAGGAGAACAATAAAGCACACGGACACAAAGTATTTTGGTTTATGGGTTCAAAAAGGCCACAACTTTATTGGTTACAAATGTGAGCAGCTTGGCTTAGGCCAGCGATGGAAAGAAAGAGAGTGTGAAAGCTGGTTGTGCCACGGTTAAATGTGCCCGCAGCCACACCCACATAGAGTTCTGATTGGCTGGGGCTATCCAACAAGGGCAGAACTCCAGCAACAACAACCCAGGAAGCAAATGGACATCATAATAGCCAGTCTCTACCTGAAGAAAGATGGCTGCCTACATTGATATCTGTATCTATAACTCTTTGTTATGACATGTGATCCTTGGAAGCACTTTATATGACTTTTTTACCCACATGACAGTCACAATTCTAGCTGCTTTGAACATTTAAAAAGAAATAAGGAAGACTTTGCATCAGCTTTTAAATACATAAATGCTTAGATATGCAAAAAAGATTCATCCCTATATCTCTGTTGCAATCCGCACATGGGACCTAGAGGGACAAAACGTTTAAGCTCTCTCCAAAATGTAGAGTGAACCAAAATTCTCTGCCATTGCCAATTCAGGCAAAATGTGCATGTAATATTTATTTGATTACATTTCTGACAAAATCAGAAGAAGCAATAATGAGGATGAAAATTATTGTTATGAAAGTTATTGTTTGGACACTTGGGAGCAATTTATCAAAGTACCAAAGTGCACATCCAATTAACCTCCTTTCTACATGAGCATCTTTAAAAAGCCAGTTTACAAAGGAGCTGCTACACAATATTCAGTCAAATCTGAAAAGCAGATGAAAGACTTTCAGATGACCCAAGGGATGCATGACCAGTCATAACCTAAAGCAGCTACCCCCCAAAAAATGCCATTTACCCACATTGAAAGCTAACTGCTCTTAAAGGGGCTAGGTAAGTTTTACTTTAATTTTAAAAAATGTAAATTTAATACTATCTACAGTGATAAAAGTCTGACATTTCAGCCCTCTTTATTCACTGGCACACCACCTACATTTCTCTCTTACATAACAACATTCCCTTTGAAATTTCCCATTCACTGAAGTCAATGTCATTAGTGTGGAATAACACAAGCAGTATGCATTAACTGGGGAGCGGGGGCAGCAGTATGCCTGTGGGAAACATCAAAGCGAGACTTCCAAGATATGGAAGTAAGATGTAAGCATCTTTGTACACTTAACTGAGAAATATGACCAAAAGAAAAATAATGAAATTGCAAGCAATTGTTGTTTCAGTTAGGGAAAAAGTAGTCTTGCAACCAATTCAACCTCCTACCATTATACTTCTCCCATGAGTAGACACTGATGTGATAAATTATTTGTTTGCATTAGCTGACTGCATCAGAACACAAATCCAGAGTAGGCTAGCAGGAGGACCAGAAGGTCAGTTGGGGCTGATCCAAGGAATTTTTCTGGCTGTGGTAACATATAAGTCGGCACTCCCTGCCCCACTCAATTCCCTACTTAAAGACCAAGAACGAGGCAGCATCTTATGCCACACCAAAGGCTAGTTTAGGCACCACAAAGCAGGTCACATGACACACACTTGGTTTATCCTCCAATAGTGTTTGCTCACTCTCCCAATTAGCGGCTATTTTTCTTATTTTCAAGCAAGTCACCTCCTCACTAAGGGTCTAACATTGGGTAAGACAGTACCATAATGAATACTTAAATACTAAGGCAGCTAAATACTAATGGGGTGCATGAGGTGTTAGGGGAGGGCCAGTACCTCTCGTGGGGGATGTGTCATGCTCCCTCTGGGGTAGTTTGTTGACCTTTGGTCCCCACCCTGCACTCAGCTCTCACCTGTGGCTCCTATGAGCTGTCAGCATGACAATGGCCACAAACTGGGAACAGCTTTGCCTGGCCAGCTAAACCAGCTGTGGGTAGCCAATGGGTCTCAAACCCTTGGTGAATTAAGGACTTCCCCCATGTGCAAAGATTTAGTGGATCTTAATCTGGCGGATTGAGCAAACAAGACCAATGGTGGGTCCAGTGGTCAAGAAGGTGGTTTCTGGAGGTGCTGTAGAGGGAAGTGGGGCAGATGGGGTTTGCCAAACTGGGAAGGTAGCCCATTTAGGCAGGAGAAGGAAAACTCCGATCCTAAACCTCTGTTGCCTTGCAGGATTTCTTTGGGAGATGAAAAAGCTAAGAAGTAAACACTACACAAATCTGGAGAGCAGTCCCTCCGACAATTGGATAGTGGCTTGTACGCTATTAATAATTGTGTGTACAGTGATATAGTGATCCCCTGTACTAGTCTTCAGATATGTTTATGTGGGGCTATGATACAATGGTGCTGCATTCATCTGAGAGTCCTCCATCTTCTAATGGGACCTGACAGAATATTGAGTAGCAGTTCCTTGTTTATTGGGGGGGGGGGGGTGAAGCCTGCTAACTGTGAAAAGGACCTGCTGTTTGGTGACCTTTCTGGGGTGGGCAAAGGAACTGGGGCAAATGTGTTCACACAGTTTGTGGGAAGGATGAGAGGAAAGGCACCTGCATCTGCATCACCAATGAACATAGTTGATCTACCCTGCGTTCTCAGGCTGCATTAAGTTTCATATTTCCTTCCACGTCCAGCCAAACACTCAAAAGGAAGGCTATATGTGAATATTGTGTGCAAATAATCTAGCAGTTTAATTGAGAACCCTGAATCATTGAGACCTATAGCTTGGTGGTGAACTCCTGGGACATAAATGTGCCTGCATGTTGGCTTCTCTTTCTGAGGTCCCTCTGAATGCATAGATGTCAGGAGAAGAGATTATGGATATAGTCAGACCTTGCCCTGAACACATTTGCAACAGATATAGAGGCTCAATGAGTGGACAGGGATTCTCTCATGACAATACAGAGGGGTCAGACAGCATATCATCATATGTCTTCATTTCATATTTCAGCAAAGAAATATCAGCTTCATTTGATTATTACACAGAAGGAGTCCAGCTTAAAATAAACTGTTTACTCAATATTTCTTTCTATCTTATTCTGGTACAGGTAATATGTGAATATGCCCAGTGAAAAAAATGCACAATCTTACCTCCATGTCTACATTTCTGCTGCTGGGATTCTCAGACATTCGAGAACTGCAGATCTTGCACTTCTTTGTGTTCCTAGCATTGTACATTATAGCAATCATAGGGAATCTCCTCGTTGTTGCTGCAATTGTCCTTGATAACCAGCTTCACACACCCATGTACTTCTTTCTACTGAATTTGGCTATGCTGGACATCGGAACAATTTCCGTCATGGTACCCAAATCAATAGTTCTTTCCCTTCTAAACAGCAGGTTTATTTCTTATTTTGGATGTGTTGCACAAGTTTTCTTTTTTATGTTATTTGGAACATCAGATTTTGCTCTCCTAACTGTAATGGCACATGATCGCTATGTTGCTATTTGCAACCCATTACAATATGAGTCAATAATGCACAAAGCAGCCTGTATTCGTATGGTAGTGATTGTGTGGACTATTTGTGTTTTATATGCTGTGTTACATACTGGGAGCACCTTTGCAAATACCTTCTGTTCTAATGCTGTTAATCAGTTCTTCTGTGAAATCCCATCACTACTGAAGCTCTCCTGCTCTAATTTCTACCTGGTTGAAGTTGGGCTTCTTGTGCTAAGCTTTGGTATAGCACTAGGTTGTTTTGTTTTCATAATTTTAACATATATGCAGATCTTTTCTACAGTGTTAAAAATCCCCTCTGTTCGTGGAAAGAAAAAAGCCCTCTCCACCTGCATTCCCCACCTCACTGTTGTCTCTGTGTTTCTTTTAAGTGGGTTGTTTGCCTATGCAAGGCCTCCTCGTGATTCTTCTTCTGATCTGGATATAGTTGTGTCTGTGATGTACACCATAATCCCTCCCACATTGAATCCATTCATCTACAGCATGAGAAACAAAGAAATCAAGACTGCTTTGTGGAAACTTTTAAATTTTGGGAAATCTTCTAAAGTTTTCTCCTGAGTTGTTCTGTGAAAATGGGATTCTGTGCACTTCGGTATGAGAATGGTTTCCTTTAAATAAAGCGTCACACACATTTCAGTAACCAGCAGACAGTACTTCTATCACATACATTACCCTCTGCCTCCTCTAGCTTACATTGAGTTTCTTTCATCCATCATTTTTCATATTCATAGTTTGGCTACAGTCAACCTAATATCAGCTGAGTTATAATCTACGCAGAAATCAACGTGGCATTCTAATATTGTGTGGACTTTATTGACTAGGTTCCTTTTCTAAACGCTGCTGTAGGCCTCATCCCTTGCTACTACCAATAACAATGGGTGAGAATTTCACCTCAACTCTCATTTTAAACTGAATCTATCAAATTCACACTTTCAATATACGAACTTAACCACAAATTCAGTTCTTTGAATTTTCCAATGAAGTTTGCCCATAAGCCAATGTTTTAGAAAAATCCATATATTCAGGGAATTGAATTTATGGTTAGAAAAATGTGCAACTGAGATAGGACCTTTCTCTGGGACCAAACAGAGAATGTTTTTGGACAATGTCAAGGACTTTAAAAAGACTGGAACATATTGCTAGTTTGTTTAGAGAAATGTGTTACTTTGCATTTTGTAGCATTTTATTTTGTAACTAGTTTAAAACATTTTTGCAGTAAAACTTTTTGGAATTCATTCTTATGGTGGAGCTTATTCACTTCTATGGTGCACAAGATCCAGAGCAGGGAATTCCACTCTAATATCTCTAACAAGAGGAAACGGGAAGGCACATTCCTTTCTGTTAGTGCTTTGACTTGGGAAGCCTCACACAGATCCCATGTCAACTTGGGGAAATCCAGAATCCACCCTTCTGCCTCCCTCAAGGCACCCTGCTTTGGCTCAGGATGAATTTGGTATTTGTCTGAATTCACTGCACACATACTTAATATTAAGTAATCCATGCTCTTTTACAAGACAAATATCACATAGATTGCAGGTATCCAGCAGGATGGAGGACCCAGAGTGCTTCTACATAATACAGTGGGGTTTTCTTATTTCTTGGACAATAGCACAATTGGAGGTTACCAGAGTCTGAGTGACGGTAGCCAAGTTATCCCTGTCCATTAAAGACAATAGTTGTGCACCAGCTGAAGCTTGGCATAAGCACTTCAAGCCACTGACTCCTGATCCCAAGTGATTACCAACCTGCTCCTTTAAGGGGAGTGGAACACTATACAGGACAGATTGTTTTTCCATCTCCCAAACTCAGGAACCATACACCCAGAACAACTCCATCTTGCCTTGATTTCATTTCATTGTCTGGGCCCACATCAAGACTCCGGACACCAGTCAAGTACTTTACAAGCCTCTCCTGGTACCGATGGAAAAGAGAGAGAGAGAGAGTTGTGTGTCATCACTACATATTCTCTGGGGACTATTCACAGTGGGCCAGGAACTGGCAATACCTGTTTTGCTTCAATAACCCCCATATCAATGCAGCCTTAGTTCCCTTAACCTACCTCCAATCATAATAGTACAATGTGGGGTTGGGGGTGTTGCGGGAAGAGACAGATCCAGGCATCCCAGCCAGAACCAACCCATCTCTAACTGGCAAATTTATGACATCATCTCTGAGAGAAGTTTTTCATCTTAATTTAATAGCATCATATTGTTTAAAAATAGCAGCACATCCTCCGTTGAATTTTTTACATTAATGAGATCAGTTAGAATCTCAAGATCTTTCCCAATGTTCCTCTGAAGTGCCAGATCTATGACAATCTGTTTGATTGAAGGGGCACACGGAACAACCTGCTGGACCTACTGCGCAGGAATGTACTTAATTACAGGCACATAAGGGGAAAGATGTACTATCATTGTAAGTGGGGGCTCACTTCAGAAGACTGAATCTTCCATCACCTTTGGTCACAACAAGATTCCTCAGGTATGTGCATGTGTTTGTTGGCATGGTCAGAGTATTCCTGCTTTTCATATACAGCCATACCTCATGTTGCGTCCGCTTCAGGTTGCGTTTTTTCAGGTTGCGGACTGCCGAAACCCGGAGGTACCGGAACGGGTTACTTCCGGGTTTCGGCAGTCGCGCATGCACAGAAGCACTAAATTATGCTTTGCACATGCGCAGAAGCGCCGAATCGCAACCCGCGTGTGCACAGACATGGGTTGCGAACACTGCGGGTTGTGAACGTGCATCCCACATGGATCACGTTCGCAACCCAAGTGTCCACTGTATAATCTTTTCATGTGTATGTGCATGCGCATACACATGCTTACCTCTTGACTGCTTGTTGTTGTTTTTATATCCTGGAAACATCTACAAGTATAGAACAGCCTGGTGACTTCAGCTTTGTCTTTACAGGCAGAGACACTACCCACACAATGATATTTTTCTTTGTTTTAAGTAACTCAACTTTCAGAATTGGATAGTTAAAGTGCTTGGAGTCTGTAATTTAAGTGCTGCATGATCTATGTCTAGAAACTTCTCTTTATTAACACCATATTTTGCAAGGAGTAAACAACCAGCATTGGAGTCAGCTAGGGGACCTTTCAATCAAATACAGTCCAATCCTGTGCATGTCTTATTGGAAGCAAACCCTACTGACCTCAATGAGATTTCCTCCAAAGTAAGTATATATAAATTTGCAAACTTCAGTTGAACTATGTCTTAGACTTGCAGCAACATAAAATTTATGAGGGCATAGTAGGCTAGATTATGTAGTTTGACTGTAAAGACTTATGTGTGGTCCTCCTTTGGGTAGTGGGATACACTACATAGCTTTAGACACTTTCTAAGTGTAAATCAAAATGCTGAATGCATAGAGTAGAGATATTTTTAATCCAGTATGTATGCTGTGGAACATGGGGGGGGGGGGGAGAGAGAGAACTGAAATGTCAATTTATTCCAAGCACAGCCAAGCAAGACTTAATCCTCCATTCACCAACTGGTGAGAGGAGAATTCAATCCTATGGGGTGCAGGGTACTCCTTTATCATTGTGCCCCTTTGCTTGTAAAGACATGTCCTGCAGAATCCACACTCTGACTCCCTTGCTTTCTCACAGCCCATTTCCAAGGCCCCATTGACACGGGAACCACCTGGGCCTACCAACAGACATTGCTCTAGTGCAGGTGGCCAGCCATGACAGATGATGACTGAAAGGCACACTGGGACCCACAGCTAGCAGAGCCCTTCTGCAGAGACTGTACTATTCCTGGATGTAGGTCTGGGTAGTTTCCATGGCAATGGGACTTAGGGAATTGGTTGTGAGGAGGTCTGCTAGCGAGATATTTGGGATTCATTTCTGTGGGATGCTCCTTTGCAAACTCATTCCCTGGAGGGAAGACACTTGCATGGGAATGCCTTGTATTGCACAGGAATGAACCCTCCTCCTCTTATTCTCAGTGTGCCCATATTAGTTATTTGTTTATGTTTGTGACACAGATTAAGTAATAACTGAGGTGAGGGAGTTCTGTTTCTGATAAGCTGTTTTGGACTCATGGGAGCAATTTGCCAAAATGCCAGAGTAGATATACAATTAACTTCCTTCCTACACAGAGAGCTCAAAAAATCAGGTTGGATATAAAACTGCTAGGCAATATTCTGGAAAGGGCTTGTGCAGCAGCTTAATGAAATACTTCATTTACCCACACTGAAACCCAACTGCTTTTAAAGGAGCAAGGTAAGTTTTATTTTTTAAAAAAACAACTGTGAATCTAACACTACCCATGATGAAAAAAACGACTATTTTTTCTTTCTTCTCATCAATCCCTTTCTCTCAGCCTACAACCCTCTCTGACTGCTACTCTTACACTACATTTCTCCCTTAGAAATTTTTCTCACAGTGAAGTCAATGAATTGAAAGTATAATAAAAAAACATGTTGCATTAACTGGGACATTAATATATCTGTGGAAAACACCAGGATTAGAATTCTAAGATGTGGAAGTAACACACGAGTACACCTGACTAAGACACATGACAAACAGAAAAAAACAAAGGTAAGAAGTCACCTCCCATTACATTCAGTCCTCCAGCTGTATACTGCTCACGGGAGTAGACACTCTTGTAATCAATTATTTTGGGGACATAGTTGACTGAAGAAATATTATTGGATCAGTTTTTTTCTGCTGTACAGTGGTACCTCTGGTTACGTACTTAATTCGTTCCGAAGGTCCGTTCTTAACCTGAAACTATTCTTAACCTGAAGACCACTTTAGCTAATGGGGCCTCCGGCTGATGCCACATTGCCGCCGCCACACGATTTCTGTTCTCATCCTAAAGCAAAGTTTTTAACCTGAGGTACTATTTCTGGGTTAGCGGAGTCTGTAACCTGAAGCACATGTAACCTGAAGCATATGTAACCCGAGGTACCACTGTATTTGGGCACACAAATCCAGATTAGGCTACAATTGCAACCCAGTCAACCAGGGTTGATCCAAACATTTTGATGACTGAGGTGAAAGCTGAGTTGTCCCCATCCCCATTAACCACTTAAAAACTGGGGATGGGAAAGCATCTTACAACAAACGTGAAGGTGGAAAGGGAAAATGAAAGGACAGTAGTACTCTCGTGACAATACCAAGGGAACAAAGAGCCCATAATAACATTTGCCTATCTGGTATATGTGACTGCTAGATTAAAGGAATCTTGGTTAAATTAAATTCATAAATCAACATTTGTATATTAACAGTTATTTCCTTCTTATTTGCACAGCAAGCATCTGAACAAGTCCTGTGAGCATAATGCACAATCTTACCTCCATGTCTGCATTTCTCCTGCTAGGATTCTCGGACATTCGAGAACTGCAGATCTTACACTTCTTTGTGTTCCTAGCCTTGTACTTGATGGCAATAATAGGAAATCTTCTCATTGTCATTGCCTTTGTCCTTGATCACCACCTTCACACACCCATGTACTTCTTTCTGATGAATTTAGCCATGATGGACGTTGGAACAATTTCAGTCATCGTACCCAAATCAATGGCTATTTCCCTCCTAAACAGCAGGTCAATTTCTTACTCCGGATGTGTTGCTCAAGTTTTCTTTTATTTCTTATTTGGGACGTCAGATTTTTTCCTCCTAACTATAATGGCACATGACCGCAATGTTGCTATTTGCAACCCACTCCACTATGAGACAATTATGCACAAAGGAGCCTGTATTCAGATGGTGGCCACTCTGTGGATTACGAGCCTTCTTTTTGCCATGTTACATACAGGTAGCATCTTTGCAAACACTTTCTGTTCTAATGCTGTCAATCAGTTCTTCTGTGAAGTCCCAACATTACTGAAGCTCTCCTGCTCTGATTTCTACTTAGTTGAAGTTGGATTCCTGGTGCTGAGCTGGAGTGTGGGACTAGGTTGTTTCATATTCATTATCATAACATACATTCAGATTTTTTCTACAGTGCTCAGAATCCCTTCAGTTCATGGTCAGAAAAAAGCCCTCTCCACTTGCCTTCCCCACCTCACTGTTGTCTCTGTGGTTCTCTTCAGTGGAGTCTTTGCCTATGCAAGGCCTCCCAGTAATGCTTCTTCTTATACAGATATCTCTTTTGCTGTGGTCTATACCATCATTCCTCCCACACTGAATCCATTCATCTACAGTATGAGAAACAAGGAAATCAAGGCTGCTTTGTGGAAACTCTTAGATCTTGGACATTCCTTTAAATCATTTTTCAGAGTTATTATTTAAAAATAAGTTTGCATGCTTTTATGTGTGTGGATGCACTTTTTAACACAAGTGCTATACACATTTCACTTTTCAGCAAACATTTTTATAAATGAATGTCCTCCTTCAGTGTCACTTGTTGCTTTCCTGTGCATCTTGAGAATTTTGACTATATAAAACCTATAATTATTCAATCCTGATTTCTAATGCAGAAATTGGATCTTTCCCCCTTATTTTTTCCTCATTTCTTTTCCTTTTTTAGAAAAATAATATTTCAATGACTTATTGATTAGCGTCATTTCTGTACCACTGAAAATGATCCTGGTAAAGCTTTTCTGGATAAAGCTTGGACTGGGTGTCCATCAATATGCAGATGATACCCAGCTCTACCTCTCTTTCAAATCAGAACCAGTGAAGGTGGTGAAGGTCCTGTGTGAGTGCCTGGAGGCAGTTGGAGGATGGATGGAGGCTAAAGGATTGAAGTTTAATCCTGACAAGACAGAAGTACTGTTTTGGGGGGACAGGGGGTGGGTGGGTGTGGGGGACTCCCTGGTCCTGAATGGGGTAACTGTGCCCCTGAAGGACCAGGTGCGCAGCCTGGGAGTCATTTTGAACTCACAGCTGTCCATGGAGGCACAGGTCAATTCTGTATCCAGGGCAGCTGTCTACCAACTCCACCTGGTACGCAGGCTAAGACCCTACCTGCCCGCGGACTGTCTCGCCAGAGTGGTGCATGCTCTAGTTATCTCCTGCTTGGACTGCTTCAATGCGCTCTACATGGGGCTACCTTTGAAGGTGACCCGGAAACTACAACTAATCCAGAATGCTGCAGCTAGACTGGTGACTGGGAGTGGCCGCCAGGACCACATAACACCGGTTCTGAGAGACCTGCATTGGCTCCCAGTATGTTTCCGAGCACAGTTCAAAGTGCTAGTGTTGACCTTTAAAGACCTAAACGGCCTCGGTCCTGTATACCTGAAGGAGCGTCTTCACCCCCATCATTCTGCCTGGATGCTGAGGTCCAGCGCCGAGGGCCTTCTGGTGGTTCCCTCATTGCGAGAAGCAAAGCTACAGGGAACCAGCCAGAGGGCCTTCTCGGTAGTGGCACCTGCCCTGTGGAACGCCCTCCCATCAGATGTAAAAGCGATAAACAACTACCTGCCATTCAGAAGACATCTTAAGGCAGCCCTCTTCAGGGAAGTTTTTAATGTGTGGTATTTTTTGTTTCTGTGGAAGCCGCCCAGAGTGGCTGGGGAAACCCAGACAGATGGGCGGGGTACAAATAATAAATTATTATTATTATATTGTTATTATTTCTCATAGTGCCTTAATTCAGCATTATGAAGTCTCATAGCTCACCTGCAAATGCCAGCCAAGTTCACCAGCCACGCACACCTCCCACAAAATTAATTTGGAGGACTGTAGCATGACTTACCGGGCTCTTTAAATTCAGTGTAGCAGATCTTTCAACTAGGCTGTTGAACTGAGAATGGTGAAGGTATAATGAGCAGGAGGAGAAGGAATGAATTTGAGTACAAGTAAACTACAAGTAAACCTGACATGTTAATGGTGCCAGACCCATCTTCTCAGAGGGAATTCATGAGAAACATGATCGTGGAAAAGAAGAGGAAGATCATGTTGACTAGAATGATTCCTTATCACTTGGTTTTTATTCCTGGGTATGAATAGAATAAAAAGTTGGCCTCCATGGTGGCAGGGTCAATTTGTATGGTAGCCCAAACTTTAGGTCTTTATGTGTATATGTGTTTATCTCAGATTTTAATCTTTAAATTGTTGTACAATTTTTAAATGTATATTTTATTCTTGTCCCAGTTGTGCTTTTTGAGCTGGTCTTTGACCGTAATAAATTATGATGTTGATGTCCCCAAACAAAAATCAGTATATTGCCAGAATTTACATCCTTAACAATTAAAATAGTTCTAATCTGGCCTTCATCACAAATATTCCAGACATAGATGTTATTCGTACAATGCAATTCCACCATTTTTGGAGGGGACAAATTTGCCACACCCCTCCTCCCTTGGAAGAAGAGGAGAGGTGGTATCTCCCTAGGGGAGAATGTTATGGCCTGATGGGCAATTTTGCCCAATGGAGAGAGGTGGTGACAGCCTATTTCAGCTTGCTCTGTCCTGAACTCTTAACTCTTCTTTATTCAGCACCTACCCCCCCCCCCGCCCTTTTGCAGTCTGGGTCTACAAGTTAGTTATCAGTTTTCCAAGGGCTGAGTAGGAAATATTTGCGGAAACCTTAATTGACTGGGGTCTTCTATTTTTTGCCAACTCTATACTGTTGGGTGTTGTTTGTTGGAGTGGTGCTCCTTCAGTATGGAAAATTGGCATGTGGTCCAGGCAGGTGATGAAATTTCAGAAGGAATGGAACACTTACAGTACCTAAGACAGTGTTGCTTGGTTGTGGGCATCCCTTAGTCACTGTTGTCAGGTTTAGCCTGTGGGTGCTGGTGGGATGCTCTTTGACCTGACAGAAACATTGGGATGAACATTGGCCAATGAGGCCATGATGTGCCTGTTAGGCTCTTACACCCAAGGTCCACGCAGAAGGGAGGGAGGATCTTAGGAAACCTTGCTGTGTGTACACAGTGTGTGTCTGCTGTCTTGCTTTGTGTTCTTGTTATTAATCAACACCTGTCTGGACTTGATTTGATTTGGTTACATTAGTTGAATCTGACTAGTTAATTGTTTTTTGCAGATCCTCAAGTTGTTATATTTCATAAATAGAGTCGTACCTTGGATCTCGTACACTTTGTGACTCAAACATTTTGGCTCCTGAACCCGGCAAACCCAGAAGTGAGTGTTCCAGTTTGTGAATGTTCTTTGGAAGCTGGATGTCCGGCATGGCTTCCATGGCTTCCGATTGAGTGCAAGAAGCTCCTGCGGCCAACTGGAAGCCACACCTTGGTTGTCAAACTTTTTTGGAAGTTGAAAAGACTTCCGGAATGGATTTCATTTGACAACCAAAGTACAAAGTACAACCTATTTATTCACATTTGGTTGTGTTGATTCTTCTTCCTGGTATGTTGGCAAATACAATACAATACAATACAATAGCATTTTGAAATGTAATTTACATCCTGAGAGGCAACAAATGATCTTTGATACTGATAACAGACAGATGCACTTTAACCCTTTAAAATGCCAGAACAAACAAAAGAATGTAGTGCGACCTATGAGGGTTATCTTGAAGAGCTGGGGCATCTCTCTCTCTCTCTCTCTCTCTCAACTATCGATATATTTGTAGTGTAGTGCATGCAGAATGCAGCTGTGCTGAGGGAAACACTAGGCAAAAGGACTTAACCAAAAATCTTAAGGGACAAGCAGGATGCTATGGAAGGTAGCATTTTAAAGGTAAACTCCACTGCCAGCCACTTTTAAATGGAGTAACATTACTCCACCTGGTTGAACCAGTTAGAATATTCAAGGGCAGAAGACTGAAATGTTATAGCCATCTTCAAATATCCAAAGAGCTGTCACATGGAAGATGGCACAAGCTTGTTTTTCACTGCTCCAAAGGGTAGGACCTGAACCAATGGATTCAAATTACAAGAAAGGAGATTCTGATTGAACATTAGGAAGAACTTTCTGATGGTAAGAGCTGTTGAACAATGGAACCGACTACCTCAGAAGGTGGTGGACTATTATTCATTGGAGGCTTTTCAATAGAGGTTGGATGGCTCCCTGTACTTTTATCAGTGAGGTCAGGAAAAGCTGTGTGTGGTGGACATTCCTTTGGTCAGCCCCCTGAAGACTCAGTAGCCAATCACAGCAAGGTGAAGTGCTTGTTAGGATATTTCCGTTCCACCTTAAAAGGGGGACAGGCTGTTGTGAGTCACAGCCTACGTATTTCCTGTTCACAGGATGTTTCTGTTTTGTATATGCTTTCGTTTTCTCTCTGTGCCTGGACATCGAAGCAGGCAGTCATGTTTTCTCTTTGTTCTGACCAACGCTGAATAAAGTTGTAAATAATGCTCTCCTGAGTGCAACTTTCGCTGTACGAACTCTGCTGATAGAGCATGCATCAGTCCTTGGAATGTGGAAAGCTATTTCCGAGGCTTTTGTCGCTAATTGATTGATACTGCGTTTCTATGGGAGGTCGATGGATCATCCGGAGACAGCGTGGGGCCATGATGGCTTTTGTCTCCCTGGCAGTATCCCAACAGTGCTAGCCAATCAGGAGGGAGTGGAAAAGTAAAAGGTAAAACCTGACAGCTAAAGTGTTAGATAGGGCTTGGGTGGCAGAATAGCTGAGCAGGTAGAGGTTTGCTAGGCAGGGCAAACCAGATTATTTTATAAAACAATTATAAAATATTATATCATAAAGGGGGGCTAGATGTGTTTTACTAGCATGGTGGGACAAAGAGCCATTCTAGGATGAATCAGATGATTTAGGAACACTGTTAAAATCATAAGTAAAAGTTTTAAACACTTCTGTAAAAAAAGAATTTGACCAAAATCAAGCTTGTACTTTACCAAAGTAACCATCAAGCTGTAACGCTCATTGGGTGTGTATAAATAAAATACCAGTTTTGTTTTAAACATGTCTAATTTAATTTATTCCACCTTTAAGGGATAAGTGGTCACAGATCGTGAGTGAATGCCTGGAACCCCATGGGCTCCTGCCACCGCTCAGCAAAGAGAGAGGGAGGCACCCAACTTTTGTAACAGTATGTTTTATCTGTATGGTGGACAATTTACCAGGCAATCCAATAAACTTTTTTAAAAAACATGGAAAGAAAGAAGGCAGGCCTCAGACATCTTCCAAGTACCATTGTGGAACCCATGTATGGATTGATTCATAAATATGCAGACAAATACTCTTTTCATGTTCCAATGTGCACATAGGTCTGCCAGGGCCAAGATGGAAAACCTCTCTGTATACGCAGTGCGATCTGGAATCCTCTATAAGACAGTGAGCATATATTAGTTGCTTACATTTGTGACAGAAACAGAGGAAACAATAATTGGGGAGTTCTGGTTCTGATCAACTGTTTTGGACTCATGGGAGCAATTTGCCACAATGCCAAAGCACATATCCAATTAAGCTCCTTCTAACACACACACCTTTTAAAAACCAGTTTATAAATACATCTGTTATACAATATTCTGGCATGTGCCAGAAGAAGAAGAAATCACCTCAGATGTCACAATGAATGTCTGACCAGTCATGGCCTATAGTAGTGAAATGAAAAACTTCACTTACCCAGGCTGAAACTGTTTTAAAAGGAATAGGTAAGTGGTTGGGGTGGTTTTTAGCTGTGAACTTAACAATACCTGTGGCAAGAAAACTGTAACTCCTTATTTCTTCGCATCATTCTTTATCACCACACCTACATCTTTCTGCATGTTACTCTTACACTCAGTGCTTTTCTTGGGGGGGGGGGAGAGATGCATGGGTACGCATACCCCTAAACATTTTGTGAATCTAAGTTTGGCTAATTCAGGGGCAGTATTTCAATATGAGTAGGAAAATGAGAGTACCCCAAACATTTTTTCTTTTTTAGAAAAAAAAGCACTGCTTACACTGCATTTTGACCTAAACAATTTCTCAGAACTGAGGTTGATGAATTGAAAGAAAAATAATACAAGCATGTTACCGGTACATTAACTAGCATTCCTCTATCTGTGGAATATATCAGAATCAGACTCGGAAGATAAGGTGGTAACATTCAAGTATCTTTGTACATTTAAGCTGCAAACATAACAAATCTAAGAATACTGCAAATTGTGATTCCACATACCCACCCATCTCCAGTAGGGAAGAAGTGGTCTCAGATTAAAATCAGTCTTCCAACAGTATATTGCTCACAGGGCATAGACAGATTTCTGATGAAATATTTGTGGATATTAGCTGGCTGAAGAAATGTTTGCACCAGTTGTGTTTTTTTAAAAATCCAGATTAGACTAGGACTTCCACCCAGTCAATATATATTGGGTACATTGTGTGTCTTTGGTCTGTCCACCTTATCTGGCACCCTGCATAATTGGAGCCAGCAACTGATTGGTGAGCTCATATGCACATATAAATGTATGCTTGTAACTTCCCTTTCTGATGCTTCACTGAATGCATAGATGCCAGGGGAAGGATTTTAGGGAGTATAGACTCACCACACCTTGCCTACATTTGCAAATGGTGGGGGGGCACAATTGGACAGGGATTATCTGATGAGAAAACAGAGGGGACAGCAATTATTGCTGATTATGCAAAGGAATATTTGGTGGACTTGATTTCTAGATCAAAGCAGCTCAGTTTAAATTAAATTGATGAATCAATAATTGTACACTAATAGTCCTTATCCTCTTGCTTGTACAGGTAACATGTGGATAAGTGCTGCGAACATAATGCACAATCTTACCTCCATGCCTGCATTTCTGCTGCTGGGATTCTCAGATATTCGAGAACTACAGATCTTGCACTTCTTCGTGTTCCTAGCCTTGTACTTGATGGCAATAATAGGGAATCTTCTAATTGTCATTGTCATTGTCCTTGATCACCACCTTCATACCCCTATGTATTTCTTTCTAATGAATTTGGCCATCATGGACCTTGGAACAGTTTCAGTTATGGTGCCCAAATCAATGGCTATTTCCCTTTACAACAACAGGTTAATTTCTTATTTTGGATGTGTTGCTCAGGTTTTCTTTTTACATTTATTTGGAATATCAGATTTTGCTCTCCTAACTATAATGGCACATGACCGTTACGTTGCTATTTGCAGACCACTGCAATATGAGACAATTATGCACAAAGGAGCCTGTATACGGATGGTAGCCATTGGGTGGATCACAGGCTTTCTTGCTGCCATGTTACATACTGGGAGCACCTTTGGCAATACCTTCTGTGGTAATTCTGTCAATCAGTTCTTCTGTGAAATCTCAAAATTACTGAAGATCTCTTGCTCCGACTTTTACTTAGTTGAAGTTCGGGTTCTTGTGATAGCATTTATTATATCAGTAGGATGCTTCATTTTCATCATCATAACATACATGCAGATCTTTTCTACAGTGCTCAGAATACCTTCTTTAGATGGTCAGAAAAAAGCCCTCTCCACTTGCATTCCCCACCTCACTGTTGTCTCTTTGCTTATGTTCACTGGTGCCTTTGCCTACGCAAGGCCACCCACCGATTCTTCTTCTGATCTAGATATAGTTTTTGCTGTGATATATACCATAATTCCTCCCACATTAAATCCATTTATTTACAGTATGAGAAATAAAGAAATTAAGACTGCTTTGTGGAAACTGTTCTATAAAAATAGTGTTGTATACTGTTCTATATGTTAAAGTTTGGCAATGCCATTTTTAACCCAGCAACATAACTTTTGGTAGAGTATATTCTTTCCATGCATGAGGTTCCTTGCCTTTACCCCTGGCAAGTCCTGGCTGCGGGATAATGATTCCACGTCTGAAGTCATAGAGGGTTACTGCTGTCAGTATTGTCAGTGCTGACAATACTGAACTAAATGGACCCAGTGAAATAAGTGTAAACCAGTTTGTTCTGTTCCTGAATCTGTGATACAAATCATTCCATAATTTCTCCACCTCATTTTTCATATAATTCATCGTCAATTGATCACGCATTTCACCATTTTCTCAAGACAGTGTATTTCACTTACAAGTGATACATGTATACGACAATCGAATGTAACCATATTAACAAATATTCCATGTAAACATTTAGTTAGAAAAAGAAAGTTGAAGAACATAAAATGTATCATTTCCCCAAAATGTTCTGAACAGAACATGACCTTGTGGGGCATTTTGTTCTTGATCATTCTACAATACTATAAAATTTATTTTTGCATAAAAATGTCATCTGGCAATTTTCTTTCTATTGTTTTATAATATTGATTAGTAGAACCATCTAATTTGAACTTTTGTTGTCCAGTGGGTTGTGTTCACGGTAACTTATCCCTCCAAGAGCTGCATGCCAGAGCTGGGTCTCCACTCTTAGTCTATTATACTCATACTACACACACTGGCAGACATGCAGCACACAAACCTACAGACATGGACACACACTGATCATAAAAAGAAAACAAGAACACAAGCAACACCCCCCCCCCATTGACCCAGGGAGACAGTTCCCTTCATGTGCAGATAGCACTTGTGCAGAGCAAATTTTCACACATCACAGCGCAGGAATGCTTGGAGATTGGGGTGACAATATGATAAAATTTATACATTCAGAAATTACTAAGCAAAATACAGTATTAAATTATTATATGCTATTACGACAGAGATGTGCATAACATTATGCAGAACATTAACACAACAAATCTTTAGCATCTCCACTCTTTTCAGTTCACACAACCATCATTTCTAATGTATATCAACACCCTGAATGACAGGAACCAACTGGAAACTAATAGAAAAATACAAGGAACAATTACGGACCACATACCTCATCATTCATTAATGGAGGCCAATCCACATGTACTATACTGTGAAGGCTTGAGATCAGTTTACTTGTAAGCTTGCTATACCCCATTTATGCCCATCCAACTGTTTTTTGTCTGTGGAACTGGCAATGTTACAGGTGCCACATACCGGTAATTTAGGACTAAAAAAGAAAAGCAATTGTTGTTAACTGTTTTTATTAATAATTATATATTTCTTGTTAGCCATGTGGAGGCTTTATTACAATCAAGTGATATATAAACTTTGTTAAATGAAACAAATAAACAGATGTTATTCCCACAGCAACTGGGTCAGATAGGTCAGTCTGGGACTGACTATCCCAAAGTCACACAATATGTTTTATGACTGATTTTAGCCATGGTCTCTCATGTCCTACTCCACTTAATATTCCTCCGTTTTCCCCCACATTCTGGAAAAATGACATAGAAGTGAGTAAACTGGGGGGATGGAAGTAATCTTTTCTGATAGGTCTGGAAATGTATTGCAGATAAAGGCACATGACAGGAAATAAATAAATAATAAAAAATGGAATGGTAGTTAGAATTCTCTTCAGTTAGAATTATTGCAGTCAGGTTTTGCACTAAAGGAGTCATATTGAAGGGCAGCCCCATGTATAATACAATATAGCAATTCAGCCAGGATGTTACCAGGAAATGGATAGTCTGTGAAAGCCTATCTCTATCTAGAAATGGCTACAGTATAACTAAATAAATAGCCGTAGAGTGATCATTTTTCATGTACTGAAGCACATGTTGTATCTGTTGTTGTTTGTTTGTTTCTACTACCAAAGTCGAAGCAGCAAAATTGCCTTGAGGATTCCGATCAGCTCTGCTGCGCTCTTGGGAGTAGGATCCCAAGATGCCTAAACAGAATTAACTAACACTCCCTCCCATGCCTGCTGGCACTAACAGCTGATGCTACATTTAGTGACTATTACCTTTAAATATGCTGTCTTTTTTAAAGGGAAAAAATACTTGGTTACATGTTTGGGGGTAAGTGCCAAGGGAAGGTTGAAAGTGCTTGGTTGAGAAGGTACATGGGCTCTTGCATCCGAAGCATATCATACCCTATGAATTTTATGCTTGAAGATATTTCAATTGCTTGCCAACTTTTTCTAACTGGATTATAATTTTGTTTGATTAAATCCAGACTTGGCGATGCTATTAGTAGACCCATTGACTGCAGAGGTTCTGTTGCAAGTATATGACTAAATGTGAGTCCAACCCAATATATTTGATTATAGTTGTATAATTGTGAGATCTGGTACGCCACATTGAATGGGAAATTGTGACAAAAATGGAAGTGCACAAGTCAAGTTATAAAAGACGATATAAGTATTTTATTATTCATGTGACAGTAATAACCGCAAAACCAATACGGTGTGGTGAGCTCTTATGTACATGTATGTGTATGTAGGCTTCTCTTTTGGATGTTCCATCAAACGCACAGATATTAGAAGAAGGATTGAGGGGGTATAGTCTATACCCTCCAACATTCCTCATATGAAACTAGGGATATTCTGTTTACATAAGTGTCATTCCACCCCATGCCCATTAGACAAAATCAAGTGAACACCTCAAGCAGCAAATGCTGGGGATTGGTGAAGCGGCAGTGAGGTTGGGAGGTGCCCTGCCCTGTATTAACTCATTGTATTCTTATAAGCTGTTTAGGACCATGCCCTCACAATGCAGCATACAAACAAGAGCAAGGCAAGATATAAAGGTATAATAGCTACATGACCAAACATACAACATACTTTAAGAAGCTGTCCTGTAAAACCCAATTATGACCTAAGTTAAAGGTAGCATTAAACATAAATGTCTTCACCACTTGCCTAAGTGCCTGTACACATGGGGTAAGGCATAAGTCAATAGGAAGGGAGGGTATGAGCTCATGATATAATAAGCCAGAAAATCAACAGTGAAATATTTGATTTTCCTATCCCTTATTTTTGCAGTCCCAAGCAGAAACCGACCTACCAAACCTTCAGGGAGCCTCTGTTCATACTGCGTGTTCTGTCTTCAGTTTACGGAGGTTACCTAATTTGTGCAGGCCTGCTGCAAATTATCCCAAATTAAAAGCATGTGCATGTGTGCATAGTGATAACAAAGTCAGTTTATACGAGCTCCAATTCCAGTTCTTACCCGGGTGCTGCTGCAAGCCACTGCCAGACTAAGGAGCACATATATATAATGGGTATAATAGTAACCTGCCATTTATTTTGGCTAAAAGAAGTAGATTGATTTTGAGCACATAACTCTGAAATTACTTGATGATATGTGTTGTGCTCTTAACTCTTAATATTGTATAGGTCACATGCAAGGACATGCAGATTGTTCTGAGTAAACAGAACTGCTCTGCAAGAAAGCTCACAGTGCAAGTTGCAAATCAGTGTTGCTGGGAGCAATTGGGACAATCCTGGATAAAATGAGAAGCCAAAATGACTTCTGTAATTCCAGGAGTGTCCTGGGAAAATTGTGACACTTGAAGGCTATGCTAGCCTCCCCACACCATGCACAAATTTCAAATAGGTGCTGGGGGGGGGGGGTCAGTGACAATCCGAGGGGGAAAGCATAGAATGCATGGTGGATTTGACTGTTTAAAGGAACTTTAATGGGTTAATAAATATTTATAAACAAACAATCCTATCTTCTTCCTTATACAGGTAATGTGTGAACACGTTGTGTGAATAAAATGTCCAATCTTACCTCCATGTCTACATTTCTGCTGTTGGGATTCTCAGACATTCGAGAACTACAGATCTTACACTTTTTTGTTTTCTTGTTGTTGTACTCGGTGGCAATAATGGGGAATTTTCTCATTATTGCAGTAGTTGTCTTCGATCACCACCTTCACACCCCCATGTACTTCTTTCTACTGAATTTGGCCATGATGGACCTTGGAACTATTTCTGTCATGGTACCCAAATCGATGGCTATTTCTCTTTTAAACAGCAGGTTCATGTCTTATTCTGGATGTGTTGCTCAAGTCTTTTTTTCATATTTATTTGGAACATCAGATCTTGCCCTCCTAACTATAATGGCACATGACCGCAATGTTGCTATTTGCAACCCACTCCAATATGAGTTAATTATGAACAGAGGAGCCTGTATACGGATGGTAGCCATTGTATGGATTATCAGTCTTCTTAATGCCACCCTACATGCTGGTTGCACCTTTGCAAACACCTTCTGTTCTAATGCTGTCAATCAATTCTTCTGTGAAATCCCAAGGTTACTGAAGCTTTCCTGCACTGACTTTTACTTAGTTGAAGTTGGGTTTCTTGTGCTAGGATGGAGTATAGGGCTCGGTTGCTTCATTTTCATCATCATAACATACATTCAAATCTTTTCTACAGTGCGTAGAATCCCTTCTGTTCATGGTCAGAAAAAGGCCCTTTCCACTTGCCTGCCTCACCTCATGGTTGTCTCTGTGTTTATGTTCACTGGAGTATTTGCTTATGCAAAGCCACCCACAGATGCTGCTTCTAATGTGGACATAGCTTTTGCTGTGGTCTATACCATCATTCCTCCCACATTGAATCCATTCATCTACAGTATGAGAAACAAGGAAATAAAAACTGCTATGTGGAAACTCTTAGATTATGGGCATTCTTCTAAAAATATATTTTGAGTTTTTAAAAATGGGATTGTATATTCAATGTGAATGTTTTGATATACAGTTTTTAACCTAGCACTAGAACCTTGGGGTGGACATTGGCTTTGCATGTAGGAAGTTCCTGCTGTAACCCCTGGCATCTGCAGGTGGACGAATGAATGGTTCCATATCTCAAGCCATAGGGAGCCACTACCAATCAGTGTCAACAATACTGAGCTAAATGGACCAATGGGCTGATTCAGTGTAAAGTAACTTCCTGTGTTCCTCACTCTGCAATGCAAATAGTCTTATAATTTATTCACCTTATTCTCCATGCCATTCATTGCCATTTGTTCATCCTCTTCACCCTTCTCCCCCCAAAAATGTGTTTTACTTACTACTGATACAAGTATAGTACAATTAGATATAACTGTTTCAGCAAATACTATTTCCAATGCCTTTAGTAAGAAAATGAAAGTTCAAAAGCATAAAATGTATGTCCCCAAAATAATTATTAATTTTATTATATTTTTGCTTCCCACTCCAATCTCTGAGTGGTGTGAGATTCCAGGGGTTCCAGGAATTTACCCAGGGTTAAATTCACAGTACCTAGGAACGTAACCCCCACTTAATGGAGGTTGCCTATATAGAGCAATCAAATGTAACAAATATTCATTCTAATAAGAAAAAGTGTTGAAAAATGTGTAATTTTCCCATCAGAATTTTCAGTTTTACTGTAGTGTAGACAGAATCATACATTTTGATTGTGATCATTCTAAATTATAAAACTTGTTTTTTGATAAAATAAAATATGATGCTGCAATCTTCCTTCTCTTATTTTGATAATATTAATTGCTAGAAACATTTCCCTTGCCATATTCCATCTTCCCATCAGTCACCCTGGAGACTGCCTCTACCTCTGGAGTTGTTAGGATCCACCTCTGGCTCAGTCCATTGGAATTTCTTTCCACTAAATAGTGCCATTCACCGCTCTAAGAGATACTGCTGTCACAAACCCAGCTATCCTTGCAGTTACTTCCAGGCTAACATAATTAACAGGAAACTAAAATATTATCTTAAAGGTTAGCAAACTGAATTTGTGAATCTTAAAAGTGCTACATAGGACTGCTAACAAGAAACCCAATAAATTTCCAGACCTATAGGTAAAGATTATTCCCTTCACCCAGCTTATTCACTTCTACATCTTTTTTCCAAAAGATGTAAAAAGGTGTTAAGTAGACTACAACCTCATTCCATCATTCATTAATTTTACATTGTTTCTGTAAATAATCTTTAAATTTCTTCCAATCTTCTTCCACCTGCTCTTCTCCCTGGTCTCAGATTCTGCCAGTCATTTCTGCTAATTCCATATAGTCCATCACTTTCATCTGCCATTCTTCCAAAGTGGGTAGTTCTTGTGTCTTCCAATACTTCGCGATAAGTATTCTTGCTGCTGCTGTTGCATACATAAAAAAAGTTCTATCTTTCTTTGGCACCAATTGGCCAACCATACCCAGGAGAAAGGCCTCTGGTTTCTTCTGGAAGGTATATTTGAATACCTTTTTCAATTCATTATATATCATCTCCCAGAAAGCCTTAATCCTTGGGCACGTCCACCAAAGGTGAAAGAATGTACCTTCAGTTTCCTTACATTTCCTTACATGATGTTGGATTGAAGTTAAGGGGTTCATAGCAACAAGGTTTGAGGTATTAGGGGAAAATGGAATGTTAAATAGAGGGAAAGGTAAAGTTAAAATATTAAGATAAAAATTAAGACAAAAGTAAGGAGGGAAAGGATTTGCTGAACAAACAAATCGTATTGGAATACAAAGGAGGGAGGTGTGGGGAAGTCCAAGAAACAAGTCAAAGCAAGAATTGTTTTGAAAGATGAAATTGTTTTTTAATGGTTGTTATTTTTCTTTTTGTGTTTGTTTTTATTTGGTATTCTTTTTTCTATTTTGTTTGTTTGTTTGTATTACATTGTGAAAATCTTAATAAATATTTATAAGTGGACTACAACCTGAGAGACCAAGGTTAAACTCAACCATGAAACTCACTGAGTGGCTTTGGGCCAGTCACTGCCTCTCAGTCTAATGTACTTCATGAGTTTGCTGTGAGGGTATGATTTATTTATTTAGTTAGTTAGTTGATAATGTTTGCATATTTGACCATAATGTGCAAACTGGACTACCTGTATTAAAAGTGCTGGAAAAATGTGAAGGTGAGAGGGAGCCCAAAGAAAAAAGTTTGAGAACCACTGCTTTAGTTCAATGGTCTAATGAAATAATGAATGGTCATGGTTAAATGGTTAAAGGAGAACATTGGTTCAAGGGCAATTCTGCAGAGGGGGAGAATCTGCATTCTCCATGAAGCCTAACCTACCTTGCAGGCCTTTTCTTAGAATAAGGTGGAGTAATCCATGTCCCCCATTGTCCCCATTGGGATAGACGGAAAACAGTGCAACTGGGCAACCCTAGGTTTCTTTCTAAAACTTATGCAGCAGAGTGCAGCATAGGAAATGACAACACATCAGCCACCAGCCTCCATGATGCAGAGAGATGTTGCCTTCCTCCAACCCTCACTATAAACTGATTTGGATGCACTGGCTCCAGTTTCCCACCTCAGATACACCACATCATTTTTACAGCAATTTTCATGGGGGGGGGGGAGAGATTTGTACCATTTTAGCTCAGACCTATGCAGGAGTAAGGGAACAGTAGTGCAGGAGGAGGAACAAAACAACTACTCACACCCTTGTTTGATGCATATCACAAGGTGTGCTTCCACATGGCAGTTTATTGTGGACTTGGTGCTGGTCATGCTCAGAAAGTTCTCATGTCATCCACACAATTTTGTTCCCATCAAAATTCCAGCCTATACTTTTTCTTTCTTTAACCTGGATTATCTGCATTGAGGTCGAAAAAATAACTCATCGTGCATCTGCTTTCCTTGCTGGTGTGGAAACTCCTAAGCACATTTTCATTGTGAATGAATGGGCTGTTTCTCAGCTGGGTGGTAACTTTTCAGTGAGCAGCCTTTGTTCCCATAACCCCATTTCAATTGACTCCTTTCATGAACAGTTTTCAAAAGATATGTAATGGTGGAAATCAATGCTTGGGGCTGCTTGCTCTGATCACAGAGCTGCTTTGTGCTATGTGATCTGCCCTGGACCTCCTAAGAGCTAGTCTACCGTCTCCTTGTGTAGTAAGATTTTGTCCTAACCTCAGTCATTCAGTGGGGAATAGGGTTGGGTTTCAGTGTGGTAGGGGATTTCGTTTTGGTTGTTGCTGTTACAGGAATAATAAAATATTTATACCACCATTTATAACTTGGTTTATGCGCTGCCTTTTTAGCCACAATTTCCCATTAAATGTGGTGTACCAGAGTTAACAAATATGAAACATACTGGGTTGGATCCATATTTAGTCCTACTTGCAGGAGACCTGCTGAAATCAATGGGTCTATTCCAAGTGTTACCAAGTCTGGACCCAGCCTAACAAAATGATGATCCAGTTAGAAAGAAACTATACATTTTTAAAAGTAGAGCAGTTTAGTGATGGCTTCATTGTTCCAAGTATGTATGTATGAGATCCCTTGAAAACTGATAGAAGACCAGAAGACAAACAAATTGGCGAACACCTTGAGATTGCATAAAAGTAATAGGAAACTACTGAACCCCCTTACATCATTTTGAAATACAGTACCTTTAATTGGGAAATTCAGTTTCCCCTCCAGCTGTTTTAAGGTAAAATGCAGTTCATATGTGAGAGTCCATGCATCTTCTTTCAATCTTCCTGTGGAACTTACCACTGAAGATGTAGCTGTTTTCCCCATTTTAAAAAGATTGCATATATGAGAATAATGGTCACTAAAGGTTACATCAGGTATTAGTGCCAGCAGACATGGCAGGGAGAGTTATTTTAAGCCTGTTTTGCCGTCTTGAGAGCTTACTCCCAAGAGTAAGCACAACTGATCACACTCCTCAGGTATATGTTGGTAGTCCTTTGGTAGCAGACACAAAGAAACAGCAGATACAACGTGCGTCAATACATGAAAAATGATCACACATGTGGTGAAATCCAAGGCTATTTATTTTGCAATATTCAAATAGTGTAGCCATGTCTAGATAGATTTCCATAGCAATCCATGATGAATTGTGGTATTGCATTATACATAGGGCTGCCCTTCAGAAGCCTCAGTTAGTGCAGAAACTGACTGCAGTATTTCTAACTGAAGTTGTATGATGGATAGTGACACCCCAACCTTTTTGGAGTCTTAATGCTTTGAACCCCTCCAATGTAGGCACAAGTTGTATATATGTGTAAACTAAGCATATATCATAAAGACACGACAGTCTCTGTTGTCCCTCATTCCAAAGGAAACACGAACCCTGGGTAAATTCCTGGAACCCCTGGAATCTCACACCACTCAGATATTGGAGTGGCAAGCAAAAATATAATAAAATTAATAATTATTTTGGGGACATACATTTTATGCTTTTGAACTTTCATTTTCTTAAAAAAGGCATTGGAAATAGTATTTGCTGAAACAGTTATATCTAATTGTACTATACTGGTATCAGTAGTAAGTAAAACATTGTTTGGGGGGAGAAGGGTGAAGAGGATAAACAAATGGCAATGAATGGCATGGAGAATAAGGTGAATAAATTATAAGACTATTTGCACTGCAGAGTGAGCAACACAGGAAGTTACTTTACACTGAATCATCCCATTGGTCCATTTAGCTCAATATTGTTGACATTGATTGGTAGTGGCTCCCTATGGCTTGAGATATGGAACCATTCATTCCTCCACCTGCAGATGCCAGGGGTTACAGCAGGAACTTCCTACATGCAAAGCAAATGTCCACCCCAAGGTTCTAGTGCTATGTTAAAAACTGTATATCAAAACATTCACATTGAATATACAATCCCATGTTTAAAAACTCAAAATATATTTTTAGAAGAATGCCCATAATCTAAGAGTTTCCACAAAGCAGTCTTGATTTCTTTGTTTCTCATGCTATAGATGAATGGATTCAACATAGGAGGAATTACAGTATAGATCACAGCAAAAGCTATATCCAGATCAGAAGAATCATTAGTGGGAGGCCTTGCATAGGCAAAGAGTGCAGTGCCCATAAACAAAGAGACAACAGTGAGGTGGGGAAGGCAAGTGGAGAGGGCTTTTTTCTTACCATGTACTGAAGGAAGTCTGCGCACTGTAGCAAATAGCTGCATGTATGTTATGATAATGAACATGAAGCATCCTAGTCCCAGGCAACACCCTAACACAATAACCCCTACTTCGACAAGGTAGATATTAGAGCAAGAGAGCTTCAGTAATGTTGGAACTTCACAGAAGAACTGATGGACGTCATTTGAACAGAAGGTGATTGCAAAAGTGCTACAAGCGTGTAACATGGCATAAAGAAGACTAGCAATCAACACAATGAGGGTCATCTGAATACAAGCTCCTTTGTGCATAATTGTCTCATACTGTAATGGGTTGCAGATGGCAACATAGCGATCATGTGCCATTACTGTTAGAATGGCAAAATCTGCTGCGACAAAGAACATATAGAAGAAAACCTGGGCCACACACCCAGAGTAAGAAATAGACCTGCTGTTCATGATGGAATTGGCTAATGATTTCGGCATCGTGACAGAAGCAGAGCCCATGTCCATCATTGCCAAATTAGTTAGGAAAAAGTACATTGGTGTATGGAGGTGATGGTCTAGCACTATTGTAGCAATAATGAGAAGATTTCCAGCCATGGTGATCAAGTACAATCCTAGGAACAGAAAGAAGTATAAGATCTGTAGTTCTCGTACATCTGAGAATTCCCACAGCAGAAATGTTGACATGGAAGTAAGATTGCTCATTTTTTCTTCAATATTTGCATTTTCTCTGTTGGAGGAAGAAGCTAAAAAGTGTTAATATTGATTAACAAGCTAATTTAAGCATGCTTCTTGAAATTTCATTATATATTCCACATTATTTTGCTAATCAAGTAGTGGAAAAACAATTGAAATTAAAGATTATGCCCAAATAGCCAGTTTGTAAATTGAAGCTTCTATATCTGTTATTATCTAAAGTATCTCAAACATTTTCACTCTAAAATTGATATATAAACACATATTGTCTATTTTTGTTCAGTCTTCATGTTTAGAGGATTCTGCGGGAGGCAGTGGAAGACCGGAGTGCCTGGCGTGCTCTGGTCCATGGGGTCACGAAGAGTCGGACGCGACTAAACGACTAAACAGCAACAACAACAACAAGTAAGCTTACAGTAATATGAAGCTATCTGGGGGCTTTTAAACTACTTCCTTTAGTTGCCTTACCCCACAAAAGAAGTTGCTATTAATGCCACTTGGAGAGCTGTCCCATCGCTTGTGGCCTATTTCAAACCCAGGTTTTTCAAAACTATAACTTAGAGTATATATGTGTTTGTGAAGGAATTATACCAGAAAGATATGGATGTCTTGTACACCCCAGGTACTGTGATTGCTGACCTTGAGCCAGACATCCTGGAGAGTGAAGTCAAATGGGCCTTAGAAAGCATTGCAAATAACAAGGCCAGTGGAAGTGATGGTATTCCAGCTGAACTATTTAAAATTTTAAAAGATGATGCAGTTAAGGTGCTACACTCAATATGCCAGCCAGTTTGGAAAACTCAGCAGTGGCCAGAGGATTGGAGAAGGTCAGTCTACATCCCAATCCCAAAGAAGGGCAGTGCTAAAGAATGCTCCAACTACCGCACAATTGCACTCATTTCACACGCTAGCAAGGTTATGCTTAAAATTCTTCAAGGAAGGCTTAAGCAGTATGTGGACCGAGAACTCCCAGAAGTGCAAGCTGGATTTAGAAGAGGCAGAGGAACCAGAGACCAAATTGCAAACATGCGCTGGATTATGGAGAAAGCTAGAGAGTTCCAGAAAGACATCTACTTCTGCTTCATTGACTATGCAAAAGCCTTTGACTGTGTCGACCACAGCAAACTATGGCAAGTTCTTAAAGGAATGGGAGTGCCTGATCACCTCATCTGTCTCCTGAGAAATCTCTATGTGGGACAAGAAGCTACAGTTAGAACTGGATATGGAACAACTGATTGGTTCAAAATTGGGAAAGGAGTACGACAAGGCTGTATTTTGTCTCCCTGCTTATTTAACTTATATGCAGAATTCATCATGCGAAAGGCTGGGCTGGATGAATCCCTAGCCGGAATTAAGATTGCTGGAAGAAATATCAACAACCTCAGATATGCAGATGACACAACCTTGATGGCAGAAAGTGAGGAGGAATTAAAAAACCTTTTATTGAGGGTGAAAGAGGAGAGCGCAAAATATGGTCTGAAGCTCAACATCAAAAAATCGAAGATCATGGCCACTGGGCCCATCACCTCCTGGCAAATAGAAGGGGAAGAAATGGAGGCAGTGAGAGATTTTACTTTCTTGGGCTCCATGATCACTGCAGATGGTGACAGCAGCCACGAAATTAAAAGACGCCTGCTTCTTGGGAGGAAAGCAATGACAAACCTAGACAGCATTTTAAAAAGTAGAGACATCACCTTGCCAACAAAGGTCCGTATAGTAAAAGCTATGGTTTTCCCAGTAGTGATGTATGGAAGTGAGAGCTGGACCATAAAGAAGGCTGACCGCCGAAGAATTGACGCTTTTGAATTATGGTGCTGGAGGAGACTCTTGAGAGTCCCATGGACTGCAAGAAGATCAAACGCATCCATTCTTAAGGAAATCAGCCCTGAGTGCACACTGGAAGGACAGATCGTGAAGCTGAGGCTCCAATACTTTGGCCACCTCATGAGAAGAGAAGAATTCGTGGAAAAGACCCTGATGCTGGGAAAGATGGAGAGCACAAGGAGAAGGGGAAGACAGAGGACGAGATGGTTAGACAGTGTTCTCGAAGCTACAAACATGAGTCTGACCAAACTGCGGGTGGCAGTGGAAGACAGGAGTGCCTGGCGTGCTCTGGTCCATGGGGTCACGAAGAGTCGGACACGACTGAACGACTAAACAACAACAACATGTGTTTGTGAATAAGGCAGAATTCTAAGGCAACAGCGTATTTTGAATGTAGTCTGATACATATAAATAGTAAATTGAATGCATTATATTGACAAAAAATCTCCTAATGAATTTCACCTGCCAGTAGTGCTACTGTTTGTGCCAATATATGTCTCTGATACTTCAGTGGGTGATAATGATCTGGGGTGGTTTCATGTCCCCATGAAATGTAACACAAATCTAGTTCTGCCTGCATGAATTTTCATGTCATCACTCTCTTATTTTTATGACATGGAAAAAAAGCCTGCTGCAAATTATCCAGTTACTGGGATCAAGGGTGCAGCCTTGATTGGGATCGTTCTTCCAGCACACAGACTGAATGGAACAGAACACAGCCCAGTTCCATCATACACACATAACAAATGGACCACACAGTTGAATGATACAATATATCTGCATCAGCTACATCTATTTGCCTTTGGAGCAATAATAAGGAATGTGTTTAGTATACCAGGTGGTCATCGTTCATTTTAAAGTTGAGCACTCTAATAAGGACTGGTATCAGCATACAAGAGTATATAAAACCCCTTTAAAATTGATAGATGAGAAGAAAATAAAATGCTGATAGACACATCTAGATTACATCAGAGTAGAAGGAAACTACCAAACCACCTTAAATCGTTTTAAAATACCTTTGATGATAAGATTCAATTTTCTCTCCAGCTACTTTAGGGTACGATATGATAAAGATGTCAGAATCCATGCATCTTCTCAATCAAGCTCTTTCGGCCTTCTTGCAGCACTTGCCACAGTACGTGTAACTTTCCCCCCTCCTTTAAATAGACTGCATATATGAGGATAATAGTCACTAAATTGGCAACAGTAGACAAGGGAGGGATCATTCTTTTAAGTCTTATTTGTCATCTTGGGATCTTACTCCCAAGAGTCCAGCACAGCTGATTTGAAAACATTGCTGAAAGTTACTGCTTCTACTTTCACAGTAGACAAAAGAAAAAGAAAAAGTATTTATATAGAAATTATACAGGAGGGGGCCCAAAATCAAACTTGTTTTACACCCCCTGGGAAAACTATTAAACCTGAAAGAAAGCCCACAAGTCGATGCAAAATTTTAGTGCAAGGATCAGAGGAGAGCTGGAGTATAACATTTACCCAGTGAAATGACAATGGCCACTTATCCTTCTTCCACAGTAAGTGGCAGTTGCGGCCCACCATGGTGCCTCCCTAAGTCCCTGGAGCCTCGCCATGTTGCCCTGAATTTTGGGTTCCTCCCCAGCCACCACAGAACATCTTGCCAATCCACGGTGGCCTGGGGGGGTGGACCTTTTGCAGGCTTCACTCAGGTCCACTCCCTGGACTTATAATCAGGCCAACGCAACTCACTGTAGCCCAGTCAGCCTTGTAGTTTTGCTATGGACCCTTCCTCCCAACCACACCCTGTCATGCCTCGGTTCCCCACCGGGGGCTGAGGGGGATACACGCCCAATGCCTATGCCAAGTTTTACCTACATATGAAATCAATAAAATTGTGGCCTTTTAATCCCATTACAGTTGTCATGTCTATTCATTCTTCCCACCAGTCAGCGAGGCTCCCTGGGGGCATGGACCTGGGGGCACCCTGTAAATGCCGCTGCTGTTGGGGGGGTGTATCACCCGTCCACCCCTCCAGGTCAGAAGATAGACTAAAGGATTCCGCCAAAGGACTAACCTGCCAAAATTGTGACTAGTGCTACGGGGAAGGCAAAACCTGACAATCAGGGAAAATTCCTTCCCAGCTCCGAAAAACAGCAACCATTAAGGAATCATAGGAAAGGCCACTAAGCTGGATAGGAAAAGGTTAGAAGAAAAGCAGAAAAACAATAGCAATGCTAAAGGGTGGGCATGGTGGGTGACATTACAAGGCTTACTTGGCTGCAGTGAGTTGCGTCGGCCTGATTATAAGTCCAGGGAGTGGACCTGAGTGAAGCCTGCAAAAGCTCCACCCCCCCCAGGCCACCGTGGATTGGCAAGATGCTCTGCGGTGGCTGGGGAGGAACCCAAAAGTCAGGGCAACATGGCGAGGCTCCAGGGATTTAGGGAGGCACCATGGTGGGCCGCAACTGCCACTCACTGTGGAAGAAGGGTAAGTGGCCATTGTTACTTCACTGGATAAATGTTATACTCTAGCTCTCCTCTGATCCTTGCACTAAAATTTTGCATCGACTTGTGGCCTTCCTTTCAGATTCAATAGTTTCCCCAAGGGGTGTAAGACAAGATTGATTTTGTGCCCCACTCTTGTATAATTTCTACATAAATGCTTTTTTTGTCTACTGCGAAAGTAGAAGCAGTAACTTTCAGCAATGTTTTCAGATCAGCTGTGCTGGACTCTTGGGAGTAAGATCCCAAGATGACAAATAAGACTTAAAAGAATGATCCTTCCCATGTCTACTGTTGCTAATTTAGTCACTATTATCCTCAAATATGCATGCAAGAAAAACAGTTACATGTACTGTGGCAAGTGCTGCAAGAAGGCTGAAAGAGCTTGGTTGAGAAGATGCATGGATTCTGACATCTTTCTCATATCGTTTCCTAAAGTAGCTGGAGAGGAAATTGAATCTTATCATTAAAGGTATTTTAAAACAATTTAAGGTGATTTGGTAGTTTCCTTTTACTCTAATGTAATCTAGTTGTGTCTATCAGCATTTTATTTTCTTCTCATCTTTCAATTTTAAAGGAGTCTTAAAGGTAAAGGTAAAGGAACCCCTGACTATTAGGTCCAGTCGTGGCCGACTCCAGGGTTGCGGCGCTCATCTTGCTTTATTGGCCGAGGGAGCCGGCGTACAGCTTCCGGGTCATGTGGCCAGCATGACTAGAGCAGCGCATAGAAACGCCATTTACCTTCCCGCCGTAGCAGTACCTATTTATCTACTTGCACTTTGAAGTGCTTTTGAATTGCTAGGATGGCAGGAGTAGGGACCGAGCAACGGGAGCTCACCCCGCTGCGGGGATTCGAACCACCGACCTTCTGATCAGCAAGTCCTAGGCTCTGTGGTTTAACCCACAGCGCCACCCGCATCCCAAAGGGGTGTATCATTCAACTGTGTGGTCCGTTTGTGATGCGTGTATGATGGAACTGGGCTGTGTTCTGTTCCAATCAGTCTATGTGTTGGAAGAAAGATCCCAATCAAGGCCACAGCTTTTTCCCCGGTAACTGGATAATTTGCAGCAGGTTTTTTTTTCCATGTCAGAAAAATAAGAGAGTGATGACATGAAAATTCATGCTGGCAGAACTAGATTTGTGTTACATTTCATGGGGACACAAATATACCCCAGATCATTATCATCCACTGAAGTATTAGAGACATATATTGGCACAAAAAGTAGCACTACCAGCCTGTGAAATTCATCAGGAGATTTTATGTCAGGGGTCAGCAAACTTTTTCAGCAGGGGGCAGTCCACTCTCCCTCAGACCTTGTGGGGGGGGTGGACTATATTTTGAAAATAAATATAACAATGAATGAATTCCTATGCCCCACAAATAATCCAGAGATGCATTTTAATTAAAAGGACACATTCTACCCATGTAAAAACACGCTGATTCTTGGACTGTCCACGGGCCGGATTTAGAAGGCGATTGGGCCAGATCTGACCCCCAGGCCTTAGTTTGCCTACCCATGTTTTATATCAATATAATACATTCAATTTAATATTTATCTGTAGCAGACTACATTCAAAATAGGCTGTTACCCTGTTACCTTAGAATTCTGTCTTATTCGCAAACACATGTATACTCTGTTACTTAGTTCTGAAAAACCAGGAGCACCTATAACTGAGGATAGCAATATGTTATAGTTTCCAATTTCAATACCTGACATTTCCATATATATATATATATATATATGAGAATGAAAGATTAGGTAGTGGACTAGTCATGTAGATTTAGACAGTATTTTGCAAGATAGGCATATAGAAGCACCCTAATTCAGTGGTATACAAAGTGCTTTGTATGCAAGATCTCCTCATTTGACAGATGGTTTCAGGTTTGGGAGCTGCCAGTCCAACACTATCTTCTTCAAGTGATATCTAAATGCCATATAAAACGTATGTTTAACATCATGATTATCTCTTCAAAGATTACTACAGTGGTACCTTGGGTTACATACACTTCAGGTTACATATGCTTCAGGTTACAGACTCCACTAACCCTAAAATATTAACTCAGGTTAAGAACTTTGCTTCAGGATGAGAACGGAAATTGTGCAGCAGCAGCAGTGCAGCAGCAGCAGGAGGCCCCATTAGCTAAAGTGGTGCTTCAGGTTAAGAACAATTTCAGGTTAAGAACGGACCTCCAGAACGAATTAAGTTCTTAACCGGAGCTACCACTGTATAGCAGATGAGGGTTTGAATTAGGCCACAAGAGATAGGACAGCTCTCCAAGTGACATTAATCACAGCTTCCTTTGTGGGGCAAAGCAACTAAAGGAAGTTGTTAAAACACCCCCAGATAGCTTCATGTTACTTCAAGATTACCCAGAACATGCAGACTGAGCAGAAATAGAAAATATTAGTTAATATATAAAGTTTGGAGTGAAATCAGTGTTTGAGATACTTTAGATACTTTATATAAGAACAGATATGCAAGCCTCAATTTACAAATGGGCTATTTTGGCATAATCTTTAATCTAAATTATTTTTACACTGCTTGATTAGCAAAAGAATGCGGAATATATAATGAAATTTCAGGAAGCATGGTTGTTGTTGTTGTTGTTGTTTTAATTTTAATCTGTTGGGAGCAGCCCAGAGTGGCTGAGGAAACCAAGCCCGATGGGTGGGGTATAATAAATAAATAAATAAATAAATAAATGATATAATTAGCTCATTAATCATTATTAACACGTTTCAGCTTCTTCCTCCAACAGAGAGAATGCAAATATTGAAGAAAAAATGAGCAATCTTACTTCCATGTCAACGTTTCTGCTGTGGGAATTCTCAGATGTACGAGAACTACAGATCTTATACTTCTTTCTGTTCTTAGGATTGTACTTGATCACCATGGCTGGGAATCTTCTCATTATTGCTGCATTTGCGCTAGACCATCACCTCCATACACCAATGTACTTTTTCCTAACTAATTTGGCAATGATGGACATGGGCTCTGCTTCTGTCATGATGCCCAAATCATTAGCCAATTCCATCATGAACAGCAGGTCTATTTCTTACTCTGGGTGTGTGGCCCAGGTTTTCTTCTATATGTTCTTTGTAGCAGCAGATTTTGCCATTCTAACAGTAATGGCACATGATCGCTATGTTGCCATCTGCAACCCATTACAGTATGAGACAATTATGCACAAAGGAGCTTGTATTCAGATGACCCTCATTGTGTTGATTGCTAGTCTTCTTCATGCCATGTTACACACTTGTAGCACTTTTGCAATCACCTTCTGTTCAAATGACGTCCATCAGTTCTTCTGTGAAGTTCCAACATTACTGAAGCTCTCCTGCTCTAATATCTACCTTGTCGAAGTAGGGGTTATTGTGTTAGGGTGTTGCCTGGGACTAGGATGCTTCATGTTCATTATCATAACATATATGCAGCTATTTGCTACAGTGCGCAGAATTCCTTCAGTACATGGTCAGAAAAAAGCCCTCTCCACTTGCCTTCCCCACCTCACTGTTGTCTCTTTGTTTATGGGCACTGCGCTCTTTGCCTATGCAAAGCCTCCCACCGGTGCGTCTTCTGATCTGGATATAGCTTTTGCTGTGATCTATACCATAATTCCTCCCATGTTGAATCCATTCATCTATAGCATGAGAAACAAAGAAATCAAGACTGCTTTGTGGAAACTCTTAGATTTTGGGCATTCCTCTAAAAATAGATAAATATATATTTCTATAAAACGGCATCTGCACTTCTTCCTGTGAATGGTGGGCCCTGCAATTCCATTGTTCTGTGACCCTCTCACCTTATTATTCATGGAATTCATCCATTTGTTTTAAAATTGCATCTTTCATCTGCAACTGTTTCAATGATCGGATCTAATTTCCCACGTGTCTTCTTAGACATAATACCTAAAGGAGAGACATTAAGAGTGGGGCAGGGTGGGAAACCAGGAGGGCTCAGAACCCTCCCCTCCCCTTCCTATTTCTATTTACCAGTGTAACTGATTTTATATTATAGATCAAGTTTACTGATCAGTAACAGTGGATGAGTAGGAAAATTCCAGCCTGATGTTGACACAAGTCCTTGTTGTTATGGTGTTTTAAATTTCATGGTATATATTGTTGTACACTATTCTATGATAATATATGAATTGGTGGTATAGACCTTTGATATTAAAAATAAATAAACCAGAGAGTGGGTGGCTCATAGACAGCAGGACAGCTGTGTGGGTATAGACCTGAGTCGTCCAAATAAATGGTACTTAGGGAAGAATTGTTTCAAACATGGAGCCAGTGTTCACACAGGTTGATTGTATTGGCTCCTCTGTAACTCTCTCAAGGTGGTGAGGACAATGGGGTCAGGTCAATATGTGCACAGAGCAATAAGACAGGATGGCAAATCTTTCAATACTGGGGCATGACTGATGCCATGGCTGGTCATGGCTGTGGCCAATCCCCAGCCAACCAGCAAAGGAACTCCCCAAGACCTGGGCCCTTATTTCCCCATTTGAACCTGGCTTTTGACTAGAAGGTAACACCCCCAAGGTTGCAATGACCAAGGGGAAATCCCCACTGGCCAAAGACCAGGAGGGTCTGGCTGGCCAGGAAGGAGGCAGAGGGTTAGGGTCTGCAACAGATGCCCATCAGGAAAGTGGTGAGCATCCATTATAGTAATCATATTCAGGCCAAGGAATACAATACAGCAAGTCACTATTTGCTATCAGCAATTCTTAAGAAGGCCTGGAGGTACACCAAATGGGTTTTAGGTCTTTAGATCTTTTGAATTCATAGACATATCTCTTTAGTATTTCACTGTAAAACCCTCTTGTCAGACATAACACATAACTCCAATTCTAGCCAAAGTTTATTGATGGTCCAAGTTAAAGGTTATATATGTATATTGGAACTGCTGAATAGCTTTGATTTTCCTTATGAGTTTTAGGTACCTGATCCTCTTAGAACAGCCAAGGGTTGATCTACATTTTTGGGGATGTGAAAAACTCCCCTGTACACACAAAATTAAGAAACAAAGTATACAATTTTATTAGTTACATGCAGCATTCTATATCATGGCAATGAGCAATAAATAATTGTAAAAGGAATACATTTGCATCCATAATTAATTATTAGCTAATTAATACAAATTGTATCTCAACCTACATCACTAGAACAAAAACATACATCATGCCTTTCAACCATTAAACTTTCTGTGTGGGGGTAGTTGAGGTGTGCTTTGTCCAGGGCTTCTTTTCCCCAGCTGGAATTGAGTTCTGGCAACTCTCAGGTCGGTGTCTTTGCCATTATAAGAGAACAAGGTGAGTTCATGATGCATTCCAGCCCCTCGTTATCTAGAAAAATAGCACTACCTTTGCCTCTTATTTCCAGATGTGAAAAAAAAGAAAGAAAAAGACATGTTATAGGGCGGGGAACCTATGGACAGTCATATGTTGTGGGATTCCATGCCCCAGATAGCATGACCTATGGATAGGAATCATGAGAACTGTACTCCAGAACATCTAGAGAGCACAGGTTCATCACTTCTGTTCTAGAGAGACAAACAACTTAGGAAAGAGAAAGAATCAGTCTCACAGGAAAACTGTAGCAAACTGTTATGGCTTGGTCTCTCCCACAAATGCGAGACGACTCTGCCTGTTAATTATTTCAGATTTATTGCTAAAACAACAAACTAGGATGGATCTCCTCTACTCATCATCCTCCCCAGAAGATGGAGTTGCCCGGACTGAGCTCATCCCCCTTCCCCAGCACAGAAGCCCCCACCTTCTCTTCTGGCAACTTTTGCACGTCTTGGCCACTTTTGAGATCCTACGAGATTTGGGAGAGAATGTTTCCTGCATTCCAACTTCTGGCTCACTATTGGAACTCCTACACAGCTGCCTGTCACTTTGGCCCTGTTTTTCTCCTCCCCTTTGTTCCAAGCTCAGATTACAGCTGCTCTCCCCCTCCTTTCTGCCTTCTGCTGCTAACTGTTCCCTCCTTATGCCTGCTTCTGATCCTCCTTTCAGCACCTGAGCTTTGCTGAGACAAACTCTGGGATAGTCTATGGGATAAGCAGAAATATATCACTGCAAATGGAACACTTGAACTTTGCGCGATAATATTTAATACACATAACACATCCATGTGTTCCATTGAACTAAAAATTCAGTTCCATTGAACTGAAAATTCTTAGAAAACTGGTTTCATGGCTGTGACCAAACAGATGATGCATTTAAGCTTCCTTCCTGGCAGTAAGCAGAGAAAAAAAAATCCAGAAACAACTATCACATCACAAAGCAGTTTCAGAAGAGGTTGTAAAGCAATATATCCACCAGATGGTGGCCAAAGCAGGGTGTTCATATATGGTGCAGATCAGTGGCAGAGTGCATGCTTTGTAGGCAAAAAATAAATAAAATGCTGAATTTCTGGAACCTTGGGTGAAAAGATCCTAAAAGTCAGGTTAGTCAGTTCTGAGAAAAAAATGATTTGGAGAGCTTTAGGGAAGATCTGCAAATGGGAAAATGCCAAGGGTGAATTTCCCAGAGGTATACTAGTGTATATACATCCAAAAGGTACTACACAGCAGAATATGACTGAAAACAAATACATTTGAGTATATCATGCTTTTCTTCTTATTATCTGTTATTATTATTATTTTCTTATTATTATCTGTTCCCTGTTATTCAGCTCAGGCCTCAACACAATGATGTAACATTTTGGGGCAAATATGCACCCCAGCAACCCAGCACTAGAGGCTAAAATAGAAAAAATCTCCACAGCTACCATGTACTTTCCCTTGGAGCTCAGATAGGATGGGATAAAGGATAACCAAACACTGCAAAAGACCAACATGCTGAACGTGATGAATTTGGCTTCGTTGAAACTGTCGGGTAACTTTCTAGCAAGGAAAGCCACACTGAAGCTGATAATGGCCAGAAAGCCCATATAGCCTAAAACACAGTAGAAGAAAGTAAGAGATCCCTCATTGCACTCCAATGTAAGTTCTTCTCTTACTGAATGAATGTCAACATCTGGAAATGGGGGAGAGGTTACCAACCACACAAAGCAAATGCCTGCTTGGATGAATGAGCAGGAAAGAACAATGGAGTTAGCTAATGACTTCCCCACCCAGTTCCTCATGCTGGATCCTGGTCTGGTGGCCATGAAAGCCAGGACCACTGTGGTGGTTTTGGCCAACACACAAGAAACAGCTACTGAGAATATGATTCCAAAAGCAGTTTGTCGGAGAAGACATGTCACCTTCTGTGGCTGGCCAATGAATAGCAATGAACAAAGGAAGCAGAGCAAGAGGGAGACAAGGAGAGTGTAGGTGAGGCCCCGGTTGTTGGCTTTGACAATGGGAGTGCTGCGGTGCTTCAGAAATGCTGCTAGCACCAGAGCTGTGATCAAGGAAGAGAAAAGGGCAAAAAGGGCTAAAGCGACCCCCAGTGGTTCTTTGAAAGACAAGAAGGAAGTCAGTCTGGGAACACAGGAATCTTGGTTCTTGCTTGGATAGCTTACGTCACTGCATTTGGAACAGTCATTCATATCTGAAAAGGGAAAGATAGGTGCTTTATGCAGCCATCTCTGCTAGTTCAAGGCAACTGGAGGAACACCAAATGGATAAAATGCAAAGGAATGGTTATGTACCTTTTTATGTTCATCTGGTAACACTCTAATATTTAAAGAGAAGGTTGGAGAAAGTGAGATTTACATCCTTTGGAGCAATAAACTTGTAGCCTGCATCTGCTGCATTGCCGCTTGCTTCTGCTTTCTGGTGCTCTATCTTTGGTGTGCTCTGTTGTTTATCAAGAAGGTTTGACATCGTTTGGCAATATATTTCTTACCGTGTTGGATGGAAATCTTCCCTTCTGGACATGGGATGCAATCATAGCAGCAAAATGGATCCCCCTCCTTCACTTTCTTGCTAAAACCAGGACGACAACTTTCACTACATACAGAATGAGGCTTTGCCTAATCCACAAATGAAAGAGGACCATGTAAGTATTAAACAACAAAAGACAAACAAAATATTGTTAAAGGTGGTACCACCTTCCGTTTAACCACTTCGGTTTTACTCTGGCTCTGCCAACTGAAATTACTAGCAATTGGCTCCTACCTGATTAAACCAGCTGTGCCACGTTATGGCACTCTCATTGATGCTGAATGCATTGCCCAGAAGACCTTGGGGGTCCACCTGTCCAACTTTCACTCTATGAAAGGATTGGTTTGAAGAAAAAATCCAGTTGAAGATGTCAAATCCAGCTACTAACTCCCCATTCTGGTCAAAGGAAACCTGGTCACCAGCACTGTTGTTAAAGGAGACTCTTCTCAGAACGTGATGGAACTAGAATGCAAAGGGAAATGTAAGAGTGTGGGGCATGATGCATTTTAACAGTAGTGCATTGAATCTTTTAGATGGAGTTATAAAAATGCTTTCCCTTGATGAAGAGATGCCCCACACTCTCTACTCCCCTTCCCTCAAACTGCAGTATAGCAATAACCAAATGAGAAAGAGTATTCGTACATTTTAAGTTTACTTTTGAGAAGCTTCATTGAAATCTTTTTAGTTATTCCTGACTGGTAGCCTCCTTAAATACACCCAGAAACAAATGGATTCTCATATTATTATTTTTTAAACAACAGTTTTCTGAGTATATACTTGTTTAAAAGGGTAGATAATATCTTGGTGTCGATATAGTTAGATACAGACAGCATTTTGCCTACTTCCTAGGGAAATGAAGTAATAGGAGATTGGGAGCCATATGCAGCTTGGGAGTCAGTTTACTCGGCATTTTGAGCCTGGTGGAATGTCTGCATAGACACTCTAGGTGGTATACTCCTTGGGTACATTACCTGCCAGAACTGTAGATTCCAAAGCTTCTGCCCCCTTTGAGCCCCCACTGCTCTGTATGGGAGTCTAGATGAGAACATCGTTTGTAAAGCATAGGCCACAGCATAGACAGCATTGTAGATGCTGTAGCTGTGGCCAATCATCCTTGTTTCAAAAAAGGGCCCCGGAAGACTCTCCAGTTTCTCTTCCCCCGTACAAAAATCCCCATCCAATCGGTCAGTTACTCTATTTGTAAATATACAACCAAATGCATGTTGCCAGAAGTCCAGGATAAAGCCATCTCCTTTTGCATTCAGAGGTTTCCTATTCTCAACAAATTCTTGAAATCCTGAAGGATCCTTGGAGTGAATTGAAAAGGAAAGAGCACCATGGATTATGTCTATACTCCAAGTCCTTTGATATGTAATAGATGTGAGCTCCATCTGGGCTGTCAGTATCCACACAATACCTTTTTCTTTATTTGTCACATGTTGTTGTTCTGATAGGTATGAGAACCATCTCAAAAATATAACTGAAAAAGATTCTCCATAGGCAACGACTGCATTGGCTTTGCCATCAATAATTTTATCATGTATTTTTGCCCCCTGAGTAAACATGTTATTAATTTCAGTGACAATTGCTTGTTTGTGGCTTTTTTCTATGAAGGCAAAACAGATACCACTCTGGGAGAAAAGTGGAAATACAGTTTGGACAAATCTATCTCCATATTCATCGTTGGAAGTAAGGATTCCAATCCATATCCACTTGAAATGCAGAAGCAAAGAGAGAATCCCTGCGTACTGAATTGCTTCCTGAGGTGCCATCTGGTAAAAAGAAAGGCCTGGGGTTTTGTCATTCATCACTGGAGCAGGGCTATATATGAACTAAAGGAGGTGTGAAGGAGAATAGAGAATGAGAGAAGTTTTTTTTCTATTTGAAGTCTTCAAAGTAATCTACATTCATAAATGAACAATTCTTATAACTCTCCTGGAACGTCACTGAAAGTTACTGAAAAGTTATGCAGCTACTCTACTACTGGGGAAAAGTCACTTTCCAGATGAGGTGTAGAAGAGGACCCCTCTGACTCCCACTCCCCTTCCAGGACCCCTGATGTCACTGGGGTAGGACCCTTATCCAGACCACCGTCCTGATGTCCCCCTTCTGCCAAATTTGTGGTTTATTCCTTCTCCCCTTCAGAACAATCCTGCCAACCTCACTGTGCCCTGATTGTCTCCACAGGACCCATGATAAGTCTATGCTTTTAAAGTACATTTCTTAAATCAGATTTACAGATCAATTCATGCGGGCTGTATTGCTTGGCTTAGATTTGATGTTCATCTCTTTATAAGGAAAATCTGCCTGTTTGCTCCAAGTGTACCTCCTTCTGTCCCTTTTGCCCTCTGTCTGCCTCTAAAAATCTGGAAGGATCTGTCCTACCTGTGGAATCTTGTAAATATCCAAGACTGTTGCCATGTGCAAGGAGGTCAGTGGGTCCAGTCCTCCAATAACTGCAATGAGATTATCCTGGATGTCACATTTGTAGTTTGGGAGATGTTTCCATGGTGTGAATATAAGTAGCATTGTAGCATGGTAGGTCCCTTTGGCAGTGAAATAGCTGTCATAAATGCGGAAACCCAAGGTGATGTTGGGTAACAGCTTAGGGTTTTCATTTATTTCCTTGATTGCAAATGCCAAGGTGAGAATGTGTTGGTAATTCTTTGTCACCACACTAGAAGGAGAGATGTGTTGTGTATTAGAATGCCATTCTGCAGTAGTGTAAGGGCACTGGTGGCCTATAGATAACCAGATCAAACTCATAAAGCCTTTTCAGCCATTCTCCACCCCAGCAGCGAAATAAATTGACAGGCTTAAAGCCACCATCTACTGCAGTGTGCTGTCATTACTGTGCTGCCAAATCATGCTTGGAGCAAGGAGGTAGCTGCAAGGACTTGATTTCAGCCAAGCAGAGCAGCACGCCTGCCCTACCTCCTGTATTAGTACAATTGCACCCATGATTAGCAAAAGCATATATTCATTTTGTTAAAAGGCCGATTCCAAAGAAGCAACAATGCAGTGCGTCTGTTGAAATACGTTAAATGAGCAAACAATTTTCCCCAGTATCAGCTGAGAGGGCAGGAGAAGGGAGTTTAAACATCCCTTACAGCTGACATCGCCCCAATGAAGAGGGAGATGTGTATGCATGTGTGTTTTGTGTGTGTACCCTTTATGCATGTGTGCATTTTGTGTACAGTACATGTAAAGGTTGTATACAAGAGATTTTAGAGATGCTGGAATGTGACTCTAGACGCAAAGGGTAGATATGGACCTTGGCTGAACATTTCCCCTCGCCTGTGTACTGCATCTTGTAAGATGATCACCATCTTCATTACTAGAGCAATTAAATAGACAATTTATTGAAGAAACACTTGGTTTAGTGGTCCTATATGAAGATTAAAAAACAAACCATATAAAAGTGAAATAAGCAAACCATATGAAGGTTGGAGTACTTCCACACTGCAGTTTATTGAGTGCTTGTTACTGCAAACAATATTAGTGGGGGTTCCACAGTGAAACCTATTAAAAGTGGAACAACTGCCAAGACACATTACTCAAGTGACAGAAAGAAAGAATAATGCATTAAAAACAAACTCCTTACAGAAGCTCTTCATGCAGAGTCTGTGGCGGAACTTCTTTGAAGGGGATGAAATTGGAGATGATGATGCTCTGGGAAACAATTCCACCAATGAAGAAGTCACCTGGCTGCTGATAGTCGTGAAGTGGAGGGTGTGGGTCTTTAACCCTGCAGTTAACAGTGTGATCCTTGCATGCCATAGGAGGAAGCAGTATCAGAAGAAATGCTACTAGAATCTCCATCCTGGATACATTATTATTACTACTACTACTAGTAGTAGTAGTAGTAGTATACAGCCCTTCCTCTGAAGATTGCAGGGCAGTTTACAATATTTTTTTAAAAAGACAAAATGTGTAACATAGTAACTAAGGAATTAAGAATGAAAACAAAAATGGGGAACAAATACAGACTGGTACACATATTTTTTCTTCTCATGTCCAAAATCAGAAAACAAATTACCATTCAACAGCAATACAGCTTTCATTTCAAAAAGAGTGCACATTTTCCTTGCCTTTGACATGAATTCTCCTGTTTCCTTCAATTCTCATCTTTTACGGTTCCAACTTAAATGCAGAACATCAGGGATCAAACTGGAAGTCTTTTGTCTATATTTTCTTCTGGCCCCAGATTGGAATACTATGAGGTATATTTATATCATCCTACAAATTTTGTAATTCTTTTATTTTCTGTTTTTGGAGGTGGCCACTGCAACTCCTTGGGGTTTTAGAAAAAGAGGGAAAATAATTATAGTCCTTTTGATAATTAAAGGGCAGGGTAATCTCCAGTTTGAAGTTGCGAATTCTCTGCAGAATTGCTGCAGACTGCCTCCCCCCAAACAATTTTTTTTCCTTTTCATTTAACTAAGTTGAGCCTCTGCCATGGAGAAAATGGTCAAAATTCAGGACTGTTATGTAATTTTTAAGGACAAACTTTAATATTGATATTTAAGTGAATTGCATAATTGTTTGGGGTAGAAACACATGAGCCAGTTTAATTAAAGGGCTAAGAATATTAGGAATATTCATTTTTTTATTGGTTATTTAAACATGATTTTTTAAAAAAGAAACCTAGGACTAGATACATAATTTTGAGGAAGATTTATACTGGGCAGCTGGTGAGCAGCATTTCAGTCCCTGACTACAAGAACAATTCTGGACTTCAGACTGCAAGAAAATGAAGAGATAATTATACCCTTTTATTTCTTCTTCACGTTAACTTTTCCCTGATTCTAGATATGTACCACTAAGTATGAGTTTAACAGGAAAGCAAGCAACTTATGTAAGGAACTGTGAGACAGTAAACCTGATAAGCAGCAACATATCTAGATTATCAAAGAGACACGTGCAAAGTTTTATTGTCCTGCTTATGGTGACAAATGTACTGTGCATGTATTTCATGTGATACCTCAGATGCATTTTCATGATGTTCATTCGTTCCACTGAGCTGAAGCTTCTGAGAGAACATGTTTTATATGTATTACCCATTTGTGCCCCAAAACAAAAACTGTTATTTAGCAAAATACACAAGTAATTAGCAAGCCTTCAGTTTATAAGACATTCCCCTTTTAAGGGGGGTGGGGGTGAGCAGGAATTTGCGGGAACCAAGTTCCCTTACCTTTTTCTGTTGGGGCTGGAATGGATATACATCCAATGCCTGAGCCAAAAATCTACCGATATCTGTAATCAATAAAGTTGTGGCCATATCTAATCCAGATCATTGTCTGCTTGGGTTTTTTAATCACATCTTACCTTTAGCCACTGCCTCTGTGTGTGTGTGTGTGTGTGTGTGTGTGTGGCACTGCAACTAAGTCCACAGTAAACAAACCAACAAGCAGACAAACAAGCAAGCAAACAAACAAACTTCATGGTCAGTTCCTCCACCTTTTATTCCAGAACATGGCCCGTTGTTGTTATTATTATTGTTATTTATTGTTGTTGTTATCAGCATCTGCATCAGCATCAGCATCGTCGTTGTCCAATTTTTAGAAAGCAACTGAACAACAAGGCATTCAAGGGAAAGATGGAACTCAACAGTGCAGATGTAGTGGTTGAATGTTTAGCAAATCTGAGTATCTACAAAATCGTTAAAAGAAAACAACTAGAAGTGACTTTTAAATCTTTGAGGCAGCCACCAAGACAAAATGCCTTAGGAAATTTTGACACTTTTATAGACAAAATATAATCACATTTCTTTCTTATTAGCTGTTCCCTGTTGCTCAGACCAGGCTGCCAGTACTGCACAGTAGAATATAAATAAACACAGATACATTTGAGTATGTCATGCTTTTCTTCTTATTATCTGTTCCCTGTTATTCAGCTCAGGCCTCAACACAATGATGTAACATTTGGGGGCAAATATGCAGCCCAGCAACCCAGCACTAGAGGCTAAAATAGAAAAGATCTCCACAGCTACCATGTACTTTCCCTTGGAGCTTAGATAGGATGGGATAAAGGATAACCAAACACTGCAAAAGACTAACATGCTGAAGGTGATGAATTTGGCTTCGTTGAAACTGTCAGGTAACTTTCTAGCAAGGAAAGCAACACTGAAGCTGATAATGGCCAGAAAGCCCATATAGCCTAAAACACAGTAGAAGAAAGTCAGAGATCCCTCATTGCACTCCAATGTAAGTTCTTCTCTTACTGAATGAATGTCAACATCTGGAAATGGGGGAGAGGTTACCAACCACACAAAGCAAATGCCTGCTTGGATGAATGAGCAGGAAAGAACAATGGAGTTAGCTAATGACTTCCCCACCCAGTTCCTCATGCTGGATCCTGGTCTGGTGGCCATGAAAGCCAGGACCACTGTGGTGGTTTTGGCCAACACACAAGAAACAGCTACAGAGAATATGATTCCAAAAGCAGTTTGTCGGAGAAGACATGTCACCTTCTGTGGCTGGCCAATGAATAGCAATGAACAAAGGAAGCAGAGCAAGAGGGAGACAAGGAGAGTGTAGGTGAGGCCCCGGTTGTTGGCTTTGACAATGGGAGTGCTGCGGTGCTTCAGAAATGCTGCTAGCACCAGAGCTGTGATCAAGGAAGAGAAAAGGGCAAAAAGGGCTAAAGCGACCCCCAGTGGTTCTTTGAAAGACAAGAAGGAAGTCAATCTGGGAACACAGGAATCTTGGTTCTTGCTTGGATAGCTTACATCACTGCATTTGGAACAGTCATTCGTATCTGAAAAGGGAAAGATAGGTGCTTTATGCCGCCATCTCTGCTAGTTCAAGGCAACTGGAGGAACACCAAATGGATAAAATGCAAAGGAATGGTTATGTACCTTTTTATGTTCATCTGGTAACACTCTAATATTTAAAGAGAAGGTTGGGGAAAGTGAGATTTACATCTTTTGGAGCAATAAACCTGTAGCCTGGATCTGCTGCACTGTCGCTTGCTTCTGCTTTCTGCTGCTCTATCTTTGGTGTGCTCTGTTGTTTATCAAGAAGGTTTGACATCATTTGGCAATATATTTCTTACCGTGTTGGATGGAAATCTTCCCTTCTGGACATGGGATGCAATCATAGCAGCAAAATGGATCCCCCTCCTTCACTTTCTTGCTAAAACCAGGACGACAACTTTCACTACATACAGAATGAGGCTTTGCCTAATCCACAAATGAAAGAGGACCATGTAAGTATTAAACAACAAAAGACGAACAAAATATTGTTAAAGGTGGTACCACCTTCCGTTTAACCACTTCGGTTTTACTCTGGCTCTGCCAACTGAAATTACTAGCAATTGGCTCCTACCTGATTAAACCAGCTGTGCCACGTTATGGCACTCTCATTGATGCTGAATGCATTGCCCAGAAGACCTTGGGGGTCCACCTGTCCAACTTTCACTCTATGAAAGGATTGGTTTGAAGAAAAAATCCAGTTGAAGATGTCAAATCCAGCTACTAACTCCCCATTCTGGTCAAAGGAAACCTGGTCACCAGCACTGTTGTTAAAGGAGACTCTTCTCAGAACGTGATGGGACTAGAATGCAAAGGGAAATGTAAGAGTGTGGGGCATGATGCATTTTAACAGTAGTGCATTGAATCTTTTAGATGGAGTTATAAAAATGCTTTCCCTTGATGAAGAGATGCCCCCCACTCTCTACTCCCCTTCCCCCAAACTGCAGTATAGCAATAACCAAATGAGAAAGAGTATTTATACATTTTAAGTTTACTTTTGAGAAGCTTCATTGAAATCTTTTTAGTTACTCCTGACTGGTAGCCTCATTAAATACACCCAGAAACAAATGGATTCTCATATTATTATTTTTTAAACAACAGTTTTCTGAGTATATACTTGTTTAAAAGGGTAGATAATATCTTGGTGTCGATATAGTTAGATACAGACAGCATTTTTCCTACTTCATAGGGAAATGAAGTAATAGGAGATTGGGAGCCATATGCAGCTTGGGAGTCAGTTTACTCGGCATTTTGAGCCTGGTGGAATGTCTGCATAGACACTCTAGGTGGTATACTCCTTGGGTACATTACCTGCCAGAACTGTAGATTCCAAAGCTTCTGCCCCCTTTGAGCCCCCACTGCTCTGTATGGGAGTCTAGATGAGAACATCGTTTGTAAAGCATAGGCCACAGCATAGACAGCATTGTAGATGCTGTAGCTGTGGCCAATCATCCTTGTTTCAAAAAAGGGCCCCGGAAGACTCTCCAGTTTCTCTTCCCCCGTACAAAAATCCCCATCCAATCGGTCAGTTACTCTATTTGTAAATATACAACCAAATGCATGTTGCCAGAAGTCCAGGATAAAGCCATCTCCTTTTGCATTCAGAGGTTTCCTATTCTCAACAAATTCTTGAAATCCTGAAGGATCCTTGGAGTGAATTGAGAAGGAGAGAGCACCATGGATTATGTCTATACTCCAAGTCCTTTGATATGTAATAGATGTGAGCTCCATCTGGGCTGTCAGTATCCACACAATACCTTTTTCTTTATTTGTCACATGTTCTTGTTCTGATAGGTATGATAGCCATCTCAAAAAAACAACTGCCAATGATTCTGCATAAGCAACGACTGCATTGGCTTTGCCATCAATAATTTTATCATGTATTTTTGCCCCCTGAGTAAACATGTTATTAATTTCAGTGACAATTGCTTGTTTGTGGCTTTTTTCTATGAAGGCAAAACAGATACCACTCTGGGAGAAAAGTGGAAATACAGTTTGGACAAATCTATCTCCATATTCATCATTGGAAGTAAGGATTCCAATCCATATCCACTTGAAATGCAGAAGCAAAGAGAGAATCCCTGCGTACTGAATTGCTTCCTGAGGTGCCATCTGGTAAAAAGAAAGGCCTGGTGTTTTGTCATTCATCACTGGAGCAGGGCTATATATGAGCTAAAGGAGGTGTGAAGGAGAATAGAGAATGAGAGTAGTTTTTTTTTTTCCTATTTGAGGTCTTCAAAGTAATCTACATTCATCAAATGAACAATTCTTATAACTCTCTTGGAACGTTAAAATTGTATTTTTCCCATGCAGCATTGTGGCTTCAGTGACAAGTTACTGAAAAGTTACACAGCTACTCAACTACTGGGGAAAATTCACTTTCCAGATGAGGTGTAGAAGAGGACTCCTCTGACTCCCACTCCCCTTCCAGGACCCCTGATGTCACTGGGGTAGGACCCTTATCCAGACCACCGTCCTGATGTCCCCCTTCTGCCAAATTTGTGGTTTATTCCTTCTCCCCTTCAGAACAATCCTGCCAACCTCACTGTGCCCTGATTGTCTCCACAGGACCCATGATAAGTCTATGCTTTTAAAGTACATTTCTTAAATCAGATTTACAGATCAATTCATGCGGGCTGTATTGCTTGGCTTAGATTTGATGTTCATCTCTTTATAAGGAAAATCTACCTGTTTGCTCCAAGTGTACCCCCTTCTGTCCCTTTCACCCTCTGTCTGCCTCTAAAAATCTGGAAGGATCTGTCCTACCTGTGGAATCTTGTAAATATCCAAGACTGTTGCCATGTGCAAGGAGGTCAGTGGGTCCAGTCCTCCAATAACTGCAATGAGGTTATCCTGGATGTCACATTTGTAGTTTGGGAGATGTTTCCATGGTGTGAATATAAGTAGCATTGTAGCATGGTAGGTCCCCTTGGCAGTGAAATAGCTGTCATAAACGCGGAAACCCAAGGTGATATTGGGTAACAGCTTAGGGTTTTCATTTATTTCCTTGATTGCAAACGCCAAGGTGAGAATGTGTTGGTAATTCTTTGTCACCACACTAGAAGGAGAGATGTGTTGTGTATTAGAATGTCATTCTGCAGTAGTATAAGGGCACTGGTGGCCTATAGATAACCACATCAAACTCATAAAGCCTTTTCAGCCATTCTCCTCCCCAGCAGCGGAGTAAATTGTCAGGGTTAAAGCCACCATCTACTGCAGTGTGCTCTCCTTACTGTGCTGCCAAAGCATGCTTGGAGCAAAAAGTTAGTTGCAAGGGCTCTTCTGATTTCAGCCAAGTAGAGCAGCACACCTGCCCTATCACCTGCTTTCCTCCAATTCCACCCATGATTAGCAAAAGCATATATTCATTTTGTTAAAAGGCCAATTCCATGGAAGCAACAATGCAGTGCGCCTGTTGAGCCTGTTGAAATATGTTAAATGAGCAAGCCATATTTCCAGTATCAGCTGAGAGGGCAGGAGACGGGAGTTTTAAATATCTCTTTCAGGTGACATCTGAGGGGGATGTGTATGCATGTGTATTTTGTCTGTGTATGTATGTGGGTGTTTTGTGTACAGTACATGTAAAGGTTGTATACAAGAGATTTTAGAGATGCTGGCATGTGACTCTAGACTAGGGGCAAAGGGTGAATATGTACCTTGGCTGAACATTTCCCCTCACCTGCGTACTGCATCTTTTAAAATTATCACCATTTTCATTACTAGAGCATTAGTCAATTTATTGAAGAGCACTTGTCCTAAATGAAGATTAAATAACCAAACTATATGAAAGTTGGAGTACTTCTGCACTGCAGTTTATTGAGTGCTTCTTGCTGCAAACAATATTAGTGGAGGTCCCATAGTGGAACCTATTAAAAGTGAGACAAACTCAGGCAGCAGCTGCCAAGACACATCACTCAAGTGACAGACAGAAAGAATAATGCATTAAAAACAAACTCCTTACAGAAGCTCTTCATGCAGAGTCTGTGGTGGTACTTCTGTGAACGGTATTAAATTTGTGACGATGATGCTCTGGGAAACAATTCCACCAATGAAGAGGTCACCTGGCTGCTGATAGTCATGAAGTGGAGGGTGTGGATCTTTAACCATGCAGTTAAGAATCTGATCCTTGCATGCCATATGAGGAAGCTGTATCAGAAGAAATGCTACTAGAATCTCCATCTTGAATACAATATATTTTTTATTATTATTATTATTATTATTATTATTATTATTATTTCTATGCAGCCCTTCATCTAAAGATCACAGGGCTGTTTACACTATTTTAAAAACACACAAAATGTGTAACAAAGGAATTAAAACAAAAACGGGGCAAAAATCCAGATTGGTACACATAATTTTTCTTCTCATGTTCAAAATCAGAAAATAAATAACTATTCAACAGCAATACAGACTTCATTTTCAAAAGTTTGCAGTTTTCCCTTGCCTTTGACATGGATGCTCCTGTTTCCCTCTATTCTCATCTTTTAAGGTTCCAACTTAAAATGCAAAACATCAGATATCAAAGTAGAAGAGTCTTGTGTGTATTTTGTCCTGGTCCCAGATTGGAATGCTATGAGGGATATATTTGTATCATCCTACAAAAGTTGTAATTCTTTTATTTTCTGTTTTTGCTGGTGGCCACTGCAATTCTTTGGGGTTTTAGTATAAGGGAGGAAATAATTATAGTCCTTTTGATAATTAATGGTCAGGCTAATCTCCAGTTTGAAGTTGTGAATTCTCTGAGGAATTGCTGAAGAAAAACGTTCCCCCTCCACATTTGAAGAGAAGTTTTTCATTTTGTTTAACTAAGTTGAGTCTCTGCCATGGAGAAAATCGTCAAAATTCAGGACTGTAATGTTACGTTTAAGGAATAAATTTGTATTAATATTTGTGTGAATCACACTCATAATTGTTTGGGGAAGAAACACATGAGCCAGTATGATTAAATGGTTAAGAAAACTGGGAATTCTTATTATATTTAGGACCAATCATTTGTTTATTTTATTACTGGTTATTTAAACATGATTTTTGAAAAAAGAAACCTAGGACTAGATAGATAATTTTGAGCTGTTATCTATTAAAGCAATACATATACATAAGCTTCCTCCAATCTAAAGTTACAACACAGTAATTACCGGTATACCATGTGTAATAATAATAATAATTTATTATTTATACCCCACCCATCTGACTGGGTTTTCCCAGCCACTCTGGGCGGCTTCCAACAAGCCTGGTCTGTTAAACACTAAAAGCTTCCCTAAACAGGGCTGCCTTCAGATGTCTTCTAAAAGTCTGGTAGTTGTTGTCCTCTTTGACATCTGTTGGGAGGGCATTCCACAGGGTGTGTGCCACTACCGAGAAGGTCCTCTGCCTGGTTCCCTGTAACCTGGCTTCTCCCAGTGAGGGACCACCAGAAGGCCCTCGGTGCTTCTGTATGGTCTTTCCTTCATTACCTATTCATTGAGCAAGCGAACAAAGAACTCTCTTTCTAAGCAGCCCCCGCTGCATGTGATCTCTTTGCATTCCTTTCTACCTGAGGGGGTTAGGATATTTGAGCAGAGCATGTCTCATTGTCAAATGTAGACACTTAGGAATGCGTTTACAACATTGGGAGTAAAGCTGCTACTAGCACAAGTTAAGGCACTACAAAGAAACAATAGGCCCAAGCCCTCTAGGTTGGCTAGTTAGCTGAGCTTATACTTTAGGTCTCCATGTACATCAGATTAACTTTTAATAAAATCTGAGTATATTCAAAATACTTAAAAGAAAACAACTAGAAGTGATTTTTAAAGCTTTTAGGCAGCTGCCAAGACAGAATGCCTTAGAAAATATTGACACTAGTATCAACAAAATACAATCAGCTGTGGACTATAGCAAACTGCAGACACATTTCTTTCTTATTAGCTGTGCCCTGTTGCTCAGGCCAGGCTTAAACTCAATGATGGGGGGAAACTTTTCTGAGGGGAAAGATACAACCCAGCAGCCCAACAATGAAAGTTAAGTGAAAAAATATATCCACAGGCACCATGTATTTTCCCTTTGTGCTCAGGTAGGTTGGAACAAAATATAACCAAACACTGCAAAATATCAACATGCTGAACGTGATAAACTTGATTTCAATAAATCTGTCAGGTAGTTTCTGGGCAGGCAAAAAAAGCCATGCTTGGCTGACAATGGCCAAGAAACTCATATAGTCCAGGACAGAGTAATACATGACAGATGATCCCTTGTTACGTTTTATCTGTGTGAAAGTGACTTTACTAGCAGTTCCAATGAGTTTTAATATGTTTTTGAAATAAAGACGGCAGCCCTCAGACAACCTCACAAGTATTGTTGTCAAACCCATGCATTGATTGGTTCATTGATATGTGTACTAATCCTCATATCTATCTTCCGATCCACACATGGGGGACTGCAAGGAAAAAGAAGAAGAGTTTGGATTTGATATCCCACTTTATCACTACCCTAAGGAGTCTCGAAGCGGCTAACATTCTCCTTTCCCTTCCTCCCCCACAACAAACACTCTGTGAGGTGAGTGAGGCTGAGAGACTTCAAAGAAGTGTGACTAGCCCAAGGTCACCCAGCAGCTGCACATGGAGGAGCAGGGAATCGAACCGGTTCACCAGATTATGAGACTACCACTCTTAACCACTACACCACTCTGGGACAAAAGGGCCGAGCTTCCTCCAAAATGCAGTGTGCTCTGGAATGCTGCATCAGACACGGAGTGCTAATTTTAATTATTTCTTTTTGTTTGTGACAAAAAACAGAGGCAGCAATAATTGGAGTGGGAGAATTCCAGTTCTGATCAGCTGTTTAGACTCATGGGAGTGTTTTCCCAAAATGCCAAAGCAGATATCCAATGAACCTCCTACACATACAGCTTTTAAAACCCGATTTAGAAATAAAACTGCTACACCATGTTTTGGCAAGGGTGGAAAGAAGACGTAAAATTCTCAGACGACTCTATGAATGTATGACCCATAACAGCTAAACAAAAGACTTCACCTACCCACAATGAAACCCACTTGTTTTTAAATAGCCTAGGTAAGTTTTGATTTTTAAAATATTAATTCAACTCTATCCATAGTAGAAATCTATTATTCCTTTTCTTTTACTTTCTTATTTCATCATTCCCTGTCTCTCCACCTTCATCACTCTCTGGCTGCTACTCTTACAGCACAAGTTTCCCTGAGCAGTTTTGTTGTGGTGGTGGTTGTTGCTTCTGGGAACAGAAATCCAAATTAATCTAGAATTGCCACCCAGCCACTCAGGGTTGATCTAAGACATTATGCTGACTGAGATGAAGGTTGACTTGCTTTCTCTCTCTCCCTCACCTCAATTCCCTGTGCAAAGACTAAGGATGGGGCAGCATTGCAAACCACACATGAGGGCAGAGGCTACCTTAGGAGGCATTGGGCAGGTCACAAAGCACAAACCCAGTTCTGTCCTCTAATATTTGGCTGCTTCTTGCTTATTGTGCTGCCTAGCTTTCCCTCAGTGGCTGCTCAAAGAATGCAGCAGTGGAGGTACCAACATTTGTAAGGTTGGCCCAAGACATATTGGTACCTGGGATGAACATCAAAACAGCACTCCAGTCCCTGCCGGGAAAGAAAGGGTGACTGAAGATATTCAGGAACAAGCAGAAAATAAAGATCTACACCAAGGTCTGCTGCCCCTGCTACCTGAGACGGTTCCCTCACCTCACCTCGCCTCATGGGTAGGCTGACTCTGAGCATGTGTAACATGAGCAGAACAATGCATGAACATAAATGAAACCTCCTGGCTGTCTTGATGCATTTGTACTTAGTCAGGCACATTTCCCAATTCCAAGGAAAGAGAAATTACTTTAGAGAAATATTCACATACACTGTGCAAATCTGATCATGCAAGGAGCAGGTGGAAGGAGGCATGTGGCAATAGATGCTACACACTGAACAGTCAGCCCACAGTTAACAAACAACCAATCCCCCCAAAATGTGCTAAAAGATTTCCACACCAGCAGCGACTGCTGATTTTGCCACAGATTAGGGATGTGGGTGGCACTGTGGTGTAAACCACTGAGCCTGGGACTTGATCAGAAGGTTGGCAGTTCGAATCCCCGTGATGGGGTGAGCTCCTGTTGCTTGGTCTCAGCTCCTGCCAACCTAGCAGTTCGAAAGCATGTCAAAGTGCAAGTAGATAAATAGGTACGGCTCCGGCGGGAAGGTAAACGGTGTTTCCGTGCACTGCTGTGGTTTGCCAGAAGCGGCTTAGTCATGCTGGTCACATGACCCGGAAGCTGTACGCCGGCTCCCTCGGCCAATAAAGCGAGATGAGCGTCACAACCCCAGAGTCGGTCACTACTGGCCCTAATGGTCAGGGGTCCCTTTACCTTTACGTTTAGGGAAATATGGCAACCTGTTTAGGGTGTATTGTCACCTCCTGGAAGAATTTTCAGATGACTTTATGAATGTATGACTAGTCATGATCTACAATAGCTAAACATAAACATCACCTACCCACAAAGAACCACAGCTGTTCTTAAAGAGCCAAGGTAAGTTTTAATTTTTGAACAGTGAATATAAAGCAACCTATGGTCATAAATCTATGATTCTTCATATTGGTATTCATCATTCCCTATTTCTCCTCCAACATTGCTCTTGGGCTGTTACTCTTTCACCACTTTTTTTGTTGCTTCTGGGAACAGAAACCCAGATGAGCCAGTCAGGGTTGATCCAAGACCTTTTGCTGGCTGAGATGAAGGGTGACTTCCTCCCCACACCCCGTTCCCTTCTTAAAGACTAGATATAGGACAGCATCTTAAACCACATATGAAGGCAGCAGACTAGTAAAGAGGCAGGTCACATATCCCAAATCCAGCTCTGTGCTCTTAGTACTTTCCTGCTGCTTGCTCTCTGTTCTACCTAGCTTTTGCTCAGTGCCTGCTCAAATAAATGCTGCAATGCAGCAGTGGAGGTACCGGGATGTGTCACATGAGCAGAATCACATGCACATACATGCTGCTTCCTGCAGTCCTGGTCTGGCTGCCATGCTGCTTTTTCACTCAGTCAGACAATTAATTGGTTTCGAGAAATAGTGGCATAGACATTAAAACAACTCTTTTTGGAGCAAACAGTCCCAATCATTGATTTTCATTATTACGTTTCTTGTGGAAATCTGCTAATGCAAGGAACAAATGAAAGGAGGAGTGGGGCAATAGAGGTTAGTCACTGAAAAGTCAGCCCAAAGTTGACAAACAGCCCCCCACCCACCCCCCAAAAATGTGCCAAAGAGTTTGCACCCCAGCAGTGACTGCAGATGTACAATGGGTTATTTTTTTGCAGATTTTGCTAGAGATCTTCTGTGGAAAATGTGGATTAAAGGGGGGGAGTACAGCCTATATGTGTACTTTGTATGCATGTTGTCATCTAGCTGCTGCAAAAACATGCATCATTAGGACCCATAACTGAGTAGTGAGCCCCTTTGCACATATAAGTGTGTGCAAGTGGCTTCTCTTTCTGATGCTCCATCTAATGCACAGATGTCAAGGGATAGCTAGAGGGATATAGAATCATGTTGCAATGCACACATTTGTGAGTCGAGGCCCCATCCCCCACTTTATGATAAAATAAGACACATGGACACAAGTATTTTAGGTTAATGGGCTAAAAAAAGGCCACAACTTTATTGGTTACAGAATGTGAGTGGGATTGGCTTAGGCATTGGATCCAAACTGACAATATTTGACTCCTGCCCGCTCTGCTGGAAGTCACACAAGGGTTAACAACCAGTAGGGGAGGCTTGTTGATGCTAATCAACTGGAAGCTTTCCCCTAGAGTCACTGGAGGATCACCACCTGGGCTTCGGACAGGAACCAAGACCACTGAATTCCTTTAACAGAATACCTTTCAAAGGGAGGGGTAGGTGATGACCACAACCTCACCTCCAACACACAACACATTTTCCAATGCCTAACTGCCAAACCGTACAAAGTTGTGATGATTTGCTTTGAGGTAGGCAAAAGAACCAAGTGGCTGGTGTCAATCTGCCGAGTGGAAAAAAACCCAACCATGCCTCTTCAACAGGCAACCAACTGAGGTCCATAACAAGCTCAGTTGTTGAATGCATGAAAATAAGAGGGAGGGAAGGAGGGAGGGAGGAAGATCCGTGTGTGCAGGAAACAAACAGACTGAGCCACAGTCCCACGCTCGTTTAAGAGCGGCAAACCACACCCCACAGCCAGCCATATTGATGCAGTGGGCCATGCATGCCTCCTGCGAAGCGTGGGAAGCAATACCCGCTCACAACCCCTCCCCTTGGCGAAGAGGAGAGGCTTTGCAAAAGGTGTACAAGGGAAATGAGCGGATATAGTGAGTGGGAAAAAGAACCATCATATTGTTTTCCCAGTGGGAATTAAACAAAGGAAAATGAGATGCATTTGACTGTTAAATTAAAGGAGCTCTGTTTAAATCAAACTAGATAATCAATATTTGTATGCTTAAAATTCTTGATTTCTTCCTTTTACAGGTAGCATGTGAACAAAATGCACAATCTTACATCCATGTCTGTCTTTCTGCTGCTGGAATTCTCAGATGTTCGAGAACTGCAAATCTTACACTTCTTCATATTTCTGATAGTGTACTTAATGGCAATAATAGGGAATCTTCTCATTGCTATTGCTATTGCTTTTGATCATCACCTTCACACACCCATGTATTTCTTTCTACTGAATTTGGCCATCATGGATCTTGGAACAGTTTCAGTCATGGTACCCAAATCAATGGCGATTTCCCTCCTAAATTGCAGATTTATTTCTTATTTTGGATGTGTTGCTCAAGTTTTCTTTTATTTCTTATTTGGAACGTCAGATTATGCTCTGCTAACTATAATGGCACATGACCGTTATGTAGCCATTTGCAATCCACTCCACTATGAAACAATTATGCACAAAGGAGCCTGCATTCGAATGGTAGTCATTGGGTGGACTATTAGCCTTCTTAATGCCATATTACACACTGGGGGCACATTTGCCAACAGGTTTTGTTCTAATGTTGTCAATCAATTCTTCTGTGAAATCCCGAAGTTACTGAAGCTCTCCTGTTCTAACTTTTACTTAGTAGAAGTTGGATTTGTTGTGCTAAGCTGTAGTATAGGGCTTGGTTGTTTCATTTTCATCATCATAACATACATGGAGATCTTTTCTACAGTGCGCAAAATCCCTTCTGTCCTTGGTAAGAAAAAGGCCCTTTCCACTTGCCTCCCCCACCTCACTGTTGTCTCTGTGTTTCTGTTCACTGCAGTGTTTGCTTATACAAGGCCTCCCAGTGAAGCTTCTTCTGATCTAGATATAGCTTTTGCTGTGATGTACTCTATAATTCCTGCCACATTGAATCCATTCATCTATAGCATGAGAAACAAAGAGATCAAGGCTGCCTTGTGGAATCTCTTAGATGTAGGGCATTCTTCTAAAATCATATCCAGAATTCTATAAGAAAGCATGTGCGTGCTTCACAATCACCTTCTGTATGTGAATTTCCCCCTATAATCTGTTGTAGAACATCTGTTTTGCATGAAGGCAGCTCCTGGTTTAAAACTTGGCATCTCCAAGCAGGGCAAGGAATGATGCCCTGTCTGAAGGCCCAGAGAGCCACTGGAAGTCAGTGCATAGAATACAGAGCAAAATGGAACAATGGATGAATGCATACCAGGCAACTTTGACACAAATTCCCCCTAATACGTCAACTTTATTCTGCATGTCTCCATAATTTGATCACCTGCGTCTTGCGATGGAGCCATATATCCCATGAATGACCCTATGAAGCCTCAGTCCTCCAACAGGGGACTGAGAGGGATATATGCCCAATCCCTATGCTAAATCCTACCAACTTCTGAAATCAATAAAGTTGTGGCCATTTTTTAAAAAATCCCAGAACATTGTCTTGTTCACTTTGTTCACCTTCTTAAATTGGGCCTTGTTCCCAGAGGTGGGGGGAAATACCATCATCTCCTCCACACCATACATTTAAAGCACTCTTATCACCCTTAAAGATCCATGGCTTTCCTCCACCGAATCCTGGAAAGTCTGATTTCCTGAACAATATGAGAGCTGTTAGAAGACATCAACAAACCAAGTATCTGGGAACTTTCTCTTTATTGCACCCTCTCTCTTTACTGAATACAAAAAGCACCTCCATTTAGGAGGCTATAATAAAAGTTATTTTGGAGTCAAGAGAATGATATGGGAAGTGGCAATTCAAAGGTAGGTTTCAGTGCTATCCTCTTATAATAGGAATTATATTACTACATCTTATTGAACCAGTTAGAATTTTGGCAGCCAGGTTCTGCACTAACTGAAGCTCCTAGGTCATATCCATGGACAGTTCTATGTATAATCCAATACATGATTCAGCCAGGAGGTTGTCCTCATTTTTCATGCATTGAGGAACATATTGTAGATTTTATTTCTTTTCATCTGCAACTAACATGGAAGAAGAAACATTAATTTGAGGAGTTTAAACAATGTTTTCAGATCAGCAATGGTGCACTCTTGGGAGTAAGATCCCAAAATGGCAAAAGAAACTCAGAATAGCTCACTTTCCCATGTGTGCTGTCACTATTAATTGATGCAACATTTAATGAATTTTACTGTAATATAGGCAGTCTTCATAAAGGCAACCAATCAATTACATATTCTGTATTAAGGGTCACAGCAAGGGTAATGTGATCGGCTGGGAAAATGCAGGGACTCTCAAATCATCAAAAAATTCAACCCTAAAGCAGCTGGAGGGGAAACTGATTCTTATAAGTAAAGGTAGTTGCGTAGTTTTCTATTATTTTGATGTAATCTAGAGGTGCTGGTCACCTTTTTCATTTCCAGTCATCTATTGGGTTTCAAGTGGTCTCATGTATACTTGAAACATCAGAGTAATGATTCAGCCATCCTTAAACCATTCTACTTTACCAAATGTCTAACTTGTTAATTGTTTCCAATTTTTAAACCTTATTTAAACTAGCCTAGCCCACAAATTTATTTGGGACTGGATCTAGGTGAGGCAAGACTTTATTGACCATGTTTATAGTATTATTGTGCCATTCCTTTTTAGGGAATCATATGGGGGGGGAGTTGTTATTTATCAAACAATGATATTAAATCCTTGCTGGACAGTCTCTTGAACAATTATCGAGAGCAATAAAAATGCCTGTCTGCATCTCTAAATATATTATTGGATATATTGTCACTTCCTGGAAGCATTTTAAATGACCTTTTATTTTTGTGCTGCTGACTTTACTGGCAGCTCCAAAGAGTTTTAAAATGTTTTTGAAATAAAGAAGGAAGTATTCAGACAACTTCATAAGTACTTTTGTCAAAGCATGCATTGATCAGCTGCAGTAATCCTCATAGCTATGTTCCAATCTGCATATGGGTCTGCAAGGGGCAGAAGGGAAGAGCTCCCTACAAAATGCAGTGGGATCTGGAATGTTGCATCAGACTCAGAGTGCTCATATTAACTATTAGATTGTGTGTGTTTGTGATTAAGAGAGAGGCAGCTATAATTGGGGGGGCGGGGGCGGGCGGGCGATGACTTCTGATTCCAATCAGCTGTTTTGGATTCATGGGAGCAATTTCCCAGAATGTCAAAGCACATTTCCAATTAATGTCCAGCACATAAAACTTTTAAAAACCAATTTAGAAATATAACCGCTGCACAATATTCTGGGAAGTACCAAGAAAATATGAAAACTTATGAAACCAAAAACATCACCTACCCACAAAGAAACATACCTGTTTTTAAAGGGCCAAGGTACTCATAAGCTTTTGAACTATGAATCTAATGATACCAATGGTGCTCAATTTGTGATGCTCTTTCTTTGTTTTTATCACTCCATGTTTCTCCCCCTACATTGCTCTTGGGCTGTTATTCTTTCATCACTTTTTGTTGCTTCTGGGAACAGAAATCCAGATTAGTCTAGAACCATCACCCAGCCAGTCAGGGTTGATGTGAGAACTTTTGATGGCTTCTATTTTGACTGGTATTTTGATGAGGAAAACCCTGTGTATATGCTACAGAAACATTCCAAGGATGACTTCCACCAAAACCACAATGAACTAACCATGCTATGGATAAGGGTGTGAGTAGGAGCTTCATCTCTCCCCCCCCCCCACTACCCTTCAGTTACTTCTATGCAGGGATAAGCTGAAATGGTACGGCATCCTTTTTTATTGAAAACTTTTGACAGCTATGAGTCAGTGCCAATCGCTGGTGTGTGTGTGTGTGTGTGTGTGTGTGTGAGAGAGAGAGAGAGAGAGAGAGATGGGGATGGAGTGAAGGTAGGAGAGGTATGTATTTGAATTTACTCCCCAATAGGAGCTTTCTTTTGGGGTAAAGGAACTAGTGACCATCTAGTGTCACCTTTGTATAATGCACTTAAAATGTTGTATTTGCAGCTGTAGAGTCTCAGAAATATTCAGAAAACCAACAGAAATGAAAATTTCAATTATCATATATTCAATATTATTTTGTATTACAAAAGAATTAATATTTATTGGGAGGAAACTGCGCTTCTTAATACATTTAATAATAATAAATGAATGAGATATAGCTTACAAATGGAATGTTTTGGTGTCATCACTATGCAAAACTGTTTTACAACTGTTCATCAAAGCAAAATCTGATGGAGTTTATAGTGAAATATGAACAAACCTGTTTTAAATAACCAGTTAATACTGCCATATTAATACCTCCCAGTTTCTTCCTTCTACAGAATGAATGCAAGTACTGAAGACAAAATGAGCAATCTTACATCCATTTCCATGTTTCTGCTGAAGGAATTCTCAGACATACGAGAACTACAGATCTTACATTTCTTTCTGTTCTTAGGATTCTACTTGACAACCCTGGCTGGGAATCTTCTCATCATTGTTGCAGTAGCCTTTGACCATCATCTGCACAAACCTATGTATTTTTTCCTAACAAACTTGGCATTGATGGATGTTGGCTCCGTTTCTGCCATCATACCCAAATCTATGGCCAACTCCATCATGAACAGCAGATCAATTTCATATTCTGGGTGCGTTGCTCAAGTTTTCTTCTACTTCTTCTTTACATTCGCTGATCTTTCCCTTCTAACAGTAATGGCACACGATCGCTATGTTGCCATCTGCAACCCATTACAATATGAGATGATTATGTACAAAGGAGCTTGTATTCAAATGGTTGTCACTGTGTGGATTCTGAGTCTTCTTTATTCCATGCTACACACTTGCAGCACATTTGCAATCACCTTCTCTTCTAATGTTGTCAATCAGTTCTTCTGTGAAGTCCCAAAGTTACTAAAGCTCTCCTACTCTAACATTTACCTAGTTGAAGCTGGGCTGATTGTGCTTGGGTGTTTTATAGCACTAGGATGCTTAATTTTCATCCTCATAACGTACATGCAGGTATTTGCTGCAGTGCGCAGAATACCTTCGGTGCATGGTAAGAAAAAAGCCCTCTCCACTTGCCTTCCCCACCTCACTGTGGTATCTTTGTTTCTGGGCACGGCAATCTTTGCCTACGCAAAGCCTCCCAGTAATGTTTCCTCCTTTCTTGATGTAGCTTTTGCTGTGATCTATACCATAATTTCTCCCATGTTGAATCCATTCATCTACAGCATGAGAAACAAAGAAATCAAGACTGCTTTGTGGAAACTCTTAGATTTCAGGCATTCTGCTAAAAGTACATTTAGAGTTCTATAGAAATTGCTTTGTTTCCTCTTCTGCATATGTGTGGTTAACACTGGAATTTTTTCCACTTTGCAATGTAAGCATTTTAATATTCATTAGACATTGCTCTGTAATTCCTTCTCCTTATTATCCATGTCTTTTTAGCCTTGATTGTTCCTCTTCATTCCCATTGTGAATTGTTTATTTCATTTACAAGAGATTCAAATATAATAAAAGACAACAACCATTTCAGCAACAACATCGAAATCTAAAGCTTTGTAAGAAAGTTTTTAAGCAAACCAGGTTTCACCTCATCATAATTATGTTTTTATTGTATTGTTGACCTTGCAAAATCTCATAGCCCAGTCAGTAGAGCATGAGACTCTGAATCTCAAGGTTGTGGATTTGAACCCATTTTGGACAAAAGACCCCTGCATTTCAGGGGGTTGGACTAGATGACTCTTGTGGTCTCTCCCAACTCTAGAAATCTATGATCTATGACTCTATCTATACTGTACCATTTGTAATAGATTGTAATAGCTTGTATGCCACTACATTCTAAAATTATTATGTTTGCTTATTAGGGCTTCACCCGTGCTCACATTCGTCCTCTAGAGATTCCTCTTTTCAACGCATGTAACTTCTCTGCTCACTTTTCACCTGCCTAGCCCCATTTCTGAAGCTGCCTGGATGTTATATTCTGTAGTATCACTTTGCAACCCTATTTTCATCTTCACCCCAATGTCCATGCCTTGCGATCCATTGCACACAAACTACTGCCATTGTAAACTCCTGCATCTTCCTCCTTGCACTCATTGAAACTACTAAGCACACATCCTGCCCAATTATGCAGCCACCATTCCCTCCTTTTTGTCATACCCTTCCATGCCCCTCATGCCATCATCTTTCCACTTTTTTCTTGTAACTCCGTTTGCACCCCAATTTTCACCATCACTGTCTTTCCCCTCCTCCCTACTTACTTTTCACAACCCCTCCACTTCACAAACACACCCATTTCCATGCCCCTTCTTCTCTGTTTTCTGTGCACCCCTTTAATTTTTAAAAACCAAAAAACCAAAAGGTCCCTCCCTTTTCTATGTAATCTTTGCTCACTGAGTTTTTCTTCTCACTTTCCTCTAGCTCTCCTTTATTCCACCCCTTTCCTCTCAGTTCCCTCCCTTTCTGCCTCCCACAATCACTCTGTGACACACTCTATCACACACACACACACCCTCATACCACATACTGAATACATGTACACACATGAATACATAATGCAGGAAAAGCATTATTTGTTTTTTGTTTTTTTACTGCTGTATAGAAAAGCACATGAATCTGACATTTGAAGAGTTTGTAAATAAACTTTTTAAAAACTTGCTTGCCAAATGTGTGGTCTCTTTCTATGCAAATGGAAGAGGTGAACTTTGGAAGCAACTTAGAAGCAGATGTTTTAAAGGTCTAATGGCCTGTATCACCTTGTTTTACTTTGCTGCATGTTTTGTGATTTAAATCTCTGCTGGGGTCCTCTCATCCAAGAGTACTTGCCCAAAATCTGGATCTTGACATCCAGGAGTTGTTGCATTAGTTGATATCTAACTCATTTGCCTTTGATTCAATGGAACAACATTGTCTATGGGGTGGTGGGTAGGGGGAAGGAGCACTCACTTCACTAGATAAATAACTTTTTATTTATCTAAGAGCCAGTGTGGTGTAGTGGTTAAGAGCGGTAGTCTCATAATCTGGGGAACCGGGTTCGCCTCTCCGCTCCTCCACATGCAGCTGCTGGATGACCTTGGGCCAGTCACACTTTTCTGAAGTCTCTCAGCCTCACTCACCTCACCGAGTGTTTGTTGTGGGGGAGGAAGGGAAAGGAGAATGTTAGCCGCTTTGAGACTCCTTAAAAAGGGAGTGAAAGGCGGGATATCAAATCCAAACTCTTCTTCTTCTTCAACTGTGGTTTGTTATACATCAGTTCTCCTTTAATACTGATGTTAAAATTTGAACTGGAGTTGTGGGCCTTCTTTCAGATTCAGTATTTACCTCAAGGAATTTCAGCCCTACATATCATTCTTAGGTTAAGGTAAAGGTACCCCTGCCCATACGGGCCAGTCGTGTCCGACTCTAGGGTTGTGCGCTCATCTCACTTAAGAGGCCGGGAGACAGCGCTGTCCGGAGACACTTCCAGGTCATGTGGCCAGTATGATGAAGCTGCTCTGGCGAGCCAGCACCAGTGCAGCACACGGAAATGCCGTTTACCTTCCCGCTATAAAGCGGTACCTATTTATCTACTTGCACTTAGGGGTGCTTTCGAACTGCTTTTTAACATATCATGGAGTTGTGGGCCTTCTTTCTTACATAGATACAATTATGTTATATTACTCGTGTATGAAACCCCAATATCATCTACTGAATCAACACTGACTTCTTGAATACGCATACACACATATACTGTACATATATACATACAAATGTCAGCCCACTTGTGAACATTTTTCATGTTTTTAATCACTTGTTGTATTTGTTATTTCATCATGCCTGCTAAAAAAAGTAGAAAAAGCAACATGAACTTGAAGAGTTTCAACAATGTTTTCTGATCAGCTGTTTCATCAACTTGGGAGTAAGATCCCAAGTTGACAAAACAGTCTAAAAATAATTTGCTTTCCCGCATCCTTACATATGCAGACATTTCAAAGACAAAAAACATCAGTTACATGTTCTGTGGCAAGGGGCACAGGAAGGTTGAAAGTACTTCATGGAGAAGATGCATGGACTTGCATATCTTTGGCAAGAGAAATCGAATCTTGCTATTAAAGGTATTTCAAGATGCTTTAATGAGATTGAGTAGATTTGATGTAAACTTGACGTTTATCAAGTTTCTCTTTTCCTATCATCTATCCATGATCAATTGGTATCATATATACTTGAAACATGATGCTGCTGATTCAACTGTCATCATACTGTTTGACTTTAAAATGAGCAATGGTTACCTGGTAAATATTCCACATAAATGTAGGAAAGAAACAATGAGGAACTTGTTTGAAATAACTGGTTAATGGATATGACACGTTAACACTTCTCAGATTCTTCCTTCTACAGAATGAATGCAACTAATGAAGGCAAAATGAGCAATCTTACTTCCATATCCATCTTTCTGCTGAAAGAATTCTCAGAAGTTCCAGAACTACAAATCTTACACTTCTTTCTGTTCCTAGGAATGTACATGACAACGGTGACTGGGAATCTTCTCATCATTGTTGCAGTAGCCTTTGACCATCATCTGCACAAACCTATGTATTTTTTCCTAACAAACTTGGCACTGATGGATGTTGGCTCCATTTCTGCCATCATACCCAAATCTATGGCCAACTCCATCATGAACAGCAGGTCAATTTCATATTCTGGGTGTGTGGTTCAAGTTTTCTTCTTCTTCTTCTTTGCAGCATCAGACCTTTCCCTTCTAATGGTAATGGCACACGATCGGTTTGTTGCCATCTGCAACCCATTACAATATGAGACAATAATGCACAAAGCAGCTTGTATTCAGATGATCGTCATTGTGTGGATTACAAGTCTTCTTTATGCCATGTTACACACTTGTGGCACGTTTGCAAACACCTTCTGTTCAAACACTGTCAATCAATTTTTCTGTGAAATCCCAAAGTTACTGATGCTCTCCTGCTCTAACATTTACCTAGTTGAAGCAGGGTTCCTTTTGATAGGGTTTTTTATAGGAATAGGATGCTTCATTTTCATCATCATAACATACATGCAGGTGTTTGCTGCTGTGCGCAAAATTCCTTCAATACATGGTAAGAAAAAAGCCCTCTCAACTTGCCTTCCCCACCTCACAGTTGTCTCTGTGTTTGTGTTCACTTCAATCTTTGCCTATGCACGGTCTCCCAGTAGTGTTTCTTCTGATCTGGATATATTTTTTTCTGTTATATATACCATAATTCCTCCTATGTTGAATCCATTCATCTACAGCATGAGAAACAAAGAAATCAAAACTGCTTTGTGGAAACTCTTACATTTAGGGCATTCTTCTAAAAGTATATTTAGAGTTCTATAAAAACCACGTTGTATCTGTTTCTGCATGTGAATGGTTGGCCCTACAATTTTTCAGCTTGAACTGAAATCATTTTAATATTTCTTAGGGATTGCTCTGTGATCCCTTCATCCAATTTTCTATGTTATCCATCCTTTGTTCTCTTTCTACCACTTTTAAGATTGTCTATTTCAACTCCAACACATTCAAATGTAGTGCAATCAGACTTAACTGTGTCAGCAAATCTTAAGAGAAGGTCTTTTGATTATCTTGTTCAGTTAGAAAAGGTTCAATTTGGTTGAAGGACGTTGTGCATATATTGGTTTCTATTTGATAATAAAATATATTTTAAAGTAATGCATTGAATCTGAAACTTCATGCTGCAGACAATAAATAATACTAGGAATGAAATATATTGTGGTGTAGTACTATGGAATATTTGAGGGCTCTGCATCCTTTATCTCTCTCATTTGAGAAAGTTATGGGGCAAGTTCCAAAGGGGGGGATGCACTGGGACATCTAATCTCAGTGATCATGGGTAGGAGGAGGGGGACCATGTCATTACCAAGGAGGCAGGCTTAGTCATTGTTTGAAGACTATCCCTGCCTCTGGGTCTGGTCTTGACCGGTTGGAAACTGGAATCAACAAGGGAAACCCTCATGACTTGAAGGTGTTGCTGTGCAATGCTAGGTCAATGATTCATAAGACCACTGCCATCCATGACTATTGTGGTTCCAGTCCTCCAGCAGGAGGCTGGAAGGGATATGCACTCAATGCCTGAGCCAAAATTCCACCTATATCTGTAATGAATAAAGTTGTGGCCATTTAAAATCCAGATAGTTGTTTGTCTGAATTATTAATCATATTTTACATGTAGAGACTGAGCCAGGGATTGGCAACAACGCGACTGGGCTTGCAAATTATTATATTTTATTAAATTTATGTTCTGCCCTTCAGCCCAAGTTCATAGGATGGTCTACATTATAAAAATGCAAAACACATAACAATAAACAAACAAAGCAGCTCTGCTGAGGACAGGACTCAGCAAAGGACCTTAACCTAAGAATGTATGTGACAAGCAGGCTAATATGGGTAGTTACAAAGGTAAGTTCCAGTGCCAGCCACTTATAATTGGAGTAACATGACTCCATCTGGCAGCCAGGTTCTGCACCAACTAAGGCTTTTTAGTCATATTCAAGGGCAACACCATGTGTAATGCAATGCAGCAGTTCAATAAGAAGGTTAACAGAGCATGGACTGCTGTGAAAGTCTAGCTCTATGCGGAAATGGCCACTGCTGAATAATCTGCCAAAACTTGTAGAATATACTCCATCCCACCGAATGAAAATGTTAGATCAAAGAACATTGATATAGGTTTATCAGCATGGTTTTAGAGAAGCCCTCATTTGCCTCACTTTATTGATAGAAGTGCTTCTCCGTCTTGCCAGTACCTGCCAGCAGGGTCACTTCCCATTCCCTTCTGTTTAGAAAATCTATAGCATAGTGTCAAGCTGAATAAGGCTGTGGGTAAGACAGGTCTTCAGCTTTGTACCAAGTAACTTACAGTAATTTCAGACATATGATTTAAAGTAATTTAAAGTCTTCACATGAGGAAGACTTCACATGGTTTTTTAAATTGTCAACAGGTGTAGAAATATAACCAATCAGATGCCCTTTCCCTGGTATGTGGCCAGCACCAAATTTATCTCCCTTCAGGTCTCTGGTACATCCTGACCCCAGGGCTTTTCTTCAACAGGAACTCATCGGAACTCAGTTCCAGCACCTATCAGGTGGGCACCATTGCTATTGCAAGGGAGGTGTTCATGGTGAGTTCCAGCACCTCTTTTTCTAGAAAAAATATCACTGCTGACCCCATTTAAGTGGGACAAGATCTGGGAAAACCCTAAATATACAGAACTGGGTGTAACTTAAATAACTTAAAGGATATATAACTAAAAAAAAAAAAAAAAAAAAAGAATTATGAAATATTATTCCAATATGTGATCACAGTGGGGAGACTAACATGGACATGGACAGAAGACTTTACTATTAATCAATATGAATGGTGGTAGGAATTAATGGAGGTAAAGTTGACCTAATTGAATTTTCAACTACATTGAAGTCAAGGACATGAAATCTCTGGGCTACACTACAATGTGATAATAGAATGATACCAGTCACAAGCGTCCACTATGTGCATCATATGTGAGGTCTGGATTGTTTGAAATGTCCTATTTTGTGCAGTGTCCCTTACTTCCCCCCCCTTTAAGTGGAACAATCATGCTGGCCAGGCTATTGCATTTATTGTTTTCCACACAGAATATCAACCTTGTATGTGATGCAATATATGTTGGGGAGAGCATAGTGCTCCTTCGTCATAAAAATAGGAACACTCCTCATGTGTTTTACATGAGACATATTTTGATCCATAGATAATTTCTCTTGGGACCACTACTATTGAATGCTACTGGGATTTGTTGTTTCTCCAAGAACACATGCAGAGTGTAGAGTCATAAAATGTTGTCACTACAAGGTACATATTCACCCACACAGCTCATTGCTATAGAAGATATGGAAAATCAGGAAGCTCGTTTTAAAGATTTTGACATTATTTTCATGAAATACAAATGAAGAAATCAAGCAAGACTAATGACAATGCAGCATGAAAAGGTAAAAAAGAAGGAAAGAATAAACTCTCCCTCCTAGTGTTTTCCCCATTGTCATGCAGTAGGAAATGCCAAAGAATAATTTGCAATGTAGAAAACTTGGCAGGTGGCCTGACATAATCCATCACAACATCCTCTCCTTACATCTGCTAAACTCACTGTGAAGCAGTCTGAACACTTGAAATATTTTATATACATGTTAAGCAGTGTATAACTGTCAAGTCAATACATAGACTGAAATCAGTGTCAGCATCAAAAAATCACAACCTACCATTTCATAGCTGGGATGTCTCTGGACTGCTTAATACTGGCAGTAAATATTCTGTAGCTGCTGTATTTTTATGGTAAAGTGCAGTAACCTGGTTTCTGCATGCATCTGTTCATGTGGTATGGACTCCATACAGAAAGCAAAAGATCTGTGATTATTGAAAAGCAATCCCCTTTAAATTCAATGTGACTGACTGCCAGATATGTGTACATAGGATTGCACCCTTACTTAAGCACATGCACCTTGCATTTTTGTACGTGAATATAGCTGACTGAACACCGTGGGATCTCCTTCTGAGTGCACACACTTGCACTATTTAAATGTCTGGGTTAATGCCCTGTGTATGCACACTTCTCTTTTGCTGAATGGAAACTTCCTCTACTCTTTCTTACACACAAAAACATACACAGTGTCTTATCTCCTCACAGGAACACAAACGTATGTTGTCTTTAATTTTCACAAATCTCTTCATCTCATCTCATTTGTTAGAGTCGAGGTGTGTGTGCCCTTTTTCAGCACACTATGTGCACCTACCAAATGCAGTGACTCTGAAGAATCAGCTGTACAATTCAACACTTACCGTAATTTAGATATATTAGCTAAAATAGTCACTAGTTCCCAAATACGGATTCTTTAATGACACATATAATTCAATAATCAAACCATCTCCTGATTTACGATCAGAATTAAGATCTATATAGTTTTAAAAATAAAAATTTCTGAAAGAATTGTTAACCAATGAGTAGAGTTTATTAGATCAGGATTACTCCTAACTGGACAGCAGGCCTCCTTTCCAGCAAATGTCATTGGAATATGTGGGAATAAACAAAGTTGGCAGCATATTGGGCATCCCCATTGAAGGAAAAGGACCGTATCCTTTACTGGTATGTATAGGTACAATAGGGGTGCGGGGGGGGGGGGGCTTTTTATATGTTATAAATTTATACAATGTGACCATTTCCAAAAACTTGGTGTTAAGCCATACTTCCAGACATGTTAGTTGTGTCTAATTTGTTGCAGGAAAACCAACATAGGGCAGATCCAAGCTATACATTGAAAGCAAACTTAACTTAAAGCACATGTTTAAAGGTTTAAAGGTTCTTTGGGGGGAAATCATGTGCTTCAAATGAGCTTGGATATGCTTTCAAATGTATAACATGAAATGACCTATAGATTTCTGTGGCACTTTAAAGTTTAACAGAATTGTGGCATAGACTTTGTGGCATGGTGGAACATAAACTTTAATGAACTGAGAGCCTTTTGATTGACTAAAAGTCCCTGAAAGCATATTTTCTGTCTTTTGCACTTCTTTTTACATTTATATCCCTTTTTTTCACATAGTTCCATGTACTTGGCATATCCATGAAGGGACTGGAGAGATCCTTGTTGGAACATCTGTAGAACTGTTGCCCGTCCATGTAGACAGTTTTCAGTTAGATAGACCAAATTTCTGACTCAGAGTTAAGCAACTTCATTTATTCCCATGTTTCTTTTTGGGTAGCAGGAAACTGTGTTTAGGAGCAATGAGAGGGTCCAGGAGTTCTTCTCCAGTTCTTCCCCAGTTCAGACTTTACCCTGAACCAGAAAAGAATTTTCAGGCTTTTGAAATGCTTTCCTTTTCTTTGACTCAAGCAGCTGAGTCTTTGAAGGTTGTAAACCACAACCTGGCAAGCTTTGACAACACCTCAGGTACATCATTCACAGCAAAATTTTGTGTATTTCTATTCAAAAGCATATAGGGTTGCAACTCTAATTGTTTGAAGTCTCTTTTCTTCCATAAAGCTGTTTATCATAATGGGGATGATATACCTGCTTCTTCATTAGCTATAATGCTTTTTTATATATATATATATATATATATATTGCTTCATTTCTATTGTTACTGATTGTGACAGATCATGAAAAATGTAAATAAATTGCTGAATACATGCATTAAGCTCTCTCTCTCTCTTTTGTATCAGCAGCCATGGCACATCTGTAGGAGAAAATGCCTAATTCAACTGCCCTTCCTACTTTTCTTCTCTTGGATTTTTCTGACAACTGGGAGCAAAACGTTTTGTACTTCACTCTTTTTTTAGTGATTTACTTGGCAGCCTTGACAGCAAATTTTCTTATCATTTCAGCGGTTTCCCTGGATCAACAACTTCATACCCCCATGTACTTTTTCTTGGTGAATTTATCTGTTGTTGACCTTGGTTCCATTTCTGTCACCATTCCCAATGCCATGATCAATTCACTTTGGAACACCAGAGAGATTTCATTTTCTGGGTGTGTTGCACAAGTGTATTCCTTGTTCTTCTTCTTGATCTCAGATTTGTTCTTGCTCACAGGCATGGCATATGATAGGTATGTTGCCATCTGTGACCCACTGCACTATGAGACAGTGATGGGCAGGAAAGCCTGCATCCAGATGGCAGCCAGTGCATGGATAGCTGGCCTTCTTTACTCGGCCTTACACACCGGTAGCACTTTTGCCATCACCTTCTGCTCCAACATCATCAACCAGTTCTTCTGTGAAATCCCACAACTGCTGAAAATTTCCTGTGATAATTTGTACCTCATTGAAGTTGGAGTCATTGCTTTCAGTGCATTTATAGTCTTTACCTGTTTTGGTTTCATAGTTGTTTCCTATGTGCAGATTTTCAAGTCAGTGCTCAGAATCCCTACTACTCAAGGACGGAATAAGGCCTTCTCAACTTGCCTACCACATCTCATTGTTGTCTCCTTATTTATAAGCACTGGTGCCATTGCCTACTTGAAGCCTGTCTCAGGTGCACCTTCAGATCTTGATCTGGTGATTTCTGTATTATATTCTGTAGTACCTCCACTGATGAATCCAGTTATTTATACCATGAGGAACAGAGACATCAAAGTTGCACTTTGCAAAATGTTTCAGTACATTGTTTCTTACAGGAAATAAGGAAGCTTTTCCCACTGTGAATCCGGTATCCAGCCCTGTGAAGTTTAATTAGAAACAATGCACTTTTATAGGCAAATGCCAGAATGAAACGGGACATAACATAGATATGTGTATGCATGTATCAATCTATCTAGTCATCCTCACCCATTTAAACTATTGCACTGAAGTTATCTGAATCCTTTGAGTTCAGTCCTGAGTATGAGTAACAACAGATGCATTTTGTCAAAAGTTCATCACTGTTACAGGTGCCACATAATATATGTTCTGCATTTGTAAGAAATAAATATATATTAGTGTGGTGGCACCTATACTGTGGAACTGCTTGCCTATTGACATCAGGCAGGTGCCTTCACTGTACTCTTTTGGATGCCTGCTGAAAATATTTTTGGCTAGATAAGCCTACACAGAGGATTGAAATGGTGATGTGTTTTCAGTTTATTGCTGGGTTTTTTAATTAAAAAAATGTTTTAATTGTTTTTACTAGTAATGTTGCTGTTTTATTCTTTCTGTAACCCACTTTGAAGTTTTCTACAATCAAGCACAATATAAATTTTATGAAATAAATAAAATTAATTTTAAAAAATGATCTTTTAATCTTCCACTGACATTAGTCACCTATATACTTAAAAATCCAAGGCTCACATCACACAGACCCTATTGGAGGATGCGTAGTGCAGAATCAAAGTCCTAGATTGTATGAAGTCAGCTCTAACAATGTAGTAGTCTGACCTTGCACTCTGTAGGAAACTGTACTTTCTTATAAATTCATTGAATATGGTTGTCAGCAAATAATATTAATGTGGGTATTGCTTAACACGCAGAATGAATCCATTTACAACAACAGATCTGAGGGTTACTGAAAATAGAATAAATTGTTGAAAGCTACAGAAATTTAAAATCAGCAGAACTATAATTATATTTCTCAGTATAGATACTGTAAACACATACATTTTAAAGGTGGGTGAAAATGAACATTTTTCTACCTCCCAAAGCAATGAATTTTTTCCCCAAGGGTGACCTCAATGTATATCCCTGGAGGACACCAGAGGGATGGATTTCTCCCCCTCGTTTGCTCCAAAGCTTTCATGCTAGCAAGTGGAACCAGTTGAGTTGAGTTGAGGTGGGGTGCAGGCTGATGTGGCATAACAATGATAGCACAACTGGAGGAAAGGAGCTGCATAGCTTCTTCTCATCTCACCCCCAAATGTAACAGGTACATCTTAGGTTTTCCAGTTGAAAAAGGCACCAAATAGAACTTAGGGAGGGAGCATAAGCAACTGAACCTCAAAGGTGGAATTCACCAAAGATAGAGAAAGCAAAGTACATGAAATGTCTGGAGTGATATATGGAGCAGGATATCTGGAACAAGGGAACAGTCGGGGGAGAAATGAGTGAAGAATAAGAATATCTGAAGCTGTTCCCATAATCTTCTTAATTTCACTATTACATTGCCAGGAACTGGACTGAAGAGGAATGGTACCCTCCCCCCTTCTCCTGAACCTTCCCGAGAATAAGAGAACAGTATAGATTTAGAACAGTGGCTTGCAGAAGGGCATAGTTCAGAGGCTGCAGAGGGCAGAAGCTGGGAAATACTGGAAGAGGAACAGCAGGAAGAAGGAGAAGCACCAGGGGAGAGACAGCTGACACACTCAGTGTCCTGGGAAAGCTTACCTGACCCCACCTCTCCCAAGGCCAGATGGGCATTGAGGGTATTAGAACAGAGAGCTCAGAGGCAGAAAGCTGAGATTAACTGATGAAGGAGTGACATTGAATAGGGGACACGTAGGGGGTGGGTGGAACTTTACTTGGAGCAATGTCATCATTGAATAGAGACTATATTCTTTGTCTCTCTGTGAATACTGAATAAATTATGTGGTAAGGACTCTTCGTCTTTATCTGCTTTTTTGGCTGCCGCCAGGGGAGGGATAGGATTCCCCTGAAGCCTTGACATTTATACACCACCTTTCTTTCAATGATCACACTAAAGATTATGTGATACATAGGATTTCCATGCTGTCTTCCATCTAGGTATGAGATGGACCCAGACCTCATTATCTTCAACAATGCCTTTTAATCACATTACTTCAGACCATAGTCTGGGATCTCCCCCTTTTAATATTTGAACTTATTTGAGCTGCATTTCAAAGTTAAGCAGCTCAGGATAACTTTGTAGACCAATCTGCACATCTGACAGCAATATGCTGAGACTGTCACTCATGATGGATCATTTGAAAGCTCCATCCTGAACATTCGTCTTTGTCCTCTGCAAACAGTGACATTCCATAACGTGTTTTTCTCACTTTGGCTCTCAAATAATTTAGACATAATGATCATTCTCTTGGGACTTTGGAAATAATCTGGACTGAGCTCCTGGGGGGTGGGGGTGGGGAATCTCTAAGTACTGTTTCAGAAGGAGCATATATAATTTTCCTTCCCCCCAAAAAACCACACTTCCACTGTAGTTTGAAATCAGAAGCAGAGACCTGGAACACAATGTAGATGATTTCAGTATCACATTTATTTCATTACAGAAGATAAATTGACAGATGCTTTCTCAAGTTAAATTTCTGAAAGTTACATAAATATAAAGACCTTCATAGAGAAATACTGAAAGATCACTGAAAGTATGAGAAAATTGTACAAATCTTGGAATAAATCTATACAGTAAACCAGTGATTATAGTAATAATAATATCTTGTTCCTTTCTTTTGTTGGATGCATCACCGTGATAATCTGTTTTCCTAATATATGTTGGATAATCTTCTTTCACATATGCAAGACAGTACACCAGCTATACTTTCCAGATCCACAGTACAAGCAGTTGAATAATCTGATGGGAATGAGAATGGAACGGAATATGCCAAACAAATGTGTATAAGCAACAGATCCAAGGTAAGATGGATTTCCCTTGGATAAGGAAAGTAGTTCTTTGCATTCAGAAGATGATAATAAATTCTAGATGGGTATAATTTATTCCTTTAATTTAATCTAAAGTCATTAGCTCAGAGAAAATTGATGGAACCCTAGATAGGATCATAGATGTTGCTGGATTGCAACTTCCATTGTCCCTGACCATTCTGGCTGGGGCTGATTGAATGACACAGGTTACATATCCTTGATATTTGGCATGGTTAAATAGAAAATAATCTAAGAGAGGATGGCTGGGATTTGAGAAGTCCTTAGCTTGAGATTCTAATGTGCTAGTTAAATTGCCAAAATTCACCTTATACCTGTGACTGAACTAACACAGAATGTATGATGAGCTGAAGTTGTCAAAAAAGAATTTCCTCTAATTATTTGGGGAACTAGCTTTACATTCCAGTATTTCCACACAGTGGAAGAAACCAAAGCTTATCCCATATGCTGCCATGAAAATTCTGAATAATTGCAATCTAGACTATTGCTGTCATTTTACTGAATGAGCACCACAAAAGATACTCTGGGAAGAAAGTCCATGGTGTGGTTTCTCTGAATTGTATGTACAGAACATGAAACACCAAGGGAGCAATTCTAAGCTCCCAGAAACAGAGACTGGATACGGCAGAATTTTGTCTTTGTGTTGTGAGAAGGAGGCGACTTTAAGAGGAAGAGGTCCAAGTTCATCCATGAATGGAGGAAACCTTCACCACTGTTGCCAACCCATCATTACTCTTGTGAGGCCATGATTTTATTGTTAGGATAAAATCATATGCAGGAAACTCTATGATACCCCACCCCTCAAAAATGAGTATTGGGACTGTTTTCTCACATCTCATTAAAACTGCAAATTTGTATACCAGAATAATATATGTGTGCATATTTTATACACCAAACCTGCACAAGTTGTGGCACTCTAAAATTAGCAGAGTCTTATATTGTGGCTGTACTGCCAACATAGGTGTTTCATAGCACACAGCCATTCAGTTTTTCAGTCCAGAACAAGCAGTTAAAAGCAGGAGGCTTGCTTACTCTCTGGTGGGCTATTATTTATGACTGATGGACAAGCATGAGGTCCAAAGTTGTACATGCCTCTTGCAGACTCAAATCATTAATTAAGAGTATCAATGAGCATTTTTCTTCTTCACTAACTATAGGCTGGCTACAGTTTGCCAAGAAAGAAATGAGCAACCATAGCTTTGTGAATGAGTTCCAGCTCAAAGGATTCTCTGATGTTCTGGAGCTGCACATTATATACTTTTTGGGTTTTTTCCTCATCTACTTGGCAGCTGTGATTGGAAATCTTCTCGTGATAACTGCTGTAGCCCTCAACAAACCCTTGCAAACCCCAATGTACTTTTTCCTGGTTAATTTAAACATAATTGATATGGGTTTCATCTCAGTCACTGTTCCCAAAGCCATGGCTAATTCCCTGATGAACACTAAGAGAATTTCATATTATGGATGTATGGCTCAGGTCTTCTTCTTCTTTTGGGCTGGGGCATCAGAATTTGTCCTCTTGACAGTCATGGCCTATGATCGTTATGTTGCCATCTGCAATCCACTGAACTATGTGAGAGAAATGAACAGGGGAGTCTGTATCAAATTGGCCACTAGCGCATGGATCTTTGGGTTTTTGGATGCAACACTGAACACTGTCTGCACATTTATCATCCCTTTCTGCTCCAATAACATCAACCAGTTCTTCTGTGAAATCCCACAGCTTCTAAAGCTTTCCTGTTCCAACTCCTCATATCTCATTGAAACCTGGGCTCTTGTTTTTACTGTTCTGATATGTATAAGCTGTTTTTGTTTCACAATCATTTCCTATGTGCACATTTTCAGAGCTGTGTTTGCCATTCCTTCTGCAAAAGGAAGGCAAAAAGCATTTTCTACCTGCCTGCCCCATTTTGCTGTGCTCTCCTTGTTCTATTTCACTGGAATCTATGCCTGTTTGGGGACAACCTTTAGGGCCTCATCAGGCTTGGATTTCTTGCTTGCAGTGTTTTATTCAATGGTCCCTCCTTTCATGAACCCAATCATTTATAGCATGAGGAACAAAGAGATAACAGCAGCACTTCAGAGGTTTTGCCATAAGAAAAGAAATCTGCTGTCGATTTAGAAACTTGAATTGAGCTGGTATAATTCCAGTCCACTGATGATTTAGTTAAAAAAACAAGTTGGATATCTAAGAAGTCACACAGATTTCAACAGAACCTAAGGTTAAAACTAGATGATAATGTAACAGGGGGAAAAAAGGAATTATTTAAAAAGGTAGTAAAGAACATCCAATCTGGTTTTGAATCTTAGCATGACAATAGAGAAATTATAATCTTTTGTCCCTCGCTGTGTTCCCAATCTGGACTATGGGGATAAATGTTCCCATTCATATCAATAGATGTTTTTCTTCTAACGTAAATAGATGTGGAGACCACTATGGGGAACAAATAGTTAAAGTAGCTCTGTTCTGCTCACTAGACTCCAACTACAGATTGGGATCCATGAGCCTGCTATTTATTTATTTAGTCATTGTGGTTCGAGGACCCCCAACCCCCGTGAGGTGGAAATAAACACACAAGGACGCGTGGTATAAGGTTTATGGGCATGGAAAAGGCCACAACTTTATTGGTTACTGCAATGCAAAGGTATTGGCTTAGGCATTGGATGACCACAGCAGAGGGGTTGAATCATCAGTAGGGTAGGCGGAGCCAGTTGATGCCTATCCAACTATAGGCTCACCCCTGATGTCACCGGGGTCGTGCCATGGCCTCCAGCCAAGCAGGCATCGGACAGAATACACGACCGCCGGATTCCTTTAACAGAATACCCAAATCGAAGGCGTAGGCGATGGCCACACCTAGCCTTCCCACACAGCATAACACCCAAATCCAATGCCTAACCGCCACCCGAGCCGAAAAGGCTCGCCGCCAATACCCTCAAAGCCGTAACCAATCCCTAACACTCCTGATTACGCTGTCCAACCATAAGTCATTCCCCTTATCCGTGAGGTGAACCCCGTCATCCCGGTATAAGGCGCCATCGCCAATCCGGATGCGGTCATGACTGATAACTTGGCCATACAAAAAGCGGCTTTTTTTTTTTTTAAGGTTTATGGGCATGAGGCTGTCATTTTGTTAAAGCTGTGGTCCTGCTCTTGTAGTTGATCTGGGCGACTCTCGAAGCAGCGACGTAGAAAGAGGCTGAGGAGGGGGCCGGCCCCAGCATATATACTAAGGTCAAGCCCTCCCCCTCTACGGGCGGCTCCAGGTGGGAGCCGCCTCCTGGGCGTGAGGCACCGGCCAGGTGAGCCGGAAGAAGCAGGGGCTCCCGCCCCTGCGTGGGCGGGGTTGGGGCTCCCGTCCACAACCACTCCCCTCCCTTCTGGGAGGAGAGTCTTTCTCAATTGCTAATTGAAGGCAGACATTTTATCTTGTAGGGACATCAGTAACACTAATGTTAGCTGTATGGGCAATTTGCTGATCCTTCCTTTTGCAAAAATATTGTTTTGGATCCAAGGGCTGCCCTTCAAATGAATATTTCTCCAAATATTTCTCTGATAGAAGAAAACTTTCCATCAAGGCAAAGAGTATTTCATATTTTATCCATTATGTATAAAATATTTGTAATTCACTGATTCCCTTTCCCCCATTTTCTACCCCCAGCTTCTTTCTTTCTTTCTTTCTTTCTTTCTTTCTTTCTTTCTTTCTTTCTTTCTTTCTAAATCCAACACATAATAAATGGTCATCTTATTCCACTTCCCATCACCCTAACATTCAGGTAATCTTTCTCCACTATATTGTGAATTTATATCTTATGCCAGTAAAGCTATCTTCTAATTTCTGAAAGTGTGTATATGTATTTTAAAAAGGAAAACATTTGCCCTACATTTGTATTCCTCTTTGACAGTATTTAATAATTTCAATAAAGCTGAGATGTTGCAGTTCAGATCTGACAGGAAATTGAAAAGCCCTTCAGTTTAACCATTAACACATACACAAACCCTTTGTAGTTGCCCAGTGAAAAGGGTCGTGCATTCTCCGCTGCATAGACAAAAGTTACTTGCACCTTTGCATTTAACATGCAGACTTTTTTTAAAAAAGCAAATTGCATCAGTTAGCAAGAGCTGAGAATTGAGGGGATCAGAGGGGGCATAGAAAGAAAATTTATCCACTTCTGTAGCCCTAAGGAAAATCCTTATGAAGGTAGAATTTGATTTTTGAGGAAATCATTCATTGATGCAGAATGAATTCTTGAAGCAGAGGTACTCTGTCCCCGTTGTTGGTTATAGAGATACCCTGAATGACAGCTGGGAAAGCAAGCCTTGACGTGATTCTCAGCCAGGAATAAGAAGGACTGGGCAAATGCTGTACACTGAATAATTTTAGTATAAAAATTACAGAGATTCCAATGGCACCTTAATGACTAAGTTTAATCATGTTATGTAATTATTTAAAGTTGAAAGAAAAGGGAAGTTGCAATGAGTCTTTACAACATAAAATTCATTAAAAAAAACAAATTGTTACATGAGTCCTGGAAGACCTGCTTCCTGCATTGCATATCTTTTCCCACCAGGCTGGAACCCTGACTGACTGCTTAAAAGACTCTTGGGATGGGGTATTGCTGTTATTGATATTATTTTTTGTTTATTGTGATTTATGTGGAAATGCTTACATTGGTTGTATACTTTCTGATGGTTTATGAATTGTTTATGAAAACATACAGAAAAAGTGGCCAAAAAGCTCCCCTGTTGGCTAGCAAGATCAAACTTACACCTTATAATTGTAAGTATATTCTATTGTTGTACTGTGTATTTTGGGTCTATGGGCCACAATAAAGCTGTGTGTGCGGTTTGCTTGTTGTTGTCATTACTAAGAAGCATCTCACTTCTGAGCTTTGTCAGTCTCCAGGGAACACATTTGTGATCCAATTTATACAACCAAATATAGTATAAGAGAAATTAACATGGCTTCTTCCAGTGCAGTGCCCTTGCCCTTGTTCTGGTCAGAGGGAGAGAAAGAAAGGATATCAAACCTATAGATGTACATTCCCTTCAAAAGCTGTACATTATGCATGAAGACACTGCAGAGAGATACTGAAGTTGTACTATGGAAGAAAATCATAAAGAAAAAAGAGTAAGTTTTCTCAATTTCTCTCTCACTCTGCAATTGGACTTCTCAATTTTCTTTGCTATCTACCTCTCTAATCAATTATTATGCTATTTGTTAATCCCCCCATCCACTCTTTATTCCTTTCTACATTATTATTTGTCCTTCAATAGCACACCATTTCAGAAATATGTCTTCCTTTGCTATGCCTTTGCTATTTCAACCAAACAGCACCCTGTTTTCATATGCTGAAACAGATGGCAACCAAAATGTTCAAGATTCAGCAGCAACTACCCTCTGGGGTTTGGTTATAATATTTGGATGGGGGAGGGAAAGGAGTTTTAACTTAGGAAACAAAGCTGAGTTGCGGGGTACATAACAGAACTGTATAAAATTATTCATAGTGTGGAGAAAGTAAATAGGTTTCTCCATCTTTCATAATACTTGAACCTGGGACTATCCAGTTTTGGATGTTGGAAGATTCAGAAAAGGCAATGGAAAATACTTCTTCACATAGTACAGATGACCACCTCCTTACATGACTTTAAAAGGGGGAGTAGACAAATTCATGGAAGATAAGTCTGTCTCTGAATGTCAGTTAATGGGGAAAGTAGGGAGAGGGCTATTGAACATGTGTCCTTCTGTGAAAGAGGCACCTTATCTAAAGCAAGACATTTGTTGTTGTTTAGTCGTTCAGTCGTGTCCGACTCTTCGTGACCCCATGGACCAGAGCACGCCAGGCACTCCTGTCTTCCACTGCCACCCGCAGTTTGGTCAGATTCATGTTTGTAGCTTCGAGAACACTGTCTAACCATCTCGTCCTCTGTCGTCCCCTTCTCCTTGTGCCCTCCATCTTTCCCAACATCAGGGTCTTTTCCAGTGAGTCTTCTCTTCTCATGAGGTGGCCAAAGTATTGGAGCCTCAGCTTCACGATCTGTCCTTCCAGTGAGCACTCAGGGCTGATTTCCTTAAGAATGGATGCGTTTGACCTTCTTGCAGTCCATGGGACTCTCAAGAGTCTCCTCCAGCACCATAATTCAAAAGCATCAATTCTTCGGCGATCAGCCTTCTTTATAGTCCAGCTCTCACTTCCATACATCACTACTGGGAAAACCATAGCTTTTACTATACGGACCTTTGTTGGCAAGGTGATGTCTCTACTTTTTAGAATGCTATCTAGGTTTGCCATTGCTTTCCTCCCTAGAAGCAGGCGTCTCTTAATTTCGTGGCTGCTGTCACCATCTGCAGTGATCATGGAACCCAAGAAAGTAAAATCTCTCACTGCTTCCATTTCCTCCCCTTCTATTTGCCAGGAGGTGATAGGACCAGTGGCCATGATCTTCGTTTTTTTGATGTTGAGCTTCAGACCATATTTTGTGCTCTCCTCTTTCACCCTCAATAAAAGGTTTTTTAATTCCTCCTCACTTTCTGCCATCAAGGTTGTGTCATCTGCATATCTGAGGTTGTTGATATTTCTTCCAGCAATCTTAATTCCGGCTAGGGATTCATCCAGCCCAGCCTTTCGCATGATGAATTCTGCATATAAGTTAAATAAGCAGGGAGACAAAATACAGCCTTGTCGTACTCCTTTCCCAATTTTGAACCAATCAGTTGTTCCATATCCAGTTCTAACTGTAGCTTCTTGTCCCACATAGAGATTTCTCAGGAGACAGATGAGGTGATCAGGCACTCCCATTTCTTTAAGAACTTGCCATAGTTTGCTGTGATCGACACAGTCAAAGGCTTTTGCATAGTCAATGAAGCAGAAGTAGATGTCTTTCTGGAACTCTCTAGCTTTCTCCATAATCCAGCGCATGTTTGCAATTTGGTCTCTGGTTCCCCTGCCTCTTCTAAATCCAGCTTGCACTTCTGGGAGTTCTCGGTCCACATACTGCTTGAGCCTTCCTTGAAGAATTTTAAGCATAACCTTGCTAGCGTGTGAAATGAGTGCAATTGTGCGGTAGTTGGAGCATTCTTTAGCACTGCCCTTCTTTGGGATTGGGATGTAGACTGACCTTCTCCAATCTTCTGGCCACTGCTGAGTTTTCCAAACTTGCTGGCATATTGAGTGTAGCACCTTAACAGCATCATCTTTTAAAATTTTAAATAGTTCAGCTGGAATACCATCACTTCCACTGGCCTTGTTATTTGCAATGCTTTCTAAGGCCCATTTGACTTCACTCTCCAGGATGTCTGGCTCAAGGTCAGCAACCACACTACCTGGGGTGTACGAGACATCCATATCTTTCTGGTATAATTCCTCTGTGTATTCTTGCCACCTCTTCTTGATGTCTTCTGCTTCTGTTAGGTCCTTACCACTTTTGTCCTTTATTATGGTAATCTTTGAACGAAATGTTCCTTTCATATCTCCAATTTTCTTGAACAGATCTCTGGTTCTTCCCATTCTGTTGTTTTCCTCTATTTCTTTGCATTGCTCATTTAAGAAGGCCTTCTTGTCTCTCCTTGCTATTTTTTGGAATTCTGCATTCAATTTCCTGTATCTTTCTCTATCTCCCTCGCATTTTGCTTGCCTTCTCTCCTCCGCTATTTGTAAGGCCTCATTGGACAGCCACTTTGCTTTCTTGCATTTCCTTTTCATTGGGATGGTTTTCGTTGCTGCCTCCTGTATAATGTTTCGAGCCTCCATCCATAGTTCTTCAGGCACTCTGTCCAGCAATTCTAAATCCTTAAACCTGTTCCTCACTTCCACTGTGTATTCATAAGGGATTTGGTTTAGATTGTATCTTACCGGCCCAGTGGTTTTTCCTACTTTCTTCAGTTTAAGCTTGAATTTTGCTATAAGAAGCTGATGATCTGAGCCACAGTCAGCTCCAGGTCTTGTTTTTGCTGACTGTATAGAGCTTCTCCATCTTTGGCTGCAGAGAATATAATCAATCTGATTTCGATGCTGCCCATCTGGTGATGTCCATGTGTAGAGTCGTCTCTTGTGTTGTTGGAATAGAGTGTTTGTGATGACCAGCTTGTTCTCTTGACAGAACTCTATTAGCCTTTGCCCTGCTTCGTTTTGAATTCCAAGACCAAATTTGCCAGTTGTTCCTTTTATCTCTTGATTCCCTACTTTAGCATTCCAATCCCCTATAATGAGAAGAACATCCTTCTTTGGTGTCACTTCTATAAGCTGTTGTAAGTCTTCATAGAATTGGTCAATTTCAGTTTCTTCAGCACCAGTAGTTGGTGCATAAACTTGGATTACTGTGATGTTAAAAGGTCTGCCTTGGATTCGTATCGAGATCATTCTATCATTTTTGAGATTGCATCCCAGTACAGCTTTTGCCACTCTTTTGTTGACTATGAGGGCCACTCCATTTCTTTTACGGGTTTCTTGCCCACAGTAGTAGATATGATAGTCATCCGAACTGAATTCGCCCATTCCCGTCCATTTTAGTTCACTGATGCCCAAGATGTCAATGTTTATTCTTGCCATCTCATTTTTGACCACATCCAACTTACCCAGGTTCATGGTTCTTACATTCCAGGTTCCTATGCAATATTTTTCTTTACAGCATTGGACTTTCCTTTCATTTCCATGCATATCCGCAACTGAGCGTCCTTTCGGCTTTGGCCCAGCCGCTTCATCAGCTCTGGATCTACTTGTACTTGTCCTCCGCTCTTCCCCAGTAGCATGTTGGACGCCTTCCGACCTGAGGGGCTCATCTTCCAGCGTCATAACTTTTATATACCTGTTGTCTTTGTCCATGGAGTTTTCTTGGCAGGGATACTGGAGTGGCTTGCCGATTCCTACTCCAGGTGGATCACGTTTGGTCAAAACTCTCCACTATGACCTGTTCATCTTGGGTGCCCTGCTCGGCATAGTTCATAGCTTCTCTGAGTTCTTCAAGCCCCTTCGCCACGGCAAGGCAGTGATCCATGAAGGGGAAGCAAGACATTAGCTTGTGATAATTCACATAGAATTTGTAAAATGCATAACGACTTTAAGTGTAAATCAACTGAGTAGTGTTCCTTTTTTTCATGGATGTAGAATTTCTCACAAATCCCTTTCATTTTACAGAAATTGCTAGTCTGACTGAGCCAGGAACCTACCAGCTCAGCTGGACATATGCTGGATCCAAACTCCATGCATCCTGGAGGATCAAGCCATAGGATTTTGCCCTTTGGAAGAATACCCAATTCTTAAGACTTACACCAGCCTATATTTGACTGAGCCAAGTTAGGAGCAAGGAATCAGCCAGCTGACCTGGAGCTGTATTGGAGCTCTGCAGCATCCTAAACTGCTCATCCCCCTAGATCTTGCCACAGGATTGCCCCCTAGTCTGCTAGTCTTTTTAAATTCATCACATGATTTTTTCAATGTTTCAGTTAACATATTAACAAAAGTACCCATCTTTAATTCACATCTCTTCAAATTCCCTCACTTTCCTCATAAAAAAAAAAAAAAACTGATGAATAATTGTGAGTTATTTATACTAAAAAATTAAAGACAGGAAAAATCCTTCACGGAGCCCTGTCCAAATAGTCTAACACTTTCTGCATTACTTCATGGCTATCTTCCTTTCCAGAAGCAGCTGAGTTTCCTGAGGAGAAAATGTCCAACACAAGCACAATAACATACTTTCTACTTGTAGGTTTCTCTGAGATTGAAGAACTGCCCAAACTAAACTTCATAATGTTTCTCATAATATATTTTGTTGCCTTAATGGGAAATATTCTCATAATAACCACGGTAGTTCTCAATGTCCACCTCCATACCCCAATGTATTTCTTTGTCCTAAATCTATCCATTGTTGACCTTGGATACATTTCAGCCACTATCCCCAAAGCCATGATGAATTCCTTAATGAAGACTAGAGTGATCCTATATGCTCATTGTGTTGTCCAGCTATTTTCATTTGTTCTCTGTGGTGCATGTGAATTTTTCCTCTTGACAGTCATGGCCTATGACCGCTATGTTGCCATTTGTCATCCACTGCATTATGAAACCGTAATGAGCAGAGGCAGATGCATTCAACTGGCATGCTTTGCATGGACATTTGGCCTTCTAACAGCAACATTGCACACTGGGGCCACATTTGCAAGTCCCTTCTGCTCCATCATCATCAACCAGTTCTTCTGTGAAATACCACAGATGCTCAGACTATCCTGCTCTGACTTGTATATTCTTGAAGTTGGAGCTATTGGTCTGACTGGCTGTTTATATTTTGGATGCTTCCTTTTCATCCTTGCATCTTATGTGCAGATATTTAAAGCAGTGATGAGAATCCCCTCTGTACAAGGAAGGCAGAAGGCCTTCTCTACCTGCCTGCCCCATATAATTGTACTATCCATGTTCTACTTCTTTGGTGTCTTTGCCTACATGCGGCCAGTCAATAGGATTCCAACGCCGATGGATCTGATTGCTGCTGTAGCCTATTGTGTTGTGCCACCATTGATGAATCCAATAATATATAGCATGCGAAACAAGGATATCAAAGGAGGACTCTGGAAACTGATTGCCTGGAAATCTCCTGGGAAGACAATTGTCCAATTGTCACTGCTCACTTCAGCATTTGCTGCTTCATGAAAATTCTCAAATTGTAATTATTTGTTAATAATGTAGCTGATGGAAAATAAGTGCTGGTTAAACTTTTCCTATATTTGTCTTTTTAATAAAATAAAATAATAAAAAAACCTGAAGGAGACTGAGAGAGACATTGTCAGAGCTGGCTCCAGGTCCCAGCTCACAAAGGACCAACGCTAGCCGGTAGTAATGTACAAAAGTCTTTATTGAAGTACAGTTTCCATTTTCAAGCCGCAGCGCCCCAGCTCTACGTCTAGGGTTTAGATCGGCGAAGCTCCATCTGAATCTCCGCCCCCTGTACACCAGTTTAAGATTCTAGCCTTACTCCACCTCTTCCGTCTCTCCTTTCTCCTCTGGGTTCTGCTACCCCCCGGGGTCCCTTCCTTCCTGGATTCTTCTGACGCTGACGTTGACCCCCCTGACTCCTCCCGCTCTTTTCGGCGGGCTTTGGGACCTGGCTCCCTATCCGGGCTGCCAACTGCGCCGCCCTCCTGTACATTTGAACTTGGCGCGCGCGCCCAGCCTTCAACCTTCCTCTCGACCGTTTCCTCGCTCCCCGATGGAGGCGTGGCCAATCCTGACTCATGTCCTCCTGCTGGCAGTGCGCCGCCTGATCCCGATGCCTGGGACTCCTCCCCCCTACTGCACTCTGGTGTGGACGCTTGTCCTGATTTCCGACTGCTGCTCTCTGAGTCCCCTCTGGCCCCTTCTTCCTGGGGTGCCCCCCTAGGCACCCCCCTTGCTCTGACCATGGGAGCCCCTTTCTGCGAATCTTCCAATTCGCTGGAAAGACTCAGAGACCTCGGACCGCTGTCATCGCTAACATTTCCTTCGGACTCCTCCCCCTCGCTCTCTATTTCCTCCCTTTCTTGTGCCTCTGCTCCTGAACCCCTGACAGACATCCTCACTGAAGATGGGTGCTGGGGAACATGACTTGTATTTGGGGTGCATTAATAAATAAAATTCACCATTGTGAAGATGTCTACAATTAACTGACTGTGGGAGCAATTGAGATTTCACAGCAGCAAGGTATTATTGTTCAGGGAACAAAACTGGGTTTTTTTTTATTATACTCTATGAGGGTTTAACACTGGATAGTTTAATAACTGTAATAAGTAAGGCACTGTAATAAGTAAGGTATATGGAACAAAACTGGGTTTTTTTTTTTATTACACTCTATGAGGGTTTAACACTGGATAGTTTAATAACTGTAATAAGTAAGGCACACATCTTGGTTTTAAACACAAATTCTGAACATTTTAAAAATGGGTCCTCTGATGCATGTTTGGGTTAAAAGTGGGTCCTGAGACTAAAAAGGTTTAAGACTACTTGTTCACTGGAGGGCACCATGTTGGCTACTCCTGCCTTGTGCAATATTATAATAATATAATATAATACAATATAATATAATATAATATAATATAATAATATTACAAATCAATACCAGGAGTCCAGTGTTGGAATAGACGGATGACTGGGAGCAGCTGCCAGGATCATATAACACCAGTCCTAAAGGATCTACATTGGCTCCCAGTACATTTCTGATTACAATTCAACGTGTTGGTGCTGACCTTTAAAGCCCTAAATGGCTTTGTCCCTGCATATCTGAAGGAGCGTCTCTACCCCCATCGTTCAGCCCGGACACTGAGGTCCACCTCTGAGGGCCTTCTGGAGGTTCCCTCACTGTGAATAGTGAAGTTACAGGGAACCAGGCAGAGGGCCTTCTCAGTAGTAGCACCTGCCCTGTGGAACACCTTCCTGTGAGATGTCAAGGAAATGAACATCTATCTGACTTTTAGAAGACATCTGAAGGCAGCCCTGTATAGTGAAGTTATTATGTTTGGTGTCTTACTGTGTTTTAATTTGCTGGAAGCCACCAAGAGTGGCTGGGGAAACACAGTCAGATAGGTGGCATATAAATTATTATTAATAATAATTATTATTATACCATTACTAATACTGCTGAATATTAACAGTGCATACTCTGATGTAATGAAAAACCATTTCCTCCTCTATAATCCACCCACAAATAATTTAAAGTGAAGCTGTCTTTCTGGGCTGGAGGAGCATTGGACAATTTCCTGTTTGGGCTGGAGCTTTCCTCAAACAATAAGATCTTCCTGCTTCTGGCATGTTTCTGTGTTGTCCTTGCCTTTGATGCCCAACTCAACTCTTTGTTTCTGGTTGACTCAGCTTCCTGTGTGTGGCATAGTGACGAATCCAAAGGGCTTATTCAATGATACCTGTTTTGTGGTATCTATCCAACATTTTTTCTCACTTTCTTATATTTATGTTTGCCATCTGTTATCCATGTCTAGACCCCCCTCCCTTCAGGATTATATCATTCTGAAATTTCACTCATGATACATTTAGATTTATTGCAGATGTATTGCAACTGATGTATATCAGTTGAAGGCAGAAGCTGGAAAAGTTTGTGAAGAGATTAATCTATGGCTGAAATTAAGAAGGGTTTGAATAAAATAATTTGGTTGGAATTGACACTTCAAATATTGCAATAGCTGTTTGTTGTAAGCATTACATCACTTCTAAAAGAAAAGTACATTTCCCCTCATTATTTTACAGTCCATTGTGCTCAGCTAAATTAGTTCAAAGGCATAAGACTGTCCCTTGAGAAACAGTTAAGCTAAATTCTTCCATCAAGACCACAAACACCTGAAAAACTGCCTTGTTAATTACACTTGATTGGAAAGCATTATCTCAATAATGTTCACCTATTTCCCTTCTTATTTCTCTGATTTCTCTTCAGAGAAATAAAATAAGTGAACCATTTAAAAATAGTTGCAATAGTTAATTCAGAATTTGAATCCTCAGCAGATGAGAACTTTAATAAATCATGCTCACCTAGCATTGACCCTGAAAATCTTCTAAGTCTCACATTAAATGAATTGTCTAGAATGTGTGTTGTGTGTTCTCCTTATTTCCCTCAGAGACTAATTAAAACAGTTTGTAGATGCTAATGATTCATTATTTGTGTTTCATTATTCCTGCCATCCCAGTCAGAAAAAAAATTTGTCAAAATCTTACTGAGGTGTCTATTTCACAGTTTTTCTGCAGAGAAAAGGAAAATAAAGCTTAGATTCAAATGCTTTATTAAAAAATCCAATGTCCCATTACACAGACTTACACTTTCAGATTGTGATTTGGTCTGGTGCAATCCTATAGTACTTACATGGAAGTAAGTCCCATAAAAATCACTGGGCTTACTTCTCAGCAGTCATGAATAAGAGTCTGCTGTAACTTCCCAAAAAATATGAGAATCACCCTCCCATTCTCCAAAGTAAAAGAAATATGACCAATGGTGACACCAGGAAAAACAACAACAATGGGATGGGGTGGGGCATAGAGTGGTGAGAATTTGCTCCATATAGTAGATTCCTGAAAGAGAATGAATGCTATAGTTCACAGTCAAAATACATTTTCCCTGAAGGACACCTTATAGATTTTGATGGTAGACTTTCAAGTAAGGCTATGTAGCATTCCCTTGTTTTGAAACCTAGCTTAAGATAGTGTTTGCTGAATCACAAAATCATAGAATTGCAGACTTGGAAGGGACCGCAAAGGCCATCTAGTCCAACTTTCTGCAATGAAGGAATATTTTGTACAACTCATGACCCTGAGATTAAGAGTCTCAAGCTCTACCGGCTGAGCGATTCTCACTGATCTCTACTTCTCAAAAGCTTTTCTCCTTCCACAAAAGAGGATCTTGTTTCTGTCATTTGGAGGGCAGTTGGGATTTTTTTAAAGAATTTCTCTACAATTTCAGAGGTTGGAGGGTTGAGCTTTCCTTACTGTTGCAAGGTGGTAAAAGACGGAAGGTGTGTTATTCTAGCCATTACATATTTGTTCTGCACTCTGCAGTCTCTCTGGTCACCCATATTCATGAACTGAAGCACAGGGAGCTGCCAAGGCTGGCTACCAAGTGCCTGAGAATGGTGGTCTTGATGCTTTTATTTTTTAGGAATTCCTTACTTTATGTTTCCCCCCTCATTGATTTCTCTGAGGCAGCTTATTGCATAATAGATAATATGCATGTTCATTAAATTCACATAGTTTTCTTCAGAACCTTTTGTAAAATGCCAATTTATACACATTTAAATGTTAAAATGATAAATTAAATAACTGAACACAATACTTGTATTTAATTGGTTTAATAATGATACCAGTTAATACATGCAATGTGGCTCAGTTATTAAGTTTATCAATTTAATGTGTAAATGGGACTAAACTGGCATTTTACAAAAGGTTCTGAAGAAAACAGTCATTCATAGATAGATAGATAGATAGATGGGTATGGTAGGAATTGGGAATCTGTGGTCTTCCATATGTTGCTGGAGTCCAACTCCCATAATTAGTCAGAAAGGAGAGTTTCCCATCCTGGCTGAATATGTATGTTACAGCAGCCACATCCTAGAAGATTCCTTTCCTTCTGTTAAAGATGGAGAGTGGGAATGCTTTAGTGAAGATGATGATGTTATCTAGTTTGAATATGGCCTTGTATAGAATGTGTGTAATTTGTCCGAACTTTCTTTCTTTCTTTCTTTCTTTCTTTCTTTCTTTCTTTCTTTCTTTCTTATTCCACCTGTCCTTTCTTCCTATCCTCCTCTCTTTGTTATTGTCACAGCAGTTAGGCTGAAAGCTTGTAAGCAGCCGAAGGTCACCCAAGGTGAGCTTCTTGGCTGAGTGGCGATTTGAACCCTGGTCTTCCAGATCTTAGTCCAACACTGCACTAACCACTGCACTACACCAAATTTATATACCACTTGAGAGTAAGAAAACTCTAAGCGGTTTACATGAAAATATAAAATAAATCTTTAAGGTTGTTTTCCCTATGCATATAGGTTTTGGGTTTAAATATTTAAATAAGTAAATGTTTTCCAGTTCACCCAACCTTCTGTGTCTTGTATCCTTTGTGGTCACAATAAATGAAAGATAATTTCCCAGCTGAGTTTCTTCATGCAGCTGCTGTAGTCCCCAGGTAACAAGTTTCACAAATCCTTGGACCCAAAAGAGAAAGGGGGGGGGGGAATACCAAAATAAACCTTCATGTCACATGCACATATACACCTCTTTAGCAGCCTTAAATACCAGAATCAGTGGAAGAAAACACTTTACTCTCCATTTAGAATCTGAATGTCCTAGTGATATGTTCATAGATTAATACAGAAACGCATAACATGATGGGTGATCACCACAATAATTCAGAAGAAATAATCAACAGCAAGGTAATAATCTACCTTTTCCCCTCACCATCTCAATAAAAAACTCCTCTGAATGACATTTTTGTTGTGAACATATTATATTTTCCCTCTTTTTCCTTTCATTTTCCTTCTCTACTCCATGAATTGACTTTTTAAGATGTACGTGCAGTTTAAGTTAAAGTGTTATTTGAGAGAAAAGTGGAGATTGCTTATCTACATGCAGGGACTAAATATATGGAGGCTAAGAAATCTTCCAGCAAAGATTGAAAAGCCATCCATTGGAGATACACTAGCTCCAAATTTCCTTCACAAAAATGGTAATTGAACTAGACAATCTGTGCTTCTAATTAAGAATATTTCAAATCAGACATAAACTTAAAGTTCTTAGTTCTGTTTATATTTTATTTACATTAACTGTCTTGTATCTTTATTCTTGGGGCATGAAATCTAGCTCTTTCAGTCAAAACAGGTGATGAATTTGAAGGAGAGATGAAACTACTGAAATGTTTATGGAACAGTTCCCATATTCCCAGTTCAGGGTTACATTCAGATATATGCTTTAAAACATTTTTTGGTACAGTGTTACGTTCCTCTTTTTACTTCATGTCTTAGGCTCAGTGATATTCCTGAGTCATCTTGTTGGTCAGTATGGGCAACAGAGGCCAGATTACGTAAGTCTTTGGTCTTATGCAGAAGATTTCTTATGTTCAGGCTCATGCCCTCCAAATTATATCAGTTCTTTTTCTCCTTCTTCCCCTAGAGTAGATGATGTCAAATGAGACCAATTTTCTTCTTCTGGGATTCTCTGATATTCGGGAGCTGCAAATTTTACACTTTGTGATATTTCTTCTGATTTATTTGGCTACTGTCATGGGAAATCTACTCATAATCATACTCATAACCCTCAACCGTCAACTTCACACGCCAATGTACTTTTTCTTGATGAATTTATCCATCGCAGACATTGGCAACATCTCTATCAATGTCCCCAAAGCCATGAGCAACTCCCTCATGAACACCAGGTTGATTTCATATCCAGAATGTGTTTCCCAAGTCTTTTTCCTCATCTTCTTTGCAGTGACTGACCTGGTTCTCCTCACAGTCATGGCTTATGATCGATATGTCGCCATCTGCAATCCACTACGATATGAGACAGTGATGAACATGAGAGCTTGCATCCAAATGGCAGCTAGTGCATGGATGACTGGCCTTTTCAATGCTATGTTACACACTGGGGGAACATTTTCCATCACTTTCTGCTCCAATGTTCTCAACCAGTTTTTTTGTGAAATTCCACAATTGCTGAAGCTCTCCTGTAATGACAATTATATGACAGAAGTTGGGATCAATGTATTTGCAGCATGTGAAGCTTTAGGTTGCTTTATCTTCATAATCTTTTCTTATGTTCAGATTTTCACCAACGTACTAAGAATCCCCTCAGTTCAAGGGAAGAAGAAAGCCTTATCTACCTGCTTGCCCCACCTCATTGTTGTCTCCTTATTTATCTGCACTGGCACCCTTGGCTATTTGTGCCCAACTCAAAATGCCCCCAAAGATCTGGTCATGATGATTTCTGTGCTATATTCTATGTTGCCACCCATGATGAATCCCGTGATTTATAGCATGAGAAACCAAGAGATCAGATCTGCACTGTCAAAACATTTTGGATGGAAACTATGTTCCAAGCATCAAATGAAAATCATTTTGTAATCTAGTGTATTTTGATATGGGCATTAAGGAGGGAGAATAAATTATTTTGGTTATCATTTTAACATCACCCCCCATACTTTATCAGTCCCTGACTTTCTAATCAATTGGAACATGACTCTCAGTGAGATTGTGCATTTCTCCAATTTTTGCAATGCAGTGGCAGGTCAAATAAATGTGCAAGAATATGTTTGTTTTAATGAAAAGGTGCATTAAGAATAGGGTGAGAGACAATTTAAACCAACAAAATGCATATTTTAGGGGCAAAATTCATACCTCAGGTGAATGAACATACAATTTTAATTGGGTTTTAGTAAAAGAAAGAAAGAAATTAAAAGTGAGTGGTATGATGAATAAATGATTGTGTATATGCAAAATTGACATGGAGTAGAAATATTCTGGTCCATTTACAGCAAGTAGATATCTTCTTAATGGTTTATGTTCTGTAGTAGGAATGCTGGATTTGTTAGTTTTTAAAAAAGCTATGGACTTATAATTATTTCATAATCTAGAAAGAAAGAAAGAGTCATTTTTGTTTCAGGGCAGAAGTACTGGGATTTAAATCCCTACAATTCTTACCAATAAGGCCCAAAAGAGCTAGGAATCTGACTGGGGCGCCAACTTGCTCCCCATTGAGGGCGTGAGGCCACGTGATATGTCACGTGACTCCATCCAGCATGCCCCGGGTGGTGGCAGGATGCACGGAGGGTGATCTTCGTGTTTGTATGTCCCAGCTGCCACCCGGCTCCTGGGCTCCCAGGCTGCTGAGCGGAGGCTGGGGTGCATGGAAGGTGTGCGGTGGTGGCAGCAGAGGTTGGTGGCAGCCCCCCCAATATTGTGGTGCACTGCCCACTGCTGGAAAATATTGGGGGAGCTGAAGCCACCCTGCCCCCAATACCCTGTGTGCCTGGATCTAACTATCTGAAATACCACTTCCTATTACACATGTCTTCACATGAAGTCCTCTTCCATCAGACACCAGTTATGTGGTGTTTGGTGTAAGGAAGATTCCATGCTTGTCGCACTTCTTGGTTTAAAAACTTTCCCCAGAAAAGCTAATCTCTCACCCTATTGTTTCAGCACCACTGAAACAGCTTGTTTATTTGTAAACAAGGTTGGTTTACATTTTCTATTGACATTCAGAAACACCATATGTGTTCATATGTATTTGTTCACTTATTTAATTACATTTATGAATCACTTTCCATAAAATATCTCAACGTAATTTCACAATAAGAACATAAGCAATAAAGAGAATTAAAAACAGGCTGCTGTTTCTGGCCATGAACCTGAATAATTGCACCCCCCAGCCTCCGAAGATTTGGGGCTAAAATTGGACATAATGGGAGATAGCAGGGGCTGGCTTTCCCCTTAATTCCCCCCATGAATTTGGGGGTGGGTAGGTGGGTGCCTTGAACCCACAGATACCTTTTGCTGCCCACTTCAGTTGCTGTCAGAGTTGGAAGACTTCACCAAGAATGGAGGGGCAGGGTGCTGTGTTATGCCGTGACTCCATTTTGAAGAAAGCCTTGATCAATTACCTAGTTCACTGTGGATCTCCTTCTATTTTGGATAATTGGGTTAAGTAAAAGGCACCCCAGCTGGCCTGATGTTGACAAAAGCTGATAACAATTTGACAGCTAATTTGCAGGTTAAATTGCTGCTCGGGTGGGACTTTGAAAGAAAGGAGGGGTAGAACCTTTGACCACCATTTACTTACCTCCATGTACTTCTGAATCCTATCTGTCAGAAATGATGGGAGCCATGTCAATGAAGTACCCCCCCCAACTCCCATTCCCTCAGGAGGATCCATGGTTGACAATACAGGAAAACCAATGGGGCAACATTTCCACTTCCAGCTCCTGGCCCAAAGCAGTTTCCATGCTGAATACTGGTCAGAAGCCAGAATGGAAAGGACAAACAAGCAAACAAACAAACAAACAAACCACTTGTTCACACAACTTGTACAAAAAGGGTGTGCTGGACACAAAATGACAGTTCTCCAAATTGGAGGAGTCCGATTATGTTTTTGTTTTCAAAAGAGGCCATATTATCACCTCATTTAGTACTTCCCCTGAGATAAGTGTTTATAACTTTGCTAGCCCAAGTGTAGAAGTCTAAACATCCTGATTTCAATGACCAGGATGAGAATACAAGCAATTAGCTACACTTCTCCCAAGAGCCTGTCCACATTTCAAGGTCAACAAAGAAGAGTAGAAGGTATTCAAGTAGAGAGTGAGGGGGCAGGGTAAGATAACATCAGGGCCTCTTTCTATCAGAATGACCCCCTCTTAATGCTAAAGGACACCATCTGCCCTGTGAGAAATGAGAACAGAGTGATATATGCAGGCAAGCAATTTCAGGTCCTCCTCCAGTTGAACTGTCCTCTACCACTACCCCAATTCACCTTTATATTTTATATCATTTTATCATTTTAAAATTGTAAATGGTCTTGGCCTCAGCAGAAAGGTGGTATAGCTATATGTAACAACCCCCCCCCCAAAAAAATAGCCTCCTCCAGAATAGCTACTGAAAAACTAGAATACAATCAAAATGGATCTCAGCAATGCTGTCTGCAAAGTGCTTTGCAAGCATGTGTCAGTGGGCCTCAGTGTCATCATCTATTTTCTCTTGAGGAGATAGCTACTGTCTCAAAGGCCTTTCGTAATATGGAGCAGCTTCTTGCAGCATAGAATCCCTGTACTCTTGAGTCTGAACCTGGACCTGAAGCTATGAGAATGAATTACTGACATAGGTCTAGCTCCCATGAATTGAACAGTCCCATTAGCTTATCAGTGCCAATTATCTAGGCTAGGGTAAGGGAAATAATAATAAAGACAAAAGAAGAAATATCAACAAACTTTTCTGATTAGCTGCACTGAGCTCCTGGGAACACGTCTCCAAGAAACCAAAGACAGACATATAAATTCCTTTCCACAACTGAAAAACTGAAAAGCTACACTGAAAGACACAGAGTCTTGATTCAAATGAAGAATGGAAGTGATGCAATGAAGAGACAAATGCAAACACTTCACTGATCCAGCTGGAAGACAAATTGCATCTACAGTACTGTTGATAATACACAGTGCTTTTTCTGGGGGTACTCAAGGGCATGCAGTCCTGAAACTCATCCCCCCTTCAAGTGTGGTACTTACTGTAGCAACTTCATGGTGAGTACCAGTACCATTTTTCTTTTAAAAAGCACTGATAATATGTATGAGGGAAAGTAAATAAACAGTTTCTTATTCCCACCCCCTTTCTTCTCACCATCCTCATCCCCATTCTCTTGTCTCTTTGCCCATTCATCTTCCAAGCACAATTTCTCCATCTTTTACTTTTCCCTCAGATGCACAGGGCAGACTGAAGACACACAATGAACAGAATGAGTTAGCTGAGATATATACGGGGAGAGAAAGAGAGAGAATAGAATAGAATAGAATAGAATAGAATAGAATAGAATAGAATAGAATAGAATAGAATAGAAAATAGATAAATAAATAGCCCAACTTTCTTGAAACCAAATGTGCTTGCTTGCTGTGTTTGTGAGACACTTTGTAGACAGGTTTTTAGAGTGACAAATTTCCTGGAATGAGCAATTAAAGTAAATTAAAATGTTGTTTTCTAACTATGCAAAAGACCCCATTTGCACTTGTAACAGTGTGGGGGTCTTTGAAGACCAGGTTGTGTCTCAGCAGCACTTCCTGGAATGACCCTGTCACATCATCATTTCAGGAAAACCTGCTAGGCTAGAAGCCAGTTCTGAAATAGCCCAATGTCACTGTGTGTATGCCCAGGGCATGTGAAACATGTTTTGACCTTTTTTTAAAAAAGGAATCTCAGCCACCTCATTACATTAACAAGGAAGTCACTGCAAAATACTCATAAATAGGATTTATATGAAGGTCTTACATTCCTAGCAAAAGAGACAGAAAAAAATATTGAATGTTGCAGGGAGTTTTTTGGGGAGCGTGGGGAAAAAGCAGGCTTTGATACAGCACAGCATGATGTTTAGATCATGTAACAGCATTGCCAGAATAGCCATGGGGAGAGTTGTCATCTGAATTGACCACAGGGCCTATATCCTGTGTCCACATCTCCGTACTGTGGTTTGTTGTTGCTGGTTATAGGTTGGGATACTGATCTTAGAAAGCAGACCCTCCAAGTGTCCCTTTTTTCCAGGGATGGCCCTGATTTAGAGAAGCCGTCCCAGTTTCTGATGTGATCCTGGAATGTCTCGCTTGTCCTTATGGTGTTCTTATTTTCATTGGAGAAATGTTGGAGGGTATGGTAGGATGTCCCTTTTTCATTTGTGAAATGTTTGAGAGTTTGGAGTTATCCAACCCCTGAGCCGTCTGAAGGCAATCCTGTATAGGGAAGTTGTTGTTTTTTAAATGTTAAAATTTTTATTATGTTTTTATATATGTGGGAAGCTGTCCAAAGTGCTGGGGCCACCCAGTAGGATATGTGGGGTATAAATATTAAATTTATCATTATGGAGTGGGGTGTCCCAATTTTGATCGGAGAAATGTTGGTGAAAGTAATGTGTGAGTACTATCAGCTGGGAAGTAAAAGTGAAACCAAGATATAGCACCTGTATAAGTCAGTAGGTTTCCTATATAAAGTGGGGGGTTCCCTTATATCTCCAGTATGTTGTTGCACTATATTCTCCAAAAAGTGAATGTCTTCCATGGATTGGTCTAGGCTCGGGTTCTTGCTGGGGTGTAATTGCTGTTGGAATAGCCTACATGACCCAGGTGTCAAAGGTCTCATCAAAGCAGAGGAGAGACTATGGTGGGCAGAAGCTGAGAAAGTGTAGGGAGGGCTGTGATTATCCTGTTGCCCCTGCAACATTTTCCTCATAGTACAACAAAGTGGATGTCATATATGCATTTGAATGGATGATAAGCTTTGAGGCATAGGAGAAAATTCTATATAACTACTTTAGCCTTGAGAAGAATATGTAGATATCTCAGAAATTCCAGCTGCTTCACAATGCAGCAGTCTTATTACTGACTAGGGTTCAATTCTGAACTCACAAATCACCTTCAGTGGTTTACAAATTAGTTTCTGGGCTCAATTAAACTACTCATATTACTATTTAGAATGTTACGTGAATTGGCCTCCTAATATCTTATATTACCTCCTTCTCTACAAGACTCTGCCTTGTGTCAAGAATGGCAGAGGGGCCCCTCTTGGTAGTTCCAATCTCCTTAAAAGTTCATGGGACTGTTCTTGGATAGGGTATTTTTTTGTACAAACCACTTTCAAAAAAGGTGAATTTTGCACTTTCATTATAGAGTTTACACGACATACTGAAGGCAGATATCTTCACCCTATTTCTTGACACCACAAATGCAAACATATTCACACACACACACATATCTTGGGTTACACCTCTTTTTCCAAACTGAAATTGTTTTAATTGATTTTAATATGGCATTTTTATAGTGTTATATAGTACCCTGGGACCTTAGATGATGAGGATGATGATGATGCATTTTCATGCAGTAGGTTAGCATCCTCATGAGTGGCTTAGAACAACACTTTCTCAGCTTCTGCCCATTGCCCATTCTGCTGCATTGTGAAGCAGCTGGAATTTCCGAGATATCGACATATTCTTCTCAAGGCTAAAGTAGTTATATAGAATTTTCTCCTCTGCCTCAAAGCTTATTATCCATTCAAATGCATATATGAAATCCACTTTGTTGTACTATGAGGAAAATGTTGCAGCGGCAACAGAATTATCACAGTTCTCCCTACATGAAGCACAAACTTGATGGTGGATTGCAGCACTGCCCAAAATATTGTTAATTATGAATTTAAATTATCTGCATACAAGCATTAAATAAAATGGAGAATCAGTTCTGATATTTGATGGGATTTTCTCTCACTCACAGGTAGCTCAAAATTTTGTGTGACATGCAAAATGAATAATCTCACTTTCACATCTGGATTTCTACTTCTAGAATTTTCTCAGATCCGAGAACTACAGATACTACACTTCCTTGTGTTCCTAGGACTATACTTGATAACGGTAATCGGGAATCTTTTGATCATCTTTGTAATAGCCCTTGACCATCACCTGCATACACCAATGTACTTTTTTCTCATGAACTTGGCCATTTCTGATATTGGCTCAGTTTCTGTCATTCAACCCAAATCCATGGTTAATTCAATCATGAATAACAGGCACATTTCTTATGGTGAATGTGTCTCTCAAGTTTTTTTCTTTGTTCTCTTTGGATGCGCTGATATTACTGTGTTAACCATAATGGCACATGACAGGTATGTTGCCATATGTAATCCACTGCAATATGAAGTAGTTATGAACAAAGGGGCCTGCATTCAGATGATTACCATTGCATGGATCACCAGTATTCTCTATGCTGTGCTACACACTGCAGGCACATTTTCCATTACGTTCTGTTCCAGTCGTGTTGATCAATTCTTCTGTGAAGTCGCAAAACTACTTAAATTATCTTGCTCTGATTTATACCTAGTTGAAGTTGGACTTCTTGTATTTAGCTGGATTTCTGTGTTTGGGTGCTTTGTCTTCATTATTGTAACTTATGCGTATATCATGACTGCAGTCCTCAAAATGACTTCTGAACAAGGACGGCATAAGGCCCTCTCCACCTGCCTGCCCCACCTCCTGGTTGTCTCTCTGCTTATGTTCACTGGACTTTTTGCCTACATTGGACCAGCTAGTAATAGCTCATCTGGGATGGATCTAGTCTTTGCTGTGATATATACAATACTTCCTCCTATGATGAATCCCTTCATCTACAGCATGAGAAACAAAGAGATCCAAACAGCATTGAAGAAGCTATTGAGCCTTAAACACTTTTGTGACACTGTTCCCAGATATATCCAGAAATCCTTGGGATTTCCTTGAACAGTCCTCCCCAGGCATTGAAAGTGTTGAGATCTGCGAAAGAATTCCCATCACTGGAGACAGATAAAATGTGGGGCCACAGGGGTGGTCTTCCATGTCTGCTAGTAGTTATCATGGTCGCTAAATATTATCTCTTTTAATTTATATTGATGTTTTTAAAATATATTCTATCTATTTGCTCTGTTTAGCTTTGCTTTTATGCTGGGGTGGTTTCTTTATTATTGATGATGTGTGCTTGTTTTAAATGATGCTGATGCTGGTTTATTTTAGCCGTATTGATGTATAGCCTGAGATCTCTGCGTTAAGCATAGATGTAAATATTTTGCCTCCCATGTTTAACTATGTTTGCTTGCACCATTTTATCTTTTCAGGACATATATGTGTAATCTCCCCGCATTCCATGCATGTTTTTTCTGGAGCCTTTAAGCAAGAAGGATTGTAGGATTAACTTCCTGTTTTTCTATTAATGTGTGATGTTGATGCCTGGTATTAATGGTGTATTTTTCTCAAAAGTCTTATGTGGGAACAGTTGAGGTAATGCCATTGCAATTCAAAACTGCAACAGCAAGTCAATCGACCATACCAGCTATATTGTACCAATATTTCTGCGAAATCCAAAACTACTAAAATTGTCTTGCTCTGCCTTGTTCCTATCTGAAGTTGGATTTCTTTTATTTAGCGCTATCATAACATTAGGGTGATTTATCTTCAGTGTTATAACTTCAGGGTGGATCTTAACTGCTGTCCCCAAAATCCATTCTGAACAGTGGAATACTATTATTATAGTATTAATATTAATATTAATTAATATTAATAATGGCACAAGGCCCTCTCCATTTGCCTGCTCCTCTGCCTTGTTTTCTCTGTACTCTTGTTCACTGGACTCTTTACCCATGCAGGACCTCCTGGCCATAGCTCATCTGATCTGGATCTTGTCTTTGCTGTGATATATACTAACTAGAAATAAATAAATGCACAGGATGGTTATTAGAAGTAAGAAGCTGCACAGAAATCCAAGTCAAATTGTGTGTGTGTGTTTATGGACATACTGATACAGAGTAATATTGTTGTAGGATTAAATGATTTGCTTTGAATATTTGGGTCCTCTTTAAGCCCATTATGTTGTATTTCCGTGAATGGACTCCGTAGGAGAAGGCACTGCAGTCCATTGAGTTGCCATAAAGAGACAGTGATTCATGCTTGCAGAAGGAGGCAGGAGGCTCCCCCTCTTCAGCTGAATGCCACATCATCCTAGTGGTAGGAAAACCATAGGCCAGAATAGGCTCTGGCCCAACCTTTTTATGACTGGCAGGCACCTTCCTGAAAGGTGATGGCAAGGGTCACGCCAAATCACCTCCAGGAGGCTCTGCCTGCAGCCAAAGCAGTGGTGAAGGAAGTTGCAAAGGTACAAGGGGGGAGGGAAGAAATAGGTGAGTGACAAGGGGCAGTGACAGGGTAGTGGTGGTTGTGGGGGCATGATACATACCGGCTCTTATTTTTCTTTAAGACCAAACCAAAAAAACACTTAATACAACAATGCTGTATCTTTTTCTCATGTTATATTGAAGTATTTTAATTAGTAAATAAAATGCAAAAGGCTAAGGTGGTTCAATGATTTTTCTCTGCAAGGGAAAACCAGTGCTCTGTCACAAAAGCCACCTTGTAGATATTTTTGTCATGTTCCTGAAAAGGAATAACAGTCAGCACTCAAGGAACTACCATCAAAAGAGTGTCACCTTGTGCTTATTGCAATCTTTCAAGTGCTTGAAAAATAATAATAATAAAAGATTCACCACCCTTTTCCATTTTGTGTTTCTTTTAAATTTTGAATTGGAAGATTAGACGGAATCTGAAGATTCATGCTGTTCTCCCACAAAGCACTGTAGAAAATGCAATACCTAACTTTCTCTTAGAGAGCCAATATGGATAGGAATGGCTTCAGATTTATGATTATGCCACAGTGACAACACAGCTGATTTTGTATCTCTAAGACTGGGGTTTGTATTGGGAAGCCTTTTGTTTGGTTGAGGGGAGGTTGTGGCCTCACCTGCCCCTCCTCAGTAAGGGTATGCTGTTAGAGGGATTCGGGGTGTGATTTTTTTCTGGAGCCTTCGCATGGGCTAGAGCCATGTCACAGTTCCCTACGGGAACCCCTGGGGGTGTTACTATCTGACTTAAGTTATAGGGCACTTCGTAATGGTGGACTCCCTGCAGACAGGCAGGAGTCAAGATATAGTCTGGCTTCACCCAAAGCCTAAGCCAAACCACTCACATCTGTAACCAATAAAGTTGTGGTCTTTTTGAACCCATGAACCATAATATTCTGCGTCAGTGTGATTTACTGTTCTCCTGGGAACTTTGTGGCTCAGTTGCCTTGGGATGCAAGGAACTGCTGAAGTGGTCAAACCAGTCTCTTTGGTAATGTCCCTAGTCAGCTTGCTAAGAATACACGTAAAATGTCTTAAGTATCAAAAGGGAGAATTATTTTAGGGGTTTTTGGAATATCCCATACTTGTTTTTATAATATTCAGTACTGTCCAGAAATTCTTAATTTTCAGTATTATTAAGGGTCCCTGAATGGATTCCCAGCAAAGTACTTTCACGGTGAAAATGACACAAAACAAACATAAAACAGCAGTAAATTCATTCATTCATTTTACATGAACGATAAAATTTACATAAGTGTCATAAAGTAAATAAAAAAGAGAACTGTCATTGTGAAGTTCTGTGTTTCAGGTTGTGTCACCACCAAACCCCTTTGCTGAAGCTTGGTTTTTATGTTGACTCAGCTCCTCAACAGTTCTGTCAAACAGATTAACATTTGGGAATCAAATTATAAAACCCTATGTAACATTGAAAAATCATTTACAACAACCAACTGCATCTGCAAAATGCTTTGTTGAGCCAGCCTCCCAACAATGTTCTATTTTCTCTGGAGGGAACAGCTGTAAAAGGCAATAAGGAACAACTCTTTGCAGGTATAGTACTTGTACTTTAAGCCTTAACTGGAACATCGGGGGGGGGGGGGATAGAATTAGACATTAACATTCCTATTGCCTTATTGGTGCCAATCATCTGTGTAGGATAGTGTGGGAACAAACAAAGAGAAGGTAAAGGGGGGGGGGGATTCAACACCACTTTTCTGATCAGGTGTACTGGGCTCCTGAGAGCATGTCTCAAAGAAGTCAGAGAAAACAGAACTATGAATTCCCACAGCAGAAAAACCTCAGTGTTAGCAGATACATATAGAGGATTAATTTTAAAAGGAAGAATTAAGGAAGTTCAAAGGACTGGGTGAACTACGTGCCTTATCTGCCCATTGAAACATTGTTGAGACAAGATAAAGTTCAATCTACACATACATGCAACATAATACTTCAAAGTCTTCTTCCTGAGCAACTGGAATATCTCATTTGAAAACTGCTGCATTTGAGTTGATAGGAGACTTCTGCATGGAACCAGTGATGATAACTTTAAGAATTAAGTGAGTACATCCATTTTCAATCATTTAATGATAAAACTCTATGCTAAAAATATGTCTCATTAAATTTAGTGGGACTTACTCTCAGCTAATTGTTCACAGTATTGCAGCCTACATTACTAACATGTATATATGATCTGTTACGGCAAAAGCAAAAGTTTTCTTGAGGACTAACAAATTTATTGTGCAGGGAATTTTCGTATATAATACATATTGATCTCTCAAGAAGTCAAAGGCCAAAAAAGAAGAATTAAAAAAACAACCCTATACAAACTTACCCTAACTTTTTGACTTCATGGTTAGTGCACAAACAACCGGACAAAATCGAAGATGCCATTGTAGGTTTGTCGTCACATTCCTGAACAGTATCAATAGTCTGTTGGTGCCTGCAAAACATACACATTTATTATGGCTTTTTGGGAACAAAGGTCCACGAAGCATTATCTTGAGTATACATGTGGCTGTGGTTAGCTTTTGTGGCAGGGGATGGAGGGTGTAAACAGTGAATCGCTAAAAGTACAGAGACAGTGAAAAGTAGACAATTAACTAAGTACCTGGATTGGTAAACCATTTAATACATGTTTAGTTATTAAATAAATATATTGGAACAGTTCAATTTAGAAGTTATAACACTATACCTCTTGCAATTTAGTAGTTTCATGGTGCAATCTCCTTTTGTAGTTTCTTTTTTCAAGTGCAACCATATTACGGTCAAAAACACTCTCTCCAAGTCCTGTCCCATGAACTTCTGAGGGTGCTGGAACTACCAAGAGGAGCCCCCTTGCCAATCTTATCAGAAGGCAGAGTCTTGTAGGGAAGGAGTCAAAATCAGATATTAGGAAACCAACTCACTTAGCATTCTAAATAGTAATATGAGTAGTTTAATTGTGCCCAGAAACTAATTTGTAAACCACTGCAGGTGACTTGTGAGTTCAAAATTGAACCCTGCTCAGTAATAACACTACTGCATTTTGACCAGCTGAAATTTCAGAGATATCTACCTATTTTTTCTGAAGGATAAAGTAATTGTGCAGATTTCCTCCTGTACCCCAAAGATTATGATCTACTCAAGATGCATTTATGACATCCACTTTGTTGTACTATGAGGAAAATATTGAAGGGGCAATAGGAATATCACAGTCCTCCCTACGCGAAGCACACATTTCATGGTGGATACAGCACTGCCCATAATATTAATATATATATGAATTTACATTGTCTGCATAAAGGCATTAAATGAAATGCAGAATCAGTTCTGATATCTGATGGGATTTTCTCTCATTCACAGATAGCAGGCATTCTTTTGTGACATACAAAATGAATAATGTGACTTCCACATCTGGATTTCTACTTCTAGAATTTTCTCAGAACCGAGAACTACAGATACTACACTTCCTTGTGTTCCTAGGACTATACTTGATAACAGTAACTGGGAATCTTTTGATCATCTTTTTAATAGCCCTTGACCATCACCTGCATACACCAATGTACTTCTTCCTCATGAACTTGGCCGTTTCTGATATTGGCTCAGTTTCTGCCATTCAGCCCAAATCCATGGTTAATTCAATCATGAACAACAGGCAAATTTCTTATGGTGAATGTGTCTTTCAAGTTTTTTCCCTTTTCCTCTTTGGGTGCTCTGATTTTACCCTGTTAACCATAATGGCACATGACAGGTATGTTGCCATCTGTAATCCATTGCAATATGAAGTTGTTATGAACAAAGGAGCCTGCATTCAGATGATTACCATTGCATGGATCACCAGTATTCTCTATGCTGTCTTACACACTTCAGGCACATTTTCCATTACCTTCTGTTCCAATCATGTTGATCAATTCTTCTGTGAAGTCCCAAAACTGCTAAAATTGTCTTGCTCTGACTTACACCTAGTTGAAGTTGGACTTCTTGCGTTTAGCTGTATTTCTGTTTTTGGATGCTTTGTCTTCATTATTGTAACTTATGTGTATATCATGACTGCAGTCCTCAAAATGCCTTCTGAACAGGGACGGCATAAGGCCCTCTCCACTTGCCTACCCCACCTCCTGGTTGTCTCTCTGCTTATGTCCACTGGACTCTTTGCCTACATCAGACCACCTAGCAACAGCTCATCTGGCCTGGATCTAGTCTTTGCTGTGATATATACTATTCTTCCACCTATGCTGAACCCATTCATCTATAGCATGAGAAACAAAGAGATCCAGACTGCATTGTGGAAACAATTGAATCTTAAGCAATTTCCTGACACTATTCCCAGGTTTATTCTGAAATGTTTGGGATTTCCTTTTATAGCCCTTCCTAGGAGTTGAGATCTACTGGGGTTGCCCTTCTTAGGGAGCAATCCAATATTCAAGAAGCAGGCATGGAAAGTATGCAGCAGAATCATCTGGTAGACACATTTGTTCTTGCTCTGTACCCCATAGATATTATTTTGTTGAGTTTTGAAAAATTAAACCATTATTACTGTTCATAGTAGTGTCACCCAGATACACTGTGAACAGGGTAATTTTGCTATTGCAGCAATCCCTACCCTGGACCTTTCCATATTTTGTTGGCATCCAACTACTATCAGCTAGGAGCACTTTATCATCCTGTTTTGGGTTGAAGGGAGATGAAGTCCAACAAAATAGTAAAGGCCATTGGTCCTCACTCACTAGACTACCGGAATGCTACTTAAATGGCTTGGTTTTGTATTGTCATCTAAAAGCAATGAATACTATTAAAGTAACAGCATTTATTTTCCCCATGTTGTTTTTTGTGTTGTTATTGGGTAAATGAAATGGAAAGGTATCAACTCTTTTACCACATGGAGAGGAGTTATAGCTCAAAGCATCTGGAAGGTTGATCTTTAGTGATTCTTCCTCAATTCCAAGTTCACCTCTTCTTCCTAAATGAGTGATCAAGGTTGACCTTTGTGACTCTAGATTCACCCCTGACAACATTCCAATGTGATGTAGGCTACTGTGTCAATTTCACTAGCAAAGTCCCATGGCAGTTTAGCCAAGCTCTGTGCTCAGGGTTTTCCTTTGGAGTTAGCTGAGGAAACTACATGAAGCCAAGGATGTTCATCTCTTACGAGAGAAAGAGATTGCTGATTTTAGGTTGATTTAAGCCTGAAGAATGTAGTAGATGCTACCTGCCTATATTATATTAAGTTTAGAAAGTAGGAGCTACATTTTATTTTTATTTTACTGCAGTTTTAAGTTCTGCTTATTTTGCAGTTACAGGAAGGGTATCTTCAGGCATCATTAATGTAAACATGCAAAATGGTGTTCTCAATTATATATGCAATATCATTTGCAACAGGTAGCAATGTGCTCTGTTCTGTGGGACCAAATATAGACCAGGGCGAAGGATTGACTGATACATTGAAGGACCCAGCTGCAGAGATTCCAAAGGAAGATTCACAAAACACCTGAGTGATCATTTCCAGTGCTTTATCATAAAGTTATATCAAGAGACTTACATACAGCAATGCAATGTAGGATTCCTTGCCACTACACTTCAGATCGGACACTGAAGCAGCAAGCACCATGGCTTTGTTTGTAGGGGCCAAGTGGATATGGGCTACTGTTTTGCCAAGAACAAAATGGGTTCAATCTTAATTGATTTCTGAAGTAGCAACAGACCAACAGTGTAGAAGAAAGGTTTAATTTATTGAGCAGAATAGGCCTTTATACCCACATTTAAAAAGTGCAGAAACTCACTTGGGATCAAATAGAGAGGCAGACAATCAATGAGGAACTAAACAGAGGAACTAAACAGCCAACAATACACACAAACCCATCACACACACACACCATCCCAAACAAAACATTTAACCTAACAGCCAACATACAATAGCAGACAACCAACTGAACCCCTCCAGCCAGCTACAGGGAGTCCCAGGGGTATCAGGGGCTGCGTAGTACCAGCAATAGCATTGGCTTGCATCAAGTCTCCCTCTTGTCTGGCTCAAACCCTGCAGTTTTTATCAGCTCTAGGCAGTGACGTAGCTAGCTGTTCATGTGCCAGGGGCGGCATGCACATCCTGCAACTGGGGGTGAGACGAGCTGCCCATGGGGGTGGGGCGTACTGCATGGAGCCTCTCTGCTGTCACCCCCTCAGCTGTAGGGCAGCTGAGGGAGAGGCGGAGAGCAGATGCAAGTCCTATGCTGCTATTTTAGGCAGAGCGGAGCCTGGAGGCACCCAGGCCACCACACCACTCCCAGGAGAGACACGTGGCTCAGGCATACTGCAGCCCCCCCCCCCCCGTAAGTGCTGGCCCCCACGGTGTGGTGCCCAGGGGCAGCTGCGTTTCGTTACCTGTGTTGGCTGAAATAAAATTTTCATGAGCCCAATTTTCATTTTTTTGAAACTCATTTTTTTGTCATTTTGTCACACCACCAAGTGATGACACCCGGGGTGGACTGCACCCCTGCACCCCCTTCTCCACCACTGGGTCCAGGCAGATGAGGCTTAATGACTGAACTGCCCCCACCTGGAGTGATTGATACTACTTTCACCTGGCCTGCAAGTCCATGATCCAAGCCAGTAAAGCAGTTGAACCCCAGCTGGGCTATCCCCTAGCAACAGGAGTGCTCTTGAAAGCATGTAAATTGGTCATGCCTGTACTCTAAGCCTTAACCTGAACATCAAGAAAAAAATTTAGAATCAATTATAGATATTGTGAGGAATGAGGATGATGATTTTTCACACAAAGCACAAATGCAACAAGTTAGACACCCACAGGAAAAAACCTGGCAACAAGAGCCTAATTGTAAACATGAAGACGGGACTTAACATATTCTCATGTGTTGAGACTATGTGGTTCAAGAGATAAAGATTTAATTTACCAGAAATGTTAGTGAAACACAGCACAATTCATGTGATATATTTATTCTAAATACAAAGTACTAAGGAACTGAACATTGTATTCATTCATTACGATATATGATATATGATATACGATATACGATATCTTTATTGTCATTGTCCCATGCAGAACAATGAAATTGAAAAACTACATAAAACATTCAAAAACCCCTAAAAACTCTAAAACCCCATTTTAAAATACACTATACTATAGAGACCCCTTATACTGCGTTTAGAACCAGAATTGCATTTGCGTAGAAACTGTTTCTCAGGCGGCTAGTCCTGGCCTTTATAACCCTGTACCTTCTTCCAGAAGGCAGAAGCTGAAAGAGATCATTTCTGGGGTGCGTACTATACTTCGCTATCTCTGCCACTTTCTTATGGCACCTGACAGCATAGATTTGATCCAAGGTGGAAAGAGTGCATCCAATTATTCTCTCTGCAGTCTTTACAACCCTGGACAGCATTGTTTTTTCCCGGGCTGTCCAGCTCCCAAACCACACACACAGACCATAAGTTAATACACTCTCCACAGTGCAATGGTAAAATGCCATCAACAGGTCCTTTGAGAGATTGTACTTCCGGAGGATTCTCAGAAAATATAACCTCTGCTGTGCTCTCTTCATCAGGTCTTTGCTGTTTTCTCCCCAGGTTAGATCGTCTCTCAATTTCATTCCCAGAAATCAAAACACCGAGACCTGTTCCACGCACTTCCCCTCAATAATAAGTGGCTGAATATTCAATTTACATTTCCTAAAGTCCACAATGATCGCTTTTGTTTTCTTTAAATTAAGGAGTAAGTTGTTTTTCCTGCACCACTCCCCCAACTGCTCAACTTCCTTCCTATAGGCCGCCTCCCCCTCTCCAGCCATGATTAAACCAACCACCATTGTATCATCTGCGAACTTAATGATCTTATTACTGGGGTATTTGGGGGCACAGTCAGCTGTATAGAGCGTATATAAAAGCAGGCTCAACATGCACCCCTGCGGCGTCCCCGTATTCGTGATGAGATCTGCAGAGACGTGGGAACCCATCCTGACCTTTTGGGAATGGGTTGATAGAAAGTCTAATATCCACCTGCACAAACATGGTGGAAGTCCCAGGTCTAATAATTTGGGCACAAAATCTATGCGGAAGAATAGTATTAAATGCAGAACTAAAGTCTACAAATAACAGTCTCGTGTAGTTCCCTTGCTTATCCAAATGAGTCAGGACAGCATGTAAAGCCATTGCCATAGCATCCTCTGTGGATCTCTTTGCCTTCTACGCAAACTGGTAAGGGTCAAGTCCCACTGGCAGACAAGATAAGATGCGGTTCCTCACCAGTTTTTCGAAACATTTCATTATAACGGGTGTCAACGCCACAGGGCAAAAATCATTCAGGGACCTCGACACACAACCCTTTGTAACATAGAAACATCAACAACCACCACCAATTGCATCTGAAAAATGCTTTGTTGAGCCAGCCTCTCAACAATGTTCTATTTTCTCTGGAGGTTACAGCTGTAAAAGGCAATACAGAACAACTCTTTGCAGGTACAGTATAGTACTTGTACGTTAAGCCAAAACTGGAACATCAAGGGAACAAAATATAATTAATTATAGGCATTAGCATTCCTATTGCCTTATTGGTGCCAATCATCTATTTAGGTTAGTGTGGAAACAAACAAAGAGAAGGCGAAGGAAAAAAATTCAACACATTTTTCCGATCAGATGCACTGGGCTCCTGGGAGAATGTCTCCAAGATGTCAAAGAAAATAGAACTACAAACTCCTTCCCACAGCTAACAGACCTCAGTGTTGGTAGATACACACAGAGGGCTAGGTTTCAAAGAAAAATTAAGAAAGATCAAAGAACTGGGTGAACTACATGCCTTGTCTGCCCATTGCAGACATTGTTGAGACAAGATAAAGTTCAACATACACATACATGCAACATAATACTTCAGAGTCTTCCTCCTAAACAACTGGATTCTCTCTTTTGAAAACTGCTGCATTTGAACTGATAAGAGATTTCCACCTGAAACCAGTGGTGCTTATTTCAATAATGTAAGTGAGTACATCCATTTACAACCATTTAATAGTAAAATTCAATGCACAAAGTATGTCTCATAAAATTTAGTGGGACTTAATCCCAGCTAAGTGTTCACAGGATTGCAACCTACATTACTAAAATATACATGTTTTGTTATTAAAATATAAATTGTAAGAATTCAGTCCAAAAGTGATAACACTATACCTCTTGATGAATTGCAATTTAGTAGTTTCATGGTGCAATCTCCTTTTGCAACCATATTAAGCTCAAAAAATACTCTCTCCAAGTTCAGTCGGGTGAATTTCTATGGGTGCTGGAACTACTAAGAGGGAATCTTTTCCAATCTTAACACAAGACAGAGTCTTTCGGGAAAGAGGCAATCTCAGATAATAGGAGACCAATTCACTTAGCATTCTAATATGTAATATAAGTAGTATAATTGTGCCCAGAAACTAATTTGTAAACCACTGCAGGTGTTTTGTGAGTTCAAAATTGAACCCTGGTCAATAATTACCTGACCCTGCATTTTGAACCAGCTGAAATTTCTGAGTTATCTACCTATTTTTCTGAAGGATAGAGTAATTATGCAGATTTTCTCCTGTACCCCCAAAGATTCTCATCTACTCAAGATGCATTTATGACATCCACTTTGTTGTACTATGAGGAAAATATTGAAGGGGCAATAGGAATATCACAGTCCTCCCTACACGAAGCACACATTTCATGGTGGATTGCAGCACTGCCCATAACATTAATAAATATGAATTTAAAATATCTGCATATAAGCATGAAATGAAATGAAGAATCAGTTCTGACATTTTGTGGGATTTTCTATCCCTCACAGATAGCAGGCAATCTTGTGTGACATAAAAATGGACAATCTGACATCCACATCTGGATTTCTACTTCTAGAATTTTCTCAGAACCGAGAACTACAGATACTACACTTCCTTGTGTTCCTAGGACTATACTTGTTAACGGTAATCGGGAATCTTTTGATCATCTTTTTAATAGCCCTTGACCATCACCTGCATACACCAATGTACTTCTTCCTCATGAACTTGGCCGTTTCTGATATTGGCTCAGTTTCTGTCATTCAACCCAAATCCATGGTTAATTCAATCATGAATAACAGACACATTTCGTATGCTGCATGTGTCACTCAAGTTTTCTTCTTTTTCCTCTTTGGATGCTCTGATTTTACCCTGTTAACCATAATGGCACATGACAGGTATGTTGCCATCTGTAATCCACTGCAATATGAAGTAGTTATGAACAAAGGGGCCTGCATTCAGATGATTACCATTGCATGGATCACCAGTATTCTCTATGCTGTGCTACACACTGCAGGCACATTTTCCATTACGTTCTGTTCCAGTCGTGTTGATCAATTCTTCTGTGAAGTCCCAAAACTACTAAAATTGTCCTGCTCTGACTTATACCTAGTTGAAGTTGGACTCCTTTTATTTAGCTGTATTTCTGTTTTTGGATGCTTTGTCTTCATCATTGTAACTTATGCATGGATCTTGAGTACAGTCCTCAAAATGCCTTCTGAACAGGGACGTCATAAGGCCCTCTCCACCTGCCTTCCCCACCTCATGGTTGTCTCTGTCTTCATTTTCACTGCAGTCTTTGCCTACATCAGACCACCTAGTAATAGCTCATCTGGCCTGGATCTAGTCTTTGCTGTGATATATACTATTCTTCCCCCTATGCTCAACCCATTCATCTATAGCATAAGAAACAAAGAGATCCAGACTGCATTGTGGAAACAATTGAATCTTAAGCAATTTCCTGACACTGTTCCTAGATGTATCCAGAAATGCTTGGGATTTCCTTGAACAGTCCTGCCCAGGCGTTGAAATTGTTGAGATCTGCGAAAGAATTCCCATCACTGGAGACAGATAAAATGTGGGGCCACAGGGGTGGTCTTCCATGTCTGCTAGTAGTTATCATGGTCGCTACATATTATCTCTTTTAATTTATATTGATGTTTTAAAATTATATTCTATCTATTTGCTCTGTTTAGCTTTGCTTTTATGCTGGGGTGGTTTCTTTATTATTGATGATGTATGCTTGTTTTAAATGATGCTGATGGTGGTGTATTTTAGGCTTATTGATGTACAGCCTGAGATCTCTGCATTAAGCATAGATGTAAATATGTTGCCTCCCATGTTTAACTATGTTTGCTTGCACCATTTTAGCTTTTCAGCACATGTATGTGTAATCTCCCTGCATTCCATGCATGTTTTTCTGGAGTCTTTAAGAAAGAAGGATTGTAGGATTAACTTCCTGTTTTTCTATTAATGTGTGATATTGATGCCTGGCATTAATGGTGTATTTTTCTCAAGAGTCTCATGTGGTAACAGTTGGGCCAATGCCATTACTTTTCAAAATGGCAACAGCAAGTCAATCTACCATACTAGCTATATTGTACCAATATTTCTGTGAAATCCAAAGCTACTAAAATTGTTTTGCTCTGACTTATACCTAGTTGAAGTTGGACATCTTGTGTTTAGCTGTATATCTGTGTTTGGATGCTTTGTTTTCATCATTGTAACTTATGTGTGGATCTTGACTGCAGTCCTCAAAATGCCTTCTGAACAGGGACGCCATAAAGCCCTCTCCACCTGCCTTCCCCACCTCCTGGTTTACTCTCTGCTTATGTTCACTGGACTCTTTACCTACATCGGACACCCTAGTAACAGCTCATCTGGCCTAGATCTTTTCTTTGCTGTGATATATACTATTCTTCCCCCTATTCATCTGTAGCATGAGAAACAAAGAGATCCAGACTCTTGGACTCTGTGGAAACAACTGAATCTTAAGCAATTTCCTGACACTATTCCCAGGTTTATTCTGAAATGTTTGGGATTTCCTTTTATAGCCCTTCCTAGGAGTTGAGATCTGTTGGGGTTGCAGGCATGAAAAGTATGCAGCAGAACAATTTAGAATACACATGTGTTGTTGCCCCGTACTCCATAGATATTAGTTTGTTGAGTTTTGAAAAATTAAACCATTATTACTGTTCATCGTAGTGTCACCCAGATAGACTGTGAACAGGGTAATTTTGCTATTGCAACAATCCCTACCCTGGACCTTTCCGTATTTTGTTGGCATCCAACTACTATCAGCTAGGACCACTTATCATCCTGTATTGGGTTGAAGGGAGATGGAGTCTAACAAAATATCAAAGGCCATTGGTTCCCCACTCACTTAAATTGATTGGTTTTCTATTGTCATCTAAAAGCAATGCATGGTATTAAAGTAACATCATTTATTTCCCCCGTGTTCTTTCCGTGTTGTTATTGGTTAAACCAAATGTTCTTTGCTGTGATGTATGCTATGCTTCCTTCATCATTAAATCCCTTCATTTATAGCTTGAGAAATGAAGAGATCCAGACTGCATTGCAGAAGCTATTGAATCTTAAACATTGTGGTGTCCTGTTGTTGAGCACATGAGCACTGCACCTCCCTCCCTAAGCTGGGCATAAGCTTCCCAGGCTTGGCGAAGGAGGTGCTAGGGGTCTGAAAGGGTGCTGGAATCCTCCTGCCTCCTTCCAAAAGCCAGATAAGGTTTGGGAAGATGGCAGGATGGATCTTGGACCCATCGGAGCCTCATGCCTTACTCCCAAATCTGGGCAGAAGCTTCCTGGGCTTCAGGAAGGAGACATCTAGGGGACTAGCCTAGGACTAATCTATGCAGCTGCAAATAAAACGTTTTAAGTGTGTTTTAAGTGCAATATACAATGTGACACTAGATGGTGATGGTGAGCCTTATGGAAAATTCAGTGTGTTTTTTAAAAAGCTTTTAAAACAGCATTTTCAGAATGGTTTTTATATGTGTGTAGATTCCACCCTAGTCTCCTTAGGCCAGTGACTGCATGCCACTGACCTGCTCCATGGTGGCTCCTCAGCTTTGGAATTACATTTCATTTGAGGCATCCATGCTGGGGGTTTTCCCCTGACCCACCTCTGATTCATTTCACGCTGAGCTCCTTGTTTTATTATTGTTAATGTATTCATGTTTTCACTGCTGTTGATTAAATTTTATTGTAGGTTGATTGGATAACAGGATATCAGTATTTTAGATAAATAAATAATAATGCCTTTTCTATATCAGAATACTCCCCCAGTTCACTGTTAACCTTGCCTGCAGAGTCACACAATAAGCATGAGTCATCACCATCCATATCATTATGATGTATGCCATTATTATTTTTAAAGTGTGCCATAAATGTATACTATGGACAAGTGTCAACACTCATGCACTACCATCAATAGAGTGGCACCTTGTGTTTATTGAAGTAATAATAATAATAACAATAATTTTATTATTTGTACCCCGCCCATCTGACTGGGTTGCCTCATCCACTCTGGGCAGCTTCCAACATACCAGTATATGAAAACATAATAAAACATTACACAGTCTTTCAAGTGCTTGAATGATAATAATAAAAAAATTAGTCACCCTTTTCCATTTTGTGTTTTTTCTTTTTAAGATTTTATTTATACTTTTAATTTTACAACAAACACAAAACAAGAATTTGAATTATTCCACAACATGTTTCGACTCCCCTCCCCCCTATTTGTGGTTTCTTACATTTATAATGGTTTTTTACTGCAATTGTAAGTCAACCTTATTTATTGTTTATCCCAGATAGTCAATATATGTTTTCTGTCACTGCACATTTTTACTTTAGTCCTGCTAATGTCTTAATTTGTTTACAATAATTTTGTAAATATTCAATAAACGGTTTCCATTCTACGTTAAAAAAATTATCTTGATTTCTTATTCTAAAATTCCTATAATTCCTAAAAGAAAAGCCTCTGGTTTCTTAATAAAAGTTATTTTAAACATTTTTTTTTCAATTCACCATATATCATTTCCCAGTAGACTTTTACCTTATTACAAGTCCACCACATATGGAAAAAGGTCACTTCTTTACCTTTACATTTCCAACAGGTATTTTATTTAGAGTTACACATTTTTACTAATCCATTGGGTGTCAAATACCATCTATACATCATTTTCATATACAGGTAGTTTTTCCTCAAACCATAACTTGCTATAAACCTTAGATCTATATTCCACAACCACTCCCAAGCCAACATTTCAATATTATGACCAATATTCATTGCCCAATGTATCATTGAGGATTTCACTTGTTCATCCACTCTGTGCTTCATTTTAAATCAGAAGATTAGACTGAAACTGGAGATTCATGTTGTACTCCCACAAAGCAATGTAAAAAAATGCAATGCCATGATGTAACTTTCTTCTTCAGATATAAGATAGATGGGAATGGCTTCAGATTCTTGGCACAATCAAACTCATTTGATTTTGTATCTCTAATACTGGAGACTGTAGGAGAAGGAACTGCTAAAGTGGTCAAACCAGTCTCTTTTTTACATGTCTTTTGACCTGGACAAGTTTGTCTAGTCTCCAGTGGAGCTCTGAAGACAAAGAGATTTGACTTCCTCTCTGTGCTGAAGCTAAAGTTATGGGTTTGGGGCTCTGTGGAAACTAGAGGAGAAAGATAGATTTGCCCTGACGGTCACATAACGGCCATGGCAGGTGAAGGGAGGGCCACAAGAATGAACACAGAAGACTGGTATTGGGTTTAATTAGGCCAAAACTTTAGTGATTACAGGAAAGAGTTGGTTTGGCTAAGGCACTGGGCATGTATCCAACATCAGGCAGACTACCTTCCACCTGATAGGAATGTGGTGGGGTTGAACTTGTGTTGGACAGTTGCCCCCAACATGGATTGGATGCCACGACCCCACACAAGCCAGCATTGTGAGAGGTGTATGGGTCCATTGGTCCCCCAGTGGACTTCTGGACAGAGTCACCCCTCCTGTAGGAGAAGGAACTGCAGTCTCTTTTTTAAGCACCCTTTTTTACATGTCTCAAGACTTTGTTCCTCATCCCCTACAGCTTGATCCCACGTCATCCTAGGTGTAGGAATTTGTCATTGTGTAGACTTATGTGGGGCTAGGAACACAAATACATGATTAACTGAAACCTAAATTATGGCATGAGGAGGGAAGGACTCTTTAGAACCCTGAAGGAGAAGAAAGATGTGTTGGGCAGTTAATGTTATGGCCCTTCCATCCTTTGCTCAGGAGTGTGTGTGTGTGTGTGTGTGTGTGTGTGTGTGTACCATATATAACAAAAGACCAGACTCCACTGACTTAGTGACTTTCATTCTAAGAACACCAAAACTGAAGTTAAGTGCTTGTGTAACTTATTTTAAATATATATATTGTATTATTATTAACAACAACAACAACAACAATAATAATAAACACTTTTATTGATCATATAACATTGCACTTTGTAGTCAAGACGTACATCAAACAACCTTTCTTGTCAGGAAAAAAAGAAAATAAATGAAGTAAAAAGGGAGGGAAATAAGATAAAGGAAAATGATGTGTGAATTAGAAATGGGGCAACATAACAAAACAAAAAAAAATAGATTGAAAGGGAAAATATCATCATTTACATTGTAATTCCAGAAATGTAAAAATAAAACCCATCACTCAATAAATTTGTTTTCTTGATAATTATGTATTGTTTTATGTAATTATGTAAGTTTTATCATTAAGATAAATTTGCCAGGTTTTCCTTAGCCAATGAGTTCTAATTTTTTCTTGATTTATTTGTTTTTTTGTAAACTACTTTGAGTCTTGTTTTTTAAATAAGTGGGGGGAGGGGTATTTTTCCAATTTTTGTGCAATATACCATTTTGCGGTTAGCAGTGTAGCAACCTGCTGTAAATCAGTATTACTAACTTCAGAATGAACTTTCAAAAAGAAGAGTTATTTTAGGGTTTCTGGGAAGATCATAGCCTGTACTTCTTTCAGTATTTCCCCCCAGAAATTCTTAATGTATTTTAATAAGGGATTCTTAGCAAAGAACTTATACAGATTTAAGTAATATAAAACAAACAACAAAGAGCAGTACATAAATGAGGCTCTTACATGAATGATATAATTTACACAAGTGTCATAAAAAAATTAAAACAGAGCACTGTCATACTGAACTTCTATGTTTCAGATTGAGTCAGCGGAAAACCTTTTCTGAAGCTTGGTATTTGTTCTGGCTTATCTCTACAGCAGTTCTTTCAAATGGATTGACACTTGGGAACTAAAACTTGCAGCTAAAACAAAAACATCAACTAACAAGAACTTACAGTGCTGCAGACATTCCTAGCTCATTTTAAAATTTATGGGGAACATCATAAGATTCAGGGCCCTAGAGAAAGGAGACAACAGGCATAACCCAAATTACTCTGAGATAATGATTTTGCTGCCCATAATAGTGGCCACGTCTTGCCTCAAATTTCCCACTGAATATGTGCAACCTTGTTATAGCACTATGCATAAGTGGATTACCTTCTGCCCTCATAACAACATGTAGTAGATTCCAGGTCAGTATCCCAGAGGCATTAAAGAGATGTCAGAAATTTCTTCTAAGAGTGGCACTCAACCTCTCATGAAAAAAATATTTATTTGTTCACTGGCAATTACAGTGGTACCTCGGGTTAAATACGCTTCAGGTTGCATACACTTCAGGTTACAGACTCCGCTAACCCAGAAATAGTGCTTCAGGTTAAGAACTTTGCTTCAGGATGAGAACAGAAATCGTGCTGCAGTGGTGCAGTGGTACTAGGATGCTCCATTAGCTAAAGTGGTGCTTCAGGTTAAGAACAGTTTCAGGTTAAGAACAGACCTCCAGAACAAATTAAGTACTTAACCCGAGGTACCACTGTAGTCTCTTGGTAGACTTGTCTTATCTGGAAGGAAGCGTTTACGTTTTTCAAAATGTCTCTGGTCTTTTAATGAAGGAATTTGGGGGCAATTGGAGAGAAACATATATATATATACCAAAATGTTTATATGCATTCAATTTAGAGGATGCCAATGCTATAACCTAAACTCCCATCATCCTTTACCATTGTCCACACAGACTGAATCTGATGAGAGTTGAAGTCTAAAACAGATGGAAGGCATCAGGTTGGCTAAAGTATAAGTTTGTATGATGAGCTATCCCCAAGAAGTTTGTGCTTAGGAATGAAATTCAGAAAAGGGATTCTTAGAAGAGCCCTTCAGATTCAGCATTTTCCACAGGGCAACCTTGATATCTTTGTTCCTCAAGCTGTAGATCAGTGGATTCATCAGGGGTGGAACCACAGAATATATAACTGCAAATGCCAAATCCAGATAAGATTGTGAATTAGCGGGAGGCCTGAGGTAGGCAAAAATTCCAGTGAATACAAACATGGAGACCACAATAAGGTGGGGAAGGCACGTGGAGAAGGCTTTTTGCCTTGCCTGCACCGAGGGGATTCTCAGCACTGTAGTGAAGATTTGCACATACGTTACAATGATGAAAATGAAGCAACTGAGCACTACGCTAACACTCAGCACAAGAACACCAACTTCAACTAGGTATAAATCAGTGCAGGAGAGCTTGAGCAACTGTGGGATTTCACAGAAGAACTGATCAACCACATTAGAGCAGAAGGAGTTTGCAAAAGTGCTACTTGTGTGTACTATTCCATAGACAAGGCCGCTTATCCACGCACTTGCAACCATTTTCATACAGGCTACTTTGTTCATTATTGTCTCATACCGCAGCGGGTTGCAAATGGCAACATAGCGATCATGTGCCATCACTGTGAGGAGGGCAAAATCTGATGCTACAAAAAAGAGTAGGAAGAAAACCTGGGCAACACATCCAGAATGAGAAATCAATCTGGTATTAAAGAAAGAATTAACTATGGATTTAGGTATAGCTACAGAAATTGAACCAAGGTCCAGCATTGCTAGGTTCATCAGGAAGAAGTACATGGGAGTGTGGAGGTGATTGTCAGAGACTATTGCAGATATGATGAGAAGATTTCCAGTCACAGTTGCCAAGTACAATGCCAGGAATACAAAAAGGTGCAAGAGCTGCAGCTCTCGGATCTCAGAGAACTCCAGCAGTAGAAAATGGGACATGGAACTCATGTTGGCTGTAGTTTCCATCATTACAAATTGCATGCTATATCAAAAAAAGGGAAAGAAATAGATACATGTAACACTTCACTAAAATCTGCCAAGTACAGAAGTTAAGCAATGGTACTTGATTTGCATTCATGTCAGCATTTGTTGTCAATGGGCTGGGTAGCATGGGTCTTGCTTGAGGATACTTGAGGAATTCAATTTCTGTGAATTCTGAGGTGAACTCAGTTGATCTACCCCTGCTAGACTCTTGCAGATCATGCCAAGATTATCCTTTACATTCTGCATTCCTTTGAATTCTGCAGTACAGTTCCAACTCAACCCCCCCCCCCCCAAAAAAAACCTCTACTGGAATCTGTATTTGGATACAATATATTTAGAAATGCATATACTGATATAAAATGTATAAGTATACATTTTATATCCGTGTATGCATTTCTAAATATATTGTATCCAAATACATACCATATTTGGATTTAAGTAAATATATATGTTATATTAAAATACTTTACAGTGGTACCTTGGTTTACTACCATGATCCATTCTGGAGCTCCGGTTGTAAACCAAAACAGGTTGTAACCCAAGGCGCGCTTTTGCCAATGGGGCCTCCAAAAAAGAATCAGTTGTAATCCAAAAAAGGGACACGCACTTCCGGGTTTGACGTGGTTGTAATCCAAAATGGTTGCAAACCAAGGTCCCACTGTATATTAAAATAGAAGTTGGAATCCCGATCGTAGTCTGGGAGTACTCCTACATTCCAATTTATCACTAGCAGTGGTTCCCAACCTCTTTGGGGCCATGCTCCACCTAAGCATCTCTAAAATCCTGATTCCGTGCTCCCCCCCCCATGACATATAATTCTTATTATCCAAAAAGTGAACTCCTATTCATGAGGAGGAAGTCTAAAAGGCCATTGACTTGGTCTGACTCATTCTCAGATTGCCCCCCTTAAAAATGAAATTGCTCCCCTCTTGGGCATGTGCCCCATGTTGGGAACCATGGCACTAGAGTCTCAAGTCTCTGTAGCCAGGGGTGCTTATGCCTGGTTCTCTAGCTATGACCATTATTGGGCCATGATAGCATAGCCTCAGTTGTCCATGCTCTAATGACCTCCTATGTAAGTTATTTAAAATGTACTCTGCATGGGGCTGCTCTTGAAGATGGTCCAGGGGCTATAGTTAGTGCAGAAAATAGCTGCTAAGTTGGTAAGTGCAGCAGTCTGATTGGACCATGTGTCCAAATTTGTTTTGGCTTTAACAACCCTTTGCATGGGGGTATGTATATTGTAAAAGCAGTGCTTTTACATGTTTCAGTATGTGTTTCAACAGCCATCCTTTATTACAATATGATTATATATCTCCAAGTTTGCAGCAGCATGTGTGAGCCCAGTTACACACAATATCAAGCCTAGTTTTCCTCAGTAGCTCCTCTGGCATAAGTCACAATGCTTTCTATTAGGATTGCTCTGCCTGTGCTCTGTAAAAGACCATTCCATTTCTATTAACAGAATGCTCTAATTAAACTAGCAGTACAAACACAAAATGCTTCACTTGAGCCCAGGATAACCATTTTAAATTTTCTAATTTCAGTGAGTTCAGCGTTAACATAAATATCTTCCCAAAATAGTTTTTCTGACTATAGTAGTTCCTAACTGAATGGATCTTGCCCTAATAGTTAAACTCAAAGTGTACTGAAAGTTGTGCAGAATTTCAAATGCGCTACAGCCCCAGCCCCACCAATTTCACATGGGTTCGCACCCCTTATTCTGCAAAGAGGCTTTCCATAGGTTACAAACTGCTGCCTGAACTTCCTTAAGGCAAATTATGGTAGGATTCAAACAAGAGTTTTTAGTGGCTACAAACTCACCAAGTCAGAACCACAAAGGTATACCATAATTAAGCTCCAATAAATTATAACCATTATAAGAGTTTCCTTACTGCTTTTCCAAGATATCCGAATGTTTCAATTTCATTTCATTTTACAGCCCAGTCCAAACCCAGGCTTTACCGAAATGATGGAATTTGGATTTGGTAGATCTCAGGCATTCCCATCTGAGCTGGGGCTATGTTAGCATATGTTCTTTACCCCACCTGAGCTAGAAGTATACTGGCATAAGTCCCTCAACCTCAGCTCCAAAAGGCAGATTTCCATGAACCATGAAGCTGCCCACAGAAAACTACACTAGCAATTTCTAAATTTTCATTATATAAATAACTCACCATCTTCTTTCTAGACAATGCAATCACCAGATGCAGCTTCTTCATTTGCTGCTTCCAAGTGATGTCTATCTGTCTAGCGATCTAGGATGTTTTGAAGTTCTTCAGCTCTTCTTTGTTTTGAGACTCATCCCTCTTTTTAAATGGATGATACAAATTTGTCACCCTGAGGCAGAGTTTTGTTAATCAGTTTATGTGAACCTTGAGCCTTGGTCCCAAGAGCCCCAAATAATTCCCCCAGATAAGCACACAGATAAAAGTTAACTTACTTGCACTGTGCACTATTTCAAAGTTATCTACTCCTCACAATGTCTCTTTCTGTACTACAATAAAGATGTAAAGGCTCATTGGTAACTAGCGTAAGGATGGCCCTCTATTTGAATAGTTGTCAGAGGGCAGTGCTTTTATGTTCTCTATTTGATATATACTTACAATTACTGGGTGCCAAGATCCAGGTTTGGGGCAAGTATACACTTCAGTGAAAGAATCTCGGCATAGATTTAAAGTCACAAAATATGCAGGAAAGTAAAGTATAGAAATATAGGCTGCTTGACCTTTAAAATATACTCTTCAAAGTGAGTTCCAAAGTTTCATTTTCTCTCAGCATAGGAAAATATCAAATTTTTGTAAGTTAAAAATTGGTTTCCATGTAAACTTTTCAAAGGTCAGGTTCACATGTTTTTCCATACATCAGTCAAAAAAGTTGCACACGCAGTAAAATCAGGCTTAGTTGCAAAGTGGTGAAAGTTATTGGTACAGAAACTCAATAGTTTATAGGAACTCAATAGAGGCTTGTTAGAGCCATGTGACTAAGCCATGTGATGCACCCATCACCCTATTTGCCTCTCTTCCTACACTGAGGGAAAGTTCCGTGCCTATAATGTAATGTATAGTTTCAGTTGTAGATAAATAAGTAAAGGTAAAGGTACCCCTGCCCGTACGGGCCAGTCTTGACAGACTCTAGGGTTGTGCGCCCATCTCACTCAAAGAGGCCAAGGGCCATCGCTGTCCGAAGACACTTCCGGGTCACGTGGCCAGCGTGACATCGCTGCTCTGGCGAGCCAGAGCCGCACACAGAAACACCGTTTACCTTCCCGCTAGTAAGCGGTCCCTATTTATCTACTTGCACCCAGGGGTGCTTTCGAACTGCTAGGTTGGCAGGCGCTGGGACCGAACAGCGGGAGCGCACCCCGCCGCGGGGATTCGAACCGCCGACCTTTTGATCGGCAAGCCCTAGGCACTGAGGCTTTAACCCACAGCACCACCCGCGTCCCCATGTAGATAAATATAAAACGTTATTAAACCCATTTAGAGAATAGAATCATAGAATCATAGAATCATAGAGTTGGAAGAGACCACAAGGGCCATCGAGTCCAACCCCCTGCCAAGCAGGAAACACCATCAGAGCACTCCTGACATATGGTTGTCAAGCCTCTGCCTAAAGACCTCCAAAGAAGGAGACTCCACCACACTCCTTGGCAGCAAATTCCACTGTCAAACAGCTCTTACTGTCAGGAAGTTCTTCCTAATGTTTAGGTGGAATCTTCTTTCTTGTAGTTTGGATCCATTGCTCCATGTCCGCTTCTCTGGAGCAGCAGAAAACAACCTTTCTCCCTCCTCTATGTGACATCCTTTTATATATTTGAACATGGCTATCATATCACCCCTTAACCTCCTCTTCTCCAGGCTAAACATGCCCAGCTCCCTTAGCCGTTCGTCATAAGGCATCGTTTCCAGGCCTTTGACCATTTTGGTTGCCCTCCTCTGGACACGTTCCAGTTTGTCAGTGTCCTTCTTGAACTGTGGTGCCCAGAACTGGACACTGTACTCCAGGTGAGGTATGACCAGAGCAGAATACAGTGGCACTATTACTTCCCTTGATCTAGATGCTATACTCCTATTGATGCAGCCCAGAATTGCATTGGCTTTTTTAGCTGCTGCGTCACACTGTTGGCTCATGTCAAGTTTGTGGTCAACCAAGACTCCTAGATCCTTTTCACATGTACTGGTCTCAAGCCATCTTGTATTTGTGCCTCTCATTTTTTTTTTTGCCCAAGTGCAATACTTTACATTTCTCCCTGTTAAAATTCATCTTGTTTGTTTTGGCCCAGTTCTCTAATCTGTCAAGGTTGTTTTGAAGTGTGTAATATGAAATGTAGGAACATGTTCGATGACATGATGCATAGAAGTCTGAGTATTGCAGTGTTTCTCCCTTGAAACACTGAGCGTTTGTAGCTTAGTACGCAGTAGCATCTTTCTAGAGGTGATGTTGCTCTTAGTGGAATGGGGTAAGGTGGTACCAGTGAGAATGGGGAAGCTTGGACTAAGCACTAACACTGTATCCTTTTTTTTTTTTTTTGGAGCAAGGTTAACCCATTTTTAGATTGGGGTATTTTTAAAAAGGTTGAATGGTTTTGTTCCTCTTAATTTTTATTTTATTGTTGGTTTGTTGTTTCATAACAACAGGAATATTGTCCTGAAGTCCATTTTGAATAAAGAAAACAAGGGGGACGATAAAAATGTAATAAATTTATTAGAAATCATTGTGCATCACTGTTGAGATGAAGACTTAAACACATACAGTTAAAAAAGACTTGATGATGTACTTTGACTAAAACCTAATAACTTTGACATGGCAGCCTTGATCTCTTTGTTTCTCATACTGTAAATCACTGGATTCAGCATGGGTGGAACCATTGAATATACCATAGTAAATACCAAATTCAGAACAGAGGTAGACCGCAGGTAGGCAAAGAATCCGGTAAAGAATAACGTGAAGATGACAGTGAGATGGGGAATGCAAGTTGAGTAAGCCTTTTGCCTTCCCTGCACAGAGGGAATTCTCAACACTGCATAGAAAATCTGCACATAAGTTACAATGATGAAGGTAAAACAGCCTAGCCCGATGATAAAGCTCAGCATAACAGCTCCAATTTCAATTAGGTATAAATCTGAGCATGCAAGCTTCAGTAACTGTGGAATTTCACAGAAGAACTGATTGACAACATTGGAGCAAAATGGGGCTGCAAAGGTGCTGCTGGTGTGTAGCACTGCATGGAGAAAACCACTGATCCACCCACAGGCCACCGCTTGTATGTAGGCTTGCTTATTCATCACCATCTCATAGTACAATGGATTGCAGATGGCAACATACCGATCATAAGCCATGAGTGTGAGAAGGAAGAAGTTGGATGATATAAAGAAGTTGAACAAAAGGATCTGAGCTACACATCCAGAATAAGAAATTTGCCTAGTATTTAAGAGGGAATTGGCCATGGATTTGGGAACAATAACTGAAACTTGTCCAAGGTCCTGAACAGCCAAGTTCATCATAAAGAAATACATTGGTCTGTGCAAGTGGTGATCAGAAGCTACTGCAGAAATTATGAGAAGGTTCCCCATTAAGCTTGCCAAGTACAATACTAGAAATATAATGAAGTGCAGAATCTGCAGTTCCCAAGTCTCTGAAAATTCGAGGAGCACAAAATCAGACACTGTGGTGGTATTGAACATTTTTGCACTTTTTAGAAGGCCTGTAAAAGGAAGGAGGAAAATTAAAACTAAATAATTATGGCCAAGGTCCTTAAAAAAACCCCAAAACATGTTCTTGTATTCACTGAAATCTCCTTGTTCACAGAATTTCACACACGTGGGAACAGTAAAGCAATAATTGTCACCCTAGAAGACTAATACATTAGATTTGGCTGAGTCCTGACCCAAATCAAGAAATTTAGACTTTGGTCCAGTTAGGCGGATTTGTTGGGCTTACAGATTGAACAGCGGCTGCTGGGTTAGTGATGGAGGGTGCAATTCCGCTGATTGCAGGGTGCTGCTTTGTTAGCCCATTCTCCACAAGAAATCCTCCACTCTGATGAGTATGTTTCACTCATGAGTGTGTTTAATAAAAAAATAAAAAAGGAGAAAGAGGCTGCATAGAGGCATGGCCAAGGCCATGACATGGGAACTGACATGTATGTGCACACACAAGAGAAAGTCCTGCTCACCTCAGCTGGCCAAAAGCATTCTCCCAGATGCAGCAACATGCAGCTGACAGGACAGGGTTTCCCCAAAAAGAGAAAAATGCTTGATAGAATTGCCATGTACAAATATGCAGATATGAAGAATATGCAGATCCTGAACCTGTGAGAAATTGAGGAGCAGAAGCCGCCCAGGCCCAAGCTTCCCAGGGCAAGTCCAAGCCCAAGCTGCTCCCAAGCAAAAAAATCCAGACATTTCCATTAAAATGTAAAAATCCACCTGGGTGGCATGTTGCTCCCCAAAATGATGACATGTCCAGGTTTTTCTGGACATATGGGAATACTACATCATTATCAATTCAGGAAAAGTATCCACGCTAGAGGTAATCTGTAATGAAGGTGAAGAATATGAATTTCCATACATATGAAATTCCTATTCACATGCTTTCTCATCATGGTGCTGACTGAGATTATCTGCACAGTAGACCTGATCTGTGTTACTAGCTTGCATGCATTACTCTGCCCAAAGTGTCCCTGCCACAAGGAAACCACTCTCTCAAAAGTTATATCTATAAATAACTTACAAGTTTTCTTCTTCATGGATTTCTTTCAGCTCCAGAAGCAGTATCGTCTCTACCATTTTAGAGTACTGTGTCCCTTACCATTCATGGCAATGAACAATTCTTTCTATGGCGACAGTAGATGTCACCACAGGACAGTGGCTAATTTATATACATGGTTTGTGTTCCCAGAGACTTATTCTCAAGAGTTCAGTGCCGCAGTGGAAACGCACTGAGGCATATACTAGGAAAAAAATAACTTTGTGGTCTGTAGTTCTGCTGATATAATTAGCACAGGTTGACTCCATGTAGGGGTATTAAAATGACAGAGAACTCATGAGACTCAAGTTCTTCTTGGCATGCATATACACACAACATTTTCCAATTTTTAGTATGAGATGTAGGGGCATGTTCTATGACTTGATGTGCAGAGGTCTGAGTACTGTCATGCTTCCCCTTGAAATAATGAGAAAGCATGTGAATAGGAATTTCATATGTATGAAAATTCATATTCTGCACCTTCATTACAGATTACGTTACAATTATGGTGCAGTGGGCTATGCTTCTACTATCATAATGGGATTTTCACTCTGAGTAAATATCTGAACTTGGCCAAGAAGGTCAAACATTTAGCTGTTAAACAACAATAATATGCTTCAGGATTCAGGTGATAACAAAGATAAATTTGGGAATGTGGGTAGACCTGCCTTATGCTGACTCAAACCACAATATTCTTGTTGGCAACAGCTATCCAGGATTTCAGGTAAGGGTCTTTCCCAGCTGTACCTGGGCATGTGGATTGAACCCTGACTTGCAGAGTAAATGCCCTGCCATTGAACTATAGACCTTTAAATTTCTGACCTTTCACCAGTAGCCCTCATTCTTGGTCCCTCATATAACCTTATTGATTTGCCTTAAGTGGAAATGATTTGAACTTTGATGTTCTATTTGTAACAGAACAAACCAATGCCAGAACTTTAGAACTTTCCCCATGTAGACGTTTTAATGGCTGCACTCCAGTTACACAGAAGTAATAATAATAATAATAATAATTTATTTATACCCCGTCCATCTGGGTGGATTTCCCCAGCCACTATAGGCTGCTTCCAACAAAATATTAAAATACTATAGTCTGTCAAACATTAAAAGCTTCCCTAAACAGGGCTACCTTCTAAAAGTCTGGTAGTTGTTTTTCTCTTTGACATCTGGTGGAAGGGCGTTGCACAGGGCGGGTGCTACTACCGAGAAGGCCCTCTGCCTGGTTCCCTGTAACTTCTATGGCCATAGCTTCTTTACACACCCTTGTCATACAGACAGGCAAAAGTCATTATCACAGTTCAGTGACACATTTCCAGCTTGGCAAAAATACCAAAGGAGGGCTCAGAACAAAGTGAGTGAAGAATGTGTCCGGGAGTGGGGTCATTGATCTGATTTCTTTCCACAGGGCCTGTAAGACAGAGTTGTTCCACCTGGCCTTTGGCTTAGAATCAGTTTGATTCCCTCCCCCTCTTTCTTTTTCCTTTCTCCTCCTATAAAGAGATTGCACCCTAATGTTTTAATGTTGTATCTTAATCTTTTAAATTGTATTTTAATCAACTTGTTTTTATTATTGGTTGTTAGCCTCCCTGAGCCCGGTCATGGCTGGGGAGGGCGGGCTATAAACAAAAATTTGTTGTTGTTTTTGTATGGAGCAAGGCCATTGTATGGAGCAAGTGTGTCTTTATAATTAGACATTGCCTAAGAAGACTCCTGAGGGCTGAATAGAGAGGTTCCAAACTCTTGATGTAGAGATAGCCAATGTCAACATGTGCAGCATTCTTCTTTATCTACTGTACTGCTCCCTGTATAATTCTCTTAGGAATGTATTTCTGAGAGGAATTCTTTAAAAAGTTTCCTTCTTGAATTGTAGGGAGAGAATTTGTTATTTGCTCGAGGTTGGGGATAAACACATTACAATCATACCTTGGATCCCAAACGTCTCAGAAGCCGAACATTCCATCTCCTGAACAATCAAAAACCAGAAGTGATTTTTGAACTTTTGAACTTTTTTTGGCCAAACATCTGGTGTGGCTTCCACTATTGTTTCCAGCACACCTGTACAATCGGAAACCAGTCAGAAGCTACACCTTGGTTTCCAAACCTTTTAGAAGTCAAACAAACTTCCGGAACTGATTCCGTTCAAATTCCAAGGTACGACTGTATGTGTAAAGTTTCTATGTCTGTCTTAGCAGCCCAATGTATTACACAAAAGTTCCCATGTCCTGTCGACCAGATATGCTAAAATGTATCCTAATACTATTGGACGCGGGTGGTGCTGTGGTTTAAACCACTGTGCCACTTGGACTTGCTGATCGGAAGGTTGGCGGTTCGAAGCCCTGTGACAGGGTGAGCTCCCATTGTTCGGTCTCAGCTCCTGCCAACCTAGCAGTTCGAAAACATGCAGTGCAAGTAGATAAATAGGTACCGCTCCGTCAGGAAGGTAAACGGCGTTTCCATGCACTGCTCTGGCTTCGCTATGCTGGCCACATGACCCAGAAAAACTCTCTGCGGAAGCGGACAAACACCGGCTCCCATGGCCTGTAAAGTGAGATGAGCACCGCAACCCCAGAGTCATTCGCAACTGGACTTAACTGTCAGGGGTTCCTTTATCTTACCTTTACCTTATCCTAATACTATTTGTAGTTCTATACTTTTGTGATAACCAATGGTTCTTAGCAAATAAATTGGACTAAATGCATGAGCAGGGATAGATTTTGTTCCTTTCAGTGTCCTGACATTCTAAGATAAACAAACAGAGCCAGTTTTTCCTAATTACATTAGTAAAAAATACAGACCAGAGAGTCACTTAATGTTCCTGCTCCTGAGCTATGTTGGACTCCTGAGAGCAAATCTCTAGGAACACAAGATAGATATTAATAAACCTCCTTAGCATGTTGTCAATTTCATATTGCCTTCCTATACCAAAGTGATGGTGAACATTTGTATAGTTTCAATGGTGACTAGATAGCTCTAACAGTGCTGAAGGAGAAGTGCATCTGAAGTTGAAAGAAATATCTGAAGGAGGAGGAGGAGGGACTGTGATTCATTGACAGAGGACATGCTTTGCAGGCAGAGCCCCAAACTCAGAACCTTGCAACCTCCTGGAAATGCTGGGGAAGACACTTCTGTGAAATCCTAGAGAGCAGATGCCAACCAGTACAGACAATACTTGGGTGGATGTATTTGTGGTCCGACTCTTTATAAGGCAAGTTTCTTTTAAAAAAGGTAGGAATATATTCCATTAATAGTTTATGAATTGCTCACCTAATAAGGTATACTGTATACTCCTCCCCTCCAGAAAGAAACACCTTGTTTTTTCCCCAATTAATACAATATCTTTCCCCCTCATCACTCTGTATGTACATGGCTTACAGGCATATATCAGAGTACTTATATGAGTTGTATGCCTGAACATGGGAATATTCTTATACCAACATGTGACTCTTGGCATTCGTTAAAGTAATCTGTAATGTAACCGCAGCAATTTGGAATAAGCAGGCTTTAAATTTACTTTCAGCCAGTGTGGTGTAGTGGTTAAGAGCGGTAGTCACGTAATCTGGGTAACCGGGTTCGCGTCTCTGCTCCTCCACATGCAGCTGCTGGGTGACCTTGGGCCAGTCACAGTCTCTCAGCCCCACTCACCTCACAGAGTGTTTGTTGTGGGGGAGGAAGGGAAAGGAGAATGTTAGCCGCTTTGAGACTCCTTAAAGGGAGTGAAAGGCGGGATATCAAATCCAAACTCTTCTTCTTCTTCTTGTTAAATTCCATTTTCTCAAATATAAAAAGATTACAAAATACCAAATATTTCAATACTTAAAAGAAGACAGGCAAAGAGAAGGAAGGAAGCATATGTAGGTCTGGAAAAAGAAAAGTTAAGTAAATGAGTAAATAATGAATTGTTTAAACTATTCATGAATAAATAACCAAGTGAGAAGACAAATCCTTACAAATTTAATAGATGTTAAAAAAAGAAAGACACAGCGGTTGTTTAAATCATGCAGAATTCAGATCCACCTTAATTGAGGAAGAGCATAACCATACCTTGCGTTACATTCATTAAACTGGTGGTGAGGAACTGGTGGCCCTGCAGCTGTTGCTGGACTCCAACTTTGGTCAGCTCCATTCCTTAAGTCAGGAATGGAGGGAGTTGTTGTCCAGCAACATCTAGAGGACAACCTGACTCTCTCTCTCTTTTTCTCATAAAAGGCAGAAGGGGATGGGGAGAAGTATTGTAGCCTATCTTCCTTCACTTACTATTCCAAAATTTCTTGAACAATGCATATTTGTTTTTTCTCTCCCCTTTCTTACCCATAAGATTCAGGTCTGTTTGCTCAAAATTGCAAATTCCTATAATTTGATGTACAGTACCATCCTCTTAAGTGAGTCAATTTGTTTCCTGCTTGGCAGGGGGTTGGACTCGATGGCCCTTGTGGTCTATTCCAACTCTATGATTCTATGATTCTATGATTCTAATTCTCCCCCTCCACTGCCAATATTTTGCAATGAGTAGCAAAGTGGCTAATATCATAGAGAACACAGAAACTCACTCTCTTTAGGAACCATGCCTTTCAAACACAACTAAAGTTGGAGCCTTCAAAAAGCTTTATTAAGGACCTATGCAGCAGCAGACCTATGTTTTGGGGGTCCTTCTACTACATCTCATATTTTGATTAAAACTGCTCTACTGGATTATCTCACATGTCAAAGTCACTGGTGTAGATAGATATTCCCTATGCCTTATAGTTTACAAAGTTATTGGGGGGATGAAAAATAGAGAACTGTTATATACATGTGTGAATAAAGTCTCTTCTGAAGCCTCTCTGGGATTAGGGGCCCTGAAGCTGAAGCTTCACGAATTTCATAGTAGATTTACACTTGGACCTATGCTGGAATCAAAAAACTATGGCAAAACAAACCTGATAAACCCTTAACACATGGAGTATGTTGCTACTGTACCCACTCTGATAAGGATAGGAAGAGCTGCTTCCCTGTCAAGGTCTCAATTTCTTGGCATGGTCCACACACCTATTGCTATTACAGCCTCCTTGTTTCATGCAAAATATACTCCTGCTAAAGATGCAAGCAAGTGTGTATAAGGTAGTGGTTGAGCTAATGGGTATTTCTATTCAGAGCAAACCCAGAGCAAACCTTGCTATTCTATCATCTTCTGCCACACCTTCCTTCCTTCCTTCCTTCCTTCCTTCCTTCCTTCCTTCCTTCCTTCCTTCCTTCCCCCTCCTTTCTCCCTGCTTTCTTCTCCTTGCCAACGTCTGGCTGTCAGATTCAGAGCGTGACAAATGTCTCAAAATAACAGCCATAAATTGGAATGAATTCTGCAGACATAAAAACAATCACAGTAATAACAAATTGAAATTTCCCAATCCAAGCAAGTGAAGCCTGTCTTCTTACAGCACTGTGCTATTATTTTAACAGTTGACTGCTTCCTTCGACAGGCAGCCCACACTTTCATGAGGCAAAAACCATGGTGAACCAGTCCTTTGTATCAGAGTTCCTGCTTGAAGAGTTTTCAGAGGTTCGGGAAATGCAAATTTTTCACTTCCTTCTATTCCTGGTTTTGTACTTGGCTACAGTAACAGGAAACCTTCTCATCATCTCTGCAGTAGCTTTCGACGGCCGACTGCACACCCCCATGTACTTCTTTCTGATGAACTTGGCCATACAGGACCTTGGATCTGTTTCAGTCATTGTTCCCAATACCATGGCTAATTCCCTCATGAATACCAGACACATTTCTTACTCTGGGTGTGTTGCTCAAGTTCTCTTATTTATCTTCTTTATAGCATCCAACTTCTCTCTCCTGACTGTCATGGCATATGATCGGTATATTGCTATTTGCAACCCATTACAATATGAGAAGCTGATGAACAAGCAAGCCTGTGTCCACATGATTGCCTGTGTATGGATCACTGGTCTTCTCTGTGCTGTGTTACACACTGGATGCACCTTTGCAACCCCCTTCTGCTCCAGTGTTGTCAAACAGTTTTTCTGTGAAATCCCACAGTTGCTAAAGCTCTCCTGCTCTGGTTTGAACCTAACAGAAATTGGGGCTATCGTGCTGAGTATGTTCATTGAATCAGGTTGCCTCTTCTTCATTGTTGTAACTTATGTCTATATTTTCAGTGCTGTGTTAAAAATGCCTTCTATTCAGGGAAGGCAAAAAGTCTTCTCAACTTGTCTTCCTCACCTCATTGTTATCTCCATGTTGTTATTAACTGCGTGGTTTTCTTACCTAAGTCCTATGTATAGTACCACATCACAGCAAGATTTGTCTTCTGCTGTGATATATTCTGTGGTTCCACCACTGCTGAACCCAGTGATCTACAGCATGCGAAACAAGGATATTAAAATTGCCTTGTCAAAATTATTTGCATTGATCAAAACTTCTAAGAAAGAAATCTTCCATTTTCTTCAGTAGGTGTGGATTCCCTTTCCAGAGCTACCATTCCCAGAGTGGTTTAACAATTGATCCCTCATCACAGGAAACTCCAATATTGATTATATAAGTTGCAATAGACAAATTAGAAAATTTGCAGCTCCCGTTAGTATACTGGGTACAGGACAGGAGTCATTATATTATCTGCATGGAAGCTTCCCTCATCCTTGGCAGTAAATCTGTTTGCTTAAGATAGCAGAACCAGAACCACCTTCATACCCTCTAAACCCCTCATGAACTTGTTGTGAACAAAGTGTATTTAAGATATAGAAAAGGGGTTGATCTGAGCTCCAGACAAGTACTAACACTCCCAAATGTTACATTAGGACCATAAGCCTGAAGATTTATGTTGCCTTGGGGCAAACCTGGAGGCACGGAAATTTTGTCTCCCACTTTTTGATCAGAGCACCTTTGCAGAAGCAGCTGTATTCCTCTACCCATACCACTGGGCCCAGAAGGTATAATTTCTGACACTTGTTATTTTTTGCAACAGTACATACATTTTATTTCTTACTTTAACATTATAAGTGAGTTAGAATATTAATAATTATGCTGCCATGCACAACATTAGCATGGTATCCTTTTCCTTATGATTGCACTAAAAAAGAGCTTTGTTTTAGTCTTGTCTAGACCTATATAATTGGGTTATACACAGAATGTCCCTATTTTCTGAGGAATGTTGGATGGTATGCTATTGACATTCAATGAATGTTATGTTATATGCTATGTTCACACTGGTTCAATAGAAGTAAAGTTTTCTAGTACCTACTAAAAGTGAACCAGAAAGTATATTCACGTAAATCTTGTAAACATGTTTCCCCCCTTCCCCCAGAAGAGCAGAGGGAGAAACTATGGCCCCTGAAAGTTGATTCACTACTCTATAATTTTCAAAATAACTGTTATTAATCTTAATTTTAGAAGAATCAGCATATATTTTTTTTTTTCCAGATTAGAAGCACATGTGATTAGATTCTGAACCTGGTTCTCTGCTGACGTCCCAGTGTGCCAATCAGAGTGGGATTGGGTCCACTGGGAGGCATGGCTATATCCTCTTCTTTCATCACTTTCAAGTAGAACATATTTCTCCACAGTTTCTGTGTTGATGTGATCTTTATGTGAATGTTTGGTTGTGTGCCAACTGCAGGGACCATTGTAGCAGGGAGTAGATCTGAGAATGTCAGTGTGTGGCTGTGGACTGGGGAGACTCAAGTGGCTCTTGGTGCTGCTTTTATTGCTGCTCCTACTCCCTTCTCTTGCATCCAAAGACATGAAAGGCAACTGTAGTTATGATAGAAGCATCCAAGATAAATTATACAATCCAGGAGACGTTATCATAGGTGGAATTTTCTCTCTAATATATACTATTTCTGAATCATTCAGCTTGAAAATAAAACCAGAAAGGCATCGTACAACTTATAAGTAAGTTATTTTTTAACTAAAGAGTAGTAGCAGAAAATGTATTTGCCATATAATGATTAGGGACATAATCTGCTGCATAAGACCAGAGCAGAGTATAGGAAGCTACTAATACCGAGTCAAAGCATTGGTCTATCTAGCTCAGTTCTTTCTCTGCTCCTTGGTAGTAGTTGCCCTGTGTCTCAGGAATGAGTCCTTCCCAGACCTTCATATTCGAGGATTGCATTGAAGACTTTGTGCATGCAAAGTATATGTTCTTCTATCATACTCTTGTATGAGACAACATTCCAAAAAGTAGTCCCCTCCCATCTTAGCCTGCTTCTAAAGAAATGGGGAAGTTGAATTTCTATTTGTAGAGGATTTTTCAGGCATCAGAGGGCTTGATAGATGAATTATTAATTTTTAAAGTTCAAGGATCCCCGTCGAGCATCATCAACATTAGCATTCTTGCTTTCTTGTGTTAATTATTTAAGCACAAGTAACACAAACTAGATAATAGATCAGTTATTGGTGGAATGATATATCTTCTATTTCCCCTCAACCAATTGCCCAGCTTCTCTGTTAACTGTACAGATGCCTTCAGATAAAACATACTACTCAGTTTTCTACTACTCAAATGGGCAACCCTACAACCTCATATATAATTCTTTTGTCATTTGAGTGGGGATCAGGTGTTCAGCAACCTTTCAGGGTGTAAGATTAGTGCAAATAATCACTGATAGAAGGCCTTATGACTCACTGTCAATCTCATTGCAGTCCAGTGCTTAAAAATTATCAGCCAGTCCTCTCGCTGATTTTTGCCATTCGTGAGATCAATAAGAACCCCAAACTCTTGTCTAATGTCTCTCTGGGTTTCAACATCTATGACAACCTGTTTGATGCACGCATGACATATGAGAGCTTGCTGGACCTGCTGTTCACACAACAAATGAATGGAATTAATAATAATAATATGAATGAGGATGTGTTGTCTGTCATTGGAGGTCTCACTGTAGAAGATGCCAACCAACTGGCCACCATCTTGGATCAATACAAGATTCCTCAGGTATGTATGCGATCATATACAAATTGGAGGCAAGGATCAATAGATCTCTTATCTGTCACTTAGCACTTTCACTGTAGAAGATGTAAAGCAGATTTCACCATTTTGAATCTCTACAAGATCCCACAGGTATTTGTAAGCATATATTTTTGGTGATTTGTAATTAACCCCCCCCCTACATACACCATGGAGGTTCTGAGTTTATTTTGTTTTACTGAATCAATCAGGTTTGGTTATGAACATTACAGCTAATCTGCCACACTCTCATTTAAACAATATGCAGTGTAAAAGTTGTACTATTAGATGAATTATTTTAATCATGTTGAAGGGAAGAATAGGGCCATGCTGTAGTTTGGCCCAACCCACTGCTATTTATGTACTGGATGGAAGCAACTGGAACATCCAAGTTTCCCAATCCTGGAAGATCCTTCCTGTGTAAAATATGTCTCATTTTACTGATGGTACCCCTGAATCATGGTAAGCAATGGGTGTGTGATGGTGCAGAGATGACCAGTGGAAATAGTTCTGTGTTCAATGAGTCTGACTTCAGTGACACATGCATAAGTTTACAGACTAAAATGTTTAGTTGGGAATCATATACTTTGGGGAGATTTTGTTATTTTTGGGGAGATTTTGTTATTTTTCCGAGATCTAAGCAGCCATGTTTTCCCCATCAGCTCACTTATGGTGCGTATGACACAACACTCAAGGGTAAAACTAATTTCCCTTCCCTCTACCGGATGACTCCAAGTGAAACCATTCAGCCCAATGCAATTGTCCAGCTGCTCCTACATTTCAAATGGACATGGGTTGGCCTCTTTGTTTCAGATGATGATGACGGAGAAACATTTTTGCAGATTTTAACACCTCTGCTTGCCCACAATGGCATTTGTGTTGCCTTCTCACACAGGGTAGAAAACCTAAAACGTGATTCAGAAAAAGACGTGTCAAAAATAGGGTTGCTACTTTTAAGAGATGTCAATGTGCTTGTTGTCAGTGGAAATTCCCGCTCTCTTTGGAATTTAATAACCAAAATAGAGCATGCTGAGTTCTTCAAGACTGACAACTTTGCAAAAGTTTGGATTATAACTGCTCGGTGGGATTTCAGCCAACAACGTTTCTTCAGATATCCTACAGCTACTTTCAGTGGCACCTTGTATTTCTCAGCCCACAGAGATCCAGTGCCAGAATTCCATGATTTTCTCAAGAACATAAAGCCTGATCCATCACTGATGCATTTCCTTTGTATATTCTGGCGATTTCTATTTACCTGTACTTTTCCCAATGAAAACTTTGCACATTGTGAATATGGGAAAAGGTGTACAGGAAAGGAGGAACTGGAAACAGCATCTGTGATTATGTTTGAGATAAATATGACTGGGGAGAGCTATAGTGTCTACAATGCTGTCTACGCTATAGCACATGCTTTACATTCCATTCATGGGTCAAGACAAAGAACAAGGCTGCAAGGAGGCACAACAAATGTTCAGCCATGGCAGGTAAGCTCTATTATTCTAATGAATTTCTTCTCAAAGATGAAATCTGACTTTTAGAAGACATCTGAAGGCTACCCTGTTTAGGAAAGTTTTTAATGTTTGGTGTTTTATCATGTTTTTAATATTCTGTTGGGAGCTGCCCAGAGTGGCTGGGAAAACCCAGCCAGATGGGCGGGGTATAAATAAATTAATAGTAGTAGGAGGAAGAAGAAGTCTGATGACTAATGTTATATCAGGAGTTGACCCATTGAAATTAAGGGACATTACTAACTTAGGACCATTAATTTCCATGAAACTACTTTGACTACAATTTAGTTGGATATGACACTAAAACTTTATAATATTATTACAGACAAGAAACATCTGGAGAGCTTTGGGTGGAGGACTAAATAAAAAGAGTGCACAATGGTGCACAGTGTATGATGGTAAACCCATAGAAACATGAGCATCTATGCCCTGTTTCTCTATTATTGTCTGCAAGTCACATTCGGCACCATTCTGAGTGATTACACAATCCTCAGGAGTGTCTTTTAATGGAACACATGGAACTGTCTTAGCAAGGGAGAGCCAGGAAAGTACTATTGAATAAATGGACTCCTGCTGTCCAGATCCAACTCCTTCTTGTATTCCATAGCCTCACATTGGGCAAATGGTTCTGGCATTACAAGGGTTTGAACTAGATGACCCTCATGGTCTGGTCAAATTTTACAATCCTATGATTCTATGATCTTAAGCTGACTAAGAATTCATACTTTTGAAAGGAAGTCAGCTGAAAAGAAGCTGTGGAGAACTCCTTGCATCCCAGATTTATAATATTCATGTCTAATTGCAAAATGTTATACAACACAGTAGTTGATTAAACCAGTTTAGGATAACAGATTAATTGTATCCTCTGCCAATTTAGCTCCATGCTGCCCTGAAAAGCATCTGCTTCAATAATGGTGCTGGACATGAAATCTTGATTGAAAATGGAGAGGTTTCATCTGGTTACTATGATATCTTCAACTGGTTTGTTTTCCCCAATCACTCTGTTCTGAGAGTTCAGGTGGGGGGAAAATCAGCAAGTCAAAAACTCAAAATTATGGAGGATGCCATTTTGTGGAACAAAAGATTCCAGCAGGTAGGAATACAGATACCAGCAGGTATACACATCTGTATGCAAATGAGTTGTCTGAGGCCCAACAGAGCTGGGTCAGCACAACCCTAGCTAAGCTGGGAAAGATCCACTGAATCCAAGCTTTATCATCCCAGTGGATCTTGCGTTTGAATCAAGCTGTTAATGTCATTATTGCTATATAAAATACTTGAGGTTTATGATGTGTGAACTGGGTAACCATTTCAATACTGAAATCTCCCCATATAGTCCAGGGTAGGGAATTATTTAACCTTAGGCTTTCATGCCCCCTCCCACAACCCAATTAACAATTTATTTGTGGATCAAGAATTTCCCCTGCCTTCTGTTTCTCTCTCCAGCTGATACCATCAACATTTCATGGATCCTGAAGGCCACTGAGCCCACTCAGGGCTGCCTGGGAGTAGAACCCAGCCAACAGAATGGCTGAGAGAGATCATCAGGGGGTTTGGGCTGCGTATTCATCAGTATGCGGATGATACCCAGCTCTACATCTCTTTTAAATCAGAACCAGTGAAGGAGGTGAAGGTCCTGTGTGGGTGCCTGGAGGTGGTTGGAGGATGGGTGGTGGCTAACAGATTGAGGTTGAATCCTGACAAGACAGAAGTACTGTTTTAGGGGGACAGAAGGAGGCAGGTATAGAGGACTCCCTGGTCCTGAATGGGGTAACTGTGCCCCTGAAGGACCAGATGCGCAGCCTGGGAGTCATTTTGGACTAGCAGCTGTCCATGGAGGGGCAGGTCAATTCTGTGTCCAGGGCAACTGTTTACCAGCTCCATCTGGTACACAAGCTGAGACCCTACCTGCTCACAGGCTGTCTCGCCAGAGTGGTGCATGCTCTAGTTATCTCCTGCTTGGACTACTGCAATGTGCTCTACGTGGGGCTAACTTTGAAGGTGACCCAGAAACCACAACTAATTCGGAATGCGGCAGCTATATTGGTAACTGGGAGTGTTCGCCGAGACCAGATATCACCGGTCTTGAAAGACCTACATTGGCTCCCAGGAAGTTTCCTAGCACAATTCAAAGTGTTCGTGCTGACCTTTAAAGCCCTAAACGGCCTTGGCCCAGTATACCTGAAGGAGCATCTCCACCCCCATCATTCAGCCCAGACACTGAGGTCCAGCACGAGGGCCTTCTGTCAGTTCCCTCACTGTGAGAAGTGAGGTTACAAGGAACCAGGCAGAGGGCCTTCTCAGTGGTGGTGCCTGCCCTCCCATCAGATGTCAAAGAAATAAACATTGCAGGCAGCTGTAGGCAGCCCTGTTTAGGGAAGTTTTTAATGTTTGATGTTTTATTCGGTTTTTAATATTCTGTTGGGAGCCACCCAGAGTGGCTAGGAAAACCCAGCCAGATGGGCAGGATATAAATAATAAGTTGTTGTTGTTGTTACTCCATTACTGTCAGGAAGTATTATTTATTTATGTTTTATGTATTGGGGGGGGGGATACCTTGCTGACCACATTTCTTCAAATGTTAGTTAAAAAGCACTTGGAACTCCTTTTTGTGACATTCTGAAGTCTATTCAAATGAAATATAATTTGGCTCTAATTTTAAAAGTCTTGCATCCCAGCAGGATCTGGGATCCCTCAGAATTTCCAAGCTGTCAAGTAAAAATATAGCAATACTAGTTAATATAAAATGTTTAGTGCTACCTATCTCTGAATTTTATTTCATTCATTAAATGATAAGGTACCACCACAGTCGAAGTGTGTCGAGGGCTGCCATCAGGGACACAGCAAGATGGTTCGGAAGGGGGAACCACCTTGCTGTTATGACTGTGCTCTGTGTCCAGAAGACATGATATCCAATGAGACAGGTATGTGACAGTGCACATTTCTTTAGCTTGGGAATATTTAACAGTGAGTGCTTATTTTTAACATTATAAAATCAATCTTTAAATTGATCTGTAATCTCATATCACTTGAACCCATTAGAGTGGATATTATCAAGTGGTGAACTTAATGTTACATGATAATACACTGAACATTTGATTTGTGGTCATGTGAAATAATACTCACATCTGGGTTAAAGGTAAAGGTAAAGGTACCCCTGCCCATACGGGCCAGTCTTGCCAGACTCTAGGGTTGTGCGCTCATCTCACTCTGTAGGCCGGGAGCCAGCGCTGTCCGCAGACACTTCCGGGTCACGTGGCCAGCGTGACAAGCTGCATCTGGCGAGCCAGCACAGCACACGGAACGACGTTTACCTTCCCGCTGGCAAGCGGTCCCTATTTATCTACTTGCACCCGGGGGTGCTTTCGAACCGCTAGGTTGGCAGGCGCTGGGACCGAAAGACGGGAGCGCATCCCGCCGTGGGGATTCGAACCGCCGACCATGCGATCGGCAAGTCCTAGGTGCTGAGGCTTTTACCCACAGCGCCACCCGCGTCCCTCACATCTGGGTTAATATATTCAAAAAAGTGGATGTAAGTAATTACACTTTCTATCAAAGAATGGTATTGCAGCATGCCATCCCTGATCTCCAAATGGTGTAGATTCTTAACTGATGGTTCTGAATATTGCCTTGTTTAGTATTTGATTATGATTTTTTTCTTAATGGATGTTATGTTACATGAAATATTAATGAATTATATGATTCCTCCCAATTCCCCACCCCCTAGGTATGATATACTGTATATATATATTGTGATAAGTCACTTGGAACCCTTCAGGTAACAAGCAACTATTAAGTCTAAGAAATGAAAGAAATTACACACACACACAACCTGAGCCTACAATGGAATGGCTCACAGCATTCACAGCAATAAGGTCTTGCTTCTCCCATAGCCACAGACTTGGGTGGAAAAAGAAATCAAGCACAGTTCTCCCTCCCAGGCTTCTGCCTGCTTCTTGTTTCCAGATTCTAGCTCTCACTCACACACAACTAGGGCCTTTGTCCTTCTCATCAATAGCCAGATGAGGGAAGGGACCCACCCATTTGTCTTCTGGCATAGAGCTACTTCCTCTGTTACCTTCATGATCCCTATTTAGGCCATTACTTCACCTAGAGGTTGGTCTGGCAATTCCAACAATAGAATGCTTGCTAGATCTAAGAATTAGAAGGCACTTGGTCATATAGCCTATCCCTCCCACTGCAACCACACACAAAAATCCCCCAACAACCTCACAACAGTATGGTAATGTCTAAGATTTTTCCACACTGGCAAAAATGACTTGTTATCTTAGAAGTAAAAAGGGCAACAGAGTCAAAGCATCTTTATGATGAAGTGGGTACATCACATTCAATGCAACAGGATTAGTATGTGTGTTTACATTAATATGAGTTTGCAGTAGTCTGAATATATTCTGAATATAGCATTCTGAATATAAATATCCAAGATGTCTTCATAGATCTGTCTATTTAATTGTAACTCAGTTTTTTATTTTATTTTTATTTGTATTCATATAATAAAGAAATAACATGTTAATAGTAATAAGAGTAATAGTAATAATAACCATACCATGCACATGTACCTAAATTTTCAAATATATTAATAAATTAATCAATGTTCTAATATAACCCATTCAGTATATAAGATTGCTTCATAAACTGCAAGACCTGTGCTCCTTCACACTCCCTTTCGTATAGTCACTTTTAACTGTTTGTCCGTTTCTATATTTTAAAGTATATATGATATAATCACCTTTTAATTCCTAGTTTTTATCCCTTACTCCTTTTGGGTCCCATGTGTTCAGTTTATCTGTATGTTTTATCTTATGCTGGTCTGGAACCAAATTAAAGTTTGATACCAATACTGATTGCTTCATAAAAATCATTCTAATTAGATAAATTGCATGCATTTACCAAGAAGGCAGCTTATATGTTTCTAAAGTGGCAACCCCATAAAAGTGAATGAAGTTTGACTATGAATAATGTTGCATCTCTACAAAAGGCAAACATTGCTATATGGATGAATAGAATATATCAAACTGTTTTGGTTCTTTTAGATGCAGATAAGTGTGTCCAGTGCCAAGAAGATCAATATTCCAATATGAACAAAAATGAATGTATTTACAAGTCTATCACCTTCCTAACCTATGAGGAGCCATTGGGGATTGTTTTAATTTTCATAGCTCTTTCCTTTGCTGTGGTCACAGGTATGGTGATATACACCTTTTTGAAGAACTGGAATACCCCCATTGTCAAAGCCAACAACCAGAACATTACCATCACTCTTCTCATCTCCATCCTGCTTTGCTTCCTTTCTTGCTTGCTCTTCATTGGCCAACCTGGGAAGGTGACTTGCCTTCTACAGCAAACAGCCTTTGGCATCGTATTTTCGGTTGCAGTTTCTTCTGTGCTGGCAAAGACCATCATTGTGATCCTGGCCTTTCTGGCCACAAAGCCAGGCAACACAATGAGGAAATGGCTAGGGCAGAAGGTGGCAAATGCTGTTGTTCTCTCCTGCTCCCTCATCCAAGTAGGCATTTGTACTGCTTGGCTGTCAGTCTCTCCTCCATTCCCAGATCTTGACATGCACTCTCTGGCTGGGCACGTCATTGTTGAATGCAATGAAGGTTCAATCACCATGTTCTACAGTGTCCTTGGCTACCTGGGCTTTTTGGCCATCATCAGCTTCACTGTGGCTTTCCTCGCCAGAAAGCTGCCTGACTCTTTCAACGAAGCCAAGTTCATCACGTTCAGCATGTTGGTGTTTTGCAGTGTCTGGATCTCCTTTATTCCAGGTTATCTGAGCACAAAAGGGAAATACATTGTGGCAGTGGAGGTGTTTGCCATCTTGGCTTCCAGCACTGGCCTCTTGGCTTGCATTTTCTTCCCCAAATGTTATATCATTGTTCTAAGACCTGATCTAAACAGCAGGAAGCAACTAACAGGAAAAGGGAATCGATGATCAATTCTTATTCTAACCTTTAAATGGATTTTCGTACTGTTTACCTTTGGTCCATTTCTCCATTGTCCAATTCAATTTTAAGGCACTTTAATCACTGAGCTATATTTGTAAATTAATGCTGGCTAGTGAGGTTGGTTCTGGGCAATGGGTGAGCTTAATCACAGTTGACATTTGGTTTCAGCTAGAGCCATTATGGGATGGTGCTCTTATGAACAGTTAACAAACTTCAATAATTATAATATTACTCTTGTAGCCCTTATGAATATATGAATTCCTTTTTATATATTTTAAATCTTTTTTAAATTAATTTTTATAGAAGTTCATTGAAGATGCTACTGAATATCATATAACAAATGAATACCCTATAATAAGATTTATGCTGAATAAAATAAATTGTCAATAAACAGAAAAGATATATACTGTCATCAATCTCATTACTGGAGGTAATCCCACATGTTTGGGATGCTGGTAGGATTTATTAATGTATGTTGAATTGAAATAATGCAACACCAAATAATCCTATTTTGCTTTACCCTCAATGACTCATCTATGTTGGGTCAAATGTTAGGATAATGCTATGTCTTAGGGAAAAAGTACCACCCCACCTCTGTTGGCATTGAACTCCACTTGCTAGTTCCAGCCACACTGCAGACAGTAAGATGGCTAATAATTCTATTTATCGGATTCTGTGATTATTACCACTTCCAGTTGAGAAGAGTGTCAAAATCAGGTTTAACTGGAGGATTTGCCTGGTAATTTTACCTAGCACAAAACAAAACAAAACAACACCTCCTTCCAAAAAATTTGAGCTATAGGGCAATTCCTCCACATAGCATATGGCAGGGACGTTCAACTCCCAAGGGACTGCAATCTACTCACAGAATAAATTTTTTTTGGCAGTGATCTTCCCCTTTTGGGGGCGGGGTGTTTCAGTTGTTGAGCTTTATTTTTTAGGGAGGGGATACTAAAAAATTGAACTTTGTTAAAGGGGGATGGGAAACAATCAGCCTCAGAGTGAAATCCCCATCTTCTGTTCTTGTGATCATGCGCGAATGGAGGATGGGGTAAGTGGGCAGGGCCAGATGCTCTTAGGCGACCGCAAAAGAAAAGGATGACCTGTTGGACATCCCTGGCATATGGAATTGCGGTCATCCTATCAGTCTGTCCTCGGGTCCATAGCTGCTGTTGCTGAAAGCTAGGTTGGCTCTGTGTAAGACCTCCCTCATCCATCTGGTTATTGATGAGGAAGCCAATCTGTTCCTTATCTCTGAGGCTTGGGTGGGTGAGCAGGGTGGAGTTGCCCTCCCCCAAATGTGCCCACCCGAGTATTTGGTGCAGCATCAGAGCAGATTTGAAGGTTGGGGAAGGGGAGTTGCCGTAATCCACAGATATTCCTCCTCTCTCCCCAGGCTTTCTGTTCATTTTGGAGCAGGGAATGTGTGTTCCTGGCATCGGGCAATTGGGACATATCAGGGATTCTGGTGGTTTACCACCAACTTTGCTGCCCATCAGTCTGTTTGCCAGAGGTGGTCTTGGAGATGGTGTTAAGAACTTCTGGACTTCTGGTTTGGGGGACTTCAATCTAAAGGGTTTGCAGATGACTCAGGAGGATTTTCTGGCTGATATGAGAGGTGCTCCTGTTGAAGCTCTGGCTGACCTCTGGGACATATGAATGGCTTGGGCCATTGACACAATCGCCTATGAGCACCCTCTCCCACTTCATTGAGCCTGTTTGGCTCCTTGCAATAGAAAAACTTCAGTCAAATGCAATCAAACACTGGTCTATACTTTGCTGCTCTCAATGCATCCTCATTGTGGAGTCCAGCAGAGCTTTTCTGGTTATTGCGGTTAATCAGAATTTTGGGGTTATCCAGAGTTTTGGTGTATACTGACATCAATATGCTGATGGCACAGAGCTCTGAAATTCCTTTACATCTGCAGGTGTGGCAGTTGGATGTCCTCCAAGTAAAAAAAACCCTCCTTTCTCAGATGCAGGCTACTATTTTTACAGCAAAAGTTTTAGCTTACAACTCCTTTTCTAGACATTAGGCCAAATGTCAAGTACCAGAAACAAAGGTGTTCAGAGCAATGCAATAGAAGGAAACTTTCCCCGTATTTCCTTAGGGTGGACTTAAAACTTTTCTGAAATGATCTTGTAAACATGATTTTTTTCCCTAGAAGCAAAGAAAGAGATTCAATGAGATCAGGGAGCTGCTTACCTAGGCTGCAATTTTCAAAATTACTATGATTAATTCCAATTCTTGTAAGAAGAACAAAGAAAAAGCTCAACTTAAAATGATGGGTGATGCAACACTGTGATGCAAACAAGTCTTTGTTTGTCATCAGTTCATCTCCTTCAAGGCTGGGCTAAATATGACTCCTGCTCTTTGGTCCCTTTCTCCACAGTTCTGCTTGTGTGTCTCTCATGAGAAACTTTAGCTGTGTGTCTAATCTAGGGAAGCACTATAGCTTGGGGTGTAGTTCAGAATGTTAGCATGCTACTGTGGGCTGATGAGGCATATCCTTGCCCTTCAGTGGGTATTGCTGCTGCTGCTGTTGCTACTGCTTTTCCCTTCTCTTGTATCTAAAGACATAAAAGATGGATGCAGTTATAACAGAAGCATCCAAGACAATTTCTATCATCCAGGAGATGCTGTAATTGGTGGGATCTTCTCTCTCATATTTCCTCAATTTGATTGGCTCAGTTTTAAAAATCTTCCAGTTAATCATCACAAAGCATATAGGTAAGTTCGTCTTCACTGATTGGAAGTACAAATTCAACATGGAACCTGTGCCAAATATCTAAAGGATCTACTACTCTCTTCCCATTGAAGAGCCTTCATGCTTGTGAGACTAAATGCTTTCTCTTCTCCAGTGACCAAATGCCGATTCTCACACACCCCATATCAAACACGTTTGTGTGTCTGCAACCAAGAAGTGCCTGATTCAATGGACCACATTCTCTTAGATTGTTCTTTACGCAGTAGACTTCACCAACTGATGCTGAGCAAAATATTGGACCTCAAATGAGGGTTCTCCTAGCTGACTGGGACAAAGATATCACTGCTTTAGTAGCTTCCTTTTTAGCCACAATCTTACCCGAAAGGGTTCCCAACAAACCATTTTTTTCAGGAAACAGGGTGTAGCAGAATATCTAAGTGCACACGATCACAGTGTGATCTTATAACCCTTGACAGCTTCACCCTTGAAATGTTTTATACTGTGATGCCAATAAAAGTATTTGATTTGATTTGAATTCAATTTGCCCAGTTATGATTATGGTTGGCCATTCACAGAGTGATCTGTGCATGACTGCAGTTCATGCAGTACACACTTGCATCACACTTGCATTTAAGAAACTCAGAAGTGCCCTGAATACTTTTTTTCTGAATTCCTTTTTGTTTTTTAAGGAAACCTAGAAGTGCAGTGACTATCAGAGCATATTATATCAATGCCCAACTCATTCATGGAAATTATGAATAGAAGTGGAATTGCATAAAAATGACTCTTTTTGGGGGGGGAAGAGCGGAGTGGATGTGGGTGGGTGGGCGTATATATTACATGAGCTTTAAGTTTAGCATGTTGTATGCATTGCTGGGAAATAACACTGCAGCAAATAAATGCTATACATATTGACAAATGAATAACAAACATAGTTCGAGTAGATACAGTTGCTAAGCTTTTAAAACAAGATTGAAAGGTGCATTAGCTGCCACACACACACAAAATAACTTGCAATTAAGTTTAAAAGTTGGGAGGCATAATGGTAAGATTTTGCTGAGAAATGTTTCTGTAAATAGATGAGTCATATACATCTAAATGCTGCAAGTTGAAATGGTTTCCAAGAGAAAAATTGCCATCTATATGCACAGATATCCTGCAGTTTAAATGCTTGTTATACATAAGTTCACTTATTCAAACATGACAAATTAGTACCCAAACCTTGCTATACAAACTGCAGATTCAGATATACAAGCAGCCAGACATGCATCCAGTACTGTACAAAAATAAGCAGTCTTAAACAAGCCTTACTTGTGTGTGTGTGTGTGTGTGTGTGTGTGTGTGTTGGTCTGCAACAGCCATTTTGCCAGAAGCCATGATGGATGGGAGAGAAGGGGAGGAAAGGGGAGAGACTGGATAAATAAGATAGTGGTTTTTTCCCTTCCTTGTTTGCTGTGGGAAGGTTTCAGAGGGTTCTCATAGTTTGTCAAGCTTTTCTTCATCATTTTGGGGTCAAACACCTGTAGTCAGGAGCACATTAGAATGGAATTCATCAATGTGTCATGCAAAAGCTCTCCTAACAAGCCACCCTTAGCTCAGTTGGTAGAGCATGAGACTCTTAAACTCAGGGTTGTGGGTTTGAGCTCTTTGTTGGTTGAAAGATTCCCATTGCAGGAATTTGGACTAGATGATCCTCGTGCTTCCTTAGAAGTCTACAATTCTACGAACCCCTGATTTCCTAAGAACACATTATATATTCCTTTTTTTGTATATGTATGTGTATGTGTGTGTGTGTGTGTGTGTGTATTCATTTTTATATGAATAAAAATAGCCTGCGCATATGTCTGGGGAAACCTGGACATGTCCTCTTTTGGGGGGCCAACATGCCCATCTGGGTGGATTTTTACATTTTAAAGGAAATGTCTGGGTTTTATAAAATCATGCTTGCTCATGCTGTTCAGACTCGGGTTCATTTGAGCTCAAGCTTGCTCAGGCTCAGGCTCAGGCTCACTGGACTCAGGCTTGCTGGGCTTGGGCTCACTTGGGCTGTTCTGTACACCGCAGCTGTTGCCAGCCCAAGCAGGGGAAAGAGGCTCACAGGCACAACAGCAGCAGCCCTACATGCACCCATGTGCCTCTTTCCCCATCTTTGGCTGGCAATGGCTTAGGTTGTCCTCTTTTTTGCTCTTCAGTATATGGCAACACTGTATTTGAACAGTGTTCAAACAGTGTTTGAACAGAGTAACATGTATTTGAAGTAGATGATTTAATCTGTAGCACAATTTCATCTGTTATTTTTTTGCCAGTCAGTGTGCTGTCATGTTTTACTTGACATTCATGAATAAAACAAGGGGAAAACAAAGTCCAGTGAAGGGAATGCCAGAGATGATTTGGTGTTTAGGATTTGTAAGAAAAGCATCTGTTATAATAATATTAGTTCCACTTGTAGACTATGAGCCAAAGAAAATTGCCTTATCATGTAGATGATATATTTCAATTTATGGATGTCTGAACACTAGTAATGACTTTCATGTTGGGCTTTGATTAATATTATTTCCTCATATAATATCAAACCATGAAAAACAATAACAATAAGAGCACAGTTCAGTCAATAATCTCATGGGGAATAGTCAATGCATGCTTATATTTATTTTAGATACCACTTTAGATATACCACTTGATACTAAAAAAACCCTCAAAGTGGTTTCCTCAAAGGGATTCAATTTCAACAAGCTCACACCTCATCAAATATTCTCCCTATCACTCATGTTTCCTCACCTTACAGCCAGATTCAGAGAATCATAGAATAGTAGAGTTGGAAGGGACTGCAAGGGCCTTCAGGTCCAACCCCTTGCAATGCAGGAATTTCAGCTGAAGCATCCATGACAGATTAACCTCTGCTTAAATACTTCCCAGTTTCTTTCGTTCCATAACATCCATTTCATATTCTCATGTGGATCAGGTGGACAGCAAACTTTCTACATGAAACTGAGAGTGAAAATAATCTATATAATAGTCTATGACTGCTTGTCTATTTCATTGTAGTGCAGTGCTTCATAATTATCAGCAGGTCCTCTCATTGATTTTTGCCGTTCATGAGATCAATAAGAATCCCAGGCTGTTGCCCAATGCCACTTTGGGTTTCCACATCTATGACAACATTTTTGATGCAAAAAGTACATATGAGACCATCCTGGACCTACTGTTCTCAAAGCAAATGAATGCAATTAATAATTATGATATGAATAAGGATGTTTTGTCTGTCATTGGAGGTTTCAGTGTCGAAGATGCCTACCAGATGGCCACCATCTTGGATCAGTACAAGATACCACAGGTGTGTCTATGTGTGTGCATCTCAGCTTGTGCATGCAGGGATGTATAAATATAAATAAGGATAAGCAATACACCACAGCTCCCAACCTCACACAAATACCACAGAGACTGTGTATTACTGTAATCTTGCTGAATCATGCATTTAGGATAGGAAAATTATAGCTCATCTTCAAGGGTACTATTTTAACAAAATGAAAAAGTTTCATGTTAAAAGAATGATTTACTAATGTGGATGGGAATGTGTGGCTGTGCCAGTTACCCTCAAACCCACTAACCATGGGTAGATTCCACACATGTGCAGCTGTCTCATTTTTTTTATATTGCATGAAGGGACAATGGGAATATGCCACTGGGCAGAGCCTGGGGCACTATCTCCAGTCTCCTTATCATGGATGGAATCTGTGACTACGCATAAGTACAGTGGTACCTTGAGTTACACACACCTCACATTACAAACGCTTCAGGTTACAAACTCCACTAACCTGGAAGAGTTACCTCGAGAACTTTGCCCCAGGATGAGAATGGAAATCGTGTGCCGGCTGTGCAGCAGCAGCAGCAGCAGCAGCAAGAGGCTCCATTAGCAAAAGCACACCTCTAGCTAAGAACAGTTTCAGGTTAAGAACAGACCTCCGGAACAAATTAAGTTTGTAACTAGTGGTACCACTGTACCGTGAAAACTGAAGATTAGTCAGTCCACACATACAAGTAAGCTAATGCAATTAGTAATTAACAGCACAAACCTTTGTATACATTTACTCAGAAGTAATATGTACTGCATTATGTTGAGCTTAGTCTGCTAGAGCAATAGCCAAAAATTTTAGGTTGGAAATCCGATATAATAATAATAATAATAATAATAATAATAATAATAATAATAATAATTTATTATTTATTATTTATACCCCGCCCATCTGGCTGGGTTTCCCCAGCCACTCTGGGCGGCTTCCAAAAGAATATTAAAATACTGTGATACATCAAACATTAAAAGCTTCCCTAAACAGGGCTGCCTTCAGATGTCTTCTAAAAGTCTGGTAGTTGTTGTTCTCTTTGACATCTGGTGGGAGGGCGATACTATGTGTACTTTTGTCTGTGTGGAAGTAATACTGAGAGTATTGAAAACATTATTTCTAAAGAATATGCTGGAGGAAAAATAGTATTACTAAATATTTGATGGGCATTGTATTGTTATTTCTCCAAGTTCTAATAAGCCTTGTTTCCTGCATTAGCTCACTTATGGAGCCTATGACACAACACTGAACAGTAAAGTTCATTTTCCTTCATTATATCGAATGGCACCAAGTGAAACAATTCAGCCTATTGGAATTGTCCAGATACTTCTTCATTTTCAATGGACATGGGTTGGCATCATTGCTTCAGATGATGATGATGGAGAAGGCTTTGTGCAGATTTTAACACCTCTGCTTACCCAAAATAGCATTTGTGTTGCCTTATTGCTCAAGATAGAAAAATTGGAACTTGCCTATGGTGGGAAACCAACTACACAAACGTCAAGGATTGATGCAGCACTTGAGTCTGAAGTCAATGTGTTTATTGTCAGTGGAAGTTACCATTCTCTATGGGACTTAAAACTTAGATTACGAGTACGTAAAATTTTTGAAACTGTTGATTTTAGGAAAGTTTGGATTACAACAGCTCGGTGGGATTTCACTAAGGAAATAAGTGTATTCCGTGGTTTTGATGACACATTCAATGGCACCTTGTATTTCTCAGTACAGACAGATCCCATTCCCGGATTCGAGAATTTCCTGAAGAATTTAAAACTTGATGAATCAGTGATGCCCTTTTTCTGTTTATTCTGGCAATATGCATTTAGCTGTTCACTTTCTCGTGGAAAGTTTTCACGTTGCAAATATGATCGCAGATGTAAAGGAAAGGAAAAACTAGAACGATTGCCTGCATATAGGTTTGACATGGATATTACTAGTAAAAGCTATGCTGTCTACAATGCTGTCTATGCAATAGCTCATGCTTTACATGCCATTGATGTGTCAAGTCAAATGCTAATGATGGATAGAGGCAAATTCAAACACTTGAATCTTCAGCCATGGCAGGTAAAGCCCATCATTCTGATCAATTTCTTGCTGCAGGTGGAATCAACTCTGACGCTTGCAATTTAGAACAATCTTGTAACTAAGTTATCTTCTAGAGATCATTGAAAGACCTTCTAGAGATCTTTAAATACTAGGGGTGCACTTTGTATCTGTGTATCTCCAGGTTAAAGGTTGACCTTTTTATGTTCCCAGATTGGGCTATGCCATTAACCAGCTCCTTGAGTTCAATCAGCAATTCCCTGAAGTCCTGTTTTGCTCTGTTTCACAGAGCCCACCACCAGACACACACACACAGAGAGAGAGAGAGAGAGAGAGAAAATCAAGCTGACTTGGAAAATGCCCTGAGCTCAAGTGTAGAGGGGCATGAGAGTTGCAGTGTCTTCCATTTGGGTGGACATAGCTAACTTTTAATCTGGTGAACTATTTTCCCATAGCACCCCAATTACTGACATGACATGCCCTTGGGCAGGGGCGGAGGGGAGCTGTGTCCACACAATTACAACATTGGAGTAGAAGTCAACTCCCACCAACACCCCTTGGAGTAATGTGGTCTTTTTTGGGTGTGACATTTTCGAACGCAAGTGCTCCATGAAGATTTGTGCTATTTCCCTACACCATTTCCTATATGCAAGCTAACTGAGAGATACATCCCAAGAGAAGAGGGTGTATTCCCCAAAGCTCCATGGCTGGGGACAGAATCCCATGCCAGCCAATGGCCCAAGGTGTAACAGGTCCTTTGCCGGGTTGTCAAAAATTTCCCCACCCAGTCTTACCTGAGAATCTGGAGGAGACTGCCTTTATTTGACTGCATTTAAAATACTGTGTACAGTTCTGGCACACTCACCTAAAAGCAGATATTGTAGACTTTGAAAAGTTACAAAAGGGGGGCAACCAAAATGATAAGTGAAGTGTAGCAACTTCCCTATGACTAAAGGATACAACATTTGGGACTTTTTTTATTAGAAAAAAAAAAAGGTTAGCAAAAGGTGGCACAATCAGTATCAGCATCACACTTTATTTCGGTCACAGGCCAGCATAAGATAAAACACAAAGTTTAGAAAAATTATGCATAGTCTGGAGGAAGTGGATGGAGAAAACATTTTGTCCTCTCATAATACTAGAACTCAGGGACATCCAATGATCCTCAATGCTGGAATATTCCAAAAAAAGTACTTCTTCACACATCACATAATTAAATTGTGGAATTTACACTAAAAATAGTTAGTGATGGACTCCAATCTGCATGGTTTTGAAAGGAAATAAGACACATTAATAGATGATAAAGTTATCAAGAGATTGTAGCTATGATGGTCATGTTTTGACTGTGCAAAGGGAGTGCCTCTGATTTTCAGAAAAGGATGCTGGACAAAATGGGTCTTTGGCCAGACCCACAGGCCCTTCTTACAATACCATGCTTTAATTGAAATGTATTTGTCTCTGACTGGTAGTTTAAACAGATTCAATATAATATGCTCAAATTTACAGAAACACAATAACATTTTTCTCACTTTAGGTCAATTCTTTATTGAAAAATATCCACTTTAACAATGGTGCTGGGCAGGAAGTCTTGATAGAAAATGGAGAAGTTTCAGCTGGCTATGATATCATCAACTGGGTTCTTTTTCAAAACCAGTCATTCCTCAAACTCCATGTTGGAAAAATTTCAGCAAGTCACAGTTTCACCCTCAGAGATGATATAATTAGGTGGAATAGCAAATTGAAACAGGTATGAATTTAACTATTTTTTTAAAAAAAAAATCCCAGGAACACCCCCAGGCAAAACACTACAACCAAAATCCTATTTCATGTGCAACTCTTATAAAAGTGTGAGTTCTGCAGATCTGCACAGTGAGTGAACATTTATGGAGTAAGGTGATCTTTAAAGCTTACACTATTTGATGGTTGTTGGGTTTCAGTATTTTTAAATGCACAGCTTCAACTCACTTTTCAAAATTGCACCCCCCCCCCGAAAGTATTATCATATGCCACAACCCAATCTCTGAGTAGTTCAAGTTTCCAGGGGGTTCCAGGTGCATTTACAAAGGTCTCTTGTTTTCTTTTGGACAATGAGGCCCAGTGGAGACTGTGGTGTCTTCATGAGATATGGTTTATCTAGACATATATACAACCTGAGCTTGACATGGAGGAGTCAGAGCATCAATATTCCAAGAGGCCCTGCTTCTCCCATAGATCCAGCAGCATTCCTGCCCTGCAACTTGCCTTCTTAGGTCACATAACACCTAACTGACCCTCCTATCTCCCCCTGGACTACACTTCTGCACACATTATTTCCAAGTGTCTATTCTATACTCCTGTCTTTTGCATGCAGGGTGAAAGAGGGTCTCATTCAAAAGCCTTTTCACATTTAGCCCTTTGATCTTGTGTTGTGTTAGCAACCCATTTCTCCAGGCTAACACCTCAAAGGAAATTATCTTTTGAAACACATGTTGATTCTCATGGATTGGGAAGTTTAGTGCACAATTCAGGAACTTTCAGCAATGCTAATTCCAGAGAAATAAAATAATTTAACACATTCCAAATACACACATGGGTCTAGTAATCAGTTTTAACCCACAAACCTTAATTAAATCCTATGACCTACTGCATCCAGAGATTGCAGTGGTTTGGCCAAAGTTTCTTCCTTTAGACCAAATCAGAGAGATCAAGAGTGGGGTCTTGTCATATTGTGGCAAACCAGGACCTTCATGCACAATGCCCATGATTCCATCCCGGAGACGCCCCTTTGGTGCTGTTAATATAGCAACAAGAATGCAGTTTCACTTCACCTCAGAGGCATACTCTGCCATCTCTTGCATCAGACAGATACAAAAACAACAACAAATGCTAAACCCACAGGACTCTTGATGCTACATTCAGTTCTTAAACTTTTTGTATGATCAGATACCACCCCAAGCAAAGTGTGTTGAGAGCTGCCCACTTGGATACAGGAAGATGGATCAGGCAGGAAAACAGGCCTGCTGCTATGACTGTGCTCCATGTCCAGAAGACATGATATCTAATGAAACAGGTATGTGATGTCACTCTTTAGGATGTGTATCATATATCTATATCTAGATCTAGATCAAGATCATCTATATCTATTAGATATAGATATTTGTTTCATGGAATGAAACAAAGATATAGAATGGTTACATAAAGACTAATGAATATAAAATGAGATACACTATACAAATGCCAATCTGATCATGTTAGCACAACAACATTAGCAGCTAAAGCAAATATAATCATCCTTGTAAAGTGGGGTGATTCTGAGGAACCAGCAGGGCCAGCGGGGTGCAGACTGGATCCTAAGCCCATTCAGCTGGGTCACATGACCTGGTAACCTGATGTAAGTTAAGCTACCTTAACGAGTATTCAAAAGGCTTGTTTTCCCTCTAAGAGAACAGTTCAGTCAGCAGGAACACAATTCCAACAGAGCTTGGAAGTGAGGAATTTTGCATTGGCATAACTTGTGCCAGATTTCTTTACACGTGTTTCTGTTGAATAGGTTTGTTTCCGATATTTCTTCCTGGGGGAGCGGGAGGGGGAGGGGACTCCTGTGCATGTACATTTCATCCACTTTAGTAAAAAGTAGAAAATTCATAGTCATTCAATGGGAAACCCAGCTTCATTTTGCATAGACCAAGTGGCTTGGATCCCCAAAAAGCAGACCTAAGGGGAGACAGCACAGATGGATGTGGAAACATATCATTGTTTAAGATTGAGAAATGAGAAATACAGTGTAAAATCCTAGTGTTTGCTGCTCAATTTAAAAGCTTTCATTCTTGACCAAAAATACCTTTCTGGTGTGGTGTAGTGGTTAAGAGTGGTAGACTCGTAATGTGGTGAACTGGGTCCGTGTCTCTGCTCCTCCACATGCAGCTGCTAGGTGACCTTGGTCTAGTCACACTTCTTTGAAGTCTCTCAGCCCCACTCACCTCACAGAGTGTTTGTTGTGGGGGAGGAAGGGAAAGGAGAATGTTAGCTGCTTTGAGACTCCTTAGGGTAGAGATAAAGCAGAATATCAAATCCAAAGTCTTCTTTCTATCTCTTCATTTTGATATAGATCAAGAAAAGCCAATGTGGTGTCCTGCAGATTTTGTTCCATCGTTCCTGGTTAGGGCTGTTTGCAGCTTAGGGAGTCCAACAACACCAGTGGGCAAAATGCAGACATAAGCATATTTAAAGCATTAAGTCTTTTTTTTTAAAAAAAAAAATCTCTGCATGAAATGAACAGTGATACAGAAACGGGGTGGGGTGGACCTAATGATACTGTGCTTTGTCTTTTTAGATGCAATTAATTGTGCCAAGTGCCCAGAAGAGCAGTATCCAAATGCCGACAAAAATGAATGCATCTACAAAGTCAAAACTTTCCTAACCTATGAGGAGCCCTTGGGAATCGTTTTAGTTTTCATAGCTCTTTCCTTTGCTGTGGTCACAGGTATGGTGATATACACCTTTATGAAGAACTGGAATACTCCCATTGTCAAAGCCAACAACCAGAACATTACCATCACTCTTCTCATCTCCATCCTGCTTTGCTTCCTTTCTTGCTTGCTCTTCATTGGCCAACCTGGGAAGGTGACTTGCCTTCTACGGCAAACAGCCTTTGGCATCGTATTTTCAGTTGCAGTTTCTTCTGTGCTGGCAAAGACCATCATTGTGATCCTGGCCTTTCTGGCCACAAAGCCGGGCAACACAATGAGGAAATGGCTAGGGCAGAAGGTGGCAAATGCTGTTGTTCTCTCCTGCTCCCTCATCCAAGTAGGCATTTGTACTGCTTGGCTGACAGTCTCTCCTCCATTCCCAGATCATGACACACACTCTCTGTCTGGACACGTCATCGTTGAATGCAATGAAGGTTCAATCACCATGTTCTACTGTGTCCTTGGCTACCTGGGCTTTTTGGCCATCATCAGCTTCACTGTCGCTTTCCTCGCCAGAAAGCTGCCTGACTCTTTCAATGAAGCCAAGTTCATCACATTCAGTATGTTGGTGTTTTGCAGTGTCTGGGTCTCCTTTATTCCAGGTTATCTGAGCACGAAAGGGAAATACATTGTGGCAGTGGAGGTGTTTGCGATCTTGGCTTCCAGCACCGGCCTCTTGGCTTGCATTTTCTTCCCCAAATGCTATATCATTGTTCTAAGACCTGATCTAAACAGCAGGAAGCAACTAACAGGAAAAGGGAATTGATGATCAATTCTTATTCTAACCTTTAAATGCATTTTCGTACTGTTTACCTTTGGTCCATTTCTCCATTGTCCAATCCAATTTTAAGGCACTTTAATCACTGAGCTATATTTGTAAATTAATGCTGGCTAGTGAGGTTGGTTCTGGGCCATAGGTGGGCTTAATCACAGTTGACATTTGGTTTCAGCTAGAGCCATTATGGGATGGTGCTCTTATGAACAGTTAACAAACCTCAATAATTATAAGATTACTCTTGCAGCCCTATGAATATATGAATTGCTTTTTAAATATTTTAAATCTTTTTTAAGGTAACTTTTATTTATCCTTATTCTAAACCTTTAGTTGTCTATGTTGTGTACATTCGGTCTGTTTCTCCTTCTTCCAATCCTGTTTTTATGCATTGTAATCATAGAAATGGATTTGTAATACTAACTAGTGATTTTATTTCTGGGAAGTGAGTTGGATTGTTCATGCAACAGGATTGTCCCTTATTTCAATGGAAAATGCCACATCCTGTGTTGATATAGTTTTGTCCTGTATTTCAGGTAATCTCTTTCTCTCTCTCTCTCTCTCATTGTTCTAACACGTGATCTAAACACCAAGAAGCAACTAAGAGGAAAAATAAATTAATGGTTAATTATTATTCTAAATATATATATATATATATATATATATATATATATGCTTTCGTAGATTTTCACGGGTACAGGAATGCAGGTTTTGGTGTCTTCGGGTGTCTTCCCGTGTAAAAGTTGGGGTGTCTAGGCGACGTTTCGACGAGGTCTCACTCGTCATCTTCAGGCTGGTGCTTTCGGCTTCTTGTTACTGGAACAGAGCAGGATCTCAGTGTTTGAGTTCCTATAAATACTGTTGAGGAGGTGTGGTGTATAGCCTCCAATGTTCTGGGCAGAGAGGAGGTTCCCAGGCTAGTGTGCCTTTTCTTCTTTTGTTCCTTAATTACTTGAGGGATATCTTGAGTGATTTCTTGAGTGATTTCCTGAATCCCACTTAGGTGGGTCATTAGGTGTGGATTAGTTGCTAAAGCCTTCGTGTCTTGAACTCTTGAACTTTGTGAAGAGTTTTTCTGAGAAGATGGCTGTACTGCACTTGGTTGTGCTCTGGCTTGGCTTCGTGTATAGGGGCGAGCTGTGGTTTTGTGGCCTGTGCCAGCCAGATCTGTGTAGGGATTGCAGGGGGGTGCAGCATCCGGAGGTGCCACCCTGGTTTGGCTACTGGATGGTGTCTGTAATTTATCTGTGGAGAGGGTCTGGGTTTGGGTCTGGTGTGGTTGATTGGTGATGGCGTTCTGTGTGCCTCTGGATCTGGTGTCAGATTTTCTGCAATCCCTACACAGATCTGGCTGGCACAGGCCACAAAACCACAGCTCGCCCCTATACACGAAGCCAAGCCAGAGCACAACCAAGTGCAGTACAGCCATCTTCTCAGAAAAACTCTTCACAAAGTTCAAGAGTTCAAGACACGAAGGCTTTAGCAACTAATCCACACCTAATGACCCACCTAAGTGGGATTCAGGAAATCACTCAAGAAATCACTCAAGATATCCCTCAAGTAATTAAGGAACAAAAGAAGAAAAGGCACACTAGCCTGGGAACCTCCTCTCTGCCCAGAACATTGGAGGCTATACACCACACCTCCTCAACAGTATTTATAGGAACTCAAACACTGAGATCCTGCTCTGTTCCAGTAACAAGAAGCCGAAAGCACCAGCCTGAAGATGACGAGTGAGACCTCGTCGAAACGTCGCCTAGACACCCCAACTTTTACACGGGAAGACACCCGAAGACACCAAAACCTGCATATATATATATATATATATATTGTGGAGTTTACATTTAAACCTATCCAGTTTTAATATACTGTAATCACTGAACTATATTTGTAAATTAATGTTGGCCAGTGAGGTTGGTTCTGAGTTGGATTAATCACTCCACAGTTGATTTGAATAGAAATGGTCTCAATGACTAATACCACTTCCAATGCAGAAGAGTGTCAAAGTCAGATCTAGTTTGAGGATTTGGTTGGTAATTTTGCCTAGGTCAAAAATAACCTTTCAAAATTTTTGAGCTATAGGGCAATCCCACCACATGTGAAGGACCAAACCTTTTTCATCACATTCCCTCCAGCATAGTGGCAGAGTTATAGCATATGATAGTTTAACAGGTGTCCAGCACCATCTGAATATAATTTTTAAAATCAGAAGTGAAAAGGAGCAGTTTGAAGTTGTTTGAATGCCCTTTCTTAGCCGTTTCCCACTGCTTCTTTGTGCAGCTGCTTGCAAAGGGCTTTCAAACAACCCTACACTTCTCCTGCAGCTGTCTGAAGCTTTTTGCAAACAGTTTTGCAATTCTCCTCCTCTAAACTTCTGGTTTCATAGAAGTATGAAGCTGCTTCTAAGAGCACTGCTGGAACAGATAAGCAATACTCACTGAATGGAAACAACTTTCTCCTCCTTGAGGAAGGCATAAACTGAGATTTAAAGGAGCAATGTGGGTGTCTGAACACCCTTTGCAGCAAAGGGCTTTCAAAAGCCCTACACTGAATTTTGAAGTGCCAACAAGTAGGGTTTCAAAACAGAGCATCGCCTGATGCCACTGTGACATTATCATATGCTCCAGAAGTCACAATTCTCCCATGGCACTCGTGGAATTCAAAAAGCCACCCCATTTTCTGATTTAATTTGGAAATGTTCCAATGCTGGAGGATGAGCTGGTATGCATGGAGAAAGCCAATTTCATGAAAACAAAAGGGTTACCAGTAGTAACAAGGCTGTCATTCCTAGAAAGGAATGGAAGGGTATCAAGAGAGGACCTTCCAGTGTGGTGTAGTGGTTAAGAGCGGTAGACTCGTAATCTGGTGAATGTTGGAAACTGGCCCCCTCGGGAAAGGCTGGCTCCTCTTCCAAGGCACTCGGGGCCTGTTGCCGGTGACCTACCCTGGCTGGCATCCAGATAGACCTGGGAGGTCTTGGATAAGCGACACCTCCTTTATGAAAAGTGCACGCTCCCTTCCTCCTTGCATAGCAGCAGGAGAAAGAAAACAGTCTGAAAAGTAGTCTATTTCATTGCTACTTTATTCCTGACTGTACACTGTACAAAAGCATGACTTCTCACTCAGAATCCTCCGAGCATCTGACTGACTCCTCCCGGACACAAACAACAGGAAGGTTTCATGTTACACTGAGAACACAACTATGAGAATAGATTGGAACTTCCTGTCCCACGCTTAGACCCACCAGACACATCATGTGATGTAAACATCGATCTTGTTCGCAGCTGCTGAGTATTCATATCATAACAGAGAACTGGGTTCACGTCTCCTCTCCTCCACATGCAGCTGCTGGGTGACCTTGGGCTAGTCACACTTCTTTGAAGTCTCTCAGCCCCACTCACCTCACAGAGTGTTTGTTGTGGGGGAGGAAGGGAAAGGAGAATGATAGCCACTTTGAGACTCCTTCAGATAGTGATAAAGTGGGATATCAAATCCAAACTCTTCTCCAAACTCTTCTTCCTGTCCAGTGTCTGTCCTTCCATGTATTTGTGAGATTTACCACCCCGACCTTCTTCCAAATAAAGCTCAGAGTGGTTGTACCCTTGTTTTATCAACCTGTGGGGTGCTGGAGTTTGAGGCGTGTGGGGTGACGAAGTTATGATGGTCAAGGGTTGGCACTGCAGCTAGGTGGGCTTCTAGGGGGAAGGCTTTTCTGCATCATGAAAAACTTAAATAAGAATCTTAACATGCACCATGACAGTGATACTGATGTGGAATGGGGGGGGGAATTACCCAAATATTCCAAATGTTTCTGGATTATAAATAAATTCAGTACATTGATTTTGATGAACCATTTAAAAGGAAAAGCTTATTAGAAGTAGAGGGGTTTTCACATAGAAGGTGGAATAATCAGGGAGGTTTTTCTCTGTTCAGTTCAGGGCTTGCCCCTCTAAGCCAAAACAGAACCTCCGTTCTCAGATGCAAGCTACCATTCGTATTGCAAAACCTAGGCATTTTGGGCCCACGTTAGGAAGTTAGGCCCAAGTACAAACGCCAGGAGAATTGTATTCAAAGCAATGCAGTGGAAGTAAACTATCGCCACATTTCCTTATCATGGACCTAAACCTCTGCCATCAAAGAAATTTTGTAAACATGTTTTTCCAGAAGCACAGGGAGACCATTATTGAAACCAGGGAACTATTTCACTACCCTGAAATTTTTGAAATCACTGTTATTAATTTTCAATCTTGTAGAGTCAACATTAACATCAAAGGATTTGTTTTTTTAAAGCAGAGTAGAAAACATGGGCCATTCAGTTCTGAACTGTGCAGAAGTCACAGTGTGCACCTCCACTCTGGAATATGCTCCCTAGGGAAATAAGACAAAATCTACCTCCTGTTCTTTAGTTGCTGTCTCAACAGTTGGTGCATTTGTGGTTCTTGTGAGAAATTCTCCCAGTGTGCCTACTGCAGGGAACTATTGCAGCTTGGAGGGGAATTGAGAATGTCAAAATGCTGCTGTGGGCTGAGGAGGCATGTTGTTTTGCTTCGGTGGTTATTAATATTGCTGCTGTTGCTGATGCTTCTCCCTTCTCTTGTATCTCAAGACATGAAAGATGGATGCAGTTATTATAGAAGCATGCGGGACAATTTATATCAACCAGGTGATGCTGCAGTTGGTGGGATCTTCTCTCTCATATTTCCTGAATTTGTTTTGCTCAATTTTACAAATCTTCCAGAAAAACATCACAAAGCATTTATGTAAGTTCTTCAGCATTGATTCGAAGTACAATTCCGTTAGCCCAGTGATGATTATGGTTGCCATTCACTGAGTGAAGGGTGGGATTTCAGCATGACAACAGTTCATGTATTAAAAAAATTGGATTTAGGATACTCAGAAGTGCAATGACTATCATAACAGATTACATCAATGCCCAACTCATTGGTGACAATTCTAGATATCAGCAAAATTGCAGAAAATATTATTTTGGAGAGGAAAGGATGTGTGTGTCACATGAGGTTTACAATTGCATTATTGTACACATTGCTGGGAAATAACACTACAGCAAATAATTAATAAAAGTATGAGAAATGTGTAGATACAGTTGTTAAGCTTTTGAAACAAGGTGTATTCGCTTCCATGAAACTTGCAATAAAGTGAAAATGTTGGGCTGCACAAAGGCAAGCTTTTGCTCCTGTAAATGAGTGAGTCATTTCAAACAGAAATATTGCCATCTATATGCACACAGATCAGACATCCATAAATTTGAGTAGAAGTTTCATACTGGGTTTTATTAATAGTACTTTCTGGATATCCTCCCAAACCATGAAAAACAAATAAAGAAACAAAACAAAAAAAAAAAACAAGAGCACGATTCAGCTACTAATCTCAACACGGAATAGCCAAGGGCAGGCTTAAGTTTATTTTAGATATATTTCATACAATTTATATACCACTTGATAGTAAAGAAAAATGTCAAATTTCCTCAAAGGGGGTTAATTTTGACTGGAACATGCCTCACCAAATACAGGGTGGCTCAAAAGAAATTCATCACAACAAATTATATGGGTACAGATAACTAACACACAACAAAGTGGCAGTTAAATTTCAGGCTGGCAGTTGGAAAGAATAGTGTGGCAGTTGGAAAGAATAGTGGAGTCAGAAAAAATGATTATTTTTCCTTACTGATATTGTGAATGATGACAGTGAACTTGAGTCAACAACAAAGAAAGTGAACTCTAAAGCAGTAAGCCTACTTTTGGGCCACTCTGTATTATCCCTTTTGCTCACATTTCCACACCTACAGCTACATTCCCATATTCTTTTTGTTCTTAACATCCCTTTCATATCCTCATGTGGATCAGGTGAACAGCAAACTTTCTACATGAAACTGAGGGTGATAATAATCTTTGTAATAGATGGCGCTATGACAACTTATCTATCTTATTGCAGTCCAGTGTATAAAAATTATCAGCATGTCCTCACATTTATTTTTGCCATTCATGAGATCAATAAGAATCCCAGGCTGTTGCCCAATGTCACTTTGGGTTTCCACATCTATGACAACCTTTTTGATGCAAGAACTATATATGAGACCACCCTGGACCTACTGTTCTCAAAGCAAATGAATGCAATTAATAATTATGATATGAATAAGGATGTGTTGTCTATCATTGGAGGTCTCACTGTAGAAGATGCCTATCAGATGGCCACCATCTTGAATAAGTACAAGATACCACAGGTGTGTTTGTCTCCAGTCTTCTTATCTGCTCCTTTACATGAATGGAATTTGTGACTATGCTTAAGTTCTGTGCAAACTGATGGTTAGCTCATTCACACATACAATGTAGCTCATGCAATTAACAATGCAAACCTTTATATACCGGTACATCTAGTCAGAAGTAGCATCTACTTCATTAAGTTGAGCTTAGTCTCTGAATTATTCAATTAGAGCAAGAGCCTAAAATATTATGTTGGAAATCACATGCTGGGATGTGAGTGTGGAAGTAATATAGAAAAGCTTATTTCTAAAGAATATTCAGAAAATTTAGTACTACTAGATACCTAATGGGCAATTTCTTGTTATTTCTCCAACCTCTAATAAGCCTTGTCTCCTGTATTACAGTAGCTCACTTATGGAGCCTATGACACAAAACTGAGCAGCAAAACACATTTCCCTTCTTTATACCGAATGGCACCAAGTGAAACTATTCAGCCTGTTGGGATTGTCCAGATACTCCTTCATTTTGAATGGACATGGATTGGCATCATTGTTTCAGATGATGATGATGGAGAAGACTTTGTGCAGATTTTAACACCTCTGCTTGCCCAGAATAGCATTTGTGTTGCCTTATTGCTGAAGATAGAAAGAGCATCACAAGACCGTGATGAGGCCTTCAATACACAAATGCCAAAGATTGATGCAGCACTTCAGTCTGAAGTCAATGTGTTTATTGTCAGTGGAAATTATTATTCTCTGTGGGACTTAAAACTCAGAGTACACGTTTGTGACCTTTTCAAAATAATTGATATTAGGAAGGTTTGGATTATAACAGCTCGGTGGGATTTCACTCAGGAGATAGATCTATCCTCTGGTTTTGAAAGGGCTTTCAGTGGCACCCTGTATTTCTCAGTACAGAAACATCCTGTTCCCAGATTCCATAATTTTATCAAGAACTTAAAATCAGATGAATCACTCATGCACTTTCTATGTTTGTTCTGGCAATATGCTTTTGACTGTTCGATTCCTAGTGAAGGGTTTACACGTTGTCAAATGTGTGAAAGATGTACAGGAAAGGAGAAACTGGAAACATTGACTGCATCTAAGTTTGAGATGGATATGACTGGTGAGAGTTATGTTATCTACAATGCTCTCCATGCAATAGCTCATGCTTTACATGCCACTGATGTTCCAAGCCAAAAACTAATGCTGGCTAATAAAGGCAAATTCAAACCCTTGAATATTCAGCCATGGCAGGTAAAGTCTATCATTCTGATTAATTTCATTTTGCAGGTGAAATCAACTCTGATGGTTAAATTTTTAGCACACTCTTATAACCATGATATTCTCTAGAGATCTTTTAGTGGAGAATTAAATCCAATGGATGTACCTTGGCTCTGTGAAAGGGTGAGGTTTTCACATTCCCAGATTGTATTTTGCCATTAACCTGCTCCTTGAGTTCAATCAGAGCTGATTGCTCTGAGCCACAGATTCTGAAATTGCCCAATATGTTAAAAAAAGAAAGAAAGAAAGAAAGAAAGAAAGAAAGAAAGAAAGAAAGAAAGGGAGGGAGGGAGGGAGGGAGGGAGGGAGGGAAATTAAGCTGACTAGGTAGATGTCCTGAGCTCAAGTGGAGAGGGATAGGAGAAGTGGAGTGTCTTCCATTTGGATGGACATATTTAAGTTTTAATCATGGTGAAATATTTTCCCAGAGCACCCCAATCACTGACATGCCTTCCCCTGGAAATTTTATTTATATCCCACCCTCCCCAGCCAAAGCCACGCTCAGAGCAGCTAACAACAGTAAAGCAATCTTTGCTCAATGGGAGAAAGCTCTCATAAGGCTGAAGGAAATGTCCTAAATTCTACATTTTGGCCTGATCCAGCAGGCTCTTCTTATAATATAAAATGTTTGCCTCTGACTGAATGGTAGCTTAAACAGATTCAGAATAATAAGCTCAAATTTACAGACACACAATAATGTTCTTTCTCAGTTTAGGTCCATTCTTCACTGAAAAATATTCATTTTAACAATGGTGCTGGGCATGAAGTCCTGATAGAAAATGGAGAAGTTTCAGCTGGCTATGATATCATCAACTGGGTTGTTTACCGCAATCGAACTGGTCGCAAACTCCAGGTTGGAAAAATTTCAGCAAATCATAGTTTCACTATCAGAGGGAATATGATTGTGTGGAATAACAAATTCAAACAGGTAGGAATTTATATATTTCAAAATGTTCAGGAACCACTCATTAAACATGCCCCAGGTGATATTCAAAACATAAACACTACAAATTCCTCTCTCATGCAGAAGGACATTTTGTGACACTTGTAAAAATGCCAGATTCTGCAGATCTACACTGTTAGGTGACATACAGAGTAAGCTGATTTTAAAGCTGACATTGTCGCCCATAACCTCTGAGTGGTTAGAGATTCCACTTAGTTCCAAGCATGCTGTGTTTCCTTCTGGACGATGAGATGGTGTCTATATTATATATCATTTATTTACACATAAATACATAGGCACAGCAGGATCTCTGCCCTGTAGCTTGCCTTCTTTGGTCACATAATGCCTAACTTACCCTCCTAACACCTACTGCACTATGCTTCTGCACATTATTTCCAATTCTCCATTCTAAATGCCAGGCTTATATATGCAGAGCAGCAAAGGCTTCACTGAAATGCCTTTTCACACTTAGCCCTTTGATCCTGTGTTGTCTTAATTACCCATTACACCAGGCTAACACCTCAAATAAAATTAACCCTTAACACGTACTGCATCCAGAAATGACAGCTGTCTGGTCCCAGTTTTATGGCTCTGATTCCCTTTGGGCAACATCAGTGAGAGCAAGAGGAATGTATTGTCATCTGGGCAGCCCAAGACTTCCATATACACTTCCCAGCCTTGCATCCTAGAGAAGTCAGTTCAGTACCACTAAAGCAACAAAAACTATGCAGTTGTTCAGATTTCATCCCCAGATGAACACTCCATTGTCTTGAGTCAGACATATGCCAACAAGAACAGACAGCAAACTCATAGGAGTCTGATGCCCACAAACACATAACAGTATCATCAATTTTTGATGCTGTTCAAAATTCAGTATGTTGCCATTTTTAACTGCTTTGTATTACAAAAAGGTGCCCCATCAGGGATTGGAAGTAATGATTTCATGCCCCAAAAAGAGAAAATATAAATGTATTAGTTGGTCTGAAAAGATTGATGCCACCTTCATTTTTAAAAACTTTCTTTTGAGCAGGCACCACCTCAAGCAATGTGTGTTGACAGCTGCCTCCTTGGATATAGAAAGATGGCGCAGGAAGGGAAACAAGTTTGCTGTCATGACTGTGTCCCATGTCCAGAAGACATGATATCTAAAGAAACAAGTATGAGACATCAATTTTCATTGGGATGTGTGTCGGGGGCGGGGAGGAGAGAGGGAGAGAGAGAGAGAAAGAGAGAGGGATTCATTTTTTGGAATAAAGTAACAACATATAAAACAGTTAGATAAAGGCAAATGAAAATGAAATGAGATACATTGCACAAATTCCAATCTGATTACCAGTCAAAGCAAAAGATAATTTCACCTGCAAAGGGGGGAATTCTAAGGAACTAGCAGGGCCAGTGGGGAATAGGATCCAAAGCCCATTCAGCTGGGTCACATGACCTTGCAAACTGGTGTAAATTAAGGTAGCAACAGTGGCGCCAACTTGGATCCCAGATTATGGGTGCCCAGGGTGGTGCTATGATGTCATGATGTCACATGTGTGCGCCGTGACATTATAATATCACATTTCACGAACATTAGTAGCAAGTGAGCCTGGCCCAGACCCTGAGACGTGGACACGAGCAGTCTCCATTTTTCAATCTCTGCAAAAATAAATCCCTTCACATGGCCCTAACTCTTAGGCTCCCCTACCCACCCACATAGGATAACTGTTATTCCACACAACTACAAAGAAAAGTCAATGAAGGAAATCCAGGCATGCACATTTCATCCACCCTGGCAAAAAGGAGAAAATTGACAGTCATTAAATGGAGAACACAATATCATTTTAAATATACCGTACCAAGCAGCTTGGGTACCAAGAGGAGATAGCACAGGTAGATTCGGAAGCATGTCATTCTTAAAAATTAAAAACAATGAGAAATACAATGTTTATCATTACTTCATTATCTTCATACCCTAAACAATGACATATGAATGGGGTAGACTTAATGATGTTATGTTTGCCCCTTTTAGATGCAATTAATTGTGCCAAGTGCCCAGAAGAGCAATATCCAAATGTGGACAAAAATGAATGCATAAACAAAGTTAGAATTTTCCTATCCTATGAGGAGCCCTTGGGGATTGTTTTAGTTTCTCTTGCTGTTTCCTTTGCTGTAGTGACCGGTATAGTGATATACACATTTGTGAAGAGCTGGAATACCCCCATTGTCAAAGCCAACAACCAGAACATTACCATCACTCTTCTCATCTCCATCCTGCTTTGCTTCCTTTCTTGCTTGCTCTTCATTGGCAAACCTGGGAAGGTGACTTGCCTTCTACGGCAAACAGCCTTTGGCATTGTGTTCTCAGTTGCAGTTTCTTCTGTGCTGGCAAAGACCATCATTGTGATCCTGGCCTTTCTGGCTACAAAGCCAGGCAACACAATGAGGAAATGGCTAGGGCAGAAAGTGGCAAATGCTGTTGTTCTCTCCTGCTCCCTCATCCAAGTAGGCATTTGTACTGCTTGGCTGTCAACCTCTCCTCCATTCCCAGATCTTGACATGCACTCTCTGGCTGGGCACATCATCGTTGAATGCAATGAAGGTTCAATCACCATGTTCTACTGTGTCCTTGGCTACCTGGGCTTTTTGGCCATCATCAGCTTCACTGTCGCTTTCCTCGCCAGAAAGCTGCCTGATTCTTTCAACGAAGCCAAGTTCATCACGTTCAGTATGTTGGTGTTTTGCAGTGTCTGGGTCTCCTTTATTCCAGGTTATCTGAGCACGAAAGGGAAATACATTGTGGCAGTGGAGGTGTTTGCCATCTTGGCTTCCAGCACCGGCCTCTTGGCTTGCATTTTCTTCCCCAAATGTTATATCATTGTTCTAAGACCTGATCTAAACACCAGGAAGCAACTAACAGGAAAAGGGAATTAATTATTTATCCTTATTAAAACCTTAATTGTTTGTGTGTGTGTGTTGTGTACTTTCAGCCCTTCCCCATTTTCTATCCAGCTTTCATGCAATGTATTCATTGAACTGTATTTGTAGATCAATGTTTCTAGTGATGTTGGTTCTGTGTAATCGGTTGGATTAATCATGTCACAGTTGACGGTTTGGTTTCAGAGGAATTGTGGGGTAGTGCTTTGAATAGAAGTATAAAATAATAGCTGTGCATCCCTGCTGTTATAAAACATCAAAAAATTCCATAGACATAACAACACTTTTGCAGCCTTCATGAATATATGGTTATTGAATTTTTGTGGGTGTGGCGGGGGATATTTTGTACGCTTGAGCCTCTTTACAATTCCTGGATGCAACACGCATCCAATTCCTGAAATATCCAAGCTATCTTCCTGGTGAGATAATGGCCTTTTAGGTATGGGCCATTAAGCTAGGAAAGGGAGTGGTTCTGTGGCATATGGCAAATGGGTTGAGCTGTCTTCCTCAACTCATTGGTTAATAGAAATACAAAGGCCATGGTTGGGAGTTGAGTCTTGGAAGCTATAGAATCTGGAAACTTCAAGTTGGGCAGCTGGGAAAGACAGATTTCTGATTTCTGTTGAAATCCCAGTATGCGACTCTGGGAGCAGCAAGACCCTCTTGGAGTGTTAATGCTGTGAACCCATCCATTGTAGGCTAAGGTTCTATAGATGTGCAAATAAACTCCTTGGCCTAAAGACACCACAGTCTCCACTGTGCCTCATTCTAAAGGAGATCCTGTGTAAGCACCTAGGACCCCTGGAATCTTGCAACACTTGGTGATTGGAGTCGTATGCAACGATATGGATCTGTCTTACACTTCTTATTTTATTTTATTTTATTTTATTTTGCCAAACTGCCTGAACTGTCTGAACAGACAGACACTCTCCCCTTTATTCTGAGGACGTTTCAGGAAACTTACTCCTAAAGGGACGGATTACAATTGGATATGGCTAAGCCAATCACAAAGGAGACTGGCATCCTGGCATTCAAGTGTGAAACACCCACTCATTAGTCTTCATTCTTCTTGTAACATCCAGGCTCCCAGAATTTAGGTGGCCTAAGCTGGGTGGATGGGGTGGCTGAGTAGAATTTTTATTTATCTGTCTATGTTGGAGAAAGAGGTTTGGAAGAGAGATTCCTAACTAGAGGTACCACTGTACAATTGTGATTACTACCAAGTACATAGTTAGATTTATACCTGCCCCCATCCATCTTTAAACAAACATTCCACGTGAAAATACTCAGGCTTGAATGAATCACAGACACTTAGCTTTGCAAATAAGTGAATTGTAGTAGTAGTTGTTGTTGTTTATATACCACCATATACCTACAGGTCTCAGGGTGGTTTACAGAATAAAATAAAAAAATAAAACCACAAAAAAACAACAGCAACCCAGTAACACCCCCTGTGGTTTACTCACAGAGTTTCCAGCAGTGGCATGAAACAAATTTTCATCAACTGGGAGTAAAACAAAGAAGAAGAAAGGTTCCAAACGTCTTAAAAAGAAAAGTACTTGGTTTCTTTGCAAAAAGGATCATGTAGTCTTTGGGTTAGCAAAGCTTATAAAATCCTTTCTTAGAGAGATTCTTCATTTCACATGCAGCATTTGCTGAGTTGGGAGCCAAACTATGGCTCCTTCTTGTATTGTTCCAGGAAGCACACAAAGACTGAGAAGGGGGAATTGGAGGCTGCTGAGAGCCTGCTAAGCCATAGTCACTTTAAACATGAGCTCAAGGCTCAGGTTAAACTTTTTATATATACAAATAGAATGCTCCACACAATGGAGACCCCTGATAAAGCAGAATACTTGATCGTGTGAGGTGTTCTATTCACATTAAGATAAATGAGTTGTGGGTGCCCACTGCAGTTTGGGAATACAGTGGGTGGGATTTCGTGCACAAGGATGTTGAGATGGGGTGTCCATGCACAATCTTTGCCTCCATTCATGGATGCAATGTCCATATGCTTAGACGAACTGGGATTTATCATAAAATGATGAGCAACTTTGGAGCCCCTATGGTTAAGTAGAAAGGCAGCATACAAATATTTTAAATAGGGAAATAATTATTAGCAAAGGGTTGTCTCCAACTAAGTTCTACTCTAAGTAGCCCCATTGAAATTAATAGTTGGATGTTTGTTATGTCAATGACTCTGCTCTAAATGTGAAAGATATTGGACACAAGCCTAGTAGTCTTCCATCTATTCTTAGAAAAGGTTTATGAGGTGACCAGGCAAAATTCATTTCTATTTTTTCTGAGACATTTTCTGCAAAGCACCTTGGATCTCTTTGTTTCTCAGGCTATAAATTATGGGATTCATCAGAGGTGGCAAAATGGCATACAAAACAGCAGCCATCAAATCCAGAGATGGAGAGGACAAAGCCTTTGGTCTCATGTAGGATAGCATAACAGTAGAAACAAATAAAGAAAATATGGTCAAATGTGGGATACAGGTGGAAAAGGCTTTATACCTTCCCTGTGCTGACTGAATCTTGAACACTGCAGAGAAGATATAACTGTAGGACACCAAGACAAGTGAAAAGCAGAACAACCCCACACAAAAGACACTGGCAAGTGTGAAGCGCTCACTGGCTTCCGTGTTTGTACAAGATATCCTATATAACTGAGGGATATCACAGAAATATTGTTCAATCACATTAGACTGGCAGAAATGTAGCCTAAATGTGTTTACAGTGTGGATCACACCATTGAGGACACTGCTGAGCAACGAAGCAGCTGCCATTTGAAGACAGGCATTCCAGTTCATAATCAGCATGTATTGTAGAGGGTGGCAGATTGCTACGTAACGGTCATAAGCCATAACAGTGAGAAAGGACAGCTCAGCCCCTGCAAATGTGACAACCAAGAAAACCTGGGTGACACAGCCAGAGAATGAAATCACATTGACATTAATCAAGGAATTGACCATGGATTTGGGCACAGTGGTAGAAATGTAGCAGGCATCAATGGAGGATAGGAAAGCCAGGAAAAAATACATGGGAGTATGAAGATGTTGGATTCGGGTTATGGTTATGATGATGAGGAAGTTCCCCATCAAGGCTGCTAAATAAAGAGAGAGAAACAACACAAAATGTAAGATCTGGAGCTCTCGAATATCAGAAAACCCTAGAAGGATGAATTCTGTCACCGATGTTTGGTTTACCATTCCTTTGGTTGGAAAATATTCTGTGAAGAGAACAGGAGGAAATGTTGGCAAGAAAACAAAGATTTTGCAAGTTTCTTTGTCACCACTGTGTGTTTAGCAAACCCACTATGAGCTTCTATTTTTTGGTAAAACACAAAGTGTAAGGAAAAGATGTGTAAGTGTGGCTATATAAGGTGGCTGGGAAAAGAACATTATCTAACTGAATGACTTTGACATACAGTGGTACCTTGGGTGACATTCACTTCAAGTTACATACACTTCAGGTTACAGACTCCACTAACCCATAAATATTACCTTGGGTTAAGAACTTTGCTTCAGGATGAGAACAGAAATCGTGCGGTGGCGGCATGGCGGCAGCAGGAGGCCCCATTAGCTAAAGTGGTGCTTCAGGTAAAGAACAGTTTCAGGTTAAGAACGGACCTCCAGAACAAATTAAGTACATAACCAGAGGTACCACTCTACTCTGGATTCCTAATTCACAGTTTGTCTGTGCTTGGGAGATGGAGGGTCTTCCCTGTTAGCAGAACAACTTGAATAAATAAAATAGAGTCCAGAGATAAAATGAAACAAAAGCAGTGCATAATTTGAACAGAGGGGGAAACAGAGAGATTTTGTCTTTTTTATGTCAGGCCTTGTACAGAAAAGGCAGATGTTCAACAAACATACAGAGGAAAACGCCCTTAGAGCTAACAAAACAATAATAACTCATGTTATATAAGCAAGGATCATGCCATTCTGATGGGTAGGTACACAACATCTCCTCCTCCACCACCACTGTCAGCAGAATTAACCCTTGAGTTACCAGCTGAATGATCCCTGCAGTTGTTCTTCCAACAGTTCCTAGATATTTTATGCTTATACTTTAAGTAGCAAACCAGGAGTTCAGAGATGGCAAACCAGGCACCATTAAGAGGTTTGTGGATTGCAGCTCCCATAAACCCTGCCCATTTACCATTGTGGCTGGGTTGATGGGAGTTGCAGAATCCGGAATCTGGAGGGCCACAAATTTCCCATCTATGTACTAGTAGAATATACATATAATTGGAAGAAAAGAAAGAAGAGATCATGAAACAAGGAAAACTGTCTTTCTTTTCTACATTGCAACTTGTTCATTGAATTAGCTGGTTATATTGTCAGTCTTAAAATAATGTATTATTTTGCTTTTCAAATCTCATTTGCCACATTTCTTTCCTACAATGTACATCCTTTTTATTTAAATTTTTGAATCACAGTTTCTTATCAGTTTGCAGGTCTTCTGCATTCACAATCTAGAATGGTTTAAAATTTAATGGGGAGGCTGTAGCATTACTGTCACACTACTGTGACTAATGACTAGTAAATACATCCTTATAAGCAATCTACATGTTTTCAATAGCAGTTGATGAAATTTGGGCACCAGTAAGCCGCACGTTTGTTTTCTAGTTCCTCATTGAATTGCCTCCTACTATAATTGTTCAAATTCACAATTTATTCAAATTTACTTAGATTTCAGTGAATTAGCTAGAGAAACAAAAACCAGAAAATCATTTCCAAACCTTAACTTACCTGTTAATTTCTCTTAAGAATGCCTTTTTGATATAATAATGCAATCACTGTGTTTATTTGGAGACGATTGATCTATCTCTGCTCGTGTTCAGATTTCAAGAATCTGTTCTTCAGAAATCTGCATATGTAGCAGCAGAGACCCAAAGGGAGAAATTAAAACAGAAATTGAGTAGCATGGACTTACCCACAAGGGTGTTGTGGATGTCTACAGGGCTCTCACCACAAGAACCTTGGAAGATAAAGCAACTGTCTAATAACCACTTAACAGAACACAAAATAATGAAACATTTTCATTTCTTTAAAGCTCCACTTATAGTTTTGGTCTCCCTGGTTTACTGCCTTTTTGCCCCTTTCCTTTTCAGGGGCCTTGATATGCTCTAGAAGGTCATCCTCAATCACTGTTTCCATTGACATTCTGCGGAGAACTGTACAGTTCTATTCAAAGTGCATGAAAACAAAACAAAGGGGTTGAGAAGCTATGGAGAACAAGGAAGGAACAAAAAGGAAATGGGTATAAGTGTGGCTCTCTTTTTTTAATAGCACAAAAAGGTGGAAGTGCAATAAGTCTTTTCCTTCCTTCCATCCTTCCTTCCTTCCTTCCTTCCTTCCTTCCTTCCTTCCGACAACCTGGAGGTGTGGTGGAGAGGCTTATCCAAGATGTTTAATATGGTGGTGACAGCCTCCTCCAAAAAACACATATCAAGGACATTTACCGGTATCTATGGAATGCCTGAAAGAATGGACTGTGAGGAATTTTATGAGGATTTGCACATTGCCAATTAAAGAGAGCTCAACTTTGATTTATTATGGTTTTGATGAGACACCAGCTCGTTAAAAGCAAGGAGATGAATATTGGAAGTGGTTCAGAAGTCACAGCCAGACCTGGACTGCTTTCAATTTCAAAGCAAAATGGAGAGTTGTGGCATACTTGCAAAAGAGCTCTCAGCGGAGGAAAGAGAACTGATTCCAACATGAACAAAAGAAGAAGGAAAACAAATACAGTGGTACCTTGGGTTAAGTACTTAATTTGGAGGTCCGTTCTTAACCTGAAACTGTTCTTAACCTGAAGCACCACTTTAGCTAATGGGGCCTCCTCCTGCTGCCACGCCGCCGGAGCACGATTTCTGTTCTCATGCTGAAGCAAAGTTCTTAACCCGAGGTACTATTTCTGGGTTAGCAGAATCTGTAACCTGAAGTGTATGTAACCTGAAGCATATGTAACCTGAGGTACTACTGTATTCCACACAGCTACATGAAATAAATTCTCTCTGCAAGGTAACTGATATGGATTTATAGAAACATCTTTGAAAGTCATTACATCAGTGGCTGCAAGAACAAAGGATTAGATCGGAATAGTGGAACTTGGATTAATTGAAAGAATTGGCGCAGGATCAAGGGAATAATATCAACTCCTGACAGCCAGAACACGGGAAGTCAGCCAAAATGTTTAATTCAGACTGTTTAATTGGCTTGTATTGATATTGGGCATGATTTGGAAATGTATTCATGTGGTTACCATTGGATTTTTATTAATGAAAAAATAATAAAAAGTATTTAACAATATAAGCATAAATAATGCTTGTGTGTGGTCTACTTCATCACTAGGGCTTCAGGAATGAAACTGCATTGAGGAGAAGCCAGCCACAGAACCCGTGGCTCCACGCTCAGTCTCCTCTGCCCCCTGAACTGTTAGCATTTCACTGCTCCATTGCTGGATATGTAATTACATGTCTATGTTTAGTTTCCAGGCTTGGAAACTGTGAGAACGGAAGCTAGTCTTATCTCTTCCACTCTGTTGTACTGCTGTACTTTCTCTCTCTCTTTTGGAAAAAGAAGAGAGGAAACGCCATGATTCCTTTGTCCTGTATATATTGTTTAATAAATACTTAGAAAGCACACACCAAGCTCCACTTCATTTCTGCTATACTCTGCTGAGTTGAGTCATTGAGTGTGCACGTAATCATCTGATATGTGTCGCTGGGAGCATGCCAGGACTGGAGATTTATGGATGTCCCAAGCTGCGCATCACCAGGAAGGCACCGGAGAGGCACCCCCCCTCATGGGGGGGGGCCGCCCTCAGCCCTAGCTCAAGAATTATTTGAGGGCCACAAAGAGTTCAGCCCCCCCCCCGGGCTAGGACCCATGTCTCCTGCGCAGTTCACAGTTGTTATTAATAAAGTGGCCCTAGTTTAAACCCACATCTTTTGTCCTGCCTATTTTTTCCCACCTGTCTCCTCATGAAAACAAGACAGTGGTGGCAATCTTGGTGTGTGTGTCCCCCCAAACCTTCCCCTCCCAATTCTTCATCAATCTCTGTTCTAACTAAAAGGCCAGTGCTGGGAATCTTTTTTCCTGGATCATCTTGTGGAGGCCATTGAAGGCCCATATGTATCCAACCTGTGGTCTTTTGTAGAATGGGTTTGACAGTGATGATGGGGGGTGGGCTGGCGGGTTTCCTTGCAAAGCATATGCCAAGAAATGTGAAAGGGATTTGCTGGTGAAGACCAGTAACATTCCCAACATGCTTCACAATTAAGTTTGTCACTTAACATAATATATACCATGGTTCCACCACTGACGAATCCAGTAACTTACAGCTTGAGAAGCAAGGAGGTAAAAGGTGCTTTGTCAAAAGTACTGGGTTTGAGGCACTCTTCTATGAATGCCCTCTCTAGCTTTTTTCTTCAAATGTAAAGGGCCTGGATATGTTTTGCTTAGTTTTCTCTGTTGCTCCAGATGGAAAGACCTGCACCAAGAGGTTGGATTTGCAACAAAGGACATTTTTATGGAACATTGCATTGGCAGTAAAATAGGTTTTGTCAAAGGTTGATGAAGTCCTTTTTAAGGACTTGGTGCTAACAACACCAAGGTCATGGGTTTGGCTTCTGTATGGGGAAAGAGGTCTTTGATTCCTGCATTGCAAAGGGTTGGACTAGATGACCCTTGGGGTCCCTTACAACTCTTACAATTATATGATTCTATGATACTTTTTTAACAAGACATTTAGTGTGTGAGATAGCATCTAGGTGTAGGACAAAAGCATCAAGAACAGTCAGGCATTCTGGAGAGCCAATACCAGTCAGTGTAAACAATGCTGAGATAGATAGACCAACGGTCTGATTCAGTAAAATACAGCTTTCTATATTCCTGTAATCTGTAATTCTCATGAACTTTTGTCAGTCTTTACGGACAAAAAACAGAATTAAAGTTGCTTAGTATGCCTTACTAATGAGAAGTCTTGGTTTCCCAAGAGAGCAGATCTCTAAGAACGCAAAAGGGACATGATTGTCCCTTCCCACATTAACAAATTGATATTGTCATCATAGATCCACACGCAGGGTTTTATAAAGTGCCATGTATGGCTCAACTGATACATGTTCAATACTTCCACTGGAGGAGTGGGGGGAAAGAGTATGAACTTGAGAGAAATTTGTGAAGAAAAAAAAGGTATGCTATTAGGTGCTTACATTTTTCTTATGATCTTAGTAGTCAACTGCTCTCAGTATAAAAACAATGCACTCTCCTTCCTTTCCTCTCTCTCCTTCTTTTCTTTCCCATGCATTTGCTCATCCCCTATCACTCTCTATTGTCAATGAAACTCAAACATAACAGATTATTACAGTTCATTTTAGATGCTTAGAATGGGTGAACAGTCTGTTGTGCAGTCTTTGATAAGGATGGATGAATCTCTCAATTTATATTTTTCTCCATTTCTCATTTCTACAATCTTAAGTCCTCTTTGCAGTATTTCCTCAACAGTTTGTGTGGGTTTTTTTTTGTTTTTTTGTTTTTTTGCTGAATAGTCTGTATGAATATTCATACAAATTGCCATGCACATTTTTTCTTAAAATATTCATTTTCACACAATTATATCCAGTACATACATTTTACAAGAACTTTCCTGAAACACAATATATCTTTGTACATTCCCCCCACTAACATTCACTGTTGTGTGCACTTTTTATTGCAGTTTCCCTTAATATACAATATACACTATATAAACATACACTATACACTATACAAACATTTTAATGTATTTTTTTTGGAGGGGGGGAGAGATTTCAGAATTGCACTGCAAAATACAGAAAAGTGGAGATTTACAAGTATGTACCAATACCTGGAACCTTAAGGTTGTTAAATTTAGGATAAACAAAAGAAAGTACTTCTTCACATAGTGTATCCTTTAGCTATGGAATTCACTTCCACAAATTGTAGTGATGGTCACCAACTTGGGTAGTTTTAAAAGAGAATCAGACTAATTTATGAAACAAAGTGCTAATGGCATCTCCTGGCCATGATGGCTCTGTTCCACCTCTAGTGTCAAAGACAGCAGTCTGCCTCCAAATATTAGTAAAAACTAGGGATTGCTCTTCAACTCAGGCTTCTCATAGGGATCTGGTTGGTCACTATGAGAACAAGATTCTAGAGCACAGAGGTCTTTTGCCTGATCCAGGTGAGGTCTTCTTATGTGTTTAGTTACATACTGGCAAATCAACTAAGAATGCAGGCTGCTCCAGGTTGCCTTTCTAAATATATTAGGGGTGGGCAGCCCCCCATGCCCTTTCCCTAATTGGTTTGTGGGTAAGGCCTGCCCATTTTGAAGGTCTGGCACAGCAAGGTGGAGGGTGGTATTAGGCAACCGTCCCCCTCCCCCAGCCATGCAGGTAGGTGGTGATTTCCCCTGTCTGGACATGGCCGTGCTGTGTGGCAACCCCACCCCCACCGCAGCCCCAGGTGAATGGATATTTTTGTGGATTTGGGGCTCTACTATAATTTTTTGCACTAAGGAAAGTATTGAGAAAGTGCACCTCTCAACCACCAAATCAGAATGAATGTTTAATAAACAATGGCTATTATATCACCTTTTTGTAAAATTTGAACAAACAAATCAGGATGAATGATAAAAAAAGAAGTAGAAGTGATCTAAGTCAATGTATACACAATTACAGCAATCACCTATTCTTCCCCTGCCTGACCCTGTCTCATTACCAATTCTAAAGTTGCTTCTATCTGCATATTTTAGATTATACCACTACCTTGGTGTACAGACCTAGCATAACTTCTTTTTCCAAAATACATGATGTATAGCTGTAACTATTATTGCTATTTTAAAATCAAACGTGCAAGTACAGTAGGTCCACTACTTACAATGTTTCAATTTCCTCTTAACACCTGTCCTGTTTCCTTCCACAGGCAGCATGGATACTAAGGAGCAAAGCATAGTTAATCAATCCTCTCTGTCTGGATTTCTTCTAATGGAATTTTCAGAAGTAAGGGAACTACAGATTCTACACTTCTTTATGTTCCTTGCTTTTTATCTGGCAGCACTTACAGGAAATCTTCTCATCATCTCTGCAGTAGCCTTTGACTCCCACCTGCAAACACCGATGTACTTCTTTCTCATGAACTTAGCTATACAGGACCTTGGTTCAGTTTCAGTGATTATGCCCAAATCCATGGCCAATACCCTCTTAAATATTAGATACATTTCTTACCCAGGATGTGTTGCTCAAGTCTTCTTCTTTCTCTTCTTTTTAATATCTGATTTCTTTCTCCTCACAGTTATGGCATATGATCGATATGTTGCCATCTGCAAACCGCTACAGTATGAGATGTTGATGAATATGCAAGCCTGCATCCAAATGGTTATTAGAGTATGGATCAGCAGCTTTCTTTGTGGAGTTTTACACACTGGGTGTACCTTTTCTTCCCCCTTTTGCTCCAATGTGGTCAATCAGTTTTTCTGTGAAGTCCCACATTTGCTTAAGATGGCCTGCTCTGATTTGTACCTTTTTGAAATTGGAGCTATTGTGTTAGGATCTGTCACTGTGTTAGGCTGCTTCATCTTCATCATTGCAACCTATGTACACATCTTCACCGAAGTGCTGAAAATCCCCTCTGTTGAGGGAAGGCAAAGGGCCTTCTCAACATGCCTTCCCCACCTCATTGTTGTCTCTATATTTGTGTTCACTGGCTGCTTTGCTTACCTCAAGCCCACCTCTAACAGTCCATCACACTTGGATTTGGCATTTACCATGATATATTCCATGGTTCCACCACTGATGAATCCCATAATCTACAGCATGAGAAACAAGGAGGTAAAAAATGCTTTGTCAAAACTACTGGGTTTGAAGCTCTCTTCTATGAATGCCTTCTCTAGTTTTTTTCTTCAAAGGTGAAGGGGCTGGCTATGTTTAGCTTAGTGTTCCCTTTGCTCCAGATGCCAAGACCTGCACCAATAGGCTGGATTTTCTACAAAGGATATTTTGATGAAAGATTACTTTGACAGTAAAATAGGGTGATGTCAAAGGGTGATGAAAATGAGTCATTTTTTTAAGGCAAATGCTGGATGGTCATCTGCTAGGGATGCTATGATAGGGGTTTTCCTGCATCAGCAAAATGACATTTTAAGTCACTTTCAACTCTGATTTCTGTGAAACTCACCATTTATTTCATGGGTACATTTGGGTGTGTAGACACAAAATTCTCTATGTGTTCACAAAGTCATCCTCCATCCATTCCTCCAGGTCAGTTGCACCATTTACACCTTTGTTGTCTGCTCAGATTGGCTGGTGTTCACCATTGCTTCTGTCTTGACTGGATTTATCTTTAGTTGCCCTTCCTCAGTTAAACAAAATTACAGTGCCATTTTGTGCATGCCAGATTGTACATAGTCACCACTGAATTCAATTAACTTTACTTCAATAATTAAATGGCTAAAGATTGTACCCCTGACATTCATTTAATTTGGGTTGAGGGCTATGGCTCAAGGCACAAGAATATTTTTTCTGTGTCTAATGTGTTAATAATCTCACAAGCTTTTCCTATAAATGTGCAGTATTTGTAAATCCCAATGGGGAACTGATATTTTTGTGATGTTTACACTATGTGCACATATTTAAGCTGTAAAATTTAGAATATTAGTTTTTTTTATTATTATATTCTGCCTAAATACTCACATTTCCCGTCTAATTTATGATCATTTTGCACCTGAAATGCATTTCAGAAGTTGAGAGTATTGTAAATTGGACATGTTAAGGTTTGAAATACTCTGTAACTCGACATTCTTCTGAAGTGTTCATAAGTAAAGAGGCATTTATACTACTTTTCTCTTTATATGTTAATTTACTTTTTGCTCTGTTTGTTGACATTCTAATTCTTATAAATGTAAGCTCATGGTCTGTGTAATCCATACTGGATTGATATCACTCTTGTTTATTGTACTCTGAAAAACAAATCTCTGTTATTTAGAAGTAGGGAGGCTAACAGCATACTATTTGGAGCCCCCCCCCCCATTTTTTCAGCCCTAGCCAAGACTTTTCTGAATTTGACAAAAAAATACAAAAGAGAATGTTGATTCCATGTTTGGATGAGACCAGCACCCAGTCCCTAGTCATCATGGTGATCGTTTGATGAATAAAGTGGAGAAATAGCCCTACTCTTCAGCTCATCTCCATGAATCAACTGAGAAGTAGGTGTTCTTTGAAATGTGTGCCTCTCTCTGTGTGTGAGAGAGATTGTGGGGTGACTGCACCCATCACCCACATTTCACCCCTGGAGGGTTAACCAAGGGTAAAAGAAGTCCTGATTTAGCACAAATATTGTGAAATCCAATTCAGATACCAACTAGGATAAGACTATCCACTTAGAAGGCATGCTGGAAGATGAAAGTCTTCAACAGATGCCAAAAAGGCAATATAGACATTGCCTAATTTATAAGTAGAAGGATTTCCACAGGGTAAATGCCACCACACTAAAGGCCCAAATGGAACAGATCTGCTGATGAAATGGTATCTGCAGGAGACCTTCTGTTTACAGCAACTTTCTCCCCCCCCCCCCCCAATCCCTGTGTATTATTTTGGTGTGCCTGTGTGTTATTTTGGAGTGACCGTTAGCTTATTCTGGCTGGGGCTGATAGGAGTTGGTCCAATACACCTGAAGGGCACCAGTATGGGGAAGTCTGTTTGATTGTATTGAAATGGGTTCAAATTCCCACTCACACAAAAAGTTCACTGTTTGACCTTTGGCCTTAGCTAGTGTTTTCCTTACAGTTCCTATGAGGGTAAAATGAGGGAGCAAATGATGTAGGTCAGTTGGAGAGCTGTTTTGTGGTGGGATGAGATACAGCTACCTCTTTGGAATTAATTAAAAATAAAAAATAAAAATAAAAATAAAAATAAAAATAAAAATAAAAATATACTGCCCTGTACCTGGAGGTCTAAGGGCAGTTCACAGAATAAAATGCTATTACCATTCACGTCCTATGAATGGAGGAGAGGGATAGATGGATCAAAAAAAGATACCTTCCTCATTTGAGAAAGGGAGTAGAGCTAACTTGACTTTCCCCCAAACACCTCATTCCATAATTCTATGTCCCTGATACTAATTAAACATGCAGCTGTGACCATTCACCTTGCTGCAGTTCCTGTTGTGGGTGCTTCTGAAAATGGGCATATATCCATCCTAAGCTGTTGTTTCTTTGAATTGTCATATCTGAAATAATTTTGTTTCTGTACAGCTCTACTACTGAGAGGCTTTCAATTCCTCTGAAACCAAATCTCTAGAAACAGAAATCAGTTATTAATAAATCTCCTCCCCATGCTGACAAATTTTATTGCCCTTATAGTTCCAAGTATAGGAGTATTTTTATATAATTGCATGTGTAGCTGCTATGATATGCAATCGTTTAATTTCACTGGAGGAGAAAAAGTGGAAAGAATTCTACAAAGAAAAATAGTAAGCTGTTTAGTGTGTTTTTATGTTGGTTTTTTGCAATTGCACTCTATATGAAAATAATGAATCTCCCCTCCCCCTGTCCCTGTCTCTCTATCATAGTCTTTCCTCCACATACTGTATAGGCGCTGTATCCTGAAAGTTTCTCTGTATTCTTGAGTCTGAAATTGCACAAAGTACTTCAGTGTATGCAATTTATCTATTTTCTTGAAATATTCAGGTATTTTCACACAATCAAGTGAATTGCAATGTGGATTAAATAAATCTGATGTATAATCTCCATCTTGGACGGCTACAGGTTATCGATAGCAAGACTGAATATTAGCATTTAATGTCAACTAAAAATTGAATTGAACACTACACCAATGTGGTGTAGTGGTTAAGAGCGGTAGACTCGTAATCTGGTGATCTGGGTCTGCATCCCCGCTCCTCCACATGCAGCTGCTGGGTGACGTTGGGCTAGTCACACTTCTCTGAAGTCTCTCAGCCCCAGTCACCTCACAGAGTGTTTGTTGTGGGGGGGGGGAGGAAGGAAAGGAGATGGTTAGCCGCTTTGAGACTCCTTAGGGTAGTGATAAAGCGTGATATCAAATCCAAACTCTTCTTCTTCTTCCTCACCTGAAGTATCCTAAGGAGAGGACTTTTCTACATTAAAGAAAAGCCTTGGACGTTTGCTATAAGTAGTCCAGTGTTCCTGAGGAAGGATGTGTACATCTCATGTAGACGTTTTCTGAAGTATTGGATATATACTGTGAATGAAGCCTGGATAGCTCAGTTGCTTAGAGCATGGTTGCAGGGTTGATCCCCGTATGGGATGGCCGCATAGTCCTGCATTGCAGGGGGTTGGACTAGATGATCCTCAGCATTCCTTCCAGCTCTATGATTCTATTATTCTTTTGTGTCAGGTTGCTGGATAACTTCACATTATACCATGTGAAGCCTGGATTAAAAAATAATAATCCATTAATCCATTTCAACCCAGCTAATAATTACATCACATATAATTTTGTGATGTCAGAAATGTTGTGTTTCTAAGGCAGTTACTTTTTATTTGTGCCTGTCATACAGCTATCAGGTTCAACAAGTCCAAATTCCTCTCCTTGCCCACATTCTCATTCTTCCTTTCCCTTTGGCTATTCTATAAACATTCCTCAACCATCTATATGCTTCCTTTCTTTGAAACCCTTTTCTCTTTGGTCGAAAAGAGGCAACCAAAGGGCTTCCAAGAGAAGGGGTGGGATTGCTGGAAACACCCTTCCCATGATGAGCTGGGAGAGCTCAGTCGGTAGAGCATGAGACTCTTAATCTCAGTCATGGATTTGAGCCCCATGTTGGAGGAAAAAATCCCAGCATTGCAGGGGGTTGGACTAGATTTCCCTCTTCCAACTTTACTGCTCTATGATTCTATGATATTTCTCACAGTCCCTCTCCTGCAGCTTTTTGCAAGGCTTCAAAGGGTTCATTCCTATCTTCATGTAAAGCTCAGGGGGTGGGGTGAAAGAAATCCTGTCTGAAACCCTGGAAAGCCACTGCAAATCAGTGTAGAAAACCTCTGTAGGACACTACAGTGTCTGGTAGCAGCTCTCCAGGATGTCAGACAGTGACATTTTTCAGTCCATCTTGGAGATTCCAGGGAGTGACTTGTGTAAGCATGAATGGAAGGACATATCTGTGAATGGGGGAAAGTATCAGTAAGTTGGAGGCATACTCTGATTTTACTAAGCAACTGTGCCTGATGAGAAATCAAGAAACACAATGGATCAGTAAAATCCCCCTAGTTAATTTGCCAAATGTTAAAGATGACTAGTTTGGGATGGTATGAGTTAGTTCTTTTTCCTTTTATAATTGAGCTACCACATTATTTTCACACTGTTAGAGAGGCAACATTAAGATCGTCTAATTAGGCGGTGAATGTGGACAACATTCTTGGGTGTATGAAACGTGACTTGAGTTTACACACTCAGGGACTCGATGACTGGAAGGTGGGATATTTGGCAGTTGATTTATGGAAACTTCAAACTGTTAAATGACATTGTGCTTTAGTTACATCAAACTAGTATAATGAGTTTGCAAACATCAATTCTAATAATACATTACACATATTACAGTTATCAACATCAGCTTTTCTTCCTCAGAACATTGCCTTATTCTAAAATAATTTAGATATAATAATAATAATAATAATAATACTCTCATTTTTAACAACTGTTCTTCTGTTATTTTCCAGAGGCAACATGGATGTCAAGGAGGAAAGAATAATGAATCAATCTGCTCCGTCAGAGTTTTATCTGCTGGAATTCTCACAGATTCGGGAACTGCAGATTCTACACTTCTTTGGATTCCTTGCTTTTTATCTTGCTACAGTTACGGGAAATCTTCTCATCATCTCTGCAGTAGCATTTGACCACCACCTGCACACTCCTATGTATTTCTTTCTGATGAACTTGGCTATACAGGACATTGGCTCAGTTTCAGTCATTATCCCCAAATCCATGGCAAATTCCCTCATGAGTACCGGACACATTTCTTACTCTGGCTGTGTTGCTCAAGTCCTCTTGTATGTCTTCTTTGTAGCATCAGATTTCTCTCTTCTCACAGTCATGGCTTATGATAGGTACATTGCCATTTGCAAACCATTACATTATGAGATCCTGGTGAATAAGGAAGCTTGCATCCAAATGATTGTTAGTGTATGGATCATCAGCTTTCTCTATGGAGTGTTACACACCGGAGGTACCTTTGCACCTAAATTTTGCTCCAATGTGGTCAATCAATTTTTCTGTGAAATCCCACATTTACTTAAGATGGCCTGCTCTGATTTGTACCTCATTGAAATTGGAGTTGTTGGGTTAAGTGTTGTCATTGGGACAGGAAGCTTTATCTTCATCATTGTATCCTATGTGCAAATTTTTACTGCAGTTCTGAAAATACCTTCTACTGAAGGAAGGCAAAAGGCTTTTTCAACTTGCCTTCCACACCTATTAGTTTTCTCCCTATTTATATTCACCGGATACTTTGCTTACCTCAAGCCTGCCTCTGACACCCCATCACATGTGGATTTGGCATTTGCCATGGTCTACTCCATAGTTCCACCCTTGATGAATCCAATTATCTACAGCATGAGAAACAGGGAGATAAAAAATGCTGTGTCAAATCTATTGAATTTGAGGTTATTTCCTTTGAATACCTTCTACAGTCTTATGCTGCTGCAAAGGTGATTTCTATGTATAACTCTTATGATAGAAAACTGGATGTCTTATAAGGATCGGTTAAAGGAATTGGATATGCTTAGTGCAGTGTTCTCTGTTGCTCAAGAAGGACAAGAGCCACACAAATAGGTTCAAATAATAAGATTTTGTATATTTTGTAAGTAGATTTTGATTTGGAATTAGTTCCTGATAGAACGAGTTGTTTGGCAGTAGAGCAGACTTTATCAAAAGTGGGTTTCTTGAGAAGCCTGGGTGGCTTTTTGTCAGTGATGTGGTAGTAGTGGATTTCCTGCATTGGCAAGAGATTGTACATGTACAAGATAACCTTTGAAGTAGCCAACCAGGGCCAGACTTAGGGGTGCACAAGATGGGCAGTCATCTAGGTCACCAAGGTTAGGGGGGGCACCAAGCTGAGCTCACTGGCTGGGTTTTTTATATTATGTAAAGGTAATTCCTCTGGTGTTGACGTTGTTTCTGGTGACATTAGAGGGTGAAAACGGTTCTGAGTTTTCACCCTATAGCAGTGATCAGTGGGGACACTCCATTTGCCAGACACAGGGGGGTCGTTTTTTAATTGTTTGGCTCTTGGGGAGGACAGAGCCTCGTCACAGTCCCTTAGGCGTTTGCCTTGGCCCATCATTGTGAGTCTTTTAAAATAGCGGTGCTAAAAGGTAATAAAGGTAATAAAAATAGAAATATAACCTAATGTGAGCTGGCGAAAAAACCGGTGTGTCGAAGGCTGCTGAAGGATACAGTTATCTGCTCGTTAAAGCTGATTTGCGATGCAGGCTTTGCAGATTATCGGCAATGTGAACTCCTGGCGTGGGCTCCAACACCCTGGTGCAACCTTCAGCAAGAACTTGAAAGGCTGGGAGCCACAACACAAATTTTAGGGAGGGTTCGAAATGAACTCCAGCAGATGCGTCTTACCTTGTCGCCATTTCTACAGCAACATCCCCCGTTCAATCCAAAGCAATCCTCCTTCGTCAGACTTAATTAAAATCTGGCATCACATCAGTGGAAAGTCCAGCAATTACTTGACTGGCAAAATGCAAAATTAAAGTAAATAGCTTACTCCAGTGGTTGTAAGATCCAAATCGGGAGAAGAGGTCGGAGAGAACTGGAAGGAGGAACCTTACACGGTGGCCATCTTGGAAATGGAATCATTTCCAAGCTCGCTTATGCTGCCCCGCTCTGGGCCGTGTTGACAGATCTTGCCCCCCTTGAGACTCTGCAAAACCAATTCCTACGTCGGCTCCTTATGCTCCCTATGTGCGTTAGCAACGCAGCCATGCGACTAGAATTGAAGATCGCATCCTTAGAAACTTGCCTGTGGAAGCAAGCCTTCAATTACTGGTTATCATTGTGGCATAGATTACCAAACCATTACCTTGTCCAATGCCTATGGCGAGATGAATTCTCTAGCCTCTGGTCTAGTAGAATTCATGCCAAACTCTTGAGCTATGGAATCTCTCCCTCAGATTCCTAAAATTAGATCAAATCACAGCTCAAAGACTGATCCGCCAAAGACTGGACGACATCGACTTACAACGAAATTATATGCTGGGGGGAGGTGTTTGTTCGCCCCAGAGCATTGGTATCACTTTAACTTACTGCGTCCCATCATACCTTTCCTCCCTTTCGACTGTTGCCCATAGACTGGCCTTCACCAAAGCGAGGTTTAACGTTTTTCCCTCCAATGTCCTGAGACATAGATTCTCAAAGGGCCAAGTCCCCGCCATGTGCGAATGTGATAAGGTGACGCCGGAGTCGCTCCAGCACATTATGTTCTCTTGCCCCTTGTTTAATGTGCTACGGGCAAATTTGCTGGGATCAATCATTCAGAAACTAGTGGGTACCCCTCCAACATTCCACCTTGCCCAAATCTTGCAGGATAAGGATACCCATACGACCCTGAAAGTGGCTAGGTTCCTGGCCGCGGTCCTTACCCAAAAGCGACGCCAAGGAGCACTACAAGCTAATTAAGGTGTAGGATGCCATTCCATCTTACAGTATTTTATTGTTATAGGGGTGTTTTAGCGGCTGTTTATTTCTTTTTTCTTTTTCTTTTTTCTTTCCCCACGTCCACAAGCTGATATTTATGTTTTTTTCTGTATGGGCCCATGGCCGTAATAAACTTGATTCACATATATTATGTACTGTCTGTAGTAAGCTAGGGTGGCAAAAAGCAAGTATTTATAACCTTTTTTTTCAAGATTCTGTAAATTGTATGGGCACTAACTTAAAAAAAATGGTCTTCCTTCAATTAGCTTTAAAGTAAGCCTCTGTTTCAGTGCTAGGTAAAATAATCAATACAATGCAGCTTTACTTTGAAGCCATGTTACCAAGCACTTAGAATTTCAAAAAAGGTAAATACCATAAATATTATATAAATAATAACAAATTAAAGTTGTAAGCTTTAATAATTCAGCTGGGTACTTTTTTATTTATAAATGTTTATTTATCTTTCCAAAGATAAATATAATGAATATTCTAAAATAAAGAACGCTAACCAAAAGATAGGAATCCCAACAAAATAAAACAAAATACTTCAAGTAATAGTTCCATTGTGTTACGTAGTGCACTGTCACTGCTCAGAATGGGACTTCTTGAACTTTGGATTGTGCAAACTGTAGCACAATGGCTGAGAGACCAAGGTTTAGGACAATGTTGTTTTCAATGGATAGTGTAGCAAGTGTGTTTCTCATCTGCCATGGCATATAACAAAGACATTTTGAATAGATGCAGCAAGCTTTGTTTACCACTAGCAACCTAATCTTAGCATGTAATTGTGCCATACAGGGACTTCTCCCTAGCCACAACGAAGTGTATATTTCACATACTTCTGTATAAAACAGAGCAAATGCTCAGTTAAAGCTTAAGTCATTGTTTAAAGCATTGGTGTTCATTCAGTGTAGTAATGAACAGGTTAAATTAATTTTATTTGTCTCCTTTGCTAAAACCTAAGTTGGCTGTAAAACGTATCCTTGGAAGGCTGGAGGGGGCCCCCTCCTCCTCCTCCTTCATTGAATTTTTATACTGCCCTAGACCTGGCGGTCTCACAGAAAAAAATCACAATAAATATTAGCTATCTTGATCAAGGTGAGGTAAAATCTTTATGTCTGTGCAGCAATAGAAATAAGATTGGTAAGGCAGGCTGAGGATTGACCAAGTAGCCCCCCTTCTGGATTAGCCCAACAGCTGAGCAGGGGTGTGGGTGTGGATAAAAGCCATTTGCATATCATCACCCACATGCTGCAGGATTGCCATTCAGCTCAACAGGTGATGAGCAAAGGGGTTGATCCTGAGATGTGGGTGATGATCTACAAGTGGTTTTCAAGGTGCTTATGAAGCATCGCTCCCCCAGGCAAATACCAGTTGACAATTTGGGGGTGGAGATGATGTGCTGCAAGCAACTTTCCTTTAGATGGTGATATATCAAATGGTGTATGAGAATTCTCAATTTTTACCAGATCTTGTAAAGCTATGCAGATCATATTCAAGGGAGAATCTAAAGAAAAATGTATGGGAAACTGGAGATTGAAAAAGGTAGTCTATGAGTATCATCATACCCCCCCCCCCATATATATGCCATATAGATACCATATATATCTCTCATACACTATATAGATCCTGTGTGATTCCTGCTAGCACACACACTTGGGCTCTTTCTCCTTCCACCTCCCCTCCCAAGCCCTCCAAATTTGACTCTCGGTTGGGTTAGAAGAACCCTCCAAATAGTATATGGGAGAGAAGGGGAATTGTTTCATCCGTAAGCTTCTTTACTCATGGGACATTCACAATATCACAATGTTAATTACTACCCAGATATAAAAACAATTCCAAATCCAATACAGATACCTACTGGGATAAAAATCTGCACTCAGAAGCATTCTTGAAATATTAAAGTTTTCAACAGGCACCAGAAACATTATAGAGATGGTAGTTCTCTGATGTGTAATGGGGGAGGGGCCCTTCCTGATTAATAGAGGCTTGCTGGGATTTTACCAAGTATCTGTGCTTGATTAGAAATTAATAGAAGTTGTGATATGCATGACTAACATCAGCTTGGCAGCAGGCTCCCCTCCCCACATACTCCCAGAACCAGGAGAGGGGGAGCAAAGGCAGACCACATGCAGGTGGAGTCTCCAATTGTTTTCAAAAAGCCCTGGAGAGAAGGAGACACATATGGCTGTGGGGAGGCAGGAACTTTCAGTGTGGGCAACAGAATTCATGTAGTCAGAACTATTGATTTCATGGAGTTAGTCATGAGCTGCTGTGGTCATTAGGCATGAAACTCAGATCTGTCTCACTAATAAAGAGTTAACGCCAGCTTGAACTGTGTGATTTATTGACCAGCTTGCCTTGCGACCCAAGGCTTTATGTGGCGCTGCTCATCATTAACACTGGCAATTAGAGGTTTCCATGCCAGAAGAATTGCATGCAAATGAGTACATTTGGTAAAACTGTAGTGGAATGATTAAGGTAAAGGTAAAGGTACCCCTGCCCGTATGGGCCAGTCTTGACAGACTCTAGGGTTGTGCGCCCATCTCACTCAAGAGGCCGGGGGCCAGCGCTGTCCGGAGACACTTCCGGGTCACATGGCCAGCGTGACATCGCTGCTCTGGCAAGCCAGAGCCACACACAGAAACGCCGTTTACCTTCCCACTAGTAAGCGGTCCCTATTTATCTACTTGCACCCGGGAGTGCTTTCGAACTGCTAGGTTGGCAGGCGCTGGGACCGAGCAACGGGAGCGCACCCCGCCGACCTTTCGATCGGCAAGCCCTAGGCGCTGAGGCTTTTACCCACAGCGCCACCCACGTCCCATGATTAGTGGAATGATTAGTTCCCCTCTTAGTTTCGTTATTCTCATGCTACCCTAAACAAACAGGCTTTCAGTTAGCAAAACTGACCAAAATATATTATTGTTTCTGTACAACCCTAATGCTGAGATGTATTGAATTCCCATGAGAACTAATCTCTAGGAAGACAGAAGATATATTAATAAATTTATTCCCCATGTTGATAAATGTTTATTGTCCTATTAGATCCCAATGTAAGTGGATTCTTATAAAATTGCACATTTGGCTGGAGTGGCATTTAGTCATTTAATTGCACTGGAGAAGTAAAAGAATATGAAGAAAAATAGTAAGATACTTTCTTTGAATTTTCTGAAAGAAAGAAATGAACTGGTCACCCTCCCTTCGTCATCTCTATCTGTCATATTCTCTCCTGCACCAATAGTCACTCTCTCCTAGAACCCTCTACCTCTGTTCACAGATCTGGCATAATACAAGGTACATCAACATGTGTTGCATCTATTTTCTGGATATTTTCAGATGTTTTCATACTAGGAAGTGAATTGCAACTTTAATTGAGTTAATTTGCTGTAGATTTCTAACTCAGAGGTCTACAGTCGGCAATGGGACTGGTCACTGATATTGAATGTAAATTCACATATAAATTGAATATCCGTTTTTCTCATCTGGGAAAATATCTGAGGAGTTTTAAAAACAGGATTTTATATTTTTTTTTTAGTTCTTAAAACCCTGGTGATGTTGAGCCCTGCCAAATATTTAGGGGAAAGGTCTTGTATATCTTAGGCAAATATTAACTGAAATAATACTGTGACTGTCTGGATGATTTTGTGGCAATTGTGGTGCAGCTTCACATTATACTCTGTGAAGCCTAAATTCCTTTTTTTTCTTTAGGACTTTATTTTCATTTCGTCCTAGCTGATGATTATATGATGTGTATTTTACTATGGTATTTTCTCTCTCTTACTTTTGAATTGTAACTGACATGTTATTTTTTTTCTTTGGACTGGTTACAAGTCCAAACTTCCTTCTGTCCATATCACCCGTCATATTTCTACCACTGTTCATCTGCAGCCATTTGTTGGACACCAATTTCTTTCCCATTCTTTCAAAATCCTCCATCCGGTGGAAAGGAGGCAACCATTGTCACATAGGAAAGTGCCTCATGCTGAGTCAGACCATTGATACCTCTACCTCAGCACTGCCAGTAGGGAAGGTCTGCAGCTTGGTGGTGGAGCATCCATGTTGTATGCTGAAGATCCCAAGCATCTTCAGCTAGGGCAGGTGGGAAATAATGTCTGATTGTCATTCACTGTAGTCAAAACCGAGCTACATGTACCACTGGTTTTGACCCAGTATAAATTGGATACCTATGTTGTTATGTACACCAGCCTCCCTGAACCTGCTGCCTTCCTTAGGTTTTGGACTACAATTCCTTTGACCCAGGCAGCACAGCCAGTGCTTAGGAAGTTCTAGTCTGAAACATCTGAAGAGCACCAGGCTGCGGAAAGGTGGGCTACCCTGATTGGCAGCAGCTCCACAGGATGTGAGGCAGTGATCTTTCTTAGTCCTCCTTGGAGATCCCAGATGTTGACCTGTGTAAACATGTGCTCTTTCCCTAAGCTGGGACCTTTCCCATTAAATTAGAAGCTTACTGTAGTTTTACCAAGCATCTGTCCCTGATGAGAAATCAAGAGAAACAAAGGAATAGTAAAAGCCCTCCTTAGTAATTAGCCGGATGTTAAAGATGATGACTATTGACTGTGATGAGTAAGCTCATGTCAGATTCACACTGCCATCATGGTTTCTAATAAATTATGAAATGGTCTTTTGCCTTCTAAAATTGAGCTATGGCATTAGATTAGGGGGGGGGGCAGAATATCAGGCTAGTATTGACTGGAATTTGACAACGTTATTGTATATGTATCTGATCCACATTCAAAAGATTCAGTCAGCGGAAAGTGGGATATTTGGCACTATAGTCAAGCTCTTAAGGGAAATAGTGAATCAGTGGTATGAACAAACAATAATGACCTTGCAAACATAATTGCATTGCTAATAATAACAAAACTAGTATTCACAGCCATCATCATCATTTTCGGGCTCATCCCCCCCCCCCCCAAAAAAATTACTGACTCCTTTAGAACGTTGCTGCCTGCTACAATAACTAAACATCAGCAGCAGCAACAAAAACTTAAATGAGAGGGGTAACCCTCTCAACAGCGGTATTTCTGCTTCCTTCCACAGCAACATGAATGTGAAGAAGCAGAGCATGGATAATCAATCATCTTTCTCAGAATTTCTCCTCCTAGAATTCTCAGAAGTTCGGGAACTGCAAATTCTACATTCCATTATATTCCTGGTATTGTACTTGGCAACTGTCACAGGGAATCTTCTCATCATCTCTGCAGTAGCCTTTGACCACCACCTGCACACACCCATGTACTTCTTCCTGATGAACTTGGCCATGCAGGACCTGGGACAAACTTCAGTCATTGTTCCCAAATCCATGCTCAATTCCCTCATGAATACCAGATACATTTCCTACTCTGGGTGTGTTGCACAAGTACTATTGTTTATGTCATTTATGGCATCTGATTTCTTTCTTCTCACAGTCATGGCATATGATCGCTATGTTGCCATTTGCAAACCATTACAGTATGGGATCTTGATGAATAGGCAAGCCTATATTCAAATGATTAGCAGTGTATGGATCAGTAGCTTTTTCTATGGAGTGTTACACACTGGAAGTACCTTTGCATCCTCCTTTTGTTCCAATGAAGTCAATCAATTTTTTTGTGAAATCCCGCAATTACTTAAGCTGGCCTGCACTGATTTGTATCTAATGGAAATAGGAGTTATTGCGTTAAGCGGTGTCATTGGAGTTGGCTGTTTTATCTTCATCATCATAACCTACGTGTACATCTTCAATGCCGTGCTGAAAATCCCCTCAACTGAAGGAAGACGAAAGGCTTTCTCAACCTGCCTCCCCCATCTTATAGTTTATGGCCTATTTGTATTTACTGGATACTTTGCGTACTTCAAGCCTACCTCTAATACCTCACCATATCTAGATTTGGCATTTACACTGATGTATTCCATGGTTCCACCCTTGATGAATCCAGTAATCTATAGCATGAGAAATAAGGAGATTAAAAATGCTCTATCAAAGCTACTGTGTTTGCCTCAGTCCTCTATGAAAAACTTTTCCAGTCTTATTTTGTGAAGGATAATATCTGTATAGAGTATAACACTAAGTATAGAAAACCTGAAATTCTATGAGGAAACTTTGAAGCAGCTAAATAGATTTAACTTTGTTTTATCAATTGATCTAGAAGGGGTACATTGCTTATATTGCAAATTGTGAAAATTGGTGTAGTGGTTAAAATATCCATCTTTGCCCTGCAGCCCTCTGCATGCTTTTTTTAAATGATATTTATTGGTTTTAGAGATTTTACAAATTTCACCATCATAATACATAATACATACCTTATTCCTTTTAACCTTAATACTTTAACTCTAAACAAGTTTGTACTTCCCTCCTTCCTTCTTCTGGTTTCTCTATATTTTCTGTATATTTACGCATTTGTCATGTTTACATTCTATGTGTACTTAATACTATGGAATAATACTATTCAAAATTTAATTAAATATACATCCTTCAATTGTTGTAATATATTTGTTCAATGTTCTTAAATCCAAAATGAATGATTTTTAATAAACATTATAAGGTTTATTTCAGTCCCGCGAGTGTCTATTTCCAAACCCTTCTAAAACTAGTAAATCGGTGTTATCCAATTTTATCCAATCACCCAACCATGTTATACAGGCAGCCTCATAGTAAAGTTTAAGGCCCTCTGCATGCTTTTTCTCTAGCTCCCATCATAAGTGACTTTGGGCTATGCTGCCCAGACCTTGGGCTAATTCAATAATATATGGCCTTTAAAAGTGGGTGGGGTTGTTGTTTTTGTCTGTTACTCTATTGTGAATTTTTTTGTTTTTATATTGTAAACTGCCCTGTGATCCGCGGATGAAAGGTGGCATAGAATTGCTGTGGTTGTTGTTTTGCTTAATCTGAATTTTATTGTATTTCACTTGAGGTGTAATAACTGTAATAAGTTGAATGAATGAATTTTCTATGGAAAAGTAAAGCAATGGGAATTACCGCTCTCACCTTTAGCAGTGGGCGGGGTTTGCAACCCAGCTCAGGCTTCCTATGCCAGGTGATGCCCCTCTGCATGCAGGCCATCGTTCTACTCCCTCCCTGGCTAGCCAATCAGCTGCAGGCTGGGGGGTGGAGCAAGGGACAGGTAAGAAGGGCTCCAACTGACCTTCCTCCTAGTTGGTCTTTGGAGTAAAGCAATGGGAAACATTTTAACCCACACTTACACCACTACACCTAATTGTGGTTGCCTATCCACGACTGAACATAATGGTCAGGGCTACCTTTACCTTTACCCTCCAAAATGTCCCTATTTTCATCAGAGGAATGTTGGAGGGTATGTGTTTTCCCTGACTTTTGCCTGGCTCATGTTAATGGTTCAGAGTCTTTGTCCTGCTTGCACCTTTGCTACAAGAATCAGCACCTGGTGAACTATGTATAGCTCTTGATATAACATCTTTCTTGTCCATTCCATTGCAATGGAAGGCAACAGTCTTTCTCTTTTTTGTAATAGTATTTTGTTCTTTTTTCCATATCCAAAGTTACATTTGTTACTCAACAATTATATTCCAATCCAGCAAAACTAGTGACTTCCTGCTCACCCAACATCGATGTTTATAACTCAGATTACATACAATTGCATTTTAAGGTTTTGTCTTATTTAATTTAATTCTCTCTAACATGTTTGTACATATATTCTGCTGTTTTCTTACACTTCAGTGCCATCAATTCTGCCATCTCTGCATATTCCAAGATTTTCATCAACCATTCTTCCTTCATTTCATTTCTGCTGCTATAGTCACATATATAAATATCATTGAGGGATTCCTTGGGATTTCATTGTCTAATATCCCCAACAGAAAGGATTCCTGCCCCCCCCCCTTAATTTCATTATGTCCCCAAAAGCCTTTGAAAAGGCAACACACTTCCTAACTCCAAATGTGCAGGGAGGATCAGATGAACACATTGCAAACTGACGGGAAAAATTGGAGTCACCATTAACCTGTAGAGGTACTCTGCTGCACAGGAACACTGAGGATTGCATTTTGCTTAAATTTATGACTTAGAAACCAGGAAGAAAAAACACCCTATGCCCAGCATTTCAGAAGTTCTCATCTTCATCCCAGCTTTATCCCATAGAAGCAGCAGAATAAATTGCATATTTCAAAAAACCCTTTTCTCTTTAGTTTTGTTTATTAGCTGACAGCTCGAAGGAGAAACAGAAGGGCAGTGATAAACACACAATCAGTATACAATCTTCATCTTCTGAATCTTGCCTGTCTGCAGAATAAGGCATAACCTTTCCTCTACCATCTACTGGTTATGTTCATCCCTTAACATTCCAGGGAGCTAGGATCACTTTCATCTCTATATTAGAGAGGATGGATGTATCAGTGATTGGTTGTGGCCTGCACTTGCTGACTTTGCAACAGACTGTCTAAAGTTGAACATATCTTTCTTGAATAAACAAATCTTTGGTTATTTCTAGGTGTGAGTTCTTTAGTGGACACAAGGGTTTACAATAAACAAAATAAGGCACATTTATGTCTCTACTCAAAATTCCTTGCAGAGCTACTCATGTGGAGTTGACATGCAGGTGGGACTTGCTTTGATAGTTTCATTCTCACTTTAACCTATTATAGGCTCAGGTAGCTCCTTTTGTGATTCAAGGACCCGCCACCCACTTGAGGATAAGAAAGACACAGGGACACAGTATATTAGGTTAATGGGCTGAAAAAGACCACAGCTTTATTGATTACAGCATGTGAGATGTATTGGCTTAGGCATTGCATCAAACAACAGAGCGTGACTCCCCCCCCCCCCCCCCGGGAGGTGTGAGTCTAATCAGGGTTAACCACCAGTAAGCATCAGGAACATTCAGACATACAGTTACTACTTATCCCACAGGTGCTGGTTTTAAGAGGCACTCTTTGCCAATGAGTGGTATTCCTCATGGTCATGATCACACCTGCCCAAAGCCAGAATTTGCAGCCTGAGTTAGACACCAGCCAGCAGCAGAGAGGCTCGGATTTCTCTCAGGCAGAGGAGAGCTGGCATCTGCCGACTCCCCCTCCTCTTGTTGAAACTAAAAGGAATGCAGATAAGAAAGTAGCTAGAAGCAGTCTGGAACAAGCCAAAGCTCTCAGGCAGGCACAAAAAGCAAGAGAGAGAGCTTTTCTTCACCAGAAGAGGAGTTGGTTGACACAGTGAGCCCAAGAAGCTGATGAATGGGAAGGGTTTTAGACAGAAAACAAACCAAGAAACACAAGGTTCATAGGTTCAGTATATTCTGCAGACACTGGAAGCATTCCTCAGAAGGGTCAACTTGGGTGTACTAATGGACGCTCAGCAAGAGAGCCCTGAGGATAATTGCTTTGTTTGCAATAAATCTTCAAGTTAATTACTCTGGTGTACTGTGTTATCAAGCCAGCTGCCTGGACTCATTACACCCATTATTAACATTGATAGAGCTATCCATGTCAGAAGAATTTCATACAGGTGGGTATATCTGATATAGCTGTTGTGGAATGATTAGTTCCCTTCATAGTTTTGTTATTATTATGATAACCAAAACAAACAAATTAGCAAAACTAAACAAAATGCAGTATTGTTTCTATACAGCCCTAATACTGAGGTGTGTTGAATTCCTGTGAGAGTAAATCTCTAGAAAGACAGGAGATTTATTAATAAGTGTCTTCCCCATGTTGATTCATGTTTATTGTCATCATAAATCCAACTGCTGGAGGATTGCTATAAAATTGCAGGTATGGGTGGAGAAATATGCAGCCATTTAATTTCACTGGAGAAGCATACTGGAGAGAACCGTATGAAGAAGAAAAAAGTAAGATACCATTCTATATTTTTCAATTGCACTTACAATGAAAGTAACATATTGGTCATCCTTCCTTTCTTCTTTCTCCCTAACTGTCATATTCTCTCCTACACAGATAGTCACTCTCTCCAGCAACTATCTACCTTTGTTCACAAATCTTGCATAACACAAAGTACCTCAGCATGTATTGCATCTATTTTCTGGATATTTTCGGATACTTTCACACTAGGAAGCAAAGTGTAACTTGGATTACATGAATTTGCTATAATTTTTTAACACAGTGGTCTACAGTTGGCAACAGTAAAGTTGATGAAAAATAATAACAACTATAACAATCCTAAATAAAATGGGCTCCCCTTTTAACAGCTGGTTTCTGCTTCCTTCCATAGCAACATGAATGTGAAGAAGCAGAGCATGGATAATCAATCATCTTTCTCAGAATTTCTCCTCCTAGAATTCTCAGATGTCCGGGAACTACAAATTCTACATTTCATTATATTCCTGGTATTGTACTTGGCAACTGTCACAGGGAATCTTCTCATCATCTCTGCAGTAGCCTTTGACCACCACCTGCACACACCCATGTACTTCTTCCTGATGAACTTGGCCATGCAGGACCTGGGACAAACTTCGGTCATTGTTCCCAAGTCCATGCTCAATTCCCTCATGAACACCAGGTACATTTCCTACTCTGGGTGTGTTGCACAACTATTCTTCTTTGTCTTCTTTGTGGGATCTGACTTCTTTCTTCTCACAGTGATGGCATATGATCGCTATGTTGCCATTTGCAAACCATTGCAGTATGGGATGCTGATGAATAGGCAAGCCTATATTCAAATGATTAGCAGTGTATGGATCGGCAGCTTTTTCTATGGAGTGTTACACACGGGAGGAACCTTTGCATCCCCCTTTTGTTCCAATGTAGTCAATCAATTTTTTTGTGAAATCCCACAAGTACTTAAGCTGGCCTGCACGGATTTGTATCTAGTGGAAATAGGAGCTATTGCTATAAGTGCTGTCTTTGGGATTGGCTGCTTTATCTTCAACATTATAACCTACGTGTACATTTTCACTGCGGTGCTGAAAATCCCCTCAACTGAAGGAAGGCAAAAGGCTTTCTCAACTTGCCTTCCCCATCTCATTGTATACTGCCTATTTGTATTTACTTCATACTTTGCTTTCTTCAAGCCTGACTCATTACATCTGGATTTGGCATTTACAGTGATGTATTCCATGGTTCCACCCTTGATGAATCCAGTAATCTATAGCATGAGAAATAGGGAGATTAAAAATGCACTATCGAAGCTATTGCGTTTGCCTCACTCCTCTATGAAAAACATTTCCAGTCTTATTTTGTGAAGGATAATATCTGTATAGAGTATAACACTAATTATAGAAAACCTGAAATTCTATGAGGAAACTTTGAAGCAGCTAAATAGATTTAGCTTAGTGTTCTCAATTGATCTAGAAGGGTTATATTGCTTATATTGCAAATTGCGAGAATTGGTGTAGTGATTAAAATTTCCTTATTTGCTCTGCAGCTCCCCACATGCTTTGGTCTCTGGCTACCATCATAAGTGACTTTGGGCTTTGCTAATTAAACAATTTATGGCCTTTTAAAGTGGATGGGGTTATTGTTTTTGTCTGTTATTGTATTATGTATTTTTGTGTTTTTATATTGCAAACTGCCCTGTGATCCACGGATGAAGGGTGGTATAGAATTGTTATGGTTGTTGTTCTGCTTAATCTGAATTTTATTGTATTTCGGTTATGGTACATTGACTATAATATGTAAGTTGAATCAATGAATTTTCCATAGAAAGGTAAAGCAATGGGAAACATTTTAACCCACACTTACACCACTGTACCTGACTGTCGTTGCATACCCTCCAAAAGTCCTCAGATAAAAACGTCCCAATTTTCATCAGAGGAATGTTGGGGTGTATGTGTTTTCCTTGACTTTTGCCTGGCTCATGTTAATGGTTCAGTGTGTTTGTCCTGCTTGCACCTTTGATACAAGAATAAGCCCCTGGTGAACTATGTATAGCTCTTGATATAACATCTTTCTTTTCCATTGGAATGGAAGGCAACAGTCTTCCTCTTTTTTGTAACAGTATTTTGTTCTTTTTTCCATATCCAAAGTTACATTTGTTGCTCAGCAATTATATTCTAATTCAACAAAACTAGTGACTTCCCGCTTACCCAACATCGATGTTTATGATTCAGATTACATACGATTGCATTTTAAGGTTCTGTCTTATCTAATTTAATTCTCTCTAACATGTTTGTACATATATTCTGCTGTTTTCTTACACTTCAAACGTTGCTGTGATCTTCACATATGGGAAAATAACTTTTTATATAGACTAGAAATGGTTCCAATCTATATAATAATAATAATAATAATATAACATTCTAGAGGGTTAGGATCACTTTCATCTCTAAAAGAGAGAGAATGGATGTATCAGTGATTGGTTGCAGCCTGCACCTGCTGACTTTGCAATGTACTGTCTAAAGTTATGCATATCATCCTTGAATAAACAAATCTTTCTAGGTGTGAGTTCTTTATTTTATACAAGGGCTTACAATATACACCTAAAAACAAGGCACATTTATGTCTCTACTCAAAATTCCTTGCAGAACTACTCGTGTGGAGTTGACATGCAGGTGAGACTTGCTTTGATAGTTTCATTCTCACTTTAACCTATTATAAGCACAGAAAGTTCTTTTTACAAAAAATATTATAAAATGTGAAGAAAATCCATCTAGGTGCATTGCAAAAGCATCAGGAACTTCCAGACAAACAGAAATAACAATAATTAATTATTTATATCCGGGCCATCTGACTGGGTTGCCCCAACCATTCTGGGTGGCTCCCAGCAGAATATTAAAAACATGAAAAAACATCAAACATTAAAAACTTCCCTAAACAGGGCTGCCTTCAGATGTCTTCCAAAGGTCAGATAATTGTTTATTTCCTTGACATCTGATGGGAGGGCATTCCACAGGGCAGGCACCACTACCGAGAAGGCCCTCTGCCTGGTTCCCTGCAACCCCAGTTCTCGCAGTGAGGGAACTGTCAGAAGGCCCTCGGTGCTGGACCTCAGTGTCCAGGCTGAATGATGGGAGTGAAGACGTTCCTTCAGGTATACTGGGCCGAGGCCATTTGGGGCTTTAAAGGTCAGCACCAACACTTTGCATTTTGTACTGGGAGGTAATGTAGGTCTTTCAGGACAGGTGTTATATGGTTTCAGTGGCCATTCCCAATCACCAGTCTAGCTGCTGCATTCTACATTAATTGTATTTTTCCGGGTCACCTTCAAAGGTAACCCCATGTAGAGCACATTGCAGTAGCTCAAGCGGGAGATAACTATAGCATGCACCACTCTGATGAAACAGTCTATAGGCAGCTAGAGTCTAAGCCTGCGTAGCAGATGGAGCTGCTACATGATTGATATATGAATATTTCTCCTAAAAATTGTATTTCCCCACAATTATGCCTAATACATGCATTTTGCAATCAAGCTTTATTTCTAATATGTGTTTAATTCCTGTGGGAGCAAATCTCCAGAAAGACGGAAGAGTTATTAAGAAATCTTCTCCCCATGTTGACAAATGTTTATTGTCACAGTAGATCCAAGCGTGGGAAGATTCTTATAAAATTGCATGTATGGCTGCATAGATATGCAGTCATTTCATTTCAATGGAATAAAACAGAATCTGAAGTGGAGAGAAATCTATGAAGAATAATAGTAAGCTGCTTATACTCATTTTCTCAATTGCACTTGCAATGAAAATAATAAATCCCTTCAATTCTCTGCCCGCTCTCCTCCTCTCTATTTCTCTGCCATATTCTCTCTTCCACATATAGTCACTTTGTAACTCTCTCTTTGTGCAACCCTCTTTCTCTTTTCATGACTAGTACAACACAAAGTACATCAACATGTGTTTTGTCTGTTTTTGTGTTTCTGTACTTTTCATTCATGCCAGTCCCAAGCTACTTTTTTTCTTTGTGCTGGTCACAAGTCCAAACTTCCCTATGTTCATATAATTTTATGTTCTCATTTTGTATTTTTATTCTAGATACTCTACAAACTTCAAAAAAAAAATAAAAATCATTTGATAGCAGTGTACCACAAAATGCCAATAACTGACCAAAGCCTAATTTTTGTTGCTTGTTAATATTGTTGGCATGGTTGGGATTCCTCTAATGTGAATTGCTCCATTGTTCTTCCAGTCTTTTAAACCCGCTTCTTGCAAGGTTGGTGCACCATCTATCTATCTATCTCCATCTATCTATCATCTATCTATCTATCTATCTATCATCTATCTATCTATCTATCTAATCTATCTATCTCTATCTATCATCTATCTATCTATCTATCTATCTATCTATCTATCTATCATCTATCTATTGCTGAAAAACTTACAGACAGCACAGGTATTCACTGCTCATGCAGTGCATAAGAGAAATTCTTGGATTTTTTTAAATTATTTTAGTCTTTAGGAAAATCATATGATACAATCTGTTCTGATCTATGTTGTCACAAATTATCACTGCAATAGGTTGACTAGTTAGAAGGGACACTGCAAATCAAGCCAGGAACAATGCCATCTTCTTTTGCAGACAGTGCAGGACTCTTTCTTGACAAACTTTTCTTTTTTAAAATTCCCTTTAATCACTTTGTTCCGCTTTCTTCCACAGCAACATGATTGTGATGGAGCAAATCATAGTTAATCAGTCCTCTCTGTCAGGATTTCTTCTTCTAGAATTCTCAGAGCTTCGAGAGCTACAGATTTTGTACTTTGTTGTGTTCCTTGCTTTTTATATGGCAGCACTTACAGGAAATCTTCTCATCATCTCTGCAGTAGCCTTTGACCACCACCTGCACACCCCCATGTACTTCTTTCTGATGAACTTGGCCTTACAAGACCTTGGCTCAGTTTCAGTCATTATGCCAAAATCCATGGCCAATACCATCTTAAATACAAGGTACATTTCAAATCTGGGATGTGTTGCTCAAGTACTCTTTTTTCTCTTCTTCATAGCATCAGATTTCTTTCTCCTTACAGTCATGGCATATGATCGGTACATTGCCATTTGCAAACCCTTACAGTATGAGATGTTGATGAATAGGCAGGCCTGTACCCAAATGATCATTAGTGTATGGATCATCAGCTTTTTCTACGGAGTGTTACATACTGGTGGTACGTTTGCACCCCCTTTTTGTTCCAATCTGGTCAATCAGTTTTTCTGTGAAGTCCCAGAGTTACTTAAACTGGCTTGCTCTGATTTGTACCTACTTGAAATTGGAGTTCTTGCATTCAGTTTAGTCATTGCGTTAGGCTGCTTCATCTTTATTGTTGTAACTTATGTGTACATATTCAGCTCAGTGTTGAAAATCCCCTCTAGTGCAGGGAGGCAAAAGGCCTTTTCAACTTGCCTTCCGCATCTTATTGTTTGCTCCCTATTTGTATTCACTGGATACTTTGCTTACCTTAAGCCCATATTTAATAGCCCACCACACCTGGATTTGGCATTTACAGTGATATATTCCATGGTTCCACCACTGATGAATCCAGTAATCTACAGCATGAGAAATAAGGAAATTAAAAATGCTCTGTCAAAGCTGTTGGGTTTAAGGCACTCCTCTATGAATACCTTTCCCAGCCAATTATGTAAATGTAAATTCTGTATATAACTCTAATGATAGGAAACTGTAAGTCTGATGAGGAAAGTTTGCATGAGTTACATATATTAGCTCAGGGCTGCTTTACAAGGCAAACTGAACTAACATTCAAATTAGAAGAGCACTTTTTATTATTAAGCGTTATGCATGTTCCTAATAGTATCAACTGTTCAAAAGTCATACAGATGTTTTTCAGAAGGTGATGAACAAGAGTCTTAGATGTTTTTATGTCTAGACTAAATGTTCATCCATCAGAGATGTGTAGTAACTGGTTTTCTGCTACAGCAAGATATTGATAACCTTTCAAGTCACTCCCTGCTCTGATTCCTTGATTCCCTTTGTTTCATGAAAACAGGCTCATTCTGTTACACTAGTTCAGCTGCACCAATCAATCTTTACATAGACATTGAATTATGTATGCAAAATTGAAGTTTAAAATAAACTGATTGCAAAGCAAAAAAAAAATCACATTTGTATGTAAGTCTGTATGCATTTACTTATTTATTATTTCCTACGAAGCATTTCAAATCTATTTCACCATACAACAAAACGCATATATAAAATGCAGGAATAAAGTGCATCACAGACTTGTGAAGAAAATGCCTTTGCACTGCAAAATTTTGGGACCCAAGCCTGCAATAGAATGATGGGAAGTTTTGCTGTTGATTGATTGATTGATTGATTGATTGATCTTGCCCTGTCAACTTGCCTTGTACGCAAATATGAACCTTGTGTTTGTGTAAAGTTGGCAATGGCTAAACAGTTATAACAAATACTATGTATCCATGTGTTAGGATGTACCAGGATTTTGCCTAATTTGTTAATTAAATGCTAATTACAGAAATGTATAAAAGACTTTGTACTTTCCTTGTTTGGGTTGTCACCTGATGTGTGGCAGAAATAAAGAACAGAGCCAATTTTGGCTTGGCTTGCTTTGAATATTTCTTAGTTGCATTTTCATTCAAGAAGCTCCCTATCTGGGAACGGACAGGCTTAGCATAACCAGCCACTGCATTGACAAAATGATTCCATATATAAAAACAATCTGAAATACAATGAAGGAACACGGTCCTCTTCAACCAAGTCTTTGGCTGATTAACATCCTATATACTTTTATATGTGTTTGTGGGAGGGTATTGGTGTGTTTTGTTTTCCTTCTTGTTTTTATTATGTATTTTGTGTTTCTATCTTGTATTTTTATCCTGTGAACCACCCTGAGACCTTTGGATGAAGAGTGGTATACAAATTTCATAAATAATAATAATAATAATTCCAATGGCTTGTTGAAGGATGAACAGGTCCTGAAGAACAAGAGAAGTGACACCTAATATATAAAAGGAAGAACTTCCAAAAGGTAGGTGTTTTCACAGTAGAGACCCATTTCCTATATTGTATAGGAAATGGATATCCTAATGAGCTGGTATCTTCAGGATACTCTCTTCTAAAGAGCACAGTGACCCATCAGGAGTGGGACATTGTGTCCCACAGCTGAATAGGCTTTGTCTCTCCATATGAAGAAGAAGAAGAAGAGTTTGGATTTGATATCCCGCCTTTCACTCCCTTTAAGGAGTCTCAAAGCGGCTAACATTCTCCTTTCCCTTCCTCCCCCACAACAAACACTCTGTGAGGTGAGTGGGGCTGAGAGACTTCAAGGAAGTGTGACTGGCCCAAGGTCACCCAGCAGCTGCATGTGGAGGAGCGGAGACGCGAACCCGGTCCCCCAGATTACAAGACTACTGCTCTCAACCACTACACCACACTGGCTCTCAGCCTTAGCCTGGTAGATAATTTGCAGCAAGCACAATTCTTTTAGCAGCTGTCTATTTCTGCTTCAGTGAGCCGTCAAGTTCAGAAATTATGCTGAAGCTTCTGAGTCAACCTCATGGGCAACCTCACATAGAGCACAATGCAGTAATCCAATATGAAGGCATGGACGCCAGTGGTCAAGCTATCCCAGTCCAGAAGTTACCACAGCTGACTTAACACATAAAGTTGGTATAAGGGCACTCCTAGCCATGGAAGTCATTGGTCTTCCAATGACCAAGATGGATCCAGGTGCACTCCTCCAAGGGAGTACAACCCCATTTCAAATAACTCTTCCTCAGCATCACTATTAAAATGGTGAGGGAAGATGTCACTAGTATGTGAGGTGATACAAACCCATTCTGCACAAGAGCCTGTTGCGTTGGACAGTCTTGTCACTTCCTACTTCTTTGGAATAAAATAGAAAAGGGGAGGTGAGATAGGACTTATCCTAATGGCCTTCTGGGGAAAATTCAAAGAGGGGAGAATGGTGGCACATTTTATATGGTGCTTTGAGAAACTTCACCAAGTACAGAATGTGGTGCCTTCCCTTTTGAAGAGCAGCAATCCATTCATCACTACTTCACCTATCCAGAAGCAGTTTTATTTGCTATAACCCCCCCTCCAAAAAAAAAACACAGACTGAATTCAAAGTGCTAGTTTTGACCTACAAAGCCCTAATGGTAGATTGTGGTTATGATAGGGAAAACCTCTAAAGATGAGGGGTGCAGAGCAGGAAAGTTTTGATATCTGTGGTTTCTTTATGAGAAAAAAAATATCAAGGTTTTGTGGTAAAAGTTCTCCTCCAATGCCCCCAAACACTGTGTGGCACAAGGTAGGTCATGCATATTGCCATTGTGCAAGTTCCATGGGAACAAAGACCAGATCCTGACTTCTAAAGGTTGGAAGAAGAGCCCGCATGCTGGACCTTCCTTCCTTCCTTCCTTCCCCCTTCCTTCCTTTCCTGATCCCATGTTATAATACTTATTCTGAAATCAATTGTAAACCGTGTGGTGTACCCTCCAACATTCCTCAAATGAAAATAGGGACTGATTCTACCACAGGAGCCAACGTATAGGGACCAAGGGGTCTTCACCGCCCCCCCCCCAAAAAAAATTGAGGGACCCACCAACCCCAAGTTAATGGGCATTGCCATTCAAATGGTGTGTGTGTGCCACGCCATGTGGTCAATTATGTGCATTTTTGTTTCTTTATATTGTAAACCACCCTGTGAATCTTGGATAAAGGGTAGTACAGAAATTTTATAAATAAATAAATAAAAATCTCAGGAACCCACCCAATTTTCCACAGTCTGTAAAAAGTATATTATCAAAAAGCACAAGCTATTTTTGTTTCCGTAAACTCCAACCACTGAGAAGTGCTGGATTCCCATGACAGTAAATCTCCTGCAACACAAAAGATAAATTAATACATCATAATTGACAGCTTCTTATTATCACCATAGAGCTGTGTATAGAATGGCTTTTATAAAATGGCATGTACTGTATGGCTGGAGAAATACACTGTCATCTGACTTAGTTGGAGGAGAACAACAATTTGAAGCTGAGAGAAAACTGGAAAGAAAAAATAGTAAGCTGCTATATCCTTAATTTTTTTCCCTTGTCATCTTAGAGTTGCTTAGTTGCTCTCACTATGAACACTCACTCACTTTGAATATATACCCTTGCCCTTCCTCTTACAGTGGTACCTCGGGTTAAGAACTTAATTCGTTCTGGAGGTCTGTTCTTAACCTGAAACTGTTCTTAACCTGAGGTGCCACTTTAGCTAATGGGGCCTCCTACTGCCGCTGTGCTGCCACCACACAATTTCTGTTCTCATCCTGAAGCAAAGTTCTTATCCTGAGGTACTATTTCTGGGTTAGCGGGGTCTGTAACCTTAAGCGTCTGTAACCTGAAGTGTCTGTAACCTGAGGTACCACTGTACATTCATTTGTTCCTTCCGCGTGCATCTCTCTCTCTCCCTCTCCCTCTCCCTCTCCCTCTCTCTCTCTCTCCTTCCACTTACAATGACTCTTTTTCTCAACACTCTCTATGCCAATGAATCTCACACAAATCAGAGAACTGTAAATTGTTTTCACATAAAGACATAATCACATCACAGAGCAACGCAATATGTTGTGTAATCTCTAGTAAAGATGGTGGAGCTCCCAATTTTAATTCCCCCTCCCTGAAATCTTAAATTCAGTTTGCAGGAGTTTCACATCAGTTTCTCTCCCCCAATAAACAGCCTAGATGAAAATCCATACATATTTCCAGGCACCTTCCTCCTAAAATATGCATTTTAACACAATTATGCCTTACATGCCTTTTACAAGAAATTTTCCCAAATATAATGTATTTTTGTACATTTCCATTAATCACTGATGTATTTTTGGTTGCCCTTTACCATACTATACATAATTTTTATGGCTTGTTTTTGGCTGGCTAGAGAACAGTGTTGCAAAATTCATAGAAATGTACCCTAAATTTATTTTGTATGGTCACATTTCATTTTCTATATCGGTTCAGGTAGTGTCTATTAGGTATGAACATCCCCCCCCTCCCTAAACTGTAATATAGATCCACAACCAACAAGAGCTGTATTAAAATTAAATTTGGTCATAATCTGTAAAAATCACCTTAACAAAGACACTTGAGGAATTTTAAGGGACATGATTTTAAAGGAAGCCTACAGAGTTTGGTAAGATTTCTCAAATTTCTAGTGGATGCATAACAGTGAGTGTGAATCACACAGAGAATATCGTTCTCTGAAATTATAGACTAACTTAGTGAAGAAAGTGTATGTTAAATGTTACTTGGTGTTTTGATATTGTTGAATAACTGAGTCTTTGAGCCTTAGAATGTTTAACCCTATCTCCTTTCATCTCTCACTCTCCTTTGAAATGTCTTCCACTCCCATACAATGTTATGGCCACCTTGGATGACTTCTAGATTCACAGGGCATAGGGCTAGGTTTTTTCTAGGGCTATTCATTTTCTTTCTTTCTTTCTTTCTTTCTTAATTTTTTTTTTAAATTTTATTAAATGTTACAAAAAATGAATAGAAAAGAAATAGAAACAATACATAAACATACATAAAAACATTTTATCTACACAATTTTCCAGAATGCAAACTAGAAAAGAAGAAAGATAAAAGATAAAAGAAAGAAACAAGAAAAAAAATGAAAAGAAAAAATATTTTTCATAATCAATTATTCCAAATTCATACTTCAAACATTACAATATTTAAATCCTAGTTAAAATAATATAAAAGACTCCCACCGCATTCACCATACGTCTCTTGGTTATCTAGTTAACTTTTACATCTGTTCTTCAGTCACTTCCTGTATTCTCTGTATTCTTCACAAGGTTAGTCTAAGCACAACCAAACTTTCGTGTTTGATCCCTGTTTGTGTAAATATTCATTTAAGCATTCCCATTGTTTCTGTACCATAGTTTTAGATTTATGCCTTATTATATCCGTCAATTTTGCTAACTCCAGATACTCACATAGTTTACTTAACCATTCCCTTTTTGTTGGGATGTTATTTCCTTTCCAGGGCTATTCATTTTCTTTGCACCATACATAGACATATACCCTCTGACTGTCGGAGTCAGTATGCCTCAAAAATACCATTTGCTGGGAATCACAAGTGAGAAGAGTGCAGCTCCATTCAGGTCCTAGTGTAGGATTCCCATAGGTTTCTGGTTGGCCACTGTGAGAATATGGTGCTAGACTAGATTTGCTTTGACTTTATCCAGCTGGGCTGCTCTTTTGGTTTTTGGCACATGCCAGAAATTCAGGTGGCACAATTAAATTAGATTTCGGGCTGTGGCAAAACAAAAGCCACTTCTAAGTTCAAACATGCACAACAATACTTCTGTAGTAAAGAACGTAATGAGGAAATGCATTGGAAAGTTTGAAATAACAAATGCCTGTCATGGTGTTGAGTAACCTCTGAACAAGAAAATCAGAATGAATATTAAATAAACAAGGGATATTATAAAGCCTCCCTGCAAAATTGAGGAAACATATCAGGATGAATGCTCAATAATTGAGAGCCAGTGTGGCATAATGGTTAGAGAGCTGGACCATTACCTGGGAGAGTAAGGATGAATCCACACACAGCCATGAAGCTCACTGGGTGACTATGGGCCAGTCACCATCTCTCAGCCTACCCTACCTCACATGGTTGTTGTGAGGATCAAATGGAGAGGAGGAGGACTATGTACCCCACCTTGACCTCCTTGGAAGATAAAGGTGATATATAAATGTAATAATAATAATAATAATAATAATAATAATAATAATGTATTGAATTACCTAATATAAATAAAATTAATTGAAACAATGTTGTATTCTTCCCCTGCCTACCCATGATTCAAAAGTCACATTTTTCTCTTGCTTCCCTGTGTATATTTTAGATCGTACACTAGAACTAGCATAGTTGTTCTTTGGAAAGTGCTATATTCTGAAATAATGATGATGATGAAGCAGTGGTAGTAGTAGTAATTTGAAATTAAGACCAAGTACTGTAGCTTCGATAGTTACATTAGGCTCTCATTTTAACAACTCTCCTTGTGCTTCCTTCAACAGTCAACATGCATCTTAAAGAGCAAAGCAGAATTAATCAAACATCTTTCTCAGAATTTCTCCTTTTGGAATTCTCTGAGGTTCGGGAACTACAGATTCTACACTTCCTTCTGTTCCTAGTATTATACTTGACAACTGTCACAGGAAATCTTCTCATCATCTCTGCAGTAGCCTTCGACCACCACCTGCACACCCCCATGTACTTCTTCCTCATGAACTTGGCTATGCAGGACCTGGGACAAGTTTCAGTCATCATGCCTAAATTCATGTCCAATTCCCTCATGAACACCAGGCACATTTCCTATTCTGGGTGTGTTGCTCAGGTCCTCTTCTTTCTCTTTTTCTTAGCATCTGATTTCTCCCTTCTCACAGTCATGGCATATGATAGGTACATTGCCATCTGCAACCCATTGCAATATGAAGTGTTGATGAATAAGCAGGCCTGCATCCAAATGGTTACTAGTGTATGGATCTGCAGTTTTTTCTATGGAGTGTTACACACAGGAGGCACCTTTGCACCCACCTTTTGCTCCAATATTGTCAATCAGTTTTTCTGTGAAATCCCACAGTTACTTAAACTCACCTGCTCTGATTTGTACCTACTTGAAATTGGAATTGTTGTGGTAAGTGCTGTCATTGGGTTAGGTTGTTTTATCTTCATCATCATCACCTATGTGCACATCTTCTCTGCAGTGTTGAAAATCCCTTCTATTGAAGGGAGGCAAAAGGCCTTCTCAACATGCCTTCCACACCTCATTGTTTTCTCCATATTTGTGTTCACTGGCAGCTTTGCTTATCTCAAGCCAACCTCTAATACCCCCTCACATCTGGACTTGGCACTTACCATTATATATTCCATGTTTCCGCCACTGATGAATCCAGTAATCTACAGCATGAGAAACAAGGAGATAAAACTTTCCCTGTTAAAACTATTGGGTTTGAGACACTCTAAGAACTCATTCTTTAGTTTTCTTGTGTAAATGTGGGTGGTATGTCATCCTGTCTATGCAGAGAAAATGTCGTGGACTACAACCTCAATTATTCTACAGAGTGGCAGTATAAGTTGGAATACTGCAATGGGCTGGCCTGCGCTGTGGACCTTTTTCACACAAGGTGAACAATTCATATTATTGAAGTGTTTATTTAGTGCCACCCACTTGACCAAGTAGCATAAGCCCAAGAATACTTTTAATGATTCACTGATTTTTAGACCATCCTTTAAGGATGTGATTGTTCATTTATGGCTGTGTAGAACATTTAAGAAAATACAGCAATGGAGATAAAAATATGTCTAATATTAATCCAATTGAAACCACATTGTATCCCCTTAAAATTGAACCATAACATTTAAAACTATCAGTAACAATTTATAAAATCCATAGCAAATAAAAAACAAAATGAGACTAATGTTGTGAGCTGTTTCTTAAACTTTCTCCCAAATTCCCATTTCTACCGCTCATTTTAAAATTGCATTTCACTTAGGATTCTGGGTGCAATGTTCCTGAGAAAGAAATATTCTATTGATGTATGAAGTTGGGGGTGGAGAGGGCGGTCCACCCCGGGTACCACTCTGGGGTGTGTGTGACAAGATGGCCCCTGCCTCCCCCCAGCTGTAGAGCAGCCGAGGGCATGTGCAGTCAGTATGGGTGCCACTCGCTTGCACCATCCATATGGGCATTCATAGAGGCTGCCTTTTGCATGGCGACCATACGGGCTGCCGCTCTCGCATGCCGTCCATATGGGGATCCGTACGGATGTTGCGTGTATGCCATCGGGTGGTTTGCCCCGCCCGTCAGTGTATTGCCCCGGGTGCCGGAGAGGGTTCCTCCGCCACTGTATTGATGTGGTTCATCTTAGTACCCGCTCCAAGTGACTGATGCAAGATTAAGTCAAGGTCACAATGACTATGTAAAAACCCACACAGTAGATGCATTATCTTCCATCACTTACAGTCACTTGTGTTGGGAAATAAACCAGTGTAAATTATGCTGGACTTACTCTGGTGTGGCCTGGCTGAGTGGAGAAACATCTGTCTGAGCCAAAAATCCACTGTATCATAACTCACTCAACCAAGCAGATCTAGGACAGATCTACACTCATGGCTGTTAACGTTAAGGAAGGGTTAAGGAATGGTTTGATAATCATATGGCCACATGACGTTTCCCTTTTAATGTTCGTGATGCATTATTAAAATGTGACACCAGAAGGCGCTGCAGAGCAACCAGCAACTAACAGTATCTCACCTTGACAAGATTACGAGGTTAAAAAAATATTTTTTTTTAAAAAAAATACATTAAGAAACAAATGACTTAACACTGGGGTCAGCAAACTTTTTCAGCAGGGGGCCGGTCCACAGTCCCTCAGACCTTGTGGGGGGCCAGACTATATTTTGGAGGGGTGTGTGTGTGAATGAATTCCTATGCCCCACAAATAACCCAGAGATGCATTTTAAATAAAAGGACACATTCTACTCACGTAAAAACACGCTAATTCCTAAACTAAGGCCGTGGGCCGGATTTGGAAGGCGATTGGGCCGGATCTGGCCCCCGGCCTTAGTTTGCCTACCCATGACTTAATATAACTCACCTGGCCCACTATTTCCTTCCCTGCCCTAATCTACTTAGTAGCAGTTGCCTTGTAATTTCTCCCATCTGAGTTAGATATTATTGTCAATGTTTAATTTCTAGTAAGGAGGAAGAAGTTGTCAGGTCTCAAATATGTGTAGAAATACCACCTCTAGAAGCCCTGCACAAAGTCTCTGGAAATAGGGGGCTCTTGCTAGCTGTTCAGTGAGGGAGGGGAATGTACTCTTTACTTTCTCAGGAACATTTGCATTTAGTTCTAGTTTGAGGGGTGGAACCATAAGACTAGAAATGGGAGCCAGGTCTGTAATCCCTACACAATTTTATTTTTATTTTTTGAGATCAATAATTCTATCCCTAACTTTAATTCTCTAGCCATTTAAATATATTTATATTTCCCTCAAAGAAACTGCTGTTATATTTGATTGGACTCATGTAAGCCTATCCCCAGACACCAACTTAGAAAAGCTACATATAAAGCTTTCTACAAAAGTGTCCTTCGGATGTCATTTTACCACTGAGCCAGATACATGCTCTTCTGGCAAATAATTGCAGATTTTCATTTCAGAGGAACTAGAGGATTGAATAGGTAAATAACTAGGATTTTGCAGATTATACAGACACAGACAGCTGGAAGGTCACAGGAAAAAGACAACATGTGAGCGATAGACCTTCAACAGACTGTGAGAAAGAGTGATCGGTGGACAGATTTACTATGGTGATGACTGACAAATCATCTGACAATGTGAGACAAAGGTGTGCACAAAAAATTGATATTTTGGGATTGTTGTTGTTTAGTCGTTCAGTCGTGTCCGACTCTTCGTGACCCCATGGACCAGAGCACGCCAGGCACTTCTGTCTTCCACTGCCACCCGCAGTTTGGTCAGACTCATGTCTGTAGCTTCGAGAACACTGTCTAGCCATCTCGTCCTCTGTCGTCCTCTTCTCCTTGTGCCCTCCATCTTTCCCAACATCAGGGTCTTTTCCAGTGAGTCTTCTCTTCTCATGAGGTGGCCAAAGTATTGGAGCCTCAGCTTCACGATCTGTCCTTCCAGTGAGCACTCAGGGCTGATTTCCTTAAGAATGGATGCGTTTGATCTTCTTGCAGTCCATGGGACTCTCAAGAGTCTCCTCCAGCACCATAATTCAAAAGCGTCAATTCTTCGGCGATCAGCCTTCTTTATGGTCCAGCTATTTTGGGATTAGGCCTGGGAAATGCCTGTTTTGGAATAACATAGCTAGCTCATAGAGAAATGTATAAAGAAACAGGTACTGCCAAAGAACACTGGGGATTATTTATAATTGTATAGACAATGTTGTTGTTCTTTTTCTTAAAATCATTCTTTCATCCTTCATCATGTTCTTTTTTTTTTTTGTCAGGTGTTGGACTTAAATTTCTTCCAGTGGAATTACGCAGACATCTGTCTATGACTTTGGATGGAAGTCCCTTCCTTAAAAGGAATAATAACAATACTGGCCTAAATGCCTTCTTGAATCTTTATAAACAATCTCCTGTTAGTGATGCCATCTAATGACTGGGTAATTGGTATTAAATATTCTGCTTTTATTGTCCCACACCACCATCTTTTCCTCAAATGTTTATCTATATCCTTGTTTTTTGTGTTTTTTAAAGATGAGTCTCAGTTCTGTGTTAAAGTATGCTTTGTATGGATAAAGTCAAACATAAGAAGCCTAGCATGGATTTAGTTACTGTTCAATCCTGTGCACTTCTGCTCAGAAGTTCATCCCATGGATCTCAACAGGACTTATGTTGTTTTTTTGTGTTTTTGTTTTTTGTAAAAGTACTAAGAACTTGTCTGTAGAGAAGACAGCAAGTCTTGCCCTCCAGGTTGGCAATACTGATTAGAACATTTGTAACGTTACTTGTGATCATAACCGTGTAGAGCAGGAATCACCAGTATGGTTTCCTCCTTATGTTGTTGGACTCTATTTTTCATCAGACTTAGCCAGCATAGCCAATGGGTAGCAATGTTGAGACCTGGAGTCCAAGAAATAGTTGGAGAGCACCACATTGTCTGTCCCTGGTGCAGGCTCTATTGTCATATGCAATTAAATGAAACGAAAATGAACAGTCCATTCTGGGTGTTGGGTTGCCACTGCAGCAGTTTTTGCACAAACACAATCTAATCAGCATTACATCTTCTGTCGGATATTACCCCTTGCCTTGCTAATTTTTGTTTTTCAAAATACTTTAAGGATGTCAACCACATAATTTGATTATTAATGTTCCGCTTTTTTGGTAAGTCAAACAGTGACTATAAATGTGTTTACATGTCACCAGTTCCTAAATATATATTCTTTTTTTGGGTTACTGCAGTTATTATGTGTATCTTCATAAAGTCAACATGACCCATTTGACTCATTTACTGTCCTCATAAGCATGGTCAAATATTGCATTTAGGCAGAATTAATCAATGTTCAATTTTTAAAACATGCATGTAGAACCTCTATTGAGATACATTTCAGGACACCACCATCCCATTTATGTCTTCCCTTCTCTGACAGGGGTGCATTATTGAATAACAGTAAGGAAATGTTCAACCAAAGCATTGTGAAAGGTTTTCTTCTCTTGGAATTCTCTGAAATTCGAGAACTGCAGATTGTATGCTTTGTGACATTTTTCATAATCTACCTGACAGCTCTGACTGGAAATCTGCTGGTGATCAATGTTGTAGCACTCAACCAATATCTTCATACTCCAATGTACTTTTTCCTGGCGAATTTATCTGCTGTCGACCTTGGTTACATCTCAGTCACCATTCCCAAAGCTATAGCTAACACCATACTGGGCACCAGGCACATTTCGTATTCTGAATGCGTGGCTCAGGTCTTCTTCTTTGTCTTTTTTGCGTCCTCCGAGTTCTTCCTCCTGACAGCCATGGCCTATGATCGATACATTGCCATCTGCAACCCACTGCAATATGAGCTACTTATGAACAAAGTATCCTGCATTCAAATGGTAGTTAGTGTGTGGCTCATTGGCCTTTTCTATGCTGTTTTGCACACTAGCTGCACATTTGGAATCATGTTTTGCTCTAATGTCATAAACCAGTTTTTCTGTGAAATCCCACAGCTTCTCCAGCTCTCATGCTCCAACTCATACATTTTTGAAGGAGGAGCTGTCATATTTTGTTCAGTGTTGGGTATAGGATGTTTTGGATTCATAATTATTTCCTATCTGCAGATTTTAAAAGCAGTGCTGAGGATCCCCTCTGTACAAGGAAGAGAAAAAGCCATCTCCACTTGCCTTCCCCATCTCATTGTTCTTTTCTTATTTTTCTTCACTGGAAGCATTGCTTACTTGGGACGAGCATCTAGGTCCTCCTCAGACATGGGGCTGATGCTTGCAGTGATATATTCAATCATTCCACCTTTCATGAATCCCATTATTTATAGCATCAGGAATAAAGATATCAAGAGAGCACTTTGGAGGCTTATAAATAGAAAATAAATGATGCAGTTTCACTTACAAATACTCTGTAAAATATGGGATACAACTTGCTTGGTGCAATACCCTATAACCTTCCAATAACCCCACCCCCCAAAGTACATGCTCAGTAGGCAACATTACCTGATCTCCCAACAAACCTTGTGCAAACAATTCAGGATGAATGTTCAATAAACAGGTCATCTTGAAGTGGCCAGTGATCTGCATACATGATGTGTATTTTGCAAAGTGTGTGTGATATTTGTATTTTATTATTGAATTAATTTGTCTTGGTTTTCTAGTCATGGGTTGGACAAGAAGTTATGCATGGCACTAAAGACTTTACTGCTGGACATATTATCTGGGATCCCCAAGATTTCACCAGATATGGCCATTGCAATTTCAAGACTCTCTTCACAAACAGAATTAAAAATGTAATATTTTTTATTATGAAATCTAGGAGTTGTAGTTTGCTTCTTTTACCGCTGAATCAGAGCAAATGTCAATCAAGGGGGAAACCTGATTGATGCCTGTTCTGATTCAGCAGTAAACAGCAGGTTTTTCCAGGGAAAGTGGCAGGACAAAAAAACCCAACAACACTCCAGCCTGTGCCTAGAAATTGCAGCACAAACAGAACTGTGGATGAGCCCTTAGTGTTTCAGTATCCATTAGCTTCCACATCATTTGAATTCTGGCAGGAATTGTGGGTTTTAGAATGTTGAACAGATTATTCATTTTTAAAAAGCTACTACTACCATTTTTATGGGAAGCTTTCTTATGGAAAATATATTTTAAAACTAAAAATGGAAGCCATCATGTCCACATTTTTAAAATGTGTGTGTATCACATACAATTACTTGTATATAAGATTACACAATGTGAAATTGTGCAATAAATGGGATCCTCCTTAATGAAGGTCCTGGTTGCGCTTGGGCCCCCAAGACACCCCCGCAGGGTGGGTTGTAGCTAAGTGTGTCCCAAGCCTTAACCGTTAGGCCCTGGGATCGCGCCAGGCTGTTTTGGCCAATCAGGGCGAACGGTGTGATTCCCGGGGCCTATAAAAGCGGCAGCGCGATGTGATTGGGGGCACTTGCTTTGCGCTGCTGAACACCCTCCCTAATTTTACATCATGCTGCTCTGGCCTTGCTTTGGATTGGGTCACCTGTTTTGGAACAAGGGCTGGGTAGGATTTTTTTCCATTTGGCAGATTGGCTGTAGTCACTTGGTTTTCCCCTACCCCCTTAGCAATCGTCACAACTTTGTAAGGTTTGGCGGTTAGGCATTGGCTTATTGAAGTGTGTGGGAGGGCAGGTGCGGCCATCACCTGCCCCTCCAGAAATAGGTATTCTGGTAAAGGTATCTGGGGGTCCTGGATCTCATCCAAAGTCCGCTTGAGGGGCTAGGGCCATGCCAGGACCACAGGAACCCTGGGTGAGCTTCGGTTGATCTTCATTGATGTGGCTCCCTCGTTTGCTGTTTACCCTTTCAGACTACCAGCCAGAGAGGCAGGAGTCAGTTATAGTCTGTTGCCAATGCCAAAGGCAATACCACTCACTTTGCTGTAATTAATAAATCTGTGGCCTAAAATTTTGCTCAATAGCTTAAACTAAAATTTATGTGTCAGTGTGAAGTTATTTACAGAGGAAGGGCTTGGGGGCCTCTAAGCGCAAAAAGGCTGAAAACAAGACTCAGCATTTATAGAACGGTTCCTCAACTGCCAGAGAAGTCAACACAGTCCACTCTTTCCACAGAGTTCTACTTTGATGATATGTTAACTTACAAGAAGACTCTAAGTTCACATAAATTTAAGGTAGTCTCAGGTTTTTCACACCTAGGCAGGCTATTTATTCCATGAGCTTCTAATATGGGTGAAGTGCTACAGAACTGGAAAACACATTCAGTCAGGGCGGGACCATTGGATATGATCCCTGCCCCAATATATCCATTCAGTCTTTCAGTGTGATTGTATTGCGTGTCGAGGTCCCCAATCCACCCCCCAAATAACTCACAACAGACACGTAATTTTTGTTTAAGATTTTTGGCATGATTTTGGCCACAACTTTATTCAAATACAAACCGTGAGTGGTTGTTTAGGCATTGGTTAAGACTATCTGTCCCCCCGCCTGGGGACAGAACTGACTTCCGGGCACCACCGAAAGACAGTGTGGGGGAAAGCAAGTCGGGGAGGAATTGGAGCTGAGTCACAGACCCTCAACTCTCACCCGCCTGCTCCCCGAAGGCTTGCCGGCCCTAGTCCCATTCCAGGGATTGGATGAAAAGATGGCAAGCCCCAGGATTCCTTTAACGGAATTCCCTTTCCGCAGCAACCATGGAGGGGCAGGCACAGCCTATCCTAACCCCTCCTCCACCAGATTTATAACCAATGCCTAACCACAACCTTACAAGTTGTGACGATTTGCTACGCAGTAGGCAAAAACCACCCAGCCAGCCAATTTGCCAGGTGGAAAAATTCCTACCAGGCCCCTGCTCAAAGGCAGATGACCCCATGACAGGCATAGCAAGGTCAACGCAACAACCCCTTACTCTAGGGCAGGTGGGCGGGTGATCCGTTGCACACAGCAAAAGAGAAAGTACAAGGCTGTGTGCAGAGTATTTAAACCTTTTACCTCTCCCACCAAAATTGCAACATAACTTTTACCCCAGCAACCCAGTGAACCAATCACTGCCCCAGGCCATCTTTAGAGACCCTGCCTGGTAACAGAGGGGTGGCTCAGTAGACCCCACCGCAACACGTGCTCTCCCTGAAGGAGAACACGCTTTGTCTGAAATGGCCAACAGCTGACAGCTATCAGGAGCTGTACAAAGTCTAACATAGAGTGTAGATCTGGATCAAACCTACACTTCTCCCTTCTCCCAGGACTTGGACCCTTTGATTCAGTTTTCTGCTTCCACAACAAGGTACACCATAGGGTCAGAACACTGGGTTTTTATTTATGCAATCATCCATTCCTCAATTATGATTATTTCCAATAATTGTAACTTTTTACACAGACCACATGGCATATGTTTGGTTTGGCCTTTGATTTTAAATTGGTGAATGGAAGGAGACATGGTAAAGATGGGTTCAATTCCTTATTTCCCAACTGGCAAAGTGTACAGAGAGGAAAATCAAACTTTACAGTAAGTAGTTTCTTCCTTACTGTATAGTGGGATGTGAGTGCCATCTTATGTTTCAGTGTGTTATTCGTCTAGTTTGTATAATTGTTTGTTTTTAATCAGCACCTTATGTCAGGGAATGAGGAGGAGCAATTCAAGTGTCCGTGCCAACATGCATGCTGAATTAATTTGATTTGCAAAGTGTGTTGACTGTATAATTCTAAAATCACTTCACTTAGAATTACTGTGGCATCTACCAAACATTTTTTCTTCTTCCCTTCAGTTTGTAAAGACCACAATTAATGCTGCAAGAGATACAACATATTAATTTAACTGGAATACTGTTTGAAATATTTATTCCTCTTTATTGTAGGAATTAAATTAATTTAAAGACAAAACATGCTTCTCATTATTTTACATTTCACAGTCTAGCTTAATTAGTTTAAATAGTTGTACAGATACAAGATTATCTCTAGAGAGATCATTATTTTTTTAAACTGAGCTTACAACCACCTCCAAAAAGTCGGGCTAATTAGGCTTTATTATATTATTTGGAAAGCACAATAATCCCAAGAATGCTAATTTATAGGGCATATTTCTCTTTGTCTTCTTTTTGGAAAATAAAAAAGGGTTAAAGCTTCTTTTTAAAGGTAATGTGCTTTTGGTTAATTAATGTCAACCATCTTCAACAGATGAGAAGGTCAATTAAGAATGAAGAACTGAACTATGGTGAAATAATTCCATCTCAGAAAACATAGAAGTAAATGAAGCAGAAAAAAACCTCACGTGTTCCTCCTCTAATTTCCCTAGAGATGAGTTAAAACAGTTTATAGACAGTTATCAGTATTTCAAAAAGAATTATTTTCAAAATGTTGATTATTGTTGCTTGCTCATTTTTTTAAAATAGCAAAATAAATCTCTCTCACACGCAACTGGAAGAATAAACTCTACAAAGTAATGATTTATTTAATGTCGATTTTTGTGATTTTATAAGACATATTCAAGCCACTATTCAAGCAGTATTCCAGTGATTACTGGGGGGGGGGGGCACCATATGGGGACACTGTCAATGAGAACAGATCATATTGGGCTAGATGGACCAATGGTCTGATTTACTATAAGGCAGTTACCAGGTAATGTATGTCTATAGTGAACACACATAGGAGGAAGTGGAAGCAAGTCTCCATTGTGACCTACATACAAAGTGGCCAAATGGTATCTATTGCTCTTAATACATTTTAAAGGAGGGCACTGGGGCAGGGGTGATGGCAGTGGCGGAGCTTCATGCTCTGGTACTTGGGGGGCGGAGAGCAGGTAGGGCAGGGCTGGCGCGCATCCTGAGGGTGGAGCACGCCGCCTGTGGGGGCTTGGCACCAAGCACGGGCGGGGGGACAGCCACGATGGCACCCTGCCAGGATTGTGCTGTGCTCCCCCTGCACTCCTCTTCCTCTGCCAGCGGGTGATGGTGGCATACTTCTAAATCTCCTGTGCCCACTGAGCAATTTTGACAACAATTTAGGTGACAGTGTTCCACTGTGTGTACAGACCCAACATACACTCATGAGAGGAATGGATTCTTTTGCATGGAATCAACAACCCCATCTGTTAAAAATGCATGCATACATTTGACCAGTAAATAATTTGTCACACCAGGAAGTAGAAAAACACTTGTTTATTAAATAGAAACGAAAGAGACAGAGTATATGGTTTAGACAGAAGGCTACAAATATGGCAGAAAACCATCATTCAGTACATACACACCTCTTAGTCTTACAGAGTGAGAGAGTCCCAAACTTCCTAAAAGGCTAGAGAAAATGAGCATAGCGATGTACCACAATACTCATACTAAAGGAAAGAAAAATAAGGGAGGGGAGAGATATACCTGATATTAGAGCAAGCAGAGCACAAAGTCAGGTATTCAAAATGTGTGCCTTCTACATGTTGTCAATGTCATCCCATACTCTCTTGTTGTCTGTAGTAATGGTGCCCTCTGTCTTTCAAGAATTTGCTCAAAGGCAATAGCTGAGGACAGAGGTACCAACTTGCAAGGGACATTGGGGGGGGGTGACATTGTGTGTGAGATGTTGCACATGGGATGTTAGGAGGAGCTGGGGAGGGGTGGGGAGGCAAACATAGCAGTAGTGTGGCTTCAGTGACTGGCAGCTCCTCCGCCTGCTGCTGCCACCAGCCAGAGGCTGCTTCCACCTCTTCCCCTCTGTGGCAGGAGTAGGAGAAGAAGAAGGAGCTGTCCACTGAAGTTGCACTATGCTCAGCTCTGTGCTTGGCCTCCTCTGCCCCCTGATTTTTTTGAACAAGGGTGGAGGGGGGCACTCACCCAAAAACATATTGCGGGCCCCCAAAGAGCTGGGCATCTTGCTTTGGCTAGAAGTTTAACATCCACCCTTATTACCAATTAATTAGGGACTGGCAGGCTTCCTGGGGCAATGAGCACATACCTCCCATAACTCTTCTTGACACCAGAGCAGACAAGCTGCATTCCGCCTTCTGGCCCTGATAACCAACAATGTTGGAGCCTCCGCTACAACCGAGCTGGAAAAGCTCATCCTCCGGTCGAGTCCTCCGAAATTGCCTCCTACAATGATTAACGACCTGACTCTTTGATAAGGCTCCAGGCACATTCCCTCATTACACAGAGCATACAAAACAGCAGAAGGACGAGAAATATGAGCTACATTGCTAAGAGTTTTATTTCTAACTACGCAGACAGTAAATACATCCTCTCTCTGTGAAAGCAGAGAGCAACCGGAAAACAAAGGAACAGGAAACCAGTAACATCACATCCGCCTCCCGTCCTCCGTGAGACTTCCAACAGTCTGGAATGTCTGGAATGCAAAACAGAGTCTTGTGTGTGATGGCCTGGGAGTCTGATTCAGAGGCTGAACCAGAGGAATCCCATCCTGCACAGGAGTCCCCGCCTCCAGGGCCGGCTGAGCCAGGGCAGGGCCTTGAATCTGAAGCGCCTGCACCTGTGCCGGATCCTCAGGAGCAGACACCAGATGAATCCACTCTGGCTCCGGAGGTGATTGAGGACCCATTGCCTACAGGTGCGCCTCTCCCCCCAGCCCTGTCAAGGGAAGGTGAGCCTCCCCCTGGGTCCAGTAACCCTCCAGCCTTTCCTGAGCTGCAGAGGCTCAGGGCAGAGAGGCGGAGGGAACTGGGTTCTCTCAGGAGGAGTGCTCGCCTTAAGGCCAGAAGAGGCAGGTCACCTGTGGGCCGGGACCGCCCCTGGCCTCAGAGAAGATAAAGGCCAGTCAGCCCGGTCCCAGGTTGCGGGAGCAACGTCGTTGGAAACCTGTTTCTGCCAGCACCCAGACCTGTTCTTCCGGAGTTCCTGACCACGCTCGGCTTCCTGCTTTGGACCCCGCTTTGCCCTTGGTGGACAGTCTCCAGACTCTCGACCCAGGACCGGACTCTGACCACGCCTCTCGGTAATCCCCCCCCCCCGGTCCAGCACATTGTGACTCCAAGCATTGCACAGTGACAACACAGAGATACCTGTTGGTGCCTCTGGCTAAGGTCCAGTTGCGTGGTTATATTAATAGTTTGCAATCAGATTCCCCAATGTGAGCCACTGTAGGCAATGCAGAGATAGATGGATCAATGGTCTAATTTAGTTTCTTTCATTTCTAATACTGGAGACTCTAACACAGGGGTCAGCAAACTTTTTCAGCAGAGGGCTGGCCCACTGTCCCTCAGTCCTTGTGGGGGGACGGACTATGGTTTTTTTTGGGGGGGGGGAATGCCCCACGAATAACCCAGAGATGCATTTTAAATAAAAGCACACATTCTACTCATGTAAAAGCCCCAGGCAGGCCCCACAAATAACCCAGAGATGCATTTTAAATAAAAGGACACATTCTACTCATGTAAAAACACACTGATTCCCGGACCATCCTCAGGCCAGATTTAGAAGGCGATTGGGCCGGATCTGGCCCCCGGGCCTTAGTTTGCCTACCCATGCTCTAACAGCAGACAGAGTGGGTTTTGCTTGTGAATGGTCTGTCACTCTCACAAACTCTTCCACACCCTCTGCTAATTTTATTAGCAAAACACAGATAAGAGATTTACTGGTAATCCTTCACCTGGACACCTGTAATCCTGTGGTACAGCAGACTGCAGAGAACAAGGCTGCAGGGAAATTATGCTTTTAATAGACTTCTTCTGCCAGTATAGATGGGCTTTCTATGCTTCAAAAGGAGCAGGATAACATTTGTAAGATGTTATGGATCACTGAGTAACAGTGCTGGGAGCAGAAAGTGCAAGAGGAGATACAATAAATCTATGAGGGGAAATGTAAGTCATTTATCTACATAACTGATCTACTTAATACTTTAGAAAAAGATAGATACATTTCACACTTTCTTAAACTTGCAAAAATATAAATTGCTTTTCTGACTATTTGGATACAGCTTAGGTAGCACAGCAGTGCTGAGGGGTTATATAGAAGCAGGTTAGATGCAGGTTTGGGTTTACTAAATGTATAAAGGTAAAGGTAAAGGTACCCCTGCCCGTACAGGCCAGTCTTGCCAGACTCTAGGGTTGTGCGCTCATCTCACTCTATAGGCTGGGAGCCAGCGCTGTCCGCAGACACTTCCGGGTCACGTGGCCAGCATGACGAGCTGCATCTGGAGAGCCAGCGCAGCACACGGAACGCCGTTTACCTTCCCGCTGGTAAGCGGTCCCTATTTATCTACTTGCACCCGGGGGTGCTTTCGAACTGCTAGGTTGGCAGGCGCTGGGACCGAACGACAGGAGCGCACCCCGCCGCGGGGATACGAACCGCCGACCATGCGATCGGCAAGTCCTAGGCGCTGAGGTTTTACCCACAGTGCCACCCGCGTCCCACTATATACTAAATGTATACTAATGTATACTAAATGTATATACTAAATGTATACTAATGTATACTAAATGTATACTATACCTCCCACTAAAATCATCATCATCATCATCATCATCCTGAAAGTGATTTACTGCTGAACAGTTAAAGAGCTAGCTTTTTTTAAAAATTGGTCTAATATTTCTATTCATCATAAACCATGGTAGTTTGTAGATATTCTATCTGGTGAGGAATGTAAACTAATGAAACTTCAGACTATTCTAAGAATAGTTGTGGAAAAGCAGTTTAAAATATATGGTTTGTAATATATATGTTGACCTCACCACTACCTCCTAGTAAGCAGCAACAAGATTTCTGTACTCGGTTCCATTATTGTACTCACTCAAAATATAATAAACAATAATGTAAGATTTTTCTTCATTACAAATCTGCTGGGTGCCCTAAAGTTTTGGGAGTTCAAAGTTCCTGTTCTAATCAAGCAATTAACTAAGTGCACCTTATCCAGCACATGTGTTGACGTTTTTCAGTGTTGTTGTCCATAAAAAGAAGTAGAAAGTTAGGCTGAAATAGAATGTTATTTCGATTCTGATGCCTTAGTGCAGTTTCTAAGCATTGTGTATTCTAAATATGGAAATGATATGGGGAGTCCTCTGCCCTCTAAGTAATATTTTAACCTCATCATCCCCTAAGCCCAAAAGCAGCAAGGATGGCCAAGAGCGTTAGGGTTTATCCTATAGCCATCAAAAGGTTCACTTCTAAGACATATAATTTATTCCCCTTGTCTTTCTGTCTTTCCCCCCTCCCACAAATATCTACAAAATAAAGTAGGCATTTGTTTGTAACTGTGTTATATTTCTGCTGTCTCTCAGGGGTGGCAAGCATTATAGTAATTTGTTTATTTTTAATGGATAATCAATCCTCCATTTCTGAATTTCTGCTCCTTGAATTCTCAGAAATCCGGGAACTGCAGATTCTACAATTCCTTTTGTTCCTGATATTATACCTAGCAGTTGCATCAGGGAATCTTCTTATCATCTCTGCAGTAGTTTTTGACCATCACTTACATACTCCAATGTACTTCTTCCTAATGATCTTGGCCATCCAGGATCTGGGCTCTGTTTCTGCCATCATACCCAAATCAATGGCCAATTCTCTCAACAATACCAGACACATTTCTTATTCTGGATGTGTGGTTCAATTTTTCTCTTTTGTCTTCTTTGAAATATCCTATGTCTTTCTCCTAACAGTCACGGCATGTAGCCATATGCAATCCGTTACAATATGTTATAGTGATGAACAGGCAAGTCTGCGCACAAATGGTTGCTGGTGTTTGGTTCATTGGTCTCTGCTTTAGTCTCTTGCACACTGGAGGCACATTTTCAGCCTCTTTTTGCTCAAATGTTGTCAATCAATTCTACTGTGATATCCCACAGTTAGTAAAAATTTCATGCTCTAATTCATACCTAACTGAAGTTGCCATTCTTGCAATTACTTTAGTTACTGAGTTAGGTGGCTTTGTCTTCATAATTGTAACATATGTGCTAATCTTCACTGCAGTGCTAAGAATCCCCTCAGCTCAGGGAAGGAAAAAGGCCTTCTCCACCTGCCTTCCACACCTCACTGTATTTTCTGTGTTTATGTTCACGGGGTGGTTTGCCTACCTGAGACCTCCTTCTGATAAACCATCTATTCTGAATTATATATTAACTTTATATATAGCTTATATATTAACTTTATATATAGCTTTGTTCCACCCTTGTTGAACCCAGTGATCTATAGCATGAGAAACAAAGATATAAAGGTTGCCTTAGCAAAGCTGTTAGCTTCAGTGTGCTCTTTTTTTGTGTAGCTGTTGATTTTGTGTTCATTTAGTTACCCTTATTTACATGGAAAACAGTTTAAAAATATCTCAGCCATTGATATTGCTGATATGGAGGTGGAACTTGGCTATCGAGACTCTTTTATATGGGGAATTTAGGAAGTTTAGTTAGTCCATCTTCCTCCTGTATGACATAAATACCCATCTTCACACATTATGTACCTATGCTAAGTAAATAAAGAAGGGCACAGCAGGGATGAGTATTCTACTTCCATCCTCCAGCATCATTCCCCTAAGCCTCCATGATGTAAATTCCCTGAAGTTGTATTTCCAAAACTCAGTGGGGGTGGAGGCAGCAGAGGTGTAGCAAGGTCAGGTGGTACCTGCTGCAGATTTTTTTTGTCACCCCCCCCCCCCACACACATTGATATTATTAAAAGAAGGAAAAATAAGATACAGTTCCAAGTGTCATTTTCTGGTTTATTTACTTAACATTGTGAGCATAAGCACTTAAAACTCCCCCCCCCCAACTTTGTTCTCACACGCCACCTCTCCTCCTGTGTGTTCCAGGGTTTGGGTCCTGAGTTGAGGGAGCTTTTGCTTCTCTCCTTCCTGTCCTGCTCCGCTTGTTTGCTCACCTGCCTCCTTCCCGTCCTCTCCCTGCTTGTCGGCCTGCCTCCTCCAGCAGCCCGGGGGTGTGGGGCAATGGCACACCACATGCCTGCAACTCCCAAGCCTCCCCCGAGCTGTCAAAACAAAGGGGGAAGGCTGCCGGCAAAGCGGCACAGCTCCCCGCTTCCCTTGATGGCTCAGGGTAGGCTTGGGAGTCACGGGCAGGCGGTGCACCGAATGTCACCCCCCTCGGTGGTGACATCTGGGGCAGGCTGCTCCCACCACACACACCTTCCTACACCTCTACTGAACTCATAATCTTCAGATCTTGCTAAGTTTCATCTAGATGTTGAACAGCGTGGGAGACAAGATGAGCAATCTTTCTCAGTACCATCTTTCAGAACTGTGTGTTTCCATGAAGGACTGAAACTGCTGCAAACAAGTAGAGTCTTTCCCAGGGAGGTCCATGAAAACCATATTGTGATGCGTAGTACTGAAAGCTGTTGACAGGCTCAGCAGACCACCAGAGACAGGACTCCCTGGGTCTAGTTCCTAGTGTAAATTGTTTAGAGCAGTAGCCAAACTGTGGCCTGTGAGCTTCATTCAGGTGGTCTATGCAGTGTTGGTAAAATTAAAATTAAAAAATCATACAGCATCTAGCACAGCACATTATAATTGCTACAACAGGCAGAAAAAACATTAAGTAGCCTGTCAAGCAATATTCAAATGGTTCAAGGGCAAAAAAAAAAATAATGTTGGGAACCACCAAATCCATTTCAGTACCAAAGTCAGGCCAGAAATCAGATTGAAATTTATCTTGATCCTCCACAAACCTTTGGCAGGGAGACACCCCAAGATAAATTGTTGAGCAGCCAGAAATTATCCAGTATGGCGAGTTCATACAGGGGCCTTTCAACAACAATCTTCTTCAGCAGTTTTCTAGTAGAACTATTCACCCCCTTAAGGTACCATAGCCCATTGGCACACGCTTTTCTCATGCACTTGGCTAGCTGTCCTCTCATGGGTGAGGACTGAGTGTGCAGGTGATTGCCCTAAATACTTTAAGGATCCTGTCCACATCTTCATACAAATTGGAAAGTACATCTGAAACTACTGCTAATGTGGTTTCCAAATTGGAACAGATGTGAGTGATTTTTACCTATGAAAAGCTTTGCAATCTGGTCACAGTGGCTTACTGAGTGCTGGGATGCATGCTTCGCTGATGTGCTCCTATTGCATGCATTTCATTTAAATCTCATACCTGCTACATTTCTAAACCTTTGGAGGTAAGTCATAATCAAACACACACACACACACACACACACACACATTTAAACTGGGCTTCAAAGATGGCCAGCTTTTTCTTTGCGCCTTTTAATATCTGCATGACTGGGCATAGCCCTCCTGATGTTGTTGAACTACAACTTCCAGCATCCCTAACAATTGGCCATGTTGGTTAGGATTTATGGGAGTTGGGAATCCAACATCTGGAGGGCCATCCCTGTATTAAGGCACAGAGCCCCTGTCAACATAGTGCTATGGTAGTAGGAATGCGGGTAGCACTGTGGTCTAAACCACTGAGCCTCTTGGGCTTGCTGATCGTAAGGTTGGTGGTTTGAATCCATGTGACAGGGTGAGCTCCCATTGCTCTGTCCCAGCTCCTGCCAACCTAGCAGTTTGAAAGCACACTATGTATATATGAAAGAAAGCTACAATTTCTTTATTAAACAATGACAGAATATCGGGATCTGATATCAGTCTGTTGTGGTAATGCCCTGAGGAAAGGGGGTCATAATTCCTCTTGAAACAGAATTAAAAAACCATGGAGTCACCACTAAGAAGGCTGATTAATCTCATTTGCAGATGTTGTTGACATCTCTCTGTCTTGGAAGAGTGAAACTGTTGTAGAGTTACAGTGCCTACTGTGGCTGTAGAGACTGATATAGCAGAGGCATTTATTAACAGCAGCTAGAGCAGTAATGGAACTTGGAAAACCTTGCAATTAATGAATATTGATCACTGCTATAATATAGTGTGACAAACAGACATAATGGAAAATCTGTTGCGCGTCAAGGCCCAGGCGCACCCCCCAGGAATAATAAAAACACAATGACACAGAATTTTAGTTTAAAAGTTAATGGGCAAAATTTAGGCCATGACTTTATTGATTACAGAAATGTGAGTGATATTGGCTTAGGCATTGACAATAAGTATAACTGACTCCTGCCCGCCTTGCAGGAAGTCTGAAAGGGTAAACCACCAACCAAGGGAGCTCCATCAATGGCAACCAACTGAAGCTCAATCCGGAGTTCCTGTTGGGTCTGGCATGGCCCTAGGCCCTCAAGCAGACTTCAGACGAGATCCAGACCCACAGATTCCTCTAACGGAATACCCTTCTACCTGGAGGGGCAGGTGATGGCTTCGCCTCCCCTCCCCCACATCTCACTAAGCCAATGCCTAACCGCCAAACCTTACAAAGTTGTGACGATTGCTAAGAGGTAGGCAAAAACCAAATGGCCAGTGCCAATCCACCAAATAGAAAAATTCCTACCCAGCCCCTGTACCAAAACAGGCGACCAACCGGAGTCCAGAGCAAGGCCAAAGCAGACATTTAAAACTAGGGTGGGTGGGAGGGTGTTCGGCAACATGAAGCCAGATGATGGCCCTGACAATGTGCCACTGCCTTTTAAAGGCCCCCACGATCATGCCACCACTCTCTAATAGGCCAACAGGCTGGTGGCTTGATTGCGGGGCCACTGCAGGCTTGGGATCATCCCCCTCCTCTCCCATGGTTATGGGCGGGATGCCCTGAGCCTGTGCGCAATGCGGACCCTCGAATAGGAGGATCCGATTTGCCAAAAGTGAAGGTGGTGAGGGAAGAGGGGTGAATTTTTTTACACTGTATGGTGTCATTTTAATAAATATACAAATGAAACAACATATGGACGGATACGTACGTACAACATATATTGCAATATGGAGTCGATAAGCAGGCACTACTATTATTCTGTGCTTTCCAAGTTGCTTTGTTGAAGCATTCATTTTACTGGCTAATGACAATTAATTCTTATTTTGTAGCATAAAATAATAGGTTTAGTATTCCTGCCATAACCCATTTTTGTTAGTCATATCCTGTTTCATGATTTATGTGCATACAATTTTGGAATAAGATTTAAAAAGCAAAAAGAGTCACCAGTTCCCCAAACAAAAGAGCCAGGTTTTGCATCTATTTCATCAATATCTCCAGCTGAATTATTTTTAAACTGCCTTCCACACAAATGAAGGTATTTAAGCAAACATAAAATCCACAGTTACATGCAAAAAGAGGACAGTGAAGCTGACAGCTTTGCTAGGGCAACCTGGATATCTTTGTTTCTCATGCTATAGATCACTGGGTTCAACATGGGTGGAACAAAGGTATATATCACAGTTAATGCCAAATCCAGACCAGATGGTGTATCAGAAGGTGGTCTTAGGTAGGCAAACCACCCAGTGAATATAAATACAGAAAATACAGTGAGGTGTGGAAGACAGGTGGAGAAGGCTTTTTGCCTTCCCTGGATGGAGGGGATTCTCAGCACTGCAGTGAAGATTAGTACATATGTTGCAACGATGAAGAAAAAACAGCCTAACTCTATAACTGCACTGATCACAAGAATGACAACTTCAGCTAGATATGAGTCAGAGCAGGAAACCTTTAGTAACTGTGGGATTTCGCAGTAGAATTGATTGACAATATTGGAGCAAAACTGTACTGCAAAGGTCCCTCCAGTGTGCAATGTGCCATAGAAAAGACCAGTGATCCAAACACCAGCAACCATTTGCGTGCAGGCTGCCTTGTTCATCACCATTTCGTATTGTAGTGGGTTGCAAATGGCAACATAGCGATCATATGCCATGACTGTGAGGAGAAAGAAATCGGATCCCACAAAGGAAACAAAACAGAACACTTGAGCCACACATCCAGAATAAGAAATGTATCTAGTATTGTGAAAAGAATTAGCCATTGATTTGGGTATGATGGCAGAAACGGAGCCAAGATCCTGGATGGCCAAATTCATTAGGAAGAAGTACATAGGGGTGTGCAGGTGGTGGTCAAAGACTACTGCAGAGATGATGAGGAGATTCCCTGAGACAATTGCTAGGTACAATATCAGGAACAGAGAGAAGTGTAGAATCTGCTGCTCCCGGACAGCTGAGAATTCAAGAAGGAGAAATCCAGAAATGGAAGACTGATTATCCATGTTTTTTAAAACAAATCACTAAAATCCTTGCAACCTCTGGAACAAAATAGAAAGATAACTGTTAGCATAACTTACTAAGCAAGATTTACTTAATTCAGAAGAGAGTCAAAAAAAGATAAGGGAAATAAACCACAAAATGAAAACTTTAATGATGTGTTATTACAAGAGATAGTGACTCACCACTGCTTCCTTAACATCAGTGTTCTGCTGCTCATTTAATATGGGTTTACTTTGATCTTCTAAACACTCAGAACCTTGAGCTGTTATTATAGGTTAAACCTCTTTCAGCATTTGAATATGGGCACCTTAACAGTCCCCAAACCTCATTTGGGGTAAAAACAGCCCGACATAACACTCATTTCATTCAAATTTGATGAGACAGGCTGCCATATGTCCCATTACTGGTATTTCAAAGGCGTTTTGTGTTAAGCAACTTCCTAAAAAAAACTCAGCAATTTTGGGAGTTTCCTTAAAAAACACTGTGCTGAAAGTGTGTTGCTCTACAAATGGATAGCCCATAGTATCTGTAGCAGCCACAAAGGAAGTTAAGCATGGTTGTATCCTAGCTCCCACACTGTTTAATTTATATATAAATATTGTCCAGAGTTTAACATCCCCAGAGTATCATGCCCCTAAACTGGCCACAAAAGCCATCTCTGTATTATTATATGCAGATGATGCAGTCTTTCTATCTCAAACAACAGTGGGCCTAAAAAGATTTATGAGGGCATTCACAGGATACTGCCAAAGAGAACAGTGGGCTGTGAATTACAAGAAAAGGAATGCTGTTTTCAATAAACTATAGGGCCCATAGATGGTATATGGATAATCAGTTGATCAAACAAGTTAAAGTTTTTAAATACCTTGGCCTTATTTTTCAGTCAACAGGGTCATGGGGAGCACATCAGAAATACGCAAAGGAAAAAAAGTCTCAAAGCACCAAAATTCTGACACATGTTTTCTGTACAAAAGTTGGCAATCACATACCATCAGCACTTGAAGTGTTTAAAGCTAAACCCATAGCACATTTATTATATGGGGCTCAGATTTGCCCAGGCGCTCACCTTGGATCTACACAAGCTGTTCAGTCTAAGTTCTTAAGGCAATTTTTTCCTGTTCCATCCTGTGTTCCAAATGCTCCATTGAGCTTAGAGGCTAGTCTCCTCTCTGTTGAATTATAGATTTGGTGTAGGACATTTAGTTATTGGCTTTGACTAAATTTAAACCCCACCGGCCTACTACCCTTAGTATCACAAGATTGCCATGAGAGCGTCTGGATTTAAATTGTCAACCCAAAGCTTTACTTTTCTGGTTTTTCATCACAACAGTTATTAATTAAAAAGCTCAACAACTCTATGCATACACTTCACACACACACACACACACACACACACACACACGTATTCTCCCCCTCACAACCAGGCATTTCCTACACTGATTGTAACAGAACAAAATAGTAAGAACAGCGAGGCAAGACTTTGTTCTTAGGGCTGTTGCTGGGCCATTCAAACCATTCAGGCTTTACTACTTCTTAGCGGCACTGCCAGATTGGCTGAATGGTGAAGTAAAAATAAGCAATCTAAATGAGAGCAGATTATAGGTTTAAAACACAAACTTCAGTTTAAGTATAGAGGTAAGCCACGTACAAATTTACAATGCGCTACAAAGCAGACACCTGCAAACTAAGTTTCCTACATAGCCTATGCACTGTGTAAGCAGTAAGCATGTTCTACAGCAGGGATGAGGAATTTGTGACCCTCCAGATCTTGTTGGATGGACTCCCATCATTGCCAACCAGCATGGTCAGGAATTATGAGCATTGTAATCTAGAAACGCCCGGAGTTTCACAGGTTCCTCAGCTCTGTTTTACAGTCTTGCATATTATGCTCCCTTACAATTTAGCCCCCGTGCACCTACTTTTTCCTTTGATCATCCCAGCATAATTCCCTACCTCTTTTGATTGAAGACATCCCTGAATAACTTTGACACATGTACTGGATAACATGTACCTTTTTCATTAAATGCTTCATTAAGGCAAGAACTTTGAGATCTCAAAAGTTTATGAACATCCATCATTTGTGTAACAAATCCTGCAGTATTGTTGAAGTGGACACTGTGTTTTGATTGAGCACAAACATGGCACCAAAAGCAGGATGTTTACACTTGGATAAAAAACATCTATTACACAGCAATTCTTCACCAGAATATCCCTAAATTCAATTACATTGTATATTCACTAATTGTCTTGATTTATGATTTACAGAATTATTAAGGTTGTAATGACAGAATGTTAAAAAGCTAGCTGCTCTACCAGCCCAGTAGTAACCTGTAAATAGCATCAAAGGATCATATTATTATTGAGAAACAATGTATAAATTTAATAAATCTAATCTAAATCTAAGCTGTTTCTGCTGTACAAACCCTCTGTATTTCTGCAATACCTAAACTGTATCCCAATGCAGATAATGACAATTTTTATATATTGAATTTGAAAAAAGTGCAGTATATATCTGCCATTAAGTAGATAAATGACTTACATTTATTCCATAGATTTTTATTGGCTTCTCATGCACTTTCTGCTCCCAGAACTAAGTGTTTCCCAGTGTGCTAAGATGCATTATAAGTGTTCCCCTGCTCTTGTTGAGGCAGGAAAATCATATCTTTACTGGCAGTAAGAGTTTAACACAACCATCAGGAGGTGGTTTATTAATATGATCTTAATTTCCCTGAGGACTTGGCCTCAGCAAGCCACTTCAAGCCATGACTGCAGGTGTGTAGAAAAATTAATTTTACAATCTATGTTTTCCTAACGTAATTAAGAGAAACTTTATCTATAGGAGTTTCTGACAATGACATAGCATTCAAAACAATCAATATTGCATACAGTGACTCATAGACAATATACAGGGTTTAAGATGGGGATCTTTTCTAGTCAACTTCTAGATGCTGAGGAACCTGAGACCCGCTGAATAAAAAGCATGTGGCTGACCATTGAGCTATGGATTAAGATGGCATGCGTATCATTGCTTTACTGGTCTCGAGCATTTGCCTTTGCAACTATTTGTTGTAAGATTTGGGGCTACTACTGTTACAGAAAGGACCAAAGGTTTCAGTAATGGGTGATAATGGCAGCTTGTGGAAAAACAAAAATGTTGTGGCCATTTTGGTTTTGCAATGCAAGTTAATGGAATTTCTAGCTTCATAAAACACTGGAAGAAAAAAAGTGCCCTGCAGGACACCATAACAACTCTGGACATTACCTTGCAAGTAGAAATGTTGCCACTGTGACAGTGCCCATGATAGCCTCCCACAGAGCTGGTTCAGTAGAACACCATGTTCAATAATATCAAAAGCTGTTGAGAGATCTAGTAGGACAGCCAGGTTACACTTCCCGTCTCTACCTTGGGCACATAAGATATTAGACATCTCAAATGGAACTGCCACAGTTGTGGCATTCAAGTCTCTATGAAGTTGAGATTACTCTCAAAGTATTAAGCAGACCATTCACAGTTGGCCTCCACATGCTCCAGAGCCCCATCCCTCATATCTGATGTGACTGCTCCGTGATTTCAGTCATGGGATTTTTGTCTATCACATGACGGTGTATGTTTTGACTCCACAGAGTGGGAAGTGATGGAGACAGGATGTTTGTGTTACTGTGTTCCCTGAAGTGGGACTATTGTCCTTTGTCCTTTTTCTCTTTGCTGTCTGATGCTAGAGAGAGGGAGCCATGTTGCAGTGCTCTGTGTGTGTTTATATGTAAATAAAGTAGACTAGCCAAAATGCTGAGTTGCTAAGGTCTGTTACGCAAACTGCAAACACTCTGAGGATCCCTAAGTGTGCCGGTGACTATTGGCATCGGTCACTGTGATGTTCAGGCAGAAGAAAGCTTCTGAACCTCCTGAATGAAAGACCAGGAGGGAGGGAACATGCCAGTCAGGCATGTGTCTCTGCCAGGGTCATACTCAAGTGTAGGACGAGCTCCTGACAGTGACAAGCCTCTGGACCTCATGGAAAATCTCAGCTGGAACAGTGGGAATATATGTGGATTAAAGGGCTAAAATTTACATTGTGTTATTATACCACTTTAAACAGTCAAAGAATTCTGGGAACTGTAGTTTGTTAGGGCTGCTGAGAGTTAGGAGACCCATATTCCCTTCACAAAGTTTGAACTCTAAAAGTGGTTAAACAAGCCCTATTTCCAGGGAAATGTGGAAATTGTAGCTATGTGATGATTGCTTAGTGGTATGATACTGTTTTAAATGTATAGTGCAAATAAATGTAATGAATTAATAAATAAATAAATGTTCATGTACTCTCACATACATTCATTATCTATTAATTAAATTTTCAGAAATAGCGGAAAATCTATTTTCCTTGGGGGAGTTCTTTGCCCAGTTGTGTTGAACTCTTGGGAGCATGTGCCAGGGAACACAACAAACATAACAATATAGTGGCAATTTTGTACTGCCAATGAAAACAGAGTTTTCACTGCCTTGGAGGGTGGGAGGCAATGGAGCGGGGTGAGAGAATATAAATAAAATTTCAGCTGTGCCCGTATGGATAGATGGACATCTAAAGACAACAGAGAGGAAGACACATCATAATTTGGGGAGAAAGTTGACATGAAGAAAAATAGTAAGTTATTAATATCATTTTACCTTGAATGACTGGACATGTATGTCTTTTTTAACAAACAAACTAACTAACTAGTCATCAAATCCCTACATTTCTTCTCTTGAAATGATTGTCCCACATAAATCAGAGCATGTGATTTGCCTATAGAGGAACTACTAATGGGATACTTTCATTTGGCACGGTAAACAGTACTATAATCTGAAAGCCAAAAATAAGATGCTGGCTCTTACACTGATTAATTCTATTTCGTACAACATGCACTATTCAGATCATTTCCAGAGGGTAGTCATATGTCATCCATTCAAGTGGAAACATATTAATCTGCATTATTTAAGAGACTTTATTATAGCCTTTGGTGACAACAATCCAACCTTAAGGAACTACTTATGTATTTATTTTATGTTATCCTGAAAGTTTGTGACCAACTGAGGGACTCTTTATAGAACATTAATTAGAATTATATGAGCAAAATTTAACTGAGTACAAAGTCTAAGCTCTCAGAATTCTCCATTCCATTTTGCATGAATGGGGAGGGAAGCTGCTTCTCTTCTTTGTACTCTTTGAATACATCCTCCTCTACATCTTTAGTAAGACTGGGAAGGGAGACATAGCAATAGTCTTTAAGTAATGCCAATATTCCCTTTATTGTGTGAAAGGGAAACAAGAACAACTTGAGACCTACAGTGCTTCTCTGGGAACTGAGCATCATTAAAAACTGTTTGGGAATACATAGCAAAATACATCAGCAAACACGTATTTTATTTCAAGCTCTATTTTGGTCTAAGAATATCCATACCCTTTAGATAATGAAACAGCATCTCCTAAACAGCTCAAATAAAGTGAACATTTTAGTGAACCATAGTGCTACAGTGCATGTTGGGAAGCTACACTAACAGTATAATACAATGTGATGCACAGAGACCCCATTGTTGCTGAAAAGCAGAAAGGCAGAACATGGTAGTGCCAACTCAGGTGGCAGAAAAAGGCATTGTGCGGGCTCCTTAGTCTGGTAGAGTGGTGGCTTGAAATACATGGGTCCAATACATGGGTCAAATTTTCAGGGTACCCTGTTAAAGAGATTCAGGGGGAATGTATTCTTTCTGGATGCCCAGATGGGTGTCAACCAGCCATAAAACTCCCTAAGATGGTGTTCTGGAGGGATCTTCGAGAAATGATACACCTCATAGGGTGATCCTAAAGCCCAGCATCAACACTGAAGGAATAATCTCCTGTGGGTTGGGTGATTCAGGATGTACAACCAATTCCTTTGTGAAAACTTACTGCTATCTCTAATCAATAAACTTCTCCTTCATGAAGCCCATCCCTCAGTGGCCAAGGCTCACCACATGGGCCCTCAAAATATCCATAAGCCACAAAGAAAAGCTAGATGATTTAGTGTTGAACATATGCTAGTTATAAATTTAGTGTGACAGGTTCTAATTGTGTGTTCATAAATGGTTTTATATTTATTCATTAAACCACTTCAAACTGAATTAAATACAGAGTTGTTGTTTTCTTCCAGGGTTGCCATGCTACTTAACATTAAGTAAAAAATGGATAATCAAACATCAGTGTCTGAGTTTCTTCTCTTGGAATTCTCAGAAGCTCGGGAACTGCAGATTCTACACTTCTTTCTCTTCCTTGGAATGTTCTTAGCAACTGTGACAGGGAATCTTCTCATAATCTTCGCTGTAGCTTTCGACCACCGCTTGCACACCCCAATGTACTTCTTTCTGGTGAATTTGGCAATGCAGGACCTTGGCTCTGTTTCAGTTATTATCCCCAAATCCATGGCCAATTCCCTCATGAACACAAGGCACATTTCATATTTTGGATGTGTTTTTCAGGTCCTCTTGTTCTTCCTCTTTGTTGGATGTGATGTTTACCTGCTTACAGTCATGGCATATGATCGGTACATTGCCATTTGTGATCCCCTGCAATATGAAATGATAATGAACAGGAGAGCTTGCACCCAAATGGTTGCTGGTGTGTGGTTTGGTGGTCTTCTAAATGCAGCTTTAAACACCGGTGGAACGTTTTCAATGCCCTTCTGTTCCAATGTCGTCAATCAGTTCTTCTGTGAAATCCCACAGTTACTTAAGCTTGTGTGTTCTGACTTGTACCTAATTGAAATTGGAATTGTTATGCTTAGTACTACTATTGGGTTTGGCTGCTTCATTTTCATCATTGTTACTTATGTACACATCTTCAGTGCTGTTCTGAAAATCCCTTCAGCTGAGGGAAGAAGAAAGGCCTTCTCAACTTGTCTACCCCACCTCATTGTCTTATCCACATTTTTCCTTACAGCAGGCTTTGCTTACCTCAGACCCACCTCTAACACTGCCACACAACTGGATTTGTTGTTTACTATACTATATTCCATGGTTCCACCCATGCTGAATCCAGTAATTTACAGCATCAGAAATAAGGACCTCAAGGCTGCCCTGGCAAAACTTGTAGGTCTGAGGTAATCTTTTGAAAAATGCTTTCTCTGTTGCTTTCTTTAAGCAATGGTTTGGTTTGTACTTTTTTGTCTTATTATTTTATAGAGAAAAGAATAAGTGATGCTTGGGATTAAATCTACTATGGACCTTTTGGGGTAATAGTGGGGGAGTGGGGCTAGATTGAATCCTAAACTCATTCAGCTCAGTTACATGGTCTAGCCCCCTGTGTAGAAGACTATTTGAAAGGTGTGCTTTCCTTCTGTCAGGCTTAGGCAGAGTAGCAGCCCAGCCTTGCTGCTGAATGGTGTTTGGCTCTAGTGTAACATTACACTGGCTTAACATATACCAGTTTCCTTCAAATGAAGTTCATGTGCAGAGGATTGCTATCTTTGTATATCCTTTCACAGAGAGAATTTAGCAGTTTAACTTAAAAAAGAGTAATACCCAATTTAAGGGCTTCTCCCCACTTCTACTTGTCCCCTGCTTAGAAATCACAGGTCCGAGCAGCTTTCTGGGTCCAAGCAGTTTTGCCTTTGCTCTGCCTCTTTCTTCCAGAAAACCCGCTCTTCTGTGCTAAATTGGAATGAACAGAAATCCACGGAAAACCTGGCTGCTATTTGTTCCAATTCAGTGCTCAAGATAGGGTTTTTTTTCCAACTCTACTGATGTAATCTGTAGCAGCAATTTACCAAAATCCATTCCTCCATACTAAGATCCTCTTGTAACTCCCTAGCTCATATCCTCATAAATGGTCGTCTTTGGGTATCAATTTCAATAATTATAAATATCACCTATTCAACCTGTATCATTTGCTGATGTTAATAAAATTCCAAATTTTGGTTCAGCTCTTTACTTTCCATATTTTCATTAAGTACAATAATGCAACCCTTCTATATATATATTTCCCATCAGTCTGGAGATTTCAGCAAATGGTTTCACATCTTTTATAGTAACTACTTTTGTGTCCAATTCTGTTTGAAACCATGGTGGCCAATCTCTGAGCAAACCATATGTATGTATGAAAAAATATTGTGAAATGGTTATGTATGTTGCAAAAGGTCTGGACACATCCCCCCCCCCTTATTTTTCACCACTGGTACACACCACCCCAATATCCCCAAACATTGTGGGATGCAAGGAGTTCTGGGCAGTTACCCAGGGTCTGTGTTTCTTTTTGGACAATGAGGCATGGTGGAGACTCAGGTGTCTTTAATATATATGGTTTATTTATACATGTCTACAACCTGAGCCTAGATGGAGACGTTCAATGCATTACAATCCAAGAGGATTACTTGCTTCTCCCACAGGCACAGCAGGCTTGCATCTGCCATGTTCTCTTTCTTTTTATTACAGCCTTTCACAGACAACCCACATGATGCGCTTCGGGCCCCCTGCTTCCTCCTTGTTGCTACTAACTCATAGAAAAATTATACATCTCTGAGCCTTGTCATTTAAACTGAAATTCTACACCCTTTAAACCCTTTCGTCTCTGCCCATTAAAACACAGCTGAAGGAAGGGCCGCAGCCCCACCCCAAACCTCCCCAACTCGCCAAGTCTTCACCCTTTTGATGGCTGCACAATCAAAGGGCAACCAGGGCTGGGGTGGATGCAACTTTACCAAGATCAGTCTGCACATATCTACACAATATAGGCTTGGTAGTTAACCACTGTCATCAATTCTCCCTGTTTTTTCAAAAGATTCTCACAGAAGAGCAAATTATTAAGTTCCCACCTTTTATTTTGGCTGTGTCTGAGTAGGCATAATCAGTTAGCCCACAAATCTTAAGACTAGAGAATGTGCTTCCCAAGTGTAAAGAAAATTTATGGGCCAAAGACATCCCAAGTTAGGCTATGTTCAACAGAATTAAGTAAGTTTTTTTACTTATTATTTTGTGTAAATTGCATATACAAACATATATGGTAAATAAGAACAAAATACATCATTTCAGGAAAGTGCATATAAAATGTCTATTTGAGTAGTGTACTTTAGAAAATATATACAATTTCAATGTGCTTCTTTTTTGCACATTTGTTGTTGTTGTTGGTGTTGGCATCCATCTGTCTGGAGAGAAAATGGGATGAAGTCAAACTACTGCAGAATCATAATGCCTTTGAAAATTCAAAGCATTAAAAACTTTTTCTGTCTACTCAGAAGACCTGTTGGACTCAATTGGTCTTACTCCAAGCAAGATCCCATCTGCACCATGCAATTAAAGCAGTATTATACAACTTTTAACAGTTATAGATTCACCCAAAGAATCTGGGGAGCTGCAGTTTGTTAGGGGTCCTAAGGGTTGTTAGGATACCCCTATTACCTCCACAGAATTTAAACTCTGAAAGTGGTTTAACAATACGTATTTCCAGGGAAATCTGGGAATTGTAGCTCTGTGATGATAGTTTAGTGGTATGATACTGTTTTAAATGGATAGTTCAAATGGGGCCTAAATGTGTATAGAACATCATCCTGGTCAATAACATGCAACGATTAATCTAAAAGCACAAATTCAAAAACTAAAACCAGCTAAATCTTCATCGTTTAAAAACTATCAGAGAAGGAGTTAATATTCTGTTACTGGATTATGTGATTTTTAAATCATTTAAATTGTTCATTGCTCAGAGAACCTCAGTTATAACTTATGGGTGGATAATAAATGTAATGAATTGATAAATAAATAAATAAATGTACTTTCAAAGACATTCATTATCTTAATTATATTTTCAGAAATAGCAGAAAATCTATCTTTCTTGGGGGAGTTCTTTGCCCAGTTGTGTTGAACTCTTGAGAGCATGTGCCAGTGAACACAACAAACGTAATAACATAGTGGCAATCTTGTATTGCCAATGAAAACAGACTTTTGACTGCCTTGGAGGGTGGGAGGCAATGGTACAGGGTAAGAGAACATACATAAAATTTCAGCTGTGCCTGTATGGATAGATGATAATCTAAAGACAACAGAGAGGAAGACGCATCATCATTTGGAGAAAAAAACCGACATGAAGAAAGATAGTAAGTTATTTATATCATTTTACCTTGAATGACTGGACATGTATGTCTTTCTTTAACTAACTAACTAGTCATCAAATCCCTACATTTTCCTCTTGAAATGATTGTCCCATTTAAGTCAAAGCATGTGAGCTGGCTATAGAGGAACTGCTAATGGGATACTTTCATTTGGCAATGTAAATAGTAATATAATCTAAGAACCAAATATGAGATTTTGGCTCTTACACGGATTAAATCTATTTCTTACAACATGCAGTATTCAGATCATTTCCAGAGGGTAGTCATATGTCATGCATTCAAGTGGAAACACATTAATTGCATTAATAAAAAGACTTTACTATAACTATTGGTGACTACAATCCAAACTTAAGAAGAACTACATATGTGTTTATTTTATGTTATCCTGAAAGTTTGTGACCAACTGAGGGACCTTTTATAGACCTTTAACCAGATTTATATAAGCAAAATTTAATTGAGTACAAAGTTGAAGCTCTCAGAATCCTCATTCATTTTGCATGAATGGAGAGGAAAGCTACTTGTCCTCTTGGTACTCTTTGACTACATCCTCCTCTACATCTGAGGTAAGACCGGGAAGAGAGACATAGCAAACTTAAAGACATAGACATAGCCTTTAAGTAATACCCATATTCCATTCATTGTGTGAAAGGGAAACAAGAACAACCTGAGACCTACAGTGCTTCTCTGGGAACTGAGCATCCTTAAAAACTGTTTGGGAATACATAGCAAAATACACCAGCAAACAGTTGTTTTATTTCAAGCTGTATTTTGGGCTAAGAATATCCGGTACCCTTTAGATAATGAAACAGCATCTCCCAAACAGCCCAAATGAAATGAACATTTTACTGAACCATACTGCTACAATGCATGTTGGGAAGCTACACTAAATTTTCAGAGACGCCGTTGATGGAATCTTTCAAGGAGTTGGAGATGACGTTTATAGGTGTTCCATGTTTCACAAGCATACAGTAAGGTTGGTAGTACAATAGCTTTGTAAACAAGCATTTTAGTTTCCCTACGAATGTCCCAGTCCTCAAACACTCTGATTTCAATCTGGAGAAAGCTGCGCTCACTGAGCTCAGGCAATACTGAATGTTGGCATCAATGTCGGTCCTTGTGGAAAGATAACTGCCCAGGTAGGAGAACTGAACGACCCTTTCCAACGTTAAATCATTGAGTTTGATTTGTGGCATTGCAGAGTGGTTATTTTGTGCTTGTTGGTGCAGCACTTTGTTTTTTTGGATGTTGAGCAACAGGCCAACCTTTTTGTTAGCTTCTAATTGTGTCTTCATAGAGGATTTGATGTTTATTCATTAAACCACTTCAAACTGAATTAAATACTGAGTTGTTGCTTTCTTCCAGGGTTGCCATGCTACTTAACATTAAGTAAAAAATGGATAACCAAACATCAGTGTCTGAGTTTCTTCTCTTGGAATTCTCAGAAGTTCGGGAACTGCAGATTCTACACTTCTTTCTCTTCCTTGGAATGTTCTTAGCAACTGTGACAGGGAATCTTCTCATAATCTTCGCTGTAGCCTTTGACCACCATCTGCACACCCCAATGTATTTCTTTCTGGTGAATTTGGCAGTGCAGGACCTTGGCTCTGTTTCAGTTATTATTCCCAAATCCATGGCCAATTCCCTCATGAACACAAGGCACATTTCATATTTTGGATGTGTTGTTCAAGTACTTTCGTTTCTCTTCTTTGTTGGATGTGATGTTTTCCTCCTTACAGTCATGGCATATGATCGGTACATTGCCATTTGTGATCCCCTGCAATATGAAATGGTAATGAACAGGAGAGCTTGCACCCAAATGGTTGCTGGTGTGTGGGTTGGTGGCCTTCTGCATGCAGTTTTAAACACCAGTGGAACATTTTCAATACTATTCTGCTCCAATGTTGTCAGTCAGTTCTTCTGTGAAATCCCACAGTTACTTAAGCTTGCGTGTTCTGACTTGTACCTAATTGAAATTGGAATTCTTATGTTTAGTTTTACAATTGGGGTTGGCTGTTTCATTTTCATCATTGTTACTTATGTACACATCTTCAGTGCTGTTCTGAAAATCCCTTCAGCCCAGGGAAGAAGAAAGGCCTTCTCAACTTGTCTACCCCACCTCATTGTCTTCTCCACATTTTTACTTACAGTATGCTTTGCTTACCTCAGGCCCACCTCTAACACTGCCCCACAACTGGATTTGATATTTACTATAATATATTCCATGGTTCCTCCCATGCTGAATCCAGTAATTTACAGTATGAGAAATAAGGACCTCAAGGCTGCCCTGGCAAAACTTTTAGGTCTGAACCTGAGGTAATCTTTTAAAAATGCTTTCTCTGTTATTTTCTTTAAGCAATGGTTTGGTTTGTATTTTCTTTACATATTATTTTATAGAGAAAGGGGATAAGCTGTACTTGACTTTAAATCTAAGGTGGATCTCATGTTCTTCCCCAAGATTCATACTCTAATCACCCTAATGTCACGTGGAGGTTAATTTTTTCTTTTTCTTTTTTAATAATTCCATTTTTATTATGTTTTCAGCACGAATGAATATCCCTCGAAGTGCATTAAAACAAATGAAATATCTAAATAAGAAAATAACTTAAGAGGAGCAAGATCTTCAGGGATAAGCATTGGGATTTAGTTTGTCTCTGGTTTGGTCAATTGTTTTTCAGCATTTAGTTCCTGACCCCAGCTCTGTTGAAGACAGACCAGTATAAAATGCTCAGCCAACTGAGTGGAAGCTGGTTGAGCTGTGGGTGGCATAAATTTCAAAAAAGGGCTGTTCCAGACACATGGTTGGGGTAGGACTGGGGGAGGTGGGCTAGGCTGTATTTTAAGCCTGTTTGGCTCAGTCTCATGGCCTGGCAGCCGGCATAGAAAACGGTTTGAAAAGTAAGTCCAAGTTGAGGGTAGTCAGGGGGAATGGCAGAAGCGGGACCAGGTGGGGGGAGTGCTTAGGCTATATCCTAAGCCTATTCAGCTAGGTCATATAACCTGGTTTAGAGCACTCTCATTTTAAAACAATAATTTTTAATTAAATCCTTACAGCATATTACAACATCACACAAACATACCATATCCCACCCTAACCAAGATGATAAAGTTTGGGCAATACATCAGAAATAACATCCAAATACGATATAAGTTCTCATCCATGAAAACATTTGTACACAGGGTAATATACAGATTATGCTTACCAAAAGTTTTTATAGTGTGAAGGAGTTCCTCTGTTTTAATTTTTAGCCATATACTTAATAAAACCTTTCCAATCAGTTGCAATTGAATCATTATGCTTCAGCTTTTGTGCCAATTTCATTTTATTGCTCTCTTTTTTCCTCAAGTGCTACTTGCCCTAATTTGTTTCACCTTCTCGTATATTGTTATTATGAGCCTGGCTCCTAGACAACCTATGAGGGGTCTGAAGCTAGTGCTATTTCCTGTGAAAGGTTAAGAAGCAGTGCCAGGTCTGGACATTAGAGGTGTTTTGTCCAGGGGCTGGTTTTATTTCAACAAATCTTTCCAGAACTGAACCACTTTCCCACATCTCCACCACATATGCTGATTTGAGCAAACATTCCACAAGGTGATCAGCAGTTTGCTGAATAAGGAAAGTATGGGCAAAAGGTATAGGCATGAGATATCCCTCTCAAGTACTACCTCTTTTGTCAAGGCTGAGACAGATTTTAAAGGAAGTTTCAGTTTTCCCCACACTGAAGTCCAGACACATTGAAGTTGGAAAACTGCCAGACTTCAGAACTCTTATCAGTTGCAGGACTTTGTGAGCAACTGAACTAAAGACTTGGCTGTGGACTTTAACACAGCAAAGACTTTGAAAGAAAAAACCCTCTCTGGGCTCAGAGAGCGAAGACAACTTGTAGCATCTATAAATAGTGTATGTATAGTAGTACATATTGGTGTTTGCCTAGTGAAGACCACTCTGCTAAATGGCTGTTTTCTGTGGTGAGTTTTACTGCTTGTCTGAGCTTCTGCAGCACATGCACCCAACACCCCAACAGCCTGCCCTTGGCCAGTGCAGATAGGTAAATCATAGAGTTGGAAGGGATCCTAAGGGTTATCTACTCCAACCCCCTTCAATGCATTCATGACAGATGTCCATCCAACTTCTGCTTAAATGATCATGATAAATTAAAGATTGACACTGTTTATCTAAACTACTGTAGCAAATACAAAATTTCTTTTTTCATTAATTGGTTTATGGATATTATACTAAAAAAGCAACAACAATGGTCTTATGCAACTTTGTTTTTATATGGTTTTGGCATTTTAGGTATGGCCTTTTTTAAAGCAAATGGATTATACATTTTCTAAATAAATATAAGGGCACTTCTTGTGATACTTCTATTTCCTAGGGAAGGTGTGGGCAATCTAACCAATCAATATTAGCTTACAGCCATGGCATATTCATAGTGAAGCAATAGTAAGTCTGCCTCAGGGTAGACCTAGTAGCCTGGTAGAAAATTGAAACATAGATCTGCATTATGAGCATGCTCAGAACTGTTTCCTTGAAGGCCAATCCTCCATAGAACTCTGAGCACTTCTGGTAACCAAAGAAGCAAAAATGAGTGTTTCCTACTTTAAGGTTTTTGTGTTTTTTGTAAAATGTTTTGTTTAGCATTTAATACCTGCTTTGTGAATTTGTTAAAGAAAGAGAGACAGAGAGTGGCCAAACAAGCAGCTTTGGGCACAGTGTGAGTCCATTGGGCACAGTGTGAGTCCATTTCAACTGACATTCATCAGTTATTCAGTTCAGTGGTTTTCAACCAGTGTGCCATGCCACCCTGGGGTGCCTTGAATGATGGTCAGGGGTACTGCAGGCAACACTGGCCTCCATCCCTCTTTTGTTCTCTCCCTTCTAAGATGTCTTCTCATGGCAGCAGCTGCCTGGAGGACTCTCGTGGAGAGGGGAGGAGGCTGAGGGAAAACTCCACAAGGGTGTGTGTGACTGTCTTGTGGGGAATCGCCCCCCAAGCCTCAGAAGCCCAGTTATGTTACAGCCCCTCACCCCTTTTCAAACACCCTCCATCTGGGCAGATGTCGCCACTGCCCCTGGTCTCTGAGCTGCCCTCCCACCTAAAAGATAGGTGCCTTCTCACACTGCCCCATATGGCCCCATATGGAGAAAGACCCCAGCCTTGGCAACCCAACAGGGATTGGCCAAAGGTGAATGTGAGGCCAACACCTTCCTTACTTTGGGAGTCAGCAGTGGGTGCCACCAGGCCTACATGGCAGAAAGCCTCCCTTTTGGTGAAGGACACTGAACTCCCAGGCAGGCATTGCATACAACAAGCACAAGAAAGACCAGTCTGCTTGCTGCCTGCCCAGCCTCTCATTTGTCTATCCATTCCCAAGAGCAAGGAGTGGCAGACTGGCTGGCTGGGCTACCTCAACCACTTGCTTGCTTACTCCAAGACCACCTCAGTTTCTGGCAACCAGCACCCCTTGGCCAACCCCAGAGGACCATATGCATGGGGAGCTTGTAGCCAGAGCCACTGCAACAAACAGCCATGCAAGCCTATGGGAGGCAGAGACGTGAGCAGGCATCAGAGGAGGACGGGAAGAAAAGAGGGATGAAGGCCATGGTTGCCCGCAGCACCCCTGACCATCATTCAAGGCACCTAAGGGTGCCACGGCACACTGGATGAAAACCACTGGTGTAAAAGATTTCAGTCTTAGCAGTGTAACACTTCTTTGAAGTCTCTCAGCCCCATTCACCTCACAGAGTGTTTGTTGTGGGGAAGGAAGGGAAAGGAAAATGTTAGCCGCTTTGAGACTCCTTCAGGTAGTCATAAAGCAGGATATCAAATCCAAACTCCACCTCCTCCTCCCCTTCTTCTTCTTCTTCTTCTTCTTCTTCTTCTTCTCCTTCTTCTTAATTTAAGCAGCCACTGCCAGCAACCCACCACACACACTTAGAGAAAAGTGATTTAGGAACTTTAAAAATCCCCCTCTGGTGCAAGCCCCTAAGCAGAACTTTGGATCATAGTCATTATAAACATAACTGAATCTCAACCCTCAAAATACACATCTGATTCACATCTGCTGAGCTGTAGAAGGCTCGCGAGAATTAAACCTTCTGGGTATAAATTAGTAATGAGACATTGATAAAGCTCATTGCTAACCATTTCACCCCTTTGTTGAATACCTTAGCTTCCAATATCTGCCTTTCAGTGGTAGAGATTACATTGGTTGGAATGAGTCTCGATAACAGGGAGGGCAGTCAGAGAGCCACCACCAAAGGATTATTTCATTTTGTCTTCTCTTACCATTAGAAAGGAGTGCATGTAGAACACATCACCAGGGTAGGCTTCCTGGCAAGGTGGATGATGTAGCAACGGAGGAGGCACAAGCCTTTTTGGACAACTAATCACAAATAATCAAATCATGTTTGCCAAGAAAGATTTCCTGGTTCAACTAAATAAGAAAGAATGAGAAAGAAGTAGTATGGCAGCTTTCTTTCCCAGGCACCAAACAAAGGTCTGAGATACACAATGATGAACCAGTCAAGAGCAAATGGATTCCTTCTACATGGATTCCCTGATATTCGGGAGGTGCAGGTATTTCACATCAGCCTTTTTGTAATAATATATTTGGTGGCCCTCATAGAAAACCTTATCATCATCACTGTCATCTTCTACAGCCACCAGCTTCATACACCCATGTACTTTTTTCTTGCCAACCTGTCATTGCAAGACATTGGCTCCATATCCGTTACAGTTCCCAAGTCCATTGCAAATTCCTTGATGAAGACCCAAACCATCTCTTACTCTGGATGTGTCTGTCAAGTATTCTTCCTTGTTTTCTTCATGTTGTCTCATTATCTCCTCCTTGTTGTTATGGCATATGATCGCTATGTTGCCATCTGCAACCCACTGCATTATGAGACTGTCATGAACAAGAAAGCTTGCATTCAGATGGCAACCAGTGCATGGATTGGTGGACTTTTCTATGCAACAATGTACACCGGAACAACGTTCAGAGTTGAGTTCTGTTCTAATGTCATCAATCAGTTTTTCTGTGAAATCCCACAACTGCTGAAGAACTCTTGCTCTGACTCGGATAACACTGTGATTTGGGTTGTGACTTTTGGAATTTGTTTAGCTTTCATCTACTTTGCTCTTATTGCTTTTTCTTACGTTCAGATCTTCAGAGCAGTCCTGAAAATCCCATCCAAACAAGGGAAGCAAAAAGTCTTCTCAACCTGTTTGCCTCATCTTGTTGTTATCACCCTGTTTTTGGTAAGTGGCACCTTTGTCTATTTAAGACCAACTCCCAGGTGTCCATCAGCATTTGACCTCTTGGTTTCTATGTTCTACTGCATGGTGCCACCAGTAACAAATCCAATCATCTATAGCATAAGAAACAAGGATCTTAAAATGGAATTCTGGAAGTTGCTGGTAAATATTTCCCCCCAATTCTTAGACAAAAACCATTCTCCATTTTAGGAAACAGTTTCAGTTGCCTAGATGGTGTGCTTAAGTTTAGTTCAATCCTATGTTTGTTTACTTAGAAGTGGATATCACTACATTGAATAGGAATTCTAGTCTCAGCAAAGTATACATTGGATTGTAGCCTTATATCACACGTTTACTTCATCTGTATATGTCTTTAGACCAGGAGTGAGTATCTGTGGCTTTCTGGGCGCTGTTGGACCACAACATCCATTCTCCCTATCTACTAGCCATACATGCTAGAGCTGATGGTAATTGGGTTACTGGATATTATTGGTGATTATTGTGTATAGAACTGCCATTTCCCATTGAAATCTAGATGACCTAAAACTTATTTAACACTGATATTAGTACTGAATGCCCAATATGAACATGTGAAAATCCTTTACATTAAACTCTATGAAAGTTTATATTCATTAATATTTGAATTAATTTTCACTTCTTGCAGTGGAGATACAGGCTGATAAAAACATAATTGCATTCAACTGACCTTACCTATATACCTGTCCTTGCATGTGCCTTATATTTTCACTTGTTTTTAATCAATCATTTGTGTCTAGATGCTATAAACCTGCGTACATGAGACAGGTAGGGAGGAAGATGGCTTTGATGTGGCTGCTATTTCCCATTTGTTATGATTCCACATCCCAGCACTGCTCGTAGCAGGAAGTCCATATTTAGAAGAACTTTGAGTTGAGTTATAGCTAGAATAAGGTGGAGACTAGAGAAAAAAGGGACATCGGGGAAGAACATGTGCTTTCTATTGCACCTTGACCTCAGCATTTTGTATTTGACTTCTTTTAGTAATGTTTTCTTTTGAAATGCTTAAGTTAATGTTTAATATGCTATGGATTTCCGTGTTTTTATATTGTAAACTGTTCTGTGATCCTCAGATCAAGGGCGGTATAGAAATTTCATAAATAGGAAAAGATTTTTTGTGAACCTTAATGTGTTAAATGTGCATCTGTAGTTGATATCCTTTCCAATATTTTATTAGGAAATTTTTAAGATCATGTATTACTTTCCTGTTAATTATGTTGCTTTGAATGTATATTTTATATTTGTCTTTCTTCTGTAATTTTCTATTGTGGATTGTTTTATTTGATGTTTTAATGTGTTGTAAACTGGTTGAGGTTTTTCTTCTTCTTAAGCAGTACAGAAATGAAATGGAGGAGGAGGAAACCACTCCTGGATCCAGAAGGTTTTAGGTCATAAGGCATTTTATGACTGGGTGGATTATGGTTCCAGCTTCTAATGAGCTTTGAAGCTGATGGTTCCAGCCCCTACTGCGGGTGTACATGGGCAGAGCCTTCTCTGCAGTGGCTCCACATTTCTGTAATGACTCTCTTAGCTGTGTCATGCTTCAACATTGCAGTCTTTTCAAAGTTAGGTAAAAACATTTCAGTGATATGCAAGGTGGTAATAGATCTGTTCCAACCCAATACAAATCTGTTTGGATCTGATGTATGCATTTAATTCCTTTTCTTTAATCTGTCAGTTCCTCTTATAACCAAGAACTATGGATATGTTTCTATGTACTGATGAAATTTCTCTCTCTGGGGAAGGGCGGGTGACAGTCAGTAGATGCCAGGAGGGTTGGGATTGATGCTGTTTTAAAGTTTTGAACGCACTATCATTTTGTTCTGTATATTTTTGTGTCTGTTCTGAAACTCAATAAAAAAATAGATATTAAAAAATCCACTTCAATGTTCAGGCCTTTGGGAAAGGCTTGAAAAGCCTTGAAAAAGAGGTCCCCCCCCCCACTGTGAGGTAAATGCAACCTAACTGAACACAATTTAGCTTCCATTGTTGATATAAGAACAAAATAAAAGCCTGGTGACTGGCAGGGCCGTCTTACGCATATCTGGCACCATGGTGCAAAGATCCCTCTGCCCCCCCCCCCCTGTTTCCCAGAGTTTTCGACCTTTTTTAAGGGGGGGACTCCAAGGTTGTTGACATTTGTAGAAACAAATGAAGAGGAGTGGATGTTGTATAAGAGGGATGCAGAAGCTTTTTCAACCTGAGGGCTTCACTCCCTTCTGGGCAAGTTTCCCGGAGCCACTAGTGAATGGTGTACCACACCTGTGGCAAAAGGGGCCAGAGTAAAAAATGGGAGCTTCAGCTTTCCACAACAGGCTCGTTTCTACAAGCGCTTGTAGCATATAGCATATCTTCTTTATTATCCATTTGGGCAAGCCAATACCACTGATTTCAAGAACGTATTCCAGCCAAATAAAAAAGTTAAAGGAGCATGAAAAGAAGGGCTGGTGTGGGATTGTGACCATTGTCAGAAATATGGCCTGAGAGTGCTGAGGGGTTGATAAATTTGACCCCGGGCCTGAAGTTCTCCACACCTGTCATATAATTTCTGTATCAGAATATCAGAAAGTATGCTTGATAAACAACAGACATTGTAAGATATCTGTGGAAAATTCAACCAAACAAATGAAGCTGAATGCTCAATGAAGATATGGGAGCAGCCCATGCATCATCTAATCTTGCCCAGGACTGGATCATAAGTTGCTTGATGTGAATGCCGGAAAGTAACATTGTTAATAATTCTTCTACTCCTTGTGATTGCCAACATACTGAGGTTTCTTTCAGCCTGCACATTTATATCTAGGACTATGTTCTTCCTGCTGCATTTGTAAGAGAGAAAGGTCTGAAATAGTGTAAATTAATGGTGCAATTTCATGCCTCTTCAGAGCGGTTTTCAGTTTTCAATGCTGCTTGCCCTGGGGAGGCTTGCTCTTTACGACTGAATCAGTGGTAATCCAAGGGAAATTTGATTGATTATTCCCATGTAATGAGATTTTTTAATTAAAGTTTTCCATAATACAAAAAAATGGTTACAAAAATGCAAATATAACAAGTAGAATGTGGAGTCTTCTCTTAGAAGTCACTCTGTGCTATATTAAAAAGATGGACACAGTTCTAATGCAACACGTTGGTCTACAACCCTCCCTATGGAGCATAAAGCAATCTACATTGTTCTGTGGATGATAGCCTTAAATCATATAGAACATGTAAGTGCTGTGGAATACATTTGCCATTATTGATCTGTCATTACTTGTTTTGATTTAGAACTTTCTGGCAGGGGGTAGGCAACAAAGAAAACCAATTTCATGAGCAGAAGAGGATTTTACAGCATAATCCTATACTGTACATGTCTTCTTAGAATTAACTCATACAGGGTTCCATAGGACTTTATCCCACATAGTTGTGTAAAGGATTGCAGTCCTAGATGTGTTAAATAGCATCAGCCAACAACCCACACAGGGTTATGCCATAGAGAAAACTGCTTTAGGAACATTTTTTTTTTAAAGAAACACCCCCCCCCCTCTGGTGCAAGTCCTTTACATATGCCAAAGCAGAACTTTGGATCATAGTCATTATAGCTGCATCTCAACCCTCAAATACACATTTGATCCACATTTGCTGAGCTGTATGTAGGAGGCACATGAGAATTAAACCTTCAGGGTATAATTAGAAGTGAGACATCTATAAAGCTTATTGCTGTACATACCACCCGTCACCATATACAGTACAGAGAGAAAGATTTACTGATACAACTGAAAGAGAAAGAAGTAGTATGGTAGCTTCATTTTCCTAGGAACCAAAATCTGAGGCACAATGATGAACCAGTCAAGAGTAAGTGGATTCCTTCTACATGGATTTCCTGATATTCGGGAGGTGCAGGTATTTCACATCAGCCTTTTTGTCATAATATATTTGGTGGCCCTCATAGAAAACCTTATCATCATCACTGTCATATTCTACAGCCACCAGCTTCATACACCCATGTACTTTTTTCTCGCCAACCTGTCATTGCAAGACATTGGCTCCATATCTGTTACAGTTCCCAAGTCCATTGCAAATTCCTTGATGAGGACCCAAACCATCTCTTACTCTGGATGTGTCTGCCAAATATTCTTCCTTGTTTTCTTCATGATGTCCCATTACGTCTTCCTTGGTGTCATGGCATATGATCGCTATGTTGCCATCTGCAATCCACTGCATTATGAGACTGTCATGAACAAGAAAGCTTGCATTCAGATGGCAACCAGTGCATGGATTGGTGGACTTTTCTATACAACAATGTACACTGGAACAACATTCAGAGTTGAGTTCTGTTCTAATGTCATCAATCAGTTTTTCTGTGAAATCCCACAACTGCTGAAGAACTCTTGCTCTGACTCGGATAACACTGCGATTTGGGTTCTGACTTTTGGAGCTTGTTTAGCCTTCATCTACTTTGCTCTTATTGCTTTTTCTTACATTCACATCTTCAGAGCAGTCCTGAAAATCCCATCCAAACAAGGGAAGCAAAAGGTCTTCTCAACTTGTTTGCCTCACCTTATTGTTATCACCCTGTTTTTGGTAAGTGGCACCTTTGTCTATTTAAGACCAACATCTGGGTCCCCATCAGCATTTGACATCTTGGTTTCTATGTTCTACTGCATGGTGCCACCACTAATGAATCCAATCATCTATAGCATAAGAAACAAGGATCTTAAAATGGCATTCTGGAAGTTGCTGGTAAATATTTCCCCCCAATTCTTAGACAAAAACCATTCTCCATTTTAGGAAACAGTTTCAGTTGCCTAGATGGTGTGCTTAAGTTTAGTTCAATCCTATGTTTGTTTACTTAGAAGTGGATATCACTACATTGAATAGGAATTCTAGTCTCAGCAAAGTATACATTGGATTGTAGCCATATATCACACGTTTACTTCATCTGTATATGTCTTTAGACCAGGGGTAAGTATATGTGGCTTTCTGGGTGCTGTTGGACTACAACATTCATTCTCCCTATCTACTAGCCATACATACTAGAGCTGATGGTAATTGGGTTCCTGGAGATTACTGGAGATTATTGTGTATAGAACTGCCATTTCCCATTGAAATCTAGATGATCTAAAACTTATTTAACTCTGATGTTAGTGCTGAATGCCCAATATGAACATGTGAAAATGCTTTGAATTAAACCCTATGAAAGTTTACATTCATTAATATTTGAATTAATTTTTACTTATTGCAGTGGAGATACAGGCTGATAAAAACATAATTGTATTCAACTGACCTTACCTATATACCTGTCCTTGCATGTGCCATATTTTCACTTGTTTTTAATTGATCATTTGTGTCCAGATGCTATAAACCTGCATATATGAGAAAGGTAGGGAGGAAGATGGCTTTGATGTGGCTGCTATTTCCCATTTGTTATGATTCCACATCCCAGCACTGCTCATAGCAGGAAGTCTATATTTAGAAGAACTGTGAGTTGAGTCATAGCTAGAAGAAGGTGGAGACTGGAGAGAAAAGGGCCATCGGGGGAAAACAGGTGCTTTCTAATGTGCCTTGATCCCAGCATTTTGTATTTGACTTCTTTTAGTAATGTTTTCTTTTGAAATGCTTAAATTAATGTTTATTATGCTATGGGTTTCTGTGTTTTATATTGTAAACTGTTCTGTGATCCTCAGATCAAGGACGGTATAGAAATTTCATAAATTAAAAAAAATATATTTTTGTGAACTTTAATGTGTTAAATGTGCATCTGTAGTTGATATCCTTTCCATTATTTTATTAGGAAATTTTTAAGATCATGTATTACTTTCCTGTTAATTATGTTGCTTTGAATGTATATTTTATATTTGTCTTTCTTCTGTAATTTTCTATTCTGGATTGTTTTATTTGATGTTTTAATGTGTTGTAAACTGGTTGAGGTTTTTCTTCTTCTTAAGCAGTACAGAAATGAAATGGAGGAGGAGGAATAAACAACTCCTGGATCCAGAGGTTTTTAGGTTAGAAGGCATTTTATGACTGGGTGGATTATGGTTCCAGCTTCTAATGAGCTTTGAAGCTGATGGTTCCAGCCCCTACTGCGGGTGTACATGGGAAGAGCCTTCTCTGCAGTGGCTCCACAATTCTGTAATGACTCTCTTAGCTGTGTCATGCTTCAACATTGCTGTCTTTTCAAAGTTAGGTAAAAACATTTCAGTGATATGCAAGGTGGTAATAGATCTGTTCCAACCCAATACAAATCTGTTTGGTTCTGATGTATGCATTTAATTCCTTTTCTTTAATCTGTAAGTTCCTGCTATAACCAAGAACTATGGATATGTTTCTATGTGCTGATGAAATTTCTCTCTCTGGGGAAGGACCAGTGAGGGTCAGTAGATGCTGGGAGGGTTGGGATTGATGCTGTTTTAAAGTTTTGAACGCACTATCATTTTGTTCTGTATATTTTTGTGTCTGTTCTGAAACTCAATAAAAAAATTAATATTTAAAAAATCCACTTCAGTGTTCAGGCCTCTGGGAAAGGCTGAGATACCCTTCTTTCAATTAGCAATGTGCTTATGACATCACATGATTAGAGGTGGTATGTTCTGCTTGTCTTTTAAAATTAATAGCACAAGAGGTATTATGAGATTTTAAAAGGCTTTCTTGGAATGGACACACATTTCCCTATGTGGCTAGCAGGGGTTAAATCCTGCTCAGTTTCTGTGTGCAGGCTTGGTCTTAGCAGGAAAGAAGCATGCACAAAGAAAGCCTTGGAAAAGAGCTTCCCCCCCCACCCGTGAGGTAAATGCAACCTGAACACAATTTAGCTTTCATTGTTGATATAAGAACAAAATAAAAGCCTGGTGACTGGCGGGCCGTCTTACGCATATCTGGAGCCATGGTGCAAAGATCCCCCCCCCCCAATTTGGAAAGGCTGCTCCCGCCCTCGCGCTGCTGCCCCATGCTGCTCGCGTGCGGACAGACGTTGGCTCCCGCGGAGGGATCATAACGTGGGGCTGGGCAGCCGGGCGCCATGGGGGCAGCATGGGAGGCAGGCAGGAGTCTCGTCTGGGCAGGGACAGGCGAAGCGAGCTGGGCCATCCGCATCGCAGCAGCAGATAAACATGCTCGCTCAGCTGCAGTTTCGCCATCCTTGCTTGGGAAGGAAGGAGAGAGCGTGACTGGGAGGGGATCAGGCAGGGGAAGGAAACACGGTTTGTATGAAGAAGTGCAGAGGTGGTGGGGGCAGCGGGAGGAGGCAGGCTCTGGGCAAGGTAGTGGAGAAGCAGAGGAAGGAGGGAGGGGGCAGCAGTTGCAGCATGTAGCCTCGAGCGCGGGGATCTTTCGAGGTAGAGTGGACGGGGGAACAGTGGTAGAGTCACGTTTATGATGTGCAGAGCTTGGGATGCAAAGCACACACCACACAGCCGAGGAGCTGGTGTGTCATGGAGCCAGCAGAGAGAGCTCTGGACTGCGGGAAAGCATCGGGATCCTTCCCGCCTCCGACGGGCACTGGGGGTGCGCAGGCACCAAGCCCCCACTCCATCTCGCTTACCTCCCCGCTCTCTGCTCCCCGGACTCTCCCCTGACTCTCCGCCTGGCACCCTCGACTGCTTGGCACCCTGGCTCGCCGTGCCACTATGCCCAATGGTAAAGACGTCCCTGGGGACTGGGCTGTACAGGTGTTCAGCCTGTTGTAAGCCATCTTGGAAATCATTCAGCTGACAGAATTCCAAAGTAAATAAATACATATATGCGATAAACAGACCATGTGGACTGTCATGCAAAAGCGTGAATGGTGCAACTGAACTGGAGAAATCCAAGAAGACCTTGTGACACAGGGGGATTTTGAATCTGCATATTTGAATTTACCTGGATGTTGTAACTATGGGTTTCACGTAGCTCTCAGGGCAGGCCCAAGACATTTTGCTGCCTGTAGCAAACAATACAACCATGGGTCCCTCCACCATGCAACCTGATGAGGACATTGAGCAGTCACCAGATGATAAATGACTAAGTATGTCTTGGTCTCTGGGAAAAGATGATCACAGAACTGATTCCTAGAAAGGGCTGGTGTAGAAAGGGCTTCTTCTTCTTCTTCTTCTTCTTCTTCTTCTTCTTCTTTTAAAAAATGTTTGCACATGAGGGAGAAGAGGCCTTAGGGCTATTGCAGTCTCTGCAAAAGGGTCATTCTTTCTATGACGAATTATCCACTCACCCACTGAGAAGTGTTGAGATTGTGGATGCAGCAAAAGGGGCATGCATGGTTTGATTGAATTCATAAAAATCTGCAGCTTCTTTACAAGCAGAAGCAGCATCACAGACCACAAGGTTCAAAGATAGGGATTAAAAAAAGCTTCGGGATTTAACTCCCATACCCATGTCTGTACTCCAATGTTCTTCCCTCCTTGCAGAAACAAATGAAGAGGAGTGGATGTTGTATAAGAGGGATGCAGAAGCTTTTTCAACCTGAGGGCTTCACTCCCTTCTGGGCAAGTTTCCCAGAGCCACTAGTGGATAGTGTACCACACCTGTAGCAAAAGGGGCCAGAGTAAAAAATAGGAGCTTTAGCTTTCAACAACAGGCTAGTTTCTACATCCACTTGTAGCATGTAGCATGTCTTCTTTATTATCCATTTGGGCAAGCCAATACCACTGATTTCAAGAACGTATTCTAGCCAAATAAAAAAGTTAAAGGAGCATACAAAGAAGGGCTGGTGTGGGATTGTGACCATTGTCGGGAATATGGCCTGAGAGTGCTGAGGGGTTGATAAATTTGACCCCGGGCCTGAAGTTCTCCACACCTGTCATATAATTTCTGCATCTGAATATCAGAAAGTATGCTTGATAAACAACAGACATTGTAAGATATTTGTGGAAAATTCAACCAAACAAATCAAGCTGAATGCTCAGTGATGATATGGGAGCAGCCCATGCATCATCTAATCTTGCCCAGGACTGGATCATAAATTGCTTGATGTGAATGCCGGAAAGTAACATTGTTAACAATTCTTCTACTCCTTGTGATTGCCAGCATACTGAGGTTTCTTTCAGCCTGCACATTTATATCTAGGACTATGTTCTTCCTGCTGCATTTGTAAGAGAGAAAGGTCTGAAATAGTGTAAATTAATGGTGCAATTTCATGCCTCTTCAGAGCGGCTTTCAGTTTTCAATGCTGCTTGCCCTGGGGAGGCTTGCTCTTTATGACTGAATCAGTGGTAATCCAAGGGAAATTTGATTGATTATTCCCATGTAATTAGATTTTTTAATTAAAGTTTTCCATAATACAAAAAAATGGTTACAAAAATGCAAATATAACAAGTAGAATGTGGAGTCTTCTCTTAGAAGTCATTCTGTGCTATGTTAAAAAGATGGATACAGTTCTAATGCAACACGTTGGTCTACAACCCTCACTATGGAGCATAAAGCAATCTACATTGTTCTGTGGATGCTAGCTTTAAAACATACACAACATGTAAGTGTTGTGTGGCGAGTTCCCTCCTCCCCCGGTGGAAATAAAGATAGAAGACACCATGATTTAAGTTAATGGGCGAAATAGGCCACAACCTTATTGATTACAGGAATGAGCGGTATTGGCTTAGGCATTGGCCCTATTGACTATCCAGCTTCAGCCCAATTGTGTGAAGACTGGAAAGGGTTAACCCACAAGAAGAGGGAGTCCTGCTGAGGCACGTCATCTAGGAGCTCCCTTGGGGTCACCGCTAGGGGGCGTGCCTTAGGCCCACACCTCCATAGGCTTCGGACAGGGCAACGCCCCCCAGAATCCTTTATCGGACTACCCTTCTGTGTGGGGGAGGCGATGACACTTCCTCCCCCTCCTCATTTGCTTAACAATGCCCCTTACCAGTGCCTAACCGCCAATGCCGCAGAGTTGTGATGAGTTGCTACGAGGTAGGTGAAGAAACCAAATGGCTGGAGCCAATTTGCCAAGTGGAAAAATTTCTACCAGGCCCCATGACGGCGAACAACCGAAGTCCATAGCAATGTCAAAGAGCCTGCCTAAAGGGTGGGAGGGATGGGAAACCGGAACAGCTGAAGCAGTGAAAAGAGGACAAGTCTCGGTCGTCTTAAATAGGGTGGGCCACCCCTCCCAAAAGAGCCAATTGGCTGGCAGGGGAGATGACACGGCCGAGGATTCCCCTCAGTCTCGCGGGGGCTGTGACGTGGGGGTGGGCGTGAAGCCCGCAACCCCACCTCCTCTCCAGCTCGGAAGTGGCTTTGTGGAATTCATTTGCTATTATTGATCTGTTATTACTTGCTTTGATTTAGAACTTTTTGGCAGGGGTAGGCAACAAAGAAAACCAATTTCATGATCAGAAGAGGATTTTACAGCATAATCCTATACATCTCTTCTTAGAATTAAGTCACACGGAATTCGATAGGACTTCATCCCACATAGTTGTGTAAAGGATTGCAGACCTAGATGTGTTAATTTAAATAGCAACACCCAATAACCCACAACCCACACAGGGTTATGCCATAGAGTAAATTGCTTTAGGAACATTTTTTTTAAAGGAACACCCCACTCTGGAGCAAGCCCCTTACGTATGCCAAAGCAGAACTTTGGATCATAGTCATTATAGGTGCATCTCAACCCTCAAATACACATTTGATCCACATCTCCTGAGCTGTATGTAGGAGGCTCAAGAGAATTAAACCTCCTGGGTATAATTAGAAGTGAGACGTCGATAAAGCTTATGGCTTTACATTCACCCTTTACCACATTCTGTACAGAGAGAAAGATTTCCTGATACAACTGAAAGAGAAAGAAGTAGTGTGGTAGCTTCCTTTTCCTAGGCACCAAAGTCTGAGACACAATGATGAACCAGTCAAGAGTAAGTGCATTCCTTCTACATGGATTCCCTGATATTTGGGAGGTGCAGGTATTTCACATCAACCTTTTTGTCATAATATATTTGGTGGCCCTCACAGAAAATATTATGATCATCGCAGTCATCTTCTGCAGTCATCAGCTTCATACACCCATGTACTTCTTTCTGGCCAACCTGTCAGTGCAAGATATTGGATCCATATCGGTTACAGTTCCCAAGTCCATTGCAAATTCCTTGATGAAGACCCAAACCATCTGTTACTCTGGATGTGTCTGTCAAGTATTCTTCCTTGTTTTCTTCATGTTGTCTCATTATCTCCTCCTTGTTGTTATGGCATATGATCGCTATGTTGCCATCTGCAATCCACTGCATTATGAGACTGTCATGAACAAGAAAGCTTGCATTCAGATGGCAACCAGTGCATGGATTGGTGGACTTTTCTATGCAACAATGTACACCGGAACAACATTCAGAGTTGAGTTCTGTTCTAATATCATCAATCAGTTTTTCTGTGAAATCCCACAGCTACTGAAGATCTCTTGCTCTGACTCAGTTATCACTGTGATTTGGGTTCTGACTTTTGGAGCTTGTTTAGCTTTCATCTCCTTTGCTCTTATTGCTTTTTCTTATGTTCAGATCTTCAGAGCAGTCCTGAAAATCCCATCCAGTCACGGGAAGCAAAAAGTCTTCTCAACTTGTTTACCTCATCTTATTGTTATCTCCCTGTTCTTGGTAAGTGGTAACTTTGTCTATTTCAGACCAACCTCCAGCTCCCCATCAGCATTTGACCTCTTGGTTTCTTCATTCTATTGCATGGTGCCACCAGTAATGAACCCACTCATTTATAGCATAAGAAACAAGGAACTAAAAATGGCATTCTGGAAGTTTCTGACCACTATTTCCCACCAATTCTTAGACAAAAAACATTCCCCCATATAGGTAACTGTTTCAATTGTCTAGATGGCTTGCATAAGTTTTGTCTAGTCCTATGTTGTTGTTTTTACTCAGAAGTGGACATCATTGCATTGAATGGGAATTAATATCAGAAATGTGTACCTTGGATTGTAGGGTTACATTGCATGTTTACTTCATCTAAATAGATCTTTAGTCCAGGGGTGAATATCTGTGGCTTTCCGCAACATCCATTCTCCCTATGTCCTAGCCGTACATGCTGGAGCTGATAGTAATTGGGGTGTTGAAGATTCTTCAAGGTTGTTTTGTATAGCACTGCAATTTCCTATTGAAACCTGGAGGACCTAAAACCTATGTAACACTGATGATCGTACTGAATTCCCTAGTAAGAACATGTGAAAACCTTCTACCTTAATATCCAACAAATCTTCTATTTGTTAATATGTGAATTAATTTTTACTTCTTGGAGATATAAGCTTATAAAAACATAGTTTTATTCAACTGGCCTTACCTATATACCTATTTCTTGCAGGTACCATAGATTTTCACTTGTTTTTAATCAATCATTTGTGTCTAGATGCTATAAACTTGCATATATGACAGGTAAGGTGGAAGATGGCTTTGATACAGCCACAACGTCCCCTTTATAAAGGAATGGGAGCATGTGACTGGATGAAACCTGCCACAGTCTAAGTAAATCAAGAGATAGTGCATCCTGCAGTAATACCCCTAATGAAGATGGGAGGATTTTTTACTGGGAACCTTTAGATCCTCAATTGTGGGGGCTAAATGCAGCTCTTCAGGCCTCTCTACTTGCCTTTTGAGACTGTCCATGGGCCACACATCCTCACCAACCAAATCCCCTCTCCAACCTTGTTTCACACCCTTTTTGAGTGTTTTCCCTGGCTGGAATGTGCCCTTGAGCTCTGATAATGTCTCTTTTTTTTGGGGGGGGTATACAGAGGGGTGTGAGAGTGTGTAGAAACAGGGGTAAAATTCACATTCACTGCCATACCCAGTTTTGTCTCTGGCCCCATCCAGCAGTGGCATGTGACCCTTGAAGTTTGCCATTGATTTAATGTGGTGCTTGGCTGAAAAATGTTCCTCATCCCTGCTTTAGGCCCAAGCATCCTCATGTACTGGATGTGACAGATTCCATTTTTATTTTTATTTTTCATTTGCCATATTGCTCCCAGTCTATCAACATTTAGTTGGGAAGTGGAGTTGCACTGAAAATCCTCACCATTTACATCACATGTGCTGGATTGCCCCTCCTGTCAACAACATGTAAATATGAACATTGTAGGGAGGAAACCTTCATATCGACAGCTCCCTCTCAGCTGATGTTTACAAGTGGATATAAGGGAAGAAAGTTAGTTGATATGTGCAATGTTTGGGGCTGGCTTAAGTGGGACCCCACATCCATATTTACAGAACGCTTGGGTGTTATCTCTGTATAGGACTCAGGTATGACAAGCAAACAGACCCTCATGCAGCATGCTCCTATATGCTGAACTTTGGATAGCAAGGGGAGAATAAGAATAAACATCTCAGCTGTTTATTTATTTGCATATTTATATATTGCTATTCATTCAAAATAACAGAGTGGTTCACAAAAATATGCATAAAAAAAACATAGAGATGTTAAAATCAGAAGTCAGCTATTATGAAATGATACATCCTTCATTGCCAGCATTAACCTGATAGAATAGAAACGTTTCCAGCAGAAATTTAAAAGTTGAAACACAATGTGTCCGCAGTATCTTAATTGGCACTGTCTTCCATTAAAGGCTCAGATTCTTGTCGAAAGGAGCAATTCAGCAATCTTGTGAAGAAAGGTTATGACAATATTTTGTTTTCTTGCTAATTATGCTGTTTGAAATGTGCAGTTTATATTTGACTCCTTTTAATAATGTTTTCTTTTGAAATGTTTAAGATAATGTTTACTATGCTATGTTTAATGGGCATTATATTTGTATTTGTTCAAAAACAAAAAGTTGTAAAAAAAGAAACATTGCCTTTTAAATTCAAGGTCCTTTCACTCTGCACTCCCACCCCAGCACCTAGCATTGGAAAAGAGGTTCTTTTTTCTGCTCCCAGTGTGATGTAAATGTAGCTGAACTGAACAAATTTAACTTCCACTGATGAGAACAAAAGAAAGGTCTGGTGACTGGGTTCAGCCTTTTGTAGGCCAGATGTCAGGGACTGGGCAGATGAGGCATGGTGGAGACTGCCTCCCCAGCCTGTCCCTTCTAGAGAAGAAGGAGACAGATCAGAATTACAACAGGGGTTTGAGGGAGGTTATAGCTCAGAGGCAGATGAGGGGGAAAGTTGGGAAATAATGGGAAAGGAGGAGGAGGAGGAGGAAGAGACTATGGGAGAGACAGCTGATGGACTGTCTTTAGAAAGCATTCCAAACCCATCCCCTAACAGAACACAGCAGACCTTGAAAGTAGGAGAGCAAAGAGCTCAAAGGCAAAAGGCGCTTTCCTGCACCCATAGTATGAGGAAATGGGAGAGACAGAGGGGATGGGGTTTTACTCGGAGCAATACCATTACTCCAAGAGGCTGCATTTCTAAGCCTCTCTCTGTGAATATTGAATAAAAAGCATTGGTAGAACTTTCCTTGTCTTATCCATTCCTGGCAACCTGCTGTGGGGGGTTGGATCCTCTGATGCCTGACACCACCTTGGGAATCATTCAACTGATAGAACTTTGAAGTAAATTAATGCGATCAATAGGTCATGTGATCTGACATGCAAAAGTGTGAATGGAGCAACTGAGGTGGTGGAATGCAAGAAAACTTTGTGACACAGGGTGAATTTGAATCTGCCGATCTAAATTTATCTGGAAGTTGTAACTACCAATAGTAAAGGTAGGTAAAGATAAAGGACCACTGGACAGTTAAGTCCAGTCGAATTCTACTATGGGGCTTATGGGGCTCATCTACACTTTCAGGTCAAGGGAGCTGGCATTTGTCTGTAGACAGCTTTTCTGGGACAGCTTTTCATGTGGCCACCATGACTAAAACACCATAATGAGTGCCAGATCACACAAAAATGTCTTTTACCTTCCTGCCACAGTGGTATCTATTTATCTACTTGCGCTGGTATGCTCTCAAACTGCTAGGTTCGCAGGAGCTGTGACAAAGCACTGGGTTTGCACGGTCCATCGCACGGATTCAAACTGCTGACTTTATGATCAGCAAGCCCAAAAGACACTGTGATTTAGACCACAGTGCCACCCGCATCCCAAATATCAATGATTGGTTTCAGGTAGTTCCCAGGGATGGCCCAAGACATTTTGCTGCCTGGGGTGAGCCTAAACCTGTGGGTCCCACTACCATGCAACCAGATGATGACACTGACCAATCACCAGGTGATAAATGACTAAGCAAGTATTGATCTCTGAGAAAAGATTATCAAAAGGATTGATTCCTAAAAAGAGTTGATGAACAGTGATGGAGAAAGCGTAGAAAAGAAGAGACAAAGTATACATATTCTTGGAAGCAGAGGGTTTAGATTCCCAATGTGCCTTGCTGTTCTGGCTGGTAGAAGAAGCCATAATATACTTCCATTTGGTTCCAACATCCCAGCCCTCGATATGCTGATACAAAGCTTGCTCTCTACTTTAATTAAAAGCACATCCTGCAGTCTTTGCATGCCTTACTTTATGCCTTGCCATGGAAAGATATACATAAATAAAGAGAATTACTCAACCAACAATACTTACAAAGCTAAATGCATTGCAGTCTTTAGCATATGTGCAGCCATGGTGCAAGGACCTGCCCAGTGCCCCCAAATTTAGTTTAGCCCCCAAATTAACTTTTATTATACTTATGTCAGACACAATGCTTACGCCTTATCTCTTGTTTACAAAAGAAGGGAGGAAAAATAAACAAGCTTTTTATTTGCTTATTTATTTACAACACACTTATACTTAAGTATACAACACCACCACACTTAAACCTGTAAGTATTGTTTAGGCACCTACTTAGGAGAAACATCAGTCATGTCAAAGGTGCTGCTGACTCTGCTGCCGCATAGCAGCACAGCTCAATACAATACATGACATAATATTTTGATGTAAGAGTTAATTTCGTGTGTATGGTGCCGTTGAGAATGACAAGTGCTTCCATTGTGAATGACAAGCACCGTCATTGAGTCAAGTGCCACCATTGTGAATGACATGCTGGCATGGCACGTCTTTGGTAAATGAGCGCACAAAGTCGAAAGTCCTTTAGTGAAACAGTAGGTATACATTTCGGTAATACCTAGGTATATATGTATTTTGTTTTTCTAACTAGATCAAAATTATTTATGATTTCATAAAGCGTGTTCTCCTTCAGGGAGAGCACGTGTTGCGGTGGGGTCTACTGAGCCACCCCTCTGTTACCAGGCAGGGTCTCTAAAGATGGCCTGGGGCAGTGATTGGTTCACTGGGTTGCTGGGGTAAAAGTTATGTTGCAATTTTGGTGGGAGGGGTAAAAGGTTTAAATACTCTGCACGCAGCCTTGTACTTTCTCTTTTGCTGCGTGCAACGGATCACCCGCCCACCCGCCCTAGAGTAAGGGGTTGTTGCGTTGACCTTGCTATGTCTGTCATGGGGTCGTCTGCCTTTGAGCAGGGGCCTGGTAGGAATTTTTCCACCTGGCAAATTGGCTGGCTGGGTGGTTTTTGCCTACTGCGTAGCAAATCGTCACAACTTGTAAGGTTGTGGTTAGGCATTGGTTATAAATTGGTGGAGGAGGGGTTAGGATAGGCTGTGCCTGCCCCTCCATGGTTGCTGCGGAAAGGGAATTCCATTAAAGGAATCCTGGGGCTTGCCATCTTTTCGTCCAATCCCTGGAATGGGACTAGGGCCGGCAAGCCTTCGGGGAGCAGGCGGGGGAGAGTTGAGGGTCTGTGTCTCAGCTCCAATTCCTCCCTGACTTGCTTTCCCCCGCACTGTCTTTTGGTGGTGCCCGGAAGTCAGTTCTGTCCCCAGGCGGGGGGACAGATAGTCTTAACCAATGCCTAAACAACCACTCACGGTTTGTATTTGAATAAAGTTGTGGCCAAAATCATGCCAAAAATCTTAAACAAAAATTACGTGTCTGTTGTGAGTTATTTGGGGGGTGGATTGGGACCTCGACACACAACACATAGATAGCTAAGAGCTTAGGCGGCTTCCGTGGCGGGCGCCTAGCACCGTCCTGAATTTGGCGCCCAGGTGTCCCGCACCCCTGGGTAAAGACGGCCCTGGCTAAATGGAAGAAGACGTTGTGGCTTTTGGATTAAGGCTGGTTGCTTGTTTGAGCTGTTTGGAGGCTTGATTTGGAGAGTTAGATTGTGAATGTAGCTGTGTGCTCTGCTAGAGCACATGGTCTGAGGGAGAGGGGCTACTGCTGAGAGGAAGCCAGGCTGAATAAGGAAGTGAGTTGGAGGAGTTCTATTTAGCTGCTTATAGTTTATGGGAACTCATGAGCAGGACTTGCAAACAGGCCAACTCATTGCACATAGTGCTCCTCTGCTTCCATAACATCAACATCTTTGGCACATCCACAATAATCTCTACATACATCACAATTTAATAGGTTAGCATCTGGAACTCTGTAGTAATGGGCTACACACACACAGTGTAAACTGGGCTGTAAAATACATTTAGAGATCTTAAGATTCTGATGGGTTGTTGGGAGTTGCAAGCTAAACCATCTGGAGGGCACCAGGTAGGCAAAGGCAGCAGCAAATTGTGTGTGTGTGTGTGTGTGAGAGAGAGAGAGAGAGAGAGAGAATTCACATAGCCACACTGAAAAGGTGCAACATTGGGAATCTTTCCAAATGAAAGATCCCTTGCTAATGAAAGTCAGGGCAATCCCAGAAAATCCAAGAGCCCACTCTTGATCTCACCAAAAGTCCCCAAAGGAGGTAGGCCTCCCTTAATAGGTGGATGAATCCTGATGCTGACTGGTCCCTACCACATAGTGAATGGACTAGACCCCAATGAGACCTGAAGCCCATCTGGAATAAGATGGCCTCAAGTAGGCCTGGTTCATTTGAGGGCCTTATCCAGCTCAAAAATACATTCAGGGGTCTGTCACATATAAAGCCTACTGGGTTGAGTAAGAATATACATGAATGAATGGGCCCAGTTTACTCAATTGTCCAGGAGGGCTAACACATAAGTCACACTGTGCCACAGGCTAGGTGAATCCAGTTCTGTCACCATTCCCAAAATACAGACTGGTCATTGATCTTGTCCCCCCTCCCCCGCAACTAGGAATACCACCCACAAACCACAAACCGTACCAAAGACCTTTCCTACTCCTCAGCTCCATTCAAAGGGTGGGGGTGTCAACATTCAATCATATAAACAGAGTCATCATCAAAACAATGTTTTCAAGTTAAATAACAGCCATTGAATCACAGTCATTATGAGCACATGACTCCCAAAATGTGTCTGACTTAGTGCTGCTGAGCTGCACTTAACTCCTGAGAACTGAACCTTCTGGGTACAATTAAAAATGAGACATCAATAAAGTTCATTAGTACAGTTTTTATCTCCATCACCACTGCCAGAAAGGGAGAGATATTTTGTCCAAAGAGCACCACTCTATTTCACAAATAGATACAATCAAATGAAAAAAGAAGTCGTGTGGCATCTTTCTTTTCATAGGTACCAAATAGAACTCTGAACAATACAATGTTGAACCAGTCAAGAGTGAATGGATTCCTTCTGCTCGGATTCTCTGAAATTCAGGAGCTGCAGATATTCCACATTATTTTTTTTGTCATAATGTATTTGGTGGCCTTCATAGAAAACCTTCTCATCATCACAGTCATCATCTATAGCCATCAGCTTCATACACCCATGTACTTTTTTCTGGCCAATCTGTCATTACAAGACTTTGGTTCCATATCTGTTACAGTTCCCAAGTCTATTGCAAATTCCTTGATGAAAAACCAAGCCATCTCTTACTCTGGGTGTGTTTGCCAAGTATTCTTTCTAGTTTTCTTCATGATCTCCCACTACCTCCTGCTTGGCATCATGGCATATGATCGCTATGTTGCCATCTGCAATCCACTGCATTATGAGACTGTCATGAACAAGAAAGCTTGCATTCAGATGGCAACCAGTGTTTGGATCGGTGGACTTTTCTATTCAGCAATGCACACTGGAACTACATTCACTGTGGACTTCTGTTCTAATGTCATCAATCAATTCTTCTGTGAAATCCCACAACTCCTAAAGATCTCTTGCTTTGACTCATATATCAACGAAGTCCGGATTCTGATTCTGGGGTCTTGTTTTGGCTTTGTTTACTTTTTTCTAATTGTTTTTTCTTATGTTCAGATCTTCAGAGCTGTACTGAGAATCCCATCCAGTCAAGGGAAGCAAAAAGTCTTTTCAACTTGCTTGCCTCATTTTATTGTTATCTCCCTGTTTATGGTAAGTGGCATGTTTGTCTACCTAAAGCCAACCTCCAGGTCCCCATCAGCATTTGACCTCTTGGTTTCTATGCTCTACTGCATGGTGCCACCAGTAATGAACCCGGTCATCTATAGCATAAGAAACAGGGAGCTCAAAATTGCATTCTGGAAGCTGCTTATCAATATTTTCCCCCAATTCTTAGGCAAAAACCATTCTTCATTTTAGGAAACACTTTCGGTTGCCTAGATGGCTTGCATAAGTTTTGTCCAGTCCTATGTTTGTTTACTCAGAAGTGGATATCACTACATTGGCTGGGAGTTAGTCCCAGGAAAGTGTGCATTGGATTGTAGCCTTACATTGCATGTTTAGCATTGTATTTCAGGATGACTTCCTTCTGAGGCATGTCATGCCCTGACACTGCAGTGTTTTCAAAGGCAGGTAAGAACACACTTCAGCATTCAGGCCTTTGAGCAGGGGTGAGGTGCATTGTGATTGTTTCTAAGGGCTGTCATGTTGACCCTGCTGCTATTTGATGCTGTATGATAGAATCATAGAATTGTAGCATCGGAAGGGACCCTTAGAGTCATCTAGTCCAAGTTCTTGCAATGTAGGAAACTCAGCTAAAGCATCTATGACAGATGGCCATCCAATCACTGCTTTGGATGCCCAGAGTGGCTGGGGAAACTCAGCCAGATGGGTGGAGTATAAATAAATTGTTATTGTTATTCTTGTTGTTGTTGTTATTGTTATTTAAAAGGTCCATGGAATGAGAGCCCGCAACCTCCCGAGGGAGACTATTCCACTGTCAAGCAGTTCTTCTTTTGTTTTGATGTGCTTCTTTTGTTTGAATTTATATTTTGTGCATTGTGATTTAAAAGCATTTGTTGTGCCCCCGCTTGCAGATCCTTAGAAGAATTACAAGCTATAAACATGTTAAATCAATAAAATTATTGCTTTGTTCTTAAGCAAAGATTTGTTCGTAAGCTGCAATGATTACTAAATCAGAAGAACCGATTAGATCACAATATTAGTAGTAGTGCCATACTGAGTTGTTATTAATTCAATTTTACTTCATGTTAATTATGCTTGTACAGTGGTACCTTGGGTTAAGTACTTAATTCGTTCCGGAGGTTCGTTCTTAACCTGAAACTGTTCTTAACCTGAAGCACCACTTTAGCTAATGGGGCCTCCTGCTGCCGCTGCGCTGCCGTAGCACGATTTCTGTTCTCATCCTGAAGCAAAGTTCTTAACCTGAAGCACTATTTCTGGGTTAGTGGAGTCTGTAACCTGAAGCATATGTAACCTGAAGCATATGTAACCTGAGGTACCACTGTATACAGTAGCAGTTCCCTTGTCTGTCAAATGAAACTCATTCAATGCAGCCAAGTTCAACTTTTGTGACAGAAAAGTTTTATTTTGACCTGATCTATCTATACCAATCAGAATGTTATAAATAAACCAGTATCATTTCCATTTTGAGATGTTCTTTGCCTGCACTAAAAACAAAAAAGCACCCTCAAATGCTAACTATTCCTCATAGACTTGCTGTTCCCTTGAAGTTGGTTGATTGACTATACAATTTTGTAAGAGTCTTTGCTTTCCAATACGTCCCCTGCAGGAAGTACAAATGGGCACCTTGACCAAGTCAGATTGCCGACCTCTCAGACCTGTAGTTTTTAGGCACAGGACAAGTGGAAGTGGGGATAAATCCTAAGCCTAATTCCAAATAAGTTATTTAAGACAATGAAAACAAAACAAAATTAAAAATTATACAAGATATAAAAGAGATTATGGAAAGAAGAGGAATGAAAGCATCAGAGGTTGATGTACAGAAGCAATTTGAACTAACCTTTGCCATGCTGCACATCCTTAGAGGGAGGGCGTTTAGAGTTCCAATGGTCCTTAGTGCTCTGACTAGTAGCAGAGACTTAATATGACTCCATTTGATTCCACAGTCCAAGCCCTCAATATGTCAAAACAATATTTGTTCTCCTCTTTAATGAAAAACACTGTCCCAACTCAGTGAAAGGACAAGCCTAACCCCATTCACTAGCCAGAGGAACAGTAGCTTCAAGAAGCTTGCTTCTATGCTCAGTGTCAGAAAGAATACTCAGTTCAAATTGCCATTTCCATGTTCTGGGTCAACAGAGGATGAGGGAGATATGTCCTATTCCCATCCATCTGGCAGGGGATTAAGGTCTGCTGGGTTGAGTGGGTGTTCAGCCAGTTGTAGGCTGCCTTGGAAATTATTTCCCACAGTTCAGTTGAACAAACAGCACAGTAAATATATTAATGTAAGTTCAATTCAACAGGCTATGTGATCAGAGAAGTGAAGTGTGAATGGTACAACTGAGCTAGGGAAATTCAAGATGATATTGTGACACAGGGGGAATTTTGAATCTATATGTGTAACAAGGACAGTGTGTTTTAGGAGCTCCCTATGATTCTACTCACAGAGAGAGATTTCCTGTTTTCAGAATAAGCCTGGAAAAGATATTCATAGAAGAGGTCTTCAAACCCAACAGCTTTGATAAAGAATTTTTAATCTCCTTATTTCGCATGCTGTAGATTATTGGATTGAACATGGGTGGTACAATGGTATACATCACAGTTAAGGCAATGTCCAGAAATGATGGGGTTTTAGAAGGAGGCCTGAAGTAAGCAAAACTTCCTGTGAAACAAAATATGGAGAAGACCACAAGGTGGGGAATGCAAGTGGAGAAGGCCTTTTTCCTTCCCTCAATAGACGGAATTTTCAGAACTGCCATGAAGATGTGTATATAAGTGATGACAATGAAGGCAAAGCAGCCAGCCAGCAGGATTATACTCACCACCGAAACTCCAATTTCTATTAGGTATAAATTAGAACATGCAATTGTAAGTAACGATGGGACCTCACAGAAAAACTGGTTGACAATATTTGAGCAGAATGGAACTGCAAAAGTTGCACTAGTGTGCATGACTGCATAGAGAAGGCCAGCGACCCACACACCAGCAATCATTTGAGTGCAGAATGTCCTATTCATCACCATTTCATATTGTAATGGATTGCAAATGGCGACATATCGATCGTATGCCATGACTGTAAGGAGAGCAATATCAGATGATAGAAAGAATAGAAGTGAGAGGACTTGAGCAGCACATCCCGCAGAAGAAATGTGTCTGTTATTCATGATAGAATTGGCCATGGAATTAGGAATAGTGACTGAAACAGTACCTAGGTCTTGGATATCCAAGTTCATCAGAAAGAAATACATGGGAGTGTGAAGTTTCTGGTCAAAGGTAACTACAGATATTATGAGAAGATTCCCTAATACAATTGTCAGGTACAATACCAGGAACAGAGAGAAGTGTAGAATCTGCAGTTCCTGTATTGATGAGAACTCAAGGAGTAGAAAGTCAGAGACAGAAGATTTGTTGTCTTTTTTGGCATTCATGACTAAAATGCTTGCTGAATCTGAAAAAAAGAGATAAACATTAGATTAAATCATCTTTTGAAAACAAATATTGACTCTCTATAGATAATACATCATTCTCTTAAAATAAACTACTATTGTTCGTTACAACCAGTTTTGTCATAGCACATCATTCAAACCAGGACTAGTGGTTAAGCTCTATCTTCCAGGGGAGCCCGGCCAGCCAAAATGGAACTTGGCAGGTGAAAACCAGGTGCCCCTCATCCAATGCTTGGAGAGGGACACAAAGATGCCTGATTCACACACCCCTCTGGCAACACCCACACTATGCCCCTGACACCATTGTCTGTGCACAGTGTACACTAAGTTTAAAAATATACAAGAAAGATAAAAACAGTTAAACTCTGCTCCAAAATTGGGCCCAGAATACTGAATACATGCCTCCTGCTGAATATAAGCCATGTGTCTGAGCCATGTAGAACCCCTAAGAGCTATTCCTTCAAAGACCCCACTGATAAGACCACAATATTTGGAATCAGACTATCCTCAGCACAAGTTGTGGTCCTCATTGGAAATTAAAACACGAACATTGAATTGGACCCTGTATCATTCCGGTGGCTAGTCATCGCCCTATGTTTACGAGTTAGTTACTTCAGTTTTGATACTGAATTACAGGATCAAAATATGCTTTGTAAATATGGAGGTATTAGTGAGAGGCATCTGCACTCTGCATATTGTGATAGTATTGATTGCAGCAGTCATTGTATCACCACCCAGTTCATTGTTTTATTGTTGTTGTCCCCCCCTACGCAGGCAGGCAGCACCATGTACCTTTGCTTGACTCCAGTGTGGGGCAGGTTGCACTGGTAGTGTCATTAACAAGGGCTGGGCTGCCCACTTGCTCATGCAATGCTGCTGCATGGTGACATGAATGTACAAATGTGCATGGAGAGATGCTCACAGCTCCTTTACTATGCAATCAGACAAACAAAATTGTCAATGGTACATCTAAGCTGGAGGAATGCAAGATGCCCATGTAACACAGGATATATTTTGAACCCGCATATCTAAATTTATCTGGAAGTTGGAACTGGGCACAACATCTCAGTAGTTCCCTATGATTATAGTGCTACAGTGGTTGTGTGCCACCCCCAATCTCTGGCTGAGCAGTAACAATACTCCAGAGGGTTCTAGACACTCACCCAGAGTCTGTGTTCCTTTGCAGAAAATGAAGCACAATTGAGCCTCTAATGTCTTTATGATATATGGTTTATTTTATACATATATAAAACCTTTAGCCTTCAATGGAGTGGCACACAGCAGCAGCACCCCATAACATGCAAGCTTAATCTATGGCAGCATCACCAGAATCCTTGTCTTCTGCAGCCTATCTTGTAAGGCACATTCAAGATGTTGTCCTTTCCCACTTCTTCCTTACAGTTTACCTAAGTTCTGGTCTCATTTTGTAACACAGGAGAAGGTCTCTCCTGTGGCCTCCTAGAGTTTATTACCTCAAAAGTGTCTAGCATTTCACACTTATTCACACTTTGCCCTTTGAACTGCTAAAGAATAATGCCCTCCAGGTGTTCACCTCACACAAAAATTAGTCTACTACATAACCCAGGAAGTGTGCCCACTTAACCAGCTTTACATGTGTTTAATACGGAGGCTTACCAGAAAGTCCACTATACTTCTTCCTAGTCCTAATACACTAGGAACTGGCCATTTTCAGGTTGTAAATCCTAATATTTACTGAACCTAACCATTGGTACCACAGATCTAGAACAATACTTAGAGAGATTTCACCTTTTCAGAATAAGCCATAAAGAGATATTAACAGAAGCTTGCCTGAAACCCAGTAATTTTGATAATGCATTTTTAATCTCTGTATTTCTCATACTGTAGATTATTGGATTGAACATGGGTGGAACAAAAGTATACATCAAAGTTAATGCAAAGTCCAGATCAGATGGAGTTTTAGATGGAGGCCTAAGGTAAGCAAAACATCCTGTGAAACAAAATACGAAGAAGACAACAAGGTGGGGTATGCAAGTGGAGAAGGCCTTTTTCCTTCCCTGAACAGAAGGGATTTTCAGGACAACAGTGAAGATGTGCACATAAGTGACAACAATGAAGACAAAACAGCCAGTCACCATGATTACACTCATCACCAAAACTCCAATTTCTGTTAGGTATAAGTTTGAGCATGCAAGTGTAAGTAAATGTGGGATCTCACAGAAGAACTGATTGACAATGTTTGAACAGAAAGGTGTAGCAAAGGTTGCACTAGTGTGCATGACTGCATTAAGGAATCCAGTGACCCACACACCAGCAACCATTTGTATACAGGCTGCCCTGTTTATCACCATTTCATATTGGAATGGATTGCAAATGGCAACATAGCGATCATATGCCATGACTGTAAGAAGGGCGGTATCAGATGATAAAAAGAAAACAAATGAGAGGACCTGAGCAACACATCCAGTGTAAGAAATGTGTCTGGTGTTCATGAGAGAATTGGCTATGGATTTGGGGATAGTGACTGAAACAGCAATTAGGTCCTGTATGGCCAAGTTCATCAGAAAGAAGTACATGGGAGTGTGAAGGTGATGGTCAAAGGCTACTGCAGAGATAATGAGAAGATTCCCGAACACAGTTGCCAGGTACAATACCAAGAAGAGGAAGAAGTGTAGAATCTGCATTTCTCGGATTGCTGAGAACTCCTGGAGTAGAAATTCAGAAACAGAGGATTCGTTACCTATTCTTGCATTCATTACTATAATGCTTGCTGCCTCTGGAAAAACAAAAACATGACAACAGGAAGATCAACATCGGTTCTGGTAATTGAGCTTTATTGGCATAAACATTTAAACATTGGTTTAAATCCTCTTCTGATAACAAATATTTAACACTTTGGAAGAGCTGTTGTGAGATATAGAAGGTAAGAGAAGGAAGTAGACAAAAAATGTAATAACAAATCTTCATCAAAGCAGGAGTTAGCTTTTAATTCTTTATAGCTAATACACCATTATTTTAAAATAAGATACTGTTATTTTAAAACTGGATGATGGTGCTGCTCTCAATCTCTGGAAAATGAACAATGCCACTGCTGGAGATGTAACATGGGAGTCCTACCACAATCCTTCCCATACTTTCTTAGGGTTGCCATATTTCAAAAAGTAAAAACCAGAATGCCACCAAAATTGTTGAGCCAAAAAAACCATGATTTTTCGATTGACTTGTCTAAGATCCAGGACAAAGTGCCGCCTTTCGGAATTCCCCACCCCTCCAGATGTCAATTCCGCCTTTGAAATCCAGGTTATGTTCAGACATATGGCAGCCCTATACTCAGAGGGCAGATGCCTCTTGCTATCATGTACATATTTACAAAACGTATCTTGAGAGCAAGATTCAGTATCAAAACTGATCTTGATAGTTGCTTCAGTTTTGCTACTGAATTACAGCAACACTTAATTCTAGGAAGATGGTTCAAACTTTTTGTATTAATTCCCTATGCCTGTCACAACTTGGGTACTTAACAGCTTGATTCCTAATATCCCTGTTTGATCAGTGAGGCCTTTGACTGAGTAACTGGTAGTGGTTCCACATGACTCGGACACATAGCTGATACTCACCAGCAGACATGATTCAGTATTCTGGGCTCAATGCTTTGCAACTCCTTCCTAGTTGAGATCACAGAAGTTTCAATTGTTTAATCTTGGTTGTATGTTTCTAACCTTAATGTGTACTGTGAACAGACCACAGTCTTATGTATGTACAAATGTATAGGCTCTTGAAGAGAGGCTTATAACTGCTTTACTTGTCTTCACTCACAAATAGCTGCAGTGAAGGTTTATTCTTGGTTGTAGCTCATGGCTGATGAGGAGAGAGGCTAACCACTAGTCCTGCTTTGGATGATGTGCTAAATCAAATCCTGATATAGCTTAAGATAACAGTAAAAGGACGTGGGTGGCGCTGTGGTCTAAACCACTGAGCCTCTTGGGCTTGCAGATCAGAAGATCAGTGGTTCAAATCTGCACAACAGGGTGAGCTCCTGTTGCTCAGTCACAGCTCCTGCCAACCTAACAGTTCAAAAACACATCAAAGTGCAAGTAGATAAATAGGTACTGCTCTGGCGGGAAGGTAAATGGCGTTTCCGTGCGCTGCTCTGGTTTTGGTGTTTCGTTGCGCCTAGTCTTGCTGGCCACATAACCTGGAAAAACTGTCTGCGGACAAACGCCAGCTTCCTCAGCCTGTAAAGTGAGATGAGTGCCGCAACCCCAGAGTCGTCTGCAACTGGACTTAACTCTCAGGGGTCTTTTACCTTTACCTTTTTTAACAGTAAAAAGGACCATGGAGGAGCAAACCTACTGTAATCTAGGAGGCTGCACATTTGTGTAATCTCACTAAATTAAGATTTGCAATTAGCTTGTCATGGAACCCAGTACATTGGGTATTCTATGTGCAGTCTATATAGGTTTCAGGAGAGACCACATAACAAGCAGGATTTCACATTCTACACAATACACAATAGTAGTATTGTCTGCACTTAACCCTCCAAAACTACCCAGGTATCACTAAAGTTATAAAAATATAAACATCTTACTCTTTTCCTTTATAGAAAATAGATTTCCAGAAGCAATTTCTTCATTATTTTAAGATGTTCTTTATTCTTCTAGCCACTCAAAGACTTTCCCCCCAAAAAAGTTATCACCTGCTCATTGTCTTCTGTGAAAGCTAAAATGTTTCTATACTCTTACAGAAAGATGATTTTACTATGGGGTGGAAATTTATTATTATTATAGTTTTGTTCCTGGGAGTTTGGTCTCAAGAGCCTCAAACAAATCAGCAATTGTGTTCCTTGGACTCAGGAGTCCCACAAAAATTAGCAGCGGTGTTCATTAAGCCTTGGTCCCAGGAGTCCAAAATGAATCATACAAACTATGTAAACGTATGAACATACTTAAGCTAGAATAAACCAAAAACGCTTAGATTTGTTTACATTCCTGTTTCTAAAAAGTATACTATGTAATACTATTAAAAATGATAATGTCAATGCCATATAAGTCTTTCTGGAACCTTCTTGTTTCAACTGGACCTTCTCATACTCATTTTTGATAGTTGTGTGAGGTATAACTAGCTCAGTGCTGCACATGCAATTTCCCCTTACCCACTGTGTTCTCCCATTTAGGATATCTGGAGGAGATGCCGTTTATTGCATTTTAATATAGATTCATCTGAGATCTGTATTTTATACAGTCTGAGAGCTAGTTCTTCATTAACAACATCCCTATGTGTCCCTGAGATATCATCATGCAGTCAACCCTCACCTTTGGTTGCAGAGGAGTCTGTGCTCATAACCCTGTTCCATAATATCACTTTTGTCTCAGTATCTTATGTGTCTGGGACTGGACACCTTGTGTTAAATCAGAGTTAAGGTGTTAACATGCGTTGTAGCCTGGTCCTGAGTTTTCTATGAAACAAGAGTTCATCAGGGGAACTTGCCTGCTCTAAGGATGTGGCCCTGTAACTTTGAAATGCCATACAAGGACCCAAAGCCTTTTTTTAGCAAATACTTTATAATTTTAAAATACAAGGGCCAGCAGCTCTTTTTCTATTTGTGCGTGGTTACTTTTGCGGTTGGTGAGACACTGTGTAGCACATACCACTTGTCTCCGGAGTTTCCATATGTATGTGGGATTTAAGGTCTATTAATGTAGACTTCTGTTGCTTAGGGCAAAATATAGTGACTGATAATCTAATAAATAAATTAACCATTTAACAATTTTTTTAGAATATCCCTTCACTAAAGCAGTTCCTGTGCCTTCTCTGGAGGCAACTATGGGCAATTCATAATCAGAATATTGTGTTCAAATCTTTAGACTATGTTAGCATACCATGTCTACAGAACATGAAGTTCTTTTCATTTATTCATACAGATTCCATACATTTGAGTACTTCCAGCCTTGTGAGGTCCAAAGGAATTTGCAAGGAACATGTGTCACTTGTCTTTTTGGCTATGTTATTTAGATGTTATATACATCGTTCACTTTGCCCATTCCTCCAAAAACATAAGGGTACATCTGTTCAACGTGAATGTCTTTTGTTTGGCAAATTGTGTGTCATCTTTCAATGAATCCCAGAGCATGACTAGTTTTTTCTTCAAGCTTACCCCCAACTCCCTGTGTGGAATTACTTTCCCTGTGTGAAACTCCAGTCTTATATTTTCCGAAAGTATGTGGTTTTGTTTTTTAAGATTTTGAGAAATTGTGTCAGTGGCCACTGTGTCAATTTCCCTAACTAAAGATGGGAGGTGGGAAACATGACCAACTTCCTGGGTTTTTAAAAGATACAGCTGTTTTAACTCTTTCTTGGTAAAAACAACAGCAGCACCAGCCAGGTATTTTACTTATGGGAAGGATGCCCTGTGTCCACTTATCTGCCACCAAAGGTTCAAAGTAATGAGGAGACACTTCTGGAACAATTTTATATACAGTATACAATGAGGATTCCAGCTTAATAGTCACTATGGTATGGTACAACACTTCATTTTAGAAATGTTACTTATGTGGGGCACAATAGTTTCAGGCAAAAATTCTTTACAGAGAACATTTAAGCCCCAGTTAGCACTCTTATTTAAAACTAGTTTCAGGATAGATTCTTTCCATCTAAAATGGACATTTGTGCACTCTAGCAAGAATCTCACAGCCCTTTCTAGGATTTTTTTCTCAGCCTCAGGGAAGCAAATTGGGTTGCCCTCTAAAACTAATTCCTAAATCCAATCAGAACAGGTGCGTCTCATCTGAAGTTCCTAAACAAGGGCTCATCCACACTTTTACTTCTTCCATAGTCAGAAACCAAGGATGTGAATAGGGTTGTTTTCTCCTTTCCCTACTCATTTCCTCGGGAAAACCCATTTTAGCTTTAAATAAAAAGAAATGGCATTCTACGGAAAAGCTTGTTGCGCGTGTAGGTCCCCAGGCCACCCCTCAAATAACTTCACACATAACACGTAATTTAGTTGTGGTTTTTTGGGCACTATTTTGGCCACAACTTTATTAAAATACAAAATCAGTGAGTGGTTGTTTAGACATTGGTTATGACTATCTGTCCCCCCGCCTGGGACAGAACTGGCATCCCGAGGTCCGATCGGTAGCCAGTAGAAAAGAAAGTCAAACTGGGGGGTCACCTGAGCTAAGCGTCGGACCCACGCCGCTCTCCCCAGCAGCTCCCCGAAAGCTTGCCTGCCCGGTCCTATAACAAGGATTCCCATAACAGGGATTGGGCGGCCCTGGTCCCATAACAGGGATTGGACGAAATCATGGCAAGCCCCAGGATTCCTTTAATGGAATTACCTTCATCGCAATAGGAGGGGCAGGCACCGCCTGTTCAGCCCCCTCCACCACCAGCATATTATAACCAATGCCTAACCGCAACCTTACAAGTTGTGACGAATTGCAGAGTAGTAGGCAAAAACCGAATGGCACAGCCAATCACCAAATGGCAAAATTCCTACTAGGCCCCTGCGCCAAGGCAGACGACCCCATGACAGGCAAAGCAAGGTCAACTGGAAAAGAGGGCGGGTGGGCGGGTGATCCGATGCACTCTGCAAAGAGAAAGAGAAACCAGAGTGCACCAATATTTAAAGACTATGGTCCCACCCACTCAATTTGCAACATACAATTTGCCCCAGCAACCCGGTTATCCAATCACAGATGCCAGGCAATAACTATTAACCAGCCTGGCAACAAGAGGCCTGGCCCGGTGGCCCACACCGCAACACGTGCTCTCATTTATTGGAGAACACGCTTTATCAGATGAATGCTGTTGGAGAAGAGAAAGGGTTAGAGATGCACTAAATGATAGACAGTCCCTCTCTAAATGCATAATTAACAGGCTATGTGAACAGAGAAGCAACAATGTTAATGGTATATCTACGCTGGAGGTTCTTTTGACACCCAGCAGATTTTGAGTCTGCATATCAAAATGTATCTAGAAGCTGTAACTGGTCATGATATCTCCACAGTTCCTTATGCTTAGACCTACAGAAAGAAATGTAACCTTTTCAGGATAAGTCTGGAAAAGATATTAATAGAAGAGTGCTTCACACCCAAGAGCTTTGATACAGCATTTTTAATCTCCTTATTTCTCATGCTGTAAATTATTGGATTGAACATGGATGGTACAACGGTATACATCACAGTTATTGCAAAGTCCCCATTAGATGGAATTTTTGAGGGAGGCCTAAAGTAAGCAAAACATCCTGTGAAACAAAATAAGGAGAAGACAACCAGGTGTGGTATGCAAGTGGAGAAGGCTTTTTTCCTTCCCTGAATAGAAGGGAGTTTCACAACCACAGTAAAGATGTGTACATAAGTGACAACAATGAAGACAAAACATCCAGACACAAGTATTAGACTCACCACTATAGCTCCAATTTCCATTAGGTAGAAGTTTGAGCAGGCAAGTGTAAGTAACTGTGGGACCTCACAGAAAAACTGATTGACAATGTTGGAGCAGAAAGTGGTTGCAAAAGTTGCACTCGTGTGCATGACTGCATTAAAAATTCCAGCAACCCACACACCAGCAACCATTTGTTTGCAGACTGCCCTGTTCATCACCATTTCATATTGTAATGGATTGCAAATGGCAACATAGCGATCATATGCCATGACTGTAAGAAGGGCAACATCAGATGATACAAAGAAAAAGAATAAGAGCACTTGAGCAACGCATCCAGCATAAGAAATGTGTCTGGTATTCATGAGAGAATTCACGATGGATTTGGGGATGGTGACTGAAACAGCCCCTAGGTCCTGGATGGCCAAGTTCATCAGAAAGAAGTACATGGGAGTGTGAAGGTGGTGGTCAAAAGCTATGGCAGAGATGATGAGAAGATTCCCAAATACAATTATCATGTACAATACCAGGAACAGAGAGAAGTGTAGAATCTGCAGTTTCCGTACAGCTGAAAACTCCTGGAGTACAAATTCAGAGACAGAGGATTCATTGGCTATCTTTGCATTCATTACTAAAATGATTGGTGCTTCTAGAAGAAAACAGGAAGATAAGTATAGGTTTATGTACTCTTCTGATAACTTATATTTGGTAACCAATACTGCTTTGGATGTGGTTTTTGTGGGAAATAGATTTAAAAGAAAGAAGTGAACAAAATAGTGTAATAATAAATCTTCATCTAAAGGAGAACTTAGCTTTCAACTCCATATTGATACTGCACCATCGTCCTAAGATAAACTACTGCTAAGTAGTGCTTTTTCTTCTGGGAATTATAGGGGCAGAACTACCCAAACAGTATAGAAATTTATTCATGTATGTGACTACAGCAGAAAGAAATTTGGCTTAGCTTGTCATGGAAACCAGGTCACTGGTTTTTCTATGTGCAGTCTATGTCAGGTTTCAGGAAAAACCTAAAACAAGCAGTATTTCCCATTCTACACAATAGACTATAGTAGCATTGTCTGCATTTTGTTCTCCGAAAGCTATCCAGGTATAACTAATGTTATAAAAATATAAACATCTTACTATTTTTCTTGATAAAAAATAGATTTCGAGATGCAATTTCTTCATTACTTTAGGATGTTCTGTATTCTTCTAGCCACTCGTGGATTTTTTTTTTCTTTTTAAAAAAGCTCTCCGTCCTTTTCTTCTGAGACAGTGAAAATGTTTGTATATGCTTGCAGAACGATGATTTTACCATGGGGTGAAAAATTAGTACCATCATTATATTTATGTTCTTGGGAGCTTGGTCTCAAGAGCCCCAAACAAAATAGCAATTGTTTTCCTGGATGCTTGGACTCAAGGGTCCTACACGAAACAACCATGGTTTTTTTTAAGACTTTGCCCCATGGGTCTAACACAAATACTGAAAACATGCAACTAAACCATCCTGTTTCAAAACAACTTACTGTATAATATTTAAAATACTTGTGTGAGATATGACCAGCTCAGTATCCGCCCCCCCTCCACTGTGTTCTTCCTACTTCTGCTATTCTTTCCTCTTTTTCTCCCAAAACCCTCAATATTCATTCCGCAGCAATATCGTTCTTCTGCAAAGCTATGTTCTCGGTGGACCCTTGCGCACACTTCGTGGTGCGGAAGCTTTTGGAGGGCTGGCGTAGATCCCAGCCCCCTAGCTCAGATAGCAGGAGACCTATAACTTTTGACATACTCATTCAAATACGCAAGAAGCTCAGGGTCATCTGCTGGTCTAGGTATGAGGCCAGGTTATTTTCCACAGTTTTTTCGTTCGCCTTCTTTGGCGCTCTGCGCATAGGTGAGGTGGTCTGTGAGGACCAACCGGATAGAAATAACAGGGGGCTCCTCTTGGAGGACGTGACCTTGTCAAGCTCGGAGGTAATTCAAAAAATTCACAGCTCAAAGACCGATCAACTTGGGAGAGGGGCCCTAATCTGCCTGCAAGCTACACAGAAGGCCGGCCCTTGCCCAGTAAAGGACGCAAGAAAGTTCTTGTGCTTAAAACCAAAAGCTAGTGGCCCTTTTTTCATACACGAGGATGGCTCTCGCCTGTCAAAGCACCAGTTCATGAGGGTTATGCACAAAGCAATCGCCGCCATTGGGCTCCCATCTGAGGAGTACGCCGCACATTCTTTCCGCATTGGGGCTGCGACCACTGCCGTGCACATGGGTTTGCCGGCAGATAGGATAATGGATATGGGGCGCTGGAGCTCTAACGCTTACAAGGGATACATCCATAAACTATGCTAATGCTCCCCTCCCCATCAGCCCCCTGACCCGTATCTCTTACTCTTTATTTTTCAGGTGTCAGGACAGTGCGTCTGTGGATCATTGGCCACAGCATTGTCCACTGGGCGAGATTAAGTGCTGTCACCAGGGGCTGGGGGGGGGGGGGCGAACTGGAGCTCCCAAACAATGTTGAAGTTTCTTGGATTGCGCGTCGGGGAATGCGTTGGGCAGAATTCCTCCCAGCATTAACAAAAAGAATTGCCATGAAAGGGCCACCGGCATATTTTCAATGACCTGGGGGAGTTGCGGGCCTCCTATCCAAATCTAACAATTATCTGGTCATCTTTGCTTCAGAGGCGTGTTTGGAAGAATTCCAAAAACCCTGTGGCTGTGAATAGAGCCAGGAGGATCCTGGAATGCTCGGTGGCATGTAGAGTGGCTGCGCTGGGTGGGTGGGTCATTGGTCACCCAGGCATCCAGTTTAGCAAGGAGGCCCTCTACCGCGGGGATGGCGTGCATCTCTCTGATGCTGGTAACGATATTTGGCTTGCTGACATTTTCCAGGGGATCAGGGATTGGTTACAGGTCTGAGGGTACTGGTGGTGAGCCTGGCTTGTGTGGCGGTTAGGCATTGGCAGGGGTATTATCATGCAAATGAGTTGGGGGGGAGGAGTGCCATCACCTCCCCCAAATGTTGAAGGGTAGTCCGATAAAAGGCTCCGGGGGCATTGCCTCATCCGAAACCTATGGAGGCTAGGGCCTAAAGCGTGCTCCCGAGCGGTAACCCCTCGGGGAGTGCCTAGGGGTGTGCATCTTGGGGGCTTCCCCTGTTGGTGCTTAACCCTTCCTGGTTCTATGCCGGTTAGTCTGTTAGGGCCAATGCCTAAAGCCAATACCGCTCTTACCTGTAATCAATAAAGTTGTGGCCATTTTTCGCCCATTAACCTAAATTCTGGTGTCCACTGTCTTTACTTATCTCATCTGTGGAAGGGGGCGGGAATCGCCACGCAAGGAGATTTTCCATTAACTACGGACTCTGGAAGAAGCTGTTCTAATGGGAGCAGGAAATTTGTGAAGACTCTGCTAATACATGCCACTAGATGAGGAGTAGTGAACTACCAACTGACTGCCACAAGGCACCAAAAAGTCTTGTGGTGCACCTTGGAGGCACATTTAATATGAAATATGTGCATAAACACAAGCTCTTTATGTGTATTGGTATTTTCCATTTAAATACAATGTTCACCTTGCCTATTCCTTAAAAGAAATAAGGATACCCCTGTTCAATGTTAAGTCTTTTGTGTGGCTTATTGTGTGCCATCTTTCAATAAGTCCCAGAGCATGAAAAGTTTTTAGTCTTAGCAAAAGTTCTGTATTCACATAATATTGTAAATGGGATGGCCTCCATCTGATCTTGGAAGCTGACCCTCAATTCTCTGTTGGCATACAACCAAGGAAGCAGGGGCAATTGGCAGGCCCCCAGCTGGCTCCATCCCACCAGCTGGTGTACCGGACAAACTCCAGTCCTTGGTGCCACATGAATCAGTGACCCAAACTTCAAAAGCTAGGGCATGCTCTAATCAGCAGAGATAACACCACGCAACAGAAGTATGTGTGAGCATATTTACAAGCAGTTTATTTAGCATACATCAGGACAAAAGGAAAACATATCTGATCCCCTTCATGTCCAAAGCAAGCAGCATAAGCAATAGATATACACAAAATGAAAGTTCCCAGCAAGCTGTGCTGGAGTGTAAACAGGCATGTGACATACAACAATTCCACACGTCTGTTCTTAAGGTGGAACGGAATTATACCAACATTATCTGTGTGGAATTACTTCTCCAGTGTAAAACTACGGTCTAATATTTTGTTTCTAAAAGGACTAGGTTTTTGTTTTGTTTTGCTGTTTAAGATTCTGATACTTTGTGTCAGTGATCTCTGTGTCAGACTCTCTCACTGAAAATAGGAACTGGATAGCATGAGCAATTTTCTGTTTAAAAGATACAACTCTCCTTATTAACAACACTGGAGACTTCAGTTTCCTTACACTTACTGTGGGTTCCAGCTTTATGGCTACTCTTCAAAGGCACAACACTTCATTTTATACATGCATATTTATGTAAGGCACAGCATGTAGTTTCAGGCAGACACTCTTTACACTGAACTTTAAAACCCCAGTCAGCACTTTTCTTCAAACTTTTTCTCAGTATAGACTATTTCCACTTACAATGGGCATTTGTTTCACTGCCCTAGCAACTATGTTACAACCCCTTCTAAGATTTTTAAATTCCCCTTCAAGGAATCAAATTGGTTATCCATGTTTGGTTACAGTAGTTCCTAATCCGAATCAGAATCGGTCCTTCTCTCTCCAGGTTGCTGTCTAAATGACAAACAGTGCCTATCAAACTGACATACAATCCCAATCTGTTTGACAGTAAAGTTTTGTGATTTTTACTCACCAGTTCTTCCAGATTGGTTGATGTTCTAACAAACTCTGACTGCTGCTGACTCAAGATCTGTGCATTGCAGTCACATTTATCTATGCTGCTATTCCATCACACTTCCATTTCTTTCTAAGGGAATGGTGAATTCCTCTGGTCCCTATTCTGTTCTTGTTTCAGGAGTGATGTAAAAATCTACATTGGCTTGTGAGGATGTGTCTCTCTCTTGTATTTTTTCCTGGACTTCCTTTAGATGGCAAAATATTTTTGCAAAGAGGTTGTATTCCCTCCTCCATGCATTCTCACACTTCCCTATCACAGGGCAGTTTGTGTTTCTGACTGTCTCCAACATGCATGTACTTTTTGCTGAGATGTTAATTCAGATATGTGTGCGTGTGGCATTCCAGTAAATCTATGAAATCTAGGCAAGGCCAAAAATCATTTCATCTAGGTGCTGTCACTCCTTTGAAAACCTGAATACTCTGTTAAAATGGCTCTTTGCATGATGTGGGGTGACAGAGTAGACAGGAAACATGACCTGTTACTATCCATAAACCAGAGGATTAAGTGCTACTGAGATGTGTTCAGCCTGTTATAGGCCACTTTGAAAACCATACAAGTGAACAATGGGATATAAACTTCAACATACATACATACATAAATGGATTATCAACATGCCATGAGATCTGACAAGCAAAAGTGTGATTGAGCTGATCTGAAGGAATGCAAGATGACCATGTGACATAGGGCAGATGTTGAGTCAGCATATATGAATTTATCAGGAAGATTTAACTTGAAATGATGCTATATTCCAGGAACTCCCTTTAATTACACCTTTTCAGAACAAGCCTGGAAAATATATCCAGAGGAGATTTCCTCAAACCCAACAGTTTTGATAATGCATTTTTTATCTCCTTATTCCTCATGCTATAGATTATTGGATTGAACATGGGTGGTACAAGACTATACATCACAGTTAATGCAAAGTCCCCATCAGATGGAGTCTTAGAGGGAGGCCTAAGGTAAGCAAAACATCCTGTGAAACAAAATACGGAGAAGACAACAAGGTGAGGTATGCAAGTGGAGAACGCCTTTTTCCTTCCCTGTACAGAAGGGATTTTCAGAACTGCAGTAAAGATGTGCACATAAGTGACAACAATGAAGACAAAACATCCAAACACAACTATTATACTCACCACTATAGCTACAATTTCCATTAGGTAGAAGTTTGAGCAGGCAAGTGTAAGTAACTGTGGGATCTCACAAAAGAACTGATTGACAATGTTGGAGCAGAAAGGGGTTGCAAAAGTTGCACTTGTGTGCATGACTGCATACAGAAGGCCAGCGACCCACACGCCAGCAACCATTTGTTTGCAGGCTGCCTTGTTCATCAACATTTCATATTGTAATGGATTGCAAATGGCAACATAGCGATCATATGCCATGACTGTAAGAAGGAAAATATCAGATGATAAGAAGAAAACAAATAAAAGAACTTGAGCAACGCATCCAGTGTAAGAAATGTGTCTGGTATTCATGAGAGAATTCACGATGGATTTGGGGATGGTGACTGAAACAGCCCCTAGGTCCTGGATGGCCAAGTTCATCAGAAAGAAGTACATGGGAGTGTGGAGGTGGTGGTCAAAAGCTACAGCAGAGATGATGAGAAGATTCCCAAATACAGTTGCCAGATACAATGCCAGGAACAGTGAGAAGTGTAGAATCTGCAGTTCTCGTATTGCTGAGAACTCCAGGAGCAGAAATTCAGAGACAGAGGATTCATTACTTATTTTCTCCTTCATTAATAAAAATTTTCCTGTCACTGGAAGAAAACAGAAAGATAAACATTGGTTTAAGTCCTCTTGTGATAACAAATATTTACTACATTTGAAGAGGGTTTTGGGATGTTGAAGGTAAAAGAAAGAAGTGAACCAAAAAGGAGAAACAATAAATATTTATTTAAATGAGAAGATAGCCTTCAACTCCATATAGATAATATATCATTATTTTAAAATAAACTTCCCACTGTTTCAAAACTAGTAGATGTTCTCAAGCTCTTGAAGTTTAATACTGCCACTGCTAGAGGAGGAACACAGGAGTCCTACTGCCATTATTGCCATACTCGCTTAGTATATGGCAATATGCAGAGGACAGATGTACCTTGAGAGAATTCCCATCTTTCCAAAAGGTATTTTGATATTGTAATTCAGCATCAAAACTGAAGTAACTCTCAAATATAAGGGGATAACTTGCTGCCTATATGATGCAGATTCAAAATCAAGTTTATTCTATTAAATGCAATGTCCATAACAATCTGGGTCATGTATATGTTAAAAGCTTGATTCCTAATATCCCTGTTCTTTCAATGAGGTCTTTGGCAAGAGTCACTGATAATAGTTCCACATGTCTCACACACTTGGCACATACTCACCTATATTCTAAATTCTAGGCCTAATGTTTAGTACTCCTTCTTAGTTACAGATTTCAACTGTTCTTATCTTTGTTATATGTTTTTAACTTTAATGCATGCTATGCACAAACCACATTGTTATGCATGTAAAATGTATAGGTTCAAACTGCTTTGCTCCTCCCCAGACCTTTTTGCTACCTCATTATACATTATACAAGAAAAGGTGCTTCACCTCTCTCCTCACTCACTTGGAGCTGCAGTGAAGGTTTGTTCTTGGTTGAAGTTCATGGTTGGTTAGGAGAGAGGCTAACCGCTAGTCCTGTTTTGGATGACATGCTGAAACAAAACTTGGTGCAGCTTGAGCTGACAGTAAAAAGTATCATGGAGGGGTAAAGCTACTGTGCTCTCCTCTCCATGAGGTTCAACATTTGTGCAGTCTTCCCAAGATAATATTTGGTTTAGTATGTCATGGAAACCAGGTCATTGGGTATTCTATGCAAGTCTCAATAAGTTCCAGGAGAGACCGCAACAAGCAGGTTTCCTGATTCTACACAATACACTATAGAAATATTTTCTGTGTTTACTCTTCTGAAAACTACACAGGTATCACTAAAGTTATAAACATTTAAATATCTTACTTTTTTCCTTAATGGAAAGTTGATTTCCAGATGCAATTTCTTCATCACTTTATTTTCATCTTTTTAAAAATAGAATAAAAAATCATCCCATCCTTTTCTTCTGGAACAGTGAACCTATCTGTATACTCATGCAGAATGAAGCTTTTACCATGGGGTGGAAAATTATAACATGTGTACACACACACACAAACACACTCCTCAGAGTTTGGTCTCAAGAGCCCAACACAAATGATCAAGTGTGTCCCTGGAAGCTTGAACTCAGGAGTCCCACAAAAATTAAAGCAATGTTTCTAAAGACTTGGCCACATGATTCTAACACAAATAGTCTCTCTAGAACCTTCTAGAATTAGGTAGGTAGCTGTGTTGGTCTGCCATAATCGAAATAAAAAAATATTGAAAAAGATTATTTAAAAAAAACCTTCCCAAAAAAATCCTTTTAAAGAATCAAGTCCTTAAAAAAAAAAAGTCCTAAAACAGTCTTTAAAAGAATCCTTCCACCCAAAAAGTTTCTTTTTAAAAAAATTGTCCGGTAGCAGCTTAGAAACCAACTAAGTTATTCTGGATATAAGCTTTCGTGTGCATGAACACTTCTTCAGATACTCTGAAACAGAAGTCACCAGACCCTCATATATAGTGGGAGGGTGGGGAGGAGTATTTCTCAGAAGGGTGGTGGGAATGGGTGCTTGGCTAATCGAACCTCTGGTTTCAACTGGACTTTCTTACACTCATTTCTTTCTTTCTTTTTTGAATAACGTTTTTATTTAGTTTCATGATACAGAGAATAGTGTGATGTACGACTGGCTCAGTATTACCCACACCATTTCCCCCCTCTGCTGTGTTCCTCCCACTTCTGCCATTCTTTCTTCTCCTTTTCGATCTCCAGAAGAGTTGCTTTCTGTTGCATTGCAATACTTGCCTATCTGAGGTCACCTTTAGTTGTCAAGCGATCAGTGATATTATTTTTGTCTCAATCTCTTATGTAACTGAGACTGAACACCTTGTGCTACGTCAGAGTTAAGGTGCTTCGCACATTGTAGTCTGGTCCTGACTTTTCCATGAAACAGAAGCTCAGCAGGGGATCTTCCCTTTTCTGGTGATGTTCCCTGTAATTTAGTAATGCCAAATAAGAACCTGTGTAAGTCATAGGCTTTTTTTCAGCAAATGCTTTGCAATTTTCACTTTGATTTCTGCCAGCCCACTAGACTGAAGCCTCTGTATGTGGGACTAGAGGCAACATTGAAAAAATATATATAGTAAACTTCTTAAATACTTGTGATGCAATCTGAGGGTCATTATCATTCCTGAAAATCTGAGGTATCCCATGCCTGGGAAAAGATAGCTCTCAAGTTCGATTCTCAATTGTGACTATTTTTGTGTAATTTTGTTGCAGAAAGAGGTTTGGAAGGGAGGTTCTTCAAACTCTCATAGTAGAGTTGATACAATTTTGATTTTTTGTATTATTTTATTGTTGTTAGCCACCCAGAGCCTGGCTTCGGCTGGGGAAGGCAGGATAAAAATAAAATTATTATTATTATTATTATTATTATTATTATTATTATTATTTCTCCAAGCACATTAAAATATACTTGGATTTGCATCTGCCACCATCCACCTTTAAACAAACATTTTCCCTGAAAATACTTCAGCTATAATAAATGATAGACACTTTAGCTTAGCAAGTAGGTGAAGATATCTACTCACATAGTTTCAAAAGTTGCAGCAGGCAAATCTCCATCCATTGGAAGTAAACAAACCAAAACAAAACAAAACAAAGAAGTAAAATGTTCTAAATGACTTAAAAGGAAAATAGCTTGGTTTCATTACAGAAAGGAAGATGCAATCTTTCAGTTAGCAAAGATGCAGGCTGTAAAATCACATTTTGGGAAGATTCAGTTCACTTGGGCTCTTTTGTAGCTGGGAGCCATGCTACAACTGCAGCTTGTTCCAGGAAGCAGCAGAGTGGAGGGACAGAGACTGCTTGGAGTCTGCTAACTCCACCTACCTAGCAACTTGATGTCTGTTGGATCTAGGAAGCTTTGGATCTAGGAATTCTTCGTGTGGAATTACTTCCCCAATGTGAACTTCCTGTCTTCTATTTTGTTTTCTAAAAGGACAAGGCTTTTTATTGTATTTTTAAGATTTTGAAAGATTGTGCCAGTGATCTCTGTGTCAGAGTCCCTCACCAAAGATCAGAGCTGGACAACATGATTCATTTTCTAGGTGTTTAAACAATTCAACTTTCCCAAGTAACAGTTTAAAATCTTTGTGGTAATGTGTGTTTATTTAAACTGCAGCCAGGTGTTCTACTTACAGGTATGTGAAGGATGCCCTGTGTCCCCTTCTTGCCAACGCAGAGGTTCAAAGTAGTGAGAAGGAAGAAAAATAAACTTTTTTTAATAAATATTTTTATTCATTTTACAATACAAAATTAAAAGTACATCACAAGTATTTTCCACAGATACAATCTTTTGGACTTCCCTCAGCTCTTCTGCGAATCCTCCCTTTTTATTCTTTCTTCCGCATTTCTTCATTTAATATTGCCTTTTAGTAAAAAGAACCTTCTCCTTCCCTACTCCCTTTTTTACAATATTTCTAATATTATTCTTTCACAGAGCCTCTTGCAAACCAACAAACGTTGTTTGTTTATCACATATACTTTTCAAATAATCTACAAATTTACCAAAGTCCTCGGTGAACCTATGATCCCGTAGGTTTCGGATCCTTCCTGTTAATTTATCAAGTTCTGCATAGTCCATTAATTTCATTCTCCATTCTTCCATCGTTGGTAATTCTTCTTGTTTCCATTTTTGGGCCAGTAGTATCCTTGCCGCTGTTACTGCATATAGAAAAAGTTTACAATCTTTTCTATTTATTTCATTTCCTACCATTCCTAACAAAAATGCCTCTAGTTTCTTGACAAATGTATATTTCAACATTTTTTTCAATTCATTATATATCATTTCCCAGAAGCCTTTCATCTTTTTACATTCCCACCACATATGATAAAATGTTCCTTCTTTTTCTTTACATTTCCAACATTTATTAAACACTTTATACATTCTTGCTAACTTTACTGGCGTGGAAGAAAAATAAACTTTTAATGTATTTAAACTCATTTGGGTTCCAGTTTAATGATAACTCTTTTAAGGCACAACACTTCATTTTAGACATGCTTATTTATGTGAGGCACAATATCTAGTTTCAGGCAGACACTATTTACAGAGAACTTTAAAACCTCAGTCAGCATTCTTACTGAAACCTCTTCTTAGGTTAGACAGTTTTCACCTATAATTGGCATTTGTCCTAGCAACAATCTCACAGCCCCATCTAGAACTGTTTAATTCCCCCTCAGGGAATCAAATTGGTAATCCCTGTTTAACTAATTCCTAATTCCAATCAAGGCATGTCCATGTCTCCCTAGGTTCCTATCTAAATGACATACAATCCCTTTCTAGCCAATATGCAATCCCTCTATCTGTTTAACTGTCAAATTCTGCATTTGTGACTCCAGATTGGCTTTTGTTCTAAACAACTCTGACTAGTTGCTGACTCAAGGTCTGTCCATCACAATCACATTTACCTGTGCTCCTGTGTCCAGCTCTTATACCCTCACATTTGTCTCTAAGAGAGTGGTCCATTCCCTTGCACCCGGTCTGTTTTTATTACAGTAGTGATGCAAAAGTCTGTCTCTGCGTTGTCCTGTATTTTCTTCTAATCCTGCCTTAGATGGCAACATAATTTTGTAGGTTGTATTTTTGCAAGCACTGTGACACTTCCTTATCAGAGGACAGTGTTTGTTTCTATGACTGCCTCCAAACTGCATGTACTTCTCTTCTTGAGATGTTAATTCACATTCCAGTAAATCTGTGAATTCCTTCCTCCCCCCCCCCCGCCCCAATATGTTCATCTAGGTGTCATCACTTTTGTGAAATCCTGAATACTCTGTTCAAATCACTGTTTGCATGCTGTTGGGGGACAGAGCAGAGAGGAAATATGGCCTCTTACTATCCATAAATCAGAGGATTAAGGTCTGCTGAAATGTGTTCAGCCTGCTGTAGGCCACTTTTAGAATCATGCAACAGATCAGGGGGCTATAAGTAAGTACATAAATGGGTACATCAACAAGGCATGTGATCTGAAAAGCAAAAGCGTGAATGATCCAACTGAGCTGCATAAAAGCAAGATGACCATGTGACACAGGGCAGATGTTGAATCTGCATAGCTAAATTTATCTGGAAGCTGTAACTGGCAATGATGATGTGTTTCAGGAACTCCCTTTAATTATTCTTACACACAGAGAGTTCACCTTTTCAGAACAATCCTGGAAGATATATCTAGAGAAGATTGCCTCAAACCCAACAGTTTTGATAAAGCATTTTTGATCTCCTTATTTCTCATGCTATAGATTATTGGGTTGAACATGGGTGGAACAAGACTATACATCACAGTTAATGCAAAGTCCCCATCAGATGGAGTCTTAGAGGGAGGCCTAAGGTAAGCAAAACATGCAGTGAACCAAAATACAGAGAAGACAACAAGGTGAGGTATGCAAGTGGAGAACGCCTTTTTCCTTCCCTGTACAGAAGGGATTTTCAGAACTGCAGTAAAGATGTGCACATAAGTGACAACAATGAAGACAGAACATCCAGACGCAACTATTATACCCACCACTATAGCTACAATTTCCATTAGGTAGAAGTTTGAGCAGGCAAGTATAAGTAACTGTGGGATCTCACAAAAGAACTGATTGACAATGTTGGAGCAGAAAGGGGTTGCAAAAGTTGCACTCGTGTGCATGACTGCAGTAAAAATTCCAGCAACCCACACACCAGCAACCATTTGTTTGCAGGCTGCCCTGTTCATCAGCATTTCATATTGTAATGGATTGCAAATGGCAACATAGCGATCATATGCCATGACTGTAAGAAGGAAAGTATCAGATGATAAGAAGAAAAGAAACAAAAGAACTTGAGCAACGCATCCAGTGTAAGAAATGTGTCTGGTATTCATGAGAGAATTCACGATGGATTTGGGGATGGTGACTGAAACAGCCCCTATGTCCTGGATGGCCAAGTTCATCAGAAAGAAGTACATGGGAGTGTGAAGGTGGTGGTCAAAAGCTACAGCAGAGATGATGAGAAGATTCCCAAATACAGTTGCCAGATACAATGCCAGGAACAGAGAGAAGTGTAGAATCTGCAGTTCTCGTATTGCTGAAAGCTCCAGGAGCAGAAATTCAGATTCATTGCCTATCTTTGCATTCATTACTAAAATGATTGGTGCTTCTAGAAGAAAACAGGAAGATAAGTATAGGTTTAAGTCCTCTAGTTATAACAAATATTTACTACTTTTGAAGAGGATTTTTGGATGTTGAAGGTAAAAGAAAGAAGTGAACAAAAAAGGAGAAACAATTATTTTTTATTCAAATGAGAATTTAGCTTCCAATTCCATATGGATATCATTATTTTTTTAAAAAAACTACTACTGTTTCAAAACTAGTAGATTGTGGTGTTTACAAGTTCTTGATGTTGATTGAATTCTAGAGGAGGAACACAGGAGTCCTTCTGCCATCATTTCCTTACTTGCTTTGTATGTGGAAATATGCTGAGGGCAGATGCACCTTGAGAGAATACCCATATTTACAAAACATATTTTGATATTGTAATTCATGGTCAAAACTGAAGTAACTCTTAAATATAACTTGCTGCCTGTATGATGCAAATTCAAAATCAAGTTTCTTCTATTAAATTCCAATGTCCATAACAATCTGGGTCATGGACATGTTAAAAGCTTGATTCCTGATATCCCCCTTCACTCAGTGAGTCTTTTGCTGGAGTAACGGATAATAGTTCCATAAGACTCACACACTTGGCTCATATTCAACTGTATGTTGTATTCTAGGCCTAATGTTTAGTACTCCTTCTTAGTTAAGATCACACAGGTTTCAACTATTTTTATCTTTGTTATATGTTTTCAACCTTAATGCATGCTGCACACAAACCACATTGTTTTGCATGTAAAATGTATAGGCTTACAACTGCTTTGCGCTTACCCAGATATTTTGGCTGCCACATTATGCTAAGCCAAGGCAAGCTTCTTCAGCTCCCTTCTCACTCACTTGGAGCTGTTTTTTTCTTGGTTAATATTCATGGTTGGTGAGGAAAGAGTCTAACCACTAGTCTTGGCTTGGATGATAGGCTAAAACAAAACTTGGTGTAGCTTGAGCTGACCGTAAAAAGCATCATGGAGGAGCAAAGCTACTGTACTCTTCTCTCCATGAGATTCAATATTTGTGCAGTCTTCCTAAGATAAAATTTGGTTTAGCATGTCATGGAAGCCAGATCATTGGGTATTCTACGTGAGTCTAAATAAGTTGCAGGAACCACAACAAGCACGTTTTCCCATTCTACACAATACAGTATAGAAGTATTGTCTGCGTTTAGTCCTCTGAAAACTACCCAGGTATCACAAAAGATATAAACATACTGGTAAATATCTTACTCTTTTCCTTAATAGAAAGTAGATTTCCAGATGCAAGTTCTTCATCACTTCATTTTCATCTGTATTTTAGAAAATCACCCCATCCTTTTGTTCTGTAACATTGAACATATGGGTATACTCTTGCAGAATGAAGCTTTTAACATGGAGTGGAAAATTATAATCTCTCTCTCTCTCTCTCTCTCTCTCTCTCTCTCTCTCTCTCTCTGTGTATGTATATGTGTATATGTGTGTGTATACACACACACACACACACACACACACACACACACACATATATAATGCACTCCTCAGAGTTTGGTCTCAAGAGCCCAAAACAAATTAGCTATTGTGTCTCTGGAAAATTGGACTCAGGAGTTCTACTAAAATAAAAGCAGTGTTTCTAAAGACTTAGCCCCAGGAGTCTAACACAAATAATCAATGTATGTAAAAAACAAAACAAAACAAAAGTTCCAGTTTTTAGACAGCACACTTTCTAATATTTAAAATAATAATATTGCTACATAAGTCTGTCTGGAACCTTCTGGTTTCAACTGGACTTTCTCAGACTCATTTCTTTCTTTCGTTTTAAATAATGTTTTTATTTAAATAATGTTTCTATTTATTTTCATGGTACTGAGTTGTATGACGTATGACTGGCTCAGTGTTCCCCGTACCTTCTCTCCCCCCCCCCCCCCCCCCGCTGTGTTTTGGTCAATGCTCTAAATTTCACCCAGGTGTTTATCTTCTGAACTGCCATGAGAGCTTGTGATGAGGGTTGGTTTTTAAATCTAATAAGTAGTAAAATAATAATAATAACTCTAAGGAAATACTATAGTATTTCACCGGGGGGGGGGGAATAGTTGGAAGGGTATCCTTGAAACTACCATTTGCAATGCAGACATGGGGTTTCTCATCTGCTTCTGCTAATATTGGTATCCAAATATAAATTTGTGGATTTTTTACATTCAAATACAAGGGCCAGCACCTCTACTTCTATTTGTGTGTGGTTGCTTTTGGGGTTGGTGAGAGGGCGTGTAGCACATACTACTTGTCTCCAGAGTTTCCATATCTATGTGAGATTTAATGTGTATCACTGTTCACTTTGGTTGCCCTGGGTAAAATATAGTGACTGACATATGAATACATAAATTAAAAAGTTAACATTTGGTGGTTTTGGGGTTTTTTTTTATAAAAAACATCCATTATAAAAGCAGTTCCTATGCCTACTCTGGAGGTAACAATGGACAATTCATAATCAGAATATTGTGTTCAAATCTTTAGATTATGTTAGAATGCCATGTCTGCAGAACATGAAGTTCTTTTCATTTATTCATAAAGATTCCATACATTTGAGTACTTCCAGCCTTGTGAGGTCCAAAGGAATTTTGCAAGGAACATGTGTCTCTTGTCTTTTTGGCTATAGTATTTAGATTTTATATACATCGTTCACTTTGCCCATTCCTCCAAAAATATAAGGGTACCTCTGTTCAACGTGAATGACTTTTGATTGGCAAATTGTGTGTCATCTTTCAGTGAATCCCAGAGCATGACTAGTTTTTTCTCCAAGCAATGGTTCTGTATTCCCATACGCTATCACAAATAGGATGAACTCTGTCTGTTCTGGGAAGCTTACCCCCAATTTCCTGTGTAGAATTACTTTCCCCACGTGGAACTCAATTTTCCAAAAGGATGTGGTTTTGTTTTTTAAGATTATGAGAATTGTGTCAGTGGCCACTGTGTCAGATTCCCTCACTAAAGATGGGAGGTGGGAAACATGACCACTTTCCAGGGTTTCTAAAAGATACAACTCTCCCTAGTAACAACACTGGAGACATTTTAACTCTTTGTCGGTAAAAAAACAGGCAGGTGTTCTTCTTATGGGAAGGATGCCCTGTGTCCACTTATCTGCCACCAAAGGTTCAAAGTAATGAGGAGGCACTTCTGGAACAAAGATAGAATTTTATAGATTTACATTCATTGTGGATTCAAACTTAATAGTCACTCTCTTAAGGCACAACACTTCATTTTAGAAATGTTACTTGAGTGGGACGCAATAGTTTCAGGCAAAAACTCTTTAAACAGAACTTTTAAATCCCAGTCAAAACACTAGTTTAAAACTAGTCTCAGGATAGACTTTTCCCAACTAAAATGGATATTTGTGTCACTGCCTAGCAAGAATCCCACAGCCCCTTCTAGGGTTTTTTTCCTTAGCCCCAAGGAAGCAAATTGGGTAGCCCTCTAAAACTAATCCCGAAATCCAATTAGAACAGGTCCTTCTCATCTGAAGTTCCTAAACAAGGGTTTATCCGCATTTTTCCTTTTCCCATGGCTAGAAACCAAGGATGTGAGTGGGGGTTTTTTCTCTCCTTTCTGTAGGAAAAGCCACTTTAGCTTTAAATAAAAAGAAATGACAATCCACAGAAAAGCTGATTGCCAGATGAATGCCCTGGGTCAGAAAGGGTACACATGCACTATATGACAGACATTCCCTCTCTAAATGTACGATTAACAGGCTATGTGAACTGAGATGCAACATTATTAATGGTACATCTACGCTGGAGGAACACAAGATGTCCTTGTGACACCTGGCAGATTTTGAGTCTGCATATCAACATGTTTCTAGAGACTGTAACTGGTCATGATATCTCCACAGATCCCAATGCTTATACCTACAGAGAGAAGTGTAACCGTTTCAGTATAAGTCTGGAAAAGATATTATTAGAAGAGTGCTTCACACCCAAGAGCTTTGATACAGCATTTTTAATCTCCTTATTTCTCATGCTGTAAATCATTGGATTCAACATGGGTGGTACAATGGTATACATCACAGTTATTGCAAAGTCCCCATTAGATGGAATTTTTGAGGGAGGCCTAAGATAAGCAAATGCTGCTGTGAAACAAAATACGGAGAAGACAACAAGGTGAGGTATGCAAGTGGAGAAGGCCTTTTTCCTTCCCTCAACAGAAGGAACTTTCAGAACCACAGTAAAGATATGTACATAAGTGACAACAATGAAGACAAAACATCCAGACATAAGTATTACACTCACTAGTATAGCTCCAATTTCCATTAGGTAGAAGTTTGAGCAGGCAAGTGTAAGTAACTGTGGAATCTCACAGAAGAACTGATTGACAATGTTTGAGCAGAAAGGAGTCACAAAAGTTGCACTAGTGTGCATGGCTGCATTGAGAAAGCCAGAGACCCACACACCAGCAACCATTTGTTTGCAGGCTGCCCTGTTCATCACCATTTCATATTGTAATGGATGGCAAATGGCAACATAGCGATCGTATGCCATGACTGTAAGAAGGGAAACATCGGATGATGAGAAAAAGAAAAATGAAAGAACTTGAGCAATACATCCAACGTAAGATATGTGTCTGATATTCATGAGGGAATTGGCCATCGATTTAGGAATGGTGACAGAAACAGCTCCTATATCCTGTACGGCCAAGTTCATCAGAAAGAAGTACATGGGAGTGTGAAGATGGTGGTCAAAAGCTATGGCAGAGATGACGAGAAGATTCCCAAATACAGTTGCCAGATACAATGCCAGGAAGAGAGAGAAGTGTAGAATCTGCAGTTCCCGTACAGCTGAAAACTCCAGGAGTAGAAATTCCGAGATAGAGGATTCATTGCCTATCTTTGCATTCATTACTAAAATGACCGGTGCTTCTAGAAGAAAACAGGAAGACAAGCACAGGTTTAAGTCCTCTTCTAATAATCAATATTATTCATGTATGCTACTACAACGGCAAGAAAGTTATTTGCCCAAAAATTGAAAGAAAAAGAAGAATCGACAAAAGAAGAATGGATACAAAAACTTATGGACTATGCAGAAGTGGCAAAATGTACTGGAAAAATAAGAAATCAAGCTAACAAACATTTTATTAAAAAATGGACTGAGGTAGGCGGAGACCTCCAGGTATCCCACCTGGGGGGAGGCAAAGCCAAGCCTGTGGTGATGGTGCCACATAGGGTCCAGGGGGCTGCACATGACCACACAAAGGGCACCCCCCCATTTAATGTGGGGAGCGGTCATTATTGAATATTTATGAACAAATTGTTGTACTAAGCTGCAGTTTCATAAGAGTATATAATTAAAGTAGATGAATGAAAGAATCCGTTAAGATAATTTAGAATATACTGGAAATGAAAATAAAAATAAAAATTAAGGAACCACGGAATGTCTCGAGTTTTGAAATGATAAAATAATTTTAAAACTATTGAAATGTATATAACTGACAACCATAAATAAAAAAAATAAACTACTGCTGTTTCAAAACTAGTAGATGGTGCTGCTCACAAACTGGATCCACAACACAGTTCCCCCACCCCTGGTATGGGGGGAGTGATGCCCTTTACACCAGAGTGACATCACGATCACCCCAGGCCTCTTTTGGCCAATTGTGATTGAGTGGGGTGGATGCTGCCACTTCTGTAGTTCTATGTCCATCTTTGGCATATTTTCTGTCTATGTGGAAGTCTGCAGAAACAATGTGGAGAGGGGAGATGCCTTTTGCCATCATCTCCATATTTACAACACACGTTTTGATAATTACTTAGAATTACAGTAATACTTAAATATAGGAGGGTGATTAGGTGCCCATACAATGGAGACTAAAATTTGTGGTTTTTGTGTTAATTTCCAGTGCAATGCCCATCACAACTTGAGTCTACAATACCTTAACAGCTTGTTTCCTAACATCCCTATTTGATCAGTGAGGTCTTTGACTGAATCACTGGTAGTGGTTCCACATAGCTCAGACACAGAGCACATACTTCCCAGGAGGCATGTATTCAGCATTCTGGGCTCAATGCTTTGCAACTCCTTCCTAGTTCAGATCACAGAGGTTTCAAGTGTTTTAATCTTTGTTTTAGGTTTTTAACCTTAATGTGCGCTGTGGACAGACCACAGTCTTATAAATGTACAAATGTATACACTCTTGGAGAGAAGCTTCCAGCTGCTTTGCTGCTCCCCAGATCTTTTTGCTGACACTCTGACAAGACAAGACAAGCAAAGTGCTAAAACTCTCTCCTAACTCACTAGGAGCTGCAGTGAAGGTTTGTTCTTGGTTGCAGCTCATGGTTGGTGAGGAGAGAGGCTAACCACTAGTCCTGGTTTGGATGGTGTGCAAGTCAAAACCTGGAGTAGCTTAAGATGACAGTAAAAAGGAGCACGGAGGAGCAAAGCTCCTGTAATCTTCTTACCAGGACATTGCACATTTGTGAAGTCTCACTAAGTTAAGAATTGGCTTAGCTTGTCATGGAAACCAGGTCACTGGGTTTTCTATGTGCAGTCTATATAGCTTTCAGGAGAGACCACATAACAAGCAGGATTTCACATTCTACACAATACACAATAGTTGATTTAACCCTCCAAAAACTACGCAGGTATCACTAAAGTTATAAAAATAGAAACATCTCACTCTTTTCCTTTAAATAAATTTCCAGATGAAATTTCTTTATCACTTTAAGATGTTTGGTATTCTTCTAGCCACCCATGGATCTTTTTTTTTCCTTTTCTTTTAATCTCTTCCTCCTTTTCTTCTGAGGCAGTGAAAATGTTTCTATACTCTTGCAGAATGAAGAGTTTACCATCAGGTGGAAATTTATTACTATTGTTACAGTTATGTTCCTAGGAGTTTGGTCTCAAGAGCCTCAATCAAATCAGCAATTGTGTTCCTTGTTGGTTGGACTCAGGAGCCCCACAAAAAGCAGCAGGAGGGTTTGTTAAGCCTTAGTCCCAGGAGTCCAACACAAATCCATCAAAGTATGTAAACTTCCACCTTAAACATTGCTCATGAAAATATTTAAGCTAGAATAAACCACAGACACTTAGATTTATTGATGTTCCTGTTTCTAAAAAAACCACCATATAATTTAATACTAATAATAGTGATGATGTTAATGCCATATAAGTCTTTCTGGAACCTTCTTGTTTCAACTGGACCTTCTCAGACTCATTTCTGATAGTTGTGTGAGGTATAACTAGCTCAGTGTTCCCCATGTACAGTAATTTCCCCTTACCCACTGTGTTCTCCCATTTAGGATATCTGGAGGAGATGCTGTTTATTGCATTTTAATATATGCTCATCTGAGGTCTGTATTTTATACTGTCTGAGAGCTAGTTCTTCATTAACAACATCCCTATGTGTCCCTGAGATACCATCATGCATTCAACCCTCACCTTTGGTTGCAGAGGAGTCTCTGCTCATAACCCTGATCCATATTATCATTTTTTGTCTCAGTATCCTATGTATCTGGGACTGGACACCTTGTGTTAAGTCAGAGTTAAGGTGTTAACACGCATGGTGGCCTGATCCTGAGTTTTCTATGAAACAAGAGCTCAAAAAGGGAGCTTCCCTGCTCTAAGGATGTGGCCCTGTAATTGTGTGTCAAGGCCCCTAAGGCACCCCCAAGAGAAATAAAGACACAAGGACACAGCATTTTAGGTTAATGTTAGTTTAGGCCACAACTTTATTAGTTACAGATTGTGAGCGGTATTGGCTTAGGCATTGGCAACAACAGACTACACTCCTGCCTGCCTTGCAGGAAGTCTGTAAGGGTAAACCACCAATAGGGGGAGCCCTGCTGATGCGAATCAACTTGAGCATCCCCTGGATTCCTGAAGGGATCTTGGCATGGCCCTCGCCGCTCCACAGGCTTTGGATGAGATCCATATCCCCAGATTCCTTTAACGAAATACCCTTAAGCATGGAGGGGCAGGTGATGGCTGCAACTTCCCTCCCCCACACAACACTATTCCAATGCCTAAGCACCATGTGAGCCCAAAGCGCACCACCAATACCTTCACACCTGCAACCAACCTCTTATGCCTTTGATAATATCGGCCAACCAAACATTAATTTTCTGATGCCAAATAAGGATCTGTTTTGAGTCCAAGTTCTGTCCATCCGTCTGCCCCCCCCCCCCCCGCAAATACTTTATAATCTTTACTTCACTTTCTGCCTGTCCACTAGAGTGGGACTTTTTGAGACTAGAAGTACGGTAACATGAAAAAAATTATTAAGTACCTGTGATGCAAAATTACGGCCCATGCCTGGGGGGGGGGGATAGCTCTCAAGTGTGACTATTTCAGAATTCTTTAGATTGAGTTAGCACAATGGTTATTTCTCCAAGCACATTAAAACTTAACTGGATTCCCTGTAAAAATACTTCAGCTAGAACAAATCATAGACACTTAGCTTGGCAAATATGTGAAGATATTTACTCACAGAGTTTCAAACCTTACATCAAGCAAATCTCTATCCATTGGCAGTACAAAAATTAAAGAAGTAAAAGTGATTTCAAAAAGTGACTCGAAAAGAAAAGAGCTTCATTTTCTTGCAAAAAGGAACATGCAATCTTTTGGTTGCATGTTAAGATCCCCAGGAGCTTCCCAATAATAAAGACACAATTGACAAGGAATTTAGCTTTAGGTTATTGGCAAAATTTTGGCCACAATTTTATTGATTACAGATAGTGAGTGGTTTGTTTAGGCGTTGGTTCCTGACTAGCTGCACCTGACCTCAGCAGGGCAAGACTGACTCGGCCCCACCATATTGTCAGTACAGGTAAACACCATGGGGGAGCATTGTTATGGTCATTTGACTCAAGTTCACCCCAAAATGCTCCCAGGGACTCTTGCGTGGCCCTATCCCCCAAAAGGTGTCGACAAAAGCATGGCGAGTCCCTGGATTCCTTTAACGGAATACCTGTTGCACATTGGAGGGGCCAGGTTATCTGACCTCCCCTCCAGACCACCTTGAACCAATGCCTAACCGCCACAAAAGCATCCGCGCTCACCGCCAAAAATTACTCACACCTGCAACCAAACCTTTAACCCCTTTAGTCAGCCAAACATCATTGCATGGACAGGCGGAGTCCCCCAAACCCTGGGTGGCCCCCTTGTGGAATAACGACTCAAGACAATGTGCTATGGGATTAAAATTGGCCACAACTTTATTATGTTTCAGTTATGGGTAGACCTTGGCTCAGGCATTGGGCGTTTATCCCTCCCAGTCCCCTGCTGGGGATATGGGAAACATCAGGGTTGGGGGGGGGGGAGATGGGCTGGCTCTGGAGAACATATGTTCAATCAGAGAGAGCCCGCCCCTGTTAAGCTGCCATCGCATTGGAGAGCAATGACCACCTCTAGGCATACAGCCAAAGCCTCCCCCCAAACAACCCCTTTAACGGGGAACCCTGGGATCGCCGCCGCAAAGAGGAGGGGACATGGGTCACCACTGCACCCCCCCCCATTTAGGGAAGATAGATTAAAGGATTCCGCCAAGTTTGTGACGTTTTGCTACGGGAAAGGCAAACCTGCCAATGCAGGAGAATTCTTTCCAGCTCTCAACAGCAACCTTGACGTTGCAGTGCCCGCGTACCTGTGGAGAAAAGGTTAACCTGCAGAAGAAGTCTTAACTGAGGATGGGTAGGGTGGGAGAAGCTCTGGAGCCAACTGACGATTCCCAGGTAAGATCCTCCCCCTATTGTGTGGGCAGGTAGTCCCTCCCCCTACCTGGCTTGATCACCTTGGCAACGCCTCCCCAGGCAGGATTGGGCAACTGGCTGAGGTAGGCGGAGACCTCCAGGTATCCCACCTGGAAAAGGCGAAGCCAAGCCTGTGCTAATGGTGCCGCATAGGGTCCAGCGGGTTGTGCACGATCACGCAAAGGGTGCCTCCCATTTAATGAGGTGAGTGGTCCTTTCCAGAATCAGAAAGATGTACTCCATCTGACCTGTACAAAACCCCATCTTTGAAGGAAATGCCTGCATGGCGGATAACCGCACCTCCCAAGGCTAGGACCTTCTTAGCCACTGCACCATCCACGCACTTTCTGGCCTTCTCGGTGGCAGCTGGGCAGTAGCTGCCGTGTCACACATGTCGCTGAAGCAATTGCAACCAAAATATTTTGAGTTCAGGGAGAGCTGCCATCAACTCATCCAAGTCCTCTTGCACACTGGAACGCAAACTTATGCTGAGGGAAGACGGCAAACCTTTTTGTGCAGCTGCACCACCAAGGCTGGGGGAAGACAGGTCACACTTGACTGCACCAAAGGGAGGAACTCCTCCCAAAGCATTCCCTATCTGGACATCCAGGATACGTTCACATAGGCAGGAAGGCCATGATGGCACCCCAGTCCAGACTCATCAGCGCGCTTGCCAGCCCAGTGCATGATGCTGTGGACAACAATCCAAATGGCATCATTGGCGACGCTTCCTGATGTAACCCTTGTCAGCGTCAGACTTCCAACAAGCCTTATTCATAATCCTGTCCACTGACAGGCCCCAGTGTGCAGCCTTTGTAGCAGCACCTATTGGGAAGGAATTAGGCAGTAGGCAAGTCGCAGGCTGCAATACCTGGCGCACCTCATGAGCAAATTGATGCCTGGCTAACAGGGACCCGTTTTAGTGCTCTAGGAGTGGGCCAGCCCCCAGGGGGATGAAGAGCCCTAAGCAAGGGCCTGCCTCACCATTGACCGGAAGCCTGATGGTGGCACCCCTGCCCACTAGGTCTGTCTTAGAGCTCCAAAGCAGATAAGGAAAAGTCCTGAAGCAATAAGCCTCCAGACTCTCCACCCCGTGCTGGCTCCAACACAATTTCCCCAACTCTCAGTACACCAAAACTGCAATGGAATACTGAAAGGAGTCTCGCCTCAATCTTTAACCAGAGACAAGTCTTAACTTGTTGCGGATACTGCATAGAAGGTCAAAATTGACCGGTTTGCTGCCCGCTGTCCTGTGAGGTTGGAGCCTATTCCCACCTTCCAAGACCCTGTGCATGACAAACATTTCACAAAGGTCTCTGGAAAAGAAAGCTTTATTATAACAGAAATTGCAGTGGGCTGAAATCTGATAGTTTTCAGCACGTCCGATCTTCAGCAGGTGGGCCAACACTATGAACTGTGCTCAGAAACGTACTGGGAGGCAATGTAGGTCTTTCAAGACCAGTGTTGTCATTTCATCTAGGTGCTGTCACTCCTCTGAAAACCTGAATAGTCTGTTAAAATGGCTCTTTGCATGATGTGGGGTGACAGAGAAGACAGGAAACATGACCTGTTACTATCCATAAACCAGAGGATTAAGTGCTACTGAGATGTGTTCAGCCTGTTATAGGCCACTTTGAAGACCCTGCAAGTGAACAATGGGGTATAAACTTCAACATACATACATAAATGTATTATCAACATGCCATGAGATCTGACAAGCAAAAGTGTGATAGAGCTGAGCTGAAGGAATGCAAGGTGACCATTTGAAACAAGGCAGATGTTGAGTTTGAATATCTGAATCTATTAGGAAAATTTAACTTGAAATGATGCTGTGTTCCAGGAGCGCCCATTAATTTTACCTTTTCAAAACAAGCCTGGAAAATATATCCAGAGGAGATTTCCTCAAACCCAACAGTTTTGATAATGCATTTTTTATCTCCTTATTTCTCATGCTATAGATTATTGGATTGAACATGGGTGGTACAAGGCTATACATCACAGTTAATGCAAAGTCCCCATCAGATGGAGTCTTAGAGGGAGGCCTAAGGTAAGCAAAACATCCTGTGAAACAAAATACGGAGACGACAACAAGGTGAGGTATGCAAGTGGAGAACGCCTTTTTCCTTCCCTGTACAGAAGGGATTTGCAGAACTGCAGTAAAGATGTGCACATAAGTGACAACAATGAAGACAAAACATCCAAACACAACTATTATACTCACCACTATAGCTCCAATTTCCATTAGGTAGAAATTTGAGCAGGCAAGTGTAAGTAACTGTGGGATCTCACAAAAGAACTGATTGACAATGTTGGAGCAGAAAGGGGTTGCAAAAGTTGCACTTGTGTGCAAGACTGCATACAGAAGGCCAGCGACCCACACGCCAGCAACCATTTGTTTGCAGGCTGCCTTGTTCATCAACATTTCATATTGTAATGGATTGCAAATGGCAACATAGCGATCATATGCCATGACTGTAAGAAGGAAAATATCAGATGATAAGAAGAAAAGAAACAAAAGAACTTGAGCAACGCATCCAGTGTAAGAAATGTGTCTGGTATTCATGAGAGAATTCACGATGGATTTGGGGATGGTGACTGAAACGGCCCCTAGGTCCTGGATGGCCAAGTTCATCAGAAAGAAGTACATGGGAGTGTGAAGGTGGTGGTCAAAAGCTATGGCAGAGATGATGAGAAGATTCCCAAATACAGTTGCCAGATACAATGCCAGGAACAGAGAGAAGTGTAGAATCTGCAGTTCTCGTATTGCTGAGAACTCCAGGAGCAGAAATTCAGAGACAGAGGATTCATTACTTATTCTCTCCTTCATTAATAAAAATCTTCCTGTCACTGGAAGAAAACAGAAAGATAAACATTGGTTTAAGTCCTCTTGTGATAACAAATATTTACTACATTGGAAGAGGGTTTTGGGATGTTGAAGGTAAAAGAAGTGAACAAAAAAGGAGAAACAAATAGTTATTTAAATGAGAAAATAGCCTTCAACTCCATATAGATAATATATCATTATTTTAAAATAAACTTCCCACTGTTTCAAAACTAGTAGATGTTCTCAAGCTCTTGAAGTTTAATGCTGCCACTGCTAGAGGAGGAACACAGGAGTCCTACTGCCATTATTGCCATACTTGCTTAGTATATGGCAATATGCAGAGGACAGATGTACCTTGAGAGAATTCCCATATTTGCAAAAGGTATTTTGATATTGTAATTCAGCATCAAAACTGAAGTAACTCTCAAATATAAGGGGATAACTTGCTGCCTATATGATGCAGATTCAAAATAAAGTTTATTCTATTAAATGCAATGTCCATAACAATCTGGGTCATGTATATGTTAAAAGCTTGATTCCTAATATCCCTCTTCTTTCAATGAGGTCTTTGGCAAGAGTCACATGTCTCACACACTTGACACATACTCACCTATATTCTAAATTCTAGGCCTAATGTTTAGTACTCCTTCTTAGTTACAGATTTCAACTGTTCTTATCTTTGTTATATGTTTTTAACATTAATGCATGCTATGCACAAACCACATTGTTATGCATGTAAAATGTAAAGGTTCAAACTGCTTTGCTCCTCCCCAGACCTTTTTGTTGCTTCCTTATGCTAAGCCAAGAAAAGGTACTTCAGCTCTCTCCTCACTCACTTGGAGCTGCAATGAAGGTTTGTTCTTGGTTGAAGTTCATGGTTGGTGAGGAGAGAGGCTAACCGCTAGTCCTGTTTTGGATGACATGCTGAAACAAAACTTGGTGCAGCTTGAGCTGACAGTAAAAAGTATCATGGAGGAGTAAAGCTACTGTGCTCTCCTCTCCATGAGGTTCAACATTTGTGCAGTCTTCCCAAGATATTTGGTTTAGTATGTCATGGAAACCAGGTCATTGGGTATTCTATGCAAGTCTCAATAAGTTCCAGGAGAGACCGCAACAAACAGGTTTCCTGATTCTACACAATACACTATAGAAATATTGTCTGTGTTTACTCCTCTGAAAACTACACAGGTATCACTAAAGTTATAAACATTTAAATATCTTACTTTTTTCCTTAATGGAAAGTTGATTTCCAGATGCAATTTCTTCATCACTTTATTTTCATCTTTTTAAAAAAAGAATAAAAAATCATCCCATCCTTTTCTTCTGGAACAGCGAACCTATCTGTATACTCATGCAGAATGAAGCTTTTACCATGGGGTGGAAAATTATAACATGTGTACACACACACACAGACACACACACACACTCCTCAGAGTTTGGTCTCAAGAGCCCAACACAAATGATCAAGTGTGTCCCTGGAAGCTTGAACTCAGGAGTCCCACAAAAATTAAAGCAATGTTTCTAAAGACTTGGCCACATGATTCTAACACAAATAGTCTCTCTAGAACCTTCTAGAATCAGGTAGGTAGCTGTGTTGGTCTGCCATAATCGAAAAAAAAAAAAAAAGATTATTTAAAAAGATTATTAAAAAAAACCTTCCAAAAAAAATCCTTTTAAAGAATCAAGTCCTTAAAAAAAAAAAGTCCTAAAACAGTCTTTAAAAGAATCCTTCCACCCAAAAAGTTCTTTTTTAAAAAACATGTCTAGTAGCAGCTTAGAAACCAACTAAGTTATTCTGGGTATAAGCTTTCGTGTGCATGCACACTTCTTCAGATACTCTGAAACAGAAGTCACCAGACCCTCATATATAGTGGGAGGGTGGGGAGGAGTATTTCTCAGAAGGGTGGTGGGAATGGGTGCTTGGCTAATGGAACCTCTGGTTTCAACTGGACTTTCTTACACTTCTTTCTTTCTTTCTTTTTTGAATAACGTTTTTATTTAGTTTCATGATACAGAGAATAGTGTGATGTACGACTGGCTCAGTATTCCCCGCTCCATTTCCCCCCTCTGCTGTGTTCCTCCCACTTCTGCCATTCTTTCTTCTCCTTTTCGATCTCCAGAAGAGTTGCTTTCTGTTGCATTGCAATACTTGCCTATCTGAGGTCACCTTTAGTTGTCAAGCGATCAGTGATATTATTTTTGCCTCAATCTTTTATGTAACTGAGACTGAACACCTTGTGCTACGTCAGAGTTAAGGTGCTTTGCACATTGTAGTCTGGTCCTGACTTTTCCATGAAACAGAAGCTCAGCAGGGGATCTTCCCTTTTCTGGTGATGTGGCCCTGTAATTTAGTAATGCCAAATAAGAACCTGTGTAAGTCATAGGCTTTTTTTCAGCAAATGCTTTGCAATTTTCACTTTGATTTCTGCCAGCCCACTAGACTGAAGCCTCTGTATGTGGGACTAGAGGCAACATTGAAAAAATATATATAGTAAACTTCTTAAATACTTGTGATGCAATCTGAGGGTCATTATCATTCCTGAAAATCTGAGGTATCCCATGCCTGGGAAAAGATAGCTCTCAAGTTCGATTCTCAATTGTGACTATTTTTGTGTAATTTTGTTGCAGAAAGAGGTTTGGAAGGGAGGTTCTTCAAACTCTCATAGTAGACACAATTTTGATTTTTTGTATTATTTTATTGTTGTTAGCCACCCAGAGCCTGGCTTCGGCTGGGGAAGACAGGATAAAAATAAAATTATTATTATTATTATTATTATTATTATTATTATTATTATTATTATTTCTCCAAGCACATTAAAATATACTTGGATTTGCATCTGCCACCATCCACCTTTAAACAAACATTTTCCCTGAAAATACTTCAGCTATAATAAATGATAGACACTTTAGCTTAGCAAGTAGGTGAAGATATCTACTCACATAGTTTCAAAAGTTGCAGCAGGCAAATCTCCATCCATTGGAAGTAAACAAAACAAAACAAAACAAAGAAGTAAAATGTTCTAAATGACTTAAAAGGAAAATAGCTTGGTTTCATTACAGAAAGGAAGATGCAATCTTTCAGTTAGCAAAGGTGCAGGCTGTAAAATCACATTTTGGGAAGATTCAGTTCACTTGGGCTCTTTTGTAGCTGGGAGCCATGCTACAACTGCAGCTTGTTCCAGGAAGCAGCAGAGTGGAGGGACAGAGACTGCTTGGAGTCTGCTAACTCCACCTACCTAGCAACTTGATGTCTGTTGGATCTAGGAAGCTTTGGATCTAGGAATTCTTCGTGTGGAATTACTTCCCCAATGTGAACTTCCTGTCTTCTATTTTGTTTTCTAAAAGGACAAGGCTTTTTATTGTATTTTTAAGATTTTGAAAGATTGTGCCAGTGATCTCTGTGTCAGAGTCCCTCACCAAAGATCAGAGCTGGACAACATGATTCATTTTCTAGGTGTTTAAACAATTCAACTTTCCCAAGTAACAGTTTAAAATCTTTGTGGTAATGTGTGTTTATTTAAACTGCAGCCAGGTGTTCTACTTACAGGTATGTGAAGGATGCCCTGTGTCCCCTTCTTGCCAACCCAGAGGTTCAAAGTAGTGAGAAGGAAGAAAAATAAACTTTTTTAAATAAATATTTTTATTCATTTTACAACACAAAATTAAAAGTACATCACAAGTATTTTCTACAGATACAATCTTTTGGACTTCCCTCAGCTCTTCTGCGAATCCTCCCTTTTTATTCTTTCTTCCTCATTTCTTCATTTAATATTGCCTTTTAGTAAAAAGAACCTTCTCCTTCCCTACTCCCTTTTTTACAATATTTCTAATATTATTCTTTCACAGAACCTCTTGCAAACCAACAAACGTTGTTTGTTTATCACATATACTTTTCAAATAATCTACAAATTTACCAAAGTCCTCGGTGAACCTATGATCCCGTAGGTTTCGGATCCTTCCTGTTAATTTATCAAGTTCTGCATAGTCCATTAATTTCATTCTCCATTCTTCCATCGTTGGTAATTGTCAGGGAACTGCCATCGGCAGGACAGGAGGTGCCAAGGCTCTCTGAGGTAGAGAGAGACTTGACACCTGAAGAGGGAACCAGTAGGGGGCGAACAGGAACGTCAAGGGAAGGAGAGTCGGAGGAATGGCTCAGAGATGCTTCCAGTGAAAACAGTGGGGAGGTCTCAGGACCTCCTATAGGAACACCCATTCCTCGGCGGAAACTGTCACGCAGAGAGTCCAGAAGACGTGTTTCCGTTAAGGAGCTTTTATGTTGGAAACGTTTCCGAAAGCAGCCACTTTCGGATTCTGCTAGCGACTGACGCAGCCATGCTGGAGGGGCTCCGTCACAGGCAGAGGTTTGAGAAGCTGTTCAAACTCTGAGGGATTGCAATTTACACACAAGCAGCTCTTCATCCCATCACAGCAATCCGAAAGTCACCGACAGCTAGCTTGTGCCAGGGAGAGGCATCATGAGCGAACCAGCAGGAACCGGAGGGGCAGCTGGAGGAGGTCCAAGCCTGGAGGAAAGGTATAGGACGTTGGAAATCCAGCTTGCCTTGCAGACGGCGAGGCTGGAAGAAAGGAGGGCTCAGGATGCAGAGAGGGGGAGGGAGAAAGCCACCCCACTCAACAGAAAGATGCCAGGATTGGTGCAGAAATTTGGGGGGGACCCCAGGAACTACCATGCCTTTAGGACAGAGATGCAATATGCTCTCAATCTGCAATTCGATGACTTCCCTGATGAGGAATCGCGAGTGGCTTTTGTAATTAGCCATCTCGAATCAGGGGCGAAGGACTGGGTTAGACCCTTGATGGCAGCAAATAATGAGATCCTAAAGGACACGATGAAGTTTTTTCGTGCCATGGACCTGATGTTTTCCAGTGACATTGAGCAGGGAGGGGTGCGAAGGCAGTTAATGGCTTGCAAACAGGGAAACAGGACTGTCCGTGAGTACTGGACTGAGTTCACTATGTTGATTCATCGATTGGGGTGGGACTTGTCTTCTGAGCCCATTCAAATGCTTTTCGAAGAAGGTCTGTCTTCGTCCTTGAAAGATGAACTTTCCCGGAACCCCAGAGCAGAGTCTATGGACCAGCTGACTAAAGCCGCGCTAGCCATAGGAGCGCGCCAGGAAGCGAGGGCTTTGGAGAAGCGGGAGGGGAAAGGAGAACGTTGGAGGGAGCTCCGCATTCCAGACATTCCAGAGCAGCCTTTCCCGCCGGCAGAGCCGATGGAAGTGGGAACAGCGCGTGCGCGCACAGTTTCAAACATCGGTGAAGGGCGGAAGAAAGAGGGAAAGGGCGGGAAGAAATGCTATCTCTGCCAACAGCCAGGACACTTTGCCAGAGTCTGTCCACGGAGAAAGGAATGGCAAGGCATGGCAGGAGCTGTTGGGGGAGAGGAGGAGGAAAGCACAGAGCAAGTAAAAGCCAACGCCTGGCTGCCGTCGGGGCACAGCAGCCAGGCTCAAAAGCAGTGAGAGTGCCCGCACCAGAACCTCCCAGACCTGCTCTAGTGATAGAGGTGTTGCTAGAGCTGCCAAATGGACACCCCCTACAGATCAAGGCACTGCTGGATTCAGGCAGCTCCTGTAATTTCATGAGTAAGGAGTTCGCAGCTGAGCACCAGATACAAACCCTCCCCTTAAGTAAACCCCTGCAGGTAACCACGATTGACGGCAGAGAGCTGTTGGGAGGAGAAGTGAACCAACAGACAGTTCCCATGATAATGAGGGTGGCAAGACACACCGAGAGGATAGCGTTTAATGTGGCCACATTGGGAGGAGCTCCCATAATTTTGGGGATGAGCTGGCTGGCACTACACGATCCTCTAGTGGGCTGGCACCAGAGGGTGGTCTCCTTTGGGTCGGCGCATTGCCTGGAACACTGCAAGCAGGGGAAGGATCCAGGGGGAGCCAAGCTCACCTTAGCTGGGATGGAGGTAATGAAGCAAGGGGAGGTGCCTCCGCAATATGCAGATCTGAGCAACGTATTTAGCGAAAGAGAAGCGGACAAACTGCCGCCGCATAGACCCTTTGACTGTCAAATCAACCTACTCCCGGGGGCTCAACTCCCAGTGGGCAAGCTGTACGCCATGTCAGACAGGGAGATGCAGGAGCTGAGGGAGTTCATTGACAAAAACCTGAAGAGGGGTTTCATCAGAGAGTCCCGAGCGGTGGGGGGCAGCCCAGTGTTTTTTGTGGACAAAAAAAACACAGATAAGCCGAGACTTGTAGTGGATTTCAGGGCCCTAAACGCCGTGTCGGAACCCCTGGCCTTTCCTATGCCCCGAATTGATGACATTCTGACCAGGGTGAGGAAGGGGAAGATTTTTACAAAACTGGACCTGCGGGGGGCGTATAACCTGATAAGAATAAGGAAGGGGGATGAATGGAAGACCACCATGTTCACCCCTTTGGGAGCATTTGAATACCTCGTAATGCCCTTCGGTCTCCAAGCCGGCTCCGCATGTTTTCAAAGTTTTATCAACCACGTCCTGGGGCCGTTGCTCTACAAGAATTGTGTGGCCTTTTTGGATGACGTGTTGGTGTATTCGGAAAATGAAGAGCAGCATGTGAGGGACGTGAGAGAAGTGTTGGGCCGGCTGCAAGCCAATCAGCTGTGGGTGAAACTGGAGAAGTGCCAGTTTCATGCCAAGGAGGTGGAATTCCTGGGGTACCGCCTATCAGACCAAGGATTGGCCATGGATCCAGGCAAGGTCCAGGCGGTGCTGGAATGGAAGACACCGAAAACCAAGAAGGATGTGCAAAGATTCCTGGGGTTTGGGAACTTTTATCGGAAGTTCATCAAGAATTTTGCACACTTGACGGCGCCCATCACCGACTGCCTCAGTAGCAAGAAGAAATTTGTTTGGACGGCGGAGGCGGAGAGAGCTTTTGAAGAACTGAAAAGGGCTTTCGCTTCGGAAGAACAACTTCTGCATGTGGACCTACAGAAGCCCATGAGGGTGGAGACAGACGCGTCAGACAGAGCGGTGGGGGCTGTGCTTCTTCAGCCGGGAAGAAATACGTCGGAGTGGAGACCGTGTGCCTTTTTCTCGAGGAAGCTGAATAAGTCCGAGCGGAACTACACGGTGTATGACAGGGAACTACTTGCCATTCACGAAGCGTTCCGGAGGTGGAGACATTTATTGATTGGGGCACAACACAAGGTGCAAGTGTGCACCGACCACAAGAATTTGGAGTATTGGAGAACAGCTCGAGTACTCAACCAACGACAAGTGAGATGGGCACAGGAATTTTCCAAATTCCACTTCGAGATTTGTTATGTACCAGGCCCAGAGAACGTCAGGGCGGACGCTCTCTCACGCAAACCAGAGTACTTGGAAGGGGAGGGGGCAAGCGAAGAAAGACATGTCATTCCTGAGGACCGCTGGGTGTGTGGGGCGGCGCTGGTGGGGAGACGAGAGCTGGTAGAAGAAACGGAAACTGACGAATATGCCCAAAATAAGCTCAGAGGCCTCAGGGGAGAGGGTGAGAGCCCGGAGGGTTTTGAAGAAAGAAATGGGGCATTGTATTACAAAGGGGCACTGTATATACCAGAAGGTGAATTGAGAGGGAGGGTACTCAAGCAGTTGCATGATAGTCCCACGGCGGGACATTTTGGACAACACAAGACCATGTGGATGGTCACCAGGGAGTTTTGGTGGCCCAAGGTGAGGGAAGATGTAAAGGAGTATGTAAGAGGGTGTGACCAATGCCAGAGGGCCAAGGGGGAAAGAAGGGCGCCGGCAGGGTTATTGGAACCACTACCCACGCCAGAACGGCCTTGGGAGGCGGTATCAATAGATTTTATGACGGATCTGCCCAAATCCAAAGGGAAGACGGCCATCATGGTAGTAGTGGACCTGTTAACTAAGATGTGCCACTTTGTAGCATGTTCACATGCAGTCACAGCGGAAGAAACAGCGAAGTTGTTTGTAGAACACATCTTCCGGCTGCATGGCGCCCCCTTGAGGGTTGTCTCGGACCGCGGGAAACAATTTACTTCCAGGTTCTGGAGGAAGCTCATGAGCTTGCTGCACGTGGAAGTCAATTTTTCGACGGCCCGGCATCCTGAAACCAACGGGCAGGCGGAAAGAGCAAATGGCATCCTCCAACAATATCTGAGGTGTTATGTCAATGACAGAGGGAATGATTGGGTCGAAAAGCTGGCGCTGGCAGAATTTGCCTACAACAATGCGGAGCATGTGTCCACAGGGATGAGCCCCTTTTTGGCCAATTACGGGTGTCACCCCAGGGCATTCCCGGGGGAGGGGGGCGAGAGATGGAGCGTCCCAGCGGCCGAACATTTTGTAGAAGAGATGGAAGCGATCCATCGTCAGCTTCAGCTCAACTTAGAAAGGGCCAAGGCTCAATATAAGAAGCAGGCAGACAAGAACAGGAGGGAAGGTGAAACCATAAGGGTGGGGGATCAGGTGTGGTTGTCCACCCAAGGGTTGCCGTTCAAAGGGGGTTGTAAGAAATTAAGACCCAAGAGATTGGGACCCTTTGAGGTCATTCAGCAGGTCAACCCAGTGGCTTTCAAACTCCGGTTACCCAACCACATGAAATTGCATCCAGTGTTCCACAGGTCATTACTGTCACCGTACAAGGGGGGAGGTGAAGGGGAGCACACCAGGGGACCGGTCTTGGAAGAGAGGGAAAGCAGTAACCATGTAGCGGAAATCCTCGATTCCAGGTGGAAGGGCAATCAGGTGGAGTATTTAGTGGCGTGGGAAGGGGAACCGGAGTCAGAAAACACCTGGGTGACTGCAGAGGAGGTCAATGACGAGGTTTTAACAGAAACGTTCCACCAAAGATTCCCGCGGAAACCACAGCCGGTAGCAAGGTTTAGAAGGGAGTATTTCGGCACCACAGACGAGGAAGAGGAACTGGAAGGATTCGCGGAGTCGGAGTTGGAAGAAGGAACGGACTCAGATGACGAGGAGTACCGAGAGACTAGGAACCACAACGAGTGGAGAAAGGTGTTCGAAACTTCAGACGATGAGGAAGGTTCTTTCCGGGGTTTTACCTCCTCACAACCCGTAGGGGAGGAGACGGGAGGGGGTGAAGGGGGCTCTGGAGGGGAGGTGGATGTCAGGGAACTGCCATCGGCAGGACAGGAGGTGCCAAGGCTCTCTGAGGTAGAGAGAGACTTGACACCTGAAGAGGGAACCAGTAGGGGGCGAACAGGAACGTCAAGGGAAGGAGAGTCGGAGGAATGGCTCAGAGATGCTTCCAGTGAAAACAGTGGGGAGGTCTCAGGACCTCCTATAGGAACACCCGTTCCTCGGCGGAAACTGTCACGCAGAGAGTCCAGAAGACGTGTTTCCGTTAAGGAGCTTTTATGTTGGAAACGTTTCCGAAAGCAGCCACTTTCGGATTCTGCTAGCGACTGACGCAGCCATGCTGGAGGGGCTCCGTCACAGGCAGAGGTTTGAGAAGCTGTTCAAACTCTGAGGGATTGCAATTTACACACAAGCAGCTCTTCATCCCATCACAGTAATTCTTCTTGTTTCCATTTTTGGGCCAGTAGTATCCTTGCCGCTGTTACTGCATATAGAAAAAGTTTACAATCTTTTCTATTTATTTCATTTCCTACCATTCCTAACAAAAATGCCTCTAGTTTCTTGACAAATGTATATTTCAACATTTTTTTCAATTCATTATATATCATTTCCCAGAAGCCTTTCATCTTTTTACATTCCCACCACATATGATAAAATGTTCCTTCTTTTTCTTTACATTTCCAACATTTATTAAACACTTTATACATTCTTGCCAACTTTACTGGCGTGGAAGAAAAATAAACTTTTAATGTATTTAAACTCATTTGGGTTCCAGTTTAATGATAACTCTTTTAAGGCACAACACTTCATTTTAGACATGCTTATTTATGTGAGGCACAATATCTAGTTTCAGGCAGACACTATTTACAGAGAACTTTAAAACCTCAGTCAGCATTCTTACTGAAACCTCTTCTTAGGTTAGACAGTTTTCACCTATAATTGGCATTTGTCCTAGCAACAATCTCACAGCCCCATCTAGAACTGTTTAATTCCCCCTCAGGGAATCAAATTGGTAATCCCTGTTTAACTAATTCCTAATTCCAATCAAGGCATGTCCATGTCTCCCTAGGTTCCTATCTAAATGACATACAATCCCTTTCTAGCCAATATGCAATCCCTCTATCTGTTTAACTGTCAAATTCTGCATTTGTGACTCCAGATTGGCTTTTGTTCTAAACAACTCTGACTAGTTGCTGACTCAAGGTCTGTCCATCACAATCACATTTACCTGTGCTCCTGTGTCCAGCTCTTATACCCTCACATTTGTCTCTAAGAGAGTGGTCCATTCCCTTGCACCCGGTCTGTTTTTATTACAGTAGTGATGCAAAAGTCTGTCTCTGCGTTGTCCTGTATTTTCTTCTAATCCTGCCTTAGATGGCAACATAATTTTGTAGGTTGTATTTTTGCAAGCACTGTGACACTTCCTTATCAGAGGACAGTGTTTGTTTCTATGACTGCCTCCAAACTGCATGTACTTCTCTTCTTGAGATGTTAATTCACATTCCAGTAAATATGTGAATTCCTTCCCCCCCCCCACCCCAATATGTTCATCTAGGTGTCATCACTTTTGTGAAATCCTGAATACTCTGTTCAAATCACTGTTTGTATGCTGTTGGGAGACAGAGCAGAGAGGAAATATGGCCTCTTACTATCCATAAATCAGAGGATTAAGGTCTGCTGAAATGTGTTGAGCCTGCTGTAGGCCACTTTTAGAATCATGCAACAGATCAGGGGGCTATAAGTAAGTACATAAATGGGTACATCAGCAAGGCATGTGATCTGAAAAGCAAAAGCGTGAATGATCCAACTGAGCAGCATAAAAGCAAGATGACCATGTGACACAGGGCAGATGTTGAATCTGCATAGCTAAATTTATCTGGAAGCTGTAACTGGCAATGATGATGTGTTTCAGGAACTCCCTTTAATTATTCTTACACACAGAGAGTTCACCTTTTCAGAACAATCCTGGAAGATATATCTAGAGAAGATTGCCTCAAACCCAACAGTTTTGATAAAGCATTTTTGATCTCCTTATTTCTCATGCTATAGATTATTGGATTGAACATGGGTGGAACAAGAGTATACATCACAGTTAATGCAAAGTCCCCATCAGATGGAGTCTTAGAGGGAGGCCTAAGGTAAGCAAAACATGCAGTGAAACAAAATACAGAGAAGACAACAAGGTGAGGTATGCAAGTGGAGAACGCCTTTTTCCTTCCCTGTACAGAAGGGATTTTCAGAACTGCGGTAAAGATGTGCACATAAGTGACAACAATGAAGACAGAACATCCAGACGCAACTATTGTACTCACCACTGTAGCTCCAATTTCCATTAGGTAGAAGTTTGAGCAGGCAAGTGTAAGTAACTGTGGGATCTCACAAAAGAACTGATTGACAATGTTGGAGCAGAAAGGGGTTGCAAAAGTTGCACTCGTGTGCATGACTGCAGTAAAAATTGCAGCAACCCACACACCAGCAACCATTTGTTTGCAGGCTGCCCTGTTCATCAGCATTTCATATTGTAATGGATTGCAAATGGCAACATAGCGATCATATGCCATGACTGTAAGAAGGAAAGTATCAGACGATAAGAAGAAAACAAATAAAAGAACTTGAGCAACGCATCCAGTGTAAGAAATGTGTCTGGTATTCATGAGAGAATTCACGATGGATTTGGGGATGGTGATTGAAACAGCCCCTAGGTCCTGGATGGCCAAGTTCACCAGAAAGAAGTACATGGGAGTGTGAAGGTGGTGGTCAAAAGCTATGGCAGAGATGATGAGAAGATTCCCAAATACAGTTGCCAGATACAATGCCAGGAACAGAGAGAAGTGTAGAATCTGCAGTTCTCGTATTGCTGAAAGCTCCAGGAGCAGAAATTCAGATTCATTGCCTATCTTTGCATTCATTACTAAAATGATTGGTGCTTCTAGAAGAAAACAGGAAGATAAGTATAGGTTTAAGTCCTCTAGTTATAACAAATATTTACTACTTTGGAAGAGGATTTTTGGATGTTGAAGGTAAAAGAAAGAAGTGAACAAAAAAGGAGAAACAATTATTTTTTATTCAAATGAGAATTTAGCTTCCAATTCCATATGGATATCATTATTTTTTTAAAAAAAACTACTACTGTTTCAAAACTAGTAGATTGTGGTGTTTACAAGTTCTTGATGTTGATTGAATTCTAGAGGAGGAACACAGGAGTCCTTCTGCCATCATTTCCTTACTTGCTTTGTATGTGGAAATATGCTGAGGGCAGATGCACCTTGAGAGAATCCCCATATTTACAAAACATATTTTGATATTGTAATTCATGGTCAAAACTGAAGTAACTCTTAAATATAACTTGCTGCCTGTATGATGCAAATTCAAAATCAAGTTTCTTCTATTAAATTCCAATGTCCATAACAATCTGGGTCATGGACATGTTAAAAGCTTGATTCCTGATATCCCCCTTCACTCAGTGAGTCTTTTGCTGGAGTAACGGATAATAGTTCCATAAGACTCACACACTTGGCTCATATTCAACTGTATTTTGTATTCTAGGCCTAATGTTTAGTACTCCTTCTTAGTTAAGATCACACAGGTTTCAACTATTTTTATCTTTGTTATATGCTTTCAACCTTAATGCATGCTGCACACAAACCACATTGTTTTGCATGTAAAATGTATAGGCTTACAACTGCTTTGCGCTTACCCAGATATTTTGGCTGCCACATTATGCTAAGCCAAGGCAAGGTTCTTCAGCTCCCTTCTCACTCACTTGGAGCTGTTTTTTTCTTGGTTAATATTCATGGTTGGTGGGGAGAGAGTCTAACCACTAGTCTTGGCTTGGATGATAGGCTACAACAAAACTTGGTGTAGCTTGAGCTGACCGTAAAAAGCATCATGGAGGAGCAAAGCTACTGTACTCTTCTCTCCATGAGATTCAATATTTGTGCAGTCTTCCTAAGATAAAATTTGGTTTAGCATGTCATGGAAGCCAGATCATTGGGTAATCTACGTGAGTCTAAATAAGTTGCAGGAACCACAACAAGCACGTTTTCCCATTCTACACAATACAGTATAGAAGTATTGTCTGCGTTTAGTCCTCTGAAAACTACCCAGGTATCACAAAAGTTATAAACATACTGGTAAATATCTTACTCTTTTCCTTAATAGAAAGTAGATTTCCAGATGCAAGTTCTTCATCACTTCATTTTCATCTGTATTTTAGAAAATCACCCCATCCTTTTGTTCTGTAACATTGAACATATGGGTATACTCTTGCAGAATGAAGCTTTTAACATGGAGTGGAAAATTATAATCTCTCTCTCTCTCTGTGTGTCTGTATATGTGTGTGTACACACACACACACACACACACACACACACATATATAATGCACTCTTCAGAGTTTGGTCTCAAGAGCCCAAAACAAATTAGCTATTGTGTCTCTGGAAAATTGGACTCAGGAGTTCCACTAAAATAAAAGCAGTGTTTCTAAAGACTTCGCCCCAGGAGTCTAACACAAATAATCAATGTATGTAAAAAACAAAACAAAACAAAAGTTCCAGTTTTTAGACAGCACACTTTCTAATATTTAAAATAATAATATTGCTACATAAGTCTGTCTGGAACCTTCTGGTTTCAACTGGACTTTCTCAGACTCATTTCTTTCTTTCTTTTTAAATAATGTTTTTATTTAAATAATGTTTTTATTTATTTTCATGGTACTGAGTTGTATGACGTATGACTGGCTCACTGTTCCCCGTACCTTCTCCCCCCCCCCCCTGTGTTTTGGTCAATGCTCTAAATTTCACCCAGGTGTTTATCTTGTGAACTGCCATGAGAGCTTGTGATGAAGGTTGGTTTTTAAATCTAATAAGTAGTAAAATAATAATAATAACTCTAAGGAAATACTATAGTATTTCACCCGGGGGGGGGGGGGGGAAATAGTTGGAAGGGTATCCTTGAAACTGCCATTTGCAATGCAGACATGGGGTTTCTCATCTGCTTCTGCTAATATTGGTATCCAAATATAAATTTGTGGATTTTTTACATTCAAATACAAGGGCCAGCACCTCTACTTCTATTTGTGTGTGGTTGCTTTTGGGGTTGGTGAGAGGGTGTGTAGCACATACTACTTGTCTCCAGAGTTTCCATATCTATGTGAGATTTAATGTGTATCACTGTTGACTTTGGTTGCCCTGGGTAAAATATAGTGACTGACATATGAATACATAAATTAAAAAGTTAACATTTGGTGGTTTTGGGGTTTTTTTTTTATAAAAAAAATCCATTATAAAAGCAGTTCCTATGCCTACTCTGGAGGTAACAATGGACAATTCATAATCAGAATATTGTGTTCAAATCTTTAGATTATGTTAGAATGCCATGTCTGCAGAACATGAAGTTCTTTTCATTTATTCATAAAGATTCCATACATTTGAGTACTTCCAGCCTTGTGAGGTCCAAAGGAATTTTGCAAGGAACATGTGTCTCTTGTCTTTTTGGCTATAGTATTTAGATTTTATATACATCGTTCACTTTGCCCATTCCTCCAAAAATATAAGGGTACCTCTGTTCAACGTGAATGTCTTTTGATTGGCAAATTGTGTGTCATCTTTCAGTGAATCCCAGAGCATGACTAGTTTTTTCTCCAAGCAATGGTTCTGTATTCCCATACGCTATCACAAATAGGATGAACTCTGTCTGTTCTGGGAAGCTGACCCCCAATTTCCTGTGTAGAATTACTTTCCCTGTGTGAAACTCAATTCTTACATTTTCCAAAAGGATTTGGTTTTGTTTTTTAAGATTATGAGAAATTGTGTCAGTGGCCACTGTGTCAGATTCCCTCACTAAAGATGGGAGGTGGGAAACATGACCACTTTCCTGGGTTTCTAAAAGATACAACTCTCCCTAGTAACAACACTGGAGACATTTTAACTCTTTGTCGGTAAAAAAACAGGCAGGTGTTCTTCTTATGGGAAGGATGCCCTGTGTCCACTTATCTGCCACCAAAGGTTCAAAGTAATGAGGAGGCACTTCTGGAACAAAGATAGAATTTTATAGATTTACATTCATTGAGGATTCAAACTTAATAATCACTCTCTTAAGGCACAACACTTCATTTTAGAAATGTTACTTGAGTGGGACGCAATAGTTTCAGGCAAAAACTCTTTAAACAGAACTTTTAAACCCCAGTCAAAACACTAGTTTAAAACTAGTCTCAGGATAGACTTTTTCCAACTAAAATGGATATTTGTGTCACTGCCTAGCAAGAATCCCACAGCCCCTTCTAGGGTTTTTTCCTTAGCCCCAAGGAAGCAAATTGGGTAGCCCTCTAAAACTAATCCCGAAATCCAATTAGAACATGTCCTTCTCATCTGAAGTTCCTAAACAAGGGTTTATCCACATTTTTCCTTTTCCCATGGCTAGAAACCAAGGATGTGACTGGGTTTTTTTCTCTCCTTTCTGTAGGAAAAGCCACTTTAGCTTTAAATAAAAAGAAATGACAATCCACAGAAAAGCTGATTGCCAGATGAATGCACTGGGTCAGAAAGGGTACACATGCACTATATGACAGACGTTCCCTCTCTAAATGTACGATTAACAGGCTATGTGAACTGAGATGCAACATTATTAATGGTACATCTACGCTGGAGGAACACAAGATGTCCTTGTGACACCTGGCAGATTTTGAGTCTGCATATCAACATGTTTCTAGAGGCTGTAACTGATCATGATATCTCCACAGATCCCAATGCTTATACCTACAGTGAGAAGTGTAACCGTTTCAGTATAAGTCTGGAAAAGATATTATTAGAAGAGTGCTTCACACCCAAGAGCTTTGATACAGCATTTTTAATCTCCTTATTTCTCATGCTGTAAATCATTGGATTGAACATGGGTGGTACAATGGTATACATCACAGTTATTGCAAAGTCCCCATTAGATGGAATTTTTGAGGGAGGCCTAAGATAAGCAAATGCTGCTGTGAAACAAAATACGGAGAAGACAACAAGGTGAGGTATGCAAGTGGAGAAGGCCTTTTTCCTTCCCTCAACAGAAGGAACTTTCAGAACCACAGTAAAGATATGTACATAAGTGACAACAATGAAGACAAAACATCCAGACATAAGTATGACACTCACTAGTATAGCTCCAATTTCCATTAGGTAGAAGTTTGAGCAGGCAAGTGTAAGTAACTGTGGAATCTCACAGAAGAACTGATTGACAATGTTTGAGCAGAAAGGAGTCACAAAAGTTGCACTAGTGTGCATGGCTGCATTGAGAAAGCCAGAGACCCACACACCAGCAACCATTTGTTTGCAGGCTGCCCTGTTCATCACCATTTCATATTGTAATGGATTGCAAATGGCAACATAGCGATCGTATGCCATGACTGTAAGAAGGGAAACATCAGACGATGAGAAAAAGAAAAATGAAAGAACTTGAGCAATACATCCAGCGTAAGATATGTGTCTGATATTCATGAGGGAATTGGCCATCGATTTAGGGATGGTGACAGAAACAGCTCCTATATCCTGTATGGCCAAGTTCATCAGAAAGAAGTACATGGGAGTGTGAAGATGGTGGTCAAAAGCTATGGCAGAGATGATGAGAAGATTCCCAAATACAACTACCATGTACAATACCAGGAACAGAGAGAAGTGTAGAATCTGCAGTTCCCGTACAGCTGAAAACTCCAGGAGTAGAAATTCCGAGATAGAGGATTCATTGCCTATCTTTGCATTCATTACTAAAATGACCGGTGCTTCTAGAAGAAAACAGGAAGACAAGCACAGGTTTAAGTCCTCTTCTAATAATCAATATTATTCATGTATGCTACTACAACGGCAATAAAGTTATTTGCCCAAAAATTGAAAGAAAAAGAAGAATCGACAAAAGAAGAATGGATACAAAAACTTATGGACTATGCAGAAGTGGCAAAATGTACTGGAAAAATAAGAAATCAAGCTAACAAACATTTTATTAAAAAATGGACTGAGGTAGGCGGAGACCTCCAGGTATCCCACCTGGGGGGAGGCGAAGCCAAGCCTGTGGTGATGGTGCCACATAGGGTCCAGGGGGCTGCACATGACCACACAAAGGGCACCCCCCCCCATTTAATGTGGGGAGTGGTCATTATTGAATATTTATGAACAAATTGTTGTACTAAGCTGCAGTTTCATAAGAGTATATAATTAAAGTAGATGAATGAAAGAATCCGTTAAGATAATTTAGAATATGCTGGAAATGAAAATAAAAATAAAAATTAAGGAACCATGGAATGTCTCGAGTTTTGAAATGATAAAAATTTTATAAAACTATTGAAATGTATATAACTGACAACCATAAATAAAAAAAAATAAACTACTGCTGTTTCAAAACTAGTTGATGGTGCTGCTCACAAACTGGATCTACAACACAGTTCCCCCACCCCTGGTATGGGGGGAGTGATGCCCTTTACGCCAGAGTGGCATCACGATCACCCCAGGCCTCTTTTGGCTAATTGTGATTGAGTGGGGTGGATGTTGCCACTTCTGTAGTTCTATGTCCATCTTTGGCATATTTTCTGTCTATGTGGAAGTCTGCAGAAACAATGTGGAGAGGGGAGATGCCTCTTGCCATCATCTCCATATTTACAACACATATTTTGATAATTACTTAGAATTACAGTAATAATTAAATATAGGAGGATGATTAGGTGCCCATATAATGGAGACTAAAATTTGTGGTTTTTGTGTTAATTTCCAGTGCAATGCCCATCACAACTTGAGTCTACAATACCTTAACAGCTTGTTTCCTAACATCCCTGTATGATCAGTGAGGTCTTTGACTGAATCACTGGTAGTGGTTCCACATGGCCCAGACACAGAGCACATACTTCCCAGGAGGCATGTATTCAGTATTCTGGGCTCAATGCTTTGCAACTCCTTCCTAGTTGAGACCACAGAGGTTTCAAGTGTTTTAATGTTTGTTTTATGTTTTTAACCTTAATGTGTGCTGTGGACAGACCACAGTCTTATAAATGTACAACTGTATAGACTCTTGGAGAGAAGCTTCCAGCTGCTTTGCTGCTCCCCAGATCTTTTTGCTGCCACACTCTGACAAGACAAGACAAGCAAAGTGCTAAAACTCTCTCCTAACTCACTAGGAGCTGCAGTGAAGGTTTGTTCTTGGTTGCAGCTCATGGTTGGTGAGGTGAGAGGCTAACCACTAGTCCTGGTTTGGATGGTGTGCAAGTCAAAACCTGGAGTAGCTTAAGATGACAGTAAAAAGGAGCACGGAGGAGCAAAGCTCCTGTAATCTTCTTACCAGGACATTGCACATTTGTGAAGTCTCACTAAGTTAAGAATGGGCTTAGCTTGTCATGGAAACCAGGTCACTGGGTTTTCTATGTGCCGTCTATATAGGTTTCAGGAGAGACCACATAACAAGCAGGATTTCACATTCTACACAATACACAATAGTTGATTTAACCCTCCAAAAACTACACAGGTATCACTAAAGTTATAAAAATAGAAACATCTCACTCTTTTCCTTTAAATAAATTTCCAGATGAAATGCCTTTATCACTTCAAGATGTTCTGTATTCTTCTAGCCACCCATGGATCCTTTTTTTCTTTTTCTTTTAATTTTTTCCTCCTTTTCTTCTGAGGCAGTGAAAATGTTTCTATACTCTTGCAGAATGAAGAGTTTACCATGGGGTGGAAATTTATTACTATTGTTACAGTTGTGTTCCAAGAGTTTGGTCTCAAGAGCCTCAATCAAATCAGCAATTGTGTTCCTTGTTGGTTGGACTCAGGAGTCCCACAAAAAGCAGCAGGAGTGTTTGTTAAACCTTGGTCCCAGGTGTCCAACACAAATCCATCAAAGTATGTAAACTTCCACCTTAAACATTGCTCATGAAAATATTTAAGCTAGAATAAACCACAGACACTTAGATTTATTTATGTTCCTGTTTCTAACAAAAACCACCATATAATTTAATACTAATAATAGTGATGATGTTAATGCCATATAAGTCTTTCTGAAACCTTCTTGTTTCAACTGGACCTTCACATACTCATTTCTGATAGTTGTGTGAGGTATAACTAGCTCAGTGTTCCCCATGTACAGTAATTTCCCCTTACCCACTGTGTTCTCCCATTTAGGATATCTAGAGGAGATGCTGTTTATTGCATTTTAATATATGCTCATCTGAGGTCTGTATTTTATACTGTCTGAGAGCTAGTTCTTCATTAACAACATCCCTATGTGTCCCTGAGATACCATCATGCATTCAACCCTCACCTTTGGTTGCAGAGGAGTCTGTGCTCATAACCCTGTTCCATAATATCATTTTTCTCTCAGTATCTTATGTATCTGGGACTGGACACCTTGTGTTAAGTCAGAGTTAAGGTGTTAACACGCATGGTGGCCTGATCCTGAGTTTTCTATGAAACAAGAGCTCAAAAAGGGAGCTTCCCTGCTCTAAGGATGTGGCCCTGTAATTGTGTGTCAAGGCCCCTAAGGCACCCCCAAGGTCACAAAAAGGACACAGCATTTTAGGTTAATGTTAGTTTAGGCCACAACTTTATTGGTTACAGAATGTGAGCGGTATTGGCTTAGGCATTGGCAACAACAGACTACACTCCTGCCTGCCTTGCAGGAAGTCTGTAAGGGTAAACCACCAGTAGGGGGAGCCCTGCTGATGCGGATCAACTTGAGCATCCCCTGGAATCCTGAAGGGATCTTGGCATGGCCCTAGCCACTCCACAGGCTTTGGATGAGATCCATATCCCCAGATTTCTTTAACGAAATACCCTTAAGGATGGAAGGGCAGGTGATGGCTGCACCTTCCCTCCCCCACACAACACTATTCCAATGCCTAAGCACCACGCGAGCCCAAAGCTCACCATCAATACCTTCACACCTGCAACCAACCTCTTATGCCTTTGATAATATCGGCCAACCAAACATTAATTTTGTGATGCCAAATAAGGATCTGTTTTGAGTCCAAGTTCTGTCCATCCGTCTGCACTTGATCTTAGCCAAAAGGCCGAGAAGCGATCTGTCCATCCGTCTGCCCCCCCCCCCCCCAATACTTTATAATCTTTACTTCACTTTCTGCCTGTCCACTAGAGTGGGACTTTTTGAGACTAGAAGTAACATGAAAAAAATTCTTAAGCACCTGTGATGCAAACTTACGGCCCATGCCTGGGGGGGGGGGGGGTAATAGCTCTCAAGTGTGACTATTTCAGAATTCTTTTGATTGAGTTAGCACAATGGTTATTTCTCCAAGCTCATTAAAACTTAACTGGATTCCCTGTAAAAATACTTCAGCTAGAACAAATCATAGACACTTAGCTTGGCAAATATGTGAAGATATTTACTCAGAGAGTTTCAAACCTTACAGCAAGCAAGTCTCTATCCATTGGCAGTACAAAAATTAAAGAAGTAAAAGTGATCTCGAAAAGTCACTCGGAAAGAAAAGAGCTTCATTTCCTTGCAAAAAGGAACATGCAATCTTTTGGTTTGGGAACTCCTCCCAAAGCATTCCCTATCTGGACATCCAGGATACGTTCACATGGGCAGGAAGGCCATGATGGCACCCGAGTCCAGACTCGTCAGCGCGCTTGCCAGCCCAGTGCATGATGCTGTGGACAACAATCCAAATGGCATCATTGGCGATGTAACCCTTGTCAGCGTCAGACTTCCAACAAACCTTATTCATAATCCTGTCCACTGACAGGCCCCAGTGTGCAGCCTTTGTAGCAGCACCTATTGGAAAGGAATTAGGCAGTAGGCAAGTCGCAGGCTGCAATAACTGGCGCACGACATGAGCAAATTGATGCCTGGCTAACAGGGACCCATTTTAGTGCTCTAGGAGTGGGCCAGCCCCCAGGGGGATGAAGAGCCCTAGGCAAGGGCCTGCCTCACCAGTGACCGGAAGCCTGATGGTGGCACCCCTGCCCACTAGGTCTGTCTTAGAGCTCCTGACTCTAACAACAAGCTCCAAAGCAGATAAGGAAAAGTCCTGAAGCAATAAGCCTCCAGACTCTCCACCCCATGCTGCCCCCAACTCCCAGTACACCAAAACTGCAATGGAATACTGAAAGGAGCCTTGCCTCGATCTTTAACCAGAGACAAGTCTTAACTTGTTGCGGATACTGCATAGAAGGTCTAAATTGACCGGTTTGCTGCCCGCTGTCCTGTGAGGTTGGAGCCTATTCCCAACTTCCAAGGCCCTGGGCATGACAAACTTTTCACAAAGGTCTCTGGGAAAGAAAGCTTTATTATAACAGAGATTGCAGTGGACTGAAACGTCCGACCTGCAGCAGGTGGGCCAAAACTATGAACTGTGCTCAGAAACGTACTGGGAGGCAATGTAGGTCTATCAAGACCAGTGTTGTCTTTTCATCTAGGTGCTGTCACTCCTCTGAAAACCTGAATAGTCTGTTAAAATGGCTCTTTGCATGATGTGGGGTGACAGAGTAGACAGGAAACATGACCTGTTACTATCCATAAACCAGAGGATTAAGTGCTACTGAGATGTGTTCAGCCTGCTATAGGCCACTTTGAAAACCATGCAAGTGAACAATGGGGTATAAACTTCAACATACATACATAAATGGATTATCAACATGCCATGAGATCTGACGAGCAAAAGTGTGATAGAGCTGAGCTGAAGGAATGCAAAATGACCATTTGAAACAAGGCAGATGTTGAGTTTGAATATCTGAATCTATTAGGAAAATTTAACTTGAAATGATGCTATATTCCAGGAACTCCCTTTAATTACATCTTTTCAGAACAAGCCTAGAAAATATATACAGAGAAGATTTCCTCAAACCGAACAGTTTTGATAATGCATTTTTTATCTCCTTATTTCTCATGCTATAGATTATTGGGTTGAACATGGGTGGTACAAGACTATACATCACAGTTAATGCAAAGTCCCCATCAGATGGAGTCTTAGAGGGAGGCCTAAGGTAAGCAAAAGATCCTGTGAAACAAAATACGGAGAAGACAACCAGGTGAGGTATGCAAGTGGAGAACGCCTTTTTCCTTCCCTGTACAGAAGGGATTTTCAGAACTGCAGTAAAGATGTTCACATAAGTGACAACAATGAAGACAAAACATCCAAACATAACTATTATACTCACCACTATAGCTCCAATTTCCATTAGGTAGAAGTTTGAGCAGGCAAGTGTAAGTAACTGTGGGATCTCACAAAAGAACTGATTGACAATGTTGGAGCAGAAAGGGGTTGCAAAAGTTGCACTTGTGTGCATGACTGCATACAGAAGGCCAGCGACCCACACGCCAGCAACCATTTCTTTACAGGCTGCCTTGTTCATCACCATTTCATATTGTAATGGATTGCAAATGGCAACATAGCGATCATATGCCATGACTGTAAGAAGGAAAATATCAGATGATAAGAAGAAAACAAATAAAAGAACTTGAGCAACGCATCCAGTGTAAGAAATGTGTCTGGTATTCATGAGAGAATTCACGATGGATTTGGGGATGGTGACTGAAACAGCCCCTAGGTCCTGGATGGCCAAGTTCATCAGAAAGAAGTACATGGGAGTGTGAAGGTGGTGGTCAAAAGCTACAGCAGAGATGATGAGAAGATTCCCAAATACAGTTGCCAGATACAATGCCAGGAACAGTGAGAAGTGTAGAATCTGCAGTTCTCGTATTGCTGAGAACTCCAGGAGCAGAAATTCAGAGACAGAGGATTCATTACTTATTTTCTCCTTCATTAATAAAAATTTTCCTGTCACTGGAAGAAAACAGAAAGATAAACATTGGTTTAAGTCCTCTTGTGATAACAAATATTTACTACATTTGAAGAGGGTTTTGGGATGTTGAAGGTAAAAGAAAGAAGTGAACCAAAAAGGAGAAACAATAAATATTTATTTAAATGAGAAGATAGCCTTCAACTCCATATAGATAATATATCATTATTTTAAAATAAACTTCCCACTGTTTCAAAACTAGTAGATGTTCTCAAGCTCTTGAAGTTTAATGCTGCCACTGCTAGAGGAGGAACACAGGAGTCCTACTGCCATTATTGCCATACTCGCTTAGTATATGGCAATATGCAGAGGACAGATGTACCTTGAGAGAATTCCCATCTTTACAAAAGGTATTTTGATATTGTAATTCAGCATCAAAACTGAAGTAACTCTCAAATATAAGGGGATAACTTGCTGCCTATATGATGCAGATTCAAAATCAAGTTTATTCTATTAAATGCAATGTCCATAACAATCTGGGTCATGTATATGTTAAAAGCTTGATTCCTAATATCCCTGTTCTTTCAATGAGGTCTTTGGCAAGAGTCACTGATAATAGTTCCACATGTCTCACACACTTGGCACATACTCACCTATATTCTAAATTCTAGGCCTAATGTTTAGTACTCCTTCTTAGTTACAGATTTCAACTGTTCTTATCTTTGTTATATGTTTTTAACTTTAATGCATGCTATGCACAAACCACATTGTTATGCATGTAAAATGTATAGGTTCAAACTGCTTTGCTCCTCCCCAGACCTTTTTGCTACCTCATTATACATTATACAAGAAAAGGTGCTTCACCTCTCTCCTCACTCACTTGGAGCTGCAGTGAAGGTTTGTTCTTGGTTGAAGTTCATGGTTGGTTAGGAGAGAGGCTAACCGCTAGTCCTGTTTTGGATGACATGCTGAAACAAAACTTGGTGCAGCTTGAGCTGACAGTAAAAAGTATCATGGAGGGGTAAAGCTACTGTGCTCTCCTCTCCATGAGGTTCAACATTTGTGCAGTCTTCCCAAGATAATATTTGGTTTAGTATGTCATGGAAACCAGGTCATTGGGTATCTATGTGAGTCTCAATAAGTTCCAGGAGAGACCGCAACAAACAGGTTTCCTGATTCTACTCTATACACTATAGAAATATTGTCTGTGTTTACTCCTCTGAAAACTACACAGGTATCACTAAAGTTATAAACATTTAAATATCTTACTTTTTTCCTTAATGGAAAGTTGATTTCCAGATGCAATTTCTTCATCACTTTATTTTCATCTTTTTAAAAATAGAATAAAAAATCATCCCATCCTTTTCTTCTGGAACAGTGAACCTATCTGTATACTCATGCAGAATGAAGCTTTTACCATGGGGTGGAAAATTATAACATGTGTACACACACACACAAACACGCTCCTCAGAGTTTGGTCTCAAGAGCCCAACACAAATGATCAAGTGTGTCCCTGGAAGCTTGAACTCAGGAGTCCCACAAAAATTAAAGCAATGTTTCTAAAGACTTGGCCACATGATTCTAACACAAATAGTCTCTCTAGAACCTTCTAGAATTAGGTAGGTAGCTGTGTTGGTCTGCCATAATCGAAATAAAAAAATATTGAAAAAGATTATTAAAAAAAACCTTCCCAAAAAAATCCTTTTAAAGAATCAAGTCCTTAAAAAAAAAAGTCCTAAAACAGTCTTTAAAAGAATCCTTCCACCCAAAAAGTTCCTTTTTAAAAAAATTGTCCGGTAGCAGCTTAGAAACCAACTAAGTTATTCTGGATATAAGCTTTCGTGTGCATGAACACTTCTTCAGATACTCTGAAACAGAAGTCACCAGACCCTCATATATAGTGGGAGGGTGGGGAGGAGTATTTCTCAGAAGGGTGGTGGGAATGGGTGCTTGGCTAATGGAACCTCTGGTTTCAACTGGACTTTCTTACACTTATTTCTTTCTTTCTTTTTTGAATAACGTTTTTATTTAGTTTCATGATACAGAGAATAGTGTGATGTACGACTGGCTCAGTATTACCCACTCCATTTCCCCCCTCTGCTGTGTTCCTCCCACTTCTGCCATTCTTTCTTCTCCTTTTCGATCTCCAGAAGAGTTGCTTTCTGTTGCATTGCAATACTTGCCTATCTGAGGTCACCTTTAGTTGTCAAGCGATCAGTGATATTATTTTTGTCTCAATCTCTTATGTAACTGAGACTGAACACCTTGTGCTACGTCAGAGTTAAGGTGCTTTGCACATTGTAGTCTGGTCCTGACTTTTCCATGAAACAGAAGCTCAGCAGGGGATCTTCCCTTTTCTGGCGATGTTCCCTGTAATTTAGTAATGCCAAATAAGAACCTGTGTTAGTCATAGGCTTTTTTTCAGCAAATGCTTTGCAATTTTCACTTTGATTTCTGCCAGCCCACTAGACTGAAGCCTCTGTATGTGGGACTAGAGGCAACATTGAAAAAATATATATAGTAAACTTCTTAAATACTTGTGATGCAGTCTGAGGGTCATTATCATTCCTGAAAATATGAGGTATCCCATGCCTGGGAAAAGATAGCTCTCAAGTTCGATTCTCAATTGTGACTATTTTTGTGTAATTTTGTTGCAGAAAGAGGTTTGGAAGGGAGGTTCTTCAAACTCTCATAGTAGAGTTGATACAATTTTGTTTTTTTGTATTATTTTATTGTTGTTAGCCACCCAGAGCCTGGCTTCGGCTGGGGAAGGCAGGATAAAAATAAAATTATTATTATTATTATTATTATTATTATTATTATTATTATTATTATTATTTCTCCAAGCACATTAAAATATACTTGGATTTGCATCTGCCACCATCCACCTTTAAACAAACATTTTCCCTGAAAATACTTCAGCTATAATAAATGATAGACACTTTAGCTTAGCAAGTAGGTGAAGATATCTACTCACATAGTTTCAAAAGTTGCAGGAGGCAAATCTCCATCCATTGGAAGTAAACAAAACAAAACAAAACAAAACAAAGAAGTAAAATGTTCTAAATGACTTAAAAGGAAAATAGCTTGGTTTCATTACAGAAAGGAAGATGCAATCTTTCAGTTAGCAAAGATGCAGGCTGTAAAATCACATTTTGGGAAGATTCAGTTCACTTGGGCTCTTTTGCAGCTGGGAGCCATGCTACAACTGCAGCTTGTTCCAGGAAGCAGCAGAGTGGAGGGACAGAGACTGCTTGGAGTCTGCTAACTCCACCTACCTAGCAACTTGATGTCTGTTGGATCTAGGAAGCTTTGGATCTAGGAATTCTTCGTGTGGAATTACTTCCCCAATGTGAACTTCCTGTCTTCTATTTTGTTTTCTAAAAGGACAAGGCTTTTTATTGTATTTTTAAGATTTTGAAAGATTGTGCCAGTGATCTCTGTGTCAGAGTCCCTCACCAAAGATCAGAGCTGGACAACATGATTCATTTTCTAGGTGTTTAAACAATTCAACTTTCCCAAGTAACAGTTTTAAATCTTTGTGGTAATGTGTGTTTATTTAAACTGCAGCCAGGTGTTCTACTTACAGGTATGTGAAGGATGCCCTGTGTCCCCTTCTTGCCAACCCAGAGGTTCAAAGTAGTGAGAAGGAAGAAAAATAAACTTTTTTTAATAAATATTTTTATTCATTTTACAATACAAAATTAAAAGTACATCACAAGTATTTTCCACAGATACAATCTTTTGGACTTCCCTCAGCTCTTCTGCGAATCCTCCCTTTTTATTCTTTCTTCCGCATTTCTTCATTTAATATTGCCTTTTAGTAAAAAGAACCTTCTCCTTCCCTACTCCCTTTTTTACAATATTTCTAATATTATTCTTTCACAGAGCCTCTTGCAAACCAACAAACGTTGTTTGTTTATCACATATACTTTTCAAATAATCTACAAATTTACCAAAGTCCTCGGTGAACCTATGATCCCGTAGGTTTCGGATCCTTCCTGTTAATTTATCAAGTTCTGCATAGTCCATTAATTTCATTCTCCATTCTTCCATCGTTGGTAATTCTTCTTGTTTCCATTTTTGGGCCAGTAGTATCCTTGCCGCTGTTACTGCATATAGAAAAAGTTTACAATCTTTTCTATTTATTTCATTTCCTACCATTCCTAACAAAAATGCCTCTAGTTTCTTGACAAATGTATATTTCAACATTTTTTTCAATTCATTATATATCATTTCCCAGAAGCCTTTCATCTTTTTACATTCCCACCACATATGATAAAATGTTCCTTCTTTTTCTTTACATTTCCAACATTTATTAAACACTTTATACATTCTTGCTAACTTTACTGGCGTGGAAGAAAAATAAACTTTTAATGTATTTAAACTCATTTGGGTTCCAGTTTAATGATAACTCTTTTAAGGCACAACACTTCATTTTAGACATGCTTATTTATGTGAGGCACAATATCTAGTTTCAGGCAGACACTATTTACAGAGAACTTTAAAACCTCAGTCAGCATTCTTACTGAAACCTCTTCTTAGGTTAGACAGTTTTCACCTATAATTGGCATTTGTCCTAGCAACAATCTCACAGCCCCATCTAGAACTTTTTAATTCCCCCTCAGGGAATCAAATTGGTAATCCCTGTTTAACTAATTCCTAATTCCAATCAAGGCATGTCCATGTCTCCCTAGGTTCCTATCTAAATGACATACAATCCCTTTCTAGCCAATATGCAATCCCTCTATCTGTTTAACTGTCAAATTCTGCATTTGTGACTCCAGATTGGCTTTTGTTCTAAACAACTCTGACTAGTTGCTGACTCAAGGTCTGTCCATCACAATCACATTTACCTGTGCTCCTGTGTCCAGCTCTTATACCCTCACATTTGTCTCTAAGAGAGTGGTCCATTCCCTTGCACCCGGTCTGTTTTTATTACAGTAGTGATGCAAAAGTCTGTCTCTGCGTTGTCCTGTATTTTTTTCTAATCCTGCCTTAGATGGCAACATAATTTTGTAGGTTGTATTTTTGCAAGCACTGTGACACTTCCTTATCAGAGGACAGTGTTTGTTTCTATGACTGCCTCCAAACTGCATGTACTTCTCTTCTTGAGATGTTAATTCACATTCCAGTAAATCTGTGAATTCCTTCCTCCCCCCCCCCCCGCCCCAATATGTTCATCTAGGTGTCATCACTTTCGTGAAATCCTGAATACTCTGTTCAAATCACTGTTTGCATGCTGTTGGGAGACAGAGCAGAGAGGAAATATGGCCTCTTACTATCCATAAATCAGAGGATTAAGGTCTGCTGAAATGTGTTCAGCCTGCTGTAGGCCACTTTTAGAATCATGCAACAGATCAGGGGGCTATAAGTAAGTACATAAATGGGTACATCAACAAGGCATGTGATCTGAAAAGCAAAAGCGTGAATGATCCAACTGAGCTGCATAAAAGCAAGATGACCATGTGACACAGGGCAGATGTTGAATCTGCATAGCTAAATTTATCTGGAAGCTGTAACTGGCAATGATGATGTGTTTCAGGAACTCCCTTTAATTATTCTTACACACAGAGAGTTCACCTTTTCAGAACAATCCTGGAAGATATATCTAGAGAAGATTGCCTCAAACCCAACAGTTTTGATAAAGCATTTTTGATCTCCTTATTTCTCATGCTATAGATTATTGGGTTGAACATGGGTGGAACAAGACTATACATCACAGTTAATGCAAAGTCCCCATCAGATGGAGTCTTAGAGGGAGGCCTAAGGTAAGCAAAACATGCAGTGAACCAAAATACAGAGAAGACAACAAGGTGAGGTATGCAAGTGGAGAACGCCTTTTTCCTTCCCTGTACAGAAGGGATTTTCAGAACTGCAGTAAAGATGTTCACATAAGTGACAACAATGAAGACAGAACATCCAGACGCAACTATTATACTCACCACTGTAGCTCCAATTTCCATTAGGTAGAAGTTTGAGCAGGCAAGTATAAGTAACTGTGGGATCTCACAAAAGAACTGATTGACAATGTTGGAGCAGAAAGGGGTTGCAAAAGTTGCACTCGTGTGCATGACTGCAGTAAAAATTCCAGCAACCCACACGCCAGCAACCATTTGTTTGCAGGCTGCCCTGTTCATCAGCATTTCATATTGTAATGGATTGCAAATGGCAACATAGCGATCATATGCCATGACTGTAAGAAGGAAAGTATCAGATGATAAGAAGAAAAGAAACAAAAGAACTTGAGCAACGCATCCAGTGTAAGAAATGTGTCTGGTATTCATGAGAGAATTCACGATGGATTTGGGGATGGTGACTGAAACAGCCCCTATGTCCTGGATGGCCAAGTTCATCAGAAAGAAGTACATGGGAGTGTGAAGGTGGTGGTCAAAAGCTACAGCAGAGATGATGAGAAGATTCCCAAATACAGTTGCCAGATACAATGCCAGGAACAGAGAGAAATGTAGAATCTGCAGTTCTCGTATTGCTGAAAGCTCCAGGAGCAGAAATTCAGATTCATTGCCTATCTTTGCATTCATTACTAAAATGATTGGTGCTTCTAGAAGAAAACAGGAAGATAAGTATAGGTTTAAGTCCTCTAGTTATAACAAATATTTACTACTTTGGAAGAGGATTTTTGGATGTTGAAGGTAAAAGAAAGAAGTGAACAAAAAAGGAGAAACAATTATTTTTTATTCAAATGAGAATTTAGCTTCCAATTCCATATAGATATCATTATTTTTTTTTAAAAAACTACTACTGTTTCAAAACTAGTAGATTGTGGTGTTTACAAGTTCTTGATGTTGATTGAATTCTAGAGGAGGAACACAGGAGTCCTTCTGCCATCATTTCCTTACTTGCTTTGTATGTGGAAATATGCTGAGGGCAGATGCACCTTGAGAGAATCCCCATATTTACAAAACATATTTTGATATTGTAATTCATGGTCAAAACTGAAGTAACTCTTAAATATAACTTGCTGCCTGTATGATGCAAATTCAAAATCAAGTTTCTTCTATTAAATTCCAATGTCCATAACAATCTGGGTCATGGACATGTTAAAAGCTTGATTCCTGATATCCCCCTTCACTCAGTGAGTCTTTTGCTGGAGTAACGGATAATAGTTCCATAAGACTCACACACTTGGCTCATATTCAACTGTATTTTGTATTCTAGGCCTAATGTTTAGTACTCCTTCTTAGTTAAGATCACACAGGTTTCAACTATTTTTATCTTTGTTATATGTTTTCAACCTTAATGCATGCTGCAGACAAATCACATTGTTTTGCATGTAAAATGTATAGGCTTACAACTGCTTTGCGCTTACCCAGATATTTTGGCTGCCACATTATGCTAAGCCAAGGCAAGGTTCTTCAGCTCCCTTCTCACTCACTTGGAGCGGTAATGAAGTTTTTTTCTTGGTTAATATTCATGGTTGGTGAGGAAAGAGTCTAACCACTAGTCTTGGCTTGGATGATAGGCTAAAACAAAACTTGGTGTAGCTTGAGCTGACCGTAAAAAGCATCATGGAGGAGCAAAGCTACTGTACTCTTCTCTCCATGAGATTCAATATTTGTGCAGTCTTCCTAAGATAAAATTTGGTTTAGCATGTCATGGAAGCCAGATCATTGGGTATTCTACGTGAGTCTAAATAAGTTGCAGGAACCACAACAAGCACGTTTTCCCATTCTACACAATACAGAAGTATTGTCTGCGTTTAGTCCTCTGAAAACTACCCAGGTATCACAAAAGTTATAAACATACTGGTAAATATCTAACTCTTTTCCTTAATAGAAAGTAGATTTCCAGATGCAAGTTCTTCATCACTTCATTTTCATCTGTATTTTAGAAAATCACCCCATCCTTTTGTTCTGTAACATTGAACATATGGGTATACTCTTGCAGAATGAAGCTTTTAACATGGAGTGGAAAATTATAATCTCTCTCTCTCTCTCTCTCTCTCTGTGTATGTATATGTGTATATGTGTGTGTATACACACACACACACACACACACACACACACACACATATATAATGCACTCCTCAGAGTTTGGTCTCAAGAGCCCAAAACAAATTAGCTATTGTGTCTCTGGAAAATTGGACTCAGGAGTTCCACTAAAATAAAAGCAGTGTTTCTAAAGACTTAGCCCCAGGAGTCTAACACAAATAATCAATGTATGTCAAAAACAAAACAAAACAAAAGTTCCAGTTTTTAGACAGCACACTTTCTAATATTTAAAATAATAATATTGCTACATAAGTCTGTCTGGAACCTTCTGGTTTCAACTGGACTTTCTCAGACTCATTTCTTTCTTTCGTTTTAAATAATGTTTTTATTTAAATAATGTTTCTATTTATTTTCATGGTACTGAGTTGTATGACGTATGACTGGCTCAGTGTTCCCCGTACCTTCTCTCCCCCCGCCCCGCTGTGTTTTGGTCAATGCTCTAAATTTCACCCAGGTGTTTATCTTGTGAACTGCCATGAGAGCTTGTGATGAGGGTTGGTTTTTAAATCTAATAAGTAGTAAAATAATAATAATAACTCTAAGGAAATACTATAGTATTTCACCGGGGGGGGGGAATAGTTGGAAGGGTATCCTTGAAACTACCATTTGCAATGCAGACATGGGGTTTCTCATCTGCTTCTGCTAATATTGGTATCCAAATATAAATTTGTGGATTTTTTACATTCAAATACAAGGGCCAGCACCTCTACTTCTATTTGTGTGTGGTTGCTTTTGGGGTTGGTGAGAGGGCGTGTAGCACATACTACTTGTCTCCAGAGTTTCCATATCTATGTGAGATTTAATGTGTATCACTGTTCACTTTGGTTGCCCTGGGTAAAATATAGTGACTGACATATGAATACATAAATTAAAAAGTTAACATTTGGTGGTTTTGGGTTTTTTTTTTATAAAAAACATCCATTATAAAAGCAGTTCCTATGCCTACTCTGGAGGTAACAATGGACAATTCATAATCAGAATATTGTGTTCAAATCTTTAGATTATGTTAGAATGCCATGTCTGCAGAACATGAAGTTCTTTTCATTTATTCATAAAGATTCCATACATTTGAGTACTTCCAGCCTTGTGAGGTCCAAAGGAATTTTGCAAGGAACATGTGTCTCTTGTCTTTTTGGCTATAGTATTTAGATTTTATATACATCGTTCACTTTGCCCATTCCTCCAAAAATATAAGGGTACCTCTGTACAACGTGAATGACTTTTGATTGGCAAATTGTGTGTCATCTTTCAGTGAATCCCAGAGCATGACTAGTTTTTTCTCCAAGCAATGGTTCTGTATTCCCATACGCTATCACAAATAGGATGAACTCTGTCTGTTCTGGGAAGCTTACCCCCAATTTCCTGTGTAGAATTACTTTCCCCGTGTGGAACTCAATTTTCCAAAAGGATGTGGTTTTGTTTTTTAAGATTATGAGAATTGTGTCAGTGGCCACTGTGTCAGATTCCCTCACTAAAGATGGGAGGTGGGAAACATGACCACTTTCCTGGGTTTCTAAAAGATACAACTCTCCCTAGTAACAACACTGGAGACATTTTAACTCTTTGTCGGTAAAAAAACAGGCAGGTGTTTTACTTATGGGAAGGATGCCCTGTGTCCACTTATCTGCCACCAAAGGTTCAAAGTAATGAGGAGGCACTTCTGGAACAAAGATAGAATTTTATAGATTTACATTCATTGTGGATTCAAACTTAATAGTCTCTCTCTTAAGGCACAACACTTCATTTTAGAAATGTTACTTGAGTGGGACGCAATAGTTTCAGGCAAAAACTCTTTAAACAGAACTTTTAAATCCCAGTCAAAACACTAGTTTAAAACTAGTCTCAGGATAGACTTTTCCCAACTAAAATGGATATTTGTGTCACTGCCTAGCAAGAATCCCACAGCCCCTTCTAGGGTTTTTTCCTTAGCCCCAAGGAAGCAAATTGGGTAGCCCTCTAAAACTAATCCCGAAATCCAATGAGAACAGGTCCTTCTCATCTGAAGTTCCTAAACAAGGGTTTATCCGCATTTTTCCTTTTCCCATGGCTAGAAACCAAGGATGTGAGTGGGGGTTTTTTCTCTCCTTTCTGTAGGAAAAGCCACTTTAGCTTTAAATAAAAAGAAATGACAATCCACAGAAAAGCTGATTGCCAGATGAATGCACTGGGTCAGAAAGGGTACACATGCACTATATGACAGACATTCCCTCTCTAAATGTACGATTAACAGGCTATGTGAACTGAGATGCAACATTATTAATGGTACATCTACGCTGGAGGAACACAGGATGTCCTTGTGACACCTGGCAGATTTTGAGTCTGCATATCAACATGTTTCTAGAGACTGTAACTGATCATGATATCTCCACAGATCCCAATGCTTATACCTACAGAGAGAAGTGTAACCATTTCAGTATAAGTCTGGAAAAGATTTTAATAGAAGAGTGCTTCACACCCAAGAGCTTTGATACAGCATTTTTAATCTCCTTATTTCTCATGCTGTAAATTATTGGATTGAACATGGGTAGTACAATGGTATACATAACAGTAATTGCAAAGTCCCCATTAGATGGAATTTTTGAGGGAGGCCTAAGATAAGCAAATGCTGCTGTGAAACAAAATACGGAGACGACAACAAGGTGCGGTATGCAAGTGGAGAAGGCCTTTTTCCTTCCCTCAACAGAAGGAACTTTCAGAACCACAGTAAAGATATGTACATAAGTGACAACAATGAAGACAAAACATCCAGACATAAATGTTATACTCACTACTATAGCTCCAATTTCCATTAGGTATATGTTAGAGCAGGCAAGTGTAAGTAACTGTGGAATCTCACAGAAGAACTGATTGACAATGTTTGAGCAGAAAGGAGTCACAAAAGTTGCACTAGTGTGCATGGCTGCATTGAGAAAGCCAGAGACCCACACACCAGCAACCATTTGTTTGCAGGCTGCCCTGTTCATCACCATTTCATATTGCAATGGATGGCAAATGGCAACATAGCGATCGTATGCCATGACTGTAAGAAGGGAAACATCAGATGATGAGAAAAAGGAAAATGAAAGAACTTGAGCAATACATCCAGCGTAAGATATGTGTCTGATATTCATGAGGGAATTGGCCATCGATTTAGGGATGGTGACAGAAACAGCCCCTAGGTCCTGTATGGCCAAGTTCATCAGAAAGAAGTACATGGAAGTGTGAAGGTGGTGGTCAAAAGCTATGGCAGAGATGACGAGAAGATTCCCAAATACAGTTGCCAGATACAATGCCAGGAAGAGAGAGAAGTGTAGAATCTGCAGTTCCCGGACAGCTGAAAACTCCAGGAGTAGAAATTCCGAGATAGAGGATTCATTGCCCATCTTTGCATTCATTAGTAAAATGACTGGTGCTTCTAGAAGAAAACAGGAAGACAAGCACAGGTTTAAGTCCTCTTCTAATAATCAATATTTGTTATCCAATACTGCTTCAGATATGATTTTTGTGGGATATAGATATTTTTAAAAGTAGTGAACAAAATAGTGTAATAATAAATCTTTATCTAAAGGAGATGTTAGCTTTCAACTCCATATATGTTAAAATAAATTACTGCTAAGTAGTCTTTTTTCTTCTGGGAATTATAGGGGTAGAGCTACCCAAAGAGCATTGAAATTTATTCACGTATGCTACTACAACGGCAAGAGAGTTATTTTCCCAAAAATTGAAAGAAAAAGAAGAATTGACAAAAGGAGAAAGGATACAAAAACTTATGGACTATGCAGAAGTGGCAAAATGTACTGGAAAAATAAGAAATCAAGCTAACAAACATTTTATTAAAGAATGGACTGAGGTAGGCGGAGACCTCCATGTATCCCACCTGGGGGGAGGCGAAGCCAAGCCTGTGGTGATGGTGCCACATAGGGCCCAGGGGGCTGCGCATGACCACACAAAGGGCACCCCCCCATTTAATGTGGGGAGCGGTCATTATTGAATATTTATGAACAAATATTTATTGAATATTATTTACAACACACATTTTGATAATTACTTAGAATTACAGTAATACTTAAATATAGGAGGATGATTAGGTGCCCATATAATGGAGACTAAAATTTGTGGTTTTTGTGTTAATTTCCAGTGCAATGCCCATCACAACTTGAGTCTACAATACCTTAACAGCTTGTTTCCTAACATCCCTATTTGATCAGTGAGGTCTTTGACTGAATCACTGGTAGTGGTTCCACATAGCTCAGACACAGAGCACATACTTCCCAGGAGGCATGTATTCAGTATTCTGGGCTCAATGCTTTGCAACTCCTTCCTAGTTCAGACCACAGAGGTTTCAAGTGTTTTAATCTTTGTTTTAGGTTTTTAACCTTAATGTGCGCTGTGGACAGACCACAGTCTTATAAATGTACAACTGTATAGACTCTTGGAGAGAAGCTTCCAGCTGCTTTGCTGCTCCCCAGATCTTTTTGCTGCCACACTCTGACAAGACAAGACAAGCAAAGTGCTAAAACTCTCTCCTAACTCACTAGGAGCTGCAGTGAAGGTTTGTTCTTGGTTGCAGCTCATGGTTGGTGAGGAGAGAGGCTAACCACTAGTCCTGGTTTGGATGGTGTGCAAGTCAAAACCTGGAGTAGCTTAAGATGACAGTAAAAAGGAGCACGGAGGAGCAAAGCTCCTGTAATCTTCTTACCAGGACATTGCACATTTGTGAAGTCTCACTAAGTTAAGAATTGGCTTAGCTTGTCATGGAAACCAGGCCACTGGGTTTTCTATGTGCAGTCTATATAGGTTTCAGGAGAGACCACATAACAAGCAGGATTTCACATTTTACACAATACACAATAGTTGTTTTAACCCTCCAAAAACTACACAGGTATCACTAAAGTTATAAAAATAGAAACATCTCACTCTTTTCCTTTAAATAAATTTCCAGATGAAATGCCTTTATCACTTCAAGATGTTCTGTATTCTTCTAGCCACCCATGGATCTTTTTTTTCTTTTTCTTTTAATTTCTTCCTCCTTTTCTTCTGAGGCAGTGAAAATGTTTCTATACTCTTGCAGAATGAAGAGTTTACCATGGGGTGGAAATTTATTACTATTGTTACAGTTGTGTTCCAAGAGTTTGGTCTCAAGAGCCTCAATCAAATCAGCAATTGTGTTCCTTGTTGGTTGGACTCAGGAGTCCCACAAAAAGCAGCAGGAGTGTTTGTTAAGCCTTGGTCCCAGGTGTCCAACACAAATCCATCAAAGTATGTAAACTTCCACCTTAAACATTGCTCATGAAAATATTTAAGCTAGAATAAACCACAGACACTTAGATTTATTTATGTTCCTGTTTCTAAAAAAACCCACCATATAATTTAATACTAATAATAGTGATGATGTTAATGCCATATAAGTCTTTCTGAAACCTTCTTGTTTCATCTGGACCTTCTCAGACTCATTTCTGATAGTTGTGTGAGGTATAACTAGCTCAGTGTTCCCCATGTACAGTAATTTCCCCTTACCCACTGTGTTCTCCCATTTAGGATATCTGGAGGAGATGCTGTTTATTGCATTTTAATATATGCTCATCTGAGGTCTGTATTTTATACTGTCTGAGAGCTAGTTCTTCATTAACAACATCCCTATGTGTCCCTGAGATACCATCATGCATTCAACCCTCACCTTTGGTTGCAGAGGAGCCTATGCTCATAACCCTGTTCCATAATATCATTTTTGTCTTATGTATCTGGGACTGGAAACCTTGTGTTAAATCAGAGTTAAGGTGTTAACACACATGGTGGCCTGGTCCTGAGTTTTCTATGAAACAAGAGCTCAAAAAGGGAGCTTCCCTGCTCTAAGGATGTGGCCCTGTAATTGTGTGTCAAGGCCCCTAAGGCACCCCCAAGAGAAATAAAGACACAAGGACACAGCATTTTAGGTTAATGTTAGTTTAGGCCACAACTTTATTGGTTACAGAATGTGAGCAGTATTGGCTTAGGCATTGGCAACAACAGACTACACTCCTGCCTGCCTTGCAGGAAGTCTGTAAGGGTAAACCACCAGTAGGGGGAGCCCTGCTGATGCGGATCAACTTGAGCATCCCCTGGATTCCTGAAGGGATCTTGGCATGGCCCTAGCCGCTCCACAGGCTTTGGATGAGATCCATATCCCCAGATTCCTTTAACGAAATACCCTTAAGCATGGAGGGGCAGGTGATGGCTGCACCTTTCCTCCCCCACACAACACTATTCCAATGCCTAAGCACCACGCGAGCCCAAAGCTCACCACCAATACCTTCACACCTGCAACCAACCTCTTATGCCTTTGATAATATCGGCCAACCAAACATTAATTTTGTGATGCCAAATAAGGATCTGTTTTGAGTCCAAGTTCTGTCCATCCGTCTGCACTTGATCTTAGCCAAAAGGCCGAGAAGCGATCTGTCCATCCGTCTGTCCCCCCCCCCCCCCAATACTTTATAATCTTTACTTCACTTTCTGCCTGTCCACTAGAGTGGGACTTTTTGAGACTAGAAGTAACATGAAAAAAATTCTTAAGCACCTGTGATGCAAACTTACGGCCCATGCCTGCGGGGGGGGGGGGGGGTAATAGCTCTCAAGTGTGACTATTTCAGAATTCTTTTGATTGAGTTAGCACAATGGTTATTTCTCCAAGCTCATTAAAACTTAACTGGATTCCCTGTAAAAATACTTCAGCTAGAACAAATCATAGACACTTAGCTTGGCAAATATGTGAAGATATTTACTCACAGAGTTTCAAACCTTACAGCAAGCAAGTCTCTATCCATTGGCAGTACAAAAATTAAAGAAGTAAAAGTGATCTCGAAAAGTGACTCGGAAAGAAAAGAGCTTCATTTCCTTGCAAAAAGGAACATGCAATCTTTTGGTTTGGGAACTCCTCCCAAAGCATTCCCTATCTGGACATCCAGGATACGTTCACATGGGCAGGAAGGCCATGATGGCACCCCAGTCCAGACTCGTCAGCGCGCTTGCCAGCCCAGTGCATGATGCTGTGGACAACAATCCAAATGGCATCATTGGCGATGTAACCCTTGTCAGCGTCAGACTTCCAACAAACCTTATTCATAATCCTGTCCACTGACAGGCCCCAGTGTGCAGCCTTTGTAGCAGCACCTATTGGGAAGGAATTAGGCAGTAGGCAAGTCGCAGGCTGCAATAACTGGCGCACGACATGAGCAAATTGATGCCTGGCTAACAGGGACCCGTTTTAGTGCTCTAGGAGTGGGCCAGCCCCCAGGGGGATGAAGAGCCCTAGGCAAGGGCCTGCCTCACCAGTGACCGGAAGCCTGATGGTGGCACCCCTGCCCACTAGGTCTGTCTTAGAGCTCCTGACTCTAACAACAAGCTCCAAAGCAGATAAGGAAAATTCCTGAAGCAATAAGCCTCCAGACTCTCCACCCCATGCTGCCTCCAACACAATTTCCCCAACTCTCAGTACACCAAAACTGCAATGGAATACTGAAAGGAGCCTCGCCTCGATCTTTAACCAGAGACAAGTCTTAACTTGTTGTGGATACTGCATAGAAGGTCTAAATTGACCGGTTTGCTGCCCGCTGTCCTGTGAGGTTGGAGCCTATTCCCAACTTCCAAGGCCCTGGGCATGACAAACTTTTCACAAAGGTCTCTGGAAAAGAAAGCTTTATTATAACAGAAATTGCAGTGGACTGAAACGTCCGATCTGCAGCAGGTGGGCCAAAACTATGAACTGTGCTCAGAAACGTACTGGGAGGCAATGTAGGTCTATCAAGACCAGTGTTGTCTTTTCATCTAGGTGCTGTCACTCCTCTGAAAACCTGAATAGTCTGTTAAAATGGCTCTTTGCATGATGTGGGGTGACAGAGTAGACAGGAAACATGACCTGTTACTATCCATAAACCAGAGGATTAAGTGCTACTGAGATGTGTTCAGCCTGCTATAGGCCACTTTGAAAACCATGCAAGTGAACAATGGGGTATAAACTTCAACATACATACATAAATGGATTATCAACATGCCATGAGATCTGACAAGCAAAAGTGTGATAGAGCTGAGCTGAAGGAATGCAAGATGACCATTTGAAACAAGGCAGATGTTGAGTTTGAATATCTGAATCTATTAGGAAAATTAACTTGAAATGATGCTATATTCCAGGAACTCCCTTTAATTACATCGTTTCAGAACAAGCCTAGAAAATATATACAGAGAAGATTTCCTCAAACCGAACAGTTTTGATAATGCATTTTTTATCTCCTTATTTCTCATGCTATAGATTATTGGGTTGAACATGGGTGGTACAAGACTATACATCACAGTTAATGCAAAGTCCCCATCAGATGGAGTCTTAGAGGGAGGCCTAAGGTAAGCAAAAGATCCTGTGAAACAAAATACGGAGAAGACAACAAGGTGAGGTATGCAAGTGGAGAACGCCTTTTTCCTTCCCTGTACAGAAGGGATTTGCAGAACTGCAGTAAAGATGTGCACATAAGTGACAACAATGAAGACAAAACATCCAAACATAACTATTATACCCACCACTATAGCTCCAATTTCCATTAGGTAGAAGTTTGAGCAGGCAAGTGTAAGTAACTGTGGGATCTCACAAAAGAACTGATTGACAATGTTGGAGCAGAAAGGGGTTGCAAAAGTTGCACTCGTGTGCATGACTGCATACAGAAGGCCAGCGACCCACACGCCAGCAACCATTTCTTTACAGGCTGCCTTGTTCATCACCATTTCATATTGTAATGGATTGCAAATGGCAACATAGCGATCATATGCCATGAGTGTAAGAAGGAAAATATCAGATGATAAGAAGAAAACAAATAAAAGAACTTGAGCAACGCATCCAGTGTAAGAAATGTGTCTGGTATTCATGAGAGAATTCACGATGGATTTGGGGATGGTGACTGAAACGGCCCCTAGGTCCTGGATGGCCAAGTTCATCAGAAAGAAGTACATGGGAGTGTGAAGGTGGTGGTCAAAAGCTACAGCAGAGATGATGAGAAGATTCCCAAATACGGTTGCCAGATACAATGCCAGGAACAGAGAGAAGTGTAGAATCTGCAGTTCTCGTATTGCTGAGAACTCCAGGAGCAGAAATTCAGAGACAGAGGATTCATTACTTATTTTCTCCTTCATTAATAAAAATTTTCCTGTCACTGGAAGAAAACAGAAAGATAAACATTGGTTTAAGTCCTCTTGTGATAACAAATATTTACTACATTTGAAGAGGGTTTTGGGATGTTGAAGGTAAAAGAAAGAAGTGAACCAGAAAGGAGAAACAATAAATATTTATTTAAATGAGAAGATAGCCTTCAACTCCATATAGATAATATATCATTATTTTAAAATAAACTTCCCACTGTTTCAAAACTAGTAGATGTTCTCAAGCTCTTGAAGTTTAATGCTGCCACTGCTAGAGGAGGAACACAGGAGTCCTACTGCCATTATTGCCATACTCGCTTAGTATATGGCAATATGCAGAGGACAGATGTACCTTGAGAGAATTCCCATCTTTACAAAAGGTATTTTGATATTGTAATTCAGCATCAAAACTGAAGTAACTCTCAAATATAAGGGGATAACTTGCTGCCTATATGATGCAGATTCAAAATCAAGTTTATTCTATTAAATGCAATGTCCATAACAATCTGGGTCATGTATATGTTAAAAGCTTGATTCCTAATATCCCTGTTCTTTCAATGAGGTCTTTGGCAAGAGTCACTGATAATAGTTCCACATGTCTCACACACTTGGCACATACTCATCCTATATTCTAAATTCTAGGCCTAATGTTTAGTACTCCTTCTTAGTTACAGATTTCAACTGTTCTTATCTTTGTTATATGTTTTTAACTTTAATGCATGCTATGCACAAACCACATTGTTATGGATGTAAAATGTATAGGTTCAAACTGCTTTGCTCCTCCCCAGACCTTTTTGCTACCTCATTATACATTATACAAGAAAAGGTGCTTCACCTCTCTCCTCACTCACTTGGAGCTGCAGTGAAGGTTTGTTCTTGGTTGAAGTTCATGGTTGGTTAGGAGAGAGGCTAACCGCTAGTCCTGTTTTGGATGACATGCTGAAACAAAACTTGGTGCAGCTTGAGCTGACAGTAAAAAGTATCATGGAGGGGTAAAGCTACTGTGCTCTCCTCTCCATGAGGTTCAACATTTGTGCAGTCTTCCCAAGATAATATTTGGTTTAGTATGTCATGGAAACCAGGTCATTGGGTATTCTATGCAAGTCTCAATAAGTTCCAGGAGAGACCGCAACAAGCAGGTTTCCTGATTCTACACAATACACTATAGAAATATTTTCTGTGTTTACTCTTCTGAAAACTACACAGGTATCACTAAAGTTATAAACATTTAAATATCTTACTTTTTTCCTTAATGGAAAGTTGATTTCCAGATGCAATTTCTTCATCACTTTATTTTCATCTTTTTAAAAATAGAATAAAAAATCATCCCATCCTTTTCTTCTGGAACTGTGAACCTATCTGTATACTCATGCAGAATGAAGCTTTTACCATGGGGTGGAAAATTATAACATGTGTACACACACACACAAACACGCTCCTCAGAGTTTGGTCTCAAGAGCCCAACACAAATGATCAAGTGTGTCCCTGGAAGCTTGAACTCAGGAGTCCCACAAAAATTAAAGCAATGTTTCTAAAGACTGGGCCACATGATTCTAACACAAATAGTCTCTCTAGAACCTTCTAGAATTAGGTAGGTAGCTGTGTTGGTCTGCCATAATCGAAATAAAAAAATATTGAAAAAGATTATTAAAAAAAACCTTCCCAAAAAAATCCTTTTAAAGAATCAAGTCCTTAAAAAAAAAAGTCCTAAAACAGTCTTTAAAAGAATCCTTCCACCCAAAAAGTTCCTTTTTAAAAAAATTGTCCGGTAGCAGCTTAGAAACCAACTAAGTTATTCTGGATATAAGCTTTCGTGTGCATGAACACTTCTTCAGATACTCTGAAACAGAAGTCACCAGACCCTCATATATAGTGGGAGGGTGGGGAGGAGTATTTCTCAGAAGGGTGGTGGGAATGGGTGCTTGGCTAATGGAACCTCTGGTTTCAACTGGACTTTCTTACACTTATTTCTTTCTTTCTTTTTTGAATAACGTTTTTATTTAGTTTCATGATACAGAGAATAGTGTGATGTACGACTGGCTCAGTATTCCCCACTCCATTTCCCCCCTCTGCTGTGTTCCTCCCACTTCTGCCATTCTTTCTTCTCCTTTTCGATCTCCAGAAGAGTTGCTTTCTGTTGCATTGCAATACTTGCCTATCTGAGGTCACCTTTAGTTGTCAAGCGATCAGTGATATTATTTTTGCCTCAATCTTTTATGTAACTGAGACTGAACACCTTGTGCTACATCAGAGTTAAGGTGCTTTGCACATTGTAGTCTGCTCCTGACTTTTCCATGAAACAGAAGCTCAGCAGGGGATCTTCCCTTTTCTGGTGATGTGGCCCTGTAATTTAGTAATGCCAAATAAGAACCTGTGTAAGTCATAGGCTTTTTTTCAGCAAATGCTTTGCAATTTTCACTTTGATTTCTGCCAGCCCACTAGACTGAAGCCTCTGTATGTGGGACTAGAGGCAACATTGAAAAAATATATATAGTAAACTTCTTAAATACTTGTGATGCAATCTGAGGGTCATTATCATTCCTGAAAATCTGAGGTATCCCATGCCTGGGAAAAGATAGCTCTCAAGTTCGATTCTCAATTGTGACTATTTTTGTGTAATTTTGTTGCAGAAAGAGGTTTGGAAGGGAGGTTCTTCAAACTCTCATAGTAGAGTTGATACAATTTTGATTTTTTGTATTATTTTATTGTTGTTAGCCACCCAGAGCCTGGCTTCGGCTGGGGAAGGCAGGATAAAAATAAAATTATTATTATTATTATTATTATTATTATTATTATTATTATTATTATTATTTCTCCAAGCACATTAAAATATACTTGGATTTGCATCTGCCACCATCCACCTTTAAACAAACATTTTCCCTGAAAATACTTCAGCTATAATAAATGATAGACACTTTAGCTTAGCAAGTAGGTGAAGATATCTACTCACATAGTTTCAAAAGTTGCAGCAGGCAAATCTCCATCCATTGGAAGTAAACAAAACAAAACAACACAAAGAAGTTAAATGTTCTAAATGACTTAAAAGGAAAATAGCTTGGTTTCATTACAGAAAGGAAGATGCAATCTTTCAGTTAGCAAAGATGCAGGCTGTAAAATCACATTTTGGGAAGATTCAGTTCACTTGGGCTCTTTTGTAGCTGGGAGCCATGCTACAACTGCAGCTTGTTCCAGGAAGCAGCAGAGTGGAGGGACAGAGACTGCTTGGAGTCTGCTAACTCCACCTACCTAGCAACTTGATGTCTGTTGGATCTAGGAAGCTTTGGATCTAGGAATTCTTCGTGTGGAATTACTTCCCCAATGTGAACTTCCTGTCTTCTATTTTGTTTTCTAAAAGGACAAGGCTTTTTATTGTATTCTTAAGATTTTGAAAGATTGTGCCAGTGATCTCTGTGTCAGAGTCCCTCACCAAAGATCAGAGCTGGACAACATGATTCATTTTCTAGGTGTTTAAACAATTCAACTTTCCCAAGTAACAGTTTAAAATCTTTGTGGTAATGTGTGTTTATTTAAACTGCAGCCAGGTGTTCTACTTACAGGTATGTGAAGGATGCCCTGTGTCCCCTTCTTGCCAACCCAGAGGTTCAAAGTAGTGAGAAGGAAGAAAAATAAACTTTTTTAAATAAATATTTTTATTCATTTTACAATACAAAATTAAAAGTACATCACAAGTATTTTCCACAGATACAATCTTTTGGACTTCCCTCAGCTCTTCTGCGAATCCTCCCTTTTTATTCTTTCTTCCGCATTTCTTCATTTAATATTGCCTTTTAGTAAAAAGAACCTTCTCCTTCCCTACTCCCTTTTTTACAATATTTCTAATATTATTCTTTCACAGAGCCTCTTGTAAACCAACAAACGTTGTTTGTTTATCACATATACTTTTCAAATAATCTACAAATTTACCAAAGTCCTCGGTGAACCTATGATCCCGTAGGTTTCGGATCCTTCCTGTTAATTTATCAAGTTCTGCATAGTCCATTAATTTCATTCTCCATTCTTCCATCGTTGGTAATTCTTCTTGTTTCCATTTTTGGGCCAGTAGTATCCTTGCCGCTGTTACTGCATATAGAAAAAGTTTACAATCTTTTCTATTTATTTCATTTCCTACCATTCCTAACAAAAATGCCTCTAGTTTCTTGACAAATGTATATTTCAACATTTTTTTCAATTCATTATATATCATTTCCCAGAAGCCTTTCATCTTTTTACATTCCCACCACATATGATAAAATGTTCCTTCTTTTTCTTTACATTTCCAACATTTATTAAACACTTTATACATTCTTGCTAACTTTACTGGCGTGGAAGAAAAATAAACTTTTAATGTATTTAAACTCATTTGGGTTCCAGTTTAATGATAACTCTTTTAAGGCACAACACTTCATTTTAGACATGCTTATTTATGTGAGGCACAATATCTAGTTTCAGGCAGACACTATTTACAGAGAACTTTAAAACCTCAGTCAGCATTCTTACTGAAACCTCTTCTTAGGTTAGACAGTTTTCACCTATAATTGGCATTTGTCCTAGCAACAATCTCACAGCCCCATCTAGAACTGTTTAATTCCCCCTCAGGGAATCAAATTGGTAATCCCTGTTTAACTAATTCCTAATTCCAATCAAGGCATGTCCATGTCTCCCTAGGTTCCTATCTAAATGACATACAATCCCTTTCTAGCCAAAAGCAATCCCTCTATCTGTTTAACTGTCAAATTCTGCATTTGTGACTCCAGATTGGCTTTTGTTCTAAACAACTCTGACTAGTTGCTGACTCAAGGTCTGTCCATCACAATCACATTTACCTGTGCTCCTGTGTCCAGCTCTTATACCCTCACATTTGTCTCTAAGAGAGTGGTCCATTCCCTTGCACCCGGTTTGTTTTTATTACAGTAGTGATGCAAAAGTCTGTCTCTGCGTTGTCCTGTATTTTCTTCTAATCCTGCCTTAGATGGCAACATAATTTTGTAGGTTGTATTTTTGCAAGCACTGTGACACTTCCTTATCAGAGGACAGTGTTTGTTTCTATGACTGCCTCCAAACTGCATGTACTTCTCTTCTTGAGATGTTAATTCACATTCCAGTAAATATGTGAATTCCTTCCCCCCCCCCCCACCCCAATATGTTCATCTAGGTGTCATCACTTTTGTGAAATCCTGAATACTCTGTTCAAATCACTGTTTGTATGCTGTTGGGAGACAGAGCAGAGAGGAAATATGGCCTCTTACTATCCATAAATCAGAGGATTAAGGTCTGCTGAAATGTGTTCAGCCTGCTGTAGGCCACTTTTAGAATCATGCAACAGATCAGGGGGCTATAAGTAAGTACATAAATGGGTACATCAACAAGGCATGTGATCTGAAAAGCAAAAGCGTGAATGATCCAACTGAGCTGCATAAAAGCAAGATGACCATGTGACACAGGGCAGATGTTGAATCTGCATAGCTAAATTTATCTGGAAGCTGTAACTGGCAATGATGATGTGTTTCAGGAACTCCCTTTAATTATTCTTACACACAGAGAGTTCACCTTTTCAGAACAATCCTGGAAGATATATCTAGAGAAGATTGCCTCAAACCCAACAGTTTTGATAAAGCATTTTTGATCTCCTTATTTCTCATGCTATAGATTATTGGATTGAACATGGGTGGAACAAGAGTATACATCACAGTTAATGCAAAGTCCCCATCAGATGGAGTCTTAGAGGGAGGCCTAAGGTAAGCAAAACATGCAGTGAAACAAAATACGGAGAAGACAACAAGGTGAGGTATGCAAGTGGAGAACGCCTTTTTCCTTCCCTGTACAGAAGGGATTTTCAGAACTGCGGTAAAGATGTGCACATAAGTGACAACAATGAAGACAGAACATCCAGACGCAACTATTGTACTCACCACTGTAGCTCCAATTTCCATTAGGTAGAAGTTTGAGCAGGCAAGTGTAAGTAACTGTGGGATCTCACAAAAGAACTGATTGACAATGTTGGAGCAGAAAGGGGTTGCAAAAGTTGCACTCGTGTGCATGACTGCAGTAAAAATTCCAGCAACCCACACGCCAGCAACCATTTGTTTGCAGGCTGCCCTGTTCATCAGCATTTCATATTGTAATGGATTGCAAATGGCAACATAGCGATCATATGCCATGACTGTAAGAAGGAAAGTATCAGACGATAAGAAGAAAACAAATAAAAGAACTTGAGCAACGCATCCAGTGTAAGAAATGTGTCTGGTATTCATGAGAGAATTCACGATGGATTTGGGGATGGTGATTGAAACAGCCCCTAGGTCCTGGATGGCCAAGTTCACCAGAAAGAAGTACATGGGAGTGTGAAGGTGGTGGTCAAAAGCTATGGCAGAGATGATGAGAAGATTCCCAAATACAATTATCATGTACAATACCAGGAACAGAGAGAAGTGTAGAATCTGCAGTTTCCGTACGGCTGAAAACTCCAGGAGCAGAAATTCAGATTCATTGCCTATCTTTGCATTCATTACTAAAATGATTGGTGCTTCTAGAAGAAAACAGGAAGATAAGTATAGGTTTAAGTCCTCTAGTTATAACAAATATTTACTACTTTGGAAGAGGATTTTTGGATGTTGAAGGTAAAAGAAAGAAGTGAACAAAAAAGGAGAAACAATTATTTTTTATTCAAATGAGAATTTAGCTTTCAATTCCATATAGATATCATTATTTTTTTAAAAAAAACTAGTACTGTTTCAAAACTAGTAGATTGTGGTGTTTACAAGTTCTTGATGTTGATTGAATTCTAGAGGAGGAACACAGGAGTCCTTCTGCCATCATTTCCTTACTTGCTTTGTATGTGGAAATATGCTGAGGGCAGATGCACCTTGAGAGAATCCCCATATTTACAAAACATATTTTGATATTGTAATTCATGGTCAAAACTGAAGTAACTCTTAAATATAACTTGCTGCCTGTATGATGCAAATTCAAAATCAAGTTTCTTCTATTAAATTCCAATGTCCATAACAATCTGGGTCATGGACATGTTAAAAGCTTGATTCCTGATATCCCCCTTCACTCAGTGAGTCTTTTGCTGGAGTAACGGATAATAGTTCCATAAGACTCACACACTTGGCTCATATTCAACTGTATTTTGTATTCTAGGCCTAATGTTTAGTACTCCTTCTTAGTTAAGATCACACAGGTTTCAACTATTTTTATCTTTGTTATATGTTTTCAACCTTAATGCATGCTGCACACAAACCACATTGTTTTGCATGTAAAATGTATAGGCTTACAACTGCTTTGCGCTTACCCAGATATTTTGGCTGCCACATTATGCTAAGCCAAGGCAAGCTTCTTCAGCTCCCTTCTCACTCACTTGGAGCTGTTTTTTTCTTGGTTAATATTCATGGTTGGTGGGGAGAGAGTCTAACCACTAGTCTTGGCTTGGATGATAGGCTACAACAAAACTTGGTGTAGCTTGAGCTGACCGTAAAAAGCATCATGGAGGAGCAAAGCTACTGTACTCTTCTCTCCATGAGATTCAATATTTGTGCAGTCTTCCTAAGATAAAATTTGGTTTAGCATGTCATGGAAGCCAGATCATTGGGTATTCTACGTGAGTCTAAATAAGTTGCAGGAACCACAACAAGCACGTTTTCCCATTCTACACAATACAGTATAGAAGTATTGTCTGCGTTTAGTCCTCTGAAAACTACCCAGGTATCACAAAAGTTATAAACATACTGGTAAATATCTTACTCTTTTCCTTAATAGAAAGTAGATTTCCAGATGCAAGTTCTTCATCACTTCATTTTCATCTGTATTTTAGAAAATCACCCCATCCTTTTGTTCTGTAACATTGAACATATGGGTATACTCTTGCAGAATGAAGCTTTTAACATGGAGTGGAAAATTATAATCTCTCTCTCTCTCTCTCTCTCTCTGTGTATGTATATGTGTATATGTGTGTGTACACACACACACACACACACACATATATAATGCACTCCTCAGAGTTTGGTCTCAAGAGCCCAAAACAAATTAGCTATTGTGTCTCTGGAAAATTGGACTCAGGAGTTCCACTAAAATAAAAGCAGTGTTTCTAAAGACTTCGCCCCAGGAGTCTAACACAAATAATCAATGTATGTAAAAAACAAAACAAAACAAAAGTTCCAGTTTTTAGACAGCACACTTTCTAATATTTAAAATAATAATATTGCTACATAAGTCTGTCTGGAACCTTCTGGTTTCAACTGGACTTTCTCAGACTCATTTCTTTCTTTCTTTTTAAATAATGTTTTTATTTAAATAATGTTTTTATTTATTTTCATGGTACTGAGTTGTATGACGTATGACTGGCTCAGTGTTCCCCGTACCTTCTCCCCCCCCCCCCCCTGTGTTTTGGTCAATGCTCTAAATTTCACCCAGGTGTTTATCTTGTGAACTGCCATGAGAGCTTGTGATGAAGGTTGGTTTTTAAATCTAATAAGTAGTAAAATAATAATAATAACTCTAAGGAAATACTATAGTATTTCACCCGGGGGGGGGGGGAATAGTTGGAAGGGTATCCTTGAAACTACCATTTGCAATGCAGACATGGGGTTTCTCATCTGCTTCTGCTAATATTGGTATCCAAATATAAATTTGTGGATTTTTTACATTCAAATACAAGGGCCAGCACCTCTACTTCTATTTGTGTGTGGTTGCTTTTGGGGTTGGTGAGAGGGTGTGTAGCACATACTACTTGTCTCCAGAGTTTCCATATCTATGTGAGATTTAATGTGTATCACTGTTGACTTTGGTTGCCCTGGGTAAAATATAGTGACTGACATATGAATACATAAATTAAAAAGTTAACATTTGGTGGTTTTGGGTTTTTTTTTTATAAAAAAAATCCATTATAAAAGCAGTTCCTATGCCTACTCTGGAGGTAACAATGGACAATTCATAATCAGAATATTGTGTTCAAATCTTTAGATTATGTTAGAATGCCATGTCTGCAGAACATGAAGTTCTTTTCATTTATTCATAAAGATTCCATACATTTGAGTACTTCCAGCCTTGTGAGGTCCAAAGGAATTTTGCAAGGAACATGTGTCTCTTGTCTTTTTGGCTATAGTATTTAGATTTTATATACATCGTTCACTTTCCCATTCCTCCAAAAATATAAGGGTACCTCTGTTCAACGTGAATGTCTTTTGTTTGGCAAATTGTGTGTCATCTTTCAGTGAATCCCAGAGCATGACTAGTTTTTTCTCCAAGCAATGGTTCTGTATTCCCATACGCTATCACAAATAGGATGAACTCTGTCTGTTCTGGGAAGCTGACCCCCAATTTCCTGTGTAGAATTACTTTCCCTGTGTGAAACTCAATTCTTACATTTTCCAAAAGGATGTGGTTTTGTTTTTTAAGATTATGAGAAATTGTGTCAGTGGCCACTTTGTCAGATTCCCTCACTAAAGATGGGAGGTGGGAAACATGACCACTTTCCTGGGTTTCTAAAAGATACAACTCTCCCTAGTAACAACACTGGAGACATTTTAACTCTTTGTCGGTAAAAAAACAGGCAGGTGTTCTTCTTATGGGAAGGATGCCCTGTGTCCACTTATCTGCCACCAAAGGTTCAAAGTAATGAGGAGGCACTTCTGGAACAAAGATAGAATTTTATAGATTTACATTCATTGAGGATTCAAACTTAATAGTCACTCGCTTAAGGCACAACACTTCATTTTAGAAATGTTACTTGAGTGGGACGCAATAGTTTCAGGCAAAAACTCTTTAAACAGAACTTTTAAACCCCAGTCAAAACACTAGTTTAAAACTAGTCTCAGGATAGACTTTTTCCAACTAAAATGGATATTTGTGTCACTGCCTAGCAAGAATCCCACAGCCCCTTCTAGGGTTTTTTCCTTAGCCCCAAGGAAGCAAATTGGGTAGCCCTCTAAAACTAATCCCAAAATCCAATGAGAACAGGTCCTTCTCATCTGAAGTTCCTAAACAAGGGTTTATCCACATTTTTCCTTTTCCCATGGCTAGAAACCAAGGATGTGACTGGGTTTTTTTCTCTCCTTTCTGTAGGAAAAGCCACTTTAGCTTTAAATAAAAAGAAATGACAATCCACAGAAAAGCTGATTGCCAGATGAATGCACTGGGTCAGAAAGGGTACACATGCACTATATGACAGACGTTCCCTCTCTAAATGTACGATTAACAGGCTATGTGAACTGAGATGCAACATTATTAATGGTACATCTACGCTGGAGGAACACAAGATGTCCTTGTGACACCTGGCAGATTTTGAGTCTGCATATCAACATGTTTCTAGAGGCTGTAACTGATCATGATATCTCCACAGATCCCAATGCTTATACCTACAGTGAGAAGTGTAACCGTTTCAGTATAAGTCTGGAAAAGATATTATTAGAAGAGTGCTTCACACCCAAGAGCTTTGATACAGCATTTTTAATCTCCTTATTTCTCATGCTGTAAATCATTGGATTGAACATGGGTGGTACAATGGTATACATCACAGTTATTGCAAAGTCCCCATTAGATGGAATTTTTGAGGGAGGCCTAAGATAAGCAAATGCTGCTGTGAAACAAAATACGGAGAAGACAACAAGGTGAGGTATGCAAGTGGAGAAGGCCTTTTTCCTTCCCTCAACAGAAGGAACTTTCAGAACCACAGTAAAGATATGTACATAAGTGACAACAATGAAGACAAAACATCCAGACATAAGTATTACACTCACTAGTATAGCTCCAACTTCCATTAGGTAGAAGTTTGAGCAGGCAAGTGTAAGTAGCTGTGGAATCTCACAGAAGAACTGATTGACAATGTTTGAGCACAAAGGAGTCACAAAAGTTGCACTAGTGTGCATGGCTGCATTGAGAAAGCCAGAGACCCACACACCAGCAACCATTTGTTTGCAGGCTGCCCTGTTCATCACCATTTCATATTGTAATGGATTGCAAATGGCAACATAGCGATCGTATGCCATGACTGTAAGAAGGGAAACATCAGACGATGAGAAAAAGAAAAATGAAAGAACTTGAGCAATACATCCAGCGTAAGATATGTGTCTGATATTCATGAGGGAATTGGCCATCGATTTAGGGATGGTGACAGAAACAGCTCCTATATCCTGTATGGCCAAGTTCATCAGAAAGAAGTACATGGGAGTGTGAAGATGGTGGTCAAAAGCTATGGCAGAGATGATGAGAAGATTCCCAAATACAATTACCATGTACAATACCAGGAACAGAGAGAAGTGTAGAATCTGCAGTTCCCGTACAGCTGAAAACTCCAGGAGTAGAAATTCCGAGATAGAGGATTCATTGCCTATCTTTGCATTCATTACTAAAATGACTGGTGCTTCTAGAAGAAAACAGGAAGACAAGCACAGGTTTAAGTCCTCTTCTAATAATCAATATTATTCATGTATGCTACTACAACGGCAAGAAAGTTATTTGCCCAAAAATTGAAAGAAAAAGAAGAATCGACAAAAGGACAATGGATACAAAAACTTATGGACTATGCAGAAGTGGCAAAATGTACTGGAAAAATAAGAAATCAAGCTAACAAACATTTTATTAAAAAATGGACTGAGGTAGGCGGAGACCTCCAAGTATCCCACCTGGGGGGAGGCGAAGCCAAGCCTGTGGTGATGGTGCCACATAGGGTCCAGGGGGCTGCATATGACCACACAAAGGGCACCCCCCATTTAATGTGGGGAGCGGTCATTATTGAATATTTATGAACAAATTGTTGTACTAAGTTGCAGTTTCATAAGAGTATATAATTAAAGTAGATGAATGAAAGAATCCGTTAAGATAATTTAGAATATGCTGGAAATAAAAATAAAAATTAAGGAACCATGGAATGTGTCGAGTTTTGAAATGATAAAATAATTTTAAAACTATTGAAATGTATATAACTGACAACCATAAATAAAAAAAATAAACTACTGCTGTTTCAAAACTAGTAGATGGTGCTGCTCACAAACTGGATCCACAACACAGTTCCCCCACCCCTGGTATGGGGGGAGTGATGCCCTTTACGCCAGAGTGACATCACGATCACCCCAGGCCTCTTTTGGCCAATTGTGATTGAGTGGGGTGGATGCTGCCACTTCTGTAGTTCTATGTCCATCTTTGGCATATTTTCTGTCTATGTGGAAGTCTGCAGAAACAATGTGGAGAGGGGAGATGCCTCTTGCCATCATCTCCATATTTACAACACACATTTTGATAATTACTTAGAATTACAGTAATACTTAAATATAGGAGGGTGATTAGGTGCCCATACAATGGGGACTAAAATTTGTGGGTTTTGTGTTAATTTCCAGTGCAATGCCCATCACAACTTGAGTCTACAATACCTTAACAGCTTGTTTCCTAACATCCCTATTTGATCAGTGAGGTCTTTGACTGAATCACTGGTAGTGGTTCCACATAGCTCAGACACAGAGCACATACTTCCCAGGAGGCATGTATTCAGTATTCTGGGCTCAATGCTTTGCAACTCCTTCCTAGTTCAGACCACAGAGGTTTCAAGTGTTTTAATCTTTGTTTTAGGTTTTTAACCTTAATGTGCGCTGTGGACAGACCACAGTCTTATAAATGTACAACTGTATAGACTCTTGGAGAGAAGCTTCCAGCTGCTTTGCTGCTCCCCAGATCTTTTTGCTGCCACACTCTGACAAGACAAGACAAGCAAAGTGCTAAAACTCTCTCCTAACTCACTAGGAGCTGCAGTGAAGGTTTGTTCTTGGTTGCAGCTCATGGTTGGTGAGGAGAGAGGCTAACCACTAGTCCTGGTTTGGATGGTGTGCAAGTCAAAACCTGGAGTAGCTTAAGATGACAGTAAAAAGGAGCACGGAGGAGCAAAGCTCCTGTAATCTTCTTACCAGGACATTGCACATTTGTGAAGTCTCACTAAGTTAAGAATTGGCTTAGCTTGTCATGGAAACCAGGCCACTGGGTTTTCTATGTGCAGTCTATATAGCTTTCAGGAGAGACCACATAACAAGCAGGATTTCACATTCTACACAATACACAATAGTTGATTTAATCCTCCAAAAACTACGCAGGTATCACTAAAGTTATAAAAATAGAAACATCTCACTCTTTTCCTTTAAATAAATTTCCAGATGAAATTTCTTTATCACTTTAAGATGTTTGGTATTCTTCTAGCCACCCATGGATCTTTTTTTTTCTTTTTCTTTTAATCTCTTCCTCCTTTTCTTCTGAGGCAGTGAAAATGTTTCTATACTCTTGCAGAATGAAGAGTTTACCATCAGGTGGAAATTTATTACTATTGTTACAGTTATGTTCCTAGGAGTTTGGTCTCAAGAGCCTCAATCAAATCAGCAATTGTGTTCCTTGTTGGTTGGACTCAGGAGCCCCACAAAAAGCAGCAGGAGGGTTTGTTAAGCCTTAGTCCCAGGAGTCCAACACAAATCCATCAAAGTATGTAAACTTCCACCTTAAACATTGCTCATGAAAATATTTAAGCTAGAATAAACCACAGACACTTAGATTTATTGATGTTCCTGTTTCTAAAAAAACCACCATATAATTTAATACTAATAATAGTGATGATGTTAATGCCATATAAGTCTTTCTGGAACCTTCTTGTTTCAACTGGACCTTCTCAGACTCATTTCTGATAGTTGTGTGAGGTATAACTAGCTCAGTGTTCCCCATGTACAGTAATTTCCCCTTACCCACTGTGTTCTCCCATTTAGGATATCTGGAGGAGATGCTGTTTATTGCATTTTAATATATGCTCATCTGAGGTCTGTATTTTATACTGTCTGAGAGCTAGTTCTTCATTAACAACATCCCTATGTGTCCCTGAGATACCATCATGCATTCAACCCTCACCTTTGGTTGCAGAGGAGTCTCTGCTCATAACCCTGATCCATATTATCATTTTTTGTCTCAGTATCCTATGTATCTGGGACTGGACACCTTCTGTTAAGTCAGAGTTAAGGTGTTAACACGCATGGTGGCCTGATCCTGAGTTTTCTATGAAACAAGAGCTCAAAAAGGGAGCTTCCCTGCTCTAAGGATGTGGCCCTGTAATTGTGTGTCAAGGCCCCTAAGGCACCCCCAAGAGAAATAAAGACACAAGGACACAGCATTTTAGGTTAATGTTAGTTTAGGCCACAACTTTATTAGTTACAGAATGTGAGCGGTATTGGCTTAGGCATTGGCAACAACAGACTACACTCCTGCCTGCCTTGCAGGAAGTCTGTAAGGGTAAACCACCAATAGGGGGAGCCCTGCTGATGCGAATCAACTTGAGCATCCCCTGGATTCCTGAAGGGATCTTGGCATGGCCCTCGCCGCTCCACAGGCTTTGGATGAGATCCATATCCCCAGATTCCTTTAACGAAATACCCTTAAGCATGGAGGGGCAGGTGATGGCTGCAACTTCCCTCCCCCACACAACACTATTCCAATGCCTAAGCACCACGTGAGCCCAAAGCGCACCACCAATACCTTCACACCTGCAACCAACCTCTTATGCCTTTGATAATATTGGCCAACCAAACATTAATTTTCTGATGCCAAATAAGGATCTGTTTTGAGTTCAAGTTCTGTCCATCCGTCTGCCCCCCCCCCCCCCCCCGCAAATACTTTATAATCTTTACTTCACTTTCTGCCTGTCCACTAGAGTGGGGCTTTTTGAGACTAGAAGTACGGTAACATGAAAAAAATTCTTAAGTACCTGTGATGCAAAATTACGGCCCATGCCTGGGGGGGGATAGCTCTCAAGTGTGACTATTTCAGGATTCTTTAGATTGAGTTAGCACAATGGTTATTTCTCCAAGCACATTAAAACTTAACTGGATTCCCTGTAAAAATACTTCAGCTAGAACAAATCATAGACACTTAGCTTGGCAAATATGTGAAGATATTTACTCACAGAGTTTCAAACCTTACATCAAGCAAATCTCTATCCATTGGCAGTACAAAAATTAAAGAAGTAAAAGTGATCTCAAAAAGTGACTCGAAAAGAAAAGAGCTTCATTTTCTTGCAAAAAGGAACATGCAATCTTTTGGTTGCATGTTAAGATCCCCAGGAGCTTCCCAATAATAAAGACACAATTGACAAGGAATTTAGCTTTAGGTTATTGGCAAAATTTTGGCCACAATTTTATTGATTACAGATAGTGAGTGGTTTGTTTAGGCGTTGGTTCCTGACTAGCTGCACCTGACCTCAGCAGGACAAGACTGACTCGGCCCCACCATATTGTCAGTACAGGTAAACACCATGGGGGAGCATTGTTATGGTCATTTGACTCAAGTTCACCCCAAAATGCTCCCAGGGACTCTTGCGTGGCCCTATCCCCCAAAAGGTGTCGACAAAAGCATGGCGAGTCCCTGGATTCCTTTAACGGAATACCTGTTGCACATTGGAGGGGCCAGGTTATCTGACCTCCCCTCCAGACCACCTTGAACCAATGCCTAACCGCCACAAAAGCATCCGCGCTCACCGCCAAAAATTACTCACACCTGCAACCAAACCTTTAACCCCTTTAGTCAGCCAAACATCATTGCATGGACAGGCGGAGTCCCCCAAACCCTGGGTGGCCCCCTTGTGGAATAACGACTCAAGACAATGTGCTATGGGATTAAAATTGGCCACAACTTTATTATGTTTCAGTTATGGGTAGACCTTGGCTCAGGCATTGGGCGTTTATCCCTCCCAGTCCCCTGCTGGGGATATGGGAAACATCAGGGTTGGGGGGGGGGAGATGGGCTGGCTCTGGAGAACATATGTTCAATCAGAGAGAGCCCGCCCCTGTTAAGCTGCCATCTCATTGGAGAGCAATGACCACCTCTAGGCATACAGCCAAAGCCTCCCCCCAAACAACCCCTTTAACGGGGAACCCTGGGATCGCCGCCGCAAAGAGGAGGGAACATGGGTCACCGCTGCACTCCCCCCCCCCCATTTAGGGAAGATAGATTAAAGGATTCCGCCAAGTTTGTGACGTTTTGCTACGGGAAAGGCAAACCTGCCAATGCAGGAGAATTCTTTCCAGCTCTCAACAGCAACCTTGACGTTGCAGTGCCCGCGTACCTGTGGAGAAAAGGTTAACCTGCAGAAGAAGTCTTAACTGAGGATGGGTAGGGTGGGAGAAGCTCTGGAGCCAACTGACGATTCCCAGGTAAGATCCTCCCCCTATTGTGTGGGCAGGTAGTCCCTCCCCCTACCTGGCTTGATCACCTTGGCAACGCCTCCCCAGGCAGGATTGGGCAACTGGCTGAGGTAGGCGGAGACCTCCAGGTATCCCACCTGGAAAAGGCAAAGCCAAGCCTGTGCTAATGGTGCCGCATAGGGTCCAGCGGGTTGTGCACGATCACGCAAAGGGTGCCTCCCATTTAATGAGGTGAGTGGTCCTTTCCAGAATCAGAAAAATGTACTCCATCTGACCTGTACAAAACCCCATCTTTGAAGGAAATGCCTGCATGGCGGATAACCGCACCTCCCAAGGCTAGGACCTTCTTAGCCACTGCACCATCCACGCACTTTCTGACCTTCTCGGTGGCAGCTGGGCAGTAGCTGCCGTGTCACACATGTCGCTGAAGCAATTGCAACCAAAATATTTTGAGTTCAGGGAGAGCTGCCATCAACTCATCCAAGTCCTCTTGCACACTGGAACGCAAACTTATGCTGAGGGAAGACGGCAAACCTTTTTGTGCAGCTGCACCACCAAGGCTGGGGGAAGACAGGTCACACTTGACTGCACCAAAGGGAGGAACTCCTCCCAAAGCATTCCCTATCTGGACATCCAGGATACGTTCACATAGGCAGGAAGGCCATGATGGCACCCCAGTCCAGACTCGTCAGCGCGCTTGCCAGCCCAGTGCATGATGCTGTGGACAACAATCCAAATGGCATCATTGGCGACGCTTCCTGATGTAACCCTTGTCAGCGTCAGACTTCCAACAAGCCTTATTCATAATCCTGTCCACTGACAGGCCCCAGTGTGCAGCCTTTGTAGCAGCACCTATTGGGAAGGAATTAGGCAGTAGGCAAGTCGCAGGCTGCAATACCTGGCGCACCTCATGAGCAAATTGATGCCTGGCTAACAGGGACCCGTTTTAGTGCTCTAGGAGTGGGCCAGCCCCCAGGGGGATGAAGAGCCCTAGGCAAGGGCCTGCCTCACCAGTGACCGGAAGCCTGATGGTGGCACCCCTGCCCACTAGGTCTGTCTTAGAGCTCCTGACTCTAACAACAAGCTCCAAAGCAGATAAGGAAAAGTCCTGAAGCAATAAGCCTCCAGATTCCCCACCCCGTGCTGGCTCCAACACAATTTCCCCAACTCTCAGTACACCAAAACTGCAATGGAATACTGAAAGGAGCCTCGCCTCAATCTTTAACCAGAGACAAGTCTTAACTTGTTGCGGATACTGCATAGAAGGTCAAAATTGACCGGTTTGCTGCCCGCTGTCCTGTGAGGTTGGAGCCTATTCCCACCTTCCAAGACCCTGTGCATGACAAACATTTCACAAAGGTCTCTGGAAAAGAAAGCTTTATTATAACAGAAATTGCAGTGGGCTGAAATCTGATAGTTTTCAGCACGTCCGATCTTCAGCAGGTGGGCCAACACTATGAACTGTGCTCAGAAACGTACTGGGAGGCAATGTAGGTCTTTCAAGACCAGTGTTGTCATTTCATCTAGGTGCTGTCACTCCTCTGAAAACCTGAATAGTCTGTTAAAATGGCTCTTTGCATGATGTGGGGTGACAGAGTAGACAGGAAACATGACCTGTTACTATCCATAAACCAGAGGATTAAGTGCTACTGAGATGTGTTCAGCCTGTTATAGGCCACTTTGAAGACCCTGCAAGTGAACAATGGGGTATAAACTTCAACATACATACATAAATGTATTATCAACATGCCATGAGATCTGACAAGCAAAAGTGTGATAGAGCTGAGCTGAAGTAATGCAAGGTGACCATTTGAAACAAGGCAGATGTTGAGTTTGAATATCTGAATCTATTAGAAAAATTTAACTTGAAATGATGCTGTGTTCCAGGAGCGCTCATTAATTTTACCTTTTCAAAACAAGCCTGGAAAATATATCCAGAGGAGATTTCCTCAAACCCAACAGTTTTGATAATGCATTTTTTATCTCCTTATTTCTCATGCTATAGATTATTGGATTGAACATGGGTGGTACAAGGCTATACATCACAGTTAATGCAAAGTCCCCATCAGATGGAGTCTTAGAGGGAGGCCTAAGGTAAGCAAAACATCCTGTGAAACAAAATACGGAGACGACAACAAGGTGAGGTATGCAAGTGGAGAACGCCTTTTTCCTTCCCTGTACAGAAGGGATTTGCAGAACTGCAGTAAAGATGTGCACATAAGTGACAACAATGAAGACAAAACATCCAAACACAACTATTATACTCACCACTATAGCTCCAATTTCCATTAGGTAGAAATTTGAGCAGGCAAGTGTAAGTAACTGTGGGATCTCACAAAAGAACTGATTGACAATGTTGGAGCAGAAAGGGGTTGCAAAAGTTGCACTTGTGTGCAAGACTGCATACAGAAGGCCAGCGACCCACACGCCAGCAACCATTTGTTTGCAGGCTGCCTTGTTCATCAACATTTCATATTGTAATGGATTGCAAATGGCAACATAGCGATCATATGCCATGACTGTAAGAAGGAAAATATCAGATGATAAGAAGAAAAGAAACAAAAGAACTTGAGCAACGCATCCAGTGTAAGAAATGTGTCTGGTATTCATGAGAGAATTCACGATGGATTTGGGGATGGTGACTGAAACAGCCCCTAGGTCCTGGATGGCCAAGTTCATCAGAAAGAAGTACATGGGAGTGTGAAGGTGGTGGTCAAAAGCTACAGCAGAGATGATGAGAAGATTCCCAAATACAGTTGCCAGATACAATGCCAGGAACAGAGAGAAGTGTAGAATCTGCAGTTCTCGTATTGCTGAGAACTCCAGGAGCAGAAATTCAGAGACAGAGGATTCATTACTTATTCTCTCCTTCATTAATAAAAATCTTCCTGTCACTGGAAGAAAACAGAAAGATAAACATTGGTTTAAGTCCTCTTGTGATAACAAATATTTACTACATTGGAAGAGGGTTTTGGGATGTTGAAGGTAAAAGAAGTGAACAAAAAAGTAGAAACAAATAGTTATTTAAATGAGAAGATAGCCTTCAACTCCATATAGATAATATATCATTATTTTAAAATAAACTTCCCATTGTTTCAAAACTAGTAGATGTTCTCAAGCTCTTGAAGTTTAATGCTGCCACTGCTAGAGGAGGAACACAGGAGTGCTACTGCCATTATTGCCATACTTGCTTAGTATATGGCAATATGCAGAGGACAGATGTACCTTGAGAGAATTCCCATATTTACAAAAGGTATTTTGATATTGTAATTCAGCATCAAAACTGAAGTAACTCTCAAATATAAGGGGATAGCTTGATGCCTATATGATGCAGATTCAAAATCAAATTTATTCTATTAAATGCAATGTCCATAACAATCTGGGTCATGTATATGTTAAAAGCTTGATTCCTAATATCCCTGTTCTTTCAATGAGGTCTTTGGCAAGAGTCACTGATAATAGTTCCATATGTCTCACACACTTGGCACATGTTATGCATGTAAAATGTAAAGGTTCAAACTGCTTTGCTCCTCCCCAGACCTTTTTGTTGCTTCCTTATGCTAAGCCAAGAAAAGGTACTTCAGCTCTCTCCTCACTCACTTGGAGCTGCAATGAAGGTTTGTTCTTGGTTGAAGTTCATGGTTGGTGAGGAGAGAGGCTAACCGCTAGTCCTGTTTTGGATGACATGCTGAAACAAAACTTGGTGCAGCTTGAGCTGACAGTAAAAAGTATCATGGAGGAGTAAAGCTACTGTGCTCTCCTCTCCATGAGGTTCCACATTTGTGCAGTCTTCCCAAGATAATATTTGGTTTAGTATGTCATGGAAACCAGGTCATTGGGTATTCTATGCAAGTCTCAATAAGTTCCAGGAGAGACCGCAACAAACAGGTTTCCTGATTCTACTCTATACACTATAGAAATATTGTCTGTGTTTACTCCTCTGAAAACTACACAGGTATCACTAAAGTTATAAACATTTAAATATCTTACTTTTTTCCTTAATGGAAAGTTGATTTCCAGATGCAATTTCTTCATCACTTTATTTTCATCTTTTTTAAAAAAGAATAAAAAATCATCCCATCCTTTTCTTCTGGAACAGCGAACCTATCTGTATACTCATGCAGAATGAAGCTTTTACCATGGGGTGGAAAATTATAACATGTGTACACACACACACACACACACACACACTCCTCAGAGTTTGGTCTCAAGAGCCCAACACAAATGATCAAGTGTGTCCCTGGAAGCTTGAACTCAGGAGTCCCACAAAAATTAAAGCAATGTTTCTAAAGACTTGGCCACATGATTCTAACACAAATAGTCTCTCTAGAACCTTCTAGAATCAGGTAGGTAGCTGTGTTGGTCTGCCATAATCGAAAGAGAAAAAAAGATTATTTAAAAAGATTATTAAAAAAAACCTTCCAAAAAAAATCCTTTTAAAGAATCAAGTCCTTAAAAAAAAAAAAGTCCTAAAACAGTCCTTAAAAGAATCCTTCCACCCAAAAAGTTCTTTTTTAAAAAACATGTCTAGTAGCAGCTTAGAAACCAACTAAGTTATTCTGGGTATAAGCTTTCGTGTGCATGCACACTTCTTCAGATACTCTGAAACAGAAGTCACCAGACCCTCATATATAGTGGGAGGGTGGGGAGGAGTATTTCTCAGAAGGGTGGTGGGAATGGGTGCTTGGCTAATGGAACCTCTGGTTTCAACTGGACTTTCTTACACTCATTTCTTTCTTTCTTTTTTGAATAACGTTTTTATTTAGTTTCATGATACAGAGAATTGTGTGATGTACGACTGGCTCAGTATTCCCCACTCCATTTCCCCCCTCTGCTGTGTTCCTCCCACTTCTGCCATTTTTTCTTCTCCTTTTCGATCTCCAGAAGAGTTGCTTTCTGTTGCATTGCAATACTTGCCTATCTGAGGTCACCTTTAGTTGTCAAGCGATCAGTGATATTATTTTTGCCTCAATCTTTTATGTAACTGAGACTGAACACCTTGTGCTACGTCAGAGTTAAGGTGCTTTGCACATTGTAGTCTGGTCCTGACTTTTCCATGAAACAGAAGCTCAGCAGGGGATCTTCCCTTTTCTGGTGATGTGGCCCTGTAATTTAGTAATGCCAAATAAGAACCTGTGTAAGTCATAGGCTTTTTTTCAGCAAATGCTTTGCAATTTTCACTTTGATTTCTGCCAGCCCACTAGACTGAAGCCTCTGTATGTGGGACTAGAGGCAACATTGAAAAAATATATATATTAAACTTCTTAAATACTTGTGATGCAATCTGAGGGTCATTATCATTCCTGAAAATCTGAGGTATCCCATGCCTGGGAAAAGATAGCTCTCAAGTACGATTCTCAATTGTGACTATTTTTGTGTAATTTTGTTGCAGAAAGAGGTTTGGAAGGGAGGTTCTTCAAACTCTCATAGTAGAGTTGATACAATTTTGTTTTTTTTGTATTATTTTATTGTTGTTAGCCACCCAGAGCCTGGCTTCGGCTGGGGAAGGCAGGATAAAAATAAAATTATTATTATTATTATAATTATAATTATAATTATTATTATTATTATTATTATTATTTCTCCAAGCACATTAAAATATACTTGGATTTACATCTGCCACCATCCACCTTTAAACAAATATTTTCCCTGAAAATACTTCAGCTATAATAAATGATAGACACTTTAGCTTAGCAAGTAGGTGAAGATATCTACTCACATAGTTTCAAAAGTTGCAGCAGGCAAATCTCCATCCATTGGAAGTAAACAAAACAAAACAAAACAAAGAAGTAAAATGTTCTAAATGACTTAAAAGGAAAATAGCTTGGTTTCATTACAGAAAGGAAGATGCAATCTTTCAGTTAGCAAAGATGCAGGCTGTAAAATCACATTTTGGGAAGATCCAGTTCACTTGGGCTCTTTTGCAGCTGGGAGCCATGCTACAACTGCAGCTTGTTCCAGGAAGCAGCAGAGTGGAGGGACAGAGACTGCTTGGAGTCTGCTAACTCCACCTACCTAGCAACTTGATGTCTGTTGGATCTAGGAAGCTTTGGATCTAGGAATTCTTTGTGTGGAATTACTTCCCCAATGTGAACTTCCTGTCTTCTATTTTGTTTTCTAAAAGGACAAGGCTTTTTATTATATTTTTAAGATTTTGAAAGATTGTGCCAGTGATCTCTGTGTCAGAGTCCCTCACCAAAGATCAGAGCTGGACAACATGATTCATTTTCTAGGTGTTTAAACAATTCAACTTTCCCAAGTAACAGTTTTAAATCTTTGTGGTAATGTGTGTTTATTTAAACTGCAGCCAGGTGTTCTACTTACAGGTATGTGAAGGAGGCCCTGTGTCCCCTTCTTGCCAACCCAGAGGTTCAAAGTAGTGAGAAGGAAGAAAAATAAACTTTTTTTAATAAATATTTTTATTCATTTTACAATACAAAATTAAAACTACATCACAAGTATTTTCCACAGATACAATCTTTTGGACTTCCCTCAGCTCTTCTGCGAATCCTCCCTTTTTATTCTTTCTTCCGCATTTCTTCATTTAATATTGCCTTTTAGTAAAAAGAACCTTCTCCTTCCCTACTCCCTTTTTTACAATATTTCTAATATTATTCTTTCACAGAGCCTCTTGCAAACCAACAAACGTTGTTTGTTTATCACATATACTTTTCAAATAATCTACAAATTTACCAAAGTCCTCGGTGAACCTATGATCCCGTAGGTTTCGGATCCTTCCTGTTACTTTATCAAGTTCTGCATAGTCCATTAATTTCATTCTCCATTCTTCCATCGTTGGTAATTCTTCTTGTTTCCATTTTTGGGCCAGTAGTATCCTTGCCGCTGTTACTGCATATAGAAAAAGTTTACAATCTTTTCTATTTATTTCATTTCCTACCATTCCTAACAAAAATGCCTCTAGTTTCTTGACAAATGTATATTTCAACATTTTTTTCAATTCATTATATATCATTTCCCAGAAGCCTTTCATCTTTTTACATTCCCACCACATATGATAAAATGTTCCTTCTTTTTCTTTACATTTCCAACATTTATTAAACACTTTATACATTCTTGCTAACTTTACTGGCGTGGAAGAAAAATAAACTTTTAATGTATTTAAACTCATTTGGGTTCCAGTTTAATGATAACTCTTTTAAGGCACAACACTTCATTTTAGACATGCTTATTTATGTGAGGCACAATATCTAGTTTCAGGCAGACACTATTTACAGAGAACTTTAAAACCTCAGTCAGCATTCTTACTGAAACCTCTTCTTAGGTTAGACAGTTTTCACCTATAATTGGCATTTGTCCTAGCAACAATCACACAGCCCCATCTAGAACTGTTTAATTCCCCCTCAGGGAATCAAATTGGTAATCCCTGTTTAACTAATTCCTAATTCCAATCAAGGCATGTCCATGTCTCCCTAGGTTCCTATCTAAATGACATACAATCCCTTTCTAGCCAATATGCAATCCCTCTATCTGTTTAACTGTCAAATTCTGCATTTGTGACTCCAGATTGGCTTTTGTTGTAAACAACTCTGACTAGTTGCTGACTCAAGGTCTGTCCATCACAATCACATTTACCTGTGCTCCTGTGTCCAGCTCTTATACCCTCACATTTGTCTCTAAGAGAGTGGTCCATTCCCTTGCACCCAGTCTGTTTTTATTACAGTAGTGATGCAAAAGCCTGTCTCTGCGTTGTCCTGTATTTTCTTCTAATCCTGCCTTAGATGGCAACATAATTTTGTAGGTTGTATTTTTGCAAGCACTGTGACACTTCCTTATCAGAGGACAGTGTTTGTTTCTATGACTGCCTCCAAACTGCATGTACTTCTCGAGATGTTAATTCACATTCCAGTAAATCTGTGAATTCCTTCCTCCCCCCCCCGCCCCAATATGTTCATCTAGGTGTCATCACTTTTGTGAAATCCTGAATACTCTGTTCAAATCACTGTTCGCATGCTGTTGGGAGACAGAGCAGAGAGGAAATATGGCCTCTTACTATCCATAAATCAGAGGATTAAGGTCTGCTGAAATGTGTTCAGCCTGCTGTAGGCCACTTTTAGAATCATGCAAGAGATCAGGGGGCTATAAGTAAGTACATAAATGGGTACATCAACAAGGCATGTGATTTGAAAAGCAAAAGCGTAAATGATCCAACTGAGCTGCATAAATGCAAGATGACCATGTGACACAGGGCAGATGTTGAATCTGCATAGCTAAATTTATCTGGAAGCTGTAACTGGCAATGATGATGTGTTTCAGGAACTCCCTTTAATTATTCTTACACACAGAGAGTTCACCTTTTCAGAACAATCCTGGAAGAAGATATATCTAGAGAAGATTGCCTCAAACCCAACAGTTTTGATAAAGCATTTTTGATCTCCTTATTTCTCATGCTATAGATTATTGGATTGAACATGGGTGGAACAAGACTATACATCACAGTTAATGCAAAGTCCCCATCAGATGGAGTCTTAGAGGGAGGCCTAAGGTAAGCAAAACATGCAGTGAAACAAAATACAGAGAAGACAACAAGGTGAGGTATGCAAGTGGAGAACGCCTTTTTCCTTCCCTGTACAGAAGGGATTTTCAGAACTGCAGTAAAGATGTGCACATAAGTGACAACAATGAAGACAGAACATCCAGACGCAACTATGGTACTCACCACTGTAGCTCCAATTTCCATTAGGTAGAAGTTTGAGCAGGCAAGTGTAAGTAACTGTGGGATCTCACAAAAGAACTGATTGACAATGTTGGAGCAGAAAGGGGTTGCAAAAGTTGCACTCGTGTGCATGACTGCATTAAAAATTGCAGCAACCCACACACCAGCAACCATTTGTTTGCAGGCTGCCCTGTTCATCACCATTTCATATTGTAATGGATTGCAAATGGCAACATAGCGATCATATGCCATGACTGTAAGAAGGAAAATATCAGTTGATAAGAAGAAAACAAATAAAAGAACTTGAGCAACACATCCAGTGTAAGAAATGTGTCTGGTATTCATGAGAGAATTCACGATGGATTTGGGGATGGTGACTGAAACAGTCCCTATGTCCTGGATGGCCAAGTTCATCAGAAAGAAGTACATGGGAGTGTGAAGGTGGTGGTCAAAAGCTATGGCAGAGATGATGAGAAGATTCCCAAATACAGTTGCCAGATACAATGCCAGGAACAGAGAGAAATGTAGAATCTGCAGTTCTCGTATTGCTGAAAACTCCAGGAGCAGAAATTCAGATTCATTGCCTATCTTTGCATTCATTACTAAAATGATTGGTGCTTCTAGAAGAAAACAGGAAGATAAGTATAGGTTTAAGTCCTCTAGTTATAACAAATATTTACTACTTTTGAAGAGGATTTTTGGATGTTGAAGGTAAAAGAAAGAAGTGAACAAAAAAGGAGAAACAATTATTTTTTATTCAAATGAGAATTTAGCTTTCAATTCCATATAGATATCATTATTTTTTTAAAAAAACTACTACTGTTTCAAAACTAGTAGACTGTGGTGTTTACAAGTTCTTGATGTTGATTGAATTCTAGAGGAGGAACACAGGAGTCCTTCTGCCATCATTTCCTTACTTGCTTTGTATGTGGAAATATGCTGAGGGCAGATGCACCTGGAGAGAATCCCCATATTTACAAAACATATTTTGATATTGTAATTCATGGTCAAAACTGAAGTAACTCTTAAATATAACTTGCTGCCTGTATGATGCAAATTCAAAATCAAGTTTCTTCTATTAAATTCCAATGTCCATAACAATCTGGGTCATGGACATGTTAAAAGCTTGATTCCTGATATCCCCCTTCACTCAGTGAGTCTTTTGCTGGAGTAACGGATAATAGTTCCATAAGACTCACACACTTGGCTCATATTCAACTGTATTTTGTATTCTAGGCCTAATGTTTAGTACTCCTTCTTAGTTAAGATCACACAGGTTTCAACTATTTTTATCTTTGTTATATGTTTTCAACCTTAATGCATGCTGCACACAAACCACATTGTTTTGCATGTAAAATGTATAGGCTTACAACTGCTTTGCGCTTACCCAGATATTTTGGCTGCCACATTATGCTAAGCCAAGGCAAGGTTCTTCAGCTCCCTTCTCACTCACTTGGAGCTGTTTTTTTCTTGGTTAATATTCATGGTTGGTGGGGAGAGAGTCTAACCACTAGTCTTGGCTTGGATGATAGGCTAAAACAAAACTTGGTGTAGCTTGAGCTGACCGTAAAAAGCATCATGGAGGAGCAAAGCTACTGTACTCTTCTCTCCATGAGATTCAATATTTGTGCAGTCTTCCTAAGATAAAATTTGGTTTAGCATGTCATGGAAGCCAGATCATTGGGTATTCTACGTGAGTCTAAATAAGTTGCAGAAACCACAATAAGCACGTTTTCCCATTCTACACAATACAGTATAGAAATATTGTCTGCGTTTAGTCCTCTGAAAACTACCCAGGTATCACAACAGTTATAAACATATACTGGTAAATATCTTACTCTTTTCCTTAATAGAAAGTAGATTTCCAGATGCAAGTTCTTCATCACTTCATTTTCATCTGTATTTTAGAAAATCACCCCATCCTTTTGTTCTGTAACATTGAACATATGGGTATACTCTTGCAGAATGAAGCTTTTAACATGGAGTGGAAAATTATAACCTCTCTCTCTCTCTGTGTGTATGTATATGTGTATATGTGTGTGTGTGTACACACACACACACACACACACACATATACACATAAACACAGAGACACACACACACACCTATATATATAATGCACTCCTCAGAGTTTGGTCTCAAGAGCCCAAAACAAATTAGCTATTGTGTCTCTGGAAAATTGGACTCAGGAGTTCCACTAAAATAAAAGCAGTGTTTCTAAAGACTTAGCCCCAGGAGTCTAACACAAATAATCAATGTATGTAAAAAACAAAACAAAACAAAAGTTCAAGTTTTTAGACAGCACACTTTCTAATATTTAAAATAATAATATTGCTACATAAGTCTGTCTGGAACCTGGTTTCAACTGGACTTTCTCAGACTCATTTCTTTCTTTCTTTTTAAATAATGTTTTTATTTAAATAATGTTTTTATTTATTTTCATGGTACTGACTTATATGACGTATGACTGGCTCAGTGTTCCCTGCACCTTCTCCCCCCCCCCCCCCCCCCCGCTGTGTTTTGGTCAATGCTCTAAATTTCACCCAGGTGTTTATCTTGTGAACTGTCATGATTGCTTGTGATGAAGGTTGGTTTTTAAATCTAATAAGTAGTAAAATAATAATAATAACTCTAAGGAAATACTATAGTATTTCACCCGGGGGGGGGGGAATAGTTGGAAGGGTATCCTTGAAACTACCATTTGCAATGCAGACATGGGGTTTCTCATCTGCTTCTGCTAATATTGGTATCCAAATATAAATTTGTGGATTTTTTACATTCAAATACAAGGGCCAGCACCTCTACTTCTATTTGTGTGTGGTTGCTTTTGGGGTTGGTGAGAGGGTGTGTAGCACATACTACTTGTCTCCAGAGTTTCCATATCTATGTGAGATTTAATGTGTATCACTGTTGACTTTGGTTGCCCTGGGTAAAATATAGTGACTGACATATGAATACATAAATTAACAAGTTAACATTTGGTTGTTGTTGTTGCTGCTGTTGTTGTTGTTTTTTTTAAAAAATCCATTATAAAAGCAGTTCCTATGACTACTCTGGAGGTAACTATGGACAATTAATAATCAGAATATTGTGTTCAAATCTTTAGACTATGTTAGCATGCCATGTCTACAGAACATGAAGTTCTTTTCATTTATTCATAAAGATTCCATACATTTCAGTACTTCCAGCCTTGTGAGGTCCAAAGGAACTTTGCAAGGAACATGTGTCACTGGTGGTCTTTTTGGCTATAATATTTAGATTTTATATACATCGTTCACTTTGCCCATACCCCCAAAAACATAAGGGTACCTCTGTTCAACGTGAATGTCTTTTGTTTGGCAAATTGTGTGTCATCTTTCAATGAATCCCAGAGCATGACTAGTTTTTTCTTCAAGCAATGGTTCTGTATTCCCATACGCTATGACAAATAGGATGAACTCTGTCTGTTCTGGGAAGCTGACCCCCAATTTCCTGTGTAGAATTACTTTCCCTGTGTGGAACTCAATTCTTACATTTTCCAAAAGGATGTGGTTTTGTTTTTTAAGATTATGAGAATTGTGTCAGTGGCCACTTTGTCAGATTCCCTCACTAAAGATGGGAGGTGGGAAACATGACCACTTTCCTGGGTTTCTAAAAGATACAACTCTCCCTAGTAACAACACTGGAGACATTTTAATTCTTTGTCGGTAAAAAAACAGCCAGGTGTTCTTCTTATGGGAAGGATGCCCTCTGTCCACTTATCTGCCACCGAAGGTTCAAAGTAATGAGGAGGCACTTCTGGAACAAAGATAGAATTTTATAGATTTACATTCATTGAGGATTCAAACTTAATAGTCACTCTCTTAAGGCACAACTCTTCTTTTTATAAATGTTACTTGAGTGGGACGCAATAGTTTCAGGCAAAAACTCTTTAAACAGAACTTTTAAACCCCAGTCAAAACACTAGTTTAAAACTAGTCTCAGGATAGACTTTTCCCAACTAAAATGGATATTCGTGTCACTGCCTAGCAAGAATCTCACAGCCCCTTCTAGTGTTTTTTCCTTAGCCTCAAGGAAGCAAATTGGGTAGCCCTCTAAAACTAATCCTGAAATCCAATTAGAACAGGTCCTTCTCATCTGAAGTTCCTAAACAAGGGTTTATCCACATTTTTCCTTTTCCCATGGCTAGAAACCAAGGATGTGACTGGGGTTTTTTTTCTCCTTTCTGTAGGAAAAGCCACTTTAGCTTTAAATAAAAAGAAATGACAATCCACAGAAAAGCTGATTGCCAGATGAATGCACTGGGTCAGAAAGGGTACACATGCACTATATGACAGACGTTCCCTCTCTAAATGTACGATTAACAGGCTATGTGAACAGAGATGCAACATTATTAATGGTACATCTACGCTGGAGGAACATAAGATGTCCTTGTGACACCTGGCAGATTTTGAGTCTGCATATCAATATGTTTCTAGAGACTGTAACTGGTCATGATATCTCCACAGATCCCAATACTTATACCTACAGAGAGAAGTGTAACCATTTCAGTATAAGTCTGGAAAAGATATTAATAGAAGAGTGCTTCACACCCAAGAGCTTTGATACAGCATTTTTAATCTCCTTATTTCTCATGCTGTAAATTATTGGATTGAACATGGGTGGTACAATGGTATACATCACAGTTATTGCAAAGTCCCCATTAGATGGAATTTTTGAGGGAGGCCTAAGATAAGCAAATGCTGCTGTGAAACAAAATACGGAGACGACAACAAGGTGAGGTATGCAAGTGGAGAAGGCCTTTTTCCTTCCCTCAACAGAAGGAACTTTCAGAACCACAGTAAAGATATGTACATAAGTGACAACAATGAAGACAAAACATCCAGACATAAATGTTATACTCACTACTATAGCTCCAATTTCCATTAGGTATATGTTAGAGCAGGCAAGTGTAAGTAACTGTGGAATCTCACAGAAGAACTGATTGACAATGTTTGAGCAGAAAGGAGTCACAAAAGTTGCACTAGTGTGCATGGCTGCATTGAGAAAGCCAGAGACCCACACACCAGCAACCATTTGTTTGCAGGCTGCCCTGTTCATCACCATTTCATATTGCAATGGATGGCAAATGGCAACATAGCGATCGTATGCCATGACTGTAAGAAGGGAAAGATCCGATGATGAGAAAAAGGAAAATGAAAGAACTTGAGCAATACATCCAGCGTAAGATATGTGTCTGATATTCATGAGGCAATTGGCCATTGATTTAGGGATGGTGACAGAAACAGCCCCTAGGTCCTGTATGGCCAAGTTCATCAGAAAGAAGTACATGGGAGTGTGAAGATGGTGGTCAAAAGCTATGGCAGAGATGATGAGAAGATTCCCAAATACAATTACCATGTACAATACCAGGAACAGAGAGAAGTGTAGAATCTGCAGTTCCCGTACAGCTGAAAACTCCAGGAGTAGAAATTCCGAGATAGAGGATTCATTGCCCATCTTTGCATTCATTACTAAAATGACTGGTGCTTCTAGAAGAAAACAGGAAGACAAGCACAGGTTTAAGTCCTCTTCTAATAATCAATATTTGTTATCCAATACTGCTTCCAAATGATTTTTGTGGGATATAGATTTTTTTAAAAGTAGTGAACAAAATAGTGGAATAATAAATCTTCATCTAAAGGAGATGTTAGCTTTCAACTCCATATATGTTAAAATAAATTACTGCTAAGTAGTCTTTTTTCTTCTGGGAATTATAGGGCTAGAGCTACCCAAAGAGCATTGAAATTTATTCACGTATGCTACTACAACGGCAAGAAAGTTATTTGCCCAAAAATTGAAAGAAAAAGAAGAATCGACAAAAGAAGAATGAATACAAAAACTTATGGACTATGCAGAAGTGGCAAAATGTACTGGAAAAATAAGAAATCAAGCTAACAAACATTTTATTAAAGAATAGACTGAGGTAGGCGGAGACCTCCAGGTATCCCACCTGGGGGAAGGCGAAGCCAAGCCTGTGGTGATGGTGCCACTTAGGGTCCAGGGGGCTGCACATGACCACACAAAGGGCACCCCCCATTTAATGTGGGGAGCGGTCATTATTGAATATTTATGAACAAATTGTTGTACTAAGCTGCAGTTTCATAGGAGTATATAATTAAAGTAGATGAATGAAAGAATCCGTTAAGATAATTTAGAATATGCTGGAAATGAAAATAAAAATAAAAATTAAGGAACCACGGAATGTGTCGAGTTTTGAAAAGATAAAATAATTTTAAAACTATTGAAATGTATATAACTGACAATCATAAATAAAAAAAAATAAACTACTGCTGTTTCAAAACTAGTCGATGGTGCTGCTCACAAACTGGATCCACAACACAGTTCCCCCACCCCTGGTATGGGGGGAGTGATGCCCTTTACGCCAGAGTGACATCACGATCACCCCAGGCCTCTTTTGGCCAATTGTGATTGAGTGGGGTGGATGCTGCCACTTCTGTAGTTCTATGTCCATCTTTGGCATATTTTCTGTCTATGTGGAAGTCTGCAGAAACAATGTGGAGAGGGGAGATGCCTCTTGCCATCATCTCCATATTTACAACACACATTTTGATAATTACTTAGAATTACAGTAATAATTAAATATAGGAGGATGATTAGGTGCCCATATAATGAAGACTAAAATTTGTGGTTTTCGTGTTAATTTCCAGTGCAATGCCCATCACAACTTGAGTCTACAATACCTTAACAGCTTGTTTCCTAACATCCCTATTCGATCAGTGAGGTCATTGACTGAATCACTGGTAGTGGTTCCACATAGCTCAGACACAGAGCACATACTTCCCAGGAGGCATGTATTCAGTATTCTGGGCTCAATGCTTTGCAACTCCTTCCTAGTTCAGATCACAGAGGTTTCAAGTGTTTTAATCTTTGTTTTATGTTTTTAACCTTAAAGTGTGCTGTGGACAGACCACAGTCTTATAAATGTACAAATGTATAGACTCTTGGAGAGAAGCTTCCAGCTGCTTTGCTGCTCCCCAGATCTTTTTGCTGCCACACTATGACAAGACAAGACAAGCAAAGTGCTAAAACTCTCTCCTAACTCACTAGGAGCTGCAGTGAAGGTTTGTTCTTGGTTGCAGCTCATGGTTGGTGAGGAGAGAGGCTAACCACTAGTCTTGGTTTGGATGGTGTGCAAGTCAAAACCTGGAGTAGCTTAAGATGACAGTAAAAAGGAGCACGGAGGAGCAAAGCTCCTGTAATCTTCTTACCAGGACATTGCACATTTGTGAAGTCTCACTAAGTTAAGAATTGGCTTAGCTTGTCATGGAAACCAGGTCACTGGGTTTTCTATGTGCAGTCTATATAGGTTTCAGGAGAGACCACATAACAAGCAGGATTTCACATTCTACACAATACACAATAGTTGATTTAACCCTCCGAAACCACGCAGGTATCACTAAAGTTATAAAAATAGAAACATCTCACTCTTTTCCTTTAAATAAATTTCCAGATGAAATTTCTTTATCACTTTAAGATGTTTGGTATTCTTCTAGCCACCCATGGATCTTTTTTTTCCTTTTCTTTTAATCTCTTCCTCCTTTTCTTCTGAGGCAGTGAAAATGTTTCTATACTCTTGCAGAATGAAGAGTTTACCATGGGGTGGAAATTTATTACTATTGTTACAGTTATGTTCCTAGGAGTTTGGTCTCAAGAGCCTCAATCAAATCAGCAATTGTGTTCCTTGTTGGTTGGACTCAGGAGTCCCACAAAAAGCAGCAGGAGTGTTTGTTAAGCCTTGGTCCCAGGTGTCCAACACAAATCCATCAAAGTATGTAAACTTCCACCTTAAACATTGCTCATGAAAATATTTAAGCTAGAATAAACCACAGACACTTAGATTTATTTATGTTCCTGTTTCTAGAAAAACCACCATATAATTTAATACTAATAATAGTGATGATGTTAATGCCATATAAGTCTTTCTGGAACCTTCTTGTTTCAACTGGACCTTCTCAGACTCATTTCTGATAGTTGTGTGAGGTATAACTAGCTCAGTGTTCCCCATGTACAGTAATTTCCCCTTACCCACTGTGTTCTCCCATTTAGGATATCTGGAGGAGATGCTGTTTATTGCATTCTAATATATGCTCATCTGAGGTCTGTATTTTATACTGTCTGAGAGCTAGTTCTTCATTAACAACATCCCTATGTGTCCCTGAGATACCATCATGCATTCAACCCTCACCTTTGGTTGCAGAGGAGTCTCTGCTCATAACCCTGATCCATAATATCATTTTTTGTCTCAGTATCTTATGTATCTGGGACTGGACACCTTGTGTTAAGTCAGAGTTAAGGTGTTAACACGCATGGTGGCCTGATCCTGAGTTTTCTATGAAACAAGAGCTCAAAAAGGGAGCTTCCCTGCTCTAAGGATGTGGCCCTGCAATTGTGTGTCAAGGCCCCTAAGGCACCCCCAAGAGAAATAAAGACACAAGGACACAGCATTTTAGGCTAATCTTAGTTTAGGCCACAACTTTATTGGTTACAGAATGTGAGCGGTATTGGCTTAGGCATTGGCAACAACAGACTACACTCCTGCCTGCCTTGCAGGAAGTCTGTAAGGGTAAACCACCAATAGGGGGAGCCCTGCTGATGCGAATCAACTTGAGCATCCCCTGGATTCCTGAAGGGATCTTGGCATGGCGCTCGCCGCTCCACAGGCTTTGGATGAGATCCATATCCCCAGATTCCTTTAACGAAATACCCTTAAGCATGGAGGGGCAGGTGATGGCTGCAACTTCCCTCCCCCACACAACACTATTCCAATGCCTAAGCACCACGCGAGCCCAAAGCGCACCACCAATACCTTCACACCTGCAACCAACCTCTTATGCCTTTGATAATATCGGCCAACCAAACATTAATTTTCTGATGCCAAATAAGGATCTGTTTTGAGTCCAAGTTCTGTCCATCCGTCTGCCCCCCCCTCCCCGCAAATACTTTATAATCTTTACTTCACTTTCTGCCTGTCCACTAGAGTGGGAATTTTTGAGACTAGAAGTATGGTAACATGAAAAAAAATCTTAAGTACCTGTGATGCAAAATTACGGCCCATGCCTGGGGGGGGGGGGATAGCTCTCAAGTGTGACTATTTCAGGATTCTTTAGATTGAGTTAGCACAATGGTTATTTCTCCAAGCACATTAAAACTTAACTGGATTCCCTGTAAAAATACTTCAGCTAGAACAAATCATAGACACTTAGCTTGGCAAATATGTGAAGATATTTACTCACAGAGTTTCAAACCTTACAGCAAGCAAGTCTCTATCCATTGGCAGTACAAAAATTAAAGAAGTAAAAGTGATCTCAAAAAGTGACTCGAAAAGAAAAGAGCTTCATTTTCTTGCAAAAAGGAACATGCAATCTTTTGGTTGCATGTTAAGATCCCCAGGAGCTTCCCAATAATAAAGACACAATTGACAAGGAATTTAGCTTTAGGTTATTGGCAAAATTTTGGCCACAATTAAATTGATTACAGATAGTGAGTGGTTTGTTTAGGCGTTGGTTCCTGACTAGCTGCACCTGACCTCAGCAGGACAAGACTGACTCGGCCCCACCATATTGTCAGTACAGGTAAACACCATGGGGGAGCATTGTTATGGTCATTTGACTCAAGTTCACCCCAAAATGCTCCCAGGGACTCTTGCGTGGCCCTATCCCCCAAAAGGTGTCGACAAAAGCATGGCAAGTCCCTGGATTCCTTTAACGGAATACCTGTTGCACATTGGAGGGGCCAGGTTATCTGACCTCCCCTCCAGACCACCTTGAACCAATGCCTAACCGCCACAAAAGCATCCGCGCTCACCGCCAAAAATTACTCACACCTGCAACCAAACCTTTAACCCCTTTAGTCAGCCAAACATCATTGCATGGACAGGCGGAGTCCCCCAAACCCTGGGTGGCCCCCTTGTGGAATAACGACTCAAGACAATGTGCTATGGGATTAAAATTGGCCACAACTTTATTATGTTTCAGTTATGGGTAGACCTTGGCTCAGGCATTGGGCGTTTATCCCTCCCAGTCCCCTGCTGGGGATATGGGAAACATCAGGGTTGGGGGGGGGGGAGATGGTTCAATCAGAGAGAGCCCGCCCCTGTTAAGCTGCCATCGCATTGGAGAGCAATGACCACCTCTAGGCATACAGCCAAAGCCTCCCCCCAAACAACCCCTTTAACGGGGAACCCTGGGATCGCCGCCGCAAAGAGGAGGGTACATGGGTCACCGCTGCACCCCCCCCCATTTAGGGAAGATAGATTAAAGGATTCCGCCAAGTTTGTGACGTTTTGCTACGGGAAAGGCAAACCTGCCAATGCAGAAGAATTCTTTCCAGCTCTCAACGGCAACCTTGACGTTGCAGTGCCCGCGTACCTGTGGAGAAAAGGTTAACCTGCAGAAGAAGTCTTAACTGAGGATGGGTAGGGTGGGAGAAGCTCTGGAGCCAACTGACGATTCCCAGGTAAGATCCTCCCCCTATTGTGTGGGCAGGTAGTCCCTCCCCCTACCTGGCTTGATCACCTTGGCAACGCCTCCCCAGGCAGGATTGGGCAACTGGCTGAGGTAGGCGGAGACCTCCAGGTATCCCACCTGGAAAAGGCGAAGCCAAGCCTGTGCTAATGGTGCCGCATAGGGTCCAGCGGGTTGTGCACGATCACGCAAAGGGTGCCTCCCATTTAATGAGGTGAGTGGTCCTTTCCAGAATCAGAAAGATGTACTCCATCTGACCTGTACAAAACCCCATCTTTGAAGGAAATGCCTGCATGGCGGATAACCGCACGTCCCAAGGCTAGGACCTTCTTAGCCACTGCACCATCCACGCACTTTCTGGCCTTCTCGGTGGCAGCTGGGCAGTAGCTGCCGTGTCACACATGTCGCTGAAGCAATTGCAACCAAAATATTTTGAGTTCAGGGAGAGCTGCCATCAACTCATCCAAGTCCTCTTGCACACTGGAACGCAAACTTATGCTGAGGGAAGACGGCAAACCTTTTTGTGCAGCTGCACCACCAAGGCTGGGGGAAGACAGGTCACACTTGACTGCACCAAAGGGAGGAACTCCTCCCAAAGCATTCCCTATCTGGACATCCAGGATACGTTCACATAGGCAGGAAGGCCATGATGGCACCCCAGTCCAGACTCGTCAGCGCGCTTGCCAGCCCAGTGCATGATGCTGTGGACAACAATCCAAATGGCATCATTGGCGACGCTTCCTGATGTAACCCTTGTCAGCGTCAGACTTCCAACAAGCCTTATTCATAATCCTGTCCACTGACAGGCCCCAGTGTGCAGCCTTTGTAGCAGCACCTATTGGGAAGGAATTAGGCAGTAGGCAAGTCGCAGGCTGCAATACCTGGCGCACCTCATGAGCAAATTGATGCCTGGCTAACAGGGACCCGTTTTAGTGCTCTAGGAGTGGGCCAGCCCCCAGGGGGATGAAGAGCCCTAGGCAAGGGCCTGCCTCACCATTGACCGGAAGCCTGATGGTGGCACCCCTGCCCACTAGGTCTGTCTTAGAGCTCCAAAGCAGATAAGGAAAAGTCCTGAAGCAATAAGCCTCCAGACTCTCCACCCCGTGCTGGCTCCAACACAATTTCCCCAACTCTCAGTACACCAAAACTGCAATGGAATACTGAAAGGAGTCTCGCCTCAATCTTTAACCAGAGAGAAGTCTTAACTTGTTGCGGATACTGCATAGAAGGTCAAAATTGACCGGTTTGCTGCCCGCTGTCCTGTGAGGTTGGAGCCTATTCCCACCTTCCAAGACCCTGTGCATGACAAACATTTCACAAAGGTCTCTGGAAAAGAAAGCTTTATTATAACAGAAATTGCAGTGGGCTGAAATCTGATAGTTTTCAGCACGTCCGATCTTCAGCAGGTGGGCCAACACTATGAACTGTGCTCAGAAACGTACTGGGAGGCAATGTAGGTCTTTCAAGACCAGTGTTGTCATTTCATCTAGGTGCTGTCACTCCTCTGAAAACCTGAATAGTCTGTTAAAATGGCTCTTTGCATGATGTGGGGTGACAGAGTAGACAGGAAACATGACCTGTTACTATCCATAAACCAGAGGATTAAGTGCTACTGAGATGTGTTCAGCCTGTTATAGGCCACTTTGAAGACCCTGCAAGTGAACAATGGGGTATAAACTTCAACATACATACATAAATGTATTATCAACATGCCATGAGATCTGACAAGCAAAAGTGTGATAGAGCTGAGCTGAAGGAATGCAAGGTGACCATTTGAAACAAGGCAGATGTTGAGTTTGAATATCTGAATCTATTAGGAAAATTTAACTTGAAATGATGCTGTGTTCCAGGAGCGCCCATTAATTTTACCTTTTCAAAACAAGCCTGGAAAATATATCCAGAGGAGATTTCCTCAAACCCAACAGTTTTGATAATGCATTTTTTATCTCCTTATTTCTCATGCTATAGATTATTGGATTGAACATGGGTGGTACAAGGCTATACATCACAGTTAATGCAAAGTCCCCATCAGATGGAGTCTTAGAGGGAGGCCTAAGGTAAGCAAAACATCCTGTGAAACAAAATACGGAGACGACAACAAGGTGAGGTATGCAAGTGGAGAACGCCTTTTTCCTTCCCTGTACAGAAGGGATTTGCAGAACTGCAGTAAAGATGTGCACATAAGTGACAACAATGAAGACAAAACATCCAAACACAACTATTATACTCACCACTATAGCTCCAATTTCCATTAGGTAGAAATTTGAGCAGGCAAGTGTAAGTAACTGTGGGATCTCACAAAAGAACTGATTGACAATGTTGGAGCAGAAAGGGGTTGCAAAAGTTGCACTTGTGTGCATGACTGCATACAGAAGGCCAGCGACCCACACGCCAGCAACCATTTGTTTGCAGGCTGCCTTGTTCATCAACATTTCATATTGTAATGGATTGCAAATGGCAACATAGCGATCATATGCCATGACTGTAAGAAGGAAAATATCAGATGATAAGAAGAAAACAAATAAAAGAACTTGAGCAACGCATCCAGTGTAAGAAATGTGTCTGGTATTCATGAGAGAATTCACGATGGATTTGGGGATGGTGACTGAAACAGCCCCTAGGTCCTGGATGGCCAAGTTCATCAGAAAGAAGTACATGGGAGTGTGGAGGTGGTGGTCAAAAGCTACAGCAGAGATGATGAGAAGATTCCCAAATACAGTTGCCAGATACAATGCCAGGAACAGTGAGAAGTGTAGAATCTGCAGTTCTCGTATTGCTGAGAACTCCAGGAGCAGAAATTCAGAGACAGAGGATTCATTACTTATTTTCTCCTTCATTAATAAAAATTTTCCTGTCACTGGAAGAAAACAGAAAGATAAACATTGGTTTAAGTCCTCTTGTGATAACAAATATTTACTACATTTGAAGAGGGTTTTGGGATGTTGAAGGTAAAAGAAAGAAGTGAACCAAAAAGGAGAAACAATAAATATTTATTTAAATGAGAAGATAGCCTTCAACTCCATATAGATAATATATCATTATTTTAAAATAAACTTCCCACTGTTTCAAAACTAGTAGATGTTCTCAAGCTCTTGAAGTTTAATGCTGCCACTGCTAGAGGAGGAACACAGGAGTCCTACTGCCATTATTGCCATACTCGCTTAGTATATGGCAATATGCAGAGGACAGATGTACCTTGAGAGAATTCCCATCTTTACAAAAGGTATTTTGATATTGTAATTCAGCATCAAAACTGAAGTAACTCTCAAATATAAGGGGATAACTTGCTGCCTATATGATGCAGATTCAAAATCAAGTTTATTCTATTAAATGCAATGTCCATAACAATCTGGGTCATGTATATGTTAAAAGCTTGATTCCTAATATCCCTGTTCTTTCAATGAGGTCTTTGGCAAGAGTCACTGATAATAGTTCCACATGTCTCACACACTTGGCACATACTCACCTATATTCTAAATTCTAGGCCTAATGTTTAGTACTCCTTCTTAGTTACAGATTTCAACTGTTCTTATCTTTGTTATATGTTTTTAACTTTAATGCATGCTATGCACAAACCACATTGTTATGCATGTAAAATGTATAGGTTCAAACTGCTTTGCTCCTCCCCAGACCTTTTTGCTACCTCATTATACATTATACAAGAAAAGGTGCTTCACCTCTCTCCTCACTCACTTGGAGCTGCAGTGAAGGTTTGTTCTTGGTTGAAGTTCATGGTTGGTTAGGAGAGAGGCTAACCGCTAGTCCTGTTTTGGATGACATGCTGAAACAAAACTTGGTGCAGCTTGAGCTGACAGTAAAAAGTATCATGGAGGGGTAAAGCTACTGTGCTCTCCTCTCCATGAGGTTCAACATTTGTGCAGTCTTCCCAAGATAATATTTGGTTTAGTATGTCATGGAAACCAGGTCATTGGGTATTCTATGCAAGTCTCAATAAGTTCCAGGAGAGACCGCAACAAGCAGGTTTCCTGATTCTACACAATACACTATAGAAATATTTTCTGTGTTTACTCTTCTGAAAACTACACAGGTATCACTAAAGTTATAAACATTTAAATATCTTACTTTTTTCCTTAATGGAAAGTTGATTTCCAGATGCAATTTCTTCATCACTTTATTTTCATCTTTTTAAAAATAGAATAAAAAATCATCCCATCCTTTTCTTCTGGAACAGTGAACCTATCTGTATACTCATGCAGAATGAAGCTTTTACCATGGGGTGGAAAATTATAACATGTGTACACACACACACAAACACACTCCTCAGAGTTTGGTCTCAAGAGCCCAACACAAATGATCAAGTGTGTCCCTGGAAGCTTGAACTCAGGAGTCCCACAAAAATTAAAGCAATGTTTCTAAAGACTTGGCCACATGATTCTAACACAAATAGTCTCTCTAGAACCTTCTAGAATTAGGTAGGTAGCTGTGTTGGTCTGCCATAATCGAAATAAAAAAATATTGAAAAAGATTATTAAAAAAAACCTTCACAAAAAAATCCTTTTAAAGAATCAAGTCCTTAAAAAAAAAAAGTCCTAAAACAGTCTTTAAAAGAATCCTTCCACCCAAAAAGTTCCTTTTTAAAAAAATTGTCCGGTAGCAGCTTAGAAACCAACTAAGTTATTCTGGATATAAGCTTTCGTGTGCATGAACACTTCTTCAGATACTCTGAAACAGAAGTCACCAGACCCTCATATATAGTGGGAGGGTGGGGAGGAGTATTTCTCAGAAGGGTGGTGGGAATGGGTGCTTGGCTAATGGAACCTCTGGTTTCAACTGGACTTTCTTACACTTCTTTCTTTCTTTCTTTTTTGAATAACGTTTTTATTTAGTTTCATGATACAGAGAATAGTGTGATGTACGACTGGCTCAGTATTCCCCGCTCCATTTCCCCCCTCTGCTGTGTTCCTCCCACTTCTGCCATTCTTTCTTCTCCTTTTCGATCTCCAGAAGAGTTGCTTTCTGTTGCATTGCAATACTTGCCTATCTGAGGTCACCTTTAGTTGTCAAGCGATCAGTGATATTATTTTTGCCTCAATCTTTTATGTAACTGAGACTGAACACCTTGTGCTACGTCAGAGTTAAGGTGCTTTGCACATTGTAGTCTGGTCCTGACTTTTCCATGAAACAGAAGCTCAGCAGGGGATCTTCCCTTTTCTGGTGATGTGGCCCTGTAATTTAGTAATGCCAAATAAGAACCTGTGTAAGTCATAGGCTTTTTTTCAGCAAATGCTTTGCAATTTTCACTTTGATTTCTGCCAGCCCACTAGACTGAAGCCTCTGTATGTGGGACTAGAGGCAACATTGAAAAAATATATATAGTAAACTTCTTAAATACTTGTGATGCAATCTGAGGGTCATTATCATTCCTGAAAATCTGAGGTATCCCATGCCTGGGAAAAGATAGCTCTCAAGTTCGATTCTCAATTGTGACTATTTTTGTGTAATTTTGTTGCAGAAAGAGGTTTGGAAGGGAGGTTCTTCAAACTCTCATAGTAGAGTTGATACAATTTTGATTTTTTGTATTATTTTATTGTTGTTAGCCACCCAGAGCCTGGCTTCGGCTGGGGAAGGCAGGATAAAAATAAAATTATTATTATTATTATTATTATTATTATTATTATTATTATTTCTCCAAGCACATTAAAATATACTTGGATTTACATCTGCCACCATCCACCTTTAAACAAACATTTTCCCTGAAAATACTTCAGCTATAATAAATGATAGACACTTTAGCTTAGCAAGTAGGTGAAGATATCTACTCACATAGTTTCAAAAGTTGCAGCAGGCAAATCTCCATCCATTGGAAGTAAACAAAACAAAACAAAACAAAGAAGTAAAATGTTCTAAATGACTTAAAAGGAAAATAGCTTGGTTTCATTACAGAAAGGAAGATGCAATCTTTCAGTTAGCAAAGATGCAGGCTGTAAAATCACATTTTGGGAAGATTCAGTTCACTTGGGCTCTTTTGTAGCTGGGAGCCATGCTACAACTGCAGCTTGTTCCAGGAAGCAGCAGAGTGGAGGGACAGAGACTGCTTGGAGTCTGCTAACTCCACCTACCTAGCAACTTGATGTCTGTTGGATCTAGGAAGCTTTGGATCTAGGAATTCTTCGTGTGGAATTACTTCCCCAATGTGAACTTCCTGTCTTCTATTTTGTTTTCTAAAAGGACAAGGCTTTTTATTGTATTTTTAAGATTTTGAAAGATTGTGCCAGTGATCTCTGTGTCAGAGTCCCTCACCAAAGATCAGAGCTGGACAACATGATTCATTTTCTAGGTGTTTAAACAATTCAACTTTCCCAAGTAACAGTTTAAAATCTTTGTGGTAATGTGTGTTTATTTAAACTGCAGCCAGGTGTTCTACTTACAGGTATGTGAAGGATGCCCTGTGTCCCCTTCTTGCCAACCCAGAGGTTCAAAGTAGTGAGAAGGAAGAAAAATAAACTTTTTTTAATAAATATTTTTATTCATTTTACAATACAAAATTAAAAGTACATCACAAGTATTTTCCACAGATACAATCTTTTGGACTTCCCTCAGCTCTTCTGCGAATCCTCCCTTTTTATTCTTTCTTCCGCATTTCTTCATTTAATATTGCCTTTTAGTAAAAAGAACCTTCTCCTTCCCTACTCCCTTTTTTACAATATTTCTAATATTATTCTTTCACAGAGCCTCTTGCAAACCAACAAACGTTGTTTGTTTATCACATATACTTTTCAAATAATCTACAAATTTACCAAAGTCCTCGGTGAACCTATGATCCCGTAGGTTTCGGATCCTTCCTGTTAATTTATCAAGTTCTGCATAGTCCATTAATTTCATTCTCCATTCTTCCATCGTTGGTAATTCTTCTTGTTTCCATTTTTGGGCCAGTAGTATCCTTGCCGCTGTTACTGCATATAGAAAAAGTTTACAATCTTTTCTATTTATTTCATTTCCTACCATTCCTAACAAAAATGCCTCTAGTTTCTTGACAAATGTATATTTCAACATTTTTTTCAATTCATTATATATCATTTCCCAGAAGCCTTTCATCTTTTTACATTCCCACCACATATGATAAAATGTTCCTTCTTTTTCTTTACATTTCCAACATTTATTAAACACTTTATACATTCTTGCTAACTTTACTGGCGTGGAAGAAAAATAAACTTTTAATGTATTTAAACTCATTTGGGTTCCAGTTTAATGATAACTCTTTTAAGGCACAACACTTCATTTTAGACATGCTTATTTATGTGAGGCACAATATCTAGTTTCAGGCAGACACTATTTACAGAGAACTTTAAAACCTCAGTCAGCATTCTTACTGAAACCTCTTCTTAGGTTAGACAGTTTTCACCTATAATTGGCATTTGTCCTAGCAACAATCTCACAGCCCCATCTAGAACTGTTTAATTCCCCCTCAGGGAATCAAATTGGTAATCCCTGTTTAACTAATTCCTAATTCCAATCAAGGCATGTCCATGTCTCCCTAGGTTCCTATCTAAATGACATACAATCCCTTTCTAGCCAATATGCAATCCCTCTATCTGTTTAACTGTCAAATTCTGCATTTGTGACTCCAGATTGGCTTTTGTTCTAAACAACTCTGACTAGTTGCTGACTCAAGGTCTGTCCATCACAATCACATTTACCTGTGCTCCTGTGTCCAGCTCTTATACCCTCACATTTGTCTCTAAGAGAGTGGTCCATTCCCTTGCACCCGGTCTGTTTTTATTACAGTAGTGATGCAAAAGCCTGTCTCTGCGTTGTCCTGTATTTTCTTCTAATCCTGCCTTAGATGGCAACATAATTTTGTAGGTTGTATTTTTGCAAGCACTGTGACACTTCCTTATCAGAGGACAGTGTTTGTTTCTATGACTGCCTCCAAACTGCATGTACTTCTCTTCTTGAGATGTTAATTCACATTCCAGTAAATATGTGAATTCCTTCCCCCCCCCACCCCAATATGTTCATCTAGGTGTCATCACTTTTGTGAAATCCTGAATACTCTGTTCAAATCACTGTTTGTATGCTGTTGGGAGACAGAGCAGAGAGGAAATATGGCCTCTTACTATCCATAAATCAGAGGATTAAGGTCTGCTGAAATGTGTTCAGCCTGCTGTAGGCCACTTTTAGAATCATGCAACAGATCAGGGGGCTATAAGTAAGTACATAAATGGGTACATCAACAAGGCATGTGATCTGAAAAGCAAAAGCGTGAATGATCCAACTGAGCTGCATAAAAGCAAGATGACCATGTGACACAGGGCAGATGTTGAATCTGCATAGCTAAATTTATCTGGAAGCTGTAACTGGCAATGATGCTGTGTTTCAGGAACTCCCTTTAATTATTCTTACACACAGAGAGTTCACCTTTTCAGAACAATCCTGGAAGATATATCTAGAGAAGATTGCCTCAAACCCAACAGTTTTGATAAAGCATTTTTGATCTCCTTATTTCTCATGCTATAGATTATTGGATTGAACATGGGTGGAACAAGAGTATACATCACAGTTAATGCAAAGTCCCCATCAGATGGAGTCTTAGAGGGAGGCCTAAGGTAAGCAAAACATGCAGTGAAACAAAATACAGAGAAGACAACAAGGTGAGGTATGCAAGTGGAGAACGCCTTTTTCCTTCCCTGTACAGAAGGGATTTTCAGAACTGCGGTAAAGATGTGCACATAAGTGACAACAATGAAGACAGAACATCCAGACGCAACTATTGTACTCACCACTGTAGCTCCAATTTCCATTAGGTAGAAGTTTGAGCAGGCAAGTGTAAGTAACTGTGGGATCTCACAAAAGAACTGATTGACAATGTTGGAGCAGAAAGGGGTTGCAAAAGTTGCACTCGTGTGCATGACTGCAGTAAAAATTCCAGCAACCCACACACCAGCAACCATTTGTTTGCAGGCTGCCCTGTTCATCAGCATTTCATATTGTAATGGATTGCAAATGGCAACATAGCGATCATATGCCATGACTGTAAGAAGGAAAGTATCAGACGATAAGAAGAAAACAAATAAAAGAACTTGAGCAACGCATCCAGTGTAAGAAATGTGTCTGGTATTCATGAGAGAATTCACGATGGATTTGGGGATGGTGATTGAAACAGCCCCTAGGTCCTGGATGGCCAAGTTCACCAGAAAGAAGTACATGGGAGTGTGAAGGTGGTGGTCAAAAGCTATGGCAGAGATGATGAGAAGATTCCCAAATACAATTATCATGTACAATACCAGGAACAGAGAGAAGTGTAGAATCTGCAGTTTCCGTACGGCTGAAAACTCCAGGAGCAGAAATTCAGATTCATTGCCTATCTTTGCATTCATTACTAAAATGATTGGTGCTTCTAGAAGAAAACAGGAAGATAAGTATAGGTTTAAGTCCTCTAGTTATAACAAATATTTACTACTTTGGAAGAGGATTTTTGGATGTTGAAGGTAAAAGAAAGAAGTGAACAAAAAAGGAGAAACAATTATTTTTTATTCAAATGAGAATTTAGCTTTCAATTCCATATAGATATCATTATTTTTTAAAAAAAAACTACTACTGTTTCAAAACTAGTAGATTGTGGCGTTTACAAGTTCTTGATGTTGATTGAATTCTAGAGGAGGAACACAGGAGTCCTTCGGCCATCATTTCCTTACTTGCTTTGTATGTGGAAATATGCAGAGGGCAGATGCACCTTGAGAGAATCCCCATATTTACAAAACATATTTTGATATTGTAATTCATGGTCAAAACTGAAGTAACTCTTAAATATAACTTGCTGCCTGTATGATGCAAATTCAAAATCAAGTTTTTTCTATTAAATTCCAATGTCCATAACAATCTGGGTCATGGACATGTTAAAAGCTTGATTCCTGACATCCCCCTTCACTCAGTGAGTCTTTTGCTGGAGTAACGGATAATAGTTCCATAAGACTCACACACTTGGCTCATATTCAACTGTATTTTGTATTCTAGGCCTAATGTTTAGTACTCCTTCTTAGTTAAGATCACACAGGTTTCAACTATTTTTATCTTTGTTATATGTTTTCAACCTTAATGCATGCTGCACACAAACCACATTGTTTTGCATGTAAAATGTATAGGCTTGCAACTGCTTTGCGCTTACCCAGATATTTTGGCTGCCACATTATGCTAAGCCAAGGCAAGGTTCTTCAGCTCCCTTCTCACTCACTTGGAGCTGTTTTTTTCTTGGTTAATATTCATGGTTGGTGAGGAGAGAGTCTAACCACTAGTCTTGGCTTGGATGATAGGCTACAACAAAACTTGGTGTAGCTTGAGCTGACCGTAAAAAGCATCATGGAGGAGCAAAGCTACTGTACTCTTCTCTCCATGAGATTCAATATTTGTGCAGTCTTCCTAAGATAAAATTTGGTTTAGCATGTCATGGAAGCCAGATCATTGGGTAATCTACGTGAGTCTAAATAAGTTGCAGGAACCACAACAAGCACGTTTTCCCATTCTACACAATACAGTATAGAAGTATTGTCTGTGTTTAGTCCTCTGAAAACTACCCAGGTATCACAAAAGTTATAAACATACTGGTAAATATCTTACTCTTTTCCTTAATAGAAAGTAGATTTCCAGATGCAAGTTCTTCATCACTTCATTTTCATCTGTATTTTAGAAAATCACCCCATCCTTTTGTTCTGTAACATTGAACATATGGGTATACTCTTGCAGAATGAAGCTTTTAACATGGAGTGGAAAATTATAATCTCTCTCTCTCTGTGTGTGTCTGTATATGTGTGTGTATACACACACACACACACACACACACATATATATAATGCACTCCTCAGAGTTTGGTCTCAAGAGCCCAAAACAAATTAGCTATTGTGTCTCTGGAAACTTGGACTCAGGAGTTCCACTAAAATAAAAGCAGTGTTTCTAAAGACTTAGCCCCAGGAGTCTAACACAAATAATCAATGTATGTAAAAAACAAAACAAAACAAAAGTTCCAGTTTTTAGACAGCACACTTTCTAATATTTAAAATAATAATATTGCTACATAAGTCTGTCTGGAACCTTCTGGTTTCAACTGGACTTTCTCAGACTCATTTCTTTCTTTCTTTTTAAATAATGTTTTTATTTAATGTTAGGATAATTAGTGAGTCCAAGTACTGCCCATAAATCTTCCCAGACAGATTTATGGCCCCCTTTGAAGTCCGGCACGCTTCCGCCGCGTGAAACTCTGTTGTAAAACACCCTAGCAGAATAAGCGCAGCATACGTGTGATAAAGGCTTGAGTAATGAGAAAGGCAGATTCTTTCTGTAGCTTCTTTTATTGTTCCCAAAAAACACTGGAAAAACAGATCTCACGCTCCCCCACTCTGGAGCTGCATTTTAGCTGTCCGTGCCGGACTGAGGGGCAATAAATCTGTCTGGGAAGATTTATTGGCAGCACCGGACTAATTATCCTAACATTTAAATAATGTTTTTATTTATTTTCATGGTACTGAGTTGTATGACGTATGACTGGATCAGTGTTCCCCGTACCTCCCCCCCCCCCTGTGTTTTGGTCAATGCTCTAAATTTCACCCAGGTGTTTATCTTGTGAACTGCCATGAGAGGTTGTGATGAAGGTTGGTGTCAGAGCTGGCTCCAGGTCCCAGCTCACAGAGGACCAACGCTAGCCGGTAGTAATATACAAAAGTCTTTATTGAAGTACAGTTTCCATTCTCAAGCCGTAGCGCCCCAGCTCTACGTCTAGGGTTTAGACCGGCGAAGCTCCATCTGAATCTCCGCCCCCTGTACACCAGTTTAAGACTCTAGCCTTACTCCACCTCTTCCGTCTCTCCTTTCTCCTCTGGGTCCTGCTACCCCCCGGGGTTCCTTCCTTCCTGGACTCTTCCGACGCAGACGTTGACCCCCCTGACTCCTCCCTCTCTCTTCGGTGGGCTTTAGGACCTGGCTCCCTATCCGGACTGCCCACTGTGCCGCCCTCCTGTACATTTGAACTTGGCGCGCGCGCGCAGCCTTCAACCTTCCTCTTGACCGTTTCCTCGCTCCCCGACGGAGGCGTGGTCAATCCTCCCTCATGTTCTCCCGCTGGCAGCGCGCCGCCTGATCCCGATGCCTGGGACTCCTCCCCCCTACTGCACTCTGGTGTGGACGCTGGTCCGGATTTCCAGCTGCTGCTCTCTGAGTCCCCTCTGGCCCCTTCTTCCTGGGGTGTCCCCCTGGGCACCCCCCTTCCCCTGACAATGGGAGCCCCTTTCTGTGAATCATCCGATTCGCTGGAAAGACTCAGAGACCTCGGACCGCTGTCATCGCTGACATTTCCTTCGGACTCCTCCCCCTCGCTCTCCATTTCCTCCCTTCCCTGTGCCTCTGCTCCTGACCCCCTGACATCCGGTTTTAAAATCTAATAAGTAGTAAAATAATAATAATAACTCTAAGGAAATACTATAGTATTTCACCGGGGGGGGGGGAATAGTTGGAAGGGTATCCTTGAAACTACCATTTGCAATGCAGACCTGGGGTTTCTCATCTGCTTCTGCTAATATTGGTATCCAAATATAAATTTGTGGATTTTTTACATTCAAATACAAGGGCCAGCACCTCTACTTCTATTTGTGTGTGGTTGCTTTTGGGGTTGGTGAGAGGGTGTGTAGCACATACTACTTGTCTCCAGAGTTTCCATATCTATGTGAGATTTAATGTGTATCACTGTTGACTTTGGTTGCCCTGGGTAAAATATAGTGACTGACATATGAATACATAAATTAAAAAGTTAACATTTGGTGGTTTTGGGTTTTTTTTTTTATAAAAAAAATCCATTATAAAAGCAGTTCCTATGCCTACTCTGGAGGTAACAATGGACAATTCATAATCAGAATATTGTGTTCAAATCTTTAGACTATGTTAGCATGCCATGTCTACAGAACATGAAGTTCTTTTCATTTATTCATAAAGATTCCATATATTTGAGTACTTCCAGCCTTGTGAGGTCCAAAGGAACTTTGCAAGGAACATGTCTTTTTGGCTATAATATTAAGATTTTATATACATCGTTCACTTTGCCCATACCTCCAAAAACATAAGGGTACCTCTGTTCAACGTGAATGTCTTTTGTTTGGCAAATTGTGTGTCAACTTTCAATGAATCCCAGAGCATGACTAGTTTTTTCTTCAAGCAATGGTTCTGTATTCCCATACGCTATCACAAATAGGATGAACTCTGTCTGTTCTGGGAAGCTGACCCCCAATTTCCTGTGTAGAATTACTTTCCCCATGTGGAACTCAATTCTTACATTTTCTAAAAGGATGTGGTTTTGTTTTTTAAGATTATGAGAATTGTGTCAGTGGCCACTGTGTCAGATTCCCTCACTAAAGATGGGAGGTGGGAAACATGACCACTTTCCTGGGTTTCTAAAAGATACAACTCTCCATAGTAACAACACTGGAGACATTTTAACTCTTTGTCGGTAAAAAAACAGGCAGGTGTTCTTCTTATGGGAAGGATGCCCTGTGTCCACTTATCTGCCACCAAAGGTTCAAAGTAATGAGGAGGCACTTCTGGAACAAAGATAGAATTTTATAGATTTACATTCATTGAGGATTCAAACTTAATAGTCACTCTCTTAAGGCACAACACTTCTTTTTATAAATGTTACTTGAGTGGGACGCAATAGTTTCAGGCAAAAACTCTTTAAACAGAACTTTTAAACCCCAGTCAAAACACTAGTTTAAAACTAGTCTCAGGATAGACTTTTTCCAACTAAAATGGATATTTGTGTCACTGCCTAGCAAGAATCCCACAGCCCCTTCTAGGGTTTTTTCCTTAGCCCCAAGGAAGCAAATTGGGTAGCCCTCTAAAACTAATCCCGAAATCCAATTAGAACAGGTCCTTCTCATCTGAAGTTCCTAAACAAGGGTTTATCCACATTTTTCCTTTTCCCATGGCTAGAAACCAAGGATGTGACTGGGTTTTTTTCTCTCCTTTCTGTAGGAAAAGCCACTTTAGCTTTAAATAAAAAGAAATGACAATCCACAGAAAAGCTGATTGCCAGATGAATGCACTGGGTCAGAAAGGGTACACATGCACTATATGACAGACGTTCCCTCTCTAAATGTACGATTAACAGGCTATGTGAACTGAGATGCAACATTATTAATGGTACATCTATGCTGGAGGAACACAAGATGTCCTTGTGACACCTGGCAGATTTTGAGTCTGCATATCAACATGTTTCTAGAGGCTGTAACTGATCATGATATCTCCACAGATCCCAATGCTTATACCTACAGTGAGAAGTGTAACCGTTTCAGTATAAGTCTGGAAAAGATATTATTAGAAGAGTGCTTCACACCCAAGAGCTTTGATACAGCATTTTTAATCTCCTTATTTCTCATGCTGTAGATCATTGGATTGAACATGGGTGGTACAATGGTATACATCACAGTTATTGCAAAGTCCCCATTAGATGGAATTTTTGAGGGAGGCCTAAGATAAGCAAATGCTGCCGAGAAACAAAATACGGAGAAGACAACAAGGTGAGGTATGCAAGTGGAGAAGGCCTTTTTCCTTCCCTCAACAGAAGGAACTTTCAGAACCACAGTAAAGATATGTACATAAGTGACAACAATGAAGACAAAACATCCAAACACAACTATTATACTCACCACTATAGCTCCAATTTCCATTAGGTAGAAGTTTGAGCAGGCAAGTGTAAGTAACTGTGGAATCTCACAGAAGAACTGATTGACAATGTTTGAGCAGAAAGGAGTCACAAAAGTTGCACTAGTGTGCATGGCTGCATTGAGAAAGCCAGAGACCCACACACCAGCAACCATTTGTTTGCAGGCTGCCCTGTTCATCACCATTTCATATTGTAATGGATGGCAAATGGCAACATAGCGATCGTATGCCATGACTGTAAGAAGGGAAACATCAGACGATGAGAAAAAGAAAAATGAAAGAACTTGAGCAATACATCCAGCGTAAGATATGTGTCTGATATTCATGAGGGAATTGGCCATCGATTTAGGGATGGTGACAGAAACAGCTCCTATATCCTGTATGGCCAAGTTCATCAGAAAGAAGTACATGGGAGTGTGAAGATGGTGGTCAAAAGCTATGGCAGAGATGATGAGAAGATTCCCAAATACAACTACCATGTACAATACCAGGAACAGAGAGAAGTGTAGAATCTGCAGTTCCCGTACAGCTGAAAACTCCAGGAGTAGAAATTCCGAGATAGAGGATTCATTGCCTATCTTTGCATTCATTACTAAAATGACTGGTGCTTCTAGAAGAAAACAGGAAGACAAGCACAGGTTTAAGTCCTCTTCTAATAATCAATATTATTCATGTATGCTACTACAACGGCAAGAAAGTTATTTGCCCAAAAATTGAAAGAAAAAGAAGAATCGACAAAAGAAGAATGGCTACAAAAACTTATGGACTATGCAGAAGTGGCAAAATGTACTGGAAAAATAAGAAATCAAGCTAACAAACATTTTATTAAAAAATGGACTGAGGTAGGCGGAGACCTCCAGGTATCCCACCTGGGGGGAGGCGAAGCCAAGCCTGTGGTGATGGTGCCACATAGGGTCCAGGGGGCTGCACATGACCACACAAAGGGCACCCCCCATTTAATGTGGGGAGCGGTCATTATTGAATATTTATGAACAAATTGTTGTACTAAGTTGCAGTTTCATAAGAGTATATAATTAAAGTAGATGAATGAAAGAATCCGTTAAGATAATTTAGAATATGCTGGAAATAAAAATAAAAATTAAGGAACCATGGAATGTGTCGAGTTTTGAAATGATAAAATAATTTTAAAACTATTGAAATGTATATAACTGACAACCATAAATAAAAAAAATAAACTACTGCTGTTTCAAAACTAGTAGATGGTGCTGCTCACAAACTGGATCCACAACACAGTTCCCCCACCCCTGGTATGGGGGGAGTGATGCCCTTCACGCCAGAGTGGCATCACGATCACCCCAGGCCTCTTTTGGCCAATTGTGATTGAGTGGGGTGGATGCTGCCACTTCTGTAGTTCTATGTCCATCTTTGGCATATTTTCTGTCTATGTGGAAGTCTGCAGAAACAATGTGGAGAGGGGAGATGCCTCTTGCCATCATCTCCATATTTACAACACACGTTTTGATAATTACTTAGAATTACAGTAATACTTAAATCTAGGAGGGTGATTAGGTGCCCATACAATGGGGACTAAAATTTGTGGGTTTTGTGTTAATTTCCAGTGCAATGCCCATCACAACTTGAGTCTACAATACCTTAACAGCTTGTTTCCTAACATCCCTATTTGATCAGTGAGGTCTTTGACTGAATCACTGGTAGTGGTTCCACATGGCTCAGACACAGAGCACATACTTCCCAGGAGGCATGTATTCAGTATTCTGGGCTCAATGCTTTGCAACTCCTTCCTAGTTCAGACCACAGAGGTTTCAAGTGTTTTAATGTTTGTTTTATGTTTTTAACCTTAATGTGTGCTGTGGACAGACCACAGTCTTATAAATGTACAAATGTATAGACTCTTGGAGAGAAGTTTACAGCTGCTTTGCTGCTCCCCAGATCTTTTTGCTGCCACACTATAACAAGACAAGACAAGCAAAGTGCTAAAACTCTCTCCTAACTCACTAGGAGCTGCAGTGAAGGTTTGTTCTTGGTTGCAGCTCATGGTTGGTGAGGAGAGAGGCTAACCACTAGTCCTGGTTTGGATGGTGTGCAAGTCAAAACCTGGAGTAGCTTAAGATGACAGTAAAAAGGAGCACGGAGGAGCAAAGCTCCTGTAATCTTCTTACCAGGACATTGCACATTTGTGAAGTCTCACTAAGTTAAGAATGGGCTTAGCTTGTCATGGAAACCAGGCCACTGGGTTTTCTATGTGCAGTCTATATAGGTTTCAGGAGAGACCACATAACAAGCAGGATTTCACATTCTACACAATACACAATAGTTGATTTAACCCTCCAAAAACGACACAGGTATCACTAAAGTTATAAAAATAGAAACATCTCACTCTTTTCCTTTAAATAAATTTCCAGATGAAATGCCTTTATCACTTCAAGATGTTCTGTATTCTTCTAGCCACCCATGGATCTTTTTTTTCTTTTTCTTTTAATTTCTTCCTCCTTTTCTTCTGAGGCAGTGAAAATGTTTCTATACTCTTGCAGAATGAAGAGTTTACCATGGGGTGGAAATTTATTACTATTGTTACAGTTGTGTTCCAAGAGTTTGGTCTCAAGAGCCTCAATCAAATCAGCAATTGTGTTCCTTGTTGGTTGGACTCAGGAGTCCCACAAAAAGCAGCAGGAGTGTTTGTTAAACCTTGGTCCCAGGTGTCCAACACAAATCCATCAAAGTATGTAAACTTCCACCTTAAACATTGCTCATGAAAATATTTAAGCTAGAATAAACCACAGACACTTAGATTTATGTTCCTGTTTCTAAAAAAACCCACCATATAATTTAATACTAATAATAGTGATGATGTTAATGCCATATAAGTCTTTCTGAAACCTTCTTGTTTCAACTGGACCTTCACATACTCATTTCTGATAGTTGTGTGAGGTATAACTAGCTCAGTGTTCCCCATGTACAGTAATTTCCCCTTACCCACTGTGTTCTCCCATTTAGGATATCTAGAGGAGATGCTGTTTATTGCATTTTAATATATGCTCATCTGAGGTCTGTATTTTATACTGTCTGAGAGCTAGTTCTTCATTAACAACATCCCTATGTGTCCCTGAGATACCATCATGCATTCAACCCTCACCTTTGGTTGCAGAGGAGTCTGTGCTCATAACCCTGTTCCATAATATCATTTTTGTCTCAGTATCTTATGTATCTGGGACTGGACACCTTGTGTTAAGTCAGAGTTAAGGTGTTAACACGCATGGTGGCCTGATCCTGAGTTTTCTATGAAACAAGAGCTCAAAAAGGGAGCTTCCCTGCTCTAAGGATGTGGCCCTGTAATTGTGTGTCAAGGCCCCTAAGGCACCCCCAAGAGAAATAAAGTCACAAGGACACAGCATTTTAGGTTAATGTTAGTTTAGGCCACAACTTTATTGGTTACAGAATGTGAGCGGTATTGGCTTAGGCATTGGCAACAACAGACTACACTCCTGCCTGCCTTGCAGGAAGTCTGTAAGGGTAAACCACCAATAGGGGGAGCCCTGCTGATGCGGATCAACTTGAGCATCCCCTGGATTCCTGAAGGGATCTTGGCATGGCCCTAGCCGCTCCACAGGCTTTGGATGAGATCCATATCCCCAGATTCCTTTAACGAAATACCCTTAAGCATGGAGGGGCAGGTGATGGCTGCACCTTTCCTCCCCCACACAACACTATTCCAATGCCTAAGCACCATGCGAGCCCAAAGCGCACCACCAATACCTTCACACCTGCAACCAACCTCTTATGCCTTTGATAATATCGGCCAACCAAACATTAATTTTGTGAGGCCAAATAAGGATCTGTTTTGAGTCCAAGTTCTGTCCATCCATCTGTCGTCCCCCCCCCCCCCCCCCCGCAAATACTTTATAATCTTTACTTCACTTTCTGCCTGTCCACTAGAGTGGGACTTTTTGAGACTAGAAGTAACATGAAAAAAATTCTTAAGTACCTGTGATGCTAAATTACGGCCCATGCCTGGGGGGGAAATAGCTCTCAAGTGTGACTATTTCAGGATTCTTTAGATTGAGTTAGCACAATGGTTATTTCTCCAAGCACATTAAAACTTAACTGGATTCCCTGTAAAAATACTTATGCTAGAACAAGTCATAGACACTTAGCTTGGCAAATATGTGAAGATATTTACTCACAGAGTTTCAAACCTTACAGCAAGCAAGTCTCTATCCATTGGCAGTACAAAAATTAAAGAAGTAAAAGTGATCTCAAAAAGTGACTCGAAAAGAAAAGAGCTTCATTTTCTTGCAAAAAGGAACATGCAATCTTTTGGTTGCATGTTAAGATCCCCAGGAGCTTCCCAATAATAAAGACACAATTGACAAGGAATTTAGCTTTAGGTTATTGGCAAAATTTTGGCCACAATTTTATTGATTACAGATAGTGAGTGGTTTGTTTAGGCGTTGGTTCCTGACTAGCTGCACCTGACCTCAGCAGGACAAGACTGACTCGGCCCCACCATATTGTCAGTACAGGTAAACACCATGGCGGAGCATTGTTATGGTCATGTGACTCAAGTTCACCCCAAAATGCTCCCAGGGACTCTTGCGTGGTCCTACCCCCCAAAAAGGTGTCAACAAAAGCATTGGGAGTCCATGGATTCCTTTAACGGAATACCTGTTGTGCATTGGAGGGGCCAGGTTATCTGACCTCCCCTCCAGACCACCTTGAACCAATGCCTAACCGCCACAAAAGCACCTGCGTTCACCGCCAAAAATTACTCACACCTGCAACCAAACCTTTAACCCCGCTGACACTTTAGTCAGCCAAACATCATTGCATGGACAGGCGGAGTCCCCCAAACCCTGGGTGGCCCTCTTGTGGAATAAGGACTCAAGACAACGTGCTATGGGATTAAAATTGGCCACAACTTTATTATGTTTCAGTTATGGGTAGACCTTGGCTTAGGCATTGGGCATTTATCACTCCCAGTCCCCTGCCGGGGATATGGGAAACATCAGGGTTGTGGGGGGAGGGGAGATGGGCTGGCTCTGGAGAACATAGGTTCAATCAGAGAGAGCCCGCCCCTGTCAAGCTGCCATCGCAGGGGAGAGCAATGACAACCTCTAGGCATACGGCCAAAGCCTCCCCCCAAACAACCCCTTTAACGGGGAACCCTGGGGTGGCCGCCACAAAGAGGAGGGGATGTGGGTCACCGCTGCACGCCCCCCCCCCCATTTAGGGAAGATAGATTAAAGGATTCCGCCCAAGGCCTGATACCGCCAAGTTTGTGACGTTTTGCTACGGGAAAGGCAAACCTGCCAATGCAGGAGAATTCTTTCCAGCCCTCAAAAGCAACCTAGACGTTGCAGTGCCCGCGTACCTGTGGAGAAAAGGTTAACCTGCAGAAGAAGTTTTAACTGAGGATGGGTAGGGTGGGAGAAGCTCTGGAGCCAACTGACGATTCCCAGGTAATTGTGTGGGCAGGTAGTCCCTCCCCGTACCTGGCCTGATCACCTTGGCAATGCCTCCCCAGGCAGGATTGGGCAACTGGCTGAGGTAGGCGGAAACCTCCAGGTATCCCACCTGGAAAAGGCGAAGCCAAGCCCGTGCTAATGGTTCTGATAGGGTCCAGGGGGTTGTGCACGACCACGCAAAGGGTGCCTCCCATTTAATGAGGTGAGTGGTCCTTTCCAGAATCAGAAAGATGTACTCCATCTGACCTGTACAAAACCCCATCTTTGAAGGAAATGCCTGCATGGCGGATAACCACACCTCCCAAGGCTAGGACCTTCTTGGCCATTGCACCATCCATGCACTTTCTGGCCTTCTTGGTGGCAGCTGGGCAGTGGCTGCCGTGTCACACATGTCGCTGAAGCAATTGCAACCAAAATATTTTGAGTTCAGGGAGAGCTGCCATCAACTCATCCAAGTCTTGCATGCTGTAACGCAAACTTATGCTGAGGGAAGACAGCAAACCTTTTTGTGCAGCTGCACCACCAACGCTGGGGGAAGACCTTCACAGGTCACACTTGACCGCACCAAAGCGAGGAACTCCTCCCAAAGCATTCCCTATCTGGACATCCAGGATACGTTCACATGGGCAGGAAGGCCAAGATGGCACCCCAGTCCAGACTCGTCAGCGCGCTTGCCAGCCCAGTGCATGATGCTGTGGACAACAATCCAAATGGCATCATTGGCGATGCTTCCTGATGTAACCCTTGTCAGCATCAGACTTCCAACAAGCCTTATTCATAATCCTGTCCACTGACAGGCCCCAGTGTGCAGCCTTTGTAGCAGCACCTATTGGGAAGGAATTAGGCTGTAGGCAAGTTGCAGGCTGCAATAACTGGTGCACGACATGAGCAAATTGATGCCTGGCTAACAGGGACCCGTTTTAGTGCTGTAGGAGTGGGCCAGCCCCCAGGGGGATGAAGAGCCCTAGGCAAGGGCCTGCCTCACCAGTGACCGGAAGCCTGATGGTGGCACCCCTGCCCACTAGGTCTGTCTTAGAGCTCCTGACTCTAACAACAAGCTCCAAGGCAGATAAGGAAAAGTCCTGAAGCAATAAGCCTCCAGACTCTCCACCCCGTGCTGGCTCCAACACAATTTCCCCAACTCTCAGTACACCAAAACTGCAATGGAATACTGAAAGGAGTCTCGCCTCAATCTTTAACCAGAGACAAGTCTTAACTTGTTGCGGATACTGCATAGAAGGTCAAAATTGACAGGTTTGCTGCCCGCTGTCCTGTGAGGTTGGAGCCTATTCCCACCTTCCAAGACCCTGTGCATGACAAACATTTCACAAAGGTCTCTGGAAAAGAAAGCTTTATTATAACAGAAATTGCAGTGGACTGAAATCTGATAGTTTTCAGCACGTCTGATCTTCAGCAGGTGGGCCAACACTATGAACTGTGCTCAGAAACGTACTGGGAGGCAATGTAGGTCTTTCAAGACCAGTGTTGTCATTTCATCTAGGTGCTGTCACTCTGAAAACCTGAATAGTCTGTTAAAATGGCTCTTTGCATGATGTGGGGTGACAGAGTAGACAGGAAACATGACCTGTTACTATCCATAAACCAGAGGATTAAGTGCTACTGAGATGTGTTCAGCCTGTTATAGGCCACTTTGAAGACCCTACAAGTGAACAATGGGGTATAAACTTCAACATACATACATAAATGTATTATCAACATGCCATGAGATCTGACAAGCAAAAGTGTGATAGAGCTGAGCTGAAGGAATGCAATATGACCATTTGAAACAAGGCAGATGTTGAGTTTGAATATCTGAATCTATTAGGAAAATCTAACTTGAAATGATGCTGTGTTCCAGGAGCACCCTTTAATTTTACCTTTTCAAAACAAGCCTGGAAAATATATCCAGAGGAGATTTCCTCAAACCCAACAGTTTTGATAATGCATTTTTTATCTCCTTATTTCTCATGCTATAGATTATTGGATTGAACATGGGTGGTACAAGACTATACATCACAGTTAATGCAAAGTCCCCATCAGATGGAGTCTTAGAGGGAGGCCTAAGGTAAGCAAAACATCCTGTGAAACAAAATACGGAGAAGACAACCAGGTGAGGGATGCAAGTGGAGAACGCCTTTTTCCTTCCCTGTACAGAAGGGATTTTTAGAACTGCAGTAAAGATGTGCACATAAGTGATAACAATGAAGACAAAACATCCAGACACAAATGTTATACTCACTACTAAAGCTCCAATTTCTGCTAGGTATAGATTAGAGCAGGCAAGTGTAAGTAAATGTGGGACCTCACAGAAGAACTGATTGACTATGTTGGAGCAGAAAGGGGTTGCAAAAGTTGCACTCGTGTGCATGATTGCATTAAGAATTCCAGCAACCCACACACCAGCAACCATTTGTTTGCAGGCTGCCCTGTTCATCAGCATTTCATATTGTAATGGATTGCAAATGGCAACATAGCGATCATATGCCATGACTGTAAGAAGGGCAACATCAGATGATACAAAGAAAAAGAATAAGAGCACTTGAGAAATGCATCCAGCATAAGAAATGTGTCTGGTATTCATGAGAGAATTCACGATGGATTTGGGGATGGTGACTGAAACAGCCCCTATGTCCTGGATGGCCAAGTTCATCAGAAAGAAGTACATGGGAGTGTGAAGATGGTGGTCAAAAGCTACAGCAGAGATGATGAGAAGATTCCCAAATACAGTTGCCAGATACAATGCCAGGAACAGAGAGAAGTGTAGAATCTGCAGTTCTCGTATTGCTGAGAACTCCAGGAGCAGAAATTCAGAGACAGAGGATTCATTACTTATTTTCTCCTTCATTAATAAAAATTTTCCTGTCACTGGAAGAAAACATAAAGATAAACATTGGTTTAAGTCCTCTTGTGATAACAAATATTTGCTACATTGGAAGAGGGTTTTGGGATGTTGAAGGTAAAAGAAGTGAACAAAAAAGGAGAAACAAATATTTATTTAAATGAGAAGATAGCCTTCAACTCCATATAGATAATATATCATTATTTTAAAATAAACTTCCCACTGTTTCAAAACTAGTAGATGTTCTCAAGCTCTTGAAGTTTAATGCTGCCACTGCTAGAGGAGGAACACAGGAGTCCTACTGCCATTATTGGCATACTCGCTTAGTATATGGCAATATGCAGAGGACAGATGTACTTTGAGAGAATTCCCATCTTTCCAAAAGGTATTTTGATATTGTAATTCAGCATCAAAACTGAAGTAACTCTCAAATATAAGGGGATAACTTGCTGCCTATATGATGTAGATTCAAAATCAAGTTTATTCTATTAAATGCAATGTCCATAACAATCTGGGACATGGACATGTTAAAAGCTTGATTCCTAATATCCCTGTTCTTTCAGTGAGGTCTTTGGCAAGTCACTGATAATAGTTCCACATGTCTCACACACTTGGCACATACTCACCTATATTCTAAATTCTAGGCCTAATGTTTAGCTCTCCCTGCTAGTTAAGATCACACAGGTTTCAACTGTTCTTATCTTTGTTATATGTTTTTAACCTTAATGCATGCTGTGCACAAACCACATTGTTTTGCATGTAAAATGTATAGGTTCAAAGCTGCTTTGCTCTTCCCCAGACCTTTTTGCTACCTCATTATGCTAAGACAAGAAAAGGTGCTTCAGCTCTCTCCTCACTCACTTGGAGCTGCAGTGAAGGTTTGTTCTTGGTTGAAGTTCATGGTTGGTTAGGAGAGAGGCTATCCGCTAGTCCTGTTTTGGATGACATGCTGAAACAAAACTTGGTGCAGCTTGAGCTGACAGTAAAAAGAATCATGGAGGAGTATAGCTACTGTGCTTTCCTCTCCATGATGTTCAACATTTGTCCAGTCTTCCCAAGATAATATTTGGTTTAGTATGTCATGGAAACCAGGTCATTGGGTATTCTATGCAAGTCTCAATAAGTTCCAGGAGAGACCACAACAAGCAGATTTCCTGATTCTACACAATACACTATAGAAATATTGTCTGTGTTTACTCCTCTGAAAACTACACAGGTATCACTAAAGTTATAAACTCATAAATATCTTACTTTTTTCCTTAATAGAAAGTTGATTTACAGATGCAATTTCTTCATCACTTTATTTTCATCTTTTTAAATAATAATAATAATCATCCCATCCTTTTCTTCTGGAACAGTGAACCTTTCTGTATACTCATGAAGAATGAAGCTTTTACCATGGGGTGGAAAATTATAACATGTGTACACACACACACACACACACACAAACCCCCACACACTCCTCAGAGTTTGGTCTCAAGAGCCTAACACAAATGATCAATTGTGTCCCTGGAAGATTGGACTCAGGAGTCCCACAAAAATTAAAGCAGTGTTTCTAAAGACTTGGCCACATGATTCTAACACAAATAATCAAGGTATTTAAATAGAAAGAAAGAAAAAACTTCCTGTTTCAAAATAGCACACTACATAACATTTAAAATAATAATAATGCTATATAAGTGTCTCTAGAACCTTCTAGAATCAGGTAGGTAGCCGTGTTGGTCTGCCATGGTGGAAATAAATAAATAAATCTTGAAAAGATTATTAAAAAAACTATTCCAAAAATATCCTTTAAAAGAATCAAGTCCTTTTTTAAAAAAGTCCTAAAACAGTCTTTAAAAGAATCCTTCCAAAAGAAGTGTCCAGTAGCAGCTTAGAGACCAACTAAGTTATTCTGGGTATAAGCTTTTGTGTGCATGCACACTTCTTCAGATACTCTGAAACAGAAGTCACCAGACCCTCATATATAGTGGGAGGGTGGGGAGGAGTATTTCTCAGAAGGGTGGTGGGAATGGGTGCTTGGCTGATGGAACCTTCTGGTTTCAACTGGGCTTTCTTACACTCATTTCTTTCTTTCTTTTTTGAATAACGTTTTTATTTAGTTTCATGATACAGAGAGTTGTGTGACGTACGACTGGCTCAGTATTCCCCGCTCCATTTCCCCCCTCTGCTGTGTTCCTCCCACTTCTGCCATTCTTTCTTCTCCTTTTCGATCTCCAGAAGAGTTGCTGTCTGTTGCATTGCAATACTTGCCTATCTGAGGTCACTTTTAGTTGTCAAGCGATCAGTGATATTATTTTTGCCTCAATCTTTTATGTAACTGAGACTGAACACCTTGTGCTACGTCAGAGTTAAGGTGCTTTGCACATTGTAGTCTGGTCCTGACTTTTCCATGAAACAGAAGCTCAGCAGGGGATCTTCCCTTTTCTGGTGATGTGGCCCTGTAATTTAGTAATGCCAAATAAGAACCTGTGTAAGTCATAGGCTTTTTTTCAGCAAATGCTTTGCAATTTTCACTTTGATTTCTGCCAGCCCACTAGACTGAAGCCTCTGTATGTGGGACTAGAGGCAACATTGAAAAAATATATATAGTAAACTTCTTAAATACTTGTGATGCAATCTGAGGGTCATTATCATTCCTGAAAATCTGAGGTATCCCATGCCTGGGAAAAGATAGCTCTCAAGTACGATTCTCAATTGTGACTATTTTTGTGTAATTTTGTTGCAGAAAGAGGTTTGGAAGGGAGGTTCTTCAAACTCTCATAGTAGAGTTGATACAATTTTGATTTTTTGTATTATTTTATTGTTGTTAGCCACCCAGAGCCTGGCTTCGGCTGGGGAAGGCAGGATAAAAATAAAATTATTATTATTATTATTATTATTATTATTATTATTATTATTATTATTATTATTTTTCCAAGCACATTAAAATATACTTGGATTTGCATCTGCCACCATCCACCTTTAAACAAACATTTTCCCTGAAAATACTTCAGCTATAATAAATGATAGACACTTTAGCTTAGCAAGTAGGTGAAGATATCTACTCACATAGTTTCAAAAGTTGCAGCAGGCAAATCTCCATCCATTGGAAGTAAACAAAACAAAACAAAACAAAGAAGTAAAATGTTCTAAATGACTTAAAAGGAAAATAGCTTGGTTTCATTACAGAAAGGAAGATGCAATCTTTCAGTTAGCAAAGATGCAGGCTGTAAAATCACATTTTGGGAAGATTCAGTTCACTTGGGCTCTTTTGTAGCTGGGAGCCATGCTACAACTGCAGCTTGTTCCAGGAAGCAGCAGAGTGGAGGGACAGAGACTGCTTGGAGTCTGCTAACTCCACCTACCTAGCAACTTGATGTCTGTTGGATCTAGGAAGCTTTGGATCTAGGAATTCTTCATGTGGAATTACTTCCCCAATGTGAACTTCCTGTCTTCTATTTTGTTTTCTAAAAGGACAAGGCTTTTTATTGTATTTTTAAGATTTTGAAAGATTGTGCCAGTGATCTCTGTGTCAGAGTCCCTCACCAAAGATCAGAGCTGGACAACATGATTCATTTTCTAGGTGTTTAAACAATTCAACTTTCCCAAGTAACAGTTTTAAATCTTTGTGGCAATGTGTGTTTATTTAAACTGCAGCCAGGTGTTCTACTTACAGGTATGTGAAGGATGCCCTGTGTCCCCTTCTTGCCAACGCAGAGGTTCAAAGTAGTGAGAAGGAAGAAAAATAAACTTTTTTTAATAAATATTTTTATTCATTTTACAATACAAAATTAAAAGTACATCACAAGTATTTTCCACAGATACAATCTTTTGGACTTCCCTCAGCTCTTCTGCGAATCCTCCCTTTTTATTCTTTCTTCCGCATTTCTTCATTTAATATTGCCTTTTAGTAAAAAGAACCTTCTCCTTCCCTACTCCCTTTTTTACAATATTTCTAATATTATTCTTTCACAGAGCCTCTTGCAAACCAACAAACGTTGTTTGTTTATCACATATACTTTTCAAATAATCTACAAATTTACCAAAGTCCTCGGTGAACCTATGATCCCGTAGGTTTCGGATCCTTCCTGTTAATTTATCAAGTTCTGCATAGTCCATTAATTTCATTCTCCATTCTTCCATCGTTGGTAATTCTTCTTGTTTCCATTTTTGGGCCAGTAGTATCCTTGCCGCTGTTACTGCATATAGAAAAAGTTTACAATCTTTTCTATTTATTTCATTTCCTACCATTCCTAACAAAAATGCCTCTAGTTTCTTGACAAATGTATATTTCAACATTTTTTTCAATTCATTATATATCATTTCCCAGAAGCCTTTCATCTTTTTACATTCCCACCACATATGATAAAATGTTCCTTCTTCTTCTTTACATTTCCAACATTTATTAAACACTTTATACATTCTTGCTAACTTTACTGGCGTGGAAGAAAAATAAACTTTTAATGTATTTAAACTCATTTGGGTTCCAGTTTAATGATAACTCTTTTAAGGCACAACACTTCATTTTAGACATGCTTATTTATGTGAGGCACAATATCTAGTTTCAGGCAGACACTATTTACAGAGAACTTTAAAACCTCAGTCAGCATTCTTACTGAAACCTCTTCTTAGGTTAGACAGTTTTCACCTATAATTGGCATTTGTCCTAGCAACAATCTCACAGCCCCATCTAGAACTTTTTAATTCCCCCTCAGGGAATCAAATTGGTAATCCCTGTTTAACTAATTCCTAATTCCAATCAAGGCATGTCCATGTCTCCCTAGGTTCCTATCTAAATGACATACAATCCCTTTCTAGCCAATATGCAATCCCTCTATCTGTTTAACTGTCAAATTCTGCATTTGTGACTCCAGATTGGCTTTTGTTCTAAACAACTCTGACTAGTTGCTGACTCAAGGTCTGTCCATCACAATCACATTTACCTGTGCTCCTGTGTCCAGCTCTTATACCCTCACATTTGTCTCTAAGGGAGTGGTCCATTCCCATGCACCCGGTCTGTTTTTATTACAGTAGTGATGCAAAAGTCTGCCTCTGCGTTGTCCTGTATTTTCTTCTAATCCTGCCTTAGATGGCAACATAATTTTGTAGGTTGTATTTTTGCAAGCACTGTGACACTTCCTTATCAGAGGACAGTGTTTGTTTCTATGACTGCCTCCAAACTGCATGTACTTCTCTTCTTGAGATGTTAATTCACATTCCAGTAAATCTGTGAATTCCTTCCTCCCCCCCCCCCCGCCCCAATATGTTCATCTAGGTGTCATCACTTTTGTGAAATCCTGAATACTCTGTTCAAATCACTGTTTGCATGCTGTTGGGAGACAGAGCAGAGAGGAAATATGGCCTCTTACTATCCATAAATCAGAGGATTAAGGTCTGCTGAAATGTGTTCAGCCTGCTGTAGGCCACTTTTAGAATCATGCAACAGATCAGGGGGCTATAAGTAAGTACATAAATGGGTACATCAACAAGGCATGTGATCTGAAAAGCAAAAGCGTGAATGATCCAACTGAGCTGCATAAATGCAAGATGACCATGTGACACAGGGCAGATGTTGAATCTGCATAGCTAAATTTATCTGGAACCTGTAACTGGCAATGATGATGTTTTTCAGGAACTCCCTTTAATTATTCTTACACACAGAGAGTTCACCTTTTCAGAACAATCCTGGAAGATATATCTAGAGAAGATTGCCTCAAACCCAACAGTTTTGATAAAGCATTTTTGATCTCCTTATTTCTCATGCTATAGATTATTGGATTGAACATGGGTGGAACAAGACTATACATCACAGTTAATGCAAAGTCCCCATCAGATGGAGTCTTAGAGGGAGGCCTAAGGTAAGCAAAACATGCAGTGAAACAAAATACAGAGAAGACAACAAGGTGAGGTATGCAAGTGGAGAACGCCTTTTTCCTTCCCTGTACAGAAGGGATTTTCAGAACTGCAGTAAAGATGTGCACATAAGTGACAACAATGAAGACAGAACATCCAGACGCAACTATTGTACTCACCACTGTAGCTCCAATTTCCAATAGGTAGAAGTTTGAGCAGGCAAGTGTAAGTAACTGTGGGATCTCACAAAAGAACTGATTGACAATGTTGGAGCAGAAAGGGGTTGCAAAAGTTGCACTCGTGTGCATGACTGCATTAAAAATTCCAGCAACCCACACACCAGCAACCATTTGTTTGCAGGCTGCCCTGTTCATCACCATTTCATATTGTAATGGATTGCAAATGGCAACATAGCGATCATATGCCATGACTGTAAGAAGGAAAATATCAGTTGATAAGAAGAAAACAAATACAAGAACTTGAGCAACACATCCAGTGTAAGAAATGTGTCTGGTATTCATGAGAGAATTCACGATGGATTTGGGGATGGTGACTGATACAGTCCCTATGTCCTGGATGGCCAAGTTCATCAGAAAGAAATACATGGGAGTGTGAAGGTGGTGGTCAAAAGCTACAGCAGAGATGATGAGAAGATTCCCAAATACAGTTGCCAGATACAATGCCAGGAACAGAGAGAAGTGTAGAATCTGCAGTTTCCGTACAGCTGAAAACTCCAGGAGCAGAAATTCAGATTCATTGCCTATCTTTGCATTCATTACTAAAATGATTGGTGCTTCTAGAAGAAAACAGGAAGATAAGTATAGGTTTAAGTCCTCTAGTTATAACAAATATTTACTACTTTTGAAGAGGATTTTTGGATGTTGAAGGTAAAAGAAAGAAGTGAACAAAAAAGGAGAAACAATTATTTTTTATTCAAATGAGAATTTAGCTTTCAATTCCATATAGATATCATTATTTTTTTAAAAAAACTACTACTGTTTCAAAACTAGTAGATTGTGGTGTTTACAAGTTCTTGATGTTGATTGAATTCTAGAGGAGGAACACAGGAGTCCTTCTGCCATCATTTCCTTACTTGCTTTGTATGTGGAAATATGCTGAGGGCAGATGCACCTTGAGAGAATCCCCATATTTACAAAACATATTTTGATATTGTAATTCATGGTCAAAACTGAAGTAACTCTTAAATATAACTTGCTGCCTGTATGATGCAAATTCAAAATCAAGTTTCTTCTATTAAATTCCAATGTCCATAACAATCTGGGTCATGGACATGTTAAAAGCTTGATTCCTGATATCCCCCTTCACTCAGTGAGTCTTTTGCTGGAGTAACGGATAATAGTTCCATAAGACTCACACACTTGGCTCATATTCAACTGTATTTTGTATTCTAGGCCTAATGTTTAGTACTCCTTCTTAGTTAAGATCACACAGGTTTCAACTATTTTTATCTTTGTTATATGTTTTCAACCTTAATGCATGCTGCACACAAACCACATTGTTTTGCATGTAAAATGTATAGGCTTACAACTGCTTTGCGCTTACCCAGATATTTTGGCTGCCACATTATGCTAAGCCAAGGCAAGGTTCTTCAGCTCCCTTCTCACTCACTTGGAGCTGTTTTTTTCTTGGTTAATATTCATGGTTGGTGAGGAGAGAGTCTAACCACTAGTCTTGGCTTGGATGATAGGCTAAAACAAAACTTGGTGTAGCTTGAGCTGACCGTAAAAAGCATCATGGAGGAGCAAAGCTACTGTACTCTTCTCTCCATGAGATTCAGTATTTGTGCAGTCTTCCTAAGATAAAATTTGGTTTAGCATGTCATGGAAGCCAGATCATTGGGTAATCTACGTGAGTCTAAATAAGTTGCAGAAACCACAATAAGCACGTTTTCCCATTCTACACAATACAGTATAGAAATATTGTCTGCGTTTAGTCCTCTGAAAACTACCCAGGTATCACAACAGTTATAAACATATACTGGTAAATATCTTACTCTTTTCCTTAATAGAAAGTAGATTTCCAGATGCAAGTTCTTCATCACTTCATTTTCATCTGTATTTTAGAAAATCACCCCATCCTTTTGTTCTGTAACATTGAACATATGGGTATACTCTTGCAGAATGAAGCTTTTAACATGGAGTGGAAAATTATAACCTCTCTCTCTCTGTGTGTGTATGTATATGTGTATATGTGTGTGTGTGTGTGTATACACACACACAGATATACACATAAACACAGAGACACACACACACACCACTATATATATAATGCACTCCTCAGAGTTTGGTCTCAAGAGCCCAAAACAAATTAGCTATTGTGTCTCTGGAAACTTGGACTCAGGAGTTCCACTAAAATAAAAGCAGTGTTTCTAAAGACTTAGCCCCAGGAGTCTAACACAAATAATCAATGTATGTAAAAAACAAAACAAAACTTCCACATCTTATTGCTGCATAAGTCTGTCTGGAACCTTCTGGTTTCAACTGGACTTTCTCAGACTCATTTCTTTCTTTCTTTTTAAATAATGTTTTTATTTATTTTCATGGTACTGAGTTGTATGACGTATGACTAGCTCAGTGTTCCCCGCACCTTCTCTCCCCCCCCCCCGCTGTGTTTTGGTCAATGCTCTAAATTTCACCCAGGTGTTTATCTTGTGAATTGCCATGAGAGCTTGTGATGAAGGTTGGTTTTTAAATCTAATAAGTAGTAAAATAATAATAATAACTCTAAGGAAATACTATAGTATTTCACCGGGGGGGGGGGATAGTTGGAAGGGTATCCTTGAAACTACCATTTGCAATGCAGACATGGGGTTTCTCATCTGCTTCGGCTAATATTGGTATCCAAATAGAAATTTGTGGATTTTTTACATTCAAATTTAAGGGCCAGCACCTCTACTTCTATTTGTGTGTGGTTGCTTTTGGGGTTGGTGAGAGGGTGTGTAGCACATACTACTGGTCTCCAGAGTTTCCATATCTATGTGAGATTTAATGTGTATCACTGTTGACTTTGGTTGCCCTGGGTAAAATATAGTGACTGACATATGAATACATAAATTAAAAAGTTAACATTTGGTGGTTTTGGGTTTTTTTTATATAAAAAACATCCATTATAAAAGCAGTTCCTATGCCTACTCTGGAGGTAACAATGGACAATTCATAATCAGAATATTGTGTTCAAATCTTTAGATTATGTTAGAATGCCATGTCTGCAGAACATGAAGTTCTTTTCATTTATTCATAAAGATTCCATACATTTGAGTACTTCCAGCCTTGTGAGGTCCAAAGGAATTTTGCAAGGAACATGTGTCTCTTGTCTTTTTGGCTATAGTATTTAGATTTTATATACATCGTTCACTTTGCCCATTCCTCCAAAAACATAAGGGTACCTCTGCTCAACGTGAATGTCTTTTGATTGGCAAATTGTGTGTCATCTTTCAGTGAATCCCAGAGCATGACTAGTTTTTTCTCCAAGCAATGGTTCTGTATTCCCATACACTATCACAAATAGGATGAACTCTGTCTGTTCTGGGAAGCTGACCCCCAATTTCCTGTGTAGAATTACTTTCCCCGCATGGAACTCAATTTTCCAAAAGGATGTGGTTTTGTTTTTTAAGATTATGAGAATTGTGTCAGTGGCCACTGTGTCAGATTCCCTCACTAAAGATGGGAGGTGGGAAACATGACCACTTTCCTGGGTTTCTAAAAGATACAACTCTCCCTAGTAACAACACTGGAGACATTTTAACTCTTTGTCGGTAAAAAAACAGGCAGGTGTTCTTCTTATGGGAAGGATGCCCTGTGTCCACTTTTCTGCCACCAAAGGTTCAAAGTAATGAGGAGGCACTTCTGGAACAAAGATAGAATTTTATAGATTTACATTCATTGAGGATTCAAACTTAATAGTCAATCTCTTAAGGCACAACACTTCATTTTAGAAATGTTACTTGAGTGGGACGCAATAGTTTCAGGCAAAAACTCTTTAAACAGAACTTTTAAACCCCAGTCAAAACACTAGTTTAAAACTAGTCTCAGGATAGACTTTTCCCAACTAAAATGGATATTTGTGTCACTGCCTAGCAAGAATCCCACAGCCCCTTCTAGGGTTTTTTCCTTAGCCCCAAGGAAGCAAATTGGGTAGCCCTCTAAAACTAATCCCTAAATCCAATTAGAACAGGTCCTTCTCATCTGAAGTTCCTAAACAAGGGTTTATCCGCATTTTTCCTTTTCCCATGGCTAGAAACCAAGGATGTGAGTGGGGGTTTTTTCTCTCCTTTCTGTAGGAAAAGCCACTTTAGCTTTAAATAAAAAGAAATGACAATCCACAGAAAAGCTGATTGCCAGATGAATGCACTGGGTCAGAAAGGGTACACATGCACTATATGACAGACATTCCCTCTCTAAATGTATGATTAACAGGCTATGTGAACTGAGATGCAACATTATTAATGGTACATCTACGCTGGAGGAACACAAGATGTCCTTGTGACACCTGGCAGATTTTGAGTCTGCATATCAATATGTTTCTAGAGACTGTAACTGGTCATGATATCTCCACAGATCCCAATGCTTATACCTACAGAGAGAAGTGTAACCATTTCAGTATAAGTCTGGAAAAGATATTAATAGAAGAGTGCTTCACACCCAAGAGCTTTGATACAGCATTTTTAATCTCCTTATTTCTCATGCTGTAAATTATTGGATTGAACATGGGTGGTACAATGGTATACATAACAGTAATTGCAAAGTCCCCATTAGATGGAATTTTTGAGGGAGGCCTAAGATAAGCAAATGCTGCTGTGAAACAAAATACGGAGACTACAACAAGGTGAGGTATGCAAGTGGAGAATGCCTTTTTCCTTCCCTCAACAGAAGGAACTTTCAGAACCACAGTAAAGATATGTACATAAGTGACAACAATGAAGACAAAACATCCAGACATAAATGTTATACTCACTACTATAGCTCTAATTTCCATTAGGTATATGTTAGAGCAGGCAAGTGTAAGTAACTGTGGAATCTCACAGAAGAACTGATTGACAATGTTGGAGCAGAAAGGAGTCACAAAAGTTGCACTAGTGTGCATGGCTGCATTGAGAAAGCCAGAGACCCACACACCAGCAATCATTTGTTTGCAGGCTGCCCTGTTCATCACCATTTCATATTGTAATGGATGGCAAATGGCAACATAGCGATCGTATGCCATGACTGTAAGAAGGGAAACATCAGATGATGAGAAAAAGGAAAATGAAAGAACTTGAACAATACATCCAGCGTAAGATATGTGTCTGATATTCATGAGGGAATTGGCCATCAATTTAGGGATGGTGACAGAAACAGCCCCTAGGTCCTGTATGGCCAAGTTTATCAGAAAAAATACATGGGAGTGTGAAGATGGTGGTCAAAAGCTATGGCAGAGATGATGAGAAGATTCCCAAATACATTTACCATGTACAATACCAGGAACAGATAGAAGTGTAGAATCTGCAGTTCCCGTACAGCTGAAAACTCCAGGAGTAGAAATTCCGAGATAGAGGATTCATTGCCTATCTTTGCATTCATTACTAAAATGACTGGTGCTTCTAGAAGAAAATAGGAAGACAAGCACAGGTTTAAGTCCTCTTCTAATAATCAATATTTGTTATCCAAATATTGTTAATGTTAATGTTAGTTTAGGCCACAACTTTATTGGTTACAGAATGTGAGCGGTATTGGCTTAGGCATTGGCAACAACAGACTACACTCCTGCCTGCTTTGCAGGAAGTCTGTAGGGGTAAACCACCAATAGGGGGAGCCCTGCTGATGCGGATCAACTTGAGCATCCCCTGGAATCCTGAAGGGATCTTGGCATGGCCCTAGCCGCTCCACAGGCTTTGGATGAGATCCATATCCCCAGATTCCTTTAACGAAATACCCTTAAGCATGGAGGGGCAGGTGATGGCTGCAGTGGATCTTTTTTTATTTTACGGCTATTAGCCCATAAAATATGTACAAACATAAAAACACAGGGACATAAAAACAGATATATCCGACCACAGAAGGTGAACACCACGATGCAAGGATGGGTCATTGAGCAGAGCCAAGTGACAGCTTAGGGCCAGGAGAGCTCCAAGGGACGGATCACAGAAAAGGAAAACTGAAGTCGAACTCCGACATGCACTCTCATCATAACAGTCCAATTAGTTTTGATGTTGTTGTTGTTGTTTGGTGGTTTTTGAGTGTGAGATAACCGCATTCAGAAATCTCGCCACCTGCAGAGTTACAGAAGGATCTGTATCCTGCAAAAGCAGTGCGGCGTGTGACTCAGCAGGCCTGCCAACCAAGCGCAGTAAAGCAGGACCCAGGAATTTAGCCCTGGCTATGCTATGTAGGGGACAGTTGAACATTATATGTGAAAGAGATTCAACAGTTTCCCCGTCACACACGCATAGCGGAGACACCAAACCCTTGGAAAATCTGTGGTTCAGCAGGTTCGATGGAAAGACATTGAACCTTGCACGAATAAATGCCCCAGATTCCTTTAACGAAATACCCTTAAGCATGGAGGGGCAGGTGATGGCTGCACCTTTCCTCCCCCACACAACACTATTCCAATGCCTAAGCACTGGAGCCCAAAGCCCAAAGCGCACCACCAATACCTTCACACATGCAACCAACCTCTTATGCCTTTGATAATATCGGCCAACCAAACATTAATTTTGTGATGCCAAATAACGATCTGTTTTGAGTCCAAGTTCTGTCCATCCGTCTGTCGTCCCCTCCCCCCCCCCCCCCCCCGCAAATACTTTATAATCTTTACTTCACTTTCTGCCTGTCCACTAGAGTGGGACTTTTTGAGACTAGAAGTAACATGAAAAAAATTCTTAAGTACCTGTGATGCAAAATTACGGCCCATGCCTGGGGGGGAAATAGCTCTCAAGTGTGACTATTTCAGGATTCTTTAGATTCAGTTAGCACAATGGTTATTTCTCCAAGCACATTAAAACTTAACTGGATTCCCTGTAAAAATACTTCAGCTAGAACAAATCATAGACACTTAGCTTGGCAAATATGTGAAGATATTTACCTTACAGCAAGCAAGTCTCTATCCATTGGCAGTACAAAAATTAAAGAAGTAAAAGTGATCTCAAAAAGTGACTCGAAAAGAAAAGAGCTTCATTTTCTTGCAAAAAGGAACATGCAATCTTTTGGTTGCATGTTAAGATCCCCAGGAGCTTCCCAATAATAAAGGCACAAGATTGCTGTTTCAGCAGATGCATGGAACAAAAGTGTCAGTGTGCAAGTGAACAAAGAATTGCAAAATGGGATGAAGGCACAATTGCTGAGTTCACATTTGCCACATGAGTTTTGGGCTGAATCTTTATCATGTTTTTGTTATTCTTGGGTGAGAAAGGTTTCCAAAGGTATGGAATGTTCTCCTTTTGAGAAGCTGTTCCACAGAAAACCTTCTGTCACGCATTTTGAGGTTTTTGGATCTCAAATCAGGACTGAAACTCCAGATGGGGTGAAGAATGCTAGAGGCATTTTTGTGGGTTATGTAAAGGGTCTCTACAGAGTAATTTTGTCTGAATCTGGTCAGGTGATTCTCACAAAATTTCTAGAGAGTGCTCCTGAACAGGAGAGAGTAAATGTTCACACATTTCCTACTGAAGACAATTCAGATGATGATGATGATTTTAATGATTACAGTGGTACTGAGAGTGATAGTGATAGCTCGAAGAGCTCAGTTGACACAGTCATTGAGAGGAAATCTCACACAATGGCTAGACCTTCACAGGTGGAGGATGAACCACTGTTTACTATTGGAACTGGTTCTCCAAAGAGTCCTGAGACTGAACCAGTGAGCAGAGAGGATCAGCACCTTACACGCAGGTCCGAGAGAGTAACAAACGGTGTACCACCCAAGAGGTATTCAAAAGAGTTTGCTAACTCAGCTGTAGCATGTGTTACTATTGTTGACAACTCAAGACAGGTTAAAGCTGTGTCTAAGTCAGAGACAGAGACACAACAGGGAGTTGCTAAGCGTAACACTACATTCCCTAACCAAGGAAATGCAGATGCACTCATTCCTTGGAAGTCAGACAACCAGAGAGGTACACTGGGGAAACCTGTGGCGGGTAGTTCCAAGGGTGGAACTGAAACAACAGGGGAGTGTTATATGTATAACAACTATTTGTTTTCTTCTCTGGATCAAGCTTTGCTCGCAGCGCACATTGATTCATATGGGGGAGTATGTTACAATATAGAAGCAATGCTGCTGCGAGCTGATTGCTTGGAAACGTCACATGATGTTGGGAGTGTCTGTGGGAAACAGACAGCACCGGAATTAGCTCAGAGTGTAATATGAGCTGCACAGGAAGTGTTTGTTCAGTTTCTGTCTATCTCTTTCCCCTGCCGGGGGGCGGGGCAGGAAAGAGGGGTGCGTTCTTCTCACGCTGAGAAGGATCGCCTATCGCGACCTCTGCCTGGATCCTGCCGGGAGAGCAGACCGGGAGGTCAACAGGAGACCAAGCCGGGTGCCTGGGAGAGTTGCCAGTTTCTCCTGATAAAGGCTTGGAATCCAACAGTAAGATCCTCCCCCTATTGTGTGGGCAGGTAGTCCCTCCCTGTACCTAGCCTGATCACCTTGGCAACGCCTCCCCAGGCAGGATTGGGCAACTGGCTGAGGTAGGCAGAGACCTCCAGGTATCCCACCTGGAAAAGGCGAAGCCAAGCCTGTGCTAATGGTGCCGCATAGGGTCCAGGGGGTTGTGCACAACCACGTAAAGGGAGCCTCCCATTTAATGAGGTGAGTGGTCATTTCCAGAATCAGAAAGATGTACTCCATCTGACCTGTACAAAACCCCATCTTTGAAGGAAATGCCTGCATGGCGGATAACCGCACCTCCCAAGGCTAGGACCTTCTTGGCCACTGCACCATCCACACACTTTCTGGCCTTCTCGGTGGCAGCTGGGCAGTGGCTGCCGTGTCACACATGTCGCTGAAGCAATTGCAACCAAAATATTTTGAGTTCAGGGAGAGCTGCCATCAACTCATCCAAGTCCTCTTGCACGCTGGAACACAAACTTATGCTGAGGGAAGACGGCAAACCTTTTTGTGCAGCTGCACCACCAACGCTGGGGGAAGACCTTCACAGGTCACACTTGAATGCACCAAAGGGAGGAACTCCTCCCAAAGCATTCCCTATCTGGACATCCAGGATACGTTCACATGGGCAGGAAGGCCAAGATTGCACCCCAGTCTAGACTCGTCAGCGCGCTTGCCAGCCCAGTGCATGATGCTGTGGACAACAATCCAAATGGCATCATTGGCGACGCTTCCTGATGTAACCCTTGTCAGCATCAGACTTCCAACAAGCCTTATTCATAATCCTGTCCACTGACAGGCCCCAGTGTGCAGCCTTTGTAGCAGCACCTATTGGGAAGGAATTAGGCAGTAGGCAAGTCGCAGGCTGCAATAACTCGCGCACGACATGAGCAAATTGATGCCTGGCTAACAGGGACCCATTTTAGTGCTCTAGGAGCGGGCCAGCCCCCAGGGGGATGAAGAGCCCTAGGCAAGGGCCTGCCTCACCAGTGACCGGAAGCCTGATGGTGGCACCCCTGCCCACTAGGTCTGTCTTAGAGCTCCTGACTCTAACAACAAGCTCCAAAGCAGATAAGGAAAAGTCCTGAAGCAATAAGCCTCCAGACTCTCCACCCCATGCTGCCTCCAACACAATTTCCCCAACTCTCAGTACACCAAAACTGCAATGGAATACTGAAAGGAGCCTCGCCTCGATCTTTAACCAGAGACAAATCTTAACATGTTGCGGATACTGCATAGAAGGTCAAAATTGACCGGTTTGCTGCCCGCTGTCCTGTGAGGTTGCAGCCTATTCCCACCTTCCAAGGCCCTGTGTATGACAAACTTTTCACAAAGGTCTCTGGAAAAGAAAGCTTTATTATAACAGAAATTGCAGTGGACTGAAATCTGATAGTTTTCAGCACGTCCAATCTGCAGCAGGTGGGCCAACATTATGAACTGTGCTCAGAAACGTACTGGGAGGCAATGTAGGTCTTTCAAGACCAGTGTTGTCATTTCATCTAGCTGCTGTCACTCCTCTGAAAACCTGAATAGTCTGTTAAAATGGCTCTTTGCATGATGTGGGGTGATAGAGTAGACAGGAAATATGACCTGTTACTATCCATAAACCAGAGGATTAAGTGCTACTGAGATGTGTTCAGCCTGTTATAGGCCACTTTGAAAACCATGCAAGTGAACAATGAGCTATAAACTTCAACATACATACATAAATGTATTATCAACATGTCATGAGATCTGATGAGCAAAAGTGTGATAGAGCTGAGCTGAAGGAATGCAAGATGACCATTTGAAACAAGGCAGATGTTGAGTTTGAATATCTGAATCTATTAGGAAAATTTAACTTGAAATGATGCTGTGTTCCAGGAACTCCCTTTAATTATACCTTTTCAAAACAAGCCTGGAAAATATATCCAGAGGAGATTTCCTCAAACCCAACAGTTTTGATAATGCATTTTTTATCTCCTTATTTCTCATGCTATAGATTATTGGATTGAACATGGGTGGTACAAGACTATACATCACAGTTAATGCAAAGTCCCCATCAGATGGAGTCTTAGAGGGAGGCCTAAGGTAAGCAAAACATGCAGTGAAACAAAATACGGAAAAGACAACAAGGTGAGGTATGCAAGTGGAGAAGGCCTTTTTCCTTCCCTGTACAGAAGGGATTTTCAGAACTGCAGTAAAGATGTGCACGTAAGTGACAACAATGAAGACAAAACATCCAAACACAACTATTATACTCACCACTATAGCTCCAATTTCTATTAGGTAGAAGTTTGAGCAGGCAAGTGTAAGTAACTGTGGGATCTCACAAAAGAACTGATTGACAATGTTGGAGCAGAAAGGGGTTGCAAAAGTTGCACTTGTTTGCATGACTGCATACAGAAGGCCAGCGACCCACACGCCAGCAACCATTTGTTTGCAGGCTGCCTTGTTCATCAACATTTCATATTGTAATGGATTGCAAATGGCAACATAGCGATCATATGCCATGAGTGTAAGAAGGAAAATATCAGATGATAAGAAGAAAAGAAACAAAAGAACTTGAGCAACGCATCCAGTGTAAGAAATGTGTCTGGTATTCATGAGAGAATTCACGATGGATTTGGGGATGGTGACTGAAACAGCCCCTAGGTCCTGGATGGCCAAGTTCATCAGAAAGAAGTACATGGGAGTGTGGAGGTGGTGGTCAAAAGCTACAGCAGAGATGATGAGAAGATTCCCAAATACAGTTGCCAGATACAATGCCAGGAACAGTGAGAAGTGTAGAATCTGCAGTTCTCGTATTGCTGAGAACTCCAGGAGCAGAAATTCAGAAACAGAGGATTCATTACTTATTTTCTCCTTCATTAATAAAAATCTTCCTGTCACTGGAAGAAAACAGAAAGATAAACATTGGTTTAAGTCCTCTTGTGATAACAAATATTTACTACATTGGAAGAGGGTTTTTGGGATGTTTAAGGTAAAAGAAAGAAGTGAACCTAAAAGGAGAAACAATAAATATTTATTTAAATGAGAAGATAGCCTTCAACTCCATATAGATAATATATCATTATTTTAAAATAAACTTCCCACTGTTTCAAAACTAGTAGATGTTCTCAAGCTCTTGAAGTTTAATGCTGCCACTGCTAGAGGAGGAACACAGGAGTCCTACTGCCATTATTGCCATACTTGCTTAGTATATGGCAATATGCAGAGGACAGATGTACCTTGAGAGAATTCCCATATTTGCAAAAGGTATTTTGATATTGTAATTCAGCATCAAAACTGAAGTAACTCTCAAATATAAGGGGATAACTTGCTGCCTATATGATGGAGATTCAAAATCAAGTTTATTCTATTAAATGCAATGTCCATAACAATCTGGGACATGGACATGTTAAAAGCTTGATTCCTAATATCCCTGTTCTTTCAGTGAGGTCTTTGGCAAGAGTCACTGATAATAGTTCCACATGTCTCACACACTTGGCACATACTCATCTATATTCTAAATTCTTGGCCTAATGTTTAGCTCTCCCTGCTAGTTAAGATCACACAGGTTTCAACTGTTCTTATATTTGTTATATGTTTTTAACCTTAATGCATGCTGTGCACAAACCACATTGTTTTGCATGTAAAATGTATAGGTTCAAAGCTGCTTTGCTCTTCCCCAGACCTTTTTGCTACCTCATTATGCTAAGACAAGAAAAGGTGCTTCAGCTCTCTCCTCACTCACTTGGAGCTGCAGTGAAGGTTTGTTCTTGGTTGAAGTTCATGGTTGGTGAGGAGAGAGGCTAACCGCTAGTCCTGTTTTGGATGACATGCTGAAACAAAATTTGGTGCAGCTTGAGCTGACAGTAAAGAGTATCATGGAGGAGTAAAGCTACGGTGCTCTCCTCTCCATGAGCTTCAACATTTGTGCAGTCTTCCCAAGATAATATTTGGTTTAGTATGTCATGGAAACCAGGTCATTGGGTATCTATGTGAGTCTCAATAAGTTCCAGGAAAGACCGCAACAAACAGGTTTCCTGATTCTACTCAATACACTATAGAAATATTGTCTGTGTTTACTCCTCTGAAAACTACACAGGTATCACTAAAGTTATAAACATTTAAATGTCTTACTTTTTTCCTTAATGGAAAGTTGATTTCCAGATGCAATTTCTTCATCACTTTATTTTCATCTTTTTAGAAAAAGAATAAAAAATCATCCCATCCTTTTCTTCTAGAACAGTGAACCTATCTGTATACTCATGCAGAATGAAGATTTTACCATGCGGTGGAAAATTATAACATGTGTACACACACACACACACACACACACACACACAAACCCCCACACACTCCTCAGAGTTTGGTCTCAAGAGCCTAACACAAATGATCAATTGTGGCCCTGGAGTCCCACAAAAATTAAAGCAGTGTTTCTAAAGACTTCGCCACATGATTCTAACACGAATAATCAAGGTATTTAAATAGAAAGAAAGAAACAACTTCCTGTTTCAAAATAGCACACTACATAACATTTAAAATAGTAATAATGCTATATAAGTCTCTCTAGAACCTTCTAGAATCAGGTAGGTAGCCGTGTTGGTCTGCCATGGTGGAAATAAATAAATAAATCTTGAAAAGATTATTAAAAAAACTATTCTAAAAAAATCCTTTAAAAGAATCAAGTCCTTTAAAAAAAAAAGTCTTAAAACAGTCTTTAAAAGAATCCTTCCCAAAAAAATATTATTATTTTTTAAAAATTGTCCAGTAGCAGCTTAGAGACCAACTAAGTTATTCTGGGTATAAGCTTTTGTGTGCATGCACACTTCTTCAGATACTCTGAAACAGAAGTCACCAGACCCTTATATATAGTGGGAGGGTGGGGAGGGGTATTTCTCAGAAGGGTGGTGGGAATGGGTGTTTGGCTAATGGAACCTCTGGTTTCAACTGGACTTTCTTACACTTATTTCTTTCTTTCTTTTTTGAATAACGTTTTTATTTAGTTTCATGATACAGAGAATTGTGTGATGTACGACTGGCTCAGTATTCCCCACTCCATTTCCCCCCTCTGCTGTGTTCCTCCCACTTCTGCCATTCTTTCTTCTCCTTTTCGATCTCCAGAAGAGTTGCTGTCTGTTGCATTGCAATGCTTGCCTATCTGAGGTCACCTTTAGTTGTCAAGCTATCAGTGATATTATTTTTGTCTCAAACTCTTATGTAACTGAGACTGAACACCTTGTGTTACGTCAGAGTTAAGGTGTTTCACACATTGTAGTCTGGTCCTGACTTTTCCATGAAACAGAAGCTCAGCAGGGGATCTTCCCTTTTCTAGTGATGTGACCTTGTAATTTAGTAATGCCAAATAAGAACCTGTGTTAGTCATAGGCTTTTTTTCAGCAAATCCTTTGCAATTTTCACTTTGATTTATGCCAGCCCACTAGACTAAAGCCTCTGTATGTGGGACTAGAGGTAACATTGAATATATATATATATAGTAAACTTCTTAAATATTTGTGATGCAATCTGAGGGTCATTATCATTCCTGAAAATCTGAGGTAACCATGCCTGGGAAAAGATAGCTCTCAAGTGCTATTCTCAATTGTGACTATTTTTGTGTAATTTTGTTGCAGAAAGAGGTTTGGAAGGGAGATTATTCAACCTCTCACAGTAGAGTTGATACAATTGTGATTTCTCCAAGCACATTAAAACTTAGTTGGATTATATCTGCCACCATCCACCTTTAAACAAACATTTTCCCTGAAAATACTTCAGCTATGATAAATGATAGACACTTTAGCTTAGCAAGTAGGTGAAGATATCTACTCACATAGTTTCAAAAGTTGCAGCAGGTAAATCTCCATCCATTGGAAGTAAATCAAACAAAACAAAACAAAACAAAACAAAGAAGTAAAATGTTCTAAATGACTTAAAAGGAAAAGAGCTTGGTTTCGTTACAGAAAGGAAGATGCAATCTTTCAGTTAGCAAAGATGCAGGCTGTAAAATCACATTTTGGGAAGATTCAGTTCACTTGGGCTCTTTTGTAGCTGGGAGCCATGCTACAACTGCAGCTTGTTCCAGGAAGCAGCAGAGTGGAGGGACAGAGACTGCTTGGAGTCTGCTAACTCCACCTACCTAGCAACTTGATCTCTGTTGGATCTAGGAAGCTTTGGATATAGGAATTCTTTATGTGGAATTACTTCCCCATTGTGAACTTCCTGTCCTCTGTTTTGTTTTCTAAAAGGACAAGGCTTTTTATTTTATTTTTAAGATTTTGAAAGATTGTGCCAGTGATCTCTGTGTCAGAGTCCCTCACCAAAGATCAGAGCTGGACAACATGATTCATTTTCTAGGTGTTTAAACAATTCAACTTTCCCAAGTAACAGTTTAAAATCTTTTTGGTAATGTGTGTTTATTTAAACTGCAGCCAGATGTTCTACTTACAGGTATGTGAAGGATGCCCTGTGTCCACTTATTGCCAACCCAGAGGTCAAAGTAGTGAGAGGAAGAAAAATAAACTTTTAATGTATTTAAACTCATTGTGGGTTCCAGTTTAATGATAACTCTTTTAAGGCACAACACTTCATTTTAGACATGCTTATTTATGTGAGGCACGATAGCTAGTTTCAAGCAGACACTATTTACAGAGAACTTTAAAACCCCAGTCAGCATTCTTACTGAAACCTCTTCTTAGCTTAGACAGTTTTCACCTATAATTGGCATTTGCCATAGCAAAAATCTCACAGCCCCTTCTAGGATTTTTATTTTCCCCTCAGGGAATCAAATTGGTAATCCCTGTTTAACTAATTCCTAATCCCAATCAAGGCATGTCCATGTCTCCCTAGGTTCCTATCTAAATGACATATAATCCCTATCTAGCCAAAGCCATTTCCGAGCTTGGGAGGAGAGGGGGTTGTGGGCTACCCCCTCCCACACACGCGGGGGCTGGCCTTTTGCCCCCCCAAGATCCAGGGAATCCCTGGGCGTGCCTTTGACCTGGCCCGCCAATCGGCGGGCAGGGGAGGCGTGGCCTAGCCAACTTAAGGCCAGGCACGCCCGGGGACCGCCCTCTTTCCCCGTTCCAGCTGAGCGGTTTTCCCATCCCATCCACCCTTAGGCTTAGCTAGCTATGACCTTGCTATGGACTCCGGTTGGTCGCCGGAAGGGGCCTGGTAGGAATTTTTCCAATTTGGCGCACTTCCAGCCTTTTGGTTTCTTCGCCTACCTCGTGGCAAACGTCACAACTTCCGCGGTATTGGTGGTTAGGCATTGGCAGGGGTTAATTGTTATGCAAATGAATGGGGGGGAGGAAGCGCCATCACCTTCCCCCAAGGAAAGGGTAGTCCGGTAGAGGACTCCGGGGGGCGTTGCCTTATCCGAAACCTAGGGAGGTAAGGGCCTCCGGCACGCCCCTGAGCGGTGACACCCGTGGGATCCTAGTTGGCGTACTTCAACAGGACTCCAACGGCTTGTGGATAACCCTTCCCGGTCTCCATGCCGGGTAGTCGATAGGAGCCAATGCCTAAGGCCAATACCTTTCAATTCTGTAATCAATAAAGTTGTGGCCTTTTTATGCCCATTAACCTTAAATAACGTGTCCAGTGTCTTCATTTCACATGGGGGAGGGGACTTGCCACGCAATATGCAATCCTTCTATCTGTTTAACTGTCAAATTCTGCATTTGTGACTCCAGATTGGCTTTTGTTCTAAACAACTCTGACTAGTTGCTGACTCAAGGTCTGTCCATCACAATCACATTTACCTGTGCTCCTGTGTCCAGCTCTTATACCCTCACATTTGTCTCTAAGGGAGTGGTCCATTCCCTTGCACCCGGTCTGTTTTTATTACAGTAGTGATGCAAAAGTCTGCCTCTGCATTGTCCTGTATTTTCTTCTAATTCTGCCTTAGATGGCAACATAATTTTGTAGGTTGTATTTTTGCAAGCACCGTGACACTTCCTTATCAGAGGACAGTGTTTGTTTCTATGACTGCCTCCAAACTGCATGTACTTCTCTTCTTGAGATGTTAATTCACATTCCAGTAAATCTGTGAATTCCTTCCCCCCTCCCCCTCCCCAATATGTTCATCTAGGTGTCATCACTTTTGTGAAATCCTGAATACTCTGGTCAAATCACTGTTTGCATGCTGTTGGGGGACAGAGCAGACGAGAAATATGGCCTCTTACTATCCATAAATCAGAGGATTAAGGTCTGCTGAAATGTGTTCAGCCTGCTGTAGGCCACTTTTAGAATCATGCAACAGATCAGGGGGCTATAAGTAAGTACATAAATGGGTACATCAACAAGGCATGTGATCTGAAAAGCAAAAGCGTGAATGATCCAACTGAGCCGCATAAATGCAAGATGACCATGTGACACAGGGCAGATGTTGAATCTGCATAGCTAAATTTATCTGGAAGCTGTAACTGGCAATGATGATGTGTTTCAGGAACTCCCTTTAATTATTCTTACACACAGAGAGTTCACCTTTTCAGAACAATCCTGGAAGATATATCTAGAGAAGATTGCCTCAAACCCAACAGTTTTGATAAAGCATTTTTGATCTCCTTATTTCTCATGCTATAGATTATTGGGTTGAACATGGGTGGTACAAGACTATACATCACAGTTAATGCAAAGTCCAGGTCAGATGGAGTTTTAGAGGGAGGCCTAAGGTAAGCAAAACATCCTGTGAAACAAAATACGGAGAAGACAACAAGGTGGGGTATACAAGTGGAGAAGGCCTTTTTCCTTCCCTGAACAGAAGGGATTTTCAGAACTGCAGTAAAGATATGCACGTAAGTAACAACAATGTAGACAAAACATCCAAACACAAATGTTATACTCACTACTAAAGCTCCAATTTCTGCTAGGTATAGATTAGAGCAGGCAAGTATAAGTAACTGTGGGATCTCACAGAAAAATTGATTGACAATGTTTGAGCAGAATGGAGTTGCAAAAGTTCCACAAGTGTGCAGAACTGCATAGAGCAGACCAGCAACCCACACACCAGCAATCAATTTTAGACAGGCTGCCCTGTTCATCACCATTTCATATTGCAATGGATTGCAAATGGCAACGTATCGGTCATATGCCATGACTGTAAGAAGAGCAAACTCAGATGAGATAAAGAAAACAAATAAGAGGATTTGAGCAACACATCCAGCATAAGATATGTATCTGGTATTCATGAGAGAATTGGCTATGGATTTGGGGATAATGACTGAAATAGCTCCTTGGTCTTGGATGGCCAAGTTCATCAGAAAGAAGTACATAGGAGTGTGAAGGCGGCGATCAAATGCTACTGCAGAGACAATGAGAAGATTCCCGAATATAATTGCCAGGTACAATACTAGGAACAGAAGGAAGTATAGAATCTGCATGTCTCGTATTGCTGAGAACTCCAGGAGTAGAAACTCAGACACAGCAGATTTGTTATCTATTTTTGCATTCATAACTAAAATGCTTTCTGCCTCTGAAATAAAACAGAGAGATGAACATTGATTAAATCCTGTTCTGATAACAAATATTTACTAAACTCTATCTTAAAAATGTATCACAGTGGTTTACAAAACTGTAAAAAACATAAATGTTCTATCTCTTTCCTTGCTATACTTTAGGCATATGCTAAATGCAGCAGAAACAATCTGCAGAGGTAAGATGTTTCTCTCCATAATCTCCATACTCACAAAACACATTTTTATATTGTAATTCAATATTAGAATTGAAAAACTAGCTCTTAAGTCTCACAAGATAACTTGCTACCCAAATCAAGTTCAAGGTTCTTGTATTAAGTGACTTAGGTGTCTGATTCCTTATATGCCTGTCTTATCACCAAGGTATTTGGCATATTCTTATGGTTCACCCAAATGACTTGTATCGTTATTCTGGGCCAAATTTTCAGGAACACCTTCCCAGCTAAGACCAGACAGAATTTAACTGGGTTTTTTTAAAAAATATTTTTTTAAAAAATGCCCATTTCTAACCTTAATGCACACTGCACACAGAATATGTTTTTGTCGTTGTTCAGTCATTTAGTCGTGTCCGACTCTTCATGACCCCATGGACCAGAGCACAGCAGACACTCCTGTCTTCCACTGCCTCCCGCAGCTTGGTCAAACTCAAGTTCATAGCTTTGAGAACACTGTCCAACTATCTTGTCCTCTGTTGTCCCCTTCTCCTTGTGCCCTCAATATGTTTTTAAGAATATACAAATGAATGGGCTCCCGGAGAGAAGCTCACAACTGTTCTACTCCTCCTCAAATCTTTTTGCAGCTACACTGTGTTAAATTAAGCCAAGGTGATTAAGCTCTCTCCTCACAAATTAGGATCTGTAATCAAGGTTTGCTCTTGGTTACTGCTGGTGGTTACTGAACAGAGAGCTTAATCACTAGTCCTGGTTTGGATGGCATGCTAAGGGAAAGCTTGGTATAAGGACCAGGGAGGAGCACAGCTACTGTAGGTGTCTTTCCAGAAGACTGCACAATTGTGAAACCTCACAAATCTAAGTTTTGTCTTAGCATGTCATGCAAAGCAAGCCATTGTGTATGCTGAGCACAGTATATACAGATATTAGGAGAGAACAATAAACCAGCACGATAGTACTATTGTCTGCATTCAGATCTCAGGAAACTACCCAGGCAATAACTAAAATTATAAAAATGCAAATGCCTTACTCTTTTTCTTAGTAGATAATATATTTCCAGATGCAATTTCATCACTACTTTAGGGTGTTCTGTATTCTTTGATCCACTCAATGAGCTTTGTTAAGAAATCACACTCTCCATTTCTTTCTGAGGCAGTGAAATTGTTTGTCTGCCCTCACATTTGAAAATGTTTGTATACCCTTGCAAAATGACGCCTTTACTATGGGGATCAGAATTATTACTACAGTATTTATGTTCCTGGGAGTTTGATCTCAGGAGCACAACCCAAATTAGCAATTGTGTCCCTGGAAGCTTGTACTGAGTAGTCCAGAAAAAAACAGCAATAGTGTTTCTTGTGACTTGGTCCCAGGAGTGCAATACAAATAACCAATCAAAATATGTAAATAAATGTTAACAGTCTCGTCTATATTTCTGATAATGGGTCTCTTTAGGTGCATGAGACTACATTAGCAAACATGAGCACTAAATTCTTCTTAACCACTAATTTGAATAATTCAGTGATCTGAACCAATAAAAAGTTTAAGATTACAATCATGTCAGGTGTGGCATCATTCAAAGTAATGAATATCATGCTCTTGAGGCTAGTGATCTGTTCCCAGCTAGTGCACTAAATCTAACTGTATACATAAAATGTAGCATATGAAAGACACACACGTTTTTAAAACTGTGTATACATCAGGGACTGGCTGGATGAGGAGGTGGGGACCTCCCGGCCTGGAGCCCCCCAGGGACTTCAAGGGAGAGGACCCCAGGTCCTGGTGCTGGGACAGCTGGGAAAAAAGCTAGGAGATGATGGAAGCAGGAGGTTGGAGTGATCAGGGGGTGGGGTGGGGGGTCAGAAGCAGGTCCTTCCAGGACAGGGCTGTTATTTTATTTGAGTCCATTGCATTTCAAGCCTCTAGCCTTTTCTAGGGGCCCAGCACTTTCCTGTCAGCCCTTGTGGCAGTATATCCTTATGTACAGCCAGGATTGGTTGAAAACTCTAATGAGTACACTCATTTTCCTGCATATACAGAAGGAAGACTCAGGAAGCAGTAATTAATTAGCTGCAGTCTGGTCAGAAGCAGCCTTCAGTGTCAATGAGACAGCCCAAATTGGGTGGCCACACACTGAAGCCAACTCCCTCTTTTTACTTTGCTGCCTCTTAGTGGAACAAGATTTATTTTAGGGTTATGCACTGGATTCAGTCAAGGCCCAAGGCCTGAGCAAAACTGGGCCTATTTGGACATTGGACAAGTTGGATTCACATACCCTCCAACATGCCTCTGGTAAAAATAGGGACATTTCTCACTCCCCCTCAACTGACCCTCCTCAACCCCTCTTTTTCGTCTCCCACCCAGCAGAAGAAGAGCAGGCGCCACCACCACTATAACAATGGGACACAACGCACACCATCCTGGAAAAAAACCTCTTAATCCCATTTTTACTCATTTTCTTCTTTGGTAGATCTACAAAAAGAAAATCGCACACCAATAAATAAATTTTAGAAGGGAGCAAATTCAGATGCAGACACACAAAGCATTTTTTAAATCAAGAAAGAAAGAAAGAAAGAAAGAAAGAAAGAAAGAAAGACTCCTTGCACTCTGCTGCACTCCCTTTTCCTCCCCACCCAGGGTGGCCCTGCCTTCTGCCTGCATCTCAGAGTTGGCACATCACACTAGGTTGTTGCTCAGTGGCAGCAGCTTCTCCTCCTCCTCACCTGCTCTCCAGCACCTGCTACGAGTTGCCCAAAGGAGGAGGCCCACAGTGGTGGCGATAGAGAGGCAACTCCCTTGACAGCCACCACTGCTGCCACAACCACCGCTCGGCACAAGGGCTGGCTCCTCCTCCCCGGGCTTGGAGCTGGTGGCACTAGCAGGGGAAATAGGGACATTCTGGATTCAAATCAGAAGCTAGGATGGGTCAAGGTGGGTGGCTCAGGGTGATCCATGGCTGTCAGAGGGAGAGGCAAGCAGGTGTGGAAAACCCTGCCAGAGCCTCTTTTTGATAGCTGGTTGTGTCTTTTGAAAGAAGGTAGGCCCAACTAACTTCCTGCCTGACACACCCCTTTTGTCTGTTGAGCAGAGGCCTTGAACTTGCAGAGTGAAGGGAAAAGGAAAGACACTTTTGGAGCATCACATGCACCCTGCAGGATCACCCTCTTAGCTGAAAATATGTCGAGTGGAGGGGTTGATCCTTTGGGGAGGCACCCTCAGCCTCTGTTGGAAGGGTGTAGGAGACAGAAAGTCTCCTTACCCCAACCTCTTTCTGGACTACATGTTTAATTAAGCATTAGCCCCCGCCCCTGAACTTATTTCTGACTGGATTTGGGACAAGGTGGAGGTCCCCAGATTGACCCACGGTATGTAAACTTGGTGCCTTCCCAGATTGAAGCCATGGAGGCGATTGGGAAGGTGCCAACAGTCCTAATTTATTTTGCCACAATTTGAACTGGGGTGGGCTCACCTCTTTACGTGGGTGTCTGAAAACCTGCAGGAGTGGAGACTGCATCTGCTGTTGTTGTTAAAGTTCCAGCAAAGTCTGTAGGGTTTAACCCACTGGGACCTCTGACTAGCAGCAGTCAAGCTTTGGAGCAAGAGATCCTGGTGCTCCACATCTCAATGTAAAGAAAGGTCTAAGATGGCCCTTAGATGAGAATTATTGCCATACTTAACCCACACAGTGCCAGAAAAGTCATAGAAAGCACAGGGGACAGTGTCCTGATATTTATTCACAGACTGGTCCCACATACATGATGTATGTCTTCAGCCATTTAGGCCACTTTCAGCCCACCTTTTCTTTTCTTTTTCCTTAAGAAGTTATTTGTTTTAAGTCTCCTCCACTTCCTTCAGCGTGATTTCAGACTCCTAAAACCAATAAAGTAACCTTCCATTCAAATCTTCTCCTTGGTCATACACAGAGATAGACAGGCACATTTTATCATTTTTCACTGTTTTAACAAAATGTGATTAGTGGCCATTTGGAGTATGTGAATCAAACAGGAAAAAAAGAAGAATGTAATGAAAGAGATGGGTTTAGCTCACATGAGTAATCATACTTTCTCCTTCATCATAATTCAGCTCATTTGTTACTAATTAAGTTCTTTTGGAAACACAAAGAAAACTTTTAGACATCAAGAACACATTTGCCTCATCTACGTAGTTATGCTGGACTCTTGAGAGCAAGACACCCCAAGCCCCAAAGCAACATAAATCTCCTTCATTTGCCAGTATTTTTAGATGCTCCTGGCAAACCTTGTGGCTGGCTCATAAACATTATAGTTACAGCATTTGCCAGCACAATATTCTTGAGTGCATAGAGAAGAATTTCATGCTAAGGGGAAATGACTCTATGAATGAAAAAGTAAGTCATTCTTTTAAGCTATTCCATTAGAAGTTTTCATGTTTTGCCTCATGCTCTGTCATCCATGATTCTATTCTTTCTCCATTTGTCTATGGTGTGGTGTGGTGTGGTTAGGACTTGAGGAGTAAAGCAGATCATCTTCTCAGCCTTAAGCTAACTAGAAGTATGATGTTAGTATATATAAATCCACATATCATTTCTTAAATAAGAATATTGTTTTCAATAAGATTCAAAACAAAATTATTGGTTCTAGGTCATATCTGAATTCCCCCCTCTCTCCTTCTCTCTCTCTATCTGTGTATGTATATGTCTCTGTGTGTACACACACACACACCACATTACATTACATCACATCACTGAAACCATAAGACAGGTTCTTTCTTAGAACCACAAATACTGACTAAAAAAATGCTCAGCCTGAGAGCATGGGGTAAAAAAAGCAAAGACTGAAACTATATTAAATCAAGGTGGTGTTTTTTCTGTTTGTTTGTTTGTTTTCAAATTTAGCAAGGAAAAGTGGGGAAGCATGTGGTGAATGTTTTTGGAGTTTGTAAAACTCCATACCTGGGTTTAAGAAGAAACCTGTGTCCCTCCAAAAAATTAAGTTTCATCATCCCTGACCATTGGCTATGCTGCCTGGGGTTACAGAGAGTTGGTAAACAACAATAACAGGAGAGCCACTGGTGCCTCATCCTTGGAGTAAATATTAGAGTTGGTTCAGATAAAATTTCAGGAGGCTTTTGGCACCAAACCTCACATCATCCTGGCTTCTCTTCTTCTTTGCAGTCACCCAGAAAGACATTCTGAGTAGGTATTTGTAAATAACAGCTCCGTTTAAACCACAGAGCCTAGGACTTGCCAATCAGAAGGTCGGTGGTTCGAATTCCCGCAACGGGGTGAGCTCCAGTTGCTTGGTCCCTGCTCCTGCCAACCTAGCAGTTTGAAAGTATGTTAAAGTGCAAGTAGATAAATAGGTACCGCTCCGGCGGAAAGGTAAATGGCGTTTCCATGCGCTGCTCTGGTATGCCAGAAGTGGCTTAGTCATGCTGGCCACATGACCCGGAAGAACTGTCTGCAGACAAACGCCATCTCCCTCGGCCAATAAAGCGAGATGAGCGCCGCAACCCCAGAGTCGGTCACGACTGGACCTAATGGTCAGGGGTCCCTTTACCTTAAGGATTGTTAGAAAGCTTTTTGCTTATTACAACTACTGGGTTTTGTCCCTATTCCAGGAATGACTAACTTGGAAAGGTGATACAATTAATAATAATAATAATAATAATAATAATAATAATAATAATAATAATAATTTATTTCTACCCCACCCATCTGGCTGGGTCTCCTCAGACACTCTGGGTGGCTTCCAACAAAAGATTTAAAATACATTAAAACAGTCATTAAAAACTTCCCTAAACAGGGCTTCCTTCAGATGTCTTTATTTACCTGTTGCTTACTAGGCTAATGGGGAGGTGGGCAGGGCAGTGGGGAAGTCCGTTGGGGGGGGGGGCTCACTGGCAGAGTCACTTTTTGCTGGCAAGTGACAACAATGACACTGTCAAAAAGTTGGCAGCAAGGCACAACTCCATTATACCAGCCACTCCTGCTCTGTTCTGTGTTCTCATATATATCATTATTGTATAAATATTACGCATTATGTTACAATGATTACATCTTTATGAAGACTTTTTCTCTCATGTAATCCATATTTAATGTAAGCTTAATGAAAGTACAATATACTGTATGCTAGGATCTATAGGAGACACAGTTGTATGTTCTTTATCTCACACATTCTGGTTAACATCAGCAAATTATGGTTTCCTTAGCTATTGTTATGTGAGAGGAGAACTTCATAGTAATAGGAAACCTACTGCAACACATTCTGCTCTCTGCCTTTTTTGAATCTCACCTGACGGACATTACTAAATTCAATTTGAATTAATAGCACTTGAGGTTAACTCTTCTTTAGACCATGCAATAATGTTAACAACTTTCTTCCTTTTTTTCCTTCCATAGAGCATTTTGCAATTTAAATCAGAGATGAAAAGATGTCTAACGAAACTTCTGTGAACACGTTTCTGCTCTTGGAGTTTTCTAATGTTCGAGAACTGCAGATAACACAATTCTTTGTGTTCTTGCTTTTTTATTTGGCCACTGTCACAGGAAATCTTCTCATCATTTCTGCAGTAGCTCTTGATCATCACCTTCACACTCCTATGTATTTCTTCCTGATGAACTTAGCTGTGACTGATCTTGGCTCAGTTTCAGTCACAATACCCAAATCGATGTCAAATTCCCTTTCAAATACTAGGGTGATTTCTTATTCTGGATGTGTCACTCAGGTTTATTTCTTTCTGCTTTTTGCAGCATCAGATTACACCCTCCTCACTGTCATGGCACATGATCGGTATGTCACCATCTGCAATCCGCTACGGTATGAGGCAATTATGAATCAAGGTGCCTGCATTCAGATGGCGGGCAGTGCATGGCTCAGTGGTCTTCTCTATGCTGCGTTGCACACTGGCAGCACTTTTGCCATGACATTCTGCTCCAATAATGTTGATCAGTTTTTCTGTGAGGTCCCTCAGCTTGTAAAGATCTCCTGCTCAAAGTTATACATACTTGAAAATGCACTTCTTTTCTTAAGTGTTGCTATAGCATTTGGCTGTTTTATTTTTATAATTGTAACCTATGTCCAGATCTTCAGTACAGTTCTGAGAATGCCCTCATCACAGGGAAGGCAAAAAGCTTTCTCAACTTGCATTCCCCACCTCGTTGTTTTCTCTATGTTCCTGTTTGGTGGAGCACTTGTTTACCTAAGACCCATACAGCATGCCTCCTCGCATACAAATATGGTCTTTGCTGTCATATATTCCGTGATCCCACCCATGATGAATCCAGTGATCTATAGCATGAGGAATAAGGAGATTAAGGTCGCTGTGTCCAAGATTTTAGGACTGAAATAGCTTTCTAAGGATACAATTTGTGGTGTCATTCTTTATGCAGGGTTTTGAATGTAACAATGTTAAAGTATATGAATGTTTTGATACACAATCAAAGTAGGGGAAGTTAATGTGGTTCCCATGTTGTTGGAATTCAACTCCCATCTGTCTCAGCCAGCATGGCCAATGTGTGCTTTGTCCATCACAGTCCTAAATATCTTCTCTTGTTTGTTACAGAAGAAAAATGTCAACAGTTTTAGAACTATTTCAAAGCATTAATCCTATTGTAATTTTCCTATTGTTCTTTCAGGGCTCTACCATCGCCATCGATCCCCGGCATTGAATGTGTTGGCCTAGTGTGGGGCTCCGAGGTGAGCTTGGCTGTCTGGCTGGTGTACCGGCCACCTAGCGCACCAGCAGCCACCCTGTCAGGCCTGCTGGAGGCTGTGGCCGGCTGGGCCTTGGAGTTTCCTAACCTATTGGTATTGGGGGACTTCAACATCCATGCTGATGCCACTCCCTCCTCACAGGCTCTGGACCTGGTGTCTTCCATGGCGACACTAGGGCTCTCCCAGTTTGTTTCGGGCCCCACACATCAAGCAGGCCACACGCTGGATTTGATCTTTGGGGCCGGTATAGATGTGATCATGTTTCCTTCGATGAAGGTGCCATGGTCTGATCACTACGCTCTGAAAGCCAGGATTGATGTTCCACCCCCACCCCGCTTAGGTGGCGAGCCGATTTGGGCTCGCCCGCAGAGGCTGATGGACCCTGATAGATTCCGCCAAGCCTTGCGGGACCTTGCTCCCCCTGGCGACTCATTGACTGAGCTTGTTGAGGGCTGGAATACCCAGCTCCTGGCAGCCATCGATGAGATCGCACCTAAGCGCCCTCTGCGACCCCGCAGAAACCGGGCTCCCTGGTTTACCGAGGAGCTCCGGAAAATGAAGCGGGACCTCAGACGGCTAGAGCGAGTATGGCGGGGTGCCCGTGACGGAGCTTCAAGAACATCTTACAGGGTTTTTATGAAAACCTATGAGATGGCAGTGAAGGCCGCTAAGAAGTCCTACTTCTCGGCCTCCATTGCATCCGCTAGCTCTCGCCCGGCGCAATTATTTAGTATAATTCGGTCTTTAACATCCCTTGAAGGACAGCCAAATTTAAATAATAATTTGACATACAGCCGTGAGGCATTTGCGAGCTTCTTTGCGGAGAAGGTCCTGTTGCTCCGCCATGACCTCCCTGCCAATTTGGATACAATAAAGGAACTGGAGGCCCCTCGACTGTCCTCGGGTCCAGTATTGGACCACTTTGACCGGATATCCCCAGCCGATGTGGACAGACTCCTCCGAGCTGGAAAGCCCACTACTTGTCCTCTCGACCCGTGCCCGTCCTGGCTGATTAGAGCGTGTCCAGACGAGGTGCGGGCCCCCCTGGGGGATATCATCAATTTGTCCCTTGGCACCGGGACATTCCCAGGGGAACTGAAGGAGGCAGTGGTGTGCCCGCTCTTAAAGAAAACATCATTAGATCCCTTAGATCTATCCAATTACCGCCCGGTTTCGAATCTTCCATTCCTGGGTAAGGTGATTGAGAGAGCGGTTGCTGAACAGCTTGGTAGGTTTCTGGATGAAACATCGGCTCTGGATCCATTCCAGTCCGGCTTCCGCGCTGGTCATGGGACCGAGACGGCTCTGGTCGCCCTAACAGATGATCTCCGCAGGCAGCTGGATCAAGGCGGGTCGGGGCTGCTGATTCTTCTAGACCTGTCAGCAGCCTTCGACATGGTCGATCACGAACTCCTGGACCACCGCCTTGCCGACGTGGGGATCCAGGGCACAGTCCTTCAATGGCTGCGCTCGTTTCTCTCCGGTCGGGGACAGAGGGTGGCGCTTGGGGGGGAATTGTCATCCCGCCACTCCTTGGTGTGTGGAGTGCCCCAGGGTGCGATACTCTCCCCGATGCTTTTTAACATCTTTATGCGCCCACTCGCCCAGCTTGTCCGGAGTTTTGGGCTGGGCTGCCATCAGTATGCTGATGACACCCAACTCTATCTGTTGATGGATGGCCACCCTGACTCGGCCCCAGACACACTGACCAGATGCTTGGAAGCTGTGGCTGGATGGTTACGTGGGAGCCGGTTGAAGTTAAATCCTTCGAAGACAGAGGTCCTCTGGCTGGGACGGGACGATATGGGATTGAGGGGGCAACTCCCATCTCTAGCGGGGGTGCAATTAGTGCCAGCACCGTCCGTTAAGAGTTTTTTCATCTCCGCCAAGCTAAGCAGTTGGCTCCTTACCTCTCTCGCCCTGACCTAGCCACTGTGATCCATGCGACGGTCACCTCCAGACTGGACTATTGTAACTCGCTCTACGTGGGGCTGCCCTTGAGACTGACCCAGAAACTCCAGAGGGTGCAGAATGCCGCAGCGAGACTCCTTACAGGGTCTTCACTGCGAGATCACATTCATCCGGTGCTATACCAGCTGCACTGGCTCCCGGTGGAGTACAGGATCAGGTTTAAGGTGCTGGTTTTAACCTTTAAAGCCCTATACGGCCTAGGACCCTCGTACCTACGGGACCGCCTCTCCTGGTATGCCCCACAGAGAAACCTACGCTCGTCAAATAAAAACATCTTGAAGGTCCCAGGCCTCAGAGAGGTTAGGCTGGCCTCAACTAGAGCCAGGGCTTTCTCGGCTGCGGCTCCAATCTGGTGGAACGCTCTGTCACAAGAGACTAGGGCCCTGCGGGACCTGACATCTTTCCGCAGAGCCTGCAAGACAGAGTTGTTCCACCAGGCCTTTGGTCAGGTCCCAGCCTGACTCCCTCCTCTGGCAACCTGCACAGAATTTTGCTCAACGGTTGCCATTAATTTGACTTTAATTAATTTTATAATGGAATGTTTTTAGAATGTTTGATTATTTGATTGTTTGATTATTTACTTGTTGTTAGCCGCCCTGAGCCCGGCTTCGGCTGGGGAGGGCGGGATATAAATAAAATTTATTATTATTATTATTATTATTATTATTTAAGTATGCTTAGGGTTTTAAAGAAAGAGCCATTTTTAATCAATCAATCATCCCGTTTTAAATTTGTTAAGCAATCTAGTGCAGTTTCATGAATGGGTGTGTATATATATCTCACACTGAAACAATAATATCGGTTCTTTCTTAGATATTGAAAGAAATATGAGATAACTTACAACTGAATATAAAAATCAGTCACTCATTGCTCAAATAAAAATATAAGCTTCAAACGTTTTCTTCTACATTCCATCAACCTGGTTTGAGTGGTTAATGACACATGTGTTGGAATTCACCTAAAATTGGTGTGATACACCATTCATCTGAATAAGAATGGAACATTCTAACATCTTGATGTAGGCCTGATCTGCACAGATCCCCATTCCCCACCCTCGTTTCTAATTCCCTTGATGTTGATATAATGCGAGGTTTCTTACTGTTAAAATGCAAACAGATATAATTCTGTTCTTCTATGTTATACAGGTGTAATATCTTGTGCTATAGGATTGGAGGCTTTGTTTAGCTGATGCTTGTGGTTCTCAAACAAAACAAGGCTGTACTTTTGATATACAGTATGTAATGTTGGAATCGAGCAGAGGGATCACGTCAGTCTCTTTGTTAAGATAAGAGACCTCACTAAGACTGCTAAACACCCTATTTGCATGACTAAAGAGCTGCACATGTTTCCATAGGAACAACTAGCTAATGGTGCTTCCAGAGGAAGGGTGCAAGTCTTCGCCTCTCACCTGAATGGAGACTAGGTCATCTTGTAAGAAGGAGAATAGGCAGGGAACTGAAAACTAGAAAGACAGAGGCTGGAAATGCTCACAGTGCTGAAACCAAAGCTATGGTTTTGTAGACCCACAGAGACATAATGGGGAAGCAAGGTAGTGTTATAAGAATTCTAAGGTCTCAAATATATAATAAATATTCATAAATGCATACATATCTAAATATATAAACCATGTGTCTGACATAGTACAGGAGAGCAATCCTGAAATCATTTCGACTCTCCCAATGATCTGAAATATTCCTCTATAGTAAGGGAGGCAAATGGGGAAAGCCTTCTCACTGTCTTTTTACTTACAAATTCTGTCTTAAGGACATATTTGTGTATGAATAGGGTGAGCCTGTGACCTGGATACAGGAACTAAAATATTAACTATCACAAAACCATCACAATGACCAGGCTGCCCAGGTAATGCAATCAGCGACAAATTATCAGGTATCCTGGCAGACAGGATTTCTGCTGTAGACCACCTCCTATGATGTATATATGATGATATTGGGATGATCTTTGGGCTAAGGGGGTTGGGCAATGTCAAAAGTCTTTAAAGGATGCACACTTTTGTTCAGATAGAGGAGGGAATTCTGTTGCAACAGAAAAATAAATATCTGCCTTGCTTTCCACTGGATCCAGCCTCTATCCATTTTTCTTTAACCAATCATGGACTTAGGGGATTCAGAGTCCCTTGGTGAGTTGGGCAGCAAAAGCCAAACTCCAATTTTACATCAGTATGCCAGAGTGTTAATGCTGTGACTTCATCCCAAGGAAACCAAACCTGGGAAAGTTTTGGCAGCCCTGGAGTCTCTCACCACTTAGAGACTGGAGCTCATGCAACACTAGCATAGTCATTCCTCTGATTTCATGGATCAGGAGTGTTCAGTACACCAGCCCTAGCCATCACTCCTTAATGCAGTGGGAACAGAGGCAGAATTAGGGGAGTGAAACTGGTACGTCCACACTGGGTGCCAAGCCGAGAAGATGCCACAGCCATGATGAAGAACAGAAGTTGAGAGGTTGGGGGTGCTGAATTTAGGCATTGCACATGGTGCCACTGAAATTTTAAATCCCAAAGTCTGGCACTGGTGGAAGGTAGCTACACTCTGCCAATGGTCAGAAACCGATTCCTCTGTCTTGGTGTTGGCATTCTTACATAAACATACTCTGTCATCATAGCCTAGTTGCATCAATGGTTAGGTACTGCATTCTTCCTCTCAAATTAAAAAAAAAAGAGACTGTTATGTGGCTGGTGTAAATCTGATTAGCCAAGCCACAGGAAGTGGTGGGGGTTGAGGGTGTTCCAGATTGTTGTTGTGGGCGGGTGGGTGTTATGATGTGTCTGTTTGCACTGCCAGCATTCATGTATGTTCAGCTGTTCCACCTGGCCTTTGGTTTGGACTCAGTCTGACCCTTACGTTTCCCTCGCCTTACTGTTTTGATCTATGGACTACTTTTAAAATGAGGCTGCATTTTAACCTGTATTTAAAATTTTTCTGTATTATGTTTTTATTGTAATTTTACTGGTGTTAGCCGCCCTAAGCCCAGCTCTGGCCGGGGAGGGTGGGGTATAAATAAAAATTATTATTATTATTATTATTATTATTATTATTATTATTATTATACATACAGCTGAGAAGTTTAGGATCTTTTGTTGGAGTTATGACGTGTTTTTGTGATGGATGTGTGTTAACCCCTAATCTTATACCCACAAGAAGTTCTCACACAAAGGAACAAAGAAAGCTTGGTTTATTGTATAAAATAGGAGTGGCAGAATATATTAAAATGCTGCTTTAGATAGCAAAGTTGCAATCTAGCAAGTAGCACATTACAATACATACACACTTAGATTAAAGAACAAAAGATCCCCTAATTATTCTAAAAGCCTACAGAACCAGAAATGGGGAGGAAGGGGGGAGTATGCCTGTCCTTAAAGTGAAGCAGATATACAGAGTCCTAGGGATCACTGGGTTAAGTGCTGTCCTGTTAGAGCTGTGGGAGCTTTGCATCTAATTTTTTTAAAATACATTTTGCGAAGGCATACCAGTAGAGGGGAGGGGGTTGTGAAATGAGTGATTCCTACAATTTCTATAGTTACACTAGTGGCCAAAATTGTGGAAACCTTTTGGGAAAAGTGTATTTCCAAGGTTTGATGGCTCATAACACCACTTTATTCTGGAGTAATACCATAAAATTATATATCAGTGGAAAAACAATTTAATGAAGAATGCATTAAACTCAAGAGAGCAAATCTCTAGGAACACAAACCAGATATTACTGTACCCTCCTCCCCTTGCTGAATATATCTTTTTGGCCATCAAGGACTGATTGAGTTTCATATGCTTTTATGGATGACTATCCAAATGCACAGACAGCTGAAGTCATCAGAGGAGAAAGCACATCTGAAGGTAAGAGAAAAATATTACTAAATTATTTTATATAGTTCAAACCTTACCTAACACCATAGGAGTTACTTAATGGATCTCACATGTATATTCATTAAATCACTGGTTGTCAACTAATGGGTCATGGCCTGATTCAGTATAGGCTGCAACAGGAGAACCACCATCATGCAAATGTATAGTACAGGATTAATCAATTGTTCTCAACTTTATGTGTGGGTTAAAAGCAGGTCCTGAGTTGGAAAATGTTGACGTTTGTTCGTTTGTTTATAAGAAAATCTTGATGAATGTGAGGTTTTTTTCCTGGGCATGGGAATCCTTTTTTATTCTTCAATAAAAGTGAGTACTTTAAGTGCTAAAAACAGGGTGTTGTGTTGGCTATAACTCAGAACCACAATCAATAAAGCAAGAGCTGCCTTTAACTTTTCAAACTGAAGTGAATTTGGGGGGTTTCCTCAGTGGCAAAACATCTGAGGAAAGTAGGAAGAGGAACTTAAGGAAAGATTGAATGAGTTTTCTCAAGGCTTCCAAAATTTCTTTGAAAGTTTCCATATGTATTGGGAAATCGAAAGGTTTTAACTAAGCTAGTGAAATTTCTGAGGAGGAAAGAGAGTTTGTGCTCCTTTCATAATATACTGTGGCTTCTCTGATGCTTTGATGGCAGAATACTTATTACCTGCCGCATCTGAAAAAAAATCATTAACTTTCTGTTTATTTTCAAAGTGCCTGGTTCTCATGTAACAGATTTTATCACATTGTGGATCTCTTCAGCTGAAGCCCCATGCACTCATAACTGAAAATTACATCCAAATTGAGCACAAGTAGGACAGGGCTGTATGTCAGTGAGTTGTAAGAACCGCTTTCAATGTGTTTAGGTCTTTTACCCTCACTCTTCCAATTTTTCTCTCACAATTCTTTAAGCGCTTATTTATATAGGATTTTTCCCAGTGCACTTTTGTTCCCTTCTGGTATTGTCCCCCTCAAAAATGGCATCCTGTGGGGGATAGTAGGTGCTGATATTCAACAGGAGAAAGCTTAAAATCCTTTGGTGTGCAGGGTTAGGCTGTGTGCACAGTCCCCATTTCTCTGTGTGCTCCTATCACTGGTTTGAGAAGTGGTATACACATGTCTCTGGTCATTTTTTAAGAACTGCTGCATTTCCTCCCAAACCACATTTGATCCAAGTTGTGAAGAGTGACCTAGCTACATTTCAAGCTGGTATTTAGTAGACATCCTTAGCTGTTCTAATCCCACACCCAAAATATCTATCCAGTACTATAACTTTTGTGGAAACTTTTTGGAAACTCAACCTAGGCATTGTTTCTTGTCTTACAGTTGAGTTTGTTACTTATCTCCCTCAGAATTCTTCAGATGTTATTTTACATCACCCAGAATGCTGAAGTTACATCCATGGGAGCTCTGAAGGCTGCTGATGTCCTTCGCAACTCATGGTGCAGGCAAGAGCAATGTGTTATTTTGTAATTGCAACTTTTGTTTTGCAACTATTTTAAGACTGTTTCCAGTAAAAATTTGAAACTCATTCTTATGTTGGAGAGCGAATTCTTCTCTACTCTACACAAGGTCCAGATCAGGGATTCCAATGGACCATTTTTTGGGGGGGGGAGGGGTTGGCATACATGTGTCTTGGAGACAATGGAGTCCGCCTCCAGGAGTATGAAATGTTAAATTCTCCAGGCTGAAGTGTTATATTACTAGAATATTCTGCTGTCATTAAAATTTTGTACTTCTGTTTCTTTTTGCAGAAAGCATGGACCAAAGCAAAGACCAAACTATAGCTAACCAATCCTTTGTTTCAGAGTTTCTACTCCTGGAATTCTCAAAAGTTTGGGAATTTCGGATAATACACTTTGTAATATTCCTGGTATTGTACTTGGCAATTGTAACAGGGAATCTTCTCATCATCTCTGTAGTAGCCTTTGACCATCGTCTGCACACCCCCATGTACCTCTTTCTAATGAACTTAGCCACGCAGGACCTGGGCCAAGTTTCAGTCATTATTCCCAAATCCATGGCCAATTCACTCATGAATTCTAGGCACATTTCTTATTCTGGATGCGTTTCTCAAGTCCTTTTCTTCACCTTCTTCATATCTACTGATTTTTTCCTCCTCATAGTCATGGCCTATGATCGGTATGTTGCTATTTGCAACCCACTGCAATATCAGATGGTAATGAACCTGAGAGCCTGCACTGAAATGATTTTTACTTCATGCGTCACTGGGTTTCTTTATGCAGGTTTGCACACTGTCAGCACTTTTGCAACTCCTTTCTGCTCCAACGTTGTCAATCAGTTTTTCTGTGAAATCCCACAGTTAGTAAAGCTTTCCTGTTCTAAGAAAAATCAAATTGAAGCTGGAATTGTGCTGTTGTTTGCTCTCGTTGGGCTAGGCTGCTTTATATTTGTTCTTGTGACATATGTACAGATTTTTAGTGCGGTGTTAAGGATGCCATCTGCACAGGGAAGACAAAAGGCCTTCTCTACCTGCCTTCCACATCTCATGGTATTCTCCACATTTATGGTCACAGGCTTGTTTTCCTATTTGAGTCCCATGACTAATACAGCAACACATTTAGATTTGTTTTTTACTGTGATATATTCTATGGTCCCACCTTTGCTGAACCCACTGATTTACAGCATGAGAAATAAAGAGATCAAGGCTGCTTTGTCAAATATGTTAAGGTTGAAAACATCTTCAAATAAATTTGTTTTTAGTTTTCTAATATAGAAATTAATATAGTCATTTTCTTTAGGTATGGATATGAGTGTCACGTGGATGTTTCACATTGATTTCAATGGCACCAAATAAAACTAAATCTGAATCCATCAATTGGTTGTTGTCTAACTATATGGATCTGCTAACATAAGGGTCTACATAAAGGAACTTCTACTACTTCTTGTCTTCCTGCGCATGCTTATGCCCTTCTAAATTTGTTCATGGAGGTCCCCCAATGTCTCCAGAGTGGGAAAATGCATGCCTCCGCCCTTCACTTCATCGTAGACCACATTGTTCCCCAAGGTAGACTCCTCGAGCATTCTGTTGAAAGACCAGCCACACCACCACAGCTACTCTGCCATTGCTTTGCATCATTCCCAGGTATGCCACAACTGCAAAGTCACCGTCAACTGGCAGATCGATCTGGAGCTCTATGTCTCCTATGTGTACCTCAGCTTGTTCTACTATTTTGACTATGATGATATGGCCCTGAATAGCATTGCCAAGTACTTCCTATTTCTTTTTGAAAAACAGCTTTGACATTTTGCAAACCTTTCTGAGGATTTTTACAATCAAGTGGTGTATAAATTTTATGAAATAAATAAATTATTTATGCAAACACACATAACACAATCTAATTGAATATTTAGTGTACATAGGGATGTTTATTTATTTAATGGATTTATACCCCTCCTTTTGGTGAGGGATTATACCAAGGTAGCAAACACAAATATATACATTAAATGTACAACAATATATAAATTCATAATTAACATTAATGGTTTAAAGTATGTTTAATTCTTCATTGAATAGCAGCCACAAATTCTGGTACTCACTTGTGTATTGTTCTCAAGACTATTCCACAATAACTGCTCTTTGCAATCACATGCTTCCATTGACCTTCTATTTGAACATCTTTTTATTGAGATATAAGGAACTATATTATAAGTCCTATTTTTACTCGCCTGTAAATCCTGCAAACAAACAGAGCAAGGAGAGATAAGTGCAGTAAGCTCCACCCATCCCCAACATTTCTATCTTTTTACCCTCTGACTTGTTGTGAAGGAATGGGACTGTTTAAAAAGAAATGAACATTTTGCAGGCAGTTGGGTTTGAGAATAATGGAGTTAATTTGCTTCCTGAAGTCAACCATGTATTGCAGGTGATCACTTCAGGAGATGTTAAAATGAGGATGTAAAACATGGATTTGAGGCAGCCGGATCTATAAAGAGGATAAAGGACTCTAACTGAAATAATTTTGCTTAATGGAATTTTTGCAAATAGAAACCCCTTAGATAAGACTAGCAGGATGCTTTTATTGTGTTTGTACACCTAATTCAGCTGAATCCCAAACCAAGTGGAGTAATTGGGGGATACCATGGATTGCAACACTGAATGGAAAGGAAAGTTGGATGATAATGAAGGTGAGGAGGATAAATAGGCCAAACTTCATTCCAATTAACTCAATGTTTGCCTTAAAATTAAGAATTCCATTGTTTGGTCTATCCATGTCAATAATGTGTTCTAATTCAAGCTAAACAAACCCAACTCCCTCAACTGTTCCTCATAAGGCTTCCTTTCCAGACTCTTGGTTATCTTGGCCACCATTCTTTGCACATATTCCAGCTTGTCATGATCCTTCTTAAATTGTGAAACCCAGAACTACACAATATTCTAGATGTGATCTGACCAAGGCAGAATAAAGTGATACTATTACTTCCCTTGATTGGGACACTATACTTCTGCTGATGCAGCCTAGAATAGCATTATTTTTTCATTTTTTTTGCTGTTAAAACACACTGTTGACACATCTTAAGCTTGTGGTCTTCTAAGACCCCTAGATCCCTTTTACATGTACTACTGGCAATCCAGTGATTTAGTGCAGTTGTTTCTTCCTGTCAAATGTGGAACCTTACATTTGTCCCTACTGAAATTCATTTTTTTTAGTTTGGGCCCAGGTCTGCAATCTGTTAAGGTTATATTGAATCCTGATTCTGTCTTTCATGGCATTAGCAACCCCTCCCAGTTTGGTGTCATCTGCAAACCTGATGAGCATCCCCTCAATTCCTTCGACCAAGTCATTTATAAAGACATTGAACAACAATGAGCTCAGGACAGAACCCTGAGGCACCCTACTTGTCACTTGTTTCCAGGATTAGGTGTACTCTTTGGATTGGGTCAGCCAGCCAGCTACAAATCCAACTAACAGTTACCCCACTCAACCCACATTTTACCAGCTTCTTCCCAAAAATATCATGGGGGACTTTGCCAAAAGTCTTACTGAAATCAAGTTACACTACGTCCACAGCATTCCCCTGATCCACCAAGCTTGACACTCAATCCATCAAAAAAAAAAAAAAGAAAGAAAGAAAGAAAGAAAGAAAGAAAGAAAAGAAAAGAAAAGAAAAGAAAAAAAGGAATAAAGAAATGAGATTTGTCTGGCATGACTTGTTTTTGAGAAACCCATGCTGGGTCTTGGTAATCACATCATCCTTTTCTATGTTCCCACACACTGACTGTTGAATTAGCTGTTCTCAAACTTTTCCTGGTATCAATGTCAAGAACTTAGGCATGTGCCTCATCTGTTTTCCTTAAATATGAGTTTCATTGTAAAGCCCAAGGATATAATTGTCAGATTCACCTTTCACTTAATTAAGAGGAATTACTCAAGAGAGAGTCAAAGTGCTAAAATTCCAGGATCCCAAGACCATTGTTTTACAAAATATATGTGGAGGCACTTTAGGGCACCACCACTACTCAGCCTTGTAATGGGGTATCTACACAAAGTGAAAATTCCATATAGATGAGGCTTCCCATTCAATCTGATGGTCATAGTGGATGGAATACTGCATTTGGCGACCTGCATTCGATTCAACCTTTAGGTGAATCCTAAATGTAATGTGACAATACTTTGATGGAACGTATGAGGGTTGGGAGACCCAAGCAAATGTAAAAGGGTAGCTGATGCTGTCCACAAGCACCAGCCTAATGTTATCTGTCTCCAGGAGTCACACCATGTTGAGTCTGTTGTATGCCTACTAAAACACAAGTATTTTTAAGACTGCTGTAAGGGGAATCCAGTGGGACACGGGTGGCGCTGTGGGTTAAAGCCTCAGTGCCTAGGGCTTGCCGATCGAAAGGTCGGCGGTTCGAATCCCCGCGGCGGGGTGTGCTCCCGCTGTTCGGTCCCAGCGCCTGCCAACCTAGCAGTTCGAAAGCACCCCTGGGTGCAAGTAGATAAATAGGGACCGCTTACTAGCGGGAAGGTAAACGGCGTTTCCGTGTGCGGCTCTGGCTCGCCAGAGCAGCGATGTCACGCTGGCCACGTGACCCGGAAGTGTCTTCGGACAGCGCTGGCCCTTGGCCTCTTTGAGTGAGATGGGCGCACAACCCTAGAGTCTGTCAAGACTGGCCCGTATGGGCAGGGGTACCTTTACCTTTACCTAAGGGGAATCCATTGATTCCCATTACCCAGATTGCATTAAAAATGTTGTTAGAATCAGCTTACTCATATTGTGCTAAGAATGTGTCAAGAATATTTGTGCAGGAATAACTCAGCCTTGAGCTAGCCTGATAACAAGTTCCATCCTCTTCTTGCTGAACAAGGTTTCCAGCTCTGATAATGCCTGCTTTTCCTCTGTGAATGTCACTTAATTTCTACATCCATGTGTATAAGGCTAAGGAAAGGGCTTTCAATAAGCCTGTGTAATTTAGACATCTGTGGAATCGACCCTGGTGAACTCCCCAGTGACTGTTGCTTCTTATCGAAATAAAACTGCATTAAGCTTTCCTTGCTGTGTTCATAAAATAATTCCAACACACTATTATATTGTACCCAGGACCATAAGTTCAAGAGGGGTTGCCATAATCTTAAATGCTACTTTTCATTCATAAGGTGAATGGCGACCCAGTTAGCTATTATGGCCCAAGTCCTTTATATAAATTCTAACAGCACTTTGGATCACGGACAATCTAAGTTCACCACCTGCACAACTCTCAAAATACTCATCTGATTCAGTGTTGCTGAGCTGTACAAGACTCGTGAGAATTAAACCTTCAGGGTGTGATTAGAAATGAGACATGAATAAACTCAATGCTGAAGCTTACCACTGTTAGAACAGATAGAGAGATGTTGAGAGAACATCACTAAGATAGTTACAGCTGAATAAGAAAGAAGTAATGTGATATATTTCTGTTCACAGGTACCAAACAAACACCAGAGAAGCACAATGTCTAACCAGTCAAGAGTGAATGGATTCCTTCTTCATGGATTTGCTGAAATCCAGCAGTTGCAGATATTCCACATCATCATTTTTGTCATGATGTATTTGGTGGCCTTCATAGAAAACCTTCTCATCATCACAGTCATCATCTATAGCCACCAGCTTCATACACCCATGTACTTCTTTCTGGCCAACCTGTCATTCCAAGACTTTGGCTCCATATCCGTTACAGTTCCCAAATCCATTGCAAATTCATTGATGAAGACCCAAACCATCTCTTACTCTGGATGTATCTGCCAAGTCTCCTTCCTTGTCTTCTTCATGGTCTCCCACTTCATCATTCTTGGTGTCATGGCATATGATCGTTATGTTGCCATCTGCAATCCACTTCATTATGAGACTGTTATGAACAAAAAAGCTTGCATTCAGATGGCAGCCAGTGCATGGATTGGTGGAGTTTTTTATTCAACTATGTACACTGGGGCTACATTCAGATTTGAGTTCTGTTCTAATGTCATCAATCAGTTCTTCTGTGAAATCCCACAACTACTGAAAATCTCTTGCTCTGACTCATATCTCAATGAAATTTGGGTTCTGATTTTTGGGTCTTCTTTTGGCTTCATTTACTTTTCTCTAATTATTTTTTCTTATGTTCAGATCTTCAGAGCTATTCTTAGAATCCCATCCAGCCAAGGGAAGCAAAAATTCTTCTCAACTTGCTTGCCTCACTTTATTGTTATTTCCCTGTTTGTGGTAAGTGGCACCTTTGTCTATTTCAGACCAAGTTCCAGTTCCCAATCAGCATTTGACCTCCTGGTTTCTATGTTCTACTGCATGGTGCCACCAGTAATGAACCCACTCATATATAGCATGAGAAACAAGGAACTGAAAGTGGCATTCTGGAAACTGATTACTAACATTTCTCCCCCAATCCTTCGGCAAAAACCGTTCTCCAGTGCATTTTAAAAAACAATTTCTGTTGTCTATATGCCTTGCCCAAAATTTCCATTCATATGTTTGCTTACTCATAAGTAGGCAACACTGAACTCAATAGGAATTACTCTCAGGTAAAGATTGTAGCCGTATAGGGCTTTAGATTGATGTTGTACTAAAGCTTTGATCATCCCTACCCATTACCCATGCTAGCAGAGGCAGACAGAAATTAGAGGACCAATATACAAGCCAAGCCTTCTTTAGAGTGAATAAACTCCCAAACTGGGCAAATGTAGCTAGCTCACTGCTAGCATTTATATAATTGAATATAATTGAATATATACTCAGAAATAAACCTCATTGAATACATTTAGAGTTTTTGGCTATTGTGTATTGGACTGCAGATTCAATCTTTCCCATTGAAATCAGGAGGATCTAAAGCTTATTTAATATAGATGATTGTGTTGACTGCCAGTTGACTGGTAAACTATCACATGTTAAAATTCATAACAATGTTCTCCTTAAAAGCTTATACAGTGGTACCTTGGTTTAAGAACAGCTTAATTTATGAATAACTTGGATTAAGAACGCTGCAAATCCAGAAGTAGGTGTTTTGGTTTGTGAACTTTGCCTTGGAAGAAGAACATGTTCTGCTTCCTGTTGAGTGTGTTCCATTTGTAAATTGAGTCTGCCACTGCTATTGGAAAGCACACCTTGATTTAAGAAATGACTTTCAGAACGGATTAAGCCCGTAAACCAAGGTACCACTGTATTCCTCAACATTTGTATTAGTTATAAATTCTTACTGTGGAAATGTAAGCCAATAGATAAAAAGTAATTTCATTCATGGGAGCTTACCTATGTACCCATTCTTGTAGGTGTTGTAAATTTTCACCGATTCACTTGTTTTTAACTCATTGTTGTGTATGTCATCATAGGGATGTTATAATGTTTTTTGTTTTCTTTTTATGTCACAACTTGCACATATGGCAATCAGCATTCAGAATGACCCTTGGGCGGCCACAAATTCCCTCTTGTGTTATGATTTCACATCCCAACACTTCTTTTGACACGCAGTCTCCATTTTGCAGATGTGGGATTGGAGCCAGAAGTGGAGGAATGGGAAGACTGGAGAGACAAAAGGTCATTGGGAAAGAGCAGGTGCAACACACTCGAAGGTGTTTTCTATTGTGTTTCATCCTTTAAAAATGAGGTGAAATGTTTTATCTATAGCCTTTATAAAGAAGTGGGAAAGTGTGACTAGAATAAGCTTGCTATAGTCAAAATATATGAAGAGATAAAACAGTGCAACGTGCATTAGTACTCCAAATGAAGATGGGGGATTTTATACCAAGATTGGGGTGTCCCAACATGTAGCCTACAAGGCCATTTTTGGGAGTCCTAGGCAGGGCATCCTGTGTGGGTGAACTGGTAGCACTGCTCTAAATCTGGTGCTGCCCCCCACCCACCAGTGTCAGGAAGGAGCAAGCAGAGAGCTAGGTGAGAGCTGCCCTCAAGTCCCCAGAGTGCTGCTTCTGGTAAGTTGGAGGGGCTCCTCATTGCCTCCTGTTCACACAGGTCAATGACCTGGCTGGGGGCTAGAAAAGGGGGAATCAGTGGGCTGGCGAGGAATGACAATTTGGGGTGATCAGGCTAGGTAGATCTTGGCTGTGCAGAAAATAACTGTCTGGTGGGAAGAGCAAACATGGGCTCTTGTTTATAGATTAGCAAAGGGGGATTTTTTTTTAGATACCCACCTCTAATGTCTCTCACACCCAAAGCACACACACATGTATCAATAAGGAAAGGGGTCCTTGGATTTGTGACTTTCTGCCTCTTCTCTTTACCCCCAGCAGGATGGACAGGGAGAGGAATAGTCAGGAGTGCAACTGCATGAGAGGGATGGAATGTGGTGGTAATTGTTTTGTGGTTACTTTGACTCCTGTTCCATATGCTCAGATCTTTCAGGGGTTGGATTCTCTGTCTCACACACTGCTCCTGGATTCTCCCACATTTTTGTGTTTTGCATCTATCTATTGGTAAGGGAGTCACCCTGAGTATGCAGATTAAATTTATTTAATAAATGAATAAATACATTAAACCATTAAATTGTGTGTGGCATATATTAAATAGTATTAACTCTATTGTGAACACTTTAATTAATGACACGAAAATTTAATTCAGTGTGTGGTCTGTGGTTTCGGTATCAACTCTTGTGTCCCACTTGGTTTGAAAGGCTGGACTGCCCTGCTTTAGATCCTCAGTTGTGGGAGTCAAATGCAACCCCTTAGACTCCTCTACGTGGCTCTTGGGACACTCCGCAGGCTACAAATCTTCACCAGTCACACAATCTCCCCATGCCTGCTTCACACCTTCCTGAATTGTTTTGCCTGACTGAAATGTGTCCTTGAGCTCTGTTAATGCCTCTCACTTGCCAGGATGGAGGATAGAGAGGGTAGTGTGAGTGTATAGAATCTAGCCTACTTTGCAAATGTAAAATTCACATTTATCTCTGCATCTAGTTTTATCTCTCGCACTGTCCAGCAGTGGTACCTGGTCCTGGTCCAGGATGTAATGTGGTCCTTGACTGAAGAAGGTTCCCAATCCCCTAGACATCCTCATCCTTTCAACACATAGTTGGGGAGTGGAGTTGCACTCCAGGACTGGCATCACATTTGCTGCATAGCCCCTCCTTCTGGCACCCATATGTACAGTGTGAAAATCAACACCTTCACCACAGTTGTGACTAGTAGAGGGGTCAGTCCTGGTTGGGGTTGGCAACATTGTCTTGGGTGGAAGGAGCAAAGGAGATACAAGTTCACTTTCCTTCACCCATCTCCTGAATGTATATAGATAAATAGGGTTTTAAACCCCTAATTAGACATTGATCCCACTCTGAGCTTATTCTGGACTGGATCCAAGGCAGCACAGGGCAGTGGTTCCCAGGCAGACACAGAGCAGGTCATCCTGATGGCTCCCATATTGAAGCCATGGGGCAGATGGTATGGGGGGGGGCGCTGTGGAGAGGGCTAATATATTTTGACAGTTCCTGCCACAACCTGAAACTGTGGTGGGTCACCTCTTTACAAAAGTATGCTGCTGGGACTGGGTGAGTGGCCATTTCTGATTCCACCCATTGCTGAAAGATTGCTCAGCAGCAGTCAATGGGGCAGCATGGTAGGATGGGGAAATTAGAGGTCTGCTGGGGAATGCCTGCAAATGCATACAAACACAGGCAGAAATATTAGCAAACTGAAATTTGCTAATAGGCATATATCTTCTGCTTTGCCAGAAGCGGCATAGTCATGCTGGCCACATGACCTGGAAGCTGTACGCCGGCTCCCTTGGCCAATAAAGCGAGATGAGCGCCACAACTCCAGAGTCGGTCACGACTGGACCTAATGGTCAGGGATCCCTTTACCTTTACCTTTATGTACCTTCTGTCCTCCATTTTTTCAAAAAAATGTTGAACCAAATAACAAGTTGAATGCATTTCCTGAATGTCTCTATTGCTAGTCTCTGGTGAACTCCAGGGAGCAAATCTCTAGGAACACAAAACAGATATTAGTACAATCTCCTCCCCATGTTGAAGAGGTGATTACTGGCATCAAAGCCTGATTGATTTTCATATATTCTCATGAATGACTATCCAAATACAGTTAGCTGAAGTCAATAGAAGAGAAAGTGCTTTTGAAGGTAAGAGAAAAAAATTAATTTATATAGTTAAAATATTACTTAACACCATAGGAGTTACTTAATTGATCTCACATATATATTCTCTAAAGTTTCTATTTAGGAAAATACTGCATTGAATCTGTCCACACAGACCCTTCTTTCTGGACACTGGAATATTTTTGGTATTTTATTCTTCACGAAAAATGTGAAATCTTTTACTGAAAAAAACAATGTATTATACAATGTAGGACCACAATGAACAAAACAAAAGCTGCCTTCAAAATTCCAAACTAGATTTATGTTCTCAGTGAATTTGGGGATTCCTCTAGATAATTATTTTTTTTTAAAAAAAAAAAAACTTAGTGGGAAACAGTGGGGAAGATGAAATTGGTTTCCTTAAGATTTCCAACATTTCTTAGTAAGATTCCATAGACCAATTGCTTGTTTGTGGATTTTGCAAGCATAGCATTCAAAATAAATTCAAGGATTCTCCTCAGGCAAAATTTATAAGGAATGTAATGGGAAATCAAAATGTTTTTTACACGGCTAGTGAAATTTCTGAGTATTAATTGGAGTTTATGCAACTTTTGTAAATACAATATGACTGTGTACATTAATTGCTTTTCTAGTGCTTTGATGCTAGGATGCTTATCATATGTAAAGCCTGAAAAATCATTAATTTTCAACGTATCTGGTTTCCATGGAACAGACCTTTCCCATTTTGGTTCTGTTGTAGTCTCATGCACAATTAGCTGGAACTTAGAACTTATCCACACTTACATTTTGCCCTACTCTGTTCAGGAACAAGCCAACACTTTAAAGCTCCATGTCCAAGCACTCTCTCTTTCGCCCCTGATCTTTGCCCATGAAAGTCTACTCTTTAAAGCTGAAGTGCAACAAATGGCAATTTGGCTTTTCCATGGATTGCTGTTTGCTGCTACTTAGCTTTACAGAGCAAGTTTACATGGGGAATACTCCTGAAGGAAAAATAAAAATAAAAATGCTCAGAGCTTTAAAGTGCAGATTGTGCCTGGAAAGACTGGAGGAAAGTTAAGTGTGGATAAATCCTTACCTACAAAGTAAGCATACGTAGCTAACCACTGTATGTCATTCAGCTGCAAGAAACAGTTTCATCGTGTCCAGAACTTTTATGCCTTATTTCCTCACTTTCCTTTGACTGTTTAACTATCTCCATTCTTTGACCACAAATATAAAGTATTTTTTGCCAATGTAGTTTTCCTCAGATATTTCCCCCCTCAGAAATGACTTGCTGTGGAGGATGGGAAGTGCTGATTTTCAACTGGGGGGAGATACAAATAATCATTTGGTGTGCAAATAGAGGCTGTGTGGGGTTAACAGCATAAATCTAAGGGGTCTTAGAGGTTTCACCGTTTTGGGGGAGACAAATTGACTTTGACTGTGTTCAGCTCTTGTTTTAGGCATGTTATGGAGATGATGATGATGATGATGTTGGCGATAATAATTATACCCTGCCCACCTGGGTGGAAAGAACCAGTGGCAGTCAACCAGCAATTTGTCTACCTGAGTTAATGGAAGTGGTCTCGGAGTTGGAGTTGGAGACCTCCAGGATGATTGTGCTGGGGGAATTCAATACCTATCAAAAGACTAGCTTGCTTGTGCTGGTTCAGGGCTTCATGGCCACTATGGCAGCTATGGGGCTGTTCCAATATGTCATTACTACATCACATGCATCAGGACATATTCTGCATTTGGTCCTGACAGCCATGCGGAAGGGCAATGATCTGAAACATCTTAACCCTTATCATGGTCATGTCTTTTCCTGTTGAGATTAAACAATTTAGTAGCTCTTTCCCTTGGAAAGGGGGGGCTATTAAAATGTGCACCCCCAATTGTAGTGGTTTCTGGTGAATTTCTGAAGGTTTATGGGAACGATAGCTGCTCCTTCCAAAGCCATAGTTGATCTATGGAACCGAGAAATAACAAAGGCCTTTTCCAACGGGCAGAATTCTTGTAGCTCCTTGGTTTACATTTGAGCAGAGGTATAGGTAGGTGCGCTCCCGTTGTTCGGTCCCAGCGCCTGCCAACCTAGCAGTTCGAAAGCACTCCCGGGTGCAAGTAGATAAATAGGGACCGCTTACTAGCGGGAAGGTAAACGGCGTTTCCGTGTGCGGCTCTGGCTCGCCAGAGCAGCGATGTCACGCTGGCCACGTGACCCGGAAGTGTCTTCGGACAGCGCTGGCCCCCGGCCTCTTTGAGTGAGATGGGCGCACAACCCTAGAGTCTGTCAAGACTGGCCCGTACGGGCAGGGGTACCTTTACCTTTACCTTTTTATAGGTAGGTAGTTGCAAGGTAGATCAAATGTAAGTGAATAAAATCTCATTATGACCTTATTGGACACAAATGACACTGCTGGGAGCCATAATTAGGAAATTTTGTGCCATTAGTATGTGGATGACACTTGGGTATATCACTTTGTTCCATCTAAAACAGGAGATGTGGTTCAGGCACTATACTGGTGCTTGGAGACAATGATGGGCTGGATGTGGGCCAATAAATTGAAGCTGAATCTTGAAAAGACAGAGGTGATATGTGCTCTGAGTTCTCAAGTCTAGGAGATTGGGAATGGCCTGTTCTGGAAGGAGGAGGTCTATAGTTTGGACGTGTTTCATTGTCACTGGAGGTTCAGTTAGCCTCAATAATTAGGCACAACTATTTCTAGCTCTGTTTTATTTGTCTCTAATAGCACTTCTTAGACAGCATTATATTAGTACAATATTCTGTTGAAATTAAGAGATACCACTTGTGATTCTTTTTACAGATAGCATGGATGTTAGCAAGGATCAAGACATAGCTAACCAAACTACTGTTTCAGAGTTTCTGCTTCTGGAATTCTCAAAAGTTCAGAAATTACAAAGTCTACACAGCATCCTGTTCCTGGTATTGTATTTGGCAACTGTAACAGGGAATCTTTTAATAATCTCTGCAGTAGCCTTTGACCACCACCTGCACACCCCAATGTATATCTTCCTGTTGAACTTGGCCATGCAGGACCTGGGCCAGGTTTCAGTCATCATCCCTCAATCCATGGCCAATTCCCTCATGAATACTAGACACATTTCTTATTCCGGATGTGTTGGTCAAGCCCTATTCTTCACCTTCTTCTTATCTACTGATTTTTTCCTCCTCATAGTCATGGCCTATGATCGGTATGTTGCTATCTGTAATCCACTGCAATACCAGGTGGTGATGAACAGGAGAGCCTGCACTGAAATGATCCTTACTGTATGGATCACTGGGTTTCTTTATGCAGGTTTGCACACTGTCAGCACTTTTGCAACTCCTTTCTGCTCCAATGTTGTCAATCAGTTTTTCTGTGAAATCCCACAGTTAGTAAAGCTTTCCTGTTCTAAGAAAAATCAGATTGAAACTGGAGTTCTCCTCTTGTTTTCTCTCATTGGGTTAGGCTGTTTTATATTTGTTCTTGTGACATATGTACAGATTTTTAGTGCGGTGTTAAGGATGACATCTACACAGGGAAGACAAAAGGCCTTCTCTACCTGCCTTCCACATCTCATGGTATTCTCCACATTTATGGTCACAGGCTTGTTTTCCTATTTGAGTCCCATGACTAATACAGCAACACATTTAGATTTAATTTTTACAGTGATATATTCCATGGTCCCACCTTTGCTGAACCCACTGATTTACAGCATGAGAAATAAAGAGATCAAGGCTGCTTTGTCTAATTTGTTAAGACTAAGGACCACTTCCAATAGTATATTATTTAGTTTTCTTCTCTGTGTGTGGATTTAAGTGGCACCCTGATTTTTCACATTGGTATCAATGGAACCAAAGTGAAACTAACATAATTTATCCAATCAAATTTCTAATAATAATAATAATAATAATAATAATAATAATAATAATAATAATAATGCATGTCAACACTCTTCACTTCATCACAATTACAGATGGACATTAAAACTTTTTTTTTTTTTTTTTACTGGGAAACTACCCAGGTCACACTTTTCAAACCAAAGTCTGGAATTAAATAAAGCTGTCATTCAAAATGTGCACTTATTTGATTTTTTTACATGCAGTTCTCAAACTCCATTTCTCCCACTAAAAAAAGTAGCCATGGGGCAAAAGTTGGAGCATCACCACTGACACATATTTTGAAGAACAGAACATGACTAGTTGTGGTGCTATATATGTATTAGGAATCATTGTGTGTGTGTGTGTGTGTGTGTGTGTTTAATTAGTAGCATGGCAAATGTGAGGTCTGCTACATTTGGGGAGGGGAGTTTTAACTCCTTTCCCACCCACACATTCCTACCAAAAAGTTTTTCCCTTCCCCAAGTTGCTTTTGGCTTATAAAGGAACATTCTCATTGATGCCAATGGAAACATTCCTTCTAGGTCCAATGGCAAATTGGAGGGAGTGATTTTTATCAGGACCTTGACATTTGATGAAAGACGTTAACCCTCTCTTCCCTGTGTGTTGCAGTCCTAATGAAAATCATTCCCTTCCACACCTGCAATTAACAGCTGCTTGGTTCAGTGCTTAGATAGAAATTTGAAATCATTAACTCTATTCAGTCATGTGTTAATATGGTTATCTTAGTATTATGCTGCCTGTTATTATGCTTTTTAAAAAGGTAAAGGTAAAGGACCCCTGACAGTTAAGTCCAGTCGTGAACGACTCTGAGGTAGCAGCGCTCATCTTGCTTTGCTGGCGGAGGGAGCCAACGTTTGTGTGTAGACAGTTTTTCTGGGTCATGTGGCCAGCATGACTAAGCTGCTTCTGGAAAAACCAGAGCACTGCATGGAAACACCATTTGCCTTTCTGCCAGAGCAGTACCTATTTATCTACTTGCACTTTGGCATGCTTTCAAACTGCTAGGTTGGCAGGAGCTGGGACCGAACAAAGAGAGCTCACACCGTCGCGCGGATTCGAACCGCCAACCTTCGGTTTGGCAAGCCCTAGGCTCAGTGGTTTACACCACAGCGCCACCCGCATCCCTTCATTATGCTTTTTATTATGTTTTTATTATTGATGCTCCATAAAATGTATTCTTAGTGCTATCCCTGGTCCTGAGATCTTTTGATAAAGTAATATAATAATAATGTGTTCAATTCATCAGCTAGAGTGCACACATTATCTCTGTAGAGACATTAGAGCATATCTGTAGAAAAATTCTATGACCAACCACTTCCATTCAGTTTGTGGGGAAAGCTTTGCTGTTGGTGAAATGCGTTGACAAATGCAATGGTGTGATGGACATCTGCAATTTGGTGAATATTAACCCTTCATTGACAATTCCAGCCTTTTTAGGGGACAACATAAAATTTCAGAAATTTCTGCGACCTTGTAGGAAGTCACACTTCAACTAATTAAATAATTTTATAATATTTTGCTGATTTGTTTCTGGAAAAGGTAATGCACCTTTATAACATCTTGGTAAACAATGTAAACACACTTTGTGACGTGCTCATTTCTTACATTAAGACTGCACTCTTATGGATAGTTACCTGGAACTATTAACCATTGAACTGAATGGGACTGACTTCAGAGTAGATGCATATTGGATTGTGACATAATGCATTCCAATAACCACCACTCCAGGAAAACAACAAAATGCATCCTCACTGCAATCATTTATGAGTCAGTGTCAATACATATCATACAAAAAGCAAGATTCAATGAAAATTTTCATTATATAAACAGCTGATTGAGAAACAATAGGACTACAGAGCTGGATGGTTGCCTATGTTACAAATAAAACAGGAACCAAGAATATATATTAATTAAGAACAGTTACTGATAAAATAATGACTTGTTTTATCATGTATTATTTGTGTTAGCTGTGTGGAACACATTCATAAAAATAAAATGGACGGATTGAACTATATGGTAGCACTGCAGCAAAACCACTGCCCCCATTTTAAATCCTAGTGTAGGACCACTGTCCCAACTCAATACATACCATAGTAGATACATTTTTTCCCCTAAGGTTCTTGGTTGCTTCCATTATTTCGCTTTCTTAGCTGCTCCCTGTGATTCAGCTCAGGCTTCAGCAAAATAATATAGCATTTGGGAGAGAAGATACAGCCTAGTAACCCAGCGCTGGAAGCTAAAATAGAGAAGATCTCCACAGCCACCATGTATTTGCCTTTGGTGCTCAGGTACGTTGGTACAAATGACACCCAAACACTGCAAAACACTAGCATACTAAAAGTGATGAACTTGGCTTCATTAAAACTATCTGGCAACTTCCTGGCTAGGAAAGCCACAGTGAAGCTTATAACAGACAGAAGTCCCATATAGCCCATGACAATGTAAAACATGTTGACATATCCTTCATTACATTTTATGATGATCTTTCCTGCTAGTGACTGCATGTCAACATCTGGAAAGGGGGGAGAGATTCCTAGCCACACTGCACTAATGACTCCTTGAACAAGGGAGCAGGAAAGAACAATTGAACCTGTCATTGTTTTCCCCACCCATTTCCTCATGCTGGATCCTGGCTTGGTGGCCTTGAAAGCCAAAACCACAATGATGGTTTTGGCCAACACAGAAGAAACAGCCACTGTGAAGATGATGCCAAAAGCTGATTGTTGTAGAAGACAGGTCACCTTCTTTGGTTTTCCGAGAAATAAGAAAGAACAGAGAAAGCAAAGCAGGAGAGAGATCAGAAGAGTATAGGTGACATCCCGGTTGTTGGCTTTGACTATGGGGGTCTCTTTGTGCTTAATAAAAGTTCCTAGCACCAAAACTGTGATCAGGGAAAGCATAGCTGAGAGTGAAGCTAAACTAATCCCTAATGGTTCTTCATATGACAGAAAGCTCACAGCTCTGGGAATGCATCGATCTTGGCCTTTGCTTGGGTACTGATTTTCTGGGCATCTGAAACAATTGTCCATGTCTGGGGGGTAGAAAAATATTTTAGTGCCAACTCATGTAAGACCTTTGGGGAAAATATCACAATTACTTCTGATGTGGATTTGCTGCTCGCAGAGAGTTCTAGCTTTTCATTCCATGTACAGAATTGGTTATGTGAGAAGACATTTTTATATTAAACATAGAATCATAGAATTTTAAAGTTGAAATGGACCCAAGGGTCATCTAGTCCAACCCCCTGTAATACAAAAATATTTTGCCCAATGTGGGGCTCAAACCCACAATTTGAAGATTGGGGACTCATCTATACAGTTGCAGATAAAATGTTTTAAATGTGTTGTAAAGTGCAATATACACATGGGACACTAAATGGCGACAGTGAACTATGCTAAATTTAATTTATTTTTCAAAACTTTTTTTTAAAAAATATATATTTTCACAACGTTTTTTATATGTGTATATATTCTACCTAAGAGTCTTATGCTCTACCAACCTATAGTCCAGAAAGCTTATGAATAACAGTATGTAGTGATTATTATTATCATTCTTAGAAGTGATTGACTAATATTATTTTTATGCTAGTTCTTTATACTGATTAATGCACATTTAACACTTTACTTTGTGTTTTAGCAAATCTTCAAGTGCATTTTTGTCTTTCATGTATTGAATGCTGCCTTGAGCAAGAACAGCAACTCTAAAATAAATAAATAAATAAATAAATAAATAAGTCTGCTGCTAGGTTTTTTGCTATAGTTTTTAATTTTCTTTACACACTCTTATTTAATTAATTTGAGTTATTACTGTTATTTTAATTGCTGCAATCCATTCTGAGATGGATTTAGGGCAGGCTAAAAATATTCTGCAATAAATAAATAAATAAATACATAGGGTGACAACACACACATAATTTTGCATGTATTCATTGTTGCAGGACATTCTAAGCAGGGTTTCTAAGGTATTTGTAGAATGCAGATAGAAGCAGTTGCGCGGTTTGCCATTTATGGATTCTAAGCTGGAGACACTCATGACAATTTGCCTTGTTTTCATTATGTTGGAGTGATTTCTCTTTCTACACACATTGACAATATACCGTATTTTTCGCTCTATAAGACGCATCAGACCACAAGACGCACCTAGTTTTTGAAGGAGGAAAACAAGGAAAAAAAATATTCTGAATCTCAGAAGCCAGAACAGCAAGAGGGATCGCTGAGCAGTGAAAGCAGCAATCGCTCTTGCTGTTCTGGCTTCTGGGATAGCTGTGCAGCCTGCATTCACTCTATAAGAGGCACACACATTTCCCCTTACTTTTTAGGAAGGAAAAAGTGAGTCTTATAGAGCAAAAAATATGGTAGTCTGTGACGGCAATACATGATTCTTGACTAATTGTCTGGGTTGGTCAATTACAGTTAATCATGGAATTCTAGATTTCCCAATAATATTGTCAGATAAAGTCTGATTCACACATCAATGTACCACATGAATTCTCTTATCATTTGATGACCTACAGATAAATGCGTAAAATGCTTTCATTGACAAAGACTACGTTTGAAGCAAGTACTCAGATTGATGAACCAGTTTCGAGGTGGAGTAAACTTGTTGTAACACCTTGGAAAGATGGCACAAACTTAACACCCTCACCAAGTACTTACAACCATTCAATGGTCTGTTAGATAAATTGGTGGTATGTGCAGCAAATGTTGGTACCACTAACCCTTTTGGTTTGAAATCTCTCCATCTGGGCATGGAACACAATCATAGCAACAAAACTTCACCCCTTCTCTTTTCTTCTTCTGATAACCAGGGTGGCAGGAGTCACAACACAAAGAAATAGGCAGCACCTATCAGCAAAGCAAGGAATATGATGGAATCAATGAGAGAAAAATAATCACCTTTTTTAAAAAAATCAAAATGAGAAAGCTGTTGACTCAGAAAAATCAAATTATATTGAACATTATTACATAGTACACTACTGAGCCCAATAGTTATGTTTCCAGAGAAGATAAATTACTTGTTTTAGTGCATTATTGTATAGAAACAGGCATGACTATAGATGCTAGAAAGACAAGATTTGGCCCTTAAATATGTTTTCTTATACGTATCCACAGTCTTGCCAAATACAAGGCAATTATTGTGACTAGACTCAGGGATAAAGAGTTGAGACAAATGAAATGGGTTAAAATGGGGCTACATTTTATTACTAATATGAGAAGTGCATAACCTAAAACCTCAACCTTCGGTCAAATATATTGACAATGGCAAAGGGTATAGTATAGAACTGGAGTCTTGTCACTCCCTTCTGGTGAGTAGAGAGGCCTTCTAGTTCCTGGTGCCCCATGACTCTGGGCACCTGCATCTTAAGAATGTTACATATCCAGCATATGGGCCCATAACCTAGAGTAGCTGTCTTCGGGGGGGGCCACTAGGGGGCGCATTGGAAGATGGCCGACAATACCATCTCTCCGACCCACACGGGGTAATTAAGAGGCTGTTATGGAAGTAGGCAGCCTCCCTTGTTGCCCCAAGGAAATGGGGAACACTGCCCTTGCCTGCTGTGCCCATAAATCACCCCCTAATTCGAAAGAAGGGGGTGAGGGCCCTAGGCAGAATGCCCCCGTGTGGACCTCGGCTCTCCTGGACGCTGTCTCTGATCGCGCACTAGTTGCAGCAATTTGGAATAATTAATTACAAAAGAAGCAAATGCACATATTTCAAGTGAAGAAGGGGAGTGAAGTCTGCTAACTTAAGTGACCTCTGTGAAAGAAGACGACGGGATGGAGAAACGGGAATATTTTACGATGAAGATACACCAAAGGCTGGGTATGTTGACAATGGGACTGAATGGGGGGGGGAGCTTTTTTACTTTCCTTCTATGTGATTTACAAGAACCCCTCCTCATTAGAATCGTCGGTTGAACTGACCCAAGCAGGATGATTAATGTCTGTGTGGAGATAAACTTTAACCAAAAGTATGCTTTATGGAGATCGAGAAGCAATATGAGCTTTTGGAATGGCACAGCAATTAATTCGGAGTCGCCATCTTGCCAAAGGATTTATAGCCGGCAGGAGGAACGGACTTGTCAGACTGCATTCCTGGTGAATCTCCTTCTGAGAAAGGAGGCAGATTGGTGAAGATTAATGACGCTAAGACTGTTTTGATGTATGGAAGTGATGTTATATGGAAAATGTCTGGATATGGCTACTGGATAAAAAATAATAATATCCATGCAGGATTACAAACTGTTCTAACCAGCTTGTGGAAACTTTCAGAGGTCACAAAGAGAAAGGAAAAATATATGAAAATAACAACAAGAGATGTGGAAAAACAATAAGAAAGGACTGGATAGTACTGTGAACATCATAAGGTTAGATTTGTGGACATTAAAACAGCAGCAAGAAGTAAGAAGTTGATTGGATCCCCTTCGGAAATTGAAGTATGGGTACCCCCAACAAAAAATTATAATTTGGCTGTGTAATTTGGAATTTATGTAATTTGGTTTGATTTGATGTGATTGGTCGGTTAATAAAAAATTATTCTGAAAAAAAAATAGAGTAGCAGCACATTGTTTACATCATGTGATACTTCTGATGTTACTGAGCGTGAGACAGGATGTCCTACACTGTTCTCAGGGTTGTGTTCTCAGTGTAACTTGAGACCTTCCTTTGGTTGCTGCAAAGGAGGAAGGAGTGAGTTGTACGGAGGCTGCTGAGTGAGCAGACATGATTTGTACTAGCTTCATGTACAGTGTACAGTCTGTGAATAAAGTAGGATGTTAGACTACTTTCAGACTGTTTCTTTCTTCTGCTGAGATGCAAGGGGAAAGTGAGTGTGCATCTCTCAAAAGGGAGGTGTCGCTTATCACCGGTCTCCCTGGACTGACCGAAGACCAGCCAGGGGCAGACCACCAGAGAGAGGCCTCAGAGCCTGGGAAGAGGAGTCAGCCTTTCCCAAGGGTGCCGCTCACCAACAGTATAGACCTATAGACCCATGACCAAGCTCCCAGATGCCAGTGTGTGTGCATTCCTCTCATCTCTGTATTTGGCTCACCACAGCAGAACTTCCAGATGCCCCATTTTCTGACTGGAGGAAACAACTGCTTCCATGCAGAGATTGATATATTCAGCTTTCTTTCTTTTTTTACACCTCTCCTTAGTTTCTAAGAAGGGATGTGAGTGGCACTGTGGTCTAAACCACTGAGCCTCTTGGGCTTGCTGATCAAAAGGTCAGCGATTCAAATCTTCGCAATGGGGTGAGCTCCTGTTGCTCAGTCCCAGCTCCTGCCAACCTATGAGTTCAAAATATGCCAAAAAGTGCAAGTAGATAAATAGGTATGGCTCCTGCGGAAAGGTAAACAGCGTTTCCCTGCACTGTTCTGGTTTCGGTGTTCCATTGCACCAGAAGCGGCTTAGTCATGCTGGCCACATGACCTGGAAAAAAACTGTCTGCGGAGTGGACAAACGTCAGCTCCCTTGGCCTGTAAAGCGAGATGAGCGCTACAACCTCAGAGTTGTTTGCAACTGGACTTAACTGTCAGGGGCCCTTTACCTTTACCTTTTTTTTGTTTCTGGATGCAGTACAAGGCACTGGATTTATCAAGACAAATTATCATTCATTACATGGATCTTGTTATTCAACAAAGGATAGTCTCAAACATTGGTACACCCATATGGAGAATGGAAAGTAGCTCCCCAAAGCACCTCAAAACTCATACCTGGTTAAAGCTTCCATGCCACACAATTATATCTTCATTGATGACAAGTTTATCTTCCATTGGAGCTTTGTGTTCAAACTTTCCAATTTTCACTCTAAGGAATGAGTTATTTGGGGAAATCACTAGGTTCACTATGTCAAGGTCAGCTTCCATTTCCTTTTTATCATTAAAGGACACAATTTCTTCTGCAGAATTATTAAACACAACGCCTTGAAGAAATGGGTGGAGCTAGTTGAAATGGGTAAAAATGAAACAAAGGGGTAATAACCTATATGTTTGGTGTCTTTGCATTAAAGAAACTTTATACAGAGCCTCTAAGAGGATGAAAGCAAGAATATTCCAAACAACAAAAAACTTGAATCCTATTACCCTAAACCTTAGTAAAAGCAGCAGCAACATAAGACCAAAATAAAAAGACACATATTATCTCAACTAGTCTAAAACAGTGGTGGACAACATTCAACTTTGACTGCAATGACTCTAGTTGGGTGTTACAGTCCAACAGCACTCAGAGGGGCACAGGTTTCCCATCCTTGTTCTATAAGGTGACTCTAAAATATATGAGCAAATTAAAATGTATTTTAGTACGAGAAGAAAAATAAAGTGGGTGGCAGGTGAAGCTTCCTGAATGAGCAATCTTCAGCTATGGAGCAAGAATGGAAAAGGCCATTTGGAATATTTTTGAAACCTCCATGCTGGGTTTTACAATGTTTTCATTGATTACAGTTGTTTGAAGTTTTATGTAAGTGCAGCCTAAACAACAGCAACAGCTGTTCTGCAATAGCGGAAGATGGGAAATGTACACTTATTACTTGAACTTATATACTCTATCTCCCCAAGTGGTGCTAAGTTTCTAGTAAAGGTCATTGGGGTGGTGCAGGTTGGGTGGCATGGTTTGCAAGTGCTGCTGCTGCTTACCCAGGTGGAAAAGGGGAGGAGCAAGGTGAGAGGAGCTCAACATGAGGCAAGCATGGTGGCAGGAGTGTTGGATTGGCACTGTGCACACATAACATTAATCTCACCATGCCTCGAGCCTCCCCATCTTAGTATGTAGCAGTGGAACTTGCTTTATGGAAGGCAAGTGAGCAACACCTCTTCATCTCCACTGACCACTACTGGCACTTTCCTATGTTTAAGCATAAGATTGGAGTATATACTTTATAATGGAATTACAGGAAGACAAAATGGGAAACCATAACTGTTTATCAAAAAATAATGTGCACACCACCATTTCACCAGTTATTCACAGATCAACAGGATATTGGGTGTTTGATATTATCTCACTTTGTATTGAGATTTTCTTGATAACAAATGGTTGTCTCCAATTAAGCTTCACACAGAGTAGACCTATTGAAATGAATGTACCTAAACCAGTCATAAACATAGTCATAGGGATGTGGGTGGTGCTGTGGTCTAAACCACTGAGTTTCTTGGGCTTGCCGATCAGGTCGGCGGTTCGAATCCCTGTGACAGAGTGAGCTCCCGTTGCTCGGTCCCAGCTCTTGCCAACCTAGCAGTTCAAAGCATGCCCCAAAGTGCAAGTAGATAAATAGGAACTGCTCCAGCAGGAAGGTAAACAGTGTTTCCGTGTGCTGGTTTCTGTGTTCTGTTTCGCCAGAAACAGCTTAGTCATGCTGGCCACATGACCCGGAAAAACTGTCTGTGGACAAACGCTGGCTTCCTCGGCCAGTAAAGCAAGATGAGCACCGCAACCCCAAAGTCTACTGTTACTGGGCTTAACTGTCAGGGGTCCCTTTACCTTTACCTTTAAACTAGTCATGTCTATTAATTTGAATGGGTCTACTCTGCATAGGATTATCACTGAATGCAACCAGCAGTAAATTCATTGTAGAAATGCTACCTCCCAAGCCCCAAAATCTTGAAGACTTCTCTTCTTTCTTTTTATTCTGTGAATGGATCTAGATGAATACATTGCATGGAAAGAATGCATCACAGCATAAACAGCATTATAGATGCTGTAGCTGTGGCCAGTCACAGCTATTTCAAAGAGAGATCCAGGAAGACTTTCTAGCCTTTCCTCCCCTGTACATTCACTACCATCCTCCATCAGATCCTGGGAATTTGGAAATGAGCAGCCAAATATTTGCTCACAGAAGTCCTTGAAAAAGCTGTTTTCTTGTGTCCTGCAAAGTTTTATATTCTGAAGAAATTCCTTAAAGCTTGGAAGCTCGTGTGAGTGCGCTGTGAACAAAATAGCACCTTGGAACACTTGCAAATTTGCTTGGGCTTGAATGCTTGTTAATGCAACATCGATCTGGGCTGTCATGATCCACACCTTTCTCCAAGACAGCATATTTTCTTTATATACAAGATCTGCTATAAGAATTAACCATGAAATGATCATAGTTTCTCCATAGACAATCAATGTATTAGCTGTGCTATTTATCAAATGTTGGTTAATATTGAAGGCCATAGTGTTCATTTGGTTTCCTGTATGCCAAGATGCTTGCTTTGGAATTCTTTCTGCAAAGGCTGAACAGATGCCATTCTGAGAAAGCATTGGTTCCAACACCTGCAAGAACTGTTCTCCACTATCATCATTCACAGCAAATAGCCCAACCCACATCCATCCAAAATGCTGAAGTAATCGGAGAATCCCCAGGTACTGATGAGATTCATTTGGAATCATGCGGTAAAAGGAAGATAGTTGCATTGTATCACTTTTCACTGGGGCAAAGGAGCCATATGTCAGCTATAAAAAAAAATTTAAAATGTTTTTATTTCAGTGGTGCCTTTGTGATGGAAAACCTGTCAGTTTCAATTTCTAATTTTTCCACTTTTAATATCAGTTCTTCACATTTCCACACCAGATTTTTTTAAAAAATAGTCTGCATGAAAATTCACCAGCAATTTAGTGACTTCTCTAATATGCACATTTTTGTATGCAATGTTGCCTAATATATCCAATTTTTTAAAAGCAAATTCCCTTTAATTACGTAATCATTTTTGTAAGCAACTTTCAGTAATATATGCATTTGTATGTGTGCACTTTGCTCTAGCGTAGGCATATTTGAACACATTACTTTGCTGAAGAACTGCATTGCAAAACTTGCAGATGTGCAAATTTCAAAAGATGACTGTGTTTCAGTTTGCATATGGTTTCAGAAAGTGCACATTAGGTAAATTTGCTGTTAAATACAAATCAACAAATTTTCTTCCCCATCACGAGCCATGCATTAGTAGAGATGTGCATGGGACTGCTTTGAATGTAAAAGAATTTCCATGAAAACAATGCACTATCACTGTAAAATAAAGCAACTTTAAATAACAGCAGCTATTGCAATAGCATAAAATCAGACTGTGGGGTACAATTTATGGGGGGGGGGGGGTAAGAAGGAAGACTTCCAAGATGTCAGATTCTATTCCATGGCACCTGTTTTCCTAGTCTGTCTGAAGACATGCCTCATCAGGATATGTTCTATAATCATCACACAATATTTTGTTTTTCTGTGAACCACGCCTCTCTTTCTGTATGGTCTTTTAAAGCCCCCCAATCTCCATGCACAAATCCTACCTGTGGAATCTTGTAGAGACCTAATATGTCTGATATGTGAAAGGAGATGTCTGAGCCAAGGCTACCAATGACAGCCATCAGGTTTTTGGGCAAGTCACACCTGTAGTTGGGGGGAAATCTATGCAAATTGAAAAGCAGGTCCAGAGTGGTACGATAAGTCATCATCAGGCTGTAATAGCTGTCATAGATGTGGAAACCAAGCGTGATATTATGCAAGATCTTTGGATTCTCATTGATCTCATTCACAGCAAACGCCAAGGCTAGGATGTGCTGGTATAACTTTGCCACCACTCTGCAAATGGAGTTACATTCTCTTTCACAAGAGGATTCTACAATTCATATGAATCACTTTCGCACTGCGATGGCCCACACTACATTTCATTAAGACAAGTCTATACACACAAATGTCATAAATTTGTTAGAGTTAAATGGGAGGAGAGTAAACGTCAGAGAAAAAATCAAAAAGGTGATCAGAGGAAGAAAGATCAAATGATAACAAGATGGATGGTAGAGCAGTGCAACACTGAGAGAATTGGTGAAGTACAACTTAAAAGCTGCATTGAATTATTTAGTCGCAATGAACGTATGGTGCTTTCTTTTATGAATCAGAGCTTTGGTTTGCCTTCTCTACCTAGAGGTGATCCTCCAAGGTGTTAGAAAATGATTTCTGTGAGCTTTGTTACCTGATAAGCTTTCAAGTGGTGCTGCCTAGGATTGTACCTTTTATATGCAAACAATGTGCATCATCAGTGACTATTTCCAATCCACCCACCATGGAAATGCCCTGAGAGAGAGCTCTCCTCTACTCAACCAGATATATATGGTGATTTATTTGGCTTTCTATTGATTTGCTGCTTTAAACAACTACAATGAATACTGTGTCCACTATTGGTTTGTGCTCTATTTAAAAGAAAATGCATAAAACTATACTTTTCTGAAGTAAATTATACTATACTGTCATTCCTAGCGAGGGCCATTTAAGGGAGAAGGAAAAACAAACAAAATACTTCTCATCTTTTTCTACTTAAGCTAGTCTCCTGATCTGACACCCATCAGTGTTTTCAAACATCTTTTTCATGTTTATCCAAAGTGGAGAAAAATCTGGGTTTGCACCAGCCTGTCTCCCTATTAGTATAAGGGAATCCATATGATGACCTCCACATCTAAGTGCTGTCCCAGACCTTTCCCTCTTTTACTGTGGGTCTTTAAAATCCTTGCAAAGTGCAAAATGTTCGAGATAAACACAGAGACATGGACATTTAATGGAAGGAAATATCCACAATTTTGTTCTGGTGTGGACAAGTGCTTAGTTTCTTTCCTTTTAAAATCTAAGTTCACTACTTTCTATATAACTTATTCCATCAGCTTTGCTATCTTCATGTCTGATTTTCCTCATGTCCACATGTTGCATGTTGCAGGCAACATTTTCAAACACGAGGCTTTCTGCTTACTTATTTATTTAGGCTTTAATTTCTGATATTCTTTTTAGAGTTATGATACCTTATAAATATTATGCCTGCCTATATGCAAATGTGGTATATGTAAAGAAAACATGACCCTCTGATTCCAAGGCAGGAAGAGTTTTTCATCAAGGGAGGAGGAAATGTGGATATACTGTGAAGAAGTGAGGACAACAGAAGAATTAAAAAGTCAGTGATTGAGAAAGATAGGAGCCCTCTTTGGGCATTCAGGCTAGACACATAAGCATGAAAGTATGTTGGTGTGTGAACGAGGTGTCGCTTCTCCAAAGGAGGCTGGGTGTGCAACCACTTCAGCACTGACATTTATATATTTAGCATGATGATCTGAAGGGGGCTTGCAAGTGTGTTTTCCTGAAAAGTAAAAGTAAGGGATCTTGATCCCAAAGAGGCTTTCAAATATATCAGACAAACATGCTAACAGGCCCACATTGGACCTTTTCATAATATACATGGTGGTCAGGAAAGGAGGTTGTGTGCATTCCCTGTCCCTCTAAACTCATTTGCTGCAATTCACCTCATACATTGTTTGAGAAGTCTATTTCTTGCATTACTCACAGTTGAACATCAAACTCATCCTGGGAAGGGTGTTTGCTGAAGAGAACATCTGAAGAAATGTAAATTATCTGAGAAGCAATTCCACCAATGAGAAGGCTACCTGATTGATACCACTCATGTGGAATATGGAGAGGATCGTTCATATGGCACTTCATGGTATCAACATTGAATATCATGTGAGACAGCAGAAGCATCAGCACCACTGGTCTCACCATTTTGACAGCAAGGCTTGTCTCTAGACACAAACTCTCCTGTGTCCTTCTATAGCAGCAGCTTGTTACATGGAACAGGCTACAGTTTATGATGGCTTATTCTGTCAATAGGCTTCCTGAAGATAATGGTAACAGAATACTAGTACTTGAATTGTCATGTCTCAACTATAACATAAAAAAGACAGACAGACACTCTGTTCTCAGTTTGTTCTCAAACAAAACAAAAACAAAAACAGAGAGAGCCCGGAGCACAACTCCTAGATCTCAATGGTATAGGAGTTTTTATAGGCTTTCTTGTCGATTTTTCTTCTGGAAAGCCACAGGAGATGAGAAGAAATGATAATGATTAGTGACTGTTAATTATAGGGGAGATAACAAACTGTCAGGAGTCCAGGTTCCCAGCTTGATAACACAGTAAGCACAGGATTTATTGCAAAAAAAATTTAAAAAATCAACAGATAGCTCCGGACGGCTCTAACAAAGCCTCCAGCATCATTACTCAAGATGACCCTTCTAAAGAGTCCTTCCGAGATCTACAGAAGATATTGAACTTACGACTCTCACAACTCTTGTTTTGCTTCCTGTCTAACAACCCTTCCATTCACCAGCTTTTTGGACTAATTGTCTTAGCTCCAACCTCTTCCTGTTCCGACAAACTATCTCCTTGCCTGTTTGCGCCTAACTGATCTTCCAGAGAGCTTTGGCTATGTTCTGGCTCGCTCTCCGTTGTTCCCTTGGCAATCGGCATTCCAATGCCTGTGTGAGTTGCACTGGGCACTGTTCAGCCTGCTGCAGATCTAACTCTCTCTGTTCTGCAGCAGGCTGTGGACTTTCACTAGGAGCTGCCTCATTCCTGACACAAACTCTGCAAAGGATGGGGTCTGAGTGACACCACTGCTAGAAAGCTCTCCCACTGCTTCCCACTGCTACCCTTTCAATTATATGAGAATTATTAATGTATGCCTCCCCCCCCCCCCAGTCTTCCACTTGTCCCACTGCTTTTCCCCACAGGCCCATGCTTAGAAAGCAAAGGACAAGTGGAAAACCACTTGAACTCATGCTTCCTAGGCACGGGACAGGTGGAAGTGTGGACAAGTGATAGGTCTCAATACAAGCCTTAATCCATACTGAATAGTGTTCTCGAAGCTCATGAATTTGACCAAACTGCGGGAGGCAAGACAGGAGTGCCTGGCGTGCTCTGGTCTGTGGGGTCACGAGAGTCAGACACAACTAAATGACTAAACGACAACAAGATAGTGGTCATCATGATACCTTATGTTGAATCATTCTTTGGTGTAATAGATGGTAGACTTTTCACAGAGCTGAGATTGCCTCAAGCTCCATGTCAAGTGTTCACTGAGTGACAAACCCAGGTTTGCTAAAGCAAATCAAAACAGAAAAAAAGACCCTGGCTATTCAAACAAAAAAATAAAATAGAAGGGACTTGTTAAATAAACTGCAAATAATAAATATGTTATCATTCAGCCTATTTATTGATGAAACGTGGTGATTACATTGCCAATGAATATTTAATATTTGCAATATTTAATACAAACAATTCAGAAGAAAAAATGCTGTGCCTTCTCATAAGTGAAAGAAAAAAACAAAAATCAGGGAACCAGAAAAGTAGAAATTTAACACAATGGTATGAATGAGAAGGACGAAGTCAACACAGTACAGGAAATATTCTCAATGTTATTCAGGAGATTTCTATGAACACCTGCAATGTCAGCTGCATTATGCTTCATTAAATGATTAATATCATTTGCAATAATTTGGATATTCAAATATGGGACCAATGCTTATAAACAACTTCTGTTTCCTTCTGCCATGTTGTTTGAGTTAAAGAAAGGTCAACATATACCAAGGATGCATATCATAGTATCCCTGCAGACTGGGGGAAAAACACAGGGGGAAAGCCCACAAATGTATCCAAAATGAATTTCTGCTACTTGAACTAGGATTATAGAAATACCTACTGCCTTCTCCAATTCAGTGGCATACTGCCTTTAAGACTTTTTAAAGAAATGTAAGTTGTTTCCTTCACCATATTTAGTGTACATTCATTCCATAGGTTAACTATATACTGTTTGGTCCAGAAGGAGTTCTGGTATGCATCCTTTTAGGGAGCACTCTTATAGCAACATCCACCTGCATGAGTCAGGTTAGGATCCCACAGATCTCCAGATGAGCCAGGAGGCTCTTTGTGCATCTATGTTATTACATCAGGCTAAAGCTAACAGCCTGAGCCAAGCCCTGTGTATCTTAAGCTGGTGTAAGTACCCAAAACGAGTGGCTGGGGAAACCCAGCCAGATGCGCAGTGTATAAATAATATATTATTATTATTATTATTATTATTATTATTATTATTATTAAAGATGGGGGTTACAGACTAGAGATAAAGGACTTTGGTTGGAATGTAAGTATGGTCAGCTCAGTCACATGACCTGACAGCCCAACATAAGCTAAGCCAGCAAAAATGATGCTGTGACTCAAACACTATTTTAATGGCCTATTTTCCCTCTGCTAGGCTCATGTCATCTAAACCAGCATTAGCTGTGCTCCTGAACAGCATTTGGATCTAATGTACTTTATGCTGACTTAGCATATGTTGGGTTTGCTTTATTTCAGTTTCTTATGCTTAGGATTTTCCCCTTAAAGTACAAACTCAGTTTTTCATTTGGCCTTTCCAGATGTATTTTTTACAAAAATGTGCCTGTGTTCAGTTATGCAATGAGACTTTTAATTTTTTTAGGTATTAGCCACACTGCGTTCTGTATGTCCTTGTTTCTGAAGCTGTAAATGATGGGATTCAGAACCGGTGGCAACACTGTATACAATACAGCAGAAACCAAGTCCACAGCAGGGGAGGAAAGTGATTTAGGTCTCAAGGTCGAAAACACAGCTGTTATTATAAATAAAGAAAAGACTGTCAGGTGTGGAGTGCAGGTAGAGAAAGCTTTATACCTGCCTTGAGCTGATGGAATCCTCAGCACAACTGAGAAGATGAAGCCATAAGAAACAAAGATGAACACAATACAAAAGGAGGCCACAATGAGCCCAATGACAAATGGCAAAACTTCACTAACTTTAGTATCGCTGCAAGAAATCTTTTGTAACTGAGGCAAATCACAGAAAAACTGCCCAATAATATTGGAGTGGCAGAAGCTTAATCTAAATGTGACCGTGGTTTCCAATAATGCATTAACCATGCTGCTCAGCCAGGAAGCAGCTGCCATTTGGATGCAGGCCTCCCAGTTCATGATTAGACTATATTGAAGTGGGTAGCAGATTGCTATGTAACGGTCGTAAGCCATGACTGTGAGCAAGGCAATCTCAGTTCCAGCAAATGTGATCACTAAGAAGACCTGTGTGACACATCCAGCGAAAGAAATCAGTTTGTTGTTTGTCAGTGAAATGGCTATGGATTTGGGTACAGTAGTAGAGATATAGCAAACATCTAAAAATGACAAGCTTGTCAAAAAGAAATACATGGGGCTGTGTAGGTGGTGGTCTAAGGCCACAGTAGTCACGATGAGAAAATTCCCCACTAAGGCTGTTAAGTAAATGAAGAGGAACACCACAGAATGCAAAACCTGCACATCACGATCATCAGAAAATGCCATAAGAAGGAACTCTGTTGCAGTAGTTTGGTTGTTCATTTAATTTCTTTCTGATATTCTGTGGAGTAAACAGTAAGCTTGTTTAAGATGGAGATTCTGCAAAGGGGAAGCATTTGTTCATGATTACAGAATCATAGTGTGCATATTGAAGTTCAATTGTCATTTTTATTGCCCTTAGAAATATCAAGCATAATTTAAGAATTTTGAGTAAAACAGGTGACATAATATTATGGAATGTAAGTTATTATTTGAGCTACCGAAAAAAGGAAAAAAAAAGAAAAAAAACCAACAAACTTTAAGAGAGAGCATAAGTTGTATGATATCATACAGCAAAAGACCATAGAAGTGTTTGCAACCTACTCCACTCTGGATATTGTTGACAGCAGTTCTCATCCACTCCCGTGCTCATCCCCATTATATGAAATTATGTGGAAGGCCACTAATTTTTCACTCTGCAGCAAAATATCATCTACTATGCTAACAATGAAGCCACTAAGTGTTAATAACCTCTGGAACGGTTTATCAGTACTCACATGTTGTGGTTGAGAAGAAGGAAGTGGAAGACTCAGTAGCTTTGAATGTTACAATTGGATTAAAATGGATACAAATGAAAGCATTTTAACCCATGAAAGCATTGGGTTGAAAAATAAAAATCTGATAACAGTTCAAACCATGGTTATGTCTAGCTCATCTGCAATGATTAGCACCAGTGCTCCAGGGATTTAGACGAGAATCTTTCTCATGCTTTGCTGAAAATACCAGTTTGTACTCCATCACTAAATAGCAATCTCAACCCATTGCTGTTGAATGGGCCCAGTTCTTTTCATAAAGAAATCAAAGCACATATGTTGAAAGCTTCAAAGTTCTTGTCATTTAAAGCTATATTTTGGTTCATCCACACTTTCCTTTCACCACACATTTTCTTGGCACAGTTCTATGTGTCTGAGTCTGTGTGCAAGCTCCCCCCCCCCCCTTTTTTTTTTTTTGCCCCACTGCTTTCCCCAGGAAAACTTGCCCTCTCATACTGTATCTGAACAAACAGCAATTTAGGATTTCCATGGAATGTCGTTTGCTTTGATTCAGTGTCAAAGAGTGGTTTTCGCGGGGAAAGTTTTGGAGCTGGAAAACCCAGGATTGTGCCTACAAATGTGGAGCAAAGGTAAGTGTGGATGAGCCCTTTTTTGTGTGAAGGTTTTTTAACTGCAACAACTTTGAAGTTAAGAATTAAGAGGCTTACTGCCATGAGCAAACAACTGGAATTCTCTTCTTCTAGAAGTGAAACAAGCTCCAACATTGGTATGTTTTCATTGTTTATGGGAAATTCTTATTTTGTCCCATACTGGTCAAATTAATAAATAAATAATCTGGTGCTTATAGATATACCAGATTTATTTATTTTATGTTTACTTTATACTGCATAAACTGCTGTACAATTTTAAAAAAGTCAGAGTGATGTAAAAATAGACTAGGAAACATAATACATATCATAAAATAATGTTGAAAACATGAAACCAAATGGAATTAAAAGCTTCAGAAATAAAATGTAGTAATATCAGAAAGCTTGGGGATTTTAGTTGTCTTTTGACTGCAGAAAGCATCTTAACTGCTAACTGTAGCTACATTCTAACTGCAAATGTTATGCTTCTTTTATTGGGGAAAGAGGTATGATTGTTTAGGGTGCAAGCCACAAACTTTTATAAAACTCATTTCCCATGGTTTATTCATAGCTGACTTACAGGAGGCAAGTAGATAAAGTTTATTATGCCAGTCTTGTTGTAAAAGACATTGATAGTTGAAAGCTGGGCGGATTCATAAATGAACATAGGGTTGATGCTGAAGGTGGTCAGGGTCTTTCCATCTTTAGCAAAGGATAGGAATTTGGGAGTCCAATATTGTATTGCTGTTTCACTTTGAAATAATCAGACCCCTCAAGAAACCTGGCTAAATATCAAATCCTTCAAAACAGCTCTTTATGCTCAGTGAGTTGCCTTAAGGAACTTGATCAGTATCATGCTGAGTGATAGCTGGACTATTCTATTCCTGGCCACCAATGGGCAGCAACTAGGACAATTGATAGTGCTGGCCAAGAAGGACAAGAGATTTGCATTTCATTTAAGAGAACATCCATTTATGTAACATCCAGTAAAATGAAAGGGGTTCACATCAAAAAGATTTCTGGCCACATCAGAATGTTACTGGCATAACTGGGCTTTGGCAGTTTAGCTCCCACATCTTATCTCAGGGAAGCCATGATAGTGCCACTCCAGACATTTTTTTGGACCACAACTCCCAGCATTCCTGATCACAGGTCATGTTGACTAGAGCTAATGGTAGTTGTAGTCCAAAATTTCCAAAAGGCACAACATTGGCTATCTCTGCTCAGTCTTTTCCTGCATTTATGAAAGGTAATTATTTGCAGTCTTTTGATTCCTTTTTTGAAGGATGCAACTCTATACAGCCCAAACACCACATAAATATATATTTAACCGGCCCATGGACCCTGACCGCCCGCTCAGTCAGCTCCTGTGTGCCATGCTAAACTGGCACGGAGCAGAGTGGGGACCGCCTTTCGAGATGCTGTCTGCCTTCCCATTGACTTGAGGAAGCTCCTGCAGCCAATGGGAAGCTGCACACACCACCTCCATGCCAGAAGGAGCACCGGAAATAGCGTTTGCGCATGCATGCGTGCGTGCACTCTCACAATTGCACTCCGACCCACCACGGCATCTGTGGGACTGTGAACCGACCCAAGCCACAAAAACTTTGCCGACACCTGTGCTTAGATATAACCCAATCCTTTTGACTTCAGTGGGAGTTACTCCCAAGTAAACATGCATTTGTTTGCAGCCCAAGGTCTAATCTTATGCAGATTTACCTGGTAGTAAGCAGAATTGAAGACAGAGAGGCTTGTGTAGGAGTTAACCTGCAAAGGATTGTGCTCTATATCAGGGGTGGAGAAGCTATGACCATTTATAATTTTTTGAACTGCAAGTGCCATCAGCCCTGATCATCGACCATCCTGACTGGAGTGATGAGAGGACCAGAGGTTCTCACTCACACCATATATTGTTTTTAATGTTACAATGAAAATCTCCATTTATGCCTAATGTTGGTACATGCTTATAAGCAAATTTATTTAATGCTTCTTATGCAAAAAATAAATCCTAAATCAGACTTGTGTACATTGTGTACATTAAATGTAAAGCTTGTGTGTGTGTGTGTGTGTGTGTGTGTGTGTGTATTTGTGATTTTCCTTTCCTGAAAGTTACAAATACAATTCAGTCCTGTTATAATTATTCAACAAGAGTATGCAAACAAAATTTACATTTTTTCCCTATCAGCAAAGTGGTGATAACTTGAGAAATCCATTATCGTGATAGTGATGAAATATTATCAGATTAATACTAAAGTTTCAGACATGTTATACTATTGCTAGAAGTGAAATCTTGAACTTGTAGTGTTGTAACCAGACTTAGACATGCTTAGTGCAGATCTATTGCAATCAGTGTGACAGTCATTAGTCATGGCTAACAAAAACCATTTCTTTTTAAATGGCTCTACTCTTAGCATCATTAAATTTTGATCAGACCTTTATTTCATTCTGGACATAATTTATTAAAATGCTCACCTCAATCTGAAGTTGATCCTCTTTGAAGATGGCAGTGCATGTATGCCTGAGACTATATTTGCAGAAGCATGTGCTTTGAACAGCAGAGTGTTTCATCTCTGCTCCCAATAGTGGTCATAAAGTTGTGAATCACCAAGGTGATCCATAACTTGCATCATGGAGTTGTACCTTGGAGATTTACAATGTCTTAATTTACAATCATTTCTCTAATTCAACAAAAGAGGCAGAAGATGTAATCTTTTCTTTTTAAAAAAGCCATTCACATCATGCTTAGGAGCTTTAACCATTTCACTCTCATTTTTAAGAATTATTTAGCTTAAGTAACTCAGCTGTGAGAAAACAAAGTTGGACTTACTGTGAAATGTCCTTCTAGTCAGTGGAGTGTAGATCATAGAGGCAAGGGATGCTTCCTCCTGGAGGCAGATTCAAACAGTTTTTGCAAATAACTAGTGTTGGCCGGCCATATGGGGAGGGAAGCTTCTGCTAACTTACAATTCCTACCTAACTTGAACAAATAACCTGAACAGTGGCCTCCAAGTGCAACAAAAATGCCAGGATCAGCAAAACTCTTCAGCCATGACAGCTTCTCACTTGGTCATGGAGAGTCCTGACCAGGGAAGGAGATGTGAGGACTCCTTCTCAAAGCCTAGTAAGCACTTACTAGGCTTTGGGAAGAAGGAGGGTGGATTCTAGGGCCCTGTCAGAGCCCTCACACCTCCTTCCCAAAGGGCTTGTTGTTTGGTTTCATTGCCAGGTACTGGCTGGAAGGCAGTGGAAAACTCTGCCCATTGAGTGTCCTCCCCATGGGGCTCCATCTTGGCCAGGGAAGGAAGTATGGTCTTTTTCTGGCTTGCCACCACCTTTTATTCTCTTTTTCCAGAACTATTTTGATTCTGCTCCACTCCTCCGCTGATCAAGCAATATGTATTCTGGACTAATCTGATTTCAAGGGGTACTTCCTATTATAAACAGTTGTTCTCGAAGTTTATTCCCCATAAAACACTTGAAAATGTGTGTAGGTCTTGGTGGACAACTCCCCCCCCCCCAATGCTCTTATAGCAATTGTAATGTGCTGTGGTAAATGCTGTATGTTTTTAATTGTATTTTTATTCCTTTTATTTCTTATCTTCCATTCTATTATATTACATTTTCAATGCCATAGAATTCAGATGACAAGCATTCTTCTCAGAAACACTTTGGAGTACTTCAATGAAGCTCACAGACAACTAGTGGTCTGCACAACAGAGTTGAGGAACCCTGTTCTAAAATTAATCAATTTATTTAATATTGGCTTCTAAAGCAGCTTTCAATTAAATACACAAAAACTTTCATTTTTCAGGCTCTGCTCCTTTCATTGTTCTTTACAATAAATGAATTGGTTAAAAAAACAACAACAATTACCTTCAGTATTCTTCCAGAAATATTCTGCTCTCTACTATCAAATGACTGTTCTTAGAATTATAATACACTCTGGCGTCTTCCACTATTTTGCCAGTGACCTTGTAGGATAATTTAACAGTTGCACAGCCCTACTAAATACATCTGGTGAATTCAAAAGCAAGTCATCAATCAATAGCCCTATCCTACTGAGACTCCCCACCAATCTGGTTATTAAAAAGTATATTACTCCTCTATATCTATTCTGATTGTGATCCCTTAATAAATTGGCATCTATTTATCAATGTGTCAAGATCACTTTTGAAGCTTTATAAAATAGAGTCCATCATCATAGCTTATATTGTATTATATTATATTGTATTGTGAATTCTGGATGATAGGTTTTTCAAAGAAACAGGATTGTCTGGAGCTCTTTATGAAAAGACTTGTTTGCTTCTGTTTATGTTTACATATTTTATTGCATATAATATAATATAATATAATAATATAATAATATTCCCTTGAGTTTCCTTGAATTCAATGCAGAAATAATATTCCTGACTGTTAAAGCAACATAAGACACAAGAATCAAGGTAAACATACTATTTATAATAAATATGCCATAATTCAACCTCTTTATTGAAGAAACCTGGGCTCTATTGCCATTGAATACATTTGAAACATTTAACACAAACAATTCAGCAGAGTGTCTTCAAACCTAAATGTAGCATAATCATAGCCATTGATGAGTATTGAGCATGACAGTCATTGATAATCTCATCCTCCAGCATTAATTCTAATTTCCATTTCCATTTTAAGACCTTCTAAATTGGTGGCCATCACCACATCCAGTGAATTCTACAGGCTACCTAAGTATTGTGTGACTGATCTCCCCACCAGAAATTCTAGATTGTAGCCAGTTTAATGAGCAATCTTACAGCAAGATCCACTGGGGTGACTAGGGTTAGAACCTGCAGTTGAGACAAGAGGTTCCTTATGCAACTAAACCAAGCCAGCATGACTACCCATCTCCTGCTGTGCCAGAAGAATACTGGCTTATCCCTACCATTCTGGCTGAGCTGGGACCAGGTAATCTGAGCTGAGCATGGCGAATCAGAAACCAACACAAATCCTCAAAAAGGGGTGTTCTGGGACCATAGCTGGACCAGAGATGTAGGACTTAGGATGGAGCCTAGCCATGGTCATCTGGATCATGTTACCTGGAAATTTGACATAAGTTTAGTAGGAAAAAAAGGATCATGTGAGACAAAAACAAGTTTTGCTCTGCCTGTCTTAAGCAGCAGTAGCACAGATTCTGAATGGACTTTGCATCTAATGTGGTTTACACCAGAATAGCTGAGACTGGGCTTGCTCAGTATAAGGTTTCCCCAAAAAAATCAAACTCAGTCACTTATTAAGTCCTTCCCAACATATTGTTTACGAGAATGTTGATGTGTTCAATTAGGCAATGAAGATTTTTAATTTTGAAGTTATTAGTTAGACTGCTTTCTGAATGTTTATTACAGCATCCAGACACTGATCCAATGCTTTCACTGTCCCTTCTGAGTCAGATGTTATAGAGAAGTAGAGCTGTGTATAATCAGTGAATGGGTGGAACCTTGTTTCAAAACTCCTAACGACCACACCAAACAGCTTGCATTAAATAGCACTGAGGAAAGACCAGTATCCTGTGGAATCCCATTGTTCAAATGCCAGGGGATACAAGATTCATATTTCTACCAAACATATGAAATAATCATTAATGTTGTCAAATAAACTCATATTTAGTGGGAATGTGACATCCATGTGATTGTTTGCTAATATAAATCACAAACGCCCTGAAGCAGAAGCCAAGTTAGATGGTCCTTCAGATTGGAAATGGTAATGAACATGACTGGTTTTAACCACAGATGCATAGAATAACAAGATGTATCACTTGCATCCAACATACATCCAAAACATTTCTCCAAAAACCTTTCAGAAAGGAATTCTGAAATACAACAAAAGAAATTACAACATTCATGTAGTCATTATCACTTAATCCATTAATATGACAAAGAGCCTAGGAGTGTGATAAATAAATAAAAATGAGACGGGTCCTATTTTAAGCAGAAGGGAATATACCTAATATGAACATTTAGTTTCTCCATGTTTTTCAAATATCTGGAAATGATGAATCATGCAATGAGATGTTTCAGTTTTCTGGGTATTTTCCACACCGCCAGTTGGATGTCCTTGTTCCTGAGACTATAAATTATGGGATTAAGAACTGGTGGCAAAACTGTATATAATACAGCCGCAACCAAGTCCACAGTGGGGGAAGAAAGTGCTTTTGGCCTCATGTATGAAAACACACCTGTGGTGATGAATAAAGAAAAGACAGTCAGGTGAGGAGTGCAGGTAGAGAAAGCTTTATATCTGCCTTGGACTGATGGGATCCTCAGCACAGCAGAAAATATGTAGCCATAGGAAGTAAAGATGAATGTAAAAAAGAAAGAGTCCGGAATAAACCCAAAGACAAAAATAAGAATTTGATTCACTTTTATATCACTGCAAGAAATCTTTTGCAATTGAGGAATGTCACAAAAATATTGCTCAATCATATTGGTTCCACAGAAATTTAGTATGAAAGTAAAACTGGTTTCCAGTACAGCATGGATCAGGCTGCCTATCCAGCAAGCAGCTGCCAATTGGATACAGGCATCCCGATTCATGATTAAGGTATATTGTAGTGGACGGCAGATTGCTACATAACGGTCATAAGCCATAACAGTGAGCAAGGCAAGCTCCCCACCAACAAATGTGACCACTAAGAAGACCTGTGTGACACATCCTGCAAAAGAAATCATGTTGTTGTTTGTCAATGAAATGGCGATGGATTTGGGCACAGTAGTGGAGATGGAGCAAACATCAAACAATGACAGGTTGGTTAAAAAGAAGTACATCGGGCTGTGAAGGTGGTGGTCTAGGGCCACAGCTGTGATGATGAGAGAATTTCCCACTAAGGCTGTTAAGTAAATGAAGAGAAATATTGCAGAATGCAAAATCTGCATATCACGGGTTTCGGAAAAACCCATCAGAAGGAACTCTGTTGGAGTAGATTGGTTAGCCATTTCTCTCATTTCCGTCATTCTGCAGATAGAAGTTAAATAGTTGTGAGTTAGTGGAGCTTACAAATTTTTGGACATTCTGTGTTTTTTTAAATATCATTTTAGATATTGCGCTAGTTCACAACTACACATCTAGCCACATCAACAGCCAAGTATGCACACTATCAATTGTTGATGTATTCTTTCATCCTGATATGACATGAAACCTAATGGGGATAGTATGTGCACTCACATGTTTTCAGCTATTATGATTTATCCACCCTCAAAGAATGGGCGAAAGGCAACATAGACTGGGGGCATACATATACTTTATAAGCCATATGCCATATGATGCAAACAGTGCAGTTTTTACAGAAATCTTCCAGTGTGCCATCAAATGTACATAAATCATTTTATGAAATATGTAACATTTGGAAAAGGAGAGAGAGAGAGATCACACTGAATTAACTAGATGGGGTAAAGGAACCACCATTCTAGAAAGTTGATTTGAAATTTCATATAAAACAAAAAAATGAAATCAGAGTTGAAATTTGGAAAAGATTGTATTATGTGTATTCTCAGTGAGGCTTGTCTGTTTCTTACTAAATACTTTAGTAATGTAAACCATGGAAATGGAAGCTTTCTTCAAGTATATGGCAATTAAAAAATTGTCAGACCTTCAGGCAACATAATCTTTGGGCTGAGAATGTGGCAAACCTGTGAGTAGGTTTGTCGCTCACGCCTGTGCAGAAGTGCTCTGCAGCGGCATGTGTGTGCACAGAAGCAGTCCTCTAGGTACAAAATCTTTGGGATATGGCTGGGCCTCCATAATGGATCACGTTTGTAACCGGAGGTACCACTGTATTTCTAGAAACATGGCCCATGGAAACACCAAAAAATAGCTATACTTGAATCCCTTCTCTTTCTTTAAGATGATCAATAAAGATTATACTCACCGCTGTTTCTCTCAGAAGATTAGAGTGCCAATGTGCTTGACGGGGATATTTATTTGAAGGTACACGGGTTGCCAGGAGGAGGTGATGTCATCCTCCTTTTCTGTGCTATTTCAGGATCTCTCTTGGGAGAACATACGAGTCCCATGATGCTGTGCAAAACAAATGTTGTCCATTTCCCTACTAGTTCCTTTAACATACATAAGCAGCTGTTGGATTAGTCTAGAAAGCAAAGGACACAAAAGGAGCTGAGGAGGAAAAAGACTCAACTAGCCAGCCCAGTTCTGCCCCAGATACTCCTCAATATATGTGAAAAGGAAGACAATCAGGAGAAGAGTAATATCACATCAGAGTATTTTCACCCAATCCTTGTATGCTAAGGTTATCTCATTCATTCATTTCTACCAGTGAAATGTACACAATGTGTAAAGTAAAAGAAGTGGCAATGTTTCATGGACAACAGAAATCTAAAACATGCACATTGATATAATATCAGGATGTTAGATTCCCCAGTTCACGGATTTAGTTGTTTTCAGATATGATAACAAAGACATCATTGCAAAATCTCTTGAGAAATCTCTTGCTCTAGAGAAGTTTGTGCTTTTCCCATGTTGGTGCAATTTGAATTAATTCATGTTTGCTGAAGGATGCACAATGAGGCACAAGATTTTATACCAAGAATTTATTTTGTTTTTCCATGGATTCTGAACTATAGGAAAGAAAACAGCAGGAGATAAAAGAAAGATGAAAAAGGCTCCAAAAATTGACTTCTAGTATCTAGGGATTGTAGTGCATACCTAAATTTGGTATAACATCACAACTTTTTAAATTGCACTCCCACCTCATTTGTTTGCATCACAGGCAAATCCTTTTTGATCATGAACTTCTATTTTGAGCTTCCATATGTGTTCAGCTGAAGGACCTTAAGTACCCCTTCATATGAAGTGTGCTCTTCCATCATGTGCATTAGAGCTTACGTACATGTGTGTGTGTGTCCAAAAATATCCAAAAACATTTACCAGCATAGACAAATAATCCATGATTGGTCTCCATTCGTCCTTAAACACTTCGTCATTCTGTCATCTTAGTCTGGCAGTTAATTTCACCATTTCATCATAGTCTATCAGTTTTATAAGCCAATCCTCCTTCCTTGGTAATCCTTCTTCTTTCCACTTCTCTGCATATAAAGTTCTAGTTGCTGTTGTTGCATATATAAATAAATTCGAGTTTGGATATAAAATTACAAACAAAAGTGTTGTCATTTGAATTTAATTTATTTTAGGTAAAGGATGCCCAGTGAGATACTGTGGTACCCCGGGTTACCGACACCTCGGGTTACAGACACCTCAGGTTACACACTCCGCTAACCCGGAAGTAGTACTGTGGGTTAAGAACTTTACCTCAGGATGAGAACAGAAATCCAGCGGCGGCAGTGCAGTGGCAGCAGGAGGCCCCATTAGCTAAAGTGGTACCTCAGGTTAAGAACAGTTTCAGGTTAAGAACAGACCTCCAGAACAAATTAAGTTCTTAACGATAAACATGGTCTAAAGCTCCATTCATCAATTGGCCAAACATGCCATCATTCATAGCAACTCATAATGGGTGTTAGGCATAATAATTCATTAGGCCATCATTGATTACAGACCATGGGAACAAACACAGTGTGCGTAAGAAGGCATGTAACTCAGACGTATGGAGTTGTCCCATATGGGGATCAGGAAGCCCACACCTTGGTATTATCAGCATCACACTCTAACCACTGAACTATCCCAGCCACATGAAGTCCAACCCCCTGCAGTGTGGGATTATGTTGTTGCCCCAAGCAGGAGATGAACCTGCAAACTTGGCATTATCAGCACACTGTTCTAATCACTGAGCTAGCCAGTCTACATGAGCTAATCTTCTGGTTGAACCCCTTACAATGTAGGGATATGCTGCTGCCCACTGTGGGAATAGAACCTGCAAACTTGGCATTATCAGCACCCTCCTCCAGCCACTGAGCTATCTAGTCTACAGTTGCCATAGACCCAATAAACATCGTTTCACAAAGCACTATTACTAATTTTAATGTTAGATGCATTTTTATTCAATGTTTAACAGAACACATTCTGAACAGCAGGAGATGAGTGGGCACTAGAAATTTGCACAAAAAATTGTGATGTATGTGAGACACAACATGAGCAATTATGCTAGGAGTAAGGTAACAAAAAGGGATTGGCTCTCTGCCAGTCAACAAATGGGTAGGGCCCCTTCCTCAACTTTCTGGTAGTTAGAAATACAATGTCAAGAGTTGAGGGTGGAGTGATGTGAGCTAAAAACTGGAAGCAGCAGGCTGGGAAGCTGGAAACACAGACAGTTGCTGTTTATATTCTAAGCTGCAGCTATGAGAGAAGCAAGAGTGTCTTGAGGTGTTCATGCTGTGAACCCTACAATGTAGGCTCAGGTTGTATATATGTGTAAATAAACCATATATCCTAAAGACACCACAGTCTCTACTGTACCTCATTCCAAAGGAAACAAAAACCCTGGGTAACCAACTGGAACCCTTGGAATCTCGCACCACTCAGAAATTTGGGTGGCATGCAGCAATACGTTGAACACCCATATTTTATTTCAGAGGTACAGAGGTGCATGGACAGGCAGAGTCCCCAGGTCCCGAGCGCCTCCCCCCCCCCGTCATGTGGAATAACGACTCAAGACAACGTGCTATGGGACTAAATTGGCCACAACTTTATTAAATTTCAAATGTGGCTAGACCTTGGCTCCGGCATTGGGCGTTCTCACTCCCCAGTCCCCAGCCGGGGACCTAGGGAGCATCAGGGTTATCCAGTGTTTGTGTGGGGATGGGCCAACTCTGGAGAACATATGTTGAAGCAGAGATAGCCGCCCCCGTTATGCCACCGCCGCAGGGGAGAGCAATGACGACCTTTCAGCGTACGGTCAAAGCCTCCCTTCAGAAACCCCTTTAACGGGGAACTCTGGTATCGCCACTGCAAGAGGAAGATGGACAAAAGGATTCTGCCCAAGGCCTGATACTGCCAAAGTTGTGATGGTTTACTACGGGAAAGGCGAAACCTGCCAATGCAGGGAAATTCCTTTCCGGCCCTTTGACAGCGACCTTAACGTACCTGTAAGAAAAGTTAACCTGCAAAACCTGTGAAGAAAAGTTAACCTGCAAAATAAGGCATTAACTGAGGGTGGGTAGGGTGGGAGAAGCTCTGGAGCCAAGTGAGGATTCCCAGGTAAGATCATCCCTCTATTGTGTGGGCAGTTAATCCCTCCCCCACCTGGCCTGATCTCATTGGCAACGCTTCCCCCAGGTGGGATTGGACAACTGACGGGGGTAGGCGGAGACCTCCAGGTATCCCACCTGAGGGAAGGCAAAGCCAAGCCTATGCTGAATGGAGCCACTCCAGATCCTGTGGCTGTGCACGTCCACGCAAAGGTCGCCCCCTGTTTTATGCTGGGAGCGGTCATTACTTCAGTATGCAAAATTTTGTGTCTCAAAAAGTTAGTGGCATATCATAAAAAGGACTAGGGCAGCCATAAGGAAATATCTACTTTTCCACTTTTCAAAAACAGCTTAGGTGATTTTCTAAAATGTATTAGCTCTTTGTTTGGTATTTGTGGAGAGCTATCATGTTTTCTGCTGCCTGCAACCTAAGTGTTTTCCATACAAATGGACTTTTCAGGTGTTCTCCCTCAGGGCATCATACTTGCCAAATTCTAGATAGAGTGCATAAAAATGGAGGTGAAAAATGAAAGCAAATATAAAACTTGTGAAAAATATGTACTTTTGGTTGAGTATTATTACTTTTACCTTTAAATGAGTGAGGGTGCAGTCATTTCAGTTTTCATTTTTAAAACTAAATGCACCGTTCAGTCAAGTCCATCCCCTTTTTGTGCTGACCTTTTTTTAAAAAAAATGAACAAAATATTTGCATCTAAATTTTATCCATTTTGTACACTTTCTATACACCTTGCTCCTGTAAAATACACATTTTTCAATTCTTTGCCATGAATTTCCACCCAAAATGTTAGTTTTGTGAGCATTATTGCATTTGGAAACTTTATTGCAGAAGCCAGGGGAAGTACATAATCTGAGCAAGAGCTTCATTCTAATCTATCTATCCATCCATCTATCTATCATGTATCTATCTAGCTTTATTAGATGAATATTTAGTCCACACTATAGCATATTCCCAGTAGAATTTACAGGAATTATAATTAAAAGCAGTGACTCTCAAACAGGAAGCAATTGAATTTTAAAAGATATTCCTTGGAAATGAGCAATATATCTAGCTGTAGCATTAAATATGATAAAATATAATCCATTTGTTGTGTGTGGAAGCAATGAAGAACAGCAATCCTTCAACCTACACAATAAGTGACTATTGCTAAATTTGTGTCTTCTGACATCTAACACTTTGTTCCTAAAGCTATAAATAACGGGATTCAGTAGTGGTGGCAAAACATTTTACAATACAGCAGAGAGCAAATCCATTGTTGTAGAAGAAAGCATTTTAGGTCTCATGTATGAAAACAGAGCTGTGCTCACAAATAAAGAAAAGACAGTCAGGTGGGGGATGCAGGTAGAGAAAGCTTTATATCTGCCTTGAACAGAAGGGATTCTCAGCACAGCAAAGGAGATGTAGCCATAGGAAACAAAGATGAACTCTCCACAAAACGAACCTACACAGGAATCCTGCACCAAGAATCCTAGGTAAAAGCCATCACAACTTGCACCTAAACCTCAAGCCAACATAAAGCAACCAAAGAGAACTTGTGTTTGTGTGTTATACGGACTCAAACAACAATTAATACTACTAATAATCAACACATTGAGTATTCTGAGACTCACTGAACTGAACTGACATAGCTCTTTTAAAAAAGAAATACCAATAAAATGCATCCTGCACCCCTACATGCATGACCTAGTTAGTATAGTGCTAGAATAACACACCTCTAAAACAGTGAAGAAGGAGGGGCCACAGTTATGCGAGAAACTGAGAACAGAGTATCAGATGCAAATGTGGTTCAGAGACCTCATTACTTGTGCAAAGACTTATTCTACCCTTCCTCCCTTCTAACACCTCCACTCAAAAAGAAACCCAATTTAGCAGGTTGGGAGGAGCAAGGGTGAATGTGTCAATTTCTTTTACTTTCACTTTCTCAGCATTAGATCCAGTTCCTCACATTTACATATTGGCATACTTCATCTTTTTTTAAAGTCCTAATGAAAACTCATCAGTTGTTTCTGTGAAAATATTCTAATATGCACATTTTATATGCAAATCTGCCCAATACCCATCTATTTGCAATGCACTGTTATGCAATATAATGCATTTCTATGCAATTTTCACGGACATTTGCATTCTTATACAATGCACAGGAAATGTGATGTGTATGAGACACAACTTGAGCAATCATGCTAGGAGACTTCTAATTCTTTTCGGTATTTTCAATATAGCCTCTTGGATGTCTTTGTTCCTAAAGCTATAAATAATGGGATTCAGTAAGGGTGGCAAAACAGTATACAATACAGCAGAGAGCAAATCCATCGTTGTAGAAGAAAGAGCTTTAGGACTCATATATGAAAACAAATCTGTGCTAATAAATAAAGAAAAGACAGTCAGGTGGGGGATGCAGGTAGAGAAAACTTTATATCTACCTTGAACAGAAGGGATTCTCAACACTGCAGAGAAGATGTAGCCATAGGAAACAAAGATGAACCCTCCACAAAATAAAGCTACTGTAATCCCTATGGCAAAAATCAAAATTTGATTAAGCTTTGTGTTAGTACAAGAAATCTTTAGCAACTGAGGGATATCACAGAAATATTGCCCAATAATATTGGACCCACAGAAATGTAGCCTGAAAGTAATAATGGTATGTAATGATGAATGGATTAGGTTACTTATCCAGGAAGCAGCTGCCATTTGGATGCAGGCATCCCGGTTCATGATTAGCTCATACTGTAGAGGATGGCAGATTGCAGCATAGCGATCATAAGCCATGATAGTGAGCAAGGCAAGCTCAGAACCTCCAAAAGTGAAAACTAAGAAAACCTGTGCGACACAGCCAGCAAAAGAAATCCTTTTGTCATCTGACAAAGAAGCAGCTATGGATTTGGGGATTGTGGTAGAGATGTAGCAAATGTCTGATAATGATAGGTTGACCAGAAAGAAGTACATAGGAGTGTGTAGCTTGTGGTTTAGGACAACAGCAATGATGATGAGAAAATTCCCCACTAAGGCTATTAAATAAATGGAGAGAAATATCACAAAGTAAAAAAATTGTTCTTTTGGGTCACTGGAAAACCCCATCAGAAGAAATTCTGTCACTGTAGACTTGTTGGCCATCTTAATTCTTTGAAATATTTCTTTTAAAAAGTTCTAGAAGAGTAGCTCTGTTATTTTGTTTTAGCAACACCAGCAGAAGGGTTGTGGCACCTAAGATTAGAACAGAGTTAATGAGAGTCTGTTGGTTGAGGGAATATGCAGGCAATTGTATGTGGGGTTTTCCCCCTATGTTCAATATGAGGTAATGGGTGATGTCAGCAGTAAACATTCAACTGACACCATTTATTCTCTCCAGTACTCATAGAATTTTAGAGTTGGAAGGGAACATTGAGAGCATCTCAGGAAAGACCCATCTTGGTTACATGTTGAATCAATAATGAGAAAATAGAATCAACCGCTAACTGTAGCTTATAAGAGCAAACAATGATATATCATGTTGCTTTGATGAGTGCTGAGGGTTTAAACCCAATCTCCAGAATTTTGAAACACCACATTATTATCTTCTCTTACCTATAAATGTAATCTATTTTTATCATAGAATAATCATGTCTGCATTAATCTTACTGCTGTATTAAAATTTTGAGGTCTTTTCAGAACTGAAATAGGACACCTTCCAAGCCCTAGTCTCCTCTGAGGATGAACTAATGGGATGCTACTCACCTCATCATTCTCTGCAAGGAGGAAATGCCTAGATGATGGAGTGTAGTCCTTAGTAGAAGATATATCTTTTATGAGAAGGAGGAATAAATGGCGCTTCCCTGCTGTCTGTAGTGTTTCAGACAGTAGGTCCATGGAGAAGATCATTAAATTTCCGTAGTGTTTCAGAGAATCACTCCTTGGAGAACCTCACCATAATGATTTGCAGGTCCTGATTTACACAACAAGGAGTGCAATTGTCTTTATCATAATAAAGTATTGTATATATTGTGGTGGTTAGAGTGTTGAACTTGATTAACCTATGTATCACTGCAAAAAATATTTTGTAACTGAGGAAGGTCACAAAAATATTGACTTTGATCCCACAAAATATTAACATGAAACTAAAACTGGATTGCATATCCAGGAAGCAATTAACATTTGATCTGTGTTGTGGGTGGGTATGCCTTTCCCTTTTCCCCTTGGGAGGCTTTCTGCCTCATGGGGCTTTGGCCCCTTGAGCTCTGAGCTTGCCGCTGCCTCTGTTCAGCCAGATGGCTTCGCTCATTCCCTGGCTGCGGCTGCAGCGTTGGGACTTAGAAATTCAAGTTGATTTCATTTTTAGTGCAGAGTCCCCTCTTTGAGCAGTTGCCTTTTATTCTGCTTACAGTCTGTGGGGAATTGCTCTGGGCTGGAAACTTGCCCCCCCCCCCCCAAAGTGACTCGACTGCCATTTTGTATCTTCCTCTTGTAGGGGTACCGGGTTTTTTGGCGGAAGCACCATCTTAATTGTGTGGATCAATTTTGCTTTGTTCTGTAACAATACTGAAAAAAATATCAATCATGCTGTCCATTGCATTGGCGAGGAATGGATTCAATTCTGTCACCAGGGGATAGCCTAGAAAGCAAAGCACGCAGAGGAAGATGGATGGGCTGGGAGGAGGAGGAGGATGAATGGCCTTCATCCTAGCCAGCTCACTTCTGCCCCAGTTCCTCCTCAATGTATGTGAAAGGAGGGAAATGGGGGATTTGCCATCACACTCTTAAAAAAGACTCAAGGTAAAGGAGTTATGGGTAAATGGTTAATATGATTTAGGAACTTTAATAAGCTAATGGCTATCACAGTCATTTATTTATTTATACAACTCAAAGGTTCACACTGTATGAAGGGAGAAAGATGGAGTCACATTCTCAATGGTGAAGAAGAATCTAAAACACACATAGCACAAAAATATCAATATAATACATCAGAATACACCTTCAGTTCAAAGATTTATTTCTTCTCCCAAGGAAAAAAAAAGCCCCCTGTAAAATCTTCTGGAAATCGTTGCTCTGGAGAAGTTTCTGTTATGTTATGTGGGTTTAGTTATGAAACCATAAGCCATAGATTTTCCCTTTGAATTTAATTCAGTTATGGTACAGGATGCCCAGTGAAGTACAGTGTCCATCTTGAGGAATTTATTTTTCCATTGATTGTAAATGGTAGCCAATAAAGCTACTGGAGCTGAAAGAAGAGCTGATATGGGATTAAAAACCGAATTGTCTTTTGCTATGTAGTTTTTCATTTTGTTTTGCTAAATCAAATATTCTGTATCACATCTATTTTTCTGTATTTTCCAATAAACCTTGTTCGAGTGTTAATTCATGGTGCATGTATGTGGGTGGGTGGGGGAGTGTAAACCAGGGATGCTTCTGTTGCATCTTATCCCACCTTAACAATACATGAATTGTTTAAAAATCAATCCCTCGCCCCAGGTAACTCTGGTAATTGTAGCTCTCCTGGGAGAATAGAGGATTCTTAAAAACTCTTGTATTTTTGTTTAAATATAGAACCCCTGTTAAGTGTCTAAACTTCACCTAAAGAACACCAAGTTATTGTTCTAGAATTCTCTCACAGTTGTAATAGTGTCCCATAAATAAATAATTAATAGAACTTACACATATAAAATGTCTCACGAAATCTATGGAAATGACAAAAGAACCATTCAGTATGATGAATAGTTAATATTGAGGAAGGTCCTATTTCAAAATATAAAGGGGTATATCTATGTTTACGTGGCAGACCTCAGATCCTCATTTAGTGTTTCCATGTTAACATTTTTAAAAAAAGAATTTGGAACTGATTACTCATGCTACAAGCTGTTTTAATTTTCTGGGTATTTTCCAGACCGCCAGCTGGATGTCCTTGTTCCTGAGGCTATAAATAATGGGATTAAGAACCGGTGGTAAAACTGTATATAATACAGCAGAAACCAAGTCCACTGTGGGGGAAGAAAGTGCTTTCGGTCTCATGTATGAAAACACAGCTGTGATGATGAATAAAGAAAAGACAGTCAGGTGAGGAGTACAGGTAGAAAAAGCTTTATATCTGCCTTGGACAGATGGAATCCTCAGCACAGCAGAGAAGATGTAGCCATAGGAAGCAAAGATGAATGCAAAACAAAAAGAGTCAATAAAAAACCCAAGGACAAAAATCAGAATTTGATTCACGTTTGTATCACTGCAAGAAATCTTTTGCAATTGAGGAATGTCACAAAAATATTGCCCAATGATATTGGTCCCACAGAAATTTAGCACGAAAGTAAAACTGGTTTCCAATACTGCATGAATCAGGTTGCTTATCCAGGAAGCAGCTACCATTTGCATGCAGGCATCCCAATTCATGATTAAGGTATATTGTAGTGGGTGACAGATGGCTACATAACGGTCATAAGCCATAACAGTGAGCAAAGCAAGCTCCCCACCAACAAATGTGACCACTAAGAAGACCTGTGTGACACATCCGGCAAAAGAAATCATGCTGTTGTTTGTCAATGAAATGGTGATGGATTTGGGCACAGTAGTAGAAATGGAGCAAACATCAAACAATGACAGGTTGATCAAAAAGAAGTACATCGGGCTGTGAAGGTGGTGGTCTAGGGCAACAGCTGTGATGATGAGAGAATTTCCTAATAAGGCTGTTAAGTAAATGAAGAGAAATATTGCAGAATGCAAAATCTGCATATCACGAGTTTCAGAAAACCCCATGAGATGGAACTCTGTTGGAGTAGATTGGTTAGCCATTTCTCTCATTTCTCTCATTCTGCAGATAGAAGTTAAATAGTTGTGCGTTAGTGTAGCTTACAAATTTTTGGACATTCTATTTTTTTAAAATATCATCTTAGATATTGCACTAGTTCACAACTACACATTTATCCACATCAAGAACCATGTATGCACACTATTAACTACTGATGTGTTCTTTCAATCTGATATGACATGAAGCCTAATGGGGATAGTATGTGCACTCACATATCTTCAGCTAATATGATTTATCCACCCTCAAAGACTGGGGGAAAGGCAACAGAGACTGGGTACATACATATACTTTCTAAGCCATGTGCTACATGATGTAAATGGTGCAGTTTTTAAAGAAGTCTTCCATTTTGCCATCAAATGTACATAAACCATTTTATGAAACATGTAACATTTGGGGGAGATAGAGAGAGAGAGATCACACTGAATTAACTAGATGGGGTAAAGGAACCACTATTCTAGGAAGCTGATCTGAAATTTCATATAAAACAAAAAATGAAATCAGTTTGGATATTTTGAAAGATTGTATTATGTGTATTCTCAGTGAGGCTTTTCTATTTCTTGCTAATTTCTTTAGTAATGTAAAACATGGAAATGGAAGCTTTCTTCAAGTATATTGGAATAAAAAATTGTCAGTTCTCAAATACTTGGAGGTTTTCCATCAGAAATATATTACAAAAAACTATCATGCAAGTGTATGTGTTTTGAAAGGTGCTCTCCATTTTTTTCAATTGAACAACAGCATAGCAATTCACATATTACCTAAGAGCAGTGAAGAATCAACCTGAATGAATTAAGTTTCAGGAATGAAGACTGATTGCCAGAATACTGAAACAGCAAAGATTTGAACAACCTGCAAGGAGAATTGAAAAAAATCCAAAACATTATTTTATTTATTTCTAGTAACATGGTCCATGGAAACACCCCAAAAATGGCTATACTTCTCAATGTGCAGGCAGAATCATACTAATTTCTATCCTATTCAAAAAAGACAAGACAAATTCCATTTGGATAAGTAATTTCTATTCTAGTGATTGTATTACCATATATTATAATTTATTTCATTTATTTTTATTGGAAAAGATAACCCAGATGAATCCATCTCTCAATTAATTAGTGTCCTATGCAGTAGGTGATTTGTTTAACCAGCCAATCTAATGAGCTGACAAGAAAAAGACTGCACACTGAATCATTAAAAGCTTCCCATTGTCGGAAATGCCATAGTTACTGAAGAATTCTGGAGTATCTGCCTACCATCATTGTTGCTGTGAACAAGAGAGAGTTATGATAGCACTTGACCTTAGTCCATTATCACGTTTCTTGTCTGTTGTCAGGTGTCAGTTGTCCATATTCCAGCGTGAAATATTTCTCTGCACAGTTTTTCCAAGTTTTCTGTTGCCTTCTCCTATATATAAAAGAAATGATACTTTTTAAAAAAAATAAGAAGTGCACTTTATGATATTATGTTAATCTCAACTTTACACCAACTACTACACCAGTCATTTCACAATCTTTTCAGAACTGAAAGCTCGAGCATCCTTGAGTCCCTTCGCTCTCTTTAAGGAGATCAATAAGGCTTATACTCACCGCTTTTTTCCTCAGATTAGAGTGCCAATGTGCTTGACGGTGATATTTATTTGAAGGTACGTGGCTTGTCAGGAGGAGGTGGAGAAGGTGATGTCATCCTCCTTTTCTGTGCTATTTCTAGGTCTCTCTTGGGAGAACATACCAGTCCCATGGTGCTGTGCAAAACAAATGTTGTCCATTTCCCTACTAGTTCTTTTAATATGCACAATAATATAGATCAGTCCAGAAAGCGAAGGGCACAAAGGGAGCTGAGCAGGTGAAAAACTCAACCTAGCCAGCCCAGTTCTTCCCCAGCTGCTCCTCAATATATGTGAAAAGCAAGACGATCAGGAGAAGAGTGATAGCGCATCAGAGTATTTCCACCCAATCCTTGCATGCTAAGGTTGTCTCATTCACTCATTTTTGCCAGTGAAATGTACACAATGTGTAAATGAAAAGAAGTGGCAATGTTTCATGGACAACAAAAATCCAAAACACACACACCAGTATAATATCAGCAAACTGCATTCCCCAGATTTACTTGTTCTCAGATATGCAAACAAAGATGCCATTGCAAAATCTCTTGAGAATCTTTGCTCCAGGGAAGTTTGTGCTCTCCCCATGTTGATGCCATTTGAATTAATTCATATTTGCTGAAGGATGCCCCTTGAGGCACAATATTGTACAAAGAAGATGAAAAAGGCTCCAAAAATTAACTGACTTCTAGTATGCAAGGATACTTTTTCATTTTGTTTTCTTGTCATGCATACCTAAATTTCATATACGTAACATCACAACTATTTTTATTGTCCTCTCCCCCCACCTCATTGTTTGCAACACTGGCAAATTTTTTCTGATCATGAACTTCTACTTTCTGATCATGAACTTCTATTTTGAGCTTCCATAAGTGTTCAGCTGAAGGAGCTTAGATTGCCCTTCATATGAAGTATGCTCTTCCATCATGTGCATTAGAGCTTACGTACGAAGGTTGGGAAACTGGGTGCACCCAATGGCAGTAATAGACATTGTAGTAGTGCAGTGGCTCTCAATTGACCTCCACTCAATTTCATCACTGCTGCTTAGCAGGAGTTAAGAAGCCTGCACCTGAAAGGCTTTCTTTAATTGTGTCTGTCTGTTCCCTACTGGAAACTCTCACAGCATAATTTAAATTAAAAGATCAGGTGATTGACAGGTACATGGCCTGCTCAAACATAGACATCAGCCAGTAGTGGATAGCATAATGGGGTGCTGGCATACACTTGAGCTCTGCTCATTCACACTGCTGCTTACAAAGGATAATCCAGTAATGGCCAGTTCTGCTAGGAACTCAAAAGGAAGTTATCTTCAGGCTTCCATTTAATCCCAATTGCACATCAAGACCCCAGAGCATCCCCAAGGATAAATAAATACACACTGAAACAGAACTTTAGTTTAAGGTTAATGGGCAAAACTTTATTGATTACAGCAGTGTGAGTGGTATTCACTTAGACATTGGCAATAACTATATCTGACTCCTGCCCACCTTGCAGGAAGTCTGGAAGGGTAAACAACCAAAGGAAGGAGCACTATCGATGGCAACCAACTGAAGCTCACTCTGGGGTACCTGCTGGGTCCTGGCATGGCCCTAACCCCTCAAGCGGATTTCGGATGAGATCTAGACCCACAGATTCCTTTACTGCAATACCCTTGTATTCCAGTAGATGATGATGGCCACACCTCCCTTCTGCCACATCACAATAAGCCAATGCCTAACTGCCACACGAGCCCCACACTTGATGCCAATACCCTCATACCTGTAACCAATCCTTCAAACCTCTAATGATCTCGTCCATCCACACATCATTTCCGCCATCAGAAAGATGCATACTATCAGCCTGAAACAGGGCTCTATCACTGAAGGTAATACCAGGGTGGCGAATCACTCTGCCACCCAGCACCAACACCTTGTTTGACACCTCAGGGTCAACATGCTTCCTGGTTCTGTTGGTGGCAGCTGGGCATGAACTATTGTGTCAAACCTGACGCACCAGGAACTGTGACCAAAATATTGTGGTATCTGGGAGCACTGCTGCCAGCTCCTCCAAGTCCTTCTTAATGCAAGTCCTCAAGTCCATGCCCTTCAGCAGTGGCAAGTCATTTTCACTCAGCTGCACAACCAATGCAGAAGGTGGGCCCCAAATGGTTGTTGGGATACTGCCAGGGAGACAAAGGCCATCATGCCCCCACGTCGCCTCCGGATGATCCATCAATCTCCCGTAGAAGCGCAGTATCAGTCAATTAGCAACACAAGCCTCAGAAACAGCTGTCCACATTCCAAGGACTTGTGCATGCCCTTTGCAGAGTTCGCACAACGGAAGATGCACTCAGGAGAGCATTATTTACAACTTTATTCAGCGTTGGTCAGAACAAAGAAAAACATGACTGCCTGCCTGCGTGTCAAGGCACAGAGAGAAAAACAACAGCTATATACAAAACAGAAACATCCTGTGAACAGGAAATACGCAGGCTGTGACTCACAACTGCCTGTCCCCTTTTAAGGTGGAACGGAAATATCCTAACAGTGGTCACCCGAGCCTTCACTAGTGGTAAAACTTCTTTCCAGTGCATCCCACATCTGGACACCCAGGAAACTTTACTTGAGCAGGAAAGCCGAGCTGGCACCCAAAGCCAGTCTCCACTGCTCACACATTGACCCAGTGCACGATGCTGTGACCCATGATCCACATGTGCAACTCTGGCAGCACTGAAAAAAAGGAAAATACAAAACATGTTAGGAAGTGGACAACATGCTACTTGCTTTCCTGGATGTATCCCTTATAGGCATTGGACTTCCACCAGCCCAAGTTTTTTATCCTGTCCACTGAAAGGCCCCAATGAACTGCCATCATAGTGATGCCAATCCTGAAAGAATGGGCAGCAAATTCCAAGGCTGGCAAGCCACAGGCTGCAATAGCCTTCCACATAACCCAAGTGAATTGATGCCTGCTAAAGGGTTTCTATCCTCATGTATCAAGAACGGGCGAACCCCAGGAGGCCTAATCTGTAAATACCTCCTGGTGTCTTTTACAGGTCAGGAACCTCCATGCACCGTTGCAGGCAACTTAAATAGGGGCTCCTTACCTCTTTGGTCCATTTTGGACCGACTAATCTGGACCACCAATTCTGCCTCTCCCAAAGATATGTCCTCTAAGTGCAGACCTGTAGGAATCCCCCCCCCCACGGACCTCCTGAAAAACAACCTCACCCATTCTATTGTGATAGAATAATTGGAAGAGAACAACCGTGCCTCATACCGGAATGAGCAAACAGATCTTAGTTTTTTGTGAATTTTACATAATAGGTCAAAGGTGACAGGCCTGAGGCCAACACCAGCTGATGGTTGAAGTCTACGCCAGCCCTCCAGAGCCTTCCGGAGCACAAAAGCTGCTCACAGATCATGGGCAAACAGGGATTTGCTAAAAAAAGAAATGGCAGCAGACTGGATTTTAAGAGTCTTAGCCACACGCCGAAGCTAATATAAGTGTGCTATGTATTGCAAAACCTGATCTGTAGAAGACCCACAGCAATAGATAAATTCTGCACAAGGAACGTTATAAAATCAGCCAGGCTTTCTTGTAAGATTTAAATGTGGAGGGGGCCAAGGAAGAGATTACTCCCTGCATAACTATGCACTTCCAAGGCTCCATAGGTACGCCAGAAAAGGCTCTGGTAACTGCTGTGCGTCCAGTGCCAAAGATCTGAAGTGGTCCATCTGAAAGCGAGACAGAGAAGCCAGGTGAATCCCCAGAAATGTGCCACCACCTTTTATATTCCCCCACGATCACACCACTGATCTCTGTTTGGCCATGGTGTGACTGTGGGGCCATTGTGTGGGCTGGGCTCAATCTCCCACCTCATCAAGGATGGGGGGGGGGGAGAGACACGCCTTGGGCCCATGTACAAGGTGGACCCTCAGTTAGGAAGATCCCATTTATCTAGCAATAAGCCAAAATGAATTCAGTCGAGCTTATTTTGAGCAAACATTATTTGGATTGCAGAAAAAAGCGACCAGATCAGATTAATTTTATTTATATCAAATCATCAGATTACCACACATCATATATATATATATATATATATATATATATATATTTGCTTTCGTAGATTTTCACGGGTACAGGAATGCAGGTTTTGGTGTCCTCGGGTGTCTTCCCGTGTAAAAGTTGGGGTGTCTAGGCGACGTTTCGACGAGGTCTCACTCGTCATCTTCAGGCTGGTGCTTTCGGCTTCTTGTTACTGGAACAGAGCAGGATCTCAGTGTTTGAGTTCCTATAAATACTGTTGAGGAGGTGTGGTGTATAGCCTCCAATGTTCAGGGCAGAGAGGAGGTTGCCTGGGAACCTCCTCTCTGCCCTGAACATTGGAGGCTATACACCACACCTCCTCAACAGTATTTATAGGAACTCAAACACTGAGATCCTGCTCTGTTCCAGTAACAAGAAGCCGAAAGCACCAGCCTGAAGATGACGAGTGAGACCTCGTCGAAACGTCGCCTAGACACCCCAACTTTTACACGGGAAGACACCCGAGGACACCAAAACCTGCATATATATATATATATATATATGTATTTGATCCCCTGCTAAATTTGTCCGTTTGCCCGGACAAAGAAATGATCAGTCCATAATTTTAATGGTAGATTTATTGTAGCTGTGAGAGACAGAAGAACAACAAGTAAACCCCAGAAACCCAGAACACAAAAGTCAGAGATTGATTGACTTTTTAAATATCATAATCAACTCATCATGGAATATGTGCATATACATATACATATCTACACACACACACATAAACATAAATATACATGCCGATACACACATACATACACACGGAATGGAGCAATTCCTTGCCGCACCTATGTGGCTGCATAATTCGTTCCAGATAAAACATATTTTGCAAACATGAAGTTCATCTTGTCCAACCCCCTGCAATGTGGGATTATGTTGTTGCCCCAAGCAGGAGATGAACCTGCAAACTTGGCATTATCAGCACACTCTAACCACTGAACCATCCACAGTCTTCATGAGCTAACTTTCTGGTTGATACCCTTACAGTGTAGGGAAGTGTTGCTGCCCCCTGCAGGAAATGAACCTGCAAACCTGGAATCATGGGCATAGAATTGAGAGTATATGACACATAGGGTTTTCTCGGATGAAGAGCTGCAACAACGTGACTAAAGTAAAGAGCTGTGGGAGCTTTAAGGCTGCCACACTTTGCTCTCTAGGAAGAAGGGCGGCTCATACTTGCCTCAGACACATGGGCCAATGACCCCCTCAAAATGGCGTTGGCGTGAGAATGGGATAGTGACACAGAAAGGGAAGGATACTGGATGCGCTTCTTCCCACAGAAGCGGCACATGGAGGAAGAAGGTGGCAACAGCCATGGCCAAGCGAAGATCGCAGGTAAAATACTCAAAAAGCCTGCATCGCTCTGGCAAGGCACCTCAAGGGGGATCCTTCAATGAGGCCTCTAGATGGTTGATGCTGGCTAGGGAGGCAGTGGCAGTGGGCCGAAAACTGGTGTTCCTAACTGGTGCTCCAAAGGACCGATGCCTCCACAGGTGGGATAAAGATCAAGAAGGGATCTAGATCCAATGCTCCTGATGCTCTGGGCCAACTGTGCTGCCAGTGTCAGCTCTGGGACCCTTTTATGCTTCTGGAGCAGGCTGCTGCAGATAGGCGGAATGTGAATCGGGTTTGGTGGGAACCATTAAGTACTGTGGCAGCCAGGAGAGCCGAGCAACGGTTAGCAGAACAGTGTGGCTTCAGGAGGACGAAGAAGTCGTGCCCTGTGCTGCAAACACTGCCCACTTCAGGACCATGTGAGCATCCATTTTCATATAACATGCAGTAAATTTAAAATATACTTTCCCAAGCTCTATTCTTTGCAATAGGCCCAGTACACATCTTTTTACAAAGCACTATTACTATTTTTAATAATAAATGCATTTTTATTCACTCTTTACCTGAGTACATTCTGAACAACAGGAGATGGGCTGGAAGAGGAGGGCATCACTCAAAAGTGGGCACTAGAAATTTGCACACAAAAATTGTGATATGTGCGAGACACAACTTGAGCACTCATGCGTGAAACATCATGTGTGAAACTTTCCTAATACCGTATTTTTCACTCTATAGGGCGCACCGGATCATAGGGGGTGGGGGGAATAAAGAAAAAAAAACCTTTATTTTCCCCCCCGGGCCCCAAAGAAGCCATGACAGTGAGCGGGATGGATCCCGCTAGCTGTCTTGGCTTCGTTTTTAGCCTCGGGGCTGGGGGTCTGGGAGCGAAGGCGAGGTTGCGCTCAACCTCGCCATTCCTCCTGGAGCTTGCTGCTATCCGAGGACCCGGGGAGCGCAGCGCTGTAGCCTGCTGCGCACCACGGGCTTAGGGCAGCTATCTGCAAGCCTGTGGCGCCTGGAGGGAACTCCCGCCGGGCTCTGCAGGCTTGTGGATAGCTGCCGAAAGCCCAGGGTGCACAGTGCCACTCTCCCCGGGCTTCGGGCTGCAGGCAGGTATCCGCAAGCATTCGGAGCCCTGCGGGAGTTCCCGCTGGGCTCTGTAGGCTTGCAGATAGCTTCCTGAAGCCTGGAAAAGGAGAGGGGTCAGTGTGCACCAACCCCTCTCACTCTCCAGGCTTCAGCAAAAGCCTGCATTCACTCCATAAGATGCAAACACATTTCCCCTTCATTTTTGGAGGGGAAAAAGTGGGTCCTATAGAGCGAAAAATACGGTATATACATTTTATATGCAAATTTGCCCAATACACATCTATTTGCAATGCACTATTATGCAGTATAATACATTATTATACCATTTTCAATGGCATTTGCATTGTTATGCAAAGCACAGGAATTGTGATGTGCATGAGACACAATGCAAGCAATCATGCCAGGAGACTTCTAATTCTTTTCGGTATTTTCAACACAGCCTCTTGGATGTCTTTGTTCCTAAAGCTATAAATAACGGGATTCATTAGTGGTGGCAAAACATTATACAATAAAGCAGAGAGCAAATCCATTGTTGTAGAAGAAAGTGCTTTAGGTCTCATGTATGAAAACAAAGCTGTGCTCACAAATAAAGAAAAGACAGTCAGGTGGGGGATGCAGGTAGAGAAAGCTTTATATCTGCCTTGAACAGAAGGGATTCTCAGCACAGCAGAGAAGATATAGCCATAGGAAACAAAGATGAACCCTCCACAAAATGAATCTGCAATAAACCCCATGGCAAAGATCAAAATTTGGTTAACCTTTGTGTCAGTACAAGAAATCTTAAGCAACTGAGGGACATCACAGAAATACTGCCCAATAATATTAGACCCACAGAAATGTAGCCTGAAAGTGATAATGGTATGTAATGATGAATGGATTGAGCTACTGATCCAGGAAGCAGCTGCCATTTGGATGCAGGCATCCCAGTTCATGATTAGCTCATACTGTAAAGGATGGCAGATTGCAACATAGCGATCATAAGCCATGATAGTGAGCAAGGCAAGCTCAGAACTTCCAAAAGTGAAAACTAAGAAAACCTGTGTGACACAGCCAGCAAAAGAAATCCTTTTGTCATCTGACAAAGAAACAGCTATGGATTTGGGGATAGTGGCTGAGATGTAGCAAATGTCTGATAATGATAGGTTGACCAGAAAGAAGTACATAGGAGTGTGCAGTTTGTGGTTCAGGGCAACAGCAATAGTGATTAGGAAATTCCCCACTAAGGCTGTTAAATAAATGGAGAGAAATATCACAAAGTAAAACAATTGTTCTTCTCGATTACTGGAAAACCCCATCAGAAGAAATTCTGTCACTGTAGATTGGTTGGCCATCTGAATTCTTTAGTATTTCTTAAAACATTTTCTTGAAGAGTAGCTCTGTTATTGTGTTTTAGCAATACCAGCAGAGGTGTTTGTAACACCTAAAATTAGAAAGGAGTTAATGAAAGTCTGTTGGATGAGGAAACATGCAGGCAATTGTATGTGGGGTTTGCTCCCTAACCCAATATGAGGTAATGGGTGATGCCAGCAGTAGACATTCAACTGACACCATTCTTTCTCCCCGGTACTAATAGAATTTTAGAGTTGAAAAGGAGCGTGGGAAGCATCTCAGCAAAGACCCAACTTGGTTTCATGTTGAATCAAGATTGAGAAAGTAGAATCAAATACACACTACAGCTTATCAGAGCAACCTTGCTATTAGATGTAAATAGGCAGATTCTCATTTGTTGTTTGCATAAAGGATCTTAATGATGGTGTTTTTGTTTGTTTTCTGCAAACCATAATGCTTCTACTTTATTTTTAAAAATGCAAACCACATACCACCTAGCATTAATGAAAAATAATTTGGCTTTGATGAGCGTTCAGAGTTTAAGACCAATCACCAGTATTTGGAAACACCGTTTTACCTTCTCTTACCTATAAATACTACCTATCTTTTCATAGAATAATCATATCTTCATTAATCCTACTACTTTATTCGTTTTGTGGTCTTTTCAGAACTAGAAATATGAGCACTAGATGTAAATAGATTTAAAAATCCTCCTTGGAGTGTGGTTGCGTAAAGGAACTTTACACTTGATGTTTTGGTATTTTTGCTAACCATAATGTTTTCACACACCTCCTAACATTAATGAAAAATCATGAGGCTTTTAAGCCCAATCACGAGAATTTTGAAACATGCAGACAATTGTATGTAGGGCTTGCCTCCTTTCTTAATATGAGATAATCAGCCCAAACGCCAGAATTTTGAAACACCACTTTATTACCTTCTCTTACCTATAAATACTACCTATTTTTTTTCATAGAATAATGTTTTCTTCATTAATCCTACTGCTGTATTAAACCTTTTACAGTCTTTTCATAACTGAAATATGAACACCTTTCAAGTCCTAGTCTGCACTGAGGATGAACTAATAGGATTCTACTCACCTCTGTCTTTGTCTGGAAGAAGAAAGTGTCAAAATGTTGAAGTGTTGTCTTTAGTAGACGATTTATAGTTTGTGACAAAGAGGAATCAATTGAGCCTCCCTGCTTTCTGTAGTGCTTCAGAGAATCACTCCTTGGAGAACATCACCATGAGGATTTGCAAATCCTGATTTACAAAACAAGTGATGCAATTGTCTATATTTCCTAGGATTATTTCCCCACTATCTGACCCTTAACTTCAGTCTTATGTAAGGGATGCTTAAGAGTGAAGTGCTGATGAATGGAGACTGAATGGAAAACTGATTTCAAAACCTACATGGTTGTTATATCTTTTTTTATTGACCAAGATGTCAAGCTGCAAGTCGAATTAAGTACTGAATCTGATTAACATAAGTAAATTATTCTGATTATTCTGAGCCAGTATAGTGTTGTGCTTAGGGTGTTGGACTAGGACTAGGGAACCCAGGTTCAAATCTCTGTTCAGCCATTAAGATAACTGGATGACCTTTCACTAATTTTCTCAGGCTAATCTACCTTACTGTGCTGTCGAGAGGTTAGACTTGGGAAGGATGACCTTCAGCTCCTTGGAGGAAAAGGGGGATATAATGACAAAAAGTAAATATTGGGAGCAAAACATCTGAGACAGGTCTATGATTTTAAACTGGAGCAATAGATTTGGTTCAAGAAACTTGGGAAGGATCCAAAGCAAAATGTTATGCTTTGAAATAAGATGTCAGTGTGTTAGGTGTTCACACCTAGGCTGGAGATGAACTAGGAAAGGCTGAAGGACTCTTCCTGGAGTGAAGCTGGTTTGAGAAACAATACTGTTACTGTTTCATCTGCATTCCTAGACCCCCCTTCAAATCACTGGATCTGGCAAGTGTTAAAATCTATTCCAGGATTTTCATTCCTGGAATAGCCTCTGCTGTACCTCATTCCAAAGGAAACACAAACCCTGTTCATTTTGAAATGATTAACAATCTCTGCATTTAAATTGCATACATTTTTTACACTTTCTGAACACACTCCTCCTGTAAAATACACATTTTTCAATTCTTTACATTTTCAATTCTTTACAATTAATTTCCATATTAAATGTCCACTTTGTACATAAATATGTTTTGTGAGGTCTTCTTGCATTTGGAAACCTCATTCCAAATGCCAGTGTTGGACACAACTGAGGATCGGTCTTAAATATTGAGTCATGTTGTTGAAGTTATCAATGGGCTTGTCCCTACTTTTTCCAGTCCTCACTACTTTGACGATTGCTTCCATGATCTTTTGATGTGAACTACCAACACAGGAATTTTATTCAACATTAAATGAGCAGAAATTTCACATACAATAGTTTTCTGAGAAGTGTGTTGGATAATTTCAGCCCCTTCTCTCCCTCCCATCACAGGTTATTTATGTTACCAATAAGCACCCACAAATCATAAGAGATTTTGGAAGAGCATTTCACATCAGCTTTTATTTCATTCACCAACCGCCAAGGAGTCTCTTTTATGTTCGAAGCATTAATGTCTGGCATGGAAAACTGTACTTTGACTTTCATTGCTGGAATTGGAAATGCAACCCATTCACATTTTTAAAGCAAAACTTGATTTTACTAACCCAACATAGTAATGGTCAATGAATTCAAGTAACAATGACTCTGATGAATGAATCATAATAGTTATCAAAAATTAGTTACCAAAGGCTTTTATTTGCACTATAGGTTTTTTAAAAAATAAAATAAGAATAATTCTGACTTTCTATCCACAGTCATAATCTTCAAGACCACTGAATTTATAGTAAATATAATGAAATAAAGGTTTAAAAAATCTGTTCTAGGAACAAGTCAATAGAAACTGTATCTCTTTATCTCTTTTCATATGCCACACACAGCCTCAGCAGCAATAACCAGGAAAAAGCATTAAAGCCCAGATCATCCCTGTGGGATCCATTTAATATGCATGCTGAAATGTCATTATCTTAGCCTTACATCTAAAGACAAGCAGAGATGAAGCCAAAAGAACCTACCAGTAACACCATGATCTAGTCTAGTTTAGTCAACATTACACAATTGTATGTGTCTGCCCACTTTATTAAAAAAAAAAGAAAGCAATGGGACACAGAACAGGGTCATAATGAAGACATAAGAACATGGGTAGGTACACTTTAAATCATGGGAGCCGACTTGCCCCCCATATTGATGCATCACATGATGGCGCTGGGAAGAGGCAGGATGCATGGAGGGTGATCTGTGCCCTTTGTTCACCTCAGCCCCCGCCTGGCTCCTGGGTGAGGGCAGGGGCACTCGGAGGGCACCCGGTGGTGGCGGAGGATGGTTGCCCCCTCAATATTGCAGGGCTCAGCCCCCTGCCCACCAATATTGAGGAAGCCAAAGCCCCTTCCGGTCCCTATATGTGGCGCCCCTGCTTCAAATCATCTTGTGTACTATGTGCCAGTCAGAAACTTCCATATCTGACTCAGGGAGTAGATGTTCCTGTTTGCATATTATGCCACAGACCTATACAGCCACATTTTCCTTTGGTATGCTTTTTCCAGGATCTGCCATAGATTTTCCACAACACTGCTTTGATCTCCTTGTTTCTCATGCTATAAATTATTGGATTCATCAGTGGGGGAAGGACACAGTAAGCCATGGCAACTGAACTGTCCAGACCCGCCAGGGAGTTGGAAGTTGGTTTTAGGTTGGCGAAGATGCCAGTGAAAAGAAATAAGGAGACAACGCAGAGATGAGGAATGCAAGTGGAGAAGGCTTTGTCTCTACTCTGTGCCAAAGGAATTCTGAACACTGTTTTGAAGATCTCCACATAAGACACAACTATGAAACTGAAGCAGCCGAGTCCTAGACATGCACTCAAGCCCAGAGCCACAGCTTCAACAAGGTACAAGTCAGAACAGGAGAGCTTAAGTAGTTGAGGTATCTCACAGAAGAACTGATTGATGGTGTTGGAACAGAAAGGAACAGCGAAGGTTGCTCCAGTGTGTAATGTTGCGTAAAGGAGACCACTGATCCATGTACTAGTCACCATTTGGATGCATGCTTCCTTATTCACTACTGTTTCATAATGCAATGGGTCACAAATGGCAACATACCGGTCATACGCCATGACTGTGAGGAGGAAAAAGTCTGATGCCATGAAGAAAAAGAGAAAGAAGACTTGAGCGATGCACTCAGAATACGATATCAACCTGGTGTTCATGAGACAGTTAGCCATGGCTTTTAGTATTGTGACTGAGATGTACCCAAGGTCCATAACAGACAAATTTGCCAGGAAGAAGTACATGGGATTGTGAAGATGGGGATCTGTGACCACAGCCACAAGGATGAGGATGTTCCCTAGCAATGCTGCCATATAGATCAGTAGAAAGGTCACAAAATATACAAGCTGTATCTCCCGAACATCAGAGAAACCCAAGAGGAGGAATTCCGTAATGGTGCTTTCATTGGACATTTTGTCCTTAATACATTTTGCCCTACAAAAAAATAGGCAGCATAACCAAAGTTAGTAAGGGAGAATTGTCTTTTTGTTACTCATATACCCCCCTTAAAAAGGCTACTTTTGATCTGGGGAGAAGAAAATGTCATAATTTTGGCATGGGTGTTGCCCCCCCAACCCCTATTTCCTCCCCATTAACAATAACTGAATGGATTTAAAGTTTTAAGGGGGGAGAGAGATAAGTTTCATCATCTCTTAACACCAGAGAACAGCATAGTGCTGCCCTCTCTCTCCCCATACCAAGCTTATCCAATATGCCTGTCTCTCAAATCATGAGAACTACAATAGAATTTAAATTCTTTGAATCTCATGGCATATACATAGTGCTCAGTGAAGAGCAGTTTATCATGCCGTGGTAGTATTGATTGGGGATGGACGCATTAGATTAGAAGGTCCTACTTTTCCTCCCCCAGACACAGATAACTGCTATCAATTCTGATCACATATTTGGAGTAGGAGGTAGGAGGCAGGGGTCTAGGAACTGTGTGAATCAAATGGCAACATTAATCCTGTCCTCACATGCAAAAAAATTGAGTGCCCCATCCCCCACCCCCACCCCTCTATTTTAATAGAAATGGAAAGAAATGTCAAGAAAAATACATGAACTATTTTGATTGTGAGAGCGAAAGGCACTCATTGGTTAAGTGCAGACAGGAACAAGGAAGGCAAGAATTATGAACTGCTTAATTTTTACCTTTCAGTTGGATGACATGAGGTTGCAAAATATGAATAGGTACTGAACAGGTTGAGGGAGCATTCAGGTTAACCCCGATGATATGCCATGTGTTCAATTTGCCCTACTGAAATCCTCAGAAGCTCACTTCTCCCCCAACAGAGCCTGTTAATAAATGCATTGCAGCCTACAGATGGCATCACACATTGTATCTGTGGTCCCAAGAGTGCACAAGACATTCGGAAAGAGACAACCAAACTTATTCTCAGTAGAACTGGAAACTCTCAGGTAGTCTCTAAAGCTCATCAGGAGGGAATAGGTGAAATATTGTGTGTGTTTCAAAAGGATCAGAAACTTGAAAGTAATAGCTAATGCAGATTCAGGTTGTGAAGTCAGAATTTTGGAAATTAATTCTTCTCATTTACTTGCCTGTATATTTACTTCTATTAATACATGTGCATACTGCACAAAATACTAGAACATCACCATTCCCTGCATCAGGATGTCAGCATGCCCTCTCTATATGACCCCAGTTCAATTTCATAAAAAGGTGCGATGAAACAGCCATATCATAATGATACGTGGCATTCTCCAGTTGTGTGAAAACTTACATAGCCCAAATAGTACCAAACAGGCACAGTAGGGAGATATCTGCATCCTTGGGTTTGTAGTTTGTGAGAGAGTGTGTGAGTTTTGTAAAAGAGACAGGGAGGGAGAGAAATTGGTACCAAATGCTGCCTGACTGTTGGAGGAAGAGTAGAAAACCAGAACACTTGAAAGGATGGAATGGATATCCTGGAATAGGGCAAGGACATGACTTGCTGGAACCGTAATAGAAGCATTACACACACACACACACAAACACAAACAACACACTGTGTGTGTGGATCCCATTTATTTGTGACTGATGGTAATCTCTCTACAACAGAGAATTGTGTAACCACCAAAAACTGAATTGTTGCTTAAGTTTTCAAACGTAACAATTAAAGTTTATCACAAATAGCTTCAAGAAATCCACAGCTGGATACAGTGTGATAAAAATGTTTGTTGGAAAATTATACTTAACGAACAAATTTAACAAAATTGATGTCTCTCAGAAATGCAATTGCATAATTGTCATTAACCAAGTAAAACATTTTATATTGAGGTTTCATTTTCTTCATCTGAGACTCACACAATAGAGTTTTCAGATCATTCTCAGCCGCATCATTATCAAAATTATTAATAACAACTATATGCCCCTTTTCACAGGAACTCAGAAAGTAAAAAAAGTGGATCATAGTGTTACTGTTTTCAAACCAACTCTCTGAGGTAGCTGAGGCTGTAAGACAGTATCTGTTCAAAGACTGTCCTGTGAGATTCATCACTGAGTAACTTTTTTAATGAATATTGCCTCACTGAAAGCCAGAAGCTCCAACATACCACATTTGTTAGAGATTTCGAACAGTAACAAAGATTAGATGTTTCCCAGGAAAATGATCTACACATCTAGCACATTCAGCTGAACCATTTTTCCACCCTTGTAGATGTGTGTACAGCTTCCCACCAACCTGCCCACCTTTATCAACTTCCATTATTTAATACTACACAGTGCATAGGCCCATTTTCCTGTTTCAGAAATCTGAGCTTAATTAAGGGGGAAGTCTTTCTCCTGGCAAGATGTTTCAGGGCCTCCTTGACCTTCTTGTTTCTCAGACTATAAATGAAAGGGTTCAGCAATGGAGTTACCACTGTGTTCAGTATGCTGACTACCTTGTTGAGGTCCAAAGAGTGATTTTTTTGTGGCTCAACATACATGAAAATGCAACTCCCATAGTAGAGTGTCACCACAATTAGATGAGAAGTACACGTAGAGAATGCTTTCTGTCGTCCTTTGGCTGCAGGGATCCTAAGCACTGTTCCAATGATGAAGATATAGGACAAACTTGTCACTAGTAATGAGCCCAGAAGCAGCAAAGCTGCACTTACAAAATTAATCATTTCAATTTTCCTTACATCAAAGCAGGCCAGCTTGAGTAAGGGGTCAACATCACAAAAGAAATGTTTAATGACATTGGGTCCACAAAATGGCAGCTGGCCTACCAGGATTGTAGGTGGTAGGACTGCAAAGAAGCCCCACATCCAGGAGGCAGCAATAAGCTGGAGGCAAAGGCGCATGGTCATGATGGCTGCATATCTCAGTGGGTTGCAAATGGCAAGATAGCGGTCAAATGACATGACAGCCAAAAGGAAGAACTCACTGGAACCTGCTGAGAAGAAAATGTAGGCTTGCAAGATACAACTATGGAAGGAGATGGATTTTCTCTCACTCATGAAGTTGACTAGCATTTTGGGGATAATTGTGGTGGTGTAGAGAGCCTCCAAAATAGACAAGTTGGCAATAAACATGTACATTGGGCTGTGAAGGCTGTTCTCACACCACACCAAGGTAATAATGATAAAGTTGCCTACCATAGCAACAGTGTAGGTGATGAAGAATAAAGTGAAAAGCACTGGTTCATCCACCTTAGTATCAGAGAAGCCTAAGAGGATGAATTCAGTTACAATCCTTGTCTGGTTCCTCATTGTGATGTGCTGCTGAAACAGTGACTTGAGGAAATGGAGAGATGGGTAGCAGCTGGGCAGACAAATTCTTTTTTCCACTCTGAAATTTTAGATAAGATAAGACAGGCATGAAAACTGAGTTTGAGAAGCATGGAAGAGTCCATATGGCATTCCCAGTCAGACCATGCATGGAGAAATCAATTATGCTTGCTTAAACTAAGGGAAAGAAGGAAAGAGAGAAGTATTGAAAGAACCAAAACTGGAATTCTATGTTTCATGAATGCAAAACATTTGCCCTCTATCAAATTACAGAATAGAAATGTGCAATAAGGCCAATGTTTCATTTTTAAACATAAATAAAACACTTTAGAGAGTGTTAAACATGTTTATCACCCATTAGTTTCAAATGCAAGACATGTGAGTAATTTCCTAAATGTTCCAGTTTAAAATCAATGGTACTGAAAAGCACTAATTGATAACCTGACTCTTATTATTTAATTCATCCAACATGCCCCCAGCTTCTGTTTTAAACTCTTACCGTTGGAATATTTTAATAAAATAAATACACATATTATTATCTCAGTATGTTTCACTTCTTCTACCAGTAGTGACACTGCTGGAATGAATTTTAGAACAGAACAAAGAGAATGAGGAAGCAGAGGAAAAAAGTGGATGGAACATAAACAGTGATGGCAAGAGAAGCAGAAGAGAAAATAGAACCATTCCCACCTCTCTCAGGTCTTCAGCAATAAGCCTTTATCTCTTTTCTCTACAGATGTAACTTGCACCCATAGGGTGCCAATGAAACCCCAATCTTCATTATCGGTTTCCCCTTCTTATTTTCATTGATATGTTTGTCAAAATAAAAGGTAATTCATGAAGCATAGTCTAATTAAGCTACATTTTTTTCTGCCTTGCCTCTTTCAGAGAGCTGCAGGGATAAAACCGAAAACAAACATATATTTCCAAATTGCCAAAATTAAGCAATGGGTCCATCCTCAGCAATATTAATGTTTTTTTCAAGCTTCTTTCAGGTTTTCATTATCTTGGATTCTTACCACCCCCACAGGAGAGAACTGGCTGAACATAGGTGTGAGAGAGAGCAGTTAATACTGTTTTAAAAGTTTCAGTGTAAATATTAGGTGAATGAAGAAGGCAGCAGCCTAGAACATTATAGTCCTTTATCCTTTTCTTCATGATAGAGACCAAATGAACACAGTCTTGTTTACTACAGGATATGTGGAAACAGTTATTCATCAAAGGGTAAGTATGTATCCCCAAGGAACAAATTATATCAGGCCTACCAATATATCCCTGAACCAGTTCCAAAGCACTTATTTGCAGACATTTAAAATACAGAATGAATAATGAAATATTTTGTTTCTCTGATCACTGAATCTTCCACTGCTACAATAGGTGTATTCACACACAGAATTCAATGAGTTTAGAATTTGTGTATATAACAGGTGAGCTGTACACCTGTACAATTATTCACATGTAATGTTTAATGAGTGTTAAGTCTATATACATATTTACAAAAACTCCGTAGGGAGACAACTTGTGCCGTAGGGAGACAAATGTGAACAAGCCTATTGTCATCTGGCATGTTTCATTGGATTTGTGTTGGGTGTTGAACCTTTGTGGAGTTATCTACAAAATGTCTTCTAAATTCACATTTGTGTGAATCTGAATGTCTCTCGTCAGGTGAAACATTTGAGGAATTTTGAGGAAAGCAAAAAAAAAGTATTTCAATACAGCTAATGAGATTTCTTGCGGTAGATGACATAAACTACCCTTTTGGTTGAATATGGCAGTTTAAGGACACTTTCCCAGACTTATTCAAAGCAGTTAGCAAAGAAATAAAACAATAGGATCATGAAGAAAAAAAACTAGAGCCATTCTTTGAAACATGCAAAGGTTAAAATACTAAAATAGTTTAAAATTGCCTCAGTTTCCTAAGCATCTGGGTAGACTTGTCTGAACTAAAATGTTTTTAGCTGGCACAAAAAATACTACAGTGAATGCAGCTGCTTGATCTCAATAGGCAGGGAGTTCCATAGTGTAGGCACTGCTACACTAAATTATCAAGTTTTTTCTGGCACTTGTAGTAGTGCTGATTTTGCCAATCAATGTGGTTCAGTGGACACATGTGGGGTAAGGCAGTCTCACGAGCAAACTGGTCCCACGTTATTAATGGCTTTATATACTGATAATAACAGCTTGAACTTGGACCAATAGCAAATTGTCAGCCAGTGCAGATCTCTGAGCACATGGTCCCCACTTCTGTCAGAAATCGTGCTGCAGCATTCTGCGCTAACTGCAGCTTCCAGATCTAATGTTATGCATAGAATATTAAAATTAATGACCTGTTAAAATCAATGGACATGACTAACGTATGTCCATTAATTCCAATAGGTCTACTCTCAGTAGAATTTAATACGCTACACCCCTTACTGGGGATAGTGTACGTAGAAGTGACAATATTCTAGTGTTTCTAAATGCCTCTGAAAAAGCATTTAAGAACTTTAACAAGTTTAAAAACTCTTATGTTATTTTTTCCAGGCCAATAAATGCAAGGCGAGGAACTGTGATGGGAAAAGTTACTAACAGACATCTTAGCAAGCAACTGTGCACAGAGCACACAATTCTAAATTTTAGAGTGCATTCTACCACACCACTTATTTGAGAAGTTAACTGTTTTGACCAATAGATTCAGTATATCTCAGGGCTATTGTATTATACGTTCCTCATGCCTTGACTTTGTACCAGGGATGGACAGATCAGCCTAATCCATATCAGCTATCCATACCCATGTGCAGAATGTTCTTACTGGGCAACCTTGCCTAGTGCTAACACTGATATCTGATCAGCACCAAGCAGTCATTTTTGTTCTCTAAGGCATTTGGGTGCTGACATGGACATAGTGCTGTTTCTTGCAGCCATTTTAGGGGACATTCTATCGGTTTATGTAGTAATTATCCTGTATATGGGATGAACTGTGTACTTATTGAATAATCACTTTTAATGTGATAATGTGCAGTGATAAGACTCCACTTCCAATATCAAGGGTTATCAATGATTCCTATCAAAAATGTACACTGTACTTCATGTTTTATTGGTTTATCCTTTCTGGCCAAACTAGAAACAACACTGGACACACACTTAGCAATTGCATGAATGTTGTTTTTTTGTTTGTGCTCTCTGATCTGGCTCAGACTGTTATGTTGAGTGTGGAAGTTTTACCCTTTGCTTCTTTGCTGTACACCTGGGCAGTGTTCACACAGCAGTTTATTTCATTTCCTGGATGTTTCCCTGCTAATTTGTGCATTATATTCAAGCTTTCACATGACATAAGAGCCACTTCTTAGAAGTCTGGTGGAAAAGAGAACAACTTCAGTGCTTCTTTCCATGTTAGTTGCTTCAAAGAAGTAGTAGTAGTAGTAGTAGAAGAAGAAGAAGAAGAAGAAGAAGAAGAAGAAGAAGAAGAAGAAGAAGAAACCATGTTTCCAAGTTTGGAATCCATTTGCAAGCCTGAAAGCTTGTACAGGGCTATGTACCAGCTGAAGTCCCTCAGAGGGCTCCACAAGCAACTTTCCTTTAGAAAAGCTGGTTATGGAGCCTCACTCCCCAAATTGCCCCCTCCCCTCAATAGGTGGGTCAAGGAGAGGAAGGACACTTGAGGAGCACTCACCCTCCCAGCCAAGGATTGCTCACTCTGCATAACAGCTGTAATCCTGCAGGATACAGATGACACTCTGAAATTGGCTTTCCTCACTCACCCACACCAAGATCAACAGCTGTGGAGAGGAAAGGGCAATCTTTCAGGTTCTGGGTGAGGCTTTGCCAATGGCTTTCCTAAAAGGAAGCTTCTTGTGAAGCATGGCACATCCACACCAGACTGAATGCTCAATTGTTGGGTCAATCCTGGGGTGGGAATTGAGGTTGGAAACCACAAAACTAGAAGGGATGTAATGGAGTACCCTGGAATGGGATATGTCTGACTGGCTGGCTGGCACCTTAAACAGAAACATTCCACACAAAAATATTTTGGTGCAGATTCCATTTAATAGAGACAAATTACTGTCTCTCTACAACAGAGAACTAGTTGACTATGCAAAAGAAAATTGTGGCTTAATTCTTCAACATTTGCAATTAGAAATCATCACAAATAACTTCAGGTATTTCACAACTGGCTTCAGCATGACCAAAAAATCCCCCAGAAAATATTTGTGGAATATATTACTGCTGGAGATCTATAAATTCAAATATAAAGTACCAGTCAAAAGATTAAACAAAACTCAGAAATGCAACTATATAATTGTAATTAGCCAAGTGAAACAGTTTCTTTGAGGATTTATTTTCCACATCTGACACTCACAGAATAATTTTCAAGTTTGTCACAATATATATTATTAATAACAATGATATTGGTTTTCTGCTGATTTCCAAAGGAGCTCAGGAAACCACAAAATTGTGAGAATGTGTGACCCTGGGTGAGAATGTTCACTCTGGTCTTCTCAGTAAAAAATACAAACTCAACCCCACCCACTACTAAGAGTTTTAAAGCCGTAATAAAGATTTGTTTTTTTACCAATAGTCCCCATTTACTTTCATTGTTATTTAACACTACATAGTGTAGGGAAACTTTCCCCTGTTTCCAGGACTCAGCAATTAATTAAAGGGAAAATCTTTCTTCTGGTTAAATGTCGCAGGGCCTCTTTCACTTTCTTGTTTCTCAGACTATAAATGAAAGGATTCAGTAATGGAGTTATCACTGTGTTCAGTATGCTGGCTACCTTGTTGAGGTCCAATGAGTGGTTTTTTTGTGGCTGAACATAAATGAAAATAGAACTCCCATAGAACAGTGTCACCACAATTAGGTGAGAGGCACACGTAGAGAATGCTTTCTGTCGTCCTTTTGCTGAGGGGATCCTAAGCACTGTTCCAATAATGGATATATAGGACACACTCGTCAACAGTAATGAGCCTAGGAGGAGCAAAGCTGAATTGACAAAATTAATCATTTCAATTTTCCTTACATCAGAGCAGGAGAGCTTGAGAATTGGGTCAACATCACAAAAGAAATGGTTGATAGAATTGGGTCCACAAAATGGCAGCTGGCTTACCAGGATTGTAGGTGGTAGGACTGCAAAGAAGCCCCACATCCAGGAGGCAGCAATAAGCAGGAGGCAAAGTCTCAAGGTCATGATGGCTGTATATCTCAGTGGGTTGCAAATGGCAAGATAGCGGTCAAATGACATGACAGCCAGAAGGAAGAACTCACTGGAACCTGCTGAGAAATAGATGTAGACCTGCAAAATGCAACTATGGAAGGCGATAGATTTTCTCTGACTCATGAAGTTGACTAGCATTTTGGGGATAACCGCGGTGGTGTACAGAGTCTCTAAAAATGACAGGTTAGCAATAAACATGTACATTGGGCTATGAAGAGTCCTCTCACACCACACCAAGGCAATAATGATAAAGTTCCCTACCAAAGCAAAAACATAGCTGATGAAGAATAAAGTGAAGAGTACAAGTTCAACCCTTTTAGTTCCAAGGAATCCTAATAGGATGAATTCGGTCACATTCCTTGTCTGGTTCCTCATTGTAATGCAAAGCTGAAAGAGTCACTTGGGATAGTGAAGGTACAGGTATTGGTCATACCAATTCTTCTTCTGCTGTGATAATTCTGGATTATGTAAGAAAGGTATAGAAACCATGAGCCAGAGAAGGACAAAACATCCCACATGCCTGCTTCTGTGAGATAATACATGAAGCTATGCATGAGAAACATCAGCTGTTTTTGTTTAAATCAAGGGAAGAAATGGACCCTGAGAAATTGAAAAAAAATACAAGATATTAGGATTGATATACTATTTTTCATAGATTGAAAACTAAGCCCTTTCTTGTACTAAACTGAATAAATGAGGAAATAAAGAAAAGGTTCATTAAAAAACTTTTTAAAAGCTTTATATACAATAAAAATGTTTATCTCCTACAAATTTCAAAAGGGGGAAGCATAAACAACCTCCTAAATAAGTTTGAAACCAGTACACACAAGTTCTTACTTTCAAGCTTAATATTTAATTTAACTGTTTGTTACTGTTGAAATATTTTAATAAATAATGAACCATATCTGATGCTGCTGCTTTGGCAGCACTGCAGACTTCCCCAATGCCACAGAACCTTCCCCTCCTCTCCTCTGTAGTGTCTCCTGCATTCTCGATATCTGCTCCAGAGAGGAGGAAGACCAGTTGGAGCAGATTAAAGAATACATAGAGAAGACAGGAATGAAAGTTCAGTTGTTCAAATTGAAGCATTACTCAAAACTCTATATTTATGTATATTGTTATGGAACAGATCCCCTCCCCAGCTTGAGGTTTTTTGTTTTTTGTTTTACTTCTTTTGGCAGTATAGTGGTACCTTGGGTTAAAGACACTTCAGGTTACAGACTCCACTAACCCAGAAATAGTACCTTGGGTTAAGAACTTTGCTTCAGGATGAGAACAGAAATCATGCTCCGGCGGTGTAGCAGCAGCAGGAAGCCCCATTAGCTAAAGTGGTGCTTCAGGTTAAGAACAGTTTCAGGTTAAGAATGGACCTCCGGAACAAATTAAGTTCTTAACCTAAGGTACCACTGTACTTAATACCCTTTTAATTTTTAAAAAGTTGCAGTTTAAATATTATAAGAATTAAGCAGCCACCAACCTGTGTCATGCCCTACTCTTCTTTTCTTAATGATAGAGACTGAACTAGTACAACTCTGTTTCCTACAGAATATATGGGAAAAAAATGTTCATCATTCAGCAGGTATGCATCCCAAAGGATCAAACTATGGCAACACTTTCCTGAGTCAATTCCAAAGCACCTTTATGCAGAACTTTAAGAGTTCTCTGACCTCAGATTCAATGTCCTAACATAAAGTATAATGTTCCTCCCATCGCTTAAAATCAGGCTGATCTCACATTACATTTAATGTGTGTAGAACATAAGAATTTGAGTTGTGCACTTGTTTTGTTATTCTCATGTAATGCTTATTGAGTGTAGAGCCTGTCCTCGTGTGTAGACAATTGTTGAACCATATAAATCAACAAGGGCACACTCTTAAACACAATGTGGTATAGAGACAACCTGTCCACAAGCCTATTGTCATGTGGGGTGGTATTGGGTGCTGCCCTTTTGCTGGGTAACCTCCAATATGACCCCTTTTGTGGAATTTGGATGTCTCTCCTCAGGTGAAACATGTGAGGAACTTTGAGAAAAGCTCCAGGTATTTCATTACAACCAACAGATATGCCAACTCTAGGGGGCCAATGTGTCTCCAGCTCCCTCAATCTTTATTGGAAAGGGCACCTCAATGTTGAGGGGATCAAACACAGTGCACATGCATGACGTCACAGGGGTTGCACATTGCATCAGAGTTTCCAGAACACTCAACCTCCTTCAGATGTTGCAATGTCCTGCACGCCGCTTGTGTGACACCACACGTGTTTGATGCACAACGTGTGTGATGTCACATACATGTGGTGTGTGCTAGGCCCCCTCAATCTTGCGGGCAACCTGGAACCTCTGACAACTAATGTGATCCCCTGAAGAGAGATTACACAGCCCACAATGTAGTGGTGGAATAGTGTAGTTTATTCTTCCGAGCCCCTACAGGTGCAATGACACTCCATTGGGGTCAGGGAAGCACCCAACACCCCTCTATGGGATTGCCCAGTGTTGACCACTGGGAGGGTGCAAGCCAAGCTACCAGGGTGTCACTGGGCAGCTAGGGGAAGAGATTCCAGAGTGGCAAAGGCTCTAACCTGAGTTTAGTACATGGCTCAGGCCCCTTATGGGGGCCCTTATTCTATGCTGATCCAGCCCACTTCCATTTTCTCCAAATTATAAAGAACTTCAGAAATTCCTAACAATATTAAGCCTTTTTTTAACTTAGGGAAAGGCAAAAAGAAGAAGAAGAAGAAGAAGAAGAAGAAGAAGAAGAAGGAAAGGCAAAAAACAGCAACAATTGAGTTAATGTCTTCGGACGGCGCCGGCTCCTGGCCTCTTGAGCGAGATGAGCGCACAACCCTAGAGTCGGTCATGACTGGCCTGTACGAGCAGGGGTACCTTTACCTTTACCTAAGAATTTGAAGCTCAATGCAAAGAAAGAGACACTGTTTGGAGGGGGTTCCTCAGTTTGTTTTGGTAGAGTACATTCTTTTCTGTATGGGGTCACCCTCCCCCTGAAGTTGCAGTTGTGCTCCTTACAGGTACACTTGGATCAATTACTGTCCTTAGATGCACAAATGGCATGCGTTTTTTTGGAGTGCTTTCTGGATGGACATAGATTGACTTCAATGTTCTATGCTCTGATAAACCCTAGGCTAGATTACAGCAGCTGCATTATACACAAAACTGCCTTTAAACTTAAGAGTATATGAAGCATGTACTGGATAAGGCCAAAGTCCTATCTAATCTAGCATTCTGTTCTCCCAGTGGCCAAGCAGATGCCGATGGGAAGCTCACAAGCAGAAACTGAGCACAGAGCACTCCCTGGTCTATGATTCCCAGCCAGAGGCATATAGTCGCTGATACTGAAGACCATTGATAGTCCGGAAGCTGCAGCTAGTGCGTAATAAAGCAGGTGGATTTCTGATGGCCTCTAGGAAGCTGAATAGAGGGATGCGGGTGGCGCTGTGAGTAAAAGCCTCAGCGCCTAGGACTTGCCGATCGAAAGGTCGGCGGTTCGAATCCCCGTGGCGGGGTGCGCTCCCGTCGCTCGGTCCCAGCGCCTGCCAACCTAGCAGTTCGAAAGCACCCCCAGGTGCAAGTAGATAAATAGGGACCGCTTACTAGCAGGAAGGTAAACGGCATTCCGTGTGCTGCACTGGCTCGCCAGATGCAGCTTGACACGCTGGCCACGTGACCCGGAAGTGTCTGCGGACAGCGCTGGCTCCCAGCCTTTAGAGTGAGATGAGCGCACAACCCTAGAGTCTGTCAAGACTGGCCCGTACGGGCAGGGGTACGTTTAGGGAGCTGAAACATTTACTTTCTTCTTTTTTCTTCAAATTCACTTTTGAAAGAGCTGGCAGATTTCTAAACAGAGAAGCTGCATCAAACTCCTCAAAAGTCACCACACACCCTTGTTGCAAGCTACCTAACACTGTATGTGACCAACTAGCACAAACACAATGCATACCCTGATACACTTTCAGCAAGAAAAGAATGAAATGAGAATCAAATTTGGAGAAGCAGTCATGTAATTGGTCCACTGATGCAGCTTTCCTTACATAGCTTTCCTCTGAACCCTTTCTAGGAAGAGCTAAAGTAGTAGCAGCTGAAGACCCAAGAGATGTTATGGTCTCTTGCTAAATTAAATTTAGGCAACAGCTTCAGAGACCACTTGTGGGAGCCAGAGTTGACTGCGTTTTCTCACAGAAGTAGGCTAATTTTCTCTCCTGCTTATTACAATACCAGTGATCACATCAAAGCTGTAAGTACATTAGATTTTTGAAGGTCTTGGTGAAGTAGAATCTCAGATCTTGGACACATCGGGTATTTATGGTGCACTTATTTCATTTTTTGAAAATTTTATTTAACATGTATCAATTCAAGAGTTTCAGGGTTGCTTCTCACACAATGTTATGACAACTAAAGTGAAGCATTTTATTTTAATGGCAGATTTCAGGTTTTCCCATTGACGTTATGGGACTTTAATTTGCTTCCTTCAGACTGGATTCTCTCTCTCTCTCTCTCTCTCTCTCACATCTAGCTAGCTAGGTATCATCTGAATTGTGTCTACTTAAACACATTTAGTGTGAATGCCACAGAAAGTCCAGTGAGATTGGGCAATGACCTTTAGATTCAATAATTCATTAAAATGATTGGACAAACAATGAAGGCAGGTCAACATACCAATTGAAACATCTATGTACAGATGCATTGTACTGCTAAATAATGCATTGAGGGACATAACATATAGGATGATCAGCAAATTTTCATATATGTTGAATATATTTTTGTTTTGTTTTGTGGAAAACTAGGCTTGTCTGCTGCATAATTGCCTTCCAAAGAAGGTACATATCCTTCTCTAAAAGGCATTGGACCACTTCTAATTGCTTCTTTGTTGAATCCTTTGTTGTTGTTCTAAATAGTTACATCTTAATGGACACAATCCCACTGATTCCAGTGTCAACACAGAAAAGCAAAGTGGAAGAGCTGCTTTGCAGCCCCTTAAATGGAATCCATCTGTATCTTCTACAACAGGCACAGATAACTCAAGAAACACTGTGGTGGCGGTGGTTAATTTATTCCCCACCCATCTGGCTTGGTTTTGCCAGTCACTTTGGGTGGCTCCCAGCAGAACAGTAAAAACAATATTATAATAAGGAATTTTGTTATATCTCAGCCTATTCCTAATAATGAAGAGCAGGGAGGTGGGGAAGTGAAGAGAGATACATAGATGTGCAGATTAGAAGAATAGCATGGAAAGCAGAGTGTGATTAAAATGGAAGCAAAGGTATAGAAGTTATCATTTGATAGATGTAATCTGCATATGGTTGGAAACTATTGAGCCCAACTTACCCCCTCAGTGTTTTTATTATTGACATGGGTGTTGCTGGACAGCAGGTAATATTAGCCTTTTTATGGATGATTTTTTTTTTTTTTTACTTTTTAGCGTGATGGTAGTAAATTCTTTCTGCAGAGTTTCTGGCATTCAGAGTAGACAATATTAAACTGGATGGATAAAGATAAGATCATAGGAGGGCATAAGAAGGCACTGCTGAATCAGGCGCATGGCCAATCAAGCCCAGTATTCTGCTTTCCAGTCACAGCAGCCAGGCAGATGCCTATAGGAAGTCCAAAAGCAGGAGACATACAAGATTTTTAAAGAACAAATTTAAGTTCCTGAAATTTTTCACGAGGTAAAGTGACCGAAAATAGAATCACCCATATGCTTTGAACATTGCGAAGAAATAAACTGATAACCAAATGAAAATGTGGATAAAATGAAATAAAAAAAAATATTATTTCCTCCCTCCAGATATTTGTCACAAGTCTACAGAATGGCAGTGGATAACTTCACAAGCAGAGTTACAGAATTTGTATTTGTAGGAATGTCACAAAATTCAGAATTTGAACAGTTTTTATTTTTTCTGTTCCTGACAGTTTATATAGCTACTTGGTTAGGGAATGTCACCATTATAATCACTGTAATATCAGACCACCATCTCCACATGCCCTTATATTTTTTACTGGCCAACTTGGCTTTTCTGGATGTTAGTGAATCTACAGTAACTGCACCTAAATTGCTGCAAGTGCTCTTTTCCCAGAACAAAACCATCTCCTTCAATGGATGTTTGACACAGATTTTCTTTTTTCACTTCATTGGGGGTACAGTTGTTTTTTCTCTTGCAATGATGGCAGTTGATCGATATCTAGCTATTCACAAGCCATTGCAATACATGATCATCATGAACAAGAAAACCTGCTTTGGGATCATTTTGTGTGCATGGCTAGGTGGCTCCATTCACTCCATGGTCCAGGTAGCACTGATCCTGCAGTTACCGTTCTGTGGTCCCAACATACTGGATAATTTCTACTGCGATGTTCCACAGGTGGTCAGATTGGCCTGCACAGACATCTATACTGTTGAACTACTTATGGTCTCCAACAATGGACTTGTTGTGACAGGAACCTTCATTGCTTTGCTCATTTCATACAGCATCATCTTGTTCAAGATAAGAAATCATGTCTCAGAAGGGAAGCACAAAGCTCTTTCAACATGTGCAGCCCAGATCACAGTAGTGAGTTTACACTTCATCCCATGTATCTATGTTTATGACCAGCCCTTCAAGAAATTTACAGCGGATAAAGTGGTCTCCATTCTCTACACAGTTATCAGCCCAGTGCTGAATCCAATCATTTATACATTAAGAAATACAGAGATGAAAAATGCTATAAGGAGGCTAGTGAGGAAAGTGCTGAGGTTTTATCAGAAAGATTCAAAACTGTAAATGTTATTTAAATGTATATTGATTCTTATTTAAGCATCCTTATATATTGCTTTAAACTTATTTAGTGATGAAATTACCAAAAAAATTAAAATATTATTAGTTTCTGCCAAATGCCCAGGAAAAGAGAACTGCATTTACCTGGCACTGAAATGATGAGAAGTGGGGTTTTCTGGGGAAAGCATTCTTTTTAAAAAATGAGATACGACTACAAAAAGGGCCTGTTCTCTTGTCATCACCTTCTGGACCTCCCTCAACAGTGGCACAAAGAGAAGGGTTTCTCATGATGATGTCACAGGCCGAGTAGTTTTACATAGGGAAAGTCAGTACCTGGGGTCCTGGGCCACATAAGGCTTTTAATATCTAAACACCTCAAATTTGGCATGAAAACAAATGGGCTGCCAGTGTATATTAAGGGCGTAAACTATATTTATGGTTAAGGACATAATGAGTTGGATTTATGTAGTAGTAGTAGCAGTAATACTATTACTACTACTACTACTACTAATAATAATAATAAATTTTATTTATATCCTGCCCTCCCTGGCCAGGACCAGGCTCAGGGCGGCTAACATCAGAGTATATAATACATTAAACATAATGTAGGCCATTTCAGGAAGTTAAAATTAGTTGAATGAGTAGTTCTAATAACAAAAATGAAATCTGCAATGCCTGCAGCTTCAGGGTTGAAAGCATTAAAACAAGACTCACTGTGTTTATAAGAATTAATGCATGGGTACTCATCTAAAGTACTGATCTGCCCCCTGTCACTATAGCAGTGGTGGTATTGATATTTTATTCTGTTTTTAGTTTATTGCTGATTTTATTTTTTAAGATGTTTTTTAGGATGTTTTCAGTAGTTGTTTTTAACCCCTTTTACTGTTGATGTCGTTGTTTTATTTTCTTCATAAACTGCTTTTTACAACCAAGTGGTGCATAAATTTGTCCCCATGAAAGAGGCAGAGTGCCATGGGGTCATGTGGGCCTTCAAAAGGCTACTCAGCTGTAAGCCTCAAAGGATAGCATGATCTAATGGGGCTATAGTCAAGGTATTGCTCTTTGACCTTTACTCCTGACCATTAGGTCCAGTCATGACTGACTCTGGGGTTGCGGTGCTCATCTCGCTTTATTGGCCGAGGGAGCTTCCGGGTCATGTGGCCAGCATGACTAAGCCGCTTCTGGCGAACCAGAGCAGCGCACGGAAATGCCGTTTAACTTCTCATCGGTGTGGTACCTATTTATCTACTTGCACTTTGATGTGGTTTCGATCTGCTCGGTTGGCAGGAGCTGGGACCGATCAGCAGGAGCGCACCCTGTTGCGGGGATTCGAACCACCAACCTTCTGATCAGCATGTCCTAGGCTCTGTGGTTTAACCCACAGCAGCACCCGTGTCCCTCTTCTTTGACCTTTAGAAAAGCCCTATTTGCACTTGCAGTGCTGTGGAGGGGTCTTTGTGCTTATTGTTTAGCAGCACTTTCTACAAAAACCTCATGGGACATGGTGACATTCTCTGGATTCTATGAAGTGTTACCAGGCTCTCAGCCTGTTTGTGAAAAGCCCTGCATGGCTGCATGTGTTTGGAAGACATTTCTGTAAAGGCTGGAGTTTGAAAATGACCCTCAACCACTTGAGATATTTAACATTTTAGGTGCAATTTCTTGCCCCCACCATCAAATTATTTTCAAAGTTTTCCTCTCTTTGGCCCCCTTCAAATATCTTCTTGTTTTGCTGCCAACAGCTCAAATTTTCAAAACCCCACCCTTTTTCTATACAATTTTTGACCCATTAAGGCTTAAGCAAATAAAAGTGCACAAATAATCTTTGGTGGGACACCAGGGTCTTGTTAAGCCTTGTGTTTATGCCTTGTGTTTGGTGGGACACCAGCCTTGTGTTTATGCTGTGTACACTTGATTGTGGGATGGTGACAGTGAGAGGTTGAGCACTTTGGATGCCATACTTAAGCTTCAGACAGTATTTCACTGCATTTTCCTTATGTTTTATTACCTGATAATTTCCATGTTTTATGTGATCTTTCACATGATGTAAAAGCCACTTCTGAAAAACTAGCAGAATCTGGTGGAAGTTTAGCACTCATTTCCATGTTATTTGCTTCTATAAAAAAAAATCATTTGCAACTCTGAAATCAGAAAATCACAGGAGTTGTGTTGTAATTTCAGGGCTTAGCCACAATTCTATTTGTCTGGGAACCCCTTGATGGGGAATCCACACACAACAGGGTGACATGTGGATAGCATAATCACATATGCAAGGGCAATCACAATCCAGCTGTCATAAATCCTGGGATTGAATTGACAGACTATGATGCAGAAGGGGGAAGAATGTGTGTGCCCTGAAGGGTGGCGGTGAACTAATCAGGCAAAGGAAGAAGGCTAAGTATAAGGCAGGGGAGGGGAGGGGAGCAGAGCAGAGAGACTTAGTGAGGTAGACCATACAGTAGGGCTGTCTTCCATCATTTTTTTGGAGTTTTTGAGAAAAAGGAAAAGTCTCAACAGCTTTTGGGGTGTCCTGGTTATTACCTTTTTGAAATAAAACCAATTTTGGAAAGAGCAAAAAATGAGCACAGAACTACTGATATATCACAAATGGATTCTTTATTTACTGCATTCACAATTATTTAAGATAAAATCTATTTTGTAAAGAAACTACTTTTGCCGTTTTATGGGTGTTTATTGTTTGTTTACAGATAGTTGCCTTGGTGATATTAGCTTGTGTCTCTTGCAGTAGACCAACCACCCTCTTTATTGTTTTATTGTAGGTGTTTGTCAGGCAGGATAAACCCATTTCATTTCGTCAGTTACACATACATTTGCACACTGCTGAAGACTGAAGAATCTGTTTTCCATCTCTGATTGTGTGCCAAACTAAATATAACCTGGTACTTGCGATTAGCAACAGCATGAATTCATTGTCATTATCATCATTATCATTTTTTTGCTGTGTTTTGTGTGCTGAGAGAGAATTGCAGACGGGAATTTAATGGCGAAGTCTGGATAGTTCACTCTGCAATTTATTTATGGCTGTGGTTCACAAGTTAGTTTTATAACAGCAAAATGAAATTAAATGTGACCTTGTACCACTCTGGCCAACACTGCAAACAACAAGAGAAAGAACTGAACTCTTTCAACACACCAGGTCTAGAACAAAAATGAAGATGAAAGATTACACACGTGTAATGGATTATAAATATATATGTAAGATTTAACCAAGGTTGCTGTTTGTAAGGTGAAAACGTGGACAGCTGGAAGAATGGTGGTGGGGTTGGGAACAAGAAAACTAGTAGGGGTGTAATGGAGTACCCTGGAATAGGGCATGGTTGGGTGATTGGCTGGAGGCCTAAACAGGAACATTCCACACCAAAATATATTGCCTCAGATCCCACTTATGTTAGAAAAATGACAGTCTATCCACAACAGAAAACTGTGTTATCACAAATTGTTCCTTAATTCTTCAACTCTAAAATTAAAAATTATCAGGAATACTTTCAAGGAATTCACAGCTGCCTGTAGAGAGCTAAACGTGTTTGTAGAAAAAAATACTGTTGGAGATCTATAAATCATAATTAAAGTACAATTTGAAACATTAAACTTGATGCCACTCAGAAACACAGTTACATTATTTTCATTAGCCTAGGAAAACAGCTTCTAGCGATGGTTAATTTTCTCCTTCCAATAATAACATATTATAGTTTTCAGGGGCTTTTTTAGATTCCCAATTATAGAAATTGTTAATAACTACCATATTTGTAGGCTACTGTTTCCAAACAAGCTCAAAGAGTCATGAGTGGATAGTTTTTGTAGCAACTTACTGATCTGGAGTTGAAAGACAGTGGCTGTTCAAAGAATAAACTGTGAGAGTTATCCATGAAAGAGGATTTTAAGTTTTAAACACCAGAGAATTTCAATAGTTAGTTTGAAAGCTGAAATTAAGGTTCAATATCTCCAAAAAGAATGACCTACAGAATATTTCCAGAACTTTCAGCTGAACCATATTTCTTTCCCATTCCAATGCATGCATGTAAACCCCTACATAATCTTCATTTACTTACATTGTCATTTAATACTACACAGTGTTGGGACCCTTCTTCTGTTTTCAGGACTCTGAGGTTAATTAAGGGGAAAATCTTTCTTCTGACTAAATGGTCCAGGGCCTCCTTGACTTTCTTGTTTCTCAGACTATAAATGAAAGGATTCAGTAATGGAGTTATCACTGTGTTCAGTATGCTGGCTACCTTGTTGAGGTCCAATGAGTGATTTTTTTGTGGCTGAACATAAATGAAAATAGAACTCCCATAGAACAGTGTCACCACAATTAGGTGAGAGGCACACGTAGAGAATGCTTTCTGTCGTCCTTTTGCTGAGGGGATCCTCAGCACTGTTGCAATAATGAATATATAGGATACACTTGTCACCAGTAATGAGCCTAGGAGGAGCAAGGCTGAATTGACAAAATTAATAATCTCAATCTTCTTTACATCAAAGCAGGCCAGCTTGAGAACTGGGTCAACATCACAAAAGAAATGGTTGATGGAATTGGGTCCACAAAATGGCAGCTGGCCTACCAGGATTGTAGGTGGTAGGACTGCAAAGAAGCCCCACATCCAGGAGGCAGCTATAAGTTGAAAACATACATGTGTGCTCATGATGGCTGCATATCTCAGAGGGTTGCAAATGGCCAGATAGCGGTCGAATGACATGATAGCCAAAAGGAAGAACTCTGTGGAACCTGTTGAGAAATAGATGTAAGCCTGCAGGATGCAACTATGGAAGGCGATAGATTTTCTTTGACTCATGAAATTGAATAGCATTTTAGGGATAACTGTGGTGGTGAATATAATCTCTAAAAAAGACAGGTTAGCAATGAACATGTACATTGGGCTGTGAAGGCTGTTCTCACACCACACCAAGGTAATAACGATAAAGTTGCCTACCATAGCAACAGTGTAGGTGATGAAGAATAAAATGAAAAGTAGCGGTTCAATCCTCTTAGTCCCAATGAATCCTAGGAGTATAAATTCATTCACAGTCCTTGTTTGGTTCCTCATTATGCTGTACAACTAATACAGTCACTTGAATAAATGGAGAGCAGCAAGATGAACAATTCTTCTTCTTTGTTGAAATCTCTACATGATACAATGGTAGGGACACCATAAGTTATTTAAGCACAAAAGATGGTGGATGGTGATTCCTGTGGGATAATGCATGGAAATATGCATGAGAATACAATTTCAAATGGAAGATGCTATAACTTTGGATAAATTAAATGATAATCAGAACTGAGTCAAATTTGAGCACTTTTGTGTGCTTTTGATTTCAAAATGGAATATTTAGGAAATTTAAAACATTTTTTCATTTGGAAATTAATGGGATATAAACATTTTAAAATTTATTTAAAGTGTTTAAGATAAGAATAAAGACCAGATTCAAGACATTGCATAATGGGGATCAATTTTTATATTGAGTTGCCATGATCTATAGTAACAAACTATTAAAAAGGTTCAAATTAGTAGCCATCTTTACACCACTCTTTTCACTTTGTCTCTGGGTTTAAACAAGCATAGCTGATGTTTGTTGAAACATTTTTTATAATGCTGCTGTTCTGCTAACATTACAGACTTCAGCTTGCACCCCTCTTTTCCTCTGTAGTGCTCCCCCCAGCATCTGCTGCAGAGCACTGAAGGCTCCATCAGAGCAAATTTTGAGACCGCAAGGTGATAAGAGAAGAATGGGAAGCCCAGTTCTGCAAGTACAGCTCCCTGCATGCAACTTTAGATACAGCCCAAAGTATAGTTTTATATAATTGTATTGTTTTGTATTGTTTTGTTTTAGAAGGAAATTCCCTATCCTTCCCTAGTAGAATAAATTTTAGGCCAACACAAAGGAAAAAAGAAAGTGGATGGCACATGAGTACAGATAACAAGGGAAGTAGGAAAGAAAAGAGAATCATGTGTACCTCTCTCAGGTCTTTCCTCTGTAACCTGTTCCCACAGTGTCTCATGGAAACCCTTAACTCCCATCCTCATGCCTTTCTTTCTCTTATACTCGCTGATGTGTTTGGAAAAAATAAAAATTAACTCAGCTTATCAAAGACATCAACACCAACGACAACAATGTGGATAGTCCCATCGACCTCCGTGTTCTCTGTCTTGCCTCGTTTAGATAGCTGCAGAGATGAAAACAAAACACATATTTGTTTATCACAGCAATAAGTAATTTGTCAATTTTGTGCTCTTCGGTTCTGTGGGCCATGGAATAGTTTTAACATTTGAAGCAGATTGGGCATGGGTTTGAGAGGAAAAGAATACTTCATACTCCTTAAATTTTCAAAAGTTTCAATTTAAGTATTAGAGAAATTAGGAAGCCACTTACCTATGCCATACTCTTATGTTCTTTCCTTGCTGGTAGAGATTTATTCAGTACACTTCTATTTCCTACAGATATATGGGAAAGATTGTTCATCATACAATAGGTATGTATCCCTAAGGGTCAAATTATGACAAAGCATTCCTGAGTCAATTCCAAAGCACTTATATGCAGAATTTTATAACATGGAGTGAATAATGAAATATTTCTGTATTAGGGATTTATAGATCAGTCCAGTGCTTAATCCTGTATGCAGTGCCCCATCATACAGTTTCCGAGCACAATTCAAAGTGTTGGTGCTGACCTTTAAAGCCCTGAACGGCCTCGGTCCAGTATATCTGAAGTAGTGTCTCCACCCCCATCGTTCTACCTGGACACTGAGGTCCAGCGCCGAGGGCCTTCTGGAGGATCCCTCACTGCAAGAAGCCAAGTTACAGGGAACCAGGCAGAGGGCTTTCTCGGTAGTGGCGCTTGCCCTGTGGAACGCCCTCCCACCAGATGTCAAAGAGAACAACTACCAGACTTTTAGAAGACATCTGAAGGCAGCCTTGTTTAGGGAAGCTTTTAATGTTTGATGCATTACTGTACTTTAATATTTTGTTGGAAGCCGCCCAGAGTGACTGGGGAAGCCCAGCCAGATGGGCGGGGTATAAATAAATAAATAAATAATATTCCCAACGTTTAAAATGTCCAACATAGCTATTAATAAGATTCAATTAATAATATTATACTCTATTAGTATGATTCAAAAATGGCATTCATTCTCATCAGCACTCTTCTCTTCATTTTCCCCACAGCAAATAATTTCATTCTACCCTAAAGGTGTAACTGATATTCAATTAGCAGTTTAAATGAATCACTGTGGTACTTGAAGGTATTATATATCAATTATTTCAACCACAAGAGGCAAAAAGGAAATGCAAACACAAGGATTATTATTATTATTTCTTTATTAGTATCATTTTTATATTGCTACATATTACTATTATAACTGAAAATGCTGGCAAAATATTGATTCAATGTAATAAAAATAATTATTATGAAAACCAAATGAAAAGCATGTTGTCTGCTGAGCATTACCTATGTACTGAAGTCTCAAGACAGGAGCTGATAAATAGTATGTTCATTTATTGCCAGGAGCCAGTTTGGGGTAGTGATTTACAGTGCTGTACAAAGGCATGGGAGACCAAGGTTCCAATTCCCACTTAGCCATGAAGCTTACTGGGTGTCTCTCTGCCTAACCTACCTCACAGGGTTTGGGGGAGGTTTTTTGGGGAAGGGAAAGAATAATGTACAGTGGAACCTTGGGTTAGGAACTTAATTCATTCTGGAGGTCTGTTCTTAACCTGAAACTGTTCTTAACCTGAAGCACCACTTTAGCTAATGGAGACTCCTGCTGCCGCCGTGCCACAGCCACACAATTTCTGTTCTCATCCTGAAGCAAAGTTCTTAACCTGAGGTAATATTTCTGGATTAGCAGAGTCTGTAACCTGAAGCGTATGTAACCTGAAGCGTATGTAACCTGAAGTGTATGTAACCTGAAGCGTATGTAACACGAGGTACCACTGTATACCACCTTGAGCTCATTGGAAGAAAAGGTGGGATAAAAACACAGTAAGTAAGTAAGTAAGTAAGTAAGGAAGGAAGGTAAGCTAATAGTGGGGAATCTCTGAGCCAAATGCAACTATGTAAGCCTCTCTGTCTGGTTCTCAACACCAATCCATGAGGCGGAGTGAAGCACCCACCACAGGTGGCCGAAGCACAAGATGCAACACCCACCTCATCACTTCCACCACCACCACCAGAACACCTCCCCTCCTGCCAAGTTCAGCAGAATGGAAGGGCATTGCTGCTCATCTTCCCTGCCCCTTGGTTGGAGAAGATAAGCGTCAACGTCTTGCAGACTGCCACCCCTCTTGCTGAGTTTGGCATGCAGCAGAAGTGGGGGTGGGGTGAGGGGTGGGAAGCAGCAGTGAAATGGGATGGGCCACCCCTGCTCAAGACTACCCAGGCCACAACAACATCCACACCCTCAGGCCTCAGGGACACTCCAGAAGTGCATTGGCCTAGCTCACGTATCCCTGAACTATTATAATTCTCATTGTTTACATGGATGGTGTGTGTGTGCAGAGATGTGCTTGTATGGATTAAGAAATCTCAGATGCATTAGGCTTGCCATATGCCTGGAAAATTCCAGACATGCCAGGAAATCGGAGACCTAAAATGGCATCCTGGGGGGAATTTTGAATTTTAAGAGATGCCTGGAATTTCCCGTACATGCATTTTTGTTAAGGTTTTCTGCTGGTTTTTTCCAGGAACTGAGTGAAGCAGTGCTCACCACAATAGTTTCTAGCAGCTGCAGAGACAGAACATAGGCCTAGCCCAGAAAATTTTCTAAGCCTGTTTTAAGGCTTTAAGCCATTCTACTGCCCATTTGCCCATTTTAATTGTAGAGATCCTTTGAAACTGTTTACAATTTATTTTGTTTTAATCTCTCTGAACAATTTGGTATCCACAGCCACCCCTCACTGCTAACACTAGATCATTTATGTACAAGTTCAAAAGCACATGTTTAATACCAAACATTGGGGGATTCCAGTTGCTACCTCCCTTCATTTGGGAGAACAGACTATCCCTAATCTTTGCTTCCAGATCTACAAAAATATGTGAGATATGTGAGCAGAATTCCCTGATATAACTCAATAAGCAAGCTGTTTCTTCTACATGCTGGTAGCTTGTAGGAAAGCCCAGAAATGCAAGGATGAGTCGTCAATTAACATAACATTGAAACAAAGTCATCAATTAACAAAACATTGAAACAAAGGCTGAATCTAGAAACATCAAAAAAATGTTTCAGGGAAATGCACTGTAAACCTCCTAATGGGAAATCACATTGCCCAAAGATGTAACCCCACAGTGCCATCTGGTGTCACAGTGCTATAACACATTTAAAACACTTTTCTTTCTTTCTTTTTACTAATGTAGCTGATTCCAAAGTCTCCATCTTCTTTTTTGCAGCTCGAACTGCACAAGCACCTTTTGCACCTGGTACAGTTCTCTGCAAGGCAAATGCAAATGCAAACCTCCACACAACTTATATGCACATTAAAGACATATTTTACAAAGAAGATGTCTCTTCTTTTTCCTATCCTGCTAAGTTTAATCAGGAACATTTGGTGAAGCACATTTTGAAACTTTAAGTATTATTGTTATTTAAATAAGTACACAATGTTTTATGGATTGCCTTTGTCTCTATGCTTCTTGATATTCTCAAATAAGCTTAAAGGTTTGTTAAGACAAGTCTTATGCTTGCAGAAGCCATGCTGCCTCTACTTCAGCAAGACCTGTCCTTCTATATGCTTGAAAATGCTATTCCCATCCTTGAGTGTGAGCCAGTTCCAGCATCTCTTAGTTCCGGTGCCTCTCAGGTGGGCATCATTGCCATTAAAAGAAAACAAGGGAGGCGTTTGTGGTGAGTTCTACCACCTTTTTTTCTAAAAAAAAATCAGCACTGACAGTAACTATCATATTATGCAAGCTGCATTATTACTTTATAATAATCCAAAGAAGCAAAATTGGTCTTTTGTATTCAGATGAATCACAACTCCGAAGCCTACAAATTATAATGATTGGAAAATATTTTATTTAAAATGTTCCAGAGCTTGCATCCTCTATGGGTGTCTGTGATGAACACAAAGTGATGGTTAAGTCCTTTTGAAAAGCAAAAGTTTTCTCATTATTTTCCCAACATTGTTTTTCATATCTTTGTTACGCAGAGTAAAGATTATTGAGTTCAGCATTGGTGTTAAAAGGCTGTAGAGGACTGAGGCAACCTTGTCTCCTGGAAATACCTTGAAAGGTCGGTCATAAACAAACATTCCTGGAACAAAGTTTAAGCTCATGACCATGATTTGTGCTGCACAGGTGGAAAGAGCTTTGTTCTTCCCTTCTGTGACATGTGCTCTAATCTTCACCAAGATGACAGTGTATGACACAAGCAAGATGAAGAAGATCAATGTGAGGAGCAGTCCACTGTTGCAAACCATCAGCAACTCTGGGATATACGTATCAGCACATGCCAGTTTGATGAGCTGTGGAATGTCACAGAAGAAATTATCCAGGATGTTGGAATGGCAGAAAGGCAGCTGAATGAGAATTCCAATCTGGACAATGGAGTGAGCAAAGCCACCCAACCATGACCCAGCTACCAAACCTATGCAAACTTCTCTGTTCATTATAACTAAATATCGCAGTGGCTTGTAGATGGCTATATATCTGTCCACTGCCATCACCACGAGTAAGAAGACCACAGCACCCCCAGTTAAATGGAAGAAGAAGATCTGAGCAATACACCAATTGTAGGAGATGGTATGAGTATGGGAGAAGAGGTCCCATAATATTTTCAGTGATGTGACTGTCGATTCACTGATGTCTATGACAGCCAAGTTGGCTAGCAAAAAGTACATGGGCGTATGCAGGCTGTGGGTGGTTATCACAGTGACTATAATGGTGAGATTTCCCAACCAAGTTGTGCTGTAGACAGTGAGGAAAAGGAAGAAGAGAAGGGACTGTATTCTGGGATTCTGTGAGAAGCCCAGGAGGACAAATTCTGTTACTGTTGTGCTGTTCTTCTCCATGTGAGCATCCTACTGAGGCTCACTAAGGACCACTAAAAGTCATGTCATCAAATTACTTCCTCAAACAACTCTTGACATACCCATTACAGGTCCCCCACAACATTCAAATCATAAATTTGGGTTGTAGATAGACAATTGGACTTTATCAAGTATCACTTCATCTGTCCAGCATCACTAAAAAATGTAAACATTTTCCACAGTTCAAATCCCAACCTTGTCTATGGAGAAGTAAATCATATTGAAGTAAATGGGATACTTTACCCAGTAAAGGGATAAGGATTGCTTTTCTTATTTTTGCAATGGTCATGTGCCATATTGATATAATCTTATGGCAGTTTATTGTAGCAAATTTGTATGAATTCTAATTTGTTTTAGTCTATTATATGGTGGTTTTAACTTTCTGTATGTTTTAAATCATGATGTACATATGTTAGTGATAATTTTAGTGTGCTATCCTTTTGGAAACAACTTTCAGGTTTTTCCCCCTACAATCAAGCAGTATCTAAATATTATGAAATAGAATAAATAAATAAATTTCCACATTTTATACCACAACAGTCCAATTAGCTGGGAACTTTCCATTTCTAATTACAAAACAAGTTGAAAACTGTCATCTTAGAGAAGCACAGTTATTTCTCCTTGGTGAGCATCTGTTCAGATGAATAATGAAGTTCAGTGCAAAAAAAAGTCTATTAAACCATCACCAACATATAGCATTCAACTCATCATTATCTTTTTAAATCATCAGTAATCCATGATAAGTTGAGCATTAGAAATCATGAAGGCAGAATATTGAAAAAAGGATCCAGCCCCATTTTTCTTTCTTCCAAAAGTGTTTTGTTCCATTTGCTAGAGTCTATTGCTTATTACTCCAAGAATGCCTTCTTATCTTCTATATTGAACAAATTAACCTTCAGTGATTCTGCTTTTAAATCCAGAAATAAACACAGAGACAAGAGTAAGAAAAGAGCTATAATGAAATGGTGACTCCAGAAACCTGCACCTAAAGTATTACCTTTGATGGAGAATAACCCTACAGTCTCCTGAATGGAGAATCAATGGTTATTGTCTCCTAGTAATAATATGAGATGACAAAGGATTTGTATCCAAAGGGGCTCTGGTGTTGGACATGGAGTCACCCCTATTCATATGTCTGCAAGTAATAGAGATGCTATGAAATTGCTTATGAGTTTCAGCATTATGTGAAGAAGGTTGTACTAGGAGAAACTGGGGAATCAAAACACAGGGGAGATCATTAAGGTTCAATATGTGATTTATTCAACAGAGGCTCAGCTAATGTCATGAGATAAGCTGAGTCAGGGGCACAGTCCACAAGATTTGGTTTATAAAATCTAAATGAATAAGTGTCAATGAAAATAAATAGATACTCCTGATGCCAACGGAATTGTTGTTCACCCACACATCCAGGGACTTGGAACCCTAACAATAAATAAAACAAAATAAATGTGATTTTTAAACAAATATAATGTTAGTAAGATGTGCAAACCGATTTGATAAAGCCAAAGTAGGAATCTGTGCAAAATAATTTCAAGAAGCAACAGGAGGATCTTTGATTCAGACATATAGTAGTTTGGAACTCTGCAAACAATAATAATGATTGGAAAAACTATATTAATAACACTATAGTGGAACTTGCAGAGCTCTCTATTGGCCTCTCTGATGAACACATAATAATTTAATAATAATTTATTATTGACAACCCACCCTTCTGGCTGGCTTTCCCAGTAATAGTGACAGTGCCATCCTTTTGGAAATTAGTGTTATCATCATGCATGTACAATATGCAATAATGATTCAGATCCACTAAATCTGACTAAAAACATCACATGGTTAGTTCAATTAATCAGAAATATATTTTAAGTTTATTTAGTGATTCATGCAAAAAGTCCAGAAGACATTTTCCAAGCTAATCCAATAAATGTCAATAATTATTAAGCACATTAAATTTTCTTGCTGCTTTGAAGATATCACAGAAATAGTAAATAACACATAAATAAAGAAATACATATAGGTCAAACTAGGGTCACTTTATTTATTTATACCATAAAAACCGCTGCAGAGGAAACACTATTGGTTCAGGAGCAAACCAAAACCTGAAAGAAACTTTAGCTTAGGGCAACAAAACCCCTGATGCAAGAACCGGAGGCTAATCAATATAGGGCTGCCATATATTCACAATTTCCTGGACATAGCCGGGATTCAAACATTGAAAATATCGTTGGGGCAGAATTTTGGTAAAGCAGCTAAAATGGCTAGGAAGACTCAGGCGCATGGCAGCCCATATCAGAAGTGGGTTTCTTGATTATTTTCCTTTAAAAGCCGAGAATTTGCAATGGGAACTCTAAACTAATAGCACACCAGATCATCGAATGCCCACCACCCAATTATCCAGTAGTGGTGAAAAACAACAAAACCCATAAACAAGGTGGATCAGCAAAAAAAATTATATTTGGCCCCAAAGCAACCAGCAAGTCACATTGATAGCTCAGACAGGCAGGTGTTGCTGCAAAGAGAAGAGGGAGAGGTGTGTATGCCCAGCTCTTAAACAGGGATGTCTGCCCCAGCCCCAAGCATAAAACATATGAGTGATGCAGGAGCATCACATAGGCTGTAGCAGCCTGGACAGGCTGCAAATTCCCATGCATGGGAATAGAAAGCAAAATAAAATTTAAACATGTAGTATATACTTTTAGAAAAATATCAACAAAAGGTGCTTAAGTTCTATGTCTCTCTTTCATGAACACACAGTGATGGTTTTGTCCTTTCAGAAAGCAGAAAATTTCTTGTGAGCTTTCTAATTGTGTTTTTCATCTCAGTGTTACGCAGAGTAAAGATCATTGAGTTCAGCATTGGTGTTAAAAGGCTGTAGAGGACTGAGGCAACCTTGTCTCCTGGAAATACCTTGAAAGGCCGGTCATAAACAAACATTCCTGGAACAAAGTTTAAGCTCATGACCATGATTTGTGCTGCACAGGTGGAAAGAGCTTTGTTCTTCCCTTCTGTGACATGTGCTCTAATCTTCACCAAGATGACAGTGTATGACACAAGCAAGATGAAGAAGATCAACGTGAGGAGCAGTCCACTGTTGCAAACCATCAGCAACTCTGGGATATACGTATCAGCACATGCCAGTTTGATGAGCTGTGGAATGTCACAGAAGAAATTATCCAGGATGTTGGATTGGCAGAAAGGCAGCTGAATGAGAATTCCAATCTGGACAATGGAGTGAGCAAAGCCACCCAACCATGACCCAGCTACCAAACCTATGCAAACGTCTCTGTTCATTATAACTAAATATCGCAGTGGCTTGTAGATGGCTATGTACCGGTCGACTGCCATCGCCACAAGTAAGAAGACCACAGCACCCCCAGTTAAATGGATGAAGAAGATCTGTGTAATGCACCAATTGTAAGAAATTGTATTTGTATGGAAGAATAGGTCCCACAACATTTTCAGTGATGTGACTGATGACTCACTGATGTCTATGACAGCCAGGTTGGCTAATAGAAAATACATGGGTGTGTGAAGGTTGGGTGTTCTGATAACGCTGATTATAATCGTGAGGTTTCCAATCCATGTTGTGCTGTAGACAGTGAGGAAAAGGAAGAAGAGAACAGACTGTACTCTTGGATTCTGAGAAAGCCCCAGGAGGATAAATCCTGTCACTGCTGTGCTGTTGTTTTCCATGTGAGCAACCTGTTGAATGATGTAAAAAAGAAGCCTTTTTTTAAAAAAAACAATGTTCACTAAGGAGCAATAAAAATCATGCCACCAAATATTGTCCAAAGCAACTTATCAAGTACACCTGCCAGAAAATGTTACATATTAGAAGCTCTTCCTGATTCTAATGATAATATAGGTCATATAATACACTGGGTAACTTAGCTGGACAAAATTTAAGTCCAAGTGAATTCAACCAGACCTTTATATTGGTAGTATTTATTGGGCTTCTGTTAGATCATGTCAAGAGATAACCAATAGTTTCCTATTGTGGCTTAAAAGTTAGAGGCACAGATCATGTTATATTCTAAAGACCAAAACACTAACTATAATATCATAATATTTTACCATTCCTTTAGTACTGAAAATATTGCTAACTCTGCCATGAGTAGAGCTACTACTACTGTTGCTTCTACTTCTAATAGATGGCAACTCCTGGCACTCCTGTTACTGTATTTCTTTTGAACACTCTTATAAATAGGATTCTGTACGCATGGGTTTTTTCCAAAGTTGTTGTTGTTGTTGTTATAATATCTGTAACAATGTTTATAGATGTAAGGGAGCTGTACGTCATACCAGCTCTGTGTCTGATAGAACATTTTGTTAGTTGGCCGACACATATTCCATTATGTAGCCATTATATTGTTTACATTTTTGGGAATTGTAAAGATAATGGAAACATGAGTATAAACTACATTTCCTATGTTGGTCTTCCTCATCTCCATCAAATATTTTTAATATGCTGCCTAATATGCTAAAATGATATTATGCTGCAAAGTGTATTCATATGAATACACTAACCTATATTTTTATATAGCAAGTTTAATCTTCAAATAATAAACAAAAATATTGTTGAAATGTGTTTTTTTTCCTCAGGGGCACAGTTTTAGACCAGAAAATTTAATTTTCTACAACTATATTTCTGAACCAACCATAATTTCAATATGCTGTTGATGCCACAACATTCTCATTAGCAGAGCATTTTCTAATTACAATTAGAAAAGACCAAGCTGATACAGAAATACTTTCATTTTCTTTCTAGAAGCACAGATCCTTTCACTTGGTGGACACCTCTTCAAAGCACACAATTCAGTGCAGATAGCCAGTCAAACCATTCACCACCACCTTTTAAGATAATCAGGATCGGGCATCCAGAAACTAAAAAGATCTTTCCAGAAGCAGGTGGGTCCCAGTTGCTAGAGTGCACAACATATTACTCTGAGATCTTTAAAGTTATTGTCTTTGGTGACAAGGTGGAGAATAGCTCTACAATATCCTGAATAAGGAACTGGGGCTCATTGTCTCTGAATAACAAATGAGAAAATGGATTTTGTGCACCTTGCTGGTGTTGGCTATGACCTTCCCTCCTTGGAAAGGAGGCTTGCTGCAAACTGAGAATGTAATTCAATGGAAGGGGACTTCATCCTCAATATATGTCCTATAAATCATCTTTATCTTCAACATACCTTTAAATGTCATTAGACAAATTTAAAAAAGCCAGGAAATATGGACTAGTTCTTTGGAAGTGGGAACTTCCAAGAAAAACCTCGTGTCCCTTTTCAGCCAAGCACCTCATGATTCTTCATGGATCAGAAGGTACAAAAAAGTGTTCTGTTCTTGATTCTCTATAATTTCATAGTCCCAGCTTTAATAAATGAACCTTTCAGTTTGTCAGAGGGAGTGAAGTTAAGTAGGCTTCTCCCTATACAGAAATCACTAACACCTCCGGACATCCTGTGATACCTAAAACAAAAAACCATCACCATCACCATCAACAACAAAACTATTGATTGAACTATGTGCCTAAAGCACATAGGTGCCTATGTGCCTAGTACAGCCAAGGTAATAATAATTCCCCAAAAGGCTTGTCTGTGAATCCAGCTGGATTCTTATTAATCAAATAAACAATGGAAGACTCCAGCCACTGCACTCAAGCTTTATCAGACTTCGGAGAATAACTGTATCTGCACTGTGAATCGGGAACAAAACCACAAAGGGGATCATTAAAGATTTTCAAAGCTACAATCAGCTAAATATTGGCACAGACATTACAACAGATATTGTTTCTTTCCTTTTCCTTTTTTTGTGAGCAGACATGCACATACAATTGAACTTACAAGTAATACATAGCTACAGTATTCCTGTGTTTTGCACTTACATTGGTCCACGTTTATTAGTTGTTTCTGTTTAAGAATGTATATTTTCAATTTGTTACCTGCTCTGTTCTAAAATGTGGCTATTTTAGTGGGGGGTTTTATTATTCGACTTTCATTTGTGATATTTTAGGGTATTTTGAACCACGTAGAGATTTTAATAGAAATACAAAGTGGCATATAATTTACCTAAATATTTTTTTTAAAAAAATAATAATACAGCAAAGCCAGTATGGAAAAGAAGTTTAACAGAGAACCAATCAGAATGTTTGGACTATGACCTGGAAGATGCATATTCAAATCCATACTCATATATGTGGATAACTGGAGGAACTTGGGTCAATCAATATCAGCCTAAACCATCTTACAGGGGCAGTGTGAACAGCATATATTTAAAGCCCATTATTTCCATGAAATAATATTGTGAACTATAGAACTATAGTTTACTCCTCACAGAGCTACACTTCACAGGATTATATCAAGGAAATAATATGCTTTAAATATTCTTGTGAGAAAACCTCTCCTCTTTCCGGAGGGGAGGGGTTGTGAGCGGGAGACGATTCCTGCGTCATGCAGGGGGTGCTCCGCTAAAGGAATCCGGCAGTCGTGGATCCTGTCCGATGCCCGTGTGGCGGGGGGGGGGGCATGGCACGACCCTCGGTGACATCAGGAGAGAGCCTATAGTTGTATTAGCATCAACAGGCTCCACCTTCTGGTGAATAAACCCCCTTTGGGTTCACCCCTCTCCGAGTGGGTGGAGTCTAATGTTCCGTGGTCCAATGCCTAAGCCAATACCTTCTCACATGCTGTAATCAATAAAGCTGTGGCCTTTTCCTTACCCATTAACCTTACATACTGTGTCCACGTGTCTTTATTCCCCAAGCGGGGATCGGGTCCTCGAATCACAATAGGTGCAAGTGTAACCATGTTTACACTTTTTAGAGGGAAAGGGTATGCGTGTGTGCAGTACATAGAAACTACATAGCTTTGTTGAAAGCCATTTTGTCTTTGTTCAAAATTCTTCAGATCCCTGTTCCATGCTAACACGTGGTTGACGGGGCCCAACCCATGACGCTGGTGTGAGGCAACCATTCTCAGCCCCCCTGAGTTGAATCTGAGACTGTACATGACTCCACCCAAGACCCCTTATCAATGTTCACTTATTTGGCTATGGATTATGGCCCATACTTCTCCCATGCCAAAAATTAAAAGTTGTGACACAGTGTTACTTCAAACCATTTTTTTAATTACAAAGCTATATATGTTGTAATAAAGAATATATTAAAAACAAAGCAAAAAATAATAATATGCAGATACCAACGTTCCAAAATTGGACTTAGACACAGATTTGAGGGGGGGCAAAGAATGTATATAACGTGTACAAGAATAAAATGTAATTTTAATCTCACATGTAGATAGTGTATCTCCAATGACTACCTTCCTTTCTGCACCTCTGTCAAAAATCACCCACTGTGACGAAGTGTGGGTTCTTGCCAAAAAGAACTTCTCTTGAAATTATTCAGATATTTCCTCTGAGGAGGAAAATATATAGCCATGATGGATGTTTACTTCAGCTAAAATTGAGTGGCAAATCTAAGAGTACCCATTCTCAGTGAATTTTCAAATTGGATCACTATAACACTATAACACCATATAACTATAATACTATAACATCTTCAACAGTCCCTGTAAAACCGAGACTATTTTGGGCACTGCAATCTCCCCCTCCCTCCAAAAAGCGCTTTTTGGGCCTATGTTTTTGGGTCACCCCTCAAAGAAAGTGTATCTTTTGGGGCCCCAATATTGTGTGGGTTATTTGACTTTTGTGGGTTAGGGTTCTGAGAACAGCAGTCTCTATGAGAAAGATGTCATTTTGATTCACTTGTTTTGAATAACATATTATTCCCAACCAATTTTCTAATGCTGTTTTTCATTTCTGTGTTCCTCAGAGCGAAGATTATTGGATTTAGCACTGGAGTGATTGCAGTGTACAAGACCAAGGTTATTTTGTCCACTGGAGATACCCGGAAAGGGCGGTCATAAATGAACATTGCTGGAACAAAATGTAAGCTCATTACTATGACCTGTGCAGAACATGTAGAAAGGGCTTTGTGCTTCCCTTCTGTGACATGCATTCTAATCTTCACCAAAATCATAGTATATGATACAAGTAAGATAAAAAAGATCAGTGTGAGAAGCAGTCCACTGTTACACACCATCAGTATTTCTGTAATGTATGTGTCTGTGCAAGCCAGTTTGATTACTTGCGGAACATCACAGTAAAAGTTGTCCAAAATGTTGGGCCCACAGAATGGTAACTGAAGTACCAGTGCTACCTGGACAATAGAGTGAGCAAAGCCACCCAACCATGTTCCAATAACCAAGCCTATGCAAGCTCCTTGGTTCATAATAAGTAAATATCGCAGTGGTTTATAGATAGCTATGTACCTGTCAACAGCCATAACAACTAGGAAGAAGACCACAGCACCTCCAGTGCAATGGAAGAAGAACATTTGGGTGATGCACCAGTTGTAGGAGATGGAATTTGTATGAGAGATGAGGTCCCACAGCATTTTGAGTGCAGTTACTGTGCAATCACTGATGTCTATCACAGCCAGGTTGCATAAAAAAAAGTACATAGGTGTGTGGAGGTGGGGTGTGTAAATCACTGTAATTATAATGGTGAGGTTCCCAAGCCAGGTTATGATGTACATTGTGAGAAAGATAAAGAAAAGAATGGACTGAACCTTTGCACTCTGAGAGAAACCCAAGAGAATGAATTCTGTCACTGTTGTATTATACTTCTTCAGAGCCATTTGGTGTCCTTACAATATAGCTGCAAAGGAAGTAATCATAGTGAGAGCATTTACTTTTTCAATAATAACTAAAATATTTGGGAAAAAGAAAGTTTCTTTATGTCCATGATTTATTTCTATCAAATGTTCATTGTGAATGGGAAATTCGTTAGTTACAGCAGTGAAATAAAAAGGCCTTTCAGTATTATTTAAAGAACTGGCATCTATGAAGTAGGCCTGGACCCACTACAGTGGTACCTTGGTTCTCGAGCTTAATTTGTTCCAGGAGTCTGTTCGTCTCCTGAAACCATTCAGAAACCAAGGCATGTGTTCCCATTGGCTGCTGAAGCTTCCTGCGCTCAAGCAAAAGCCACGTCGGATGTTCAGCTTCTGAAAAACATTCACAAACTGGAACACTTACTTCCAGGTTTGCGGTGTTCAGGAGCCGATTTGTTTGGCAACTAAGCTGTTTGGGAACCAAGGTTCCACTATACTGGGTTACAGCTGGACCTAAGGTAGGTCGCATCAGCAGCAGCACCACAACCATATTAATATATAACAAAAAAGATGTAGATCCCCAAATACATGGAATAAAGTTGGATCTTGACTCTTAAAATGTTGAAGAATACCATTTTCAAGCGCACCAGTAATTGCCCAAAATCTAGGCCAGCTCAATAAATTTTTTTGCCTGGGGTGAAGGACAAGATGATCAACATTCCAGCATCACAAGCCAAACACTGAATCTAATTTCATATCCAGTTATGGGGCTGTGGTCATCACCACACCTCAGGACAGTACACTAGTTTAGAAAGCACAGGGCAGGTGTGAAATTATTTACGGTACTTCAACCACTCACAACCACTCCCTGCCCCTCAGCATATGCCACATAAGATAGCTATCTCATTCCACCCAGAGGTAGTTCTAGCCCTTTCCAGAATCCACCTTTGTGTGTGTAAGTAGTTCCTCAATATTGATAGACTATATTAGGCAAGTTGTTGTGATACTATAACTTAAGCTACTTGAAGGAGCAGGGGCCACAGGATATTTAGAGAAGCAGTACTATGTTCCAGGAAAGGAGAAGATCTTGCATTGACACACTTGATGATGGAAATTACAGGGATACATATTTAGAAGAAACCTGAGAAACCTAATAGTAGCTCTATTCTTATGCCATCATTTAATTTAGCAGTCCAGTCCACAAATCCTTACTCCAGACTTTCACAACCTGGTGTTCTTCCAATGTCGGATTCCCACTTCCATTAGCCCAGCATGTCTGATGGTTAGAGAGTTAAGAGTCCATCAACATCCAGAGAACACCAAGTTGGGCTAATGTGGGCATACACAGAGAGCAGTGCATGACAAAATTTGGTTTGCTCATCTTAATGAAATCTGTGAGAAGTGATTCAGTTTTCTCTGGGATTCAAAACATGAGAAATACAGAATCACCCCTAGCTTGTATCTCAAGCTCAGGATTAGAGGTCTTGTGGCCCTCCAGATATTGATGGAGTCCAGTTCTCATCAACTTCAGCTTGCCTCACTATTTGTCAGGGATGGTACAGCTACAGACCAACAACAGCTGTTCTGGAAAGCACAGGTTCCTCATCCTTGCCATAGATTACAATTTCCAATTGACAAAGTTAGGTTCAGATGATTTTCTAATTAGCAAAAAGGAGATGTTCTGTTGTCTTACCTGTTTCAGCTACTTCACATAAGATTTAGAAACGGCTTCACAGTGGGTGAGTTTAAAATCCACGTCTATCATTGTTCCAACAAATTATCTCTCTTGTTATGACTTCAGATTGTTTGCTTCGGCTCACCATATTTTTTTAGCAGCTTTAGAGACCATAACAGTGTAAAACCTTTTTACTTCAGTTTCCACTGTGCCTTTTCTTGACAAATGTGTGAGAAGCAGAAAGAGAAAGTAAACTTTTGAAGACAAAAATCTTATGGATAGAAATCATTAGCTGAGAGTTACATTTTGGAATGCAATTTTCATTCAACTGTATAGTGAAGCAGCATTTCGTAAACAAGACCAAGCTGAAAACTCTCTAAGTTTCCAGTGCAGGAGAAGAGAGATGAACTGATAAACATTTGTTTGCGGAGATTTTGAATTCTGCTATATTGTTGTATGCACCACCAATCTCTGAGTGGTGCAAGATTCAGGGGTTCTAGGTGCTTACCAAGGTTTTGGCTTCCTTGGAATGAGGGACAGTGGAGACTGTGGTGTCTTTATGATATATGGTTGTTTTTACATATATATGCAACCTGAGCCTATGATGTAGCATTAACACCCCAGTATGGTATTGCTTCTCCCATAGCCACAGCCTTGGATTCCAGCAGAAATCAGGCATGGCTCTGTCCCTGAGCTGCCTAGCCTGCAGCCTCCTGCTTCTAGCTTCTAGCTCTTTTGAACTTTAACTATGGTTTTTGTCTTTGTAACTACCAGATAATTGAGGGAGGATGCCTCCTGGTGAGAGCCACTTCCTTTGTTACCTTAACAACCCATACTCAGGAGCATCATGTCTGGCTGTTCCAGCAATGGGATCCTGGTTGGATCCAGGAATTAGAAGAGACTCAGGCATACAGCCTATCCACTCCACCCCCCAAAAAAGAACCTCACAACAATATTCTTCTCAAAGGCAGCTTTGAAAGTGAACAAGGCACATAACTGAGAGCTTCCAGCATCCTATCTAGGTCCCCATTTCCCAGATCAATGATGCAATACACTCATACTATATTGCATTGTTCCAGTGTTCATCCATCAAAGTAATCTACAATGCTTCCTCACACAATGGAGTTAGCAGAGGCTGCCTTCAGTGTATAGAGAGATAACAAATAACTGTTTTCAAATGGCATTATGAGGGTAGGGAAACACTCAATGAGCACATTGTGGTCTTCTTATTCTCTTACCTTTTTAGAGAGCAGCACTGAGCTCCCCCAAATACCCAAGTTATTGCTTTCAGGATTTTTGCCTTGGACCTCAAGGGATTTCATTAACAAGTCCATATATTTTTAAAGGTTCCCTCTCCCATTGTATTTTATAATAATTCTCAGGTGTGCTGATATGAAAAATGGAACTTCCTCTAAGAATGTGCAGAGCCACACAGTTGCACCTCAATGAGTTTTGACAGAATATTATGCTCTTCTAAAATTAGGGATACTTCTTTGGCAGCTCCACACCTAACAGAATATATCAGTGCCATGATTTAATTTATTGGCTCAGTCCACAAATCATTACACCTTTCCTTCATTACCCCTGGCACCCTTCTGATCTTGTTGGTTATCCACTCCAGTAAGCTGTAGCCAGCATGTCCAATGGACAGAGAGTTGGAGTCCATCAACATATACAAGGATACTGAGTTTGGAAAATAAGATTATACCCACAAAACTGTGCAAAAAGAGCCAGTGTGGTGTAGTGATTAAGAGCGGTAGTCTCGTAATCTGGGGAACAGGGTTCACATCTCCGCTCCTCCACATGCAGCTGCTGGGTGACCTTAGGCCAGTCACACTTCTTTGAAGTCTCTCATCCCCACTCACCTCACAGAGTGTTTGTTGTGGGGGAGGAAGGGAAAGGAGAATGTTAGCCGCTTTGAGACTCCTGAAGGGGAGTGAAAGGCGGGATATCAAATCCAATCGAAAATACAATTTTGTTTGCTCATCTGAGAGGAAGTTATGTTTGTTGTTTCCCTCTGCAGGAGATTTGTTATGGGTTTAATAAGGAGGTCTAAGTTCAACCCAGGTTTTGTTCCTGCCTCTTGATTTGGCCTTTAGGTTGCAAAAGATCACAATACTTTAAGGCTTTTACTTTTATTTAAAACACTTATAATTAGCACCAAAATGAAGAGCTGGTGTATAACTATAGTAAATAAAAAAGACTTAGATTAAAATATACCCCCCAACCCTCCCCTTTAAATCACAAAAGACATGAGTCAGTCAAATTTAGCCATTGAAGCAGAGGAGTAAAAGCACCTATTTATTTATTCCTTTTTTGAAAAAAAATGTCCACTTTCAAACTTCTTCCAGGTTTACACACAGAGTGGGAAGGCGCACATACATGGTAATAACTACATTTTATCTTTGCAACAACCTTCAGAAGTAGGCAAGAATAACAGAAATTAAGGAATCCAAGTTAGTTCTCTGTCTAGGTGGAGATTTGAATCTGGTCTTCATGACCTATGTCCAACATACTACATGCTGTCTTATACTGACTCTCTCCCATTTAAATAAAAGAATCCTAAAACTCCAATTGATGGAATATCCTGTAACATTCATTTCTTAAGAAACATTATGATTTTACTGAATGAAAGTTTCAGGCATTCCTTCACCTTCTCATTCCTGAGACAATATATGAAAGGGTTTAGCATGGGTGTCACTATTGTGTTCAGTACTGTGCCTATTTTGTTGAAATCCAGAACGTTCCCTTTGGTCGGACGGACATAAATGACAATTGAGCTCCCATAATACAATGATACCACAGTGATATGAGAAACACAGGTTGAGAAAGCCTTCTGTCGACCTTGTGTTGATGGTATCTTCAATACAGCAACAATAATATAAATATAGGACACAACTGTTATAAGAAGTGAACCCAGAAGCAATATGCAAGATGTCCCAAAATCAACCTTTTCAGCCAATGATGTGTCAGCACAGACAAGCTTGAGCAAGGGGGCGCTGTCACAGAAGAAGTGGTTGACTATATTTGGGCCACAGAATGGAAGGCCAGCTGTTACAATGCTGGGAACTAGAATAATAAGAAATCCACCAATCCATGATCCCAAAAGGAGCTGGAAACAGGCATTTCTGTTCATGATGGATGCATAGCGCAATGGGTAGCATATTGCAACGTAGCGATCAAATGACATTACAGCCAGAATGAAGAATTCAGTTGAGCCCATGAGGAAATAGAAGAATGACTGAGTAAGGCAGCCTACAAAGGAGATGGTCTTCTTCCCCGTGATAAAATTTATTAGCATTTTAGGCATGACAGCTGATGTGATTATGAGTTCCAGGAATGAAAGGTTAATCAAGAAAATATACATGGGCAATTGAAGCTGGTGATTGGCCAGGACTAGTGCAATTAATGCAACATTACCGATAATGGTCAATGCATATATAATCAGGAAGGTAATGAAGATCAGAATCTCAGCAGAGCGGATTGTCTCAAATCCCAAAAGGATGAACTCAGTCACAATAGTCTTATTATATTTCTCCATATTTTCATGCATTCTATTCTATAGGAAACAATATATTAGGAAAAGAAAGGAAAAGAAAAAAACAGAGTTGTTCACTAGGCATGTGCAGCAACCACAAGATTCACTCTTAATCCATATTTATAGCATTTGGAAGCAGCCTGATTGGTGCTGCATCCAAAACAGTTGTTCTGATTCTGTGTTCTGCTTTGATTTGTTATTTGGAGCAAAATCTTATATGAAATATGAAGCTCGGCTTTGCTCCCATTGAGTATAATGGAAAATCTCCCACCAGGAATCAGCCCATACCTTCTCTTCAACATCCCTTCCCCATTTGATTTCAGGGTGTTTTCTCAGTCAGCTTCTTTGTATCTCAGAAGGGAAATGAAGTTGTCATTACTGAATGTCGAATCAGGAACTCAATGCCAAATTTGATGAACCAACCAAATTTTTTGAACCAACAGGACTCTTCTTATGTCCTTATGAAGGGGTCAGCTGATATAGTTTTGAAACCAAATTCTTAAGTGTTGATGGATGATCTTGTACATTGGATCTGTAGCAGGTGAATTTCTTGGAAATTACAAAATTAAGGAAACATTTTTTTTAAAAAAATCATGTTTTATTTATAATGCATTTCTAACTCAAGAACAGAAAGTTTTCTTATGTTTCAAATTGATGATTTGGGTCATCAAAGAGATACATGTGTTAAAGGGTATGAGAAAACCCAGGGGTTAATTTTAGACTCTGAATATAGTGTGGTTATGAGGTCCTCATTAAATTATCAGGAATGTTACTTCAGTTGTGAAACACACTATTAATATTATTTTCTCTCCCCCCTCCCTACAACATTCTGCTTGATTCCTGATGAGTTATTGAATGGAGCAATACAGCCAGGACCAGTGGAGTCTAAAACTCCACTTGCCAAAGAAATAGTATTTAAGTACTAAATGTTTTACAACCCAGACCTAAACATGTATACAAAGCTATGTTGCCCCAGCCTCATGGTTAAAGTGGCAGTGGTGGTGGGGGGAATAATTCAGTTCACATTCAAAGCAAATGTACCTAATTCACATTTCCCAAAACTATATGAAAAATGAAACACAGCCATCCTTCATAATTCACGGTTTTGAATATCACAGTGCAGTTAATCAGTCAAGTGCCATTAGCAAAAAAAGAAGCATTTACTAAGGTAAATAGTGCATGAAAATGCATATATTAGTGAAAATAGCATTAAATACATTATAAAAGAAGCATATTGAGCAAAGTTTCACATAAAATTGTTTATATTAGGAGAAATGGACACTAAGGTGGTGATAAAATTTCATGAGATCTTTTTAAATAGAAACTGATGTGGAAATGTGGAGAACTGAGAAAGTGAGGGAAACCAAAATTGGTCTATGATACTACATTTGGGCAGAGCTTGTGTATCCAATCTCAGGCTCCTCTTTTCTAACATAGCAATTATCAGCCTACCTCTAATAACTCCACATAAATTTCTAAAAGTCATCTGATGATACAGAAAGAGATCATATTCCCATAGCAGGATTTATGATGCTTACCTTTACAAATCCCAGCAGGAAAAAAGTGGAGGGACAAACAGTGAGAGTCTTATTTTTGGATATTCCAAATATGTCCCTGCAGAAGTTCTAACAGAAGGAGAATATCAGATTAATGGAACCAAATGCTCCCTATACCCAATAATTTGGAAACCTCTCTGTATCTCTCATCAAATTTTCTTTAAGTGTGTGTGTGTATTACTGATATTCAGTGTGTTAATTATTTCAGAAGTTATACTACTATTTAATGATTCAAGCCAAATTAATGCTAATGATGATGATAAAAATGTACACCACAATGCCTACTTGTTTCTATAGAAAGACAACGTTGGCCCATATTTCAAGATACTCTGAGTCTGCAAAGAGGATGAAAAGATAGCACATTTCCTTATATTATCACTGACAAATCCAAAGTATTAATTATTTCATCTTCTAAAATCATTCAATGAACCTCTGGGAAGCAATTAAAAAACTGCTATCCAGAGATTAAGAATGTCACATTCTTTTTTTAAAATACAAAACGTACAATTATTATGGATTGAATCAAGATTAAGGGCTCCTCCACTTGTCCTGTGCCTAGAATTATGGGTCTGAGTAGTTTCCCCCTTGCTCCACAAAAAACCCATTATTTAGCTCTAAACTGGAGCAACCCTCAATCTGGAGAAACCAAAATGCTGTTTGCTCTGCTTGAGCACTAAGAAGTGGTTTTCCCCAGGTGTCTGCCCCAATCAGCAGTCTAGCTGCTGCATTAAGCACCAGCTGGAACTTCCAGAACAAGCCCATGGGCAACCTCACAGAAAGTGCAATATAAATTTGCAAATTCATCACGTGGGTTTCATTAAATATAATGTGAACAGATAACTATACCAGTAGGGGACTGAATTTTTGAAACTGAAAGTTCAGACCTGAATATTAGAAGGGGTTGATAGGTTGGCTGGAATGAGAGTTTCAAATCAATACCCTTCTATTGCACTTCAAGGGGGAAAGCGAATTTTTGTAAAGCTACACCAAGCCAGTGTGGTTCCCATTTTCTTCTCTATTCCAAGGAGATGTTTGAAAATATATTATGATCATCCCAATGAAAATGATGGCAATCTGCCCAATGGAAATAAGGTTTGACTTTTGACTTTTGTCTGAAACAGCAGCCAATCACTGATTTTTTGTGTGATATGATATCAGTCCTGCAACGAACAGAAAGTCAACTAATAAGAGGTTACACTTAGGATTAATAACTCTTTTTTTCAATTAGGACCTTTCTTGTGTTCAGATCAGATCTTAGAACAATGATGTAGCATTTTGGAAGAAATATGCAAAGCAAGAGGCCAGTGTTGGAGGCCAAGATGGCTAAAACTTCCACAGCCACTATGTATTTCCCCTTGGTGCTCAGGTAACCCAGAATGAAGGAGATCCAAACACTGCAAAACACCAGCATGCTGAAAGTGATGAACTTGGCTTCATTGAATGTATCTGGCAGTTTCCTGGCCAGGAAGGCTACTGTGAAGCTGATAATGGCCAGAAAGCCCAAGTAGCCCAAAACACAGTAGAACATGGTGATGGAACCTTCATTACATTCCAATATAATATGTCCAGCCTGTGAGTGCATGTCAGCTTTGGGGAAGGGAGGAGAAGTTAACAGCCACACAATGCAAATACCCACTTGAATGAGCGAGCAGAAAAGAACAATGGAGCTGGCTACTTTCTGCCCTAGCCATTTCCTCATGCTGTTGCCTGGCTTTGTGGCCAGGAAGGCCAGGACCACCATGATGGTTTTTGCCAACACACAAGAAACTACAACAGAGAAAATGATGCCAAATGCTGTTTGCCGGAGCAAGCAGCCCAGCTTCCCAGGCTTGCCAATGAAGAGAAGGGAAGAAAGGTAGCAAAGCAAGATGGAGGCAAGCAGAACACAGGTGAGGTTCCAGTTGTTGGCTTTGACAATAGGGGTAGTCCAGTTTTTTAGGAAAATGTGCATTAGCAAAACTGTTAATGCAGGAAAAAAGATAGCAAGGACAACCAAGACAATGCCCAAGGGCTCGTGATAGGCAAGGAAGCTCAGAACCTTTTGAATACATTTGTTTTTGTTCCTATTTGGATATTGATCTTCTGGGCATTTGAGACAATGAACTGCTTCTGAAAGGGATCAAGAAAGTATCAGTAAGTGTTGTCATTGCTATGCCTCTATTAGTTTGCATAAAGCTGAAGGTGTGTCAATTTAATGGTAGATAATAATGACTCCCTGTTTCACATCTAACTGAAAGGAGATGCTCCCAACCAACATTATACAAACTTTACCTAGTGGTAAGTCCCTGAAACATATTAAAATTTTATTCTGAATATCCATGGATATGATAGAACTTTTAGTCACTAGTGGGCATAGGTGTACCTAAATATGTGTGGTCAATTTCTTTGAAGATATTTTCCTTTTGTGTACATATTTAATTGCACTCAGCTCATGTAATTATAGAATTCAGTTTATAGTATTGTAGAGACAGAAAGAACCATGAGGATCATCTAGTCCAACCCCCTGCAATGCAGGAATCTCAACTAAAGCATCCATGACAGATGACCAACCAATCTCTGCATAAAAACCTCCAAGGAACGAGAGTCCACCACCTCCCAAGAAAGTTCATTCCACTGTCAGACAGATTGTTTAGCTGGAATCTCTTTTCATGTAACTCGAAGACATTGGTTTGGGTACTACCCTCTGGGAAAGGAGAAAACTACTGTACCTTGCTGCTGCTTCCATGTTACAGCCCTTTAGATATTTGAAGTTGGCTATTGTATCTCCTCTCAGTCTGTATATCACCTACCTGTCTCATTAGAAAACATGTCTTCTGGGCATGGATTACAGCCATAACAACAACTTGGTTTGCCTTCTTGAACCATCCTTTGCTGTCCATGGTGACAGCTCTCAACACACCTAGAACTTGGTGGTAACTAATGATTAGAATATGGATATTATGCCACATCCAAATTTTCATACAAATACAGCTATATTTCTATTCTACCTGATAACCCAAGAACTTCTTGCTCTAATCAGCTGAATAATTATTTAAAGTCATTGACAATACATTTTCAGGGGAAATATCAGTGGGGATGGACAAACAACCACCAATGGCTCAGGGATTTATATGATGATTGAAGAGTAATTTCAGGAGGATGGGCAAATTTGGGGGTTTCTTGCAGTCTCAACTACAATAGAGTGTTTGTGTACACAGTCATGTTTTCACATTGCACTTGACTCTGAGAGCAACACGACATCATCAAGTCTCATTGCTCTATTTAAAGCACACAGAAGAAAGAAGCCCAGCACACTCATGGCTCCTATGAGCAAGTGGGTAGAAACAAATAATCATAATCATAATAAAAGTACAAGGCAAGTGAAGAAGCTCGTGGACTAGCTCATAAAGGGACTCGTGGGACTGCAGATTTATAGGATTCATGATCTGTTTTGCTTCATGATCCACCCAGATTGAATCAGCTGAGTCCACTTTGAAATCCAAGTTCTGTGGGTTTCTGCTCTGTCCCTACTTCCAAGAACATTAATCTTACCTCTAAGATCCATGGGCAACAGTGCTGCAGCATCTGGACAGTAACATATTTTTATTCAGTTGTGACTATAAGCTGCTAAGTATTTTCCTACCTATTTAAGTCTGTCGTTCCACACAACATCTATCCCAGTGAGGGTGAACTCATGGTTTGGGGAAATACTTGCAAACTTGGGTTTAATGACAGAGAAATTGGGGTAAATGATCCAGTTGATGATATCATAGCCAGCCGAAACTTCTCCATATTCAATCAATACTTCATGCCCTGCACCATTGTTAAAATGGATGTTTTTCAGTATGGAATTCAGCTGAATTGGAAGAAGATAGAAGAAACAAATTCTGAAATTGTCCATTATTTATTTTGCAAGTCTGTCTTGGGAGCAAGTCTCATTGAACTCAACAGGATTTATATCTGCATAGACAGATAGAACATATTGAAAGAGCAACCGGAACCCTGCAGGATTTATGACTTAGCTCAACAGCTGTTGCACAAAGGCATCAATCCTGCAGGGTGCTGCTTCAAGGAAGGGGTATCAGGCAGGAAGGAAAGTCAGGGCTCCTACCTTCTCTTGGGAAGATTCAGCCAGTGGTAAGGTAGGTTTTGGCTTTTCCACTGGTTTTTCCACTTATTCCCTCCCTCCCTCCCTCTCTCTCTCTCTCTCTCTTTCTTTCTTTTTTTCTTTTTTCTTTTCTTTCTTTTTGATAATATATCCCCCCCCCCCCGACAGCCCTAGATCTTTCTGGCCCATCAAACCTAATCTACAGTGTTTTGTGGCTGTCACAAACCAACTCAACCAGTGCCTCCAAATAGACACAATTTGGCTCAGGGATCAGCCACATCCAATACATAGTAGGAATAAATCTTCATTCCTTTATGTCTTAATAGTTCTGTTCCCTTTTCAGGAAACGGCATCTTAAGAGAGCCAGTGTGGTGTAGTGGTTAAGAGCAGTAGACTCGTAATCCGGTGAACCAGGTTTGATTCCCTGCTCCTCCACATGCAGCTGCTGGGTGACCTTGGGCTAGTCACACTTCTCTGAAGTCTCTCAGCCTCACTCACCTCAAATAGTGTTTATTATGGGGGAGGAAGGGAAAGGAGATTGATAGCCACTTTGAGACTCCTTAGCATAGTGATAGGGATGCAGGTGGCACTATGGATTAAACCACAGAGCTTAAGACTTGCCAATCAGAAGGTCAGCGGTTCAAATCCCAGTGATGGGGTGAGCTCCTGTTGCTCGGTCCCTGCTCCTGCCAACCTAGCAGTTTGAAAGCACGTCAAAGTGCAAGTAGATAAATAGGTACTGCTCCGGTGGGAAGGTAAACGGTGTTTCCTGCTCTGGTTCGCCAGAAGCGGCTTAGTCATGCTGGCCACATGACCCGGAAGCTGTAGGCCAGCTCCCTCGGCCAATAAAGCGAGATGAGTGCCGCAACCCCAGAGTCGGTCACAACTGGACCTAATGGTCAGGGGTCCCTTTACCTTTACCTTTATAGGGTAGTGATAAAGCAGGATACCAAATCCCAACTCCTCCTCCTCTTCTTCTTTTTCTTCAAAGTTTACTGTGCACATGAATACAGCATAGCAGACTTCCCTAATTCTCTTATAAACTCACCAGCATACAAAACATTAACATATTTGTTTATTTGTATTTGATTCTCTAAGTAAACAGTTTTCCTCATTAGACATCATGTCAAGCTCATACACTTTATTATGGCAATGTATTTACCTGCCATGATGGAATATTCAGCTGTTCAATTCTGTCTCTTCTTGGTCTTGACTCATAGATGGCATGTAAAGCATGGGCTACAGCATAGACAGCATTGTAGATACAATAGGTCTCACCAGTCATATCCATATCAAATGTATACTCAGACAGATATTCCAGTTTCTCTTTGCCTGTGCACATATTACTTTGTGAACAGCGTGAAAAGCTGTCTTCATAAAAATAACAAATGAAAGCAGTTGACCAGAAATCCATGAAAAAGCGAATCACCGGCTTATCAGACATAAAGCTCCCAAGAAACTCACGGAAACCTGGCACAGGCTTTTTGTGGACTGAAAAAGAAAAAAGCACCACTGTACGTTTCCGGAGGTGTTACTAATAAACCAATATGCTGTCTGAAATCCCACCGAGCAGTTATGACCCAAACTTTCCCAGGATTGATCTCCCAATTTTGTCCCATGAGGTTTTGTAATCCACTCATCAAATTATAGTCTCCACTGACTATTACCACATTTATCTCACTTAAGAAAAGTTCTGTATATAACTTTGACATATAGTTGCGATAAGTTTCATGCCACACATATTTTGATTCTCCTACTTTATACTGGCGGGCAACACAAATGCCATACTGCAGAAGCAGAGATGTCAGGATCTGACCAAAGCTTTCTCCATCATCATCATTTGAAACAATGAGCCCAACCCATGTCCATCTGAAATGCAAAAGTAGCTGAGTAATTCCAATGAGTTGAAGAGTTTCTCTTGGTGACATTCGATACAAAAATGGGAAATCTGTTGTACCTCTAAGTGTAGACTCATACGCACCATAGTTAAACTGATGGAGAAAAAACAGTGCTGATGAGAGCAAAGAAATAGCACATGTCTGAGCTGTTGTTGGGAGCTCCTAGAATCTAATTATACTATTAACTTTCAATATAAAAGGTAAAGGTAAAGGTACCCCTGCCCGTACGGGCCAGTCTTGCCAGACTCTAGGGTTGTGCGCTCATCTCACTTTATAGGCCGGGAGCCAGCGCTGTCCGCAGACACTTCCGGGTCACGTGGCCAGTGTGACAAGCTGCATCTGGCGAGCCAGTGCAGCACACGGAATGCTGTTTACCTTCCCGCTGTTAAGCGGTCCCTATTTATCTACTTGCACCCGGAGGTGCTTTCGAACTGCTAGGTTGGCAGGCGCTGGGACCGAACGACGGGAGTGAATAGTAGGTCCAGCATGATATCATATGTCATCTTTTCATCATAAAGGTTGTCATACATATGGGAACCCAGAGTAATATTGGACAAAAGCTTTGGGTTCTTATTGATCTCATGAACGGCAAACAACAAACCGAGAGCATGCTGATAATTATTCAGCACTGAACTACAATGAGATTGACAAAGAGTCAAGCTTACTTTTATCAAATATATGTTTCCTGCACATTCATTTCTGGATTGAGAAAGGGAGGTGAAATGCCTCAGGGAAAAAGAAAAGCGGCCTCTGACAGTACAAGAAGGTCTGTGACATAAATTGTGAATCAACCAGCATTGGTTAACTTATATGTCTGTGAATTCAAAAGATGTACCACTGCCCATCAAACACCAGTGGTTTGAAATTGGTCAGAATGGGTAGACTCCAGAAGTCCTCCTGATCTCAGAAAAAAGAGACATTAAAGAAAATTTTCAAAATCTAACTGATTAAAATTAAACATTGCTTAACCCAACTCTATTGAAATAACTGACATGTTAGATTTTCTAATTTAGGACATTTCCAGACTGTCGCTATATCAGATGAGATTCAATAACATCCTGGCAAAATAAACCTGAGCAATTGGAATTAATTTGGAGCTTTTGCAATCCAGATCTACTTCACCAAAGGATCAGACTTTTTGTGATAAGTGAAGTGAATGTGAAAATGTACTGAAAAGTGTAGGATAACATCTCTTTGCCTCAAACAAATAAATGTGAAGTATGGATTCTCAAGATGAACAAACATGAATATTCATTAAACAGGGGCTTCTGGAAGCCACTCTGGCCTGGATCTCGCCCACCCCTCCCCCAGCATTTAAGGCATTGAGTTAAAGATAGCAGAATTCACTTCTGTTGAGATACACTTCCTGCTAATAAGCTACAAAGAACTTACGTATATATTTCATGACTTCTACGAGGTGGTTCATTCCAGTTTCTCTCAGGATACTGGGGATATACCAAAGAGAATATCCCACCAATTATGGCTTCTCATGGTTGATACAAATTGTCTTGGACACTAATAGTATTACTAGGCTTCCATTTGGTATCCTTGGACACAAGAGAAGGGAGCAGCAGCAGCAAAAATAACAGGATGAGTAACCACCTGATTGAAAACCCATCTCTCTCTATCCCAAAGCTGGAAACTGGCATTCTTCACAAGACTCCCAACTATAATTGTTCTAAGACTTACTCACAGAATCTAAATTGTTCTGTTAAATAGCAAAGCAGATATAACAAATTATGGTTAACTACCCCATCTCTTTTATTGATCAACACCCAGTTCTCATGACACAGCACAGGACGGAGTGTTTCTTATCTGAATTTTTGTTGATGATGTTACTGTCTCTCCATGAAATGGGGGTTGAGGGAATGATAGTGATTTTACCAATTATAGAGTTCGTGAACAGTTCCTGGTGTGAGAATTGTATGTCTATGTAATAAAAAAAAGCCATGTTGGTAACACCTGCTCCCCACTATAAAAAGTTATACATCTGTGTATTACAAGTGCGTAGAACTAGTGAACCTTCAAAGGCGGCTGGACTCCAGCCCACATCAGTTCTAGCCAGGTATTGGCTAGATGTAGACCAAAGGGTTGGAAGTTGGACACACACTTTTGGAGGGGTTCCACTCCTACCAGCTGGACTGCTACCAATGAATAGCCATGCAAGTCTTTTATTTGGACTCTTGTGTTTATGCCGTGGTGTCAAGCAAACATTCAATTTTATTTCCCATGCTACTTTTATCTATTCTATATGAAACCCAGGCATCATCTGGATACTTAGTATGAAGTATTCATAATGTGTGGGTGACACCCAATTCTATCTCTTCATATTATATGATTCAAGAGACTTTGCAAGTGCTAGAACAGTGTCTGAAGGCCCTAATGGGCTTCCTGAGGGCCAATAAATTGAAGCTGAACACTGATAGATCACAAGCTTTGTGGATAAGTGGTTTCAGGTCCAAAAACAAGACTGACACCATCCCCCACCCCAGAGCCCAAGAATTTAAGAATCTATTAGTCTTCCTTAATTTAGCATGTCCTTCATTATATCTACATTATTGCTGGCCCTGGATCATTTTATGGCAGTACGCAAGATGCTTTATAATGAAATTCTTATTTGGTTTATTAGCAATTTAATGCATATTTTAAAATACAGTACCATTGATGAACACTGTTCCAATACATTTCTATTATGTCTTGGTCAATACATTCCTTCCCAAAGCTCTCATTAATGCCTCTTTGACTTCCTTGTTCCTGAAACTATATATAATGGGATTTAGCATAGGATTGATTACTGCATAAAATATAGAAATCATTTTATCATTCTCAGGGGAGTAAAACGATTTTGGCCTCATGTACATGAACATTCCTGTGCCATAATAGATGGTCACTACTGTTAGATGGGAAGAGCATGTGGAAAAAGCTTTGTGTCTGCCACTAGTGGTACGGATTCTGATGATAGCTGCAATGATGTAGCCGTAAGACACCAGAACCAGGATAAAGGGCAGCATTAAAGTGCCTGCACCCCCTATCAACATCAGAAGTTCATTTAAGGTGGTATCAGTACAGATCATGTGCAGCAGAATGGGAGCCTCACAGAAAACATGATTAATAACATAGGGTCCACAAAGAGGGGGCAAAGATAAGTAGAGTGGGACCACAGAGACTAGAAAACTGATGGTCCAAGATGATGCTGCAGTCTTCACACAAACACGGTAGCTCATTATTGTGGTGTAACGCAAGGGATGGCACACTGCTACATAGCGGTCAAATGCCATCACTGCTAGAAGGAGACATTCTGCTGCTCCCATAAAGAGGGAGATATAGGTTTGCAGCATGCACAGATGATATGATATAGTTTTCTTGGTGGATATCAGGTTGGCCAACATTTTGGGGACCACAGCAGTGGTGTAGCAAAGGTTCAGAAATGCCAAGTGTTGAAGGAAAAAATACATGGGAGTATGCAGATGGGGATCTGCTGTGGCCAAGCAAATTATACTAATGTTCCCAAGAAGGGTTGCAGCATATAGAAAGAAGAAGATTGCAAAGAGTAAAGGTTCCATTTCTGGATGATTAGAAAAACCCAAAAGCATGAATTCCCAAACTTCTGTTTCATTTGTTGGTCTCATCATGCCCCATCAATTCCAATTATTGGGAGGGGGGAACCTGTGAGAAGAGCAGACAAAACTACCTTTTAGAATGTAAGAATATAGATATCTCATCATATATCCTAAACCTAAATCTTACATCTAAAGTATCATTCATCAAACACAAAATACAATTAATGCAATGTTGTTCTATAACTTCATTAGGCATATCCCCATCAGTTTGTCAAGTCAAGTTTTAGTTTTCAGTTTTATGCTCTTTTGCATATGCTAAGTCTGGACAAGATCAGTAAGGTTGTTTTCCTCCTGATGTAACTTATTGTTTATGATAAAATTATAAGTTTGTGATCTATGGAACAATAACTATAAAATTGTGAACTATGCAACAATATAGGAAAGAAAAAAGATTTCTTTCATCATACAGGCACTAGAAATTTCATAGATATAAAAGCAGAGCAGAGTTATGAAGAAATAGAGACAAATGTAAAAAGTTACATGAAAAAAGTTATTTTGAGCAATGATAGTACAGGTTTGCTTTCAGGTATTGTTGGATTAAACTTCCCACCTGCAAATAGTCAGGATTGGTGGGCATTGTAACCCAACAATTTCTGGAAGGCAACTCATTTATGATTTAGAAATTTTATTTTAATAGTTTTTCCAATCTTATTTATTGTTTTTTGTTATATGCCTTAATAATAATTTTAAATATTGTTCAATTCCTTACTTGCATGCATCCTAATCATAACAATGGAATAAATCTCATTATGTTCACTTTTCCCCATCTGAGTATAAATAGGATTCCTTCTTCCCTTCCTTCCTGCTTGATTAACAGAAGTTAACAGAGGTCAACAGAAGCAGGGGTTTCTTCCCATGGAGGTAGATATCGGATTATATCCTTAAACTAGTTTTCTATGTATATACTCAATGCAGACTAGGTTAGGTGGGCAGACAGGCTAGGAGCTGTAAAATAAAAAGATAAAACATGAACATATAACTAACGCAATGAAGTCCAATAAAACTATAAAAAGCTGCAGTATTATCACAATTCAACATGACTGGTAATAGCAACATCAAGCTGGCCAGTCTATACTTATGTTTGCCCACCACACTCCTCTTAAAGGTTACATATTTCTCTTGCCTAGTGAAGCTTACCATATTTGTTTAATACTACCAGCTCCCCTCCAACACAGACAAAAAGCACATTTGAAGAGATGTGCTTATACAAATATATTAATATTCCTTTCTTTCTAGAATACATTTCATTATCTCCATAACACTTTTGCTCCATGCACCTCCATTATTTTTATTTGAATTCTAAGAGTTTTATTGAGAAGAAATCCCATGGATTTCAATTTAATTTCCGGGGGGAGAGAGGGAGGGAGATAAAAGTCTAATTGATACTCTCTCCTTATAGTACCTTAACCTACCTTAATCGTAATATGTACATTCATTGCTCTTTGGCCTTGATGTTACATTGACAATAATGCTGGTGTTTAAATTCACTGACAAATGGAAGCATTAGTGACCCATACTTGGAAGGTACATAAATGACACTCTTACTGCCATGCAGATTTTCTGTTGAGATGTGATGTTAATAATAAAGAATGGAGATGAAATATAGGAGTAGGGTGTAGGAAATGAACCAGAACTGAGTTCTCAAAGAAGTAAAGTCTTTTAGGAGCCTAAAAACAGAAAGAGCCCTGCTGGATGTGGTCCAGCATTCTATTCACACATTGGTCTATCTGATATCTGGACTATTTTGGAAAGGAGGGTGAAGTGTAATTTTAATAATAATAACTAAATAAAAATAGGAAGCAGGCCCAGAGACAGAATCTAAATACAAGAGCATTTACTCCATTTTATCAGTACAGTAAATGTTGTTCAGAGAGCCACTGCCTTCAATTGTGAAAACAGAGTCTAGTTATCATTCTCAGTTCACACTAATAGCAATATCAGAATATGTTTCATTCCTTTCATTTTTTTGTTTTCTTTTAAATCAAGGATTGTACCTAGTTTTGTCTTGTTCACCTAAGTCTCTGATCACGCTGAAATTTATAGTAAGGGTGAAAGCAATTGTCACTGGCACTCTTTTGCCTCTGCAGCCCCTGTTCCATTCAACCTCTACTCCAAAGGGCTCAGAGTCTCCACAGCATATCATGGCAGGTTGCCAGAGAAAGGATGGATTTACAGAGTTCCCTTCCCTCTGCCCATCTTCACAAAAACCTCTGCCGAATCAAAGAACATTGTGTGAGTTGAAGGACAGAATTAGAGACAATCCAATATGTTTATTTGTTCCTGGGGGAAATAAACCAAGATAACAGCATGAGACGCTACGTTGCATGCCCTCCAACATTTCTCCAATGAAAATAGGAGAATGGAATTATCATTCCATAATGATAATTTTACTATTTATACCCCACACATCTTAGTGGGTTGCCCCAGCCACTCTGGGCAGCTTTCAACATATATAAAAATGTAATAAAACATTTTTTTAAAAAAAAAACACAAAACACACCTCTCTATACAGAATTGCCTTTAGACGGCTTGGGAATCAAATAACTCCATACCCCCCCCCAATATTTCTCCAATGAAAATATGGAAGTCCTAAGGAAAAGTGGGACATTCCGGGATCAAATCAGAAAACTGAGCGGATTCTTTAAATCAGGGATGTCCCTGGAAAACAGGGACACTTGGAGGGTCTGACATTGACATTCCCAGGGTATAGTACCCCTCTCTTCTGGAGATTCAATAATTGTAAAAAATGGGAACCAGCCAAGAAGATCCCTTCAGCTCCACCTTCATCCAAGCACAGTACAGGTAGTCTCATTGAAATAAATTAGACTTAAGTTGTCCCACTGATTCCATAGCTACCTTCTTCTGGATCCAACCCATAGTGTGTTTAATTCCTATTGTGTTTGGTCTTAAGCAGATAAGCTGAAAAGTACTGAATAATATGACCTACTTGTATACCGTTCATACCACATGAATGCAGAAGAGAATGATAAAAAAAAACTTCTATATTTACTCCTATCTTCTATATGATGGCTTTATTAGTTGTTAGAAAATCCCCAGGCTCCAATTAACTTTGCACGTCTTACTATGAAATGGACTCAGCAGAAATTACCACTCCCTTAAAAAAAACAAAAAACTTACAGGATAATGGAAGGTTAAAATGGACAACATTTAAAGAGATTTTTAGGGCCATATTATAATACAGATCTGGAGAAACAGAGTTGGGTGGGCAAAGGCACCCATAACTGCCAGGAGCAGGGGTCAACAAGGTTTATCTTGCCTGAGCCTAATCGGTTCTGCGGAGATCCCTCCACGGGCTGGATCTCGAGCGTGTGTGTGCCTGTGATTTTTGGTGTCTGCATGTGCGCAGACGCGATTTCCGGCACCACAGAAGTGTGTTCCCGCACTGCACTGCACTGGTTTAGCGCAGCACGAGAGCAGACGGCTCGGTTCAGGGGTGGCTCATGGGCCGGTCAAACGACCTCTATGAGCTGCTTCTGGCCCATGGGTTTTAGGTTTCTGAGTTAGGAAATGTTAGAAATTATTACATGGCAGAATTTAGATTATGTTTGGAGTATGAAAGGGAAGGTGTCAGACTAAACCAAAAAAAATCGCCTGGGAAGAAGGGCCATCAAGGTGTAATTACTGGACAATGGCCAGCCATTCACCTTCTGCCTGAGCTCTGGCTAAATAGCAGAATTGGGAGGGGACAGTTACAGGAGGCATGATGTCACACAGGAAAAATGTGCCCTTTTGGAAAAATAAAAGAGGTCTAGATAAGTGGGGTGAGTAAATAGAGGTTGGAGAAAAAGAGGGAGGACTCGACAAGCTGTTTTGAAGACCGAACCGTCTTGGTGAACTGGCTGAAGGCAGGTTGGGAGAGAGGCATGGAGATGCCTGGGAATCCAATTCTGGGCTACAGTGAAGGAAAGCCTCCTCCTGAGATGTAATGTTGTAAATTCTCCCCAAGCCCATGTGTAAATATTTGTAAAATAAACCATATTTCTTAAAGACCTTCGTCTCTACTATGTCTTGATTTCCCAGACACAACCCTGGGTGAGCACATGGAACCCCCTAGAATCTTGCTACCATTTAGCAGAGATTGGGGGTGGGGTGGCACACAAACTTTAACACGCGCACACACACACACACACACACACACATCTAGATGTGAGTGTCACAGGCAGGCTTATGGGGTTGACACAAGGATCAGATATCTCCCAATGAGCCAAACTCAAACAGGCTTTTTTTTTAAAAAAAAATGCAGTATTTATTTGAAAATTCACGTATTTGCAGGGGGAAGGAACTTTGAATAGAAAATACTTCTTATGCAAAGGGAAGAAAATGCACCTTTTAAAAACAGGGAATGCTTTTCTTTCCAAAGGAGGCTTGCAAAGCTTCTTGTGCAGTACTTCCTAAGCACCAATAGTCAGCTGGGTGTCAGTTATGTGAGAAGCACAGTGCAAGAGGCCTTAGTAGACACCACAAATCAACTAGGATTGCCATATTTCAAAAAGTAAAAACCAAGACACCCCGAAAGACAGCCCTACAACCAACCTATCAGCAGTGCCTGCAAATGCATTTTTGTCCAAGTCCCACCTATAGCTGCCCCTCAGCTGATGTCACATATGACTTCACATGCAAGACAGCTGGATGTAGCTTGAATAAATAGGATGAATGAAATGGCCTTACAAATAGGAAGCCCTAGCCTTCCAGATTAGGTCCTCAGGTTGATAGTTCTCCTTTTTTGCTGTAGAGAGTTGCTGGAATTGGAAGTGGGGCCTAGGTTCTGGAAAAGCTAGGTGCCAAACTGCAGCAGGTGTGGTCATGTTGAGTTAGTAACCACAGAAGGCCATGCTCCTATTACTGACATTAGCCAGGGCCACCCCAGAGGCAACATTCAGTTTTATAGTCTCAAAGATCAATGCTGAATATTGGAAGAATTTGAACTTTGTGAATTTCAATATGAGAAGACTCCATTCACCCTTCCCAAATTAATGAATCAGGTGGATTTTGTACTTCTCCCAACTTTGTGACAGTGTTCTCAGTTCATGTAAAATGTGTAAATGCATTATCAAATGTTCATTTTAAATTATATTTAGAAAAATACATTTTGTGAGAAAAATACATTTTTGAATGCTAAACTTAACATTTTGACATGGATTTATTTATATATATATATGCATCATCACACTTTAATGCAGAATTAAATTAACATTTGCAATGGTGATACAGACTAGAAATATACTGATCCAACCACCCCTCGTTACACATCCCTACTGTGTCTGAACAAAGCTCTGAAACCAGAGCATAGAGTTCCAGGTAATTAATATAGTCATAGTCAATTTATTTATAAACCACATATTCTACAAATACATCTGTACTTGAAGCAGTTTCCAAAAATATCTAAATATTGGAACACATTTTGTTGCTGGCATCCTTCTGTCTCAGGAGACAATGGAAAATACATATGCTGTAGAGACTAATATGGGAGACATGTTTCGTTGTAGCTGGGGTAGAGGAAGAGCACATTTACAAAACATAATAATACCTCATGGCACAAAATAATAATGATGACGATAATTAATATTAAATAAAAATAACAGTTCATTTAACATACATGAAAATTTAAGAGTGCAAAGTTCAACAAGTCAAGTAGTTTCACATCCAAATACACCATCAAAACTGGTGGCATCAGTGCTGAGTAACCTCCTACCTTTCATTTATGCCTGATCCTCAAAGTCCAGAAAGTAACTTCAGACTTAATCTGGAAATGGATCCCTTCTAAAGACTCTTATGGCTAGAGTATGGGAAAAAGCAAGCAGAAACAGCCATTCACTGATGAAAAACACAGTTTCTTTTCCCTCACATGGTTCTAGATTAAGGTAGGTAGAGAGAGAGAGCCAAGCAGTAGAAGCAAAGACCCAATGAAATCCATGAACTCGATAAAGCTGATGTCAATGCAGGTGAGGTGTAGCAAAGGGGCACTGTCACAGAAGTAGTGATTAACGACATTAGTTCCACAGTAAGGCAACCTCACTTTCAGGACTGTTGACAAGAACAAAGACAAGAACCCACCGATCCAAGAGCCAATCAGCATACTGACACAAACTTTCCCAGTCATGAGAGTGGGGTACCTAAGTGGGTAGCAGATGGCCATGTAGCAGTCAAAGGACATCGCAGCAAAAAGGATGAACTCTGTAGAACCCATGAAGAAGTAGAAGTATGACTGAGCAAAACACAAAATATAGTCATGGGTTTGGGGGGAAAGGAATAAGAAATAACTTAATATTCCCCACTGTTTTGTTGGCAATTGATCTGAATATAACATGCATTAGACAGGTGGGGTTTGTGTGTGTTTCTTTGCTTTTTTATCATTCTGAATAATTTTATGTCATCAGAAAACATGACCACCTCACTGGACATTCCTCCTTCCAGGTTATTAATGAACAAGTTTTAAAGCATATGTCCCAGTATAGATCCTTGGAAAATCTCACTTCATACATCCTTTCAAGATAGCCTCTCTTTATCCCATGACTGCTAAGTATTCTCAGAAGTCTTTGGTCAAAGACTGTATCAAAAGGTTTTTGAATGTTCAGCTATGCAATGCGGACTATATCACTCCTGTCCACATTTTATTGATGCTCTCAATTACCTCTAAATTGTCACTTAGACAAATATGCATAAAAGTTCAACCTATTAAAAGACTTCTCATAAAAGTCTTCTCATAAAAGTCTTCTCCTGTATGCATGCATACAATTTTCAGAAGCCAATGGTGTCTAAAGTAACATTTTAGCCATAATAAGTGAACAAGATAATTAATATTAGTGTTCATTGAACCATCCTCTACCTCAGAGCCCAGGAATTTAAGAATCCACTAGCCTTGATTAATTTAGCATATCCTTCCTTGTTTCTACATTATTGCAGGCCCTGGACATTATAAAGCACGAGATGCTTTATAATGAAATTCATGTTTGGACTATAAGCAATTTAATGCATATTTTAAAATACAGTACCATTGATGAACACTGTTCCAATACATTTCTATTATGTCTTGGTCAATACATTCCTTCCCAAAGCTCTCATTAATGCCTCTTTGACTTCCTTGTTCCTGAAACTATATATAATGGGATTTAGCATAGGATTGATTACTGCATAAAATACAGAAATCAGTTTATCATTCTCAGGGGAGTAAAACGATTTTGGCCTCATGTACATGAAAATTCCTGTGCCATAATAGATGGTCACTACTGTTAGATGGGAAGAGCATGTGGAAAAAGCTTTGTGTCTACCACTAGTAGTACGGATTCTGATGATAGCAGCAATGATGTAGCCGTAGGACACCAGAACCAGGATAAAGGGCAGCATTAATGTGCCTGTACCCCCTATCAACATCAGAAGTTCCACTAAAGAGGTATCAGTACAGATCATGTGCAGCAGGACGGGGAGCTCACAGAAAATATGATTAATAACATAGGGTCCACAAAGAGGGGGCAAGAATATGGAGAGGGAAACTACAGAGACTAGAAAGCTGATGGTCCAAGATGCTGCTGCAGTCTTCACACAAACACGGTAGCTCATTATTGTGGTGTAACGTAAGGGATGACACACTGCTGCATAGCGGTCAAATGCCATCACTGCTAGAAGGAGACATTCTGCGGCTCCCATAAGCAGGGAAATATGGGTTTGCAGCATGCACAAGTGATACGATATAGTTTTCTTGGTGGATATTAGGTTGGCCAACATTTTGGGGACTACAGCAGTGGTATAGCAAAGGTTCAGAAATGCCAAGTGTTGAAGGAAAAAATACATGGGTGTATGCAGATGGGGATCTGCTGTGGCCAAGCAAATTATACTAATGTTCCCAAGAAGGGTTGCAGCATATAGAAAGAAGAAGATTGCAAAGAGTAAAGGTTCCATTTCTGGATGATTAGAAAAACCCAAAAGTATGATTTCCGAAACTTCTGTATCATTTGTTGGTCTCATAATGCCCCATCAATTCCAACTATTGGGAAGGGGGAACCTGGGAGAAGAGCAGACAAAACTACCTTTTAGAACGTGAGAATATAGATGTATCATAATATATCCTAAACCTAAATCCTGCATCTAAAGTATCATTCATTAAATGCAATATAAACTTTATGCAATATTGTTCCATAACTTCTTTAGGCATATCTCCATCAGATTGTAAAGTCAAGTTGTAGTTTTCAGTTTTATGCTGTTTTGCATATTCTATGCCTGGCAAAGATCAGTAAGGTTGTTTTCCTCGTGATGTAACTTCTTGTTTATGAAAAAATTATAAAATTGTGATCTATGCAACAATTACTATATAATATGAGGGGGAGCAGTTCTTTGATCATACAGGTACTAGAAATTTAGCAGATATAAAAGCAGAGCAGAGCTGGGAAGAAATAGAGACAAATTAAAAAAAATACATTTTTAAAAACCAAGTTATTTTGAGCAACGATAGTACAGGTTGGCTTTCAGGGATTGTTGGATTAAACTTCCCACCAGCAAATAGGCAGGATTGGTGGGCATTGTAGCCCAACAATATCTGGAAGGCAACTCATTTATGATTTAGAAATTTTATTTTAATAGTTTTTCTAATCTTATTTATTGTTTTTTGTTATACGCATTAATAATAATTTTAAATATTGTTCTATTCCTTACTTGCATGCATCCTAATAACAATAGAAATAAATCTCATTATGTTCACTTTTCCCCATCTGAGTATAAATAGGATTCCTTCTTCCCTCCCTCCCTCCTTGATTAACAGAAGTTAACAGAGGTCAACAGAAGCAGGGGTTTCTTCCCATGGAGGTAGATATCAGATTATATCCTTAAACTAGTTTTCTTTGCATATACTCAATGCAGACTAGGTTAGGTGGGTGATTGGGCAGACAGGCTGGGAGCTGTAAAATAAAATGATAAAAAATGAACATATAACTAACCCAATGAAGTCCAATAAATCTACAAAAATCTGCAGTATTATCACAATTCAACATGACTGGTAAAAGCAGCATCAAGCTGGCCAATCTATGCTTATGTTTGCCCACCACACTTGTCTTAAAGTTTACATGTTTCTCTTGCCTAGCAAAGCTTACCATATTTGTTTAAAACTACAAGCTCCTCTCCAACACAGACAAAAAGCACATTTGAAGAGATGTGCTTATACCAATATATTAATATTCCTTTCTTCTTGGATACATTCCATTATCTCCATGCAACTTTTGCTCCATTCACTTGTAACCTCAATTTTTATTATTTTTTAATTCTAAGAGTTTTATTGAGAAGAAATCCCATGGATTTCAATGTAATTTCCAGGAGTTAGGGGAGGGGAGGGAAGAGAAGAGAAGAGAAGAGAAGAGAGAAAGGGCTAATTGAAACACTCTCCTTATAATACCTTAACCTACCTTAATCCTAATATGTACATCAATTGCTCATTACCCATGTTACATTGACAATAATGCTGGTGTTTAAATTCACTGACAAATGGAAGCATTGTGACCCGTACTTGGAAGGTACATAAATGACACTCTTACTGCCATGCATATTTTCTATTGAGATGTGATGTTAATAATAAAGAATGGAGATGAAATATAGGAGTAGGGTGTAGGAAATGAACCAGAACTGAGTTCTCAAACAAGCAGTCTTTTAAGAGCATAAAAAATGAAAGAGCCCTCCTGAATCAGACTTAAAAACATAATAAAACATTTAAAAAACACTTTTCTATAAAGGATTAGCTTCAGATGGATTGGGAGTTGAATAACTCCATACCCTGCAACATTTCTCCAATGAAAATAGATACATCCTAAAGAAAAGTGGGACATTCCGGGATTGAATCAGAAACCAAAGCGGCTTCTCTAAATCAAGGATGTCCCTGGAAAATAGGGACACTTGGAGGGTCTGACATTTACATTCCCAGAGTACAGTTCCCCTCTCTTCTGGAGATTCAATAGTTGTAAAAAAATGGTAACCAGCCAGGAAGATTCCTTCAGTTCCACCTACCTCCAAGCACAGTACAGGTAGTCTCATTGAAATACATTAGACATAAGATGTCCCATTGATTCCATAAGTACCTTCTTCTGGAACCAACTCATAGTGTGTTTAATTCCTATTGTGTTTGGCCTTAAGGAGATAAGCTGAATAGTATGATCAAGTATGAATAAGTATGAACTTGTATACAGTTCATGCTACATGAATGCAGAACAGGATAATTAAAAAAAAACCTTACATATTTACTTTTATCTTCTATATGATGGCTTCATTAGCAGTTAGAAAATCTCAAGGCTCCAATTAACTTTGCACGTCTTACTTTCTACTATGAACCCCCACCAAAAAAAAAATAATATTTTTTTTACAGGATTATGGGACATTAAAATGGTCAACCTTTAAAGAGATTTCTAGGGCCATATTATATTGTTACAGATCTGGAGAAGCAGACTTGGGGAGCAAAGGATCCCATAACTGCTAGAGTTAGGGAATGTTAGAAATCAGTATATGGCAGAATTTAGTTAATGTCTGGAGTATGAAAGGGAAGGTGCCAGACTAAACAAAAAATAAATAAATCACATGGGAATAAGTGTCATTAAGGTATAATTACTGGACAATGACCATCCATTGACCTTCTGCCTGAGCTCTGGCTAAATAGAAGAGTTGGGAGGGGACGGTTACAGGAGGCATGATGTCACACAGGAAAAATGTGCCCTTTTGGAAAAATAAAAGAGGTCTAGATAAGTGGGGTGAGTAAATAGAGGTTGGAGAAAAAGAGGGAGGACCCCACAAGCTGCTGGGAAGACAAAAACCATCTTGGTGGGATGGCTGAGGACAGGTTGCCTCTAGTATTGACATTAGGCAGGGCTACCCCAGAGGCAACATTCAGTTTTATAGTCTCAAAGCTCAATGCTGAATGTTGGAAGAATTTGAACTTTGTGAATTTCAATATGAGAAGACTCCATTCACCCTTCCCAAATTAATGAATCAGGTGGATTTTGTACTTCTCCCAACATTGTGACAGTGTTCTCAGTTCATGTAAAATGTGTAAATGCATTACCAAATGTTCATTTTAAATTATATTTAGAAAAATACATTTTGTGAGAAAAATACATTTTTGAATGCTAAACTTAACATTTTGACATGGATTTATTTATATATGTATGCATCATCACACTTTAATGCAGAATTAAATTAATATTTGCAATGGTGATACAGACTAGAAATATACTGATCCAACCACCCCTCGTTACACATCCCTACTGTGTCTGAACAAAGCTCTGAAACCAGAGCATAGACTTACAGGTAATTAATATAGTCATAGTCAATTTATTTATAAACCACATATTCTACAAATACATCTGTGCTTGAAGCAGTTTACAAAAATATCTAAATATCGGAACACATTTTGTTGCTGGCATCCTTCTGTCTCAGGAGACAATGGAAAAATACATATGCTGTAGAGACTAATATGGGAGAGACATGTTTCGCTGTAGCTGGGGTAGAGGAAGAGCACATTTACAAAACATAATAATACCTCATGACACAAAATAATAATGATGATGATAATTAATATTAAATAAAAATAACCTCCTACCTTTTATTTACGCCTGATCCTCAAAGTCCAGAAAGTAACTTCAGAGTTCATCTGGAAATGGATCCCTTATAAAGACTCTTATGGCTAGAGTATGGGAAAAAGCAAGCAGAAACAGCCATTCACTGATGAAAAACACAGTTTCTTTTCCCTCACATGGTTCTAGATTAAGGTAGGTAGAGAGAGAGAGCCAAGCAGTAGAAGCAAAGACCCAATGAAATCCATGAACTCGATAAAGCTGATGTCAATGCAGGTGAGGTGTAGCAAAGGGGCACTGTCACAGAAGTAGTGATTAACGACTTTAGTTCCACAGTAAGGCAACCTCACTTTCAGCACTGTTGACAAGAACACAGACAAGAACCCACCAATCCAAGAGCCAATCAGCATACTGACACAAACTTTCCCAGTCATGAGAGTGGGGTACCTAAGTGGGTAGCAGATGGCCATGTAGCGGTCAAAGGACATCGCAGCAAAAAGGATGAACTCTGTAGAACCCATGAAGAAGTAGAAGTATGACTGAGCAAAACACAAAATATAGTCATGGGTTTGGGGGGAAAGGAATAAGAAATAACTTAATATTCCCCACTGTTTTGTTGGCAATTAATCTGAATATAACATGCATTAGACAGGTGGGGTTTGTGTGTGTTTCTTTGCTTTTTTATCATTCTGAATAATTTGATGTCATCAGAAAACATGACCACCTCACTGGACATTCCTCCTTCCAGGTTATTAATGAACAAGATTTAAAGCATATGTCCCAGTATAGATCCTTGGAAAATCACACTTCATACATCCTTTCAAGATAGCCTCTCTTTATCCCATGACTGCTAAGGAGCAGGAGTCTCAGGAGTCTTTGGTCAAAAATTGGAACAAAAGGTTTTTGAATGTTCAGCTATGCAATGCAGACTATATCACTCTGTCCACATTTTATTGATGCTCTCAATTACCTCTAAATTGTCACTTAGACAAATATGCATAAAAGTTCAACTTATTAAAAGCCTTCTCATAAAAGTCTTCTCCCGTATGCATGAATACAATTTTCAAAAGCCAATGGCGTCTAAAGTAACATTTTAGCCATAATAAGTGAACCAGATAATTAATATTAGTGTTCATTGAATCATCCTCTACCTCATAGCCCAGGAATTTAAGAATCCACTAGCCTTGATTAATTTAGCATATCCTTCCTTGTTTCTACATTATTGCAGGCCCTGGACATTATAAAGCACGAGATGCTTTATAATGAAATTCTTGTTTGGACTATGAGCAATTTAATGCATACTTTAAAATATAGTACCATTGATGAACACTGTTCCAATACATTTCTATTATGTCTTGGTCAATACATTCCTTCCCAAAGCTCTCATTAATGCCTCTTTGACTTCCTTGTTCCTGAAACTATATATAATGGGATTTAGCATAGGATTGATTACTGCATAAAATACAGAAATCATTTTATCATTCTCAGGGGAGTAAAATGATTTTGGCCTCATGTACATGAACATTCCTGTGCCATAATAGATGGTCACTACTGTTAGATGGGAAGAGCATGTGGAAAAAGCTTTGTGTCTACCACTAGTGGTACGGATTCTGATGATAGCAGCAATGATGTAGCTGTAGGACACCAGAACCAGGATAAAGGGCAGCATTAAAGTGCCTGCACCCCCTATCAACATCAGAAGTTCCACTAAAGTGGTATCAGTACAGATCACGCGCAGCAGAACGGGAAGCTCACAGAAAATATGATTAATAACATAGGGTCCACAAAGAGGGGGCAAAGATAAGTAGAGTGGAACCACAGAGACTAGAAAGCTGATGGTCCAAGATGCTGCTGCAGTCTTCACACAAACACAGTAGCTCATTATTGTGGTGTAACGCAAGGGATAACACACTGCTACATAGCGGTCAAATGCCATCACTGCTAGAAGGAGACATTCTGCTGCTCCCATAAAGAGGGAGATATAGGTTTGCAGCATGCACAGATGATACGATATAGTTTTCTTGCTGGATATCAGGTTGGCCAACATTTTGGGGACCACAGCAGTGGTGTAGCAAAGGTTCAGAAATGCCAAGTGTTGAAGGAAAAAATACATGGGAGTATGCAGATGGGGATCTGCTGTGGCCAAGCAAATTATACTAATGTTCCCAAGAAGGGTTGCAGCATATAGAAAGAAGAAGATTGCAAAGAGTAAAGGTTCCATTTCTGGATGATTAGAAAAACCCAAAAGCATGAATTCCCAAACTTCTGTTTCATTTGTTAGTCTCATAATGCCCCATCGATTCCAATTATTGGGAGGGGGGAACCTGGAAGAAGAGCAGACAAAACTACCTTTTAGAATGTGAGAATATAGGTGTATCATCATATATCCTAAACCGAAATCCTACATCTAAACTATCATTCATCAAACGCAAATACAATTTATGCAATATTCTTCTATAACTTCACTAGGCATATCTCCATTATTTTGTCAAGTCAAGTTTTAGTTTTCAGTTTTATGCTCTTTTTGCATATGCTGTCTGGACACGATCAGTAAGATTATTTTCCTCCTGATGTAATTTATTGTTTATGATAAAATTATAAAATTGTGATCTATGGAACAATAACTATAAAATTGTGATCTATGGAACAAAAACTATAAAATTGTGATCTATGGAGCAATAACTATAAAATAGTGAATTGTGGTTCGAGGACCCGATCCCCGCATAGTGGAATGAAAACACAAGGACACGTGATATAAGGTTAATGGGCAATAAAAGGCCACAACTTTATTGATTACAGCAAGTGAAAAGGTATTGGCTTAGGCATTGGATTACGTCATCTGACTCCACCCACTCGGAGAGGGGTGAGTCTAAAACAGGGGGGTTTATTCACCAGTAGGTGGAGCCTGTTGATGCTAATCCAACTATAAGCTCTCCCCTGATGTCAACGAGGGTCGTGCCATGGCATCCCGCCACGCAGGCATCGGACAGAATACACGACCGCCGGATTCCTTTAGCGGAATACCCAAAATTGAAGGCGTAGGCGATGGCCACACCTAGCCCTTCCACACACCACAACACATTATTCCAATGCCTAACCGCCGCCCGAGCCCAAAAGGCTCGCCGCCAGTACCCTCACAGCTGTAACCAATCCCTGATGCTGCTGCTGATGCAACTTAACCAAATGTCATTCCCTTTGTCTGAAAGATGAACCCCATCATTCTGGTACAAGGCCTGGTCGCCAATCCGGATACAGTCATGAGAAATGACTCAGCCATTCATAAAACGCACCCATTGGGCTATTGCACAATTTAAGAGTTTCCTGGATTTTTTAATGGCCATACAGTTCTGCGCACCGCGCCAAACAATTCTCCTCAGGAAGGAGGACCAGAACACCGTTGTTCCGGGACACAAGTCAGTAATCTTATCAAGATCTCTTTTTATGTTCCACGACAAGTCCGCACTTCTCCTGCTAACAAGGTCATTTTCCCCTAATTGAAGGATAAGGATGTCAGGCGGGCCAAACGCGGCAGCTTTTTCTCTCAACAATGTCATAAGCTCCTCCCAAAGCATGCCTCACCTCGAAAACCAGGAAACTCGCACTCCAGGTGGCAACCCAAGATTAGGGGTGAGGTTGCAGCTAGTCGACCGTACGCGGGCCCAATGGACTATACTGTGGCCACAAATCCAGACACTTCTCCTGAGAACGGCTGAGAATAAAGGAAAGAAAAGATGGGTAAGTAGAGGTAATGGAGCAGAGCACATTCTAGTGAATGTAACCTTTATAAGCATCGGATTTTCACCGGCCTGTTTCTTTAATCCTATCCGCCGGAAGACCCAAGGGCGCAGCTGTTGTGGCGGCGCCAATCCTGAATGAGTGTGCCGCATAATCCTGGGAAGCCGCTTGGGTTAACCTCGACTACCACTTCGCCAACTCTCAAGGCGCCAAAAAAGGTGATAGCATATGCTGCGGAAAAGAGGCGGGCCTCGAACTTGGTCCAGCAGATTGACCTAAGCTTTGTGCGTATCTGTGAGAGCAACCCATAAGAAATTGGCTTACGGCCCTCGGCCCTAGGGGGTTGTAGCCTGCCCCAACCCTCAATAGCTCTGCGCATCAGGAAGTCACTGCACGGATCAGAGGAAAACATGGCTTTAGCAAAGAAGTGGTTGGCGGCTACATGTACCTTCAAAGTTTTGGGGGCCCGTCCCAAATCGTCAAGATGGGAAAGGTATTGCGGAACGTCATCCATGGTGGGTGACACGCTAGGCGAAAGCCCCAATATCCCTGACCTGAAGCCCATGAAATCGCACCATGCTTTTTTGTAAAATCTGAGGGTGGAGGGTGCGACAGACGTTAATACTCCCTTAATCACTTTGCGTCTCCAAGGATGTAGCCGTAGGACACCAGAACCAGGATAAATGTGCCTGTACCCCCTATCAACATCAGAAGTTCCACTAAAGTGGTATCAGTACAGATCATGTGCAGCAGAACGGGAAGCTCACAGAAAATATGATTAATAACATAGGGTCCACAAAGAGGGGGCAAGAATATGGAGAGGGAAACCACAGAGACTAGAAAACTGATGGTCCAAGATGCTGCTGCAGTCTTCACACAAACACAGTAGCTCATTATTGTGGTGTAACGCAAGGGATGACACACTGCTGCATAGCGGTCAAATGCCATCACTGCTAGAAGGAGACATTCTGCGGCTCCCATAAGGAGGGAAATATGGGTTTGCAGCATGCACAGATGATACGATATAGTTTTCGTGGTGTATATCAGGTTGGCCAACATTTTGGGGACTACAGCAGTGGTGTAGCAAAGGTTCAGAAATGCCAAGTGTTGAAGGAAAAAATACATGGGAGTATGCAGATGGGGATCTGCTGTGGCCAAGCAAATTATACTAAAGTCCCCAAGAAGGGTTGCAGCATATAGAAAGAAGAAGATTGCAAAGAGTAAAGGTTCCATTTTTGGATGATTAGAAAAACCCAAAAGTATGATTTCCCAACTTTCTGTATCATTTGTTGGTCTCATAATGCCCCATCGATTCCAACTATTGGGAGGGGGGAACCTGGGAGAAGAGCAGACAAAACTACCTTTTAGAATGTGAGAATATAGATTTATCATAATATATCGTAAAACGTAGTCCTGCATCTAAAGTATCATTCATTAAATGCAATATAAACTTTATGCAATATTGTTCCATAACTTCATTAGGCATATGTCCATCAGATTGTAAAGTTAAGTTGTAGTTTTCAGTTTTATGCTGTTTTGCATATTCTATGTCTGGAAAAGATCAGTAAGGTTGTTTTCCTCCTGAAGTAACTTATTGTTTATGATTAAATTATAAAATTGTGATCTATGCAACAGTTCTTTCATCATACAGGCACTAGAAATTTAGCAGATATTAAAGCAGAGCAGAGCTGGGAAGAAATAGAGACAAATGTAAAAAGTTAAATTAAAAAAAAAAAGTTTTTTTGAGCAACGATAGTACAGGTTGGCTTTCAGGTACTGTTGGATTAAACTTCCCACCAACAAATAGTCAGGATTGGTGGGCATTGTAGCCCAACAATATCTGGAAGGCAACTCATTTACGATTTAGAAATTTTATTTTAATAGTTTTTCTAATCTTATTTATTGTTTTTGTTATACGCCTTAATAATAATTTTAAATATTGTTCTATTCCTTACTTGCATGCATCCTAATCTTAACAATAGAAATAAATCTCATTATGTTCACTTTTCCCCATCTGAGTATAAATAGGATTCCTTCTTCCCTCCCTCCCTCCTTGATTAACAGAAGTTAACAGAGGTCAACAGAAGCAGGGGTTTCTTCCCATAGAGGTAGATTTCAGATTATATCCTTAAACTAGTTTTCTACGCATATACTCAATGCAGACTAGGTTAGGTGGGCAGACAGGCTAGGGGCTGTAAAATAAAATGATAAAACATGAACATATAACTAACCCAATGAAGTCCAATAAATCTGCAAAAATCTGCAGTATTATCACAATTCAACATGACTGGTAAAAGCAGCATCAAGCTGGCCAATCTATGCTTATGTTTGCCCACCACACTTGTCTTAAAGTTTACATGTTTCTCTTGCCTAGCAAAGCTTACCATATTTGTTTAATACTACCAGCTCCCCTCCAACACAGACAAAAAGCACATTTGAAGAGATGTGCTTATACCAATATATTAATATTCCTTTCTTTCTAGTATACATTCCATTATCTCCATGCTACTATTGCTCCATTCACTTGTAACCTCAATTTTTTTTTTTAATTCTAAGAGTTTTATTGAGAAGAAATCCCATGGATTTCAATTTAATTTCCAGGAGTTAGGGGAGGGGAGAAAAGGCTAATTGAAACACTCTCCTTATAGTACCTTAACCTACCTTAATTCTAATATGTACATTGATTGCTCATGTTACATTGACAATAATAAAAGGTAAAGGTACCCCTGCCCGTATGGGCCACTCGTGACCAACTCTGGGGTTGCGCGCCCATCTCGCTTAAGAGGCCGGGGGCCAGCACTGTCCGAAGACACTTCCGGGTCACATGGCCAGCGTGACGAAGCTGCTCTGGCGAGCCTGCACCAGCGCAGCACACGGAAACGCCTTTTACCTTCCCGCTATAAAGAGGTACCTATTTATCTACTTGCACTTAAGGGTGCTTTGGAACTGCTAGGTGGGCAGGAGCTGGGACCAAACGACGGGAGCTCACCCCGCCGCGGGGATTCGAACTGCTGGCCATACGATCGGCAAGTCCTAGGCTCTGTGGTTTTACCCACAGCGCCACCCGCATCCCTATTGACAATAATACTGATGTTTAAATTCACTGACAAATGGAAGCATTAGTGACCCGTACTTGGAAGGCACATAAATGACACTCTTACTGCCATGCATATTTTCTATTGAGATGATAATAATAAAGAATGGAGATGAAATATAGTAGTAGGGTGTAGAAAATGAACCAGAACTGACTTCTCAAAGAAGCAAAGTCTTTTAAGAGCATAAAAAAAAAAAAATGAAAGAGCCCTCCTGGATCAGACTTAAAAACATAATAAAACATTAAACATTTAAAAAACACTTCTCTATAAAGGATTACCTTCAGATGGATTGGGAGTTGAATACTCCATACCCTGCAGCATTTCACCAATGAAAATAGATACATCCTAACGAAAAGTGGAACATTCTGGTATTGAATCAGAAACCGGAGCAGCTTCTCTAAATCAAGGATGTCCCTGGAAATAGGGACACTTGGAGGGTCTGACACTGACATTCCCAGAGTACAGTACCCCTCTCTTCTGGAGATTCAATAGTTGTAAAAAAATGGTAACCAGCCAGGAAGATTCCTTCAGTTCCACCTACCTCCAAGCACAGTAGAGGTAGTCTCATTGAAATACATTAGACATAAGATCTCCCATTGATTCCATAAGTACCTTCTTCTGGAACCAACTCATAGTGTGTTTAATTCCTATTGTGTTTGGCCTTAAGGAGATAAGCTGAATAGTATGATTAAGTATGAGTAAGTATGAACTTGTATACAGTTCATGCTACATGAATGCAGAAGACGATAATTTAAAAAAAACCTTACATATTTACTTTTATCTTCTATATGATGGCTTTATTAGCAGTTAGAAAATCTCAAGGCTCCAATTAACTTTGCACGTCTTACTTTCTACTATGAACCCCCCCCCAAAAAAATTTTTTTACAGGATTATGGGACATTAAAATGGTCAACCTTTAAAGAGATTTCTGGGGCCATATTATATTGTTACAGATCTGGAGAAGCAGACTTGGGGAACAAAGGATCCCATAACTGCTAGAGTTAGGGAATGTTAGAAATTAGTATATGGCAGAATTTAGTTAATGTCTGGAGTATGAAAGGGAAGGTGCCAGACTAAAAAAAAAAAAAAAAATCACATGGGAATAAGTGCCATTAGAAGAAGAAGAAGAAGAGTTTGGATTTGATATCCCGCCTTTCATTCCCTTTAAGGAGTCTCAAAGCGGCTAACATTCTCCTTTCCCTTCCTCCCCCACAACAAACACTCTGTGAGGTGAGTGGGGCTGAGAGACTTCAAAGAAGTGTAATTGGCCCAAGGTCACCCAGCAGCTGCATGTGGAGGAGCGGGGAATCGAACCCGGTTCCCCAGATTACGAGACTACCGCTCTTAACCACTACACCACACTGGCTCTCAACATTAAGGTATAATTACTGGACAATGACCATCCATTGACCTTCTGCCTTAGCTCTGGCTAAATAGAAGAGTTGGGAGGGGACGGTTATAGGAGGCATGATGTCACACAGGAAAAATGTGCCCTTCTGGAAAAATAAAAAAGGTCTAGATAAGTGGGGTGAGTAAATAGAGGTTGGAGAAAAAGAGGGAGGACCCCAGAAGCTGCTGGGAAGACAAGAACCATCTTGGTGGGATGGCTGAAGGCAGGTTGGGAGAGAGGCATGGAGATGCCTGGGAATCCAATGCTGGGCTACAGTGAAGGAAAGGCTCCACCTGAAATGTAAATGCTGTAAATTCTCTCCAAACCCAGGTGTAAGTATTTCTACAATAAACCATATTTCTTAAAGATATTAGTCTCCAGTATGCCTTGATTTCCCAGATACAAACCTGTTTGAGCACATGGAACTCCCTGGAATCTTGCTACCACTTGGCAGAGGTTGGAGCAGGGATTGGCACACAGACTTAGAAAAAAATCATTTCTAGATGTGAGGGCCACAGGCATGCTTATGGGGTTGACACAAGGATCAGATATCCCCCAATGAGGCAAACTCAAACAGACTCATGACTAAGGGCCAAAATGGTCAAAGGCCTGGAAACGATGCCTTATGAGGAACGGCTAAGGGAGCTGGGCATGTTTAGCCTGGAGAAGAGGAGGTTAAGGGGTGATATGATAGCCATGTTCAAATATATAAAAGGATGTCACATAGAGGAGGGAGAAAGGTTGTTTTCTGCTGCTCCAGAGAAGCGGACACGGAGCAATGGATCCAAACTACAAGAAAGAAGATTCCACCTAAACATTAGGAAGAACTTCCTGACAGTAAGAGCTGTTTGACAGTGGAATTTGCTGCCAAGGAGTGTGGTGGAGTCTCCTTCTTTGGAGGTCTTTAAGCAGAGGCTTGACAACCATATGTCAGGAGTGCTCTGATGGTGTTTCCTGCCTGGACTCGATGGCCCTTGTGGTCTCTTCCAACTCTATGATTCTATGATTCTATGATTCTAAGTCTATCAATCTGTAGTACCTCAAGTCTTTTTTAAAAAATAAAAAAAAAAATTATTTGAAAATCCACATATTTGCTGGGGGAAGAACTTTGAATATAAACTATTTCCTATGGAAAGGGGAAAAACTGCTCCTTTTAAAAACAGGGAATGGTTTTATTTCCAAAGGAGGCTTGCAAAGCTCACTGTGCAGTACTTACTAAGTACCAATCGCCAGCTGGGTTGTTGAGCTTTTTTGACTTTTGGAAATTCCCCCCAGACAATTTCAATTCCACTTTTCAAATCCGGGAATGTCTGGGAAAATCAGGACATATGGCAGCCCCACAACCAAATGATCAGCAGTGCCTGCAAAGCCTTTTTGTCCAAGTCCCCCCTATAGCTGCCCCTCAGCTGATGTCACATATGACTTCACATGCAGGACAGCTGGGTGTGGCTTGAATGAATAGGATGAATGAAATGGCCTTAGAAATAGGAAGCCAAGCCTTCCAGATTAGGTCCTCAGGTTGATAGTTCTCCATTCCTGCTGTAGAGAGTTCCTGGAACTGGAGGTGGGGCCTGGGTCTGCTTCTGTTCTGGAAATCATGATGCCAAAGTGCAGCAGGTGTGGTCATGTTGAGTTAGTAACCACAGAAGGCCATGCCCCTATTATTGACATTAGGCAGGGCCACCCCAGAGGCAACATCCAGTTTTACAGTCTCAAAGATCAATGGTGAATGTTGGAAGAATTTGAACTTTGTGAATCTCAATATGAGAAGACTCCATTCACCTCTCCCAAATTAATAAATCAGGTGGATTTTGTGCTTCTCCCAACTTTGTGACAGTGTTCTCAGCTCTTTTAAAATATGTAAGTGCATTATCAAATGTTCATTTTAAACTATTTTTAGAAAGATACATTTTGTGATTCGAGGACCCGATCCCCGCTTGGGAAATAAAGACACGTGGACACAGAATATTAGGTTAATGGGCAAGAAAAGGCCACAACTTTATTGACTACAGCATGTGAGAAGGTATTGGCTTAGGCATTGGAACTTGAAGCAAAAAGTGAGAGCAATGGCGTGAGATGGCTGGCGCGGCCGCATTTGAGCAGCAAACCACGCCCCCTCTGCGTGTCCTGATTTGGTGCTCAACCGGGGGGGCGTGGCGCGCCAGAGGATGGCGCAGGGGGCGAAATTCATGGCGATGATGGGAATCGTCTCCCGCTCACAACACCTCCCCTCCAGAAGGAGGAGAGGCCCTGTGAGAGAAATACATTTGTTACACACTAAACTTAACATTTTGACATGGATTTATTTATATATGTAAGCATCATTACACTTTAATGCAGAATTGAATTAATATATGCAATGGTGATACAGACTAGAAATATACTGATTCAACCACACCTCGTTACACATCCCTACTGTGTCTGAACAAAGCTCTGAAACCAGAGCATAGAGTTCCATGTAATTAATATAGACATAGTCAATTTATTTGTAACCACATATTCTACAAATACATCTGTGCTTGAAGCTGTTCACAAAAATATCTAAATATTGGAACATATTTTGTTGCTGGCATCCTTTCTCAGGATATGATGAAAAAATACATATGCTGTAGAGACTAATGTGGGAGAGACATGTTTTGTTGTAGCTGGGGCAGATGAAGGAGCAAATTTACAAAACACAACAATACTTCATGACACAAAAGAATAATGATGATGATAATTAATATTCAACAAAAATAACAGTTCATATAACATACATGAAAATTCAAGAGTGCAAAGTTCAACAAGTCAAGTAGTTTCACATCCAAATGTACCATCAAAACTGATGGCATCAGTGCCTAGTAACCTCTTACCTTTCATTTATGGCTGATCCACTTCAGACTTCAGACTTCATCTGGAAATGGATCCCTTATAAAGACTCTTATGGCAAGAGTATGGGACAAAGCAAGCAGAAACAGCCATTCACTGATGAAAAACACAATTTCTTTTCCCTCACAGCTCTTCTAGAAGAAGTTACATTATGAAGGCTCTTGGAGTGTGTGGCAAAACATGTGAAACCAAAGTCTCTCCCTTCCCCTCATATTCACACCATACATTTAAAGTGAATTGCTTTCCCTCAAAGAATCCTGAGAATGCTAAGTCACTCCTCACAGAACTACAATTCCCAGCACCTTTAACAAACAACACTTTGCCTGTTTTGCTCTATTACCAAAGGGACACTTAGGGGGAAGGATCTACTTAAGAAGGGGAAGGATCCAGCTGCAAGGAACAGAGGAACATCAACAGGAGGATCTGGCAGTATATTAGTCTCCTCTGGACCATAGCTGGTTGAAGAGCTTGGTCATGGATAAGGGTGTAGTGCTACAACTGAAAAGACTCTCACTCTCTGTTCACAACCCGCATAACCTCAGATGGTGGGGAACATCTTTAGAGAAGAAGTTTCTCTGTAGATTAGTGTAGGAGAAGGCAATTCTCCACAGTCATAAAACCCAGTCCATATGCACTATGGACAATACAATCTGTGCTGTTATATTGAAAATGTGAACTTTCATGTAAGGTATATATTCTGAAAGTGTATATAGTACATTAGTTATGTTTTATTCTGGAGATTAGCTTCTTTAGGACATCTTTTAACACCTCTTTCATTTGTTCATTCCTTAGACTAAAGATGAAAGGGTTCAATAAAGGTGTCAAGATGCCAGAGAAAATGGCTAATGCTTTGTTCATGCTCATGGTGTCACTCTGAGATGGCCTGACATAAACAAAGATGGAGATTCCATAGCCCATGGAGACAACAGTGAAGTGGGATGCACAGGTGGCAAAGGCCTTCTCCCTTCCCTTTGCAGAAGGGATTTTGAGGATGGTACTGATTATGTAGACGTAAGAGACAGCAGTGAATGAGAGAGAGCCAAGCAGTAGAAGCAAAGACCCAATGAAATCTATGAACTCGATAAAGCTGATGTCAATGCAGGCGAGGTGTAGCAAAGGGGCACTGTCACAGAAGTAATGATTAATGACATTAGGTCCACAGTAAGGCAACCTCACTTTCAGCACTGTTGACAAGAACACAGACAAGAACCCACCGATCCAAGAGCCAATCAGCATATTGACACAAACTTTCCCAGTCATGAGAGTGGGGTACCTAAGTGGGTAGCAGATGGCCATGTAGCGGTCAAAGGACATCGCAGCAAAAAGGATGAACTCTGTAGAACCCATGAAGAAGTAGAAGTATGACTGAGCAAAGCAACCACCAAACGAAATAGTTTTTCTTTCAGCCAGGAGATTGGCTAACATTTTAGGCACAACGCACGTTGTCATGAGTATCTCGATTAAGGACAAGTTGCTGAGGAAGAAATACATAGGGGAGTGAAGGCGTTGATCAGTGCAGATGAGTACAATGATGAGTGCATTCCCCAGCACTGTCACCAGGTAAATGAGAAGGAAAACTATGAAGAGGATGATCTCCACATTTGGTTCATACATAAATCCAAGCAGAAGAAATTCACTGACATTTGTCACATTTTCTATTTCCATGTTATGGCATCCTGAATGAAGGAAGGAGGGGAAGGGATGATCATCAGTACTAGCATTGTAAACTTCATTGCAAAGAATAAATAGAAGACCCATATTCCACACAGAGTTATATTACATAAACAAGTACCATAATGAAAAGCAAATGATAGTTGTATGTATTACTTGATCTTGCTTTGTAAGGATGGGATCATGTTTTCTGTTTCTGCGAAGCATGTAAATGTAAAGACTGAAGTGATGAAACATATTTTGCCATCCTTATTACCCGATGATCAGGTAACAAAAGTGTTTGTGTGTGTGTGTGCAACGTATCATATATGTAGAAGATTTTAACAAGGTACAATATAAATACTATTAAAGGATTGAAATATGTCTAAAATATTGGGTTGCAAGTGAATGTAAATTTCCTTATGAGTAAGCGTCACAATAGGTTATACTACAAGTAATCATAGATAAAGTTGTTCTGCATATGACATTAAGTTTTCTATCCCAGACTATAGTACAATAGCTTTTATTGCACAATATTTTAGTAATAAGTAAGTTATCAGAGTAAAAAGAGAGAGAGAGAAGTATCAGTTTGGCAACAGGTAGGTTTCCTTGAGAATCAATTTAGTTTATATCCAAATTATTTATTTCATAAAATTTATACATCACTTGATTGTAAAAACAAACAAACCTCAAGGTGATTTACAAAATTTATTGCTATCATACAAAAATTCTTGTTTCAAAATGTTGAGCTCCTCAAGTTTCATTTTACTCCCATCTACAAAATCAATCTTAACTGCATTGTGAAATTAGCTATGAAAAAGTAGTTGATTCTATGAAACCATCAAATGAATGGTTTCATGCATCAATGAATAAATATCAATGCAATAGTTTAAAGCATATTGGAGCTATATTGGAGCCTATATTCTGCAAAGGTGACTTAGACATATGTGAAATGAATAATAAATAAAATCTATATTATCATCTGCATTTTCTAGAAAACAATATCCCAGTTTAGAATGTCTGTAAACATTCAGTTGATAAATGGATGGTACATGTGTGTATTGTGAGAGTGAGCAAAGCGAGGTATCACAATTATCTTACCTTTCAAATGCTCAAGTGTTCTTCTGTATGCATAGGAAAGATCACCGGTAAGATTTCTAGGTGTATGTCGACATCAGATAATGTGTCCAGAATAATGCCTCTCATCTGCAAAGTTGTTGGTTTTTATTACTGCAAACTGCATGTGGTTTCTGAATGTAACTACACTTCCACATTTATCAAATATAAGGTCAACATTAAAATAATAACAAAGTTTCCCCGCTGCAGATTTTAAAGAATGAAAGCAAATGCAAATTGTTAATAATAAAACCCAAAAACAATTGACCCCTACACAAAGTAGAGAGAATAATACAGCCCTTCTGAAGATGAAATAGTTTTCCTGCCACAGTCTATTATGAGGATGGTTGGATTCTGTTGTTTCAAACTTTATGCTGTTTCACCTTTTCCTTAGGGAATGTTGCTTGCTACCCCTGACAACATCCCCAGGGGAAAAGGGAATGGAAGAATATTTGTGTATATATGCATCCAGGACACGTATAAATTTGAGGAGAAGATGCCCACAACATTTCATCACATGACTAAAAAGAAACTTTTTGGTTTTCTTTAAAGAAGTGAACAAACATTGCAGAATCACTTTAACCAGAGTGTGGGACTTCACAGCTGGCAATGCAAATTTGGCTGTGAACTGGGAGGAAATAGGCCTGGAGAACGGTTCATGAGGTATGGCTATGAGGTGAAGAACTTCATCAGCCTGGACAAGAAGACCCTGACCTGGACAGTAGTCAAGGTGCCAGCCCAGGTGACCAAGGTGGAGTGGGAGTGTGAACGCAATGCCACGCTGACCTGGAAAGGCTACTTAGAGGAGAAATGTATGGAGTAATTTAAGAAACTCATGGACAAGACAGCCAGAGGTGAAGGTGACCAGGAAGGCTATGAAGGTTTGAAGACCTTCCTTTGCCAAGCCCACAGCTTCTACACCAAGGGGATTGATGCCAACTGGGTGGAGGATGGGGAGATCTGACAGGAGGGCACCTTCTGTGGAGTGGTCACACCCAACTCAGAAAGGACCTACTACACTTTGCTTGGCATCAAGACAGACCCCAAGGAGAGGGACCACTACTTGTGCCATGTGGAGCATGACAGCCTAAAGGAACCTCAGGACATGGCTCAGGATCTCCCACCCAGCAGTGGAGCAAACCGTTTGGGTGCCCTGTGCCCAGGGGTGGGGCCAACCGCTCATGGGAGCAGGGCCAGCCGCCCGCGGGGTGGGGCGAGCTGGGATAGAATGCTCTGCGGGGCCTCTGAGGAGTCTGCCTGCCTCCTCCCACTCAGCCACCCTACAGCTGAGGGGGAGGGAGCAGGTGCACCCTTTGGGGCAGTGTTGAGCCTGCGGGTACCCAAGCCACCACGTCACTTCCAGGAGAGACGTGTGGCTCGGGTGCGCTGCAGGCCCTGTGGTGAGTGCTGCCCAGCATTTTGTCACCCCTTCAGTGGTGACACCCAGGGTGGACTGCCCCCCCCCTGCTCCCACCACCACCCTCACAAAAAATGATTCACCTCTTGTGTTAATAGAAAATATTACAGTAGGCATGAACGTAAGAATTTCGGCAGAACTTAATTATCAGGAGACTAATTAATACGACCCACTTTTTAAATAAGAATTCAGTTGTGTGTTTCCACAGGGAACTGATGAGTCAGGGAATGTGGGTTAAGCATTTCTTGGAATTTATTTAAAAGTTGGGGGGGGAATACAATTCTTTGCCTTTCATTATTTTGAAATTAGGTAGAAAATATATCTTGGGAATAATGAAAGCATTGACACTCCTGGGTAAGATGGCAAAGAAAGAAATTCCGTTTTGCAGCTAATTAGTTCTTAGAAGTTGTTAGAAATGTTTATCTATGGAATTAAACAGTATTAATCTACAATAGATGGCATTTGGCACTAATACTTACACATGTAAACTTGTACCAATCAACAACATATATTTTTCTGGTTGACATTTCTGATTAGCCAAAGCAGGCATTTAGCATTTTGTTCAATCTACATAAATCCACTTGGAAGGTACTTTGACACAATGCTTCCTGCATAAACTTATAGTGGGTGGGATAATTCTAAAATAATTTCAACATAGAGAAAAGTACATTTCTAAATATAATATTGAACAGTTTAATCTCTTCATTGCTGATTTTATTCTATAAAAATATAACACAGTAAAGCATTAAGGAGACTATTATTATTATTATTATTATTATTAATATTTTATACCCCACCCATCTGGCTGAGTTTCCCCAGCCACTCTGGTTGGCTCCCAACAGAATATCAAGCATTAAAAATGCCTCTAAACAGGGTTGTTCAGATGTCTTCTAAAAGTCAGATAACTGTTTATTTCCTTGACATCTGATGGGAGGGCGTTCCACAGGGCGGGCACCACTATTGAGAAGGCCCTCTGTACTCAGTAGTGCAGCAATATTTGCTAAACTACTTTATTTACATATAATACACTCGGAGCATATTGACTTAGCTCCTTTCTCTTTCTCATCAGGCAGCAAAGAGAAAGAGACAAAGGACAATAGTCCTACATTCTGGAACACAGTAATATAAACATCCTGTCTCTGTCACTTCCCACTATGTGGAATGAAAACATACACTGTCATATGATAAAAAACCAATCCCATGACTGCAACACGGGGCAAGAATCCTAACAGTAACTAGGGACTACATGCAAGCAGAAAGAGACTTCTGATTGTGTGTTGGGACAGGGAATTTTGCAAACAAATGGGTGCTGCATGCTAAAGCTGTGCACAAAAATTTCAATCTGCCCTGAAGCCCTTGTCTGTGCCCTTCCCACTCCAAGATTGGGCTGATTTGCCTTGGTCCCACCCCAAATCCACCCCCAAAGCCATTTGGGTTACGTTAAATGTTTGTTTTGTTTTGTTTTGTTTTTACAACCATATAAAAAAGCCAGGAGGAAATCCACCAACACTCTGTAGGATCTGATTCTATCACTTAGCAGCTGTCCAATTCTAAATGGTGCTGCTCGTTCATGAGGAGCTTCCTTGCATGCAAAAGAATCTGCTTGCAAAGAGCTAAAACTCCTTCATGAGGTCTGTGTAACTCAGATGAAATGAACATTCACATTTTATAATGTGGGAGCCCTTTACAGGATCGTACACGGTGCTACAGTTCCCAGGGAACTATCTAGTAGAGAGGTGGCTGGCCTGCCTCTCAGTGTTATTATTTGGAGGTTCATGCCCAGCCTCAGTAATCAAGTTTCTTGCTGGGAGGCGGGGCCAGTCCATTTATAATTAGGTGGTGGAGCCGACAGTATCCAGGCAGTCGGCTTAGGAGATTCACCCTCCCTACCCTCCCTTTGATTAATGTTTTCTTGTTTGCGAGTTAACTTTTTCTTCCTGTTTAGCAGGCGCTGCTACGGTCTTTGACTGGTAGCTGTTGAAGGACCGGGAAGAAATTTTCCTGCATTGGCAGGTTTTGTCTTCACCATAGCAATTCATCATAACTTTGGCGGTTATGGCCTTGGGTGGAATTCTTTAGTCTTTTCTTCCCTATAATGGGGGGGGGGGGAGGTTTGAAGTGGTGATTCACCCCCCTGCAGCGGTGATTCCAGGGACCACTCTTAAAGGGGTTATATATAATGGGTGTCACTGGCCATACACTGAAAGGTCATCAGTGAACTACCCTGCGTGCGGGGATATGGGCTTGGCTGCCTGCTACACTTACATCTCACAGAGCACCCCCATATCCCATTTACCCTGACGAGCCCCAGTTCCCCCCAGCTGGGAGGCTGGGAGGGATACACACACAAGGCCTAAGCCAAGGTCTTCCTACATTCGGAAGTTTAATAATGCTGTGGCCTAATTTTTAATTCCATAATGTCAGAGTCTTTATTCCTTTCTCATGATCCCTGGGGGCTGCAGCACCTGGTCATGCAATGATACCTTCTGAATGCTGATGATGCCTTAGACTCAGGAGACCACATTCTTGCCACTAGTTCCCTATCTTGGTCACCCTTGGTCAGCATTGATGGCCTTGCTATGCTTCCCACTTCATAACTCTAGTCTAGAATATTTTGAAGTATGCATCGTACCCCCCAGCATCGCCCCAAGAGTAATATCCATACTAACTGGGCCTCCAAGGACTTTTTTTTATTAATTAGTTTGTTTATTTATTCAGGTTGTGTGGGGGTTGAATAGACATCTTTTGATGCATATGGAGAGACAGGAAGAAGGGCTGAGGTTGCCATTTCCCTTCCCATTGCAGGAACTAATTTTAAAGTCAAATAGGTTAGTTTTTCAAAACATTTGGTGTTGGAATCAGTCTTTTTAGCAAGGTGCTCTAGTGCTTTATGGAAGTCAGAACAGACTTTACTCTTAGCAGGATTCATAGCTAGACACAAGGGGTTTTAGATAGCTAGTGGATAAAAATAAATGTTAGATTTAGATGAACTTTAGTGCTCCTTTTCACACAAAACTCATGGATTTATGGCACTTAACTGTCCATGTTTTAACAAGAAATGCCGACATGCTAAATTCTAAACTTATTTTATTGTCCTTTTTATTGTGTGCTTAACTTGTTCATATACCTGTTATTACAGAACCTATAGGAAACACTTAACTCGTATGATTTTCCTTACAAGAACTAGTCCATAATGGTCTGGCAGTAGCCATCATACTGCAAACAATTTTATTTTTCTTCTTTGATGGACATGTAAGCATGGATAACTCAGTCAACAAGAAAGTGAGTAATTACAAAAATCTATCATCTATCTCTATCTCTCTATCTCTCTATCTGATGTTCATACCAGCATATGAGGTGATATAGCTCAATGGCAGACCACATTTCCATGTAATGAGTTGCATGTAAATATTCTAAGATTCAATCTCTGGCAGACTGCCATCATGAAGACAAGTAGTTGGAGGCAAAGCCCATCAAAATTACTGGGCTTCCCTGCCTCCCAACTAAGTAAATGTAAGAGGCACTAGCATCCTGAGGTGTGGGGTTGATGTCTTAACGTAGATATCAGAAGGAAAGGTTTGGTTGATCGAAATGGTAGCTGCCCATCCTTCTTCATGTAACTCACCAGTTACTACTGCTTGTTTATTTGAGGTTAGGGAGATATCTGGATTGGAAGAACACGCTGCAAAAGTAAAGAGGTTTCCAAAGGAAGTTAATGCTTTTCTCAAATTTTGTTTTTTTTTTTTAATATATATTTATTGAAGTTTTCAAATAAAGCATATATTAGATAAGCACAACTTATCATTGTCCATTTAACATCTCTCAATTATTACATGGGACTCCCCCACACCTCCCGCATACACTTACATCATTATTAAATTTATTTCAAACAAATTATCATTTAACTCATCTTAATTAATAATCTTAATTTGGTTTGACATATAATTCAGCCTTAAATCTAATTTAATGGTAGACAATTATCTGCGCTGGCATCCAATTCAACACTCAGCCAAATTACAATATTTTTGTAAATAAATCTTAAATTCCCTCCAGTCTTCTTCCATCCTTTCTTCTCCCTGGTCTCGAATTCTGCCGGTCATCTCGGCTAATTGCATATAGTCCATCAGTTGCATCTGCCATTCTTCCACAGTGGGTAGCTCCTGAGTTTTCCAATTCTTGGCAATTAATATTCTTGCTGCTGTTGTTGCGTACATAAAGAATGTTCTGTCCTTTTTTAACACACTCTGGCCTACAATACCCAGGAGAAAGGCCTCTGGTTTCTTAGTAAAGGTGTATTTAAACACCTTTTTTAATTCATTATATATCTTCTCCCAAAAGGCCTTCACTCTAGGGCAGGTCCACCAGAGGTGAAAAAATGTTCCTTCATTTTCCTTACATTTCCAACATTTGCTATCAGACGAATGGTATATTTTAGCCAGTTTAACAGGGGTCATGTACCATCTATACATCATTTTCATCACATTTTCCTTCAACGCATTACATGCAGTGAAGTTCAGCCCAGAGGTCCACAACCTTTCCCAATCTTCAAACATAATATTATACCCAATGTCCTGCGCCCATTTTATCATTGTTGATTTTACCATTTCGTCATGTGTGTTCCATTTCAGCAGCAAGTTATACATTCTTGAAAGTACCTTAGTCTTAGGTTCTAACAGTTCAGTTTCTAACTTTGACTTTTCCACTTGGAATCCTAGCTTTTTGTCATTTTTAAACACTTCTTTAATCTGAGCATATTGTAACCAGTCTCGCACTTTGTCTCTCATCTTTTCTAAACTCTGCAATTTCCAGTTGTCACCATCCTTTTCTATTATCTCCCAATATTTTGGCCAGTTGGCCTCCATATTGGCTCTTTTCCGAGCCTTAGCCTCCAGGGGTGACAGCCACCTCGGAGTTTTATTCTCCAGTAAGTCTTTATATTTTGTCCAGACATTAAAAACTGATTTTCTGACAATATGGTTCTTGAAGGCCTTATTTATCTTAGCTTTATCATACCATAAATATGCATGCCATCCAAACGCGTTATTAAAACCTTCCAAATCCAAGACATCCGTATCTTCAAGAAGTAACCAATCTTTTAACCAGCAGAAAGCTGCAGCTTCATAATACAACTTTAAATCTGGCATGGCAAAGCCCCCTCTTTCTTTCGCATCTGTTAATATTTTAAATTTGATTCTGGGCTTTTTGCCCTGCCAGACAAATTTAGAGATATCTTTCTGCCACTTCCGGAAGCACTCTGTCTTGTCTACAATCTGCAGTGTCTGAAACAAAAATAACATTTTTGGCAATACATTCATCTTGATGGCAGCTATTCGGCCCAACAAAGAAAGTTTTAGTCTTGACCAACTATCCAAGTCTCTCTTAATCTCTGACCAACATTTTTCATAATTATCTTTAAATAAACTCAGATTTTTTGCTGTTATGTTTACCCCTAGGTATTTAACTTTTTTAACCACATTTAGTTCTGTCTCTTTCTGAAGCTGTTCCAACTCAGTATCTGTCAAGTTTTTCCCCAAAACTTTAGTTTTTTGCTTGTTTAACTTAAATCCTGCCACTCGACCAAAGTTTTGAATCAGTTGTAGTACTCTTTTCAAACTAGACTCCGGCTCCTGTAATGTCAGAACTAGGTCATCTGCAAAAGCTTTAAGTTTATATTGTTTCGCTCCGACCTGAATCCCTTCCACCAACCTGTCCCCCCTAATCATATTCAGGAGCACTTCCAGAACCGAAATAAACAGTAATGGGGAAATCGGGCAGCCTTGTCGTGTACCTTTTTCAATTTTAAACTCTTCTGTAACCACATTGTTAACTATCAGTTTAGCCTTTTGTTCTGAATATATTGCCTCAATCCCGTTCTCAAACCCCCGTCCCACTCCCATTTCTTTTAAATTCCCCTTCATAAATTTCCAAGATATGTTGTCGAAGGCTTTCTCCGCGTCTATAAAAATTAAAACTGCTTTAGTGTTTATGTTTGTTTGTAAAAGTTCCAATATGTCTATGATGTTCCTTGTGTTAGTAAACATATGTCTGCCCGGGAGAAAGCCTGCCTGGTCTTTATGGATTATCTCACTTAAAACTTTCTTAAATCTTCGTGCCAAAACATCTGCAAATATTTTGTAATCCACATTTAAAAGGGAGATGGGACGGTAGTTCTTGAGTTGTGTCTTTTCAGTTTCTGACTTTGGAATCAATGTGATAAATGCTTCTTTCCACGATTCAGGCGCCTTCTTCCCCTCCATTATTTCATTACTGACCTCCAACAAAGGTTGTATCAAATAATCCTTCAATGTCTTATAGTAGTTAGAGGTCAGTCCATCTGGCCCTGGTGATTTGCCCTGTTTCAGACTCTGGATGGCCTGTTCAATCTCTTGTCGTGTTATTTTGCCATTCAAAATTGTTCTATTTTCTTCTGACAGCTTTGCTAATCCATTTCTCTCCAAAAATTGTGTAATCTCTATTTCATCTTGTGGCCCTTGAGTGTATAGCTTTTTAAAATACCTCTGGAAGCACTTTCTAATCTCTCCCGGGTTCTGAATGTTCCTTCCTTCAACCTCTAAGTTTGTTACTGTATTTAATCTTTGTCTCCTTTTCAGCTGCCAGGCTAGCAGTTTCCCACATTTATTTGCCGATTCAAAAGTTTTTTGTTTCATTGTTTTAATCTTCCATTCTATTTCCTGATTTATCAGTTTGGAATATTGTGCCTGATAAAGTTTAATTTCTCTCAGAATCGGTTGGGACTTCGGGTTAGATCTTAACTTCTTCTCCAACTCTTTGATACTTTCCAGAATTTTATCTTTCTTTTCATTTTGCAGTCTTTTCTTTAAAGAATTCTGTTGAATCAAGAACCCTCTCATCACAGCTTTACTTGCATCCCAGATAGTTCTTTTTTCCACCGTAGTGTTCAAGTTAATCTCAAAATAGTCCTTTAAAGTTTTTTGGGCCTTCTTTACAATTCTTTGGTCTCTAAACAGGCCATCATTCATCTTCCATCTAAAGGAGCCGGTTGGGATCAATGTCATATCCATTCTCAAGGCGTTATGGTCGGAGCATGTTTTAGGGCAGATTTTCACCTTCCTCACCTTAGGTGCCAGACTTCTAGTTATCCATATTTGGTCGATTCGTGTCCAAGTCAGTTGAGCTTCAGAAAAGAATGTTCCTTCTCTTCCCAAGGGGTTTCTAACTCTCCAGATGTCAACCCAGTCCATATTGTCAGTCATTTCAAAAAAGGTCTTAGGTAGTCTTCCCTCTTTAGTAATGTTCTGGTTCTGTGACTTATCCATATTTGTTGATACTACCCCGTTCATGTCCCCCATCATGATGACGTTGTTGTAATCCAGATAATCCAGCATGGTCTCGTGCAACTTCTTATAAAAATCCGATTTTCCTTCATTTGGAGCATAAATTCCTAATATCAAAATTTTTTCTCCTTGATACTGTACTTCTATTGCGAGGATTCTTCCACTTTCATCTTTAAAGAGAAATTTTGGTGAAAGGCTCTCTTTTGCATAGATCACCACACCTCTCTTTTTAACTGTATCCGATGATATAAATTCTTGACCAAGCCTTTTATTTATTAACACCTTTCTATGGAGCCTAATCACATGTGTTTCTTGTAAGCATATAATGTCCAATTGTTCCTTTTTTAAAATATGAAAAATTTTAGACCTTTTTTCGGGACTGTTACAGCCATTTATGTTCCAGCTCAAAAGCTGCAGAGACATCCTGGATAGGTCTGGTTATTCTTTCTGGGGTGGTACCTTGTTCTCCGGTCCTTGAGGATCCGAGGGGGCGGGCTCCCCTGGAAGTTCTGGCGCTGGCAATCCAAGTCCTTTGTGGAGGTCTTCTCCGTGTGCTCCCAAAAACTTGTCTCTATCTTCCACTGTTTTGATTTTGATCTTTCTCCCTCTGTAGGTAAAGGATAATCCTTGTGGGAACTCCCACCTGAAGATAATTGCGTTGCTTCTCAACAGTCTTGCCAATTCCGTGTAGTTAGATCTAAGGTCCAGCAACTGCTTAGGAATGTCCTTGTAGATTTCAATTCTCTTGCCCAAAATGTCTAGTGACTTTTCGTAGTGCAGGCCCAAAATCTTGTCCCTTTCCTCCTTTGATCTCAGTGTTATCAAACAATCTCTGGGCTTCTCTGTCCTTCTGACTCTGCCAAGCCTGAAAGCAGATACGATTTTGAAGTCTTTTTCCTCTAACTTCCAAAACTTGGCAAATTCCTTAGTTAAAAATTCAATAAAATTATCTTCTTCCACCTCTGGTATTGACCGTATCCTCAAGTTGGTCTCCCTGTTTCGCAGTTCTGTCATCGAAAAGTAAATCTGATGTTCTCCAACTTGTTTACTGAGTGGTCTTACTTCTTTCTCAAGTTCTTCCAGTCTTTGACTAGTATCTTCAGCCAGTTTACGATTTTCACCTACAGCCTCCTTTAATTCTCCAATAGACTGGGCATTCCGTGCAACTTGTCCAGTCAGCTTATTCAAGCTTTCTGTGTTCTGTTCAATTTTAGCTGTATGCAAATCAGCCTTCTTGTCCAGAGCCTCCAGTTTCTCCAAAATTTTCTCCAAGACAGAGCTACTTGTCCCTGAAGCCATATCTCCCAGGTGCAGCTCCTCTGTCTCTCCCTCCCCTGCCTGTATTAGGGAGGCCGCCTCTATGTCTGGAGGCAAAGTGGAAGGCAAGGCCGGCACAGAAGATCTGCGCTGTGAGGCTGCAGATAAAGTTAGAGTTGTTTGTTTAGTCCTTCCTCTTCTCCTTGCGCCACTCATTCCAAAGTTATCTGTAATCCAAGGTCAATCCAAGTTGTTCCCATGAGAAAGCAGAGTCCCAGATACAATAGTCAAACAGAGGCCGGGAAAGGGAAAGTAGGACAAAGTCACTGCTGTAAATCCAAAATCCTCTAGAGGGAGCTTGGTACGTCTTCAGGGAAAAGATCAAATCCAAGTTAAACTTGTAAATTTAAATCCATGTCCATCGCCTCCACAATGTATTATTTTTAGCAGAGTAAAACTTAAAGCAAAACAGTGTTTCTTACAGTGCCTTGACTGCAACAGTTTCAAAGTATCCAGTTCCAACTCAGAATGTTTCAAAACCTGAATTCAATGTATCCAAAGTTGCAAACTGGTGCTCTTCCAGGCAGCTCCAGCACCAGAGATTCTTATTTATTTTGTAATCCACTGGTTCCACAGAAGAAGAGTATCAATGCACTCCCAATATGACCAGCAAAAGTCAATAGCTCAAAGTCTTTCACTCAGAAAACTGCTTTAACAGGGTGCCAGCATTTAGTTAACGCATAACTTTTTGTCTCCACTCCTCCTGCTCTTTGCTTAAAGTTCAGTATAGCGGGAGATGGGCTTCCTGCTTATCCTCACTCCGTTTTCAGCCAAATTTCAACTTTTTTTAAAAAAGTTTTAAAAGTTTCAGAAAGTTCTCAAAAAGTTTCAGAAAGTTGACAAAAGTTTCAGAGAGTTTTCAATGTCCAAATTTACTCACGGGTTGTAGTTTCCAAAATTCAGAAAAGTTGCAGGAAGAAAGGACAGCGCTGACCGGCAACAGCAACGCGGCTTCACTTCGCTGTTTGCGCAACGACCCACAGCGCCGCTACCCCCTCCGCGATCCGGAGCCCCTTACGGGGTCCCTTCAACGTTTTGGGGGCTGCTTCTGGCGCCCGCCGGGTCCCGAGACCACAGGCTTCTGCCACCTGTGGTTTTCCTGAATGGGTCTCCGCTTCGCCGTAGCGGACGACCCGTTTACAGCGGAGCTCCCTTCTCCTTACTCGGAGAAGGCAGCCATTACCGGTCGCGCCGCCTCCGGAAGTCCTGCTTTTCTCAAATTTTGGGAACCTCTGCAGTGTGTGTCCTAGTGTGTCCTGTGTCCTAGTGTGTAATTTTATACCCACTTAACAGCAAGCAAACCCTGATATTAAAAACTTATAGCACAAATATATGAAATTTGCCCTCTCTAGCCTTATATGTACAAATGCTGCTAGTGCATATACACATACATTAGGACATTATGTTACACTGTTTCATATGCAGCAGGTAAGTTAGTGTTGGAGCAACATTATAAACTGGAACTGTGTGTGCATAAAGCACTTGTTGTACAGACACTTTCATTATCTATATCACAATAAATAGAGAAATAATAGTACACAGGATCAAATGCACAAACAGAGAAATTTGATGACTAGTTTACAAATTAAGCTTGATTTAATGTGCACGTGTACATTTATACAAGTAATGTACAATCGGGGCCAGCTAGCACACATATAAACTCCTCACCCAATATTCACATGTCTAATGAGTGGCTTTCATGTTTAAACATTTTGCCACAGAAAATTTTTTTTTTTGTATGCCCTAGCATCACCCCAGTGCAATGTTTTCCAAATGACATTTCCAGCTACTCGTCATCAATTAAGCAGCAATTAAATGTAGATCAATGAAGCAATGTGTATGTTTGTATTGACAAGATATTTATGACTATTAACTGAATGTATACACTAACTAATATCTGGAAGTTTGGTGATTAGTATTGGACTTAGACAAGGAAGACCTGCATTTAAATTCCTGTTCAGCCACAAAGCTTATTGGGTGGCATTGAGGCAAGTAACCATTTTACAGCCTAATCTATCTCTAAAGGTGACAGTGAAGATAAAAGGTGGGGGGGGATGTTCATCACCTTGAGCTCTTTGGAGATAAGTCAAAATATACATTTAATAATAGGATCATTCTGTGACATTATGTCTCTTATGAGTGACTCAAGACATTCCTAAATGTTATAAGCAACTGAGGAATATACTTCTGGGAACCAAGCATAAGATAAGGTAGGGATGAGGAACAACTGCCCCCCCCCCATTGTTGTTGGACTACAGTTCCCATTATCCCTGACTATTGGTTATGATGGGCATGGCTACTGGATGTTGGAGTGAAACTTCTGGAAAGCCAGAGGTTCTCTATCCTTAAGCTATTTATTTTCTCTCATACAGCAAAGCAGGAAAAAGCCAGTAAAAGTCAGGTCCAGGAAATCAGTCAGCTGGCTGTCCTGCGAAATGGTGGCAGTCTGGAGGCATCTGAGATGTAGCACGGTGGTTCCGATACCATTTGTAACAAGATGCTTTCTCGTTATCTAGGTGGAGAGATAAATATGATGAAACATGGAAAGGAAGAATGCAACACATGTAACTGAATTCATCCTAACCGGTTTTCCAAATCCTTGGGAGATAGAGATCCTCCTCTTTCTGATATTCTTCATCATTCTGATGGCAACAATGATTGGGAACACCATAATCATAACTCTTATAATAATTGATTACCGCCTACATTCCCCCATGTATTTCTTCCTCTGCAACTTGTCTGTCATTGAAATTTTTGCAACTCTGACAGTGGTGCCCAAAATGATGCAGAACTTCCTACTGGAAAAGAAATCCATCTCTTTCTATGGGTGCCTGGGTCAGTCATATTTCTATTTCTTGTTTGGCACCTCTGAATATGTTCTACTGGCTATGATGTCCTATGATCGATATGCAGCTATATGCTACCCACTTCGCTACAGCACAATCATGAGTGGGAAGGTTTGTGTCAATCTTGTTGTAGGTTCCTGGATGAGTGGATTCTTCTCCATACTTGTTCCCACGGTGATGAAGTTAGGCTTGCCTTACTGTGGCCCTAATGTGATCGATCACTTTTTCTGTGACAGTGCCCCTTTGCTCCACTTAGCCTGTACTGACATCAGCCTTGTGGAGTTTATTGACTTCCTTGTCTCACTTCCCATTCTTCTGGGTTCTCTTTTACTGACACTCATCTCTTACTTTTATATTATAAACACCATTCTCAGGATTCCTTCTGCCACAGGAAGGCAGAAGGCATTCTCAACTTGTGCCTCCCATTTCACCGTGGTTACAATTGGCTATGGCACCTCTGTCTTCATTTATGTTAGGCCTTCCCAAGCCAATTCTATGAGCTTCAACAAAATTGCCTCTCTGGTCACAACTGCAGTGACACCCTTGCTCAACCCCATTATCTTTACATTTAGAAACCAGAAAGTCCAGGAAGTTTTTAGGGACTCAGTTAACAAGTACATAAAGAAAAGAAAAGAAGGAGATTGAAAAGGGCTGTAAATTTACATTTATTCCATCCACACCCCTTAATTTTCTTCAAGGTGATAATTGTAGAATACAAGGTTCTCACTTTAATCCCTCCACCCCGGTAGCCTTGTGATGTAGTTTAGGTTGAGAAAAAGTAAATGGCCTGAGGCTGCCCAATGTGCTTTATGACCGATCATGGATTTTACCCAAGTTTCTTCATCACAGCATCCTAGACTTTACGGCAAACAAAACATATTTCAAATTATTAAAAATGTTCTAAATTTCTATGTCTATATTCTCTCAAATTTGTTTTTAGATGTTCTGTAGAATCTGTAATAATGGAACCATCCAACAAAAAGATGATATTCTATTATTTGTAAAGCATCTCTTGTATTTTTGTTTAAAATAAAAAATAAGGGTAGAAATGCTGAAGACAATATATTTTTAGCCACAATAAATCAATCAATCAATTCTTGGTTGGATCTTATTGTGTTAGCAGCCATGGAAATATGAGAAGTACGGTACTTTAAATACAGTATATTAATTTTAAAAACTCCAAGAGAGGAAAAAGACAAGGAAAAAAAATGTGGTGGGATTGCAATGTTAAACCCAAGTCAAAATTAAATGAATATTTTAGGACTAAGGTTGCTTCCAGATGACCTATTTATTGTAGGGTTGTGCACTGGGTTCAGCCAAAGCCCAAATCCTGAACTGAAATCAGCTGATTCAGAACCAACTGATTCAGCATGAAGCCTCTGGAAAGTTGCTCAGAAGATAATGTGGCCCTTACACTGAAAAATGTCCCCTATCCCTGCTATGCACATTCCTACGGGCTTATCTCTAGGTAGACATACATAGGACTATTATGTTAAAATCCTATTAATTTTAATGGAACATGTTGCACACCAGATCTTAGTGTATTGCATAACATTTTATTTAGTCCCTGTGGTGATTCTGACAGTCTCATGAGAATCATTTTATGAGCAAATTTTATTTAATCAGCTGGAAGGGTGTAGTTGTTAAAGGATTGTTTGGTGAGCCGTAGTAGCTGAGTGAAAGCAAGAGTATGTTTAGCACCATCTGAAATTACTCTTAGAAAGAATATGAAACCCTTGTAGGTCAGTTATCATATGTGCACCAGGGAGGTCATCTGAACAACCGATTTTCTATTGACTGAATAAGCTATTAAAACAGCTTATTCTGGAGTACCTCTGAAGTGCGTGAGGTTCCAAAAAGATCAAATCCAATTCTACAACAGCAATGGCAGGAACACAAATGAATATTCCTCTGATCTCTCTGTGTCCCCAAACATCTTTAGAATGTATCGCCTGGGAATGCAGCTGATTTTTTTGCTGAAGATTTGGTTAATGGTAAAAGAACACCTGTGAAGCACGGAGCATGATTTATGTGAGTCACAAAATGCCTTATAAAAATTAAAATCTTCTGTGATATCATGTCAGTTACAAATACATTTATTTTTAAAATATTTTTTTGCAAAGTGGGATGGGTGTTGAGTGTTCAGTTTTTTTATCTGAATAGAAAATTTTTGAATCCCCCAGCAGAATGACCCATATGCAACCTCCATACAGCAGGATAAAGTTACATAATGCAGGGATGAATATAAGGGCGGCATTGATAAAGGATATGGATAGTTAAGGACAGCAATGAATGTCTCAAAGGTCTTCTTCTTCTTCTTCTTCTTCTTCCTCTCCTCCTCCTCCTCCTTTGGCAATCACTCGTAGCCAAGTAAGATTGTCTTCCATGGACACAGTCTTAACAGTGCGTCCATAAGTGACTGTGGAGGCCAATTCCACACATCCTTCCACAGTGGAGACATAGATCTCAAAGGTAAAACAAGGCTAGCAGGAAGAGAGCCTTTGGGGGCCACTACAGGTAGCAAAATCTTATCAACTCGCAGTGACTGATTCAGCATCTTGCATATTCTTACAAAAACAAAAAAACTACGGTAACCCTACCACCAACCTTTACACTGGAACATAGCATCTCTCCAGCTTTTCAGGCAGCTCCCTTTCTCAAATGTATTTAAGATTCCAGGGATTGCATCTAGGACCTAATGCATGCAAAACATTTGCTCTACCAGTGAGCTGTACCCCTACCCTCGTAGTTCAATACAACACTGTTTTCCATTCAGGGAACTTTATGCTTCTCAGCTGTTCATCTGCCTTTCCCTTTTTCGTTATTCAGCTCACCTTCTGTTTCTCCATTTGCCTCGCCTTACTGCTTACTGCTTTTTTTTTCCCTCTTGGAAGAAAAAGGAAACACACACACACACACACAGAAACATAGATATTCATTTTGCCTTCCAGGAATATTAATTTTAAATATGATTCTTTAACAACAAACATAAACATGAACATATGATTATGTTGTGTTTCCTTGAGTGTGTCCTGTCACCAGGCTTACCTCTCTTTGTCTTTTTTTATCCCTTGCTATATTATCTATGTGCCCGAAAAAAATAAGTTGCAAGTTGTCATTTTATGCTATTATATGATATTGTATTTCACTCCATGGTATTTTATTTTATTTGTATTTTTGTATCATTTTACTTTTGTGAGGTCTTATAATAAATAATTCCCCCTCCCACCCACCAGTTCTACTTCTTTCTCTCAGGAATCCTTGAAACAATGACAGAGAATCAAACTGTTATTACAGACTTCATCTTCCTTAACTTTCCAGAACTGCATCGGCTGGATCATCTCATGGGAGTCATCCTCCTTGCATGCTACCTGCTCACCGTATCTGGAAACCTCATGATCATCATGATCATCATTCATGATCATCACCTACACACACCCATGTACTTCTTCTTATGGAATCTTTCCTGCTTAGAGATTTTAATTACAACCACTGTGGTGCCAAAGGTGCTGGCTAGTCTTCTGCTAGGCTTCACAACAATTTCGTACCCAGCTTGCCTTTCTCAGTGCTATTTCTTCTTCTTCTTAGGAAGCAGTGACTTTGTCCTATTAGCAGTCATGTCATACGACCGCTATGTGGCCATTTGCAACCCATTGCGCTACACATCAATTATGAGTACTCAGCTCTGCCCATGGCTAGTCCTCGGATCTTGTACTGTTGCCTTTTTGGCTACCATCTTTCCCACCATCCTGGTTATAAATCTACCTTTCTGTAACAACAATAATATTGATCACTTTTTCTGTGACAGTGTGGCCTTGATAAAGCTGGCTTGTGCTGACACTAGTCTTGTGGAGCTACTGAGTTTCTTCTCATCCTCAGTCACCGTGGTGGGATCCTTTATTTTCACAGTGGTGTCCTACGTTTACATAATAAAAACCATTCTCAAGATCCCGTCTGCCTCTGGGCGCCACAAGGCATTCTCCACCTGTTCCTCCCACTTTATTATTGTCAGTCTTGGCTATGGCAGCTGCATCTTCATGTATGTACGGCCCTCAGGCAGCAACCCATCAATTAATAAGATGGTATCTTTGATCAATACAGTGCTGACACCCCTGATGAGTCCATTCATCTTCAGTCTGAGAAATCAGCAGGTGAAAGCTGCCCTCAAGTCACTTTTTATTAAGCATGCTGTCTACTCAAAGAATAACCCAAAGTTAGGATAATGGTTTTTAAATAGAAAACATGAAGGTGAAATTAAATGAAGGGGGGGAGTTTCCTTTCAATTGTCTGTTGTTTTTAGATAATCCACAAGATTTCAACTTTTCAGGTATAGTTTATATTAATTAGGGTGTCATGTGTAACTTCTTCACTTAGAGGGGGAGAACTTCTTGCACTACATAATTTAGACTACTGGAAACTTCAGATTAGATTATAGATATTGCATGACTCTCTATTTTCTTTTAATTAAAAATGCATTTATTGTACTGTATTGTTTACCTTTCTCGTGTTGTAAATCACTTTGATATGTTTTGTGATTTAGCTGTATATAAATGCTTTTATAAATTAAATAAATAAATATTAGAACTCTGTGATCAATAGTTACCACTATTTATTGTTTGGTATATCTGCTAGCTGCTATATACCTTTACTGTGATACATTATTCACACAACTATCAAATATTTTGAAATGCCTATATATGAAATTCAAAAAATCTGAGGTAGACTCCATTACATAGTTATTTTGGGTAACTTAGTACTAGAACTCAGTTTATTTCAGTTTGTTCCAGCTATTTACATAGAAGAGCATCTGGAGAGAAAAGTAAGATATGAATTTTAAATCCACTGGTAGTTTTGTTTATATATGCACAAGCACAAGTTGTTTAATGACTTGATTCCAGGTTTAGGGAAACTTCTGAACTCTCCTTTTGTGGCACATTAGGCCCAGTGTATGGGAGAAATGGAGCTGATGAAGAATGAAATAGTGGGTAGCATTCTTGAGGGGTTTCTCAGACAACAGTTAGGCAGTGAACTGAGTCCCAGGAGGTAATTGTGATATCCCCAGGAGGAGATTGCAGAAATTCCCAGCAAAAACCATGCCAACCATCACCCAGTAGTGAATGCATGTCCAAAGGTGTGTCCAAAGTCCGTTTTGGGGGCAGGCCAGTTGGTTTATTTCCAGGGGTAAAATTCTAAATAAAAGCTCAACAACTTTGGTCGGCCCCTTGGTCGGCCCTCACAACCCTTCACTTCATCAAATCTGCCACTCTTTGAAAAAAAGTTGGACTTCCAGTTGGGCGCCCAGTTATGGCGGATGAGAGCTCTTTTGGCTGAAAGAGCCCAAGTGCACTGAAGGCTGGGGAGACCACAAAAGCTTCACGGCACCCCGGAAACAACCTCAGATTGAGCATTCTGAGAACCTGGTGTTCCTGTGGGTGCCCAGAACGACTCCCCCGCTCCCCGGTAGGCTCTTAAAAAGAGCTCCGAGAGCGAGCGGGGTTGGAGATGGGGGCACTTGGGAATAGACTCACTTTCTTCACTGCATGAAGCTCCGAGTCCGGCGATCGTGAACGGCCAATTTCTCCAAAATTTATTCAGAAAATTGTGAGTAAAAAGGATATAAATTCAGACAATAAATTTTACAGGAAAGGGACTTAAATATGGAGGTCGGTTGCTTCCCGCTGAACAAGAGAGAAAACAGCTACCGCAGCCCAAAGCCGCGAATTAAAATAGGACTTTTAGAAGACTTTCAAGTTAAACTTTCATAACCCCCCTTTTAGCAGGAGGAAGGGGGGAGAAAAAACTTTTATCTAAATAATTCCTGCATGAAATAGACTGGTGAAAAATTGCCCTTTTCTTTTCAGAAGCGGATCGCCCGGTGGGGAAGGCTAGACTCCATTGTAACATCACAAAGGAACAGGGTGCTTTCAACTTTTGATTTCCTCTTTGGGGAAAACAAAGTAACTGCAGCTACCTGAACTGGAAAAAAATATTACTAAAAGTGTCTCTTGCCCTCTAAAAACAATTTCAAAGTGGAAAAGCACTTTTTTGAGGTCCATTTGAGGAATTAAAGGTGTAAAAGTAAAGTTAAAGAAGGGAGGCACTGCTGAATTTTTTATAGGGGCTTTATAGGGGGTTGTGGTGGGAACCTGCTTTCTTCTTTGCTGTCATTTAGTCCATAAATTCGCAACAGAAGATATTTATCGCCTTGTGCTGTAATTGTGTTGGAAGATTGGGAAAAGTTGTGGAAGAAGGGGGTTACGTTTACTGCATGTACTATATTAAAAGAAAACATCATGAAAATGATGTATAGATGGTACTTAACCCCAGTAAAGTTAGCAAAGATATACCACATGAATGATAATACATGCTGGAAATGTAGAGAAAAAGAAGGTACTTTTTTCACATGTGGTGGATGTGTCCCAAGGTGAAAGACTTCTGGGAAAAGATTTATAATGAATTGGGGGGGAAAAAGGTTGAAAAATACATTTATTAAGAAACCAGCAGCCTTTCTACTTGGAATAATAGGAATGGAATTCCCCCCAAAAAATGTCAAATTATTTTTGTATGCCACCACAGTGGCAAGACTGCTGTTAGCCAAAAATTGGAAATCCCAAGAAATCCCATTGGTGGAAGAATGGCAGATGAAGATGTTGGATTTTTTTGGAGCTAGCCAACCTGACTGGAAGAATCCGCGACCAGAAGGAAGAGGAATATCAAGAAGATTGAAAGAAATTTAAGGACTATTTAACTAAATATTTTAATATAAATAATTAGAAGTCACTTGAAAGTACCAAAAAGGTCTGGGATTAAAATAGAATTCAATTGTAAGTAAATTGGATTTAGAATAGTAAGAAAAGAGAAGAAGATAGTTAATTGTTGGAAATATTTTAGTTGAAGAATGATATTGGAGAACTATTATATGCAGACACAATGAAATTCAGAAGGGAGGGATTTGAGGAAGTCAATTAACAATGTAAGATAAATTGGGATTTTCAAGTGATATGTGTTTATTTTATTTTATTGCTTTTCTTTTTTAGTATTGTAATGTGTTTACTTTTGTGTGTTTTCTTTTCTTTTTTCTATGTTATATTTGTTATAAGTGTGAAAAACTTAATAAAAAATTTTGGGGGGGAAAGAAAGAAAAAAGTTTGGACACCACTGTAAATACAGATGGAATGGAGATCGCGATTCTTGAAATGCAGTGGGGTGCCTCCAAACAAGCAAACTACAAAAATAAATGGAAAATAAATATCTGCTCCAAAGCAGGGTGAGATTGGGGATCCCTGTCTGTACTTCTTAATTACTCTGTATCGTACTAGAGAGTACTATATGGCATGCTATAGGTGTGTGAAACTGTGTATGTGACCCAAGAATGGAAAGGGTGCACAGCTTTGCTAGTTATATTATGGGCTGATTTAGACAACAGGTGCCCACAATGACAATGAAATTAAATATCTCTCCATTAGCATGTTCGCCTTCTTCAGTGAGTAATCTAAGTTATCATAGTGCACAATGGCAGAATATAAATACTTTAAGCAAATGAACAAATGCTTCTGAGCACTTCAGGGACATCTATGGATTGCTGCTGTGAGTCATTAACATTACCAGTAATAGGTTGGCTTCTCTCTAACTGAAGAGGAAATCACATTTAATTTTGCAAGTGGTCCCCCCCCCCCAAAAAAAAGCCATTAGCACATGGTAGACTTAGATACATGTCCTAAAGCCCATTCTAATATGGTAAAGCACAAGGCAGATATTCTGATCCCAGGACGTTCTTTCTCAGCTTCCCTTCACAAGTGTCTTGCACTATTTTTTCCGCTTTCAAAGCAAAAAAGTATAGCACAGTACAGCTGAGATTTTGCAGATATGTTTTCCAGCTACATTGCTATACCTGGAAGCACAATTGTTGGGAGAGTATTGCCACCCCTGCAATTATTGAAATAATTGTTTCTCTCCTCACCACCTGCTTTCTGAGGCCCTGTGGATACACAGATACTACTTGCAAAATATTTTGCATGTGTTTGATGTAATACCTGCCAACTATTAACTTGTATAAATAAGGCATTTGAAATACATTGTCAAGACTGCAGGAAAAGACAGTGTTGATACTGTCTATCTAAGATTTTTGTGGTCTAAAGAACCAGTATTGGGTGGAGGTGTGTGTGTGTGTGCGTCTCAGTTTGACCACACTGTTGCAGATATTGGTAGACTATTACTTGCTTTGACTTTGGTGCTATGCTGCAGTTAAATGATCTATTAACCTCACTCTTGTAGCTAGTTCACTGAAGGAAAAAGTGTTGTGCAGTACATAGGTCATGACATTAGGCTAAATGAGGCACCAGTTTCAACAAATGAGTAAGTTCAGCTTGGAAAGAGAAAAGGCTTCTCTCTGGGAGGTCTGCTGTAGCTTAGGTTGCAATTCTGTGTGCTAGAGACTTCTATCCAGTTTTGGCCACTGTTGGGTGAAGTGCTTTGCTGGTTTACAAAACAGTTATGCTACTCCTTCTATTGCTACTCCTAACTCCTCACACAGTTCAGCAAAGTATGATATGTAGCCACACTTCAGAAAGAGATCTGGTAATGTCTGAGAAATATGAGCGAGGGGGTCATACTATTGGTGGTGTTTTTTCATTCCGTTCAGCTGCATTTGAATTCAACAGCTTTCGGGAATCTGCTGCTGATGCTGGTATTTATCTGACAAGGTAAGCACTATGCATTTTTTAGAAATATAAAAAATGTCCTTGGCTACATTTGAATAAATACAAAAAAGCCCCTCACCCCACACTTGCACACGTGTTTCAAAAATTAATTGGTATCCATTTTTTTATTATCTATTTAATTTTCAAAGGGCTTAATCACATGAAGATGCCCTATAATACTCTGGTTCATATTTTTAAAAAATGAAATAGAAATCATTTTAATATGATAGCTGATTCAGAGAATATGCCAAAATCTACATGCAAATATTCTCAGAAAGAGAATGGCAGAGCCACTGACCATCCTTCAAAAAGCTAAACAACTTTGGCTGATATCTTAAAAAAAGCTCTACCCCAGGCGCCAGCAGGGGTTGCTATGCTGCCATCTGTGCTGGATCCAAATGGAAGAAGCAATATGGTTTTGGTTGTTAATGCATCGAGCCCCTCACTCCTATGTTCATGTTGCATGTTATGTGTATATCCCAAAGACACTACAGTCTCAGCTGACATCCATTCCAAGGAAACTAAACACTAGAAAAGCATTTACTTCGGCATGGGGGGGGGGGTAGTGAAATTTTGAGACTTTGTGCAATGAATAAGAAAAATATGATTTTTTTATGGCTCATTGTTTATTGAATACTTATACAGTGGTGCCTCGCAAGACGAAAAGAATCCGTTCTGCGAGTCTCTTCGTCTTGAGGTTTTTTTCGTCTTGCGAAGCAAGCCCATTAGCAGCTTAGCAGATTAGCGCTATTAGCGACTTAGCGGGCTTAGCGGATCAGCTGATAAGCGGCTTAGCGGCTTGGGAAAAGGGGGGGGGAGGAAAAAAACCCCGCAGGAACTCGCAAGACATTTTCGTCTTGCGAAGCAAGCCCATAGGAAATTCGTTTTGCGAAGCGCCTCCAAAACGGAAAACCCTTTCGTCTAGCGGGTTTTCCGTCTTGCGAGGCATTCGTCTTGCGGGGCACCACTGTACTAGCAATTCAATAACTCAAAACTATATACGTATGCAAATGTCATTACACTTTGATGTTCACATTTGAATGCAATTAAAGTTGCATGGTCAATGTAATCTCATCCTTTTAGTTCTGCCTCTTTCATTGGAAACACGTATTAGAAATACTGTACTGACATGTCTCACATTTTTTCTATAAGTAGTTGCCAGCTGAAAAATTTGTAACTATCAGTCCAATCCATGTTGTAGGATCCTACCTAAGAATATCCAACATTTCCTGGCTTTTTGGTTTGCCATTATTGAAGTCAACAAGAATCCAAAGCTTTTACCTAATGTTACCCTCGGTTTCCGTCTACTTGACAACTTCTGCGATGGAAGACTCACTTATTTCACAACAATGCAGTTGCTCACATCAGGAGGTGTTAGGACCAATAATTATAACTGTGATACAAAGAATAGTGTCTTGGCCATTGTTGGGGGACTTGCATCTGAAAACTCCATTGAAATATCAAATATTGCGAGCACCTACAAAATGGCTCAGGTATGGACTTTTGGATTGGGAAGAGGGGTCATGTACTTTCAGAGGACTATTCATTCATCAAAATGATTCATTTATTAAACATTCATCCTGATTTGCTTAGACAAAGCACTGTAAAGGTTAGTTTTGCAGTCTTAATTGAGCATTCATTCTGATTGCAAAATAATAAGCATTCACCCTCATTTCTTTGTGCACATTTTATATGTGTTGCTGCTAATTGTATGTATACACCCAAACACATGGTTTTTCTTATATTGTTTATATTGGCTGAAACAGAATTTCATGTAAGCAAACAACCTGCAAGGCTTTCAAGAACATTTGCAAAATTTTCACTATATTTTCCTCCCCCATCCTGGATGTTTTAGCTCTTTTCACTTGATTCATTGCAACTATATATATGCTTGTGCTTATAATTACCTTAGCAGACCTTACAAAAGATAAGTGATAGAGATGGCTAGAGATGGATGCATGGAGATAGCTAGACAGCTAGCTAGACTTTCGTCAAAGGCAAAACAAATGCCATGGATCTGCACAAAATCAAAACCCTTTGAAATTAACAACATACAATATTACATTAGAGATCAAAGGGCCAGTTTGTTTCCTTACCATTTTGAGTCAACAGAAGATAACACTGGGATTCATGGTCTTACATGTCTTGCAATTTAAGCTCCTACTTGGACTCAGAGGGCAAGCTGTGGGTGAGAACTCCCCTCCCCCTGAGTATGGTTTCTTGATTTATGAACAATGTATCATTCTTTTGCACATAAATGTTCATAGGGAACAATCCCTCCTCCATAGTAAAGTATTATCCTCAGATTCCCAGCTTTCCACTCATCCACACTTTGTCACGTGCCAAGAAATAATGAGTTCGAGTTTTCTGCTTGTCCCACACTTTCTAGGCGCAGGTGTGACTGGTTTTGCTCTTGCTTTACCACTTTTACTCGGAAAACCCACTCTCTAGAGATAAATTGGAGCAAATGTTAATCCAGAGAAAACCTGTCTGACATTTGCTCCAGTTGAGTGATAAAGATCAAGTTTTCTCCAGGGGAAAGTGGTAAGGTGAGGTCAATTCTTGATGAGCCCTTTGTTGAGAGAGAGAGAGAGAGAGAGAGAGAGAGAGAGAGAGATTCTTGTATTTTTAGAACCTGAGATGTGAAACAAAATGTAGACATGATTCTCCTTGTGTGTGAGAAATTAGCCTTATCCTTTTTTTCCAGCATTGCTTCCCCAATCTTGCCTCCCGCTCAAAATTCCTGTGAATGCCCATGTGTATATAATGAACCAGCTATTGATCTTTTGTGTCTATTCTGAGTGGCAGCAGCTCAGCAAATTCTTAAAGAGGTGTTTGTCGTGAGTCACTTGAACTTTAGATGCACAGGACTGAAGATGGTACCTTCTGAACATTCAGTGACTATGTACCATCAAACACATCGAAATGGCCCTGTGCAACTCTTTTGCAACAGAGGATTGGCAGATATAATCCCAGTTTGCTTTCAGGCATCTTCTAAACATGGTATTATTCAGGAAGACCTTTTGAACCTGCAAATCTTTGCCAGCCATATTTTACATTTATAGATACTTAAATACTATATATTAGATTTTGTTAAATATTAGACCAACCTAATTAACTTTAGTATTTTCCAGTTCCAGTAGTGAATATGTTTATGTGGCTAACTTTCTCTGTTTGTTGTTACAGGTAAGGCTTTACTAGTGAGTGGTTGTACTAGTGAGTAACTCCAAAGCTATCAATGTAGTATGCTTCATCTATGGGTATTCACTAGTAATGTCTAATACAGGGATCACCAACCCATGGATGCCCTTGAGCCTCTTTCTTTCTTTCTTTCTTTCTTTCTTTCTTTCTTTCTTTCTTTCTTTCTTTTCAAACACTTTCATTGGGTTTTAATAATGACAGGCAGATATAAAAGGAATAAGTGAAATAAAATAAAATTAGGCCAAGTGGCAAAGAAGCGATCTCTGAGCTTTCATGGGGGGGGGGGTGGAGTAAGTCTCTAGTCCTCCTTGAAAACAAAATGTTCAAGTAACCCTCTAGACAATTTTTGTGAGGCAACCAGGCTACTCCTACGTCTTAGGGTTTTAGTCAATAATGAAGTCAAAATGAGCTAGGCAAAATGAATCAACTGGGTCCTAAATAATTGCTTTTTCACCTTTCCATTTAATGCACTTTTCCTTTTCTAATGCCTACCTTACTCTCAAAGCACTTCAGGGACATCTATAGATTGCTTCTGTGAGTCATTAACATTACCAATAATCGGTTGGCTTCTGTCTAACTGAAGAGAAAATCACATTTAATTTTGCAAGAGCCCCCCCCCCCCTGCTAAAAAAGCCATGAACACATGGTAGACTTGGATACATGTCCTAAAACCCATTCTACTATGGTAAAGCACAAGACAAATATTCTGATCTCAGGACATGTCTTTCTGAGCGCTTCCCAGTTACTGCACCTTTCCTGCTTCTACTTTTTTAATGCCCCCTCCCGCCTTACTCTTAAAGATGCTCTTCACACACAATAGAAAACCTATATATTTTCATAAATGCTAACAGCAACTTCTAAGCCCTCATTCTGCTAATACAGATCTTGAGCACCTCATCCAGTTTTGCCTTACAGTTATTTGGATGGGAAATACTGTTTCCGGAAGGACTGCGGAATTTTAAATCAACACCTTACATGTGGCCTGTGTTCTCCTCCAGCTCAGTTATGGTTCATTTGATCCAGTGCTAAGTGATAAAACCCGATTCCCTTTCTTCTATCGGATGGTACCAAATGAAGTCATGCAGATTAAAGGGGTAATCCAGTTACTCCTGCATTTCTCATGGAAATGGGTTGGTCTCATTGCTCCAGATGATCACAGTGGAGAAACCTTTGTTCAGACTCTGAAGGGATTGCTCACTCAGCATAATCTTTGCGTGGCTTTCACTCATAGAATCTTGGAAATAACCTCTGCCAGTGACACAGATATAGAAAAGGAAGAGGCAAAAATGTATCACACATTCTCTCAAACCAAAGCCAATGTGGTTGTTGTATGTGGGGATTCCCAATCCCTAATGCTATTTACTTTCTGGATAGATTTGAATTATCAAGGTGCTCAAATGGCTCTCGTAGGGAAAGTTTGGATCATGAATGCCCAGTGGGACTTTACTGCAGTGGACTCTCAGAGTTTCTGGTCTCTAAAACATTTCCATGGTGCTCTGGCTTTCACAATTCACACAACTGTTGTGCCAGGTTTCCAAGATTTTCTTAAGGCCTTTAATCCTCAGCGATATCATCCAAAAGACGTGTTCATGAAAGAATTCTACAAGAAAGTATTTCACTGTGGAGTTATCTACTCTGATAGGACCAGTGAGATAAGATGTTCAACAGAGGAACACCTGGAGTCTCTGCCAGGAGCTGTGTTTGAAATGAGCATGTCTGGTCAGAGCTATAGTGCCTACAATGCTGTTCATGTCATAGCATATGTTTTACATGAAATGCACTTATCCACCTCCAAGCACATAAAGTTGGGGAAAAGAAGCAGATTCGGACTGAGGAATGTGCAGCAGCAGGTAACATGTTTCAATATTTATTATTCTTTTATTGATAGATGATGCTGATCCTGATAGTGATGATGTGACCAAAGTCAATTTGCCCAACTTGATGCCCTCCCTAATTTGAACTGAAAATCCCATCATCCTTGATCATTCTCCAGGCTCTAAGATTTCTCCAACAATCCCTACCATATGATGTGATTGTTTTGTTTTGTTTTAAAAAAGCTACACCATATGTTAAGAAACATCAGGTTTAACAATAGTGCTGGGGAAGAGATATTTTTTAATGAGCACCAGGAGTCTACAACTGGATATGATATTGTGAATTGCTATGTGTTCCCTAATGGATCCCTCATTCGAGCTAAAATTGGAATAATGGACGCCCATACATCAGTACACAAGAAGTTTATCATTAAAGATAATGCAATAACTTGGAACAGTTGGTTCAACAAGGTGGGTTATTTTAGTCATTAATATTATATGCACAAATAACAAAGTCCTTGTGTCATGCTTCATAAGCCATAAGTTCTGCACCACCCACATGCAAGAGGAGACATCAGCAGTGTAAGAAGTTCCCCCAGATATCTAGAAAAGTTGGGGAGCCTCTAAGCCCCTGCAACTGGCACTTGGGACTCTCACTAAGCCACACTCCTATTTCCTCTGCTTTGTACCCTCCTTTAGAGTTTTTGCCTCACTAGAATGTGCCCTTGAATGCCCACCATCTATTATACAATGGTGTGAGGGAATCACATTTGAGCATATTTTCTATAGACATCAATTTTACTTGAATACGTACTTCGACATCTAGAGGGTTTATATGAATTCATACTTTCAACTTAAGATGCATGTTCTGATGGTTACTATGTCCACAAAATAACCTATAGTGTTTTGTTGTTGTCTTTTTATTAGTATTTTTAAATTTTTCTTTCGTTCTTCACTTTCAGTGATTTCCCCCCTTCCTTTTCTTACTTAAATATGAAAATAATAGAAGGAAGGAAGGATTGCATGGATAAATTTGCCCCCAACAGAATTGTGATGTGTCATTCCTTAGTCATATGCCAGTAAATAGTGTGACCTTTATTTGAGTCAGGGGTAAGAATGTAATACAACTAGTACAATAGTCTCTGGTGTTCCCTATGTCACTATTCACAGGATTACACCTATCTACCCCAAGTGAAGGATTAGCATTCTCCACCAGCAATACTTTAATCACCTTATTTTTCTATTTAGGCCCTGCCCCGTTCTGTGTGTTCTGAAAGCTGCCATCCTGGATACAGCCAGAGAGTTCAGGAGGGTAAACAAGTCTGCTGCTATGATTGCACTCCATGCCCAGAAGGGATGATTTCTAACCAGACAGGTAGGAAAGTCCTGGAGGCCCATAGTTCTTTCAGTACTAAGTATGGGGCTGGGTGAAATTTCTTTCTCCACTTCGCAACCCAATTTGCATGAAGCGAAGGTGTGTGGACAAGTGGGCAAGATTTAGAGTGATGGAAAGAAAATGCCCAGGCTCTGTAACATTTGGCTGGGTTGCCCCTGAGAATGAGACTGCATGATGATGCATTGCCATTCCTAGCACTGTAAATCTGACTTTAAAAAGAGAAATCTTCATACAAACTACCATAAGTTATAGCCTGAAGAAGGGAAGTGCATGAATGCCAACTAATTCCTCTGGGTAAGCAACAAAGTTAAAATTCAGCAAGCCTAGCAGCAATGAAGCTGAAAGCCCTTCCCCACAAAAAGAAAACAACTAAATATTAAAAACAACTAAATATTTAAAACTTTGTATCAGGGCTACCTAAGGTGGTGTAGTCAAGATATACTTGAACTCCAGCTCCCATCATCCCTGACCATTGGTCATGCTGGCTGGGAATGACGGGAACTGTATTCTAACAATATCTAGAATATTGGCTACCCCTGCTCTACATACATTTCTGATGGGCTTTGCCCACAAAATCCTTGTTCCCTGATTCTACTTTGATTTCACCTGGTATCTTACATCACTGACAGTTTCTACTCTTTTAAAAGATGCAGATCATTGTGACAGATGTCTAAATGAGCAACGCTCCAACCAAGAACGGAATCAATGCATTCCAAAAGTAATTCACTTCCTCTCATATGAAGAACCTTTGGGAATGGCTTCAGCTACCTGTTCCCTCATGCTGTCTTTAGTCACTGCTCTGATACTTCAAATATTCATTAAGCATCAAGACACTCCAATTGTCAAAGCCAACAACCGAGATATCACCTACATTCTGCTTGTTTCTCTCCTGTTTTGTTTCCTCTGCCCCTTGCTCTTTATTGGTAGGCCAAGGAAAGTGACCTGCCTTCTCCGACAAACAGCATTTGGGCTCATCTTCTCTGCTGCTGTTTCTTCTTTGCTGGCCAAAACCATCACTGTGGTCCTGGCTTTCAAAGCCACACAGCCAGGAAGCAATATGAGGAAATGGCTGAGGAAAAGAGTATCCAACTCCATTGTCTTGTTCTGTTTCCTTGGCCAATTTGTAATCTGCACTGTATGGTTAGGAGCAAACCCTCCCTTCCTGAGCTTAGACATGCACTCTGAAAGTGGACAGATCATAGTTCAGTGTGATGAAGGATCAGTCACTATGTTTTATTGTGTCCTCAGCTACATGGGCCTTTTAGCCATTATCAGTTTTCTGGTAGCTTTCCTTGCAAGGAACCTGCCAGATAGTTTTAATGAAGCTAAATTTATCACTTTCAGCATGTTGGTGTTTTGCAGTGTTTGGGTCTGCTTTGTTCCTACTTACCTCAGCGCCAAAGGGAAATACATGGTAGCTGTGGAGATCTTCTCCATCTTAGCCTCTGCTGCAGGTTTACTTGGCTGTATCTTTTTTCCAAAATGTTATATTGTCATTTTGAAACCTAGTCTTAACACTAAAGGGCATCTCATAAGGAAATCCGACTAGTATCATCTTTGTGGCATCTTCTTCATTTTCTCATCAGAAATCAACCTCTGTTTTGAGCCTAAACTCATCTTCCAGAATAAAGCATAAAGCAAAAATGGGGGGGGGGGGGTTGTATCATGAAAAAGGCAAGTTCTAGAAATGTATTTATATGTTTTCAGATTAGGTTTGTGTTAATTTGAAAATATATTTTGAAAGTAAGGAAGGAAAATACAGTGAAGTTACTCACTTTCCCCTCCCATGCATACACATCAACATGAGTCAGTCAAAACTGATAAACATGGCAACTAAATTGTACATATGTCAATCTATCACTCATTTATTCTGGTCTTTACTCTGACCCCAAAAGTCATGAGGTTCATCAACATTTCTCCAGTCTACATGTTATTTCCAGATACCTGATCATGTTTATTTATTCTATCTCACTGTCACTAAACACTGAGAATGATATGCTGTCATTTCTGATGTGAGGCATGTCAATTGTGAGGGGATAATTGAAATAAGTTATTTCCAATGTACCAGCACCAAGTTCTTATAACAACAATTTCAGGGAAAGGAAGTCATTATGAGATTGGTATCTCATAAATTGGGTCCCATGGGCCAAAGGGGAATCTCAATGGGAAGTGAAAACATTAACCAGTCCTACTGAGAAATAACAGGCCATACATTAATAGGAAAACAACATCAATGGTGCTGTTGACCCTGTTGCATTAGAATTAGTGTATAAATAGTTACCTCACAATGTTGCTTTAGAATTCAAGAAGATCACCAAGCAATACTAATGGATGATCTAACTATAGACAACCTGGATTTCTGCCATCTTTCTTTAGATTGAGAATAGTTGTATTTTTAATGCTTCACAGTGGTACATGGTGTAATCATTTTTGGAATAAAACTTCTTACCTGTCTTCCATGCTAAGTTTTCTATTCTTGAGAGAAATTAAATGCACCTTCAGATATCTGCAGTGCTTATGAGGTGTGTGTGCATTCAGATTATCTAGGAGGCAGCTGAGGAAGGTGTATAGGTGAACCTCCCATGATTCTTTAAAAATTAAGGCAGGAAGAATTGGGTATTTGTTTTTAAAAAAATCATATTGAGAGGCAGACAATGACTAACTTGGGCAAGAAAATCCCTTTGGCACACTGACAAAAAAGGTAAGATTTTTTTTTTGGGGGGGGAGCATATAGCGATGGGCCATCTTGCCCATTGCCCTAAGGACCCTTAATAGATTATCTCAAAACAGATGTGTGCGAAAGCTATGGAGTGTAAATGGCCCACACTGGAATAGAGTACTTGCAAATCTTTCTGCTTCAATAGAAGAATATAAAAAGATCACATTCTCAGAGTCTTCAGCACATGGGCATTAAAACACTGCTTGTTGTTTCCAGTTGAATTCTGTTTTGAAATGGTCACTTGAAATGTCTTTTTGAAAGTCTCTTGGTGTTTTGCTCAAGTAAAAAACTGATAAGGAGAGGTCTGAATCATAGCACAGTCCCAGAGCCCATGTTTTGCATGCAGAAGACGCCAGGTAAAAAGTATGATGTAGCAAGAGTTGGAATGGGGAATAAATTTGGTAGTGTGTTAATAACTTTGAGCATCATCAGAAAACAGCTCTCAGTCATTCATTTGTTTTCCTAAAAACAGGTTTCCCCACTGAGATTGCAATCCTATACACATTTAATTGGGAGGAGGCCCCAGTGAACTCAATGGGACTTATTTCTGCAAAGATGTGCATAGTATTGTGCTGTAAATCAGAAGCTTTTTCTGTATTCTATGGTGAGCTGTGGTCCTTCTGCATTTTGCTTACTATGCTTGAAAGGAGCAGGAGTGCAGCCCATATCAATTAAAATCAGTACTAATGGACCTACAGTCCAATTACATATCAAGAAGTACTGACATTCACATCAAACCTAATTAGAATTAAATAAGAGGGAAGACTTGCCTGGGATCTTTATGTCTGGGGTATGAAGATTTTATTTTTCAGGATGGTTAAAACAAAAAGGGACTGCAAAGAGCTCTAACTTATCCAAACTGAGTAAATACGCAGTAAGATGGCAAATGCAATTCACCATAAAGAAGAGTAAAGTGATATATGTCAGGGAAGGGAGGAATTTTAATTTCACTTATGCATTCATGGGGCCTGAAATGGCAGTGACTCACCAGGAATGAGACCTTGTAGTGAAACTGAATAACTTAATGAGGTTGACAACCCAGTGTGTGGAAGATATAAAAAAGTCAAATTCCAAGCTAGGGATCATTATTTTTAAAAATGAAAATAAAACTGCTGTTCTACAAATAAATGGTTTGATTGCATTGGAACAACGTGTAAGGTTCTGGTCATCACCTCTAAATTATACAGTATAGTAGGGATAGGTTCTGGAAATGGAAACCAAATAAAATAAGGTGATGGAGTGACTAAACCATGAGAAAAGGTTACAGCATTTGGGAGTTTTTAATTTAGAGAAAAGGTAAATAAGACCCAACAACATAAAAGTTTACAAAATTATGGATGCCATGGAGAAAGTGGGTAGAGACATTTTTCTCCCTCTATCATAAGGCTGTAATTTATGGAAATCCAGTGAAGATGAATGTTGGAAGATTCATGACAGATAAAAGGAAGCACTTCTTCATGCAACACATATTCAAACTATGGAACTCGTTCCCATGGGAGGCAGTGATGTCTACCAACTTGGACAGATTTAAAAGAGGATTGGACAACTTCAATGTGGATAAGGCTATCAATAGCTACTAACCGTGATGGCTATGCTCCGCCTCTACAAGTAGGAGGCAGTATGCTCCTGGATACCAGTTCCTGGCAAGCTGAGAAAGGTAGAGTGCATTTGTGCTTGAACCCTGCTTGCAGGTTTCCCACAGGTATCTGTGTGGCCACTGTGAGAATAGGAAGCTGAAGTGGTTGGACGACTGGCTTGATCCAGCAGGTTCTTCTTATGTTTTCATGCTATGTTCACACTCTTTGTGTGAATGTTGCCCAAGTGGAAGTGCAGCCCTTGGCCTGAAATATATTTGCTACCCCTGCTCTAGGGTGTGACACAAGAATGGTAACCTGAATAGATGAAAAAGAACTTGCTGTTACATTACAAATGTAATCCCCAGCTGCCCTGTGAGTGTAAACGCCATAACATGTATTATTAATATCTGTCTGAAGCTAGGTTTTTGCTACTTGTTATTAAGAATATATTATATTACTTTTATTTTGAAGGTCATTAACAGATACAATATGGTCTCAGAAAACCAAACTTCTGTGAATGAATTCATCCTCCTTGGTTTCTCTAATCCTCAAAGGCTTCAGACTTTTCTTCTGGCACTCTTCCTATTGCCATACATCTTGGCCATATGTGGGAACATCACAATTATCACCATTGTTCAGTTACATCAGAAGCTCCAAACTCCCATGTATTTATTCCTAAGCCACTTGTCTTTAATAGAAATTGGACACATGACAAACACTATCCCCAAAATGTTGTTCGACTTCTTAAAAGACAGGAAAGTGATCAGCCTGGTTGGTTGCTTCACACAGCTTTACTTCAACCTCTTCCTGGGCCTGACAGAGAACTTCCTGCTGGTGCTTATGGCTTATGACCGCTTCTTAGCCATCTGTAACCCTATGAACTATACCACAGTGATGAACAATAGAGTCTGTAAATCTCTGATACTTGGGTGTTGGGTGGGAGCTTTCCTTGCTCCCTTGCCCCCAACCATTTTTCTTGCCAGGCTGAATTTCTGTGGGCCCAATATAATCAACCATTTCTTCTGTGATCTCGCCCCAGTGCTGACTCTTCCGTGTAGGGGGAAATCATTCATTGAATTTTTCTTTTTCATGTCCATTTCTTCAATGGTTTTGGGTTGCTTTTGCTTGATTACGGTGTCTTATATCAACATCATTGTGACTATACTGCGGATGCCATCCAGTGGGGGGAGGCGTAAAGCCTCCTCCACTTGCACTGCCCATCTTAGTGTAGTATTAATATATTATGGCTCAGTCATCTATATGTATGTGAGGCCTTCAGCAAGGGATATCCATAATACAGACAAAGTAGTCTCTGTCTTCTATTGTGTGGTGACACCATTTCTGAACCCTTTCATCTACACCTTGAGGAATACTCAGGTCCATGAAGCATTTAAAAGCATAATAGTAAAGAAGAGAATATTCTATTAAGGTATGCTCAATTTTTAAAAACTTCTTTATTTAATGCCAGAAATACAAATTCTAATACAGATACTACGTGTTACTGAAATGCCATCATTTCTTATTGCAACAAACTAAATACTTGAATATCATATAGATATATATGATATAGATTGTTGAAAAATTATGTTGTTTGTTTGAATATATTTTATTATTTTACAAGAATGAATAAAACATAACCATTTTATTCCATCCCGGGAATCCTTCTTTTGTTTTAACAAAGTGTGCTAATTCCACCAAAAGAACATGAGACATTTCTAAATTCCAGAAATAATGAATCACAATAAATGAATACTTCATTTATGTAAGCTAAAATAAATCAACATTATATTGATATTATAGCTACATCAACCAGGCAAAGTACACAACTTAGTGAAATCCAAAATGCAGCGGGGGAAATTGCATTCTATGTAAAAAGAGTGTTGTTGTTGTTGTTTAGTCGTTTAGTTGTATCCAACTCTTTGTGACCCCATGGACCAGAGCATGTCAGGCACTCCTGTCTTCCACTGCCTCCTGCAGTTTGTTCAAACTCATGTTCGTAGCTTTGAGAACACTCTCAAACCATCTCATCCTCTGTCGTCCCCTTCTCCTTGTGTCCTCAATCTTTCCCAACAACAGGGTCTTTTCAAGGGAGTCTTCTCTTCTCATGAAGTGGCAAAAGTATTGGCACCTCAGCTTCAGGATCTGTCCTTCCAGTGAGCACTCAGGGCTGATTTCCCTCAGAAAGAGTGTATAAGGTTCAGAAAAATGAGTACAATTTAAATACATACTTTTTGTACATTCTTTCAAAAATACCCAAGCAAAATGGGTTGGGATAGAACTATGATTGGGCACTGAAATTGGACAGAATTAGGGTTCTCAGTATTTCCTTAATAACAAGAATAACAAGTCAAGAGAGACAAAGAAAAATCCATTATGTGAATCACAATGGGTAGATGTTTCATAAATTGGCTCCCATGAGCCAATTGTGGCTCTGCATGGAAATATAAAGATTTTTTTTTAAAAAAAAAAACACTACTGGGAGAAAGCACAACATGCATTCCAGTAGGAAAACACCATCTACAAAGTAAGGACATCATAAAACAATCACCTTATTCATTTTTTAAGAGTGCTTTAAGTAGATTGCCAAACAATGCTAATGGACTTTAGACTATTTATACTCCTTCCACCTTTCTTCAAGTGGGAAATAGTTGTTTTCATTTTATACTTAACAATATTTAGCAATTTATTGAGTTCAGCTTCTATTTTTCTTTGTATGCAGTATTTTCTGGTCTTGAAAGGAATTAAATGCACCGTCAGATATCTGCCATAGTTACAAGGTTTGTGTGTGCTCAGATCATTCATCTGGTATCTGAGAAACATGTAAAGATGATCCTCCTGTAGTTTTGGTTTTAGGGGGATCCAGTAGATAGGATTGATTTCAACATCTTTTAAGTATTATTTTAGTTCAAAGTGAGAAGAAAATAAGGGTCAGATTGGGCAAGAAAATTAGGTAAGAGTTGAAAATATGTAGCAAGAGGCCACTTTCTATAATTTATCATAATATCGAGGACCTTAAAAGGATATGAGCAATGATATGTATGGTCTGTGAATGGTCTGGACCAGTAGAGGGTACTTGCAGATCTTTCTGTTTGAGTGGAGAACTATAGGAAAGTTACACTTTTGGGGTCATCAGCACCATGACTAAGCAATGCTTGATGTCTCTAGTTGATTGCTCCAAAATTGATTTTAAGCTTTTTGAGCTGTTTCTGCTGCTTTTTCCATTGAGTTGCCATACATTACCCCTGATGCTATTTTTACACCTGAAGACCAGGACATGTCAGGAATTTTCCTGATGTATGGCAAGCCTACATGAAAGTCTTTTGATGTTCTGCTCAAATAGGCAAAGGCAAAGATAGGCAAGGACCATTCTAGAGTGGTAGAGTATATGCTTTGGATGCAGAGATCCTTGGGTTCAATGTGGCTCATCTAATCTAGCATCCTGTTCTCACAGTGGAAGAAGACCTGAGCACAACAACACTATCCTCTCCTATGGTTTTCAGCAACTGGTATTGAGAAGCGTACTGCCTCTGACATAAAAGCTTCATGTTCCCAAACCCTTTATGTTGAAAAGAGGTTCCAGAGTTGAATGTTGGTCATTACTCAAAGAATCTCCAAGGTTATGGCCATAATCAAAAGGCATGGAATAATGCACCATTAGTTCTTCTATGTCTCAGCAGACTGTGGCTTCTGGCTTAGGTGATAGAGAGAGGGCAATGTTAACAGACAGCAAATTGTCAGTTACTTAATTCTGTATTTCATTACCTTCCTTATTATATTATTTTCACTATTTCAGATTTCAGGCTCAGGCACCAAAATGTGTTAGTCTGGACAGTGGTGATTTCAAGGGGACTGCTTGTAGATGTGTAGATGAAGTAATCCACCCTACTGTTTGTAGGGTGAATTACTTCACAGAGGGCTAACTGAAACAAAACAATCATACTACCTAGTGTTGTAATGTAAAACTTGGGTTACCCATACTTGCACCTGCCAAGGAACTGCTTTTTGTTTATATGATTCCACAGCCCTATAAGCTCTTACAGTCACCATCATGCTGTGAGGTCACTGATTCAGCAGTGTAACCCCACATAACCTGCCCTGCTCCATATATGTAGCTGCATAATCCTCAAGTAGCTTTGAACCATTTGTGATTGTACCATCCAGCTATGGGGGAACTCTATGTTGAAATGCAAGTTTATAAAGTGTGATTGTTGGATATGAACCATATTATTTTAGTGTATCTCACTTACTTGTTTTTGCAGGTTGATGTGCAACAATTAGCAGATCAAACTCTTCACAGCTTGGATACAATACCCTTTAGCATCCAATAACAATCAAACTGCTGAATCAAACTGCTGTTAAAAGTTTGGGTGCTGGATTTTGGGGGGGGGCGGTTATCAGGAGGGTATCAATTTTAAGTGATGTTTTTCTTCCATCACAGCCTGAGACAGACCTAGCAAAAAAGGGTGGAAACCCTGGGTGAACTCTCTCGGAAGTGTTAACACTGCCAAGAGGAATAATTGTGAGTGCTTAAGTGATCAAACTTATCTCTTATACACACCTAATTTTTTCTTTCTTTTTTTTTGTTTTAATGTCTTAACAGATAGAGGTATGATTTTAGAAAACCAAACTTCTGTGAGTGAATTCATCCTGCTTGGTTTCTCTAATCCTCAAAGGCTCCAGAAATTTCTCCTGTCACTCTTCTTTTTGGCATACGTCTTAACCATAAGTGGGAATGTCACAATTATGACCATAGTCCAGCTTCATCAGCAACTCCAAACTCCCATGTATTTATTCCTAAGCCATTTGTCTTTGATAGAAATTGGACACATGACAAACACTATCCCCAAAATGTTGTTCGACTTCTTAAAAGACAGGAAAGTGATCAGCCTGGTTGGTTGCTTCACACAGCTTTACTTCAACCTCTTCCTGGGCCTGACAGAGAACTTCCTGCTGGTGCTTATGGCTTATGACCGCTTCTTAGCCATCTGTAACCCTATGAACTATACCACAGTGATGAACAATAGAGTCTGTAAATCTCTGATTCTTGGGTGTTGGGTGGGAGCTTTCCTTGCTCCCTTGCCCCCAACCATTTTTCTTGCCCGGCTGAATTTCTGTGGGCCCAATATAATCAACCATTTCTTCTGTGATCTTGCCCCAGTGCTGACTCTTCCTTGTGGGAAAAAGTCATTCATTGAATTTTTCTTCTTTGTGTTCACTTCTTCAATGGTTTTGGGTTGCTTTTTCTTAATAATAGTATCTTATGTCAACATCATTGTGGCTATATTGAAGATGCCATCCAGTGGAGGAAGGCACAAAGCCTTCTCCACTTGCACTGCCCATCTTAGTGTAGTATTAATATATTATGGCTCAGTCATCTATATGTATGTGAGGCCTTCAGTGAAGGACATTCGTGATTCGGACAAAGTAGTGTCTGTCTTTTATTGTGTGGTGACACCATTTCTGAACCCTTTCATCTACAGCCTGAGGAACACCAAGGTCCATGAAGCATTCAAAAGCTTAATAGTAAGGAGGAGAAATTGGTATTAGACTCCAAACTCAAGGTACAATGGGAAAAAATACAGAGTTTACTCTTTCTATGCCTACCTCCCTAAATGGTATCCTTTGTTCAGTCATAAACTCAAGAATTCAGTTTTATTTTGGGCCAAAACCCAAAGCTTGCCATCCATTCACTTTCTACATATCCTTTACCAAATTGTGTTACCCTACATGTTGCTTACCAATGTTCCTAACTGCAGAAAAGAAAGTAACTTGTGGAATGTTGAAAAACATGTTGCCTTCCAGATGCTGCAGGACTAGCACATCTGTCATCCTTGACCATTAGTTATGCTGGTTGGGGCTAATGGAGGCTTGTGTTCAACAATATTTGGACAACCACAGGTTCCCTGTCTCTGAACCAAGTCACAACTAAATGTTGTTGTTGTTGTTGTTGTTGTTTTTAAATAGATCTTAATATAGACTGCAATTCTCTACACATTTACTAGGGAGTAAGCCCCACAGAGCAGCATTAAACATATTTGTAGACTGTTTTTTTTTAAACCCCACCTTATTTATAGATAAGTGTTCTAAGAAAACCTGTAAATGTTTGAGTGTTGTATCTGTATATGAGTTGAAGACTGAATAAATATTCTGTCACCCACACCTTCATGAGACAGTAGATTTCCCTTTGATTATTAAATTACAGTAATTAACATTGGTTATCTTACACATTATTAGAAATTTGCTCTTCATATATAGGTACATGCGCTTAATGTTAAGAGTTACTGCTAAATTTCAAGTTCCGGAAACTCAACCCAGCCCACCCCTCAAAATTTTTCAAAGCAAAGTTGAGGTTTTGTCTTCAAAGCAAAACTTTCAAAAGATTTCAAGGGAACCCCAATTTGTTAAAATTACCTATAAATTGTGTGTCATTCTACAAACCTATACATTGTGGCAAAAATTCATAAACACACACACACACACAGACACAATTCAGAGCAAAGTTGGTGGTACCTTTCCCTTTGAAATATCAAACATATTTCACAAGAAGGTATAACAGACAGAGCTATTTCTTAAGGGTGTTTAGTACACTCTTCCTTTATACGACACTATAGCAGAAAACAGCATGTTCTCTATGTGGCTCACGTTGCAAAATACCTAAGAAAAAATAAGGATCTCTTTAGAAACCCAGTGCCCATAATGCATTTTTTATTGAACAAGGTGATGGGTTCCTCCGTTTTCATAATGGGGTTGCACCCAATTAAATTCTACTCAGAGGTGACATATTGAAATGACCTAACATTGTCATGTTCATTCATTTCAATGGGCCTACTCTGAATCCTTAAGCTTTAAAGTATTTACCAAAACATGTGGTTTTGCTGCTTGAGAGTCTTGCTGTACTGATTGATTTTATTATCTGGTGCTGCATTTGTATTCCATACAGTTTTAGATTGTAGTGTAACATTTTTATTGCAAGCATGGGTCTGTCCTGAGAGGCAATGGAGTGCACCCCCCAGTTTCAAGTCAAACTGCTCTGTGTTAGCAGCAGCAAAGTGACCTCCCTGGGGCACAAGCCTAGGTAGTGTGTATGGAGGGCTGCCCAGATGACAAGACAGCCCCCCCTCCACATCTCACCGATATGGTCCAAAGGAAAGCAGAGCAATATTTTTGGCACCAGTAGTTGCCAGAAAGAGCTGTACAAGGCACTATCCAGCCGTCTTAGGGATTCCTTTCTGGATTTGTGTAGGGACAGTTTCAACTGCTGTTAATAAATCAATAATAAAATCAGCACCAGTATGCATTTGTAAATACTCATAAACACATGAACATGGTGTTAGAAATTTACTTTATAAGGCTATGCAATTCCTGGCTTTTCTCACAGATAACCTTGCAGAAATTCTAAATGTAAATGCAAAGCAAAATATAACAACAAAACAAGTACATGAGATCATCCTTAACAACAACTAAAGCCAATGGACTTCCTTTCTCTACTTGGCAAGCTATGTAAACATTTCCTATTGACTAGTTTCTGCAAGGCATCCTTGAAATCTTTGTTCCTCAGACTGTAGATGACAGGGTTGAGAAGTGGTGTTAGCACAGTGTAGAAGATGGAGACCACCTTATTCAGCTCTGATGAAAGACTAGCACTGGGTCGAACATACATGGAGATCATGGTGCCATAATATATCACCACCACAGCTAAGTGTGAGCCACAGGTGGAGAAAGTCTTTTTTCTTCCAGAAACAGAGGGGATTTTCAGGATAGTCTTGATGATAAATGCATAGGACACCAAGGTAAGCAAGAAACATGTGAAAAGGACCAATATAGACAGCACAAAAATGCTCATTTCGGTGGTGGAAGTGTCAGAACAGGAGAGCTTCAGCAGAGGTGGGATGTCACAGAAGAAATGATTGATTTGGTTAGATCTGCAGAAATGCAGCCTAGAGATCAGCAATGAAGGTAGCAACCCTGTGAAGAGACCAATCACCCAAGACCCTATTGCCAAGCGGGTGCAGAACTGTGTGTTCATGGCTTCTGCATAATGCAATGGGTCACAGATTGCAAGGTACCGATCATACGCCATCACAGATAATAGGAAGCACTCCGTTGCACCAAAGAAGACAAAAAAGTACAGCTGTGCCATGCATCCAATGAAGGATATGCTCTTGTTCTCCATGAGGAGGCTACTGAGCATCTTGGGCACAATGGTGGTGGTGTACCAGATCTCTAGGAAGGAGAGGTTTTGGAGGAAAGAGTACATAGGGGAATGAAGATATGACTCTAGCTTGACGACTGAAATAATAACCACATTGCCTGTGATGGTTAGGAGGTAGATAAGTAAGAACATGGTGAAGAGTAGGGTCTGCCACCCTGGAAGACTCTGGAACCCCAGAAGCCGAAATTCAGACACAGAGCTGCCATTCTTCATTTGCTTTGCTGATCTTGAGCTCCCCTGCAGGTATGCCTCAGTCACAAAATGCACCATGAATAAGAATTTAGGTTACTCAACCACCTTCCTAGAAAGACCACAGAATAACATGAGTGATAGCAGTAATAGCAGCAGGAGTGGTAAATAAAGATATTATGTTGCACCCTAGGTCAGTACAAGTACACTAAGTACACAGATTTGAACAAGTAGACCAGATCTCTCATCAATGATTCTGTTCCCAACAGTAGTCAATCAGATTCCTCTAAAAAGTTTGGAGACATGGCATGTCCCTAACACCTGCTGCTCAGGATGCTCCATTTAGCCAGGGGTGGGGGACTTGTGACCCTCCATATATCATTGGAATACAAGTCTCATGACCCCTGTCCATTGGCCATACTATTCATGACTGTTGAGAGTTGGAGTCCAATCCAGGTGGACAGCCTCCTCACCTCCTCATTTAGTTATCATGGATAATATCAATCTTAAAAAATTATTTTCCATGAATTCGACTAATTCTTTTCTGAAGCTACCTAAGGTAATGGCCATTAACACAGCTTGTAGTAGTTAATATCATGTTATTTGTTACAAGTGAAATAGTCCTTTCTTTTGTCTCCACTTAATATGAAAAAAGGAACATAACATTGCTTAATGCTATTTAAGAAAGACTCAGGAAGGGGACAGTTATCCCATACAAAAAGAATTATTATCTTTCTCCGAAGTTATGGTTATGAAGCTAGCAAACAGTGATTGACCATAGTGATGTTAACATTCAGGAGTGCATAATCAATCTACATGTACACAATAGCTCAGCCGTTCAAATCAAGAAGAAGAAGAGTTTGGATTTGATATCCCGCCTTTCACTCCCTTTAAGGAGTCTCAAAGCGGCTAACATTCTCCTTTCCCTTCCTCCCCCACAACGAACACTCTGTGAGGTGAGTGGGGCTGAGAGACTTCAAAGAGGTGTGACTGGCCCAAGGTCACCCAGCAGCTGCATGTGGAGGAGCGGAGACGCGAACCCGGTTCCCCAGATTAGGAGTCTACCGCTCTTAACCACTACACCACACTGGCTCTCAGTTGTTGAATGGACATCAACAAATGTCCATTCATTTTACAGCAAGAGATGTACATGTGTAGAGAGAGTTTGCACCTTTCTTCAGCGAAATGTGTCAACAGGTGTCACATCACCTTCTTATGGGAAGTCATCTGTGTAAAATCTGTAACAACTGTGTGACATGAACAACAGGTACAATCAAAACTCATATTTTGCATGAATTTGTAAAATTACATTTCCCCCTATATATTTGCTATTTTCACAGATATAATGTCTTCCTACCATAATGTCTGAATAATGATAATGAAAATGAAAATATTTAATCATGGGTTTTCCCAAGGCAGTGTACCTAATGGTATCCTTTTTATGCATTGCACACTAAGCCAAAGCATGCATTAACTCACAGCAGCATGGCAGCAGCAGGACTCTTAAAGAAGCATTGAAATTGAGACCCCCCCCCCCCAGTAACCCATATAATTGTCCATTTGTTCTAAGAGGCAATGCGGTACATCTCATCAGTCCCACCCAACATGGCCAATGTTCAGGGATGATGGGAACTGTAGTCAGGCAATATATGGAGGGCACTAGATTGACTATCCTTGTGTTAAGCCATGGTTTGACTTAGCTTTAAGTCTGAACTGAACTATTGTGTAATTCAGACAATCACAAGACAAAGAGTTCTTGAGCTTGAGCAAGATTACTGCTTCGAGTGCCCTCAGATAATTTCCTGTGACCCAAATAAGCCCCATTACATTACATTACTGGAGAAAAACGGTAGAAGCCTCCCTCTCTCCTCCCTCCCCAATCCAAAATAAGGTCACCTGTATGAAAAGGTGTGTGAAGAGTTCAAGAATTCAGCTCAGGCATATCTAAAGTTTGTCAGTAGACTTTGAGACTCTTCATCTCAAGGTTGTGGGTTCAAGCCCATTTCTGCCTTGCAGGAGGTTGGACTAGCTGACCCCTGTGGTGCCTTCCAACTCTATGATGCTATGAATCCATTATATGAATCTATGAATATTATAGGATCCTTACTGAAATAATCAGAATGACATATGTCTCGCATGTCAACTCAGTAGGGCAGAACACTGAATCTTTTCAGGCTTGGTTGTACAGAAGAAAGGGGGACAGGGAAAAGTTGTTTATGTACTGCTTTATCCATTGTTTATAGGCAAACATATACAATACAAATATCCAATACAAATAGTCAAGAAATTACATAAGTAACCAAATAACTATATTAATATTTCAATCCAAAACCACTAACAAAATCAGGTCCCTAATGACTAAAACATCCATTATTAAAAACAAAAATGGGTCTTCTGAAGGCAGATGCACATCTAATGAAGCATAAAATTGAATTTAAATTTAATTAGAGGCTTCAATTTGTGTTTGGAGTTCTTAGAGGGACCTTGAGTAATGCCATATCGTTGCCAAGTTGCCTTCATAACCACTATTATACTAAAAGTATACCTATCTGAAGTAGAAGCATAGGTCCAAATATTCATTGTCAAATTCAGATAACTCACCAATTGAACTACCCCAGTTGTCTTGCAAAATAAGCAGGGGAAACAGGCTGATGATCAAAATGGTTTCATCTCATTTCAAAGAGTGAGCAAAATTTGCACCTCATTTGGAATTGCAGCTCTTAGTTAAGTCGCCAAAGCTACAGAGAAAAATGGTGGAGTTGTTTGGCCTTACTGCTCTCCAGCATCATGTGTTTTCTGGAAACAGTGGCACAGTGACTTTAAAGCTCTGGAGAACACCTTGGGGATCTTTTCTACACAGCACCAGAAGAATTCTCCAGGTGCCCACAGTGAAAATAAGACCCCATCTGTTGTGCATTAATGAAGAAGTCATGCCCAAAGCATCTAACAAGGGAAAAGCACAAAGCAAAATATCAACCCATTTGCTATTTCTATATTATAAACAGAGATTAGCCAAGAACAGAGATGGGAATTTCAGGCCCAAGGATCACTTGTCTAGGCCTGCCTGGTTCTCAATATTCTGTCCAGGCTAAACCCGCTACCAAGCCACACCTCTCACCAACCTTAATTTTAATCCTTTTTAAGCATTTGTATCCTGCTGGGATGTGTCCTTAAAATTATGAACAGTAGGTTTGTTTTTGTTTTACTTCAGATAATTTTTTAAAATAAATAAATAATCTATGGTAGCTATTCAGAAGCATGTTAGATGTAGAGTGATTTCTTTATTCCTGGAGTATAAGAGAAATCGGGTCCTCCCTTAAAGAGGGCATGTATTGTGGTGAGACCTGGAGAACTGACACCCTGTGTTGTGGGTGGGTACGATTGGTCAGCCACAACACCCGATTGCTGGGTCCCTCGAAGCTATGTGCAATCTGGCCAATGGGACGCAAAGGGACGTATTTATGCCCATGCACGTGACCCAGAGTTTCCTCTTTCGGCACGTGCATTTGGAACACCTGCCCACCTCTCCCTATATTTTGGGCTTGCATGCTTGACCTTGCTATGCCCTCGTGTGTTGTCTGTCATTGGGACAGGGTCACAGCAGGAATTTTCCCCACTTGGCTGATTGGCTGTTGCCATTTGGGTTTCATCTGCCTCATAGCAAATCGTTACAACTTGTAAGGTTGCAGATAGGCTCTGGTTCAGGTGATGGGGATGGGAGAACACTCTCGCCATCTCTATGTGAAGGGTATTCCGTTAAAGGAATCCAGGGACTCAATAGTTTGGTCAACCCCTGAGAGGAGGTTGTGCCCGTGCCTGAGTCCAATGGGGACATTTGGGTGGTGGAGTTAGCCTGTTCCTGGCTTTCTGCGTATCCAGGTGTTCACCCTTGGCTGACCTATGCTGGAACTATGGGTCAGCGCTACCTGCATGGCAGGGAGCTAGTTGAACCAGAGCTTATGCAACCAGTCACTTTCTGTAATCAATAAAGTTGTGGCCAAAATTCTGCCCAAAACCAAAATTTGAATCAAGTGTGAATTTATTTAGGGGGGAGGGTCTGGGTCTGAACATGCAAATAAATAATTTGTGGTAGCTGTTCAGAAACATGTTAGATGTAGAGTGATTTCTTTATTCCTGGAGTATATAAGAGACATGTCATGAAATCATTCAACACACAAACACAAAGCATTATCAAGTTATAAAGAGACATGTGAAATAGCATAACCTGAATAGACAGAAGAGGGCAGCAAACAATAAATAAACAAGTTGTTTCATGTGACTCATTATATTTGGTCTGGTGGGGTTAGTTTCCTGGCTTTGTCTCTTTCATACTCTCCTATGATTTCCCCTCCAACACACACAAACGCCTCTGCGGGGGGGGGGGGGGGGGGCAGCTGACTTGCCTACAAATATATAAAAGCACCATGCAGCATTTATTTGACTGAAATTAAATCAAACACTTCTCACTCTTGGGATTCCTGCAATGAACTGCACACAGAAAAAGTATTTGGTAAGAACTCTTTCTCTATATCCAACACAGGCTGCCATTACTAAGACTGTAGGTCTTCTTGTGATTAATCCCTTCTTGGCTTTTCTTCCCTGGCCTGTTTTCATTTCCTGGAGGGATGTCTTACATGCCTGAACCAATGAGGAAGGGGCTTCCAAATTAATCCTAATTTACCTTGCTATGAGTTGTGGGGGGGGAAAAAGCAAACTATAAGGAAAATGTGCTACTCAGTGGAAAATGTGCTCCACTCAGCTGGGTGATGTGAAGACCAGAACTGACAAAAGTTTTCATTTAAGTGTTATCTCTGCTGCAGGATTAAGAGTGTATTTTATTAATAAACTGATACCTCTTAAATTAACAAGTGCTAACTCATTCATTGCTGTCCCTGAAAGCATTGTCCACAATCAAGGTAGCAATCTCAACTAGAGTTGGGAGATGCTCAACTCAATGGGACTTAACCTCCATATAGACATGTATACATTTATGGTATAAATCAACTCCTTTGCACTTCCAGACACAGCTGAGACCACCTGCCCATATAATATTGTAAAAATATGTGTGAGGAATGAGAACACAGTTTATTACACACACCTCAAATATGAATGGTGAGACATTTTAGGGAAGAGTTCTTACGGAAGTTTGGATTTCATTTGAATATGGTCATTGGGCATTTATTGTAATATTGCAATATTTGAGTTAAGCATAAGTAGATGTAAGGCTGGACCACCCCAGCAGACAGCCAAATCCACTGCTCCCATATAAGCGGTCAAGAAAGACAGACAGTACTCTAATATTTTGTTAGCTTTTTAGACTCCACAGCTTCCAGATTCTGTCTGACACTAACTGCTATCTCCTCACTTTTTCACACACAGATCTAGCTTGATTATATCAATTGGCAAGCAATTTAGTTCCTATGGCAACATATGATCTCTAATTAATAAAAGAGATCATTCACAGGCCAAGTCGTAAGGCAACCTCTTGTCTAAAATTGGGATCAAGAGATGGAAAGGATCCTGGAGACCATCTAGTCCAATTCTGCCCCACAAACTTACATTAGCATATATGCAGATAGAGAAAAATGAAACAAAAGGTTGAAGCTATTTTGCAATGCCGAAGTATTAATGCTTTGCTAATTCAATTTCCTGTTTTATCACTAATAATGTATTTTGGTTTTTCCACTAATAATGTATCAGCAGATAAAAAATCAATTTATGAAGCTCATCTAATGGGTCATGTCTGTAATGAATCCGCTCCATCTGAATTCATCTTCCTGGCATTTTCAAAGCTTAATGAATGGCGTTTTCTCTTCACTGGATTTCTGCTAATCACTTATACCTTCACACTGATGGGGAATGCTCTGATCATCATTCTTGTCTGCTTACAACCAAATCTTCAAACTCCCATGTACTTCTTTCTGAGCAATCTATCCCTCCTGGACATCTGCCAGACTACAACCACTATTCCACAGATAATAGTGCATCTGATCTCAGGGACAAATGCCATCTCACATGAAAGATGCAAGATGCAACTCTTTTTCTTCATCTTATTCATTGGTACTGAGCCACTCCTGTTGGCTGCCATGGCTTATGATCGTTATGTTGCCATCTGCAATCCTCTCCGCTATAATGTGGTTATGAATTACAAACTCTGTGCCCAACTAGTGTCAGCTTCTTGGTTCACAAGTTCACTCAATGCCACCATCCACACCCTTTTCACATTGCGCCTGCCTCTTTGTGGTATCAATAAGATCAACTACTTCTTCTGTGACATCCCTCCCCTCCTAGCTATTTCCTGTGGTGATATCTCTGAAAATATTATTGCCATGCTGGCTGCTAGCCCTATAATGGGCATCGGACCAGGCATTTGTGTCCTCCTTTCCTATATTCACATCATCTTGAGGGTTCTGAAAATGCATTCTTCCTCTGGGATGAGGAAAGCCTTTTCAACTTGTGCTTCTCATCTCACAGTTGTCCTGCTCTTTTATGGCAGCTCTATGTTTCAATATGTCAGGCCCTTCTCCAGCTACTCACTTAGCAAAGATAGCAAGATTGCCCTTTTTAACAACATACTCTCCCCTTTGTTGAACCCACTGATCTACACCCTCAGAAACAATGATGTGAAGGGGGCACTGCAAAGGAGAATGATGAAGAAAATTATTTCCTAAAAGAGGTGAAATACACAGATAGCATGAAATCCTTAGCTTTACTTTTGAATTGTGCAGGGTAGTGGAAGTTGTAGTTTGGAGCAGTGTAACTAGGGCCCAGAATGTCATTTTGTTCTCTTGGAATCAAAAGGTCTCAGGGGTGTGTTCCAAACTGCTGTAAAAATAAAGAAATCTGTCATCGTTTCTGAGGGGGGCACAATCCCAAAGGTTACGTATTTCTATTTCATGTTCAATGCACTTGAGAAGGTTTTTAGAATGTCAATAGGAGCAGGGTTCTGAGATTATTTCATTGTTGCTAATATGCCCAACGTCTTCTTTCCTGTAAATGCTTCTGCCTCATTTTTCAACCTCCCTTCCTGCCTATGATTCCTGATCAGAAAAAGACCCTTGGGAGACCTCATGATGTGTACTCTTGAGCTTGGATGGAAATGCAGGCACTCAGGAAGGATGAAGGCAAGGCTTTTTTCAGGTGGAACTCACTGGAACCCAGTTCCTACAGCTCTCAGGTGGACCCCTTTGCCATTGTAAGAGAACGAGGGAGGTGTTCATTGTGAGTTTCTGCAACTCCCCCCCCCTATAAAAATAGCACTGGATGAAGCGTTCAGACCACTGGTAAGATCTGTAGAACAAAACAAAAGGAGACTTGAAATTCACAAGCACTGTTCAGCCACTCCTTTTTGATAATTTTCAGTCACAATTTTCTCTATAATTGATGGAGGGTTTTTTAAAGGGGAAATTTATTTATTGCTTATACCACACTAATTTGTGAAGTAAAATTTATGTTTTTTTCAGACTTATGATACTGTTAATATAAGCTTTATCACTGTAGTGTATTTGGACTGATATTTAGGGACTTTTATTATCAGGGACTTCACATTATTTTCTAAAAGAAAGTACTTATAAAAGTGTCTGCTTTAGACAACTGCCCTCTCTGTTGCCTTTCTCTTTCAACAAGCTGTTTAAGTTGAGATCTGTATTGCATTTTTAAAATCACTTTTTACAATTGTAACTGATAAAACCAATAAAAATGTATACTGCCTCTCACCGTGAAACTCACAAATCAAAGGGGTTCCCCAGTGCCTGACTCAGTGTTGTGCTGCATTTTATTTCATTCAACCTTTTCATATTCCTTGCATTTTAAAACTATGAGCTTTCCCCTGGGGAAACTCGATCTTGGCCTCCTTCTTCTCTTGTCTCTACTTCTGCCTCTGCTACAGCCTCTTCCTGTTCACTAAATCTTGTTACCTTTTCATCTTTGGATACCTCCTCTTCCCAGTCTTCTCCCTCTTCCCCCTCTGAACACACATCATTACCCCACTGCCACTCCCTAGGCTCTGAGCCTTCTTTCTTTGGTGGTTCTCCAGCTGGTTCCTCCCACCATTCCAGTGTGAGAGCCAGTGTGGTGTAGTGGTTAAGAGCGGTAGTCTCGTAATCTGGGGAACCGGGTTCGCGTCTCCGCTCCTCCACATGCAGCTGCTGGGTGACCTTGGGCTAGTCACACTTCTTTGCAGTCTCTCAGCCCCACTCACCTCACAGAGTGTTCGTTGTGGGGGAGGAAGGGAAAGGAGAATGTTAGCCGCTTTGAGACTCCTTAAAGGGAGTGAAAGGCGGGATATCAAATCCAAACTCTTCTTCTTCTTCTTCTTTACGTCTGACCTGCAGTCCAGGACCTCAGCAAGGTAAGTAGAGCAGTTAATGTACATAACCACCCACCACTGTCCAACAGTCATTGTGGAGACTATGCACATAACTCTTCGTGGAAGAGGAAATTCTTCACACTCCCTAGTCAGTACACAGTCTCCAACAGAACTTGAGAAATAGGCATACATTGACTGGAGTTTGTACATTCTCTAGCCATAGTGCACAATCCTGTAACAGATCTTACAAAACTTACTTTCCCCATAACATATAAACTCTTCAAAGTTTCTAAGTGTCCTCACAGTATTTTTTAACAACTTTGTTTTCCATGAAAAATGACCAAATAATGTGACTCATTAAATTTATACCAGTGGGACTAATTTCCAAGGGACTTTCCATACTCCCTTTGGTTCTCCACCTCCAGGCAACCACACACATGCCACCACACGGGGGAGGCCCAACTAGCATGTTCACAAATACAGTATATACAAAAGCACTATAAAGCCTTTAATACATTGAAAAAATATAGGATAACTTGCACACTTTGGATTTCTGCAATGAACTGCAACACAGAGAAGGTATTCAGAAAGAACACCCCCTCCCCATTTGGGTGGCCAAGGTTTAAATTACGTTTAAAGGATTCTAATTGATAAGACTTGCAGATATCTCAGTCTTCTGTAAATTCCACTGAATGCAAATCTGATATTTAATGCTAAGCTGATACTGAATGTGTTTCAAACTGTCTTTTTAAGGACAATTTGAATGTAAGAAGAGCCATGTCAAATCAGACTACAGCATCACTGCAGTTCAGTATACATTTATCACAGTGACAAGCCAGATACCTAAGGGCAACCCTCAAGCAGAAGATTTTAAATGTTTGATGTTTCATTGTGTTTTTGATATTTTGGTGGGAGCTGCTCAGAATGGCTGGGGCAACATAGTCAGATGGGCGGCATATTGTTGTTGTTATATAAAAGTGGGTTCTCTGTAGTCCATTTGTGAAAAGGGTAAAACCTTCCTACCACTCCTATGGTCCTGATCTGGATTGGGGCCCTGCAAACTGCTTTTCCTGAAAAAGAAATAAAGTAGTTGGTGCTTTGCTTCCGGAAGCAAGATTCAAGGTGTTGTGTTGCACCCTTCCTTACTACGTGTCCATATGAAAAAGGGTGTGGTGAGGAGATGATATTTGTTCTGTTGGGTGCCACAGTGAGTTGAACTGACATGTTGGCATTTGCATTTTTGTGCTGCTGTGGAACTTAGTGGAACTGTGGAACTTATTGTAGTTCATTAATAGCCTTAGTCATCTTCAGCTAAGAGATCTCATCTATTCTTCAACATGTTTCTACATTGATACTGCAATTGTAAATGCACTTTGTTGTGAATTTTCACCATTGGACATAATTTAACTTATTTCCAAATAGATGTCCATACTATACAAAAGTGAACAACTTATTGTATAAAAAATTGTATTTAGTAGAGTAAGATGTGCATAACATGCATGTATTCCAGGAAATAACATTCACAAATACATTATATTAGGGGAAATGGGTTGATAAACTGTATATTATGAGAAATATGCAGTAAAATGCTGCTGAATTTTCAAAAAGGGTTTTCTTTTAATAAAATGCCAGTTAGATGTGGAAGTGTGGAGAAGTATGGTGGGAGGTGAACTGAAATTGAAAGATTTGCCCATCCTTAGGTGAACACACAGGCTACTCATGTAGAGATTGAGATTCTGTTGGACTCAGGCCACATATTTTTTCTTCTCAAAGAAATCTAGCCAGATTCTATAATATTTATCTGCAGTGGTTTTAATATGTATACATCTCTTAAGAGTCTGTTCCATCCATGCAGCAATTGACAAGTTATCTAGTTCCCATGGCAACATAACAGTTTTAATTTACTTAAAAGGAGATCTTCCTAGGCCAGTTCAGAAATGATACAGTAAATTCTTGGATCAAAAGAAGGAAAGGAATCTGTAGGCTACCCAGTAAAAAACTCCTCTGCCCTGTCAAAGCTTACATTAATATATTCTGAAAAAAGTAAGAATTAGTCAAAGCTCCTTAGTAATCATAAGAATTTGTGATCAAATGTTGGGAAAGAAATTGTAGGAAATCAACCTAATCTTCTCACAGGTTGCAACATTAATATATAGATAGCTAAAAATGAAACAAGTTGAAGCTACATAGAAAGAGTCTAACACTTCTTCCATTGTTCATTAAATTTTCTGCATCACCACAACAAATAACATATTTTTGCTTCTGTCCACAGAAAAAAATCAATCTATTAATGTAATAAAATGGATGTCAGTAATGAAACCACACCTTTCGAATTCATCCTTCTTGCATTTTCAAACAGTAATGAATGGAATTTCCTCCTTTCTGGATTTCTGCTCATCACTTATCTCTTCACATTCATGGGGAATATTCTCATCATCACATTTGTCTCCATAGAACCAAGCCTTCAAACTCCCATGTACTTCTTTCTGAGCAACCTATCCTTCCTAGATGTCTGCCAGACTACCACCACTATTCCACAGATAATAGTTCATCTGATCTCAGGGACAAATGCCATATTGTATGAAAGATGCATTATGCAACTATTTTTCCTTGTTTTATTCATTGGTGCTGAGGCACTCCTGTTGGCTGCCATGGCTTATGATCGTTATGTTGCCATCTGCAACCCTCTGCACTACAATGTGGTTATGAATTACAAATTTTGTGCCCAGCTGGTGTCAGCTTCTTGGCTCACCAGTTCACTCAATGCCACCATCCACACCCTTTTCACATTGCGCCTGCCCCTTTGTGGTATCAATAAGATCAACTACTTCTTCTGCGATATCTCTCCTCTCCTAGCTATCTCCTGCGGAGATATCTCTGGCAATATTATTGCCATGCTGGCTGCTAGCCCTATAATGGGCATTGGACCAGGCATGTGTGTCCTCCTTTCCTATATTCACATCATCTTGAGGGTTCTGAAAATGCCTTCTTCCTCTGGGATGAGGAAAGCCTTTTCAACTTGTGCTTCTCATCTCACAGTTGTCCTGCTTTTCTATGTCAGTTCTATTTTTCAATATATTAGGCCCTTCTCCAGCTACTCACTCAGCAAGGATAGCAAGATTGCCCTTTTTAATAACATACTCTCCCCTTTGTTGAACCCACTCATCTACACCCTCAGAAACAAAGATGTGAAGGCGGCACTGCAAAAAAGAATGATGAAGAAAATACCATGAAATTCTTGGCTTTACTTTTTAATTGTGCCAGGGAGTAGAGGTTGGGGGTTGGAGCAGCATAACTAGAGCCCAGAATCTCATTTTATTGTGATGGTACAAAAAGGTATCAGGGTTGTATACCAAACAGTGCTGTAAATAATAATAATAAAATAAATAAAAATCCTGCCATCAAGTTTTTTGGCTGGACACTACCAAAGGTTACATATTTCTGTTTCATATTTGGTACACAGGAAGATTTGTTTAGAATGACCGCTCCCCGCTTAAAACGGGTGGCGCCCTTTGTGTGGACGCGCGCAGCCCTAGATCTGGAGCAGCCCCATCAGGATAGGCTTGGCTTTGCCTTCCCTCAGGTGGGATACCTGGAGGTCTCCGCCTACCTCAGTCAGTTGTCCAATCCCACCTGGGGGAAGCGTTGCCAAGGAGACCAGGCCAGGTAGGGGAGGGATTACCTGCCCACACAATAGAGGGAGGATCTTACCTGGGAATCCTCACTTGGCTCCAGAGCTTCTCCCACCCTACCCACCCTCAGTTAATGTCTTTTTTTGCAGGTTAACTTTTCTTCACAGGTATGCAGGCGCTGCTATGTTAAGGTCGCTGTTAAAGGGCCAGAAAGGAATTTCCCTGCATTGGCAGGTTTCGCCTTTCCCGTAGCAAAAACGTCACAACTTTGGCGGTATCAGGCCTTGGGTGGAATCCTTTAGTCCATCTTCCTCTTTGCGGCGGTGATACCAGGGTTCCCCGTTAAAGGGGTTTCTGAAGGGAGGCTGTGACCGTACGCCGAAAGGTCGTCATTGCTCTCCCCTGTGGCGGCGGCGTAATGGGGGCGGCTATCTCTGCTTGAACATATGTTCTCCAGAGCCGGCCCATCCCCCCCACACACACACACTGGATAACCCTGAAGCTCCCTAGGTCCCTGGCTGGGGACTGGGGAGGGAGAACGCCCAATGCCTGAGCCAAGGTCTACCCACATTTGAAATTTAATAAAGTTGTGGCCAATTTAATCCCATAGCACGTTGTCTTGAGTCGTTATTCCATATGACGGGGGGGGGGGCGCTCGGCATCTGGGGACTCCGCCTGTCCATGCAATGTCAGTTGGTGCAGGTTTCTGGGGTTACTTGATTGTTGCTAAGATGCCCAATATTTTCTTTCCAGTCAATGCTCCTTTAGCATTTCTCAGCCTCCCTTTCTCCCTTTGATTCCTGATTGGAAAAAGACCCGTGCGAGTTTACCTCATGATGTGTATTCCTGAACTTGGATGGAAATGCAGGCACTTAGGAAGGATGAAGGATTGAGACTACTGCAGCTAATCGGAGTTGTCATAGAAGTGGAGCAGTTGAAATGGCACTTTGTTAAGGTTGGAAACGCCCAGGAGTTGCCTAGCATTGAATTCTGTCATGGTGCAAGCTAAGTATGCAGGGTCTAACTGGGTGACATAGTTGAGAGATTCCAACAATGTTTAGGGTGTGTCGTAGCTGTTCATTTGCACAAGCCCTATTGTATGGGTGAGAGGGTGAAGCGCTCTTTATTATGCTGACCATTCCCAGTGCCTTTTTACTCAGGATTTCAATAAGGTTGTGCAGAACGTTTAATGTAAGTAAACCTTATTTCATCAAGAGAACGGTGAGGCAGAGGGATGACTGGTCCTCCATCCAGTGACCCATGTGGCTCTGTAAGAATCTTAACCTGGGAATCTCACAGGGCAAAATGGCCCTAAACTCTTCAAAGTTTCTAAGTGTCCTCACAGTACCTTTATCAACTTTGTTTTCAGTGAAAAATGTCCAAATAATGTGAATCATTAAACTTATACCAGTGGGAATAGTTTCTTGTTTTGTTTTTTCTACACTCCCCTTGGTTCTCCACCACCAGACACCTATACACATGCCGCCACACTGGGGAGGCCCAACTAGCATGCTTGTAAAAATATAAAAGCACACACTGAGAGATAATAGGACAGTTTGCAATCTTTGACTTACTACCATGAACTGCAACACAGAGAAAATATTCCGTAAGAATTCCCCCTCCCCATTTGGGTATCCAGGATTTAGACACAGTTTAAAGGATTATAATTGGTAAGTCTTGCAGGTAATTCAGTCTTATATAAATGCCTCTCAATGCAAATTTGATGCTTAATGCCAAGGTGATGCTAAACATATTTCAAACGGTCTTTTCTAAAGTTTGCAGGAAGGCATTTAGTTTTGGAGCACCTGCTTTGTAGGATGCCATGGAATCAGTAACAAGCAATGTTCAGAGATTGTTTAAAATATTCATGTTTGCTTCATCATTCACTGAAGTGTGACTATCTATCATCTATCTATCTATGTATCTATCTATGTATGTATCTATCTATGTATCTATCTATGTATCTATCATCTATCTATCTATCTATCATCATCTATCTATATCTATATCTATATATCTATATCTATCATCTATCTATCTATCATCTATCTATCTGACCATTTTGAATTACATAACAACTGCCCCTCCCTTTACTGTGTTTTTTAGAACATTGTACACTGCTGTGATATTCTCTGTTAAGTGGTCTATAAATCTGGTGGTATCTCCAAGCTTGCTGAACATTTTAAAAGGAAAGGAAAAACAAGTCTGACATGATCAGAACTAAGCTTGCACCATCAAGCCTGTTCAGTAGTGTTGCCTGTCCTAGAGAACACCTTCCCATCAGAAGTCAAGAAAATAAACAACTATGTGACTTTTAAAAGGCACATACAGAATTCTTCAATATCTGATTTTTTATTGTGCTTTTAGTATTTTGTTGGGAGCTGCCCAGAGTGTCTGCAGCAACCCAGTCACATGGGTGACATGTTAATCATCATTATCTCTATCTAAGAGAGTGATATCTTATAGAGGATTTAATGTTGTGCCCAATTTGGAAATACTCAGAGAGGAGCCTTAAGTTATGTATGGCTGATGTAAATACATTGGAACAAGCATAAGTTTTAAATGTTTCTCCCTTTGTTCATTTAATTACCCCAGCTTCCCAAAAACCTAATAAGTTATTTTTTCCTCTGTCTATAGATAAAAATCATTTTACGAAGCTAATAAAATGGATGTCAGTAATGAAACTGCCCCATCTGAATTCATCCTTCTGACATTTTCAAACCGTTATGAATGGTGTTTCCTCCTTTCTGGATTTCTCCTCACCACTTACCTTTTCACACTGATAGGGAATATTCTCATCATCATTCTTGTCTCCATAGAACCAAGCCTTCAAACTCCCATGTATTTCTTCCTCTGTAACCTATCCCTCCTGGACATCTGCCAGACTACAACCACCATTCCACAGATAATTGTGCACCTGATTTCAGGAAGAAATGCTATCTCATATGATAGATGCAAGGTGCAACTGTCTTTCTTCATCTTATTCATTGGTACTGAGACCCTTCTGTTGGCTGCCATGGCCTATGATCGTTATGTTGCCATCTGCAATCCTCTCCGCTATAATGTGGTCATGAATTACAGACTCTGTGCCCAACTGGTGTCAGCTTCTTGGTTCACAAGTTCACTCAACACCACCATTCACACCCTTATCACATTCCGCCTGCCCCTTTGTGGTATGAATAAGATCAACTACTTCTACTGTGACATCCCTCCTCTTGTAGCTATCTCCTGTGGGGACATCTCCAGCAGTATTATTGCCATGCTGGCTACTAGTCCCGTAATGGGCTTTGGACCAGGCATGTGTGTCCTCCTTTCCTATAGTCACATCATCTTGAGAGTTCTGAAAATGCATTCTTCAGATGGGATGAGGAAAGCCTTTTCAACTTGTGCTTCTCATCTCACTGTTGTGCTGCTCTTCTATGGTGGCTCTATCTTTCAATATATCAGACCCTTCTCCAGCTACTCACTGAACAAGGATAGAATGATTGCCCTCTTTAATAGCATTCTTTCTCCTTTGTTGAACCCACTGATTTACACCCTCAGGAACAAAGATGTAAAGGGGGCATTACAGAAGAGAATGATGAAGAAAATGTTGTCCTGAAATAGACTGATGTCAATAAATCCTTGGATTAATTGTGTAGTACTGCTGGGAAATTGAATGTGGGGGCTTGGAACACTATAGCTAGGGCTTGAGATTTCAGTTTTTCTTTAAAGCCTAAGTGTTGTTCCAAATATTCAGTTTAACAGTATGCCAAAATCTTTCCTCTCCACCCTTCCCCCCAAAAGAGAAAGAATTCCCCATCAATTAGGACAAAAAGTATTTGACATATTTTAAAGGCCAGAGAAAAATTCAGTGAAATAATTTGTTTTTTTAAAAAAATGTCAAATACTTTTTGTCCTAATTGATGGGGAATTCTTTCTTTCTTTCTTTCTTTCTTTCTTTCTTTCTTTCTTTCTTTTGCACAGCACTATTTCATATCATTCCAAAAATATAATAATGGAAAATCTCCAACACTTTTCTCTGACTTATGATAATGTTATTATTGGCTTATCATTACATACTTGATCCCCCCCCCCCCTCACAATACTTTCTAAAAGTGTCTGCTTTACATAGACATAATCTGTCTTGGTTTTTTTGGCACCAACCAAACAACATCTTTCTGGAAGCCTTTTAAGTCAAGATGTATATTGGGATTTTTTTTTACGAAAAACATTTTTGTTTTGTTTTGTTTTGTTTTATCGCTTGTTGTTTCCTGCTCTGAACTCCTTTGAGAGGAATCACAAGATAGAAAGCTAAATAATTTTAATCATCATCATTATCCAGATATATGTAGTGATAATATTTTAGAAAGAACAAATTAGATGAATTCTGTGTGTAACCTTTCAAACCTGGAATTCTTATTCCTTGCCTACATTTCTATTCCTACTTGACTAACCTAAGTCCCACTGATTTCAATAGGCTTACCCCAAGCATGACCAAATTTGGATCCAGCTCTATAATTTTAAATTGATGTGTAAGTGGTATACTTGGAAACAGTTGTATTTCATAAAAAATGACACATACTGGAAGTATGGAGATAGAATTGCTGATGACTTATATATCATGTATTTTCTCCAAAGATTTAATCCTTTCAGGAAAAATAAAAGGTTAATACAGATACTGTGGCAACATCTTCCAATTAAACATTTGAAAACATGCTGTTGTTTGTTACTCATTTGATAAGACAGGGGGAGCAAAAAGCAATTTATTCATAAATAGTCAGAATTTGTTTGTGACATTCTGGCACGGTTGTATGATCAATTCAGCTACACAATTTCCCCCCCTAGACTTCATTTTGATGCATCATATTATGGAATAGAACATTGTTGGCATCCATCTGTCTTGAGAGACTATGGAGTGTGCCTTAGGGGGTGAAGTCAAACTGCTGCATTAGTGGCACTGAAGTAACCTCCTTGTGGTGCAAGCCAGGGCAGTGTGTATGGAGGTCCTGGGCTGCCCAGATGACATGACTCCGTGCCATCAACCTCGCTGATGTGGTCCAAAGTAAAGCAGAGCGAAACATTTGGCACCAGCCTGGCTGCAGGAGTTGCCAGGAGGAGGCATGCAAGGCACCATCCAATCGCCTTAGGGACTCCAGTCTGGCTTTGTGTAGGGTTTACTCCTTAACCCTTTATTCTCCTGAAGAAATCCCACAAGTTAATGGGTTAGGATAAGAGTTTTCCTTCTCCTATAAGGACTACCATTCCAGGTTGATGAGCCCCATCTGCTTCATCCACAAATATGCTTTTGTTTTCTTCTGTTTAATCTGTGGTGAATACTTTGTAAGCTCTGTAACACTCTTAATCTGAAGGTGGGTGGGAATCTCACAGGGGAAAATGGCCCCAAACTCTTTAAAGTTTCTAAGTGTCCACAATACCTTTATCAACTTTGTTTTCAGTGAAAAATGTCCAAATAATGTGAATCATTAAACTTATACCACTGGGACTAGTTTCCTGTTTTGTTCTGTTTCTTCTACACTCCCTTTGGTTCTAGACCTCCAGACACCTATACACATGCCGCCACATTGGGCAGGCCCAACTAGCATGCTTGTAAGTATATAAAAGCACACACTGAAAGATAATAAGACAGTTTGCAATCTTTGACTTACTGCCATGAACTGCAACACAAAGAAAATATTCAGTAAGAATGCCCTCTCACCATCTGCGAATCCAAGATTTAAACACAGTTTAAAGGATTATAATTGGTAAGCCTTGCAGGTAACTCAGTCTTATGTAAAAGCCTCTCAATGCAAATATGATGTTTAATGCCAAGGTGATACTAAACGTATTTCAGACTGTCTTTTCTAAGGATAAATTGAGTGTAAGAAGAGCCATGTCAAATCAGAGTACAGCACCATTGTAGTCTAGTATCCAGTTCTCACAGTGACCAGCCAGATACCAAAAGGCATACCCAAAGCAGAAGCTGAGTGCAACAGCATTCTACCAACTTGTGATCCCCATCAACTGGCATTCAACGGCACACATTTCCTCTGACAGCAGAGGCAGGAAGATAATCATTGTAGTCATGGATAGATTTAATGTTCATGAGTTGTTCAGTTGTACAGAACTGGCATGGATATATCCCCCTACTCAGATTTGCTGTTGATAAAAAATGAGAGCTGGTGCATTTTGACTCTCCTGGTGGTGTCTTAATCTCCTATTTGTTTGCAGCAAGGCATTTAGTTTTGGAGCAAGTGCTTTGTAGGATTCCATGACAATCAGTATCAAGCAATGGTCAGAGATAGTTTAAAATATTCATGTTTGCTTCATAATTCACTGAAGTGTGACTATCTATCTATCATCTACCTATTTATCTTTCTGACCATGGTGAATTATATAACAGCCCTCCACCCTTTTACTGTGTTTTATAGTACATTGTACACTACAATGATATTCTCTGTTAAGTGGTCTATAAATCTGATAGTATCTCCAAGCTTGCTGAGCATTTAAAAAGGAAAGGAAAAACACGTCTGACATGATCAGAACTAAGCTTGCACCATCAAGCCTGTTCAGTAGTGTTGCCTGTTGCCTGTCCTAGGGAACATCCTCCCATCAGATATCAAGAAAATAAGCAACTATGTGACTTTTAGAAGAAACATAGGAGATTTTTCAATGTTGTTTATTGTTTATTGTGCTTTCAATATTTTGTTGTGACTGGGGCAAACCAGTCAGATGGGTGACATCATCATGATCATAATTATCTAAGAGATTGATATCTTATAGAGGATTTAATGTTGTGTGCAATTTGGAAATACTCAGAGAGGAGCCTTAAGTTATGTATTGCTGATGTAAATCCTTTGGAGAAAGCATAAGTTTTAAATGTTTCTTCCTTATTTTGTTTAATTATCCCCCCCCAAAAAAAAACCCCAATAAAATATTTTTTCTCTGTCTATAGATAAAAATCATTTTACGACGCTAATAAAATGGATGTCAGTAATGAAACTGCCCCATCTGAATTCATCCTTCTGACATTTTCAAACCGTTCTGAATGGTGTTTCCTCCTTTCTGGATTTCTCATCATCACTTATCTCTTCACACTGATGGGGAATATTCTCATCATCACTCTTGTTTCCATAGAACCAAGCCTTCAAACTCCCATGTATTTCTTCCTCTGTAACCTATCCCTCCTGGACATTTGCCAGACTACAACCACCATTCCACAGATAATTGTGCACCTGATTTCAGGAAGAAATGCCATCTCATATGATAGATGCAAGGTGCAACTCTTTTTCTTCATCTTATTCATTGGTACTGAAACCCTTCTGTTGGCTGCCATGGCTTATGATCGTTACGTTGCCATCTGCAATCCTCTCCGCTATAATGTGGTCATGAATTACAGACTCTGTGCCCAACTGGTATCAGCTTCTTGGTTCACAAGTTCACTCAACACCACCATTCACACCCTTATCACATTCCGCCTGCCCCTTTGTGGTATGAATAAGATCAACTACTTCTACTGTGACATCCCTCCTCTTGTAGCTATCTCCTGTGGGGACATCTCCAGCAGTATTATTGCCATGCTGGCTACTAGTCCCGTAATGGGCTTTGGACCAGGCATGTGTGTCCTCCTTTCCTATAGTCACATCATCTTGAGAGTTCTGAAAATGCATTCTTCAGATGGGATGAGGAAAGCCTTTTCAACTTGTGCTTCTCATCTCACTGTTGTCTTGCTTTTTTATGGCAGCTGTCTTTTTACATATGTCAGGCCCTTCTCCAGCTACTCATTGAACAAGGATAGAATGATTGCCCTCTTTAATAACATTCTCTCCCCTTTGTTGAACCCACTGATTTACACCCTCAGGAACAAAGATGTGAAGGGGGCATTACAGAAGAGAATGATGAAGAAAATGTTGTCCTGAAATACACTAATGTCAATAAATCCTTGGATTTATCTTGTAGTAGTGCTGGGAAATTGAATGTGGGGGCTTGGAACACTATAGCTAGGGCTTAAGATTTCAGTTTTTGTTTCAAAGCCTGTGGGGTGTTTCAAATATTCAGTTTAGTAGTATGCCAAAATCTTTGTTCCAATTTATTGAACTCTCCCCCCCCCCCCGGGCACTATTTCATATCATTCCAAAATATTGTAATGGAAAATCTGCTTAGTTGGAAGATGCTATATGTATTAACCTTTTATTTTTCCTGAAAGGATTAAATCTTTGCTGAAAATACGTGAAATATAAACCATCAGCAATTCTATTTCTATACCTCCAGTATGTGTCATTTTTGATGAAATACAACTGTTTCCAAATATAACACTTGAACGTCAATTTAAAATTAGAGAGCTGGATGCAAATTTGGTCATGCTTGGGGAAAGCCTATTGAAATCAGTTAGGGTAGTCAAGTACGAATAGAAATGTAGGCAAGGAATAAGAATTCCAGGTTTGAAAGGACTACCTTCCCAGGTTGATGAGCCCCATCTGCCACACACACACACACACTATGTTGGTTGCTTTTGTTTTGCTCTGCTTAATCTGTAATGTAATTATTATTGCATATTGTCTTTTCTTTTCTGTTATCATAACCAATAAAATAATGCATTTCCATCATGACACTTGTTGGCATCTGTTTCAAGAAACAATAGAGTGTACCTCCACAGTGAAGTTGAACCACTGCATTAGTAGCACCAAAGTGACTATTTAGGTTGTTAATATTGTGCATATGGAAACAGGGAGCTGCCTGCACTCGGAGTTTTAATTTGTCAGATACAATCATGAGCTTACATTATTGGTATGGTATTGATATTGTCTTTTAAAAAAGCAGTTATTAAGTAGTTACATAAATAGACACTGATTTCATTAAAAATATGTTCTTTTTGAGAAACCTCTGGTCTTTCAGGTGTTGCTTGAGTATAGATCCCATTGCACCTAACCATTAGCCATGTTGCCTGGGGCTGGAGGGAGTTGGAGTCCACATTACATCTGAGGACCATAGTTTCCTGCCCTTGTGTTATGCTTCAACTATATAAGATGTTAACCGCAATTTTTAAATGCCATTTTTAGCATCACTTGATATCTTTCAGAAACTAGTGTTGTCTGTGGTCCACTTGTGAAAAGCATAAAGCCTGCACATCAGACCCCTAGTCTTGATCTGGATGGGGGGGGGCTGCACATTTCTTTAAAAAGTAAAGTAGTTGGTGTTTCGCTTCAGGAAACAAGATTCACAGCAATTTGTTACAACTTGCGTTACTACAGGCTGAGATCAACCAGAGTATGAGAAAGAGATGAAGCTGGGTAGCATGGAGACCCAAACTGACATCAAATACCTCGTATTTTCACACGAGCATTTGGTTTTTTTGTGCTACTATGGGGGGAAATGTGAAAACTGAAACACAGTTAACCGTGATAATGCATACTTCTAAAAAAATTGTAACATTGCTTCTCTGCCAAATAATGCATGCATTTACTGGGTTGTGGTATTCGTGCCTAAAATTCATTAAAAAAGTGTATATTTGGGAACATTTACAATAAAATACTGAGAAATATTCATGAGGATTAAAAGAAGAAGACTTTAATATAATGTGGAAATCTGAATAATTGAATTGAAATAGGGGGCATGGGAGAAACTGAGAGAAACCAACACTGACAGATTCACCCATCACTACTTAGAGTTTGGACAAGAAATGAACTGTTTATCTTTGAAATGGTCAGGCAAATATCACTTTTTAAAAGAAGGTGTTAACCTGCTATAGGAACTGACCCTAACCTTCATGGCACAGGACCTCCAGAGATGCATAGATATTAACCCCATGCCACTCTAAGGTTTATGAAATTAATTCAGGTGAAAAGAATGATTGGTAGGGTAACAGCAGTTTGAGTCAGAGCATCTTGGAGCTTTCGCATCCGAAGACTAACAAGATCTCAGGGTGCTTGCTGTCTCCCTGGAGATCTGATGCAGGAGTCGTGAGCTTGGCTGCCAGAATCTGTGTGCTCATGGGATCAGGTGTTGAAAAGCACCCCAGAGGCCATGCAGTCCAACTCCCCTCACCCCCAAAGCTTACATTATTATATATGTACACATAAATGAAAGAGTAAGTGGAATCTGTTTAGTAATACTAATAATTTGTAATCAATAATTAGGAAGGACCCTGTAGGCCATCCACCCAGACTCCTGACAGGTTGCAACATTAATATATAGTTTTTTTAAAAAAAGTAATAAGTCGAAAATACAATGCAAGAGTAAAACTAAAATACTTCTTCCTTCATGTAAGTTTCTCCAAAACACAAACACCTCAACAAATATATTTTCCCTCTCTGTCCATAGATAAAAAAACATTTTGTGTAGCTAATAAAATGAAAGCAGTAATGAAACTGCTCTATCCAAATTCATCCTTCTGGCACCCTATTGCAGTGAACTCTACCTGCAGGGGGGAAAAGGCCTAGTGTAAGATGGGTAAAAAACCTGCACAGGACAACATTATGGGATTTAAAAATTGGCCACAACTTTGTTCATTCCAGATGTAGGTAGGCTTTGGCTGAAGCATTGGGCGTATATCCATTCTCAGCCCCATGTTTGGGGCAAGGGGCTGACACTTGAGCAGAGTCAAACTTGGAGTGGAAGGACCACCTCAAGGAATCCCTGCCTCCTTAGACATGAGTGTCACATTTGTGGAGCCCCCCAATCCTTTGTCAATTGCCCCAGAGGCTTGTCCTTCAAGGTATTCCCATATTTTGATTGAGGTCAGCATTGTTCTTGATTTATTAAAAGACAGCTACTCTTGCTAATACAGAGAGTTCTCTCAAGGAAATGCCCTGCTTCTTTTCTCTTTGTAAATGCATGTGTGTGTGTGTGTGTGTGTGTGTGTGTGTGTATATAATCTTATAGAGGAACATACAATGAACACAAACATCAAGTATTCCTTACAAAGTAATGCAACATTAGGTACAATTGTGGCTATACAATTCAAGAATGTTTTATTTGAAATATACATGATGTTTCTGTATGATTTAGTTAAGATGCAATTGATTAGCTAAAGGTCTTTGAAAAACTTCTGGAAGTCTTGCCTTGGTGGAAATGCACTTGGGGTAGAACTCCCCAGAGGCATTATTGCCTATATATGAAAGGAAACTGTGAAATCCACGAGCAACCCACATGGAATGCTATCAACAGGGAGAAGGCTCATCTCACAGGTAAGGAAATGAATGTGTTATGGATGGGAGAACAAAATTTAGTGTGACACATCATTAGTTTGTATTGAAGAAATGCAATCAAAATGAATAAAGGTATGGCACCAGTTGTAATATAGTCAAACATAGAATAACTCTACTGACCTCTAACATACTATGAATTTTCATCTGCATGTAAGTGAATGAGAACTAATTCGGAACCAACAACAATATTGGAGAAAATGTGAATAGAAATGTGTATATTAATGAAAACAGCTTTTGCAAACACATTGTATTAGGGAATGTTGCTTCAGAAATGCATATAGGAGAAATATGTAGGTAAACAATTCCGAATTTTCATGTGGATTTTTTCCCCCCCTTAATGCAAGCAGATGCAAAGTTGTGGTGAACTGAACTCAAGCCTGGAAAAAAAGAGGAAGTGAGAAAGTGGATAGGGAGAAGTTTGTCTCTCTCTGTCACCTAATAGAAGAACTGTGTGGATACATGTGATGAAGCTGAAAGCTACAAGGTGTAGAACAGATAAATGCTAGTACTCCTTCAAAGGCAAACCACGGAATCCATTGTCACAAGAGACAGTGATTGTCAGCTACTTAAATGCAGAATCATAGCATTATGTAGTTGTGAGGGACCCTTGAATGATTTTTAAAGGGTTTTAGACAAAGACTATCAGTTTCTCCTAGCCTCAACAGCTATGTTCTCCTTCCACTATTTGAAGCAGTATGCCTCCAAATGCCAGTCTCTTGGAATCAGATATTCAGCCAAAAAACCAATCAGAGCTTTCAGAATTCATCATCCTTGGCTTTAAAAATCTGCAGGAGGTACACTTCTTGCTGTTCAGTGGATTCTTGATCATCTATTTATTCACTGTGCTGTGGAATACCTTCATCATCACCATGGCCATAGTGGATCAGAGGCTCAGAACTCCCATGTATTTCTTCCTTGGAAACCTCTCCTGTCTTGACATCTGCTACATCACTACCACCATTCCCCAAATGTTGCATCTCCTTCTGACAGAAAGTAGCACCATCTCCTACACAGGTTGTGTGCTCCAGCTGTTTTTCTTCTTTTCCTTTGTTGGCATTGAATGCCTTCTTTTAGCAGTAATGGCTTTTGACCGCTATGTAGCCATCTGCAACCCACTGCGCTATTCACTGATTATCAAAAGGAATGTTTGCCTGCAGCTGGCTACTGCCTCCTGGGTGGGTGGTTTTCTCAACTCTGCCGTACACACCTATTTTGCCTTTCAGTTACCCTTCTGTGGAGACAACCGCCTAGATGCTTTCTATTGTGACATTCCACCATTGCTGAAATTGTCATGTGGGGACATTTCCCTCAACCAAAAGCTCTTGTTAACCATTGGGTTGTTCATAGCCTGGACACCAATGTTCTGTATCCTTCTCTCATATGTGTACATAATTTCAAGTGTTTTGAAAATACGATCAACAGAAGGGAGGCAAAAGGCTTTCTCCACATGCTCTTCTCATCTAACAGTGGTTCTTCTGTACTATGGTAGTGCCATCTTCACCTATTTGAGACCTGTTCCCACAGAGTCATCAGTGAATACAAAGCTGATCCCACTTATGTATAGCATATTGACTCCCTTGTTGAATCCCATTATATATACATTGCGCAACAAGGATGTGAAGAAAGCTTGGCTAAACATAATGGGGAAGATGTGAATATTCTGCACAACATAGCGTTACAAGTTGTGTCTTAACAGAGTCAGAAATGAGATTAAATTCATATGATACTGATATATTCATTTGTATTATTTTACAGCTGCAAGCTTTTCAATGTACTATACAATTTTTTCATCATAGCACATTTATTAAGACAAATATCAAATCAATAGTTGTCAAATTTACCTGTATTCTCCTCCACTCCAATGATTTTGATGTTTCTCTGTAATGTATATGTATCTAGATTCAGATAGGTAGCCGTGTTGGTCCGATGCAGTAGAAATTATATATATATATATATATATATATATATATATATATATATATATATATAATGTCCCGTAGCACCTTAGAGACCAAATAAGTTTATTCTTGGTATGAGCTTTTGTGTGCATGCACACTTCTTCAGATAAGCTATTGGACATTTATTATTTTTACTTTTATATATGTATATTATACAGACACTTGTGTGGGCCCATTCTCTTGAAACAGTGTGGAATACAGTGAAATTATTGTGATGTCTTCATTATATATTTATTTATTCTATGTTTACCTTTTCCCATCCTTCAGTATTTATGCATTCCTCTCAAGTGTATTGAAATAGTCTGGTTCCACTATGAGTCAATTGCAACCCACTTCAATCTGTCCCTGACACAAAATAGTATTTGCCCCGCCTCTGCTATTTCTCCCCTGACCCTTCCAGTCAGCCCTCTTTCCTCCAAGACAAAAGTCCCTATTTTGGTGCAGAGAAAAATGCACGAGGTCTTGGAGGGCTCAGTTATTTCTCTAAATATTTAAACACTAAAGGAGAACATAAGTAGCTAGGGACAAGTAAAGGTAAAAGCTAAAGGACCCCTGACAATTGAGTCCAGTTATGGACGACTCTGGGGTTGTGGCTCTGGGGTTGCGGCGCTCGTCTCGCTTTACTGGCCAAGAGAGCCAACGTTTGTCTGCAGACAGTTTTTTCGGGTCATGTGGCCAGCATGACTAAGCTGCTTCTGGCGAAACCAGAGCAGTGCATGGAAATGCCGTTTACCTTCTGCTAACGCGTGCTCACATCTACGGATGTGGGTCGAAGTGTTGTATGGGCCTACACCCCGAGGAATGTCCTGATAGACTCTGGGTGCAGATTTTTGAAGGGGCATGAAGCAGTTGCCCCTGACAGGCACCTCTAGTGTGGCCCGGTCCAGCGCTCCTCTCCCGGCATCAGATGAACCAATGCTAATGGAGAGGAGCTCCAGGCAGGGCAGTCCTGTCTTCCAGGAACAGGAAGGATTTGAACAGGCAAGCACAGTGACAGCTTCTATGTAGAAGAAGTCACAGGGTGCTTGCACTTGCACTGTTAGATACGTGTACTAAGGTTTGCTTTTGTGCGTGGCCACACATTGCTCCAGCAGTCCAGCTCAGAGCACAAGACTGGGGAGGGGTGCCAGATGGCTACCCACCAGGAATGTGTGTGTGTGTGTGTGTGTTTAGTGCACCTCAGGAGCTACTATGCTTTGTCAATAAAGAAATAAACTACCAGCTGTTTGTCATCATTAGGTTGTGTGTGCTTGAGTCACCAGATATGAAATTTCCTATCCCTGGTCTATAGTATTGCTTTAACTTGCTTCTCTTTCAAGGATCAAGTGTTTTGCATTTATTCATCATTTCAATGAACTCAAATGATAAATATACTACTTATAGCAATTATTTCAGAACACTAAAAAAGAAGAAAAGCTTAGCCAATTCTTTTTTTTTTTCAACCTTAGCCAATTCTAAGCAAGTTGTACATGCCCTCTGAAGGAGCAGGTATGTAGTTTGGGGGTACTCATAAATGCTCTGCTATCACTTGAGGCTCAGGTGTCCTTGGTGGCATGGAGCATCTTCCATCAGCTTCGGCTGATGGCCCAGCTATGTCCCTATCTGAACAGGGGTAGCCTGACTTCTGTTGTCCATACTCTGGTATCTTCTAGGTTGGATTACTGCAACACATTATATGTATGGCTGTCTTTGAAGACAATTCAGAAGCTTCAGCTGGTGCAGAATTCAGAGGCCAGGTTGCTCACCAGGACAAGACAGTTGGTGCATATTACACCAATCCTGGTGTCAGGGACCGTGCTGAGGAGGGCTGCACTGAGGAAGAATGGTGGGAGACACCCCCTCTCCCTGATCCTGAATCTTTGCAGGAGCAGGTGGATAGTACAGATTTGGAACAGTGGTTTGCAGAGGGGAATAGTTCAGAAGGCAGAAGCTGGGAAATACTGGGTGGGGGACTGCCAGCAGAAGAAGCAGTGGAAGATAGATGGTTAACAGATTTAGTCTCTGGACAGCATTCAGCCCTCCCTTCCCCAAAGACACAGAGAGCCCAGAAAGTGTTAAAATAGAAAGTGCAGAGGGTACAAAATCAGATTACAAGACATAGGAGTAACGTAAATTAATAGGGATGGAGGGTGGGGGAGTGAGCCTTAATTTGGAGCACCACCATTTCTAGGGAGTTGTGTTCTTTTTCTCTCTCACTGTGATTATTAAAAAATCTAACTGGTACGACGTTCCTTTCGTTTGATCTTCTTATTTACCACCATGGGGGAGGAAGCCAATTCCTTTAAGACTGACACCTGGCTCGACTGCAACGGCTGCCAAATAGCTTCCGGGTCCAATTTAATGTGCTGCATTTGACTATAAAGCCTTTAACGGCTCAGGATTGCAATATGTCAAGAACCGCCTCTCCCCATATAAACCGTCCTGGACTCTGCATTTATCATCTGAGGCCCTTCTTCACGTGCCTCCTCCACATGAAGCCTGGAGGGTGGCAACACAAGAACAGGCCTTTTCTGTAGTGACTCCCTGTTGGTGAAATGCTCGCCCCAGGAATGTTCACCTGGCACCTTCATTATACATTTTTAGATGCCAATCAAAAATGTTCCTCTTCAACCAGGTCTTTGGCAGATAAATATTCTCCAGCCTTTTAAATGTGTCTGTGGGAAGTGGGGGGATAATATTGATGAATAAAGGATGACTGTCACAAAACCCTGAGAGAAAGGTGAGAGGATCATAAATAGCCAGGTGTCCACCACCACCAAAGGCCTCTCTTCTCTCTGTTTTGGTCACTGTGGCAGGAGGAATATAACAAAAACGTTGTCAATTCAATAAGACTGCAAACCTAGTCCCACTTACCTGGGAATAAGCCCTATTGATTTCAACCAGACATTCTCCTGACTAGACAAAATTAGGATTGTGTTCTTATTCTAGTATGAAGCTGTTTCTGGATAATTTGATAAAAAAAACCAGTTTTCCAATTCCTTGATTTTATATGGTTGTTTTATTTTCCTATTTGGAGAGCCAGTGTGGTGTAGTGGTTAAGAGCGGTAGACTTGTAGTCTGGTGAACCTGGTTCGCGTCTCCCCTCCTCCACATGCAGCTGCTGGGTGGCCTTGGGCTAGTGACACTTCTTTGAAGTCTTTCAGCCCCACTCACTTCACAGTATTTGTTGTGGGGGAGGAAGGGAAAGCAGAATGTTAGCTGCTTTGAGACTCCTTCGGGTAGTGATAAAGCGGGATATCAAATCCAAAACTCTTCTTCATCTATCCTCAGTCACAGCCAAAGTAGGCTGAGTTCATCTTAATCAACAGGTACGTTTATTAAAAGATTATTCTGTTCTATTTCAAGGCATGCCAATTAATTTTCACAATCAATCAGAATATTTGCTGCTTTTTCTTTGGAAAACAGGGTGGATTTCTCTTGGGCAGAAAATCCTCAAAGGCCTCCTTCATATTTGTGCCTATATAAGCAACAGTGCTTCACTGAAATTAATAAATCGCTCTAGGTTGAAATCCTTCTAGGTTGAAAAACCACACAGGCAACAAAAGCAGACTTTTCTATACAACCTGATGAAATACTTCATTGGACCATATGTCACTTATCCATATTTATTTTCTTGTTTTATAGAACATTAGAAAGAAAATGGCACCATCAAGAATGGCAGCATCTTAAACTAGGTGATGTTGATAGAGAAGAGATGAATCAGCAGCCACAGTGATGTTATTATTTTCAGTTTAGTCTTCAGGAAGTGGCTTGGGAACTGGAAGAGAACTTCAGCTGTGGAGAGCTTCAACCACCCTCACTACTGTGATATTTGCCTTCATCAAATTCTATTTCGTTCCTTGAAATTCCTCAGATGTTTCTTCAGATTTGCTTCAAAACATTGTGTTGTATGAACTATAGTGACAACACAATTCAATATCTTATCAAGGGTCCTATCAGTGAAGGTGAAGGGTTTTTCAGCTTGACTTCTAACTGGATGCCCAAGAAAGTTGAAAGGCAGGTGACATCTGCCGCAAATCTGTACTAACAACCTCCTGGATTGTTTCTTGTGGTTCTTGCACTAAGATATGAGGAACAATCCAGACAAAGTTCTGCTATTTTTCTGGAACATAATTTGCTTCCTTTCACTGTCTCGCAGAGCAGAAACTTCACAACCCATTTCAAAAATTAGTGTCAGCGCTAGAGATTTGGAACCAGAGAGCATAGATGTGCTAGCAATGGTCTGTGTATGCAGTTTTCTAAGATGAATGATCTAATGGAGAATGTTTCATGGCTATTACAACTGGAGATCATACTGAAAATTATATTGGATCAGGGTTCCCAAGGTAAGATAGATTTGTATACTTAAAGTTATGCTTTAAGAAAAAGTCCTTTCAAACTTCTGCTCATTATGTTCAAACGATAAAGCGTAGGGATTGCACGAGTTCCATATTTGCAACAGCCAGTTATTTCTCAATAGTCTGTCTTACTCCTCTAACCATACAAATGTTCGCCACACACGTCATATTGATAGCCTTCTTGCTAGTATTTGGTGATAAGGACCCATATGGATTTGAAAATATCAGTTGGATTCACAGCACTCTACATAGATCACCTTCCATATTAGTACTTTAGGGATAAGAGCTGATTATGGTATGCTAGGATTTCTTCTGGAAGTGATAAATCCACAGTGCTTTTGCAGGAAATGTCACAGAGTTATTCTGCAGACAGAAGGATTATCTCTTCTCAAAGAAAGATCCATCAGAATCATACCTCTGTCATCTTCTGCACTTTATATTGAATATAATGCCAGTGTCACACTATTTATTAACATGATCACAATTCATTTCCCTCTTCTCTACAGAAAATCAATTGTTAATTTGCCAAGGTATGGAGGCACAAAATGAAACTGGCCTGTCTGAGTTCATCATCCTAGGTTTTAAACTTCTGCAGGAGGAACGTATTTTTCCCTTCAGTGCATTATTAATCATCTATCTTTTCACTGTGCTGTGGAATACCTTCATTGTAGTAATGACATTGGTGGATCAGAGGCTCAGAACTCCCATGTATTTCTTCCTTGGGAATCTCTCCTTTCTTGACATTTGCTACACTACCACCACGATACCCCAGATGTTGGCTCACCTTCTCTCTGAGAGAAGCAACATTTCCTACATGGGTTGTGTGCTCCAGGTGTATTTTTTCTTCTCCTTTGTTGGCACTGAGTGCCTCCTTCTAGCAGTGATGGCATTTGACCGCTATGTTGCCATATGCAACCCTTTGCGCTACACACTGATTATAGGCAAAACAATTTGTCTCCAACTAGCCATGGCCTGCTGGACTGGGGGATTCCTCAACTCAGCTGTGCATACAACGTTTGCTTTCAAACTACCGTTTTGTGGGAAGAACTGCCTTGATGCTTTCTACTGTGATATTCCCCCACTACTGAAGCTATCATGTGGTGATACTTCCCTTAACCAAATCCTCTTGCTATCTATTGGCCTGTTCATAGCTTGGACCCCATTGCTTTGTATCCTTTTGTCATATACCTACATCATTTCAACTGTCTTAAAAATAAGGTCTTCTGAAGGGAGACAAAAGGCTTTCTCCACCTGTTCCTCTCACCTCACTGTAGTCCTTTTGTACTATGGCAGCTCCATCTTCACTTACCTGTCTTCAAACAGCAGTCACTCCTCAAATTATGCCAGGCTTATTCCAGTGATATACAGTGTCTTGACACCACTCTTAAATCCTATCATATACACTTTACGCAACAAGGATGTAAAGAGTGCCTGGAGAAGCATGATTAGACATACATAAATATGAGGAGAATAGATAGATAGATGATAGATAGATAGATGATAGATATATGATAGTTGATAGTTGATAGATGGATAGATATAGATAGGTGATAGATAGATCTAACACACATTCACAGATTATAGACCTACACTCATTTTTTAAATGTATGCTTGCTTTTAGAATATCATAGTCACACATTGAGTCTGTTGTGGATTAAAGTAATCACAACTTCTGAAAAGTACCAGCTGGTTTCTGACTTGTTTCTTATGTCTTATGCGCCATTCCTTGTTGACAAAATTGACTGAAATGTTTTGAAATGCCAGTTACATTCAATTGTGTATTCTATGTTACTTTGCAAAAACCTGACAAGAAATGCTTGCTATGAATATAAACTCCACATATTTCTTGTACAGTCCTCCTATTCAGTGTGTGTGTGTGTGTGTGTGTGCATGTATTTGTGTGTTGTATGTATTCAAAACAGATTATGCACCATTATGGATGAGGCTCTGTATGTCTAAAGACACATAAGATTGAATTGCTAAAATAAATCTGTTGTGTGGCAGAACAGAGTTTACTCAAAACAAATTATGGAAGGTGTTGGCAATGTGGCAGCTTTCAAACATTGTGGAAGATAATCCCCATTATCTCAGACAAGTGAAATTGTTGTTTGGGGCAAATGGCACCGAAAATGCAAAATAACTGAAGAGAAACATGTTGGCTACCTCTCCGGTAATAAAAAAGAGATATACCACTTTTTATTTAATTCTACCAGTGCCTGCTTGGAGACGCTTAACCACAGGCCAACACTGCTACAGTGCAATCCTATAGATGTCTACTGATCACTGCTAGATCAGACTAAGAAATCAAGCATCCTGTTTCCCTCATTGGGCCACAAGATGAGTGGAAAGCTCAAACACAGCCAATAGCTGTGTTTTACACGGTCTCTGAAACTGGAGGTTCCACAGAGTCAACATGACTAGGCACCACTGATGACTGGTAGCTGCTGCTGGACTTACTTTCAATGAATGTGTCTTGTTAGGAGCCATCTAAGGACAAACTAGACATGGGATTAAATGTATGTTTGCATTTAGCATGCAAGGTTTTTAGATGTGCAAATACCGTCAGCTATGGGAAGGAATTGGAAATTATCAGGACTGAAATAGATGGCGAGGTGGAATTGAACCCTTTTCTCCCTGCTGCACTCCTTTTCTAAAGCTGGCATTTAGTTTAGAGGGAAATCTCTGACTGATGAACACCCTGTATACAAGGTTATCATGGTGCATTGCACTATATTTTAAACAAAATAAAACATAAATATTACATCCCCTCAGTGGGTTGTATTTCCTATGTAAACTGTCAGTGCTGTCTGCTACAGTTCCTGAGTCACAGCAACAGAATCAATAGTTACACCAAGTATTTGTAAAGCAAAGGAGTCTAGACTTCCCTCCTCAATCTATGAACCACTCTCCTGTAGAATCTATAGGCCATAGCATGTCTTATAGGATTTTGGTTGTTGTTAAGGAAAGTGATAGGAAAATGCCCTGGGGAGTGTAGGAGAACAATTGCTTGATGTGAAGCTGTGCAAACAAATCAGAATGGATGTTCAATAGATAGCAGAAGTCATCTCCAATAGATAGCATCTCCAAAAAGCTTTGCAAAAATCACAATACTATTTAATAAACTGGTTGCATGGAAGAACTAACACTTGACCTAGAAATCATTGTCAAGATAGCCAGATCACAAAGTCCTTCACAGCATGGGGCTTCTTCACCTAGCCTAGTGCTGCTCTCTTTCCCACTTTCTGGCTCTTGGAGCCAGATTCTACTTTGCATACCCTGAAAACAAACCCTTGAAATAAACTCAAGTTAATTGTATCTCTGTGCTCATTGTCCTTAGGGACTGGAAAAGTTAACAAGGTTGGAACTGAAGGGAGTTGTGGTGTTTCAAATGCTTCAGGGAAATGAGGAGTTTGTGCTGAGTCAGATATGGATTTATATTTCAATCAAATGTACCCTTGTGAATAGTATTTTGATGCCTGTGAAGATGCTAGATGGTCCAGTCATCCACCAACTTCCTCTTTTCTGCTCCACTTTTCACACACACACTCACCAAACTTTTTAAAAGCCAGAGATTCCTGGGGAACATACAGTTGTTTCTTCCAATTCTGCTCTACATTTTAAACAATCTATCTCATCTGAAACAGATTGCAGCTGGAATGTGTTTCATGTAAAAAGCAGGTAAATTATTAGCAATGGGTTTATGATGTTAGAACTATTGTTGGCAAGGAAAAAGATAGGCATAAAATAGCATTCCTGGGGCAAGTACTCTTTGGTGACAGAATCCCAGCTGGACTAAAAATCACAAAACATGCAGCAAAGTAAAGCACAGATATATAGGCTATAAAATCTGTAAAATATATCATTCTAAGTTCCTTCCAAGGTTCCCTTCTTCCCCACAATAAAAAGACTACATGTTTCGTAAGTTAAAAATGATTTACTCATAAACTCTCCAAAGGAGATATTCATGTGCTTTTCCATACAACATTCAGAAAGAATTGCACAGACAGTAAAACTTGGCTTAGTTACAGTGGTGAAAGTTCCTGTATTATTGGTTTTGGAACTTATAGAGGTCTGTAAGAGCTATGAGGTTTGTGTTGCAGCAACCAGCTCAGATATCGTCTTGATTAACTTGTCTGACCCAAGGTGAGCTAAGCTCAACATGACAGCTTACTCCATGATTTTAGCCTCTTTATGCAGAATTGGACTTTTCAAAAAACATAATTTTATTAATCTAGATTTTCAAGATAGCCTACAATAGAGAACCATAAAACAAATTAAAAACAAATAAACGCAGATTAAAACTAGACTTAAGAATTTCAGTTATTTGAGGCTCATTATAATGCATAAACATCAGTTTCCCTACTATACCTATGTAATGTGTGAAGGAGTAGGTTGGTTATCACTTTGTGAGTAATGGAAAGGGGTTAGCAAGAACCACATTTTCAGTGCATATCTTATGCAGGACAGAATATAAGATACTTAGAAAAGGATGCTGTGATTACTAAGGTCTAGGATAGATTTCTAAAAAGCAAGTTATGCCAATTTTCCTTTAAACATCTGGACAGTAAGAAAGTAATATTGCCAACAGAAATGAAGAAATTATCCACAACATGGGGAGGGGGAGAGAGAGAGATGTGAAAACTCATGAATCAATGTCAGTAAAAAGAATACTTATTCATTTTAAAGCTATGACTCTTACTGTTAAGATGAATAGAATTTCAAAGGCAAATCTGTTGATTATGTAGTTAGAAAAGGTTAAGTTCAGTTGTTTGATATTAAGCACATATGGGTGTTTGCATATTAATAAACTGTATGTTCTAAATTACTACATTAAACAAAATATGTTAAAGACAATAGATATTATCAGAAGTGTAATACAATGTGTGAAATACAGAATACAAAATGTGTGTTATGTTTTTAAAAAGCAGTTTTGACAAGGAGAAATAACAGAGATGGGTAGAACACACAAGCTGACTCCAAACAGAGCAGAAAAAGGGCAAACTTATATGGGCAGTGAACAATACCATGTCATATTGAAGCTAGGTGGCATCAACATGTTCAAGTGATTGTTTGTGATATGGCATTTCAAGCAGTACACCAGTTATACATACACTTATCATTACAGGTGGAGTCTTTTGGGTGATATGTGGATTCAGAATGCAACCTCTCTGAAGGAATTCATCCTTCTTGGCTTCACCAGTCACCCAACATTGCAACGTATCCTATTGACACTGTGCCTAGTCATATATCTCATCACTTTATTTGGCAACAGCCTCATCATCTTCTTGATCTGGGTTGACTCCCGCCTCCATACAGGAATGTACTTTTTCATTGCTAACCTTTCTTTCTTAGATATATTTGGCACACAGGTCACTTTCCCCCAGATGCTATTCCATATGGCTTCCAGAACCAATAATATCTCTTTCAACAGATGTATGGCTCAACTCATCCTGATGCTGTTCTGTGGGATGACTGAGTGCTTCATCCTGGCTCTCATGGCATATGATCGCTATGTGGCCATATGTCAACCACTGCGGTACCCAACCATCATGAGGATGCAAGTATGCATCCAGATGGCAGGAGCCTGTTGGTTAGGTGGCTTATTCAATGCTGCAGCACTGACAGTTATCACCATAAATTTTCCCTTCTGTGGGCCCAACAAAATCAACCATTTCTTTTGTGAGGAGCCTGCTGTGTTGCAGCTGGTTTGCATGGACACCTATACAGTAAGAGTCCTCATCTTTGCCCTGAGTGTCATTGTGCTCATGTTGCCTTTCACTTTTATAGTAATCTCCTACATCCACATTGCCAGGGTGGTGTTCAGCATAAACTCAGCAGAGGGACGGCAACGAGCTTTTTCCACTTGTGCTACCCATCTCACTGTTGTCACGTTGTTCTACACCACCATCAGCTTCACTTACTTGCAGCCCCGGTCTGAACAAGCTGCAGACCAGGAGAAGAAAGCTTCTGTTTTCTATGCTTTTTTCTCCCCAATGCTGAACCCTGTCATTTACAGCCTGAGGAACAAGGATGTTAAAGGAGCCTTATTCAAAGTGATGGGAAAAGTAAGCTGAGTCTCACCTTTGGAAAGGGGTTCCCATCTTTAAAAATCAGTAAAGAAATGGTTGTATGGAAGAGGTGGATGAATTTGGATATATTAACGTTAGACCAGCTGATAAACAAAGAGGATAAATTTTATATATATTCCATCTTATGAGACAAATATAGATTACCTATAAATTATCAATGGGAGTATCTCCAGATAAAACACTTGCTAACCACCATCTATGGACCAGGAACTTTTACAGCCTCAGAGACCCCAGAGATGTTGAAGCAGTTGATTCATTCTTAAACAACAACAACAACAACAAAACAGCCAGTAACGTATATAAATCTTTGTTATTAGCAAACTATTTGATATATAGGTATTGCTGGAGGAATGGAATAAAGAATTAGGAAAGCACAGTTTGGCAGTATCTACCTCTTACATATCCAAGGAAGTTAGTCTGTTCCACATACTTTATACGCACAGCAGAAGACACCAGTATAGCCAAGGCAAAAACAGCTGCAATGGGCTTCTCACAGTGTTGATTTAAGCCCAAACATCACTATCAGAAAACCTCTTTGTTCAGCATTCATCCTGATTTGTTTGTGGGGAGATTGGATTATGTCTGTTATCTACTGATAGTTCATTCTGATTACTTTACAAGACGGATACATGATGTTGCATCGGGCAAATGTTATCTTACACTTTCCAGGGCATTTTCCCATCACTTTTCTTATTTGAAAAAGCCCAACTCTGGGGGATAAATGGAACCTTTCACTCTCTCACTTTTCTCTTTGCACCAGACCTTGAACCCAAACCATGAAATGATCCACAAGAAATTTTGTTGGGAAGAGAGTAACATCACAAAAGACAAAGAGCATCATTTGCTTAATGGGGTTGCTACAGATGAATTGTATATTTATTTATATACTTCAATTGTATATTTATTTATATATTTTATATGACGCAAATGTTTACTTACTTACTTACTTACTTACTTACTTACAATAAATGTAGCCCATGCCCATCTTTGCTTCTCACACTTTTCTCTGATTCACACGTAGAGAGAGATGTTTAGAGATGCTACCCTGCTGTCCTAAGGGGATACATCTTGTATCAGCTGTTTCAATGATATCCAGAATGATATATTTTTTAAAAAAATCATTTGATCAGCACAGAACTAACCCTAACCTTAATGGCAAAGGACCTCCAGAGATGCATAGATATCAACCCAATGCCACTCTAAGGTTTATGAAATTAATTCAGGTGAAAAGAATGATTGGTGGGGTGACAGCAGTTTGAGTCCGAACATCTTGGAGCTTTCGCGTCTGAAGACTACCAAGATCTCAGGGTGCTTGCTGTCTCCCTGGAGATCTGATGTAGGAGTCGTGAGCTTGGCTGTCAGAATCTTGAAGTCATATTGCTACCTATGCTTAGCCTGTGTGCTCATGGGATCAAGTGTTTGAAAGCACCCTAGAGGCCATGCAGTACAATGCCCTTCGCCCCAAAGCTTACATTATTATATATTTACAGATAAATGAAATAGTAAGTGGAAACTGTTTAGTAATACAGTCATACCTCATGTTACGTTTGCTTAATGTTACGTTCTTTCAGGTTACGTCCTACGGCAACCCGGAAGTACTGGAAAGGGTTACTTCTGGGTTTTGCCGCTCGCGCATGCGCAGAAGTGCAAAATGACATCACGCGCATGCGCAAAATCGGCAAATCGCAACCCGCACGTGCGGAGATGCGCCGCTGAGGGCTGCACTCTTTTCATGTTGCAAACGGGTCTCCAGAATGGATCCCGTTCCCAATGAAAGGTACCACTGTGCTAATAATTTGTAATCCAGAATTAGGAAGGATCCTGTAGGCCATCCACCCAGACTCCTGACAGGTTGCAACATTAATATATAGTTTTGTGTGTGTGTGTTTTAAAGAAACAAGTCAAAACTACAATGCAAGAGTAAAATTAAAATACTTCTTCCTTTCTCATGTAAGTTTCTCCAACAGACAAATACATCAGCCAATACATTTCCTCCCTCTGTCCGTAGATAAAAAAACATTTTGTGAAGCTAATAAAATGAATGTCAGTAATGAAACTGCTCCATCCGAATTCATCCTTCTGGCACCCATTGCAGTGACCTCTACCTGCAGGGGGGGAAAGGCCTAGTGTAAGATGGGTAAAAAAACTGCACAGGACAACATTATGGGATTTAAAAATTGGCCACAACTTTGTTCATTCCAGATGTAGGTAGGCTTTGGCTGAAGCATTGGGCGTATATCCATTCTCAGCCCCATGTTTGGGGGCAAGGGGCTGACACGAGCAGAGTCAAACTTGGAGTGGAAGGACCACCTCAAGGAATCCCTGCCTCCCTAGACATGAGTGTTACATTTGTGGAGCCTCCCAATCCTTTGTCAATTGCCCCAGAGGCTTGTCCTTCCAGGTATTCCCATATTTTGATTGAGGTCAGCATTGTTCTTGATTTATTAAAAGACAGCTACTCTTGCTAACACAGAGAAGAAGAAGAAGAGTTTGGATTTGATATCTCGCCTTTCACTCCCTTTAAGGAGTCTCAAAGCGGCTAACAATCTCCTTTCCCTTCCTCCCCCACAACAAACACTCTGTGAGGTGAGTGGGGCTGAGAGACTTCAAAAAGTGTGACTGGCCCAAGGTCACCCAGCAGCTGCATGTGGAGGAGCGGAGACGTGAACCCGGTTCCCCAGATTACGAGACTACCGCTCTTAACCACTACACCACACTGGCTCTCAAGGAGGTTCTCTCAAGGAAATGTACTGTTTCTTTTCTCTTTGTAAATGCATTTTTGTGTGTGTGTGTGTGTGTGTTTATAATCTTATAGAGGAACATACAATGAACATAAACATCAAGTATTCCTTACAAAGTAATGCAACATTAGGTACAATTGTGGCTATAGAATTCAATATTTATTTATTTTTTGAAACATACATGACCTTTCTGTATGATTTAGTTAAGATGCAATTAACTAGCTAAAGCTCTTTGAAAAACCTCTGGCAGTCTTGCCTTGGTGGAAAAGCACTTGGGGTAGAAATCCCCAAAGGCATTATTGCATATATATGAAAGGAAACCGTGAAATCCACAAGCAACCCACACTGAATGCTACCAACAGGGAGAAGGCTCATCTCACAGGTAAGGAAATGAATGTGTTATGGATGGGAGAACAAAATTTAGTGGAACACATCATTAGTTTGTATTGAAGAAATGTAATCAAAATGAATAAAGGTATGGCACCAGTTGTGATATAGTCAAATATAGAATGACTCTCTACTGACCTCTAACATACTCTGAATTTTCATCTGCATGGAAGTGAATGAGAACTCATTTGAAGCCAACAGCTCAACTGAAGTTAGTTGCACTTAATACCTATTGGTATTTATATTAAGTCATGAATAACTTGACCCAGTGGTTTCAATTGACATAGAAAGTGCAACCTTACAGATAACTACTTAGAAGTCTATCTCAATGAGTTTAGTAATGCTCGCTCAGAGACAACTTTCTACAGGTAAGCAGCCATAGTGTGACACTGACACAAAGCATTTTAAAGGATAATGAGGAACAATTATTTAATAAAATGTCACACATTAGTGGTAATCCATGGAATTTCACATTCTGAACTTTTGTCCACATCTGTTGTTGTTGTTATTGTTGTTTACATTGCATGTGTGTATCATCTTCTTTGTGTTTGGATTTCCACATATGGGAAAGCAAATATTTGCACAATAGATTAGAATTAGTTTTTGGGTGCTGCAAATGAATTTGTCCATGTATTCTAATGTCCTTACATGATTGCTTAATTATAAGATAGCCAGAAGTTTGAAGCAGGTAACAGTAGATTGAATAGAAATATGAAAAATCAGATTAGAAATCCCCTAAGAAGAGTTAACATATGCCGGTACTACTTGACAATCTAACTAACCGTGCACTTGTTGAATTTCATCCTTTAAAAGCTATTGTGTATAAGAGAGAGTGCTTCTAAATGACATAGTGAATTTAATTGATGGACTCAGTGGCTACCAGATTACACCTATGGTTTTGTTTAGGATTTTCAGAAGAGGACATGTTAAATGTAGGTGTATTTAAACATCAATATACATATGTCAGGGAGCCCAAGCCTAATTAGGATTTCCCATCTGTGAACACTCAAGTGTCTAAATATTTGGGTATGTTGTCAATGTTCGAACAATTGACACAGAAAGCAACTGGTTAGCTCAATTGGTTAGAGTCTGGTGCTGATAGCACCCTGGTTGCAGGTTTGATCTCTATATGTGACAGCTGCATATTCCTGCATTGCAGAAGAGGGGGTTGGACTATATCAGCCTTTCTCAACTTGTGGGTTCCCAGATGTTGTTGAACTACAACTCCCATCACCCCTAGTTAGCAAGGCCGGAGTTCAGGGATGATGGGAGCTGTAGTCCAACAACATCTGGGGACCTACAGGTTGAGAACCCCTAAAGCAGATGATCCTCAGTGGCTCCTTCCAATTCTGTAATGTGGCTTTCCACACCACACCCCATCAAAAGAAAATGTGAATAAAGAAATGTATTTTAGGGGGAAATGTGCATAGAAATGCATATATTAATGAAAACAGCATATGCGAATGTATTATATTAGGGAATGTTGCTTACAGAAATTAGGAGGAATATGCAGGTAAACAACTTTGAATTTTCATGTGTGTGTTTTTTTCTTTTTAATGCCGGCAGCTGCAAAATTGTGGTGAACTGAACTCAAGCCTGGGGAAAAGAAACAGAGAAAGTTAGAAAGTGGATAGGTTGACGTTTGTCTCTCTCTGTCACCTAATAGTAAAAATGTGTGGGGACATGCAATGAAGCTGCAAGCTACAAGGTGTAGAACAGACAAATGCTAGTACTCCTTCAAAGGCAAACCACGGAATCCATTGTCACAAGAGACAGTGATTGTCAGCTACTTAAATGCAGAATCATAGCATTATGTAGTTGTGAGGGACCCTTGAATTTTAAAAGGATTTTAAAAGGATTTTAGACAAAGACTATCAGTTTCTCGTAGCCTCAACAGCTATGTTCTCCGTCCACTGTTTAAAGCAGTATGCCTCTGAATGCCAGTCTCTTGGAATCAGATATTCAGCCAAAAAACCAATCAGAGCTTTCAGAATTCATCATCCTTGGCTTTAAAAATCTGCAGGAAGTACACTTCTTGCTGTTCAGTGGATTCTTGATCATCTATTTATTCACTGTGCTGTGGAATACCTTCATCATCACCATGGCCATAGTGGACCAGAGGCTCAGAACTCCCATGTATTTCTTCCTTGGAAACCTCTCCTGTCTTGACATCTGCTACATCACTACCACCATCCCCCAAATGTTGCATCTCCTTCTGACAGAAAGTAGCACCATCTCCTACACAGGCTGTGTGCTCCAGCTGTTTTTCTTCTTTTCCTTTGTCGGCATTGAATGCCTTCTTTTGGCAGTAATGGCTTTTGACCGCTATGTAGCCATCTGCAACCCACTGCGCTATTCATTGATTATCAAAAGGAATGTTTGCCTGCAGCTGGCTACTGCCTCCTGGGTGGGTGGTTTTCTCAACTCTGCCGTACACACCTATTTTGCCTTTCAGTTACCCTTCTGTGGAGACAACCGCCTAGATGCTTTCTATTGTGACATTCCACCATTGCTGAAATTGTCATGTGGGGACATTTCCCTCAACCAAAAGCTCTTGTTAACCATTGGGTTGTTCATAGCTTGGACACCAATGTTCTGTATCCTTCTCTCATATGTGTACATAATTTCAAGTGTTTTGAAAATACGATCAACAGAAGGGAGGCAAAAGGCTTTCTCTACCTGCTCTTCTCATCTTACAGTGGTTCTTCTGTTCTATGGTAGTTGCATCTTCACCTATTTGAGGCCTGTTCCCACAGAGTCATCGGTGAATACAAAGCTGATCCCACTGATGTATAGCATATTGACGCCCTTGTTGAATCCCATTATATATACATTACGCAACAAAGATGTGAAGAAAGCTTGGCTAAACATAATGGGGAAGATGTGAATATTGTACACAACATAATGTTACAAGCTGTACCTTAACAGAATCAGAAATGAGATTTAATTCATATGATACTAATATACTCCTTTATATTATTTTTCAGCCACAAGCTTTTCAATGTACTTTACTTTTTTATCATAGCACATTTCTTAAGACAAATATCAAATCAATAGTTGTCAAGTTTACCTGTGTTCTCCTACATTCCAATGATTTTGTTGTTTCCCTGCATGTATGTATGTATGTATGTATGTATATGTATATTAGACAGACACTTGTGTGGGCCCATTCTCCTGAAACGGTGTAGAAGACAATGATATTATTGTGATGCCTTCATTTTATATTTATTTATACTATGTTTACATTTCCCCATCCTTCAGTATTTATGCATTCCTCTTGAGCATATTGAAATAATCTGGTTCCTCTATGAGTCAATTGTAACCCACTTCAGTCTGTCCCTGACACAAAATGGGATTTGCCCCGCCTCTGCTATTTCTCCCCTGACCCTGCCAGTCAGCCTTCTTTCCTCCAAGACAAAAGACCCTTTTTTGGTGCAGAGAAAAATGCATGAGGCCCTGGTGGGCTCAGTTATTTCTCCAAGTGAAGTTCAAAGGGAACTCAAACGTTAAAGGAGAACAAGTTAGGGACAAGCATGCCCTCTGAAATAGAATGTAAACATGGAACATGTGCAGAGGAGTGCAACCAAGATGACCAAGGGTCTGGAAACCAAGACTTATGAGGAACCAGGGGTGTTGTGGTGGGTGCCAGTGGGGCCATGGCCCTGGGTTAAGATTTTTGAGGGGACATAAAGCAGTTGCCCCTGGCAGGTGTCCCTAGCACGGCCCAGCCCAGTGCTCCTCTCCCGGCATCAGATGAACCAATGCTCATGGAGAGGAGCACCAGACAGGGCTGTTCTCCCATCTTTCAGTAACAGGAAGGATTTGAAGAGGCAAGCATGGTGACAACTTCTGTGTAGGAGAAGTCACAGGGTGCTTGAATTTGCGCTGTTAGATGCACCTCAGGAGCTACTATGTTTTGTCAATAAAGAAATAAACTATTAGCTGTTCGTCATTCTTAGGCTGTGTGTGCCTGAGGCACCAGACATGAAATTACCTATCCTGCTGTTTTAAGGATGAAGATGATGTTATGTAAAAAAAAAATTTAAAAATGTCCAGTAGCACCTTAGAGACCAACTAAGTTTGTTCTTGGTATAAGCTTTCATGTGCATGCACACGTCTTCAGATACACTGATTCAGAAGTCACCAGACCCTTATATATAGTCAATCACCCATCTCCTTCTACTCTCCTGAGAAAAGCCCCACCACACTCTCCCACTATATATAAGGGTCTGGTGACTTTTGTTTCAGTGTATCTGAAGAAGTGTTGGTTTGTTGATTTAAATTAAGAGTGCTATATAAATGTACTAAATACATAAATAAATACAATCCTGGCTATCAAGTATTTTGCATTCATTAGTCATTTCAATGTACTCAAATGATAAACATACTACTACCTATAGCAATTCTTTCAGATAGAACACTACAAAAAAAGAAAGAAAAGAAAACCTTAGCCAATACTAAGCAAGTGGTACACTCCTTCTGAAGGAGCAGGTACATAGCTTGGGTGTGGAGTGTCTTCTATGAGCTTGGGCTGGTGGCCCAGCTATGTCCCTATCTGAACAGGGATAGCCTGACTTCTGTTGTCTATGCTCTGGTATCCTCTAGGTTGGTTTACTCCACCACGTTATACGTATGGCCATCTTTGAAGACAATTCGGAAGTTTCAGCTGGTGCAGAATTCGGAGGTCAGGGTGCTCACCAGGGCAAGACAGTTGGGGCATATTTCACCAATCCTAGCTCCACTGCACTGGCTGCCTGCCAAGGCTCTATCAAAGCTTCAGGGAATTAAGATCCCTCCCCCAATGGCAGTCGAAAGGCAAATAACCGAAAGAGTTCTTACCATATAATTTATTCATTATTCATAGATAGATGATAGATAGATAAATAGATGATAGATAGATAGATAGATAGATGATAGCTTTATAGATAGATGATAGATAGATATAGATAAATGGTAGATAGATAGATAGACAGACAGAGATAGAGATAGATAGATGATTGATTGATTGATTGATAGATGGTAGAGATAGATAAATGGTAGATTTATGGTAGATAGATAGACAGACAGAGATGATAGATGATAGATGATAGATGATAGATGATAGATGATTGATAGATGATAGATAGATAGATAGATAGATAGATAGATATAGATAGATAGATGATAGATAGATAGATGATAGATAGATAGATAGATAGATAGGTGATAGATCTAACACACATTCACAGATTATAGACCTACACACATTGAGTCTGTTGTGGATTAAAGTAATCACAACTTCTGAAAAGTACCAGCTGGTTTCTCACCTGTTTTCTTATGTCAATATGTACCATTACTTGGTGACAAAATTGACTGAAATGTTGTGAAATGCCAGTCACATTCAATTGTGTATTCTATGTTACTGTGCAAAAACCTGACATGAAATGCTTGCTATGCATACAAACTCCACATATTTCTTGTACAGTCCTCCTAGTCAATGTGTGTGTGTGTGTGTGCGTGCATGTGTATTCCCTAAGTGGGTTAGACTTCCTATGTAAACTGTCAGTGCTGTCTGCTACAGTTCCTGAGTCATAGCAACAGATTCAATAGTTACACTAAGTATTTGGAAAGCAAAGGGGTCTAGACTTCCCTCCTTGTTCTTTGAGCCACTCTCCTGTTGAATCTATAGGCCATAGCATGTCATATAGGATTTTGGTAGTTGTTGTTAATGAAAGTGATAGGAAAATGTCCCGAGGACTGTAGGAGATGTGATTTGTGCAAACAAATCAGAATGGATGTTCAACAGATAGCAGAAGTCACCTCCAATAGATAGCATCTCCAAGAAGCTTTGTGAAAATCACAATACTATTTAATAAACTGGTTGCATGGAAGAGCTAACTCTTGACTTAGAAATCATTGTCAAGATAGCCAGATCAAAAGTCCGGCACAGCATGGGGCTTCTTCACCCAGCCTAGTGCTGCTCTCTTTCCCACTTTCTGGCTCTTGAGGGCAGATTCTACTTTGCATACCCTGAAAACAAACCCTTGAAATAAACTCAAGTTAATTGTATCTCTGTGATCATTGTCCTTAGGGAATGGAAAAGTTAAAAAGGTTGGAACTGAAGGGAGTTGTGTTGTTTCAAATGCTCCAGGGAAACGGGGAGTTTGTGCTAAGTCAGATATGGATTTATATTTCAATCAAATGTACCCTTGTGAATAGTATTTTGATGCCTGTGAAGATGCTAGATGGTTCAGTCATCCACCAACTTCCTGTTTTCTGCTCCACTTTTCACACACACACTCACCAAACTTTTTAAAAGCCAGAGATTCCTGGGGAATATACAGTTGTTTCTTCCAATTCTGCTCTACATTTTAAACAATCTATTTCATCTGAAACAGATTGCAGCTGGAATGTGTTTCGTGTAAAAAGCAGGTAAATTATTAGCAGCGGGTTTAGGTTGTTAGAACTATTGTTGGCAAGGAAAAAGACAGGCATAAAAGAGCATTCCTGGGGCAAGTACTCTTTGGTAACAGAATCCCAGCTAGATTAAAAATCACAAAGCATGCAGCAAAGCAAAGCACAGATATATAGGCTATAAAATATGTAAAGTATATCATTCTAAGTTCCTTCCAAGGTTCCCCTCTTCCCCACAATAAAAAGACTGCACGTTTGGTAAGTTAAAAATGATTTACTCATAAACTCTCAAAAGGAGATATTCATGTGCTTTTCCATACAGCATTCAGAAAGAATTGCACAGGCAGTAAAACTTGGCTTAGTTACAGTGGTGAAAGTTCTTATATTATTGGTTTTGGAACTCAATAGTGGTCTGTAAGAGCTATGAGGTTTGTGTTGCAGCAACCAGCTCAGATATCGTCTTGATTAACTTGTCTGACCCAAGGTGAGCTAAGCTCAACATGACAGCTTACTCCATGATTTTAGCCTCTTTATGCATGAACTGGACTTTTAAAAAAACATAATTTTATTAATCTAGATTTTCAAGATAGCCTACAATAGAGAACCATAAAACAAAAAAACAAATAAAAGCAGTTTAAAATTAGACTTAAGAATTTCAGTTATATGAGGCTCATTATAATGCATAAACATCAGCTTCCCTTCTATACCTGTGTAATGTGTGAAGCAGTAGGTTGGTTATCACTTTGTGAGTAATGGAAAGGGGTTAGCAAGAACCACATTTCCAGTGCGTATCTTATGCTAGTGTGGTGTAGTGGTTAAGAGCGGTAGTCTCTTAATCTGGGGAACCGGGTTCGCGTCTCTGCTCCTCCACATGCATCTGCTGGGTGACCTTGGGCTAGTCACACTTCTCTGAAGTCTCTCAGCCCCACTCACCTCACAAAGTGTTTGTTGGGGGGGGGAGGGAAAGGAAAATGTTAGCCGCTTTGAGACTCCTTAAAGGGAGTGAAAGGCGGGATATCAAATCCAAACTCTTCTTCTTCTACTTAGAAAAGGATGCTGTGATTACTAAGGTCTATGATAGATTTCTAAAAAGCAAGTCATGCCAATTTTCCTTTAAACATCTGGAAATTAAGAAAGCAAGATTGCCAACAAATGTGAAGAAATTATCCAAAAAATGGGGAGGCGGGAGAGAAAGATGTGAAAACTCATGAATCAATGTCAGTAAAAATAATATTTATTCATTTTAAAGCTATGACTCTTACTATTAAAACGAATAGAATTTTAAAGGCAAATCTGTTGATTACGTAGTTAGAAAAGGTTAAGTTCAGTTGTTTGATATTATGCACATATGGGTATTTGCATATTAATAAATTATATGTTCTAAATTACTACATTGAACAATATATGTTAAAGACAATAGATATTACCAGAAGTGTAATACAATGTGTGAAAAACAGAATATTTGGGGACACCTCATCTTTTCCCTCTCTGAATTATTGCAGCTGAGGCATGAAAAAGGTGGATGTTTGAATAAAGCAAGGGTGTAGAAGTAATGAAAGGGTGGGAAGTAGCTGTTTTAAACAATGGCAAAAGTTTGAATAAAGTTGATGTGGGGGGATCCACAGAGGAAAGTGGCACAGTTTTAAATGACATAAGAAGTTTGATTCATGGTGAGGTGAACAAACACTGGGTGTGTGTTTTGTTTTAAAAAGCAGTTTTGACAAGGAGAAATAACAGAGATGATTAGAACACACAAGCTGATTCCAAAAAGAGAAAAATTGCATGGGCAGTGAACAATACCACATCATATTGAAGCTTAGTGGCATCAACATGTTCAAGTGATTCCTTAGTGATATGGAATTTCAATCAGGACACCAGTTATAGATACACTTATCATTGCAGGTGGAGTATTTTGGGTGATATGTGGATTCAGAATGAGACCTCCGTGAATGAATTCATTCTTCTTGGCTTCACCAGTCATCCAACATTGCAACGTATCCTATTGACACTGTGCCTAGTCATATATCTCATCACTTTATTTGGCAACAGCCTCATCATCTTCTTGATCTGGGTTGACTCCCGCCTCCATACAGGAATGTACTTTTTCATTGCTAACCTTTCTTTCTTAGATATATTCGGCACACAGGTCACTTACCCCCAGATGCTGTTCCATATGGCTTCCAGAACCAATAATATCTCTTTCAACAGATGCATGGCTCAGCTCCTCCTGACTCTGTTCTGTGGAATGGCTGAGTGCTTCATCTTGGCTGTCATGGCATATGATCGCTATGTGGCCATATGTCAACCACTGCGGTACCCAACCATCATGAGGATGCAAGTGTGTATCCCGATGGCAGGAGCCTGTTGGCTAGTAGGCTTCTTCAATGCTGCAGCACTGACAGTTATCACCCTAAGTTTCCCCTTCTGTGGACCCAACAAAATCAACCATTTCTTTTGTGAGGAGCCTGCTGTTTTGCAGCTGGTTTGCATGGACACCTACATAGTAAAAGTCCTCATATTTACCCTGAGTGTCCTTGTGCTCATGTTGCCTTTCACTTTTATAGTGATCTCCTACATCTACATTGCCAGGGTGGTGTTCAGCATAAAGTCAGCAAGGGGACGGCAACGAGCTTTCTCCACTTGTGCTACCCACCTCACTGTTGTCACAATGTTCTACACCACCATCGGCTTCACTTACTTGCAGCCCCGGTCTAAACAAGCTGCAGACCAGGAGAAGACAGCTTCTGTTTTCTATGCTTTTTTCTCCCCAATGGTGAACCCTGTCATTTACAGCCTGAGGAACAAGGATGTTAAAGGAGCCTTGTTCAAAGTGATGGGGAAGGTAAGCTGAGTCTCACCTTTAGAAAGGGGTTCCCGTCTTTAAAAATCAGTAAAGAAATGGTTGTATGGAAGAGGTGGATGAATTTGGATATATTAATGTTAGACCAGGGTGAATTTTATACATATTCCATTTTAAGAGACAAAGACAGATTACCTACAAATGCTCAATGGTGGTATCTCCAGATAAAACACTTGCTAACCACCATCTATGGACCAGGAACTTTTACAGCCTCAGAGACCCCATAGATATTGAAGCAACTGATTCATTCTTAAACAACAACAACAACAACAACAACAACAACAACAACAACAACAACAACAACAAAACAGCCAGTAACGTATATAAATCTTTGTTATTAGCAAATTATTTGATATACAGGTATTGCGGTAGGAATTGAATAAAGAATTAGAGATCTGGAAAGCACAGTTTGGCAGTATCTACCTCTTACATATCCAAGGAAGTTAGTCTGTTCCACATACCTTATATGCACAGCAGAGGAAACCAGTATAGCCAAGGCAAAAACAGCTGCAATGGGCTTCTCACAGTGTTGATTTAAACCCAAACATCACTATCAGAAAACCTCTTTGTTCGGCGTTCATCCTGATTTGTTTGTGGGGAGATTGGATTATGTCTGTTATCTACTGATAGTTCATTCTGATTACTTTACAAGGCAGATAGATGGATAAATGTTATCCTTCACTTCCCAGGGCATTTTCCCATCACTTTTCTTATTTGAAAAAGCCCAACTCTGGGGGACAAATGGAACCTTTCACCCTCTCACTTTTGTCTTTGCACCTGACCTTGAACCCAAACCATGAAATGATCCACAAGAAATTTTGTTGTGAAGAGAGTGACATCACAAAAGACAAAGAACATCATTTGCTTAATGGGGTTGCTACAGGTATATTAATTGTATATTTATTTATATATTTTATATGATACAAATGTTTACTTAATTACTTACTTACTTACAATAAATGTAGCCCATGCCCATCTTTGCTTCTCACACTTTTGTCTGATTCACACATAGAGAGAGATGTTTAGAGAGGCTTCCCTGCTGTCCTAAGGGGATACATCTTGTATCAGCTGTTTCAATGATATCCAGAATGATGTATTTTTTTAAAAAATCGTTTGATCAGCACATGACATTTAAACAAATCCTCCTCCAGCATAAGGAAAAGTGTGTATTTAAAATTTGCTGGGGAGAAGCATTATCCCTATTGCATCTCTAACAGTTGGATACCTTAGATAGCCCCTTTTAAAACAAACGTAATTAGGTCTAGTATATTCTAAGTATTTTTTGTTGTTGTATGAGCCTCAATTTAAGGTCCAGAGACACCCCTGTTACAGCAGTTAAAACAGTTTCCCATTGTGTAGTCAAAATTGAGATCTCTAATTCTTTCTTCCAACCCTCCCTCAGTACCTGCATATCAAATTGGTTTTCTTATAACAAAGATTTATATATGTTGTTGGATGTTTTTGGGTTTTTTTGGCGGGAGGTTGCATGTAAGAATTAGTCAACTGCTTCAATATCTCTGGGGTCTGTAAAAGCTGCTGGTCCATAGATGGTGGTTAGCAAGTGTTTTATCTGGAGATAACTGCCATTGAGCATTTGTAGGTAATCTGTATTTGTCTCTTAAATTGGAATATGTATAAAATTCATTCTCTCCATTTATCACCTGGTCTAATGTTAATATACCCAAATTCATCCACCTCTTCCAAATGACCATTTCTTTCCTGATTTTTAAAGATGGGTTTCCCCACAAAGTCCTTTTGTCGTGTGGAAAAATGTCAAATTTATATTTTTGGGACATATGGTGCCATATTGTTCGAACTGATGTTATTGTTTCAATAATATCTTGAGTATGCTACATAGGAATATTCCAAAGCAGCCCAATTTAGACAGTTGTCAGTTATGGGTCTCCAGAATTGTGTACCTGATGCTAAATATGCTTTGTGATACAATTCTAAGTCTGGGATCCGAAATCCTTCTCCTTTAATTTAAACATATGTTTTTTCCATTGTCCTATATTGAAATATTTTTGGAAGAAGGTAACTGAAACTATCAACAGAACTGTATGGAACAACTTATATTTACAGAGCAAAATATCCCCTTGAATTATATACACAGCACATGAAACCTTACAAAAGGACAATATGAGTGGACTCCCCGTGCTCTTACCACAGCAAAAAGACTGATCCTGATGAACTGGGGCAGGGGGGCGGGGATGCGGATCTCTTCTACAATTGGATTGAAGGCTTATAAACTTGCAGCATATGAACAACTTGCATACAAACACAGATTTGCCATGGACAAATTCAATATTTGGAACCATTCTTATAAATACTGTAATAGGTTAAGATCTGGTGAAGTACAATAAAGCTTGTTCTACTTCATGGAGAGCACATGTTACAGTGGGGTCTAACAGGCCACCCCTCTTTGTTGCTTGGTGGGATCATTTAGATGACCATTGGCAGTGACTGGGCTGTTTGGGTTATTGGGGAAATTTTGATGTTGCCAATTTGTGGGATGGACCAAAGGTTTTATACACAGGGCACGTAGCATTGAGCTTTCTCTTTCGCTGCGTGCACCGGATCACCCGCCCACCCTCCCTAATTTAGGGCTATTGTGTTTGACCCTGCTATGCCTGTCATGGGGTTGTCTGCTGTTGGGGGGAGGGGCCTGGTAGGAATTTTGTCCATTTGGCTGATTGGCTGGTGCCATTTGGTTTTTGCCTACTGCATAGAAAATCGTCACAACTTGTAAGGTTGCAGTTAGGCATTGGTTAATAATTGGTTGGTGGAGGGGTAGGGATTGGCTGTGCCTGTGCTCCAATACTGCTGCTGTAAGGGAATTCCGTTAAAGGAATCCAGGGGCTTGCCATGCTTTCATCCAAATCCCTGGTGTGGGGCTTGGGCCACGCAAGCCCCTGGGAGCATGTAGGGAGAGGTGAGGGTCTGGTGCCCGGCTCCATTTTCTTCCCAATATTGTTTTCCCTTACTGGCTTTTGCTGGAATCCGGAAGTCGGTTCTGTCCCTGGGCAGGGACTGATAGTCCTAGCCAATGCCTAAGCAGCCACTCACATTTATGCATTTTAATAAAGTTGTGGCCAAAATTATGCCAAAAACCTAAAACAAAAATTCTCTGTGAATTGTGATTTATTTGGGGGCGGCTTGGGGACCTCGACATGCAGCAACCATGTAAAGTATACAGTTTTGGGTTCCCCCCTCCCTCCTTTATTTTCCCTTCTACACAGGTTCTGTTTCTTTTCTCTCTCTTTTATTTACGTCTCACTATGTTTAATGCACATATAATTATGTACTTTTTGAATTTTCAATAAAGATGTTTTTTAAAAAAATTGTTGGGGAAAATGCTGATACAATAAAACAAATATCAGGTAGGGTCCACTCACATCTACTGCCCTAGATAAATGGTGACACTTGCATGACCTCCAAACAACTGTGTCACTGCTGCTTACCTGGAGGTAGAGCAGCCAGGAGAAGGCAGCATCAAGGCCACACACACCCCTTTTCATATTGCAAACTGGCACCTCTCTTGCAACTTTGGTGTGTACTCTTTTGGACAAGGGGGTGTTACAGGAAACTGCAGGTAGTAATCAATTTATTTATGTTAATTGAAATCAAGATTCCAGCCTTTGATTTTTTTTATTTGATTTATTTTAAGAGGACTCAGTTAAAATAATAATCAAGTGCTGAACAATGAAAACCACAATCCAATGCAAGTGTACTCAGAAGTAAGACACACTGGTTTTAATAGAATCTTCTCCATAGTAAGTGTGCCCAGGACTGCAGCCTTACCCTCCTCAACCAACCCCCTGCTCCCACAATGCAGGCCTTCCTTAACCAGCCTGCTGCTGTTCTCTTTCCCAGTTTCTGGCTCTTGGGGACAGATTCTCTTTGGCAAACTCTGAGAATAAACCCAGGAAATAGCTCAAGTTAACTGTGTCTCTGTGCCATTGTCTTTAGGGAATGAAAAAGTTAACAAGTTCAGAACTGAAGGGGTTTGTGTTGTCTCAAATGCTTCAGGGAAAGGACGAGTTTTTGCAAGTTCCAATATGGATGTATATTTTAATCAACTGTACCCCTATAAAGAGCATTTTGATGCCTTTGAAGGCATCCATAACCATCCTATTTTCAGCTTCAGTTCTCTTTCTCTCATACCCAGTGACTCACACCTGTAACTTTTAAGAAAAAGAGATCCCTAGACTATGTACAATCATTGCAATTTATACGATCATTGCCAATTATTCTGTACCATTTTGGAAAAGATTTGCCTCACCTGAAACCGATAGCAACTGGAATGGATTTCATGTAACCAGCAAGTAAATGATTAATAATAGTTTTATGAGGTTAAAGTTTCTTTTCCATAACTATGTACATGTGTGAAGCAATAGGTGTGGTATTACTTTGTGTGTCATGGAGTATGCTTAGCAATAATCATATTTCTTGTGTGTATCTTATGCAGGGCTGAAGAGAAGACTTTTAACTAATAATAATAATAATTTTTATTATTTATACCCCACCCATCTGACTGTGTTTCTCCAGCCACTCTGGGCAACTTACAGCATATATGAAACATAGTAAAACATCAAACATTAAAAACTTCAGATGTCTTCTAAAAGTTATGTAGTTCTTTATCTCCCTGACATCCGAAGGGAGGGTGTTCCACAGGAAGTAAATATATTAAATGCTGTAGGCTTTATACTTTACTGAAGCAATCCTCAACAATGTCCTTCAGATACTTTTTAACATACCATATTTTTCTGTGTACAAGACTAGGTTTTTTCCCTTAAAAATAATGTCCAAAATTAGGGGGCATCTTATACATGGATAGTGTCTCCCCCCATTTTCTTAAATCTGAGTCCCCCAAAATAGGGGGCGTCTTATATATGCGGGCATCTTATAGATGGAAAAGTGGTTATCTGACCATGATAACTGGTGCATATAAGGAAGAGACATAGCTCAGCATGCAGAATCTCCCTAAGAGTTACCTGTTGCATACAGTGAGAAAGATGTAGTGAAACAAAATTATATAATCTGCAAATGTGCTTGCACATTATCCCTCATAATTTGATTTATATCTTGAAGTTCAATTTGTGGATTTAAAAGGTTATTGGAGGCATCTTTAGATACAATGAATATACATGTATTGCAAGGTAGTTTTAAAAACACAAAACTATTGCTTATAGCTTGTAAATCAACAAACGAGTGAGTTCTGAATCAACTCAAATGCAGTAGAATATTTGCAGGCAATCTAAAAAGGTGATGCTTTGTGAAATTACTAGGTCAGTGCATGCATCAAAGTGGTACTTCTTTTAGTCGATATAAGAGCCAAATATAATTGTGGATGCATTTTGTTGAAGCAACAGTTTTTAATAGGGCAATCCCACGCCTGGGATTCAATTCTGAATATATTCCTATTGAGTTGAATGAGGATTACTGTCAGGCAAGTGTGTGTGGAATTGTACTGTAAGGGGCAATGTAAAATACTGTATGCAATATGCATTCCTCATTTCAAATCTCTGTTGGGGTAAGAATTCAGAGGGTAGCTTTTGGCAAGCTGTTATTTTTTTTAAACTTCAGCCACTTGCAAGATATTTTCTTTGGAATGGTTTGATAGCACTTGCCTGCCTTGCATAGTCATCTGCACAAGAGATGAGATTGCTTAGAAATGTACCAATGATTTAACCATTTAACAAACATGTTTAAAATGTTAAATAATATATTTTTCCTTTAAACATTTGTAAATTAAGAAAATAAGATTGCAAACAGATGTGGATTTTTTCCCCATGAAGGGGTGGATGTGAAAATTCATGAATCAGTAAGTCAGTAAAAAATACCTATTCATTTAAGAGCAACTGCTTCTAATAATTAGCAACATAAAATTCTGATTCTATGCATTTAATGTAGAAAAAAGGAATCACATAATAATTGTACTGCCATATATATATATTTACATTTTGTTGCCATTGCTATTGTCTCAGAAAATGCTGTGACAGTATGATACGACACTATAACACAGTTATTATGTAAATCCTTGGTACTTGGTACTAGAGTCTTCATTAGTATACACAAATTTATCAATCCTCTAAATTTCTACACTGAACACTATAATGTTGAATGTTACCAGATCAGAAGTAAATTGTGGAAAGCTACCACACAATATTTGAGGACTCCATATATTTTATCTCTCTGACTTGAGGGAGGAGAGGTAAAGAAAACGGTAGATGTTTGAATAAAGCAAGGGTGAAGGAATAATGAAAGGGGCAAAAGGAGCTGTTTTAAACAATGACAAAGGTTTGAGTAAAGTGGCATTGGAGGGACCCAGAGAGGAAAGTGGCACAATTTTAAACAACAGCAGAGGTTTCATTAATGGTCAGATGAAGGAACACTGTGTGTGTGTGTGTGTTTTGTTTTTAAAAAACAGTTTTAACAATTAGAAATAGCAGAGATGATTAGAACACACAAGCTGACTCCAAATAGAGCAGAAAAAGAGAAAAATTGTATGTGCAGTGAACAATACAGCATCATATTAAAGCTAGGTGGCATCAACATGTTCGAGTGATTGCTTAGTGATATAGCATTTCAATCAGGACACCAGTAATAGATACACTTATCATTGCAGGTGGAGTATTTGGGGTGATATGTGGATTCAGAATGTGACTTCCGTGAATGAATTCATTCTTCTTGGCTTCACCAGTCATCCAACATTGCAAAGTATCCTATTGACGCTATGCCTAGTCATATATCTCATCACTTTATTTGGCAACAGCCTCATCATCTTCTTGATCTGGGTTGACTCCCGCCTCCATACAGGCATGTACTTTTTCATTGCTAACCTTTCTTTCTTAGACATATTCGGCACACAAATCATCTTCCCCCAGATGCTGTTCCATATGGCCTCCAGAACCAATGATATCTCTTTCAACAGATGCATGGCTCAGCTCATCCTGATGCTGTTCTGTGGGATGACTGAGTGCTTCATCCTGGCTCTCATGGCATATGATCGCTATGTGGCCATATGTCAACCACTGCGGTACCCAACCATCATGAGGATGCAAGTATGCATCCAGATGGCAGGAGCCTGTTGGCTAGGAGGCTTCTTCAATGCTGCAGCACTGACAGTTGTCACCATAAATTTTCCCTTCTGTGGGCCCAACCAAATCAACCATTTCTTTTGTGAGGAGCCTGCTGTGTTGCAGCTGGCTTGCATGGACACCTATACAGTAAAAGTCCTCATCTTTGCCCTGAGTGTCATTGTGCTCATGTTGCCTTTCACTTTTATAGTGATCTCCTACATCCACATTGCCAGGGTGGTGTTCAGCATAAACTCAGCAAGGGGACGGCAACGAGCTTTCTCCACTTGTGCTACCCATCTCACTGTTGTCACATTGTTCTACACCACCATCAGCTTCACTTACTTGCAGCCTCAGTCTGAACACGCTGCGGAGCAGGAGAAGAAAGCTTCCATTTTCTATATTCTTTTCTCCCCGATGCTGAACCCTGTCATCTACAGCCTGAGGAACAAGGATGTTAAAGGTGCTTTGCTTAAAGTCATGGGAAAAGTCAACTGAATCTCACCTTTGGAAGGGCTGTGTGTGTATACATTTGGTGTCTAAAGCCACTTCATTGACACCATCATGAATCCATTGCTAATAAATGTCACAGAAGATACTTACAGGAACTGTTGGGACCAAGTAGTGCATGGTGTTGGAACAACAAATAGATCTTTAAAGGTAGCATTTTTATGTGGTACCCAAATCTGTCTTTCCTGATACTTTAACCATTATATACAGGCAGCCCTATATGCTGAAGTTTTATATGTGTGATGTTTTACTGTGGCTTTGTAATTTGTTGGGGCAATTCAGGACTCAGCTAGACTGGTAAAGAAAAAACGATTCCTATGTGTTGTATATGTGATATAACATTGTATAAAGGTCTGAACCACTAAGCCTCTTGGGCTTGCCCATTAGAAGGGCCACAGTTCAAATCCCTGTGACAGAGTCAGCTCCCGTTGCTCTGTCCCAGCTTCTGCCAACCTAGCAGTTCGAAAGCATGTCAGTGCAAGTAGATAAATAGGTACTGCTGTGGTGGGAAGGTAAACAGCATTTCAGTTCACTCTGGTTTCTTTCACAGTGTTCCGTTGCACCAGAAGTGGTTTAGTCAGGCTGGCCACTTGACTTGGAAAGCTGTCTGTGGACAAACGCCGGCTCCCTCAGCTTAAAGTGAGATCAATGCTGCAACCCCACAGTCACCTTTGACTGGACTTAACCACCCAGGGGTTCTTTATCTTTATCTATGATGTGGAGTCCCATTTTTCTCTGTTTTCCCTCTTTAAATTTACAACACTTTAAACTGAAATGCATCTTTGATGTGATCCAGCCCCAGTCAGTGGGGTTGCTGCTGCTGCTGATTTGAATTTCTTATTGGATGAACATATCCATAATACAATCCAGTAGTAGTAAAGCACTTGTACCGTTCCAATGGGGCTTGTGTCAGAGGCTTTTGGGAGGATTGTTCCCAAAAGCTGGAAGTGGATTTAATGGAAGTTTATACAAATTCAGGAAGCACAAATGGCTACTAGTAGCAAGGGTTTTGTTTTACCCCCACTGATGGAGGCAGTATGTCCCTGAATACCAGTTGTTGTGGGGAGAGTGCTATTGTAGTCAGGCCCACTTTTGGGCTTTCCAAAGGCATTTTGTTGGTCACTGTAAGAACAAGTTGCTGGACAAGATTAGCCATTAGTAGACTCTTCTTATGGTGTTACGTTAAGTGTACATGTGTGGGGAGTTGTGTTCCAAAGTGATGCCTTGAAGTGTTTCTTAACAACAACAAGAAGAAGAAGAAGAAGGACAAAGTAAGAGTGCTGCTGGATAAGACCAAAGACCCACCTAGCCAACATCCTGCTCCCATAGTGGCCAGCCAGATGTCCTGGGGGGGGGGGGCTTCAAGCAAAAACTGAGTACAACAGTACTCTCCCCATCTGCAACTTTGTGTTTCAATGCAATGTTTCTTAGGATCCAATGGGGGCGGGGAAGTAAAATTAAGAATAAAAGAATAAGAATAAAAACTCCCAGAACCACATAAAACACCTTTTTATGTCTACATCCTTCCTGACTTGTTCAAGGCCACCTCACACTATTTGCGACAATCGCACATGCAACAGTGTGTTCCTGCAGTCAACGCCAAAGAAAAGAAATATGTATCTAAGCACACGCACAGGTTGGAAGCCCTGTTCGGTGGCAACGCCATGTCACATGCCATGGAATGTGTTCTTCCAACACTTAGGTCACTTCCAGACAGCCTCAGTACTTAGCAATCATGCTGATTTCTCAGCATATGGCATTTAAAACAATGCTTCTTCAACATAAGGAAAAATACATATTTAAAACATGTTGAGGAAATTACAATGCGACCACAAAACCAATCTCAAGTGTTGTGATTGTGAAGGGATATTGCATATCTCTCTTCAACCCTTTTCTGCTTACTAAGTGTAAATAAGTGGAATATTATTGTCATGATGATCATCCGTTACAAAATTTGGGTGGACCTCATAGTTGGAAAAAAGAAACATGGCAATGATTTATGTATACTCAGCAAAATTCCCAGCTATACAACATGCAATAGTGTATGGGGACTGGAATCCATCAGTCTCTGGAGTACATTAGTTTCCAACCCATGTTAAGTTTTTAGTAATATCTTTATTTTTCTATTTACTGGATGGTAGATTAGGGCAGCTGGACACCGTCAGTGCAATCCCTGCACTGTGCAAGGTGATTCCAGGAGGGATGAAAGGTACAAATATAGTTTCCTCCTTCCCCCACTCTTCAAAACCCAACATACACTTTATAACAAGTGTACAATCAGTCCCAAACCACAAGTCTTTTTGGGCAAGAGTAGAAAATTTTAGGATGGTTGGAAATACATTAATATTCCTTTTTCTCTTTCCACCTGCAATCCCTTCTCCCCCAGTGAGGCCCAAACAAACAGTTCAGGACTGAATAGAATAGGAACTGATTTGCTAAATTACAATGAGCACTCACACTTCCATTTGTGGGCGCCCTCTGCAGGGCGTACAGCAACCCCGGGCCTCATGGGACTCAGCAGCTGGTTGGGCTGGCCCACCTCCATGTCATCAGCCATTGGGAGTTCCCGCCAAACCCCAGTTTAATCTATCAGAGCCTTGTTGGAGGTGGGGCCAGCTGAGCAGACCACAAATGGGCAGGCTTCCCATTGGTCCGCTTGTGATGCATAAATAGGAGGTGGAGCCAGTGGCCCAACCCTTGTAACACTTTTCATGTGAGGAAGTTAATTGTGGACTGGCGTTGCACACACTGCCTACCCCTGACAAGAGAAAGCCAATTACCATAGAAACACTAAGGCTGATATGGGGTATTCTCCCCAGTATATGCTGGTCCAGCTTTGAAGTAAAACTTGTCCAGGCCGCCTTTTCTTTGGCCTTCTTTGGTGCACTCCAGGTTAGGGAGTGCATCGAGGGTCCACCGTCATCACCTCACATGGGCTTGATGGTCATGGATATAAGCTTTTGCCACTGCAATGTGCAACTCAAAATTCGTTTGTCCAAAACCAATCAGTTAGGTAGGGGCACTACCTTAGCAACCTCCTCTCGAATTGGACCCTTGCCTGTCTCTGACACACATAAATTCATGAGAGTTGCTAAATTACAATGCACCCAATCCCACTTGTAAGTCCCTTCTTTGCTTCTGTACACTGCTTGCTTGGCAACCAAGAGACTACCCAATCTGTGGCCAGGCTAAGCAGCAGGCTGGATCAAGTATCAGGTTCAAACTTGCAAGTTTCTCACTTGAGTGGAAAGTAAGTGATAGGCTTCATATGTGATATATGTGACAGATATGTGACAGATATAACACCACACCAAGAGCACTCATATCACCACAAAACACAAAGACCTGAATCCTAAAATAAGTTTACTTAAGAAAGTTAACTGAAGTTCCACTTCAGCAGCTCCACTCATCACATCTCACATTGCACAGGGGCACCCCAACCAAACTTATGGTATGAGCATGATAGCGGGGAAAGGTGGGGGGAATCTATGGATTTTTTTTAAAAAAATCAGGATTCAATCCTCTTCTTGTGGATTCAGTCAACACGTCCAGCTGTTATTCATCAAGTGCTGAATAATTAACACCACAGTCCTATCCAGATTTACTCTGAAGTAAGACACACTGTTTTGAATAAGATTTGCTTGGTAATAAGTGTGCATACAATTGCAGCCTTAGTGATAGGAATGCATAAGGCAATCAACCCTCAGCCCCCGAATCAAGCACTACTATGCACTTTAAGACCCTATTACAATCCAAAAATGGGTCAATGTCTTTAAGTGGTGATACTTTTCCTTACCACTTTAGATAGGGCTCCTTTTACTTCCTTGTTCCTTAGACTGTATATGATAGGGTTGAGCATGGGAGTAACCACTGCATAGAATATTGATACCATCTTGTCTTGGTTGGGTGAAGTGTTGGCTTTGGGACTCATGTAAGCAAAGATTGCTGTGCCATAGCAGAGAGTGACCACAGTCAGATGTGAGGTACATGTAGAGAAGGCTCTCTGCCGACCTTCTGAAGAGCGAATTCGTAAGATGGCACGGATTATATAGACATAGGAGAGCAGCACAACACCACAGGGAACCAACAGGACAATGACTCCTGCCACTATAATCACAATCTCATTGACAAAAGTGTTGGAGCAAGCCACTTTGATAACAGCCAGGAGTTCGCAGGCAAAATGGTTGATGGTGTTGAAGCTACAGAACTGAAGGTGCATGGTAAATACCGTCTGCACCAGAGCATTGAGGAAGCCGCCCATCCAAGAAGCCATTGCCATCTGAATATACACTCGTCTGCTCATTATCGTCATGTAATGCAAGGGATAGCAGACAGCCACATATCTGTCATAGGCCATGGCTGCTAGCAGGATAAACTCAATACCACCCAGGGACAAAGAGATGTAGAGCTGAGCCATGCAACGACTGAAAGAGATGACCTTGTGACTAGTCAGGGAATGGAGCAACAGCTGGGGCACCACACTAGTTGTATAACAGATGTCCAGGAAAGACAAATTGCTCAGGAAAAAGTACATGGGGGTGCTGAGCCGTGGGTCAATACGGATAGCCACAATGATTAGTGTGTTGCCTGTCAGGGTGACAAGGTACACGGAGAGAAACACTACAAAGAGACACAAATTTACGTTTCGCTCCCTGGAGAATCCCATAAAAACAAACTCTTTGACATTTGTCTGATTGTGCTGTCCCATCATGGAGATACTTTTTTGTGCTAAGAGAATGAGAACAGAGTCGCTGTGCGAAAAGTTCAGTGTGGACTCTAAAAAGAAAGAAAAAATAGAAAATGGGATGGTTTCCTTTGCTCTTGTATATGTATTATTATTTAACCTTTAGGAAGAAAATCAATCAAAACATTTGAAAAGTAATTTTGCAAGTTATCAATTTGAATTAGGAAAGATCGAATTTATCAGTTAGCATTCATGACACTAATAACTCATCCTTCTCTCCCCCAATTCCTAGAGCCATTTTACCACTACTTAGTGTGTTTTTTAAAAGAGAAATAGGTGCTAGAACTAACCATGACATTGCGCAACATGGGGCAGCCCTGAACAAATGCTGGTTTGACAACAGCTGCATTCACTACCCATAGAGGTGCTAAAAACTACAGCAAGCTCTCTCCCTAGCTGGTATGTGGGTCACTCCTGGTTCTGGCACTGGTTAATTAAATGCGCCCCCAACTCCATTGTTCTCATAGATTCGGGCAGATGGCTAGGGCAGCTTGGAAGGGCCCTTGCACAAATGCACACACTTGCAATAGTAGAGGCCTGGCTGGAAAGCTGCTACACCGGAGACAGACTGAAGAAAAGGAAATACAAATTGGTGCAGCCCCAAAGCTTGACCAAACATGGCTAGGAGTGGCTAAGAGCTAGGTAGAGTCATAGATCTAAAAGAAGAAGAAGCGTAGACTCGCACACACGGGCCAACTTCTGTTTTGAGTGGAAATGTTTGTTTTGGGCTTCTCAGAAGTACATAACAGCACAAAGTGGGAGGGAGGAGCGCTGGCCTGTAGTTGCACCAGTACCTGGGAGGTGCCAGAACTGCACTCTGGCGCTCTCTAACTGAGAAAAAGCACTGCCACAACTTTAGTATTTTCCTCAATACATAACAATCTATATCTATCTATCTATCTATCTATCTATCTATCTATCTATCTATCTAATCTATCTATCTATCTAATCTATCTATCTATCTATCTATCTATCTATATCTATCTATCATCTATCTATCTATCATCTGTCTATCTACCTATTGGAAGGAATCAGAAGGGGGTCTCTCTCTCTCTCTCTCTGTGTGTGTGTGTGTGTGTGTGTGTGTGTGTGTAAAACTGCCCAGTGAAGACTAAGCATGTTCAGTGTCCACAGAATGCTTTTTGACTGCTTACTGCTGGAACAACCCACTACAGTTTGAGAACATACTGTGTATGTGTGTAAAATGCACAGTAATAACAGCTTTTCAGATATTATTGTAGTTTGAACTAGAAAGCAGCAACTATTTTTAAAAAGTAAGAAGAATAAAGTTCTCTCAGTTAAATCCCATCTCATTCCAACCACCACTTCTTACCTTCACTGGTGCAACCCTGCTGCAGAAAGAAAGTTTGTTTCAGCATAGGAGACATTTAAGAACATCTGAATTCCTCCCAGAAAAACTAATTGAGTAATGCAAAGTGTGTTGGACAGTGCTGGTCCCCAGTGGGCAATTAACTATGAAACAACTTGAATTGAAGTTTGGAACTGCAGCATCAAAGCCTTCAAATACCATTCATTCATTCATTCATTCATTCATTCATAACTGCTTTATACTTCACTTTTAACAATACAAATTGTTCTAAAGGTGGCTTACAAGTATAAATAAAATTCAATGATATAAAGGACAATATGACAAAGAAATACTTTAAAACTGTCAGGAGAGACCTTCTTGTAATTCCACTGTATGATGCAGTGGTGCAAGAAGGGGCCTTTTTTGAGGTTGCGTATTCCTTTCTGGAATGTCCACTCCATGAAAATGCATCTGGCACTGATTTCTGATGGTGGTTAAATATGCTCCGTTTACTTCTGGTTTTCAGAGGAGGATAGGCAATGTTGCCAGTAGGCATTTTGAATGCTGCCTCTTATATTTGAAACTGTTATTGTGCATTTTTAATGTTTTAAAATTGTTGTTTTTTAAACAAAACAAAACACAAAACACTGGTAATTGGTTGATATAATTAGTGTTAACTTGTTTTGATGTTTATGTTGGTATTCTCTTGAAATGATCTCATCTCCATGTGATGAAAGGCATATTTATAAATCTAAATAAAGGAATAAAAACTCTTCAGGATCCTTTCCATAATTGGTGGTACCTGACCCTCTGAAAGGAGGTAGAACAGGACCTCTACTATTTGTGGTCATTCCCCATTTCATAGGACCACATTCACTGATCATAGTTCATGGATGCTGGGACCTGGAATCCTGCAACCTCAAGAGAACAGAGGTACTCCATTATTGTTCTGAAGTATGAGTGTCTTGTTTAGGAAAAATAACAATGTGTGCTATTCCTGACCAGTGGTAGATGAACTGCTTTTCAGGCAGAAGGTTCCATGTTCAATCTCCAGATATCTCATCAGATATAACAATACCACTAAGAAATTCAGGAAGTCCTTATTTCCAGCAGGAGTGCAAAATCTAAATGACAAATCAGTTGATTTTAAACCTCCCACTGATTAAATTTTATTAGGATCTTTTTGTTTTGGTATACAAAATGTACATTATTTTTAATACAGATGCTGGGGAAAATTTAAAGTAGTGCTAAAGAGATCTACTCCACCAGCACAAGCAAACAAATCTTCTAATATGCAATGATAGCACCACCAAAATATCCTCAGATGATGCAAGGGCCTAGGCAGGAATATGTAGGGAAAGGCACACACTTTTAGGTACCTAGGTCCTAAACCATTTAGGGTTGTGTAGGTAAGATTGCTGGCTGAGCCACTTACTGGAAGTGATCACTGTGACTCTGGTAAGTGAGACTTCGGGGAGAAGGTAGGAGGTGCTTTCCCAACTGCTTTCCCCCAACTGTCTAAACCTCTGGCTAAGCCTTTTAAAAACAGGTAGGCTCCACCTCTGGGCTTTTCTATTGGTCTACCTATTAACCCTTCCTCTCCCCCTGTACAGACATTTCCAAAAGAATGGGCAAAGGCACACCCACTCTCTTGGGGGCCCCCAAAAAATTTAAAGAGGAAAAAAATGGATGTACATTTCCAAAATATAGGCTAAAAACCAAATAAATTAAAACCTACATACAGCAACAGTGTTTTCTGTTGTGTAGGCTCCTATGATGTAAGTACCTAGTAGGCCTGCTAGCCTACTCCCTAAAATATCACCATCACTATTAATATACAGTGGTACCTCAGGTTAAGTACTTAATTCGTTCCAGAGTTCCGTTCTTAACCTGAAACTGTTCTTAACCTGAAGTACCACTTTAGCTAATGGGGCCTCCTGCTGCTGTCGCGCCACCAGAGCCCGATTTCTGTTCTTATCCTGAAGCAAAGTTCTTAACCTGAAGCACTATTTCTGGGTTAGCAGAGTGTGTAACCTGAAGCGTATGTAACTTGAGGTACCATTGTACTTCTTCTTAATTGTATTTCAATATTAATAAACTTCTTAATTGTATTTCAGTTCAACAATTACTTTGATAAAATACATATTTTGTTATGTGCAAATGGCTTTAGATACCTATTAGGTCCATAAATTACCATGTCACATATATTCAACACAAAAAGCAGCAACAATTTGTTGTTGATGAAGGACAACTGGACATATAAAGGGCCCTATTACCTTCAGTAACTTAGGGCCTCATCAAACCTAAATCCGGCCCTGGTCCCAAGCCAAGCTCAGCTGAATACATGCCAGTATAACTTGCTCATCCTGATACAGCAGGGGCTCAGCTGAAGCTGGCTGAGATGAGGCCATTGTAAGTCCTCAGAAGAGGCATTATGGAGGTGAAACCAGAAAAGGGGGAATTTGACTACAGTAGATCCTAAGCCCATTCAGCTATGTCAGATGACATGGCAACCTGGCATAGAACACTATTTCAAAGCCTTGTTTTTCCCTTTCCCAAGCTCAGTGGAGCAACAGTAGCCCAACCGGCTGAACTTTACACCTTTGTTACTTTATACCTAATCAACTTACACTGGCTTGCATTACACCATCTTCTTGTGCAAAGGATTGTTCCTCTGTAAATGGAGTAGACATTGTTAAGTTTAGTTTTGGCCCTCAGCCACTACTCCACATTGGCTCATTTACCTTCTTTTTCCATTCCCCAAACTCTTAAATTGATTGGCTCTCAGGAGACACACATGCACACCAAACACTATGATATTTTGGTAAACTTCAAGAAATCACCACATCAGACTGAATAAAGTGCAGAGAATATTGGGCTCACTTCATATTAATTTACTAGGTCTATTTTCAAATCATTTCTCCCCCACCCCAAGACTTTTTAAACTATATTTTTAGAATCATTGAATACATTTCTTTTATTAGTTCCTAGTGAATTTTATCTATTACTCCTGAAAAGCCTAGCTTCAGCAAGAAGGTCAAGAACATGGATAGGCAAACTAAGTCCCAGGGGCTGGATCCAGCCCAATCGCCTTCTAAATCCGGTCCTGGACGGTCTGGGAATCAGCATGTTTTTACATGAGTAGAATATGTCCTTTTATTTAAAATGCATCTCTGGGTTATTTGTGGGGCATAGGAATTCATTTTTTTTCTTCAAAATATAGCCCGGCCCCCTATGAGGTCTGAGGGACAATGCTGAAAAAGTCTGCTGACCCCTAGCCAAGAAGTATAGAAGAGACAGCGAAATAAGAAGACTATTGCTGTTATATTTGGTTTTTGGGTTCCTAAGCAAACTAGTCCAAAAAGGTATGTTCTGTTTTTCATCTATAGCAGTCCAGTGGTATTTGCCATCCAAAACTATTTAATACCAGTGCTACAAAAGTGACTCCTGTTATGTATAGCATCTTGCCTCCTTTCAGGTCTGGCTGCAAACAGCAGAAAGACCTGGAATTTGTCAGGGCCCCAACAGTGCCAAAGGGTGAATCACCCCAACACCACTGCAATTGTGACATTTCACATTTAATCCAAGAGGGCCAGCAACAGTGAAAATTCCTACCCTGCATGGCTCACCTTTTTCAGGTAAATGGTCTTCACTGAGATACCTCTACCTAACATGTCCCCAGATCCTAGAGCCAGTACTGCCTACCTTGAATCTTTTTTGATGACAGTCATACCTTGGGTTGCGAATGTGATCTGTGCAGGAAGCACGTTCGCAACCTGCAGCGTTCACAACTTGCAGCGCTGCGTCTCTGCATGCACGTGACATCATTTTGCGCTTCTGCATGCAAAAGCACTGAAACCCGGAAGTAACCCATTCCGGTACTTCCAAGTTTGGTGCGGTCCGCAACCCGAAAATGCGCAATCCACAGCATTCGTAACCCGAGGTATGACTGTAATGTTCACAGAGTATCCAAGTGGCTGTAGTAGAAGTCTGAATGATATTGACAAGTCTTCTTGCTCTCAAATCTGAAATTTGAACCTGGAGATGTAGACAGTTTTGGAGACATAACCCTCCTGGATTGCACCTACCTTCTATAAATTGAATATTCATAAATGGTCAACTTTATGCTTTTGCCTAATGCTATCATAAATATTGTTTTTATTGGGATTATTATTATTAATACCCCACCCATCTGTCTGGGTTTCCTTTTTGAAATGGAGTCAGTTATTTAGCGCACTCTCTTGAAACATGCTACGTCAGACCATTGGTCCAGCTAGCTCAGCATTGTGCATGCTGACTATTGGAGACTGAATCTGGGACTTTCAAAGGAGGAAGAAGATGGGTTGGGGATGACCAAGGTTATTTGGGGATTACTCAGCTAGTGTCAATACTCTTTAACTGAACCTATGTTAAAGTCAAGATGTCATACAACAGATGACATCCTACCACACAGTAAAAAGAAAAAGGCTAAGGTGATTTTGCTGCTAGGGATATTGTTAATCAACAGGAGAGATGTTATTTTAAAAGGAGGAGGAGGAGGAGGAGGAGAACACACAGAGAGAAAGTCCAGCTGACACATCTTGAGCACACAGAGAAAATAAATAAGCCTAAACTTCCATGTGCAAAGGCAGATTAAGTAACATTGTACCAAATATCAGGGAGGAAAAATATAACGGTTGCAGTTTTCAATGAATCAGTTCCAGGCTAACTTGCTTGTAGATTCTATTTTTAAATAAAAATAACACAAGGAAATGAAAGCAAATGAAGCTTCCTTTTGTTTTTGCCATGGTACAGTCCTGGGGAAAACACCTTACTTCCAGGTGTTAACAATACCTCAAAGGATCTCATCATTGTCTGATATCATTGCCAACATTTATTTCTTATTGTGCCACTTGAAATATTTCATATAAAGCAGAAATAAGATATGGCTCGGTGGTACCTTGGGTTAAGAACTTAATTCGTCCCAGAGGTCCGTTCTTAACCTGAGGTACCACTTTAGCTAATGGGGCCTCCCGCTACCGCTGTGTCGCCACACCACTGTCGCATGATTTCTGTTCTCATCCTGAAGCAAAGTTCTTAACCCAAGGTACTATTTCTGGGTTAGCGGAGTCTGTAACCTGAAGCATCTTTAACCTGAAGCGTCTGTAACCCGAGGTACCACTGTATTGTATTAGTGAGAAATGATTACCTTCTGAGATAACCAATTTTTAAAAAATGTTTATTGATTTACCATAAACTTATGCACAAAGTAACACATAAACATATAAACCATAACGGAACCATACACAGAGCATACTGAGCATAAAAAAAGACAGAGATGCAGTTACATATACCTACATTTTTAAGATGAGTCTATAAAGTACAGCTACAATGAGAAGTGAGTTATGGGAATAGTACTTATGTGACTCTGTTTAGTTATATAATCACAAATGCAGACCAGTTCACATTGAAACTGTTCAGTTTGGCTTGAACCCAGACAGCAGGTCTATGTCTAACCAGATTTTCAGATAGCACAATCAAATATTGGATCTACATTTAGAGAATGAACCCTTCACTGGTGGTGGAGGAGTGTCGATTAATTTATTAAAGTTTTGATTTGCTAATCTCCTAATTTCTCAGATGTTTCAACCAAACCTCCAAGTTCACCTCAGCATTTCACTTGACTAACATTGACCATATCATTAAAATGTGAGAATGTAGTGCAAACATTTATAGCTCACTATCACCATGACTGCTTATTCACATTTGTTTTCTAGATGGAAGATGACACAGTCTTGGAGCAGTTAAATTACACAGGAGTAACAACATTCATCATTGCTGGTTTCACAGGTACTAAGAAGTTACAAGTTATATATTTCATCACATTCCTTCTCATATATCTCCTTACACTTTGGGGAAACATCATCCTGCTTATCACACTAAAGACAGAATCGAGTCTCCACACACCGATGTACTTCTTCCTGAGCAATCTTGCTATCCTGGAGATTGGTTACACCTCAGTCACTCTCCCTAAACTTCTGGCAATATCCTTAGGAAGATCTAAGGCTATCTCTCTAACAGCATGCCTTGTGCAGTCATATTTCTTCTTCTTTCTGGGTTCCACAGAGTGCTTCCTACTTGCTGTTATGGCTTATGACCGTTATCTTGCCATATGCAACCCACTGAGATACTCAACACTGATGTGCAGTAGAATGTGTATCTACTTAGCTTTAGCTTCCTGGGTGACTGGATTCCTAAATCCTTGCCCATCTACCATCTTAGTTGGCAGGTTGCACTTCTGCGGCAACATCATTGACCATTTCTTCTGTGATGTCCCTCCACTGCTCAGTCTGTCATGTACTAACACGTACATCAGCAGAACCATCATCTTCATCAGTTCAGCTGTCATAGTATTAGGAACTTTTCTGTTGACCATGCTTTCTTATGTCTGCATCCTGGCAACCCTCCTAAGGATGTCCTCAGCAAAAGGACGGCAGAAGGCCTTTTCCACCTGCACTGCCCACTTGACTGTAGTTTCACTCTACTATGGAACCGTTATCTTCATATATGTCAACCCCACAGGCCAGAACTCAATGGAAGTTAACAAGGTGGTCTCATTTATCTACAGTGTGGTGACCCCCATGCTCAACCCAATCATCTACAGTTTGAGAAATGAAGATGTTAAGAAAGCTTTAAAAAAAATGATGCTTAGGAGATTCTGCCCTGGAAGACAAACATTTTAGAAACAGAAGCTTGGCTTTAATGTGATTTACGGTAATAATTTATAGAAGTTAACTGAAAGTTGCTCCAAAATCTCCCTCTGGTTGGGCAATCTAAGACTGTGCACATCCTTAAAAATAACGAAGTACACTATCTATTTAGAAATCTTGAGTTTGTTTCTTTGCTTTTCTTCCTCTGTTTAGAATTCCCAGGCAACACTGGGCACTTTCTGCTAGTTAATTTATATGCTTAATCTGTGTATATTCATAGTTACTGTATTCCTAATGTGAGCTGGTAGTAGTAGTCATTCTTGTAGTTCTTCTTTTTTGCTTTCTTCTTTCTTTCTCTCTTCCTCTCCCCTTCTCTATGTTAAATTTTCAAATAAAAAAGGAGTTTAAAATTATTGGCTCATTTTTTTGAGATTAAAGGGAACATATAGCACATAATGTCTAGGAAGTCCTAAAAGGCATGCAAAGTCTTAGATATGTGGGACAACCTACTGGGTGATTAGAACTCCAGTTTTTGCTGCCTTTCTGGTATTGGGTTGGTGGGGTATTCTTGCATCCTGCACCTTTGAAGACAAAATGTGTGTCTGATGGGCTGACTTCAGATTGGAGAGTCACAAGTCACGCAGGCTTGCCCTGAACTGCTGCTGAGAAATCCAGACTGCTATGGAAATTATTACTACTACTCATCCTCCATTACAGTTATTACCATGCTGTCACACAAGACTCCTAGTGCTCCCAGGAGCTCTACTCATCTGCCCCACACCATCTTGGTTCTCATTCAAAGATCCTCTCCAACTTTACAGATCCTTCTTTTTCTATAGATGCTCAGTGGAAGATCAGTGGGGAGTTGCCTATAACCTGCTTGACATTGAAACCACTGCAGTTTTGTATATTATGTGAATTGGTGAGAGATGGTTCACTGAGATATATGTGGCCCAGTTTAGGTCAATATGTTTTCACTTGCATATTCTGTGTAATATCAGCCCAAGACTAAGTTGGTGTTGTAGGGATGTGGCAGCAAAGTATCTATCTTAGGTAAAGGTAAAGGGACACCTGACAGTTGTCCAGTCGTGAATGACTCTGGGGTTGTGGCGCTCATCTCGCTTTATTGGCTGAGGGAGCTCGTGTTTGTCCACAGACAGCTTCCAGGTCATGTGGCCAGCATGACTAAGACTAACACGGAAACACCATTTACCTTCCCACTGGAGTGGTACCTATTTATCTACTTGCACTTTGACGTGCTTTCGAACTGCAAGGTTGGCAGGAGCTGGGACTGAGCAATGGGAGCTCACCCCCGTCGTGGGGATTCAAACCGCTGACCTTCTGATGAGCAAGCCCTAGGCTCTGTGCTTTAGACTACCATTCTACCACTAATGGCTTTCAATATCCATTTGCCTTGGAGTCGTTTCAGATATGCTCCTGGAAAGCATCCAGACATGGCCAGGAATGCGTTCTGCTACTATAAACTGAAGCGAATCCTGTAGTGTTGACATAGCAAGTATTAATTCATGCTTTTGTATTATTTAGAGTAGCATTGGTACTGTATATATGAAAGTTTTGATATTTCTCTCCCATTAGAAACATTCCTGTATTAATAAAGCGGAATGTAAAATATAGTAGTCAGATCTTTATGTATTTCACATATTAACAGACATCATTAGTGACCATCTTCAACCATGAAGTAATAGTATGGATGTTGCTTGTTTATTTTCATTTCATCTATGAAACAACTTTCCATGAAACATCTCAAAGCCATTAAAAATAAAAATGTCATAAAAAACATCATTCAAAACATCAAAAATAAAAACACACGCATAAACTATTTCAAATGCAATAGAGATACTGACTGGGATTAGAATTTCTACTTGAAAGCCTTCATGGGGAAGGCAGGTATTCAGCACATGGTAAAAAGGCAGTAGAGATGGTTCTTAGAATCACAGAATTGTAGAGTTGGAAGGGATCCCGAGAGCCATCTAGACCAATTTCCTGCAATGCAGAAATCTCAACTAAAGCATGCCCGATAGATGGCCATCCAACTTCTGCTTAAAAACCTCCAGTGAAAGAGAGCGCACAGCTTCCTGAAGTAAACTCTTCCACTGCTGAACAGCTCTTACTGTCACAAAGCTATTCCTGGTGTTTAGTCAGAATCTCCTTTCTTGTAACTTGAAGCCATTGGTTTGAGTCCTACTCTCCAGAGCAGGAGAAAACAAGCTTGCTTCTTGTCTGATATGTAATGGGAGAGAGTTCCAAAGGGTGGGTGCTGCCACCCTAAAGGTTCTGTATCATGGAAAATGAACCTCCTGAAGAGATTGCATCTGCAGAAGGCCTATAATCTATGCTTGCAAAAGAATTTCACAACAAATGCCCAGGGAGAGGAATTTCATGGTGAATGGTTCAGCACTGCAACTCAGCCCACTGTTTTTCTCTTCCAAACCGTACTGCACACTACTTTTCAGACTTTCATAGAATCATAGAATCATGTAATTGTAGACTTGAAAGGTACCCCAAGGATAATCTAGTCCAACCCCCATTGATGACAGATTGCAACCCAACCTCTGCTTTATAATCTCCAAGGAAGAAGAGTCCACAACCTCCCAAGTATACCATGTTCTCAGACTTTGGTCCTTTGCCAAATATCACAAACATAAAAATCAGCCCATTGGGACAGATCTTTCAGTGTAGGTGTGTTAAACTATGGAACTCACTCTCGCAGGAGGCACTGCTGACCACCAACTTGGATGGCTTTAAAAGTGGATTAGACCATTTCATGAAAGAGAGAGTTATCAATGGTTACTAATCATGATGTCTATGCTCCACCTCCACAGCTGGAGGCAGCAAAGACTGCAAATTCTAGTTGCTGGAAACCACAGAAGGGGAGAGTGCTTTTGTGCTCATGTTCTGCTCCCTGGTTTCCCACAGGCATCTTGTTGGCCACTGTGAGAACAGTGTACTAGATGAGCTACTGGCCCAATCTGACAAGATTATTCTTATATTCTTACGTCTTTATAGTGATAGTATGGGTCTTCAGATCTCTTCAACTGATCTTCAGGTCCTTGAGGTTTCAGTTAAAGAATCTAAATTCCAAGGGAAGGTATTCTCAGCAGAAACTTTCTCATTGCCAGCTTCACTTCCTTGTTCCGTAGGCTGTAAATAATTGGGTTGAGTGTTGGCGTTAAGAGACTGTACAAAACCCCCACAAGCTGATCCCTTTCAAGTGAGTAGCTGGAGGTAGGACGGACATATGTAAATATGCTGGAGCCATAGAACAGAATCACAACTGTGAGATGGGAAGCACAGGTGGAAATGGCTTTGTGGCGCTGTCCTTTCTGGTGCTTGCTTAAAATGGCATGAAGGATGAATGTGTATGAGACCAGGGTGAAGAAGAAAGGGCTAAGGCCTACAAACACACCCACTGTAAGAAGGGTTGCCTCATTGACTGACGTGTCAGAGCATGAAATACTCAACAATGGTGGAATATCACAGAAAAAATGACTAATTCCATTAGATTGGCAGAAAGACAGGCGAAATGTGAGTGTTGTGTGGAGAGAAGCATTGAGGAAGCCACAAGTCCAGGATATAGCAGCCAACTGAAGGCAAATATATTTATTCATGAGTTTTGTGTAGCCCAATGGATGGCATATGGCAAAATAGCGGTCCAGAGCCATAGAAGCCAGAAGGAATCCTTCGGTGCCCACCAAGGCAACAAGGAAAAACAACTGTGCAGCACAACCCATGAAGGAAATGACTGGGGATTCAGCCCAGAGATCTGCTAGCATTTTTGGTACTGTCACAGAGATGTAGCAGATGTCAAGGAAAGAGAGGTTGCCAAGGAAGAAATACATGGGGGTGTGTAGAGACCGATTTATCACAGTCATGGTGAGTATGAGTGAGTTTCCCAAGAAGCAGACAGTATACATAGTGAGGAACAGGATGGCAAGCAAGGTCTTTCCTTGTGTGATATTTACAAATCCCAGGAGTATGAATTCCAAGATGCATGTTTCATTCTCAGAGGAAGTTGATCTCATGGTGTTTAATCTGAATATTACAAATGCAAGAATATTTCAGTCATTTCAATGTCATGCAGCAAAAATTTATCCTATATAGATATTTTTTGTGTTACATATAAAGCTGCACTAAAGCTGCACTATTTCTATATGCTTAAAGGGAGCTAACTTATAGCCTGTTGGCATAAATTGACAACCTGCAGGTTTTTACATAAGAAAGTGATCCAACTGATTATCCAATTGATAATAACTGATAATAATTGATTATTCAATTGATAATAATGTTTGCAGATTGATCTTGATTAAAAATATTTCTTTGAGTGACCTTGTTTTTGCTTTAGCTATAGATGGAGCAGTGCCCTCTAGATCTTGTTGGACTACAACTATCATCATAGTTTTCAGACCTAGTTGAATCATAGTTTTCAGACCTAAGTGCATAAAGGATTGCAGGCTAAAGATGCAATTCTATATTCACTTTACATGGGAATAAGCCTCACTGAATGTAACAGGACTTTGTTCTGAGTTGCATTAATAGGATTGAAGTCCATCTAACAAGAACATTGTCTACTGATCCTTTTCTGGTGTCAAAAAGAAAGAAACAAGCACTTACTTTTGGAGGACTGCTGATCATTGTAGGTAAAGGATATGGTCAGCCTATCCTATTTAATGCAGCTATGAAATAGCTAGGGATGTCCAATCCCAGAAGCTGTGTGTGTGTGTGTGAGAGAGAGAGAGAGACAGAGAGAGAGAGAGAATGATTCTCATCTTAAAGGATTTTAAATTGTGCAGACATGATACTCCATTGGCGTCATTATTTGAAGCAAATCATTGTCCCCAGAGAAGTTGAAACTTTGGGTATAAAAATTGGGTTTCTCCTATGGGGCCAAAATGATTAATTATAAAGCGATATTGCACTTCCATTATCTAAGATTCTGCACATCCATGAGTTAGTAAACAGAACAATGTATTTCTTTTATTTATCATTAAATCTATATCCCCCCTTCCCACAATGGAACTCATGGCAGCAAACAACAAGCCAAAAAATAATAAGTTGGTGTATGTGTGTGTGTATACACACACACACACACACACACACACACACACTACATCACAGAGAAAGACAATGCAGCTTTCCAAAGCAATGTCGTAACATGCAGGTATAGATAACTGTGAGCAGGTATCATAAATTGTAGTTGAGTTTTCACAAAGAGAATATTAAGAAGTAAACCTTTAGCTGGACTGTATCACTTCTACCTTCTGGTGGTGCTAGAGATGACAGATTGCAGGTTCTTCTTCTTCTTCAAAAACAAACAAACAAACCTTCCACAATGAATATGTCTGAGAAAAGGTTAGGTGTGTACACTCCTGGCAAAAATGCCACCGCCCCCTTTGTTCAAGGAATATTTGTAAGGATCATCAAACCTTATACCAATCTGAAAAGGTGCCATTCAGAAATAGCTCATGACAATACTGTCTGTCAGAACTAGGTCTATGAGTAAATATATCTTAAATATTTATTAACCAAAGTTTTCAAACATTTTACTATCAATTAAAGTATAACCATCCAAGTCCTTTGCTTTTTTTCAACACCTTATTTGCCAACTGCACTAAATTTCCTATACCTCCAGTAGTGGATTTATATACATGAAACTTTTTTCATGCAAAAATAAAAAGTAAATACCCCTTCGCAATACACAATGAGCATGTCAGAGAGTTGGCTTGAGCCAACCTTCATGCAATATTGTGCCATTCAGAAACAGTTTAATACTCCTCTACAGTTGTTCAGACACACAGACTATGAGTGTATATAGGCTTAATATCTATTAACAAGAGTTTTCAAATATTTTATTTTCATGTTACAACTTTCAAACTTTTTTTCAAATTTTTAAAATAAGAATGGCATTCTGTGACAAATGATTAAACTGTTAGGGCTTAAAACAACTCTCCCTACCCAGTTACTCAAATGTTCAATTAGTTGAGTCTTGGGCAGAGAAGATTCTTGTAACTGTCTTCTTAAATGCTCCTTTTACTTCTTTATTTCTTAGGGTATATATTATGGGGTTTAAAGCAGGTGTCACAACAGTGTACATAAGAGAAATCATCTTGTCACTCTCCGGAGTGTAGCTGGACTTGGGCCTTAAGTAGGCAAAAAGGGCTGTCCCATAGAATAATGTCACTACTGTGATGTGTGAGGAGCAAGTGGAAAACGCTTTCCTCCTTCCCTCTGCAGAAGGAAGTCTGAGAATGGTTGAAATTATACGGACATAGGAGAGGATGATCAGCAGGAATGGACTCATGATGAAAAGGACAGACACTGTCATGACAACAATTTCATTTTTAGTGGTGTCTGTGCATGCCATTTTCACCAGTGGTGGGATATCGCAGAAAAAGTGCTGAATGCGTTTAGAACCACAAAATGGTAAGCTGAAGATCCATGTTGTTTGAGCAACTTCCACTGAAATGCCAATAATCCATGATGCGGCTGCCAGCTGTGTACATACTTGGTGGTTCATGATGACTGTGTAATGCAAAGGATGAGATATGGCAACATAGCGATCATATGCCATGGCTGCCAGAAGGCAGCATTCTGTCAGCCCCAAGATGGTGAAGACATACATCTGGGCTGCACATCCAGCTTTAGAAATGCTTTTATGCTCTGTTAACAAATGTATCAGCATCTGGGGCACCACACTTGTGGTGTAACACATTTCTAAGAATGATAGGTTCACCAGGAAGAAATACATTGGCGTCTGAAGAGAAGGGTTGAGTTTTACAAGCAGAATTATGAGCAGGTTCCCAACTAAGGTGATCATGTATGTTGCCAGAAAAATGAAAAACAGCAAGATTTGCAGTTCAGCTAAGTCTGAAAACCCTACAAGGATGAATTCATTAGGATTGGTCTGGTTCTCTCCTGTGTCTTCCATAGAATGGATATCCTATATGGAAGAGGAATAGATTGATACTGGGCATTAATTAGATCAAATAAGTATAGTATAGTTACTCAAATACATTGTTTTATTACAGTCCAAAGACCCACAAAAAAATTTCAGAAGCAAAATGCAGGAGAGATACAAAGAAAAGATACCAAGACAATTACTATGTTTTATCCAGAGCATGTTGATTTCTTTTTCTTATTACCTCTGAGAATTTTTTTTGCCACGGTCAGGGTAATATCATTTGACTTAGCTTTGAGAAGACACTCGAGATGGAAGATTTCAGAAATGGGCAAGTGTGGAGGATTCCAAGGAGGAAATTGCAAACACTTTGCTCCTCTGTTATTGTTTTGCTTGCTGCAGCACTATGGTAAATTAATCTCTTTAATGGCTTAGCATTTCCTCTCAATCCAGACCTTATGTGTAAACACCATATAATGTATTTGTTTGCCATCACTCAACTAGCCATTACACAGAGACGGAGGCCTAACTCAGCCTTTTTCAGGAGCGCCAGCAAGTGGGAACCGAGGGACCTTGGGTCTCCCCCCCCAAAAAAAAATTAATAAGGGGGTCATTCCCCCTGAATATCCCACAGTGACATGCTCATGCCACGTGTGCAAGCTGTGTGGTGTGTGCGTGTGACGTGAGCACATTGCATGGAGCCAGCCCCCTCAATCGCAAGGGCAAGCCTGTGTGCTTGGCCTTTTCCCTTGATACTTGCTTTAACAAGGTTTATTTTTTTCATTATCTGGAAAAAACCTCATCCATTCTTTATGAGTTTAAAGGGGTAAAGGTAAAGGTAAATGGTGGCCATTGTATAAAAAGACAAACTTATAGCTGGCAGGTTCCTGCAAAATATGACTGCATATGGATATAATTGTGTTCCAGGACTTGTTATTGACTGCTTTGTTGCACATCCATGGAATCTTGATCTTATTATTCATATCATTATTTTTAGCAACATTTTCTTTCTTAAGTTGTGGATCATATGATGTGAAATGGGCAAACCATTGTTTGCTTTTGTATCTCCCAAGCATCTGTAGTTTTACATGAAATAATATAAATTATTATTATTATTATTATTATTATTATTATTATTATTAAAAAGAAACCAACTGTACTGCAAACTGAGAGCCAAACTCCAAATGTTGCACAAGATCACTAACCCTAATCCTAAATTAATCTTCCTATGTCTCACACCACCACCACCCCAAAAGCAGTTATGGAGAGGAGTGTCGCCTTAGACAGGAGTTGTAGTATTGGGGGATGTGGACTAAGCCATTCCACTCACACCATTTCCTCAGTTTAAAGCTAAACCCCTAGCACAGTTATTACATGGGGCTCAAATTTGGACAGGCACTCACCTTGGATCAGTTTGTTGTCCATACCTCCCAATCAACTATAACTGTGCAACTTGATTTTTCCTGTATGTGAATGAATACCACCTCAAATAAAAACAATCCAGAAGAGCTGCTGATAAGCACACAAAAAATTCTATAAATTATTTATGCTTAGTCAGAAGTGTGCAATATGAAGCATACAGATATGCACAAGTTGATTCTCTTAACTCTTTTCATTTTACTACAAATTAAAGAAGAGTGTCCAGATCTTCTTAACCCACAAATTAGACAAAACTGCTGTCATCGAGATGTAACAAACCAACCTTATTCTTACTTTACGCAAGAAATAACCACTCTTTCTTCCTTTGAAGTAGCACACTGCGATGCTGCAAACAAATACATGTTAATTTATATCTTCCCATCCTTGATGTAACTAAATTCTTTAGAAAAGCTTTTGGGAATGTTCCACTAATTAATCATTGGGGTCTAGAGAAGTTGCAAAATATTTACACAGTAAATATGAATGATGAAATAAGTGGGTGAAAAGAAGTTACCTCTAGGGATGTGAGAAATTACAAATGGCTTACATAAATCCCAACATTTTAAGGCATTTAAGACAGTTTATCCATACAATTAAAAATTCACCCATCTGAAAAAAAATTGTGCAGGAAAATAGTCGGGAGGTGGTGGCTTTCAGCATCTATAAACCATGTTGGATTGATTAGAATAAAATGAATGAAGTTGGTAAAACAACCAACAGTTTGAATGCCATACAGGTGCTCCCGGTTCCACCCAACATTGTGAGTGCCCACTGCATGTGTTTGATTTCATGATATCATGATTCACACATGATATCACATAGCAGAAGGAGGCCCGATGGGGCCCATCGTGCCCTCAGAAAGGCTCAACCGGGCCTGCTGTGGCTGTGATGGGCTATGTCAGGTCTTCCCAAAGTCTGTTGTTGCAGTGGGAGGGCCCAACAGAACCCAACGAAGCTGCAGCAGGCCCTGTCAGTCCTTTCTGAGGGTGTGATGGGCCCCGTCAGGCCTCCTTCCACTGTGTGGGCTGTGGAATAATGAGGGGACCCGGCCCCTCCTTGAAAATTTTCATGGGGCCTCGGCTCCCGTGGCACTCCTGATACCATCCATTGTTTCCAGTGTGCTGTGCACATTTCTGAGTTTCACAGGACTCTTCATCCATCTGAGCATTCAAGATCTAAGGAAAGTTGCACAAGATTTCCTTTAATTATATGGAGAAACTAAGGAACTTCAGGTAGAGGTGTCAAAGTAGCACTAGAGAGTGCTGAGGAAAGGAACAATTCAAGACAGTACTGAGGCCAAAGCATAGCTTGCTTTTTGCCTTTATATCAGGGGTTGACAATCTTTTTAAACCAGACAGCACATTTAAATTTAGAGAGAGTGCCAAGCATAACATAGTTGCCATGGAGGGCGGGGGGAGTGTAACACAAAAATGGCTGCTGTGGGGAAATGGCATAGCACAAAATTATAGAGAGTGCCAGTCCTTTTTTTATCTGGGAGGATGCAGGGTTATGCATACCCCTAAATATTCTGTGAATCTAAGTTTGACCTATGTATGAACAGCTGCTGACAAGTAGCATTGTATGCAATTGACTCTCCTGTTCAAAATCAAGGATTAAGCCAGGTAGTGTGGTCCAACCAAGGTCCATGAATTAGCCTTATATATGGAGAGAAACATGTGAATAGGGTCCTCCCCATCACAGGCCTACAGTCTCCAGAAGGCTATCTAAAAGGGAAGTGGCCTTGGGCTGAAAAGTTTTGCCCACTCCTGCAATAAGCAAAACGAAGTAACAATCCTTTGCGCCCCCTTCCAGATATAGTCTTGGTATTAATTCGAACAATCTGATATGTGCTTATATTTAAATAAATCAAAACATGAGATGGAAAAGAGTTGTCCAAGCTTATTGAGCTCTTTAATATTTTCTCATCTGTATTGCAGGCAAGACAACAAAATCATCCAAAGTAAAGCTGTAAAATCAGCAATAGAATACTGAAGGGATGCACAAGAAGCAATAGCCTAGTAATCACAAAGAGCATATTAGGAAGTATCTAGACTGCACTACTTGCACTTGCAGGTGGTCTTTCAGATGACAGAGGGAGTGATGTTGGTAGGGTTGGCAAATCTGATATTTTCAGTTCCTCAAATTTCAGTTCTTCATCCCCCCACCCCTCAAACTTAAGTTCCCATCAGTATGTGTTTTGTAATTATTCATGAAAATTCATCAGCATTTTAATATGAGTATGCAACATTTTGTAAAACAATTTTCCGGTATACAATACATATTTAATATCCTATTTAATATCCTTTATGGAGAGCATGTGTTGTGGTGGGGTCTGGCAGGACACCCCCTTTTGTTGCTTGGTGGGATCGTTTAGATGGCCATGACAGTGATTCGGCTGTTCTGGGTTGTTGGGCAAATTTTGATGTTGCTAATTTGATGGACAGCTCAAAGGCTATGCATTCCCTGCACACAGAGTGAGCGTTCTCTTTCGCTGTGTGCATCGGATCACCTACCCACCCTCCCTAATTTTAGGGCTTTTGCGTTTGACCTTGCTATGCCTGTCATGGGGTGTCTGCTTTTGGGGCAGGGGCCTGGTAGGAATTTTGTCCATTTGGCTGATTGGCTGGTGCCATTTGGTTTTTGCCTACTGCATAGCAAATAGTCACAACTTGTAAGGTTGTGGTTAGGCATTGGTTAAAAATTGGTTGATGGAGGGGTAAGGATTGGCTGTGCCTGCCCCCACCCCCCAATGCTGCTCCTGCACGGGTATTCCGTTAAAGGAATCCAGGGGCTCACCATGCTTTTGTCCGAATCCCTCACAAGGGGCTTGGGCCATGCAAGAGGCCCTGGGAGCATTTGGAGAGATGTGACGGTCTGGCCCCCAGCTCCATTCGCTCCATAGAAATGTTTTCCCTTACTGACTTTTGCAGGGTTACGGATATCAGTTCTGTCCCTGGGCTGGGACAGATAGTTGAAACCAATGCCTAAGCAACCACTCACATTTTGTATTTTAATAAAGTTGTGGCCAAAATTATGCCAAAAACCTTAAATAAAAATTCTGTGTGAATTGCAAATTATTTAGAGGGGTGGCTTGGGGACCTCAACACGCAATTTCAGTTCCTCAAAGTTTCTCATCTCCCCCCCCCCCAAAAAAAAACACCCCTTAAGTTCCCATCAGTATGCATTTTTTAACTATTCATGAAAATTCACCAGCATTTTAATATGAGTATTTCCTATTATGCAACATTTTGTAAAACAATTTTCTGGTATACAATACATGTTTGTGTGTTGTTTTCACTAATATCTGCATTTTATGTAGATCTTTTATACACCTTACTGTGCTTCAATAAGTCATCATGAAATTGAGGAACAAACTTCAAGGATGGCTATGTCTTGTTCCAGAAAGTAATTCAGTCAGTTTGTGATTATCTGGTACGTGGATAAAATTTCTCTTTCGTCCCTAGTGGTGGGTTTATATAGGTGATAAAAACAATTAACCTCTGCAATAGACAATGTGTTCTCTCAGCTATCTGTCTTTCTACACCAGGAATATTATATGAAACATTCAGCCTTCATGTAAACTTGTGCCATCCAGAAACAGTTTACAGCTCCTCTTTAGATGATCAGACACATGCCTATGATTAAATGTATAATTAATATTTATTAAAAATAGTTTTCAAATATCTTAATTTCAATGAAATTACAAATATAAAACTTTTTTTCTTTTAACTTCATAAAATCAGAAGGGCTTTTTGTGAAAAATTTGTTATGAGTTAGTGCTTAACAGTACAGTTAGTCCCTTAATCAACAGTCATGATTTCATACCTATCAACATTTGTTCTGATGAGAACAGCGGCATCCTATTTTACTGTGATTTCTTTGTTGCCAAATGTTCTGTTGATTGGATCATGTGCAGAGAAGAGTTTTATAACTGATTCTCAAATGCTCCCTTCCCTGCTTTTTTCTTAGGGTATATATTATGGGGTTTAAAGAAGGAGTCACTACAGTTTTCATAAAATAAATATTTTTGTCACTCTCTGGAGTGCAGCTGGATTGGGGCCTAATGTAGACAAAAAAGGCTGTCCCATAGAATAATTTCACTATCATGAAGTGTCAGGAGCAGAATGAAATTTAAGGGTAGCCCAAATCATATGGATGTAGGAGACAATGATTAGCAAGAATGAACAGCATTTTCATATTTGGAGGTTCTCTATGCGCAACAGTTTCACTAGTGGTGGGATATCACAGAATAATTGTTACACAGAATTAGTTCCTGGCATTGGGCTGGTCAACAGTAGTACCTCTGAGTTGTGTGAAAACCACCATGAAGGAATATTTACAGCCAGAGAAGGCAGTCTCTGAACTGGGAGTTAGATTGAAAGATAGTGGTTATTGTCTTTTAAGAGTATACAGAAATGTGAGAACTGGAAAGCTGAATTTTAGTATAGGAGTAATGGAGTTGTGAGGGAATGCTCCACTTAAACCTCAGTTCAGTAGGACGAGGATGTATCTTCTAGTGAGAGAAGAATAATCCCAAACCAATTAGAAGTATCTAAAGATGTATCTGAAGTAGTGTGCATGCACATGAATACCAATAACAAACTTTGTTGGTCTCTAAGGTGCTATTGGAAGGAATTGTTTTATTTTGTTACAGTTAGAAGTGGAATGAGTTATGATTCCCTCGTCTGATATACTAAATCTATTAGGTAAAAGGTAAAAGACCCCTGGATGGTTAAGTTCAGTCAATGGTGGTGGCGTTCTCATCTCGCTTTTCAGGCCGATGAAGTTGTCGTCTGTTCACAGACAGCTTTCCAGGTCATTTGGCCAGCATGACTAAAGTGCTTCTGTCTCAATGGGACACTGTGACGAGTACAAGAATGAATGGAAACACCATTTAACTTCCTGCTGCAGCGGTACCTATTTATCTACTTGCAGTGGTACACTCTCGCACTGCTAGGTTAGCAGAAGCTGGGACAGAGCAATGAGAGCTCACAGTGTTGTGTGGATTCAAACTGCAGATCTTCTCTATGACTAGCCCAAGAGGCTCAGTTCCACCCACATGCCTAACCACTAAGTCTAGTAGAGATCTCTAAAGGTTGGGAATATGAAGGATAATTGGCAGATTAGAACTCACCTGACAGAAAGTACCAATCTGTTTCAGAATCCCCAGTTATTCAAACCTAATCTATACCATGTCTGTGATAAGTTTAATTAACTGAAGAAAATCAAAGCTGTACACTAACCAACTTATTGAAAAACCTTTGACATCTGATGAGTTCAGTGTGTGAGTAGTTTGTTGTTTCTTTGAAGATTTCCAAATCCCATGGTATTTCTGTTTACCATTCTTGTTGTGAATGAAATCCTTTTTCTGTTTAAATTTCATACAGTAAGTTTCCAAGTATGAGGTTTTTTTAAAGGGGAAAAAGACACCACAAGTCGAAGTCTACTAATCATGCTGTACAGGTTCCTGTACAGCAAACAGTATTAAGAAAATTAATAATCAAAGCAGGTATAGATTTATGGTTAAATCAAAGAATCACTCCAAAATTATCGCTGAGGTACAGGCAATATAGGTGGCTAGGTTGGAATCAGGTTCATTTCTGTAATAACTCTGTTATAAGTTTAGACCTTAACAATATACTTACAGCCCCTTAATCACCAATGATATGTTCTGTGTTTATTGATTTTTCTTGTTGCCATACTCCATGCTTCAGATTTTCAACTTGTTGGGTTCTGTACAGAGAACAACCGTGAAACTGTCTTCTTAAATGCTCCCTTCACTTCTTTATTTCTTAGGGTATATATTATGGGGTTCAAAAATGGACTGACAACTGTGTACATAAGAGAAATCATTTGGTCACTTCGTGGAGTGTAGCTGGACTTGGGTATTAAGTAGGTGAAGATGGCTGTCCCAAAAAATAGTGTCACCACCATGAGGTGTGAGGAGCAAGTGGAGAAGGCTTTTCTCCTTCCCTTAGCAGAAGGAAGTTTGAGGATGGTTGAAATTATACGGATGTAGGAGAGGATGATCAGCAGGAAAGGACTCATGATGAAAATAGTAGACACCGCCATGACGAGAATCTCATTTTTGGAGGTGTCTGTGCATGCCATTTTCACCACTGGTAGGATATCGCAGAAGAAGTGCTGGATGTGTTTAGAACCACAGAATGGTAAACTGAAGATCCATGTTGTTTGAGCAATTTCTACTGAGATGCAAGTAATCCATGATGCAGCTGCAAGCTGTGCACATACCCGGCGGTTCATGATTACTGTGTAGTGCAATGGGTGGCATATGGCAACATAGCGGTCATATGCCATAGCAGCCAAGAGGCAACATTCTGTCAGCCCCAGGATGGTGAAAGCATACATCTGGGCTGCACATCTTGCTAGGGAGATCCTTTTATGCTCTGTTAACAGATGTACCAGCATCTGGGGCACCACACTAGTGGTGTAACACATTTCTAAGAATGATAGGTTCACTAAGAAGAAGTACATGGGAGTCTGAAGAGAAGGGTTAAGTCTTATGAGCAGAATAATGAGTGTGTTTCCCAGCAAGGTGATTATGTATGTCACCAGAAAAACAAAAAACAGCAAGATTTGCAGTTCAGCAAGGTATGAAAACCCCTCCAGAATGAACTCATTCAAACTGGTCTGGTTCTCACCTAGTTTTTCCATAGAATGGATATCCTGTGTGGAAAAGGAAACGACAAATACAGATCATTAATTAAATCAGGTAATCATAGTAGAGGCACCTGGAGCATCCAAAAGACCCATCTAGTGGATAGTCCTAATTGCACCGTGGCAAAACACAAGCCTACACAAAGCCCTCCAACAGGACAATAATGCAATAGCTCTCTCCCCAATGAGGATTGCTTTCTGTGACAATGAAAGTAAGATGGCTAGCAGTCATTAGGATAATCTTACTGGAGGCAAAAAAGTTCCCAAATTTTCCCAAATTCCTTGTCAGAGTTTGGAGTTCTAAATTAACTGCCTTTCTCCCTGAAATAAAACCAATACATTCAAGAATCCTCCCATGGTTCCTTTCATATTTCTCAATGAGCACATTGTAGACACAATTTAGTTGCATTTTCAGCTTCCTCATATATCCCCGCTCTCTCCAAGTGCATGCACATTGCTAGTGTACAGGTGTACATGTTGAGAATAAAGGATGCAATAAAGAAGCTGTGTTATGTCCCCCCCCCCCCCCCGTTGACCAAAAATAGTGGTCAGTGATGCAGCTCTTTAAATATTAATGGTCAACAATCTACCAATGCTACTGATGACTTATATGAATTCCTAAAAAAAGCATAAAAGAGTAAACTTGATCCAGTTGTACATGCATTTGGATTAAGGTTATCACCAGTTGTGTTTTATCACTGTACAGAGCCACATTATATCTCAGCAAAGCACAACACTTTTAAAAAAGCCATCACATGTTCAATACCATAACATGGTTATTATTGATGCTGCCAGAATTCATTCATGCAGATTATTTTTTAAGTCACAACCTAATTTCTTTGCCCCTTACATTAAAGCTTTTAAAGCTGGGATGAAGAACCTGTGGTTTTCCAACTATTAGTGGACTATTTTCCATGTCTGTCAGGGACAATGGAACTTGGATTCCACTAAAACCTGAGGGCCACCCACAGAGCTTCCACCCATGTTTTACAGCGTGCTTCAGTATCAGCCATTCTGATCTGTTTGGAGAAGCAGACTTCAAATTGCAACCTCCTATTAGCCATGAAATGGAAAGCACTCAGGTACAATGGGTTGTACTCAACACTGCTGTTCCACTCAGAAGAGACTCCACTTGTGCATCGGAACTTAGATTCTCCTGAAGCACCCACACACACCCAAAACCTGCTCTAGTAGGTTTAGCGACCTCATGGAGCACACTGGAGGAAGGGGGGGGACACATGTGATTAGAAAATGAAACTGAAGTCCCATTGCTTGAATGCTATGAGCACTGTAACTTTTCTTCACTGGTTATCTGTGGCTTTGTAGGCAGAGTAAGGTAAAACACTGAAAAACACACACTGGTTTGATTTGAATCGTTTATATTCCTTTATTTTTCCATTTCTTTCATGGGTTGAATTTTCTTGGTTATAAAATAAAAAATGAAGATAGATAGATGATAGATCATAGATGATGATAGATGATAGATAGATAGATGATAGAATATCTCACAGTTGAGATTCTCCTAACAATATCTAGCAATAAAAGCGTCTCTCTTCTTTACAGACACACATACCAGAATTAAAACACAGTCAATCGTGATCAAAAGTTCTTTGATTTAGATGTAACAATCATACCCTTACGCCCATAATATCTTACTTTGCAAAAGAAGTAACTGCTGTTTCGTGCGTCAGAGCGGTGCACAATGATGCACCAAACAAAGATATTTTCATATATGTGATCTCATTCTAGTTGCAACTGAATTTTGAAGGAATACGTTTGGGAATTTTCTGCTAACTAATCCATGGGGGTAAGAATGGCTAACAAAAAAATATATGCATTTAATCCTTGGGTGATGCATGAAATTACCATTACTTACAGAAACCTCACATTTTTATAGGAATTGAAAATACAGCTTTTCAATGCAATCCAAATTTCACCCATCTAATTTCCTGTGGGTAAAAGGGGCTGGACTCAAAACCTCTTTCAGGTTTTTTCTACAACCAAGCAGTATATAAATTTTATGAAATTAATGAATGGATGGATAAAAAAGACTACATAGTCATGTTTGATTAGAATAACATGAATGGAGTGGGTCGTGCAGTGCATTGTATGCATACCAACAGCTGTATCAAGTACACTATACAAGGGCTTGAGTTATACACAGTGCTTCATCAGTCTAGATAATTATCTAAGGGAAATGAAGACCAACTTCGAAGGGAGTGGAAGTTGCGGTTCAGCATGGCTGTAGTTATTCGTGTTGTCCTCCCGGCTCCAGCCTGGCTGTGGGAGGAGCACTGGCTTCTGTGGGGTGCACTGGCTGCTGGAGCTCACCCACAGCTGTAGCCACAAAATGGCACTTGCTGAAACAAAGACAGTCTTCAGTGCCAAAACCTCATCACTGAAGGAGGGTGTTTGGGGCTGCAGTGGCAGTAGGGCATTGGGTGGCACCTAATGTGTGTGGGGGAGATACTCTCCACCGCCTTACCCACAGGGGAATATTTTAGTAAAAATCTAAAACGTGGTCATACACTTTGTGTGTGTCAAAATTGGGTCTTTGAGTAAATGAATGCCTAAGATTTATTGAGAAAGGGTTTCAACTGGATGACAGCAATAAACCGGAAAAACCATTGTTACTGAGTGTGCTTCACACTCAGCTGTTGAATAATCATGTAAGACTCATGTAAAAAGCAGGTTCTTGTACAACAAACAGTCTACAAAAAGAAATAATCAAAGCACATGTAGATTTCTAGTTAAAAGCAAGAACCCTCCCCCCAAATGATCACTGATATACAGACAGCCCAGGTTGCACTGGGTTGGGATCTGTTTGGCTTCCTACAATAATGCAGGCACGAGCCACATGTGAATCAAATATTTACATCCCCTTAATCAGTAGTTACGTCTTTGGTGTTTACTTTTTTCCTTTTTTCTATGCTCCATTCTTCAGACATTCAGCTAGTTGGGTTTTGTGGAAAGAAGACCCTTGCAATTGTTTTCATATATGCTTTCTGCACTTCTTTATTTCTTAGGGTATATATAATGGGATTTAAAACTGGACTGACAACTGTGTACATAAGAGAAATCATTTGGTCACTTCGTGGAGTGTAGCTGGACTTGGGTATTAAGTAGGTGAAGATGGCTGTCCCAAAAAATAGTGTCACCACCATGAGGTGTGAGGAGCAAGTGGAGAAGGCGTTCCGCCTTTGCTCAGCAGAAGGAAGCTTAAGGATGGTTGAAATTATACAGACGTAGGAGAAGATAATCAGTAGGAATGGACTCGTGATGAAAGAAATGGTCACTGCCATGATTGCAATCTCATTTTTATAGGTATCTGTGCATGCCATTTTCACCACTGGTAGGATATCACAAAATAAGTGCTGGATGTGTTGAGAGCCACAGAAGGATAAGCTGAAGATCCATGCTGTTTGAGCAATTTGTACCCAGAAGGAAATAATCCACGCTGTGGCTGCCAACTTTGTACAGACTTGGTGATTCGTGATTAGTGTGTAATGCAATGGATGACATATTGAAACATAGTGATCATATGCCATGGCTGCCAGGAGGCAGCATTCTGTCATCCCCAGGAAGGTAAAGGCATACATCTGAGCTGCACATCTAGCTTTGGAAATGCTTTTATGCTTTGTTTACAGATGTGTCAACATCTGGGGCACCACACTAGTGGTGTAACCTATTTCTAAGAAAGATAGGTTTACCAAAAAGAAGTACATGGGAGTTTGAAGGGCATGGTTGAGTTTCACAATCAGAATTATGAGCATGTTCAGAACTCTGTTGCCAAATGTTCTCTTGGTTGGATTATGTGCAGAGAAGATTTTTATAACTGACTCAAATGCCCCATTCACTTATTCTTTTCCTTAGGGTATATGTGAAAGCAGGAATCACTACAGTGTTTATAAAATAAATAATATTGTCACTCACTAGAGTGTAGCTGGATTGGGGCCTAATGGAGGCAGATAAGGCTTTCCCATAGAATAATTTCACTACCATGAAGTGTGAGGATCAGAATTAAATTTAAGGGTAGCCTAGATCATATGGATGTAGGACACAATGATCAGCAAGAATGGACAGCAACTTCATATTTGGAGGTGTCTATACATACCATTTTTACTAGTGGAGGGATATCACAGAATAAGTGCTGCCAAAAATTAATTCCTGGCATTGGGTTGTTCGACAGTAGTACCTCTTGAGTTGTGTGAAAACCACTCTGAAGGAATATTTACAGCCAGAGAAGGCAGTCTCTGAGCTGGGAGTTAGATTGAAAGATAAAGGTTATTGACTTTAAGGTATACAGAAATGCGAGAACTGGAAAGCTAAATTTTAGTGTAGGAGTAGTGGAGTTGTTAGGAAATGCTGTACTTAAACCTCAGTCCAGTAGGAAGAGGATGTATCTTCTGGTGAGAGAAGAATAATCCCAAAATAGTTAGAAGGGGAATGCGTGCTGATTCCCTGGTCTGATATTCTATGTCAACTAGTTAAAAGTTAAAGGACCCCTGGATAGTTAAGTCCAGTCAAAGGTGACTATGGGCTGTACACTCATCTCACATTTAAAGCCGAGGGTGTCATCGTTTATCCACAGACAGCTTTCTAGATCATGTGGCCAGCATGAATAACCGCTTCTGCTGCAACGGGACATTGTCACGAGTGCCAGAGCACATAGACACACAATTTACCCTCCTGCTGCAGGGGTAGAAATTTATCTACTTGCACTGGTATGCTCTCGCACTGCTATGTTAGCAGAAGCTGGGTAAGAGCAATGGGAGCTCACCCTGTTATGCAGGTTTAAACCTAAGACCTTCCGATTGACAAGCTCAGGAGGCTCCGTGGTTTAGACCACAGCACCACCCACGTGCCTAGCTACTAAGACTTCTGGAGATTTCTAAAGGTTGGGAAGGATAACTGGCAGATTATCCTTCCCAACTCTTTCAGAACTCACCTGACAGAAAGTACCAACCTGTTTCAGAATTCCCAGTTATTGAAACCTAAACAGTACAATGTCTGTGATAAGTTTAAGTAACTGAAGCAAATCAAAGCTGTACACTAACCAAATTATTGAAAAGCCTGTGACATCTGATGAGTTCATTGTGTGTATAGTCTGCTGTTTCTTTGAAGATTTCCAACTCCTGTATTATTTCTGTTTATTATTCTTGTTGTGAATTAAATCCTTTTCCTGTTCAAATTCCATACAGTAAGTCTCCGAGTATGAGTTTTTTTAAATAGGAAAAATACAGTATACAAGTAGAAGTAAACTAATTATGCTGTAGAGGTTCCTGTAAAGCAAACAGTATAAGAAATCTAATCATCAAAGAAGGTACAGATTTATCGTTAAACCAAAGAATCACTCCAAAATTATTGCTGAGGTACAGGCAATATAGGTTGCTAGGTTGGAATCAGGTTCATGTCTGTAATAACTGTTATAAATTAGACCTTAACAAAATACTTACAGCCATTTAATCAAAAATGATATGTCCTGTTTTTATTGATTTTTCTTGTTGCCATACTTCATGGTTCAGATGTTTAACTTGTTGGGTTCTGTACAGAGAACAACCGTGAAACTGTCTTCTTAAATGCTCCCTTCACTTCTTTATTTCTTAGGGTATATATTATGGGGTTCAAAAATGGACTGACAACTGTGTACATAAGAGAAATTATTTGGTCACTCTGTGGAGTATAGCTGGTCTTCGGCATTAAGTAGGTGAAGAGGCCTGACCCATAGAATAATGTCACCACCATGAGGTGTGAGGAGCAAGTGGAGAAGGCTTTTCTCCTTCCCTTAGCAGAAGGAAGTTTGAGGATGGTTGAAATTATACGGATGTAGGAGAGGATGATCAGCAGGAAAGGACTCATGATGAAAATAATAGACACTGCCATGACAAGAATCTCATTTTTGTAGGTGTCTGTGCATGCAGTTTTCATCACTGGTAGGATATCACAAAAGAAGTGCTGGATGTGTTTAGAACCACAGAAGGGTAAGCTGAAGATCCATGCTGTCTGAGCAACTTGTACCAAGAAGCAAATAATCCACGCTGCGGCTGCCAACTGTGTACAGACTTGGTGATTCATGATTTCTGTGTAGTGCAATGGGTGGCATATGGCAACATAGCGGTCATATGCCATAGCTGCCAAGAGGCAACATTCTGTCAGCCCCAGCACGGCGAAGACATACATCTGGGCTGCACATCTTGCTAGGGATATGCTTTTATGCTCTGTTAATAAATGTACCAGCATCTGGGGCACCACACTAGTGGTGTAACACATTTCTAAGAATGATAGGTTCACTAAGAAGAAGTACATGGGAGTCTGAAGAGAAGGGTTGAGTTTTATGAGCAGAATAATGAGCATGTTTCCCAGCAAGGTGATTACGTATGTCACCAGAAAAACAAAAAACAGCAAGATTTGAAGTTCAGCAAGATATGAAAACCCCTCCAGAATGAACTCATTCAGATTGGTCTCGTTCTCACCTAGTTGTTCCATAAAATGCTTAACCTGTATGGAAAAGGAAAAGATATATACAAATCATGTATTAAATCAGGTAATTATAGTAGAGCTAGCTGGAGCATCCAAAAGGCCCATCTGGTGCATAATCCTAATTTCACTGTTGTAAAACAAAAGACTACGGGAAGCCTTCAAACAGGACAACAATGCAATAGCTCTCTTCCCAATAGGATTACTATCTGTGACAATGGACGTAAGATAAAGCGGGGAAGGGGGGGCATTTGATCATAAAATGAAACTGAAGTCCCATTGCTTGAATGCTATGAGCACTGTACCTTTTCTTCACTGTGATCTGTGGCTTTGTAGGTAGAGTAAGGTAAAACACTGGAAAAACCACCCTAGTTTGATTTGAATCGTTTATATTCCTTTATTTCTTCATTGCTTTCATGGCTTGAATTTTCTTGGTTGTAAAATAAAAATGAAGATAGATAGATGATAGAGATTTATGATAGAGAGAGAGAGAGAGAGAGAGATTGCTAGAAGATAGAATATCTCACAGTTGAGATTCTCCTAACAGTATCTAGCTATAAAAGCATTACAGACCAACATACCAGATTTAAAACACAGTCAATTGTGAGCAAAAGTTCTTTGACTTAGATGTAACAATCATACCTTACGCCCATAAAATCTTACTTTGCAAAAGAAGTAACTGCTGTTTCGTGCGTCAGAGCGGTGCACAATGATGCACCAAACAAAGATATTTTCATATATGCGATCTCATTCTTCATTTCGAAGGAATACATTTGGGAATTTTCTGCTAACTAATCCATGGGAGTAAGAATGGCTAACAAAAAAATATATGCATTTAATCCTTGGGTGATGCAAGAAATTACAATTACTTACAGAAACCTCACATTTTTATAGGAATTGAAAATACAGCTTTTCAATGCAATCCAAATTTCACCCATCTAATTTCCTGTGGGTAAAAGGGGCTGGATTCAAAACCTCTTTCAGGTTTTTTCTACAACCAAGCAGTATATAAATTTTATGAAATAAATAAATGAATGGATGGATAAAAAAGACTAGGTAATCATCTTTGATTAGAATAACATGAATGGAGTGGGTCGTGCAGTGCATTGTATGCATACCAACAGCTGCATCAAGTACACAATGCAAGGGCTTGAGTTATAATACAGTCCTTCATCAGTCTAGATAATTATCTAAGGCAAATGAAGACCAACTTCGAAGGGAGTGGAAGTTGCAGTTCAGCATGGCTGTAGTTATTTGGGTTGTCCTCCGGGCTCCAGCCTTGCTGTAGGAGGAGCACTGGCTTCTGTGGGGTGCACTGGCTGCTGGAGCTCACCCACAGCTGTAGCCACAAAATGGCACTTGCTGAAACAAAGACAGTCTTCAGTGCCAAAACCTCATCACTGAAGGAGGGTGTTTGGAGCTGCAGTGGCAGTAGAGCCTTGGGTGGCACTTAATGTGTGTGGGAGAGATACTCTCCACCGCCTTCTCCACAGGGGAATATTTTAGTAAAAATCTAAAACGTGGTCATACACTTTGTGTGTGTCAGAATTAGGTCTTTGAGTAAATGAAACGCCTAAGATTTATTGAGAAAAGGTGTCAACTGGATGACAGCAATAAACCGGAAAAAACATTGTTACTGAGCGTGCTTCACACTCAGCTGTTGAATAATCATGTAAGACACATGTAAAAAGCAGGTTCCTGTACAACAAACAGTCTACAAAAAGAAATAATCAAAGCACATGTGGATTTATAGTTAAAAACAAGAATCCCTCCCAAATGATCACTGATTTACAGACAAATGATCACTGATATACAGACAGTCCAGGTTGCATTGGGTTGGGATCTGGTTGGCTTCCTACAATAATGCAGCCACGAGCCGTATTTGAATCAAATATTTACATCCCCTTAATAAGTAGAACCGTCTTTGGTGTTTACTTTTTTTTTTTCTGTACTCCATTCTACAGATATTCAGAGTGTAGCTGGACAGGGGCCTAATGGAGGCAAATTAGGCTTTCCCATAGAATAATTTCACTACCATGAAGTGTGAGGATCAGAATTAAATTTAAGGGTAGCCTAGATCATATGGATGTAGGACACAATGATCAGCAAGAATGGACAGCATATTTGGTGGTGTCTATGCATACCATTTTTACTAGTGGAGGGATATCAAAGAATAAGTGCTGCCAAAAATGAGTTCCTGGCATTGGGTTGTTCGACAGTAGTACCTCTTGAGTTGTGTGAAAACCACTCTGAAGGAATATTTACAGCCAGAGAAGGCAGTCTCTGAGCTGGGAGTTAGATTGAAAGATAAAGGTTATTGTCTTTAAGGGTATGCAGAAACGCGAGAACTGGAAAGCTGAATTTTAGTGTAGGAGTAGTGGAGTTGTGGGGGAACACTATACTTAAACCTCAGTCCAGTAGGAAGAGGATGTGTCTTCTAGTGAGAGAAGAATAATGTCAAACTAGTTAGAAGGGGAATGAGTGCTGATTCCCTGGTCTGATATTCTATGTCTACTAGGTAGACATATCCAGGACCCCTGGATAGTTAAGTCCAGTCAAAGGTGACAGGGGGGGGGGGCTCATCTCATTTTCAGACTGAGGGTGTAATCGTTTATCCACAGAAAGCTTTCTAGGTCATGTGGCCAGCATGACTAAACCACTTCTGCTGCAACAGGACACTGTCACAAGTGCCAGAGCACATGGAAACAACATTTACCTTCCTGCTACAGCGGTACCTATTTATCTACTTGCATTTGGTATGCTTTCGCACTGCTAGGTTAGCAGAAGTTAGGACAGAGCAACAGGAGCTCACCCTGTTATGCAGGTTTAAACCTCAGACCTTCCTAATGACATGCTCACGAGACTCAGAGGTCTAGACCACAGCACCACCCACATGCCTAGCCACTAAGACTTCCAGAGATTTCTAAAGGTTGGGAAGAATAATTGGCAGATTATCCTTCCCAACTCTTTCAGAACTCACCTGACAGAAAGTACCAACCTGTTTCAGAATCCCCAGTTCCTGTTCAAATTCCATACAGTAAGTCTCTGAGTATGAGTTTTTTTAAATAGGAAAAATACAGTATACAAGTAGAAGTAAACTAATTATGCTGTAGAGGTTCCTGTATAGCAAACAGTATAAGAAATCTAATCATCAAAGAAGGTACAGATTTATGGTTAAATCAAAGAATCACTCCAAAATTATCACTGAGGTACAGGCAATATAGGTTGCTAGGTTGGAATCAGGTTCATGTCTGTAATAACTGTTATAAATTAGACCATAACAATATATTTACAGCCATTTAATCAAAAATGATATGTCCTGTTTTTCTTTATTTTTCTTGTTGCCATACTCCATGCTTCAGATGTTCAACTTGTTGGGTTCTGTACAGAGAGCAACCATGAAACTGTCTTCTTAAATGCTCCCTTCACTTCTTTATTTCTTAGGGTATATATTATGGGGTTCAAAAATGGACTGACAACTGTGTACATAAGAGAAATTACTTGGTCACTCCGTGGAGTGTAGCTGGACTTGGGTATTAAGTAGGTGAAGAGGGTTGTCCCAAAAAATAGTGTCACCACCATGAGGTGTGAGGAGCAAGTGGAGAAGGCTTTTCTCCTTCCCTTAGCAGAAGGAAGTTTGAGGATGGTTGAAATTATACAGATGTAGGAGAGGATGATCAGCAGGAAAGGACTCATAATGAAAATAATAGACACTGCCATGACAAGAATCTCATTTTTGTAGGTATCTGTGCATGCCATTTTCATCACTGGTAGGAAATCACAAAAGAAGTGCTGGATGTGTTTAGAACCACAGAAGGGTAAGCTGAAGATCCATGCTGTTTGAGCAACTTGTACCAAGAAGCAAATAATCCATGCTGCGGCTGCCAACTGTGTACAGACTTGGTGATTCATGATTTCTGTGTAGTGCAATGGGTGGCATATGGCAACATAGCGGTCATATGCCATAGCTGCCAAGAGGCAACATTCTGTCAGCCCCAGCATGGCGAAGACATACATCTGGGCTGCACATCTTGTTAGGGATATGCTTTTATGCTCTGTTAATAAATGTACCAGCATCTGGGGCACCACACTAGTGGTGTAACACATTTCTAAGAATGATAGGTTCACTAAGAAGAAGTACATGGGAGTCTGAAGAGAAGGGTTGAGTTTTATGAGCAGAATAATGAGCATGTTTCCCAGCAAGGTGATTATGTATGTCATCAGAAAAACAAAAAACAGCAAGATTTGCAGTTCAGCAAGATATGAAAACCCCTCCAGAATGAACTCATTCAGATTGGTCTCGTTCTCACCTAGTTGTTCCATAGAATGCTTAACCTGTATGGGAAAGGAAAAGATATATACAAATCATGTATTAAATCAGGTAATTATAGTAGAGCTAGCTGGAGCATACAAAAGGCCCATCTGGTGCATAATCCTAATTTCACTGTTGTAAAACACAAGCCTACGGGAAGCCTTCAAACAGGACAATTATGCAATAGCTCTCTTCCCAATAGGATTACTGTCTGTGACAATGGAAGTAAGATAAAGCCATTATGACTAGCAGCCATTGAAACTTTCTCGTGTGTAATTGGGATAATCTTACTGGAGGCAAAAAAGTTCCCAAATTTTCCTTAATTCCTTCTCAGAGTTTGGAATACTAAATTAACTGGTTTTCTCCCTGGAAATAAAACCAATACATTCAAGAATTCTCCCATAGTTCCCTTCATATTTCTCAATCTTTCAATGAGCACTGTGTAGACACAATTTTGTTCCATTTTCAGCTTCCTCATATATCCCCGCTCTCTCCAAGTGCATGCACATTGCTAGTGTACAGATGTACATGTTGAGAAAAACGTGCAAGAAAGAAGCAGTGTTATGCTTTTTTGCTGTTGACCAAAAACTGTCGTCAATGATGCAGCTCTTTAAATATTAACAAATCTATTGTTACATAATATTTCATGGGCAATAATCCACCATGCTTCTGATGCCTTGTATGAATTCCTTAAAAAAGCATAAAAGAGTAAACTTGATCCAGTTGTACATGCATTTGGATTACGGTTATAACCAGTTGTGTTTTATCACTGTACAGAGCCACATTATATCTCAGCAAAGCACAACATTTTAAAAAAGCTGTCACATGTTCAAGACCATCACATTGCTATTATTGATGCTGCCAGAACTCATTCATGCAGATTATTTTTAAAGTAACAAACTAATTTCTTTGCACCTTGCATCAAAGCTTTTAAGGCTGGGATGAAGAACCTTTGGTTTTCCAACTATTAGTGGACTATTTTTCATTTCAAGTTATGGACAATGAAACTCGGATTCCACTAAAACCTGGGGGCCACCCACAGAGCTTCCACCCATGTTTTACAGCATGCTTCAGTATCAGCTCATCTGAACTGTTTGGTGAAGCAGACTTCAAATTGCAATCGTCTATTAGCCATGAACCTGCCAACCTAGCATTTCGAAAGCACGTCAAAGTGCAAGTAGATAAATACGTACCGCTCCGGCGGGAAAGTAAAAGGTATTCCCATGTGCTGCTCTGGTTCGCAAGAAGCGGCTTAGTCATGCTGGCCATATGGCCCAGAAGCTCTATGGCAGCTCCCTCGGCCAATAAAGCGAGATGAGAGCCGCAACCCCAGAGTCGGTCATGACTGGACCTAATGGTCAGGGGTCCTATTAGCCATGAAATGGAAAGCACTCAGGTACAATGGGTTGTACTCAACACTGCTGTTCCACTCACAGAAGAGACTCCACTTGTGCATGGGAACTTAGATTCCCCTGAAGCACCCACACACCCTCAAAACCTGCTCTAGGAGGTTCAGCGACCTTATGGAGCACACTGGGGGAAGGGGGGGGGGACATGTGATCAGAAAATGAAACTGAAGTCCCATTGCTTGTATTCTATGAGCACTGCAACTTTTCTTCAGTGCGATCTGTGGCTATGTAAGTAGAGTAAGGTAAAACACTGAAAAACACACACTTTGAATCGTTTATATTCCTTTATTTCTTCGTTTCTTTCATGGCTTGAATTTTCTTGGTTGTAAAATAAAAATGAAGATAGATATATGATAGAGATAGATGATAAATGATAGGTGATAGATAGAAAGATAGATGATAGATAGATAGATGATAGAAGATAGATAGATAGATGATAGATAGATGATAGATAGATAGATAGATAGATAGATGATAGATAGATGATAGATAGATAGATGATATAGATAGATAGATAGATAGATAGATAGATAGATAGATGATGATAGATAGATAGATGGATAGATAGATAGATAGATAGATGATAGATGATAGATAGATATAGATGATAGATGATAGATGATAGATAGATAGATAGATAGATAGATAGATAGATAGATAGATGATAGATAGATGATAGATAGAGATAGATGATAAATGACAGAATATATCACAGTTGAGATTCTCCTAACAGTATCTAGCTATAAAAGCATTACAGACAAACATAGCAGAATTAAAACACAGTTGTGATCAAAAGTTCTTTGACTTAGATGTAACAATCATACCTTACTACCATAAAATCTTACTTTGCAAAAGAAGTAACTGCCGTTTCGTGCGTCAGAGCGGTGCACCATGATGCACCAAACAAAGATATTTTCATATATGTGATCTCATTCTTCATGCAACTGAATTTCGAAGGAATACGTTTGGGAATTTTCTGCTAACTAATCCATGGGGGTACGAATGGCTAACAAAAAAAATATGCATTTAATCCTTGGGTGATGCAAGAAATTACAATTACTTCCAGAAACCTCACATTTTTATAGGAATTGAAAATACTGCTTTTCAATGCAATCTAAATTTCACCCATCTAATTTCCTGTGGATTCAAACTTCTTTCAGGTTTTTTCTACAACCAAGCAGTTATATAAATTTTATGAAATTAATGGATGGATAAAAAAGACTAGGTAGTCATGTTTGATTAGAATAACATGAATGGAGTGGATCATGCAGTGCATTGTATGCATACCAACAGCTGCATCCAGTACACTATACAAGGACTTGAGTTATACACAGTCCTTCATCAGTCTAGATAATTATCTAAGGCAAATGAAGACCAACTTCGAAGGGAGTGGAAGTTGTGGTTCAACATGGCTGTAGTTATTCGGGGTGGCCTCCCGACTCCAGCCTGACTGTGGAAGGAGCACTGGCTGTTGTGGGGCGCACTGGCTGCTGGAGCTCACCCACAGTTGTAGCCACAAAATGACACTTGCTGAAACAAAGACAGTTTTCAGTGCCAAAAGCTCATCGCTGAAGGAGGGTGTTCGGGGCTGCAGTGGCACCTAAATTGTGTGGGAGATACTCTCCACCGCCTTCCCCACAGGGGAGAATTTTAGTAAAATCTAAAACACGGTCATACACTTTGTGTGTGTCAGAATTGGGTCTGTGAGTAAATGGATACCTAATATTTATTGAGAAAAGATGTCAACTGTATGACAGCAATAAACCAGAAAACCATTGGTACTGAGTGTGCTTCACACTTAGCTCTTCAATAACCATGTAAGACACATGTAAAAAGCAGGTTCCTGTACAGCAAACAGTCTACAAAAAGAAATAATCAATAATCAAAGCACATGTAGATTTATAGTTAAAGCAAGAATCCCTCCCAAATGATCACTGATATACAGACAGTCCAGGTTGCATTGGGTTGGGATCTGGTTGGCTTCCTGCAATAATGCAGCCATGAGCCGCATTTGAATGAAATATTTACATCCGCTTAATCAGTAGTTATGTCTTCGGTGTTTACTTTTTTCCTTTTTTCTATGCTCCATTCTTCAGACATTCAGCTAGTTGGGTTTTGTGGAGAGAAGACCCTTGCAATTGTTTTCTTATATGCTTTCTGCACTTCTTTATTTCTTAGGGTATATATAATGGGATTTAAAACCGGAGTGACAACTGTGTACATAAGAGCACTCATTTGGTCACTCCGTGAAGTATATTCAGACCTGGGCATTAAGTAGGTGAAGAGGCCTGACCCAAAGAATAATGTCACCACCGTGAGGTGTGAGGAGCAAGTGGAGAAGGCTTTCCGCCTTTGCTCAGCAGAAGGAAGCTTAAGGATGGTTGAAATTATACGGACATAGGAGAGGATAATTAGTAGGAATGGACTCATGATAAAAGTGATGGTCACTGCCATGACAGCAATCTCATTTTTGTAGGTATCTGTGCATGCCGTTTTCACCACTGGTAGGATATCACAAAAGAAATGCTGGATGTGTTTAGAACCACAGAAGGGTAAACTGAAGATCCATGCTGTTTGAGCAACTTGTACCAAGAAGCAAATAATCCACGCTGCGGCTGCCAACTTTGTACAGACTTGGTGATTCATCATTACTGTGTAGTGCAATGGGTGGCATATGGCAACATAGCGGTCATATGCCATAGCTGCCAGGAGGCAACATTCTGTCAGCCCCAGGATGGTAAAGGCATACATCTGGGCTGCACATCTAGCTTTGGAAATGCTTTTACGCTTTGTTAACAGATGTGCCAACATCTGGGGCACCACACTAGTGGTGTAACCTATTTCTAAGAAAGATAGGTTTGCGCGTGTAGGTCCCCAGGCCACCCCTCAAATAACTTCACACATAACACTTAATTTAGTTTTGGTTTTTGGGCACTATTTTGGCCACAACTTAATTAAAATACAAAATCAGTGAGTGGTTGTTTAGACATTGGTTATGACTATCTGTCCCCCCGCCTGGGACAGAACTGGCATCCCGAGGTCCGATCGGTAGCCAGTAGAAGAGAAAGTCAAACTGGGGGGTCACCTGAGCTAAGCGTCGGACCCACGCCGCTCTCCCCAGCAGCTCCCCGAAAGCTTGCCTGCCCGGTCCTATAACAAGGATTCCCATAACAGGGATTGAGCGGCCCTGGTCCCATAACAGGGATTCCCATAACAGGGATTGGGCGGCCCTGGTCCCATAACAGGGATTCCCATAACAGGGATTGGGCGGCCCTGGTCCCATAACAGGGATTGGACGAAATCATGGCAAGCCCCAGGATTCCTTTAACAGAATTCCCTTCATCGCAATAGGAGGGGCAGGCACCGCCTGTTCAGCCCCCTCCAACACCAGCATATTATAACCAATGCCTAACCGCAACCTTACAAGTTGTGACGAATTGCAGAGTAGTAGGCAAAAACCAAATGGCACAGCCAATCACCAAATGGCAAAATTCCTACTAGGCCCCTGCGCCAAGGCAGACGACCCCCATGACAGGCAAAGCAAGGTCAACCGGAAAAGAGGGCGGGTGGGCGGGTGATCCGATGCACTCTGCAAAGAGAAAGAGAAACCAGAGTGCACCAATATTTAAAGACTATGGTCCCACCCACTCAATTTGCAACATACAATTTGCCCCAGCAACCCGGTTATCCAATCACAGATGCCAGGCAATAACTATTAACCAGCCTGGCAACAAGAGGCCTGGCCCGGTGGCCCACACCGCAACACGTGCTCTCATTTATTGGAGAACACGCTTTGCGCGTGTAGGTCCCCAGGCCACCCCTCAAATAACTTCACACATAACACTTAATTTAGTTTTGGTTTTTGGGCACTATTTTGGCCACAACTTTATTAAAATACAAAATCAGTGAGTGGTTGTTTAGACATTGGTTATGACTATCTGTCCCCCCGCCTGGGACAGAACTGGCATCCCGAGGTCCGATCGGTAGCCAGTAGAAGAGAAAGTCAAACTGGGGGGTCACCTGAGCTAAGCGTCGGACCCACGCCGCTCTCCCCAGCAGCTCCCCGAAAGCTTGCCTGCCCGGTCCTATAACAAGGATTCCCATAACAGGGATTGAGCGGCCCTGGTCCCATAACAGGGATTCCCATAACAGGGATTGGGCGGCCCTGGTCCCATAACAGGGATTCCCATAACAGGGATTGGGCGGCCCTGGTCCCATAACAGGGATTGGACGAAATCATGGCAAGCCCCAGGATTCCTTTAACAGAATTCCCTTCATCGCAATAGGAGGGGCAGGCACCGCCTGTTCAGCCCCCTCCAACACCAGCATATTATAACCAATGCCTAACCGCCACAAGAGCTCTAACGCTCGCCGCCAACCACTCACAAACCCAACCAGGAACCCAATTTAGTAGCCACCACATCCAGCCAAACATCATTCCCCAAATCGGAGAGGTGCACTATATCTGCCCGGTAAAGGGCCTCAGCCTTAAAATTAATGTCTGGGTGCGAAATCACCAAACCACCCAGCTCCAATACCTTCACGCAAACAGCAGAGTTAATGCGCTTCCTGGCCCTTTCAGCGGCCTCCGGGAGGGAACACCGCGCCAGGTTTGCCTCTGCAACCAGTGAGACCAAATTATTCTCACTGAAGGTAATAAGGCTGCCAATGCCTCCAAATCCCTTTTGGATTGAGGTGCACAAAGCAAGGCAATCAATAGTTGCCACATCATTTTTTCCCAGCTGCACCACTATGGCCATAGGGTGGGGAGGTCTGAGAGCAGCCGGTGACCAATCAGCGGCATAAACTCTCCCCATGACATTCCGCGTCTGGAAAACCATGACACTTGCACGTGCTGTGGGAGGCCGAGACACGCTCCCCTTGCAGACTGCCTCGCTCTGCTGCCAGCCCAATGAACGATGCTGTGTCCCACTATCCAGACGTGGACCAGCGTGGGATCTACAAGGGTTGAAACAACAAGCATTAGTACCAAACTCAGCATTTTGTTTCGCACATAACCCTTGAAAGCATACGATTTCCATCTCCCCAAATCCTTGATCCTGGTGGCTGAGAAGCCCCAATGGGCTGCCATAGTCTCTGCACCTATGCAAAAGGAATGAGGAGCGAAACCAGAGGCCGAGATCCCACAAGCAGAGATGGCCTTACGTATGACTTATGTGAACTGGTGTCGCGCCAAAGGGTGACCATTTTATTGCATGAGTAGGGGGCTGTCCTCAGGAGGTCTCAAGGCCAAGTACTTCCTTGCATCCTTGCATCCTTGACCGGGAACGGGCCCACCTCACCAGTCACTGGGAGGCGGACAACCTCCCCCCGACCCAGCTGGTCAGTTTGTGGAGTTGCGCACTACAAGTCTCAACTCCAAAAGGGAAACACATATATCCCGAAGGAGCAACCCACGAGAACCAGCAACTTCTAGAATCGAGCCAGCCCCCAGGGGAACGAAAAGCCAAATATTTCAGTATACAATAACAGGGCAAGGGCCCACCTTATCTGTGACTGGAAGCCCGATGATGGCAACCCTGCCCACTAGGTCTGACTTAGAGCTCCAGACACTTATGACAAGCTCCAAAGCAGATAAGGAAAAATCCAGAGGCAATAAGCCTCCAAACTCTCAGCCCCGTGCTGGCTCCAATTTCCCCAACCCTCAGTACACCAAAATTAGAATGGAATACTGAAAGAAGTCTCGTCTGGAACTAGAACCAGGAGACAAATATTAACTTGTTGCGGATACTGCATAGGTCAAGATTGACCGGCTTCCTGCCTGCAGTCCTGTGAAGGCTGGAGCCTTTACCAACCTTCCGAGACCCTGCGCACGACACACTTTTAGGAGAGTCTCTGAAAAATTAAAGCTTTACTCCAGCAGACATTGCAGCGGACTGAATTCTGATAGTTTTAACAGTGCATCCGATCTGCAGCAGGTGGGCGAATTACTGCAGGTCCTGCTCAGAGAATGGAGGCAAGTTCCTCTGAATGGCCGAGGACTGCCAGCTAAACGCTAAGAAATCAGTCCAGGCCTCCTCATAAGACCTGAAAGCAGAAGGGGAAATGTAAGCTACTCCTCCTCTAAATTATCAATTGTTGCCAAAGCGCCACAGGAGCTCCAGAAAATCCGGCTATAGCTGGGCGTCCAGAGCCCAGGATCTGAAGCTCTCCAACTGAAAATGGGATATAGTGACAGTGAAAACAATAGATGATCCCGTAATAAAACGAGCAGAAACGCAATATTAAACCTTAAGCAGTGCAGCTGGAAAGCACATAAAAGGGGGGCGGAGACTGCCGAAGCATGAGGACCATTTTGCCAGGACCTTCACACTGCCTGGTTATCAGACCAAGACAGACCCGACGGTCCCTGTACTCCTCAGTCCAGATGTGCGCTGACACTACAATGGGGAAAACTCAAGAAAAGTTAGGTCACATGTGATTGCCTTGCCCTGCCAGGCTCAAGGCCACTGTACAGGATGATGAAGAGACCACCTGGCCAAGCAGGAATGGAAGGGGCAGCCTGGAACAACCACCCTGCATGCCAATTTTATTTTATTTATTTATTTATTTATTAAACTGACCTAGCAATGATAGAATCTGACAAAGCAACATTTGCTATCAGAGGAAGTATTACAAGAATAACGTCCTTCACGGCAAACAGCTTTTCCACAGGCAAGCAGAGGTATGAGCAACGGTATCCAGCTAGCCCCCAAATACGTTAAAGGGGCAGTGGAGCCACTGACCTATCCACTGGGAACACCCAGCTCCTCAGGGAATAAAAGGGGCGTACAGTAAGCCTTAGCAGAGGCTGATGTCACATGAACCAGCCAGTAAGATAATCCAAATAATGGTACCCCCAGTTAAACGAGTCTTGACTCGCAATGTTCAAACCAGAAAGGACTTGAGTGCTGCACAGCCTATAGCGCAACCCATTGGCATCGCCTTATATTGGCATCGCCTTATAAATGTAAGGACCATCCAATTAAAGCCCAACTACTTATAATCTAGAGGGTGAACTGGCAGCAGCCTAACAGCCAATTCAATATCGCATAATGTCAACCAGGCCCTCATCCAATTTGTTGGTAAGCTCAACTGCCTGATCCAAAGATGCATATTTCACGGAACAATTCCAGAGAGTCATTCACTGAGGTGCCTATGGGATGCGATAAATTATAAGGGGGATTATATGGGGCTTTCTTAGGGACGATCCCTAAAGGGGATAAATGAAAATAGGAATAGCAGGAGAATCAAGGGGATACCTCCATGCGTCCCAATGAAAGCTGCTTCCTAACCTTCTTACTTGCTACCACAGGTAGCTCTCTGACTGGCTTAGAGTTGCTGTGTTCTGAGCCACTGGCTGAAAAGCCAGAGGAATCCCAAACCTTGGGAAAAGCCTTCCCACAAGCACAAAACCATTGACCCATCTAGATAACCTTTTAGCCAGGCTTTCAAGGAAGATATTTTTATGGAAATATGGGTGAGAGGTATCGAGTTATTGCTTGCTAGTCGCCAGCCCCCACTTGGGCAGAATGCCCTGCCTTGAGTTGCCACCATGATGTGTAGATTTACAGGGCCAACGCCGGCCAGAAACCCTAAAAAGTCCCAACAAAGCTGCTGCCGGGCCAGCTTCCTGCATACAGCTTAAGGTTCTATTGCTCAGGGAATTTCCATTTGAAATGTGGAGCTGCGCAAGTGGTCCACATGTCCCCGTCCCTGCGATCCTAGCAAGCTGAGGGGATAATGGCAGCCCTGCATCTAACGTTCCCATAGTGAATTGCAACTTAAAGAATAGTGGGGTGGAAGGGACCCTGAGGATGATCTAGTCCACTCTCCCACAAAATAATAATAATAATAATAATAATAATAATAATAATAATGGTGATGATGATCTATTTGTACCCCGCCCATCTGGCTGGGCTTGCTCAGCCACTCTGGGCAGCTTCCAACAAAAGATTAAAATACAGTAATGCAGCAAACATTAAAGGTTTCCCTAAACAGGGCTGCCTTAGATGTCTTCTAAAAGTCTGGTAGTAGACATCTGATGGATTACCGGCACCATACGCTGACCAGCTGAGCTATCCAGGATGGTCCCTAGAGACCCAGGTTTGACATACCTGCAAGGAGGTGTAAGCATCATCCCTGCTCCCCTTTTCCCTGCTCCTGGATCGCCACCTCTGAAGACGCTTCCTTCTGGAAGAAGGCACCTAGGGCATCAGCAAGTCAACCTCTGCAGGAGAAGCAATCTCTGGAGGCATCTGCGAAGGCTCTGTCATAGTCTGCAAAAAACTAAATGTAAGGAACTGGTGAAACCAATGCTTTGTGCACCACATGGGGAAGCTATTCAGGCCGGAAACGCTGCCAGAGGCCATCAAATTCTAGGGCCAAGCGGGCCAAGCCCTAAGATCACCTGCTAGGCCAGACATAAATGTTTCCAATGAGTTAACAAACTCGAGGCAGCCCACCGCCTGTCCAGGTGCCCCTGTTTGCCCTTTAGAGGGAAGCATGCCCTCAAGAAACCCAAACTTCTTTTTGGGAGCAATATCACAAGTGGGCTGAACTACCATGCAACAGAATAGTCCAAAAGGAGCAGCTTGTTTTGTTATGTGATAAGAATGGCTAAGTGGGGGATATGAACCCTGTCTCCCAGGTCCTAGTCCTGCACTCTAGCCACTAAGCCACAATGGCTCGTCTCTAAAATGGCAGTTGCCACTATCAGGGCAAACAAACTTGAAGAAAATAAACTTGTTCAGAAACAGCATAGTTAAAGAGCATACACAGAGTGCTCACTGGAGGCACAGAGAGCCTCTGGCTCCACTCTGTCTGCCTACGATATACATTAGCCACAAGTGAGCCTGCAAACAGATAAATTCTTATAGAGAAAGTGAGTCACATACCACAGAGACTAACAATTGCTGTACTGCTAACTGTAGCAGGCTTAGGCTTAAATGATGTGTGCAGGCCGAGAAGGCCGTGAAGGCCTCCCAGCTTCTGCTCTCTGCCATTTTTGTCTCATTGCAATATTAAAGGAACTCAATATAGAGCTCCTGCCCAAGGCTAAATTAAAACTCGGCCAACAGCACTGCAATCACCCAAAATAAAGCCAACCTATGAGGATACTATAAACGAAAGTGATTCCAGGTAAGCTGGGAATTTACTGTACTGCTAACTGTAGCAGGCTTAGGCTTGAATGATATGTGCAGGCCGAGAAGGCCGTGAAGGCCTCCATGCTTCTGCTCTCTGCCTTTTTTGTCTCATTGCAATATTAAAGGAACTCAATATAGTGCTCCTGCCCAAGGCTAAATTAAAACTCGGCCAACAGCACTGCATGCAACCAAAATAAAGCCAACCTTTGGGGATACTATAAACAAAGTGATTCTAGCTAGGCTGAGAACAGCCCTGACTAGCCCCACAATTAAACAGGCAAAAATGGGGGAAACCTCTTTGCAAAAGAAAGCCCCTAATGGGGGCTCTCTCCCTATTGGGAAAGGCAAGCCCAGGAGGATTATGCACAGGCAGCGCTCACAGGTACAGGGAGAATCTTCCCACAGGGGCAGGGAAAGGGGTGGGTGGGAAATCAAACAGGAAAAAAGGGGAATTAAATTAATTAAGGGACTAGAGAGGGGAATTAAATTAATTAAGGGACTAGAGAGGATTAAAAAGAAGGGGGGAAATAAAGAAATGTAACCAGACAATGAGAAGATTGCTCCTGATCCGATGCACTCTGCAAAGAGAAAGAGAAACCAGAGTGCACCAATATTTAAAGACTATGGTCCCACCCACTCAATTTGCAACATACAATTTGCCCCAGCAACCCGGTTATCCAATCACAGATGCCAGGCAATAACTATTAACCAGCCTGGCAACAAGAGGCCTGGCCCGGTGGCCCACATCGCAACACGTGCTCTCATTTATTGGAGAACACGCTTTACCAAAAAGAAGTACATGGGAGTTTGAAGGGAATGGTTGAGTTTCACAAGCAGAATTATGAGCATGTTCCCAACTAAGGCAGTAATGTACATCACCAGAAAAAACAAAAACAGCAAGATTTGCCATTCAGCAAGGTATGAAAACCCTACCAGGATGAACTCATTTAGACTGGTCTGGTTCTCAGCTAGCTCTTCCATAGAATGGATATCCTGTATGGAAGAGGAAAAGGTAGATCTAGATTATTAATTAAATCAGATCATTACACTCTTGATACTGGTCTGGCTTGCATGTCACACCAGGCAAAAACATAACTTAGGATAAAGGAATTCTACAAATCCATAATTAGTCTGGAGAAGGTTAGGGCATTAGAGTGGATTCAAACCTCATGGCATGGCATGGCGGCAAAGTGATCAGAGAAGAACAAAGTAGATTAAATTTTCTTCCTGGAAGCCCCCATTCTCATATGTTGATGCTAAATTATGGTTTGCTTAGCCTGGCATGCAGACCAAACCATTATCTTTCCCACTCCCTCATTTTCAATCTTTCTCAGAACTGTTTTGTTAATGAATGTAATTACCCCATGAACCTCATACACAAATGCCTTTGAAATTGGATTAAGAATTGTCTAAATTATCACATGCTTGAATTCAAAACTGATTTTACAAAATGCTTAGGAATTTAAGAAGTGCCTGCTGAATCAGCCAAAAGAGCTATGTGGTTCATCATTCTGTTCTAACAATGGCTTTCTATAAGACCCCCAAGAGGGTGTGAATACAATAGCACTCATAAATGGGCATTGTTCCCAAATTTTCCTAATTTATTCTCAGATTTTGGGATATATTACCTGAAGTAAAATGAATGGATTCAGAATTCTCTCTTGGGTCCTTTTATATTTTACAATTTTCTACTTTCTAGCATTATGTGTGCATAGTTTTATTTCACTTTCAGCTTTCTCATATATCCCCCCCCCCATCTTCCACATGTTTATAATGTACACTGTACATATTGTGAAAAAGTGCGGAAAAAGCACTTTCCTGGGTAGATTTTTTGGTGAAGCAAAAATAATGGTTTGGCTTACAGCTCATGAAATACTAGCAAATTTATAACTGCATAAGTTTTTGTGGTCCACAGTGCATAGTTGAAGGTGTTGACTTGTATGCATTGCTAAAACAGTGTAAAGAAGTAAACTTGATCCAATTGTACATGCGGTTGGATTAAGATTCTTATAAGTGGAGGACCGCACTGCATTAAAGCAACACAATTTTGTCATGTGATAATATGGTCTATGCAAACACATCATGAATAATGGTGCTGCTGGAAATCAAAACTAATCAGTTCGTGTCAAATATAGTAGGTTTGCAGTTCTCAAATATATAACATGCCCTGATCCAATCATGTGAACTTTAACCCCGAATTAGGAACTGTCCTGAGATAACCCTGTGAGAGGAAAGGCAGTCTAGAAAACTGCTAAGTAAGAAAATATTTTGTAATTCAAAGCAAATCTGATTATGAGTTAATTTTTACTTTCTGTGTTTATATGGCTCTTAGTGAGAGCCATATAATTTACAGAATTATGAGGTGGTCCAATGACTTTTTATCCATTGGGTCTAGTTGTCAAGATTGCTGTCCTTAATACACACACACACACACACACACACACACACACACCAGAATGGCTGCCTACTCTTTTGTCAGTGACTGTCTTGTCAGCCTGACGTGGCACCTCCTCTCTCCCCCAGACATGCAGCACCATTTCAGAATGTTTCCCAATCCCCTCCGGCCACTGTGGAGGCTCACGGGTTTCCACCTGTCCTTCAAATAAGGCAATCCATGGCAGCCCTGGGGTGGCATGGCCATCTACTTATCCCGGCCAACCACTTAGCACAGCATCCCATCGGCTGGGAACATCCTTAATACACCTCCACACACCTCCACACCAGAATTAAAACACAGGCAAGCGTATTCATGTTTCATCAGAATTTATGACCTTTGATTTAGATTTAACAATCATACCCCCCACACCCTTAAAAACTTACTTTGCAGAATGAGTGCTTGCTCTTTCTTGCTCCAAAACAGTGAAAAATGGAGTTCCAAACATAGGTATTTTCATAGATGTGCTCTCACCCTCAATACAGCTCAGGATTGAAGGAAAGTGTTGGGAATGCCCTGCCAATGAATTCATGGAAGCAACAAAATTCTATGTATTTAATCCACTAAAAAGAAGTGGTGTTATCTCTAAAGTTGCAAGGAACATCAAATTATTTACAAAAATCCCATGTTTCCAAAGCCATTTAAGATACAATTTTCCAATGGCTTTTTATATATTTAGCATTTCTAAATTCTTTTTGTATACTGCTTTTAGTCTCCCCCTTTTATAATCAGACCATGTGTATGATTTTTATGAACTAAATAATTTATCTTTGTGTGACTGTTCAACAGACACATTTTCAGAGGAAGCATAAGAGTGGTAGCAAGTCCTGCTTCCGACCTACACATTTGCTAGAACATCAGCATGTTTTCTACCAGGTGTGCAGCATTAGTTTTGCTAAACTGGAGCATTGCTCCACCACCCACCCTAATATTTGCACATTTTATATGGATGTTTGAAGTGAAGTGACTAGGCACAAGCCGATGCTCACATCTAGGTGGAATTTTGATGTATTCACTGTATTTATGCCATCCAATGCTTGAGGGAACCTAATTCCGCAGAGAAAGTGTTGGGAGCATTCCTCTGATAAAATCCATCAGGGATAGAATGATAATAAAACAGTGTTGTAGGGAAATTCAGGTCAAAAGACCTCTAGAGAGTTCAAAAAGTGCTACATGCAGAAATATATTTTCCCTTTTGGTATGGAGATGAAACAGGCAATATCATTACAAATTCATTCATTAGTGCTTAGTAGGGAAGAATCTGTAAATTATGCTTGGTCTATTAGAATACAATGAATAGGCATTTGCTAAAGCTACCCTTTTAGGTAAATTCCCATCAGTATTTCTAGTGCAGGTAGACAAGCTTTCAACTCCCACAGTTCTCTTAGGAGGCCTCTCTCCCACAGCCTTCCTCTCTATTCCCAAAAATGGGGATGGAGAACCTGACCATTGGCAATGCTGCCTTTGGTAAAACAAAACAGAGCAGAGTTTTCATCATCACAGAGTAAGCATTAATCAAATGTGAACATTATGGTTCTCAGGTGTGCAATGTTGCAACCACACACTGTCATGGTGCACATCATGGTGCATACCTCAACAACAGGTCTGGAGACAAAACTCATTTCTAGTAAGAATACGGGGGCGGGGAGTCAGTAGCTAGAGTCAAGTGCAAAGACACAGTCTGGAATGTGAAATCTGTGGGCATTTAAGCATTTTCTGGTCTTATAGAATGCAGTGGTGCCCCGCAAGACAAATGCCTCGCAAGACGGAAAACCCGCATGACGAAAGGGTTTTCCATCTGCAGAGGCGCTTCGCAAGACGAATTTCCCTATGGGCTTGCTTCGCAAGACGAAAATTGACGGGGAAAAAATGAGGGGTTTTTTGCTCCAAAACCCCTTATTTTGAATCGCTAAGCTGCTAAAAGCATTTTAGCAGCAAAACCGCTAATCCCCCAAGGCTTAAAAAGCCGTTTTTAGCCCTTAAAGTGCCAATAGTGCTAATAGCGCTAATCCGTCAATGGGCTTGCTTTGCAAGACGAAAAAACCGCAAGACGAAAAGACTCGCGGAACGGATTCTTTTCGTCTTGCGAGGCACCACTGTATAGTGAATGCGTATATATGTATGCATGTGTGTGTGTGTGTGTGTGTGTATCACCCCACCTTTATTTATGCCTCAGCTCAATGTAGCATATATGTTTCCTTATTTTATCCGCACAACCATATGTGAGGGAGTTTAGATTAAAGAGCAGTGATTGTCCCATGGCCACCCAGTGAGCTTCATGGCTGAACAAGGACTTGATCCTGAGTATCTTCAGTTCTATTCTGACATTGCAACTAATACATTACTGAAAGGATCTGTGAAACAGGAATGGAATACAAATTTGATTTGCTTCACATTTTAATTTGAATCTAAATAATCCATACTTCCTGAAACAATATTTTAAACAAAATGCTCCTATCCTTTGAAATCTCTTTAAACTTCTCTGAATTTTGCCATACAGTTCTCCAATAAATAACCTGTACACAAATGTGTATTCTGGGGGAAAGTATACCTAGAAGTGCATTTTTTAGTGAAAATAATGCAGAAATTGCATTCTGTTGGGCAAGATTGCTTGTAACAATGTGTATATTAAGGTATATCTTTTATTTTGTGTTTTATTAAAGCTTTTTTATCCCAACATTCTGGTACAAAAGGCACTTTGCATTTTAAGTCACAATGCCATTTTAAAAACACCTAGCAATATAAAAAGGAAGCAGCAATTGAAACAAAAAATAGAATCATTATGTGCTACATATAAAATAAAATCTGCAGGAATGAAATGTTATTTTAATAAACAATGAAAAGCCGTGAAGGTGCTTTTTTTATGTTTCATAATATATCTGCAGCCATTAAGGTTTCCTCTCCTGGTTCCATTCAAGTGTGCTTTTACGGTAACCTGAAAATTGTCATTCTCAACTCTGTTCATTTGAAAGATTTGTGTATAGCGCTCCATACCTGTACTCAGAGCAAATTCAGTATAGAATGTTAGGGATACAAATCAAAGAAGAACACTGCAAGTTATTAACAAACAAAGAGAGGTTTGTCATGAAATACATTGCAGATATGATATCAGGTGTAGGACAGTAGAGCATGGCTTGGTTAAAATGTCCCAAAGAGTCACAAAATCTTTCATGTTTGGATTTCATTGAAAAGCTCCATGCTATTCTGGAAGCCTTTAAGTCTTCACTCCACCAGTTAGGACAAATGGACATAATTCAATTCAGTTTCTCTGGACAATCTTAATTTGAGAGCTAGTGCATTTTGTGAAGTATGCATATCAGAAATATGGCAAGCAGTTGGTGAAAGATGCTCATGGGAGTAGGGTGGCAGTCTCCTGTCCACAGATCCTCTTTTCCAAATGGTGCCAATATCCCTCCCAAGACTGGGGATCCAAGATTAGAGCCATCCATGAAATGTCTAAAAGAACTCTTAGCAGTGAAGGTTTCCATGTTACATCAATCCTTAGCATTGTGGTATTAGTTATTTAAAATACAGAATTACCATCTCTTTTATTCACCTTTCTGTCACCTTTGGAACAAAAGTGCCTGAAACATATTGGTTCCCAACGTCATAATGATGGAAGTTAACCAGAGGAATATTTTGAAGAATTCACCTATGAATGACTTCAGTTCTAAAAAAATTACCTAAATTTGCCTAAAGTGGGATTTTAAGGTACATCTAAGGTTGTGCTCAAGAAATTATCAGTGAAGACAAAATATCTATCATCCATCTATCGTCTATCGTCTGTCGTCTGTCATCTATCGTCTATCATCTATCATCTATCAATCATCGATCTAATCTAATCTAATCTATCTATCTACTTTGGATCATGCATACCACTATACTGAAATGATCACATACAAGTTAGTTGATCAAGGTTCCATATTTATTTGCAACTTTCACTACTGGCAGTTACAAAACAATGCACCATTATTATTATTTTGGAAACTAAGGTTAGAGGACATCACATACCTATCAGGAATATTTAGCATCATATGGTAAAACAGAAATCACATGTCTCTCAACTCATCACACACCGTGTAACATTTTATTTTAAAGAAAGTTCAGTTGTCTTGATCCACCATTTATTAACAGTGTGTCTCAGTTAATCTCAGTTCTTGTTAAAGGTCCGAACTTTATAATGTTATCTAATTAATAACTTACTTATTGCTCTTTTCACTTCTTTGTTCCGTAGGCTATAAATAATAGGGTTAAGCGTTGGAGTTATGATATTGTAGAGAACCCCAACAAGCTGGTCCTTTTCCAGTGAGTAGCTGGAGGTAGGTCGAAAATATGTGAATATCCCAGAGCAGTAGAACAGAATCACAACTGTGACATGAGATACGCAGGTGGAAATGGCCTTGTGACGATGTCCTTTTTGCTGATTGTTGAAAACAGCATGAAGTATCAACGAGTAGGAGATCAGAGTAAAGAAAAAAGGGCTAAAACCTACAAATACACCAACTGTGAAAAGTGCCACTTCATTAATTGATGTGTCAGAGCATGAAATACTCAGCAATGGAGGAATGTCACAGTAAAAATGACTGATCACATTAGATTTGCAGAAAGACAGCCGGAATGTGAGTGCTGTATGGAGAGTAGCATTGAAGAAGCCACAAGCCCAGGATACTGCAGTCAGCTGGAGACAGGTCCATTTAGTCATGAATCTTGCATAGACCAATGGGTGACATATAGCAAAGTACCGATCCAAAGCCATAGAGGCAAGAAGAAATCCCTCAGCACCCGCCAATGAGATAAGAAAATACATTTGTGCTGCACAATCCAGTAAGGAAATGTGTGGAGATTGGACCCAAAGATCTATGAGCATTTTAGGGAGAGTCACGGAGATGTAACAGATATCTAGGAAGGAGAGATTGCCAAGAAAGAAATACATAGGTGTGTGGAGGGACTGATTTAATAGAGACACAGTGATGATGACTGAGTTGCCCAAGAAGCACATAATATACATTGCGAGGAAGAGGATGGTGAGCAAGGACTTCCCTCTTTTAATAGTTACAAATCCCAGAAGTACAAATTCTGTTATTGATGTTTGGTTGTTAAAGAAGGGTGTGCCCATGGTGTCTTATCTGAATATTACAGTTAGGAGAGTGCTATTTTAGAAATTTCAGTACTATTCAGCATTATCAGTGAAAGCTTTCCAGGTATAATGCAGCTATATAGACTGTATCACCTTCATGGCTTTCCGTATGCAACAAATTCCACTGTGTGGTTGTACCTGAAAAGCAAATTGTTACACTCACTGTCCATGAGCAAATATCACACGTATGAAGGTTAACAGGATTTGCTACCCTCTCCCCTTATATGCTTAGGTCAGTTTGATCTTTTTAGGACTCAAACTCCTGCCCTCAGTTTCATATACCAACCATCATCAGTTCTTCTTTACATTTGTTAAGATCAGTCTAAATGACCTTGCAGCTGAGCTTTCCATGCAACTTCTGGTTGCTGCCAAAACTGTGTTAACCACATATTGGAAAGCTCCTACGTTACCACCCGTTGGAGAATGGCTTATTAAATAATTAAATAAATAAATGCATAAATGTTGGGATAGATAAGCTGATGTTATAGATAAAATTGCATTATTACCCGAGGAAAAAATAAACCAGTTCCTCCAGTTTCAGGGTGTGTGTTTTCGTATGGGAGAATCAAACCATTTTATAACACACTAGAATTTACACTAAAATTTTGTCCCATTGCATATAATTTGTTTGTGTAAATATGATAATAGAGTAGGAAAATATTGACCAGTCCAGCCCATACCATGGCTTCCTGGCAGGAAGTATGCATTCTGTGATATGCAGACCACAGGCACCGTCTCAAGTGAAGTTATCGGGAGTTTCAAAAGAATTTATATTTTGATGCCTCTGACCACATCATGGACACTTCCACAAAGAAAAAAATAGCAAGAGGTTTGATGAGAGTGCACACTATTTGTTTGCTCTTAGAAATAACATGTAATAACTATCCCTATCATTCCTCCCTATGCAACATACTTCTTTCATTTTCTATTAATACGGAGCACAAACACTCAGTTCTTATTCTTGCATACTTCAAAGAGCAAATTCAGAGGATGTCAAACATACCCAACTTACACAAAAACGCTCTCTGGCCACCAAAGAAGTACTATTTCTTATTTTAAAGCAGCACACTGTGATGTAGCAAAGAAGCATGTTTTTATTTATATTCTTGTTTAAGGAAAGCTCATGGGAATACCCCACTAATGAATCCATGGAGGTTTAGAACTATGGCAAAATATGTTGTAAGTCTGTGGATGAAAGCAAACTACACAAGCTTCAAGAAATGACAGCAAATCCTAACTACTTTCAAAAGTGTTGCCACCACTTTTAACCATTTGAAACAGAAGTCGGGATGCCTTTCATTGCAGGCCAAGCTGATACTGTAATACACATTCTACTGTACTAATACATTCCCGAAAATCAGGGATATCCATTCCACCCTTTCCCAGTTAACAACCTAGAAATACTGTACATGTAGCTACTTGATAAGCTGGTCATATCTATGTTTTGCAAGGTGAGAAAGAGAAATTGTCTATACTTATTAATATACTATACTATATTGATGCAGCTGGGAATAGCAAAATGATTATCATCTTTTGGCAGGACGAAGTGGTTGTCTCATTTACCAATGTACCAATCAGGTTTCTTCCTCCAAGTCATGGACAGAGGAGCAGGGATATATGTGCTTCCTGTGTCCCAACACCCCTGTGCCATAAACCCGGAATGATCAGGGTTCCTGTTCAGTCATGACATGTTTTGCCACTAAAGGAGCAATCATATGGCATGTTCCACCAAGATGAGCAGCTTAGGATGCAGTGGATCTCTTACTCAGCTGGGCTAAGTAGGCACTTCATCTCCAACCCTGGCTCAGCTGATGCTATGCCAGTGTAACTGGCTTTCTGCAGCTCAGCCAGGGCTCTGCTGAAGCTGTCTGAGTCAAGGCAAGTGTAAGTCTCAAAAAGGGGCATTAGGAGGCGTGTGGAAGAGGCAGGACTAGAAAGGGTGGGCGGACTTAGGCTGGATTCTAAACCCATTCAGCTCAATTTAATGACTTGGCAACCTGGCATAAAGCACAATTTTAAAGGCTTGTTTTCTCTCTGCCAGGCTTATACAGAGCAGCAACCCCCCTGCTGAATTTGGTGTAACTTTAAACCAGCTTAACTTTTATACTGGCTTGCTTCACTCCACCTTCTTGTGCATAGGATTGCTCCTGCGGATGAGGGTAGAGTTAGAGTGTTAGTGGAGTGAGGCTAGCTGTCTCTGTGTGTAAAGATTGTGTGGAGACAAATGTCTGAGCAGGATTTAAATAGCCATATGCATGTTGCAATAAATTACCACTTGGAAAGTGGTTGCCTGTTCAAACTTATAATATTTGCCTGTTCAAATAATAATAATAATAATAATAATAATAATAATAATAATAATAATAAATTACTTATACCCCACCCATCTGGCCAGGTCTCCCCAGCCACTCTTGGCAGCTCCCAATAGAACATTAAAAACATGATAAAACATCAAACATTGAAAACTTCCCTAAACAGGGCTACCTTCAGATGTCTTCTAAAAGTCATGGTGAATAGCTTTACAGTGAAGGATTTACATTCATCTTTATCTTTTCTTTTGCTCAATAACCTTGGCTGAGAGTCTCTACACCAATAATTTATTGAGTTTTTAAAAGCAATGCAGTTCATGTATATAATGAATGATGATATCTTAATCGTCATTGCTTAGAAATCCAGACAGATTTATTTCTTGGTAAATGTACATATCACATATCACAAAGCATTAAAAGATGAGCATGTATTAAAAGATACACATGCAGCTTACTTCTGAGTATACATACATGGAAGTGCTCTGCAAGTTTTGTTAGTAGTTCTGATATTGTAAATTGCTCTGAGTTGCTTTTGCAAAAAAAGTGACCATAAGCTTAAATGATGATGATTGCTACTAAATGTGGCCATACAGTATCTAAGTAGGCATTATAAGTGGTGTATTATAAAATTTATACATTGTTCACTGTTTGTTCCTCTGTTAAAGCTCAGCTCAGTTTTTTCCAGAAGAGTAACTTATCAATTCAGTCCTTCCTGTTTTCTACAGAGAACTTTTTTAAGGGCCTCTTTCACCTCCTTGTTCCTGAGGCTATATATGATGGGATTCAAGAGTGGAGTGACCAGGCAGTAGAAGACAGCTACCAACTGGTCTATATTGAAGGAGAGGTTTCGGGTGGGCCTGACATAAATGAACATCATTGTTCCATAATAGATACCAACCACTGTCAAATGGGAAGCAAAGGTGGAGAAGGCCTTTTTCCGTCCATCGGAAGAACGAATGCCCAGAACAGTGATCAAGATGGCGGCATAAGAAGCCACAGTTATTGTGAATGACCCAACAAGGAGAAAGGAGCAGATGAAGAAACTCAGCATCTCGTTGAGCTGGGTCCTGTTGCAAACCAGCCTCAGCAATGGCAAAATGTCACAGAAGAAATGGTCCACTATATTGCTCCCACAATAGTTGAGCTGAGATATGAGAATTGTTGGGATCAATGGCAGAACCAAGCCTGTGACCCAAGACCAAGTAGCAAGCTGATGATAGACAACACTATTCATAATGGTGTTGTATCTTAAAGGAGAACGTACAGCCACATATCTATCATATGCCATGGCAGCCAAAAGGAGGCACTCAATGCCACCAAGAGCATGGAAAAAATATATTTGGGTAAGGCAGTTCTTGAAGGATACAACATTCTTTTTTCTAATGAGATCAACCAATATTGTTGGGGCTGTGACTGAGGTAAAACAGATCTCCAGCAAGGAAAAATTGCCCAGGAAGAAGTACATGGGGGTGTTAAGAGAATTTTCATACCTGGTGATGAATACTATAACCATGTTTCCTATCACTGTTAGTGTGTACATAATTAGTACTAGTGTAAATATTGGAAATCTGCTTTTTTCCAGGTTGGGAAATCCTGTGATAAGAAATTCACTCACTGTTGTATGGTTTGAGAGATCCATATTATGATTGGTTGTTCTTTTGTGGAAACAAAAAAAGAACAGTTGTTTGCCCTAAAGTGAAAGCATTCTGTGTACTTCTTATGATATATCAGTTGAAGAGGTTTAACCTAGAAAAGGCTTCAGATGAATTTTTTCAAGGACAGAACATCAGTCAAAGTGAAGAAATCTATGACAAAGAAAAGAAAAAAGAATCTATGAAAAATCTATGAAATCTATGAAAAAGAAAAGAATTCTATGATCACTAACCTTCACAGCAGTCAAAGGAAATAACATTGCCAGTGTGCTTAAGAAATGTTGTAGTCTTGAGTGGTGGAAGGGGGAAAGGAGTTTCTTTGCATTTATATCTATTGATAATATAAGGTCATTATTTGGAGAGTGGACTTGGGGACTTGGAAATGCCACTAAACTTACAGCATGCATTACTCTGCTCATGTAGAGTAATGCATGCTATCACTGTACCTCTTCTATTGATTCCAGTGGAACTTGTTAATTGCACACAATTGCTGCTTAGTGCTGTTCCTCTATGAATGCTTGGTTAAGAGGAAATCATACTAAATTGAGCACCACACTCCAGATGAGCCATCCATACCATGAGGATTTGTCATATGTGGGATATGAACCTATGCTTCCAATCAGAGACCAGAAAAGATAAAAGATAAAACAGTAAAATCAAGGGGGGGGGGGCGACACAGCCACACTTTAAAACATACAAATGTTAAAATACTAAAACAGATTAAAATTACCTCAGCTTTCTAAATACCTGAGCAGGCTCGTCTAAAGAATAATGGTTTTTTGCAGGTGCTAAAAAATGTGTGTGCTTGCATTTAAAGTGGGAGCCAATATTTAGACAGCTCACCTATAAATTTAAGCCAACCTGACCTGATTTCTGCCTGAAGAATAATCCAGTGGTTTCACACATACCCCACACTTCTCAGCTGAATTTTTCTCCCAGTATTAAGAATAACAAATATAATCCTTCTGGAGTTCTACATTCCTCTCAACTCTCAACATTCCTCCTCATAACAGTTTATGTGCTATTACATATATAATCTCCAAGTTTAAGAAAGAACAAAAAAGCATTTCTTTCTCACATATCCTGGCAATGTGACATTTTTGTCAGTAGAATTAAAATCAATAAATTATATACACATTGAACTACTTCATTAAAGAAAAACCCTGAAAAGAAAAGAAAAGAACATATTTTAAAACGTTTTGTCCATTTTCATTCTGCAATGTGGCTATACTCACAAATGATGCAGATCATGCATTTGAAAATAGTTGGTCCCATCATGACCACCATGAGGACTGGCCAGGTGTTGGAACAAGGCGATGTGAAAAGAAGACCTAAAGATAAATTATATTATCTTTTCATGGGGAGATTTGCATGTGTACTTTATACATTGAACCTATTTCATCAGCATACCTGTATTTAAACTCATGGGGACCTGATCTCCAAGGGATCAAACCCTAGAGCTTAAAGTTAGACAGCCTTATCAGTGAAACTCTGCAAACTGTGCTGATGAAAGTGGTGGAAAATATTTCACCATCTTTAATTGATCTGAGAACCCCCCCCCCCCCAGCAGCTAAATGAAAATGTTGGAGTGTGATTAATGAGAAGAGGACAGACCACTGTTTAATAGGAGTTGATTCAAGCTACGTGTTAGGATGTGTTCCTTAATGTTAGGAAGTGCTATAGCCTATTAACAATGCACTGCAGAACATCATGAACTGCCACAATCATGTGTATGATATAAAATACAAGAAAAGTGAAACTCATTTGTATGCATATACACTCATTTTTAATCTCCCCCCCTTTCTAAATGTCGTGGGAAAGGTTATGCAAATAAGGTGCATGTACATACAAAGGTGGACAAACTTCAGAATATTTCTCTCTTCCCCAGAGCTTAGCCTACTAATGAACTAATCCCAGAGTAGAGCCTCTGTGGAACGCAAATTCCACAGAGAATTGAGATACATAATGAAACCTGTTATATTTACCATAGCCCTTTTTGCCTCATAGAATGCGATTCAGTAATTCTTTGCAACAATCCTCTGAAAAATCATCTTCAATTATCCATATTCATTAAGCAAGAACCATCCTTAGACTACAGATATATCTGATTGCCTTCCAGAAATGATCAACACTTTGTTGCCTCTTTAACAATACTTTCTATTCGAACCGCCGACCTTCTGTTCAGCAAGTCCTAGGCTCTGTGGTTTAACCCACAGCGCCACCTGCATCTTCCTTTAAATGCTTTGACTCAATTCATTGAAGTCCTTGTGTCAAAGATGGATGGTCAACTATGTAGTTGATGTAACACATGAAAAAGTTCCATAGTACTGATTTCATGCAGATCTATTTCTGTGATTTCTCACCACCAGCTCTTTTTATCTACTTACATAGGTGTAAACCCAACTGAACTTAATGTGACTTACTTCTGAGCATGCATGTATAGGATCACACCATAAGACAGAAAATATTGCACATGTGGAGTCTGTCTGCAGGGAGGTGGACAAATTGCAGTGCCTACTAATTAACTAGTCCCAGGGTAGGTCCTCTGTGTAATAAAACTTCCAGAGAGAATTGAGGTACATGATGAAAAATGTTATATTTACTATGTCCTTTTTTCATTTAGTGGAGATAGTTCTTCATGACTTTCTCTTAAACATCATCTCCAATTATCTATATTCATAAAGGAAGAACTGCTCTGAGTCTCCTGAGCTATCTGACTGCCTTCCAGATATGATCAGCATAGTCTCATCTCCTTAGCAGCACCTTCCACTTCAGCTCTTAAAGAAAGGAAACAGTGAGGTTTCAGCCTTCTTCAAATTTAAAAAAGGTAAGTTTCAAATTAATAAAGTAGCTCCTAAAATGCTGCTACTGTAGTTGTGTCCCTGAATCATTGGCCATCACTTCTAAGTGGAATTTGTAACTTCCAAAGGGAACTTCAACAGTAGAGCTAAATTGAAAAAATCAGAAATGGTCATTTAATGAGCATGGGTAATTAATCCATGAGAATATCCTAACACCTATTGAAATAAACGGAAAACCCTGAACATAATAAGCATTGAACCAAATGGAAAGTATACATTAGGATACTGTAATAAACAAATCTGTGAGACATAAAACCTTGTGCTCAAATCCTGTCTCAATCTTGAACATACTGCAAAGTTTTTGGGAAGCAGTTACCATTCAGGTTCACCTCCCATCTGAAATTTCAGAGTGAATTCCACCTTGAAGAAGCAGGCAACAAAACTTGGTAAACAGTAAAGCATCAGCAATTATATATATATATCCACATTTTTAACTATACCCAGTGACTGTTAGCATCACTTTCTCTGTCTCCCTTTTTCTCTTCTCTTCAGATAACATCACAGCAACGTGCTTAGATGCACATCAGGTGTGTTTAGCATCAAAAATTCTCTAACTTTTTTCACAATGATCATTATTCTATGTCAGATGATTATTTTATATATGTATCTTTTTGTTTCCTGCTTCATAGATCCACAAGTACATCAGCATGTTGATTGGCAATCAAACTGCAGTAACCCATTTTATCATCTTGGGCTTCCCAAGTCTGAAGAATCTTCAGCTTCTCCTCTTCTTTGTGGGGTTGGTTGTCTACATCTTGACCTTGTGTGGACACCTCATCATTATCACCATAGTACGTATTGACCAACATCTCCAAACACCCATGTACTTTTTCCTCAGCAATTTCTCCTTCCTGGAGATATGGTACACCTCCAACATTGTTCCAAAGATGCTAGAAGTATTCCTAGATAAGAACAAATCCATTACATATGCAGGCTGCATTACTCAACTCTACTTTCTTATTACACTTGGTACTGCAGAATGTTTCATTCTGGCTATCATGGCATTTGATCGCTATTTAGCCATATGCAATCCTCTTCGATATCCTACACTCATGAATGACAAAGTTTGCCTTAAGCTAGCTGTAAGCTCTTGGATTGGTGCCTTCATAGTTAACATCCCTCCATTAGTTGCGCTTTGCAGGCTGCCATTTTGTGGCCCAAATGAGATCAATCACTTCTTTTGTGATGCACCACCTTTACTGAAACTCTCTTGCACAAGCCCACATGAAGCAGAACTGTCCAATTTCATAGTGGCCACAAGCGTCATTGTTAGCTCCTTCCTCCTCATTCTGATATCGTACATCCTCATCCTCATCGCTGTTCTGAAAATCCCTTCATCGACAGGCCGCCAAAAAGCCTTCTCAACTTGCGGTTCCCATTTAGTTGTAGTGACCATTTTCTATGGCACTCTAATGTTCATGTATGTCCGCCCAACATCAAATTTCTCTATTGATTCAGTGAATTTCAACAAAATTGTGTCCATGTTCTATACTGTGGTTACTCCCATGCTTAACCCAATTATATACTGCCTGAGAAACAAAGAGGTCAAAGATGCTCTCCGGAAAGCAATCAGTGGGAAGCGTGTGCTCCAAACAAGTAGGATTTTTAGTGGCATAGTTAAGTAGATGATAATAGTATACATACCTCAATTGAGTGAGCACAATTAATTACCTTGTATAACTGTATCCTTACAAATTCAGTAGTTATTTCCCTCTCATGTTTAAGAACATCTATGATATTGCACCCAAATTTTATCCATGTCTTCTGAAAAACTTTTTTTAAAGACTGAACTTTCTGTACACATCACATTCCATAGGAGTTGCATTGAAAATGCATGAAATGTATTTTACAACATTGTGTGTTTTTGTGTTGTTGTTTTTACTGATCCTCCACCACTGCAATTCAGGCAGAAATTGCATCCAAATGTCACCCTTTTGTCATTTAAAGCAAACAAGTAGACAGGGCATCACCTCCAGTGATTCCTCCTTTTGGAAGTATTAGAAGCATTGGCATCCAAGCACTGGCGAAGGGTGGTGATAACTAAGCACTTTTGGAGTGACAGGTAAGTTCAGGGAAGGAAGAAGGCTGGCAACAAGCACATCAGTAGCAACATGTGCTCCTTTGTTTTGCTACTGAGCAAAGACAGTTGGCTGGTTGTGGCCAAAAATGTCTGATTGCAAGCAGGGAGGCAGGGTTCCTCAGCAAGACAGTGTTTAGAGCAGTGCAGATAGCTAAACATTTCATCTATATGCAACTCTCACACATGGCAATGAGACGAGGAGTGAGTGTGAGAATACATGGAGGAACTGGGACGCTATAAGTAGAGTGAAGGTCAATGGAACAAATGTGGAGTATGAAGAAGTGGGTTGTGATGGACAAGGGCATGCAGTGTAAGGAAAGTCTTGATGGGCCAGGTTTCTTTAACGTTTACAAGGGCAGTTTGCAAAGGGATATTATGCCCCTGCCTGGTGGTTTTGTGGGTAATTTGCTGTATTCTTTGTTATAGACATAGAGAAAGTGGTAAGATTAGTACTGCTGTATGTAGCCACATGCTGGGAACATTTGAATGGGTTTAAAATAATGTAAATATACAAAATAGTGCTTAATGCGTAGTATTGTGGACAAAGACCCAAATCTCCAAGCCGTATGAGATTCTAGGGGTTCCAGGCACTCACCCAGGGTCCTTATTTCCTTTGGAATGGAGACAGTGGAGACTGTGGTGGTTTATTTACACCTATATACAACCTGAGACTATGATGGGGGGGGGGGGCTCACAGCATTAACATCCCATGAGGTTCTTGATTCTCCCATAGCCACAGCCTTGGATTCCAACAGAAATCAGGTATAGCTTTGCCTCCCAGCTACCCAGCCTGCCAGTGTCCACTTTCTAGCTCACAAAACTCCACTCTAGGGGCTCAAGACTACAGCCTGCCCCACCCCCGCCCCCCCATAAAAAAATTCATAACAGTGTATAAAATGATTTCTGTTTTTAAGAATACTCCCTGCCTCAGAGCGCCAGCCTACATAGTCTTTTAGGCAAAGGGTATGAGTTTGCATCCTTCTCATTACAGATTTCAGAACTTTTTTCTCTTGCTGTTGTTGACTGTATGTACACTTTGGAAGAAGAAGAAAATGGAGCATGGTTTTTGTGTTTGTGATACAAATGCATTTTGTTTTTTTAAAAAATCTGTTTTTTCTGAAGCAAGTATTGGAAATGCATATATTTAGATACAACCAGTTTGTATGGACCAAAGACTGAAGATCATTAAACCCAATATGGTCCTACATTTATATGCTGTAGTAGTTTTCTCACAAGACTTTCTATGGGCAAGTAATATGGTATTAACTTATTGAATTTTTTGGAAAATTAACACTTTAGCATTTATCAAAGAGAAAAACATCAATTTTGTTCAATGTCTAAATCCTTACCTGAGAGGCAGACATATTGCTTGCAGTCTGTAAAAACACTAATCTTTGACTGTGACATTCTAAAAACCCATTCAAGTAAACTCAATGCTTTTATTTGTGAAATCAGTGAAGAACTTTTAAGACAGTGATGCGGCCCTCCTAATTTCTTAGCAGACATCACTAGGAGTGAAAGACCCTAACGTAGATCCTACTGCTCAGTAAGTTGTTATTGATTCTCTAGGCCTGATTTGAAGCTCTAGATTTATAACTGGAAAATACACAAATGGCTGAACTCATCTCTTTATTCCCCTTGGGAAATGTGACCCCCTGAAATGTTTCTTTAACATGTTTGTTTCCACACCATGTTCTTTGATCCTTTATTGTCTTAATGACCCATTAGCCCAGGCTATCACCTCATGGGAAATTTAATTAGCTTTTAACACATGCTGATTCCAGAGGACAGAAGTATCTAATACAGAGCTTAATATGCATGCACTTAGTTTTAATGCATCAAGCATTAAATTCTAGCACTAGCTTGTTCAAGAGATTATATTGGTCTTGCACCCACAAACTCGTAACAATACACAGTGTCAGAGAAGAAGCATCATGAAATTAGATGAAAGATACCATGGTGGAGGATTAGCAAGCTGAGTAGAAAACAGACTGAAGAGGATGTGTTGCTGAAGAAAAAAGAGTCAATTGATGGAAGCAACATTGTCAGAGAAAAGAGACTTAGAGAAACAGACATTGATGAGTCTGTGTTGAGGAAAGGCACAGAATGAAGGTAGCCAAGTTGTGGACTTTGGTATGTTGTTGAACTGCAACTCTCATCAGCCCAGACCATGTTGTCTAGGGGTTATAAGCATAGGAGTTCAAGAAAATCTGCAGGACACCATGTTGGCATACATAATAAAGAACAACGGCTGCTTATTAGAAGAGCTGGCATGGGAATGAAGTGGGGAGTAAATCTGAATATGACATATTGATGAATATTGAACTAATCTCTGAATTTTGCGGTTTACAACTGTAATGACATAAAACATCCTTTCACTATAATGTTTAATTAGCATACCCAAATACAATGAAATATATCAAACAAGTGTCGTGTTCATACTAATAAACTACAGCTGCAGACCTATACTCACTTGTCTGAGAGTAATCCGTCATTTAACTAATGGGACTTGCTTCTGAAACAAACTGAATAGTATTGTAGTGTTAAAACATTTACTTTTTCCCAAATATTCTCCCAAGAGCTCTCTTCACTTCCTTATTTTTCAAGCTATAGATAATTGGGTTCAACATGGGGGTCAAAATGCTATACTGAATAGAGAACAGCTCATCAATTGTCATGGAAGACATGCTGCTGGGTTTCATGTACTGGGACATTCCTGTCATATACAATAAGCCAACCACAATGAAGTGGGAACTGCAGGTAGAGAAGGCTTTGCTCCTTCCCTCTGGGGAGCGGATATTCAGGATGGTGGAGATGATTTGGAAATAGGAGACAAAGGTTGGCAGGAAGGAACCAAGTCCAAAAATCACAACAGAAGATAGAAGAATCATATTATTGAGGAAAGTATCAGAACAGGAGATTTTCAAAAGAGGTGGCAGCTCACAGCTGAAGTGGCTGATTTTGTGAATGCCACAGAACTGCAAACTTAATGTGGGCACTGTGTTTATTATTGCAAAAAGGAAGCCCATTATCCATGCCCCCATCACCAGGTAAGCACATAATGTTTTGTTCATGATCGCTATATAGTGAAGTGGGTGACACACAGCAGTGTATCTATCATAAGCCATTGCTGAAAGAATAAAAACCTCTGTAACACTCAACAGGAGGCTGAAAAACATTTGTGTAAGACAACCAGGGAAGGAAATTGTCTTTTTCTTCATTAGCAAGTTCATTAACATCTTAGGGACAATGTCAGTTGAATAACAGATATCAACGAAGGACAAGTGAGACAGAAAATAATACATGGGTGTATAAAGGGAAGGTTCCTTCCTTATCACCAGAATGATTGTGACATTTCCTGACAGTGTTAATAGGTAAATGGTTGAAAACACCAAGAAGAAGAAGATATTCAGTTGGGGATTACTGGAAAGTCCCAAGAAAATAAACTCTGAACTTTCAGTTTGGTTTTCCATTTTTGTTTAGGAACCTATAAAACAAGCAAACAAAAAGGAAAGGAACAATTCAGCCCATTGTTAGCCTCCTTGATCATGCAACTCTGTAAAACTCTACTCAAAATTAATTTCAGTTCAGTTCACTGTGGCTGGTAAGTGGGTATGAAGTTGCAATCTTAATATATAAATTCTCTCATTGCACCCGATGTTCAGCAATCATACTTGAGATATTTCACCCTGAGAGATATTGATGCGAGGATCAATATTAGCATGGACCGAAAGCATGATGAAATCTTGAATTCATGTGTAAATTAAAGGGTAAGTGTGACTTAATAATATAAAATACAAACTGATGAAATATATCAGTATATCTTTTAGAACACATACTCAAACATTTTGCACTATTTCTTTTGAAACATGGTCAAAAGTTTAGCTATTATTCTTTTTTAAAAAACAAACATTTACTTAAATTTGAAACAAATCTATATCTATAATCATCTATATCAGGCTTCCTCAACCTCGGCTCTCCAGATGTTTTGAGACTACAATTCCCATCATCCCTGACCACTGGTCCTGCTAGCTAGGGATCATGGGAGTTGTAGGCCAAAAACATCTAGAAGGCTGAGGTTGAGGAAGTCTGATCTATATCCATCTCGATCATTGTTATGTTGGGATTTGAAGGATTTCAATGTAATTCTGCAGTTCAAGTGCAGAGCACACAGAAAGGGTTTGATGCACACACAGAGTTTTGTGTCCTCAAAAAGCTCCTTCCCCATTACAAGCTTCAAGAAAATTTCTGCATGTTGTTCCATGACCCAGAGAAAAGAAAGGGATGGGCACAAAGTTCTTTCACACATACTTTTGGGTCCTGCCTCTGCCACTAGTCAGATGAGTGAGGACCATTAGGATTCCTCTTGTCCAAGACGGATATCAAGGAATGGAAAACAAAGCACATAATGATCTCTGTCACCTGGCAGAATGCTGTTGCGGGGGACTGGGGGCAGAGCACATGTGTAGTTTAATGGTAGATCATTTTCTTTGCATGCAGAAGGTCCCAAACTCACTCCCTGGTATTTCAAGATACAACTGGGATGGACCCCTGCCAAAAATTCTGGAGAGCTATTGGCAGTCAGTGTAGAAATACCAAAACAAATGGACCACCTGCTTGATTCAATATAAGGCTGCTTTTTGTGTTCCTTTGTACGTACTTTGTTCTTTGGTTTTATATTCATTTTTGTAGCCTTACTTGTTGCTTGTAAGCTTCCTTTGAACTAATTTGTTGGAAACACAAAGTATAAATATTCAAAACAAACAAACAAACAGGCAAACATCAGTCTTAAATGATACATAAAAGTTGAGCTGCCCTACAAAAGAGATAAAAATAAAACTATGTTTTAGAAATAAGACGTTTATGAGGAGTGTGAGTTATACTATTGCAATGGCTTTCAAGCTGTGTTCTGGGGAAATGTGGAGTTCCTTGAAAGCCTGTTGTGGTCCCTAAATGAAAAGGTTAATATAATCAAGTTTCTGAAACATAGGTTGGCCAGCACAGTGACTTTCACCATTAACATGTTCAGCCAGCACCCTATGTGAATAAAGCGTGTGCCCTGAAATACCTCCAAAATCGTCTGTAATGTTCAAGGCAAATACACTGACATTCTGCAGCAGAACTATCAATATGGAAACAATTAGACATTATCTATTAGATTCAATGCTTCTTGTAAATGAAGAGGAAAACTAAAGCAGTTGAAAAATGGGTCAGTGTGGTCAGATGGTGTGCATAAATATGCACATTTCTGAAAGACAGATGAACTTACCAGATATGTCACAAGAAACAGAGCAAAATAAGATTTGTCCTGGAAGGAATGTAAAGCAGAGTGAGCAGAGAACAGAAGTCCTCCACTCATGTGCCCTTTTGATAAAATAAAACAGATCCTCAATTCTTCCAAGCACAAATCTGTTGGCTAAATGTACTGTAAGCATATAATTATCCATTTTATATGAAGGATACATTAATTCCCAAACCAAACAAATATTTATTCTGGTGGGATGACTATTCCCACCTTGGAGCTCTTTGCAAATAATTACCACTATCAGAACTACTTTTTGTTTCCCATGTTTTTAACAATGGGAAATGACCTAATGCAAATACTTGTAAGACACTGTCATACGAGGTGCATTTCCATGTCAGCCCAACATCACCCTTCTTCACCTTGAATCACAGTCATTTTATGGGTCAGCAATTTATTTGGAAAGCTGAGACATGTTCTAGCCTAGAATTAGGCTGAGTTCCTAGGCACAGATAAAATTGCTAGTACCAGTGTACAAAGCTCAGGACAAATTTATCTAAATAATTGCCCCACCCTGTATATACCCAGCTGATCAGTGTGCTCTGCAGGAAGGAGCCTCCTGTAGATACATACCATCAGCAAATCCATTCCATATGAAATAGAAATTGGGCTTTCAGTGCTGTGGCACCCAGACTTTGCATCTTCCACCTGTTATATATTAGGCAAGTTCCATCTTCATTGCATTTTTGGCACCTGTTGAAGACCTTCATCTTCCAACAGACCATTCAAATGGATTTTTTAAATCCCAGACTATCTGTATTGACGCAAAAAAATCATATGCATATATTATACATTTTTATTGTTGAATTTACTCAATATGATTCATGAAAACTGATTCATAAAATTAAATATGTCAACTCAAAACAATATGCCACTGATTATCTGTGGATGAATGATCTCATTTGTGCACCCCCAGGAATAATAAAAACATATTGACACAGAATTTTAGTTTAAAGGCCACAACTTTATTGATTACAGAAATGTGAGTGGTATTGGCTTAGGCATTAGCAATAACTATATCTGACTCCTGCCCGCCTTGCAGGAAATCTAGAAGGGTAAAGCGCCAAAAGAGGGAGCTCCATCGATGGCAACTAACTGAAACTCACCCCAGGGTTCTTGCTGGGTCCTGGCATGGCCCTAGCCCCCAATCAGACTTTGGACGAAACCCAGACCCACGGATTCCTTTACTGGAATACCCTTGTACCTGGAGGGGCCGGTGATGGTTGCACCTCCCCTCCCCCGCATCTCACTAAACCAATGCCTAACCACCAAACCTTACAAAGTTGTAATGATTGCTAAGAGGTAGGCGAAAACCAAATGGCCAGTGCCAATCTACCAAATGGGGAAAAAATCCTACCCGGCCCCTGTTCGAAAACAAACGATCAACCAAAGTTCCGAGCAAGACCAAAGCAGACATCTAAAACATTAGGGGGGGTGGGCAGGTGTTTGGCAGCGTGAAGCCAGGTAAAGCCCCAGCAATGCACCACCACCTTTTAAAGACCCCCACAATCACGCTCCCACTCTCTGATTGGCCAATAGGCCATGGCATGATCGTGGGGCCACCGCGTGGCTCAGGCTCATCCCCCACCCCCTCCATGAATGGAGGGAGCGCCTTGGGCCCATGGACAATGCAGCCCCTCAATTAGGAGGATCCGATTTCCTGTTTTAGATCACACATCCCTCTCTAACTAGGCATGCAAGAAACATGATTACATTTAAATGACACTTTTCAAGCAGGAAACACACACAAACACACACACAGCTACACTCAGAAATACACTCAAGGAAGGTGCAAAGAAGGGTAATTCAGGGACTACCTTCAGTGTGAGTTTCATAATCACTTCAAGCTATTTTAGAGCTATTTGTTTTTGGGTGGCTTTAGACTTTATTTATGAGAAATGTTTTCTTCAAAGCTTCTTTCACATCCTTGTTCCTCAGGGTATATATCATTGGATTCAGCAAGGGTGTGATTACAGAGTAGAAAACAGCTACTATTTTGTTGGCATTAGATTTGTATTTTACTGCTGGGCGGACATACATGAAAATGAGTGTCGCAAAATAGATGGTGACTACAGAAAGGTGGGAGGCACAGGTGGAAAATGTCTTCCTCCGGGCAGCAGCAGAAGACATTTTCAGTATAGTGATTACGATTTGCACATAAGAACCTAGAGTGAACAAAAGAGTGGCCATTACAATAACACTGCTGAAGCCGTAGCCAATGACCTGAATAGAATAAGTGTCAGTACACGAAAGGCGAAATATCTGCCCAGCATCGCAGAAGAAGTGGTTGATTTTGTTGGGGCTGCAGAAGGAAATTTTAGCTAACATGAAGGAAGGGAATGTAGGGCATATGAATCCCACAACCCAGCATATCACAGCCACATTCCTGCATGTCCTAGGGTTCATGATGGCGGAGTATCGTAGAGGGTTGCAAATTGCAAGGTACCTGTCGTAAGCCATGGCTGTCAGAATAAACAGCTCAATTGCAGCAAAGGCAAAGAAGAAGTAATATTGAGTGATACATCCTGGAATGGAAATTGTCCTCTTCTGAGCCAGTAAATTCTCCAACATCTTTGGCACTGTGACAGTGGTGTACCAGACTTCGACCATCGAGAGATTGCAGATGAAGAAATACATGGGGGTCTGTAGGCGTGAGTCCACGACCACAATGAGTATAATCAGCAAGTTCCCCATGAGAGATAAGATGTAGATGATTAAGAAGAGCACAAACAACACCATCTCAAGCTTGGGGATGCTAGTGAAATGAAGAAAGACAAATTCTGTAACCACAGTTCGATTTTCTTTCTCCATTATATCAGAAAGCTACAGGGATATAAGCAATAAAAAGAAATGGAAATTATGATTTTTTAAAAAACAACAATGATGAAGAACAGTGTCTAAATTCTTTGTTATTCAAAAAAACAACAACAAATTAATAAATTCTTTATTCATCCTCTCAGCATTTTACCTATAAAAAAATAATTTGGCTCAGTGTAATATAACTCCCCTCCCCTCTTCCCCCCTCCCCCTCTGTATTTCTTCCATTCATTTTAAAAGAAAAAGAAAAAAGAAACCTTGGATCAATGAAAAACATTTGATGCTGTTTCTAGGTGCACCAGAGTACTGACTGATGAATTTCAAAAGTGAAATTTGCAGTGGTAAATATTATCATCAATGACTTTTTGGAAAGAATTGGTCCAATTCAAAGGCTGATGTGAATGGACCTTGCTCTGTTCCAACAAAGTAATTATACTGTGCTGTTCTTCAGCTTTATTTGAGGTACACACAATGTCAACATTCCTCTGTGTCTGGGTAACGGAATACATTTCCTGTATACACTGGCATACTTTTTGCAACAGCCTCTGCTATCCTTTTGTCCTCTAGATATTGTTGGACTCCATGCAGCACTACCAATAGTGGAACTTGTGGTCTACCAATATCTGAAAAGCCAAAAATTTAGTTGCCTCTACGTTAGAGCTTATTTTTAAAAAAATCCATTTACCTCCAAACCTATTTTTTCCTGCCTTTTACACACAGAAAACTTTTAGCTTTTATTTTCTAATCCATCATTTTCTTGTTTTTTGAATGATTAGTGCATAGGCTGCTGCTCAAAATTTGAAGGATACATTCTAGAAGTGAGGTAAGAATTTGATTGCATCTTCCCAACCAGAACACAACAGCAACAGGAGATACTTGATTCTATTATGTCCCATGCTGGCTAAACTGTATAATGATGTCACTATCCATAAAAACAAAAAACACTGACTGCAATAGGGGTTTGTTGTTTAGTCATTTAGTCGTGTCCGACTCTTCGTGACCCCATGGACCAGAGCACGCCAGGCACTTCTGTCTTCCACTGCCTCCCGCAGTTTGGTCAGACTCATGTTTGTAGCTTCGAGAACACTGTCCAACCATCTTGTCCTCTGTTGTCCCCTTCTTCTTGTGCCCTCCATCTTTCCCAACATCAGGGTCTTTTCCAGGGAATCGTCTCTTCTCATGAGGCGGCCAAAGTATTGGAGCCTCAGCTTCACGATCTGTCCTTCCAGTGAGCACTCAGGGCTGATTTCCTTAAGAATGGATAGATTTGATCTTCTTGCAGTCCATGGGACTCTCAAGATTCTCCACCATAATTCAAAAGCATCAATTCTTCGGCGTTCAGCCTTCTTTATGGTCCAGCTCTCACTTCCATACATCACTACTGGGAAAACCATGGCTTTAACTATACGGAGCTTTGTCGGCAAGGTGATGTCTCTGCTTTTTAAGACGCTGTCTAGGTTTGCCATCATCTTTCTCCCAAGGAGCAGGCGTCTTTTAATTTCGTGACTGCTGTCACCATCTGCAGTGATCATGGAGCCCAAGAAAGTAAAATCGCTCACTGCCTCAATTTCTTCCCCTTCTATTTGCCAGGAGGTGATGGGCCCAGTGGCCATGATCTTCATTTTTTTGATGTTGAGCTTCAGACCATATTTTGTGCTCTCCTCTTTCACCCTCATTAAAAGTTTCTTTAATTCCTCCTTACTTTCTGCCATCAAGGTTGTGTCATCTGCATATCTGAGGTTGTTGATCTGAGCTTGTGTCATCTGCATATCTGAGGTTGTTGATAGGAGTTGGCTGCCTCTAAATGAACATGTAGCTAAGTTTGTCAGTGACGTGATAAAACTTAACTTGTGTCATTCCAGATGAACGGGTGTGACAAGTTTTCTTCCAGGCAAAGGTTATGCACAAAGTTCATACTTTATTCTACACCCATCACATAGTTCTACAACTATTGTGTAGAATATATAATCTACCTAATTCAAGAGGGCTTGTTCTCTATTCCTTGCTTGAAACATTTTTGGTGGTGTCCTAATCTCTCATCTGGCTGAGTAGCAAAACTTGGACAAGTTCTGTACACATGTGGTGGGCTAGTCTGACCCCCACCCACCCATTACTGTGGATGCTGATGATTATTATGTCTGAGCAAAATACAGCTACTGCACAGATGTGCAAGCTGTTAGATCTCAGGGATGGGAAACTTTGACTCCCCAGGTGTCATTATTCTCCCATTCCCATCAACCACAGTAACCATGGCTAATAGTCAGGGATGGTGAACATTGTAGTTATATTTAGGATTCTCCTACTATTAGTAGTAACAACAGCAACAAAAACATTTAGAATAGTCCTCTTGGAGCAGACTTATCAGCTTATCTGATCCAGAAGATCCTGAAAATTCCATTTTCAACTATAGTCAACTAATGTCTCCAGGGCATTAAAGAAATAAGCCTCCCCTGATGTTTCTCCCTGAAATCTAGTAGCCAGAGACAAAGTGCCTTTGCACATGAGTATTCCATTTAGCTATCAAGGCTATGAAGCCGTTGATAGAACCTATTTCCTGTAAGAATATAAACACATTTATTGTAATAAGTGTTTTTATAAAGAAACTCACCAGGGAAGTTTCCTGAAGGAGCACTTGCTACACATAGGGATACGGTCGTCTTTATTGGAAGAAATGCATCTTAAATGGTCTATAGTAAAAGATGAAGATAATGAAGAAGAAACAACCCCTTTTGCTTTCAGTCCAGTCTAGCCCAAGTTTCACCCAGTATTACTGAAATGGTGATTTGTTGTAGCAATTGCACGTAACCCATCTTACTTAAAAAGACAGTGGCGCATAATGTGTTGGCTATGCATCTTTACAACTGTACAATAGAAATGTCCCAGGCCTGTTAATATTGGTTCATGTTTGAGCTCTAGGGAATTCTGCCCTTACGAGCTTTTTCATGTTATTGTTGCACTTAAGTCTCCCTGGAATACAGAGACTGTTCAGTATATGTAATTAAGCCCATTTATTTTCAGTCTGTTTTAATTGTGAAAGTTTACTAACATGGAATAGTTTTCACTTTATTCTAGGCTGGACAGGCATGATTTGTGAGTGCAGTTCATTTGCCTTTACTAGCAAGTGGTTGACATCACTCATGGATGTGGCTGTTAGCACTGCTACACAATGTCTACAGTCCTGGGAAAGAAGGGGAAGCAATAGGCTGCTGAACCATTGTATATAGATGGGGGGGGGGGCGTATTTTCAGCTTGATGGCTTACAATATGGATGGGGACATATATATTTTTCACCTTGAAGGATACATTCTGTCATGGGCAGCCTACCAGGGCTATTAAACACTGATGGCAAGGGCCAGGAACAAACAAAGGTGGAGTAACCAGCACAACTATCTTTGCACAGTAGCATATATTCATATGTAAAGTCTCAAACATTTCTCCCTCTTCCATCCAGGCAAGCAAGAGGTATAGTCAGAATTCAATGATCGGCAAGCCCCTTGTTCTCTGTTATTTGGCATGTGAGAAGTGGCTGTGCAAATCAGTCGTTTTCCTCCCCTCCTTAAATGAACGAACTATTCAGCTCTAAGCAGAGTTGCTCTCCAAAGGGACCATGGGAGCTGAGGGCACATTCCTGATCTCTGTACTACATCTTCCTTTGGCGGGGCGGGGGCGGGGGGGGGGGGATTCGCAAACCTCGTGGCTCTGACTTCAAATTGAGCCACAAAGCGTGTACTCCCTAAAATGAGAGCACGTGTTGCGGTGTGGGCCGCCAGGCCAGCCCTCTGTTGCCAGGCAGGTTAATAGTTATTACCTGGCGCAACAATTGGCTGACCGGGTTGCTGGGGCAAATTGCATGTAACAAATTGGGTGGGTGGGACCATAGGCTTTAAATATTGGGGCACATTGCTTTCTCTTTCTCTTTCGCAGAGTGTATCGGCCTGCCCTGTGTTCTGGTTGACCTTGCTTTGCCTGTCATGGGTCATCTGCCTTGGTGCAGGGGCCTAGTAGGAATTTTGCCATTTGGCTGATTGGCTAGTGTCACTTGGTTTTTGCCTACTACTTAGCAATTCGTCACAACTTGTAAGGTTGCGGTTAGGCATTGGTTATAAAAAGCTGGTGGTGGAGGGGTCAGAATAGGCTGTGCCTGCCCCTCCAATGGTGCTGGAAGGGAATTCCATTAAAGGCAAGCCTTGGGGAGCTGGTTGGGTGAGCTGTGAGGGACTGACGCTCAGCTCAACTCATCCCCAACATTGTTTTCCCTTCACTGGCTTCCGATGAAGTTCGGAAAGTCAGTTCTGTCCCAGGCGGGGGGACAGATAGTCATAACCAATGCCTAAGCAACCACTCACAGATTTTGTATTTTAATAAAGTTGTGACCAAAATAGTGCCAAAAACCTTAAACTAAAATTATGTGTGATTTGTGAATTATTTTGAGGGGTGGCTTGGGGACCTACGCACGCAATACGATTTTATAGTATCAGGAGAAAAGTTGTTTGATGACTTTCAGAAGAGCATATGGCAGGGTATGACATCATCCAGTTTATTCCCCTGCCTTCCAATATATCACACCAAGACTTATATATGGTTCTTCTGAACCAAATAATACATCATAGCCTGGGGAGATACAAGGTAATATTCCCCCCCCAACAGATCAATTTAAATGAAGAAGATAAATATAGATGAGTTTTCCCCACACACACTTTGCCTCCTATTAATATTTCATGACGAACATTCTGAGTGGGCGGAAGTTTATTTCAACTAGAGGTGTGATCTTAGGTATAGTGATAGTGTATGCACTTGTGGATTAAATGCTGGGTAAGTGACAACTCATTTCTGGTCTTTGCAGATGGATTTAGTGGTAGGGATGTACAATGTTATAGCATAGTGAAAGAATTATAACCTGTTGTATCATTGGTACAGGGTGACAGGAGAGGGTCCCTAAGCATTTACCACCTGATCTGACCAACCACATAATGGAAGTTTAGCGAACTGAAAAGTTGAATTAGCTTTCTAGGCTGCTTCATAATAGATAACTGAAAACAATAAAATTAGGATGCAGTTTGAGCTGAGATCTCAAAAGAATATCTAGAAACTAATTCCTTCGAAACTGCAATTAGTTATTATCAAAACCATTTTTTCTTTCCTTTGATGTGCCTCAGATATCTTGCCCAAGCAGATACAGTAGCCCTAATTTTTCCTCTGAAGTTCTGCCTTGGGTGAGATCTTGTCAGTTTGCTTCCCAATACTCATTAAAATTTCTCAATGTATGGAGTGTCTTCAGCAGACATGGTCACCTCAAAACATATATTTTAAGTGGCATATGACACCCATGGAGAGTGTGAATAAATATGCTGATCTCCCCACACCATTTTTACCCGAGGTAGAACTGTTAGCAATCTTAGTGTGGAGGGCATTCATTTCCTCAGCTTTCCTTCAGTATTTTGCCTTTTCAGAAACTGCCATAATCACTCTACAACAGTCGTTGAAGTTAAGCTTTGTAGCAAATCTATTACTATTATTTTTATATAGAAAACTTTATAGTCTTGTTACTTAAGATATCAGTTGAAAGATTACATTCAAGCATAACCCCAGTCCAGATAATTCATAATTGTTTATCTCTTGAGATGTTCATGTTTGTTTCTTTATTAAAAAAACCTTTGGTCATTTTTTTAGATGTGCATCTTTCAGATAACTTTCAATGGGAAACCAAACCACCGAATACTATTTTTTTCTTCTTGGCCTCTCCAACAACCTTCAGCTCCAGATCTTCTTATTTTTCCTTTTCTTGTTGATTTATCTGCTAACTCTGTTGGGGAATGTAATAATCATGCTGCTTGTGAGGACCAGTCCACCTCTTCAGAGTCCTATGTACTTCTTCTTGAGTTACCTCTCTTTCCTTGATGTGTGTTATTCAACTGTCACTGTCCCAAAGATGTTGGAGATCATCATTGCCAAGCAGAAGACCATCTCTGTTGGTGGATGCTTCACTCAGGCATTCTTTATTTTGTTCTCGGCTACTGCTGAAGTTTTTATCCTCTCATCAATGGCTTATGATAGATACTGTGCTATATGTAAACCACTGCATTATGTGGAAATCATGAATGTGGCATTCTGCCAAAAGCTAGTGGCCAGTGCATGGATGATTAGTTTTGTTTATGCACTTGCAAACACATTGCCACTGTTAAGGCTACAGTTCTGTGGCTCAAATATCATAAATCATTTCAGTTGTGAGCTCCCTTCCATCCTTTCTCTCTCCTGCAATGATACTTTCTTCAATAAAATGCTGTTCTTCATTTCTGGGAGTACAGTTGGGCTTGTATCCCTGTTCCTCACTGTGCTGTCTTACATTCATATAATCTCCACCATACTGAGGATAAATTCATCTGAAGGGAGACGTAAAGCTTTCTCTACCTGCAGCTCCCACCTCACTGTAGTCAGTCTCTTCTATGGAACAGGTTACTTCCGATATCTGAGGCCAAGCTCAGCTTCGTCAGTACTTTTGGATGTAATATTGTCCATAGAATACAGCATTCTTACCCCTTTGTTAAATCCCATCATCTACAGCTTGCAGAACAAGGAGGTGAAAGCGGTGCTTAGGAGGATATTGAGAATGAAATCTTGATATTCATTCCCAATTCAAATCAACAGAATAGTGTGTAATGAGAAGATCGTGTCCCATTGGTTGTATGACCCCAATCTTTCATTTCATAAAACAGTTGATTAACATGGTTGTCAATAATTTTCCCTTCCATTACACGCCACAAACATTGCAAATTTTAGACGCACACATGCCCAATTCTCTTTAGCTTTTCTCCATGCATCTGTAAAGCAAATAAGCGATCTCATGGAAAAGGTCCACAAGGTTTGTATTCCAGCAGGTAAAAGTGGAGCCCATCAACTAGATTCAGTTTAGTAGGGTCTCTTCATTGGTCTGACTGATTGGGATTGCAAATCTGTCAATGGTAATTACGCATTGCCCAGTACATGTCAGTCCACACTACATGATTGATGGGTTATGTTCAGCTTTACTCAGCTGTGGGGAACTATGACTGCTGATTTTTAAGATGAACTATATTTTATAGAATTTCTTATTTGAATTGGTTTCAGAGAGAGGGTTTTATTATGTCTTAGGCAATTTTCTTTTAATCTGTAAGCATGCCTGCCAACTCATTCACTTGCCAAAATCAGAAGAGCCTAGCTTTGGCACTCCAGCAGTAACACCATTGCTCCTGCTCTAAAAAATAGTTATGGAACTTCATTCCCTAGTGTCTTCCTTCTACTACATGACTGGTCAGCAACATATGCCCTTTTGGCACTAAAATGCATGGGGAAATACACAAACAACTACACAAACAACATGGCAACCAAATTCTTAGCAGCTATATGATTAAAATTTACATCACCTGGCTCTAAGGAAACAATGAGGCATTTCAGATAGGCAAATTAGGCCAAATATCTGCAAAACTTTACTGGGTATGGTTTAGTGAGCATTAGTTTCTCAAAATACACACAAGAGCTACTTTTATTTTTATTTTTTTCTAAAAACATTTTCTAACTGCTTGGAGCAGCTAGAAAGCACAGTGCTTCATTGAAATGGCATCTAAAACTGACTTGGAAGTGGTTGTACATTATGGTGGGTAATGCTTTCTTTCTGCCCACTAAGGAAGCCCCTCTAAATCTGCAAGGGATATTATTGTACATATTTTCCATTGACACAAAATGCCATTTTTGTTGTTGTAAATAATAAAATACTTGATGCCACAATTCCTACACAAGTTTGCTTTCGCTGACTCTGCTAATATGTGTTATATCATGCACATGTCTCTTGGATGTGTGCTGATGCTTTCTACTGGACTCCAGCAAGAGGCACCTGCCATCAATTATAGGGGGGGAGTATGTTTTGTAATAAAATGATGGTTTAAATACATTGTGAATGAACTTGACATTCCAGTTGCTCCAAACAGCTTGAAATTGGGGTTATGATTACATTATTATTATTATTATTATTATTATTATTATTATTGAAGGAGAAAGCACAACCTTCAAACCACCTATAAAGTTACACATATACAAACAGAGAGACAGAGAGAAACAGTTAAAGAAATGCAGATTTCACAATAGTTATTTCCTAAAAATTGCAATGTAGACATGGAGCAGAGTGGGCTTTGCCAGTAGGCATATACCAAAATGGACACAAACTCAAGCAGATTCATTCTGCCCATTCCTGACTGAAAGTTGCAGTTGTTGACAATATGGAGTAGGATATGTGGCCCTGGTCTGTCTCATTGTAAGGCATCTCTATATCTAAAGGAGTCTATCACACCTTAATGTTCAACTGACTTGTAAAACCTATAATAAATGTGTTGTTGTTTTTTGGAAGGAAGAACTAATACAGTTTCATTTAATGAAAAAGGTATCCCTGGAGAAAGTCAGTTGGCAGGATAAATTTCATGGGATTAATTCCAGAAAAATGAGCATGACATCACATCACCATCCTTTCTATACCATCTTGCTCACTTAAAAAATTGTCCAGTACATAGGCAGAATGGACACTGAACAATGCACATTAAAAAAAATCAGGCTTTTGTAGAGTTGGCAGTGATTTCAATCATTCCCTTTCAGTGTGCACAGCAGGGACCCTGAAATATTTTTCCTTTCTGTCACAGTTGAAAAAACTTTGACCAGCTAGATGCTGTTTGGACTCGAGGTCGCATTCAGCCCCAGATGACAGGGCCAAAGGTCATGAACTGAAAACCAGCAACCGGTTCCCCAGCCATGATCTAAATGAGCAATATGATAATATGAGTGATCTTTATTTTCTTTGGGGATTTCACCAAGATTTGTTTCAAATCGTCATTTTTTAAAGTAATTGTAAAGTGGATGGAGATCTCTTTGAGATGCAGCTCCAGTCAAACCTAAGGGCAGTGGCAGTTGTTGCGCATCTGGATTAGCTATCAGGTAAGTGGCAATCTCTTTCTGATATTTATGAATAGTTTAATTCAGTGTGCTTTATGTGTGGCGATCTTAAATAGACAGTAACCAGTACATGCTATCAATTTGCAGAATTATTCAATATTTTCCTAAAGATTCCAGTGACTTGCACTTGGAAACACGAAATCACAGTAAATAACTAAGATTCACAAAGAAGCCAAACATATTTGCTAGTCTTCTGACAACTTTTTAGTACTTTCTAATCCTCCCAAATGTTTCAGCAGTTTAAAAATTCTACAAATTTGCTTCAAAATTTCACCCTTAAAAAATGAAAAATGTAGGCTGTTCTAGTATATACAAACCAGAAAGGACCAGTGTCTCCTATACTGGCTAAAGAGCTAAAAGCTCAGTGATAGAGCATCTGCTCTGCATGCAGAAAGTCTCAAGTTAATCCCTTGTACTTCCAGGTCAGACTAGACTTATTCTTTTCAGAAATTCTGGAGAGCCATTGCAAGTCTGTGTAGGCAGTACTGAGCTAGGTGGACCAATAAAGCACCAGTACCTAACCTAAAATCATGATCAACATATCCATACATCTAAAAATGCATCTTTTTCATGTATGCCAGCAGAACTCAGATGACATTATTGGTCTTACCAAGTAGACGTGGGTCTCAAAATTGAGATTGAACAGTTTCCACATTCAGAGCAGCATACCTAAGTTTGATCCATGAGGACAAATCTGGAAATGGAAGGGGGCTCACATGTTCTCAGAGCTGCTTCCTTTTTTATAATAGGCAGGTGTACAACAGGTCGAAGTTTTCCAACCACCAAATGTGTGCTAGGAAATAGTTTGACTGTTTATAGTCTTGCTTTTCATGCACAAAAACCTCTCTCCATTTTTTAAAAAATCCCTCCCTTCCCACATTTAACATTCTGTCTGGAATTTAGAGTTTGTAATTACATGGCCTTGTGCCCAGTATGAAACTATTGGGTCAGTGGTCTCCCTTTTCCCTGTCAGGTATGTAAAATGCTATGTTTTCCATCCATTCAGATCAAATAAACCTCACCCCCCAAGCGTTAAACATTAGCATGCATATTGACCTCCCTTAAAAAAGAAAGAAACAATCTTGAAGTGGTTGCACATGTGTGTGCATCCAATTTCCTTTTGTGCAGTGAGTGTGGAACTGCGAATGTGAAATCTCTACACAAACAATTAGCGCTTGAATCAACAGTCTAGTTCTTGGCTGCATCAAAGCAACCATAACTATGTCCAGATAGAGATACAGTAGATCATATTGAATTCAGTGGAGCTTACTCCCAGGTAAATAGGGTTAAAAATTCAGAAAATACTTCCCCTACATTTATACATTTATTAATCATTTTTCAGAGCTTTCTACAAATTGAATAAATTCTATTTCTTTTTTTAATTTGTACAGATGTTAAGGCTTTTACATTCATTGAGATGGAAAATCAAACTGCAATTACAGAGTTTATACTCTCAGGACTCTCCAGAGATCCACATCTTCAGGTGTTTCTGTTCTTGGTGTTCTTAATAATTTTTTTGGTAACATTGTTAGGAAATTCTGCAATCATGCTGGTGATTAGAACTGAGTGTAGCCTTCAAACCCCCATGTTCTTCTTTCTTAGTCATTTAGCTTTTGTTGACATCTGCTATTCATCTGTCACTGTTCCCAAGATGTTGGAAAATATCATAGCAAAGCAGAAAACGATTTCCTGGGAAGGATGCATTGCACAGATCTTCTTCTTTTTCCAGGTTGCTTGTGCTGAAGTATTCATCCTTTCAGCAATGGCTTATGACCGATACATTGCTATATGTGATCCACTGCATTATACCACAATCATGAAAAAAGAAATCTGCAGACAACTAGTGGGTGGATCTTGGGCTATGGGTACCTTCTATGCTGTGTTGAATGTTCCACCTTTGGTGAATTTGCATTTTTGCGGGAACAATATTATTGACCATTACAGCTGTGAGCTTCCTTCAGTCTTGGCCTTGGCTTGTACCCAGACCCTCATAAATTACATTGTTCTTCTTATCACTGTGTTGCTGTTTGGTCTTGGCTCCTTTCTCCTTACCCTCATCTCTTATGTTTACATTATTTCAACCATCGTGAAGATTCGTTCAGCAGAAAGCAGGCATAAAGCCTTCTCCACTTGCAGCTCTCACCTCATTGTGGTGGGATTGTTTTACATTGCAGCTTTTTTCCGGTACATGAAGCCAAGTTCAGAATCACTCGCCTACCTGGACAAATTAGTGTCGGTGCAGTACAGCATCTTAACTCCCATGTTAAACCCTCTCATTTACAGCTTGAAGAACAAGGATATCAAAAATGCTCTGTTGAAGAAGTTTGGAAAGTGTAAGTTTCTTCAATAAAATTAGACTCAATTCTAGAAAAGTGTACAGTGTCACAAGCTATCATTTAAAATGGTGTACATGTGTATATATCCGCCAAACATCTTAAGGGCTAATGAGGAGAGCAGCTTCCTGTTTTTAAAATGTCATGCTTCCCTTGATGCTGGATTTAGACTAAAAAAGACCCCAAAACAAAGCTGAGGCATAAGATTAGGTTGAAGAAGACAGAATTGGAATCAATTTCCTTTCATGGGGGAAAGAGACCAAGGGGTCATTTAACTAATGGGAAATATGGAAGGGTTCTTTTTTTCCCTTAATGGAAATCTGGAGAGAGAAAATGAATGATATGAATTATATAGGGGAAATGGAGTGAAATTTGAGTTCTGTGTTTATGGTTTGGATCTACTGCCTTGCATTTAGCTTCAGTTCTGGTGGACATCTTCTGCCTTCATCTAGTCTATCCCTCTGAATCCAGCCAATGGTCATCCAGCCCAATGCCTCTTGGAAGCTCAGGTAGAAGGTGAGGAAGCTGAACTTTTTCTCCAGGATCCAAGTCATATGCTTAAACTGCCACTAAACGAAAGCATAGGAATGGGGAACCTGATTGGTCACTTGGGTTTGCAGTGATGTAAACAACTCTTGAAGGGACAGAAGTTCGCTGTTTATGCATGAGGTTATTAGGAGTGAAGATGTGTTAGATGAAAAAGGAGAGTTTATCCATATATTGCTGAGGAAATGTGTTGGAGGCATGCCTAGGTAGGATTGGTGAGATTTGAAGCTAAGAATGGGTGGACTAATATAATCTATATCACTTTCTTGTGTGTCCATTCATAAATCCACACTTCCAGGATTGCTGAATTGATCACACTAATGTATCTGACCTTGTCCCTCCCACTCACCTTCCCAGTACACAGCAGAAACTGATATTCATAGGCTCTGAAGATAGCTAATATTAGCCAATATAGCTAATATTTGTTGTTAGCTTCCACAAGTATTTAAAGTGACCTAACTGAGAAGCAATCCCCACATCATATAGCAATGAAACCCCACTAGTTAGTTAAATATGTATTGCTTGAAGACTACAATTTTGTGGTATATTGCCACTCAAATTCATAATGTGAACCCTAGTTCTAGTATTAGCATTATCAGCCACTAAAATTATTATTTTTATAAAACAAAATGCAATTTTGTGCCTGAATGACATATTTGTAACCCAGCTGTCATCAGTCTGTATGTGCTTGCTTGTTTGCTTAAATGGTGCTTAATTGGTGAATTGTAACAGCAATGAGTATATGGGGTCTTCTTTGTTACCTTTTAAAGGAGCTATTCCAATCTTGTTTGTTTGTTTTCAAAAGCTGTGGTGAATTTTAATATTTTACATTCTTACTGGACTTAGTTTAACACATCTCTTACAATTAACAGGATGTTCAGGGCTGTTGTTGTTTTTTATAAAAAAATAATCACTATTGTTTCTTTTTTGTAATTATAGTACTATTACTTTTATGTAATATTTGTTTAATGGCTTTTAAAATTATGTGTGTTTTTGTTATGTTATTGTAAACCTGTTTGAAAGTGGGACATGATAGTGAACAAATAAATGTGACTATTCACCAAAACAGTAGTAAAGTGAGATTTAACTTTTGTCAAGCTGAAATCAATGTTGAACCAAGACATTTTGCTTTCTGATATGGAGTCCAAACGCTCCTCACAAGGATAAACATTTTTAAAACTTTTGCTGCATGATTCAATAAACTCCTGCTTGTAATCTATCTCCCTTTCAGAATTCTTACTGATGCCTGTTGCTTCACCCTCCTGAATGGCAGGGTTACCCTTGAATGAAATGTAAACTCTCATTTATGTTTGCCTTAGCTAAATTTCATACAGTTGCACTAGGGGTGCTCACACATTATATTAAACAAGTGTGCAATCAGTGTTCTTGTGTACATGAATAACTGCAGTATCAAAATACAGTGGTACCTCAGTCTACAAACAGTCCTGTTAACAAACTATTTGGGCAACAAACTCTGCAAAAACAGAAGTAGGTGTTCCGGCTAGCGAACTTTGCCTCGGAAGCCGAACGGAAGTTGAACGGTGGAAGGGCACTGGTGGCGGGAGGCCTCAGTAGGGAAAGCGCACCTCGGGTTAAGAATGCTTTGGTTTAAGCATGGACTTCCAGAACGAATTAAGACCATAGACCGATGTACCACTGTATACAGTACAGTGGTACCCCGCAAGAGGAATGCATCGGAAGACGAAAAACTCGCAAGACGAAAGAGTTTTTCGTTTTCTGAGGTGCTTCGCAAGACGGATTTCCCTAAGGGCTAGACAAAACGGCCCTGCCGCTCGTGTCATGGCGACGTGCACTGCACGCATGCTCGCTTCCCCACTCCTCTGGCTCCCTCCCACCTTCCCGCTGACGGTTGGTGCCTCGCGCCGCTGCCCACCCCCCTCGCGCGCTCCCCTCAGAGAGCCATTGCCGCCAGCGCCTCTCTCTCCCTGGTGGCGGTTCTGCCGTGTCGCGCTCCTGAGCTCCGCCGCCCTCCAGCAGCCGCATCGCACAGTGGCCACAATGTGCGGGTGAGTATGAGGTACCGGCTGCGGCAGCTGTCCTGCTTCTCCCTGCCCCTCCCCGCCGTTGTAAGTGTTTAAATGCAGTGGTGCTTCACAAGACGAAAAAACTCGTACAACGAAAAAACTCGCAGAACGAATTAATTTCGTCTTGCAAGGCACCACTGTATGCCAAAATCTGGTCCTTTATCTCATGAACTGTCATGTGAAATTCAGCAACAATATCTCCAGAGGCATCCAAATTGTTGCAGTTTGGAATGTTTCCTTGGCCGTCTTGAACAAAATAAACTTAGATGAAGCCTACATTCTTCACTCTGTTATAGATAAACAAAAATATAGCAACATTATATTTAGAGGCATTCAAGTTGCCACAGTTTGGAATCACCATGCCAGATTGGATAAAGGCACACCAATTGAGCAATTACATACTCATACATATTCAGAGGCACAAGAACCCTAATTGCCACAATTTGGAACCACCATGCCAACTGGTCCCAAGCTACCCTCTGCATGTTTATCCATATTTGCCACCATGGCAGAAAAACTTCTCCCACTAAAACAAAACGGAACAAAACTCACAGGCATTTGCAGGAATGCACTACGGATGAATTTAATTATCCTCTTGGGATGAGTATTTCTATATAAGTTGCTACATTCCACACTGAAAAATATATCCTCCAGGGTTTGTTATAGCAAGTATAATAACATCATGGCAAACACTCCACTTAGTCTTAGTGAGCAAGGGAACCATTCTTACTGACACATAAAAGGTGCTTTTTCCAATTCATTCCTGCCTTTTCAGTCAGGTAATTATATACAAAAGTTTGAGTCTCTGGTTCAAGGCAATGTCCTCCAAAAGCTTCTTGCATGTTTCTTGATTTTCTTTTCCCCTCTGTTTTTGCTGATCAGATTGGTTTTTCTTAGGCCTTTATAAAAGAAAAAAGAAGAAATGAAAAGAAGAGATATGTTTATGTATGATTTCATTGTGTTTTAAGGCAGAAATCCTTGCTTATGTGAGAACGAGCAGGAAGGAAAGAAAAAAACAGCATTTGAAATTTCTCACTCACTAGACATAAATTAGAACGTAGGAAGCGGAGCCATTACAAGGTAGTTTTCATCATCAGTGCAACCAAATTACAAACATAAAGCTAAAAAAGTGGTCCTGCAAATGCACACGTGGGTTAAATATGGGTTCCAGGTTTGAAAAGAATGAAGACTACTGTTCTAATCCACTCTTAATAGTAACATGGCATTTATTCCTTTTACATCTCTCTCTCTCTCCCTCCCTCCTATATTTTAAATTGCAGTATTTGTTAGGAAGAAGAGTAGCCCTACTGTGGTGATGGTCTAAATTTCAGTTGCCATTAATTTCCTTGCATTTCACTTCATTCTGTGTAAGAAAGTGGCACTGAAGGAGCACTTCTAAAGGCTGACTCACACACACACTAAATATTTCCATAGGATGATTTCTGCATATTTAGAGTGAGCAAACTGCTGCAAATGGGAACCTTCAGAAACAGAAATGAGATGCAATGTGATTGCCTGCTGATTTTATTATTGGCATTCAGCTCTTAAAGGGACAGAAAGTCTTCCAAGGAAAAGATGGCAACCCTGCACGTTAAATTGTACCAAACAGTCCTTAGGAAAAAAGGCTTGTGAGCCACTGATTTACTAAATCAATTCATTTTTTGTTAATCTTCAGTCCTTATGGAAGACAAATAGAGAAGTCTGTTCAAGCAGACTTTTAGAAACTGGTGAATAAGGCTGAGAAATGTTGAAAGATAGCAACTTCCCAACTGTGTGATCTCGATGATGGCAGCTGCTTTTGTTATTAGACCAGTTAGGATTTAACCAAAGATCCATATTATGGGTTTGAATATGAAATGATGCTCTCAGCATATTGAGGAAATTTTGATACTATTTATTTAAAATGTGTTATTTGTTATATAAGAACACCTCATTTTAATAAGCTTTATAACACTGATTACAGGCAAGTAAAAGACTGAAATGTCATGCATAGCTTGCATGGAATTATGTCCCACTGAGACCAGCTGGACTTCATTTCAAGGAAACATGAACTGGTTTGGGCTACAATGGCTGTTGGTTAATCTTGCTGTCTGGTCTGTGACTGCAATAAAGATTTATTGATTGGTTGGTTGGTTTCAATGATGCAGAAAAATTGAGCATGGACATTGACTTTTCAGTGGAGGTTAAAGCTGCTCAACATAGACTGAATCCAGCTCTTAATTGATATAAGTTTTTAGACTTATGGTTCCCATCTCAACAATATTTCAGATGCTTTAGACTACTATTCAGGAACAACAGAACAACTTTGCTGCAATCAGATGTTTGTTTGTTTTTCACAGATTACATTTTTGTTGGAAAGGAAATGGAAAATCAAACTACTGTGACATATTTTCTTCTTGTGGGATTTTCTTACAGTTTTCCAGTCCGTATTTGCCTCTTCCTGGTGTTTTTACTCATGTATGCAATAACTTTGGTAGGGAACACGATCATCATGATGGTAATAAAGAAAGACAGTAATCTACAGAGCCCTATGTACCTCTTCCTAAGTCAACTGTCTTTTCTGGATATTTGCTACTCTTCAGTCACGGTGCCTAAGGTTCTCCTGAATTTCTTCTATAGCCAAAGAATTTCTTACAGTACCTGCATCATGCAAATGTTTTTCATCATCCAGACAGGATGCACTGAAATCTTCCTTCTTACAGCAATGGCTTATGACCGATATGCTGCCATATGCAAGCCACTTCATTATGTTGAAACTATGAACATACCATTCTGTAAACTGCTGGTGGGAGGTGCCTGGGCAATAGGTTTTGTACATGCATTGATTAATACATTTCCTGTTCTGAAGCTGGTGTTCTGTGGTCCAAACACTATCAGGCATTTCAGCTGTGAACTCCCATCTCTCTTGGCCTTATCTTGCACAGAAACCTTTGTGAATGTGATAACATTCTTAATTACAAGTAGTGCAGTAGTGCTTTCATCAATCTGTGTCATGCTGGTGTCATATACCTACATAGTCTCTATGGTTCTGAAGCTGAATTCAGTAGAAGCTAAAAGAAAAACATTCTCCACCTGCAGTTCCCATCTCATTGTTGTCATTTTATTTTATGGCACTGCCTGCTTTAGGTATTTAAGGCCGAATTCAGCCTCGTCTGTACTACTGGATGAACTCTTTTCCACCCAATATAGCATTTCAACCCCCATGCTGAACCCCATTATTTACAGTCTGAAAACCAAAGAAGTGAAAGAAGCCATCAAGAAACTGATGGGGTACAAAAACGTGATACCTCCTGCTGTATAATTATTATTATTATTTAAAAAGAGTCGCATATAGCAGACAATTCAAAAATTTGTCATGTGGGTATAGAATTAGTTGTATTTATAGGAATTACTTTTCTGTGGTCATTTAAAGTATAATAAAGCCATGCTGTTTAATTCTGAATCAATTTTCATCTCTCTAATTTACAATAAGATTTCTGTCTGTCTGTTTCTCATAAAAAAGAATAAACACCCAATAATATGTGTATAAAATCTGAACATTTCCCGATCAATCATAATATTTGAAGGACCACCTGTTTCCATATTAATGTGCCTATATATTAAGAACTTCATGTTGCAATCATGAACACATTTACTAGTGAATAAGGCCCATTGGAGTCAACTGAATTTACTTTTGAGTAGGCCCATTTGTGCAGGATTGTGTTGTCAATGGAGGTCTTCTATGGGACTATGCCACTATGAAATGAGATGTTTGTTTCCAGAAAGAGATCCTTCTCAGTGGTGATGTCTCAGTTGTTGAAAGTTCTCCCCAAGGAATTTTCATTATTACTCAATTGACTGTCCTTTCAACACCAAAGTCCTTCTTAGTTTCCAAGGATCTTTTTGATTGTAATAGTAGTCCTTCTGGATGTTTTATGCTGCCTTTATGATAATGTTGTATTACAATTGACCTTGTAATTATTGTATTCTATACATAAATGACTATGTTTATATAACCTTATAATAATAAAAAATTAGGATAATAAATAATAATAAATACCTTAAAATGGACCATGAATTCTTTAGCTTTATCCTATTTATGGTTGCAATAATTATTTTTCAACTTTGCTAACAATAATGCAGATTACATTATTGAAATGAATGGGACTTCCAGTTCGGAGCTGCCATGGCGAACAGCAATTCCCATGATAGCGGATGCTGGGTGTGCAGATAATTAAGGTTAATTTGAGAGTAATTATCCCTGCAAGCCCCCCCCCAGCTCAGGGGGTGGGTGAGTTCTCACTTGCAGATCATCCGATACCTGCTTCTTGTTTCTATGATGCGGGACAGGGGATGCAGAGTGCATAGCACTGCACGTATCAGTAACTTTCCAACACAGTCACCATGAGCAGTGGTTCCTCTGTTTTTTAAGATAGATATGAATTTAGACTTAAAAAACAGACATGTTCTGGAAGAAGGAGACAAGATAACCTGCTAAATGAATCAGGCACTGAGTGCAAAGGTCTTCATCTGGAGAGGACTATCGTCGTAACCGGATTGGAACGCAGGTGGAGGGAAGCCTTAGTTTTTTCTCTATACATGCACTACATAGTTTTATGATTTGGCAACCCTTCACTGAAGAAAGAAAAAATAATTTCTAATGGAATATAATTATCAATGGATTGTAATTAGTAATGGAATGCAAGAGGGAATCAACAAAAACTTTATAATTTTTACGGACTAAGTCAGCCCGGAGCAAGGCTAGAGGCCAAAGAAACATGGTGGAGAGGATTGCACAGTAAGAATTAAGTTCTCGGAGTGGCGTGGGTGGGAATGCCAGAAATAATGGATTACAACAGGAAAGGAAAGACAAACTTTAAAATATATCACACAGAGAAAGTTAGAAGATATAACCCCCTCTGGAAAATTAACAGAGATGGAACAGTTAAAAATACGAATGAAAGTCATTATGTCAGTGGCTGCAAAGATAAAGGAATAACATCGGAATGGTATTATTCGGATTAAATAAGAATGGAAGCAGGAGAAGGAGCAACAACAGTATCTCCACAAGACCAGAACATAGGAAGTCACCCAAAAATGTTTAATTTGGAATGGAATAATTGGTTTTTAAAAATTATTTTATGATTTGGTATTGTATCAATGTGGCTTATATTGGATTATTATTAATGAAAAATTAATATAAATTATTGAGGGACGCGGGTGGCACTGTGGGTAAAAGCCTCAGCGCCTAGGGCTTGCCGATCGAAAGGTCGGCAGTTCGAATCCCCGCAGCAGGGTGCGCTCCCGTTACTCGGTCCCAGTGCCTGCCAACCTAGCAGTTCGAAAGCACCCCCGGGTGCAAGTAGATAAATAGGGACCGCTTACTGGCGGGAAGGTAAACGGCGTTTCCGTGTGCTGCGCTGGATCGCCAGATGCAGCTTTGTCACGCTGGCCACGTGACCCGGAAGTGTCTCCGGACAGCGCTGGCCCTCGGCCTCTTGAGTGAGATGGGCGCACAATCCTAGAGTCTGTCAAGACTGGCCCGTACGGGCAGGGGTACCTTTACCTTTACCTTTAATATAAATTATTATAATAAAAAAATTATCATTAGTGAAATGAATGGGTTAGGAAAGGAAGGGAAACTCTGTGGTATCCCATAACTTTGGCATATGAGACCCTATTCTTGCTCCTGTTAGAAACATGGCAGGCAAGGACATTTAAGGAATAGCTCCAATATTATGAAAAGCCTTCCCTACAGAGCCCTCTCAGCCCCCCTTGTCTCTTTCCAGACCAGTGTTGTCATGGCTAGATGCAAAGGTTGGTGTGGCTTGTTTCTATATATACTCACACACCCCTCTGCATCATTATCATCCATCCAAGCAAGAGGCGTTATCAGAGTTCAAGAACACAAAGTTGGTCTGCCAACAGGCCTGGTGCCTGAAACCAGCCCCCCGCAGAGCATGCCCTTGGAGATCCTGTCATCTTCTATTCTATGGACAGGACCAAGATAGCATAGATGTCAGTCACTGAGACAGGAGTGTTAACTTACTTGGAATGTGGGCATGGAAAAGCATCTTTATCTGATACTCTTTGGGAAGACGAGCCATTTCCATTGGGTTAGGTAACAGGAGTGAACATTTTTGTAACATGCAAAAAGAAAGGCTCACAGTTTCATCAAGTTTTTCTTGAAAGATGGCCAAATGATAGGCCAAATTCCAAAGAGCCCAAGATGAGAATAAGATCATTCTGGCTGGAATGGTCCTCTTATCATGTCTGATGGAGGACACAATGTCTGTGAATGTGTGTAGATGCTAGCCTGTTGTATGAAGGCAATATATACATTCATTTCTTCACCCACTTTTGCCTTTGGCTCTTCCAACCATTCATTAATGAGCTTGTTTTGTTACAGAGGTGCAAATGAAATTATAGATTTTAAATTGTTTATTATCAGTGCAGTAGAAACCCAAGGTCCACTGGGATGAAAGAGTTTGGATTTGGCTGATCTTGGGCTTTCCTGGCAGAGCCGGGGTTATGGAAACAAAAGTCCCTCACCAGTCTCAGTCAGGGTTTAGTCATCAGAACTTCTACCAGAAGGGGTATCCTGGGGATGTGGCAGGAGTGGGATGGAATAAGGGGAGACTTATACCTATTTCAAACTGCTTTCAGCTTGGTGCATGACCCAGCAGCTGGGCAGAACATAGCTGGCAAAATTCCTCCTGAACAACATTTGGAATAGTGATAATCTACATCAGCCTAAGTGTGATAACTTACACCAGCTTTCTATAGTTAGGATTGCTCTGTACTATATATATTCTACTGGTAAAACTTTAATATTTCCCATCACCTGCAGTATACTGTTTTTGAGTGGAGACATTTCACCCATTTACCTACAAATAATCAAATGTACATTTCTTCCCATCTACACACATACCCATGCGGGACGCGGGTGGCGCTGTGGGTAAAACCTCAGTGCCTAGGACTTGCCGATCGCATGGTCGGCGGTTCGAATCCCCGCGGCGGGGTGCGCTCCCGTCGTTCGGTCCCAGCGCCTGCCAACCTAGCAGTTCGAAAGCACCTCTGGGTGCAAGTAGATAAATAGGGACCGCTTACCAGCGGGAAGGTAAACGGCGTTCCGTGTGCTGCGCTGGCTCGCCAGATGCAGCTTGTCACGCTGGCCATGTGACCTGGAAGTGTCTGCGGACAGCGCTGGCTCCCGGCCTATAGAGTGAGATGAGCGCACAACCCTAGAGTCTGGCAAGACTGGCCCATACGGACAGGGGTACCTTTACCTTTACCTTTACACACATACCCAAAATAAACCACCCCAAAGTCAAGAACCAGAGCTCTAAATATAATACTGCAATTCTGCTGGAGAAAAAGAGTAAAATGTTCTTGCTTAACTCATGAGTTGAGGAATACTTTTCTGAGAGCTGCTTTGACATCCTTATTTCTTAAAGTGTAGACTATAGGATTCAGAGTTGGTGTAACCAGTGTGTATAGGGCAGCAACCACCTTGTCTCGCTCAAAAGAGTAGCTGGAGGCTGGTCGTATGTAAGTATAGATGACAGTTGAGTAATATAAGGACACAACAATGAGATGTGATGAACAAGTGGAGAAAGCCTTCTTCTTCCCTTCAGAGGTCCTGATATTTAAGATTGCCTTAACAATGAAGCAGTAAGATAAGCATGTTATTAAGAAGTCCCCCATAGCAAGAAATATGTCTGCTGTGAATACCCAGACTTCATTGATTCTTACTGGGCTGCAGGAGAGAGCCAGAAGTGGAGGAATCTCACAGAAGAAGTGATTGATACCATTGGGGCCACAGAAAGTGAGCCGCATAATCAGGCCAGTGTGAACCCATGAGTTTGTAATGGCGATAAGGATCACCACTGTGGAGAGTGCGAAACATACTGTCTTGTTCATCATGATGCTATAACGCAAGGGGTGGCATATAGCTACATAGCGATCATAAGCCATGACAGTGAAGAGCACCATCTCAGCTCCCAAACACCATGTAAAGGAATAGAGCTGGGCTATGCAGCCAGAATAGGAGATTCTCTTGCTAAAAGTTGCTATGTTTGTCAGCATCTTGGGAATGATGGTGGAAGTGCAGACTATATCTACCACAGCCAAATGGAACAGGAAGAAATACATGGGTGTATGAAGTTTGGGATAAGAAAAGATGGCAGCAATGATTGCTGCATTTCCGATCAGGGCAACTATATAAATGGAAAGGAAGAGAATGAAGAGGAAGATCTGCAGCTTGGGATGCTCAGAGAGGCCCATCATCATGAATGCTGTCACACAGCTCCTGTTCCTTACTGCAACTTGGCCACATGATCTGTTGATGCAAAAGAATGTCCATGATAGCTTCTCTATAAAATGAATCAACAACTATGAAAAACAAGTGTAGTTAAAGTAATGTTTTATATCAATAGACAGTTGCTTTCCTCATTCTTTTCTAAAAACATTGATTTCACTTCCTTTAAAGCTAACTGTTATATTGGAGCATGTATATTAAAATTTAAGCATTTTGGTACTGCTGTTTTTTAAGCTAACATTTATTATTAAGAATTCTAGCAGCATGGAATGGCTAAAAAGCACAACAGCTATCATAAACATTATTGTGATATATCACCAAATAGTAAAATTTCTACAACTCACAATATATTTTAGTGATGTGCTGCAAGGACTAAGACAAATGATTGCTTCTTATGAAAAGACCAAAAGATAGTATATTTACATGTCATCAAAGTACTGCTTTTCCATGCTTGTGTTCTCTTACTCCTTAGGTTAGTTCTGTTACCATAGAACACAGATAATGCTACAATGCGCTCAGTTGGCAAGAACATGCCAATATGAATGTGTGGAATGATATATAGGTGACTACAGAGAGAACAATTTCCAAAACAACTCCATATTGGATCCTAAAGGAACAATTAAAATTTTAGTTTGTTTATGAAATGACATCACACAAATCCCTCCTTTCTCTTCGATTTATCATTAAAGTTCCTTGTTAAATTATATTTTATTGCAATAAGGATAACAACCCCTCTGAAGATTCATCAGAACATTGCATCATTTCATCCCTGGTGTTCCCCAAGCAGAGCAAATGAAATGAATGTAGCTCCTGGGATTGACCTACTCCCAATACTTAGCTCACATTCTCCCCCCACCCCATATCACCATAACAAGTCTCTGATTGTCTGACCTGTTCTACATGGCCAATGTAACATTAGAAAAGTTTTGTGGCACGTTTTATTTTCTTATCATAATGTACTACAAATTTTGAAAAATGGTTTTCTTTTTCTCAATAGGTTAGATAATATATTTCAATATGTTATCATCAAACTCAGCATGAGAGCTCCTGAGGTGGGGCCTGTGGCCCTCATCAATATTTGGATGCCAGGTGCCATTTAGAACCGAGATGGTGGACCAAAGGCTCCAACTTCCAAGGGAGAATGGGGAGCTGATGTCACAGAGTGTGTGATGTCAGGATGTTGGCGCTCCTGTGATAGAAAGCATGACTTGGGTATGACTTCACATGATTTGGGGCATGCAGCATCAAAAACAAGTCAATTTTGATGCCACTGAAGATATTGTTCCCCATTTGGTAGAACTTCACCAAATTTGATATATACATGTCAGGGGTACCAACCTGAATAAAATGGGGGGGGGGGTGGCAGGTAAACCCTATCCTGCATAATTGATCACAAGACACAGCACACGCACACCATTTGGATGGCAATGGCCATCAAGTTTGGGGGGACCTAGCCAGCCCCCTCAAATATTTCATTGGGGGGTTGAAGGGAGCTTGGCCCCAAGAGTTGGTTCATATGATACACATACAGCCCCCAAATTCACAAATTTCTTTTAATAATAATAATTTAATAATAATTTATTATTTATACCCCGCCCATCTGGCTGAGTTTCCCCAGCCACGCTGGGTGGCTCCCAATCAAGTGTTCAAAACAGTACAACGTTAAATATTAAAAACTTCCCTGAACAGGGCTGCCTTTTAATTTCCAGCACCAGGAACTCCCCCTAGTAGTGAATAAGCCAGACAGCCTGTTTTCTATACAAATAATACCACCAAAGTAGTTGCAGGTCCAGGCATCATGCTCCCCAACCCCCAGATAAATAAAAGACGAATAAGTCTGGTTTGGATTGAAACAGGCCACAACTTTATTGAATACTTACGGTCTACCCACCGGAAATGATGCGTAGGTCAACCCAGGCGTGGATTCCTAAAACTTACATGAAATAGGTGGACCCCCGCGGGGACTGTTGTCTGGGAGAGTACCATCAGCCTTGGCCTGACCTGGGCACACAGACATGACCACTCCCCTCAGATCCCTTTATTAGGATACCCCAGCGTTTGGAGGGGCAGGTGGAGACTACAGCCTCCCCTCCGTCCAAGACTAAGGATTATCCCAATGCCCCAACCGCCAATCAAGCAAAACAGTCACTACCAAACTACACACATCTGCATTCAAGCCCTGATACTTCCTTCAACGTCTGCCAACCAAATATCATTTCCTGTGGAGAAAATGTGCATGCCATCAGGCCTAAACAGAGTCTCTTCTGAGAATGTAATACTGGGGTGCTGGATCACCCAGCCACTCGGTTGCAATATGCAGCACCTAACTGTGTGGCTAGCCCTTTTCCAAGCACAATTGATTCCCACTGGGTCTGGGTTGCACCACTGTCATCTCTCAAGCATATCGGACCAGCCAAGGCATAAGCCAGACAGCCTGTTTTCTATAAAAATAGAACCACCAAAGTCATCATAGTAAAAACAAGAATAAGAGCAACAATAGAGCTCCCTTCCTCCATTCATTCATCAAAATGGGGGCTAGATGAACCTGCCTTTGCCTAGGTATTTTAAAAATAAACCTGTAATAAGTCAATTTATAAATTAATGCTATGACCGTTGATAAGATCTTTGAAGGACAATATAAATTTCTAGATTTCTCTCTCTGCAGATGGAGAGAAAACCAATCACGTCTGTTGCTTCTGTGTGTCGGAACTTTGGTGTCAGAGAGTGTAAAAAAGAGGTGTGCTGGGAGAGGCTGTTGATACACAGAGTCCAAAAGTTTTCCACTCTCCTGATCTGTCATTGAAACTATGACAGACCTAGAGCTGGTGTAGCTTATTTCCATCCCAGAGATATATAACTCTCCAAAACAAGGACTAAGTGAGCCTGGGCTTTAGATGTGATCGTTTGACTAAATTTCATTTCCCCTTCCTCAGAGTATTATTATTGCTCTGTTAGTTACATCATGTTCCTTTTGCCTCCCCCCACCCCAGATACTCTATAGTACCTTGGAATGCACTAGGGTTTAAATGTGCTAATGAACACCTATCAATTCAAATGGGGGATAGATATGGGACAAGAGATCCCACTAGATACTTTGTGGGTTTGAAAGCATATCTAGAAGCAAAACATCTACAAAATAATATTTAGATGACACTCAATTCCTCCTATAATTAATCTTATATATAGGGATCAAGCAATGTATGGCAAAGGTTAAAAGCAAGAAGTGACAATATATTATTGCAGATTTTACTGTTGTGCAGTTTGAAGTGAAAGCTGACTCCTTTTGGAAATGAAAACTGCCTCTTTTTGGAAATGAAGCATTGTCAACATTGAAATTTGAATTATAAGTGTATTTGAAAAATGGGCTAAATGTTGACATCAGTAGAATGAATAGAACAAATCCTCATCATCTTCCAGGTGCCTCAGAGTGCCTTCTCCCAGTGGCACCATCACTTCAACTAAAGTAAGATTTAAAGGTAGCTGATAGCTTTCCTCGAAAGCCTGTCTACAATGAGATCAAACCAGTTTTCATCAGACATCCAACATATAGAAGGCAATTGGCTCCAAGTTATAAAATACCAGCAATGATACAAAAGAGCAAATAGGGATGAAGGTAAATCTTTCATGTTACTTAAGAGTTTCTTCATAATGTAAATTGGTTAATTATTAAAGGATAATAAATGACTTGTGTTTTGCCCAACCCCATTTAAAGGGTTTGTAATATGTGGCTTGACATAGTATTTCACATAGCATTTTGTAAGCAATGATTTTTCACACAATCACTTAAATCTCTGAACTCTAACTTCTTGCACAAAAAATGTCAACTCGTTTTCAGATACTCACATATAGCTATATTTAAGGGCTTTGAAACAGCCCAGTTGGATATGAATGAGAATATTTTAAAAGTGGATATTTCTGGCTGAGTTATGATGATTGCATGTACGTGTTTTTAAAAGAAGGACACAGAAGATTTGAATATAACTATTTTTTGATTAACCAACTCTTAGAGAAGAATTTGAATTATGGAAAACTTTCAAAAACTGGTGGAAAGATTTAGGCAGCCTATTCTTACTAATGTTGATATTTACTGAGGATGAATATAAAAATGAAATTGGGTTATTTAGGCCTTATTTATTATTTATTTATTTCAAGGCTTGGCAGTCCATAAGAAGCTATTTGCTAATATAAGAAAATTTAGGTTATAAACATCAACTAGCAAGTTATTTAGACCATAGTAGATGCTGCTCCCAAATGAAAGAACAATTGCTTTGCAAATATTTGCCAGCTGAAGAAAGAAACTGCCAAATCTCTTGTGTGAGTGAGAGAGGGAGAAAGTGAATGGAAAAACTAAGCTTCTATCTGGATAACCAAGTTAACACAATTTGCCTGTCTAGGTTATCAGCCAGGAGGCAGTGGAAGACAGGAGTGCCTGGTGTGCTCTGGTCCATGGGGTCACGAAGAGTCAGACACGACTAAACGACTAAACAACAACAAGGTTATCAGCATCAGAGATATTGACATGAAAAACCAGTCTACTGCTATGGAGTTTACACTGGTCAGCCTAAGCAGCTCCCTAGAACTACAGACTCTTCTCTTTTGGGTATTTACATTTATCTATGCTACTGCTTTGGCTGGAAACTTCCTGCTCATCTTCACCATATGCAGCTGCAGAAAACTCCACACACCCATGTACTTCCTACTAATCAACCTGTCTTTAGTGAATGTGTTTTCCATCTCAGTTACAACTCCTAAATTGCTCCAGACTCTTTGGACTCACACAAAGACCATCTCCTTTTATGGCTGCATCACACAGGTGTATCTATTCATATGGGCTTTAGGAACAGAGATTTTTCTTCTCTCATTTATGGCTTTTGACCGTTACGTTGCTATATGCAATCCTTTGCAGTACACAGTCATTATGAGGAAGGAAGTGTGTTTTGGTATAGCAAGTGGAGTATGGGTTGCTGGAATGGGCAATTCTGCCATTCACACTGTACTTGTGCTGCAACTGTCCTTCTGCAACTCCAACATCATCAACCACTTCTTCTGTGATCTTCCTCCACTTTTAGAGCTTGCAAGCTCTGACACCAGCCTGAACGAGACTATGGCTTTGGTGGCAGATGTGATATTTGGGATTGGAAGTTGTGGGTTAACCTTAATATCCTATTTGTTTATCATGAGAGCTATCTTTAGGATTCGTTCCACTGAAGGGAAAAAGAAGGCTTTCTCTACATGTTCCTCACATCTCATTGTAGTCAGTTTTTACTTCTTCTCAATCATATACACATATATCCGGCCATCCTCTGACTACTCCCCCGACAAAGACAAATTTGTTTCTCTCCTTTATACAGTGGTACCCCCTGTTGTTAATCCCCTTATATATTCATTAAGAAACAAAGATTTTAAAGAAGCACTCAAGACATTTCGTGGAAGAAGCAGGCTGCTTCCAATACTCCAAGAATGAACTCCATATCCCTTTAGAGCAGCATTCTTAAAAATATGTGAACTGAAAGAAAAGATTGACAACAGCATATTGTTTATGTTTAGCTCACGTAAGATGTTTCAGATGACATATTTTGTAATTGAGAATCAAACATGGTGCATAAATAACGAGCACATTTTAGGAAGCAATCTATTTTAGGAAACAACCTAAGTATAAGCTCCCCTGAACTCATTGGTATTACTGCTGAAAATACAAGTATAGAATGGCAGTATCCCAGTGTATAAATAGCTTCTTTAAAAAAAAAAAAAGATACGGGGTTTTCTGATAGAGAGTATACATGTACATCAGTGCACACAATTGGGGAACATACACATACATAAGCCTTTCATGTGCCTTAGCCTTATTTAGAACTGCAGAACTCAAGCATGGACGTCTTGGGTAGTTTTTGCAGACACAATTCGAATCCATGCATTGTGAAATGGTGTCCCATGGAATGTCTGAAATAGTCTACAGTGGTACCTTGGTTTACAACCATAATCCATTCCGGAGGTCTGGTTGTAAACCAAAACAGGTTGTATCCCAAGGCATGCTTTCGCCAATGGGTCCCCCCCCCCCAAAAAATTGGTTGTAATCCAAAAAAATTGGTTGTAATCCCCAAAAAGGGACATACACTTCCAGGTTTGATGTGGTTGTAATCTAAAACGGTTGTAATCCGAAGTGGTTGCAAACCAAAGTGCCACTGTAATTCCTAATATTCTGCCTGTCTTTGTAACTTGGGACAGTGCATTATATTATCTAAAGTTCAATATATACAGATGATGTTGCTGGATCTCTTCAAATTGTCCAGTTAGCAATGAATATTAGGAGCACTTTGTGAGTTTGTGAGTTTTAAAGACACACATAGTTGTAATTTAAAAAAAAATAATAATGATGATGATGCAATGTACAATTGTGTATGGATTTAGGAGTAAAGACAAGAACCACTGTAATTTTCTGTAATTCAATAAAAATATTATTCTTAAAAATGGACATATCAGCAGCCAGTTGAAAGTTAATTTTGAATTATATTTAGCCACTGAACCCAGCATGAATATACGTAACTTAAACATATTGCTCCTTAACCTGACAGTGACCTTGTTAAATGTTACAATTGAAAAGAACTAAAATGATATTCGAACTGAATTGAAGTGGAACAAAAACGAAAGGAGTAATGGTTTATCCCAAACTGCTGAAATAGAGAGTATGGACTAGGGATGAAGGGGGAATTCTATTCAGTTTGCATGTAAAGCTGAATCTACCTAACCCGAACTTTCCTAAACAACAAGCCTCTTGGGCTTGCCGATCAGACGGTAGGTGGTTTGAATCCCTGCAACGAAGTAAGCTCCTGTTGCTCTGTCCCAGCTCCTGCCAATGTAGCAGTTTAAAAGCACGCCAGTGCAAGTAGATAAATAGGTACTGCTGTAGCAGGAAGGTAAATGGTGTTTCCGTGCACTCTGGTTTCTGTCATGGTGTTCCATTGTGCCAGAAGTGGTTTAGTCCTGCTGGCCACATGCCCCAGAAAACTGTCTGTGGACAAACACTGGCTCCCTCAGCATGAAAGTGAGATGAGCGCTGCAACCCCATAGTCGCCTTTGACTGGATTTAACCCTCCAGGGGTCCTTTACCTTTACCTTTACCTTTTAACACAGAAATCAGTGTCATGCCCTCCAGGTTTTGTTGGAATCCAATTCCCAGTTATGATAGCCAATGGTAACAGAATATGGGAGGGAGCTATACTCCAAAAACAAGTGAAGGGCAAAACATGGGCTGTTCCAGTTTTAACAACAAATTGTCAGGAATGAGCCAGCTCTGAGTGAACGTTTGCAGCCAACAGCAGAAAGCAGTCAGGAAAAGAGAGACTTAGATGTTAGTCAGGCAGGGGAGAGCTGGGGAGTTGCTGACTTCAGCTCTTCCTGACCGTGACAGGCTGGCTGATAAGGCAGTACCTCAGGTTAAGAACTTAATTCGTTCTGGAGGTCCGTTCTTAACCTGAAACTGTCCTTAACCTGAGGTACCACTTTAGCTTATGGGACCTCCTGCTGCCGCCGCAGGATTTGTGTTCTCATCCTGAAGCATAATTCTTAACCCGAGGTACTATTTCTGGGTTAGCGGAGTCTGTAACCTGAAGCGTCTGTAAACTGAGGTACCACTGTAGCTGAGAGCAGGCTAGAACACAGGCCAAAGCTCACAGGAAGCACAAAATAGCGCAAACAAACTCAGAGACAGCCTCTCTGAAAAGGAAGAAGTTGGAGCTGATCCAATAAGTCCACACAGTCAGCGAATGGGAGGGCTGCTAGACAGGAAGCAAAACAAGAGACATAAGGTGCGAAAGTTCAGTATATTCTGTAGACACTGGAAGGAGTCTTCAGAAGATTCATCTTGAGTAATGATTCCGGAGGCTTTGTTAGAGCCATCTGGAGCTATCTGTTTGTTTTGCAATAAAGCCTCCTTTTAAAATTACCTACACTTACTGTGTTATCAAGCTGGGAACCTGGACTCCTGACACAAATGAATTTTGTTTTCCTTCAACAGAAGGGATGCAGTGTTTCAGGTGTTTACAATACTAGCTAGATGACTGCAATTACTCTTCCCTGCTTCTGGTTCTTATATTCCTTTATCTTGAAAATAAGAATGTTTAGGGGTACACAAAATAGTATGCACAAAATATAATGCTGCAACTGCAAAACAGCATACAAATTCATTCACCAAAATACTTTCCTTGACATGCACATATTTTAAATATAGTTGTTTATTTCATTCATATATTACATGTGTATATATAATATGTCACCTTTACCTTATAATATGTCCAGGCAAAGACTTTTTGGTAGTGTTCATAGAAAAACCCAATTATATTAGGGTTGCATCATCTCACAAAAGCAATAACTTTATTTGTAGAAATAGTAGTGGCATGATTCACCCAAGATTAGGCACACTCATATTAATTTAAATTCAGTGGGAATGTGAATTTTGCCTCAGGTTTCTAAAAGTTGAATGATAGGAAGTGAAAAGTGTGCTAAACATGGAAATGATGCAAATGTACATGTGCATTTACTTTGGCAACAGAATTAATCATCATCATCTCCCAGATGATGCCTCAAATGTCTTTCTCCCAGTGGCACCATCTCGTCACTTAAAGAAATATTTAGCACTGGTTACTAGCTTTGTCTGGATAGTGTGCCTACGATGATATCAAACTGGTTATTATCAGACATCAGGTTGATAGGAAGATATTGGCTCTACATTATAAGAAGGGGAAATAAATGAACAAATGAATAATAGGAACAAACAAACAAATGCAAAGACATATGAAGGTAAATATTTGATTTCATCTAACTGTTTCCTCTGAACCTAATTCGGCTGAATAAAATCAGGAGCATGAAAAACCCCATGGTACATGCGCATGTTCCAAAAGGTTTCAGCTACAGTCAAAGAATATATGTACAAAGTAGTGCTCCAATGATATTATTCATTGGTCAAGTTTGGAAAGATAAACTGAAAGCTGTTTATTAAGTTCTGGATGGTATGTTGCAGGCTGCACGTATATTATTCCCATGTGGGAGTCTTGCCCAATAATGGCAGCAGTATGGACTCCCATTTTCCAAAAATTCTCAGCAATTGTACTACAGATTATCCCTCCAGAACTAACATTGGCACTGCTGTTGATTTCTCTAATGGAAATGAAGCCATTGATTTACAAAGAGCTCATTCTTGTTCTAATGCCAGCTGCTATGTTAGAAATCTCCCATAATTGGTCCTCTCATTCTAATTGGTCCTCTAACATTAGAACGTTGGTGGAATAAAGTGTGACTCTTTGGTGAGAGGGAGCATTAACCGCATCATCAGTGACTCTGCAGGAAAATATCTGGAGCTTATTAGTTCAAAGGAAACATGGTGGCCACTTTTGGTGACCAGTAATAGGCCAATTGGGACGTGGGTGGCGCTGTGGGTAAAACCTCAGCGCCTAGGACTTGCCGATTGCATGGTCGGCGGTTCAAATCCCTGCAGCGGGGTGCGCTCCCATCATTCGGTCCCAGCGCCTGCCAACCTAGCAGTTCGAAAGCACCCCCGGGTGCAAGTAGATAAATAGGGACCGCTCACTAGCGGGAAGGTAAACGGCGTTCTGTGTGCTGCGCTGGCTCGCCAGATGCAGCTTGTCATGCTGGCCACGTGATCTGGAAGAGTCTGTGGACAGCGCTGGCTCCCGGCCTCTAGAGTGAGATGAGCGCACAACCCTAGAGTCTGTCAAGACTGGCCCGTATGGGCAGGGGTACCTTTACCTTTAATAGGCCAATTTGACCTTCAGATGTGCAATTCTGATTTTGAAGACATTCAGTTCAAGCATAGGATCACCTATGATGCTAGGTTTACCTGATAACATGTTTTCAGGCATTCTGTGCTCCTCTCTAATAATTACATCGTATTACCAAGAAGTTGCACCCCTACTGTAGTTTTCTTGTTTCTATTCTCTATTGTTAGTGTTTTATCTTTTTTAATGTAATTCTTCAGCTAATTTTGGGTGGGGAAGAAATAAGTACACAATAAATACATATAAATAAGAAACTGTTGTGCTTTGATAAACCCCTTTCAAACCCCTTTTTAAGGGGTTGTAAAATGAGGCTTTATATAGTATTATATTTTGATATGTATTTCATGTGCAGTGTCTGGAATGTGCCACCAAGATTGTTTGCTGGGTAATGTAACACTGAGGCTGAAAGAAATCTCATTTAAGAGTAGAAATATGATTGTGAGCATGTCAGTCTCTGCTCAGGTACTGGTGGTTAAAAACTGTATTTGAAACGAGAGATGGGGTAGCACCTATCTTTAAAAGAGTGGCTAAGTAAATTACAGCACAGTAAATTATTAATACATAAAATAAGATATAAGCTTATTCTAAGAATGAATATGCCCCCCCCCCCAAAAAAAATGATTGGAACAGCAGGGCAAGTTTAACAAGAACAGAAATAATAAAAGTTGATATTTGAATGATAGAAATGAGGTGTTAGAAGTTGTATAAGTGGATTTAATTAAACCACAATTGGATTATATCAATTCAAATTAAATGATGAAGAATAAATACATGATTTTTTTGTCAATAAGGAATAAAATATCAAAGAATAATCAAACACAAATCATCAAATAGTCATTTAAATTTGATGATTTGTGTTTGATTATTGTTTGATTAAAGAATGAAGTATAAAGTATCTCTCTTATTGAATGTATTTTTGTGTTATTTATTTCACTAGTAAAACTTTCTTTTTAATATAATTTTTAAAAATGCAACACCTCACAAAACTGGTTTAACCAGATATCATGGTGAAATGAGTATATCCTTTATGAACAAAGATCCAAGATATCACCCTAAACAGCACAATCTGATGGAAGTTTTCTTGGATGAAAGCCTCACTATGTTCATTGGGTCTTGCTCCCTACAGAGCTGATGGGCACAAGCAATTGTGGATGATGAATTAGCACTTGTCAGACTTTACATCTGTATCTGCAATCACAGGATCCTCCACCTGACTACATCCCCCTGAGTGGACTGATACATCTACCCGTACAAATCCTGCAGCACTGCAGCAATACATTTCCACTCAGATATAACTAATTAACCAGCTTAAGTATGAACAAAATGGCCACAGAGACCTTTTGAAATGGAGGGAATAATCAGTATGTCTCAACAAATGTTGACAATTAACAAAAACTGATATAAACGAAGGTAAGCATTGTGTCATTTACTGAAACTACTTGGTGGTTGTCATCCTCACTAGGTAATACAAATGTCAGAGATTATTGCTAGCAGTGTTCTTTTTTTAAATTCCTGCATTTTCCTAAGCATTGGCCATCTTTTGTGTGTGTGTTTTGGGGTTGCGGTGGGAAGTATTGCTTTAGTAATGTTCAATGTCAATGAGACTATTTTCTTAGTATAGTGCATGGGATAACTACAGAGTCCACATTTTCTATAATGTCAGACTGGTTTGTCACAATCTTAAAAATGACTAGTGAAGTCAAATAAGGGCAAATTTTCTCCTTTTGCACAAAAAGAGAGAAAGAAGGATGGTGTATGTATAAATTTGGATCATTAATTCTACTTAATATAATTTATCTGTTTAGGACACCAGTGCCACGGTTATTGAAATGAAGAACCAGTCGGTTACCATGGAATTTATACTGGTTGGTCTGATCAGCTCCCCAGAACTCCAGACTTTTTTCTTTGGGTTATTCACATTCATATATGCTATTGCTTTGGGCAGTAATTTTCTCCTAATCTTTACCATATGCTCTTGCCGAAAACTCCACTCTCCCATGTATTTCCTGCTTGTTAACCTGTCCTTAGTGAACGTGTTTTCCATCTCTGTTACAATTCCTAAATTGCTTCAGACTCTTTGGACCCGTGCAAACAGCATCTCCTTTTATGGTTGCATCACACAGGTGTATCTATTCATATGGGCTTTAGGGACAGAGCTTTTCCTTCTCTCATTTATGGCTTTTGACCGCTATGCTGCTATCTGCCATCCTCTGCAGTACACAGTCATTATGAGGAAGGAAGTATGTGTTGGAATAGCAAGTGGAGTGTGGGTTGCTGGAATGGTCAACTCTGCTGTTCACGCTGGACTCATGCTGAAGCTCTCCTTTTGCAGCTCGAACATCATCAACCATTTCTTCTGTGATGTTCCTCCACTTTTAAAGCTCTCCTGCTCTGACACTAGTCTGAATGAGACTATGGCTTTTGTGGCAGATGTGATTTTTGGGATTTGTAGCTGTGGGTTGACCCTAGCATCATACTCATTTATCGTAAGAAGTATCCTCAGAATTCGTTCCACTGAAGGGAAGAAAAAGGCTTTTTCTACATGCTCCTCACATCTCATTGTAGTCAGTTTTTACTTCTCCTCGGTCATCTACACATATATCAGGCCTACCTCTGACTACTCTCTAGACCGAGACAAATTTGTTTCTCTCCTTTATACAGTGGTAACCCCAGTTGTTAATCCAGTCGTATATTCACTGAGAAACAAAGATTTCAAAGATGCTTTCAAAACAATTACTGGAAGAGGAAGGCTGCTTCAAATTTCTCAAGGTTGATTGATCTACATACATTTATTATAAAGACTACTGGAAAACTGGAAACAGTAAACTGTTTGATTTCTTTATGCGTAGTCAAATATGCTCCAGTTCTTCAGAACTCGATTGCGAAACTTATGATTCAGGCTTTCATGATTCTCTCTATAATAGATAATAGATTTAATTAAAAATACATAAAAGTTAATACTAAAATCATCCTTTTTACCACTAGGATGGTTTTTGAAGAGGAAACGATGTGATTTTATAGATAGAGGAGTCTTTCATAAGTGCTTTAACAGGCAATGATATTATTGTTTGAATTTGTATCTCCTCAATGTCATAGCTAAAAGCCTGCAGCTATATTTACCGTGTTCCTACTCATGTAGGGGTCCTTTGAATGCTCTCAGACAACAATCTGCTATATTTTGTTTATCATTATTTCTTGCCATCCAAACTTATTTCTCACCAGATTGGAGAATAATCTTCCTTTTTCGCAAACAGAAGATTATTGAGAAGCCTGAGTGAGTCAAAGCTTAAAGCTAAACATGTTTTCCCGCATCCTTCCCACCAATGTTTCCAAGCCCACATGCCCTTCCTTATTCACACATTATGGAGAAACAGAGTTGAGTGTCACCAACATACTGACATTATGATAGTATTTTGAAACAAACCACTAAACTTTAAGAGGCCTCGTATCAATGTTAAATAGCACTGGAAATAAAAATTGTGCTCTGTTGGGGCAGACAAGATGAACATCAAAGCCTTGCAAAAGGTGCACCCTCACCACATTCAGCGAAAGTGGGGGTGTTCTGGCATGTGGCATTGCCACTTGTCTTCCCTGCTTCTTGATTAGGTAATAGTGATGAGGTGGGATGCAGCAACAGGCCAGGCAAGAGGTGGCTCCTGGTGGATTGCCTGATCAGGAGAGGAAGGAAGCCAGACTATTTGATCAGTTTCCTCCCCAAATTATCCCCTCTTCTTTTAGTAGTACAAGCTTTGCTAGTTGCTTGTTTCAGTGTTGAGTAGTAGTTCTGCGGGAAGGCCCTGATTGATTTTGGGACTCCTCTCCCCCACCTCTTACCTACTGTTATGCATGGAGTTAATGGGATTGGTTTAATTGGCCTTTCCAGGCTGGAAATATAAGATCTTGTGGGGAAATAAGGGCACTCTGTGCGAATCTTGCATTGTTTTGTCCTTCAGGACCCTGGAGGGCCTTTTAAGCTTGGCATGCACACCAGGGTAAAAGCTGAGCCTATAAGTCCATGATGCACTTAACAGGTTCAGGTTGGAGAAAGGATTCATTCCAATCTTTTGTGATGAGGCCAATGATGGTAATTGCACTCTAGACCCAGAGAGGGGAGGGAATTATCCCTTGTGTTTTAGGGAAATTTATTTCAATTGGTTGTTTTTGCATATCCTCTTTACTGTTTTATTTGGAATAAATATGACCAATTTTCACCATAGTCTGGCTAATGAGTCTTTTTCCAGGATGTGATGGCAAAGAAAAAATTACCAAAAGCTTTAAAAAGCATATTTCAGTATATGCATATATTTCATACATTGAGATTTGTGTGCTTATGGACAATAATACATTAGCTATTTTTTATGTTTCTGGGTTTTCTTTAATTCTTCAACTAACATATAAATGAAACAATACAACAGAGTGTACTCGGGGAGAAGTGGAGGTGTATCACAATTCCTTCAGGCTCACAGCAACCAAGATAGAGGTTAGCGACTATTTCTCTCTTATGCATATGCCTGAGGATCAGGGGCTTTGGAGGATCTGCAGAACTTTTAGTTCTGTTGACTCCACCTGCCAGCACCATAGCTGTCAACTTTTCCCTTTTCTTGCAAGGAATCCTATTCAGAATAAGGGTATTTCCCTTAAAAAAAGGAAAACATTGACAGTTATGGCCAGCACCCTGTCCCTGAAAAACTCGCTTTCTGCCTGCCACTGCCAGTGGAGACATTTCCAACAAGAACATTTTGCCCATCTTGGTTCTTCACTGATATTGTTCAGTGCAGGCAGGCATCAGTGCAGCTTCATAACTTGAGTTTATTAGAAGTAAAGGTGGTGCAGAAATGTAATAAACAAACAATTTAACTTCTATACCACTCTATATTCTTAAAAAAAACTCAAAGCGGTTTTTGTTGTTGTTTAGTCGTTTAGTCGTGTCTGATTCTTCTTGACCCCATGGACCAGAGCACGCCAGGCACTTCTGTCTTTCACTGCCTCCTGCAGTTTGGTCAAACTCATGCTGGTAGCTTCGAGAACACTATCCAACCATCTTGTCCTCTGTTGTCCCCTTCTCCTTGTGCCCTCAATCTTTTCCAACATCAGGGTCTTTTCCAGGGAGACTTCTCTTCTCATGAGGTGGCCAAAGTACTGGAACCTCAGCTTCACGATCTGTCCTTCCAGTGAGCACTCAGGGCTGATTTCCTTAAGAATGGATATGTTTGATCTTCTTGCAGCCCATGGGACTCTCAAGAGTCTCCTTCAGCACCATAATTCAAAAGCATCAATTCTTTGTTGATCAGCCTTCTTTATGGTCCAGCTCTCACTTCCATACATCACTACTGGGAAAACCACAGGATACAGCATATTAAATCAATAAAACAATAGGCGGGGAATGTTCCTCCAGTCTCATGAGGAGCCTCTTACTAGGCCTGGTGAGTGTGGGCCTCGCCCCCTTGGCCAGGTGGAAAGGGCCTTGCAGGGAGCTGCCTTCACACTCATAGCTGGGCAATGTTCCTCTGGCCTTCATAAGGAGTCTCTTCCATAGGGCTGCTGAGTCTGGGCCCTGCTGGGGCAGACAAGATGAGCATCCAAGCCTTGGAGAACATGTGCCCTCCCTCACCAAGTTCAGCAAAAGTGGGACTGTTCTGGCATGTGGCATTGCCATTTGTCTTCGCTGCTCCTTGAGGTAATAGTGATGGGCTTGGATGCAGCAACAGGCCATGCAGGAGGTGGCTCCTGATGGATTGCACAATCAGGAGAGGAAGGAATAGTTTCTTCTGCCATTCACCCTTTACTTCTGCAGCATCTGTCCTACTGCAATTCTAACACCATCAAACATTTTTTTCTGTGAACTTTGTCCAATTTTAAAGCTGTAATGCTCTGACATTAGCCTGAATGAAATTGTGGCTGTTTTTGTTTTTTTCAAAGCAAAATTACAACAAAAATTACAAACATAAAATTGAAAAAAGGAAAAAAACCCGAAACGAACAAAAAACATACCTACAAAGAAACCCATACCACCTTAACAAACTTTATGCACACATACACATTGGCTTCCTTCCTGTTTTGAGACCTCAAATTTTTTAATCTTTCTGAATTGTTGTGTCTAATGTAAATTACCTCTATCTTTATACTCTTTATACCTTTTGCACCAGTTTTTCAATTTCTTTAACCCTACAAAGCTTCATTCATTACATACCGATATCCAGTGGTACCTCGGGTTACAGATGCTTCAGGTTATGAACTTAATCCATTCCGGAAGCCCGTTCTTAAACCAAAGCATTCTTAAACCAAGGCATGCTTTCCCATAGCAGCGAAGGACTCAATTTACAAATGGAACACATTCAACAGAAAGCAGAACACATTCTGCTTCCAAGGCAAAGTTCAGAAACCAAAACACCTACTTCTGGGTTTGCAGCGTTCTTAATCCAAGTTGTTCATAAACTAAACTGTTCTTAAGCATAGACAGCCTCAGATGATGATTGCAGGGTCCAGGTCAGTTCATATCAGGAGAGGTGGTCCTTGAAGTATTGCTGTCCTGATCTGTTTAAGGCTATATAGCTCAAAACCAGCACTTTGAATTGGGCCTGGAAACTAATTGGCAGCCAGTGCAGTCAGGTCAGGAATGGTATAATATACTCAAACTGTCTTGCCCCAGTGACCAACTTTTGCACACATCAGAATTGGTGTAATATACTCAAACTGTGTTGCCCCAGTGACGAACCTGGTCACCAAATTCTGTACCAGCTGAAGTTTCTGAACCACCTTCAGAGTTCCTAACCTAGAGGTTACAAGAGCATAGATGAAGTTAGGCTATCCCTGTCCAGATAGGGGCACAGCTGTAGTTATGGTTCTTATGAAATCTCAAATGTCTTTTGTTTTTCCCAATGGCATCCACACACTATTTAAGGAAGTATGTGGAGCCCAATTATACATGTTTATGCTTTTGTCAGATGAGCATCAAGGCAATACAATATTGGCTTGCCTAGAAATACATCCAAAGTAGATCTTTCCAGCCAGCAAACATAGTGAACATGAACACTGATGCATTTCAGGAGAAGACTGTGAAACATTTCTTCAGAAAAAACTGGAACTGAGGTGAGGGTTTGGTCTTTCCTTCTTTGTTTTAGATAGGTTTTGGTTAATTTGGTTGAATTACAGTATTCTGATAGCAAATTCTATAGTTATAATGTAATAAATATAACCTGTTCCCCATCTTTCTCATCTCAAGTATTCTTGGGTGTGTTGGCAGAACATTAACCAAATATCAGACCAGAAAAGGGTAAAGTTGTAACTAAGGATGAGGGCATCTGTCGGTTGCAGTTTCTTATCCCTCTAGTCATAAGTTGAGTTCTTCACATTTCTACATCAGTTTGCTTAAAACAACAAAACAACTAATGAAAATTTATCATGTATGTGAGAATTTCTCAAAATATACTCTACACAATTTCCCTAATATATGTATTTTGTAAACAATTTCCCTTCAAGTAGGGATATTTTTTGTATATTTTCACAAATATATGCATTTGTATGCACAGTGTATGGATTTTTGTACACATCACTTGGATGCAGAATTTCACTGCAAAATCTGGATAGTGTATTTTGAAGAATGGCTGTGTTTGGTTTGTTGTTTCAGGCTTGTTGCAAATTAGATAGGCCAACCTTTAAATAGGAACTGAATTGAATTTCTTACAAATCCTAGTTGCAATTTAATTTTTTTTCCACAACAACATATCTACAATAACTGCTCACAAGTAGCCAGATATCACATTGGGACCAGCTGTTTAAAGGTTTTTTAAAAAAGAGAGTTGCAAATGACACTGGGCCTATTTAAGTTGTCTTGTGTGAGCTTCAGTTGCTCTTCAGATCCTGGTTTAAATATACAATTGTGCATATAGTAAAACTGCACTATTGTACATACTTAACTTAGATTAAGTCCTATTGAATTTAGTGGGTTTGTTTCTGAGCAGATGTGCATAGGATAGCACTGTATGTTCCACTGTGTAGACATCTTGCCTGTGAACAGTATTTGCTGCCTAGCATTATTTTAAAACTTAGCAAGTAGCCTGTTACTCTTTTTTTTAATTGCCCTTTACTTAAATGCGAACCATAATTTTCTTCATATGTTATTATTAACAAATCCAACGTGTGGAAAGTTTTCTTTTCTGAATTAGGGATCTCTCCTATCAACCGGTATGGTCTCTACATAGAGTGATTTATTTGTCTAGGTCTGCAGAGTCACAGTGTTGGAAATGAAGAACCATTCTACCATTACAGAGTTCATCCTGGAGGGTCTTTCCAGCTCCCCTGAACATCAGATATTTATATTTTGGGCATTCACCTTCATCTATACAGCAGCATTGGTAGGCAATGTCCTCATCATCCTTGCCATCTGCACATGTAGCAAACTCCACACTCCAATGTATTTTCTTCTCATCAATTTGTCTATAATAAATGTGTGTTCTATTTCTGTTACAGTTCCCAAAATGCTGCAAACTATTTTTGCACCAAGAAAGACAATTGCACTTCCCGGTTGCATTGCACAGGTCTTTCTCTTCACCTTGGCTCTAGGGACTGAGCTCCTGCTCCTTGCATTCATGGCTTTTGACCGCTATGCTGCGATCTGCCATCCTTTCCAGTACTCAAGCATCATGAGGACTGAGTTTTGCATTGGGGCAATGGCTGGACTGTGGCTAATAGGCTTGGTAAATTCTGCAGTACACACAGGACTGGTAGCACAACTTTCCTTCTGTAACTCTAACATCATCAACCATTTCTTCTGTGAGCTACCACCTATGTTCAAGATCTCTTGCTCAGACACAAGTCTGAATGAAATGATGGTTTTTGCAGCTTCTGTGCTAATTGCAATAGGTAGTTGTGCCTTAACATTAACATCGTATGGATTTATCCTAAGAACCATAGTCAAAATCCGCTCAACAGAAGGGAAGAAGAAAGCCTTCTCTACATGTTCTTCCCATCTCTTAGTTGTAAGCTTTTACTATTCCACAATTATCTACACTTTCCTTCGGCCTGCCTCAGCCTACTCCTTAGAAGAAGACAAGGTTATTGCTATCCTTTATTCAGTAGTAACTCCAGTCCTCAATCCACTCATATACTCTCTGAGAAACACTGATGTTAAAGAAGCTCTTGCAAAGCTAGTAGGCAGAAGGCTCTTCCAGAGAGAGTAGTTTTCTTCTAATAAATTTCTCGGTGGTTCAAGTGATTGCACAAGGTAGGATGTGACTGAATCATTGCATAGATTAACATTACCTTCCTATTAACAAGATAAATCTAAAGGCTCAAAACACAGGCCTGGTTCACACTTCATACTAAGCCATGGTTTCAACCTGGCCTGGTGGCTTAAGCATCATTGATTAAGCATGAAGAAACCACACTATGAAGCCTGTTGTTGGTCTATAAACCTTGATTAATAATAACCATAGCTTAGCATCATGTGTATTAATTAATTAATTAATTAATTAACTATACTGTTCATCTGAGGATCATGGGGCAATATTTTTGTATAAAAATGCAAAAAATGCATACCATCGTAACAAAGAAAAACAACACCCACGGCCCAGCTTTAAAGGCCATTGATTGTTTAATTAGCCAAAGGCCTGGGAGAAGGGGAGAGCAGGGACCTACCACAGAAAATGCCCAATCTCATGTTGCCACCCTTTGATCCTCTCGTGGAGGAGGCACACAATCTGTAAATTGCCTGTTAGAACTGAATGACAGAAATATAATTTGTCAGACTTTTGCATTTGGTACATGAGCTTTGATGATTTATTTGACCCAGTTGATTATTTGAAGGGTTATTTGTTTTTAGGGAAGACGACAAATACAAAAAATGTAGAGCTGAAGAATGAAAAGAATGTTATTCAAAACTAGATGCCATTAAAATATGCACTGTGTGTCAAACCTTGGCTTTATTGTATTGTATGAACTGTGAAATCAAATAAGAGATGGGAAAGTGGAGAGGCATTATAATTCTATGTGGGCTGCCTGAATAGAATTGTGCAATCAAACATTGGCAAACCCAGGCCTATTTTGCTTCAACATGGTTGGTTTATTATCTGTATCCAGTCTTAGCCCTTTTGCCTGAAGACAACAAAAGCTACAATATGGTGCATCAGTGAAATAGTTGTGCAGATGTACAAATGAGCATGGTGGCATCAGAGGCGTAGGAAGGTCAGGTGGTACCCGATGTGGAAAATTTCTTGTCACTCCCCCCCCATTGTTTGTTTGTTTGTTTGTTTGTTTGTTTGTTTTTGCCTGCAAAAATGGTTTTCCGTTATTTCATATTTTCTTTCAAAGGAATGTGGATACTCGGCCTCTGATAACAAGTAGGCGACTATGGACAGATACTTAAATCTACAGGATGGATTGTGTTTTGGCTTGTGTTATTTTATTTATATTTATTGTTTATTTATTTAATAAACTTTATTTTTAAATACCTGCAAAGTGGTTTACCAAAAGAAACACCACAGCAGTAAAAAAATAAGAAATAAAAAACACAATCCTACTTTAAAACATACAAAAGCTAAAATATTAAGATTAAAATTACTTCAACTTCCTAAGCATCTAGGTATGCTTGCCTAAAGAAGAATGCTTTTAGCAGGTGCCTAAAAAGAGTCTAGCAAAAGCACGTGCTTTGTTGCAATAGGCCGGGAGTTCCAAAGTGCAGGTGCTGTCACAGTAAACAATGCAGTGCAGATATTATTTTTTTATAATAATTTTTATTAATTTACAACAAAAACAAATCATACAATGATTTCACATCCAATTTTTCACAAAATCTTTATTTACTAGACTTCCTTCAGCTTTTCCGTAAATCTTTCGTAATCATTATTAATTTACGCATTTCTTAAGTTTGTATTGTCATTATTTAAAACTTTCTTTTTCTATTCCCTTTTAACAATACTTCTCGCGTTTCACAGTGCTTTTTAAAATCCCTCTAGCGTTATTTGACCATCACTTATACTCTCCAGATATTCCACAAATTTCCCCCAGTCTTCTGTGAACTTTTGGTCTCTTAAGTATCTAATCTTCCCAGTCATTTTATCCAACTAATGCAGTGCAGATATTATGTGGAACCTGTAGTAGTGCTTGCAACTACTAAAAGGGAGGTTTTATTTATTGTGATTTCACCATGCTCTGTAATATCTGAAAAGGAAAACATTTATTTAAAAAACAGGACTGCACAGCAGCAATCTAGTCTCATCATGATCAGTGGGACTTATTCCTGAGCCGACGGTGCATAAGAAAAACTCTGCACCAGTGGAGTTGGAAGGGACCCCTGAGGGTCATCTAGCCAAACCCCTGTGGCAATGCAGGAATCTCAACTAGACCATCCCTGACCAATGGCCACCTGTCTTATGTTTTTCCCCTCAGCCAGGACACAAAACAATGGAGACTGGAGGTGGGGGAAATGATAAATTTTGACAATGGGGCGGATTTGTCAGGCGTGCACAGGAACAGCTTGAAGACTTTACACAGAGAGGAACCCCACATGGGTTTCCCCGCATATAACGTAACAGGCAGGGATAGAGAGAAAGACATTGCGGGAGGGAGGACAAAAGAGTACCAAAGTCCGCCCATTTTATCCTCTTTGGAATGGTGGCGCTAGGGCTCTGGGACCACCCTCCCCAAAATATTTACTTGTCTTCAATGTATTGTTACCACTGTTATTCTATAGTACAGATCCTTTTTAAATTAAACACTTTCTCTAAAATTAAAATGGCAGAAGTAATCAGTAGCATAGTTGTGGACACGTGATAGAAGGTTAATGGGCAAGAAAAGGCCACGACTTTATTGATTACAGCAAGTGAAAAGGTATTGGCTTAGGCATTGGATTATGTCAGCTGAGTCTAAAACAAGGGGGGTTTATTCACCAGTAGGTGGAGCCTGTTGATGCTAATCCAACTATAGGCTCTCCCCTGATGTCACCGAGGGTCGTGCCATGGCCTCCCACCACGCAGGCATCGGACAGAATACACGACCGCCGGATTCCTTTAACGGAATACCCAAAATTGAAGGCGCAAGCGATGGCCACACCTAGCCCTTCGACACACCACAACACATTATTCCAATGCCTAACCTACCCACCAATACCATGAAAGTTGTGACGATTGCTACGAGGTAGGCGAAAAAACCAAAAAGCCTAATGCCAAATGGAAAAATTCCTACCAGGCCCCCCGGACAACCAGGGCAACCAACCTAAGGTCCATAGCAAGGCCAAAAGAAAACTGAGACCCTGAGCTCTAAGGGAGTGGAGGGTGGGTGACTCGCGATGGGACGACAAAAAGTGAGGCCGGAAGGCTGGTGCCGCAGCAATTTTGGCTGCTAAACACGCCCCCTCGCAGGCACCTGGTTGGGTGCCTGCCCGTGGGCGTGGGCGCCAGCCAGGAGAGTGGGAGGCAGGGGGCTAATGCCCCCTGCTTGAGGCGGAGTCCGGCTCCCGGCCACAACCACTCCCCTTTCTTGCAGGAGGAGAGTCTATATCAAAAGAAAGGCATGAGAATAGTCCCTAATAGGTACAAGGGAGACACAGATACACAAGCACACAGAAGTAAATAATCCAGCCTTGGAGAGAGGGGTGGAAATGTACAGTTTGCTGTACTTAGCTTCGAGACGGGAGACTGAAAGGGCTTTAAAAATAATTTAAAAAGTCTTGTGTCTAGGAATATTTTTTTGCAAAAGCATCAGGCTGGTTGTCAAAAGAGTAAACTTCATTAATAGACCCTATTTAAAGGAATTGTTCAATTAGCCACAGAATTGCTTTGCTGATTTTTCTCATCTTCTTTTAATTACACAACTGCTTTTGGGGGGGGTCCTAGCTTCATGCAGGAGAGACTGGCAGGGGTGGGGTATTTTATCATATGCATATGTATTTAGATTTATTCAATTGTCTAATAAAATAATGAAGAGACACATGATGAATGATAGATGATTCAATTCTAAATGGAAATAAATTTTATTACACTTACTTCTCTAAGTAAACATGCTTAGATTGATATGTGCTCTCTTTCTTGTTTATTTAGTTGTTGTTGGAAAAGCTTTCAAATATATTTTCAAGGGGAGTGGGAACACCTTTGCTCCCTCACTGCTTTTACAGCTTACAACACAAAACACTTGACAACAGGCTTGCTCCCTGAACACATTTCCTTTCCTCTCTCTTCCTGCCATGCCCTCCAACCCCCAAAACCAATCAGGTCCTTGACATAGATTCTGTTCTGTGTCTGGGATATTTTATGATATAAATTTATATCAAATCAGACTGCTTTAAAAATGTATAGGTGAAAAGGAAATTTGGGAGGCAGGAGATGTGTAAAAACAAAAACTATCATAGTTGATTGGATGGCTTTAAAAGACAAATTCATGGAGGATAAAGCTATCAATGATTAATAGACATAAGCTATGTACTAATGGCATAGGCAGTATGTCTCTGAATACCAGCTGCTGGAAATCACTGGTCAGGAAAGCGCTGCTGCTGCACTCAGGTCCTGCTTGCAGGCTTCCGATTGACATCTGGTTGACCACTTTAAGAACTGGATGCTGGACTATATGGGCCTTTGGTCTGATTTAGTATTTCCCAGATACTGCATGCTTTGCTGCTTCACCGTCCATTGGTTTCAGACAACCCAATCGCTGTGTATAGCAGCATACAATATGGCACAGCAAAAATAGTATTGACAACAAGGAAAATAACTGGTCCCGCTCTTATGCCTTTAACAATAAATTGATCTACAGAAGTCACAGGTGAATCTTTTCACATTAAAGAGGCAAGCATCCCTTCTACAGGGCAAACTCTCATTAAAGACCCACGAACTGTAAAAAGAGGAGGAAGAAAAAGAAAATGAGGGGATTGGCAAGCACAATATTATTATTTACTGCATTCAATGGGGTTTACTCTCAAGAAGGTGTGCACAGAATTGGCCTTAGTTTGCAATTCTGAACATACTTAAGCCCTATTAAAAACAGTGGAATAGAGCTCTGAATTAACATGAACAGGATTTCAGCATTAGTCACAAAACCTTTCCTGGAGCTAATCCTGTGTTACAATGGGCTTAGTCTGGGAGAAAAATAAATGCAACTATTCACCCCCAATAAAAATGCTGTTATAATCCAAGTATGCCTTAATAACTTCATAATAATGTAATTCAGTTTCTAGGTATGTCAGCTAGGGTCCATTTCTTATTCTATGCTGCCACCAAGTGTCCTGGTTTTAATCTTGTCAGTATTTGAATATACCATCCAGTGACTGTAGCGCAGCAGCACCCAGAACCAGCAGTTGCGTGTTGAGGTCCCCAAGCCACCCCCTAAATAAATCACAATTCACACTGAATTTTTGTTTTAGGCATAATTTTGGCCACAATTTATTAAAATACATAATGTGAGTGGTTGCTTAGGCATTGGTTAAGACTATCTGTCCCTGCCCCGGGACAGAACTGACTTCCGGATTACAGTGAAAGCCAGTAAGGGAAAACAATGTTGGGGAGAGAAAGGGACTGGGCACCATATCGTCACCCCTCCCTGCATGCTCCCAGGGGCTTGCACGGCCCTAGCCCCTTGCCAGGGATGCGAACAAAAGCATGGCAAACCCCTGGAGTCCTTTAACGGAATTCCCTTGCAGCAGCAGCATTGGGGGGGGGGGCAGGCACAGCCAACCCTTACCCCTCCACCAACCAAATTTTAATCAATGCCTAACAACAACCTTACAAGTTGTAATGATTTGCTATGCAGTAGGCAAAAACCAAATGGTACCAGCCAATCTGCCAAATGGACAAAATTCCTACCAGGTCGCTGCCCCAAAAGCAGATGACCCCATGAGAGGCATAGCAAGGTCAAACACAACAGCCCTAAATTAGGGAGGGCGGGTGGGCGTTCTGATGCACGCAACAAAAGAGACTGAAAAAAGCTGCGTGCCAAGAATATATAACCCAAATTGGCCCAGTCACAGTCATGGCCATCCAAATGGTCCAGCCCAGTAACCAAGAGGGGGTGTCCTGTTAGACCCCACTGCAACACGTGCTCTCCATGAAGGAGAGCTTAATCAAAAACTGCATGAGGACACAGCCTCAGTTTCATTGCTAAATTTGCCAGTGTTTTAAAACTGTCTGAAAATCAGTCTGACAAATGAAAGAAAAACATACCTATTTCTAGCCTGCCTGTCTCTGATCTTGATTTGAAAGAGGTTTGTTTGGGGGGGGGGGTCAGCTTTTGTATTATAAAAGAGGGGGGAAGCACCCATGGCCAAAGGGATGTTCCCTTCAGGCAGCTGGTAGTCAGGGGTAGATTGGGAAGCTATTACTTCACACTGAAGATGCCTCCATGTCTGGGATAGGGAAGCTCTGGCCTCCAGATATTGCTGGACTGAAACTCCCTTCAGCCTCAGTCAGCATGGCCAAAAGTTAGGGGTGATGGGGGTTGTAGTCCAACAACACCTGGAGGGGCACAGCTTCCCAATCCTGGCAAGGATTGACCAATGCCTAACTTAATTTCCACTCCTGCTTATATTGCATGGCTCAAGAGATAGCTTAGTTACCTTAACCTCTCCTTTCAGTTTTTATGCCAAACACTCTGTGTTCTAGATCTCAGGGGAAACTGCCACACCCACCCATGGAAAGATGAATTTCTGCCAAAAAAAGCCAAGAAATTGTAGTTTGCTAAATATGCTGAGAATTATAGCACTGTGTGGTGGGAACTACAGTTTCCAGGATTCGTTGGAGAAAGCTAGTGTTTCTAGGGTGTTACCAGACCATACACACATACTGGTACAATTAGTTTATCAAATTCATTAGCTATGAAACTTGGTGTATTATCCTTGTTTCTAAGGCTTGGAACTTGGAATGTGGGATTGCTCACTCTCAATACAAGGCCTTGGGAAGAGTTGCTGTTAGTGGTCCCCCATGGCTCATGGCTCATATCTACCAGGAATCATGCATTTAGTATTGTGAGCCCAATGATTTGGAATTCCCTACTGATTTGTATCCCCCTCCTTATTGAACAGTGTAGGTCTGGACCCCAGCTGTGGCGTTGAAGAAGGCAGAAGCTGAAACATTTTGTTCATTTCTCCTAATAAGTTTTTTATCTTGAGATATGGCAAACATTGTGATTGTCTGACTTATTAGTTTTAAGGTTTTATTTTTTTAAAAAAAATATTTGTTTTGGCAGCTATCTACTGTATATAGTAGCTATCTACTACTATCTACTGTATATATCTACTGTATCTATCTACTGTAGCTACTACTGTAGCTACTACTGTATCTATCTACTGTAGCTATCTACTGTATATATCCTGTAACCCACCAACCTTTTGGGGCCAATGGGAACATTTGCAAGATGGAACAACTCCCTCAGCCCTGCCAACCAGGCACCCTTCCTCCACAATCTAGTTTATTGACTACAAACCTATTGTCAGTGGGGAAATGGAAGTGGAGACATTGAGGTCTATGAAGGAGTCAACTATAGGAATGTAAGTACCTGTAGGCACCATGCTGGCTACCTCTGCCTTAGGATGAAGGGTAGAATATGTATTTAAACCAAGTACCTACATAAAACTGTGTTTTTCAGCATCCTTCTGGGATCAAGAGACTGCCTGTTTGAAATGCTGCTTGCTTGCTTTGTGCTCCCTTCCACCAAATTAGCTTGAATACAGAAACATTACAGAATCCACAGTGACTTTGTATAGTATTCTAGTATGTTGACACTTCTGCAACAGCCTAGACAGAAATGAATCATGCTAAAAGCACGAAGGCCTTTCCTGCTGGGGAGATGCTCCCCTCTTTGCTCAAGCTCCATTGCTCAATGCAATGTTAATGCAAACATTCCTTCACTCTCTAGAAGTCTAAAGGAATTTATCAACAGTTGCTTTGCTGTCCTCAGGAGAGACAATTAAGTGACCTGACATCTAGCCTGCCCAGCTCTGCCTCCTAAACACGCTTTGGTGGTAACTGTTTTCCTTTTCCTTTCTGGTCTTGCTCATTCAAGTTAATTTCATCAAGCTGCTTTTCCTTTTTAATCACCCTCAATGGGATCCCGACTTGGAGCTAAGCTTTCCCCAACATTGTTTATGCTAATAGCTCCCAGTAGGTCCTATTACCATTGCACATAACTTTGTTTCTAAACTTACCTTTTATTTCATGAGTGGAATGGGAATATTCTAGGCTTCCAGCCAGTTTACAGTCCTCAGAAGGGAATTTACGCGTAGCTTTCAATTAATTAATACAGTATGGCTGTAAAATCAAATTCATCAGCTACTTGTTGAAGCAGGAAGGTAATTTTTTTTTTACCAATAATGTGTACATTTGCCTAGCCTCTGGCTCCACTAGGCCAAAATCATAATTATTTTTTAATCAAGTCTTATTAACTAGTTGCTACTTAATTATCATTTTAAAAACTCCTCTGCTAGCTGCAGCTTCTTACTCAAGTATATTACCTAAAAAGCTTTATCACATGGGGGGGGGGAATCTAACACACAGTTTCACAGTCAGGAGGATAGAGCGAGCAGAGATGTTTACATGAAGGAGTGGGGAAGGCCAGCTGCTGCAGGAAGAATTCCCACATTTGATGCTAACTTTCGAATCCTATTTGGGGTGTTACTGTCCCCATGTTCATTAACTCAGGGACAGTGATGTCCTAAGTAGTCACCCCCTTCCCCATCTACATGGAAAGAGTATGATTATCAATAACAATGGAGACATTGAGTGCACCGCTGTACATATGAAGGCATAGCCATACAGTGGTACTTCTGGTTGCGAACGCCTCTGGTTGCGCACACTGCAGGTTATGAGCTCTGGTAACCTGGAAGTAGCCACTCCTGGTTGCAAACTTTGCCCTGGGATGTGAGCGGAAATCTTGTGCTGGAGGCCAGTGCGCAGCAGGAGGAGCGCTTTCACTAATGGCGCCTCATGTTACAAGCGATTTCTGGTTACGAACAGGCCTCCGGAACAGTTTTTGTTCATAACCAGAGGTACCACTGTAAATTGTTACACACTTAACATCAAGACTATGAAGCAGGACTACTAGATGTGTTTGTTTTCCCATATAGATGAACACATAGGAACATAGAAAGCCTGTCATATCAGGGCATATGTCAGGAACAGATCAGCAACAACTCACAATGTGTCAGTGAAGTTAACTATTTACTCAAAGAAACAAAACAGCTCAGGCCTATAGAGCACAACAATTTTTCTCAGTAGATCCTACCCCAATGAGGCAGTTGCCAGGACCAAAAGTCCCTGCCTTCCTACAGTTCTCTAAGTCTCCTCCTCTCCTGGGGCCTTCTCAATCTGCATGTTTCTGCTCCACCCTCTTCATACCGTTGTGGGTTCTGGGAGACCAGGAGGGAGGTCACAGCAGCTGTGGAAGATCCCCTGGCTTCTTCAGAAACCTGCCTCTAGTCCACCCCCTCCTCTTCATCCTCCACTTCAGCCTCTGATTCTGAACTGCTCTCTGCCACAGCCTCTTCCTGCTCACAACACTGTTACCTCTTTCTGATACCTCCTGCTCCCCAGTCTGCTCCCTTTTGTCCCTATGACCACTCATTGTCATCTCACCACCAATCCCCTGGCTCTATGCCTTCTTCCCTTTTGGATTTCCTTGTAGGCTCCCCAGCTGGTTCTTCCCAGCGCTCCTCTGAATCCAGCAGTAGCTTAGTGTGAGGTTCCCTCAACAAAATTGATGGGCTGTTGCCTGCTCCTGGTGGGGTTACACTCCCTCTGAAGGCCTGGAAGCTTGGAAGTACTTATGGATCCATTGAATGTCACTTGAAACTCAGGTGGTCTCAGTGACACAGAACGCCTTCCATCAGCTTCAGTCAAGCTACACCCCTAACTGGACAGGGATAGCCTAACTTCTGTTGTCTATGCTCTGGTAATCTCTAGGTTAGATTGCTGCAACTCATTATATGTGGAGCGGCTTCTGAAGACAGTTCAGAAACTTCAGCTGGTGCAGAATTAAGCTGCCAGGTTGCTTGCTGGGGCACGACATTTTGAACATATTACATCAATCATGGCCTGACTGCACTGGCTGCCAATTAGTTTGTGGGGCCAAATTAAATCACCACTTTTGACCTATAAAGCCTTCAATCTCTCAGGACCACAGTACCTGAAGGACTGCCTCTCCCCATATGAACTCACCCAGATCCTGCAACAGTATTCTGAGGCCCTTCTTCCTGTGTCCCCTCCATGAGGTCCAGAGGGTGTGGCTCCTTGTTTATGGAATGCTCTCCCAAGGGAGGCTCATCTGACACCTTCATTATATATATTTGGGTGCCAGGCAAAAACATTACTCTTTTCCCAGGCCTTTGACTGATTAAACCATCTATGGCCTTTAAAATATGACTCTGTGTGTTCGGGGGGTTGCTGTTGTTGTTAATTTTGTGTTTTTATACTGTGAACCACCATGCAAAGTGAGGGGGGTATATAACTTTAATTAAAAAATAACTTTATGGTCAAATATTGCTGGCTGCTCTGGGTTGGAGGTGGAGAAGCAGAACACAAACTATCTTATTTTACCACTGAAATGTGCACAGCAACACTGACATAGTGTTAATCTGTGTAAATTTCAGCCATGCAGAAGAGGTTTATTTTGGCCATGTGACAGGAAGCAGGGATGTAATCACTGTGACTCAGAGTGCCATTCCTTTGAGTGCTGAGATGTCTGATTACATTTTAAATAATGATATTGTGTCCTTGTATAAAATCAGAAATTCACCGCATGTGTATGTCCATTGCCAGACACAGAGAGAAGCATATTTCACACAAAACCTATATCTTTTTGTCTAATGTTTGTCAGTGCTAGGATATATTTTTTAAAAGCAGCATGAAGTGAGATCCCTGCTTAGAGCTGCATTTTGTCTTAGGGAAAAAAAGTTTCTTTGCTAACAGCTCCCTGTGGGCCCCATTAGAGTTACAGAAATGTCACATTGTATGTTGCTTTAGTATCTCAGGAGATTAATCAAAATCTCAGCGTTTCTGGTCCACAGGGCTTGAAGCTGAATTAGTCACTGTGGACCCAATCATTGCTGCCCAGAGTCAAAATTCTCAGAAGTATTATTAGGGAACAAGGAATTTACAAGAAAAATCATCTGGGGAGACACATCTCATTAACTTCTAGGTAGCTGCCCTTGGGTGATTAATTGCACAAGTTTCATTTTTAGAAAGAAGTTGCAATTAAAGGGATGCTGCGTAATGAAACAAAGTGTAATGATTTTATAGGTTGACACTGTTTACAGCTTTTTTTGTTGGAAATATGGCTAGACTGAGGTGCTCTTTCAGTCTAGAGATTATTTTTCTGCAGTTCATCTTAGTTTGAAAATCCAAATATGTGCTTTGAAGTGCTGGCACTTAAGTTAGCCAGACATCAGATGAATAATGCTATTGGTACATTGCATCTATTTTATTTTTAATTTTTATTTATGCCCTGCCCTTCCTAGTTTAAAAACCAGGCTCAGGGCGGCTAACAGCAAATATAAAACATTGATTAAATTGTGACTTTAAAACAGCATAAAATACAACATAAAATGCAGCATCAATATCAATAAAATTCAAAAATTCAGGGGTCATTTTTTTTGGGGGGGGGGGAGAAGTATATTCAGCATTGAAAACAATAATATAGCCAGATCAACAGCCTAGCTAAGGCTGCAACCCTAAATAAACTCACTACAGTGCATAGCTGTCAACTTACAGATTTGAAAATAAGGGACCAGCTGCCTCGAAAATAAGGGATCAGCAGCCAAAATAAGGGATTTTGGCTTAGCTTATACAGAAATCTGCCACTGATGGAGCCATGCTGCTTTGGCTGCAACTGACTGTGTTTTGCAGGGGGTTGCACTACATGATCCTAAGGGTCTACAACTCCCACCAACGAAGAGTGGCAGACAAAACTGATGAATGACGTCAAGATGGCAAAGCTTACAGGCAGAATTAGAAACCAGGAAGAGGACCTCTTTAATAAAGATTGGGGAAAGTTTATAATTTAGTTGAAAAGCTATTGTAAAGAGTTACATACATTGGTAGGATTGACAGGAAACTTGTAATAAAAATTTGAACTATGGATGGACAAATGATTTATAAAAATAGAGTTATGAAAGGGTTGCAGAGGGGAAAATCACTACATTAAGATGCTGCACTGGTTGGAGGGTAAGCTAAGCAGCACGTCGGGGCTGCCATCATCCTGGCACGAGGAGTTCCATCATCCCTTCCCCACCCGAGAGAGAGGGGGAGGGACAGAGAGTCTCCCCCACGCCGCCTGCGAGCCCAGCATGAGGCGGTTGCGGCACCGCGGCAGCCACTGAAGCGCCACCCTTCTGCATCCCTCCCTATCCCCTCCTCCTCCTCCTTCCTCAGGCCGCCTCCTCAGCCACCGCCACTGCTGCCGCCGCCGTCTCTGGCTGCCCCTGGCAGCGCGGCAGAAGTCTTGTAAGAGAGGGGCTGCCTGCCCGCCTGCCGCCACCCGTCTCCTCATGACACACCCCTGAGGGGGAAAAGGGAGAGATGGAGACACGGCAGCTTGTGCGCGCTCTCTCTCTCGTGACGGAGGACCCCGAGCCACTGCGTCCCTCCCGAGCCGGGCGAGCATGAAACCTGGTAAATTTAAGGGACATCATCAATAAGGGACAGCAGCAGGACACAGTGCTGGGATAAGGGAGTTTCCTGCCAAATAAGGGACGGTTGACAGCTATGCTACAGTGTAGGCTCCACTAAACACACACAAACATACTTCTCAGTAAGCACACATAATAAGACTGTGCTAGCACTCACAGTAGAACATCCAGTCAATGTGACTTGCCTCCCACTGAACTGCTCATTGATGTGAAAGGCAGAGCAAAGTTCCTCCTATATCCTAGGAGTATGGTATACATTTTTGATGCAGATTATTATTATTTTCTTAATGTAGACACAGAGGTTTTTGACCAGAGCTGAATCTTGCAAAACTGATGTCTAATCTTTAATTCAAAATGTGTACAGTATATGAATATGCAAACAGGCGAACATAAATCTGTTCAGACACACTAAGCAAGATGTAAGCTTAGAAATTCTGATGTTGCTATGTGAGAGTAGTATAACCAGATGGAGGAAAGGTGGGAGAGGAATTGTTGCAGGTTTTTTCTTCACAGATCGCAAGATAAATAAGAGGACAGTAAATGGAAAATTCTATATATCAACATTGGATCAATAGCAGTACAGGAATAAAAATGACCTTTTTTTTATAAGGAAAAAAGTTGGTTTCGGAATAAAAATGTCTCCATGCTTATCTAAACAAAGCTCGCTGAAGGAGGATATGGGAGGGGATTGACAGATCCCCGTTTTATTCCATTGTTAAATGCATTAAACTTATCTCCATTTGTCACCTCATTTGGCAGTCATTCTGTCAATGTACTTCCTTCAGCAGTCAAAAGCCCACATAACTACTGGTCTAGCTTTTGTATTTGTGCTCAAACAGGTTGATCTAGTTTCTGCTCTTTGAAGCAGAATGTAGCATATCAGTTTCATTTACTCACTGTTGGATTACGAATCACTAGGAACAGTCCTGCAGCTGCTGAATCTCCTCAAAGTTCACAAAACTTAGGTTGTGTCTTCAATAGTTGTTTTATTTCCTGGTCAGTATCTTATGAAAAAGGGGACGCGGGTGGCGCTGTGGGTAAAACCTCAGCACCTAGGACTTGCCAATTGCATGGTCGGTGGTTTGAATCCCCACGGTGGGGTGCTCTCCCGTCTTTCGGTCCCAGCGCCTGCCAACCTAGCAGTTCGAAAGCACCTCCGGGTGTAAGTAAATAAATAGGGACCGCTTACCAGCGGGAAGGTAAACGGCGTTCTGTGTGCTGCGCTGGCTCGCCAGATACAGCTTGCCACGCTGGCCACATGACCCAGAAGTGTCTTTGGACAGTGCTGGCTCCCAGCCTACAGAGTGAAATGAGTGCACAACCCTAGAGTCTGGCAAGACTGGCCCGTACGGGCAGGGGTACCTTTACGTTTACCTTTTTATCTTATGAAAACAGATGACATAACATTCCTGCAATGATCAGTCTCTATTTAAGACCCAAATCAATTTGATTTCCTGGTTTTTGTTTGGGTGTGATGTTTAATATGTCCATATATGTCCACTATGGACATATATGACAATTAATAGAAGGGTATTTCACAAACCACTCCCTAATTTATCTTGGATAATAGTTGCACTGTATAAACTAGAACCATTAAACATATGGGTAGATCAAAAACAAATGAGTGGATCAAAACATAATGTAGATCAGCTAAATGTGATGTAAAACGTGTACCAAAAAACCCTGCCCTCTTTACAAAGTATTAATAGCAGCGGGTATGAAGGGGAAATTTAATATATTTTCCCTCACTGGGATTCTGAAGAAAATCCGTTTCCTGAAGATAATATTTATATTGGGGAGAAATATCCTATTGAAATCAATATGTTCTGAATTTACAAAGCAAGTGTATATACTCAAGATATCTAACAGCTAACTAATATGTTAACAGACCCTCCAAGTATCCCTATTTTCCAGAGATGTCACAGATTTAGAGAAGCCGTCCCAGTTTCTGAGTTGATCCTGGAATGTCCTGCTTTTCCTTAGTACGTCCCTATTTTCATTGGAGAAATGTTGGAGGGTATGGAGTTATCCAACCCTCAAGCCATCTGGAGGCAATCCTGTGTAGGGAAGATTTTATTAAAATGTTTGATGTTCTATTGTATTTTATATATGTTGGAAACTTTCCAGAGTGCTGGTACAACCCAATAAGATGTGTGGGATATATATAGTAAAATTATCATTATGGAATGGGACGTCCCTATTTTCATTGGAAAAATGTTGGAGGGTATGTGTTCAATGGTAATGAGACTGGATTCTGCTCTTACCAAATTACATTAAGGGCTTATCACAGATGGAGGTGCTGATAGGTGCACCACTAGGCCATGTGAACAAACACAGCCCATCTTCATTTTAATTCTCTTCAATGCAATCCTGTACACCAGTAGTGGGGAGCCTACAACCCATTGGTTTAATTAGGCCCATGAGGCCTCCCCATTTGGCACACAAGGCTATTTTGGTGAGTGTATGGCCACCTGCCCTTTACTATGATGCTTTATTAAATGTCACTGGGCTACTATTCCCATTGTCCCTGAGCATTGCCCATGCTAGCAGGGTCTGTTGGGAGTTACAACCCAACACCATTTGGAAGGTATCTAGTTGTAAGGCAGTCTGAGTTGAAAGATAGTGACTGGCCCAGGTCTTCCTTTAGAGCTTCATGACAGAACGATGATTTGAATCTCAGACTTCCCAGTTTTGATCACTCTTAAGACATTACAAAATTCAATGTGTGGAGGAGATATGTCTGACAGGCCCAGCACCTCCACCCCTCACATTGTCATTTTTAATGCCAAGTTGAAGCGCTTCACAGTTTTGGGATTTTGCATGTCTTTGGACCACTGATTAAAAGGAGGGTTATACACATATTCAGATGAGCATATTTATAAGCTCACTTGAGACCTCACCACTAAATATGGCAAGATCAGGGTGAAGGGAGTGGGACTGCTGTGGTTAGGCTTTTGTAATGCTTGAATATGTCTTTTTAGCACACCAGTGCTGATGGCATTTTCCATGAAAGAACTTGTGAAACAGTAACCTGTGGCATAGCTTATAAATTTTCTGCTATCTCTACCTATTGGGCTGTACTGCTGAAAACTAGCGCCAGAATCTGTCAGCATATTACAAATAAATGTGAGACATGCTTCCAAGTACAGTGCTACCTCGGGTTACATATGCTTCAGGTTACATACAATTCAGGTTACAGACTCTGCTAACCTGGAAATAGTACCTCAGGTTAAGAACTTTGCTTCAGGATGAGAACAGAAATTGTGCTCCGGCAGCGCGGCAGCAGCAGGAAGCCCCATTAGCTAAAGTGGTGCTTCAGGTTAAGAACAGTTTCAGGTTAAGAACGGACCTCCGGAACAAATTAAGTATTTAACCCGAGGTACCACTGTAATGTGTTTAGAATCAAGGTGTAAAGGTGCTTTCACATGGACAGATTTCAAGTTAGAAGAGTTGGCCTAGGTTGCAGCCTAGGTTCCTGGAAGCAATTCATTTACATACAGTTTGCGACAGCATGAATTCACTGACTTCTTTCATGAGATCCTTAAGGATCCATTCCATGTCTGACATAGTTCTGGTCTGTATTTTATCAGTATATCCAAAATCTCCTGTTAGATAAATGAACGTTCTTGCCTTTCTAAGATGTGACGTGGGAACACTTATCCACACCAGAAGACATGTGATTTTCAGGAGGGTTGCAACAATGTACATTATCCATGTGAATTCAGATCACATCTCACTGTGCAGTTCTACATTTTATTTAGAAAAAAACTCCTGGCAATCAGAAACTTTTTGACAGCTTGGTATGTCTTTATTTTGGAATCAACAAATGGGAAGAAGTATCTGCAAAATCAGACTGTATAAACTGATTTAGTGTATGATGGAAAACCTGATGAAATGTATGAATGAATTTTATTATTTTGGTCACAGACCAGTTCCAGCCCACATACAATATCAAGGAAGTCATAAAACACGATAGGGATACATTTGAATTTGCAATTATGTATAACAGGAACAATACAGATATAGCAACAGTTAAAAAAATGTATAAATAAAAACTTAGATGAAATGTAACTTTCTGAAACCAACCTTGAAATCATAGAGGCCACATATCAGAACCTCTTAATGTTTTGGTAGTTTCCAATTTATTTTATCATTGCACGAGTTATCACATGATGCTTGATGATGAATGGAGAAGGTATATGAATTTGGTAATTTTCAGTTTTGTGATGGCTTTAGCTTCTCTGTTTGAAAACATTTTGATAACATGGCTGAGTTATGTAAAGCTCTCCTTAAGGTCTTCCTCACTTCCCTGTTTCTAAGGCTGTAGATGATTGGATTGAGAAACGGAGCCACCACTGTGTAGAGGATGGACACCAGCTTGTTGAGATCAAAGGTTCCGATGGCCTTGGGTCGTGCATACATGAATATGGTGGTGGCATAGAACATAGAAACAACTGCCAGGTGTGAGACACAGGTGGAAAAAGCTTTCCGCTTCCCTTTGACGGAGGGGATTTTTGCAACTGTGCAAAAGATGCATACGTAAGATGTCCCAGTGACAGCCAGTGAAGTCATAAGGACTGCTAAAGCTGCCACAAAATCCAACATCTCAATGGATGAAGTGTCGGTGCATGACAACCTCAACAAAGGTGAGAGGTCACAGAAAAAGTGTCTGATTGTATTTTTCCTGCAAAACTGCAAGTTGGAGATCATCAACACTGATGGAAAGGAAGCCAGGAAGCCACCTAGCCAGGAAACGAGACTTAAGACAGTGAATGCTCTGGGATTCATGAGTGTTGCATAATGTAATGGGTAGCAAATGGCCAAATACCTGTCATAGGCCATAGTTGCCAAGAGAAAGCATTCAGAAGAAGCCAAAGATAAGAAAAAATACAGCTGAGTGATGCAGCTCTCCAAAGTGATTGTCTTCTCACCCAACAACAGATTTGATAACAATTTGGGCATTGTTACTGAGACATAGAATATTTCCAAAAGAGAGAGATTTCCTAGGAAGAAGTACATGGGAGTATGAAGGTGGTTGTTCAATGAAATGGTCAAAATGAGGAGGACATTTTCCAGAAGAGTTAGAAGGTAGATGGTGCTGAAAAATGCAAATAAATATAACTGATGCTGTGGAAGTTCAGGGAAACCCATAATTATGAATTCTACATGTGAGGTTTGGTTCCACATTCTTCTGTAAGTTAATTGCTGCTTCCGCTGTTAATAAAAACAGAGTATTCTAAGCACAATTCTTGGGGTGGGGGGAACAGTCAGTGAAACTGATTCATGCAAAGTGACATCAGTCATATCAATAAATCCACTTATGCTAGTAATTATGTCATAGTTTAAAAAAACAATCTGGAAATTCTGAAATCAGTAACGGGGCAAATCAGATGAAAAGTAGATCAGCAGCTAATAAAATAGTCACAAGATTGTGAGTCTAGCATCCGGAGAGTGATATCTGACTTTCAATTTATATATTTTCAATTAATAATAAAACCAATTCAAGCTATTCTCTATGGTTTTCAAGATTGAGAGATAAAGCACAACTCTCTAAAGAGGTAATATATGTTACCAAAATACTCCATTGCTAATTCAGAATACAGTCAAATATCATGACAAAGAGGAATTTCCCAATTGACCTCTATGTAATATAGGGTTGTACTTAAAAGTATGTGATACCTACATGAACTAAAAATGATGACCTCACTGCTGTCACTGACCTATTGAAATGCAGACAGCTAGTGGAGGAGGAAGAAAAGGAAGCTGAAGCTATCAAGTTCTAATGAAACTGGATTTGCAAACAATAACACAGGCATAATCAGGTTGTCAGTTTCTGTAATATCTCTTCATATCCTTATAACACAACTCTGAATATATATTTTTTTTAAATAATTGGTCTGTTTCAGCCAAATTTATGGTCATATCCACACAATACAGTTACTGTATAACATTTGCAAAACATTGCCAGGTATGATTTCTCCTAGAATATCTTAGGAATTGTAATTTGTTAAGGGTGCTGGGAACTGTAGCTCTGTGAGGGGTCCCACAGCAACTCACAGCACCTTTAACAAACTACAGCTCCAATGATTCTTTGGGGGAAGCCATCACTGTTAAAGTGACAGGAGAGCGCTTTAAATGTATAGTGTGAATGTGAACTGCCTTCAAATTGAGCTAATGCACCTTACTAAATTTGGCTGGAGCATGTCCTGCTTCAATGTATCTAGGACCCTGAGACTTAAATCTTGTACACACTTACCTGAGAGTAAGACCCATTGGATTCAGCAATGCCTACTTGTGAACAGACACGATTACATTGCACATCTTCTTTTTAACTAGTTATTGGATTGCAATAGTTCTGGAGAAGGTAGACCTTTCAATGGCCCATTCTCCATGCTTTCTAAAGGCATCTGTAAAAAAAGAAGGAAATCCATACTTGGATGGTTCTAAAGTTCTTATTGAAGCACTTCTACATCTGTCCTCTTTCAAGATGATGAGAAGCTCAGATGTGAGTGGTGTAATTTTTCAAAAGAGTCAAACAAGAAATCCTAAATGAGCAGAACCCTGGAGCTTTAACTTCTCATAGCCTAAGAGATCTCCTTCTTATAGCTTTGCTTAATCACAAATCCCACCTCTGTCCTATTACGTTAATAAGTTTATGGAATGCTGGGAGATCGACTTAGAATGTGGCTAATGATGGCAACAAGGTATCTTTCTCTCTCCTCCACCTTCCTTCTCCTCTCTCTCTTCTCTTCCAGTTACCATACATTTGCCTCTCTACTGAACTGATAAAACACATTTAACAATATTTTGAAAGGCAGCACTTTATTGAAATCAGTGGGATTTAGCTTTCTTTGATTCATTTGCCGACTAACCTTGGCTTGGCTACAGTACCCTAGGTCTCCAACAACAACAAAATTCTCAAAAAGCATATCATAGTCTATGCTTAAAAATGCATAGATTAGTTGAGACAACATGCAAAAATGCATTCTGTTATTGGAAATTGCTTGCACAATGGTTTATATAAGGTGCTTATATATGTGCAGTAAAGAACCACATTTGGTAACTGGTTCAAAGGCACCCAGAGCCTGGCTGAGCGATGGCTTGAATCTAGGTCTCCCCACTGGGTCCTGTTCCCAATGTAGTATGTTTCAGTTTGTAGCGAGGTGTTTATCAACTAAGCCACCATTGTAGAATCACCACAGCAGTATGAGGGTATGTTCTGAAGAATGCATCAACATGGCACCCACAGACACCAGGGTGCCCCGCAGTATGGCACCTGCAAGTGGTCTAAATATATGTCCTTTCAGAAAAACATAGTGTATCAGAGACTATTAGCTCTTCCTGTTCAGATCTTGTTGGCACTGGTTCAATTTATCCTTCATTAAACATACCCTCTCAGGCAGTCCCATGCTTCATTTGATATGAGGAATGGATATGCACCCTCCACCCCATTCTGAAGAAAGGGAAGCTGCAAAAAACTTTTCTGCATGAACAACTGCAGTGGTGACTTATATAGATGCCCCCTCCCCCACAATTGATGTAGGAAGGTGATGGATACATGCCTATAGCTGTCTCTTTTAATTGTGGCATCAATTTCATGTTATGCCATGAAATCATGGCAGCCATTTTGTGTTGTGCCATGACCACACTATAGTACTTTTGTGACTGGTTCCCATAGCACCTCCTCAAAATTCCAATGTGCCCAGTGGCTCAGAAAAAGTTGGCAACCCATGGTCGGACGGCACAAGAGGGAAGGAGAGAGAGCCAAGATACTTCCAGCTGCCTAGTAGGGTAGACTCACATTTTGAAAGTGCTATCTCCTCTCCTCTCATCTCCTGCTGGGTGCTGCAGGCTCTGAAAACACCGTAACTCAAAAATGCCCTCCACCGTCAATGTTTGTTTTGCCCCCCCCCCTTGTCTTCCTCTCTGCACAACATATTTATGGATGGCGCAGCTACTATTAAAGGGGCCATGGACAAAATTGCAGCTACCCTAAAACTGCAAGCCCTTTAAGAGCAGCTTAAATTGGGACTTATTGTGGCAGTGATAGCTTAATTGTTTCTGTGGCAGTATTAGCAATTTGGGGGCATTTGGAGGGTATGTGCTATTACCAATGGAGAGATAAGGAAATAGTAGCAGCAAGTAGCAGTAGCAGAATCCCCCTTCGGATCTTGAAATATGGGTCCCCTCAACAAAATTTAAAATTCGGCTTTGTAATTCGGAATTTATGTGATGTGATTTGATTTGATTGGCCGGTTAATAATTTTTTTTAAAAAAAAGGAAATAGTAGCAGCAACAGTAGTTCAGTAAAAATGTACATGAAGCTTGAAGCGTCCGTAAATAATGCATATTAATCCATTCAAATGTTTATTCATATTCTGTTGACCTTCATGTTAAACACAATTAAGGGGAAGCAATGATAAGTTTACTGCTCTGTTTTAGTTTCTTTCAATTTCTCCTCATTGATCCACAGAGGGACATGGTATGAGTCTAAGATGTTTGCCTTCTTCTGAAAAGCCAATTTACCGATCCAGTGGCAATGACAGTTGTGGACTGGTGCAGTCATGGGGGAGTTGGGAGGGAAACTTCCTGTTCCCACACGACCAATGGACAATGTAATCTCCTCCATCATTTGCAGGGGTTGTTGGGACTTGCCCGTGAATTGACCAATCATGGGCGAGCTAAGGGGCTGGACTTTTGAGGTGGACCTGGGTGAAATCTGACCCTGCCTTAGATCAGCCTCCATTTTATTTGAACCGGGTGTGCTTGCACTCAGAAGTGTGGTAGGCTTTATTACTTCTTCCTATGCTCCAACCCCAACAATTTCGGGCTCACTGCACCTGGGGCCATAATGCACATTCTTGGGGCTCTCCTACACCTGTTGAAATCAGAGAATGTAGTATTATTTAGGGGGAAAGAACAACCCTGTATTGAGAACAATTTCTGAAACTATGAGACTATGTTAGATATAAAATTATTTTCCTCAGATATTTGGAATTCGGTCAAAGGGATGCTTTAGTTCAGGCATAAGCAAACTCCGACCCTCCAGATGTTTTGGAACTACAGTTCCCATCATCTCTAGCTAACAGGACCAGTGGTCAGGGATGATGGGAATTGTAGTCTCAAAACATTTGGAGGGCCGCAGTTTGCCTATGCCTACTTCAGTCCCTTTGAAATCAAATTCACTTGATGATGTGAATTTGAGAGATTTAAGCTTCTGTTTAATACTTCCATCTTTAGTAAATGGATGAGGATGATAAAGAATGGTGGTGACAGAGAGTAGTGAGAATAGGGAAGGACACTGTAGCAATTCATAAGCCCTACATCAAATGCACAGATGATTCTATGCACTGCCAGGAAATGTCCCATGCACCATGCAAATGACACATATACAGAACATCAGCCTCTGTCTTTTCTGCTAATTTGTAACATAGTTGTGAATCTGAATGTAGCCCTGAAAGCTTCTTGCACCTCAGTATTTCTGAGTGTGTAAATGAAAGGATTTAACAAAGGGGTTACAATAGTATTCAGGAGAGTGACCGTTTTGGTCAATTCCAGTGACTGATGCTTGGCAGGTGTGATATGTAGGAAAATGGTGGAACCATACCATATTATCACCACTGTGAGATGAGAGGAACAGGTGGAAAAGGCTCGTTGACGGCCTTCAGCAGATGCAATCTTTAATATTGTGGTGATGATATAAACGTAGGATATTAAAGTTATCACACATGAGCCCATGATGACAATACCAGCAAGTATGAACCATGCTATTTCTAATGTGTACGTGTCAGTACAGGAAAGGACTATCCAAGGCACAATGTCACAAAAGAAGTGGTTGATAACATTGGAGTCACAGAAAGACAACTGGGTAATAAGGAAGGCTGGTACCGAAATCGCTGCAAAGCCACATATCCAAGATCCCAGTGCCATTTGGACAGACAACATTTTGGACATGATGGTGTGGTAGTGCAATGGGTGGCATATGGCCAAATAGCGGTCATAAGCCATGACAGCAAGCAGGAAGTATTCTGTACATCCCAAGGAGAAAACAATGTACATCTGTGTGATGCACCCTGTGAAGGTGATGGTTTGGTGGCTCTTGGACACAAGGATTGCTAAAGTCTTGGGAATACAGGCTGATGTGTACCATATCTCCAGGAAGGAAAGATTGCAGAGGAAGAAGTACATGGGTGTGTGGAGTTGTCGTCTGGCTCGCACTAAAGCTATGATGGCCACATTTCCAGTGATTGTCAGGATGTACATAAAGAAAAAGAGAATGAAAAGGAAGATTTGTAGTTCATGAGATCCAGAGAAACCCAGAAGGATGAATTCCTTCACAGTGGAGTCATTTCCTTCTCTCATCAGAATCAGGTGTTTTTCTGCCAAAACAACATTCAAGAAAACTTAGTGATTGGAAATGGTGGCTCTTATACTCTCACTTATTTGAAGAAATATTAATAATGCTCTCCATAGAATAACTATTAACAAATAAAAATATAATCCAAAAGTTCATTGTAAGAGGATTTTAATTAATTCAGCACTTTAGTTCAAAATGCTTTCTTTTTCAAATGAAATATCACTACTTCTCATATAATATCAATTTGTCTTACTGTAATGATTTCTATTCATAAATCAGTTTATATTATTCTGTCCATTTTTACACCTATATTTTCTATACACTTTTGTTACAGGTCTTCAGCCTAGAATTAGTGGGTGCCTAGAATACATGCTGCATTTTCAGCCAGAAGGGCAGAGAGATGCTTTGATTTCTATTTGCAAAATTACTCTCTTTTTCTCTGGATCTTTGGCATATTAATATCATTAGCAAAAAATAAATATATTAGAAACCCAAACAACACAAAAATAAATTATCACAGGAACATGATTTACACTAATGAAAATAATATATGTTCCCCTGAAATTTACTATTCCAGCAACTTATTAATAAAATTCTATTTTCATTAAATTTAATCAGAGATTTTTCTTTGCTTCATATTCTTACGATGGTACACTGTAGTCATTAGGGCTATATCCAAACTTTAAACCTATTAAGCATGAGATGCTCTAGAAAAGTTTCACTTTGTAATGTTTTCCATAAAGATTTTCCTGGTGTTAGGATGCTGACAATGATGGCTTTAATGGGATTTTATCAATGGCTTTAAGCTTGTGTTATTTTGCTGTCCAACATAGGGCAAGAGAAGTCCATTATTTTTCCAGTCCAGACCACTATGCACCCAAAAGGGAAGGTGGCAGTGCCGGGTCTTGTGGAACAGTGGGGGAGGGAGGACATTTCTCTCTGCTGTGATCTTGTGTGGTCCCATGGAATAGGAATCACATATTATAGCAAAAGTATATACAGTTGTCCCAATTGTTTAGAGCCCATACATGTGAGTGTATTTTTGTGTCTGATTTCCATTTAACAAGAGTAGTTAATTGGAAAGTCCATGAAGAAATTTGAAAGCATGAAATTCTTGGGGAAATCCCTACTATCACATCTACACACATTAACCATTACATTTACAACTACAACTTATTTCCCTTCTTCTGAACACTCTAAACTTCTGTCATTGAAATAGTAGAGTTCTATTAATTTGTGCTGGATTGTGCCCTAAGTGATTTATAATAAAGACAATTCTTACCTTTCTATTGTTCTGATTAAGCTGATGAAGACCTCAAGACCCCGTGTAACAATTAAAGAAAAAACTGCATTCCTTGGAGATAAAAAAGTTGTTATTGTTATCTGTGTTTTTTCTTGCATTAAAATAATAAGCATTCTCACTTGAAAATTTATGGTGCTTGCCTAATCCATTGCAACACATTTTTTAGTTTCTGATCCCATGTGTTTCAACCTTTATGCATTTTTGTTGGGAATTCTCTCTTGACTATAGTCAATAAATTTATACACTTTGAGTAAATGCAATGGGTGTTGCTTGCTTTATTATTAAGTCGCAGGAGTAATGTCTGTGTATTTATTTACTTATTTTAATGTGCCTGGTGTATTGGATCAGGGAGAATGGGTTTTTCTCCCTAGGGTATAGGAGAAAACTCAGTCACAAACTTTATTTATATATAGCATCTGCAGCTGGGGGGAAAAAATCCATGAGCAGCTAACAAATAGTGACAAGACTCTGTTTCAATATCTCTCTTTTAAAAGCAACAACAAAAACACAGTATATGCAAGTGTGGTTCTATGTTGTGTGCATCTGGAACATCACTGCAGTCAATCATTATTCAGGATGTAACTGAAGGAAAAAAGAAATTATAGATAAGCAAATAATTTTAGAGCTTTTTGGGGGAGGAGAATGTCAGTTTAAGGTAGGGGTGGCTAACTCAAAGCTCATGTCCTCATGTGGCCCACCAAGCCATAGGAACCAACCTACTCGTCCCTGCTGCTTTATCTATCGTTCTTCTTGGGTGATCAAGATCTATTTTTGTAGATAAGAAATATCTAAGGAGAAGACAGAGCACAATATCTCCTGAATGGGTCATAAACTTTTATCTTTCTGCCCTTTAAATCTCTCAGTTGCAGTTAGAGCAGAAATGGCTCACTGAGTGACTTTATAAAATCATCATAATCATCATGACAAGCTGATGATGAAATGTGGAGAAGATTGGAAACAATGAGAAACTGAAAGATACCAAAATTGACAGATTCTACCATCCCTGCCACCTGCTTTGTTTCCACTTGGTTCTTCCCAAAAGCCAGATAGATAAAAAGTGCGGAAGACATGTTGCATTACGGCAACCATTTCCACCTCCAGTGTGTGTGCAAATTGCATAAGTGATTCAGTTGTTCTGCCACAGAGGTTTTTCTATCATTTTTGAGATAATTTTAATGTTTAATTAATAGGAAACAGGCTTGCCATGCAATCTTATGCATAGTTGATGAGGAGAGGCAGAGCAATCTACATCCCTAAACAACACTGGAAGCTTTTTTGAGGTCTCTGGCCAGACCTGCCTGGCTCTGCCAGTAAGGATCACACCAGTTACTCACTCAAACAATTGGCTGGTGGAAGAAGTGTTGCGTGTTCAGACCCAGAGGACCTCCCCCCCCCCCCAAATAAAAAAACATTTGACTCAAATTTTAGTTTTTGGCAGAATTTAGGCCACAACTTTATTGATTACTGAAAAGTGAGTGTTTGCATAGGCTCTGGTTTGACTAGGTCCCTACACCGTTCCAGGTAGCGCTGACCCAGAGCTCTATCATAGGTCAGCCAAGGGTGAACACCTGAGGTAGGTGGAAAGTCCGGGAACAGACTCTGTCCACCCCCCCTCCCCGATGCTCCCCTGGACTCAGGCACAGGCACAACCCCCTCTTGGGGGTTGACCAAACCAAGTTTAGTCCCTGGATTCCTTTAATGGAATACCCTTCACATAAGGATGGCAAGATTGTTCTCCCATTCCTATCACCTGAACCAGTGCCTATCCACCACACGAGCACCTGCACCCACTGCCAACCACTCACACCTGTAACCAATCCCATAACCCCACTAACACTGCAGTCAGCCACAAATCATTCCCAATCACAGACAGATGAACCCCATCAAGCCTGTAAACGGATGGATCACTGAAGGTAATGCCCGGGTGACAGATCACCATCCCCCCCAAGGCCAGAACCTTAATGGCCGCTGTGCTCTGGACACACTTCCTGGCCCTCTCAGTGGCAGCTGGGCAACTGGCTACCGAGCCACACACACGTCACTGCCATCAGTGACCAAAATTTTTGAGTCCAGGAAGAGCTGCTCTCAACTCTTCCAAGTCCCCCCCCCCCCACTTCATATTTTAAAGCAGGGGGGGGCGCCTACAAACACACCACCAAGCAGGCGCAGTTCCACGAATAAAAGCCACATTGTATCGGGTAAGCCCAATGTCAGCCTCAGCTGAATTCATCCCCATTTTCAAAGCGGCTGCAGAAGCCTAATTGGGGGATGGGGATGGAACAGCGGCAAGCTGCCTTTTACTGGGTGCAAAGCCCCACACCAGGAAAAGACCCTTTTGTAGGTGAAGGGTTGGTGGGGGGTTAAATTAAGATGAGGAGAAAATAAATTAAATTAGAAAGGAACCGGGAAAGAGGATAAAAGGAATCAATATCACCAACTGACAATCGTCAAAGGCAAGTCTCTCAGCTGCACACACGACAGGTTGCTCTCTGTTCCGTTTGCAAGAGGCGAAAGAGAATCTCTGGGTTATGTGCAAGGGATTAAATAGGTCCATTGAATTGTTTAGGCTGCACCCCATTGGTCAGATTACACCCAGCAATGAGTGACCTACCAATTCGGGTGTTGGGGCTATCCAATAGTCCCACCCACAACCAGGAGGTCGGTCTCCAGGTCTCACCACAACACGTGCCCTCTTTTGGGGAGGACACACTATATCCCTAGAAGGAGTGTTAGACAGTGGGAAACCACCAAAGTGGGCACAGGAGAGTGTGACCTAGGGTCTGTTAGATCCCAAATCAGCTCTGAACCCATATTTTTCCCTACGCCCTTCCTGCTTCTTGCTCTAAGCTTACTCTAACAGATCTCTCCTCAGTATCTCCCTCCCCCTCGGGCACATCAACCACTTCTTCCACTCCCATGTTCCCCCCTCCCTCCAGGGAACTTGAAACCACTGGCTCGTCCCTGACACTGCCTTCCTGGAATATCTCTCTGGGTTCCCTAGTGGGACCTCAGATGCTTGGTTCAGTACTGAGATCAACACTGATATATGAGTTCAGTACTGGGCGACTCCTAAGGTGAGGGGTTGTGCTTCCCAATCTTGAAAGGAATGCCATTCCATCAGTAGAAGCTGAGTGGAATAAAGACTTGATCCTCACCCTCCTGCCATATTACCTCCACCTACTGTTTAATCATCAAAGTTATGGCTTCATTTCTCCCAAAACTGGTGTTCATTTTGTATTATTTCCACAACACCCATGAGCCACAAATATGCACCTGCCTGGGGAAACAAAACTCTAATTTCTGTGCTGTTTTTTTAATTAACAAATGAAACTAGCTTAGGGGTCAATCCTAAAACTCCTGAAAGACTGACTTAAAAGGCTCTTGGATGTGGCATTACACACATACTTATGCCACCAGTAGCTCCCCCAGTCCACCTACAAAAAACTATGTGGTGATAGATGTGCCACCAGTGGCAGTGAAAATGGGACATTCTTTTGGATGTGGAGTTTGTTTCATGGGTGGTCTTTTTATTTTTATTATTATTTGGGAATTAAAAAAAGAAAGAAGTTCAGTTTTAAGACCATTCTACGGACTGTTAGCCATCCTGTGCTCAAGAAAGGTGGTAGATTAAAATGTAAAATAGAAAAAGGCCCATGGGAAAATGAAAGTACAAGTTCAAAAATGCTGAACCAATGGGCTGCATGAAGTTTACATCCATCTGAGGATGCAAGTGTGCTGTCATGGTTCAAGTGTTGCATTGCTCAGCCATGAGGCCCACAGTGTGACCCTGAGCCAGCCATGCTCTCTCCAGCTAACCTATGCCACTGGATTGCTATTAGGATAAAATAGGAAGGGAAATAGGAAGCATGTATAAAATCTTGAACTTCTTGGAGGAAAGGTGAGACATAAATGGAATAATGATAAAACAAAACAGCACAGCAGCAGCAGCAACAACAATTTTATAAAAGCCAGTTTGAGTACTTGTTATTTATAGCCATAGTGGTGTTTAATTTAGCTCCAGCATTTTCATTCTTCTCTATTAGAAATTGAAATTTCATATTGAAATTTGAGTTATCATTGAAATCCAAAACCATGAAGAGAATTGACTGCAAAAAATATGAAATATCCTTGGGGGGGGATCTATTCCATAATTGCTTGAGAACATTTTGTATGAATTCCTTGGAGATAAAATGTAAAGGGAAGCTCTGATCGTGTCAATGATATAAATATACCTTGCTCAGCTGTCTGTATCTCAGGTGCTTAGAAGGGCTTTCCCGGTTCGGTTTTAGACTCTGTGAGTAGAAACAATGAGGGATGTAATAAATATAAAGTAGCTGATGACTGAGAGACTGAAAATGTATACAGTATGTGTGAATTATAGGATGGGTGAGTGGGTTGCTATGAAAATTCAAAGCGATATTGTCTGTGTATGGATATGAAAGGATGATGCAATAAATATCTGTGAAGTGGCTTTCTTTACCTATTTTTTCTGACAGTTTTTAAATATTAAATGCATTTGTGATCAGCAATTCATCAAATGGAAAAAAAATACTACTTTGAACAGCTGGCCTGTAGCTTTCCCTGCCAGTAATAATAATTAAAAAATCAGAGCAGGGGAACCTTTCTCAGCCCAAGGGCTGCAGTTCTTTGTTTGCAACATGAGAGAGCTACATGCCAGAAGGGGGTGAAACTAGAGACAAAGGGGAAAGAAACAACAGATGTGACTCTTACTGTTGTAATACATTCTAGCCATGCAAAAGCCTGAGGCTTCTGCAAAGAATCCACTCCTCATGTATCTTCACCCTCCATCCATTAAGATAGCTGAAGGACGCATTCCAGATAGGCAAAAGCACTCAAGGAAGGAACAGAGCAGGGCTAATGAGGAGTCTCGTCTGGGGAAGGGCAGAGAGAGAGGTCGGGAGGGTCACAATTGGCCTCTGGGCATGAAGACCAGCTGAGAAGCAGCTGATCTGTTTACATTAAAATGTTGGCATTTGCCATCTTGAGAGATAATGGAGTGCACCTCTGGGAGTGATATTAGTGCTGCATTAGTGACCTCCCTGGGGCAAAGCCTGGGCAGTAGGTACAGAGGTCCTGGGCTGCCCAGACAACAAGACCCCACTCTTGGCCTTGCTGAAGGGGTCCAAGGGAAAGCAGAGCAATATGTTTGGCACCGGCTTGGCTGCAGGAGCAGGAGTTGCCAGAAGGAGGCACACAAGCACCCATCCTAATGTCATATGGGCTCCAGATTTGGGTAGGGTTCACTCCTTAGCCTTTTCTTCTCCTGAAGATATCCCACAAGACAGTAGATCAGAGTTTTCCCTATCCTAGAGGGGTACCTTCCCAGGTAAATGAGCCCCATCTGCACATCACTTCTCTCTACAGCACACAAAGAAACCTCCTTCTTGACCACTGGATCCACTATTGGTCTCATCCATTCAATCTGCTGGAGCCTGTCTTAAGATGCAGGGCAAGTTCCTAACTCTCTGAGGGATTGAGACCTTTTGGCTACCCTCATCTGGCTTAGCCAGCCAGCTGAAGCTGTTTCGGGGGTATGGCCTCTGTCCCATGCTGATAGCTTCTAGGAGCCACAGATGAGAGCTGAGTGCAGAGTGGGGGTCAAAGGTGGATAAGCTACCCAAAAAGAGCACAATGTGTCTCCTACCAGAGGTATTCCCACCCCCTAACACCCTATAAAATCATTTATTAAAATGCATATAAAGCAATCCTACCAGTGTGTTGGTCAGTGGGAGAAAACTAAAGATGCAAGAGCTGAAGAGAGAGAGAAGCAGTATTTTATATCCCCTTTTTATTATTACTATTTTCTTAACAATGTCCTCTCATGTATATGGCAGCTTCAGGGGATAGGAAGACTTTGTTTCCTTTGGATCCATGCTTTTCCCTGATCCACGTCCAGCATGACCAAATATTCTTTGGCATGTCTTTTTGGCAATGGTAAGATAAGGTTTATGGCAGCTTTTGGGGTGGCCTTATGGAATCTGATCTCACAGTTCAAAGATGCTCCTCTCTCTGTTTCCTTGGAGAGGGAGAGCTGCATTTCCCAAGGTCAATAGGATTGCAGTGTTAGTGAATTTAGATCAGCATTTTTACTGACTAAAGAAGCAAGCACAAGTATGGGCATTAGTGGGATAAAAGCAGTCTTGACTCTGTACAGGATTGCAACCAAACTCTCATTCTCAGAAAGGTGAAGGAAGTATATTGCCTAAGAAAATCAAATAGCTTCCAAGCTCTGTTTGTTTTCAGAACATGTAGGCTTTGAGATAAATTTGATATTGAATCTTACATGTTGGATTTCCTATATATAAAGAGAGAGGGAGAACACTATTTGTTAAAATTTTGGATTTTTTAAAAAATTCTCATAAACATCTAAAGGTAAAAGGTAAAGGTAAAGGTACCCCTGCCCGTACGGGGCAGTCTTGCCAGACTCTAGGGTTGTGCGCTCATCTCACTCTAGAGGCCAGGAGCCAGCGCTGTCCACAGACACTTCCGGGTCACATGGCCAGCTGCATCTGGCGAGCCAGCGCAGCACACGGAACGCCGTTTACCTTCCTGCTGGTAAGCGGTCCCTATTTATCTACTTGTACTCAGGGGTGCTTTCGAACTGCTAGGTTGGCAGGTGCTGGGACCGAACGACAGGAGCGCACCCCGCCACAGGGATTTGAACCGCCGACCTTTCGATCGGCAAGTCCTAGGCGCTGAGGTTTTACCCACATCGCCACCCGCGTCCCACTAAACATCTAAAAGTCCACGTTTAATCTGATTTTGAGACCAGACTATACAATATGCAACCTCTACATACTGAACCCAGAACACAAAATGGAACCAACCGGATTGTCATTTTAAATATTTATGTATTGTTTTATATTATTTATTGCCTTTATACCCCACTTTCCCATCTGATTTCAGTAACTGAGCTCAGATCACCCAGTTAGCTTCATGACTGAGAAGGAATTTGAACCCTGGTCTTTCACTAAGGAACACTGGTGCTTTGAATTCCAAACTGAAATGAGAAAACTCAAGAAAACCAACTTTTGAGTTTCTGCAACTCCAGACACTTAGCAAAAATGGGTCACATGGACACATTGGCACCATTCAGGCAAGCTTGGTGGTCTGTGTTCAGTTGGTTGGATCACAAGTAAAGGTAAAGGTAAAGGACCCCTGACAGTTAAGTCCAGTCGCAAATGACTCTGGGGTTGCGGTGCTCATCTCACTTTACTGGCCTCGGGAGCCGACGTTTGTCCACAGACAGATTTTCCGGGTCATGTGACCAGCATGACTAAGCCACTTCTGGCGAAACCAGAGCAGCACACGGAAACACCTTTTACCTTCCCACCAGAGCAGTACCTATTTATCTACTTGAACTTTGACGTGCTTTCAAACTGCTAGGTTGGCAGGAGCTGGGACTGAGCAACAGGAGCTCACCCCATCGTGGGGATTCAAACTGTGGTTTAGACCACAGCACCACCCGCGTCCTGGATCACAAGTAGGAATTGTCAAATCTGTCCATTTTGGTTTCTCTCAGTTTCTTTCTCATATTAAAGTAACAGATCCCTAGTTTTAAACACTAGTAGAATACAGTGGACTCTCGGGTTCCGAATGTGATCCATGTGGGAAGCACGTTCGCAACCCACAGCATCAGCGAACAACAGCGCCGTGTCTGTGCACGTGCGGGTCGTGATTCGTGCGCTTCTGCGCATGTGAAAAGCACAATTTAGCGCTTCTGCACACACACAAGCATCGAAACCAGGAAGTAACCCATTCCAGTACTTCTGGGTTCAGTGCAGTGAGCAACCCGAAATGGTGGAACCTGAAGCACCTGTATCCCGAGTTATGACTGTACTGAATATTGTTCGGGTAACCTTGTCTCCCAAAATGCAGATATAATTCAAAAATTCATATCAGTTTTTGTATTAGCAATCCTGAGGATTCATTTTGGGTGGTGGTCTAGATTTAAAAAAAAAAAAATCAAAACCAAACCTCAATTGATGTAAATTCTACCAACTTTGTGCAAGGATTGTCTGTAATATTCATATTGAGGGTAAGGAGAAATGTTCTGCGTATTCATTCATAATTGTGTTTCAGCAGGTTAAAGAAAAGAACAGATGGGAGAAAATAACAAAGAAGAGCAAAATAAATCAAGAGTGATGGAATTCATTCTGCTTGGCTTCCCTGGGTCTTCACATTTCCAGCTAACAATCTTCATCATCTTTTTAAATATGTACATCTTGACCATTTTGGGAAATTTCTGTATTATCCTTCTAATAGTAACTAATCGCCGTCTCCATACTCCCATGTATTTCTTTCTTTGCAATCTCTCTTTCTTGGAAATATGGTACACAACAGCCTCTGTCCCAAAGATCCTGGCTATGTTCCTCGGAAGAAGCAGAAGCATCTCTTTTACAGGTTGCATTTTGCAGATGTACTGTATTTTTTCCTTTGGGTGCACAGAGCATTTCCTAATAGCCATCATGGCTTATGATCGATATTTGGCCATATGTTTTCCCCTTCATTACAGCACCATTATGGACATTCATCTTTCTAGCAAGTTGGCAGGAGGCTGTTGGCTTGGTGGGTTCCTTGCTATGTGTATACCAACCTATCTGCTCACAACATTGTCTTTCTGTGGCCCCAATGTTATCAATAATTTCTATTGTAACCTAGATTCCTGGATAGTTCTTTCCTGCACAGACACCCACTTTCTTGAGATAACAGCTTTTTTCACAGCTATATTTGTCATTGTAGGCTCCTGTGTGACAACCCTTCTTTCCTATATTTACATTATCCTCACCATCCTACGCATCCCCTCCAAAAAAGGACGACAAAAAGCCTTTTCCACATGTTCCTCCCATCTTGCTGTGGTGATTATTTGGTATGGCTCCACTATCTTCCTGTTTGTAAAGCCATCTAAACAGACCTCACTAGAAAGGACCAAAATAGTGAGCATCTTCAATCTTATTGTGGTGCCTCTTTTGAATCCTTTCATCTATACACTAAGAAATAAAGAGGTGAGGGAGGTGTTGAGAAAAGTATTGTGCAGGTGATTAACAAAACACAGATGTGAAGGGGAAGGGAAATAAATAAATAAAATCTGTATTAGTTGGCCTAGATTTTAGCAGCAGACAGTCTAGTTGTTAAGAGAGTTGCAGATGACTGGAGTAAGATTTCTGTTTGTGCATGTGCTCTCTCTCTCTCTCTCTCTCTCTCTCTCTCTCTCTCTCTCTCTTTCTCTCTCTCTCTCACACACACACTTTACATGTGCACTTGGATATCCCTAGGTGTGTCCACCCCACATATGATTCCATAAAACACCTTTCTATGAGAGAACTGAAACTTTGTGCAGAGTGTCAAACTGTGTGTTGTTCAAAGTGTATGCCTATCAAGCCAATAAATACTCTTCACACAAAGCTATGCAAAGGATTGGTTTATTGAAAGCAGTTACTAGAGACACCAACCAATTCAAATCAAGCTTGATTTCAGATTAAATCTCAGAATCACCACAACATTGTATAGCAATTTTATCTAAATCATTTTTCCTGTTTCCTGTGTTTGTTTGTTTGTTTGCTTGCAGCTAATGCATAGAGGGCCACTATGTGTGTTACAAAGCTATTTTTGTCACTCAAAAGAAAATGAACCATTTCTTTCTCTGGGACAACAGTAACTTCTCCACTAGCAGAAAACAAACAAAATGGCTTAATAATGAATTAGGAAGCTTCTTCCCCGGAATGATATACCCATTGACTTTATTTTGTCTATTTGGATAGATTTCCAAAATTGCTAATCATCACTGCTATGCCATCATTCATTGGGTGCAAACATTAAAACTGGGAAAGTTGTTTCTCACAAAAGGAATGTCCAGAACGGCACCTGCACAGCTTGCACTCTAAGAGGTTGGTTTTTTGGGGGAGTAGGGTAGGGCGATGCCCAGGGATGGCAGATACTAAAGATGGCCTTCCTTGCCTCACCCTAATAAAAAACCCTTTTACCTTTTACCTAGAGCATCTATAAACTGTTTAGACGCCATGGCTCAGTGATTGGTTCTGGCCATTGCATCCATCATCAAAATTGCCTCTAGTTATTTCTAGTTGTTTTTTCCTATCTTTTTAATATATATATATATATATATATATATATATATATATATATATTTAAACAAATCACATCTCTATAGAACTTCCAGTTTTTCAGCACAATTACATGTAAGTGGAATGCATAAAATAATACTTAAGGATTTAAAACCAGCTATGTTTTGAAGCAATCACCATCTTGCTTTTGTGCCATTTTTAACACATATTTATTTCCTTTTCATCATGATTCACAACACATTTACACAATATTTCTTACATGGGAAAAATTGCACAAAGGACTTTTTTCTGTTTCTTTTTAAGTGTTCTATGCTTAAGTATAGGAGGTTATGCTAGTTGGTCTTTAATACATATGGGGGTATAACATTGAATTATTACATTTGTGGTATATATGTGTGTGTGTTCTAAATAATATACATAACAAACAAACAATCCTAAATAAATTCTAAAGCATGTATTTATGTATTTCCCCCCCTTCATTTGGCTTTTCACAAAGAAGAATTACTCAATGCAAAGAAGTCAAAAATATACACAGTATACAAAATGCATCAATTATTAAAAAGGGCGAAAGGGTTGTTATACTGTCATTTAATTTCTTTCAAACCTGGTGCTAATCTTATGCAAAGGTCATACTCTAAATGTTTACATTGTTCAAGCTGCCTCAAAGGAATCAGCAAAGTAATTTCTTTAACTCAACTTTTATTCCTCTTCAAAAAGTTCACTTGGCTGACACTATCTCAGTTAGAAACAGCTTTCCTTTGGGAATAAATATTGTAGTGTGTGACATTCACTTTACATTTTAATGTCAATTGTAGTATAATGTCTAAGTCACTGCACTAGAATCAACTTTGATGTGTAATGGGACGTTAAATATACACCCAACGTTCATAATCTGTGATTCGTCTGCTTTTGATTTGGTGATGAAGTGATCAAACCTTAATTCAGAGTTAGTTTCTAAAATATCAAAAGTGGGAGGAGGATCAAATATACAGCTCCCCGGCCTGAAACGCTTTTAAATGAATTATTTGTAGCCTCTCGGAAAATCAAGAAATAGTTACATGGGACATTTTTTATAATGGTAAGCTATTTTAAATTTATCTTTAATAAGTTTGATTTCAGAGGTTCATATCACAGCACTTTTATTTTATTCAGCATGTTTTATTTCAAGTTATAGCCATTCAGTGTTACATCTATCTGCGGATCTTTTCATAGTTTTCACTAATTTACCCTAAAGGCAGGTAATACTAGTAAATCTTTAGGACATTTCAACTCAGATCCTAGTAACACCTGTGTTTTTTTATGCTTGTTTATTTTGCCCGGTGGCTTTGTGGCCAAGTGTCTGCATGTTCTAACATGATAAAACTCCAGCAACTCCCATGGTCAAGAAGCTTTGGAACCTTCTTGATCATGGACCTTTTGAAAGTAAGAAAGAGCTTGGGATCAGTCTAACTCACACATGCATACCCATGATTGCATGATTGCCACCTTGTGTGAATGGGCAATGGAAGGCATATCAGGGGAATCAGGACACATATCCAGCTGTTGGCAAATGAAGAAAATATATATGCAAGTGTTGCACATAGTATCTTTGAAACTGCTATAACATAACGGTTACCATTACCACATGTTGCAAGAGTGATTTTCATTAGTTAATCATTAATTGGATGGAGAAGTAACTGGCACATTGTGATTTGCTCATTTGAGCTGAAGAAAGTGATGAACAGCAAACTCCAAAGCACATTCACTCAGAAGTTAAGTTTCCTACGAGCATTTCCTCAGTGCTTTCTGTTTGAGTAAGTGTGTATATGATTGTGGCCCCAATGAAATTCATGTTTTGATTATTAAGACTCTGCACACACTACATAAGAGTAACCTCCACTGAAGGTACTGCAACTTATATCTAAATAACCAATGTGTATGACTGCATTCATTTCAGTAGAATGGTAAGCAACTGTGTAAAAATGAAAGGCAGAATGATCACTTCAGTTGATTTCCCTGTTATTTGGATTGCAGAGCCTCCAAGTGTCCCTATTTTGCAGGGACGTCCCTGATTTAGAGAAGCCATCCCAATTTCTCATTTGATCCTGGAATGTCCCACTTTTCCTTAGGATGTCCCTATTTTCATTGGAGAAATTTGGGGGGTATGGAGTTAGGCAACCCCCAAACTGTCTGAAAGCAATCCTTTTAAAGGGAAGGGTTTTTTTAATGTTTAATGTTTTATTATGGTTTTTATATATGTTGGAAGCTGCCCAGAGTGGCTGGGGCAACCCAGTATGATGTGTGGGATATAAAAACTATATTGTGCAATATACTGATTATATGCTGTGAAATCCTATTCATAATTATTCAGAAGTTGGATTGTGATATATGTGTGGGTATTGTCATATGTGTGGGGGCCCTGTTTCCACCAGGCAATTCATGGCAATATAGTATTCCTGTTAAAGCACTGGATTGCCCCAGATTATTCTGATTTTCCACAGCGTTGCTTAAGCAATTTGACTCCAATTGAATATGACCTGGTGGGTTAAACTTCCTTACCTGGTGGAAATTGTGTATCTTTGAAAGATGCAGTGTAGTTCTTGACAGTTCTGAAGGGAAATGCATAAATACTTTTTTGAAAGCATTTCAAATGAAATGAACAGGAACTGAAAGGAACTGAAATTAAGGATAAAAATGTATAAAAATACCTCTACTCGTTCACACTGCACAATAGTACATAGCACTGGACAAAATTTTCTGCTATAAATGTCTCCTCTCAAATATACAAGAAAAAGCAAGTCCTCTTAAATGAATATTCCTTCAGAACATGGGAGGGGGAATTGTGTCTTTATTGAGCTGTGATAAATATATTGCATGGCCAGGCGAAGACCCCCCGACCCCAGGCGACACCTGGGTGGAGTAATGACACATGACAACATGTTATGGGATTAATATTGGCCATAATAAACTTTCAGATGTAGGGAGACCTTGACTTAGGCATTGGGCGTTTATTTCTCCCAGTCCCCAGCCGAGGATCTGGGGAACACCAGGGTTATGTAATCTGTGTGGGGTTAGGGCTGGCTCCGGAAGACGTATGTTTAAGCAGAGAGGCCCCCCCCCCCCATTTCACTGCAACACAGGGTAGAGCACTGACAACATTTCAGCGTATGGCCAGTGACTCCCCTCATCACAACCCCTTTAACGGGGAAGCCTGGGATTGCCGCCACGGGGGGGGGGGGGCATGAGTCACCGCTCCCCCCCCCTGCCATTTAGGGAAGATAGACTAAAGCATTCCACCCAAGGCCTGAAACCGCCAAAGTTGTGACATTTTGCTGTGGGGAAGGCAAAACCTGCCAATGCAGGGAAATTTCTCCCTGGTTCTTCAACAGCAACCATTAATGACTGCAGTGGTGCCTGCATACTTGTAAAGAAGAGGTAACCTGCAATAAGAAGGCATAAACTGAGGGAGGGTCAGGCGGGAGCTGACTGAGGGCTCCCAGTTAAGTTCCACCCTCTATTGTGTGTGCAGGGCGGTCCCAATCCTACCTGGCCCATTCCCCCTGGCAACGTCTCCCCAGCTGGGATTGGTTAATTGTTTAAGGTTACACGGGAACCTCCAGGTATCCAGCTTGGGGAGGCAAAGGTGGGCTGCATTGCGGAGAATCGCGCAGGCTTGGGGGGAGGCTGTGCATGACCGCACAAACAGTGCCCCCCATTTCATGTGGAGAGTAGCCATTTCCATTACAATGTTATTTTCATCCAAATTGATTTAATGGCTTTATTATTATTTGTTGAGTCCAGATGCTCATCATGGCATTACAGACTTGGGAAAAATTGCAGGTTTTGTTGTCAGAGAAATGAATAGGAGTAAAACGGAGAGAAAACAACAATTTTTGTGTCCATATTTTGACTTATTGAAATATGGCAACCCTACCTTACTCCTATATCCATATGATAAAGCTACAGAACTACAATCATTTGCATGCTTGTGTAGGAGTAAACCACATCAAATAAATTAATCCAGGGGCTTCTAACTGACCATGTATAGGATTTCAGGGTCTATACTAAAAATTACTGGCCTGTTACAAAATGTGTACTAGGACCAAACTCCAAATATTTTTCCAGATCCCTGGTGGATATGAGGCCATAGCAGCTCATGCTGGATGGCAACCCTCTCTCAGTGTGCCTGCACAGCCCCTAACTTGACATTGTATATATACCCAGCATCAGCCAGATAAGTTGTAGCAGTTTTAGGACAGTGATTCCACAACTCTGGACAACAACACAGGCTACTAATTATTGTTTCTTCTCTATTTAGTAACATAGTACATAGGATATTCTGAAAGAAGCAGCTAGAAATACTTTCTGTGGTCTGAATTGTACTTTTATTTTATTCCATATAACTGTAACCATTTTACTGTTGTTGTAGTTGTTATTGTTTCTCTTCTCTTTGTTATAATTCTTTTGTTGCATTCAGATGCTCATTTTACTAGAAAACAATCAAACAACCATCACAGAATTTATTCTCTTGGGATTCGGGAATCTTCATGGTCTACAAATCCTTCTATTTGTGACATTCTTGGCTATCTACCTGATTACAGTCTCTGGCAACATCCTCATATTGATTACTGTATCACTCAGCCGAGGCCTTCACACACCCATGTATTTCTTCCTGTTAAATTTCTCTTTCCTGGAGATATGGTATACAACCTCAGTTGTCCCAAAGATGCTGAAGACTCTTCTTAAAGTACGTGAAGCCATCTCCTTCTCTGGTTGCATTACCCAGTTTTATTTCTTTGGCTCCATGGCAGTCGTTGAATGCTATCTCTTAGCAGTGATGTCTTATGATCGGTACTTAGCCATCTGCAATCCACTTCGCTACACAACCATCATGAACATCAAAGTCTGCTTTCAGATGGCAGCTGGTTCCTGGATAAGTGGATTCCTGACTCCCATAGTGACTATCGTTCTAACTTTCCGATTGCCGTTCTGTGCCTCCAATGAAATTGACCATTTCTTCTGTGATTTAAGCCCTATTATAAAGCTCTCCTGTGCTGACCCTCATATAGCAGAGATGACCACATTCATTTTAGCATCCATGGTGACAATGGTCCCCTTTCTTCTCACTTTGGCTTCATATGCCAAAATTATTTTGACTGTTTTGAGAATTCCATCTGCCAAAGGGAAGCAGAAAGCTTTCTCCACATGTTCCTCTCACCTCATTGTGGTGACACTGTTCTATGTCACTTTAGGTACTGTTTATGCAGCCCCATCAGCAAAACAGTCACCCATTCTCAATAAACTCTTCTCTTTGTTGTACACTGTCATCACACCCATGTTCAACCCCATGATCTATAGTCTGAGAAACAAAGATGTCAAAGAAGCCCTGTGGAAACTCATCTATAAAGAACCTTATTGTCCATGCATGGCCACCACTGTGGAACCAGAGGCAGCATATAAGGGAACCCCAATAGAAGTGGCAATAGACCAGTGATCCTTACTTCTAATAAGTGAGGTATTGTTTGCTTTGAAGGGACAATTTACTCATTCATCCCAATCGTTTAATTTTAGAAAGATTTAGTATTAATTTATATTGCGTTTCTGCATAGGCAATTACTTGGGTCTATAAATCAGGGATTCCAAGCCATGTGGCTGCCAAATCTCCTTCCCACACCCACACCCCAAATGCCAGGGCTATATGGAGGCAGAATAGATGTAAAACACTTTAATCAGAATTGGAATTAAAGGTATAATAATTTTTTTTCTTTAATTGCTCCTTCTATTCAGAGCCAGTATGGTGTAGTGGTTAAGAGTGGTGGACGTGTAATCTGGTAAACTGGGTTTGCTTCACCGCTCATCCACATGCAGCTGTTGGGTGACCTTGGGCTAGTCACACTTCTCTGAAGTCTCTCAACCTCACTCACTTCACAGTGTTTGTTGTGGGTGAGGAAGGGAAAGGAGATTGTTAGCCACTTTGGGACTCCTTAAGGGAAGTGAAAGGTGGGATATCAAGTCCAAACTCCTCCTCCTCCTCCTCCTCCTCTTCTTCTCTGTTCTACATTCTACTGTTCCTCATTTTCAATTGAACTAGAATGTCTAACAATGACATAATATATGCTGTTTGCCATAACATACAGTCCGTTTAGCCAAATTGCTTCCCCCACTAATCTCTCAAGGTTACACTTAGACATAAAATGTTTTGATGCATTTTGATGTTATTAAAAGTATGTTTCCATCAATATTTTTTCTTTGTTTGGTCTTACATTGATATGAAAATCAAAAATATATAAAAATTAGGGCTGCCTTATGACCAGATTTACCCGGACATTACTGGGATTTCAAAGGTGGAATTGATATCTGGGGAGGATTTTCTGAAAGGAGACACCTTGTCAAGTCAATGATACAAAGGTGTTTCATTGGCGTTTTTGTAAGAGGGGGGGAAAAAGCTCAACAATTTTATTATGTTGATTAGAGAGAGCTGGTGTTTTAGTAGCATCCAATGTAGAAGAAAAATAAACACTAAATTAATATAAAATGAAGAGGCAGTTTATAATTAGCATAACCCTGGTTCACCAAACTATAGAAACAAATATTTAAATCTTCAGTTAGTTCTTCGTATTAGCTGTTCCCTTTTGTTCAATTCAGGCTTCAACAAAATAATGTAGCATTTGGGAGAAAAGATGCAGACCAACAATCCCACACTGGAGGCTAAGATAGAAAAGATCTCCACAGCTACCATGTATTTCCCCTTGGTGCTCAAGTAGGTTGGAACAAAGGATAACCACACACTGCAAAACACTAACATGCTAAAAGTGATAAACTTGGCTTCATTGAACGTGTCGGGTAACTTCCTGGCAAGGAAGGCCAAAGTGAAGCTGGCAATGGCCAGGAAACCAATATAGCCAAGGACACAATAAAACATAATCACAGTCCCCTCATTACATCCAAGTATTATTTCTTCAGCCATTGAGTGTACATCAGCCTCTGGCAATGGGGGAGAGATTGCCAGCCACACAATGCAAATGCCTCCTTGTATAAGGGAGCAAGAAAGTACAATGGAATTGGCCAGCCTCTTTCCCACCCATTTCCTCATTTTCGATCCTGGCTTGGTGGCCATGAAAGCCAGAACCACAGTGAGGGTTTTTGCCAGCACACAAGAAACAGCCACTGAGAAGATGATGCCAAAAGCAGTTTGCCGGAGGAGACACGTCACCTTCTGAGGCTGTCCAATGAATAGCAGTGCAGAAAGGAAGCAGAGCAGGAGGGAGAGGAGGAGCGTGTAAGTGAGCTGCCGGTTGTTGGCTTTGACAATGGGAGTGTTGTGGTTCTTCATAAATGTGAAGAGGACTAGAACGGTGACCAAAGAACAGGAAAGAGCAGAAAGGGCTAAACTGATCCCCACAGGTTCTTCAAAAGCCAGAAAGCTTATTTCCTTGGGAATACAGAAATTATGGTTTTTATTTGGGTATGTTTGGTCTGAACATGTAGCACAGTCACTCGTATCTGAAAAGGAAAATATTTGGCATAATCTCACAAACATGCCGTTAATCTCAAGAGCAGCCAATTTTACAATTTAAATTGGAGAAGAATAAGTTATTCATCCTGTAAAATGTAGTGTGACTACAGTAATTAAGGCTGAGTCTTTCTAAAGTGGAAAGTTTCAAATTCTTCCCAGCTTTAAGGTTTTAAGCAGCCATTTTTTTTTAACTGGAAAACCAAGCAAACAGAAATGATACCACAGAGCCCTGCTATTCATGTTTGCTTATTGCACTAGTAATCTGTATTTCAGTGCTTCTACCAAGGCTGTTATACACATGCAATTCAAATTAGCTGACAAGAGCAATTGAAATACAACATATGGCTGGAAGGAAGTATATCTTGTTATAACGTTAAAAGACCCCTGACAGTTAAGTCCATTCACGAACAACTCTGGGGTTGCGGCACACAACTTGCTTTACTGTCTGAGGGAGCTGACATTTTTCTACAGTCAGTTTTTTTCGGGTCATGTGGCCAGCATGTCTAAGCCGCTTCTGGTGAAACCAGAGCAGTGCACGGAAACGCCGTTTACCCAGTGGTGGAGCTTCATGCTTCAGCACCAGGAGGCGGAGAGCAGGCGGGTGTGGGGTTGGCGCATATCCTGGGGATGTGGTGCCCAGGGTGGGAGAGAGGGCAGCTGTGATGGCACCCCACCAGGATCGTGCTGCCAGGGGCGTTGTGCTCCCCCCGCACTCCTCTTCCTCTGCCAGTGCATTTACCTTCCCACCAGAGCGGTACCTATTTATCTACTTGTACTTTGATGTGCTTTCAAACTGTGAGGTTGGCAGGAGCTGAGACCGAGCAACAGGAGCTCACCCCGTCGCGGGGATTCGAACCACCAACCTTCCGATCAGCAAGCCCTAGGCTCTGTGATTTATACCACAGCACCACCCACGTCCCTTATACCTGCACCCCTTAAATAATTCCTGCAATTTCAGCACATTAAGTTACAACACAAATACAGTGGTACCTCTGGTTGCGGACAGGATCCATTCTGGAGCTCCGGTCAGATCCAGAGGTTTCCGCAAACGGAGGGACCGCTTCTGCGAGTACACACACAGCAAAAACCCAGAAATATACTTCCTGGTTTGCTGCTTACATATCCCAAAGTTTATGTAAGCGGAGGAATATGTAAGCGGAGGTATGGCTGTACAATTTTACAGGTTAACAAAATTGCAAATGCATTTAGTACTGAATGCTAATGACATGGAAGTGGTAAAGAAACCTCCCTCTAAATTTTGCATCTACTGTTACATCTTTTAAAAGGCCACATAAAAAAATCAAAATTATTAGCTAACAATGTTTGGAAAATGGAATAAAGTGTTATCTGAATGCAGTCCTAGTGTATACACACATCCGTATGCATTTTTAGCTTTGTTTCTCTGAATTTCAGGCAATTTTCCTCTTTCTATATGCATTATTGCTTACCCTTCTGGTCTGAAATTTTCCCTTCTGGGCAGGGGATGCAGTCGTAGCAACAAAATGGCTTCCCTTCCTTCATTTTCTTGCTTGAACCAGGATTGCACTGCTCACTGCATAGAGAAATAGGCCTTGCCTAATCCATGAAGGAAAAAAGAGAATCTAGAGCTTGGAATCCTTGAGAACGTGTAGGTGGTCAACCATAAATTGTTACCTTAATTTTAACTGAACTTTTGGTCACAATATAAAAGTGTTGATGCAGGTGCACCTTGTCTAGAATGCACTTATTTTAAGCAGGTAACCTGTTGCCATTTTCTCGAATTGAGGCAGTTTGGAGAAGATGGAGAGAGTGTGTGTTGATTGTTCAAAGCTGCTTTCAGAAACAGAAGGGTGGTCATTAATGGTGGCTGCATTCCAGGAAAAAGCAATTTACTGCTCCCCTGCATCTAGCACAGGTTTCCCCAACCTCACCCCTCCACATATTTTTGGCCTACAAGTCCCATAATCCCTAGCTAACAGAACCAGTCAGGGTTGATGGGAATTGTAGTCTCAAAACATCTGGAGAGCCAAGGTTGAGGAAGCCTGATCTAGCACCTGAAACAATTATCTAATGCTGCCTTATGATCTTGCCAATTCCACAATTAAGGACAGTGCTTATGGCCATTTTGTTCCATCTGAATAATATAATTCCATTAATAGTCTCAACCCCAATTTTCAATCAATTTTCAGAAGAACAGCTTTTATAAAAGCAACATGCATTTATAATGGCATGGACTGTACTCTCACTTTGTCACTGAGACTACCCAATATAGTGGGGCAGCTGGAATCAATGTGTTACAGAGTATTAATTGTTGTCTTGATAGAAGCAAGCGGGAAATAAAGATTTCCCCTTCAGAGGGTAGAAGACAACTATGAGGAAAGGCTAACTGGTTTGTTCACCACCCTCCCTCTTACTGCAAAGACTTCAAACAGCTGTCAGCAATTATTGCATGTATCAAATACTTAAAGGTTACATATAGTTTAGTCCTATGGATGAAATTTGAATTTTAACTATTTTGGGTGATATTCAGTGATGTAGTAATCTGAGCAGCCTCACTGAAATCAGTGTGTGTGTTTGGATTCCCAGGTGCATGATGCCTGCAGCTCAGTGAGGGGGAAACCAGTAATAAGATGGTTAATGGGTTGAAATAGGCCAAAACATTATTTATTACAGATGTAGGTTTTGGCAAAGTGATTGGGAATGTAACTAGTATTAAGGAATGCACCTCCTGGTTGATACGCAAGGTAGGATCAATCCTAACCGGAAGTGGGCCACTGACATGCACCAGGTGTTAGGATCCTGCCAGGAATGTCATTGGAAATGATGCTATGGCCCACGGGGGTCATTTAACCAACCCACGGGTCTCCCCTGAACAGAGCCACCCACTCGGTGAGTCCTCACTCACTGCGCTAAAGAAGCGCAGCACATCTTGGTGACTCGCACTCAAGCACTTGCACAATCCAGCCCATGGAGGGATCTCCACTGGAGTGAACCGCCACAGGCAAGGTAAACCTTGCCAACCACTGCTATGGCCCATCGGCCCCAATGTGGGCAGACAGACAATAACCCTTCCTGGGTGGGTGGTGAATCTGGTGGGAATCCAAGAAGTGGGACTCCAGGTGTGATTCTATTTTACAGGGCGGCAAGCCCACCTTCCTACAGGCACCTAATTGGCCTATTTCAACAGACCAATGTCTATATAGCTAGGCGGAGGGAATGTGCATCCCACCCCCAGTTGCGCAGGAAGGGAAACATGGTCCCTGGGATCATGCTGTGGCCTTACCGGACAGCAAATGCTGCTTCTGCAGAACCCCAAGTAAACAGAGACTGACCTCAAGTAATGATAATCATTTTACATATATTCAATGTAAAGGATGCATATTTTTTGTTCCTCCAACAACTTCAGGACTTAAAATACTGATAATTTGATTGTACCTGATTAAACCACTTGTGCCATGTTATAGCATCCTCATGGATGGTGAACATCTTCCCTGAAGATGTCTGGGGATCCATTCTCCCAACTTTAACTTTACGAAATGATTGGTTTTGCGAAGCAATCCAATTAATAACATCAAGCCCAGCTTCCAACTCCCCCTTCTGGTTGAAGGAAACTGTGTCTCCCACACTATTATTAAATGACACTGCTCTGAGGAAATGATGAAACTAGATTTTGAAAAGAGAGGTATACGTCAGTCTTACAAATAAAGACAATGTTAACTGCATCTCAAAAGGACCAGAACCATCACAGCGAAAGTTTACTGCACTATTTTGACACCAATTTATGGCACATGGTCTCAAGGGAAATCTGGCCACATTACCTGCCATAGCTGATAAACCTGAGATGTCAGCTTCTTATTGTCTTCCAGTAATCTTGAATTGAGTCTGGATGAGAACATGGCATGGACAGCATGGGCCATGGCATAAACAGCATTGTATATACAGTAGCTATGGCCCGTCATGCTCATTTCAAAAAAAGGTGTAGGAAGCATTTCCAGGTTCTCCTCTCCAGTGCAAATATTCGGATCCATAACATCTGTGACTGTACTAGGGAAGACACAAGCAAAGGCTTGTTGCCAGAAGTCCTTGATGAAATAATCACCATCTGTGTTGGAGGGACTTATGTGTTCAAGAAATTTGTGAAATTCTGGTAGAGCATTAGAATGAATTGTGAAAGACAGAGTCCCATGGATTATTTGTGTATCCCAAGTCCTTTGAAAAACTGCAGAAGTCAGCTCCATCTGGGCTGTCATTATCCACACTTTACCTCTTGCAACCTCTCCCATCTCTTCTTCTTCTGATAAATATGGAAACCATCTAAGAAATATCATTGAGTAAGATTCTCCGTAGAGGACCATTACATTGGCTTTGCTACCCATTATTTTATCACATATTTTTGCACACTCCTGTATCATGTCTTTTAGTTCAGTGATGAAAGATACTTTGGGGATTCTTTCTATGAAGGCAAAACAGATACCACTAGAGGAAAACATTGGAACCACTGTTTGCAAAAATTGTTCTCCATTCTCAAGTTCCATCGTAAGGAGCCCAATCCATGTCCACTTGAAATGCAGAAGTAAGGAGAGAATCCCCTCATACTGAAGGGCTTCTTGGGGGACCATTTGGTAGAAGGAGAGGCCTGGAGTTTTATCATGCATGATGGGAGCAGGACCATATGTGAGCTACGTGGAGGAGGGTGCAGAAAAGGAACAGAATGAATAGGAATGCTTTAATGGATATATCCAGTGAGTTTTTCTGCAACATTTAAAAATGTAGAGCAGCACAACAAGCAAAACTATGAGAACTACCTTATCCCACATGTCCCTATGTGACTGCTATAATATATGTTCTGCGTTTGTAAGAAGATTGGTTAGTTTGGCAATGTCTTCACCTTGAAACTCCGTGCCTGTTTTAGATCAAGCAGTCGGCTTCACTGTGGTCTTTTTAATTGCTGCTGAACACATTTTTGTTTAAATTAGCCCTCTCAGTTGCTTAGAAAGCTGAGGTAAATTTATATTGTTGCAGTATTCTAAACTTTATATGTTTTAAAGTTTGGTTGTGAGTTTTTTTTTCTTTTTTCTTCTTCTCTTAACTGCTTTTGAGGTTTCATTTGCATTCAAGTGGTTTTAAGTAATAATAAGTAAACAAATTGTCATGGCGTATGGAGTTGGGTCCCTATGCTTCAATTAATGATTGTAAAATATTTATTAAGACTTGTGTTCTATTTCAGTTATGAATGGATGCTCTCAAATGAAATTGAGAGAGCTGGAGCTTGAGCACTGTATATATGACTATTGATAAAGGAGATGAATGACCTTTGCTTCCCTGGTGTCACTTGTATATTCTTGCCCAAAAGATTTGTGGCTGATTTCATATATTTCTCAATAATTGTCTTCTATGAAGATTAACAAAGGTGCAACTCTGTTAAACCACATTGTTCTCTGCTCTGAGTTAATGCATCTAACCTCCTTTTGGTGAGTGCCTGGCTACATTCAAGCTGATCCTCAATTTTCTATAAGCTCAGATGATGAAAAAACTAGAGGAATGAAAAAGTATGTTGCTTTGTTTTTCTTAATTGTATTAATAAATTCAGGATTTTTTATTTAAGGTTATGCTTTATTCACAATACCAGTTTACATATTTTAGCATCTAAGCCATAAAGTGAAACATGGTTGACAATACAAACATTAAGAGAAAACCTCCTTAAACCCATAGTGCGCAGCACAGAGACTGTTTTACCTGTGGAATTTTGTAGATATCCAAGACTGTTGCTGCATAAAGAGAGGTTAGGGGATCAAGTCCCCCAATGACACCTATCAAATCATTCTGAGTGTCACATTTGTAGTTCGGGACGAATCTGTCTGGGCTGGACGTAAGGAGCAGTGTGGCATGATAAGTCCCCCTTGCAATGAAATAGCTGTCAAAGATGTGGAAGCCCAAAGTGGTATTAGGTAACATCTGAGGGTTGCCATTGATCTCCTTTACTGCAAATGCCAAGGCCAGGATGTGCTGGTAATTCTTAGGCGCCATGCTAGAATAAGAATTGCAATCTGCATCAGAAAGATATCTTACATTGTGTAAAATTAGAATTACAGCATTTTAACCAATATAATAGTAATAATAATAATAATAATAATAATAATAATAATAATAATGTTGAAACCAGCAATCCTGCTTTTTTTATTGGCCAAAATCTGAAATTTTGTATCTTGCTTTTCTAAAGTAGAAACACCATCCCTGTATTGGCCAAAAGAAAATTCAACATAATGCTTGACATCTTTCCCAGAAGTGAGAATGGATTCAGGTCTCATACTCAATTTTGGCCAAAGGACTGCTCATCAAAAATATTTGACTTGAAAAAATAAAATGTATAATGTAAATTGCATATTTAACTTTAAACCTGTGATTCTAACATTCACTTAATGTATAACAATAGGTTGTATTCATGACAGTAATCTTATGTAGGGCATGCATTTTTAAAGGCAATACTCTTTTCCCATAAGAGATGCTTAAAGGAAAATAACAAGGTTTTGTTTTTGGTAGCCAACCATTCTGAGCCATTAATCAGCATTTCACCTAATAATGGAAGTATTAGTGGTCAATAACCAAAACAATAAATTATCTAGTGCAGGGGGAGAGGATGGAGAGGATGTGAATATGAGATCAATAAGTACCATTATCAGGAATATATGAAGGTAAAAAAAAATGAAGAAGAAGATGATTTAGGAATTAGGATTTAATTTCATTTACAGAATAATAGACAATGGTTTTTAAAATTAATAGATATGCAGTTAGAATATTCAGGCTTATATGTCAATTAAATAAATTAATCATGATTATAGTCCTCCTTATTTTATTGTTATGGGGAACAGGAAGTTTTAACCCATTCAGTATACCACTAATTGCATTGTTATTATTTTTCTATGATCACAATAATTAAACTTAGCATTTTGCATATTGCCCTTGCAACAAAACAAAACAATACTCAACAACAAATTGACCAAAGGAAAGGCAAAACTATTTGATTTTTTTCCCTAATGTGAAGTCCATTCATTTAATACATTTGGTGATCTATGCAACATCTTCATCTGTTTTCCTAAGATTGTGGAACACTGGCAGATGAGGTCTCTGTTCTCATTCATTCAGACAATGGATTCATCTCATTTATGTATCCTCAATTTTCTCTCAACTGCTTCTCCTTCTACAGCTGGGCATTTGGGAAATTACCTGTTTTAATGTTTCTATTCTTTTTTTGAAAATAACAGAAGGTACAGAAGAAAAAATCAGTAAGGCACAGCTGCCAGATTTGAGTTCTGGGGCTGACTAAACAAAGGGACAAAGGAAGAAGTCCTTACACCAGCTCTTCGGGCAATACCTGTGGGGGATCTTCAGCGAAGGCTAAGGCATTAGAGACGATGTAGCTGTGAGAAGCTATGCCACCAAGGATGAGGTCTCCTGACTGGTGATACTTGTGAAGTGGAGGGTGTGGATCATGAACATGACACTTCACAATGTGAGCCTTGCATGTTGTGTGAGGTGGCAGTACAAAAAGCACCACCAGAAATATCAGCATCCTGAGTGCAAGGAAAAATCCCCACTCAAGGGATATTACACTATGTCCACTGTCAACTCCCTTATTAGTCTATAGTTTGAAAGGCAAATATAAATGCTCATTCAGCTTGTAAAGAAGCCTGAACCCTGAATAATATATATTGTTAATCTCTAGGAGTAGCTCTAAACTCTAATTGGTATATTTACTAAATACCATGTTTCAAATTCTTTCCTATTCAGATTCCACAGGGAGTTTGATAGGCAGCAGAATTAATTATTGCCATTTTTGCAATGACAGGGTTTCACTGTGGAATAGCAGAAGGGAGCTAGTTTGTCACATCTGAACAAATTTCCTCCCCAATTAGTCAGGCATCTAAAAGAGCAAGTCATCTGATGAAGATCACCATTGTCTGGAGTTGGAAAACACATGGACATGTCTTAGGAGGACCACACTGAAGTTTCACACAGAACTTCATTAGCTTTTTCTGGGAGATCTCAAATGTCCTCTCCTAGATTGGAAATGGGAGGAAACTGCTGGCGGGAGGAATTATAAGTCACAGTGGGGTGGTGTCATTTACCTTTAACAAAGATAAGCTTCTCCAATCAGCAGGTCAATTGCTTTCAGAAACCCAGCTGCTGAGCCCTTTGCCTGGTTCCTTGCAACTTCACTTCTAACAGTGAGGGAGCCACCAGAAGGCCCTCAGAACTGGAGTTCCATGTCTGGGCTGAGCGATGGGGGTAGAGGCACTTTGAATTGTGGTCAGAAACCTAATGGGGACCAATGTACATCTTTTAGGATCGCCTTTACATGGTCCAGGTGGCTGCTCCCAGTCACCAGTCTAGCTTCCACCTTATGGATTAGTTTTAGTTTCTCTGTTTACTTCACATGTAGTCCACGTATAGCACACTGAAATAGCCCAAGTGGGAGATAACCAGAACATATTCCTCTCTGGCGAGACAGTGGCTTAGAGAGGTAGAGTCTCAGCCAGTGTATCAGATGGAGCCGGTAGACAGTGGTCCTGGGTGTAGAATTAACCTGCACCTTCATAGACAGCTGTGAGTCCAAAATGATCCCCAGGTCATTCACCTGATCCTTTAGGGGCACAGTAGCCACATTCAGAACTTCTGCGCACCTCTGAAAATTGTGTTTTATTACTTTATTAGAACACTTTAGACAGCTGTAATTTAAGAAGGAGGTATCTTAAGGTGGCCTTGAAGGGTGAGCTTGTTTAGCCCATGCTTGTCTGTAGCTATTTTAGTGAATTGAGGCTAACATCTCCGATTTTGATCTGATATTTTGGGAGATATTGTTGGCAATTTAAAGCTTGCAATATGTTTTCAGCTTTTTGTGCTGCCTTTTCTTTTTGATACTTTGAGGACTTGACAATTTTGGGAGTAGTTGGCTTGACAGGGCTCCCTGCCACTCTGTTTATATTCTGTTCCCTAGCATCTGCAGTTGACCTTCTGCTATGACTCCTCAGAATAATAAAGAAGGAGCAAAGCAAAAAGGGAAATCTGTGTTTAGCAAGCAACATTCCCCTACACTTGTTTCCTCCTCTGATGAAGAGGGGTCTGTTTTGTCTTCTCTCTTGGTGTGTTTGGATGCCTTAAAGAGAAGAGCAGCTGATTCCTTTCCATTGATAGCACTGGTTTCCTTGTGTGCATAGGGAGCTATGTCTCAGACAGTTACTAAGCATATTGAGACTATTTTATGGGGCTATAAGGAGACGGGGAGGAACAACATAGGCCTTCCTATTCACCTTCATGTTGCAGCCTTGGAATGGGAGGCCATTTCGGTTACCGTAAAAGCTGCAGTATTAAAATGAAATAGCCCAGATTCATTCTGCTCACATGTAAATATCCTGATGAATTGAACATTACTTACCCCCAGGTAAAGGTTTAGCCTTGCAGCCCTGACTTCAGAGTTTGAGAAAAACAAAAATGCTTAATTGCTCTAAATGATAGAGTTATGGCATCATTTGTCTCTTAACCATCTGAGCCCTAATATGTTAACAAAGTCTCCTGTAGAATAAAAAGTCTAAACTCTTGTGAAATGAAGAGTCAGTTTATAATTAGCATAATTGTAATTTAATAGCAAGATAGGAAGACAAAATCATTTAATTCTTCAGTTGGTTCTTCGTATTAGCTGTTCCCTTTTGTTCAATTCAGGCTTCAACAAAATAATGTAGCATTTGGGAGAAAAGATGCAGACCAACAATCCAGCACTGGAGGCTAAGATAGAAAAGATCTCCACAGCTACCATGTATTTCCCCTTGGTGCTCAAGTAGGTTGGAACAAAGGATAACCACACACTACAAAACACTAACATGCTAAAAGTGATAAATTTGGCTTCATTGAATGTGTCGGGTAACTTCCTGGCAAGGAAGGCCAAAGTGAAGCTGGCAATGGCCAGGAAGCCAATATAGCCAAGGACACAGTAAAACATAGTCACAGACCCCTCATTACATCCAAGTATAATTTGTCCAGACACTGAATGTACATCAGTCTCTGGCAACGGAGGAGAAATTGCCAGCCACACAATGCAAATGCTTCCTTGTGTAAGGGAGCAAGAAAGTACAATGGAATTGGCCAGCCTCTTTCCCACCCATTTCCTCATTCTGGATCCTGGCTTGGTGGCCATGAAAGCCAGAACCACAGTGAGGGTTTTTGCCAGCACACAAGAAACAGCCACTGAGAAGACGAGGCCAAAAGCTGTTTGACGGAGGAGGCATGTCACCATCTGAGGCTGTCCAATGAATAGCAGTGCAGAAAGGAAGCAGAGCAGGAGGGAGAAGAGGAGAGTGTAGGTGAGCTGCCGGTTGTTGGCTTTGACAATGGGAGTGTTGTGGTTCTTCATAAATGTGAAGAGGACTAGAATGGTGACCAAAGAACAGGAAAGAGCAGAAAGGGCTAAACTGATCCCTGCAGGTTCTTCAAAAGACAAGAAGCTTATTTCCTTGGGAATACACAAATCTTGGTTTTTATTTGGGTATGTTTGTTCTGAACATGTGGAACAATCACTCATATCTGAAAAGGAAAATATGTGGCTTAATCTCACAAACATGCCTTTAATCTCAATAGCAGCTGATTATACAATTTGAATCTATACCCCTGTTGTGATTAAATATCACGTAATCTCCCTCCTATTTCTAAACACATTATTGCTTACCCTTCTGGTCTGAAATCTTCCCTTCTGGACAGGGGATGCAATCATAGCAACAAAATGGCTCCCCTTCTTTTGCTTTCTTGCTTGAACCAGGACTGCACTGCTCACTGCATAGAGAAATAGGCCTTGCCTAATCCATGAAGGAAAAAGGAGAATATAGATCTTGGAGTCATTATGGGGATGGCTAATTTTAAATTATCTTATTTTAAACTGAACCTTTAGTCACCACATAAAAGTGGTGATACAGGCTGACCTTGTCCAGAATGCACTCATTGTGAGAAAGGAACCATGTGCCCTTTCTCAAAGTGAGACAGTGAGGAGGATGAGGAGAGGGTGGGCATTCAATGCAGAAGGCTGTTTTCATAAACAGAAGGCTGGTCATTTATATTAGCTGCATTGCAGGAAATAACCATTTATGGCTCCCCTGTATCCAGCAGCTGAAAAAATGATCTAATTGTGCCTTACAATAGTGGCAATGCCACAGTCAAGGAGCATGGTCATGTCCATTTTGGTCTATTTGAATTATTTAACTCCTGTCTCATTGCCAATATTCAATATACAATCAATTATAGGAATAAATATTTTTTTAAAAACAAGCATTTGTGATGGTATGGGGTCAGGATGCTGTCAGCGGTTCCCGAATGGTTACCCAGGAAAATATAAAGACAAGGAAAGGTTTATTACAGTCCTTTTTTATTTCAGACTTTAGAGAGAGGCTATAGAACCCTGCCTCTTGGATAATGGCGTTGTCCCAAGTGAATCTCCACCCTCACTTTTTCTCTTTCCAACTTCTCCATCCATCAACCTAATCACCTCCTCTACAGGTGCTCCTAAGTGCCCTCTGTCTTTGAGCTCCTTGCTCTCATACATTTAAGGCTCACCAGGTTCTGGGAGATGGAGGGTCTGATATGATTTCTAATGACAAGGTGTCAGCCAAGTGTTGGTCCAGCTCTCCCATGATTTCCCAACTTTCCCCCTCATCTGTCTCTGAGCTGTGACCTCCCTCAAGTGCCTTTTGTAAATACAGTATATGCCATCTACCTCTTTTTCCTCCCTAGAAGAGCCAGGATGCAGAGATGGATTCCACCAATCCTCCTTTGCCCATTACCTGACACTGTAGCCTCCTCTCATCAGTCAAAGTACCCAGAATAGTGAGGGGTAAATTAGTGATAAGATACAGGGTGTGGGTATTAGGTTGAACTAGCCCAAAATAAAAAATAAAAAATGATCAAGCAACCCACTTCCTGCCAGTACAGCCAGGGGGAGGGGATGTGCATCCAACAACCAGCTGCGCAGGAAGGAAAACATGGCCCTGGGATGATGTCACAGCCATGCTGGGAACCAAATGCCACTTCCTTGGACACCAAACTAACTATTTATTTCAACCAATAATGAATATTTTACACATATTCAATGCAAAAAAGGCATATTCTTTGTTCGCCCAACAACTTATCAATACATAAAATCAAAGAGCTTCTGAAGAGGAATTTCATGAAGTGTACTTTGTATAATCAGTTCCCAAATTCTTCATAAATTCCAAACTCAACACTGAGCAGAGAGACTGTGTTAAAATCAGGACTGAAAATAGCTACAATCTGATTGTACCTGATTAAACCACTTGTGCCAAGTTATAGCATCCTCATGGATGGTGAACATTTCACCCGAAGATGTCTGGGGATCCATTCTCCCAACTTCAACTTTATGAAAGGATTGGTTTTGCGAAGCAATCCAATTAATAATATCAAGCCCAGCTTCCAACTCCCCCTTCTGGTTGAAGGAAACTGTGTCTCCCGCACTATTATTAAATGACACTCCTCTGAGGAAATTATGAAACTAGATTTTGAAAAGAGAGAAAAGATAAGTTTGTGTCAATTTTACAGATGAAGACAATGCTAACTGTCTCTAACAAGGACCAGAACTGTCTGAGAGATAATTTACTGCACTATTTTAACACCAATCTATGGCACAAGGTCTCAAGGGAAATCTGGCCACATTACCTGCCACAGCTGATAAACCTGAGATTCCAGCTTCCTATTGTCTTCCAGTAATCTTGAATTGAGTCTGGCTGAGAACATGGCATGGACAGCATGGGCCATGGCATAAACAGCATTGTATATACAGTAGCTATGGCCCGTCATGCTCATTTCAAAAAAGGATGTAGGAAGCATTTCCAGGTTCTCCTCTCCAGTGCAAATCTCTTGATCCACACCATCTGTGACTGTACTAGGGAAGACACAAGCAAAGGCCTGTTGCCAGAAGTCCTTGATGAAAAAATCACTATCTGTGGTGGAGGGACTTACGTGTTCAAGAAATTTGTGAAATTCTGGTAGAGCATTAGAGTGAATTGTGAAAGACAGAGCCCCATGGATTATTTGTGCATCCCAAGTCCTTTGATAAACTGCAGAAGTCAGCTCCATCTGGGCTGTCATTATCCACACTTTACCTCTTGCATCCTCTCTCATCTCTTCTTCTTCTGATAAATATGGAAACCATCTAAGAAATATCATTGAGTAAGATTCTCCATAGACGACTATCACATTGGCATTGCTACCCATTACTTTATCACGTATTTTCGCAACCTGTTGTAACAACACTTTTACTTCAGTGATGAAAGATACTTTGGCGATTCTTTCTATGAAGGCAAAACAGATACCACTGGAGGAAAACATTGGAACCACTGTTTGCACAAATTGTTCTCCATTCTCAAGTTCCATCGTAAGGAGCCCAATCCATGTCCACTTGAAATGCAGAAGTAAGGAGAGAATCCCCTCATACTGAAGGGCTTCTTGGGGGACCATTTGGTAGAAAGAGAGGCCTGGAGTTTTATCATGCATGATGGGAGCAGGACCATATGTGAGCTAAAGGGAGGAGGGTGCAGAAAAGGAACAAAACAAATAGGAATGCTTTAATGGCGATATTCAGTCAGATTTTATTCAACATAGCAGCACAATAAATGAAACTGCATAACTACGAGAACTTCCTTATCCCACATGTGCCTATGTGATTGCTATGCTCTGTGGAATTGGCATTGCCACTGGTGCATCATAATATATTTTCTTCATTCATAAAAAGAACATGATTGTTTAGTTTGGTAGTGGCTACACTTTGTAACTCCCTGCTTGTTTAAATCAAATGGTTGGCTTCACTGTCCTCTTTATAATCACTGTTAAAACATTTTTTTGTTTAGATTAGCCCACTCAGATGCTTAGAAAGCTGAGATAATTTTAATTTGCTGCTGCATTTTAACTTTTATATGTTTTAAACTATGGTGGTGATTCTTTTCTTGATTTTTTAAATTTTCTCTTCTCTTAATGGTTTTTATGGTATTCTTTACCATCAAGTGTTTTTTAAAAAATAATAAATAAATAAATTATCATGGCTCATGAAGTTCAGTTCCTATGGTTCAATTAATGAATGCAAAATATTGTTTTAAAAAATGAAATGTGTTTCTTGTATTCTTCTTTGTTATGAATGGATGCCCTCAAATTAAACTCTAAGAGCTGGAGCTAGAGGAGTGTAAATATGAGTATTGATAAAGGAGATGAAAGAGGATGTCATGTTTCAGAGAAACAGTGTCACTGTGTTTCAACCCCGACATCCTACTTTATTGTGTCATTATTTTTTTTTCCATTTTCCAGATTTTGTTATAACATCTGCTTGTATTTGCAGAAGAGTGTTAATGCCATTTGGGATGTTTATCACTGCCCCAATGGCATTAACAGTATTTTTCTGGACCAGGGAGATTCATGCAGGATCTATCCTGATCCTTTTCTATGGCACCTCAAATCCTTTAAATATATGTATTCCCTTCATATAGGCACCCTCCTGCCTGCATCTATACAAAGACAATGGAGAGAACATCAAATTTAAGTGGTGCAATCTAGTAGGCACGCAATGCTACTTGTTTGCAAATTTTAGCATAGTCTCCCTAATTATTAACGAAATGTTCCTTAGTTGGGGTCAATACTCCATAACTTTCCACTCCCCTTCTGAGAAGTGCACTCCAAGATCTGCCTCCCATACCATTTTCAACTCTCACTCAACCTCCACCACAAAATCAGCCATCATATTCATAGCTGTCAACTTTTCCTTTTTCTTGCGAGGAATCCTATTCGGAATAAGGGAATTAAGAAAAGGAAACCGTTGACAGCTATGATCATATTATAAGTTTCTGAGGCTATTACCTTTGCATCCTTGGTGCCTTTCGTATATATCTGCCCAAAGATTTGTGGCTGATTTAATATATTTCTCAATAATTGTCTTCTGTGAAGATTAACAAAGCTGGAACTCTGTTAAATCGCCTTCTTCTCTGCTCTGAGTTAATGCATCTAAACTCTTCTTGGGGAGTGACTGGTTTCATTCAATCTGATACTGAATTCTGTATAAGCTCAGATAACGAAATACATAGAGGCATGAAAAGGTAAAAGAACCTCATGCATGTTTGTGTGTGAGAGAATGTTCTTTTGTTTTTCTTTATTCTATAAACAGATTCAGGATTTTTTATTTAAGGTTATATTTTTCTTCACAACACCAGTTTCCATATTTTAACCTTTAAGCCACAAAGTGAAATATGGTTGGCCATACAAACATTAAGGGAAAACCTCCTTAAACCCATTGTGCTCAGCACAGAGACTGATAATACCTGTGGAATTTTGTAGATATCCAAGACTGTTGCTGCATGAAGAGAGGTTAGGGGGTCAAGTCCCCCAATGACGGCTATCAAATCATTCTGAGTGTCACATTTGTAGTTGGGGACGAATCTGTCTGGGCTGGATGTAAGGAGCATTGTGGCATGATAAGTCCCCCTTGGAATGAAATAGCTGTCAAAGATGTGGAAGCCCAAGGTTGTATTGGATAAGATCTGAGGGTTGCCATTGATCTCCTTTACTGCAAATGCCAAGGCAAGGACGTGCTGGTAATTCTTAGGCACCACGCTGGAATGAGAATTGCAATATGAATCAGAAAGATAACTTACATTGTGTAAAATTCAAATTACTGATTTTTCACCAATGTAGTAGTAGTAGTAGTAATAGCAGCAGCAGTAGTAGTAGTAATACTTTGCCCATCTGATTGGGTCACCCATGGCACTCTGGTGGCTTATCCTTTGCCAATTTCCAATGTGATCCAGAAGGTAGTTTCAAATTACTCATGACCCAGAAAATTTTCACATAATAAGCAGAGGCGTTCTGTTAAAGGTACAACAACATAGCTTTACTCAATGTGATACAAAGTTTATGTCTGGCCTCAAATAAGCTTTTAAACCTACAGTCACACATTTGGGAATAAGTCTTATTTTACTCAATTTCACTGTTGGATTGTGCTGTAAACCATTATTTTTAAATGTAGCGCACAAGGGCAGGAGATGCTATTATGACATTCAAGTCCACATTTGCATATTGTATATAAAATTGCATATAAAAAAAATAGTAATATTGCAACCCACCCTGGGACCTTATGATGAAGTACAGGTAAGAATAAAATTGATGATGATGATGAAACCACCCTGCTCATTTTATAGACACAAAGCTGAAACTTTGCATGTTGCTTTTCTAAAGTTTAAAGCACCATCCTTGTACTGGCTAAAATCCAACCTAAATGCTTGACATCTTTCCCAGAAGTGAGAATGGATTTAGGTCTGATACTCATTTCTGGCCAAAAGAAAGTTCATTAAAATTGTTTGACTTCAAAATAAAAGTAATTGGTATCAAAACCATAATTTAATTTGTATATTTATCTTTAAACCCAATATTTTACATCCACTTTTTGTATAAGGATAAACAGCGCCTTTGACCAACTCTTTTGGACCCTGAAACAGCACAAACAAAGAAATTGGAAAATTACATTCATCATTTTCAGTATTGCCTTTCTACAGTTGAAGCCACAAGCCTTGCTTTTCTATGGGTTAAAATTAAATTAAATCAAATAGCTTAGCATTTTTGAAAATAAAAATTGAACAGGTTGTATTCATAACTATAATTTTATCTTGGACACTCATTTTTTCAACCCAAATAAAATGTTACAATGTTTAGGTTTTGGTAGCCAACCATTCTGGGCCATTAATCATCACTTCACCTAATTATGGAAGTATCAGTGGTCAATAACCAAAACAATAAATTTTGTAGTGGGGGGTGGGTTGGGGGAGTGGAGAGGATGTGAATATGAGACCAAATATATGTTCTTATCATATCACACTTGCAAAAAAACTAACTCATATTGGCTGTTTGAATCCCCCCCCCCCAATGTGGAGTCCATTCATTTAATACGTTCGGGGACCTATGCAACATCCCCACCATCCATCCATTTTTCTAAGATTATGGAGCACTGATGTGTGATGTCTCTATAATCCTGCGTTCAGACAATGCATTCATCTGATTTATGTATCCTCTAAAAAGAATTCAACAGCTTGTCCTTCTATGGGCTGGGCAATTGAGAAATTACCTGTTTAGCTCTATTCTTTTTTGAAAGTAACAGAAAATACAAAAGGAAACAAGACACAGTAAGACACAGGTGTAAGGTTAAAGCTATAGGGTGGACTATTCAAATGAACAAAGAAGGGATTCCCTTACATAAATTCTTCAGGCAGTACCTGTGGAGGTTCTTCAGTGAAGGTTAAGGCATTGGAGAGGATGTAGCCGTGAGAAGCTATGCCACCAAGGATGAGGTCTCCTGACTGGTGATACTTGTGAAGTGGAGGGTGTGGGTCATGGACATGACACTTCACAATGTGAGCTTTGCATGTCGTGTGAGGTGGCAGTACAAGAAGCATCACCAGAAATATCAGCATCCTGAGTGCAAGGACAAATCTTCACTTGAGGGACATTACACTATCTCCATTGTCAACTCCCTTCTTAGAGTGTCTATAGCTTCAAAGGCTAATATGTATGTTCATTCAGTCTCTAAAGAGGCATGCTGCCCTGAATAATAAATATTGCTGGTGGAAAGCAGTAGTTCTAAACTCTCATTGTTATATTTAGTAAATGGCATCTTTCAATTTCTTTCTTATTCAAATTCCACAGGGAGTTTGAGAGGCAGCAGAACTAATTATTGTCATTTTTTGATGTCAGGTTTTCACTGTGGAATAGCAGAAGGGAGCTAGTTTGTCACATCTGAACATATCTCCCCTAATCAGTTGAGTATTGAAATGAGAGCAAATAATCAGATGTACAACACCATGTTTTGGAGTTAGAAAACACATAGCCAGAGACGAAACACAGCTTTGAGAGGCTGAGCACTCTGAGAGCCAAGGAGAGGAGATAAGCCTGGAATGTGAAAAGGGGGAAAGGGCAGCCAAGCTGCAGTAGAAAACCAATCTCTGAGTACAAAGAGCAGGAAGAGGGGAGTCCAAGGGGGAAAACCCAGTCAGTTCAAGTTCGGGCTCAGAAGCAGGGGCACCGGAAATAGCCTGTCCAAAAATGCGTAGGCTCACGAGAATATGTGAGAAGCGGGAAAAAGAAAGAAAACGAAAGTGGGGGTTTCATTGCTGGGGGAGAAAGAGGCGGAGCTCAGACATGGCAACAGCAAACATGGGAGAAGACGCTGAGGACTGAGGTATGCAGTGATTTACGTGTTTAAGCAATAAATCTGAGATAATTACCTCCGGAGTTGTCTCTCTTCTGTGGGAGAGACCCAAGCCATTACAAATATGAATATGTCTTAGGAGGACCACACTGAATATTCATATTTAACTTTATTAACTCATTCTGGGAGATATCAAACGTCCTCTCATTGATTACAAATGGGGACAAACCATTGGTGGGAAGAATTATCAGTCAAGGTGAGGTGTAGGGAAGCTACACTTACTTTTAGCAAATACATGTCTATTCTCCAATCAGCAACTCAGTTGCCTTCAAAAACCCAACTGCTGAGTCCTTTAAAACTAGACTCAAATGCTTCTGGGAAAGACATTTCCTTAGTATGTTACTGGGGCTGTGCCCATGCTACATAGAATAAGAAGCTTATATGCCAGGGAATACAGAAATAATGTTTTGTTTTGTGTTGTTGTTTTTAAAAATGTGAATAAGTTTAGTTTGAACTTGCAGGACCATCAATCAGCAAGTGGAAAATGTCTGGCTTGATCTCACAAACATGACATTAATCTCCATAGCAACCAACCCCTTTCTTCTCATAGAAATATTAGTTGCAGTATGGTGATTGTGGAGATTTCTAGAGCTGCACATCAGAGTCAGCAGAAGACTGAACATAATCAGACCTATTCAGGGGAATCTGAGCTTCCCAAGAGTCCCATGAAGATAGCTCCTTATTTCCCTTGGGTGGGTCACACAGAGTGATCTGGCACTATCAGTGTACTATGTGTTGTACGGGAAGTCTACAATGGTATGTCGCCTGCAGGGAACACAGTAGCAAAGAAGTTCTGAGCAGGATTGAATCCACTACTCACAGCAGGGCAGATTATTGTGAAGCAGTACCCTCCAGGATTCAATCCTCTTGCTCTTGGCTTGGAGAGGAGAAGAAAACATAAATTCTCTTTACATCTCATGACTTTTAAATTAGAGTTTTGAAAGGACTATTGGTTGATTATATTTCCATCCTGCATGTTTCCCCAACTGAGCCCCAATTAAACCTTAGCTCTGCATTATCACAGTTGTTGGTAATTAAGTAGGTGCTGTGTTGACCTTGGACTACTAGTATCCACAAGAAGGTATCCAAGAAAAATTAAAATTACTGCATTTTAAACATCTTTTCCATGAATTTATATTACAGTATTTCTAAGGCAGTGGTTTTCAACCAGTGTGCCATGGCACCTTGGGATACCTTGAATGATGGTCAGGGAGGGTTCCCTCCCTTCTCTGATGCCCTCATGCAATGGCTTGTGTGGCTTTTTGTTGCTGCAGCCCTGGCTCTAAGCTCCTCAGGCGAATGGTGCCTCTGGGGCTGGCCAGGAGGTGCTGTTTGCCTAGAGCTGAGGCGGCCTTGAAGTAGACAAGCAAATGGGTGAGGGATCCCAGCCAGCCAGTCTGCTAGCCCTTACTGTTGGGAATGGACAGACAAGTGGGAGACTGGGCAGGCATGCACCACACTGGCCTTTCTTGTGTTTGCTGTGTGAAAGGCCTACCTGGCAGTTGAAAGGGAGCCCTTCCACCATTCAGGCTCAGTGGCGTCTGCTGTTGTCACTGCTGCCTCCCAAGGCGAGTAAGCTGCTGTCCTCATGTTCACCTTTGACCAGTCTCTGTCGGGCCACTAAGGCTGGGGGCATCTTCTTCCCAGGCCCCTGTGGGATGTTAGGAGGAGTCACCTCTCTTGGGGGGTGGCTCATGGACCAGGGGTAGTTGCAGGTGCTCCCTGAAGGACTCTCAAGGAGAGATGAGGAGCCTGAGGGAACACTCCACAAGGGAGGTTGTTCAGAACTGGGTGGTGGCCTGCCAGCTCTGCAGCTTTTGAGGCTTGGAGCATGTTCTCCCACAGGAGAGCCATTGAAAGAATGTAGTTGATCATGGAAGCCATGGACTCAAAAAGATTGAAAACCTCTCATCTAAGGTGTCTTATTTTAAAAAGAAACAATTAAGCAATACATTACATTACAGTTAAGCAATGTAGTACATAAAGTAGTTTCAAATTACTCATGCCCTAGCGCATTATTCAGCTTATGATCAAAAACATTCTGTTAAGGGGTATCAATATAGAATCCCTCAATACTGTACAAAGTCTGGCCTTCAAGAAGGTGGCAATCCCTTAGTCACTCAGTTGGGAGTAAGCCTTATTGAACTCAATGGCAGTTGGAGTGTGCTTTAAGTTATTACATAAATATTTGAAAAGTAGCACATCATACCAGAATATTTAATTAGGAGATTAAAGCCCAAACATCATAAATTACATTTCCAAAGTTGTGTTGTGATTTTTTTAATATAATTTTTTTTTAATGTTGTAACCCACCCTGGGAACTTACACTTAATGCTAGGTAATGAAATACATGATGATGATGATGTAACCATCTTTGCTCAATTTACTGACCCAAAGGCCAAATTTTGCATATTGCTTTTCTAAAGTTGAAAGCACCATCCCTGTATTGGCCAAAAGAAAGGTCACCATAAATGCTAGACATACGGCATTTCCTAGAGGGGTGAATGGATTTAGCTCAGATACCCATTTTGGGCCAAAAGAAAATTCAACAAAATTGCTTGACCTAAAAAAAGAAAAGCGAGAAACTGATATCAATTTAAAACTGAGATTCTGAGGGTTTCCATTGATCTCTTTCATGGCAAATGCCAAAGCGATGATGTGATGGTAATTATTAATTATTACATTAGAGCAAGAGTTGCATTCCACATCAGACACGTTTCCCATGTTTTGTAAAATAATCACCAATGCATCATTTTTATTTTTATATATTGCAGTATTGCCATTTTTTTCATAACTCTTAGCCTAATTTGCCCTAAGCAGAAAGGAAGTATATTTGTACTTAATAATAGGTACAGAATGATTATATTCTCCGCAGCCAAAGATGGAGAAGCTCTATACAGTCACCAAAAACAAGACCCGGAGCTGACTGTGGTTCAGATCATCAGCTTCTTATAGCAAAATTCAAGCTTAAACTGAAGAAAGTAGGAAAAACCACTGGGCCGGTAAAATACAATCTAAATCAAATCCCTTATGAATACACAGTGGAATTGAGGAACAGGTTTAAGGATTTAGATTTGCTGGACAGAGTGCCTGAAGAACTATGGATGGAGGCTCACAACATTATACAGGAGGCAGCAACGAAAACCATCCCAATGAAAAAGAAATGCAAGAAAGCAAAGTGGCTGTCCAACGAGGCCTTACAAATAGTGGGGGAGAGAAGGCAAGCAAAATGTGAGGGAGATAGTGAAAGATACAGGAAATTGAATGCAGATTTCCAAAAAATAGCAAGGAGAGACAAGAAGGCCTTCTTAAATGAGCAATGCAAAGAAATAGAGAAAAACAACAGAATGGGAAGGACCAGAGAGCTGTTCAAGAAAATTGGAGATATGAAAGGAACAGTTTGTACAAAGATTAGGATAATAAAGGGCAAAAGTGGTAAGGACCTAACAGAAGCAGACGACATCAAGAAGAGGTGGCAAGAATACACAGAGGAATTATACCAGAAAGATATGGATGTCTCATACACCCCAGGTAGTGTGGTTGCTGACCTTGAGCCAGACATCCTGGAGAGTGAAGTCAAATAGGCCTTAGAAAGCACCGCAAATAACAAGGCCAGTAGAAGTGATGGTATTCCAGCTGAACTATTTAAAATTTTAAAAGATGATGCTGTTAAGATGCTGCACTCAATATGCCAGCAAATTTGGAAAACTCAGCAGTGGCCAGAGGATTGGAGAAGATCAGTCTCCACATCCCAATCCCAAAGAAGGGCAGTGCCAAAGAATGCTCCAACTACCACAAGGTTATGCTTAAAATTCTGCAAGGAAGGCTCAAGCAGTATGTGGACCGAGAACTCCCAGAAGTGCAAGCTGGATTTAGAAGGGGCAGAGGAACCAGAGAGCAAATTGCAAACATGCGCTGGATTATGGAGAAAGCTAGAGAGTTCCAGAAAGACATCTACTTCTGCTTCATTGACTATGCAAAAGCCTTTGACTGTGTTGACCACAGCAAACTATGGCAAGTTCTTAAAGAAATGGGAGTGCCTGATCACCTCATCTGTCTCCTGAGAAATCTCTATGTGGGACAAGAAGCTACAGTTAGAACTGGATATGGAACAACTGATTGGTTCAAAATTGGGAAAGGAGTACGACAAGGCTGTATATTGTCTCCCTACTTATTTAACTTATATGCAGAATTCATCATGCGAAAGGCTGGGCTGGATGAATCCCAAGCCAGAATTAAGATTGCCAGAAGAAATATCAACAACCTCAGATATGCAGATGACACAACCTTGATGGCAGAAAGTGAGGAGGAATTAAAGAACCTTTTATTGAGGGTGAAAGAGGAGAGCACAAAATATGGTCTGAAGCTCAACATCAAAAAAACGAAGATCATGGCCACTCCTGTGATGGCACCTCCTGGCAAATAGAAGGGGAAGAAATGGAGGCAGTGAGCGATTTTACTTTCTTGGGCTCCATGATCACTGCAGATGGTGACAGCAGCCACGAAATTAAAAGAAGCCTGCTTCTTGGGAGAAAAGCAATGACAAACCTAGACAGCATCTTAAAAAGTAGAGACATCACCTTGCCAACAAAGGTCCGTATAGTAAAAGCTATGGTTTTCCCAGTAGTGATGTATGGAAGTGAAAGCTGGACCATAAAGAAGGCTGATCGCCGAAGAATTGATGCTTTTGAATTATGGTGCTGGAGGAGACTCTTGAGGGTCCCGTGGACTGCTAGAAGATCAAACCTATCCATTCTTAAGGAAATCAGCCCTGAGTGTTCACTGGAAGTACAGATTGTGAAGCTGAGGCTCCAATACTTTGGCCACCTCATGAGAAGAGAAGACTCCTTGGAAAAGACCCTGATGCTGGGAAAGACGGAGGGCACAAGGAGAAGGGGACGACAGAGGACAAGATGGTTGGACAGTGTTCTGGAAGCTACCAACATGAGTTTGACCAAACTGTGGAAGGCAGTGGAAGACAGGAGTGCCTGGCATGCTCTGGTCCATGGGGTCACAAAGAGTCGGACACAACTAAACAACAATAGGTACTGTGCTTCTCAGTAAGGTAGGGTGTATGGGCTGATAAGGGAGTGGTAAGACCTCTGGTGGGGAACAGGTCATGCTGCTTCAGGGATAGTTTGTCCACCTTTGGCTCCCACCCTGCCCTCAGTTCTCATTTGTGGCTCCTAGAAGCTGTCGCCATGCCATCATGACCACATCCCAGGAAATCTCTGCAGCTAAACCAGGTGATTGTAGTCGATGGGTCTCAAACTCTCAGCAGCTTCCCACTGAGATGATACTGAAATTGGAGATTAGCTGTTAAATTATTTACCATGTGTGCAAAACTACAACACTCACCTGCATAGATAGCAACTGCCTAGTTGGAATAAGGCATCTTTAGCATATCTACCTAGACCCACAAAGTCATGGTGCTTTGTTCATGCTCTAGAGAACAGGGAACCTCCCTGGTCGTGGCACACCTTCCTCATACCTTTATTTCCCTGAAGCTTTCTTCAACAGTCAAACCCCAAAGCCACCATTATGAGGATGCAGGTATTAGACTGTTCACAAAAAGTAGGTAAATCCCTTACATAAGTTCTTCAAACAATGTTGGTGGAGGTTCTTCAGTGAAGGATAATTGTTTGGAGATTATGAAGATCTGAGAAGCTAGGCCACCAAGGATGAGGTCTCCTGACTGGTGATACTTGTGAAGTGGAGGGTGTGGATCATGGACATGACACTTCACAATGTGAGTCTTGCATGTCATTTCAGGAAGCAGTGCCAGCAGTAACACCACAAATGCCACCATCCTGAGTGTGCGTTTCCACTGACACCTCCCTCAATGTATTGTCTATAGTTTCAAAGGCAGGCACTGAATACTTGTCAGTCTGAAATAAACCTTAAACCTGAAGAATAAATTTTGTTAGTCCTGAGCCATATTTTGAACATGGCACTTATATAAAATACTTCACTGTCTCCACCACTAAAAATTGTAGGTGCTTTTGCATGTGGCAGAATTAATTACAGTCTACTTTATAATAACAAAGGAAAATAATTGCAAAGTCAAGGTTGGAGTTTCCCCTGCGGAATTGCAGAAGCTTTCAAAAAAATATGTTTGTCACACCTGGACATGAATTTTCCTTTGCTTCATTTTTTGCCTAGCAATTTTGATCTGATGTGCAGCTCAAAGCTTAGCTTTCCATTAGTTTTTTGCCCTTCCTGAATGGTCCAATTGAGTTTTGGTCTTTATTTATTTCTCTCTTGTTTACTTTACAAAGTTGTTATTGTACTTCACCAGACCTTAACCTATTAAATTTGTAAGAATGGATTCCAAATATAATTGAGTTTGTCCATGACAAGTCTGTGTTTATATGCAAGTTGTTCACATGTTTTGAGTTTGTAAAAGTCTTCCATCCAATTGTAGAAGGGAGCTGCATTTTTATTTTTCCAATTCATCAGTATCAGTCTTTTTGCTGTGGTAAGAGCATGGAGAGTCCACTCATATTGTCCTTTTGTAAGGTTTCATATGTGGGTATATAATTCAAAATGATATTTTGCCCTGTAAATGTAAGGTTGTTGCGTACGGTTCTGTTGATAGTTTCAGTTACCTTCTGCCAAAAATCTCTCAGTATAGGACAATGAAAAAACATATGTTTTAGAGAAGCATTATCCCTATTGCATCTTCAACAGTTAGATACCCTAGATAGCCCTTTTTTAGACAAACATAATGGGGTCCAGTATATTCTAAATGTTATGTTTTTGTTGTATGAGCCTCAGTTTAAGGTCCTGAGGTGCCCTTGTTATAGTACTTAAAATAGTTTCCCACTGTGTGGTCGAAATAGAGATCTCTAATTCTTTATTCCATTCCTCCCTCAATACCTGTATATCAAATTGGTTTGCTAGTAACAAAGATTTATATATGTTGATGGTTGGGTTTTTTTGTTGCACAAGAATTAATCAGCTACTTCAATATCTCTGGGGTCCCTGAGGCTGTAGAAGCTGCTGATCCATAGATGGTGGTTGGCAAGTGTTTTATCTGGAGATATTGGCCGTGAGCATTTGCTTGCCAAGACCCCACGCCCCTCAATTGCCTATTGATTAATAAACACAGAGATGTGAATATTTAGGTTAATAGGCTAAAACAGTCCACAACTTTATTGGTTACAGATGGGAGTGGTTTGGCTTAGGGTGAAGCCAGGCAGTATCTTGACTCTCACCTGTCTGCAGGGAGTCCAGCTAAGGGTATGTTACCAATAGGGGGAGCCCTATGACTTACACCAAATAGGGACACCACAAGGGATCCCTGTTGTGGTCATGGCATGGCCGTAGCCCACACCTGGGCTTCATACAAGATCCACACCCCTGGATCCTGTTAACAGATTGCCCTTATAGAGGTGGGGCAGGCGGAGGATACAACCTCCCCTCCATTAAACAAAGGCTTACTCAATGCCTAACCTTACAAAGTTGTGGTAGGCGAAAACCAAATGGCAGCTGCTAATTCGCTAAGTGGAAAAATTCCTACCGGACCCAACAATAAGGTGGCCCACATTTGTCCGGAGGAAGTTTGTGTCATACCAAAGCTTAAAAAGAGGATGGGTGGGTTGGGAGATCCAATGAGGAGGTGAGAGAAGGAAGCCCCCTGGCAGTGCCGCAGTTTAAAACACCCATGGCCACGCCCTTCTCCAGCATCGATTGGCCAGGTGGGTGTGACGTGGCCGGGAGTTGACACGAGAGGGCATCAATCCCCTGCCCCTGAGCCAGATCACCACAAGGGCCCTGATGCCCAGCCATAACACCACCCACCGTGAAAGTTGAGTAGTCTTGCGTGCCAAGGGCCCATGCCCTTCAGTTCCCTATTGTCCCTAAACACACACTGACACAAGTATTTAGGTTAATGAGCTAAAACAGACCACAACTTTATTGGTTACAGATGTAAATGGTTTGACTACTTCAATATCTCTGGGGTCTCTGAGGCTGTAAAAGCTGCTGGTCCATAGATGGTGGTTAGTAAGTGTATTATCTGGAGATATTTAGACAAGGAATCAGCTCAAAACTATTCAACCATGCTTATATTACTATTATTCCAAAGCCCAGCAAGGAGTTTTGGTCTTTCTTTTAAGATTTTTTTTAAAAAATGTTACTCGAAAATGTGCATATGTGTATTAAAAATGCTATTCTGTGCGTATTTTAAAAATCAAAATAATGTGGAAATAGGACAGAACGAATGCATGGAGTGTATTTCCATCCATAAAAAATTAAAAAGACCCCAGGAATACAAAACCATGGTCTTCAGGATGAAAAGAAATAGACTTTTCAAATGCTATTTAGTTGGATAATGTGGGATACTGACCTCCAGGAGGAAAGATGGCTGGCTTGTTCTCGATTGCCAACTCTTCGTTGGCAGATTATTATCAGGTGATTAATGATAGCAAAGATGTAAGTTTTGCTTATTATGTTCTTCCTTTGAAGATAGGGAGATCAAGAGATTAACCTCAAATATTCTGGGAAAAAATGCTTTTCTTCTCAGTGGAAACAAGAAGTTTTGGGATGTGGGGAACATCTTAGTGCAAGCAACCACCACCATGCTAGACACAGCAATTATAAAGCTATGAGGAAGAGCTATGTAGGAGAACAGTTTCAATAGAACTTCTCATAATAATTTGTTCTGGAAACATTCAAATATCCAGCACAAAAACTATAGCCAAACATGCAGATACTTAAATGCTTCAATAACCTCTTTTTATTAGCTGTTCCCTATTGTTCAGCTCAGGCCTCAACAAGAGAATGTAACATTTTGGGGAAAATATGCAACCCAACAGCCCTGCACTGGAGGCTAAAATAGAAAAACTCTCCACAGCAACCATGTATTTTCCCTTGGAGCTCAGATATGCTGGAATAAATGACACCCAAACACTGCAGAAGACCAACATGCTGAAAGTGATGAACTTGGCTTCATTGAAACTGTCAGGTAACTTCCTGGCCAGGAAAGCTACAGTGAAACTGATAGTGGCCAGCAAGCCCATGTAGCTCAAGACACAATAAAACATAGGTACAGATCCTTCGTTACATTCTAGTACAATTTCTTCAGTAAGTGATTTTGTGTCAATGTCTGGGAAAGGGGGAGTAGTAGCCAGCCATACAGTACAAATGGCTGCTTGAATAAAGGAGCAAGAGAAAACAATTGTGCTGGCCAACTTCTTCCCCACCCACTTCTGCATCCTTGATCCTGGTTTGTTGGCCATGAAAGCCAGAACCACAGTGATGGTTTTTGCCAGCACACAAGAAACAGCCACTGAGAAGATGATGCCAAAAGCAATCTGTCGAAGACACACCACCTTCTTAGGCTGTCCAATGAATAGCAAAACGCAAAGGAAGCAGAGTAGAAGGGAGGTGAGGAGAGTGTAGGTGAGGTCCCTGTTATTTGCTTTGACAATGGGAGTGTTGTGGTGCTTCATAAATGTCCCTAGCACCAGAGCGGTGGTCAAAGCAAAGGAAAGAGCGCAACAGGCCAAGCCTATCCCCAAAGGTTCTTCATAAGACAAGAAGATGACAATCTTGTGAAGACAGAAATCCTGTTCTTTGTTTGGATAACTTTGCTCCATGCATTTGTAGCAATCATTCATGTCTGAAATGAAAAGTTATTGACTTCCTCTCACAAAATCTCAACAATACATATTGCCGAGGAAGGAAGGATGCAAGAATTGGGGGTGAAGTGAGGCACCCATGGGAGCAGCTACCTAATATTTTGTGGCAAACTCCCTCTCAGTATTGGCTCATGTAGACCAGTGGGTCATTGCCCACTCCTCCCCTGGGAAAATACTACTGAGTCTTCTTTTTTAGGGGAGCTAAGGTGTGGCTATGGTGCCTCCATTTTGGTTGGGAGTGGTACTGTACCATAAGCAATATAAACAGTATATTCAAGAACAATTCTTTGAAGCAATATAAATGATAGTTCTATATAATTCATTTCTTACCTTTCTGGTCTGAAATCTTCCCTTGAGGACATGGGATGCAATCATAGCAGCAAAATGACTCCCCCTCCTTCACTTTCTTGCTAGAGCCAGGATTGCAGCTTTCACTGCACACAGAAATGGGCCTAACCTAAGTCATGAAGGATACAGTACAGCAATAATCAGTACAATAAGAAATATTTCCATAAAACAAAAAGAACAGAGTGAGAATGAGGAGATTGGAATCCTTATACTGGTGCCTTTTAAAATGTGACTATAGTGACGCTTTCCCACATTTTCTACATCATCATGTTGGTAATGTTTGCCTTGTTTCCTGTCTACCGTAAATTATGAACTGCTGTTATTTTCTGATAGGAAGGCAGAAGGTAACCTGGGTGTCTCTAACCTGATTGTCACTTGTGTGGGAAAGTTAGATGGGTAGAATACATGTGATTGGCTGAATCCATTTATTTCTGGGTCTTTCCAATGTTGCCACAGTAGTATCAGGTGGGCTATAGAAAAATCCACCTGCAACACATTCTGCAATAGTACTCTATGAATGGGTTCAATATAGAGAACTAAGAATTGCATTCAGATTAAGGAGATGACACTGCATTATACATATATCTGCAATATAGTGTAAAAATTGTGTGTTTCTGAAGAAACATATACTTTCTTTCCTTTGAAAAAGTTCTTACATAGCATGCTAAGAATTGATTAAAATTCCTCAGTCAATAATATCAAGAGGAAGGAACCTTTGGAAGATAATTTAATATGGCAATTTTATATATTTCTGTGGATTTTTTTAACCTTTCAATTAACACACTCTATTTTAGAGCAGTCATTCATTGTCCACTAAAAATCATTTTACAAATCAGAACACAGTGTCAGTGCTCATTCAAACCGGGAAGTCAATCCAAACTGCATACAATTAGATTCTACCTGGTTAAACCAGGTATGCCATGTCACAGCATCTTCACTGATGGTGAATAGTTGGTCGGAAGAACCCTGGGGATCCACTGTCCCAACCTTCATCCCCTGAAAGGATTGGTTGGAGAAAATAATCCAGTTGATAATATCAAATCCAGCAACAAGCACCCCATTCTTGTCAAAAGAAATCATGTCCCCAGCACTGTTGTTAAACGAAATGCTTCTCAGAAAGCGGTGCAGCTAGAATGGAAAGAAAAGGCAAGAGTGCTTGCTTTGTTAATTTTTTTTATTGATTTCATATTTTCAAAACAAATTTCCAATATCAATAATAAACATTCCTTTTTCAGTTCACCCCCTCTCTGTTCACTTTCTTCAGCTTCCATTTCTGGTTTATTACTTCAGATGATACATTCTGCTGTTTGTATATAATGCTATGTTATCACATTGTTATATTTCTTGTTTTGTGTAGATAAAGTTGTAAATGTTTATTTAAATCCTGCCAACGAGTCCATTATTTTTTGTTTCTGCAAATATATTGTAAAAGGTTCCCATTCTTTTTCAAAGTCCCTATTGTCCTATCTAACTCTGCGTAGTTCATCAGTTTTTCTTGCCATTGTTCTTTAGATAGTACTCCACTCTTCCAATTTTGTGCTATTAGAATTGTTGCTGCTGTTGTAGCATACATAAATAATGTTATTTTTTCTTTCGGCAGCTCTTGTCCTAAAATACCTAACAGAAAAGCTTCTGGTTTTTTAACAAATGTTATTTTAAACATTTTTTTTCAGTTCATTGTATATCATTTCCCATTTTTAAAAAATAATCTTGCAATCCCACCACATATGATAAAATGTACCTTCCCCTTCTTTACAGCTCCAACAGTTCTTTTGTTCTGTTTTATACATTTTTGCCAATTTTACTGGTGTGATATACCATCTGTACATCATTTTCATGTAATTCTCCTTCAACTGTATGTAATCCTTAAATTTCAAATTCACTTTCCAAAATCTTATCCAATTCTCAGACTGTATATTATGGCCTACATCCTGTGCCCACTTAATCATTACTGATTTGACTTCTTCATATTTGGTTTCCCATTCCAACAATATATTATACACCTTCTTAATAGTTTGGAATTATCATCTATAATATCCTTTTGGAATTTATAAACCATATAAGTAAATCCTTTCTTATTGTCTTCTTAAAAAAATTCACTTAATTGTCTATGTTGCAACCAACACTGAAGGTTTTCTTTTATCTCGTCATAGTCTTTCAATTTTAACTTTCCTTGTTGTTCTATTAATAAGTCTCTGTATGTTAGCCATGTTTCTTTCATTGTTGATGTTTTAACTGATAGTGCTTCAATGGGTGATAACCACCAAAGAGTTTTGGGTTCCAGTAATTCTTTGTATTTTCCCCATACCTTTATTAATGATTTTCTTATTATATGATTATGGAATCCTTTGTGTACTTTAACTTTCCCATACCACAGGTATGCATGCCAACCAAATCTGTTATCGTGTCCTTCCAACTCTATTTTCTCTCTCTCCCCCCTCAATTTTATCCAATCCCGAATCCAAGTAAGACATGCTGCTTCAAGTAAATTTTAAAATCTGGAAGGGAAAAGCCTCCTCTTTCTTTTAAATCTATAAGTATTTTATATTTTATCCTTGGCCTTTCCCCACTCCAGATAAATTTTGAAATATCTTTTTGCCATTTTTTGAAGCAGACATTATTACTTATTATTGGTACTGTCTGAAACAGGAACAACATTTTTGGTAGTACATTCATTTTAATTGCTGCAATTCTTCCTAAAAGGGAAAGATTCATCCTATTCCATATTTCTAGAATCCTTTTTATTTCATTCCAGACGTTTTCATAATTATCTTTGTAAATACTGAGGTTGTTTGTCGTCAACCATATTCCTAAGTATTTTAGCTTTTTGTGGATTTCTATATCTATAGATTCTGCTAGCTCTTTCTTTACTCTTTCTTTAAGATTTTTAACTAATAATTTAGCTTTATTTTTGTTGAGTTTAAATCCTGCTACCTGTCCAAACTTCTAAAACATTTCTAATACTCTAGGGAGAGAATTCTTTGGATCCACTACTGTAATAACCAAATCATCAGCAAAAGCTTTCAATTTGTGCTCATTTTTTAAAATTCTGATTCCTGCCCCTCTTGGTCAGCCCTGATATTTCTTGATAAAACCTCCAAGACCAGAAGTTATATCTGAATCCTGTTTTGGGATTAATTTTATAAATGCCTTTAAGAAAAGGCAAGAGTTTAGAACATTCTACAGTGGGATCATTCAGACTAAATTCAATACCATCAGTTCAGTGATGGCATGGGTAGTTTCTGAGTGGAGGAACACATCAGTCTTCACAGATAAAGGCAGAAAAAACTATTTTCCATTTGATGGTAAGAGGAAGGGAGATGTAAATGCCAAGATGAAAAAGGTTATTTGGGGTCTTTCTTAACACTCAGGATATAATACAATGTTTGATAAAATATCAACCCATTACCTGCCACAAATCTTGAGTCTGAACTGTCCATCTTCCTCTATACACCATTGCCCTCTTTTTAAGTCGAGATGAAGACACAGTTTGTAGAGTATGTGCTATGACATAGACAGCGTTATAGATACTGTAGCTGTGGCCAGTCATGCTCATTTCAAAATAAGTTCCAGGAAGGCTCTCCAGCTTTTCATCCCCTGTGCAAATGTTCCCTTGCACCTCGTCAACAGTGGTATTTTGGAATATACAGTCAAAGGCCTGTTGCCAGAAGTGCCTGATAAAACTGTCTCCTTTTATGCTGGAAGGGCTTCTGCTCTCAAGGAAAGTTTTAAATCCTGCTAGATTATTGGAGTGAAATGTGAAGGACAGAGCACCATGGAGTATCTGTGTATCCCAAGTCCTTTGATAGACCAATGAGACAAGCTCCATCTGGGCTGTCATTATCCATACTTTGCCTTTCAGTTTGTAGGACTCATGTTGTAGGTGTGACAGATATGGCAACCATCTCAAATACATAACAGAGTAAGATTCTCCAGAAGCCACCAATACATTTGTTTGAGAGTCCATGATTTTATCATGTATTCTTGCCCCAACTTGCATCATGTTTTCCATTTCAGTGACGAAGGATAACATGGGGCATCTCTCTATGAAGGCAAAACAGATGCCATTCTGGGAGAACACTGGAAGCACACTTTGCAGAAATCTTTCTCCACTGTCATTATCCATCACAATGATCCCAATCCATGTCCACCTGAAAAGCAGAAGCAAAGAGAGAATCCCTTCATACTGAAGGGCTTCCTCAGGGACCAGCTGGTAGAACAAAAGACCTGAGGCTTTGTCATGCCTCACTGGAGCAGGACCATATATTAGCTAAAGAGAGATATGGAATGGAGGGGGAGGTGATAATAATAGTAACAACAATATTTATTGCCAAGTTTCAAGTGGCCAACATTCAGAACAAAATAATGCAAGCTGGCAAGCAAGTGAATATTTTTATTTCCATGCTATAAAGAGAGTTCTGATACTGATCAAATTTTATGTCCACCTTGCATCAGGAAGCTGGGGAGAACTGGCTGAGGGAATAACTGCATTGGGGAGTACTTGTTTCCCTTTAACCACACAATGTTTCAAACCCAATGCAACACAAGCAGTCAGAAGAAGAGAATGTAAATATAATGTAAGCATGTTTGCATGTTGTCATTTCTGAGCATTAAAGCCGCAAATAAGTTATACAGTGGTACCTTGGGTTACATACGCTTCTTACATACGCTTCAGGTTACAGACTCCGCTAACCCAGAAACAGTGCTTCAGGTTAAGAACTTTGCTTCAGGATGAGAACAGAAATCGTGCTCCGATGGCGCGACGGCAGTGGGAGGCCCCATTAGCTAAAGTGGTGCTTCAGGTTAAGAACAGTTTCAGGTTAAGAACGGACCTCCGGAACGAATTAAGTACTTAACCCGAGGTACCACTGTATCTCTAATACATGAAAGACTGCCTCCTTCCCTATAGTTTCCTCTTGAGTGTTAAGACCGACAAGAGGGCTCTAAAAAAATTGCAGAGGGGCCCCTCTTGTTATTTCTGCAACCTCAGCAGCTCTGGGACTTATGGCCTGAAAAAGTGCATTCTATCTGTATTCAAGTTACTCAAATTCTGAGCTTTTTGCTCAGTCCAGCTAAAATCAGGATCTACTTTTGAAAATTTGGGTGCCTTCCTACAGGTGGTCCATTTTAGAATCAGGACTCATGTAGCTCCAGTGCCAGATTTATGTATCAGCTAAACAAGCTATTGCTTAGGGCCCTACTTTCTTGGGGCCCCCAAAACAATTTAAGGGGGGGGGGACTGGATATACATTTCCAAAATATAAGATAAAAAACAACTAAAATAACAGTGTCTTGTTATATGCAAATGGCTTTAGATACCTATTAGGTTTATAAGTTACCACACAGCATATATTCAACACAAAAACCAGCAACAATTTGTGGTTGACAAAGGACAGCTGGGCATATAAAGGGCCCCATTACCTTCAGAAGCTTAGGGCCTCATCAAGCCTATATCCGGCCTTCTTATCTCACCACAATAGTGTTTATAACAGATGACCAAATAAAATAGAGTTTGAATTAAAACCTTAAATTGCACTCTTATCCAAATTGGCCAGATGCTGTAGATCTATTCTTCTGTTTGAACTACATGAGTACCCAGAATATTTTTTTCATGAATCTCAGCTCAGCTTTTTCTTTTTCTCATTTATGAACAAACAAACACAAAATGAACAAACCATAATGGCTGTTTCTCTTAGTCTGGACATGACAGGCACAGAAAATATCATAGCTACCTCATTACCTTCATTTTACACAATTATGTCACTCAACAATGAAATGGAATCTGGGAGCATAAAGAAGGTATGAAATAAGTTCAAAATTTCATGCTACACAAAAACCTTACCTGTGGAACTTTATGTAGATCCAAGATTGTTGCCACATGAAGAGAGATTTGACAGTCCAGTCCACCAATAACTGATATCAAGTTATCCTGATTGCTACATTTGTAGTTGGGGAAAAATGTATTCAGTCCAGATAAATGTAGCATTGTGGCATGATAGGACCACTTTGCAGTGAAATGGCTGTCATAGATGTGGAAGCCCAAGGTAACATTGGGTAAGAGCTGGAGGTTTTCATTTATCTCCTTTACTGCAAATGCCAAGGCTAGGATGTGCTGGTAATGCTTTGGCACTACGCTGGAACAAGAGGTATATTCTGCTAAGCTTTGCACAAATATCACAACTGTGTTATGCATAATCTCCTTTCAATATTATTATTCATTATAGGATTTACACAACTTACTTCTGGAGGCATTCTTTAGCATAACATGGTCTACACAAAGGTGAAACTACCAAACAGCATTAGCCATCATCTTCAAGAAGTGAGGTGATACTACTAAACAACATCAGTGATCATCATAAGAACATTTTATCTGGCTCTTATTTTATGGTTTTATGTTTATGGCTGTGAATCACTTGATATATATTTTTTCAATGACATAGTGGTATATATTCTGAGATTCTTGCATTGCTGGGGTTGGACTACATGAGCCTTGGGGTCCCTTCCAACTCTAAAATTCTATGATTCTATGAATTTTTATATATAAATATTTAAATAATAAAACATGACACAGCCCATCCTTTCTTGTTTTGTTATTTCCTTTCCAAACAGCAAGAATCAAATATGAAGAAAGGTGGCGGCAGCTCTCATCTGCTGAACAATTTCTACACAATAATTTCTTATTAGAAGAAGAAGAAGAAGAAGAAGAAGAAGAAGAAGAAGAAGAAGAAGAAGAAGAAGAATTTATTATTTATACCCCGCCCATCTGGCTGGGCTTCCCCAGCCACTCTGGGCAGCTTCCAAAAATAAAAATAAAAAAATACTGTAATACATCAAACATTAAAAGTTTCCCTAAACAGGGCTTAATCACATTTGAAGATAAGTAAGTGTTGCTTGATATTCAGAGGGATGGCTACTAGGGTACCAAAAATGATAAATGAATCAGAACTAACTCTGTTATCAAATGAATAAAGTAACATCCACTGTATCTATTTTTTTTTTTTTAAAAAAAAACAGAAATGGGAAAGTGACTGCGAATGAAAAAAAGTCTAGATAGCATTAGGAAATGTCACAAAAATCGTTATACATGTTAAAAGGGGATGTCTTAAAAACAATGCAATGCAATCCAGGGGTCAGCAACCTTTTTCAGCTGGGGGTCGGTCCACCATCCCTCACACCATGTGGTGGGCTGGACTATATTTTTTTTAAAAAAATGAATGAATTCCTATGCCCCACAAATAACCCAGAGATGCATTTTAAATAAAAGCACATATTCTACTCATGTAAAAACACGCTGATTCCCAGACCGTCCGTGGGCCAGATTGAGAAGGTGATTGGGCCACATCCAGCCGACGGGCCTTAGTTTGCCTACCCCTGATATAGATGGAAAGATGGAAATGATGATACTGAAATTCATTGCTGTATCTACAAAACATAGTTCACAGAAAATGTGAAATGTGAAACAAAATGAACTACAAATTGAGCACGTCCTTTGCTGTCAGATGGCCCCGTTAAAAGACAGGTTGTGGGTATCAAGCTTACAGAAACCTGCACCTCAGTGCTTGGAGATTTATTGCTGCTAGGAGTAAATTGTACTGGCCTGTAGGGACCTATTGTGAGTATCCCATTCATCTGTACATTTGTGTGAGAGTCCTCTGATGAGAAACACCTTTAGGAAATCAAAGAAATATTAAAAGGATGCTGTTATGATCCAAAATACAGTATTTAGGCTGAAATAGAATTCACATGTACTTGTCAGTAAGACATACTTGAGATTCTCAGTAGACATGGGTAGGGTTACACTACAAACAGAGTTGTGTTGTGAATCTCTGATTCTTCGCAGGGTGGGAACTGAATGCACTTGATATTTTTTTGTAGTGCTAAATACTCTTTGGAAGTTCCAAGAGGAATGAGTTTCATTATGCCCAGTGCTATTTTTCTAGAAAAAGAGCTTCCGGAACTCACCATGAACACCCCCCTTGTTCTCTTATACTGGCAATGATGCCCACTTGAGAGATGCCAGAACTGAGATCTGGTGAGTTTTGGCTGGAAAAAAGCCCTGATTATGCCCAGATATGATTAAGAATATATGAGTTGCATCCAGTTACTTCATACTTAGGACAGACCCATTAAAATGAATGGGCACGGTTAATTAAGCCCAGTGATTTCAATGAGTGTACTCTGAGTATAACCAAGTTGGCCACAACCCAATGTTTTGGAGGCGTATTTTGTGTTTTAATATTTGCTGTGCTACTGTGTCAAGAAAAAAAAGAAAAGAAATGCATGAGTGGAGACAGGGATGAAGATGTATGATGACATAGAATAACCACAGGAAAAATTAGAATGAAAACTGTGATCAAAGCCAGTTGGAAAGAATGCAGGAGGACATGTGAGCGGAACACTCTCTTTTTCAGCAGACAGTTGTGGATGGTGATTTTTAATACCTGCGTGGATTACTTGTATCCAGGTACAAGGTAATATCAGAATACCCTTCATGTGACACACAAAGCAGTGGACAAAAGAACAAGAAACAGCAGGAGAAAGTACACCTCTTTTTCAGCAGCCCCTCAACTGCACCAACATTTTATTCTGTCCAATCCAATAAGCCACGTCTCTGGATCAGGAACTCTCGAAGTGATTACTGGGGTAACACAAGGGAAGGAAGGAAGGAAAATAGCAAGGGTACTACTACAGCTTGTCAATCAACTACTTAACCACCATATAAGCCCAGACCAACTGGGGACTAGGTTACCTGAAGGAGTGCCTGCCCCTGAACAGACCTTTAAGACCACATAGGTCACGTGGAGAAAACAATTACTTGTGGCACTGTATTATACAAACTCAGCCCTGAGTGCTCACTGGAAGGACAGATTGTGAACCTGAGGCTCCAATACTTTGGCCACCTCATGAGAAGAGAGGGCTCCCTGGAAAAGACCCTAATGTTGGGAAAGATTGAGGGCACAAGGAGAAGGGGATGATAGAGGACGAGATGGCTGGACAGTGTTCTCAAAGCTACCAGCATGAGTTTCACCAAACTGTGGGAGGCAGTGGAAGACAGGAGTGCCTGGCGTGCTCTGGTCCATGGGGTCACGAAGAGTCGGACACAACTAAATGACTAAACAACAATAACAATAACATACAAAAAAATCATCTGTCATACAAAAGGCACCATCTATTAGTTGCTTCGGATGGCTTGTTATCATTCTGCCTAGGCTCTTCCCAACCCATGAGATTGGATCCTGTTAGTTCAGAATTCCTGCTTTTACCTCTTAGTGGTTTTATAATGCAGTTTTACTGCCTTTACTATACTGTTTTGTGGAATTAAAAAAATAGCAGGGTGTTAGTTTTTTAAATAAAATAAATAAATAATTTTTTTAAAGAAATCCTTACGTAAGCTCATCAGATAACACTGGTGGAGGTTCTGTACTGAAGGTTAGTGAACTGGAGACAATGAAGCTCTGGGAAGCAATAACACCAATGATGAGGTCTCCTGACTGATGATACTTGTCAAATGGAGGGTGAGGAAAATGAACCCTGCACTGAATATTATGAGCCTTGCATGCCATGTGAGGAAGCAGAATCAGCACCACCAGCACAAATAGGACCATCCTAGAATCCAAATACAAATCTTCATTTGATAAACTTTTTTATTCCCCCCCCCCCTGCATCTGTAGCTGAATATTAAGGCTGCAATCCGATACATACTTTCTTGGGAGTAGGTCTCATTGAACTCAATATGGCTTACCTCTGAGTTGGCATGTATAGGATTGCAGTATAAGAGTCTCTATGGTCACAATTTGATTTGAGCATTCATTCAGTGTACTGATAGGCTTAAAGACAGGAGTATAAATCTTTGTTGCTTTTCTTATTTCTAAATGGTATTAGGTATATTTATATTTCACAGTATTTGCTATTCATTTAGCAAGTGGTCACAAAAACACCTCAGTTTTGTTTTGTTTTTTACAAGCAGCAAAATAATTACAGCTCTTTTGATAATTAAAGGAACGACAATCACCAGATCCAGGTTTGAAGATTCCCTGTGGAATTGCAGAAGAAAACTTGTTTTTCACAGGTGAACATTTTCTCCCACCCAAGACAGGAATATTTCTATTTAGAATGATCCACAGAAAGAGAATGTCATCACAAATTACAGTACTGTGGTATGCGACAGAGAACAGGAACATACTTGTTGCTGATGAAGCATGGGTTAGAAATTGAATAATAATCACTCTTGCTCAGTTATTACTCCATTCCAACTCATTGTATGTATTTACATATTTTTAGCAGCTTCATAAAAAAATCCAATTTAAATTGAATGTCTTTAATACACAGTTTTATGTAAAATCTGAACCATTTAATAATTATAACATATTTTTTCAATACATTCATCCATAAAATGCACATTTTGTCTGCATCTTTTATGTCAAATATCTACACTGCAAAAGGTGGGAGTAGCCAACTTTTATGCATTGCCGACTGACCAGACATGGACAACAGCTAATGCCCATCTGGCTGGCAAGGCGCTGCCCTTCAGCAGGGCCTCCTACTGGCCCATTTGAAGACAGTATTTGGGTGGGGATTCCTAGATTCTGCCAGCTGGGGAATTCCCCTAAGGGCTGGCAAGACAATGTGGGCCCTAGCTGCTGTGCACTGTGGACAGAGGTGAGGTTTGCAACTAGAGAAGCCCATTTTTTTGTACAGAAGCAATATCAAAAAATCTGGAGAAGTGCATAATTATACAGAAAACTGTCCTGTGATCATCGAATGAAGGGTGGTATAGAAAATTAAGAAATAAAGTAAATAAATAATTGAACCGAGAGTTGAATTTCAATTCACTAGAAAACTTGAGCATGTTGGCCAACTGTGAGAAGTGGACCAAATAATTTTGTCACCCCCTCTACTGTTCAAGGTTTATAGCAACCCTCCCATTCCTTTACTCCCCATCACATATATCTGTTTGTAATAGCACAAAGCAGGAAAAAGCTCAAGAGGCATAGTAGCATTTTTAACACACTTTTAACAGAGCATTGCCCTCTCTTGTTTTGATTGTTGGCCACTCAGGTTACCTGCTGCTATTCCTGATGGTAGAGAGTAATTATTCTGCATTGTTTCCAAAACAATACATAATGAAGTTCTACTCAGAGCCCCAGATTTCAATGCCATAGAACGTTTGGGTAAGCATTTTGCTGCCAAATATCTTTAAGGCAGGTTCAATTAGCTGCCCTCCATTATTGTGGTATAACTTCATTAATGCCCCAATGGTTTTCTGTGTCTTTACTTTAACTGCATCCATATGACACTTCCAAGGGAGGATTTCATCAAAGGGAACACCCAGGTATCTAAATGAAAGAGTTTCTTCTATAGCCTGCTGATCCAGGAACCATCTTATGAACTGCCCTGAGATCTTCGGATGAGATCTCCAAAAAATTTTTGAGACAGAATCAGAGAATAAAGAAAACCACTAAATCATCTAATCAAGGTTGGGAAAATTCTGATCCTAATTACTAAAGAGGAGGTGTTTACTATATCAGTAAAAACCATGGGAGCAAGAATGCAACATTGCTTCACTCCTCATAATGTTTTAAAAGCAGTCATCATTCTACCATTTAAACCTACTCTTACCCTCATTTCTGTGTTGCTGTATACGTCTGTGATGGAAGTTTGCCGTTTTTAAAATTGCATAGTGTTTCAACAGCTATGAAAATATTCTATATTGAGAGAGAAATGTTCACAAACCTTAGGGGTCATGGACGCACACGTATGGATTGCAGACTATGATAACTAGCAGTGCACATTATTTGGGCACAACATTCAAGTCTTTCTTTTCATCAACTGTTCCCTGCTGTTCAGCTCAGGCTTCAACATAATTATGTAACACTTTGGAGAAAATATGCAACCCAGCAACCCAGCACTGGAAGCTAAGATGGCAAATATCTCTACAGCCACCATGTATTTTCCCTTGGAGCTCACATAGCTTGGAACAAAGGACAACCAAACACTACAAAACACTAGCAAACTGAATGTGATAAACTTGGCTTCGTTGAAACTGTCTGGCAACTTCCGAGCAAGGAAAGCAACAATGAAACTGATAATAGCCTGAAAGCCCAAATAGCCCAAGACACAGTAGAACATAGCCACAGACCCCTCATTGCATTCCAGTACAATTTCTTCAGGCATGGAATTATTGTCAACATCAGGGAATGGTGGAGTGGTTGCCCACCATATAGAACAAATAACTGCTTGGATAAGGGAAGAGGGGAAAACAATGAAAGTGTCCAGCTTTCTCCCCGCCCACTTCCTCATCTGGGATCCTGGCTTGGTGGCCATGAAAGCTAGAACCACTGTGATGGTTTTTGCTAGGACACAGGAAACAGCCACTGAGAAGATCATGCCAAAAGCTGCTTGTCGGAGGAGACATGTCACCTTCTGAGGCTGTCCAATGAATAGCAATGCAGAAAGGAAGCAGAGGAGGAGGGAGAGGAGAAGAGTGTAGGTGAGCTGCCGGTTGTTGGCTTTGACAATGGGAGTGTTGTGATGCCTCAAAACCAATCCTAGCACCATAGCCGTAATCAAAGAAAAGGAAAGAGCCAAAGATGCTAAACTGATTCCCAAAGGTTCTTCATAAGACAAGAAGCTTATATACTTGGGAACACAAGAATCCTTATATTTGTTTGGGTGGTTTTCATCTGTGCATTCATGACAGTCATTCATATCTGTGGGAGAATATCTTTTTAACATGCCAGAACTTTTCTACATATTAGAATATACATATTAATTTTATTCAATTGCATTCTTAAACTACTTAATATTTTAGAAGAAACACTATACATACATAAATAGAAAAACAAATATGAAACCATTCTGAAAAAAAGAAAAATGAAAAGAAACAGGTGAATGAAAAATAAACAGGTGAAACTGTACTACAGAAGTAACAGGGTCCATATTTATAGGGTAAAATACCACATATTCTCTTCAAATTACAGACTGAATTAAGAATAGAGTTATTGTCAGTGACAAACAGGAGTCTGAGGGGGCAGAGGAGGCTGGTGAGGAAGAGGATCATCCGAGGAAGGAGACAGTGTTTTGTCGGGTCCTCTTCCACCTGTAAGGCAGCTGCCGGGGTGTAGGAAGAGGGGAGTCATAAGGAAGAGACCAGGCAGGCAGACACAGGAAAAAAGGAGGCAGAGGAAGGGCTGTAGGAAATCGTGAAGTCATGTGTTCAGCATTCCCTCCGCCCTTCTCCGTGATAGGTCTGGAGGCTAGTTCCCTGCTTGTCAAATGCTCTCTCTAGGAAGGCTCACCTGCCACCTTTGTTACATATCTTTAAGCACCAGGCAAAAACATTCCTCCTCTCCCATGCCTTTGCTAATTGAACAATATATGACCTTTTAAACTGTGGGGTTTTGTTTTCATTTGTTACTATGGAATGTATTATTGTGTTTTTATCTTGTAAACTGTGCTGTGATCCTGGAATGAAGGGCAGTATAGAAATTTAATGAAGAAGAAGAAGGCAGCATAGGGGATGGGGTCACACAGTTGCATTAACTGTCTGAGACAGAGCACAGGTATGCAGAGGTAGATTGCCTAGACAGCTAGTTAGCAGGAAGTAGTGTGTAAATCCTTTGCACCTTAGGAGCTGAGTGCTTTCCTAATAAAGAACTAAAATGTCATTAACTTGTCTTCATCAGTCTAGGTTTGTTCAGGGCAGTTATGTTAACACCACTCCCTAAATATATTTTGATTCAATCAAATAACTATGATGAAGAGATGGTGATTAATTTTCATACCCAAAATTGTCAACTTTCTTTGCAGGCTAATCTTAACTTTGAAAAATGAAAAGGGCTCTTTGCTTGGGCTGTTTACAAGAAGAAGCTTTCCAAGAGCCCTGTTCAGCTTTATGCAAGCCCCTATGCTGCAGCCAGACTCATAGAGCTTGAAGTCAGTGCCGACCAGCTGATAGGACCTGACATAAGCTTTCTCTTTTTGCTTGGACCAGCTGTGCTACAGAGTTCACCATGTGGCATTCCATAGCACAGCTGATCCCAGATAGTTTGCTCTCACCACCAACCAGCTGCTTTTTGGCAACAGTGAGCCCCACTTTAAGGTTCCCAATTGTACACTGGCAACACAATTTATTCTGCCCCTTATCTGACATCACCTGTTGTATCAGGTATTGAGCAGGTTAATGTCATTTGGGGAGAATGGCCTCAAGGTTACTTGCTTCAAAGAAGAATTCACACCCTCCCACAGCCAAGACCTCAGCTAGATGTGATGCTGCACATGCCATTTGAAATTGCAAGATTTCTTTCATTCATGTGAATGATCAGGATCATAATGTGCAAGGTGAGTACAGTCAAACCTCGGTTGTCAAACATAATCTGTTCTGGAAGACCCTTCGACTTCTGAAATATTTGACATCCGAGGATCCAAGGGCAGTCGAAAGTCAATGGAGAAAAAAAAGGGGGGGGGACTTTTCAGCATTCGCAAGTTGAAACGTATGACAACGGAGGCGTCTGGGAACTGAGGTTTGACTGTATTATCCCTTTAAAACCCTGCTATGATCTTAATAAGAACTCCCCCTAATGTGGAAGGAGATTAAATACTGGCCCACATGGCTAGAAAGATTCCTCACCACTGCTTTATATGTATGTTTTACAGCTGATGCACTCATTGAATGTTGGAGTCTATTTCTTACCTTTCTTATCTGAAATCTTCCCTTCAGGACAGGGGATGCATTCATAGCAGCAGAACGGTTCCCCTTCCTTCACTTTCTTGCTAAAACCAGGATAGCAGCTCTCACTACATACAGAGTGAGGCTGAACCTAAATCATAAATGAAAGGGGACAATGACTATTTTCAGAATAATGATCTTAGACACTTGAAAGTACTGGGCCCTTACACTGTTTGTGAGGAAGTTTGGGGCTGTTACTCAATGTGTTAAACAACCATTCTAATATTGGACATGCTGGGAATGTTGTTAATAGTGCTGTGCCCTGACTTTGCATGTAACCTCAATGCTGAACTGAGGGAACCCCTTGGACAGATAAAGGGTTTGTGAACTGAAGTAGGATTTCTTCAAAGCACCCCAAAGTGAAGCAGAGGCCTCTAAAATGATTCTGCATAGACCTTGTGTCTGCAAAAACTGAAACATTTGTTCTCAAACTTGCTACAATTTCTACCCCCCTTCTCCCAAAAAACGAGCAATTGTGGTGAGGGGGGATTCTGAAGAACACCTGACAGGTTCAGGGTGGGGAGACTCTTTGTGACTGACAGGTCTAATTCCTAATGAGTGGTAATGCATTTATCATGGCTTTTTCAATCACTGTTCTTTGGAAAAGGGCAGTGTCAGCCCATACATGAGGCAAAACAAGGTCACTGCTTCAGATGGCAGGATCCAAAGGGGCAGCAGATTTGACCTCCAGGAAATGCGTAGCACACTGCAGCTGCTGTGCACTATGCATTTGAATCCTAATTATATAAGTTTAGGAATATCAGAAAGGAAAACCAATCAATCAAGCTCCGTTCTCTCAAACATTAAAGGATTTTCCCTTTAGGGGAAAATAAACTGTAGATATGCTTCTGAAATTAAGCATGGTCCACCCCCTCAGAGTGGAATGATATGCCTGCAAATAACAAAGACTTCTGTCAAAGATGAAAAAGACAGTTTTAAATAGTTCATCTATCCCACCCTGCCACTTAGGGCTGTGTTTTCATTTATAGATATTGCTTTTCCACTTCCTAGTAAGAGCAGATCCACTGAAATCACTGAACATAATCCAGACTAACCAAACCACTGATATCAATGAATTGGCTTTGAGTATGACTGAGTTGAATAACATCCAATGACTGCAGTTCCACAAATTACAAGAAGAAGGGAAAAGAGGTGCCTATGCGGGTAATCCTCCTCCATTCTCTTGCTAATAAATATATAATCAATACATAAACAGTACAGAAGTCTTTGGGGTTGTTGTTTTTTGCCTTAATAACTGTTTTTACAGATGAAATTCAGTATTTTTCAAGGGTTGACCACTATCAGATGAAATCAGCTTTGCATACCAGGTAAGAGCCCTTAATAAAATAGTGGTAGACCATCCAAACAGCCAGTGCCTACCTGGTTAAATGATCTGGGCCAAGTTATGACCTTCTCATTGATGGTAAACCTTTGACCCTGGGGAGCCAGGGGATCCATCATTCCAACTCTTACTCTATGATAAGAATGGTTGGAGGACTTGACCCAGTTGATAACATCAAACCCAGCTGTTAACTCCCCATTCTTGTCAAAAAAAATCTTGTCTCCAGCACTGTTGTTAAATGTGACACCACGTAGAAAGAGATGGAGCTAGATTGAAAAGGACAAGAAAAAAGTTTAGAAAAGGTTGTAATTTGATCTTGGAAACTGAAGAGTGGTAGATAAGTGCTCACTATTTTCGACCCAGAGTTTGCAGGAGGATGCACTACATGAATCAGCGAAATTAAAATGATGTATATACTATGGGTGGACACAGCCCATGTCCCATATTTGCCATTAGCTCAATCCAGAGGACTCAGTCAGTTTGGCCCATGCTTTCATCATCACCATCATACCAGTATGGCTGGATGATGAGCAGAAAGAAGCACATGTTGCATCTGCTACCCTCACTCTGTGAGCAGAGTGGGATCAATTCTGTGGGGTGCTTCTTCCAAAGTGACTTTTCTGCAGGAAAACCTCTTGTAAAAGAGCACCCTCCATCATGCATGATAAATCTCATTGCTGTTGCATTGAAGCATTGATCCCAGGGCTGCTGCTTCACAAGTGGCTTTCCTGCAGGGATGTCAGATGCACAGATCCCTCTGAATAGGCCTGATTTGGCTCCAGACTCAGCCGACTCCAGCAAGTTTATGGAACAAATCTCTGTGTTGAGCTCCACCTAAAGTCGGCACTGAAAGCAGTGTTTTTTTCTGGGGAAATGCAGGGGGACGCATACCCCTAAATGTTTTGTGAATCTAAGTTTGGCCTCATTGAGGGGCAGTATTTCAATATGAGTAAGAAAATGAGAGTACCCCTAAACATTTTTTTTTTAAAAAAGCACTGACTGAAAGTATATACTAGAGATGAGGGAAATTGCAGCCTTTCAGATGTTATACTCCATTATCCTTAACCATTGCCCATACTGGCAGACAGTGAAGAGAGCGGGACTTCAATTGTGTCTGGAGCGTAACAGGTTCCCCATACTGTATATGTTGTAAAAAGTTAGTAAGGTGATAGAGGAAAAGCCACAGTTGATGAATATTTCGAGCGGAAGAGTCCAGAGATTGAATCATTTTTGAAGAACAGAAGAATCAACTCTACCCCTCTTCAGATATGATTGACCTAAGAGACAACATAAGGAGAGCACAGCTGCTAAGAGGCAAGGCCAGCACACCCATGAGGTTAGGTGAGGAGATTGCCTCAGGCATCAGGATCCACAGGAGCAACAGATTTAGCCTCCAAGGCAGAGCTTTCCAAACTTTAATGCTGGCGACACACTTTTTAGACATGTATCATTTTGTGACACAGTAATTCAGTTTTACTAGCAAACCGGAGGTTTAACTAACCCCTTATAAGAGATAGGGACACATACATAAATTGTAAAAGTGAAATGTATGGGGACACAACATATCTCTTGATCTGCACACTCCTGATCAGGGAGGAGCACAAGGAACGTTCGTAAGCCACACCTACATGCTGCTGCCAACACATTAATGTGTTGCAACACACAGTTTGGAAAGCTCTGCTCCAAGGAATGCAACACCTGCTACTGCTGCCAAGGTGGCAGCAGCAGCTGCACCATGTTCCTTGCAGGCTAGATTCAATTTTTTTTGAGCCAAAGCAGCAAAGGCAATTATGGACATTTCTCTCCCCCTCTCTAATCCCCAGCACATGGATACAAAATCAATTCTAGGTGCTTATCCAGTTCTCCAGAGCATATTTCAGATTGTTTTGGGGGTGAGGCACTGCAGAAGGTAAGGAAATCCCCCTCCCTGCGAAAATCCCCTTCCCTGCTCAACCTCCAATAGCAGATCCCGCCAACTGGATCAACAGTGCTTGGGGGCCCAACTGTCACCTTCCCCAAACACTGGTGGGTCTCACATTCAGAACACTGAAGAAAGCTTACAGCTGTTTTATGGCCATTTCCTTGACCAATTTATCTGTTTTTAAAATGATGTGGCCATGTTAGAATTCATAATGCTATCGAATGGAATATTATTCCTCACAACAATATTCAAGAGTTTGCTTAAAAGAGGAAAAGAATAATATTAAGATTCCTTATTGTTGTGGACTTGTGAAATAGTGGTTTTATTTTTTTATTTGTTGTTGATTTGCTAATTATAAAATCTAATCAAATATGTTAGATTATGTCAAAGATATTGTTTCAAAAAGTGTGTTTTGGTTTTATACAGTCAAACTATTAAAAAAAATTTAGCCTGGGAGTTGATGCCACAATTACTCATAAATTGATCCCGATCCATTCAGTTTTACATTATGATAGTAAACTTGGGTTTACAAGTTGGAGATGGCAATTAGAGAAAACACATTATGTGGTATCATTTCCAATCAATGTCAAGAGGAATGAAGGTGAAAGTGTGAGCACAAAGAGTGAGTCACATGGTGATGTTCAGTCTCTTACCTGCCAGCACTGTTGAGTCTGAAGCTTCATTCCTCCTCTATATCTGACTCTGGATATAGACATAGCATGCAAAGCATGGGCCACAGCACAGACAGCATTGTAGATGCTATAGCTGTGGCTAGTCATTCTCATTTCAAAAAAAGGTCCAGGAAGGCTCTCCAGCTTCTCCTTCCCAGTGCAAATATCTCCCTCCACCTTGCCCCCACCTGTAGGGAATTCACAAACAAAAGCCTGTTGCCAAAAGTCCTTGATAAATCCATCTCCTGTTACGCTGGAAGGGTTTCTGTCCTTAACAGCATCGGAAAATGCTGGGGGGTCATTGGAGTGAATTGTAAATAACAGAGAACCATGGATTAGTTCTGTATCCCATGTCTTCTGATAGACAAAGGAAGTGAGCTCCACCTGGGCTGTTGCTATCCATACTTTGGGTTTATTTGCCACATGTTCTAATTCTGATAGATAGTCAAACCATCTATAAATTGCCAAAGAATAAGATTCACCATGGATCACTATTACATTGGCATTGCTGTCCATGATTCTGTCGCGTATTTTTGCCCCCCGGACAAACATTTCAAAAATTTCTGTGACTAACGTTGGTCTGGGAATTCTTTCTATGAAGGCCAAACAGATACCACTCTGGGCAAAAAGTGGAACCACACTTTGCACAAATTGTTCTCCATTGTCGGTTTCCATAACACTGACCCCAATCCACATCCACCTGAAATGTAGAAGCAAAGAGAGAATTCCCTCATACTGGAGAGCTTCCTTAGGGACCATCTGGTAGAAGGAAGCACTTGGCACTTTACTATTCATCACTGGAGCAGAGCCATATATAAGCTAAACAATGTTTGGGCAGAGAAGAGAAAGAATTTGAATGACATTGTTTTAACAATACAGTTTTGAAGGTTCAAAGCATGACCACATGTTCCTATATGAATCAATTATTTCTCACCTATGAATATGCTTGCCTTTAACATTTACTGAGGCATTACTACAAAGTCAAACTGCTGCACCTGCCTCGTATCTGCAGAACTTCCTCCATGAAAGATCCACTTCTTAACTTTTGGTTCTTGTAAGCTGCTCCTAATAATGTAATTTATTTTACTCCAATTGTTCTCATGTGTCACTTCTTCCTTTTCATCCAGGTCTAGCTTTTTTTATTCATAAATCATTAATAATGTATCCTTAGCTTAGATCTGATATTTAAACAAGCTATATGGTCCATTTAATCACTAGAAATGCCCACATTTCCATTTCCAAACAAAATCCTATCCTGTCTCACTCAGAGGGAAAGAAGGAAAGAAAGAAAGAAAGAAAGAAAGAAAGAAAGAAAGAAAGAAAGAAAGAAAGAAAGAAGATACCACCTGTGGAATATTATACATATCCAAAACTACTGCCACATGAAGCGAAGTTTGGGAGTCCAGTGCCCCAGTGACTGCTATCAGATTTTTCTCAGTATCACATATGTAGTTGGGGACAAACTTGCTCAAGGCAGATATAAGAAGCATTGTGGCATGGTACGTCCACTTGGCATTGAAATAGCTGTCATAAATAAGGAGCCCCAAAGTGGTATTGGGTAAGATCTGAGGGTTTTCATTTATCTCCTTTACAGCAAATTCCCAGGCCAGAATGTGCTGGTAATGCTTAGGCACCACGCTACAAAGAAAGTGATATTTTGAATCAGAAACATAGGCCACACTTTGTAAAATTATTACCACACAACTTCCATGAGTATCATGCATTACTTTATTGATACAAAAACATTTCTTGACAAAATCCACATCATGGAGCTTTCTAGGCATGATTAGAGAGCTAAACAACATCAGATGATCATATTCAAAAATTGAAATAACCTGCACTTGCTTAAGTTAAGTACTTGTTGAAAGTAGGATGTACTTAAGCAATGGATAAGGATCAAAACCATTTGAAGATATTATTTCATACAGTCATATACATGTATGCTAATGCTTATAACATTCTTATTATACACTAAATAACCATTTATCAAAAAGAATTGTAATTTTAATGTTAAATATTTTATGTCCTTACTTTATCTCATCATATGATGGTGGTGGTGGTTCTTCATGGAAGGATATTGGACTGGAGATGATGAAGCTGTGAGAGGCAATGCCACCAATGATGAGGTCTCCTTCCTGATGATAACTGTGAAGTGGAATGTGTGAGTTGTGGGCATTGCATTTAACAATCTGTGGCTTGCATATTGCATGAGGAAGTCCTGTCATCAGCAAGACTAATAATAAAATCATTCTTGATACACACCTTCTATTTACACAGAAATGCCCTAATTTCATATAAACTAACTAAAATGGCCTGACGTACTTGGCCATTTAGTCACCTAATGTGTGTGAACTGTGGAGTGCAAATGAAAAGTATTGTTTGGTTGATCCTTACTTCTTCTAGTCCCTAATTCCAGCTCTGACAACTGAAAGGTATATTTGTACCCATCATTCACAAATGTCTGATTGGTTTTAGTACTGATCACTGTAACATAACAAAGGTTTTTGACAAGCATATGAAATAATTACACTTTTGAAAACCTCAATTCAGATGTGACAAACATGTTTTCTCTAGAGAATTTCCAGTTTTGAATGGTGATTACCTTCCCTTTGGACAAACATATTTGTCACATCTGAACAGATGTTTTTAATTCTACTTAGTTGAATAAGGGGGGAAATTTAGGACAGCAAGGGAAGGAAATAAAAAATTCAAGGCTTTGTTCTGGAGTCAGACAGGAAATAAAAGTGTTTGGTCATAGAAATTACTGGTATCTATGAGCTAGAGAATATAAATATGTGGGAGGAAAAATATATATGTGCCTCTAGGGATAAACAGATTTGTCAGTTTTGGTTAATCTCTGTTTTTCAGTTTTACCATTTTTAATTCAGTTCTGCACATTTCTGAAGCATTTTTTTTAAAATCCTCATGAAAATTCAACAGCATTGTAGTGCAAATTTACCCTAATGAACAAGTTCTAAATACACTTTTGACTAATATAAACATTTTGCAAACACTTCTCATGTAAGGCTTGGGTCTCTCCCACACACACAAGATGACTCCAGCAGCTAATTAATTAGGATTTATTGGTTCAACAAAAAGCCACTCCACAAATTTCAGTCTTCCTCCGATGCCACAGTTGCCAGGACTGATCTCCGCTCCCTTCTCCCTCAACAGGAAAACCCCCACCTCCTCTTCCTGTAATTTTTGTGCTTCTTGGCTGATCTCGTGAGTCTACGTGCTCAGGGTGATTGCACACTCTCTATTTCTATGTCTGTGTCACTATCTGAGCCTTGCAGCTGAATTCCTGCTCTCTGTGTCTCTCTGTCTCTCTCTGTGTGTGTACAAAGGTATATACTTCTGTATACCTTCTGTATATACTTTTTAAAAAGTTGATTCTGAGTTTCACATGTATTTCAAACTAGTAGTGACTGGAGAATTTTGAGCAAAATATATATTGAACAGCTCCAGAAAGAGAAACGTATCAGAAAGGTGTGTGCATGCATGCACAAATGCATCCAGACGACAGACTGTAACAAAAAGCATGTATCTTATCTTCTTATCAGCTGTCCCCTGTTGTTCAGCTCAGGCCTCAACAAAATGATATAACATTTGGGTGCAAAGATGCACACAAGCAACCCAGCACTGGAAGCTAAAATAGAAAAAACCTCCACAGCCACCATGTATTTGCCCTTGGAGCTCAGATAAGCTGGAATGAAGGATAGCCACACACTGCAAAAGACCAACATGCTGAAAGTGATGAACTTGGCTTCATTGAAACTGTCCGGTAACTTCCGAGCAAAGAAAGCCACAACGAAACTAACAATAGCCAAGAAGCCAAGATAGCCCAAGACACAAGAAAACAAAATGACAGATCCCTCATTACATTCTAATATAATTTCTGTAGTCACTGAGTGCATGTCCACATCTGGGAATGGGGCAGAGGTTGCCAGCCACACACTGCAAATGCCTGCTTGCATGAGGGAACAGGATGCAACAATGGAGTTGGCCAGGCTTTTCCCCACCCATTTCCTCATCCTGCTTCCTGGCTTTGTGGCCATAAATGCCAGAACCACCATGATGGTTTTTGCCAGCACAGAAGAAACAGCCACTGAGAAGATGGTGCTGAAAGCAGTTTGTCGGAGAAGGCATGTCACCGGTTCAGGATGACCAATGAAAAGCAAGGCAGAAATGAAGCAAAGCAGAAGGGAAATCAGAAGAATGTATGTGAGGTTCCGGTTGTTGGCTTTGACGATGGGAGTGTTGTGGTGCTTCAGAATTATTCCCAGCACCAGAGCTGTTATTAACGCTAAGGAAAGTGCAAAGAGGCTTAAGCTGATCCCCAGAGGTTCTTTATAAGATAAGAATGTTCTAGCTTTGGGTATGCAAAAATCATGCTTGATATTTGGGTAGGTTGTGTCCATGCAGTCAAAACAGTCATGCATATCTGAAAAGCAAAGGTAATTTATTGTTATTAAATTTACATACTGCCTTTCACCCAAATATCACAGGGTGGGGTACATTCAAACACAAAATATATCACATAATTCATTCAAAAAAGGGTCATAGATTGTTTAATCATATAAAAGCCTGATTGAAGAGGAATGTTTTCACCTGGGGCCTAAAGATATGTAAAGATGGCACTGTGGGATAATCAGCCTCCTGTAACCAATATGCTTAAGTCTAAGTAACACATGATGGGGTTAGTACTATATATTAGGCTGTCCTGCTATCCTTAGCTAGGTCTTGGTAGGCTTTGCTCGTTGTGACAATTGCTGTGGGGAAGGCAAAGAAACCCCCACAACAGGCCCAAATTGTTTGAGGGCAAATTCCTTCCTGGCCAAGAATACGATGGCCATTTTGCACCACAGCACAGTCTAAGAACCAAATACTAAGATACCGTATATATGGTGTGGGATGGAAGGTTGCTGGTGGCTACTGTCGGCTTAAATACTCCGGAAGTGGACCAGAGTGAAGACTTCTTCACTACAGTCTGCTGCATTTTTGCCCAGTTCAGATTCAATATTGTTGGGCAATCCTGCAAGCCCTTATGGCTGGCTGTGGAGGGTTCTAATGGCCAGACACAAGAAAATTGTTTTCAAAGGTGGGTGGGAATTTGCTGGGCCACAACCCCTGCCCATCCAGAACGCTTCTAAGTGGCCATTACCTTTAAAACCTTTTTGTTTCAGGCTTCTGGTTCCTGTATCATGCCATGGCAATGGCTCTCTCAACATTGGAGAGAAGAACAGGCTGAAAAAATGAGATGGAAGGGATTAAACCATCCCCTATAAAACTCTCAGGGTATGGGAGGTACTGGCAATCTGCCTGTGCCTCAATGGCTCACCACAGGGCACGGGCAGGGGGCACTGGGTGCTACGCACTTCACATGATGTGAACCCCCCCCTAAATTGCCCTTGGATGCGGAGGTTCTTCTAATAATTGGGTTTTAATTGGCATTAAGAAAAAGAGCACACCATAGGAGATGGACATTATAACTGTGAACAATCAGCTGCATGGAACTGAGATTTGTGTTGGAGGTGGATGGAGGAGAGGGCATAAGTATATGTCTTACCCTTCTGAGTTGAAATCTTCTTTTCTGGACATGGAATGCAATCATAGCAGCAAAATGGCTCCCCCTCCTTCACTTTCTTGCTATAACCAGGATAACAACTCTCAGTGCATACGGATAAAGGTTGTGCCTAATCCAGAAATGAAAAACAACAAGAAAAAATGAGCTTGGGATCCTTAAGATTTTGGGGACTTGTTTCTTAGAGAATAAGGAGGCCATTATGTTATGAAAAATTATAAATAGCTAGAGCATATATGTATAATTAATGGATTGTAAAATACCTCAAAGCAGTTTTCCAAAATGTATTGCATGTTGGGATACAAAATAATTGTTACTTGACTCTGAAAGAGAGACTACAATTGGAAGAAATCTTGCAATTTATCAAAATTCAATATCAAGTAAGGCAAAGCAGAGGTTTATGGTCCCCTATGTAAAAGTTAACATTGCAAATCATAGTTTTCAATGTACTGACAGTTAGATCGTACCTGGTTAAACAAGCTGTTCCACTTTATGACCTTGTCATTGATGCTTAACACTCTGTCTGGAGGAGCCTGAGGATCAAGCCTACCAACTTTTACTTTGTGAAAGGATTGGTTGGAGGAAACGATCAAGTTTATAACATCAATTGCAGCTATCATTTTTCCACTTTCATCAAAAGAAATCTTGTCCCCAGCACTGTTATTAAATGAAACACTTTGGAGAAAGTGATGGAGCTAGAAAAAAGAAAAGGAAATAATAAAGAAATAAATAGTTGCATTAATATGTTGTTGTTGTTGTTTAGTCATTTAGTCGTGTCCGACTCTTCGTGACCCCATGGACCAGAGCACGCCAGGCACCCCTGTTTTCCACTGGCATTAATATAGTAGTGTGTAAAATGTTGAACCTAAAAAAAAATGACACTTTAGATAATAATTTTAAAGAAGAGCTGCATTTTTCTGACTATATGTTGCCTTTGTGGGTAAGGTCAAACTATTGGGAGGTTCCAGCACCTGCTGTGGCTGTAGAGACTGATATGGAAGAGTCATGTTTTGTTGCAGCTGGGGCAGATGAAGACATCCTGCTGTGCTGCTGCAGATGCACCATGCCATTCTTGACTTCATAGAATTGTAGAGTTGGAAGGGAACACAAGTGTCATATAATCAAGTTCCCTGCAATGCACAACCTGAGATTAAGAGTCTCATACCCTACCCACTGAAATAGATGTATATATTCTGGAGGCAGCGACATAATAACAATGGTACTCTTTTTGCAAGGAATGAAATTTGTCTGAGGAATTGGTCACCACTAAAAACATCACTAACACCCATTATACACTGTAGTTTCAGTAGGTTTATATACCAAAGAGACACAAAAACGGAAGGCTGACTAAGGCATAGACTATTCTTTCATTTGTATGCAGTGGACAGAGAAAGGAAACTGAAAAATGGGTAGACTTCATAGACACATTAGTTTCACTGGTCACCCTCAAAATACGGTGTGCTACCACATGAGAAGAAGGGACGTGGGTGGTGCTGTGGGTTAAACAACAGATCCTAGGACTTGCCGATCAGAAGGTCGTGGTTCGAATCCCTGCGACAGGATGAGCTCCCATTGCTTGGTCCCTGCTCCTGCCAACCTAGCAGTTCGAAAGCACGTCAAAGTGCAAGTAGATAAATAGGTACTGCTCCGGCAGGAAGCTAAACAGCATTTCCATGCGCTGCTCTGGTTCGCCAGAAGCGGCTTAGGCATGCTGGCCACATGACCCGGAAGCTGTACGCTGGCTCCCTCAGCCAATAAAGCGAGATGAGCACCGCAACCATAGAGTCAGTCACGACTGGACCTAATGGTCAGGGGTCCCTTTACCTTTACCACATGAGAATGTGTGGAACATTACCTGCCAAAACGGTTAATTCTGAAGTTCAGGTCTTCCTCTGACTAACACTGTGCCATATGTCCTTCTGGATGAGAACATGGCTTGTAAAGCATGGGCCACTACATAGACTGCATTATAGATGCTGTAGCTGTGCCCAGTCATACTCATTTCAAAAAAAGGGAGAGGGAGGCTCTCCAACTTCTCTTCTCCTGTGCAAATATCTCCATCCACATGGTCCCCCATGGTATTTAAGAAGACACAGTTGAATACGGTCTCCCAGAATTTCTTTATGAAATCATCTTCTATTGTGCTTAAAGGATTTCTTTTCTTAAGAAACTCGTGAAATCTCTGTAAATAACTGAACCGATATCCAAAGATAATCGCACCATGGAATAGTTTTACATCCCAGTGCCTTTGATAGTGAAATGCACTTATCTCCACCTGGGCTGTTTCTATCCAAACTTTCCCCCCTAATTTATTTTCAACAGATAAAACCGGAAGCCATCTAAAAAATGACATGGAATAAGATTCTCCATAGATAACTACTACATTTGCTTTACTGCCCAGCATACTATCATTTATTTTGACCCCATCTTCTATGATGTCCATAAATTCAGTGACAAAAGAAAGTGTGGGGATTCTCTCTATGAAGGCAAAACAAACACCCTTCTGGGAAAAGACTGGAAGCACAGTTTGCACAAATCTTTCTCCATTATCATTATCCATAACAACGACCCCAATCCACGTCCACCCGAAATGCAGAAGCAGAGAGAGAATGCCCTCATACTGAAGGGTTTCCTGGGGGACCATCTGGTAGAAGGAAAGTCCTGGGGTTTTATCATTCATCACTGGTGCAGGACTGAATGTTAGCTGAAGATGAAAGAGAAGATGCGAGTGAAAATTATTATTATAATTATATATCACTTTTATGTTTTCATAGTTCCTCCCAATTCTGGAGTGCTGGGAGTGATGACCTGGGAGAGGGATTTCTCTTTGGCACCCTGCCGACAAAGGTCAGTAGAGTTAAAGCTATGATTTTTGCCTGTAGTGAGGTATGGAAGTGAGAGGTGGACTATAAAGAAGGCTGATCGCCGAAGAATTGATGCTTTTGAATTATGGTGCTGGAGGAGACTCTTGAGACTCCCATGGACTGCAAGAAGATCAATCCTATCCATTCTTAAGGAAATCAGCCCAGAGGCCTCACTGGAAGGACAGATCCTGAAGCTCAGGCTCCACTACTTTGGTCACCTCACGAGAAGAGAAGACTCCCTGGACAAGATCCTGATTTTGGGAAAGACTGAGGGTACAAAGAGAAGGGGACTACAGACGACGAGATGGTTGGACAGTGTTCTTGAAGCTACCAACATGAGTTTGACCAAACTGCAGGAGGCAGTGGAAGACAGGAGTGCCTGGCGTGCTCTGGTCCATGGAGTCACAAAGAGTCAGACACGACTAAATGACTAAACAACAACAAAATTATGCAACACCCTCCCTACATAGATGCATTTCAGTATCAACTTCCCCTTTCCTTTGTGGGCTCTGCTCCTATTTTCTTTGGCCTTCTATAACTTAAGTCCCAATAATGTTCACCAATTCTCAAGTCAGTCTTTCTTACCACCACTGTTCCTTTAAGAGCCAGTTCCCTGGTCCCTGTGTACAATCACCATGTCTGACCTGAGAAGTCAATAATTTTTGCTCCCCAGCTCTTTGTCTCCCTGGCCAGCATCTACCTTTGTGTGTCAGTTGGAAAGAGGAAACAGTCCCTAAAAACAGTAATCACAGGAATTATAGCCTGCTCGGGCAGTTATGACACAGCCTGTAGACAGCCTCAAACCACCAACAAAGCCTAAAACCACGAACCTGTTGGAGAGCCATTGAATGCATTTTCTCTCAGCTCTCCTTTCATCAAACAAGATCTTAGTATTCTTTGAGGGCAAGGACAGAATTCATGGGGCTCAAACTTGGGAGGAAGCTGAAGATGTGAATTATTTAGTGTTTCCTGGAGATTAGCCAAGGACAAAACTCTTTCATGATATACAGATTCTCCAAGACCTTTTAGAGATCACATACATATATTGGATGGGAAATGTACAAAATGATATACATATATACATGTTCCCCAAGGTGGGAGCATGTCTCTAGATGGTTTAAAAATGTTTTAACTATGTTTCTATTTTATTTTAACATATTGTTTTTACATTTTGATGTTTGCCACCTTCGGCTCCGTTTGGAGGAGTGTTGGGATAGAAATGAAATGAAATAATGAAATGAAATACAGTAAAATAAATAAGTAAATAAATTTTGACTGTCAAATGGGCCTGATTTCTTCTTCTTGGAAATATTATGTGCACATTTTCATTGAATCTGAAAAATAGCTGCTGTGGTCTCTAGTTCTTTAGTTCATTTTACCACTAGAACTTATACCACTCATATACACATATCCCTTACCTGCGGAATTTTGTAGATATCCAATACAGTGGCCACATGAAGAGAGATATCTGAATCTAGTCCTCCAATGACTGCTATCAAATGTTTTTTGGTGTCACATAAGTAGTTAGGGACAAATACCTCTAATGTGGAGGTAAGTAGTATAGTAGCATGATAAGTTCTCTGCGCATTGAAATAGCTGTCATAGATGCAGACGCCCAAGGTGACATTTGGTAATAGGTGAGGGTTTTCATTTATCTCCAGTACTGCAAATGCCAAGGCCAGGATATGCTGGTAATTTTTGGGCACCACACTAGAATAAGAGTTGCAATTACAATCAGACGCATATTCTTCGCTTAATAAATTGTTGCAATTTTGTTCTACATCAGCTTCATCAGTCTTTATTTATATGCCTTTTGTAGTGGGAAAAGGAAAACAATCAAAAAAATGGTATTGATAGGCATATTACTATGACTGACACAATGGAAAATACACTCACATTGATAAATCTATTGATGTTCTAACCCTATACTGTGCACATTCATAATGATAGCCACTGAATGTGATATGAATTTTCTTTCAAGGAAACACACTCCTGCAAGGAAAAAAGAAAGAAAAATTCAGTCCATTTTAATATAGTGCAAAAGGCATGAATTAAGATAGTTATGGTAACTCTCATAAATGGAAAGATTCATGAAAGTAAATAAAATGAAAACAACAACAACACAAATACACTGCTCTGTTTGAAGCCAAGTAACAAAAAATCAGAAGGAAAGGAAAGCACAACCGAAGTATAGGAGGAGACAGTATGCATATGATGCAAGAAAGGGAACAGGAGGTGGAGATGGGTGAGATGCAGGAGTTTGTAAAGAAAAGAAGAACTAAAATTCTTTCTACTCTGAATTTTACCTTACCTTCAAAAAAAGTGACAAAGGAAATGCATGACACAATCTCACATCATCAAATTTTAACAGTAGTAGTAACAATAGTAGTCATAGTTGAAGAGGTATATTTGGACCAACGGAGGTACAATGGTGGAGGGAATATGTTATCTATATTCTAGCGGGGCAAAACAGCTAACTGGATCAGGAAAAACCTCATTCCCTTCCTGGTGGAGGCTCTGAACACTCTCAGGGGTAACAACAAATTTTGCTTTGTCCTATCAAATTTCTTTCTCTCTTCAGCATTCCCTTAAATGTATTACTTTTTCTGCAGTTCAAGAAGAAAATATTTTTTATGAGCTCCTAAGACTAAGACGAACTAACAACAACAAAAATGCAAAGTTAGAAAAGATTAGTTCCTTACCAAAGATCTTCAAATGATGCTGCTGGAGGTTTGGTTGTGAAGGCTATTGAATTAGCAACAATGAAACTGTGAGAAACAATCCCACCAATTATGATGCTGCCTGACTGACAGTATTTTTGAAGTGGAGGGTGTGGAGCATGGATCCTGCATTTAATAAGGTGGTCTTCACATGCAATATGAGAAGACAGTATTAGCAGGAAGACAACTAATACCATCATATTGATCACCACGCTTCACTCTAACTCATGATTCCACCTGCATCATTATCAGGATGTACTCTGTCATTATCATGACCAGATTGAATGCTCAGTCAATCTGATGATATGCCTGAATCATAACGTCCACGATATGAAATATAAGTAAAGTGATAAGACTGGTGTGTGCATGCTTGTTCCTAGTCCCTCATCATACCTGTGATTGCTAGAGGGCATCTTTGTACCATCTTCAGATTAGTTACCATCCTCAGATTAGTTCTCTAAGGGGAAATGGTAATTGTACAGTAGATTTTAGAATTTAATTATAGACTATGAATTCAAATGTGGGAGTTCCTTGTGGAATTGCAAACAAAAACATGTTTATCACATCTGAATAAAAGTTTTCTTTTCCACTTTTCTGACTAGGAATGTACACTTAATCTTTTAAATGCCTGAGATGTTCTTTAATATTGATTAGTATAAGGATTAACACCACCAAGAGTATTGATAGGTTGCTATCAATCAGGATAGTCCTTGAACTCACATAAATCTGTCCAGCTGTATGAATTATATTTTAACTCCACTTTCAGGACTCCTCACCCCAAGCCTAATATAGTTGTTGTGGGCAATATAAACCATGAGAGAAGTTCTGAAAATACTATCTTCAAACTTAGCATCTTTCATCAAGAAAACTTGGCAACTTTTTTAAAAAAAGAAATTACAGGAATGGTAGTAAAACAGAAGGCTACAATTATACAACCAACACAGGCTTGTAAAAAAGATCAATAAAGTCAATCTTATTGAACTAGTTGTTATCTACTTGAATTAATTTCAGTTTCAGTACATGTGAAGAGTTCCTTGGTCACCCTCTTCCGCACTTGTTCCAGCTGGTCAATATTCTTCTTAAATAGTAGTGCCTAGAACTGAACACAGTACAAAGATGGAGACTGGCCAAGGCAGAATAGGGTGGTAATGTTACTACCCTTGATCAGGATACCACAATTCTATTCACACAACCTAGAATAGCATTAGCTTTTTTTGCTGCTGAATCACAGTGTTGAGTAATGTCATGTTTGTGGTCTACTAAGACCCCTAGGTAGGGACGTGGGAGGTGCTGTGGTGTAAACCACAAAGCCTAGGAATTGCCAATCAGAAGGTTGGTGGTTCGAATCCCCACGACGGGGTAAGTTCCTGTTGCTCGGTCCCTGTTCCTGCCAACCTAGGAGTTCAAAAGCTCGTCAAAGTGCAAGTAGATAAATAGGTACTGCTCCGGCGGGAAGGTAAATGGTGTTTCCGTGCACTGCTCTGGTTCGCCAGAAGTGGCTTAGTCATGCTGGCCACATGACCTGGAAGCTGTATGCCAGCTCCCTCGGCCAATAAAACGAGATGAGTGCAGCAACCCCAGAATCAATCACGACTGGACCTAATTGTTAGGGGTCCTTTTACCTTTACCTTTAAGACTCCTAGGTGGTGCTGTGGTCTAAACCACAGAGCCTAGGGCTTGCCAATCAGAAGGTTGGCGGTTCGAATCCCTTCGATGGGGTGAGCTCCGGTTGCTTGGTCCCTGCTCCTGCCAACATAGCAGTTCGAAAGCACGTCAAAGTGCAAGTAGATAAATAGGTACCGCTCCGGCAGGAAGGTAAATGGCATTTCTGTGTGCTGCTCTGGTTCATCAGAAGTGTCTTAGTCATGCTGGCCACATAACCCAGAAGCTGTACGCCGGCTCCCTTGGCCAGTAAAGCGAGAAGAGCACCACAACCCCAGAGTCGTCTGCGACTGGACCTAACAGTCAGTGGTCCCTTTACCTTTACCTAAGACCCCTAGATGCTTTTCACATGTACTACTGGCAAGCCAGGGGTGAGAAACTCTTTCCACTAGTGGAATGGATCCTGAGAGTGGGATTCTGAAGAAGTGTGCATGCACACAAAAGCTCATACCAATAACTAACGTAGTTGGTTTCTCAGATGCTACTGGAAGGAATCTTTTTGTTTGTTTGTTAATGAACCTAAGTTAGTCATGTGCATTAGGAATTAGTTAAACACCACCCTTAGATTCCTGAAAAGGCCATTTTGATGGGCAAGTGGGGTTATCTACCAATCAGTCATCTGTTGTCACAGTGATGATCCTTCAAATTGTCAGCCTGAATAGGTATAACTGCCAATTCCAGCAAGCTTCTATAAGCCTGTAGGGCCCTGCGGGACTTGACATCTTTCGGCAGGGCCTGCAAGACGGAGCTGTGCCACCAGGCCTTTGGCTAAGGCACAGTCTGACTCCCATGTCTCGTTCTGTAATTCTCATAGAACTCTAACCCAATGGTTGCCATTTTAGAATGTATTAATTGACCATGTGATTTTATGTACACTGTGCTATTTTTACTTGTTGTTAGCCGCTCTGAGCCCGGCTTGCCTGGGGAGGGCAGGATACAAATAAAATTTTATGATGATGATGTAAGTGTTGGAATTCAAGCCTCTATCAGGAGAAACTGGCAACTCTCCCAGGCACCCGGCTTGGTCTCCTGTTGACCTCCCTGGCTGCATTCCCCAGTAAGATCCAGGCTAGGTCTCGATAGGCGATTCTTCCCAAACATGGGAAGAACACACCCCCTCCCTCCTGCTCCCTGGCAGGGAAAGGAGATAGACAGAAATGTATTTACATGCCTTTATTTCTGTCTTTGCAGCATTACAGAAACATATCCGTTCGCTTCAAACTCCAGCAATCAAGTGATAAAAACTTCCTGTACTTCCTGTACATACGCAAGAGGAAGAGCTCATATTACACTCTGAGCTAATTCTGGTGCATTGCCCTGTGAACTGACTGTCCCACTGTTTCCCACGGACAGTCCCAACATTCCCATCATGTTTTGTTTTCAAGCTACCAGTTTGCAGCTGCATTGCTTCTACATCGTAACAGTAAGGAAGGGCATCCATGCCAAAATATCACAACAAAAATATCACAACAAAAAATAAACTAGAAGGCCTCTTCTTGAATTCCTACTATTTTTTTCTTTTAAAAGTTATGATATTACCAGATTTGTGTAACAGTAATAACATTTACTGCCATTTTGGTAAGAATTCAGTACCCAAATCTTTCATAACGTGTTGAATTTCAGAAAATTAGCATCCATATAGACACCATTTTATATTTTTATTGAATGTGACTGACTTAAAAATACCTTCTGTACATACGTGACATATCCCTTGGTGAAAAAGGATGATTCTGATTTTCACATGTATTTCAGACTAGTAAGTGCTTGGACAGTTTTCAGCAAAATGTATATTGGACAGCTCCAGAAAGGGAAACATATCAGAAACGTGTGTGCATACATGCACAAATGCATCCAGACCACAGACTGTAACAAAAAGCATGCTATTCAGTCTTATCTTCTTACTAGCTGTCCCCTGTTGTTCAGCTCAGGCCTCAACAAAATGATATAACATTTGGGTGCAAAGATGCAACCCAGCAACCCAGCACTAGAAGCTAAAATAGAAAAAACCTCCACAGCCACCATGTATTTGCCCTTGGAGCTCAGATAAGCTGGAATGAAGGATAGCCACACACTGCAGAAGACCAACATGCTGAAAGTGATGAACTTGGCTTCATTGAAACTGTCTGGTAACCTCCTAGCAAAGAAAGCCACAACAAAACTGACAATAGCCAAGAAGCCAAGATAGCCCAAGGCACAAGAAAATAAAATGACAGATCCCTCATTACATTCGAATATAATTTCTGTAGTCACTGAGTGCATGTCCACATCTGGGAATGGGGCAGAGGTTGCCAGCCACACACTGCAAATGCCTGCTTGCATGAGGGAACAGGATGCAACAATGGAGTTGGCCAGGCTTTTCCCCACCCATTTTCTCATCCTGCTTCCTGGCTTTGTGGCCATAAATGCCAGAACCACCATGATGGTTTTTGCCAGCACAGAAGAAACAGCCACTGAGAAGATGATGCTGAAAGCAGTTTGTCGGAGAAGACATGTCACCGGTTCAGGATGACCAATGAAAAGCAAGGCAGAAATGAAGCAAAGCAGAAGGGAAATCAGGAGAATGTATGTGAGGTTCCGGTTGTTGGCTTTGATGATGGGAGTGTTGTGGTGCTTCAGAATTATTCCCAGCACCAGAGCTGTTATCAATGCAAAGGAAAGTGCGAAGAGGCTTAAGCTGATCCCTAGAGTTTCTTTATAAGATAAGAATGTTCTAGCTTTGGGTATGCAAAAATCATGCTTGATGTTTGGATAGGTTGTGTCCATGCAGTCATAACAGTCATGCATATCTGAAAAGCAAAGGTAATTTATTGTTATTAAATTTGCATACCGCCTTTCACCCAAAGATCACAGGGTGGGGTACATTAAAACACAAAATATATAACATACCGGTAATTCATTCAAAGGGCCATAGATTGTTTAATCTGAGAAAAGCCTGAATGAAGAGGAATGTTTTCACTTGGCATCTAAAGACATGTAATGACGGCACTGTGGGAAAACCAGTCTCTATAACCAACATGCTTAAATTTAATTAACATGTGATGGGGTTTGTAACATAGAACAGGCTGTCCTGCTATCCTTAGCTACATCGTGCTAGGCTTAGCTCATTGTGATAATTGCCATGAGGAAGGCAAACAAACCACAACAGGCCAAAATTGTTTGAAGGCAGATTCTTTCCTGGCCAAGAATACGGTGACCATTTTGAACGAAGATACCATATTTATGGTGTGGGAGGAAGGGTTGCTGTTCTGCTAACCACGCTTTTGAGTGCCATCAGCTTAAATACTCTGGAGGTGGAGCAGAGTGAAGACTTCTTCACTATGGTCTGCTTCTCCACCCCATGAAAAGGCATTATTGACCAATTCAGATTCAATATTGTTGTGCAATCCTCCATGTTCTTATGGCTGCCTGTGGGGGGTTTCCAATGGCCGGAGACAAGAAAACTATTTTCAAAGTTGGGGAGGATTTTCTGGGCCACAATCCCTGCTCTCTCAGAATACTTCTGAGTCGCCATTACCTTCAAAACTTTTTGTTTCAGCCTTCCGGTTCCTGTATTGTGCTATGGCAATGACTCTCAGCATTGAATAGAGGCATAGGCTGAAAAAAGGAGATGGAAGGGGTTAAACCCCCTATAAATTTCTGGTGTATGGGAGATACTGGTGACCTGTCTGCGCCTCAGTATCTCACTGTTAGACAGTCAGGGGGTCATTGGTTGCTATGCACTTCGCCTGATCTGAAACCCACCAAATAGCAAGGAGGTTCTCATTATAATTGGGTTTTATAATGGTGAACAATCAGCTGCATGGAACTGACGTTTGAAATTGGGAGAATATTCTATCTTCTGTGGGTGGTGGATGGAGCAGAGGGTGGCTCTTTGCTATATTTTATGGAAGCTTTTAAATTTATGGTTCAGCAGCCCTCTCCTAATATGGAATTTTAAGATATAGAAGTATAGATGGTTTGATTTACAATGTATCATTGGGATTTAAAAGAAGATGTGCTGGAAAAGTTTGTTTGCCGAGCAGGCTGAGTCACTGAGTGCCAGATTTCCAAGGGAGGCAGTTTGAGTGGCGTGAGAGACTGTGTGAACGATTCATGGGGTCTGTGAGTTGGATTCTGTCAGGAGAGTTTGTTCTTCTGACAAGTGGTAGAGCTGAGGAGAGCCAAGAATTCTCAGTATATGCTCTAAGCTTCTGAATCACAGAACACTGTTAAAATAGACAAGACACAGTCCCACACAGTGTTTACAGGAAAAAGGGTCTTCAGAGGGAGTACTCTGACACGAAAGGGCAATGGTGATTCCAAGGCCAAGGAGGATTTGGGGGTTTGTAAGGAAACCTAGCAGTTCGAAAGCATGTCAAAGTGCAAGTAGATAAATAGGTACCACTCTGGGGAAGGTAAACGGCATTTCTGTGCGCTGCTCTGGTTTCGCCAGAAGTGGCTTAGTCATGCTGGCCACATGACCCGGAAAAACTGTCAGGGGTCCTTTACCCTTTTTTTAAGGAAACAGTACAGTGGAAATCCTAAATTCCTGAAGTGTTTGTGGAGAAGTCTGATCTATGAAAGATGTGCAAAAGAAAGTAACCATAAGCTTGAACAGCATACAGCCTAGAACTTGAAACAGAATACATTGTAATAAAAAGCAACGCACTCTTTGTTACAATTCTGTGCAAGAAGAAGAACCAAAACTCCTTGTTTACATCTGTTATAATAAAGTTTGTTTGCAACCTGTTTTCCCAAAAGAAAATCCCACTGTCGCTCGTGATTCATTCTCCATTGGGGATTTCACCTGAGAGAAAGGGAAACAGAGAGGGCTGGCACAGCAGCGCCAGGGAGAGAGAGTGCAGTGGCGCCATTGCAGAAGATGTAAAGCTGCATGTGGCTTGAAAGGAGTAAGGGGGGGGGAGAGAGAGAGAGAGAGCTTGGTTGTTTTGTCACTGTGAGTTAAAGCTTACTCCCTCTAGAAAGACTGAAAGAGATCATGGAGATATATTTTTTAAAAAAATAAATAAAAAGCAAAATGCTATGGTAGCTTTGGATGTTGGAAGAGGAAAGGCACTGTCTTTCCCCTCCCTTCTCAGCCGGAGGAAGAAATGGCAAATCTCTGCAACTTGTTGATTCTGGATGCCTGTGGAAGGGAGGGATCTACTGTTTTCGATTTGGAACTGCTTCAGTATTATGGGAAGGAGCTGAGTCTGAGAAAGAAGAGGGTTTAACCTTGAAGTTGCAGCTCATCACCAACAAGGATGGAATACAACAACAGTAGGAGATAGCCCCAAATACCACAGGAAAAAGGAAAACATAAGAGAGACATATAAGGCCAAGAGACTAACAACTGACTTTTGGATGTGGCGCACACAGAATGAAAAGGAAAAGGCTATGGTTCTTCAATTGAAACCTTTTTTTCTTTTCTTTTTTGGAGTTAAATAATATAATAAAACAAATAGAAACCATTAAGAATGCAGCTGTTAATTATGTGATAATTTTGAAAAATGGAATGTAATAGAAATAAATAAGAACATGAAACACTGTAATATTAGATCACAATGATCTACCATGAATGGTGTGTGGGAAGCCTCTTAACAAAATTGTATTACTTTGAAATTAATTTGTTTAATTGGGTTTATACTGGGGGGTTGGGAATGGCAAAACGTTTCATTTCAAACACTGAAGAATATCAGACATATTCCTGTTTTCAGATGACTGCCCCTTAGTGTGATAATTCTGCTAATCTGATATGGCAAACCTGTGAAGTGTATGTCTTACCCTTCTGAGTTGAAATCTTCCTTTCTGGACATGGAATGCACTCATAGCAGCAAAATGGCTCCCCCTCCTTCACTTTCTTGCTGTAACCAGGATAACAACTCTCAGTGCATACGGATAAAGGTTGTGCCTAAGCCAGAAATAAAAAGCACCAAAAAAAAAAAAAAAAGAGCTTGGGAGCCTTAAGATTTGGGGGACTTGTTTCTTAGACAATAAGGAAGCCATTATATTATGAGAAATTATAAATAGCTGGAGCATATATATTTATTTCATAAAATTTATAAACTACTGGATTGTAAAATACCTCAAAGCCATTTACGAAAGGTTATTGCATGTGTGGGTACAATATAATTGTTACTTGACTCTGAAAGGAAGACTACAATTGAGAGAAATTACCTACATCTTGCAATTTATCAAAATTCAATAGCGAATAAGGCAAAGAAGAGTTTTACGGCCCCCTATGTAAAATAAAGGGACATGGGTGGCGCTGTGGGTAAAACCTCAGTGCCTAGGACTTGCCGATCGTATGTTCGGCAGTTTGAATCCCCTCGGCGGGGTGAGCTCCCGTCGTTCAGTCCCAGCTCCTGCCCACCTAGCAGTTCGAAAGCACCCTTAAGTGCAAGTAGATAAATAGGTACTGCTTTATAGCGGGAAGGTAAATGGCATTTCCGTGTGCTGCGCTGGTGCAGGCTCACCAGAGCAGCTTCGTCATGCTGGCCACGTGATCCAGAAGTGTCTCCGGACAGCGCTGGCCCTCGGCCTCTTAAGCGAGATGGGCGCACAACCCCAGAGTCAGACACGACTGGCCCGTACGGGCAGGGGTACTTTTACCTTTACCTTTATGTAAAATAAGGATTTTTACAATGCAATGGTTTCATTATGCTAGTGTAAAGAACAACTTTCAAGGGTCTTGCTTAACAATGATAGTAACCATTGACTGGATAAAGAAAAGCTTCTGCCTTTAAATAACTGTAAAACATAAATGTGTTTATGCTTGTTTGTATACAATTAATTGTTTATTTTATTTATCTGCACATATATATAATTTTATTTCTACTTCATTTTTATTTAGTAATCATATTATAAACAATTAACATTGCATGTCAGAATAGCGACCTAGACCTTACCGAAGTATCAAATAACTGACGGTTAGTTCTTACCTGGTTAAACAAGCTGTTCCACCTTATGACCTTGTCATTGATGCTTAACACTTTGTCTGGAGGAGCCTGAGGATCAAGCCTACCAACCTTTACTTTATGAAAGGATTGGTTGGAGGAAACGATCAAGTTTATAACATCAAATGCAGCTATCATTTTTCTACTTTCATCAAAAGAAATCTTGTCCCCATCACTATTATTAAACGAAACACTTTGGAGAAAGTGATGGAGCTAGAAAAAAGAAAATAATAAAGAAATAAATAGTTGCATTAATATAGTAGTGTATAAAATGTTGAACCAAAAAAAGGACAACCCGAAAACGCTCAACCCGAAGCTACTTCAACCCGAGGTATGACTGTATTTTAAAGAAGAGCTGCATTTTTCTGACTATAAGTTGCCTTTGTGGGTGAGGTCAAACTGTTGGGAGGTTCCAGCACCCGCTGTGGCTATAGAGACTGATATGGAAGAGTCATGTTTTGTTGCAGCTGGGGCAGATGAAGACATCCAGCTGTGCTGCTGCAGATGCACCATGCCATTCTTGACTTCATAGAATTATACAGTTGGAAGGGAGCACAAGTGTCATATAATTAGGTTCCCTGCAATGCACAACATGAGATTGAGAGCCTCTTACTCTACCCACTGAGATAGATGTACCGGTATATATTCTGAAGGCAGCGACATAATAACAATGGTACTCTTTTTGCAAGGAATGAAATTTGGCCGAGGAATTGGTCACCACTAAAAACATCACTAGCACCTATTATACACTGTAGTTTCAGTAGGTTCATATACCAAATAGACACAAAAAATGAAGGCTGACTAAAGAATAGACTATTCTTTCATTTCTATGCAGTGGGCAGAGAAAGGAAGCTGAAAATGTGAGCATAGGTAGAGTTTATGGGCACATTAGTTTCACTGGTTACCCTCAAAATATGGTGTGCTACCACATGAGAATGTGTGGAAAAGTACCTGCCAAAATGGTTGATTCTGAAGTTCAGGTCTTCCTCTGACTAATACTGTGCCATATGTCTTTCTGGATGAGAACATGGCTTGTAAAGCATGGGCCACTACATAGACTGCATTATAGATGCTGTAGCTGTGCCCAGTCATACTTATTTCAAAAAAAGGGAGAGGGAGGCTCTCCAACTTCTCTTCTCCTGTGCAAATATCTCCATCCACATGGTCCCCAATGGTATTTAAGAAAACACAGCTGAATACAGTCTCCCAGAATTTCTTTATGAAATCATCTTTTATTGTATTTAAAGGATTTATCTCCTCAAGAAACTTGTGAAATCTCTGTAAATAACTAAACTGATATCTGAAGGCTATAGCACCATGGAATAGTTCTACATCCCAGTGCCTTTGATAGTGAAATGCACTGATCTCCACCTGGGCTGTTGCTATCCAAACTTTCCCCACTAATTTATTTTCAACAGATAAAACTGGAAGCCATCTAAAAAATGACATGGAATAAGATTCCCCATAGATCACTATTACATTTGCTTTACTGCCCAGCATACTATCATTTATTTTGACCCCTTCTTCTATGATGTCCATAAATTCAGTGACAAAAGAAAGTGTGGGGATTCTCTCTATGAAGGCAAAACAAACCCCCTTCTGGGAAAAGACTGGAAGCACAGTTTGCACAAATCTTTCTCCATTATCATTATCCATAACAACAACCCCAATCCACGTCCACCCGAAATGCAGCAGCAGAGAGAGAATGCCCTCATACTGAAAAGTTTCCTCGGGGACCATCTGGTAGAAGGAAAGTCCTGGGGTTTTATCATTCATCACTGGTGCAGGACTGAATGTTAGCTGAAGATGAAAGGGGAGATGTGCATGAAAATTATTATTATAATTATATATAACTTTTATGTTTTCATAGTTCCTCCCAATTCCGGAGTGCTGGGAGTGATGACCTGAGAGAGGGATTTCTCTTTGGCAGTGCCTAAATTATGCAAACCGCCCGCCCCCCCAGATGCATTTAGCATCTTTGTTGCTTAGCTTCTGCCATGTTCTAAGGACACACAGCCTTACCCAAATTAAATTTTTCTTTTGGATTTCTCTGTGGCACCATGCCAACAAAGGTCTGTATAGTAAAAGCCATGGTTTTCCCAGTAGTGATGTATGAAAGTGAGAGCTGGATCATAAAGAAGGCTGATCGCCGAAGAATTGATGCTTTTGAACTGTGGTGCTTGAGAGTCCCATGGACTGCAAGAAGATCAAACCTATCCATTCTTAAGGAAATCAGCCCTGAGTGCTCACTGGACGGACAGATCCTGAAGCTGAGGCTCCAAAACTTTGGTCACCTCATAATAATAATAATAATAATAATAATAATAATAATTTATTTGTACCCTGCCCATCTGGCTGGGTTTCCCCAGCCACTCTGGGCGGCTTCCAACAAAGATGAAAAATACACTAAAATGTCACACATTAAAAACTTCCCTGAACAGGGCTGCCTTCAGATGTTTTCTGAATGTCAGGTAGTTGTTTATCGCTTTGACATCTGATGGGAGGGTGTTCCACAGGGCGGGCGCCACTACCGAGAAGGCCCTCTGCCTGGTTCCCTGTAACTTGGCCTCTCGCAGTGAGGGAACCGCCAGAAGGCCCTCGGAGCTGGACCTCAGTGTCCGGGCAGAACAATGGAAGTGGAGACGCTCCTTCAGATATACTGGACCGAGGCCATTTAGGGCTTTAAAGGTCAACACCAACACTTTGAATTGTGCTCGGAAACGTACTGGGAGCCAATGTAGATCTTTCAAGACCGGTGTTATATGGTCTCGGCGGCTGCTCCCAGTCACCAGTCTAGCTGCCGCATTCTGGATTAGTTGTAGTTTCCGGGTCACCTTCAAAGGTAGCCCCACGAAGAGCGCATTGCAGTAGTCCAAGCGGGAGATAACCAGAGCATGCACCGCTCTGGCAAGACAGTCTGCAGGCAGATAGGGTCTCAGCCTACGTACCAGATGGAGCTGGTAAACAGCTGCCCTGGATACAGATTTGACCTGTGCCTCCATGGACAGCTGTGAGTCCAAAATGACTCCCAGGCTGCGCACCTGCTCCTTCAGGGGCACAGTTACCCCATTCAGGACCAGGGAATCCTCCACACCTGCCCGCCTCCTGTCCCCCAAAAAGAGTACTTCTGTCTTGTCAGGATTCAACCTCAATCTGTTAGCCACCATCCATCCTCCAACTGCCTGCAGACACTCACACAGGACCTTCACCGCCTTCACTGGTTCTGATTTAAAAGAGAGGTAGAGCTGGGTATCATCCGCATACTGATGAACACCCAGCCCAAACCTCCTGATGATCTCTCCCAGTGGCTGCATGTAAATGTTGAAAAGCATGGGGAAGAGGACAGAACCCTGAGGCACCCCACAAGTGAGAGCCCATATCCCTTACCTGTGGAATTTTGTAGATATCCAATACAGTTGCCATATGAAGAGAGATATCTAAATCCAGCCCCCCAATGACTGCTATCAATTTATTTCGGGTGTCACACAAATAGTTAGGGACAAATATCTTCAATGTGGAGGTAAGTAGCATAGTAGCATGATAAGTCCTCTGAGCACTGAAATAGCTGTCATAGATGCAGATGCCCAAGGTGACATTTGGTAATAGCTGAAGGTTTTCATTTATCTCCTGTACTGCAAATGACAAGGCCAGGATGTGCTGGTAATTTTTGGGCACCACACTAGAACAAGAGTTGCAACTACAGTCAGACAATATTTTTCCCTTAATAAATTGTTGCAATTTTGTTCTACATCAGATTCATCAGTCTTTATTTATATGCCTTTTGTAGTGGGAAAAGGTAAACAATCACAAAATTGGTATTGATAGGTATATTACTATGACTCACACAATGGAAAATACACTCACATTGATACATCTATTGATGTTCTAACCCTATACTATGCACATGCATAATGATAGCCACTGAATGTGATATGAATTTTCTTTCAAGGAAACACACTCCTGCAAGGAAAAAAGAAAGAAAAATTCATTCCATTTTAATACAGTGCAAAAGGCATGTATTAAGATAGTTATGGTAACTCTCATAAATGGAAAGATTCATGAAAGTAAATAAAATGAAAACAACAACAACACAAAACACTGCTCTATTTGAAGCCAAGTAACAAAAAAAATCAGAAGGAAGGGAAAGCACAACCGAAGTATAAGAGGAGACAGTATGCATATGATGAAAGAAAGGAATCAGGAGGTGGAGATGGGTGACATGCAGGAGATTGTAAATAAAAGAATAGCTAAAATTCTTTCTACTCTGAATTTTACCTTACCTTCAAAAAAATGTGACAAAGGAAATGCATGACAGAATCTGACATCATCAATTTTTAACAGTAGTAGTAACAATAGTAGTCATAGTTGAGGAGATGTATTTAGATCAGTGGTGGTACAATGGTGGGGGAATGTGTTATTGAGCCTACAGGGGGGCAATATGAATACAACTAAGTGGATCTGGAAAAAGTTCAATTCCTTCCTGGTGGAAGCTCTGAGCACTCTCAGGGATAACAACAAATTTTCCTTTGTCCTGTGGAATTTCTTTCTCTCTTCAGCATTCCCTTAAATGTATTACCTTTTCTACAGTTCAACAAGAAAATATTTTTGATAAGCTCCTAAAACTGAGACGAATTAACAAATGCAAAATTAGAAACGGTTAGTTCCTTACCAAAGATCTTCAAATGATGCTGCTGGAGGTTTGGTTGTGAAGGCTATTGAATTAGCAACAATGAAACTGTGAGAAACAATCCCACCAATTATGATGCTGCCTGACTGACAGTATTTTTGAAGTGGAGGGTGTGGAGCATGGATCCTGCATTTAACAAGGTGGTCTTCACATGCAATATGAGAAGACAGTATTAGCAGGAAGAAAACTAATACCATCATATTGATCACCACGCTTCACTCTAACTCATGATTCCACCTGCATCATTATCAGGATGTACTCTGTCATTATCGTGACCTGATTGAATGCTCACTCAATCTGATGATAGCCTGAATCATAACGTCCAAGGTATGAAATATAAGTAAAGTGATCAGAGTGGGGTGTGCATGTTCCTAGTCCCTCATCATACCTGTGATTGCTAGAGGGCATCTTTGTGCCATCCTCAGATTAGTTCTCTAAGGGGAAATGGTAATTGTACAGTAGATTTTAGAATTTAATTATAGACTATGAATTCAAATGTGGGAGTTTCTTGTGGGATTGCAAACGAAAACATGTTTATCACATCTGAATAGAAGTTTTCTTTTCCACTTTACTGACTAGGAATGTACACTTAAGGTTTTAAATGCCTGAGATGTTCTTTAATATTTATTAGTATAAGGATTCACACCGCCAAGGGTATTGATAGGTTGCTATCAATTAGGATGATCCTTGAACCCACAGAAATCTGTCCAGCTGTATGAATGATATTTAAACCCCATTTTCAGGACTCCTCACCCCTAGCCTAGTATAGTTGAGGTGGGCAATATAAACCATGAGAGAAGTTCTGAATATACTATCCTCAAACCCAAAACCCTTTTCTTATAGAACTCCATCACTTTGCTATATGATGATAGAACCGGAATTATAGTAGTGAGAAATTCAGTTGAATTGCCTTTCAAAACTAAGGAAACCAAACATCAATGTATAAAGACTTTTGTTCAATCAACTAATCAACCTTTATTGGCACACAGAGAAGTCAGGACTATAAAAGTTGACAGGTAAAAATTGGCATCTTTTATTAAGAAAACATTAGGGACACGGGTGGCGCTGTGGGTTAAAGCCTCAGTGCCTAGGGCTTGCCGATCGAAAGGTAGGCGGTTCGAATCCCTGCGGCGGGGTGCGCTCCCGCTGTTCGGTCCCAGTGCCTGCCAACCTAGCAGTTCGAAAGCACCCCTGGGTGCAAGTAGATAAATAGGGACCGCTTACTAGTAGGAAGGTAAACGGCGTTTCCGTGTGCAGCTCTGGCACGCCAGAGCAGCGATGTCACGCTGGCCACGTAACCCGGAAGTGTCTTCGGACAGCGCTGGCCCTTGGCCTCTTTGAGTGAGATGGGCGCACAACCCTAGAGTCTGTCAAGACTGGCCCGTACGGGCAGGGCTACCTTTACCTTTATTAAGAAAACATTACAGAAATGGGAGTGAAACGGAAGGCTACAATTACACACACAACACCAGCTTGTAAAAAATATCAATAAAGGCAATCTTATTGAACTGGTTGTTATCTACTTGAATTAATTTCAATTTCAGTACATGTGAAGCATTCCTTGGTCACCGTCTTCTGCACTCCTTCCAGCTGGTCAATATTCTTCTTAAATTGTCATGCCTAGAAATGAACACAGTACACAGGATGGAGACTGGCCAAGGCAGAATAGGGTGGTACTGTTATTACCCTTGATCAGGACACCACAATTTTATTCACACAACCTAGAATAGAATTAGCTATTCATAACTGTCAGGGAACTGCCATCGGCAGGACAGGAGGTGCCAAGGCTCTCTGAGGTAGAGAGAGACTTGACACCTGAAGAGGGAACCAGTAGGGGGCGAACAGGAACGTCAAGGGAAGGGGAGTCGGAGGAATGGCTCAGAGATGCTTCCAGTGAAAACAGTGGGGAAGTCTCAGGGCCCCCTATAGGTACACCCGTTCCTCGGCGGAAACTGTCACGCAGAGAGTCCAGAAGACGTGTTTCCGTTAAGGAGCTTTTATGTTGGAAACGTTTCCGAAAGCAGCCACTTTCGGATTCTGCTAGCGACTGACGCAGCCATGCTGGAGGGGCTCCGTCACAGGCAGAGGTTTGAGAAGCGGTTCAAACTCTGAGGGATTGCAATTTACACACAAGCAGCTCTTCATCCCATCACAGCAATCCGAAAGTCATCGACAGCTAGCTTGTGCCAGGGAGAGGCATCATGAGCGAACCAGCAGGAACCGGAGGGGCAGCTGGAGGTCCAAGCCTGGAGGAAAGGTATAGGACGTTGGAAATCCAGCTTGCCTTGCAGACGGCGAGGCTGGAAGAAAGGAGGGCTCAGGATGCAGAGAGGGGGAGGGAGAAAGCCACCCCACTCAACAGAAAGATGCCAGGATTGGTGCAGAAATTTGGGGGGGACCCCAGGAACTACCATGCCTTTAGGACAGAGATGCAATATGCTCTCAATCTGCAATTTGATGACTTTCCTGATGAGGAATCGCGAGTGGCTTTTGTAATTAGCCACCTCGAATCAGGGGCGAAGGACTGGGTTAGACCCTTGATGGCAGCAAATAATGAGATCCTAAAGGACGCGATGAAGTTTTTTCGTGCCATGGACCTGATGTTTTCCAGTGACATTGAGCAGGGAGGAGTGCGAAGGCAGTTAATGGCTTGCAAACAGGGAAACCGGACTGTCCGTGAGTACTGGACTGAGTTCACTATGTTGATTCATCGATTGGGGTGGGACTTGGCTTCTGAGACCATTCAAATGCTTTTTGAAGAGGGTCTGTCTTCGTCCTTGAAAGATGAACTTTCCCGGAACCCCAGAGCAGAGTCTATGGACCAGCTGACTAAAGCCGCGCTAGCCATTGGAGCGCGCCAGGAGGCGAGGGCTTTGGAGAAGCGGGAGGGGAAAGGAGAACGTTGGAGGGAGCTCCGCATTCCAGACATTCCAGAGCAGCCTTTCCCGCCGGCAGAGCCGATGGAAGTGGGAACAGCGCGTGCGCGCACAGTTTCAAACATCGGTGAAGGGCGGAAGAAAGAGGGAAAGGGCGGGAAAAAATGCTATCTCTGCCAACAGCCAGGACACTTTGCCAGAGTCTGTCCACGGAGAAAGGAATGGCAAGGCATGGCAGGAGCTGTTGGGGGAGAGGAGGAGGAAAGCACAGAGCAGGGAAAAGCCAACGCCTGGCTGCCGTCGGGGCACAGCAGCCAGGCTCAAAAGCAGTGAGAGTGCCCGCACCAGAACCTCCCAGGCCTGCTCTAGTGATAGAGGTGTTGCTAGAGCTGCCAAATGGACACCCCCTACAGATCAAAGCCCTGCTGGATTCAGGCAGCTCCTGTAATTTCATGAGTAAGGAGTTCGCAGCTGAGCACCAGATACAAACCCTCCCCTTAAGTAAACCCCTGCAGGTAACCACGATTGACGGCAGAGAGCTGTTGGGAGGAGAAGTGAACCAACAGACTGTTCCCATGATAATGAGGGTGGCAAGACACACCGAGAGGATAGCGTTCAATGTGGCCACATTGGGAGGAGCTCCCATTATTTTGGGGATGAGCTGGCTGGCACTTCACGATCCTCTAGTGGGATGGCACCAGAGGGTGGTCTCCTTTGGGTCGGCGCATTGCCTGGAACACTGCAAGCAGGGGAAGGATCCAGGGGGAGCCAAGATCACCTTAGCTGGGATGGAGGTAATGAAGCAAGGGGAGGTGCCTCCGCAATATGCAGATCTGAGCAACGTATTCAGCGAAAGAGAAGCGGACAAACTGCCGCCGCATAGACCCTTTGACTGTCAAATCAACCTACTCCCGGGGGCTCAACTCCCAGTGGGCAAGCTGTACGCCATGTCAGACAGGGAGATGCAGGAGCTGAGGGAGTTCATTGACAAAAACCTGAAGAGGGGTTTCATCAGAGAGTCCCGAGCGGTGGGGGGCAGCCCAGTGTTTTTTGTGGACAAAAAAAACACAGATAAGCCGAGACTTGTAGTGGATTTCAGGGCCCTGAACGCCGTGTCGGAACCCCTGGCCTTTCCTATGCCCCGAATTGATGACATTCTGACCAGGGTGAGGAAGGGGAAGATTTTTACAAAACTGGACCTGCGGGGGGCGTATAATCTGATACGAATAAGGAAGGGGGATGAATGGAAGACCACCATGTTCACCCCTTTGGGAGCATTTGAATACCTCGTAATGCCCTTCGGTCTCCAAGCCGGCTCCGCATGTTTTCAAGCTTTCATCAACCACGTCCTGGGGCCGTTGCTCTACAAGAATTGTGTGGCCTTTTTGGATGACGTGTTGGTGTATTCGGAAAATGAAGAGCAGCATGTGAGGGACGTGAGAGAAGTGTTGGGCCGGCTGCAAGCCAATCAGCTGTGGGTGAAACTGGAGAAGTGCCAGTTTCATGCCAAGGAGGTGGAATTCCTGGGGTACCGCCTGTCAGACCAAGGATTGGCCATGGATCCAGGCAAGGTCCAGGCGGTGCTGGAATGGAAGACACCGAAAACCAAGAAGGATGTGCAAAGATTCCTGGGGTTTGGGAACTTTTATCGGAAGTTCATCAAGAATTTTGCACACTTGACGGCGCCCATCACCGACTGCCTCAGTAGCAAGAAGAAATTTGTTTGGACGGCGGAGGCGGAGAGAGCTTTTGAAGGACTGAAAAGGGCTTTCGCTTCGGAAGAACAACTTCTGCATGTGGACCTACAGAAGCCCATGAGGGTGGAGACAGACGCGTCAGACAGAGCGGTGGGGGCGGTGCTCCTTCAGCCGGGAAGAAATACGTCAGGGTGGAGACCGTGTGCCTTTTTCTCGAGGAAGCTGAATAAGTCCGAGCGGAACTACACGGTGTATGACAGGGAACTACTTGCCATTCACGAAGCGTTCCGGAGGTGGAGACATTTATTGATTGGGGCACAACACAAGGTGCAAGTGTGCACCGACCACAAGAATTTGGAGTATTGGAGAACAGCTCGAGTACTCAACCAACGGCAAGTGAGATGGGCACAGGAATTTTCCAAATTCCACTTTGAGATTTGTTATGTACCAGGCCCAGAGAACGTCAGGGCGGACGCTCTCTCACGCAAACCAGAGTACTTGGAAGGGGAGGGGGCAAGCGAAGAAAGACATGTCATTCCTGAGGACCGCTGGGTGTGTGGGGCGGCGCTGGTGGGGAGACGAGAGCTGGTAGAAGAAACGGAAACTGACGAATATGCCCAAAATAAGCTCAGAGGCCTCAGGGGAGAGGGTGAGAGCCCGGAGGGTTTTGAAGAAAGAAATGGGGCATTGTATTACAAAGGGGCACTGTATATACCAGAAGGTGAATTGAGAGGGAGGGTACTCAAGCAGTTGCATGATAGTCCCACGGCGGGACATTTTGGACAACACAAGACCATGTGGATGGTCACCAGGGAGTTTTGGTGGCCCAAGGTGAGGGAAGATGTAAAGGAGTATGTAAGAGGGTGTGACCAATGCCAGAGGGCCAAGGGGGAAAGAAGGGCGCCGGCAGGGTTATTGGAACCACTACCCACGCCAGAACGGCCTTGGGAGGCGGTATCAATAGATTTTATGACGGATCTGCCCAAATCCAAAGGGAAGACGGCCATCATGGTAGTAGTGGACCTGTTAACTAAGATGTGCCACTTTGTAGCATGTTCACATGCAGTCACAGCGGAAGAAACAGCGAAGTTGTTTGTAGAACACGTCTTCCGGCTGCATGGCGCCCCCTTGAGGGTTGTCTCGGACCGCGGGAAACAATTTACTTCCAGGTTCTGGAGGAAGCTCATGAGCTTGCTGCACGTGGAAGTTAATTTTTCGACGGCCCGGCATCCTGAAACCAATGGGCAGGCGGAAAGAGCAAATGGCATCCTCCAACAATATCTGAGGTGCTATGTCAATGACAGAGGGAATGATTGGGTCGAAAAGCTGGCGCTGGCAGAATTTGCCTACAACAATGCGGAGCATGTGTCCACAGGGATGAGCCCCTTTTTGGCCAATTACGGGTGTCACCCCAGGGCATTCCCGGGGGAGGGGGGCGAGAGATGGAGCGTCCCAGCGGCCGAACAGTTTGTAGAAGAGATGGAAGCGATCCATCGTCAGCTTCAGCTCAACTTAGAAAGGGCCAAGGCTCAATATAAGAAGCAGGCAGACAAGAGCAGGAGGGAAGGTGAAACCATAAGGGTGGGGGATCAGGTGTGGTTGTCCACCCAAGGGTTGCCGTTCAAAGGGGGTTGTAAGAAATTAAGACCCAAGAGATTGGGACCCTTTGAGGTCATTCAGCAGGTCAACCCAGTGGCTTTCAAACTCCGGTTACCCAACCACATGAAATTGCATCCAGTGTTCCACAGGTCATTACTGTCACCGTACAAGGGGGGAGGTGAAGAGGAGCACACCAGGGGACCGGTCTTGGAGGAGAGGGAAAGCAGTAACCATGTAGCGGAAATCCTCGATTCCAGGTGGAAGGGCAATCAGGTGGAGTATTTAGTGGCGTGGGAAGGGGAACCGGAGTCAGAAAACACCTGGGTGACTGCAGAGGAGGTCAATGACGAGGTTTTAACAGAAACGTTCCACCAAAGATTCCCGCGGAAACCACAGCCGGTAGCAAGGTTTAGAAGGGAGTATTTCGGCACCACAGACGAGGAAGAGGAACTGGAAGGATTCGCGGAGTCGGAGTTGGAAGAAGGAACGGACTCAGATGACGAGGAGTACCGAGAGACTAGGAACCACAACGAGTGGAGAAAGGTGTTCGAAACTTCAGACGATGAGGAAGGTTCCTTCCGGGGTTTTACCTCCTCACAACCCGTAGGGGAGGAGACGGGAGGGGGTGAAGGGGGCCCTGGAGGGGAGGTGGATGTCAGGGAACTGCCATCGGCAGGACAGGAGGTGCCAAGGCTCTCTGAGGTAGAGAGAGACTTGACACCTGAAGAGGGAACCAGTAGGGGGCGAACAGGAACGTCAAGGGAAGGGGAGTCGGAGGAATGGCTCAGAGATGCTTCCAGTGAAAACAGTGGGGAAGTCTCAGGGCCCCCTATAGGTACACCCGTTCCTCGGCGGAAACTGTCACGCAGAGAGTCCAGAAGACGTGTTTCCGTTAAGGAGCTTTTATGTTGGAAACGTTTCCGAAAGCAGCCACTTTCGGATTCTGCTAGCGACTGACGCAGCCATGCTGGAGGGGCTCCGTCACAGGCAGAGGTTTGAGAAGCGGTTCAAACTCTGAGGGATTGCAATTTACACACAAGCAGCTCTTCATCCCATCACAATAACATACCGAATTTCAGAAATTTAGCATCTGTATAGCCACCATTTTATATTTTTATTGAATGTTTCTGACTTAAAAATGCCTTCTGTAAATACGTAACATTTCTGTTTGGGGGGAAAAGTTGGTTCTGAGTTTCACATGTATTTCAAACTAGTAAGTGCTTGGAGAATTTTGAGCAAAATGTATATTGCACAGCTCCAGAAAAGGAAACATATCAGAAAGGTGTGTGCATGCGTGCACAAATGCATCCAGACCACAGACTGTAACAAAAAGCATGCTATTCAGGCTTATCTTCTTACTAGCTGTCCCCTGTTGTTTAACTCAGGCCTCAACAAAATGATGTAACATTTGGGTGCAAAGATGCAACCCAGCAACCCAGAACTGGAAGCTAAAATAGAAAAAACCTCCACAGCTACCATGTATTTGCCCTTGGAGCTCAAATAAGCTGGAATGAAGGATAGCCACACACTGCAGAAGACCAACATGCTGAAAGTGATGAACTTGGCTTCATTGAAACTGTCCGGTAACTTCCGAGCAAAGAAAGCCACAACAAAACTAACAATAGCCAAGAAGCCAAGATAGCCCAAGACACAAGAAAATAAAATGACAGATCCCTCATTACATTCTAATATAATTTCTGTAGCCACTGAGTGCATGTCCACATCTGGGAATGGGGCAGAGGTTGCCAGCCACACACTGCAAATGCCTGCTTGCATGAGGGAACAGGATGCAACAATGGAGTTGGCCAGGCTTTTCCCCACCCATTTTCTCATCCTGCTTCCTGGCTTTGTGGCCATAAATGCCAGAACCACCATGATAGTTTTTGCCAGCACAGAAGAAACAGCCACTGAGAAGATGGTGCTGAATGCAGTTTGTCGGAGAAGACATGTCACCGGTTCAGGATGGCCAATGAAAAGCAATGCAGAAATGAAGCAAAGCAGAAGGGAAATCAGGAGAATGTATGTGAGGTTCCGGTTGTTGGCTTTGATGATGGGAGTGTTGTGGTGCTTCAGAATTATTCCCAGCACCAGAGCTGTTATCAATGCAAAGGAAAGTGCAAAGAGGCTTAAGCTGATCCCTAGAGGTTCTTTATAAGATAAGAATGTTCTAGGTTTGGGTATGCAAAAATCATGCTTGATGTTTGGGTAGGTTGTGTCCATGCAGTCATAACAGTCATGCATATCTGAAAAGCAAAGGTAATTTATTGTTATTAAATTTACATACCGTCTTTCACCCAAATATCACAGGGTGGGGTACTTTAAAACATAAAATATATAACATAATTCATTCAAAGGGCCATAGATTGTTTAATCTGAGAAAAGCCTGATTGAAGAGGAATATTTTCACCTGGTACCTAATGATGGGACTGTGGGATATGTAATGATGGGACTGGGATAACCAGTCTTCTGTAACCAACTTACTTAAGTCGAATTAACACATGAATGGGGTTAATACTATAGAGTAAGCTGTCCTGCTAGCCTTAGCCAGGTCCTACTAGACTTAGCTAGTTGAGACAATTGCTATGAGAAAGGCAAAAAATGCCACAATAGGCCCAATTTGTTTGAAGGCAAATTTCCTCCCGGCCAAGAATATGATGATCATTTTGCACCACAGCAAGGTCTAAGAACCAAAGAACTAAGATACCATATATATGTTGTGGGAGGGAAGGTTGCTGCTCTGCCGACCAAACTGCTGAATACCATCAGTTTAAATACTTTGGAGGTGGACTACAGTCTTCACTACAGTCTGCTGCTCCACCCCTGCCCCCGTGAAAAAGCATTTTTGCCCGGTTCAGATTCAGTTTTGTTGGGCAATCCTGCAAGCTCTGATGGCAGGCTGTTGAGGGTTCCAATGGGCAGACACAAGAAAATGGTTTTCAAAGGTGGAGGGAATTTGCTGGGCCACAACCCCTGCCCATCCAGAATTCTGGTGAGTGACTATTACCTTTAAAACCTTTTTGTTTCTGGCTTCTGGTTCCTGTATCATGCCATGGCAATGGCTCTCTCAACATTGGAGAGAAGAACAGGCTGAAAAAATGAGATGGAAGGAGTTAAACCATCCCCTATAAAACTCTCAGGGTATGGGAGGTACTCGCAATCTGCCAGCGCCTCAATGGCTCACCACGGGGGATGGGCAGGGGGCACTGGGTGCTACGCAATTCACATGATGCAAAACCCCCAAAATTGCCTTTGGATGTGGAGGTTCTTCTAATAATCGGGTTTTAATTTGGATTAAGAATAGGTGCACACCAGAGGAGGTGGACATCATAACTGTGAGCAATCAGCTGCGTGGAACTGATGTTTGAAATTGGGAGAAGATTCTTGTGTTGAAGGTGTATGAAGGAGAGGACATAAGTATATGTCTTACCCTTCTGAGTTGAAATCTTCCTTTCTGGACATGGAATGCAATCATAGCAGCAAAATGGCTCCCCCTCCTTCACTTTCTTGCTATGACCAGGTAAACAACTCTCAGTGCATATGGATAAAGGTTGTGCCTAATCCAGAAATGAAAAAGGACAAGAATATTGAGCTTTGGATCTTTAAGATTTGGGGACTTGTTTCTTAGAGAATAAGAAAGCCATTATGTTATGAGAAATTATAAATAGCTGGAGTATATATATTTATTTCCTAAAATTTATATACTACTGGATTGTAAAATACCTCAAAGCAGTTTTCCAAAATGTATTGCATGTGGGGATACAAAATAATTGTTACTTGACTCTTAAATGAAGACTATCAATGGGAGAAATTACCTACATCTTGCAATTTATCAAAATTCAATAGCAAACAAGGCAAAGCCGAGGTTTACTGCTAGGAATGAGTCGGTTCCTAGTGGAACTTTACAGCCTGCTGCAGAACAGAGAGGCATAGATTTGATGGAGGCTGAGCAAAGAACACAGCAGTCAGTGGTAAGTCCTCTGGACATTGGAATGCCGGTTGCCGAGGGAACAACTGAGTAGCAGGCTAGAGCACAGCCGAAGCTCTCAGGAAGTTCAAACAGGAGTGAACAGACACATAGACAGTCTGTCAGAACAGGAAGAGGCTGGAGCTAATCCAATAAGTCTGAAGTGTCGGTGAATGGGAGGGTTGCTAGATAGGAAGCAAAACAAGAGAAGTAAGGGACGACGGTTCAATATAGTCTGTAAGAACCGGAAGAAGTCTTCAGAAGGGTCATCTCGAGTGATAATGTTGGCTGCTGTGTTAGAGCCGTCTGAAGCTATCTGTTTGTTTTTGCAATAAATCCCCCCTTTTAATTACCTATGCTTACTATGTTATCAAGCTGGGAACCTGGACTCCTGACATTTATGTTCCCGCATGTAAAGTAAGGATTCTTAGAATGAAATGGTTTCATTATGCTAGTGAAAAGAACACTTTCAAGGGTCTTGTTTAACAACAATGGTTACCTTTGACTGGATGAATAAAAGCTTCTGCCTTCAAAAAACTTTAAAACATAAATGTGTTTATGCTTGTTTGTATACAATTAGTTTTATTTTATTTATTTGCATATATTTGTCTTTATTTTTACTTTATTTTTATTTCATAATCATTTAAAAAAGGAAGTAACATTGCAAGTCAGAAATAGTTTGCAATGTACTGACAATTAGTACTTACCTGGTTAAACAAGCTGTTCCATCTTATGACCTTGTCGTTGATGGTCAACACTTGGCTTGGAAGAGCCTGAGGATCAAGCCTACCAACTTTTACTTTATGGAAAGATTGGTTGGACAAAACAATCAAGTTTATAACATCAAATGCAGCTATCAATTTTCCACTTTCATCAAAAGAAATCTTGTCCCCAGCACTGTTATTAAATGAAACACTTTGGAGAAAGTGATGGAGCTTGATAAAAAGAAAATAATAAACAAACAAACAAACAGTTGCATTTATATAGTAGCATGTAAAGTGTTGAACTTAAAAAGATGACACCTTAGAAATGTTTTTTAAAGGAGAGCTGTGTTTTTATGACTAAATGGTTGGCATCTGTCTGTACTGAAACAATATAGGACAGTGCCTTTGGGGGTGAGATGGAGACGTGGAGCTTTGCTGCTGCATGTGCAACATGTCATTCTTGACTACATAGAATCATAGAATTGTAGAGTTGGAAGGGAACACAAGTGTCATATAGTCAAGTTCCCAGCAATGCAGCAATCTTTCTCCCCAATGTGGGGCTTGAACCCACAACCCTGTGATTTTTGCTGAGACCAACTGAGCTAGATGTATATATTCTGAAGCAGCAGCATAATAACAGTGTTACTCTGTTTGGAAGGAATGAAACCACACACAAAAAAACACTAGCACCCATTATACACTGTAGGTACAGTAAGTTCATATACCAAAAAGGCACATAAAAGGAAGGCTGACTAAAGCATAGACTATTCTTACATTTCTATGCAGTGGGCAGAGAAAGAAAGCTGAAAATGTGAGCATAGGTAGAGTTTATGGACACATTAGTTTCACTGGTTACCCTCAAAATATGGTGTGCTACCACATGAGAATGTGTGGAAAAGTACCTGCCAAAATGGTTGATTCTGAAGTTCAGGTCTTCCTCTGACTAACGCTGTGCCATATGCCCTTCTGGATGAGAACATGGCTTGTAAAGCATGGGCCACTACATAGACTGCATTATAGATGCTGTAGCTATGCCCAGTCATACTCATTTCAAAAAAAGGGAGAGGGAGGCTCTCCAACTTCTCTTCTCCTGTGCAAATATCTCCATCAACAGGGTCCCCAATGGTATTTAAGAAAACACAGCTGAATACGGTCTCCCAGAATTTCTTTATAAAATCATCTTCTATTGTGTTTAAAGGATTTCTCTTCTCAAGAAACTTGTGAAATCTTTGTAAATAACTAAACTGATATCTGAAAGCTATAGCACCATGGAATAGTTCTACATCCCAGTGCCTTTGATAGTGAAATGCACTGATCTCCACCTGGGCTGTTGCTATCCAAACTTTCCCCACTAATTTATTTTCAACAGATAAAACTGGAAGCCATCTAAAAAATGACATGGAATAAGATTCCCCATAGATCACTATTACATTTGCTTTAGTGCCCATCATACTATCATTTATTTTGACCCCATCTTCTATGATGTCCATAAATTCAGTGACAAAAGAAAGTGTGGGGATTCTCTCTATGAAGGCAAAACAAACCCCCTTCTGGGAAAAGACTGGAAGCACAGTTTGCACAAATCTTTCTCCATTATCATTATCCATAACAATGACCCCAATCCACGTCCACCCGAAATGCAGAAGCAGAGAGCGAATGCCCTCATCCTGAAGGGCTTCTTGGGGGACCATCTGGTAGAAGGAAAGTCCTGGGGTTTTATCATTCATCATTGGTGCAGGACTGAATGTTAGCTGAAGATGAAAAGGGAGATGTGAATGAAAATTATTATTATAATTATATATCACTTTTATGTTTTCATAGTTCCTCCCAACTCCGGAGTGCTGGGAGTGATGACCTGGGAGAGGGATTTCTCTTTGGCAGTGCCTAAATTATGCAACACCCTCCCCACATAGATGCATTTAGCATCTTTGTTGCTTAGCTTCTGCCATGTTCTAAGGACACACAGCCTTTCTGAAAATAAATTTGGAAGTTTAAACGGATGCACAACTTCCGTTTTGTTTCAAAGGTTTTTTAGAGGAATTCCTTTACTTGGTTTTTAGTAAATGCTTTATGTATTTGAAATTATATTGTTACATCATTCCCTTAGTTCTTCATGACAACTTCTAGGAATTTACTCATTATCAACTTCCCCCATTTTTGTGGGCTGTCCTCATATTTCCCTTGCCTTTCTATAACTGAAATCCCAATAATATTCACCAATTCTCAAATGGGTCTTTCATACCACCACTGTTCTTTTAAGAGCCAGTTCCCTGGCCCCTGTGTACAATTGCCATGTCTGACCTGACAAGTCAATAATTTTTGGGCCCCAGCTCTTTGTATCCCTGGCCAGCATCTACCTTTGTGTGTCAGTGGGAAAGGTGAAGCATTCCCCAAATGTAATAATCACAAGTATCATAGCCAGTTGGGGCAGTTATGACAAAATTCTTTTAAGATACAACATGATATGCAAATATGCATGTTCCCCAAGGTAGTTTAAAAATGTTTTAACTGTGTTTCTATTTTATTTTAACATATTATTTTTACATTTGTCACTCCTTTTGGAGGAGTGTTGGGATAGAAATCAAATCAAATCAATAAATACATGTTGACTGTCAAATTGGCCTGATTCCTTCTTCCTGGAAATATTATGTGCACATTTTCATTGAATTTGAAAAATAGCTGATGTGGTCTCTAGCTGCTTAGTTCATCTTACCACTATCATTTATGCTACTCATATACACATATCCCTTACCTGTGGAATTTTGTAGATATCCAATACAGTGGCCACATGAAGAGAGATATCCGAATCTAGCCCTCCAATGACTGCTATCAAATGTTTTTGGGTATCACATAAGTAGTTAGGGACAAATACCTCTAATGTGGAGGTAAGTAGTATAGTAGCATGATAAGTCCTCTGAGCATTGAAATAGCTGTCATAGATGCAGACGCCCAAGGTGACATTTGGTAATAGGTGAGGGTTTTCATTTATCTCCAGTACTGCAAATGACAAGGCCAGGATGTGCTGGTAATTTTTGGGCACCACACTAGAACAAGAGTTACAACTACAATCAGACACATATTCTAACCCTATACTATGCACATTCATAATGATAGCCACTGAACATGATATGAATTTTCTTTCAAAGAAACACACTCTTGCAAGGAAAAAAGAAGGAAAAATTCAGTCCATTTTAATACAGTGGGAAAGGCATGCATTGAGATAGTTATGGTAACTTTCAAAATGGAAATATTCAAGAAAGTAAATAAAATGAAAACAACAACAACACAAAAACATTGCTCTGTTTCAAGCCAAGTAACAAAAAATTCAGAAAGAAAGGAAAGAACAACAGAAGTGTAAGAGGAGAGAGTATGCAAAGTTAGAAAAGATTAGTTCCTTACGTAAGATCTTCAAATGAAGTTGCTGGAGGTTTGGTTGTGAAGGCTATTGAATTAGCAACAATGAAACTGTGAGAAACAATCCCACCAATTATGATGCTGCCTGCCTGACGGTATTTTTGAAGTGGAGGGTGTGGAGCATGGATCCTGCTTTTAATAAGGTGGTCTTCACATGCAATATGAGAAGACAGTATTAGTAGGAAGACAACTAATACCATCATACTGAACACCACACTTCACTCTAACTCATGATTCCACCTGCATCATTATCAGGATGTACTCTGTCATTATCGTGACCTGACTGAATGCTCACTCAATCTGATGATAGCCTGAATCATAACGTCCAAGGTATGAAATATAAGTAAAGTGATAAGAGTGGGGTGTGCATGTTCCTAGTCCCTCGTCATACCTGTGATTGCTAGAGGGCATCTTTGTGCCATCCTCAGATTAGTTCTCTAAGGGGAAATGGTAATTGTACAGTAGATTTTAGAATTTAATTATAGCCTATATAAATGAATGGGAGTATGATATGAACTCAAATATCGGAATTCCCTGTGGAACTGTAAACAAAAACATGTTTATCACATCTGAATAGAAGTTTTCTTTTCCACTTTTCTGACTAGGAATGTACACTTCTGCTTTTAAATGCCTGAGATGTTCTTTAATATTTATTAGTATAAGTTTTCACACCCGCAAGGGTACTGATAGGTTGCTATCAATTAGGATGATGCTTTACCTCACATAAATCTGTCCAGGTGTATTAATGATACTTAAACCCCATTTTCTGGACTCCCCACTCCAAGCCTAATATAGTTGAGACGGGTAATATAAACCATGAGAGAAGTTCTGAATATACTATCCTCAAACCCAAAACCCTTATCTTATAGAACTCTGTCACTTTGCTATATGATCATAGAACCAGAAGGGTAGTAGTGAAAAATTCAGCTGAATTGCCTTTCAAAACTAAGGAAACCAAACATCAATGTAGAAAGACTTTTGTTGAATCAACCAATCAACCTTCATTGTCACACAGAGAAGACCGGACTATACAAATTGACAGGTAAAACTTGGCATATTTTATTAAGAAAACATGATGGAAATGATAGGGAAAGCAGAAGGCTACAATTACACAACCAACACAGGCTTGTAAAAAAGATTAATAAAGTCAGTCTTATTGAACTACTTGTTATGTACTTGAGTAGAGTTCCTTGCAAAAGTGAATTTCAGAAAGGTACATTTTTGGATTAATGATCAGATACTTCAAGGAATATTAAAGCTATGGATAAAGCTTCAGAAATGTATAGGCATCCAAGAACAGTAGAAAAAGGCCATCACCCAAAAAAGACCTAGACTTGGCCCTATTATGAAATTCACTCCATATGTGATGTCAATGGTATCTTTGCCTGACAAGAAATTTCCACATCCCTAACAGCCCTGACCTATCATGACTAAAGGCTGTACCTTTTCATGAGCAAAACAGAAACTAAGAAATATAGGCATATTAAAATCTGATAGGCCAGGTTCATGCTCAGAATGGACTTGTTGGCAGAGCACCTCTAACCATGTCTACTCACTTTTAAGTATCCCAATGAATGGAATGAGGCTTACTCCCAGGTGACATGACTTCAGAGTTGGGGGGAGTGTCTTATTTTTGAAAATAATAATGTTATGAAACCATTCTGCTCTTAACCACCTGAGAGCTAAAATCTTAGAAGTGTGTGCTGTAGAATAAAAACCCACCCTAAACTTTTATGAAATGAAGAGTCAGTTTATAATTAGAATAATTGTACTTTACTAACTAGATAGGGAGACACAATCACAATCTTCGTATTAGCTGTTCCCTTTTGTTCAATTCAGGTTTCAACAAAATAATGTAACATTTGGGAGAAAAGATGCAAAACAACAATCCAGCACTGGAGGCTAAGATAGAAAAGATCTCCACAGCTACCATGTATTTCCCCTTAGTGCTCAAGTATGTTGGAACAAAGGATAACCACACACTGCAAAACACCAACATGCTGAAAGTGATGAACTTGGCTTCATTGAACGTGTCGGGTAACTTCCTAGCAAGGAAGGCCAAAGTGAAGCTGGCAATGGCCAGGAAGCCAATATAGCCAAGGACACAGTAAAACATAGTCACAGATCCCTCATTACATCCAAGTATAATATTTTCAGCCATTGAGTGTACATCAGCCTCTGGCAATGGGGGAGAGATTGCCAGCCACACAATGCAAATGCCTCCTTGTATAAGGGAGCAAGAAAGTACAATGGAATTGGCCAGCCTCTTTCCCACCCATTTCCTCATTTTCGATCCTGGCTTGGTGGCCATGAAAGCCAGAACCACAGTGAAGGTTTTTGCCAGCACACAAGAAACAGCCACTGAGAAGATGATTCCAAAAGCAGTTTGTCGGAGGAGACACGTCACCTTCTGAGGCTGTCCAATGAATAGCAGTGCAGAAAGGAAGCAGAGCAGGAGGGAGAGGAGGAGAGTGTAAGTGAGGTCTCTGTTATTTGCTTTGACAATGGGAGTGTTGTGGTTCTTCACAAATGTTAAGAGGACTAGAACGGTGACCAAAGAACAGGAAAGAGCAGAAAGGGCTAAACTGATCCCCACAGGTTCTTCAAAAGACAAGAAGCTTATTTCCTTGGGAATACATAAATCATGGTTTTTATTTGGATATGTTTGGTCTGAACATGTAGAACAGTCGCTCATATCTGCAAAGGAAAATACATGGCTTAATCTCATAAAAATGCCATTTGTATCAAGAACAGCCAATTTGACAATTCAAATTGGGGAAGAATTAATCATTAAATCTGTGGGATGTGGTGTGGGGATAATTTTAGGGATTATAGTAATTAATATAGAACTTCCGTAATGTGGAAAGTTTTGAATGTATTTCCACCTTTAGGGCCTTAAACAGCCATTTGCTTTTTCCCTGGAACACCAAACAAACTGAAATGATACCATAAAGCCCTCCTATACATATTAACACATAACATTTGTAGTCTGCATTTCATTTTTTCTACCAAAGTTGTTGTGCACATATAATATATTAAAACAATTGAGATACAACTTCTGGCTGGAAGGAGTGATATTGCTGGAATACTGCCCAAATTTCATCATGTGAAACTACAACACAAAATGCCCACAATTTCCCAGGTTAACAGGGTTGCAAATGTATTTAGTACTGGAATCTAATCACATTGAAATGATCACTAAACCTGTCCTAGATTCTGCCTGTTTTCACATACTTCTTTCACGTCACCTGAAAGTTCACATAAAACCTGGAAATAATTAGCTAAAATATGTTAGGAAAATGAAATAAAGTGGTATCTGAATGCAGCCCTGGCGTAGGCACATCCTTATTTTTTTATAACGCTATTCCTCTGAAAATCATGCAATCTGCTTCCTATTTCTATATACATTATTGCTTACCCATCTGGTCTGAAATCTTCCCTTCTGGACAGGGGATGCAATCGTAGCAACAAAATGGCTTCCCTTCCTTTACTTTCTTGCTTGAACCAGGACTGCATTTCTCGCTGCATTGAGAAATAGGCCTTGCCTAATCCATGAATGAAAAAGGAGGATATTGAGCTTGTAATCTATACTCATTGTGAGGAAGTAATGACCTCAACTACCATGATAAAATCAGGACATCCCACTTTTGGGTGCCATGCTCTCAGCCAAAAAATGCACAAGATTGTGGAGCCCCAAAATGTGTGCTTTTGGGCTCCCTGATCTCGTGCAGGTCACGTGATTCACACAGGAGTGGGGTTGGGAAGATGTATTTCTTGGTTTCCGCCATCAACATGTTGGAGGGTATGCTGTTTGCCCTTTCTCAAAGTGAGGCAGTGTGGAAGAGGAGGAAGAGCGGGTAGGTGTTGAATGCAGAAGGCTGCTATCAGGAATAGAAGGGTGGTCATTCTTCACTCCAGGAGATTCCAGTTTATGACTCCTCTGCATTCAGTGCCTGAAACAATTATCTAATGCTGCCTTATGTTTGTGCCAACCAAAGAGAGTGGTCATGTTTCATCTGAATGATTTAATGACTATTAATAGTTTCAACCCAAATTTTCAATCAATTTTAGGAAGAACAGTTTTGAAAAGAAACATGCAAACTACACAACATAGTGAGGTGGCTGAATCGGTGTGTTACAGAGTATTAAGTGCTGTTTTGATAGAGGAAAGTGTGAAATAAAGTTTTCTACATATTGAGACTGCAGAGAACTACTATGAGGTGATGCTAGCTGGTTTGCTCACTGCGCAGACTTCAAGCAGGTGTCAGGAATTATTGCATAAATACAATGCTTAAAGAGGACATAGTTTGATCCTATGGATGTAATTTGATATTTTAGGTGATATTCAATGATGTACTACTCTGAACAGACTAATTGAAATCAATGTGTGTGATTGCATTCCCAGTCACATAGTGCCTGAGGGGCCAACCAGAAATAAGATGAAATAGGCCACAATTTTATTGTTTACAGGTGTAAGTAGGTTTCGGCCAAGGCAGCCTGCCTCCTAGGTAAATGGAGGGGGTGTCAACCCTGACTGGGATCCGCCCGCTGACATGCACCAGGTGTCTCAATCCCACCAGGGGCGCCATTGGGAAGGGTGCTATAGCCCCTTGGCCTTCCTAGTAGATTGGGTGGTGAATCCAGTGGCAATCCAAGAAGGGGGATTCTGGGTGCAGTCCTCATTTGCAGAGCCAAAAGACCACCCGTCTCCTGACACCTGATTGGTGTTTCCAGACCAATGCCTGCACAACCAAGGGGGCGGAGCATTCCATTCCCAGTTGTGCAAGAAGGGGGAGCATGGCTCCTGGAAGACACCACTGTCATGCTGGAAAGCAAATGCTGCTTCCCAGGGTTCTCGGCTAATTGGAGACTGACTTTGGACCTTAATCAATTATCATTATTTTACATATATTCAATGCAAAAGATGCATATGGTTCATCCAAAAATTCATCCAAAAAATTGAAATCTATAGCACAAACAGATAATCAAATCTTCATACATTACAAGCTCATCATTGTCAGGTGAAACTATGTTTACACTGAGGACTCAAAATAACTACAGTTGAATTGTACCTGGTTAAACCACTTGTGCCAAGTTATAGCATCCTCGTGGAAGGTGAATAATTGATTTGAAGAAGTCTGGGGATCCATCCTGCCAACTTTAACTTTATGAAAGGATTGGTTTGGTGAAACAACCCAATTAATAATATCTAGCCCAGCTTCCAACTCCCCTTTCTGGTTGAAGGAAACTTTGTCTCCCGCACTATTATTAAATGACAGACTTCTGAGGAAATGATGAACCTACATTTAAAAAGAGAGAATGGGGTTGTACGTCAATCTAACAAATGAAGTCAATAGAAGTGGAATAGAAGTGTTCATGGAGTTAATTTATTGCACAAGTCGTGCACTATTTCAACATCAAAGTGTTGGTACACTGTTACAAGTGGAAGCCAGCCTCATTACCTGCCACAGCTGTGGATTCTGAAATGGAGGCTTCCTGTTGTCTACCATAACTCTAGAATTGAGTCTGGATGAGAACATGGCATGGACAGCATGGGCCATGGCATAAACAGCATTGTATATACAGTAGCTATGGCCCGTCATGCTCATTTCAAAAAAAGGTGTAGGAAGAATTTCCAGGTTCTCCTCTCCAGTGCAAATCTCCTGATCCACACCATCTGTGACTGTACTAGGGAAGACACAAGCAAAGGCCTGTTGCCAGAAGTCCTTGATGAAAAAATCACCATCTGTGGTGGAGGGACTTATGTGTTCAAGAAATTTGTGAAATTCTGGGAGACTATTTGAGTGAATTGCGAAAGACAGAGCCCCATGAATTATTTGTGTATCCCAAGTCCTTTGATAGACCACAGACGTCAGCTCCATCTGGGCTGTCATTATCCACACTTTACCTCTTGCTTCCTCTCCCATCTCTTCTTCTTCTGACAAATATGGAAACCATCTAAAAAATAGCATTGCATAAGATTCTCCATAGAGGATAATCACATTGGCTTTGCTCCTCATTACTTTATCATGTATTTTTGCACAGTCTTGTAACAAGTCTTTAGCTTCGGTGATGAAAGTTAATTTGGGGACTCTCTCTATGATCGCAAAACAGATACCACTAGAGGAAAACATTGGAACCACCTTTTGTACAAATTGTTCTCCATTCTCGAGATCCATCATAAGGAGCCCAATCCATGTCCACCCGAAATGCAGAAGTAAGGAGAGAATCCCCTCATACTGAAGGGCTTCCTGGGGGACCATTTGGTAGAAGGAGAGGCCTGGAGTTTTATCATGCATGATGGGAGCAGGGCCATACGTGAGCTAAAGGGAGGAGGGACAGAAAAGAAAACAAACAGATAGGAATGCTTTAATGGAGATATCCAGCGAGTTTTTCTGCAACATTTGTAAATGTATAGCAGCACAATAAATGAAACTGCATAGCTACGAGAACTACCTTAACCCACATGTGCCTACCTTACAGCTATGATAGTGGAATTGGCACTCTTACAGGTGCCTCATAATACCTGTTCCACATTTTTAAGAACTTGGTTGTTTAGTTTGGCAGGGCCTTCACTTTGTAATTCCTGTGCATTGAAATCACAGGGTAGCACTGTGGTCTAACCCACAGAGCCTAGGGCTTGCCGATCAGAAGGTCAGCAGTTCGAATCCCTGTGACAGGGCGAGCTCCCATTGTTCGGTCTCTGTTCCTGCCAACCTAGCCATTCAAAAGTACGTCAAAGTGCAAGTGGATAAGTAGGTGCCGCTCCAGCAGGAAGGTAAACGGTGTTTCCGTGCGCTGCTCTGGTTCACCATGCTGGCCACATGACCCGGAAGCTGTATGCTGGCTCCCTCAGCCAGTAAAGTGAGATGAGCACCACAACCCCAGAGTCATCCACGACTGGACCTAATGGTCAGGGGTCCCTTTACCTTTACAGGTGCCTTGTAATACCTGTTCCACACTTTTAATAACTTGTTTGTTTAGTTTGCCTGGGCCTTCACTTTGGAATTCCTGCACATTGAAATCAAGCAGATGTCTTCATTAGACTCTTTTTTGTGCCTCCTAAAAGCATTATTGTTTAGGTATGCCTACCCAGATGATTTTTAAGTTGATACACTTTGGATCTGTTGTAGTATTTTAACTTTTGTATGTTTAAAAGTATGGTTATGAAATATTCTTGTTTTTACTGTTTTACTGTTTTTTTACTGTTTTAACAAGTGGTTTTAAGTAACAAATAAATACATAAAAATAAATATGGAAGGAAGGAAGGTTTATGCATTTAGGTCCATATTGTTCAATAAATCACTACAATATATTTATCATACAAAAATTACTGGACATTTATTGAGACTTTTAGTGTAGTTATGAAAGCCCCCCGCCCCCCATGAAGCTCTGAGAACTGTAGGTGGAGGACTCCCACTATGAGTGTTGATAAAGGTGAGGAAAGAGGAAACCATGGTCTCAGCTACACAGCTGCAAATAAAACATTTTAATTGTGTTTTAAAGTGCACTAGATAGTGACAGTGAGCCATGCAAAATTCAATGTATTTTTCAAAACTTTTTATTTAAAGCATTTTCACAGCATTTTTACTATGTGTGTAGATTTCACCCATGTTTCAAAGAAGCTGTCTCACTGTCTTTCAACCCTGGAAATTCTATATTACTGCATCCAATTTTCATTTCACAGATTTTGTTATAAGACTAACTAATATTTTCAAGATTGTGTTAATGCCGTTTGGGCAGTGACAACCAGGGATGGTATCAAATCATTTTGCAGGACCTGCTTATTCGCGCCCTCCCCGCAAGATTGATTATAGGATTGGTGAAGGATCTATATTGACCTTTACTACAGTATGTCACCTCCAATCCTTAAAAAATGTGCATGCCTTTCATAATGTGATAAAGGCACACTCCTGCCTGTCTCCTTGTGATTATAGTGCAGATAACATCAAATTTAAGTGGTGCAGTCTAGTAGGCATGTTTCAATATTAGCGTAGCCTCCTTAATTCTTAACAAAATGTTCCTTTGATGGGGTCAATACACCATAACCTTCCACTCCCCTTTTGATCTGCCTCCTATGCCATTTTCAACTCTCACCCTACCAGTATGAGAAAATCAACCATCATATTATATTTTTCTGTGGCAATTAGAGAACTTTTGTTTCCCTGATGTCTTTGGAACATCCCCCCCCCCCAAAAAAAACCACCCAACAACAACAAAAAAACTGGTGGCTGATTGAGAAACATAGTTAATTATTAACTCCTCTGCAGATTAATACAACTGGAACTTTTTGAAATAGTCTTCATCTCCTAACTTCCTTTTGGAGACAGACAGGTTTCCTTGAAACAGATCATAGAATAGAATCATAGAGTTGGAAGAGACCACAAGGGCCATCAAGTCCAACCCCCTGCCAAGCAGGAAACACTATCAGAGCACTCCTGACATATGGTTGTCAAGCCTCTGCTTAAAGACCTCCAAAGAAGGAGACTCCACCATACTCCTTGGCAGCAAATTCCACTGTCGAACAGCTCTTACTGTCAGGAAGTTCTTCCTAATGTTTAGGTGGAATCTTCTTTCTTGTAGTTTGGATCCATTGCTCCGTGTCCGCTTCTCTGGAGCAGCAGAAAACAACCTTTCTCCCTCCTCTATGTGACATCCTTTTATATATTTGAACATGGCTATCATATCACCCCTTAACCTCCTTTTCTCTAGGCTAAACATGCCCAGCTCCCTTAGCCGTTCCTCATAAGGCATCATTTCCAGGCCTTTGACCATTTTGGTTGCCCTCCTCTGGACACGTTCCAGTTTGTCAGTGTCCTTCTTGAACTCTGGTGCCCAGAACTGGACACAGTACTCCAGGTGAGGTCTGACCAGAGCAGATCCTGAATTCTTTACAAGCTCAGATGATGAAACAACTAGTGGCAAGAAAAAGTAAAAGAACCAGATGCATGTGTGTGTGAGAGAGGATGTTCTTTTGTATTTTCTGCATAAGAGTCTTGTTAAGTTATGAAAGCCTACACAATACCAGTTCACATATTGTAGCCTCTGAACTACACAGTGAAATATTTCAGGCAGTACAATCATGAGGAGCAAACACCTTTAAATCTATCATGCACAGCACAATGACTGATATACCTGTGGAATTTTGTAGATATCCAAGACTGTTGCTGCATGAAGAGAAGTTAGGGGGTCAAGACCCCCAATGACAGCTATCAAATTATTCTGAGTGTCACATTTATAGTTGGGGACAAATCTCTCTGCGGTGGACGTAAGGAGCAGTGTGGCATGATATGTTCCCTTTGCAACGAAATAGCTGTCAAAGATGTGGAAGCCCAAAGTGGTATTGGGTAAGATTTGAGAATTTCCATTGATCTCCTTTACTGCAAATGCCAAGGCCAGGATGTGCTGGTAATTCTTAGTCACCACACTAGAATGAGAATTGCAATCTACACCATATCCTACATTGTCTAAAATCTTTTCCATTATTTTATACCACATTTATGGTAGTAGTCTAGGGTGGCCTACTTAAAATGAAATTATTAACCAATGCAATACATAACATTACAATTAACCAATGCAATGCATAAAGCAATTTCAAATTAGAACTTTCATCAGGTTATAATCAAATGCATCCTGTTAATGTATTTCAACATAGTTTTCCTCAATATTATACGAAGTCCAGCTCTTGCCTTCAAAAAGTTGCAATCCCATATTCACTCAGCTGGAGTGGCACCCAGATTTTGCTGCAAGTAATTGGATAAATATTTGAAATGTGACATGTAACAGAAATAGGTAGCATTAGAACATCTGAGCCCAAATTTTGCATATTGATTTTCTAAAATTGTGTGGTGGGTTGTTTCAAATTGTTTTCAATGTTGTTTTAATGTTGTTACAAACCCTGGGATCTTACACTGAAGGATGGGTGATAAATAAAATTATTAACAACCACTACCAACAGGTTGAAACCACCATCCTTGCTCATTTTATTGGTGAAAAGCTGAAATTGTGCATATTAAGTTTAAATCACCATCCCTGCATTGGCCAAAAGAAAATTCAGCATAGATGTTTGATATGTTTCCCAGAGGGAAGAATGCATTTAGCTCTGATATTCATTTTTGGCCAAAGGAAGTCACAAGTCAGCCAAGTGGATGACAAATGTATTGCTGTGCTTTCCTTTGGACCAAATCAGCAAGACTGAGAGTGGGGTCTTGTTGTGTCTGCAGCCTAGGACCTCCACACACTGCCCAGGATTGCGCCCCAGACAGGTCACTTTGCTCCTGCTAGCAAAGAAAACAGCAACAATACAGGCAGCAGTTACAAGTTACCAGTCTCTGCTGCGCCAGCAAATGCTTTGATTCTCTAGCAGTTTGACTTCACTCTCGGAGGCACACATCATTGTCCCTCAAGACAGACAGTTGCCAATAACAACAACTACATCTTAGTAAGATTCATATTTTGAGTACTGGTGTTTCCAAACCTCTTACAATTCAGAATGTTTTCTGAATTATGACCACAGAGGTACTTTTAAAGAGATTTTAAAATAGCTTGGTGAGCAGCATACCAAATCTAAATTTTGGCTATGAAGATGCAAATCTAAGGCTAAGATAAAAAAAGATGGGAGAACCCCTTACAGAAGTTCTTCAAACAATGCTGGTGGGGGTTCTTCAGTGAAGGTTAATTGTTTGGAGACAATGAAGCTGTGAGAAGCTATGCAACCAAGGATGAAGTCCCCTGACTGCTGATACTTGTGAAGTGGAGGGTGTGGATCATGGACATGACACTTCACAATGTGAGTCTTGCATGAGATGTGAGGAAGCAATGCCAGCAGCAACATCACAAATATCACCATCCTGAGTGTTAGGACAAACCTTCGCTAGACTTACTTTATTGTGTTCCCACTGACTTCTCTATATATTGCCTACAAGTTCCAAAGGCTGATTTGAATACTTTTCAGTCTGCAATAGACATTAAACAGGAAGAATAAATATTGTTAGTCCTGAGACATATTTTTTTAACATGACACATATATAACATCCTTTGCAGTCTCCAGCACTAATAATTGCAGGTAGTTTTACATGTGTCAGAGTTAATTACAGTCTACTTTATAATAACAAAGGAAAATAATTACAAAGTCAAAGTGGGGGTTTCCTCTGTGGAACTGTAGAAGATTTCAGAAAATCTTGTTTGTCACACCTGGACAGAGGTTTTACTTTTTTCCCTTTTCCGCCTTGGATCTGATATGCTGATTATTATTATTTTCATAAATGCCATTTTAGATTAACATCTGGCTAACTACAATAACAAGTCCCTTCCTTTTGTAATATACACAATATCTTTTTCTGATTTGTTTTCTACATGGGTACTATTTCTTGTTTCTTTTGTTTATGTCTCGCTCTGTGCATTAGTAATTTTGCACTTTTTATTTTTCAATAAAATTACAAAGGATAATAATTACGAAGTCAAGGTTGTATAGTTGTAGATAATATCAGAAAATCATGTTTGCCACATCTGAACAGAAGTTTTACTTTACTCCCTTCTTTGCCTAACAACTCGGATCTGATGTGCAGCTCACAGCTAAGTTTTCCATTAGTGGTCCCTCCCCCCGTTCCTGAATGGTCTAATGGAGTTGTTAAGGTTTTTTTGTAAAAAGGGGGTATCATTTTACTTTATAAAATGTATATTTTTGGGAAATATTACACTCATGCACATAAACCCAATGACCACTCTCCATAGGAGGGCACTATTTGCATGGCCGCGTGCAGCACCCCCGATCCTAAGCGATTCCCTGGTAAGCAGTCCTGGACTGCCTCCCCAAGTTGCAAACCTGAGGTTTCTGCCTAACTCACTTCAGTGAACCAATCGCTACTGGAGAGGCGTAGCCAGAGGAGTAGACCAGGTAAGGGTCAGGACCTCCCTCTTGGCACAATAGAGGGTGTAACCTACGTGGGAGTCCTCAGTCGGCTCCAGAGATTCTGGAGAGAGGACATCACTGGACTTTCTCACATGCACATAAAAAGAAATGCTACTTTTGTGCATATTTTCAAAAATGCAGAAACAGGACAGAACAGACACATGGGCTCGGAATTAAAATTCAGAAATCGTAACATTTGATCCTCACATTGACTTGCATTGGGAAAGCAAAACTTATTTTGTTTCGAATTCAGAATTCATTAGAAGCAGTCACCCTAGAAATTTGTTCTCTCTGTAGTTTATAAAGAGGCTTTCTTCTTTACAGTATGCAGTGAACACATCCAAGAGATTTTTGAGGCGCAATTGAGAAATAGAGAGGAACACTAGATCATCTACATACATCAAAACTAAAATCTTTTTTTCCCTATTTACTGAAGATGGGGAGTTTTCCATTGGCTAAAAAAACCTATTACTATAACATTAAAAAGGGTGGGAGCCAGAATGCAAACTTACTTTAATCCTCACAATGTTTTAAAAACATTCATCATACCTCCATTAAAACCTACTCTGATCCTCATTTCTGTGTTATTGGATAGTTCTTGAAAGTGTCTGACTTAAAAATGCTTTCTGTACATATGTAAGCCTGTATGACTTACCATCTGTACATACAATTTTAAAAAAGTTGATTCTGAATTTACATGTATTTCAAACTAGTAAGTGCTTGGAAAATTTTGAGCAAAATATATATTGATCAGCTCCAGAAAGGGAAACAAATCAGAAAGGTGTGTGAATGCGTGCATAAATGCATCCAGACCACAGACTGTAAAAAAAGTATGCTACTCAGTCTTATCTTCTTACTAGCTGTCCCCTGTTGTTCAGCTCAGGCCTCAACAAAATGATATAACATTTGGGTGCAAAGATGCAACCCAGCAACCCAGCACTGGAAGCTAAAATAGAAAAGACCTCCACAGCCACCATGTATTTGCCCTTGGAGCTCAAATAAGCTGGAATGAAGGATAGCCACACACTGCAGAAGACCAACATGCTGAAAGTGATGAACTTGGCTTCATTGAAACTGTCCGGTAACTTCCGAGCAAAGAAAGCCACAATGAAACTGACAATAGCCAAGAAGCCAAGATAGCCCAAGACACAAGAAAATAAAATGACAGATCCCTCATTACATTCTAATATAATTTCTGTAGTCACTGAGTGCATGTCCACATCTGGGAATGGAGCAGAGGTTGCCAGCCACACACTGCAAATGCCTGCTTGCATGAGGGAACAGGATGCAACAATGGAGTTGGCCAGGCTTTTCCCCACCCATTTCCTCATCCTGCTTCCTGGCTTTGTGGCCATGAATGCCAGAACCACCATGATAGTTTTTGCCAGCACAGAAGAAACAGCCACTGAGAAGATGATGCTGAAAGCAGTTTGTCGGAGAAGACATGTCACCGGTTCAGGATGGCCAATGAAAAGCAATGCAGAAATGAAGCAAAGCAGAAGGGAAATCAGGAGAATGTAAGTGAGGTTCCGGTTGTTGGCTTTGACGATGGGAGTGTTGTGGTGCTTCAGAATTATTCCCAGCACCAGAGCTGTTATTAACGCTAAGGAAAGTGCGAAGAGGCTTAAGCTGATCCCCAGAGGTTCTTTATAAGATAAGAATGTTCTAGCTTTGGGTATGCAAAAATCATGCTTGATGTTTGGATAGGTTGTGTCCATGCAGTCAAAACAGTCATGCATATCTGAAAAGCAAAGGTAACATATTGTTATTATTTATTTAATTTATATACTGCCCTTCATCTAAATATTATACACTGTGGTACAACATAAAAACACATAATACACAACATAATAACAACAGAAATGCCAGCCTCAGATTTCTTAATCAGAGAAAAGCCTAATTGAAGAGGAATGTTTTCACCTGGCACCTAAAGATATGTTATGAAGGCACTATGAGATAATCAGCCTCCTGTAACCAATATGCTTAAGTCTAAGTAACACATGGAGGGGTTAATATCATAGATTAAGCTGTCCTACCAGGCTTAGCTAGGTCATTTCCTCTTACCTTGAGGGAAAATGATAATCAAGTCTTTCCCCCTCCCTACCAAGTCTAACCAAGAAGCTCAATGTGTGAAGATGTTTAAGTTGGCTGTTGCTGCTTAACTGCATGCTGTCATCAGACACTCTTGCATTAATATACCAATAATTGAGGAACTTTCACCATTTTGTAACTAAGCTATGTTTTACTGCCTATGTAACTTTTCTGAAGCATATGAATCTGACCTTTGGAGAGTTTGTATGGAAGCATAAAAACAACGTATGAAGGCTTCAATCTTTTTATAATGCTGGGGGAAGAGGCTAATTCTGGAATTCACCTAGAAGGGGATATTTTAAAGTTTCCGGCCACACCCATGATCAATGGTGGTTATTCTTCATAGCCTTCTGGGGGCTGTGAGGAAGTTCAGGAAGGGGAAAGAGAGGATTCATGAGGAATAAATCCTTGCAATGCCCCACCAGTGGGGTCTGGGGGGGGGGTTCACTTTATCCCACAGTGTGACATAACCCTGTATCTGCCAACTTGAAAGGCAGAGTGGGGACAAACTGGGAGTGTGTCCCTGCCATGGATGAGCCTCCATTACTGGCATGATTTGTGGAGGGTTCCTCCTTAGTCTGGATAATTGGTTTTAATCAAGAGGCGCTCCTGGGCTGACATATGCTAATAGGCTGCAATCAATCAACTGCTGAAAGGACTGGGCTTGGCTTTCTGAAGGCATTTGAATGTTTTTCTGAAGCTTGAAAATTCTCATAACAGCCAGGAAAGGAAGAGTAAGGACAAGGTGATCCGTGTTTTTATATGGTTTTCAAATGGTCTTTTCTTTTCTTGTCCTCCCCTGCACAATGAAAGAGACGTGTGTAGCTGTTGCTTTTGTTACTCTGTCTGGAATGTCGAAAAAGAGGGGGGAGGCTTTTGATTTATGCTCAATAATAAATTTAAAATGGTTTTGCTATGGTCCCGCCCCTTGATTAAGGCTGAATGTGTTTTATTTATGACTATCTGGGCTGGGGGGTTGTTGGAGGAATGCAGTGGACAGAGGAGAATGAGCTGCAGCCAAACAGATGTGGAAAAGAGACTGGATTTGAGAAACGATTTAGCTTTTAACCGTGTGCCAAGAAAAAACTCTACAGGGAAATTTTAACGGTGGAAACTGGAAGTGTTATTTGCGTGCTGAGGTCCCCCAAAACAACCTAACCCAATAACTCACACATCACACATCATTTTTGTTTAAGGTTTTTGGCATAATTTTGGTCACAACTTTATTATCATACAAATTGTGAGTGGTTGCTTAGGCATTGGTTATGACTAGCTGCCCCCCCCCCCCCCGCCTTGGGGGACAGCACTGACTCCCGGATTCCAGCGGGAGCCAGTGTGGAGGAACAGGACCCAGGGATAACTGGAGCTGTGCCACAGACCCTCAGCTTCTCCCTGCCTGCTCCCAGGAGCTTACACCAAGGGTTTGGACGAGGGGGATGGTAAGCCCCTGAATTCCTTTAACGGAATTCCCGTGCAGCAGCAGCATTGGAGGGGTAGGCACAGCCAATCCACACCCCTCCACCAACCAATTTTAACCAATGCCTAACCGCCAACCTTACAAGTTGTGACGATTTGCTACGCAGTAGGCAAAACCCAATTGGCACACACTAATCAGCCAAAAGGAAAAATTCCTACCAGGCCCCCGCACCAATGCGGACGACCCCATGACAGGCATAGCAAGGTCAAAGCACAAGCCCAATCAAGGGAGGGAGGGCGGGTGATCCGGTGCCCACAGCGAAAGAGAAAGGAAAATGCTGTGCACCTTGTTTAAATAACCTCTGTCCCCACCCCTAAATTGGCAACATCAAATTTAGCCCAGTAACACCAACCACCAATCCAATTCCATCCCCTTGGAACTAGCCTGCCTGGTAACCATGGGGTGCTTTGTTTGGCCCCATCCGCAACACGTGCTCTCCTTTAATGAGAACACGCTTTATGGCTGCGGCTCATCTGCTAGTCTGAAAACACTGAAGGAATGGAATGTGACCTTGTTCCATCCATATAAACAGTGCAGAGAATTGAACAATGGAAGATAGTAATGAACTCTCCCAGCACACCAGGTCTGGAACTAAAATGTATATGAAGGACTTCTTTTATATTTATATGATGTAACAGGGCGGTGTCTGTAAGGAGGAAATGTCGGAAGAATGGTTTAACAGCACGTGAAGGATGACAACTGGACACTAAATATGAAATGATTGATATATGTTTAGAACAGGAGAAGGAAGCCTGATTTTAAGAAATTGTATTAAATAAAAGTAAGAAATTATATTAAGTTAAAGCTCTGTCTCCTTTGGTTAATTTGGACTATGGACTGAAGAAAAATTATATTAGAGATTAAGGGAGTTAAAAACCACCGATGAAACATTCAGAATGCTGGTCAAATAAAAATGATAACAATAAAGATCAGAGAATCTGAAATAACTTATATCAATTTTTTTTTAATTACATTTCAAACACTGAAGAAAAACATAGCAGACTGATTTTAGAGGTCTGTCCCTCAGAACAATACTTTTCGAAACTGATATTGGAAACCTTTGTGATATATTACCCTTTTGAGCTGAAATCTTCATTTCAGGACATGGAATGCAATCATAGCAGCAAAATGGCTCCCCGTCCTTCACTTTCTTGCTATAACCAGGATAACAACTCTCAGTGCATATGGATAAAGGTTGTGCCTAATCCAGAAATGAAAAAGGTCAAGAAAAATGAACTTGGTATCCTTAAGATTTTGGGGACTTTTAGTTGTTTCTTAGAGAATCATTAAGCCATTATGTTCTGAGAAATTATAAATAGCTGGAGCATATTTATCTATTTCATAAAATGTATTCACTGCTTAATTGTAAAATACCTCAAAGCTGTTTACGAAAAGTTATTGCACATGTCGGTACAACATAATTGTTATTTTGAAAGCAAGGGAACAACTGGGATAAATTACCACGCCAGAAACCTTCCAATTCAGCTAGAGATCCACTGGATCCTAAATCTGCTGATTGGGGTGCATCATGCTATAGAACTGCTCCTGAAATCTGTGATTAGACATTTATAAGACTGAGCTGTGATATGGATAAGCTAGATTTGATTTGGTGTTACCTTCAAAAACTTTAAACATAAATGTGTTTATGCTTGTTTGCATATATATATGTTTTATTTATAATTGCATATACTAGTTTTTTATTTCTACTTCATTAAATCATGTATTTCTTTTAAGCATATTGCGTGTCAGAATAGTGACCTAGAGTTCACAAAAGAATCCAAAAGGGATTTAAGGTAGTTTACAACTAAAATTTTCTTTTATTCCATTTATACATGTCGGAATAGTGACTTAAAAGTCACTGAACTATTAAACATTTTGCAAGGCCTGACAGTCAGTTCTTACCTGGTTAAACAAACTGTGCCATCTTATGACCTTGTCATTGATAGTTAATAATCTGTCTGGAGGAGCCTGGGGATCAAGTCTACCAACTTTCACTGTATGAAAAGATTGGTTGGAGAAAACAATTAAGTTTATAACATCAAATCCAGCTATTATTTTCCCACTTTGATCGAAAGAAATCTGGTCCCCAGCACTGTTATTAAACGAAACACTTCTGAGAAAGTGATGGAGCTAGACAAAAAGAAAATAAATAAATAAATAACAGCATTTCTATAGTAATGTGTAAAATGTTGAACTTAAAACGGACACTTTAGAAGAATTTATAAAACTCCCGGCCTTCATTTTGCCAACTTCATTCTGAAGGTAATAGCATAATAAAAATGTTACTTTATTGGGGATGTACAAAAATTGGGAGAAATAATGGTCATCCATCATACTACACAAATCAGAAAATGAATATCCATAACCCATAATACACTGTATTTACAGTAGGTTTATACGCAAAAAAAGAAGAAAAGAAAGAAGGAAAGCTGACTGAAAAATGCACTATTCTTTCATTTCTATGCAGTTGGCAGAGAAAGAAAGCTGAAAATATCAGCATAGGTAGAGTTTTAAGACAAATTAGTGTCTTTTGTCTCTTTCTTCATTTTCCAAACTTCATTCTAAAGGAAATAGCATAATAAAAATGTTACTTTACTGGGGATGGACAAAAATTGGCAGAAAAAAATGGTCTCCCACCATACTACACAAATCAGAAAATGAGTATCCGTAATACCAAAAAGAGGGTGGGGGAGGGAGGCTGACTGAAGCATTGCCTATTCTTTCATTTCTATGCAGAGGGCAGAGAAAGAAAACTGAAAATATCAGCATAGGTAGAGGTTTATGGACAAATTAGTATTTTTTGTTACCTTCAAGATACGGTATGCTACCGCATGAGAATGCCCATTACCTGCCAAAATGGCTGATTCTGAAGTTCAGGTCTTCCTCTGACTAACACTGCGTCATATGTCCTTCTGGGTGAGAACATGGCTTGTAAAGCATGGGCCACTACATAGACTGCATTATAGATGCTGTAGCTGTGTCCAGTCATACTCATTTCAAAAAAAAGGAGAGGGAGGCTTTCCAACTTCTCTTCTCCTGTGCAAATATCTCCATCCACATGGTTGTCAATGGTATTTAAGAAGACACAGCTGAATACATGCTCCCAGAATTTCTTTATAAAATCATCTTCTCTTGTGTTTAAAGGATTTCTCTTCTCAAGAAACTTGTGAAATCTCTGTAAATAACTGAACTGATATCTGAAGCCTATAGCACCATGGAATAGTTCTACATCCCAATGCCTTTGATAGTGAAATGCACTGAGCTCCAGCTGGGCTGTTGCTATCCAAACTTTCGCCACTAATTTATTTTCAACAGATAAAACCGGAAGCCATCTGAAAAATGACATGGAATAAGATTCTCCATAGATCACTACCGCATTTGCTTTGCTGCCCATCATACTATCATTTATTTTGACCCCTTCTTCTATGATGTCCATAAATTCAGTGACAAAAGAAAGGGTGGGGATTCTCTCTATGAAGGCAAAACAAACACCCTTCTGGGAAAAGACTGGAAGCACAGTTTGCACAAATCTTTCTCCATTATCATTATCCATAACAATGACCCCAATCCACGTCCACCCGAAATGCAACAGCAGAGAGAGAATCCCCTCATACTGAAGGGCTTCCTGGGGGACCATCTGGTAGAAGGAAAGTCCTGGGGTTTTATCATTCATCACTAGTACAGGACTGAATGTTAGCTGAAGATGAAAGGGAAGAGGTGAGTGAAAATAATAATAAAAATGTTAATAATTTTTATGTTCCCAGAGTGCTAGGAATGATTACCTGGGAGAGGGATTTTTCTTTGGCAACTTGTAAATTATGCAACTCCCTCCCCACATAGATGCATCTAGCACAGGGGTCAGCAAACATTTTCAGCAGGGGGCCGGTCCACTGTCCCTCAGACCTTGTGGGGGGTTGGACTGTATTTTGGGGAAAAAAATGAACGAATTCCTATGCCCCACAAATAACCATTCTACTCATGTAAAAACACACTAAATCCATGGGCTGGATTTAGAAGGCAATTGGGCCAGATCCGGCCCCTGGGCCTTAGTTTGCGTATCCATGATCTAGCATCATTGTCCTATTCTAAAGATGCACAGCCTTACCCTGTCCTTTAATAGGTAAAATTTGACAGTTTCAAGGGATGCACCTCCTCTGTTTTCTTTCACATATATTGTGCTGGGCTGGGTTTTTGAGGGGGGTTCTTTTACTTGGGTTTTATTGAATCCTTTATTTATTTTAAATTATATTATCATATTATTCCCTTATTTCTTCACCACAACATCTAGGAATCTAGTATCAACTTTTCTTTTCTTTTGTGGGCTCTCCTCCTATTTTCCAGTAATGTTCAATTCTCAAGTGGGACTTTTATTTCTACAATGTTCCTTCACAAGCCAGTCCCCTGGCCTCTGCGTACTATCACCATGACTGACCTAACAAGTCAATAATTTTTGCACCCCAGCTCTTTGTCTCCCTGACTAACATCTACCCTGTGTGTCAGTGGGAAAGAGGAAGTATTTCTCAAAAACAGTCATGACAGGGATTATAGCCGATTGGGGCAGATATGACCCTGCATGTAGACAACCTCAAATGACCAACAAAAAGCCTAACACCATGTACCTGTTGGAGAGCCATTGAATGCATTGTATTTCAGCACTCCTTGCATCAAGCAAGATCTTAGTAATCTTTGAGTTCAAGGACAGATAACATGGGGCTCACACTTGGGAGGAAGATGAAGATGTGAATTATTAGTGTATCTTGGAGATTAGCCAAGTACAGTGCTCTTTCAAGATATACAGATTCTCCAAGGCATTTTAGAGATCACATATATTGTACTGAAAATGTACAAGTGTTCCTCAAGGTGGGTAGGGTAGCATGTTTTTAGAAGTTTTTAAAATGTTTTGACTATATTTCTATTTTATTTGAACTTGTATGGCATCTAATGTTTGATGTTTGCTGCGTTGGTCTCCCATGGGAGAAAGGTTGAGATACAAATCTAATAAAATGGATAGATAGATAGATAGATAGATAGATGATAGATAGATAGATGTAGATAGATAGATAGATAATAGATAGATAAATGCTTACCGTCAAAGAGGCTTAATTTCTTCTTCTTGGAAATATTATGTGCACATTCTCATTGAATGTGAGAAAAGCATTTGTCCTCACAAGCTGTTCATTTTATCACTATTATTTATAATACTCATATGCACATATACCTTACCTGTGGAATTTTGTAGATATCCAATACAGTGGCTACATAGAGAGAAATATCCGAGTCCAGTCCTGCAATGACTGCTACCAAATGATTCTGGGTGTCACATAAATAGTTAGGGACAAATATCTCCAAGGTGGATGTAAGTAACATAGTAGCATGATAAGTCCTCTGCGCATTGAAATAGCTGTCATAGATGCAAACACCCAAGGTGATATTTGGTAATAGCTGAGGGTTTTCATTTATCTCCAGTACTGCAAATGCCAAGGCCAGGATGTGCTGGTAATTTTTAGGCACCACACTAGGACATTATTAAAAACTACAATCAGATATATATTCTTCCCTTGATAGTTGCAGTTTTGTTCTGCATCAGCTTCATCAGTATTAATATGCTTTTTGAGGTGGGAAAAATTAAACAATCAACAATGTGGATATTTATCTTCAAAATATTGGTATTGATAAGGTATATTACTATGATTCAAAGCACACTCACATTTATATATACTCTTTCTATTGATGTTGTAACCCTACAGTTTAGACATTCATAATGACAGCATTTCAATTCACCATAAAAGCCACCTCAATGTCATATGAATATTCTTTCAAGGAAGCACATTATTTCAAGGGGGGAAAAAACGAAAGAAGAAATCAGTCTATTTTAATATGCATATAGTATACATTGAGATAGTTGTAACTCTCATCACTGGAAAGATTCGTGAAATGTAAATACAGTGGTACCTCAGGTTACATACGCTTCAGGTTACATACGCTTCAGGTTACAGACTCTGCTAACCCAGAAATAGTACCTCGGGTTAAGAACTTTGCTTCAGGATGAGAACAGAAATTGTGCTCTGGCGGCATGGCGGCAGCGGGAGGCCCCATAAGCTAAAGTGGTGCTTCAGGTTAAGAACAGTTTCAGGTTAAGGACGGACCTCCAGAATGAATTAAGTACTTAACCCGAGGTACCACTGCAAAATGAAACAAAAAACCCTGCTGTGTTTGAAGCCAAATAACAGAAATATGAAAGAAAGGAACCATGGAGTAGAGAAGGTGAGATGCAGGAGTTTGTAAAGGAAAGAAGAGCTACAATTCTTCCTGCTCTTTTTTCTTTTACATTAACTCCAAAAGAAATGTAACAAATGATAGAATCTCCCATCATCAAATTTTAACAATAGTAGTAACAGTAGTCATATTTGAAGAGGCATATTTAAACCAATACTGTTACAATGGTGGGAGAACTATTTTACCAGTGCATCTTCTTCCAGGTGGACAAAATGAATACAGTTGATTCAATCTAGGAAAAAGCTAACTCCCTTCCTTCAATGTGGAAGCCCTGAACTCTCTTGGGTGTAACCAATTTTTGCTTTGCCCTGTGGAATTTGCTTCTTTCTGCAGCTTTCCCTTAAATGTATTAGCTTTTTCTACAGTCCAAGAAAACATTTTTTATGAGCCTGCAGCTTCTAAGACTAAGACCAAGTAACAAAACAAAACAAAACAAAAAAAAAAAAAAAACAAGTGAGAAAGAATTAGCTCCTTACAAAAGATCTTCAAATGAAGGTGCTGGGGGTTCTGTTGTGAAGGCTACTGAATTAACAATGATGAAACTGTGAGAAACAATCCCACCAATTATGATGTTACCTGACTGATGACATTTTTGAAGTGGAGGGTATGGAGCATGGACCCTGCATTTACCATAGTGATCCTCAGATGCAATATGAGAAAGCAGTATTAGCAGGAATACAACTATTACCATCATATTGATCACCACCTTTCACTCTACATCCAGATTCTCCTATATTTCCACCTGCATCATTATCATGATGTTCATGTGGTTACAGTGACTGGGCTTGGATGCTCAGTCAGGCTGATGATATGCTTGAATTATAAAGTCCAAGATATAATGTATATGTAAAGTGATAAGACTGGCATATGCATGTTTGTTCCTAGTCACTAATCATACCTGTGATTGCTTCAGGGCATTTTTGTGCCATCCTCTGTGTTATCAGCTCTCTAAGGGGAAACTGTAATTGTGCAGAAGATTTTAGAAATTAATTATAGACTTAAGGGGAGTATGATATGAACTCAGATGTGGGAATTCCCTGTGGAACTGCAAAAGAAAACATGTTTATCACATCTGAATAGTAGTTTTGTTTTCCACTTTTCTGACTAGGAATGTACACTTGAGCTTTTAAATGCCTGAGTAGAGATGTTCTTGAATATTTTTAGTATAAGAATCCAAACCCCCAAGAGTATTGATAGTTTGCTATCAATCAGGACCTCACGTAAATCTATCCAGCTGCATGAATGATATTTTAACCCCATTTTCAGGACTCCCCACCCCAAGCCTAACATAGTTGAGTTGGGCAATATAAACTATGAGAGAAGTTCTCAAAACCCTTATCTTACAGAACTCCATCACTTTGCTACATGATCATAGAACCAAAAGTGTAGTAGTGAGAAATTCAGCTGAATTGCCTTTCAGAACTAAGGAAACCAAACATCAATGTATAAATACTTTCATTCAATTAACCAATCAACCTTTATTGGCATACAGAGAAGACAGGACTATACAAGTCGACAGGTAAAACTTGGCATTTTTATTAAGAAAACATGACATAAATGATAGGGAAACAGAAGGTTACGATTACACAACCAATAAGATCAATAAAGTCAATCTTATTGAACTACTTGTTATTTACTTGAGTCGAGTTCCTTGCAAAAGTGAATTTCAGAAAGGTACATTTTTGGACTACAGTGGTGCCTCGCAAGACGAAATTAATTCGTTTTGTGAGTTTTTTCGTCTTGTGAATTTTTTCGTCTTGCGAAGCACCACTGTGTATTGACGGTTTCCCATAGGAATGCATTGGCGGTTTTAAAAAAAAGGCGCAAGACGTTTCGTCTTGCGAAGCAAGCCCATAGGGAAATCCATCTTGCGAAGCAACTCAGAAAATGAAAAACTCTTTCGTCTTGCGAGTTTTTCGTCTTGCGAGGTACCACTGTAATGATCAGATACTTCCAGGAAAAATAAAGCTGAAGATAAAGCTTCACAAAGGTATAGGCATTCAACACCAGTAGAAAAAGGCAATCACAGTTTAGTAAAAATAAGATGATGTAAGGCAGCTTCCTATGTTACCTGATAACCTCTGGGTACTTGGTTTCCAAATGAGATGCAAAAGCTGCTCTCATCAGAAAAGAGATTTGGGGAGCCATGTCATCAGCTTGTGTTGGTCCACTGTTTTTGCTGCTTGCAATTTCTCTTGCATGGTTCAGAATCCAAAGCACTTTGTCGTGTGCATGCAGCCTAAGACCTCATCTCGGAATTAAAATTCAGAAATCATAATCTTTGGTCTTCACATTGACTTGCATTGAAAAAAGCAACATTTATTTTGTCTAGAATTCAGAATTGATTAGAAGCAGTTGCCTAGTGATTTGTTCTCTCTGTAGTGTGCTGATTCAAGCAATATCTATACCAAGTTTGCATTGGCTAACAAACCCTATTACTATAAAATTAAAGAGAATGGGTGCCAGAATGCAAACTTACTTTAATCCTCACAATGTTTTAAAAGCATTCATCATACCTCCATTTAAACCTACGCTGATCCTCATTTTTGTGTTGCTGTATAGTAGCATGGCAAGACTGTCAAGGAGACCCCCCCATTAAGATAAATAAATTCACACGGACACAGATGTTTTGTTTAAGGTTTTTGGGCAAAAATTTGGCCCGCCTGCATCTCCCCTGGTGTTCCCAGGGGCCTGGCATGGCCCTCACCCTTAAAGCGGATTTCAGACAGGAACCAGGCCCCGGCTTCCTTTAACGGAATACCTTTGACACTGGAGGGGCAGGCAATGGCCGACCTCCTCTCCACCATTCACAATAAGCCAATGCCTAACCGCCAAACCTTACAAAATTGTGACGATTGCTAAAAGGTAGGCAAAAACCAAGTGGCCCGTGCCAATTTACCAAATGGAAAAATTTCTATCTGGCCCCTGACTCAAGCCGGGCAACCAACCAAAGCCCAAAGGAAGGCCAAAGGATCTAAATTAAAGGGAGGGTGGGCAGGTATTCAGCAACGCAAAGCAGGAGCCTGGCACATGTCGTGCGGCTGCTTTTATACATTCCCCCATTATCACCCTTTGACATGATTTGGCAATAACCCTGGGTAATTGTGGTGCGACCCTGGCGTGCGTGCGATAGCTCCACCCACGCCAGGGTGGGGGGAACCAGATTGAGAGCCTGCCCACAACCAGGACCATCCATTCAGATGATCCCATTTCTTGAACGTGTCTGACTTATGTACTTTCTGTACATATGTAAGTCTGTATGACTTACCTTCTGTACATACATTTTTAAAAGTTGATTCTGAGTTGCACATGTATTTCAAACTAGTAGTGATTGGAGAATTTTGAGCAAAATGTACATTGAACAGCACCAGAAAGGGAAACATATCAGAAACGTGTGTGCATACATGCACAAATGCATCCAGACCACAGACTGTAAAAAAAAGCATGTATTCAGTCTTATCTTCTTACTAGCTGTCCCCTGTTGTTCAGCTCAGGCCTCAACAAAATGATATAACATTTGGGTGCAAAGATGCACACAAGCAACCCAGCACTGGAAGCTAAAATAGAAAAAACCTCCACAGCCACCATGTATTTGCCCTTCGAGCTCAGATAAGCTGGAATGAAGGATAGCCACACACTGCAGAAGACCAACATGCTGAAAGTGATGAACTTGGCTTCATTGAAACTGTCCGGTAACTTCCGAGCAAAGAAAGCCACAATGAAACTGACAAGAGCCAAGAAGCCAAGATAGCCCAAGGCACAAGAAAATAAAATGACAGATCCCTCATTACATTCTAATATAATTTCTGTAGTCACTGAGTGCATGTCCACATCTGGGAATGGGGCAGAGGTTGCCAGCCACACACTGCAAATGCCTGCTTGCATGAGGGAACAGGATGCAACAATGGAGTTGGCCAGGCTTTTCCCCACCCATTTCCTCATCCTGCTTCCTGGCTTTGTGGCCATAAATGCCAGAACCACCATGATAGTTTTTGCCAGCACAGAAGAAACAGCCACTGAGAAGATGATGCTGAAAGCAGTTTGTCGGAGAAGACATGTCACCGGTTCAGGATGACCAATGAAAAGCAATGCAGAAATGAAGCAAAGCAGAAGGGAAATCAGGAGAATGTATGTGAGGTTCCGGTTGTTGGCTTTGACGATGGGAGTGTTGTGGTGATTCAGAATTATTCCCAGCACCAGAGCTGTTATTAACGCTAAGGAAAGTGCGAAGAGGCTTAAGCTGATCCCCAGAGGTTCTTTATAAGATAAGAATGTTCTAGCTTTGGGTATGCAAAAATCATGCTTGATGTTTGGATAGGTTGTGTCCATGCAGTCAAAACAGTCATGCATATCTGAAAAGCAAAAGTAACATATTGTTATTATTTATTTAATTTATATACTGCCCTTCATCTAAAGATTATACGCTGGGGTACAACATAAAAACACATAATACACAACATAATAACAACAGAAATGCCAGCCTCAGATTTCTTAATCAGAGAAAAGCCTAATTGAAGAGGAATGTTTTCACCTGGCACCTAAAGATATGTTATGAAGGCACTATGAGATAATCAGCCTCCTGTAACCAATATGCTTAAGTCTAAGTAACACATGGAGGGGTTAATATCATAGATTAAGCTGTCCTACCAGGCTTAGCTAGGTCATTTCCTCTTACCTTGGGGAAAAATGATAATCAAGTATTTCCCCCTTCCCACCAAGTCTAACCAAGAAGCTCAATGTGTGAAGATGTTTGAGTTGGTTGTTGCTGCTTAACTGCATGCTCTCACCAGACATGCTTGCATTAATATACCAATAATTGAGGAACTTTCACCATTTTGTAACTAAGCTATGTTTTACTGCCTATGTAACTTTTCTGAAGCATATGAATCTGACCTTTGAAGAGTTTGCATGGAAAGCATAAAAAACAACGTATAAAGGCTTCAATCTTTTTATAATGCTAGGGGAAGAGGCTAATTCTGGAATTCACTTAGAAGGGGATATTTTAAAGTTTCCGGCCACACCCATGATCAATGGTGGTTATTCTTCATAGCCTTCTGGGGGCTGTGAGGAAGTTCAGGAAGGGGAAAGAGAGGATTCATGAGGAATAAATCCTTGCAATGCCCCACAAGTGGGGTCTGGGGGATGGGTTGAGGAAAATTAGACAGATGAGCAATTAAACGAGCAATGCAAAGAAATAGAGGAAAACAACAGAATGGGAAGAACCAAAGATCTGTTGGAGATATGAAAGGAACATTTCATACATAGATTACCATAATAAAGGACAAAAGTGGTAAGGACCTAACAGAAGCAGAAGACATCAAGAAGAGGTGGCCAGAATACACAGAAGAATTATACCAGAAAGATATGGATGGCTCGTACACCCCAGGTAGTGTGGTTGCTGACCTTGAGCCAGACATCCTGGAGAGTGAAGTCAAATTGGCCTTAGAAAGCATTGCTAATAACAAGGCCAGTGGAAGTGATGGTATTCCAGCTGAACTATTTAAATTTTTTAAAGATGATGCTGTTAAGGTGCTACACTCAATATGCCAGCAAGTTTGGAAAACTCAGCAGTGGCCAGAGGATTGGAGAAGATCAGTCTACATTCCAATCCCAAAGAAGGGCAGTGATAAAGAATGCTCCAACTACCGCACAATTGCACTCATTTCACACGCTAGCAAGGTTATGCTTAAACTTCTGCAAGGAAGGCTCAAGCAGTATGTGGACCGAGAACTCCCAGAAGTGCAAGCTGGATTTAGAAGAGGCAGAAGAACCAGAGACCAAATTGCAAACATGTGCTGGATTATGGAGAAAGCTAGAGAGTTCCAGAAAGACATCTACTTCTGCTTCATTGACTATGCAAAAGCCTTTGACTGTGTTGACCACAGAAAACTATGGCAAGTTCTTAAAGAAATGGGAATGCCTGATCACCTCATTTGTCTCCTGAGAAATCTCTGTGTGGGACAAGAAGCTACAGTTCAAACTGGATATAGAACAACTGATTGGTTCAAAATTGGGAAAGGAGTACGACAAGGCTGTATATTGTCTCCCTGCTTATTTAACTAATATGTAGAATTCATCATGCAAAAGGCTGGGCTGGATGAATCCCTAGCCGGAGTTAAGATTGCCAGAAGAAATATCAACAACCTCAGATATGCAGATGACACAACCTTGGTGGAAGAAAGTGAGGAGGAATTAAACAACCTTTTAATGAGGGTGAAAGAGGAGAGTGCAAAATATGGTCTGAAGCTCAACATCAAATAGAAGGGGAAGAAATGGAGGCAGTGAGAAATTTTACTTTCTTGGGCTCCATGATCACTGCAGATGGTGACAGCAGTCACGAAATTAAAAGACGCCTGCTTCTTGGAAGGAAAGCAATGACAAACCTAAACAGCATCTTAAAAAGCAGAGACATCACCTTGCCAACAAAGGTCCATATAGTTAAAGCCATGGTTTTCCCAGTAGTGATGTATGGAAGTGAGAGCTGGACCATAAAAAAGGCTGATCTGCGAAGAATTGATGCTTTTGTATTATGGTGCTGGAGGAGAATCTTGAGAGTCCCATGGACTACAAGAAGATCAAACCTATCCATTCTTCAGGAAATCAGCCCTGAGTGCTCACTGGAAGGAGAGATTGTGAAGCTGAGGCTCCAATACTTTGGTTACCTCATGAGAAGAGAAGACCCCCTGGAAAAGACTCTGATGTTGGGAAAGATGGAGGGCACAAGGAGAAGGGGATGACAGAGGACGACATGGTCGGATAGTGTTCTAGAAGCTACCAGCATGAGTTTGACCAAACTGTGGGAGGCAGTGGAATACAGGAGTGCCTAGTGTGCTCTGGTCCATGGGGGGGGGGGGGGGCGGGTCACAAAGAGTCAGACACGATTAAACAACAACAACAAGAAGAAGACAGATGAGACTTGATGACATTTGGTTGTTCTCACATTTTTAAAAATGTCAAGATGTTCTTTTCTTAATTCATTTTTAATTGTATTATTCGAGCCAACCCATTTGAGCAACCTGGGGCCATTGTGGCCAAAACACCACATATAAACAAAGAGTAACATTAACTATGGGTTATTATGTGGCCAAAACTCAGTTGATCCAATATGCAAATTAATTGAAAACCCCTCTCAACTGGTTAGTGAGAATGCCATTGAAAAGCTCTGTTCCTCTGGTTAATTTGGACTATGGACTGAAGGAAAATTATATTAGGGATTAAGGGAGTTAAAAACCACCGATGAAACATTCAGAATGCTGGTCAAATAAAAATGATAACAATAAAGATCAGAGAATCTGAAATAACTTCTATCAATTTTTAAAAATTACATTTCAAACACTGAAGAAAAACATAGCAGACTGATTTTAGAGGTCTGTCCCTCAGAACAATACTTTTTGAAACTGATATTGGAAACCTTTGTGATATATTACCCTTTTGAGCTGAAATCTTCATTTCAGGACATGGAATGCAATCATAGCAGCAAAATGGCTCCCCCTCCTTCACTTTCTTGCTATAACCAGGATAACAACTCTCAGTGCATATGGATAAAGGTTGTGCCTAATCCAGAAATGAAAAAGGTCAAGAAAAATGAACTTGGTATCCTTAAGATTTTGGGGACTTTTAGTTGTTTCTTAGAGAATCATTAAGCCATTACGTACTGAGGAACTATAAATAGCTGGAGCATATTTATCTATTTCATAAAATGTATTCACTGCTTAATTGTAAAATACCTCAGAGCTGTTTATAAAAAGTTATTGCACATGTGGGTACAACATAATTGTTATTTTGAAAGCAAGGAAACAACTGGGATAAATTACCACGCCAGGAACCTTCCAATTCAGCTAGAGATCCACTGGATCCTAACTCTGCTGATTGGGGTGCATCATGCTATAGAACTGCTCCTGAAATCTGTGATTAGACATTTATAAGACTGAGCTGTGATATGGATCAGCTGGATTTGATTTGGTGTTACCTTCAAAAACTTTAAACATAAATGTGATTATGCTTGTTTGCATATACTTAATATTTTATTTATAATTGCATATACTAGTTTTTTATTTCTACTTCATTAAATCATGTATTTCTTTTAAACATATTGCATGTCAGAATAGTGACCTAGAGCTCACAAAAGAATCCAAAAGGGATTTAAGGTAGTTTACAGCTAAAATTTTATTTTATTCCATTTAGCCATGTCAGAATAGTGACTTAAAACTCACTGAACTATTAAACAGTTTGCAAGGTGCTGAAAGTCAGTTCTTACCTGGTTAAACAAGCTGTGCCATCTTATGACCTTCTCATTGATGGTTAACACTCTGTCTGGAGGAGCCTGAGGATCAAGCCTACCAACTTTCACTTTATGAAAGGATTGGTTGGAGAAAACAATCAAGTTTATAACATCAAATCCAGCTATTATTTTCACACTTTGATCGAAAGAAATCTGGTCCCCAGCACTGTTATTAAATGAAACACTTCTGAGAAAGTGATGGAGCTAGACGTAAATAAGATAAATAAATAACAGCATTTATATAATACAGTGGTACTTCAGGTTACATATGCATCAGGTTACAGACTCTGCTAACCCAGAAATAGTACCTCGGGCTAAGCACTTTCCTTCAGGAAGAGAACAGAAATAGTACTCCGATTGCACGGTGGCAGCGGGAGGTCCCATTAGCTAAAGTGATGCTTCAGGTTAAGAACATTTTCAGGTTAAGAACGGACCTCCGGAACGAATTGAGTACTTAACCCGAGGTAGCACTGTAGTTTGCAAAATGTTGAACTTAAAATGGACACTTTAGAAGAATTTATAAAACTCCTGACCTGCATTTTCCCAACTTCATTCTGAAGACAACAGCATTAAAAAATGTTAATCTATTGGGGATGAACAAAAATTTGTAGAAAAAAAAATGGTCATCCATCATACTACACAAATCAGAAAATGAATACCCATAACCCATAATACACCATATTTACAGTAGGTTTATATGAGGGAGAGAGAAAAAAGGAAAGGAAAGGAAAGGAAAGGAAAGGAAAGGAAAGGAAAGGAAAGGAAAGGAAAGGAAAGGAAAGGAAAGCTGACTGAAGCATGTACTATTCTTTCATTTCTATGCAGAGGGCAGAGAAAGAAAGCTGAAAATATCAGCATAGGTACAGTTTTAAGACAAATTAGTATCTTTTGTTACCTTCAAAATACAGTATGCTACTGCATGAGAATGCCCATTACCTGCCAAAATGGTTGATTCTGAAGTTCAGGTCCTCCTCTGACTAACACTGTGTCATATGTCCTTCTGGATGAGAACATGGCTTGTAAAGCATGGGCCACTACATAGACTGCATTATAGATGCTGTAGCTGTGCCCAGTCATACTCATTTCAAAAAAAGGGAGAGGGAGGCTCTCCAACTCCTCTTCTCCTGTGCAAATATCTCCATCCACATGGTTGCCAATGGTATTTAAGAAGACACAGCTGAATACGGTCTCCCAGAATTTCTTTATAAAATCATCTTCTATTGTGTTTAAAGGATTTCTCTTCTCAAGGAAATTGTGAAATGTCTGTAAATAACTGAACTGATATCTGAAGGCTATAGCACCATGGAATAGTTCTGCATTCCAATGCCTTTGATAATGAAATGCACTGATCTCCACCTGGGCTGTAGCTATCCAAACTTTCCCCATTAATTTATTTTTAACAGATAAAACTGGAAGCCATCTGAAAAATGACATGGAATATGATTCTCCAAAGATCGCTACCACATTTGCTTTGCTGCCCATCATACTATCATTTATTTTGACCCCATCTTCTATGATGTCCATAAATTCAGTGACAAAAGAAAGGGTGGGGATTCTCTCTATGAAGGCAAAACAAACACCCTTCTGGGAAAAGACTGGAAGCACAGTTTGCACAAATCTTTCTCCATTATCATTATCCATAACAATGACCCCAATCCACGTCCACCCGAAATGCAGAAGCAGAGAGAGAATCCCCTCATACTGAAGGGCTTCCTGGGGGACCATCTGGTAGAAGGAAAGTCCTGGGGTTTTATCATTCATCACTGGTGCAGGACTGAATGTTAGCTGAAGATGAAAGAGGAGATGTGCGTGAAAGTTATGATAATAATACTTATTGTGTTCCTGGAGTGTTGGGAATGATTACCTGGGAGAGTGATTTTCCTTTGGCAACTTCTACATTATGTAACACCCACAGATGCATCTAGCATCTTTGTTGCTTAGCTTCTGGCTTATTTTAAAGATGCACAGCCTTACCTTGTCTGTTAATAGGTAAAATTTGACAGTTTCATGAGGTGCAGCTCTTCTGATTTGTTTCACAGATATTCTGCTGGGATCGGTTCTTAAGGGGGATTCTTTTACTTGGTTTTTAATAAATGCTTTACTTATTTTAGGGACATGAGTAGCACTGTGGGTTAAACCACAGAGCCTAGGATCTCCCGATCAGAAGGTTGGCGGTTTGAATCCCAGTGACGGGGTGAGCTCCCGTTTCTCGGTCCCTGCTCCTGCCAATCTAGCAGTTTGAAAGCACATCAAAGTGCAATTAGATAAATAGGTACCACTCCGGTGGGAAGGTAAACGGCGTTTCCGTGCACTGCTCTGGTTCGCCAGAAGCTTAGTCATGCTAGCCAGCTCCCTTGGCCAATAAAGTGAGATGAGCGCCACAACCCCATAGTCAGCCACGACTGGACCTAATGGTCAGGGGTCTCTCTACCTTTACCTTTTTACTTATTTTAAATTATATTACTACATTATTCTCTTATTTCCTGACCACAACATCTACTAATCTATTCAGTAACAACTTTTCTATTCTTTAGTGGTCTATCTTCCCTTGCTTTCTATAACTGAAGTCCCAGTAATGTTAACTCAATCTCAAGTGCGACTTTTATATCTACAATGTTCTTTCACCAGCCAGTTTCCTGACCCCTGTGTACTATCACCATGACTGACCCAACAAGTCAGTCAAATGACCAATGAAAAGCCTAACACCATGTACCTGTTGGAGAGCCATTGAATGCATTGTATTTCAGCACTCCTTTCATCAAACAAGTTCTTAGTAATCTTTGAGTTCAAGGACAGATAACATGGGGCTCAAACTTGGGAGGAAGATCTGAATTTTTTTGTCTATCTTGGAGATAAGCCAAGTCCAAAACTCTTTCAAGATATACAGATTCTCGAAGGCGTTTTAGAGATCACATATATTGGATGGATAATGCCCAAAATGATATTCAGATACACATGTTCCCAAAGGTGGGTAAGGGAGCATGTTTTTAGAAGGTTTAAAAATGTTTTGACTATGTTTCTATTTTATCTGAACTTGTATGGCTTCACTGTTTGATGTTTGCCACCTTCGTCTTCCATGGGAGAAGTGTTGAGATACAAATCTAATAAAATAAATGATAGATAGATAGATAGATATAGATAGATGTAGATAGATAGATGATAGATAGATAAATGCTTACCGTCAAAGAGGCTTAATTTCTTCTTCTTGGAAATATTATGTGCACATTCTCATTGAATGTGAAAAAAGCATTTGTCCTCACAAGCTGTTCATTTTGCCACTATTATTTATAATATTCATATACACACATACCTTACCTGTGGAATTTTGTAGATATCCAATACAGTGGCCATATAGAGAGAAATATCTGAATCCAGTCCTCCAATGACTGCTGCCAAATGATTCTGGGTGTCACATAAATAGTTAGGGACAAATATCTCCAATGTGGATGTAAGAAGCATAGTAGCATGATAAGTCCTCTGCGCACTGAAATAGCTGTCATAGATGCAGACACCCAAGGTGACATTTGATAATAACTGAGGACTTTCATTTATCTCCAGTATGGCAAATGCCAAGGCCAGGATGTTCTGGTAATTTTTAGGCACCATACTAGGACAAGATTAAAAACTACAATGAGTCATATATTCTTCCCTTAATAAATTATTGCCATTTTGTTCTGCATCAGATTCATCACTATTATTTATATGCTTAAACAGTCAGCAATATGAGTATTAAGGTATCTTCAAAATGTTAGCATTGATAAGGTATGTTACTATGATTCAAAGCACACTCACATTTATATTTACTCATTCTATTGATGTTGTAACCCTGCAGTATAGGCATTCATAATGATAGCATGATAGCCACCTGAAAGTCATATAAATATTCCTTCAAAAAATACATTCTTGGAAGGAAAAAAATAGAAGAAGAAATCAGTCTATTTTAATATGCATATGGGAAACACTGAGATAGTTATGGTAACTCTCATGATTGGAAAGAGTCAGGAAATGTAAGTAAAATGAAACATAGAAACACTGCTGTTTTTGAAGCCAAATAACAGAAATATCAGAAGGAATGGAAAACACACCAAAAGTGCAAGTGGACACAGTATGTATATGATGAAAGGCACCATGGGATAGAGAAGGATGAGATGCAGGCGTATGTAAAAGAAAGAAGAGCTAAAATTCTTCCTGCTCTCTCTCTCACTCTCTTTCTCTCTTTTTCCACCTTAACTTCAAAAGAAATGTAAGAAATGATAGAATCTCCCACCATCAAATTTTAACAATAGTAGTAACAGTAGTAGTCATATTTGAAGAGGCATATTTGGACCAATACTGTTACAATGGTGGGTGGACTATGTTACCAGTACATCTTCCTCCATGTGGGCAAAATGAATAGAACTGATTCAATCTGGGAATTGCTAACTCCTTTCCTTCAATGTGGAGGCTCTGAACTCTCTTGGGGGTAGACAATTTTTTGCTTTGCCATGTGGAATTTGCTTCTTTCTGCAGCTTTCCCTTAAATGTATTAGCTTTTTCTACAGTCCAAGAAAACATTTTTTTATGCGACTGCAGCTTCTAAGACTAAGACCAAGTAACAAAACAAAACAAAACAAAACAAGTTAAAAAGGATTAGCTCCTTACAAAAGATCTTCAAATGAAGGTGCTGGGGGTTCTGTTGTGAAGGCTAATGAATTAACGATGATGAAACTATGAGAAACAATCCCACCAATTATGATGTTGCCTGACTGATGATATTTTTGAAGTGGAGGGTGTGGAGTATGGATCCGGCATTTAACATACTGATCCTCAGATGCAATATGAGAAAGCAGTATTAGCAGGAAGACCACTAATAGTATCATATTGATCACCACCTTTCACTCTGCATCCAGATTCTCCAATATTTCCACCTGCGTCATTATCATGATATTCTCTGTGGTTACGATGACTTGACTTGGATGCTCAGTCAGGCTGATGGTATCCTTGAATTAGTCCAAGATATAAAGTATAAATAAAGTGATAAGACTGGTGTATGCATGCTTGTTCCTAGTCCCTCATCATACCTGTGATTGCTAGAGGGGATTTTTGTGCCATCCTCAGTTTGTGTTATTAGCTCTCTAAGGGGAAACTGTAATTGTGCAGTTGATTTTAGAAATAAATTATAGCTTTTATACATAAAGGGGAGTGTGATATGAACTGAAATGTGGGAATTCCCTGTAGAATTGCAAAAAACAACAACCATGTTTATCTCATCTGAATAGAAGTTTTCTTTTCCACCTCTCTGACTAGGAATGTACACTTCAGCTTTTAAATGCCTGAATAGAGAAAATTATTTTTTAGTATAAGGATTCACACGCCCTAGAGTATTGATAGGTTGCTATCAGACAGGACCTCACATAAATCTGTCCAGCTGTATGAATATTTTCACTCCATTTTCAGGACTCCCCACCCGAAGCCTAACATAGTTGAGTCGGGCAATATAAACCATGAGAGAAGTTCTGAATATACTACCCTCAAACTCAAAACCATTATCTTATAGATTTCCATCACTTTGCCATACAAACATAGAACCAAAAGGGTAGTAGTGAAAAATCCAGCTGAATTGCCTTTCAAAACTAGGGAAACCAAACATCAATGTATAAATACTTTCATTCAATCAACCAATCAACCTTTATTGGCATACAGAGAAGACAGGACTATACAAGTCGACAAGTAAAACTTGGCATTTTTATTAAGAAAACATGACAAAAATGATAGGGAAACAGAAGGCTATGATTACACAACCAATAAGATCAATAAAGTCAATCTTACTGAACTACTTGCTATCTACTTGAGTAGCGTTCCTTGCAAAAGTGAATTTCAGAAAGGTACATTTTTGGTCTAATGATTAGATACTTCTAGGAAGAATAAAGCTGTATTGAATGCCTATACATTTGTGGAGCTTTATCCTCAGCTTTATTCTTCCTGGAAGTATCTGATCATTAGTCCAAAAATGTACCTTTCTGAAATTCACTTTTGCAAGGAACTCTACTCAAGTAGATAACAAGTAGTTCAATAAGATTGACTTTATTGGTCTTATTGGTTGGGTAATCATAGCCTTCTATTTCCCTATCATTTTCGTCATATTTTCTTAATAAACGATGCCAAGTTTTACCCGTCAATTTTTATAGTCCTCAGAACATCTCAGAAACCTCATCAGGAGGGCTTTAAACTGACTAATGTGGGGGAGGGAGACAGTGCTCCTGAAGGTAGGAGTCTATCAATTGATGAAGATGATCATCCAAATGTCATAGACCAAATGGAGCAAACAGCACGCAGACCTAGTGGTGGGAGGAAAAAATCCTTAAATAAGAGACACGGGGGAATGATTAATGGACTTCAATGTCTGTACACTAATGCACAAATCATGGGAAATAAACAAGATGAGCTTGAGCTCTTGGTACAGCAAACTAAATATGACATAATAGGCATCACTGAAACCTGGTGGGATAAGTCCCACGATTGGAATGTAATAATGGAGGGATACAATCTATTTCAGAGAAACAGACCAGAAAAGAAAGGAGAAGGAGTGGCATTATATGTCAGGGATGTGTATACCTGTGAAGAGATCTTAGATTTAGAACCTCAAAGCCAAAGTGAGAGCATTTGGGTCAAAATTAAGGAAGAGAAGAATAACAGAGACCTCATTGTGGGAGTTTACTATAGATCCCCAAGCCAAACGGAGGACATAGATGATGCCTGCCTGGAACAGATGGCCAAGCATGCAAAAGGAAGGGAGATAGTAGTAATGGGGGACTTCAAGTACCCGGATATTTGTTGGATGTCAAACTCAGCCAAGAGCATAAGGTCAAACAGATTCCTCACTGGCCTTGCAGACAACTTCATTGTCCAGAAGGTGAGAGAAGCAACAAGAGGACCAGCCATTTTAGATCGGGTCCTAAGCAATGTTGATGACCTGGTTAGTGGGGTAGTGGGGTAGAAGTGGAAGGATCATTAGGCGCGAATGATCATGCTCTTCTGAAGTTTACTATACAGCGGAAAGGAGCAGCCAAGCATACTAGGACTCAATTTCTTGACTTTAAGAAAGCTGACTTCATAAAGCTTAGGGAAGTGCTGGGTGAGATCCCATGGAGAGTAAGACTTAAAGGAAAGGGAGTTCATGATGGCTGGGAGTTTGATAAGAGAGAGATAGTAGAAGCACAACTTCAGGCAATACCAATGAGACGGAAACATGGAAGGTGCCTAAAGAAGCCAGGGTGGCTATCTAAAGAACTTTTAACTGAGTTAAGATTAAAAAAGGATGTGTACAAAAAATGGAAAAGGGGGGAAACCACCAAAGAGGACTTCAAACAAATAGCCAGCATGTGCAGACACAAAGTCAGAAAAGCTAAAGCACAGAATGAACTCAGGCTTGCTAGAGAGGTTAAAAGCAACAAAAAAGGCTTTTATGGGTATGTTCGTAGCAAAAGGAAGAACAAAGAAACAGTGGGGTCACTCAGAGGAGAAGATGGTGAAATGCAAACAGGGGACACAGAAAGGGCTGAACTCCTCAATGCCTTCTTTGCCTCAGTCTTCTCCGATAAAGAAAACAATGCCCGACCTGAAGAATTTGGAGCAAATGATTCAGCAGAGGAAACACAGCCCAGAATAACTAAGGAGATAGTACAAGAATACTTGGCTAGTCTAGATGTATTCAAGTCTCCAGGGCCAGATGAACTGCATCCAAGAGTATTAAAAGAACTGGCAGATGTGATCTCAGAACAACTGGCAGTCATCTTTGAGAATTCCTGGAGAACAGGCAAAGTCCTGGCAGACTGAAGGAGGGCAAATGTTGTCCCTATTTTCAAAAAGGGGGAAAGAGAGGACCCAAATAATTACCGCCCAGTCAGTCTGACATCAATACCAGGGAAGAGTCTGGAGCAGATCATTAAGCAAACAGTCTGTGAGCACCTAGAAAGGAATGCTGTGATCACCAATAGTCAGCATGGATTTCTGAAAAATTAGTCATGTCAGACTAACCTGATCTCGTTTTTTTACAGAATTACAAGCCTGGTAGATGAAGGGAACGCAGTGGATGTAGCCTACCTTGATTTCAGCAAGGCATTTGACAAGGTGTCCCATGATATTCTTGTAAAGAAACTGGTAAAATGTGGTCTTGACTATGCTACTACTCAGTGGATTTGTAACTGGCTGACTGACCGAACCCAAAAGGTGCTCATCAATGGTTCCTCTTCATCCTGGAGAAGAGTGACTAGTGGGGTGCCACAGGGTTCTGTCTTGGGCCCGGTCTTATTCAACATCTTTATCAATGACTTGGATGATGGACTCAAGGGCATCCTGATCAAATTTGCAGATGACACCAAACTGGGAGGGGTGGCTACCACCCCAGAGGACAGGATCACACTTCAAAACGAGATTGACAGATTAGAGAACTGGGCCAAAACAAACAAGATGAATTTTAACAGGGAGAAATGTAAAGTACTGCACTTGGGCAAAAAAAATGAGAGGCACAAATACAAGATGGGTGACACCTGGCTTGAGAGCAGTACATGTGAAAAGGATCTAGGAGTCTTGGTTGACCACAAACTTGACATGAGCCAACAGTGTGACGCGGCAGCTAAAAAAGCCAATGCAATTCTGGGCTGCATCAATAGGAGTATAGCATCTAGATCAAGGGAAGTAATAGTGCCACTGTATTCTGCTCTGGTCAGACCTCACCTGGAGTACTGTGTCCAGTTCTGGGCACCACAGTTCAAGAAGGACACTGACAAACTGGAACGTGTCCAGAGGAGGGCAACCAAAATGGTCAAAGGCCTAGAAACGATGCCTAAGGGGTGATATGATAGCCATGTTCAAATATATAAAAGGATGTCACATAGAGGAGGGAGAAAGGTTGTTTTCTGCTGCTCCAGAGATGCAGACATGGAGCAATGGATCCAAACTACAAGAAAGAAGATTCCACCTAAACATTAGGAAGAACTTCCTGACAGTGGAATTTGCTGCCAAGGAGTGGTGGAGTCTCCTCCTTTGGAGGTCTTTAAGCAGAGGCTTGACAACCATATGTCAGGAGTGCTCTGATGATGTTTCCTGCTTGGCAGGGGGTTGGACTCGATGGCCCTTGTGGTCTCTTCCAACTCTATGATTCTATGATAAATTTCACAAATGTATAGGCATTCAAGACCAGTAGAAAAAGGCAATCACCCTAAGAAAGACTTAGACTGACCCTATCAAGAAATGCAGTCCATATGTAATGCCAATGGGCTCTTTGCCTGAGAGGAGATTTCCACATCCCTAACAGCCCTGAGATTTCATGACTAAAGGCTGTACCTGTTCAGAACAGTTGACCCATTGGTTAGAACACCTTAATTTGAGTTTTCAATTCAATTTGAGTATTCAATTTGTATTCAATTTGTGTATTCAAAGACAAATCCAGTAGACACCTACCCATTCAGAGATTAATACAGGAGGTGAGAATCCTCCATGTTCTAGGTGGCACTCTTGCACAATGTCAATATGTTGCCCTTCTTCAAAGGATTTCTATGTGCATTCTGCTAAATCTACAATCAAAATTGGGAACTTATATCAGGCAGGATTCCCTATTTTGTGGAGGATATTAAACATGTTGAAGCAGAATGAGTAAATATTACCTTTGAACTTTCACACCTTCAATTTTCTCTATTACACTGCATAGTTTACAAAGGAAAACAGAATGATGAGCAAAAAAACCCAAAACCTAAATATAGGCATATTAAAATCTGATAGGCCAGGTTCATTCTCAGAATAGATTTGTTTGCAGAGCACTTCTAACCATGTCTACTCACGTGTAAGTATCCCAATGAATGGAATGTGACTTACTCCCAGATGATGGATTCGCATTTCAGCAGTGACTTCAGAGTTTATGTGTTTGGGTGTAAATAATAATGTTGCATGTCGAGGTCCCCAAGCCACCCCCCAAATAACTCACAACACACACTTAATTTTTGTTTAAGGTTTTTGGCATAATTTTGGCCACAACTTTATTTAAATACAAAACCGTGAGTGGTTGTTTAGGCATTGGTTAAGACTATCTGTCCCCCCGCCTGGGGACAGCACTGACTTCCGGGCACCACCGAAAGACAGTGCGGGGGAAAGCAAGTCGGGGAGAAATGGAGCTGAGTCACAGACCCTCAATTCTCATCCGCATGCTCCCCGAAGGCTTGCCGGCCCTAGTCCCATTCCAGGGATTGGACGAAAAGATAGCAAGCCCCAGGATTCCTTTAACAGAATTCCCTTTCCGCAGCAACCATGGAGGGGCAGGCCCAGCCTATCCTAACCCCTCCTCCACCAATTTATAACCAATGCCTAACCGCAACCTTACAAGTTGTGACGATTTGCTACGCAGTAGGCAAAAACCAAATGGCCCAGCCAATCAGCCAGATGGACAAAATTCCTACCAGGCCCCTGCTCCAACGGCAGATTACCCCATGACAGGCATAACAAGGTCAATGCAACAACACCTTACTCAAGGGCAGGTGGGCGGGTGATCCGTTGCACGCAGCAAAGAGAAAGCTCCAGGTTGCATGCAGAGTATTTAAACATTTTACCCCTCCCACCAAAATTGCAACATAACGTTTACCCCAGCAAACCAGTGAACCAATCACTGCCCCAGGCCATCTTTAGAGACCCTGCCTGGTAAAAGAGGGGTGGCTCAGCAGACCCCACCGCAACACGTGCTCTCCATGAAGGAGAACACACTTTATGGCACCATTCTGCTCTTAACCACCTGAGAGCTAAAATCTTAGAAGTGTGTACTGTAGAATGAAAAGCAACCCTCAACTTTTATGAAATGAAGAGTCAGTTTATAATTAGCATAATTGTACTTTACTAACTAGAAAGGAAAATGATTTTGGAGAAAATATACAGGCCAATAACCCAGCACTGGAGGCTAAGAGAGAAAAGATTTCCACAGCTGCCATATATTTCCCTATATTTGTGACAAAGGATAACCACGCACTGCAAAATACTAACATGCTAAAGGTGATAAACTTGGCTTCATTGAAAGTAGGGTATCTGGTAACTTCCTAGACAGGAAGGTCCAAAATGAACCTGGCAATGGCCAGGAGGCCAATATAGCCAAGGATGCAGTAAAACAGAGTGTCAGACCCCTCATTAAATCTCAGCATAATTTCTTCAGCTACTGAGTGTACATCAGCCTCAGGAAACGGAGGAGAGATTGCCAGCCACACAATGCAAATGTCTCCTTGTATAAGGGAGCCAGAAAGTACAGTTGAATTGGCCAGCCTCTTTCCCACCCGTTTCCCAATTCTGGATCCTGGCTTGGTGGCCATGAAAGCAAGAACCACTGCTTTTATACTTTCCCCCACTATCACCCTTTGACATGATTGGGCAATAGCCCTGGGTAATTGTGGTGCCACCTCGGGGTGTGTGTGATAGCTCCACCTACGCTAGGGGGGGGGGGGAACCAGGTTGGGAACCTGCCCACAACCAGGACCATCTATTAAGATGATCCCATTTCTTGAATGTGTCTGACTTATGTACTTTCTGTACATACATAAGTCTGTATGACTTACCTTCTGTACATACATTTTTTTAAAAAGTTGATTCTGAGTTTCACTAGTATTTCAAACTAGTAAGTGCTTGGAGAATTTTGAGTAAAATGTACATTGAACATCACCAGAAAGGGAAACATATCAGAAAGGTGTGTGCATACATGCACAAATGCATCCAGACCACAGACTGTAACAAAAAGCATGCTATTCAGTCTTATCTTCTTACTAGCTGTCCCCTGTTGTTCAGCTCAGGCCTCAACAAAATGATATAACATTTGGGTGCAAAGATGCAACCCAGCAACCCAGCACTAGAAGCTAAAATAGAAAAAACCTCCACAGCTACCATGTATTTGCCCTTGGAGCTCAGATAAGCTGGAATGAAGGATAGCCACACACTGCAGAAGACCAACATGCTGAAAGTGATGAACTTGGCTTCATTGAAACTGTCCGGTAACTTCCTAGCAAAGAAAGCCACAATGAAACTGACAAGAGCCAAGAAGCCAAGATAGCCCAAGGCACAAGAAAATAAAATGACAGATCCCTCATTACATTCTAATATAATTTCTGTAGTCACTGAGTGCATGTCCACATCTGGGAATGGGGCAGAGGTTGCCAGCCACACACTGCAAATGCCTGCTTGCATGAGGGAACAGGATGCAACAATGGAGTTGGCCAGGCTTTTCCCCACCCATTTCCTCATCCTGCTTCCTGGCTTTGTGGCCATAAATGCCAGAACCACCATGATAGTTTTTGCCAGCACAGAAGAAACAGCCACTGAGAAGATGATGCTAAAAGCAGTTTGTCGGAGAAGACATGTCACCGGTTCAGGATGGCCAATGAAAAGCAATGCAGAAATGAAGCAAAGCAGAAGGGAAATCAGGAGAATGTATGTGAGGTTCCGGTTGTTGGCTTTGACGATGGGAGTGTTGTGGTGCTTCAGAATTATTCCCAGCACCAGAGCTGTTATTAACGCTAAGGAAAGTGCGAAGAGGCTTAAGCTGATCCCCAGAGGTTCTTTATAAGATAGGAATGTTCTAGCTTTGGGTATGCAAAAATCATGCTTGATGTTTGGATAGGTTGTGTCCATGCAGTCAAAACAGTCATGCATATCTGAAAAGCAAAGGTAATTTATTGTTATTACTTATTTAATTTGTATGCTGCCCTTCATCTAAAGATTACAGGCTGGGGTACAACATAAAAACACATAATACACAGCATAATAACAACAAAAATGCCAACCTCAGATTGCTTAATCAGTAAAAGCCTAATTGAAGAGGAATGTTTTCACCTGATCAAGTAAAAATGGCAACCATAGAGATCAGAGTAATCCGAAATATATTTACTGTCAAATTGTTTTATCACGTTTCAAACATTGAAGAAAAACAAACCACACTGTCTGTCCCTCAGAAGTATACTTTTCTAATCTGATATTGGAAACCTGTAAAGTGTGTGTGTTTGTGTATTACCCTTTTGAGCTGAAATCTTCATTTCAGGACATGGGATACAATCATAGCAGCAAAATGGCTCCCCCTCCTTCACTTTCTTGCTATAACCAGTATAACAACTCTCAGTGCATACGGATAAAGGTTGTGCCTAATCCAGAAATGAAAAAGGTCAAGAAAAATGAACTTGGTATCCTTAAGATTTTGGGGACTTTTAGTTGTTTCTTAGAGAATCATTAAGCCATTACGTACTGAGGAACTATAAATAGCTGGAGCATATTTATCTATTTCATAAAATGTATTCACTGCTTGATTGAAAAACACCTCAAAACAAAAAGTTATTCCATATGTGGGTACAACATAATTGTTATTTTGAAAGGAAGGGAACAATTGGGATAAATTACCAGGCCAGGAAACTTCCAGTACAGCTAGAGATCCGCTGGATTCTAACTCTGCTCACTGTGGTGCATCATGCTATAGAACTGGTTCTGAAATCTGTGATTTATAGGATTGAACTGTAATAAAGATCAGCTGGATTTGATCTGATGTTACCTTCAAAACCTTTAAACATATATACATATTTATGTTTGTTTGCATATACTTAATGTTCTGTTTATATTTTCATACACCAGTTTTTTAATTCTACTTCATTAAATTTTAAATTGTAAATTAAAAAAAAAATATATTGTATGTTAGAATAGTGTCCTAGAGCTCACAAAAGAATCCAAAAGGGATTTAAGGTAGTTTACAGCTAAAATTTTATTTTATTCCATTTAGACATGACAGAATAGTGACTTAAAACTCACTGAACTATTAAACAGTTTGCAAGGTGCTGACAGTCAGTTCTTACCTGGTTAAACAAACTGTGCCATCTTATGACCTTCTCATTGATGGTTAACACTCTGTCTGGAGGAGCCTGAGGATCAAGCCTACCAACTTTCACTTTATGAAAGGATTGGTTGGAGGAAACAATCCAGTTTATAACATCAAATCCAGCTATTATTTTCACACTTTGATCGAAAGAAATCTGGTCCCCAGCACTGTTATTAAACGAAACACTTCTGAGAAAGTGATGGAGCTAGACGTAAAGAAGATAAATAAATAACAGCATTTATATAGTATAGTGGTACCTCAGGTTAAATATGCATCAGGTTACAGACTCTGCTAACCCCGAAATAGTACCTCGGGCTAAGTACTTTGCTTCAGGATGAGAACAGAAATCATACTCCGATGGTGCGGTGGCAGCGGGAGGCCCCATTAGCTAAAGTGATGCTTCAGGTTAAGAACATTTTCAGGTTAAGAATGGACCTCCAGAACGAATTAAGTACTTAACCCCAGGTACCACTGTAGTGTGCAAAATGTTGAACTTAAAATGGACACTTTAGAAGAATTTCTAAAGAACTCCTGACCTGCATTTTCCTAACTTCATTCTGAATACAATAGCATAAAAAAAATTACTCTAGAGACTTCCGGGTTGGTCCTTCTGGCAGTGGCGGATTTCCTCCGTCTCGGAGGAATCCGCTCTTTGGAAACAAGGGTTTGACCGCCACGGCGAGGCGGAGACCCGCTAAAAACCATGGGAGGAAGAAGCCCGTGGACTTGGGATTCGGCAGGTACCTTTTGCGCCTCCCCTACTCACGGGGAGACCCGGTTCGGGGCTCCGGAGCGACGTGGGGTGAGCAGCGCAGTACATCGAATCAACCACTACTTTCAAGGAGTGAAGCCGCATAGCTGTTGCCAGAAAGCGCCAACTTTTCCTGTGGACATTTGGACTTTAAGTAAATATTCGTAAGTAAATAGAAAATTGGACTACTAAACATTTTAATTTGGCATTTGAACGTGAAGTACTAAACAGGAAGTCCGCCTTCCGTTTTGTAAAAAGATTAAAGCAAAGTCGTCGTAAGCTAAAGCCTGGGAAAAGTATTCTGCAAAGTATTAAATTTCACCATTTAAGACATTGAACACCCCCTTGGAAGCAGGGGAAGAGGGGGGAACCCTTTTGTGGATGATTTAAACCTGCAGGACAGTGAGGAAGAGTACTTAATTTACCACTGTCTCGAGCCTGGGATCGGGCTGTCAAAAAGCTTTATGATTTGAAAAAATAACAACGGGGAATGGAACACATCTTGATGGACGGTTGAATAGAGATATTTATCTTTTCGTATTGATTTTGTGGTACTTAAAAAGAAGAAGAGCTGAATTGTAATCTTGTTACTGGATTCTGACTTGAAAATAACAAAAAAAAAATAGAAACTGTTGCCGATAGAGGGAGCTTCAGAAACTGTTGCGACTGTTACATTTGTGAGGTGGAAATTTCCACCAAAAAATAGAGGCTGAGAAATAAGTGGCCTTGAAGAGTCTTAAGATAATACTGGAAAAACAAGAAGCTCTAGGGAACATGTCTGATAAAATAAACGCTCTGTTGGAGCAATTGATAAAGAAAGTGGACACTTTTGAACAAAGTGTTTCTGACTTGGAACAGAATGTATTTGTCTTGGAACAGAAAGTGAGTAATTCAACAGGTACTGCCCGGGATGTGGAACCAACTTTGAAATGGCAAGCATTGGAGAAGAAGATGGAACAACAAAAACAAACTGTTTTGGCTCTGCAAGATGAAACTCAAGTGGAGGCCCTGGCCCCAGTGAACCAAATTGATGGATATAAATTGAAGTTCGAGGTTATGGACTTTGAAAGCCAGAATTGGAGAGGCAGTGCCCCACTTGGACTGAATAAGGCAAGATGGATGGACTTTCTGTTGGAGGGAGGCACTGCGGGAAAGCTTGGAAAAGTGGAGCTCTGTAACCTCAAAGGGACTGTGGAGTATGCTTTGGAATACCTTTTGGATTACAATTTTGAACATGGAGTATGGGCAAACATGTTGAAATGGAATAAAGGAGCTGCCGAGAAGAAAGCCCTTTGGGATTTAATTTTAGGCACTGAAAGAAATCTGCAGACAGAACAGGGAGAAGAGTTAAGAGCCTCAGACATAAGAGCACCAGGTTGAATTTAATTTAATGGAACTGACAGAAAAGACTGATAAAATTGGCAGAAAAGACTGACAAAATCCGAAAACAGGGGGAAGAGATGGTGGGAAAAAATTGGGAATTTTTAAAACAGCATTTAGTATAATATTGTATAATTAAGGAATGTTGGGAGATGGTGGAATGAATTTATATGATTTTAGTGGAAATATGATAAGGATTTGAGATTTCAGGATTTAAGGGTATAAGATTTAAGGTTTTCTTTTTCTTTTTATTAGATTGGAGTATAGATAATTTCTTATATGTTGATGGGAGGATAAGGTTTAAATGGACTAAGATAAATAAGTGAGTAAACAGTGAAAGATGGAAAGAATTTGCTGACATAATTATTAATTGGAATACAAAAAGGGAGTGGGAGGAGGTTGAGGAAACAAGTTATTGAGGGATGGAATTGTGAAAAATGGAATTGTGTCTTTTTTAAATGTTTTTCTTTTTTAAATGTGGTGGGGAGATGTGGTGTATTTTTTAATTTTTCTCTATCCCTGTTTCTTTCTTTCTTTATCTTTATTGTATTTTGTGATTTTTTTCAATTCTTGTTGTATTTGTCAAAATTGGAATAAATATCATTTTTAAAAAATAAAAAAATTACTCTATTGGGGATGAACAAAAATTGGTAGAAAAAAATGGTCACCCATCATACTACACAAATCAGAAAATGAATATCCATAAGCCATAATACACTGTATTTACAGTAGGTTTATATGCACACACAAAAAAAGGTAGTTTTAAGACAAATTAGTATCTTTTGCTACCTTCAAAATACAGTATGCTATCGCATGAGAATACCCCTTACCTGCCAAAATGGTTGATTCTGAAGTTCAGGTCTTTCTCTGACTAACACTGTTCCATATGTCCTTCTGGATGAGAACATGGCTTGCAAAGCATGGGCCACTACATAGACTGCATTATAGATGCTGTAGCTGTGCCCAGTCATACTCATTTCAAAAAAAGGGAGAGGGAGGCTCTCCAGCTTCTCTTCTCCTGTGCAAATATCTCCATCCACATGGTTGCCAATGGTATTTATGAAGACACAACTGAATACGGTCTCCCAGAATTTCTTTATAAAATCATCTTCTATTGTATTTAAAGGATTTCTTTTCTTAAGAAACTCGTGAAATCTCTGTAAATAACTGAACTGATATCTGAAGAGTATTGTACCATGGAATAGTTCTGCATCCCAATGCCTTTGATAGTGAAATGCACTGAGCTCCAGCTGGGCTGTAGCTATCCAAACTTTCCCCACTAATTTATTTTCAACAGATAAAACCGGAAGCCATCTGAAAAATGACATGGAATAAGATTCTCCATAGATCACTACTGCATTTGCTTTGCTGCCCATCATACTTTCATTTATTTTGACCCCTTCTTCTATGATGTCCATAAATTCAGTAACAAAAGAAAGGGTGGGGATTCTCTCTATGAAGGCAAAACAAACACCCTTCTGGGAAAAGACTGGAAGCACAGTTTGCACAAATCTTTCTCCATTATCATTATCCATAACAATGACCCCAATCCACGTCCACCTGAAATGCAGAAGCAGAGAGAGAATGCCCTCATACTGAAGGGTTTCCTGGGGGACCATCTGGTAGAAGGAAAGTCCTGGGGTTTTATCATTCATCACTGGTGCAGGACTGAATGTTAGCTGAAGATGAAAGAGGAGATGTGCGTGAAAGTTATGATAATAATACTTATTATGTTCCTGGAGTGTTGGGAATGATTACCCGGGAGAGCGATTTTTCTTTGGCAACTTCTAAATTATGTAGACCCATAGATGCATCTAGCATCTAGAATAAGCTTAGTTTCTGGCTTATTCTAAAGATGCACAGCCTTACCCTGTCCGTTAATAGGTAAAATTTGATAGTTTCATGCGGTGCAGCCCTTCTGCTTTGTTTCACAGATATTCTGCTGGGATGGGTCTTTAAGAGGGATTCTTTTACTTGGTTTTTAATAAATGCTTTACTTATTTTCAGGACACGGGTGGCACTGGGGGTTAAACCACAGAGCCTAGAACTTCCTGATCAGAAGGTCGGCGGTTTGAATCCCAGTGAAGGGGTGAGCTCCCGTTTCTCGGTCCCTGCTCCTGCCAATCTAGCAGTTTGAAAGTACGTCAAAGTGCAAGTAGATAAATAGGTACCACTCCGGCGGGAAGGTAAATGGTGTTTCCGTGCACTTCTCTGGTTCGCCAGAAGCTTAGTCTTGCTGGCCACATGACCCGGAAGCTGTACGCCGGCTCCCTCGGCCAATAAAGCGAGATGAGCGCCACAACCCCAGAGTCAGCCACGACTGGACCTAATAGTCAGGGGTCCCTTTACCTTTACCTTTTTACTTATTTTAAATTATATTACTACATTATTCTCTTATTTCTTGACCACAACATCTACTAATCTATTCAGTAACAACTTGCTATTCTTTAGTGGACTATCTTCCCTTGACTTCTATAACTCAAGTCCCAGTAATGTTAACTCAATCTCAAGTGCAACTTTTATATCTACATTGTTCTTTCGCCAGCCAGTTTCCTGACCCCTGTGTACTATCACCATGACTGACCCAACAAGTCAGTCAAATGACCAATGAAAAGCCTAACACCATGTACCTGTTGGAGAGCCGAGTTGAGCGGGACTTCCGAGTTGAGCGCCAGCGATCATGGCGGCCCCCTGCTGAGCACCGGAGGGGGGCTCCGGAAAAAACAGGGTTCTACCGCTACGGCGACGTGGTGAACCCCTGAAAACGTAGGCGGAGGAAGCCTACGTCCGTGGGACTCGGCGGGCACCAACAGCGATCCCCTAAAACGTTTCTGGGGCTCAGGAAGAGCTCCGGAGTGTGGAGGGGGTAACGCGGTGCTGAGAGTCAATCGCTTCTTTTTCGGAGAGACGTCGCACAGCCGTGATCGGAGGAGCGCTCAACTTCTTCTTGGGACAAATTGGATTATAAAAGAACTTTCCGTGAGTAGGAGAATTACAAATTTTAAAAGGGAAAGAAACAAATTAAGGAACTTTTGGATTTGGCAAGTTAAAAAAGCAAGCTAAATTAGAACCGAAGCGGTAAGGTTTAACCAGGAAGTCAGCCTTCCGCTCTGTATATAGCTGGAAACAAAGACTTTTGCGTGCCAAACCTTTAAAAGTGCTTTTGAAGAAACGGAATCTGGCGTTTTGATAAGGATCTTTTCCCCCCCTAAGTGGCAGGGAAAAGGGGGGGAAGGACTGGAAACTGTATTGCCTGCGTAAGAAAGAGCTGACTGTGGGGGAACCACCGCCCGGCGCGCCCGGCGCGCCCAGAACCACCGCCCGGCGCGCCCGGCTCTGATCTGTCAATCTGAAAACACAGGGTAAAGGAGGGACTGCGGAGAGAGACTCTGAGATTTTAAGCTCTGCAAACTGGATTATACTGTTAAAAGCTGAGACTGTTTAAGTCTTGTTACTGGGAGGAATTAGCTGCAAAGTTGCTGGGAAGGAGAAGGAGAAGACGGGAGCCATTGTTCCCAGGGGCTATTGTATCCCCCTGGTGGACATAAGGATTGTTACAAAGACTGATACAAAGAAACAGAAAGCAAATGGGAATTTTCCACTGTTTGGTTTTAAAATCTGACAGCTTGCTGCAGCTGGGAAAGTGACTGGGGACTTTCCACTGTTTTGACTTCAAGTCTGACAGCTAGCCTCAGCTGAGAGTGACCTTGAAATAAGTTGCTGTGGTATGGCAAGTGATAAGGGAAAAGTAGACCAGCTGCAGGAGAAGACTACAAGATCTGGGAAAACCTTTTACTCAGGAAGAAGAGCCTCTATACCTGACCCAATTGGAGGTGCATCTGTACAACCTAAACCAAAAGCTATGTCTTTAACTGAGGACCTTTTCAATACAGGATTTGCAAAAATTCAAGCATCATTAAATAAATTGACAGAGGAGGTTGTAGAAACAAACAAAAAGGTGTCAGAGACATCTTCTAAAATAGATCAAAATACAGCTTGTATTAAACAAAATACGAATTTAATTCAGCAATTATTGCAGGAATCATCAAAAACAAGGAAAATTGCAGAAGAAGCTAAAGCAGCTGCAGAGGCCACAGAAGAAAAAATACCACCGATTAACAGGCAACTTGAGGACTATAGAACAAGATTTTCCATGCTTGAATTAAAAGATAAACAAACGAATCTCAGGATCAGATCCTTGCCAGAAATTGAAAAAGAAGGTCTTAAGGAATTTCTTGCACAGGAATTTGCAGATTTCTGGAAACTGGATCTGGATAAAGAAGAAATCAAAATAGTAAGTGCTTTCCGACTGGGTAAAACAAGCAGGAGAATCAAGACAAGAGACTGTTTGGTCACCTTTGGATCTAAAGAGGAGAGAGATAAAATTTTGGGACTACATTTCCAAAGGCCTTTGGAAGTTGGTGAATCAAGAGTGGAATTGTTCAGGGACATCCCCAAACATCTCTTAGACCTCAGATCTAGCTACAGAGACTTGGTCACACAGCTGAGAAAGAACAACATCATCTTTAGGTGGGAGTTCCCTGAAGGGCTTTCGTTTAGTATAAAAGGAAGGAAAATAAAAATAAAATCAGTGGAAGATAAAGACAGATTTTTAAAGGACTACGAGGAGGACTTACAGAAGGAATTCTTTAAAGACCAAGACCCGTCCGATACACAAGAGAGAAAAAGGAGAGATATAGCTAAAGCAATCTTGGATTTGGACAAGACGACACCACCGGGACCAGAAGAGAAAGAAGACACATTGGGAGCTTCTGGAGGAATATAGCAGACCAATTTCAAGATGTCTCTGCAACTATTAAGCTGGAACTGCAACGGTCTAAACGTGGTTTCTAAGAGAAAATCAATTTTTCACATTTTAAAAAAAGAACAATTGGACTTGATTTGTTTACAGGAAACACATGTAACTAGGCTCCATAGAAAAATTCTAATTAATAAAAGACTAGGTCAAGAGTTTATTTCATCGGACAAAGTTAAAAAAAGAGGAGTGGTGGTATATGCAAAAGAGAGCCTAGCACCAAAATTAATTTTTAAAGATGAACAAGGAAGATATTTGGCAATTGAAATTCAACACCATGGACAGAAATATCTGATTGTTGGCGTATACGCACCGAACGAAGGAAAATCGGAATTTTTCAAAAAGTTACATGAGACATTGATGGACTATCTGGAGTACAATGTGATCTTGATGGGAGATATGAATGGAGTTGTTTCTACAAATATGGACAAGGCACAACGGCAGGTAGTCACCAAAGATGGGAGACTACCGAAAACCTTTTTTGAACTGACTGATAACCTGGACTTGGTGGATATCTGGAGAACCAAAAATCCTTTAGAAAGAGAAGGAACCTTCTTTTCTGAAGCCAAAAAGACATGGACAAGAATTGACCAAATCTGGATCACAAGAGGACTGGCACCAAAGACAAAAAAAGTAGAAATCTGCCCAAAGACTTACTCCGACCACAATGCTGTAAAGATGGTAATGAACTTACAACCAACTGGTTCTTTCAGATGGAGGATGAATGACTCTCTGTTTAGAGATGAGGAAATAACCAAGAAGGCCCAGAAAACTCTGAAAGACTATTTTGAGATAAATTTAAACACTACGGTGGAAAAAAGAACTGTATGGGACGCAAGTAAAGCTGTTATGAGAGGATTTTTGATACAACAGAACGCACTCAAGAAGAGATTACAACAGGAAAAAAGAGAAAAGATATTGGAAAAGATTAAGGAAGGTGAAAAAAGACTGAGATCAAATCCAAAATCACAACAAATCTTGAGAGAGATAAAGTTATATCAAGTACAATACATGCAAATGATAAATCAAGAGATTGAATGGAAGGTTAGACAAATGAGACAAAGAACTTTCGAATCAGCAAACAAATGTGGAAAGTTATTGGCATGGCAAATAAAGAAGAGACAGAAAATGAATACAATAACAAATTTAGAAGAGGAAGGAAGAATTATTCAGAACCCAGTGGAAATTAGGAGTGCCTTTCAAAGATACTTTAAACAGCTTTATTCACAACAACCACAGAAGGAAGCAGATATGGAGGAATTCTTGAAAGAAAATGGGCTACCGGAAATATCTCAAGAAAGTAAATTTAAATTGAGCTGCAGGATAACAGAACAAGAGGTAGAGAGCGCCATCCAAAATATGAAACTTGGCAAGTCCCCAGGACCTGATGGGTTGACGGCAAGATATTATAAATCAATGAAAGACTGGCTAATTCAACCCTTGAAGGATATATGTAATGACATATTACAGGGGAAAAGGACACCAGAAACGTGGAAAGAAGCTTTTGTGACTCTCATACCAAAGACAGAATCGGAAAAACACCAACTTAAGAACTATCGGCCTATATCATTACTTAATGTGGATTATAAAATTTTTGCTGACATTTTGGCTAGAAGATTAAAGAGGGTTTTAGTGGAGGAGATTCACAAGGACCAAGCAGGCTTTCTCCCAGGAAGGCACCTATCTGATAATGTAAGGAATATAATTGACATTTTGGAACTTTTACAGGAAAGAATAAACACAAAAGCAGCTTTAGTATTTGTGGACGCGGAGAAAGCCTTTGATAACATTTCTTGGGGTTTTATGAAAAAGAATCTCCATAGTATGGGGGTAGGCCAAGAGTTCGAAAATGGTATAGGTGCAATCTATTCTGAACAAAAAGCAAAATTAATTGTTAACAATGTTTTGACTGAAGAGTTCAGAATAGAAAAAGGAACACGACAAGGTTGTCCTATTTCCCCTCTGCTTTTTATATCGGTCCTGGAGGTGTTGCTGAATATGATTAGAAAGGACCAGATGGTAAGAGGGATACAGGTCGGAGTTAAACAATTTAAATTAAGAGCATTTGCAGATGACTTGGTTTTGACATTGCAGGAGCCAGAGTCCAGTGTGAAGAGGGTTTTAGAACTGATTCAAGAGTTTGGTCGATTAGCAGGTTTTAAACTCAACAAAACAAAAACTAAGGTTTTGACAAAGAATCTAACAGAAAAAGAGAAAGAAAGGTTTCAGAATGAGACAGGTTTGACAGTGGTGAAAAAAGTGAAATATCTGGGAATTATTATGACCTCAAAAAATGGGAACTTATATAAGGATAACTACGAAAAATGTTGGATGGAGATAAAAAAAGATCTAGATATATGGTCTAATCTAAAACTCTCACTGTTAGGTCGTATTGCTGTGATAAAGATGAATGTATTGCCAAAAATGTTATTTTTGTTCCAGACACTGCAGATTATTGATAAAATGGACTGTTTCAAGAAGTGGCAGAAAGATATATCCAGATTTGTCTGGCAGGGCAAAAAGCCAAGAATAAAATTTAAAATATTAACAGATGCAAAGGAAAGAGGAGGCTTTGCCCTGCCAGACTTGAAACTTTACTATGAAGCAGCAGCTTTTTGCTGGCTGAAAGAATGGCTACTTCTTGAAAATACAGATATACTGGACTTAGAAGGATTCAATAATGCGTTTGGGTGGCATGCTTACTTATGGTATGACAAGGTTAAAGTTCACAGAATGTTTAAGATTCACATTGTCAGGAAAGCATTGTTTAATGTATGGATTAGATATAAGGATTTCTTTGAAAACAAGACTCCAAGGTGGTTATCTCCGATGGAAGCAAAAGCAGTCAAAAAACTCAATATGGAGGCCAATTGGCCAAAATATTGGGAGATACTAGAACAAGATGGAGATAAATTGAAACTGCAGAGTTTTGACAAATTAAAAAGTAAAGTCCGTGATTGGCTCCACTATCATCAGATAATGGAGGCATATAAATTGGATAGAAAAATTGGCTTCCAGGTGGAAAAATCAAAATTGGAAACAGAATTGCTAGAACCCAAAACTAAGGTATTGTCAAGAATGTATAATCTGCTGCTGAAATGGAATACACAGGATGAGGAAGTGAAATCAGTAATGATTAAATGGGCACAAGATGTGGGTCACAACATAATGCTAGCCGACTGGGAACGGTTATGGACCACTGGGCTAAAGTTTACAGCATGTAATGCCCTAAGAGAAAATATTATGAAAATGATATACAGATGGTACATAACACCAGTCAAACTAGCAAAAATTTATCATATGCCCGATAACAAATGTTGGAAATGTAAAGAAACTGAAGGTACCTTTTTTCATCTCTGGTGGACATGCCCAAGGATTAAGACCTTTTGGGACATGATCTATAATGAACTGAAGAAAGTATTTAAATACACATTCCCAAAGAAACCGGAGGCCTTTCTCCTGGGCATGGTCAACCAAGAGGTACGTATGAAAGACAGGATATTTTTTATGTACGCCACAACAGCAGCAAGAATACTTATTGCAAAGTATTGGAAGACACAAGAATTACCCACGCTGGAGGAATGGCAGATGAAAGTCATGGACTATATGGAATCCGCAGAAATGACTGGCAGAATCAGAGACCAGGGTGAAGAGACGGTGGAGGAAGATTGGAAGAAATTTAAAGACTATTTACAGAAACACTACAAGATTAATGAATGTTAAAATAACATCAGATTGAATGTAGAAGGTTATTGGAGTAAAATTTTAAGGATCAGAAGACCCAACATTCTAAGTTCTAAGCATTGAATAAGCTATATTAAGACATTCAAATCAGAAAAGAGGTTAATTATGACAGAGGAATGGGATTTGTTGTTTAATTGTATGAATTGGAATACAGGGAAGGGAGACTCGGGGAAGTCAGAGAAACAAGTTAATGCAAGATTAATATGAAGATAAGATTGTTTTTATTTCTGTTTTTTGTAGTATGTTATGTTTGTGTAATTCTGTATGTTTTTGGTGTATTGTTTGTTGTTTTGTTTTGCTTTGTTGTCTTTTATGCAAAAACGAATAAAATATTTATAAAAAAAAAAAAGAGAGCCATTGAATGCATTGTCTTTCAGCACTCCTTTCATCAAACAAGATCTTAGTAATCTTTGAGTTCAAGGACAGATAACATGGGGCTCAAACTTGGGAGGAAGATCTGAATTTTTTTGTCTATCTTGGAGATAAGCCAAGTCCAAAACTCTTTCAAGATATACAGATTCTTGAAGGCCTTTTAGAGATCACATATATTGGATGGATAATGCCCAAAATGATATTCAGATACACATGTTCCCCAAGGTGGGTAAGGGAGCATGTTTTTAGGTGGTTTAAAAATGTTTTGACTATGTTTCTATTTTATTTGAACTTGTATGGCTTTACTGTTTGATGTTTGCCAACTTGGTCTTCCATGGGAGAAGTTTTGAGATACAAATATAATAAAATAGATGATAGATGAGTAGATAGATGATAGATAGATAGATAGATAGATAGATAGATGATAGATAGATAGATGTTAGATAGATAGATAAAGGTAAAGGTACCCTTGCCCGTACCGGCCAGTCTTGACAGACTCTAGGGTTGTGCGCCCATCACACTCAAAGAGGCCGGGGGCCAGCGCTGTCCGAAGACACTTCTGGGTCACGTGGCCAGCGTGACATTGCTGCTCTGGCGAGCCAGAGCCGCACACGGAAACGCCGTTTACCTTCCCGCTAGTAAGCGGTCCCTATTTATCTACTTGCACCCGAGAGTGCTTTCGAACTGCTAGGTTGGCAGGCGCTGGGACCGAACAACGGGAGCTCACCCCACCGCGGGGATTCGAACCGCCGACCTTTCGATCGGCAAGCCCTAGGCGCTGAGGCTTTAACCCACAGCGCCACCCATGTCCCAGATAGATAGATATATATAGATAAATGCTTACCGTCAAATAGGATTATTTTCTTCTTCTTGGAAATATTATGTGCACATTCTCATTGAATATAAAAAGGCATTTGTCCTCACAAGCTGTTCATTTTACCAATATTATTTATAATATTCATATACACATATACCTTACCTGTGGAATTTTGTAGATATCCAATACAGTGGCCATATAGAGAGAAATATCTGAATCCAGTCCTCCAATGACTGCTGCCAAATGATTCTGGGTGTCACATAAATAGTTAGGGACAAATATCTCCAAGGTGGATGTAAGAAGCATAGTAGCATGGTAAGTCCTCTGCGCACTGAAATAGCTGTCATAGATGCAAACACCCAAGGTGACATTTGGTAATAGCTGTGTGTTTTCATTTATCTCCAGTACTGCAGATGCCAAGGCCAGGATGTGCTGGTAATTTTTAGGCACCATACTAGGACAAGATTAAAAACTACAGTGAGTCATATATTCTTCCCTTAATAAATTATTGCCAATTTGTTTTGCATCAGATTCACCACTATTATTCATATGCTTTTTCAGGTGGGAAAAATTAAACAATCAGCAATATGAGTATTTACAGTATCTTCAAAACGTTAGTATTGATAAGGTATGTTACTATGATTCAAAGCACACTCACATTTATATTTACTCTTTCTATTGATGTTGTAACCCTGCAGTTTAGGCATTCATAATGATAGCATGATAGCCACCTCAAAGTCATATAAATATTCCTTCAAAAAATACATTCTTGGAAGGAAAAAATAGAAGAAGAAATCCGTCTATTTTAATATGCATATGGGAAACACTGAGATAGTTATGGTAACTCTCATGATTGGAAAGAGTCAGGAAATGTAAGTAATGTAAGTAAAATGAAACATAGAAACACTGCTGTTTTTGAAGCCAAATAACAGAAATATCAGAAGGAATGGAAAACACAACAAAAGTGCAAGTGGACACAGTATGTATGTGATGAAAGGAACCATGGGATAGAGAAGGATGAGATGCAGGCGTATGTAAAAGGAAGAAGAGCTAAAATTCTTCCTGCTCTCTCTCTCTCTCTCTCTCTCTCTCTTTCTCTCTCTTTCTCTCTTTTTCCACCTTAACTTCAAAAGAAATGTAAGAAATTATAGAATCTCCCACCATCAAATTTTAACAATAGTAGTAACAGTAGTAGTCATATTTGAAGAGGCATGTTTGGACCAATCCTGTTACAATGGTGGGTTGACTATGTTACCAGTACATCTTCCTCCATGTGGGCAAAATGAATAGAGCTGATTCAATCTGGGAATTGCTAACTCCTTTCCTTCAATGTGGAGGCTCTGAACTCTCTTGGGGGTAGACAATTTTTTGCTTTGCCATGTGGAATTTGCTTCTTTCTGCAGCTTTCCGTTAAACGCATTAGCTTTTTCTACAGTCCAAGAAAACATTTTTTTTATGCGACTGCAGTTTCTAAGACTGAGACCAAGTAAAAAACAAAACAAAACAAGTTAAAAAGGATTAGCTCCTTACAAAAGATCTTCAAATGAAGGTGCTGGGGGTTCTGTTGTGAAGGCTACTGAATTAACAATGATGAAACTATGAGAAACAATCCCACCAATTATGATGTTGCCTGACTGATGATATTTTTGAAGTGGAGGGTGTGGAGTATGGATCCAGCATTTACCATAGTGATCCTCAGATGCAATATGAGAAAGCAGTATTACCAGGAAGACAACTAATACTATCATATTGATCACCACCTTTCACTCTGCATCCAGATTCTCCTATATTTCCACCTGCATCATTATCATGATATTCTCTGTGGTTATGGTGACTTGACTTGGATCCTCAGTCAGGCTGATATGCTTGAATTTGTCCAAGATATAAAGTATAAGTAAAGTGATAAGAGTGGTGTTTGCATGCTTGTTCCTAGTCCCTCATCATAACTGTGATTGCTAGAGGGCATTTTTGTGCCATCCACAGTTTGTGTTATTAGCTCTCTAAGGGGAAACTGTAATTGTGCAACGGATTTTAGAAATTAATTATAGCTTTTACACATAAAGGGGAGTGTGATATGAACTCAAATGTGGGAATTCCTTGTGGAATTGAAAAAAACCCAACATGTTTATCACATCTGAATAGAAGTTTTCTTTTCCACTTATCAGACTAGGAATATGCATTTGAGCTTTTAAATGCCTGACTGGAGAGGATCTTTACATCACATTTTAAGCCAAATTTGCAAAATTTGCACTTTCCAAAACAATGCACAAATTAAAACGTAGCCACCATTTTAAATTCACATTTCTCCAGATTATATATATATATATATATATGTGTGTGTGTGTGTGTGTGTGTGTGTATGTATGTATGTATATGTATATACTTAAATGTATATATGCTTAAAGTAACATACACAAACTGTATATTGCAAATTCCAAATCTTTATTACGGTCCTAGACCAGCATAAGGTAAAATCACTTCCATACATAAATAAAACATACTGGTTAGACAATAATCTGTAAACAAACCATAAACGTCCATAAAAATGACAAAAGTAGTTTCTTTCCCAAATTGGTTTTATCTTAAACAATAACAAACACAGTAAATAAAGAGTTCACTTGTACTCGTAATATATCAGTGGTTCAGAGTTCATGTCTTCGCTTTCCAAAATAGATTTTATCTTGAACAATTACAAGTGAACTCTTTATTTACTGCAGTATTGCTGGTGCTATTCTCTTGTTTCAGTTGCAGTAATCATTGTATCATCACCCTGTCTATTGTTTTATAGACAAGCAAAAAGGTAATTGAAGAAGTAGAGGGTACACATACTCATTCTCTCAATTACAGTATACCAGCAGTGTAACCATGCACATACAGGCACAGGTATTCCTGGATGAAAATATTTTGATTTATTTCAAACTGCCTATAGTTCAGTTTTAGAACTGTAGATGCTTTGGCTATAACTGGTGGTGAAACTTAGCCAGGGAATAGGAAGGGGAAATACACCACTATTGACTGATGGCTGCATCTTGCTACCTTGGTTTCAGATTAAGAAGAAGTTACCAAAAAGCATGCCAGCTCTGTCAGATATTGGAATTTAGTTTATTGGCTCAATAAGCAACTATTACAATATAAATTACAGCCAAATGGGTTGTCCAAGAAACGTCCTTGCTAGTGAAGATTTGGGGATCCTATGAATTGTATTATTCATAATAATAATAATAATTTATTATTTGTACCCCGCCCATCTGGCTGGGTTTCCCCAGCCACTCTGGACGGCTTCCATAGAAACAAAAAATACAGTAAAATATCACAGATTAAAAACTTCCCTGAACATTAAGATGTCTTCTAAATGTCAGGTAGTTAGTTATCGCTTTGACATCTGCTGGGAGGGCGTTCCACAGGGCGGGCGCCACTACCGAGAAGGCCCTCTGCCTGGTTCCCTGTAGCTTTGCTTCTCGCAATGAGGGAACCGCCAGAAGGCCCTCGGAGCTGGACCTCAGTGTCCGGGCAGAACGATGGGGGTGGAGACGCTCCTTCAGGTATACTGGGCCGAGGCCGTTTCGGGCTTTAAAGGTCAACACCAACACTTTGAATTGTGCTCGGAAACGTACTGGGAGCCAATGTAGGTCTTTCAAGACCGGTGTTATGTGGTCTCGGCGGCCGCCCCCAGTCACCAGTCTAGCTGCCGCATTCTGGATTAGTTGTAGTTTCCGAGTCACCTTCAAAGGTAGCCCCACATAGAGCGCATTGCAGTAGTCCAAGCGGGAGATAACCAGAGCATGCACCACTCTGGCGAGACAGTCCGCGGGCAGGTAGGGTCTCAGCCTGCGTACCAGGTGGAGTTGGTAGACAGCTGCCCTGGATACAGAATTGACTTGCGCCTCCATGGACAGCTGTGAGTCCAAAATGACTCCCAGGCTGCGCACCTGGTCCTTCAGGGGCACAGTTACCCTATTCAGGACCAGGGAGTCCTCCACACCAGCCCGCCCCCTGTCCCCCAAAAACATTACTTCTGTCTTGTCAGGATTCAACTTCAATCCATTAGCCACCATCCATCCTCCAACCGCCTCCAGGCACTCACACAGCACCTTCACCGCCTTCACTGGTTCTGATTTGAAAGAGAGGTAGAGCTGGGTATCATCTGCATATTGATGGACACCCAGTCCAAACCCCCTGATGATCTCTCCCAGCGGCTTCATATAGATGTTAAAAAGCATGGGGGAGAGGACGGAACCCTGAGGCACCCCACAAGTGAGGGCCCAGGGGTCTGAACACTCATCCCCCCCCCCACTTTCTGAACACGGCCCAGGAGGAAGGAGCGAAACCACTGTATAACAGTGCCCCCAGCTCCCAGCCCCTGAAGACGGTCCAGAAGGATGTTATGGTCGATTGTATCAAAGGCCGCTGAGAGATCCAGCAGAACCAGGAAACAACTCTCACCTTTGTCCTTAGCTCGCCGGAGATCATCAACCAGCGCGATTCATCTTTGTAGTTGTGACAATGAGCACAAAAGGCAAGCAAAGTTCACCTGGCTGTTACAAATTATGGATGACTGCTTAGAGCAGGGGTAATGCACCTCAGACCTGAGGGTGATTCTTCCACAACTCTCTATTAAGGCTTTCCCTTGGCCAGATCATATACCAGTGCTGCTTTACACATTCCTTGGGTGATTTTACCTGTCTGAAATGTTTCCTTGAAGTTTGACAGTGCTTCTTCATTCCTTGGATGGACATAGAGGGACTGATACATGCCTCTCAGAAGGTTGTCCAGAATGAAATGTGACTCTCAGGAGGAGAGAGGTTCAGCACCCATGCCTTCTATACAACTACTGGAACAAGCCATAACCCACAATAAAGGAAACAACAACACACACTATAAAGAATAAAGATCTTATGCATATCAGATATGTGTTCATGGGCATGGATGTACATATGACAAGATCTAGTAACAAACTGCTAGAGTGTGTTTGGAGAGCTGCAAAGAAAATTTACATACAACAAATGCTGCAAGGAAAAAATCTAGAGCTATTCTAGAACATACACATATTGTGCTGGGCACTGCAGATTACAGAAGAATTCATGGACACATTCAACAAATATTTTGTCTTATTAGCTGTTCCCTATTGTTCAGCTCTGGCCTCAACAAAATTAGATAACATTTTGGGGAAAAGATACAGCCCAGCAACCCAGCACTGGATGCTAAGATACAGAAAACCTCCACAGCCACCATGTATTTTCCTTTGGTGCTCATATAAGAAGGAATGAAGGATAACCAAACACTGCAGAAGACCAACATGCTAAAAGTGATGAACTTGGCTTCATTGAAACTGTTAGGTAACTTCCTGGCAAAGAAAGCTACTGTGAAACTGACCATGGCCAGGAAGCCCATGTAGCCAATGACTGAGTAGAACATTGCCACAGACCCCTCATTGCATTCTAGTATGATTTCTTCTGTCATTGAGTGCATGTCAACATCTGGGAATGGGGGATAAGTTGTCAGCCACACAGTACAGATGCCTGCTTGAATAAAGGAGCAGGAAAAGACAACAGAGTAGGCCAGTCCTTTTCCCACCCATTTTCTCATTATTGATCCTGGTCTGGTGGCCATAAAAGCCAGAACCACAGTGATAGTCTTTGCCAACACTGAAGAAACAGCCACTGAGAAGATGATGCCAAAAGCAGTTTGCCGAAGGAGACATGTCACCTTCTGAGGTTCACCAATGAATAGCAAAGCAGAAAGAAAGCAGAGCAGGAGGGAGAGGAGGAGAGTGTAGGTCAAGTCCCGGTTGTTGGCTTTGACAATGGGAGTGTCATGGTGCTTTATAAAGATTCCTAGTACCAGAGCTGTGATAACTGAAGAGAAGAGAGAAAAAGAAGCTAAACTGACCCCTAATAGTTCTTCATAAGACAAGAAATTTATTTCCTTGGGGATACATGCATCCTGGTTTTTGTTTGGATAATGTTCACCTGGGCATTTAAAGCAGTCAGCCATGTCTGAAAAAGAAATGAGTCTCTGTCAATCTTATATTCATCCCATAAACATATCTATGTCTGTTCCTCTCAGAGGTACTAAATGTACATCACTCTTCAAGTAATGATTTGTCTGTGATTGTTGCATACTTCTGGAACAAAGCACCAAATATTGTTCATGACTAAGGACAGTGATCCACTTAGCCAGCTCCATAGTCATGGTGCCTACATTTTAGATTTTACTCATAGTTTAATGCTGATTTTAAGGGAGGTGTTATGTATTTGTCTATATACCCAAAGGAAGACTCAGGACACAGACTTATCTGAGATTATATATCTAAAAACCAAATTAAAGCTAGCAAAACCAAAATATAGTTTGAATGGAAAAGTTTCCTAAGAAAGATGGAAACATGTCACTTCCTACTCCTGGGTATGTTTACAGGAGACACCTGTCACCTTGGAGCAAAAGATTGGAAAGAAAATTCTAATAACCTTTGGTAGGTGACCCGAGAAGCACACACTGGCCCCATCAGGTTAGCATTCACCCCAGTGTGCATGCTAGCCTAAAGGGCACACCCAATGACTCCAATCAAGGCAGCATAAAGTGACTCAAGAGTGTCCTTAACCCAATACTTCCTCAGTTATTTATCCCACCTCTCTTGACTTGTATTTTCTGTCTGGACTAACAGACAATTAAACTAAACTAAAGAGTACAAAGTAGGTAAAATAGAGAAATATCAAGGTGAATTATGGGCTCACTCCCAAATTCCTATTCAGCTCCGAAATGACCACCTAACCCAAGCCTACATTGCATTGGGAAGGAGCGGGGGGTGGGGCTCTCCAAAGAGAAGTCTGCAGCATTCAGGGAGGATCAAAGCTTAAAAGCCTGCTCCCCCTCTCTATGATTGCTCCACACATTAAGGTTGGCCACCCACAACTCCTCTCCAGGAAGAGACCACTTAAATCTCCTTTCCTGGGGGAAATGGAGTGTGGCAAATTTGCCCCCACTCAAGTGTAGAAGTGGCATTCTGGTGTAAGTTCTTTCAAGTTACTTTGTGTAAACAAACTAGATTATGATGTTATCATGTTCAAGAAAAACAGCAGAAGAAAGTATGTTTTTTTCCAGACCCAAGGGTGATATTTTCTGGTTCACTTTTAGTAGGAGACCAACATGACACATCCACCAACAGTCCCAATTTGTATGGGATGACACTGATTGACAGAAGCTGCCCCGGCTTCTTATGTCAATCTGTGATTTCCTGCTTTCTCCACCACCACATCTACAGGGCCTCTGCCAAGGCATAGAAGCATGCTGTGGCCACTGACATGCTTCAGGAACCAGGCCACACTTCCGGTGTACTTCCAGTGTGGCACAGGCTTCCAGAAGTATGCCAGTGGTTTTTCCGGGCCTCACGGCAGCACCAACCCTAACAAAATCTTGTGGTGGCAGCAGGTCTCACCAGACCTCATGGTGGTGGGCCTTGCCAGACACAAGGTCGAATTATTGCACGTATATTTAAATAACATATATTGATTCATACCTTTTCAGTGCTGCCTGTGCACCACCCAACCCATACCAGAATAAGCCAACATTTTTTAAAAATGACTATTCTTCTGGGTGGTTTTTTTTTGGGGGGGGGGAGATTTAGTTCAATCTGTTGTACCTTTAATTATCTTAGGTTATCCACTGTTATTTTAGTTTATGATGAGTTTATTTTGCATTAATATTTTAACTGATTTCTAGAAGTGTGTATTGACATATTTCATTATATTCTACATGGCCCTGTAGCCATACGGTGAAGTGCAACATAGAAAATCTATCTATCTCTATATAAAGTGGTCTTTACAAACCTATCCCTCTAGACTGCATTCATTTTATTAATAAACCTATACAATATAAGGCTTACCCTCCTCATGTGAAATCTTTCCTTCTGGACATGAGATGCAATCGTAGCAGCAAAATGGCTTCCCTTCCTTCACTTTCTTGCTAGAACCTGGACGGCATCTTTCCACGCATTCAGAAATAGGTTGTGTCTAATTCATAAAGCAAATAGGACAAAAACCAATAATCTTTCCTTTGATGACCTTTAAAGCTTTGAGGTGAACTTTTCATTTTCAGATTTATCTTTAAGAAGCAGAATGGCTGCTAGTAATGCATGGTTCCATCATATGCTAACATGCTTTTGAAGTCTTGGGACCATGTTATGTGACTCCAGTCCCACAAATGCACGCCCAATTATCACTATCAAACTGGAAAATTAGGATTAGCATTTGGAATTCATCTTGTTCTACCCATCTCTGTCCAGTCTTTCAACCATTACCACTAGTGGTGTCCTTCTTCTACACCAATGGACTGGAATATGCTGGAAATATGCTGGAAAGTAGTAAAAAGTTGTAAAAAGTACCAGGAATGTGGGTGTAGAGGAGATTTCATGTATATTAGAGGAATATATATATATATATATATATATTTGTTTTCGTAGATTTTCACGGGTACAGGAATGCAGGTTTTGGTGTCCTCGGGTGTCTTCCCGTGTAAAGGTTGGGGTGTCTAGGCGACGTTTCGACGAGGTCTCACTCGTCATCTTCAGGCTGGTGCTTTCGGCTTCTTGTTACTGGAACAGAGCAGGATCTCAGTGTTTGAGTTCCTATAAATACTGTTGAGGAGGTGTGGTGTATAGCCTCCAATGTTCTGGGCAGAGAGGAGGTTCCCAGGCTAGTGTGCCTTTTCTTCTTTTGTTCCTTAATTACTTGAGGGATATCTTGAGTGATTTCTTGAGTGATTTCCTGAATCCCACTTAGGTGGGTCATTAGGTGTGGATTAGTTGCTAAAGCCTTCGTGTCTTGAACTCTTGAACTTTGTGAAGAGTTTTTCTGAGAAGATGGCTGTACTGCACTTGGTTGTGCTCTGGCTTGGCTTCGTGTATAGGGGCGAGCTGTGGTTTTGTGGCCTGTGCCAGCCAGATCTGTGTAGGGATTGCAGGGGGGTGCAGCATCCGGAGGTGCCACCCTGGTTTTGCTACTGGATGGTGTCTGTAATTTATCTGTGGAGAGGGTCTGGGTTTGGGTCTGGTGTGGTTGATTGGTGATGGCGTTCTGTGTGCCTCTGGATCTGGTGTCAAATCTGACACCAGATCCAGAGGCACACAGAACGCCATCACCAATCAACCACACCAGACCCAAACCCAGACCCTCTCCACAGATAAATTACAGACACCATCCAGTAGCAAAACCAGGGTGGCACCTCCGGATGCTGCACCCCCCTGCAATCCCTACACAGATCTGGCTGGCACAGGCCACAAAACCACAGCTCGCCCCTATACACGAAGCCAAGCCAGAGCACAACCAAGTGCAGTACAGCCATCTTCTCAGAAAAACTCTTCACAAAGTTCAAGAGTTCAAGACACGAAGGCTTTAGCAACTAATCCACACCTAATGACCCACCTAAGTGGGATTCAGGAAATCACTCAAGAAATCACTCAAGATATCCCTCAAGTAATTAAGGAACAAAAGAAGAAAAGGCACACTAGCCTGGGAACCTCCTCTCTGCCCAGAACATTGGAGGCTATACACCACACCTCCTCAACAGTATTTATAGGAACTCAAACACTGAGATCCTGCTCTGTTCCAGTAACAAGAAGCCGAAAGCACCAGCCTGAAGATGACGAGTGAGACCTCGTCGAAACGTCGCCTAGACACCCCAACCTTTACACGGGAAGACACCCGAGGACACCAAAACCTGCATATATATATATATATATATATATATATATAGGTTATAATGCCATCTAGTGCTTAATGTATCAGTTCAGAGTTAAATGAGTTTTGCTTCATGTTTGGATTGTTGAATATTACCTGATAGAATTGTTAAGATAAATAATGAAAATATGATTTGAAATTGGTTTAATTCTAACATATGCTGGATCAGGCTAATGGCCCATCTAGTCTAGCATCTGTTCTCACAATGACCTGTAGGAAACCTGCAAGGGGATCTGAGAACAGGAACACTTTTTGCTCCACCCCATACTATTCAGATGCCTCAGACTGTGGAGGCAGAACATAGTCATCATAACTAATAGCCATTCTTAGCCTGAACCTCCAAGAATTTGTCCAATCCACTTTGAAACCACCCAAGCTGGTGGTCATCCTGTGGGAATAGGTTCCATAGTCTAAGTATGCACTGTGTGAATTACTTTCTTTTATCTATCTTCAGTTTCATCCACAGGTTCTAGTGTTATGTGAGAGGTGGAAAAACTGCTCTGGGACACAGGTGGCGCTGTGGGTTAAACCACAGAGCCTAGGACTTGCTGATCAGAAGGTCGGCGGTTCGAATCCCCACAACGGGGCGAGCTCTCGTTGCTCTGTCCCTGCTCCTGCCAACCTAGCAGTTCGAAAGCACGTCAAAGTGCAAGTAGATAAATAGGCACCGCTCCAGCGGGAAGGTAAACGGCGTTTCCGTGCGCTGCTCTGTTTCGCCAGAAGCAGCTTAGTCATGCTGGCCACATGACCCGGAAAAACTGTCTGAGGACAAACGCCAGCTCCCTTGGCCAATTAAAGTGAGATGAGTGCCGCAACCCCAGAGTCGTCCGCGACTGGACCTAATGGTCAGGGTCCCTTTACCTTTATCCATTTTCTCCATGCCAAGCATAATGTTATGAAGAATATAAACTTTTACAAATTTATATAAAGTATATTCATTTGAGTAATACCTCAGGAAATTAATTTTGTGTATCATTACTGACATCCAGTACTTCAAGGAACAAGTAGTAGCTGGTAACTGCTATTAACTGGATCCTACCTGGTTAAACCAGTTGTCCCATGTGATGGCATTCTCATTGATGGTTAATACTTGTTCTGAAGGGGCCCTACGATCAACCTTTCCAATCTTTACTTTAGATATATTTGAACCACATAAATAGTTGAGGATATCAAATCCAGCTACTAACTTCCCATCTTGGTCAAAGGAAATCTTCTGTCCAGCACTGTTGTTAAATGAGATATGTCTCAGAAAGTGATGGAGCTAGATTGAAAATATAAAGGTTTAGAAAATGATGGAGGTGGGTCCTGAAATTGCATTTGTCTCATAATTCCGGCATTTGTTAATTTGTTTTGCAAAGTTATTGAGCTTTTTTAGAAACCCATTCATGCCCCCTCAAGAGTGAGTGACACAGGTTCCAGACCCTACTCACCACATGTTTAAGTCTCTACCTTTCCCACCCATCATCAACATAACCTATCAACATAAATATCCACTATGCACCACTAACTGTGGCAGCTTGGCATGACAGTATGGAATAGGAGGGGGGGAAATGCCTCTGTAAGCCAATCACAGAAAAGGACAAAAAATTATTCTTGCCCCCAAATAAGGCAACCAGTTAAACTCACACTGGGAGGGCAGGTTGGATCCTGTGCTCAGAAAGAAAGAGGACAAAAAGGCAGAAAGCATCACCTTAAATACCTCTGCCCCCCCCTCCCCTTGCTGAAATTTTCTAGCATCAGAAACTGGAGTGGCAGCATGCCAGTCTTTCTGTCCCCGCACAAATGCAATCCTGCCTGGACCACTTTTCCAGCCAGATGCAGGAGCAAACTTTCCTAAGATTATAAAAGACGTAGCTTCAAAATGTGGATTTCTGTACTGGTTACAAAGCTTTTATGCTTGAGCACATACACAACGAATAAGAAAGTAGAGATAGCTGGATGGTTGAATTAAATATGATGGTTCTAGCTTTCAGAAAGACTAAGGAAGATATAACCATGAGTACTGAAAGAGTATAGGGAGACAGCTTACTTCTCAAAATAGTTTAACTAATAAGGATGTTTAGCTAATTACCTTCCAATATGGTTGATTCTGAAGCTTCAGATCCCCTTCATCCAGCATTGCTATGTTTTTCAGTCTTGAAGAAGACATGGCATGTAATGCATGAGCTACAGCATAAACAGCATTGTAGACACTGTAGCTATGGCCAGTCATGGTCATTTCAAAATAGATGGACGGAAGGTCCGCCAGCTTCTCCTCTCCTGTGCAAATATTCTCAGGCACCTCACCCAATGTTGTATTTGGAAATGCACAGTCAAAAGCTTGTTGCCAGAAGTCCCTGATGAAACCATCTCTAGAAGTGCTGAAAGGGTTTCTGCCCTCAGCGAACTGGTGAAATCCTGGCACATCATTGTACTGATATGAGAAGGCTATTGCACCATTGAAAGTTTCTATATCCCAATTCCTTTGATGGGAGAATGAATTGAGCTCTATCTGGGCTGTTGTTATCCACACTTTGCCTTTGGGTTTCTTTGCCATGTGGTCTACACCTGACAGAAATGACAACCATCTAAAAAATGGCAAGGAATAAGATTCCCCACAAGCCACAATTACATTGGCTTTGCTGTTTCTTATTTTATCATTTATTTTTTTCCCACGATCCACCACGCTGGTAACCTCTGGGATAAAAGTTGGAATGGGGATTCTTTCTATGAAGGCAAGACAGACACCTTTCTGGGGAAACGTTGGAAGCACAGTTTGCACAAATCTTTCTCCATTGTCAGTATCCATAACAACGGTCCCAATCCACGTCCACCTGAAGTGCAGAAGCAGATGGAGAATCCCATCATACTGAAGGTCTTCCTTAGGGACCATCTGGTAGAAGAAAAGGCCTGGGGTTTTATAGTTCGTCTCCAGAGCAGGGCTGTATGTTACCTAAGGATGCATGTGAAGATGAGGTTGAAGATAAAAAAATCACTTTTGGTGATTTAAACTCCCATTCATTACCCATTAGTGCTAGAGAAATTAGCACTATTGGCACATGTCATTTCTACTCTGACAGCCATTTTACTTGCAAAGTTAGTGAACTGTATGAAGGTGTCTCAAATTTAAAGTTGTTTTATGATCTGTCTACAAGTGATGCATTTCTAGAATAATTATCAGAGTTTTATTCAGTGAAATTAAGAAGGATGAGATATAAATATTTTTAATAAAGAGGCAATGCTATAAAAGCTCCATGCAGGTTTTCTGCAAATATGCAATAATCACTGCTCAATAAACAGCTGGTTTGGAAGCTTCCTAAATTACCTTTTTCCTAGGGCTATTTACAGAGTGGGGTGCATTATGATAATATGTAGTCCTGAAGAATCTCCTTGAGATTCATGAATCAATTCACAGTAAACATTCTGAGGGGAAAACAAAGTAATTAAGTACTTTGAACTTTTAAAATACTGAACTAAAAGTCAATGAGAATGTGGCATTTATAGGTTATGAACGGACCATACAGACTGTGTTTTCCTGCACACCAGAAGGGAGAATCAGGAGGCCAGTTTTGGTTATATTTATTAAATATAACCAAACATAATTAAATGCAGTCAGGTTGAATCTTTGCAGACTGGTGAAAACACCAAACTCTGCAAAACTACCCCAGCTGAACTCCATCAGTTTAATCGCATGGGATTCCCATCTCTCATTAAATGGGATCCCTGGGAGTTTGTGACTTGACTGGTGTACCCCACCACGGTTGGTACATATTACACAGGGGGCATCCAGAAGGCCACAAAAGGGCACCATACCAAACAGCTTTCTAAGCTGGTTGGCAGTGAAAGGAGTGCTCATACGTAAGCATAGAAACATTGGATGCTTAATGATGATCAAATCCACTTACCAGTTTAGGAAATGAAACAGAGAAATTCATAAAGCTATCTGTATCAGTAGAGGGTAACGTGGAGTAGGCAAAAAGAAGCAAACAAAAACCTAACATCGATTTAAAAATACCCCAGAAATTCCAGTTTACACCCTGCATAGTCAAATGCTTAGTCCCATATTGCCAAACATTGGGAAGGTAGATGGCATGAAGATTTAAAAAATAAAAAGTTGTGGGTGGCACTGCCATTAAAATGAGGATACACTTCCCAATCTGATTGACCCCTTGTGCCATGTGAAATCCTGCTTAGTCACTTCTTCCAGAAGGAAGACTCCCATGATTTCCTTAATAAAAGAGAAAGAGAGTAGCAAACTTGCTCTCATCCAAAGAATAGGGCTAGCACCTAAAAATGATGAGGATGATGTTGATTTAAATTTGTAAACCACCCTTCATCTGAAGCTCTCAGGGTGGTTCACTGCATAAAAATGCACAAAACACAAAATGAACAATAAAAATGAGAAGAAAAACAAAATAAAACAATAACACCCCTCTCCCACAGATGACACTAACATGTAAGATAAGATTCATTTGTTGCCTTCAAAAGCATCCATTGCACCCAACTATGACTAAGGAGTTGTGAAGGAACTGTAAACTTGTCATACTCTTATTTGCATATCTTACCTGTGGAATCTTGTGCATATCCAAGAAAATGGCCATATTAGAAGAAATTTGGGAATCCAGACCACCAATAACTGCAGTTAGCTTATTACGTAGATCACAGTTGTAGTTTGGGGAAAATCTCTCCAAACTGTACATGAGCAGCATTGTAGAATGGTAGGTCCACATAGAATTGTAATAGTTGTCATAGATGTGGAAGCCCAAGGTAACATTGGGTAAGATCTGAGAGTTTTCATTAATCTCCTTCACTGCGAAGACCAAGGCCACAATATGCTGGTAATTCTTAGGCAATACTCTAGAATGGGAGTTACATTTTGTATCAGAAGGATATTCTACAATTTATCATCATCAATATGCACATATAATCACCATATTAAAAAAAACACAGAACACATAATAAAACCAAAACCAAAGACAACCTAATAATCCCCCCTCCCACAAGACATTTTTAAAAGGCATCAGATGACAATCAGCCCAAGACTTGCTTACCACCAATCATTCTACTTCTAAGATAAATGAAGCCAATATTAAGTAAAAAAATTAAACCCTTACAAAAAATCTTCCATCGGTGGCTGTGGAGGTTCTATCGTGAAATCTGGTGAGAAGGAGAGGAAGCCACCATGGGAAACAACAGCACCAATGAGGAGGTCTCCTGATTGATGATACTTGTGGAATGGAGGGTGTGGATACCAGGGCCTGCATTTAACAGTGTGAGCCTTGCATGCTATGTGAGGGAGCAGAATGAGCATCCATAACACCAAGAGAACCATTATCCCCAGCACAAGTTCAATTTTTCCATCTACATGCAGATTCTCCTGTTGAAGTCTTTAAAAAAGTCCCAACAGCCTGCAAGATTACAATGGCCTAATCTGAATGTTCAAACAGTCCTTAAGTCTGCAATTGCAAATAGAAAGACCTGAGGATCATTCTGATGAATAAATGCCTCATTTTAGTTGCTAGCCCTCCCTCTAAGTGCTAGAGGATATACTTATCACATCCTTCATGGTATATATTGTTAATTTAATTAACAGAAACCACAACTAAGTTCCTTTTTTTGTTTTTGTTTCGGCAAGCAGCAGTTAATTATAATACTCATCATGATAATAAATGTAACTACAACTACACAGATGGCATTTTGGCTTGTTCGTTGCTTTTTATTTTTGACATGCAGCAACTAATTGCACTGCTCATGATAATGAATGGCATCAAGAATACAAAATTGGAAATTCCCTGAGAAATTGCACAAGAAAACATGTTTGCCACATCTGAAAAGGGTGTTTCCTCATGCACCTAGTTTGATAGGAAATTATAGAATGTAAATGTTTCTGGGGACTTACAGGAAGGATCAGACACCAGAAAAACAAGGCCTCAGTCTATAGCTGTCAACTTTCAGATTTGAAAATAAGGGATCAGCAGCCTCACCTGTCCTGGGGACATTCTACAATATATCTAACAATCCAGGGTAGCAGCGGGAAGCAGCGGAAAATGGCACTGGAATAAGGGAATTTCCCGCAAAAAAAGGAAGGTTGACAGTTATGCCTCAGTCTGGAAACAGAGGAATTTATTTATTTGTGTATTAAATGTATACCCTTCCTCCTAAAGGAGCCCAAAAATTCAATCTTGTCTCCTTTAAAATGTGCTTTAGTAATTTTGCACTTAGTTTATAAATCAATAAAGCAAACACGACAGCATAGAAATAGCAGATCACATCAGGTGTGCCGACTTGAATGAAATATTGTGGGGGCCCAGGTAAGCCCTGCCCTGCACAATTGATCACATGACACAGTACAGACACACCATTTGAATGGGAATGTCCATCAACTTTGTGGGGCCCTGGCCCCTTAAATATTTATTGTGGGGGCTGAAGCCCCCATGGCCTCTAGGAATTGGTGATAATAATAATAATAATAATAATAATAATAATAATAATAATAATAATTTATTTCTAACCCACCCATCTGGCTGGGTTTTCCCAGCCACTCTGGGCAGCTTCCAACAAAAGATTAAAAATACATGTTGTATGGATCACATGTTGATGGATAGTAGACGTAAATAATATAAGTGACTACTGTATCTTATACTTCACAGAAGAACTACAAATATAGGATATAAACTGAAAAGATGGGGGTGCATTTAAAATATTAATATAACTCTACAAAAATCATACCATTCTCACATATTTTATATGTCTGCCAAGGCTGTTGTGAAGTAGTGCAACAGCTGTGCCCTGTTACTATAATAAATAAGTTTAAATTATTTAATATTAAACTACTAATATAAATAAATCTTCTAGTGAATTCTAGGTTGTTTATGTGTGTGTCTGCTTTTATCAAATGCAGATATAAGAATAACAACATTCCAATATGTCTTCTTCATGCTTATATACAAATACCATCCATTAAAAATGCATAGCTACAGATTTAAAGGCAATTATGCTCTCTGATTGTCACAATGTTGACTGTGCCATTTCAAAAAAAGAAGCGGGGGATCAGTTTTGTTCTCCCTTATTTTTTAGCTACCATAACATTGACCTGACTCATAAATAAATATTCCCAACTGGAAATAGGCTAGTGATACAAATTAATCCCTATTGTTCATGCAATCAAATTATTATGGCACTGCTAAATATAAATATTTTGCTACTAATTGGTTCAACAATTTGCTTATTTATTGGTTTGCCAAGGACGCATCATTTTAGCTACTCTCTCAGAATAAAGCACCACAAGAACTAGTTTCCCCCAACGGGGATATATATATATATATATATATATATATATATATATATATCTGAAATAACCTATAACCTATGATAGATACATAGCCAAGACCTGCAAGATGCATTTAGAAGACAATGTGTTGAAAGGTAAAACAAAATTCATTTATTTAGCTGCCTTTCCTTTAAATATTTTAAAAAGACAAACTTTGAGTTGGATCCAGACTCAATTCTACAGCAAGATCCACCAGCATGAGTGGAGTTAGGATCCAGCAGATCTCTGATTGAGCTGGGAGGTTCCTGGAACACCCAGACTACACCAGCTTATCTCCCCATCCTTATCTCATCTGAGCTGGGATCCAGTCATCTGAGTTGAGCCTGGAGAATCTTAAATTGGCATAAGCTCTAAAACAGATGGGGGGGGGAATAGAGGGAATGGAGACTTAGGTTGGATTTCAAACCCTTTCAGCTCAGTCATGTGTCCTGGAGACCTGGTGTACATTAAGCCAACAAGATGGGGGGTATAACTCAAAACACATTTTAAAGGTGTCTTTCCCTCCTGTCATATTTAGGCTGGCTCAGCCAGAAGTAGCCTGCCCTTGATGTACTTTTGGATCTGATGTACTTTTTGCCAGTTCAGTTTACACTGGGCTTGCTTCACACAAGCTGCCTGTGCATAGGATTGTTCCATTAGTCATGCTAAGTAGAGCCATTGAAATCTTGCCTGCTTTGTTCACCTTCAAAGGTTAGCTCTTGCTCCCTGGGAAGGGGTCACTGTGAGTGGATCCACAACATCAGGAGAGCAGCAGGTTCCCTGCACAATCAGGTCTAGCTTCCCTTTGTATGACAGAGCACCAGAGACTTGGTTTTAGAAATATAACAATTAGAACATGTGCAGAGGAGGGCAACTAAGAAGATCAAGGGTCTGGAAACCAAGCCTTGTGAGGAATGGTTGAGGGAGTTGGATATGTTAAACCTGGAAAAGAGGAGACAGAGAGGAGATATGATAGCCATCCTCATATATCTCAAAGGTTGCCACATGGAAGGTGGAGAAGCTCATTTTCTCCTGCTCCACAGAGTAGGACCAGAAGCAATGGCTTCAAGTCATAAAAAAGGAGATTCCGACTAAATATAAGGAATAACTTTCTAATGGCAAGAGCTGTTTGATACAGGAACAGACTCTCTTGGAAAGTGGTAGACTTTCTTTCATTTGAGATTTTTAAGCAGAAGTTGGGTGACCATCTGTCATGGATGTTTTAGTTGAGATTCCTGCATTGTGAGGGGCTGGACTACATGGCCCTTGGGATACTATCCAGCTCTACAGTTCTATGAGTCTATGAATTTTGTCCAAAGGTTCTGGGAAAGTTTGAGGAATCAAAGATTATAAGCCTCTATATTAGGGGTAGCTATTTTCCCATCACCCTCTGCCAGGATGGTCAGTGGTCAAGATGATGGGAGTTGTGATCCAACAACAGCAGAAAGCACCATGTTGGCTACCCCTGCTCTACATACTCAAATATTTAAATTTTGCAGAACGTACAAATGTGCAAAATTTATACTAGGAAATACTTCTTGGAAGCAGCCCAGGTGCCACTCACCCAAAGAACAATGGAGGCGAGTTTCCTACATAACTAAATGTGCAAATGGCTTATGAAGAGAGTTAACTGGAAAGAAGTTTTCGTATTGCTCAATATGATTGTACATTCCATTTGATTATAGGGAGTCAAATTATTCAGATTCTGTTAAACAGATACCCTGCTCTGCTTGTCTTCCTCTTCCTCATCAACCGTGTGTCTGTTTTTCAGGTGGAAATGCAAGCCCTAATCAAACAGTGATCACAGAATTTATTCTCCTGGGATTTGGGAACCTTCATGAGCTAAGAATGCCTACATTTGTAATATTTCTTGTGGTCTACATAGTAACATTAATGGGGAATATAATGATCACAGCGGCTGTGTTAACTGACCACAGCCTTCATACCCCCATGTACTTCTTCCTGGGAAACCTCTCTTTCTTGGAAATATGGTACACCACTAGTGTGGTTCCGAAGATGCTGAAAACATTACTGACTGCCCATGAGGCCATTTCCTTCTCAGCTTGTCTCCTCCAGTTTTACATCTTTGGTTCACTGGCAGTTACCGAGTGTTTTCTTCTAGCAGCAATGTCCTATGATCGCTATGTAGCCATATGCCAGCCACTGCATTATGGAAACTTAATGAACTTCAGAGTATGCGTTCAGCTAGCGATAGGGTCATGGGTTGGTGGGTTTATTTCCTTATTTGTCACCATGCCAATGGTTTCTGTGCTACCTTTCTGTGCCTCTAATAAGATTGATCATTTCTTCTGTGATTTGGCACCTGTGGTTAAACTTGCCTGTGGAGACACACGACTGGTGAGAATCCTTTCTTTCCTTATTGCTTCTCTTGTATCCTTCTCTCCATTCCTTCTTACCATTCTGTCATACTGTAAAATCATCTCCACCATCCTCAAGATCCCATCTGCCAAAAGCAAACAAAAAGCCTTTTCCACCTGCTCCTCACATCTCATTGTGGTTACAGTGTTCTATGGGACACTGATGGTGGTGTATGGTGTACCTACAACAACGTGGTATCCCAACTTAAGCAAAGTCTTTTCTGTGCTCTATATAGTTGGGACACCAATGGTCAATCCTATAATATACAGCCTGAGGAACAAGGATGTCCAGAATGCATTGAGGAAACTGTTTACTAGAAATCCTTGCACTGGCATGTGAATGAAAACTTTGACACACCCTTTGAATGTGGGGAACAACAAAGTATCTGCTAATTTGTATTTTAAAATGATGTCTACCATATTTGGCAGATATAGGTATGTAGGATATTTTCAACATACTTATATAAGCACCATTTATTTCTTTACAAAATCTACTTTTTGAAAGGTTTAGTTATCTCATTTCGCTTGTTTTACAGCCAATGGTAATCTGTAATGCTCATAAGTGATCCTTATAGGCAGCCCTTCATGCAACTTGAGTGTGATGAGTTGTATGTGATGGAGTGGACCACCTAACCCAGCATTAGTTACTATAGCAAGGATTTGAAACTGAGGTTTCCTGACTTCATTTTGAAGACAGGTACTGGAAGTCAAAACAAGGATCTTCACCCTACAAAGCACATGTATTTTACTCTCAGTCTAGAAGTGTCCACTTTTTATTAATCTGTGGGTTGAACAAGAATGCAAGAAGTATTATCAGAATGTTGGCTTTGTGAGGGAGAGAAGAGCATTGTGTGGAGAGGGATCTTTAAATATTTTTTTAATAAAACAATTGTCATATACTATTTCTTGTGGTTTCTTTGTTTGTTGGTTTCCCTTGTCTTGGGTAATTTCAAACTCTACTCTCCCTTGCAGTGCTGTACAACAGCAGATTTGTCATCATCTTCCAGGGCACAAGATGCTCCTTGGTTTTGGAAGTTGAAGCAGTAACTAAGCTTCCAAGTTTTACTGTTGTTTGTCATTAGTATATTATAGTGGAATTTGAAGATGTGGGATGATAATAAAGTAGAGACGGCATTTTGTTTTCCTTTAATGGTATTTTCTCCTTTATATGTTTTATGAGTCTTGTACAACTTTGCAATCATAAATAAGCTCTTGGAATTCAACAGAGCTTACTCCCAAGTAAGTATTGTGCATAGATTGTAGTCATGACACATGGCTGATCAGGGATATAGATCCAGGTCTCCCCCAACAATTTCCAAGATGCTAACTACACCACACTACATTTTGGAGTCCCAGTTGGCTACAGGGTTTGTTATGATGAGCTCCTAACTTCAAAATGCACCACTACACCATTGGTCCATTATTATCTAACCCAAGGGAATTAAAAAGTGACGGTTCTGAATATGTGACAAACACATTTTCCCCAGCATTTCCACTGGGAATACCTAGCACTTAATGAATAACTACTTTCCTGTTTGATTATTAAGAGGACTATAATTAAAGCTGCTGCTTCTCAAAAATCCTTGTGGATGTTCAGTGATAACTGTCAAAGAATACTATAAATCTAATCAGAATAGAACGGTCTGGTATCCAAATGTCTGAGTTGGAGACGCCCAAATTGCAACCTCTCAGGAAACTAAATTACCATTCAAATTAGACAAATTTCATCTTGGAAATGCTGCTCATAGTATCGCCAGAAAAATAGTGGTTTCTGTGTAGAATTAAGATTGTATTGTATTAAGGATGGTTATTTTAGTAATCTTTCTGCTGGAACTATTTCCTTACATATGTGAGGCTCACATAGCAAAATGCAGGCTCCAAGGTCCTCATCATCCACTTCACATCTATCATCAGCCAGGAGATTTCATCATTGGTGGCATTGTTTCCCATGGTGGCTTCTTATCCACTTCAGCAACATTCATGGAGGAACCTCCACCAGTACTGCCTGAAGAACTTGTGTAAGAACTCAGCTTCTCATGATCAATCCCAGAGCAGCAGCTTCAGAACAATGGCTGATGCTGCAAATGTCAACTCAGTTATCTTTGATTTAAATATAACATACTGATCTGGAAACTCACATGAATCAGCTGTGAAAAAAATAAATAGTTTAGTTCTTGGTAGGGGTGTATAGCAGTCTAGTTGTTGTTGTTTGGTCGTTTCCGACTCTTCGTGACCCCATGGACCAGAGCACGCCAGGCACTTCTGTCTTCCACTGCCTCCCGCAGTTTGGTCAAACTCATGCTGATAGCTTCGAGAACACTATCCAACCATCTCGTCCTCTGTCGTCCCCTTCTCCTTGTGCCCTCCATCTTTCCCAACATCAGGGTCTTTTCCTGTGAGTCTTCTCTTCTCATGAGGTGGCCAAAGTATTGGAGCCTCAGCTTCACGATCTGTCCTTCCAGTGAGCACTCAGGGCTGATTTCCTTCAGAATGGATAGGTTTGATCTTCTTGCAGTCCATGGGACTCTCAAGAGTCTCCTCCTGCACCATAATTCAAAAGCATCAATTCTTCGGAGATCAGCCTTCTTTATGGTCCAGCTTTCACTTCCATACATCACTACTGGGAAAACCATAGCTTTTACTATACGGACCTTTGTTAGCAAGGTGATGTCTCTGCTTTTTAAGACGCTGTCTATATTTGCCATCACCTTCCTCCCAAGGAGCGGGCGTCTTTTAATTTCGTGGCTGCTGTCACCATCTGCAGTGATCATGGAACCCAAGAAAGTAAAATCTCTCACTGCCTCCATTTCTTCCCCTTCTATTTGCCAGGAGGTGATGGGACCAGTGGCCATGATCTTCGTTTTTTTGATGTTGAGCTTCAGACCATATTTTGCGCTCTCCTCTTCCACCCTTAATAAAAGGTTATTTAATTCCTCCTCACTTTCTGCCATCAAGGTTGTGTCATCTGCATATCTGAGGTTGTTGATGTTTCTTCCGGCAATCTTAATTCCGGCTAGGGATTCATCCAGCCCGGCCTTTCGCGTGATGAATTCTGCATATAAGTTAAATAAGCAGGGAGACAATATACAGCCTTGTCGTACTCCTTTCCCAATGTTGAACCAATCAGTTGTTCCATATCCAGTTCTAACTGTAGCTCCTTGTCCCACATAGAGATTTCTCAGGAGACAGATGAGGTGTTCAGGCACTCCCATTTCTTTAAGAACTTGCCATAGTTTGCTGTGGTTGACACAGTCAAAGGCTTTTGCGTAGTCAATGAAGCAGAAGTAGATGTCTTTCTGGAACTCTCTAGCTTTCTCCATAATCCAGCGCATGTTTGCAATTTGGTCTCTGGTTCCTCTGCCCCTTCGAAATCCAGCTTACACTTCTGGGAGTTCTCAGTCCACATACTACTTGAGCCTTCCTTGTAGAATTTTTAGCATACTAGCAGTCTAGTAGCGCAGTAGTAGACTTAACTGAATTCAATATGATTAACTTCTGAGTACATATTTAAATGTTCCAAGTGTTGAAGATGCTTCTGAAGCAATCTGCAACTCTCATTCTAGGGTGGTGCCCAAGGCTTACCAGCACATCCTGGCATTGGCATTTGCAGTCAAGGAGATTAATGGATGCTCCCACATTTTACCCAATATCATCTTGGGCTTCCACATCTATGACAGCTATACTAATGCAAGAAAGACGTATCTTGCCACACTGATACTTTTATCCAGGCTGGAGAAATGTGTCCCCAACTATGTATGTGATATTGAAAATAATCTGACTGGGGTTATTGGAGGACTCGACTCTGAAATCTCCTTTTATGTGGCAACCATTTTGGATATCTATAAGATTCCACAGGTATGGCACTTATGGGCAATAACTCTTTGCAATCTAAGTATCCACCCCTTCATTTCTACTATGCACTTTAATGACAACATTGCTTTGCAGTAAATTTGCATGGGAGGGGAGAATAATTCATTCTCTATTTCAACCCCCTCCCCTTTCCAGGAGACTGATATCCCAAGGTCCACTGGTGGGATAATGGACCAGCTATGTTTGGGTATGCAGCATTTTCTACTTAGTGAAGAAGGAATGTGCATTCAGTGGGAGGGGGGAAGCTTTCAAGATTCAAACACAGGTAACTGGCACTAAAATCCTTCTCCCTCCTCACCACACCACCCCCAAAAGGAATGGGTTTGGTGAAGATTAAACACATAATGAAGTTATGTTAAGTAGCAGAAACAATCAAGCTTTGCTGGAAAGGAGTAATAGTAGTGAACAGCTGGTTCACAATTGAAATGTGAAGTGCGAGGAATCATGTAAAAAGGAGGCAGAAATCTCAGTTTTGCTCTGGGCTGAGGTCTGTGCATCATGAATAAGGGGAAAAAAGCTCTGGAAAAATAAATTCGGAACTTACAGTTCTGACATAGCTAAATAATATCTAATGCACAGGTAGCTAATCCTCTTATTGGGGCCTGATGTGCCCCTCCCATCAATTTTATTCAACCCACAAGACCTACCAAAGTCAGCAATGACACACACAAAAATCTTTAAAAATAAATAAATAAATAAATAATAGACACAGTGCCTGTCCCTACTCATCAGATCAAATGTTTAACAAGCAGGAATGGGAAATTATCCCAGTTTTCAGCTCATATGAATGTGTCTATTTTGTATAAATGAAAGACAGCATGCAGCCAACAGAATTCATCATATAATGTACATAAATAGTTTGAAATAACTCTGGAAATTATATTTGTCTCGTCCCTTCCTCCATTCCCTCTTTAGCTCATTTATGGCTCTGCTCCAGTGATGAATGATAAAACCCCAGGTCTTTCCTTCTACCAGTTGACAGCCCAAGAAGACCTTCAATATGAGGGAATTATCTCTTTGCTTCTGCATTTCAAGTGGACATGGATTGGGGTCATTGCAGTGGACAATGACAATGGGGAAAGATTTGTGCATACAGTACTTCAATTGTTTTCTCAAAATGACATCTGTTTTGCCTTCATAGAAAGAATTCCCAATTTTAGCTTTATCCCTGAAATTAATGACATGTTACAACAGGGGGCAAAAATACATGATAAAATAATGAGCAGCAAAGCTAATGTAGTGGTGAATTATGGAGAATCTTACTCCATGGCATTTTTAAAATGGCTTCCATACCTATCAGAACACGATATGACAAATAATATAAAAAGCAAAGTTTGGATAACAACAGCTGAGATTGAATTCACTTCATTTGTCTATCAAAGAAACTGGGATTCGGGACTATTCAATGGTGCTATAGCCTTTGAAATTCACTTCAGTGACCCACCAGGATTTCATCAGTATGTTGAGCACAGAAACCCTTCCAACACAGATGGGGATGGTTTTATCAGGGACTTCTGGCAACAGGCTTTTGATTGTGTGTTCCCAGATATCACTGCAGACCAGGTGGAGGGAAAGATTTGCACAGGAGAAGAGAAGCTGGAGAACCTTCCAGGATCATTTTTTGAAATGAGTATGACAGGGCACAGTTACAGTATCCACAGTGCTGTCTATGCCATTGCCCATGCGTTACATGCTATGTCTACATCCAGACCCAGACACATAGGAATGGCATATGGAGGGAGAGTGAAGAATCAGAATCAACTGTTTTGGCAGGTAACGGGTTGAACTTCCTCAACTTGGAAGAGCACTGTTATTCCTTCACAATGTATGGGTTTCCAAAATACTGTCAGCTTGCTCTTTCCTCTCAGGGTTCAGGCATATGGAATATGAGGAGGAAATGAATCTATAATTTTGTGGACAGATGATGGCTGTGTCTTTGTTTCTCTGAGGAAAGAGCAATGATGGCTGTCTCCTTGTTTGAGCAGAAACCCCCCAGTACACGATAAAGCATTTCCTTGGAGATGTTTGTTGGCCCATTGAGACACCATTTGACTAACAGTCAGGATGCAGTGAAAACAGTCAACAGAGATGAGCAGCATTCTTGCTATTCCAGTTGTTACAGCAATCCTGCAAATAGCTGTGTAGCTGTGTAGCTGCTATATATGTATAGGCATCCAGAGGAGTAGAAGCAAATGTGATATTCTTGACAATAAATAATTATCTTTCATGTGCATTCCTTTGGCTGTGAAACACCCTTGACAGCCTGCAAATTTTTTCTCAGTGCCGGGGGTCACACACCACTGTTCTGCCTGAGGGATGTAACAGGGAGAGGGAGGCCTGACAGAAAGAATGAGAGAAAAACATTTATGTGGGAGAAAATGGGTTGGCTCTCTACATGCTTGTCCCTGACTCCACTCACTGTAGGTTCTGACCTCAGAGGAAAAAGGATTGCTCAGCCCTGTATTAGAGTGCAGCCTTTTCTAAGTATTTGTCTTTTCTGTTTTCAATTTAGCTCCACCACATTCTGAGAAGTATCTCATTTAATAACACTGCAGGAGATGTGGTATCCTTCAACAAGAATGGGCAGGTAGCATCTAGCTTGGATATTATCAATTGGATTATATTCTCCAATCAATCCCTTCATAGAGTCAGAGTCGGAAGGATAGATCCTGGAGCGCCTTCAGATCAAGCATTCACCATTGATAAAGAAGTAATAACTTGGCACAGCTGGTTTAACCAGGTAGAATCCAAATCATAGGCATTTAGCAAAAGGTCTAATAATAAAGGAGCCCTGATGTTCTATCCTGAAATTTAAAACTGATTTCATTTGACAACGATGAACACTTGTGAAATACAAGTGGACCAAGGAGGATATAGTGTGGACCAAGAAAGGATAAAAAATGAAGATAGGATAAAATGTGACTGAAAGGGGGAGGAAAAAGGACATGGGTGAATGGGTGAGGAGTGTCCACATAACTGGAAGTACATCACACTGGTGCAAACAGTCCCCAGAGCAATGCTAGATTGTCCAAAACGTCAAATACTGGTCCCAGTCCAATACAACAAGCAAAGTCCAGAGTCAAACAGTAAATCCAGGTTCCCACCTCAGCAAGAGAACCAGGGTAGGAAAGCCTTGAGTCATCTGAGTGCCCACAAACCTCCTCCCAGAACAAGCCTCATGCTGTCCACCTGGTCAATTAGTGAGCTGGGCTGTGTTCCCTTGCCTGCCTCAGTCTTCTAGAGTGTGTTTCCCACTGTTCCTGACGCCTCACAGCCCGCTGTGTCCATAGAGATGGAAGTACCTCTGGTTCTAATGATGTGTCCTTTTCCCCTGGCTCCCATGGACTGTCAGCTGCCCCTTGAACATCCCCTACTACTGTCCTGTGAGCAGCTCCTAAGTCCCCAACCTCTCCTGCCCAATCATCAATTTGTACCAGTTGTGGCTAACACTCCTTGCCAGGATCCTCTTCCCCTTCCTTGGTGTCCTGATATATCATGACAAGAAGGCAACAGGGGATGAAATGAGGCCAGAGGGAGAAACTGAGAGTTGACAACAGGAAGTATAGAGGAGACAACTAAAGTTGATATGGGAGTTGTAGAAGAGAAAAAGGGAAGCGTGGTAGTGAAGGTGGAGATAGTGAAGGAAGGGAAGGACAGGGATGAGGTCAAGAGCCTGGTGCAGAAGTCATAGTATTTAGTATTTACTGTCATTCTCCTTATTTATTTACATATTACTTTTGTATATTGTCTGTACAACTATCTTCCCACTGTTATTGATGCATAGCTCAGTTCAGTTCCTTTTAAAAAACAAAACTGGTTCCATGAACGTGTTTACTTAATATGCATATTTTCCCTCAGAATACATATTTAATTACATATTTTGATCAAAGAAACACAATGTGTTGGATAGTTAACTTCATAGTCTGATGGTATGGATCAGGACGTTTTTTATTAGAATATATATGGACTGAATTCATCAAATGTCCCCAAATGACTTCCTCCACCTCAGATAGTAGCTGTTGAGACTAGGGTTGGCAATTACTTCTACAGTGTCCAGGGCCCTCAAGGGAGCCAATTCATACCCTACTGAAATGCTGTGTCACTTTAGTAACACAAAGCTGGGTCCAGCACCTGAGGGATTCCAAACACCTTATTTTCTGTTTATCATTCTGCTTATTCTGTTTATCATTTATGAATTAGGCCTCTCCTCTTTCGGCCTGCACTGAAAGTTGCCAAACAGGATCTAGCAAGAAAGTGAAAGAAGGGAAGCCATTTTGCTGTTATGATTGCATCTTATGTCCAGAGGGCAAGATTTCAAACGAGGAAGGTAAGAGACATAGATGATTGCACAGTCAATTGCACTTAGTTTCCTCATACATGATGGGGATCTAAATGTAGCTATGGCTAACAAGCTACTTTCAAAGAGGCTGTTATTGATAAGAGTCTGATGCTAGGCTGACAAGAGCCTATAATCACACTGGGAGGGGGGGATATTGTATTCAGACTGCAGTAATATGGTACTGGGGAATGGATTCCAAAGCCTATATACCTCATGGGTGCCTAAGAATGATTTTTATGCATGTTGCTTACATCAAGCCATCAGGAAGGTATATCATGTTACATGCTGATTGGTTACAAAGCATTGATGTATACATTGTCGTTGAATTAAGGTATTTGCACACTATTCAGCATTTTCTACTTGTTCTTCAGTTCCATGGTAATATCATCTATCTTCTGCTGCTGCTTCCCTATTCTGAAATCTAAGGGCAGGTTTCCCGCTCCCGCTTTCTCACAAAACATAGAATATGGTCAATTTTGCACCAGCCACTACTCCCACATCACAGTCATGCATACCTCACCTGGCTTACCACATCCTTGCCATTGTAGCCCAATATCATATTATAGCACACAAAGCTCCAAAGCAAATAAACAAGTCCCCACAACAATTCAAAGTATTTTCCAATTTGAATAGATCCATTTCTTTTTCTGAGTATGAGGGAAAGGCATGAAATGTTTCTGAGACTGATAGCATATATGTGAGCTATGGTTAATACTTTTCTTTTCCCAGATATGAATGACTGCACTAAATGCTCAGATGAAAACTATCCAAGCAAGGAACGAAATATATGCATTCCCAAAAGCATCAGCTTCTTGTCGTATGAAGAACCTTTAGGCATCAGTTTAGCTATAGTTGCTCTTTCTTTTGCTTTCATCACAACTCTGGTACTGGGAACATTTCTGAAGAACCACAAGACTCCCATTGTCAAAGCCAACAACCAGAATATCACCTATACTCTCCTTGTAACCCTCTTGTTATGCTTTCTTTGTGCTTTACTGTTCATTGGCCAACCAAAAAAGATGACATGTCTCCTGCAACAAGCTGCTTTTGGCATCATCTTTTCAGTGGCTGTTTCCTGTGTACTGGCAAAAACTGTCACTGTGGTTCTGGCTTTCACGGCCACAAAACCAGGATCCAGGATGAGAATGTGGGTGGGGAGAAGGCTGGCCAACTCCATTGTCATTTCCTGCTCCCTTATTCAAGCAGGCATCTGTACACTGTGGTTGGCAATCTCTCCCCCATTCCCAGATGTTGACAAGCATTCAATGCCTGAGGAAATTATACTAGAATGTAATGTGGGGACTGTGATTATGTTTTACTGCGTCCTTAGTTACATGGGCCTTCTAGCAATAATTAGTTTCACAGTGGCTTTCCTTGCCAGGAAATTGCCAGACATTTTCAATGAAGCAAAGTTTATCACTTTCAGCATGTTGGTATTTTGCAGTGTTTGGTTGTCTTTTGTTCCATCCTACCTGAGTACCAAGGGGAAATATACAGTAGCTGTGGAGATCTTCTCTATCTTAGCCTCCAGTGCTGGTCTATTAGGTTGCATCTTTTCCCCCAAATGTTATATTATTTTGTTGAGGTCTGAGCTGAATAATAGGGAACAGATAATAAGCATTAACAAAATGAAGAATTAAATATCTGTGTTTTGCTGTATGCTATGAGGGGGAAACACCTCACTTTATTACCAGCTTTTGTTTACCACTGCTGATTCAACTTCTAACCACTACCACCATAAATATGAGGGATGAAGGCCCTGCCCTTTGAATATGTTGATAGTTACACAGATGCATGTGTGAGAGAAAAATCACTGCTTTATTAGGGTTGCCATATTCCCCAAAGTGAAAATCCAGACAAAGTTGTTGAGACCTAGCTTTATTTCTTGTTTTAAATACATGAAGCATTAGTTCTAGTGGAATAATCATGTGTGTTTAGTAACTGGAGCATTTTAAGTTTTCTTTTTCATCAACAAGGTTCTCAGAGTAGCTAGCAAAGATCAGAAGTCAGAAAGTCCTTGCCCTTAGGTTTACAGTATGTACATTATATCTTAAAACACTCTCAAAGCTTCACTTGAACCTTGTGTATTCATGGTCATGTGTCTCTTGATTTTATTGGGACAGTCACACTTGATCCTGTTCATACTGTTTCACAATTTAAGCCCTACAATATTTTGTTGCTGATCCACACTTGTCCTCTTATTATTTCTGGTTTTCATTTCTTAGTCTTGATCATCCCATCCCCAGATATCCTTTGTCAAGGGGAATAGGTTTAGGAATGAACAGAGGTCAGCTCTGGGTGGGTATGTTTCAGAACACAAATGATATCATCATCTGCTACAGTACAAAGGTAACAGCAGAGTCTCTCTGATAATGAGAATATAATGAGCCTTTCAGCTTTTACTGTTCCTTGTGAGGGAGCAGGACGTCAAAACATAAGGATAACAATCAAGCAATGAATGAATGTGTCATTTCCTTTGATTGTATTTCTCCTTTATACTAGCAGTTTGTGGGGTAACGTTTTTTAAAAAATAACAACTAGTTTGTATTTTTAAATAAAACCTTAAGCTCACATTTTAGCCCACTAAATATCTTTTAAAAAATAATAATTATGCTTTACATGTTGAAATTTGTAAAACTATGATGAGATAAGAGCCACCGGATTCAGTGGACCTTACTCCCATACAACTATTATGAACAGTATTTTAGTAATGCCTTATGGCTTATTGGTGATGTGAATCCAGGTCTCCACAGCCTAATTTGAACATTATATGTATACCACTCTCCATTAGGGAGTCCCTTTTGGCTACAGCAGCTGTTAAAATCAGTGCCTAACATCAGAATTCACTACTACACCCTTGTTACCACATTATCTAAAAGAAGAGCATTCAAAATGATACTACTGGAAATGTAGCAGCAGTTCTACAGGGAATCTCCCATTCTGACTTAATAATTATCTTCCTGTTTCATGATCAAAAGTACTGTAATTAATTCTGCTGCTTCCCAAAGCCCCTATGGAGTAGAAGTGAACACTGGCAAAACTCACAGCAAAACCTGTGGAAGATGATATAAGCATACCCAGTACCATTTAAAAGGTATGGTATCCACTAGTCTGATATTGGATGCTCCTAGACTCAAGAGAGACAGTGTAAAAGTAATGAGAGTGTTGCAGAAGAGAATAGGGAAATATTTGTGCATAAGGAAGATTTCCTCTTGTTCTAAGGATGGCGGATTTGGTAGTGTTGCTGCTGGCAATGTTTCCTAACAAGATATGCAATTCCCATGTAGCAAAATGCAGAGTGCAGGATCCACACCATCCAGTTCACATATATCATCAGTCAGGAGATTTTATTATTGGTGGCATAGTTACTCATGGTGGTTTCTACTCCAGTCAAACAACCTTCACTGAAGATCCGCCACCCCCATTGCCTGAAGAGCTTGTGTAAGAACATATTTATTGTTTGGGTTTTTAGTTATATTTCTCATATCACTTGAATTATCAGCCTCAAAACACCCGCTGAGGCTGCAAACATATGCACGCTTATTTGGAAACAGCTCCCTTTGAATGATATGATCCATTTCTGACAGAAAATGGAGAGGTGTGTGCTTTTAAATTAATGTTTTTAAAGTAATAATGAAGAAAATAATCTTCCATTTCTCCACAGGCGAATAAATAATGCTTCATTGAAAGGAATATCTATTTTGTGTATCTGAAATACCACCTTTAAATAGTTGGTTGGGTTTTTTTTTAAGTAAAACAATTTTTTAAAAAAAAAACCCCCAGACCATTTATGGTCATTTTAACTTCCTAAAAATCTTATTCCCATTTCTCAGGGAATAAACCCTACTGAACCGCATATTGTTAAATTCAGAGTGCAGTACCCACATTATCCATCTCATATGCATAATCAGTCATGAGAGTTAATCATTGACGACATTGCTTTACTTGGAGGATTCTTCTCCAGAGCCTCCAGAAGTTGCAGCACTTAACACACAATCACTTTCATTGGAGTAAATCCCACCGAATGCAAACTGATTAACTTCTGAGTTAAAATATAAGGGGCTTACCAGTATGAAGTATTTTGACACAGATTGCAATTCTTGTTCTAGGGTGGTGCCTAAGGCTTACCAGCACATCCTGGCCTTGGCATTTGCAATAAAGGAGATCAATGAAAACCCTCACATCTTACCCAATCACACCTTGGGCTTCCACATCTATGACAGTAATGACAATGCAAAGAAGACGTATCATGCCACAATGCTACTTTTATCAACCCTGGAGAAATTTGTCCCCAATTATATATGTGACATCCAGAATAATCTGACAGCTGTCATTGGTGGGCTTGACTCTGAAATCTCCCTTCATGTGGCAACTATTTTGCATATTCATAAAATTCCACAGGTAGGAAACTCTTGTCTGTTTTCATTTGGAGTATGAGAATCCAATGCTATTTTCATACTTTCGTGCTCTTTCCAGATTTTATTTTGTATGTTGGAAGGAGAATTAGACACATTAGAAATAATCAGACCAACAATTATTCTTTCTCTCCCTCTCTCTTATACCCAGGCTAATAAAAACCCTTCTTACAATTCATTCATGAAAGAGGGAAGACATTATAATTGGAAAACAATGCTCTAGCAATATAAGTGAGATTCATGTCTGACTCTTGGATGAAACCAATTTTCTTGACATACTTCAGTTTGGGTCTCCATCTCTCCTAAGAGGTCAAGGCCCTGGCAGACCCCAGGTACAAAAGACAAAGGATGCTCAGCGCATGAAGACCATGCATAATGTCATGGCATATGTGATAACAAATGCTCTCTGAAAGCTGATGACCTAGACCATTCTCTCAAGCCCATTTAAAATATAGTCTTTCTCCAAGATCCTGAAATAAATAAATACAAGAGTGTACATCCTCACCCAATCCCAAATTCCAGAGTCTGTTTGCCATGCAATTGTAAAGTTCAAATGCCTTTCAGGGTTCTTCTAAAAATCCCTATAGTAACATATGTGAATGACTATAACTAGTTTAATCTGTTGTATAATTTATAATAGCTTTCACATTTTCTCCAATCTCTCTTTAGCTCACATATGGCCCTGTTCCAGTGGTGAATGATAAGACCTCAGGACTTTTCTTCTACCAGGTGGCCCCCCAGGAACACCACCAGTTTGCAGGAATTCTCTCTTTGCTTCTACATTTCAGGTGGACATGGATTGGGGTCATTGTGGTTGATAATGACAATGGAGAAAGATTTGTGCAAACTGTGCTTCCAATGTTTACTAAGAGTGGTGTTTGCTTTGCCTTTCTAGAAAGATTCCCCAAATATAGTTATGACAGTGAAAGTTATGGCATGGTACAACAGGGAGCAAAAATACATGATAACATTATGGGCAGTAAAGCTAATGTAGTGGTGGTCTATGGAGAATCTTATTCCATGGTATTGTTTAGATGGCTTCCCTTTCTATCAGAACATGAGCAGATGACACTGAACATGAATGGCAAAGTATGGATAACAACAGCCCAGATTGAATACACTTCATTTGCATTTCAGCGGAATTGGAATTCAGAAATGTTCCATGGCTCTATTTCTTTCACAATTCACTTGAATGACCCAGAAGGATTTAATCTATATGTTAAGAGCAGAAATCCATTCATTACAGATGGAGATGGTTTTATCAAACACTTCTGGGAACAGGCCTTTGGCTGTAAATTCCCAGATTACATGGCTGGCAAAGTGGAAGTGAATGCTTGCACTGGGGAAGAGAAGCTGGAGAGCCTTCCTGCAGATTTTTTTGAAAAGAGCATGACAGGCCATAGTTACTGTATTTACAATGCTGTTTACGCTGTGGCCCATGCTTTACATGAGATGTCTTCAGTCAAGCATGAACAGAGAGCAATGGTGCACCAAATGAGGCAGAAGAATCAAAACCACAAGTTCTGGAAGGTAAGGTGTTGAAGATCCTCAAGTGGCAGAGCAGAACACATTGTTTGTCACTTTCTCCCGACATCTGGTCTTCCTCCATGCTTCTAGCCTGCTCTTTGCAGCTTAGTTTTACAAAGAGGATGAGAAAACCAATGATGAATCATGACTTCCCACACAAAGGAGGAGGGGGAGAATTATAGTTACAGTAGTCTGGTTGATTTGTGGCATATTGTGATGCCTGCAAATTCTGGCTGTACAAAGGTGGCACTTTCCGGAGAAAAAAAGAATATGATCATGGAATCGTTCATGCAGAAAGCATCCTGTTTTTCATGACAAAGTGTTTGTATGGAAGATCCCACAAAGCCAGCTGAGATGCCAAACTAATAACAACCAGGAGACGATAATGGCTGGAGGCGCCTGCCCCATTCCCTTAGCAGCCCCCATCCTCCAAATCCTTCCTCAGAGAAAGTGTTCCCACATCACTCCCGAGAAGGAAGGTGGTGGTTGGGGGTGGGGGTGGTAAAAGAACAGGAAAAGATGTTGTGTGAGAAAATCAGTTGATTCTGTCTATTTTGGGCTATGACTCTACTCCCATCTGACATAATTACCATGCTCCATTGGCACTGCGATCTGCACTCACCATTTGATGAGGTTTAAGAGTTTTCCTATGTATCAAAACGCTTTCCTGGAAACAAGTTTCACCGTCTCTACCTTTTTTTCTGAAACTACTGATTTTCTTTTTCCAATCTAGCTCCACCAATTTCTGAGAAGTGTCTCATTTAACAACACTGCAGAGGATGAGATTTCCTTCAACCAAAATGGGGAGGTGGTATTTGGCTTGGATATTATCAACTATGTTATATTATCCAATCAATCCTTTCAGAGAGTGAGAGTTGGAAGGATGGATGCACAGGGTTCTCCAGATCAAGCATTTACTATTGATGAGGATGTCATAAAGTGGCCCAACTTATTTAACCAGGTACAGCCCAACTGTCAGCTACTTCAAAGGTTTTCTGGGATTGATTGAGGACAGATGATCTCTCCTTATGGTGAAAACTGCTTTCATTGTGGCAATCATGAATACCAGAATCATGAAAGAAGATTACTATTTATGAATTCTATCCAGGTTGATGTGCAATAAAGGGGTGAAGAATAAAAAGACCCGCTGAGAGCAGACATGATCAGGTTGTTTTTAGAACAGCAATAGAAGAGGAGAAAAAAAGAGAAGTGGTGAAGGGGTTTGAGCAGGAGATACGGAATATATCATTCTTACAGAAGTGGTTTTCAGGGAAGGGTGACACAGCATACCTGGCCTCCCAACAGCAATGTAACTGCATTACTGGGTGGAATAGGAGGAGGGGAAATACAGCAGAAAGGTCAATGCACTGTAAGTGCACTGGCAAAGGGTATGTGTTGGTTGGGGAAACGTTTCCACCATATCCCACTCTCCCTTCCAATAAGCAACAGTGAAAGCATTGCCAGAATGACTGATATTTGACAGCCCTCCGCACCAGCCACTCTTTCTGGTTTTAATTGTATTGTTGTTGTTTTTTCAGTTATAAACTACATTTGTATACTACCCATGGAACTAATTTCTCTTGCCAGTTTTTGTCACATATGCATATTTTAAGCCATAGGTCCATTTCCTCATAAATCTGATTTATCAAACATTCCTAAACGTGACATCCTCCTATGGTAGTGGCTGCTGAAACTGGGAATGGGTGTAGCCCTAAAACTGCTTTATCTATATATAGTATATCATACTAGGTATTTTCTATCTCTCCCCAAACAAGTGGACCCTGAACCTGAAGGATTCACCAGTCACTGTTCTCTTCATTATCATTCTGCTCTTTCATTTATGGATTAGGCTCAGCCTCTTTCTGTATGTACTGAGAGTTGCAAACCTGGTTCTTACAAGAAAGTGAAGGAAGGGGAGCCATTTTGCTGCTATGATTGCATCCCGTGTCCAGAGGGGAAGATGACAAACAAGGAGGGTAAGCGATAAACATAGAACGCTGGATCCACTCAGTTATTTGCAGTTCGTATCCATTGAAATACAGTAAATGTAAGAAAAATGTAAGAAGGAAGGGGGAAAGCTCTAGCTATTCAGATATATGAATCTGAGGAGTATATTGCAAGCTTTCGGAATAGTAATAATAATAATAATAATAATAATAATAATAATAATAATTTATTATTTATACCCCGCCCATCTGGCTGGGTTTCCCCAGCCACTCTGGGCAGCTTCCAAAAGAATATTAAAATACTGTGATACATCAAACATTAAAAGCTTCCCTAAACAGGGCTGCCTTCAGATGTCTTCTAAAAGTCTGGTAGTTGTTGTTCTCTTTGACATATGGTGGGAGGGCGTTCCACAGGGAGGGCGCCACTACCGAGAAGGCCCTCTGCCTGGTTCCCTGTAGCTTGGCTTCTCGCAGTGAGGGAACCGCCAGAAGGCTCTCGGTGCTGGACCTCAGTGTCCGGGTAGAGCGATGGGGGTGGAGACGCTCCTTCAGGTATACTGGACCAAGGCCGTTTAGGGCTTTAAAGGTCAGCACCAACACTTTGAATTGTGCTCGGAAACGTACTGGGAGCCAATGTAGGTCTTTCAAGACCGGTGTTATATGGTCTTGGCGGCTGCTCCCAGTCACCAGTCTGGCTGCTGCATTCTGGATTAGTTGTAGTTTCCGGGTCACCTTCAAAGGTAGCCCCACGTAGAGCGCATTGCAGTAGTCCAAGCGGGAGATAACCACAGCATGCACCACTCTGGCGAGGCAGTCCGCGGGCAGATAGGGTCTCAGCCTACGTACCAGATGGAGCTGGTACACAGCTGCCCTGGACACGGATTTAACCTGTGCCTCCATGGACAGCTGTGAATCCAAAATGACTCCCAGGCTGCGCACCTGGTCCTTCAGGGGCACAGTTACCCCATTCAGGACCAGGGAATCCTCCACACCTGCCCGCCTCCTGTCCCCCAGAAACAGTACTTCTGTCTTGTCAGGATTCAATCTCAATCTGTTTGCCGCCATCCATCCTCCAACCGCCTCCAGACACTCACACAGGACCGTCACCGCCTTCACTGGTTCTGATTTGAAAGAGAGGTAGAGCTGGGTATCATCCGCATACTGATGAACACCCAGCCCAAACCTCCTGATGATCTCTCCCAGCGGCTGCATATAGATGTTGAAAAGCATGGGGGAGAGGACAGAACCCTGAGGCACCCCACAAGTGAGAGCCCAGGGGTCTGAACACTCATCCCCCACCACTACTTTCTGAACACGGCCCAGGAGGAAGGAGCGGAACCACTGTATGACAGTGCCCCCAGCTCCCAGCCCCTCAAGACGGTCCAGAAGGATGTTATGGTCGATGGTATCAAACGCCGCTGAGAGATCCAGCAGAACTAGGAAACAGTTCTCACCTTTGTCCCTAGGCCGCCGGAGATCATCAATTACTCTTTATATTTGCATCAATTACTCTTTATATTTGCATAAGTGATTCAGAAGGTAACAAGCAGGTTGATATTATGGCCTGTGTGTATTTAAGTCAATCTGCATTGGACGTAAATGCTACTGAATTATGACATCACTCCCAGATTTAGTACACATGATCCCAAATAGTTTACCATATCATTTTTATCCCTGCATCGTCCCACACTATGGTGCTTCTTTAGATCCATGCAGACCTTAGCAGTGATACTCACCCCTGACACTTTTTATCATATCAACGATTCCTCTATCATCTTATTTGAACAGCTCTGTCTAAGGGTAGCAGTTACATCGTGCTGTTGATATAGATGGCAACTATGTGAACTCAGAATACATATTTCTTTTTCCAGATATGAGTGACTGTAATAAATGCTTAGATGAAAACTATCCTAGCAAGAGGCAAGATACATGCATTCCCAAGAAAATAAGCTTCTTGTCTTTTGGAGAGCCTTTGGGCATTAGTTTAGCCTTCCTTGCTCTTTCCTTTGGTTTGATCACAGCACTGGTGCTGGGAATAATTCTGAAGAACCGGAACACTCCCATCGTCAAAGCCAACAACCGAAACCTCACCTATACTCTACTCATCTCCCTCCTGCTCTGTTTCCTTTGTGCTTTATTGTTCATTGGCCAACCTAAGATGGTGACATGTCTCCTCCGACAAACTGCTTTTGGCATCATCTTTTCAGTGGCTGTTTCTTGTGTGCTGGCAAAGACCATTACTGTGGTTCTGGCTTTCATGGCCACCAAACCAGGTTCCAAGTTGAGGAAGTATGTGGGGAAAAGACTGACCAACTCAATTGTTCTTTCCTGCCCCCTTATTCAAGCAGGGATATGTGCTGTGTGGCTGGCAACATTTCCCCCATTCCCAGATGCTGACATGCATTCCCTGACTGAAGAAATTATATTAGAGTGTAACGAGGGCTCTGTGACTATGTTTTACTCTGCTGTTGGCTACATGGGCTTCCTGGCAGCTGTCAGTTTCACAGTGGCTTTTCTTGCCAGGAAGTTACCTGGCAGTTTCAATGAAGCCAAGTTTATAACTTTCAGCATGTTGGTCTTTTGTAGTGTTTGGTTATCTTTTGTTCCAAGTTACTTGAGCACTAAAGGCAAATATATGGTAGCAGTGGAGATCTTTTGTATCTTAGCCTCTAGTGCTGGATTGTTAGGTTGCATTTTTTCCCCAATTTGTTATATTGTTGTGTTAAGACCTGACTTGAACAACAGGGAAATGCTAACAAGAAGAAAAGAATAAAGCACAGAACTTAAGTTCTTTGCTATACATTTTAATCGAGAGGTTTGCAAGTGTGTGTGTTTTGTATTTGTGTGTTAAGTAGATTTTTAAAATTTCTCTCGTGTTCATCACCTTTATATTAACCTGATTCACAATACTAATCTGTTGTTGTCGTTGTTATACAAAAACATGCAGACATGAAAAGCTAGTAACAGGGGGAAAGGAATGATAGAGTTGGAGAATAAAATAATAGCATCATATTACAAACTTGCTTTCCTGAGTAGCAAATGGCATTCAGATACCCCTGCCATAATAAATAATGAGAATGAGAAACTAGCTATGAAGAGGCCCTCCCTGTTGATATATACAAAGAAGGGAAATCAATCTGCATTTAAATTGTGAGCCCAGGCACAATGAAGCCATGAGGGGTTTGGTGAACACACAGTGGATACATAAAATACGTCCAAGAACTGTGCCACAACTTTATTGATGATTTTTATTGATGATTTTTTGCAGGTTTGGGCATAGGATATGTATCTACTAATCAACCAGACTGCCCACTGGTTTATGGATAGTTAATTCCACCCCCAAGGTCCCTTCCAACTCTGTATATTGAGTGTAAACCTGTCCCTACACTGTCCCATCAATGTGCTATGTGCAAGGCCTTTTGGCCAAAATATACTCACTACCTTTTAAGGCAGGTAGCTGCTGTGGAAAGAGCTTTCTTCATTGTGATTCTCTGCTAACAAACCACTCTCCCAATGGAGAGTATCTCACCCAACACTCTGTTGGTTCCTGAACCCATTTCCCATGGCAAAGGATATTTGGGGATGGGATGATCAAGACCAAGAAAAGAAATCCAGAAATAATAAGAGGACAAGTATGGATCAGCAACAAAATATTGTAGGGGTTAAATTCTGAAACAGTATAAACAGGATCAAGTGTGACTGTCCCAATAAAATCAAGAGCACACATAACCATGAAGATATTCCATAGATATAGATATACAGACATGGGACTTGGGTGGCACTGTGGGTTAAACCACAGAGCCTAGGACTTGCCGATCAGAATGTTGGCGGTTCGAATTCCCATGACTGGGTGAGCTCCCATTGCTCAGTCCCTGCTCCTGCCAACCTAGCAGTTCGAAAGAACGTCAAAGTGCAAGCAGATAAATAGGTATCGCTCCAGCGGGAAGGCAAACGGCATTTCCGTGCGCTGCTCAGGTTCGCCAGAAGCGGCTTAGTCATGCTGACCACATGACCTGGAAGCTGTACGCCGGCTCCCTCGGCCAATAAAGCGAGATGAGCGTCACAACCCCGGAGTCAGCCACAACTGGACCTAATGGTCAGGGGTCCCTTTATCTTTATCTCTCTCTCTCTCTATATATATACAATATATATATATACACACTATATATACACAATATATATATATATATATATACACCCCAACTTATATAACAATATATATATATATATATATACACCCCAACTTTTACACGGGAAGACACCCGAGGACACCAAAACCTGCATATATATACACTATATATATATATATATATATATATATATATATATATACACACAAAGTTCAAGTGAAGCTTTGAGAGTGTTTTTTAAAATATAATGTACATACTGTAAACCTAAGGACAAAAACTTTATTACTGTTGATCTTTGCTAGCTACTCTAGGAGCCTTGTTGATGAAAAAGGAAGCTTAAAATGCTTCAGTTACTGTCAGATGGCAATGGTGGTTGCTCGTGAGTAACCAGCCAGGACCTTTTTACTGGTTTTATTTTGGTGCAAGACTATTTACAGTGAAAAACCACAAGTTCATGTCTGCCTCAATTGCTAGCAGAATCCGGGAGTGGTCGTTTCCGGGTCCTCCCCCAACATAATAGCTTAGTCACCCCCAGCCTTTTCCTTCCTTATGTGCATTTTACACCTCTGCGCAGGGTGTGCGACGGAAGAGGCGTGCTTCCCCCCTGGCTGGCTTGACCAGGAGTGCTAAGGCTCCCAGCAGCATCCTCTGGTCCCTTCCCCTCTTCCCCACTGGAGATGTGGCTTTCCCCACCACAGGAGGAGTGTGCTGGTCCCATGGGTAGATCAAGAGGCGAGGTCCAAGTCCAGTCCGAGGTCGAAGGAGCAATATGGAGGCAGTCTGTAAAAGCTGAGGCCAGGAGCAGGGCAGGATTCAGGCAGGAACTGGCGACCAACAATGTTGCTTCCGCAACTTGGGAGTGGGGCTGGCTGGCATTTATCTGCCCTGAGGCATAGGGTGGCCCCGATCCTCAGGTGACTCACCTCTCCTGGCCTGGAGGTGAGCACTCCTCCTGTGGGAACTTAGTTCCCTCCGCCTCTCTGCCCTAAGCCTCTACAACCCCGGAGAGGCTGGAGGGTTATCTGACCCAGAGGCAACCTCAGCTTCCTCTGACGGGGCTGAGAGTGGAGCACCTGCAGGCAATGGGTCCTCCATCACCCAGGAGCCAGAGCAGACTCAGCTGGTGCCAGCACCTGAGGATCCAGCACAGGTGAGGACCCTTCAGGCTCATGCCCCAGTCCGGGCTCAGATGGCTCTGGAAGCGGGGAATCCTGTGCAGGTTGGAATTCCTCAGGTTCAGTATCCCAGGCCATCACAAAGAGGAACTGCTTCGCAAGATTTTGTGAGGTTCCCTGTAACCCAAGTGCCCCTCCCCTTCCCTTTCCTGTTCCGATGGGAGTCCCCTGACAATTACCAAACAAACACACGTGATTATTCCACTAGAACTACTGCTTCATTTATTTAAAATGAGAAATAGAGCTAGGGCTGAACAACTTTGTCTGGATTTTCACTTTTGGGAATATGGCAACCCTAATAAAGCAGTGATTTTTCTCTCACACATGCATCTGTGCAACTATCAATATATTCAAAGGGCAGGGCCTTCATCCTTCATATTTATAGTGGTAGTGGTTAGACGTTGAATCAGCAGTGGTAGACAAAAGCTGGTAATAAAGTGAGGTGTTTTCCCCTCATAGCATACAGCAAAAAACAGATATTTAATTCTTCATTTTGTTAATGCATATTATCTGTTCCCTAATATTCAGCTCAGGCCTCAACAAAATAATATAACATTTGGGGGAAAAGATGCAACCTAATAGACCAGCACTGGAGGCTAAGATAGAGAAGATCTCCACAGCTACTGTATATTTCCCCTTGGTACTCAGGTAGGATGGAACAAAGGACAACCAAACACTGCAAAATACCAACATGCTGAAAGTGATAAACTTTGCTTCATTGAAAATGTCTGGCAATTTCCTGGCAAGGAAAGCCACTGTGAAACTAATTATTGCTAGAAGGCCCATGTAACTAAGGACACAGTAAAACATAATCACAGTCCCCACATTACATTCTAGTATAATTTCCTCAGGCATTGAGTGCTTGTCAACATCTGGGAATGGGGGAGAGATTGCCAACCACAGTGTACAGATGCCTGCTTGAATAAGGGAGCAGGAAATGACAATGGAGTTGGCCAGCCTTCTCCCCACCCACATTCTCATCCTGGATCCTGGTTTTGTGGCCATGAAAGCCAGAATCACAGTGACAGTTTTTGCCAGTACACAGGAAACAGCCACTGAAAAGATGATGCCAAAAGCAGCTTGTTGCAGGAGACATGTCATCTTTTTTGGTTGGCCAATGAACAGTAAAGCACAAAGAAAGCATAGCCAGAGGGTGACAAGGAGAGTATAGGTGATATTCTGGTTGTTGGCTTTGACAATGGGAGTCTTGTGGTTCTTCAGAAATGTTCCCAGTACCAGAGTTGTGATGAAAGCAAAAGAAAGAGCAACTATAGCTAAACTGATGCCTAAAGGTTCTTCATACGACAAGAAGCTGATGCCTTTGGGAATGCATTTATCTCGTTCCTTGTTTGGATAGTTTTCATCTGAGCATTTAGTACAGTCATTCATATCTGGGAAAAGAAAAGTATGAACCTTAGCTCACATATATACTATCAGTCCCAGAAACATCCCATGCCTTTCCCTCAAACTCAGAAAAAGAAATGTATCTATTCAAATTGGCAAATACTAAGAAATGTTGTGGGGACTTGTTTAATTGCTTTGGAGCTATGTGGTGCTATAATACGATTTTGGGCTATAATGGCAAGGATGTGGTAAGCCAGGTGAGGTATGAAAAAGCATCCCATGGCTGTGGTGAATAAAAATTGACCATATTCTCAGTTTTGTGAGAAAGAGGAGAGAGAAACCTGCCCTTAGATTTCAGAATAAGGAAGCAGTAGAAGAAGATAGATGGTATTACCATGAATCTGAAAAACAAGTAGAAAAGCTGAATAGTGTGCAAATACCTTGATTCTACGAAAATGCTTTGTAACCAATCAGCATGTAACATGATATATCCTCCTGATGGCTTAATCTAAGCATCATGCATAAAAATATTTCCTGGGCACCCATGAGATATATAGACTTTGGAATCCATTTCCCAGTACCATATTACTGCAGTCTCAATAAAATACCCCCACATCCTGGTGTGATTATTGGCTCTGGTTAGCACAGCATCAGACTCTTATCCATAACAGCCCCTTTGAAAATACCTTATTTTTCGCTCTATAAGATGCACTTTTCCCCTCCTAAGAAGTAAGGGGAAATGTGTGTGCATCTTATGGAGCAAATGCAGGCTACGCGGCTATCCCAGAAGCCAGAACAGGGAGAGGGAGCCCCTAGCTTCTGGCTTTATGCGACTATCCCTGGCTTTTGCAGGAGGTGGGGGAAGAGACAGGGCGCGCAGCTCTGTCCCTTCCCCCACCTCCTGCAAAAGCCCACAAGAGCAGTGCTCCCTTTAAACAGTTCACCGCTCTTGGCTGGCTTTTGGAGGAGGTGGCAGAAGGAACAGAGGGCAGGTTAGCCGTGCACAGCCTCTTCCAGGCAGGGGAAGCCTTCATTCCGCTGCCCGGGAGAGGCTATATGTGGGTATCCCAGAAGCCAGAACAGGAAAAGGCTGTCCCAGAAGCCAGATCCCTCTTGCTGTTCTGGCTTCTGGGATTCAGAATATTTTCTCTCTCGATTTCCTCCCAAAACTAGGTGCGTCTTATGGTCTGGTGCATCTTATAGAGCAAAAAATATGGTAGCTTGTTAGCCATGGCTAGATTTAGATCCCTATCATGTGTGAGGAAACTAAGTTCAATTGACTATGCAATCATTTACGGTGGTGCCCCGCAAGACGAATGCCTCGCAAGACGGAAAACCCGCTAGACGAAAGGGTTTTCCGTTTTTCAATGCGCTTCACAGGACAAATTTCTCTATGGGCTTGCTTCGCAAGACGAAAATGTCTTGCAATTCTTGCGATTTTTTTTCGCTCCCCACCCCCTTTTTCTAAGGCACTAAGCTACTATTAGCCTTTTAGCAGCTAATCCGCTAATCCCTTAAACCTTTAATAGCCGCTAATAGCCGCTAAACCGCTAATAGCGCTAATCCGCTAATCAGCTAATAGGGTTGCTTCGCAAGACGAAAAAAACGCTAGACGAAAAGACTCGCGGAACGGATTCTTTTCGTCTTGCGAGGCACCACTGTATGTATCTTACCTTCCTGGTTTGAAATTTTCCCCTCTGGACATAGGATGCAGTCATAACAGCAAAATGGCTTCCCTTCTTTCACTTTCTTGCTAGATCCTGGTTGGCAACTTTTAGTGCAGGCCGAAAGAGGACAGGCCTAATTCATAAATTAAAGAGCAGAATGATGAACAGAAAATAAGGTGTTTTGAATCCCTCAGGTGCTAGACCCAGCTTTGTGTTACTAAAATGACACAGCATTTCAGTAGGGTATGAATTGGCTCCCTTTTGGGCACTGGACACTGTAGAAGCAATTACCAACCCTAGTCTCAACAGCTACTATCTGAGGTGGAGGAAATCATTTGGGGACATTTGATGAATTCAGTCTCTCAATATTCTAATACAAAACTGACGTGCAGCCTAAATTAATAATGCAGAGTTTTAAAGAATAAAAGCTTTACTGAGTAAATAAACTTCTTCATAAACAACATGGTTCCAAACAGTTTGACTGAGATTACATACTGACTCTGCTCACAAATAAGGCAGAATGACTGACTGAAAACTTACAGAGAGCACAAAGAGAAACTGGCTGCTAAGTCACATGTCAGGGTTACTCAACAGCTAGCAGTTAGGCCTGAATAACTTCAGTAGGTCCAAATGATTGTGCAGTCTCAGCACTTCCCAGCCTGCTTTGCTACTTCTGCTCTCATGTGTCTATGTCACATGATAGTCTCCCAAAGACCTAGAGAGCATAAGTATAAACATGAAAAATTAACTTATTCATATATTTTGTCCACAAGATTTAGCTTTGCAATCAGTTCAACATGTTGCACCCTAGGGAACGCTTTTGTAAATAAATCAGACAAATTATCCTGTGATTGACAATAAACCAACTTAATCACATTACCTTGTATATAGTCTTTAACACTGAAAAATTTGATGGCACAGCATTGCAATCCTGCATTTCTAGCTGTTCAAGCAGACCTTTAATCTTTTGCTCTTGGCATATTAAGAAACTTCCACCTGCTTCTCTGCATATTTGGACCCCTAAATAGTGACTTATTGGTCCTAGGTCTTTCAGTTTGAAATGTTTTTCCAACTGATTTGCTATCTTTTGAATTTTACCTGTGGAACTACCTGCCACCATCAAGTCATCTACAAAGATCAAAACTAATATGTAATTGTCACCTGATCCTCTTGTATACAAGCAAGGGTCAGCAATGCTCCTTTTAAATCCAAGATTTAAGAGTTGTGTGTTTATACAATCGTTCTAGCATTTAGCATTTTGCCTAAGACCATAGACAGCTTTGTCTAATTTCCATACCAAATCATTCCCCTCCTCAAACCCTGGGGGTTGTCGCATGTATATCACCTGGTCCAGAGGAGCATTTAGATATGCAGAAGTAATATCATAATGACTTACTTCCAATTTCTTGTCAGCTGCAACAGACAAAACAAGCCTCACTGATTCTGCCTTGGCAGTGGGCACAAAAAGCTCATAATAGTGAATTCCTGGCTTTTGTGTAAAACCTTTTGCTACCAGTATAGCTTTAAAATGTGTGTCACCAGACATCTGAGTCTTCCTTTTAAAGACCCACCTGCTAGAAATTAACTTTTCACCTGGTGGCAATTTGGCTAGTGTGTAAACCTTATTTTCTTTGAATGATCCCAACTCTTCTTTCATGGCGTCAAACCACTGGGTTTGTTCCTTGGAAGGTAGTTTCAGAACTTGAGCAAAAACCCATAGCTCTGTACAATTAACATGACACACTTTTGTTGCACCAAAAGTCAATTTATCAGGGGGAATACCCTTGGTAGTCCGCGTGGACCTCCTACGAATAACCACTGGGCTTTCCTTCTCTTGTTGCTCCTCCAGTTCATCATTTTGTTTTTCCTCTGATTCAGCACTTGTGGCACTTTGCAAAGTGTCAGTGTCAGAGGGCAATTTCCCCCCACTTTCTAGTCTTTCTCAGCAGTTGCCTGCCTGAGGGGCTCCTGTGGTTGTACTGAGAGAGGAATTAAAATACTAGGATTGGCATGAACCTATTCCCACCTATCCTGTTCAGTTATTAACACATCATTTTTTCCAGCTTTAGGTCTCTCTGTGACCCCATCACTTGGCGGAGAATGCAGTAAAGGGTACAAGCCATCCACCATTTTAGTAGAAGCAATTACCTTGCCCTGCTTCTTGATAAAACATTCATCACCTTCAAACATAAATTCGAAACCAACATTGGTAAGACATGAAATTGACAATAAAGAAAATTCTAGTTCTTCAACAAACAATACATCCCTCAATTCTGCATCTAGGCATGGCAAATAACACGTACCTATACCTGATATTGGGCAATGCCGCCCCTCAGCAAGACAAATGCTGTCCTTGCCTTTTGGCAATTTGCTGAGTGTTGTAAAGCAGTCAGGGCTGGCAGAGCCAGAGTTCAAAATGTAGCTGTCTGGAGAAATTTTCTTTTCTTTTCTTGCGGCGGCCAAGACGAAATGCATCCGTTTTCCTGTCTCATGTGGATCGCTCGCATTTCCTTGGTTTTTCACATGGCAATCTTTCTTCATGTGCCCGAGCTTGCCACACTGACAGCATTTCTTTGCCAACATGGCACGATCCGTGGAGCGTTCTTCGGTCCCATCTGTTCCTGAGAATCTGGGTTTCTGGTTAGCAGGGCGACTCAAACTCTTCTGGTCTGCCTTCTCAGCTTTTCCACGCGTTTTTCAGATTCCTCCTGTAGACGGGTTGTTGCGTACACCATCGATAAATCTTCTTGCCTCATGCTTTCAAGAGAGGCTATCACAATATTAAAGCTTGGTGGGAGACTGTATAGCAGGATATAGACTTGATCCAGGTCTGGAAATCTTTTTCCTCTCCTTTGCAACTGGAGGAATAACATGCGCAAAGTCTGGAGATGTGTAGCACAGTTCTATACAGTCTCCTAGTTAGTCCAATTATTGAACCAGCACTGTCAGACAGGTGTATCTGATGTAGATGATCCCAGTATTGTTTGGCAGAGTCCAAATCTGCAATGTGCAGGACATGTTGTTCCTCTAGAGCCAACAAAATGTGTGCTCTGGCTCTATCATCCTCTTCACATTCCTGCTCAGAGGGTTGTAGATTCAAACCAGTTTCCACACAGTGCCAAAGTCTATCACATTTTAGAACCAGTTCATGCTTGAGAGCCCAAGTCAGGTAGTTCTTACCATTCAGACGTTCCATCTAGGCAGTGTTGCCAAGATAAATAATTCTGCAGGTTGCTGAGCCGACATGGCTTCTGCTCCTTGCTGCACTGGGTCTGCTTCTTCAGTACGCGGCCTTACCACTGGACCTTCAGTCCCTTCAACAGCACCCTAATTTTCCAGCTTTAGCAATTCACCATCCATAAAAGCGTAAATTAATAATGCAGAGTTTTAAAGAATAAAAGCTTTACTGAGTTAAAATAAACTTCTTCATAAACAACATGTCTCCAAACAGTTTGACTAAGATTACATACTGACTCTGCTCACAACTGAGGCAGACTGACTCTGAAAAGTTACAGAGATCACAAAGAAAAACTGGCTGCTAAGTCACATGTCGGGGTGACTCAACAGCTAGCAGTTAGGCCTGAATAACTTTAGAAGCTGCTTTGCTGCTTCTGCTCTCATGTGTCTATCTCACATGACAAAAACGTCCTGATCCATACCATCAGAATGTGAAGTTAACTATCCATCACATTGTGTTTCTTTGATCAAAATATGTAATTAAATATATGTTCTGAGAGAAAATATGCATATTAAGTAAACATGTTCATTGAACCAGTTTTGTTTTTTAAAAGGAATTGAACTGAGCTATTCATAAAAATATGCATCAATAACAGTGGGAAGATAGCTTAGTTGTACAGAGAGTTTACAAAAGTAATATGTAAATAAATAAGGAGAATGGCAGTAAATACCAGTGTGTGACATGACTCCTACACCAGGTTCTTCACCTCATCCCTGTCCTTCCCTTCTTCCACTATCTCCAACTTCACTACCACCCCTCCCCTTTTCTCTTCTACAGCTCCCCTATCAACTTTAGTTGTCTCCTCTATACTTCCTGCTGTCAACTCTCAGTTTCTCCCTCTGGCCTCATTTCATCCCCTGTTGCCTTCTTCTCATGAAAAATCAGGACACTGAGGAAGGGGGAAAGGATACCAGAAAGGAATGTTAGTCACAACAGGTACAAATTGAAGATAGGGCAGGAGTGGTTGGGGACTTTGGAGGTACTCATAGGACAGTAGTAGGGGATGTTCAAGGGGCAGCTGACACATCATTAGAACCAGAGGTGCCTCCATCTCTATGGGCACAGCGGGCTGTGAGGCATCAGGAGTAGTGGGAAACATACTCTAGAAGAGTGAGGCAGGCAAGGGAGCACAGCCCAGCTCACTAATTGACCAGGTGGTACCATGAGGCTTGTTAGATCTGGGAGGAATTTTGTGGGCACTCAGATGACTCTAGGCTTTCTGACCCTGGATCACTTGCAGACGTGGGAACCTGGCCTTACTGTTTGAGTCTGGACTTTGCTTGTTGTATTGGACTGGGACCAGTATTTGACCTTTTGGACTATCTAGCATTGCTCTGGGGACTGTTTGCACCAGTGCAATGTACTTCCAGTTATGTGGGTGGTTCAGGACACACCTCCACCCATTCACCCATGGCCTCCCCCCCCCCCCCGGCTTTCAGTCACATTTTATCCTATCTTCATTTTTTATCCTTTTTTGGTCCACGCTATATTCTCCTTTCAAAATAAAACAAGTATTTCACAAGTGTTCATCATCAAATGAAATCAGTTTTAAAGATCAGGATAGAACAACAGGCCTCCTTTATTATTAGACTTTTTGCTAAATGCCTGTGACTTGGATTATACCTGGTTAAACCAGCTGTGCCAAGTTATTACTTCTTTATCAATGGTGAATGCTTGATCTGAAGGCGCTCCAGGATCTATCCTTCCGACTCTGACTCTATGAAGGGATTGATTGGAGAATATAATCCAATTGATAATATCCAAGCTAGATGCTACCTCCCCATTCTTGTTGAAGGATACCACATCTCCTGCAGTGTTATTAAATGAGATACGTCTCAGAATGTGGTGGAGCTAAATTGAAAACAGAAAAGACAAATACTTAGAAAAGGCTGCACTCTAATACAGGGCTGAGCAATCCTTTTTCCTCTGAGGTCAGAACCTACAGTGAGTGGAGTCAGGGACAAGCATGTAGAGAGCCAACCCATTTTCTCCCACATAAATGTTTTTCTCTCATTCTTTCTGTCAGGCCTCTCTCTCCCTGTTAAATCCCTCAGGCAGAACAGTGGTGTGTGACCCCCTGCTCTGAGGAAAAATTTGCAGGCTGTCAAGGGTGTTTCACAGCCAGTCAGTCTAACATCAATACCAGGGAAAATTCTGGAGCAGATCATTAAGCAAACAATCTGTGAGCACCTAGAAAGGAATGCTGTGATCACCAATAGTCAGCATGGATTTCTGAAAAATAAGTCATGTCAGACTAACCTGATCTCATTTTTTGACAGAATTACAAGCCTGGTAGATGAAGGGAACGCAGTGGATGTAGTCTACCTTGATTTCAGCAAGGCATTTGACAAGGTGCCCCATGATATTCTTGTAAAGAAGCTGGTAAAATACGGTCTTGACTATGCTACCACTCAGTGGATTTGTAACTGGCTGACTGACCGGACCCAAAGGGTGCTCATCAATGGTTCCTCTTCATCCTGGAGAAGAGTGACTAGTGGGGTGCCACAGGGTTCTGTCTTGGGCCCGGTCTTATTCAACATCTTTATCAACGACTTGGATGATGGACTCAAGGGCATCCTGATCAAATTTGCAGATGACACCAAACTGGGAGGGGTGGCTAACACCCCAGAAGACAGGATCACACTTCAAAACGACCTTGACAGATTAGAGAACTGGGCCAAAACAAACAAGATGAATTTTAACAGGGAGAAATGTAAAGTATTGCACTTGGGCAAAAAAAAATGAGAGGCACAAATACAAGATGGGTGACACCTGGCTTGAGAGCAGTACATGTGAAAAGGATCTAGGAGTCTTGGTTGACCACAAACTTAACATGAGCCAACAGTGTGACGCGGCAGCTAAAAAAGCCAATGCAATTCTGGGCTGCATCAATAGGAGTATAGCATCTAGATCAAGGGAAGTTATAGTGCCACTGTATTCTGCTCTGGTCAGACCTCACCTGGAGTACTGTGTCCAGTTCTGGGCACCACAGTTCAAGAAGGACACTGACAAACTAGAACGTGTACAGAGGAGGGCAACCAAAATGGTCAAAGGCCTGGAAACGATGCCTTATGAGGATCGGCTAAGGGAGCTGGGCATGTTTAGCCTGGAGAAGAGGAGGTTAAGGGGTGATATGATAGCCATGTTCAAATATATAAAAGGATGTCACATAGAGGAGGGAGAAAGGTTGTTTTCTGCTGCTCCAGAGAAGCGGACACGGAGCAATGGATACAAACTACAAGAAAGAAGATTCCACCTAAACATTAGGAAGAACTTCCTGACAGTAAGAGCTGTTCGACAGTGGAATTTGCTGCCAAGGAGTGTGGTGGAATCTCCTTCTTTGGAGGTCTTTAAGCAGAGGCTTGACAACCATATGTCAGGAGTGCTCTGATGGTGTTTCCTGCTTGGCAGGGGGTTGGACTCGATGACCCTTGTGGTCTCTTCCAACTCTATGATTCTATGATTCTATGAATGCACATGACAGATAATTATTTATTGTCAAGAATATCACATTTGCTTCTACTCCTCTGGATGCCTATACATATATAGCAGCTACACAGCTATTTGCAGGTTGGCTGTAACAATTGGAATAGCAAGAATGCTGCTCATCTCTGTTGACTGTTACCACTGCTTCCTGACTGTTAGTGAAATGGTGTCTCAATGGGCCACAAAACATCTCCAAGCAAATGCTTTATCATGTACTGGGGGGTTTCTGTTTAAACAAGGAGACAGCCATCATAGCTCTTTCCTCAGAGAAACAAAGACACAGCCATCATCTGTCCACAAAATTATAGATTCAGTTCCTCCTCATATTCCATATGCCTGAACCCTGAGAGGAAAGAGCAAGCTGACAGTATTTTGGAAACCCATACATTGTGAAGGAATAACAGTGCTCTTCCAAGTTGAGGAAGTTCAACCCGTTACCTGCCAAAACAGTTGATTCTGATTCTTCACTCTCCCTCCATATGCCATTCCTATGTGTCTGGGTCTGGATGTAGACATAGCATGTAACGCATGGGCGATGGCATAGACAGCACTGTAGATACTGTAACTGTGCCCTGTCATACTCATTTCAAAAAATGATCCTGGAAGGTTCTCCAGCTTCTCTTCTCCTGTGCAAATCTTTCCCTCCACCTGGTCTGCAGTGATATCTGGGAACACACAATCAAAAGCCTGTTGCCAGAAGTCCCTGATAAAACCATCCCCATCTGTGTTGGAAGGGTTTCTGTGCTCAACATACTGATGAAATCCTGGTGGGTCACTGAAGTGAATTTCAAAGGCTATAGCACCATTGAATAGTCCCGAATCCCAGTTTCTTTGATAGACAAATGAAGTGAATTCAACCTCAGCTGTTGTTATCCAAACTTTACTTTTTACATTATTTGTCATATCGTGTTCTGATAGGTATGGAAGCCATTTAAAAAGTGCCATAGAATAAAAGTCTCCGTTGGCCACCACTACATTAGCCTTGCTGCTCATTATTTTATCATGTATTTTTGCCCCCTGTTGGAGCATATCTTTAATTTCAGAGATGAAACTAAAATTGGGAATTCTTTCTATGAAGGCAAAACAGATGCCATTTTGAGAAAACAATTGAAGTACTGTATGCACAAATCTTTCCCCATTGCCATTGTCCATTGCAGTGACCCCAATCCATGTCCACTTGAAATGCAGAAGCAAAGAGATAATTCCCTCATATTGAAGGTCTTCCTGGGCTGTCAACTGGTAGAAGGAAAGCCCTGGGTTTTTATCATTCATCACTGGAGCTGAGCCATAAATGAGCTAAAGAGGGAATGGAGGAAGGGACAAGACAAAATATAATTTCCAGAGTTATTTCAAACTATTTATGTGCATTATATGATGAATTCTGTTGGCCGCATGCTGTCTTTCATTTATTCAAAATAGACACATTCATATGAGCTGAAAACTGGGATAATTTCCCATTCCTGCTTGTTAAACATTTGATCTGATGAGTGGGGGCAGGCACTGTGTCATTTATTTATTTATTTAGATTTTGTGTGTGTCATTGCTGACTTTGGTAGGTCTTGTAGGTTGAATAAAATTGATGGGAGGGGCATATCTCGCCCCAATAAGAGGATTAGCTACCTGTACATTAGATATTATTTAGCTTTGTCAGAACTGTAAGTTCCGAATTTATTTTTCTACAGCTTCTTCTTTCTTATTCATGATGCACAGAACCCAGCCCAGAGCAAAACTGAGATTTCTGTCTCCTTTTTCCACGATACCTCCCACTTCTTTTATGAAACCATATTTCAATTGTGAACCAGCTGTTCACTACTATTACTCCTTTCAAGCAAATATTGATTGTTTCTGCTACTTAACACAACTTCATTATGTGTTTAATCTTCCCCAAACCCATTACTTTTGGGGGGTGGTGTGGTGAGGAGGGAGAAGGATTTTAGTGCCAGTTACCTGTGTATTTGAATCCTGAAACCTCCCCCCCACACACACACTGAATGCACATGCCTTCTTCGCTAAGTAGAAAATGCTGCATACCCAAACATAGCTGGTCCATTATCCCACCAGTGGACTTTGGGATATCAGTCTCCTGGAAAGGGGAGGGGGTTGAGATAGAGAATGAATTATTCTCCCCTCCCATGCAAATTTACTGCAAAGCAATGTTGTCATTAAAGTGCATAGTAGAAATGAAAGGCTGGATACTAGAAAGCTCCCTCTCCTACAAGGAATGCTTGGGATAACAGGATCTTTTCTGGAGTGGGGGACCTACACCCTGAATTGGTGCTGTGGACCTAGCCTCTTCTTTTCCACTTCGCAATCTAATAGAGGTATTGCCCATAAGTGTCTTACCTGTGGAATCTTATAGATATCCAAAATGGTTGCCACATAAAAGGAGATTTCAGAGTCGAGTCCTCCAATAACCCCTGTCAGATTATTTTCAGTATCACATACATAGTTGGGGACACATTTCTCCAGTTTGGATAAAAGTATCAGTGTGGCAAGATACGTCCTTCTTGCATTAGTATAGCTGTCATAGATATGGAAGCCCAAGGTGATATTGGGTAAAATGTGGGAGCATCCATTGATCTCCTTGACTGCAAATGTCAATGCCAGGATGTGCTGGTAAGCCTTCGGCACCACCCTAGAATGAGAGTTGCAGATTGTTTCAGAAGCACCTTCAACACTTGGAACATTTAAATATGTACTCAGAAGTTAATCATATTGAATTCAGTTAAGTCTACTACTGTGCTACTAGACTGCTAGTATGCTAAGAATTCTACAAGGAAGGCTCAAGTAGTATGTGGACCGAGAACTCCCAGAAGTGCAAGCTGGATTTCGAAGGGGCAGAGGAACCAGAGACCAAATATCTATTCAGAAGTTAATCATATTGAGTTCAGCTGGGTTTACTGCTAAGTTACTAGACTGTTAATCTATACATCCTGACCAAGAACTAAACCTAAAAGAGCACAATGGAGCTTGCTTTCCATTGTGGGATCAGTATATTTTCACTGTATTCAATATTTCTTAGTATATATTCCATAAATTGGAGTTTGTGTTACTCCCTTTATTCACAGTTGATTCATGTGAGTTTTCAGATCAGTATGTTATATTTAAATCAAAGATAACTGAGTTGACATTTGCAGCATCAGCCATTGTTCTGAAGCTGCTGCTCTGGGATTGATCATGAGAGGCTGAGTTCTTACACAAGTTCTTCAGGCAGTACTGGTGGAGGTTCCTCCATGAATGTTGCTGAAGTGGATAAGAAGCCACCATGGGAAACAATGCCACCGATGATGAAATCTCCTGGCTGATGATAGATGTGAAGTGGACGATGAGGACCTTGGAGCCTGCATTTTGCTATGTGAGCCTCACATATGTAAGGAAATAGTTCCAGCAGAAAGATTACTAAAATAACCATCCTTAATACAATACAATCTTCATTCTACACAGAGACCACTATTTTTCTGGCAATACTATGAGCAGCATCTCCAAGATGAAAATTGTCTAATTTGAATGGTAATTTAGTTTCCTGAGAGGTTGCAATTTGGGCGTCTCAAACTCAGACATTTGGATACCAGACCCTATCTATTCTGATTAGATTTATAGTATTCTTTGACAGTTATCACTGAACATCCACAAGGATTTTTGAGAAGCAGCAGCTTTAATTATAGTCTTAATAATCAAACAGGAAAGTAGTTATTCATTAAGTGCTAGGTATTCCCAGTGGAAATGCTGGAGAAAATGTGTTTGTCACATATTCAGAACTGTCACTTTTTAATTCCCTTTGGTTAGATAATAAGGGACCAGTGGTGTAGTGGTGAATTTTGAAGTTAGGAGCTCATCATAACAAACCCTGTAGCCAATTGGGACTCCAATATGTAGTGTGGTGTAGTTAGCATCTTGGAAATTGTTGGAGGAGACCTGAATCTATATCCCTGATCAGCCATGTGTCATGACTACAATCTATGCACAATTCTTACTTGGGAGTAAGCTCTGTTGAATTCCACTATTCTAATATCAAACAACAGTAAAAATTGGAAGCTTAGTTACTGCTTCATCAACTTCCGAAAGCAAGGAGCATCTTGTGCCCTGGAAGATGATGACAAATCTGCTGTTGTACAGCACAGCAAGGGAGAGTAGAGTTTGGAATTACCCAAGACAAGGGAAACCAACAAACCAATCATCCACCAGAAATAGTATATGATCCCTCTCTACACAATGCTCTTCTCTCCATCACACTGTCAATGTTCTGATAATGCTTCTTGCATTCTTATTCAACTCACAGATTAAGAAAAAGTAGAGTACAAAGCATGTTCTTTGTAGGGGAAAAATTCTTGTTTTGCCCTCCAGTACCTCTAGTCAAAATGAAGTCAGGGAGCCTCAGTTTCAAATCCTAGCCATAGTAACTAATGCTGTATTAGGTGGTCCAATCCATCACATACAACTCAACACACTCAACTTCCCATTCCCTTATGTTTCTGTCTCTAAAGTCTCAATGGCTGCTCCAGTGCTTAATCAACAAGTCGTCAACACCTGTACTGTACTTGAGCCTATTCTAGCTCGCCCGCTCATGCCAGAATCCAAAACAGACCCAGAGCCACATGTGCCAGAGCCCAAAACAGAGCTTGAGGCACCCAAAACAGAGTTCGAAACAGAGCCAGAGCCGATCGTGCACATACATTTTTTTTTTTACCCTCCCCCAACCCGGACATTTGCTTAAAATTGTAAAAAAAAATCGCCCAGATGGGCATGTAGGCGCCCAAAAGGACATGTCTGGGATTTCCTGGACATATGACAACTAACCCTATGACCATTGCAGAAACTAGGTCTAGGAGGGGGAAATATCCTTTCCATACAACCAGATTCAAGCTACTGAAGGCCTCATATGCCCCTCTGTCCAGAGGTTCTTCATCATGAGTTTATTTGTGGCATTATTTCAATACCCTTTATTATCATATAATAAATGTTTCTCTTGAACCTCAATGCAATGAATTTCTTTTTTTAAAAAAATAAATATTAGTTTTCCAATACACCCACAATAATCGCCAAATTATAACAATAACAATTAATTCTCCAATTATACAATTATCAAAGCCCCAATAAATCTCCAGTTAAAGTGGCTCCCCACATGATAGTTTGGGTGTGTTTCCGATCTTATATCACAGTGTTTCATAATCTAAATTAATGTCAGTTACATTTCAGTTACAATAATAATCCTTTAGTCAACAGCTACATAATTAATGATTTCCATTTGTGATGTTACAATATATAAATTTATAAAGCTTCAAGTGAGGAACTCAAACTATTATCTTTATTCTGCCCTGCATGTGAAAACTGTTATATCCATGGAGATTCCTTCTGTCCATATAGTGTGTTGTCTCTTTCACTTCCCAGCTGTTGTTTTCTCCCATCAGGGCTTGGGGCAGAACTGAATCTTGAAGTTTCTCAGAGGTCTTATCTCTCCATCCCTTGCTTCGATGTCTCAGAACAGGGAACAGTCTGCTCAGGGCCATCTTTACCATATGCGCTGCCGGGGTGCAAAAATCTGCCCAGCGGCCCCAAATTTAGTTTAGCCACCCCCAAATTAACTTTTATTGAGCTTTTTGGGGGAGGGGGGAGCCAAAGTTGTTGACCTTTACCTGTAACAATGCAGCGGAAATAGTTGCTTTTCTTTCCTGACTCTTTGGGAGTATTTGGTGCTATGGAGTAACAGATCGATTGGGGGGGGGGGGACTTTCGCTCCATTGCTTTTAACTGTCACCGATCGAGAGTGACCATATACAGTAGGTATACCCTCAGAATTTGGAGCCCAGGTGCCCCACACCCCTTGGAACCCTGAGGAAAGACGCCCCTGAGTCCGCTAAAACACATTCTGTCTCACTAGTAAAACATGCCACCATTTTCCCCTCAGCCTAGGAAAAGGTGGGCAATTTCTGAACATGCTGAAGATTTAATACTCCTTTCCAACTCCCAGAATCTCTGCAGCATTATTTTCACAGCCTCCAAATTCTTTTCCTTCCACAAGAGATTTATGGCCGAATTAAACTTTATCTTAGATTACATTCCATCAGTAGCACACATAAATCTCAGTCTCTTTTTCCTTGTTTGTTGGTTTTAAGCAGAGGTGAGGAGGATTACTCTGTCCTTCCAATAGTCATGAAGTGCTTTTGCACTCAGCGAATCCCTGCCTCCCATATTCCATGCAAAAGCCAGGTACCAAGATGAACTGTGAGTGAAGCCCATTTCCCCTGTCCCTGTGGGCACTTTGCAAGGATGATTTACCCTCTGTCATCCTTGTTTTTCATTCACTGACGATCACCAGCTGTTGTGGGGGATGCCTCCATTAAGGCAGTTGGGACCATAAGCCTAATGCAATGAACTTCTGATTGCATCCTTCACTTCTTTATTTCGTAGTGTGTAGATGAATGGATTCAGCAATGGAGTAACAATTGTGTTCAAGATGTTGACAATTTTGGTCATTTCTAGGGATGTCCGTTTAGAAGGTTTGACAAAAAGAAAGATGGTGGAGCCATACCAAACGAGCACTACAGCAAGATGGGACGAGCATGTGGAGAAGGCTTTTTGTTGACTTTGTACAGAAGGGATGCGTAGGATAGTGGTGATAATGCATATGTAGGAAAGAAAGGTGATCAGACAGGAGCCCAATATGACAATGATGGATATTACAAAAGCTGCCATCTCAATGTCATAGGTATTGGTACAGGAAAGAACTATCCAGGAATCAATGTTGCAGTAGAAGTGATTGATCACACTGGGCCCACAGAAAGACAATCTGGTGATTAGGAAGGCTGGTATAGAAATAATGAGGAAACCACATAGCCAGGAGCCAGCTGCCAGCTTCCTGGAGAGCTGGTTGTCCATGATGGTGCTATAGTGCAGGGGATCACATATGGCCAAATATCGGTCATAAGCCATGACAGACAGCAGGAAGTATTCTGTGCATCCAAAGGAAAACACAAAGTACAGCTGAAGGATGCAGCCAGTGAAAGAGATGCTTCTGCTCCTCCCCAGAAAGATGGCAAGAGTCTTAGGGATAGAAGCTGTAGTGTACCATATTTCTAGGAAGGAGAGATTACATAGGAAGAAATACATGGGAGTATGGAGACGACGATTTGCTATTACCAGAATGATAATGGCCACATTTCCCAGCAGTGACATCACATACATGATAAGAAAGAGCATGAAGATGGACATCTGTAAATACTGAGATCCCGGGAACCCAAGAAGGATGAATTCCATCACTTTTGTTCCATTTTGCGATCCTTCATTTGTATTTCCCATCAATCTTCTTTTAACTGCTCGAACAAATAGCCAAATTAACAGATTCTTTATCCACCAGGAAATGATACAATATTATATTATGTGATGGTGTGTGTGTGTGTGTGTATCTCCAACATGAATCTTCCCCTGCACCTTTCCCATCAACCTGTTATCTGTCAGGACTCCCCCCCCCCCCAATACTCTGACAGGGGCTTTTTTAAAGCTGGAAATTGCCCAAACTGAGTTCCTCAACAAACGAAACAAAAGGGTAGTGATATAATAGCAAAATACAAAGTCACACAGAAATATATCACCAAGGGCAACTGCTTCACAATAAGGAATATAAACAAGCAAACAAATAAATTCCAAAAGTAGTCTTTTTCTTTACAATCACTCGTGTATTTGATAGAAGCAACATCAACTCTATTTGCAAATAGAATGCTGTAGGGCCTCTTTTTGTTCTTCCCATGGGAGATATGTATATAAAGACAGATTTGCCCATTTCTCTAAACTAATGATTGTATACTGCATAGTCTTCATGGTGCAGCTCCATGATTAAGCTCCTCTGTGGGAAGACCAGAAAAGCATCTGGGAGCTAAGTTCCAGATGTATATATGAATATATCATTATTTCATGGGGTAAATCAGTTAATGTACTATATACATAATAGTATTACGATAGCCATAGCCATTCTAAGAGAATGAGGGAGTCATTCATACTGAAATCCAGCACCTTTTTTTCTAGAAAAATATCACTGACTCTCACTATCTTGTAAGGTGAAAAGATCCTTCTTCATTGTTGTTATCTGCTAACGAAATACTTTCCAAATGGAGGCTCACCCAGTACCCTCACTGATTTATTTATTACTTGCTTTTGACTTCTTTTTAGACCTCACTTTATCACCTTTTTCTACTGATATCATTAAACAGACCAATTGTGTGTGTTCCCTAAGTGGGCTATGATTATAAAGTTTTGTTCCATGTTACTATATTGTGAGCCTAAACAATTGGTGGGACAACAAGAATAGCTTTCCCATTGGACCTTAGTCACTGGAAGGCTGACACAGGGGGAAGGTACTCTTGAGGTGTTTGGGTCTCATGTTGCTTAGGACACTAGTGGCTGCTTGCTCTACCAGTTGCATATTCTGGACTATCTTCAAGGGCAGTCCCATATGGAATGAGTCACAATACTCTACTTGGGAGGTTACTACAGCAGGGGTTATCGATCCTAGGTTATTCCAGTCTAGGAATGGTGGTAGCCAGCAAACCAGCTGCACCTGCCCATAGTCATGCCAAACCACTGAACCCACCTGAGCTGCATGGAGTACCTCAGGCTACATGTGTTCTCCTTCCAATTGATAGGTTAAATTAGAATTTGATTTTTAAAAGCCTCTGTCAACAATGATTTCAACATTATGCATATGCCTCTAAAAAGAAGGAAAGAATATCATTTTTAATTCTCTGTATGAGGTACATCATCACATATATGATGTTGTCCACAAAGTAAAACAATAAAACTTAGTGTAGAACAATAAATAAAACCTATAAGCTTTAAAACACAAAGTATCATGAAAGTGAGATCACTGCCCCTCCCAACACACAAACAAACACACTACAAAACACCACACGCAGCACAGAACCAAAATGTGCACAATAAAACCACCAACCATGCCACAGGAACTTAAAAACAAAATCTTAAAAGGTCTTGAAAAATAAAGCATGTGAATGATATTCTAGAATAAAAAAATTCCTGTTGTTTAAATTGCTATAAAGTAGTATTGGAGGGAGGGGAAAATGTGTTCCTGCCATAATATGATGAAGTTGAACACTTATACAGTATATACAAACTGACTTTCATAACGTACTCTTTACTTATCCATCACAAAATGATATGTTCAATTTCACTAATTTATTTTTAATGCAGTAGTCACACACACACACACACACACAATTTGAGACTACAATGGAGGGGTTCATGCCATTAACATTCATATCACTTCTAGCTCACATCACTTCTAATCAAATACTTTGTCTTTCTAAATGGGCAAGGGCCCCATTTTCTGTCTCATACAGATCCACATCCTTTGTTCCCTTTAATGGCCCCTTGCCTTATCAGGAAGCTGGAACAGCTTCAGGAGAATACATAAAGTTGAATTCTCTCAAAGTTTATATTCCGAAACACACTCGAAAATAGAGCCACTTACCAACTATTTACTGCTCTCTTTGTATCAATTTACTTATAATATATACTATTCTTCCACTGTTACTATTTTCAATGAGTAATTGGCTGTCCTATTCTTTCTACTCACCCAGTTAAAAATTCAGGTAAGGATGTTGTCCTGCACAGCTGTTTGTAACTGAAATTAATGTAGTTGAATAAGCAATATTTATCTTATTAAAACCATGATGCCTTTGATAGGGGTAGATTTGATAGGGGAAAATATACCCCTATCAAATCTTAAACAGCTATGGAGGAAAAAGAAATCCCTTAGATAACTTAAGCTTTGCTGTGTTCCCACAGATCCTTCAACACAGAGAGTCTAGGAATACACCAAGGGATTTGAAGGACAGACCAAGTATCTAGGTGCAATTCTGAGCAATCTGTCACTTAAGGTATAATTCAATCCCATTGAAGTGGACTTTTTAATGCATCTTGAACACTCAATTTGTTTGAATTGCATATAATTCCCTGGTGCACTATTAAAAATCCTTGCAGAGGGAAAACACAGGAGCAGGAGCAAACTTGAACAAATGGTAACCACTAGGGGAGATGTTTTCAACCTTTTTGACTCCAAGGCCCCCTTGAGCAACTATATTCTTTGTGTGGCACCTGCCTTAAGGGGGTGACCAGGTTGAAACACAACGACTCCCCTTCCTGCCAAAAATGAATGAATAAAATAGCATATTAACTTAATTAACAGTACAGCAGACCATCTAATGCCCAAGACCCAGCTATTCAATAAGTAGTAGGTGAAAAAACCAACCCACCCAGAGGTGGATCTGCCAAAGATTCCTACATGGCAATTAAATCTTTCAACTAATCCATTAGTTTCAGGGTGGTAAGGTTTGATGTTAAATGCTTAATACCACACACTTCCCATAGTCTATTCATTAGTCTTGATGTGAAAGAAGAACCCAAGTCAGTGACTATTTCCCTGGCAAAGCCCAACCTACTCATATAGTTAATTAAAGAGGTTGTCACCATTTCCATTTCAATATTTTGCAACGGAATGGCTTCTGGATATTTGGTTGCGTAATCCACTATGGTGAGGATGTATCTGTTTCCCCGCCTGCTGGCTCTAAGCAATGGCCCTATCAGGTCCACCCCTAACCATTGAAAAGGGGTTGATATGATAGGCAAGGGGCACAATTTGGCTTTTGTTTTGTCTTGACCGGTGCCTCTTTGACATATGTCACAGGCTTGACAGTATTGTTTAATTTGTTTCCCCATGCCTTTTTGTTTTGTACATGTAATACCCATATGCGCTCCAAATACACTATTGTGAGCATGCTGCAGGATTTTGCCCAGGTATTCATGTGGGATTACTAACTGTCTTCTCCCTTCTTAACCCCGCCTGGATGGTGGGGCAAGGACTTCTTGATCTCTAAACTCAGGAAAGCATTTTAAATCTATCTTCATTTGATTCTGCCCATCGGTGTTATTACTATTATTTCAATTTTCCAAAACCGTTAATTCCAACCGTCTCATCTCTAACTGAAACTACTGCTATTCCCTTTCCTGCTCAGCCCTCAATTTTTGTTTTTCCAATTCTTGCTCAAGCCTCAATTTTTCTTTTTCTAATTGTTATACAGCTCTAAATTTTTCTTTTCCCAATTCTTGTTCAGTTCTATTTTTCTCAAGCTCTAATTTCAAGTTATATTCTTGTACTAATTTCCACTTTTCAAAATCCTCTGAGAACTATGGAACTTCTCCTTCAGGTGGGGTTTTAGTCATCTCTTCTATTTTCGTTTCCTCCCCCTGGGGATTCCCATTCTCTTCTCCAGAGCTTTCGTATGGGTTTTCTCTCACGGGGTGCTTGGTCTTCTTGGGGGGCATTATGTGTGAGTCAGTATTTTCACTAATTAGTTAAATAAATAAGAGAATTTTACTCTCAAGACTGTTCCTCCTGGCTTGGATTTTCAAGACCCCGGTCCCAAAGTATAGCTTTAGGTTTTTGCCTCTAACCTTTCAAGCTTACTTCCACTGACCCTGAGCCTTAGCCTCTGCCAGAACAGTCTTTTGAGATCTCTTGCTCTTTATTGTGCTCTCAGCCTCACCGCAATCTGGGCTTTACCTCAATCACACCCTCGGGCCAGGTAATCACTTTACCAATTTTTCCTTTCCCCTCTCCAAGTGTATTGCTTTCCCTCACAGACTTATTGAATTCACCATTTATTGACCCCTGTGCCACCACTTTATTTCTCACTGCCACCACCCAGGCCCTACCTGGTACAATACTGAGTCCAGTCAGGGTTAAATTGGAACATAAACTTCTATTTATTTATTGCAGTTTAACATTCGTGTGGTTTCATAAATAGTATCAGTCAATTGCACTCATGGGGTGCCTATCCAGACCTATAACTTCCACCACCTGCTCTCACTCACTAAACCACCTCTCAGATATTTACTTGTCTTCCTAGCCCCTAACTCCTCCTGATTCAGCTTATTTCGCTACACTAATTCAACCGACCCACAGACTCTGCTGTTGGCTACATGGGCCTCCTGGCAGCTGTCAGTTTCACAGTGGTTTTTCTTGCCAGGAAGTTACCTGACAGTTTCAATGAAGCCAAGTTTATAACTTTCAGCATGTTGGTCTTTTGTAGTGTTTGGTTATCTTTTGTTCCAAGTTACACTAAAGGCAAATATATGGTAGCAATGGAGATCTTTTGTATCTTAGCCTCTAGTGCTGGATTGTTAGGTTGCATTCCCCCCCCCCCCCAATTTGTTATATTGCTTTGTTAAGACCTGACTTGAACAACAGGGAAATGCTAACAAGAAGAAAAGAATAAAGCACTGAATTTAAGTTCTTTGCTATGCATTTTAATCAAGAGGTTTGCAAGTGTGTGTGCTTTGTATTTGTGTGTCAAGCAGATTTTTAAAATTTCTCTCATCTTCATCAGCTTTATATTAACCTGATTCAAAATACTAATCTGTTTTTTATTATTATTGTACAAGAACATGTAGGCATGAAAAGCTAGTAACAGGGGCGAAGTAATGATAGAGTTGAGGGACGTGGGTGGCGCTGTGGGTAAAAGCCTCAGCGCCTAGGGCTTGCCGATTGAAAGGTCGGCGGTTCGAATCCCCGCGGCGGGGTGCGCTCCCGTTGTTCGGTCCCAGCACCTGCCAACCTAGCAGTTCAAAAGCACTCCCGGGTGCAAGTAGATAAATAGGGACCACTTACTAGCGGGAAGGTAAACGGCGTTTCCGTGTGCGGCTCTGGCTCGCCAGAGCAGCAATGTCACGCTGACCACGTGACCCGGAAGTGTCTCTGGAAAGCGCTGGGCGCACAACCCTAGAGTCTGTCAAGACTGGCCCGTACGGGCAGGGGTACCCTTACCCTTACTAATGATAGAGCTGGAGAATAAAATAATAACATCAAACCAGTGTATCATACAATAATCTTGCTTCCCTGAATAGTAAATGGCATTCAGATACTTCTACCATAACAAATAATGATAATGAGAAACTAGCTATGAGGAGATCCCTCCCTGTTGATATATTCAAAGAAGGGAAATCAATCTGCATTTAAATTGTGAGCCCAGGCACAATGAATCCATGAGGGGTTTGGTGAACACACAGTGGATACATAAAATACGTCCAAGGACTGTGCTGGGATCAAATAAGGCCACAACTTTATTGATTTTTTTTGCAGGTTTGGGCATAGGATATGTATCTAGTAATCAACCAGACTGCCCACTGATTTATGGATAGTAGATTCCACCCCCAAGGGCCCTTCCTACTTTGTATATTGAGTGTAAACCTGTCCCTACACTTGTCCCATCAACTTGCTATATGCAAGGCCTTTTAGACAGAATACACTTGTTTTCTTGTAAGGCAGGTAGCTGCTGTGGAAAGAGCTTTCTTCATTATGATTCTCTGCTAACAAACCACTCTCCCAGTGGAGAGTATCTCACCCAACACTCTGTTGATTCCTGAACCTATTTCCCATGGCAAAGGATATCTGGAGATGCGATGATCAAGACCAAGAAAAGAAATCCAGAAATAATAAGAGGACAAGTATGGATGAGCAACAAAATATAGTAGGGGCTAAATTCTGAAACAGTATAAACAGGATCAAGTGTGACTGTCCCAATAAAATCAAGAGCACACATAACCATGAATACACAAGGTTCAAGTGAAGCTTCGAGAGTGTTTTTAAAATATAATGTACATACTGTAAACCTAAGGGCAAGGACTTTATTACTGCTGATCTTTGCTGGGAGCCTTGTGGATGAAAAAGGAAGCTTAAAATGCTTCAGTTACCAAACAAACACACATGATTATTCCACTAGAACTACTGCTTCATATATTTAAAATGAGAAATAAAGCTAGGGCTCAACAACTTTGTCTGGATTTTCACTTTTGGGAATATGGCAACCCTAATAAAGCAGTGATGAACTAATGCTGCGTTAGGTGGCCCATTCCATCATATACAACTCATCACACTCAGCTTCCCATTTCCTTGTGTTTCTGTCTCTAAACTACTCAAGGGCTGCTCCAGTGCTTAATCAATCAGTTTTCAACCCCTGCACTGTGCTTGAGCCTATTCTAGCTTGCCTGCCCATGCCAGAATCCAAAACAGACCCGGAGCCACATGTGCCAGAGCCCAAAATAGAGCCTGAGGCACCCAAAACAAAGCTCAAAACAGAGACAGAGCCAGTCGTGCACACACATTTTTTTTTACCCTCCCCCAACCCGGTGATTGGCTTAAAATTGTAAAAAAATTGCCCAGGTGGGCATGTAGGCGCCCAAAAGGACACGTCCAAGATTTCCTGGATGTATGGCAACTAACCCTATGACCATTGCGGAAACTAGGTCTAGGAGGGGGGATATCCTTTCCATACACCCAGATTCAAGCTACTGAAGGCCTCATATGCCCCTCTGTCCAGAGGTTCTTCACCATGAGTTTATTTGTGGCATTATTTCAATACCCTTTATTATCATATAATAAATGTTTCTCTTGAACCTCAATGCAATGAACTTCTTTTTTTAAAAAAAAAAAAATATTTTTATTAGTTTTCCAATACACCCACAATAATCGCCAAATTATAACAATAACAATTAATTTGCCAATTATACAATTATCAAAGCCCCAATAAATTTCCAATTAAAGTGGCTCCACACATGATAGTTGGGGTGCATTTCCAATCTTATATCACTGTGTTCCATAATCTTAATTAATGTCAGTTACATTTCAGTTACAATAATAATCCCTCAGTCAACAGCTACATAATTAATGATTTCCATTTGTGATGTTACAATATATACATTTATAAAGCTTCAAGTGAGGAACTCAAACTATTATCTTTATTCTGCCCTGCATGTGAAAACTGTTATATCCACGGAGATTCCTTCTTTCCATATAGTGTGTTGTCTCTTTCACTTCCCAGCTGTTGTTTTCTCCCATCAGGGCTTGGGGCAGAACTGAATCTTGAAGTTTCTCAGAGGTCTTATCTCTCCATCCCTTGCTTTGATGTCTCAGAACAGGGAACCGTCTGCTCAGGGCCGTCTTTAGCATATGTGCCGCCAGGGTGCAAAAATCTGCCCAGCGGCCCCAAATTTAGTTTAGCCACCCCCAAATTAACTTTTATTGAGCTTTTTGGGGGAGGGGGGAGCCAAAGTTGTTGGCCTTTTTTGGGGGAGGTGAACTCAAAGTTGGGGGGGGGGAATAGCTCGCCTGTAACAACGACGCAGCAGAAATAACTGCTTTTGTTTCTTGACTCTTTGGAAGTATTTGGTGCTGCAGAGTATTATAGCGACGGAGGGGGGATGGGGACTTTCGCTCCATTGCTTTTCACTGTCACTGATCGAGAGTGACCATATACAGTAGGTATACATTTGGCGCACCCCAGAATTTGGTGCCCAGGTGCCCCACACGCAACCCTGAGTAAAGACGGCCCTGAGTCTGCTAAAACACATTCTGTCTCACTAGTAAAACATGTCACCATTTTCCCCTCAGCCTAGGAAAAGGTGGGCAATTTCTGAACATGCTGAAGATTTAATACTCCTTTCCAACTCGCAGAATCTCTGCAGCATTATTTTCACAGCCTCCAAATTCTTTTCCTTCCACAAGAGATTTATGGCCGAATTAAACTTTATCTTAGATTACATTCCATCAGTAGCACACATAAATCTCAGTCTCTTTTTCCTTGTTTGTTGGTTTTAAGCAGAGGTGAGGAGGATTACTCTGTCCTTCCAATAGTCATGAAGTGCTTTTGCACTCAGCGAATCCCTGCCTCCCATATTCCATGCAAAAGCCAGGTACCAAGATGAACTGTGAGTGAAGCCCATTTCCCCTGTCCCTGTGGGCACTTTGCAAGGATGATTTACCCTCTGTCATCCCTCTCCCCATCTGACTCTCTTCCGAAGAAAATCTTATCTCAATTAAATCCATGTAGCTGGTATATTTGGCAGTATGTTTTTGCAACCCTTTTGCATCACGTACCTGTACTTTAAAGCCAATTAAATACAGTGGTACCTCGGGTTACATATGCTTCAGGTTACATACGCTTCAAGTTACAGACTCAGCTAACCCAGAAATAGTACCTTGGGTTAAGAACTTTGCTTCAGGATGAGAACAGAAATCCTGCTCCGGTGGCACAGCGGCAGCAGGAGGCCCCATTAGCTAAAGTGGTGCTTCACGTTAAGAACACTTAAGTTAAGTCAAGTTAAGAATGGACCTCTGGAACGAATTAAGTACTTAACTCGAGGCACCACTGTATCCCATTAAATGGAGAACCTCTGCTTCTTAATGGCGTCACAGGAGGGATTTCGCCAGGTGAAGTGCTTTTGCACTCAGTGCCTCCCTGCCTCCCATATTCCATTCAAAAGCCAGGTACCAAGATGAACTGTGAGTGAAGCCCATTTCCCCTGTCCCTGTGGGAGTTTGCAAGGATGATTTACCCTCTGTCATCCTTGTTTTTCATTCACTGACGATCACCAACTGTTGTGGGGGATGCCTCCATTAATGCAATTGGGACCGTAAGCCTAATGCAATGAACTTCTGATTGCATCCTTCACTTCTTTATTTCGTAGTGTGTAGATGAATGGATTCAGCAATGGAGTAACAATTGTGTTCAAGATGTTGACAATTTTGGTCATTTCTAAGGATGTCCGTTTAGAAGGTTTGACATAGAGAAAGATCGTGGAGCCATACCAAATGAGCACTACAGCAAGATGGGACGAGCATGTAGAGAAGGCTTTTTGTTGACCTTGTACAGAAGGGATGTGTAGGATAGTGTTGATAATGCATATGTAGGAAAAAAAGGTGATCAGACAGGAGCCCAATATGACAATGATGGATATTACGAAAACTGCCATCTCAATGTCATAGGTATTGCTACAAGAAAGAACTATCCAGGAATCAATGTTGCAGTAGAAGTGATTGATCACACTGGGCCCACAGAAAGACAATCTTGTGATTAGAAAGGCCAGTATAGAAATAATGAGGAAACCACATAGCCAGGAGCCAGCTGCCAGCTTCCTGGAGAGCTCGTTGTCCATGATGGTGCTATAGTGCAGGGGATCACATATGGCCAAATATCGGTCATAAGCCATGACAGACAGCAGGAAGTATTCTGTGCATCCAAAGGAAAACACAAAGTACAGCTGAAGGATGCAGCCAGTGAAAGAGATGCTTCTGCTCCTCCCCAGAAAGATGGCAAGAGTCTTAGGGATATAAGCTGTAGTGTACCATATTTCTAGGAAGGAGAGATTACATAGGAAGAAATACATGGGAGTATGGAGACGACGATTTGCTATTACCAGAATGATGATGGCCGCATTTCCCAGCAGTGACATCACATACATGATAAGAAAGAGCATGAAGATGGACATCTGTAAATACTGAGATCCCGGGAAGCCAAGAAGGATGAATTCCATCACTTTTGTTCCATTTTGTGATCCTTCATTTGTATTTCCCATCAATCTTCTTTTAACTGCACGGACAAATAGCCAAAATAACAGATTCATTATCCAGCAGGAAATGATACAATATTATATTATGTGATGGTGTGTGTGTGTGTGTGTGTGTGTGTGTGTATCTCCAACATGAACCTGCCCCTGCACCTTTCCCATCAACCTGTTATCTGTCAGGACTCCCCCCCCCCAAATACTCTGACTGGGGCTTTTTTAAAGCTGGAAATTGCCCAAACTGAGTTCCTCAACAAACGAAACAAAAGGGTAGTGATATAATAGCAAAATGCAAAGTCACACAGAAATATATCACCAAAGGCAACTGCTTCACAATAAGGAATATAAACAAACAAACAAATAAATTCCAAAAGTAGTCTTTTTATTTACAATCACTCGTGTATTTGATAGAAGCAACATCAACTCTATTTGCAAATAGAATGCTGTAGGGCCTCTGTTTGTTCTTCCCTTGGGAGATATGTATATATAGACAGATTTGCCCATTTCTCTAAACTAATGATTGTATACTGCATAGTCTTCATGGTACACCTCCATGATTAAGTCCCTCTGTGGGAAGAAATGCTGATTGTACCAGAAGAGCATCCGGGAGCTGAGTTCCAGATATATATATGAATATATGATTATTTCATGGGGTAAATCAGTTAATGTACTATATACATAATAGTATTAAGATCATCATCGCCATTTGAAGAGAATGAGGGAGGCATTCATAGTGAATTCCAGCACCTCTTTTTCTAGAACAATATCACCGACTCTCACTATCTTGTAAGGTGAAAAGATCCTTCTTCATTGTGGCTATCTGCTAACAAAATACTTTCCAATGGAGGCTCACCCAGTACCCTCACTGATTTATTTATTACTTGCTTTTGACTTCTGTTTAAACCTCACTTTATCTACCTTTTTCTGTCAGTATCATTAAACAGCCCAATAGTGTGTGTGTTCCCTAAGTGGGTTATCACTATAGATAAGGTTTTGTTCCATGTTACTATTGGGATAGCCTTCCCATTGGACCTTAGTCACTGGAAGATTGATACAGGGGGAAGGTACTCTGAGGTGTTTGGGTCTCATGTTGCTTAGGACACTAGTGGCTGCTTGCTCCACCAGTTGCATCTTCTGGACTATCTTCATGGGCAGTCCCATATGGAGTGAGTCACAATACTCTACTTGGGAGGTTACTCCGGCAGGGATTGATCCTAGATTATTCCAATCTAGGAATGGTGGTAGCCAGCAAACTAGCTGCACCTGCCCATAGTCATGCCAAACCACTGAACCCCCCTGAGCTGCATGGAGTACCTCAGGTTACATGCCTTCTCCTTTCAATTGATAGGTTTAATAAAGTTGGATTAGAATTCGATTTTTAAAAAGCCTCTGTCAACAATGATTTCAACATTATGCATATGCCTCTAAAAAGAAGGAAAGAATATCATTTTTAATTCTCTTTATGAGGTACATCATCACATATATGATGTTGTCCACAAAGTAAAACTATAAAACTTAGTATAGAACAATAAATAAAGCCTATAAGCTTTAAAACACAAAGTATCATGAAAGTGAGATCACTGCTCCTCCAAACACACAAACAAATCACTACAAAACACCACACTCAGCACAGAACCAAAATGTGCACAATAAAACCACCAACCATGCCACAGGAACTTAAAAACAAAATCTTAAAAGGTCTTGAAATATAAAGAAAGCATGTGAATGATATTCTAGAATAAAAAATTTCCCGTTGTTTAAATTGCTATAAAGTAGTATTGGAGGGAGGGGAAAATGTGTTCCTGCCATAATATGATGAAGTTGAACACTTATACAGTATATACAAACTGACTTTCATAACGTACTCTTTACTTATCCATCACAAAATGATATGTTCAATTTCAGTAATTTATTTTTAATGCAGTAGTCTCTCTCTCTCTCTCTCTCTCACACACACACACACAGACACACACACATTACTTGAGATTACAATGGAGGGGTTTATGCCATTCACATTCACATTCAAATCACTTCTAGCTCACACCACTTCTAATCAAATACTTTGTCTTTCTAAATGGAGAAGGTGCCCCATTTTCTGTCTTGTACAGATCCACATCCTTTGTTCCCTTTCATGGCCCATTGCCTTATCAGGAAGCTGGAACTGCTTCAGGAGAATACAAAAAGTTGAATTCTCTCAAAGTTTATATTCCGAAACACACTGGAAAATAGAGCCACTTACCAACTATTTACTGCTCTCTTTGTATCAATTAACTTAAAATATATACTATTCTTCCACTGTTACTATTTTCAACAACTAATTGACTGTCTTATTCTTTCTACTCACCCAGTTAAAAATTCAGGTAAGGATGCTGTCCTGCACAGCTGTTTGTAACTCAAATTAATTTAGTTGAATAAGAAATATTTATCTTATTAAAAGCCATGTAGAATCGTAGAATCATAGAATCACAGAGTTGGAAGAGACCACAAGGGTCATCGAGTCCAACCCCCTGCCAAGCAGGAAACACCATCAGAGCACTCCTGACGTCTCCTTTAAGATTTCACCTCAGCTTTGAAAATATAACCCTATCAAGTCTTAAACACCTATGGAGGAAAAAGAAATCCCTTAGATAACTTAAGCTGTGCTGTGTTCCCACAGGCCCTTCAACATAGAGAGTCTAGGAATACACCAAGGGATTTGAAGGACAGACCGAGCATCTGGGACCAATTCTAAGCAATCTGTCACTTAAGGTATAATTCACACCCATTGGGGTGGACTTTTTCTTTAATACATCTTGAACATCCAATTTGTGTGAATTGCATATAATTCCCTGGTGCACTATTAAAAATCCTTGCAGGGGGGAAACACTATTGGTGCAGGAATAAATTGCAACCACTAGGGGAGAAGTTTTTCAACCTTTTGAATCTAAGGCTCCCTTGACCAACTACATTCTTTCTGTGGCACCTGCCTTAAGGGGGTGACCAGGCTGAAAACGAAAACGAATAAAATATTAGGTTAACTTAATTTACAGTACAGCAGACCATCTAATGCCCATGACCCAGCTATTCAATAAGTAGTAGGTGAAAAAACCAACCCACCCAGTGGTGGATCTACCAAAGATTCCTACATGGCCCTGAAGCGACAAATAAGTCACAATGAGGGCTTCCGGGTTGGCGCGCCTGGCAATGGCGGACCTCCTTCGTCTCGGAGGAGACTGCTCTCTGAAAAGAAGGGTCTGACCGCCTACGGCGAGGTGGAGACCCGTTAAAAACCACGGTCGGAGGAAGACCGTGGACTTGGGATCCGGCTGGTGCCAGTAGCGCCTCCCTTACTCGCGGGGAGACCCGGTTACGGGCTCCGGAGCGACGTGGGGTGAGTGGCGCGGCACTTTGGATCGATCGCTGTTTTCGGGGAGTGAAGCCGCACAGCTGCTGTCAGGAAGCGCTAACTTTTCCTGTGGACATTTGGACTAAAGAAACTCTCGTAAGTAAACGGAAATTGGATTATAAATTACTGAAATTCGGCATCAGATGGAAGGTTAAAACAGGAAGCCCATCTTCCACTTTGTAGAAAGATCAAGGCAAAAGTGTGAGAACTGGAGCCTCTAAAAAGTACTTCACAAGGAAACAAATCTGTCACCTAAGCCCTTTAAACCCCCCCTCGGAAGCAGGGAAGAGGGGGAGATTGCTTTAACAGTTTATAGTCCTGCAGAGCAGGGTACTTTGAACTTATTTTTTACCATCTCGAGCCCGGGACCGGGCGGCCAAAACAAGAAAAAGAATCTTTATAACAAGAAATAAATTACTAAGAATTATTAAGAAGAAAAGGATTAAGAGAGAACTGAATCTTTTGCTTACTGTTTGGGAAAGGAAAAAAGGAGTTAAATGACAATTGTTTTTGAAAGGTGGATGAAAAATAACTAAAGGAAACTGTAATCAGGTGGCTGTGGAAAGTTACAGAAACTTATGTTGGATTGTTACAAATGTTACACTTTTGGATAGAAACTTTCACACAGGCTACAACTTTACAGACTAAATAAGCATCTGACCTTGACAGTAAGATAACATTGAAAGAACAGACTTGGGAACATGGAGGGAAGAATAGCAGCTCTGTTTGAGCAATTTCAAAAAAAACTGTCTATTTTGGAATTTGGCATCTCTGATTTGAAGGAAAATGTGCACAGCCTGGCTCAAGAAGGGAAAAAAATTATTAAACTCGGCCCAAGGACTGGAATTAAACCAACAAGGAAGGACAACTGACAAGAATATGGATCAAACAGAACAGGTTCCGTCTTTACAAGAGGAATCTCTGGTGGAAAATACAGTAATAGAGCCTCAAGTTGATGGACAAAAAGTGGACTATGAGAGTAAAGAGTTTAAAGGACAGATCTGGAAAAGGAGTGCCATGTATGGACTTGCATAGCTGTGTACTGCCACATACCCTTCTCGTTGGAAATCATGTTTTCTGAGCATGCAGTGCAGTCATAACAACAGAGTGGTTTGCCTTCTTGAACTATCTTGCTCTGTCCAATATGGCAGCTTTCAACACATATGGAACGTGGTGGCACCTATTCATAAAAAAATGTATGAGTCCAACCATACTTACCTCAGGAATCCAGGCTTCCTACAGCTCTGGTCTCCTTTTATAGCTTGGTTGCAGACCAAGGGAGCACAATTTACCCTCTGTTATGTTCCCTGGCTGTACTCCTAGGAGCTAGTCAAGAGAGCTGATTGGCTCTCAGAGCAAGCAGAGGCCCAAGTCCTGCCAGCCAGGAAGGAGACCGGTTTCCAGCTGCTTACTGCAATAAATGAGCAACTCTGTCTCCTGTGGAGAAACACTAAACCTGAATATGTACAGAATGAGTCCTTTAAAAGAGGCTCTGTGGATACAGAGTACACATGTTCCACGGAGCCTCTTTTAAAAGACTCACCCTGTATAAAAGAAGCCTAGTTTCATTGCACCAGTCTACCTCTGTGGGGCTCAGAGATTATTAAAGACAAATAAGAGGACTTAAGGTTCTACAGCAAGAGTGCGGATAGCAGCTCCATCCACAGTTGATTGCTACCTGCTTCAATCTTGTATTCCACACAATGGCATCTTTGGTAATGCTGAAGTTCTGACTTGATGAAACCCTTCCAACCAAGACTTTTAGGTAGGTCTCATTGGGGAAAGTGACCCAGTTGATGATATCATATCCAATGGACAAATCCTTCTTCTCAAAAAAGAATTCCTGGGCAGCTCCATTGTTAAAGCGGATGTTTTCTAGGAAAGCATGGAGCTTGATTGGAAGAAAATAAAATGAGTTTTATAAAATGGTAGCCATAGTTTCTGCATGCCCTCAATATGCCATGAGGCCATTTACAAGCATTTTAAATTATAGCTGAAGTGAAGTACAGAGAAAAGGTCAAAAGCTGTCTGTTACCTTATTTCCACACATTATGGGTAGCAGTTTTATGATTTAATTCTCTCCAAGTAAAGACAAGGATTCAGTACCTAGCCTACCTTTTGTTCTAAACAGAGACAACAAGCAGAGATTTTTCTTTCTTTCTCAGCAAGCACAGTGAAGGCTGATATAGATCCTTTCCCCCCATGGATATACCCATACAGTTTTGTGTTCCTTTCTCTTTTCCCAGTATTTTGCTGTGTTAGGCATGCTGTGCTATTGCCTAATAACCATGGTAGGCATTTTGTAACTGGTGCCCACAACATGTTCTCAAAACTGTGGATTACAAATAGGTACTCCCAGCCTTAAAGTGATTAATTTACCTGCCACGGGTGAACATTCACAGGCTCCACATTGACTTTATGCAACATAGCTTTTGGTCTGGAGAAGTATATAGCATGCAAAGCATGTGCCACAGCATAGACACCATTGTAGATACTGTAGCTCTCACCAGACATATCCATCTCAAAAACCTTGGCAGGAAGATCTTCTAAATATCCCTCTCTACAGTTTTTACACCGTAGCAGTGCTAATTGCCAGAAGAAACAGAGGAACATACTTAGTGTTTTATCAAACTTTACATTCAGAAGGAAATCATGGAAACCTGGAACTCTATCTGTGTGGACAGGGAAAGAAAATGCACCAAAGAAAATGTTTCTGCCGATCAATTCTCCTTTTACGAAGGTGCTGAAATACCACTGAAGTGGCATGATCCAAACCTTCCCTACATTGGTGTTCATGTTGAATTCATTTACTTCCATCAAGCGTGTTAAAATATTCAACAACAGAGCATCTGCCTTGAGAATAATCACACTGGCACTGCTTTAAATAAGTATTTGCATTAATTCCATGATTCTTTCAGTGCTATCAGGTTTCAAGTGATCATTAAGAAGAAAATGAGTTACTATTTCCCTTATCAAGAAGGCAATGCATATGTTGTTGTGGATAAACAAAGAAGACATCTTCTGTGCAAAGCTTTCCCCTGCATCATCATCAGATACAATGAGGCCAACCCATGTCCATCTAAAATGCAGGAGTAGCTGGATGATACCAACATGATATATGGTTTCTCTTGGTGCTGTCCAGTATGAAAAAGGGAAATCACTTTTATCATTCACTGTAGCTTCAAATGAGTCAAAGGTGATCTAACAAATGAGCAAACATATGTTTTCTTTTAAAACTCAAGATTTTTTTAAAAAACTGCCTTTATAAGCATCTGCAACCAAAGGACCCCATCCAGGTGATGACTATGTTCACACATGACATTCAAAAAGTATACAATTTGTGAATTTGTTTACACAATAGTTGAGCTATACACTTACTGTTATTCACATTTAATTTTCAATGTGTGTACAATCTGTGAACAAAACAATGATATCTGTAAGAATAGGAAGGCTCTCCTCCATTAATACACCAATTTTCACAAATATGCAAGGATCCCCCTTTTTTTTAGTTCTTAGGAAATGCTGAATGAAAAAATCTTTCCTTTGATCAATAGCTCTGCTAAATAAAGATTTACAACACCTGTCTCTGTCAAACTAGTACCTAGTATATAAAAGTAAGCCCAGGGCTTTTGCAAACCAGTGTTTTCTTGTGGGTGTAATCTCCAATATGGTCTTGAAACAAAAGCAGCGTGTTGATAGTAGATTAATTCTGCTTAATTACTTTTTCTGTGATATATCCAATGTAATTACATTATTGCCATGAAAGTGAGATAGAACAACCCAGAATATCTTTGGTATAAGAAGGTACAGGATTTCAGCAGATAGGCCACATGCATCGCTCAAAAATTGATGTTTAACTTTGAAAATGATGTTTTATGTTTGAAATTGTGATTATATTTTCTTTCCAATTGACATATATATAAACTATTCTAAAAACCTTTACAGTAATTGGTATATATGGCAAATAGTTACTTTGGCATTCTTTATTTATCTTCAGGTTGTTCCTGAAGAAGAAACTGCACTTTCTTCACATTCTTCACAAACACATTGAGCTTCCCAAACTATTAATAATCAGCACTTAAGTGAACAACTTTTTTTTTCAAAGAAAGGAAAAATTGAGAGGGTATAACTGAACAGCAAGCATGCACACACCTGTGGAATTTTGAAGTTACTTAAGATAGAGGCCATCTGCATGGAGTATTCTGAAGTGAGTCCTCCAGTAACAGAAAATACATCTTTTCTACCACACTTGTAATTTGGTATATTATTTTTCTGCTTGAAAAGTAGATCCAGGGTGGCCTCATATGTTCTTCTTGAGTTATATAGGTTGTCAAAGATATGGAACCCCAGTGTGATATTGGGCAACAGCCGTGGGTTATTGTTGATCTCATTAATGGCAAAAATCATGGCGAGGACATGTTGATAATGTTTAAACTTTATGCTGCAATGAGGTTCACAATGAGATTTACAAAGGTCAATTAGATATTATGCATTAGCAGACTGCAAATAGTCAAGGAACACATGAACAGTATGGGATAAAATTAGGGGCCCTTTATTAAAATAACAAAAGAACATAATGAAGTCATATAATTTCATAGTGGGCAATGAAAACTATGTGAAACCCAATTCTATCAGGCTCCTTGTCATATTGACTGGGTGAGCCTACCATATGGCGAGTTGGTTCTGAATTCTAACTTTCACCTTTTGGCACTCTTAAGAAGAGGATACAAAACTCCAATAGAGTGATGCACGCTATCCCCAAAAGTCATCCATATCCTGCTCCATGGGCCACAAAGCCCAATGTGCAAGTCTCTGGGATCATTATTCATCTCAAACATGCCTCAGAGTACTGACCATCTGTTTCAACCTCTTCCGTTGTCCACACAAACCTGCCCCAAAATGAAGACAAGTCCCCTGTTTCATTTACCTTCCAGCTTGGTGGTGTTTTTAATTACTGAAAAGCTATTAGACAACTCCCTAATAGCTTGAGAAAGGCAGGTTACTATCAGAAAAGAAGTGTGAATTTTGATTCAGCATCTTCAGGCAGAGTTGTTGAACTGAGTCAGACAAAGGCTCTCCTCCCCAGAGGGGAGGGGAGTGGTTGTGGGCGGGAGCTCCAACCCCCGCCCATGCAGGGGCGTGAGCCCCTGCCCCTTCCTGCGTACCTGGCCGGCGCCTCCCGCCCAGGGGGCGGCTCCCACCTGGAGCCGCCCGTAGCAGGGGCGTGCCTAGCCATCCTTTATCTTCAGGCGCCGCCCCCCCCCCCTCGGTCCTCGAACCACAAATGGGGATTAAGGAAAATATTTTCTTGTAAACCTGGGACAGATCCAGCCAGAATTAAACACTTTGTCCTAATGATTAGCTTGCTGCCTTTGGATCAGCTGGACTTAGCAATTGTCTGGTTATTGCCAGTGGAATTGCCTATTTTTAAAGCATGGTGGGCAGGATACCCTATTTTGGGCAGGAAGGGTGTCATGCAGTAATTTCTCTTCCTCCCTCCCTCCCATTAAAGTGCGCTGTTTTGAAAGGCTTTTCCTAGGAAAATTGGGGATGGGGTCAAAATCCTAGACTATTGTGCCACCCACAGCGGGTAGGTCTTTAATAAATATATTACAAGTAGAAATTGGAATTATACGTCTTGCCCATTAACATCATATGAAAAGCAGAACTTTGTAGCATTCCACACACATCACTGTACAATTGTTGGCATATGCAATTTTAAGTAGTAAAAATGATTACTAGTAAAAAAAAAATATGCAAAACTTACATAGGAAAATCATGAATTCTGTATGGAACGAATGTAAAATTGAGCAAATATACCCCTTGTTGTATAAGAGAAAGAATCCCACCGATGATCACTTCTCCAGGCTTATACAAATGGTCTTGGATGTTTGTGCATTTTTCTGATGTTTTCTTGCAAGCAAAGGGAGGGACCTGTAGCTGTAACAGCAGCAGCAACAACAGCAAGCACCTTAATTCAAATACATGCCTGCCCATACCACAACTGCACAACGGCATGCTTTGCCACACATAAAGCAGCAAATGTAAGAGGTCAATTTATCCCTTCTGCATGTGTCACAACAAACACACACCCTCCAACCTATGCAGCACATTGTAACCAGTACTTAAGTGAGCTCAAAATTTGAAGCACTTGTTTTTAATCTCTCCGTCTGTCTTTTTTGATTACAGATTGAGGAAAAACAATGATGGTGTTTTTCTTAATTACATAGTGGATAAACATCTCCCTGATGTCACAAAGTGTGAAATACTTGTTTTTCCTTCCTTGTTTGCAACCTTCAGAGGGGCACCTGTCAGTAGCGCACAGGGGCAATTGAAAAAGTGGGTGAAGCAAGGCATTCAGGTTTTACTTTTGTTCAGAAAATTAGTTTCTACACTCACACACCCCTTTCTCAAGTAGGGCCAGTGATGGATGTGGCCTGGAAAGAGATAGGGTGGCACTGGTATTTCTCCTAATATACATACTTTAGTGTGCCAGTTTACCAAATATATCCCTTTTTGCAAGCAGTTCTGCATAATGTAATATACTGCATGTTTGCATGTAGCTTTCACTAACGTACACTTTTAATGTTCACTCCCCCCCCCCCCCCAATATATGCATTTCAGTATAAAGGTTGAAGAACTGCACACAATATTGAGAACAGTGTGAATTTTGAAGAATATTTGTGTTTACATTTGCCTGTTGTTTCGGGAATTGTAATTACATAGGTCTGCAATAAAATTTGAACCAAATTGAATTTCTAGTGCAGCTGTGAAAAAGATGTGAAAAAGAGGAAAAGTGGAGGGGTTGGACAATTTGCACTTGCTCAGCGTAGAGACAGAAAGAGGCACTCTGTATGTGCTCAAAGACACTTTTACTATATTCTGGCTAGCTAGTAGATTTTTTTCTTTTTGACTATGAAACCCAGACATGGTTTGTTGACTGCAGCTGATGTGCACAACGATTCTTACTGAGATACATAAACTTGTTGCACTTAGCAAATTAAGTTCCTAAGTTAATATGGGAAATGCTATTCACAATGGTCTTTAACTCATATATATATATATATAACTTTAGAAAGTTGGTGAGTGTTCTTAAGTAAACAAGGCTTTGGGGATTATGACTTTGGAAATACAGAAGAGGAAATAGTTCCATTGTCTATCTATTTCTTTAAAATAAGATAAATTTGTTAAGTAACTTTTCTCATTTCCACATATGTTAATCAGGTAGAAGTTTTATTAGACCCTAGCTGCCTTTTGTTTATTTTGCTAATAATGCTGTAACATCAAATATGCCGCCCATGGTTTCTAATTACTCCAACGATCATTGGGAGGGGGGAATCAATTTTTTTTGGGGGGGATGTTCTTACCTTGACTTGAGAAGCTACTTCCAGAATACCCCTCCCCCCCACAAAAAATCTGTCATGTTAAATAATTGCATTTTGAAGGTTTATTACATATTTATATAGTTACTTTAATTCAACAACCTCAGTATGGCTAAGCTATAGACAATTGCTTTTGTGAATGAGCTCTCCTTTATACAACTCCCCATATGAACTGACCTGAACCCTGCAATCACCTTCTGAGGCCCTTCTTCGTGTGCACCCTCCACAAGAGATCACAAAAGTGTGATGATGGTATGTCTCAATTCCAATATTGCTCCAATGAATATCAGTGAAAAATGTTTTTTATTAAACTGTGGGTGATGGTGGTGATAAAAAAAGCTCCTCTCTTTTTCAAACTTCTTTTGCAAGCCATCATAATTATATCTACCCCCCAACATTAACAGAGAATATTGGGGGTGGGGACAAGGATAAGCACATCAGCTCCATCCCATACAGAGCTGATTCTGTCACTTTACAATTCATACAAGTTAACTGATTGCACGGAGGAGTCTCTACTTGTTGTGAAAGATCAATACTTATCATTTATGTATCCACAATATGCAAATAATAACAATCATATATACCAAACTACAAAACAAAACAATTATTCTTTGGTTGGTTGTGACCAATCATGGCAGTGGAACGGCTTGCCTCATTGCCCAGACCATGAAAAGGCAGGCATGGTGTTCAATGGAGGCTCTGTTCCTACCACAAGTCAAACAAGCTCATTTGTGTCCTGGGAGACCTGGGGGGGGGGGGAGTGGGAGGGCACAACGAAGAAAATGTGGCTCCCTTCTCATAAGGTGGGCAGCTGCTCAGCTCTGCAGGTGGCCAGGAAGGGCCCCCCATCATTAGAGGAGACCACCAGGGGCCAGCAGGCCAGTTGGTAGTTGAGTGAGCAAACAGGTAAGGAGGAGTGGAGCACACATGTGAGCCAGAATGGGACTTTCATGGGAGCTTCTGACACCATCAACACTTATGTGAATATCTGTTCATGTTGCACATTCCTGGAAGGGAAGAAGGGTTGGCTTTGAATCTGAGGTGATTGATGGGGATGAAACAGGCTGGGTAGACTGGTGTTTATTGTGAAAGATGTAGGAAAATTGGCCTTTGGTGGAAGTGAAAATGTCCAAAACTTCCACTATCACTATATATCCACCTTTTTGGTGTTCAGGTAAGCAGGTTGGAAGGAAATCTACACAGAACAGAATGACAGCATGTCAAGGTTTATGAACTTGGCTTCAGTGAATGTGCCAAGCAATTTTCAGGTACAATAAAGCTGTATCTTTGAACAGTGAGAAGGGACGCAGGTGGCGCTGTGGGTTAAACCACAGAGCCTAGGACTTGTCGATCAGAAGGCTGGCGGTTCGAATCCCCGCGATGGGGTGAGCTCCCGTTGCTCGGTCCCTGCTCCTGCCAACCTAGCAGTTCAAAAGCACGTCAAAGTGCAAGTAGATAAATAGGTACCACTCCGGCAGGAAAGTAAATGGGTGTTTCCGTGCATTGCTCTGGTTCACCAGAAGCGGTTTAGTCATGCTGGCCACATGACTCGGAAGCTGTACGCTGGCTCCCTCGGCCAGTTACGTGATGAGCGCCACAACCCCAGAGTCGGCCACGACTGGACCTAATTGTCAGGGGTCCTGTTATGTACTGAGTTGAATAGGATCCAAACTGCAGCAGTCTGATTGGTCCTAGAACCACCCAATCATGCTCCAGATATAAGTGAATCCACAACCTGATTGGCTTACAGAAGAATTCCAGAATTAGCCAATCATGTGCAGCCCATTGTGTAAATAATGTATATAAAGCAGATACTTTGAGAGGACTTTCATTCATTCCTCCTCACCACTATGAGCTGAATAAAGAGCATGAAATCACTTTGTGACTCTGAGTATATTTCAGGTCCTTTTACCTTTACCTAACACAGGCTTCATTTCATTCTAGTATTAATTCATTGGTTAACCTGACACCTAAACTATAATATGGTTTTCTTGTCTCACTGGCTTAACAATTGAAAGTTATTAGCCAACATGCAGTTACACAGTTTACTAAGTTCAGTAAATAAGTCTTTATTGAAACCCTCCACTCCGGGGGGGGGGGGCAAGTAACAAAAAACAACAACAACAAATCAGTCATTTCCTTTTTCTGTTAGCACCATCTTAGTATTGAAATCAGCCCTGAAAATAATGATGTAACATTTGGGGAGGAAGATGCAAGCCAATAGCCCAGTATTTGAGGCCAAGATGGCAAAAAGCTCCACAGCCACGATATATTTTCCCTTGGTGCTTAGGTAACCTGGGATAAAGGAGATCCAAACACTGGAAAACACCAACATGCTGAAGGTGATAAATTTGGCTTCATTGAAAGTGTCAGGCAATTTTCTGGCTAAGAAAGCAACAGTGAAGCTGATCATGGCTAGAAACCCCATGTAGCCCAAGACACAATAGAACATGGTAATGGAACCTTCATTGCATTCCAGTATGATCTTCCCAGTCTGTGAGTGCATGTCAACATCTGGGAATGGTGGAGAGGACAACAACCATGCAATACAAATACACACTTGTTGGAGGGAGCAGAAAAAAACAATCGAAGTAGCCACTTTTGGGCCCAGCCATTTCCTGATCCTGTTGCTTGGCTTTGTGGCCCAGAAGGCCAGGACCACAAGGATTGTTTTTGCCAAAACACAAGAAACTGCCACAGAGAAAATGATGCCAAAAGTCATTTGTCGAAGAAGGCAGGACAGCTTCCCAGGTTTGCCAATGAAGAGCAAACAAGAAAGATAGCACAACACGATGGCAATGAGAAGAACACAGCTGAGGTTCTGGTTGTTGGCTTTGACAATGGGCGTGTTCCAATTCTTTAGGAAGGTTTGTATCACAAAACAAGTGATCACAGCAAAGGAAAGAGCAACACTAACCAAAACAATCCCCAAGGGCTCTTGATAGGATAGGAAAGATATAACCTTAGGGATACACTGGTCATGGTTCTCATTTGGATAGTGATCTCCTGGGCACTCGACACAATGAGTTGCATCTGAAAGGAATTAATAGGATATATCATATAAATGACAGCATTTATGCAGAAGGGAAGAAATGGCATAATGTTTAATTAATACTGGACAAAAATGGCTCAATCCACATGTTTATACTAAGCACAAGTATAAACATTTTAAGGAATTTTCATTTTAAGAAAGAGTGGGAAGGATTATTTGACCAATTTCTGTCTTCAGCAAAGAAGCTGAGGGTGACCTGCAAGAATATAGTGAATACATGTTTTTGTTTAGTCGTTTAGTCGTGTCCAACTCTTCGTGACCCTATGGACCAGAGCACGCCAGGCACTCGTGTCTTCCACTGCCTCCCGCAGCTTGGTCAGATACATGTTTGTAGCTTCGAGAACACTGTCCAACCATCTTGTCCTCTGTCATCCCCTTCTTCTTGTGCCCTCAATCTTTCCCAACATCAGGGTCTTTTCCAGGGAGTCTTCTCTTCTCATGAGGTGGCCAAAGTATTGGAACCTCAGCTTCATGATCTGTCCTTCCAGTGAGCACTCAGGGCTGATTTCCTTAACAATGGATACGATTGATCTTCTTGCAGTCCATGGGACTCTCAAGAGTCTCCTCCAGCAAGTGAATACATACATACATACATACATACATACATACACTAAAGAAATAAATTTAACAAGAAGGGAACAAAAATATGAAGGATGGGCTAGGAACATTCCACAGCTTAGCCTAGTCATCCCACAGCCTGGTTTAAAATATTTGATGGCCCAAAATGTGGTTGTTTTCCTTTCTTGACATATGTATCACAAATCAAGTTATTATTATGAGATGCTTATACTTCCATATCCTTATCTATCAGGTTGGATGGGATCACTCAGAGCAGTCTGCAGCTATTAGGGGATGGGGTACCGAGCAGGAAGGACCATCATGTATTGGGGGAGGGGGGAGGAATGAAAAGGCTGGAATCTACCCTGACCACTGGAAGAAGATAGCAGCCCATCGCATGATTCATCTTTTTGTTTGTTGTTAAGGGGCAGAAGCAGAGCCACCGATTTCATCTGCACAGCTGCTCCTTTCCAAGCCACCTCTCTGAGAGGGAGGAGGGAGAGCGGAGCAACATCTCTTTCCTCTGGTGGATGTATGCTAATTAAAGTAAGACCTACCTGTAAACTAGTTCAGAATAGGTCCAGATTAAACTCTGGTTTAGCCCAGGGTTGGTTGCCCTGGTTAGAGACTCCTAGATTCTGTTTCTGGGGAAAAGGGGATGGGTAAGTATTGGGGACTCTTTGGTTCTATATGTATATATTTCCTCTATGTTGAGAAATCCTCAGTTCTCTGGATAACGTGGCGTCAGCCTATATAAACTCCGTCTTGCAGTATGTGAATCTTTAAAAATTGCAAATTGTAATTCCTTGGGGGCCTGCATAGGTTTAGGAATGTACGACACAAGAAGGAGCTTTTCCCCCTTTCCTGGTCCTGACAAAGTATATAAAAACATGAAACACATATTTGATTCCCCCCCCCTTTGCATAGCTGTGTACTGCCACATACCCTGCTCGTTGGAAATCATGTTTTCTGAGCATGCAGTGCAGTCATAACAACAAAGTGGTTTGCCTTCTTGAACTATCTTGCTCTGTCCAATATGGCAGCTTTCAACACATATGGAATGTGGTGGCACCTATTCATAAAAAAATGTATGAGTCCAACCATACTTACCTCAGGAATCCAGGCTTCCTACAGCTCTGGTCTCCTTTTATAGCTTGGTTGCAGACCAAGGGAGCACAATTTACCCTCTGTTATGTTCCCTGGCTGTACTCCTAGGAGCTGATTGGCTCCCAGAGCAAGCAGAGACCCAAGCCCTTCCAGCCAGGAAGGAGCCCGGTTTCCAGCTGCTTACTGCAATAAATGAGCAACTCTGTCTGCTGTGGAGAAACACTGAACCTGAATATGTATAGGATGAGTCCTTTAAAAGAGGCTCTGTGAATACAGAGTACACATGTTACACGGGGCCTCTTTTAAAAGACTCACCCTGTATAAAAGAAGCCTAGTTTCATTGCACCAGTCTACCTCTGTGGGGCTCAGACATTATTAAAGACAAATAAGAGGACTTAAGGTTCTATAGCAAGAGTGCGGATAGCAGCTCCATCCACAGTTGATTCCTAACCTGCTTCAATCGTGTATTCCACACAATGGCATCTTTGATAATGCTGAAGTTCTGACTTGATGAAACCCTTCCAACCAAGACCTTTAGGTAGGTCTCATTGGGGAAAGTGACCCAGTTGATGATATCATATCCAATGGACAAATCCTTCTTCTGAAAAAAGAATTCCTGGGCAGCTCCATTGTTAAAGCGGATGTTTTCTAGGAAAGCATGGAGCTTGATTGGAAGAAAATAAAATGAGTTTTATAAAATGGTAGCCATAGTTTATGCATGCTCTCAATATGCCATGAGGTCATTTACAAGCATTTAAAATTATAGCTGAAGTGAAGTACAGAGAAAAGTTCAAAAGCTGTCTGTTACCTTATTTCCACACATTATGGGTAGCAGTTTTATGATTTAATTCTCTCCAATTAAAGACCAGGATTCGGTACCTGGCCTACCTTTTGTTCTAAACAGAGACAACAAGCAGAGATTTTTCTTTCTTTCTCAGCAAGCACAGTGAATGCTGATATAGATACCCCACCCCATGGATGGGGGCATATACCCATACAGTTTTGTGTTCATTTTCTTTTCCCAGTATTTTGATGTGTTAGCCATGCTGTGCTATTGCCTAATAACCATGGTAGGCATTTTGTAACTGGTGCCCACAACATGTCCTCAAAACTGTGGATTACAAATAGGTACTCCCAGCCTCGAAGTGATTAATTTACCTGCCATGGGTGAACATTCACAGGCTCCACATTGACTTTATGCAACATAGCTTTTGGTCTGGAAAAGTATATAGCATGCAAAGCATGTGCCACAGCATAGACACCATTGTAGATACTGTAGCTCTCACCAGACATATCCATCTCAAAAAGCTTGGAAGGAAGATCTTCTAAATATCCCTCTCTACAGTTTTCACACCGTAGCAGTGCTAATCGCCAGAAGAAACAGAGGAACATACTTAGTGTTTTATCAAACTTTACATTCAGAAGGAAATCATGGAAACCTGGAACTGTATCTGTGTGGACAGGGAAAGAAAATGCACCAAAGAAAATGTTTCTGCCAATCAATTCTCCCTTTAAGAAGGTGCTGAAATACCACTGAAGTGGCATGATCCAAACCTTCCCTACATTGGTGTTCATGTTGAATTCATTTATTTCCATCAAGCGTGTTAAAACATTCAACAACAGAGTATCTGCCTTGAGAATAATCACACTGGCATTGCTTGAAATAAGTATTTGCATTAATTCCATGACTCTTTCAGTGCTATCGGGTTTCAAGTGATCATTAAGAAGAAAATGAGTTACTATTTTCCTTATCAAGAAGGCAATGCATATGTTGTTGTGGATAAACAAAGAAGACAGCTTCTGTGCAAAGCTTTCCCCTGCATCATCATCAGATACAATGAGGCCAACCCATGTCCATCTAAAATGCAGGAGTAGCTGGATGATACCAACATGATGTATGGTTTCTCTTGGTGCTGTCCAGTATGAAAAAGGGAAATCACTTTTATCACTCAATGTAGCTTCAAATGAGTCAAAGGTGATCTAACAAATGAGCAAACATATGTTTTCTTTTAGAACTCAAAATTATTATTTTTTTTAAAACTGCCTTTATAAGCATCTGCAACCAAAGGACCCCATCCAGGTGATGACTATGTTCACACATGACATTCAAAAAGTATACAATTTGTGAATTTGTTTACACAATAGTTGAGCTATACACTTACTGTTATTCACATTTAATTTTCAATGTGTGTACAATCTGTGAACAAAACAATGATATCTGTAAGAATAGGAAGGCTCTCCTCCATTAATACACCAATTTTCACAAATGTGCAAGGATCTCTCTTTTTTTTAGTTCTTAGGAATTGCTGAATGAAAAAATCTTTCTTTTAATGTTCTAGATACTTCATTTCAAAAGTTGATCAATAGCTCTTTTAAATAAAGATTTACAACACCTGTCTCTGTTAAACTAGTACCTAGTATATAAAAGTAAGCCCAGGGCTTTTGCAAACCAGTGTTTTCTTGTGGTTGTAATTTGCAATATGGTCTTGAAACAAAAGCAGCATTTTGGTAGTAGATTAATTCTGCTTAATTACTTTTTCTGTGCTATATCCAATGTAATTACATTATTGCCATCAAAGTGAGATAGAACAAACCAGAATATCTTTGGTATAAGAAGGTACAGGATTTCAGCAGATATGCCACATGCATCGCTCAAAAATTGATGTTTACCTTTGAAAATGATGTTTTCTTTTTGAAATTATGATTATATTTTCTTTCCAATTGACATATATATAAACTATTCTACAAACTTTTACAGTAATTGGTATATATGGCAATAGTTACTTTGGCATTCTTTATTTATCTTCAGGTAGTTCCTAAAGAAGAAAATGCACTTTCTTCACATTCTTCACAAACACATTGAGCTGCCCAAACTATTAATAATCAGCACTTAAGTGAACCACTTTTTTTTTCCAAAGAAAGGAAAAATTGAGAGGGTATAACTGAACAGCAAGCATGCACACACCTGTGGAATTTTGAAGTTACTTAAGATAGAGGCCATCTGCATGGAGTATTCTGAAGTGAGTCCTCCAGTAACAGAAAATACATCTTTCCTACCGCACTTGTAATTTGGTATATTATTTTTCTGCTTGGAAAGTAGATCCAGGGTGGCCTCGTACGTTCTTCTTGAGTTATATAGGTTGTCAAAGATATGGAACCCCAGTGTGATATTGGGCAACAGCCGTGGGTTATTGTTGATCTCATTAATGGCAAAAATCATGGCGAGGACATGTTGATAATGTTTAAACTTTATGCTGCAATGAGGTTCACAAGGAGATTTACAAAGGTCAATTAGATATTATGCATTAGCAGACTGCAAATAGTCAAGGAACACACACAGAGAATGGGATAAAATTAGCTAAACTTTGCAGCATTCCACACACATCTGCTGTGCAATTGTTGGCATATGCAATTTTAAGTAGTAAAAATGATTACTAGTAAAAAAAAATATATGCAAAACTTACAGAGGAAAATCATGACTTCTGTATGGAACGATTGTAAAATTGAGCAAATATACCCCATGTTGTATAAGAGAAAGAATCCCACCGATGATCACTTCTCCAGGCTTATACAAATGGTATTGGGTGTTTGTGCATTTTTCTGACGTTTTCTTGCAAGCAAAGGGAGGGAGCTGTAGCTGCAACAGCAGCAGCAAAAGCAAGCACCTTATTTCAAATACATGCCTGCCCATACCACAACTGCACAACGGCATGCTTTGCCACACCAAAAGCAGCAACTGTAAGAGGTCAATTTATCCCTTCTGCATGTGTCACAACAAACACACACCCTCCAACCTATGCAGCACATTGTAACCAGTACTTAAGTGAGCTCAAAATTTGAAGCACTTGTTTTCAATCTCTCCGTCTCTCTTTTTTGATTACAGATTGAGGAAAAAGAATGATGGTGTTTTTCATAATTACATAGTGGATAAACATCTCCCTGATGTCACAAAGTGGGAAATACTTTTTTTTTTCATTCCTTGTGTGCAACCTTCAGAGGGGCACATGTCAGTAGTGCACAGGGGCAACTGAAAAAATGGGTGAAGCAAGACATTCAGATTTTACTTTTGTTCAGAAAATTAGTTTCTACACTCACACACCCCTTTCTCAAGGAGGGCCAGTGATGGATGTGGCCTGGAAAGAGATAGAGTGGCACTGGTATTTCTCCTAATATACATACTTTAGTGTGCCAGTTTACCAAATATATCCCTTTTTGCAAGCAGTTCTGCATAATGTAGTGTACTGCATGTTTGCGTGTAGTTTTCACTAATGTACACTTTTAATGTTCGCTTCCCCCCAATATATGCATTTCAGTATAAAGGTGGAAGAACCGCACACAATATTGAGAACAGTGTGAATTTTGAAGAATATTTGTGTTTACGTTTGCCTGTTGTTTCGGGAATTGTAGTTACATAGGTCTGCAATAAAATTTGAACCAAATTGAATTTCTAGTGCAGCCGTGAAAAAGTTGTGAAAAAGAGGAAAAGTGGAGGGGTTGGACAATTTGCACTTGCTCAGCGTAGAGACAGAAAGAGGCACTCTGTATGTGCTGAAAGACACTTTTACTATATTCTGGCTAGCTAGTAGATTTTTTTTCTTTTTGACTGTGAAACCCAGACATGGTTTGTTGACTGCAGCTAATGTGCACAATGATTCTTACTGAGATACATAAACTTGTTGCACTTAGCAAATTAAGTTCCTAAGTTAATATGGGAAATGCTATTCACAACGATCTTTAACACTCTCTCTCTCTCTCTCTCTGTCTCTCTCTCTCTCTAAAACTTTAGAAAGTTGGTGAGTGTTCTTAAGTAAACAAGGCTTTGGGGATTATGACTTTTGGGAATATAGAAGTGGAAATAGTTCCATTGTCTATCTATTTCTTAAAAATAAAATAAATTTCTTTTGTCATTTGTCTCATTTCCACATATGTTAATCAGGAAGAAGTTTTATTAGACCCTAGCTGCCTTTTGTTTATTTTGCTAATAATGCTGTAACATCAAATATCCCATCTATGGTTTCTAATTACTCCAACTATCATTGGGGGGGTGGGGGTCAATTTTTTTTTGGGGGGGGGGGATGTTCTTACCTTGACTTGAGAAGCTACTTCCAGAATACCCGTCCCCCCACAAAAAATCCGTCATGTTAAATAATTGCATGTTGAAGGTTTATTACATATTTATATAGTTACTTTAATTCAACAACCTCAGTATGGCTAAGCTATAGACAATTGCTTTTGTGAATGAGCTCTCCTTTATACAACTCCCCATATGAACTGACCTAAATCCTGCAATCACCTTCTGAGGCCCTTCTTCGTGTGCACCCTCCACAAGAGATCACAAAAGTGTGATGATGGTATGTCTCAATTCCAATATTGCTCCAATGAATATCAGTGAAAAATGTTTTTTATTAAACTGTGGGTGATGGTGGTGATAAAAAAAGCTCCTCTCTTTTTCAAACTTCTTTTGCAAGCCATCATAATTATATCTACCCCCCAACATTAACGGAGAATATTGGGGGTGGGGACAAGGATAAGCACATCAGCTCCATCCCATACAGAGCTGATTCTGTCACTTTTCAATTCATACAAGTTAACTGATTGCATGGAGAAGTCTCTACATGTTTTGAAAGATCAATACATATCATTTATGTATCCAAAATATGCAAATAATAACAATCATATATACCAAACTACAAAACAAAACAATTATTCTTTGGTTGGTTGTGACCAATCATGGCAGTGAAACGGCTTGCCTCATTGCCCAGACCATGAAAAGGCAGGCATGGTGTTCAATGGAGGTTCTGTTCCTACCACAAGTCAAACAAGCTCATTTGTGTCCTGGGAGACCTGGGGGGGGGGCGGAGTGGGAGGGCACAATGAAGAAAATGTGGCTCCCTTCTCATAAGGTGGGCAGCTGCTCAGCTCTGCAGGTGGCCAGGAAGGGCCCCCCATCATTAGAGGAGACCACCAGGGTCCAGCAGGCCAGTTGGTAGTTGAGTGAGCAAACAGGAAAGGAGGAGTGGAGCACACATGTGAGCCAGAATGGGAATTTCAAGGGAGCTTCTGACACCATCAACACTTATGTGAATATCTGTTCATGTTGCACATTGCTGGAAGCGAAGAAGGGTTGGCTTTGAATCTGAGGTGATTGATGGGGATGAAACAGGCTGGGTAGTCTGGTGTTTATTGTGAAAGATGTAGGAAAATTGGCCTTTGGTGGAAGTGAAAATGTCCAAAACTTCCACTATCACTATATATCCACCTTTTTGGTGTTCAGGTAAGCAGGTTGGAAGGAAATCCACACAGAACAGAATGACAGCATGTCAAGGTTTATGAACTTGGCTTCAGTGAATGTGCCAAGCAATTTTCAGGTACAATAAAACTGTATCTTTGAACAGTGAGAAGGGACGCAGGTGGCGCTGTGGGTTAAACCACAGAGCCTAGGACTTGTCGATCAGAAGGTTGGTGGTTCGAATCCCCGCGATGGGGTGAGCTCCCGTTGCTCGGTCCCTGCTCCTGCCAACCTTGCAGTTCAAAAGCACGTCAAAGTGCAAGTAGATAAATAGGTACCACTCTGGCAGGAAGGTAAACAGTGTTTCCGTGTGTTGCTCTGGTTCGCCAGAAGCGGCTTAGTCATGCTGGCCACATGACTCGGAAGCTGTACACTGGCTCCCTCGGCCAGTTACGTGATGAGCGCCACAACCCTAGAGTCGGCCACGACTGGACCTAATGGTCAGGGGTCCCTTTACCGTTACCTAACACAGGCTTCATTTCATTCTAGTATTAATTCATTGGTTAACCTGACACCTAAACTATAATATGGTTTCCTTGTCCCAATGACTTAACAATTGAAAGTTATTAGCCAACATGCAGTTACACAGTTTACTAAGTTCAGTAAAAAAGTCTTTATTGAAGCCCTCCCCTCTGGGGGGCGGGGGGGGGCGGGCATGTAACAAACAAAAACTAATCAGTCATTTCCTTTTTTTGTTAGCAACATCTTAGTATTGAAATCAGCCCTGAAAATAATGATGTAACATTTGGGGAGGAAGATGCAAGCCAATAGCCCAGTATTTGAGGCTAAGATGGCAAAAAGCTCCACAGCCACAATATATTTTCCCTTGGTGCTTAGGTAACCTGGGATAAAGGAGATCCAAACACTGCAAAACACCAGCATGCTGAAGGTGATAAACTTGGCTTCATTGAAAGTGTCAGGCAATTTTCTGGCTAAGAAAGCAACAGTGAAGCTGATCATGGCTAGAAACCCCATGTAGCCCAAGACACAGTAGAACATGGTGATGGAACCTTCATTGCATTCCAGTATGATCTTCCCAGTCTGTGAGTGCATGTCAACATCTGGGAATGGTGGAGAGGACAACAACCATGCAATACAAATACACACTTGTTGGAGGGAGCAGAAAAAAACAATGGAAGTAGCCACTTTTTGGCCCAGCCATGTCCTGATCCTGTTGCCTGGCTTTGTGGCCAAGAAGGCCAGGACCACAAGGATTGTTTTTGCCAACACACAAGAAACTGCCACAGAGAAAATGATGCCAAAAGTCATTTGTCGAAGAAGGCAGGACAGCTTCCCAGGTTTGCCAATGAAGAGCAAACAAGAAAGATAGCACAACACGATGGCAATGAGAAGAACACAGCTGAGGTTCTGGTTGTTGGCTTTGACAATGGGCGTGTTCCAATTCTTTAGGAAGGTTTGTATCACAAAACAAGTGATCACAGTAAAGGAAAGAGCAACACTAACCAAAACAATCCCCAAGGGCTCTTGATAGGACAGGAAAGATATAACCTTAGGGATACACTGGTCATGGTTCTCATTTGGATAGTGATCTCCTGGGCACTTGACACAATGAGTTGCATCTGAAAGGAATTAATAGGATACATCATATAAATGACAGCATTTATGCAGAAGGGAAGAAATGGCATAATGTTTAATTAATACTGGACAAGAATGGCTCAATCCACATGTTTATACTAAGCACGAGTATAAACATTTTAAGAAATTTTCATTTTAATAAAGGGTGGGAAGGATTCTTTGACCAATTTCTGTCTTCAGCAAAGAAGCTGAGGGTGACCTGCAAGAATATAGTGAATACATGTTGTTGTTTAGTCGTTTAGTCGTGTCCGACTCTTCGTGACCCTATGGACCAGAGCACGCCAGGCACTCCTGCCTTCCACTGCCTCCCGCAGTTTGGTCAGACTCATGTTTGTAGCTTCGAGAACACTGTCCAACCATCTTGTCCTCTGTCATCTACTTCTTCTTGTGCCCTCAGTCTTTCCCAACATCAGGGTCTTTTCCAGGGAGTCTTCTCTTCTCATGAGGTGGCCAAAGTATTGGAGTCGCAGCTTCACAATCTGTCCTTCCAGTGAGCACTCAGGGCTGATTTCCTTAAGAATGGATACGATTGATCTTCTTGCAGTCCATGGGACTCTCAAGAGTCTCCTCCAGCAAGTGAATACGTACATACATACATACATACATACACTAAAGAAATAAATTTAACAAGAAGGGAACAAAAATATGAGGGATGGGCTAGGAACATTCCACAGCTTAGCCATCAGCCCAGTCATTACACAGCCTGGTTTAAAATATTTGATGGTCCAAAATGTGGTTGTTATCCTTTCTTGACATATGTATCCCAAATCAAGTTATTATTATGAGATGCTTATACTTCCATATCCTTATCTATCAGGTTGGATGGGATCACTCAGAGCAGTCTGCAGCTATTAGGGGATGGGGTACCGAGCAGGAAGGACCATCATGTATTGGGGGAGGGGGGAGGAATGAAAAGGCTGGAATCTACCCTGACCACTGGAAGAAGATAGCAGCCCATCGCATGATTCATCTTTTTGTTTGTTGTTAAGGGGCAGAAGCAGAGCCACTGATTTCATCTGCACAGCTGCTCCTTTCCAAGCCACCTCTCTGAGAGGGAGGAGGGAGAGCGGAGCAACATCTCTTTCCTCTGGTGGATGTATGCTAATTAAAGTAAGACCTACCTATAAACTAGTTCAGAATAGGTCCAGGTTAACCTCTGGTTTAGCCCAGGGTTGGTTGCCCTGGTTAGAGACTCCTAGATTCTGTTTCTGGGGAAAAGGGGATGGGTAGGTATTGGGGACTCCTTGGTTCTATATGTATATATTTCCTCTATGTTGAGAAATCCTCAGTTCTCTGGATAACGTGGTGTCAGCCTATATAAACTCTGTCTTGCAGTATATGAATCTTTAAAAATTGCAAATCGTAATTCCTTGGGGGCCTGCATAGGTTTAGGAATGTACGGCACAAGAAGGAGCTTTTCCCCCTTTCCTGGTCCTGACAAAGTATATAAAAACATGAAACACATATTTGATTCCCCCCCCCTTTGCATAGCTGTGTACTGCCACATACCCTGCTCGTTGGAAATCATGTTTTCTGAGCATGCAGTGCAGTCATGACAACAAAGTGGTTTGCCTTCTTGAACTATCTTGCTCTGTCCAATATGGCAGCTTTCAACACATATGGAATGTGGTGGCACCTATTCATAAAAAAATGTATGAGTCCAACCATACTTATCTCAGGAATCCAGGCTTCCTACAGCTCTGGTCTCCTTTTATAGCTTGGTTGCAGACCAAGGGAGCACAATTTACCCTCTGTTCTGTTCCCTGGCTGTACTCCTAGGAGCTGATTGGCTCCCAGAGCAAGCAGAGTCCCAAGCCCTGCCAGCCAGGAAGGAGCCCGGTTTCCAGCTGCTTACTGCAATAAATGAGCAACTGTCTGCTGTGGAGAAACACTGAACCTGAATATGTATAGGATGAGTCCTTTAAAAGAGGCTCTGTGAATACAGAGTACACATGTTACACGGGGCCTCTTTTAAAAGACTCACCCTGTATAAAAGAAGCCTAGTTTCATTGCACCAGTCTACCTCTGTGGGGCTGAGAGATTATTAAAGACAAATAAGAGGACTTAAGGTTCTACAGCAAGAGTGCGGATAGCAGCTCCATCCACAGTTGATTCCTACCTGCTTCAATCTTGTATTCCACACAATGGCATCTTTGATAATGCTGAAGTTCTGACTTGATGAAACCCTTCCAACCAAGACTTTTAGGTAGGTCTCATTGGGAAAAGTGACCCAGTTGATGATATCATATCCAATGGACAAATCCTTCTTCTCAAAAAAGAATTCCTGGGCAGCTCCATTGTTAAAGCGGATGTTTTCTAGGAAAGCATGGAGCTTGATTGGAAGAAAATAAAATGAGTTTTATAAAATGGTAGCCATAGTTTATGCATGCCGTCAATATGCCATGAGGTCATTTACAAGCATTTTAAATTATAGTTGAAGTGAAGTACAGAGAAAAGTTCAAAAGCTGTCTGTTACCTTATTTCCACACATTATGGGTAGCAGTTTTATGATTTAATTCTCTCCAAGTAAAGACCAGGATTCGGTATCTGGCCTACCTTTTGTTCTAAACAGAGACAACAAGCAGAGATTTTTCTTTCTTTCTCAGCAAGCACAGTGAATGCTGATATAGATAACCCCCCCCCATGGATGGGGGCATATACCCATACAGTTTTGTGTTCATTTTCTTTTCCCAGTATTTTGATGTGTTAGCCATGCTGTGCTATTGCCTAATAACCATGGTAGCCATTTTGTAACTGGTGCCCACAACATGTCCTCAAAACTGTGGATTACAAATAGGTACTCCCAGCCTCGAAGTGATTAATTTACCTGCCATGGGTGAACATTCACAGGCTCCACATTGACTTTATGCAACATAGCTTTTGGTCTGGAAAAGTATATAGCATGCAAAGCATGTGCCACAGCATAGACACCATTGTAGATACTGTAGCTCTCACCAGACATATCCATCTCAAAAAGCTTGGAAGGAAGATCTTCTAAATATCCCTCTCTACAGTTTTCACACCGTAGCAGTGCTAATCGCCAGAAGAAACAGAGGAACATACTTAGTGTTTTATCAAACTTTACATTCAGAAGGAAATCATGGAAACCTGGAACTGTATCTGTGTGGACAGAGAAGGAAAATGCACCAAAGAAAATGTTTCTGCCGATCAATTCTCCTTTTACGAAGGTGCTGAAATACCACTGAAGTGGCATGATCCAAACCATCCCTACATTGGTGTTCATGTTGAATTCATTTATTTCCATCAAGCGTGTTAAGCTATTCGACAACAGAGCATCCGCCTTGAGAATAATCACACTGGCATTGCTTGAAATAAGTATTTGCATTAATTCCATGATTCTTTCAGTGCATTCAGGTTTCCAGTAATTATTAAGAAGAAAATGAGTTACTATTTCCCTTATCAAGAAGGCAATGCATATGTTGTTGTGGATAAACAAAGAAGACAGCTTCTGTGCAAAGCTTTCCCCTGCATCATCATCAGATACAATGAGGCCAACCCATGTCCATCTAAAATGCAGGAGTAGCTGGATGATACCAACATGATGTATGGTTTCTCTTGGTGCTGTCCAGTATGAAAAAGGGAAATCACTTTTATCATTCACTGTAGCTTCAAATGAGTCAAAGGTGATCTAACAAATGAGCAAACATATGTTTTCTTTTAAAACTCAAGATTATTATTTTTTAAAAAAACTGCCTTTATAAGCATCTGCAACCAAAGGACCCCATCCAGGTGATGACTATCTTCACATATGACATTCAAAAAGTATACTATTTGTGAAATTGTTTACACAATAGTTGAGCTATACACTTACTGTTATTCACATTTAATTTTCAATGTGTGTACAATCCGTGAACAAAACAATGATATTTGTAAGAATAGGAAATGTCTCCAATATTAATACACCAATTTTCACAAATGTGCAAGGATCCCCCCTTTTTTTAGTTCCCTCGGAAATGCTGAATGAAAAAAAATCTTTCTTTTAATGTTCTACATACTTCATTTCAAAAGTTGATCAATAGCTTTGCTAAATAAAGATTTACAACACCTGTCTCTGCTAAACTAGTACCTAGTATATAAAAGTAAGCCTAGGGCTCTTGCAAACCAGTGTTGTGGGTGTAATCTGCAATGTGGTCTTGAAACAAAAACAGTGTGTTGGTAGTAGATTAATTCTGCTTAATTACTTTTTCTGTGATATATATTATTGCCGTCAAAGTGAAATAGAACAATCCAGAATATTTTTGGTATAAGAAGCTACAGGTTTTCAGCAGATGTACCATGTGCATGGCTCAAAAACTGATGTTTACCTTTTAAAATTATGTTTACTTTTGAAATTATGATTATATATATGTCAATTAGACAAACTTTTACAGTAATTGGTATATATTTTGCATTCTTTATTTATCTTCAGGTTGTTCCTCAAGAAGAAATGCAGTTTCTTCACATTCTTCACATTCTTAACAAACACATTGAGCTTCCCAAACTATTAATAATCAGCGCTTAAGTGAACCAATTACATTTTTCCTATATCTTTTTTTTTTCAAAGAATGAAAAATTGAGAGGGTATAACTGAACAGCAAGCATGCACATACCTGTGGAATTTTGAAGTTACTTAAGATAGAGGCCATCTGCGTGGAGTATTCTGAAGTGAGTCCTCCAGTAACAGAAAATACATCTTTCCTACCACACTTGTAATTTGGTATATTATTTTTCTGCTTGAAAAGTAGATCCAGGGTGGCCTCGTACGTTCTTCTTGAGTTATATAGGTTGTCAAAGATATGGAACCCCAGTGTGATATTGGGCAACAGCCATGGGTTATTGTTGATCTCATTAATGGCAAAAATCATGGCGAGGACATGTTGATAATGTTTAAACTTTATGCTGCAATGAGGTTCACACTGAGATTTACAAAGGTCAATTAGATATTATGCATTAGCAGACTGCAAATAGTCAAGGAACACACGCACAGTATGGGATAAAATTAGGGGCCCTTTATTAAAATAACAAAAGAACATGATGAAGTCATATAATTTCATAGTGGGCAATGAAAACTATGTGAAACCCAATTCTAGCAGGCTCCTTAGCATATTGACTGGGTGAGCCTAACATATGGCGAGTTGGTTCTGAATTCTAACTTTCACCTTTTGGCACTCTTAAGAAGAGGATACAAAACTCCAATAGAGTGATGCACGCTATCCCCAAAAGTGATCCATATCCTGCTCCATGGGCCACAAAGCCCAATGTGTAAGTCTCTGGGATCATTATTCATCTCAAACATGCCTCAGAGTACTCACCATCTGTTTTAACCTCTTCCGTTGTCCACACACACCTGCCCCCAAAGGAAGACAAGTCCCCTGTTTCATTTACCTTCCAGCTTGGTGGTGTTTTTAATTACTGAAAAGCTATTAGACAACTCCCTAATAGCTTGAGAAAGGCAGGTTACTATCAGAAAAGAAGTGTGAATTTTGATTCAGCATCTTCAGGCAGAGTTGTTGAACTGAGTCAAACAAATGGGGATAAAGGAAAATATTTTCTTGTAAACCTGGGACAGATCCAGCCAGAATTAAACACTTTGTCCTAATGATTAGCTTGCTGCCTTTGGATCAGCTGGACTTAGCAATTGTCTGGTTATTGCCAGTGGAATTGCCTATTTTTAAAGCATGGTGGGCAGGATACCCTATTTTGGGCAGGAAGGGTGTCATGCACTCTCTTCCTCCCTCCCTCCCATTAAAGTGTGCTGTTTTGAAGGGCTTTTCCTAGGAAAATTGGGGATGGGGTCAAAATCCTACACTATTGTGCCACCCACAGTGCGTAGGTCTTTAATAAATGTATTACAAGTAGTAATTGAAATTATACATCTTGCCCATTAACATCATATGAAAAGCAGAACTTTGTAGCATCTGCTGTGCAATTGTTGGCATATGCAATTTTAAGTAGTAAAAATCATTACTAGTAAAAAAAAAAATATGCAAAACTTACAGAGGAAAATCTTGAATTCTGTATGGAACGAATGTAAAATTGAGCAAATATTCCCCATGTTGTATAAGAGAAAGAATCCCACCGATGATCACTTCTCCAGGCTTATACAAATGGTATTGGGTGTTTGTGCATTTTTCTGACGTTTTCTTGCAAGCAAAGGGGGGGAGCTGTAGCTGCAACAGCAGCAGCAAAAGCAAGTACCTTAGTTCAAATACATGCCTGCCCATACCACAACTGCACAACGGCATGCTTTACCACACAAAAAGCAGCAACTGTAAGAGGTCAATTTATCCCTTCTGCATGGGTCACAACAAACACACACCCTCCAACCTATGCAGCACATTGTAACCAGTACTTAAGTGAGCTCAAAATTTGAAGCACTTGTTTTCAATCTCTCCGTCTCTCTTTTTTGATTACAGATTAAGGAAAAACAATAATAGTGTTTTTCATAATTACATAGTGGATAAACATCTCCCTGATGTCACAAAGTGTGAAATACTTGTTTTTCCTTCCTTGTTTGCAACCTTCAGAGGGGCACATGTCAGTAGTGCACAGGGGCAACTGAAAAAGTGGGCGAAGCAAGGCATTCAGATTTTACTTTTGTTCAGAAAATTAGTTTCTACACTCACACACCCCTTTCTCAAGTAGGGCCAGTGATGGGTGTGGCCTGGAAAGAGATAGAGTGGCACTGGTATTTCTCCTAATATACATACTTTAGTGTACCAGTTTACCAAATATATCCCTTTTTGCAAGCAGTTCTGCATAATGTAGTATACTGCATGTTTGCGTGTAGTTTTCACTAATGTGCACTTTTAATGTTCACTTCCCCCCAATATATGCATTTCAGTATACATTTTAAGATTAAAGAACTGCACACAATATTCGAATTTGAACCGCCGACCATACGATCGGCAAGTCCTAGGCACAGAGGTTTTACCCACAGCGCCACCCGCGTCCATATATATATATACTTTAGAAAGTTGGTGAGTGTTCTTACATATTTATATAGTTACTTTAATTCAACGACCTCAGTATGGCTAAGTTATAGACAATTGCTTTTGTGAATGAGCTCTCCTTTATACAACTCCCCATATGAACTGACCTGAACCCTGCAATCACCTTCTGAGGCCCTTCTTCATGTGCATCCTCCACAAGAGGTCAGGAGGGTGGCAACACAAGAACGGGCCTTTTCTGCAGTGCCTCCCCATTTGTGGAATGCTGTATTGGAAAGTGACATGATTTTAAAAATTGCTGCTGCTTTATTAAATGACAGGGATGTATGCATTTGTATAATGTAAAACAATACCTGAGAAGGGCAATATAATTATTTTTTTACAATTAATTGGATGGATCCCAATATATTCATACTTAAGTTGACCCGTTTAAACCAACAGAACAAGTTAACCAAGCCTATATGGTCCCATTAATTTCAGGGGGACTACATTAAGCATAGCCAAGTCTAGATCCACTGAAAAGTAACCATGCACTCTTTCTATTTGATTACTACTGCTGCTACTACAATGATTGCAATGATTTTTTTAATGTATGACATATTAGTGTATTTTTGGTCTTTGTGGAAGCTGCCCAGAGTGGCTGGGGAAACCCAGCCAGATGGGCGGGGTACAAATAAATTGTTATTATTATTATTATTATTATTATTATTATTATTATTATTATTATTATTACTTCTGCTAACATAAAAACAACCTGCTGGATAGGACCAATGACCCACATAGTCCAGCATGTTTTCTCACAGTAGCCAACCAGATGCTTGTAAGAAATCCAGAAACAGGACCTGGACGTAAGGGCCCTCTCCCCTCCTACAATTTTCTGTAACTGATTTTCGGAAGCATACTGCCTCTGACTGTGGAGATGGAGAATAACCATCATGACAAGTAACCGCTGATAAACGTACCCACCATGAATTTATCCAATCCTCTCTTAAAACAACCCAAGTTGGTGGCCATCACTGCCACCTGTGGGAGAGAGTTCTCTAGTTCAATTACATGCTGTGTGAAGAAGGACTTGCTTATGTATATTGTGAATTTTCTAATATCTAGCTTCATTGGATATCCACAAGTTCTAGAATCATAAGAGAAGGAGAAAAACTTTTCTCTATCTACTTTCTCCATGTCATACATAACTGTATAAAGTCCCAAATGCTGCAGCCTAATTCCATAGCACTGGGGAAGCATCACAAAACAAACAACACCCACACACAATGTTATATTATTATAACAGAGGTTTCCAGCTTTGTTGAGTCCACAGCTCCGTTGACCAACTGCATTCTTTCTGTGGCACCCCTGTGGGGCTCAGGAGCCGAGTTATGCTACCCTAGTGCTTTCCAAATGCACTCAGTACTTCTGCTCACTAGACCTGCTGGTCGTTTATCTGGCTGAAGGCAACCTATGGACACAAAAGGCTGTTTACTTGGAGTGGACCATTTTAAAAGACATTGCCTCGTTGCCTGATGGAGATCTGAAAATGTCATCTTGGTGCAACGATGCTCTTGAAGGGGAGATCAGCCTCTGCAGGTGGATAGGGTGCAATGGCAGTGGCACGTGGTGCGTGTTTTAATGCTCTAGGGTGGCTTGGAAAATCTGTCACCCCTTGATCAGGTTTGAGTTTTTGGACTTCTTTCGCCTAGGTGGGGTTCACCTGTCAGAAAGCGGCAATTAACATTTGATTGGAAGATCTTTATTTGGGCCTTTGGATTGGCCTTTGGATTGGCTGTGGGGGCAGGTTTGGATTGGCAGGAGTCAGACCGTGGTAGGTCCTCCCTTGTGGTGGAAATGGCATTGGTCAGGATCTACATAGTATGGGAGGGCATAATGGGCCTAAGAGGAGGATTGACCATGGCAAACCGAAGCGTGGGTTCGATATTTGCCTGGTTGAAATCTGCACCCTAGTCCCCCCGTGAGAATTTGCTTGCTTGACTTGCACCACGGCAAGGTTCAACACTGGCTGACTTCCGTCGTACAGGTTTGGAACGATCCAAACCCAGAAGATCCATTCCAGCAACCTGAGGCTTGTGAAACGATGAACTGATCCTGGGACCCGATGCCATGCCAACCTTTGCCCTGCCTGTGGCTGTGAAAAATGAATTGGCCTGATTTTATCCCATCACCATTGTACAGTCTGGTACAATATCCTAATTAGCAGAATAGCATCCCTTCTTTGGTGTTCTAAAATAAATTAAGCATGTGGGATTATGGCCAGTGGGGATTTTGAAGAAATAGTGAGCATTAAAAAATGAAAATATCAGATTAAAAGCTCCCTTCTAGACTAAAGTTAGGCTTAACTCATCAGTTAAACAGATTTAAACCCCCACCCCGGGCTATTAGGATTGTTTGCTAGGAAATTTCCAAAATGATCTTACATCCTGTTTTAATGAGCAGTGTTTGATCAACAGCATTAGCAAATCCTTCTACTTGATCAGTTGTTGAATATCAGCCTATATAACAGGTATTTTAGTCAAGGGGTAGAGAAAAAGAGGGGGAGGGGAGTATTTTGATTTTATAAACATTTATGTCGTATCATAGGGTTGATGTACGTACGGAATCTCTCGGACATTACTGGAAATTTCCAAAAGGTGGTGCTTTGTTCTGGATCTTCAGCAAGTCAATTTTAGGCATATTTTTTGGCATTTTTGTAAAGAAAAGCTCAACAACTTTCGGGTTGTCCTGGTTTTTACTTTTTGAAATATGGCAACCCTAGGTATCATTACAATAAATCAATAACTGGGTGATGATCCACTATCATCAACTTTTCTTCTACTTTTCAAGGAATACAAAGAGGCATTGTTTTGTTTAATTCCCTACTGGGGAGGCTATTTTAAAAACAGTTGAAAATAATATTAACCAATTTGTACTTTAATATGAATTTCTCTCTTTGATAGCTCAGGTCCAATATATGGAACCCAATTAGATAAAGGATATTTAATATAGAAATTAATTCAATTGCTGATTTCTAGGTTCACTTCACAGGAGACCCATACTTTTACCTGTATAGTTTTGCATATAAAATCATTCATCTATTTGCTTTTTCTAACATTGTAAGCTACCCCACTCTAGGAAAGTTGGTAATAGGTGAACAGAGGTTAACTGTATTGTATTTTTTACGAATGAATGTGATGTGACACGTAAAAGAACTTCAATGTCATAAAACAAACTATTATTCTCAAAAACAGTGTTTTGAAGCCACTTTTCATAATATTGGCTTAATGCCTTCTAAAACATTGAGATGTGATGGACATGCTTAAATTTATTGTGCTTTGCTATTCTGTATGTCTGGCTGTGAAAGATGCAAACATGCCTACCCACAAATGAAATAATCTGTGGAATAATGAGCCCAAAGGACAAGAAATAACAGGTAATAAAGAAAAAAGGAGATCAAGAGACAATGCATTTCCCTTTTTCAATTTCAGATCTGCCCTCATGCAGGACATAGGGGAAAATGAGACAGAAGTAACTGAATTTGTTCTCGTGGGATGGTCAGGTCGACCCAAGGCAAGAATGGGATTGATGGTCCTCTTCATTGTATCCTATGCAGTCATCCTTGTTGGAAATGGACTCATTATTGTGGTGGTCATAAATGACTCCCGGTTGCACAGTCCTATGTACTTTTTCCTCTGTAATTTGTCCATCATTGACCTTTGTTTCTCATCGACTGGCATCCCACAATCTATAGTCAATTGTTTAGTGGATAGACCTGTTATGCCTCTTCCGCTGTGCTATTCTCAAATTCTTCTGGGTCTCCTTTTTGGAACGTGTGAATGTTTGCTGCTGGCTGTCATGGCTTATGATCGCTATGTGGCCATTTCCAACCCACTGCGATATACGCTCATCATGAACAGGAATATTTGTATCACCTTTGCTGCTATGACATGGACGACTGCCTTCATGGTTACAATAGTTCCCTGTCTTGCGAAGCCAGCACGATTCTGTGGGAACAATGAGGTGGACCATTTAGTATGTGAATTCAAAGCTGTCTTTAAGTTACTCTGCACTGATACGTCTGCGAGCACGCTGGGCATGTATTTTACAAGCATTTTCACACTGATTTTACCCCTAGCTTTCATTTCTTTTTCTTATATGCGCATTCTTATTGCCATCGTGAGAATGCACTCAGATTCTGAAGGGGGTAGGATGAAGGCTTTTTCCACATGTGGGTCTCATCTGGTTGTGGTGGTCATGTACTATGGCTCAGGTATGTCTGCATACCTTATCCCTCAAACTAAAGAAACTCATTTAGGTGACAAGATTGTTTATATATTTTACACAGTAGTTACACCTATGTTTAACCCTATGATTTATGCACTCAGGAATCAGGAAGTGATGGGAGCACTAAAGAGACTAATGAGCGGGAAGAAATAATGCAAAATTATGTTATTAGATGTTTCAAATCTAACATTCTGTTGATTTTTCAACTGCAGTCTCAGCTTATGTAAGGGAGTGTTCTATGAAAATCTTATGTAGATAGAAATGTGCACAAGTGCAAATTGCCCATATGGCATCACAATTTTCTCATAAGTGTTGGAAGGGATGTTGAAAAAGAGGCACCTTTTTCACTTATGGTGGTACAGCCCACAAGTATTCAAATTCAGGACAATGGTTAGTCAAGAAATGACCAAAATACCCAAATATCCCATTGCAGCTTCACTGTAGCTTTGTTTACCAAATCAATGGAACAATCAACTGAAAGATTTTTGCCAGGGCTTTTTTTTCAGCCTGAATTCATTGGAACACAGCTGGCAGCTGCCAGAATCTCAATTGCCCCCAAATGGACAGGACTTGCAACTTTCATTTCGGTATTAAAATGTATTAAATTTAGCATCAGCTGGGGGGGGGGGGCGCTAATAAATTATGTGTTGCCAAGTGCTTGGAGTATCATGAAAAAGTATACTGTTTGGTGGGATTTTATCATATAAGCAACAAATGCAAACATATAGGACTCCCTCTCCATGGTACAATGTGAAATTGGGCTTCCTTAATGGCTTTAATTACTTTAAATCTCTTCCATATATACTGTGCTGCTTTTTTGTATTTTTATATCAATTATGTTCAAGCAGTAGTAAGGGGCACTCATTGTAGTAGAATTTAAAAAGAATTGGAACTCCAACATGCAACCAACATCTTCCAATAACTAGAATGGAGGTATTTATTTTCAGATTAGGATAATTCAGATTAGGATAATTGTGCCTTTTCCAAAACTAAATATAAGTTTTGGATATTTGAAAACTAATCTGTGCAACTATTGTATTCAATAGAGTTGATGATCAGAAAATAAAATATATTGGTTATTTGGGAATTGTACTGCCTGAACATTCTGAACATGCCACTAGAGAAGGACTCGTGTGACCAACAACTGATGCCAAGTGAGAACTGTGCCCTTACAAAGCACCATGTTCCTAGCCTATTCTCTGAGGGAGCTGGGAAATAAAATGACCATGGGTTTTGCATGTAGGGGATACATGAAGCCACCAAGAGTTGAAAAGCAAACCCCTAGCCATGAGGTGATGGAGGAGTGGGAAAAGGTCATTTAAAGTGTTCCCAAGAACCATATGGTCACCCCAGGGATACACAATGTGGTGAATTACAAACAACTCCAGCATGGCCAATTTGATGTCTACCTTCCCAAATGCTTCCATTGTTCATCCTATTGCCCACAATAGACCCTGTTGGTTTCTGTGCCCTCACTGATTTATAGCATCTTTTCCCACTTATATATTCTTTGAATATATAAACCCCATTGTATGAGCTGAATCACTACTTTGTGCCTGTCTGAGGTGGCAAGATCAGCTGGACTATTTAAGGTTTGTAGAAATGACAGGGAGAAGCTGCATGACACATTATGTAGTATGTTATGAGATGTGTGGTGCCATCTGATGAAAGGGGAGTTGGAGGGAATATATGGCTGTGCTGCAGTTTTGCAATTGTATTGCATTGCTTAATTGTAGAATCACACAAATAGAAAGAGAACATTGGTTTGCAACTATGGCATTGCACTTACAGAAAAAAAAGCATTTATATCAATTTGAAAGAAGAAGCAAATTCACGCTTCTCTGTATCCTAACATATATAACACACCAGGTGAATGCAATTCTGCTATTTATACACTGCTTAACCAACAATGTTTCTAAGTGGTATACATAAAGATTACAAAAAAGGGCACAACATCCATTAAGATTAATCATAAAACAAAAGTACCATAATAAGTGGTATGGAGATAGGGTGAAATTCTATACTTTTCTCACTGTAATAGGAACCGAATTCATATTTTCTGAAACAATATGCAAACTGGAACACTGTTATCCTTCTGAAGTGGGTAGGATGAAAGCTTTTTCTACCTGTGGTTCTCATTTGCCTTTGGTGGTCATGCACTAAGGCTCAAGTAAGTCTGCATGCCTTATCCCTCAAACTGAAGAAGCTATTTAGGTGCTAAATTGTTTATATATGTTACACGGTAGTGACACTCATGTTTTATAGCGATCCTTCCAAATTTTCACTTCTCCAAATTTTGAACTGCAGTTCTGCAGCAAAAAAAAAAAAAAAAAAAAAAAATCCACAAGAAAGCATATATTTGGGGGAAGTGTGTATACACACAAAAATAACACACAAAAATATATTGGGGAAAATCACTTGCAAAAATATGTATATTAGGATAAATAAACACAAAAAATGCAGACAATCTTTCATTAGGTCATTTTTTAATATAAAAGAGCTTCCAATATGTGCATTGGATTCATGTATACTCGGTACTTTTTTCTGGCGGGATGCAGGGGTATGCATACCCCTAAACATTTTGTGGAGTTTTGTCCATTTACTGTATTTATTTTTCCAAGTTTGAACTACAAAATTGTGGTTCTCTTGAGTCAAAATGAGAGCACCCATATATATATATATATATATATATATATATATGCAGGTTTTGGTGTCCTCGGGTGTCTTCCCGTGTAAAAGTTGGGGTGTCTAGGCGACGTTTCGACGAGGTCTCACTCGTCATCTTCAGGCTGGTGCTTTCGGCTTCTTGTTACTGGAACAGAGCCTGTTCCAGTAACAAGAAGCCGAAAGCACCAGCCTGAAGATGACGAGTGAGACCTCGTCGAAACGTCGCCTAGACACCCCAACTTTTACACGGGAAGACACCCGAGGACACCAAAACCTGCATTCCTGTACCCGTGAAAATCTACGAAAGCATATATATATATATATATATATACATATATATATATATATGGGAAAAGCACTGTGTATACTCATGTATTAAAGTATAGGCACATTAACAGAACAATATTCAGTCCCTGATTCTAAAACAAATGAGGCATTTGGGATTACGGCCATTGGGAATTATGAAGAAATTGTAAGTGTTTAAAAAAATATATATCGGATTAATAATTCTCTTCTAGACTTGAGATCTACACCCAACACTATTTGAATTATTTCCTAGGAACTTTCCAAAATGATTTCCCACACCCTTTTAATAAATCGGCACCGTTAATAAATCCTTCCACTTGATTAGATGCTGCATTTCAGTACAGAAATTTGAGTCAAAGGGGAGAGAGAAGAAGACGGAGAGGAACTATTTAGAATTTATTACTATTCATGCTGCTAGATTTTATTCTGTCCTCATCACCCTACTCACATACTTGTGATATCAGTGCAATCTGGAAGATAAATCACTAACTGGGGGACGATTCACTTTGAAAAACTTATACTTCTTCTTTTCAAGGAATACAAAGAGGCAAGTCCTTTGTTTAATTTTCTTATTGCTATATTGAGATATTATTCACATTTTTTTAAAAAAGGAAATAATACTAACTAACTGATTTGTACATTTATGTCAATCTTTATGTTTAAATACTATATAATATTGATGCCTACATTTAATAATTGAAATCCAAAATATATGTGTACAGTCAAGAGAGCCATATTCCCAATGTGTTGCTAAATTCTTGAATGATTTTAAAAGGACTTCAACGTATCATTCAATGGATTGTGCCTGTTGTGTCTAATTGAATCTCTCAGCCTCTATATCATCACAGTCAAAATGCAGACGCAAACATCATTTAAAAGCTTTTTTAATTTTTAATTTTTTATCCATCACATTCTTCCAATGAGCTTAGGGTGGAATATATGGTAGCCACCCACACACTATCCTTCCAACAACCTTGTAAATAATGTTAAGTCAAGAAATTGGCCTACAGAGAGCTGAATTAAATGTAATACATTTTATGGGTTTAACAATTTTTTCAGCGGTTTGCAAGTAGAAGATACATATGGAGGGGAGGGAACCTAGATCAGTGGGAGATGGTGGGTGTTTAAATACTTTGCCTTTTGTTGTGGTTTCAGTCCAGACTAGTCCCCTGCATCTGTTATTTATACTGGAAGTAAAGCTTCCACTGGTGAGAATGGTACTCAACACCCAGTGTATAGAGCAGGTGTGGTATGTATGTGGCAGGTAGAATCCAGATTGAGATTGCAGCAGGAGACTAACAAAAGATTTTCCTACTGCCTCCAAAGTATAGCCTTCACATAAATTAACATATTTTAAAAAATCAAACAATTATCAGTTGTGTGAATGATGCCACATTTAGTTTATCCTGAAGCACTGTGACTGAAAGGATTGGAATTTTTCATTCCCTCATTGAAGTCCATCTTCTATACTAGCAATAGCTAACATGGTGTCTTCCATAGATCTATTCATTTTACTTATTTCATAAAATTTATATACTGCTTGATCATAGAAGACATCAAAGTGGTTACTGAAAGATTGGTGCTGTTGGACTACAGCCCCCATCATCCATAGTCAGCATGTCAAATGCTCAAAGATAATGGGAGCTGTCGTCAAATATCATCTGGAGGTCACTACATTGATATTCCCTGAATTATTCAAAAATGGATCTATTTTTAAAAAGTTTTATTTGGAATGACTTCCAATATAATCAACATGTATTCATTTGATAAAATGTTGCCCACGGATATACCTAAAGTGAAAAGAAAGGAATGAAATGAATTGTTTCCACTTTGATTAAAAACTGACAGAAGCATTGTATTTTTGTCCATTTTCTAAAATTATTAATCTATTTGCTTCCTCTAACATTATTGAAGGCTACCCTGCTCAGAGATGGTAAGTAATAGATTGAGGAACAATTACTGGGTTACATTTTTTAAAACATCTTTTTTTAAATTTTGTATCTACCTCATGCTCTCTAACCATAAAACCAAACATTGACAATCACTTCTTAATGTATACCTTTACATATAGGCACAATACTATGTGTGATAATGAAAACTCACAGGACAATAAATAAACGGTAAGAAAGAGAAAGGAGATCAAGAGATAATGCATCTCCCTTTCTTCTGTTTCAGGTCTACACCCATGCAAGACGTAGGGGAAAATGAGACGGAAGTAACAGAATTTATCCTTGTGGGGTGGTCAGATCGACCCAAGGCAAGAATGGGATTGATGGTCCTCTTCATTGTATCCTATGCAGTCATCCTTGTTGGAAATGGACTCATTATTGTGGTGGTCATAAATGACTCCCGGTTGCACAGTCCTATGTACTTTTTCCTCTGTAATTTGTCCATCATTGACCTTTGTTTCTCATCGACTGGCATCCCACAATCCATAGTCAACTGTTTAGTGGATAGACCTGTTATGTCCCTTCCACTGTGCTATTCTCAAATTCTTCTGGGTCTCCTTTTTGGAACGTGTGAATGTTTGCTGCTGGCTGTCATGGCTTATGATCGCTATGTGGCCATTTCCAACCCACTGCGATATACGCTCATCATGAACAGGAATATTTGTATCACCTTTGCTGCTATGACATGGACTACTGCCTTCATGGTTACAATAGTTCCCTGTCTTGCGAAGCCAGCACGATTCTGTGGGAACAATGAGGTGGACCATTTAGTATGTGAATTCAAAGCTGTCTTTAAGTTACTCTGCACTGATACCTCTGCTGATACATTGGGCATGTTTTTTACAAGCACATTCACACTTGTTTTCCCTCTGATTTTCATCGTTTTTTCTTATATGCGCATTCTTGTTGCCATCATGAGAATGCACTCAGATTCTGAAGGGGGTAGGATGAAGGCTTTTTCTACATGTGGGTCTCATTTGGCTGTGGTGGTCATGTACTATGGCTCATGTATGGCCTCCTACCTCACCCCTCAGAGTAAAGAAACCCATTTAGGTGACAAGATAATTTTTGTATTTTACGCAATAGCCACCCCCATGTTTAATCCTCTGATTTATACACTCCGGAATCAGGAAGTAATGGGGTCATTGAAGAGACTGGTGAGTGGAAAAAAGTAATACAGAAGTATGTTATTAGATGCTTTTAGTCCACTGATATATATTGGTGTTTTCCTATATATAAACTGTTATATTCATACCCCAATCCAATCTTTTTAAAAAAACAAAAAAACAAACTTGATTTGGTAGTTTATTTAAAATAAATAGGAATATGTCCGAATTTAACTCTGATTCTCAACAAATTGTGTATATGTATATGTGTGCTCATGTACATAAGGTGTTTATTTAAAAATTAAAATTAAAATGTAAGATTTCAGACTACTTCTGTCCATTTGCATTGATCATCACAAAATAAAATAAATTGGTTGTTCAGGAGCTATACTGCCTGCACAGTCTGGCTCTGGAATTAGACAGACACTCAAGTGCCCAGTTCCTGATGCCAGGCTATTCCTAGTCTAGCCTCTGTGGCAGATAGGACAGAAACTATTGGCATACCCCATTAAAAGCTCCTTATGTCCCCTGAAGATCTCAAAACCCAAGCAGGTTTGTATGTGAGAAGAAGGTCTTTCAGATAGCTTGGACCTAAACCACATAGGGATTTATACATCATAAAACTAGTGCTTTGAATTGTGCAGGAAACAGGCTGGAAGCCAGCCTCCATTGTTTTACCAAGAGAGTTGTATGCTACCTATTACCAGCCCCAGTCAACCATCTGGCTGCAGGTCTTTGACCCAGATGAAGTTTCTAAGTCGTTTTCAAAGACAGCCCCACATCATGCATTATAGTAATCCGAACAGGATGTAACTAAGGAATATATCACAGCGGCCAAATCAGATATATAAAGGAATGGGTGAAGCTGGCAACAGGTTCATTACTTCCAAAAGCTGTCCGAAAGCACTCCTGGCCGCTGAAGAGACCTGGGCATTTAGGCTGCGAACTTCTATCTTCAGAGGGAACGTTACTCCATCTAGGACTGGCAGAATTAGGTGAAAGCGTAACTAAAAACGCCTATGTTCATGAAAACAACACACAAAAATGCATTGCAACTCAGAAAATTGCTTGCAATATTAATCAAAACTGCACACAAAATGTGTATCTTTGGAGAAATGTGATGTAATGTGATGAATTTTAATGAGGAAAGTTTTTACCCCCATGCAAAGTACAGTACTGCAGAAATGTGGAGACCATAATTCTGCATACTTTCCAAGTGTCCCTATTTTCCAGGGACATATTGTTACATGGACAAAGTTTATATAATTCTTACTGCAGTTCCTCTTGAAGCAAACTGTTGCAGACTACAGACTCTGGACCTTTTAGGTAATTCCTGACTCCCTCTCTCTCCTCTACCCCAGCTTACTCTCTCAGTTGTGAAATCTTGATCACAACTCTGTGACATTTAAATGGGCCCATCTATTGTATTACTATAGCCATCTAACTGAGAGCATCAATGGGGTCTGATGTACTTGTCAAGAGACTTATTTCAGATTTTGGATACCAAAGGAGGCGTATGTTCTGTGCCCACATCTGAGAGTGAGGGAGATATGGGGAAGAGCCTCAGAAAGGATATTTCAGAAAGGGAGGGGGAGGCTCCTTCAAAAGGTGCTTTTGCCAAGAACTTCAAGACAGTCTCTATGTCTTAAAACTACAGATAAATCTGAAGCAGCCTCTCCCCTCTTTAAACAAGGGGGCAGATGGCAACAGAGTTGTGACTTTTTTGGTCATGGACCATTTGTGATAGCTCCACATCTCTCATGTGGAGATAAATGGTCTGGGGATAAATGATAATGCCAAATTGCCAATGGTAAGCAAGCCTAGGACTGATCACTGCCCAAATGGAAGTCAGCCTTGAAAAACCATAAAGATCCATGGCTGAAGAAAGCTGGGACACAAAAATGCTAAACCAATAATAATACTGGCAAGGATGCTACATAAATTCCGCTGGAGGAATGATCTGAAATCAACATGGCATTTCACATTGACTGATATTTAACAATTATTTTACCTTCAAGTTGGTTTTTGCAATGTTATTTACTGCGGTCATAAGTTTTAGTTATGGAGTAACTTCAGAAAGTAATGAGACATTTGGGAATGCACCCAATGGGAAGACAAAAAGCAGAGTACTAAAATAAAATCTAGCCCATTGTTTCCTATATAAAAACTCCCATTGAAAATTAGTTACATCTCTATTAATTTACTCAGGCGCCATCTGTGTGGTTTTCTTGGCACTTAAAAAATAATAATAATCCTGATACTCCAGTGCTAATTCTTCTGAATGCTCAAACTATTAGTGCATTAAAAGGTAATGTAAATTGTATTTGTATTAATGAATAGGACTATTTCAAACCAGGATTTCTACCAAGTTATTTCTTTTCTAGTTTTGCTTACAGTTAAATTCTACCTATGTTTTCTTTTTTAAAACAACAACACCACAGTTTTAACCAACTTGATGCAACTAGCTAATACATAAAGTATGGATAGTACTATTAAAATAGATAATATAAAGAAGTAGAATTTCTTCAATGGCTTTTGATTTCAAGGAGTTTTAAGAAGGTAATGAATTTTCTTACACATTTTATTCTTTATAATAATTATACATCATAATACATGTTTTATGCATTTATATCAATTTTGTTCCATATATAATGTGCAAAATACTATTCTCTCCCTCACTCTCCTAGAAACAACAGTAAGTAGTCATTAGTATTATAATAAAATTATTGATGTTTCCATTGGCTGTGTAATTTTCTTACTAGGGGGCTGCAACCACTGGTAGTCACAGTCTAAGTACTAAATGACCAGTTAAAATTAATAGAAATGGCTATTCAAGGTTTGCTCATTTCTGTTTTTCTGACTGTATGGGGAAGGGAGAAATGAAACTGTTGTGGATAAAATGTTCACCATGTTATTTTCTTGTTCTGTTTCACAAGACATATATTTGCATCATAAATTTTCCTTAAAAGTTTACATTGTGGAAAGGAAATATGTGTCCTTTTACCCTCTAAATGGCCACCCATGAAATAATAATAATAATCTAATAATAATAACCAGACCCTCCAAATCTCTATATTTTCCAAGGACAGTCCTGGATTTACAGAAGGCATCCTAGTTTTTAATTTGGCCCCAGAATGTCCCACTTTTCCTTAGGGCATCCCTATTTCATTGGAGAAATGTTGGAGGGTGTGGAGTCATGGGACCCCTGAGCCAATGCGATAAGTAACTGTACAGACTTTAGGAGAAATCTGAAGGCAGCCTTGTGTAGGAAAGTTTTTTTAACGCTTAAAGTTTTATTAAATTTACATATATACTGGAAGTTGCCCAGAGTGGCTTGGTCAACAGAGTCAGGTGTGCAGAGTAGAATTCTTCTTCTTCTTCTTCTTCTTCTTCTTCTTCTTCTTCTTCTTCTTCTTCTACTTGACTAGGACAGCCCTATTTTAATCAGAGAAATGGAGGGTATGATAATTTAAGAAAGTTCAGTGGTTGGAGTCTCTTACTTGAGTATAAGAGACGTTTACTGAGGCAAAGTAGAGGTATAGGCTTAGCAATAGGCAGTGAGTCACAGAAGCCTTTGCACTCTAGCCAGGTGACAGGAAAGGCGAGAGTAGGTAGCCTAGAAAGAATAGTTCAGCCCTGCAGAGTCCAAGATCGGGGCAAAGAGTTCAGAACTGAAAAGAAGCGACCGAGTTGTCACAACAGGTCGGGCTAGATGAGCTTGGTGGCAAACTCTTTTGAGTGTGCAGACCCTTGCTGTGTCAGGGGAGGGGTACGTCCATAGACTAGTTCCTGCACACACACTCACACTCCTCTCTATCATCTGTCTAGGCAAGCAAGAGACATGATCAGACTTCAAATGCATATTTCAGCCATGTACTTAAGGGTTCAAAACAGAGTTGCTGAGTGTTGCAACCTTGAAAGAAAAGAAAGGCCGGGGGGGGGGGGCAGAGACCCAGAGGGTTGCATTCAACTCCTGGATCTGAGGGTCCCCAACCCTGCTATAGAAGGGGGTGTGCAAAGAAGGAAACATATTTCTTTCCATACTCTTCTATGTTTCTTCATGCCAAGAGTCTAGAAATCAACTCCTTAATTTGTGAATGGCATTGTTTAGTTTCCAAACTGATAGTCACTCATCTACCTGAATTCACTATTACAGAGAATTCTGGCCCTTGAAAGTTATGGACCAAAGTCATATTTATAGTATTATGTAGAAGGATTACTCTGTTTCTAAAGATGCAAGATAGGAGAAATTAATGGAAAATTCCATTGGAAAAGGCACTACCTTCCTTTCCCTCAATAAAATAAAAAGTAATATATAAATACACCAGTGCTTTTATATTTTTGCTCTTTTTATATGTTTTTATCATTCTTTTTTACTGTTTTTATGTTATCCTTTTTAACACTTAGGGATTAAACAAAATTAAGTTGCTTAGAAATAATGGTAAATAAAGGAATAAAATAATTAACTCAACCATAACAATTCTAGACACAAAATAACATTGTAAATGTTCCCTGGGATCTCCACATCTCAGGCATTTTGTGTCAGCCCACATTAATACACTCATCTGAGACTTAGATGTTTTTTATGCTCACAAATTTTCCTATATGGTCACATTTAATCTCACAGTCTGATGCTTTATGCTTCATCTTCTGTTACATAAACTAGGCAAATAAATTTGTTCAACTGTATTCTAATCTATTTCAAAACTATTTAAATATCATTATTTATCTCTCCCCGTCCCCGTCTTATCAGCCTTTATGCAGGAAGTAGGAGAAAATGAGACCGCAGTGACTGAATTTGTTCTCATTGGATGGTCTGGCCGCCCCAAGGCAAGGATGGGTTTAATGGTGTTCATGATAATTGCATATTTGATTACAGTTGTTGGAAATGGACTCATTGTGGTGGTGGTCATAGCTGATCCCCGGCTCCACAACCCCATGTATTTTTTCCTGTGCAATTTGTCGATCCTTGATCTGTGCATGTCATCATCTGGAGTCCCCCAGTCTATAGCCAACTGCATGGTGGACAGACCTGTCGTATCTTTTCCTTTATGCCTCACCCAACTCTACACTGGCCTTTTCTTTGGCACAACCGAATGCTTCCTTCTTGCTGTCATGGCTTATGATCGATTCATTGCCATCTCCAACCCACTGCGCTACATGCTCATAATGAACAATACAGTTTGCACCGTCTTGGCTTCTGTGACTTGGTTTAGTGCCTTTATGCTAACCGTAGTTCCCTGCCTTGCAAAGCCAGCTAGATTCTGTGGAAACAATGAGGTGGACCATTTATCATGTGAATTTAAAGCTGTTTTCAAACTCATTTGTACAGATACCTCTATGAGCCAAATAAGCATATTCTTCACTAGCACTGTGACACTGGTTCTGCCCCTTGGCTTCATCCTTTTTTCTTACATGCGTATCCTTGCAGCTATCCTGAGGATGAAATCAGGAGGCAGGATAAAGGCATTTTCCACCTGTGGGTCCCACCTGGCTGTGGTTTGCATGTTCTATGGCACATGCATATTTACATACCTCCTCCCTCAAAATAAGAACACGCGTTTAGTTGACAAAATAATTTCTGCATTTTATGGAGTGCTGACGCCCATGTTTAATCCTTTAATTTATACACTCAGAAACCAGGAAGTGTTGGGAGCATTGAAGAAGCTTATGTTTACAAAAAGCTTATAGGTAACTAATTACTTTTAAAATAACTTATTTTGTGTGTAGATGTCTTATCTGTAACTGAAATCTGTTATCTGAAAACTGTTGTGTCTGTTGTACATACCCATCCCAATTTCCAGTCTAGAAATTTAAAATGGTTCTTTTAAATAGTATCTCTATGTAGAACACTAACTGTGGTAGGAAATGAAATGTTCATCTTAATTTCTACTCACATTGTCATTTGGGGCTGAGACAACTCTTAAACATGCAAATCTTCCACAACATTTGCAGCTGGAAGTGGTGAAGTGCCAGTTAAACCTGCTAAATGTGTGAACTGGTTATTGTTGTTGTTGTTTAGTCGTTTAGTCGTGTCCGACTCTTCGTGACCCCATGGACCTGAGCACGCCAGGCACTCCTGTCTTCCACTGCCTCCCGCAGTTTGGTCAGACTCATGTTTGTAGCTTCGAGAACACTGTCCAACCATCTCGTCCTCTGCTGTCCCCTTCTCCTTGTGCCCTCCATCTTTCCCAGCATCAGGGTCTTTTCCAGGGAGTCTTCTCTTCTCATGAGGTGGCCAAAGTATTGGAGCCTCAGCTTCACGATCTGTCCTTCCAGTGAGCACTCAGGGCTGATTTCCTTAAGAATGGATACGTTTGATCTTCTTGCAGCCCATGGGACTCTCAAGAGTCTCCTCCAGCACCATAATTCAAAAGCATCAATTCTTCGGCAATCAGCCTTCTTTATGGTCCAGCTCTCACTTCCATACATCACTACTGGGAAAACCATGGCTTTAACTATGTGGACCTTTGTTGGTAAGGTGATGTCTCTGCTTTTTAAAATGCTGAAACTGGTTATTAGAACTGAACTGGTTATTAGAACCACTGAATATTCAGTCACTTCAATAGTTTGCATTGATTGGTTTATAACATATATTTGTAATATGTGATTCGGTGTGTTTTAATTTGCTCTGCTCCGCTTAGAGATGTTGAATATATTAATTGGTATAGAAATAATAATTATATAATAATTATATTATATGCAGCCATCTGACTGAAAAATATTTTCATTTTACCAAGCTGGTGCACCTGACAATAGATGTCATTGCCCAATATTCTATTATAACAATATTATAAAATATATGGTTTCAGAGCATTACAGAAGTAGTACAGGAAGTTCATAGCCTTTCCTTGCTTCAAAAATGGGGTTGTCAGAAATGCACCTCTTGAAACCGAAGTTGCATTTTAGCAACAGAGAGAGGCTTTTAACTTAGGACTTCTCCTCCTTGTATACTAGTGGGTTTATTCTAATGGAAAGGATCATGACAATATTTCTATCAATAACCTAAGAATTTTCCTCCCCCAGTGTTTGCAAATAGTCTTCTATCTGTATAAGCCTCTTTCAAATTACACACACACACCCCAATAGCCTAAAATGCCCTACCTTTTACTTTCTAGCTATTCTGGCTTCACCTTTCTGGCTATTCATTATTCTAAAGATGAATTGACTAAGAACATATAAAATTAGTGCTGTGCCAAAATTTTATCCAGTATCTTAAAAACCATTTTAAAACCATTCATCATCAACTGATGGGGGGGGGTATTCAAAAACTATCAAAGGCAAAAGCAAATTCCAGTGAAATTATCATGGGCAGTGCAGGGGACGGGGTTGGTTGTGTTCAATTATTTTCAAAGAGGCCAAAGGGGACTAGTGAGTGTCCTTCCTACAAATCAATTTCACAGTTATCTGGATTCTGTTTTGTAGAAAAGCATCACTGTTAGGATATGAGACCCATTTTTTTATGTTTTTGTAGTTCTGGAGACAAGTGGAGAGCATTTCAACAAGCTGTCCCAGCCAGAGTATACTTGAGACTTATGTGGAAGGCAATTTAATCAGCATCAACACCTGCAGCCTCCCAGGAGCTCCTGCCTCCTGAAAAACTAGCCAAGCTTTCTTGTATGTGTCTGGTTGTTCTCCATTGTTATTCTTTTTATTTTCTGAAAGTAGATGATTTCATCTTAAAGAGGTCAATGTGGATATAAATAAATGCAGCGAGAGGAGGAGGAGGAGGAGGACTTCTGTTAAGAACCATATGCACTGAGGTCAGGCTATCAGCAATTCATAACTACCTTTCCCAGTTTCCCACACTTCAGTGAAAAGATTGGATAATTCCTCCCAATGCAGCTTTTTCACAGCAGGAAACCCAGGTAGCAAGGAAGGCTGTAGAACTCTGAATAAATGTTTAATGGAAAGAAATAAGAAACACACAGTCCCCCCCCCCCACGCCAGCCACTTCACAGTGATAAAGGAAGCTCAGAACCACACCAGAATCCACTGGAATCCAGTGTCCCAAGAAAGAGATAGGAAAATGGAAGCCCCTTTTACAAGGGAAGAAAACTTTTGAGAAAAGTGGAGAATAGGCTTTGGCACAGCACTACATAGAAATTCTGCAAAGGTCTCATGCTGTTAAGAAGAATATATTACTAGTTGGAAAGTTAAGCAAACAAGACTCTCTCATTGAGAGAGAGTAACAGATTTGAATACATTTCCCCATGTGCATACTAAGAAACTTTCTGTCGTCCTCATCTTTATGGTGACTCAGCTCTTTGAGTGATGAGCAGATTTTTAAAATAGATAGGAAAAAGAGGTAAAAATACACAAATTTTTACCTCATAGAGGTAAAAGCCTGTTTCTATGTATATGGCAGAGCTCTGGACTGGGTTGAATAAGAGTGTAATGTGGAAAGCCAAAGCATCAGCCTGACAGAACTGAGAAAAAAGAAAGAGTGGGAAGAAATCTCTATAATATTTTTTTAATGCATTAGAATTGAAGAGAAAGTAAATTTACACTCAAACTTTAATCTTTTAATGTATCTAATCATAAATACACTCTACATCACCATCATCATCATCACCATCATCACCACCACCACCAACATCATCATCAGATATGGGACTAAATAGTCCCCCAGAACTGACTGGGATTGAACCTGTTAAAGACCTTCTGTATCACAGTAATAGGGCTCTGCATCAGGCTAAGAAGACTGATAATCTCTGTGATATGTATCAGTTTTATTCTTAGATGAATTGTGGTGGAACTACAATGCAAACAACAATAAACAATAATAAACAATAATAGGAGTAAGTCTCTCCTTGACCCATCCAGTCCCCCTTTCCCAAATACCCGCTTTAGGGACTTATACTGGTGTGAGTTATACCAGGGCAGCCCTGAAGTGAGACATGTACTCTCATGTATCTCTGGTTCACCTGGGAGGTAAGGAACATACGCTGAGCTATCCGTGGCTGAGCCCTGACCTACCCAAGAAAGTACAAGATTAGCCAAATCCAAATTCTTTTGCCCTGGTGGATCCTGGGTCTGGTTTGTGCTGTAAACATGGATCTTTCATTTCTACTATAAAATAATGCTACAGCCACTATTAGAATAGAATAGAACTGGGTTTATTTGTATATAAACACACTTGACTTCTACAAGAAGTTAAAATGCAAAAACAGAGCAAAATTCACAGCAGCATTTCCAAGCATCTGGGTGGGCTTGTCTAATCAAGAATGTTTTTAGTAGACCCCTAAAAGGATTCACTAAAGGGTCCTGCTTGATATTAATAGGCAGGAAGTTAAAATGAAGCAAAACACAACCCTCAACTCCACAACTCTTGCAGTATTGCGGCTCCTGCACACAGGAAGGAGAGATCTACAAGAAAGCAAGTGTCAATCTTATAGGCCCTTTAAATGAAATAAGTTGCTGAATGATAACCTGTTTTTCTTCTTCCAGAAAGGTATACTATTGACTTAGTGTTGCTTTATACAGGGAGTGACTATTGGAACATATGCAGAAACAATAACAGTGAATGCAGGGCAAATACTATAGAGAAAATACTATAGTGGAAGTGGTGGTGTACACTGCAAATATATTAACAATGCCAAGCTGCAATCGCAACTGATAGTATAGTTACAAAACAGACAAGAATAAATTACATCACTGCTAACGTTACAACAAACAGAATTGCAGGGAAATACATTTTTGAAGAATTCTGGATGGTGAACATTCATTTAAAGGGCCTGCAATATTAATCTGAAGTTTGCTGAACCTAAAATGAAATCTGGTGAAAATAAAACATACACAATTAGGTGATTTACAAGGGAAACATCCAAATAAAAAAGCTATGTATCTATTTAATATGTCATGTCTGGTTTTTTCTTACCTATCAGTTTTTTCAATGCTCCCAAGACTTCTTGGTTTCTGAGTGTATAAATTAAAGGATTAAACATGGGAGTCAGCACTGAATTGAATGGCGATATTATTTTATCTATCTCATGTGTCCCTGCATTTTGTGGAAGGAGGTAAGTGAATATAGCTGTGCCATAGTACATGATCACTACAGTCAGATGGGAACCACAGGTGGAGAAAGCCTTTGTCCTACCTCCTTCTGAGTGGATCCTAAGGATGGTCACAAGAATGCGCATGTAGGAAAAAAGGATGAAGCCCAGAGGGAGAACCAGTGTCAAAGTGCTAGTGAAGTACATGCTTATCTGGCTTGAAGAGGACTCTGCACAAATGAGCTTAATAATAGATTTAACTTCACATCCTATATGGTCAACCTCATTGTTTCCACAGAATCGAATGGGATTAGTAATGGATGGAATCACAGTAATCATAAAGGAAGCAGTCCATGTTGCAGTGGCAAGGAGGATGCACACTGTTCTGTTCATAATCATGGTGTAGCGCAGTGGATTAGAAATGGCAACATAACGATCGTAAGCCATGACAGCCAGAAGGAAACATTCTGTTGTACCAAACAGAAGAAGAGAATACATCTGTGCATAGCACAAAGGAAGAAGCATTACAGGTCTGTCCACTAAGCAATTAGCTATCGATTGTGGGATTGCTGTTGTTGTGAGGCAGAGGTCAAGGATGGCCAAATTGCAGAGGAAGAAATACATGGGATTATGAAGCTTCGGATCGTGTATGACTACCAAGATAATAAGTCCATTTCCAATTACTATTATTGAATAGGAAATTATCAAAAAGGTCATTAAAGCCATTCTTGATTTGGGTCGATCTGACCACCCAGTGAGAATAAATTCAGTCACTTCTGTCTCATTTTCTCCCGCTTGCTGCATGAAGATGGATCTGAAAGTTTACAGTATGTTATATATTATATATTAGCACATTTAAATACATTTAATTAGAACAAACTATTGTGCACCGTGGTTGGTCTATTTTGGAATCGTAGTTCATGCACAAGCAGCAGATGCTGCTGTAGAAGATTTCCTGAACTGCATCATATGAGATCGCATGATAGGTTGCTTCTCAAATCCCCACTTAAAAACAATAAACTGGGAGAAGATTCTAGACTAACCTTCTAGCTGATATGCAAGGCTGAAAGTTGCAACTGTGTCTAACACTCATTCTTTTCATTGAGCCTATAAAATCTTTCAAGAAAGATATCCCAGGATTTTGGCAACTGATCAGTCTTTACACAACACATGCACACAAAAGCTCACACCAATAGCAAACTTAGTTGGTCTCTAAGGTACTACTGGAAGGATTTTTTTTATTTTGTTTCGACTACGGCAGACCAACACAGCTACCTACCTGTAACTAGAAAAACACATATATGTATATTTTCTATATCATATTGTAGGAAGATGTAATGAAGAGAATCAGAAACAATACATTGAAAAGCATACTATGGTCACAGATATTTTCAATTAACCCAAATAGTAAGTTATATTGCACTTTTTTGAAACACAATGTTATGCATATTTACTCATCATTGCTGCTATGTTCTGTGAGGCTTAGTTCCGGGGAGGTATTCATAAGACAGCAACTTTATTTTCATGCATATTAAAATACACCTATACATTAACTACTGTTTAATTATGTTGAGTTTAATAATTCAAGGAAGAGTCTGATAATAGAGCCTGACATATAACTGAGAGAAAAACACCCCAATCCTGACAATAGTTAGTCAGCTAAGTCATCACCCAGGATACTTCAATTCCATTTCTTTTCCAACTGAGTTTTGCTTATCTCTCTACCCTCCTCCAATAGTGAGTCAGCATTCCACTGGCCACTGAGCATGAAGTTTATTCCCCATTGAGCTACCTCAGGTGTTACCCACTTGGGGTTTTTATCCTAAAAAGAAAATCGTGTACATCTGCAAAACTTCATCCTAAAAAGTAAATGGTGCACAACTGCTAAACCTTTGGTTCTCACCCCCCACCACAAGCCTTCTGATAAATTTCCCTTTCTTCATTCCAAAAGTGGGATAGGAGTATTTTAGGATTAAAGAAAAAAGAAAAAGAAATAAACAATGAAAAATAAATGTGTCTGCATAAGCAATGGCACTACTACCAAACAGACTGGATGAGAATTCTTACAATGAGGACAACGAAAAGTAGGCAAAAATTATACTTGCCTTCTTAAATCTCATTGAACTCAGAAGAAGATAATCCACTGTTTTTGGATTGCCTAGTGTGTTTAAGAAGTCGGCATTTACAGATTCATAAAAAGAAAGAAAAATGCAGACAAACTGCTTGAATAAAACTCCCCATATCATCTGTGCAAATGAATGGAGAAATAGCTATCTGGCCTTCAGTGGGAGATATTATTTAAGAAACTATGGCATAGCATTTTATTTGCATACTTATTTACTTACTGTTTTTTATTCCCTCTGAGCAGATTCTCTATTGCCTCATTACTGTTTGAAATTATTACAGTTGTTTTAATTAGTAGAAGTTTTAATGGGTTGCCTACAACTAGTTTTCATGCTGAATTTGGAGAACTCCCTGTGCAAAACAGTGTAAACAAGCAAGAGTTTGTAGAAGTCTTCTGAAATTTCCTCTGTGAATTTGTCTAATCCTCTTTTAAAGCTATCCATGTTGGTGGCCATTGGCTGCCTCCTGTGGGAGCGAGTTCTAGAGTTTAACTATGTGCTGTATATAGAAGTACTTTCCTTTTGCTTTTCTGAATTTGCCAACATTCTATTTAAATGGATGTCCAAGAGTTCTAGTGGAGAGAGAGAGAGAGAGAGAGAGAGAGAGAGAGCTCTTCCACATCCATTTTATCTATCCCATGCATCATTTTAGAAACATCTATATTTTCATTTCTGAGGAATGATATAGAATGAAATGAAAAGGATATTTAAAATAACTTTTGTAACAAAACCTAGAAGTTTTTCTTTTGGGAATTATAGTGACCTAAATTGTATAGAAACTTATTCATGGATGCTACTACTGCGGCAAGAATGTTACTTGCCCCAAAATGGAAAGAAGCAGAAGTCTCAGCAAAGGCAGCATAGATACAAAAACTTATGGAATATGCAGAAATGGAGAAACTTACTGGAAAAAATAAGAAATCGAGATAACAAGCCTTTTATTAAAAAATGGAAATGGTTTATTGAATATTTAAAGATGATTTGTAAACAGATAAGAACATTGGCAGGATTATTGTAATAACCTGTGGTTTCACAAGAGTATATATTTAAAAAAGATGAATAAATGAGCACATTAATTTGGATATGCAGAAGATATTAAAAATAAATTTAAGGAACTGCAGAAAGAGGGGGAAGGAAGTCAAGTTTTGAAATGTCGAAATGATTGTAAAATTAGTGAAATGTATAAACTTGAAAAGTATAATCATTTTAAAAATAAAATAAAATAAATGGCTATCTTGTCACCACTTACTCTCCTTGTGATTCGAGGACCCGATCCCCGCTTGGGGAATAAAGACACGTGGACACAGTATATTAAGGCTAATAGGCAAGAAAAGGCCACAACTTTATTGATTACAGCATGTGAGAAGGTATTGCCTTAGGCATTGGACCACAGAACATTAGACTCCACCCACTCGGAGACGGGTGAGTCGGAAGAGGGGTTAACCACCAGTAGGGGGAGCCTGTTGATGCTAATACAACTATAAGTTCTCTCCTGATGTCACCGAGGGTCGTGCCATGGTCCCCTGCCCCACGGGCATTGGACAGGATCCAAGCATCTGGAGCCAGGATAGGCTCAGGCCCCTGACTCAGCCCAGCTGGTATTTGTTACAGGGGAACCTGTGCAGACTGGAACTCTTCAGGGTCAGGCCCCAGACTTGGTTCAGATGATGCCTGCCTGAGGCAAAGGATCCGGTGCAGACTGAGACTCCTCTGGTTCTGAGTCTGAGCCTGAGTCCCAGGCCATCACACAGAATTTCAAAACTTTCTCAAATTCACTTTACTTTCAAATTAACCACACTACTGATATTCACTATGACTTGAAGTTTTAGGTAAGAATAACTTTGTGAAGTAATGAGACATTTGGGAGTGTGCCTAAAGGGAATAAGAAGCAAATAGCTTTTCTTTTTTTCTTTTTAAAAATCACATACGAGACAAAGTTTTCTCAGATAAAAACTCTTGTTAATGAGGAAATATTTATTTCTCCATCCATTTTTATTGATATTAGTAAGGGAATTACACTGCAGCGTCTTACTTGCACTTTTTTTCTACTTATAAATGCATGTGTTGTATCCTTAGCCATTAGTATACAATTCTGTATTTAAATTAATATCTGATTAAAGTGCATTTTTTAAAGTAGTAATCTGTTTCAAAACAAGGCTTCCAACATTTGAAACACATTTATATTGGCTTAGGGGACATTTTTCATGATTATTATTTTTTAAAATCAACTTGCTACAATTCAGCTTAGTGATAAGATTTATACAAATTAAGATAAGAATTCAAAAGACAGTTTGATATTGTCAGCCTAAAGGATGGTGATTTCTGCTATGCAAAGGGCTTAAAAAGGCAAGTAGTGAACTTTCTTAATCATTACTGACCTCATTGTGATTATCTTTATTTTTTAAATGAAGATACGTTTGAATACATAAATTTCCATTAATTCCCCTTGTATGATTTATGCAAACATCAATTTTCCCTCCTCACAGTTTTACTTTAAAAACCCTATATGGTCAGCCTGTTCAGTACAGCACCAGTTTTCATTTTAAAAACTGATACAGAGAGTTGAGAAACCTTTGAGATATAACAGAAGGTGGTGCAGGGGGCTGCTAGGGGTGTGTTCCCTGTTCCACTAGCAGAAGTAATTTTCTTAATTTATCTTACAGTAGTTTATTTGTTTTTAATGGGCATTTTGCAGAAAATGCTTGGTTGATGTTGTTCTCATGCTAGAATAAATGCAATCTAACTTTGGTCCACAAAGATAAATATTATATAGATTTCCTCACGACACCCTTCTTATTAGTCATGCCTTCCCTGTGGAATGCCCTCCCATCAGATGTCAAGGAAATAAACATCTATTTGACTTTTAGAAGACATATTAAGGCTACCCTGTACTGGGAGGTTTTGAGTGTTTCTTGGGTTTTTTTGTTTTGTTTTTAATGTTTTATTAGAAGCTGCCCAGAGTGGGTGGGGCAATGCATTCAGAAGGGGGGGGCATATAAATTTTGTTGTTGTTATAAGAGATATAATTTGAGTCAACAAAAGCTATTTATTGAAATGCTTAAATATTTAATCGAAGAACTTGCAGAAACTGTTTTCCAGTGCTGAAATCCTATGCATTTTTACCAGTGAGTAAGCAAGCTACAATGAAAACAATAGGATTTACTTCTGAGTAGATATGTGCTAGCTCATAATGTTTGTGGGGAGCAGAGGCATAGCATAAAGAGAGGATTCATTTTCTTCTTTCCCCATCACTTGTTATTCTATTTGCACCTATCTGAATTTTGCAATGAAAAACTCAGTGTACAACCAAAAACTGTCTACAAAAAATGCTTATATTGGGGAAAAGTATGCCTGAAAATGGACTCATTGGGGGAAATAGCATATGTGCACATTTGGCAAATGTGCATTCAATGTGTATTATAGGAGATTGTATACCAAATTGCTGATGAGTTTTTGTGAGGACCTTTGTTGCGAACTCCTAGAGCTGACTGGGGGGGAAAAGATGAGAAACTTTGAACTGCTTCAGTCAGGCTCTTCTAATGTTCATATGGCACACACATGGTAAATATTGAGCATGCTTACTTGATGCAAGAAACATTTCACATTTGCACTCTGGTGCCATTTTAGAAAGTTTAGCATCTGTTGCATTTTGGTTGTGTAAGACTCTGCCACCCAAATGTTTTGCAAACTTCCATATCTATAAACTTCCATACCTTCCAAAGGGAAGCAAAATATTTAAATCCTACCTGCTTCTTTACTATAATCATCTGTGAAAAGCAGCATATCTGTGCATGCGTGGGTCGCGATTCGGTGCTTCTGTGCATGCGCAAAGCACCATTTAGTGCTTCTGCGCATGCACAAGGGCCGAAACCCGTTCCGGTACTTCCAGGTTTGGTGCAGTGCGCAACCCGAAATCACACAACCCGAAGCATCTGTAACCTGAGGTATGACTGTAGTATTGTCTGAAATTTATTGTATTTAAAATTTGAGGTTCAGGTACAACTCTCCTCTCTGACACCGCAATTTCTAAATGCAAGGTGCTTTCTCTATATCCAACCATGTTCTCTGAAGTGATATAGTCCTGGAAACATTTTACTACCTCATCAGCTGTTTATGTGAACCCAGACACCAAAGGAGACCAAAAGTACAACAACAATAGATAAAGGTTGGCATACTATGTTGTTGTTGTTGTGGAGGGCAGTTCACAACAGTTCACAGCATAGAGCGCTGTTATTCAAAATTTGCTTAAGTATAGCTATTTTCAAATTATTCACATTGTATTTTTCTTTTGCTATGTTCCAGGCCAGCCTTTATGCAGGAAGTAGGCGAAAATGAGACAGCTGTGACTGAATTTATCCTCATCGGTTGGTCAGGTCGACCCAAGTCAAGGATGGTTTTAATGACAGTTTTTATAATTTCCTACTTCATAACAGTTCTTGGGAATGGACTTATTGTTGTGGTAGTGATATGTGACCCACGGCTCCACAACCCCATGTATTTTTTCCTCTGCAATTTGTCCATTATTGACCTCTGCCTCACAACAACGTCACTCCCACAGTCTATAGCCAACTGCTTAGTGGACAGGCCTGTAATGTCTCTTGCTGCATGCTATACACAAATGTATTCTATTCTCTTATTTGGTACAACTGAATGTTTCTTCCTGGCTGTCATGGCTTATGACCGATACATTGCCATCTCCAATCCACTGCGCTACACACTCATCATTAACAGGACAGTGTGCATCATGTTGGCCACTTCCACATGGGTGGCAGCCTTTCTTATAACAGTAGTCCCTTGTCTTGCTAAGCCAGCTAGGTTTTGTGGAAACAATGAGGTGGACCATATAGGATGTGAATTCAAATCTATGTTTAAGCTCATTTGTACGGATACCTCTATGAGCCAAATAAGCGTATACTTCACCAGCACTTTGTCACTAATTATTCCCCTTAGTTTTATTCTTTTCTCCTATATGCGCATTCTAGCAGCCATTGTAAGAATGCACTCAGGAGGAGGCAGAATGAAGGCTTTCTCTACATGTGGGTCTCACCTGGCGGTAGTGACTATGTACTATGGCACAGCCATATTTGTCTACCTTTTCCCTCAGAATGAGAAGACTCATGAGATGGAAAAAGTACTTGCAGCATTCAGTGCAGTGCTTACACCTGTGTTTAACCCTTTAGTTTACACACTCAGAAACCAGGAAGTTTTAGGAGCACTGAAGAGACTTTTAGGTAACAAAAAGCCAGGCATTACATACTAAACTTGTTTATGCAGCTGTTTTAGTTGCATTGTTCCTTCATAATGTGAAGCAACATTTCCTTGATTCTCCCATAGTGTCACTTCTTTTTACTGTTTTTGGCAATGAAATGGAAATACACTACAAATGTAACAGGAATGTAAAATTAACGTTCATGTTATGGCATATCTTATCCAAAAATATAATTACCTACAGAATGTGAACTTAACTGTGGTGTTATTTTTATTCTCCCTGTCTTGTAAACCTATCAACAGCTTGATCTCTAGCTCAGCAGGGTCACAATATTGGTGGCCCATTCTTGTATATAGAATTTGCCCAGGAATCTCAATTAATGGTCCTGCGATAAGAACACATATTCCATCTTGGGTGCTTCACAAGTTGGATATAATGGTATAAACACTTGCTAGTTCAAGAACTGAAACTCAAAAATATACCTTTGGTGAAAATAGTGTTTGCATCTCAGCAGCAGACTGACAGGCTGTTACCTGCTTTTGGTTCACTCCGAAGACGGGTTTCCTTTCATTTTAGTTGATGAGTTCTATCAGTTTGGGTGGGGAGCAGACATTTTGGCTGAATCCACCAAGTGAAATAAAAGAGGAGGAGAAATATGATTTTCGAGGGAGAAGGAGGGGGAATTACAATTGTCACAAAAAGATTTTGCATCAGTCATGGCTCGTGACTGAAACATTGTTGTCACCAATCCATGAGTACTACACAGATCATTAAGAGGGTGGTTTGCATCATGTTGGTCACTGTTACTTGGACTTTCATAATTATTGTAATCCCATGTCTTGATAAGACAGATAAATTGCTTGGAAAAAATGAGATTGACCATGTAGGATATGAATTCAAATCTTTCTGTAAGCCTAGTTGTATGGATACTTTCTCAGAGTGTCAAAAATTGTTCAGACATGGTTTCTATTCTTTATCCCTATTACATACTTTTGGAAATGTAATGTTGACTGCCTTATTTTTCTTCAGTGTCATGCTCAGTCAATCAATTTATTGTATATAGTCAAAGGCCTTCACAATGAACAACAGGGGGCAACAGCAAGGTATTTCTCTAAAATCACACCATAACCTTTGAAGTTTATGGTGTAAAAGCCTACAGCATAAACATTTACAGCATAAAAAATTAGAATTACAATGCACTAGCATAACTGGAGCAAAGCTTCTTATCTTCCAGTTTGTAGATATTTATTGGCTAAGAGTTCAACTATCACGGGGGGGGGGGGGAGGTTTAGATTGACCTGAAAATCAATAAAGAATAGGAGATAAAAAATCTCTGAGCACTATTTATAAATTTATAATAACAATTAACAGTACATTATATCGTCAACCTGCTTACATCCATAAATGCATTTCCTTTCCATATGAGCTATTTCAATGTATTTCGCCTCTAAATATGCTGAAGGCATCTGCTGAAACCTAAGTTCAACAAAAGCCCTATATAATTGTGAAAAAGTCAGCCTTTCGTGGTAGTGAGGCCTTGAATGGTTGTTTTTAATTTGAGGGTATCAAATAGAGTAACAGGCAGAAAAAATGGATTTTTTAAATTGGTTAGCACCATAACTCAAGTTCCAAGTTCTAAGTTCACATAAACTAAGTGATAAATATTTATTCATTTGGACATTATAAAGCCTAAGATTGTCTTGATACTTCTGTGCCGAACTTCCTGTCCTTAGTTGCTCCAACCAGCAGAGCATGGTAAGAATATGGTCTTCAAAGGTCTACATCATTTAGGCTAGATCAATTATGGCTGCTATCAAGGGAAGACCCAAAGTTCTAAGATGAGCTGGTGGGGTCCCATGAGGTGACAGTAGGAGGCCCTGTAGGAGCCTGCTCATGGCACTTAGCATGTGGTGGTGATCAAAACCTTGGGATTTACATGTTGAATGCATAAGGTTTTCTTTTTTAAATGTAAAACAAATTAGTCAATGGAGATTCGTTCATGTGGGAACCCACAAAGAAGAAATACAAGTCAGAACTAATAAAGACTAATAAAGTCATCTTCACCTTTACCTATTTGTGGAAATGACTATGATTTACTTGTATTTATTTACTCACATGTAAACCTGAATCTATATTCTATAAATAAAAGGAGTCACATAAAACTATAGAAACATCAGACCAAGGGAAGTCAGGAACCATAAATGCTGTAGCTAATCTCAGGCATTCATTGTGAGACCTTTATTTGAAGAGGATTTTTAAATGTATTGATAGATGAGCTAAGATAAGAACTGCTCAGAATTTTAGGGACATATGTAAAGTACTAGCTTTTAACACGAGAATAACTTTACTATCTATGTTCTGCCTTCTGAATCCTCTTGAATTACCTTTGGGTCATTTTGCAGATTTATGCTAAGTGGAACAGCATCCTTAACGTGGGTTTTTTTGCAGGGGGAGGGTGAGAAATGCTCAATGTTCTGAAGGATTTTTTCCACGATTTCCCCTCCAATCTTCAGTGAGTAAAAAAACAACAACAATAAATGGTAAGCTATTTTGTTTATTTGTTATGAATTTTTGAAATATTTGCGGTCACTTCATGGGGCTTGGCTTAATAAGTTTCTCGCTGTTCTTGTATGGACTAGCATATTTGTGCCATGAAGTATTCCAAATTACATATTACACATTTATACATTTTCTCTTAAGATCACCATTTCAGGGAAGCAGGTTGAACGATCTAAATTCAAAATGAGGGGGAATCAATTAAACAGCAACCAGAAATACTTTCAATCAATTGCAAACATTTCATTCTACATACCTTGGAAATCTGTTGGCGGAAGGGAATAAATCCACTAAATAATTGTGTGGAAGCATCCAGATATAATAATGAAATAAATGAATGCAATTCTATATTTTTTTACTCAGAAGTCCCATTAAAATCAATGCTTACTTGTAGAAAAGTTGATATACTATTGCAGTCAGATAAAAAGTCCAGTTGTACAGGTATTATTTCTTCCAAATGGAGATCTCATATTTCTCATAGGAGCATAAGTTTTGTCATGCTTTGTCATGCATTGTTAGTTCAGTGCTTCTAATCAGTGCTTCTCACTGTCAAAGCTGCTGTTACATGAGCTTTTCATAAGCATAACATGAATTCACCACCTATTCTTCTTTGTTCCATCTTTGTAGTAAGATGTTTGAACATTACACACTTTGACTATTACAAGCATAGTAGAGACAGCCTTGTACAAATGAATTTCATTATGACTATTTTTCTGTAGACTCAGTGCTTGTAAAGGAAGTGACCTGCTACCTCAACTCTCTTTATATTAGAAAAGTGAGTAGTGTAGAAATGTCTTAGAAATTTCATATGGTACTTCTGGTGAATGACATCTTTCTTTTCCTCTTGGAAATTATTTTAATAGGATTAAGGGAACATTTATTTAAAATTTGTTTCATTCTGCATGGTTGTCTAGAGCTACACATTTGTTGTAATTTCTACTAATTTTCAGTTTAAGAATTTACACATTCAGTGTAAGGGAACTTTGCCGTTTCTATTATAATATCAGTATGATAGCATTAGGTTAGTAGAATTAGACTGAATCAAACCTAAGATCATAGAATCATAGAGTTAGTCACATTTAGGTTTTGTTGAAATTCATGGGACTGATGGCTAATTTTTCACACTGAATTCAGTGTAACCCAAGTACTACTAACATATTAGACCTGACCAGGTTTTAATGATATTATAATGGCTATAGAAATCCAAATGGCATTTGATTTCTTTTGCTTCAGGTAACATCCTGATGCCACAACTAGGAGAACTGAATAATACTGAGATAACTGAATTTGTCCTCATTGGATTCTCAGGGAAACCCAAGACAAGGATGGGTTTAATGAGCTTTCTTATCTTAGCCTACTTGGTGACAATAATTGGAAATGGACTCATTATTTTTGTATACATAGCTGAGCCCCGGCTTCATAATCCAATGTATTTTTTCCTTTGCAATTTGTCCGTACTTGATGTCTGTTACACTACAACTTCAGTCCCTCAAGCTATTGCCAACTGCTTGGTGGACAGACCGGTCATGTCCTTTAATATGTGCTACCTTCAAATGTACACTGGCTTATACCTTGGATCAACAGAATGCTTCCTGCTTGCTGTCATGGCTTATGACAGATATATTGCTATCTCCAATCCCTTACGTTATATGGTCATCATGAACTGGAAAGTTTGCATTGCTTTGTCAGCTATCTCCTGGGTAGGTGCCTTCATGTTGTCTATAGTTCCGTGTCTTGCTAACCCAGCACGTTTTTGTGGACACAATGAAGTGGATCAGATAACATGTGAGCTCACAGCCCTCATGAAATTAATTTGCTCAGATAACACTGTGGGCCAGCTTGTCATGTATTTTACAAGCAGCTTCACTCTCCTCTTCCCCTTCTCTTTCATCCTTTTTTCCTATTTACGTATTATTGTGGCCATCCTAAGGATTCATTCGTCAGGTGGGAGGTGGAAAGCTTTCTCCACCTGTGGTTCCCACTTGACTGTGGTGTGCATCTACTATGGAACATGCATATTCACCTATCTGAAACCTCAGTCTAAGGTGATGGAAGAAAAAGACAAAGTTATAACTGTGATTTATGGAACAGTTGTTCCTCTGTTAAACCCGCTAATCTACACACTGCGAAACCAAGAAGTGAAAGGTGCACTTAAAAGGCTGACTGGGAAGAAACAGAGATCTCAGCATTGAATCTGTATTTACTTATGAATTCATATACAGAAAAAAGCACTGTATGTATATATTGTGTCCAATGTGGTTTCCGCTTTAGAAAGACTGTTTGGGATTTCAGCCTAAAGGTCCTTAAAATGCCTGTCTTTTGTATTTCCTTAGGGCCAATATAGACCAGAAGGGGTTGGCCATATTTATGGTTCATGTGTCTGTCTTATTACCAAACAAGGTGGGGGGTGTGAAGTTTCTTTTATGTCAAGAGTTGTGCTTGGTTTTATAGAGCTGAACCTTCCTTACCCAATTCTGTTGTTTCATACACATCTCACTTCCAGTACATCAGCAATTTACTGGTGGAAGAATAGGATGAATTATGGGGAGTTAGTGTGTGTGAGATGAGAAGGCTGAGTTCCATACTTCCATTCAATAGGTTTTAAACAGCCTCACCTTGCCTTCACTTTATATGATAATGAGGTAGACATGTACAAATTCACTCTTCTTCTATCTGCATTGGCCCTATTTCACATGATAATTTTGTCCTCAAAATAATACTTATTATTTCCCTCAAAATATATCAGCATCATCAGCATCACTAGTGTAAAATTAGGAAAACTCATTTAAACATGATTTTCTGTATATATCTACTGTAAGTGTTTTACTATATGTATATTGGGTCTTAGGCTATCTTCCCCAAAGGTTTCAAGCTAGAATAAGCCGATAGAAATATAATTTTTCTCTGTCTTGATACACCAAAATGTAAGGAAGAAACAAACTGTAAGGAGCATTAACACACTCCCAATTATTATTATTTGCATACTTTCCAGGTGCATGTATATATCTGTGTATGTAATGAACCAATAATAAAATTATAAGTTATCAAAAGTAACTATGTATCACAGTCATATTTACACTTGGGGTTGGGGACAGCAATCTAAGAACTAGTAATTGATTAAAGTAAAATGTGTCTTAACCAATGGTTAGAGATAATGAAGCAGTCCATAACTGTAATATACAGTTACTGACTCACACTTGCACACACAAAAGCATTAACTTGCACCCTGAGTGACTCTCTGTAGCCTTTGTGCTCGCTCTCACTCTCTCTCACATTGCATTGGAATGTGTTTATGCCTACACTCCATATAGCCATCGCCAGTCACGGCCCACCTGATGCCCCGATCCTCCAACTGGGTGAGAACAACCTTGTCATTTGAAAAAGTACGGACTTGATTTTGACAGCAATCGCTGACCTAGAACAACTGCAGTCTGCATCTTTTAGTCATAGCTCCTCCCACATTGTCAGTGGCGTGGCACAATGAGATCAGCCACCTAAACTATGCCCTTGTAAAAATCAATAGGGCCTTGCGACAAGTAATGCAGCATCTTCAGTGTTGCATAATTCAATACCCAGACATTAAGCCCAATATGCCCAAATTGTTTCATCCTGATGGTGCCCATTTCTCCCCCTTGGGGAATGAGCATTGGGTAAAACCTGTGTTTTGTGATGAATTCACCCCTGAATAGACTCTGTCGTGCGTCAGTTGCCCCAGAAGGGGGGGCTGAGAGGGATACACACCCAATGCCTATGCCAGGGGTCAGCAAACTAAGGCCCGGAGGCTGGATGCAGCCCACCGGGATCGTAAATCTGGCCCTCAGACCCTCTGGACCCTGCTGCCGATGCGGTCAGTCCCCACACTAACCTGCATGGCACAGGGGCCTCGCCGTGTGGGGACAGACTTCCACTACACTGGCACGGCTTCGGATTGGCTGCAGGAAGTTCCTGCAGCCAATCCGAAGCTGCGGGTGCCTCTGGACAATGCCCCTTCCCGCTGAGGCGGCTGTGTATGGCCAAGAGCCAAGCGGAAGGAAGCAACAGTGGCAGGGAGGCTGCCTCCACCACCAGGCCAGTGGCCTGGGCTCTGCGCCCCACGGACTCCTGGCCAAGGCAGAGGACGACGACACTGCCAAAGACAAGGTGGTGGCGGCGTGAGTGGTGGCAGGGGGTCCTTTCAGGAGAGGGTGGCTCCAGCAACCCACAAGGTCAGAGGGACTCATGAAAAAGTTTGTGGAACCCTGGCCTATGCCAAAGCTTCCTACATCTGAAAACAAAAAAGTTGTGGCTGTTTAAATCCAAGACAGTTGTGTCCATTCATTTACCACTCAGCTGTTAGGCGCGCTGGGATGGGAGACTGCAGCTGGGCATGCAAATGGAGCCTTAAAAAAAGAAAAAAAGCAAGTTGAGTGCAAAGTGAATGTTTGGAAATTTAAATAGATCACATTCATTCATTTATTTATTTATTTATTTATTTATTTATTTATTTATTTGACAAACATTTGTAAACCCTTTACTAGGGAAAAGAAAAAGTAGTTTTCAAGAAACTCTTTAAAAATTGGTTATAAAATGCCAATGGAAAGCCAAATATTGCCATTAAACTTCCCGTCTCCTTTTATTTCATATTAACAATACTTCTTTGTTTTTACAGTGCCTCCTGAAATCCCACTAGCATTGTTTTCACATCACACACATTTTTCAGATAATCTACAAGCTTTCCCCAGTCTCTGATGAACGGGTTCTGTTAAACAAAATATAATTTCAAATAAAAGAAGAATTTTTAAAACTCTTACACCTACTAAAATCACAGGGCTACATAGGCTTTTTGGAACAAAAGCATTTTCATACTAAAAATAAGTGTAGATGCTGCCACCTATACTTTATCTAACTGGATTCATGAGGTGAAATCAAAGCAAATCTTATTGCTTTCTAGTGAACTCAGTGGAATTCCTTTTGATTAAATGGGTGAGGGCTATTCTCTCTGTTTGAAACGTAGATGGTCTTGTGATCATTACTTCATTTATATGTTAAATAGGTATTGGTGGTTCTTGATTGCTCTCAAGCGAATTAATCAGTATAGATTAGGTCATGTGGGAATGCAGAAGGTTAAAGCAGAAATCAAGAACTAATATAAGGTTATTCCTGTTTACCTGAAAGTAACAATGCTTCAAGATGCATTTTCACTCACATATAGATAGATCCAGCTGTTCAAGAATGGAAGATATGTTTCCTACATAGCTATGGTTATTGGATGCCCAGATAACATAAGAAAAAGAACTTGTAAAGTAAATATGTTGTAGCTAGTTTGATGCCTTCAATGTATAACTTTCTTTTTAATTCGCTAATAGTGGATCAAAAAGGATCAATAGAATGGATTCTTAAAATGTATTGATATGAGTGCACTAGATTTGGAATAACCTTAAGGAAGAATTTAAAATATTTCTTTTTAATCTGTAAAGAACTCCCATTTAGCTTCAAAAGCTCTTTCTCTCACCTTTCCCAAGTCTCTTGAAATTATTTTTGCATCATCCTGCTGTAACTCTGAAAAAAGGGGAACTACCATATTGCACCGATTTTTTTTAAGCATACTGTCACAACTGAGTAGATTATTCTCAATATTTGGAAGAGGTTTTTTTAAGGTAACTTTCTGTTTTAATTGAGCTTATTACTTGTATTCTACTTACTTAGAACTGGGTGCAGCATTTTACATTAGGCACTGAACCTCAGTTCCATAAAACTTCATTAGAAGTGTTTGATTGCTATTATTTTTCATATTTATTTTATACATTTTGTGTTTTTATGTTGCAATTCTCATTAATCTTGGATGAAGGTAAGTTAATAATAATAATAATAATAATATGCCTACTTACATCTCTCTCGCTGAAATCAATTGGACTTTTAAGTTTTTAACTTACACAAAGTCTTACCCAGTGAAATGATTTTGAAATAACATAACATTGTGTCATTTTTCTGTATATGTGTGCTTGTGCAATCTGCAGTGTTGTTTAGCTTGTAATTTTGCAGAAGAGGATAAGGAATCAACAACCTGCACCTGAAAAGGATAATAATCAACAAAACAATAAATAGGGATACTAAAATAGAATACCAGTCAATTCAAAACAAAATATTGCCCATCTACTCTTAAAGATGTCTTAGAAACGTGAAAATGTAACAAATTTAAAATGGGCTTTAAGTAAAATAAATCTCCAGCACCTACGTAATTTGATTATCATGATCTGGTAAATTTGCATTGCATTGGTGTTTGTTCCATGGTTTGCTGGTTGTTTCATGGATTTCTTATGTTCCCTTTTTCCAGCCTTGCCTAAGCCAGCAGGGTGACTTGGAAACAATAGAATGTATCATGCAGCTTGTGATGTCAAAGCTTGCATTAAATGCTCAGCTGGTGCTCTGGGTCACTTGGTTATGAAATACATATACTGCTCTTTCCCCTTAACAGGTAATATTGTGGCCATTCTGCAACACTTTTCAGCACATGGCAGGTGGGAAGCTCTCTCCCACTTGAACTCCACTTAGTTGTACTTTGCATCTCTATGAAACTTGCACATTCAAATATCTAAAAACCCAGTCTAATATCACACAAGATAGGCCTCAAAATTGCATTTTACTGACCAGTGATTTGTATGTTAAACAACTTAATCAACACACTGCCATTTATTTATTTATTTATTTATTTTTAAGTTTGAGATCTTTCCCCAAATATGAGTCTCTTTTAGAAAGTTGGAAAAAAAAAAAAAGCAAAACTGACCATAAATTACATGTGGGTTATTGCCCTGGTTGGGGGGGGGGCACTAATTAATGAGCCTAGAGTCCTTAGGGGCCAAAGATAGAAAGGATGATTCCATACCTGTTTGGTCTGACTTTATTTCATTTGTAAGCAAGGAAGAACATGGCTGAGAAACTCCCTTGGCCTGTGAATGATTATGGTTGCGACTCAGAGTATTTGAAAAATGTAATTACTTTTCTCTGGTATAATAGCATCCATGTTTTGTAACCCTCTCTGGTTTAACCATTATGTCTGTCCTATAAATAGTTCCAGTTACTATGTTCCACATATTCAGATACCCGTGGTTTATTTTATTTGGTATTATTTTATTTCTGATTTCATTTGACAGTGATCTATAATTGTATATGGACTATGTTTATTGTTGCCAAATCCTGTTTGATCATACTGAATTTTGTTGAATTTTGTATAACATTTCTTTTTAAAATAAAAATAAAATAAAATATAGGCTTTTTGCCTGTAATATATGCAATGCATAGAAATAACTCTTGACCTATTTCTCATTGAATAATGTACATATTTTCCCCACTTGTTTTCCTTTTATTCTGTATGATCATTGGCTGTAAAACTGAAAATTGATTTAATTTGACCTATATAACCTGTTTGTGTGTGTCTATGATTCAGATTACAAACATTTTAATCTAGTTATAAAATTATCAATTTCAATATCACAATTCTACTATTCTTTTTATAAATGCCTGTATTATATGTAGCCAATACTTTCTCAAATATTGTGCATTTTCTGTTTCTTCCCTTGATCACCAAAAGCAAATTCCTTATGCAGAATCTAGGAGACATGAATGAGACTGACATCACTGAATTTGTCCTCATTGGATTTTCCGGACATCCCAAAATTAGAACAGGATTAGCGGCTTTAATGAGCATCATCTACTTAGGAAATGTTGTTGGAAATGGACTCATTGTCTTCGTGGTCACAGCTGATCCTCGGCTTCACAATCCAATGTATTTTTTTCTTTGCAATCTGTCCATCATTGATATTGGTCTTTGTACTTTTTCAGTTCCTCAATCTATTGCCAACTGTTTGGTGGACAGACCTGTCATGCCTTTTGCTTCATGTTACATTCAAATGTATGCTGGCATATACCTAGGAGGAACGGAATGTTTCCTGTTAGCAGTCATGGCTTATGACCGGTATGTTGCCATCTCCAGTCCACTGCGTTATATGATTATCATGAACTGGAGAGTTTGCGTTGTTTTGGCTATTGCATCATGGACAATGGCCTTTTTGCTAGCTATAGTACCCTGTCTTGCAAAACCAGCCCACTTCTGTGGACACAATGAGGTCAATCATTTTGCCTGTGAGCTCACAGCCCTCATGAAGTTGATGTGTTCAGACATGGCAGTGAGCCAACTGATCATGTACTTTACCAGCACCTTCACAGTACTTTTCCCCTTCTGCTTGATCCTTTTTTCCTATGTACGTATAGTTGTGACCATTTTGAGAATAGATTCATCTGGTGGCAGAAAGAAAGCTTTCTCTACTTGTGGATCTCACCTGGCTGTGGTGGTGGTTTTCTTTGGAAATGCTATAGTCCAATACATCAAGCCTCAATCTATGGACAATCAGGATAGTGATAAATTTATTTTTGTCTTCAATGCAGCAATAATACCCATGTTAAACCCTTTAATCTATACACTGAGAAACCAAGATGTGCTGGGGGCACTTAAAAGACTGATACGGAAGAAACTGTAAGCATATTGTTGACTGAACCTTAGGGTTTCTCTTAATACTTGAGAGTACAGTGGTACCTCTGTTTACATACTTAATTCGTTCCGGAGGTCCGTTCTTAATCTGAAACTGTACTTAACCTGAAGCACCACTTTAGCTAATGGGGCCTCCTGCTGTTGCCGCACGATTTCTGTTCTCATCCTGAAGCAAAGTTCTTAACCCGAGGTACTATTTCTGGGTTAGCGGAGTCTGTAACCTGAAGAATATGTAACCTGAAGCATATGTAACCCAAGTTACCACTGTATGTTAAACTGAAATGATGCTTTAATCTTTGCATTTTCCTTAGGCCAAAGAGATGTGAAGGGGCCACATATATATTTATACAGTGCTCTCTTTTAATGTAACCCTTTTAATAGATTGTTAGTTTTGTTAATTAAGAATATGGAGATGTCTATTTTTTCTGAAAGGAACAAAAAATGAAAATAAAGGAAATGTGCAGTTTTTCTTCACATAATGTATCTGCTGTATATAAGTACCTTAGCTGTGGCAGATGAAGGCATCCAGTTGTGCTGCAAAGGATGCACCATAGCTCTTCTTCTCATTGTGCTCCTCCCTGTAGGCATTCCTCTTTTGGTCACTGCTATGGATACACAAGTTGCCTGTCTGTCTCTAGGCACTGTGGTTGTATACAAGGGTTGATGTTCCCTGCCTTCAGGTCATGTATGCAGACATCTTTGTAACACAGAGTTAGTCTGCTAACAGGCCTGGTGCCAGAAGCCATCTCCACATAGAGCATATCCTTGGAGACCCTGACATATTCCATACTGTGGACATGGGCAAGCCAGCATAGATGTCACTGAGACAGGAGTGTGAACCTAGTCATATAATAAAATAATAAACATTATTATAAATAAATAAATAAATCCAAGAGGTGAGTTGGTTAACTACTCTATATAACATGAGTTCTCTTCAGTTAGTATGCATCCTTTAATTAGGCTCTGTCAGGTACTGTCTGGATGAGGAGTGTGAGGATCCTTCCATCCAGGAGCTCCCCACGGAAGATGAAGACTTAGACCCCTGGTCCTGGTGGTGGGACAATGGGGATGGTTGAGCTGGGTGGTGGTGGAAGCATGAGGGTGGAGTGATCAAAGGGGGTTAGAAGGCCTTTCCAGGACAGGGCTGGAGGTTGAGCGTCTTGGTGTGAATGCAGACACAAACAGGGAGGAATCAGAGAGTACACCTGCCATACCATAGCAGGGTAGTCTCAGTCCTGCTGGCTCTCCTCCTCTCACACACGCCTTTAGTAGAGTCCTACATGTTGCCTAGCAATGAGCCAGAAAGACCCAGAGTAGGAGCTCATCCCCACATCACAGTCTCTTGTCTGTTGGGGACGGCTCCAGAGTGAGAGGCTAGAGGGGAATGGCAGGGCCAGAGCTCAAGTTTCCTTTAACGTCTTAAGCTGAAGGAGTTAAGCCCGGGAGAACTCACTATGTTACTTTCTGTGAATAAAAAGTCAAGTGCATTCCAAGTCTCTGGCCTCTTTCTTATTGACCTGCGGGGGCCTGGCACTTCCCTGTTAGCCTTCATTACAGGCTGTAAGGCTAGTTAGAAAATGCAGCATGGACACATTAATGGCAAAATGTAATACTGAATCCTGCTGCCTAGACATGCGGATGATTTCTACTGGTTAGGGTTACAGGTCTGGCCTTCAGGGAAGTGGACACTATCTAGATGATTATGTATTAATGGGGCCAGCTTCATTGCAGGCTTGTTGGCAACTCATGGAGTTCAACACTTTGACAGGGGAACTGTGCATTCCACTGGCCGCAGATAAGACTGCAGATAAGATAGTGGTCCAGCCACTATTAGGGATATAATAAGATTCAGTGGCCCAGACTGAAAAGTTAGTCTGTAACGTCTGATTGCTCAGTTGCTACATCAAAAGAAGGCCACTTCAAGGCAGGTGCAATCCCGTCTCAGTCACCTGAACTTCACTTGCCAGGTTATAGCCCCAGGCAGAGTCTTTTGCATTTCTCTAGCCCAACTCTAGCCCTCCTGCATATTGGCTCCCCATCATCATGTCAGTCTCACAAAAGCTTTCAAAGCTTATGTATTGGTTTGGCTAAAGTTCCTCCAGGATGATAGTACTGGCCTAATATTTCTGGGCAGGAAGTTGCAAAGTGCCACCAGCACTTTAGAAGACTCTACTGTTTTCTAGTAAAGTTGGTGTGATTCCTTTTCATTAAATGGTTGAGGCCTAAACACTCTTTGCTGAACATACAGTGGTACCTTGGTTGTCGAAGGGGCTTGGCTCCCGCACAAATCGGCTCCCGAACACTTCAAAACCTGAAGTGAGTGTTCTGGTTTGCAAATGTTTTTCGGAAGCTGAACGTGTGACACAGCTTCAGCAGTTTCCAATTGAGTGCAGGAAGCTCCTGCAGCCAATCAGAAGCCATGCCTTGGTTTTCGAACAGTTCCAGGAGTCAAACATACTCCCAGAATGGATCAAGTTCAATAACCAAGGTACCACTGTAAATAGTTTTGTGACAATAACTATATATTTATATGACTAGTTATAAGAGTTCCTTGAATGCTTGCAAGTAAATTAGTCAATAGGGATTATTTCATATGGGAATGCAGAAGGATATAGCTGAAATCAAGAAGTAATATAATGTTATGTATCTTTATCCAGATGTGACAATGCTTCAGTATATTTTTTCATTGAAACATAAATACACCTGATTAAGAACCAAATCTGTGTTATCTATACACAGATAGCTATTGAAGGACCAGAGAGCATATGAAAAAGAACTCAGAAAGTAAATGCCATATAGCCAGCTTTGAGATTTTAATTGTATTAGTTCATTTTTAAGTTGATAAAGCTAGTAAGCCAAAAGGAATCAGAAAAAAGGATTCTGCAAACATATTGATATTAATGTGCTAGATACAGAACAGTTTTGAATTTAAGGCATAATTTAAAATATTACTTTTTAATTTGCAAGGAACTCCATCATAGCTGCAAAAAGCCCCACTTCCTTTCCCAAAGTCTCTTGAAATTGTTGCTGTGTTATCCTACCGGAACTATGGGGAAAATCTTTGGAAATAAACAGAATACAATGAATGTTTTTGGAGAAAGCCTATTGTCAAAAATGCATAGATTTGAAGATTGTATTTAAAAGGTAAGCTATCATTTTTAATTAACCTTATGTATTCCACTTAGTTATTCTTGGATATGCTAGCTTGTACATTAAATACTATGCCTCTGTTCTATATAGCTTCATAAGAAGAGTTACATGCATACTTACATATCTACCACTGACATGAATGAAAAAGTACTTAAATTTTTCAAAGTCTTACCCAGTGTCCTAATCTAGAAATAAAATTATATTATATGGGAGTCATATATTCAAATGTCTGAAATCTCACTCTAATATAGCACAAGAAATAGGCAAAATTATTTTGCATTCTATTGACTTGTTATTTTTATGTTAAACAATTTTTTAGTGAATTCACTTAGAAATCTTTTTAAAATGTGTTTGTGATGTTTCCCCAGATGTGGTGCGAGAACGCAGGAACGTAGGAAAGAAAAAAAGGTAAACATCTAATAAGATCTCAGGCTTTCTCAATAAATTACCTGTGATGCGTATAAATATTAGTTGATCTGTCTATCCAGGGAGTTTCTATAATTTTGATCCTACACATTTTTATCTAATCATAGCATTATCAATTTCAAGGTTGATACTGTAGTTTCAATACTGTAAATGTCTAGTTTATATATAGTCAATTCTTTTACTTTCTCAAATATTAAGCAACTTTTATTTCTCCCCTGATCACCAAAAACAAATCTTTATACAGGACTTAGAGGATATGAATGAGTCTGAAATAACTGAATTCGTCCTCATTGGATTTTCTGGACATCCCAAAACAAAGATAGGATTGGCGGCTTTAATGACCATCATCTACTTGGGAAACATAATCGGAAATGGACTCATTCTGTTTGTAGTCATAGCTGATCCTCGGCTCCATAATCCAATGTACTTCTTCCTTTGTAACCTGTCCATCATTGATATCTGTCTTTGTACATCTTCAGTTCCACAATCTATTGCCAACTGTTTGGTGGACAGACCCATCATGTCTTTTGCTAAATGTTACATTCAGATGTACACTGGTATATACCTTGGATCAACAGAATGTTTCTTGTTGGCAGTCATGGCTTATGACCGGTATGTTGCCATCTCCAATCCACTCCGTTATATGCTTATCATGAACTGGAAAGTTTGCATTGTTTTGGCTATTATATCATGGACAATGGCCTTCTTACTTGCTATTGTTCCCTGTCTTGCAAACCCTGCCCACTTCTGTGGACATAATGAGGTGGATCATTTTGCATGTGAGCTCACAGCCATCATGAAATTAATTTGTTCTAACATGGCTGTGGGACAACTGTCAATGTACTTCACCAGCACCGGCACAATTCTTTTCCCCTTCTGTTTCATCCTTTTTTCGTATGCACGTATCCTTGTGGCCATTTTGAGAATCCATTCATCTGGAAGCAGACTGAAAGCTTTCTCTACTTGTGGATCTCACCTAGCTGTGGTGCTGGTGTTCTTTGGAAATGCTATAGCACTATACATCAAACCTCAGTCTAAAGACAAACAGGCTAGTGACAAAATTATTTATATCTTTAATCAAGCACTGGTACCCATGTTAAACCCTTTAATCTACACATTGAGAAACCAGGATGTATTAGGAGCACTTAAAAAGGTGTTGGGGAAGAACCTGCAGTCATAATATTGGATGAATCTTGTGAGTTTTAATAGCATTTTAAATTATCATATCACTGTCATGTTTTTAATAAGCTTTTTAAAAAAAATTCCTTGTAAAGAACTTTATATTTCTGAAATGTGCAATAAAATAAAAACATAAAAAATAAAACATAATAATAAGAAACTAAAGCACAGGTTTTGTTGTTAGAATGTATGACCTTTTTATCTATCATCTATCTATCTAGTTGTTCTGTACATTGGATATGGGCTATCCTACCCGAATGATTTAATCTGTTCAATATATTAGAAAGATAAGCTATTATTTTACTGATAAAGCAGAAATGGTGAATTGGTGGTCCTACAAATGATGTTTGACTCCTTCTCTCAGCAGCCTGAGCAACTGTAATAAGTAGTCAGGGATGATAGAAGCTTTAGTCCTGCAATATTTAGAGGTCCACAGGTTCCTCAACCCTATGATAAAGCAAATAATTTGGAAACCAAAAGGCCCAGTTATCAGATGAAATCTTCCTATAACCTAGCATTGGATCACCTCTGGTTTCTGGAACTAAATAAGCCCGGCAGAGATCTTAATTTGTTCTGCAAAGTCATGTTTGCCAAGTCAAGCCATGCCCTCCCACCCTACACCTGATGTCAAAAATTTAAATTCTGAGAAATTATTTAGAATGTATAAAAATGTTCCAAATACTGACCGAAAGTGTCAAGAAAAATGAAGGGACATTTTATCATGCTTGGTGGACATGTAAAAAAGCTTTTAAAAAGTATTGGATTCAAATACGCTGATACAGAGGATTTTGGAGATCAGGTTTCATTTGAAACTAGAACTCTTCCTACTGGGACTAATGGATATAGAATTAGAAAAAGACTGAAACTTTATTTCAATATGTTTCAATGTAGCAGAAATACATTTGTTTCAATATAGCAGCAATACATTTATATGCACAGATACCTACAGTTGAGTATAGTTATTAAAATTACTGGACTTAGCAGAGTTAGTGAAATCAATGTGCTTAATCAGAATAATCACTGTTAATATTTACTAAAGATTGAAAACTTCTTATAGACTTTTTGAATGAAAAAGAAAATGAACTTTTAATATCTGGCTTTGAAAACTGAAAATAATGTTGGTTTATAGAAGGTAGATTTCCTGTTGGGTGTTATCTTGGAGTGGGCGTGTTGAATAATTTTCTATATAGCTGGCAGATGAAGAATCAGAAGTTCTCTTTATTTTTATCCCCCCCCCCCTTTCCCATTCATTTATTCCCTTCTTTTCTCTATTTCTGCCCTGTGTTTTTATTTAGATTAGCATTTTAGTCTTGATAAAAAGATATCTGATAGTCATATTTGTATCCCCCCCCCAATTTCAATAACATTTACTAAAAAAAGAAAAATAAATAGGCAACTTTTAAAAATTAACACCTACAACTGCAAGGTTATTTTTTAGTCCAATGCACATCCTTGCCATATTTCCAGTAATTTCTTTGGACAAATGAGATACAGCATAATATAGACAGCATTTGTGTGTTATATAATAGAACAGAAGACCTATAAGCATTTTACAAGTCTAATATATTCTTCCAAAATACCAATAAAATGCAAAATAAACATTAATTTCAGGTGTGTGCGGACGTGTTTGTGTGTAAACTAGCATGTATAAAATGTGTATACTTTTTAACATAACACAACTTCTGGAGCACAAAAGATAATAGCAGGCACCCAAAACAATGCCATAATGTTGTCTGCCTAATAGCTGTTGGTAGAAAGTTCTAAAGTGCCACCTACACTTTTTTAAGACCAGACTCAGTGGATGCAGGAGGGGATCCGAATAACCCTTGAGTGTGTTCAAGTAAGTTCAGTGGGATTAATTTTGCTCAAGTTGTTGAGGTCTACAGGTTCGTTGTGAAACCTAGTTTTCTGATGATAACTTCAGATTTATAAGCTGGATAGTTGTAGATCTATTTTCAATGCTCTCAAACAAAGTAGTCAGTGGGGATTGTATCATATGGGAATGCGGAAGGGCAAATCAGAATTCAAGAACTAATATAGCACTGTGTATCTTTAGCTGGATGTAACAATGCACACACACAAATACACATACCTGTTGTTTAGGAATTAAACTTATGCTACTTATATAAGGATAATTACTGAAGACCTGGATAATGTAAGAAAAATAATTAAGAAAGTAAAAGTGCTATAGCCAGCTTTCAGACCTTTATTGCTTTCCTTTCTTTTTAATTTGATGAACATAGTGAGTCAAAAGGAATCAGTAACATGGATTCTGAACATGTGTTGTTAGTAATACACTAGATCCAGAACTGTATATTACGTTTTTAATTTGCAAAAAATGCCACTATAGCTTCAAACATCTTCTTCTCAGTCTTGCATTATCTTACCAAAATTGTGGGGAGAAATCTACCACAAAGAGCTGATGTTTAAAAAAGCATACTGTCACTTCTGAGTAGATTTTTCACCCTCATTTGAAGAGATTTTTTAAAAGGTAAGCTCTTTTTTAATTGACCTGATTATTTGGGTTCCACTGTTTCGATTTGTATTGTAAACAACTCTGTGATCCTTGGATGAAGAACAATATATAAATTTAATAATAATTATGAAAATAATATACCTCTGTTCTATAAAGTTTCATTAAAAGTGTCACAATGCATCAGTCCAATTGAAATCCCTGGAATGTTTAAAGATTTAACTTTGACAAAGCCTTACCCATTTTTAACCTTCATCTGAAAGGGATGAAAATCAATGAAATAATAATCTGGGATGCTTCCAGCCAACTGAAAACAGTTTTTCCCCTTTCCTCTTGCAACTGTTAAAAATGTTTTAGAAACATGCTGGGGAATTTTAAAATGTGCCTTAAATGAAAACGTTGTTTTGTTTTTTATTAGTGTGCATTTGAAAGTGTAGAAACCATCACATAGTTCTAGATAAAATGGAAGATAACATAACAAGAGAAAATAGCTTTAAAAACCCCATTTCACATGTAAATTATAATTAGATAGCATAGCATAGTTACCTTATACTGAGTCACACTATTAGGCCATTTAGCTCATTATCTTCTAAGCTGACCGACAGTGACTCTTTAGGGTTTCAGACAGGGAGCGTTTTTGTCCCTATTTGAAGATGCCAGAGATTGAATAAGGAACCATCTTCACACAAAGCAGATGCTCTTCCATTGAGCTGCAGCCCTCCTTCCTAAATTATCAGATATTGTGACATTAGGTATATGCAGATAACATACATGCCTATTGGTATCAATCATTTTGGCTGAATAGTGTTTTGTGTATTTGGTCTACCAAAGGGACGTGGGTGGCACTGTGGTCTAAACCACAGAGCCTAGGGCTTGCCAATCAGAAGGTCGGATGATATTTATTCATCTTTGGGTTTTTCAGTTTAGTTTGGCAGATCTATTGTACTGCTATTGTTAGAGTCATATTTTAATTTGTAATTTTTTCTAATAAATCCCAGTACAAAACCAGGAGCCATATGTAACTGAATTGGTTTCCTTTCTATTGAACAATTCTAAATTTGGAATTAGGAGAATTTTACAGAAATATTTGTGTTTCATTGGATATTGGATATATTAAATTAACTGTATTGCTTTGGAATCAAAGCCAGAATGGGCTTCATGAATTTTCAGATCTTAACCTCCTTCGTGACAATAATTATAAATGGACTCATGGTCTTACGTAGTTGCTAAGTTGAATGCACATTTTTCATTTTTCCATGGTTGACACTGTTTTACCACCACTTCATTCTCATAAGCTATTGCTGTTTAGTGGACAGACCTATCATGCCATTAACCAGGTGTATGCTGCAATCTCCAGGCCCATATATTATATGATCATCATGAAATAATATGTTTGCATTGCAATGCATGCCTCATGTACATCAACTTGCAGTTGGTAGCTGTGCCCTTGTATTGTCTCATGCACTTCATATTTCCTACTGTTTCAAGCTTTGCTGATTCAGTAAATTAATTTGGACACAGTGATACATAACATGTAGCATGTGAGGTTTCATTAAATGGATCTACTCAGCTAGCATATTGGACAAACTGGTTATGAAGTACATGTACTCCCCTCCCCCAAGTCTCTTTCCCCACAATATCACTGGTTTTTTTGTATATCAGTTATGTGTTGCATGGTATTATTATTATTATTATTATTATTATTATTATTATTATTATTATGCCCTATACCCAGAGGTCTCAGGGTGGTTCACAGGGTGGTTCGCAGAATAAAATCAAAATATAAAGCCACAAAATACATAATCAAAATAAAAAACAACAACAACCCAATCCCCCCAACCCCCCCCTCTTGATTATCTATTTAGCTATCAGTTATATAGTTCATATCCTAAAAATTGTTGATGCAATTTAATGGTATCAGTATCTTGGTTCGCAATATTCATATAAATTAGATTTATATATAAGTTATATATGGCTAATCATCTAGCTTTCTCAGATATTGAATATCTTTAATATCTTCCTTGATCACCCCAAAAAATCTTTCTGCAGAACGTATAAATGAATGAGTCTGAAATAACTGAATTCGTCCTCATTGGATTTTCTGGACATCCCAAAACAAAGATAGGATTGGCGGCTTTAATGACCATCATCTACTTGGGAAACATAATTGGAAATGGACTCATTCTGTTTGTAGTCATAGCTGATCCTCGGCTCCATAATCCAATGTACTTCTTCCTTTGTAATCTGTCCATCATTGATATCTGTCTTTGTACATCTTCAGTTCCACAATCTATTGCCAACTGTTTGGTGGACAGACCCATCATGTCTTTTGCTAAATGTTACACTCAGATGTACACTGGTATATACCTTGGATCAACAGAATGTTTCTTGTTGGCAGTCATGGCTTATGACCGGTATGTTGCTATCTCCAATCCACTCCGTTATATGCTTATCATGAATTGGAAAGTTTGCATTGTTTTGGCTATTGTATCATGGACAATGGCCTTCTTACTTGCTATTGTTCCCTGTCTTGCAAACCCTGCCCACTTCTGTGGACATAATGAGGTGGATCATTTTGCATGTGAGCTCACAGCCATCATGAAATTAATTTGTTCTAACATGGCTGTGGGACAACTGTCAATGTACTTCACCAGCACCTGCACAGTCCTTTTCCCCTTCTGTTTCATCCTCTTTTCGTATGCACGTATCCTTGTGGCCATTTTGAGAATCCATTCATCTGGAAGCAGACTGAAAGCTTTCTCTACTTGTGGATCTCACCTAGCTGTGGTGCTGGTGTTCTTTGGAAATGCTATAGCACTATACATCAAACCTCAGTCTACAGACAAACAGGCTAGTGACAAAATTATTTATATCTTTAACGCAGCACTGATACCCATGTTAAACCCTTTAATCTATACACTGAGAAACCAGGATGTGTTAGGAGCACTTAAAAGGCTGGTGGAGAAGAAACTGCAGTCATAGTGTTGATTGAATCTAGTGTGTTTACACATTATTTTAAACTGTCATGACACTTATATTTTCGGTTTTCTTTGGGTGAAAGGGAGGGGGTAATGGAGCTGCATTAATATTATTCTAAACAGAGTGAATAATATTGATAATAATAGAAATAGAAACAAAAAGGTTTCATTTATATAACATATCCACTGTATATACTCAATTACTCAATCCAGTGGTTCTATAAATCAGATCTGTGTGCTATCCTACTACAAGGATTTAATCTGATATATCCTGAGAGCAGAATATATTCAAATAATGAACAAATTCTCTACAGCAAATTAAGCTCTGGGGAGAATGCATAATATGAACCTATGAGGACTTTAAAAAGAAAAATGCATTCCAATACATAGTGATGAGAAAAATGCTTTACCCATGAGGATATCCTCATGGGGAAAGCATTTCTTCCAGCCAATTTTATCTGTGCAAAAGCACTTACAGAACCTGAATTAAGCAGCCCATAGGCAGAGCTTTTTTTCAGCTGGAACTCACCGGACCCCAGTTCCAGCACCTCTCAGGTGGGTACCATTGCCATTGTGTGCTGAGGTCCCCAAAACACCCCTACCTCAATAACTCACACATCACACATAATTTTTGTTTAAGGTTTTTGGCATAATTTTGGCCACAACTTTATTAAAATGCAAATTGTGAGTGGTTGCTTAGGCATTGGTTATGACTAGCTGTCCCCCCCCCCCCCCCGCCTTGGGGAGCAGCACTGACTCCCGGATTCCAGTGAGAGCCAGTGTGGAGGAACAAGATCAGGGATAACTGGAGCTGCGACACAGACCCTCAGCTTCTCCCCGCATGCTCCCAGGAGCTTACGCGGCCCGCACCCGATTCCAGGGGTTTGGACTAGAGGATGGTAAGCCCCTGAATTCCTTTAATGGAATTCCCGTGCAGCAGCAGCATTGGAGGGGCAGGCACAGCCAATCCATACCCCTCCACCAACCAATTTAACCAATGCCTAACCGCCAACCTTACAAGTTGTGACGACTTGCTACGCAGTAGGCAAAAACCAATTGGCACACACTAATCAGCCAAAAGGAAAAATTCCTACCAGGCCCCCGCACCAATGCGGACAGGCATAGCAAGGTCAAAGCACAAGCCCAATCAAGGGAGGGCAGGCGGGTGATCCGGTGCCCACAGCGAAAGAGAAGGAACATGCTGTGAGCCTTGTTTAAATAACCTCTGTTCCCACCCCTAAATTGGCAACATCAAATTACCCCAGTAACACCAACCACCAATCCGATCCAAGCCCCTTCAATCTATCCTGCCTGGCAACCATGGGGTGCTTTGCTCGGCCCCATCCGCAACACGTGCTCTCCTTTAAAGAGAACACGCTTTCTAGGAGAACAAGGAAGGTGTTCATGCTGAGTTCCGGCACCTCTTTTTCTATTTTTTTTTAAATGGCACTGCCCATGGGCATGGCTTTATCAATATACCAGTAGTGATTCAATTCAAAACCCAGCAGTCAGAAATCACCTGGCTGTACAGGAGAGCAGGCAGAAAGCAGATTCAGTGTCACATTTTGCCAAAGGTGTGGCAGGATCTGATCAACTTCATTGTGATACAAAAAGACATACCACACTGAGCATAATTTATGTGGGATCACATCATTCACAGACACACCCGCCCCCTGCCTAGGATATGACAGATTGTGAATTAACTTGCCCAGAGCCTTTTTGGGTATGATGCCCAAAGTATGCACCTGAAAATCCCCTAGGGGTGGGTCCAGGCAGGGGTCAGAAATCCTCTCTGTGGCTCTCTCTCTTTCTGCAGCAATGTCAGGGTGCTCCAAGAATAAACTCTGGTTGGAAGCCTCATGGCAACTGTGCTCACCTATCACTGGGATCCTCAAACCTTGGGTGAAACCGTCCAAGATATATCGAGTGGCTTGATGGTTCGCATAAAGTTAGCACAGAGGGTATACAGCCACTAACTTGATAAGTTCTGAAAGACTTATATTGGCTCCCAGTACGTTTCTGAGCACAATTCAAAAGTGTTGACACTGACTTTTAAAGCCCCAAATGGCCTTGGTTCAGTATACCTGAAGGAGCGTCTCCACCCCCATCGTACAGCCCAGACACTGAGATCCAGCTCTGAGAGCCTTCTGGCGGTTCCCTCCCTGCGAGAAGTGAGGTTACAGGAAATCATGCAGGGGGCCTTTTGGTAGTGGTGCCCAGCCTGTGGAAAGCCCTGCAATCAGATATCAAGGAAATACACAACTATCTTACTTTTAAAATACATCTGAAGGCAGCCCTTTTTAGGGAAGTTTTTGATGTTTGATTACAGGTAGGTAGCCATGTTGGTCTGCTGTAGTCGAAACAAAATAAAAAAAAATCCCTTCCAGTAGCACCTTAGAGACCAACTAAGTTTGTTATTGGTATGAGCTTTCGTGTACATGTACACTGCTTCAAATTATGAATTCTTCAGATGTATCTGAAGAAGTGTGAATGTACACAAAAGCTCATACCAATAACAATCTTAGTTGGTCTCTAAGGTGCTACTGGAAGGGATTTTTTAATTTAATTTTAACGTTTGATGTTTTATTGTGCTTTTATTTGTTAAATCATTTTTATTAATTTCCCAGTAAAAACATCCAATTAACATATCAAATCATAATCCAATAAAAAGAAAAAAACTAAAATAAAAAGGTCAAATTATCTTACAAATTGTAAGTATTACTTTTTCAGGCTTCTCATAGTCTGGACCTTGAAGCATAATTCCAAATCTCAATCCTGCCTTTCGTTGTTGTTTCCATATTTCCACATCTCAATTATAACACTCTAACTCCTTGTCTCTGGCTCTGCGATTCTCTATCATGTCAGAATTCATATATCCTTTCGTCCGCCGAGTATAGCTTTATTTGTGTAATATACTTTTCCAACTGTCTTTTTGCTAGCGCAGCTTCAACTGGCTCCATTCCAATCTGGGCTGTTATCCAACTCTCTGAAGTTTAATGTCGCGGCAACTCCCAAATCATTAATCCTTCCAGTCCAAGCTGTTGTCCAAACCTTCCTTTTGATATTTAAAAATACAGTACCTTCCACATTATTGAGTTATTCTTCATAATTATTAAGCAGACTGTTTGCTATGTTGCAATATATCAGCCATTTGGCGATCGATCAGCCTTCCTGATTGTTTTAAAAAACAATCTTTCACAATAAAATGGCATGTTGCAATGACATGCCTGGGGAGGCTTGTGGAAACAAAGAAAAAAAGACTTTTTCAAGAGGTGCCAAAAACAAGACTATGAAGGTGCTTGCCTGCTATTACTGTTCAGACCAGCCCTTCCAACATGCAATTTAGTGAGAGTGAGCAACAGGGAAGAGACAGAGGTGATGGAACCAGAAAACACAGTTGTGCACTTTTTCTTAAATGACTGCAATTAGATGGTGGTGAATGCTAGGATCCATGTCACCCCAGTATAAATTCTAAAAGTGACCCACTATGCCTCAATAGATATTAATGCAACACTTTAATGAGTTTGATTACTACCCCTGTTCTGTGAAGATCTTCAAATAAATAAAGGCAAAAATGAAGCTGGCGATTATCCATAGACCATCCTATGGCCTCCTTTGTGAGGATGTTGACTCTCCTTCCATGGATGTTTTTAAAGCCATTTGTCATGGATGCTTTATTTGAGATTCCTGCATCACAGAGGATTGGACTAGATGAACTTCTGGCTTGCTTTCAACTCTATAATTCTATGATTCTATACTTCTGTGTACATTCAGGAATTAAGGCTCTTAAACAAACAATATTGTGAATGCATGGATATTAGAAGCTCCTTTTCAGTGTGTTCATTTGGACTCTAATTACCCTATACACAGCAAAGAAGAACACAAGGAGTTTTTAGCTGGGACAGGAAAAAGCCCATTTAATCCAACATCTTGTTTCCCAAAGAGACTATGGGAGGCTCACCAGCAAGACCTGACCAACACAAGTTTTCCTTCAGATTAAGCATTATGTAGGTCCATATTCCTGCAGAGTGGCGTGAAAGTTTGTATTGTTTAAGAATATTCTTGAGAATGCTGATTCATTCCCCTGGGATTATGCACCAATCAGAGTGAAGAGGGAGAGTATTCATTAAAAATAGCAAGCAACTAAGGAACAAAGTCAAACGAAGTCCTATTGGGCTTTTTTTTTTTTTTTTTTGGTGTTATATGGATGCATAAGAACAACAACAACAACAAAATAGTTGGATTTTTGTTCTGTGGAACACAAAAGGAGACTTTATTAATGCAAGTATTTATTGTGGGGCTGCACAAGGACAATTCCACACATTTTCAATTATGATGCCATCATGAAAGAGATGCAAAATTCATCCTCTTATACGGTATCTAGTTTTACTTAATTTTCTTCTTCTTCTTCTTCTTATTTTGAAATCTCATAAAATATTAAGTTGAATTAGTTTTCCTAGTTGCTATTCAAACATCTTTAGATTTTCCTCATTGTTCCACATGCTGATTGGATGCAATTCCCAGGTAATTTAAAGAATGCTGCTTCTTGATTTAATAACAAATGCAGACACAGGACATCCACAGAGCCTTAAAGGGCAAAAGCATTTAAAGGTATTGTTGTGTTTTCATTTCATTCTTTATTTCTCTTGCCAAATTTATCCAGCTGAAAGATGTTGTGCTCTATTTTGACAAACTGTGAGTATTCAAACTGCAATCAGATGAAGCAAAATCGCTTGGATCTAGATTTGCTTTTAGGCAATTCACATATTGCAGTTTCTATGGTATATAAAGTGAAATACTTGAGTTAATATTTCTGAGAGAGATCCAGTAGGGATGTGTGTGTTTATTTTGCAGTGACAGGTGTCCAGAGAGTGAGAGAGATTCTCAGCAGAGTTTTAAAGGTTTTTCTTGAAGGTATTCAAAACTAAATGACAAAAAATAAGCATGTTTCAATGCTGCTATTTTATACTTTATAAAATTCACGTCTGCCCTGATAAAACAGTCTTTCAACTGAAATGCTATATTGAATATTATACCAGCTTCACAAATGACATTGAAGTGTTTTTCAGTTATTCCTAAAGTGGAATGTGAGGTTTTCCAATGCACAGCAATACAAACTTAAGTTATCATGAATAAAATTCTTAACAGCTCTAGATGATTTTTTAAAAAATCATGTAAAACATATTTCCAAAACAAGTGGGCATAACTATCAAATATGCATTAAAGCTGTCCTAACATATTCACATCTCCAACATTATTATTAATGTCATTTGGATGTATCTCATTTAACATAGGTGGAGAAAGATATATTGTTTGTAAGGTGAGTTTTAGTTCAGTTGTTTCATCACCATGCAAATGTTTCAACATAGACTGCAATCCTATATCCATTCACCTTAGAGTAGCTCCAGCCAAACTGAATGGAGTTTACTTCTAAGTAGATATGCCCAGGGTTTGTGCTTTGAATCACTTAATGATTTAGTATAATTTATATTCCGAACCTGCAACAAAAAGCTATGTTTCCAAGGTGCCCCAACAACCAAAGCTGTTTCATAAATAAAGATAAAAAGTTTTCTGGAAAATGGTTCTTTTTGTAAATTAATGGAATAATAAAATCATAGCTAAGCAACATTCATTTATTTATTTTCTTAAGAAAAGGTAAATAATTAATACTTTATAATAATTTTATTTTAAATATATTTACATCTTTATTAATCTTGTCTATAAATTTGAGTAAGTTTTTTCGTTTTTCGTTTACCAAAAATGCATTTTTGTTTTTGTTTTTTATATAACACATTTATAAATTTTAAAAGCCCTAAACAAATACATTTTGGATTACATTTTATTGCTTTCAAAGTATTGTTTTTCATAATTTAATCAATAATCTCCTACACTCACTTGAATAAAAAGAATGCATGCAAATAATTATACAATGTGAATTATTTTTCCTATCATACTTGAAGAGAAGTACCGTATTTTTTGCTCTATAAGACTCACCTTTTCCCTGCTAAAAAGTAAGGGGAAATGTGTGTGCGTCTTATGGAGCGAATGCAGGCTGTGCAGCTATCCCAGAAGCCAGAACAGCAAAAGGGATTGCTGCTTTCACTGCGCAGTGTTCCCTCTTGCTGTTCTGGCTTCTGAGGTTCAGAATATTTTTTTTCTTGTTTTCCTCCTCCAAAAACTAGGTGTGTCTTGTGGTCTGGTGCGTCTTATAGAGCGAAAAATATGGTAATATTTTCACGCTAACTTTCTGATTAAATAAAATAAATAATGCATGAGAAAAAGTCATCCTCCCCTCTGACTGAAAGGCTTACTTGCATAACATTTTTGTAATTTGACCGTGGCCTTGATTTAGATTAATTCCTTTCTCTATGTCTTTACAGATAATACTGAAATCAGGATATGGAAGAGGAAAATGAGACGACAGTGACTGAGTTTGTCCTTATCGGCTATTCTGGTAGACCAAAGACAAGGATAGGATTACTCGTTTTCATAACTGTTGTGTATTCTATAACAGTGGTGGGATATGGCCTCATCATCTTGGTGATTGCAGGTGATCCTCGACTGCACAACCCCATGTACTTTTTCCTCAGTAACCTTTCCCTCCTTGACATTGTATATTCAACATCTTCAGTCCCACAGTCCATTGCAAACCTTCTGGTAGATAAGCCCACCATGTCCTATACAATGTGTTACTTGCAAATGAGCATTAGTGTTGGCTTGGGTGTGACTGAATGCTTCCTTTTGGCCATCATGGCTTATGATCGGTATATAGCCATTTCCAGTCCACTACATTACACACTAATAATGAGCAGGAAGTTTTGTATTCAGTTAGCAGCTGGGACATGGACAAGTGGCATATTCTTGGGGGTAATCCCGATTTATACCATGCCAGCTCGCTTTTGTAAACAAAATGTGATTGACCATTTGACATGTGAACTCAAAGCAGTTTTGAAGTTGGTTTGCTCAGATACTTCCATGAACCAACTGGTGATGTTCTTATCTGGCGTTTTTACCTTGCTTGCCCCCTTTGCCTTTATCATTTTCTCATATTTGCGTATTGTTGTGGCAATTCTGAGAATTCATTCATCAGGTGGGAGACTGAAGGCTTTCTCCACATGCGCATCCCACTTGACAGTAGTAACAATCTTCTATGGCACTGCTATATTCTCGTATCTCCGACCACAAACTAAAAGTACCCATGAATTAGACAAGATAATTTCTGCCTTCTATGGAATTGTGACTCCCATGTTAAATCCACTCATATATACACTCAGGAATCAGGAAGTAAAAGGAGCATTAAAAAGACTTGTGGGAAGAAAAGAGAAATAATAATTAAAAAATGAGCATAGAGATATAGTGAACAGAATTAAGTTCTCATAGGTGCTGCTACTTTTGAACAAGCCATTATCCACTGGTATGTTCTACTTGATTGTGATAAAAAAAAAAAAATCAATGGCACCACTATATTCTATTATTTTCTACCCCCTAGTTAAATCTACTGCAGATGTAGAATTAAGCTTATGTTGTGCAATGATCTCTACAAGTGCGATTGAATTTTCCTTTCTTCTCACCCCATGCTTTCTCCACACTCCTCCCAGTTGATTCTGAAGGATTGGGGATGATACTAAGCAAGTTTCTGGGGTGCACAGGGGAAGGTGAGGTTGGGACTTGCAAAAGTTGTTCCAGTAATGCAGTGATTGAGGTCACAACCATACCATATATTAAAAGCACATTGCTTCCCTCAAAGAAACATGGTAATTGTAGTTCCATTTCACTTGCAGTAGGACCCACTGAGCATAGTGGGCCTTACTACTAATTGAATAAGCATGCACACAATGGAACTGTAAATTAATTAGAAGTGGACTTATAATGTTGGTTGTGAGTACTAACTCTTCGCTTCACAACCTTATGTACTTTTTTCCTCATGAACTCTCCTTCTCTTGTAGCTAATATTTTTCACCTTTCAGAGCACAGTTTCTAGAAAACCTGTAATTTCATTTGTCAAATGTGTTGCTCAAATAACCAGGGTGCTTTTCTAGGGCATAGCTCAAAGCAGTCAGAGATCATAAACATTTATGACCAGTATGCTTCTTTCTTTCCTTTATTTTCCTGTGTTATATATTCAATATGAATGTAAGAATCAGAAACAGATGGTACAGGACTCAAGGACATGCCTTCTTGCTATGGCTGGTTCTATGTCAGTCAATGAAGTCTAATATTTATGGGCACCATACTTCTGAGGCTCTTGCACTTCTAAATCTCATATCTCAGTTGGTCAGCTGCTTGTTTTTCATGCTTCTCCCCCTTCTTATTTCCCAATCCTTCCATTTTAACTCATGGAGAAGTAATTGAAACTTGTAAAAGAGCTTGGAATTAGAATATGGTTACTCAGTAGCATTCTTCAGAGGTCCATGTCTATGTGATTAGATTTTTGCAAGAAGGAGAGTGGGGGAAAGTCCATCTGCCCTGTTCCTTCATTGAATTCTAATCACGCAAAGCGTGTTCTCCCTAAAATGAGAGCACGGGTTGCGGTGTGGGCTGCCAGACCAGCCCTCTGTTGCCAGGGAGGTTAATGGTTATTGCCTGGTGCAATGATTGGCTGACTAGGTTGCTGGGGCAAATTGCTTGTAGCAAATTGGTGGGTGGGACCATAGTCTTTAAATATTGGGGCACTCTGGCTTTTGCTTTCTCTTTAGCAGAGTGCATCAGATCGCCCGCCCGCCCGCCCTGTGTTCTGGTTGACTTTGCTTTGCCTGTCATGGGGTCATCTGCCTTGGGGCAGGGGCCTAGTAGGAATTTTACCATTTGGCTGATTGGCTGGTGCCACTTGGTTTTTGCCTACTACTTAGCAATTCGTCACAACTTGTAAGGTTGCGGTTAGGCATTGGTTATAAAAAGCTGGTGGTGGAGGGGTCAGGATAGGCTGTGCCTACCCCTCCAATGATTTTGCCCAATCCCTGAAATGGGACCAGGGCCGGCAAGCCTTGGGGAGCTGGTTGGGTGAGCGGTGAGGGCTGTCGCTCAGCTCAACTGATCCCCAACATTGTCTTTCCCTTCACTGGCTTCCGATGGAGTTCGGAATGTCAGTTCTGTCCCAAGCGGGGGGACAGACAGTCATAACCAATGTCTAAGCAACCACTCACAGATTTTGCATTTTAATAAAGTTGTGGCCAAAATAGTGCCCAAAAACCTTAAATTTAAATTACGTGTGTTTTGTGAATTATTTTGAGGGGTGGCTTGGGGACCTACACACGCAACTATATATCATTTCATGAACTGGGAGCTGAAATACTTTGGGGAGATTACTCTGCTCTCCACACAGTTTAGAATCCTGGACTGTAAGTGTCCTAAATCACAGTGGAGCCTACTAGGGATGTTGAAGATGTGGAAATGGCTGATATTCCCATATTCATCCTGTGTCCAGAACAAAAATCAATCAACCCAGTGACTAGAAATCGGTAATAACTGTTGTTATTTAATGACACTGTGCAATGGACATGTAATGTATGACATCCCCTGCTGTTTAATTTGTGTGGTGTCCCCCCCCCCCCCGCCCTTTGCATTGACAATAAATGCTGTGGAAATAAAGTATGTTATTTATGCAAATTTGTAACATACATAAATGAAGTTTAAAAAATTATGTAAATTGCATTGAATAGTGAATGAGACAAATAAAATTGACCCCTAGAGCCAACATAACAGATTCCAAGCTATGATAAAGCCCGTCATCTACACACTCAGAAATCGGGAAGTAAAAGGAGCATTAAGAAGACTTGTGGGAAGCAGAAAGGTGCCACAGTAAATGTATATTTAAAAAGGGAGCAATGCTTTACTGGACCTGTTCTGATCATATTGCTAATAAAAGATTCTTACAAATCCAGTTGACTTGTCAAAGGTAAACATTTTTAGGTAGAAGTATCTCCATCCATGTGATTCAGTGGCCAACCTATTCAAATTCTAAGGAAATGTATGTAAATAAAGGGAATTTGGAAATCAGCTCATCATGAAATGAAACAGTGAGGGGGATGAGTTTGGAACTGCTGTGAAACACAGGAACATTGAAAGTCACCTTATACAAGCTCAGACCACTGATCCATGTGGTTCGGCATTGCCTTCCTTGACTGGTAGCAGATTTCCAGGATTTCAGGCAGGGAAATTTGCAACCCTACCTGGAGGTGTTGGCAGTGGCGTAGCGTGGGGGGTGCAGGGGGGGCCGGCCGCACCGGGCGCAACATCTGGGGGTTAGGGTTAGGGGGCGCAAATCCACAGGTTAGGGGGCGCAAATCCACGGGTTAGGGGGTGCAAATTACTTGCCTTGCCCCGGGTGCTGACAACCCACGCTACGCCACTGGGTGTTGGGAAATATTTCGTGTACAATGTACTCTACTGCTGTGTTATGGACCACCCCCACATATAACACACTAGATTTCTTTATTTTTCTTTGCAATATGAACAGGTATAGATGAAACTCTGTATTGCATGAGTGTTCTTGAGGCTGCTGAATCAATGAGGCTCCTGGGACTATGTACCCAAGGGAATGCAGAATAAGAATGTAAACTAACTAAGGGAAAAAAACTGAGATAAAGGCTTTTCTTTCCAAGAACATATATCTACTGCCTTCTGCAATGCCCTTCTCTCTACTGGGAACATTTGGAACTTTCCAAGGATCAGAAATTGATACTCTATTAATACAACCCTTTTTCCTGTGTACCCATAATGCTATAAAACCTTTTCAGATTAAGGATCCACCTTTACCTCAAATATTAATTTTTCAACCTGCTTCTTATTTATTTATTTTTTCACCTTCCATATCTGAAAGACTGCTCTGGAGGGCCATCTTGGGTCTGGCTGTGAACCCTGAGTGGATCATGATGCACCAGGTGAAGACCAGTAGTTAAAAATGTCAACTCTCAGTTTAATAACAAATGCTGATGGAGGACACCCAAAATGCTTTGAGGGTCAAAGGCATTTGAAGGTATTCACTGTCTATTTTAAATGTATATTTCTATATACCGTATTTTTTGCTCTATAGGACTCACTTTTTCCCCTCCAAAAATTAAGGGGAAATGTGTGTGCATCCTATGGAGCGAATGCAGGCTCCTTGCGCTGTGCTCCAAAGGCTTCGGGTGCCTTTAGCTGAAGCCGGGAGAGCAAGACTCTCCTGCCTTCAGCCAAAGGAACCTGAAGCCTTTGGAGCGCAGCGCAAGGTCCCTTCTGTTCCTCCTAGGTCTCCTTCTGTTCCTCCTCCAGCTTCACTCCAGCGCCCTTTCAGCCACGCACCTGCCTGGAAGCCGGAGGAGGAACAGAAGGGTCTCCTCTTCTCTGCTCGCTGTCTTGGCTTGTGCCAGGGAGAGGTTGCGCGGGGCTAAAGAGGAAGCCAAAACAGTGTCTTGGCTTGTGCCATAGCCGTGCACAACCCCTCCGGCAGGGAGAGGTTGCTCGCAGCCTGTACGCTGCTCTTTGGTGCTGGGGGGGAAATAAGATTTTTTCTTCTTGATTTCCCCCTCTAAAAACGAGGTGCGCCCTATGGTCCGGTGTACCCTATGGAGCGAAAATTACGGTATATTGAATGAGCAGTCGTCTCTTTTTAAAAGAGAAAATGAACTTGAAAGATGTATTCAGCTTGTAAATTGATTGGGAAGATTAAACAAAAATAAAAACAAAAATTCAAATGAGCAAACAGCAATCAATTCATCCGCATTTATTGGTTTGGGCATCCATTGTAAGCACACACAAAATGCAGTCCCACAAATCATATTTGTTTGATCACTTTACGAAACTTTATGTGAATGAACACTTTATGTGAATGAATTCAGTATGTCTTTACTTATGATTAGATATGGTGTTGGATGCAATCCTATATGAACTTAACTTCACAAGTCCCTGTGAACTCTGATGTTAGTGGGACTTAAATTGGAAGCAGCAGTATAATTATAATGTTATGGAGGTTTGCAGAAGAACAGTTTTCCATCATCCTTCTGCAGCTCTTTTGGAGGGTCAGGGAGGTTCCCTGAACAGTGTATTGCTTCAGTGGCAGGGGAAATCACAAAAGTGTAACTTGAATCCTGAGTTAAAAGAATTTAAGTAAGTTAACATTAACTGTCTCAAATTAGTCCAATTGAATTAAGACAATATGGAGACTTCTGCATAAATTCAAAGTACAATATTTAATTATTAAATTGGACTGTGTGATCCTTGCTGCATTCACCAGAAGGATCAAAAGTTGCCCCTCATTTTTAGTGCCTCTTCCCAATGCATCCATAAACAAATTCTTATATTCATTACTTAAAAATAGCACTCATTCAGGATCAGTTCCATAATTTCACTGTACTTAGGCAACATTTTTATCTTTTCAAATGATATTGGGAAAACTTCCTCATCTTGCTGGAAAACTTCTGTGTGGCCATAATTTCTGAATTATTAATGCAGCTTTTCTACAACACGTACCGGTATTTCAGATGGTCTGTGGGAGATGTATGCTATACTATTAAGAGGTCAGACCCCAATGTGTGCCAAGATTATGCGTGATCAGCCAGCCATTTGATGATGAAATTAAACCAACAAGATACAGAAGAAGAAATGGCAGATCGATAGGGGATTTCCATAGTTCGCAATGCATTTATATAAACTTCTTTCTTTTATAACTAAACCATTTCTCAGTTAAAGAGGATAAAATGTAAGCAAGTTACAAGAGTGCCTGCATGGCTTTCAATCAAAGAAACATGGTAAGATTTTCGCTCAAAGAAACATTTGTAAGATTTTAAAAATAACTGCATGTGAATCTTTAGCATTTTACATTATGTTAATGACTGAAATACCTGAATACCATTGACTAGCAAGTTGGTTATTTCCTTTCTTTAGAAAATCCCATTCTCAGTGTCTTTGAAGATAATACTTGATTCAGGATATGGAAGAGGAAAATGAGACTGCAGTGACTGAATTTGTCCTCATCGGCTATTCTGGTCGACCAAAGACAAGGATGGGATTAATAGCTTTTCTGACAGTTGTCTACTCCATAACCATTGCAGGAAATGTTCTTATTATTTTGGGCACCATTGCTGATCCTCGACTCCACAACCCCATGTACTTTTTCCTTGGTAATCTGTCCTTCCTTGACATTGGATATTCAACAACTTCCATCCCACAGGCCATTGCAAATCTCCTGGTGGACAAACCTACCATGTCCTTTGCAATGTGTTCCTTGCAAGCCAGCAGTGGTGTCTGGTTAGGAACGACCGAATGCTTCCTGTTGGCTGTTATGGCTTATGACAGGCTTATAGCCATTTCCAGCCCACTACATTACATGTTAATCATGAACAAGAGATTGTGCATTCAGTTAGCAGCTGGGACATGGTCAAGTGGCCTTTTTTTAGGGGTTATTCCCATTTATGCCATGCCAGCTCGCTTTTGTGGGAGAAATGTGATCAATCATTTCACATGTGAACTCATAGCTGTTATGAAGCTTATTTGCTCAGATACCTCCGTGAGCCAACTGCTTATGTTCTTCTCTGGATCCCTCTCATTGCTTGTTCCTTTTGCCTTTATCCTTTTCTCATATTTACGCATTATTGTGGCAGTTCTGAGAATCCATTCATCAGGTGGGAGACTAAAGGCTTTTTCCACATGTGCCTCCCATTTGACTGTGGTAACCATTTTCTATGGCACTGCTATATTCTCATATATCCGACCCCAAACTAAAACCACAAATGAACTGGATAAGGCAATTTCTCTCTTCTATGGAACTGTGACTCCTATGTTAAACCCACTCATCTACACACTCAGAAATCAAGAAGTAAAAGGAGCCTTAAGAAGACTTATTGTAAGGTAAAGTTATGGAAAGATATAGTCCCTCTTATTGAGAAATGGTTGATAAAATTATTGGAATTAGCTGAGATAACAAACTTATCATGTTTAATCAGGAAAAAATCATTATATTCTTTTTTAGGGTTAGAAACTTCTTATGAACATTTTGCATAAAAGAGAAGATGAACTTGTAGTAACTGGATATGAAGATAAAAATATTGGTTTATAAAAATTAAATAGTTTGATATCCATTTCAGTGAATACAGAGAATCAAAAGTCTTTTCATCTTTTATTTTTTATTTTCCCCTTTTACTCCCTCCTTTTAAAAAATAATAATAATAATCTTTTTCTGAAGTTTTAGAATTCTGAGTTACCACCAAGGGCATTTTTAATTGTGAAGCCACATCTCTGAAATTCCCTCACCAGAGCATGATATATGGACAGATATATATTTTTTTGTTCTTTCAACTTTTTATTTAATATTGATGTGGATTGATATTCTAGCATCTATTGCAGCCCTCCTCCCCTTTATTTTAAATGAGTGGTTTTCAACTATGCTTTACTCAGTGTACTCAATAGGCGCCAGTAAAATCAGTCAGTTTCAGAGACGGCAGCAATCCCATTTGCCCATGTTCATTTTTACCTGAATGAAAAATTATTTGGATGCTTAATTTCTTTCTTTAAATATTAACAGCATGAATTTTGCATGGTGTGAGGCTCTTCTTAGGTGCTGAATCAGTGACATTCTTGGGAATATCCTCCAGCGGGAATGTAGAGGAAGAACATGGTTTAAAAATATTAGCTAACTAAGAAACAAAGTAATAAGTCTTACTGGGCTTTTCTTTCATTTAATACCAACTACTAATAAAGAACACCCAGGAGAAATGACAAAAATATTTAAAGTATTGTAAATACCCAGATACTTAGGTTTATGTAACTTTTAATCTGTTTATAATTTATTGTTACTTAAACTTTTCAAAAGTGTTAAATTATTACTGTTAATTGTTCTTATTGATAGTTTTATCATTTTTGTAAAATGCTTTGAGAGTTTGGCTTTTTGTTTGTTTATTATTTGTTACCAAGCAATGTATACTTTTTTTACATCTTATTTAATCGGCAAATAAATATGTTTAAGATTTCACATTCAATATTATTGAACTTTTTTTAAAAAAAACAAACACTTTTCATTTTTTTTAACAAATCTGAAACTATTAACCAAAGTAAAAATGATGGTTCATCAGCCTTGACTACAATATATCTCATGATCATCCCAGGGAAGCAATTTCCAGCTATTTCCTCTCCACCCTTGAGGTTCCCCCAGTCCTGTCTAGATCTATTCTAGATGGTTGCAACATGCCGCAGCCCCCAAGAGCAGACGTAGATGGATAGGAATGACAGAAGGAGGAAGAGATATTACAGCTTATCTCGACTCCATGACCCCATGTACTTTTTCCTCAGTAAACTGTCCTTCTTTGACATTCTTGGATCCTTCTTGGATATTCAACAACTTCCATCCCACAAACCATTGCAAATCTTCTCGTAGACAAACCCACCATGTCCTTTGCAATGTGTTACTTACAAATGTGCAGTGGTGTCTGGTTAAGTACGACTGAATGCTTCATCTTGGCCATCATGGCTTATGACCAGTATATAGCCATTTCCAGTTCACTGCATTACATGCTAACCATGAACAAGAGGTGCTGTATTCAGTTAGCAGCTGGAACATGGAACACTGATGTATTTTTAGGGATAGTCCCAATTTATGCAATGCCAGCTCACTTTTGTAGAAACAACATGATTGACCATGTGACAGGTGAAGTGAAAGCAGTTCTGAAGCTTACCTGCCCAGATACCTCTTTGAACCATCTGGTAAGATTCTGAACTGGGGTTCTCACATTTCTTGGCCCTTTTGCCTTTATCTTTTTCACATACTTGCGTATTATAATGGCCACCCTAAGAATTCATCCATCAGGTGGCAGGTTGAAGGCTTTCTCTACATGTGCTTCCCACCTGACAGTGGTAAGCATTTTCTATGGCACTGCTATATTTTCATACCTCAAGCCCCAAAGTTAAGGCACTCGAGAACTGGATAAAACTGTTTCTCCTTCTATGGGGTAGTGACACCCATGCTAAAGCCCTTCATCTACACTTTCAGAAATCAGGAAGTAAAAGGAGCATTAAGAAGACTTGTGTGAAGGGAAAAGGTGCCACAGTAAAAGTATATTTAAACAAGGAGCAATGTTTTATCTGGACCTCTTCTGTTAGTATTGCTAATAAAAGATTCTTGCAAATCTAGTTGACATGTCAAAGGTAAACATTTTTAATAATAATAATAATTTATTATTTATACCCCGCCCATCTGGCTGGGCTTCCCCCGCCACTCTGGGCAGATTCCAAAAAAAATACTAAAACACTGCAATACATCAAACATTAAAAGCTTCCCTAAACAGGGCTGCCTTCAGAAGTCTTCTAAACGTCTGGTAATTGTTCTTCTCTTTGACATCTGGTGGGAGGGCGTCACAGGGAAGGCCCTCTGCCTGGTTCCCTATAACTTGGCTTTTAGGTAGAAGAATCTCCATCCATGTCATTCAATGGCGAATCTATTCAAATTCTAAGGAGATGTATGTAGATAAAGGGAATTTGGAAATCAACTCATAATGAAATGAAACAGTGAGGGGGGTGAGTTTTGAACTGCTATGAAACACAGGTACATTAAAAGTCACCTTATACAAGTTATGACCACTGGTCCATCTGGTTAGGTATTGTCTTCAATGACTGGTGTCAGCTCTCCAGGATTTCAGGCAGGGAAATTTGTAACCCTACCTGGAGGTGTTGGAAAATATTTCGTGTACAATGTACTCTACTGCTGTGTTATGGACCACCCCCACATAAAACGCACCAGATTCCTTTCTTTTTCTTTACAATATGAGCAGGTACAGATTCAATTCTGCATTGCAAGAGAGTGTTTTTGAGGCTGCTGAATCAATGAGGCTCCTAGGACTTTGTACCCAAGGGAATGCAGAATAAGGATGTGTATTTAAAAATGTAAACTAACTAAGGGAGAAATGGCTTTTCTTTCCCTGAACATATATCTACTGCCTTATGCACTGCCCTTCTCACTACTGGGAACATTTTGAAACTTTCCTAGCATCATAAGTTAATACTTTATTAATGCTATCCTTTATCCTGTGTACCCATAATGTTATAAAACCTTTCCAGACACAGGATCCATACTTAGCTCAAATATTGATATTTCAACCTACTTCTTATTTTTTATTTTTTACCTTTCATATATGAAAGACTGCCCTGGTGAGCTGTCTTTGGTCTGGTTGTGACCCATGAGTGAATCATGATCCACCAGGTGAAGACCAGTGGTTAAAAAATGTCAACTCTCAGTTTAATAACAAATGCTGATGGAGGATATCCAAAATGCTTTGAAGGCCAAAGGCATTTGAAGGTATTCACTGTCTATTTTAAATGTATATTTCTATATGTATTGAATGAGCAGCTTTCTCTTCTTAAATGAGAAAATGAACTTGAATGTTGTATTCAGCTTGTTAAATATACTGGGAAGATTAAACAAAATGAAAACAAAAATTTAAATACGCAAAAACAGCAATTAATACATCTGCATTTATTCGCTTGGGCATCCACTGTAAGCACACACAACATGGAGTCCCACAAATTATATTTGTTTATATCACCTCCATATAATCTTGGAGTACATCTGAATGAATTCAATATGTCTTTACTTATGATTAGACATGGTGTTGGATGCAATCCTATATGTACTTACCTTCACAAGTCCTAGTGAACTCTGATGTTAGTGGGACTTAAATTAGAAGCAGCAGTATAATTATATTGTTATGGAGATTTGTAGAAGAAGAGTTTTCCATTATCCTTCTGCAGCCGTTTTGGAAGGTCAGGGAGATTCCCTGAACAATGTATTGCTTCATTGGCAGGGGAAATCACAAAAGTGTAACTTGAATCCTGAGTTAAATGAATTTAAGTTAAATTAGCATAGTAACTTTCTCCCATTAGTCCAATTGAATTAAGACAATATGGAGACTTCTGCATAAATTCAAAGTACAAGGTTTAGTTATTAACTGGACTGTGTGATCTTTGCTGAATTCTCCAGAAAGATCAAAAGCTGCCCCTCATTTTTAGTGCCTCTTCCCAATTCATCCATCAGGAAATTCTTATATTTCTTACTTTAAAAAGCATTCATTCAGAATCAATTCCATCATTTCACTGCACTCAGGTGACATTTTTATCTTTTCAAATGATATTAGGAAAATTTCCTTATCTTACCTGAAAACCTGTGTGTGAGCCAGCCATTTGATGATGAGAATAAACCAGCAAAATACAGAAGAAAAAATGGCAGGTTGATAGGGGATTTCCATAGTTTGCAACGCATTTATACAAACTTCACCCCCCCCCCAACCAATCAATTTCTCAGTTAAAGAGGATAGAATGTAAGCATGTTAAAAGAGTGCCCACATGGCTGCAATTTAGTTTTGATGTAATTTAAAAAAGGAGTAAGATTTGTAAAGTTTTAAAAGTAACTGTTTGTGATTTTTTTAGCATGTTAGAGTGTGTTAATGACTGAAATACCTGAATACCATTGACTATCAAGCTGGTTTTGTCCTTTCTTTAGAAAATCCCATTCTCAGTGTCATTGAATATTTCATTCAGGATATGGAAGAGGAAAATGAGACTGCAGTAACTGAATTTGTCCTCATCGGCTATTCTGGTCGACCAAAGACAAGGATGGGATTAATTGCTTTCCTGACAGTTGTCTACTCCATAACCATTGCAGGAAATGTTCTTATTATTTTGGGCACCATTGCTGACCCTCGACTCCACAACCCCATGTACTTTTTCCTTGGTAATCTGTCCTTCCTTGACATTGGATATTCAACAACTTCCATCCCACAGGCCATTGCAAATCTTCTGGTGGACAAACCCGCCATGTCCTTTGCAATGTGTTACTTGCAAATGAGCAGTGGTGTCTGGTTAGGTACAACTGAATGCTTCCTGTTGGCTGTTATGGCTTATGACAGGCTTATAGCCATTTCCAGCCCACTACATTACATGCTGATTATGAACAAGAGATTGTGCATTCAGTTAGCAGCTGGGACGTGGTCAAGTGCCTTTTTTTTAGGGGTTATTCCCATTTATGCCATGCCAGCTCGCTTTTGTGGGAGAAATGTGATCAATCATTTCACATGTGAACTCATAGCTGTTATGAAGCTTGTTTGCTCAGATACCTCCATGAGCCAACTGCTTATGTTCTTCACTGGATCCCTCACATTGCTTGTTCCTTTTGCCTTTATCCTTTTCTCATATTTACGCATTATTGTGGCAGTTCTGAGAATCCATTCATCAGGTGGGAGACTGAAGGCTTTTTCCACATGTGCCTCCCATTTGACTGTGGTAACCATTTTCTATGGCACTGCTATATTCTCATATATCCGACCTCAAACTAAAACCACACATGAACTGGATAAGGCAATTTCTCTCTTCTATGGAACTGTGACTCCCATGTTAAACCCGCTCATCTATACACTCAGAAATCAAGAAGTAAAAGGAGCCTTAAGAAGACTTATTGTAAGGTAAAGGAATTATTTAAAAGAATCAAACAAATGGAATCAACAATGAAAAAAACAAGCAAGTTCTGGAAAGATATAGTCCTTCAATTGAGAAATGGTTGATAAAATTATGGGACTTAGCTCAGATAACAAACTTAACATGTTTAATCAGGAAAAATCATTAAAGACTTTTATTAAGGATTGGAAACTTCTTGTGAACATTTTGCATGAAAGAGAAGATGAACATTTAGTAACTGTATTTGAAGATTGGGAAAAAATACTGTTTTATAGAAAATAAAATAGTTTGATGTCTATTTGTGTGAATACTTTGAACAACTAATTATATTTAGCTTACAGAGAATCAAAAGTCTTTTCATCTTTTACTTATAATCCCTCCTTTTACTCCCCCTTATATTTTTCCTTTCTTTTTCTTTCTTCCATCTCTCTATCCTCCTTCCTTCTCTTTGCTCCTGATTCTTTTTAGACTAATCCCCCCCTTTATTCCGGTTTATTTTAAAAAGATACTTTGTGCTGGGTATAAACTTTTTCATATCTTTTGATGAGTATCAGTAAAAATAAAATGTAAAAACAAAAACGAATACACAAGCAAGTACCTATACTCATACACAGTCAGTTTAAAAAAGTAAGGATGTAACAACTTGAAGTGAGCAACAATGTAAATTGGTAAATGACAGTAAAGAAGGCCCTTTATATTAATCCCAGTAAATTCATTTATCTTGATCTTGGGCTTATGAGCAGGATCTCTTATGCTGATTCTTAAGACCTGAGTACATTTTTCTGTTAGCATATTGGCCTTCCTCAACCTGTAGATGGCTTTCAAAGTTCAATAGCAGCACTTTCAATTGTGCCTAGATATGCCCAGTAAACCAAGGGCCATATTTAACATTGTCACTATTCTCTATGACACAGTAGCCCTTTGGAGGTTTTATGCAACTCGGTTGTGGGAAATAACAGGGTCATGCCTTCAGACCCTGAGCCGCTGTCCCTGCCCTCTAGTGTCCAACTCTTGGACTATGACTAGGGAAAGGAATTCAGCCCAAGGGTCCATATAACTCAGCATCCTGCTGTCACAGTGGCCAGCCATATGCTCATGGGAAATCCCAAAGCAGAACCTGGGCACAAGTAAATTCTCCCCTCCTGCATTTTCCAGAAACTGATATTCAGCAGCCTTCAACTATGGAGAGTCTACATGTGTACAGAGGTGTGGAGCCACAGATCCAGGGGCCATTTGCAGTTCTCAGGCTTGCTCTGTCTGGTGTTTGGGACTCTCACCATGCCACACCCCATAATGACATTTCTCTTCAAGTGCATGAATGTATTCTTCAACTGCTGGCTTTGATGGAAGAAAGAGCTATGCACGTATAAGCCTTTGATTTTTTCATGGCAGAAACGCAGCCTATAGGATAAAGGCTGTATTTTGTATGTTGTTCCCCACACTTTTTGCCTCTGAGCCCACCTGCTTTTACCTTTGCTCTCACCACCAGTAGTATGTGATCCACCCCCCAGAAAGCTGTTCAAGTAAGAATGTGAATCTTCTGGTGGACAAACCCACCATTTGCAGTGTATTACTTGCATATGAGCAGTGGTGTCTGGTTAGGTATGACTGAATGCTTCCTCTTGGCCATCGTGGTTTATGACCAGTATATAGCCATTTCCAGTCCGCTACACTACATGCAAATCATGAGCAAGAGATGTTGTATTCAGTTAGCTGCTGGAACATGGAGCAGTGGTGTATTTTTAGCGATAGTCCCAATTTATGCAATGCCAACTCACTTTTGCAGAAACAACATAATTAGCCATGTGGCATGCGAAGTGAAAGCAGTTCTGAAGCTTACCTGCCCAGATACCTCTTTGAACTAACTGCTAATGTTCTTAACTGGGATTCTCACATTTCTTGGCCCCTTTGCCTTTATCCTTTTCTCATACTTGTGCATTATAATGGTCATGCTAATACTTCATTCATCAGGTGGCAGGTAGAAGGATTTCTCAAGCTGGCTTTTCCCACCTGACTGTGGTAAGCATTTTTTTCGGGACTGCTATATTTCCATTCCTCAAACATCAAAGTAAAGACACACAAGAGCTTGATAAAACCATTTCTTTTTTCTGTGGGGTACTGACACCCATGTTAAACCCCCTCATCTACACACTCAGAAATCAGGAAGTAAAAGGAGCATTAAGAAGACGTGTGGGAAGGGAAAAGGCACCACATTGAAAGTGGATGAATGATTCTACAACTATTGAAAAATCTATTTTAGGCAGGGAGCAAGGTTTTATCTGCACCTGTTGTGTTAATATTGCTAATAAAAGATTCTTGCAAATCTAGTTGACATGTCAAAGGTAAACATTTTTAGGAATAAGTATGTCCACGTCAGCTTTCCAGGATTTCAGGCAGGGAAATTTGCAACCCTACCTGGAGTTGTTGGGCTACTTTTCATTTAAAATGTACTCAACTGCTGTGTTATGGACCACCCCCACATAAAACGCACCAGATTCCTTTCTTTTTCTTTACAATATGAGCAAGTACAGATTCAATTCTGCATTGCAAGAGAGAGTTTTTGAGGCTGCTGAATCAATGAGGCTCCTGGGACTATGTACCCAAGGGAATGCAGAATAAGGGTGTGTATTTAAAAATATAAACTAAGGAAAAAACCTGAGAGAAGGACTCTTTCCCCCCAGATATATACCTACTACCTTCTGCACTGTCCTTCTCTCTACTTAGAACATTTTGAAACTCTCCAAAGATCAGAAATTGATACTTTATTAAGGCAATCCTTTATTCCATAATGTTATAAAACCTTTTCAGACTCAGGATCCACTTTATCTCAAATATTAATTTTTCAATCAGCTTCTTATTTTTTTTTTACCTTCCATATCTGAAAGACTCCTCTGGAAGACCATCTTGTGTTTGGCTGTGACCCATAAGTGGATCATGATCCACCAGGTGAAGACCAGTGGTTAAAAAATGTCAATTCTAATTTTAGTAACAAATGCTGATGAAGGACATCAAAAATGTTTTGAAGGTCAAAGGCATTTGAAGGTATTCACTGTCTATTTTAAAAGTATATTTCTATATGTATTGAATGAGCAGCTGTCTCTTCTTAAATGAGAAAATGAACTTGAATGATGTATTCATCTTGTTAAAATTTTTGGGAAGGATAAACAAAAGAAAAGAAAAATTCAAAAACAATTAATTCACTCAGATTTATTGGATTGGGGATCCATTGTAAGCACACACAAAATGCAGTGACACAAATCGTATTTGTTTGATAACCTCCATATAAACTTAGAGTATATCTGATTGAATTCAATATGTCTTTACTTAAGATTAGACATGTTGTTGGATGCAATCCTATATGAATTTACCTTCCCAAATCGTAGTGATCTCTGATGTTAGTGGGATTGTGATTTTTTTAGCATGTTAGAGTGTGTTAATGACTGAAATACCTGAATACTATTGACTAGCAAGCTGGTTATGTCCTTTCTTTAGAAAATCCCATTCTCAGTGTCATTGAATATATCATTCAGGATATGGAAGATGAAAATGAGACAGCAGTGACTGAATTTGTCCTCATCGGCTATTCTGGTCGACCAAAGACAAGGATGGGATTAATTGCTTTTCTGACAGTTGTCTACTCCATAACCATTGCGGGAAATGTTCTTATTATTTTGGGCACCATTGCTGATCCTCGACTCCACAACCCCATGTACTTTTTCCTTGGTAATTTGTCCTTCCTTGACATTGGATATTCAACATCTTCCATCCCACAGGCCATTGCAAATCTTCTGGTGGACAAACCCACCATGTCCCTTACGATGTGTTATTTGCAAATGAACAGTGGTGTCTGGTTAGGAACGACTGAATGCTTACTGTTGGCTGTCATGGCTTATGACAGGCTTATAGCCATTTCCAGCCCACTACATTACATGTTAATCATGAACAAGAGATTGTGCATTCAGTTAGCAGCTGGGATGTGGTCAAGTGCCTTTTTTTTAGGAGTTATTCCCAATTATGCCCTGCCAGCTCGCTTTTGTGGGAGAAATGTGATCAATCATTTCACATGTGAACTCATAGCTGTTATGAAGCTTGCTTGCTCAGATACCTCCATGAGGCAACTGCTTATGTTCTTCATTGGATCCCTCACATTGCTTGCTCCCTTTGCCTTTATCCTTTTCTCATATTTATGCATTATTGTGGCAGTTCTGAGAATCCATTCATCAGATGGGAGACTGAAGGCTTTTTCCACATGTGCATCCCATTTGACTGTGGTAACCATTTTCTTTGGAACTGCTATATTTTCATATATCCGACCTCAAAGTAAAACCACAAATGAACTGGATAAGGCGATTTCTCTCTTCTATGGAACTGTGACTCCCATGTTAAACCCACTCATCTACACACTCAGAAATCAAGAAGTAAAAGGAGCCTTAAGAAGACTTATGGTAAGGTAAAGAAATTATTTAAAAGAAACAAACAAATGGAATCAACAATGGAAAAAGAAGCAAGTTATGGAAAGATATATTCCCTCTTGTTGAGGAATTGTTTCTTTTTAGATTAGGACTTTTTTTGTTCTGGTTTATTTTTTTAAAAAAAATACTTTGTGCTGGGTATAAACTTTTGTATATCTTTTTAACGAGTTTCAGTAAAATTTAAATGTAAAACAAAAACAAACCCACAAGCAAGTTCATATACTCATACACAGTCAGTTTAAAAAGTAAGGCTGTATCAAGTTAAAATGAGCAACAATGTGAATTGGTCTCCCAGGTTCAACACTCTTAACTATACCATGTTGAGTCAAAGTTTCTCCGTATAAGTTGACAATAAAGCAGGCCCTGTCTCTTAATCCCAGTAAATTCATTTATCTTGATCTTGGGCCTATGAGCAGGATCTCTTACGCTGATTCTTAAGACCTGAGTACATTTATCTGTTAGCATATTGGCCTTCCTCAACCTGTAGATGGCTTTCAGAGTTCAATAGCAGCACTTTCAATTGTGCCTAGATATGCCCAGTAAACCAAGGGCCATATTTAACATTGTCACTATTATCTATGACACAGTAGCCCTTTGGAGGTTTCATGCAACTCGGTTGTGGGAAATAACAGGGTCATGCCTTCAGACCCTGAGCCGCTGTCCCTGCCCTCTGGTGTCCAACTCTTGGACTATGACTAGGGAAAGGAACTCAGACCAAGGGTCCATATAATTCAGCATCTTGCTGTCACAGTGGCCAGCCATATGCTCATCCCCAAGCAGAACATGGGCACAAGTGTACTCTCTCCTCCTGCATTTTCTAGCAACTGGTATTCCGAAGCCTCTAACCATGGAGAATCTACATGTGTACAGAGGTGTGGAACCCCAGATCCAGGGGGTGTATGCAGTACTCATGCCTGCTCTGTCTGGTGTTCGGGACTCTCACCATGCCACACTCCTTTGCCTTTGAGAATGACCTTTCTCCTCAAGTGCATGAATGTATTCTTGAACTGCTTGCTTTGATGGAAGAAAGAGCTATGCATGTATAAGCCTTTGATTATTATTTTTCATGGCAGGAATGCAGTTTTTAGGAGAAAAGCAAGTATTTTGTATGTTGCTCCCCGCACTGTTTGCCTCTGAGCCCAACTGCTTTTACCTTTGCTCTCACCACCAGTAATATGTAACACCCCTCCCCGAAAGCTGTTCTAGTAAGAATGTGGATCTCAGACTTAAAAAGCTTCCCCACCTCATCTCCTTTACACACATTCCTCTAAATCGTGGACAGTGAGGGTGGGGGATTTGTGAGGCCATAAGGGGTAATGTGGATTTCTCTTCATGCTTGGCCACTTAGAACTGGGGCAACTGATCTTTGTAGGTTTAATGTCTCCTTGATGAATGATTTGATCATTCTTTTTCAGCTATAATTTGTCCATCCTTCCTCTTGGTTAACTTCTTAGTCAAACACTTAAATACAAGGTGTGAAAGGTTCCCTTGTCCTTGTTTCTAGCCCATCAGGCACCTCTTGTTCAATTTTGGCAATTGTCCAGTCCAAGAAGTCTGTCAGGCTTAATTGTTTAGATTTTGTTTTTGATCTGGTTAAGCGACTTGGCTCGGAGGGCTCTCGCTGCTGCTGCCACTTTTTTTATTAGCCAAAGCAATCCTCCTTCATCAAACTTAATTAAATTCTGGCATCACACTAGTAGGGAGTCCAGCAGTTACTTGTCTTTCAGCAGATTAAGGCAGAGGAACACAGCTGAATCACTCTTCCGATAGGCACACATGATAGGCTAACAGCCTCTTGAATAGCAAGGCTAATAGCCTTGGCTTGTTTCAGGGCTCTTCCCAAGGATGGTCAGTTAAGCGAGTGGGTTTGGGGATGAAAGGTTGGGGTGGTGATTTTGGAGTTGCTGAAATTCTGTTCAATATTGAAAACATCTGAACTGTGTGAGATAACTATATTTGGGGGTGTGCTGTGGGAAAGGTCAAATATAATTTTTATATAAAGATTAAGCCTTCCAATCATATGCTAGCAGCAGCAATTACAACATATCCCTGTGTCTATGATGGCACAATACATGCTTGGAGGCTTGCTATCCTCTGTCAAATCAGATCCACTTCACTGAGGGTACACGTTGCGATCGGCTCTCTGAGCACGCCCCAGTATCTGGTGCGGGCAGAGTAAGCCTGTTCCACTCTGGTTGGTCATTTTGCAGTCACTTGGACCCTAAAGCCAAGCTTGGCTTGGGGGGTGGCAGTGAAACAATATAAGCCCTGTGCAATGTTTGCTGGACCTCTTTTACCTTGCACAGTAGAACACCCACCCACCATTTCCTTTGTGCATCTGGCCTTGCTATGGACTTTGTTGGTCGCCTGTTTTGCAACGGGGGCCTGGTAGGAATTTTTCAATCTGGCAAATTGGCAGGGACATTTCATTTCCACCTACCGCATAGTAATCGCCACAACTTTGTAAGGTTTAGCGGTTAGGCATTGGATCAGCAATGTGTGGGGGAGGGGAGGTGTGCCCATCACATACCCCCCAAGGTCAAGGGCATTCCGTTAAAGGAATCCAGGAGTTGGTCTGGATCTTGTCCGAAACTCCGTGGTAGGGGCTAGGTTCATGCCAGGACCCCATGGGGACACTGGGGGTGAGCTCAAGTCGGTTGCCACTGGCGGGGCTCCCTCTGGTGATGTTTCACCCTTAACAGACTCCCTGCAATGCGAGCGGGAGTCTGATAGAGTCTTGGGATTCCAATGCCTAAGGCAATACCACTCAAATTCTGTATTTAATAAAGTTAATTGCCCCAAAACGTAAACTAAAATCCTGTGTCACTGTGTCTCATTTTGGGGGGCTACTCAAAGTGCAACTGCCTCATCTCCTAAAGTTTTCCTCCTTGCTTCCCCACAACTATTGAATAAATTGGACCTGGCAGAAATCAGCAAGAGGGAAAGCTGAAAATGATCAAATCTCAGCCAGACTTTGAAGGGGGCTTTGGTTCAGCTTGAGAAAGATATTTGAGCTGCAGAAGGCCATTTCTGATTACCACTTTCCTGAATACATTTAAAGAAGAAAATAACCTTAATATATATGACATATATATGTCATATATATATTCTTAATGTCTTGGCCGGTGGCCGGCCAAGACATTAAGAATTCAGTCTGCCACTATTTCATTTTTTAGCAAATCAATATTTGCTTTTGACAGCACAGAGGGGTCCCTGCCTGGTCAAGGATGCCACAAGGTTTCTGCAACTCAGGCCTCCTGGAGCTGGCCCATTCCTTAATCACAGTGATGGAACTCATTTAGCTCGGCACCAGTCTATCAGAGTGATGAGAAAGGCTATTCTGGCCTGTGGGCTTCCAGCGTCTGAATATGCGGCCCATTCTTTTCCATTTGGGGCTGCTATGACAGCAGTGCATTGGGATCTGTCTGCAAGCAGAATTAAAAACATGGGTCGCTGGAAGTCCCATGCTTACAGGGCGTTACATTTGGAAAACCCGTAAGTTTGGTGACTAAATCATATGTTAGCAGGAGCAATGACAACATATCCCTGTGTCTATGATGGTACAATACAAGCTTGGAGGCTTGTTATCCACTGTCACCTGCCTCCTCTCCTAAAATTTTCCTCCTTGCCTCCCCACAACTATTGAATAAATGGGACTTGGCAGAAATCAGCAAGAGGGAAAGCTGAAAATGACCAATTCTCAATCAGACTATGAAGGGGGCTTTGGTTCAGCTTGAGAGAGATATTTGAACTGCAGAAGGCCATTTCTGATGACCACTTCCCTGAATACATTTAAAGAAGAAAATAAGCTTAAGATATTTTCCCAGTCAAGCAACAACTACATTATGAAGCAATTCTTAAGTTTCTTGGAATGCTACATGTTCCCTGATGGGATTCAAAGTTAAGACCTAATTAGTGCTGTTGGGCTCCAATGGGAAAATGTCTTTCTGCAGGAAATTAACAGTTCTCTGCTTCATAGTTTCTTACTCTGACTTGGAAGAATATCAGGGTACATGATGGGACCTAACAGATGTTCAGATCTCAAAAAAGGCAAATTGGGAATACTTGAGCAGTAAATTCATGCCACTGTTATTGAGGTTCTCAGCCATTTTTTTTTAAAGAAAAATATATTCATATATTTATACTTGTATTTGTTTCAAGGCTGGGTTATAAATAATGCTGACACTAATACTCCTATTAATGATGCAAGAATTTTAGATAGGTTAAATACTGTTTGTGGAAGGATATTTTGATAAGACAAAGCATATTAACCCATCATATAAGTGTTCTGTCAAAAAAGGGGGAAAAAATCAGTCGACCCACTCCCTGTTAATTACCCGAAAGTGAAGAAGCTCCCCATAGTGTTACTTGCCTAATTCCAATTTTGTTTTCAACCATTATACTTTTGCATCAATAGGAAGGGGAGAGAAATTTAATTTTGTTTGTATTTAAATGAGAAGCTGCCTAATTAACACCTGTTGAACCAAAACACAAACCAATGTGCAACTAGCCCCCAAAATTCACATGTATCTGAATATTGTGACATAATAATAAAAAGAAAGCAAATACAAAAGAGCTCACTGAATAAAATTCTACATATGTACACATCTATAAAAAATGCTAATGAATTTTCACTGACTGAAAACAGATCACCCACTGCCAGATGATGCCGCACCCAAGGAAAGCACAACATCAAGCCTTCCAGAGACAGATCTAATCATTTTTTACTCTGATCCCCCGAAAGCCACAAACAACTGGACACTACTGCTTACGGGTGGCAATCTGGACAAGTCTGTAAAACAACCCCATAAAGAACAACATTTCAAACACCTCAAGAATGGCTGTGCTATAACTGAGACAGAGGAAGACCTGACTACAATCTGCCCTTCACAATGAAGCCAAATTGCCAATGACGAGAGTAGCCTAAATATTATTTCATGGAACATAGCGAGTTGTGCCAACAAAGTAGGGAACGAGTCATTTCATGAGTACATAATGAGTTTCGATGTGATAATGTTGCAGGAAACCTGGGCAACTGACTTATTATAAATACCGTAATAAAGAAAACAACAAAAAGTGATGTAGAAATGCAGAGACTTGAACTTAAGATAGGAAAAAATGAGTGGAGAAAATCACATCTACAGATTTGTCCATCCCTTACCCCTGTCGATATGGCCAATGGTCAGCAATGATAGTAGTTGTAGTCCACAACATCTGGAGGCCACCATGTTGGCTACCCCTACACTAGATGAACATATGGAGAATGAAAGGACCTGGCAGTATTATAACAGGAGATATACAGGTTTCTCCATCCCTGCTCAGCAGCTAGATTGTAGCCTGTTATACAAGCTGGCTGCATCTGAGGGAAATGGCAGACATTAAAACACACTCCATCAATTCAGCTGAAACCAACTGTTTGCCTCCTTTCCTTGGCTTCAATTGACAATCATTCCACCTAGGTGCATCTGAAAGAGAGGAGAGGTCCACCCAATAGCTTGGTTTTGACCAAGTGCCATTTCCCTCCTCCTTTCCTGTTTCTATGTGCAGATATTTTCCTTGGGTTGAAACCAGAGGGAGGGGAAAGGACAAAAAAGAGAGAGAAAGAAGCCCATCTGCTTAGCTGGAATCAGTAACTGCCATTTTAGCTCCTTTTCTCCAATATTTATCTCCCCTGTGCCAATTACAGTAGGTCACTATAGGACCAGTTGTGAATACAATTTAACCTTTGGTATCTGAATTTGCTCATTTTTCTCTCATCTATTGTGTCTGATTAACCTTTTTACTGATTACAATTAATGAGCCTAAGTTAATGATGTCCATTGACTTCAATGGGTCTTCTCTAAGTTGGTCTAGCATTGGATACAACTAAATACAACCAAATACAAAGGGACTAGGAAATAGGGACATAAGTGGAAAGCAAATACATTTGGGTTTTATGGTTAAGCCTACAGGCTGGTATTTTGTAATTTAACTTCTCTACAACATTTAGAAAATTGTAGTCACTTTAATCAACACCTTTTCAACTATCTATATGCTAATGCAGAAATTCTAATTGTACAACAGTGAATTTTGTATTAAGTTGGTTTGTATTGTGCATGTACATGACTTCCTTAGATTTAATCTCCAACGGTAGAATTAAACACTGTTAGGAATTACTTGCTTTGACATGAAAGAAGCTACTTTTAAAACAATAAATTTATCTTTAGCATATCAGTTATATTTTCAAGGAGCCTTTATTTCCATTTTAACACAACATATTCAGATTTCCTAGTTTCAAATGAATTCCGTACCTGAGTTGTTAAGGTTGTGATAATAACAGAAGCAATAACAGCAAGAGGAACAGAAATATTTCAATCCTCAATATGATCAAGGTATCTTTTTCATGAATCCACTTTCTTTCCCACAAGTCTTCTCAATGCCCCTATGACTTCCTGATTTCTGAGAGTGTAGATTAATGGGTTTAACATGGGAGTCATAACTCCATAGAAAATAGAAATTATCTTGTCTACATCCTTTGTGGTCTTAGTTTGGGGGCGGAGATATGAGAACATGAAGGTGCCATAGAATATGGATACTACAGTCAAGTGGGAAGCACATGTGGAGAAAGCCTTCATCCTGCCCCCTGCTGAGTGGATTCTTAGAATTGCCACAATTATGCGCAAATATGAGAAAAGGATAAAGCTAAAGGGACCGAGCAAAGTGACACTCCCAGTGAAGAACATAACCAGCTGGCTCATGGAAGTATCTGAGCAAACCAGCTTCATAACTGCTTTGACTTCACATGTCAAATAATCAATCATATTTTTCCCACAAAAGCGAGCTGGTATGGCATAAATGGGAATAACCCCTAAAAATAAGCCAATTGACCATGTCCCAGCTGCTAACTGAATGCACAATCTCTTGTTCATGATTAGCATGTAATGCAGTGGACTGGAAATGGCTATAAGTCTGTCATAAGCCATGACAGCCAACAGGAAGCATTCGGTCACTGCTAAGTAGGCACCACCACTCATTTGGAAATAACACATGGCAAAGGACGTGGTAGGTTTGTCCACCAGAAGGTTTGCAATGGACTGTGGGATGGAAGAAGATGCATAGCAAATGTCAAGGAAGGACAAATTACTGAGGAAAAAATACATGGGATTGTGAAGCCGAGGATCAGTTGTGGTCACCAAGATTATAATAAAATTTCCCACTACAGTGATAGTGTATACAACAATCAGGAAAGCAATGAGTCCCATCCTTGTCTTTGGCCGACCAGAATAGCCAATGAGAATAAACTCAGTCAATTCAGTCTCATTTTCTTCTCTCATATCCTGATTCAAATATTATCTGCAATGACGTACAAAAAAGAAAGAAAGAGAAAGGAACCTCATTATGTATTACTTGCATGGTATTTTGCTAACAGGTTTGGGAAGGTATGGCACTGTAATAATGAGAACATATTAATGATTCGTTTCAAAAATCTATTAAAGCTTCTCTTTTGTTTATTATCAGCTATTAGCAAATCTAATGAAATGATGTTGCACACTGCTTGCTTTGGAGAAATTCAAACCCTTTGACTTTTTCTGTCTTGAAGATTCTTGCACTGATCATGGGGTGGGGTGAGCCTAGAGGATCCCTTTTGGCAAGAAATAGATGAGGAAAAATGAAATAAACAATGAAATCAGAATAACTTCCCCCATGATCAATTACAAAAATAAAACTCAGAAACTTAGATTTTGAAATTATCTCTCTAATTGAGCAACTTCACTATTACACATAATTTAAGAAATTTGTGTCCTACATTTAAATACCTGTGAAACAATTTACATAAAAATCCAACTTTTTAATATTATGAAGTTTAATGCAGCAGCATTATATCCTACTGTATTTCTACAAATATGTTTCAAGATCCAATATTTTGCAGAAATATTGACTTAAAATTGAATATTTTATAGAAACTCTCCTCCTGCAAGAGAGGGGAGTGGTTGTGGTCAGGAGCCGGACTCCGCCTCAAGCAGGGGGCGTTAGCCCCCTGCCTCCCACTCACCTGGCTGGCCCACGCCCACGGGCAGGTACCCAACCAGGTGCCTGTGAGGGGGTGTGTTTAGCAGCCCAAATTGCTGCGGAACCAGCTTCTGGCCTCACTTTTCGTCATTATTTTGTCACTTTTGACATAGCTTTTTAGTGCATAACACATATGCTCACTTTCATGGATAAACCATTTAGAGAAGCAAGGGTGAAATTTTCTCCTTTCTGAATGTCAAAATCAATGCAATTGTTTCTTGAAAGCTCCTGTATTATTGGCCATCCTTCTGATTCAGCATACTGAGCAAAATACAGGGCTGCAAAAGATATAGCTAAGTAGAAAAAGCTGTAGTGCTTCTTCTCCCCCCGACCCCACACACATTATGAATTCTTCTAAGCAATACAAATGAACCAGATCAGATTGGAGGAAAAGTCAGAGTTCCAGATCAAAATTCCCCAAATGTCGTTTTAACTGCTATAAGGTGGGGTAATGACAATGAAACTAACATGGCAAAGTATATAAACAACTAATACCTTCAATTGCTTTGGTCTTTCCAAACTTCCTGAATGTACTTTGTCAACATTTGGTATTAAACTGAGATGCAGGATTCTTCAAACTGTACTGGAATTCTAGTAAGCCTTCAGTGTATCGGGTGAGAAAGTCGGACAATAAAAAGCAAGTTGTCAGTTCACTATTCAAAAAAATAAAAATATGGAATACGAAGACGGATTCATGTTGCATGAATCTCTGAAAAATAATGCACTAGAACAGCATAAGATAGCATCTTTATGTATCCAATACATGTTTCCTTTAATAAAGTCTCATTTTATTGTCTATGAAAAATTCAGGATGCTCTAGATATAGTGGAAACGTTTCAGGAGGCATAGATTGCTATTTTGTTCCCATGAAAACTTGGAACTGAAAGAAAAGTCTAAGTGTTTTAGTTAGCTTAATTAGATGGTCAATATTTTAAAACCACTTTCTCCAAAATTCCCAGTGGTGGCATAATCCCGGGAGCAGCAGTGATTCAACACTCCTAGGGAGTCCGCATAATAAGAAAAGCATAACATAGAGCATAATATACGCATAATAATAATAAAACAATTGTAATAGCCCCCTTCCAATTTAACAGGCCATAGATTATTTAAAGAATGGGGGTTAATAGAAATGCTTTTGCCTGGTGCCTAAAGACATGTAATGATGGGTCCATGTGAGTCTCTCAGGGGGGACATTCCACAGATGGGGAGCCACCACAGAAAAGGCCCATTCTTGTGTTGTCATCCTTAGAACCTCTCGAGGAGCGGGAACATAGAGAAGAGCCTCAGATGACAAGCACAGGATCTGGGTCAGTTTGTATGGGGAGAAGAGGCCCTTAAGATATTGAAGTCCTGAGCCATGTAAGACATACTACATCAGCGTTGCACTCTGAATTGGGCCCAATTATTAATTAGTCTGTGTGATCCTTGCTGCATTCTCCAGAAGGATCCATAGTTGCCCTTCATTTTTAGTGCCTCTTCCCAGTGCATCCATTAGCAAATTCTTATACTGATTAATTAAAAAAAAACATTCATTCAGGATCAATTCCATCATTTCACTGTAGTTAGATGACATTTTTATCTTTTCAAATGATACTGGGAAAATTTGCTTGCTTTGCTTTGAAAACTTGTGTGTGACCATCACTGTTTGTCTCCTTTCCTTGGTTTCAATTGACAATCATTCCACCTAGCTGCATCTGAAAGAGAGGAGAAATTTATATTTTGAATATCCATTATATTTTCAAGGAGCCTTTATTTCTATCTTAACACAACACATTCAGCTTTCCTAGTTTCAAATGTATTCAGTAGCTGTTAAGGTTGTGATAATAACGGAAGCAATAAAAGCAAGGGGCACAGAAAATATTTCAATCCTCAATATGATCAAGGTATCTTTTTCATGAATCCCCTTTCCTTCACACAAGTCTTCTCAAGGCCCCTATAACCTCCTGATTTCTGAGAGTGTAGATTAATGGGTTTAACATGGGAGTCACAGTTCCATAGAAGAGAGAAATTATCTTGTCTACATCCTTTGTGGTCTTAGTTTGGGGGCGGAGATATGAGAACATGAAGGTGCCATAGAATATGGATACTACAGTCAAGTGGGAAGCACATGTGGAGAAAGCCTTCATCCTGCCCCCTGCTGAGTGGATTCTTATGACACCATGTCCTTTGTGACGTGTTACTTGCAAATGAGCAGTGGTGTCTGCTCATGTACAACTGAATGCTTCCTGTTGCCTGTCATGCCTTATGACAGACTCATAGCCCTTTCCAGATTCACTGCATTACATGTTAATCATGAACAAGAGATTGTGCATTCAGTTAGCAGCTGGGACATAGTCAAGTGGCTTATTTTTAGGGGTTAGTGGGATCCTTAAAATATGGTCCTGGTTGCGGGAAAGCCATCAACCTGATTCCCCCCACCCTGGCATTGGTGGAGTAATATCCTCATGCCAGGGTGGCACCACGATCATCCTAGGCCTCTTGGCCAATCATTTTGAGTGTATTGGCAAAGCAATCACTGTGTTCCCACAGGGTTACATGCCTTCTGCGGGCCTTTGTCCTGCATTGTTTAAAATTTAGCATTGTATTTTCAGCCAAATTTTATCCCTGGGGTGTCTAATGAAATTGCTGTTGCACTGTCTCAATTTCAGATAGACCGCTTCAGATTATTGACACCGGAAGTGCAATGGCTGCCCAAACCTTTGTCAGACCACCTCTGGAGCCTTGGAAGCGTATCTTGATGCAGGGAGTAGTCGCTTCCTTCTCCCCCTCTACTCAGGTCCTACAAGAAAGCTTGGGCTGATTTTATAGCCTTTTGTGTGAAGACATTGGCCATTGCCTCGGGTCTTCCACCAACTACAGATCTAGGTTTGTCATTATCTCGCACATTTGTTCCAGCTGGGGTGGCCGGCCAAGACATTAAGAATTCAGTCTGCCGCTATTTCATTTTTTAGCAAATCAATATTTGCTTTTGACAGCACAGAGGGGTCCCTGCCTGGTCAAGGATGCCAGGAGGTTTCTGCAACTCAGGCCTCCTGGAGCTGGCCCATTCCTTAATCACAGTGATGGAACTCATTTAGCTAGGCACCAGTCTATCAGAGTGATGAGAAAGGCTATTCTGGCCTGTGGGCTTCCAGCGTCAGAATATGCAGCCCATTCTTTTCCAATTGGGGCTGCTACGACAGCAGTGCATTGGGATCTGTCTGCAAGCAGAATTAAAAACATGGGTCGCTGGAAGTCCCATGCTTACAGGGCGTTACATTTGGAAAACCCGTAAGTTTGGTGACTAAATCATATGTTAGCAGGAGCAATGACAACATATCCCTGTGTCTATGATGGTACAATACAAGCTTGGAGGCTTGCTATCCACTGTCACCTGCCTCCTCTCCTAAAATTTTCCTCCTTGCCTCCCCAAAACTATTGAATAAATGGGACCTGGCAGAAATCAGCAAGAGGGAAAGCTGAAAATGATCAAATCTCAATCAGACTTTGAAGGGGGCTTTGGTTCAGCTTGAGAAAGATATTTGAACTGCAGAAGGCCATTTCTGATGACCACTTCCCTGAATACATTTAAAGAAGAAAATAACCTTAATATATTTTCCCAGTCAAGCAACAACTACATTATGAAGCAATTCTTAAGTTTCTTGGAATGCTACATGTTCCCTGATGGGATTCAAAGTTAAGACCTAATTAGTGCTGTTGGGCTCCAGTGGGAAAATGTCTTTCTGCGGGAAATTAACAGTACTCTGCTTCATAGTTTCTTACTTTGACTTGGAAGAATATCAGGGTACATGATGGGACCTAACAGATGTTCAAATCTTTAAAAAGGCAAATTGGGAATACTTGAGCAGTAAACTCATGCCACTGTTATTGAGGTTCTCAACCAATTTTTTTTTTTTAGAAAAATATATATTCATAGATCTATACTTGTATTTGTTTCAAGGTTGGGTTATAAATAATGCTGACACTAATACTCCTATTAATGATGCAACAATTTTAGATAGGTGAAATACTCATTGTGGAAGGAGATTTTGATAAGACAAAGCATATTAACCCATCATATAAGTGTTTTGTCAAAAAAGAAAAAGTCAGTCGACCCATCCCCTGTTAGTTACCCGAAAGTGAATAACCTCCCCATGGTGTTACTTGCCTAATTCCAATTTTGTATCCCTCAAAATTCCCATTCATCTGAATTTTGTGACATTGGTCTCAATGCAAACAAAATGCATATATTAAACTGAGCATAAAACTACACATATTAATACAAAATGTATTACATTTGCAAAATTGCTTTCAAAAATGTGTACCTTAGTGAAAACTGCATAGAAAATGAATTTATTGGGAGAAATTTGCACTAAATGTTAATGAAAAATTGTACATATGTTTAAGGAGAAATCACTGTGTTAACGCTGACCAAAAGTCCAGAGGTAGCATGATTATCAATTTATGATTGGGTGGAAGGTTCACAGGCTATGAAGGACTTGCTCACAAATTTATTGACAGCTGTATGAATTATGATAGCTGGGAAGTAGCAAGCAGAATATAAAATGGAAGAATAGTATTAAGAGGTGTGTGATATAGCTATTAATGATAAATTAACATGTGCCATTAAGATAAAATGGGGAATATGCAGGAGAAATGATTTTGAGGAGATATGGAGGGTGTTTGTATAATTTGTACTGTTAAAACGGAAAGGGGTCAAACCATTGCAAGAGGTGTTGAAATTTTCGGAGGTTGGATAGTTATAATGGAATGGTCTCAGTGGTGGAGTTCACATTTTTATTCTTATTTATTTACGATTGTTACTTTGTCAAAATAAGAATAAGATTAATAAGAAAACAAATCCAAAAAGCTTTTTGAATAAAATTCTACATATGTACAAATCTATAAGAATAATAAAATGCTAATAAATTTTCATGGATTTATTAGAAATAATAAACAAAACAACAGAAAGTGATGTAGAAATGCAGAGACCTGAACTTAAGACAGGAAAAAAATGATAACCACATCTACAGATTTGTCCATCCCTGACCCCTGTTAATATGGTCTATGGTCAGCGATGATAGTAGTTGTGGTCCACAACATCTGGAGGCCACCATGTTGGCTACCCCTACACTAGATGAACATATGGAAAATGAAAGGATCTGGCATTATTATAACAGGAGAAACAGCGGTTTCTCTATCCCTGTTCAGCAGCTACATTGTAGCCTGTTTTACAAGCTGGCTGCATCTGAGGGAAATGGCAGACATTAAAGCACACTCCATCAATTCAGCTGAAACCAACTGTTTGTCTCCTTTCCTTGGTTTCAATTGACAATCATTCAACCTAGCTGCATCTGAAAGAGAGGAGAAATTTACCTTTAGCATATCAGTTAGATTTTCAAGGAGCCTTTATTTCCATTATACACAACACATTCAGCTTTCCTAGTTTCAAATGTATTCAGTAGCTGTTAAGGTTGTGATAATCAAACAATCAATCAATCAATCTTTATTACGGTCCAGAGACCCAACAAATCATTACAAATCAATACAAAATTCATAAAGCCTACCTCCAAGTTAACCAAGCATATTGTTCAGAATTTAGGGCTCATTTGTTCTTACAACCACCGATAAAAACTTTGCCACTGCTAACATTCCAGCATTTGTCCGGTCCTCCAGTAGGAACCTGACATAGTGGGCCTCCGTTCTTCCCGGGAAAGGTGTTATAATAATAACAGAAGCAATAACAGCAAGAGGCACAGAAATATTTCAATCCTCAATATGATCAAGGTATCTTTTTCATGAATCTACTTTCTTTCCCACAAGTCTTCTCAAGGCCCCTATAACTTCCTGATTTCTGAGAGTGTAGATTAATGGGTTTAACATGGGAGTCACACTTCCATAGAAGAGAGAAATTATCTTGTCTACATCTTTTGTGGTCTTAGTTTGGGGGCGGAGATATGAGAACATGAAGGTGCCATAGAATATGGATACTACAGTCAAGTGGGAAGCACATGTGGAGAAAGCCTTCATCCTGCCCCCTGCTGAGTGGATTCTTAGAATTGCCACAATTATGCGCAAATACGAGAAAAGGATAAAGCTAAAGGGACCGAGCAGAGTGACACTCCCTGTGAAGAACATAACCAGCTGGCTCAAGGAAGTATCTGAGCAAACCAGCTTCATAACTGCTTTGACTTCACATGTGAAATGATTCACCAAATTTTTCCCACAAAAGCGAGCTGGTATGGCATAAATAGGTATAGCCCCTAAAAATAAGCCAATTGACCATGTCCCAGCTGCTAACTGAATGCACAATGTCTTGTTCATGACTAACATGTAATGTAGTGGGCTGGAAATGGCTATAAGTCTGTCATAAGCCATGACAGCCAACAGGAAGCACTCGGTCACTGCTAAGTAGGAACCACTACTCATTTGGAAGTAACACATGGCAAAGGACATGGTGGGTTTGTCCACCAGAAGATTTGCAATGGCTTGTGGGATTGATGAAGTTGCATAGCAAATGTCAAGGAAGGACAAATTACTGAGGAAAAAATACATGGGATTGTGAAGCCGAGGATCAGTTGTGGTCACCAAGATTATAATAAAATTTCCCACTACAGTGATAGCATATACAACAATCAGGAAAGCAATGAGTCCCATCCTTGTCTTTGGCCGACCAGAATAGCCAATGAGAATAAACTCAGTCAATTCAGTCTCATTTTCTTCTCTCATCTCCCGATTCAAATATTATCTGCAATGACGTACAAAAAAGAAAGAAAGGGACCTCATTATGTATTATTGGCATGGTATTTTGCTAGAAGGTTTGGGAAAGTATGGTACTGTAATAATGAGAACTGATTACTGATTAGTTTCTATTGGTTCATTATTAGCTCTCAGCAAATCTAAGGAAATCATGTTGCACACTTGCTTTGGAGAAATTCAAACACTTTGACATTTTCTTGCACTGAGCATAGTGTGGGGTGAGCCTAGATGATCCCTTTTGGCAAGAAATAGATGAGGAAAAATGAAATCAGAATAACTTCCACTATGATCAATTACAAAAATAAAACAGAAACTTAGACTCTCTCTAATAGAGCAACTTCACTATTACACATAATTTAAGAATTTTGTGTCCTACATTCAAATAACTGTGAAACAAACATATGCTCATTTTCATGGATAAACCATTTAGAGAAGCAAGGGTGAAATGTTCTCCTTTCTGAATTTCAAAATCAATGCAATTGTTTCTTGAAAGCTCCTGTATTCTTGGCTATCCTTCTGATTCAGCATACTGAGCAAAATACAGGGCTGCAAAAGATATAGCTAAGTAGAAAAAGCTGTAGTGCTTCTTCTCCCCCCGACCCCACACACATTATGCATTCTTCTAAGCAATACAAATGAACCAGATCAGATTGGAGGAAAAGTCAGAGTTCCAGATCAAAATTCCCCAAATGCCTTTTTAACTGCTATAAGGTGGGGTAATGACAATGAAACTAACACGGCAAAGTATATAAACAACTAATACCTTTAATTGCTTTGGTCTTTCCAAACTTCCTGAATGTCCTTTGTCAGCATTTGATATTAAACTGAGATGCAGGATTCTTCAAACTGTACTGGAATTCTAGTAAGCCTTCAGTGTATCAGGTGAGAAAGTCTGAAATCATTCCAGTGGACAATAAAAAGCAAGTTGTCAGTTCAAAATAAAAGCAAGTTGTCAGTTCAAAATAAAAATATGGAATATGAAGAAGGATTCATGTTACATGAATCTCTGAAAAATAACGCACTAAAACAGCACAGGATAGCATCTTTATGTATGCAAAGCTCTAGATATAGTAGAAACTTTTCAGGAGGCATAAATTGCTATTTTGTTCCCATGAAAACTTGGAACTGAAAGAAAAGTCTAAGTATTTTAGTTAGCTCAATTACATGGGCAATATTTTAAAACCACTTTCTCCATAATTCTCAGTGGTGGCATAATCTCAGGAGCATCAGTGATTCAGCACTCCTAGGGATGCTGCATAATAAGAAAAACATAAGATATAGCATAATATACACACCCCATCATAATAAAATAATCATAATAACAGCCCCCATTTAACATTCCATAGATTATTTAAAGAATGGGGGTTAAGAGAAATGCTTTTGCCTGGTGCCTAAAGACATGTAATGATGGCTCCATGTGATTCTCTCTGAGGGAACATGCCACAGATGGGGAGCCATCACAGAAAAGGCCCATTCTTGTGTTGTCATCCTCAAAACCTCTTGAGGAGCAGAGACATAGAAAGGGCCTCAGATGACAAGCACAGGATCTGGGTCAGTTTGTATGGGGAGAAGAGGTCCTAAAGATATTGAAGTCCTGAGCCATGTAAAATATACTACATCAGCATTGCACTCTTAACTGGGCCCAGAAACTAATTGGCAGCCAGTGCAATTTGGCGTAAAGCTTAAACCATATTGTTCTAATGAGCAACCTGGCCATCAGATTTTGCACCAGCTGAAGTTTCTGAACTGAATTCAGAGGAAGACCCATTTATAACGCATTATAGTAATCCAACCTAGAGGTTTACAGAGCATAAAGCACAAATGTTAGGCTATCCTTGTCCATAGAGCTAAAGCTGATAGAAGGACCTCCATACCACCAAAGCCTCAGGTGATAGTAAAGGATCCAGGAGCAAACCCAAGCTATGTACCTGCTTTTTAAGAGCAAGTGTAACCACCTCAAGAGCAGGCAACCTCCCATCCATCTTGTCTAGAGAACCACCCACTAATAGTGTCTCTGTCTTATCTGGATTGATTTTCAGTTTATTGGTTCTCTTCCAGACACCTGTCCAGCCTATCCACTGCCCCACCTGCAGATGTAAAGGGAAAATAGAGCTGCATGTCATCAACACACTCCAAAACTCTGGATGACTCCACCCAGCAGCTTCATATGCTGCAGATATTAAGCAACATGGGCAACGGCAATGAACCATGAGGAACCCAACATTGAAGGCTCCTTGGTGCATTTTTTTTTAAAAAAATCACCTGCTGAAGATGACCATCCAAGTAGGAACAGAACCATTGGAAAGCATGGTCACCCACCCCCAATTTGGATAGCCTCTTAAAAGGAAGACAGTGTTTGATGGTACTGAAAGCCACTGATTCAAGAAGGAGTAACAGGGATACATTGCACCTGTCTCCCGACAGAGGTCAACCAGGGAGGTTTCTGTGTCAAAGCCAGGCCACATCCTAATTGAAATGGATCTAGAAAATTTGTCTCCTCCAAGAGTGCCTGGATCATGATAGAATCATAGTGTAAAGAAGGGCATGTTATCAGTTAGTGTGACTTGGAAGTTAAAAAAGAAAGGGAAGAAATTCAGGTCACAGCAGCCCTTTAGTCTAAGGCAGCCTTTCTCAACCTGTGGGTCCCCAGGTGTTGTTGGACTACAACTCCCATCACCCCTAGCTAGCAAGGCCAGAGCCCCAAAACATCTGGGGACCCACAGGTTGAGAAATGCTGGTCTAAGGGCTAATCCACACTTACCTTTTCTGTTCACCCCCTCCCCATCCAGCTGTCTGCCCACAACTGAAGGAGATTATAATATTGTGAATGAGGTGTTTCCCATTTCTTACCTGAATTGGAGTAAAACTCCAAGGAAGGATATTAGGCTTAGAAAAATTATGGTGGAGGCAAGTGTGTGAGAGAGTGAGAGAAAGGAGCATGTAAAGGGGCAACATTAACTAGGAGGATAAAGCCTCTCCTCCTCCAGGAGGGGAGGGATTGTGAGCGTGAACAGTTTCCCGTGTTATGCAGGGGGCGTTCCGGCCCCTGCCCTGCTCCATCGCTGGCACGCCACGCCTCCCAGAAGAACACCCAATCGGGTGGCAGCTTGGGGGCGTGGTTTAGCCGGTCAAATGCGGCCGCACCAGCTCTCCCTGCCATTGCACTGCCGATCTTTTCTTTTTCCAATTGGCAAATTGGCACTGGCCTTTTGTTTTTTTTCGCCTACCTCGTAGCAATCGTCACAACTTTCTCGGTATTTGGCGGTTAGGCATTGGAATAGGTTGTTGGTGTATGGAAGTGCAAGGTGTGGCCATCGCCTACCCCTTCACTTTTGGGTATTCCGTTAAAGGAATCCAGTGGTCGTGGATCCTGTCCGATGCCCTGTGCAGCTGGGGGCCATGGCACGACCTCCGGTGACATCAGGGGAGAGCTTATAGTTGTATTTGCATCAACAGGCTCCCCCTACTGGTGGTTAATCCTCATCAGACTCACCCCTCTCTGAGTGGGTGGAGTCAAAATTTGCAGTTGTCCAATGCCTAAGCCAATACCTCTCACATGCTGTAATCAATAAAGTTGTGGCCTTTTCTAGCCCATTAACCTAATATGCTGTGTCCATGTGTCTTTATTATTCCCAAGTGGGAAACGGGTCCTCGAATCACAACCACAGGTTTCAGTGCAAAGCAGTGTATGTGTACAAGTGAGCGGTGGGACCAATCCTTTGTCAGAGGATACACAATTGACATTTAATGGGATGCCCCAGGTCCTTGTCTTCCTGGCTCTTACAATGAAATAATTGCATAGTTGTTTTCTGTTTCTATTACAAAGGGAAAGGGGGGGGGGGGCGGCAGAGGGAGGATTCCCCAGCCTAATTCTCCTGCGTGACAACAAAACATCGTAGTAGAACTCACTAAGGGACATAGTGACCTGTGATACCTTTATTTAAAAAGGGGGAAATATTACAAATTGGGTGGGTGAGGAGATGGCATGTCTTCCAGAAGAGATCAAAACCTACACAGGGCATTCCTGCATATCATGCAGTGCTGAATGGAAAACATAATTGTGAGTATAGGAACTAGAAGGACCTGAGAGCATGAGAAAGCTGAGCCTAGTGTAAATGGATATTTAGTTTGCTTCAGTATGGAGTTCTGCTGCTCAGTGTTCCAGCCAGCCCATGAGCTAGGCTCTCTTGTAGAATTTGAATCTGCCCCATTTTCATCCCACACAACAGAGAGTCAGCATTGCCATCATTGAACATCTTTTTCTGTCATTGGGGTGCTTCCTGTTTTCCTTTTTGCTGTTTTTTTTTTTTTTACCTTTTTCCTATTACTACAAATCTGCCCCTAAGCATGCTGCTGCATCCTCTCCCCGCCCCCCACCGCTCAGGTAACAATCCTTATGCAGTCAAAATATCACCACCACAAGAGAGATACCACCAGGCTTGGGGGCACTCCAAAATTTGCAGAAATACAAAAGTCTTGGGAGGGGGAACCACACCCAAATGAATTCACTATTAGTATATATGATGTCAATATGTAAAGTAGCTGTGCCTGTGTGTATCTAATAGCATGAGACATGTGGAAAAGGAAGCAGATAGATTTTCCTAAGATGGAGAGGACAACACTTGTTTCATTCCTGAAGATCAGGCTGATGGACCATAGGAGCAAGGATTCCCTAGATATCTATATGTGTATATAGTTCTATTAATGTTCAATTGTTTTTCTAATTATTGCTTTTATTATGTTTTTAGTAATTGTTGATTTTATCTTTAAGCTGCCTTGAGTCGGGTCAGTGGAAAAGGCGGGGTATAAATAAACATATAATATTTTTAATAATTATACTAATAACTGACCTGTTATTCATTTTGGCTGGGCCAATCCCAAGCAGAAGGCATTTCCATGCATGCAAGTGGAGGCAGGTACCTCTGATTTCTATCTTTTCTCCCCTCATTTTCCCCACATTAAATGTTTTTTTGGAGGGTAACTCCAACTCTAAGGAGAAAATTTTCAGAGGCTTCAACTGCACCATATTGGTAGAAAAGTCTCATTCTATCCATTGATTTCCATCTGCGGTTATTGGGAAGATAAAGAACTGGCCACAATCCACCAGCCACCTAAACATGCCTATTGATTTCAATTAATTTAGGTGTACTTAACTCTGTTCCAGTGTTCCCACACTGACAATAGACCTAGTGGCAGCTATTATTATTGTTCCTGCTGTTTCCTCTAGATTAACTCCACATGGCATACCTAACCTCATGGAATGGGACCTCAGTCACTGAATTTTTGCTACTCGGATTCTCAGATACCCCTGAAATGCAGCCCTTCCTGTTTGCTTTGTTTTTGGTCTTCTACATGGTTACACTTGCTACCAATTTCTTACTTTTGATCACTGTATCAACAGATCGTAGCTTGCACACACCCATGTATTTCTTTCTGGGAAACCTTTCTTTCCTTGAGATCATCTATACACCCAACATTGTTCCCAGGATGCTAACCAGTTTGATCTCTGAGGAGAAGACCATTTCTTTTATGGACTGCATGATTCAGTTTTATTTCTTTGGATCACTGGGTGGCACTGAATGTCTTCTCCTATCAGTGATGTCTTATGACCGCTATATCGCCATATGCAACCCTCTCCACTACACAACTGTTATGAACAGCAACATGTGTGTTTGGCTGGCTGCTAGCTCTTGGGTCAGTGGCTTTCTGATAACCTTAATTACAGTGTTGCTGATGATAAGCTTGACCTTCTGCGGGCCCAATGAAATTGATCATTTTTTTTGTGATTTTTCTCCACTGCTGAAGCTTGCTTGTTCTGACACATACCTGTTTGAAAAGACTTCTTTCATTCTTTCTTCCAGTCTAACATTGATCCCATTCCTACTTACGGTTGTGTCTTACACTTATATATTGTCAGCTGTTATCAAACAGGCTTCTGGCACCAGGTCTAAAAAGGCCATTTCTACCTGCTCCACTCACCTCATAGTAGTCACAACTTTCTATGGGACGCTGATTACAATGTATGTGGTTCCTGCTGCTAAACACTCTGTAGACACAAGCAAGATCTTCTCAATCTTCTATACTATTGTGACTCCAATGATTAATCCCCTCACCTATAGCTTGAGGAACAAGAAGGTACGTGAAGCCTTGAAAAGGCTTGTAGATGCAAAACTTGTCTTCTGGAAGTAGCAGAAATGGATAAATGTAATGAAGCAGGTCAAGTTTGAACTCTTACTTATCTATTTACGGAAGGAGAAGCAAGCATGCAGGCATCCAGATATTGTTGGACTCCAGCTCCTATCAGCCCCAGCCAGTGCTGCTGATGGTAATGGATGATGAGATTTGTAGTCCAGCAATATATGGAGATCTACATGTTAGCCACCTGCAATTTCCCAGAGCTATTTGCCTATTCTGGAACATATAATGTAACTTAACTAAATGACAGCAGGCACAGGTAATAATTGAGAGATGTCAGGGAAGTATAGGCAGTGAAATCCAAAGAGAGAAAAGGGGTTGGGAAGAACAAATTGTTCATCAGAATAACGAACCCAGTAAATGAATTGGAAATTGAACTGTGGTATGGAGGGGCAGTTTGAATCTGGGGGAGGTGGGAGGAACAGCAAAGAAGCCATACAAGAATCAGAAATAATTGTAGAAACATAGCTCTGCCCCAATCCACAAAAGTCACTTTCCCCACACTCCTATCACAGACCTTGCTCCTCAGTATCATCCATCAAGCCTGCTTTTATCACTCCTTTCCCTAATCTTGTTTGCAAGTAGACTTTGGAGCAGAAATATGATTGCTAGGAAAGAGTGACATGGAAATTAGAACATCCAGCAGAGACTCCTACAGTATTCTGGCTTGAATGTATCTGCCACTTTAGGAGCTTAGTAATAAGAATGTTTCATCATGGAAGATGGACAGCGAGAAGGTTACCTGATTATGATGTTTGGTGGTGTAGAAATGATGACTGTATAGAATCATACGGAAGTGATTCTTAGAACTCCATCAAATCCATGTACTGCTGCTAATTGTTCCTAGAAAGATTTTGGTCTATCCTTTTCACAGGTTTCTGATAGCATATCAGTGTATCTGAAATGTTTTAGAATTATCTCAGTTTTATTGGTGTTTAATATGAATATATTTCCATTAGTTAAGCTATATTATATTTGTATATCTTTATTTATTTATTAAAAAACTAACTGTTCCTATTAGTAAACATATTACCATATTTTTCGCCCTATAGGACGCACTTTTCCCCTCCAAAAATGAAGGGGAAATGTGTGTGCGTCCTATGGGGCGAATGCAGACTTCGCGGACCTCTCCGCAAGCAGCGGGAGCGCTCCCGCTGCTGGCGGAGAGTTGCCTGCATGCTGAAGCCTGCGCGCGCTGAGCTCAGCGCGTCCAGGCTTCGCGGACCTCTCCGCTAGCAGCGGGAGCGCTCCCGCTGCTGGCGGAGAGTTGCCTGCATGCTGAAGCCTGCGCGCGCTGAACTCAGCGCGTCCAGGCTTCGCGGACCTCTCCGCTAGCAGCGGGAGCGCTCCCGCTGCTGGCGGAGAGTTGCCTGCATGCGGAAGCCTGCGCGCGCTGAGCTCAGCGCGTCCAGGCTTCGCGGACCTCTCCGCTAGCAGCGGAGGTGCTCCCGCTGCTGGCGGAGAGTTGCCTGCATGCTGAAGCCTGCGCGCGTTGGACCTCTCAGCAAGCAGCGGGAGCCAGCACTGGGCTCCCACGGCTTGCAGAGAGCTGCCTGTTTGGGGGCTGGGGTCGGGGGAAGCTCGGGCTTCCCCAACCCCGCGCCTGGGGGGGAAATAATTTTTTTCCTTTATTTCCCCCCCAAAAAACTAGGTGCGCCTTATGGGACGGTGCGTCCTATAGGGCGAAAAATACGGTATATTTGGACAACTCCATCATTTTGCTTTATTATTCAATATACAGAATTATGCATACCTTCTATTTTTAAAATCAGTGCACACTTCACTTACCATTGCATGTTTCATGATACCTTCTTCTGTATAACTTAAATATTTTTAAAATAAACAAAGTAAGAAACCCCAGTTATTTCAATGAGTAAGTCAATGTGTTGAGATTCCTGCATTGCAGAGAGTTGGACTAGACGCTTGAGGTTCCTTCCAACTTTACAATTCTATTATTCTTATAGCCATGGAAATAGACACCTAAATGTGAAACTTATATTGAGTGAAATTTGCAAAGTTCTGAATTTTGCAGTGCAGTTCCCACATGAAGAAATGTTGACAAAAATACATACACATGTACAGTAAAATTCATAGATTTGTGACATTAACATACAAACATTCATTATATTAGGGCACATTATTTTCCAAAAATGTGTCTCTTTTGCAAAAATATATACAAACATGATGGATTTTCATGAGGACTGTTTTATAATGCAAACTGATGTGGACATGTGGGAAATGAATATAATTAAGATTAGAAAAATGAGAAATGGAGAGAAATTGAAATGGACAGATTCATACATCCCAAATGGTGATTTAACATTTTAGCTACTGCAGCACAAGTCACATTTCTTTATGTGCAGTTACCAAATATATTGAACAGGGATGAGAGGATTTCATTCAGCTTGATATTTTTTGTTCTTCTGGTCCATTCTTTCCATCTTGTTTCATAGATTCAATTGGGGGAATTTTATTTCCTTTTATGAATGCATCAGGCAAAGTTCCAAACTAAGGATTAAAACTGCTACATCCATTAAAGATCCACAATGGAAAAGAGGCTCTTCTTAACCTTTTCACTTCATGACATTGTATCACTGCCCACTATGCCTCAAACATATTTTTTCCTTCTCAGAAAAAAAAAGGAAATCCTTTTTCCAATGGCATAAAATTGTAAGGTGCATTTTCACCAAACCAAACAGCAGGCAAGTAAAGGACTAAAGTCTATAAACTCTAAACCAATCATAGAAAGTTAATTTTACATTCCAGTTAACATACCTTATTTAATAATTACATTTCCAAAAGCTGGAAATAAACATTTAAAAATCCATGTATGGATTTTTGTTAAAGCCACAAGAGGAACGAAACAAATTTAAAGGGGGAGACTCTTTATCAGAATGTATATAGTGCAGTTATAAGAATGTCTCCTAGTAACTGTGTCTGTGTTCGAAATCTCTTCAAAAGGAAGCCAGTTTAGATCATTAGTGGCAATGGAGACCGCCTCTCAGTTCCCTGACTCAACAGTGAAGCGGTAGACTAGGATTGAAAAACTTGAGCCCTAGAGGTCTATGGCAACCCTCCAGACATCCCTTTTTGGCTGTTGGGATTCTTCCCAGACTACACATCTCCTCATGGTGTGACCCTTCTATAAGTTTATTTGCCTGGTTAAAATGTGATCTCAAAATATGATAATGCCTCTTAATTATTTGGATGGAGGATAGACAAATAAGTGGGAATGTGTACAACCCTCTGATTTTCAATGGCTGAAATGTAGCCTATGTGCAAAGGTAAAGGACACATCTATTGTTTCATTCAGTTTGGGGTCGGTCCTCCCCATCACTGAAATGTGGCTAAGAAAGATCCACTAGATCTAATGCAGATGAAATTAATATATATTAATGGTGAACTCCACACATGAAATCACTGGTAGTGACAAGGTTTCCCCTTTCCTCTAAAAAAATTAATAAGTTCTCTGAAACATCTGGAATGATTTTTTAATTGCTTCCTTTACCTCTTTGTTCCTCAAGCTGTACACAAGGGGATTGACTAGTGGGGTGAGCAAAGTGTAGAACAGAGAAAAGAGTTTCTTCAAGTCACTCAGTGAATTGATATTTGGTAAGACATAGACTATCATCAGGGAGCCATAGAAGCAAGCAACCACAGTCAAGTGAGAGGAGCATGTAGAGAATGCCTTTTGTTTACCAGTGGTGGATGGGATTCTTAATATGCTCTTGATGATGAAAATGTAAGATGTCACAGTTATGATAAAGGGTGCCAGTGTACCTATGAAGGATATTATGAAGGCTGTAGTTTCAACCAAATTGGTATCATTGCATGAAAGTCTTATCATTGGGATCAAATCACAGAAGAAATGATTGATTTTGTTGGGTCCACAGAATTGCAGCTGAGATACCAAAAATATTATGAGACTGATAAACAGTGATCCACTGATCCATGATCCAGCAATAAGCATGATACAAATTCTCCCATTCATGAGCATTACATAATGCAACGGTTTGCAAATGGCTAAGTAACGATCATAAGACATCACTGCTAGAAAGTAACATTCTGTAGTTGCGAGATAACCAAAGAAATACAGCTGGGCAAAGCATCCATTAATAGAAATAGTTCTGTCCCCAGTCAGAAAACTGACAAGCATCCTTGGCATGATGGTTGAGCTGTAGCAAGTCTCCAGGCATGACAGGTTTCCCAGGAAGAAATACATGGGTGTGTGAAGATGCTGATTGAGGACTACTAGAATAATAATGAGAATGTTTCCAGCCATGGTCACAAGGTAGATAGGAAGAAAAAGTATGGAAAACAATGTCTGTAAGTCCTCATTATTAAAGTCCAAGAGGATGAATGCCACAGGAGCTGTTTGATTTTTGTCTTCTGTGTTGACATTCAGTTTCATCTAAGTAACATCAGATAATATTAATGAATATTTAGGTTTGAATATGTGATTGAGAAGTTACAGCCTGTTAGCCGTATTTATATCAAACGTGATTAAATCAATGAACTTTTTATTATTATATTAACCTTCTATTGTTTTCTCTCCATGAAGTGCAAGGTAATACACATTCTTCTCCCACCAGCTTCTATCCTCACCTTGTGAGGTTAGGATAAAGGAAGCAAGGATTTGAAACTGGATTTCACTAGGCATGATGTTCTAATCACTACTCCATTCTGGATTTCAAGACTAACTTAAGCCCCATTGATTTGAAAAATCAAGCAATGGTTTCTGGTGTATATCTATGAAAGTTAAGCAATCCACCATAACTCTTTTTAACTATGTTATGAAACTAAAAATGCTTTACTTGTAAGTTCTTTTCTAAAGTTTCGAACAGTGATTGGCCACTATGGCTCTACTTATGTTATTGGACCACAAGTACCATTACACTTGACCATTGACCATGATGACAATGTATAGTGAGAGCTGGAGTACAAAATCTGGTTTGCAGTATTATTATTTTTCAAAAAAATTGTTCCAGTAAAAATCTGTAGCTTGATCATTTTCCTAGGCCTGTTTTACACATACTGAAGTTCTCTCAGGAAGTTACTAGCCAGCTCATCCTTGCATGGCAAAGAGGAGGAACAAAATTTATAGTCACAAATATTTGACTAGAAATCCTGTCTACTAAGATGTACATCCTACTGAACTTAGTGTGGCTTGCTCTCAAACATAGGGTTTATAGGATTACAATCTTAAAATACTGGAAGCTGCTATGTTACCATAGATATACCAATCTAAAATGTAGAATCCAAAAAGAAGTTATTTAAATGATGATATCTGGATAACATAATTAGATTACATGAGTTCAGAACAAAATGCATTATATCAATGAAAAGACATAGGGGACTCCGACAGGCATATTTTAGGGTTTGCAGAACAAATAACAGCTAGATTGCTTTTAGGGCCACTGTGAATGGGGTCAGGTGTGAAATGGCAAGTCCTAAATCTTAAGTCCACTAAGTGGGCTGCTGACAAGCCAAAAAGTAACATGTCCCACTACAATGACAACTCTTTAAGTTTTGCCTTAGCAGTTGTGGGTGTCTTAGCAGTTGTGGGATAGATCCCTCATTAATGTACAAGAGACTGGATTGGCTATTATATTTTCATACTCATTTTCAGATCTTTTACATTAAACTGACAGATTAATGCATTGAACTAAATGGACATTACAAAATCCTAAACACTTTGTTTGGATTGTGTAGCAGAGCTCCAAATTGGTGCTAAAAGCTTTATTTCCATGGATCCTTACCTTAACATCAGAACACATTAGATGATGAATCCCATAAAGTTCTGGATCAATCTACCTTTTCATTGTGGTATTCAGCACACATCTGCTCTCAAATGTAAATTGCATGGATGCCATCCTATTACCGACAATCCCTCAAAACATCCATCTAGAAAATGTCCTTGCATGTTTGACAATTCTCTGTTTATATTGAAAATATGAATGTCTCTTCTTGGTTAATGTCATCCATTGCCAAAGTTATATAATGCACCTGAAAAGTCTCACTGATAAATGGAAGAAACATTTCAAAATCATTTGGGAAATCACTGACTCCCCCCTGATCAGTGGGTTACCTTAATGATTGCAAATTCTCTGTAGTTTTCCCTCCCTGAGGTCAAGAGCTATGAATAAATTCACTAGAAAAATAATCCCTGCCAGTAAATCTTGCGTTCAGAGCTCTATATGATTTTGGATATTTTTTTCCACTGTTCCTTTATTTTGCAAGTTGCAAATCCATCTACCAGCACTGAGATCACCACTCAACCCAGGTTGTTATAATCAAGACAGTGAATACATTATAGTGTAATGCATGTTAGCAATTCATGAGAAACATGTCATGTCTGGAGCCTTGCTCATTCTTCTGCTTGCTTTTAATGAACTTCTTCACCATATCTAGCTTTGAGATGAGAAGTTAGCTTCACTAACTTTGTCTTTTAAGTGCCTAAAGAATCTTTGCAATGTTTTCCTGAAAAAAGACTAACAGGCCTCTGCAAAATTAATTAACATTGAAATGACACACAGGAAGGTTAATTTATTTGTAAATATTTGTTAAACCATCATTTGATGGCTGATATATGAACTTTTACTGTGTGCTATAATCCGTGCTTTCTTCTAGGGGTACGCATACCCCTAAACATTTTGTGAATCTTTGTACAATGGACCCTCTGGATATGAATTAAATTTGTTCCGGGGGTCTGTCTGCAACCCGAAAAGTCCATAGGCAGAGGCGCCACTTCTGCGCATGCGTGCATGGTGAAACCCTTAAGTATACACTTCCGGGTTTGCCGCGTTCGTAACCCGAAAGTTACGTATCCAGAGCAGTATGTAACTAAAGGGTCCACTGTACTTTTGTCCATTTACTATATTTATTTCCCTTGATTTGAACTATAAAATGGTGCTTTTCTTGAGTCAAAATGAGAGTACCCCAAAGCATTTTTTTTAGGGGGAAAAGTGCAGGCTATAATATATTCTTTTAAAGCAGGGTGAGGAACCTCAGGCCATGTTTGCTCTCTAAGCTCCAGGCACACTTTCCGTCCAGGTCATACCCTTCACTTGTCTTGCTTCCTGGAAGGTCTCCCTGAACTCTAATAAAGCCCCTTGCTTGCTGGATTTGAGAGATGTCCATGAAGAAACATCTGGCACTTATGAAAAAAGTCCCCCTGCTTTAGTTTTAAAAAATGAATAGCCAATGTGGTTGGTACTTAGAACAAAAGAAACACAGAAATATAAAGTTGGAAGGGGACCTAATGTTGGATGGTCATCTAATCCAGCCCCCTGCAGTGCAGGAATCTTTTGCCCCTTTGTTTGAATGCCAACAGGAAGCTTAACTAAATCACAATTAAAAAGAGACTACTTTCCAGAGTCCTGTGTCCAAAGTATAGACCAATACAAAATATATAAAAAGTTTCTTTATTAGACACCAGACACCAGAAACATTCATACTGAGGATATAGAATGGTATCTACTTGATTTCTTATTATGCAGTTTCCCCCATTTCTCCCTAAATTTCAATGAATTCTATGAAACACCTTGAACACTTTTTTTCTTGGCATGTGCTTTATGCCATTGTTCTTCAAACTGCATATAAGGGGTTGACCAAATGGTCTAAGGCATATATTGTGGTTGGAAGAATGCCTCCTGATAGTTGTGTCAGTGTTTAATGTCTTTCCAACTTGAGTGTCAACAAGGGCTACAAAGCAGACAATTTTCCAGGATCCTGCCTCTAAAATTATGATTTAACAACATGCATTAATATCACTTCCATTATTAGTCAGCATAAAGCATTCACATTCTGAAGGTAGAAAGTTTTTCCTTAATAATAATGCCTCTGAAGCATCTTGCATGTTTTTTTAATTGCTTCCTTTACCTCTTTGTTCCTCAAGCTGTACACAAGGGGATTGACTAGTGGGGTGAGCAAAGTGTAGAACAGAGAAAAGAATTTCTTCAAATCACTCAGTGAACTCATGTTTGGTAAGACATAGACTATCATCAGGGAGCCATAGAAGCAAGCAACCACAGTCAAGTGAGAGGAGCATGTAGAGAATGCCTTTTGTTTACCAGTGGTGGATGGAATTCTTAAAATGTTTCTGATAATGTAAACATAAGATGACACAGTTATGACAAAGGGTGCCAGAGTACCTATGGAGGATAGTATGAAGGTTGTAGTTTTAATCAAATCAGTCTCATTACAGGAAAGTCTTACCATGGGGGTGAAATCACAGAAGAAATGGTTGATTTTGTTGGGTCCACAGAAATTCAGTTGAGACATGAAGAATATTATTGGACTCATTGCCAGACACGCAATGATCCATGGCCCAACAATCAGCAGAATGCAGATTCTGTCATTCATAAGTATTGTGTAATGCAATGGTTTGCATATTGCTAAATAGCGATCATATGACATCACTGCTAATAAGTAACATTCTGCAGCTGCAAGAGACCCAAAGAAATACAGCTGTGTAAAGCACCCTTTAATAGAAATAGTTCTGTCTCCAGTCAGAAAACTGACCAGCATCCTTGGCATGATGGTTGAGCTGTAGCAGGTTTCCAGGCAGGACAGGTTTCCCAGGAAGAAGTACATGGGTGTGTGAAGGTGTTGATCAGTAACCACTAAAATAATAATGAGGATGTTCCCAGCCATGGTTACAATGTAGATAGTTAGGAACAGTATGGAAAATAACATCTGTAGGTCATCATTGTTAAAATCTAAGAGAATAAATGCTACAGGAGCTGTCTGATTTTCTTCTTTCTCATTGACAGTCAAGTGCATCTAAGGAATAATAGATAGCAATTAGGCATGAATATTTGTTTGAGGATCCTCAGAAGATTAGTTTATGACTTAGAGCAGACTGATATAAATATATCGCTTTAACTCCAAGGAGTTCAGCTGCACTCTAACACTAACGACCACAACATTCTGTGTCTCGTGACCAACTTTCCCCCCTTTATTTCAAAGGTTCCATTTTTGTTTTGTGAGTATATCCAGTATTAACTAGGAAAAATTAAACAAGAAATCTTTTGCAAGAATATGTTGCAAAATTCAGTATAACAATAAAATAATGTGTGTATGTGAAAGAAATGGGTGCAACAGATGTGGGGAGCCTGCGGCTGTCCATCTGGGATTCGACATTTATTCATGATGGCCACAGATTCCAAATTCCTGCTTTTCTTTGGTCTATTTGTTTTGCTTTAGTTACAATAAAGCTCATTCAATTTAGTCTCTCCGGCGCTCACACACTTACTCCCTAGTAGTGATGTTGGAAGATTCTGTTGAACACAAAAAATCAAGCACATTTCCTTATGTTGAGCCCATCTGACGCCCCAAAATGTTTGCAATGATTTATTTCACCACACATCTCTACTAATATATTTTTTTGGAAACATGAACACTTTGTTTAAGGTACCGTATTTTTTGCTCTATATGACACACTTTTTCCCTCCTAAAAAGTAAGGGGAAATGTGTGTGTGTGTTATGGAAGGAATGTAGGCTGTGCAGATTTTGCTGAAGCCAGAACAGCAAGAGGGATCACTGCTTTCATTGCGCAGCAATCCCTCTTGCTGTTCTGACTTCTGGGATAGCCTCACGAAGCCTTTTCAGGGCAACGGGATGAACACTCCCCCTGCCCTGAAGAGGCTTTGTGTAGCTTTCACTGAAGCCAGAACAGCAAGAGGGATCATTGTTTTGCTGCGCAGTGATCCCTCTTGCTGTACTGACTTCGCTTTGCTGGAGAGGCACTGCGCAGAGAAGGAAAGCTGCACAGTGCCCCTTCAGCGAAGCAGGAGTAGAAACGGAGCCCCTTCTGTTTCTCCTTCCACTTTGCTGGAGAGGCGCTGTGCAGAGAGGGAGTGCTGTGCAGCGCCCCTTGTCTAATCCCCTTTTGAGGTCACCCAAGTTAGTAGCTGTCGTTCAGTCTTGTAGCAAGTTCTGTCTTTTAACCATACATTGTGCAAAGTTCTTCCTTTTGTCTGTCCTGATCTCCTACCTAGCAGCTTCCTTGGATGTGTTTGGGGTTGTTGGGTGATATAAGTATCTTCAAGGTTCAGGGTACCCTGATGAAACCCTTCGGTTGTTTACTAAATAGTTTAGTACAACATTTGATTCAGAATATTTTTTTTCTTGTTTTCCTCCTCTAAAAATGAGGTGCATCTTATGGTGGGGTGCATCTTATAGAGCAAAAAATATGGTATTCATAATGGTAAAAGATGGTTAAGTCCAATCAAAGGTGACTGGGGTTTCAGTGCTCATCTCGCTTTCAGACTGAGGGAGATGGAGTTTGTCCACAGACAGCTTTCCGGGTCATGTGTCCAGCATGACTAAACCACTTCTGGTGCAATGGAACACTGTGATGGAAGGCAGAGTGCACGGAAACGCCGTTTACCTTCCCGCCACAGCGGTACCTATTTATCCACTTGCACTGGCATGCTTTCAAACTGCTAGGTAGGCAGGAGCTGGGACAGAGCAACAGAAGCTCACCCCGTTGTGGGGATTTGAACTGCCAATTTTCTGATCGGCAAGCCCAAGAGGCTCAGTGGTTTATACCACAGCGCCACTGCATCCACTTTATCATTAATATTGCTAAGTAGTACATACTATTCCAAAAAGTAAACTATATAAAATAGAAGAATCATTTCAAAATCATCAAAAAGCCTGCTGATATAAGAAAGTGTTTTGTCACATGCCAAAAGGTCAATAAAGAGGGTCCCTATCTAAATCTCAGGCCAGGGGGAGTTTATGAGGCTTGGGCCTTGTAAATATGTACATAAGTCTATTGGATATGGAAGAGAGAGAAGAGGCTGACTGCCACCCAAGAAGATGGTGGCAGATAAAGAGGGTTTAATTCTCCACAAAATCAAATCCCTACAATGGCTGGAGCCAATGAGCGAAGCAAAAAGAATGCATATTCTATGACACATGGAGAACAATCGATTAATCAGGTGTAAATCAGGAAAAGGTTGTTCCTTGTGGTGGCACTGTCAGTGATGTGTTTTACTAGTAGTCAAAGACATTCCTGTTTGCCTAAGCATTTATTATTTAACATTGTTGTACATTACTGTGAAACATTTTGTCAAAAGCAATATAAAATATATAAATTAAAAATCAGATAAACAAGCAACAACAACAAAAAATACCCCATTCACTGAGAGGACAGCAAAAATAAAACCAAAGGATTCAACAGAGTCTTGTATCATTTCCATAATGTTTCAGACTTGAAAATCCTATTACAACATATAGCTGAGTTACATTTTACCTTAAGACACTGGGAGGCAACTGTGGAGGCCATCAGTGTCACAACCGGAACCATGTGATCAATAATGGGGAACCTATGGCTGTCCAGATGTAGGTCAAGGGTGGGGAAACTGTCACCTTCCACATGGACCTGTAGCCAAGCAGCATCTGTAGGGAGAGAAATTCACCACTTCTGAGCAACAATAAAAATCACTTACACAGTGGTTGCTCTATCAGCACACCTTCTGTATCAACTGCTCCATCCCACTACCTCAAGGTGCGATTTCCCCCTCCTAGTTTGAACACAATGCAGTAGGCAATGCTAGTTCAATGTATTAGTGTGCCTCAGAGCATTTGATTTTCCCATAAGGAAGGGAGGGAAATAAAGAGTCCAAGTTGGCAGATCAATTTCTTAAGGGGCCACTAAGTATATAGAATCAGATATAGAACACAAGAGTCCTAGCTGACATGCTCAAAAGACACCAATGGAATTCAATTGATGTGTCTCTCTTCAAACTTAGCAGCCATTTGGCTTTTGGTCATTTGACTCCTAGTCCAAGAGAGAATAGATTGACGTATGCTATTTTAAATCTTCATTTTTACATCTTTTAACTCAAACTAGAAGCTAAATACATAGAAATTTAAATGGGCATGAAACAATGTCCAACAACTTCATTCATATTCTGGACCAGATCACTGAATTCATGCTAAAGTGCTTCTTTCGAGGACTTCTTACCTTAAAGCCACAACACACTAGATGGCTGAAGAGTTGGTTTTGCTTCATCTTAGAATGCAAAGTACTTGTAAAATAATGAAAATAAATGCACTTTCTGCTGGTCTTCAGCACACTCTATCTTTTGAATATATATTGTATCATGTATTCCATGAAAATTTGGCAATCCTCTGTAATAATGAAAAGATTATTGTCTCTGCTTGAACTGTGCAGCCATTGCTGCATATAACCAATCTATGCCTTATATAACCATCTAAATCTATCACTGCATCTGAAAAGTCTCACTGGGAAAGGAGTATGCAAGAGTAGAAAAACAAAGAACAAAAACTCCCATCAAAATCATATGGGAAACCAAGGGTTCCACAATGATTAATGTGTTTTCCTCATTCTGAGAAATCCTTTGTAGATTTCCCCAGACCAAGAGCCCAGGAGAAATCATTGCACCATCTGGACTAGGATTCAGGATTTTAGCTAATATATGTTCATTTGTTTTGTCCTGTTGTATGTTTCAAATGTCTGGCAGCATGGAGAGTGCCACTCTGTCAATATCAGCTTTTCTCAGTCTTGGGTCCCCAGATGTTGTTGGACTAAAACTCTAGTCATCCCTGATCTCTGGTCCCTGCTAGCAAAGGATGATGTGGGGTCCTAAGGTTATGAAAGTCTGACCTAGATGTTCTAATCAGAATAGTGATAACCATGTGCTGGTAATAAGACAAACTAGCTCCAGTTTTTGTCAAGGATGGGGATAGAAACAATTCTGAAGTTGCCTTTCCTATCCAATTACTGTTCTGCAAGCAATCCCATTTCATTTCCCTATGAAAATTATTATAAGGAGATGATGGAATGGCTTCTTAAGATGTGTATGATGTAGCAACATTCCTGGGGAGAGGACAGATCACATACAAAATGGGAGTACTAGGAGAAATTAATAAAATGTAGATAAAATTTTGTCATGTTTTTTTAAAAAATGCAAACGAATGCGGAGAGGTGGAGACCTGAAAATAAGAGGGTGATGAGAAAAGTAAATAAACTAAAATTGAAAGGCTCACAAATCCCATGAATGTGGGCAGTGGAATGCTGATTTGAATAGAAAGCTTCTAAACAAAAATATATAATGTAGCTGAAAGGTTTTCTGATAGTTGTGTTAGAATTTGAATTTGAATAAATTTCTGACAACTTAAACACAAACAGGAAGTCTACATATAAGACTGCAAAACAGACTGATTCCTGGACATTGCCTCCGAAACAAACATTGACAAAATGCATTAAGATGTCTTTCTTTATTCAATAGCTTAAAACATCAACATAATGGAAACAAAGAGGTTTCCACCTTGTTTCCCACACTTTAGATGTAAAAGAGTTATCCTGGTTTTTCTTCTGAATTTTAATAAATTCTATTGAACATTTTAAAGAGTGTTTTCTTTATGGCTTCCTTCACTTCTTTGTTCCTCAAACTGTATACAAGGGGGTTGACTAGTGGAGTGAGCAACGTGTAGAACAGAGAGAATACTTTCTTCAAGTCACTCAATGAATTCATGTTTGGTAAGACATAGACTATCATCAGGGAGCCATAGAAGCAGGCAACCACAGTCAGGTGAGAGGAGCATGTAGAGAATGCCTTTTGTTTACCAGTAGTGGATGGGATTCTTAAAATGCTGTTGATGATGAAAGCATAAGATGTAAGTGTTATTAGAAAGGAAGGCAGGATGCCTATACAGCAGACAATAAAAGATGCAATTTCAACAAAATATGTATCATCACAGGAGAGTCTTATCATTGGGATCAAATCACAGAAGAAATGATTGATTTCATTTGGTCCACAGAATCTTAGTTGAGATATCAAAAATATTATAAGACTGATACTCAGTGATCCACTGATCCATGATGCAGTGATAAGCATGATGCAGATTCTGCTATTCATCAGCAATGTGTAATGCAATGGTTTGCAAATTGCTAAATAGTGATCGTAAGACATCACTGCTAGAAAATAGCATTCTGTAGTTGCAAGATAACCAAAGAAATACAGCTGGGCAAAGTATCCATTAACAGAAATGGTTCTGTCCCCAGTCAGAAAACTGACCAGCATCCTTGGCATGATGGTTGAGCTGTAGCAAGTCTCCAGGCATGACAGGTTTCCCAGGAAGAAATACATGGGTGTGTGAAGATGCTGATTGAGGACTACTAGAATAATAATGAGAATGTTTCCAGCCATGGTCACAAGGTAGATAGGAAGAAAAAGTATGGAAAACAATGTCTGTAAGTCCTCACTATTAAAGTCCAAGAGGATGAATGTCACAGGAGCTGTTTGATTTTCCTCTTCTGAGTTGACATCTAAGTTCATCTAAATAATTGCAATAAAAATTAAGAAATATTTAGGCTGAACTATTTGATTCATTTGTTGTTTTAATTCAGCCTATGTTCAAAGATATGAAAGTATGTTTGAGTGTATCTTTAATTATGGTTGCATTGCTGTACACACTTAGTAGGGTATAAGCCCTATTGAATTATACAGTGGTACCTCGGGTTAAGAACTTAATTCATTCCAGAGGTCTGTTCTTAACCTGAAACTGTACTTAACCTGAAGCACCACTTTAGCTAATGGGGCCTCCCGCTGCCGCCGCGCCTCTGGAGCACAATTTCTCTTCTCATCCTGAAGCAAAGTTCTTAACCTGAGGTACTATTTCTGGGTTAGCGGAGTCTGTAACCTGAGGCATATGTAACCTGAAGCGTATGTAACCCGAGGTACCACTGTATTGCACTTTGGAATCATGCTTAGGATATGTAATTCAGCCAATCACATTTTAGGTATATTACAGTAGTGAAAACAATAATCCAAATAGTGCAATGTGTACATGTTGGCCTGGGGAAAAAAACCTGCTGTGATATTTCTAGTGTTCTAAATCCGAAGCAGCCATTGTCTGTTCTTCAGATGTTGTTGGACTCTAATTCTTATCAGCTCCCCCCTCCCCCCCACCAGCATAGTCAATGATGAGAAATGATGCAGGTCAGCGGGGAAAAGAAAGTCCACTTTAAGAATGGGTTGCACAGAGGGCATTTTGCATAGGTGCATCCAAATCCGGATAGCATTGCTGCTTTTGCATTCTTTTACTGGTGTCTATTAAGGTAGCCAGTGAAGCAGCACTAAAGAAGAGAACAGAAGGGGGGCTAAATTTCCATTAAAACTGCATAATCTAATTTCTATGTAATTTTGAAAGGAATGGAGAAAGAATCAATAGGTGGCCAGTATCTCTGTGCGGTCCACTTTCTGGAAGCTTAGTGCTCATGGGCAACTTCAAAGTTCCTGTCCTCCCTTCTTACAGTCATTTATTCTTAAGCCTTGAACCAGAGTGTCCTTCAAATAGATAAATGATGGACCTATGTAAACTAGGACCCTTGGCCACACTAGCTAACTTTCTGCATGGAAATTATAAGTTGCAGACTCATAAGAAATCATAGAATCATAGAATTGACTCTAGTTGTGACCATGGGGGTCATCTAGTCCAACTCCCTGCAATGCAAGAATCGTCCACCCAATATGGGGCAAAAATAAGGCAGAAAGTGAGTTCCAAATTTCAGTGGCATCTTGGCTTATTTCCTTTATATCTCAGTGAAGACAATCCATCAGAGCGCTTTGCTGGAGCTCGGTCTCAGCTCCTGCCAACCTAGCAGTTTGAAAGCATGTCAAAGTACAAGTAGATAAATAGGTACCGTTCCGTTCCGGTGGGAAGGTAAACGGCGTTTCTATACACTGCTCTGGTTTGCCAGAAGTGTCTTAGTCATGCTGGCCACATGATCCGGAAAAACTGTCTGCAGACAAACGTCTGCTCCCTCGGCCAGTAAAGCGAGATGAGCGCTGCAACCTCAGAGTCATTTGTGACTGTCAGGGGTTCTTTACCTTCACATATGAGAAAATATATGTGTCTGGTTCTGAATCAGGTGATAAAGAGTTTTCAGGTGTCATTACCTTAAAGCCAGAATGCCCTCAAAACTTGATTGCTTGTTGTATTTCCTATTACAAAAAAAAATCTGGATAATGGACTTCATTGCACAAACAGCTTCTTTAGCACATAACAACTCTCAAATTTATGAGATGGAACAATCCTCCAACTAGGGACAATCCTCCAAAAAATCCATCTATCTGAAAGGTTTTCTTGAAGTTTTGGAATCTTCTGTTATAATAAATATGTAGATAGCTGTCTTCTTCAGAGGTGCCATCCATTACTGAATATAATCTATAACATAAATTAACCTCTCAGTTCAATTTATAAATCAGAAAAAAATCTCACTGGAATATGAACATGGAGAAGAAAACACAGAAAGCACAAGGGAAATCAATGATTCCCCTTTGATTTCTGGCATATTCTCTTGGGCAATCTGCAATGAATTACATGTCCGGAACCATAAAGAAATCTGTTCAAAACTCACATCATCCAATTTAGATCAGGATTCCATCTATGTGAAATCTGTTATTTTTTATGTAAGCCAGGTTGCGCAGACCAGGCAGAAGCTACTGATCATTCTGCATGTTTAAGATATTTGCTTTACCGTTTTATTTATTTTACTTGCCACTATTCATATCCCACCCCTGAAAAATCTATGTGATCACAATACACTATTGTTCAAACATGCATACAGCATACCCACAGCCTGTTCCTTCAGATAATCCATGCAGATAATCCGAGGAAGGAAGTTATTGCCCTGTTTGTGCTTATGGAAAGAAGGAATTTATTATCAGATAGGAAATTATTTCCACCACCATACCAATGCTGGGTTTTATCTACTGCAGCACTATAACTGGGAATTAACCAATCACTCAGTCACAGTTTCTCAATTTCCCAGTCATAGCTTCAGTTTTCCAAAATTCCACATCAGTTTACAATTTAATTTTAAGAAGTCTTATTGACAATAGAACTTGTGGACATCCTATGAAAGTGATTGTTTGAAGATTGAGGAGAAATAAAGGAAATCACTTCTTTATGCAGTGCGTAGTTGCCTGCTTCCACAGGATGTGATGATACCCACCAACATGGATGGCTTTAGAAGATGATTAGACAAATTGATGCTCTGCCTTTCACAGTTGGAGGCAGGAATGCTTCTGAATACCACTTGCTGGAAACCATAGGTGAGGTGAATGCTGTTGTGCTTGAATCTTGCTTGGTGGATTCCTACAGCCATCTGGTTGGCCACCGTGAGAACAGGATGCTGGACTAGATGCCAAAGAGCTGACGCAGCAGGCTCTTCTTAAAATTATTGAGCATTACTCAAAATACAAACATTTTTAATGCAATTATCTCTAACATAAACTTTTTGTAATTACCCCTAAAAGATGCATATTTTCACTAATATATGCCTTCTTGTATACATTATGTGACGTCAGAAGTGCATTGCAAAATTCATAGAAGGGAGGATTTTTAAAGATAGCAATGTTGTGGTTCATGTATTATGTCAGAAAGGGTGAATTTGGCAAGTTCACATTTCAATGAGAATCAAAATAAATTATTCCCTCTCCAAAATTGTGGGACTTTTGAGGGCCAGAAATTAATTTCTTCAGGCCTTGGATCAAACCTTCAAATTTGGGTTTCATCCACCTCTTGCCTAACTCTAAAAGCCCCAAATCTTAGAAGTTCATAAAGAATTTCCATAAAGTGCCTGTGAATAGTTCAAAGCCTGTGTGTGTATGTGTGTGTGTTCCTTAGCCTAACAGAATGGAGGGAACAGACTCTTGAACCCATTGTCAACAAGGAGTTTGGTACTATTCATCAGCACTCTTTATAAGTCTTTCGCAATTTCCCTTCCATTTTCAGAACCACCTATTTTTTATTTTTTCTACCATTACCTGCTCTCACATTATTTGACTTCTTAGTTACTTCTCTGATATGTGTAGGTGCCTGTGTATTTTGTTATGAAAGATTATTGTATTATTTCAGAATCACTTAAAAGTTCTTGTTCATACTAATTCTCCTCCTTTGTTATACACTTAACAGTTGACAGACCTTACCTTTTCTGACCACAGATGTTGTCAAGAAATGATGTACATTTGTTGCTTCCTTGGAATTACACATTGATCCTCCCTGCAGTCAAAAAGTCAACAACAATATGTATATGCCCCTAAACTTCCTGTTTCTTAGCTGCCAAAAGCCAGCTTGAATAGCATCACATATGATAGGCATTTAGAATTCTGGAGTAATATGTTACATATTTGGGAACCACCATAGTGCCTGAAACTCTGGACTCTATATTGGTCACCTTCCATTGCTATTCTGGGAAATTTTGTGACGTGCTGTGAGATTGTTTCTTTCTTTAATTGCAAAACACAGCAATGCTGCATTCAGTAACCAATATGAAACAAAACTGTAAAATTCATGTCAAATAAAATTATCATTTTTTCAAATTCCTTCCTTGATAAACAAGGCAGAGGCAAAATACATTAATTAATTACGTTAATGACCTGTTTTTGTAAGCATTCATATTGTGAAGCCAATGCAGTCAATGTTCTCCACACTTTTTGACTTGAATTCTAATCAGTTCTGTGAAGCAGCTTGAAAGTTTTCTTTGCTGCATCCTTTACCTCCTTGTTCCTCAAACTGTATATAATGGGGTTGACCAGTGGGGTGAGCAGAGTGTAGAGCAGAGAAAAAAGTTTTTTCAAATAACTCAGTGAACTCATATTTGGTAAGACATAGACTATCGTCAGTGAACCATAGAAGCAAGCAACCACAGTCAGATGAGAGGAGCATGTAGAGAATGCTTTTTGTTTACCAGTGGTAGATGGGATTCCTATAATTTTTTTGATAATGCAAACATAAGATGACACAGTTATTACAAGAGGGGGTAGTATGGCTACAAAGGAGACAATGAAGGCAGTCTTTTCAACCAAATCAGTGTCATTGCAGGAAAGTCTTACCATGGGGGTTAAATCACAGAAAAAATGATTGATTTTGTTGTGCCCACAGAATCTCAGCTGAGATACGAAATATAGTACAATGTTCATACCCAAAAAGCCACTGATCCAAGACCCAGCAATGAGCATGATGCAAATTCTGCCATCCATGAGCGTCACGTAATGCAGTGGTCTGCATATTGCTAAATAGCGATCATATGACATCACTGCTAGTAAGTAACATTCTGCAGCTGCAAGAGACCCAAAGAAATACAGCTGTGTAAAGCACCCTTTAATAGAAATAGTTCTGTCTCCAGTCAGAAAACTGACCAGCATCCTTGGCATGATGGTTGAGCTGTAACAGGTTTCCAGGCAGGACAGGTTTCCCAGGAAGAAATACATGGGTGTGTGAAGACGCTGATCAAGAATCACTAGAATAACAATGAGGATGTTCCCAGCTATGGTCGCAAGGTAAACAGGCAGAAACAGTATGGAAAATAAAACCCACAAATCTTCATTATTAAAGTTCAAGAGGATAAACATTATGGGCTCTGTTTGATTTCCATCTATATCATTGTTTTTCAGTTGCATCTATATAAATAAGACAATATCAAGAAAGAATTAGAGTTGAGTATTTGATGCTGAATTCACTTTAATTCATAGGATTCTATCAATGACATGCAAAAGGCTGGGGGTTTGTACACAACCCGCATTTAAGCAAACAAAATTCTCTACAGTGGAACCTCGGGTTGCGAGCCCGCATTGCTGTGTCTGTGCACACGCGTGACGCGATTCGGCACTTTTGCACATGCGCAAAGTGACGTTTAGAGTATCTGTGCATATGTGATTGCCGAAATCTGGAAGTAACCCGTCCGGTGCATCCGGGTTTGGCGTGCCCGTAACCCAAAAACACACAACCCGCAGCATTCGCAACACGAGGTATGACTGTATTTCTGTTTCGGGATACATCACAACATTGACAATGATTCAGCTATGATATGATTGATGCATGCTATTCACTGCTATTTTTAGAATTAAATCTCTGGCACATTTACAGTGTAATCCAATACTGTACAATACATATCTACTCTTAACCAAATGACTTTGAATTCAATGTCAATTTGTGCAGCAGTAGGTAGAGCTTCTAATCCAAAAACAAATCTAGCACAATCTAAGCCACTGGGTGGATGATAGGGGCTGCATAAAGCTTTTGGGGAAATTTATATTTCTGAGAGTTAAATAATAATCATAAAAAAGCTGAAATCCTATGTTCACTTAACTTGGGCTAAGTCTCAATGCTGTTAGCAGAACTTACTATTGAAAAAACCTATAGAGGATTTGCCTGGAAGAGTTTCATGTGCCCCTTACCTTGAAGCCAGAATTCACCAGATTCTTGATGAATTCTGAGTTTTCCTTTGTATCACCCAGAATCGTAGGTCATGGAAATATTTCACAAGTATCGTTATTTATTTCCAAAGGGCATGAACTTAATGTATGTCTTGCTAGTATCATCCAGTATGTTTCAATATATATCACAAAGATTTTATGACCATCTAGTGCTGCTCTGAAAATGTGGATACATCTCTTGTGGATATGGGTCAACTATTGCTGAATGCCATCAATATATAACTTATATTAACATTCACATCTATCCATCTGTTTGTAGAATTTCAAAGGAGAATGAACACAGAGGAGACACCCGATTCATGAGGGAAATTAGTGGCACTCCTATGTCTACTGTAATAGCTTTCTTCCAGGGAAATCACTGATGGATTTGTTGAGATCCAAGAAACACCCAGTTATCTAGTAATGAGGAGCAGCATAATCACTTTGCAAAGCAAGCTGCAGCAGGTTCCCTCTGCGCCTTGTTGCCTTGGGGGGGGGTTACCCCATGTGCCTGCCCCAGGCAGTGGGACCTTATTCTCCGGCCCTGCTGTGAACACAATTTGTTTAAGCTAAATTGTTTATGCTTTGTTTAAGATTGATTAAAACATACAATGTGAAGGGTTTATTTATATATAACAGGAAGCATAAGGGTACTAGTTCTAAACAGGAAATGGAGAGTAGCAATCAGTCTCATATGCAAGCCTGGCTTGTCAATGAAGGATATTAAAAAACAGATGCTTTTTATTCCCATGTTGAATTGGGCTAAGTAGGACCAACTATAGGGTTTCCCTTGGTTTCCATTGTCTCTGAAAGCAGCAAAAATGGGTGCAAAAATGTGTTCAGGAGTGAAAATATTTGCCACACATACACAGCCTCTTACACAGAAAGCCCTTCTCTTCAGATAATCCATGCAGGTAATAGAAGGGGGGTTCATACCACTGTACTCCCTTTTCACTCAGAAAATGATGAGATGACCAGAGAGATAGTGGTTTTCATGTTCATCAGCTCCACCTGCCCCAGCACTGTGAAGAGGAATGAGCAAAACATTCAGTTTTGGTTTCTCTCAGTTTCTCATTTTTCCATTCCATTTCCATGCATTCTTGTCTAACATGACAGATTTTTGCAAAGCACTTTCCTCTCATATAATAAATATTTCCATCTTATTTTTACTAATGAATGCCTTTTTGTACCTGTTACTTGGTGAGGGGTCTGCATTGCAAAATTTGGAGATGTGCTAATTTTGAGAGACAGCTACTTTTTAAAAAAATATCAGTTATTATTATTTATTTATTTATTTATTTATTTATTTAATTTCTATACCGCCCTATACCCAAAGGTATATCAGGAAGATTTTTTTGACCATCACCTGTAGTGCTGCTCTGAAAATGTGGATACATCTCTTGTGGATATGGCTCAGCTGTTGCTGAATGCCATCAATCTATAGCTTATGTTAACATTAACATCTATCCATCTGCTGAACTGAAGGTGTATATGTTGCATATTGTATGCAGAAAATTCCATGTTCAGTTCTTGACATCTGCTGGAAAGTCTTACAGAGAGTCCTGAAATCCATCTATCTCAAAGATTTTCTTGAAGATTTAGAATCTTCTGTTATAATAAATATGTAGATAGCTGTCTTCTTCAGAGGTGCCATCCATTACTGAATATAATCTTTAGCATAAATTAACCTCTCAGTTCTATTTATAAGTCTGAAAAATCTCACTGGGATATGAACATGGAGAAGAAAAAATAGAAAGCACAAGGGAAATCAATGATTCCCCTTTGATTTCTGGCATATTCTCTTGGGCGATCTGCAATGAATTCCATGAAGAAATCTGTTCAAAACTCACATCATCCAATTTAGATCAGGATTCCATCTATGTGAGATCTGTTATTTTTTATGCAAGCCAGGTTGCTCAAACCAGGCAGAAGCTACTGATCATTCTGCATGTTTAAGATATTTGCTTTGCCTTTTTATTTATTTTACTTGCAACTGCTCATATCCCCACCCCCCCAAAAAAACCTACACTATTGTTCAAACATACATATAGCATACACACAGCCCATATCTTCAGATAATCCATGCAGATAATCCAAGGAAGGAAGTTATTGCCCTGTTTGTGCTCATGGAAAGAGAGAGTTGATTATCAGATAGGAAATTATTTCCACCACCATCACAGTAGTGGGTTTTATCTACTGCAGCACCATAACTGGGAACAAACATCATTCAGTCACAGTTTCTCAATTTCCCAGTCATAGCTTCAGTTTTCCAAAATTCCACATCAGTTTACAATTTAATTTTAAGAAGTCTTATTGACAATAGAACTTGTGGACATCCTATGAAACTGATTGTCTGAAGATTGAGGAGAAATAAAAGAAATCACTTCTTTATGCAGTGCGTAGTTGCCTGCTTGCACAGGATGTGATGATACCCACCAACATGGATGGCTTTAGAAGAGAATAAGACAAATTCATGCTCTGCCTTTCACAGTTGGAGGCAGCAATGCTTCTGAATATCACTTGCTGGAAACCATAGGTGAGGTGAATGCTGTTGTGCTTGAATCTTGCTTGGTGGATTCCTACAGCCATCTGGTTGGCCGTTGTGATACTGGACTAGATGCCAAAGGCCTGACGCAGCAGGCTCTTCTTAAAATTATTGAGAATTACTCAAAATACAAACATTTTTCTATGCAATTGTCTCTAACATACACATATTTGCAAATAAATTACCCCTAACATAATGCATATTTTCACTAATATACGCCTTCTTGTATATATTATGTGACGTCAGAATTTCATAGAAGGGCAAAATTCATAGAAGGGAAGATTTTTAAAGATGGCAATGTTCATGTATTATTTCAGAAAGGGTGAATTTGGTAAGTTCACATTGAAATGAGAATCAAAATGAATTATTCTCTCACTAAAATTGTGGGACTTTTGAGGGCCAGAAATTAATTTCTTCAGGTCTTGCATCAACCCTTCAAATTTGGGTTTCATCCACCTCTTCCCTAACTCTAAAAGCCCCAAATCTTAGAAGTCCATTAAGAATTTCCATAAAGTGCCTGTGAATAGTTCAAAGCCTGTGTGTGTGTGTATGTGTGTGTTCCTTAGCCTAACAGAATGGAGGGAACAGACTCTTGAACCCATTGTCAACAAGGAGTTTGGTATTATCCATCAGCACTCTTTTTAAGTCTTTAGCAATTTCCCTTCCATTTTCAGAACCACCTATTTTTCTATTTTCAACCATTTGCATGCTCTCACAATATTTGGCTTCTCAGTTACTTCTCTGATATGTGTAGGTGCCTGTGTATTTTGTTATGAAAGATTATTGTATTATTTCAGAATCACTTAAAAGTTCTTATTCATACTAATTCTCTTCTTTTGTTTTTCACTTAACAGTTGACAGACCTTACCCTTTCTGACCACACATATTGTCAACAAATGATGTGCATTTGTTGCTTGCTTGGAATTACACATTGATCCTTCCTGCAGTCAAAAAGTCAATAGCAATCTGTTTATGCCCCTAAACTTCCTGTTTCTTAGCTGCCCAAAGCCAGCTTGAATAGCATCACATATGATAGGCATTTAGAATTCTGGAGTTATATGTTACATATTTGGGAACCACCATAGTGCCGGAAACTCTGGACTCTATATTGGTAACCTTCCTTTGTTATTTCTGGGAAATTTTGTGACGTGCTGTGAGATTGTTTCTTTCTTTCATTGCAAAGCACAACAATGCTGCATTCAATAACCAATATGAAACAAAACTGTAAAATTCCTGTCAAGTAAAATTATTTTTTTCAAATTTCTTCCTTGATAAACAAGGCAGAGGCAAAATACATTAATTAATTACATTAATGACCTGTTTTTATAAGCATTCATATTGTGAAGCCAATGCAGTCAATGTTCTCCACACTTTTTGACCTGAATTCTAATCAGTTCTGTGAAGCAGCTTGAACGTTTTCTTTGCTGCATCCTTTACCTCCTTGTTCCTCAAACTGTATATAATGGGGTTGACCAGTGGGGTGAGCAGAGTGTAGAACAGAGAAAAAAGTTTTTTCAAATCACTCAGTGAACTCATATTTGGTAAGACATAGACTATCATCAGCGAACCATAGAAGCAAGCAACCACAGTCAGGTGAGAGGAGCATGTAGAGAATGCCTTTTGTTTACCAGTGGTAGATGGGATTCTTATAATGTTTTTGATGATGCCAACATAAGACGATATGGTTATTAGAAGAGGTGGCAGAGTGCCTATAGAGGAGATGATGAAAGCTGTCATTTCAACTAAATCAGTCTTGTCGCAGGAGAGTCTTATCACAGGGGTTAAATCACAGAAAAAATGATTGATTTTGTTGGGCCCACAGAATCTCAGCTGAGATACCAAAAATATTATGATGCTGATACCCAATGAGCCACTGATCCAAGACCCAGCAATGAGCATGATGCAAATTCTGCCATCCATGAGCATCACATAATGCAGTGGCCTGCAAATTGCTAAGTAACGATCATAAGACATCACTGCTAGAAAGTAACATTCTGTAGCAGCAAGAAACCCAAAGAAATATAGCTGTGCAAAGCATCCATGAACAGAAATGGATCTGTCCCCAGACAGAAAACTGACTAGCATCCTTGGCATGATGGTTGAGCTGTAGCAGGTCTCCAGGCAGGACAGGTTTCCCAGGAAGAAATACATGGGTGTGTGAAGATGCTTGTCAAGGACTACTAGAATAACAATGAGGATGTTCCCAGCCATGGTCACAAGGTAAACAGGCAAAAACAGTATGGAAAATAAAACCCACAGATCTTCATTATTAAAGTCCAAGAGGATAAACATTATGGGTTCTGTTTGATTTCCATCTCTATCACTGCTTTTCAGTTGCATCTAAATAAATAAGACATTATTAAGAAAGAATTCGACTTGAGCATTTGATTCTGGATTCCCTTTAATTCATAGGATTATATCAATGACATGCTAAAGGATGGTAGCTTGTACTCAACCCGCATTTAAGTAAACAAAACTCTCTGTATTGGGTTACATCACAGCACTGACAACAGCGATCCAAATAGGATATCATTGACACAAGCTATCCGCTGCTATTTTTAGAGTCAAATCTCTGACACACTTACAGTGTAAGCCAATCCAATACACATCTACTCTTAAGCAAATCACTTTGAATTCAATGTCAATTTCTGCAACAGTCAGTAGAGCTTCTAATCCAAAAATAAATCCAGCACAATCTGAGCCACTAGGTGGATTGGAGGGGCTGTGTAAAGCTTTCTGGGAAGTATATTCCTTAGTTTCTGAGATCTACAGGTTTGTTTGTTTTTTAAAAAAGCTGAAATTCTATGCTCACTAATTTGGGGTACGTCTCACTGCAGTTAGCGAAACATACTATTGAAGAAACTTATAGAGGAGTTTGCCTGGAAGAGTTTCATGTGCTCCTTACCTTAAAGCCAGAATTCACCAGGTTCCAGATGAATTCTGAGTTATCCTCTGATTTACCCAAAATTGTAGATCATGGAAATAATTGCACAAGTATCATTATTTCCACAGGCATCAACTTAATGTATGTCCTGCTAGTAACAGTCCTACATCCAGTATGTTTCAATATATATCTGGAAGATTTTGTGGCCATCTAGTGCTGCTCTGAAAATGTGGATTATGGATATGTGTATATGGGTTAGCTACTGCTGAATATCATCAATCTATAGCTTAAGTTAATATTCACATCTATCCATCTGCTTGTAAAATCTCAAAGGAGAATGAACACAGAGGAGACACCCGACTCAGGAGGGAAATTAGTGGCACTCCTGTTTCTACTGTCAAAGCTTTTTCCTGGTAAATCACTGGTGGATTTGTTGAGATCAAAGAAACTACCAGTTCTCTAGTAATGAGGAGCAACATAAAAAAAATGGTTTTGTGAACAGCAGGCTCCCTCTTCACCTTTTCCCATGGGGAGGGGGCACCCCATGTGCCTGCCCCAGGCAGTGGGACCTAACACTCCACCACTGCTGTCAACACAATTTGTTTAAGCTAATTTGGTTTGAGCTAATTTTGTTTTAGCAAATTTGTTTAAGCTTTGTTTAAGATTGATTAAAACATACAATATGAAGTGTCTTTTATATATAACAGGAAGCATAAGGGTATTTGGTTCAAGGCAGAAAATGGGGAAAAGCAGTCAATCACATATGCAAGTCTGGTCTGTCTACGAAGGATGTTAAAAAATGATTTTTTTATTCCCATGTTGAATTCGGCTAAGGAGGATCAACTATAGTGCCTGTTCCATTGTCTCTGAAACCAGCAAAAATGGATGCAAAAAATGTGTTCAGGAGTGAAAATATTTGCCACATATACACAGACTCTTGCACACAAAGCCCTTCTTTTCATGCAGATAACATGAGGAGGATTGTTACCACTCCCTTTTCACTCAGAAATGATGAGATGACCAGAGAAATAGTGATTTTCATGTTCATCAGCTCCACCCGCCCCAGCACTGTGAAAAGGAATGAACGAAACATTCAGTTTTTGTTTCTCTCAGTCTCTCATTTTTCCATTCTTAACTCCAGTGGCCAAAGAAGTTTGTATTTTAAAAGCAGAACAAATAATATGGACTCATGAAAATGCTTAAGAATTGTAGTGTCTCTCTCTCTAAATAAGCACATTTTTGCATGCAATCTTCTCTGACATAACATATTTTTGCAAAGCACTTTCCCCTAATATAACAAACCTTTCCATCTTAATTTTACTAGTGTATGTCTTTTGTACATATTACTTGCTGAAAGGCCTGCATTGCAAAATTTGGAGATGTGCTGATTTTGAAAGACAGCTACTTTTTTAAATGTTGCAGTTAGGTGTATATGTTGCATTTTGGGGAGGACCATAGTTCAGTGCCCCTTCATGGATCACTGCCTTGCCGTGGCGAAGGGGCTTGAAGAACTCAGAGAAGCTATGAACTATGCCGAGCAGGGCACCCAAGATGAACAGGTCATAGTGGAGAGTTTTGACCAAACGTGATCCACCTGGAGTAGGAATCGGCAAGCCACTCCAGTATCCCTGCCAAGAAAACTCCATGGACAAAGACAACAGGTATATAAAAGTTATGACGCTGGAAGATGAGCCCCTCAGGTCGGAAGGCGTCCAACATGCTACTGGGGAAGAGCGGAGGACAAGTACAAGTAGATCCAGAGCTGATGAAGTGGCTGGGCCAAAGCCGAAAGGACGCTCAGTTGCGGATATGCATGGAAGCGAAAGGAAAGTCCAATGCTGTAAAGAAAAATATTGCATAGGAACCTGGAATGTAAGAACCATGAACCTGGGTAAGTTGGATGTGGTCAAAAATGAGATGGCAAGAATAAACATTGACATCTTGGGCATCAGTGAACTAAAATGGACGGGAATGGGCGAATTCAGTTCGGATGACTATCATATCTACTACTGTGGGCAAGAAACCCATAAAAGAAATGGAGTGGCCCTCATAGTCAACAAAAGAGTGGCAAAAGCTGTACTGGGATGCAATCTCAAAAATGATAGAATGATCTCGATACGAATCCAAGGCAGACCTTTTAACATCACAGTAATCCAAGTTTATGCACCAACTACTGGTGCTGAAGAAACTGAAATTGACCAATTCTATGAAGACTTACAACAGCTTATAGAAGTGACACCAAAGAAGGATGTTCTTCTCATTATAGGGGATTGGAATGCTAAAGTAGGGAATCAAGAGATAAAAGGAACAACTGGCAAATTTGGTCTTGGAATTCAAAACGAAGCAGGGCAAAGGCTAATAGAGTTCTGTCAAGAGAACAAGCTGGTCATCACAAACACTCTGTTCCAACAACACAAGAGACGACTCTACACATGGACATCACCAGATGGGCAGCATCGAAATCAGATTGATTATATTCTCTGCAGCCAAAGATGGAGAAGCTCTATACAGTCAGCAAAAACAAGACCTGGAGCTGACTGTGGCTCAGATCATCAGCTTCTTATAGCAAAATTCAAGCTTAAACTGAAGAAAGTAGGAAAAACCACTGGGCCGGTAAGATACAATCTAAACCAAATCCCTTATGAATACACAGTGGAAGTGAGGAACAGGTTTAAGGATTTAGAATTGCTGGACAGAGTGCCTGAAGAACTATGGATGGAGGCTCGAAACATTATACAGGAGGCAGCAAGAAAAACCATCCCAATGAAAAGGAAATGCAAGAAAGCAAAGTGGCTGTCCAATGAGGCCTTACAAATAGCGGAGGAGAGAAGGCAAGCAAAATGCGAGGGAGATAGAGAAAGATACAGGAAATTGAATGCAGAATTCCAAAAAATAGCAAGGAGAGACAAGAAGGCCTTCCTAAATGAGCAATGCAAAGAAATAGAGGAAAACAACAGAATGGGAAGAACCAGAGATCTGTTCAAGAAAATTGGAGATATGAAAGGAACATTTCGTTCAAAGATTACCATAATAAAGGACAAAAGTGGTAAGGACCTAACAGAAGCAGAAGACATCAAGAAGAGGTGGCAAGAATACACAGAGGAATTATACCAGAAAGATATGGATGTCTCGTACACCCCAGGTAGTGTGGCTGCTGACCTTGAGCCAGACATCCTGGAGAGTGAAGTCAAATGGTCCTTAGAAAGCATTGCAAATAACAAGGCCAGCGGAAGTGATGGTATTCCAGCTGAACTATTTAAAATTTTAAAAGATGATGCTGTTAAGGTGCTACACTCAATATGCCAGCAAGTTTGGAAAACTCAGCAGTGGCCAGAAGATTGGAGAAGGTCAGTCTACATCCCAATCCCAAAGAAGGGCAGTGCTAAAGAATGCTCCAACTACCGCACAATTGCACTCATTTCACACGCTAGCAAGGTTATGCTTAAAATTCTTCAAGGAAGGCTCAAGCAGTATGTGGACCGAGAACTCCCAGAAGTGCAAGCTGGATTTAGAAGAGGCAGGGGAACCAGAGACCAAATTGCAAACATGCGCTGGATTATGGAGAAAGCTAGAGAGTTCCAGAAAGACATCTACTTCTGCTTCATTGACTATGCAAAAGCCTTTGACTGTGTCGATCACAGCAAACTATGGCAAGTTCTTAAAGAAATGGGAGTGCCTGATCACCTCATCTGTCTCCTGAGAAATCTCTATGTGGGACAAGAAGCTACAGTTAGAACTGGATATGGAACAACTGATTGGTTCAAAATTGGGAAAGGAGTACGACAAGGCTGTATTTTGTCTCCCTGCTTATTTAACTTATATGCAGAATTCATCATGCGAAAGGCTGGGCTGGATGAATCCCTAGCCGGAATTAAGATTGCTGGAAGAAATATCAACAACCTCAGATATGCAGATGACACAACCTTGATGGCGGAAAGTGAGGAGGAATTAAAAAACCTTTTATTGAGGGTGAAAGAGGAGAGCACAAAATATGGTCTGAAGCTCAACATCAAAAAAACGAAGATCATGGCCACTGGTCCCATCACCTCCTGGCAAATAGAAGGGGAGGAAATGGAAGCAGTGAGAGATTTTACTTTCTTGGGTTCCATGATCACTGCAGATGGTGACAGCAGCCACGAAATTAAGAGACGCCTGCTTCTAGGGAGGAAAGCAATGGCAAACCTAGATAGCATTCTAAAAAGTAGAGACATCACCTTGCCAACAAAGGTCCGTATAGTAAAAGCTATGGTTTTCCCAGTAGTGATGTATGGAAGTGAGAGCTGGACCATAAAGAAGGCTGATCGCCGAAGAATTGACGCTTTTGAATTATGGTGCTGGAGGAGACTCTTGAGAGTCCCATGGACTGCAAGAAGGTCAAACGCATCCATTCTTAAGGAAATCAGCCCTGAGTGCTCACTGGAAGGACAGATCATGAAGCTGAGGCTCCAATACTTTGGCCACCTCATGAGAAGAGAAGACTCACTGGAAAAGACCCTGATGTTGGGAAAGATGGAGGGCACAAGGAGAAGGGGACGACAGAGGACGAGATGGTTAGACAGTGTTCTCGAAGCTACAAACATGAATCTGACCAAACTGCGGGTGGCAGTGGAAGACAGAAGTGCCTGGCGTGCTCTGGTCCATGGGGTCACGAAGAGTCGGACACGACTGAACGACTAAACAACAACAACATAGTTCAGTGGTTGTACACAGGAAATCCCAAGTTCAGTTCCTGGCATCTGCTCATATGTCTTGCAGAGTCCTGCCTGAAATTCTGGAGAGCTGCCAGTATTGGCAACACAGTGGAACAATGGGCTGACAACATATGATCCAGATTCCTCTTTTCTTTTTAGGTAGTTTTATGATGCACTGCGAGGTTTCTCTTGTTGTAAATCACAACCACAATGATAAACCACAAGAATAAACCAAAGGATTATTTCTATAATCCTTTCTCTTGATGCTGGACTCAATACCAATATGAAGCTAAGCTATATAATTCATACAAGGTCGAACTCCTGCTTTGATAAAGAAGTCAGGGGCAAAATATGTTAATTAATCAGAATCAGTCCCAGTAAAACATTGACATCATAAAGCCAATAGCACTAGTGGTCTCCTCCACATTTTTACCAGAAATTTAGTAAGCTCTCTGAAGCAGCTTGAAAGTTTTCTTTGCTGCATCTTTTACTTCTTTGTTCCTCAGACTGTACACAAGGGGATTGACCAGAGGAGTGAGCATAGTGTATAACAAAGATAATAGTTTCTTCAGCTCAATCAAGGAACTCATGTTTGGTAAGACATAGACTATCATCAGGGAGCCATAGAAGCAAGCAACCACAGTCAGGTGAGAGGAGCATGTAGAGAATGCCTTTTGTTTACCAATGGTGGATGGGATTCTTAAAATGCTTTTGATAATGCACACATAAGATGACACAGTTATTAGAAGAGGAGGTAGTGTGGCTAAAGAGGAGACAATGAAGGCTGTCTGTTCAACCAAATCTGTCTCATTGCAGGAAAGTCTTACCATGGGGGTGAAATCACAGAAAAAATGGTTGATTTTGTTGGGCCCACAGAATCTCAGCTGAGATACCAAATATATTAGGACACTAATACCCAGTGATCCACTGACCCATGATCCAACAATAAGCATGATGCAAATTCTTCCATTCATGAGCATTACATAATGCAGTGGCTTGCAAATTGCTAAATACCGATCATATGACATTACTGCTAGGAAGTAACATTCTGTTCCAGCAAGACACCCAAAGAAATACAGCTGTGCAAAGCATCCATGAACAGAAATGGTTCTGTCTCCAGTCAGAAAACTGACCAGCATCCTCGGCATGATGGCTGAGCTATAGCAAGTCTCCAGGCAGGAGAGATTTCCTAGGAAGAAATACATGGGTGTGTGGAGGTGCTGATTATTCACCACTAATAGAATAATGAGGATGTTTCCAGCCATGGTCACAAGGTAGATAGGTAGAAACAACACAGAAAATAAAACCTGCAGATCTTCATTATTAAAGTCCAAGAGGATGAATGTTATGGGCTCTGTTTGATTTCCATCTTCCTCATTGCTCTTTATTGACATCTGGGGGGGAAACAGACAATATTGAGAAAAACATTGACATGTATATATGACCAGGGGGTTTTGTCAACCAGAAGTCACTGGAACTCAGTTCCGGCCCCTCTCAGGTGGTCACCATTGCCATTATAAGAGTGCAAGGGAGACATTCATGGTGAGTTTCGGCACCTCTTTTTCTAGAACAAATAGCACTGTATATGACAGAGGGTTCACATTAAGTGAAACACAAATTGAATTACAATGGTAATGGCTAGGGCTGTGCAAAGGATTGGACTGATATTTAAATCCGGAGCTAAATAAGACCTATTTGGAGAGATCCAGGCTTCAGCTGAGTTGGGATGGGGAAACTGTGGATCCCTTTGTCCTGGGCTGTCAGGGAGTGGAGTTTCAGGCAGGAAAGAGAGACTGTCATGAGGAGAAAGAGCAGAAAACCCATTTGGCAGCTACATTTTTGACAGAGAATGTATCTGTGTGAGGTGGACAGGTTGATGGATTTCTGCTTGGCCACTCCTCCTTCCTGCCTTCTAAAGTGGCATAGCACAGGATCAAACTCTCTCTGTTATGAGCTCTTAACCAGGAAATTCTTTACCTCGCACAGTGCTGATCACTAGGTTTTTTGTGAGAGGCTTGTCTTGCTTGTAGGGAAGCTGCTTGTGAAAGAACAGCACCATACATGATTGGCTCCTCCTGCTTAATAGCTAGGAAGCTGGGAAGCTGGGAAGTAGGAGAATCTGATCCTTCACAGTGCTGGTGCTCTCATTTCCAACTGCATTTTTAAGCTGTATGTTGACTCTTTGTTAAATGCTGCAGGGGTAAGTAGTTTCCAGGTTGACCCAAGGCAAATTGGCTCTATCTGGGAGCCAAAGATTGCAGCTGATTGGACATATATAGGTTCGTGGTGAAAGAGTTGCCTGGGCTTCTTAAATTAAAACCTGAACAGCAGGGCGTGAGAATTCAGGCAGGAAGGAGAGGCAGGCATGAGAAAGGAGAAGGAGGAAGCATAAAATGGAGGGACCTACTGGGCAGCTGCATCTTCAAGGGACAAGATATGGATGCAGGTGGATGCCTTTCCTTCCCAACCTCTAACTTTTCCTGCCAGGCCTATACTTCTTGCTGACCCTTGAAGCAGCACTGCACAGAATTGGATCTTCTCATTTAACAACTCTCAACCAGGAAATCTGGAAGCTGTTCAGTACTGATTGCTTTTCTTTTGTGAGCAGTTTCCCTTCCATACAGGGAATCTGCTCACAAAGGAGCAGAATTAGATCCCCTTGCTTAAAAACAGGTAAGTGGGGGGATCTGATCCTGCACAGTTCTGGTACACCCTTTCCCAACCATATATTTAATCTCTATGTGTCTTGTATGTTAAAATATGATATAATATTAAAATAATATATAATATTAAAATATTTTAGCTATGCCTCCCAGGGGCCAAATATTAGAGCCACATGGTAAATACTCCCAGGTATTTGTTTGCTTTTGTTTCTCAGAGCTATTTTCTCTCTCTTTTTTTCTTTTTCTTTTTCTCAGAGCTATTTTGAAGGGAGAGAAGCTGAAATCCTATATTGGCTTAACTGAGAGTAAGCGCCAGTGAAATTAGTTGAATTTACTACTGATGAGACACATTATAGGATTGCGTTTAAATAGTTGACTGTACTCCTTACCTTAAAGCCAGAACAAACCAGATTCTTGAAGAATTATGGGTTTCCCCCTCTGCATTCCACCAAAATGTGTCTCATGGAAAAAAACTGCACAAGCATCATTTCTGCACAACCAACGCATGTCAGATCTTGAATGTATGTCTTGTTAGTAACTGTTCTGCATCTAGTAGTTTCAAGTATACATCTGGAGAATTTCCCTGAAGTCTTGAAAATCTGATGCTGCACTGAAAATTTTGATGCATCTCTTCTTGATATTTGTCAGTTCTTGTAAGATGCAACCATTCTATAGTTTATGTAAGCATCCAACTCTATTAATCTGCTTGCAAAATCTCAATGGGAAATCGACACAGAAAAGTCAATGCCTAAATCATAAGGGAAATTAGTGGTTCTCCTAACACTATATCCATAACTTCCTTCCTGGCAAATCCCTGATGGATTTGTTTAACTCAAGGGAACCCTATGATATCTTAAGCTCAAGGACAGTTTAAAAATCCATAAATAAGCATGCTACAAAAAAAATAATCTGTTCGAAATCATAATTTATAAAAATCTTTCTGGGTTATCCAAAGCTGAGATTCTGTATTCTGACTAAGTGATATCTGCCCATTTCATTCTCCATAATATAAATTGGAATATTGGTTTATATGACATGAATGATCCTTCTAGGCTAGCATAGTGAGACTTCCAGGGCTGCACCATGTTCATTCAGGACCACTATTCAGCATGCCAATTAGAAATTTCATTTTCTCTCCATTAGGACTAATTTATGTCTAGTAGTGTTGGTTTTTCTTCGTAGTCTTATTGATTTTATTTCCATGCTTTTTACTTGATTACTAGTTAGTTTGGTCTTTGCCATGGCAAAAAGAAAGGCGCCAAATTAGAGGATAGATGAAATACTACATCGTAAAGTCACATGGCCATTGGCTGGCTAAATATGGACATACAACTTTGTTCAATTTGAATCTAGATATGGAGAAACAATATAGAAAACAAAACCCAAATATCTTCATTATTCAACTATAAGAATGAAATTTATGGGCTTTGATTGACTTCGCTGTTTCTCATTGCTTTTCAGTTGCATCTAAATAAATCATACAGAATCTAGAAAAAAATAGACTTGAATATATGATGCTTAAGTCACTTTGGAAGGTAATATCAAGGACATATCAAATGATTGTGGTTTGCATATGACCCATTTTAAAGATACATACAAAAATATGCTTTGATACTTTTAGCACTACTTTTTCCTGTCAGGGAAAAAGATGGGAGATGATGGATAGATAGATAGATAGATAGATAGATAGATAGATAGATGATAGATAGATAGATGATAGATAATAGATAGATAGATAGAAATGAATAGCTCTCCATCACAAGAATGGGCTTCAAAGCTTTACTGGACACAGCCTTATAATATTTACAAATAAACATAACAAAATACAAAGTAACACATAGCTCTTTAACAGCAAGCAATGTGGTCCCATCTTCTTTTAAGTCCTTCATACAGTTCCAAAAACTTTCCTTTTTCTAGTGCCAGATAGATCCTAAGCAACTTGCTTCCATCAGCATCAGAGCTTAGCCACTTGTGCCTAATGCAAACTTTTCTTGTAAAATGTTTTCAAACACAATGCCTACAAAAAATGCATTTTATGCATATTAAACTTACACCTTAAACCATTTTTACAGTGAAGACAATATAGTAGCATACTAAAAACTGAGAGGAAATAGAAACAACTCAGACTTGGATTGGTTACAGATCAACCAATTAAACGATCTTCTGAGAATTCAAGTCAACAGCAACTTTACTAATCCAAGCAACAGTATTGAATCAGGGTGATGCAGGGAGGGGATTGGCATCCACAATGTCCAAACAGCAGTTGCACCAGTTTTTATTTCTGGTATTCTCCGATATCAATGAATACAAGAAAAAAACCCAAATTGGCACAATGCTTTTCTAAGAATATCCTTTACATCTTTGTTCCTTAGGCTGTATATGAAGGGATTAGCCATTGGAGTTAGAATTGTGTACAAGAAGGAGAAAACCTTATTTAGATCTTTGAATTTACCACTTGTTGGTAAGATGTAGACAAACGTTAAAGATCCATAGAAAACCGAAACAACAGTGAGATGAGAAGAGCAAGTGGAAAAGGCCTTTTGCCTCCCAGTCATAGATGGGATTTTTAGGATTGTACTGATGATAAAAATGTAAGATGTTACAGTTATGAGAAATGTGGGTAGAATTCCGATGGATGATGTTATGAATGCTGCAGTTTCAATAACCCGGGTATCACTGCAAGACAGTCTTACTACAGGTGTAAAATCACAAAAGAAATGGTCAATTTGATATTGATTGCAGAAAGTGAGCTGGGTCAACAAAGATGTTAAGATGCTTATAAGCAGCGACCCAATTAACCAGGATACTGAAACCAGCAGGATGCATGTTCTGTTGTCCATAAGCGTGACATAATGCAATGGTCTACATATGGCTAGGTAGCGATCATATGACATCACTGCCAAGAGGTAACATTCAGTAGCTCCCAAGGTAGAAAATATATGCATCTGTAGGATGCAGCCCACAAAAGAAATGGTTTTGTCTCCTGTAAGAAAACTGTTCAGCATTCTGGGTAAGATAGTCGAGGTGTAGCATATCTCCACGAAGGACAAATTGGACAGAAAGAAATACATGGGAGTGTGAAGGTGCTGCTCAGCCATGACAAGTGCAACTATGAGGAGATTACCAGACAGAGTCACAATATAGATGACTAGAAATAACAAAAAGAGGAGTATATTCAAGTTCTCAACATTCCTAAATCCAAGGAGAATGATTTCGGTGATACCTGTTACATTTTGCCATTCTGAGTTTTTCAAATGCTGCATCTATAGATAGGAAGTAATATACTGAGTAATTGAAAAAAATAGGTTTCCACCCCCATCCCCACACACGAATTAAGCAACCATCACTCAACACACATACACCATTGTGCCATATACACGTCTTCTTTAGCAGGGCCATTTTAAATCAGCACTTGCATTAGTTTTGCTGCATCTCTTGACAAGTGGCCATGTAATATGTTTGTTCACTTCTCATGGGCTGCAGAAAATCTGCAGAAAATTCTTGACTCGGAAGAAGGGCCAAATAACTGCCATTATTTTGGGGTGGGATTCAATCACTGACTGGCAAATTCAGGGTGAAAAAGTGAAAAAGAAAGAAATGGCTTGTGCTGTTGTGCAACATATCTGGTTCCCCACAAATCCACAATAAAGGGAACTGCTCTTAAATGTGTGGAATAACAATTGTGGAATAACAATTGCAACATTGTGTAACTTCCCTGATGCTGTCTATCCTCTCTGCAAACTTTGTGCAAAGCAATCAAGATGACTCTTGATTCTAAGTCATCTAAAAGCAACTTGAGACATGTGGAAACAGGTGTGCACTTCATAGCAAATATAGATAAGTTGGATGGGTGTAAGGTGTAAAACAAGCATAGGCAAACTCTAGGGAAGATGGAAATTGTAGTTCCAAAACAGTTTTCCTATGCCTGGTGTAAAAGAAAAAGGAGGTGTGTGCAATGTAAGGAAGATTCATGATAGACATTTTGAGCCAATGTTAGTCTAAATGTTTTGGCTGCTGATTATTATCCCCTCCTTTTTTAAAAAAACCAATCATAGCCTCAGTTCCTTTAAACTAGAAATCTAACCTGCAGTGTGGTGAAAAGAGCAGGTAGATAGTAGCTTTTGCCATGGATGGGATTTTCAGGTCTGTGCTGCTGTCAAAAATAATAGGTATCACAGTTTCAAGAAAAATAAACGGAATTCCTGTGGCTGGTGCTGTAGTTTCAATTACCCAGGTGTAATGGCAAGGACGTTTCACCATGGGTGCAAAACTGCAAAGTAAATGGTTTTATATTGGCTGCAGAAAGGGAGTCATGTCTTCTACAACTAACAAATAATATACTGAGTCAAGGACTCTTAAGGAATTAGTCAACAGCAATCCAAAACATAAATGTTCATGTCAGATACTGTATCCATCTTTTGAACAATGTTTTATGGTATTTTTTTTTAAAAAAAATGCATAATTGAGTTCCCTTCTCATAAACAGTGGAAAGCATAATAGAATCAAAATAAGAATTATGAAAGCATGATATTCATGGGAGAACATGGGGTGCATTGCAGGGAAGAGCAGTAATAATGGGGACAGCTGGATTTCAGGAAAACATGCCAAACATTGCTGCTCTTCTCATTAAAGATTGTTCCCACTGAGGAATCTTCAATAAGATCCTAAATGAGTCAAAAAAATCCCTGGAAGGAGTAGAATTTTTAAAAATCTACCTTAAGCAATTTACCTAAAATCTGAGTGTACCTGCTTTTTCACATCCATTTCTAGAAGGTTCTTTCTTTCATGATGTTTGTAAGTCCAGGTGATGTCTTTCTGGCTTACCCATTGATATGTCCAAACTATTAAGAAGAAGGCTACAAAACACTGAATATATTCATTTGTATTTATATTTGTATCTGCACAGTCTCACAGACACATTCTCTCTCATATTCCAGGTTAATTGCATTATTCTTTTATTCTCAGTGGAGAAAGCCAAGCAGAACACAAAAGCCCCCAAGAGCCATTGTTGATTGCAAATGAAGTTTCTATTCAAGGGAGACTATTGGTCAGGTAGGAGAGAGAGGCAGAGCATAAACACTGAGGATGAAAGAATGAACAGATATCATCTTATTATGTCTCTCACATATTTAAAATGGCAGCCCTCCAGTCAGGAGAACCAATGTTATCATAATCTAACTATGCCTAATTTTCACAGAAATATAAAATAACATGGTAGACCTATTTCTGGACTGTGTGTCCTCAGACTTCAGGTGAGGGCTCACATGACTGTTCAAGCCAAATATCACCTGCTATCTATATTCATGAAGGGTGGGATATAAACATTATTAATAGAAATGTCCATCTATAGATAGAGATACATTCTCTGAGCACAAAAATTTAATTAAGAATGAGCCAAAACATATCCAACCCAATTAGTTTCCACCTTTGTATGTGGCAAAAATGGCACACCCATTTTGGACTTTTTGTTCAGGGATTAGAAATAAGCTTCTAGAACACTAGCTTCCCAGTGGCACTGATGATGGTGCTCCTCACAGTTGCTAATGACTAATGCTTTTCCATGGGATGTTGCTATATGGTGAATGTCATTGTTCTGAGGCGGCTCTTTCTGTGAGGGGTACTGCAGCATTTTGAAGTTGCAAGAAGCCCCAATAAACATAGCGGTGCAAAGCATCCATTGATAGAAATGTTTCTGCCTCCAGTCAGAAAAGTGACCAGTATCTTTGGCATGAGAGTTGAGCTATAGCAAGTCTCCAGACAGGAGAGATTTCCCAGGAAGAAATACATGAGTGTGTGAAGAAGCTGATCAAGAATCACTAGAATAATAATGAGGATGTTTCCAGCTGCAATTATATAGGTAGAAGCAATATAGAAAATAAAACTCACATATCTTCGTTATTAAAGTACAAGAGGATGAATGTTATGGACTCTGTTTTATTTCCTTGTTTCTTATTGCTTTTCAGTTGCATCTAAATAAATCAGATGATATCTAGAAAAAATAAAGACTTGAATATTTGATGCTGAAATCAGTTCAATTCATAGGGTAATATAAATGACATATCAAAAGATTTTTGTTTTCAAGTAACCCATTTTAAAGAGACATACAAAATTATGCTTTTATACTTTCATCAGTTCTCATTTTAATAAGATGCCTTGAGTCCCATCAAGGAAAAAGACAGGGTATAAATAAATAAATAAATAAATAAATAAATAATAGAATAATAGCTTTCCACCACAAGAATGAGTTTCAAAGATTTACTGGAAACAGCCTTAAAATAGTTACAAAGAAACAATACAAAATACAAAGTAATGCATTGCTCTTTAACAGCAGTTGAGGAGAGTGAAGTGAGCTTCAGTCTATTTTAAGCTGATGCTGAGGCCTTACCTGGGTGATCAAAGTGTGTTCCAACACGAATCACATGGTTGCCCTTGATTTTAGATTGTTTTTAGACTGTAATCCTAAGTGGACAGCATTCAGTCTAAAATTGCTGCTAAGTATTGGAATAAATGTCAAATTGTGATTTTATGGGTATATGATTATTTAAAACCATTCAGTCAATAGTTATCTTGTTTAAGGCATACAATATTGTATAATGCATTTTATACATTTTTTCAATACATTGTGATAATATACACAATCAGCAAATCAATATACAAGGTTTTTGAGATATATAAAATGTAACAGCACATAGACAGTATCCATTAATAGCAGAATAAGAGTTGAGGCATATTCATCATGGTTTGTATCCATCTAAGAACAGATCCACACCGAACATTCAAAACACATCCAAAGTACACATAAAGCACATGGTTTCTGCCAGAAAATTCTGGGAAATGTATTTGTTAAAAATGCAGAGAATTGTATCTCTGTAAATGGAAAAATGCAGTTCCCAAGGTTCTTTGGGGAAAAACATGTATCTTAAATATATGATATGGGTCGGCCCTTAGTCACAATCATAGCAGACCTATTAAAATTGATGGATTTAATTAGTCTTGTCCATGGATTTCAATGTATCTATGACTTAGTTGGATTCAAACCCATCCATGTAATTAAACACACAGACGTGAATAACAGATCTCTGTGACCTTCAATAACAGTTACACCAGTCTTTATTTCTGGTATTCTCCGATATCAATGAATACAAGAAAAAAACCCAAATTGGCACAATGCTTTTCTAAGGGTGTCCTTTACATCTTTGTTCCTTAAGCTGTATATGAAGGGATTGGCCATTGGAGTTAGGATTGTGTACAAGAAGGAGAAAACCTTATTTAGTTCTTTGAATTTACCAGTTGTTGGTAAGATGTAGACAAACATTAAAGATCCATAGAAAACCGAAACAACAGTGAGATGAGAAGAGCAGGTGGAAAAGGCCTTTTGCCTCCCAGTCATAGATGGGATTTTTAGGATTGTACTAATGATAAAAATGTAAGATGTTACAGTTATGAGAAATGTGGGTAGAATTCCGATGGATGATGTTATGAAAGCAGCAGTTTCAATAACCCAGGTGTCACTGCAAGACAGTCTTACTAAAGGTGTAAAATCACAAAAGAAATGGTCAATTTGATATTGACTGCAGAAAGTGAGCTGGGTCAACAAAGATGTTAAGATGGTTATAAGCAGCGACCCAATTAACCAGGATACTGAAACCAGCAGGATGCATGTTCTGTTGTCCATAAGTGTGACATAATGCAATGGTCTACATATGGCTAGGTAGCGATCATATGACATCACTGCCAAGAGGTAACATTCAGTAGCTGCCAAGGTGGAAAATATATGCATCTGTAAGATGCAGCCCACAATAGAAATGGTTTTGTCCCCTGTAAGAAAACTGTTCAACATTCTGGGTAAGATATTTGAGGTGTAGCATATCTCCACAAAGGACAAATTGGACAGAAAGAAATACATGGGTGTGTGAAGGTGCTGCTCAGCCATGACAAGTGCAACGATGAGGAGATTACCAGACAGAGTCACAATATAGATGACTAGAAATAACAAAAAGAGGAGTATATTCAAGTTCTCAACATTCCTAAATCCAAGGAGAATGATTTCGGTGATACCTGTTATGTTTTGCCATTCTGAGTTTTTCAAATGCTGCATCTATAGATAGGAAGTAATATACTGAGTAATTGAAAAAATAGGTTTCCGCCCCCATCCCCACACATGTATTAAGCAACCATCACTCAACACACATACACCATTGTGCCATATACACGTAATTGAAGTAATTGAAAAATTAGGTTCCCCCATCCCCACACAAGAATTAAGCAACCATCATTCAACACACATACACCAGTGCTTGCACTGTTTTTGCTGCATCTATTAACAAGTTGCTATGTAGTGTGTTTGTTCACCTCTCATGAGCTGCAGAAAATCCTTGACTCAGAAGAAGGGCACTGTCAAACTGCCACTATTCAGGAGGAGGTTCAATCACAGACAGGCAAATTCAGGGTGCAAAAGTGAAAAAGAAAATTGGTTGTGCAACAGATCTGCTTCCCTACAAATCCACAATAGGAAGAACTGCACTTAAAAGTGTGGGATAAAAATAAATTATTTTATATTGGCTCTAGAAAGAGAGTCATGTTTTCTATAAGTAAAAGATAACATACTGAGTCAGAGATGCTTAAAAATTAATTTTAAAAAATGCTCATGTCTGATATCCATACTTTGAGCAATGCTGCATGGTATAAAATTTGCAAAATTCTCCCTCTTTTAAGCAGTGGAAAACCTAATTGAATAAAATAAAATAAAAATGAAACCCTGTGAATAATGGGAGAGAACTGGGTGCATTGCAAGGTAATCTGTAATAATGGGGAGCTGGCTATCAGGAAAACTTGCTTCTCTTCTCATTAAGGATTGTTCCCATTGAAGAATCATCAACAAGATCCTAAATGAGTCAAAAATCCCTGAAATGAATGTAAAAATGGGGGGGGGGTACCTAAAGCAATTTTACCCAAAATCTCAGTGTACCTGCTGCTGAGGGCAACACGTTTTCACATCCATTTCTAGAAAGTTCTTTGTTTCATGATGTTTGAAAGGCCAGGTAACATCATTGATCTGTTTATACTATTAAGAAGAAGGCTCTGACACACTGAATATATTAATTTGTATTTATATTTGTATCTGCACAGTCTCACAGACACATTCTTTCTCATATTCCAGGTTAATTACACCATTCTTTTATTCTCAGTGGGAAAAGCTAAGCAGAACACAAAAGCCCCCAAGAACCATTGTTGACTGCAAATGAAGTTTCTACCCAAGGGAGACCACTGGTCAGGTGGGAGAGAGAGGCAGAGCATAAACATAGAGAATGAAAGAATGAACAGATATCATCTCATTATTTCTCTCACATGTTTGAAATGGCAGTCCTTCAGCCAGGAGAACTGATCTTATCATAATATAACTTACACCTACTTCTCACAGAAATATAAATTGAAATGGTAAATCTATTTTTAGACTGTTTCACCCCAAACTTCAAGTCTGGACTCACATGAAAGCATTCCAGATCCCACCTGCTTTCTTTATTCATGAAGGGTTGTATATAAACATTATTAATAAATAAGTTTATCTATAGAAATACATTCTCTGATCACAGAAATTTAGCATGTCAAGTAGAAACATATAATTAAGAGCCAAAACATATCCACCCCAATTAGTTTCTACATTTGTACGTGGCAAAACTGGAACACCCATTTCATATATTTTTGGGGTGATGTTTTTCCTCACAGATCTAATGACTGGTGCTTTTCTATAGAATGATGCTGTATAATGATGGGCATTGCTTTGAGGGGACTCCTAGTGGGAGGGAATCTGGTATCAAGAAACAACCAAAACAAATGCCTGTGTTGAAGTTTCAGAGCAATTTTCACTCCCTTTTATTCATCCCAACTCAGAAAAGAATGAGTTAAACTTTCAGTCTAGTGCATATTAATCTCAGTATAGGTTAACATCTCACTATTTTGCTTGACAGCCCAGTTTTCTGTGTGCATGGAATTTATATTGTATTATTGAACATTGTGTCATTTGTGACTACTCCTGCTGTTTAGGCTGGCATAGTCCAGAAATGGCTTTACTGCCTCCTCAGTAAGGAGTGGGCTTGATGGAGAGATTGTGAAAGTCATACTAGTGGCTGGCATGTGAGAGGATTTGAGTCCTACTGTCAGTTGAGGCTTACTTCAGAATTCAGAATAGGGAAGGATGAAAAAATTGATTGGTCTGCTCTTCACAATGAAAATATTTTGTGTTTCAAATGTGATTGTGGATAAGAATGCAACTCACATGCTTCTCTAGATTTTGCAGCGCAGTTTCAATGAGAAAAAGCATATGCAAAAGATCCTTACCTGATTAAGATTTCAACTAAATACATCATGTGGATATAATAGAAGACAATGAAAAACATTGAAATAATTAAATCTATGTTAATGAAGCATCCTCATCGTCCCCCACATTATCCTCAATCTTAATTAATTCTATGAATCATCTTAAATAAAGTATTCTTTATTGCTTCCTTCACTTCTTTGTTCCTCAAACTGTACACAAGAGGATTGACCAGAGGGGTGAGCAAAGTATAGAATAGAGAGAATACTTTCTTCAACTCACTCAGATAACTCTTGTTTGGTAATACATAGACTATCATCAGGGAGCCATAGAAGCAAGCAACAATGGTCAGGTGAGAGGAACATGTAGAAAATGCTTTTTGTTTCCCAGTGGTGGATGGGATCCTTAAAATGCTCTTGATAATACAAACATAAGATGCCATGGTTATTAAAAGAGGGGGCAGAGTGCCTATGGAGGAGAAAATGAAGGCTGTCATTTCAGCCACTTTGGTGTCATCACAGGAAAGTCTTATCATTGGGGTGAAATCACAGAAGAAATGGTTTATTTTGTTGGCCTCACAGAAACTCAGGTGAGATACCAAGAATATCATGACATTGATAGGTAGTGACCCACTGATCCATGATCCAGCAATCAGCAGAAAGCAAATTCTTCCATTCATGAGTATTGCATAATGCAACGGCTTACATATTGCTAAGTAACGATCATAAGACATCACTGCCAGAAAGTAACATTCTGTAGTTGCAAGTAGGCCAAAGAAATATAGCTGTGCAAAACATCCATTAATAGAAATGGTTCTGTCTCCAGTCAGAAAACTAACCAACATCCTTGGCATGACAGTTGAGCTGTAACAAGTCTCCAGGCATGACAGGTTTCCCAGGAAGAAATACATGGGTGTGTGAAGATGCTGATCAAGAATCACTAGAATAATAATGAGGATGTTTCCAGCCATGGTCGCAAGGTAGATTGGTAGAAACAGGATGAAAAGTAGTATCGGTACATCATCACTATTGAAGTCCAGGAGAATAAATGCCACAGGGGCTGTCTGATTTCCTTCTTCTTGTTTCATGTTGAGGTGTATCTAAATAACAGCAGGTAGTGTTAACAAAGCTTTGCACTTGTAAAACTGATGCAGGAATTTCTTTAACTCAGCATATGGACAGGATGGTAGGCTGAGCAAACCACATTATATATAGGTTAAATAAACAATTCTTCTATATTATGAAGTTGACATTCAAATGGGCACGACGTGTAATTATTTGCTAAGACTGTAGTCCTGTCAATGCATAGAAACTTTGCAGGTGGGATCACATTAGAAGAGAAAAGTCTCCCTGTTTCTACTCAGCACCTATTGAGGGTGATTTCATTTCATTTATTTTACAAAAGAAACACTGCATTTCAATTGCATTCAGTCCTTTAACATTATGTGCAGTTAAAGCCCAAAGACAACAATCCAAATAAATTGATGTTTACATTTAAGGATGGGATTTGTGGAAAAATCTCAATGACCTTTGCTTTCAGTGTTAGTTTCACCAATAAATTATGTAACTCATTGGTTTCTCAGGGATATTTCTACCAAATATAGGTCACATACATTAGCCAGCAGAACAGATAAAGGGCTGCTTTCAAGCTCATGGTGAGGCAAAACGTATGTGAATGCTATGCATCAGCTGCTTCAATTTCTATGCTGGCAGCAACTAAAGTTAATAGTATGTTTGTATGGATAATTTCAATAAAGGAGCTTACATAGCTCATCTGTGCAAGTTCTGTTTTAAACAATACAGCAGCATGCAAGAGCTCACCAGTATCTAGACACACAAATCCATATGCACATTTAGAGGCATCTTAATTTCTAATATCATGCAGAATTGATCCCATTGGCAAGCAGTTGGCAACAAATAGAATGCAGTATGAAATAAAAGAGAGGGTGAAGTTATGCCAGTTGCGTGACCAGGCAGTGAAAGCCCCAGCCCCCAGGGATCATAAGGAAAGAATAAAGACTCTGATAATGTTATATGGAATTAAAATTAGGCTACAACTTTATTAAACTTCTGAATGTAGGAAGACCTTGGCTTAGGCTGTGGGCGTGTATCCCTCCAACCCCCCCAGCTGGGGGGAACTGGGGCTCATCAGGGTAAATGGGATATGGGGGTGCAGAAACATCATGAAAACTGACATTGGGTTCTACGGTTTTCAACTGGTTTTGCAGTTTGACCGACAATGGAGTAATACACCAATATTTGGGATGAATTAATTATTAACAGGAAATCAAGGTGAACATACATTGTTTTAGTACAGCCTGACAAACAAATAAGAACAAATGCTCAATAAATCCAACCCTGAATAAACTATATGCAAACAAATTAGGATGAATACTCAACAAATAGGTCATCTGGAGGTGTTCCAAGTAGTTTTTGAGTCTGTTGGTGAACAAGTATGCATTTTCAATCATTTAGGCTCTTTTATCAGACAATTCTTAAGTTTGATAGTGAGCACTCACACTTTACATTGTGGGTGCCCTTTGCAGGATTGCACATGGTTCTACAGTTCCCAGGGAACTTACTGGCATACACTGAAAGGTTGTCAGTAAACTACCCTGCGTGTGGTAATATGGGCTGGGCTGCCTGCTACACTTACGTCTCACAGAGCACCCCCATATCCCATTTACCCTGATGAGCCCCAGTTCCCCCCAGCTGGGGGGGTTGGAGGGATACACGCCCACAGCCTAAGCCAAGGTCTTCCTACATTCAGAAGTTTAATAAAGTTGTAGCCTACCTGTACCAGGTAGCAGGCATCATGTGCCTGGGTATGCAAATGACACCTGTTTTCTGTTAATAATCTTGTGTGGTAGCTGGAGTCCAAGGATTGAAAACTGTTGCCTTCCAGATATTGTTAGGTTCCAACTTTTGTCAGATCTAATAAGCATTGGTCAGGGGTTATTGGAGCTGTCACGCAGACACACCTGGAGGGACATAGATTTTCCTTCCCTGCTGTAAGCATCCAACACCCACACCAGAACCAGAGTGTTTGTTTAGCTACTAGTCAGCTACAGAAAAACTTCTTTGGTAAAATAAAATTATCTGGAAATAGCTATATAATTTACCAGTATTCTCATGACCTATTTATTGGATTTTTTGGTCATGTAAATATCACATTTGTTGCACTCTCAGCCAGATCACATAATTTTCTTCTTCATGTCTAAATAATTCAATGATAAGAAAGAAAAGGGGGGAACAACCTGCCATTTTAAGATGAGAGTTAAGACTATGGCATGTTGGCTCAAGTGCCACAGAATTGTGAAATCAGAAGCTAGGGTGGATGCCTCCATGAATGTATCCCATGACATTGCAATGTCACAAATATTGCTTGCTTACAACCAGCAAAGATCGCTGTTGCTGCCTTGGTCTTTCATTGCTAAACTACTTGGAACACCTCCAGATGACCTATTTGTTGAGTATTCATCCTAATTTGTTTGCATATAGTTTATTCAGGGTTGGATTTATTGAGCATTTGTTCTTATTTGTTTGTCAGGCTGTACTAAAACAATGTATGTTCACCTTGATTTCCTGTTAATAATTAATTCATCCCAAATATTGGTGTATTACTCCATTGTCAGTCAAACTGCAAAACCAGTTGAAAACCATAGAACCCAATGTCAGTTTTCATGATGTTTCTGCATCTTGAAAGTGAGCATTTCTGATTACATTTTCTCTGTGCATCCATTTAATGAATGAACAGCTACAAGGGCTTGTGTGTGTGTGTGTGCGCGCGCACGTATGTCTGTGTGTGTCTGTGTGACAGAGAGAGAGAGAGAGATAGAGAGAGACACAGAGAGAGAGAGAGCACTGGAAAGATGATAAACAAAATGTGAAAAAGAGAAATATGAAAACTGTAGTCAGTCGCTATGATTATTGCATGTCATTCCTGTGGCTGGAGTCAAGATTATGCCTGAGCATGATCTGCTGGCCAGTCTTGCTGTTATTGATGCCGCTGCAGTCTCACACCTCTCCTGCCTCTAGCATTGAGTCCCTAGTTCCTATGTTTGTGTGTCAGAGCAGTATGAGATATTACCTGTTTTCATCCTGATGCTGTGTCAAATAAAACTATTTAATTTAAACAGCTGAAATCTAAATGGGAATTGAAAAATAAATATAAAATAATACTTCACCCAGGCTGTGATCAGGTCACAAAGTGTGTTCAGGAATCCTGGAGCATGGAAATAGTTGGACACATAACATAATTTCTGTTGATCTTCATTAGTTGTATGTTAGGTAGAAGCCATTATATTAGCGAAACATCATTATATCCAACACTTCAAAGCTGCCTAGGTGTCTCTGACACCTTGACAATCTTGCCCTATACTGAAAATGTGGATGAATCTTTTGTGAGATCCCCCCCCCTGCATAATACAATTAATCTATAGATCATATATATATATCCAAACCAATTAATCAACGTGAAAAAAATCTCAGTAAGAAATGTAAAAGAAGAAGAAAACACTAAAGCCATAAGGGAAATTAATGACTACAAATTCCTAACAATCAATGACGGCAAGAAAAAATAGAAGACACTCAAGGGAGGGAGAGCATCAAGTGCACCCAAGATAATGAGGAAAAATGTATTACTGTGTATGCTTGGGGTGAGGGGGGGCATATGAATGAAAGAAAGAGATGTGGGGGGGGGGGAACAAGGGGATGCATACCCCTAAACATTTTGTGAATCTTTGTACTTTTGTCCATTTACTGCATTTATTTTTCCTGATTTGAACTATAAAATGAGAGAACTCCTAAACATTTTATTAAGGAGGGAAAAGCACTCATGAGGGGTTTCATGTAACTCACCCTGACAGCTTTCCTTGAAGGGGTAAGAGGGAATAAAATGGTCAATGAAAAAGGAATGGGGTAAGCAAAAAGCAAAAACTCACATGAGGAGTCCTCTAGCAATCCAGTAAAGCTCAGGTGGTTAGCAATGAAAGACCAAGGCAGCAACAGCGATCTTTGCTGGTTGTAAGCAAGCAATATTTGTGACATTGCAATGTCATGGGATACATTCATGGAGGCATCCACCCTAGCTTCTGATTTCACAATTCTGTGGCACTTGAGCCAACATGCCATAGTCTTAACTCTCATCTTAAAATGGCAGGTTGTTCCCCCCTTTTCTTTCTTATCATTGAATTATTTAGACATGAAGAAGAAAATTATGTGATCTGGCTGAGAGTGCAACAAATGTGATATTTACATGACCAAAAAATCCAATAAATAGGTCATGAGAATACTGGTAAATTATATAGCTATTTCCAGATAATTTTATTTTACCAAAGAAGTTTTTCTGTAGCTGACTAGTAGCTAAACAAACACTCTGGTTCTGGTGTGGGTGTTGGATGCTTACAGCAGGGAAGGAAAATCTATGTCCCTCCAGGTGTGTCTGCTCCAATAACCCCTGACCTATGCTTATTAGATCTGACAAAAGTTGGAACCTAACAATATCTGGAAGGCAACAGTTTTCAATCCTTGGACTCCAACTACCACACAAGATTATTAACAGAAAACAGGTGTCATTTGCATGCCCACGCACATGATGCCTGCTACCTGGTGCAGGGTCTCAGTATGAAATAAGATATAGGACATTGATGTTGGGTGGTAATTGTCAAAACTTTTATTGATTGCAGATGGAATAGGCTTTGGACAAAGTCATTGGGTATGTATCTGGGATCAAGCAGCCCGACTGCTGGTTGATAAGTAGGTGTAGAAAGGGGGGGTCACCTGCCAGGGCCACCTTTGAGAAGGTTGCTATGGCCTGTTGGCCCCTGTGTGGGCTCTCAGACAGAGACAGCCCCTCCCTGGCCCCTTTACCTGATCAGCTAAGTATACAACCCAATGCCTTAACCGCCAAAGTTGTGATGTTTTCTATGAGGTAGGTGAAAATCTACAGACCAGCCAATTTGGCTGCAGGAAAAATCCTCCCTGGCCCTGAATATGGTGACCACATATACCATAGCAAGGTCCACATTGTCCTGCCCACTCATCTTTGGACAGGACTACATACAGGCTATATACAAATGGGAGAGTGGGTGGTGAATCCTGTGGTAAGGTTCAAAAGGGGAGAGGCTCAGGGTGTGCCCCCCTGTTTAAGGCACTGCAACCCTGCCCATAGAGGTGACCTGACTGGCTAATATTTTTATCTCCCTGAATATCCCTGTGAGTGGTACTGTTAGCCACCCATCCTAGAAAAAAACCAAAAATAAATCAAAACCCAGTGACCCTGATTTCACTGCTCATGAATGGGAGAAAGAAATACAGGTGAGGTTCAACTTAACCCTAGATCATGGCATTGTTTATTATTGTTATGTTTTGATCAGCCTCTGCTTCCTCATTAATATTTCCTGTGGGATTAGAGTTTTGCTTAAGTCTAACAGGATGCCCCAGTGATTTTTCTCCTAATTTCCCTTCTTCCTTGGAGACTCTTGTGCCATTGATTATCATGCTTGCAGTTTAAACTCATCCTTACTGAAATTAATAGTCTGTAAATTAACAGGCCATGAGGCAGTTGATATTTAAAAGAATTGAAATCATTCCAAAAGATATTTATTTTTTTAGTAACGAACTCTGTTAAATGCTTTAAAGTGGCATGCTGCAATGCTGTGAGGAATCTAATTGGATGTCTTGTCAGCAAACCACAGACTTAATAACTTCTCCAACTGTAAAATCCCAGATTATGGGCAAAGTATAAGGTAGGATGAATAATGAAGGAAAAGATGAAAACTGAGACAGCAGTAATAATATTTATCTTTAATAAATGTTGGAATGGATGAAAATGCAGGACTGGGTCAGCACTGCTTTTAAAATTGTCCCATGTGACAAAAGCAGCAGGAGAAATGAGACATATCTAAAGAGGTTTATCATTGTTGGAAGTTAAAAGACAGGTGCAAAAATTAGACACCTTTAAGGTCAACTGGTTCTTTTTCTAGTGGGAGAATTAATCACATTCTTACTTTTTTAAATTTCCCATGGAAATCAAGAGGTCTTTGAACTAATGTATGATGATGCTTATGAGTCCTGCTCTTAAGATCCAGAGTAGGAGAAAGCAGGAGAGACTGGGAAGACCTGCATACAAGCTCCTATGTATGTAGCCCCATTTGCAGGGACAATATTTTTTGGTTATTTCTTCAGGTGGTGGTAATATGTGGAGCTTGTTTTGCTTTGCTTTGCTTTTAGAAGCATAGTTTAGCCTCCTCTCTCAAGAAAAAGTAGTGGCTCCTTTCTGAGTCTGGAGAGCTAACGTTTCTCCATAATGCCTCTTGTCTTTCAAGTAGAGATATTTCCCATTCTGCATCTGTAATGGAATTGTTTCAAACATGTTTTTAATACATTTATTCATTAATTAATTTTATTACTTATGTGTTTGTTGCCCTAGGTGCCTTTAGAAGGAAAGGTGGAATATCACAGCAGCAGCAACAACAACAACAACAGCTAAGCTGTAGCACACTGCAGAGAATGTGGCTGTGCATCAGAATGTTGTTGTGCATCAGTACCATTCACATCATTGAGTTTTAAGCATTTAACTGTGCTTAAGACTCATTGCTTTGATTGCTCTTCTGAATGGTGAAATTGAAGGCCAACCCATAATATTTGCAATATTGTGTTCCTCTCTTATTTGCACCAGATTACATGTCTGAATATGTTTTACCCAAAGATGCAACTTCTAAGCAGCACCGATAAGGAAAATCAACCTACCGGTAATGTGACCGAGTTTGTCCTTATAGGATTTAGTAATCTCCGAGAGCTGCAAATTCTTCTCTTCTTGCTTTTTCTGCTTTTCTACATGGTTACCTTGGTTGGGAACATTCTCATTGTCATGCTTGTTATAGCTGATAAACATCTTCATACCCCCATGTACTTCTTCCTTGGGAATTTTTCTGGCCTGGAGATCTGCTATAGTTCTACTATTCTGCCCAAGACTCTGGCCAGCCTTTTAACAGGTGACAGATCTATTCAGTTCAATCTCTGCTTTGTTCAGCACTATTTCTTTGCATCATTTGGGGCAGCTGAGTGCTATCTCTTATCTGTGATGTCCTATGATCGCTATTTAGCTATATGCCGACCCTTGCATTATGCAACCCATATGAATGGTAAGTTCTGTGTGAAGTTAGTTGGTGTCTCTTTCATCAGTGGATTTCTGGCTATTTCCATAACAATAATATTAGTGTCCAGGTTAGCTTTCTGTGGCCCCAATGAAATAAATCATTTCTTTTGTGATGTCTTTCCACTCATAGAATTGTCTTGCAGTGACACTAGTCTTTTGAGGATTTTGATATTCCTTGTTGCTTCTGTATTCACCATTCCTCCATTTTTGCTGACATTGATATCGTATGCTTCCATTATCACTGCCATATTGAGAATCAAGTCCACCAGTGGCAGACAAAAGGCCTTTTCTACTTGCTCATCTCATCTTATTGTGGTCACAATTTTCTATTCCACAATAGCCATTGTCTATGTGTTACCAAACACTGTCACACTGAGAGACCTTAACAAAGTATTCTCTGTTTTCTATGCTGTCCTGACTCCCATGATAAATCCACTTGTCTACAGCCTGAGAAACAAAGAAGTAAAGAAGGCACTGAAGAGACAGATCCGTCAGTTGCTTGTAGATACATAGCTCAAACAAGATGAATCCATATGTTTTCATGTACCAAATAGGAAATTGGATTTTATCAGACTGTATCACAATAAATAAACAAAAAAACAAAAAAACAAAAAAAACTGCTCAATTTCAAAACCAGTTTATCTTGACACATGGGAAACATTATCCCAATCTTTCATGTGAACGCAGATCTACTCACCAATCCAGCAGTAGGCGATGTTTGTGACCCAGTGCAAGGCTCTCCCATCATCCCACAGCCATGCCTTCCCATTGCCATGTCCCCAACAGCTGTCACGGTGGCCTCTGGGTTCCCACCAAACCCAGATTCAAATTCAGTCAATCTGCAGGGGCCGGGGGCTGGGGTAACAGGAGCAGACTATGCCAAGGGAAATTTCACTCTGGTCCGCTTGTATAAAAGGGGGCCAAAGCAATCAGTGGCATGAATCTACCAACTTATAATATGGTGATAAAGCATTCATGCTGAATTTACACATCATTTAATATTGACTAGTAATTAACATAGTGACTGTTGCAGAATTAATGAATTAAGCCATGTAGGCAAACAGTCAGCCAAATCTGAGTGCATCATCCGAGTCCTTTGCCTCTAGTGTTAGAATGCCTGCAAGGTAACATTTCATTCTCAATGATGGCAGCTTGGGGTTTGGATCCTGAACCCATCAAGGCCATGGCATTCCAAAGCGTAGAAGGGTTACATCCAGTGAAGTCAGCAGTCACTTATGAGTTCCCTGTGACCATTCCTTTCCAGGTACGCCCACCAAGCATGTATGGATCCTTGGCCACAGTATCTTACTTTTGGCTGGTGTTCACGCAGCTGCAAATCAATGGGGAAACACCTGAGCATCCACCCACAAGTCCGCGTATACTGGATGGGCCAAAGTGAGATATGTTGGGATTCCCTCATGTGAAAGATGCAGTGTCCATCTGGCTGAGTAGTCCCAGCCATACTGGGTAACTTCAAATCGATAAAAACATAGCAAAACATTGAAAGAGGGATTAGACAAAAAAATGGGATTAGACCCTCCCCTCCAGCATGGAATATTTGTTCATATACCCCTGGGTTTACAGCGGTATATAAATTCAATCAATCAATCAATATCAATCAACCAATAAAATACTGGATTTGATGGCTATATGCTAGTTTGCCTCTGAACATCAGTTACTTGGGTTAGGAGAAGAAGGATGCTACTGCACTTATGCCTTGCTTGTAGGCTTCCCATATTAATCTGGTAATTTGAATGCTGGACTCTGATCTCATTGACCTTGGCTCTCATTATCTTTTTAAGTAATCATACTGTTGCACCCCACCCCAATCTCTGAGCGATGCAAGACTCCAGGGGGGTTCCAAGTGGCTTGCCCAGGGTTTGTGTTTTCTTTTGGAAAATGAGGCATAGCAGAGACTGTGGTGTCATTTATGGTTCATTTATACATATATGTAGCCTGAGTCTAGCCTGATGGAGGGATTCACAGCATTGACACTCCAAGAGGGTCCTATTCCTCTCATAGCTGTAGCCCTGGATTCAAGCAGACATCAGACATCATGCTGCCTTTAAGCCTGCAGCTTTCCTTCTCAGTCACATCACAGCAAACTCCCATCCTAAATTTGAAATTTCTAACTCACCTTGCTCCTAATTCTCTCTACTCTAAGCTGTCTTTACCTGAAGAGTGAGGGACTCTACTCACTTGCCATCCCACAATGGGTCCCTCTGATCCACTGTTCTCTTTGTTACATTCATTAGAAGATGCAGATTCTTCCATACACAGCAAATTTCCTCTGGGGATTTCATATTTTCCCCTTGTGGTTCCAAGGGACTGTTGATGTTGCTGAATACTGTTTTAAAATAGGCATCTTATCCATAGCAAGAGCTATGCAAAGGAATATGTTTAAAAATAGGGAGCGAGCTGTTCTCTACAACAAACAATTGCTTTCAAGTCAGTTGTAGTTTTATATCTGTCATTTCCAGATATATAGTTTTTTGGGGGTGTTATTGGACTGGATCTATGAATTTGAAAGCAACTGGCTTTCCACATGGAAGAAAAACATGACAGTAAGTAAAACCAGTGTGTTAAATAGAAATTTTTACTTTTTGGACTGACTTCTACAGTGGAAGTGTGTGCAACATAAGTAGTGATTAAAGTGATCCACAATATTATTTATTTGGTACAGATGCAAGCTGGTGAAACCCCAGAACTGAAAAATCAAACAGCCATCAAGGAATTCATTCTGTTGGGATTCAGTCATCTTCAAAACATGAAAACTATTCTGCTACTGGTTTTTTTCCTGATCTACATCATGACCATGGCTGGGAATGTCCTCATAGTTGTGCTGGTTGTGACTGATCGACACCTTCACACTCCCATGTATTTCTTCTTGGGAAACTTATCTTGCTTGGAGTCCCTGTACACTTCAGCTATATTGCCTAGAATGCTGGCTAGCTTCCTGACTGGAGACAGGACTATTTCAGTCAATGGTTGTTTTGTGCAACATTATATTTTTGCATACCTGGCAGCTGTGGAGTGTTATCTCCTTTCTGCTATGTCCTATGATCGCTATTTAGCCATATGCAAACCTCTCCATTATGCATCCCTAATGGATGGCAAGTTATGCCTCCAAATGGCAGCTGGATCTTGGGTGACTGGCTTTCTCGCTAGTACAACAACAATCATATTTATGTCAAGGTTAGTCTTCTGTGGTCCTAATGAGATTGACCATTTCTTTTGTGACACTTTCCCAGTCATGAAGTTGTCTTGCAGTAACACAGTTCTTTTAAGAATACTGATTTTAATTTTTGTATCTATATTTACCCTTCCTCCATTTACACTAACCTTAATGTCATACATCTATATCATTACTGCCATTCTGAAGATCCCATCCATTACTGGAAGGCAAAAAGCCTTCTCCACCTGTTCCTCACACCTCACTGTGATAACCATTTTCTATGGCACAATAGCAGCTGCATATGCCTTACCAGACTCTGCCACCATGGGAGATGTGAACAAAGCCTTCTCTGTCTTTTACACAATCATAACACCTCTGATCAACCCTCTCATATACAGCCTAAGAAACAAGGATGTAAGGGAGTCTCTTCAGAGGTCTGCAGTTGTAGCATGGGTCAGAACTAGGGTAATTGATCATAAAAGAGGATTCTGCAGAATGTGTAAGCAAAGAGATAGGAAAATAATAAGAAGGAAAACAGAAAGTTCTCATGAAAACCATTAAAAATAAGTGTTTACCTATTATAGCACAATAGGGAAATCAATCCTATGGGGTTGGGAAGGTAGAATCTGGGGCAGAAGAACCACCAAATCCAAAATCCTACTGACTTTGTGCCAGTAAGGGTGGAAGGTGGGGTTGACTATGCAATGGTAATTGTAGCAGATATACGTAGCTGGTCTCCTTTTGTTTGGTTTCAGGGGTTTGTCTGATTTGGGAAAGGTGGCATTTGGGTCCAAACACCTGAAATGAAATAATAGGAGAGTAAGTGCAGCATTTAGTGATGTATGGAAGTGAGAGCTGGACCATCAAGAAGGCTGATCGCCGAAGAATTGATGCTTTTCAATTATGGTGCTGGAGAAGACTCTTGAGAGTCCCATGGACTGCAAGAAGATCAAACGTATCCATTCTGAAGGAAATCAGCCCTGAGTGCTCACTGGAAGGACAGATCATGAAGCTGAGGCGCCAATACTTTGGCCACCTCATGAGAAGAGAAGACTCCCTGGAAAAGACCCTGATGTTGGGAAAGATGGAGGGCACAAGGAGAAGTGGACGACAGAGGACAAGATGGTTGGACAGTGTTCTGGAAGCTACAAACATGAGCCTGACCAAACTGCGGGAGGCAGAGGAGAAAGGAGTGCCTGGCGTGCTCTGGTCCATGGGGTCACGAAGAGTCGGACACGACTAAACGACTAAACAACAACAAGTGCAACATTGTAAAAGGGTTTCCTTTTTTAGGGAATGGGTGTGAAGCAACATACCTATTTTCTTCTCTCTCTCCACTTCCCTCTTCCTCCTTCCCTCTAGTATTTGTAGTCATATTTAATATATAGGAATGTAAACATGAAATACCAATATAAATTAATAATCTCATATATTCATATGGAGACAATAAAATATGGTTTAAATAACATTAAGAATACTTATTCAGTGACCTTGTCTGCTATTATATTTACAGCGTAAAGGGCTGCATAATATCTTGGAATGATAGATTCCAAAAACTATCAAACACATTCTATTTTTCAATAAATTTGTTTCCCCCCTCCCCTCGTGTTTTAAAGTCAACATATTTGCTAGTAATTTTGGGGTCCTGGCATCAGCTGCAGAGCTTTGTTGGTTGCACTTTTTCTTTCTCAGGGTTGCTCTGATAAGTCCTTCCCCCCAAAAGATTTTATGGATAAATTTGCTGCCCTGGAAAAAGCACTGAAATGGCCACCCCAATTTGTTACCTGCAAATGAAGGTGAATTCGATGGCAGGATTTATTCAGTGTTTGTACTCCAGAAACTATAATATCTATAGGTTAAGTTGCATTTTTAATAAGTTTATGAAAAATGGTACTGAACTTCAGAGTTGTACTGTGTGGGAGCCCTCATTAAGCAGTAATTATGGAAACTTTTTTTCTTTTAGTAAGATTTCAATTTATTCTCCACCCAAGCAAACCATGTGTGTTCTCCCATCCGCCACAAAAGCCTATGAGTGACTCTTGTGTGTATTTCAAGTATAAAGTCTAAGAGTTGTTGCAAGGAGAATCCCTGATCTGGACCTTGTGCAGAATAGAAATGCTACAAAATAAACTGCAAAAATAAACTAACACATTGTTCTTCAACAACTAGCAATGCGGCCCAGTCTTCTTTAAGTTCTTCATACAGTCCAAGGTCTAGCCTCTCACTGCTCCCAGAGAGAGATCCATACATGCAACTTGTTTGTTCATAACGCTGAGCTGACTGACTTCTTCTCCTGCTGTGAAAATAAAGTGATCTCCAATTCCAAGAGATGGGGCATCAATTAAATTAGACTGGAAAGAAACCTTCACCCGTCCATGCTTCATCACCTACCTAATGCAAACCTCTTCACAGCATTTCAAATACAATGAATACAAACATAAAATTTTATGAACAATAAACTTAAGTTTTTAACATGACACACTGCCCAATGGACTCTGGGTGCATCAGCATGCTATCTTGACCCTTATGAGTGGCGGGGCCTATGGAATTATTTCATTCTACTCTGCACCAAGCCAGGCCTTTTTGCTTTTTGAAGTACTGTATGTTTAAGGAAGTTTTTAAGGCTATCTGTCAAGTACAATTTAGTTGAGATTCCTGCATTGCAGGGGGTTGGACTAGATGAGCCCTGAGGGCCCTTCCAACTCTACAATTCTATAATTCTAAATGGCTGTTGTAACGTTAAGCACATAATGCTCAGAAAAAACATGCAGTGGAAATATAGCTAACATAGGACAGTTTTTTTAAAAAATGGTTAGCCTTGCCTTCTCCATCCTGCTAACCGCCAGTTGCTCTGGACAACAATTCTTTTCAGCCGACATGTCCCTTGGTCAGGGGTGATAGGAATTATAGTTCAAATCATCTGGAAGGTATCAGGTTGAGAAATGCTGGTTAGGCCATGTGGCTCTATTGGGCTCTGGCAATTCCTCTGACTTGAGGAACTACATCTATCCATGTGTATGAATCATAGGGATTAGCTGATTCAAGGAGCAATTTATGACTGGGCATTGGGATATATAGCCCCAGGCCTCTGCAGAGATGGGGGGCAGTCAGGTACCCTTGCCCTGCACCTTGGAGAGCTAAGCCATATGAAGGCCCCTGCCAGGGACCAGTTGCATGTTTGAGTATAGAACTTTATTCTAATTTCTTCTAATTATTCTAAACCGACCATGGGCTTAAGACAAGCCTGTTTGGTCTCAGTCAAAATTCCAACCTTGTTCACTGGCCTCTTGGTCAAGCAGTTTTATATTTCACACAGGGGCAGGGAATGGCATATCCAAATTAAGCCAGGTAAGGGATTTAATTTAAGGAAGGAGTGGGGAAAATTAAGGTCTGGGAGCCAAATATTGCCTTCCAGGCCTCTCTGTTTTGCATTTGGTACCCACCACACTCAACTCCTCTTTTGCCAGGCCACATTCCTCACACTCCTTGTGTATTTTTTGCAATACAGTGGTACCTCAGGTTACAGATGCTTCAGGTTACAGACTAACTCAGAAATAGTACCTCGGGTTAAGGACTTTGCTTCAGGATGAGAACAGAAATTGCGCGGCGGCAGTGCTGCAGCAGCAGGAGGCCCCATTAGCTAAAGTGGTACCTCAGGTTAAGAACAGACCTCCAGAATGAATTAAGTTCTTAACCCGAGGTACCACTGTATCCTTGGATATTCCCTGCCTTGCTGGAATGTGTCCTTGCACTCTAATGACACCTGCTTGTTCAGATGGATGGTGGAGATGGGTGTGAGAGTTTGTGTATCCACTAGGCTACTGTATAAACATAAAATCCATCTCTCCACCCTCTTTTTGCTTCTGACTCTATCTACCACTGCCATGTGCCCCCTCCCTGTTTGCCAGAATTGAAGATTGCCCACTCCTGAATTAAGATTCTCAGCAGACATCATTAAAGAAAATAAATTTATATATTGCTGATTGCTCCCTGTCCTGTAAATTCCCCTTGGGTGCAGAATGCACTAGTAATAAGGAGGGACATCTTGTAATAATCACTATACCAAGGAGAAGCTAATCTTAATGTATAAAAGGCAATTCACATTCAAAAGATTCTTTCAGAAGTGATAGGTTCCTTTCTGTATTTTCTCCAGTAATATAATAATAATGAATATGGTTCTGTTAGCATCTGCCTAGAAATATATATTTGGACCTTGTGATCCAGATTAAGTAGAGTTGTCTCCCTTTGTCTGTTTAGAGAGACATGAAGGTGGAAAGGAACCTGGCCACATTTAGGAGGTTTCAATTAACACGTTTCTTGATATTTTGACTTTCAGTGTCACCCACATTTTTTTCTTCAGACTAAGTACTGCCATATATTAAATGAAAGAACAACAGAAGAATCACAAAGGAGATATTAGATAGTATGGGTAAGACTATCCAACATGACAAAACAAATTCTATAGATGAAGAACTTCTAATGAAATTATGTGTTGGTTGCTGAAACGTTGGACAAAATTAACCTATGTGAATCAGTCATGACTACCCAATTAAAGGTATGTGGCCTTTTACTCTCTTTTGAAATATATAAAATGCATGCAATATAGTACTTAACAATGCTTAGAATTACAAGGGTGCAAGGCTGCTGGAGGTGTGAGTTAGATGGAGAAATGGAAATTTGGCAGGTTGGATTTCTAATGCAGATATTGTAGTTCCATTAGGTGGAAACAGGAAACCCACATTCCATTTGAGAAATGAAATTATCATTGTTGGAACAATAAACTCTTGCAAAAACTAGCCAGGTTAAAAGTTGATGCAGCTGAACAATTATCATATGGAGAACAAAAGAAATGTGCTCCTTTTGAAGTGTTAAGATCCAAGATAAAAAAAAACATTCAATTTTGCCATGAACTTGTTTCTTTTTTACAGGTGCAGTTATATGAAAATAAAGAACAGCTAAATCATACACATGTAACTGAATTTATTCTTCTGGGCTTTGGAGATCACCACCAGCTACTGCTGATTCTTCTTTTCCTTTTGTTCCTTTTTATCTACATTGTGACGATGGCTGGGAACATCCTCATCATTTTACTAGTTGCCACTGACCGACACCTTCACACCCCAATGTACTTCTTCCTTGGGAACCTCTCATGCTTGGAGACCTTCTGCAGCTCAAACATCTTGCCAAGAATGTTATCCAGTTTCCTTACGGGAAGGAAAGTGATTTCAGTCAATGCATGTTTTGTGCAACATTACTTCTTTGGTTTTTTTGGAGGTGTGGAATGCTACTTATTATCAGCAATGTCCTATGACCGGTACTTAGCTATATGTAAACCTCTCCATTATGTCACCATGATGAATGGCAAATTGTGTTTCCAACTCATAGTCAGCTCTTGGTTTAGTGGTTTTCTGTCAATTACTATGACAACGATTATCATGTCCAAGTTAGTTTTCTGCGGTGACAATAAAATCGACCATTTCTTTTGTGACACCTTCCCCATCATAGAACTATTTTGTGGTGACACTAGCACGTTAAAGTGGTATATATATGTTTTATGCTCTGTATTCACCTTTCCCCCATCTATATTGACCTTCACATCATATACTTTCATAATTATAGCCATAATGAAAATCCCTTCTGCAACCGGAAAACAAAAAGCATTTTCTACCTGTTCCTCTCATCTCTTGGTAGTTACAATTTTCTATGGCACACTGATGGCTGTCTATGTGATTCCGAACACTGACAGACTGAATGCCCTTCACAAAGTCTTCTCTATCTGTTATACCATCCTGACTCCCATGATCAATCCCATCATATATAGTTTAAGAAATAAAGAAGTAAAGGAAGCGGTGAGGAGACATATCTCATTCCTAGTAGTGCAAAATGAGAAGAAAAGACAGACTTAAGATTTGCTAAAGGTGTTGCTTTCTCAAAAGTGACTTCCAATTTGATAGCATCACTAAACATATATGCTTTCATTTTTATAGATAAATGTGCTCCTTTTTTGTGCGCATTAGAACAGCACACACACACACACACAACACACTGAATGTGGAATGCCAGAATCTGGACTAGTTCCATCCCAAATTTAGCAAATTTCTAGCCTCCTTCCACAGGCTGAATCTGGCTAGAGAACCACAGAAATACCTGGGTAGACCTTGCTCTATATTTTCAGTCAGGAGAGAGGTACAAGTTTATAAGAAACTACATTTTCTTTCCCAGGAATCATGCATCTCACACACACAACTAAACCTTGATGCTTTCACTTGGTTACTGTTAGATCAGAATTGTATGTGGGATTTTTCTAATCTTTTATTCATTACCTTTTATCCTCCTGTTTTACCTTTCATTTTTGTCTTTTCCTCTCCCTCTCTCCCCTTGACCCCAAATCCTCTCCTGTCCTGGGAACTCAAGGTCTCTAACTTTTGCAATATTCCTACAAGACGCAGAGCTTTTTATATATGTGAAGTACATTTGTAATTGCTATGTAATCATATTGTATCAATGTTGTTGATGATGACAATGATAACAATAGTACAGTAGTCACTCAATCATTTAATATTGATTAAGAACATGTATCTTGTTTTGATCACAATTTGTATTTGTATTTTTGCAACAAGTTCACCTTTGGTGGGAATTAAGACTAATTTTTTTGGTGGGGTGTGCATGTGTGGTTTACCTTTTGTAGTTGTGGTATATATTTATCTTGGATTTAATGTTTTGTTGAGTATTGTGTGATAATTTTGTGTATTAATTTAGACTATTGGTGGCATTGAACAGGGGAAAATTAGCAACTTAAAAAAAATACAGGGCTGAAATGTACATCTTGCAGACTGAGGTGTCTGAAAACAGATATGTTTTGCTTCCTTCCTGAAGAGATACAAAAATAGAGCAGACTTTTGTATCTCTTCGGGGAGATTCCACATCCACAGAGTAAATGTGGAAATGAATTATAATGATATCATAACTTCAGATGATGTTGGCACATGGAACAAGGACTGGAGAATGTAAACAACAGTTGGGTGTATCTGGGTAGAGGCAATCTGTCAGTTGTTTTAGTTTGGTTTGACCTGTATCAAGCTTAAAACAAAAGAATTTACCACAGTTCACCTAGTTCTTCGGGGTGAAATTAGATGTCTATCTACCTTTCAATTACTGAAGCACCTGGGTAAATTCCCTCATGCCCCATATTCAGCTGAGGATCATCAGAATTATAGCAATGAAGGGATGTATTAAGAAAAAATGTTGCAGTGAAAGTGGCTAGGAGTACTTAAGTGAAGCTATAAATAAGACCACCCTTTGGCCTGACCTGACATTTCTACCTCAGATACCTAACTCCTAAGTGAGATTGTATTGTTTTATAAGCAAGATGGTTTATATTGAGATTATCTAGTTCATGCGTGGAATATGTTTTTCTAGCCTTCTCAAATCACTTCTTGACAAAATTCTTTGCATGTTCCATCTGGACCTCTGAGTTGGTCTTGAAATTTTATTTTTGGTGAAGCAGGTGGCAGCACAGAGGTATAAGGCACCTCTGAAAAAATATCCACTCATTTTAACCCTCCACCCTTTTCAAAATTCCTTGAATATTTCGCAGGAACCACCAAATTCTTCTCAAACACCTTTCCCATTTGTGTCCAATTCAGAAGGCAGATAGAGAGATAGATTGGAATGTATCTTCATCTGGAGGTTTTCTTCTATTACTTAATTCCTCAGTCTAGGCATGCATCAAAAATCCTTGTTCTTCCTCTCTCTTATTCAGTCAATCCTTTTTTTAAAGGCCTTACTTTCTTATCATAGCCCTGGGATACATGTGAAGGAAACATGCCCTGGCAGACCTTGTTCTGAAATGTTCATGATGCTCTCTCTGGTATTCCTTTCACTGCTGTTTCCAAATGTGGTAGGGAAGGAAACCTACTTTAAGTGTATACTTGAACACCGCTACCCAGAGGGGTACCATAAAGATGGGGATTTCATTATTGGTGCACTTGTATCTCAGTTCCTTACATGGGAAAAGCTAGAGAGATTTGATATTCAGCCTCCTCTTGCTTATTCATTAGATCCATAGTAAGTCATTCTTCTTCCTTTAAATGTGTTAAAGCTGTTTCAAATACGTTGTGAAATGCTTCTTATAAAAAGTTCATTTATTTCAATAAAGATGAATCCCTGTAAGGTGTGTGTGTGTGTGTGTGTGTGTGTGTGTTTGGTGGGTATACAGACATGGTTCTTCATAATCTTCACACAGACTTGAATACATATACAAAAATATTTAAATAAGGGCTAAACTGGGAAGAATTATTTTTTTTTAATCTTCAGCAATTACATATATTTTCCCCAAACTACTCAATGATCACTCCAAACCAAGCTGGTATTTCTGTCCATTCCACACATTACGCAGAAGTAAACCTTGGTTTGCGTGTGAATGTTTACTCAACAGCTGCCAACAGTTGTGATTTCAATGGGGTGTGCTTATGATTCAGTTCTTTGCATTTTGTTATGATTACTGCATTTTTTATAAGTGGTTTCTTGCAATTACTCTCGAAATTAAATTTTGCAGTGTGTGTGCATGTGTGGTGGTAATGGAATACTGCATCTTCTGTGCATTTACGGAATTAATTCTCATTGCAGTCCCTTGACTCGCAATTATCAACATGTTCTTGCCTTGGTCTATGCAGTAGAGGAGATAAACAAGAACCCCAATCTGCTACCCAACATGACTCTGGGATTTCACACCCATGAAAACTATTTCAATGCAAGGAAAACATATGAATGTTCATTAAGCATCCTTTCAGGAAGAGGCAGAGCAGTTCCCAACTACACCTGCTGGAAACAGAACAACTTAATAGCTGTTATTGGAGGGCTAAAGTCCATGTCATCCATTCAGATGTCAACTATCTTAGGTTTATACAAGATACCACAGGTGTGTATATTGGGAGAGACTTTCATGATAGAACATTCAGACATCCAGATCTTCTTTTGGCGTATTATTTATCTCTAGCGATATTAGACAGTTTATATGTGAGTACGCTTTCACCACCAATAGGAAGGATGTTGGGATGTAAATTAATACGGAAATGTGTGATACTTTGTTTGTGACTCTCAGTGAAAAGGTTACTTGTCTTCTTTCCCCCTCATTTTAGATCAGCTATGGATCATCTGATGAAGTATTGAGAAGTAAAACCCTTTTCCCATTTTTCTACCGGACTGTCCCAAATGAAGGTCTTCAGACCTTAGGAATAACCAAATTAGTTTTGCACTTTGGTTGGACCTGGGTTGGCCTCATAGCATCTTATAATGATCAAGGTGAAACCTTTGTCCTGAACTTGAAGAAGGAATTTGTCCAAAAGGGCGTATGCATTGAATTTACAGAAATGCTTCCAAAAATGCTTGATAATACTATGCATGTAAAAAATAAAATAATTAAGTCATCCTCCAGTATCATTGTGGTATATGGAGATACAGATTTCCTCATCTGGGTAAAGATAACTATTGAAAGTTCTGCAGTTTCAGGGAAGGTTTTAATCATCACATCCCAATGGGACTTCCTATCTAGTGTCTCTTATCTGCATATGGGATTTTCTTCCTTCAGTGGCACCTTGTCATTTGCTCTCCATAAACATGAAATTGTGGGATTTCGCCATTTTCTTCAGAACATGACCCTCAGCAAATACCCAGATGATGTCTTTCTGCCACATTTTTGGGGGGCTGCATTCAGCTGTTTCATTCCATCCCTAGATTCAGGCAGCATGTTTTGGCAACTGTGTACTGGAAATGAAAGGATTAAGTATTTGCCTAAGTACAAATTTGATTTGCAAACATTGGACTTGAGCTACAATATATACAAAGCTGTTTATGCTATCGCAAAATCTTTACATGAAATGTATTCATCCAGATACATCACAACAAAGCTGGAGAACAGATCAAGACCAAAGATGCATAAAATTAAACCATGGAAGGTAGTAAGAATATTTACTTTCTACTTATTTAAGGTTATGAGCAATTGCTGCTAGCTTCTGTTTCCACTAAAGAAAAGTATGTCTCAGGATGGATCTATGTTAACAAAGGAATATTATTATTCAAGGTTTCCATTTCCTGAGAAATTGAAAGATGAATGACAGCAATGATGGTCTCCAGCTTAAAGAAGGGACAACCAAATTTTCAGTTTTCCAAAAACCCGCCTGTTCCCACCAATGAAACAATTCAGTTGCAGTTATTGTTGCCACTTTCCACTACTTGCTTTAGTGTGTTCTTGTTAGTCAGATTACTATTGTTCTTCAAACTGTTTTTCCAGTGGCGGCAATCGTGGCTCTGCGTGGCCATGGGAAAACCAGGGGTTCTCACCTGCATGACCACCAGCAGCAATAACAGCTTTTACCAGTAGCAGGGACTTCTGGGACATCTCTCCAAACTTAAGATTGGCCAATAGTGATTGTGGTTTGGGAGATGAACCTTAGGGAGCTAGTCTCCACTCAGATCCATCTCTGTTGCATAAATTCTTGCTGTGCTTTGAGTGGCCAGCACAGTCAACACATTCACTCTGTATCTTTTGGCCCTGCCCAAAGGCTAGTAGAGAGTGCTCCAGCACAGCCTTGCTGTGGAATTAATCAGTTGCTGTATTAAGGGCCAGGGAGGAATTTGCCTGCAGACAAATTGAGCCTGTCTGGAGTTTTTGCCTACCTCATAGCAACAGTCACAACTTTTGGCAGAAAAGGCATTGGGTTGTGTCAGTGAAGCTCAGATGCTGACAGGAGAAGAAGAACCAGGCATAGAAAGAGAACAGTTAACAGCAGAAGACAGAGAGGAGGGGGAGAGCAGCTGTAATCTGAGCTCTGAACAAAGGGGAGACAAAAGACAGGGCCAAAGTGACAGGCGGCTGTGTGAGAGCTCCAATAGTGAGTTAGATGTTGGAATGCAGGAAGCATTCTCTCCCAAATCTCCTAGGATCTCAAAAGTGGCTGAGATGTGCGAAAGATACTGGAAAAGAAGGTGGGGGCTTTCGTGCTGGGGAAGGGGGAGGAGCTCAGTCTGGGCAACTCCATCTTCTGGGGAGGATGGTGAGTGGAGGAGCTCCATCCTATTTTGTTGTTTTAGCAATAAATCTGAAATAATTAACAGCCAGAGTCGTCTCGCATTTGTGGGAGAGGCCAAGCCATAACAGGTTGGATCCTTAGTCAAAACTGCAACAAAATGTTAAGGGTACTCTGGTAAAGGGGTCCATGAGAAAAGTTTTGATGATTAGCCCCCAGATGGGGGCTAATGGGACATAAAACATCCCAAATCATGGCCTGCAATATTACTCTGTCCATGTGTTTCAATTAACTGGAGAGATCATGCTCATGGTCCCACAAGTGGGGGTGGCTCCTTGAGTGATAACAAAAGACAGGGCCTTTCCAGCAGTGGCCCTCGGTCTCTGGAATTCCATCCTTGAGGAAATATGGCTAGCCTATCATTGGTGGCATTTAGAAGCCAGTTAAAGTTTTATCCATTTGCTTGGGCCTTTAAGACCCAGTAGTTGAAAATGCTTGAAAACTTTTTCCAAGTTTGTGTTTTTGGAGTCTTAATGGTGTTATGAATGCTTTGTGATGATGTTTTTAATTACATTGTTCCCAACTTGGAGGACTTGCAGTATACACATAAAAGCAAATCATGCATAAAAATAAAACTATTACCCTTACTTCCCATTACAAAAACACACACCAAAAGAACCACATTGTCTTCAAAAATGACTTTAAAAATAACAATAGCTTGCATCCAGACTAAATTAGTTAGTCCCACCGAAATCAATAAGAATTAACATTAGTCATGATTAAAATCTCACATTGAAATCAATAAGAAATCAATAAGAATTAACATTAGTCATGATTAAAATCTCACATTGATTTCATATTGACTCAAGTTTGGGTGTAATCCAATATTTGTCTTCCACATTTGAAATTAACCAAACAATTACTTTGGCTTGCCAGGCAACTTGGTTCAACAGCTGTGGATCCATTACCGTGAAAGCCCTGCTCTGAGCACAAGAAGAGTCCACGTCTAAAAATGAAAGTGCCCAGAGTCAGGCTTCTGCAGCAAAGTTCATAACTTTAACTCCAAGCATGTATACATAGGATGTCTGTACAGGTCTAATGTTTTTATTATTTGGGATATGAATGCAAAAAATGCTATTGCAGTATATTAAAAAATGTTGCTTGCATTTGAGCAAAAAATATTGACCATTGTGCATTTCCTTCTTTTAATTGATCATGCTATGCAGCTGCATCCTTTTCTGAAGGAAGTCAGATATCATATTACTTCAACAGATGATGTCTTTTTTGATGAGAGTGGGGAATCAACATCTGGATATGACATTCTCAATTGGTTTACCCTACCAAACGATACATTAATTAACAGGAAAGTTGGTAGAGTCTACATGCGCCATCCATCAATTGAACCATTTTTCTTTATAAATTCAACAAGAATTGTTTGGCAAAAGAATTTCAAGAAAGTAAGAATTGCTATGGGGTTGTTGTTGTGGTTTGTTTTGTTTTGTTTTTTATTTTAATCGCTGATAATTAATATAATATACTACTATGCACTAGCAATTTCTCCCCCTACCACACTAAGTAGTAATTTCATATATCTTTACATCTTTTAAATTGAATGCAATTGTAGATGAGGATCAGAAAATCTGTCTATTTCTGCTCCATCATACTTTTGCATTTCTTTAAAATATATTCGCTCAAAATATGTATTTAAATATGGGAAAAGTATACACCTGCCCCATACTTTCTGTCTTGACTGACGTGAATCAGCAGGGCTTGGAGTCAGGAACATGGAGTCAGGAAGATGGGAGAAGGAGACACTGCATCTCCTTTTCTCCCTCACAACCGCATGTTTAATTAGGTTTTCAAGCCTATTTAAGCATTAGGGCTCCCCCTGTTTCACTTGGGGGCTTGGTTCCAGGATAAATCAGGGCTGATAGGAAGCCCTGGATCAGCCCCAAAATCAGAATGGGAGTCCTGTGTGCAGCTTCAATAAATACACATTGCATTTGACCCATGGAAATGTCCACAAATATACAGATTCCCAGTAAAGTACAAAAGAATAAAAAAAAACATTTGAAGCCTTCATTTGAGCCATTTATTTTGTTTTCCCAGATATATAAAGTTTCCTTATATTCACAAAAAACATATGGTCTTTCAGTAATCTCTTTCACATGCTGACATGAACCATTGTTTTCCCCCATCATTTTTGTGAATCTCTATTCTATTTTTCCCTATATAAATAAAACATATTTTTATTAAAGATTTCTTGGTTTACAGAAGTATGTGCAATGTCTCTTTTTTCAAGTTACATTTTCTACAGATCAGTTTCATTTGTTGAGACATTAGTGTTACCTTAGGAAGAAAAGGGGGAAAGAGGTGGAGAGAGGAATGGTGAGTGGGGGTGGGGTTGGGTGGCAATGTTTCTATTACATATGCGTGAGGTTTTGTGTCAGCATTGCTTGTGTGGGTTCTCTTTACTATTCCCTTGTGTTCCTTTGGTTGTGAACTTCGTTTTCATGTTGTTTTAGGTTCCCCAATCTATCTGCACCAAGAGCTGCCTTGAAGGTCAGCATAAGATAGCCATTGAAGGGAATCCTGTCTGTTGCTTTGCTTGTTCTCCATGCCCAGAAGGAACATTTTCTAACTACACAAGTAAGAGCTATGGAGAGATCATGTCTTGCAAAAACCTGGAATATAGTCAATGTCCTGTGAATTTCAGACCCACACATATAGCTCTGAAAAATCAGAAGGGACTTTGTTCTTTGCAAATGCTCTGTATGCAAATACTCTATTACATGTAAAGAAGGGTGTTTTTGTTTGTTTGTTTTTTTACAATTCATTCATTTTATCAGAAGGCATCTTCATAACCTATTTGATTAGAAAGAAGTGATCTCAGAATTTTATCTAGCCCAGCCTTCCCCAACCTCTTGCCCTCCAAATGTTCTAAACTATAGCACCCATCACTCCCAGCCACGATGATCCAAAACATTGGGAGGGCATGAGGTTGGGGAAGGGTGATCTAGTTAGTGAGTATAGGCCTTAAGATAGTTGAAAGTGAGTTAGAGACATAGTTTCATGTCAGGCATAAAATCATGTATTTTGACTCACTGTTTCTGTTTTTGATGCAATGGAAAAGCCCAGCAAAACTGTTTACTTGATGTGACAGTGAAATGAGTGTGGTACAAACTGCATGGGAAAAAAATTAATACTACCTTCAATGTCTAGCGGAGAGGACACCTATGATGTTTCTACAGCCTGATTAAACAAACAAGTGCATATATTTTGCTGTATTAATCTCAGTGGAATCAATATACTGGTTTATCTTAAATTTAAGTCCTACAGAGTTTAGTTGCTTGTGGTTCATTCTCTAATGCAGGGAGGGCCAACAAAAGACCAATACATGACCCAGCATACTTCTACTGCAGAAACATGGGGGTGGTTGAAACAAGAGCTCTGACCACTGAACCCCAGAGGGGACTTGTAGGTGCAGGAGAGATCAGAAGAAGCCCCATGCTGCCAAACTCACACATGATGACATTTTTTTTAAAAAGGATGCTGGCACCAATGCCACTGCTATTACTAAGATAAGCAGATCCCCCTCATCTGAACAGATGAGCTTACTTTCCAACCTAAGGGAGATGGAGCTCAGTTTGAATCCCAAACCTGGGCAAACAGTTTGAAACTACAGGAGGGAGACACATGCACCTTTAGATATATTATCAAACTATCAGTTTGCATGCCATGTCAGTTTCTGAGTCTAAAATGGATTGTCTTTGCATCACTTCAGTTGGACGTCCTGGCTGCAAAGCATTCCCCCCTCAAATTTAATGTTTCTTCCTTTCATTCAGATGCAGATCGTTGTGAGAAATGCCCAGAAGATCAGTACCCAAATCCAGATAAAACAAACTGCATTCCAAAGTCAGTCACATTTTTGTCATTTCATGAGCCTTTGGGGATTGGTTTGGCTGGGACAGCTGGTTCCCTTTTTCTTATCACAATTTTGGTGCTAGGGGTTTTTATTAAGAACCAGGATACTCCCATTGTAAAAGCCAACAATCGGAATCTTACCTACACCCTTCTCATTACCCTGATGCTCTGCTTTCTTTGTTCCTTCCTATTTATCGGTCAGCCTGGAAAAGTGACTTGCCTTCTCCGACAAACTACTTTTGGGATTATATTTTCTGCCTCTATTTCTTGTGTCCTGGCAAAGACTGTCACTGTTGTTCTGGCTTTCATGGCCACTAAGCCTGGAAATAAGATTAGGAAATGGAATGGAACAAAATTGACAAACTCCATCACTCTTTTCTGTACCCTTACTCAAGTTATCATCTGTATTGCCTGGCTTAAATCCTCTCCTCCATTCCCTGATTTTGACTTTGAATCTGAGGCTAATCACATAGTGATCCAGTGTAATGAAGGAGCTGCCCCTATGTTCTACACAGTCTTTGGTTACATGGCCTTTCTTGCTATTGTAAGCTTCTCTGTAGCTTTTCTAGCCAGGAAGCTGCCAGACATTTTCAACGAAGCCAAGTTCATCACCTTCAGCATGCTGATTTTTTGCAGCATTTGGATCTCATTTATTCCCACATATTTCAGCACTAAAGGGAAGTTTATGGTGGCTGTAGAGGTCTTCTCCATTTTAGCCTCCAGTGCAGGCTTGCTGGGGTGCATCTTCTTCCCCAAAGTCTACATTATTGTCATGAGGCCTGACCAGAACACCAAAAGGAAGTTACTAAAGAAATCAAATGCTGGAACAAATAAATGAGTTATAAGAATAAAAGACTCTTTTGCTCTTAAATTCCTAGCAAGGAAAGAATGACTCTTGGAAAACATGTCCAAAAAAAATCATCCCCTTCCATGGGGAAATTTTCTCTTTGCAAATGTGTAAGAGGATTTTGAGAGAGGGGAGACATTTTTGAGGAAAATAATGTGGTGGATGCCTTACCTTAGTTTAAACAAAGTGGGATAATCTTTATGTTCTTTTTGCACATGTAGTGTCTCTGAGTTAGTATGAGGCTTGTACACCCTCCCCACCATGTTTCCAGTTCCAGAATTCCCATGGGTATTCTTTTCTGGGAAATGTGGGTGGGAGGCCTCTTTATAGTTTAAAAGGCCTCATGGTTAGTGAAGCTCTCTATAGCCTTCCACCTTTCCTAGAATTCCCAAAGGGGGGGAGGAGACATCATTATGTGCCATTATTCCCACAGTCATTCGGATCAAGTAGTGCAGTAGAGTGCAGCCCCCAACCACCCAAATGCTTCTTCTTATTTTTGAGCAAAGGAAAAGAATATGCAAAACCACTTAATCTAATGACAAAGGTGTCTTTGTCATTTTCAGAAATGTATCCCATTCACCTACCATTTCTTGCCAAAAAGAAAAGCCGGACTAATATTTCTGGTGAAAACTATTGTGAAGGTAAGTAAGGCCATAGAGAGGATGCATAACAAAAACAACTTTAATACAAATTGTTATGAAGTAAGAAACAACTGACAGAAGCACACAGTGCCTGAGAGATGATACAGGTAGTTCCTGGTCAATAGAAGAAGAAGAAGAAGAAGAAGAAGAAGAAGAAGAAGAAGAAGAAGAAGAAGAAGTTGTGGGCAAACATATCAGATGACACAGCGATTCTTCCAAAGCAGCTCTTTATTTGAAAGCTGGAACAGAACTCACTGAGGAGCTCAGTCAGCCTGCTTATATAGAGCTCCAGAATAATTGTAACTGTTGCAACTTTCTAAAACTATCCAATCACAGAAGGTCACTTTTCGATCCTTCATTTGCATACAAACTATCCAATCACTGAACGTTACTTTCGATCCTTCATTTGCATAACTATCTACAGTATCCCCCTGCTGGCCCAGGGTGAGAACATCAGTACATAACAAATAATTTATACCCCACCCATCTGGCTGGGTTTCCCCAGCCATGCTACAACTTGTGTGCCTAAATATTTGCTTCTGTATTCTAGAACCTTCTCAACAAGTGTAAATAAAGAGTGTAAATAAAGAGGTCATAAGAGATAAACTAAAAGTCTCTGGTGTTCTCTCCTCTGATGGAAACTGATGCCAAGATGCTGTAGGAAATGTGGTCTTTTCAGTCCCACCTAAGAACTCTTTCAGTTACCTGCTGCAGAGAACAAGATGTGTATGTGCACGCACACACACCATTGCACGTAAAGAAGTCAACTGCATAGACAGTTGAATATTTAATAATGGCAATAAGCTAGCAGCTTCTAGGACACCTCAAGGCAGCAGAATAATTTGGGCTCAGTAGCACACGCAACTCTGTCCTTGAACACCACTTCCTGTCTCTCAGTATCTGCCACTTGATGCAGCAGCCTCAGTCCGCCTAACATCCCTGAAAGAATGACACTTTTGACTACATGCAAAAAGAGGCAGCAGAGTAGTAGAAGCTATCTTACAATTTGGGTACCATTTTGTGTAGAAAATTGGTCTTAGTTTAGCACATATATAATTAACTGAAATGGTTAATCCTAGTGAGATATGTTTCAAAATACACTCCACTACGTGAACTCTAGAAGTTGCAATCATGCCCCAGCTGGCTAAAGCTTCTGCACCACAGTATTTCCACCTCATTAGTGTTTTCAGACCAATTTCAAATTCAGACTGAATTCTTTGGGAAGGTGGCCATACTAGTAATGCCAAATCCAGATGGCAATACCCCCAAACATAGTGCCCAATGATGGCACACACATGAAAGCCATGGATGGTTGATGGAAAGACCCTGAGTGAGAGGTGGGGGAGAGAAGATATCCCAGAGTGAGAGACTGAGAGGAGATGAAGAGTTCCCAGATGAGAGGTGGGAGGGTTCACCACCTTCTGTGCATGACAAGGGTTAAGTGCTGCCTTAGAGAGAGGTCTCTGTGTTTTCTCTCTCTCTTCCTTTCTCTGTTTTATTTAGCTTAGTTTCTTTTATCTTACTGTATTATGAAAAAGCTTTAATAAAATATTATGAGAAAAAGAAGACAGAATTCAACTTGCTTCTTAATGGCTTGAAGGACAAAAGAACTGGCTATGACATATATTTAGGATAGGCATATGCGAAAGACCACCTTCACTCATATTTTTATTTTTATTTTCTTTATTATTACATTTAAATTTCACATTTCCTCCAAGAAGTTCAAGGTCGCAAACATAGAACTCTCTCTTCCCATTTTATGCTCAAACCAACCCTGAACTAGATTAGGTCAAGAAAAAGTGTCTGGCTCAAGGTCACCCACTTCATTGCTGAGCTGGGATTTGAACCCTGTCTTCCAGGACCTAGTCCAATACTTTAACCACTACACCACACTGGTTCTCATATGTATCCCATAAGAGCCTACTTGCTTATTAAAATAATCAATGGAGACTCTCTTATGCCTGATGTAAATTTATTTACTATGCATATATTATTTAAACAAAAATACTGATGCTAGCTTTGGGAATTCTGGGTCTTCCATTTTGGGATTTCTGGATATCTGCAACTAGACCTTAATAATTCCCTCTCTTCATACATTTACCTTAATTAATTCCCTAGCATGTTGAATGTAAACATATTTGTCGTTGACATCACAGTAGAGCAGTCCACAAACCTCCATGCATGACAGTTTCATAAGGATATAATGTTGCCTGTTGAGGGCAGCTCATTTTTCGTCCTGTAAAATCATTCATTTTTCGTTTCTAGAAAGAAAGAAGTGTAACTATGGTTGTTGGGGTACTGTTGTTGCAAATGTGATCTGGATAATTGTGACTAAATTCAGAAGGGGGAAAAATAAGGTGATTTTATTCGAAGTTCTTTGTTCACATTTGATTAGCCACCCATGCGGGATCTACAAGGAGCAAAGCTGGCTGTTTGATGGTGCCCAACAACTGGATTGTACTTGAATCTCAAGACAGGGTAACAAATAAAAATGGAGACAGCTGGTTTCACTCTAAGAGGTTGTAGACTCTGCTGGTTAGACTGTAGTGTAGGCTGTAAGGATGTAAATTAAAAGCCTTAATGTAGCACAAAGGAGGGATATGATGCAGCATCTTCAGATAAGATATTCATGATAATTTGGCCTAAAAGCAAAACATGCCATCTCATTATAATAATGAAATCATCATTACCTTTTAAATATGTTGCTAAACTTGAATGAACTTGCCAATTTTAGATGATTGGGCAAATGCTTACCAAATTGAAATAGAAGATATTTAAATAATGATACAAAAGTGCCCATTTGTCTTTGCATTTGACCTGAAAGACCATACTCATGTAATATGAGAAAAACATAAATAGAAGAGAAATGTGGTTACATGTAGCACTTAAAATGGTACTTAAGTGGCACTTAAGATCCAATAAATCATAGAATAAATCATAGAATTCTAAAGTTGGAAGGGACCCTGAGGATCATTTAGACCAACCCCCTGCAATGCAGGAATAAGCTTTACTTACTCTTATTGCACATGTGTTAGTGCTATCTGAGTGCAGTACTGTCAATTTCCATAGGCAACTAGATTTTTTGAATTGCTTCTGACAGAGACAAATAAGGAACAACAAACAGAAGTCATGAACAATGGGTTTCATTAAACTGAGTTTTACTCAGAATAGACCTGCTGAAATGAATGAACATGAATAAGTCCATTCATTTCAGTGGGCCTTCTCTGAGTAAATATTTGCTTATTTCATAAAAGGTAATCTGTACAACTTCATTTTTTCCCCTTTTTTGCAAGCGAGTAAGTTTCAAAGTACCGGTAATATTTGTTTAAAATCTACACTGGTGTCACCTGTGTCTCACCTATAAAATAATTAGAGAAAATTACGTTTCCTCTTCTAGAAGCTGTTTGGTATTATACTTCACTATACATATTTTTCTGGACTCTTTGGGACTTCTCAGGAGACATGTGCAGTGGAACCATCTGCGCACTCGCAGGTCGCAATTCAGCACTTCTGTGCATGTGCAAACACGATTTAGTATTTCTGTGCATGCGTGAGCACCGAAACCCAGAAGTAACCCGTTCCGGTACCCGTTCTGGGTTCAGCGCAGTGCGCAACCCGAAAATGCATAACCTGAAGTGTCTGTAACCCGAGGTACCACTGTATAGGGCTACATTTAGTCTGTTCATAATATCCAGAGAATAGCAGAAAACCAAAGAGATTTATGTTTTATAGAAAAAAACCAAACTTCATCAGAAAACAATAAATAATCTGTTCTTTTCATCTGCTGAACGGAGGAACTTGCTTATTAAAAGAATGATCTCCACATTCACACACTTGTGCACATGCACATAAAAACTCAGGGTGTAGTATATTAAATGTATATTAAATGTTATGTATCAGATTTGAATGATGAAACCTGTATTTCTACCTATTGCCTTTTGCAGTTCCTTGAAATATCCTGAGGAGCATTTCATGGATAATAAACAATGGAACAATCAAACAATGGTCAAAGAATTCATCCTCCTTGGATTTGGAAATATCCATTCATTTCAGCTCCTTTTCCTGGTATTTCTAGTGATTTACCTTGTGACTATGTTGGGAAACCTTTTGATTGTTATCTTAGTTGCAGCTGATCAACACCTACACACTCCCATGTACTTCTTCCTAGCAAATTTGTCTTCTTTAGAGTCGTGCTACATCTCAACTATTTTGCCCAGAATGCTGAACAGTTTCATAACTGGGAACCAGTCTATGTCTGTGAATTCTTGTTTCATGCAACTGTATTTCTTTGGGGCCTTGGCTACTGCAGAATGCTATCTGCTTGCTGCTATGTCTTACGATCGGTATCTAGCAATCTGCAAACCATTGCATTATATGACCATTATGAATGCCAGGTTCTCCCTGCAACTTTCAAGTGGTTCTTGGGTCATTGGATTCATCGTTAATACTTTAACGACCTCTTCAATGATGCACTTAATATTCTGTGGACCTAATGAAATTGACCACTTCTTCTGTGATTTTGCACCATTACTTCAACTGTCTTGTAACGATACCCTGAAAATACAGCTGCTGATTTTTGTTCTGTCAGCTCTGTTTGGATTGGTGCCATTTCTTTTAACACTTATTTCCTACAGCTGCATCATAAAAACCATTATGAGGATCCCATCCACTTTAGGAAGAAAGAAAGCATTTTCTACCTGCTCATCACACCTCATTGTGGTTACACTCTTTTATGGCACTATAGTCATTGTATACGTATTACCAAAAACCAGAACACTTAGAGACCTTAACAAGGTCTGTTCTGTCTTCTACACTGTTTTAACACCCTTGATGAATCCTTTCATTTACAGCCTGAGAAATAAAGACATTAAACAAGCATTAAGGAAAGCTGTGAGATATTTTGTCAATAGATCATAAGCATCATCAGGCTTTCTTCTGTATACTCCAGGAATGGGGAACTGGTTGGACTTCAACTTACATGAGTTTCAGCTACCATGGATAACGGTCAGGGGTGATGGGAGAAGCAGTTTGGCAACATCTGGAGGGTCTTTTTTATTTAAATAAAAATGTACAAACTGCTGCTACTGTTTCAATGAGATGGCTACCATGATCATACCTTGCTTTCATAGAAAAGTGACTTTGAATTAGAATGCTAAATTGCATATACAGCCTCGTCTGAGACATTCAATTAATATGTATGTATTATGACAAAAATGCAATCGCACCTATGTACAACCTCATGCACATGCTCTGGACTTGTGAATGGGGAACATATTTCTTCCTATCACAAGCAGCTTTAAACACAAATCAATTCAGACAGATTTAGTAAGGAATACATTTGCTGCTACTAAACAGCAGTGTTTCAAATGACATTTGAAACACTGCTGTTTAGTAGCAGCAAATGTATTCCTTACCACATAAGAGACCACAACACTGTTTCCTATATTTTCCTTTGGGTGCCTAGGTCTTCCAAATAAGCTGATGTGGGTCATGTGGCGCAATGGGTCAGTGCATCTGTGGTACAAGCCAGCCAGGAATGGCTGTGGGCAGGATTCCTGCATTGCAGGGAGTTGGACTAGATGATTCTCAGGGTCCCTTCTAACTCTACAGTTCTATGATTCTGTGGTTCTATGGTTCTTTAGTTCTATGTAGTGCTGATCTTCCGGAATATAGCAGCTAGCTCATGCCCATAATGTAAGCTCCCTGAGGCACCAACCACCTCACATTGCCAGTTGGTTACAGTGACTTGTCGCTTGGTCTGATGATCCTGGAACTTGGAGGTCTACCCAGCTGAATGCTGGACAGTGTGAGGAAACAGGTTTCCTGTCATCTCACAGCTGTGCTAGGTGGCAATAGGAACCTCTTCTAGCTCTGAAGCTAGGGTTTGGGCTTTTACTGGGATGCTGTTGTCCAAAGGCTATTGGCATTCCCTTGCTGTATGCCAAAATTCATCCCACATGTGTTTAGAACCCAGCTGCAAATGTTTTTGTTCTGTTAATAAAGTTTGACCCTTTAGTCCAACTTTCCTATGTGCAAGTCTTTATTCTGGGGTCGGGGTAGGCAGTGCATATGTCTTATGTTGTGAATTATCTTACAATGAAACATCATATCCACCCACTTGTTCAATTACTCAGTTACTTCACTTGAATAAAACGGAAACAGAATTCAAACATTAAGAGGGTCATTCCAGAGTAGGTTCTCAAACCATTTACTGTACAATTCTATACATGTCTACTTAGTACTAAGTAGGCCTGTGCATAGGTCCCACAATCTGCCCTGTGTGGCCTTGATCTGTATCCCCCAGATTGGGCCTATTTGCTCTGAGCTACCCCGGTGGCTACCTACCATACCCTGGATTCGTTCCTGAAGCAATTCATGGAGCAGTGCTAAAATGCTAAAAACAAAACAAAAAAAAATAGACAGGAAAGGATGGTTGCCACATCAGATCCTCCCACCTGGTAGCTTCTTCCCTATGAGCAGCTCTTTAATGAATGAGTCACTCATGAAGAAATAGCACCATGCAGGGTCAGAACCTCTCACTTAACTGATGTTAAGCAGAATGGTCCAACTTTACATGGTGCTGGAAGGAGAAGAACCTGGAGGAAAAGAGGAGGAGAACCTGGAGGGTGTATGTTACTTTCACTCACGTGTGCATTTGAATGCATTTTTATGCACACTACTTGGCCGGGAGCTCCATTGCAAAATTTGAAGAAATACAAATTTCAAGGGATGCCAATGTTTGGATTCACATATTTTTCAGAATGTGTGAATTAGATGGGTTTGCCTTTAAATGTGAACTGAATTAATTCCCCCCCCCATCTCTGCTTTGAAACAAGACAATGGTTTTATGTCATAAAGCAATTCAATGATATGATACACATCTTAGATAATTTTACTTAGAAGTCAGCCCTACTAGCCTCAGCAGGTCTTACTTCAAAATAAGTTTGTGTACAGGTTGCAACTTAACTACGCATTTAGAGTCTCTTATGAATCTATACAATATAATTCAGTTTTGTCAACTGACCAAAAACATAGTCCCCCCCCCATGAATACCCATTTTTTACTATTGCAGCTTTCATTAGTGTAGATGTAATGTAGGTAATGAATTCCTTAGGCACCTCAAGTTAAAGTTGCCTACACAAGTGACACCAATTAAAATGAGTATATAGCAATGAACTGGGAGTGTTTCTTTTCTTATTTTTGCAAATCTATAAGGCCGCGTGCTCTGTGGGATACACTGCACTTTTTTCTAACACTGGAAAGATGCTGTAATCAAAACAATCAAATGCACCAATAACACCTCAGAAGCGGTAGGAATTTTGCTCCTTTAGCAAAATTATGAAAAATGCAATAGAAGCTCTAACTGTATCCTATCTTAGACATGAATGGAGCATTATTTCCAGTAACGTATGTTAATGCAGAAACGAGGAACTTATTAAATGACCTGTATATTTAATACATTTAGAATTTTGGTCTTCGGCATAACAGCAACCATGAGTTTAATAACAGAGTGATATCTAGTTCACTAGAAATCATGATTCAAGAGTAATTTACATCAGACGTTTGTTCTGCTTACTAAGCCACTAGAACTGGTTCAACATTTAGTTCTGAAGAACTTCTGTGCTCAAAGTTGAAAAATCAGCTACTTGTTTTTACCCATCAATGGTGTACATGGATCATTCATGTAGAGGCTCATGGTGTTACAGAGCTTGATGAGTATTGACTTTTAGCAGGGTTAACTGTAAGCAGGACTTACAGTTGGTTGTTCTTAAGGGTTTGCTAGAAGCTTCTGTGATGTAAGCCAAAGGGCAAGAACTGAAGGAATGTTGTCCTATCACTCTTTGTGTGAGGCTTGTGCCCCCTATGAGGAGAGAGAAAGTCCAGTACACTCCTACAAATGGACTGTGGAAAGGAGTCATCTTAAATATCCCACATGGAAGAAAGACACCATAGACAGTGTGGGTCTATTATGAAACCTATTGCACCACCACTCCAAATGCAACATAGAAGTAACCAGTTTCTCTCTTTGTGGGTGAAAACTATAAAATAACTTGCAGCTTGGGAGTGTTTTGTTGAATGAGGAAGCCTCTTCGAAGAGAGAGCATGCCAACTGGCACAGGGTTGGTGTTCAGCAGCTATTCCTGTTATTTTGAATCACTATGAGATTGCATTGAACTGCATTGCATTGTTTTGATGAATTGTTTTGTTTAAATTATTGTTTTTGATATTATAGTGATCATAGTGATCATTTTTGAACACTCTTGTTACTGCGAGCCACTTTGAGATCAACCTTTGTTGAAAAGCAGAATAAATATGATATGGGCTGAGTTCTGTGTACACCTATGGAATCCACATAACAATCTCTATAGATGTTATTTTCAGGCTGAATGCAACAGAAGCGTTGGCTACCATTGTCACAAAAAATGGGTGTAGCTCAGTGGCAGAGCATGCAGAAAGTCCCAGTTTCAACCCCTGGCATACCACCCATTCTGTGATTACTTTATGAACAGGCAACATGTGTTGTGAAAGACCACTGAGACCCCAGAGAGCTGTTACCAGCTAGAATGGACCATACTCATCTCAATGGATCAGTGGTCTGAGTCAGTATGAGGCAGCTTCATAAGTTTGGAAATTCTGCAAAATTCAATATTTTTTATTCACACACAGTTACCAAAGTAGCAGGAACCAATAAGGTCCCACAATCAACTAAGTTAGCAAATAATACTATTGTGATTACAAGGTTAATTGATAAAACCACCCTTCATTAGAAGACACTTCCAAGCCAATCTCAACATGTTCATCGAGTTATGAACATGCAAAGGTCTGCTTTCTCAGATCAACTGATTTTTTTGCCCAAATTCTATATATACAGTATGTGAAATATTAACGTTTATATGAGACTGATAATGTTTATTTTATGGATATATATCCTGTCGTTGAGAAGACATTCTCCCTCTTGAACTCTGCAATGTCTGGCTGATATTACACTGCATGCATAGCCCATCCTCTGCTTCATACCTCATTCTTCTAAGAAGGTAGAGGCAAGGCTACAGACTCATGTCAAATAGAACATTTTGGTGGGTCACTCCTGTATTAAAGAGTTAGTTTTGCAACATCTGTGGAATTATTTCATCTAACCTCTTAATTTGCCATGTTTCTTTCAGATTTCACCCATCTTTGATCTATTAAAAGATCCATGAACAGATTTGATTTTTTAAGAACTGTGTATATGGTTATCTTCACGAGTGTACTTCTGTTTCTGTTATTCATGCATAGCAAATGCAATGGGAACCCAGAACTGGATGAACCAGACAGACTTTTCAGAATTCATTCTCTTGGGATTTAGTGATGTTCCTGAACTACAGTTAATTTTCTTTTTGATGTTTCTTCTGATCTACACTGTGACCATGACTGGAAACCTTCTGATTGTTGTTCTTATCATGTGTGACCAGCATCTCCATACCCCCATGTACTTCTTTTTGGGAAACCTTTCATGCCTGGAGACCTTCTACAGCTCAACCATAGTACCCAGGATGCTAGCAAGTTTCTTGACTGGAGAGAGGACAATTCCTATGTGGGGCTGTTTTTTACAATATTATTTCTTCGGCTCTCTTGTGGGTTCAGAATGTTATCTGCTGGCTGCTATGTCTTATGATCGGTATTTAGCAATTTGCAAGCCTCTTCATTATTCAGCCTTAATGAATCATACATTGTGCATACAGATTATGATGGGATCATGTGCAAGCTGTTTTCTACTTAACACTATAACAACATATTTGATGTCCCAGCTATCATTTTGTGGTCCTCGTATTCTTGATCATTTCTTCTGTGATTTCACCCCAGTTATAAAGCTTGCCTGTGGCGATACACAACAGATGGAATTATTGGCTTTCTTCCTGTCTTCCCTAATAGCTCTAGCCCCATTTCTTTTGATTTTGGTGTCCTATGGTTTGATCATCTCCACTGTCCTAAGAATTCCATCAAACACAGGGAGACGAAAGGCCTTTTCCACTTGTTCATCCCATCTTACAGTGGTTATAGTTTTCTACGGAACCCTTGTCATTGTCTACATGTTTCCCAAAACAAACACATTGAAAGATCTGAACAAAGTCTTCTCCATCTTTTATACAGTTCTAACCCCCATTGTCAATCCCATTGTATATTGCCTGAGAAACAGAGAGATAAAGGAAGCTATGAGTAAGCTTATCTGTCAGTTGTTTAGTTTTGTAAGGAGAAGTACATTTTTCCACAGCAGCTTTGGGTAGAATGAATAAAGAATTTCTGATTGTGAACTGATATAGGATAATGTCTGGGTTAGAGCCAATGAATTGTTTGGCAAGGTAAGGCACTTCTGACAAAAAACACCTTCTTATGAATAGAAGACATTCCTCCATCAGAGAAAACTTCTTAGAATCACCCCTCTATGTTGAGTGAGTAAGTGAATAAATATTTCTGGCCATCTCAAATGATATCCAGCTAACTTCATTATTTCCTTCTGACCCAGCTGAAGTTTAACCAATGTGAAGAAAATATTTTTGCTTAATCTATTGCATGAACATAGAAGCTTCTCTATGTGTTTCATGTCAGTGTCACTGAATTGTTATCTACCATTGGGATAAGAAAAATGATGACGGTCAACCTGCCTTTTAGGAGACAATGTCCCACAAAAATGTGACCCCGCCCCAAAATAAGAGGAACTGGACGCAAAAGCAGTAAGGTGAACAGCAAATGATTTAATAAGCATTTTGAACCCTGCTAGACCTTCCTTGGGGAAAAATAAAATAAGTTTATAAAATAATAATTACAAAACAGAATAATAGGTTATATAACTACCATAACAATCTTTTTAGATTTCATTGCAAGCTAGGAAAAGAAAACAATGTCATTTTCATGAAAGCATCACACATAATATAAGTTGATAAGACAAAAGCAAGGAACAACAAATGATATATAAAGGGATAGACTGGACAGGATGGGGGGAAATGAGAAAAAATAAACAAGGATTTTTTGTATGACATGGTCCTCAATGCTGGGAAAAATAAAAAAGAAGAAAGCTCGGAGACAGCATAATTGTAGGAAGAAGGCAAAGTACATAGTGGATGACTGTAATAAAAGAGAATATGGAACAGGAATGCCAGATTCCTGCATGATATGCATAATATACTCATAAAATCACAATACAATCGCCTTATAAAATTCCTACTACAAAGCCTTCTGTTACATCCATTGCCTATTGAATTGTACACTGCATTGACCATGTATGCCATTTTACAATAAAATGATAACGTACTCGTATTTTCTGTGAGAGCAATCTTATACACAAGAAGCTGGTATAAAGCAAGCCAGCATAAGTTAACCCAGTGTAAAGTTATGTCAAAAGCATACTCTGTTCAGGAGCAAGGCAGCTGCCAACCCAAGCCTGTCAGAAGTAAAACAAGCTTTTAAAAAATAACCTGACTTGTATTATCCATCTTTCCACGTCATGCCTAGCTCTGTCACCGCCATGCCCCCAGCATGCCCATTTTGGTGGGAATTACACTGGTCTCAGCCCAGCTGAGTTGGGAATCAACTGGCTGAGCTGAAGATCCACCACATCCTAACTCATTCAACCCAGTGAATCTTGCCATAAGATTGCCTCCATCCTTTCTATTTTATATACTTTAATATATCCCAAATACACATTCACTAAATCCTGCTTTTTATTATTTCTCCACTCTATTTCTCCACTTATTTGTCTTCACATTGTTGTCCATCTCTGGTTCTGATTAAATTCAATAGATTAACCATATATATTAGTTAACCAACAATCTATTGAGATTTTGGCATTCAATCCTTCTTCCTGCAGTTAACAATTTCCAATATTATCCCTCTGAACTCTATCCTTAAGATATTGAAACAATATCACTAGTGGGTCATTGGGAAGATCATAACCCAAAATATCCTTTGTTTCACTCAGAAGTAAACTCAAATATATCTGAATTCTCCTGCATGACCATATGATCTGAAATATGTCAATCACAGGAATTTTGTACTTCCAGCAATTATTATGTTCCTATTTAATCTGTTTGGTGCCATCCCAGTCATCACAGAAATAAAGGACTAGCAAATATCAGTATGTAACTCCATCAATAAAAAAAACCCCTTAAGCAGCTGCTGCTACAGCAACAGCAATCACCTAAGCATGCCTTTAATGAAAAACATGGGATTCTTGTTAGGTAGATTTGCCATATATTGAACAGCAAAAAAGAGGCCAGCCCAAGCTGCTGCCAGCAGGAGCAGGGGAAAGAGGTGCACAGGTGTGCGGGGCTGCCACTGCCACGCCCATGCGCCTCTTTACCTGGCTCAGGCTGGCAGTGGCCATGGCGTGCAGAGAAGCCCATGCCCAAGCCCAAGCTGGCTCCCAGAGAGGAATTCATACCTGCTGTATAACAACAGTGTGGCATGGCAGTTAAGCTAAGGATTGTGCTTCAGTTTGTCATCCAAACTGGGAACAGTAGTTAAGGTCTCTCCTTAACCATGATGTATAGCCAATAGGCTATGATTAGTAACATTAACCATAAACCCCAGAATAATGAAACACTGAGGCAAACCTTAGCACAACTGTCCTGCTTTGCTGTGGTTAAAATACTCAGGAGGAACAGAGAAGATGTGAACTTCACTCTGGAAACCTGCATATTCACAATGTCATGGTAAAGAATATATTGGCTTACACGGATGTGTGGACAAAGCTTCTGCAGATTATTCTAAAAGTCTGCATTTGCTTATGACTCTCCGTAAAGATTCCTTCACCTCTTTGTTCCTTAGGCTGTAGATAAGGGGATTGATTAGAGGGGTTAAGACTGTGTAGAAGACTGAAAAGATTTTGTCCACTTCCCGCAGAGCTTTCCTTTTTGGAAGTGCATATACAAATATTAAGGATCCATAAAATATAGAAACCACAATAAGGTGGGAAGAACAGGTTGAAAAGGCCTTTTTCCTCCCTGTTGAAGATGGGATCCGTAAGATGGTGGCTATAATACACACATAAGACATCAGTGTCAAGAGACAAGAAGGAATAGTGTCTATGGCTGAGACTGTAAGACCCACCAGTGTCACCAAAGTGGTGTCACTGCAAGATAGATTAATCACCGGTGTCAATTCACAAAAGAAATGATCAATTTCACTGGGACCACAGTAATATAGTTGTGACATTAAACTTATTACTATTGTCATAACTGTAATCCCACATAGCCAGGACCCAGCCGACAAGAGAAAGCAGAGTTTCCCATTCATAAGAGTGGCATAGTGGAGGGGCTTACAAATAGCTAAATAGCGATCATAGGACATAGCAGCCAACAGGTAGCATTCAGCAACAACTAGGAATCCAAACCAATAAAGCTGAGTGAAACAGCCACCAACGGATATAGTTCTATCCCCTGTCAGGAAGCTGGCTAACATCCTGGGAAGGAGAGTTGATGTATAGCAGGTCTCCAAACAGGACAGGTTTCCAAGGAAGTAGTACATAGGAGTGTGAAGGTGATGATCAGAGATTACCAGAGTGATGATTATGATGTTTCCAACCACAGTCACAGTGTAGATGATTATGAACACCATGAAGAATGGAATTTGTAACTGGGGGTCATTTCCAAATCCCAGAAGGATAAATGTGGTTATTGCTGTTCCATTGCTTATTTCAAAATTCTCCATAGGTTCACTGGAGGTTAATTGCTAAAATTGTTGTTTCCCCAGAATTTTAATATTCCAGATTTCAATTATTGCAATCATTCAAATGAAATTTGGAAGAATTTTGCCTGTAGTTAGTGACCATGAAGTGATACATCTATATAAACGATGAATCGTGGATATAGTTTGGACTGGAGATCAGCTGAAAATTACAACTCCGTTGTGCAGCTCCTTGTGTCACTGTTGACATCTCATCATCAGTATTTTGCAGACCTGAGAATGCTTATTGATGGCATGCTATATATACTATAAAAAACCTTTATAGCTTAAACAGTACAGTAAAAATATAGAGCAACAAACTGTTGGTGGTGGGTCTGATTCTCTGACTCCAATCCAGCAGGACTATGCAAAATGTGAGCTCCGGTGCTTCTAATACATCTTCATTCACTACAATGAAAGGAACACTTTTCAGTGCATTGCCCATTTTACTCCAAAGGTTGGATACAGACCATGATAGCTACCTTTAGCTCCCTTGGAAGTAAATGAGAGATTTCAGTCATGACTAGCATGTCTCATTGATTTCATTGGGACCAAATTCAACTAACTTAGCCTGAATCCATCTCACAGGTACCCCCGAGGCTTCATTCATATTCACCTTCCACAACATGGAATAACTTCCCAGTGATGTGCTCCTACACTGCAAAGCAGGGGTGAGCTGAAGGTAATGGCTTTTGATTCCCAATTGTTTAGCACTGGCATCAACATTAAATTCACCTGCTGAGAGAGAGAAAACCTGAGATAACCTGAAGTATACTTTTATATGACTGGACTGCAAACTCATTTATTTTCTGGTAATGAAAACAGCTTAGACTTGTTCCTTCATTCCATCTGTACACATTCAAAACTAACTGTGGTTGGTATATTCTTTAGTTCTCGTTTTAAGTAGATAATGATTTTGGCCATGCTTTATGTAGGGAGAAGATATCACTAAACATTGCCACTGAGGAAGGGCTGTTTATGTTGGGATTCTTATGTCTACGTGCCATTTGATGCAGCTTCTCACAAAAGCAGTCAAGAAGTTGGCCGAAGGCCAAGAAGACTGAGCAGAGGGAGTTATTCTGCCTAGAGATATGGGACCTTGGATACAACTCTACTATTGGTCGAGGTGTCCACATAGGCATGATGACTCATGACCTTCCTTGGCTGGATAGTTGGTTGATCATTGTATGTTCTGAGAGCCATTTGGAATATGTTAAGTGAGAGAGTTAAGATCCGTGTCTGTATCCTTTATATAGTAATTTGTGAGTCTGATGTAAATAATAAAACACCTATAAGTAACCAAGTTACTGGTAGCAGCATCTTCTTCCTGCTTCATCCTTCCTGCCCGCAACTGATTGCTTCTGGAAGTCTGTGTATGCTCTGCTATACAGTGGTATCTCGGGTTAAGTACTTAATTCATTCCAGAGGTCTGTTCTTAACCTGAAACTGTTCTTAACCTGAAGCACCACTTTAGCTAATGGGGCCTCCTGCTGCCGCCGTGCCGCCAGAGCACGATTTCTGTTCTTATCCTGAAGCAAAATTCTTAACCTGAAGCACTATTTTTGGGTTAGCGGAGTCTGTAACCTGAAGCGTATGTAACCTGAAGCGTATGTAACCCGAGGTACCACTGTATTCAACTGCAATCCTGCAACATGTTAAAGTTGTGAAAAACCAATAGTTTACAAGGGTCTTTCCTCCTTACTGGCACCCTCTCTCTCAATTGAATAACAGTTTGTAAAGTGGGACACACACCAAAGAGTATGATCTAAGGAAGCAGAAGAACATCAGTTGCTGCAGATGTTTGAAGCTAAGCAAGATAATTCAGAAGGGATGAAGTGATAGATAAGCTATTGCAAGGAGAACAAATGTAAGAAGTATCAAATAACAGCATATTATTATTATTATTATTGTAGGGACGCGGATGGCGCTGTGGGTAAAAACTCAGCGCCTAGGACTTGCTGATCACGTGGTCAGCAGATCGAATCCCCGCGGCGGGCTGAGCTCCCATCGTTCGGTCCCAGCTCCTGCCCACCTAGCAGTTCGAAAGCACCCTTAAGTGCAAGTAGATAAATAGGTTCCGCTTTATAGCGGGAAGGTAAACGGTGTTTCCGTGTGCTGCTCTGGTGCCGGTTCGCCGGAGCAGCTTTGTCACACTGGCCACGTGACCCGGAAGTGTCTGCGGACAGTGCTGGCTCCCGGCCTCTAGAGTGAGATGAGCGCACAACCCTAGAGTCTGTCAAGACTGGCCCGTACGGGCAGGGGTACCTTTACCTTTATTGTTATTGTTATTGTTGTTGTTATTATTATTATTATTAGTTATTATTATTATATAAATCTGCCTTCTGGAATGGATTCCTGGATAATCACAGCTTCTTGAATGCATTTGTATTTCATTCATCAGTGTCCAATACAATTTTCATGAAATTGCACTGTGATATTTGAGGCCAATTTGGGTGTTTTTCCCAAACAAAAAGGTCTGATGAATTTCAAGGGGAAATCAAAAAAAGGTTAACAAATCTTTAGGGAGAGTCATGTGAGAGCCACAAGAATGCCATTCAGAAAATATATCTGTTTTACTCATGTTCCATGGGCTACAACTCAACACGGTAATGCTAAACTAATTGAAATTAATGCCCATTTCTGTGTTGCCAAAGATTGCAACTATACACCAACTTTCCTGAGAGTGCCGTTCAACTTAATGGGACTTAGTTCTGTGTACGCATGTATAGGTCTGTACTGTAAATGTTTGGCAAATAGTGAAATTAATGTCCTGGTTTTTGCATTGCAGAAGAAAGACAATTGGAGCACACACACACATGCAGAGAGAGAGAGAGAGAGAGAGAGAGAGAGAACTTTCTTTTTAAGTCATTTGCTTTTCCAGCAATGATCTGTAAGGAATGTGAAATTTTAAAATAGGCAGACATCTAGTGAAAATAAGTGATTGGGTGTGAGGAGAATAATAATAATGTTACCATTCCTCTTGACCATCAGATGGAACCAAGGCAGAACAGCTTAGTGATTCATTTCCTCAGCTGTGATGATCACAACTTGTCCAGCCGCATCACATGACAGCATCTCATGCTAACATGTTTTGCAAGAAGAGGGATTATATAAGAAGTTGGAAATGGTCACAAGGGATCAGTATGAAGAACAACCTCTTGAGTTTTCCAAGAAGAGCTGCACTTAAATTGATCTTCTGGGAAAGGAGGCATATTCCCTTTGTAAAATGATGGTTCTACTTTAATTAAGAATGTATTGTAGATATCAATATTGTGCAGTTTGAAGTGACTGGAAGCTTAATAACGCACTCCTTTTGTGTGTGTGTTTTTCTGTAATTTTTTTTATTGATTTTACAATTTTAACTTCAACAATTATTCTTTGTAAAAAAGAAAACAAAAGCAAAAACAGAAAACAGAAACAACAACAACAAAAATATAAAAACATAAACATAAGACATCAACCCTTCCCTATATTTCTAGATTTATTCTTTATTTATTTCCACATTTTTCATAATTATATTTATAAATATTTATATTCTTTGCTGTTAACCATATTCCTAAATATTTCACTCCTTTTGGATGAAATCATTGTCTAGACCCATAAAAATATTATTCAAACTATGCAGCTCTTGGAGAGCCATTTTACATGCCTTTGTTCTCTGTAGTGTTCAGAGAAAGACTAAGAGCCATCACCCTATCCAGATGGTGAATTTGAAACTCAATAGCCTCATCACATGATCAAATGTTACTTTAGTTTAGAGTAACAGGCAATCATTAACCCATTTAGGAGCTAAAAAACTACAGTGGTAAAACCCTGTGTTAGCAATACACATTTAGCCTTTTTTTTTCATTTTAAAGCTTCATTAATACACAGGAATTTCCCCTTTTTAGTGTCAATTAAACCAATTATACTTAACAGAATGTGTTAGTGGGTGTTGTGAAAGTGTGGCAGTGAGACAGGAATAATTACTCCTCAAAACTTAGTTCATTTGGAGGGCTAAACTGACTTCAGTCTATCATTATTTGATGAATGTGTGGTGCCAGGTGTTGGATGAGCAACACTGTGACCATATTGGATTCTGTGGTTTGTAAGAAGTCTATCAAAATCAGCCAAGGACTGGTTCTAATATTATCAATTATCTGAAACCTTCAAATGTGATAAAATGTGATAAATGTAATTAAAAAAGAGGATTTTCGACAGAGATTTCCAGATTTGAATCAGATCTAATAAAGACTAAAACTAAAACCCTCTCCAAAACATACCAACTCCTCCTGGACTGGGAAGTCAAGGAGAAGGTAAATTCCACAATGATCACATGGGCCCAAGACTTTGGTTACAACATAGAGATGAGCTAAAGGGAACACCTGTGGAAAGTAAATTGGACCTTAACGGCATGCTATACGTTAAGGGTGAACCTTCAAAAGATGTTATACCACTGGTATCTAACCCCTTCTAAACTCTCCAAAATGTACAAAAGTGCCCTTAATATATGTTGGAGATGCGGAGAACCAGGTGGAACCATGCTCCATATGTGGTGGGTTTGTAAAAGATCAAAACCTTCTGGAATGAAATACATACTCAGCTTCAAATAATGTTAAATGCGTCCTTCCCCCCAAAAAACAAGAATCATTTTTATTGTGTATTACAGGAGCAGATATAGCCAGGAAGATAAGGAAAATCTTTCTGTATGCCACCACAGCCACAAGAGTACTTATAGCAAAACATTTGAAGAGTGACCAAATCCCCATCAGATCAGAATGGTTACTAAAATTGGTAGAATATGCTGAACTACATATTCCCTCAGAAAAGATTAAAGATAACCCAAAACAGGAATTCATTGGTAACTGGAAACCTCTAAAGAACTACTTAAAAAATAAGTGTTGCAATCCGAATTTGGTGGTAGCTTTTGAATAAGCTCTGTAAATAAAGGTTAAATGGGTTAAAGTAGAGTGATATACATAGATATGATATAAATATACTATAAATATATATGATTATATAAATATTATATATATATATATATATATATATATATATATATGAGATATAAAGTAGAGTAATATACATAGATGCATATTAATATTTTATTATGATTTTGCTGATAAATTTAGGTAGTAGGTTGATTGGAGTGAAAAGATGTTGAAAAGGACGGGAAATCAAATTTATGAAGATATATACTTCTTTGTTGGAATTTTTATTTTGATGGGTTCAATCTACAGTCTATAAAATGTATTTGATGTATGGATACAACTATGGTTAATAAAGCATAATAAATATTAAATAAAAAATTAAACCTACATTAAATCACCAATTAAGATAGGCAGCTCAGGCAGAGAACTTAATAGGCCAGCTGAATGTTAATATATCAACAAGAAGTGCATTCCATAATACCTATCAGCGACTGGGCAGAAGAGAAATGGTGGCGACCACCTCCCTAGCTTGACCCTTTCAGAGAGGAGGAAGAGGAAGACAGTTTAGATTTACAACAGGGGTTTTAGGGATGTCATGGCTCAGAGGCAGATGAGGGTGTTAAAGAAATTTGCCCATAAATTGCTGCCTTCCCTAAGTGAATTGCAACTACCAAGAAGGCACGTTTTAGGCTCTTAATGGTTGGGAGTAAAGAACAGAGACCAAACCGGGAAAATTTGAAGCAAGGCGGCTTGTAAGCCTGATCTTTATTGAAAACAAAGAAATGACTTTTGCAACAGCATTCCTTGCTTCACCAGAAGGAACCCCAAAGGAAAGTCCTGATATTTATACACTTGGTTTTTCATACAGGACAATACAAGGACATGGATTACAGAAGACGACAGACTAGGCATGGCATGAATGGATTTGCAGGTGAGTGACAGTTGAGGAAAACATCTGTGTTAACGACAGTACTTGTGGGTGATTTACATTGTTTTTCCTGGGTGGTGTCAGTAAGAAGCTTATGCAAACTTGTTTGTGACACATTTACTGATATGTTTTCTTGTTTGCAGAGTGATCAGAGTGACACCTGGAGTGGACTGATAAGGAGGGAAACAGGATTTGAACGTTTTGCCTGTGGGCTGTCAAGGATATGCAGGAAGATAGTAATGATCACTTTTAAATAAAGTTGCATTTTGTGAATGAGAGTACATGTTTTTTATGAATGGATGTATGAGATTCATGCATGGTAGACTCAACAGATGGTGCTGCACCGCTGAGGCCACCTCTGACAGGTCTCCGTTACTTTATCTTTCCCTTGCAACATAATAGATACATTTTACATTCGTGGAGTTACAATTTTACACAACTAAAGTTACATTTGGTATAGACACACATGCTTCTTTAAAATCAAGAGATGTTACAATGTTTCTGTAAAAAGGCAAATTAATATAGTGTGGCAGGAGAGAAGGGGAAGGGAGAAGGGGGAGAGGGACAAGCAGAATACAAGCAGAATACACACATATGTGAAAACATGAGCATGTACAGGCTACAGTACAGTACAAGAACACATGGAAACCTCTTTATTGTGAGCAGGAAGGATCCGTCATTTATTGATACAGGAACATATACTGTTTTGTTTTAAAATTCTTACAACAAGGAGGAAAGTTGGGAAATAATGGGAGAGAAAGAGGAGGAAACACTAGGGGGGTGACAGCTGATAGACACAGTGTCTTTAGAAAGCATTCCAGATCCGGCCCTCTCTCAGAACCCAGCAAGCCTTTAAAGTAGGAGAGCAAAGAGCTCAAAGACAAAGGACACGTAGCACCACCCACAGGAGAGACAATGAGGATGACAAACGAGGAACTGGTAGAGACAGGGGGTGGAGATTCACTGTGGACAATGCCATTATCCAAGAGGTTGGGTTCTATAGCCTCTTTCTGTAAAACCTGAACAAAAAGTGTATGGTAAGAAACATTTCCATGTCTTTGTATGTTCCTGGGCAACTGGCCGGGAGTCACTGGCAGCAGCCTGACAATACCAGTGCTACACTGGAAAAAAATGTTAAATACCACTGGGGGGAAATGGTGCCTTATAGGACCCCGCTGACGATCAGCTGATTGGTGGTGCCTGCAATGTTGCTTTTGACATAGCTAGAACTTTACCTGCCCCACATGTGACATCATGAGTCCCTGTCAGGGGAAAAGGTTTCGGTATAACTAAATATATGATGATGACAACGATGATGATGATGGATGGCATCATATTTGCCACATCATTCAAGTGGGAACGGTGGCTCAAATGAGTAGGCCTTTTAAGTCTAATAAGGCCATGGGCTGGAGTTTCCTCACTCATGTTAATAAGAAAATGTTTGCATATGTGCCATGGGACTACCATACGTTTATCTGCAAAATCAAAACAGTGGCTAAATAAAAGGCATTCTGGCAATCTGGGAAAAAAAATAGCTTTACATCTATGTTCACTATACAGTCTTGTAATATATGTATTCTGGGCTGCTTCACATGACACGGCAAATTAAAATGTGGCATGCTGCAAATTGAATAAACATGTTGGATCGCAGAAGCAGGTTACATCAGCTTTACTCTTCCCTATTTACTAACTACAGAAGGCACAACAGTTAATCTAAAATTTATATTAGTCTGCCATCCAAAATGGGGCTTGTAGTTAAGGATTCTTCTAAAGCATGATATGTAGCCAATGTTCTATGGTTACTGACATGAACCATGATCGCCATTTCAGATAAATCACTAAGGCAAATCTTAGCATAATTGCCATGCTGTGTTGTGGTTAAAATACTCAGAAGGAACAGAGAATATGTGAACTTCTTCCTGGGAGCCTACACATCCACAAGGTTATGGTAAGGCATACTTGGGCTAATGTTGATGTGTGGACAAGGCATCTGCAAATTATTCTAAAACCTTGCATTTTTTAATGGCTCTTCTTAAGGCTTCTTTCACTTCTTTGTTCCTCAGGCTGTAGATAAGGGGATTGATTAGAGGGGTTAAGACTGAGTAGAAGACTGAAAAGATTTTGTCCACTTCCCACAATGCGTCCTTTTTTGGAAGCACATATACAAATATTAATGATCCATAAAATATAGAAACCACAATAAGGTGGGAAGAACAGGTTGAAAAGGCCTTTTTCCTCCCTGTTGAAGATGGGATCCGTAAGATGGTAGAAATTATATACACATAAGATGACAGTGTCAGGAAAAAAGAAACAGCATTTATGATTGACAGTATATGAACCACCAGTGTCACCAAAGTGGTGTCACTGCAAGAAAGAATTATCACCGGTGTTAATTCGCATAAGAAATGATCAATTTCGCTGGGACCACAGTAATATAGTTGTGACATTAAACTTACTACTATTGCCATAACTGTAATCCCACATAGCCAGGACCCAGCCGACAAGAGAAAGCAGAGTTCCCCATTCATAAGAGTGGCATAGTGGAGGGGCTTACATATGGCTAAATAGCGGTCATAGGACATGTCAGCCAACAAGTAGCATTCAGCAATTGCTAAGGTTCCAAACCAAAAAAACTGTGTGAAGCAGCCACCAATAGATATAGTTCTATCCCCTGTCAGGAAGCTGGTTAACATTCTGGGGAGGACAGTTGAAGAGTAACAGGTCTCCAAGCAGGACAGGTTTCCAAGGAAGTAGTACATAGGAGTATGAAGGTGATGATCAGAGACTACCAGAGTGATGATTATGATGTTTCCAACCACAGTCATAGTGTAGATGATTACGAACACCATGAAGAATGGAATTTGTAATTTGGGGTCATTTCCAAATCCCAGAAGGGTAAATGTGGTTATTGATGTCCCATTGCCTTTGTAAAAATTCTCCATAGCAATGGTCACTGAAATTAAATTGCCAAAATTATAGTGTCTTTAGGTCATTAGGTGTAATGTTCCAACTTTCATGAATTGCTGTTATATTAGAAAATCACTTCAAATAGAAATTGGAAGCATAATCTTAATGGAGTGAGACATCTTTATCAAGCATGAAGCATGGATATAGGTTGGACTGGAGAATCAGCTGAAGATTGCATCTCAGTTGTGAAACTTCTTGTTTCACTTTGAGCAACTCATTTTCAATATTCCCCAGATCAGAGAATATTTATTCATGTTAGGCTATATATACTAAATAAATAACAAACTTTACAGTTAGAAGATAAACAATAAAATAATAATATTGTGCAACAAGTTGTGGATTGTGGGTCTGATTCTCTGGCTACAATCCAGTAGGACTATGAAACATAGGAGCTCTAATGAATCTTATGTTTCATTCACTACAATGCAAGGACAGTTCCCATTGAGCTACTCACTATAGTCACAGGGCTGGATACAGAGTATCTTAGCTGCATTAAACTCCCTTTGAAATATGAAAGATTTCACTCAGGACTAGCATGTCCCATTTATTTTACTGGGACCAAAGTTCATCTAACTTAGCTTGAATCTATCTCAAAAATTATTACCCACTGAAGCTTCATTCACATATACTTTCCACAATATGGAAGAAGTTCAATGTCATATGCTCCTGCATTGCAAAGCAGGAGTGAGGTGAAGCTAATGGTTTCTGATTCCCAATTGTTTAGTAATGACATCAACATTAAACTCACCTGCTCAGAAGTAGAAAATTTAATATAACCTTGGCTATTGCATTAATGGACTGTAAACTCATTTTATTTCTGGTACTGAAAACAGCTTAGACTTGTTGCTCCATTCTGTCTGTATGGCATTTACAGCTGGCTGTGTTTGGTAAATTCTGGGGTTCTATTAAGAATAGACGTAGATCTTAAAAGCCTGAAGTCTGCCCACTCTTTGTGTAAAGGTAACAGTCATAGTCACAGGGGAAGGGCTGTTTACAAGGGTATTTTCTCCTGAATGAAATCCTCCCTCTCAATAACAGGGATAAGGTCTGAGAAAAATAATAAAAATTTACCTTTCCTCTTTACCACCAGGCAGAATAGTTTAGTGATTTATTTCCTCAGCAGTGATGGCCACATTAAGCTGTGTTGCCACTTCAACATAACTGTAACTCATGCTAATATGTTTTACATGAAGAGGGTTTAAAAGGTGGTGAATAGCCACAAGGGATTAGTATGAAGAAAAACCTCTTGAGTTTTCTAAGGACTATGCTTAAATTGTTCTTCTGTGGGGAAAGTTCTACTCTAATTATGCCTGTGCTGATGGGTGCTGTGACTGTATGGCAACGAGATAGGAATCTTCAGAACTTTATGTACTTAGATGGCTAAACTTAGTTTGAGCCATCATAATTTGATGGATATATGGTACCAAGTGGTGGGATGGAACATTGATTGGATGGCACTGTGGCCAGGTTGGATTCTATGGTTTGTAAGAGTCAGGCAAGGGCGTACTACAGTTAAGATAGGCTGTTTAGGTAGGGACAGGAGCAAGCTGGTAGTAAATCAGATTGTGCAAGTTGGAGTTAGCACAACCTGTATATGATGATGGTGATGATGATATAATTATCTATTTCTTATACCCCACCCCTCTGACTGGGTTATCCCAGCCACCCTGGGCAGCTTTCAGCAAAAATACAGGGGGGAGGGCGGAATCAAACAGTAAAAGCTTCCCGAAACAGAGCTGTCTTCAGATGTCTATGAAAAGTTATATAGTAGTTTTAACTCTGACATCTGACAGGACAGCATTCCACAGGCCTTCTGCCTTGTTCCCTGTAATTTCAATTCTAGCAAGGAAGCCCTTGGAGCTGGACCTTGGAGCTGCCTGCTTTGAACAATGGGGTGGAGCTGTTCCTTCAGGTATGCAGGGTCAAAGCTGTTTAGGGCTTTAACGGTCAACACCAATACCTTGAATTGTGCTTGGAAAAATACTGGGAGGCAATGTAGATCTTTTAGGACCAGTGTTATATGGTTGTGGTGGCCACTCCCAGTCAGTAGTCTAGCAACCACATTCTGGATTAATTGCAGTTTCTGAGTCACCATCAAAGGTAGCCCCACATAAAGTGCAATTGGGAGATAATAAGAGCATGCACCACTCTGGAGAGACAGTGGGCAGGAAGGTAGGGTCTCAGCCAGCATACCAGAAGAAGTTGGTAGATAGCTGTCCTGGGCACAGAGTTGACCTGCACCTCCATAGATAGCTGTGAGTCCAAAATGATATCCAGGCTGTGCACCTGGTCCTTTAGAGGTCATGGGATTTTTGTCTGTCACAAACTGTGGAGTTTTGACTCCACAAAGTGGGAAGTGACAGAGACAGGATGTTTGTGTTACTGTGTTCCGTGAAGTGGGACTATTATCCTTTGTTCTTTGTCTTTGCTGTCTGATGCTAGAGAGAGAGGGAGCCCTTTTGCAGTGCTCCGTGTGTGTTTATATGTAAATAAAGTAGATTAGCCAAAATGCTGAGTTGCTGAGGTCTGTTGCGCAAGCTGCAAAGACTCTACGGATTCCCTAAGTGTTCCAATATCTGTTGGCATCAGTCACTGTCATGTTCAGGCTGAAGAAAGCTTTTGAAGCTCTTGAATGATTGACCAGGAGAGAGATAACATGCTAGTTGGGCATGTGTCTCTGCCAGGGTCCTACTTGAGTGTAGGACAAGCTCCTGACAGGGAGTCCCTCACACCTGCATGCCTCCTATCCCCCAGAAACAGTATCCCTGTCTTGTTGTGATTCAATTTTGATCCATTAACTGCTAGACTTGCCAGAGTGTCAGGCCTAATAAGCACAGCAGCTCATCCCTACAGGTCTTGTCCCATGAATCAGTTGCCAAGACTGAAGGTCATTGTCTTCCCACAGCCATCTAAGTTCCCTCCTCTCCAGGGATTTTCCCAAGCAATCAGAGACTGAGCCTGTGTGAAGCCAACATCTTCTACACCCTATTCATACCGCTACTCATTCTGGGAGACTAGCAGGGAGAGGAGCTTGTCACAGCAGGAGGGGGAGACACCCATGACTATGCACAAGCCTGATTCATCTCTGCCTCTTGGCCTCTGTCCTCCCCTGCTGCACTTCCCGGGCTTTGAGCCTTCTTCCCTTGGTGGTTCTCCAGCTGGTTCCTCCCATTCTCTGTGTCCAACCAGTCCATGGCAGGTAGAGAAATGAAAAAGTTGGCAGAATGCCCATAGATATGGAGCCTCTCATATTTCAACAGGAAGTGCATTCAATAACCAACTGAAAAATCTTGATGAGTTCAAAGAAATGTTGAAGAACATTGCGGGGGGATAGTACCTTGCAGCACCCCAATGCTGATTTGCTGATCAACAGTATGTGCAAACACATTTTTGTGGTAACTTTAGCTTCCCCACATCCGGCATCACAGTGTCATGCTTCCCATGCCATGGAAGTGGAAGTGGTAGGGCAAATGAAGGCTGAAATCATGTTATAAAGAAAACACTGGAAGGAACTGATACATACTGATACTATAGCGATGCAGAACCCTTTTCAGCTCAAGAAACACATTCACTTCTAAGCTTCACAAATGATCTTTTGCCGTGGGGGTTCAGCCACGAAACCCAATGAGAGATCTTACAATTTGACCCACTTGCAAGCCAGGCTTCACAGAAGATGATTACATAGTGCTGGTTTCCCAAAACATCATATAAGGACAAACGTTACTCAAAGGTTCACCACTTGCAGAGCATCATCTGATTCAGTTGATTGATTGATTACATTTATATACCAGCCTTTATCCAAAGATCACAGGGTGGTTCAGAACATAAAAATACAAAATGTGAGCACAAAATACATAATAAAACAGATGAAAACAAACTAATAACACTCCCACAAACATATTTAAAAGGCCATAGACTGTTAGTCAAAGACCTAGTTATAGAGAAGTCTTTTGCCTGATGCTTAAAGCTATATAGTAGAGGCACGAGGCAAGTCTCCTTGGTGAAAGTATTCCAAAAAGAGGAAACAACCACAGAAAAGGCCCATTCTTGTGTTGTCACCTTCTGGACCTCTTGTGGATGATGGAGTGATACCTCTTTATGAAGAATGGATATAGTTTTGACTGGAGAATCCACTGAATATTACAACACAGTTATGAAACTGCTTGTGTCACCTTTAGCAACTCAATAGCTCCTAGAACAGAGAATATTTATTGATGGCAAGCAATGTGTACTAAAAAAGGAAGCGGGGGCCTGCCAAATCAATAGATTCAGTAAAGGGTTAGAATTTGAGCAAACTCATAAATACAAGAATTTTGCAAGGGCTGTTAGCTTCCTCATGAGTAGAGTTGCTACCTTTGTTCTGGCAAAATACAGACCAGGATTGGGTAATGATTTCCCCACCTACCCACCCAGTGCTGGAATGACTTCAAAGCAATCAATTACAACAACATACATGGTTTACAGTGTTTTATTCAATGGAAAAACATAGCAAAAGCACTGTTTACAAGTATAAGAAAAATATTGCATATTACATGTATAGCTTGGCTTGTAATGCTAGCTGGTTTGACACAAACCAGGATGAAACATCACAATAACGATGTATATCCCAATTCAGTGGAAACTATCAGGAAATGTTCCAACAATGATATTGAAAGGAAACAAAAGCAAAATACCTATTTGTTTTGGCTGAAAATCATAGTCAGAAAGTCACTCTGTGTTAAATCAATAATCTCTCCCTCTCTCTCCTTGACCCTCCATGAGGATATTTTGTCAATCCTTGCCACATTAAACAGTTCTTCAAAATAATTGAGTGGAAATTGACACAGGACAGATGGAGGTTGACTAAAATCAGATCATCACTTTTTATCAGTTCCTCAGAGCACCAGTTCTGAATATCAGCACAACCGTTCCCCATCGCAGAGAAGATCCTCTCCATGCCCCCTAGAATACTCAGAATGTCGGAAACAGCATAGTAGGTAGATCAGATGTCTTAAAATACAACCACCCATCTTGCACCCACTCGTTTTCTATTGGCTAGGAGCAGAGCAAGCATGAGCTTCTCTGTGGGAGCCTGCCCATTCACAAGGTCATTTTAAGGCATAAATTTGGCTAATAGTGCAAATTATGTTAAAACCCTGCATTTGCTTATGACTCTCCTTAAAGCTTCTTTCACCTCTTTGTTCCTCAGGCTGTAGATAAGGGGATTGATTAGAGGGGTTAAGACTGTGTAGAAGACTGAAAAGATTTTGTCCACTTCCAACAGAGCTTCCTTTTTTGGGAGCACATATACAAATATTAATGATCCATAAAATATAGAAACCACAATAAGGTGGGAAGAACAGGTTGAAAAGGCCTTTTTCCTCCCTGTTGAAGATGGGATCCGTAAGATGGTGGCAATTATACACACATAAGACATCAGAGTTAGGAGACAAGACGGAATAGCATCAATGACTGAGACTATGAGACCCACCAGTGCCACCATAGTCGTATCACTGCAAGAGAGATTAATCACTGGTGCCAATTCACAAAAGAAATGATCAATTTCACTGGGACCACAGTAATATAGTTGTGACATTAAACTTACTACTATTGTCATAACTGTAATCCCACATAGCCAGGACCCAGCCGACAAGAGAAAGCAGAGTTTCCCATCCATAAGAGTGGCATAGTGGAGGGGCTTACATATGGCTAAATAGCGGTCGTAGGACATGGCAGCCAACAGGTAGCATTCAGCAATTGCTAGGGTCCCAAACCAAAAAAACTGTGCAAAGCAGCCACCAACAGATATAGTTCTATCCCCTGTCAGGAAGCTGGCTAACATCCTGGGGAGGACAGTTGAAGTGTAGCAGGTCTCCAAGCAGGACAAGTTTCCAAGGAAGTAGTACATAGGAGTATGAAGGTGATGATCAGAGAGTACCAGAGTGATGATTATAATGTTTCCAACCACCGTCACAGTGTATATGAATACAAACACCATGAAGAATGGAATTTGTAGTTTAGGGTCATTTCCAAATCCCAGAAGGGTAAATGTGGTTATTGGTGTTCCATTGCCTTTGTCAAAATTCTCCATAGCTTTGGAACTGAAATTAAAATGCTCAATTTCTAGTATCTTTAAGTGTAAATTGCCAACGTTCAAGTATTACTAGAATTTTTTTTATCACTTCAGATATGCAAGTATTTCTCCTATGGTTAATCTTGATGGAGTGGTATATCATTATGAACAATGAATCATGGATATAGTTTGGACTGGAGAATCAGTTGAAGATTTTGACTTAGTTGTGAAGCTCCTTATTTCACCGTTAGCAACTTGTTAGCAGTATTTCCCATGTCAGAGAAAATTTTTTGATGGCAGGCTATATATACTAAATAAACAACATACTTTGTATTTAGAAGATGAAACAATATCATAAAAATTGTGCTGCAAATTTTTGTATGTGATCTAGTTCTCTGACTCCAGTCAAGCAGGACTATGCAGCGTATGAACTCTTCTGCATTCACTGCAATGGAAAGAACAGTTGTCAGTGTGCCACCCATTATATTCATAGCATTGGATACAGAGTAATTTAGCTGCATTAGACTCCCTTTGTAATAAAGGAGAGATTTCAGTCAAAGCTAGAATGTTCCACTGATTTTAGTGGGACCAAAATTCAACCAAAATAACTTGTATCTCCCTGAGGCTTCATTCACATACACTTTTAACAATATGGAGGAGCTTCTATGTGATATGCTCCTAGGTTGCAGAACATGGGTGAGCAAACGGTAATGGTTTCTGTTTCCACATTATTTAGTAATTCATCAATATTAAATTAACCTGCCAAACAGTAGAAAATTTCAGTCAACCTGACTTTTGCATGAATTCATTTTATTGCTGGTACTGAAAATAACTTAGAATTGCTATTCTACTTTATGTGCATGGTGGCTGGTAAATTTTGGGGCTCTGTTGAAAAAAATCAGTAGATCTTAAAAGCCTGACATTTGCCCACCCTTTGTGGAAAGGACTGGTTACAAGGGTCTTTCCTCCTAACTGGCACCCTCGATCTCAACAGATTTAGAAATTCATAGGGAAGGTGTATGTTATGGACCTGATGTGCATGTTCTTACAGTTCATTCAACCACTTTTCACCCTACAAGATAGCTCCTATCACATTGTAAAAAGGGGCTCATGCCAAAGAGTAAGATCTAAGGAAGCAGAAGAACATCACATCCTGCAGATGTTTTGAGCTGAGCAATCTATCATTTAGAAGGGATAGATAAGTTAATTGCATGGAGAACAAATGTAAGAAGTCTCGAATTATAGCATTTTGAATTAAATGAAATAAAATTCGCCTTCTGCAGTGGATCCCTGAATGATCACTGGTCTTCCAAAACATTTCTAGTTCATTTATCAATGTCCAATATATATAGTTCTCATGAAAATGTTGTGCAACGCGACATTTGAGACCAATTTGGGTGTTTCTCTAAAGGAGAAATGTCTGAAGAATTTCAAGCAAAATCTAAGAAACAACAACCCAGAAACAAAATTTCTATGACATGTCATGTGAAAATGTGAGATCCATGAGAGTGTCATTCAGAAAATATATCTGGTGTATGGGCTACACCTCAACACAGGCATGGTTAAGCTCACTGAAATCAGTGCCCATCTCTGTGTTGTCAGAGGTTAGAAAACATACACCAACTTTCTTGAGAGTGTCATTCAACTTAATGAGACTTAGTTCTGAGTAGGCATGTATAGGTCTCTATTGTAAATCTTTATCAAATAATGGAAACAATGGCTAGGTTTTTGCATCACAGAGGAAAGACAATTGGAACACTGAGAGAAAGACACAGAGAGATAGATATAGAAGACCTCCCCTTTGAGTCGTTTGCTTTTCTAGCATTGTTCTGTAAGGAATGTCAAATCTTAAGTCATCTAGTGAAAAACAGAGATAGGATCTGAGAATAAAAAAGCTACCTTTCCTCTTGACCATCAGATGGAACGAAGGCAGAATAATTTAATGATTCATTTCCTCAGCTGTGGTGACCACATGACGCTTTTCTTGCATGTCTTACATGACTGCATCTCACACTAACATGTTTTGCATTAAGAGGGATTAAAAGGTGGGAAATGGGCACAAGGGATTAATATGAAAAACAACCTCTTGAGTTTTCAAGAAGAACTGTGCTTAAATTGCTCTTCTGGGGGGAAAGTACACATTCCCTTTGTAAACAGATGATGCAACTCTAATTATGACTGTGCCAGTGGGTGCCGTGAAAGTGTGGCAATGAGATAGGAATTATAAATCCTCATAACTTTATGTTCATGGAGGGCTAAACCAAATTAGATCTATCATAGTTTGATGAATATTTGGTGTCAAGTGGTAGGATGGAACATCTATTGGACAGCACTGTGGCCAAGCTGGAGTCTGTGGTTTGTAAGAAGTCTATCGCAGTCAGCCAAGGGGAATCCTCATCCTCATTTAAAGTATATAAATTGTGCAATTTTAGAGTTCTAAAACCAGTAACTCAAATAGTAAAATGTAAACATCCATAAATATAATATAACATCAAACTACAAAACAGTTGAGATAGGCAGCTCAGGCAGAAAGATCAAAAAGCTGGCAGAATGCCAATAGACATGGAGTGTCCCATATTTCAGCAGGAAGGGCATTCCATAACATTTCAATGACTTCATAGAAATGCTGAAGAGCATTGAGGGAAGAATAGTGCCTTGCAGAACCTCACTGCCAATCTGTTGATTGAAGGTACCTGCAGACACATTTTTGGCCCAGTGGTGACTTTAGTTTCCCCAGATCTGGCACGATGATATCATATTTGCCAAGCCATGGAAGTGGGAATGGTGGGCTAAATGAAGAGGTATTTGGGGCTGGAGGTTCTTCAGCTCATGTTATAAAGAAAACACTTGAAGGAAACTGACCACATCCTCAAAGATGCCATCTAGTATAGAGGTGGGGAACCTTTTTCCGGTCCATGAGCCACATTCCCCTTTAAGAGCTTCATGACCACAATACATCAAGGACCGTCTCTCTCCATATGAAACTTTCCAGACCCTGAAAGGGGAGAGTTAGCAGACAGGAGAGGAAGTGGAGAGGTGGCAGGGTGAAGGGTGTCTAGACCCATTTTTAAAAATTCAAAATTTTACATGCAAAACTTTCCTCACAGCAGAACAAAAACCAGTAAATGATACATCCAAACTGTTCCATAAGACATAGGCTCAGGATCTTCTTAGAAATAAAATAAAATAAAATAACATTAGAGCTGACAAGCATAGCTCTCTCTTATACAGGCTACATTAGCCCCTAAGTCTGTTGAGTTCCTGGAAGACACCTCACTCTCACAGAGCCTGAGAACAATGTCTCAGCTGCCACCCTACCAAGGTGGTGTATTTGCAATCTAGGGTTAATCACTCACATGATTGCTGCTGGAGAACAACAACAGTTAATTATGAACCTATCAAGGAGCTCAGAGAGCTCTTTTTGCTGTTCTTTTAGCTTCAATGGAATCTTCCAGTGAAACCCTTTCAGTAATACACATCACCGTTCTTCATTTCAGTGCCAATTAAACAATTATACTTAACAAAGAGTGAACAGGACTGTAGATAAAAGGCATTTGCCCAGGAAGGAAGACATGAAACCAGGACTGAGGTTGAATTTTTATTAATTCAAGACATCAAGCCATTTGCAACCAGAGCAACTTTAACATTTTTCTGCTTCCAGCAGTGCTTTCTAACTTGATGGAAGAGGAGGGATAGACTCCCTCTGTCTCTTCTCATGAGTGACATCAGCTGGCCACAGGCCCAGGACAAAGCACTTGACTGGTGCGGTAATGACAGGCTGGAAACATTGCATTGCTGTTTTAAGTTTAGTTCAATAATAACTAAATAAGAGGGTTCAAAATGTATTTCATACAGAATGTGAAATATATTAGTTTCACCTTCAACCATGATTAGAGAGTAAATTTATGAAGAAAATATCCTAAATTTAGATCACACCAGTTTGCATAAAAATTGTGCTTTAGAGTTATATTCAGGCCTTAACATTATAAAATATAACACTTTGGGGAAATGATACAGCCAAGTGATCTTCTATCCGAGGCTCTTAACTCTTCTCCATGTCCCTTCTGCAGGTCTTCTTCAAAATTATGCTTACACTTTCCTTTATCTTCTGCTGAGCTTGTTCTTGGTTTCCTTCCTTTGGTACCGAGGAGTAGGTCCCGAAGGGACTCCATCTTGACAATTCCTTTATTCCTTCTCAACAAGTCAGCCCATGCTCCATATTCAGAACTAAAGTCCAAAAAAATGTTTCAGGACATGCTCCAAAGTCCCTTTGAGGCTGAAGGCCTCCACAACTCCAATCTCCCCCTGGCCCAGATCCGAATCACAAAGTCCAGAGCATCCCTTCATAGGGGAGTCTGTCCAACTTTCCTTCTCCGATCCAAGCAGGACACCGTCTCTCCAAATCTGACTTTCAAAATCAATCACACTTGGCATCAGCTTATATTCATCAAATTGTTTCTGTGAAGACGAAACCTCCATTTGTATTTCTTGAGATGCAGAAGCAGTTTTTTCCATCGTCTTCTCCACAGCTTGCCATTTCGAGATGGGTTCCTGAGTCAAAACCCGAATATTTTCTGTATAAATGTTCACTTTTTGTCCAAAATCAGTTGTTTCTTGTCCCAAATTGTCAATTTTATTAACCATCACATCCGTCTTCTCATGAAGTTGTTCCAGCAGAGCACTTATTTTGCAAAATGGATTCACTAGGGCTTCTTGTTTTGCCATTCTTATCCAAGGTCACTTTTATTTCTCATGGTCCTTAATTCTAAGTGGAAAATTCCCCGGCTCCACTTCACTGCGGCAACAGTTTCAAAGGCTCCCTCTAGAGGAAACAATTTCTATTTGTATCTGTCCTTTTAGACCCAAATCCAATAACAAAGTTACTTTTCAATTTTCAGTTACTTTTTTCTCCTTTTAAAATGCAGAGGAAAACAATGGAAACAATGTATATCTCATATGCTGTCTGTCAGCATATGTTCTATTCACAGTCAATGAGTTTTCCCAAACCATCAATCTTACTGACAGCCCGATCCCAGGCTCAAAACGGTGGTGATTTATCTCTCCTCGCTCTCTCTCCTGCAGGCTTAAACAGTCCAAAAAGAATTCCCCCTCTTCTCCTTCTTCCAAGGGGGGTTTAATATTTTAAATGATGAAAATTTAATCCTTTACAGAAGGCTTTTCCCAGGCTTTAGCTTGCAACGTCTTTGCTTTGATCTATTTACAAAACGGAAGGTGGACTTCCTGTTTAGAACCTTCCTGTTTCAATGCCGAATTACGATGTTTGAAAATCCAATTTTCCGTTCTACTTACAGGTAGTTGTTTAAAGTCCAATTGTCCACAGGAAAAAGTCAGCGCTCTCCAGCAACAGCAATGCGGCTTCGCTCCACGAAAAAAGCGATCGATTTGAAGCACCGCGCCGCTCACCCCACGTCGCTCCGGATCCCCGAAACTGGGTTTCCCTGCGAGTAGGGGAGGCGCAAAAGGTGCCTGCCGAATCCCAAGTCCACAGGCTTCTCCCGCCTGTGGTTTTTAATGGGTCTCTGCCTCGCCGTGGCGGTCAAACCCTAGTTTTCGCGGAGCGGATTCCTCTAGATTAGAGGAAATCCGCCATTGCTGGAGGAGCTAACCCGGAAGTCTTCACAACTTTGGCAGTTTCAGGCATTGGGCGGAATCTTGTAGTCTATCTTCCCTAAATGGGTCTCTCTCTCTCTCTCTCTCTCTCTCTCTCTGTGTGTGTGTGTGTGTGTGAAGCGGTGACCCACGCCCCCCCCTGCAGTGGTGATCCCAGGGTTCCCTGTTAAAGGGGTTGTTTTGAAGGGAGGCATTGGCGATATGCCAATAGGTTGTCATTGCTCTCCCCTGCGAAGGCAGAGAAATGGGGGGTGGGCTCTCTGCTTGAACAAACGTACTCCAGAGCCAGCCCAATGCCCACACATTCTGGGTAACCCTGAGGTTCCCCAGATCCCCTGTTGGGGACTGGGAGGGATAAACGCCCAATGCCTAAGTCAAGGTCTCCCTACATCTGAAGCTTTAATAAAGTTTTGGCCAAATTTTAATCCCATAACACGTTGTCTTGGGTCATTATTCCACTCGGGTGTTGCCTGGGGTTGGGGGGGGGTCTCCGCCTGCCGTGTAATAATAATAATAATAATAATAATAATAATAATAATAATAATAGTAAAGTACAGTTTATTTATCATTTCTTCCTCTGCCACAACCATAAACTATCTCAGGGAGTGCAAGATTCACATCAAAATTGTTTGACAGAAGAATTTGATTTTTGAAGTATATACACTTTTTTGTTCCTCTCAGGTCTGAGTACAATAATGTAGCATTTTGGGGAAAACATAAATACCAGCAAAGCAGAACTAGAAGCCAAAATGGCAAAAAATTCCACAGCTACTATATACTTCCCCTTGCTGCTCAGATATGTAGGCACGAAAGACATCCAAACACAGCAAAATATCAGCATGCTGAAGGTGATGAATTTGGTGTCGTTAAAACCATCAGGCATTTTCCTGGCCAGGAAAGCAACTGTGAAGCTGACAATGGCCAGAAAACCCATGTAGCCTAGTACAATGTAGAACATGGAAACAGATCCTTCATTACATACAAGCATGATTTGACCATGCATGGATGTCTTGTCCACATCTGGAAATGGAGGATATATTCCAAGCCACACAACTAATGCCAAGCTGAACAAGGGAACAGAAGAGAACAATTGAGTTTGCCAGTCTTTTCCCTAGCCATTTCTGCATATGATTCCCTGGATTTCTAGCCATATGAAGATGAAGATCAGAATAAGTGATTCTTATTTCTCCAGGCCTGGTGTCTGTCAGGCAAACCTGATAAAACCAAGCTCTTGTGAGATTTTAAGAAATGGGTGAAAGAGGAGAAGGGTTATCTAAAAACTGTGGCAGGAAGTTTACAGTGGTCCTGTTTAGCAACAATCCTTGTTGAACTCACCAGCTAAGTTTGCTATTACAGGGAGTTGGGCTACAGGTGTGTGTTTGTGTGTGTGTGTGTGTGTGTGTGAGAGAGAGAGAGAGAGAGAGAGAGAGAGAGAGAGAGAGAGAGTGCAGTATGGAAGAATGAGTGAGATATATTTTTTGAGTCTTTTGTGGTCTAGTAGTCCCCCAACGGAAGGAAACCAAAATCTTATAGCACTAGCTCCAAAACCTTTGAGATTTCAAATAAATACAATGAAATCTGAAAATCATATCCTCTATGGGATTGTTGATTGTTTATTCACCTGCTAGCTTCAGTCTTCAAAATTACACTCCATTTTGCCTTCCCACCACGGGAATATTTGTTGTGTTATTGTATCATCCTTGCTGTCTCAAGTGGTTCATGGTTTCATTGTAATCAGTGATTGGATAAAGTGTTTACTTCCACAGTGATATATAGAGTCAATATGATTACAGGAGTGTGTTTATTCTTCAGGTGAATCTTGATGCTACACTGCAGTATTTGGGAATTTCTCTTGCTCTTCTAATTTTGCACTTAGTAAGTCTGTATCCCTTTCTTTACTTCCCAGTTTTTCACCATCAAAGAGAGGAGAAACTGAGCTTCACAGGTACATAATGGGGAATAACTTTGGGAAAGAGAAGAAGTTCTCTTGCAGTTAAGTTCACTTGTGGTGGTGGTCACCAACTTGGATGGCTTTAATAGAGGATAAGAAAAATTCATGGTGAATAATGGCTACTAGCCACAATGCCTATGTTCTACCTCCACTGCTGGAGGTGGTATGTCTCTAAATGCCAGTTGTCTGGAATCACAAGTGAGGAGAGAGCTGTTATATGGTCCTGCTTGTGGGCTTTCTGTATGCATCTGGTTGGCCTCTATTAGAAAAAGCTGCTAAACTAAATGACCTTTTGTCTGATCCAGGATGTTGGATTAGATGAAGTATTCTCCTGTCACATCCTTATGGTCCAGGGAGGAGAAGGGGATCCAGGAAGGAGATTCAGGAAATCTGGAATAGATAGGGTAGTCTCCCACCCCATCCATCTGATCCAGAATGCTTGATGGGCCTTTGGTCTGATCCAGTAAGGTTCATCTTATGTTGTTAATAGACTTTCTGTTAAGGATGACCACCAACACCACAATCTAGCATTCAAGCCTGCAGAGGTGAGCTAACAATTTTTATTAAAGATTCCTGCCCCCCTAAAAATCACTTGAATTTTTGTTGTTGCTGTTGAGCACCTCTAGTGCTGTTTCAGTCCTCCCCTGGAGAATAATGGGCAAAATAGTTGCCCTTCCCATTTTATGTTACGAATATTTTAATATCGTTACACAAATCAAAGCCTTTACCACCGCCTACTCCTCCCATTCTGCCTTAGTTCATTGCTTCCTTTATCCATAAATACGATAACAGAAAATTCTGCCTCAGTGCTTTCATTTTGGCAATCACATATTTACAGCATCTATTCTCTGGCCTGTGAAGATTTCTTGCATAATCCAAATATGGTAAACGTATTTGGATTGTTGGCCACAAATGAAAGGGAGGGTTGTTAGATTTATGTGCTCCACTTTCTCCCACACCAACTCTATGAAATAGGCTAGGCTTGCCCAAAGGCCATTGTGTCAACTTCATAACTATCACAGTAGGGAACATGTCTGGCCTTCTAGTATCTGAGACCAACATTTTTTACTAGGGCTGTCTGAAACATTATGAGAATTTGTTTCCAACCCCTTAACACAAATCAGCTGTTTTGCCACAGGGTGTGTGTGTGTGTATGTTTATAGAACAAATATAGAATCATAGAGACTTTGAGTATCATCTAGTCCCACCCTCTGCAATGCAGGAATATGCAGCTCTCCCCTATGGGGATTAAACCTGCAACCTTGGGATTATCAGCACCACACTCTAACCTACTGAGTTATATGTTTCCTTAGAGCTGGGACAACATTTATAGGAAGTTCTTTTTTGACCAATCATTGGTCAAAGGTTTCGGATGCAGATGGTTTATGCAGCTTCCTACAAGCCACCCTTCCTGCCAAGCCTTTGTAAGGTAAGTGCCACCCCCCTCCTGAAATTTATGGGGAAATTTATTTTCCCCAAGAAAGCAGCACAAAATCCAACCCCACCCCACCCTATTATGATTGAAGGGCATATTTTCAGGAAATTGGGATGGGGAAGAAATTCAGAGCACCAAAACTATTTGATTTTTTCTGGAGTTTTCCTGCCAACTCTTTAACCAAAATTATAATCATCTACTTGGCAGGATGCAGACACCTGTTGAAGTGTTTTCAGCAATATTTCATAGTGGAGAGTGTGGACTCCCAAGAGGATTGTTAGTATGAGCATAGGTGTTGCAATTCTCTTTGAAATGTAAGGAATCACATATTTCTTAGTCTTCTTTATATGAAATTTATTTTCCATATATAATCATGACATTCTAAAATAATTCTTTTATCTGCTTTTTCTAAAAATCCCAGCAACAATGGAGAATCAGACACAGAACACTCACTTCATACTCATGGGCTTAACAGACCAACAGGAAGTTCAAATGGTCTTGTTTGTTTTCTTCTTCCTCCTCTATCTAGTAACTGTGCTGGGCAACAGTACTATTGTGTGTGGTGGTGACTGAGACCAAACTCCACACACCTATGTATTTCTTCCTCGGTAACCTTTCTTGCTTGGACATTTGCTACTCTACAGTCATCCTTCCCAAGATGCTATCTGGATTCCTGTTGGCTCATCGAAGAATCTCCTTTGTTGGATACATCACCCAGCTTCATTTCTTCCATTTCCTAGGAAGCAGTGAGGCTCTTCTTCTAGCTGTCACGGCTTATGATCGCTATGTGGCCATATGCAATCCATTGCACTATCCAGTCATTATGTGCAGACGTGTGTGTATTCTACTGGCTGCCACAACTTGGACTATAGGGTTCTTTCATGCCCTGATGCACACAGTAATGACATCCCAACTTCATTTCTGTGGCCCCAATATCATCAAGCATTTCTTTTGTGATATCAAGCCACTACTGAGACTGGCATGCAGTAGCACACAACTCAATCTTACTCTCCTCAATGTAGTCACAGGCTCAATTGTCATGATCCCTTTCTTCTTGACACTCCTTTCCTACCTCTATATCATCATCTTCCTGTTACTGAAGGTCAAGTCACACAGAGGGAGATGGAAGGCCTTTTCCACCTGCAGCTCTCACCTCACAGTTGTAGGTTTGCTCTATGTGCCAGTTTTGTTCAATTACCTCCCTCCAACATCAGGAGATTTACCTCAGAGAGACATGATAGCCACCCTCATGTACAGTGTAGTTACCTCTTTCTTAAACCCTTTGATCTATACCCTGAGGAACCAGAATATGAAGTCAGCTCTGAGGAAAAGCCTGGGGAGATTACTGATCACTGTGAGGATACAGATATTGATGTGAAATCTATTTCTCAGTTTGTAACACTGTCAGCTGAAATAGGATTGAACAATCTGAGAAATGATGCAGGCCTGTAATGAGAAAATCGGGTTTTGTTTCTCGTATTGAGAAGTGCATGGTGGAGGAAAGAGATAAAGAGAAATACAAGCCCAGACTCTGCTCACATTATCTAGGGCATTCCACTTTACATTTGCTCTTATTACATTAGATTATGAGGACATATCTGGCAACCTAATCCACCATGTTTTTTATTTTATGTATTTTATTTCTTTGTTTATAAAACAATCTGACCTACCTTTGAGTTGTATGGCCCCTCCATAATTTGGGTCCCAAGCTGCTCTGTATATATTGAGTCTCTGTCCCATATTCTTTATAACAGGGGATCCAAAAACGGCTATAAAAATTCCAAATTTTGGAAATTTGTAGAGATAGGAGCTCCTGCAAAGTGGCTTAAGCCTGCCAAACCGCACACAAATAAGCCCAGAAGTTTTTTTCTTCAGGTGTATAGCACTGCCTGGCTGTGGTTTTGTTGTTGTAAAGGCAGAGAAACCTGATTTTTTTCCCCAGCAGCAGCAGTTGGAAAAGTGTTCTTTTTAAATAATGATAATGATATTAAAAATAAATCCAGACATGCTTAGTGTTACAGAGGCAACATTCAACATTTGGATACCCTCACTTCTTGCAAAACATGTGGACTTAAGGAAACAGAAATATAGGGAAACATAGAGTTAGATAGTCAGAAAATTCACAGTGACAAAGCTATAGAAGTTTTTTTCTGAGGTCCTTGATTTGACTTGAGGAGTTTATTAAGATCATGTTTCAACTGGGGAGAATGCCCCCAAATAATCCAAATTTACCTTTTTTGGAAGCTTCTCTCAGCGTTATGATAACAATGGAAAGGTGGAATATACATTCTCTCTCTCTCTCTCTCTCTCTCTCACACACACACACACACACACACACATGCATATCCCTTAATTTCCAGGCTTTGTTTTCTAGTCTGAACTATTGCTTGATCAACAGACCCTCTAATAAAGTTGCCTGTGAACCATAACAAGTTTCTTCTCTGTTTTTATTCTTCTTCTGAATAATTTAATCAAATATCATCTTGGAACTTTTACTGGAATTGTTTGCAAGAGAAATATTATTCATGGAAGAGCAATATTTTTTCCAATGTTCTTATCCTGGAGCACCAAAGCAATAATTTCACACACACCCTTCGAATTCAGAAAAAAAAAATGCATTGTGAACAATGTTTTGTTGTTTCCTTTTCAGCCTGCTGCACAGTGCCTGTTACTTAGATCTGTGGACAATCACAGATCTAAGCTGGCAGCCCTGAGTAGCCTGACTGATTGATCAGTGATTGGAAACCCCACAGTCTATTATTCTCTAGCATCATATACCATCTGGATGCATATTTGGTACATGTCCTTGGGGCGTGTCAGTTTCAGAGCCAAGCTGTCATGTTTATTAATAGGTTAATTTGGCACTTCATTGAGTCACTTTGAAGGTTACATATAAGAAGGGAAACAGTTAAGTTTCCGGTAATAACCTATTATTGGCACCTTTAAAGGTGAAGAGCTGGCCTGATGGTTTGCTCTCTGGGCTATGGGGCCCTGGTGTGGGATGGTTAAGTTCTTTACTGCTCTACCCAGCATTTAGAGTAAGTTGAGTCACTTAAAGTCCAGAAGGTTAAAAGGCTGTTTAGTGAAGACAGAGATAAAGAATAAAAATAAAAACAAATTTCTGGCAATAGTTAAGGAGTTAAGAAGGAGTGAATGGTTTTGCTGGTTCGCTTGCCTTACTTCTTTCTCATTCTGTATGTTGCAGTCTGCAGTGCCTACTGATGTTCGTGAGAATTTTGGTTCTGCAAGCCACCAAGGTGGGAATGGATGGTGATTCCATTGCTGCAAGAATATTATGGAAGTTGTGCAACTACATAATTCCTTTGTCACTTTTAGAAGCTGTTTTTTAATTAATGTATTCCACACCACTACTACTACCAGTTGAAATGGACTGAGTAATTGGTCTCCGGTGCATATAATAATATGGTGTGGGACTCATGAATCCAGTTCTTCTATACATTTTGCCTCAAGGGGCTAATGTGCCCCTGGCCATTACAGCTATAGAGATATAGCTACTTTTATTTATAGCACTGTATTGTTAGCTACATTTCAGCAGCATAAGCACTTGGATAGGAGGTGCACTGTCCTTCAATGCATCTTCAATAGAAATTCAAACAGATCGGTAAGTTTCAAGTACGGACAAATGTTGAGATCAAACATTCAGAAAATATCTCCAAAAAGAGAGAGTCAAAAATGCATCAAAAATAAGAATCTTAAAAATGAGAAAGGGATAAAAATCCAAATTGATTACTGTGAATGCAAAACCTGTAAGGATGTGAATAAATTGGTCCGTTTTGTTTAGTGGGTTAGATCCAGATTTAATCTTGCTTAGTGGAGATCCATTGAAATAAATGGGATTTGAGGTATTTAGCAGTACTACATGGCATCATGGCATATCCCTACTAGAGGCTGCAGTGAAGGGCTTATTCACACTTGCTTTTCCTTGACTCTTTCTAGCTCTTATTTTTGCTCTGGACCTTTCCCCATGAAAACCTGCTCTTAAAGCTCAATCAGAGCAAAGAGCAATCCATGGAAAACTCAAATTGATTGAGTACTAAAGAGCATGTTTTTAGGCACAGACTTGTGTCTAGAAACAGTGGGGTAAAAGTTAAATGTGGATAAGCCCTGACAAGACATTTCAGTTATTTATGTTGTGTCCTTACTAAAATCTACAGGTTTTAACAGGCTACCACTTCTGTGAAAACAGATGAAGAACCAGACAGAAGTGAGCCAGTTTATCTTACTAGGCTTGACAGATCTCCAAGGACTGCAACCTTTTCTCTTTCTACTCTTTTTGATGTTGTACCTCATCAGTCTGCTAGGAAACAGTATCATTTTGTTTGCAGTGCTGACTGAAGCTCACCTCCACACACCCATGTACTTCTTCCTCAGCAATCTTTCGTGCCTGGACATTTGCTATGCTACAGTCACTGTGCCCAAGATGCTGGCAGGCTTTATATCTGGACTTCAGTACATTTCCTTCAGCGGATGCCTAACTCAACTCCATTTCTTCCACTTCACTGGAAGCAGTGAAGGTGTCCTTCTGGCAGTTATGGCCTATGACCGCTATGTGGCTATATGCAATCCTCTGCGTTACGTTGTTATTATGAACAAATGTACATGCCTATTGCTTGCAGCAGCTTCTTGGGGCACTGGATTCTGCCATGCACTCATGCACACTGTGATGACCTCCCAGCTGCACTTCTGTGGCCCAAACCTTGTCCAGCACTTCTTTTGTGACATCAAGCCACTGCTGAAGCTAGCTTGCAGTAGCATCCAGCTCAACATCAGCCTTCTCAACACAGTCACTGGCTTAATTGTCATGATCCCATTCATCCTCACACTCTTCTCCTACCTCTATATAATATCTTTCCTCCTTCTGAAGGTCAAGTCAAACAAAGCAAGATGGAAAGCTTTCTCCACATGCACATCCCACCTCACAGTTGTGAATTTGCTCTATGTGCCTGTTTTATTCAACTATTTGCCTTCCTCGGGAGATATGCCACTGTCGGACATGATATCCACCCTCATGTATAATGTAGGTGTCTCAGTATTAAATCCCCTTATTTATACCCTGAGAAACAAGGAAATGAAATTAGCCATAAGGAAAATACTGGTAGCTAGTTGCTGTCAAAAGGTGAGATGACATGTCTTCCTGTTTGCAGAGGCTGATAGGTGAAATATGGGAGCAGTACATAACATCACTATATTAGGGGGAAATGTTTGCAAAATGTGCATATTAGGGGGGAAATGCTTACCAAGTATGTGTATTTTGTATTTGGAAATAAATGAGGACTGGAGTGCTGAATTGCGGGTATTTCAGTGATATAGCATCTTCTCTGGATGCAGGGGGTCCCAGATTCAATACCCAGCATCTCCAGGTAGGGCTGAGAGAGAATCCTACCTGAACAGAGTGGCTATGGATTATAGACTATGACCCCAAGATTTCACTTCTGGCCATTTCCTGCCAGCATTCAGCATGAATGTGTGCATATGTGAAGTTAGGACTCTCCACCCTGCAATGTGCATCACATTACACTTTGTTTGGTGGCCTGGCTAGGGGGCAGGGGATTGCGGCGCCCCTCAAGCCAACCCCTGGCCATGTCACACCTGCCCGGCCAATCAATGCTGGCAGAGTGTATGGCCATGAGTATTTTAAACCGCAGCACAGTTGGGGGGCTAGGGTCATGCCATGACCCCAAGGGGTGCCCCTATTTGATGTCAGTCATAGGGCTTCCCCTTCTGGTGTTTTACTATTAGTTTGACTCTCTGCAGACAGGCGGGAGTCAAGATATAGTTGGGCTTCAGCCAATGCCTAAGCCAAACCACTCACATCTGTAACCAATAAAGTTACGGCCTGTTTTAGCCCATTAACCTACATACTTGTGTCTGTGCATTTATTAATCAATAGGAAACTGTGGGGCACGGGACTTTGGCACACAAAGCATGAGACTTAATTTCAGGGTTCTTGGTTTGAGCCCCATGTTTGGCAAACGATTCTTGCATTGTAGGGGAATGGACTAGATAACCCTTGTGGTGTGGTCCCTTCCAGCTCTACAATTCTAAGATTCCTCAGACAATCCCCAGAACTCTACTCAAAAACTGCCCTTCCACCTCCTATGGCAGTCCCTAGAGGACAAAAGAGGTTGTGCTCTGGGCATTCTAAAGGGGACTTCAATACTCAAATTATATAAGGGGTCAGTGAATTATAATGTGAATGGAAGTGATTCAGGGTGATTTTGCTGGAAGTTAAAAGCTTCATTTAACTTTTTTAGTTTTATTTATTAAAAAAACAATATGGGGTGCGGGCTTCCCAGAGCTGTTTAACACTTTTTTATTGTTATGCTTTTTGGAGGATGGCCATTTCCAGTAGATATGAAGTTGCTAATGCTATGCTAAGAATATGTGGAAGCAAGAAAACACAGGAATCTCTGAAAGTTGCTATATTTTGCTTCTCCCAGTTCCTCCAGTATAAAATGTTGCTATAACTATTTTGATTAATATGCTCTTTTAAAAAATATGTTTACTGTACATTTTAATGATTGGTGTTCAGATGACATTGATTTACTGTGCAATGTAATTACCTGCGGCTATATCGTTCAATTGGTTTTGTACTTACAGTAAGTTATTTGGGTGAATGATGCCAGCACTGATCATGTGTATGTGGATAAACACACAAACACATTTTTTTAAAAAAATTGTTCCAAGCCATTAAAATGCTTGGGACCCACACAAGAATGAATCACCAGAGTTGATAATTGTGCCCTCATTCGAGTTAAGATTCCACTGACCAGTTAAACAGTAATTGTTTAAACCAACCAAAGTGAGAACCTAGTTGAAATGGAATGCATATAAGAATTTAAGGACGATACGATACGATATCTTTATTGTCATTGTCCCTTGCGGAACAATGAAATTGAAAACTACATAAAACTACCACAAAACTACATAAAACTGTCAGCATCGCCCTTGAGCCAGTGCCACCAACTGGACTCATCCACTTCAGCCCGACTGGGCTAGGTGTGCTGGGTAGAACTTCCAGAAGACCACCTTCCTCACAGGAACAGGTCTAAGTGCTGTGGACTCACAACTCAGAGCTGTGAGCACCGCAAATCACTCCACCAAGAAGACAGTCGTTGTACAGCAGAGTACAGCAGAGCATAAATCACTCGGACGACAGCGCTGAAGAATATCTTCTTTTATTCACTAACAGCTACTGTACTATACAAACTATATACAAATGGAGATGCTAGAGTGCACTGAGCGCTACAGCTGCTTTCTGCAGCGACCTTATCTACACAGAGATAACGTTCAGTCTTTCTGACACACTGACTGGCTGACTAACTGACCGACTCTCTCACAGACCGACTCACTCACTGACTGACTCTTTGATGTGGTGCTGGAGCAGAATATGTAGAGATCAGAACACGCCTCCTCCTCTCTGCAGAATCACAGGCTGCTCAGGAGATTCTTGGATATGGGAGGGGTGAAATCTCCTCAAAAACTACTACAAAACTACATAAAACTACTACAAAACTACATAAAACATTCCAAAACACCTAAAAACTCTAAAACCCCATTTTAAAATACACTATACTACACTACACTACAGATGTTTGCTCAAGTAAGTAGACATTAGCAATTTCTTGCAAAATCCCTCACACCAGAATTTCAAATGAACTACATACACAAGCAGAAAAAAACAAAATATGCATTCATGTTCTTTTACTTTTTTCTGCTGATTAGTATTTCCCTGGTGTTCAGCATTCATATGCACTCATGTTCTTATTTTGCCGATTAGTTGTTCTCTGGTGTTAAGGTCAGGTCTGAATATAATAATGTAGCATTTAGGGGAAAAGATACAACCCAGTAATCCAGCACCAGAAGACAAGATGGAAAAGATCTCCACAGCTACCATATATTTTCCTTTGGTGCTCAGATAGGTGGGAACAAAGGACAACCAAACACTACAAAACACCAGCAAGCTGAAAGTGATAAATTTGGCCTCATTGAAACTATCAGGTAACTTCCTGGCAAGGAAAGCCAAGATGAAGCTGACAATGGCCAGCAAACCCATATAGACTAAGACACCATAAAACATGGCCACTGAACCCTCATTACATTCAAGTATGATTTCCCCATGCAGTGAGTGCATATCCTTATCTGGGAATGGAGGGGATGTACTTAACCAAAGAGTACCTATGCAAGCCTGAATAAAGGAGCAGGAAAGGACAATAGCATTTGCCAGCCTTTTCCCTATCCATTTCCTCATCCTGGATCCTGGTTTGGTTGCCATGAATGCCAGAAGCACAGTAATGGTTTTTGCCAAAACACTGGAAAGGGCCACAGAAAAGAGGACGCTAAAAGTGATTTGTCGGAGAAGGCAGGTGACCTTTCCAGGCTGACCAATGAAGAGAAACGAGCAGAGGAAACAAAGCAGGAGGGAGATGAGGAGGATGTAGGTGAGAGTCTGATTGTTGGCTTTGACTATGGGGGTGTTATTGTGCTTCATAAAAGTCCTAAGCACGAATGTTGTGATCAGAGAGAAAGAAATAGTCAAGATAACTAAAACGAGCCCTAAATCTTCTTCATAAGAGAGGTAGCTTGGGACCTTGGGAATGCATTGGGTTTGGCCACTGTTGGGATACTCATCTTCTGCACATTTCACACAGGTATCCATATCTGAAATAAAGGAAGAGCTGTTAAAAAGATTCTGACATTGATCAATATATAGCTAAAACATTTGCTCTGAAGGCAGCCCTGTTTAGGGAAGTTTTTAAGGTTTGATGTTCAGACATTGATCAATATATAGCTGAAGCATTGGTTCTTAACTTTTTGGGGGTCACAGACCTCTTTTAGATTCTTATGATGCACACCCTCCTCTGAAATAAATGCTAATATAAAGAGATAAACAGAAAAGTTTGCATTCAATTTATTCAATTGCTTGGGAATCCCCCCCCCCCATAGAGAAAATGTAAAAACAATCTTAAGAATGTTTGATGTTCTTCATGCAACAGTAAAATATTGGGTGGTTCTGCTATACTGACAATTTATTCTGTTCTTTCTTTGAAGTCTTAATCCTAGAAACTGTATTGCAAGATTCTCAAAGTGGCGAAAAAATAATGGTGAGATTATCCTGAAAATGTAGGTGATATTATCGTCTGGCTACGTAAAATAAACTTCAAGGCTGGGATTCCACAAGTGCAGGCTTTTCAGTGCTGCTGAGGAACAAATGTTCCACAATGAGTTCTCACATCCAATATTGGATATGCCAAAAGCAGAAATATCCTATATTACGCATTTACTAAAATAATTTATAACCCGCTCTTCATCGAAATTAAATTATAAAAATCAATTAAATGAAATAATATTAAAAGCAAATGGTCCACAAGGAAACATTTATTCTGTATACCCTATTGTGACTGGAAAAATATTGGAAAGACTGTCAGTGGCTGTGGAACTACCTGGCAAAGGATCTTGATATCAACCCTGTGAGGTTGCTTAGACTGAGAGGTAGTGATGGACACAAATTCACTCGGTCCCAAACTCTTTGAAACTCTTAACAATTAATAGTAAGTTCTTTTCTTGTTTGTTTAAAATTTTGCATTGCAAACTACCTCCATGTGCATTCAAGGGATTACACTTTATGTTGTGTTGCGTGTCGAGGTCCCCAATCCACCCCCCAAATAACTCACAACAGACACGTAATTTTTGTTTAAGATTTTTGGCATGATTTTGGCCACAACTTTATTCAAATACAAACTGTGAGTGATTGTTAAGGCATTGGTTAAGACTATCTGTCCCCCCGCCTGGGGACAGAACTGACTTCCGGGCACCACCGAAAGACAGTGCAGGTTGAAAGCAAGTCGGGGAGGCATTGGAGCTGAGTCACAGACCCTCAACTCTCACCCGCCTGCTCCCCGAAGGCTTGCCGGCCCTAGTCCCATTCCAGGGATTGGACGAAAAGAGCCCCAGGATTCCTTTAATGGAATTCCCTTTCTGCAGCAACCATGGAGGGGCAGGCACAGCCTACCCTAACCCCTCCTCCACCAGATTTATAACCAATGCCTAACCGCAACCTTACAAGTTGTGACGATTTGCTACGCAGTAGGCAAAAACCAAATGGCCCAGCCAATCAGCCAGATGGACAAAATTCCTACCAAATTTCTACCAAAATTCCTACCAGGCCCCTGCCCCAATGGCAGACGACCCCATGACAGGCATAGCAAGGTCAACGCAACAACCCCTTACTCTGGGGCGGGTGGGTGGGTGATCCGTTGCACACAGCAAAAGAGAAAGTACAAGGCTGCGTGCAGAGTATTTAAACAATTTACCCCTCCCACCAAAATTGCAACATAACTTTTACCCCAGCAACCCAGTGAACCAATCACTGCCCCAGGCCATCTTTAGAGACCCTGCCTGGTAACAGAGGGGTGGCTCAGCAGACCCCACCACAACACGTGCTCTCCCTGAAGGAGAACACGCTTTATGGAAATGCAAATAATATAGTTGTGCCCGCTATTCCTCCCACCTTTATACTGAGAAATCATTCCTTCTGGACAGGGAGCACAATCATAGCAGCAAAATTTCTCTCCTTCCTTCTTTTTCCTGCTGTAGCCAGGATAGCAGTAGTCATTGCACACAGAAAGGGGAAGCACCTGTACAGAAACATTAAAGAGAGAATAGTAATGAGTGCCTAATAGATCACACAAAAAAGCAGGTTGGAAGAAAAAGGAAATCCTCAAGTGAGAGCAGGGAGGGTTCACCTTTATTTGTGTTGTCTAGTTAAGAATTACTTTGTATGTTTCTTTTTCTGTTCCTCTTTTTACTTTTGTTTTTATGGGCTAGAATGTGTCCTTGAAATTTTATATTGCCTCATCAATGCGTCTACGTAGAGGTGTATGTTTGGTAGTGTATTTAGAAACCAATATAGCTCCTTAAATATGGAAATATCTATTAAAATGTAAAGGGTCTATTAAAGACCTAGCCCTTTAACCAGAAACCAATTCATGAAATAAGAAATTTATTTATTTACTGGAGGAGAGGAAAGATAGAGCATATAATAGGAATCCACCAAAATTAGAACTGCAATATAATGTTGTTTTCAAAAAGGTTCATGAAATAATAAAATAAATGCCTGAAAGCCTTTGAAAATTTTGAGTCAAAACATCAAATGCTTCAGAGCAATGTCTTACCTGATTAAAAACTTTATGCCACACAATTTGATCATCATTTATGCTTAACTGTTTTCCTAAAGGTGCCTGAGAGTCCAGACTTCCAACTTTGACCCTAAATAATGAACCATTCGGAGAAATAATCCAGTTTGTTACATCAAAACCTATAATTAATTCTCCATAATCATCAAAACACACTGAATCCCCAGCACTATTGTTGAACAACATGGTCCTTAGAACGTGATGGACCTAGATAGAAAGAAAGTATCAGCAAAGAGAGGACTGTTTCAAAACTCTTCAACAATGTATGTGGTGACTTCATTCATTGGGCAGTCATTCTTGTTCTTGAATTGGAAACCTTATATGATTATCTGATATTTCTAATGATCATTGCTCTCCATAAGTTCCAAGTTGGTGGTTGACTATGAGTTGAAATAACAATATTTTGTCACGGGACCAATAATATTTATCATAATGGATTTCCAAAAGGGGAAAATCCCCTGAAAGGAAATGAAAACCCCCACAGTAATAAGAATTGTATCATGAACAATTAGAATTAATTGTGTTTCCTGAAGAAAACATAGTGTTTTTAAAAAGTTCAGTTGTAATTACCTGCCATGGTTGCACATTCTGAAAAAACAGTTCCTGTCTTTCTCCCAACTTTCTATATTTGGAACTGGATTTGTAAATGGCTTGCAAAGCATGAGCCACAGCATAGACAGCATTGTAGACATTGTAGCTGTGGCCAGTCATTTCCATTTCAAACAAGGTCCCAGGAAGACTCTCTAGCTTCTCTTCTCCAGAGCAGTATTTAATTTCCTGATGCTGCCCATTAGACATTTGTAATGAACAGTTGAATGCCTGTTCCCAAAAGTCCTGGATAAAACCATCTCCGTGGGCCAATGAAGGTCTTAGCATCTGAAGGAAATTTTGAAATCCCAAGGGCTGATTTGAGTGAACTGTGAAGGATATGGAACCATGGAAGGTTTGTAAATCCCAAATCTTCTGAATAGAGTGTGATGCAAAATCCCAGTGGGATGTAATAATCCACACTTTACCCAGAGGGGGCAAGTCCACCAAGGGTGCTAGAAACAACATCACTCTTAGAACTTGAAAGGATGGAGGTTCCCCATATACAAAAAATACATTGGCCTTTCTTTCAAAGACAATATAAGCATCCATGTGCTTAAAAAACCAGTCTAGCATCTCATCCATATAACTCCATTTTGGTATGTTTACTATGAATTCATAACAGATGCCTTTCTGGGTAAGCATTGGTACTATTGTTTGTAAAAACCTATTCCCTTTGTCATCATCCACGGCAAAAAGCCCAACCCAGGTCCATCTGAAATGCTGAAGTAACTGCACAATTCCTTTGTGCTGCTGGGCTTCATTGGGAACCATCTGGTACAAGAATGGGAATAGCATTTTTGCACTTTGTACTGGTAAAAATGATCCATAAGTGAGCTGTAATAAAATCCAGGAATATTTCTCAGACAGATTACAAAACAATAGTAAATCAATGCTGCTGTGGGTCCTATAGGACATGTAGTTCAATATCCTTTTGAAGACACGAATCACAGTTTCTGAAATAAATGGATGTTTCATTTGTCCTATCATTGAAGTATTTAAAGTGATGACACTTAAACAAGTACCACCGTTGCAGCAGTACAAAAGAAATCTTTGGACTTTTCTGTTTGAAATGTTTGTAATATTTCACCTTGAACTCATTTTCAAGAGACAGATTTCTTTCATCCTTTCCTATATGATGTGTTTTTTCCATACTTCTGGCCATATTCACTCACCTCCTCTTAACCCATTCTGAAAGGAGTGCATTATTATTGAAATCTGCCAATTAGAACTGGACACAGTAGTCAATATGAGGTCTTCCTAGTGCAAAAGGAAGCGGAATTGAAATTATTGGAGCCTTGGAAACTGTGGGTTTTATGCAGATAAACCCAAATGAATGGGCTAAAAGAAGTCATGTTGAATAATTTCAGTGTTTCTGCTCTAAATATGATTAGCATTGGATCCAATTCCTTGATTCTTTTAATTCGGCCTAAACTTGAATTAATCTGTTTACAGGCACATCCCGAAGCTAACATATATCTAATGTTCATACCCCTATGCACATAGATTACCTGTGGAGTCTTGTAAATTGCTGAAATGGTGGCCACATTGGCAGAGATTCCAGAGAGGCATCCTCCAACAATAGCTATCAGTTTGTTCTGATTTTGACACTTGAAGTTAGGAGAAAATATTTGCTGTTTTGAAAGCAGGCTTAGAGTGGCCTTATAGGTCATCCTAGCAGAGTAGTAGCTATTGAGAATGTGGAATCCCAGAGAAATGTTTGGTAAGATGTTGGGGTTTTCATTTATCTCTTTTACAGCAAAGGCTAAGGCCAGGGTGTGCTGGTAGTTCTTAGGCATTGAACTGTAATGTAGGTTACAGCTATTTAATAAATCAACAGTGACAGAAGCAATAAAACAAATTTGTATTCTTCATTTGTCATCTGCATCTGTTCAAGACTATATTAAACACCCACCACCAAATTTGAGGACACTCACAACTGGTAACAAATTCCTTAGTAATCAAATTTATTATGCCCCTTAACATATTTTGCCATATACATAAAGGATTTCATATCAGTTTAAACGATATATATATTGGTTTGGTAGCTATATATTTTGCTTAATTATCAATATATATATATAGTGCTTATTAGCATGTAAAGAACAACATATTTTAATCAAAAAGATTTTATTACTTATATTATATGTGAAATACACCATAAGTTGATGTTATATCTAGTAATTAATATTGGCTCATTTATTATCTGGATATATTAGTGCTACTCGAGATCATCTATGATTAGGCGAGGAAAAGAGAAAATTACAAGTAGAGTGTAGAATCACAACAATTAAAATATTCTATATACATTTGAAAACCATACCACGGTTACTTAGGGCCAATTAAAAAAACCCTTTAAAAACCCACAAACCCCTATAATATTTTATCTGTTCACATTTACATTTATTTCAAAGCGCTGCAATGAACCTATCACACACAAAGTCTCCTTAGACAGTGAGGTATGAATTTTTCCTATGTAATCTGGGAGTCAGCTAGATAAATTATAGCCTAAAATCAGCTGGAACAATTAAACAACAACTGTTTCTAAAATATAATAATGTGAGATGAAAGCACAATATGATTAAATAAGTCATGTGTGGGACAGAGATGGAGGTGAAGGATGAAGGATCAAAAGTCTTGAAAAATAAGAATCAATGTGGCCAGCAATAGAGAAGGACATATTCCTTGATGAGGTAATTCTGTAGAGGAAAACAGAAATGCACCAGATTCATTCATTTCACTTACACTTGTTAGGGAAAGCTTATTATTTCCTTGTGCTTAGCAATGTTATCTAGAAGATAACGTACATATTAACAACTCCAAGCATGGCCAGCATATCATTTGTTCACACCCACAATACATAAATGCAGTATTCTTTAAATATGTGTTCCTGGTAATTAGGGCCTGAACATATTACAAAAAAGTGAGGGGAGAGGAGGAGGGAGATGGTGTCTTACATAGGTTCATGAGTCACAATATGTGTAGGCTGCTCCAAGAGAGAAAGTAAATCATAGAGGTAGAAGACTTGAGAAACAATCCCACCAATAACAAGGTCCCCTGGCTGGAAAAATTCATGAGGAATAGAGAGTAGATCATCACGAATGCTGCAATTAATAAAATGTGACTTGCATACAGTATGACACAACAGGAGGAGCAGCAACACCATCACCGTCATGATCCTGTTGGCAAAACCACCCATCTAAATGGCAGTTTTGAATGCCGCAGTTGCTACAGCCTTAAATGATAATGCTCTGGCTGGGTGGATCTACAACTTGGTCTGTTATGGAATGTGGGTGCCAGTACCCTTTTTTTTTCTAGTTCAGGGTTTCTAAAATTGCTGTTTGTGGACCACCAGTGGTGTGCATGCTTCGTTCAGGCTGTCCACAGCATGTCTGTAACAAACAACTGTAATTTGAATTCTATAGAATTCAAGCTGCAATACAATAAAATATAGGATTCAAATTAAAAGAAGTGGCCCATGGTGGGGGCATGACTACTGTTCTAGTTATATTGTTCCTCGGTTTTTTTCTCTTTGAGCTGGATCAAGAATAAGTTAGTTGAATGTGACCCCCACTGATATAAGTGGGAGTCATACAGTCTAGATCCAGATCTTTATCCCCTCACTTTACTTTGAGTGATTTTTTTCTTTTGTTTTCTTTTGTTTTAGTTCTAAAGAAGAAGAATCAGCTTGTGGAAATCTATCCTAACATATAAATGAGAGATTATCTAACAGAAAAATGACATAGCCCTGCCTCTACCTAGATCTAATTCTGAAGAATACAAGTGTTTTATAGTTCTTCTTCAGATACTTGTTTTTGATCTTGCTAGCATGTGTAGATTGTCCACTGCATAAACCTGCAATTCTGACAGTTCTAATTATCATTTCCCCAATGTGCCATCGACTTCCGACGTTGTATCATGAATAACAAAATTGGTAGAAGTCCTCCCCCTCTTTGTCAGACACTTTTGCCCCTTATGGGATAAAAAGTAGCTAGTATTATGTAGATTCAGATCTGTCCAGTTCATCCATGATCATTCATATTTGGCATAAATTGAAAACCCAGTCTGGGGGAAGTGAGAGTCACAACTTGTCATGTTGATGGTTACATTTCTATCAACAGATTATTCCCCAATATTGTTTGCCCCACATATTTTTACTGATAGTTAATTTAAGTAAGATTCTTTATCATTGCAGTACTGATAAAGTTCATGATTTTAACATAAGGCAGGTGTATGTTTTCTGGACAAAGAGGCTGATACTCTAAATGTTGTGCATTGTATGTATCAGGGAGTAGGTTCCATAATATGAATTTAAGGACCCTGGAAATATATTTTTCATGTCTTTTAACTCAGTCCAGTGACTAGCAAAGGATCTGCTACATTTTCAGCCAAGCTTGTTTATCAGCTTTTCTGCCAGTGATCCTTTATTCTGCTCCCTATGGGCAGGAAAGGTCCACAGAAGTTATATTACAGGAATTTAATTTTGAGGTTGCCAATTCACAGATCACAGTATCTAGGCTACTGGAATAGTCGTATCCAGTTTGCCAGATGAAGAAGGTTTAAGGTGCTCCTTACTGCTTACATCACTTGGGCTTCCCATTAAAGAGAAGGATCCACAACATCCCTAGACTTTGTACCTGTTCCTTCAAAGGGAGTACAACTCCATTCAAAACAGGTAAATCTCCCAATCTCTAAACTTGGGAACTGATAAACCCCTGTGCCTCTGCCCTACCAGGATTTAACTTCTGATATTTGGCCTTCAGTCAGCCCACCACTGCAGCCAGATACCATTTTGTGTTGTGACTGGCAACTGCTGACTCTGATGTAACAGTGGAATAGAGCTGAGTTCCAGTAACATACTCATGACTCCTTTCCACATACACCTTCTCCCTCCCAACCTTACTTAGCATTCCCTGATTGGGGGAAGAATGCAAAACTGGCACTAGAGAATTGTAAAGTATCCTGCCCCAGCTCCACATTTAAGAGGATGGCTACTATCACCCTGTGCTCCAGCATATAGTCAACACTGTAGTGACTACAGTGTTTATTTAATAAATTATTTATTTAATATATTTTTAGTCTTTTAAAAATTCTTGGTTTACAAAAGTATGAGCAGTGTCTCTCTCTCTTTTCTTTTCCAAGTAACATTTTTACAGATCAGTTTCATTTGTTGAGACCTTAGTGTTACATTAGGAAGAAAAGGGGGAAACAGGTGGAGGGGGGGGAAGGTGAGTGGGTGTGGGGTCAGGTGGCAAGGCTTCTATTTTACTTAATATATGTGTGGGGTTTTGTGTCAGCGTCGCTTGTGCAGGTTCTCTGCTATTCGCTTGTGTTCCTTTGGTGGTGAGAGAGGTTGGGCTTGGCCTGGGGTATGGTTTTTTGTTTGTGATTGGCTATGGTGAGCTTTGTTTTCATGTGTGAGGGGTAGGTGGGTGTTGTTCACTTGCTTCGCCCCTGGGAGATGGTGCAACCCCAGACCTGTGAGTTTCCTTCTAGCCAGGCCTAACTCTCTCCTTAAGTGCTCTTACAGTTACAGTCATACCTCATGTCATGGACACTTCAGGTTATGTCTTTTCAGGTTGTGTCCCGTGGTGACCCGGAAGTACCAGAAAGGGTTACTTCTGGGTTTCGCCACTCAAGCACTAATCACACTTTTTGCATGCGCACAAGCACCAAATTGCACCGCACACCTGCGCAGATACAGCACTTCAGGTTGTGCTCTTTTCAGTTTTCAAATGGGCCTCCAGAATGGATCCTGTTTGCAACCAGAAGTACCACTTCACTGCAGCCTTCATCTCCTCCCTCCTCAGCATAATTTCCATTACTCATCCACTCGGTGCCCCCACCTTTATCCCTCTTTTTGTTTGGTCAGTATCCACTTCAGATCCTCTCATGCCTTCTCCTGGCTGGTCTCTTCCCCTCTTGCCTGCACAGCATTCCTCAATCCTGAGTATCATTGTATCTCCCAGCTACTTCTTTAAATCTCCCAACTAAAAAAGGTGTTGGTTTTCATAATCCACCACACCACTTCTAGGTTGCCAGGCTTGGTGTTTGTGTAATCGTCTTTTCTATCAACTCCCTGAATCCTCCATGGCTACTCTTCCCCTTCACATGGCAGGGAGGAGAGGGAAGGAACCAAGGTGAACCATTCTAATTGATATAGAGTCCTGTTCTGGCTCATTATTTCTACATCCCTTATAGTCTTTAGAATCTCTTTCCTCTCCCGGGTATAACTTCTGTTTTCCAATTTTGCGCTAGCAAAATTCTTGCGGCTGTAGTGGCATATAAGAATAGTATCTTATCTTCTTTTTTAATTTCTTTACCCATCATTCCTAACAGAAAGGCTTCAGGCTTTTTGGGAAAGGTATATTTGAGAATTTTTTTTAAGTTCATTGTAAATCATTTCCCAAAAGCCCTTCACCTTACTGCATGCCCACCACATGTGGTAGAGGTCTCCCTCTGCCTCTCCACATTTCCAACATTTCTTATTTTTCAGCCTATAGATTTTGGCTAACTTCACTGGTGTATGGTACCATCTATATATCATTTTCCATAGATTTTCCTTTAGTACCGTACACGCCGTAAACTTCATATTGGTGTTCCACAATTCCAGCCACTTCTCAAACTCAATATTATACCCAATATCCACTGCCCATTTAGTCATAGCCTCCTTTACCTCCTCGTCTTTTGTATACCACTCCAGTAAAATATCATATATCTTTGCCAATATTTTATTTTTACCTTCTATGATTTCTATACTAAATTTGGATTTTTTTATCTTCAAACCCTAGGTTCTTTTTATCTTCTTTCAACAAATCATTTACCTGGTGGTATTGTATCCACCCAGTAAATGAATTTTTTATCTCTTCATATGGTCTGAGTTTGATGCCTTGATCAGTTTTCCGTATAAGTTCTTCATAGGTGGCATTCTTCCCTTCCATATTTGTTTTTTTAACCGTTAGGACCTCTGTTGGCGAGATCCACCAAGGTGTCTTCCTTTCCAGCAAATTTTTGTTTCTCTCCCATGCTTGAAATATAGGTCCTCTGAAAACATGGGAATTACTCCAATTACTCCAAACAATTCTTTCCAGAAAATCCTCAGAACACTACTGAAAAAAGCCTTTCCATGCCCTCTGGCAGTCCCTAAAGGAAAAACAAGGTTGTGCTATTCTGGGCACCATAAAGGGGACTTTACTACGCGAATTATATAAATCTTCACTGCAATTTATATAAACCTTCACTGAGGATGATTTTGCTGAATGTTAGAAACTGAATTTAACACACACACACATCCCACATAGGGTCAGGATTTCCCAGAGATCTTTAGCAGTCTTTACCAAAAAAGGATTGTCTTTACCAAAAAAGTCAAGGGAAATTTTTCCAGAAATATGAAGTTGATTATACTACGCTAAGAAAATGTAGAAGGAAGAAAACACATGACTCAGGAATCTTTGGAAGTTACTATATTTAGCTTCTCCCAGTTCCTTCAGTATAAATCACTATTTTAAATATATTGATTGCTATGGTATATTTCAATCATTGGTATTCAGATGAAATTGATTTACCTTGTATTTTAATTACATGTGCTATATTGTATAATAGGCTTTGCACTGGTAAACCATTTAAAAGTGTTTTGATCCACAAGCAATTTAAATGCTTGGGACCCTCAGACTGAGGAATCCTATGAGTTGATAATTGTGTCTCATTCGAGGTAGGATTACAGTCAACGGTTAAATAGGAAATTCTCCATTCAAATGCAGGAGATGTCAGCAAACTAAAGTGAGAACCAAATTGAAATGAAATATTTCTGGCCAAACAATGCATACAAGAATTTAAGCAAGAACCCATAACCGAATTCTTATGACATCCCTACCACCAGAATTTCCAATGAACTACTTACACAACCAGAAGGAAGCCATATGTAAGCATGTTCTTTTACCTTTTTTTGCTGATTAGTTGTTCCCTGGTGTTAAGCTCAGGTCTGAAAATAATAATGTAGCATTTAGGGGAAAAGATGCAACCCAGTAATCCAGCACCAGAGGACAAGATGGAAAAGATCTCCACAGCTACCATATATTTTCCTTTGGTGCTCAGATAGGTGGGAACAAAGGACAACCAAACACTACAAAACACCAGCAAGCTGAAAGTGATAAATTTGGCCTCGTTGAAGCTGTCAGGTAACTTCCTGGCCAGGAAAGCCAAGATGAAGCTGACAAGGGCCAGCAAACCCATATAGACTAAGACAGCATAAAACATGGCCACTGAACCCTCATTACACTCTAGTATGATTTCCCCATGCAGTGAGTGCATATCCGTATCTGGGAATGGAGGGGATGTACTTAACCAAAGAGTACCTATGCAAGCCTGAATAAAGGAGCAGGAAAGGACAATAGAATTTGCCAGCCTTTTCCCTATCCATTTCCTCATCCTGGATCCCGGTTTGGTTGCCATGAATGCCAGAAGGACAGTAATGGTTTTTGCCAAAACACTGGAAAGGGCCACAGAAAAGATGATGCTAAAAGTGATTTGTCGGAGAAGGCAGGTCACCTTTCCAGGCTGTCCAATGAAGAGAAAGGAGCAGAGGAAACAAAGCAGGAGGGAGATGAGGAGGATGTAGGTGAGAGTCCGATTGTTGGCTTTGACTATGGGAGTGTTATTGTGCTTCATAAAAGTCCCAAGCACGAATGTTGTGATCAGAGAGAAAGAAATAGTCAAGATAACTAAGATGAGCCCTAAATCTTCTTCATAAGAGAGGTAGCTTGGGACCTTGGGAATGCATTGGGTGTGGTCATGGTTGGGATACTCATCTTCTGGACATTTCACACAGGCATCCATATCTGAAATGAAGGAAGAGCTGTTAAAAAGATTCTGACATTGATCAATATATAGCTAAAACATTTGTTCTGAAGGCAGCCCTGTTTAGGGAAGTTTTTAAAGTTTGATGTTTTATTGTGTTTTTAATATTCTGTTTGGAGCCATCCAGAGTGGCTGGACAGATGTTCCCTGATTGATGCGGTATAGGTATATCATCATCATCATCATCATCATAACTTTGTCAGGGTCACCATCCTCAGAGAAAAAAATCACATCAATGCATAAACAGAAAAGTTTGCATTCAATTTATTTAATTGCTTCAGAACCTCCCCCCCATGGACAGAATCTAAAAACCATCTTCACAACGTTACATGTTGTTTCATGCTACAGTTAAATGTTAAGTTGTTCTGCTATGCTGTCAGTTTATTCTGTTCTTTGTTCGAAGTATTAATCCTATAAGTGGTATCCTATAAGCGGTATTATCAAAGTGGAGAAATTAAATTTCAAGGCTGGGATTCCACTAGTGCAGGCTTTTCAATGCTGCCGTGGAACAAATGCTCCACAATGAGTTCTCACATTCAGTATTGGATATTGAAAGCAGAAATGTCCTATATTATGTATTTATTTAAATAGTTAATAACCTGCTCTTTATTGTAATAAGATTATAAAAATCAATTAAATTAAACAATATTAAAAGCAGAGTATATTGTTGAAATGCCAGATGGAAAAAGGTTCTTTTGGCTACCATATTGGGACTGGAGAAATCAAGAAAAAACTTTCAGTGGCTGTGGAACTACCTGGCAAGGGATCTTCACACCAACCCTGTGAGAGTGCTTGGACTGAGAGATAATGACGAACACAAATTCACTTGGTCCCACACTCTTTGAAACTCTTAAAAATTAATTGTTAGGGGTTTTTTTGGTTTTTGGTTTACAATTTTGCATTGCAAACTACCTCCATATGCATTCAAGGGGTACACTTTCTGTTGTGTTATGGAAATGTGAATAAGATAATTCTGTCAGTTATTCCTCCCACCTTTATACTTAGAGATCATCCCTTCTGGACATGAAGCACAATCATAACAGCAAAATTTCTCTCCTTCCTTCTTTTTCCTGCTGTAGCCAGGATAGCAGTAGTCATTGCACACAGAAAGGGGAAGCACCTGTATAGAATCATTATAGAGAGTTTAGTAATGAGAGCATAAGATATCACAAACAAAAGCAGGTTGGGATTATTATTATTATTATTATTATTATTATTATTATTATTATTATTATTTATACCCCTCCCATCTGACTGGGTTTCCCCAGCCACTCTGGTCGGCTTCCAACAAAATATTTTAAATACAATAAAACACCAAAAATTAAAAAATTCCCTTCAGATGTCTTCAAAAAATCAGATAGTTGTTTATTTACTTGACATCTGATGGGAGGGTGTTCCACAGGGCGGGCACCACTATTGAGAAGGCCCTCTGCCTGGTTCCCTGTAACTTTGCTTCTCGCAGTGGGGTAACCACCAGCAGGCCTTTGGCACTGGACATCACTTTCCAGGCTGAACAATGGGGGTGGAGATGCTCCTTCAGGTATACTGGGCTGAGGCTGTTTAGGGCTTTAAAGGTCAGCACCAACACTTCGAATTGTGCTTGGAAACGTACCGGGAGCCAATGTAGGTCTTGGTGTTATGTGGTCTCGGCAGCCACTTCCAGTCACCAGTCTAGCTGCTGCATTCTGGGTTAGTTGCAGTTTCTGGGTCACCTTCAAAGGTAGCCCCATGTAGAGCATGTTGCAGTAGTCCAAGTGGGAGATAATTAGAGCATGCACCACTCTGGCTAGACAGTCCACAGGCAGGTAGGATCTCAGCCTGCATACCAGATGGAGCTGGTAGACAGCTGCCCTGGAAACAGAATTGACCTGTGCCTCCATGGACAGCTGTGAGTCCAAAATGACTCCCAGGCTGTGCACCTGCTCCTTCAGGGTCACAGCCACCTCATTCAGGACCAGGGATTCCTCCATACCAGCCCTCCCCCTCTCTCCTAAAAATAGTTCTTCTATCTTGTTAGGATAGATCTGTTAGCCACCATCCATCCTCCAACCACCTCCAGACACAGGACATTCACCACCTTCACTGGTTCCAGTTTAAAAGAGAGGTAGAGCTGGATATCATCCACATACTGATGAACACCCAGCCCAAACCCCCTGATGATCTCTCCCAGCAGCTTCATATAGATGTTAAAAAGCTTGGGGGAGAGGACAGAACCCCGAGGCACCCCACAATTGAGAGCCCAGGGGTCTGAACACTCATCCCCCAACACCATGTTCTGGAAACAGCCCAGGAGGAAGGAGCGGAATCACTGTATAACAGTGCCCACAGCTCCCAGCCCCTCTGGATGCTCCAGAAGGATGTTATGGTTGACGGTATCAAAAGCCGCTGAGAGAGCCATCAAAACTAGGAAACAGCTTTCACCTTTGTCCCTAGCTCACCAGAGATCATTGACCAGAGCGACCAAGACAGTTTCAGTCCAATGATGAGGCCTGAATCCTGATTGGAAGGAATCCAAATGGTCTGCATCCTCCAGGCATGCCTGGAGTTGTTCAAAAACCACCTGCGCAATAAACTTGCCCAAGAATGGAAGATTTGAAACTGGAAGAAAGAAAGAAAGAAAGAAAGAAAGAAAGAAAGAAAGAAAGAAAGAAAGAAAAGCTCCCAAGTTAGAGCAGGAAGGGTTCACTTCTATCTGTTTTCTCTAGTTAAGATTTAAGTGTGGAGAGGACTTTGTATGTTTTTCTCTCTCTCTTCCTATTTCTTGCTTTTGTTTTATTTTCTAGAATGAGTCTTGAACTCATCACTGCCTCTGCAAAGAGATGTATGTTTGGTAGTGTACGTAGAAGCCTATACTTTTTAAATAGGTGGATAAATCTCCCTTAAATATGGAAATATCTATTAAAATGTAAAGGGTCCATTAAAGATAATACCTAGCTCCCTATCCCAAAACCAATCCTTAAAATAAGTAATTTATTTATTTATTGGAGGAGAGGAAAGATAAAGCATATAATAGGAATCCAACAAAATTAGAACTGGAATATAATGTAGTTTTCAAAAAGGTTCATGAAATAATAAAAGATCCTCTGGGATTTTAGGAAAATTAAAGTTGGAAAGTAGTTAGATGCCTTTGAAGCATTTGAAAATTTTGAGTCAAAATATCAAATGTCACAGTGCTGTTTCTCACCTGATTAAATACTTTATGCCACACAATTTTATCATCATTTATGCTTAACTCTTTTCCTAAAGGTGCCTGAGGGTCCAGTCTTCCAACTTTGACCCTAAACAATGAGCCATTCGAGGAAATAATCCAGTTTGTTACATCAAAATCTGTAACTAACTCTCCATTATAATCAAAACACACTGAATCCCCAGCACTATTGTTGAACATCATGGTTCTTAGAAAATGATGGACCTAGATGGAAAGAAAGTATCAACAAAGTTAAGACTGTTTCAAAGCTCTTCAATAATGTATGTGGTAATTTCATCCATTGGACAATCCTTTTTTGTTCTTGAATTGGAAACCTTATATGATTATTTGATATTTCAAATGATCATTACTTTCCATAAGCTCTAAGGTGGTGGGTGACTTTGAATTGAAATAACAATATTTTATCAAGGGACCACTAATATTTATCAAAATGGATTTCCAAAAGGGGAAAAAACACTGAAAGGAAATGAAAACCACCACAGAAAGAGGAATTGTATCATGCAGACGTAAATTTCCCCATGTTTCTTGATGAAAACATAGACTTTTTAAAATGTTCAGTTGTAATTACCTGCCATGGTTGCACATTCTGAAGAAACAGTTTCTGTTGTTCTCCCAACTTCCTACCTTTGGAACTGGATTTGTAAACAGCTTGCAAAGCATGAGCCACAGCATAGACAGCATTGTAGACATTGTAGCTGTGGCCAGTCATTTCCATTTCAAACAAGGTCCCAGGAAGACTCTCCACCTTCTCTCCTCCAGAACAGTATTTCCTTTCCTGATGCTGCCCATTAGACATTTCTAATGAACAACTGAAGGCCTGTTCCCAAAAGTCCTGGATAAAATCGTCTCCTTGGGACCATGAAGGTCTTAGCATCTGAAGGAAATTTTGGAATCCCAATGGCTGATTTGAATGAACCGTGATGGATATGGAACCATGGAAGGTTTGTAAATCCCAAATCTTCTGAATAGAGTGTGATGCAAAATCCCAGTGGGATGTAATAATCCACACTTTACCTAGAGGGGGCAAGTCCACCATGGGTGCTAGAAACAACATCATTATTAGAACTTGAAAGGATGAAGGTTCCCCATATGCATAGAATACATTGGCTTTTTTTTCAAACACAATGAGATATGTATCCATGTTCCTTAAAAACCAGTCTAGCATCTCATCCATATAACTCCATTTTGGTATGTTTACTATAAAGTCATAACAGATGCCGTACTGGGATAACATTGGCACTATTGTCTGTAAAAACCTATTCCCTTTGTCATCATCTGCAGCAAAAAGCCCAACCCAGGTCCATCTGAAATGCTGAAGTAACTGCACAATTCCTTTGTGCTGCTGGGCTTCATTGGGGACCATCTGGTACAAGAATGGGAAAAGCATTTTTGCACTTTGTACTGGTAAAAATGATCCATAAGTGAGCTGTAATAGAATCCATGAATATTTCTCAGACAGATTACAAGAGAATAGTAAATCATTACTTTGGAATTGGTCCTGTAGGTCATCTAGTTCAATATCCTTTTGAAAACACGAATCACAGTTTCTGCAACAAATGGCTGTTTCATTTGTTTTATAATTGAAGAATGTTTAGTCCGAATTTTGAACCCTAAACAAGTACTACGTTTGCAGCAATAGAAGATTTTTCCTCTTCGATGTGGCAACTGCTTAAGTCTTTGAAGTGTGTTGTAATGTTGCACCTTGGACTCATTTTCAAGAGACTGAACATACCAATTTCTTTCAACCTTTCCTTATATGATATGTTTTCCATACCCCAATGTCTCTATGAAGGCCACGTCCCATACTGACCCTGTTTAAGCTGCCTGTCTAAATAGTTTATTTGTACCGTGATGATGCCTAAGCCTGCTAGAGGTGGAAATAGTTGTGTGTTCTCTGGGTGTAAAAACTGCTTGCTCTTGTGTTTCTGGAATATAATGGAATGTTCAAAGGTAAGAGTCACATCTCTTGATCCCTGCAATCTTTTGCCTCTGTTCCCGCACCCCTGACATTAACCCCTAGAAGTTTCCATAAAGTGAAAAAGTGTTCCTGCCCACCCCCTGCCCATGATCCAAAAGACTGCAGACACATTTTCCTTTAATCATGATGGTGTACCACTATTGTAAAAATAAATCCATACCCCTATGCACACAGTTTACCTGTGGTGTCTTGTGGATTGCTGAAATGATGGCCACGTTGGCAGAGATTTCAGAGATGCATCCTCCAACAACAGCTACCAAATTGTTCTGATTCTGACACTTGAAGTTAGGATAAAATCTTTGCTGTTTAGAAAGCAGACTTAGAGTGGCCTTATACGTCATCCTAGCAGTGTAGTAGCTATTAAGAATGTGGATTCCCAGAGAAATGTTTGGTAAGATGTTGGGGTTTTCATTTATCTCTTTTACAGCAAAGGCTAAGGCCAGGATGTGCTGGTAGTTCTTGGGCACTGAACTGTAATGTAAGTTACAGCTATTTCATAAATCAACAGTGACAGAAGCAATAAAAGCACATTTGAATTATTCATTTGTCATCTGTATCTGTTCAAGACTACAGTGAAGAAAACATACCTCAAAGTATAATGGGGGTGGGGGAATATCTCAAGTGAAGAACTAAATGCTCAAAGTGATTTGGGGTTATGCTTTTTATTAATAAACTGAGGAAAAGGGGGAAATGACATGGTGTCTTACATAGGTTCTCCAATCATATTCTGTGTAGGCTGTTCCAGGAAAGAAAGCGCATTATACAAGAAGAAAACTTGAGAAACAATCCCACCAATCACAAGGTCCCCTGCCTGGTAGAATTCATGAGGAATAGGAAGAGGATCATCACGTATGCTGCAGTTAATGAAATGTGACTTGCATACAGTATGACACAACAGTATAAGCAGCAACACCATCACTGTCATGATCCTGTTGGCAAAATGACCCCACCAAATCTCAGTTCCCATGGTACCCTCTATATGTTGCATTGCATTTGCTACAGCGTCAGTCAAATCGTAGATAATCCTCTGGTTGCACTGATTTACAACGTGGCTCGTTATGGAATTTGGGTGCCAATACCCTTGTGTTCTAGTTCAGGGCTTCTCAAATTGTTGTTTGTGGACCACCAGTGGTCTGCTTGCTTAGTTCAGGCTGTCCGCAGCATGTCTGTAAAGAGCAATTAGAATTCTATAGAATTCATGCTGTGATGCAATAAAATACAGGATTCAAAATAAAAGAAGCAATAGCATACCATTTAAAATTACACAGCCTGCAAAGTGGTCTGCAAAGAACCTCAACAATTTTTATGTTCTCCATGGCAGGACCACTGTCCTATTTAATATTGTTTATATGTTCTCTGTGGGAGCTGGATAAATTAGTGGAATGTGACTCCCACTGATATCAGTGAGTCTCATATAGATCCAAGTCTTTATCTTCTCACTTTATTTTGTATGGGTTTTTTTTTGGTTTTTTTAGAAAAAAGGAATAAATCAGCTTGTGGAAATATATCCACTTATATCCATATAAGTGAGAGATTTTTTAACAGAAGAGTGACAGAGCCCTGCCTCTACCTAGATCTAATTCTGAAGAATACAACTGTTTTATAGCTTTTCTTCAGACACTTGCTAACATGCACTGAATGTCAATTGCATAAACCAGTAATTTTGACAGGTATGATTATCATTCCCCAGTGTGTTATTGACATGATGTTCTATCATGCATAACAAAACTGATAGAATATTTCCTCCCCATTCTTCTTTTTTGCATCATTCTTCTTCTTCTTCTTCTTCTTCTTCTTCTTCTTCTTCTTCTTCTTCTTCTTCTTCTTATTATTATTTTGCTAGAGGGATAATAAGTAGGGATAATAAGTAGCTAGTCTTGTACAGCTGGTAGATCCATATCTGACCAGTACTAGGTTCAGCTTCATACATGGGTCATTTCTATTTGGGATAACTGGAAAGCCATGTCTAGGGAAAGGGAGAGTCACAACTTGTTGTCTTGATGGATATAGTTCTCTCAACAGATCATTCCCAAATATTGTTTGCCCCATTTAATTTTACTGATAGTTAATTTAATTAGTAAGATTCTTTATCAATGCAGTACTTAAAATGTTCATAATTTTAGCATAATGCCAGTTGGTGGTATCTGTTTCCTGGCCGAAGTGGCTGGGAGTAGGTTGCGTAATATGAATTTCAGGGCCCTGCAAAAATATGTTTCATGTCTTTTGACTCAGGCTAGTGACGAGCAGAGGCTCTGCTGCATTTTAAGCCAAGCTTGTTTATCAGATTTGCTGCCTATGATCCTTTGCTCTGCTCCCTGCGGGCAGGGAAGGTCCACAGAAGTTATATTACAGGAATTTAATTTTGAGGTTGCCAATGCATAGATCACAGTATCTAGGCTACTGGAATAGTTATATCCAGTTTGCCTGATGAAGAAGGTTTAATGTGCTCCTTGCTGCTTACATCACTTGGGCTTTCCATTACAGAGATGGATCCACAACACCCCCAGACTTTGTACTTGTTCCTTCAAAAGGAGTACAACCCCCTCAGAACAGGTAAATCTCCCAATCTCTAGACTTGGGAACTGATAAACCACTGTGCCTCTGCCCTACCAGGTTTTAACTTCTGATATTTGGCCTTCAGTCAGCCCACCACTGCAGCCAGGTACCTTTTTGGGGTCTGACTGGCAACTGCTGACTCTGATGTAACAGTGGAATAGAGCTGAATTCCAGCAACACACTGATGATTCCTTTCCACATATGTCTTCTCCCTCTCAACCTTACTTAGCACCCCCTAACTGGTGGAAGCTTACAAAACTGGCACTGGATATTTGTAAAGTATTTGTGTAACCACCCACCCCCACCCAGAATTTTAGACTACAGTTCTGTGCTCTAGCATATAGCCAACATACGAATGACAACAGCGTTTGTTGCTGTTCCCTTGCCTCACCACTGGGAGAAGGTGAAAACCCAGACCTGTTGAGTTCTCTCCTCACAGATCAACTTATTTATCCTTCAAGGCAGGCCTAACTCTCTCTCTTTGTGTTCTTACAGTTACTTCACTGCAACCATCTTCTCCTCTCTCATTGGCATAACTTCTATTACCTACCCTCTCTTTTGCCCCCACCTTTCTCCCTCTTTTTGTTTGGTCAATATCCAAGTCAGATCCTCTTATGCCTTCTCCTGGCTGGTCTATTCCTCCTGTCTCTGGACAGCATTCCTCAACCTTGAGTGTCATTTTATCTCCCAGCTGCATTTTTATCTCCCAACTAAAAAAAATTTGGTTCTCATAATCGACCACTGCAACTCCAAGTTGCCAGGCTTGGTGTTTGTGTGTTCTTCCTCTTTAGAAACTCCTTGAATCCACAATGGCTACTGTCCCCCTTCACATATCAGGGAGGAGAGGGAAGAAACCAACAAGAACCATTCCAGTTGATATAGAGTCCTGCTCTGGTACATTATTTTTACATACCTTGCAGTCTTTGGGGTCTTTCCTCTCTGAATTACTTCAAACAACTCTCCTCAGAACTCTACTCAAAGAAAGCCCCTCCACCTCATATGGCAGAAAAGACAAATGGGACTGTGCTCTGAAACCCCCAAAGTGAATTTTGAGTAGTGCTTATATTATAGGAACGGTCATTGAATTATTATCTGAATTGAAGTAAGTGAGGGTTATTTTACTGATAGATAAAATCTCCATTTCATGATTTTTATTATTTTAAAATTCACTTTTGGTTGTGCATTTCCCAGAGCTCTTCCCAGAGCTTTTAAATTAGTTTTGTACTTTTAAATCATCCATGAAAAAGCAGCACCTTTTAATTTCAAGGGGGGGGGGGAGACAATACCCGAATATAAACCGCTCTCTTGAAATTCCACAGGCACTCACACCCTTAAATGGCAAATGTAGAAGAAAATACTATGGGTACTACAGAGGCCCCGCAAGGTACTACAGAGGACCCGCAAGTGGATTAAAAACCTGTTCGTAGCACCGTAAAAGCAAATAAAAAAATCAGTACCCTGTTACCTTGGTTGTCGAACTTAATGTGTTCCAGGAGCCCATTCTGCTTCTGAAACATTCAACAACCAAGGCTCAATGGTCGGCAAGCCTCATTGAGAAAAAAGAGAAACATGATCCAAGGGAAAAGGGAGAGAGTGCACCTCTCCTTGTGTATATATGGCCCGGCAAAGGCAAATGGGAGGAGGGGAGGCTGAGGAGGGGTGGTCCTGCTTGCCCCCAAATCTGTTGCAGGCAGGGGAAGTGACTGGGATCCAGGATCATCCAACCTCGTGAAGGGGGTGAGTCGTTGATGGCAGGGAGGGGAAGGAAGGGCGCGCCCCCACGCAGCTCCATGGAATGAGAGGGGGCAAATTCCACTTCCAAAATCTGGGAGCCTCCCTCTTGAATTCCTAGCCAGGCTTTTGGACCCCTGCTGCATCCATAAGGAAGATGGAGGGAGGAAGGGATCCAGATCTGTGCGGTTGTGGGAACTTATGTCCAAAAAGAACCTGTGGTGGCAGGAAGGAGGATTGAGAGGAGATGCCATCTGACACACACCTGCCCCTGCCCCATAATTAAAACTGAAATGGTTAGTGTGGCAAGGCACATTGAGAAAAAAGGGAAACATTTGGAAATGGAAGCAGTTGCTTCCGGGTAGTTAGAGTTTGGGAGCCAAAAGTTTCAGCTTCCGAGATGTTTGGTTTCCAAGGTTCCACTGCACTGCACTGTAAAATAAGGTGAAAGCAATGAATGACATTAGAATTAATTGCACAACAGTCTCAAGCTCACAAATTGGCAATAAAACATTTTTGGGTTCCGTTTTACCATATGACTGTTCCAGCAGCAATATTGTAAAAACCAATTTTTATAACGTCGTGAATTTAAGTCACACTTAAAATTTTCATGGTCAGAATTTCGGGGGGGGGGGGGCGACTGCGGCTTATATTTGGGCCAATACGGTAAGTCATAGGGCTCCCTCTTCTGGTGGTTTACCCTTAGTTTGACCCCGTGCAGACGGGCGGGAGTCAATATATAGTTGGGCTTCAGCAAATGCCTAAGCCAAACCACTCACATCTGTAAACAATAAAGTTGTTGCCTGTTTTAGTCCCTTAACCTAAATACACGTGTCTCTGTGTTAACAACAACAACAATTTATTATTTATACCCCGCCCATATGGTTGGGTTTCCTCAGCCACTCTGGGCGGCTTCCAACAAAAAGATTAAAAATACATTAAAACATCAGCCATTAAAAACTTCCCTAAACAGGGTTTATTAAACAATAGGGAACTACAGGACACGGGGCCTTGGCATTTAAAGCATGAGACTTAATCTCAGGGGTCTTGGTTTGAGCCCCATGTTGGGCAAACGATTCCAGCATTGTAGGGGAATGGACTAAATAACCCTTGTGGTGTGGTCCCTTCCAGCTCTACAATTCTAAGATTCCTCAGAAAATCCCCAGAACTCTACTCAAAGACTGCCCTTCCACCTCCTAGGGCAGTCCCTACAGGACAAAAGGGGTTGTGCTCTGGGCACTCTAAAGGGGACTTCAATACTCAAATTATATAAGGGGTCAGCGAATTATAATGTGAATGGAGGTGATTCAGGGTGATTTTGCTGGAAGTTAAAAGCTTCATTTAACTTTTTTAGTTTTATTTATTTAAAAACCAATATGGGATGGGGGCTTCCCGGAGCTCTTTAACACCTTTTCATTGTTATGCTTTTTGGAGGATGGCCCTTTCCAGTAGATATGAAGTGGCTAATGCTATGCTAAGAATATGTGTAAGAAGGAAAACACAGGAATCTCTGAAAGTTGCTATATTTTGCTTCTCCCAGTTCCTCCAGTATAAAATGTTGGTATAACTATTTTGATTAATATGCTATTATACAAAATATGTTTACTGTACAGTTTAATGATTGGTGTTCAGATGACATTGATTTACTGCGCATTGTAATTAGTAAAGGTAAAGGTACCCCTGCCCGTATGGGCCAGTCTTGACAGACTCTAGGGTTGTGCGCCCATCTCACTCAAGAGGCCGGGGGCCAGCGCTGTCCGGAGACACCTCCGGGTCACGTGGCCAGCACGACATCACTGCTCTGGCGAGCCAGAGCATTGCATTGTAAATACATGGGGTTATATCGTATCATGGGGACGCGGGTAGCGCTGTGGGTAAAACCTCAGCGCCTAGGAATTGGTCGCCTAGGAATTGGTCGGCGGTTCGAATCCCCGCGGCGGGGTGCGCTCCTGCTACTCGGTCCCAGCGCCTGCCAACCTAGCAGTTCGAAAACACCCCCGGGTGCAAGTAGATAAATAGGGACCACTTACCAGCGGGAAGGTAAACGGCGTTTCCGTGTGCAGCTCTGGCTCGCCAGAGTAGCTTTGTCACGCTGGCCACGTGACCCGGAAGTGTCTCCGGACAGCGCTGGCCCCCGGCCTCTAGAGTGAGATGAGCGCACAACCCTATAGTCTGTCAAGACTGGCCCGTATGGGCAGGGGTACCTTTACCTTTACCTTTATATCGTATCATTGGTTTTGTACTTAAGTCATTTGGGCGAATAATGCCAGCACTGATCATGTGTATGTGTATAGATATTTGTTCTAAACCATTTAAATGCTTTGGACCCACACAAGGAGGAATCATCAGAGTTGATAATTGTGCCCTCATTCTAGTTAGGATTCCACTGCACAGTTAAACAGAATTGTTTTAGCAGACCAAAGTGAGAACCAAGTTGAAATGGAATGCATATAAGAATTTAAGGACAGATGTTTGCTCAAGCAAGTAGACATCACCAGTTTCTTATAAAATCCCTCCCACCAGCATTTCAAATGAACTACAGACAAAAGCAGAAAAAAACCAAATATGCACTCATGTTCTTTTACTTTTTTTGCCGATTAGTTGTTCCCTGGTGTTCAGCTCAGGTCTGAATATAATAATGTAACATTTAGGGGAAAAGATGCAACCCAGTAATCCAGCACCAGAGGACAAGATGGAAAAGATCTCCACAGCTACCATATATTTTCCTTTGGTGCTCAGATAAGTGGAAACAAAGGACAACCAAACACTACAAAACACCAGCAAGCTGAAAGTGATAAATTTGGTCTCATTGAAACTGTCAGGTAGCTTCCTGGCAAGGAAAGCCAAGATGAAGCTGACAATGGCCAACAAACCCATATAGACTAAGACACCATAAAACATGGCAACTGAACCCTCATTACATTCAAGTATGATTTCCCCATGCAGCGAGTGCATATCTGTATCTGGGAATGGAGGGGATGTACTTAACCAAAGAGTACCTATGCAAGCCTGAATACAGGAGCAAAAAAGGACAATAGAATTTGCCAGCCTTTTCCCTATCCATTTCCTCATCCTGGATCCTGGTTTGGTTGCCATAAATGCCAGAAGCACAGTAATGGTTTTTGCCAAAACACTGGAAAGGGCCACAGAAAAGATGATGCTAAAAGTGATTTGTCGGAGAAGGCAGGTGACCTTTCCAGGCTGACCAATGAAGAGAAAGGAGCAAAGGAAACAAAGCAGGAGGGAGATGAGGAGGATGTAAGTGAGAGTCCGATTGTTGGCTTTGACTATGGGAGTGTTATTGTGCTTTATAAAAGTCCCAAGTACTAATGTTGTGATCAGAGAGAAGATAATGGTCAAGATAATGGTCAAGAGTCCTAAATCTTCTTTATAAGAGAGGTAGCTTGGGACCTTGGGAATGCATTGGGTTTGGCCACTGTTGGAATACTCATCTTCTGGACATTTCACACAGGTATCCATATCTAAAATAAAGGAAGAGCTGTTTAAATATTTCTGACATTGATCAATATATAGTTAAAGCATTGGTTCTTAACCTTTTCAGGGTTATAGACCTCCTTAAGGATCATAGAAGCTGTAGTGCAGGATTATCAAATTGGAGAAAACATATTGGTGAAATTATCCTCAAAATGTAGGTGATATTATCATCAGTTTGTGTAAAATAAACTCCAAGACTAAGTTTCCATGAGTGCAGGCTTTTCAGTGTTTCTGAGGAACAAATGTTTCACAACGAGGGCTCACATCTGATATTGGATATGCAGAAAGATTATAAAAATCTATTAAATGAAACAATATTAAAAGCACAGTATCTTTCTGAAATGCCAGAAGATGCACTAGGAAAAGGTTATCTTGGATATCGGAAATGGAAAGTTCTTGGAATGACAGTCAGTGACTATGGAACTACCTGGAAAGGCATTGTGGCATTTGCCCTCCTAGGTGTGTGACATCATACTGGGTTCATAAGGAAAGAGTTAACTAATTGTAAAATGACTAACCAATGGGAACCCAAGTCTGGAGTTAAGAGTTACAGTTAGAGTTGTTGAGAAGACAGTCTGGAGTTAGAAGAGACAGAGAGGATAAGTCTGTGGGTTGGGCTAGTCTGATGTGAGAGAGTGAGAGATTTTGTTAAGAGGAGTCAGTCAATCAGTTGAGATAATCAGTCAGAAGGTATTAGAAAGGTATAGGCCAGTAAAGAAACTAGAGTTAAGATACTGACAGGAATATTATCTGAGAAATCATAAACTTGTTAATGTTTATAAAATAAACTTGTTTTTTTGGTTCACATTTTAACAACTGTCTGGACTCAGTGTTTTACCCGAGAGTAAGGGGTTGGTGGCAGCAGGGAAGTGAGCACAGTGGTGGCACAGGGATCAATAGACCGTTAAACGTCCGGGGACCTTTGTGATCGCCACAGGCATCCTTACCCCAACCCTTTGAGGTTGCTTAGACTGAGAGATAGTGATGAACACAAATTTACTCAGTCCCACACTCTTTGAAACTCTTAAAAATTAATAGTTATGTTTTTAATTTTTGTTTAAAATTTTGCATTGCAAGATACCTCCATATGCATTCAAGAGGTTACACTTAATGGTGTAACTCCCACCTTTATACTTAGATATCATCCCTTCTGGACATGGAGTACAATCATAGCAGCAAAATTTCTCTCCTTCCTTCTTTTTCCTACTGTACCCAGGATAGCAGTAGTCATTGCACACAGAAAGTGGAAGCACCTGTACAGAAACACTAAAGAGAGATTAGTAATGAGAGCATAAGAGATCACACACAAAAGCAGGTTTGGAGAAGAAAGGACAACTCCCAAGTTAGACCAGGGAGGGTTCACCTCTCTGGTGTTGTCTAGTTAAGATTTACGTGTGGAGAGGACTTTGTATGTTTCATTTTCTGTTCCAGTTTTTTGTTTTTGTTTTCATTGGCTAGATTGTGTCCTTGAACTTTTATATTGCCACCTCACTGCAACTACAGAAAGATGTATGTTTGGTAGCATACATAGAACCTATAGTTTTGAAATAGGTGGATATACCTCCCTAAAATATGGAAATATCTATTAAAATGAAAAGGGTCCATTAAAGTTAATACAGTGATACCTTTGTATGTTTCATTTTCTGTTCCAGTTTTTTGTTTTTGTTTTCATTGGCTAGATTGTGTCCTTGAACTTTTATATTGCCACCTCACTGCAACTACAGAAAGATGTATGTTTGGTAGCATACATAGAACCTATAGTTTTGAAATAGGTGGATATACCTCCCTAAAATATGGAAATATCTATTAAAATGAAAAGGGTCCATTAAAGTTAATACAGTGATACCTCGGGTTACATGCGCTTCAGGTTACATACGCTTCAGGTTACACACTCCGCTAACCCAGAAATAGTGCTTCAGGTTAAGAACTTTGCTTCAGGATAAGAACAGAAATAGGGCTTCGGCGGCATGGCAGCAGCAGGAGGCCCTGTTAGCTAAAGTTGTGTTTCAGGTTAAGAACAGTTTCAGGTAAAAACGGACCTCTGGAATGAATTAAGTACTTAACCTGAGGTACCACTGTATGTAGCCCCTTAACCCGAAATCTATTCATGAAATAAACAATTTATTTATTTATTAGGGGAGATGTAAAAAGAGCATATAATAGGAATTCATGAAAATTTGAACTAGAATATAATAATGTTTTCACAAAGGTTAATGAAATAATAAAACATCCTGTGGGATTTCACAAAAAATAAAGTTGAAATGTAGTTAGATGCCTTCAAATCCTTTGAATTTTTTTAGTGAAAACATTCCACAGAACTGTGTCTCACCTGATTAAAAACTTTATGCCACACAATTTGATCATTATTTATGCTTAACTCTTTTCCTAAAGGTGCACGAGGGTCGAATTTTCCAACTTTGATCCTAAACAACGAACCATTCGGAGAAATAATCCAGTTTGTTACATCAAAACCTGTAACTAATTCTCCATTATAATCAAAACACACTAAAGCCCCAGCACTATTGTTGAACAACATGGTCCTTAGAAAATGATGGACCTAGATAGAAAGAAAGTATCAACAAAGCAACGACTGTTTCAAAATACTTCAACAATGTATGCGGCCACTTCATCTATTGGGCACTCATGTCTTATTATTGAACTGTAAGCCTTAAATGATTATTTGATATTTATAATGATCATTACTTTCCATATGCACCAAGTTGGTGGGTGACTATGAACTGAAATAACAATATTTTATCATGGGATCACTACTACTTATCATAATGGATTTCCAAAAGGGGGAAAAACCTGAAAGGAAATGAAAACCACCACAGGCACACAAATTGTATCATGCGCACTTAGAATTCATTGTGCTTCCTGAAGAAAACATAGTTTTTTAAAAAAAATGTTTGGTTGTAATTACCTGCCATGATTGCACATTCTGAAAAAACAGTTCCTGTTGTTCTCCCAGCTTCCTACTTTTGGAACTGGATTTGTAAACGGCTTGCAAAGCATGAGCCACAGCATAGACAGCATTGTAGACATTGTAGCTGTGGCCAGTCATTTCCATTTCAAACAAGGTACCAGGAAGACTCTCTAGCTTCTCTTCTCCAGAGCAGTATTTCCTTTCCTGATGATGCCCATTAGCCATTTGTAATGAACAGTTGAATGCCTGTTCCCAAAAGTCCTTGATAAAACCATCTCCTTGGGCCCATGAAGGTCTTAGCATCTGAAGGAAATTTTGAAATCCCAAGGGCTGATTTGAGTGAACTGTGAAGGATATGGAACCATGGAAGGTTTGTAAATCCCAAATCTTTTGAATAGAGTGTGATGCAAAATCCCAGTGGGATGTAATAATCCACACTTTACCCAGAGGGGGCAAGTTCACGAAGGGTATTACAAAAACTAGTGCTCTTAGAACTTGAAAGGATGGAGGTTCCCCATATACAAAAAATACATTGGCTTTTGTTTCAAACATAATGAGATAGGTATCCATGTTCTTTAAAAACCAGTCTAGCATCTCATCCATATAACTCCATTTTGGTATATTTACTATAAAGTCATAACAGATGCCATTCTGGGTAAGCATTGGCACTATTGTCTGTAAAAACCTGTTTCCTTTGTCATCATCCACGGCAAAAAGCCCAACCCAGGTCCATCTGAAATGCTGAAGTAACTGCACAATTCCCTTGTGCTGCTGGGCTTCATTGGGGACCATCTGGTACAAGAATGGGAATAGCATTTTTGCACTTTGTAGAGGTAAAAATGATCCATAAGTGAGCTGTAATAAAATCCATGAATATTTCTAAGATGGATTACAAGAAAATAGTAAATCAATATGTTTCAGTTGGTAATAGTAAATCAATATGTTTCAGTTGTAAGCAATCTAGTTCAATATCCTTTTGAAAGCCAGAATCACAGTTTCTGCAACAAATGGCTGTTTGATTTGTCCTATCATTGAAGTAATTTTACTTCAGTTGTTGAATCTTAAACAAGTACCACATTTGGGGCAGCACAAAATGAATCTTTGACCTCTTCTATGTGGCAACTGTTTAAGTCTTTGAAGTGTTTTGCAATGTTGCACCTTGAACTCATTTTCAAGAGACACATTTCTTTCACCCTTTCCTATATGATATGTTTTCCATATTCTGGCCATATTTACTGGCCTCCTATTAACCCATTTTGAAATTAATGCATTCTTATTTAAGTGTGCCAATTGTGATGGGAAACAGTATTCAACATATGGCCTTACTAGTGCAAAAGGAAGCATAATTGAAATTTTTGGAGATTTGAAAACAATGGGTTGTATCCAGTTAAATGTACATCCAGTTAGTTGTGTTGAATAATTTGACTGAGTGCATTTTAAGAATATTAGTATTGAATCCAGCTCCTTGGTTCTTTCAATTCAGCCTAAACTTTAATTTATCTGTTTACAGTCACATCACAAAGCTCACATATATCTAATGTCCATACCCCTATGCACATAGATTACCTGTGGAGTCTTGTAAATTGCTGAAATGGTGGCCACATTGGCAGAGATTCCAGAGAGGCATCCTCCAACAATAGCTATCAGTTTGTTCTGATTTTGACACTTGAAGTTAGGAGAAAATATTTGCTGTTTTGAAAGCAGGCTTAGAGTGGCCTTATAGGTCATCCTAGCAGAGTAGTAGCTATTGAGAATGTGGAATCCCAGAGAAATGTTTGGTAAGATGTTGGGGTTCTCATTTATCTCTTTTATAGCAAAGGCTAAGGCCAGGATGTGCTGGTAGTTCTTGGGCACTGAACTGTAATGTAGGTTACAGCTATTTAATAAAACAACAGTGACAAAAGCAATAAAAACACATTTGTATTCTTTATTTGTCATCTGTTTGTGTTCAAGTCTGCAGTGAAACTGGTACCCTTAGAAGAAAACAAACTCAAAGTAAAAGTAAAATGAAAATGAAATACCATGTGTGGGGTAAAGATGGAGGTGAAGGATGAGGGAGCAAAAAGTCTTGAAAAATAAGAATTAGTGTGGCCAAAAAATGCATAACAGCATATTTCTTGATGAGGTAACTCTGCAGAGGAAAAGAGAAATGCACTAGATCCATTCATTTCACTGTCACTTGGGAGGGAAAGCTTATTAATGCCTTGTGCTTAGCAATGTTATCAGGAAGGTAAAATATTTATTAACAACTCCCAGCATTGACAAAATATCATTTTTTAAAACACCCACCATAAATAAATGCAATATTCCTCAAATATGTGTTCCTTGTAATTAGGGTCTGAACATATTACAAAAAAATGAGGAGAGAAGAGGGAGATGGTGTCTTACATAGGTTCATGAGTCACAATATGTGTAGGCTGCTCCAAGAGAGAAAGTAAATCATAGAGATAGAAGACTTGAGAAACAATCCCACCAATCACAAAGTCCCCTGGCTGGAAAAATTCATGAGGAATAGAGAGCAGATCATCACGAATGCTGCAATTAATAAAATGTGACTTGCATACAGCATGACACAGCAGTATAAGCAGCAACACCATCAACGTCATGATCCTGTTGGCAAAACCACCCATTCAAATGTTGGTTTTGAAAGTCTCCATGGCTACAGCCACAATTGAAGGGTGGATAATACTCTGGCTGCATAGATTTACAACTTTGTCTGTTATGGATGTGGGTGCCAGTACCAATTTTTTCTAGTTCAGGGTTTCTAAAATTGCTGTTTGTGGACTACCAGTGGTGTGCATGCTTCGTTCAGGCTGTCCACAGTATGTCTGTAACAAATAATTATTATCTGAATTCTATAGAATTCAAGCTGGAATACAATAAAATAGAGATTTCAAAATAAAAGAAGTGGCCCATGCTTTGGGGGGGGGTGTCTACTGTCCTAGTTATATTGTCCCTCTGTTTTTTCGCTTTGAGGTGGGTCAAGAATAAGTTAGTGGAATGTGACTCCCGCTGATTTTGGTGGGTCTCATGCAATCTAGATCCTAGTCTCCTCCCTTTACTTTGATGGTGGTGGGTTTTTTTGTTTTTTAAGAAAAAATATATCTGCTTGTGGAAATATATCCTAACATATAAGTGAGAGATTTTTTAACAGAAGAGTGACAGAGCCCTGCCTCTACCTAGATCTAATTCTGAAGAATACAAGTGTTTTATAGCTTTTCTTCAGACACTTGCTAACATGTGCTGAATGTCAATTGCATAAACCAGCAATTTTGACAGGTGTGATTATCATTCCCCAGTGTGTTATTGACTTTTGAAGTTCTATCATGCATAACAAAACTGTTAGAAGATTCCCCCCCTTCTTTTTTCTCTGAATCATACACAGATTATTTTTTCCCTTTGACGGAAAATAAGTAGCTAGTCTTGTATAGCTGGTAGATCCAGATCTGACCAGTACCAAGGTCAGCTTCATCCATGGGTCATTCATATTTGAGATAACTGGAAAGCCTGGTCTGGGTAAAGTGAGAGTCACAATTTGTTGTGCTGATAGATACAGTTCTCTTAACAGATCATTTCTAACTATTGTTTGACCCATTTCCTTTTACTGGTATTTAATTTAATTAATAAGATTCTTTATTAATGCAGTACTTAAAATGTTCGTGATGTTACCTTAAAGCAGGGGGGGAGTTGTGCGTTCCTCTTCTCTATCAATGCCTTGCACCTATCATGGCTGCTCTACCCCTTCACATGGCAGGGAGGAGAAGGAAGGTGAATCATTCCAACTGAAATAACGTCCGGCCCCTACATCCTTTGCAGTCTTTGGGGTTTCTTTCCTCTCTGAATTACTTCTCCTGAGAAAAATCCCCAGAACTCTACTTAAAGAAAGTTCTTCCACCTCATATGGCAATATGTAAAGGGCAAATGTGATTGCGCTCTGGATACGCCAAAGAAGATTTTGAGTACAGCTCATATTATAGGAACTGTCACTGAAAATTGATGTCAATTGAAGCGATTAATGGTTATTTTACTGAAAGATAAACAATCCATTTCATGATTGTTATTATTTGTAAATTCACTATGGGTTGTGGGCTTCCCAGAGCTCTTCCCAGAGCTTTTTAATTGATTTTGTACTTTTAAATCACTTAAAAGTCATTTGAGCCACTGATCATATGTATGTGAACACGAACACACAGTAGTTTCCTCTGGGGGACGCAGGGGAACATTTTGTGAATCTAAGTTTGGCCTCATTGAGGGACAGGATTTCACTATGAATAGAAAAATGAGAGTACCCCTAAACATTTCACACAGGCAGAGAGAGAGAGATTTGTTCCTAGTAATTTAAATGTTTGGGACCAGCACAAGAATGAATCATACAAGTTTGAAAATTACATACACATTCCATCTAGGATTCAAATGCAAGGGATGCTAGCAAACTTAAGTGAGAACCAAATATAAATGCAATGTTTCTGGCCAAACTCTACATACAAGAATTTAAGGACAGATGTTTGCTTAAGCAAGGACCCATGAACGAATTCTTATGACATCCCTCCCACCAGCATTTCCAATGAACTGCATACACAAACAAACAAAAAACAGATGCATTCATGTTCTTTTACTTTTTTCTGCTGATTAGTATTTCCCTGGTGTTCAGCTCAGGTCTGAATATAATAATGTAGCATTTTGGGGAAAAGATGCAAGCTAGTAATCCAGCACCAGAAGACAAGATGGAAAAGATCTCCACAGCTACCATATATTTTCCTTTGGTGCTCAGATAGGTGGGAACAAAGGACAACCAAACACTACAAAACACCAGCAAGCTGAAAGTGATAAATTTGGTCTCATTGAAACTGTCAGGTAACTTCCTGGCCAGGAAAGCCAAGATGAAGCTGACAATGGCCAACAAACCCATATAGACTAAGACACCATAAAACATGGCCACTGAACCCTCATTACATTCAAGTATGATTTCCCCATGCAGTGAGTGCATATCCGTATCTGGGAATGGAGGGGATGTACTTAACCAAAGAGTACCTATGCAAGCCTGAATAAATGAGCAGAAAAGGACAATAGCATTTGCCAGCCTTTTCCCTATCCATTTCCTCATACTGGATCCTGGTTTGGTTGCCATGAATGCCAGAAGCACAGTAATGGTTTTTGCCAAAACACTGGAAAGGGCCACAGAAAAGATGATGCTAAAAGTGATTTGTCGGAGAAGGCAGGTGACCTTTACAGGCTGACCAATGAAGAGAAAGGAGCAGAGGAAACAAAGCAGGAGGGAGATGAGAAGGATGTAGGTGAGATTCCGATTGTTGGCTTTGACTATGGGAGTGTTATTGTGCTTCATAAAAGTCCCAAATACTAATGTTGTGATCAGAGAGAAAGAAGTAGTGAAGATAACTAAGATGAGCCCTAAATCTTCTTCATAAGAGAGGTAGCTTGGGACCTTGGGAATGCATTGGGTTTGGTCATGGTTGGGATACTCATCTTCTGGACATTTCACACAGGCAGCCATATCTGAAATAAAAGAGAAGCTGTTTAAATATTGCAGATATTGATCAATGTAGAGCTAAAGCATTGGTTCTTACCTTTTTGGGGTGCATGTCACAGAACTTTTATATAATCTCTTCATAAAAATATTCACAGAAAGACATAAACAGAAAATTTTGCATTCAATTTATATAATTGCTTTCAAAATTCCCTTTTGTCACATAGACATAATCTGAAAATAGTCTACAATGTGTCATGTTATTTCATGCAGCTGTAAAACATTGGGTTGCTCTGTTATGCTGACAATGTATTTTGTCCGTTGTTTGAAATATTATTCCTAAATTAATGATGACAGAAACTGTATTGCAAGATTATCAAAGGGGAGAAACAATGATGGTGAATTTATCCTGAAATGTTGGTGATATTATCACCATGTTGTGTAATATAAACTCGAAGGCTGGGATTCAACTAGTGCAGGCTTTTGAGTGTTCTTGAGGAATGAATGTTTCACAATGAGTTATCACATCTGATACTGAATATGCAGAAAGTAGAAATGTTCTTTATTATGTATTTATTTAAATTATTTTTTCTCTGGTCTTCATTATTAATCTAATTTAAAAGTAAAAAAAACATGTTGTCATAAGATTCTATTTTAAAAAAATATATAACTAAATGTAACTAAAAACAAACTATATTCTTGAAATGCCAGATGGTCAAGAAGGAAAAGGGTCTTCTGGATACCATATTGAAACTTCACATTTCAAGGTTGGAAAGATCTAGGAAAGTCTTTTTCATTAACTGTGGAACTACTTGAAAAGGGGTCTTCATATCCACCCTGTCAGGTTGCTTTGACTGACAGATAGTGATGGACACAAATTCAGCCAGTCCCATACTCTTCAAAACTCTTAAAATATAATAGTTAGGGATTTTTCTTTTTTGTTTACATTTTTTCATTGCAAACTACCTTCATAAGCATTCAAAGTGTTACACTTTATGTTTTGTTATGGAAATGCAAATAAGATAGTTGTGTCCGTTATTCCTCCCACCTTTATACTTAGAGACCATTCCTTCTGGACATGGAGCACAATCATAGCAGCAAAATTTCTCTCCCTCCTTCTTTTTCTTGCTGTAGCCAGGATAGCAGCCGACATTGCACACAGAAATGGGTAGCACCTGTACAGAACCAATAAAGAAAGGGTAAGAGATCATTGAAAAAAGGAGGTTGGGAGAAGAAACGGAAGCTCCAGGTTAGAGCTGGGAGGGTTCACTTTTCTCTGTGTTGTCAAGTTAAGATTTACTTGTGGAAGAGGACTTTTTGTGCTTCTCTCTCACACATACTTTTGCTTTCATTTAGGTTAGGTTTTTTATTGTATTGTTATATATCCCTCAGCTGCTGTGGGAAAACCAGGAAATCCCGTTTTGTCACACATGAGCACAGTGGCCATTGAGATCTCACCCTTAAAAAAGTGCTTTTTCAGGGCCATGATCTCACGCGGATCATGTGACTCACATGGGAGCATGGCCCTGGAAGATGGCACCCTAGTTTTACAGCGTGCTGAGGGGTATGTTGTATTAATAAAAGGGGAAAAAGGAGATTGTTTCAGTTGCTGAGGAACTGAGAGGTTGGGCATTAGATTTTGTTCTACTCACATAAATGTACATTTTGCATTGGAATGAAGAACCTCTGGCTCACTAGCAGGCAACCCTCCCCAGGTCACATCGCCCAAGTGCTTTCCCCTGGCTACAATGTCTTCTTGAACTCTCATAATGTCTCAGCATGGCCTTTTCAGAGAGATGTTTATTTGGTAGTATATGTAGAAACTTATAATTTTTAAATAGGTGGCTATAGTTCTCTTAATGCCCTAAATAAGGAAATATCTATGAAAATGAAAAGAGTCCCTTAAAGATAATACCTAGCCCCCTTTCCTGAAATCAGTTCATGAAATAAGTTATTTATTTATTGGGACAGGGAAAAAAAACCATATACAGAGGTACCTTAGGTTACATACTCTTCAGGTTACATACACTTCAGGTTACAGGCTCCGCTAACCCAGTTTCAGTTTAAGAACAGACCTCTGGAATGAATTAAGTACGTAACCAGGGGTACCACTGTAACAGGAATTCAACCAAGTTAGAACAGGAATATAATAATGTTTTTGAAAAGATTCATGAAATAATAAAACATCCTATGGGGTTTTATGAAAACTAAAGTTGACAGGTAGTTAGATGACTTCAATGCCTTTGAAAAAATTGAGTCAAAACATCAAATGCCACAGAGCTGTGTCTCACCTGATTAAAAACTTTATGCCACACAATTTGATCATCATTTATGCTTAATTCTTTTCCTAAAGGTGCCTGAGGATCCAGTCTTCCAACTTTGACCCTAAACAATGAACCATTCGGGGAAATAATCCAGTTTGTTACATCAAAACCTGTAACTAACTCTCCATTATAATCAAAACACACTGAGTCCCCAGCACTATTCTTGAACAAAATGGACCTTAGAAAATGATGGACCTAGGTAGAAAGACAGTATCAACAAAGTTAAGACTGTTTCAAAACTCTTCAACATTGTATGTGGTGACTTCATCCATTGGACAATCTTGTTTTGTTCTTGAATTAGAAACTTTATATGATTATTTGATATTTTTAATTATCATTACTTTCCTTAATCTCCAGGTTGGTGGGTGATTTTGAATTGAAATAACAATATTTTATCATGGGATCATCAATACGTATTATAATGGATTGCCAAAAGGAGAAGAAAAACATGAAAGGCAATGAAAACCAATAGTGGCACAGGAATTGTATCATGCACACATAAAATGCCCTATTTTTCTGGATGAAAACGTAGACTTTTAAAAATGTTCAATTGTAATTACCTGCCATGGTTGCACATTCTGAAAAAACAGTTCCTGTCTTTCTCCCAACTTTCTACCTTTGGAACTGGATTTGTAAATGGCTTGCAAAGCATGAGCCACTGCATAGACAGCATTGTAGACATTGTAGCTGTGACCAGTCATTTCCATTTCAAACAAGGTACCAGGAAGACTCTCCACCTTCTCTCCTCCAGAGCAGTATTTCCTTTCCTGATGTTGCACATTAGACATTTGTAAAGAACAGTTGAATGCCTGTTCCCAAAAGTCCTGGATAAAACCATCTCCTTTGGCCCATGAAGGTCTTAGCATCTGAAGGAAATTTTGGAATCCCAATGGCTGATTTGAGTGAACCGTGAAGGATATGGAACCATGGAAGGTTTGTAAATCCCAAATCTTCTGAATAGAGTGTGATGCAAAATCCCAGTGGGATGTAATAATCCACACTTTACCCAGAGGTGGCAAGTCCGCCAAGGGTGCTAGAAACAACATCATTCTTAGAACTTGAAAGGATGGAGGTTCCCCATATACAAAAAATACATTGGCCTTTCTTTCAAAGACAATGATATATGCATCCATGTGCTTAAAAAACCAGTCTAGCATCTCATCCATATAACTCCATTTTGGTATGTTTACTATGAAGTCATAACAGATGCCATTCTGGGTAAGCATTGGCACCATTGTCTGTAAAAACCTATTCCCTTTGTCATCATCCACTGCAAAAAGCCCAACCCAGGTCCATCTGAAATGCTGAAGTAACTGGACAAGTCCTTTGTGCTGGTGGGCTTCATTGGGGACCATCTGGTACAAGAATGGGAATAGCATTTTTGCACTTTGTAGAGGTAAAAATGATCCATAAGTGAGCTGCAATGAAACCCATGAATATTTCTCAAACAGATTACAAGAGAATCGTAAATCTAGTTCAACATCCTTTTGAAAACCAGAATCACAGTTTCTGCAATCAATGTTGGACCTTAAGCAAGTACTACTTTTGCAGCAGTACAGAATGAATCTTTGACCTCTTCTATGTGGCAACAGTTTCAGTCTTTGAAAAGTGTTGCAATATTCTGCCTCAAACTCATTTTCAAGAGCCTGAACATACCAATTACTTTCAACCTTTCCTTATATGATGGGTTTTCCATACTCCTGACCATATTCATTGTTCTCCTCTGAGCCTATTCTGAAATGAGTGCATTCTTATTTAAGTGTGGCAACAGTGGTCAACATGAAGTCTTACTAGCTAAAGCTACATAGATGGGCCTTTAGTACTTTCAATTCAGGCTAATCTTGTATTTATCTATTTACAGCCACATCACAAAATCTCACATAAATCTGCTTTCTGATCAGCTGAAATCTTGGGAGAATGATTTCACATGTGATACTGGTAAGGGGGGGGGGGGTAATTAATTTCACATTTACAGCTAAATCCATTTAAAAAGTATATGAGAATCGAAACAAAGCCATTCTCAAACCAAACAATGTTTATAAACAAGCATATATAATAGGAAAGTAAGAACAAAAATAGGATATCAATGGAAACAGTATAAAAACTTCATTATGTTAGGAGAAATTGCTTGCAAAAATGCACATTAGTCACAGCTGCATACAAAAGTGTGTTTATTAGGAGAAATTAACACATTAAAAACATTAAAATGTGAGTATTTTGTCTAAAGAAATGCAGTTTGCTGCAGAAATGTGCAGAACTGAATTTAGGATTGGGAAATTGGAATCTGAGCAAATCAAAATGGACAGCTCTTTCTACCCCCAGCCTAGTGCCAAGCCATGTTTCCTGCATCCTATGGGTGTGCAAATGGGTGTTATTTGCCTAAACATTTTATTTGTCTCCTTTGATTTCATTTCCCTCCCAAATTTTTCATTGCAATAACATCATTGTGATTTTATTTTGGTGCTCTGCAGTTCTGCCTCTCAGTGATACTAGTTCCCTCAGCCTCAGGCTGTATAAACACCAATTTAGGTAACTTTTTTCCTGCTGCAACCAGGTCACTCAAAGGCTTTCAAAACATCCTATTACTAGTATGTATAGTAGGCTTAGGAATAAGATAGACAGAATGAACTTTAAGCTAAATATTATCTTGTGGTGCTTTTTGAGGGTTTCTGAAGACTCAGAAGACACCATTCCTGACACTAGCCTCTAAGTGGCTTTTACCTTAGGACAATTTCCCTGATTTCAATTCCAGGCAAATATATCCACAGCCCAGTCCAGCTACTGGGGACAATCTGCCCTTTTACTAAGAGCTCCTCTGGTTGTATTTCTGCTTGCTTGGACAGTTTAATCAATTTCAGATACTCAAATACAAGCAAGTATTTACCCTGGGCAGCTTCTCAGATCAACTCAGCCGCTGGCTTCCTACTCCTGATCTGCACCAACGGATTTTAATAACACACTGGGTATTAACATACAGGCCTCAACTTTCCCCTCAATTACTCTCTACCCTTATTTACCACACTGACCTCTTCAGTTCCCTCAACTGTCAAAACTAGAAGTGCAGACTAAATTTTCTTGATCCACGACCCATATAATATAATCTTAAAAGTAATTCCCTCTAGCTACACCGGACACAATGTCTCTATGCAGGCAACATCCCACACTGACTCTGTTCAAGTGAGTTTATGCTGTGATAATGCCTCTTGCCTTCTAGTGGTGAAAATACTGGTGTGTTCTGTGGGTGTAAAAACTGCTTGGTTTTGTGTGTCTGGAATATAATGGAATGTCCATAGGTAAAAGTCACATCTCCTGTTCAATGCCCACTTTCATCTCTGTACTTACACCCCTAGCATTCACCCCTGCAAATTTCTCTTTAGTGAAAAAATGTACCTGCCCATCAGCTGCCCATGATCCAAAAGATCATCAACACTTTTTTCTCCAATCATGGTGGTGTTTACAGCCATATCGCAAAGCTCACAAGTATCTCATTTTCATACCCCTATGCACACAGTTTACCTGTGGTGTCTTGTGGATTGCTGAAATGATGGCCACATTGGCAGAGATTTCAGAGACACATCCTCCAACAACAGCGACCAGTTTGTTCTGATTTTGACATTTGAAGTTCGGAGAAAATCTTTGTTGTTTAGAAAGCAAGCTCAGGGTGGCCTTATAGGTCATGCTAGCAGTGTAGCTATTAAGAATGTGGAATCCCAGAGAAATGTTTGGTAAGATATTGGGGTTCTCATTTATCTCTTTTACAGCAAAGGCTAAGGCCAGGATGTGCTGGTAGTCCTTAGGCACCGAACTGCAATGTAAGTTACAGCTTTTTAATAAAACAACAGTGACAGAAGCAATGAAAAACACATTTGTATTCTTCATCCCTCATCCACATCCATTCAAGACTGCTGTGAAGCTAAAAGGTAACAAACTCAAAATGAAATGAAAATAAAGTATCTCAGTTGAGCAACTAAATGCTCAAATTGTTTTGGGATCATACTTTTTGTTAACAAACTGCTGTCTGCTGTTGCTGTAGTATTTCCCATTGTCTACAAGCAACAATGGCAACCAGGTAAACAAGCTGTAAGAAACCCAATGTATATAGACCATATATTCTCTATTTGTAGATTATATTATATTTTAAATGAACAATTATTTAATATATTCTGGAGCCTTTTTTAATTTTAAACAGCATAAACGAAGAACAGAGCAATACAAACAATGAAGCTCCAACACCAAACTTGAGAACACTCATCACAGATATCAAATTCCACCTTAGTGATGAAAATCATTATCTCCCTTAATGTATTTTCACCATATGCATATAGGATTTCACATTAGTTTAAATTATGCATTTTGTGGATTCGTAGCTATATATATTGCTTAGGTCATCAACAATTTTATATGTATAAATGCGGAAGAGCATGTAAGGGACAGCATGTTTAAATCAAAAGGTTTTTTTACCGATCTTAAATGTGAAACACACTATAATACAATGTCATATTCCTCCTTGAGCATATTCCTCCATTGTGCAGAAGAAAAGGTAAACCAAACAGGTCCATTCAATTCTTTGGCAGTTGTAAGGGAAAGTTTATTATTATCTTGTGCCCAGCAATATCTCATAGAAGGCAAAATAGTTATTAACAACTCCAAGCATTGCCAACATGCTGCTTTTTCACAACCACAATAAATAAATGCAGTATCCTTAAATATGTGTTCCTGGTAAATATGGTCTTTACATATTACAAAAAAAATGTGTGAGAGAGAAAAGGGAGAGCAAGGTGATGTCTTACATAGGTTCATCAGTCACAATCTGTGTAGGTGGTTCAATTAGAGAAGGTACATTATAGAGAAAGAGGACTTGAGAAACCATCCCACCAATAACAAGATCCCCTGGCTGGTAAAATTCATGAGGAATAGGGAGCGGATCATCATGTATGCTGCAATTAATGAAATGTGACTTGCATACAGTACGGCACAGCAGCATAAGCAGCAAAACTATCACCATCATGATCCTGTTGACAAAAAATCCTTTCCAAATTTCAATTCCCATGGTACCCTCTACAGCATTACTTGTGGTTTTTAAAGGTTCAGTAGGTACGGCCTCAATCAAATAGTAGATAATACTATGGCTGCATTGATTTTCACCTTTGCCTGCTATAGAATGAGTATGCCAGTTCCTTTGCTTTCTAGTTCAGGGGTTCTCAAATTATTGTTTGTGAACCACCAGTGGTCTACATGCTCCGTTTAGGCTGTCCAACAGCATGTTTGTGAAGAACATTTATAATTTGAATTTTATACAATAAAATACAAGATTCAAAATGAAAAAGCAATAAAGTACTCTTAAAATTATGCAACCTCAACATCCTAAAATTGCTGCAAAAGGAAGACCATTAAGTGCTCTGCAAAGAACCTCAACAAGTTTTATGTGGTCCATGGCAGGAGAACTGTTCTAGTTAATATTGTTCATCTGTTTCTCTCTTTGAACTGGATCAATAATATGTTAGTGGAATGTGACTCCTGCTAATATCAATGGGACTCATAAAGTCTACATTCAAGTCTAAAGCTCCACACTTTATTTGTATGTGTGTGTGGGGGGGGGTGTTGTTTTTTGGAAGAATAATTAACTTCTGAAAATATATCCTAATATAAAGAGAGATAATCTAACGGAAGAATGACAGAGCCCTGCCTCTACCTAGATCTAATACTGAAGAATACAAGTGTTTTATCGCTTTACTTCAGACACTTGCTAACATGTGCTAAATGTCAATTGCATAAACTAGCAATTTTGACAGATATTATTATCATTCCCCAGTGTATTGCTGACTTCTGATGTTCTGTCATTCATAACAAAACCGCTAGAAGATCTTTCCCAAATATTGTTTTCCCCATTTATTTTTACTGATAGTTAATTTAATTAGTAAGAATCTTTATCAATGCAGTACTTAAAATGTTCGTGATGTTTACATAAGAATGGGTTGGGAATGTTTCCTGGCCGAAGAAGCTGATACTCTAAATGTTGTGTACTGTATGTATATGGGAATAGGCTGGATATGAAGTTGTTACTATGATGCTAAGAAAATGCAGAAGCAAGAAAACACATGACTCAGGAATCTTTGAAAGTTACTATGTTTGGCTTGGCCCAGGTCCTTCAGTATAAATTGCTATTTTAACTATATTGATTGCTATGGTATATTTCAATCATTGGTGTTCAGATGAAATTGATTGAACTTGTATTTTCATTTTATGTGGCTATATCTTATAATTGGTTTTGTACTTGTAAACCACTTAGAAGTTGTTTGAGTCACTGATGGCGATATATATGCAACCAAAAACACACATATGGAGAAATTATTTCCAAGCCAATTAATTTTTGGGGACCCTCAAAACAAGGAATCATATGAGTTATAATTGTGTGAGAACCAAATTAAAATGAAATGTTGTGGTTTGAGGGCCTGACCCCCGCAATGTCAAATGAACACACAAGGACACGTGATATAAGGTTAATGGGCAAGAAAAGGCCACAACTTTATTGATTATAGCAGTGAGAAGGTATTGGCTTAGGCATTGGATGTCTAAAACAAGGGGGTTTATTCACCAGTAGGTGGAGCCTGTTGATGCTAATCCAACTATAGGCTCTCCCCTGATGTCACCGAGGGTCGTGCCATGGCCACCCGCCAAGCAGGCCTCGGACAGAGTACACGACTGCCAGATTCCTTTAACGGAATACCCAAAAATTGAAGGCATAGGCGATGGCCACACCTAGCTCTTCGACACACCACAACACATAATTCCAATGCCTAACCTACCCACCAATACCACAAAAAGTTGTGACGATTGTTACAAGGTAGGCGAAAAAACAAAAAAGCCTAATGCCAAATGGAAAAATTCCTACCAGGCCATCTGGACAACCAGGGTGACCAACCTAAGGTCCATAGCAAGGCCAATGAATTAAGACCCTAAACTAAAAGGGTGGGTGACTTGCGACGAGACGACGGAGGAGAATGAGGCCGAGGAGAGGCTGGCACCACAGCAAAAGGCTGCTGTAAACGCCCCCTCAGAGGCACCTGATTGGGTGCCTGCCGAGGGGCGTAGGCGCCAGCCAGGTGGGAGGAGGAGGCAGGGGGATGACGCCCCCTGCAAGAGACGGAGCTTGGGCTCCCACCCACAACCACTCCCCTCTCTTCCAGGGAGGAGAGTCTTTTCTGGCCAAACTCTGCATACAAGAATTGAAGGACAGACATCTGCTTAAGCAAGTACACATAGCTGAATTCTTAAGACATTCCTCTCACCAGCATTTCCAATGAACTGCATACACAAGCAGAAAGAAACATATGCACTCATGTTCTTGTACTTTTTTCTGCTGATTAGTTGTTCCCTGGTGTTAAGCTCAGATCTGAATATAATAATGTAGCATTTAGGGGGGAAAGATGCAACCCAGTAATCCAGCACCAGAGGACAAGATGGAAAAGATCTCCACAGCTACCATATATTTTCCTTTAGTGCTCAGATAGGTGGGAACAAAGGACAACCAAACACTACAAAACACCAGCAAGCTGAAAGTAGTAAATTTGGCTTCATTGAAACTGTCAGGTAGCTTCCTGGCCAGGAAAGCCAAGATGAAGCTGACAATGGCCAGCAAACCCATATAGACTAAGACACCATAAAACATGGCATCTGAACCCTCATTACACTCTTCTATGATTTCCCCATGCAGTGAGTGCATATCTGTATCTGGGAATGGAGGGGATGTACTTAACCAAAGAGTACCTATGCAAGCCTGAATAAAGGAGCAGAAAAGGACAATAGCATTTGCCAGTCTTTTCCCTATCCATTTCCTCATCCTGGATCCTGGTTTGGTTGCCATGAATGCCAGAAGCACAGTAATGGTTTTTGCCAAAACACTGGAAAGGGCCACAGAAAAGATGATGCTAAAAGTGATTTGTCGGAGAAGGCAGGTCACCTTTCCAGGCTGTCCAATGAAGAGAAAGGAGCAGAGGAAACAAAGCAGGAGGGAGATGAGGAGGATGTAAGTGAGCGTCCGATTGTTGGCTTTGACTATGGGAGTGTTATTGTGCTTCATAAAAGTCCCAAGTACTAATGCTGTGATCAGAGAGAAAGAAGTAGTCAAGATAACTAAGATGAGCCCTAAATCTTCTTCATAAGAGAGGTAGCTTGGGACCTTGGGAATGTATTGGGTTTGGTCATGGTTGGGATACTCATCTTCTGGACATTTCACACAGGCAGCCATATCTGAAATAAAGGAAGAGCTGTTTAAATATTTTGGACATTGACCAATATATAGCTAAAGCATTGGTTTTTAACTTTTTGGGGGGGAGTGTCACAGAACTCTAATAATGTCATGATGATTTTTTCCTCTGGGGGAAAAAATGCACATAAAGACTTAAACAGAAAATTTGAATTCAATTTAATTGATTAATTTAATTTAATTTAATTTCCCTACATAGACATATTCTAAAGACAATCTTCACAATGTTTCATGTTGTTTCATGAAACAGTAAAACATTAGGTTGTTTTGCTATGCTGACTATTTATTCTGTTCTTTGTTAAAAAATTTAACATAAGGCAGGTGGGGGGGGGGTGTTTCCTGACCAAAGAAGCTGATACTTTAAATGTTGTATATTTTATGTACCTGGGAGTAGACTGCATAATATGAATTTCAGAGTCCTGCAAATATATGTTCCATGTATTGGGTCTATAAATTACCATATAGCATATATTCAACACAAAAAACAGCGACAAGTTGTTGTTGACAAAGGACAGCTGGAGATATAAAGGACCCCATTACCTTTAGTAGCTTAGGGCCTCCTCAAACCTAAATCCGGCCCTGCCTGTAACAACCCACCCTGGAATTTTACAGGACAGTTAATTTTACTCTGTGCTCCAGCATATAGAGTCATACCTCGGGTTGAAGGAGCTTCAAGTTAAGTATTTTCGGGTTGCGCTCTGCGGCGACCTGGAAGTAACGTAGCGCATTACTTTCGGCTTTTGCCACTCGCGCATGCACAGACGCTCAAAATGACATCACGCGCATGCGCGGAAGTGGCAAAACGCGACCCGTGCATGTGCAGACGCGCAGACGCGTCTTACGTTTACTTCAGGATATAAACGGGGCTCCGGAACGGATCCTGTTCGTATCCAGAGGTACCACTGTAGTCAACATCCGAGTAACAACACTGTTTATTGCTGTTCCCTTGCCTCACCACTGGGAGAAGGATAAACAGCAAACCTGTGAGTTCTCTCCTCATAGATTTTCTTTTTTAGCCTTCTAGGCAGGCCTAGATCTCTCCTTAACTGCTCTTACAGTTACTTCACTGCAACCTTCGTTTCCTCCCTCCTCAGCATATCCTCATCCCCCCTTCCGCCCCCCCCCCTTTCTCCCTCTTTTTGTTTGGTCAATATTCAAGTCAGATCCTCTCAAGCCTTTTGCTGGCTGGTCTCTTCCTCTCTTACCTGCACAGCATTCCTCTACCCTGAGTGTCATTTTAACTCCCAGCTGCATTTTTATTACCCAGCTAAAAAATTGTGTTTGTTCTCATAATCCACTGCTGTACTTCGAGGTTGTCAAGCTTGGTGTCTGCATGTTTCTCCTCTCTATCATCTCCCTGCACCCACCATGACTGCTCTCCCACTTCACAGTTGTCCATGGCTACTAACCACAATTATTATTTTCTTCATCCAATTTCAGAGGCAATGTGCATCTGAATACTATTTGCTTGGAATTAAATGAAGCATGCTGTTGCAGTCACCCTGTGAACCCTAATTCAATGTGCAGCCAGGAAGGGCAGCAGGGCTCAGTGTTCAATCCTGGTGGATAAAGCTTTAGCAGCATGTTCCATGTGCTACCACATGGAAGCACCAGCAGGGCAGGCCCTGCAGAATCTGCCTTCCTCTCTTTCTCCACCCACCCCCCACTGTACCCTGACAACCCAGCCCTCCTGCCTTTTGACAGCACACACCCCTCCAAGTCAGCAGACCTGAGATAATGTTAATTAGAAGTTGCTTGTTGCATGTGCAAATGGTTTATAAAAATGTGCCCCTCGCATCAAAATACAGTCTTGTGTTTTATTCCAGTGGGAGCACATTGATATGAATGATATGGGTGTTGTACCAGGATTGGGGGACTAAGGGTTCAAATCCCCACTCAGCTGTGAAGCACAGTAAGTGATCTCAGTTAAGTTATCATCTCTTAGCCTAACAGAGTTGTTGCGATGATAAAAAAGGAGGGTGACATTCATATGTGCCACCTTGCACTCCTTGGAGTATGATTTGGGTTGGGTTGTACTTTGCTTGTATTAACCCTGAGTAAATTACCTCATTTATTTACGCATTTTCTCCCCTTGAGAGTAATTAACAGATCTCTTGTCCCTCCACTCACTGCACCCCCAGTGTATTGATTTTATACAAAGGGACTGCATAAACAAGGACTGCTATTAGGTAGGAACGACACCATACAACCGCAACATCACCAGTTTTTCTGGAATACTGCTTTCCACTGAACACCATTGACTGAGAAGAATAGCTGGAAAAGTTAATGCTTGGTCCCTAAAAAAAGATGCAAGTATAAAGCGTATTCTTAATTTCTACTTTCCTTCCTCCAGTCTTCTAAAAGGAAACACTCCAGTGCTGAGCAATTATGTTTGGGTAAATACTATTGAAATATGAGCTATGTCCACACATCCCTGTGCTTGAGTCTAGTCAATTCCTGATTTACAACATCTATTTACAGTGGGTAAAATAGTTGTAAAGGGAGTGGGATATAGGACGGAAATTGGAGAAAGGTTAGAATAGCAGCAGATGGTCTGAAATTGCTTCTGGACCGAATATAGGGATAGGGAACCCATGGCTGTCCATATTCATTCATTCATTCTATTTTTATGCCACTTTTCCACACACAAAAGTCATGCTCAAAATAGCTTACAACAAAGAAACCGGGATGCATTTCAAACACAACAAAAACAATTTCATCATAACAGAGCAAAACAATAACAATAACAATTTAATAACAACAATTTCAACTTCATAAGTTCTTGGATTCCATTTCCCATCTGCCCCAGCTAGCATGGCCAACGATCAGGGATAATGGGAGCTGAAGTCCTACAACTTCTTCAGAAAACATCCTTCCTTAATTCCAGCATGACCTCTTCTTCCTTAGGTCTTTGCCAACAATGAAGGTGCTCTGTAATTCAATAATAATTCTATCTGGTCAAAGAAAGGAGTGGTCATGGAAGAAGATCTGCCAAATCCAAATCTATCAGTCTCATAATAGCAGGGCAGTAGCAGGGTGGAAGGGGAGCATTACTACTATTTTTTGTCATTACTACCACTGGAGCATCAAAGAAGTAGGAGGAAATAATTGCTTTGGATCCACTTTGACAGCTCTGTTAGAGAGTGGCTTGCCTTGTTTTCCCAAGCTTCAGATGCTTGCCCTGTATCCTATAATGGGGAAACAAACATTTATAACTTGGGGAGAGGAAGTGGATGAAAATTTGCAGACATAAACTTCTTCTAAAGAGGTGCAAGGATTTTAGAGTGAGAAAAAACTGCACTTGATATACACACCAATGTCACATAAGAACACAAGAAGAGTCCCACTCAGTCAGGCCAAAGGGCCAACATAGTAGAGTAGCTGCTCTCACAGGGGCAACCAGACACCTATGGGAAGCATACAAGCAGAATCTGAGAGCAATATTCTTCTCCCAACTTGTGTTTCCCAGCTCCTGTTATGTACAGGTAGTACAAAGCTGATTAGGACAGTGATGGCTATGGGCATGAAGCATCAGAAGCATATTTTTACTTGGGAAACTGGTTGGTGGGTTTGCCTTTGTGGCACCCAGTGTCTTTGTTATGTGTATGCAAGTTCTCACTCTTCATTTAAGAGCCAACAAGCCCAGCACATCATTGTAGGCTGATCTTTAGAGCAATTTGCTAATATGAGAAGATTGGGGCCTGAGGAGTCAGCAAAGATGAAGAGATCAGCTCTTCTCTACTCACCCACCCCAAATCTTATGCATACCCTTTAGCATAGTCAGGAATTTAGATTTGGCAGAGGATCCTAGCTGTGATTTACTGTGGCCTATGTAACCAATTTCTATTTTTGATGTTCTAGACTTACTTATCCTTTCCCCCATCCACCTGATTTACTTTTTTCTTTGGCTTCATCTTTGCTCATTTACAACTGAAACAGCCTGTCATAATAATGCTTCCTTGCAATATTTCTGCCTTTATTTTCAGTGATGGAGAACCAGACAAATGTGAATAATTTTATCCTCATGGGTCTGACTAATGTCCCTGGGCGGAAAACCTTCTTCTTCATCATCTTCTTGTTTGTCTACTTTGTTATCATGGTAGGGAATGCCATCATTTTACTCATAGCACTGATTGAGCCACGCCTGCACATCCCCATGTACTTCTTTCTTGGGAACCTCTCTTGCCTTGACATATGCTACTCCACGGTCACTGTACCAAAGATGTTGACAGGCTTCCTCTTTGGATACCAGAAAATCTCTTTTATTGGATGCATGACACAGCTTCATTTTTTCCACTTCCTGGGTAGCAGTGAGGCTTTACTGCTGGGTGTCATGGCCTATGACCGCTATGTAGCAATATGTAATCCACTGCGTTACACTGTCATCATGAACAAGAAGACTTGCCTTTTCTTGGCCATGGCTACCTGGACCACTGGATTCCTCCATGCTCTCATGCACACCATAATGACATCTCGGGTCCATTTCTGTGGCCCCAAAATAGTCCAGCACTTCTTCTGTGACATTAAACCCCTTTTGAGATTGGCGTGCTGTAGCACCATTCTTAACCTCCAGCTCCTCAACATAGTTACAGGTCTAATTGTTGTGCTCCCTTTCCTCCTAACATTTCTTTCATACACCTACATCCTCTCCTTCCTCTTCTTAAAGGTAAAGTCTAAGGAAAGCAGAGCAAAAGCCTTCTCCACATGTGCCTCACATATCACAGTTGTGACTCTTTTCTATGCAGGGGCTATCTTGACTTACGTTCCCCCCTCCTCAGGAGAATCCCTAAAGCAAGAAATCATGGTCACTCTCATGTACACTGTTGTCACTCCAGTTCTGAATCCTCTGATTTACACTCTAAGGAATCAAGAAGTGAAAACTGCTATTAGGAAATTAATAAATCAAAAGTGCAGAGTTTAAATATGGACTTAATAGTTTGTTATTGCCCTTGTTTCAGAGAACTGATATTGGCCATGAAAGGTCATAAGATGCAGCTGGGCACAGAGAATGTCAAAAGATCCTCATAACCACTTTTAGGCTTTCCTGTGTTGAACTAAGGGAGGGGGCAGCTATATCTGGATTCTTTATTGGTGGGTGGGATATTTTCATGCAACGGGCATGAATTTTCTAAATCTTTTTATCAGATCAAATTCACAGTCTTTTATATTGTGTCTTTCCAAGCTACAGTAAGTAACAATCTGTTGGATAGATCTGGTCTCTGAAACTGGTTCAACCTCACAAAAGGTCTACAATAGGGATATAGAACAATCCAGATGCTGTTGGACTGTACCTCCAATAATCCCATACATCATTGCCAATAAACAAAGAATATGAGAGTTGTGGTCCAAGAACAAATGGAGAGCTAATGCTTCCCATCCTTGGTCTACAGACTTTCATAATGAATCGTTATGGTGATTCCCCTTTCCTGTACACACCTAAAAATGTATGTAACACACAGAAAAAGCCAACATGCCTTTAAAACATGAATACCATGTGAGCATGCCTGTAGGGCTTGTCTGTAGATCATAGGCAAGTGTATACTCTGTGGCCAAACTCTCTGCTGCAATGTAATGCAGGTAAGATCTTTGGGGTAGATCTTGATTGATGGAAGGCATGGTCCTTATTCAATGTTGAAAACCAAAATTATTTCATTGTGGGATAAAGGGAACTGATATGCCTCTGTAATTTCATCAAAAAGAAAGGGAGGAAGGAATGTGACTTTACTTGCATTGCCAGAAGTATGTGTAAATGGTTAGTTTTGGGAAACAGCAATCTGTGTTGCTGAAGAGATATCATACTGGCAGGTCCAAAATTCATTGTACTGGCAGTAAGGGCCAAAATGCTCTCACTACTCTATTTTCAGTTTATCAAAAGAAGCATGCGCATATGCAGATCATATCCAGTTCAGAGGTGATGCAGCAGTTGGAATTCTACCCTGGCAACTGAGATGACATTTGAGAATAAAACCAAGAAGCTAGGAGCTGATCCAAAGCCCAGATCTGATGGAAAGAGGGCATCATTGTAAGCAGGTATAAACAAATAAAAGCAACATTCAGCTGAAAAAGCAATCTCTTGGGGAAATGAGGGGCTCCTGTGACACCTTGGTTACAGAACATAGTTTGTCTAGGCTAAGATGAGCAAATCTGTCAACTACATTTTCCCTCAGTTTCTCATTTTTCCGACTTATTTTCACTTTCCACATTTCCACATCAGTTTGCATTATTTAAAGTCCTCGTGAAAATCCTCCAATTTCAGTGTGAATTTCTCCTGATTGTCACATGTTTGCATGGGATTTCTCCTGATATACCATTTCCCCCTACTGTAATAGAATTTTGTGTGCTACTTCCACAAATATGTCACTTTACACTGGTGTATGCATTTTTGTACATATTACTTGGGTGACATTGCTAAATTCAAAGAAGTTACCATTTTAAAGCATGGCTGTGTTTTGTTTTGCTGATTGCTTCACAAAGTATGAATTAATTTGCTTTTTAATGAGAAATTACCCACAAATGGGTCTGAACTGTTGGAAAGGAGGCAATGGTGTGGTGTTCAATTCAATTCAATGGTGTGGTTTTCAATTCAAGCAAGAAAGAAGGTGAACTGTGCAGTGAAATGCAAAGTTGAGTTATTGGGTGGATTCTTGATTTGGCACCCCAACACCACCTTTGATGAAGAGGTGTCAGGGACTGGACTGAGGGGGATGAGACTGAGGAGGAATGGTGGATACTGCTCCCCCCTTTCTCCTGAAGCTGTGGTTTGAGGAAGGTCACAGCTCAGAGACAGGTGAACAGAAGAGTTGGGAGGTGTTGGGAGAAGAGAAGGGCGAGACAGAGACACATTCTCACAGAACAACATTTCTGATGCCCCCTCCTTCTTCCAGAACCTGGCATGCATTGAAAGTGGAAGAGCAAAGGACTCAGAGACAATTAGACCCTGGCGGCCACTGTAAGGTGAAGCGCTGTTGCTAGGAAGGGAGGGAGGAGAAGCTCAGTTGGAGCAACACCATTAACTTAACAGGCAGTGTACAGAGGCCTCTTGCCATGAATATTGAATAAAGACTCAGTGAGAGCTTCCTTGTCTACTTCCTTGACTGTCTACTGTGAGAGGGGAAAGGATCAGAATTCACTGAAACCTGACAAGAGGCCGTGTTTAGACATAATGGTAGTTGCTCAGATGACAGTTTAGGTTGGCCCTACTCTTGTTTTAGGGGGTTGTAAGCTTATGCCTGAGCCTCCAAAGGAAATGGGTATCCCATTAAAGGGATCTGGGAGGAGGTGCTACTCTTCAGACACCCAGGCATGGGCTAGGGCCATAGCACTCCTTAAGACAGTTCTCCTGTGGGGGTGACCCATTTGAATGTACTGTATGTTACAGGTCCTCCTCATCTCAGGAACAAACCCCTTTGGAAATACTTCCAGCAGCTGGGCTGGGTGTTAATGGTTATACCCAGTGTGTTTGCCAAACCTATTACACCTGTAAATAATAAAAGTTGTGGCCTTATTTGACCCCCAAAATTATTATTGTGTATTGATTGGTTCTTTTCCTAAATCAGGGGACATCAGGGCAGTGGTGGTGCCTGGGCACATGAGGAGAAAATCTGTACGCAGCTTCCAAGGCGCAAATACAATTACATTATGATGGATTCTGTACTCAAGAATGTGGGCCTTATAAAATAATATTCTAAAAATAAAATTGGTCATTAAAAACAGCTTGGCAGAATTTATTGATTCTACAAATTGTGTTCTCAAAAGCACACTTTATATTCTCAAAGGCACACAGTGTTTATTTTCTCAAAACCAAGAGATTTATAGACTCTATTCCCACATGAAGAGGTACTAAATTAATGAATGTAGCTGATTTCCCCAATGACAGCCAACAATCTTTAACAAGCTGGGCACATGTTGCATACTAAGTCTTAGGCTTACACATTCACGTGGGGTCACACAGCAATCAGAGTGTATTTCTTTTGTCTCCTTTAAATACTTCCTTCATACCACTTAACATCAGTCTCATGTTCAATCATCTAAGGGAAAAGTGAACTCATCAAGGTAGGCGCCATCTGCAGCTTGAAAGAACACACTATATAGCTGGATATATTAAATAGCAATTTATGTTCATCCAATTCTTTACTCCCAGGGTGAAATTATGCATGTTACAGCCTGCTTTTGTGAAAACTACAGCTGATAAACATGAGTAAAGAACACAATAGAAAAATGAAATGCTCATGATGATAAAGTAAAGCAAAGGGTTGAAACTGGTGCTAGTGCTAGTAAGATAAGACCATTTGAAGTTAATGAACATAACTTGGGTTCAATAATTTAAATGGGTGTTTGCTGCAACTCGAATAACTGAATTGGCAAACATTAATTAATTGGTAAACATTAATCTTGACCAATGCTATCTGTAACTATTCTTTGTCCAAATGTGGATTTCAGATGATCCTGAAAGAGTCATACTGGAAGGAGAACACAGGTACAATTTTGCTGTAGTTATTTATGTAATGATATGCTAAAATGTGAGTGTCTATTTCTGGGGGTAGGAGGGGATGGCTCTGCGACTGGGATGACAATAAAATTGTCCCTAATTTGACCAAAAATACTGTTTCTTGACTGTTATTCATCAGACAGGTTTGAGGGTTGTGCGACACCTGGGCATGCAAGTAATGATTATGGTTGTAGGAAGAATAAAATCATTTCCCTATAAAGAATGTAAGTGGGTTTAGAATTAGACTGGGGTTTTATCTGCTTATGTTTGTAGAGATTTCAGACACAGTCATACCTCGAGTTGTGTTTGCTTCACATTGCCTTTTTCCAGGTTATGAACACTTCTGGGTTCGCCAGTTTGCGCATGCGCAGAAGTGCCCTATCACATCACACACACAAGCAGAAGTGGTGTTCTACTTACGGACTTTTCAGGGTGCGAATGGCACCCCAGAAGGGATCATGTTTATAAGTAGAGGAACCACTGTATAGGTAAATGGCTTGAATGGTACTCACCTACCTCTCTTTCTCCCTGCTGTCTTTTAGAGATGAAGAACCAAACAGAGGTGAGAGAATTCATCTTGACGGGCCTAACCAATCTCTGGGCTCTTCAGTGTACACTCTTTGTCACCTTCCTGATGCTATATTTAGCCAGCCTATTGGGGAATGCATCTATTGTGCTTGTTGCAATAGTTGAACCAAAGCTGCACACTCCCATGTACTTTTTTCTTGGAAACCTTTCCTGCCTTGACATCTTCTTTACCACAACCACAGTTCCAAAGATGCTAGCTGGTTTTCTGTTGCCAGTCCAAACCATTTCCTTTGGTGGTTGCATGGCACAACTCCCCTTTTTCCATTTCTTGGGCAGCAGTGAAGCCATTCTTCTTGGAGTAATGGCATTTGATCGCTATGTAGCAATATGCAACCCTTTGCGTTACTCCATCATCATGCGCAAGCAGGTCTGCCAAATCTTGGCAACAGCCACATGGTCTGCTGCCTTTTTTCATGCCCTGATGCATGCAGTGGCAACTGCCCGTTTGCCCTTCTGTGGGCCCAATCACATTGAACACTTTTTTTTGTGAAATCAAGCCTTTGCTGAAACTGGCCTGTGGTAGTACTCACCTGAATCTCTTACTTCTTAATATTGTAACCAGTTGCATTGTCATGGGACCTTTCATTGCCACACTCCTCTCCTACTTCTACATTATCATTTTTCTTCTCTTCAAAGTACAATCCCAAACTGGTCGGCAGAAAGCTTTCTCCACCTGTGGATCCCATCTGATGGTGGTTGGATTGATGTACGTGCCAGTATTGTTTAACTACATGCTTCCTTCTGTGGGTAATGCTTCTCAAAGGGATATGATGGTGACCCTCATATACAGTGCTGTTACACCAGTTTTGAACCCACTTATCTATACATTGAGGAACCAGGAAGTCAAAACTGCCTTGTTGAAGATTCTGGGAAGAAGGTTTTTGACATTTCACTGAAAGGAAATCATCAAAAGAGGCTTTATTGGTTTGTTCTTGTTTTTATTATATTTTTGTGGTTCTTTGGTGTATTTTTATGTTGAGAATCACCCTGAGATCTACAAATGCAGACCCTCCAAGTGTCCCTAATTTCCAGGGACATCCCTGATTTAGAGAAGCCATCCTGGTTTCTGATAAGATCCCAGAATCTCCCACTTTTCCTTAAGACGTCCCTATTTTCATTGGAGAAATATTGGAGGGTATCTGACCCCTGAGCCATGTGAAGGCAATCTGTTTAGGAAAGGTGTTTTTTTAATGTTTTATTATGATTTTATGTACCGTATTTTTCTCTCTATAACACGCACCTGACCATAACACGCACGTACCGTATTTTTCGCACCATTGGGCGCACCGGACCATAGGGCGCACCCAGTTTTAAGGGGGGGGGGAATCAAGAAAAAAATATTTCCCCCCCCCCAGCCCCAAAGAGCAGCTTACAGGCTGCACACAATCTCTCCCTGCCAGAGGGGTTGCGCGCAGCTATGGAACAAGCCAAAGCAGCCAGCAGGATGGATCCCGATCGCTGTTTTGCCTTCCCCCTTAGCCCCATGCAGCCTCTACCTCCTGGGAGAGGCTCCGTGGGGCTAAAGAAGCCATAGCCCCGTGCAGCCTCTCCTTGCCGGAGGGGTTGCGCGCAGCTATGGAAGAAGGCAAGGCAGCGAGCGGGAAGGATCCTGCTCGCTGTTTTGCCTTCCCCTTCAGCCCCGTGCAGCCTCTCCCTCCTTTAGCAGGGCTAAAGAATCCATAGCCCCGTGCAGCCTCTCCTTGCAGAAGGGCTGCGCGCAGCTATGGAAGAAGGCAAGCTATGGAAGAAGGCTGTTTTGCCTTCCCCTTCAGCCCCGTGCAGCCTCTCCCTCCCGGGAGAGGCTGCGTGGGGCTAAAGAAGCCATAGCCCCGTGCAGCCTCTCCTTGCCAGAGGGGTTGCGCGCAGCTATGGAAGAAGGCAAGGCAGCGAGTGGGATCCATCCCGCTCACTGTTTTGGCTTCCCCTTTAGCCCCGTGCAGCCTCTCCTTGACGCTGCGCAGGGCTAAAGAAGCCATAGCCCCATGCAGCCTCTCCCTGCTGGAGGAGTTGCGCGCGGCTATGGCACAAGCCTGCATTTGCTCCATAGGACGCACACACATTTCCCCTCAATTTTTGGAGGGGAAAAACTGTGTCCAATAGAGCGAAAAATACGGTAGTTTTTAGAGAAGGAAAGCAAGAAAAAAATATTCTAAACGAAACAGTGGATGTATGATTTTTGTGGTTCATGCTGTGGCCACAGACATGTGTTCTGACAGTGAGTTTGGGGTAGCCCAATGCAAAAATCCTGAGGATCCATGTGGATCCATGCTTTGTAACCACGTTTTTGCCCCATTGTGGCCCTATGAAACAGTGTGTGTGTGTGTGTGTGTGTGTTTTGGTGCAGGCTGTAGCCATGGACATGCTATGTGATCTGATGGTGAATTTGGGGTGACCCAGTGCAAAAATCCTGAGGATCCATGTGGATCCGTGCTTTGTAACCACATTTTAAGTGGGGAGGGAAGGAAAAGCATTCAAGGGACAAGGAGCACGTGTGTTGTGTGTGGAGAAGGATGCTGCTAATAATGCAGGAGAGGCTCCTCTCCTCTCCCGCTTTGCTCCTTTAAAACAAGCAGGCTCTGCTTCTCTCCCTCCTCCCCGGCAGCTGCCGAAACGCTCACACTCACACTTAAAGATAATTAAAAGCAACGCGCTAAAACAAACAAAGGAAACCACGATAGTAACCACTCTGAGACAAATCAAGAAAAATTGGGACCAACACTCTCCCCCAACAAGCCCAGTGAGGTCAAAACACACACACGCACACAGAGTATCAATCCTAAAGTCGCAGGGGCACTGGGAGAGCGCAGGGGCGCTGGGAGAGTGAACCGGAAGCAAGTGAAGGAGAACGATCCCTCACACACACTGAGACACACAGAGTATCAATCCTAAAGTCGCAGGGGCACTGGGAGAGCACAGGGGCACTGGGAGAGTGAACGGGAAGCAAGAGAAGGAGAACGATCCCTCACACACACACAGACACACAGAGTATCAATCCTAAAGTCGCAGGGGCGCTGGGAGAGCACAGTGGCGCTGGGAGAGTGAACGGGAAGCAAGAGAAGGAGAACGATCCCTCACACACACACAGACACACAGAGTATCAATCCTAAAGTCGCAGGGGCGCTGGGAGAGCGCAGGGGCGCTGGGAGAGTGAACGGGAGGCAGGAGGAGGAGAACGATAGCTCAAGCACACACACACACAGCCCCTATAGTGGCTAATCCAAAATCGGACAGCAAAAAACTGCAGGCAGGGACAGAGAGCACAGGGTTGTTTTAAAGCAGCCAACTGGACAGGAGCTGCTTACACTCGTGTAAGCGGCTCCTGTCCTCTCCCACTCTGCTTCTCTCCCTCCTCCCCGGCTGGGCTCGCTGACAGGAGCCGCTTACACCCGCTTTGCTGTTTCAAAGCAAGCCACGGACTGCTCACGACTGCAGCAGATTCCCCCACCATCCGTAGGCATTCGCTCCATAACGAGCGAATTTCTAGGAGGAAAAAAACTGCGTGTTATGGAGCGAAAATTACGGTATGTTGGGAGCTGCCCAGAGGCAACCCAGTAAGATGTGTGGGGTATAAATAGTAAAATTATCATTATGGAATGGGATGTCCCTATTTTCATTGGAGAAATTTTGGAGGGTATGCAAATGCAGGGTGGTATAAAATTTAATAAATAAATGCAAATAAATAAACTGAATAACTTTGTCTGAACCTTACATCACTTTTAAGAGCCTAACAGAACAACCATAGTATTTAACAAAAGCATGTTCCCAAAAATAGTCTTGATAACATTATAAACACATTTCCAGTTTAACTCAACACAAGTCCACTATAACTTAATAACTCCACCACAACCTATTTGGTTGTTTTCAATCAAGTATTGAAGTTTCATACTGAGCTCATCAAAATTATGTGGATGGGAAGGCAAAAAGGAAATGAAAGTTGGGGTGAAATCTCCCTATTTGCAAAAGTATTATGAGACATGATAAAATCAACCAATATGATATATTCCTTTAGTTGTCAACAATACCCATTTGCTGCCTACAAAGAACAAACTGATGAGCCTTTCCCAAACTAATAAATGGATACAGATCTGATATATAAAAAAGGCAACATGAAGAAACCAATGGGTAAAAAAGAAGAAGGATTCACTGTTACTGGCCTGAGAAGAACTACAAAAGAATTTCAAAGATGGACTCCAGCATGAAATTTCATAGCTGGAATTCATCAGCAAGTTTGCTTAAACAAGCTCAAAATTTTCTCTCTCACTCTAGACAATATCATATAAAACAAACAATTAACATACCATCTCAAAAGACCTTATTAATCATTTATGTTTTCAAAAACAAAGGAATTCTCATATGACATGAAAAATCTCTAAAGGTTTTGGTTTTTTCTCCTAAAGGGAGGTTGGTTTTTCTTTTCCAAAGGAGGGTAGATGTGATAAAATGAGCACTCTCAAAAGTATACAAAGAAGCTATATCTCTCCTCTGCTTTAATATGAGTGTGGGCAAACTGATGATAACATCTTACACTGGTTCTGTGGATTTTAATCTATTTACAAGTTGAATATCTAGACTGAAAGAAGTATATAGTTTGCTAAGGTAAGAGCTGCAGCAGCAAGCAACTTTTTAAAAAAGATAACAAAAATGAATTCAGTATGTGGATCCCTTAACTACAGGGTTGCCATATTTCAAAAAGTTGAGCTGTTTTTAAACAAACTCCAAAATTATTGAGCTTTTTTTCTTTCTTTTTTTACAAAAACGCAAAAACTCACAATTTTCGGTCAACTTGTCTAAGATCCAATATAAAGAGCCTGTTGGAAATGACCCTGGGACATCAATTCCACCTTTGAAATCCCGGTAATGAAATCCCAGGAAAATCCAGAAATAAGGTAAAGGTAAAGGGACCCCAGACCATTAGGTCCAGTCGTGACCAACTCTGGGGTTGTGGCACTCATCTCGCTTTATTGGCCAAGGGAGCTGGCGTACAGCTCCCGGGTCATGTGGTCAGCATGACTAAGCCACTTCGGAAAACCAGGGCAGCGCATGGAAACGCCGTTTACCTTCCTGCCGGAGCGATACCTGTTTATCTACTTGCACTTTGACGTGCTTTCAAACTGCTAGGTTGGCAGGAGCAGGGACCGAGCAATGGGAGCTCACCCCGTCGTGGGGATTCGTCTGCACATGTAAATCATGTCTCTTTTCTGTCTCGTAGTAATACTGTTGTGCTAGTCTTCAATATTAACAATTACTTCAGCAATTAACAATTGATCTTCAGCAATTAACAGTTTTAAACACTTATCTCCATGCCAAGTAAAAATCTTTATCTGATTAAATGTTGCCTAATAACTAGTGGGTAATTAGTTGGAGATTCAACTTGATGGAGCTGCACCAATATAGAATGAGTATACATAGCTATGGGCAGATCCGTACTATACATCTAAAGCACAAGTGGTGCACATTTAAAGCACAGGACTTCTCCCAAACAACCCTGGGAAGTGTAAGTTCTTAGGAGTGCTAGAAATGGTAGCTCTGAGATGGAGTAGCTCTGTTTATGGTTGCCAGAAGTCCCTGTTTCTCGGGGACAGTCCCCGGATTTACAAATCTGTCCACGGACAAAATCCGTCCCCGGAATGTCCCTGGATTTCATTTAATGTCCCCATATTTATATTTTAGGTGTTGTAGATTTATTAGCAGGAATGAATGTTGTGTGATTGGTTCAACAGCACAAGACACATCATATGGGGACCTCCGGCAAGGCAAAATGGCGGGCAGAGAGAAGGAGGAGAGGAGAAGGAGAAGGAAGGGAGAGAAAGAGGAAGGAGAAAAAAGAGGTGAGCCCCGATCTTGCTGCGCCGCTGCTGCTGCTGAAGACGAGAAGTAGGAGAGCATTGGGAGGGCAAGGACACATGGCCGAGCCCAGGCCCAAGCCAAGCCTACTCCACAGCGGCTAGCACTCCAAGAGAGCAGGTCGGGGCCTAGAGGAAGGCCATGTGACAGAGGAGACCACAGAAGAGGACATATTACTTCTTTAAAATAATAATAATAATAATAATAATAATAACAACAACAATAACAACAACTTTTTAAAATAACCTTTTTTTCTTTTCAAAAAAAGAAAAAAAAAGTGTCCCCGGATTCTTTGAAAAAAATCTGGTAACCTTACTATAGTTCCTACAATTTTGGGGGTGAATAATGTGTTTCAAATGTGTGCTGAACATGCTTTAGGTGTATAATATGGATCTTCCATAAATTTCACTATCTTTCATTTTCTTTGTTCCTTTGCATGCAACTGGGGCAATGAGTTTCCCATGTTTGCAGCTGTCCCATTGTACTGTAACTTTAAGTGCAGTTTGATGTTGAGCAACTTTGCAGCTAATAATGTTTAACTCAATGTCTTTTTTCTTGGGGGGAAAGTGACATCAAACTTCCCATAATGACACAGCTACAGGGGCCAGTTAAAGTTGCCAGTCGGAATCAACAAGAACAAACCTTTTTGCAGTTTATGCAACACTTGTTGTTTTTGTTATTTTCTACACATTTAACAAATGAAAGGAAGGGGGAACAAAAAGAAACATGGGACACATCTGAAGAAGCCAGTTTGGTTGTTTGGTGAGCACTCTGGTGAGTTGAGTCTTTTAAAGGATGTGCATATGAAATGGAAGGAGGGGCATATAACCACAGACCAATGCAATAGATAGCCCAAGCCTGTAAGTGTGATGTAAGGCAGGTTTACAAAGGTTGCTAAAACAATGACAAAGCAATGCAAAGTGGTTCCTTGGTTATGTTCAGAGCAAGAAAAAGGAGTGAGGGATACGTTTATTGCTTGGACAAGACAGTGAAGTGTTAACAGGTGATGGAGAGAAGGTGCAACCACTAAAATTTTTTGCTTTGCACTTCTCCCACAGCGGGAATGGTGTTCTACCTGGGTATAGCAAGAGAGAAAAAAAGAGTGTGTGTAGGATAGAAGAGACTCTAACAAACTCATTTCATACAAAATGTGATCTGATTATTCAATATGTCACTAACTGTGTTTCTCTAATTCAGGCACGGCCAATGCAGTACCCTCCAGAAGATGCTATTACTCACTCAATTCCTGAACAAACTGGCTAGAGCTAGTGGCAGTTGGAGTCCAACAACATCTTGACTATCCCTGCGCTAATGAAAATTCATCACTCTTCCAGGAATGACAGAGTGAGATAAATATCGCATCAGATGTATTCCACCCTGCATTCAGCACTCTACTTAGCATCACAAAGATGGAAGAAATGATGAAGATTATTTAATCCAACACTCTGGACTTCTGCTGAAATACTACATACTTTGAAAATAATCTTCATGTCTTTCTAGCTCATATTGTTTTCCTTAAAATTAATTTAAAAACTGACCAGGGAAAGAAGCCTTGTCAAATTGCCTTCATGGCTTCAGTCCCAACACCACAATCCACTGTCTTTCAATTCATTCATCACTACAGTACATTCTCTTCTAATTCCATTCTAAAACCACTGGCCTATTTCCCCCCATTTTTATTTCTTTTATCTGCACAGAGATGGGGAACCAGACAGAGGTCTACGAGTTCATTCTCTTGGGTATAGCAAATGACCACAGACAGCAACACATGCTTTTCACAGTCTTCCTGCTGCTCTATGTGGCCTGCTTGCTAGGAAATGGGGCCATTTTGGCAGTAGTCCTGGTTGAGCAACGCCTTCACACCCCCATGTATTTTTTCCTTGGAAATCTCTCTTGCCTTGATATATGTTGCTCCACAGTTACTGTACCCAAAATGCTGAATGGCTTCCTAAAGAGGCACAACACTATCTCCTTTATTGGTTGCCTGACTCAACTGCACTTCTTCCACTTCCTGGGCAGCAGTGAAGGCATGCTTCTGGGAGTCATGGCATATGACCGCTATGTGGCCATATGCAACCCTCTGCGTTACACCATCATAATGAATAAATGGGCTTGCCTTGCACTAGCTGTGGCTACCTGGGCCGCAGGCTTCTTTCATGCCCTAATGCACACAGTAGTCACTTCCCGGCTGTGGTTCTGTGGCCCCAATCTTATTCAGCACTTTTTCTGTGACATCAAGCCCCTGCTAGAATTGGCTTGCAGTAGCACGGCGCTCAACATGACCCTCCTCAATGTTGTCACAAGTTGCATTGCTCTAGGTTCCTTCTTTCTCACTCTCCTTTCTTATCTCTATATCATCTCCTTCCTCTTCTTCAAAGTCCAGTCATGGCAGAGCCGTTGGAAGGCCTTCTCAACCTGTGCTTCTCACCTAACGGTGGTAGCACTTTTGTATGTTCCAGTTATTTTCAACTACATGCTTGCCTCTACTGGTGAATCTTCTGAAAGGGAAATGAGCATCACTCTGTTGTACAGTGTGGTCACACCTGTTTTAAACCCCTTGATCTACACTTTGAGGAATCAAGAGGTAAAATCTGCTCTGAGGAAAATATTATGCAGAAAAATTATCTTTCAAACATAGGAAGCTGGCTTATACAGAATTGGATCATTGCTCTATTTGACTAACTGATGATGGCTCTCCAGGGTGTAAGACAGGGTCCTCTCCTAGTTTTACCTGGAGATGCAGAGGAATAAATCAAAGATGGTAGCCTGAGCCATACTTTCGAACTTTGAGTCATGCTATGTAACTTACCCACAAAACAGTTTCTAATGAACTGTTAGAAAGGAGGCAATGCTGTGGTGTCCCCAAACAGGTTTGCACAAATCAGAGGTCTTGTTTAGACATGACGGTGTCTACCTGCCAGCTGCAGCGAATAATGCCTGGAGGCTTAAAGGCCTGGTTGAAAATGTGATTGGTTTGATGACAAGCCAAAAGTGCTTGGCTCATGTGGCAGTTTAGGCATTTGCTTGGCCTTAGTCTTGGTGGAGGGCAGGCTGTAATCCTCTGCTTGTTCCACCAAAGGAAAGAGGTATCCCATTAAAGGGATCCAGGAAGATGCCTAGGAGGTCATTGAACCCCTTAAGGTGGGGGTGACCCATTTTGATGTATGTTATAGGTCCTCCTGGTCTCAGGGGCAAACCCCTTTGGAAATACTTCCAGCAGCCAGGCTGGATGTTAATGGTTATACCCAATGCTACGCCAAACCTATTACATTTGCAATGAATAAAAGTTGTGGACTTTTTTGACCCCAAAATGTAAATGTTGTGTCTTGACTGGTTCTTTTCCTAAATCAGGAATCATTGTTATGTGGTGGGGCCAAGGCACACAACTTCTAAAGAGAGGAGAGAATGGTGTTAAAATGGACTATCTACTAAAAAATGTGAGCCTTTAAAAAAATTGTTGAACGAGCAAACATTGATGATGTTAAAAATAATCTTGGTCATTAAAAACAACGTAGCAGAATATATGGATTGCATAATTTTTGTATTCTCAAAAGCACACTTTGTATTATCGAAAGCACAAATTGTTTATTTTCTCAAAATAAAGAGCATTGTGGACTCAATTCCCACATGAGCAATCAAGAGGCACTAAATTAATGAATGTAGCTAATTTACCCAACGGCAGCCAACAATCTTAACAAGCTGGGCACATGTTGCATACTAAAATTGTGTGGGCTCACACAGCAATCAGAGTGTTGTTATTGTTGCTTTGTCTCCTTTAAATACTGTACTTACTTCATACAACTTAATGGAGTCTCAAGTTCAATGGACAAGCGGACTTATCAAAGTAGGTGCTGTCTGCAGCTTGAAAGAATGCACTATATAGCTATCTGTTAATCAAGAAATGTATGCTCATCCCATTCTTTACTCCAAGGATGAAAGTATACAAGTTTGTGCTGACAGTCTGCATTTGTGGAAATCTACAGCTGATAAACCCGACTAAAGCACACAATAGAAAAATGAAATTTTAATTATGATAACACAGAGGAAAGGGTTTTATCCAGGTTACTCATTTCAGGAAATTATACTTTGTAGTCACTTTAGGTTCCATATAAGTTGCATTAATTCTTTTTGTGAATCTATTTTCAAGGAGGAAGTGCCCTTCCATTGCATGCCTGATGTTTTCCTAAGGTTCTGTTACATATGTAGGGTGACTGGGAAATTAGTAGTTATATTTTAGACATTAGTTAAAGGAATTCTGTATGTATTTCTAAAGTCTTTAAAAGTTGTTACACACCTTTGTTCTGGGTCTTCCTTGCAAGGAGGGAGAGAACTCTGTTGCAACAGAAAAGAAAAATCTTCATTGCTTTCCAACTCCACTGAGGCACAGAGTCACACGAGGGAGCCAACAAAGGCAAAGCAAAACTGCTATGGAGTGGGGTCTGTGTGACTGGGCAGACCAGGCTTACTGCTTGGAGGCTCAGAGCTTCAGTGGCTCTAGAGCCATGGTTCTCAACATGGGGCACATGCCCCACAAGGGTGATTTTTAAGGGTGGCAATTTGAGAATGAATTAGACCAAGTTAATAGGAGTTCACGTTTTGAATAATAAGAATTATATGTCACCGGGGTGGGGGGGTGGGGAATCAGGATTTTCGAGAGGCTTAGGTGGCTTAGGTGGATCATGACCCAAAAAAGTTGGGAACGACTGCTCTAGAGGCTTCACCCTGGGCAAAATTCCTGGCTAAACCCCTTCATTTCACCACTGCTGTAGTTATTTATGGAATCAGATACTAAAATGTTAGTATCTTATAGAATCAAAGACTTGGAAGAGGCTCTGAGGATCATCTAATCTAATCCCTGCAATGCTGTTCCTGTGTGATGGACAATGAAATATTCATATCTCAGTGTCTGTTTCTGTGGGTAACAGAAACAAGGACAAAACAATGCTTTTGTTGTATTATGAAGTCTTTAATACTGAAACTGAGTTATAATCAATGTCTGGAGTTAATTTCCCAGTATTAATGTTGCTAGAGGCAGAATACCTTCTGCTGTGCTTCAGATGTGCTTTTTAAGCAGAGACTCATTGAGAATTTTGCAGCAAAGCCTGCATGTATAACATACAGTTAATACCTTACTTGAGCTGCAAAAGAGTTTTTATTATTATTATTATTATTATTATTATTATTATTATTATTATTATGCCACCCATATGACTGGGTTGCCCCAGTCACTCTGGGCGTGTTGCAACAAAACATTAAAAACTTCCCTATACATTAGAGCACTCTCCAAACATTTTGCATTTCTGTAATTACCATGTAGAAGTTCTAGATGTTATTTACACAAACTCAAAAATGTATTGTTAATGCAAGTTAATGATGTTTTGGATAGTTGCATTCTTTAGAAAGCTTACAGCATTTTTCATTAACAGCTTCCTGCTGGTTTTCTCTCATACAGAGTCTGGCTAGATTCTATTTTTAAGAGACTTAACCATTTTGGATATGGTTTTTGTTCACTGTTTTCCTCCACCCCATTTTCTGGGAATTGTAGGTGGAAAAAGTGGAGCTGCACTGAGGTTCTGCTTGTGACCTGGAAATAGACATCTGGCCTACCACTGTAAGAACAGGATGCTGGGATAAATGTTCTCATGAGTAAAGGCTCAGGAAGAGTGTCCCATGAGCTTCTCTGCACGTTTTAAAAGTCTGTAGATTTTACAAGTCATTCATCTGTACGATATGACTAGGAATCTCAAAAGGAATGAAAATGGTTGAAGGAAAAGAAAATCACTTCTCTAAGGGGGTTTAGAATTAGACTGAGTTTTATCTGCTTATGTCTGTATGGATTTCTGATACGGGAGATGGACGTGAATAATACTCTACAGTGATCTCACCTACCTTTCTTCCTCCCTTTTAGTGACAAAGAACCAAACAGAGGTGAGAGAATTCATCTTGATGGGCCTGACCAATCTCTGGCAGCTTCAGTGTACACTCTTTGCCATCTTCCTGATGATGTATTTGGCCAGCCTACTGGGGAATGCAGCTATTGTCCTTGTTGCAATAGTTGAACCAAAGCTGCACACTCCCATGTACTTTTTTCTTGGAAACCTTTCCTGCCTTGACATCTTCTTTTCCACAGTCACTGTTCCAAAGATGCTAGCTGGTTTTCTGATGCCGGTCCAAACCATTTCCTTTGCTGGCTGCATGACCCAGCTCCACTTTTTCCATTTCTTGGGCAGCAGTGAAGCCATTCTTCTTGGAGTAATGGCATTTGATCGCTATGTAGCAATATGCAACCCCTTGCGTTACACCATCATCATGCGCAGGCAGGTTTGTCAAATCTTGGCAGCAGTCACTTGGTTTGCTGGCTTTTTTCATGCCCTAATGCATGCAGTGGCAACTGCCCGTCTGCCCTTCTGTGGGCCAAACCACATTGAACACTTTTTATGTGACATCAAACCTTTGCTGAAACTGGCCTGTGGCAGCACCCACCTCAACCTCATGCTCCTCAACACTGTAGCTAGTTCCGTTGCCATGGGACCTTTCATTGCCACACTCCTCTCCTATTTCTATATTATCATATTTCTTCTATTCAAAGTGCAATCCCGAAGTGGTCGACAGAAAGCCTTCTCCACCTGCGGATCCCATTTGATGGTGGTTGGATTGATGTACGTGCCAGTGTTGTTTAACTACATGCTGCCCTCTGTGGAGAATGCTTCTCAAAGAGAAATGATGGTGACCCTCATATACAGTGCAGTTACCCCAGTTTTGAACCCACTTATTTATACACTGAGGAACCAGGAAGTCAAAACTGCTGTGTTAAAGATTTTCGGCAGAATATTTCAGTTTCCACTGAAAGGAAAAAATCATAAAAGACTTTGTGAATAATACTACAGTAGGACAAAAATGGAAACTCAAAATGGAAACTCAAAATGCTATGGTAATACAAGAAGAATAACAAAAAAAAAAAAATGGGTTTTACAATGCAGGACATCATTGCAGGTCTCTGATATCAGCTAAAATCTTTTGTTTAAACATAGATAATATAAGCCACCACTCCTAAGAAACCATATGAACATCATGGTTTCTTAGCTTTCTTTGAAAGTTCTGTTGATGTGTTTCCTAAGTGAAATCTCCAAATGTACTTTTATCTCTTGTTGTGAAAGGCAATGGACCATTAACTTATCAAAGCACTTAAAAAATTAGATGCTGTGTCCTCATTCATGTCAATTTAAACCTGGGTGGAGAACCTATTGGGTTCTGGAGCCCAAGATTGACAGGTGGGTGGGAAATCTGCTCATCAGTCACATGATGGATGGGTGCTTTACTCTTCCCACCACTAAAAATCCCTTCTGCAGGGTTCCCAAGCTGTCACTCACTTGGGAATCACAGTGTGAGAGGTGTTTCCTGCCCTTTGCTTGGTGCTTTTGGGAGTTCTAAGTATCTGACTGGTAAAGCCTTGATTGTCCCCTCTCCATCAGGTGATGGAGAGAGGAGAAATAAGGCTGTACTTTGAAGGATTGGTTGCATGCAGGAGAAGCCCCTCTCACTGTTGATGCCAGCATAAAAGGGGGACACTTGCATCCACAGCTAAGCCAGAATTGATCTCTACCCTCCCACTCATAAGCTGATGTCACTTGTGACATCATCTGATTGATACGTGGATGTGGTTTGGGGAAATCACGGCATCTGCCAAATTGGACATCCTTGCTTTAAGGCATAGTTTATACACTTCCATTACCTATTGCCAATCAAGTGATTGAGAGTGGAGTGGAGAAATTAACCAGTATTTTACCAAGAATCCCTGCCACAGGCAATGCCTGCAAAAAGTTGGGGCTGCTTTCCTGGGTTATTCCCAGTACGAAACAGGCATGCAAGTTAGTATTTTACTAGAAGCGCCAACCCACCAGCTGACATCACTTGTGACATCAGCTGATTGATAGGTAAGCATGATTCGCAGAAATGGCATACGGACCAAATTTGAACCCCCGGTGGACAATGATTGGCCTGTGTGGTGGAGGTTCCCTACATTACAACATAGCTGAAATTGTGGATACTTCACTCCTTCCTGTTTGTGTTGTTGCTAAGAGCTAAGCCATTTCCTGGTTTCATCAGAACCTGGGCCCAATGGCACTAGATGTCCAAAACTGAGTTTGTTCCAGGATCTTAAAAAACCCCAAAACATTTTATTCAAAATTAAAACAAAACATATTATCCAAAAACATATCATCCTTATTCCCCCCCCCATTTCCCCCCCTCCCCAGGTTCCAGGATCTTGATAATAAAATCCATATTACAGTCAACGATTTCTCATCCAAGCACCTTACCTCAGTTAAAACAACATAATAGAATGATCGTATGTTTTAATGAAATCAATTTCCAACAATATTCTGGATAGCGTTAAAAAAGCCTTTCAAGTTTACCTTTACACAGCTCTACCTATCAATTGGTGATTTGTTGGTGTTCACTCATGTGAGTGAAAAGCAGCATAGAAATATAAGAAATGGAACAAAAATGAAATGATACTAGTTGGCTGAAAGGGCTCCAATAGAAAATTATTGCTTGTTCTTTGTTGTTGTTTAGTCGTTCAGTCGTGTCCGACTCTTCGTGACCCCATGGACCAGAGCACGCCAGGCACTCCTGTCTTCCACTGCTACCCGCAGTTTGGTCAGATTCATGTTTGTAGCTTTGAGAACACTGTCTAACCATCTCGTCCTCTGTCGTCCCCTTCTCCTTGTGCCCTCCATCTTTCCCAACATCAGGGTCTTTTCCAGTGAGTCTTCTCTTCTCATGAGGTGGCCAAAGTATTGGAGCCTCAGCTTCAATTGCTTGTTCTAAGTGTTACTTAATACCACCATGTCAACCATTTTCTCAATACATTGAACTCAAACTTATTACAGAGGAGGTTGGTAGAGATTTGTGTGTGAGTGAAATGAGAGGGAATGAAAAAATCTGCACTGTGTATGAGTCTTCAAGGAGTGGAAATAATGGTGCTTTATAACAGACCCTTTACTCTGAAATGTGAGTCTTTTAAAAATTATTGAAACAACCAGATATAATGATGCTACAGCAGTAAAAAAAAAGCCATTAAATAAAACTTGTTACAATTAACCGATGTCACATATTATTTTATTCTCAAAAGCATAAACTGCACAATCAGAAGCAGCAATGGTTTATTTTCTTAAAACCAATATGCTTTTGCATTCAGTTCCCATCTGAACAATCAAGAGTCCCTAACTTGATTATTGTAGTTGTTTTCCCCAATGACAGCAAAAATCTTTAATTGGCTGGGTACATGTTCCATATTAGGGTTTAGGCTTATAAAGCCATGTGGGGTTCAAACAGCCACCAGAGTGTATTTTTTCCTGTCACCTTTAAATACATATGGCTCCCTTCATACCTCTTACAGCATTCAAAACTTCAATTTACTTCTAGTCTTATCTAATGGGCTCATCAAGGTAGGAGCTGCCTGCAGCATGATCAAACAGAATATTTAGCACAATGTGTGTCAAGCAAGGTTGCAACCCATTTTCCAAATATTTTTGTCATTGTTTTGGCCCTCCAACCCCTTTTGCAATGCAAATAAGGTGGCTTATCTAGAATGTCTGGATTTCATGGGTGTGCACTAGCTACAATAATTCATTGTATCTAATGCTGCGAAGCATACATAGGCCACAAGATTCACATTGTATCTGTATCAGTGTCAGGGATGAGCAAATATCTCAATTTTTTAAACCTCTCAGTGTCTTGCTAAATGCAAGATGGTTCTTTTAAAATTAGATTCAGAAGCAATACAAATCCAAGTGGGTGAGAAGATTACAGATTTTATTCCAAACGGCAAGCAAAATATACATTACCAAGAAAGCACTTCAATCTGCCACTGAGAAGCCCTGAAGAAGTGGCGAAGTGACCCCCAGGTAGCCTTTGATGCACAGCTCTGTGGCCAATAGACTGTGCCAAACTTCTGACTTCTATGCCCCAAAACTAGATATTTTATAGACCTGTGGCCTGTTAGGGCTTATACAGGCTCAGCTACAAGACAAAAAGCCAGGCCATACATCAAAGGCTTTTACTGACCAGGATAGAGAAAACAATAAAACACAGATAACCAGAGCCAGGAAGGGATAATCAGAGACAGGAAGAGTTGACCATGCCAGGTCACCAATCTCAAAATCACAATAATTATTCTAGAATAATTATCCCATACACTCCGTTTCTCATCTTTTCAGTCTTAAATTTGGTTATTCACATTTCCACATCAAGTTTATGATTTTTTTAAAAAAGAAAAGTCCTCATGAAAATTCAGCATCATTTAAACACAAATTTCTCCCATTTTTTCTAAATTTTTTCAAAATTTCTCCCATTTTGGTATGTTGATGCTCACAAATAGATGAATGTATATACACACTATGCCTGCACGTGCATGTACCGTATATCAATATTTGTACAAATTACAAGGCTATAGTTGCACCATTCAGATAAGGGTTAATTTTGGAAGAAGCTTGTGTTTGCTCCCCAAGTTGTTTTTGAAAGTATGAATTCTGTTGATAGACTCTGATGCTACAAGGCAGGTTCCTGGTATTTGTTAGGCACACACACCATGTCAGCTGCTGGGAGTTGTACTCTGTTGCCACCTGATGCACGCATGAAAACCTTCATACTTTTAAGGAATAGAAAACAAAAGGGTCAAAAAGCTGCATCACCGCTGGATACAGGCATACTATTTTTAACAAATATATTCCAATATCAAGAGAAGAACATTTTTGTTAGTGTCTTGAATCCATGTTGGTTGCAGACAGCTTCTCTAACCAATTTCCACATTGATGATGTAATCAACTGTTTTGAAATCTACAAAGCTACAGGATGAGTGGGCACTAGTCATGACGGCCATTTTCTACCTCCCCTGTCAGAGGCAGTGTGTCTCTGAATATCATTTTCTAGAAATTGCAGGTGGATAGAGTGCACTCAGGTTCAGCTTTTGATGTGGCCACGAACAAGTAATAGGCTACTTGAGAACGGTACTACTTTCATAAGTAGTTATAATATTTTTATTATTATTAAAAAATACCTAAACAGAATGAAGGTGGGTTTAGAGTTAAATAGAAATGTTCTTTGTCATCTTTATCATTTATGTACATGTTAACAGTCTTTCACCATTCTTACAATTCTACTGAGCAATTTTATACACTTCTTTCTGAACAATTTTATTATATACTGTAGGTAATGGATATTACTTGCACTGTACAGTGACCTCCTCTCACCTTATTATTCTCTGCTGACTTTTAGTGATGGAGAATCAAACAGAGGTGACAGAATTCATCTTAATGGGCCTGACCAATGTCTGGGAGCTTCAGTGTATACTCTATGCCGTCTTCCTGATGATGTATTTGGCCAGTCTAGTGGGCAATGCAGCTATCTTGCTCGTCACAATAGCTGAACCAAAGCTTCACACTCCCATGTACTTTTTTCTTGGAAACCTTTCCTGCCTTGACATTTTCTATTCCACCACCACAGTTCCAAAGATGCTGGCTGGTTTTCTATCAGAGACACAACAAATTTCCTTTGGTGGCTGTATGGCTCAGCTCCACTTCTTCTATTTCCTGGGCAGCAGTGAAGGCATTCTTCTCAGTGTCATGGCATTTGATCGCTATGTTGCAATATGCAACCCCTTGCGTTACACCATCATAATGCGCAAGCAGGTCTCCCAACTCATGGCAGCAGCCACATGGTCCGCTGGCTTTTTTCATGCCCTGATGCACACAATGGCAACTGCCCGTCTCCCCTTCTGTGGGCCAAACCGCATTGAACACTTTTTATGTGATATCAAACCTTTGCTGAAACTGGCCTGCGGTAGCACCTACCTCAGCCTGATGCTCCTCAACACAGTAACCAGTTGTGTTGCTATGGGTCCTTTTATTGCCATACTCCTGTCTTACTTCTACATTATCACTTTTCTTCTCTTCAAAGTGCAGTCCCAAAGTGGTCGACAGAAAGCCTTCTCCACCTGTGGATCCCATCTGACGGTGGTTAGTTTGCTCTACGTGCCTGTCCTGTTTAACTACATGCTCCCCTCTGTGGGTAATGCTTCTCAAAGAGACATGATGGTGACCCTCATATACAGTGCACTCACCCCACTTTTAAACCCACTTATTTATACTCTGAGGAACCAGGAAGTCAAAGCTGCCTTGCTAAAGATTCTGGGGAAAAAATATTTCATTTTTCACTGAAAGGAAATGATCAAAGATGGTTTTTTTTCCAATGGTAGTACTCTTAGACATGTAACCACCAGAGCAGGAACTCACACTGTAGCAGAACTGCAAGAGAAAGACAGTTGGGTTTTACTTTGTGGTAAATCATTACAGGCCTCTGATAGTGGATGAATTTTTTTGTTTAAATTTGTAAACCACAACTCCTGAGAAATTTTATGGCTGTCGTGGTTCTTCAGCTTGCTTCTAAAGGACTTCTGATGTGTTTTCTCAGTAAAATCTCCAAATATGCTTTACATTCTACATCTTATGTAATCAATAAGAACTCTATTTATCAAAGGACCTGAAAATAAATTGCTGTGGCCTCATTCATGTATCAGGGATGAACTCTCCCTTTTTTTCTTGAGCACAAGTGCCAATTTTAAGGGAGGGAGGGAAATCCTCCTGTTGATCATATTACAGCATTATGATATCACATACAAGATGACTGGGTTGTCTTGTAAACATCTCTTGCACAGGGTTCTCTAGCTCCTAGCACTTTGTGGTAGGATGCTTGGGGACGGCAGTAACAAGCTTGATGCTTTGGGGAAATCTGAGGATAGGGTGAGGAAAGAATCCTTTCTCCTGCATTTTACAAACACTGGCTGCATGGGACACAGGACCCAATCACAACTGATGCCTGCAAAATAATAATAATAATAATAATAATAATAATAATAATAATAATAATAATAATAATAGTGGTGATGATGCAGAGATTTGTCTCTGCTGAACACATGTGTTCCAAGCAGGGAACAGGGATGCACATGCAATAAAGAACTAAATTCTATCCTCCCATCAGTTGACATCACTTACAACATCAGCTGATTGATAGGTGGATGCGGTTTCAGGAAATTTCCTTGCAGACCAGAATGGAACCTCCTTGCTTTGAAACATAGTTAAATCTGCCTGGACACTGAGATTATAATCTGAGGCCCTTCTTCATGTGCCTGTTCCATAAGAGGTATGGAGGGTGGTTATATGTGAACCGGTCTTCTCTACAATGGCTCCCCATTTATGGAATGGTCTGCTCAAGGAGGTTTTGCTAGTGCCTTCATTACACACCTTTTGGCACCAGGTCAAAATGTGCTGGGGCAGCGGGTCGGGGAGGGGTTTTTGGTTTGTTTTTGTGTATTTTTTTGTGGATGCTTCATTTTTTCCTGATTGTGCTGCTGCCAGGAGCACATACATTTCCTTGCTTCAGATTCCATATGAACCTGGGTCTCAATAAACCCAAACCAGTAAACCAATGACAAACATTGATTGCAACTTGTGTGTCAGGACTGGAGTCAGTAGTAGGTCAGCAACGAAACAATAAATCACCCGAGGTCAGTGAAGTTAACTCTATTATTCAAGGAAACAAACCACAGATCCGGCCCAGTGGTCTGAGCAACTCGTTCTATGAGGTATTGCCCCGATGAAGTAGTTGCAAGGGCTGAAGATTCTCACCTTCCCAGTGCTGCCTAGAACTCCTCCTCTCCAGGGTCTTTCCCCTGCAGTCTCAGGCTGTGTCTGCACACAACCACCCTCTGCTCTGCCCCTTTCATTTCTCAACATGTTCTAGGAGACCAGGGAAAGGGTAGCTGGTTGCAGCAGGAGGGGGAGACCCGCTGACTTCTTCAGCAGCCTGCCTCTCTGTCTCTTGGCTCCACCCCTCTACAGCCCCCTCTTCTGCCTCAGAGTTTAAACTGTGCTCTGCCTTGGCCTCTTCCTGTTCCCTAAATCCTGTCACCTCTTCCATATCCTCCAACATTTATCCAATGAAAATAGGGATGTCCCATTCCATAATGATATTTTTACTATTTATACACCACACATCTTACTGGATTGCCCCAGCCACTCAGGGCAGCTTCCAACATATATAAAAAGATATAAACATATATAACATATATAAAATGCTTTCAGATGGCTTGGAGGTCAGATAACTCCATACCCTCCAACATTTCTCCAACGAAAATAGGGACGTCCAAAGGAAAAGTGGGACATTCTGGGATCAAATCAGAAACCGGGATGGCTTCTCTAAATCAGGGACATCCCTGGAAAATAGGGACACTTGGAGGGTCTGCTCTTCTGCTTCTGACACCTCCTTCCACTCATTGTCATCTTACCACAAATTCCTCGGCTCTGAGCCTTCTTCCTCTGGGGGTTCCCTAGAGGGTTCCTCAGCTGGTACCTCCCATCACTCTTCTGAATCCAGCTTGTCCATGACACTGTGGTTTGTTTGGAGGGGGCGGGAAATGACCACCCCAGGTTTGGGTGTAACAGTAAGTTATGGGTGGGGAACCACAGCACTGCCACCTTGTTCTCTCTGTCTGGCTTTGAGACTAAAAGGCCACAACCCTCATTGACCTTTCTTTGCCCCCTTTGCCACACATAAGAATGAGTTCTTATGTGTGTCTTGCTCATCTGAAATCTAGTCCTTTTAGATATTACCGAAATAAGCAAAATTCATAATGCTACTTTAAAAGAAAAGAGAAGAAAAAAGCTTGATCATTGAATGCAACTTGCCAGCATGCATTGATTGCACAAATTGTTTCTATTCTCAAAAGCACTATCTGTATTCTCAAAAGTGCAACTAGTTTATTTTCTCAAAATAGATAGGCTTCTAGATTCAATTCCCACATGAACAATCAAGAGTCTCTAACTTAATGCTGGTAGTTCTTTCCCCAAATGGGTCACATGTTACATATCAGGGTTTAGGCACATATATTTATGTGTGGTTCACACAGCAATCAGTGACACTGTTTTTTTCTATTAAAAGTCATATGACTTCCTACCTTGTATACTATTCTCAGCTTCCATTAACTTCTAGTCTTATGTTATGGACAAGCGGATTCATCAAGGTAGGAGCTGTCTGCAGCTTTACAGGACACACTATATAACAGGATGTTAATGAAGCCATTTATGTTTGTCCAATTTTTTCTTTTGAAAGTAGCAGTGTACATGTTTGAGGTTACAGTCTGTTTTGCAGAAAGCTACAGCTAATAAACCTTGATAAAGAACACAATAGAAAATGAAAATGTTCATGATGATAAAATACAAATAGTGTGTCCAATGCTAGTCCTACACAGATAGCATCCTCTGAAATTATTGAAGATTACATAGTTAGGTTCTTTATTTTCAGTGGGTCTAAATCAGCGGTTCTCAACCTGTGGGTCCCAATATGTTGTTGGACTGCAACTCCCAATATCCCTGAGCTCTGGCCTTGCTAGCTAGGGGTGATGGGTGTTGTAGTTCAACAACATCTGGGGACCCAAGGTTGAGAAAGGCTGGTCTAAATTGTATAGAATTTGTGGCCTACAACTCAAGTAATTGATTAGCACACATTGATCCTAAACAATGCTATCTGTTTCCATTCTTTGATCCTAGACAACATGTCAGAAGATCCCCAATGAGGCATATTGGAAAGAGAAAGCAATAACAATCTTGCTTTAGTTATTTATGAAATTTGGTATTAAAATATGAGTGCCTATTCCTGTGTGCCTATGTGTATGTTTCCATGGGTAACACGGGCATGGACACAACACTGCCATTGTTGCATTGTTTAATTCTAAAACTGAGTTATCATTACTGTTTGGAGGCAATGCCCCTTGCATTATTGTGGTTTGAGGCAGAATACCCTTTGCTGGTCTTCAGATGTGTTTCTAAGCAAGGTGAAAATATTTCAGCAAAGTCTACCATCTTTAACATACAATTAGCATCTCACCTGAACTGCAGGAAAGACTAAGTTTCATAGTCTCATTAGAACTCTTTATGAACATTTTGCATTCATTATAATTTTGGAATTCTGAATGCTATTTTCACCAACGGTAAAATGTGGTGATTTGCATATTTATAACCCATTTTTCCTTCAAAAGCTTACAGCAGATTCCATAAGCCACTTCATTCTTAATTTTGATCCTGACCCCAAACGCTGGTGTCCACCAGCTATTCCCAAGTGGCCAAACACTGACCGAAATTAGGCCTCCTTCCTATCTCTGCCACACAAATAGGCACACTCCCCCCCCCCAAGGCAATCTAATCTAAGTTCATGACTTGTATGCTTCCAAATATATCTGTCATTGTTTTGATTCTTCCCCCCATTTATATTTCAAGGCAGGAAATCCAGATTCTAGCTAGATTGTAAGACTGTGCACCAGCTACAAAATTCACCTAGTATCTGTATCTGTGGTAGGGATGGCCAAATATCTCTGTTTAGTTTTTCTCAGTATCTCATTATTTTCAAACTTAAATTTGGTTTTTTAAATTTCACTATCTGCATGAAGATTCACTGGGTGTTTGCATGCATTTCTCTAAATATACTCATGTTTGCAAAACAAATTTTATATAATATAATTCATTGGTGAATGTCTTCCTCACTAGCAGATGCATATTCATTCACTCTTCATCTTAGCATGTGATTTTTCTGTACACATTACTTAATTGGAAGACTGCATTGCAAAATACAAAGAAGTATGAATGTTGGATGAATGTTTTTGAGTTTGTTGACTGAAAGTATGGATTCTCTTGGTCATGATGGACTCTGATGCTACAGTGCAGGTTCAAATAGTCATTCCCCCCCCCCCCATGAGATAAGAGATAATATGAAGATGAAGCTCGTAAGTATTAACTGATGTCTCCAAACTCAATGAGAGATGCATTTACAATTAGGCTAGGAAGTTCTAAGTCACCTTCCATCATTTGTGTGCATGTTATTAACCTGTTTCGTCCACCTTCTATTCCCACTGCAGTTTCAGAGCCTACTGACTATAAAATTTTCTGATACGGGTAAATGATTTTATGAGCATTCTGCAATGCCCTCACCTCCTCTTATTGCTCCCTATTGTCTTTTAGCAATGGAGAACCAAACAGATGTAAGAGAGTTCATCTTGATGGGACTGACCAATCTTTGGGAGCTTCAGCACACACTATTTGCTATCTTCCTCTTGATGTATCTGGCCAGCATTGTGGGAAATGCAGCTATTGTGGTTGTCGCAATAGCTGAGCCAAAACTTCACACTCCCATGTACTTTTTTCTTGGAAACCTTTCCTGCCTTGACATCTTCTTTTCCACAGTCACTGTTCCAAAGATGCTAGCTGGTTTTCTGTTGCCAGTCCAAACCATTTCCTTTGGTGGCTGCATGGCCCAGCTCCACTTTTTCCATTTCTTGGGCAGCAGCGAAGTCATTCTTCTGGGAATAATGGCATTTGACCGATATGTTGCAATATGCAACCCTTTGCGTTACTCCATCATCATGCGCAAGCACGTCTGCCAACTCTTGGCAGCAGCCACGTGGTCCACTGGCTTTTTTCATGCCCTGATGCATGCAGTGGCAACTGCCCGTCTGCCCTTCTGTGGGCAAAATCACATTGAGCATTTTTTTTGTGACATCAAACCTTTGCTGAAACTGGCCTGCGGCAGCACACACCTCAATCTCATGCTCCTCAATACTGTAACCAGCTGCATTGCAATGGGTCCTTTTATAGCAACACTCCTCTCCTACTTCTACATTATCACTTTTCTTCTCTTCAAAGTAAAATCCAAAAGTAGCAAACAGAAAGCCTTCTCCACCTGTGGATCCCATCTGATGGTGGTTGGTTTGCTCTATGTGCCTGTTTTGTTTAACTACATGCTCCCCTCTGTTGGTAATGCTTCTCAAAGGGACATGATGGTGACCCTAATATACAGTGCAGTCACACCAGTTTTGAACCCACTTATTTATACTCTGAGGAACCAGGAAGTCAAAGCTGCCTTGGTGAAGATTCTGGGAAGATTTTCACTTTTCACTGAATGGAAATGATTAGAGGCAGCGCTGGATTTATGTATAGGTTAAGTAGGCTGAAGCCTAGGGCCTCTCAATCTAGCGGGCCTTGCCAGCCTGCCCTCTTCCCAGTGCTGCAGTCTCCCCTCTCCCAAAATTGCAAACCCAAGTCTTCATGCGAGGGCAGGACAACTTAGTCTCAGCAACTATGACACTCGGGGCTAGCCAGTGGCGCCCAATTTGAAGCAGTGGAGTGCAACTTGTTGTGTGTGTGTGTTTGTTTGTTTGTTTGTTTTTTGGTAGATTGCCCTGGGGCCCAATTTGGCCCAATTGCTCCAATTGCCTTAAGGGCAGCCCTGATGAGACTGTGCAGGGCTTGGACTGACAAGCCCTGTCCCTTCTAGATCCCTGGTGTCACTATTCAGAGTACAGAATGAAGGAGTTGTTATGGAAATAAAGGGAGGGGCACTTATTGGAAATCAGTTTTGTCACGTCTCCCCACCAAACCCCAAGACAATGAGCCCAGCCACCTTTTATTCACAGTCACATAAGCACCACACTACAGCATGGCCATAAACCGGTATGTTCAACTACTGGAATATACACCCAATATGTAGCAATGAAGATTTATGTTACTGCTTTATGAATGAACACTGCGTTTTATGAATGGACTCTGTATATTGTGAATTACCTAAGAGCCACCTATAGGGAGCTCTAGAATCTGACAGCTAACCAACTGTGTACTACCAAACAGCGACCCCTATTGCTGAAAGCAGGTAACCAGCAGGGAACGAGTCAGTTCAGCCTTTGCACTGTTGACTGTACACCCCTTGCTGTGCAGATAATGGAGAAAGTTATTAATTGTATCCCTTCTGGCATCCTAGCCAACTCTATTATGCTGGTGTAAACACTGGGGCTTAATTTGAATAGTAGAGAGCCTGGTATCTGGTGGGCAATCTCATCCATTATTGCCACACTGTGGCTGCAGACCAAATCACCTGTTAGGAGAGTTATGAGATTCAGGTGAGGGTCAGATGCCTTTTCATTCGCAGCAGGTATACAAGAGGCCTTCACCCTGGCCCACAGTTTTTTTAACAGGGCAGGGCGAGAGTCCCAGGGGGGCGCCGCCCACAGTGAGCAGCAAGCCTCTCAGGGGGTGGGGCAGCAATGTCACTCCCTCTCAGGGATGAAACCCAGAGCAGGCCGCACACACCACACACCATTTCCTCCGCTGGTGTTTGGGGGCATTCTTCCTGCACTTTCTCTTTCCTGCTAATACATTGTCTCTGATTTTTCCAGCAGCTGCTTGATTTGCAGCTTTTAAAACATGATAACCAGGTCTTTTTCTCAGCTGGAACTCAGTTCCGGCACCTCTCAGATGAATTCCATTGCCATTCTAAGAGAACAAGCGAGGTGTTCATGGTGAATTTCAGCACCTATTTTTCTAGAAACCGGTGATAACATTTATCTCTGGATTCAATCATTTTGCATGACAACTCTTGGAAAATGTGATAAAAATACACCTTGAAGTGCATGTACAAAAAGCACAGATTGAATTTATGTTGCTGAACTTCATCATGATCCATGACTTTACTTGTATGACATTTTTTATCCCTATCCCACTAGGGAAATAATGAACAAAGTCGTGTCAAGATTCCACCTACCCACTGCCCCTCAACTATTTAGGAAGAACCAGACATAGTACAGTTTATGGGTCAAATAAGGCTACAACTTTATTGTAAGAGGTCTGGCATAGGTATTGGGCATAAACCCCAACTTCTGGCCTGCCTACCAGAAGTGAAGCTCTGGGTTAACCTGACAGTGCAGGGTCCTAGGACTTATATAAAATAGGAGGGCCCCTGTGGGGATTGTCATCTTGAGGAGTGATGTGGCCCAACCCCCACCCCTCCACCCCTTGGGCATATGAACTCCCCATGTACAGAAGCAACTCATCTCAGATCCCTTTAGCAGGATACCTTTTCACTTGAAGGGGTAGGCAGAGACTACAACCTCCTCTCCATCCAAGACTAAGGTTTACCCAATGCCTAAGTCACCTAATTTGTGACCATTGCTATTTGGTAGGCAAAACCAACAGACAGGAGCCAATTGGCCTGGTGGACAAATTCCTGCCTGGCCCTGAATATGGCAACCAACAGAGTCCATAGCAAGGTCAAATTACCCAAGACCAACCTTTTCACAATGGGAGGGTGGGTGATCCAATGAAGAACTGAGCACTAGAGCCAGAGCAGGCTGCTTTAAATGCCCCAACAGCAGACTCAAAGGAAGACTTCATGCTCCATTTGGTCCACCTCCTGAGTCAGCCCCACCTCCCAACCTACCTGCCATTGACCACTTTGTAGGCAGGCCTGGATCTAAGTGAAACCATTAAGATCTATTCTTCATAGAATACTTGTTAATAAAGTTTCAGTTTTGTATCCATTGTGTCTCACCTTTAAGGTGTTCCCAATTCAAGAAATAAGTGGTCATAAGACCCCTGCAACAAGAGTAGTTGCTGTTGGATTATAGTAAACACTGCCAGATACAGAAAACCTCTGAATTCATAGTCTCTGACATATCTGACTTGTCTAAGTTTAAATCACCCAGACCTAGTCACATTCTCTTGTTACCATCTTTACTGAGGGAGTTTGCTACATGGTATAGAATCATCCTAATTAAAAAGAAACTGAAACTGAAGCATTTCTAATTAAAAAGAAAGGCATCTGAAGGCTTTCTAGTTTTAGCATGTGGTTAAGATGAATTTTCACATATCCACCAATTTGCCACATATGTTTTAAATGTGTTAAATTAACTGTGATGATTCATTGTGATGCACAGTCTTGGCTGTTTAACTATTCCTCTTGACAAATCTGATCTGCCTCCCACCCCCAGCAGCTCCAGTGTTTGTTGCAACATTATTTAGCATGCTTTTACTAGTGAAATTTCTCATATTAAACAGGTTTTAATGATAATTTCAGTGTGGGGATACAGTTACCCAAAAGACATATATAGAAAATGGGTGTTGTTTAGCTCCAAGGCAATGAGAGATTTACATTAAGAGTGATGGTGTGGCACTATGTAGAATACCCCTAGTATTTCTGATATCAGGCTAGAAGAAATCTGTTCTAATTCTTCAATTCTGAGTTGAGGATTACCTTAGTTTCTGTCTAGCCTCACAAACTTCTTGAATGCCTCTTTGACCTCCTTGTTCCTTAGACTATAGATAAGGGGGTTGAGAATAGGGGTGATCACTGTGTACAATACTGCTACAATTTTGTCCATGTCAAGGTACATGGATGGAGGTCTAACATAAGTGTAAATAACTGAACTGTAGAAAAGTGTCACCACCATCAAATGAGAGGAGCATGTGGAGAAAGCCTTTTTCTTCCCTTGCACTGATTGGATCTTCAGGATAGAGGAAACAATGTAGATGTAAGAGACTAGAGTCATCAGAAAGCAACCAAAGCCCAAAAAGAGGTCTGTCACCAACATTAGATACTGGTTGAAGGTTGTGTCTGTGCAGGAGAGCTGAAGCAGTGGTGGTAGCTCGCAAAAGAAGTGGTTGATAGTACTGGGTCCACAGAAGGACAAGCGGAGGACAGAGAGAACATGAACATTGGCAAGTAGGATACCAAGCACCCATGTCCCAATCACTAAGTAACTGCAGACTTTCTGGCTCATGATGATGGTGTAGCGCAAAGGTTGGCAGATGGCTACATAGCGGTCAAAAGCCATCACAGCCAACAACAGCAGTTCAGTGGCCAGGAAGATGACAAAGAAATAAGCCTGTGTTAAGCAGCATTGGAAGGAGATGGTCTTTTTCTCATCCATTAAATTCAACAGCATCTGGGGAATGATTGCAGTGATGGTGCAAATGTCCAGGAGGGAGAGGTTGACCAGGAAAAAGTACATAGGAGTGTGAAGTGTGTGACAGACCCTGATCAATGTGATGATAGAAATGTTGCCCACCAGAGCTCCTGCATAGGCAGATACAAAGACCACAAAGAGGGGAAATTGTGCTTGAGAGAAGCCAGAGAAGCCCAGTAAGATGAATTCTGTCACAGAAGTTTGATTGTTACCTTCCATTCCTGCATATCCTTTGGATCATACTGAGAGAATTAATTTTAACTGGAAAGGTTTGACAATCAGAATTTGTTTCTTTTTAAGAAAGAAGAGCACCTGGCAATGTTAGAAGTCTTCTCCTCTGAGGTACTGCAAAGAAGGAAGACCGTTAAGCTGATTCAACTACAGTTCATTCCTGTACACCTCTACTAAGAAATTAACCTCCACTGAGTTCAACTGGAAAAATCCCACAGCTGAGCATATATAGGATCGTAGCCTTGGACATTCATCAAGCCTCTGGAAGGAGCATGCAATACCATAGCTCCTCAGCCAATTAGTTTGGAGTAAATGATCACAAACAAGAGTTTCAAAGAACTGCAAAGCAAATAATTATTAGATTAAGTGTGGTGTAGAATTCGAGTGGCATCATGCGATTCACAATTTATGATTACCGTTATGTATTTTGTGAGTCATTCATCTCCATTTCCTCCTTCTTAGTAGGTAAAGAAAATGGAGGGGAGGGTACCTCATGCAAGTATTGATTACTTTGGCTGTTTACTTTTATTCCTGTCTCCTTGATCCACTACGGTATTGCGTTAAAGGAATCCAGGGCCTGGATCCTGTCCGAAGTCCGCTTGAGGAGCTAGGGCTTTGTAAGGTTTACCCTTATTGATTTCCTGCAAAGGGGGCAGGAGTCTGATATAGTCTAAGCCAATGCCTAAGCCAATATCGCTCACATTTCTGTAATTCAATAAAGTTGTGGCCTAAAATTTTGCCAATAACCTTAAACTAAAATTCTGTGTCCGTATTGCTACACAATAACCAAGCCTCAGAAATATACCATTGCACCATTGCATCTGTGGCTTGGTCTCTCTTTATCCAAAGTTAGTTCTACTCAGAACAGACGCAATGAAATTAATGGACACATCTAATTTAGATTCATTTATTTCAGTGAGTCTAGTCTACACTGTAAATTGCTTTAACATTTTTTTTAATCTTTTCAAAAAAAAATTAGATTTCTTTTAGTGTAAGTGGTAGAAATATACTATGTATGCATCATGCAAATACCTGACTGCATTGTCAATATTAATTCATATCCCCCACTTACTTCAGTTGCAGTCATGGTTTCCACTTGATGTCTACCCCAGTGTTGTTTATGATGCACTTACATGGCGGTGCTGCAGAGTTTCTTAATGATCTTGTTGAGTTTATTTCAAAGTCGGTGCACTTAGAACAAGCACCCCCACAAAAAAGCACCAAAAATTTATTTTTGGTTCACCACTCCTGATATGAAAAAGCAGCAGTCTGTTATTACTTGGCCTTTAATATATCCTCAAATCCTATTCACAAACATGGGCTGGACCAGTTTGACTGCACACATGGGTAAAAGGAAATGCACAAATCATTAATCCAAGTGTGTTTTCTAACTATGTAATCATTACATCCCTTCCAAAACATCACAGATGAAAACAGGAATGCTCTTGGGTACTAATAATGTGTCTCCCTTGAGATGACTGCCTGCATCCATCCTATCTGGCTACATATGGGTTGAGGGGAGTGCTCCTCAGCAATAACCAACAGAGCTCCTAAACTCTTGATATGTGACCAGGATAAGTCTTAATGGCTTGGGCACTCATTGTGAGCAATTGGCTACTTCCTGGGTCCTAATCTGCATTGACACTATAGTAGATGCAAATGTTAAAGTCCCCTCCTCATATGAACCCACAAATTTTGGCTCTTGCATACTTCTGCATCTGAAGGCCATCCCTCTATCATTTATGTACACATTCTATGCCCCAATCAATATGTGTAGTGGTTTGGGAGGTCCTGCATTTGTGCCATACTCTCAGGAAAGAGAAATTGTGAAGAGGACTGGCAAAGTAATTTCTTCCTGTGACGATTTTGCCAGGGCCAGGCTCCATACTCTTAAATGGAGAACATGATTGTTCGAGACACTATTATCACAGCAGAAATCACATAGTGTGGAAAACGGCAATATGTACTTTCATGTCATATAACTGATGTTGTTGTTGTTTAGTCGATTAGTCATGTCCGACTCTTTGTGACCCCATGGACCAGAGCACGCCAAGCACTCCTGTCTTCCACTGCCTCCCGCAGTTTGGTCAAACTCATGCTGGTAGCTTCGAGAACACTGTCCAACCATCTCGTTCTCTGTTGTCCCCCTCTCCTTGTGCCCTCCATCTTTCACAACATCAGGGTCTTTTCCATGGAGTCTTCTCTTCTCATGAGGTGGCCAAAGTATTGGAGCCTCAGCTTCAGGATCTGTCCTTCCAGTGAGCACTCAGATCTGATTTCCTTAAGAATGGATAGATTTGAACTTTTTGCAGTCCATGGGACTCTCAAGAGTCTCCTCCAGCACCATAATTCAAAAGCATCAATTCTTCGGCAATCAGCCTTCTTTATGGTCCAGCTCTCACTTCCACACATCACTACTGGGAAAACCATAGCTTTAACTATACGGACCTTTGTTGGCAAGGTAATATCTCTGCTTTTTAAGATGCTGTCTAGGTTAGTCATTGCTTTTCTCCCAAGAAGCAGGCGTCTTTTAATTTCGTGACTGCTGTCACCATCTGCAGTGATCATGGTGCCCAAGAAAGTAAAATCTCTCCCTCCCTCCATTTCTTCCCCTTCTATTTGCCAGGAGGTGATGGGCCCAGTGGCCATTATCTTCGGGTTTTTGATGTTGAGCTTCAGACCATATTTTGCGTTCTCCTCTTTCACCTTCATTAAAAGGTTCTTTAATTCCTCCTCACTTTGTGCCACTCCAGTATCCCTGCCAAGAAAACTCCATGGACAGGCATATAACTGATAATTTTGATGATTTTCCATGTGGAATTTAAAGGAAATAGTTTTTTTCTGAAATTCTGAGGTTGTCAATTCCAGTTTCTAAAATCTGCATTCCTTTATGTCAAAACTTACTGTCCTGTAATATTCTGGTATAGGTTTTCTTTTTTCTTTTTCCTTTTCTTTTCCTGCATGTTAATAGCATAAAAGAATCACTAGGAGAATATTGACCATTCTACCCAGGCCCATTCATAGTAAAACCAGAAGGAACAAATCAGTGGTGGACTTTGGTTTTTAGATTTTCAGTGGCACTCTGTGTAAGGCCAAAATTTTGCCTTCTATTCTGCTCAATTTGTGATGTTATAATTTCAAAGAACTACAGTACCCTCTAGTGTCGGTGCCCAATGCAGTGGAACCAGTTGCACCCCCTCATATCTGCCTCTGAACAAGCTGTGAATGAACACAGAGGCCCAGATGTTGGAGTAAGATAAGCCCCAGCTACTCTTCCTCCCTTTCTGTTTGGTCTTCAAAAAAGAAAAAGAAAAAGGTCATATCTGCTATCCTTTATTTAGAGCACAATTTCATCTTGCTTGTTTCCCCTACTCTGTGCATTCTTATAGAGACCACTATTCATTTATACATCTCAGAATTTCTTAGGGTTTTTTTTTAGAATTCCCACACAACAGTAGTGCTAAATATTTTTCTTTATCTTTCATGTTTTAGTTCAATGTTATACATTGCTTGCAAACGAAGAATTAAAAGTTTTGATATCCACTCTCTGTCCAACATTTTCTCCCTTAATGTATTTCTCATTGATGTTTGGTCACATATTTTTAATAAGGGTCAAGCTGGGCCATATATATTAGCAGTTTCATTAATGCTCACTTTCTTGCTTTCCTTGTGTGTTTGGTATCTTACTTTTTTTGTATTTCAGCACGCTACAAATTCAGTCTCCTACAGGGATATATTAACAGCTTGCTTCTAATTGTTGAACAAAGAAAGCTCTGCAAATTCTGTGGATACACTAAGGCCTTATTATTCTAACTTGACTCCTCTGAACCCCTGGGTATTCTGTGGTTAACTCTTTTGTGTTTTCTTTATTATTAATCCTAACTTTGTCAATTGATACTCCCTCCAGTTACTATTTTAGACTTAAGCATCAACTCGATATGTGTCCTGTATACATAATCAAAGCCTGTAATTGAATTATATTGAAAATCAACTTTGTCCTTTTCATAAACTATTAAAGCTTCACTTTTGGGACCAGAGAGCAATTTGGTCATTTCAGTGTCTTTCACTTGGAACTTGAAAGCAAAATCACTGGGGCCAAGAATTCTTTAGGGATTAAGTTAGATATTTGGGCTTGATGGTTCAGAAGAACAAGTCATGTAAGTCAATACAGTAGAATAATGCTAAAAAGGCAGAAGAAAAAAATCACATCTCACCCTACTCACACTTTACATGCATATAGCTACTTTTGCTAAAAGGGAAAAAGGTGCTTTGTCTGTATTAATTTTATATTATATTATTTTCTCTCCCAACCCCCCACCCCATTCTGTACAGGTAGACAAAGCTGCTTGAAAAAAGATAGCAACATTGACAATGCCAGTGCAAAACAAAGAGTATTTATAAAGTGACAATCACAAAACACAAATCATGGACAATTAAAAGAGAACCATATCTTGTTACATCTCAAACACCATCAGAAATAAAACGATATTTAGATGATCCTTAAGCTAATAGAGAAGAAGCAAGATGTTTCATAGCTTGCCATTCAAATGGCACAGTGTGTGTGTGTGTGTGTGTGTGCGCGCGCGCGCGCTCTGTGTCATTTGATTGATTATGTGGGACAGGGCTTGCCTGTCCCCCTCAATACTTTAGTCAAGTTGGCACCCCTGCTACTGAGAAATTATTTGTGTGTTTCATCATCCCCTGCACCTCAGAGATGAGGGAACACAGATCAGGGCCTTAATTGTTGACCATAATAGTTGACCTAAACCTATTGGTAGGTCCACAGAGAAACTGGTGGCCCATGACATCTTAGGTTCCATATAAGTTATGAAGGACTAGAGAACATCAGGCCTGGGGGGACTTCCCACAGGTCCAAGTCCCTTACATGCATGCTTTTTCTGGCTGCAATGTGCCCTTAAACTGTGATATAACTTCTTGCTCACCTAGAAGGAGCAAGGAGATTTGTGGTGCGTGTGCAAACCTTTGGCATTTGCGTGGCTGGAATGTAGGCTGCAATACAAAGAGTCATAGCCATTCCCCTGTCCATTTTTGCAGCTAGTTCTGACCAGTGTACAGCCATACAATAACGAGCTTTATTAGAGTTCAATGATGCATTCCAGCTGGACAAAAACACTCAATGGGGGTGCAAACCAGGGCTTGTGCCCACCTTCAAAGCTGACCCATATAGACTATAGTAAAGTTAAGGATCTGGTCCACCAGGCAGACCCAGTTACCAACCTCTGGGAAGCAGCAGGCAAATGATCACACTGCACTATGCAGGATGAGCACCTCCCTGTTCAGGGGAGATGTTAATTCTGTGCTCCTTTGCTAGCAGCTTCTCTCCTGGGACACCACTTACAAAGGAGCACCCTGAATCATGCAACATTAATATCTCCTTTGAGGGCAGCACTGAACTTTCATGGAGCACCAGGCTTTGAAGGGCAGGCCTCGGGCAGGAAGAAGAGTCAGGCATCAGATGGGAAAACTCAATGGAAAGGCTGAGATCTCCCATTACCTCTGACTGCAAGCTCTTTCTTTCCCCAGAAGATGCAACCAGAGGTCATGGTTTTCCCTCCTGATGCCTGACTCTCTTTCCTACCTGGTGCCTTACCCCATGACAAGGCCTCACCCCTGAGGCCTCACCTTCTGTATATGCCCAATTTGGCTCAGGACTCAGGGCTGCCATATGTCTTCTTTTTCCAGAACACATCCTGTTTTTCATGGGTTTGTAAAATGAGAGTCGTCATAGCGATTCATAGATAAAAGTAGAAGTTGACAAATGTGTCCTCTTTTTCTCTCTTCATAATATGGCAACGCTAATAGATGACTTTAGACAAGCCAATATTTTTGCAAACTGCTTTTTATCTGTAGTGTGGGGTTACACAAGAGAGTTACTGAATCAACTCTTTCTGGTGATCTCTATAAAAATTATAAAACAACTAGACATGGTTTGTTTTTTCTATTTATTTTCTCTGAACAACAAGAAATGGGGATTACCAAGATAGTAAATGTAAAATCCTGGAGGCCTTCTTCTGGCCATAATAACTAGCTCCTTCCAACATCATTCTTACCATAATGGTAGTCATATAATAAGGAGAAAAGGAATGGCCAGGTTATTGGGCTGGGTTGCTTTTCACTTACTTCCCATCCCACTGGCAGAGACTCCTGACCTTGGACAATGGAATTCTTCAGACTTATATCTTCTTGGTTTAGAGAATCCCACCTATCTTGATTTGGAAGGGCAGCATTATTCTGAGCCGAGCCAGCATTTTCTTCCCACATTTTTCTTCAATGTCTCTTTTACTTCTTTATTTCTCAGACAATAGATGAGAGGGTTGAGAGCTGGCGTGACCACAGCATAGAAAATGGACACTATTTTGTTGAGATTAAAGGGATGAATTTTTCTAGGTCGAGCGTACATGAAGACTGTTGTTGAAAAAAAGATGATGACCACAGTGAGGTGTGAAGCACAAGTTGAGAAGGCTTTTTTCTTCCCTTGGGTTGTGGGGATTCGGAAGATTGAATTGATGATAAAAAGGTAGGACAGAATGGTAACAGACAATGGGATTAGGAGGATGACCAAAGCTAAAATGAAATCGACCAACTCAGCCACTGACATGTCAGTGCAGGAGAGGTTGAGTACAGGGGAGATGTCACAAAAAAAGTGATTAATGACCCCAGGCCCACAAAAACTCAATCTAGAGATGAAGGTGACCTTGACCAAGGAGATGGAAAAACCACACACCCAGGAGAACACACCCAGTTGGAAACATAATCTATGGGTCATGATAACTGGATAACGAAGTGGGTTGCATATGGCTACATAGCGATCATATGCCATGACTGCTAGGAGGACACACTCAGTGCACATAAGGGAGATAAAGAAGTAGAGTTGTGCCATGCAACTCTCGAAGGAGATTACTTTGGTCTGTGACCAGAAGTCTAACAGCAATTTTGGAAGTGTGACAGTGATATACCAGATTTCTAAGAAAGACAAGATTCCCAGGAAGAAATACATGGGCTTGTGAAGGTTCCGGTTACCTTTTACTACAGAGATAATAATGAGGTTCTCCGTGACTGTTAGTATATAAGTGATGAGGAAGACCACAAAAAGAAAACTCTGGATCTCCAGCTCAGCAGGAAACCCCAGGAGGATGAATTCAGAAATGATAGTTTGGTTCTTCATCTCCAAATATATCTGTAATAATGCAAACCTAAAGAAAAAAATGCCAAATCATGATATTTAGTAAAGTAAAATATACAATTTTAGTAGTAGTAGTAGCCACATAGGGCACATTACAGCCAACTTTTAAGCATTTTGAATTCTCACTGATTTCATTAACAGAGCAATCCTAAGTGGGACCAGGGAGGAGTGGAATGGCAGATTCACCACTGGATCCCAAGCCTTGCCAGCTTACCTAAGAGTGATGGAATAATTCTTTCTCCAATTAATCTGTGCCAGCTACAGGTCAATGCAATACAGGTCAATGCAGCTGAGGAGCCCAAGGATCAGGTCCCTTAGGGTAACCACCAAGCTTTGGATAAAGCAGATCTAATGTCACCATTGCCCAAGTCTGAAATGTCCAGTACCAGGATTCCCCACTTGCTACCACCAGCAGAGGCTATAGCTATTGGCATCGCAGTGGCCCCTACCACGGTCGAGTTCTCCACCAGCAGTTTCCTGCTCTACTAGAGGAGAGGCACCCCTGAACCACCAAAGTACCCCCTTCAGTCATCAACATTGTGGGCAGAGGAACTGTAGGATTGCTCCCAGAGAAAGAGTTAAGCACAAACATTTCAGTAATAACTTAATACCTAAGCTTCAGCAGTGAAATACCAGCATGCATTATAACAATCACCTTTATTGACATACTAAAGTATATAAGCCAAAGCATAAAATTGGCATCAGTTCAGAAAAGGGCATACAGTGGTACCTCGGGTTACAGACGCTTCAGGTTACAGGTGCTTCACGTTACAGGCTCTGCTAACCCATAAATAGTACCTTGGGTTAAGAACTTTGCTTCAGGATGAAAACAGAAATCGTGCTCCGGCAGCGTGATTGCAGCGAGAGGCCCCATTAGCTAAAGTGGTACCTCAAGTTAAGAACAGTTTCAGGTTAAGAACAGAACTCCAGAACAAATTAAGTTCTTAACCTGAGATACCACTGTTCTTTGAGGTAAAACTAATAAGAAGGTTAAAAAGTGCCTCTCAAGACTTATAGTTTCGTGACATCTCTCAGAAAAGGTCCTGGAAAGGTCAGGGCAATTTAACCTTCCTTTCAGCATGGAGTTTAAATATTTATCACAGATTTTAAAATGTGTAAAATGTGCAGTAAAAGAAAAACATGTGCAATGGTTTTAACCTGTTTTATATTGCAAGAATAATACCTTTCTGAATATAGAATTTTTGAGAATCTTCTGTGCTAAATTACAGGTGACATGATGTGAAATATTGCAAGGGGGAAAGCTCTGTGTTGGATAGGTATGTATATATACCTGACCAAGCCTGACCAAGCAAAGGTAGAATCCCTAACCCCAACAGAGAGCAAACCTAGGCGGTATGTCTGGAAGTCCTGGGCTATGCAGATGACAAGACCCTCTCTCGGCGTCACTGATGTGGTCCAAAGGAAAGCAGAGCAATACATTTGACACCAGCTTGGCTGCAGGAGTTGCCAGAAGGCAGCAACAAGGTGCCATCCAACTGTCTTAGGCACTCCACTCCAGATTTGTGTAGGGTTTACTCCTTAGCCATTTATTCTCCTGAAGAAATCCCCTTACTTCCCTCTACAGAAGTGTTTCCCAACCTTGGGACTCCAGCTGATTTTGGACTACAGTTCCTATCATCCCTGATAGGTAGCTAAGGATGATGGAAGTTCTAATTCAGGAGCTCCTGTCTGACAACTGCAACTCAATTTGTACAATTTTCCATGAGGAAAAAAATCAGTTGAATGGGGATACGGGAGAGAAAATCAAAGAAATAAGCAATTAAGTTAAATCTGTTTCCTATACTTTAAATTGAAATGAATAAGTCCCATTAATGTTCCCCCAATAAATAAAAAGCACAAAAAGAAACAATTTATCAACAAGACTGATTAGATAAATAAGGCCATTATTGCATTTGGTATTTGTGCGTCATTGAACACACAAGGTCTGATAATTTTCTACTCACATTTGCTTTAAATCGTTCCAGAGTCGAGCACGATAGTTTCATAGGTAGCTATGTTGCTGGCTTCAATTTTTTTTGCTCTGTGAATAAATCTAATAATGCACATGCCTTCATTTTGTCTATGGCCCAATTGTAAAAGTCAGCTTGCTTGTCGTATTCTTTTTTCCAGTGGCTAGATACTGTAGATGTCTTTCCTTTAAATAAAGTCCCCTTGCTTTCTGAAGACACACCAATGAGTGCATCTACTAATGTGTAATTAGTTAGCAGACAGTCTCTCCAACCTCACACAATTGGCTGGTGTGTGGGTGTAGGTGTGTATAAAGGGGTTACAGGAAACAACAAAGTCTTAAATGAACTTCTGCCTTGGTTTTGCTCTAAAGTATTCCCTTGGTATTAATTTATCCAGTTTAGTCTAATTTAAGTCAGTAATGATGGCTTAAAGGTTAACCCTTGTTCAGAGCATTTAATATTATCAATATAGTGAATATGCTGCACTTCTGTATTTGGCTAAGTGTAGAGTTCTAATTTTCATAATTCTTCATAAATAGTTTAATGGATTTAGATCTATGACTTGAGAGTCTGTACTTACTTTAAAAGCACTTTTAAAGCTCTACCTCTCATTTAAATCAGAACCAGGGAAGGCAGTGAATATCTTATGTGAGTGTCTGGAGGCAGTTGGAGGATGGATGGCAGCTAATGGATTGAGGTTGAATCTTGACAAGACAGAAATATTGTTTCTGGAGGACAGGGTGAGGGCAGGTTTGGGGGATTACCTGGTCCTGAATGGGGTGACTGTGCCCCTAAAGGAGCAGGTGTGAAGCCTGGGAGTCCTTTTGGACTCACAGCTGTCCATGGAGGTGCACGTCAACTGTGTCCAGAGCAGCTGCCTACCAGCTCCATCTGGTACACCAGCTGAGATCTTACCTGTCTGCTCACTGTCTCACCAGAGTGAGACATGCTCTAGATATCTCCTGCTTGGACTACTGCAATGCTCTCTATATGAGGCTACCTTTGAATGTGAATCAAAAACTACAACTAATCCAGAATGCAGCAGCTAGACTGGTGACTGGGAGCAGCTGCCAGGGCCATATAACACTGGTCCTAAAGGATCTACACTGGTTCCCGGTATGTTTCTGAGCACAATTGCAAGTGTTGGTGCTAACCTTTAAAGCCCTAAACGACCTCAGCCCTGTATACCTGTAGGAACATCTCCACCCCATCATTCAGCCCAGACATTGAGTTCCAGCACCAAGGGCTTTCTAGCAGAAAGAAGTAAAGCTACAGGGAACCAGGCAGAAACGTCATATTTGGTGCACAGTCTTGATTCAAAATGGCACCTGACATCCAAACATTGATGAAGGCCGGCACTCCCACCTGGGAACCCCTCATGCTGAGTTGGGAAGTGTTATGTAGATAGGTGGCCAAACCATTACTTCAAAATTGGTGAAGTCATGCCAAAGTGAAGTTTTGGGCCTCCATTTTGATTCAAACTGGCAGCTGACATCCAAACATCATAAAAGATCACTGCCCCTACCTCAGGATTCAAGATAGATATGGAACTTGGGGTATGATTCATATAATATGGTTAAGGACAGTCTGGAAGTTTCCTGGAAGACTTAGTTTTATAATACAGTAGTACCTTTGTTTATGAACTTAATCCGTTCCAGAAGTCTGTTCTTAAACCAAAGCGTTCTTAAACCAAGGCGTGTTTTCCCATAGCAGCGGGGGACTCAATCTACAAATGGAACACACTCAACAGGAAGTGAAACATGTTCTTATTCCAAGGTAAAGTTCACAAACCAAAGCACCTACTTCTGGGTTTGCAACGTTCTTAATCCAAGTTGTTCATAAACTAAGCTGTTCGTAAACTAAGGTACCACTATACTAGATTCAAGGACAGCGTGGAAATTGATTGTGAACACCTACCTAAATCCCATCTAAATAAATACTAAGATGATGACGTGTTCAGAAAGTGGTGGTGGGGGATGAGTGTTCAGACCCCTGGGCCCTCACTTGTGGGGTGCCTCAGGGTTCCGTCCTCTCCCCCATGCTTTTTAACATCTATATGAAGCCGCTGGGAGAGATCATCAGGGGGTTTGGACTGGGTGTCCATCAGTATGCAGATGATACCCAGCTCTACCTCTCTTTCAAATCAGAACCAGTGAAGGCGGTGAAGGTCCTGTGTGAGTGCCTGGAGGCGGTTGGAGGATGGATGGCGGCTAATGGATTGAAGTTGAATCCTGACAAGACAGAAGTACTGTTTTTGGGGGACAGGGGGCGGGCTGGTGTGGAGGACTCCCTGGTCCTGAATAGGGTAACTGTGCCCCTGAAGGACCAGGTGCGCAGCCTGGGAGTCATTTTGGACTCACAGCTGTCCATGGAGGCGCAGGTCAATTCTGTATCCAGGGCAGCTGTCTACCAACTCCACCTGGTACGCAGGCTGAGACCCTACCTGCCCGCGGACTGTCTCGCCAGAGTGGTGCATGCTCTGGTTATCTCCCGCTTGGACTACTGCAATGTGCTCTATGTGGGGCTACCTTTGAAGGTGACTCAGAAACTACAACTAATCCAGAATGCGGCAGCTAGACTGGTGACTGGGGGCGGCCGCCGAGACCATATAACACCGGTCTTGAAAGACCTACATTGGCTCCCAGTACGTTTCCGAGCACAATTCAAAGTGCTGGTGTTGACCTTTAAAGCCCTAAACGGCCTCGGCCCAGTATATCTGAAGGAGCGTCTCCACCCCCATCGTTCTGCCCGGACACTGAGGTCCAGCTCCGAGGGCCTTCTGGCGGTTCCCTCATTGCGAGAAGCAAAGCTACAGGGAACCAGGCAGAGGGCCTTCTCGGTAGTGGCGCCCGCCCTGTGGAACGCCCTCCCATCAGATGTCAAAACGATAAATAACTACCTGACATTTAGAAGACATCTTAAGGCAGCCCTGTTCAGGGAAGTTTTTAATCTGTGATATTTTACTGTATTTTTTGTTTCTATGGAAGCCGCCCAGAGTGGGCGGGGTACAAATAATAAATTATTATTATTATTATTATTATTATTATTATTATTATTATTATGCACACAACTATAAACTGTCTCTACCCAAGTACAAGTGTTTGTGTGAAAGCGTATACACTTCTTGATTTGTACAGCTTAAGCTATTTTTACTGTGGGATTTTTCATTAGTATGATTTGGCAAAGGGCATGAGAGGACAGTCCCCTGGCCGTGTCATGGTTTAAGTTTGCTGCGGCCATGCCTCCCACTAGCAATGATTGGACAGCAGGGCTGTGTATGGGCAGGGCCCCGCCCAGTGCCAACAACACAGCCAGATGGCTACGAGGAGGGTGTCAGTCTACACCCCTAGCTGGATCACTGCGGGACCTGATGCCCAGCTGCAACGCTGCCCACCATAAAGGGTAAGTGGACTTTCTCTCCCCCAGCCCCCAGTTGTTGGGACTCAAATATTTGTGGGTTGTTTGGGGGGGAAACTTGATGTTCATAGACTATTAAAGAGAATCAGTTTAACTGAAAGGCCATAGGGGTAGGGTGGTTGTCGTTGTTGTTGTTGTTGTTAAGAGCTGATTGTGCAATTGAAAAGATGACTACTCAGGTGAAATGGCTTCAACTTGACAATTTGGCAATTGACAACGTCAGACCAGAAGGCAAACCTGACTCAGAAGCTTTTAAAAAGGTCATGTGCCATCATTCAAACCACTCCGGGCAGTCATTATAAAGTTTTCTCACTGGTGTGTCTGGTTTCCCTAGAATTTTGTCTTTTATCCTGAGTTGGCTTCTAATGCACAGAATGGTTTTCTGATCATTATTTTTAGCTATGGGATAAAGATGAGGGGGATTTACTAATTCAGTCCCAAATTCTGAAGGGCATGTCTCGTTTAATTATATATATGACAAGGTCTCATCCAAAAGAGAAAGTGGCTACAATTATCCTCACAGTGTCTGTATTTTAGAGTTCTCTGCTTTGGCATCTGTTGAATAATAATAATAATAATAATAATAATAATAATAATAATAATAATAATTTATTTGTACCCCGTCCATCTGGCTGGGTTTCTCCAGCTGCTCTGGGCAGCTTCCAACAAAGATTAAAAATACATTAAAATGTCACACATTAAAAACTTCCCTGAACTTCCAATAGCAACAGGATAAATTATTGGACAAGTGTCTGATCTTTGGTCCTAGTCATCACTAACTCTTGCTTTCATTAAATGGGGCCATATGCTCCCTCATATCATGGTAGGAAAGTGCCAGATAATAAGAGCTCCGCTGATTCCCCAGGTCATATCATAAGGAATTCCCAAGAGAACAAAATAATAATAATCTCTTGACAGAAAGCGCCACCTTGTAGAAAATAAAACCCTTATGAAGTTGTTAAATGTAGTTCTCTTTATTTCAGAGCACTGTCATGTTGCTGAGAGACATAGTGGATTATGGTATCAGTGGATGTGGTAAGTATACAGAAACGTAGGACACAATATCCTAGGCTATAGTCATTGGAATACATATCTCATACCAATGGTCAAATCCTTTTCAGATTGTTAGATCATTGTTTGCAGTTATGCAGAGGAACTGCAGTTCGTAGCACATGCATCTGATTATCTACTAGATCTTCTCAATCTTCTACCAAAATCAGTTATTCCCCCCCCCCCACAGGATTTTTAATGGTTTTAATTCAATTTCATTTGAGACATAAATATAACTGAGTAACCATGTGTAAGTGATTGTTATACCATGGGTACTGTATGTGGTAGGCTAGGCTATTGAGTCCAATGCCCTGTTGCAATGCAGTGTTCCATACCTAGATAACACTATGCAATTTTAACTCCAGAATGCATCCAGCAGAAAAAAATATGTCCAGACATATGCAGGAATCAGGTTGAATTATAACTTTATTATGCATTTGCAAATGAGCTGGTCTGAAGGTTGACTGTCTTCTTTAAAAAATGTAATTTCATTTGCATAAGCGCAGTTAGTCACTCACAGGGCTGCTGCCTCTGCACACTTTGAAATCAGTGCAGCAAGTCCTATGGGGAGCAATGAGTACTGATGACGTGCTATCCCTCTCACATGGAATTTTTATGTATCACATGTACATTTTATGTATTTTATGTTCAATTACTCCTAAGACTCTAAGAATAAACTATATGTCAAAGCATGTAAATTGTACATAAAATACGTACATAAAATTGCACATAAGAATAATGACATGTGATTAGTAGGAATGTACAAATGTTCCTCAATCCATCCCAACATTTATTTTCACATTATTCTGGTATTTAAATTTAAAACAAAGATTTATGGGATGGGTGGGGAAAGATGAGCTAAGTTCAATGTGCATTGTGAAAAGGGAACTGCACACTACCTAGTTGCTATTAAGCAACTGGAAGCATTTTTTAAAATACAACTCAGTTTGGATCACCTCGTGTTTTGCCACCCTTGGAATTCTTACATAAAAGGTGTAGATTTTTATGAAGGGTTGCCAGATTTTGAAGACCAAAAAAGAGGAAATTTGGCGTATGGATATATGTGAACTGATCCTTAAAACCTGCACAGAAATGGGATGGAGCAGACTTCAGTCTTATTTGGTGGTGAACTAGGCCCAAAACTGATTTTGTCCTTGAACTTATCCTTATTTGTGATTCATGGACCAATCGCTCCATTCAGAAAGTGCCTTGGTTCATGCATGCCAAATGATAGCTATCATTTTGCCTAGCTCCATTTATCTTATCAATTCACACTGAAATAAAATGTGTGAAGAGCTCTGAACAATATAAATGTTATGCAGATTGTTAATTTGTTTATCAAGTGTGTGTCATTATTACATTTTACTCTTAAGAATACCATAGCTGCCATGATGGTATTTTCATTGCTATTTTCCTATTAGGTAGCCACCTCAATAAATCAAACTGCCATCACAGAATTCATCCTCCTGGGATTTGGACATCATCCTGAACTACAGATTCTGTTCTTCTTGATATTTCTGAGCATCTACATTCTAACCTTAATGGGGAACCTTCTTATTGTTGTGTTAGTTGTGAATTATAGACATCTTCATACGCCCATGTATTTCTTCCTAGGGAACTTGTCCTGTTTGGAGATTTTCTATACCTCAACTATTCTGCCCAGAATGCTAGTCAGTTTCCTAACAGAGAATAGAACCATTTCTTTTTCTGGCTGCTTTATACAATTATATTTATTTGGTTTTCTGGTGACTGCAGAGACATGTTTCTTATCTGTGATGTCATATGATCGGTATTTAGCAATTTGCAAACCACTGCAATATTCATTCCATATGAACAGCAAGGTCTGTATCTCTTTAGCAGCAGCATCCTGGATAAGTGGCTGTTTCTCTGTCTCTGTGGTAGTCATATGGATGACACAATTAACTTACTGTGGTTTCAATGGAATTGACCATTTCTTTTGTGATTTTATACCTCTCAGTAAGTTGGCCTGTACTGACACTTCATTAATTATGGCAATAGCCCTTATGTTATCTTCCTTATTCACTTTCCCTTTATTTATGTTGACCATAACATCTTACATTTGCATAATCTCAGCCATTTTGAGGATTTCCACCACTTCTGGGAGGCAAAAGGCATTTTCTACTTGCTCCTCTCATCTTATTGTAGTCACCATTTTCTACGGGTCCTTAATGATTGTTTATGTCCTCCCAGATGACCCCAAACTGAGAGGCTTAACCAAAGTGCTGTCTACTTTCTACACGATCCTTACACCAATGATCAATCCCCTCATATACAGTTTAAGGAACAAGGAGGTTAAGGCGGCTTTGGGAAAACTGGGCCAGACATGCATGTTGTCCCTTAGAACTTAGAAAACCAAATTATCTAAGTAGGACTAGATATGTAAAAATACAAACACAGAAACAAGTTCTTCTTTTAATTGACTGTATAAATAATGAGAAATAAAATGTGATGGATATTGAAATAATAAAACACATTATAGGATTTGATTTTCTTTGAATTTTGTCTCTCTGAACCAGAGTAGGCAACACAATTTCTTCCAGATGTTGCTGGACTACAACTCACATCTTCCCTGCTACGTTAACAATAACTAAGACTATTGTTCTTTGGAGTCTAACAATATGTGGAGGACACCACTTGGCTATCCCTGGTATAAATTATTCATTCAAGCTCAACCATATGTTGTAACTTTTATTACCATTGTATATATGCCTAATTAACACACATATCTAAATTCCAAATTGTGGCAAATATGTACTTCATTGAATACTTGATATGATAGTTGTATTGAAATCAATATGACATAAGTTCTCATCAACCTAAGTCACATTGATTTCAATGTTTCTGCTCTAAGCATGGTTAAATCTGGAACCAACTCGTTCTGTACAATACTTTTATCTGGATTCTGTCAGAATGTGGATGGAATGTTTGAAAATTAATTTTAATCCGGAGCTATGTAAAAATTAAAAATACATTGGCATTTATATGTTAACACACTTTCTAAAGGATATAACAGCCAAATGGGATCAGACCAAAGGTCATCCAGGCCAATCATCTGTTCTCATAGTGGCTACACGAAAACAGTTACACAGATGTTGTCTTCTTTCTTTAAAAAGAATGGGATTATTTAAAAGAGGATTCATGAGCACATATCAGAAGAAGCTACAGCGCCTATTATGACTGGTAATGGCTTCCAGAGCCTCAGGCAGAGATAATACTACCACCACAACTACTACTACTACTACTACTACTACTACTACTACTACTGCTGCTGCTAATAATAATAATAATAATAATAAAAATAATAATAAATTATTCCCCAGCCACTCTGGGTGGCTTCCAACAAAAGATTAAAAATACAGTGGTACCTCATGTTAAGTATTTAATTCATTCCGGAGGTCCGTACTTAACCTGAAACTGTTCTTAACCTGAAGCACCACTTTAGCTAATGGGGCCTCCTGCTGCTGCAGCGCTGCCGGAGCCCGATTTCTGTCCTCATCCTGAAGCAAAGTTCTTAACCTGAAGCACTATTTCTGGGTTAGAAACAGGGCTGCCTTCAGATGTCTCCTATCATCTGCTACCTGATCATTTTAACTTCCCAGAATGGAAAGGGATTAAAAATAATGGGGCATCTGCCTGAAGAGACAGTACTGTACCCCTGCGCTATGCGCTTTTCCTGTTTTATTCCTTCTTCATTGAATATAAGGGATACCTTCTGAGGTTGTGGAACTACAATTCCCATTACCCCAAATTGTTGGCTACCCCAGAAAACTTAGCAGGCAGCATTGTATGATTACAAAGTAAGAATTCAATTGTGCATTCCTTGATCATATTAAAGGATTATCTGTTCCACTCAATATTCTGTCTGAAGCAATGGTGAGCCAAATGCCCCAGGGAATCATGAAGAGCTAAAGAGGGTTGTAATAATCATTTCAGGGAAATAGTTTTAACAACACAATTATATACAAGTTTGCTCAGGAGTGTCATTGAATTCAAAGGGGTTTACATCCAGGGAAATTGACATATGATTCAATCCTATAAACACTAATCTGGGAATAACTCCATTGAACCCAATTAGGTTTACTTTGGAGAGGATATTAACAGTATTGTGCTGCAATGTGCAAAATTAAAAGTTGTATTTGTAGCAAACAAAGGTAACAGTACAAGCCTCTGATATTCATAATCCTCTTTTTTCCAGGCAGAAAGAAGATCCAAAACAGAAGGATTTCAGGTTTTCTCAGTGTCAACCAATGCACAGTGTTAAGTAGGAACACATACCACAGTATATTTTTAATCAATGTTGAAAGATTTGGGTTCTCAATCTCTCTCCGTCATCCCTCCTTTAAAATAGGCATATCATATACCTAATTTAGGGCTTTTGCTTTTATTCAGATTAATTTTATCTTATTGTGTTATGAAAAAGCTTTAATAAAATCTTATTAAGAAAAGAAAGGAAGTAAAGCCTTGTATGCCTATGGATATAAAGTAGATAAATGTGTACAACCCTATATTAATGTTATGGTTTATTCTACTAGAAAAACACAACACAAACACAACACTTATACTGGAAATATGACAACATGAAACTCATTGTTATGGTTTAAATTTTAAAGTACATGCTGATAATATGCACAACTTGCAATCACTTTTGCCAAGTTTATCTTCCACTTTACTTTCAGATATGCCTATATGTTTACGAAGTAATTTTGAAGGATTGGTTGGAGAAAATGAAATCCTCCCATTGTAGTGTAACCATGTAGAGACTGCTCTACTTGGCCAACCATTCATTCTAAAAGCCTCATCATGAGATTCCAGCGATCTAACGGGGGGGGGGGGGGGGATCCTGCTGGAAACACAAATCATAATGATTTAAAAAGGAACAGAATGGTATAGTCAGTATCATTTCCATTGCTAATAAGAAAGAGAATACTACAATGGAAAGAATGGAGGGAATTGTGCTGGAAAGCTGTAGCTTTCCTAGCTACCTATTTTTATTTAATTAATTAGTTTTATGCCAGGGTTATCCAGCTGGTCGACCATGATCGACAGGTTGATCCCCGGATTACTGTGGCCAATCGCGACCATTCACGGCATCCTTATTGCTTGTGTTGTTTAGAATCATGTCTCCACCCCATTGTTCTTTCCCCGCGTTGCATTTAGTGGGTTTCCTTTGTTGTCTGCTGTAGCATTGCATTTGTTTGTTAGAGGTTGAGTTGTTGGTGAGCGATTTCTGCACCCTTAATGTTAAAAAAAGCTCAAGAAGCAAGAAGTTTGGCAGAAGCCTCCTCTAAAAAAGCTCGACAACTTTGACCTGCCCCCCTAAGGAAAGCTTGACAACTCTGAACTCCCCCCTCCCCCCCAAAAATGGGTAGATCATTGCCAGTTTTTTTCCCTCATGGGAAGTTGGACATCTCTGTTTTATACAACCACCTCCTTAGGCAGTATCACCCAGTGGTCTTTTTTTCTGGAAAGACTCTCCTCCTGCAAGAGGGGAGGGGTTGTGGGCGGGAACCGAGCTCCGCCTTAAGCAGGGGGTGTTAGCCCCCTGCCACCCACTCACCTAGCTGGCGCACCACGCCCACGGGCAAGCGTCCAACCAGGCGGCTGGGAGGGGGCGTGGATGGCAGCTTAACTTGCTGCTGTGCCAGCCACGCAGCCTCACTTTCCGCTGTCCCGTCGCAAGTCTTGCCCATTAACCTTATATTACATGTCCGTGTGTCTTCATTCCACTAAGCGGGGATCGGGTCCTCGAACCACAAACGGGTTCTGGAACTCACCATGAACACCTCTCTCATTCTTTTAGAGTGTCAATGGTGCCCACTTGAGAGGTGCCGGGACTGAGTTCTGGTGACTTCTGGCTGAAAATAAAGTCCTAGTATCACTAAAGGTTGTACCTCACTGATAAGTCATATTCAAAATAGATGCATTGACACCAGTAAACATGACTAACTTCACTCCATTGATTTCATTTAGCCTACTGTGAATATTGCTTACAGTGCTATCCTAATACCTTCTCAGAAGCAAGTCCTATTGAATTCAGTTGGGCTTGTGCCCAGGTAAGTGGAGTTAGGATAGCAGTCGTAGTTAAATACAAACCTAAATGTTTTTTTTTTATTATGAACTTCAAAATCATTTGCTGGAACATGTCTGCATGGAGAAAGACAATCAGTGACAACATTTTGAATATAACCTTATTTTAACAGTACTACTGGGGATCCAGTCAGCAGATCACGAAGGTAACAATTCACACTCTCATTGTTTGTCTTTAGCATTCATTATTCAGAAGTACACACTAATGAATAATTGTGTATGACACATACTATAGCTGTTGACTATCACTAGAACTAAACCACCTCATTTTAAAGCCATCTAAAGTAGAAGTGGTTCCCATGCCCATATTCAGTGGCAGTGACTACTCTATGTTCATTACGTATTACAGGAAATTAAATGTATCCATACCCACTCTGTCCACACTGATCTGTAGCTTGTGTCTAAGTAAGTTATGCACGCAGCAGAGTCACTGAAATGGATCAACCTAAGTTATGTACTGCATCATCAATAAATCTACTCTGAGTAGGACTAGCATAGGATGCAACCTGTAGTTTTCTAATTTCTATCAATCTCCCCACATTTATATTTGTCAGCAAAATAAAACCCATCTTTTCAGTGTAGTAAAGGTGCTCCAGATATCTGATCATATTGATATATACCGTATATATATATATATATATATATATATACATACTTCAACTCTTTGTATTAATGTGTACATATTAATGCACACACACACACACACACACAGAAACACAGAAACACAGAGACCTTTATCTACCAATCTACATCTGTTTAGTTCTAAGGATTTATTAGATAGACAGACACGCAGACATTGTAAAATGATAATATAAGAATATATGGTAAATTCATCAATAACATATGTATTCACCTGAATGAAGGGTAAGCCACAGGGCTCACACAAGCTGCCAGTTATCCAGGAGGCATCAATACTATTGAGGCTAATTGGTAGAATGAAATCCTATGAAAATGGCGAACTAATGTAGATTATTGCCAAATGAAACAATGATACTGAATCCTTTCATTAAAAAGAATGAGTTTTCAAGAGGCAATTCATAACTTAACCACTTACATCTTTGCCCTTCTTATCTCATCTATCCTTGTGGCTAAAATTTCCTGCACCATGTTATCCCGCAAAAAAACATAAAACGGGAAACTGTACAGCCTGAGAAACAGCTTTACATTGTTTGGTGCTGCTATTTCAAGAGTCACTTCACACACACAGGAGACCTAATCTATATCTCTGAGTATTAGATAACCTTTGGGATATGTTTAATAACAATCAATTATTTACATATTCTCTCTCTTTCTCTCCTGCCAATAGCCTAGATCAAACATAGAGGTGGAAAATTGTTCCATGCACTTTTTAGGATGTGGAAGAATGAACAGATTAGTAGGCAAAGGAGATCCAAATTGGCCTCACCATTTGGTAGCCTACAGGTCCACAAATTTTCAGTGTTTATTCTAAAACAAACAAAGAAAAGTATGCTATTAGTCCTTTAAATTATGCAGCCGTAAACAAATATCACCCTGTGTGCTCTGGCTAATTTTCAAAGGCACTGGACTACTGACAACCACTAGGGAAAGGTATTCAAGTATTAAATATATTTTTAAAATATTTTAAATGAACCATAAACTAAAGGCAGATTAAAATACCTGATACATGTCTGAATAGGTTTGCCAAATAAAAAAATGTTTTTAGCCACCATGGAAAATAATACAGTGGAAGGGGCAGCCTGATGTCAGTATATAGGGAGTTTCATTGTTTGGTTGCTGTCATACCTAAAGATAAATTTCTTACAAGTGCTGAATGACTATATGTGACACTTTAAATATTGCCAGTTCTGCAGCTTGAAGTGGTAAAGTGTACATCTATGGGGTAAAGCAATCTAGCAGGTAAACTAGTCCCAAATTAATAAGGACATTCTTCCTATTTATTTCATAAAAAGTATACACTGCTCCATTGTAGAAAAACTCAATGCAGTTTATGTACTTATAGTAACAGTTGAAGCAGTAGCAGATTGTCAACCAGTGCAGTTTTCTGAGCACAGATGTTAAGTGCCAAAGGCACATGACTATCTGCCTACCAGCACAGGTTTTCATTGCCTACACTGCTGTTTGGTTTGGGGCATGTCTTCCTTGTTGTATTTTAATAAATATAACCCTGTCTGAAGTCCTCATTTGAAGCGTGGTGCAAGTAAACATATGCCCTTCAGATGCACTGAAATGTAGATATTAGCCCATTCTCATTGATGAAGCTCCATGCACTGCTTTTCTGAAGGCATCTTTGAATTCCTGATTCCTCAGGCAGTAGATGACTGGATTGAGAAGTGGTGTGAGGACGGTGTAGACAACAGACACCAGCTTGTTGGCATAAAAGGATGTGAGGGCTCTTGGCCGGGCATAGATGAAAATAGTGGCAGAATAGAAAATTATGACTACCAGAAGGTGTGAAGCACAGGTGGAAAAGGCTTTGTGCTTCCCTTTGGCTGAAGGTATGTGGAGAATTGTGGAGATGATGCAAATGTAAGAGGTGATAGTTACAGAGAGTGGGCCAATGAGAATGAGTAAGGCAAGAAGGAAATCAATGAGCTCAGCCAATGACATATCAGTGCAGGCCAAGTTGAGAAGTGGGGAAACATCACAGAAGAAGTGGTTGATAACGTTGGGTCCACAGTAGCTCAGGCGTGAGATGAAGATGATCTTCCCCATGGCGATGAAAATGCCACTCAACCAGGAACCAGCTGCTAGACGAATGCATAAGTTTTGACTCATAATAGCTGGATAGCGCAATGGGTTGCAGATGGCAACATAGCGATCATAAGCCATAACAGTTAGAAGGACACACTCAGTGCATGCCAAAGCCAGGAAGAAGTACAGCTGAGCCATGCAACCTATGAAAGAGATTTCCCTCTTTTCTGACACAAAGCCAGCAAGCATTTTGGGGACCGTGACGGAAACATACCAGATCTCCAGGAAAGAAAGATTACTCAGAAAGAGATACATAGGCCTATGAAGATTGATGTTCATCCAGATTAAGGCAATGATCACCACATTCTCCATTATTGTCAGTGTGTAGGCAACCAGAAAAGTGGTGAATAACAAGAGCTGCAGCCTCAGATCTCCAGGAAAACCAACCAGGATGAATTCATTCACTTGTGTCCAGTTTGCCAGTTGCATCTCAAATGCTTGCTGGTATCATAGATGAAAGGCAGAAAGACACAGAAAGAAGATTAATACACATGACTTGTCCAAAAGCAAATGACAGTGAGTGCCCTTCCACTCTGCAAATGTAATTTAATATTTTTATTTCCTAAAAATTTTTTACCAATTGATTGTAAAGGACCTGAAAGTGATTAGCAAAATGAGAAAACCATACAATCAAGAACTCTACTTTAAAACACACAAAGGTTAAAATACTAAAATAGATTAAAATTAATTCAACTTTCTATACATATCTGTTGTTGCATAGAGAGCGTTATGATTTCTTTATTCGGGAAACCATATTTCACAGGATTGCATCCAGTATAAATCCCATTCAAATCAACATGAAAGCCATGACTAAATAAAGCCCCACTGATATCAGTGGGAACTGAGTTCAGCTAACTTTGGCTGCAATCCAAACACACCTTATAAGAAGCAAAGCTTACTCATCATGCTACCATAGCCAGGTGGCCCACTCTACAGCCCAGGGCAGTGCATCTTGTTTCACTGCTTGGGGGAAAACGGGAAGTTCCACTTTGCCCTACTGCCCCTGCCCCCACCCACCTTCTCTTGCCCCCACCTGCTTTGCTGCTGTTGTGTGTCCTGCCTCATTCTCTGCTGGCATAGGAGTGGCACTGCCATTGATACCAATTTCCAGTGAGCTATTGCCCCAAAGTGGTGCCAATGGTGGCGGTGCTTCTCTGCCACTTGAAAAGGAGGTGGAGCAGATGGACCACCTACAGGCATGCCACCTGGGGGGCTTCTGCCCCCTAAAGCAGTAGCCTCACGTGCCTCATGGCTGGGCCAGCACTGTCTACAGTGAATAGATTTTGAAGGACTGTCAGAGGACATTGCTTGAGAATTGTCCAGTCTAGATTGAAGATAAGGAACCAGAAAAAGGGAGACCAGGAACCTTGAAGATACCCAACAAAAGTTAGTAGCACCTGGTCATCAGTCTAATCCAACACAGAAATCACCTGATTTCTTCCCTCTATATTGAGATGTATTGCATTTCTATTTAAATTCTTGTAGTTCTTTCTAAATGTGTGTCTATACATATAAAGTACCATATGAAAAATTTATGCAAATATTTCATCTTCTTTTTTGTGAATGGGAAGCCTCTTTTTTGGCAATACATAATTGGCCATCCTACATTAAACATAGACTTATTTCAGATTAGATATACATAAGATGGTGCTGGATGTGACTCTTAATGTATAACTGATGACTTAAGTTTTTAATGAGTGTTGCTATCAAGTTGCTACCAAAACTGATTCATAAATCCATGTTCATAAGCATGTAGGTTAAATTTTATAACTGTAAAAGAAAAAATATATACAGTATACTCATTTTGGGATGGTTAAAGAAATGAACACCCATAGTGGGACAGGAAGCCAATGCATTATTGCAACCCCAAATGGTGAACATTAGACATTTTCAGTAGTACCGGGATTTCCCTTTGGTGCTGGTAATGGTCACTGGACTTATTTTGCAAACCTTTATTCAGAATGGTGACAGACTGCACCTTTTGGCCATTTTAACCCCACTTATTACAATTACCCTTCAATACATGCCAACTGAGTTGTGCCCCTGTCTTTTGCCGTCATAAATTTGCCACCAAACATTTGTTAATCTTGAAGGTGCGTCAAGACTTTGTTGCAGGGCTAGCCTCAAGCAGAGCAGCCAATGGTGACTCTCATCCCCCTCAAGTAAATGTTCACACTACCCAAGTAAGCTGGTAAAGGTTTTTGGGCATCTTGAAGCATTTGTCTCTCTCCCCAGCAGTAAAAATACAATAATGTTAGCTCAATGTTAGATGGTTCCCCTCCCCATACTTTAGTTAGTGGGTATTGCTGCATTTATTCATTTAATTCCAAACAAATCAGTATTTTAAATGTTATCTTCTTTCTCAGGACCTCACACTGTGCACTAACATCCTTAGATTGCTTAGTTATTTACATTGCAAATGTCCTCTCCTACATCAGCAGTCAAACTGGAATGCATATACAAACAAGTCTATGCATATTTTAGGGATGCTTCCGAACTTTCCAGTGTCATAACTATAAATTGGTTCACTTATATATTTTAATATGGCTGTTAAGTTCAATACTAGATACCTCACAGCATCTTAAAAAGCAGAGACATCACCTTGCCAACAAAGGCCTGTATAGTTAAAGCTGTGTTTTTCCCAGCAGTGATGTATGGAAGTGAGAGCTGGACCATAAAGAAAGCTGATCGCCAAAGAATTGATGCTTTTGAATTTTGGTGCTGGAGGAGACTCTTGAGAGTCCCATGAACTGCAAGAAGCTCCATTCTGAAGGAAATCAGCCCTGAGTGATCACTGGAAGGACAGATCCTGAAGCTGAGGCTCCAGTACTTTGGCTACCTCATGAGAAGAGAAGACTCCCTGGAAAAGACCCTGATGTTGGGAAAGATTGAGGGCACATGGAGAAGGTGATGACAGAGGATGAGATGGCTGGACAGTGTTCTCAAAGCTACGAACATGAGTTTGACCAAGTTGCAGGAGGCAGTGGAATACAGGAGTGCCTGCATGCTCTGGTCCATGGGGTCACGAAGAGTCAGACACGACTAAATGACTAAACAACAACAACAGATATCTCACATTTATATTTCATCATCCATCCACCCTTTTAAAATATCAAATATAATACCCTTCCATTTTAATAAGTCAAGCGAAACTGATTAATAAACATTCTGCAATAAAATATTGATTTATCATAATTGTATATTGAATCAGATAGGACTTGATTCTAAATGGACATGCATAGGAATATGTGGTCAGGCTGAAATCCTATACTCAATTAATTTGAAGTAAGCCACACCAAACTCAGGAGAACTTACATCTGATCTCAAACAACCTCACAGCTAAATAAGACAACCTTCTGAACAACGTTTTAAAACTGAGTTATTAAAAAAGATAATGTCTAGCAACAGCAAAAAAGACAATGCTACCAAAAATAAATTCAGCTGCATTTACTGATTTAACCTCACCAAAGTCAAATTGAAATTCTCCTAAATATAGTCTTGAAACAACTGCATTTAAGCAAACAAACAATCTGCTTCCAAAAATTAATCTCATCTTCTTTTTCCCCAGTAAATTTACCACTTGGTGAATGGTTTTATATATTCACTCTTGACCTAATAAATACACCTAGTTCTGTTCCGTTGGTGAAAACTACTGATCTCAGAAAGCTGTCCAAAATGATACTAGCCCACAAAACCCTTATTTTAAAATATACATAATTGGAACAGAACTGCAAACAAAACAACAACAGTGCATTACTTCAAAACCAAATATTGTTTGTCATGCATAGAAAATGAGAAGTGCATCTTTAATCCAAATTACAAATTTGGATTACCATTTACAAATCATAAAAATGCACATGTGAAATAATGAAAACATTGCAAATACTTGCGGATATTAATTTTGAGGTTTACCTACACAGGAGAGATGAAGAAACTATTGAAAGAATTTCTAGCTTCCCAAAAACTTGTTCAGACAAAAAGTTACAAGAAAATAGAAAAGAAAAAGAAAATCAAAAAGAGAAAATTATTTCTTCACTGATATATGGGCATGCTGCTCATGATGAGTAGTGATGATGGTCACAAATGCAAAAGGGCAGAGGAGATCAATGCAGAAACTGATATAGTCAGGCTGGGCTGAGAATCACACCATTGCTGAGTCTTTCAGAGATCTGTCCACAAAATAGCAATAGGAAGGTTTCTATTATGTTCCTTTGGCAGCCTTTTCCTTTCTCCTTCCCTTGAGTTGCTGCGCTTGTTTAGGAAGAAACTCCTAAACAAAACTTGGAACAAACTACTAACCCAAACCTCTCAGCAGGTGCCACAGTTGTAAAAGCCTCCTCCTCTGTCACCATCTGCTGCCCTGGAGATCAAACCTGGATTCTGCAGATGCTCTACCACTGAGTCACAGCCCTTTCCTAACACCTTCATCTCTAAACTCTAATAATAAAGCCTTCTCCTATGTTGACACCAACTGTCTCACTTCAGATGGATGGGGGCACCCAAAGGAAAGTTGAGAGCCATCCTTCTACTTGCCACAAAAGCATCCCAGTGACTCTGGGAAATGTTTAGTGTGGACAGGCGGAGTCCCTCAGATCCCGGGCGCCCCCCCCCATCATGTAGAATAGCGACTCAAGACAACGTGCTATGGGATTAAATTGGCCACAACTTTATTATATTTCAGATGTGGGTAGACCTTGGCTCAGGCATTGGGCGTTATCCCTCCCCAGTCCCCAGTCGGGGACCTAGGGAACATCAGGGTTATCCAGTGTGTGTGTGGGGGGGATGGGCCGGCTCTGGAGAACATATGCTCAAGCAGAGATAGCCACCCCCATTACGACGACGACGCAGGGGAGAGCAATGACGACCTCTCGGCATACGGTCAAAGCCTCCCTTCAGAAACTCCTTTAACGGGGAACACTGGTATCGCTGCTGCAAAGAGGACGATAGACTAAAGGATTCTGCCCAAGGCCTGATACCACCAAAGTTGAGACGTTTTGCTACGGGAAAAGCAAAACTTGCCAATGCAGGGGAATTTCTTTCTGGCCCTTTAAAAGCGACCTTGATGTAGCAGCACCCGCATACCTGTGAAGAAAAGTTAACCTGCAAAATAAGACATACTGTATTTTTCGCCCTATAGGACGCACTTTTTCCCCTCCAAAAATGAAGGGGAAATGTGTGTGCATCCTATGGGGCGAATGCAGGCTTTCGCTCTCCAGGCTTCAGGAGAGCCGCAGCGCCAGCCCCACAAGATTGGGGGACAGCGGGGAGGCGGAACGCTGCCATCCCACTCTCTCCTGATGTGATTTGGAGGCTGACAGCGGGGAGACGCGTGCTTCTCCCCGCCGCCAGCCCCGCAAGCTCCGGGGACAGCTGGGAGGCGCAGCGTGTTTTCCCGTTGTCCCCGGACCTGGTCTGCAGGCGGGCGGCGGGGAGAAGAGCGCTTCTCTCCGCTGCCTGCCCCACAAGCTCCGGGGACAGCTGGGATGTGCAGCGCGTCTTCCCGTTGTCCCCGGACCTGGTCTGCAGGCAGGCGGTGGGGAGAAGAGCGCTTCTCCCCACTGCCGGCCCCACAAGTGCCTGGGGGGGATTTTTTTTTCTTTATTTCCCCCCAAAAAAACTTGGTGCGTCCTATGGGCCGGTGCGTCCTATGGGGCGAAAAATACGGTAATTGAGGGTGGGTAGGGTGGGAAAAGCTCTGGAGCCAAGTGAGGATTCCCAGGTAAGATCCTCCCTCTATTGTGTGGGCAGGTAGTCCCTCCTCTACCTGGCCTGGTCTCCTTGGCAACGCTTCCCCCAGGCGGGATTGGACAACTGACTGAGGTAGGCGGAGACCTCCAGGTATCCCACTTGGGGAAGGCAAAGCCAAGCCTGTGTTGATGGAGCCGCTCCAGATCCAGGGGCTGCGAGCATCCACGCAAAGGGCACCCCCCGTTTTATGCGGGGACGCTCGGGGTCATTCTTCTAGAAAATGCACTGACAATGCCCCTTGCTCCTAGGATGCTATCATTCATGAAAGCAGGGATGAAGGAGGCCTGGGCTGCAGGATAACAGATACAGGGAAATGTCTTAAGCATGCAGCTTAAGATATTAGACCTCAAAACACTTGGTTTGAAATACAGCTGCATATCCAAAAACTTCCCTAGTGTTGTTGCCGATTTCTGCATATCCTAGCTTGGAACTATATGGAATTTAATAATAATAATAATAATAATAATAATTATTATTATTATTATTTACATTGGTTCTCAGCAATTTGTAATGTTCATCTCAAATAAAATTCGTATATTGCACCAGTTTATCACACCAGTTTTGGACAACTTTTTTCATATGATACCAAAAGCATTTGTTTAACTCTCTCCCCCCTCCCCCGCCATGTTAATGCTTACTAGATATTTAGATGTAACATTCCAGGGACTGCTGGGCAAAGTTAGTGTCACTCCCAACATTCAGGGGAAAAGAAACCATATAGTCCTAGCTTATTTAAGAACAATCCTCTTCAACAAAGCTTTTGGCTGATTAACATCTGAGGCCCTTTAAATTGTGTTTTGGAATGGAGAAATATTGGTTTGTTATTGTTCTTATTTTTACTATGTATTTTTTGGTTTTTCTATTGTAATCTTATGTTTTGAACTGTCCTGAGATCTACGGATTAAGGGTGATATAAATAAAAAAAATACTAATTACGGTATTAGTATTTAGAAAATGCAGTAGACCCTTGGCTTACGTTACCCTCGGGTAACATAAACTTTGGTTAGCGAAAGTGGCAAACCCGGAAGTATATTTCTGGGTTTTGCCACTCGTGCATGCACAGACATGCTCTACGCACCATGTACAGAAGCGGTGCCTCCAGTTGCGGAAACTTCAGGATACGGCCGGACCTCTGGAACGGATTCTGTCCGCAACCAGAGGTACCACTGTATAAGTATCTGGAACTGTCTCAATGTAGAAACATCTACCTACTTAGTTCTTTGCCTTATGCTTAACGTCGAGAAGGTCCATGAACTGTTTTGCTGAGGGCATCCTTGAATTCCTGATTTCTCAAGCAGTAGATGACTGGATTGAAAAGCGGTGTGAGGACTGTGTAGACAACGGACACCAGCTTGTTTGAGTTAAAGGAAGTGAGTGCTTTTGGGCGGGCATAGATGAAAAGAGAGGCAGCATAGAAAATGGTGACTACCAGAAGATGTGAGGCACAAGTGGAGAAGGCCTTTTGCTTCCCTTTGGCTGAAGGGATGCGAAGTACGGTAGAGATGATGTAGAAGTAAGAGGCAATTGTCACAGAAAGGGGGCCCAGGAGAATGAGTAAGGCCAATAGGAAGTCAATGAGCTCAGCCAATGACATATCAGTACAGGCCAGGTTGAGAAGTGGAGAAACATCACAGAAGTAGTGGTTGATGGTGTTAGGTCCGCAGTAGCTCAGCCGTGAGATGAAGAAGACCTTCCCCATGGCAATAAAGAAGCCACTCAACCAGGATCCGGCTGCTAGACGAACACAGAGGTCTTGACTCATAATGGCTGGATAGCGCAATGGGTTGCAGATGGCAACATAACGGTCATAGGCCATAACAGCTAAGAGGACACACTCAGTACATGCCAAAGCCAGGAAGAAGTACAGCTGAGCCATGCAACCTATAAAAGAGATTTCTCTTTTCTCTGCCACAAAGCCAGCAAGCATTTTGGGAACCGTGACGGAGACATACCAGATCTCCAGGAAAGAAAGATTACTCAGGAAGAGATACATAGGCTTATGAAGATTGATGTTAATCCAGATTAAGGCAATGATCACCACATTCTCCGTTATTGTCAGTGTGTAGATAATTAGAAAAAGCGTAAATAGTGACATCTGCAATTCAGGGTCTCCAGGAAAACCTACTAGGATAAATGTATGTGTCCTGTTCTCCCATTTCATCCTCAATAATATGTTGTTGCTGTTTAGAGCTGTAATAATATTCAGAGTTCAGATTTCACAATTTTATAGATACACATTATTCAGCAATAAATCACATTCAAAATTAATAGATAAATCAGCATCTTGTCATATCATATTTCTTAATCTGCTAAAATCCCATTGTCTATAAATATTTACCAGACTGAGTCAGAAAACAATGGCACAGTTCTGCATCTGCAGAGATCCCAACACATATTATAATTTCAATAAGGATTATGAGCATGAAAGAAGCCATTGGTTTCTCTGAAGGTATGGTGATAGTCTTGAACATTTTAACTTCTGAGGGAAGAAAATGCTTGACAGCATGTTCAGAAATAACCCAGATTTTCTGATGTGTGTGAAAGGTGTTATTCGCTAGAGAAACACCACACAGGACCTAGGGACCAAAGGATTTATGTGGAGAGAGCTAGAGAGTGAAAAAGCTTAGTGGCACTGGTAAATCATTTTGGAAGAAGGGGATTGTAAGAGACAAGGTACAGCAACATAACCTTCCCTTTTTAAGACCTACTGCTCATCATAGGGGTGTAACTTGGAAGAAGCCATAGCACAGGTATAGAACACATGCTCTGTATGCAAAAGTTCCCAGCTTCAGTCTCTGGTGCAGGACTCGTAAATGATTCCTGCTTCAAATCTTAAGAGAGCTGCTAGTCAGTACTGACAACATTTCACTAGAAGGACTTACTTACTTACTTACTTATTTGAGACCATCAAAATGGTGTACAATGTGCCACATAGACCTATGTTTCTAAGTAATGTTAGCTTTAGATAAGCAACGCTAAATACACCCAGTGGTGTTCTTATTCAGTTTTAGGAATTGGGTTCATCCATTTAATTACAATGAGTGGATGACATGGGTGACAGGTTTCTCTGCCTTTGATTTATTTATGGGGGGGGCGAAAGAGGGGGCATAAATACTTACATTTTTACCAGGGGAGGAGGCAACTCTGATCTGCTTAAAAACATTATAACAAATAATGGAAAAGCATTACCTTGTTCCTTGTCCACAGTACAGGTGGAAGTATGCAGAGTGAAAAATGCTCTGTACAGAGTGTAATTCGAGCAAGCCAGTCAGGCAGAAAGCCAGCAACTTTGGCCGCTGCCTGGCTGTATAACTGCTGGGATAGCCAGATACTGAACTAGCTAGATAGGACCTCCCTGGACCACACATGCAAGCGCATGCACAAGTGCACACACACACACAAACAAACAAAAAGGAGGGAAGGAAAAATCTGAAAGAACCACTCAACTTGTTGCAACATATGGCTAACTAAAATGCTGCTTTCTGTACATAATTGAGACAATTTGTGCAATTTTTGCCTCATTTCTCTGAAGTTGGAAAAATGTTCTTAAGATAATTCTCCCCATGAAAATGAGATTCAAAGGCATGGGTAGGTGAGAAGACATTTCACAACAGTGGTCTTGCATTACCAAAATCCCATTTGCTCAGATTTCTAAAATTCTAAAACAAATGTTATACATCAATTATCTACTTTCATCCACATCTCCTTTTTTTAAAGAACAATTCACATAGATTCATCGTGTAAAGTGTTAGCTGATATAAAAAAAAAAGCAGTCATTTGATTTGGCATTGCAAAGATTTGGCATCGTTATTGACAAAGTTTACTTACATAGCAGTACATCCACAGGATAACTTGTTAGTTTCCACCCCCCAATATATATACATATATTTGTAAAGGCAAACAATGCGAGTCTTTTTGTGGTTGTGCCAAAGCTGTAGAGAGAAAAAAGTCTCTCTGGGTGTCTTTGCAGGCTTTCGATTACTGGTCTGCTGCATGTGAAGGAAAGATGGAACATTAATGCATAGAGACTCATGCTAGATGTGTGAGGTAATAATGTTTCTTCCGCAACCCAAGATCAGTCAGTCATAAAATGTTTGGGGAGTTTGCTTGAAGTTCCTCTGACCCTCTCCTTTTTTTTCTTGTTCCCTCGGGTCATAGCAGCTGGAACATAATCATCAACTCTACTACTGAATCACATGTAATAGCACAGTTCAGCTCAAATTTGTCAGTCTTTAATGTTTGAAGTTAACCATTATAGTAGGCATAGTATATTGATATACTACATTTCTCACAAATACAGCTGTGCTCAAAGTGATTCACATTTAAAAAGAATAAATGCAGTAGTAATATTGATAAATAATATGTAAAAAAACACACAAGTGAGCATAAAGCTTGCCAATACGCCAAGTAAAAATATCCAATAACATCACATCCAAAAGTAGCCGGAAAAGTTCTCTGGAAATGGCCCCCTTTTGGTTAAATACTGCAATGTGCTTACATGTTTCTGAACTTTAACCCTTTGCTTTGTGTGCACATTGAAGGGTGAAAGGATGGTGGTTTACCCAAAGCTCTGCCAGTTAGCAATCAAAAGCCATATCACTCAAAACTTGTACCATTTCTTGACATCTAAAGCTGCTCTTATTAAATGTTGGTATAATATCTGCTCACCTGGGGCTCGGGGTGGGGGGTGGGCATTTGCTGCACACCATGGCCATGGTTGGTCCAGGAACCCCACCAATTTCCGGTGCAGATAGCGGTGGGTAGCCACCTGCAGCAGCCCACTACCAGCCATGCCGAACCTTCCAGATGTGGGCAGACATCACCCATGAGACCAATCAGGGGCAAGGATTTGAGGGTTGTGCCCAGCCCACCTCTGGTGTACATAGGGGGATGACCAGGTACAGGCCACCTTCTTTGTTGCCTTTGCAGGAATTTTCCACACACCCATACAGGCTGTTAGGGCCCTGCTCAGTAGAGGAATGGACACATTCACATATGGACCTTGCTATGGTTTACTCGGTCACTGTATTCACAGAGAATTTGTTTCCAGCCCTTTCACCTGGGTGCCTTTTAGACAGAGGTGTCAGGGACCCCTGGCAATACAATTAGGCTTTCATGCTTTACAAGGCAAAGTAGGACAATTTTGCTGGTCCCAGGCTCTCCATCCTCCTCATCTGGACCTTGTGTCTTATATCGGATCCTGAACTTACAGGATTTTGATAACTGAATAATAATATAATTCTAGACAATGGGGCATAGTCTAGCATAGCATTTGATGTGACAAAGTACCAGGGAGATCAGGGTTAGAATTCTTGCTCCATAATGAAACTTTGTCAGTGACCTTCAGTCAGTAAAAATATCTCAGGTGGTTCTAGACGACCCATTTATTAAGCATTCATCCTTATTTGTTTGCAGGGAACTTAGATGTTGACTATTTATTAAGCCTTCATTCTGATTTGTGGCAGGGGGTGGGTGGCAAGTTAGATCATGTTACACCAGGAGCGGTCTCACACTTTCCTGTGCATTTTGCATCACTTTCCTTATCATAAATGCTGATCTTGTATGGAAGTGGGTTGTTGTTCAAGTAATTGTGTAATCTGAATGTGTTGGTATGGAATTGAAACCTGCCTGAAAATAAAGGCATTCTGGAAGCATTCTGAGGCTACTACCTCATAGTGTTGCTGTCCTGGCTGTTTTGTTGTTGTTGTTGTGGGCATAGAATAAAATGTATGCCACTTTATAGCACTTGAAGTGAAAGTGTTATACTTTAAGTGTTCAACAACATTTGAGAGAATTGCATGGGAATATATGAAGCTGTGTTTTTACCAAGTCAGGCCTTTATTGGTCCATCTGGTTCAGTATTATCTACACTGTCAGGCAGCAGTTCTTAGGGATTTTGGCCCTACCTGGAAATACCACGGATTCAACCTGGAACTTTATGAGTACAAAACAAGTGCACTACCACTGAGCTATGACCAAGACTTGGAAGTTTTAGGCAAAGAATTTTAGGTTATGGTTGTAGGAAATCATCGTCAGCAGCAACCAAAGAAATATCACCAGTTTAACCCAATTGTGTTTTTATTCCAGCATCCCTCCCAATTCCTTGACTGCTTTGCCTAAGCAAAAACCTCTAAATTTGAACTGAATTTCACTTTAGATTAAACTTGACAATTCTTACACTAAATATGCAACCTGAATCAGAGAACACCCGACTGTACAACATCTAATGATTAGTCAGTTAGTTAAAATAATTCATAAACTACCACCATTCAACACTATTGTGGCAGTTCACAAAAAGGAAAGAAAACAAAATACAAAATCAATAAGAATATATTCAATCCATCTGTAAAACAGACACAAACAATATCCAACAATGCAACTGTGAAAAGAAAAACCCTAGTTGATTAAAAATGTCTTAGGGAGGTTGTTGAAAGAACAAATTGTTTGTACCACCCTAATTTCAAGCAGAGAGTGCATTCCAGTGTGTGGGCCACACTAAAAGCTCTGCTGTAGGTAAGCATTTGATAAACTTCGAGGGTGTGTACTGGGGCACTAGTGAACAGTAAAAAACATGATGCATTAACCCTACAAGAAAACGTGTTCTCCTTCATGGAGAGCACGTGTTGCGGTGGGGTCTGCTGAGCCACCCCTCTGTTACCAGGCAGGGTCTCTAAAGATGGCCTGGGGCAGTGATTGGTTCACTGGGTTGCTGGGGTAAAAGTTATGTTGCAATTTTGGTGGGAGGGGTAAAATGTTTAAATACTCTGCACGCAGCCTGGAGCTTTCTCTTTGCTGCGTGCAACGGATCACCCGCCCACCCACCCTTGAGTAAGGGGTTGTTGCATTGACCTTGCTATGCCTGTCATGGGGTCGTCTGCCGTTGGGGCAGGGGCCTGGTAGGAATTTTGTCCATCTGGCTGATTGGCTGGGCCATTTGGTTTTTCCCTACTGCGTAGCAAATCGTCACAACTTGTAAGGTTGCGGTTAGGCATTGGTTATAAATTGGTGGAGGAGGGGTTAGGATAGGCTGGGCCTGCCCCTCCATGGTTGCTGTGGAAAGGGAATTCCGTTAAAGGAATCCTGGGGCTTGCCATCTTTTCATCCAATCCCTGGAATGGGACTAGGGCTGGCAAGCCTTCGGGGAGCATGCGGATGAGAATTGAGGGTCTGTGACTCAGCTCCATTTCTCCCTGACTTGCTTTCCCCTGCACTGTCTTTCGGTGGTGCCCAGAAGTCAGTTCTGTCCCCAGGCGGGGGGACAGATAGTCTTAACCAATGCCTAAAGAACCATTCACGGTTTTGTATTTAAATAAAGTTGTGGCCAAAATTATGCCAAAAACCTTAAACAAAAATTAAGAGTGCGTTGTGAGTTATTTGGGGGGTGGCTTGGGGACCTCGACACGCAAATAGGCTCCAAAGACAAGAAGAACTTTGGAACAATTCTGTCTTCACAAGAGAACAACACTAACCATTTAGAAAACTAGCAAACGTGGAGGCAACTTGAATTGTGCTTATCTAAAGGAAAAGCAATTAATGAAACCAGTAGAAAATTTGGCAAGATGAACAGTATTGGCGACAAATCTTGGAATGCTTGATTGCTTTGGTCAGAGTCCTTGGCATGCAAAACTTGGCATTTCGTGGTACAACTGAAAAGTTGTACTGTGCTAGCAATCAGGATTTTTTGAAGTTTACAGAATATTTAGCTCCTATTTCTCCTATCATGAGCACTTGACCTGAATAAATTGGTGACCAAATTTGCAAAGGAAAAGGTATGCAAACGGAGATTTGTCTGAAACTGAAACTTTTAAGACACTTAAATTTTAACATCACAATTCACAAGATTATTCAAAATATTTTGTTTGCTAAAAGATTTTATTTTGTATTTGAGAAAGAGAATCAAAAAATTGATGTATTATTTTTTTCCCCAGATTCAGGTAGGTAGCAGTGTTGGTCTGATGCAGTACACACACACACACACAATGTCCAGTAGAACCTTAGAGGCGCACTATGTTTGTTCTTGGTATAAGCTTACGTGTGCATGCACACTTTTTCAGATTCACTGAAACAGAAGTCGCCAGACCCTTATAGGGAGGGTGGGGTGGGGTTTTTCTCAGGAGGGTAGTGAGTCAATCACCCATCTCCTACTACCCTCCTGAAAACAAACCCACCCCACCTTCCATTATATATAAGGGTTGGTGGCTACTATTTCAGTGTATCTGAAGAACTGTACATGAACACAAAAGCTTATACCAAGGACAAACTTAGCTGGTCTCTAAGGTGCTACTTTCTTTTTATATTTCTTTTTTCCATAAAACATCTGTTTTTAAAAATAGAAGTTAGCAATTTTAGGGCTGGGAGGTGCCTTGCCTAGGGTGCAAAATAACCCAGCACTACCACTGCTTACACCAGACTTGAGTTCAGTCAGCTTCCACTCAACCAGCTAGGATGAGCAACCTATGCTGGTGTATGTTCAGAACAGTTCAGTACTAGCTAAGGCATCAGTTAGCTAGCTGAGCCAGAGATTCCATGTTGGTCATCCCAGTGGATTTTGCCATAGGATTTTCCCCTGGGTTAAACAGAATATTGAGAGTTCTGATTACAAATGTAGATTTTCTTCTGGTTTGGCTTGGCTTATGGGATTTAACACCCCCATAAGGTTTTGTCACATTCTATCTATTCATTGAAAAGAGCTTCTTTTTCCCAAGGGTCCTTTTTAGAGCTGCTTTGACATCTTTGTTCCTAAGGCTGTAGATAAGGGGATTTAGCATTGGAATGACAAGAGTGTAAAACACAGAGACAATTTTGCTTTGAGCTGGGAAGGACATGGCTGCAGGCTGAGCATAAATAAAGAAGACTGTCCCATATAAGATGGTCACTGCTGTTATGTGAGAGGCACAGGTAGAAAATGCTTTTCTCCTGCCCTCTGCAGATTGAATCTTGAGAATGGTGGAGAGAATGTAAGTGTAGGAGGTGAATATCACCACTGTGGTGATGGCAATGATAACGTTGGAGAAGGAGAACATCACAGCTTCGTTGAGATATGTGTATGTAGTGGCAGCGTGCATGACAGCAGGGACATCACAGAAGAAGTGGTTGATTTTGCTGAGGTTGCAGAATCGCAAATGGAAATAGACATTTGTCTGAATCACTCCGTTTGTACAACCGCAAGCATAGGAAGTGGCCACCAGACGACGGCAAGACTTCTTGGACATCTTAGTTGGATAGAGGAGTGGGTAGCAAATGGCCATGAAGCGGTCATATGCCATGACTGCTAAAAGAAACCCTTCTGTAGTAACAAAGATGGTGAAGAGCATCAACTGGGCCACACAACCCTCATAAGAGATGATGTTCTTCTCCTCAAAAAAATTCACTAGAGCTTTAGGAGCAATGGTGGAAGAATAGCAGAGGTCCAGGAAGGATAGGTTTTTGAGAAAGTAGTACATAGGGGTGTGGAGCTGAGAGTCAGCACTTATGACAGCAATCATACCACCATTCCCCATCACTGTGGTGATGTACAGCACCAGAAAAGTGATGAAAAATGTTACTTGCAGCTCTGGGAGATCTCTGAACCCCACCAGGACGAACTCAGAGGCTGTGCTGCAGTTGTCTATGATAGGTTCCTGAAAAAAATTAAAACATTTTAATGATAAACAGCAAACATCCCTTGTTAGTTGGCTCCCCGGAAACATTTGGCCAGCCACTGTTAGTAAAAAGTTCATCAAATCATTCTGATGTGGTTGAATGATATTTTCCTTTGTGCTGTCTACATTTATTTTTCTCTTTTTGACAATTTAATTTTTATGCCTTCCTTTTACATCACTATTGATATATTTCCAGCATTTAGGGAAAGAAAAAGAGAGAAAGAAGGGGGGTTCTTTTCTCATTAGAGCTTGTCATGGTGTTCTGTAGATGTTGTTGGCTGGGGCTGTTGGGAGTTTGGGAAGGGAGTGTCAGACAACATATGGAAGACACCAGTTTGGCTAGGTCTTAAATTCACTTGTCTCGCCTTAACATCTGAAGGGAGGATATGGCTCCAGCTCCCAAAAATGTCTTTCTCGATCCTTACATCTTCTCTTTCAACTCAGTGGCTAACTACACACACAAATTCAGCTTCAGTGCAGTAACTCATACTAAACATTCCCTTCCCCATCTGCCTTATGACAGCACTGCCTCCACTGTCTTAAAGCCTCCACTGTCTTAAAGCAAATTATTTCACCCACTGTCTGCCTCCACTGTCTTAAAGCAAATTATTTCACCCAGGCATCTTCTACCCAAATATTGAGCCAGCACCATGTTTAATTTATTTCCATGTTAAATTATTCGGGTTGCTTCAGTTTTATTCCTATAGGCAGCAATCCTATACACAGGCACCTGAAATTAATTTTGGTTGGACACTGTGGGGCTTCTGAGAAGACATACATAGGATTGCTCTGTTGGCCATTAGGCATAACCAGAATAAAATGCACAGTACTGCCAACATACCAGTTAGTCATTTCTTTGAACTCAGAACATCTTCTATCTCTACAACACAAATAATAGCATGATGCTCGGAACAATAAGCATTGAAAGGGTGGAAGAAAATAGGGAATCTTTATAAAGCTGTGGCCATGGTGGTAAAACTGATGTAAAGATTAAAGGGGGGGGGGTAAACCCTACATTTTTTGCAATAAAATAAAAGACTTCTTGAATTCAATGAAGCTTGCACCCAGAAAAATGGGGTTAGGTTTACAGTCTGAATTGGAAAAAAACAACAGATTTCAGAAAAGCCAAATGTCTGAATCAAACTCATTAAATAAGTCAGCAGCCCCACCTGCTTTTGCAGAGTTGTCAAAACGTGAAATGATAAAACTTACCCAAGAGGTGGATGGGGTAGGCAGAAAGTCCAACCCCATCAAGTTGTTCTGCAAGAAAGCCTCAACAATAGAAATTGCCAGAATTTATAATAAATGAAATCTTACAGACCTGAAGGTTAATTTATTCCCCACAGTGTCATAAAGTTAACTGCTTGAGAGCAATTAAACGTACATGGTGTATGTTGTAGATATATGTATATACCTACATATTATATATGTTTAATACATCATGTTTGAACAAAAGAAAGTTTAGTATCCCTATTCAGATATTATTGACTTCAGATCAATTCACATTCTGTTACAGATAGATAGATAGATAGATAGATAGATAGATATTAAAGTTAGGTGCCAGATTAAAGACTAAGCCTCAAAGGATACTGTTTTAGGCATATCCAATAAATGCATTGAACTTAGATCTGTCCTTGTCCCAGATTTTTAAGACACAATTAAATTGTTGAATTACAGGGCAATCTGACGAATTCTACTCAGAAGTAAGCCCCTATTAGTTTACTTCCCTCCCTCCCAAAGTAGTTGTATAAGGTGACTAACATTTTTCGAGCAAATGGGCACATTGCCCTCTGAGAGGCGTTCTTCTGTTGGTGCCAAGCAGCAGCCTATGAATAGAAGCAGGCCATATATATATATATATATATATATATATATATAGTGAGTGTGTTTGCAATAAAAGGGGTGGGGAAGGCAAAGGAAAATGGTTTTTAGAAACCTGCTTCTTTAGTTATATGCATATATTGACTTCACTGTGTGTCTAGGTTGGCAAACTTCCTTCAGTGTTGCATTGGATTGGTTTCCTTGATATATTTGGCATGGATTCATTTGAACTCCTTACTTGTGTTATGTGCTTTGCATGTAATTGGAGCTCTTCTTGACAAGCAGGAAAAATCCAAATTTTCCTTCAGATTGGTAGACTTATATTATAGCTGGCCAAACTAGGGGTCCTATACATTCTTATATTTGAATAAGTCCCATTGTGCTAGTAAAATTTACTTATTGAGTAGACACACAGCTAAAAACTCTGTATCAACAAAGCCTTTCCTTTTGAGTTGCCTGATCATAGCCTGTTTGACCTCCTTGTTCCTTAGGCTATAGATGATCGGATTTAACATTGGAATGACAACTGTGTAGAAAACTGACACCACTTTCCCTTGATTGGGAGAGGACATGGCCCCAGGTTGGGCATACATAAAGAAGACTGTCCCAAAGAATAAGCTTACTGCCATCAAATGGGAAGTGCTAGTTGAGAAAGCTTTGTGTCTCCCTTTGTCAGATGGTATGTGCAAGATGGTAGTAACAATGTAAATGTAAGCTACTAGGACAATTATGGCTGTGGTCACAATGATGAGACCACAGACTACAAGGAGACCATTTCATTCACAAATGTGTCTGAACAGAAGGCCATCATGACCCCTGGGGCATCACATAAGAAGTGGTTTACGTGAGTTGGGCCACAAAATGCCAAACTAAATGTAAATCCGGTTTGGGTGCAGCAGTTGACACAACCAAAGAAGTAAGAGATGCACACAAGGCACATACACCTCTTCTTGGACATAATGGTATGGTAGAGAAGTGGGCTACAGACAGCAATGAATTGGTCATATGCCATCACAAAATGTCTTAGGAAGGTTGATGAAAGAACAAATTATTTGTACCACCCTAATTTCAAGCAGAGAGTGCATTCCAGTGTGTGGGTGCCGCCTCACTAAAAGCTCTGCTCTAGGTAAGCATTCGATAAACTTCAAGGGTGTGTACTGGGGCACTAGTGAACAGTAAAAAACATGATGCATTAACCCTACAAGAAATAGGCTCCAAAGACTAGAAGAACAATGGAGCAATTCTGTCTTCACAAGAGAGCAATACTGACCATTTAGAAACTAGCAAACGTGGAGACAACTTGAATTGTGCTTATCTAAAGGAAAAGCTGGATGAATCCCTAGCCGGAATTAAGATTGCTGGAAGAAATATCAACAACCTCAGATATGCAGATGACACAACCTTGATGGCAGAAAGTGAGGAGGAATTAAAAAACCTTTTATTGAGGGTGAAAGAGGAGAGCACAAAATATGGTCTGAAGCTCAACATCAAAAAAACGAAGATCATGGCCACTGGTCCCATCACCTCCCGGCAAATAGAAGGGGAGGAAATGGAGGCAGTGAGAGACTTTACTTTCTTGGGCTCCATGATCACTGCAGATGGTGACAGCAGCCACGAAATTAAGAGACGCCTGCTTCTCGGGAGGAAAGCAATGGCAAACCTAGATAGCATTTTAAAAAGTAGAGACATCACCTTGCCAACAAAGGTCCGTATAGTAAAAGCTATGGTTTTCCCAGTAGTGATGTATGGAAGTGAGAGCTGGACCATAAAGAAGGCTGATCGCCGAAGAATTGACGCTTTTGAATTATGGTGCTGGAGGAGACTCTTGAGAGTCCCATGGACTGCAAGAAGATCAAACGCATCCATTCTTAAGGAAATCAGCCCTGAGTGCTCACTGGAAGGACAGATCGTGAAGCTGAGGCTCCAATACTTTGGCCACCTCATGAGAAGAGAAGACTCACTGGAAAAGACCCTGATGTTGGGAAAGATGGAGGGCACAAGGAGAAGAGGACGACAGAGGACGAGATGGTTAGACAGTTTTCTCGAAGCTACAAACATGAATCTGACCAAACTGCGGGTGGCAGTGGAAGACAGAAGTGCCTGGCGTGCTCTGGTCCATGGGGTCACGAAGAGTCGGACACGACTGAACGACTAAACAACAACAAAAGGAAAAGCAATTGATGAAACCGGTAGAAAATTTGGCAAGATGAACAGTATTGGCGACAAATCTTGGAATGCTTGATTGCTTTGGTCAGAGTCCCTGGCATGCAAAACTTGGTATTTCGCGGTACAACTGAAAAGTTGTACTGTGCTAGCAATCAGGATTTTTTGAAGTTTGCAGAATATTTAGCTCCTATTTCTCCTATCATGAGCACTTGACCTGAATAAATTGGTGACCAAATTTGCAAAGGAAAAGGTATGCAAACTGAGATTTGTCTGAAACTGAAACTTTTAAGAGACTTAAAATTTTAACATCACACTTCACAAGATTATTCAAAATATTTTGTTTGCTAAAAGATTTTATTTTGTATTTGAGAAAGGGAATCAAAAAATTGATGTATTATTCTTTTTCCTAGATTCAGGTAGGTAGCAGTGTTGGTCTGACGCAGTATACACACACACACACACACACAAATATATAAAATGTCCAGTAGAACCTTAGAGATGAACTAAGTTTGTTCTTGGTATAAGCTTTCGTGTGCATGCACACTTCAGATTCACTGAAGCAGAAGTCGCCAGACCCTTATATATAGTGGGAGGGTGGGGTGGAGTTTTTCTCAGGAGGGTAGTGAGTCAATCACCCATCTCCTACTACCCTCCTGAAACCCCCACCCCGACCCCACCCTTCCACTATACATAAGGGTCTGGTGACTACTGTTTCAGTGTATCTGAAGAAGTGTACATGCACACGAAAGCTTATACCAAGGACAAACTTAGCTTTTCTCTAAGGTGCTACTGGACAATTTTTTAATTTCTTTTTATATTTCTTTTTTCCATAAAACATCTGTTTTTAAAAATAGAAGTTAGCAATTTTCCGGGTGGGAGATGCCTTGCCTAGGGTGCAAAATAACCCGGCACTGCCACTGCTTACACCAGACTTGAGTTCAGTCAGCTTCCACTCAACCAGCTAGGATGAGCAACTTATGCTGGTGTATGTTCAGAACAGTTCAGTACTAGCTAAGGCATCAGTTAGCTAGCTGAGCCAGAGATTCCATGTTGGTCATCCCAGTGGATCTTCCCATAGGACTTTTCCCTGGGTTAAACAGAATATTGAGAGTTCTGATTACAAATGTAGATTTTCTTCTGGTTTGGCTTGGCTTATGGGATTTAACACCCCCATAAGGTTTTGTCAGATTTTATCTGTTCATTGAAAAGAGCCTCTTTTTCCCAAGGGTCCTTTTTAGAGCTGCTTTGACATCTTTGTTCCTAAGGCTGTAGATTAGGGGATTTAGCATTGGAATGACTAGAGTGTAAAACACAGAGACAATTTTGCTTTGAGCTGGGGAGGACATGGCTGCAGGCTGAGCATAAATAAAGAAGACTGTCCCATAAAAGATGGTCACTGCTGTTATGTGAGAGGCACAGGTAGAAAATGCTTTTCTCCTGCCCTCTGCAGATTGAATCTTGAGAATGGTGGAGAGAATGTAAGTGTAGGAGGTGAATATCACCATTGTGGTGATGGCAATGATAACGTTGCAGAGGGAGAACATCACAGCTTCATTGAGATATGTGTATGTAGTGGCAGCGTTCATGACAGCAGGGACATCACAGAAGAAGTGGTTGATTTTGCTGAGGTTGCAGAATCTCAAATGGAAAGAGACACTTGTCTGAATCACTCCGTTTGTACAACCGCAAGCATAGGAAGTGGCCACCAGACGATGGCAAGACTTCTTGGACATCTTAGTTGGATAGAGGAGTGGGTAGCAAATGGCCATGAAGCGGTCATATGCCATGACTGCTAAAAGAAACCCTTCTGTAGTAACAAAGATGGTGAAGAGCATCAACTGGGCCACACAGCCCTCATAAGAAATGATGTTCTTCTCCTCGAAAAAATTCACTAGAGCTTTAGGAGCAATGGCGGAGGAATAGCAGAGGTCCAGGAAAGACAAGTTTTTGAGAAAGTAGTACATAGGGGTGTGGAGCTGAGAGTCAGCACTTATGACAGCAATCATACCACCATTCCCCATTACTGTGGTAATGTACAGCACCAGAAAAGTGATGAAAAATGTTACTTGCAGCTCTGGGAGATCTCGGAACCCCACCAGGATGAACTCAGAGGCTGTGCTGCAGTTGTCCATGATAGGTTCCTGAAATAAATTAAAACATTTTAATGATACACAGCAAACATCCCTTGTTAGTTGGCTCCTCAGAAATATTTGGCCAGTCACTGTTAGTAATAAGTTCATCAAATCATTCTGATGTGGTTGAATTATATTTTCCTTTGTGCTGTCTACATTTATTTTTCTCTTTTTGACAATTTAATTTTTATGCCTTCCTTTTACATCACTGTTGATATATTTCCAGCATTTAGGGAAAGAAAAAGAGAGAAAGAAGGGGGGTTCTTTTCTCATTAGAGCTTGTCATGGTGTTCTGTAGATGTTGTTGGCTGGGGCTGTTGGGAGTTTGGGAAGCGAGTGTGAGACAACATATGGAAGACACCAGTTTGGCTAGGTCTTTGTCTCGCCTTAACATCTGAAGGGAGGATATGGCTCCAGCTCCCAAAAATGTCTTTCTCGATCCTTACATCTTCTCTTTCAACTCAGTGGCTAACTACACACACAAATTCAGCTTCAGTGCAGTAACTCATACTAAACATTCCCTTCCCCATCTGCCTCCACTGTCTTAAAGCAAATTATTTCACCCAGGCATCTTCTAACCAAATGTTTAATTTCTTTCCATGTTAAATTATTCGGGTTGCTTCAGTTTTATTCCTATAGGCAGCAATCCTATACACAGGCACCTGAAATTAATTTTGGTTGGACACTGTGGGGCTTACTTCTGAGAAGACATGCATAGGATGCTCTGTTGGCCATTAGGCATAACCAGAATAAAATGCACGGTACTGCCATCATACCAGTTAGTCATTTCTTTGAACTCAGAACATCTTCTATCTCTACAACACAAATAATAGCATGATGCTCGGAACAATTAGCATTGAAAGGGTGGAAGAAAATAGGGAATCTTTATAAAGCCGTGGCCATGGTGGTAAAACTGATGTAAAGATTAAAGGGGGAGGGGGTAAACCCTACATTTTTTGCAATAAAATAAAAGACTTCTTGAATTCAATGAAGTTTGCACCCTGGTAAATGGGGTTAGGTTTACAGTCTGAAGTGGAAAAAACAACAGATTTCAGAAAAGCCAAAGGTCTGCATCAAACTCATTAAATAAGTCAGCAGCCCCACCTGCTTTTGCAGAGTTGTCAAAACGTGAAATGATAAACCTTACCCAAGAGGTGGATGGGGTAGGCAGAAAGTCCAACCCCATCAAGTTGTTCTGCAAGAAAGCCTCAACAATAGAAATTGCCAGAATTTATAATAAATGAAATCTTACAGACCTGAAGGTTAATTTATTCCCCACAGTGTCATAAAGTTAACTGCTTGAGAGCAATTAAACGTACATGGTGTATGTTGTAGATATATGTATATACCTACATATTATATATGTTTAATGCATCATGTTTGAACAAAAGAAATTTTAGTATCCCTATTCAGATATTATTGACTTCAGATCAATTCACATTCTGTTACAGATAGATAGATAGATAGATAGATAGATATTAAAGTTAGGTGCCAGATTAAAGACTAAGCCTCAAAGGATACTGTTTTAGGCATATCCAATAAATGCACTGAACTTAGATCTTTCCTTGTCCCAGATTTTTTTTTTTTTATAAATATTTTATTCGATTTTGCATAAAAGACGACAAAGCAAAACAAAAGCAACAAACAATACACCAAAGACATACAGAATTACACAAACATAACATACTACAAACAACAGAAATAAAAGCAATCTTATCTTCATATTGATCTTGCATTAACTTGTTTCTCTTACTTCCCCGAGTCTCCCTTCCCTGTATTCCAATTCATACAATTAAACAACAAATCCCTTCCCTCTGTCATAATTAACCTCCTTTCTGATTTGAATGTCTTAATATAGCTTATTCAATGCTTAGAACTTAAGATGTTGGGTCTTCTGATCCTTAAAATTTTACTCCAATAACCTTATACATTCAATCTGATGTTATTTTAACATTCATTAATCTTGTAGTGTTTCAGTAAATAGTCTTTAAATTTCTTCCAATCTTCCTCCACCGTCTCTTCACCCTGGTCTCTGATTCTGCCAGTCATTTCTGCGGATTCCATATAGTCCATGACTTTCATCTGCCATTCCTCCAGTGTGGGTAATTCTTGTGTCTTCCAATACTTTGCAATAAGTATTCTTGCTGCTGTTGTGGCGTACATAAAAAATATCCTGTCTTTCATACGTACCTCTTGATTGACCATGCCCAGGAGAAAGGCCTCCGGTTTCTTCGGGAATGTGTATTTAAATACTTTCTTCAGTTCATTATAGATCATCTCCCAAAAGGTCTTAATCCTTGGGCATGTCCACCAGAGGTGAAAAAAGGTACCTTCAGTTTCTTTACATTTCCAACATTTGTTATCGGGCATATGATAAATTTTTGCTAGTTTGACTGGTGTTATGTACCATCTGTATATCATTTTCATAATATTTTCTCTTAGGGCATTACATGCCGTAAACTTTAGCCCAGTGGTCCATAACCGTTCCCAGTCGGCTAGCATTATGTTGTGACCCACATCTTGTGCCCATTTAATCATTACTGATTTCACTTCCTCATCCTGTGTATTCCATTTCAGCAGCAGATTATACATTCTTGACAATATCTTAGTTTTGGGTTCTAGCAATTCTGTTTCCAATTTTGATTTTTCCATCTGGAAGCCAATTTTTCTATCCAATTTATATGCCTCCATTATCTGATGATAATGGAGCCAATCACGGACTTTACTTTTTAATTTGTCAAAACTCTGCAGTTTCAATTTATCTCCATCTTGTTCTAGTATCTCCCAATATTTTGGCCAATTGGCCTCCATATTGAGTTTTTTGACTGCTTTTGCTTCCATCGGAGATAACCACCTTGGAGTCTTGTTTTCAAAGAAATCCTTATATCTAATCCATACATTAAACAATGCTTTCCTGACAATGTGAATCTTAAACATTCTGTGAACTTTAACCTTATCATACCATAAGTAAGCATGCCACCCAAACGCATTATTGAATCCTTCTAAATCCAGTATATCTGTATTTTCAAGTAGTAGCCATTCTTTCAGCCAGCAAAAAGCTGCTGCTTCATAGTAAAGTTTCAAGTCTGGCAGGGCAAAGCCTCCTCTTTCCTTTGCATCTGTTAGTATTTTAAATTTTATTCTTGGCTTTTTACCCTGCCAGACAAATCTGGATATATCTTTCTGCCACTTCTTGAAACAGTCCATTTTATCAATAATCTGCAGTGTCTGGAACAAAAATAACATTTTTGGCAATACATTCATCTTTATCACAGCAATACGACCTAACAGTGAGAGTTTTAGATTAGACCATATATCTAGATCTTTTTTTATCTCCATCCAACATTTTTCGTAGTTATCCTTATATAAGTTCCCATTTTTTGAAGTCATAATAATTCCCAGATATTTCACTTTTTTCACCACTGTCAAACCTGTCTCATTCTGAAACCTTTCTTTCTCTTTTTCTGTTAGATTCTTTGTCAAAACCTTAGTTTTTGTTTTGTTGAGTTTAAAACCTGCTAATCGACCAAACTCTTGAATCAGTTCTAAAACCCTCTTCACACTGGACTCTGGCTCCTGCAATGTCAAAACCAAGTCATCTGCAAATGCTCTTAATTTAAATTGTTTAACTCCGACCTGTATCCCTCTTACCATCTGGTCCTTTCTAATCATATTCAGCAACACCTCCAGGACCGATATAAAAAGCAGAGGGGAAATAGGACAACCTTGTCGTGTTCCTTTTTCTATTCTGAACTCTTCAGTCAAAACATTGTTAACAATTAATTTTGCTTTTTGTTCAGAATAGATTGCACCTATACCATTTTCGAACTCTTGGCCTACCCCCATACTATGGAGATTCTTTTTCATAAAACCCCAAGAAATGTTATCAAAGGCTTTCTCCGCGTCCACAAATACCAAAGCTGCTTTTGTGTTTATTCTTTCCTGTAAAAGTTCCAAAATGTCAATTATATTCCTTACATTATCAGATAGGTGCCTTCCTGGGAGAAAGCCTGCTTGGTCCTTGTGAATCTCCTCCACTAAAACCCTCTTTAATCTTCTAGCCAAAATGTCAGCAAAAATTTTATAATCCACATTAAGTAATGATATAGGCCGATAGTTCTTAAGTTGGTGTTTTTCCGATTCTGTCTTTGGTATGAGAGTCACAAAAGCTTCTTTCCACGTTTCTGGTGTCCTTTTCCCCTGTAATATGTCATTACATATATCCTTCAAGGGTTGAATTAGCCAGTCTTTCATTGATTTATAATATCTTGCCGTCAACCCATCAGGTCCTGGGGACTTGCCAAGTTTCATATTTTGGATGGCGCTCTCTACCTCTTGTTCTGTTATCCTGCAGCTCAATTTAAATTTACTTTCTTGAGATATTTCCGGTAGCCCATTTTCTTTCAAGAATTCCTCCATATCTGCTTCCTTCTGTGGTTGTTGTGAATAAAGCTGTTTAAAGTATCTATGAAAGGCACTCCTAATTTCCACTGGGTTCTGAATAATTCTTCCTTCCTCTTCTAAATTTGTTATTGTATTCATTTTCTGTCTCTTCTTTATTTGCCATGCCAATAACTTTCCACATTTGTTTGCTGATTCGAAAGTTCTTTGTCTCATTTGTCTGACCTTCCATTCAATCTCTTGATTTATCATTTGCATGTATTGTACTTGATATAACTTTATCTCTCTCAAGATTTGTTGTGATTTTGGATTTGATCTCAGTCTTTTTTCACCTTCCTTAATCTTTTCCAATATCTTTTCTCTTTTTTCCTGTTGTAATCTCTTCTTGAGTGCATTCTGTTGTATCAAAAATCCTCTCATAACAGCTTTACTTGCGTCCCATACAGTTCTTTTTTCCACCGTAGTGTTTAAATTTATCTCAAACCAGTCTTTCAGAGTTTTCTGGGCCTTCTTGGTTATTTCCTCATCTGTAAACAGAGAGTCATTCATCCTCCATCTGAAAGAACCAGTTGGTTGTAAGTTCATTACCATCTTTACAGCATTATGGTCGGAGTAAGTCTTTGGGCAGATTTCTACTTTTTTTGTCTTTGGTGCCAGTCCTCTTGTGATCCAGATTTGGTCAATTCTTGTCCATGTCTTTTTGGCTTCAGAAAAGAAGGTTCCTTCTCTTTCTAAAGGATTTTTGGTTCTCCAGATATCCACCAAGTCCAGGTTATCAGTCAGTTCAAAAAAGGTTTTCGGTAGTCTCCCATCTTTGGTGACTACCTGCCGTTGTGCCTTGTCCATATTTGTAGAAACAACTCCATTCATATCTCCCATCAAGATCACATTGTACTCCAGATAGTCCATCAATGTCTCATGCAACTTTTTGAAAAATTCCGATTTTCCTTTGTTCGGTGCGTATACGCCAACAATCAGATATTTCTGTCCATGGTGTTGAATTTCAATTGCCAAATATCTTCCTTGTTCATCTTTAAAAATTAATTTTGGTGCTAGGCTCTCTTTTGCATATACCACCACTCCTCTTTTTTTAACTTTGTCCGATGAAATAAACTCTTGACCTAGTCTTTTATTAATTAGAATTTTTCTATGGAGCCTAGTTACATGTGTTTCCTGTAAACAAATCAAGTCTAATTGTTCTTTTTTTAAAATGTGAAAAATTGATTTTCTCTTAGAAACCACGTTTAGACCGTTGCAGTTCCAGCTTAATAGTTGCAGAGACATCTTGAAATTAGTCTGCTATATTCCTCCAGTAGCTCCCAATGTGTCTTCTTTCTCTTCTGGTCCCGGTTTTGTCGTCTTGTCCAAATCCAAGATTGCTTTAGCTATATCTCTCCTTTTTCTCTCTTGTGTATCGGACGGGTCTTGGTCTTTAAAGGATTCCTTCTGTACGTCCTCCTCGTAGTCCTTTAAAAATCTGTCTTTATCTTCCACTGATTTTATTTTTATTTTCCTTCCTTTTATACTAAACGAAAGCCCTTCAGGGAACTCCCACCTAAAGATGATGTTGTTCTTTCTCAGCTGTGTGACCAAGTCTCTGTAGCTAGATCTGAGGTCTAAGAGATGTTTGGGAATGTCCCTGAACAATTCCATTCTTGATTCACCAACTTCCAAAGGCCTTTGGAAATGTAGTCCCAAAATTTTATCTCTCTCCTCTTTAGATCCAAAGGTGACCAAACAATCTCTTGTCTTGATTCTCCTGCTTGTTTTACCCAGTCGGAAAGCACTTACTATTTTAATTTCTTCTTTATCCAGATCCAGTTTCCAGAAATCTGCAAATTCCTGTGCAAGAAATTCCTTAAGACCTTCTTTCTCAATTTCTGGCAAGGATCTGATCCTGAGATTCATTTGTTTATCTTTTAATTCAAGCATGGAAAATCTTGTTCTATAGTCCTCAAGTTGCCTGTTGATCAGTGGTATTTTTTCTTCTGTGGCCTCTGCAGCTGCTTTAGCTTCTTCTGCAATTTTCCTTGTTTTTGATGATTCCTGCAATAATTGCTGAATTAAATTCGTATTTTGTTTAATACAAGCTGTATTTTGATCTATTTTAGAAGATGTCTCTGACACCTTTTTGTTTGTTTCTGCAACCTCCTCTGTCAATTTATTTAATGATTCTTGAATTTTTGCAAATCCTGAATTAAAAAGGTCCTCAGTTGAAGACATAGCTTTTGGTTTAGGTTGTACAGATGCACCTCCAATTGGGTCTGGTATAGAGGCTCTTCTTCCTGAGTAAAAGGTTTTCCCAGATCTTGTAGTCTTCTCCTGCAGCTGGTCTAGTTTTCCCTTATCACTTGCCATACCACACCAACTTATTTCAAGGTCACTCCCAGCTGAGGCTAGCTGTCAGACTTGAAGTCAAAACAGTGGAAAGTCCCCAGTCACTTTCCCAGCTGCAGCAAGCTGTCAGATTTTAAAACCAAACAGTGGAAAATTCCCAGTTGCTTTCTGTTTCTTTGTATCAGTCTTTGTAACAGTCCTTATGTCCACCAGGGGGATACAATAGTCCCTGGGAACAATGTCTCCCGTCTTCTCCTTCTCCTTCTCAGCAACTTTGCAGCTAATTCCTCCCAGTAACAAGACTTAAACAGTCACAGCTTTTAACAGTATAATCCAGTTTGCAGAGCTTAAAATCTCAGAGTCTCTCTCTGCAGTCCCTCCTTTACCCTGTATTTTCAGATTGACGGATCAGAGCCGGGCACGCCGGGCGGTGGTTCCCCCACAGTCAGCTCTTTCTTACGCAGGCAATATAGTTTCCAGTCCTCCCCCCCCCTTTCCCTGCCACTTAGAGGGGGAAAAATCCTTATCAAAACGCCAGATTCCGTTTCTTCAAAAGCACTTTTAAAGGTTTGGCATGCAAAAGTCTTTGTTTCCAGCTATATACAGAGCGGAAGGCTGACTTCCTGGTTAAACCTTACCGCTTCGGTTCTAATTTAGCTTGCTTTTTTAACTTTGCCAAATCCAAAAGTTCCTTAATTTGTTTCTTTTCCTTTTAAAATTTGTAATTCTCCTACTCACGGAAAGTTCTTTTATAATCCAATTTGTCCCAAGAAGAAGTTGAGCGCTCCTCCGATCACGGCTGCGCGACGTCTCTCCGAAAAAGAAGCGATTGACTCTCAGCACCGCGTTACCCCCTCCACACTCCGGAGCTCTTCCTGAGCCCCAGAAACGTTTTAGGGGATCGCTGTTGGTGCCCGCCGAGTCCCACGGACGTAGGCTTCCTCCGCCTACGTTTTCAGGGGTTCACCACGTCGCCGTAGCTGTAGAACCCTGTTTTTTTCGGAGCTCCCCCTCCGGTGCTCAGCAGGGGGCCGCCATGATCGCTGGCGCTCAACCCGGAAGCTTGTCCCAGATTTTTAAGACACAATTAAATTGTTGAATTACAGGGCAATCTGAGGAATTCTACTCAGAAGTAAGCCCCTATTAGTTTACTTCCCTCCCTCCGAAAGTAGTAGTATAAGGTGACTAACATTTTTCAAGGAAATGGGCACATTGCCCTCTGAGAGGCGTTCTTCTGTTGGTGCCAAGCAGCAGCCTATGAATAGAAGCAGGCCACAACAGCATTTATTTATTTATTTATTTATTTATTTATTTATTTATTTTTAGTGAGTGTGTTTGCAACAAAAGGGGTGGGGAAGGCAAAGGAAAATGGTTTTTAGAAACCTGCTTCTTTAGTTATATGCATATATTGACTTCACTGTGTGTCTAGGTTGGCAAACTTTCTTGAGTGTTGCATTGGATTGGTTTCCTTGATATATTTGGCATGGATTCATTTGAACTCCTTTCTTGTGTCATGTGCTTTGCATGTAATTGGAGCTCTTCTTGACAAGCAGGAAAAATCCAAATTTTCCTTCAGATTGGTAGACTTATAACATAGCGGGCCAAACTAGGGATCCTATACATTCTTACATTGGAATAAGTCCCATTGTGCTCAGTAAAATTTACTTATTGAGTAGACACACAGCGAAAACTCTGTATCAACAGACAAAGCCTTTCCTTTTGAGTTGCCTGATCAGAGCCTGTTTGACCTCCTTGTTCCTTAGGCTATAGATGATCGGATTTAACATTGGAATGACAACTGTGTAGAAAACTGACACCACTTTCCCTTGATTGGGAGAGGACATGGCCCCAGGTTGGGCATACATAAAGAAGACTGTCCCAAAGAATAAGCTTACTGCCATCAAATGGGAAGTGCAAGTTGAGAAAGCTTTGTGTCTCCCTTTGCCAGATGGTATGTGCAAGATGGTAGTAACAATGTAAATGTAAGATACTAGGACAATTATGGCTGTGGTCACAATGATGAGACCACAGACTACAAGGAGCACCATTTCATTCACAAATGTGTCTGAACAGGAGGCCTTCATGACCGCTGGGACATCACAAAAGAAGTGGTTTACGCGAGTTGGGCCACAAAATGCCAAACTAAATGTAAATCCGGTTTGGGTGCAGCAGTTGACACAACCAAAGAAGTAAGAGATGCACACAAGGCACATACACCTCTTCTTGGACATAATGGTATGGTAGAGAAGTGGGCTACAGACAGCAATGAATCGGTCATATGCCATCACAGCCAGGAAAAAGGCCTCTGTGGTTCCAAAGAGAGAGAAGAAGAACATCTGGGTTGCACATCCATTGTAGGAAATGGCCATGTCCCCTGTTGCAAAGCTCACCATGGCTTTGGGAGTGATGACTGAAGAGTAGCAAATATCCAAGAAGGACAGGTTCTTTAGAAAGTAGTACATAGGAGTATGGAGTTTGGAATCGGAACTGGTGATTAAGATCATACCAGCATTTCCCACCAGAGTGATGGTGTACATCAGCAAAAAAAGCAATAAGAAAACTATTTGCATTTGTGGCTGACCCTTAAAGCTCACCAATACAAATTCAGTGACCTCAGTATGGTTTCTCATAGCTTAGTTATGACAAGGTGGAAAGTCAGAGGAAAGTATTTGTATTTGCAAACTTCAGAAATGAGTGCTTGAGTATGCAATCCTCACAGTGTGGATGCCAAAGGCATAGGAGCACTCTACTGCTACTTTGCATCAGAAATATAGCTGCTTTGTAAAATTATAGTAACAGAAACCTGAATGGGAATACAAAGGAAGAGAGGGAGAGAGAGAGAGATTACACAACAGTGGTTCCTAAAGTAGGTAGTAGTACTGCCCCTTGTGGGACATTCCCTATATTAGCACTAAAAGCCAAGGGGTGACAGGTAGATGCTGGAGGCGTAAATGACAATCAAACTTTGAAAAGGTGATAGCACTGGATCAAGTTGAATAATGTTGTTGAATTAATTAAACTAAATAGTTTTAATTTTTTTTGTTTTTTTAAAAAAGAAAGCAAGAAAAGTGACTTAAAGAGACTGCATCATTGGGCTAACAACAACAAATACACACCAGTCTTAACTGGATTTTGCATAAATGTGAAATTAATTGTTACTGTGTTGGTTTTATTATGTTATCATCTTCTTTAATGGTTCATGGAAACCACAGTTCTGAAAGATGATTTTCGTTCGGTAGCATAGGGTAGGGTGTACTGGGGATGAGTTTATGGAACCAATAAGGCAGTGGCCCAAAATCATTTAGGAACCACTGGATTGCATCTTACTGACATTTCAGTGAAGCCTAAGTACCTCAGAACAAACGAGGTGGAAGGAATTCTCATAACCAGTATTGATTCATGATTAAGCAATTGCAATAATCAACAAAGCTCTGCAATCCAGAAACTATTAGGAGTTTTTAAGTTCTAAAGACATCAATAAAGGTAAATAATGAAATGATGATAATGATGATTAATCCAGAAATGTCATACAGCTGATTGGAAAACTTCCATCACTGGAATGGGGAGTGAATAATTTTTCAATGATTTTTCTGCTCTCCTGTAGCCTCTTGTGCTACTATATCTACCTGATGCTCTGGAACATATTTACTAGTCTGTGGGCTGCAGGGAGAGGGAAGAATCACAAAAAATATCATTGCTTCCCATTCCGTTGATGGATGTCTTATAGCCAGTTGAGTCACACCATTGGATTAATTAATCATCAGGATAAATACAGTGTCTAATGGTGGTTCTGAGTCTTAGTACAAACTAAAACAAAGATAATGCCCTGCAAATGACTAGCCAGAAAATGAAAAGTTTAAGATGTATCAGTACAATAAACATCCATGGAAACCCCTGCTGATTGCCTGATATTAAAACGTATATGAGGACTTTAATAATTGAGTTAGAACATTGGTTCATGTAACTCAGTATTGTCTACACTCCAGGGTTTGGGGCAAGGGTTATTCTCAGGCCTATGAGGAGATGCTGGTGATAGCCTAGGCATGCTTTACCACTGAACCACTGTGGCAACATGAGAGACTGTCTTGTGAAGAAGAAATGTGAGGGGTGAAAAAATGTATGCATGTATTATTAGTTAAGAAAAACAGATTACGCTATATGTAAAAATGAATAAATCTGAGGTTTTCTTATTGATCTTGGCTCACCACCATCATCAAAATTCTCCAATTCCTTATGTACAACTCTTACCTTGTCAAGTTTGTTGTTGTTTCACCTTGCTTTGATATTTCTTACAATATGACATGTTTCTGATTACATTACAAGGTCAAGCTGATTTGCAATTACGGTACTTCCTTTCAAGTGTGAAAATGTCCACTTAGTTGCAGAGATAAGCAACCTACTGCCTGAAAATCTGGTCCTTCTAAGGAAACAACCATTCAAAGTTTTTCCTATAGCGTGGCAGCATTTTATGGTGTCCCAGTAACCTGCATCTTAAATATTTTGGATCATTGTGTGAGTGAGCATAAGAAAGATCTTTATTTTTCTATGTTCCTAGACAGAATATCATACAAAATATTGACTACCCCTAGATGCAGACAGTATTGTCAATTCTCGCAATATGCAAATCTTTTCAATGTGCTTCATTTTTACTATTATTATTTTTTTGTAAAATGAAAAAAGAGACCTATTCTCCCCCAAAGAAGAGCTCATTATAGAGTCATTATATAGGTTGAGTATTTATAGAGTCATTATGTAAGAGCCTGGCGTGCTCTGGTCCATGGGGTCATGAAGAGTTGGACACGACTAAATGACTAAACAACAACATGTAAGTTGATGTGGCTCTGTGGCAGATAAAGCATTGAGTTCAGCACATGCATACAACCCAAAACTCATGAAAGCCGTACACCCCATAGGGCTCCTTTCTTCTTATTCATACAATATGAAAAGGAGAGAAGGAACAACTCAAGTGGTATCTCAGTGGATTAGTGAGTCATCATTGGGGATGTGTCTGTGAAAAAAATATTGTGTTTGAGTTACCAGAGAGTAGTTCCAAAGTTTAACTGTATTTCATACATGAAACCAATGACTTGATTATTATCAAGTCATAGCTGCATATACACGTTTCTTATGGCAGTCAGTTGGTTTTTGGTATTTTCTACCCACTGTGATCCCCAGTAGTTCTTATTCATTTTTAAAGAAGATACATTAATCAGGAGCAGAACAAGGAATTTTCCATACTGCTAATAATTCCCTTATCAAATATCTAGTTTCTGCTCAAGGCTAATATCAGACTGTTTTTCAAGATCGGGGCGGGGGTGGGGGGACACACCATCTGGAGAAACAAACAAATGTGATTACTAGAAACATGGTGTGGTAGACTTTTGTCTACTTCCCAGATGTCATGTACCTTTGAACTGGAGTTGAGGGTTCTCTCCAAGTCCTCATATCATTTCCTTTCACAGCTCTGATGTACATGCAGGGCTTTCAGCAACTATCATTTTTATTACCTCATGTAGAGTGTGGGCACTCGCATTCTGCTTGAAGGACAGACAAATTATCCTCATGTACAGTGCAGGTTCCAAGTACACAATTTGTTGCCTTTATCTTATAAATAACTTACACTATGTATTGTTCCAAAACATGACTGTGAATGTGGTTAAGAAGTGCATTTCATCCCTAGAAAATATAATGGCTACTACTCTTTCTCTTCAACAGCCTCCGTAATAGCTAATGAAAAAAATAAATATGAAAACATGCAGTTATATGCTTTTTAAAAAGCCAGCTTGCATTACGTATTTTCCTTTTAGCAGATGTGGAGATATGTCAGAAATTACTTATGCAAAGATGATCCAAACCCTTCTTCAAAGGGTTCACCATCTCTCATCCAATAACATCAAAAGTTTCAGAATAAAAAGAATAAAAAATGTGGATGTACCTTATTTTAAAACATTGCAGCTCCTAGCTATGGAGCAGAAATTTAAAATAGGAAATGCTAAATTTGTGTAACACAAAATAATTATCAGTTTCAACTGTCTAATTTTAGAAAATCTATTCATATGCATGCTACAACATTACTATGGTTAGTTATGCTGGTTATATCATCAAGAATCATCTCTCACCTCCGTTAATCCAAGCATGGTGTACAAACTGTACATTTGCATGACTCAGAAACCTCTTTACTCCAAAGCCGTGCACCTTATTATGATAGTTAAATCAAGATCTTCAGGGATTTTGCCTTCTCCCACTGAAATACATGAATGTATCTATAAATGTATTTAAAGTGGGGAGAACTTACCTCAGTGGGATTGTGTTCTTGTTTCTTGTAATAGTTTTCTCTCTTTAAGTAAATGGTGCTCACTTCAGACTCAGTCCCCAGAGTGTTACTATGTTCGGAAATGCAGAGCAGATGTAACATTTTCTAAGTGTAAATTAAACATCTGCATAACAGTGAGGGGTTTTGCAGTGTGCTGGCTATAGATTTGCTATACAGATAAATTAACAACAAGGAAGTTTATACATGTAGATTAAATTTGTTGCACATTTTAAGATACTGGTTTTTGAAAGCATTCACAAGAAAACAAAACTTGTCATTTGGGTCAAACTCCTAGATATAACTAGTTCTGTGCTGAAATCTGTTGGCCAGAATTTCCACAAAACTTTTTCTTCTTTCTTGTCTGTGAAAGTGCCAAATTTTGAAGGAGCATAAGGTGCCACTGAAATTTGAGACTCCAAGGTCTGCCACTACTCTAGTCCTCTTTTAAAGTCATCCATATTGCTGGCCATTATTGCATGTTGTGGGTCCAAATTCCATAGTTGTTTTTCTTCAGAGTGGACAAATCATTTTTATTGATTTTCCAAATTTTATCAAATGAGCCACAAATTAAGACAAATTCAAAACAATTTCCCCCCAAATTCCACAGTTTAACTGTGCACAGTTGATGTGTGAGAGTATAAGGCAAAGTCCATAGAAAACATGTTGAGATAAAAACAGGACTGGATTTAGGTTCAAATTCAAATTCAAAATCCTTTATTAGGCATAGCACACCGCACATTAACATACAAACGTCATATATAGACTGTATAAAATACGGGCTCAGCGAACACAATTTATCCCAGTCCTAATCTTAACTCCAAAAAATAGATCGATGTACATAGATAGTATAATACAACACAGCAACATCACCTACCATTAAAAACCACTAAGTCTCTTTATCATGGGCCATTCTTTCTTCATTGACAGCACTCAAAAATTCAGCCACCACCAAAGTAACTTGATCATCGCTGTCTGCCAGCAGGTCCTGAACAGTTGGTTGTGTAACAATCTGTCTGTTAAATTTTAGGGCCTCAAACAATTGTCCTCTGGCATAACTGCCAAAATCACAGGAAAAAAATATATGCTCTAGAGTACAGTGGTGCCTCGCAAGATGAAAAGAATCCGTTCCGCAAGTCTCTTCGTCTAGCGGTTTTTTCGTCTTGCAAAGCAACCTCATTAGCGGATTAGCGGATTAGCGCTATTAGCGGTTTAGCGGCTATTAGTGGCTATTAAAATCTTAAGGGATTAGCAGATTAGCTGCTAAAAGGCTATTAGCAGCTTAGTGCCTTAGAAAAAGGGGGTGGGGAGCGAAAAAAAATCGCAGGAACTCGCAAGACATTTTCGTCTTGTGAAGCAAGCCCATAGGAAATTCGTTTTGCGAAGCACCTCCAAAACGGAAAACCCTTTCGTCTAGCGGGTTTTCCGTCTTGTGAGGCATTCGTCTTGTGGGACACCACTGTATCGGGTTCCTGCCTTCCGCATCTGCAGAGACGCTCTGATTCTGGGATAGCTAAGTATCTTCCTCTCACTACCACCGAGGGAAACATGTTAAATCTGGCCAACATAAACAGCCTACACGATTCATGTTTCTTCAGATTTGGATTTAGGTTTAATGAGGCCCTAAGTTACTGAAGGTAATGAGGCCCTTTATATGTCCAGCTCTGTCAACAACAAATTGTTTTTGTTCTTTGTGTTGAATATATGCTATATCGTAATTTATGGAGCTAATAGGTATCTAAGGTCATTTGCACATGTTGTCATGCAACCAGTCCATGCAGAATGTAGGCACCTTATATATAGAAATGAGCAAACCAGTGATATTTTAGGGAGGAGGCTAGCAGGTGGAGTCACCAGCAGCACCAATTTTGAGCAAGAGTGTGTCCATTGGTGGCAATATCTCATCTGAAATTGGCATGATCTTGCCCCAATTGGCGCTGATAGCAGTGCTGCTTCTCTGCCAGCAGTGGATATAGCAGGGCTCGCAGTAGCAGCAGCAGCAGCAGCAGCAGCAGCAGGCGGTCGGGTTGGCAAGAGCAACAGGGCAAAGCAGCACTTCCCATTTTGCCTCAAGTGGAGAAACTGAGCGTTGTGCACTGCCAACCATAATATAGCTGTGTGTTTACTGGATGAAAGCGAACCTTTTAAACAGTCTTCCCAAGGCATCTTTGACCTCCTTGTTCCTCAAGCTGTAGATTAATGGGTTCAACATTGGGATGACAATAGTGTAGAAGACAGATACCACTTTACCTTGGTTCGGAGAAGCGAGAGCTCCAGGTTGGCCGTACATAAAGAAAGCTGTCCCAAAGAACAAGACTACAGCCATGATATGAGAAGTACAGGTTGAGAAAGCCTTGTGTCTCCCCTCCACCGAAGGTATGCGCAGGATTGTGGCTACTATGTAGCCGTAGGAGATTAGGACAGTTGTGGAGGTGATAATAATGATAAATCCACACATCCCCAAAAGCACCATTTCATTTACAAAAGTGTCTGAGCAAGAGGCCTTCATGACTGCTGGGACATCACAAAAGAACTGGTTGATCTCCCCTGGCTCACAGTAGGACAAGCTGAATGAAAGGCTTGTTTGTGTGCAACAGTTGATAAAGCCAAAACAGTAGGAAATGGCCACCAGAAGGGTGCAGGTCTTCTTGGACATGGTGACATTGTAAAGCAGCGGATTGCAGATGGCAGTGAACCGATCATACGCCATCACAGCAAGGAAGAAACATTCGGTGGTCCCAAAGAGAGAGAAGAAAAACATTTGAATGGCACACTCATTGTAGGAAATGGCCTTGTTTCCAGTAGCAAAACTCAGCATGGCTTTGGGAGTGATGACTGAAGAGTAGCAGACATCCAAAAAGGATAAGTTTTTCAGGAAAAAATACATAGGACTTTGCAGTTGGCCATCAGTAGTGATGATGGTTATCATTCCAATATTTCCTATTAAGGTAATGACATATAACAGCAGGAACAGAATAGAGAGAGCCAGCTGTAGTTCTAGATTGCCTTGGAAACCTGCTAAGATGAATTGTGTAACCATTGTGTGGTTTTCCATTTTCTTTTCTTGACCATAAAGAACATGGGTTGTAATTATGATGGGGGCTTTAAAGCAGAATCGTGCCTTCTGTCTCCATTGCTGTCTATGTCATATGATAAAATATTATTGGATATCCACAGTTAACAGCAACATTATCCATTTCCCACATCATTTTATTTCTCTCTCTTTAAAATAAGAACCGATGAATACAGTGCAAAGTTTGTCTTTCTTGAAATTATTTCAATTCTGGAAGACAAATGTAAGTGTGAACAGATTTTTGCAAGAGATGGTGTTGTGGGCTCCTTAAAATATCAAATAAACAACATCTACAATGCAGCAACAACTATAATAACAATATATCTGTTTTCACCTAATATTGATTGCTCTGTTATTTATTCTGCAAGTAAGTTTTCAATGTGTGTAATTTTTCTACACTGCCTTGGGAAAGATGGTATCTACACTATATCGAAATTCATTCATTGTGAAGCAACAGATCCAAGCTTGCCACAAAATGTACACTTGACAAAATATCAAGCTCTTGCATGATACATGCATCTGCTGTACATGGCCAAGCTGCGACCTCATTAATCTTGCACTTAACTGAGGTCTTTCAAATGTATTATACCATCATTCTAAAATGGGCTTCATAATATTTTCCTAAATCAGACTGTCAGAGCTGTTACCTTGCCTTTCCCAGTGAAAATGAATTGGTGGGCATTTTTACTGGTTTAGGAAATTGGTCCCCAACTCCCCATATTAATAGAATAGTGTGGTGCTTCACTTGCTGTGCTGTATTATTCCAACTGCAAGCCAGGGATAACATGATTGAGTCCTCTCTTGCCTGTGATTGATAGCTCTTGTTCATCTGATTTGACTACAACAGGTCCCAGGTTCAGCATCTCCAGAAAGGGCTAAGTATGACAGCTACCTGAGATCCTGGACATCTGCTGCCAGTTATCTTTAGCCTTTTCAGACTCAGGACCCACTTTTAACTGAAACATGCATTTGGGTACCCATCTCTTCATATGTTACCTTACAACTACATGGTGGTAGTGCTCCTGGATCAGGTCATGACTGAGTAGTAGGTCCTGACCAGTTGAAGATCAGTGGGTAGACAATACTGAGCTAGATAGATTAGTTGTGTGAGTGAGCATAAGAAAGATCTTTATTTTTCTATGTTCCTAGACAGAGCATCATACAAAATATTGACTACCCCTAGATGCAGACAGTATTGTCAATGCTCGCAATATGCAAATATTTTCAATGTGCTATATTTTTACTATTTTTTTTTTGTAAAATGAAAAAAGAGACCTATTCTCCCCCAAAGAGGAGCTCATTATAGAATCATTATGTTAGTTAATGTGGCTCTGTGGCAGACAAAGCATTGAGTTCAGCACATGCATACAACCCAAAACCATGAAAGCCGTACACCCCATAGGGCTCCTTTCTTCTTATTCATACAATATGAAAAGGAGAGAAGGAACAACTTAAGCAGTATCTCAGTGGATTAGTGAGTCATCATTGGGGATGTGTCTGTGGAAAAATATAGTGTTTGAATTACCAGAGAGTAGTTCCAAAGTTTAAATGTATTTCATACATGCAACCAATGACTTGATTAATATCAAGTCTTAGCTACATATACACATTTCTTATGGTAGTCAGTTGGTTTTTGGCATTTTCTACACACTGTGATCCCCAGTGGTTCTTCTCCAGTTTTAAATAAGATACATTGACCAGGAGAAGAACAAGGAAATTTCCATCCTGCTAATAATTCTTTTCTCAAAATTACAGTTTCTGCTCAAGGCTAATATCAGACTGTTTTTCAAGATCGGGGTGGGGGTGGGGGGACACACCATCTGGAGAAACAAGCAAATGTGACTACTAGAAGCATGGTGTGGTAGACTTTTGTCTACTTCCCAGATGCCATGTACCTTTGAACTGGAGCTGAGGGTTCTCTCCAAGTCCACATATCATTTCCTTTCACAGCTCTGATGCACATGCAGGGCCTTTAGCAACTATCATTTTTATTACCCCATGTGGAGTGTGGGCATTCACATTCTGCTTGAAGGACTGACAAATGATACTCATGTACAGTGCAGGTTCCAAGTACACAATTTGTTGCATTTATCTTATAAATTACTCTATGTATTGTTCCAAAACATGACTGTGAATGTAGTTAAGAAGTGCATTTCATGCCTAGAAAATATAATGGCTACTACTCTTTCTCTTCAACAGCCTCCGTAATAGCTAATGAAAAAAATAAATATGAAAACATGCAGTTATATGCTTTTTAAAAAGCCAGCTTGCATTACGTATTTTCCTTTTAGCAGATGTGGAGATATGTCAGAAATTACTTATGCAAAGATGATCCAAACCCTTCTTCAAAGGGTTCACCATCTCTCATCCAATAATGTCAAAAGCTTCAGAATAAAAAGAATAAAAAATGTGGGTGTACCTTGTTTCAAAATATTGCAGCTCCTAGCTATGGAGCAGAAATTTAAAATAAGAAATTTGTGTAAAAACACAATAATTATCAGTTTCAACTGTAATAATTTTAGAAAATCTATTCATATACATGCTACAACATTACTATGATTAGTTATGGTGGTTGTATCATCAAGAATCATCTCTCACCTCCGTTACTCCAAGGATGGTGTACAAACTGTAGATTTGCATGACTCAGAAACCTCTTTACTCCAAAGCCGTGCCCCTTATTATTATAGTTAAATCAAGATCTTCAGGGATTTTGCCTTCTCCCACTGAAATACATGAATGTATCTATAAATGTATTTAAAGTGGGGAGAACTTACCTCAGTGGGATTGTGTTCTTGTTTCTTGTAATAGTTTTCTCTCTTTAAGTAAATGGTGCTCACTTCAGACTCAGTCCCCAGAGTGTTACTATGTTCGGAAATGCAGAGCAGATGTAACATTTTCTAAGTGTAAATTAAACATCTGCATAACAATTTGTCATTTGGGTTTTTAAACTCTCTCTCTCTCTCTCTCTCTCTCTCTCTCTCCCTCTCTCTCTCTCCCTCTCTAAATGTAAAGTAGCAGAAGACATCCAAGAAATGTGTGGGAAATACATGTAGACTGCTCCTGTACATCCAGGGACATCAAACTCCTAGATATAACCAGTTCTGTGCTGAAATCTGTTGGCCAGAATTTCCATAAAGATTTTTCTTCTTTCCTGTCTGTGAAAGTGCCAAATTTTGAAGGAGCATAAGGTGCCACTGAAATTTGAGACCCCAAGGTACGCCACTACTCTAGTCCTCTTTTAAAGTCATCCATATTGCTGGCCATTATTGCATGTTGTGGGTCCAAATTCCATAGTTGTTCCATAGTTCTTCAGAGTGGACAAATCATTTTTATTGATTTTCCAAATTTTATCAAATGAGCCACAAATTAAGACAAATTCAATACAATTCCCCCCCCCCCCAAATTTCACAGTTTAACTATGCACAGTTGATGTAAGTAATGTGAGAGTGTAACACAAAGTCCATAGAAAACATGATGAGATAAAATCAGGGCTGGATTTAGGTTTGATGAGGCCCTAAGTTACTGAAGGTAATGAGGCCCTTTATATGTCCAGCTGTCCTTGGTCAACAACAAATTGTTGCCTTTTTTTTGTGTTGAAGATATGCTATATCGTAATTTATGGACCTAATAGGTATCTAAAGCCATTTGCACATGTTGCCATGCAACCAGTCCATGCAGAATGTAGGCACCTTATATATAGAAATGAGCAAATCAGTGATATTTTAGGGAGCAGGCTAGCAGGTGGGGTCCATTACTTACATCATAGGAGCCTACACTGTTACTGTATGTAGGTTTTATTTTATTTCTTTTAAAATTGTACCCACTGAAGCCAGGAAAAAACATCCTTTCAAGCTGGGAAAGCGTGTTCTCCTTCATGGAGAGCACGTGTTGCGGTGGGGGCCGCCAGGACACTCCAAAGTTGGGGGGCGGGCTAATTGATCGTTGGCCACTGATGCGATTGGGGCTTCCCTTGTTGTTGGGAAGAAGTTAATGTTGCCATTTATTGATTGACAGCCAGAAATACTAAAACTCCTTGTACGAGGCTAGGGCTTCCTCTTTTCGCCCATGCATCAGATTGTCCGTCCCACCCTCCCTAGAATAGGGTTGGTCGCTTTGACCTTGCTATGCCTGTCATGGGGTCGTCTGGTTTGGAGCGGGGGCCTGGTAGGAATTTTGTCCATCTGGCTGATTGGCTGGGGCCATATGGTTTTTGCCTACTGTTTAGCAAATTGTCACAACTTGTAAGGTTCGTGGTTAGGCATTGGTTTATGGTTTGGTTGGTTGAGGGGCATGGATTGGCTGTGCCTGCCCCTCTAATGCTGCTACTGCAAGGGATTCCGTTAAAGGAATTGGGGGCTAACTATTGCTTGTCCACTCTGTCAAGGGGGCTCGGGCCATAGCAATGAGCTCCTGTTTGCATTTGGGGTGAGGGCAGGTTCCCTGCTCTGTTGTTACCCCCAAGTGTATTCCCCTATTCTGACTTTCGCATCGTGCGGAATGTCAGTCTGTCCTCCATGGTGGGGGCAGATAGTTGCAACCAATGCCTACGCAACCACTCACAAATTTGTATTTTAATAAAGTTGTGGCCAAAATTATGCCAAAAATCTTAAACAAAAAATTTTGTGTGATGTGTGAGTTATTGGGGTGGACCTGGGGACCTCGACACGCAAAGAGCAACCAATAAAAGTCTGAATGAACAGGTAGCTCTTAAGCAGGTATGAAAAGCTCACCACAGCGCCTGCAGCTGGTCAGTTGCTTTAATGTACTGCTTGTGAACTTCGTATAAACATCTTGTGAACTCTTGGAAACATACTGTGTCTACTGAACATAATGGAACAGCAATGTTCTGATGTATTAGCAACATATAGTGGTACCTTGGTTTGTAGCCGTTTTGGATTACAACCGTTCTGGATTACAACCACGTCAAACCCCGAAGTGTGTGTCCCTTTTTTGGATTACAACTCATTTGGGGGGGGGATTACAACCCTTTTTTATTTTGGAGGCCCCATTGGTGAAAGCAGACCTCCAGAATGGATTATGGTTGTAAACCAAGGTACTAGAAGGGTTTGGAGAGTTTCTTTACATAGCAGTTGTCTTCTACACATAAAATCTTTTCATAAATTTTGATAAGTGAATGGATTACTATGTGGGGCTTCTCTTGCCCTGGATCTGAAATCTGCAGTAAGTGTGGAATGCTGTGGCCAACATGTAGAACCTCTGCTCAGAGACCTGCGCTAGTTGCCAATCAGTTACTGGGTCAAGTTCAGGGTGTTACTATTAGTATATAAATTCCCTAAAAGACTGGGACCAGTTTATAGGCGAGATTGCATTACCCCATATATACCCACTTTACTGCTTCGAGCACTTGCAAGAAATTGATCTTTCGGTGTGGCAGCACCCAAGCTTTGGAATTTCCTTTTTGTTCACACTGTTCACCTCAGTAGGCCCCTTCATTCCAGTGCCTACCATTTCTTTTCTTTTTTAGTTTCTTTTTTGGCAAGCCTATTCAAATATGTAAAAGCTAATGGGTGCCTTAATCTGGCTTTAGCCCATTGTTGATTTAAAATATTTTTGAAAACCTAGAACACCTGTTTTAGAATGTTGTCTACTTTGAGGTTTTATTAATCAAGCAATATATATTGGAAGCCGCCCAGAGTTGCTGGGGCAACCCAGTCAGATGGGTGGGGTACAAATAAATTGCTGTTGCTGTTGTCATTGTTGTTGTCATTCTTCTTCTTCTTCTTCTTCTTATATAAATAAATAATAGCATAAATGTAATGTCACTTAACATATGCTAACATGCCATAACAAATGAATCTTGCAGACAAAAAATTCAGATTATCCAATAAAATATATTTATTGTTACTGTTATTTTCCTCTGAAACACTTTTTTTTAAAAAAAAATAACTTGTCTGCTCCCTTTTTTATAGCTTTCCCTAAAAGAAAAAAGAAAAAAAAGACAAGACTAAATTGAGATAAGATATACAAACATTTTAACCCAATAGTTAAATCCCATTCCTTGCATAGTTCGGGATTCCCCCTGTAGGTTATGTTAGGATACACATATGTTACACAGGAGACATACAGTAACATGAGAATATACTGTGGTTTGTGAATAAAACCTCCTCAACTTCTATTCTTAGCTATATGTAATTTCCACGCGACTTCCTTCCAAAGGGTAGCTAACCTTTTGAAGACACACATGAAAAAGTCACAGATGAAAAATACATCTTTGTTTCTCAAAATCTAAGGCTGTGGCTCTCTGGAAACCGAGTTCAGTGAAATTAAGACCACCATCCATTGCAAACATACCAGGGAGTCAGCCCCCCTGAACTAACTTCTGAGTGGTATAAAACTGAGTCATATTCAGAATAGGGATGCAAAAGAAATTCAACTGATCCAGAATGCAGCAACTCAATGCAGCTATTTCTTCAAAAATTTTCTCTTCCCTGAATTTTGCAATGCAGTTCTCCAACAAAACAATGTTTATATTGTATACATTGGGGGAGATATGCATTAAATTGTATATACCAGCAATATAAAATGCATTATATTAGAGGAATTTATATATTAGTTAATACTACTCAAAGGAGACCCAATGAAATTAACAAATACGTCTACTTCAATTTCATTGATTTCAATGAACTTTGTAGGATTTGAGTCATGCAGAGCATCTGGCTACACACCAGTTTAAGTACTCAGCACCATAGCCCTTAGGACAGTCTTGTTATTGCTGTAGTCAGATGTTAACGTGTGTGTGCGTGCGTGCACACACGCACGCACGCACACGTGCACACACACACACTAAATTTAATTTTGGAAATGTCTTATGAGTATCTTGGTTTGTTAGAGAGTTTCTGGAAGGCATTGTACTTGAAGAAGTTAAAAGCTACTGGCTACTTGTTCCAGAGGGCTGGAGATGCAACAACAAAAGCCTGTTTTCTTCTACATATTAAGCATACCTGTAGGGCATGCAGTACTCTTAGCAGTGCCTCTTTATCATTGTTTCAGGATACGTTAAACATCTAAATATGTGTGAATTAATGGAATATTGGTGTGATTGAAGGGGAGAAGTGTATGGATGTCTCTATGGGCTTTGTAGGTGTCTTCCTCCTCCCCCCCCCCAACTTTTAGATTTGGCCCTGCACACTACCAGCATTTAAGCTTTGGAATGTGACCCTTAAGCCAAAAAGGCTTCTCTGCTCCCTGGCTGCTTCAAAAAACAGCTGTGCTTGCCTTTCTAATAGGCAAGAGCAGCCTGCTACTTTCTTCTCTGTAACATTAATTCTGAACTCTTCCCTGGATTACTGTTGTTGCTTTTGTTAAATTTGTATAGAACCAATTGCACAAATATTAAAATATAAACATCCATAATTAATCCATAACCCAGCCAGATGGGTGGAGTATAAATAAATTGTTGCTGTTGTTGTTACACACACAATAAAACATTGAAACATAAACCTCCATCATTAAAACATGCAGTAAAACAATCCCATTAAAACAATACAGTGCTTGAAACATTTTGAGAGACCAAGGGAATGTCTGTGTCTTCAAAGCCCAGTGCAATGCCAATATAGGTGTGTCCTCTTGTATTTCAGCAGGGAGTGTTTTCCATAACACCAGTGCTACCAGACACAAGGTCTGTCTCTGCATCACCAGAAGTTGATAACCAGAAGTTCCTGGAAAGGCTAAATTTGTTCCATTTGCTGAGCTTAATGGAGGGCAATTGGTTTTTTCAGATAACATAGTCCAGAGCTGTTTAGGGCTTTATATTTTAGTAACATAACTTTAAATCTGGCTTGGTACTTAATAGACAACCTGTGAAGTTCCCTTAGCACAGGTGTGACATGTGTCTAGTAAGGAGCACCACTCAGGCTATGGTATTCTGTGCTAATAGCAGTCTCCATATCAGTCATAAGCAGTGCCGGATTTACGTATAAGCTAAGCAAGCTATAGCTTAGGGCCCCACTCTCTTGGGGGCCCAAAAAAAGTTAAAGGAAAAAAACTGGATGTACATTTCCAAAATATAAGATTTAAAAAAGACATAAAATAAAACCTACATACAGCAACAGTGGCAAATTGCTTTAGATACCGATTAGGTCCATAAATTACCATATAGTATATATTCAACATAAAAAACAGCAAAATTTTGTTGTTGACAAAGGACAGCTGGACATATAAAGGGTCCCATTATCTTCAGCAGCTTAGGGCCTCATGAAACCTAAATCTGGCCCTGGCTATAAAAAGGCTTCCTTATGGCTTCCGCAACAGGGTTTTCTTTAGTGCCTGCTTCACTTCATTGTTCCTGAGACAGTAAATAATCGGGTTGCAAAGGGGGACTATGACAGCATAAAGAAGTGAAACAAGTTTGCTCGAATTGAGGGAGCTGATGGCCCTGGGGCGGGCATAGATGAAAATACTGGCAGAGTAGAAGATCACTACCACAGTGAGGTGAGATGCACAAGTGGAGAATGCTTTCTGGCGGCCTTTGGCTGAGGGAATGCGTAGGATGGTGGAGATGATATAAATGTAGGACATGATAGTGACACAAAGGGGAGTCAGTAGGATAAACAAAGCTAATATGAAATCTGTCAGCTCAGACATGGACATATCAGTGCAAGACAAGTTCAGAAGTGGGGATACATCACAGAAGAAGTGATTTACGATATTGGGGCCACAGTATGTCAACTGAGATATTAGGAGGACTTTCCACGTTGAGATGAAAAAGCCACTCATCCATGATCCAGCTGCCAGCTGGATACAGAGAGTTCGTGTCATGATTACCTGGTAGCGCAAAGGATAGCAGATGGCAACGTAGCGGTCATAGGCCATGACGGCAAGGAGGACACACTCAGTGCAGCCCAATGCCAGGAAGAAATAGAGTTGCATCATGCATCCCACAAAGGAGATCAGATTGCTCTCTATCACAAAGTTCACCATAGCCTTTGGCAGAGTGACGGTGATGTACCAGATCTCTAAGAAGGACAAGTTCCACAGAAAGAAGTACATGGGAGTGTGGAGGTTGTTGTTCACCCAGACTGTCAGCATTATTATGACGTTCTCAGACAAAACCAAAATGTAGACAATGAGGAACAATGTGAAGAGCAAGATTTGGAATTCCAGGGGTGTTGGGAAGCCCAGAAGAATGAAATCTCTAACACTGGATTGGTTCTGTCTCTCTGTGACTGAATGCCTGTTCTGCATAGAAAAAACACTTACAGTGATTAGAAAAAGAACCCAGCACCCAAATTAGTTTTGTTTGTTTCAAAATATGAGGGGTTTTTTACAATCTAATTTTCTGGGACATCCAGTAGCTATAGCAAGCTTCCCTAGGCCCCACCTCAGTGCAGCTTAAGCAAAAAGTGATGCAGCTTGAGACAAACAAATCCTAATTTCACAACTCATAGGGTGGCCACACAGCCCTGGCCCAAAATGAGGATCATTGTCATCAATGCAAAGTGAAAAGCCAGCGAGCCATGCATAAAAGCCACCTGTGCCTGACTCCCTCAGTCCAGTCGGCAGAAGAGCAAACCTCCCTTATATTTAAACATTTTTGTTGGTCACTTCTCATCTCTCCCAAATCCCTGCACTTCCAAATATATGCTCCAGAGAGTTGGCAGAGCTTCAAAATGCTGTGGGATGTAGTGCAGCAGGGTGGAAAGGAAAGGGGCAGTCACTGAAAATTGGCTCTTTCTCACCCCACTAGATTAAATACCAGTCGGAGGTACTAACTAGATGTAACATGATAAAATAAGTAATAATCAATCAATCAATCAATCAATCAATCAATAGCATCATTTATTTTCTGGGGAATAAGGAAAATATTTTTGAATAACACTGTTAGTGTAATCCTATGACTTGGAAGAAAGCCCTACAGAACACATAGCATGATTTACTTACAAATTAACATGCATATGATTGTATGATTGTACTTTACAAGTTAAAAAGCCCCTTGTGCTCCAGGAGGGACTAGCATTTAAGAATAAAATTAAAAGCCCATGCTTTTCCAGGAAAAAAAGAAGTTATTGCTCTGTTTTTAATTCAGCCTTTCTATGGGACAGCACCAGCACTCCAGCGTTTCCATATATTTTTATCTGAGTACATTCATTTAACTTGATGTAATGACTAGAATTCCTTCCATCCTGTGTAAGTCTATATACTGGGTTCAGTAGAAGGGTTTTTTGTTGTTGTTGTTGTTGTTGTTGTTTTTGTAGTTATGAACTAAAGGTTGCAATGTCAATAGGTTAGATCCACAGAAAGATCTTCTGAATCATAAGAGTGTTTTAAAAAGCCCTGATGGATAAGAGCAAAGTCTTATTTCATAATATGTATAAATGCCCTTTCCTAAATAGATAAATAAATCTACTTTCCAAATAGCTTCTCATAAATTTCAGCGGCAAACAAGTGAAAAATGTTTGTTATTTAATTAAAAGCAAAAAAAAACAAATTATTTATAATTTGACGAGTACAATGGTGTTCATGGTGTGCTGCAAAAGTATTGAATTTATTATATTTTTTGTTCTATTCTTCCCAGAAAACAAATATACATTTTTTTCCTTTATTTTCAGCAGTTTTATTCGATATTTTTAAATCTTGTTCTAATCAGTGTAAATAGTGCCATATGCCCTCTGCATTGGAATAGATAGATATGCAGGTTGCTAAATTGGAAGAAAGTTCTACTGAACTCCATAGAACCCACTTTCTAGTAAATATACATAATAACAAACAGCATATTTGAAGCATTTTATATCATATTTGCATTTCACTTTATTTTCTCTAATTGCACTTCTAAGTAACAAAGATCCATATCAGCACACAATGACTTACCATGCTTTCCTTTGAAGGACCCTACCAAATTCAGATTTTGCATGGCAACAGTTGAAAAATGAGAAACCCTTTTCCTTTTTGGAGGATAGATTGTAAATAAATCATTGTGCCAAAATTAAGTCTGCACTGGCAAAAAAAATGTTTTCTGATTGGCAAGACTTGACTGTTTTCACCAACAGTTTGCAGTCTGCATTACAGATGAATGCAAAGCTTTTCCTGGTGGAGTAGATAGTATATAGTGTCAAACAGTTTTATCCTGTACCAGTCTAAGATGCTGTATTAGATCATTGGGGAAAAGGCAAATGACATTTACTAAACATAGGCAAAAACATTTTTTGGGTTTCCAGGAAAGCTTGTAAAGTTTTTTTCAAAGATATGGTGCATGGAAATATGCAATTAGGGCACTTCCAGCTGTCACTATTAAAGTTCAATTAAAGTTCATTTGATGTTCTTTGCAATGAACTCACTTTTGTTTTGTTTTTTTAAAAGCACTTTTTCTGATAAGGAGCGGAAAACTTACTGGAAAGTGGGATAACAATTGTTGAGTGCATTGTCTTATAACCTCCCTGCAAATAAACTGGCATGAATGTGAAATAAATATACCGTATTTTTCGCCCCATAGGACGCACTTTTCCCCCTCCAAAAATGAAGGGGAAATGTGTGTGCGTCCTATGGGGCGAATGCAGGCTTTCGCTGAAGCCGGGAGAGCGAGAGGCATCGGTGCGCACCGACCCCTCTTGCTCTCCAGGCTTCAGGAAGCTATCCTCAAGCCTTGCAAGCCCTGTGGGAGTTCCCACAGGCTCACAAGGCTTGCGGGCAGCAGCCTGCCGCCCGAAGCACGGGGAACCCTCCGGAGAACTCCCCGTGCTTCGGGCGAGTGTCCGCAAGCCTTGCGCGCCCGACGGGAGGTCCCGCCGAGCGCGCGAGGCTTGGGGCGGCAGCCTCCCGCCCGAAGCACGGGGAGCCCTCCGGAGGACTCCCCGTGCTTCGGGGGCGTGTCCGCAAGCCTTGCGCGCCCGACGGGAGGTCCCGCCGAGCGCGCGAGGCTTGGGGCGGCAGCCTCCCGCCCGAAGCACGGGGAGCCCTCCGGAGGACTCCCCGTGCTTCGGGGGTGTGTCCGCAAGCCTTGCGCGCCCGACGGGAGGTCCCGCCGAGCGCGCGAGGCTTGGGGCGGCAGCCTCCCGCCCGAAGCACGGGGAGCCCTCCGGAGGACTCCCCGTGCTTCGGGGGTGTGTCCGCAAGCCTTGCGCGCCCGACGGGAGGTCCCGCCGAGCGCGCGAGGCTTGGGGCGGCAGCCTCCCGCCCGAAGCACGGGGAGCCCTCCGGAGGACTCCCCGTGCTTCGGGGGCGTGTCCGCAAGCCTTGCGCGCCCGACGGGAGGTCCTGCCGAGCGCGCGAGGCTTGGGGCGGCAGCCTCCCGCCCGAAGCACGGGGAGCCCTCCGGAGGACTCCCCGTGCTTCGGGGGCGTGTCCGCAAGCCTTGCGCGCCCGATGGGAGGTCCCGCCGAGCGCGCGAGGCTTGGGGCGGCAGCCTCCCGCCCGAAGCACGGGGAGCCCTCCGGAGGGCTCCCCTTGCTTCTGGCGGGTGTCCGCAAGGCTTGGGGCGGCAGCCGCAGCTGAGGGTGGGAAATAATTTTTTTTTATTCATTTCTCCCCCCAAAAAACGAGGTGCGTCCTATGGGCCGGTGCGCCCTATAGGACGAAAAATACGGTATGTGCAATGATGTCATCTAACCTCACTGCAGAACTTGTGCAAAAAGACACTTCTCTGAAACCCTGAAGAGCTTCTGCTGGTCAATGGGGATTGGTTTAATTTTAGTATAGTAATTTTTGATTATTATTAATTTTTTTTTTCCTTTTTGAATAGTTTGTGTAGTTTTGTATAGTTCTGTCTTAAAGGGAGAGGGTCAGGGCTGCCTGGGAGTGGGCCTCAGCCAACAGAATGGCTGAGGCAGGTTCCATGGGGGGGGGGGGGATGCACTGGGACACCCGATCTCCGTGATCTCAGGTAGGAGGAGGAGTTATGCTAAGACCAGACCACATCATTATCGAGGAGGCAGGTTTAGTCGTTGTTTGAAGACTATCCCTGCCTCCGGGCAACCTATTGGGAAGACCCAGTTCTCTGAGTGCATGTTCTGGAAGTTGGGCAGAGTGGTACATGCTTTGGTTATCTCCTGCTTGGACTACTGCAATGCACTCTATGTGGGACTACCTTTGAAGGTGACCCGGAAACTACAACTAATCCAGAATGCGGCAGCTAGACTGGTGACTGGGAGCAGCCATCGAGACCACATAACACCGGTCTTGAAATACCTACATTGGCTCCCAGTATGATTCTGAGCACAATTCAAAGTGTTGGTGATGATCTTTAAATGGCTTTAGCCATTAGGGTCAGCAGGTAGCTGAAGGAGCATCTCCACCCCCATCATTCTGCCTGGACACTGATGTCCAGTGCCGAGGGCCTTCTGGCGGTTCTCTCACTGCAAGAAGAAAAGTTACAGGGAACCAGGCAGAGGGCCTTCTCGGTAGTAGTGCCCGCCCTGTGGAACGCCTTCCGATCAGATGTCAAAGAAATAAACAACTACCTGACGTTTAGACGACATCTGAAGGCAGCCCTGTTTAGGGAAGTTTTTATTGATTGATGTTTTAATGTACTTTTAAACCTTTGCTGAAAGCCACCCAGAGTAGCTGGGGAAACCCAGCAGGATTGGTGGCATAATAATAATAATAATAATAATAATAATAATAATAATAATAATTGACAATATGAGCTAGTTGTACTGGTGCTCTAACTTAGTATAAGGCGGCTTGCTATGTCCCTAATATATTTTTCTTTCACTCTACATTGCACAGAAGATTTTACTGACTTGATTTTAATTCTTGTGAGCATCCCCCTATCTATTAAATAAATAAACACATACATAAACGTCAAAAATTTATTCACTGGAAATAAGATGGACAATAGCGTTATTATCATCATCATCATTATTATTATTAACCCATCAAACTGAGATCACAAGGCAGATTGCAACAATTAAAACACATTGTTAAAAACAGCTTAGAACAACTTCCAAAGGTTCTAAAAAATATACATCTCAGATGTGTCAGATTATCAAAAGGGGAAAACATGGACTGAATCCTGTGCTTGTTGATACTCAGAGCAGACCCATGGAAATTAATGGACATGGTTAACATAGGTAAAACTTGCTTAGCTAAAACTCACTGTTTCTTTTTTTGCTGACATACCACAATTGCTGGTATTTGTGTTTCAAGGAGGTGCAAAATATATCCAGCATTGCTGATTTTGCCATTTATTTCAAGCATGTTCATTTAATTAAATTTCTCAGCTATAAGACACTGAAGTGTGTAACCCAAATTCAAAAACACTGGAGCACTGTTCAGGCATTCAGCCTGATCGTGCAAAGGCAAAGTGCATGCAGGGGGGCAGAGCATATACACCACACCTGTCCCCATTTCCCTTGCACTACCAGGTGTACCGCCTTTACCCCTGACTTTCAAAGATCTTAACAGTGCTTCTGAATATGTTCAGCTGAATTTTCTTAGAAACCTTCTCATTACAATTTCCAGTTGTAAAAGTGAATTCAGCTGATTATGCTTAGGGCAACCTTCATACCTTTCCAGCCAACACAGAAAGATTGGGTACAACAACATGCCTAGTATTAGGCCTTAAGGGTTGCGGTGTATTCCTATGTCCCACATACACATTTAATCCTTATGTGATCAGGCTGAACACCCACATAAGGCATTATGATGCAATCCATACATTTCTACTTGTAAGTTCTACTGTGTTCAGTGGTGCTAACTCTCAGGTAAATTGGTATAGTCAATGGCCACAACATTGTTAATAATGAAACAGCATAAACGAGACAAACCAAGAGTAAGTTTGACAGAAGAGTTTTCAGAACTGCAAATGATCAAAACTTAAAATCAATCAGATCTCCATATCAAGTAGATTAAAAAGAAATCCCCTAGGTGGGTATAGGACTGCAGCCTTCTTTTGTTTTCCACTATCCAACAGTTTATGGTGTCCTGTATTCCAACTCCCAACTTCATCGGTTCCTTAAACTGATAGAGTCTTCCTCAGTGCATCTTTAACTTCCTTATTCCTGAGGCAATATATTAGAGGGTTCAGAAGGGGCACTACTACAGTGTACAGCACCGACACCACTTTGTTGGAGTTGTAGGCATACATCGCTTTGGGCCGTGCATAGGTGAAGAGTGTGGTAGAGTAGAACAGCACCACAACGGTGAGATGGGAACTGCAGGTGGAGAAAGCTTTCTTTCTGCCTTGAGCTGAAGGGATCTTCAACACCGTTGAGATGATATAGATGTAGGACAGCACAACAACACAGAGTGGAACCATGATAACCATAAGAGCTAGGATAAAATCTGCCAGCTCAGCCATGGAAGAATCTGTGCAGGATACATTCAAGAGAGGTGAAATGTCACAGAAATAGTGGTTGATCTTGTCAGTGCCACAGTATTTCAGCCGACCGATGAAGCTAAGCTTGATTGCAGAGGTAATTAAGCCGCATGTCCAGCATCCCGCTGAGAGCCGAGCACATAAACTATTACTCATGATAGCTGGATACCGCAGTGGGTAGCAGATAGCCACATACCGGTCATAAGCCATAACAGCCAGAAGGATGTATTCAGTGCACACAAATGTGACAAAGAAATACAGCTGTGTCAGGCAGCCTTGGAAGGAGATACGCTTGTCTTGTGTGAGGAAATCTGCCAGCATCTTAGGGACAATGATTGTGACATACCAGAATTCAAGGAAAGAGAGGTTGCACAGAAAGTAGTACATGGGCTTGTGAAGGCTGTTGTTCAGCCTAACAACTATGATGATGATGAGATTTTCCAGTAGGGTCAGCAGGTAGCTAAGTATGAACAGGACAAAAAGGAGAATCTGAAGCTCTGCAGCGCCGGGAAATCCCAGAAGGATGAAATAGGGCACATTTGTCTGGTTGGTTTCTTCCATTCTTGAATGCAGGGTACTTGCAAGAACAAGAAGGAAGAGATGTCATACAGCTTCTATTAACTCCCCTTTTTGCACCTTAAAAATACATAATGATGTTCAGTGCTTTTTTTCTAGAAAAATAGGTGCCAGTACTCCCCATGAAGTTGTTACAGTAAGTGCCACACTTTTTAACAATAAAAAGAGTTGTCAGTACTGCGTACCCTTGAGTACCCCCTGGGGAAAATTTTTTTATTTCAATAATATTTAAAAATGAATTTAAACCTTTCATGCATATAACCCATTTTGGTTAAAAACAAAAAAGTAATAAAAGCTGGTAAATAATTCTGCTGTGTATTTATTTATTACTTTTACTGGGAAGTGGGGGTAGATAAATCTCTCAGTCTAAATTTCCCTATCTTTTCTCCCACCCACTCCACTTTAAATCTCGAAATTTCTGCATCACTTTGAAGGACTGTGAGGAAGGTAAGGCTGAGAGGCAGGTCATGGCTGAACATCACCCAAAGCACTTCATGCCCAAGGTGGGATATGAAACCTGGTTTCCCAGAGCCTAGTCCCTGATATACCACACTGGCTCCCACACTGTACTAGTTTGATATATTTATGTGTGTGTGGGTTTGGATTGCAGCCTAATACTGTAAAACCTAGGGCACTTACAGCCTGTTGCTGTTTGGGTTGGCATTCAATGACAAACCAACATACTCAGGTTGTACAATTGAAGTGGATATGCGGTTGCACTGCTGCACAACAAGCCTTCTAGCCTCCAAGATCAGACTTGTTGCAATAAGGAAAGCAGTGGGAAAATGCACTCCGAATTGTGGAATAAGACTTGTTTGAGGCAATGTGGCATAGCATCCCCACAAACAAATCAGAATGAATGCTCAGCAAATTGCTGATGCAATCAAAACTCCATGCAAATTTTGTGGCGGGGAGAAGGGGATGAATGCTTAATAAACAGGTCATCTGAAAGTTACCGTTCTTTTGGAATAAATTATGTTGAAACCAACAAGATTTTCTCCCAAGTAAGTCTGTCTCTGAGTGCAAAGTTGGAACTAGCTCTGTTGTATTCATAAATCAGTTTTTAGTAAAGCCCCATCACAGTTTACTATAGAACCAAGGACAATTTCAGAGGGAAAAATGTGCTTTGTTGTTGTTGCCCACAACCAGTTAGTATGCTTCAAAAATAAATCTCATCCAAATTTCTCCCCAGATTCCAGAGTTTCTATTACTTGACCTTGTTCCAAATGTGTACACCAAGTACTATGCATCTGTGGATATTCAGGCTTTTGCTTAACAACAACCACTGTCATTTCTGAGGACTGGCCATGCTGACTGGGACTGATGGGAGTTGGAACCCAACAATATCTGAAAGGTCATGGGTTCCCCATTCCTACACTACACTATACCAGCTAAACTGCATCGACATCAGCAGACATTATTCGCATGGGCATAAAAATACTAAGCAAATGCATTTAATGTGTTTAGCTTCCCTAGCCTATCTGTGCCTGAACTATCTTAATATATGCATATGCAGGTATAAGTTTCCTGTAGCTTATATTTAATAACCAATCAAAACATTATGCACAGATCTGTAGAAGTAAAGAATGCAATTCACCTATTATGTGTCCAGGTAAGTTTTTTGCCTCCGTGTTCATATGCAGCTGCATACAAAGAACTTCTATTAAATAGATTTCTTCCACTGTGGCCATGTGCATGTCCCACCTTGGGACTAGGCCTGAAAATCAGCAGTTCTCTCCCAAGGGTAGTAGCCTCAGAAGATATCTCCCTACCACTCCCTCATTCCAGTCATATTCTTTCCTTTTTCTTCCTTCCTTGTAATTTATAACCGAGGTTAGAGATCACAGCTCTAAGGGGGGAATACAACTAGACCATGGAAAAGATAGCACTGATTTAACACAAGGAAATATCATAAAAATGCATTGTATAAATAAAAAGAATCTAAGATATTGACAATTTTATAAAAATGATGGATTTTTAAGACTGCAGTGTTTTCAGTTTTTCCACATCTAAAAAAGAATAAAACACATTCATAAAATAAAACTCAATTGTTTAAAGGGGGCATCATACATCAAGTCAGAACAATCAGGTTATTGGCAGCTTCTTTTGAAACTGGCAGTGAGCAGTGTTTGTTTTAATTCAGCATTCCATGCTCCTCAGCTTGATCCTCATCAGCTACTGACTCATGTCCAACAAGGCTTGTGTTCAGCCTGAGTCCCAGCAGTTGGTTTCAGGTTACCTCCCCACCACCAATATTTCTTCTGCCATTGTAGTGGGGAACCTCAAGCCCTTCAATCATCTCCACTTGGCCTTCAGAACTATGACCATCCCTTGAGCTGTGATAAGACTTCTTGCATGCCTGGATGAAGAGTGGTCTCTGTGTGGCCACACCCACTTCTGCCTCATCCACAATTTGTATACAACCTATAGAAGGCAGCTTATCGGGAACACTACTTAGAGACTTTGGCAATTAATTGGTATATAAAATAAATAAATAAACAAACATGCATCTCAGGCTGAAAATGGCTTTCCTCACTTTTGCAAGATAATCATGTTTCCCTCTTAAAATTGATTCTTTCCCAGCTGCCATCCCAACTGCCATCTCAGGTTCTACACTTGTGTTAAGCGTCTGCAAGACTGAAAGCTGCACCTGGGGGGCAGGGAGTGCACACTGAAGGAGAAGGGAGGGTTTTTAGGTAGGGAGCAGGATTTAGCTTCAATAAGCTGCACTTAATGTTCTCCACTTCCTCCAAGCCTGATGACCACAGAAGGGTGGCTGAACAGATTCAAGAGACTAAGGAGATGGTTGTAGGGTGGGGGACATGCCACTTTTTTTGCCTTTAGCTGCAAGTGCTGGTGCTGTGGCATGGGCAAATTGACTTAAGGACACTAAGAGGTGCCTGAGCCTAGAGAGGGAGCTAGTTGTCTAGGGAATGGCCCACTGGCCGGCCAGTTTTGAGGGGCACATTCATGGCACCCTGCAAGCCCGGTGTCATTTTCTGAGATTTGCAAAAATAGCGCTGGGTTCACAGGACACCGTGAGCTGCTGTGTCCTTCTCTGGCACCTTCCAGCTTTCCCTGCTCCTCACAGCCAGAGGGAGGCTGAGAAGAACAGCTCACGATGCCCTGTGCCACCCACAAAACTGTGCCCAGGGTGATAGCCCCCGGTCCACCCTACCCCCAGCTACACCTGTGGGGTGAATAGATACATAAAGAGAGTTCAGGAAATGGGATGACATCACCAAAAATGCTCTATCCCTGCTTTCTCCAAATCTTCTGGGCAGGGAGGTGCCCAGAATATGGTCTTCCACAAAGATTGTACACCCAAGTTTTAAAAGTTCAAATTTTAAAATTATTATTTCAACCTCCCCCCCCCCCCATTAATCATGGTTATTATAGTCAATCATCATTACCCAAGGATCTTTAGAACCATAAACCGTGCCATCGCCCTTCAGTTCAGGTCTCAAACTATGCCAGACCTGGCGTGGCATAGTAATTCCCCTCTCCCCCATTGTGGCCAATGGAAGGCTTCCTTTCTTTTCTCCAATTTCTCATTTTCAATTTTAAGCTTTCCTTATGAGAGAGTTGTGGGCCTAGCCTTCTCAAAACCTAATCAAATTCAGTAAACAAAACAAAATGTTAAGTTTAACATGTTGAGCTTTCTGTGTTTACTCAAACTCTAGGGATCAGCAAACTTTTTCAGCAGGGGGCCAGTCCACTGCCCCTCAGACCTTGTGGGGGGCTGGACTATTTTTTTTTGGGGGGGAGGGAAATGATCAAATTCCTATGCCCCACAAATAACCCAGAGATGCATTTTAAATAAAAGCACACATTCTATTCATGTAAAAACACACTGATTCCTGGACCACCCGTGGGTCAGATTTAGAAGGTGATTGGCCTGGATTTGGCCCCCAGGCCTTGTTTGCCTGTCCATGCTCCAAACTATCACGAAATTATAGCTGTTAAGGAACAACCCCTTAACAAGTCCATTACTTAGGTAGTATTGATATGGTATCGTATCGTATCCTATGATTTGTTCCGACTTCATCACTATCTTGGAGTCAAACTGCTGAACCCAAGTCCTAGATTTGCCTGTTCACTGGAATAGATTAATAGAATCCATGCAATTTAAGCCATCATAAAGCAGAAGCAACTGCCAACAAGGTGACCTACTTCTGAATATTCAAGAAAATTTCACTAGGTATACATTTCATTTATACTGAAGCCAATGCGTTTAACATGACTCATAATAGTCATTCATTCATTTTAGTCATTTCTACCTCACATTTCAGGATCCAAATCCTTCCACTCATAGCAAACCCTAAACTAATATTCAGTTAACACAATATGGAAATTGAAACATAAAGTACTAAATCAATAGACATCAATTCCATTAAGTGGTACTTGTGTCTAATTGCTTTCTTACAAACTGTTAGTCCCAAGCAGGTGAGCTCTAAAATAGAGTTTACTTTGTCTCACTGGAAAGGGTGCTTCAGAGCTTTTGATTACAACATCCAAGGGAGTTTATTCTTCCTCTCGCGCTTTTCGCATTGTTAACGTCTAATTTAGATTATGTGGAGGGGAGTAATAGACAGGGGTTCTACCAAGTTAAGAAGCTCTGAGGGACAAGGTTCTGATGAGACTTAAGGTGCTGTTTACATGAATATACTAAGCTATGACAGAGCTCGGCCAATTCCAAGCAGGTGAAAATCCTCCCACAGTTACTGGACTGAGCAGAATTAAATGTTCTATGTTACTGAAAGAATAAAGGGCAGGGCAAACAACAGACCAGAGGTTTTCATAGTTTGTAGCTGAAGCTTGTTCATGTTTGCATGTTATATTCCAAACTTCTACCTGTTTGCTCTACTTTATATCCTGTATTTTTTCTCTCTCTCACCACTCTTAAGAAAGCACTATAGTGGAAGCTTCATTCAAATACACCATCAGAAATTCCAAACATTCTTGTCCACTGCATGTTGTGAGTACAAACTTTTATTTCCTGAATTTGAAGTGGTTTGTTTGTGAAGCTGTGAAGCCTAGACAAATATTAATTTTTGTGTGGCATGTGCTTATTTATATTTTTCTTTATTTATATTGTGCTGAGAAACCTGTGGCCTTCCAGATGTCATTGGACTCCACATCCCATCAGCCCCGGCCAACATGGCTAATGGTCAGGGATGGTGGGGTCTGTAGTCCAGAAACATCTGGAGGAGTGGAGTTTCCCTGCTCCTGGTTTACAGGAGTGTGCAGGCTCACCTTCCACTCAATTGATATGCTTATTTTATCTAATTTGAAGCAGTATTCATAGTCAAATTGATAACGCTTACACATTTCCAACATATAAATGGAAGCAAAGCTCAATTTCTGTTCAGCTTGAAGCCCTTTCACTATATTTTGGATACAAGCATGGCTTGTTTTGTTCCAAAAACAAAGCTGAGCTCCAACAACATCTGGATCAAGGCTAACATAGCTAAGTCCCTTTGAAATCAATGTGAAAAGTTATTTGCGGCTTATTTAACTCTCATTGGTTTCCAAATCTATGGAAATCTACCTGAGATAAAGTCCTTTTGAGCACAGTGAGACTTGCTTCTGAGTAAACAGGAATAGTTTTGCAATTCATATCTCAATCAAGCTTGATGTTTTCTAGATAAGAAGTATATTTTTAATGATAACTTGGGGGAAAGTAAGGACTTGTCAAAACAGTAACTTAAATTTGTATCCCATGAAGTTGTCCCATTAGCACAAGGACTTCCACTTGTCTCTCACTGCATCCAGAAGTACTTATGCCAGGCTCAGCAACTTTGGTTGGCCCTCACACATGTTCACTTCATCAAATCTGGCCCTCTTCGAGAAAAGTTTGGGCACCCCTGACTTATGCTAACAGAACAACTTAATTGGATACAGCCTTTAGGCTGCAATCCTAGCCCCACTTACTTGGGAGTAAGCCCAAGTAGATATTGTTAGGCTTGTAATGTTAAATGTCAAATAACTAAGCAAGTGAGATGCACCTCATTGCCAGTGTCATGCACAAGAAAATGTGGAGCAAAATCCATCCAAGTACAGGCACTGAAGTATGTGTGCTCTGAACTCAACAGGACTATTGCATATTAGATCAGATCATGCCCATAACTATGAAAATGCCATGCTGCCTAAACACTTGATTTGATCCTGAGATCAAACAGTAAACTGAAAGTGTAGTGTGATCTAAAAGTAAAGTATGCACAACTTGGCATAAACATTGTTTCACTGTACTTGGTGCAATGGTTGCGTACATTTCTCGTGTCCACCACTGGGCTGGTTTGTACATGCTTAATAACTCTGCACTTGCACACATGGTGGTTGAATGTGTGAACTGGCTGTGGGATCATGGTGTTTGAGGTAATGTGATTTGATAGAATAGTTCTGGCTGTGGAATTTGATCTGGCATGACTTGGTCACATACCATGCAAATCAACACCTGATGCTGTATGGCAATCATTTATGTATGAACCAACCCAGTGGTTATGATATTAGAATGCAGGCTTCTTACATGAATTGTTTCCCCTATATTGCATGCTTGATTTCCATTAGATAAACTTGATGAAGGTTATATATATTATGTTGGTGGTAATAGGAACAAAGGAAGCTGATTCAGACCACTGGTTCATCTAGCTCAGTATTTTCTACATTCCACTGGCAGAAGTTCTCCGAAGTTGCTCTGGGACTTTCTCCAAGCAAAGCAGATGTTCTACCATTCAGTTGTGGTGACCCAGATCCACAGATCCAGTGGATCTGTGACGACCCATTCTCATGTTGTTGTTGCGGGAAATGTCATCAGACTCAAATTCCCACCATCCCTCATCTGCAGCCCCCTGAATCCACTTCCAAAGCAGGTTTAAATGCCCTCTTATCCAGTGGAACCACATTTGGGAAGTGGATGCAGATGTGGAGGGAAAGAGCAGAAGTACGTTCAACTTTTGCCTCTGTATTTTTTGTGAGGTATATCATCACATGGGACACAGGTGGCGCTGTGGGTAAAACCTCAGTGCCTAGGACTTGCTGATTGAAAGGTCGGCGGTTCGAATCCCCGCGGCGGGGTGAGCTCCCGTCGTTCGGTCCCAGCTCCTGCCCACCTAGCAGTTCGAAAGGACGTCAAAGTGCAAGTAGATACCGCTTTATAGCGGGAAGGTAAACAGCGTTTCTGTGTGCTGCGCTGGTGCTGGCTCGCCGGAGCAGCTTCATCACGCTAGCCACGTGACCCGGAAGTGTCTCCGGACAGCGCTGGCCCCGGCCTCTTAAGCGAGATGGGCGCGCAACCCTAGAGTCGGACACGACTGGCCCGTACGGGCAGGGGTACCTTTACCTTTACCTTTTATATCATCACAATGTGGTTTGTCCTGTTCTTTCATGTATTCTGCCTTGTATTTTTATATACATTAAAATGATGTGTTGTTTTGCTAGCATAATCACCACCCACATCTTAGCATGCTTTTGTTTACTCCTTGTTCTTCAGGTCATTAGATCAGGCATGAAGCTGGAAAACCAGACCAGAGTCCAGGAGTTTATTCTCCTTGGTTTCCCTACTGCCGTAGAATTTCAAATACTGCTCTTTGTAATATTCCTTGTTATTTACATCCTGACCCTCCTCGAGAACATTGTGATCATCACTCTGATCAGGACAAACAGCCATCTCCAAAAACCTATGTACTTTTTCCTTAGCCACCTGTCTTTCCTGGAGACCTGGTACATTTCTGTGACTGTTCCCAAGCTCCTGGTTAACTTCCTAGCAAAGAACAAAAGCATTTCCTTTGAAGGCTGCATGGCCCAGCTCTACTTTTTCATATCCCTAGTCTGCACCGAGTGTGTCCTCTTGGCTGTCATGGCTTATGATCGCTACATCGCCATCTGCAACCCACTGCGCTACCCAGTCATTATGAATTCCCGACTCTGTTTGCAGTTAGCTGTGGGATCTTGGCTTACTGGTTTCCTAATTTCAATGCTGAAAGTCTTCTTCATTTCCCGCTTGAGTTTCTGTGGACCCAACATCATCAACCATTTCTTCTGTGACATCTCACCTCTGCTGAACCTCTCCTGCACAGACCGAACTGTGGCTGAGATGGTGGACTTTGTATTTGCCCTTCTTATCCTCATAATCCCACTGTCTGTCACTATTGGCTCCTATGTGTGCATAATAGGCACCATTTTGCGTATCCCCACAGCCAAGGGGAAAAGAAAAGCCTTTTCCACCTGTGCCTCACACCTCACTGTGGTTATTATTTTCTACTCAGCCACTCTCTTCATGTATGCCCGACCAAGAAGAATCCATTCTTTTAATCTCAATAAGCTCGTGTCCATTGTATACACTATTGTCACCCCCATGTTGAATCCATGCATTTACTGCCTCAGGAATCAAGATGTGAAGGAAGCCATGAGAAAGATATTTTGTAGCAGGAATGATGAAACCACGATTACCACTAGTGACCATTAAACTCACACCAGACAGAAAACAATCCCTTATATTCTCAAATATAAGAAATGACTCAAAAATACAGATCAGACCTCCTTTGATCCTCTTCTTTATGATAATCTCTCTCATGTGAACACTTGCTCACAGTCAGATGGATGGTCAGAAGCATATGTTATCCAATTCATACACTAGTAAATTTGGTTTGGAGCCAGAGGGCTGATGAAAATGTGCACAGGGAAATAGTGATTGCTGTCAAAGAATGAACAAAAATGTGGAAGCACACAATTTTAAATGGAATTCATTTTTTAAAAAAGTGACTGCTGCTTAAAATTTTCTAAGAATTCTTAGCTCATATCTGAAATCATGTCAAAACTCTTTGACACTGACTACTTAACTTAGTTTTGAAATGATTTTTTAAAATAAAAAATCTCCTTTTTATGTCTTACCATAATTGGGAACAAGACAGAAAATGTACATTTTAAAGCAAATTCAACTTAACGTATTATGTTTGCACATTTTCTTTCTGTTTCTAATATTGTTTAAATTAAGTTTTTAATTGTCCAGGGTTTGAAACATAGTTTTATGAATGTTTTACACTGCTACTATTGTCTGCTATATAGAATGGTCTTTTAATTTTATTTTTTTTATAAATAAATAAATATAATAAATAAATATAAATATATATATGGTTTTGTTTGTTAGTTGCCCTGGACTCACTTACACTTGAAATAATTGTGGTGGTGGCAGTGGTAGTGATGATATAGTCTATATGTATGGAATAACAAATTTTAATCTGATATGTGACAATTTCAAGCTTAATTCTGAAATTATGCTGGGTAATCACTAATAATATTCACTAATGTTAAAATGTGTATATTAAAAGGGGGAGGAAATTAAGAAGTTTCAATTTATAAATATCATTCACTTGTTTGCTTTCCTTGAAGTGATGTATCATTGTTTTCAAATGTTAAGTGTAGGAATATGCTTCAATGAGTTCATTTGATGGCACTTAATTTCCAAATCTGAAATGATGTGGGTTTCTTTTTAAAAGAAGTTTTAAAGTGCTTTAGTATTTGTCATTAATATTCATCTGTTTCTTGCCTTCTGTGTTTTATCTGTGCTGTTTTCATATGTATAAGCCATATTGAGTCCTAGACTGGGAAAAGGTGAGATGATGATGATGATAGTTTTCTTTTAAAACTTTTTTAAACAATTACAAATATTAAAAAGCTTATCTAGCAGTACATCTAATGGTGTATTTTCTATTCATCGACTTTAGACACACACGTTCAATGTTCAAACATAGTCCTGTATTTTTTCTGTGTATAACACACATGTAACATGTGGAGTCTAATTTAAGAAAATGGGGGGAAATGGTTCAGAGTTGTCCAGAGCTTTTTTGGGGAAGGCTTGCCTGGAGTTGTTGAACTTTTTTTTTGGGGGGGGGGGTAATACCGAAAATCACTTAATGCAGGCTGCTGTCAATTGATCGCATCAACGAAGTGCAGCACAACTGCTGCAGCAATAGCCAATCGACTACGGCCTTTGCTGAAGCAACCAATCACCCACTCAATTAGCGCAGCAGCAGCCAATCCAAAGCAGCCCTTGAAGCAGCCACCAATCGCCCACCAAATTGCCGCTGACAAGCTCCTGCTTGTGGCTACAAGCAGTCACCCATCCCCCCCCCATTTGCTATCCGTGTATAAGATGAGGCACGGTTTTTAACATTATTTTACTGTAAAAAAAAAACCTCGTCTTATACATGGAAAAGTGCGGTACTTAATGTAACTTCTCCACTGAGAAGACTGAGAGGTTGTTATAACAAGGTATTGATAGTGTGGTTCGTTACTGTACTTTGTTGGACAGGAAAAGCTTCCCACCACAGTGTGTATTCCTCCCCTCCACTATTAATGGTGGCAAAGAAACTCTGGTAACATTACAAGTATCCTAGCAGGAGCAAGCATGGAGTCCAGTGGCCATGAGACTCAGAATGAGATTTACACCCAGATAGATGGCTGTAAACAACTGCTCCCCACAGGATCAAAAGCAAGTATAGGAGAGAGGGTTTCCCCAGCAAGGGCTAGCTCTTTAATTAATTAATTAATTAATTAATTAATTCAGAAAAATGTACATGCCGCCCATCATCATAAATACCCACAAGACAGACATAGGATGAATAATTAAAATTATAAAGTACAATATAGCTTATTAAAACCACAATTAAAATCTGCACCAAACCAATAGCAGAAGGCACTCCCTGTTTCCAAATAGGCAACATGGATTAACTGCCTTCAAAAAACCTGGTGAAAGTCATATTTCTTACAGGAGGGAGTCTCTTAGCCATGGTGTCACCACAGAAATCATTATTTATTTTTATATTAAATTTATATACCACCCTTTATCTGAAGATCTCAGGGTGGTTCACAGCATGCAGGATAAAAGCATGAAAGGCCCTGTCTTAAGTCACTGCCTGTAACGTACTTATTGGTGGGACAACCAGAAATCGTAGGTGGTATAACTGTTGAAAGTTGTGTGTGAGAGAGAGATAGATTCTGTACCTTTTTTAAAAACTTAGGACACCAGGAAAACAGGGGGCATAAACAAGTTGTTGGATAGAGAAGTAGACATCATTTTGGAGAAATAGAGCTTGGCCTACAGTTTGCCTATTATGGTACTGACTCCATTAACTTTATGTGCTACCACTGTGTTTGTGCTTCATCTAATCACCCTATATGTTTGCTTGCATTTCTACTCGCTCTCTGGACAAAGGTGACTCACCAAACAGTTCTGGTCAATATCTATGACCATAATTGAATAGCATTTTGACAGCCACGTTGTTTGGGGATTTGTATTTCCATCCCATATACCCTACCAGTTTTCTCAGAGGTAGTTCAGATTATATATTTGGGCTGATATAACACATCACATTGATTGATTAGAAAAGTACTGCACTTTTTCATGTTTGCGACATTCCTTCTTCATCTTTTATGAGATTAGCATACAAAGTATGTGGCTGATACATGAAAAATCCAGCCACCAGTGAATCAAAAGTGCCATGATGTTGAGTGTGGAGGTCCCCAAGCCACCCCTCAAATAATTCACAAATCACACGTAATTTTAGTTTAAGGTTTTTGGCACTATTTTGGCCACAACTTTATTAAAATACATAATCTGTGAGTGGTTGCTTAGGCATTGGTTATGACTATCTGTCCCCCCGCCTGGGACAGAACTGACATTCTGAACTCCCTCAGAAGCCAGTGAAGGGAAAACAATGTTGGGGATCAGTTGAGCTGAGCGACAGTCCCTCACCGCTCACCCAACCAGCTCCCCGAGGCTTGCTGGCCCTGGTCCCATTTCAGGGATTGGACGAAATCGTGGCAAGCCCCAGGATTCCTTTAATGGAATTCACTTCCACCACCATTGGAGGGGCAGGCACAGCCTATCCTGATCCCTCCTCCACCAATTTTTATAACCAATGCCTAACCACAACCTTACAAGTTGTGACGAATTGCTAAGTAGTAGGCAAAAACCAAATGGCACCAGCCAATCAGCCAAATTGACAAAATTCCTACTAGGCCCCTGTCCCAACGGCAGACGACCCCAAGACAGGCATAGCAAGGTCAACCGGAACACAGGGCAGGCAGGCGGGTGATCCAATGCACTCTGCGAAAGAGAAAGCAAAAGCAGAGTGCCCCCCATATTTAAAGCCTTTGGCCCCTCCCACCCAATTTGCTACATGCAATTTGCCCTAGCAACCCGGTCAGCCAATCGTTGCTTCAGGCAATAACCATTAACCTGCCTGGCAACAGAGGGTTACCCTGGCAGACCCGACCGCAACACGTGCTCTCATTTTAGGGAGAACATGCTTTGGCAGAGGCACCAGCTTATGAGGGTGATGGGGGGGGGTGCAATGTCAGGCACATGACGTGACATCCTGACATCATGCGTGTGACGTCAGGATGTCGGAAGGTGGAGTCGAATGTGGCAGTCCTGTGAATCAATGGCCAGCTCCTCCTCTGCCTCTTCCTGACACTAGCACTGACAGGAGGCTGCTTCAACCCTTCTTCCCCTCCATGGCAGGAGAAGGAGGAGCCAGCCACTGGGGACATGCTGCACTCAGCTCCATACTTCGGCTCTGCGCTTTTAGGACATCTGGCAGCCACGGCCCTTACCCCAAAAATATAGGGGAGGAGCACTTGGTCCCCAGGAGCTGGCACCCCCTGGATGTAGGGAACAAGGGTACATGCTGAAAATACCTTGAGCTTATGAACTTAAATAAATAAGAGCTGTAGATCAAGAATAAAAATCTCAAATCCTTAATTTACACAGTTTTGACCATGTGAATGGACACAGGTTTTAATTTCTTAAAGTACATTCATGCTTCAGAACAGTATAAATTACAATAACATCTTGTTTACACATTTCATGGTGTGTAGAAGTCAAGTAATAAAGTACTGTATAACTCTGAGCTATTATCCTGTCAGTTGCATTTGCGATGGCATTCTACGAGCCAGTTCCTGAGTATTTAGCTCCCTTGATATCCCTTGTTAGCAGGATAACTTATACACCAAGGCAGTTCAAGCAGCATTGCTCTTCTGAGAATTCTTATGATTTTGGTAAGGCTGCATAAATTTTTCAGCATAACGTCTTGCTGGATTAGCCTTTTCTTTGATCCAACACAGTTCCAAGTTGTCTTCACAGAAGCTCTAAGTTAAAAGAAAAACAGAAAATTGACTTGCTCAAAATTTAACCAAAAGGTACCATCCAGCATATGATGAAATATTCGCTGAAGTTCACATGTAGATCAGGTAAATGATGCAACTGGCTTATTTTGTTTATTTTGGGGTTTATTTGTTTGTTTGTTTGTTTGTTTTTAAAAATAGAAAATGTCCTGCATTAGTTTTAGCACTTTAAAAAGGAAGTATGTTTAAGGGGAGATGTATTTCACATTTTAATCTCTGTGCAATTGGTTTTTATACTTTGTAAACCACTTTATATGCATTAAATGATGTTGATGAGGAAAGTAATGCTAAAATGGGAAATGCACATATAAATTAGCCCCAATTCTGTGAGGTAATTAATCTCTGCACAAGAATATTGGCATACACAGCGAAGCTTTTGAAAACATTTCCTAAATAGTACAAACTCTGCTTTCAAATGTGATGCAAGATTGCTACTCTTTTGGGGTAGATGTGTGCTGATCTTTCAGTTACAGAACTCTGGAAAGGAATCAGTATCTCCCTCTGCTGGAATTAATATCCTGAAATACAACTTTTCATAACACTGCAGAAATTAAAGCCCCCTTGTCTTCCACTTCTGAAAATCTTCCCATCTCCTTTCTAAGGAGAAACAGTTATGTTACTGAAATGTAGCAGAAATTTTATCTGCAAGTAATAATAAAGAAAAAAACTCATGCAGTAAGGTGGGAAGCGAGGAACTTCACATTCCATTGCATTTCTTAGTTTCAGCTTTTGTATATCTGAAAGAAGATGGTTTCTTCAACAATTATAATATACCTCTAGATTTCAGGAAATGCATTATTTGTCCCACATTTTACAATGTGGAAAGATGGATATTTTAATGAACACAAATCTCAGACAAACTGTATGTCATGTTCAAATTTGAGTGATTTTTTTTTTTTTTTTTAAGAATGCATTTTCATAGAATTAAATAATAATAATCAAGGTTTGGTAAATTCTCATGTGGAAGACTTGTAGCCATAAAATGCAATCAAAATTAATGAACAGAGTTTGGGAGAATAGTTTCTATAGGTGTTATTGCATGTAAGGTGCTGTGCTGTTTTTAGTGTAATTACTGGTATGTATTAAACAGATTTTTTATATGTATATAAATATATATATTAGTGCTATCAATGTTTAATTGATATTTTAACTTGATTTTTTTCCTATTTTTAGTGGATGTTGTTTTTATATGTAATCTGCCTTGAGTCCCATCAGGGGAAAGGTGGAAATAAGTGCCACTGATTTCATTGGGACTTACGTCCAATGAATGGGACTACAGCCTTGTATAGGATTGCAGCTTTAAAGTTAAATCTGTCCTCTGCCTTCCACATGACACAGAATATTGTGGGATGAAAACAGAAGTAGAACTTAGCACCACTAAGAGGTGTTACTCTTCTACTGACGTGCTCAAAGGTCCACTGGTTTTGAAAATCTGCTGTCTGAAAGCACCTCAGGCTTTGTTTAAATATAATATAGAATATAAGGTTCCTTCAAAAGTGGCATGTAAGATTTGTGCTGATGGCCCATTTCAAATTAAGAAGGTATAAGCACAGAACAGGCGTTTCAAATGATTCCCATATCCAGTTAGGATTTTTCATATTGATCAGAATCACTTCTTTGACACCATCCCCTCACCTTCTCTAAGCACAATATAATTTGTGATATGACCCAGGAATGAAGAAGTGAGATATAAGTGATGGGTTGGACTAGGACCACATTTTATTTAAACTATATCTATAGGGCAAATGAGAAGAATGGGATTCTAACTTCAGCATTGGGTGAGACAAACCCTGCCAATTCTAAGTGGCATAAGAAGGCTAGGCCCCAAAAACTGGGACACACCTTATGGTCAGTAGGGGGATCTTCCTTCTTCATTCCTGGGCTTCAGAACTCTGTGTAGATGTGGCAGGTGAGCTTCAAGAATGCTTCATATCCAGGAGGTCACTGCAGCCATGGTTAAATGGGCACAAGGCCATGTGACAGTGGGAACATTTGTGGAAAACAAATTGGAAATTTACATCTTGTTGTGCTTTAAGATAGAACTTCCTTAAAATGCAACATCGGTAGTATATAACCCCTTGGAAGCTCTCCAAAATGTATAAAAGTCTACCAAGCAATTGTTAGAGGTGTAAAGAAAAACCTATATCACATGTGGTGGCAATATAAAGAAATCAAGGTGTTCTGGGAGGATATCCATTCCAAACTGGAAAAAAATGTTTAAAATATTTTACAGCAAAAAACCAGAAGCTTACCTACTAGGAATCACAGATTTGGACACCCCTAAAAAAGCAAAAAAACTTTTTCCTCTATGCTATGGTTGCAGCAAAAATACTCATTGTGACAAACTGTAAAAGTGATAAAGTCCCTTCTAGATCACAGTGGATTCAAAAAATGATTGAATATGCAGAATTAGACTAGTTATCAGAAAGAAAGAAATCAAAGGAAGTATTTACCACAAAATGGGAAGTCTTAAAATTTATTTGAAAAATAGCAATGACAGTTTGAAGTCTGTAACAGCATTTGAATAACTTAGTAGGAGTTTTAAATCTGATGGAAAACCTAGGATAGAATAAATAACATTAAAGCCAAAATATGCTATAATATGGTACTGAATAACAGATGAGAAATAGAAGTAAGGAGTAGACAGGAAGTCAGCTACATAGGAAAAAGTCATTTTTATGTTAAATGTATTGTGAGCAATATTCAATGTATTGGTGTTGCCGTTGTTTTGTATCTTTCCTTCTTTCTTTCTTAATTGTTAGGTGATGGATATCTGTGTATCTTCATATTTTCTTTTTGTATGTGGTGTATTAAAATGAAATGAAAACTTTTTTTTTTTTAAAAAAAGAATGCTTCACATCCAGCTTAAGGGCCTCACAACCTACAACAACTGGCCTTTGCAAATGACCTTCGTGGTCAAAGGTGCCCAGGGTGCTCACCTGATACCTTATCTAACCTTAACCTTTCCTGCACCTCCCTGTCAACAATGTGACCAACTTAACCATGAAACAAAATTAATCAAATCAACCTATTTAACAGCATCAACCCCTAAACACCAATTTAGTCCAAAATAATTAAACAAGATGAGACGGATATTTTCTGAAAATTATCCAGGAAATTAAAGGCAAGAATGCTAAAAACTGAAGCATAATTTAGTGCTCTTCTGATGAATCTCCAAATAATTTTGTAACGTAACCAATCTTGGAAGACTCTAGAATGAGCTACAAAGCTTCAGAGTAAAAGAAATTGCGAAACAAGGCAGTTGAGCTCTGTGGATGTCAAAGTGAAAAGGATGCATCATGCCTATTTTTTTCTGTTTTCCCTCTCGTCCATCCTATTTTCTTTTCTGTTGCTGTAGATCCATGGACCATAAGAATAAGAGTGTTGTCCGGGAATTCATCCTACTTGGATTTCCAACCACCATGGAACTGCAAGTGCTTCTGTTCGTGATATTCCTTGTGGCCTACATCCTGACACTCCTGGAGAACACAATTATCATTGTTGTGATCAAAATCAATCCTCAGCTTAACAAACCTATGTATTTCTTCCTCAGCAACCTCTCCTTCCTGGAGACGTGGTACATCTGTGTTATTGTCCCAAAACTATTGGTCAACTGCCTGGTGGAAGACAAGTCCATCTCATTTGAAGGATGCATGACACAGCTCTACTTTTTCAGCTCTCTCATATGTACAGAGTGTATCCTTCTTGCTGTAATGGCATATGATAGATATGTGGCCATCTGCAATCCACTGCGCTATCCAACCATCATGACCCAGCGCCTTTGCTTGCAGTTAGCTGTGGGTTCGTGGCTAACTGGCTTCTTCGCCTCAATGCTGAAGGTTCTATTTATATCTCGCCTACCCTTTTGTGGCCCTAACATCATCAACCACTTCTTCTGTGACATTTCACCTTTGCTAAATATGGCATGTGAGGATATGACAGTGGCTGAAATAGTGGACTTTGTCTTGGCATTGATAATTCTGCTGGTCCCACTCTCAGTTACAACAGTTTCCTATGTGTGTATCATTGGTACCATTTTGCGTATCCCAACTGTCCAAGGCAGGAAGAAGGCCTTCTCTACTTGTGCTGCTCACCTCACTGTGGTCACCATCTTCTTCTCAGCCACTCTCTTCATGTATGCAAGACCAAAGAGGATCCACCCTTTTGATCTAAACAAATTGGTTTCTGTCATATACACCATTGTCACCCCAATGCTGAACCCATTCATTTACTGTCTGAGAAATCAAGAGGTCAAGGGAGCTTTAAGAAAAGCTTTCTGTAGCACAAGTGCCCTGCCCAAAATCTCAGCGCCCCTCACTAATGCTGAATGGCACAGATAGATTTATTTATTTATTTTCTCATTGAGAAATATCCTTGGACCTTTTCAATTTTCATTTGCTGGAAGAAGTATGCTGGAGAGAGTGTCATACCCATCAACTGTCCCTGAAAAACTGGGACATCCCATTTTCCTCCACAAGAGCATGGTGGCCATTTTGGGCGCCATACTCTTGCACGATTTAGAGTCAAGATCTCCCTCAGCCAAACAACATTTTTTCTAGACCACAATCTCACACAGTGCCCCCAAAATGTGTGTTTTCAGATCCATGACCTCACACAGTGCTCCAAAATGTGCATTTTGGGATGCTGAGCCTGAAAATAATAATTTTTCGAGGTCCATGACTGAAGCAGGAGTGCAGACCCAGGAGATGTCCCAGTTTGGGCCCATGTTGCATTGGAGAGTATGATATGTGTGAAAAAGCATTCTCAGATATCATTTTTTCTCCCAGTTTATTTTGATGTCTGAGGCAGAAAGCCCAAATATCCTTTTCTTTAGTGAAGATTAAATAATCAATTTCTATTTTGATAATAGCAAATAAATATTCAAAAGTTGATGGCAGTGAACACATACATGTTCATTTTTATGTGATGGGAAAAAGGTAAATTGTAACCCTTTGCCCACCATCAACAGAACTGAATAGCATAGCCAACCACTTTTTCTTATTATTAACTAGAATTAGTTGTTGTCACTTGCATCATGTCAGGAACTTTCATGTGTGATTACTCATTTTATATTTGGTGAAGTTCTATTGTGTTAGGGATGAGCATAGCTCCTTTATTTAGATTCCTACTGTGCTATGGGCATGTTCTTCCCTGTGTTCGTCTCCTGCTGAGGCTTAAGTAGAAGCCTCTTTCTGTAATTTCTGAACATGGTATGGACAGATCTAGTAGGAAAAGAAATGGAGGGGGGAATTGTTCAATCTGCAGTTTAAAACAAAGAGGTTTGTGCTGGTCCCAGACTTGTAAACATGTATCAAGTGAGTTATGTACCGTATTTTTCGCCCTATAGGACGCACCGTCCCATAAGGCGCACCTAGTTTTTTGGGGGGGAAATAAAGGAAAAAAATTATTTCCCCCCCAGGCGCGGGGTTGGGGAAGCCCGAGCTTCCCCCGACCCCAGCCCCCAAACAGGCAGCTCTCTGCAAGCCGTGGGAGCCCAGTGCTGGCTCCCGCTGCTAGCGGAGAGGTCCGCGAAGCCTGGACGCGCTGAGCTCAGCGCGCGCAGGCTTCGGCATGCAGGCACCTCTCCGCCAGCAGCGGGAGCGCTCCCGCTGCTAGCGGAGAGGTCCGCGAAGCCTGGGCGCGCTGAGCTCAGCGCGCGCAGGCTTCCGCATGCAGGCACCTCTCCGCCAGCAGCGGGAGCGTTCCCGCTGCTAGCGGAGAGGTCCGCGAAGCCTGGGCGCGCTGAGCTCAGCGCGCGCAGGCTTCCGCATGCAGGCACCTCTCCGCCAGCAGCGGGAGCGCTCCCGCTGCTAGCGGAGAGGTCCGCGAAGCCTGGGCGCGCTGAGCTCAGCGCGCGCAGGCTTCGGCATGCAGGCACCTCTCCGCCTGCAGCGGGAGCGCTCCCGCTGCTAGCGGAGAGGTCCGCGAAGCCTGGGCGCGCTGAGCTCAGCGCGCGCAGGCTTCCGCATGCAGGCACCTCTCCGCCAGCAGCGGGAGCGCTCCCGCTGCTAGCGGAGAGGTCCGCGAAGCCTGGGCGCGCTGAGCTCAGCGCGCGCAGGCTTCCGCATGCAGGCACCTCTCCGCCAGCAGCGGGAGCGTTCCCGCTGCTAGCGGAGAGGTCCGCGAAGCCTGGGCGCGCTGAGCTCAGCGCGCGCAGGCTTCGGCTTGCAGGCACCTCTCCGCCAGCAGCGGGTGCGCTCCCGCTGCTAGCGGAGAGGTCCGCGAAGCCTGGGCGCGCTGAGCTCAGCGCGCGCAGGCTTCGGCATGCAGGCACGTCTCCGCCAGCAGCGGGAGCGTTCCCGCTGCTAGCGGAGAGGTCCGCGAAGCCTGGGCGCGCTGAGCTCAGCGCGCGCAGGCTTCGGCATGCAGGCACGTCTCCGCCAGCAGCGGGAGCGCTCCCGCTGCTAGCGGAGAGGTCCGCGAAGCCTGGGCGCGCTGAGCTCAGCGCGCGCAGGCTTCGGCATGCAGGCACGTCTCCGCCAGCAGCGGGAGCGCTCCCGCTGCTAGCGGAGAGGTCCGCGAAGCCTGGGCGCGCTGAGCTCAGCGCGCGCAGGCTTCCGCATGCAGGCACCTCTCCGCCAGCAGCGGGAGCGTTCCTGCTGTTTGCGGAGAGGTCCGCGAAGCCTGCATTCGCCCCATAGGACGCACCCAGATTTCCCCTTCATTTTTGGAGGGGAAAAAGTGCGTCCTATAGGGCGAAAAATACGGTACTTCTCTAAATTTAGAAATACAGTCTTAAGTTTGTTTGTTTTTTAAAGCATACAAAAATGTGTATTTTAGTGGGAGGGTGTATACAAAATAAATACTTTAGAGGAAAGTGTGTACAAACTCTCTCTCTGTGTGTGTGTGTGCGTGCGCATGCACATGTGTACATACAAACACTTAAAAAACATCCACAAAATCTAGGACTGGACAGACCTATGGTAGAGCACATTTGATTTTTTAAATAATTTTTATTAACCGGCCAATCAAATCAAATTAAATCACATCACATAAATTCCGAATTACAAAGCCGATTTTTAAATTTTGTTGGGGGGACCCATATTTCAAGATCCGAAGGTGGATTCTGATCATCTTCTTACTACTGCGTTAATGTCCAAATCAGTCCAAACAGAGCTCATAATTCTATCCAGTCTTATCTTGCTGTTTCCACATCACATCTTGTTCATATATTTTCTCTTTTTTCTTTATGATCTCTTCTGATAGTCTCCTTAAGCTGATAAACACCAATAATGATCCTGTGTGAATTTTTCCGTTCTTCCAATCCTCAAATCAAGATGGTTTCCATATATCATCGCCTTCATAGATAACATAGCTCTTTCCATCGTTAATCTCGTAAAACTGTCGCTCTTAAGTCGCTCTGAGGAGTTTCACCCACAATATAAAAACAGCTCTATTTTTCTCTTTCTCCTCCCAGACTCAAGACCTCCGACAGATCTTCCCAATATGGCGACGGCATTTTTAACTGCGTCATTCCAAAGCTCTTATACATTCCACGCTCTTCTTAAAACATGCTTTGGTTTGAAAGTTTATCTCCACACAGCCTTAAATCCACAGCTTAAGTCCTTAAAATGACATTTCTGACTCGTAAGGGGGGGGGGATTCTTGTTTAATCACATAAGAAAAGAAAGGAAAGGTTTTTTCCCACTCCCCCATCAGTCATTTGCCATACCGAATCTTGGCGTATCTTCTCATGATTTATTCTTGTCTTGTTTTACCAGAGATCTCTTCTGTTAGCAGTCTTTATTCCCCCTCCTTCCTTGAAATATGTGCATTCCTTCATCCAAATTGTTTCTTTTGAAGTTCTTGCAGCTAGTGGCGCGGATCAGGGACGGCGTCCAGGAGCACTGGAATCCCACAGGAGGGCTTTGTGCCTAGTGCCCCCATCCCCACAAATTCCCATCATAGCCACCAAATTACCTCGTGTGGGTCGCAGAGATGTTATTGTCAGCCATCTTCCGATGCGCCCCCTAGTGGCCCCCCCGGTAGAGCACATTTGAAATGGACATGGAACAAAAATAGGCTGAAGGAGAAATGAATTCACTGTTCCTGTCAGTGGGTGTTGGGTGTTGGTTTTATCTGCTTATATAGTATTTTTCTGATGCAAAATTCCACAAACTGGTAACCACCACCAAAGAAAAGGCCCATTCTTGCCTTGCCCCCCTCTGGACTTCTCATGGAGGCACATGAAGAAGGGCCTCAGATGACTATAATAGGGTCCAGGTCAGTTCATGGGGGAGAGGTGGTCCTTGAGGTATTGCAATCCTGAACCATTTAAGGTTTATAGGTCAAAACCAGCACTTAGAATTCGGCCCAGAAACTAATCAGCAGCCAGTGCAGTTGGGCCAGAATCAATGTAATATGCTCACACCATCTTGCATTCAGCCAGATCTTTCCTCCACTTGCATGAGAGCCATCTCCCAGCTTGTTTCCTTGCCCTAAGCTCTGGAGCAGGTGCTCAGAAATGATTGTGTCAATGGCTAGATATTCCAGAGGTTGGCCAGGATTTCAACAGTAGTGCCAGTCATATGAGCCAGAAAATCCCCCAGAGTCACCTGGAAGCCTACTGGATCCATCAGCCTCAGAGGGCAGTCCAACCATTTAGGTCCTCCACCTATTCAAAGGGGAAAAGGTGCAGGAAGCCTAAGGCTCAACAGGAAATGATCTGACCATGGCAAGGGACTGATGTCAATGTTCCCCACTTTCAGATCTCCCTCTTGCTGCCCAGTTGACCAAAAAGGTCCAGAGTGTGGCCTGCCACATGTGTTGGGCAAGTGACACGTTGGGATAGCCCCATTGTCATCATAGCAGCCATTAAGTCCTGAGCCACTACAGAGCCAGCTGCCTCGCCATGGATGTTAAAGTCCCCCAGAACCAGCAGAACCCAACACCACCTCTGAGACCAGCTCTGTCAGCGCAGGCAGGGAAACTGCTGGGCAGTGAGGTGGCCAGTAAACCAGCACAATCCATAATCTGTCCTAATTGCCCAATATCAGGAACACACATGCTAGGTTCCCACTGCCTGCTCCTAAACTGGACAGGGAGCCTGGTGAGAGAGATGGAATCTCTATAGATTACAGCAACTCCCCTTCCCCAACCCAGAAGCTGCACTGAGTACCCAGGGGGCCACAGCTCAGTAAGATAACTCTACCCTGCTCACCCACCCAGATCTCACTGACACAGTAGATAACACTTCTCATTCATAATCAGATTATGTGCAAGGGAGCTTAATCTAGTTTAGTATTTTATACCTTGACTAGCAGCTAGGAATGAGGGAATACATAAAATTCAGTTTCTACCAGTTTCTCATTTTCTCCAAACTTTGATTTTGTTTTCCATATAGTCACATCAGTTTTTGATGGAAAAACAACAACAGTGTCTCATGAAAATTCACCAGCATGGTAGCATAAATCTCTCCCCATTTAATTGTTATATGTGATTTTCTCAAATATAGACTTATTTTCCCTCCCCCAGCAAAGCATTTTCCTGTGCAATAATGCATTTTTGTTTACATTCTTATATTGATTTATATGTATACTTTGCATATAAGACTGGAGGCTCTCCCAGCCTCACCTGGTGATGTCAGGGATTGAACCTAAGACCTTCTGCATGCAAAGGAGATGCTCTGTGCTACAGGTAGAAGACAGAAGGTGCTTCTCAAAATGTATTTGGTGAGCAAATGCCAGTTTGTCATTTGAAAACACCAACTACATGAACTTTGAAAAAGAATTAAATATCTTCATTTGTTAAATTTTCTGCACGCCATATTGTGTAGCGCTCTCTTCACTTCTTGGTTACGGAGGCTGTAGATCATGGGGTTTAACATGGGTATCACAATAAAGTAAATGACAGAGGGAGCCATTTCCTGATCCTGAGAGTTCTTTGAGGTTGGCTTCAAGTACCTGAAGAAAATTGTTCCATAGTATAGCACAACAACTGTCACGTGAGATGTGCAAGTGGAAAAAGCCTTGCGTTTCCCTTCGATGGAGTGTATCCTCAAGACAGTGGAGATGATGTGAATATAGGAAGCCAGTGTGATGAAGAGAGCCCCCATCCCTAAAAATGAACCAAGGGTGAAAATCACCATTTGGTTTGCAAAAGTGCTGCTACAGGAAAGTTTGAACAGTTGTGGGGCTTCACAGCTGAAGTGATGGATTACATTGGCCCTGCAGAAGTGCAGAGTTGTTAGCAGAAGGGTGTTCAGTAGAGCATAGAGAAAGCCAGTGAGCAACGCACTGCACACCAGCTGCGAACAGACCCGTTTGCTCATCATCACGTTATAATGCAAGGGGTGACAGATGGCTGTGTACCGATCATACGCCATCACAGAGAGGAGGAGACCCTCTCCCACTGAAAGTGCCATGACAAAGAAGACCTGGGTAAAACAACAATCAACGGTGATTGCTTTTCTGGCTGAAAGGAAGTCTTCTAACATTTTAGGAACTGTAACAGAAGAAAAAGCAATATCAAGGGAAGCCAAATGAGAAAGGAAGACATACATGGGAGTGTGAAGATTAGCATCCATTCTTATAGCCAAAATGATGGCTAGGTTGCCAGACAGAGTTATCAAATAAATCAACAGGAAGATTGCAAAGAGTAAGATCTGGAGCTTTGGATCACTGGAGAAGCCTAAGAGGATGAACTCCGTGATGTGGGTTTGATTATCCATATGTGCAAAGTGCTTCCTCCTGTAGAAAGCACAGAAAAACAACAAAACAACAAAGTGTTTTATATGTGTTTCGTAAGATTTGAAGAAACTTTTCCCCAGTCTAACTGGGAGACATAGATAATTTATGCATGGGTCACATCCACATCAGGGCAAAAAGTCCTAACATTAATATATACCGATGGGACCTAAGCTGGCAGTGACTAACCAGGAAATAATATACCATCATAGCTGAGATAGATGTCTTGAAGAAAACATTGACTCAGCATGCAATAGCTGTGGGGGAAATGTGAGTCACCGGGGGGGGGGCAATTTTTGTGAATGTATAAACTACAGTGGAAGACTCCAAAGGTGATGTGTAATTTAGAATAATAAAACCAATAAATAAGAACAATTCAACCATAAAAGCAGTTTGAAAACTCCTTGATTAACATCATCAAAGGACCCATTCCAATCCGGCTTCCGCTCTGGTCATGGGACTAAGATGACTCTGGTTGCCCTAACAGATGATCTTCGTAGGCAGCTGGATCAAGGTGGGGCGGGGCTGCTGATTCTTTTAGACCTGTCAGCAGCCTTTGACATGGTCGATCACGAACTCCTGGACCACTGTCTCGCCAACGTGGGGATCCAGGGAACAGTCCATCAGTGGCTACACTCGTTTCTCTCTGGTCAGGGACAGAGGATGGCGCTTGGGGGGGAACTGTCATCGCACCACTCCTTGGTGTGTGGAGTGCTGCAGGGTGCGATACTCTCCCCGATACTTTTCAACATCTTTATGTGCCCCTTCGCCCAGCTTGTCCAGAGTTTTGGGTTGGGCTGCTATCAGTATGCTGATGACACCCAACTCTGTCTGTTGATGGATGGCCATCCTGAATCGGCCCCAGACACACTGATCAGATGTTTGGAATTGTGGTTGGATGGTTACATGGGAGCTGGTTGAAGTTAAATCCTTCAAAGACAGAGGTCCTTTGGCTGGGTCGAGACGATATGGGATTGGGGGGGGCAACTCCCATCTCTTGTGGGGGTGCAGTTAGTGCCAGCAGCGTCTGTTAAGAGTTTGCGTGTAATCTTCGACACCTCCCTTTCCATGGAGGCGCAGATTGCAGCTATAACAAAGGCGGCATTTTTCCATCTCTACCAAGCTAAGAAGTTGGCTCCTTACCTCTCTTGCCCTGACCTAGCCACTGTGATCCACGCGACGGCCACCTCCAGACTGGATTATTGTAACTAGCTCTATGTGGGGCTGCCCTTGAGACTGACCCAGAAACTCCAGCAGGTGCAGAATGCTGCGGCGAGACTCCTTACAGGGTCCTCACTGTGGGATCACATTCACCCAGTGCTATACCAGCCGCACTGGGTCCCGATGGAGTACAGGATCAAGTTTAAGGTGCTGGTTTTAACCTTTAAAGCCCTATATGGCCTAGGACCCTCGTACCTATGGGACCGCCTCTCCTGGTATGTCTCACGGAGGACCTTACGGTCTTCAAACTAAAACATCTTGGAGGTCCCGGGCCACAGAGAGGTTGGGATGACCTCAGCCAGAGCCAGGGCTTTTTCTGGTGGAATGCTCTGTCACAAGAGACTAGGGCCCTGTGGGACTTGACATCTTTCTGCAGGGCCTGCAAGACGGAGCTGTTCCACCTGGCCTTTGGCCAGGGCACAGCCTGACCCCCTCCTTTGGCAATCCTCACAGAACTCTAGCCCAATGGTTGCCATTAATCTGATTTGAACTGATTTTATAATGAAATGATTTTAGAATGTTGTATCATTTTACTGTTGTTATCCGCTCTGGGCCCGGCTTTGGCTGGGGAGGGTGGGATATAAATAAATTATTATTATTATTATTATTATTAGTGTACTCTTAAGGGTAATTCTCACACATTGTTGCATATAAAAGTAACCTATGGTTTGTACAGGTTCTGGGGTGGGAGAACATGCAGCAGATAAAGCTCAGGAAAAGTCATAAAGATACAATTAAATCCATCTGTGAAACAAACTAGAATGCCTTTGCATTTTTTTTTTTTATGTTTGCCAGACCCTAAGGAAAAAAACAGGCTTGGAAGCAAGCAAACTTTTCCGAGGAGAGCTTTCCACATGTGGATTTCATGGTCCAACAGAAACCTGGCCAACTGAGATAATATGCACACACGGGTATGTTTGGAGGGGATCTGGTGGAGAATAATGCTGATGAGGAACAAAGGGTTCAGGCAGGTTAAGGCAATAGGAGGAGGTCCTTCAGATTCCACACGATTGAAAAATGTGCAGAAAAGGGCAACAAAAATAAGCAGGCAACTGAAACTCCATGAAGCATTTGAGTTTGCTTCCTTGTTTTTAGTTAGCAAAATATGACTTGGGGCACTTGTTGGAGGCTGTTATAATTAGCAATGGTGTGCAGAAAGTAGATAGAGGTAAATTTTCTCATTCTCTTGATCTTCCATTCTCTTGGAATTGATTGCTAGCAGACTCAAGACACATGAAAGTGTCCTTAAGATTATTTTGTATGCCCTTTTCTTAAATACATTTTCCAGCTCTCTGATGAAATATGGCAACCAGAACTGTGCACAGTATTCTAATTTCACATTAAGAGCTCCCTCTATCCCAGGTAGACTTCAACAATATTCTTGATTCATACAACCACTAAACCTATCAATCTATCACACTATGTAACCCAGGGGTAGTCAACCTTTTAATACCTACTAATGCATCTTTCTTGATCGTAAAATTTCCTTACTGTCCACCAGTGCTTGATGGAAGGAGGATTCAGCTTGTGCTGTAGAACCCCCTACCACCCACCTAGAATCCTGAAATGCCCACTAGTGGGTGGTTGGGACCAGGTTGACAACCCCTGATGTAACTAGATATTAATTCAGATACATACCACTAGATAAAGCTTTATTATTTCTGCTTTTTCTTACAACCATCTTGACATCATTACAGTTAGAGATGAAGAATTGGCTTCCCTGTGCTTTCTTTGAAGAAGGTTTCTTCTGAAGAAGCTTACTTCAGGTTTTTTGTTTCCTTAAGCTTAGCTGTGGTCCTATAGGATTAGCTTCATAGCCTAACTATAGGACGCAAGGGTAGCAATCCCCAGGGTTCTACAGTGAGCACCATATATTCTGTATGCTTTACCTAAAGATGTCACTGCAAATGTGCACTGTTACTATGTATTATTTCCTTCCTGCAATTTTCTTAAAAAATGTGAGCAATTCTCAGGAGCAAAACACAGATAAGGTTCTCCCTTACCCTTCCCTTGTGCATTATATAGGGATGTTTCCATTTGCTATCCAATTATGCTCAATAAAAAAAAATTGTGAATAAGAAAATGATTCAATTGTTTTAAAATTTGATGAATAATTTGAAAAATCCCCCTTTGGTTGTATAGCAACATTAGCAGGTGATAAAGCTGAGGGAGGGTTATGTTTTGCTTTTGCTTTTTTCCAGTTGGGGGCCTTTACAGAAGTCTTCATTGGATTTTGTGGGAAGAGGTAAAAATGCCCTCAGAATATTGTATTACTTTTCAAGGGATGGGAATCACCAAACTTTCATGTGTGGATCTTTGCCTCTGCCTGTTATGTTTCTGAAGGCTGACTTGCTTCAGATAGAAGTTGGTCATTTATTGTCACTGGTGCAATGCTATGAAATGGTTTTTCCAACAATGATCCTTACTGCTCAATTCCTTTTTTATTCTGAGAGGCCTATTCAGTCATTTATTTATTTATTTATTTATTTTTAGATGAGCCTATGTTTTTATGGTATTTTATACTCCATTGATTTTGTATACATTGTTGTATACCACTTTAACATATTTTATATGAACAGGTGATTTGCTAATATTATGATAAATTGGGTCCTCCCTTAAAGAGGGCATGTATTGCGGTGAGACCTGGAAACTGACACCCTGTGTTGTGGGTGGGTACGATTGGTCAGCCACAACACACGATTGGTAGGTCCCTCATTGCTGGATGCAATCTGGCCAATGGGACATAGTCCAAATGGTTCGAGGGACGTATTTATACCAATGCATGTGACCCAGAGCTTCCTCTTTCAGCACGTGCATTTGAAACACCAACAGCGTGTCCTCTGCGAGCCGAGAGAGAGCGATTTACCTTCAACGGATCATCCTGGTGATATCTTTCCATTATCCCTTTCTTTTAATTCCTTTCACCCTCTTCCTTTTCCCTCATTTTAATTTTGATTTAATCCCCATCCTTGCTGTTCCATTACTAAGAGGGGCTTGCGGCCCCTTAGTGCTCCGTTTTAGAGCTTTTAATTCTTTTAATTTAATTTATAGGGTGTTTGTCCTTGGGGGTTTCCCCTGAGCGCTCCCTTTTTTTGCCATGGATTCTGACTCTGTATTTGTGGCTGTGTACCCTGCGTGTCTGGATAGTCAGGTACAGCATTGTCCACTGGGCCAGCAGGAGGGCGGTGGAATCTGGATTTGGATGCAGGCTCAGGCTCCCCGACCACGTGTGTGTATCCTGGATATCCAGATGAGGAATGTGTTGGGAGGAGCTTCTCCCAATGGTGTGGGCGAAGGTGTCTGAGGAAGGCATGCCTGCGGTGATGGTGGTGCAGCTGGGCGAGAATCATTTGCCGGAAGCTCCCGGCTTGAGCCTGCGGACCCGCATGCAGGAGGACTTGGAAGAGTTGAAGGCAGCTCTTCCTGGACTCAAGATTTTTTGGTCGCAGCTGTTGCAGCAACGTGCGTGGCAAGGAAGGTGATGCCCAGCTGCCAATGAGAGGGCCAAAAAAACAGAGTGCAGTGGCCAAGGAGATTCTGGCCCTGGGCGGGATAGTGATCCGTCACCTGGGCATTACCTTCCAAGATGCGTCCCTTTACAGGCTTGATGGGGTTCATCTCTCTGTGATTGGGAATGATTTATGGCTGACCGCCGTGTCAGCAGAGTTAAGGGATTGCTTACAGGTGTGATTGGTTGGCAGCGAGCACAGGTGCTCGTGTGGTGGATAGGCTCTGGTTCAGGTGATAGGGATGGGAGAACGCTCTGGCCATCCCTATGTGAAGGATATTCCGTTAAATGATTCCAGGGACTTGATGGTTTGGTCAACCCCTGAGAGGGGTTTGTGCCCATGCCTGAGTCCAGGGGGACATTTGTGTGGCAGAGATAGCCTGTGGCGGAGATAGGCTTTCTGCTTATCCAGGTGTTCGCCCTTAGCTGACCTATGCTGGATCCCTGGGTCAGCTCTACCTGCATGGCAGGGAACTGGTCGAACCAGAGCCTATGCAACCAGTCACTTTCTGTAATCAATAAAGTTGTGGCCTAAATTCTGCCAAAAAACAAAATTTGAGTCAAGCATGAATTTATTTAGAGGGGAGGTTTCTGGGTCTTAACACGCAAATAATGATTAACTGTCAGCTAGGCTGCCCTCAACAGCCCAGGGTTCTTCCCTCAAAATATGGAACTGAATGCCCCATGGGAACAACACTATGGTATGATGTAGCGTCATATTTTTACAGAGTAACAAAAACACAGGGTTTTATCCCCAAACAGTGCCTCCAAGTCCCATTTCAGGAAAGTGGCCCAGAAGGATCCCATGGCTGATGATACTGAAAACCACTGAGAGGTCCAACAGAAATAGCAGGAACATACTCTCTGCATCTAATTCCTGGTGTAAGTCATCAATCATGGTGACCAAAGCCATCTGTCCCATAACCAGACCTGAAACCAGATTGAAATGGATCTAGATACAGTGGTACCTCTGGTTATGAACTTAATTTGTTCTGGAGGTCCGTTCTTAATCTGAAACCATTCTTAACCTGAGGTACCACTTTAGTTAATGCGGCCTCCCACTGCCGCTGCCACCGCACAATTTCTGTTCTCATCCTAAGGTAAAGTTCTTAACCCGAGGTACTACTTCTGGGTTAGCGGAGTCTGTAACCCGAAGTGTTTGTAACCTGAGGTGTTTGTGACCCGAGGTACCACTGTAATTTGTTTCCTCCAGAAACCACTGGTACTGACATGCGTTTATTGCATTTATATACCACTTTTTCCTCCAAAGAGATCTTTGTTATTTTTAACTTTTATGAAGTTTACTTTTGAGTAAGCAGGATTAGGAGTAAAGCTTTATTTTAATTTCCAGTTTATGTTCAGGTTATAATTTGCATATGTGGACTTTAGGAAATGTAAATTGAATATTCAGCCACTTATTATTGAGGGGAAGTGCATGGAACAGGTCTCGGTGTTTCGATTTCTGGGAATGGAGTTGAGAGATGACCTAAACCTGGGGAGAAAACAGCAAAGACCTGGTGAAGAGAGCACAGCAGAGGTTATATTTTCTGAGAATCCTCTGGAAAAACAATCTCTCAAAGGACCTGTTGATGGCATTTTACCATTGCACTGTGGAGAGCGTATTAACTTATGGTCTGTGTGTGTTGTTTGGGAGCTGCACGACCAGGGAAAAAACAATGCTATCCAGGGTTGTAAAGACTGCAGAGAGAATAATTGGGTGCACTCTTCCCACCTTAGATCAAATCTATGCTGTCAGGTGCCACAAGAAAGCGGCAGAGATAGCGCAGGATAGTACACACCTCGGAAATGATCTCTTTCAGCTGCTGCCTTCTGGAAGAAGGTATAGGGTTATAAAGGCCAGGACTAGCCGCCTGAGAAACAGTTCCTACGCAAATGCAATTCTGGTTCTAAACGCAGCATAAGGGGTCTCTATAGTATAGTGTATTTTAAAATGGAGTTTCAGAGTTTTTAGGGGGTTTTGAATGTTTTCTGTAGTTTTTCTGTAGTTTTATGTAGTTTTTCAATTTCATTGTTCTGCATGGGACAATGACAATAAAGATATCGTATATCTAAAAGTGCCACTCCTTCAATTGCCACAGGAGCCCAACAAAATGTCTGAAGAGAGATCGCTATCCGCCCAACAGCCATTCTTCTCTGCTGCCTATGACCATAAACTTTTCACCTGAAGTGGGACTCAGTGGTGCCAGTTCTAAATTAAACTTACTATTTTATTTTATAAGACCATGAAAAATGTGCAACAAATTTGTGATGAATACTACATATACTATCAGAGTGCCTAGTTGCGATTCTGTGATAGTATCCCCATTGATGCTTTCTTTAAAATAACCACTAGATGGAAGCACAAGCTAGAGAATAATCACAGGAATGTTTGCATAAGAATGCTTTGAAGGAAGGGAATATGAAAGGTGTATAGGCAACATCATGGAAGTTGCACGTTGAATTATAATTTGGGAAAAGAAAGGACTTCTTCCATTAGAAATTATAAATATTGATCATTTTCACAATTGGGGTCTAATCTGTACAACACAGGAAGCTATATTTTCTGTTTCCTCTTGAAGATAGTGAGAACCACTACACTGTACCTAGAAACCTGTTTGAAAAAGGAAAAAGTCCAGCACACCACAGAGTTGTCCTGAAAGCCAGCTAGTTCCCCAACACACATACCACACACATACCACACACATACACACATACCAACAACTACCAGACTTTTAGAAGACATCTGAAGGCAGCCCTGTTTAGGGAAGCTTTTAATGTTTGATGTATTACAGTATTTTAATATTTTTTTGGAAGCCGCCCAGAGTGGGTGGGGAAGCCCAGCCAGATGGGCAGGGTATAAATAATAAATTATTATTATTATTATTATTATTATTATTATTATTATTATTACCTATACCACTTGAAACATTAAAACATCCGGACCCTAAATTTGATAAATAAGCTTCCCCCCCCCCATGGACATATTGTATACTGTGGGAATTAAAGAAAAATGGATGCAGATCACGATCTTTTAATGAATCTCCATTTAATGTAAATGTTATCCATTTATCCTTTGGTGTCAGTTGCCTGGATTATACCCTGATCCTTTTTTAGTGCTATGATATCAAACAACTTCCATGAATCATCCTTAAAAATGGTAACAGTAACATGAGTTGTGCTGGTCTCTTCATGCTGTTGGGACATCTACATAACATCACACATACACATATCTAACAGTCACCGTAAGATTCCTCACTGAGTTGCACAGTTGTTCGTGGTACTTTTTAGTGCCACCCTTTTGCACTGCAGATGCCCAGAAGGTGCTATTACAGCTACCAACTCAGAAGATGTCAGGTGATGAAAGGAGCAATTGAATTCGACCTAGAATGGCTGCTAACGGATTGTCTGAACAATCTGTTGCTCAAACACAGGTAGAACTGCTTTCCTTTTTCACTGAATATTAAAGTATATTAAGTGTCCATCTATACGTATCATTGTAACACGGACTATCTAATATTTTAGATAGACTACTTCCTGGTGAAGTTTGGACTCATGACAGTTATCCTCCATGACAAGAGTGGGGGACTGATGAAGATGGTCTGCCCTTCAAGATTTATGGATCCTAATGTATCCCTGAATGCTCTGGGGGTCTTTCCAGTGGATAGAGCAGGTGATCCTGTTGAGGCACCCATCTCACTGTGGAATGGTGAGATGTAGAAGGCTATTAACATCATCACTCCCAAGTGCCCATAATGCCCCCTGGTACTCTATCAAGTTGCATGTGATAAGATATGGATGTCAACTAGAGCACTGGCTGTTTAGATCTTGCTCGAGGCCAACTGAGCAGGGGTTAGACTCGAGGACACAATCGCATCAACAATGTGGCAATAAGAGCAGTGAATAAATCTTACTTCATAGTCTCTACTGCCTCCTCAAGTACAGGAATGTCTCATTTCATTGTGTTTTGATTTACTGAGCTTCAGAGACAATCTGGTTTTGAAGGGTTGCTGCAGCTACTGAGTTGGAGACTAAGCTGCTGGTGCCTTGCAGCACAGTGACTCCTGCTGCTCCTTACAAGAATGCAGGTGTAGCTGCAGACAGTCAATCAATGCAGCAAACTTCATTGCTATTTTATTTTAAGAAATTGCCACAGCCACCCCAGCCTTCAGCAACCACAACTCTGATCATTCAGCAGCCATCAACATTGAGGCAAGACCCTCCATCAGCAAAAAAATTATGACTCACTGAAAGGCTCAGGTGGTGGTTAGTATTTTTTAGCAATCAAGTATTATTATTATTTTAAATTAAAGTATGTACATTTTTAAAAAAAAACCAAAACAAAATTCTATTTCACACTTAATAGTCTGCTGTATAGTGTACAGTGGTACCCCGGGTTACATACGCTTCAGGTTACATACATTTCAGGTTACAGACTCCGCTAACCCAGAAATAGTACCTCGGGTTAAGAACTTTGCTTCAGGATGAGAACAGAAATTGTGCTCTGGCGGCATGGCAGAAGCGGAAGGCCCCATTAGCTAAAGTGGTGCTCCAGGTTAAGAACAGTTTCAGGTTAAGAACAGACCTCTGGAACGAATTAAGTACTTAACCCGAGGTACCACTGTAAAGGTAACTTACATATTTTTTGGGGGGTGGGGGGTGTATAACTTTCTTTATTGCAATATTCACTTTATTGCGGTGACCTGGAACTGAACCTGCAATATATCGGAGGTATGCCTGTGATTGTCCCACAGAGCTCTTCTGGCTCATCCAGAATCTGGTCTTACCTGGTGTGGTGTGAATAGGACTCTGGAAGCAACAGAGGCCTGCTGTGAAGATAAAGTATTTCACCTCCACAGTGATTTAGACGCAACCATTTTGGTTCAGTCCCAGATAAAGTGTTCACTTCTACGTCTTCTCCAACTTCATGGGATCAATTTACATTTATGAGGCCTGATTATGTGGCAGGGTGCTTGCAGAGAGATGCGTTCAACTACATGCCTTCTTAATTCCTGCTCATCATGGCTGATGAAATTGAGTTGGGGAGGGTGTTTAATAGGTAGGTCCAGGTAACTGCCACCTTAAAGGAAGTATTGGTGCAACTACTACTAAAATCCCATCTCTGGACCCAATTTATTTTAACATCTATCACCTGGGTGCAAATATTTCCTTTCTGGAGAAGGTGGTTAAGCTGGTTGTGGCATTCTTAGATGAAACTGATTATCTGGATCCATGGCAGTCTGGGCTCAGGCCTGGGTTTGCAACTGAATCAGCCTTGGGGCCCCTGATAGATGAGCTTTATATATAGAGAGAGAGGGGCAATGAAACCCTGCTACTTCTGCTCAATCTCACAGTGGATATCAACTCCATTAATTATGGTATTCTCCTTGACTAAATCTGTGGGATGGGTACTGATGGTTTTGTGATGCACTGTCTCTATTCCTATATGCAGGGTCATGTCCAGACAGTAACAGTGGGAGAGTGTTCTTTGGCTCTCTGGTGTCTATAACATGGTGTGCCACAAGCACTATTTTGTTCCAATGATTTTCCCAATGAAGCTGTGGAAGTGGCCATTAAGTGTTTTGAAGCAAGGTATCATCAATAAGTTGACGATACCCAAGGCTATTTCTCCATTATATCTGAATCAGTCAAGTGTGTGCAAACCCAGGGCTGGTGCATGAATGCAGTGGTGAAATAAATGAGGGTCAATAAACCAAACTTGAATATGGAAAGATGGAAGCCTTTTGGGTGGGTGGTTCCTATGTCTCAGAGATAGGTCAGCTGCCTGTTCTGAAAGGGTGGCACTCCCTCTGAAGGAAAATATATGCGGGGGGGGGGGTGTATTCCTTGCTCTGTCACTGTCACCAAGGCCAAAATTACCTCAGTGGCCAGGAGTGCTTTTTACCAGCTCTGGTTGGTATGAAGCTATGGCCGTTCCTGGACCATGACAACCTGCCAACAGTGGTTCAAGCACAGGTAACCTCAAGGTTTGATTACTTAACACATTTTATTTAGAACTTCCCTTGTATCTAGCCCAGATGTTTCAACTTTTTCAGAATGCAGCAGCTAGATTAATGGGAGCAGATTAATAGCAACTGATTAGTCCACTTCTGAGAGAGCTGAACTTTTTACCAATTTACTACCAAGCCAGGCTCACCTAATTCCTTATGGTTCAACTTGATTGCTCAAATCCTCTGATGGGGCAATTCTGATGGATCCCCATGGCCTCAAGGTTCAATTGGCATTCACTAGGGATTGAGGGTATAGGCCTCACCCTGTGGAATTTCCTACCAGCAGGGATTTGGCAAGAACCATTGATCTTTCCCTTCCTTGGGATGTCATTTGCAAACTTTTGCTGCTGTTGTTTAGATGGGACTTTGCGACCTGACTTTTCTCTCAGTTAACCAGCCAGTATTTGTTGATGGTTCTAATTATTTTTTATGGATCTTTTGTTAACTTTACCTTTATATGTTGCATTTCAACTTGCTATATTTTATGAATGTATAGATTATAGATTCTTAAATAAGAAAGAGGTGGGTTAAAAAAACATACACAAGGGCATGGATGATGCCTTCCTAAAGCAGCTTACGAAACATTCAAAAAGGAGAGATGCAATATTCACGGGAGACTTAAACAACTCTGACATCTGCTGGAACTCAAAATCTGCCAAGAATGTAAGGTCCAACAAATTCCTCTATGTCAATTTCATCTCCCAGAAGGTGGCAGAAGCAACAAGGGTGTCATCTCTTTTGAACTTGGTCCTCACCAAGAGGAACAAACTGATCAATGCCGTGAAAATACAGGGAGCCTTGGGAGGAAGTGGTCATGTCCTTTGAAAACCAATACCAGATAGGCAGCAATAAATGGGAATAGAACATATAATTAAGTCAAATTTGCATTGAGGGACAGAAACCAATTTCAGCAAAGGCCAGAAACTCTTGTATGGCAGGGGGCATCACCTTGTCAGAGACTTTCTGATGTATGTTAGGGCTCTGGATGTAAGAGATTTCCATGTGTGTGTTGAGGAGGGGACTGTTATTACACCTGGCACCATTTCCAGGGAGTCTTGGGGGCCTGGGCACACACAAAATTATCACTGTGAATGCCTGGCCTCTTTCCACCACTGGTGCCGCCATGGGCACCCATGCTCCACCCCACCGCTGCTGTGGAAGCACAGCCACAGCCACCACGGGTCCCATCAGAGGCCCCGTGGCAGAGGCAGAGGCCCCTGTGCAGTAGTCACCATGGCCCTGGAGAGTGGTGTGCGCACACCATGATGTTAGGGTGACATCATGACATCATGTTGTGCACACACGCCACTGGGCACCCATGCTCTGGGGCCCAAGATGGCACCTCTGGTCATTACTGTGGCAGGTTCACTCCTGACACAAAGGAAATGGGAGATCCCTTTACATATGCAAGAGTACACATGTAGGTCACATCCGCACCATGCATTTAAAGCACATTTTAGGAGTCATGGTTTCCTCCAAAGAATTTGGGTAACAGAACTTTGCTATGGGTCCCCAAACGATTCCAGATACCTTTATTAAGCTATAGTTCCCAGGACTCTTTGGAGAAAACTATGCCTCTTAAAGTGGTATGAGATTGTTTTAAATGTATGGTGTCGCTGTGGAAATGCGTAGCCATTGCAGCCACTTAGAGAATGGGTGACCTGATGTTGGTGTCAGCATACATCCACACACTGTGCCATACCCATCAACTGCCCTGCTTTGAGCAGGATATCCCAGAATTTCAGAATCCACCCTGGCTTCTGATTGGGTCCTGGGATACCCTGTTTTGGCTCCCGATAGAGTGCAGCCCCCAGAGACACCCATTTTGTGGGGGCAGTGCTCTCAAGCAAATCACCTGGCTCCTGCAAAAGCACAGCCCCCAAAGACACGTTTTGAGAGGCCGTGCTCTCAAAGCTTGTGTGGGAGCCTGGCCCTGAAAGACATATGTCCCAGTTTCCCTCTACAAAGTGTTAGAGGGTATGCTATGTCAATGTTGGAGGCAGTGGCTGAGGAAGCCTGTTGGGCACCTGGGGCGGTGCGCCCAGGGGTGGGGCAAACGCCTATGGGGCGGGCAAAGGTGGAGATAGATGTGTCGGTTCCACCCCAGGTGTCGGTGACACCCGGGGCAGAACGCCCCCACCACACCCACCTTGCTCCACCTCTGGTTGGAGGGAATGGCTGACATGAGGCAACCTTGCGTCTCCTGCAGCCTTCAATCCTGCACCATTGTCCCCTACTGTAAATCTATTGTGTTGAAATTAATAGTCACCCAAGATTGTGTTTTGCCTCCTTATTTCCTGTGTGGTTGCAAATGGACATACATTCCCAAGCACTTCCTTCCATCCACCCCCTCCACAGAAACTGGATAGGAAAGGTTGCAGTTGAAGGTGTTTTAATTTCTCACTGTTCTGTATAAAAGAAGCATCCTACCAACTACTCAATATATTTTATGTCTGGAGGTAAAGAGTAGGGTATCGAAATTGGAAGGACGGTAAGTGTTCACAATATAATTTTGCAAAGGTATCCCCAATATTTCTCCAAAATGTGTGTGTCTAATGGTGGGAAAGCAGAGCTGGGAGAAGCAGGTTGGAGGAAACGTAATATATGCACGGTGCCTGCCTATTAGGAAGGCAGCATATAAGGCAATTTAAGCTTAAGCCAAATGAATTTGGTAGGGCTGTCTTCCTACACATCTTGGTGCTAAATTGGAATGGCTGCACTGAAATTAATAGTGTTGAAGTGTAAATCTATCTTTAGATCACATCCCGAACATAATTCCTAGGCCCTTTCGTAAAGCAGACCATGACACAGGCATCTGCTGATGAGAAATGATTTTTTTAAAAATTACTCTTGTTCCCCTTGACAACCTTATGTCATTAATGTGCAGCCTGGTTAACAAGGTGCTTCGTATTTAGTAGTTAGCAGCAACCCAGGTCATTAAAAAGTTTTATCCAAAGTAATTATAGGAGTAAATGTCTCTCAGCCTTCTCCCTCTGGGAGTGAGAGTTCTGTCAGTTTCTCTGAGGGCTTTGAGCAAACACAAAAGCCCTAATTATAACTTGGCAAAACTCTTGAGGCCTTGTTGATGAGGGAGGGAACAAAGCCTTCTGGCACCAAAGTTTGGAGCTGAACTTGGAGTCTCCAAGGTACAGCTTTGGTTGTGTGACAGGCAGGTGGAAGAGAGACAGAGTGAGGAGAGACAAATGTTATGCCAAATGATTTTTTAACGACACAAAACAAAGGCCTGAGGTCTAATGCTGTTGTTCACATCAATAAGACAATCAGTTTTATTGTTTATAGTCAATGGCCAGCACAATACAGTACGAGCACAAAACACACAGCTACAAAACAAAAGACATTACATTCACCTGACCATGACAAATCTACAGTGTCCAAGATTTACGAACATTATATATAATAATACCTGAACAGAGCTACACAGATGTTCTAATTCATCAATGTGTAATGAACGTGCTCTATTTGGGGCCATCTTACAGTTGAGGAAGCTCAAGCTGCTGCAAAAGGCTATAGCCAAACTGTTGATGGGGTCAGACTACTGCCCGCTCATAGCTCCATACCCTCCAACTTCTTTGAGCCAAAAACCAGGGCACCTCCCCCCCCCATGCTGCCACCCGCATGTGTTCAGGCCCCCCACATGATTTCACCACTTATTCCCCCATCCATTTTTGTCCCACCATCACTGGCGCTACCCTCCACTGCCTATCTTTGTTGTCTGGCCTCCCTCATTACTTCCGCTGCTGCCGCCACAAGACCACTATCACGGCAAGGTCTGCCGCTGCCTTGCCACTGTGAGACTTGATGAGGCCCGCTACCACTGTCCACTGCCATGAAGTTCATCGAGGTCTGCTGCTGCCACTGTGAAGCCCTATGAGGCCCGCCACTGCTGTGAGGCCCAGCAAACTGAGCCACTGCCTTGAGGCCTGATGAAGTTCACTGCCACCACCAACCTCCACCATGGCTGCTGACATACTTCCAGAAGTTGGCACTGCACCAGAAGTGCACTTCCAGAAGTGCAGCCTGCTTCCTTGCAGCACATCAGTGGCCATTGTTGATATCTGGACCAAATTGGAGGCCTCTATCAGTGGCAGGGAAAAACTGGGCCATCACGGATTGATATAAGGAGTCAGGGTGGCTTTTGTCAACTTGTGATGTCCCAGAGAAATCGGGACTATTGGTGGGTGTGTAACTCCATTAATTTAAAGCTTGTCCATCTGCTACCATGCCAGGTTCAAGGTTTTTATGTTGATTAGAAGGTCCTTAAAAACTTGAGTCCAGGGTACCTTAAGGAGCAATAGATGCCTTATATCCCTGCCCAATCACTGAAGTGTTTAGTGGTCTTCATTCACTGTCTGTAGTCCCCCATGGTTCAGAAAGATAGATCATAGCCATCAGGAGTTGTGTTCAGTTCTGTGGAACTCCCTTCCTGTTGAGATAAATGATTTGATTATTTGTTTGTTTAAAGGCCTGGGAGGCATTAATATGCCTGATATGGAGGATATAATTATTTTCTTTATATTTTTATTGCTGGTTGTCAGAAACCAAGAGCAAAGATTACAAAACAAACATTCAAAATGGTGGGGATTAAAAAAACCCAGCTGCCTAAATTAAGTCTAGCAGAATAGTATTTTGCACTAGAATCTCAGGCCTAGAATCCAGCCTGAGTCCCCTGGCCCTGCTTGGTCTTGTCCCTTTAGGGGGAAAGTGTGTTCTCCCTCATGGAGAGCACGTGTTGCGGTGGAAAAGAGTTTGGCCATCTTTAAACAGGGGCTGGCTGTTATTGGGGAGCTTTTTATGTTTCCATTTCTTGATTGACAGCCCTAGTTGTTAAATACTCTGCACGCAGCGTCAAGCTCCCTTTTTGCTGTGTGCATCGGATCACCCACCCTCCTTCCCTATTGTTAGGCTGTTCACTTGACCTTGCTATGCCTGTCATGGGGTCATCTGCTTTGCGGCAGGGGCCTGGTAGGAATTTTGTCCATTTGGCTGGTTGGCTGGTGCCATTTGGCTTTTGCCTAAAGGTAAAGGTACCCCTGCCCATACGGGCCAGTCGTGTCCGACTCTAGGGTTGTGCACCCATCTCACTTAAGAGGCCGGGGGCCAGCGCTGTCTGGAGACACTTCCGGGTCACGTGGCCAGCGTGACGAAGCTGCTCTGGCGAGCCAGCACCAGCGCAGCACACGGAAACGCTGTTTACCTTCCCGCTATAAAGCGGGAAGGCACCCCGGGTGACTTTGAGGGAGGTGCGAATGTCAGACTTTCCCCGAGTGGGGTCAGATAGTCACAACCAATGCCTAAGCATCCACTCACATTGCTGTAATTTTAATAAAAAAGTTGTGGCCAAAATTATGCCAAAAACCTTAAACAAAAATCAAGTGTCATTGTGTTTTATTTGGGGTGTCTTGGGGACCTCGGCATGCAATTAGACCACTCTCATTTTAGCCATTTTCAGATCAAATGGCTGAGCAAATTACTTCAGCGTATCTTTGACTGAGCTGGGTTGGGGACATAACATCGGCTGAGCCTGACTGAACTGGGAATCAGCTGGCTGAAGCAGAGATCCACTGCATCTTAAACTGCTCATCCTTGCGGATCTTGTCATAGCTCCACCCCTGCTGTGCACTAGATGCCTGCCTAGGCTGCATTAGGAGTTTAGCAACAAGTCAGATAAAAGAGGAGTCTGTTTTCTGTTGGAGGTTGAAATTCCAATTGCACTTGCATCACAGACATATATAATGAGATTATGATGTTGGCAGTTTTATTTTTGATCCCTTTTCCCAATGTTCCCTAACACAGAATTCACCTTTTTCACAACTTTCACATTGAGTCAGCATTTTAATGTAGCTGTCCACTATGATCCCAAAATCTCTTTCCAGGTCAGTCACCAACAAATGACTATTGTATGAAGTTAGCATTACTTTGGCCCCAATGTACACTTGCTTAAACTAAAAAACATGTGACATGTTAATGCCCATTCACCCCGTTTGGATATATGTTTTGGGTTGTATTGAACTTCCTTGCCTCCCCACAAAAAATTGCCAGCCTTTGTTAAAATCCTTTTGGCTTTCCTTTACATTCTTAGATTATTATGCATGAAAAGAAACCCCCACATTTCACTGTACAGTTTAGGCATATTTCATTAACACCTAACTGATCTGTTACATGAAGTGGAGAACATACAGTCACATCAGTATATGACTTTCTGCACCCTGGTGTTCATTATGAGTACCAACTAAAAATGTAGTCCACCTGTCTATGCCACACTCAGTGTTGCTATCCGTTGTCTTCTACCGCCCTCTTGTGCCTGTTATGCAAATCAGCTGCTCTATTATTAATTCAGATCCCATCAGTTCAACCCTGTTTAGGGACACCTACATGTGTTCAGGCTTTCCCAACACAGGTCATGTAACACAGAGCAGCCATGCTAGATTCTTGCATTGAAGAATCTTGTGGCACCCTAAAGACTTTTAATAGTTAAGCATCATCATACTTAAATGTTATTTTTAACTCTAACAGTAGTTATAACAGTTCATGATTTTTGGTTCCTTCTCTTTGGTTAATGTTGAGCATTATGGGTTTGGTTGTAAGGAATGAAAAACACACAGACATGGGATTTGTTGATTTTTTTTTTTAGCCAGCTTTTATTTCAGACTGTGCATAAGAATCCCCTTTGTGGTAGAGAAGGTGCATTTCCTGAAACAGCATCCTATCCATCTTTAAGAAATTACATTGTTCTCCACTTTGGGGGCAGAGACCTTTAAGAAAGTACTGTATTTTTCTGTGTATAAGATGAGGTTTTTTAATTTTAAAAAATGCTACAAATTTGGGGTCATCTTATACATGGATAGTGCTGAGATGGGACGGGTGATTTGTGGCTGCCGCAAGCAGGAGATTGTCAGCGGCATGGGGGGGGTGTTGAATGGTGGCTGTGGCAAGGTCTGCTGGCGATTGGCTGCTGTGGCAATCAGGTCAGGCAGGTGAGCGATTGTTGGCACTCCCCCCCCCCCAAAAAAGCTCATCAAGTCTGGATAATCTCCCAAAAAATAGAGGTTGTTTTATACACAGGGGTGTGTTATACACGGAAAAATACGGTAGAGGGACATGGTTGTCAAAGGAAATCAATCTGACTTAAATAAATATAATTTATAGATACCTTCTCCGGATACACACATACATATACAGGAATAAAACACAGAACATAAAACACAGAACATATTATTATATATATATTTTATTTAGTATACAGTAGAACCTCTACTTACAGCCGCCTCTACTTGGGCCCGATCCAAGTTGCGACTACAGCAAACCCGGAAGTAAATACCAGGTTTGCTGTGATTTGCTCACGTGCAAAAGTGGCTTCTGTCATTTACTCACATGCAGAAGCAGCTGCCTCAGTCTACACATGTGCAGAAGTGTGCTGCCACTGAATGCGCCTGCACACAACGCCGCTTCTACCAGCGACCCATTATGCCTAAAGGACGGGTCACCAGAATGGATTATGGTGGTAAGTAGAGGTTCCACAGTATATATTTAAGTACATAGAATATAGGTCATCTGTGATTATGTTGATCTTTTCCAGGCACTATGATTTTTTTTTAGCTTTGTACATGTAGGAATTATTTTAAATAGAAAGAGTGAACTAGCTGGTTTGGGTCATTCTATATGTCTAAACTAAAATACCCACAAATATACACATCTGGCCTATAGTCTATTTATATGTCATACATACAAACAAAGCAACAACAACAGAAAATTAAACATCTCTGGCATCTACCTATTTGCTAATTTGTGGAAAGAATCATAGAAGCTCTCACTCAAGTTACAACCTGGGTTCTGAAACCATGTGTCAGAATATCCTTAGTGGGTTAGAAAACACATTTATAAAGGTAGTGAGTACTGAAACTTTGAAAGTTGGGCAGTACTGCAAGAAGACAAGCAACACCTGGGAGTTCCTGACTCCATTGCTCTCACACACAGGAATACACACTCTCTTACACACAAACACACCAAGGAGAAACTTCCTCAGTCCAATACCTAGAACATCTGGCTTCCAGTTCTGCTCTGCCTGAATAGAGGCTGCCTCCATGACAGCAGGAGATTGTTGAGAAAGGAATAACAAGGATGACTGCAAATTGACCCCAGGGACAGGGGAGAATGGACTTCATAGTTTGTCTTGGTACCCGGCTCGCACTCTGGCATGGGATTTTGGGGGCAGGTAGGTACTGAGTGCAAAAGTACTTCACCTACTGAAAACCCTCCAACGCCGCCATTAAGAAGCAGAGGTTTTCTTGTTAGTTAGTTAGAGCTTAACTGGACTAAAGTACAGACATGTGGTAGAAGAGATGAGATGACAAACTGCAGAACAAACCAACTGCAAGGACTTTAAAGTTTGAACTTGAGATAAGACATCATTTGGTGCAAATGACAATGGGGGGGGGAGACTATGGTTTATTTATTTAAAGTTTTCTTCTCTACATTTATGATTCAGCAACCTTAAAATATAGAAAATCATCAAACCACCAAATCTAGCATGCGGGGGTGACTTTATCTAAATTCAATAATTTGTTATCTGAATGATTGTTAATAATTGTATTATAAATGGGTATTGTTATAATGTCGCTACTAATGAACTGTAATTGAAAACTAATAAAAATTATTATATATAGAAAAATATTACCTAGAACATCTATGTAGGCCCTGTTGTCAGGCTAGTGATCGAAGATCATGAGGGCCAAGACAATTGGATGGTACATATGCATTTTAAATTGACTCCCAGTGTTTCCCATAAGTCCCAAGCAAATAAATTTAAAATGAGTTAAAATATCTGCTGCTATATGACTCTCCTTTCTATTTGGATGCTAGATGAAGTAGACACTTTCATTGGGCAGGGGGTTCTAGAAGATTAACACACAAACAAACAAACAAATACACCAGGCAGCACACTATGAAAACTTCATCTCATATTAAGCCATTTTATATGTAGGTGACGTTTAATGCAGTTTGCAGTGCTCATTTATAAAATGTAGCTTAAGAAAAACATGAGCACTGAGAGAAATGTACAATAGTGTGTGTATGTGTGTGTGTGTGTGTGTGTGTGTTGCTTTTATTAATATTTTGGAAAATATTAGCTTAATGTTTTGAATATCTGATTTTATCTGTAATTTTAATGTATATTTATATTTTATGTAAACCACTTAGAATTTTTGAGAAATAAGAGTCTATTAAATAAAAAGATTAAATTAAGATTAGATTCCTATTAGATTTCTATTCCTAATAAGGAGCTATCCATGCTGAAAGGTCTAGACTGCTTTAGTACCACTCCCAGTACTTTTGCCAAATGTTCCTGGAAAATTTGCTTAGGACATGATCTGATGGTTCCTGGGAAGGTGTTCCAAGGACCATAGGATTTCACAACTCTTCTCTATGGGTAGAGAGAAAAGTCTACCCTTGGAAGCCCCCTGCCAGCCACCACCACCATCAGTGCTGTGGCAGCAGAGAGAGCAAACAGGAGGCATTCTGGAGTCAACCGTCAGTGAGTTGCACCTATTGGTGTATCCTACTTGGTCAGATGCTAGTCATGAGAGATGAGAGACCTTTCTGGCCAGGTTACTAATGCTTCATTCATGGATAATTAGATATTCTGCTTCTGTAGCAGAATTCTAAATGTTAATTCCCTGACTAACCTCCTGGGAAAAGGTAGCTTAGTAAGAGTTGGCTGCTCAGCTGCAGACATATTAGGATACTACCAGTTGCAGAGAGTATGCCCCTGTATGCCTGTTGCTTGCAGTCACAAGTAGGGAGGCTGCTGTGTACTCAAGTCCTACTTGCAGGCTTCCCAAAGGCATCTGGTTGGTCATTGTGAACTAGATTGGCTTTTGGTCTCATCCAGCAGAGCTTTTCTTACATTCTTATGTACTATAGCATAAGATAAGGCAGCCTTCCACATTCCATCATCTGTGAACCTACTATTTACTTATAAACATCTGAGGTTAGTGTTGCTTCTAGTCTTTGGCACTCATATAAGTTGAAGAAGCTGGGTATAATGGTTTATGTTTTGATTTGATTAAAAAAAAATCCTGCACTGATCTGAAAAGACTGATCTCTAGAAGCATCTTGGGATGTATTCTCCTGTGATTCTGAACTGAAGCAATGGTAACCAGGAAAGATATTCCCTGCAGGACAACTCATGCCATATAGAACAGAACATCTAGATATCTTGTCTTCTAAATTGCAGGCAGGCAGGATAAAGGAAAGAAGGAAGGAAGGAAAGAACAAAAGAAGACAGATGTGCCTTAATTCTTAATAAAGTGAAGATGAGGAAGGAGAAAATGAGGCTTTCATGCCATGGAGGTAAGCAGTTTTCTGTCTCACTTATCCTTCTGCAAATTTTCAATCTGATCAACTTAATAAGAAACAGAATTATATCCATGAACTTAAACAATCATGCTGTGAAACATAGAGGAATTGTAATATTTAGGCAATGCATAACCAGTGTTACAAGTATACCTGATGCTGCTGAGATAAGCTGGGTGTGGACCATATTGTCTCCTTTTTATGGATGATCACTGGGAGTCCCATGTCATGCTACGAGATGTGCATGATAAATGTTTCTGAAGTGCAAACTTATAAACATTGGACACATGTGCATCATAACCCATATAAGCATTGTTTTTTGTGATGGGACCCCACTCTGTTCTGCACTTTACATAGGATTTTCATAAGATTTGGGAGCACTTGCTACCTTGAAAATGATGGCTTTCTTTTGTTAGGTGGGAAATTGCTGTCTTGGCATGGGGGATGGAAACGACACTGGGATAAATCAACTTAGTATAATGGATAGCCCCCTTAAAGGGCCTAAGATAGTGGGGACTGGCCATGGCACCTCAGGTTGGGGTCTCTGCCTGGCTAGAATCCTCATTGTCTTTGCCCAGTGAGAACTTGCCAACTTGGCTTGCACCATGACAAGGTTCAGCACTGACCTTGCAGGCTTGGCTTAGTCCAACTGCTGGATTCCATTCCACTAGCATCAGGTGAGTGGAATGATGAGCTGATGCTGGCCCTACTGCCATTCCAACCTGTATCATGCTTGGTGCCATCAATAAAGATTTGGCCTGATTTCATCCCAACTCCTGGTGTCCTGTCTGTTCATTTGCTGCTCTTCTGGGTCAAATAATTCACCTGCCAGGCTAATCTATTAACTTTAATGTTATCTCTTTTTTCAAAGCTAGATTCCAAGATCTCTTTAATTTCTGATGAATGCACTTCATAAACTATGGAACAGACTACATGAGGAAAGCAGATGAATGTTACAGAATATATCCTCTTGGGTTTTGGAAAATTCGGTCAATGGCAAAATATCCTATTTTTTGTTTTCCTATTGATCTATATTGCAGCCATGATTGGGAATGTACTCATTGTAATTTTAGTGGTAGTTGATCAGCATCTACATACGCCCATGTATTTCTTCCTGGGAAACTTGTCATGCCTAGAGACTTGCTATATATCAAATGTCATGCCCAAAATGATGGTGGGCTTGTTGACTGAGGAAAATGTGATTTCATTCAGCGGCTGTTTTGTGCAGTTCTTTTTCTTTGGTTACCTAATAGCAACAGAATGCTATCTTCTCTCAGTAATGTCATATGATAGATATTTAGCAATATGCAAACCACTGCATTACACAACAACTATGAATGCACAAATGTGCATCCAACTAGCAGTTTTTTCATGGATAAATGGACTTATAGCTGCTTTAATACTTTTGAGTTTTATGCTAGAGTTAACATACTGTGGCCCCAATGAAATTGATCATTATTTCTGTGATACTGTCCCACTTATAAAACTTTCCTGTAGTGATACCAACCTGGTGGAAGTTATGAGTTTTGTCCTGGCATTCATATTTACCCTGCCACCTTTTCTCCTCACCTTGACATCCTACATAGCCATCATAACTACTATCTTGAAAATTCCTTCTACAACTGGGAGGAAAAAAGCATTTTCCACTTGCTCTTCTCATCTTATTGTAGTTTCTACCTTCTACGGAGCCATCATGATAGTGTATATGTTACCGAAGAGAGAAGCACTCCGTGATCTCAACAAAGCTTTCTCTCTCTTGTATACAGTCCTACCCCCTGTCGCAAATCCTCTTATATATAGCTTGAGAAATAAGGAGGTAAAGCATGCCATAGGGAAATTATTTGGTAAGTATTGCATTCCTCCAAGAAGCTGGAGAGAATTGTTACAATGATTAAGAAAAAGCAGTGGTGAAGCAACTTCATAATCAGAATTTCAGGTGTGTTTTCCTTGAACTGTTTGTAAACTGTTTGTAAAATGTGTTTTTGTTCATACTGCTTTACCATGCGTACTTAGTATTCTGCTCAATAAAAATAATGTATTCATACTTTGTCATTCCTTTGAATTCTTCCTTTCTCCACATTAACAGCAACATCTGGAGCTGCAACCCACTTTCATCCTCCTTGCCCTGCTTATGTGTGCCTGTGAGTTTCATAGAATCAGAATTCTGGAGTTGGAAGGCACTAGCTAGTCCACTCCCAGCAATGCATGAATCACAGTTAGAGAGTCCTGGAAAGGTGGCCATCCAACATCTGTTTGGAAATTTCCAATGAAGGAGAGTTTTCCTACCTTCTCTGCTAGGAAGGGGTGATACTTTTCTTTTCTTTTGTTCTGTTTTTCATATCCTTCATATTATTAATTTTGATTATTATTATTACACACTTATACACAATTATGTGTGTAATTCTATTCCAAGCCCAATCTACACAGCGTGGTTTTGCCTGGCAGCGCGAGCCCCAATGAAGCAGAAAATGAGGTGAGTTCCATCAATGGCTTGCTTCTACAGATGTCCACAGGACAGATTCCCCAATAAGGTAAAAAGGTAAAGGATCCCTGGACAGTTAAGTCCAGTCAAAGGGGACCATGGGGTTGTGGTGCTCATCTCGCTTTCAGGCTGAGGGAACCAGTGTTTGTCCACAGACAGCTTTCCGAGTCATGTGGCCAGCCTGACTAAACCACTTCTGGTGCAACGGAACACCATGACAGAAAGCAGAGTGCATGGAAATGCCATTTACCTTCCCGCCACAGCGGTGTCTATTTATCTACTTGAACTGTCCTACTTTTGAACTGCTAGGTAGGCAGGAGCTGGGACAGAGCAACAAAAGCTCATCCTGTTGTGCGGATTCGAACCGCGACCTTCTGATCGGCAAGCCCAAGAGGCTCAGTGGTTCAGACCACAGCACCACCCATAGGCAGGGCTGGATTTAGATGAAGAGAGGCCCTAGGCTATTCCACTTGTGAGCAGGGCCTTTTCACTGATGTTGCCCATTGTATGCCTCGCTATTCCCAGACCTGCTCTCTTTTGGCCTGTATTTTGGAGCTTTATAATTTAGGAAGACTTTGGAAGAACTGGATGACAAGTATTATCAGTTGCTGACGTATGAGTGGATTTTATTTGCTGCTATTCTGGGTTCCTGGTGAACCAGGTTTTACACCAGTGTAATAGAGTTGGCCAGGACACCAGAATGGATACAATTTATGAGCTTTCTCCATCATCTGCACAGCAGGTGGTGTTCAGTCAACAGTGCAAAGGCTAAGCTGAACCGTTCCCTGCTGGTTACCTGCTTTCAGCAATAGGGGTGGCTGTTTGGTAGTACAGTGGAACATCGGGTTAAGAATTTAATTCGTTCTGGAGGTGCGTTCTTAACCTGAAACTGTTCTTAACCTGAGGTACCACTTTAGCTAATGGGGGCTCCAGCTGCCGCCACTCCACCACCGCCCAATTTCTGTTCTCATCCTTAAGCAAAGTTATTAACCCGAGGTACTATTTCTGGGTTAGCAGAGTCTGTAACCTGAAGCATCTGTAACCCAAAGTGTCTGTAATCGGAGGTACCACTGTACCCAATTGGTAAATCTCCATTGCTACATATTGGGTGTATATTTCAGCTGCTGAAGTACAGGTTTATGGCCATGCTGTAGTGTAGTGCTTATGTGAATGTGAATAAAAGGTGGCTGGGCTCATTGTCTCAGGGTTTGGGGTGGGGAGAGAGGTGACAAAACTGATTTCCAATAAGTGCCTCTTGAGTCCCCTTGTCCTTGAGTCTGTACTCTGAATAGTGACACTAGGAACCTAGAAGGTGCAGGGCTTGTCAGACCAACCCCTGCACAGTCTCATCGGGGCTGACCTTAAGGCAATTGAAGCAATTTGGCCAAATTGGGCCCCGCGTGCCGCTCTTAAGGCCCCCCACACACACCAGGGCAATCTAGATGGATTTTCTTTGTATCTATATGTTTTTTTAATTTTTTAAAATAATAATAATATTTATTAGAAGTTTAAAAGTTACAGAAAATAAGCAAAAGAAAAAAAGAGGGTGGAAAGTGAAAAAAAAGAAAAGGAGTCAATACATTAAAAAGAAGAAAAAACACAATACATCAAAACACAAACAAAAACAAAAACAATTAAAAACACATCCAATGTTTATCCTTATTTTTCATTAACTTATTTCCTCGACCTCCACATACCTCCCTTTTTGTATTCCAGTTATTAACTATATCAGCAAATCTTTTCCATCTTTCACTGCTATCTGTCATTTAATTATCTTAATTTATTTTAACCTTATCTTATCATCAAAACCTTAAAATTTATTTATACTTAACTCCTTATAATATTTCTACTAGATTTAGAGGCCCAAGTTGCCCTGCCCTCACATGAAGTCTTGGGTTTGCAATTTTGGATAAGGAGATTTCCTGCTTGGGAATTCGCAGGCTGGTGAGGCCCCCTAGGTTTTGAGGCCCTAGGCTTCAGCCTACTTAGCCTATAATTCAGTCATTATCTGAGGTTAGTGTTGCTTCTAGTCTTTGGCACTCATATAAGTTGAAGAAGCTGGGTATAATGGTTTATGTTTTGTTTTGTTTTGATTTGATTTGATTAAAAAAAAATCCTGCACTGATCTGAAAAGAGTGATCTCTAAAAGCATCTAGGGATGTATTCCCCTGTGATTCTGAACTGAAGCAATGGTAACCAGAAAGATATTCCCTGCAGGACACTCATGCCATATAGAACAGAACATCTAGATATCTTGTCTTCTAAATTGCAGGCAGGCAGGATAAAGGAAAGAAGGAAGGAAGGAAAGAACAAAAGAAGACAGATGTGCCTTAATTGTTAATAAAGTGAAGATGAGAAAGGAGAAAATGTGGCTTTCATGCCATGGAGGTAATCAGTTTTCTGTCTCACTTATCCTTCTGCAAATTTTCAATCTGATCAACTTAATAAGAAACAGAATTATATCCATGAACTTAAACAATCATGCTGTGAAACATAGAGGAATTGTAATATTTAGGCAATGCATAACCAGTGTTACAAGTATACCTGATGCTGCTGAGATAAGCTGGGTGTGGACCATATTGTCTCCTTTTTATGGATGACCACTGGGAGCCCCATGTCATGCTACAAGATGTGCATGATAAATGTTTCTGAAGTGCAAACTTATAAACATTGGACACATGTGCATCATAACACATATATGCATCGTTTTTTTTGTGATGGGACCCCACTCTGTTCTACACTTTACATAGGATTTTCATAAGACTTGGGTTCACTTGCTACCTTGAATAAAATGGCTTTCTTTTGTTAGGTGGGAAATTGCTGTCTTGGCATGGGGGATGGAAACGACACTGGGATAAATCAACTTAGTATAATGGATAGCCCCCTTAAAGGGCCTAAGATAGTGGGGACTGGCCATGGCACCTCAGGTTGGGGTCTCTGCCTGGCTAGAATCCTCATTGTCTTTGCCCAGTGAGAACTTGCCAACTTGGCTTGCACCATGACAAGGTTCAGCACTGACCAACTCCCATGGTGCAGGCTTGGCTTAGTCCAACTGCTGGATTCCATTCCACTAGCATCAGGTGAGAGGAATGATGAGCTGATGCTGGCCCTACTGCCATTCCAACCTGTATCATGCTTGGTATCATCAATAAAGAATTGGCCTGATTTCATCCCAACTCCTGGTGTCCTGTCTGTTCATTTGCTGCTCTTCTGGGTCTAATAATTCACCTGCCAGGCTAATCTATTAACTTTAATGTTATCTCTTTTTTCAAAGATAGATTCCAAGATCTCTTTAATCTCTGATGAATGCACTTCATAAACTATGGAACAGACTACATGAGGAAAGCAGATGAATGTTACAGAATATATCCTCTTGGGTTTTGGAAAATTCGGTCGATGGCAAAATATCCTATTTTTTGTTTTCCTATTGATCTATATTGCAGCCATGATTGGGAATGTACTCATTGTAATTTTAGTGGTAGTTGATCAGCATCTACATACGCCCATGTATTTCTTCCTGGGAAACTTGTCATGCCTAGAGACTTGCTATATATCAAATGTCATGCCCAAAATGATGGTGGGCTTGTTGACTGAGGAAAATGTGATTTCATTCAGCGGCTGTTTTGTGCAGTTCTTTTTCTTTGGTTACCTTATGGCAACAGAATGCTATCTTCTCTCAGTAATGTCATATGATAGATATTTAGCAATATGCAAACCACTGCATTACACAACAACTATGAATGCACAAATGTGCATCCAACTAGCAGTTTTTTCGTGGATAAATGGACTTATAGCTACTTTAATACTTTTGGGTTTTATGCTAGAGTTAACATACTGTGGCCCCAATGAAATTGATCATTATTTCTGTGATTCTGTCCCACTTATAAAACTTTCCTGTAGTGACACCAACCTGGTGGAAGTTATGAGTTTTGTCCTGGCATTCATATTTACCCTGCCACCTTTTCTCCTCACCTTGACATCCTACATAGCCATCATAACTACTATCTTGAAAATTCCTTCTACAACTGGGAGGAAAAAAGCATTTTCCACTTGCTCTTCTCATCTTATTGTAGTTTCTACCTTCTACGGAGCCATCATGATAGTGTATATGTTACCGAAGAGAGAAGCACTCCGTGATCTCAACAAAGCTTTCTCCCTCTTGTATACAGTCCTACCGCCTGTCGCAAATCCTCTTATATATAGCTTGAGAAATAAGGAGGTAAAGCATGCCATAGGGAAATTATTTGGAAAGTATTGCATTCCTCCAAGAAGCTGGAGAGAATTGTTACAATGATTAAGAAAAAGCAGTGGTGAAGCAACTTCATAATCAGAAATTCAGGTGTGTTTTCCTTGAACTGTTTTACCTCTTTTAGCCCCACCCTGAAGAAAACTCCAAAATAGTGTGCAGGTTGACCTAGTTCTCTTAGTAATATTGTAATGATATATTACAGTAATTGTCTCTAAAATGTGTTTTTGTTCATACTGCTTTACCATGCGTACTTAGTATTCTGCTTAATAAAAATAATGTATTCCTACTTTGTCATTCCTTTGAATTCTTCCTTTCTCCACATTAACAGCAACACCTGGAGCTGCAACCCACTTTCATCCTCCTTGCCCTGCTTATGTGTGCCTGTGAGTTTCATAGAATCAGAATTCTGGAGTTGGAAGGCACTAGCTAGTCCACTCCCAGCAATGCATGAATCACAGTTAGAGAGTCCTGGAAAGTTGGCCATCCAACATCTGTTTGGAAACTTCAAATGACGGAGAGTTTCTATAAACATTTTCCTACCTTCTCTGCTAGGAAGGGGTGATACTTTTCTTTTCTTTTGTTCTGTTCTTCATATCCTTCATATTATTAATTTTGATCATTATTATTACACACTTATACACAATTATGTGTGTAATTCCATTCCAAGCCCAATCTACACAGCGTGGTTTTGCCTGTCAGTGTGAGCCCCGATGAAGCAGAAAATGAGGTGAGTTCCATCAATGGCTTGCTTCCACAGATGTCCATAGGACAGATTCCCCAATAAGGTAAAAAGGTAAAGGACCCCTGGACAGTTAAGTCCAGTCAAAGGGGACCATGGGGTTGTGGTGCTCATCTCGCTTTCAGGCTGAGGGAGCCAGTGTTTGTCCACAGACAGCTTTCCGAGTCATGTGGCCAGCCTGACTAAACCACTTTTGGTGCAACGGAACACCATGACAGAAAGCAGAGTGCATGGAAATGCCATTTACCTTCCCGCCACAGCGGTGTCTATTTATCTTCTTGAACTGTCCTGCTTTTGAACTTCTAGGTAGGCAGGAGCTGGGACAGAGCAACGAAAGCTCATCCTGTTGTGCGGATTCGAACCGCGACCTTCTGATCGGCAAGCCCAAGAGGCTCAGTGGTTCAGACAACAGCACCTCCCATAGGCAGGGCTGGATTTAGATGAAGAGAGGCCCTAGGCTATTCCACTTGTGAGCAGGGCCTTTTCACTGATGGTGCCCATTGTATTCCTCGCTATTCCCAGACCTGCTCTCTTTTGGCCTGTATTTTGGAGCTTTATAATTTAGGAAGACTTTGGAAGAACTGGATGACAAGTATTATCAGTTGCTGACGTATGAGTGGATTTTATTTGCTGCTATTCTGGGCTCCTGGTGAACCAGGATTTACACCGGTGTAATAGAGTTGGCCAGGACATGAGAATGGATACAATTTATGAGCTTTCTCCATCATCTGCACAGCAGGTGGTGTTCAGTCAGCAGTGCAAAGGCTAAGCTGAACCGTTCCCTGCTGGTTACCTGCTTTCAGCAATAGGGGTCGCTGTTTGGTAGTACAGTGGAACATCGGGTTAAGAATTTAATTCGTTCTGGAGGTCCGTTCTTAACCTGAAACTGTTCTTAACCTGAGGTACCACTTTAGCTAATGGGGGCTCCCGCTGCCACCACGCCACCGCTGCCCAATTTCTGTTCTCATCCTTAAGCAAAGTTCTTAACCCGAGGTACTATTTCTGGGTTAGCAGAGTCTGTAACCTGAAGCATCTGTAACCCGAAGTGTCTGTAACCTGAGGTACCACTGTACCCAATTGGTTAGCTGTCAGATTCTAGAGCTCCCTATAGGTGACTCTTAGGTAATTCACAAAATACAGAGTCCATTCATAAAACACAGTGTTCATTCATAAAGCAGTAACATAAATCTCCATTGCTACATATTGGGTGTATATTTCAGCTGCTGAAGTATAGGTTTATGGCCATGCTGTAGTGTAGTGCTTATGTGAATGTGAATAAAAGGTGGCTGGGCTCATTGTCTCAGGGTTTGGGGTGGAGTGACAAAACTGATTTCCAATAAGTGCCCCCCCCCATTTCTTAACAAGTCCTTGAGTCTGTACTCTGAATAGTGACACCAGGGACCTAGAAGGTGCAGGGCTTGTCAGTCCAACCCCTGCACAGTCTCATCGGGGCTGACCTTGAGGCAATTGAAGCAATTTGGCCAAATTGGGCCCCGTGTGCCGCTCTTAAGGCCCCCCCTCACCAGGGTAATCTAGATGGATTTTCTTTGTATCTATATGTTTTTTGCAAACTTTGGCTGTGACCTGGGGCCCTACAAAAAAAAAAAAAAAAACAAGTTGTGCCCTACTGCTTCAAATTGGGCCTCACTGGCTAGCCCCGAGTCTCACAGTTTCTGGGCCTGAGTTGCCCTGCCTTTGCATGACGTCTTGGGTTTACAATTTGGGGAGAGGGGAGACTGTGGTACTGGGGCATGGGCAGGCTGGCAAGGCGCCCTAGATTTAGAGGCCCAAGTTGCCCTGCCCTTACATGAAGTCTTGGGTTTGCAATTTTGGATGAGGAGATTGCCTGCTTGGGAATTCGCAGGCTGGTGAGGCCCCCTAGGTTTTGAGGCCCTAGGCTTCAGCCTACTTAGCCTATACATAAATCCAGCACTGCCCGAGAGAGAATCCTAGCAGATTGTGGGAGCCTAAAGCTTGACCCTAAATATATATCATAGCCTAGGTAGTGGACCAATGGAATTTAGAGTATGGAGCTAGATCTAGAGAAGGGCTCAAGCAGGTTGACAGAAAAGTGTTCTGCTCCTGTGGTGTCAGATGCCTCTAGCTAGGCACCTCTGATAGTTATGTCACAGTTTACAGCCCCTCAGTTAGTGAAGCCCCTGCCAGCATGTTGGAGAGCTGAATAGGAGTAATTTGAGACCTGGTGGTTGTATAGCGGTTAGAGTAGCAGAGCTGGACCTGGGAGACTGGGTTTCAGATAATATGTCATATACTGAGTCAGACCTGTCTCTACCTCTGTCACTCTGGACATGGAGACATCAGAAATGGAATGCCTGTTTGATTCTTTATTTGTGAGACCCAAGCTGTTTGCCATTTTAAGAGGGGTTTTCCTGTCCCACTTTTCAAGAAGAAGGGGCGCACAATTTATGAAATAGATTATTTCATTCTTATTTAAAATATTTCTTTATTTAATTAATTTTATACCATGGACTCAAAGAAAAATATGGAAAATGTATCTAAATACAACAAAAAACCAAAATCCTTTAAAAATAGAACATAAAGGTAAGCCTGACTGAGAAATTAAACAAAGAGATTAAACAATTTTGAGTGATTTTCAATAAAAAAATTATCACTGACCAATTTCTTTTTAGGGGATGATTGAAGACACTTTGAAACATTTATTTCAATGTTGGATTTTTTTAAAAAAAATAGTGACTAACAAATTCAGATAACAACAGGCCTAATAATGTCATGATCACTTCAAATTAATAACGAAACACCATTTAAGGATAAGTGTTATACTAAAATATGCATTTAAATGTGTCATCTATATTTTTTATGTCAATTTCCTTTTCTTCAGGGGGGGGAAAACACCTAAAACAGTAATGCACTGGAAATAGATAGATCTACACATCAAAATCAGCAACTGAACTTTATATCATCCACCAAAAAAGAGATGCTAGAGAAAATTACATTGTTGCTCCTGCTTCACATTAATTCACTTCATGAGAATTGCTTAGCATGAAACAAGTTTACCAATTTTATTCCTCAGGGCATTTTTGACCTCTTTATTTCTCAGGCTGTATATGAATGGGTTGGCAAAAGGCGGCAAAACTGTATACAAGAGAGAGGAAAGTTTTTGCATCTCTTTGTTGACTTTACCCTTTGGTAACATGTACACAATCATTAGTGAACTATAAAAAATTGAAACTACAATCAAGTGAGAGGAACAGGTGGAAAAGGCCTTTTGTCTCCCAGTGGCGGAGGGTATTCTTAAGATGGCAGCAATAATATATGAATAGGATGTTAAAGTTAGAACAAAAGGAGGAACTGTGAATATGGCAGTCACAATGTAACTTGCAATTTCCAATACACTGGTGTCACTGCAAGAGAGTTTAAGAAGAGGGAAGTAGTCACAAAAGTAATGATCCATTTCCCTGGGGCCAGAAAATGATAACTGTAGCATCAGAACGAGTAATATAGAACACCCTATAAAGCCATTGAGCCAAGATGCAGCAGCTAAATTGATACAAGTATTGGTTTTCATAGTAGTTGCATAATGCAATGGTTTACAGATTGCTAGATACCTGTCATAAGACATCACACAGAGTAAACAGCATTCTGCAGCTTCCAAGGAACCAAAGAGATACCACTGTGTGAAGCAGCCGTTGAAGGAAATTGTTCTGTCTCTAGTCAGGAGAGCTGAAAGCATTCTTGGAAATATACTGGAGCTGTAGCAAGCCTCCAAGATGGAAAGATTCCCAAGAAAGAAGTACATGGGAGTATGTAGATGGTGATCAGTGACAACAAGGAGAACAATCAAAGTGTTCCCAGTTATGGTCACCATGTAAATGACTAGAAATGTCAGGAAAAGAAGTGTCTGCAATTCATAGAATTCCCCAAATCCCAGGAGGATAAATTCTGTAATCGTTGTCTGGTTTCTCAACATTGAGCAGAATGAAATCCTGTTGAAAAGAGAAATGGATAAGTAACTATACAGAGACAGGGAGGTAATTTATATTCTGCTTCATGTTTCTCCAAAAATCTCCAAGTGGTTTACAAATCTCAACAGAAAGGAATTAATTTTAGAAATAAAATAGCAAATACACAAGGAAAATCAAAGTCTACTTCTCATTTTAAAGCACAAAAATTGTATTTTCTAAATGTAAGTAAAACACATAATAATCAGAAAAAAACAAATCCTTTGCAAAGAATCAAAAGTGGATAGCTCAGTTGGTTAGAGTGTGGTGCTGACAAGGCCAAGGTTTCAGGTTTGATCCCCATATGGGAGAGCTGCATATTCCTGCATTGCAGGAGGTTGGATTAATTGATCCTCAGGGTCCTTTCCAACTCTACAGTTCTATGATATTAAGATACGTTAAAATGTGACATAATCTCAGTAACGGATAAAACATTAATAAATATTGCAAGAACAACACCACACATTATGCAATCATCAAAGTCATTCACTTCCACATTCAAGCTCCACAGAACTACATATCTGCAATAGGCAGATAGCTAATAGTAAGAATCAATTATTTCCCTTATTCTGTAATTTTTATATGCCTGTTGTCTTTGTCCATGGAGTTTTCTTGGCAGGGATACTGGAGTTGCTTGCCAGTTCCTGCTCCAGGTAGATCACACTTGGTCAAAACTCTCCACTATGACCTCTCCGTCTTGTGTGGCCCTGCCCCTTTGCCACAACAAGGCAGTGATCCACGGACTGCAAGAATATCAAACCTATCCATTCTGAAGGAAATCAGCCCTGAGTGCTCACTGGAAGGACAGATCCTGAAGCTGAGGCTCCAATACTTTGGCCACCTCATGAGAAGAGAAAACTCCCTGGAAAAGACTCTGATGTTGGGAAAGATTGAGGGCACAAGGAGAAGGGGACGACAGAGGACGAGATGGTTGGACAGTGTTCTTGAAGCTACGAACATGAGTTTGACCAAGCTGCAGGAGGCAGTGGAAGACAGGAGTGCCTGGCGTGCTCTGGTCCATGGGGTCACAAAGAATCGGGCACGACTAAACAACAACATTCAGTAATTTGAATCGAATTTTGAATAAATGAATCCAGACCTGATCTGGATCCAGATCATTATTTCAAAGAAGTCTGGGATAGATCAGTGGGTAGAGCTTCAGACCCCTAATCTCACAGTCGTGGGTTTCAGCCCCACATTGGGCAAAATATTACTGCCTTGTATATGACTGTCCTATAACATACATTCTTTGGGAAATTGCACACAAGCACACAAAGAAAGATATTTTAACTTTAACATCATATTCATAGAAATAGAAACATATTAAAAGAAACATATTAAAATATGATATTAAGCAATGTGAACTTTAAAAAAAACCAACCACAATGAAAGTAAGACATGGGGCATAAGTTAAACATCTAGCTGAGAAGAAAGTAATTTGCCAAGCATTGAAAAGATCACAAAGATGTAACAGGAGCACAGTATTTAAAAGCCCCCACTCCCTCTTCATTTACCCATCTTTCTTCATTTTTTTCTCATCAACTGCTGTCATTCTCTGGTTGCTATTCGGGACTGAGATATTTCCTGAAACAAAAAGAACTGATGGTAGATCATGCATTTCCTAGATCTTTTCCTTCACTTTGCCTTATTCATTGTTAATGTATCTCAATACTGTGACATGAATGTCATACCAGTAATGCATACCCCTTATCAGAACAACAAAATCAGATATATTTTAAAATCATAAACTGTTTGCCAATAAAACTATTGTCCTATGAATAATTATAGCCTGAATGTGAAAATTTGAGTTTTCCAAGTTGTGGCTTGTAATGGAAGGTGCATAGCAGTGACTGCTCAAACCCTATTACGGAAATAATCTTTTGCAAACCCAAGCTACTGTACACAGAGAATGTATGGAGAATGAGACCAGATCTGTACAGCAATTAAATGTCACAACACTGTGAATCTCCCTGAGCTCAAAGAGCATCTGACATTCATCTGGTCCTTTGTGAGTCCTGGCCAGTCCCCATAGCTTGGCATCCCAGCTCATCCTTTGATATATCAACCTTCTTTATTGCTTTATTTCTGGGACTAACAACACAATTCTCTGTGTGTGACAAATAATAAAAATAAAATAAGCACTGTGGGTTTCAGTAGGATGTACTCTCGGGGACTGAGATGGTCTTAATCCGTTGGGAATAGAAACATTGCACATTCTGATCATTTGTTGCAATTTTGCAGGAGGAAATTTTTCATGAATGCAGTTTTGACATTAGTTTTGGGCACATCAGATGTTGCTTTCCCCATCAAAATATGCACCACTCTGTGAGGTCTTGTCTGCAAAAAATATTATGAAGTAGGATAAAGTGTCCACATATCAAAATAATATATATACCTGTTAAAGACAGTAAATGTTTAAGTGGTATTTTTACTATTATTTTATGTTAAAATCCAGATTATAATGATATCCTCTGTGCCCCTCAATTATGCAATGAATTTAAGGCTTGATGCTAAACGGTATAAAAGTATATTGGGGGGGGGGAATACTCCCACATTGTCAAGTTTCTGTAGTTATAAGAGGCAGCCTAGATGGTGATGATGATGATAATAATAATAATAATAATAATAATAATAATAATAATAATAATTTATTATTTGTACCCCGCCCATCTGGCTGGGTTTCCCCAGCCACTCTGGGCGGCTTCCAACAAAGATGAAAAATACACTAAAATGTCACATATTAAAAACTTCCCTGAACAGGGCTGCCTTCAGATGTCTTCTGAATGTCAGGTAGTTGTTTATCGCTTTGACATCTGATGGGAGGGCGTTCCACAGGGCGGGTGCCACTACCGAGAAGGCCCTCTGCCTGGTTCCCTGTAACTTGGCCTCTCGCAGTGAGGGAACCGCCAGAAGGCCCTCGGAGCTGGACCTCAGTGTCCGGGCAGAACGATGGAGGTGGAGATTTCTTCACATTCCATAAAATAGAAGTTACCAACTTCTGCCATCCCCCCCCCAACTTCCACAATTTATTGATTGCAACTTCAAATGCATACAAACATACAAAACTTTAGCGATTATGTTTAGTCTTAGAATTTAGAGTTTAGCCATTCTGCCTCTCCAATGGGTTTCTAATTCATCCCCTTGTAAGGTCTTTATTTATTGTTTTTTATAAGAAATATGGATAGTTTGAAAATGTTATTCATAGGGGATGTTAAATAAATCCCAAGGGTTATAATTATATGTGCAACTTTTCTTCTTGTGCAAGAAACTTTGGATGGTGCTGCAGAACTTCTTCCTGCTTCTCCTTCCTCCTAGCAGCTCCCTGTAAACACTCAAAATCTGCTGAAAATCTGAAGAACATATTTTGGTAGTATGAAGTGTGGGGAGATGTAGGAGAACTCCAGGTCCATTCATATGCCTCAATATATTTAAGTCTTATATATGTCCACCAAACCCCAGTTGTTTTGTTATGCCATTTTTTATATTTTCTTTGACAGATTTATGCACATCAGTTCTGAAATGAACATATACCCAGAAACATTTCTATATAAGCAAATTTATTTGGGCGCCTTTATTTGGTAAAGAAGCAAAGCTGTGTAGAAGAGGAGACTTTCAATATGTGACTCTCTCCAGTCTTTGATAAGATAAATTGAAAGTAAAAAAATTGTGGTCTTCCAACTGCTGTTGGACTACAACTCCCATCAGCCCCAGAAAACATGGCCAGTAACAGATATTGTATACACAATATGGTTAGCATGGGGATTTGGTATAACACAAAATGGATGTCATAAGTGGAGCAGATGCCTTCAGGTGGATAAAACAAAACAAAAATAAAACAATACACAATACACAACTAACAAAAACCAGCATCCAAGGTATTATGAGTCTGGGTCAGAGGGAAAAGATGTGGGGAGGTTTAAGGCATCTCTAATTCTATGACTGCTTTTGAATTATGGTGCTGGAGGAGACTCTTGAGAGTCCCATGGACTGCAAGAAGATCAAACCTATTTATTCTGCAGAAAATCAGCCCTGAGTGCTCACTGGAAAGACAGATCCAGAAGCTGAGGCTCCAGGACTTTGGCCACCTCATGAAAAGAGAAGACTCCCTGGAAAAGACCCTGATGCTGGGAAAGATTGAGGGCACAAGGAGAAGGGGACAACAGAGGACAAGATGGTTGGACAGTGTTCTCGAAGCTACTAACATGAGTTTGACCAAACTATGGGAGGCAGTGGAAGACAGGAGTGCCTGGCATGCTCTGGTCCATGGGGTCATGAAGAGTTGGACAACACTAAATGACTAAACAACAACAACAATTCTAAGACCTTGGTGGGCAGAGGTATGCACCGGGGGATAGGAAAAATCATCAGAGGAGAGAGGGAGGCTGATACTTAATGTTGGTCACTGGTGCTGAGCCCCCACCCCATAGAGACTTAAGTAGCTCTCATCTTGTAGTGCTGTTAATGTTTTCTCTGGGAGGTTGTGGATTCTCCTTCACTGGAGATTTTTTAGCATATGTTGGATGGCCATCTGTCATGGATGCTTTAGTTGAGATTTCTGTATTGCAGGGGGTAGGACTACATACCCCCTCAGGGTCCCTTCCAACCCTATGATTCTGTGATTCTATGACAGGCACAACCTCTAGTGCAGTATTGAGGAATGATGTCAGCAGTCAAACACCAGAAGGTATGATGCAGTAGTTATTGTGCCTGATCTAACATGTTGATTAGCTTGTCCTCTGATTTGTAAAATTAAATTTCATTTTTAAAAAATTATTGCCAATAGAAAACTCCTACCTGGGTTCAGACAAGAACTGGAATTATGTTACAAATGAAACACCATAAGTAATGAAAAACAGGCACTGTGATTAGTTCCACACCATTATTTACTGGATCAGTTCCCCACACCCATACATAAACATTCTTACAAATTGTCATTCAATGCAATTTATTACATAGATTATTTCATTCTTCTTATTAAGTTTTTTTAAAAAATTCTATACCATGGACTCACTGAAAAGATGTATGTAAATACAGGAAAACATAAAATACTTTAAAAATAGAACATAAGCGTAAGGCTGACTGGGACATTAAACAAAGAAATTAAACAATTTTGAGTGATTTTCAATAAAAAATTATCATTAACTAATTTCTTTGGAGGGGATGATCAAAAACACTTTGAAACATTTATTTTAGGGTTGTTTCTTTAAAAAAAAAGGTACTAACAAATTCAGCTTAGAACAGGCCGATAATGCCATGATCACTTCAAATTGAGAACGAAACACCATTTAAGGATGTGTGTTATAATAAAATATGCATTTAAATGTGTTTTTAATTGTCATCTATATTTTTTATGCCAATTTCTTTTTCTTCAGGGAAAACAACAACAACCCTAAAACAGTCATGTACTGCAAATAGACAGATCAACACATCCAATTCAGCGACTGACCTTTATATCACCCACCAAAAGAGATGCTAGAGAAAATCACATTGTTGCTTCTTCCTCACATTAATTCACTTCATGAAAATTGCTTTGCATAACACAAGTTTACAAATTTTTCTTCTCAGGGCATTTTTGACCTCTTTATTTCTCAGGCTGTATATGAATGGGTTGGTAAGAGGCGGCAAAACTGTGTACAAGAGAGAGGAAAATTTTTCCATGCCTCTGTTGACTTCACCCTTTGGTAACATGTACACAATCATTAGTGAACTATAAAAAATTGAAACTACAATCAAGTGAGAGGAACAGGTGGAAAAGGCCTTTTGTCTTCCAGTGGTGGAGGGTATTCTTAAGATGGCAGCAATAATATATGAATAGGATGTTAAAGTTAGAACAAAAGGAGGAACTGTGAATATGGCAGCCACAGCGAAACCCATATTTTCCACCAGGTTGGTGTTGCTGCAAGAGAGTTTAAGAAGAGGGAAGTAGTCACAAAAGTAATGATCCATTTCCCTGGGGCCAGTAAATGATAACTGTAGCACCAAAATGAATAATATAGAAAACCCAATAAAGCCATTGAGCCAAGATGCAGCGGCTAAACTGATACAAGTATTGGTTTTCATAGTTGTTGCATAATGCAATGGTTTACAGATTGCTAGATACCTGTCATAAGACATCACACAGAGTAAACAGCATTCTGCAGCTTCCAAGGAACCAAAGAGATACCACTGTGTGAAGCAGCCGTTGAAGGAAATTGTTCTATTTCTGGTCAGGAGAGCTGAAAGCATTCTTGGAAATATATTGGAGCTGTAGCAAGCCTCCAAGAAGGAAAGATTCCCAAGAAAGAAGTACATGGGAGTATGTAGATGGTGATCAGTGACAACAAGGACAACAATCAAAGTGTTCCCAGTTATGGTCACCATGTAAATGATGAGAAAAGTCAGAAAAAGAAGTGTCTGCAATTCATTGAATTCCCCAAATCCGAGGAGGATAAATTCTGTAATCGTTGTCTGGTTTCTCAACATTGAGCAGAATGAAATCCTGTTGAAAAGAGAAATGGATAAGTATCTCTACAGAGACGGGGAGGTAATTTATATTCTGCTTCATGTTTCACCAGAAATCTCCAAGTGGTTAACAAATCTCAACAGAAATGAATCAATTTTAGAAATAAAATAGCAAATGCGCATGGAAAATCAAAGTCTACTTCTCATTTTAAAGCACAAAAATAATATTTCTAAAATGTAAGTAAAACATATAATAATCGGGGGGTGGGGGAATAAATCCTTTGCAAAGAATCAAAAGTGGATAGCTCAGTTGGTTAGAGTGTGGTGCTGGTATGGCCAAGGTTTCAGGGAGAGCTGCATATTCCTGCATTGCCTACTCTACAATTTATTTATTTATTATTATTATTCCATGGTTGTGATCAGAGATTACAAATAGACCTCCTATATTCACAGACCTCAAGAGGAGTTTTCCTCCCAGGTGTCATGGTTTTGCATTTGCTGAAGTGGACTCTAGTCCATGCCAGCTTCTTCCATAATAATTAGTTGGCCCTTAACATTTTGCAGAAATGTTTTTTTATGATTGTTGCCGTGACAGTGACAGAGCAACAGCTCAGGAAGATTATTTTGTGGGGCATGCTTATTTCATAGGCTAGTCCATTATTTCTATTCATTGCTCTGAAGGAACTTATAGGAACTTGGCTGTCTTATGACATAAGTTGCCTGGGCAACTCAGAAGAAATAAAAAATACTTCAGAATTCTATGGACAAAGACACACAAAGATTTCAGTGAACGCAAAATTCTCTGCTAGGCACTGAACATATTACTACTATGGTGCCAGGTGAGCCTCTCTAGAAAGACTGTTCCAAAGCTGATAGAACACCCTTGAAAAGGTCCCACTCTCTGATGGTTACTCACCTCTCTTTAATTTATGTTCTCACAATGGTTTCATTCTGTTGCTGTTTTTTCCATGCTAATATACACTGTCATGACAAACAACCAGTTCCCAGATCCTTCTCTTCATCTCATCACACTCAATGCTAGTGTAAATCTCAGTTCTATGGCATGAATGCTATGCCAATAATACAAAGTGGGGATATGTGTACTCTAGGATGTTGGTTTTATTAAGAGAAATACAGAAGTGACGGCTCAATCATCAGGGACATAATATACTGCAAAAACAAGCAATGCGGCAATGTATTGGCTAGGGAGTGAGGGAATTCAGTCCAGCAAATTAAAGGACAGAACACTGTGTACCCCTCTGAGCCCAAAAAGCATATGATAACCCTCTGGTCCTTTTGAGAGTCTGTACCTATCTTTCTATACTGCAACTTCAGGGAATCAGTTGGTCAACTTGATTAGATTTTCACCTTTATCGCTGGGAGTGCATGCCTACCTTGAAAAATAACTTCTTTGGAGTTTAACACTCTTAGGGAGCAGGTAAAAGATAAAGGTAAAGAGACCCCTGACCATTAGGTCCAGTTGTGACCGACTCTGGGGTTGCAGCACTCATCTCGCTTTATTGGCCGAGGGAGCCGGCGTACGGCTTCCGGGTCATGTGGCCAGCATGACTAAGCCGCTTCTGGTGAACCAGAGCAGCGCACAGAAACACCGTTTACCTTCCCGCCAGAGCAGTACCTATTTATCTACTTGCACTTTGACATGCTTTCGAACTGCTAGGTTGGCAGGAGCAGGGACCAAGCAACGGGAGCTCACCCCATCGTGATGATTTGAACTGCCAACCTTCTGATCGGCAAGTCCTAGGCTCTGTGGCTTAACCCACAGCACCACCCGCGTCCCCTAGGGAGCAGGTAGGAATTCCTTATCCTTGACTTGGCATCCCATTTGGGAGTTATTGTGCATTTTTGTAATCTGCTGTGGGATATGCCTTCCATCTGTAAATTGGGAGGAGGGATCCTGCATAAATTCAGTCTTAATAGTACTTCTAGACATATTAGAAGCAGCTTTCCCCATCATAATAAGCACTGCTCCAGGAGGTCTTGTCCCTAACAATACTATAAAGTAGCTTTGAAGGATAGGATACCAAAAGTAGATTTACGCACATATATGTTTATTATATCAGTTTATTTCCATATGATTGCCCCGTGTTTCACCACCAAAACAAAATCTAATGTAATTATCAATTGGAAATATATTTACAACTTTCAAGCCCCTCTTTTCTAGCTCCCATTCTTGGTACTGGGATTCTCCATGATGAAATTATACCAGGTTCATCAACCATTTTACTCCAGTGGGCACAGTTGGGCTTTTGAGAAAATGTTGTTTCTGGCAGTAACAAGTATTATATACACAAGATGGCCATGGAGGCTTGGCATAACACAAAGTGGATGCCATAAGTGAAGCAGATGCCTTCAGGTGAAGAAAACAAAACACAAAACACAATACACGAACAAATAAAAACCAGCAACCAAGGTGTCTGGGTCAGAGGGGAAAGATGTGGGGAGGTTTAAGAAGTCTCTAATTTTATGGCCTTGGGGAGCAGAGGTATGCAATGGGGGAGAGGAAAAATTATCAGAGGAGAGGGGGAGATAGATGATGTTGGTCATTGGTGCTGAGCCACCACGCCATAGAGATTTAAGTAGCCTGTGTTCTCATCTAGTGGTGGTGTTAATGTCATGTCAGTGCCCAAAACAAAACTCTCATCCATATGGTGACTGACTTGGTGTCCATTACCAAAACCTGACTGGGTAAGCTGGCAGTAGGAGGAGATTGACCGTGCCTAGCTGTGCCCACCTGAATGGTAGTACTGCACCAGTCAAAGCAGGAGTTTCTGGATGTATGGGATCTTATGATGTAATGATGAAAACAATATAAACAAATTTAACACTAGCTGTGAGGGGATGTTAAAGATAAGTATCAATATAGTCAGTGCTTTGGGGTGGGGCAACGCAGAAGTATGTATACCCCTACACATTTTGTGAATCTAAGTTTGGCCTCATTGAAGGGCAGTGTTTCAATATGAGTAGGAAAATGAGAGTACCCCTAAACATTTTTTATATAAAATAGCACTGAATATAGTTGTATAAAGAAGAGTATACCTTCTTTTTTATAATTGATTTTTATTGAAAGTTTTCAACACAGAATACAATAAAAGCCACACTAGCCAAAATAAAAATAAATCTAAATAGAAATAAATCTTAATCCTTATTCTACACAAAGGAGGGTAAGCCCTCTCAGCTCTCACTTGGGAGTTTCTCCCTCTTCCCCCCACCCTGGGAAATACGCCCTACCCTGCCCCTCACAAAGGGCCAAAAAGGCTATGTTTTCTATTGATTGGGCTTTATCTGTAAGCATGTAAAGGAGCAGAACAATAGATTGTAATATTCATTTTATGTATATGTATTAGAGCTAACAGATAAAAAATAATTAACCCTAGCACAAGAAGAAAACTATTCAGTATTTTGAAACATTAGCAAAGTTTAGGGGTGAATCTGAATTGTGTTTGGTCCACAACGTAAGCAAAAAATTCACAATTTCCAGAGTAACACAGTGATTAGAATGCAGTTGGATATTACCCTTCTCCAAACGTTTCAGTGCATGTCTTGGATTGAAAACCATACCAAAATGTGTAAAAATGTGTATATTAGAATAGAGTGTGTCTAGAAATATGTGAGATAAGAGATTAATTTAAATATCTACTTAGTTGAGCATTTAATATGAATTTTCATACCTTTATTTTACAGATCAATGGAAACAAGTTGGAATGGGTTTATGAATGTATACATTTGAAACTGACTTGAAGTGGAAATAGATGAATCAGCTGATCCCTATCAGAGTCTGAAATCTGTGTCATCCACCATAAGGAAAGTTCTGGGGGCAGCATGGTGACAACACATAGCATGTTGCTTCTATCACATATGACCACACTTCATATGCCTTCATTTGTGTGGCACAAACCTACCAATATTATTTCTCAGGGCATTTTTGACCTCCTTGTTTCTCAGGCTATATATAAAGGGGTTGGCCAAAGGGGGCAAAGCTGTGTACAAGAGAGAAGAAATCTTTCGCATCTCTCTGTTGACTTCAGCCTTGGGTAACAAATACAAAATCATTAGTGAACCATAAAATATGGATACCACAACCAAGTGAGAGGAGCATGTAGAAAAGGCCTTTTGCCTCCCAGTGGAAGAAGGGATTTTCAAGATGGCAACAATTATATATACATAAGAGGTTAAAATTAAAACAAAGGGAGGGAGTATGAATATGGCACACACAAGAAAACCCAACATTTCCATCAAGCTGGTGTCACTGCAAGAGAGCTTAAGGAGCGGGAAGTAGTCACAAAAGTAATGATTAATTTCATTGAGGCCACAGAATGTTAACTGTAGCATCAGATTGAGCAATATCAGGAAGGCTATAAATCCATTGGACCAAGATGCAGCTGCTAATTGGATACAAGTCTGGGTGCTCATCATTGTAAAATAATGCAGTGGCTTGCAGATTGCTAGATACCTGTCATACGACATCACACAAAGTAAACAGCATTCTGTAGCTATTAGGGATCCACAGAGATACCATTGCGTTAAACAGCCGGTGAAAGAAATCCTCCTATCTCCAGTCAAGAGAGCTCGTAGCATCCTCGGAAATAAATTGGAGCAATAGCATGTCTCCAGGAAGGAGAGATTCCCCAGAAAGAAATACATTGGGGTATGAAGATGCTGATCAAAAACAACCAGGACAATAATGAGAATGTTTCCAGTCACTGTCACAACATAAATCACTAGAAATGCCAGGAAGAGAAATGTCTGCACTTCGTAGAATTCCCCAAACCCCAGGAGGATGAATTCTGTAATCTCTGTCTGGTTTTCAAACTTCATCTAATAGGAAAAAAGTCAAATCCTATTGAAAAGAGCAATTTTTATTAATGAAATAATGGATGAGTGCCATGCTAACATTAATGCAATATGTTTGAGAGCTGATGTTGTCACACAAGCATTGCCATTGACTATAATAACAATTTTGGGATTGTGCAACATTTTTCAAAAGTGCAAGAGATCCACTGAATTTGACTGTTGTGCTTTGCCAGCAAAACAGCTTTTCCCCTCAACTGGGTATCACTCATTTTCATAGGCACACTGAAACATTATATTAACAGGTAGTGAGAAGCTGATGTAAGGATCTATGGAGAAAACATTGGTTGAAGGCACTTGACCTAATCTGTTTTCATATTCACCTTTCCATGATCATGATGCATGCTCAGAATCCCATGGTAGGTAGGGATGGAGGAAGGAAGAATCACCCTGAACACTGTTGTTTCTTAAGCTTAGGTTTTGGTCTGTTATAGCAATGCACTGGGAAATTCACAGTACATATGTGAATATGAAAAAACCAACAATAATAATGGGAGGACAGCTTCGTCACTTTCTCTAAGAAATTGTTTGAAATATGTGAGCTAAAACACAGCCAAACTTCAAAATTTGCACTGCAAATTTTAATATGCAGCACACAAAGCAAAATGTAGATATTAAGGAGAAATGTAAATAAATAAAAATGCACATATCAGTGAAAATATGATGCAAAATGCATTATGATTGAGAAAATTGTTTGCAAAGTTACATATCTCCGTCAGGAATGCAGACAAAAATGCACAAAAGTGCTGATGAATTTTCATGGGGTCTTTTGTTTATTTTTCATATATTGAAAATCATTCAAACTGATACAAAAATTTGGAGAACTGTTAAGACTAGAAAAGTGATAACTTTGTATATGCCTAAAAGTAATAAATGTTTACCTTTCTGGTGAGATTTCTCAGTGCTATTTTACTGATCCATAAGTTCCCTGCTTACTGTAAACAGAATATAACATTATAAGGTCCTTTGCTTCTCCTGAAGTCATCTATTAGCATTGCCTCTTTCACTATCGGGAATTATGCATGTCTACATATATAAAGCAGTTTTGTTGCCCTGTTCTGTTCTAGATTACAAGGTGTCTTCAGGTGTTTTAATGTGAAAGAAATCATAATTTATTCCCTCCACTTCTAATTACCAGAACAACAAACACTTTTATGGACACATATTTTAAGTGCGTAAGTGTGTTTAAAAATGCTGTCCTTAAGAGAATATGATGGCAGAATATGGCACTCCCAGGATGTTGGTGTTATTAAGGGACAGAGCCATCTGGGAAACAATATCTTTCAACACACTCACAAAACCCCAGAGCAATAATAATGTAATGGAAAATGGAAAGTTTCTCAAGCACTGGTTTTTTATTGCCACTAAAACAGATGTGTGGGTATGAGCCTTTGAGAAAGCTACCAGAGCAGGATAAGAATCCTATGTTGAGTAAACAAGCTTGACAGAGGATGCCCTAAGTGATTAGTGGGTAATAGCTTAAGTAAAGCTTCACAAACATTACAAGCGGACTTTTCAAGGAAAAGAGCCCAGGTACCTTCTAGCTATTTAAATTTGCCATTTAATATTCAATAACATCACAAACAACATACAGGGTAGCTTAAAGAAACACTGGCATGTTGAACACCACATATCTGGCTGTCAGGATTAGCCAATTAAGCTATTCAAAAGAACCAAGAACATACTGGCAAGAAATGAATTTAGAGACCATAGGATGACCTTTCCCAATAGGTAAAGATACCCCTGCCCGTACGGGCCAGTCTTGACAGACTCTAGGGTTGTGCGCCCATCTCACTCAAGAGGCCGGGGGCCAGCGCTGTCCAGAGACACTTCCGGGTCACGTGGCCAGCGTGACAAAGCCGCAACTGGCGAGCCAGCGCAGCACACAGAACGCCGTTTACCTTCCCACTGGTAAGCGGTCCCTATTTATCTACTTGCACCCAGGGGTGCTTTCGAACTGCTAGGTTGGCAGGCGCTGGGACCGAGCAACGGGAGCACACCCCGCCGCGGGGATTCGAACCGCCGACCTTTCGATCGGCAAGCCCTAGACGCTGAGGCTTTTACCCACAGCGCCACCCGCGTCCCACCTTTCCCAATAGCTTATCAGAAACAGGTGCACCAAAAGGAGAACAATGTCTGTGAACAGTGTGCTCATTTGAGGTACAAAATGTGGGAGGATTTGAAGACCACTCAAACCTACAAAAACACTTCATGGCCTGTGTACTATATTCTATTAAAAGCGACTGCCAACAAAATTACATGGAGAAATGATCTAGGGACATTCAAAGAATAAATTTGTTGTTGTTGTTTAGTCGTTCAGTCGTGTCCGACTCTTCGTGACCCCATGGACCAGAGCACGCCAGGCACTTCTGTCTTCCACTGCCACCCGCAGTTTGGTCAGATTCATGTTTGTAGCTTCGAGAACACTGTCTAACCATCTCGTCCTCTGTCGTCCCCTTCTCCTTGTGCCCTCCATCTTTCCCAACATCAGGGTCTTTTCCAGTGAGTCTTCTCTTCTCATGAGGTGGCCAAAGTATTGGAGCCTCAGCTTCACGATCTGTCCTTCCAGTGAGCACTCAGGGCTGATTTCCTTAAGAATGGATGCGTTTGATCTTCTTGCAGTCCATGGGACTCTCAAGAGTCTCCTCCAGCACCATAATTCAAAAGCGTCAATTCTTCGGCGATCAGCCTTCTTTATGGTCCAGCTCTCACTTCCATACATCACTACTGGGAAAACCATAGCTTTTACTATACGGACCTTTGTTGGCAAGGTGATGTCTCTACTTTTTAAAATGCTATCTAGGTTTGCCATTGCTTTCCTCCCAAGAAGCAGGCGTCTTTTAATTTCGTGGCTGCTGTCACCATCTGCAGTGATCATGGAACCCAAGAAAGTAAAATCTCTCACTGCTTCCATTTCCTCCCCTTCTATTTGCCAGGAGGTGATGGGACCAGTGGCCATGATCTAAATTAGGGGCACATATTTGTTAGTATTTTTTGCACCTGATCATAAGATGCACCTAGTTTTTAGAGGAGGAAACGAAGAAAAAAATATTCTGAATGCAACAGTGGATGTATGATTTTTGTGGTTCATGCTGTGGCCACAGACATGTGATTTGACGGTGAGTTTGGGGTAGCCCAATGCAAAAATCCTGAGAATCCATTTGGATCCGTGCTTTGTAACCACATTTTTGCACCATTGCAGCCCCAGGAAACAATGGATGCTTGCTTTTTTTGGTGCAGGCTGTAGCCATGGACATGCTATGTGATCTGATGGTGAATTTGGGGTGACCCAATGTAAAAATCCTGAGGATCCATGGGCTTTTACTCCCCCCCCCCGGCAGCCTCCTTTATCGCATCCCTTATGTCTCTCCCAATCCCACTTATCGGCTGTTTCCTTTGAACACTCCCTTCCCTCTTGTTTGCTTTTCCTTGTGTCTTTTCCTTAGCTGGAGCAGTTTTTTGCTCCTCCTTTTCTTCTAATTTCTCTCCTCATTGATTTATCCCTGGAGTGCCTTATCTCCCTCCCCGATGGCTTGCCAATCAGCTGCTCAGTGGCTTTGTTTCAACACCCACTTCCCTCTTTCAAAAAAGAAAAAGAAAAAAGCATGATCAGCAGATTTGCATGATTTGCCCCCAGCATGATTTGCCCCCAGGCAATTTGGCTCCAGGGACCACACATTCACTCCATAAGACACACATACATTTCCCCTTACTTTTTAGGAAGAAAAAGGTGTGTCTTATGGAGCGAAAAATACGGTATATGTAAAAAAAGCAACAACAAAAACCACAGCCAAACTAGTCAAGTTATGAAACAAAATTATTCTGTAAATGCTTTAAGGTTTGGGGCTCTAGAAAAAGGTGCATAAAAATGATAATGGGGAAAGTGGGGCAGATTGATACAGAAAAATTCAATCTCATATTTTATGTAACAAAAATGAGTCAAATAAAAAAATTGCTTTATGCATGGCATAACTACCGTAATCAATGTTATAATAGCAATCAAAAGAACCATTAAAGTTAGACGATAAAGAGAATATGACTTGCGTAAACAATGGGTTTTGTATCATTCTGCCCCACCTACGGGGCACTTAGATATATTGGATGAGGCACTTTGATACAAAGCGTAAATTGTATGAGAATGGTAATTATTTACAAAAATATAATGAAAAAAACAATTTTTACTGTGAGAGATCATAATCAGCCTTACAATTTGTTACTTAAAATCTAAATTAAGTATCAAAACTAACAGTGTCTCACCCATATCATAGACTCTATGGCAGGTTTTCTTAACAAAACATCAAAACAAAATATAAGCCGCACCCGAATATAAGCTACATCTTTAACATTCAAGGGGGGGGGAACAATATCCAAATATAAGTTGCTCCCTTAAAATTCCGCAGGCACTCACAGCCATTCCGTTTTATCGTATGTCTGTAATATCATAAAAGCCAATTTTTGTAAGGTCATGAATTTAAGTTGCACTTTAACTTTTCATGGACGGAATTTGGGGGAAAAGCAAGGCTTATAGGCCAAGATGGGAGATACACACACACACACACACACACACACACATACACAAGATGGTATATATAACAACAACAGCTGTAGCACAACTATTATCACTTCCACAATAAACATTTATGGAGACAAAGGACAGTACATAGAATGTTGCTTCTTTTACACATTCACAAGCTTCTTAGCAGTTGTTTTGCATGATGCAAGGCTACCAATATTATTTCTCAAGGCATTTTGTACTTCTTTGTTTCTCAGGCTGTATATAAATGGGTTGGCCAGAGGGGGCAAAACTAAATATAAGAGAGAGGAAAATTTTTGCATCTCTCCGTTGCCTTCCCCCTTTGGTAACATATACACAATCATTAGTGAACCATAAAAGATCGAAACCACAATCAAGTGAGAGGAGCAGGTGGAAAAGGCCCTTTGCCTCCCAGTGGTGGAAGGGATTTTCAAGATGGCAACAATTATATATACATAAGATGTTAAAGTTAGAACAAAAGGAGGAAGTATTAATATGGCATCCAAAAACAAACCCAACATTTCTATCAAGCTGGTGTCACTGCAAGAGAGCTTAAGAAGTGGGAAATAATCACAAATGAAATGATTAATTTCATTGGGGCCACAAAACGTTAACTGTAGCATTAGACTGAGTAATATAGAAAACCCTATAAAGCTACTGAGCCAAGATGCAGCTGCTAAATGGATACAAGCCTGGGTGTTCATGGTTGTAAAATAATGCAATGGTTTGCTGATTGCTAGGTACCTATCATAAGACATCACACCAAGTAAACAGCATTCTGTAGCTAGTAAGGAAGCACAGAAGTACCACTGCATCAAACAGCTGGTGACAGAAAGGCTTCCATCTCCGGTAGAGAGAGATGAAAGCATCCATGGTAATATATAGGAGCTGTAGCAAGCCTCCAAAAAGGATAGGTTTCCCAGGAAGAAATACATAGGGGTGTGAAGATGCTGATTAAAAATAACAGCAGCAACAATGAGAATGTTTCCTGTCATGATCACAACGTAAATCACTAGAAATGTGAAGAAGAGAAATGTCTGCACTTCATAGAATTCCACAAATCCCAGGAGGATGAATTCCTCAATCTTTGACTGGTTTTCCAACTTCATCTACTTGAGATATGTTAGATCCTATTGGGAAAAAAAGTAATAACAAAAAACAGAAATAATCGATGAGTCCATTATCACATTAGTGCAAGAGGTTTGAGAGCTGATGTTGTCACACAAGTCCGCTCAAATCTTCTGGCGTAGCAGCATTGCAGGATGGCAGAGACTCCACTGGGTCCCCGATGACAAACCATGCCTTCAGTGCCCTTCCTGATAGGCAGTAGAGGCGTAAGCCCTTACCTCCTATCAGGAGCCAGATCCTGGCCTGCACCCTTCTTTGGCAAATGGGACTCAGGCTTGGGTCCGCGCCATGGCTGTTTAAGCAGCCCGCACTATTTACTTTTTCCTTTGTCAGGTTTCCCACCCACCCATCCTCTGTTTAAGGTGTTAGTCAAGGAATTTGCTGTGGCTACAGTGGTAGCCATTCTTTACAGGTCCAGGTAGGAATTTGTCCACCAGGCAAATTGGGTCTGACCCAGGGATTTTGGCTACCTCATAGCAATCGTCACAATTGGGTTGGGCACTGGGGCAATCTGTTGTTTTGGATGTACAGGAGGTTGTAGTCTCCACCTGCCCCTCTAAATTCTGGGATACCTCACTAAAGGGATCTGGGGGAAGTGGTCATGTTCGTGTGCCCAGGTGGGGCCAGAGCCAAAGGCACTCCCGCAGACACTGGTTTCTGTGGGGGTCACCCTACTTGATGTATGTCTAAGGAACCCCTGCGTGGGTTGACAAACGTGTCACTTCCAGTGGACATGCTGGAAGTATAACAATTGCCCCATGCCCAAGCCAAACCTCTGTATTCAGTAAAGTTGTGGCCTGTTTGGATCCAAACCAGTCTTAATGCTCTCTTATTTATCTGAGTTGGGGACAGTGGAGACCGACGTCTGGACCTGCAAGTCATTGAGCTTATGTATTAGTATCATTGAATATAGTGACCATGGTTTGTCTTGGGGTTGTGCACTGATTTGGCTGTTATGCTGCACCACAGATGTACTGTTATATTGTCAGGTAGTAAAAAAGCTAAAGTAGGGATTTTGCAGTGGAGAAAGCATTAGTGAAACATCACCTAACATATCTTCCTGTACACTTTTTAATCATGATGGTGCATACTCAGATAACAACAACAACCCTACCTCTTTGCTCATATGCAGAAATTTATTTCATCATTTATTAAACATAAAATTCTTTTTAATAATTAGCCTATAATATTTGAAAACTAATGAGGTGTTTTTCCTCTAACAATTGATTCATGCCTCTATGCTTCTAACATTTAGAAAAATTTTCTGAAGCCGTAAATTTATATCATGGAGGGCAGGGATTATAGTTTTCTTCAGGTATCAGTCTTCCTCTTTTAATGACGTTGTTCAGGTTTGGGGTTTTTTTGGAACCAATGATCAACACTATGAATATTAAATATAGGAGTAGAAATCAAAATAAAATAGCAATTGATAACTTGTGAAGTGGTGGAGTACTGCAGTTCCTCTAAGTGTTTACAGAGATCAGAAATTAATTTCAAACTTCAAAATTTTGAATGATCATCACAAGCATTCCCCTTCATGGAATATTTCCTACTATGCGTATATTTTAAGTGACGCGCAGTGTAAATTAATAATGAAGAGTCTTCTTCAGTAAAAGAATAAAAGCTTTACTGAGTTAAAGCTTGTTTGCAAATAAACAGCATACTGAACAAAAGATTAAGCTAGCTTCAGAACATACACGGAGTACAGGCTTCACTTCTAAGTCAGGCTCCATACACACACTGACTCCACCCTGCTCAGGCTCCACAGAGTCTCCAAACTGTCTGCCTGCAAGCAGATACAGATACAGTGGTACCTTGGGTTAAGGACTTAATTCGTTCTGGAGGTCTGTTCTTAACTTGAAACTGTTCTTAACCTGAAGCACCACTTTAGCTAATGAGGCCTCCTGCTGCCACCGCACCACCGGAGCCCGATTTCTGTTCTCATCCTGAAGCAAAGTTCTTAACCCAAAGTACTATTTCTGGGTTAGCAGAGTCTGTAACCTGAAGCATCTGTAACCCAAGGTACCACTGTACTTAAACAGAGAATGAGTCATCCTCACATGAGTCATAGTGATTCAGTATACAGAGTGATTCTGCAGCTTTTCAGCATTTCACAACATTTCTAGATTCCTTTACTGCTCTCTTTATTGCTTCTGCTCTCAAATACCTTTGTCACATGACATTAAGTGCACCCCATATTTAAAGCTCAGGCCTTTGTTTGAAATGAGCTTCTTGCTGCCCACCTCTCACCACAGAAACAATGCCAGAAAGAAGGTAACATAGGCACAGATATCAAGAAAGAAATCTTGTTAACTAGGGCTGCGAAATCTGTGGTTCACCAGATGCCCATCATCCCCACCAAGCATGGTCAATGGGCAGGAATATTGAGATCTGTAGCCCAGAAGCATTTGAAAGGCTGTGGATGCTGGGACACACCAGATGCTGTTGGACTGAAACTCCCATCCCCCTCAAACAATATAGTCAATGTTCAAGCATTATGGGCTGTAGTAGAGAAACATTGGGAGGACTTCAGGTTTCCCATCCTTGTAGAGGAATTAGGAATGAGAGAGAAATTTGGTGCAGTTAGAATTTTAATGCAAGCCGAATTAATTCACACTTTCCAAAACAATATGCAAACCAAAATGCAGCTAAACTTCAAAATAACTACTTCTATTTTGTAATTCAGTTCTCCAACCAAATAAGGCTCTGATATTTGAGATTTGGAGGGAGGCCATGCATTGTTCATTAATTAATTGATTGATTGATCGATTACATGTATATACCTCCCTTCAGCAGAGGGTCAGAAGGTATTTTACAGTATAAAACAAGAAAATACATAACAGAATAACAAAGAAAACAACAACGCTTGCCCCATGCCCCCAATTTAAAAGGCCATGGATTTTAAAAATTGTTTTCACCTAGCACCTAAAGCTATGTAATGAAGGTGCCAGGTGAGTAGGAAAGGTAAGGGAGTTGGCTCTGGTTGTATATATCAGAGCTGGGAAACCTACGACCCTTCAGGTGCTGCTACTCCCCTCTCCCCTGATGCTTTCCCATGCTGACTTGGAATGATGGGAGTTCGAGTACAACATGATCTGGAGGCCCATAGGTTCCCCAACTCTGGCATATATGAACTAAACAGACATTACAAAGACCACAAGTTTCCAGTACTCTCTCTTTGGAAACCTGAAAGTTTAAAAAATTTATTGTTGTATAACAAAGGAAGAAGTTTTTGAATACTGGAAGAGGAAATCAATGTTCCTTTTCTTCCTTCCAGAAAGAACCCTGTATAGTGAACTATGTATGGTGCATAACTTTATTGTGAACCTACCCACCCCAACTCTAAGCCATGATATTGTCTTAGTGCTCAAGCAGACCAATCCACCATTCCACCTCCCAATAACACCCCCAGTATTCCAGACATCTTAGAAAACTGAGCATACATATGGTAGCTCTTAGAAGTATGAAAGGACTAGCTTCTGTTTACTGTGACCTTATTTGAAACTGATAGGCACAGGGCCACCGGTATTTGGTATTAGAAGAAGACAATTGTTCCTAATATTTTCTAATATGTAATATTCATAGATATTTTTACATGGAGTGTGAACAAAAGAATGTGTTAAGTACCTCTATCCCAGATGAATGAAGAAATTGAAGTTTATGGAAGGTCCAATTTCTATTATTTGTTGGTCCTGGAAGAAAGCTGTACCTTTTCCATTCTTTTCCAATATTCATGATATTTGGCCTACATTTTCTTAGTTCCTTGTGTAATTTCTGCATCTGATGATTTCACATTTCTCGTTTCATCAACAAGAGGAAGCCTCCCCTTGACTGTTATTTATTCTTGGGGAAAATAGGTTGCCTTGTAATAATTTATTGGCAGTGGATGCAGAGAGATTGCCAATTATTAGTTATGAGCTCCAGTGAGAATTCAGGCAAACAAAATGAACTTAGACTGAAATAACATGGCAACGTTGCATTATTAAAGGAAACCCCTGAAGATCATCCTTTGGACCAATTCACATAATGTGGGTACACTATTTCATTTCTCACCATTTGATTAGGGGTTCCCAGCTGAATTGGTACACTAATTTCATTCTGAAACACTCTGTTTCAGTGGGATTTTGTAAGATTCTATAATGACCCCACCATGTATTTTGAGTATAGGTGTACTTAAATACTTTAGATACTTTAAAAAGTAATTTAAAAAGTACTTTTGAGTAGTACTTTAAAAGTTTAAGGTTGGAAGAGTTTCAACTTCTCTGCCGTTTTGTTCAAACTACATGGGTATTACAAAGGGAAAAACAAAAATTGAAGATAAGAAAGAAAGAAAGAAATGGATTGAAATTTAAAATCAAGTTTTGTACAGGGAAAGGAATAGGAATTTGTGTATTGGACATCCTGCAAACCAGGAATGGGGAACCTGTGGATACCAGATGTTCATTGACTTCAACTCGGAGCAGCCCCATCAGCATGGTCAATGGTTTTCGATTATGGGAATTGGAGTCCAACATCACCAAGAAAGCCACAGGTTCTTTATCCTTCCTGTATACCAGCCTTGATTGAGATATTTACAATGTGGCATTGTACTATTTTTCGTGTTTGCTATACATCAATACAAGTAGTGCTACAGAGGACATTGTATAACCACATAATTTAAAAAATTCACTCATAATTTTTATTTTTTGCATGCATTCAGTTTTATTTAGAAACATGAAGTAGACTGCCAATCCTGATTCACAAATACCCTTCCAACACTTTTGTAGTAGCCTTTCCAGGACTTCCTTTACATCCTTGTTTCTCAAACTGTATTTAAGAGGGTTAGCTATGGAGGGAAGGACTGTGTAGAGAACAGAAACAATTTTATTGAAATATCTCATGGATTCCCTGCTTATTGTGAACAGAAGAAGAAAATATTATAAGGTCCTTTGCTTCTCCTGAAGTCATCTGATATCATTGCCTCTTTCACTATCAGTAGTTATGCATGCCTACATATGTAAAGCAGTTTTGTTTGTAAACAAAGCATAAATTGTATCAGAATGGTAATTATTTACAATTTTTTACTTAAAATATAAGTTATGTATCAAAACTAACAGGTTTCACAAATATGATAGACTTTATGACAGGATTTCTTAACATCAAAACACTGACAGTGGTACCTCAGGTTACAGACGCTTCAGGTTACAGTCTCCGCTAACCCAGAAATAGTACCTCGGACTAAGAACTTTGCTTCAGGATGAGCACAGAAATCATGCCGTGGCAGTGCGGCAGCAGTGGGAGGCCCCATTAGCTAAAGTGGTACCTCAGGTTAAGAACAATTTCAGGTTAAGAACAGACCTCCAGACCGAATTAAGATCTTAACCTGAGGTACCATTATATTAATCTTTCCTCAAACACCTATCCATTAAAAAAACCCAACTTTTGGATAATTTAAAAAAATATAAGAACTCATATTAGGTAGTCAAAAAAAGTAATTTAAACAAAATGCTTATAAAAAAACAAGATAATTACTTAACATTTAGCTTCTATTGCACATTATATCCACTTAAGTCAGCAGAAAAAGTATAAATAGGTGATGTTCGAGATGTGCCCTTTGACAACTGCAAAATAACATCCTTGAAATCAATGCGTGCCTTATCTTCCACAATGGGGAAGACAAACATACAAGATCCTAGTTTTTTCCTGAGATATGACACTTGATAATCAGTCATATTCTAGACAGCATATTAAAAAGTAGAGACATCACCTTGCCAACAAAGGTCTGTATAGTAAAAACTATGGTTTTCCCAGTAGTGATATTTGGAAGTGAAAGCTGGACCATAAAGAAGGCTGATCGCCGAAGAATTGATGCTTTTGAATTCTGGTGCTGGAGGAGACTCTTGAGAGTCCCATGGACTGCAAGAAGATCAAACGTATCTATTCTTAAGGAAATCAGCCCTGAGTGCTCACATCTTTCCCAACATCAGGGTCTTTTCCAGGGAGTCTTCTCTTCTCATGAGGCTCCAATACTTTGGCCACCTCATGAGAAGAGAAGACTCCCTGGAAAAGACCCTGATGTTGGGAAAGATGGAGGGCACAAGGAGAAGGGGACAACAGAGGACAAGGTGGTTGGACAGTGTTCTCAAAGCTACGAACATGAGCCTGACCAAACTGCGGGAGGCAGTGGAAGACAGGAGTGCCTGGCGTGCTCTGGTCCATGGGGTCACGAAGAGTCGGACACGACTAAACGACTAAACAAATCAGTCATATTATGTTTAGAAATTGAATGGAGTGCGCAAAACCTCTAGGGCAAAGTCCAGTAAGTATGTCATTAGTGAAACCACAGAAGGTGTGATCCAACAGTGATTGTGGCTCATCTCAGCTACAGATTTGCTAGTCCTTTGGCAAGGTAAAATTAAGGTATAGAAAGCTTTTCCTGACATGATGTTCCCTGCATAATGATATAAAAGACAACTCCCTATTCTAACAGAATGTCTGGCAATATGTTACAAGTGAAACCTGGAAAATTTGCAGAACATTCATTTTGATAGAGTTGCACATTTATTTGCTTATCTGAGAGTTGAGAAGCTTATTGTTCCACTAGATATTCACAAATTATTGTGCACTGTAATTTGCTTTATTTCATTTTTCTTACAAAACTGATTTATTGATCTCATATATATACCATACTGGCGCAAATATAAGCTGCACCCAAATATAAGTCACACCTTTAAAATTCAAGGGGAGGGGCAGAGAGAGAAAAAGACAATACCCAAAAATAGGCTGCTCCCTTAGAATTCTGCAGGCACTCACACCCATTTCATTTTACCATATGTTTGTTTCAGCAGTGAGATTGTATAAGCCAATTTTTGTAAGGCCGCAAATTTAACTTGCACTTTAACTTTTCATGGTCAGAATTTGGAAAAAAAGTGAGGCTTATAGGCAAGATGGGATGGGGATAACAAAAAGACGGTATATATAACAACAACAGCCGTAGAACAACTATTATCACTTCCACAGTAATCACTTATGGAGACAAATGACAGTACGTAGAATGTTGCTTCTTTTACACATTCACAAGCTTCTTAGCAATTGCTTTGCATGATACAATGCTACCAATATTATTTCTCAAGGCATTTTTGACTTCTTTGTTTCTCAGGCTGTATATAAATGGGTTGGCCAGAGGGGGCAAAACTAAATACAAGAGAGAGGAAATTTTTTGCATCTCTCTGTTGCCTTCCCCCTTTGGTAACATATACACAATCATTAGTGAACCATAAAAGATCGAAACCACAATCAGGTGAGAGGAGCAGGTAGAAAAGGCCTTTTGCCTCCCTGTGGTGGAAGGGATTTTCAAGATGGCAACAATTATATATACATAAGATGTTAAAGTTAAAAGAAAAGGAGGGAGTGTGAATACAATAGCCACAATGAAACCCAACATTTCCATCAAGCTGGTGTCACTGCAAGAGAGCTTAAGGAGCGGGAAGTAGTCACAAAAGTAATGATTAATTTCATTGGGGCCACAAAACTTTAACTGCAACATCAGACTGAGTAATATCAGGAAAGCTATAAATCCATTGATCCAAGATGCAACTGCTAATTGGATGCAAGTCCAGGTGTTCATGGTTGTAAAATAATGCAGTGGTTTACAGATTGCTAGATACCTATCGTATGACATCACACAAAGTAAACAGCATTCTGCAGCAATCAAGGAACCACAGAGATACCACTGCATAAAGCCACTACCGAGCTCGAGAGGGGGTGGGGTTGTGGGCTCTCGCCCGCGACCACAGTCTCGCGGGGCTGGGAAGCCCCGCGGGAAAGTCAGGGATTCCCCGGCCTTAATTATTATGCATCTCCCCCGGGCCAGCCAACCGGCTGGTGAGGGGGCGGGGCCGGCCAGGGCAATTTAAGGTCAGGGCTGCCCTGGCTCGCCCCTTTCTCTCCTCGCACCGGCTCCAGATCGCTTTTCGCTTGGTCGTCCGTCCTCGTCAGCTGGAAGCAGGGAAGTATCTTTGCGGTTGGGGCGGGGGGTTTTTGGTTGCTTCGGCGTTGCCCACTTTGCAGTTTGCTTGTGTCCTGGCGTTGTTTCGGCTGCGTGCTGCATCAGGCTGCTGTTTGTCCCTAAGCTAGCGTCATTTCCCACGAGTGTCTGTGCCTGTGTTCCTCCTTATTACTCTTGCGTCTTTTCCCTGCCACCCCCCCCCCGTATCCACAATTTCCTACTGTTGAACTGACCGATCTGCAGCAGCCTCCCCTCCCCTCTCCTGACTCCTACTGTTGAACTGACCGATCTGCCGCAGCCTCCCCTCTCCTGTCTCCTACTGTTGAACTGACCGATCTGCCTCTGCTTGTGCGTGGTTTTGGCTGCTTTGTTTCCGTTGGGGATTCCCCCTCTGCCTGACCTGCTTTGTTCCCGTTGGGGATTCCCCCTCTGCCTGACCTGCTGGGGAATCTGTTGTTGAGGGGTTTATTTCCTTGCCGCCCTTTCCAGCTCCCCCCCCCCTGCCTGCTTGTGAGTGGTTTTGGCTGCTTTGTTTCCGTTGGGGATTCCCCCTCTGCCTGACCTGCTTTGTTTCCGTTGGGGATTCCCCCTCTGCCTGACCTGCTGGGGAATCTGTTGTTGAGGGGTTTATTTCCTTGCCGCCCTTTCCAGCTCCCCCCCCCCCCTTTTGTTAGCAGCCAGCCTTCGCTATCTGCACCTCTTGCCCAGTGCCGTGGTTGGGGCTTGGGGAGAAGGTTTGGGGGTTCCTGCCTGCCTTAAGCTGTAGCTGGTTTTACGGACACGTGTTAGAGTTAGTGCGCAGGGGGCCCAGCCGGCCAGTGGGTGCTGAGCATAGAGGTCTTGCCATCATACATTTCTGTCTGTTTGGCTGCGTTTGTCTCACATTTAGGTTTCTGCCCTTTGTGTTACTGTTCCTTCCTATTGTTAGCTTAAACTTGCTTTATTTCCGAACTCCCCCCCACCATTTTCTGTTGACGAATAGTAGCACAATCTACCTGTTTCTTGTTCCCTGCCTGTTTCAGCCCACCCGCTGTTGCGTTGCTAGGCAACGGCAGCAGCTAGATAAGCTTATTGTTGAGTTGATTACTGGGCCATTTAACATCGATTGTGGTGTGCTTGCTGCATTGTATCCATTTAGCCCTGCCCCTCATTGCCTCATTGTATCTCCCTAGCCACGTGTCCCTTCCTTGCAAAACTACTGTTGTAGCCCTTAGCCTTGCAAGCCTCATTCTTCTTTTGCAATCAGGCTTGGCTGTATTGTGCATCAGACAATTAAACTGCTTAGGTCTGCTTTAAGAACCCATTTGTAACTGGCATAGATTCTAGTTCCTGTGTAACTCTAAGTAAGATAAAAGTGGATAATACTAAACAATAAGAATAATAATTATATTAGCAGTACATCTAAATAAATAATAAATATATTCATATATATACGTAAATAAGTAAATAAATTAAGTAAAAGACAATAATAATAATAATAGTAATAATAATAAATTAAATAATAATAATAATAATAATAAACAATTAAATAATAGTAAAATAATAATAATAATAATAAAAATAAAAATAAAATAAAATAAAATAAAAATAAAATAAAAAATATACACATAGATATAAATAAATAAATAAATAAATAAATTAAAAAAAAAAAAAAAAATTCTGAGGCAGCGATAGAGCGGCTTATCAAATCCAAACTCTTCTCCCCGCTGCAGTTTATACATACCTAGGCTGTGTGTGTGTGTACTCACCTGTGGCACTAAGGTCTCTCCTTGGCACAGTAGTATCAGCCATGGCAAATAGGGGTTCGGCACGGTCAGCTCAGGCGAGCGGACCCCTCCTCCCTGCCGCGCAGGGCAACCCCCAAGCCTTAGTCCAGCTGTTTTCGGCCATCCAAAATTTTTACGCCCAGTGTGGGCCTACGGCGGCCCAAGCCTCTAGCATAGTCGAGCTTTCTCAAGATTGCATACCTGATACCCCTTCCAGCCAGCAGGTTTTCGCGGGGCCATCTACATCCACCGCAGGCGTAACCCTGCAAGGTGGGCCCCAGCGTAACCGTCCGCAGACGCGCCTGCAAACCGCGCGTACCCAGAAGGATAAGGCTGCCCCCCAGAGAGCTAGGCCCGCTCCGCAGAAGGCTAGGGCCGCGGCAAACAGAGCCAGGCCAACACGGTCTGTTCCCCTTGAGGTGGATCAGGAGGCAATTGGCGTGCCTAGCGTTTTCCAGGAGTCCCAGCAGACACCGTCGGAAGTAGCCTCGTCGGATGAGGAGCTGCCTCCCCAGCGGGCGGTAGAGTCAACAGAAGACCTAGAGCCTCAGGGAAGGAAGTCCGGAGGAGGAAAGCGGAAGGAGAAGAGGAAGCACGTAGCCAAGAAGAGGAGACGGAGGGACACTTCAGAGTCCGAGGATACAACAGGTACTTCTTCCTCTGATAGTGATAGCGATGTGCCCATGGAGACATACTGGGGTGAGGGGGAGGATACGGGCGCCCCTTTATGGGTACACGAAAGGCGGGCCAATTCTCACCGTAAAAAATTCAACGGTACCCTGGAGTGGAAAGACGGGGCCCTCCTGGAGGATATTAAGGTGTCAACTCACGCAGCGACAGATTTTATTCTGGGTAACCACCTCTCTAAGAGGAAAAGAGATAAAATTTTAAATGGCGACTATGTAGACATGTTCTCTTTACTGCCCCCAGTTCAGATTAAGGGAAAGGGTGAAAAAAGGAGGTATCATGGGAAGAAAAGATATAGGTCACCCAGAGTTGAGCGCACATTCGAAAACTGGCTCAACGGATATCAGGTTTTCATGGGAATAGTGCTGGGGGGCTATCCGAAACGGGGTTTGCATCTTGCATCCTACCTGGCGCATGTGCGGACGGCCCGGGAATTAGCAGGTGATGAAGCCGCCATCGCGTATGACGAGGACTTTCGGAGGAACGCCTCGCAGTTGTCGTCCACCCGTTGGGATCACATGGACAACAACCTGTGGTTGGTGCACGTGGGGCCCAACATTGAAAAGAAATCTCACGATCAATCAAAATCCGGTAAGGCGGATCCCAAGCGCCGCAAGCATTGCTGGGACTTTAACAAGGGATCCTGTCAACGCACCACGTGTAAGTATTTACACGAATGTGAGAAATGTTTAGGCGGTCACCCAGCTTCCTCCTGCTATAAGAACAGGCAGCAGCCCTTTCGAGGCAGCAGGGGTCGCCCTCAACAGGGAAATCAGGGTGCCCCCGCGAATGTCCCTAACACCTCCCGCGGCGCAATGGGAAACCGCTACTAACCTTTCCCTGGACCTGGCGCTATCCCCGATTAATCTGCATACACTAAGATCCCTTCTAAAACATTACCCCAACAAGCAAGCCGCTTTGCTACTGGAGAATGGGTTTTCCCAAGGTTTCAGAATCCCGGTGTCAGTTGCCCCTAACTCTAATTGCCCCCCTAATCAAAAGTCGGTACTCGAGAGGCCGGACATCGCGTTAAAAAAGATTCAGAAGGAGATAGTGGCTGGCAGAGTTGCAGGGCCATTCGTGGAACCCCCGGTTGAGCGGCTGCATGTTTCGCCGTTAGGAATAGTTCCTAAGAAAGCACCCGGGGAATTCCGAATGATTCATAACCTCTCCTACCCCAAGGGTGCCTCGGTTAATGATGCTATACCTCAGGAGCTATGCACGGTAAAGTACGCATCCCTCGATCAAGCGGTAAAGCTGGTTCGCGGCTTCGGTAGGGGCGCCTTTCTGGCAAAGTGCGATATAGAGTCGGCTTTTCGCCTTCTCCCAGTCCATCCAAGTGACTATCGCTGGTTGGGTTTCAAGTTCAGGGGTCTTTACTTCATCGACAAAGCAATGCCCATGGGGTGCTCCATCGCCTGCGCCGCCTTCGAAGCCTTCAGTACCTTTCTCGAATGGGCCATCAAGTTTAGAACTGGCGCCGGTGGGGTGACACACTATCTGGACGACTTTCTGTTGGTGGCAAGGGACGCAGGGGACTGCTTGGCTCTTCTGCAGGCCTTCGAAGCCATGGCGGGCGAGTTAGGTGTTCCCCTTGCAGCCGAAAAGACCGAGGGCCCTGTCACTACCTTGACCTACCTGGGCATCGAGCTCGACACCGTGGCTCAAACCTCTAGATTGCCTGCTGATAAGTTAACCACCCTGAGAGAGCTGATCTCACAGCTTCTGCCTTTAAAGAAGGTTACGCTCAAGCAAATCCAGTCCCTCCTGGGTCACCTTAACTTTGCAAGTCGAGTGGTTTCGCCAGGTCGCCCCTTCTGTAGAAGATTGGCCAAGCTTTCAGCTGGCTTGAGGTCGCCTCACCACAGGGTTCGCCTCCCAAAGTCCGTAAAGGCGGATCTCCAGGTATGGCTTCACTTTCTTGATGGCTACAATGGAATCTCACTCTGGCAGGACTGCATGGCCCTGCAAGCCGATTTTCAAGTTCATTCAGACGCAGCAGGTTCCCTGGGTTTCGGGGTTTTCTTTAAGGGGCAGTGGTGCGCTCAGCGTTGGCCCCCCGCCTGGCAGGGAAAACCTATACTTAGGGACCTAACCTTCCTGGAATTCTTTCCCATAGTAGTGGCGATTCATTTGTGGGCAGAGCAATTTAAGAACCGCAGGGTGTGCTTCTGGACCGACAATCAAGCAGTGGTGTCAGTGCTAAATAAGCAATCGTCCCGCTCCCCCAGAGTAGCTTCCCTTCTGAGGTTTTTTGTCCTATCGTGCCTTCAGCTAAACCTTTACGCCTCTGCCAAATTCGTGCCCGGTGTCGATAACAACATTGCGGATGCTTTGTCTCGATTCCAGATGGACCGCTTTCGCACGTTGGCGCCGGATGCGCAGCCGCTGCCGCAACCGTTTCCGGAGCACCTTTGGAGTATTGGCAACGAGAAGCTCTAAAGGGAGTATTGTCGGCAGTTGCACCTTCAACCTTGAGGTCCTATAGCAAGGCGTGGTTGGACTTCACGTCCTTTCGCCAAAAGAGGGGGCTGTTTAAGATAGGCAAGGCCCCAGTTCAGGCTGAGGTGATAGAGTACCTTGTACGCCTTCGAGATTTAGGTCGGGCCCCAAAAACACTCAATATCCAGTCAGCTGCTATATCCTTCTTTTCTAAAACACTGTTCTCAGTTGACCCATGTGCTCACTTTGTGGTAAGGAAGATGCTCGAGGGCTGGCGCAGGTCCCAGCCTCCCTCACGGGATGGCAGAAGACCTATAACCCTTGGTTTACTTACTGAAATTCGTACAACCCTCAGGGCCATCTGTTGGTCTAGTTACGAGGCCAGATTATTCTCCGCTGCATTTTCCTTTGCCTTCTTTGGCGCATTGCGTATAGGTGAAGTGGTCTGGGAGGACCACCCTAGCGGAAACTCGAGGGGCCTCTTGTTAGAGGACGTTTCCCTAACAAGCTCGGAAGTAATCCTGAAAATCCGTAGCTCTAAGACTGACCAGCTTGGCAGAGGGGCCATAATACGACTGCAAGCGACTCAAAATTCAGGTCCTTGCCCGGTAAAGGATGCCAGGAAGTTCCTGTGCTTGAGGCCAAAAACAGGGGGGCCGTTCTTCATACATGTAGATGGGTCCCGCTTGTCCAAGCACCAGTTTACTAGGGTTATGCGAAAGGCGATCTCAGCTATTGGGCTCCCACCTGAGGAGTACGCAGCGCATTCCTTCCGCATTGGGGCCGCTACCACGGCGGTGCACATGGGGTTACCGGCTGAGCGCATCATGGACCTGGGTCGGTGGAAATCCAACGCGTATAAGGGATACATTCGGAAATCCAGCTAAACCAGCTAATTCCCCCACTTCCCCGATCTTCCCCCCTGACCCGGCTATCCTACTTTGATTTTCAGGCGCTGGGTCGATTCGTTTGTGGATAGTGGGCCACAGCATCGTCCACTGGGCAAGATTGAGATGGATCGCTACGGTCAGGCGGCCCGACTATGTCATCCCAAGCAATGTGGAGATCTCTTGGGTGGCCCGACGGGGGATGCGCTGGACAGAATTTCTACCAACTGTGTTAAACAAAATAGCAGTAGAGGGCCCCCCAGAGGCGCTCATAATTCAACTGGGCGAGAATGACTTAGCATATAGAAAAGGGGTTGACCTGAGGTGGAACATAGTGGGGGACTTGGAGAACCTCCAGAGGTCACACCCTACCCTGTCTATTTTATGGTCCTCTTTGTTGGAGAGGCGCTGCTGGCGGGACGCCTCAAATCCGGTGGCGGTTAGCAAGGCCAGAAGGCTTCTGGAGCGCGCGGTGGCTCGCAGTGTGGCTGCGATGGGTGGTCGGGTTATCACGCACCCAGGTATTAAGTTCAGCAATGAGGCTCTCTACCGCGGGGATGGCGTGCATCTTTCCGATGCTGGCAATGACGTATGGTTAGCGGACATCTTTCAGGGGGTCAGGGATTGGTTGCAGGTTTGAGGGTATTGGCGGCGAGCTTCAGCTCGGTGGCGGTTAGGCATTGGCAGGGGTATTGATATGCATATGAGGACGGGGGGGAGGAGCGCCATCACCTCCCCCACATCACGAAGGGTAGTTCGTTAAAGGACTCCGAGGGGCGTCGCCTCGTCCGAAACCTACGGAGGCTAGGGCCTAAAGCGCGCCCCCGAGCGGTAACCCCTGGGGGGGCGCCTACGGATGTTCATCTCGGGGGGCTCCCCCTGTTGGTGTTTAACCCTTCCCGGTTAGACCGGTTAGAATGATAGGGCCAATGCCTAAAGCCAATACCTCTCATACCTGTAATCAATAAAGTTGTGGCCATTTACGCCCATTAACCTTAATTCTTGTGTCCGAGTCGTTATTTCTACTCCAGTGGGAGGGGGCGGGTATTTGCCACACAAAGCCACTACCGAGCTCGAGAGGGGGTGGGGTTGTGGGCTCTCGCCCGCGACCACAGTCTCGCGGGGCTGGGAAGCCCCGCGGGAAAGTCAGGGATTCCCCGGCCTTAATTATTATGCATCTCCCCCGGGCCAGCCAACCGGCTGGTGAGGGGGCGGGGCCGGCCAGGGCAATTTAAGGTCAGGGCTGCCCTGGCTCGCCCCTTTCTCTCCTCGCACCGGCTCCAGATCGCTTTCCCCACCCACCCTCCCTCTAGGCTTGCCCCTGACTTTGCTATGGGCTTCGGCTGGTCGCCGCAAGGGGCCTGGTAGGAATTTTTCCATTTGGCTAATTGGCTGTGATTTCGAAGCCTTTGGTTTTTTCGCCTACCTCGTAGCAAACGTCACAACTTCCCGGTTTTGGCGGTTAGGCATTGGCAGGGGTATTGATATGCATATGAGGACGGGGGGGAGGAGCGCCATCACCTCCCCCACATCACGAAGGGTAGTTCGTTAAAGGACTCCGAGGGGCGTCGCCTCGTCCGAAACCTACGGAGGCTAGGGCCTAAAGCGCGCCCCCGAGCGGTAACCCCTGGGGGGGCGCCTACGGATGTTCATCTCGGGGGGCTCCCCCTGTTGGTGTTTAACCCTTCCCGGTTAGACCGGTTAGAATGATAGGGCCAATGCCTAAAGCCAATACCTCTCATACCTGTAATCAATAAAGTTGTGGCCATTTACGCCCATTAACCTTAATTCTTGTGTCCGAGTCGTTATTTCTACTCCAGTGGGAGGGGGCGGGTATTTGCCACACAAAACAGCTGGTGACAGAAAGTCTTCCATCTCCGGTGTAGAGAGATGAAAGCATCCGTGGAAATACATTGGAACTATAGCAAGCCTCCAAGAAGGAGAGGTTCCCCAGGAAGAAATACATAGGTGTATGAAGATGCTGATCAAAAACAATTAGGACAACAATGAGAGTGTTTCCAGCCATCATCACAACATAAATTATTAGAAATGTCAGGAAGAGAAGTGTCTGCACTTCGTAGAATTCCCCAAATCCCAGGAGGATGAATTCCTCGATTTTTGACTGGTTTTCCAACTTCATCTAATTGAGAAATGTCAGATCCTATTCAAAAAAGGAATAACAAAAAATAGAAATAATTGATGAGTCCATTGTCACATTAGTGCAAGAGGTGTGAGAGCTGATGCTGTTGTACAAGTGGTAGAGCTTGTGTATTAGTGTCATTGAACATAATGACCACAATTCGTCTTGGGGTTGTGTAAGATCTTTCACCAGTTCACAGCACTGATTTAGCTATTATGCTACACCATAGATACACGGAAATGTTGTCTCATCAGGTAGTAAAAAAGCTAAAGTAAGAATTTTGTAGTGGAGAAAACATTAGTAAAAGGAATTTCACCTCACATATCTTGCTGTTCACTTTTCCATCATGATGATGCATATTCAGATAATAATAATAATAATAATAATAATAATACCTCATACCTCATATGCAGACATTTATTTTTTCATTTATTAAAGGAAAAATAACCAATTATATTTGGAAACGAAATGAGGTACTATTCTCTAACATTATTTCCTGAACTATTAATCTATGCCTCTACAATTCTCACATTTAGAAAACTTTTTTGAAATCCTAAATTGATATATAAGTATCACATCCTAACAAACAAACAAACAAAAACACACAAACAAAACCTATAGTTTTCTTCAGGTATCAGTCCTGCTCTTTTAATCCCTTTGTTGATGTGTTTTCTTCTTCTTCTTCTTCTTTTGGAGTGTTTGGGACCAATGATCAACACGATGAATATTACAAATAGTAGAAGAAAATAAAGTAACCATTGATAACATGTGAAGTGGTGAAGTTCTTCAGTTCCTCTACGTGTGCACAGAGATCAGAAATAAATTTCAAACTCCATTATTTCAAATGCTCATCACAGGCATTCCCCTTAATAGAATATTTCCTATTATGCCTATTATGTTTTAGGTACATCCATATTTTAAAGTCCAGTCGTATAAAAATTGCTTTTTGTAATGTGTATATCAGTCAGAAATGAATACCAAAAAATGCCCTAAAATGGTCACATATGTTTTTGACGGCATATATATAAAGCATACAAACTGATGCAGGAATGTGAAGAGCCAGTAAGACTGGGAAAGTGATAGCTTCATTCATAATTAAGAGTAATAAACATTTACCTTTTGATGATATTTCTCAGCACTATTTTACTGATCCATGTTATCTGTTTATTAAGAATAGAAGAAGGCATTCTAAGTCTCTTCCTTCTGCTTGAGTCATCCAATATCATTGTCCTCTTGATTTGGGGATTTATGCATGCAGACAATGTGTACCAGTTTTGATGTCCTGTGTAGCACATCTTGTGTTGTACAAATATTAAGATGGCAAAACCTGTGCTTTTAAGCAAAAGAAATCAGCATTTACTGTCTCAGCCCCACCAGAACAGCAACACTCTTAGGGACATTTACTTTAAGTTCATACACTATTTAAAAAATATTCTTCTCAAGGGAATATAGTCTATAATGACAAAATGTAGCTCTCCCAGGATCCTGGTTTTATTATGAGGTGAACAGAGTCATTTGGGAAACAGAATCTTGCAAAGAACACAAAAACCTAATAACGTACAAGATAAGGGACAATTAGTCCCCCAAATCCTGAAAGAAGACTCAAGATATGAAATGGTCGAAAGGTTATATTTATTAAAAGATAACAAGGATATGGGGGGCTGCCTTGCCAGCGGTGGCCACAATGCTCCCCCGGATTCAAGAGAAGGGGGTGCCCGGTCACTTGGCACCAGCCCTCGGTGAAGTCGGCTCTTCCTGGATGCTGTCTCCAATTTGCGCGTGCTGGTTTGCTTTAACTCGAAAATACAATTGGAAATATATAATTGGAAGATGTTAAAGCACATACGTCAAGCAAAGGTCGGGAGATAAGACTGCTGATTAATAGATCTCTGGGATTGGAGTGGCAGGCAAGGACAAATAAATCAAGCGATGAAGCGCCATTCAGAGATTGGTATGTCTGGAGTGAAGTATGTCAGGAGTAAAGAAGGGGGGTGGAGGAAAAAACTTTTTTTCTTTGCCTTATGTGAGTATTAATAACCCTCCACCCGAAAGAAAGAAGAACCACCGTATTTTATTACACAAGCAGGAATTTAAAAACTGTGTGGGATGAATTAATGATGAATGAAGAGAGGATTGGTAAAGATCGGAGAATGGAAAAATTTTATGACGCAGTTTTAAAATGGCGTTTTGCAAGACAGGCTTGTTTATGAAAGACGGGGGGAGGAGAACCAGTACTATTTGAAAGTGAACGATGATTGGAATTTGATCTTAACCTGGCAGAGCCCTCTATGAGATATTTTACAAGCCTGGGAAAACTAAAGGGCAGACCAAAGATAAACCTTCGAAGGAGGAGGGGAATGGTGGCTGTCCCTATGAGATATGACTTTTGGAGTGTGTAAAACCCACACAGACAATGTTTGTTTTCAACCTGCCTGTGAAGATTATCAGAGATCGCAAAGAAAGGAATATATGACAACAACAAGAAGATGAAGAAAGTAATAAAGAGACTATCTGGATAGAACTGGATAGAACTGTTTAATTAAAGCAGTAATAAAAGTGATGTTTGGATCCTCGTCTGGAGCTTGATGTATGGGTACCCCCAACAAAATTGAAAAATTTGGCTGTATAATTTGGAATTAATGTGATTTGAAATAATGTGATATGATTGGCCTGCTAATAAAAATTATATTATTATTTTTTTAAAAAAATTCAATTAAAGATGATTTCTGATAGAGAGAGATAATGTCAGAGAGTCTTGATAACAAAGGAGTGTAGTTAATTAAGAAGAAGATTTATTGCAAAAACAGAGTACACCGGAGCGCTGATCACAGCCGTCTGTCCATAAATCAAAGATGTCCCTTCTAAGAAGGGTGTTTCCGGTGAGACCAGAAACAGCTGAACTTCCTCTTGTGACGTATTCTGTCTTGAAGACCTCCCCCATACATCTAGACCTTGGACTGAGGGGGTTAGTTTCCACCTCTTCCTCCTTCTCTGAAACAGTACTTCTGTGGTCCTTCCCACTCTCTGAGCTGCTTTTGTTTCTAGCCCTGCATTTTGTCCTTCACTAGTGCCTTGGCAAGCTGCCAGCTGACTCTCTGCAACTCTGATATCAGTTGACATTCCTAAGGGCAGGGGAGTTCGCTCTCAGCTGTAAGCATCCTGTCTTGCAGTTAACCCCCTCTCTTCCTGGCTACTTCCTTCACTGGGAGCTGGTTGCAAACTTTCCCTGGGGGCTGGCTCATTCATGACAGATAATATCTGACATATGGTCAGTGTGAACTGAAATACACACAGGAGTGATTGTATAGTGGTCGGTGTCATGCTGCCACTTTTCAATCAGTGTTGCTGCTGCTTCTTACGAGGATGATGAAGGGTGGGGCAGGGAGGTGGCAGGTCCAGGGTTCCACAACTGTACCAGAGGGAGTTGCAGATTGGCTCCTCTGGTGCACTCGCATAACTCCAAGACCCTGATATCCTTCAGCATCATAGCAAGTGACAGCAATGCATTACTCTAAGCACACAATATGCAGCTGGAAATAAAACATTTTAAGTGTGTCATAAAGTGTATTATACAAATGTGACACTAGATGACAATGGTGAGCTATGGGAAATTCAGTATTTTGTTTTCAAAACGTTTTTTAAAAAAGCATTTTCACAGCATTTTTTATGTGTGTCTAGATTCTACCTTGTACACTCCTGCATCTCTAGTATGCTTTCCTCTAGTATGGTCCAAAAACAATACTGGAAAGTCAACATTCGGTACTCATTAATGGCCGTTTCTTATCAGATCTCTATGAAATGTAGACTTCTAAAGCTAATTTCACTCTTCTCTCATGTATCTTGAATTTCTGACCAATCCCACCCACCAGTTTTTGTAGTTCCTTAGGATGCCAGCTAAAATCTAAATTCACACATCAATCGCTTGTGCTAGAGGTGTATATGATTGTCATTGTATGATTTTGTATGATTGTCATTGAATATTGACTGGTGACTTTGCTCAAGATGAGACACAATTCTCCAAGTTCCTTTATTTTCATTTTCTTTCAGGGATGAATGCTGTACCTCTTCCATGCTTGAGTACCCATCATTTTTGGGTAGCAGGGGCTGAAATCCATCAATGTCTGTATGTGTGTGTTCCCTAACCCTGAAGAACATGATGCTAAGCAAGTGCTAATATGATCTGTATCTTGGTTGAAAGGCGACTAGGTAAGAGCAGGAAATGAAAGGTCATAAAGCTAGCTTCCTCAAAATGTTATACAAAACATTTTCATGATTTGGAAATAACACCTTGACTGCATGTCCCAATTATTGTCCAAAACAGTAAGCTAAAGATCACCTAATGAGATCATCTAAATTATCTAAAACTATTTTTGAATTGCTATTTCAAAATTTACCCCCTGAGATGTCCAATTAAATATAATTTCTAGAAGATTTATAAATTGAGGCATCTAGTAATATCTGGAGACAAATTCCATGTTTGCATGTTGTAGGATAAATTATGCACTAGGCGAAATGGTGTCCATTTCATTTTTCACACATCATACAATAATCTCAAGAAGACAGAGGACTGACACACACCATCCATGAAAAGATAAGGAATTTTTTAATTTATTTTTTTTTTTTGGAATCTGGATCTTTTAAAAAATCAAACTGAACAGGAGCTCTGGATATGCTTTTCATCACATAAAGGTACAAACAAAATGCAACTAGATATGTATTTTTTAAAAAATGAACTTCTGCTACAAAAGGTTAGAGTTCTGTTCAAGTCCCATTCAAGTGCATCTGGAAGGAGGTTTGTTTGTTGTTGTTGTTTTAAAAAAAACAGCAACAAACCAACAACAACCACCAAAAATCACAATCATAGAGCTATATCCCATGGTGCAAGAAAAGAATAGATCTTTACCTTCTCCTCTTCCTTCTCACTCCTCCAGATGGTTGGGAAGCCTACAAAACACTCTGGACTATCATTGTGAAAGCTGTCTTCCTTTTGCCCCCATTATCTTTCTGTATTCTCATTGTCTAGTTAATACATATTTTGTTTGCTCTTTCAGAAAGACTATGACTACTTTTATAACCAAAATGAAGGCAACCTGTTCTTTGATAGATTGCAGCTCCAAATTATATACTCACTTACCCTACTAAAAATTATGGAGATTACTTCTCCACAGATATGTAAAGAATGGCATTGCAATTGACACTTTGTAGGGAGCATGTTTTGTTTTTGTTTTTTGACATTTGACATTTATTATTAACTTAGTGCAGGTTATCTTATTTCATCTTTCCCTACTTTTTGAGTACTTGTGGGTCTGGAAGACCATTTTCATCCAACAAATAAAGTATTCATGAGATAATATGCAATGGGTGAAGAATTAGAGATAATATGTGTGAGTCTTCTTATCAGTCATTAAAATTATTTCTCAAACATTAGGCATGAAGATTCCTTCTATATGGGGAGGGTGATATCACCAACCACCTGTGGAATCATGCAGCACATCTTCATTGTTTGCAAAGAAATAACCTGTCAGCACTATAACTCCTCACCTAATTTGTGGGGACTAAGTCCGGGTGTCCAGTTTTTGTTTACTCCTTAAAACTTATTGTATTCTGTCAGAGTTGCTGCTGATGGCGATTGCATGTACAAGTGAAATAATATAAAAGAGAGGACTTGCTCATGTGGAAGAACTGAATGGAGATAAAGATTCATAAATAATTCTAGACAATGCCACTGAGACCAAATAATCTTTTTCAGATGGTAAGCAAATTGAATTGCATATTTTACATCAGTGCATTAAAAAAAACTTAAATGCATCAATAACATTTATTATTAATTTACTAAAGGAGCTCTACATTACATTTGTAATTAACTTAAATGAATTCCTGATTTCAACTCTATTTTTATTCAAGCCATGGCTTGGGGTGTTAAGTTTTTAAACATCTGCCAAGACGCTGCCTTTAACACCCACTTCTTGCAGAAACATAAGCAGGTGATAATGGTTATCTTAATGTCTCAAAAAGGTTCACCTATTGATTCCTGCTAACCAAACTGCTTCTGAAGGTGAGGTCAGTTTTTCAGAATTGTCAAAAAAAATTGTAGTGATGTGGAAATGCGGGACTGGCAAGGAGCGTGCAGTAAATGAATTACATTGCAAATGTGCTGAATTTCTGAAAACCTGGCTATTTGTAATATAGTAACAATGTTGATTGCTTTATTCTACTGTAGCACCCAAATCCTCTTTATGAATGGAATCATAAGGCAAAGGAAACGAAATGAATGGAAGAGCCTGTAAGAGAAAATCAAACTCATGTCACTCAGTTTATCCTTCTGGGATTCCGAGAGCTGAAGAATCTGCAGGTCCTTCTGTTTCTGGGATTCCTTGCAATCTACATTGTCACCATGGCAGGGAATCTTCTCATTCTTGTGCTTGTAGTCAGTGATCAACACCTTCACACCCCCATGTACTTTTTCCTTGGAAACCTATCTTGTTTAGAGATCTGTTACAGCTCAACACTCATCCCTGTATTGCTTACCACTCTCTTGTGGGATGGAAAGGTCATTTCATTTGAGAGCTGCTTCCTGCAGTTATTTTTCTTTGGCTACTGTTTGGGTGCAGAATGTTATTTGCTTTCTGTGATGTCCTATGACAGGTATTTAGCAATATGTAAGCCACTGCATTATGCAACAGCTATGAACACCAGGAAGTGTGTCCAATTAGCAGCTGTGTCCTGGACAAATGGTGCCATAGGCATTTCCATAATCATGGCTGCTATGCTGCAGCTTACATACTGTGGCCCCAATGAAATCGATCATTACTTCTGTGATTCCGTTCCACTTAAAAAACTTTCATGCAGTGACACAAATTTGGTAGAGCATGTCAATTTAACATTGCTGTTTATATACACTATGCCTCCATTTCTACTGACTCTAGCATCCTACGTATGCATTATAAGGGCAATCCTAAGAATCTCATCAACCACTGGAAGGCAAAAGGCCTTCTCCACATGTTCTTCTCACCTCATTGTTGTTTCAACTTACTATGGCTCTTTAACAGCTGTGTATCTCTTACCAAAGTCCTCTTCAATTAACAAGGCATTTTCTCTTTTGTATACAATTCTTCCTCCTCTAGTAAACCCCCTCATATATAGCCTGAGAAATAAAGAGGTGAAGAGGGCCTTCAGAAAGGCAAAAAATAGGATAGCAAATTTCAAAATATTTCAAAATGTGCTAGCTAACTTGTTTAGCATTAAAGATTAGTGGGGGGAGGAATAGGAAGACCAGGGAGGGAGTTGATCAATACTGCCCTGCACCTGTAACCTGATCTGGGCACAACTTGCCGCACCCAAATCTCAACCAAATCAGTTTTTTGGGGCGGAGCTAATGTGTAATTAGGGCTTCTTAAACCCCTGACTAAACATACAGTCAGGAGGGACATGGAAGAAGGAGATGCTGATTCTCATCCACTGCCACCTGACTGAGAACAGACCTGATTTGGTCCAAGCCTGGATCTCTCAAAATTTACCTAATTCAGTTCAAGATTCAGGCTTTGGGTCAATCTGGCACAAAGTCCTAGTGATCAGATTCAAATGAATCTGTGTGAATTGCATTGATGTTTGGTGATGTGCGGGTCCTTTTGTACTAAGAAGAGGGTAGAATGAGGGTGGATGGAACGGAGTGGGGCATGCATATACGTGCTCTGCTGATATGGGGTGGGGGTGGGAACAGAACCCCCGTGTGAAATTATATATATATATTCTCCTTCCCACTACTTTGATGGTGGTTTTGTTCCATATGGAGATTTATAATGCCACTTACCACAACACTCTTCAGATCAATGGACTAGCTGCTGTAACTTCAGTCCAGATACAACTTCTTCCCCTTTCTAACTCCAGAAGGAATAGCTTGGAATGGCTGTAGAATGTTCTTCACAGGGAAATACATACCATCATGCTCATTTTTTAGGTGCCAGGCTAAGACCTTTTCATTTGCTAACTAAGCTAGCCTCTGTGATACTGCTAACCTTTTAGTGTGTATGTGGTTGCAAGGGGAAGTTGGTTTTGCCATTATTGTGTTACTAGATTATCATTGCATTAAAAATATTCCTACCAATGGATGTTTATAAATAATAAGAAGGAGAAGACAATAAGAAGAGCCCGGCTGGATCAAACCAAAGGCCCACTGAGTCCAGAATTCTGTTGTGGATATCAGATCCCTGAATTATACTCTCAATAATCAGGGAACAGAAGACTCTGTCTTAAATTACATACCTCCACCTCTGTGTATCAATTCCGTATTAAAGATATTAAAGAAACATAGAAAACATAGCTGGTGATGTTTCATTACAGATCTCCATTAGTCAATCATCATTTTTTGGGAAAAGATGAGCCCCCAATAGGCATACTTCATTTTAAGCAAACATCCATCACAAGATATGTTCTGCAACTTTTATATTTGGACGATGTGGTGGTACTTCCACACTCACAGATAGAATTAAACCACTTATTGCTACACTTTTTGGAGTATTGCGAGTGCACACTAAATTCCGAGAAGTCAACAATCATGGTCTTTGCAAAGTCATGGAGAGTGCATAAGTGAGTGCATGAGTGCATAAGGGGAAACATCATTGAACAAGTTAAGTGGTTTAAATATGTAGGCATTTATTTTCATTATAAGGCTGGCTGGGTCACAGAATTTGCTATTAATGCAGCTAAAAGTAATGTGCCAGTGATCACTCATTTCTGTTATTCCAAAGGGAACCAGTATGTTCTGGCAGCCCAGCGGATGTGCAATGCTAAGCACACAACTGCTATATGACATCCCAGTTTGTACAGTATATATCTATATCCTGATATACAACAACATAACAGCCTTATACCTCTAAGCAAAAGAGGGTGGAATGTTTTCAATTTACATGCCTTGTCTCCTGATTTCTTGAATTAGGATATATATAATGGTTCTATGGAGAAATGTTTATATAATTAAGTGGAATCCTAACTATGCCTACTCAAAATTCATAAGGACTTAGTTCTGTGTAGATATGGTTAGAACTGTAGCCTGAATAGCTGGTAATTTCCCCGAACATTCATTCAGTTTTATTTATAAGAGAGGAGTTCTATTAAATTTTGAATTTCTGATGCATGCATTTCACTTTCAAAATCTTCCCAGCAGCCTTTCTCATTGCATCCTTTACAGCGTTATTCCTCAGGCTATATATGAGGGGGTTAAGTAAAGGGGCCAAAAGAGAAAATATTTTATTGAAATATCTCACTGTGTCAGTTTTTGGTATCAGATAGACGATAAATATGGCCCCATAGAATATAGAGACAACAATCAGGTGGAAAAAGCCTTTTGTCTCCCAGTGGTGGAAGGGATCCTCAGGATGGCAGCAATAATATAGATATAAGAGACCAAGGTTGAAACAAAAGGAGGGAATGTGATTATAAATGCCACAGCAAAGGTGACAAGTTTCACAAGAAATGTATCACTGCAGGATAGTTTTACCAATGGCAGAGCTTCACAAAAGAAATTATCTATTTCATTGTTTCTTAGGTCATTAGGGTAATTCTGGCATTTCCATGCACTCTGGTTTCCATCACGGTGTTCTGTTGTGCCAGAAGTGGTTTAGTCATGCTGGCCACATGACCTGGAAAGCTATCTGTGGAGAAATGCCAGCTCCCTCAGCCCGAAAGCGAGATGAGCGCTGCACCCCATAGTTGCTTTTGACTGGACTTAACTGTCCAGGGGTCCTTTACATTTTTTTTACCTTTCTGACATTTGTGTTCAGAAATATCTATGGAAATTGGATGACTGCTTCTGTACATCCTCATCATAGAAACATAATCAAATATCACAAATAAATGTACCAACAGAACAGGGCTTACAGAACAGGATGGCTAACCAGTATTTACAGCTTAATATTTTTCCTTTTTTTTTTTTTTTTTTTGTATGCACTTTCATATTTCATATGAGTTAGGGATGAGTGGAAAATACGCTTCTGAGAGCAACTCTGACTTCCTTGTTCCTCAAACTGTAAATAAGAGGATTTAACAAAGGTGGCAGGACAGTGTACAAGAGTGAAAGGCTTTTGTCTGTGTCATGGAAATGGCTTTTAGGTTTCAAATACACAGTTATTCCAGAGCCATAAAACAACATCACTACCATGAGATGTGAGGAGCATGTTGAGAAGGCCTTTTGCCTCCCTTCCACAGATGACATCTTGAAAATGGTGGAGGCAATGCACATGTATGACATGAAGATCAATGCAAAGGGTATTAGTCCAAGTAAAGCTACCTCCACCAGAGCCATCTTCTCATTTATAGATGTATCTCCACATACAAGTTTGACCACAGCAGGGAAGTCACAGAAGAAGTGGTTAATTTCTTTGGAGTCACAGAAATAAGAGGTGAACACCAGGAAAGTCTGCCCGAGTTGCACTGGAATGGCAGCTAGCCACGAAGCTGCAACCAGCCCAAAGCACACTCTACTGCTCATAATCAGGGTGTAATGCAGGGGCCGGCAAATGGCAACATAGCGGTCATATGCCATGGCTGCCAAAAGGAAGCACTCTGCTACCCCTGTGATGAGGAAGCCACACATTTGAAAGGCGCAACCAACAAATGAAATAGTTTTGTCCTTTGATAGGAGGTTTTCAAGCATCTTGGGAATAATGACTGATGTGCAACAGATCTCTAGACAGGACAAGTTTCTGAGAAAGAAATACATGGGGCTGTGGAGTGCCTGGTTAGCCAGTGTGACAGCTATTATGAGGATGTTCCCAATCAGGGTCAAAACATAGATGCTTAGGAAAATGGAGAAGAACAAACCCTCCAGATCTGGCAGATCAGAGAATCCCAGTAGCAGGAAGCTATTCACCATGCTCTTGTTGACTCTCATTTGTAAATCTGAGAAAAACAGAAAGAGTCTTTATGATATCAATGTGAGAGACCCAGCATATTTCTAAAAGAAATGGTTCCAGATAATCAGCGGTCCTCTCCAGAGCAGATTTGCAAAGATGTACAAGGGTTGCAGAAGGAATCAGCAAATAAATATATATATTCCTTTCTCTTCTGTTAGTGGCAGCATTTCAAGAACAAAATCTAGTTTATGGAATTCTGGATCTAATTGAATAAATTGCTAGGTATTTGGCAGTCTTGATTATTGTAACTGAGTCTATTAGTGTGGTTTTCTCTGATGACACTGGTGATGACCAGGGGCTCATTTTTGAAGGCTCCGATATTTCAGATTCGGAGAGAGATGATAATGCAGTACTAAATAATTATTTAATTAAATTTATATACCGCCCTTCATCTGAGGATCATAGGGTACCTTACACTATCAAACAAGTAAATATATAACATAATAACAAACAAAATAACTCTGCCTTCTCCCCCACCCCCAGTTTAAAAAGCCATGGATTGTTTTAATTAGCCAAAGGCCCGAGAGAAGAGAAATGTTTCACTTAGCACCTAAAGATATGTAATGAAGGTGCCAGGTGAGTAGGAAAGGTAAGGGAGTTGGTTCTGGTTGTATATATCAGAGCTGGGAAACCTATGACCCTTCAGGTGCTCCTACCCCCCTCTCCCATGATGCTTTGCCATGCTGACTTGGAATGATGGGAGTTGGAGTACAATATGATCTGGAGGCCCACAGGTTCCACAACTCTGGCATATATGAACTAAACAGACATTATAGAGACCACAAGTTTCCAGTACTCTCTCTTTGGAAACATAAACGTTTAAAAGATTTATTGTTGTATAACAAAGGAAGAGGTTTTTGAATACTGGAAGAGGAAATCAATGTTCCTTTTCTTCCTTCCAGAAAGAACCCTGTATAGTGAGCTATGTATGGTTTATAACTTCATTGTGAACTACCCACCCCAACTCTAAGCCATGATACTATGTTTGTGCTCAAGCAGACCAATTGCCCCATTCCACCTCCCAATAACACCCTCAGTATTCCAGGAATCTTAGAAACTGAGCATAGGTCCTTGTTGGGTTATTATTTAAACCTTCCCCCCTTTTGATTTATACACTAATATATGTGTGCCTATATGGTAGCTTGTAGAAGTATGAAAGCATTGGCTTCTGTTTACTGTGACCTTATTTTGAAACTGATAAGTACAGGGCCACCGGTATTTGGTATTAGAAGAACACAATTGTTCCTAATATTTTCTAATATGTGATGATATCACATAATATCCATAGATATTTTTACATGGAGTGTGAACAAAAGAATGTGTTAAGTACCTCTATCCCAGATGAATGAGGAAATTGAAGTTTATGGAAGGTCCAATTCCTATTATTCGTTGGTCCTGGAAGAAAGCTGTACCTTTTCCATTCTTTTCCAATATTCATGATATTTGGCCTACATTTTCTTAGTTCCTTGTGTAATTTCTGCATCTGATGGTTTCACATTTCTCGTTTCATCAACAAGACGAAGTCTCCCCTTGACTGTTATTTATTATTGAGGAAAATAGGTGGCCTTGTAATAATTTATTAGCAGTGGTTTCAGAGAGATTGCCAATTATTAGTTATGAACTCCAGTGAGAGTTCAGGCAAACAAAATGAACCTAGACTGAAATAACATGGGAACGTTGCCTTATTAAAGGAAACCCCTGAAGATCGTCCTTTGGGCCAATTCACATAATGTGGGTACACTACTTCATTTCTCACCATTTGATTGGGGATTCCGAGCTGAATTGGTACACTAATTTCATTCTGAAACACTCTGTTTCAGTGGGATTCTGTCAGATTCTATAATGACCCCACCAGCATATTTTGAGTATAGACATGTTCTTAAAAAGTTTAAGGTTGGATGATTTTCAACTTCTCTGCCATTTTGTTCAAACTTCATGTGTATTAGGAAGGGAAAAACAAAATGAAGATAGAAAAAGAAAGAAACAATTGGATTGAAATTGAAAATCAAGTTTTGTACAGGGAAAGGAATAGGAATTTGTGTATTGGACATCCTGCAAACCAGGAATGGGGAACCTGTGGATACCACATGTTGATGGACTTCAACTTGGAGCTGCCCCATCAGCATGGTCAATGGTCATGGATTATGGGAGTTGGAGTCCCACAACACCAAGAAAACCACAGGTTCTTTATCCTTCCTGTATACCACCCTTGATTGAGATATTTATACTGTGGCATTGTACTATTTTTTCTGTTTGCTATACATCAATACAAGAAGTGCTACGGAGCACATTGTATAACCACACATTAAAAAATCACTCATAATTTTTATTTTTTGCATGCATTCAGTTTTATTTATAATCATGGAGAAGACCGCCAATCCTGATTCTACTAAGGCAGGCTTCCTCCACCTCGGCCCTCCAGATGTTTTTGGCCCACAACTCCCATAATCCCTAGCTTGCAGGACCAGTGGTCAGGGATGATGGGAATTGTAGTCTCAAAACATCTGGAGCGCTGAGGTTGAGGAAGCTTGTACTAAGGTCACATACCAGCATACACTCTTGTAGATGTGCATATTCTCAAGCTCCACATACGAACCTCACTGAAAATGTGCATATGCCCATGCCCTACTGCCAAGCTCTGGATCCTCCTAGCCCTGAACTTTATCCTCCTGATATTACTGCCTCTTCACCTACCATCTCTGAGTGAGTAATGAGAAAGCATGGAGAAAGACAGTAACCTTCACAAGCATTTCCCCCTCTCCCTTTAAAATTTGTTGTGCCTGTTGGTCCCAGAGGAAGAAGCAATCCAAAGGGTAGTGAAAACAGTGAAATAGGAAGAGGATGAATTCTTGAAAGGAACCTTAGTAGAAACTTCTTACCAAAATACCCATAAAGCCTGGAACCAATGTTGTTTGGAAAAGGCTTTGGATAACTATTTAGCTTTGAACCCCTAACTCACAAAAGGCCTTCTAAAATCTTCCCCGTGGCCTTCCTGAAAGATGCCTTCACATCCTTGTTTCTCAGGCTATATACAAGGGGGTTAATTAAAGGGGGAAGGACTGTATAAAAAAGAGAAAATATTTTGCTAACGTTTCTCATTGCTTCAGTTTTTGGTATCGCATATACAATGATTAATGCCCCATAGAACATGGAAACAACAATCACATGAGAAGAACAGGTGGAAAAGGCCTTCTGCTTCCCAGTGGTAGATGGGATTTTTAAAATGGCAGCAATAATATATATGTAGGAGATCACGGTCAAAAGAAAAGGGGGAAAACTGAACAAGAAACCAAGGATTAGGATGAAATATTTCACAAGGCTGGTGTCACTGCATGAGATTTTAACCAATGAAAGAGATTCACAAAAGAAATGATCAATTTCATTGGAACCACAATAATGTAGTTGCCACATCAAGATCAAACATATGGTGACCAACACAATGCTGTTGATCCAAGAGAAACTGGCCAGCTGGATACAGAGTTTACTATTCATAAGAGTTGCATAATATAGGGGTTTGCATATGGCTAAGTAGCGGTCATAAGACATCACAGAAAGCAGATAACATTCTGTACCAATCAGGAAAGCAACAACAAAAAATTGTGTGTGACATCCTTTAACAGAGATGGTTTTGTCTCCTGTCAGAAGACTGGTCAGCATCCTGGGCAGGGTGGTTGAGCTGTAGGCTGCTTCCAAAAAAGACAGATTCCCCAGGAAGAAGTACATGGGTGTGTGCAGGTGATGATCAGTCACTATAAGAAAGACCATGAGGATATTGAAAGCAATTGTCAAAATGTAGATCCCCAGAAACACAAGGAATAGAAAGATGTGCAGATGAGGGAGATCCACAAATCCCAGAAGGATGAACTCTGTGATTTCACTCAGGTTTCTCTGCATTGTGGTTGTCATCAAATGCTACATTCTGAAAGATAATTGGAAAGTAATATGAAAATGATAGCCGTTATACAATAGTTAAGTACCACTGAGTGAAGTAGTGGAAGGGAGAAATATTCCATCAACCAAGTCTCTAAAAAAAAAATACACATCACCTGGGATGACAGGTGAACTAATGCCAGTGTACTGGAAGAAGCAAAGGTCACCAGTGTTAAAGTAATGATTCTTCAACATCAACTTTGTTAGACTGGTCATGTTTTGGGGATGCCTGATTTTCATCTTTCAAAGCAACTACTCTACTCTGATCTTAGAATGATAACCATAATGCTGGTGGTCCAAAATAGAGGTTGAAAGACTCTCTCAGGGCAAATTAAAAAAAATGTAGTATAAACATTGACAACTGAGAAGCACTGGCCTGCGAGCGCTCCAATTGGAGAACAACCTTTACCAAAGGTGTCATGTGTTTTGAAGATGTTCAAACTCAGGACAAAAGGGAGAAATTGGCTAAGAGGAAGGCACTCTTGGCAAACTCTCACCATTATCAACTCCCACCCGGAAACCTATGTCCCCACTGTGGAAGGACATGTGGATCCAGAATTGTCCTCCACAGTCACTTACAAACTCACTTTTAAAACTGTGTCTATGGAAACAATCCTACTCAGCTACGAGTGATCACCAAAGAAGAAGAAGAAGGAAGGAAGGGAGACGAATATAACCTAGTTGATTGTTAAAACAGGCCACAACTTTACTGAGAAAACACAAGTAACACTGGTGCCTGACCAGTAAATGGGACACAGCATCACAAGTTTCCTCTCATTATATCATAATTTTAATTTTTTGCTTTTATTTGAATAACTGCGCTTTGAACAAGAAGGCAGCATACTAAATTTAGTAGGGGTACTCAGTGGTAAAATAGAGCAACTAGAGGCTAGCAGGCCGCTTGATACAATCTTGATTTAATTTTGATGCAATGCTTTGTACAATTGAACAATGGAGGAAAAAATATGGGAAATCTAGGAATGTTGGAGGATCATCCTTATCCACATTTCCTGAACTAATATTGTACATGGATCAGGACATACATAATCCTTTGGATTTCATATTTTTCTGAATTGTACAATATCATTTTCAGCTATGAAAATAAAGTGATAAAAGTACGTGAAGGCATTAAAATTGTTATTTCCCGATAACATGTATTTAAAAATGCATACGTACATTGTACAGTAATATGTTTTAAATATATTTCATTTTTATTGTAAAAGAGGGTGGGGACTATGAAGGACTACACAGAAATAATCAACTTTGAAAATAAGACCATAGCATAAGGAACTCCAAAATCCTAAGAGAGAATCAGGTGAGAAAAAAAATCAAAAGTATCATTAACTTAAATATAATTTGGTGGTCTTATGAGTTTGGCTGTCTTGATGTTTGATATTGGTTTCATCTGGAAAAATTGATAGAGAAATGCACTTTAGTCAATTTGGGGGTTATAAAGCTTTGTATATTGAGCAATGGCAGATAAGCATTGAGATGGAATATGCAGCTTCCATCTTGGCAGAAATAAGGAGCCTGGGAGACTTGAATTCTGAGCTGGCTGATGGATTTAGTTTTTCTACTTGGGAACCTATTGCAGGAATAACTGTTGTTGCTGTCTTGGATATTTTGCTTGTATATATATACAACTAAACCAGCCTTTCTCAACCTGTTGGTCCCCAGATGTTGTTGTACTACCACTCCCATCACCCCTAGCTAGCAAGTCTGGAGCTCAGGGATGATGGGAGTTGTAGTCCAACAACATCTGGGGACCCACAGGTTGAAAACCACTGAACTAAACAGAAGCTGCACTTGACCATGGGCTGGTTCCAGATTAAGAGAATTGCATTTAGTGCCCATGACTAAATTAACCTGTGGATTTCAGTGGGACCTAAGAGCCAACCCCAGAAGTCATCAGTGGTCTCTCAACCAAAGAAAATAGAGAACATTCAGTGCGGCCTCATATTTCTTACTATTGAATAAAGTGAGGAATTGAGAACCACACATTAATTGCAAAATACCTTTATCATGAAGGAATGAGGAGCTGAAGTTTGTATTGAGTGCAATTTCTGAGATGCTGGTCTTAGGAGCACGTTTTCTTCTATCCCCGTCTTCACAGACTTGATTGGAAGTTTATTTCTACATAGCTGCTTTACTTATTTTAGCATCCCATGGCATGTTTCTCCTCTCAGACATTATCAGAAAGATGCAGTCTCTAGCTGGTTGTTATATATTATTAGAAATCAAAGGTAAACATAATGAGAGATGGGGACTAATTATCAGAAAGGGAACATTAGCTTGAAATCTAGACCAAACTCACATGGGGATCTTGCATCCCTAGTGTCAGATGGGCACTTTAGGGACTTCCATTCTTAGAAATGTTCTTTAATGAATATTCAGATTTTATCAAGGGAAACAAAGCCCTAACTATTTTCCTTCTGCAGATGTTGATTTGGTCACTTAAAAAGTAATACTATTTGAGTGGGATTGGTGTTACTTTATTTTTTTTGAGTTGGCCTTGTGTGGAATGTATTGAAGTACCTTTGGGGGGGCAGGGGGCAGTCAGGTGGGGGGACTCCCTGATCCTGAAGGGGGTAACTGTTCCCCTGAAGGACCAGGTGTACAGCCTGGGAGTCATTTTGGATTCACAGCTGTCCATGGAGGTGCAGGTCAATTCTGTCTCCAGGGCAGCTGTCTACCAGCTCCAACTGATTCACAGGATGAGACACTACCTACCTGCATATTATCTCACCAGAGTGGTATATTCTCTAGTTATTTCCCACTTGGACTACTGCAATGTGCTGTACATGGGGCTACCTTTGAAGGTGACCTGGAAGCTACAACTAATCCAGAATGCTGCAGCTAGACTGGTGACTGGGAGTGGCCACCGTGACAATATAATACTGTTCCTGAAAGACCTACATTGGCTCCCAGTACATTTTCGAGCACAATTCAAAGTGTTAGCACTTTTAAAGCCCTAAGGGGCCTTGGCCCTCATTGTTCAGCCCGGACAATGAGGTCCAGTTGCAAGGGCCTTCTGGCAGTTTCCTCACTGTGAGAAGTGAGGTTACAGGGAACCAGGCAGAGGACCTTCTGGGTAGTGGCTCCTGCCCTGTGCAACGCCCTCCCCTCAGATGTCATGGAAATAAAAAAACTATATGGTTCTTAGAATACATCTGAAGGAAACTCTGTACAAGGAATTTTTAAAATGGAATAATAATAATAATTTATTATTTATACCCTGCCATCCAGCTGGGTTTCACCAGCAACTCTGGGCGGCTCCCAATAGAATATTAAAAACACAATAAAACATCAAACATTAAAAACTTCCCTAATGTCTAATGTTTTACAACTTATTATGTGCTGTAAGCTGCCCAGACTGGCCGGGGAAACCCAGCAGATGGGTAGGGTATAAATAATAAAATTCTTATTCTTATGTTTGTGGACAAATGCCGGCTTCCTCAGTCAGAAAGCAAGATGAGTGCCAAAACCCCATAGCCACATTTGATTAGACTTAACTGTTCAGGGGTCCTTTACCTTTCTTTTTTTAAAAGCTTTTTTACTCATGCAATTAGGAATCTTGAAATTTATGCTGTTGGGACTCCTAATCATGTGAAAGGACTCCTATGCACATACAGTTGCACATTTGCAGATTCATTGTAGGCCTCCAATTGAAGTCACATAATATAGTCTCCCCCTCCCCAGAATGATATTGATACCAAAATGGGCTACTGACTGTAGTTTCTTACAGCAGATGACAATTGTGAAACAAATGAGAAGGAAATGATCTTATAATGTAAATAAGGCAAATGGAATTGAAAATGGTATTTCAAAGTGGGAGGAGGTCATTGAACAACTTTTATAACTTATTCAAATAACTTTTATTGCTGAAAAATGAAACAAAAGTTTGTGCAATGGAGAACAGAATGTAAACTTTATTAGAAACCCCCCAAGTTCCTGCACGATCCTGTTCCTAAGGAGCACACAGAAGTCTGAGATATGCCTCTGAAATCAGTCTGCACATCCTATAGACAGATGATATCTGCAGGCGGAAAATGGTGAGAGTAAGAGAGACTGGATGTTTTTCACTCTTCGGTATTTTTTAAATGCTTAATCAGAAATGTTTTGGGAAATGAAAGGAATTTCACCTCTTTTAGAAAAATTATTTTATGTTATTATTTTCTTCTTCATTTGAACGGTTGCGTGTGTAAGAACCACCAGACCCATCCACGTTTCAATCTCTTTCTTGATTTTATTTTGTTTCATTAAGAAATTTCAGCTATGTTGATGACAGAAAAATTCCCTTAGAGTACAGATTTGTGTTCATGGAGTAGTACATATGGCAAAGTGAGGGTGGCAATTTCAGCTCTGTTTCACAGGTCACAAATCAGCCTCTAATGTCACATACCAGCATGCAAAAGTAACACATATGCACATACTCTTGTAGATGTGCATATTCTCAAGCGCCACATACAAACTTCATTGCAAATGTGCAATGCCCTACTGCCAATCTCTGTATCCTCCTGGCCCTGCAGTTTGTCCTCCTGCTATTGCTGTCTGTTCACTTGCCATCTATGAGTGAGTAATGAGAGAGAGCATAGAAAAGGACAGTAACCTTCACAAGCATTACTCCCTCTCTTTAAAAGTTGTGATGCCTGTTGGTCCCAGAGGAAGAAGCAATCCAATGGGTAGTGAAAACAGTTGCATAGGAAGAGGATGATTTCTTGAAAGGAACCTCAGTAGAAACGTCTTTCCCAAATACCCATAAAGCTTGGAACCGATGTTGCTTGGCAAAAGGCTTTGGATAACTATTTAGCTTTGAACCCCTAATTCAGAAAATGGCCTTCTAAAATCTTCCCAGTGGCCTTCCTGAAAGATTCCTTCACATCCTTGTTTCTCAGGCTATATACAAGGGGGTTAACTAAAGGCGGAAGGACTGTGTAAAAAAGAGAAAATATTTTGTTAAGGTCTCTCATTGCTTCAGTTTTTGGTGTCACATATACAATGATTAATGCCCCATAGAACAGCGAAACAACAATCACATGAGAAGAACAAGTGGAAAAGGCTTTCTGCCTTCCAGTGGTGGATGGGATTTTTAAAATGGAATCAATAATATATATGTAGGAGATCAGGGTCAAAAGAAAAGGGGGAAAACTGAACACAAAAGTCAGGATTACACTGGCATACTTCACAAGGCTGGTATCACTGCATGAGATATTGACCAATGCAAGAGAGTCACAAAAGAAATGATCCATTTCATTGGAATTACAATACTTTAGTTGCAACACCAAGATCAAATATATAGAAGTAAACAAAATGCTATTAATCCAGGAGGCACTGGCTAGCTGGATACACAGCTTACCATTCATAAGAGTTGCATAACAGAGGGGTTTGCATATAGCTAAGAAACGATCATAAGACATCACAGAGAGCAGATAACATTCTGTACCAATCAGGAGATCAAAGAAATATAATTGTATATGACATCCTTTAAAAGAGATGGTTTTGTCCTCTGTCAATAGACTGGTTAGCATCCTGGGCAGTGTGGTTGAGCTGTAGACTGTCTCCAGAAAAGACAAATTCCCCAAGAAGAAGTACATGGGTGTGTGCAAGTGATGGTCGGTCACTATGAGAATAACTGTGAGAATATTGAAAGTCATTGTCAATATGTAGATCACCAGAAACACAAGGAACAGGAAGATCTGTAGATGAGGGAGTTCCCCGAATCCCAGAAGAATAAACTCAGTAATTTCACTCTGGTTTTCCTGCATTATGATTGTCTTCAAACGTGTATAACAAAGTTATATCATATCCTGAAAGACAACTGAAACATAAGATAAGTAAAAGGTATTTGTAGTCATGAATTTTACAGGTACCACTGAGGGAAAACGTGGAAAAAGCGCAGTATGACTCAGGGATGTTTTGCAGGCTATAACCTTTCTGAAAGCTCACAATGCTAAAATGCCTGTGGAGTGAACAAAAGTTGCTCAAAAGCATACCAGCATGAATAGATAAATAGTTACCACTGTGGCAGGAAGGTAAATTGTGTATCTGTGTGCTCTGGCTTCTGTCACAGTGTTCCATTCTGCCAGAAGCAGTTTAGTCATGCTGGCCATATGACCCAGAAAAGCTGTCTGTGGACAAATGCTGGCTTTCTCAGTCTGAAAGCGGAGATGAGCACCACACCCCACAGTCAGATTCGACTGGACTTAACCGTCCAGGGGTCCTTTACCTTACTGCACTCCAGCCTAATCAGGACATGTTGCATTTAGCAGGAATACTTATTGGTATACTGGTAAAATACTCATAGAGGCTTGCATGCAACTTGACATAATCATGATGGAGAGGGCAGTGGCGTAGCGTGGGTTGTCAGCACCTGGGGCAAGGCAAGTAATTTGCGCCCCCTAACCCGGGGCAAGGCAAGTAATTTGCGCCCCCCCCCCGCTCTGTCCCTCCCCCAGATAGTCCCTCGCTCTCTCTCCACACCGCACCGCACGCCTGGCACCCTCCCCTCCACAGTGGGCAGCGACCCGGATTAGCACAGCCAGCACTGCAGTGAGAGAGAGTGAGCCAGGTAGGGGCAGAGAGCTGCGAGTGCGAGCGCCCCCCCCCCATGTTGCGCCCGGTGCGGCCAGCCCCCCCGGCACCCCCCACGCTATGCCACTGGGAGAGGGAGGAAAATTGTGAAATCTATACATATAGGGGAAACAACCTTATTCACATTTCCTGGACTAAAAGAGGGACCAGGACATAAGTATACTGTGGAGTTCAAATTTACAGAATTTTGTAATACAGAAAATAAAGGAATGTACCAAACTGCATTAAAATGTCTAATCTATAGAATACGTGTAGAAATGCATACATTAAAAATATCTATTTCAGTTTATCTTGTGAGGTATATGTATTTAATTGCAAATTTTCATACAGTATTCTTTTATTAAACACAAATGAATGTGATATTGACATATAGTATCACAGGAATAGCCATTCTTATTTTTGCCTTCAGTGCTCTACTGGTATATATGTAAATAAACCAATGGTCATATTAGGAATTGGGGGGGGGGGTCAATTCAGTTCACATTGAAAGGCAAGCATACACAATTTGTAGTTTCTGAAACAATGCATGGACCAAAACACAGCCATCCATTGAAATTTGCACTTCTCTGGATCTTGCAATAATACAGTTCTTCAGCCAAGTCATATTTCTAAAAATGCATATACTAGGGGAAAGTGTTCATATAAAACCATATATTCATGAAACAACAAGCAAAAAATGTGTTCCATTAGGGGGAACTGATTTGTAAAAAGAAGTATCTTAGGCAAATTTGCATACAAATATATGCATATTTTGATATATTTGTACTAAAATCCTAGTGAACTTTTATGAGGACTTTAAAAAAAATTCAGAAACCAGTGTGGGAATTTGGAAAACTGACCTTCAAAGTGGGAAAATGGCAACTTGAGAGAAGCCAAAATTCACAGATTTGCTCATCCCAAATTCCAACTGGCTGTTGCCTCCAAATCTTTCTCAAGCAAAGAAAATGAAAGCATTCATTACTCAAAGCAAGCAGTTCATAAACACACATTTATCACGGCGCTTCAGTTCCTGCAAATAACTTGCACTGAATGTCATTACCTCTCTCATTAATGAAGTTTCTTGTAAGCTCAATTTCGAGCAGCTTTTGGTCTTGGGAGCAAGATGTGCACTCTGTCTTCTATAAGCATCTCAATAGACAAAGCTTGCCTTCCCATAATTTCTGAATTCTGTTTAGTCTGCTATGGCTTGTTTCACATCTCAGACTTTATATATATATAAAGAGAGGTACTTTCTGTTTGATTATTATTTATTATTAAGCATAAAAGGTAAATATCTTGGGAGATGCAATAATAATCTGAGAGGGAATGTAGGTTGCAAAGATAGACTGAAGCCACATGGGGATACTTGTACTAAGGTCACATACCAGCATACACTCTTGTGCATATTCTCAAGCTCCACATACGAACCTCACTGAAAATGTGCATATGCCCATGCCCTACTGCCAAGCTCTGGATCCTCCTAGCCCTGAACTTTATCCTCCTGATATTACTGCCTCTTCACCTACCATCTCTGAGTGAGTAATGAGAAAGCATGGAGAAAGACAGTAACCTTCACAAGCATTTTCCCCTCTCCCTTTAAAATTTGTTGTGCCTGTTGGTCCCAGAGGAAGAAGCAATCCAAAGGGTAGTGAAAACAGTGAAATAGGAAGAGGATGAATTCTTGAAAGGAACCTTAGTAGAAACTTCTTACCAAAATACCCATAAAGCCTGGAACGAATGTTGTTTGGAAAAGGCTTTGGATAACTATTTAGCTTTGAAACCCTAACTCACAAAAGGCCTTCTAAAATCTTCCCCGTGGCCTTCCTGAAAGATGCCTTCACATCCTTGTTTCTCAGGCTATATACAAGGGGGTTAATTAAAGGGGGAAGGACTGTATAAAAAAGAGAAAATATTTTGCTAACGTTTCTCATTGCTTCAGTTCTTGGTATCACATATACAATGATTAATGCCCCATAGAACATGGAAACAACAATCACATGAGAAGAACAGGTGGAAAAGACCTTCTGCTTCCCAGTGGTGGATGGGATTTTTAAAATGGCAGCAATAATATATATGTAGGAGATCACGGTCAAAAGAAAAGGGGGAAAACTGAACAAGAAACCAAGGATTAGGATGAAATATTTCACAAGGCTGGTGTCACTGCATGAGATTTTAACCAATGAAAGAGATTCACAAAAGAAATGATCGATTTCATTGGAACCACAGTACCGTAGTTGCCATATCAAGACCAAGGTTATGGTGATCGCCACAATGCTGTTGATCCAAGAGAAACTGGCCAGCTGGATACAGAGTTTACTATTCATAAGAGTTGCATAATATAGGGGTTTGCATATGGCTAAGTAGCGGTCATAAGACATCACAGAAAGCAGATAACATTCTGTACCAATCAGGAAAGCAACAACAAAAAATTGTGTGTGACATCCTTTAACAGAGATGGTTTTGTCTCCTGTCAGAAGACTGGTCAGCATCCTGGGCAGGGTGGTTGAGCTGTAGGCTGCTTCCAAAAAAGACAGATTCCCCAGGAAGAAGTACATGGGTGTGTGCAGGTGATGATCAGTCACTATGAGAAAGACCATGAGGATATTGAAAGCAATTGTCAAAATGTAGATCCCCAGAAACACAAGGAATAGAAAGATGTGCAGATGAGGGAGATCCCCAAATCCCAGAAGGATGAACTCTGTGATTTCACTCAGGTTTCTCTGCATTGTGGTTGTCATCAAATGCTACATTCTGAAAGATAATTGGAAAGTAATATGAAAATGATAGCCGTTATACAATAGTTAAGTACCACTGAGTGAAGTAGTGGAAGGGAGAAATATTCCATCAACCAAGTCTCTAAAAAAAAAATACACATCACCTGGGATGACAGGTGAACTAATGCCAGTGTACTGGAAGAAACAAAGGTCACCAGTGTTAAAGTAATGATTCTTCAACATCAACTTTGTTAGACTGGTCATGTTTTGGGGATGCCTGATTTTCATCTTTCAAAGCAACTACTCTACTCTGATCTTAGAATGATAACCATAATGCTGGTGGTCCAAAAAAGAGGTTGAAAGACTCTCTCAGGGCAAATTTTAAAAAATGTAGTATAAACATTGACAACTGAAAAGCACTGGCCTGCGAGCGCTCCAATTGGAGAACAACCTTTACCAAAGGTGTCATGTGTTTTGAAGATGTTCAAACTCAGGACAAAAGGGAGAAATTGGCTAAGAGGAAGGCACTCTTGGCAAACTCTCACCATTATCAACTCCCACCCAGAAACCTATGTCCCCACTGTGGAAGGACATGTGGATCCAGAATTGTCCTCCACAGTCACTTACAAACTCACTTTTAAAACTGTGTCTATGGAAACAATCCTACTCAGCTACGAGTGATCACCAAAGAAGAAGAAGAAGGAAGGAAGGGAGACGAATATAACCTAGTTGATTGTTAAAACAGGCCACAACTTTACTGAGAAAACACAAGTAACACTAGTGCCTGACCAGTAAATGGGACACAACATCACAAGTTTCCTCTCATTATATCACAATGCTAATTTTTTGCTTTTATTTGAATGACTGCACTTTGAACAAGAAGGCAGCATACTAAATTTAGTAGGGGTACTCAGTGGTAAAATAGAGCAACTAGAGGCTAGCAGGCCGCTTGATACAATCTTGATTTAATTTTGATGCAATGCTTTGTACAACTGAACAATGGAGGAAAAATATGGGAAATCTAGGAATGTTGGAGGATCATCCTTATCCACATTTCCTGAACTAATACATAATCCTTTGGATTTCATATTTTTCTGAATTGTACAATATCATTTTCAGCTATGAAAATAAAGTGATAAAAGTACATGAAGGCATTAAAATTGTTATTTCCAGATAACATGTATTTAAAAATGCATACGTACATTGTACAGTAATATGTTTTAAATATATTTCATTTTTATTGTAAAAGAGGGTGGGGACTATGAAGGACTACACAGAAATAATCAACTTTGAAAATAAGACCATAGCATAAGGAACTCCAAAATCCTAAGAGAGAATCAGGTGAGAAAAAAAATCAAAAGTATCATTAACTTAAATATAATTTGGTGGTCTTATGAGTTTGGCTGTCTTGATATTTGATATTGGTTTCATCTGGAAAAATTGATAGAGAAATGCACTTTAGTCAATTTGGGGGTTTATAGAGCTTTGTATATTGAGCAATGGCAGATAAGCATTGAGATGGAATATGCAGCTTCCATCTTGGCAGAAATAAGGAGCCTGGGAGACTTGAGTTCTGAGCTGGCTGATGGATTTAGTTTTTCTACTTGGGAACCTATTGTAGGAATAACTGTTGTTGCTGTCTTGGATATTTTGCTTGTATATATACAACTAAACCAGCCTTTCTCAGCCTGTTGGTCCCCAGATGTTGTTGAACTACCACTCCCATCACCCCTAGCTAGCAAGTCTGGAGCTCAGGGATGATGGGAGTTGTAGTCCAACAACATCTGGGGACCCACAGGTTGAAAACCACTGAACTAAACAGAAGCTGCACTTGACCATGATTGAGATTAAGATCAAGACCATAGTTCCAGATTAAGAGAATTGCATTTAGTGCCCATGACTAAATTAACCTGTGGATTTCAGTGGGACCTAAGAGCCAACCCCAGAAGTCATCAGTGGTCTCTCAACCAAAGAAAATAGAGAACATTCAGTGTGGCCTCATATTTCTTACTATTGAATAAAGTGAGGAACTGAGAACCACACATTAATTGCAAAATACCTTTATCATGAAGGAATGAGGAGCTGAAGTTTCTATTGAGTGCAATTTCTGAGATGCTGGTCTTAGGAGCACGTTTTCTTCTATCCCCATCTTCACAGACTTGATTGGAAGTTTATTTCTGCATAGCTGCTTTATTTATTTTAGCATCCCATGGCATGTTTCTCCTCTCAGGCATTATCAGAAAGAAGCAGTCTCTAGCTGGTTGTTATATATTATTAGAAATCAAAGGTAAACATGCTGAGAGATAGGGACTAATTGTCAGAGAGGGAACATTAGCTTGAAATCTAGACCAAACTCACATGGGGATCTTGCATCCCTAGTGTCAGATGTGGGGCACTTTGGGGACTTCCATTCTTAGAAATGTTCTTTAATGAATATTCAGATTTTATCAAGGGAAACAAAGCCCTAACTATTTTCCTTCTGCAGATGTTGATTTGGTCACTTAAAAAGTAAGACTATTTGAGTGGGATTGGTGTTACTTTATTTTTTTTTGAGTTGGCCTTGTGTGGAATGTATTGAAGTACCTTTGGGGGGGGGCAGGGGGCAGTCAGGTGGGGGGGGGGGACTCCCTGATCCTGAATGGGGTAACTGTTCCCCTGAAGGACCAGGTGTACAGCCTGGGAGTCATTTTGGATTCACAGCTGTCCATGGAGGTGCAGGTCAATTCTGTGTCCAGGGCAGCTGTCTACCAGCTCCAACTGATTCACAGGATGAGACTCTACCTACCCGCATACTGTCTCACTAGAGTGGTATATTATCTAGTTATCTCCCACTTGGACTACTGCAATGTGCTCTACATGGGGCTACCTTTGAAGGTGACCCGGAAGCTACAACTAATCCAGAATGCTGCAGCTAGATTGGTAACTGGGAGTGGCCACCGAGACAATATAATACTGTTCCTGAAAGACCTACATTGGCTCCCAGTACATTTTTGAGCACAATTCAAAGTGTTAGCACTTTTAAAGCGCTAAGGGGTCTTGGCCCAGTATACGTGAAGGAGCATCTCCACCCCCAGTATTCAGCCCGGACAATGAGGTCCAGCTGCAAGGGCCTTCTGGCAGTTCCCTCACTGTGAGAAGTGAGGTTACAGGGAATCAGGCAGAGGACCTTCTGGGTAGTGGCTCCTGCCCTGTGGAACACCCTCCCCTCAGATGTCATGGAAATAAAAAACTATATGGTTCTTAGAAGACATCTGAAGGAAACTCTGTAGAAGGATTTTTTTAAATGGAATAATAATAATAATTTATTATTTATACCCTGCCATCCAGCTGGGTTTCACCAGCAACTCTGGGCGGCTCCCAATAGAATATTAAAAACATGATAAAACATCAAACATTAAAAACTTCCCTAATGTCTAATGTTTCACAACTTATTATGTGCTGTAAGCTGCCCAGACTGGCTGGGGAAACCCAGCAGATGGGTAGGGTATAAATAATAAAATTCTTATTCTTATGTTTGTGGACAAATGCCGGCTTCCTCAGTCAGAAAGCGAGATGAGTGCCAAAACCCCATAGCCACATTTGATTAGACTTAACTGTTCAGGGGTCCTTTACCTTTCTTTTTTTTAAAGCTTTTTTACTCATGCAATTAGGAATCCTGAAATTTATGCTGTTGGGACTCCTAATCATGTGAAAGGACTCCTATGCACATACAGTTGCACATTTGCAGATTCATTGTAGGCCTCCAATTGAAGTCACATAATATAGTCTCCCCCTCCCCAGAATGATATTGATACCAAAATGGGCTACTGACTGTAGTTTCTTACAGCAGATGACAATTGTGAAACAAATGAGAAGGAAATGATCTTATAATGTAAATAAGGCAAATGGAATTGAAAATGGTATTTCAAAGTGGGAGGAGGTCATTGAACAACTTTTATAACTTATTCAAATAACTTTTATTGCTGGAAAATGAAACAAAAGTTTGTGCAATGGAGAACAGAATGTAAACTTTATTAGAAACCCCCCAAGTTCCTGCACGATCCTGTTCCTAAGGAGCACACAGAAGTCTGAGATATGCCTCTGAAATCAGTCTGCACATCCTATAGACAGATGATATCTGCGGGTGAAAAATGGTGAGAGTAAGAGAGACTGGATGTTTTTCACTCTTCGGTATTTTTTAAATGCTTAATCAGAAATGTTTTGGGAAATGAAAGGAATTTCACCTCTTTTAGAAAAATTATTTTATGTTATTATTTTCTTCTTCATTTGAACGGTTGCGTGTGTAAGAACCACCAGACCCATCCACAGTTCGATCTTATTGATTTTATATTGTTTCATTAAGAAATTTCAGCTATGTTGATGACAAGAAAATTCCCTTAGAGTACAATTCATGATTGGAGGCCCCTTTCATGAACAGATTTGTGTTCATGGAGTAGTACATATGGCAAAGTGAGGGTGGCAATTTCAGCTCTGTTTCACAGGTCACAAATCAGCCTCTAATGTCACATACCAGCATGCAAAAGTAACACATATGCACATACTCTTGTAGATGTGCATATTCTCAAGCGCCACATACAAACTTCATTGCAAATGTGCAATGCCCTACTGCCAATCTCTGTATCCTCCTGGCCCTGCAGTTTGTCCTCCTGCTATTGCTGTCTGTTCACTTGCCATCTATGAGTGAGTAATGAGAGAGAGCATAGAAAAGGACAGTAACCTTCACAAGCATTACTCCCTCTCTTTAAAAGTTGTGATGCCTGTTGGTCCCAGAGGAAGAAGCAATCCAATGGGTAGTGAAAACAGTTGCATAGGAAGAGGATGATTTCTTGAAAGGAACCTCAGTAGAAACGTCTTTCCCAAATACCCATAAAGCTTGGAACCGATGTTGCTTGGCAAAAGGCTTTGGATAACTATTTAGCTTTGAACCCCTAATTCAGAAAATGGCCTTCTAAAATCTTCCCAGTGGCCTTCCTGAAAGATTCCTTCACATCCTTGTTTCTCAGGCTATATACAAGGGGGTTAACTAAAGGCGGAAGGACTGTGTAAAAAAGAGAAAATATTTTGTTAAGGTCTCTCATTTCTTCAGTTTTTGGTGTCACATATACAATGATTAATGCCCCATAGAACAGCGAAACAACAATCACATGAGAAGAACAAGTGGAAAAGGCTTTCTGCCTTCCAGTGGTGGATGGGATTTTTAAAATGGAATCAATAATATATATGTAGGAGATCAGGGTCAAAAGAAAAGGGGGGAAACTGAAGACAAAACTCAGGATTATACTGGCATACTTCACAAGGCTGGTATCATTGCATGAGATATTGACCAATGCAAGAGAGTCACAAAAGAAATGATCCATTTCATTGGAATTACAATACTTTAGTTGCAACACCAAGATCAAATATATAGAAGTAAACAAAATGCTATTAATCCAGGAGGCACTGGCCAGCTGGATACACAGCTTACCATTCATAAGAGTTGCATAATAGAGGGGTTTGCATATAGCTAAGAAACGATCATAAGACATCACAGAGAGCAGATAACATTCTGTGCCAATCAGGAGAGCAAAGAAATATAATTGTATATGACATCCTTTAAAAGAGATGGTTTTGTCCTCTGTCAATAGACTGGTTAGCATCCTGGGCAGTGTGGTTGAGCTGTAGACTGTCTCCAGAAAAGACAAATTCCCCAAGAAGAAGTACATGGGTGTGTGCAAGTGATGGTCGGTCACTATGAGAATAACTGTGAGAATATTGAAAGTCATTGTCAATATGTAGATCACCAGAAACACAAGGAACAGGAAGATCTGTAGATGAGGGAATTCCCCGAATCCCAGAAGAATAAACTCAGTAATTTCACTCTGGTTTTCCTGCATTATGGTTGTCATCAAACGTGTATAACAAAGTTATATCATATCCTGAAACACAACTGAAACAGAAGATAAGCAAAAGGTATTTGTAGTCATGAATTTTACAGGTACCACTGAGGGGAAAATGTGGAGAAAGCGCAGTATGACTCAGGGATGTATTGCAGGCTATAACCTTTCTGAAAGCTCACAATGCTAAAATGCCTGTGGAGTGAACAAAAGTTGCTCAAAAGCATACCAGCATGAATAGATAAATAGGTACCACTGTGGCAGGAAGGTAAATTGTGTATCTGTGTGCTCTGGCTTCTGTCACAGTGTTCCATTGTGCCAGAAGCAGTTTAGTCATGCTGGCCATATGACCCAGAAAAGCTGTCTGTGGGCAAATGCTGGCTTTCTCAGTCTGAAAGCGGAGATGAGCACCACACTCACAGTCAGATTCGACTGGACTTAACCGTCCAGGGGTCCTTTACCTTACTGCACTCCAGCCTAATCGGTACATGTTGCATTTAGCAGGAATACTTATTGGTATACTGGTAAAATACTCATAGAGGCTTGCAGGCAACTTCATGTAATCATGATGGAGAGGGAGGAAAATTGTGAAATCTATACATATAGGGGAAACAACCTTATTCACAGTTCCTGGACTAAAAGAGGGACCAGGACATAAGTATACTGTGGAGTTCAAATTTACAGAATTTTGTAATACAGAAAATAAAGGAATGTACCAAGCTGCATTAAAATGTCTAATCTATAGAATACGTGTAGAAATGCATAGATTAAAAATATCTATTTCAGTTTATCTTGTGAGGTATATGTATTTAATTGCAAATTTTCATACAGTATTCTTTTATTAAACACAAATGAATGTGATATTGACATATAGTATCACAGGAATAGCCATTCTTATTTTTGCCTTCAGTGCTCTACTGGTATATATGCAAATAAAACAAATGGTCATATTAGGAATGGGGAGGGGGATCAATTCAGTTCACATTGAAAGGCAAGCATGCACAATTTGTAGTTTCTGAAACAATGCATGGACCGAAACACAGCCATCCATTGAAATTTGCACTTCTCTGGATCTTGCAATAATACAGTTCTCCAGCCAAGTCATATTTCTAAAAATGCATATACTAGGGGAAAGTGTTCATATAAAACCATATCTTCATGAAACAACAAGCAAAAATGTGTTCCATTAGGGGGAACTGATTTGTAAAAAGAAGTATCTTAGGCAAATTTGCATACAAATATATGCATATTTTGAGATATTTGTACTAAAATCCTAGTGAACTTTTATGAGGACTTTTAAAAAATTCAGAAACCAGTGTGGGAATTTGGAAAACTGACCTTCAAAGTGGGAAAATGGCAACTTGAGAGAAGCCAATTGATTTCAGTGGAGGAGTCTACCCCCAAAGCCTCCAAATCTTTCTCAAGCAAAGAAAATGAAAGCATTCAGTGCTGTCACAGCTTTGTTACTCAAAGCAAGCAGTTCATAAACACACATTTATCACGGCGCTTCAGTTCCTGCAAATAACTTGCACTGAATGTCATTACCTCTCTCATGGATGAAGTTTCTTGTAAGCTCAATTTCGAGCAGCTTTTGGTCTTGGGAGCAAGATGTGCACTGTGTCTTCTATAAGCATCTCAATAGACAAAGCTTGCCTTCCCATAATTTCTGAATTCTGTTTAGTCTGCTATGGCTTGTTTCACATCTTAGACTTTATATATATATAAAGAGAAGTACTTTCTGTTTGGTTATTATTATTAAGCATAAAAGGTAAATATCTTGGGAGATGCAATAATAATCTGAGAGGGAATGTAGGTTTCAAAGCTAGACTGAAGCCACACGGGGATACTGCAGGCCCATAGTCACAGAAGTAGGACACTGTGGGGATTTCCCTCATTTGGAAATATTCCCACTCCTTTCCTGAATGTTCAGAGTAATTCTTCTTTTAAGCACTACCTCTTTTACTTTTACTTAATTATAAGGAGCAGGGAAGGCATTTGGGCAATATACAGCTTAAGGCCTCATTGAAAAGTAAGGCAATAGATGTGGTATTGACTTATTATTGTGAGTTGTTCATGAGGGTATGTGCTTTTCGTTTCATTAGACCTTTCGGCAGTGCAGTGCATCCTACTTTTTATGTTTTATTTTTTACCCACATACTGGGTAAAAGGAATTTTTGACATGCCTAGAGTGCAATGAACTGTGGTCATTGATCCAGACCAACCTGTAGCTGAAACCGGGAACAATATGTGAACCAACACAAAGCCATCCTTTTAAATTCACTCTTCTATGTTGGAATGTGTTGATGGTGTGTGGAAGGGCTAGGTGTGACCATCGCCTACCCCTTCAAATTTGGGTATTCCGTTAAAGGAATCCAGCGGTCGTGGATCCTGTCCGATGCCTGTGTGGCGGGGGGCCGTGGCACGACCCTCGGTGACATCAGGGGAGAGCTTATAGTTGTATTAGCATCAACAGGCTCCGCCTTCTGGTGAACAAACCCCTTTTGGGCTCACCCCTCTCTGAGTGGGTGGAGTCAATCTGTCGTTGTCCAATGCCTAAGCCAATACCTTCTCACTTGCTGTAATCAATAAAGTTGTGGCCTTTTCTTTCCCGTTAAACTTATACTCTATGACTATGTGTCTTCATTCCAGAAAGCGGGGATCGGGTCCTCGAACCACAATATGTGAACCAACACAAAGCCATCCTTTTAAATTCACTCTTTTATGAATTTTGCAATGCAGTTCTCCAGCCAATTAATCTGTACAAAAGTGCATACACTGAGATAAGGTGTGTATTGGGGAAAATAAAATACATAATGCATTATATTAGGAAAAAATGCCTGAAAGAAATCAGTAAATTCGCAAACAGAAATGTGTATCTCTTGAGAAATGTGCACCAAAAGGCTTTCATTAGGATTTATTCCCCCCCCCCCACTCAAAAATTGCTGCAGGTGTGAAGAACTGGATTTAAGATTGGAAATATGAGAAAATAAGAGAAACCAAAACTGGCAGATTCATCTATCTTTATCTACAACAAAACCATGGTAGGGGATAAGGAACCAAGAGAAGTGAAACTGGCAGATCCGTTCATCCCTAGACATCCATAGGATTTGTTTTACTTTATTCATTTATTCCAAAAGATGTACATACTGCTGGATCGCATTAAAATCTCAAAGTGGTTTTCAGCAAGAATGAAAACTTAAATTATCACCAAATACAGATAACTATTTAAAGCTTTTTTAAAAAAATAAGAGCGGCAGTATGCTAAAATCCAAATTAAAATCCCCATGCCTGGATACATTGGCCTAAAGAAAAATGTTTTTGGCAGGTGCCAAAAAAAAGTACAGTAAAGGCACTTGCCTTAAGTCAATAGGCAGAGAGTTCAAAAGTGCATAAATCTTATGAGGCATTTTTAGCAGGCCCAATTCCACGGACTGATGCAGTTAAGTGGGCATAGATGGAGTAAGGTGATGTCACAGTTCAATTTATCCCAAGCTTTATGTAGCTACACCTTTAAATAGGCCTGGCAGCAAATTGGCAAGCAGTGTAGGTTCTGAGCAGAGGTGCTATATGCTGATAGGGTAGATATTCAGTTGCATTGTAGAGAACCTCTGGAAAAAAAACCTCTTCAGATGTAGCACTGAAACCACTGTAACACTATACCTCCAATTACAATTACTCAGAGTCAGTTCAGGAGGATACCAACATCTGAAGAGACATCAAGAAGCATGAGCAAAGTCCCACTCCTCCCTTTAACTCTCTATGCCAGGGGTGTCAAACTCAAATTCATCGGGGGCCGCATCAGCAGTTTGATCACCCTCAAAGGGCCGGTTGTATCTGTAGGACTATGTGTCCACTCTTTATTATCATAAATAAAAACAAGTGGAGGTTTCCTGAATGCATGTAAAGTGGAGGTTTCCTGTGTAGAACTGCCGGCGCCGCTAGAGGGCAGACGTTCTCTGGCTTGTAGGCTGCCGCGCATGCGCTGAAGAGGCGGCTTTCTTGTGTCAAAAAAAAAAAAGTGAGAATAAAAGGTGAAGGCTGGCGGCCGGCGGCGGCTACACGGGCCGCATGACGAGGTCTGGCGGGCCGGTTTCGGCCCGCGGGCCTTGTGTTTGACACCCGTGCTCTATGCCAATTCCTTAAACATATATGGCCACAGTGAACAGTTACACTGAAACAGATGCTTGAAAACAGGCATTGGGAAACATGGCCCTCCAGCTATTTTTGGACCACAACTCCCACTATCCCTAGTTAACAGGACCAGTGGTCAGGGATGACAGAAATTTTAGTCTCAAAACATCTGGAGGGCTGAGTTTGCCTATGCCTGCTTGAAACTAACTTTCAAGCAAAAACCTTCAACTTCCATGACTTCCCCCACCCAACTAATTTGTATAATTTCTTGCTCTGACATGATAATGATATGGGTGAGGGTTTATATAGCTAAGGCAGTAATCTAAATTCTGTTTATTTGGGAGTAAGCCTCATTGAATTAAATACAATGGACTTCTGCATAGACATGATTAAAAATCAGAGCCCGAACAATCAGACATTTATCCTCCACACCCATCCAACTTTATTTCTTAGAAGAAACAAGCTATCAGTATTTGGAACTAAGAGGCACAAATTTCCCTTCCAGAATTTTCCAGCAGCCTTTCTCAGAGCCTCTTTGACATCTTTATTTCTCAGGCTATAGATGAGGGGGTTAATTAAAGGAGGGAGGACAATGTAAAGCAGTGGAAAGATTTTGTTAAGGTCTCTGATGGTTTCATTTTCTGGTTTGAAATATGCAATGAATATTGATCCATAGAAGATAAAAACAACAATGATGTGAGAAGAACAGGTGGAAAAGGCCTTCTGCTTCCCAGTGGTGGATGGGATTTTTAAAATGGCAGCAACAATAAATATGTAGGAGATAAGGGTCAAAAGAAAAGGAGGAAAACTGAACACAAAAGCCAGGATTAGAATGACATATTTCACAAGGCTGGTGTCACTGCATGAGATTTTAACTAATGAAAGAGATTCACACAAAAAATTATCAATTTCATTGGAACCACAATAATGTAGTTGTGACAATAAGACCAAGCATATGGTGATCAACACAATGCTGTTGATCCAAGAGCAACTGGCTAGCTGGATACAGAGTTTACCATTCATAAGAGTTGCATAATATAGTGGTTTGCATATGGCTAAGAAACGATCATAAGACATCGCAGAGAGCAGATAGCTTTCTGTACCAATCAGGAGACCAACAACAAAAAATTGTATGTGGCATCCTTTAACAGAGATGGTTTTGTCTCCTGTCAGGAGACTGCCTAGCATCTTGGGCAGAGAGGCTGAGCTGTAGACTGCTTCCAAAAAAGACAGATTCCCCAGGAAGAAGTACATAGGTGTGTGCAGGTGATGATCAGTCACTATGAGAAAGACCATGAGGACATTGAAAGAAATTGTCAAAATGTAGATCCCCAGAAAAACAAGGAACAGAAAGATGTGCAGATGAGGGAGATCCCCAAATCCCAGAAGGATGAACTCTGTGATTTCACTCAGGTTTCTCTGCATTGTGGTTGTCATCAAATGCTACATTCTGAAAGATAATTGGAAAGTGATATAAAGTGATAGCCGTTATACAATACAGTAGTTAAGTACCACTGAGTGAAGAAATGGAGGAGTTAAAGATTCCATCAACGGTGTATCTGAAAAAAAATGTACATCACTTGGGAAGACAGGTGAAGTAATGCCAATGTACTGAAGAATCATGAATTGTGCAGGCTCTTTATATTAGCCAGATTTAATATGTTTCCCTCGATGATAGTGAGAGGACGATATTTAGCTCTCCCAGAATCAGAGCATCTCTGCAAATGTAGAAAACAGGAACCTGATACTTTGGAGCATATTTTCTTTTCTTGTGATTTTGGCATTTATGCCAGAAGACAATTATTAGAGGCCTTACAACTCAATAAGCTGATTTCTATGCTACCAACGGTTCAAGACCTGCTTTTGGACAGGAATGATCAAATTACTTTAATAGTGGCTGAATTTTTGAGTGCTGTCCATGTAGAAAGACCGGGCCATTATAAAGAGATTTAGTGGTTCCTAATTTATCGGTAATGTGGTAGGGTTGTATTCTATTATTTATGCAAATTGATTTTCTCTGGAGTTAGAGATCTGACGGGGACAAACCTTGTTATGCTGAGCTCCTATTTTGCACAATTTGTATACGGTGTCTGTTTGATAATGTGTGGTTTGCTATGCCTAATAAAGGATATTTGATTTTTTGGCCAATGTACTGGAAGAAGGAAAACTCACCAGTGTTGAACTAATGATTCTTCAACATCAATTTTGTTGGACTTGTCATGTTGTGCTGATGCCTGATTAACGTCTTCCAAAGCAACTACTCTATTCTGAACTTAAAAATTGTAAGTATAATACTGGTGGTCAACAAAAGAGGTTGAAAGGCTCTCTCAGGGCAAATCTAAAAAAATGTAGTATAAACACTGACAACTGTGAAACACTGTCCTGCGAGTGCTCTAGTTGGAGAACAGCCTTTACCAAAGGTGTCATCTGTTTTAAAGACGCTCAAACTCAGGACTTGGGGGAGAAATGCGCCAAGAGTGAATTGCATTTGGTTCCCATGACTAAATTAATCTACGGATTTCAAGGGACCTAAGAGCCAACCCCAGAAGTCTTCAGTGGTCTCTCAACCAAAGAAACAGAAAGCATTCAGCGCAGTGACATATTTCTTACTTCAGAATAAAGTGAGGAATTGACAATCACACATTTGTTACAAAGCTTCAGTTCCTGCAGATAATTAGCACTGAATGCAAATACCTTTATCATGAATGGCTGAGGAGCTGAAGTTTGTATTGAGTGCAAGTTCTGGGATGCTGTTCTTAGGAGCAAGTTGAATAGTCTGTTTTCTTCTATCCTCATCTTCACAGACTTGATTGGAAGTTTCTTTCTCCATCGCTGCGTTATTTATTTTAGCATCCCATGGCATGTTTCTCCTCTCAGGCATATCAGAAAGAGGAAGCCTCTAGCTGGCTATTATATATTATTAGAAATCAAAGGTAAACGTATTGACAGATAGGGACTAATTGTCAGACAGAGAACATTAGCTTGAAATCTAGACCAAACTCACATGGGGATCCTGCATCCCTAGTCACAGAAGTGGGGCACTTTGGGGACTTCCATTCTTAGAAATGTTCTTTAATGGATATTCAGATTTTATTAAGGGAAACAAAGCCCTAGCTCTGCCCACATACAATATGCTGTTGATTTGGTGACTTAAAATGTAAGACTGTTTGAGTGTAATTAGTATAACTTTCAGTGGGGTAGCCAAGTTGCTCTGACACAGTTGAAATATATAAAAAGATTGTCCAGTAGCACCTTAGAGACTAACTAAGCAAGTTCCGGGTATAAGCTTTTGTGTGCATACTACTGGTATTACTTCATTTGTGCGAGTTGGCCTTGGGTGACATGTATTTTTCATTCTGCTAACCTTTTCTCTACTGCTCTGCATCCTCCCTTTTGCCTTCAAAAATCATATTTCTGCACTGATTACTTTAAAAGGAAATATTTATTTATTTGTTTTTATTTTGTTTATTTAGTTAGTTAGTTGGTTAGTTGGTTATTTAGTTATTTATTTATTGGTTTTCAGTTATTACAGTACAATACGAATGTGCCAAAGCCAACACCATTTCCTCCCCATCCCCCCATCCATTTACATTTATATTTTCTCAATCCATCATATTATTCTTTTCTCCCTCCTCCCACTTCCCTCCGCCCCCACTTCATTTCCTCCACATTATACAATTTAAAATAATATTTGCATTCTACAGTCTTCTGAAGTCATCTATATATTCTTATTATCTTTCCTTACTAATTTTTCTTCCATCCACTACTTCACATTTTAATCTAGGCATATTACCATATCTTTTTTGAGCAGTATTTTGCCATATATTCATTAAAAGATTTCCACCCTTTTTTAAATTTTTGATTGGACTGATTTCTTGTTATAGCAGTTAATCTTGCCAAAATTAAATATTCATTTAGTTTACAAATCCATTCCTTCTTTGTGGGTATAGTTTGCGATTTCCACCTAGCAGCTATCATTATTCTAGCAGCTGTACTTGCATATAGGAAAATTCTCCCCCCCCCCCAACGTGGTATCTCTTCGTCTATCAATCCAAGGAGATATGTCTCTGGTTTCTTTGTTACTGATATTTTCAACATCTTCTTTAGTTTTTCATGTACTTGACATGCCTAGTGCACTGAACTGTGATCATAGATCCAGACCAACTTGTAGCTGAAACCTAGAAAAGTATGTGAAGCAACACACAGCCATCCTTTTAAATTCACTCTTCTCTGAATTTTGCAATGCAATTCTCCAGGCATGTAATTTCTACAGAACTGCATAAACTGAGATAAGTTGCATATTGTGGAAAATAACATACAGAATGCATTATATTAGGGGGAAATGCTTGAAAAAACATGTATATTCACATACAGAAATGCATGTCTCTCGAGAAATTTGCATCAAAATGCTTACTTTAGGATTAATTTGCCCCTCCTCCCCACAAAAAATTGCTGTAGGTATGGAGAAATGAATTTAAGATTGGGGGGGGGGATGAGAAAATAAGAGAAACCAAAACTGGCAGATATCTACAACTGAACCATTGAAAGTGATAAGGATCTGAGAGAAGTGAAATTGACAGATCCATTCATCCCTAGACATCCATAGGATTTATTTAACTTTATTCATTTATTTCAAAAGATGTATTTATTGCTTGTCAGGAATGAGTTGTGAGTGCTAGCAGAGATAAGAGTCTGGGAATCCAGCCATTTTTACAGAGATTTATTAGTTTCTTCTCTCTTTTTACACGAGCTCTAAAAGTACCTCTCCATCATGGTGAGTCAGTTGCCTCGACTGAGGGAACTTTCGATTTTGCCCTGCATAACCATTTCCTAAGCCCAACCCCCCTCCTTCCTCTCTGACGAAAGTGGCTTGGCCCCGGAAGTGCCTCCCTCCTCTTAGATTCATTGCCTCCTGACAGCCTTTCGTCACCTTCCTTGTCCGAGGAAGAACAGCTACTAATTAATGGAGGCTTCTCTCAGTAAGTTCCCATTCTCTCCCCCCTCCTCTGCCTCCAATTCCCTGACATTGCTGGATTGGATAAAAATCTCAAAGTGGTTTTCAGCAAGAATGAAAACTAAAATTATCAGTAAAAACAGATAACTATTTAAGGCTTTTTTTAAAAAAAATAAGAGCGGCAGTATGCTAAAAGCCAAATTAAAATACATGTCAATATTCCACATGCCTGGATACATTGGCCTAAAGGAAAATGTTTTTGGAGGGTGCCAAAAAAAGAGTACAGTGAAGGCACCTGCTTTAAGTAAATAAGCAGAGAGTTCAAAAGTGTGCATGAGGCTTATGAAGCATCTTTAGCAATCCCAGTTCCACAGAGTGATGCAGTTAAGTGGGCATAGATGAGTAAGGTGATGTCACAGTCCTATTTATCCCAAGCTTTATGTAGCTACACCTTGAAATAGGCCTGGTAGCAAATTGGCAAGCAGTGCAGGTTCTGATCAGAGGTGCTATATGCTGATAGGGTTGATATTCAGTTGCATTGTAGAGAACCTCTGGAAAAAAAACTCCATCAATGCTACTCTTCAGAAGTAGCACTGAAACCACTGTAACACAATGCCTCCAATTACAATTACTCGGAGTCATTCCAGAAGGATACCTGTGGCGTTTGCCTCCTAGGATGGGTGAAGGAAAGGGTTAAAATGGGTGTGATGTGATTGGCCAGTGAGAATGAAGGGGGGAGTAAAAGATAGAGTGGGAGGTTTTGAAAGTCAGTTGAGGTTTGGGAGTTAGGAGTTGAGGTTTGTCAGTTGGGAGTTGAGGCTTGGGTGTTGGAGAAGGAAGAGGGAGGCGTAGGTGTGGGTTGGCAGAGCTGTATTGTGAGAGAGTGAGAGGAATTGTTAGGTTGGGTGAGATAGATAGTTGGAATAATCAATTTGAAGTTGTTAGGAACTAAGATTAGGAAACTGACAAGAGACAAATAAACTGTAACCATACGCTTGTTCCTGCATTAAAAAATAAACTTGATTATTTGTTTATGTTAACAACTGTCTGGACTCCATGTGTCCCCGTGAGCAGCGGGGTGGTGGCAGCGAAGAAAGCAACCGCAGTGGTGACACACGGGTCAATAGACTGTGAAACGTCCGGGGACCCTATGTGATCGCCACAATACCTTCATCACTAGTATCAACATCTGAAGAGACACCAAGAAGTACAAGGAAAGTCCCACTTTCCTGATTAACCCTCTGTACTAATTTCTTAAATATATATGGCCATAGGAAAAAGTTACACTGAAACAGACGCTTGAAACTTCACTTTCAAGCAAAAACGTATTATAATGTTTTCAACTTCCATGCCTTCACCACCCAAGTAATTTCTATATTTTTTTGCTCTGACATGATAATGATATGGGTGAGGTTTTACATAGCTAAGGCAGTAATCTAAATTCTGTTTATTTGGGAGTACCCCCTTGAATTAAATACAATGGACTTCTGCATTGACATGGTTAAAAATCGGTGTCCGAACAATCAGACATTTATCCTCCACACCCATACAGCTTTATTTCTTAGAAGAAAGGAGCCATCAGTATTTGGAACCAAGAGGCACAAATTTCCCTTCCAAAATTTTCCAGCAACCTTTCTCAGAGCCTCTTTGACATCTTTATTTCTCAGACTATATATGAGGGGGTTGATAAAAGGAGGGAGGACCATGTAAAGTAGTGGAAAGATTTTGTTAAGGTCTCTCATTGTTTCATTTTTTGGTGTGAAGTATGCAATGAATATTGACCCATAGAAGATAGAAACAACAATCACATGAGAAGAACAGGTGGAAAAGGCCTTCTGCTTCCCAGTGGTGGATGGGATTTTTAAAATGGCAGCAATAATAAATATGTAGGAGATAAGGGTCAAAAGAAAAGGAGGAAAACTGAACACAAAAGCCAGGACTAGAATGACGTATTTCACAAGGCTGGTGTCACTGCATGAGATTTTAACTAATGAAAGAGCTTCACAAAATAAATTATCAATTTCATTGGAATCACAATAATGTAGTTGCCACATCAAGACCAAACATATGGTGACCAACACAATGCTGTTGACCCAAGAGCAACTGGCCAGCTGAATACACAGCTTACCATTCATAAGAGTTGCATAATATAGGGGTTTGCATATGGCTAAGAAACGATCGTAAGACATCACAGAGAGCAGATAGCATTCTGTACCAATCAGGAGAGCAACAACAAAAAATTGTATGTGACATCCTTTTACAGAGATGGTTTTGTCTCCTGTCAGGAGACTGCCTAGCATCCTGGGCAGGGTTGTTGAGCTGTAGACTGCTTCCAAAAAAGACAGATTCCCCAGGAAGAAGTACATGGGTGTGTGCAGGTGATGATCAGTCACTATGAGAAAGACCATGAGGACATTGAAAGCAATTGTCAAAATGTAGATCCCCAGAAAAACAAGGAATAGAAAGATGTGCAGATCAGGGAGATCCCCAAATCCCAGAAGGATGAACTCTGTGACTTCACTCAGGTTTCTCTGCATTGTGGTTGTCATCAAATGCTTTATTCTGAAAGATAATTGGAATGTGATATGAAAGTGATAGCCATTATAAAATAGTTAAGTACCACTAATTGAAGAAATAGAAGGGAGAGCAATATTGTCTAGTCTTCAGTGGTCTCTCAACCAAAGAAAATGAAATGCATTCAGTGTGACCAGATACTTCTTACTACTGAATAAAGTGAGGAATTGACAACCACACTTTTATTACAAAGCTTTAGTTCCTGCAAATAATTAGCACTGAATGCAAATACCTTTATCATGAATGGTGAGGAGCTGAAGTTTGTATTGAGTGCAATTTCTGTGATGCTGGTCTTAGGAGCAAGTTTTCTTCTATCCCCATCTTCACAGACTTGATTGGAAGTTTCTTTCTCCATCGCTGATTTATTTATTTTAGCAACCCATGGCATGTTTCTGCTCCCAGGCTGTATCAGAAAGAAGAGGTCTCTAGCTGGTTGTTATATATTATTAGAAATCAAAGGTAAACATATTGACATATAGGGACTAATTGTCGGAGAGGGAACATTAGCTTGAAATCAAGACCAAACTCAGATGGGGCTCATGCATCCCTAGTCACAGATGTGGGGCACTTTGGGGACTTCCATTCTTAGAAATGTTCTTTAATGGATATTCAGTTTTTATTATGGGAAATAAAGCCCTAGCTCTTTTTCTTATGGAGTTATAAGAACAGCATGAATACAACATGCTGTTGATTTGGTCACTTAAAAAGTACAGTGGTACCTTGGGTTAAGAACTTAATTCATTCTGGAGGTCTGTTCTTAACCTGAAACTGTTATTAACCTGAAACACCACTTTAGCTAATGGGGCCCCCCACTGCCGCTGCGCCGCCACTGCACTATTTCTCTTCTCATCCTGAAGCAAAGTTCTTAACCTGAAGTAATATTTCTGGGTTAGTGGAGTCTGTAACCTGAAGCATATGTAACCTGAGGTACCACTGTAAGGCTATTTGAGTGGGATTGGGGTTACTTTATTTATGTGAGTTGGCCTTGGGTGGCATGTATTTTCCTTTCCACTGCTCTGAATCTTCCTTTTTGCCTTCAAAAATAATCTTTCTGCAGTGATTTCTTTAAAGGTGGTATCTATATCTACACACACACACACACACACACACACACCTAGGTGAAGGGTATCTTATAATCTGATGTTTTTGCAAGTGGCAATGATCTCCTAAAATTCATGGGTGTCAGATTCTCTCCATAATTTCTGAAATTTGTTAATGTGGGATTCGAAATCAAGTCAGCTTCCTGAGGAGCTGGGCTTAGAAAGGTGCCATCCAAAAATAAAGACCAGTCACAGCAGAGTCATTACCCTGACAAAATATGATACAAGTGCCCTAGGTACTTCATTTGGTATCTGAACCACATGCCAATACAGTGGTCATCCAGTATGAAAATTATATTCAAGAGTATCATATGTGAGGATGTGAGGGCGATTTGGCTGCGACATCTGTCACCCCATTGATCGCCAGGGTTGATTCGGCTGATCTGGCTGGCTAGGCGGGTGTCCCCTTCCTCCCTCACCGCTCCATGTGCGTCCCTCCTGAAGCTGCGCGCTCGGTGGAAGAGGACGACCATCCCAGATAGAAGGAGTGTACCGTTCTTCGGTCATATCTTTTCTTTCCTCTTTATAATAAATGTGATCCTTGACGCATCAAGTATTATGCTATGGAAGATGAACAGACTTTATATTTGGGAACATCCATTTCCTTTATAATTGATATATTACCCATATACAGAGCCATAGCTAGGTGATCTTGCGCCCCTGGAAGAACCGTCCAGATTTCACCCCCTAGCCATGGACAAATTAGCTCTTCTTTCTGCCTCTCCTCCATCCCCCTCCGCCCATTCAATGCCTCACGCACTTCACCTTGAAGTGAATTCTTTTACAGAAAATCCAATATTTAATTTATTATTTCTTAATAAAAGGTTTTTGTGTGCCGTGAAAGACCCTCCAGCACAGCCAGCAGGTAGAGCACCTTCTTGCCCAGTTGATGCCCCTTTTTGACTCCCCTGTACCCAGGAGAGCCCTCCCCCCCCCAGCCAACAGGGAGCGCAGCCAAAAGGCCACTCAAACTTTCAGTTCCCAACTTAGCAGCAAAAGATTTTCCTCCACCTTTGAAAGTGGGTCACTGGCAGCTTCCTACCCTCTCTTGATTCCTCTGAGCAGCCAATGACCTCCCCGCCCCAGTTCGATGGTTCAACAGCAGGGAGGTCTGCACACAGAGCAAAGGGGCACCGAGACCATATAATACTGGTCCTGAAATACCTACATTGGCTCCCAGTACGTTTCCAAGCACAATTCAAAGTGTTGGCTCTCACCTTTGAAGCCCTAAACGGCCTCTGCCCAGTATACCTGAAGGAGCCTCTCCAGCCCCATCGTTCAGCCTGGACACTGAGGTCCAGCTCTGAGGACCTTTTGGCGGTTCCCTCACTGCAAGATGTGAGGTTACAGGGAACCAGGCAGAGGGCCTTCTCGGCTGTGGCGCCCGCTTTGTGGAATGTCCTCCCAGGAGATGTCAAGGAAATAAGCAACTATCTGACTTTTAGAAGACAACTGAAGGCAACCCTGTATCGGGAAATTTTTTATGTCTAATGTTTTACATTTTTTTATGTGCTGTAAGCTGCCCGAAGTGGCTGGGGAATTGCAGCCAGATGGGTGGGTATAAATAATAAAATTATTATTATTGCTATTATTATGTCAAAGGCCTTGCTTTGACCATACAATAGAAGACTGAGAGATGTGACACTAATGTGTAGAATATTTATAATGTTTAAACAACAAGAAAAGTACCTTCCTTTGTCCTCATGACTGAAACTCTGCCATTTTAACCAACTCAGGTAATTAGTACGGCCCCAAAAGGCCAGGTAAGATTTCCATAGGGACTAGATTTGTTATATAAGCCACTGGGTTGGCTATTCTAGCAATGGGTATTGTAATATTTAAAATGGCTCTCCATTACTTGCTCCTTGGTTGGGAACTGTTGTAAAACTGCCGAGTAAACAAAACCTGGCTCTCCTTGGGGAGGTGGTCCCTCTGGGTGGAAACATACATATCTATAAATCACTTCAGCATAGAAGCATGGGAGTATTGTTGTGATGATTTCATGTACCTCATTCAGGTATGTAAAAGATTTGGGGGGCTTGTTTCATTTTGTTTTTGTTTTTTAATGGTGCATAGGCACAAATGAGAACAAGGAACTCAATGTCTTCATAAACCATTAAATCCTCTCCTGTATGTGTGTGCATGTGGGAAATGTTTTGCAAATTCATGCTTTTTTCTCCCTGCAGCATACAGCAAGGATGCACTAAATATTCATCACTGGTAAATTAGACAATTGCAACATATCTCTTTGTTCTGTTAGGAGTTGGAGTGTCACCCATACCATAATTGAGAGTTTCACATCCATGAGGTGTGATTTATCTGTTTCTTCTCCAATCAATATCCACTATTTAGGTAAGGAGAAAGCAACTTCACTTAACTGCATGGTAAACATAATATTTTTCTATTAGGTGATAAAGATGTGTAAATAATCTTCCCCCCTTATTCCTCCAATTAAAAAGTGATTTAAATTAAGATATTTCAGAAGTAGGAATGTTATCTCTGTGCAACTTGAGAAATAACTTGAAAGGTTGCTGGCCCCTTAAAGAAGGAGGTTTGTCTAATAATACTTTGCTTGTCTACATAAGTATTTTTGCATCCTTTTTGTTGTATGGTATGCTAATATTCTCTTAAATTTAGCTTTTAGAATGTGTGGATTAAATTGATCATTGAGAATTCCATTATGAACTGACCGGGTGGATGATTCATGTGTGGATCAGAAATTAGTTATCCAGTGGATTTCACACTGCATGAAAGTCCCACATTTAAATATGTCTATTTTCAGGGATGGGGGAATCATTGTGAAGTGTGTGTTTTGAGATTTGAGAGAAATATATTTTAAATTTTATGTTTCACTTATGTTTTGTGAATGTCTTTTAACCTAAACTAGCTGGGGGAAGCCCCATTTGTACATAGAAAAAGTTTATTTAATAACAATTTTACTTATTTCTAGATTCATTCTATGGAAAAGAAGGTATTGGAAAACCAAACAGTGGTTACAGAATTTATCCTTCTGGGGTTTGGAGATATCCCAGCTGTCCAGGTCTTGCTCTTTCTGATGGTCCTGATAATCTACATTATCACCATGGTTGGAAACATCCTCATTGTCACACTTGTTATGGCTGATCAGCATCTGCACACACCAATGTACTACTTCCTAGGAAATCTGTCATGCTTGGAGACTTGCTACAGCTCAACAATCTTGCCCAGAATGCTGGCCAGTTTTGTGACTGGAAACAGATCAATTTCTTTCAATGGCTGTTTTTTACAGATGTACTTCTTTGGTTCACTAGCTGCAACAGAATGTTTCCTCTTATCTGCCATGTCATATGATCGCTATTTGGCCATATGCAAACCTTTGCACTACACAACCCTTATGAGCAACAGGGATTGCCTCTGTTTAATGATTGGGTCCTGGATAAGTGGCTTTCTAGGAAATACTATATTATTTCCTTTGTTGCAGTTGACATTCTGTGGGGCAAACGAAATAGATCATTTCTTTTGTGACTTCAACCCCTTGCTAAAATTGGCTTGCAGTGATACTCACAATATCATAATTGTTGCTTTCATGATCGCTTGCATTTTCACACTGCCTCCCTTTTTTCTGACGGTGACATCTTATGCTTGCATCATAGCCACTGTCTTGAGAATCCCTTCTTCCGCAGGAAGGAAAAAGGCTTTCTCTACCTGCTCATCCCATCTTATTGTGGTCACCATTTTCTATGGGACCCTGATGATTGTGTACATGCTGCCTGACACTCAGTTGCTGGGAGATTTGAACAAAGTTTTCTCTGCTTTTTACACTGTCTTGACTCCAATGGTCAATCCCCTGATCTATAGCCTGCGAAATAAAGAGGTGAAAGAAGCCTTAAGGAAAATTCAAACAAAAATAATTCAGGCTAGATTTCTAAGATAAAACAGTGTGTATCAATGAATATTTGGTTTCTTCAGAATTGTATCCATTGCTGCTGTAGTGATGTAATAGTTATATTTGCACTGTAGTAGTTCCTAAGGGACACGGGTGGCGCTGTGGGTTAAGTCACAGAGCCTAGGGCTTGCCGATCAGAAGGTTGGCAGTTTGAATCCTCACGACGGGGTGAGTTCCCATTGCTCGGTCCCTTCTCCTGCCAACCTAGCAGTTCGAAAGCACGAAGTGCAAGTAGATAAACAGGTACTGCTCCAGCGGGAAGGTAAACAGTGTTTCCGTGCACTGCTCTGGTTCGCCAGAAGTGGCTTAGTCATGCTGGCCACATGCTGTATGCCAGCTCCCTCGGCCAATAAAGCGAGATGGGCGCCACAACCCCAGAGTCGTCTGTGACTGGACCTAATGGTCAGGGGTCTCTTTACCTTTATCTTTTTAGTTCCTAAGACATCATAAGTTTTCTATCATCTATCTATCTATCTATCTATCTATCTATCATCTATCATCTATCTATCACTATCATCTATCATCTATCTGTCTATCTATCATCTTCACTTCCATTTCACATGTATAGACCATTTCAGATACACACCAGTTCCTCCACATCTAACACCCCATGAAATAGTCATACAAGGAAAGTTATGTACAATGCAGTAGGTCCCTCCTCCTGCCAAATACTCCACAGTGATTATTTGTGCCTGCATAGTGGCTGAAAAATACTTTATTCACTCAATATAGTGGTCTCCAGACATTGCTGAACTCCAGTTCCATAACTAATGCAGAGCCACAGAGCAGAAAGATCCTGGCCAGTCTTGCCCAAATTCATGTTGGGATATGGAGAAAAGTGTGAGCACAGGGCCCTAAAGGCAGGAGTGGGTGAATACGTAAATTTCAGTTTCTCTTGTTTCTCATTTTTTCCACTTTTCAGTTTTCTAGATTTCCACATCAGCTTGCAATTTTATTTTATACTTATAAAGCCCTCGTGAAAGCCCTCACCAGCATTTTTGTGATTATTTCTCCTGAAATATTTTGAAATGCAATTTCCCCAAATAAAATGCAATTCAATGTTATTTTGACTAACTCAATGCATTTTTATGCACACTTCACCCTAGCGTTTTTGTGCTCATTGCTTCACTAAAGAATTACAAAATTTAGAGAAGGAGCAATGTCAAAGGCTGGCTGCAAGCCATTTCACATATTGATTTGGGAAGTGTAAATTCTGTAGGTTCACCTTTAAATGCAAACTTACTCATCCCCTGCCCCCCCCAGCTCTACTTACTGGTCAACACCAACACCTTGGAAATGAACTAACATTCAGGGGTGATTGTTAAAAAGTGGTTATGATACATTCCCCATCTCAGTCAAATTTATTGCACTATTTGAAGTTATAAAACTACATTCCAGGGCAGGCCCATGTACATTGCAGTAGTAGTATAACCAAGGGGTTGTGGGTGAATGAATCACTGAGCTTTACTGCTGGTTATTAATCTGCCACTAATTAGCAAAGATTTCTGCAGTTCTTATGGATCACTAATGGAAAAGCAGAAGAAAAAAGAGTTGACTATATGCACATTTGGTTGTATCCTTGGAGCAATTCTTGAATGGTTCAGACTGTTATTAAACCAGAAAGCAATGAAAGGGGTTGCGGTAGAAGCATCATTCCCCAAGTTGCTGCCAGCACCAATCAATGCTCTTTCTATGTTCCTTGACCCTTTTCACTGCGGATGCTGGAACCATCTATACACAGTTTATTTGAGCCTAAAGTGCAGTTGGCCTGGCACTTATGCAAGGATTCCATTCTGGGGGTACAGATGCAAAGACGAAATCATGCAAAGTCAGGAACCTCCCAGAACCATACCTCTATAAGGTGGAGGGCTCCTTCCATGACCTTCCCAGAGCCCCAGAAGGGCGCAACTCCTACCCTTTTATAAAAGGGGTTGGGGTGAATAGTGAGGGGATGGGAGGCTTGAGGCAAGCTGTGTGGGTGATGAGCTGTGAGGGGATAGGGGAGGGGTGGATGATTTGTAAAGGAAAGGAGATTTAGTCAGGTGTAAAAGTAGCAGGGGTTGGCCAGGTGTGAGGGGACCTGGGTTAGCAAAGGGTTTGGTGGGTAGGTGGGCTTGGTGACCAGAGTGAGCAGGCATTCCCTAGTTATAAAATTAAAGAAGAAGAAAAGAAAGATAGCCTGAATATCTGGTGTCCTTTTTTCTCTCAGTCACATTCTGGCATTATTGAGGAAAATCAAGAGAATTCAATGGGAAAGGTGGCATTGATGATGACCTCAATGAGCTCAGAGAGGTATGGCTTTAAATAGCTACCTCCCTACCTTTACCGGATGGGATTTTCCAGATGACTGATATATGTGATCACTTGCTGCCCAAGCTTTCTAAATGGTTGATACCACAGATTTAGATCTTCTGCAAGCAATGTGTGTGTTGTAGCACTGAGCTATGCACTATAATAGGAGCTAAGGGACTGTGAGAATACTTTTGTGCTATGAAATGACAAAAAATACTCTACCTTGTTGAGTTCATTGATTTGCATGTCAAGGGGTGGGCAGGGGTTAGATGCAGGATCACAAAAACAGGGTCTATTGCAATGTATCTGTATTCATTTAAAATTCTGCATGGAGATTAGACTGTTGCACCTACAAAGGTGCACTTGTGGGGCCCTACTCATGCAATTAGGAATCCTGAAATTTATGCAATTGGGATTCCTTATCATGTGAAGGGACCCCTATGCACATACAGTTGCACATTTGCAGACTCATTGTAGGCGTCCAATTGAAGTCACATAATTCAGTCTCCACCTCCCCAGAATGCTACTGCCTGGTGAGCCAAAATGGGCTACTGACTATAATTTCTTGCAGCAGATGACAGTTGTGAAACAAATGAGAAGGAAATGTTCTTATAATGTAAATAAGACAAATGGGATTGAAAATGGTATATCAAAGTGGGAGGTGGTCATTTAACAACTTTCATAACTTATTCAATTAACTTTTATTGCTGGAAAATGAAAGAAAAGTTTGTTTAATAGAGAACAGGATGTAAACTTTATTAGAAACCCCCAAGGTTCCTTCACAATCCTGTTCCTTAGGGGCACACAGAAGTCTGAGACATGCCTCTGAAATCAGTCTGCCCATCCTATAGGCAGATGATATCTATGAGCAGAAAGTAATGAGAGTAAGAGAGACAGAATATTGTTCACTCTTCAGTATTTTTTAATCAGAAATGTATTGGGAAATGAAAGGAAATTCCCCTGTTTTAGAAAAATTATTTTATATTATTATTTTCTTCTTCATTTGAACAGTTGGGTGTGGAAGAACCACCAGACCCATCCACGTTTCCATCTCCTTCAAGATTTGATTTTGCTTCACTAAAAAATTTCAGCTGGCATTTCCTGCACTGGTGTTTATTTGCGTTCATTATGCTGGTAAGTGAGACACTTTACTACAAAAAAATTAACAAGAGAAAGAACCAAGACCGTTTTACTCTATAGAAAGATCCACTGTATTTTGACTTCAACTTGATCTACAATGCAGTTCTATTTACTGTCTACTCAGAAGTAAGTCCCACCACGTTCTAAGGGACCTACTCCCAAATATGTGTGTATAAGATTAAAATGATAATTAACGCTGCATGAATGCATACGCAATAAGCTTTCTATGTAAGAGTGAGATTTATTAAACTATTGCTATCATGTTGGCTTCTCAGTGATAAAATGTATAAGGATACAATCATGTCTTAAGCACCACCGTATGCCAGTAACTTCAAAGACAGAATCACCATGGTCTTTAAACCTCCCTTGTTGAAATAAATGTGACTGAAAAGCCTTTAATTTTGGGTGGACCATGTTCAGACTTTTTTTTTTTAAAAAAAACTATTTTAAATAACTACTTCCCCAAATTTATTTATTTGGAACAGTTTTCAAAGGGAACACATCTTTTCCATTGAAATACAATGGCACTAAAAAAAAGCCAGATTATGCAACATTAAAAATAACAGTGATTACATTCTGCAATTCATCTTTTCCACCAAAATTCAGTGCTGTATTGTCTGGTTGTTGTTGGGTTTTTGTTTTTTGTTCACTTAGTTTAGATCTCTTGAAGTTATTTTTATCACAATAGCAGAAATGCTATTTTTTCCAGCAATTTTGTGCTAATATGAAAAGAAAGCCCCACTATGCAATAAGTCACTCCATGTGAACAAATTGCACTGTGATCACTGAGGCTACGTAGAGCTATTTAAAACAGCCCTGATGTTGCAAGGATAATGTGCTAATCTTGACAATTGTTCCATGAAATCTTTGGATGTGGCTATTCAGACAAATGTCTTGTTAACATGTGGCTGCCCAAAGCTGCAGTGCTTTTCTGTCAACGCTTTCACAGAAGCCATCTCCAAATGGCTTCTGTCCTGTGTTCCCCAGAGCAGCCTTCCAAAACCTTGTCATTTCAACATGCTGTTGGACAGCAAATCGTATAATCTCTAACCATGCCAATGCTGGCTGGGGCTAATAGGAATTTTGTCTGAAACATCATGAAGGCATCACGTTGACTAAGATTGTGAAACTTTTGCTTTGTGACAATCTGGTGACTACATAGAATACTAACCAAATAAAATGCAATCTCACAGTGCTTTCTTGCTGCTTTTACTGTCAGCAGTAAATATGCAAATACTTTATTACTGCTTCATTGATTGGAATGATTTCTTCCTATGTTATTTTAAGGGACGCAGGTGGCGGTGGCACTGTGGTCTAAACCACAGAGCCTGGGGCTTGCCGATTGGAAGGTATGCAGTTCGAATCCCTGTGACGGCGTGAGCTCCCGTTGCTCAGTCCAAGCTCCTGCCCACCTAGCAATTCAAAAGCACGTCAAGTGCAAGTAGATAAATAGGTACCGCTCCGGTGGGAAGGTAAATGGCATTTCCTTGCGCTGCTCTGGTTCACCAGAAGCAGCTTAGTCATGCTGGCCACATGACCCAGAAGCTGTCTGCGGACAAATGCCCGCTCCCTTGGCCTGGTAGCGAGATGAGCACCACAACCCCAGAGTCGTCCTTGACTGGACCTAATGGTCAGGGGTACCTTTACCTATGTTATTTTAAGCTTTCTTTAACACATTTTGCATTCTTTTCTTCTTCCAGAAGAGTCAAACAAGAGCATGAATGCTACAAGAGAGAATGGATTTGTCCTCTTGGGTTTAATGAATCATCCTGACCTGCAGGTGTTTTTGTTCATTTTCTTTCTATTGGTTTACATAATAATAATGTTGGGGAACATGCTTATTTTCATCATAGTTATAGCAGATACATCACTTCACACACCAATGTATTTCTTTCTGAAGGTCTTGTCTTTCCTGGACATTTGCTACTCTTCGGTGACCCTCCCCCAAATGTTGGTTAATTTCCTATCAGAGAACAAGCGAATTTCCTACACTGGATGTGCCACACAAATGTTCTTCTTGCTTTTCTTAGGGGCATCAGAATGCTTCCTCCTGGCTTTTATGGCCTATGACCGTTATGTGGCCATATGCAAACCACTGAGATACATGATCATCATGAACCAGAAAGTTTGCCTTTCACTGACTGTCCTCTCGTGGTTCATGGGCAACTTGGTGTCTCTGCTTCAGACAGCTTGGGTCTTCACTCTGCCATTCTGTGGATCAAACAAAATTAATTATTTTTTCTGTGATATCCCACCACTCATGAAGCTTTCATGCATTGACACTTCTTTGTATGAAATGCAGCTCTTTACAGCTGCCATCCTAGTTATTTTCACCCCCTTTTCCCTTATCATTGTGTCCTACTCTCTGATTATTTCCAACGTCCTGAAGATGACATCCTCGGAAGGGCGTCAGAAAGCTTTCTCCACCTGCTCTTCTCATGTCTTGGTGGTGACTCTGTACTATGGGAGTGGCAGCTTGATTTATCTAAGGCCCAAATCACTTAATGCTCAGGATAGTGAAAAATACTTGGCTTTAGTGTACACCACCATCACGCCCATGCTGAACCCTATTATCTACGCCCTAAGAAATAAGGAGGTAAATGGTGCCATTAAGAGGATGGTGACCAAGACCAGGAACAGAGAATTATTTTTTCACAGATGATCATTCATTCATCATAATGTTTGGAAGCAATAACGATAAATTAGTATACTTTTGATTGCTGGTACTGTATAATTTCCACAGATTGAGCATGACCAGAATGCATAAAGTGGTGTCTAAAAGAAGCACAAAGGACAATTCCCGCTCCTAGTAAACAGCATGCTGAAATTAGATTTTGTCATCCAGACAGCTAGCTCAGTTGTTCCCCATTTAAATAACAGACCCAAGTAGGGGAGTACTGGATTTTGTTGTTGTTCATGCATAACTTAGTCTTAGCCATTCAAAGCACAGACCCAAACAGCAAATACTTAATTGAATCACAACTAGGTACAGAGTAGATCATGGAAACCTGCCCCTTCAGTTCAGTTTTCCCTTACAAAAAAAGGGGATATATGAGAGGGGGTGGAGATACACAGAAACATGCACAAATTCCTTGAAATTGTAAAAAGATGTAATAAAAATAACCACATTGTATTCTTAGCTGTAATTGCAAAATGATTATAATAGCTGTAAGTATGGAGTTGTATCAGACTAACATAAATCATATTCAATGACTAGTAAGTATGTAGTATAAATTTAAAACAATCCTGATTTACCCCAAAGAATCATTTGAGATGTAGTTTATTATTTTGAGAGTTGTTTGGAGACTGCCTAATACAGTGATGGCCAACGTTTTAGTAACTGAGTGCCCAAACTGCAACCCAAAACTCACTTCTTTATCGCAAAGTGCCAACATGGCAATTTAACCAGTATATCCCATTTTTTTTCTGTTTTTCACTTTTCTTCTTTGTGACTGCTGTTGTAATAAAGAATCCTTCATAAAAGTTATTGCATTACATTCTTCATTAAATTATCTTTCCATTGATATATAATTTTATTGCATAACTCAGTGCTTTTTTTCCTTCTAAAAAAATGTCTCATTTTGACTCAAGAAAATCTCCACCAGGGAAAAATAAATACAGTTCAAATCAGGAAGAATAAATACAGTGAATTTCTTCTCCTGTTAAATTTGCAAAATGTTTAGGGGTATGCGTCCACCTGCGTCCCCACAGAAAAAAAAAAGCACTGGTATTACTCCCAAACAAAGTGGTGTTATGTGCCATCAAACCTTGGAAATACATTTTTTCCAGAAGGTTCCACAATTTTGGCCACTAGTGTACACTGGAGGGCTGTACTAAGAGCCACCCTCTCCCAATTCTTAATATGATATAATAATGATTGTCTGTGTGTGCACATACAAATAAATATAAATAAAGAAATAAACCCAGCCAGGTGGTCGGGGTATTCTTATGTTGTTGTTGTTGTTGTTGTTGTTGTTGTTGTTGTTTGTCATTTCTTCAGCTGTCATTTGATCACAGCATCCACGGAATGAATTTTTCTGTTGGCTTCTACAGGAAAGCTCAGCGAACATGTAAACCCAGCAGTCCCTTCTTAGGTTGCCATCTGTATATGCTTACTGACCTGGGAGTTAAGCCCTGCTGAACTCAAGGTGGCTTACTCCCGAGTAGGAAAAACAGACTGGCAGGAGGCCCTGGAGCATCAAAAGTCAACGCCTGCTCAGCCCTTCTCTCGCTCCCTCGCCAGGCCCTGGTACCGCAGGCTTTGGACGGTGCGTGCGAGCCCTCCTCTCCTCCTCCCCCCCCCACAACTGGCATGGAAGCTATGGCCCTGCTGGCGCATGTGCTGGCACACGTGCCCACAGAGAGGGCACTCAGAGCGTGCCATAGGTGCCATAGGTCCGCCACCACTGCTCTTTGAAATGCCCTCTAACATTTTGCAGAGGGAAATTGGGATGCACCTCTTTTAGGACTGCACTCCCCATGCAAGTCACATGACCTACATGAGAGCAACGTGCATCCTTCAGGGCAGGGAGGAGCCTTCCTCACCTAGAGGGGCTGTCCATAAAGTAGTTAATCATGGGTGGTGGAGAATCATGTGAGGAACCTGACAGGAGAAAAATGAAGTCTCATATACAGCATTATATGTTCCCCAAAGGAAGCCAGCAGGGATAAGGAGAAGGCATGCCCTGCTGCCACTGGCTCTTTAAGTTGTGAAATGCTTCCATAACTATGAAGTACTTTATGGACTATCAGTGCTGGATCCCTGTTCAAAGGAGGGTAGAGTTCCTGTATCTTTCATAGCCATGCAAAATTGTTGCTAGATTAAGATAAGGTCTACTTGCTATTAGAGGCTCAGTATTGCTGTCTTGGGATGTGGGTGGCGCTATGGGTTAAACCACAGAGCCAAGGACTTGCCGATCAGAAGGTCGGCAGTTCGAATCCCCGCGACGGGGTGAGCTCCCGTTGCTCGTTCCCTGCTCCTGCCAACCTAGCAGTTCGAAAGCAAGTCAAAGTGCAAGTAGATAAATAGGTACCATTCCGGCGGGTAGGTAAACGGCGTTTCCGTGTGCTGCTCTGGTTCACCAGAAGCGGCTTAGTCATGCTGGCCACATCACCCAGAAAAACTGTCTGTATACAAACGTCAGCTCCCTCAGCCAATAAAGCGATATGAGCGCCGCAACCCCAGAGTCAGTCACAACTGGACCTAATGGTTGGGGGGTCCCTTTACCTTTTTATTGCTGTCTTATTTTGCATCTGTTCACCTAACTACTCTTTCAGTGCTAATATTTATCAGCACACCTAATCACAAATCAGCTACTGTACATTGCTATGAGATCATTTGCAGATGAGGAACAGGCACCCCTTCAGATGTGACTTCAACTGCCCTCAGCACAAGGCAGCATGGCCATTGGCCAAGGCCGATATGTGTCAAAGTCCAATATGTGGTGAGCCACAGGTTCCCCATCCCTGTGATAACTCTATTAACTTTACAGTGCGATCCATGTTTACTCAGAGATAAGACCAATTGTGCTGAAGGGGACTTACACACTGTGCATCCAGTGGAAGCGGGGCTACTACTCATTTGTAAGTGAAGACAATACAGTCCCAAGTGAGAGAAAAAGAGAGAGCCAACCCCATTCTATTAAAACCTAAAAACACACAATAAGATAATCTAAATTATTTGTCCTATATCTCCTTTCATACCATTGGAACCAACTCCTAGGGGCTGAGGGGCTTCTGCCCCCACAATAAAAGATTTCAGGTGGCCAGGCCCCCACAAAGCTGATAGGCATTCCCATTCAAATGGTGTGTGTGCACTGTGTCATGTGATCAAGTATGTGGGGCAGGGCTTACCTGGGCCCCCACAATATCTTCATCAAGTTGGCACCCCTGTTTCATACTTAATTCAGCACCTGATAATACAGTAAGGGTGTATGATACCCTTCACAATCAAGAAATTCCTCTCCTACCCAGAACCATACCTCTATAAGGTGGAGGCCTCCTTCCATGACCTTCCCAGAGCCCAGGAAGGGAACAATTTCTACCCTTTTATAAAAGGAGTTGGGTGAATGGTGAGGGGAGGTGAGGCTTGGGGCAAGCTGTGTGGGTGATGAGCTGTGAGGGGATAGGGGAGGGGTGGATGATTTGTAAAGAAAGAACATTTAGTCAGGTGTAAAAGTAGCAGGGGTTGGGCAGGTATGGAGGGTCAAATGGTTTGGTGGCTAGGTGGGGTTGGTGACCAGAGTGAGTAGGCATTCCCTAGTTTTAAAATAAAAGAAGAAGAAAAGCAAGATAGCCTGAATATCTGGTGTCCTTTTTTCTCTCAGTCATATTCTGGCATTATTGAGGAAAATCAAGAAAATTCAGTGGGAAAGGTGGCATTGATGATGACCCCAACGAGCTCAGAGAGGTATGGCTTTAAATAGCTACCTCCCTACCTTTTTAGTGGATGAGATATCAGATGATTGATATATGTGATCACTTGCTGCCCAAGCTTTCTAAATGGTTGATACCACAGATTTAGATCTTCTGCAAGTAGCACTGAACTATGCTCAGTTGGACTTAATGCACTATAATAGGAGCTAAGGGACTGTGAGAATACTTTTGTGCTATGAAATGACAAAAAATACTCTACCTTGTTGAGTTCATTGATTTGCATGTCAAGGGGTGGGCAGGGGTTAGAAGCAGGATCACAAAAACAGGGTCTACTTCAATGTATCTGTATTCATTTAAAATTCTGCATGGAGATTAGACTGTTGCACCTACAAAGGTACACTTGTGGGGCCCTACTCATGCAATTAGGAATCCTGAAATTTATGCAATTAGGATTCCTTATCATGTGAAGGGACCCCTATGCACATACAGTTGCACATTTGCAGACTCATTGTAGGCATCCAATTGAAGTCACATAATTCAGTCTCCACCTCCCCAGAATGATACTGCCTGGTGAGCCAAAATGGGCTACTGACCATAGTTCCTTACAGCAGATGACCGTAGTGAAACAAATGAGAAGGAAATGATCTTATAATGTAAATAAGACAAATGGGATTGAAAATGGTATTTCAAAGTCGGAGGCGGTCATTGAACAACTTTCATAACTTATTCAATTAACTTTTATTGCTGGAAAATGAAAGAAAAGTTTAATAGAGAACAGGATGTAAACCTTATTAGAAACCCCCAAGGTTCATTCACAATCCTGTTCCTTAGGGGTACACAAAAGTCTGAGACATGCCTCTGAAATCAGTCTGCCCATCCTATAGGCAGATGATATCGATGAGCAGAAAGTAATGAGAGTAAGAGAGACGGAATATTGTTCACTCTTCAGTATTTTTTAATCAGAAATGTATTGGGAAATGAAAGGAAATTCCCCTGTTTTAGAAAAATTATTTTATATTATTATTTTCTTCTTCATTTGAACAGTTGGGTGTGGAAGAACCACCAGACCCATCCACGTTTCCATCTCTTTCAAGATTTTATTTTGCTTCATTAAGAAATTTCAGCTGGCATTTCCTGCACTGGTGTTTATTTGCGTTCATTATGCTGGTAAGTGAGACACTTTACTACAAAAAAATTAACAAGAGAAAGAACCAAGACCGTTTTACTCTATAGAAAGATCCACTGTATTTTGACTTCAACTTGATCTACAATGCAGTTCTATTTACTGTCTACTCAGAAGTAAGTCCCACCATGTTCAAAGGGACCTACTCAAGTATGTGTGTATAAGATTAAAATGATAATTAACGCTGCATGAATGCATACGCAATAAGCTTTCTATGTAAGAGTGAGATTTATTAAACTATTGCTATCATGTTGGCTTCTCAGTGATAAAATGTATAAGGATACAATCATGTCTTAAGCACCACCGTATGCCAGTAACTTCAAAGACAGAATCACCATGGTCTTTAAACCTCCCTTGTTGAAATAAATGTGACTGAAAAGCCTTTAATTTTGGGGGGACCATGTTCATACTTTTTTTAAAAAAACCTATTTTAAATAACTACTTCCCCAAATTTATTTATTTGGAACGGTTTTCAAAGGGAACACATCTTTTCCATTGAAATACAATGGCACTAAAAAAAAAAAAGCCAGATTATGCAACATTAAAAATAACAGTGATTACATTCTGCAATTCATCTTTTCCACCAAAATTCAGTGCTGTATTGTCTGGTTGTTGTTGGGTTTTTGTTTTTTGTTCACTTAATTTAGATCTCTTGAAGTTATTTTTATCACAATAGCAGAAATGCTATTTTTTCCAGCAATTTTGTGCTAATATGAAAAGAAAGCCCCACAATGCAATAAGTCACTCCATGTGAACAAATTGCACTGTGATCACTGAGGCTACGTAGAGCTATTTAAAACAGCCCTGATGTTGCAAGGATAATGTGCTAATCTTGACAATTGTTCCATGAAATCTTTGGATGTGGCTTTTCAGAGAAATGACTTGTTAACATGTGGCTGCCCAAAGCTCCAGTGCTTTTCTGTCATCTCTTTCACAGTAGCCATCTCCAAATGGCTTCTGTCTTGTGTTCTCCAGAGCAGCCTTCCCAAACCTTGTCATTTCAACATGCTGTTGGACAGCAAATCTTATAATCCCTAACCATGTCAATGCTGGCTGGGGCTAATAGGAATTTTGTCTGAAACATCATGAAGGCATCACGTTGACTAAGATTGTGAAACTTTTGCTTTGTGACAGTCTGATGACTACATACAATACTAACTAAATAAAATGCAATCTTACAGTGCTTTCTTGCTGCTTTTACTGTCAGCAGTAAATATGCAAATACTTTATTACTGCTTCATTGATTGGAATGATTTCTTCCTATGTTATTTTAAGGGACGCAGGTGGCGGTGGCACTGTGGTCTAAACCACAGAGCCTGGGGCTTGCCGATTGGAAGGTCGGCAGTTCGAATCCCCGCGACGGGGTGAGCTCCCGTTGCTCGGTCCAAGCTCCTGCCCACCTAGTAATTCAAAAGCACGTCAAGTGCAAGTAGATAAATAGGTACCGCTCCGGTGGGAAGGTAAATGGCATTTCCTTGCGCTGCTCTGGTTCACCAGAAGCAGCTTAGTCATGCTGGCCACATGACCCAGAAGCTGTCTGCGGACAAATGGAGCGAGATGAGCACCACAACCCCAGAGTCGTCTTTGATTGGACCTAATGATCAGGGGTACCTTTACCTATGTTATTTTAAGCTTTCTTTAATACATTTTGCATTCTTTTCTTCTTCCAGAAGAGTCAAACAAGAGCATGAATGCTACAAGAGAGAATGGATTTGTCCTCTTGGGTTTAATGAATCATCCTGACCTGCAGCTGTTTTTGTTCATTATCTTTCTATTGGTTTACATAATAATAATAATGTTGGGGAACATGCTTATTTTCATCATAGTCATAGCAGATCAATCACTTCACACACCAATGTATTTCTTTCTGAAGGTCTTGTCTTTCCTGGACATTTGCTACTCTTCGGTGACCCTCCCCCAAATGCTAGTTAATTTCCTATCAGAGAACAAGCGAATTTCCTACACTGGATGTGCCACACAAATGTTCTTCTTGCTTTTCTTAGGGGCATCAGAATGCTTCCTCCTGGCTTTTATGGCCTATGACCGTTATGTGGCCATATGCAAACCACTGAGATACATGATCATCATGAACCAGAAAGTTTGCCTTTCACTGACTGTCCTCTCATGGTTCATGGGCAACTTGGTGTCTCTGCTTCAGACTGCTTGGGTTTTCACTCTGCCATTCTGTGGATCAAACAAAATTAATTATTTTTTCTGTGATATCCCACCACTCATGAAGCTTTCATGCATTGACACTTCTTTGTATGAAATGCAGCTCTTTACAGCTGCCATCCTAGTTATCTTCACCCCCTTTTCCCTTATCATTGTGTCCTACTCTCTGATTATTTCCAACGTTCTGAAGATGACATCCTCGGAAGGGCGTCAGAAAGCTTTCTCCACCTGCTCTTCTCATGTCTTGGTGGTGACCCTGTACTATGGGAGTGGCAGCTTGATTTATCTAAGGCCCAAATCACTTAATACTCAGGATAGTGACAAATACTTGGCTTTAGTGTACACCGCCATCACGCCCATGCTGAACCCTATTATCTACGCCCTAAGGAATAAGGAGGTAAATGGTGCCATTAAGAGGATGGTGACCAAGACCAAGAACAGAGAATTATTTTTTCACAGATGATCCTTCATTCATCATAATGTTTGGAAGCACTAAAGATAAATTAGTATACTTTCGATTGCCGGTACGATATAATTTCCACAGATTGAGCATGACCAGAATGCATAAAGTGGTGTCTAAAAGAAGCACAAAAGACAGTTCCCGCTCCTAGTAAACAGCATGCTGAAATTAGATTTTTTCATCCAGACAGCTAGCTCAATTGTTCCCCATTTAAAGAACAGACCCAAGTAGGAGAGTACTGAATTTTGTTGTTGTTCATGCATAACTTAGTCTTAGCCATTCAAAGCACAGACAGACCCAAACAGCAAATACTAATTTGAGTCACAACTAGGTGCAGAGTAGATCATGGAAACCCGCCCCTTCTGTTCAGTTTCCCTTACAAAAAAAGGGAATATATGAGAGGGGGTGGAGATACACAGAAACATGGACAAATTCCTTGAAATTGTAAAAAGATGTAATAAAAATAACCACATTGTATTCTTAGCTGTAATTTCAAAACGATTAAAATAGCTGTAAGCATGGAGTTGTATCAGACTAACATAAATTATATTCAATGACTAGTAAGTATGTAGTATAAATTTAAAACAATCCTGATTTACCCCAAAGAATCATTTGAGATGTAGTTTATTATTTTGAGAGTTGTTTGGAGACTGCCTACTACAGTGATGGCCAACCTTTTAGTGACTGAGTGCCCAAACTGCAACCCAAAACTCACTTATTTATCGTAAAGTGCCAGCATGGCAATTTAACCAGTATATCCCATTTTTTTTCCTGTTTTTCACCTTTCTTCTTTGTGAATGCTGTTGTAATAAATAATCCTTCATAAAAGTTATTGCATTACATTCTTCATTAAATTATCTTTCCATTGATATATAATTTTATTGTATAACTCAGTGCTTTTTTTCCTTCTAAAAAAATGTCTCATTTTGACTCAAGAAAATCTCCACCAGGGAAAAATAAATACAGTTCAAATCAGGAAGAATAAATACAGTGAATTTCTTCTCCTGTTAAATTTACAAAATGTTTAGGGGTATGCGTCCCCCTGCGTCCCCACAGGGGAAAAATAACACTGGTATTACTCCCAAACAAAGTGGTGTTATGTGCCATCAAACCTTGGAAATACATTTTTTCCTGAAGGTTCCACAATTTTGGCCACTATTGTACACTGGAGGGCTGTACTAAGAGCCACCCTCTTCCAATTCTTAATATGATATAATAATGATTGTCTGTGTGTGCACATACAAATAAATAGAAATAAAGAAATAAACCCAGCCAGGTGGTTGGGGTATTATGTTGTTGTTGTTGTTGTTGTTGTTGTTGTTGTTGTTGTTGTTGTTTGTCATTTCCTCAGCTGTCATTTGATCACAGCATCCACGGAATGATTTTTTCTGTTGGCTTCTGCAGGAAAGCTCAGCGAACATGTAAACCCAGCAGCCCCTTCTTAGGTTGCCATCTTTATATGCTTACTGACCTGGGAGTTAAGCCCTGCTGAACTCAAGGTGGCTTACTCCTGAGTAGGAAAAACAGACTGGCAGGAGGTCCTGGAGCATAAAAAGTCAACGCCTGCTCAGCCCCTCGCTCCCTCGCCAGGCCCTGGTACCGCAGGCTTTGGACAGTGCGTGCGAGCCCTCCTCTCCTCCTCCTCCCCCACAACTGGCATGGAAGCTATGGCCCTGTTGGCGCACGTGCTGGCGCACGTGCCCACAGAGAGGGCACTCAGAGCGTGCCATAGGTGCCATAGGTCCGCCACCACTGCTCTTTGACATGCCCTCTAACATTTTGCAGAGGGAAAATTGGGATGCACCTCTTTTGGGGCTGCACTCCCTATGCAAGTCACATGACCTACATGAGAGCAACGTGCATCCTTCAGGGCAGGGAGGAGCCTTCCTCACCTAGAGGGGCTGTCCATAAAGTAGTTGATCATGGGTGGTGGAGAATCATGTGGGGAACATGACAGGAGAAAAATGAAGTGTCATATACAGCATTATATGTTCCCCAAAGAAAGCCAGCAGGGAGGAGGAGAAGGCATGCCCTGCTGCCAGTGACTCTTTAAGTTGTGAAATGCTTCCATAACTATGAAGTACTTTATGGACTATCAGTGCTGGATCCCTGTTCAAAGGAGGGTAGAGTTCCTGTATAGTTCATAGCCATGCAAAATTGTTGCTAGATTAAGATAAGGTCTACTTGCTATTAGAGGCTCAGTATTGCTGTCTTGGGACGCGGGTGGCGCTATGGGTTAAACCACAGGGCCAAGGACTTGCCGATCAGAAGGTCGGCAGTTCAAATCCCCGCGACGGGGTAAGCTCCCGTTGCTCGTTCCCTGCTCCTGCCAACCTAGCAGTTCGAAAGCATGTCAAAGTGCAAGTAGATAAATAGGTACCATTCCGGTGGGTAGGTAAACGGCGTTTTCGTGTGCTGCTCTGGTTCACCAGAAGCGGCTTAGTCATGCTGGCCACATCACCCAGAAAAACTGTCTGTAGACAAATGTCAGCTCCCTCGGCCAGTAAAGCGATATGAGAGCCGCAACCCCAGAGTCAGTCACGACTGGACCTAATGGTCGGGGGGTCCCTTTACCTTTTTATTGCTGTCTTATTTTGCATCTGTTCACCTAACTACTCTTTCAGTGCTCATATTTATCAGCACACCTAATCACAAATCAGCTACTGTACATTGCTATGAGATCATTTGCAGATGAGGAACAGGCACCCCTTCAGATGTGACTTCAACTGCCCTCAGCACAAGGCCGCATGGCCATTGGTCAAGGCCAATATGTGTCAAAGTCCAATATGTGGTGAGCCACAGGTTCCCCATCCCTGTGATAATTCTATTAACATTACAGTCCGATCCATGTTTACTCAGAGATAAGACCAATTGTGCTGAAGGGGACTTACACACTGTGCATCCAGTGGAAGCGGGGCTACTACTCATTTGTAAGTGAAGACAATACAGTCTGAAGTGAGAGGAAAAGAGAGAGCCAACCCCATTCTACTAAAACCTGAAAATATGCAATAAGAAAATCTAAATTATTTGTCCGCTTGTACTTCTCGTTTCATACCATTTGAGTCAACTCCTAGGGGCTATGGGGGCTTCTGCCCCCACAATAAAAGATTTGAGGCAGCCAGGCCCCACAAAGCTTATAGGCATTGCCATTCAAATGGTGTGCGCGCACTGTGTCATATGATCAAGCATGTGGGGCAGGGCTTACCTGGACCCCCACAATATCTTCATCAAGTTGGCACCCCTGTTTCATACTTAATTCAGCACCTGATAATACAGTAAGGGTGTATGATACCCTTCACAATCAAAAAATTCCTCTACTACCCAGAACCATACCTCTATAAGGTGGAGGGCTCCTTCCATGACCTTCCCAGAGCCCAGGAAGGGCACAATTCCTACCCTTTTATAAAAGGAGTTGGGTGAATGGTGAGGGGAGGGGAGGCTTGGGGCAAGCTGTGTGGGTGATGACCTGTGAGGGGAGAGGGGAGGGGTGGATGATTTGTAAAGGAAAGGAGATTTAGTCAGGTGTAAAAGCAGCAGGGGTTGGCCAGGTATGGAGGGATGTGGGTTGTCAAAGGGTTTGGTGGGTAGGTGGGGTTGGTGACCAGAGTGAGTAGGCATTCCCTAGTTTTAAAATAAAAGAAGAAGAAAAGCAAGATAGCCTGAATATCTGGTGTCCTTTTTTCTCTCAGTCATATTCTGGCATTATTGAGGAAAATCAAGAGAATTCAATGGGAAAGGTGGCGTTGATGATGACCTCAATGAGCTCAGAGAGGTATGGCTTGAAATAGCTACCTCCCTACCTTTTTAGTGGATGAGATATCAGATGACTGATATATGTGATCACTTGCTGCCCAAGCTTTCTAAATGGTTGATACCACAGATTTAGATCTTCTGCAAGCAATGTGTGTGTTGTAGCACTGAGCTATGCACTATAATAGGAGCTAAGGTACTGTGAGAATACTTTTGTGCTATGAAATGACAAAAAATACTCTACCTTGTTGAGTTCATTGATTTGCATGTCAAGGGGTGGGCAGGGGTTAGAAGCAGGATCACAAAAACAGGATCTACTGCAATGTATCTGTATTCATTTAAAATTCTGCATGGAGATTAGACTGTTGCACCTACAAAGGTACACTTGTGGGACCCTACTTATGCAATTAGGAATCCTGAAATTTATGCAATTGGGATTCCTTATCATGTGAAGGGACCCCTATGCACATACAGTTGCACATTTGCAGACTCATTGTAGGCATCCAATTGAAGTCACATAATTCAGTCTCCGCCTCCCCAGAATGATACTCCCTGGTGAGCCAAAATGGGCTACTGACCATAGTTTCTTACAGCAGATGACCGTTGTGAAACAAATGAGAAGGAAATGGTCTTATAATGTAAATAAGACAAATGGAATTGAAAATGATATTTCAAAGTGGGAGGAAGTCATTGAACAACTTTTATAACTTATTCAATTAACTTTTATTGCTGGAAAAGGAAACAAAAGTTTGTTCAATAGAGAACAGGATTTGAACTTTATTAGAAACCCCCAAGGTTCCTGCACAATCCTGTTCCTTAGGGGTACACAAAAGTCTGAGACATGCCTCTGAAATCAGTCTGCACATCCTATAGACAGATGATATCTATGAGCAGAAAGTAATGAGAGTAAGAGAGACGGAATATTGTTCACTCTTCAGTATTTTTTAATCAGAAATGTATTGGGAAATGAAAGGAAATTCCCCTGTTTTAGAAAAAATATTTTATATTATTATATTCTTCTTCATTAGAACAGTTGGGTGTGGAAGAACCACCAGACCCATCCACGTTTCCATCTCTTTCAAGATTTTATTTTGCTTCATTAAGAAATTTCAGCTGGCATTTCCTGCACTGGTGTTTATTTGCGTTCATTATGCTGGTAAGTGAGACTCTTTACTACAAAAAAATTAACAAGAGAAAGAACCAAGACTGTTTTACTCTATAGAAAGATCCACTATATTTTGACTTCAACTTGATCTACAATGCAGTTCTATTTACTGTCTGCTCAGAAGTAAGTCCCACCACGTTCAAAGGGACCTACTCCCAAATATGTGTGTATAACTTTAAAAGGTTTCTACAATAATTAATGCTGCATGAATGCATACACAATAACCTTTCTAAGTAAAAGTGAGATTTAATCATCTATTGCTATCATGTTCGCTTCTCAGTGATAAAATGTATATGGAAACAAACATGTCTTAAGCACCACCGTATGCCAGTAACTTCAAAGACAGAATCACCATGGTCTTTAAACCTCCCTTGTTGAAATAAGTGTGACTGAAAAGCCTTTAATTTGGGGTTGACCATGTTCATACTTTTTTAAAAATAATAATAATATATTTTTTAAAATAACTACTTCCCCCAGTTTTTTTAATTAGGAACAGTTTTCAGAGGGAACACTGATCTTTTCCATTGAAATACAATGGCACTAAAAAAAATATATCACTTCAGCCGGATTATGCAACATTAAAAATAACAGTGATTACATTCTGCAATTCATCTTTTCCACCAAAATTTAGTGCTGTATTGTCTGGTTGTTGTTGGGTTTTTGTTTTGTTTTTTGTTCACTTAATTTAGATCTCTTGAAGTTATAGCAGAATGTAGCACAATAGCAGAAATGCTATTTTTTTCCAGCAGTTTTGTGCTAACATGAAAAGAATGTCCCACTATGCAATAAGTCACTCCATGTGAACAAATTGCACTGTGATCTCTGAGGCTATGTAGAGCTATTTAAAACAGCCCTGATGCTGCAAGGATAATGTGCTAATCTTGACAATTGTTCCATGAAATCTTTGGATGTGGCTATTCAGAGAAATGACTTGTTAACATGTGGCTGCCCAAAGCTCCAGTGCTTTTCTGTCATCTCTTTCACTGAAGCCATCTCCAAATGGCTTCTGTCCTGTGTTCTCCAGAGCAGCCTTCCCAAACCTTGTCATTTCCACATGCTGTTGGACATCAAATCTTATAATCTCTAACCATGTCAATGCTGGCTGGGGCTAATAGGAATTTTGTCTGAAACATCATGAAGGCATCACGTTGACTAAGATTGTGAAACTTTTGCTTTGTGACAGTCTGATGACTACATACAGTACTAACTAAATAAAATGCAATCTCACAGTGCTTTCTTGCTGCTTTTACAGTAAATATGCAAATACTTTATTACTGCTTCATTGATTGGAATGATTTCTTCCTATGTTATTTTAAGGGACGCAGGTGGCACTGTGGTCTAAAACACAGAGCCTAAGGCTTGCCGATCAGAAGATCAGCAGTTCGAATCCCTGCGATGGGGTGAGCTCCCGTTGCTCGGTCTCAGCTCCTGCCCACGCAGCAGTTCAAAAGCACATCAAGTTCAGCTAGATAAATAGATACTGCTCCAGTGGGAAGGTATACAGTGTTTCCGTGCACTGGTCTGGTTTGACAGAAGCAGCTTAGTCATGCTGGCCACATAACCCAGAAGCTGTCTCCAGCCAAACGCCGGCTCTTTCGGCCTATAGAGCGAGATGAGAGCCGCAACCCCAGAGTCTTACATTTACATTTACCTATGTTATTTTAAGCTTCCTTTAACACATTTTGCATTCTTTTCTTCTTCCAGAAGAGTCAAACAAGAGCAATGAATGCTACAAGAGAGAATGGATTTGTCCTCTTGGGTTTAATGAATCATCCTGACCTGCAGGTGTTTTTGTTCATTTTCTTTCTATTGATTTACATAATAATAGTGTTGGGGAACATGCTTATTTTCATCATGGTCATAGCAGATCCATCACTTCACACACCAATGTATTTCTTTCTGAAGGTCTTGTCTTTCCTGGACATTTGCTGCTCTTCGGTGACCCTCCCCCAAATGCTGGTTAATTTCCTATCAGAGAATAAGAACATTTCCTACACTGGATGTGCCACACAAATGTTCTTCTTGCTTTTTTTAGCGTCATCAGAATGCTTCCTCCTGGCTGTTATGGCCTATGACCGTTATGTGGCCATATGCAAACCACTGAGATACATGATCATCATGAACCAGAAAGTTTGCCTTTCACTGACTGTCCTCTCATGGTTCATGGGCAACTTGGTGTCTCTGCTTCAGACAGCTTGGGTTTTCACTCTGCCATTCTGTGGATCAAACAAAATTAATTATTTTTTCTGTGATATCCCACCACTCCTCAAGCTTTCATGCATTGACACTTCTTTGTATGAAGTGCAGCTCTTTACAGCTGCCGTCCTAGTTATTTTCACCCCCTTTTCCCTTATCATTGTGTCCTACTCTCTGATTATTTCCAACGTCCTGAAGATGACATCCTCGGAAGGGCGCCAGAAAGCTTTCTCCACCTGCTCTTCTCATGTCTTGGTGGTGACCCTGTACTATGGGAGTGGCAGCTTGATTTATCTAAGGCCCAAATCACTTAAAACTCAGGATAGTGACAAATACTTGGCTTTAGTGTACACCGCCATCACGCCCATGCTGAACCCTGTTATCTACGCCCTAAGGAATAAGGAGGTAAATGGTGCCATTAAGAGGATGGTGACCAAGACCAGGAACAGAGAATTATTTTTTCACAGATGATCATTCATTCATCATAATGTTTGGAAGCAATAAAAATAAATTAGTATACTTTTGATTGCCGGTACTATATAATTTCCACAGATTGAGCATGACCAGAATGTATAAAGTGGTGTCTAAAAGAAGCACAAAAGACAGTTCCCACTCCTAGTAAACAGCATGCTGAAATTAGATTTTGTCATACAGACAGCTAGCTCAATTGTAACCCATTCAAAGAACAGAAGAAAAGAGAGTTTGGATTTGATATCCCGCTTTATCACTACCTGAAGGAGTCTCAAAGCGGCTAACATTCTCCTTTCCCTTCCTCCCCCACAACAAACACTCTGTGAGGTGAGTGAGGATGAGATATTTCAGAGAAGTATGACTAGCCCAAGGTCATCCAGTAGCTGCATGTGGAGGAGCGGAGACGTGAACCATGTTCCCCAGATTACAAGTCTACCGCACTTAACCACTACACCACACTGGAGAGTATTGGATTTTGTTGTTGTTGTTCATGCATAACTCAGTCTTAGCCATTAAAAGCACAGACCCAAACAGCAAATACTTAATTGAATCACAACTAGGTACAGAGTACATCATGGAAACCTGCCCCTTCTGTTCAGTTTTTCCTTACAAAAAGGGGGATGTATGGGAGGGGGTGGAGATACACAGAAACAGGCACAAATTCCTTGAAATTGTAAAAAGATGTAACAAAAATAACCACAATACAATGAAAATAGCTTTAAGCATGGAGTTGTATCAGACTAATATAAATCATATTCAATGACTAGTAAGTATGCAGTATAAATTTAAAGCAATCCTGATTTACCCCAAATAATCATTTGAGATGTAGTTTATTAAGAGTTTTGAGAGTTGTTAGGAGACTGCCTACTGCAGTAATGGCAAACCTTTTAGAGACTGAGTGCCCAAACTGCAACCCAAAACTCACTTATTTATCGCAAAGTGCCAACATGGCAATTTAACCAGTATATCCCATCCCCCCCCCCTATTTTTCACTTTTCTTCTTTGTGACTGCTGTTGTAATAAATAATCCTTCATAAAAGTTATTGCATTACATTCTTCATTAAATTATCTTTCCATTTATATATAATTTTATGGTATAACTCAGTGCTTTTTTTTCCTTCTAAAGTCTCATTTTGATTCAAGAAAATCACCACCGGGGAAAAATAAATACAGTTCAAATCAGGAAGAATAAATACAGTGAATTTCTTCTCCCATTAAATTTACAAAATGTTTAGCGGTATGTGTCCCTGTGCATCCCCACAGTAAAAAACGGACTGGTATTACTCCCAGACAAAGTGGTGTTATGAGCCATCAAACCACTGAAATACGTTTTTTCCAGAAGGTTCCACAATTTTGGGAACTAGTGTACACTGGAGGGCTGTACTAAAAGCCACCCTCTCCCAGTTCTTAATATGATATAATAATGATTGTCTGTGTGTGCACATACAAATAAATATAAATAAAGAAATAAACCCAGCCATATAATAATAATATGTTGTTGTTGTTGTTGTTGTTGTTGTTTGCTATTTCTTCAGCTGTCATTTGATCACAGCCTCCACGGAATGAATTTCTCTGTTGGCTTCTGCAGGAAAGCCCAGTGAACATGTAAACCCAACAGCCCCTTCTTAGGTTGCCCTCTTTATATGCTTACTGACCTGGGAGTTAAGCCCTGCTGAGCACCAGGTGGCTTACTCCTGAGTAGGAAAAACAGACTGGCGGGAGGCCCTGGCAAATCAAAAGTCAACACCTGCTCAGCCCCTCGCTCGCTCGCCAGGCCCAGGTACTGCAGGCTTTGGACGGCACTTGCAAGCCCTCCTCACCTCCTCCTCCCCCGCTACTGGCACGGAAGTTACTGTTAGAATTCCTGCTCCATGATTGCAGTCAGTGAGGTCTGCATGGGATTAATGTCTATCACATGATGACTGTGTATGTTTTGACTCCACAGAGTGGGAAGTCATGGAGACAGGATGTTTGTGTTACTGTGTTCCGTGAAGTGGGACTATTGTCCTTTGTTCTTTTTCTCTTTGCTGTCTGATGCTAGAGAGAGCCATGTTGCAGCGCTCCATGTGTGTTTATAAGTAAATAAAGTAGATTAGCCCAAATACTGAGTTGCTGAGGTCTGTCACACAAAGTGCGCAAACTCTGCAGATCTCTAAGTGTGCTGGTGTCGGTTGGAAGCAGTTGCTGTGATCTTCAGGATGAAGAAAGCTTATGAAGCTCCCGAACGATCAACCAGGAGGGAGGGAACATGCCAGTTGGGCATGTGTCAATGCCAGAGTCCTACTCGAGTGTAGTCTGAACTCCTTACTGTTACGGCCCTGCTGGGGTGACAGCACAAGTGCCCACAGAGAGGGCACTCAGAGCGTGCCCTAGGTGCCATAGGTCTGCCACCACTGCCCTATGACATGCCCTCTAACATCTTGCAGAGGGAAATTGGGATGCACGTCTTTTGGGGGTTCATTCCCCATGCAAGTCACATGATTTACATGAGAGCAATGTGCATCCTTCAGGGCAGGGAGGAGCCTTGCTCACCTAGAGGGGCTGTCCATAAAGTAGCTGATCATGGGTGGTGGAGAATCGTGTGGGGAACATGACAGGACAAAAATGAAGTCTCATATACAGCATTATATGTTCCCCAAAGGAAGCCAGCAGGGAGAAGGAGAAGGCATGCCCTGCTGCCAGTGGCTATTTAGGTTGTGAAATGCTTCCATAACCATGAAGTACTTTATGGACTATCAGTGCTGGATCCCTGCCAGGCTAACACACCCTGCTCAGCTTCCATACTTCTGCCAGTCACCTTGGAGATGGGAGCCATGCCAAGGCAGGGCATTTCCTGCTTGCTAGAAGACACTGGCAGGTCAGGAAAAGGTTGGCAGGGAGTGGCAGGTAATGCTGAGTGGAACCTCCCCATGAATCAGTGGCATAGTGGGGGGGGGGGCTGTGACTCCGGGCACATTTTTTCAGGGGGTGTGACCAGGTGCCCCTTCAACAGGCTCCCTTAGAGCCTGGCACTTGTGCCAACTCCAGAGGGCCCAAGGGGCCTGGGCAACTCCAAAATGTTGTTCTGGGTGCCTGGCACCCTCCCATCACTGCCATCATTCACTGCCATAGTGACATGCTGCTTACTGCTGCCCAGTCTTCATTCCCTCGCTGCCAGCTGCCGCCTTACCTCTGGCGCTCTGCCACTGTGGCCCCAGACCAGTGGTATATTACCCTGGTATATACCACCATGGTATGTTAAAAAAAAGAAAGCAGCATTAAAGAGAGAAAGAAACAGAAGCCTAGCAGAGAGCTTATATTTGATGGTGCACTAGGTAAAGAGTCATCTGGAAGAGCATTGTTAGCTGTCCTCTGTGTTTTTTAAGCTAAAGAGTTATGACAAGTATGGCAATTTAAATACAAGTATGCTCCTTTAGAAAATATATCATTTAACAAACCACAAAACATAGCAGGCTTATGCAATCTGCATGCATTTCTGCAGTGCAAAAGGACATTTTCCACACCATTACACGGAGTAACATGTTTATTCATTTACATAATTAGATCATTATTACTTTTGTTATATAAAAAATAGACTAGCTGTAGTGAAATGTAGGTTACAGGTTACTTCACCCTGGTAGGGTTGCCATATTTTGAAGAGCAAAAAGGAAGACACATTTGCTGACTTCTACTTTTAACTATGGATCGCTATGATGATTCTACCCATGGAAAAGAGGACATGTCCTGGGGAAAAAGGACATATGGTAGCCTTTTGTGACAGTTATGTCAAAAACAGTTTCTATGGTGCTATACAGTATGAGCTGCAACTGACTGCTTCCAAAACTGTTTCTGTCTGTTGTCTAAAGGAACTGCCTGGATATTTCTTTTTTCTAACAGCCAGGACTGTATCAATATCTGTTCCTCAACTGACATTAGGAAATCTCCATTTTGTTCGTAATACATCTTTGTAGTCTATGAGAAGATTTTCTGCCCAAGAATTCTCTTCATGGCTTCCTTCACTTCATGGTTCCTCAGAGTGTAGATAATGGGGTTTAGCATGGGTGTGAGGACTGCATAAAGTAGAGACAGGACTTTTTTGACTTCTGGGGAATAGTTGGAGTTGGGTCTCAGATAGACAATGCTCCCACTTCCATAGAACAATGTCACCACAATGAGATGAGACGAGCAAGTAGAGAAGGCTTTGTGTCTGCCCTCTGCTGAAGATATTCTGAGGATGGTGGTAATGATGCGTAGGTAGGAGATCAGGATGAGTACAAAAGGAAACATGAGGAACAAGAGCGTAGAGGCAACGGCTTGCATTTCAAATAAGTAAGTATCAGCACAAACTAACTTCAGAACTGGTGGCGCATCACAGAAAAAGTGATTGACCTCTTTGGGTCCACAAAAGGGGAGACTAAAGATCCAAGCTGCCTGCAATAGTGATACGGGAATGCCAATGACCCACACCCCACCCACCAACTTGTGGCAGAAATTCCTGTTCATGACAGTGGCATAGTGCAAGGGGTTACAGATAGCAACATAGCGGTCATAGGACATGGCAGCTAAAATGAAACACTCAGCACATCCAAAATAGAAGAAGCCAGACATTTGAATGGCACAGCCGACGTAAGAAATACTTTTATGCTTCAGCAGAAGGTTGACTAGCATTTTAGGGATTGTGTCTAAAGTGAAACAGATCTCAATGAAGGACAAGTTCCTCAGGAAGAAGTACATTGGAGATTGAAGAGCTGGGTCTATCATGACAATCACAATGATGAGGACGTTCCCAGTCACTGTCACAATGTACATCATCAAGACTAGGGGAAACAAAAGCAGCTCTATATTTGGCATGGTTGAAAAACCTACGAGAATAAATTCCATCACACTTGTTTGGTTTTTCCACTTCATTTCTTCAAGATTATTGGAATGGATTTATACTGAAGGTAAAGCAACAAACAAAGAGATTAACAGCTATTTAATACATTTTTCACTGGCTCTATTAAATTGATTTACAGTGCAACCCCAACCCCGCGATCTGTTTTACTGGGGTGGATTAGGATAATGTGGAGGTGACCAGATAATAACTTTTTAATGTCCCACTTCACTCAGTCAAATCTTTTTTCACATATTCATAATACAAACTTCAAACTTCATCCTTAGGCTTTAATTTACATCATGTTGCTTGAGTGTTTTACATCTGCTTGTCATAATTTAAAGTTACAAATAAAAGTTTATTCTAAAGCCTAACATTTATATAGCAGTAGCAGGGAGCTAGCTTTTCCAAAAATGCTTACTATTCTCCATGTCATTTGTTATACCGCTTCTTTTAGCTTTTCATTTTTGTCAAGACTGAATTTCATTGAACATTTCTATTTAAAATAAAGAAGATAAATACCTTTAAGTTGATTTTTATACTAGGCAAATAGTTCAAAAAACAAATCAATTTCTATTAATCTTTTAGTGTATTTTTGGTTTCTATGGAAGCCGCCCAGAGTGGCTGGGGAAATCCAGCCAGATGGGCGGGGTACAAATAAATTATTATTATTATTATTATCATTATTATCATTATTATCATTATTATCATTATTATCATTATTATTATCGTTAAATGCATTTACTTTTGTACAATAAAATGTCTTAACTGAAAGGACTGAAAAGATATATACCCTCCTCTAAAAAGACAGTTTGCAAAGTACATGTCCCAAGTCATGGCCATATTTTATGTGGTTGCAGCCAAGGAAGTGGTGATACTGCAAATCTATCTGCCACTCCATTAGCCTGGATCTAGCAGCACTCATTTCATCCGGGTGCTGCAGAGTGAGAGATGAGACAGAGAGGCTTCCATCATCATCTTCTCTAGGACCAACTAAAATATTGCTTAAATTAATAGTTTAACTTATTGCAAAGAAGGGTAGTGTTCCTGTATCTTTCATAGCCATGCAAAATTGTTGCTAGATTAAAATAAGGTCTACTTGCTATTAGAGGCTCAGTATTGCTGTCTTATTTTGCATCTGGTCACCCTAACTACTCTTTCAGTGTTAATATTCTTCAGCACACCTAATCACAAATCAGCTACTGTACATTGCTATGAGATCATTTGCAGATGAGGAACAGGCACCCCTTCAGGTGTGACTTCAACTGCCCTCAGCACAAGGCCGCATGGCCATTGGCCAAGGTCGATATGTGTCAAAGTCCAATATGTGGTAAGCCACAGGCTCCCCATCCCTGTGATAACTCGATTGTGCTGAAGGGGACTTACACACTGTGCATCCAGTGGAAACAGGGCTGCTACTCATTTGTAAGTGAAGACAATACAGTCCCAAGTGAGAGAAAAAGAGAGAGCCAACCCCATTCTACTAAAACCTGAAAATATGCAATAAGAAAATCTAAATTATTTGTCCGCTTGTACTTCTCGTTTCATACCATTTGAGTCAACTCCTAGGGGCTATGGGGGTTCTGCCCCCACAATAAAAGATTTGAGTCAGCCAGGCCCCACAAAGCTTATAGGCATTCCCATTCAAATGGTGTGTGTGCACTGTGTCATATGATCAAGTATGTGGGGCAGGGCTTACCTGGGCCCCCACAATATCTTCTTCAAGTTGGCACCCCTGTTTCATACTTAATTCAGCACCTGATAATACAGTAAGGGTGTATGATACCCTTCACAATCAAGAAATTCCTCACCTACCTCTTAAATGTGAAAGAAAGTTCTGCGTTAGCAAAAGAGGAGCTGCTTGGTCACCTCAGTCACTGTGATTGTCTGGAGCATAATTTCCAAGCCATTCTTCACTTGAGAATATAAAGGCAACACTGTTAAAAAGTCCTTGCAGGCCTTGATTTACATTATTTTTAGAGTTGTAAGTCTTGTTCATTATTTTTGAATTTCCATAGTTCTGTTAAACTACTAGTGAATGGGATAATTAATCCCTTACTGATATATAAGCTTTGGAAATTATTTCTTATGGTAGCTATACTTTGCGTTTCTAAGCAGGAGTTAAGAATGGAGGCTGCCCTCACCTTGATTTTTAATTAGAAACATGCTATATATTTTTAAAGGAGCAGAATGCTGTATCACCTTAGTCCCCAAAGGCAAATGTATCATTTGGGGATACATTTGTTTCCTAGTAGAATAAACAGAACTACAACGGGTTTCTACTAGTTCCAAATCTATATTACCTCATTTCTTCATTCACACTATTAGAGATCAGAAAAGGGATGCCTCTTGGGGGAAGGGGCAGAATTTGAAACAATGTGTTTGATGACGCAAGCACCTTTGAACAAATTGTTTTGAGCAATATTGAAGTGGTCACAATTTGAGGCTGACACTTTTGGACTGTCAGTAATAATAATTTCTCATAGGGGGAGAAAATAGCAAAATTTGCATAAAATTTGCATATTGTTATTAATATGTATAGATGCAAATTAATGCATTGTCAGTAAAATGTAAATAGAAACATGACATCTCATCATATTGGGGAGGACGCTAGGTGATGTGTGCGCCTGCTCAGTCTGCTATCCTGGTGCTTCTGATTAGCAACTTCAAGCTCTCTCTTGTTATGGTTCATCATAATTTTTATACTTGACAGTTCAAATCCAGAACTGCCCTCTTGACAGCTCTTCAAGATACAATGTGTGGTGGGGAGGGTATGAAACCGAACGGGTACATGTCCACCCTGAACCTACCTCTGAGGGTGCTGTAGAGCAGGGATCAGCCAGCAATGAAAGAATGCATTGAGCATTATATAACATTATTTTTCATAACATAACATATTTACAGATCAATGTAGATCCTGCCTTGGTCAAAGCCCAGATCATTACGAATCAATCTGATTCAGTTTTAGCTTCGGATGAATCCTGTAGGGAACATATACTAGAACCTTTCACTCTTGCCTGCAAGTGATCCCTACCATACATGCAGTCTCTTGACTTCAGTTTGCTTGGAGATCAAAGTCCTGTCATATATATATATATATATATATATATATATATATATATATATATATATATATGAATTTATATACCGCCCTATACCCAGAGGTCTTTTTTATATTTAATATGTAAGGCACTCCATTAAAAAAGAAAGTAAAAGAAGAAACAAGGTATTCAGTCTTAAACTGCATGTATTTAAGCCAAGGCACTTTATGTATGCAGGCTTGTGGAGAGCTGCCTCAATCCCGAAGCTTGGGGTGCGCCGAGCAGTGTGCCCCGGGCTTCAGGCAGATATCCACAAGCCTGGGGAGACCGGGGCCACTTCCCACCGGGCTCCCTAGGCTTGCAGATAGCAGCCTGTTCTGGGAGCTGGGGTCGGGGGAAGCTTGGGCTTCCCCCGCCCCAGCCCCGTGCCTGGGGGGGGGGGGGAATAAAAAAAATTCTTTATTCCCCCCCCCCAAAAAAAAACTAGGTGTGCCCTGTGGGCCGGTGCGCTCTGTGGGGAGAAAAATACAGTGTTTTTTTACCTCCCTTCAAGATTTGTACTCTTTAGCCAAGTTTATATTTTGAAAACTTAACTTCATTTTCCTGCTCCTTATCCCCAAGGAACATATATATTAACAAGGTGAGAACTCCACAAAGAATTTACTTTCCCTTGATTATACTACAGAAGATATTGTCTGTGCTATTCAGCTTTAAAGGTTCATTTTAAGTCATATATGTTTCTCTGCAGAAAGGTTTTATTTCAGATTGTGTGACGAATAGTAGATCATATTAATTTCCTAACCATCATGTATTCAGTTATTTTGTGACTTTTAGTTGCTGTTACTAAAGGTATTGTCTTTGTCCATGGAGTTTTCTTGGCAGGGATACTAGAGTGGCTTGCCAGTTCCTCCTCCAGGTGGATCACGTTTGGTCAAAACTCTCCACTATGACCTGTTGATCTTGGGTGCCCTGCTCAGCATAGTTCATAGCTTCTCTGAGTTATTCAAGCCCCTTCGCCACGGCAAGGCAGTGATCCATGAAGGGGAGTGATCCTGCGGGAGGCAGTAGAAGACAGAAGTGCCTGGTGTGCTCTGGTCCATGGGGTCACGAGGAGTCGGACACGACTAAACGACTAAACAACAAAGGGTATTGTGCTATTTTTACCTTTGGTTTCTTTTTAATGGGACAACATTTCCCTTTTTCTTTGTCAGAATTTTCGTGTGAATTTTTTTATATGTACCCAGATATTTAAAAGACTAGGGGTATTGTTGGCGCCTTATATGTGACTGTGGCTATTAAATTCTGCAAAGGGGATCAGCATTTTAGGAAACAGACAGTGGCGGGAATGGATCTTACAAAAATGGCAGGTAAATCCTATAGGTGCCTTTGCATGGTCAAATTACATTTTTACTTTCATCATATGTACAAGTAGACAATGTCTAAAAGGAGCAGGTATCTATTTGGCTAAGTTCTCATAATGGGCAAAAAAAGGGGGGATTAATTAAATTGAATAACAGCAGTATAACTACAGATTTCAGTGAAGGACTTTTAAAACTGATGACCTTGAAATAATTTAGCAGTAGTAGTAGTACCCCACCCATATGACTGGGCTGCCCCAACCACTCTGGGCAGCTTTCAGCATATCCAAATATAATAAAAGAGTAAGTGTTTAAAACTTTCCTATATAGGACTGCCTTCAGATGTCTTCTAAAAGTTGTATAGTTACTTATCTCCTTGACATCTGATGGGAGGGCGTTCCACAGGGGCGGTGCTATTACCAAGAAGGTTCAATGGGATGCACTCCTAGGTAATTGTTGTATAGCATTATAACCTGAATGTGTGTCCAATTTTCTATGCACAGAACTAGATGCCAGGTGGAAGATGTCTAAAAAAATAAGGGCCTCTGATTATGATCACAGAATCTTGGGAGTGGGGAGACGTAGTACTTGAGGTATTGCAGTCCTGAGCCATAGGTTTTGTGGCCCATTTCTCTCCTTCGTTCCCATTTGAAACTGTGATCTATTAAAAAAAACAAAACTGTTCAGTACCCATAGATGGATAAAGTATAGAGCTGACATACATGAGCTTGTAGTGTGATGAGCAAAGATGACAGCCAGGACTGTTAGAAGCCATGAGAAATAGCTGAGAAATATAGGAACCAGAGGCAGTGAAAAAGAAGCAGAGACTTCAGCCAGTCAGACCAAAAGCTCTCAAGAAATACATGTTGTGTGATATCAACTTGGTTAGGTGTGTTGCATTGGAAATAGCATTTCCTGTCATCACAGTTACTTTTATCATTGCAGATGGTATCTGATGAGAAAGATGTGGAGACAGAATTGGACATCAGTGAATGAATTCATTCTTCTTGGCTTCACTACTCACCCCACATTGCAGCAAGTCCTCTTGGTGGTCTGCTCAGCTGTAACTCTGGCTACCATGTTTGGGAACAGCCTCATCATCTACTTGGTGTGGGTTGACTCACGCCTTCATACAGCCATGTACTTTTTCATTGGTAACCTCTCTTTTCTGGACATGCTCTTCACAATCATTACTGTCCCTCAGATGCTTGTCCACCTGGCCTCTGGAATAAATATCATTACCTTCAGTAGATGCATGGCCCAGCTCAACCTGACTCTGTCTTGTGGGATGACTGAGTGCTTCATCCTGGCTCTCATGGCATATGATCGCTACGTGGCCATATGTCAACCACTGCAGTACCCAATCATCATGAGGATGCAAGTGTGTATCCAGATGGCAGGAGCCTGTTGGTTAGGTGGCTTCTTCAATGCTGCAGCGCTGACAGTTGTCACTATAAATTTCCCCTTCTGTGGGCCCAACCAGATCAACCATTTCTTTTGTGAGGAGCCTGCTGTGTTGCAGCTGGCTTGCATGGACACCCATATAGTAAAAGTCCTCATCTTTGCCCTGAGTGTCATTGTGCTCATTTTCCCTTTCACTTTTATAGTGATCTCTTACATCCACATTGCCAGGGTGGTGCTCAGCATGCACTCAGCAAGGGGATGGCAACGAGCTTTCTCCACCTGTGCTACCCACCTCACTGTTGTCACATTGTTCTACAGCACCATTGACTTCACCTACTTGCAGCCCCAGTCCAGCCGTGTGGCTGACCAGGAAAAGAGAGCCTCAGTTTTCTATGCTCTGGTCTCCCCCATGCTGAACCCTATCATTTATAGTCTGAGAAATAAGGACGTTAAAGGAGCTTTGGCCAAAGCAATGGGGAAAGTCAGCTGAGTCTCTTCCATATTACAACTTGGAAGGGAGATTATGCATTCAGTGTACAAGCCCCCTTAATCCAAACACTCCTGGAATTTATTCCATTTGATCATCTCCCGGGAAACCACAAAATCTTTAAAGGGTATCTACTATGCTCACTTCTTCAAACTCTGTTTTAATCTGCAGATCTATACTACATACTTATTATAGTGATTATTAGTCACCCTCTCCTTTGTCACCCAATAACTGCCAGTCTCTACAGAATGCAGGTCAGGGACGCTGGGTGCTGAGCACTGCACGAATTGGAAACTCTCCAGAGTCATCTCAATGAGCAGGTGGATCCCACTTCTTCAAAAAATTATTAAAGTTTGGACTAAAAAACAGGTGTGTTCTGGAAAGAAGGTGATTAAAAAAAACCCTGCTAAATAAATCATCACTGGGTGCCAAGGCTTTGATCTGAAAGGGTCTTTCATCGTTGTGCTTCAATTTAAGTGGGGTGAGCGGCTGTTTCTTTTTCTACATTTCTACATTTGCTACTTCATGATTTGGTGAACTTCACTAAGAAAGAATCAGTTATCTAAACAGAATGCAGGAGAAACTGTAAAACTAGAGAATTTGATGCTTGGCCGTGCGGTCCTCTGTGGAGAGCCCCAATTAGAACTGGCAAAAACAAGATCAGATATGTATGCAGTACGGGTTGAGAAAATGACACAGGCTGTGGCGCAGGAGAAAAAGAAACGGCCTCCCCTCACAGGGGGCTGAAGACACTCAATGGATTATAATTGGGGAATATTTCACAAACAAAACTGTGTTTGCTTGCATGGATTATTGTTATATATGATTTAATGTGAAAGTGAGGGTGACTATTTGATCTTTGCGAGCTTCCTCTAGGGCCTGGGGCGAGAGCAAGCTTGAATTCTAGAGGAACCAAATAATTACTGATTGTGAAATATACCCTACGGCATTGCTTTTCTATGGAAGACTCATATTTGGAACATCAGCCTGTTGCGTGGCAAGACCCTCAAGCCAACCTCCCATTAACATAAATAAATTCACACAGACACAGAATTTTTGTTTAAGGTCATTGGGCAATTTTTTTGGCCACAACTTTATTGATTACAGGAAATGAGAGCGGTATTGGCTTAGGCATTGGCAAAAGACAATATCTGCCTCCTGCCCCCTTTGCAGGAAGTCTGTAAGGGTAAACCACCCAAAGGGAGACTGCTTCGGAGGAACCCACCTGCATCTCCCCTGGTGTTCCCAGAGGCCTGCCATGGCCTTAGCCCCTCAAGTGGACTTCAGACAAGATCCAGGCCCTGGATTCCTTTAAGAGGATACCCTTGAGCCATGGAGGGTCAGGCGATGGCCGACCTCCCCTCCTCCACTCAACAATAAGCCAATGCCTAACCACCAAACCTTACAAAGTTGTGACAATCGCTAAGAGACAATTGCTAAGACGTAGGCAAAAACCAAGTGGCCCATGCCAATTCGCCAAATGGAAAAATTCCTATCCTGTCCCCAACCCAAGACGGGCAACCAACCAAAGTCCAAAGCAAGGCCAAAGGACACTTAAATTAAAGGGAGGGTGGGTGTTCAGCAGCATGAAGCAGATGCTTGGCACACGTCACACTGCTGCTTTTATACATTCCCCCATGATCACCTCTTCAAATTGATTAGGCAATAGCCCTGGGTGATCATGGTGCCACCCTGGCATGAGGGTGATGGCTCTACCCACACCGGGGGGGGGGGGCAGGTTTAATAATAATAATAATAATAATAATAATAATAATAATAATAATTTATTTATACCCCGCCCATCTGGCTGGGTTTTCCCAGCCACTCTGGCCGGCTTCCAACTGAATATTAAAAACAATACAGCATTAGACATTAAAAACTTCCCTAAAGAGGGCTGCCTTCAGTTGTCTTTTAAAAGTAAAATAGTTGTTTATTGCCTTGACATCTGCTGGGAGGGCTGTCCACGGGGCAGGCGCCACTACCGAGAAGGGCCTATGCCTGGTTCCCTGTAACCTTACTTCTTGCAATGAGGGAACCGCCAGAAGGCCCTCGGCGCTGTGGCCTGCCTACAACCAGGGTCAACTATTAAGATGATCCCACTTTAAAAAACTGAAAATTGCTGTGCCATAAATCTTATTAAATGAAGGAAAGCTGGAAGAGAGCCCAGAGCCCTTGAAGATAAGACTGTGGAATGAAAGGGGGGCCACTGGAGGGGACTGCACTGAAAATCAATTGACGGATAACAACACAAAATAAAATGCCCCTTACATATGGGTTTGTTAAACACGATAGAAAGTCATACACCAGTGATTGTGAGGATAGGACAATGGGTTAAGATCAGAATTATGAAACTGGGGAAAAACAACAGGGAAGGAAGCAGGAACAAGTGAAAGAAACTTTCTCCCAACAGCCAGAACATGGGAAGCCCCCTTAAAAAATTAATTTGGAATGTATAATTGGCTTTATTGTTTGTATTATGATGTGGCAAGATTTGATTTGTTATTAATTGGAATGTTATTAATTGAAGATTAATAAAATTTATTTTATATAAAATTAGTCACTCTCTCCTTGGTAACTCTGCAAACTTTAGATCTGGCTGGGAAATTATGGGTGATTTGGATCTGTAACATAATTCTCAGCACTTCACTAATCTACAGTTTGCACAATATTTCAGGAAAGTCAAGATCAAGGCAGTGTGTTTATTTACTCGCTCACCCACAGTGCAATCCAACAATCTTCCCCTTTATATTGATGGCTACTGGGTACTTAGGATACTTTGTTGTCCCCTGTCAGCAGAGTGACATTGTTCTGATTGAACTACAACTCCCATCCACTCCCACCAGCAACGCCTCTGTGGGAAAAGGCAACACATGAATAATTAGAAAGACAGAGTCAGAGTTTACAGTTGAAAGTTGCAGTGATTTGAACCCAATATAAAGCAGCAAGTTGGGAGAAGACAGAGGCAAGAGCAATGCCTGATGTCTGTTTGAATCCAAGGCTGTGGCTATGGGAGAAACAACACCCTTTTGGAGTGGTGATGCTGTGAATCCATCTGTCATAGGCTCAGAACGTGTGTGTGTGTGTGTGTGTGTAAATAAACCATATATCATAAAAACACCACATTCTCCACCCTGCCTCATTCCTGAAGGAAACATGAACCCTGGGTGTGTCCCTGGAATCCCTGGAATCTTGCACCACACATTGCTTATATCAAGTCCAATTTTGGGTGAAAGATTTCTTCCTGTATTGCAAGGGGTTGGACTACATGAGCCTTGTGCTTCCTTCCATCTATACAATTCTATGATTCTATTATATCAACATCATGCTTTCCAATGGGTTCAGAAGTTAACATTCAATTGCCAGTCATTGTGTGGACTCATTAAGAGTTGTGCATGCATATGTAAATCAGTCCCCAACCTCCCAAAGGCAAGAGCAGATAGAGCTTATATTTGATTTTGAACTTGCATCAGTTAAATATCTGATTACCATTGTACATATTTTAATGCTGCTATATAAATTTTTACAAATGGTTCTTTAGCTTTCCGTAGGGACGTTTTTCCTTACTGCTTTAGCCAAGGCTCCTTTGACTTCCTTGTTCCTTAAACTATAGATGATAGGATTAAGCATTGGAGTGACCACAGCATATACGAAAGCCAACATCTTGTCTTGGTTGGGTGAAGTGTTTGTTCTGGGATTCATATAAGCAAATGCAGCTGTTCCATAGCAGAAGGTGACGACAGTTAGGTGAGAGGAACATGTGGAAAAACTTCCTGGTTGAGCGCCATCGATCATGGCGGCCCCCTGCTGAGCACCGGAGGGGGAAGCTCCGAAAAAAACAGGGTTCTACCGCTACGGCGACGCGGGGGACCCTTGGAAACGTGGACGGAGGAGGTCTACGTCCGTGGGACTCGGTGGGCACCAACAGCGCTCTCCCAAAACGTCTCCGGGGCTCAGTAAGAGCTCCGGAGCGTGGCGGGGGTTGAAGCGGTGCTGAGAGTCAATCGCTTCTTTTTCGGAGTGACGTCGCGCAGCTGTGATCGGAGCAGCGCTCAACTTTTCCCTGTGCAATCGGGACTAAAAAGAAGGATCCGTGAGTAGGAAAAATACAAATATTTTAAAGGATCTGATGAAATTAAGCAAGAATTGAGAAGTAATTGGACTTAAATCGGACTTAAATTAACAACGTAATATGACACCGAAGCGGAAAGGTTTAAACAGGGAGCCAGCCTTCCGCCTGTAAACATTGGAAAGCAAAGACGTGAGGACTAAAAACCCTATAAAATAAAGTTCGAAAGGGTTGAAATCTGAAGTCTTTGGAGAGAAATCCCCCCCCCTCGGGAAGCAGGGAAAGAGGGGGGGGAGTTTAAAAAACTTTTTTTTTTATTGCCTGCATTGAAAGAAGTTTACTATAAAGCTCACTGCCTGGACTCCTGGTCCTGATCTGTCAAATTTGAAAGTTAAGCCATATGGACTGTGGAAGTGCTCAAAAGGACTTTTTATAAGGACTGGAGTAATGGATATGGAGTTGTGAGTTGTGGATATTGAGAGGGAACATTACTGATACAAGTTTGCTGTGAAAGGAGAGTGGGAGACATATTATCCCTTCAGCTGCAACATCTGCTAGGTCCCCCTGGTGGTTACTGGAATTGTTACAGAGCTACAAAATAACTGAGAAAAACTTCCACTGTTTATTTTGGAGTAGATAACAAGTTTCAGCTGCAGAATAACCTTGAAACAGTCGGCTTATGGCAGAGGAAAGAGGGAAAGTACAGCAATTCCAAGACAAAACAACAAGATCTGGCAAATCTTTTCACACGGGAAGGAGGGGATCCTTCCCAGAACCTACAGGAAGTGCCTCTGTTACACCTAAAGTTAAAGTAATGTCGGGAGCAGAAGACCTTATTACGGCAGGATTTGCAAGGATACAGGGATCCTTAGACAAACTGACAGAAGAACTGGCAGACACTAAAAGACAAGTTACGGAATTAAAAAGCCAGGTTACTGAAACAAATAAAGGAGTAACAGAGGCCTTCCAAAAAATAGAACAAAATTCTGCAAATATAAAGCAAAATACAGCTTCAATTAAGGAATTACTGGAAGTATCGGCCGAGACAAGAAAAATTGCTGAGGAGGCAAAGGAAGTTGCAGTTGCCACTGAGGAGAAATTACCACCGATGAACAGACAACTAGAGGAATATAGAGCAAAATTTTCTATGCTGGACCTGAAAGAGAGACAAACGAATTTGAGAATTAGAAATATACCAGAAATTGAAGAAGGAAACCTGCGGGACCTTCTTACACAAGAATTTGAGAAATTTTGGAACTTGGAATCCGAGAAAGAGGAATTCAAGATCTTGAGTGCCTTTCGATTGGGAAGAACAAGCAAAAGGATCAAAATTAGAGACTGTTTGATTACGTTTCGAACCAAAGAAGAAAGAGACAAGGTTCTTGGACTACATTTTCAAAAACCCTTGGTAATTAATCAATCTAAAGCTGAGATCTTTAAAGATATTCCAAAATTTCTTTTGGACCTGAGGTCAAACTACAAGGATCTGGTTACCCAACTAAGAAAAAACAACATCATCTTCAGGTGGGAATTCCCGGAAGGAATTTCTTTCAGTATCAAGGGAAGAAAGATAAAGATAAAATCAGTGGAGGATAAGAATATATTCCTAGAAACCTACGAGGAGGACCTACAGAAGGGAACTTTAAAAGTAACAGACCCATCGGAATCATCAGAGGAAGGGAGTGAAGGCGTGACAGGAGCAAAACCAAAGAGGACTCGGAAGAAAAAGACACCACCGGATTCGACAGATAAGGATAAGACATTGGGAGCAACTGGAGGAACATAATAGAATAAATTCACCATGTCTCTGCAAATTTTAAGTTGGAACTGCAATGGTCTTAACTCGATTCGACGGAGAAAATCGATCTTTCATATTTTAAAAAAGGAACAATTGGACTTAATTTGCTTACAAGAAACACATGTGACAAGGCTCCATAGGAAAATTTTAATTAATAAAAGATTGGGCCAAGAATTTATCTCATCTGATAAAGTAAAAAAAAGAGGGGTTGTAATATATGCTAAAGAGAGCCTCTCACCAAAGTTTATGTTCAAAGATGAACAAGGGAGATATTTGGCAATTGAAATCCAATACTATGGACAAAAATATCTGATAGTAGGTGTGTACGCACCTAATGATGGAAAATCCGAGTTTTTCAAGAAGTTGCATGAGACATTGATGGATTATTTGGAATACAATGTGATGTTGATGGGTGACATGAATGGAGTAGTTTCAACAAATATGGACAAGGCACAACGACAGGTAGTCACCAAAGATGGGAGACTTCCAAAAACCTTTTTTGAATTGACTGATAACCTGGATTTGGTGGACATTTGGAGAACTAAAAACCCTCTAGGAAAAGAGGGTACTTTCTTCTCTGAAGCCAAAATGACCTGGACAAGAATCGACCAGATATGGATCACGAGAGGACTGGCACCGAAGACAAAAAAAGCGGTAATCTGCCCAAAGACTTGTTCCGACCATAATGCTGTTAAGATGGTAATGAACTTAATACCAACTGGTTCCTTTAGATGGAGGATGAATGACGCTCTGTTTAGAGACGAGGAAATAACTAAGAAGGCCCAGAAAACCCTGAAGGACTATTTTGAGATAAATTTAAACACTACGGTGGAGAAAAGAACGGTATGGGACGCAAGTAAAGCTGTTATGAGGGGGTTTCTGATTCAACAGAATACGGTCAAGAAGAGACTACAAAAGGAAAAAAGAGAAAAGATCCTTGAGAAAATCAATGAGGGAGAAAAGAGACTAAGAGTAAAACCAAAATCACAGGAAATTTTAAGAGAAATTAAGTTATATCAAGTTGAATATATGCAAATGATTAATCAAGAAATTGAATGGAAAATAAGGCAAATGAGACAACGGACATTTGAGTCAGCAAACAAATGTGGAAAGTTATTGGCATGGCAAATAAAGAAGAGACAAAAACAGAACACGATAACAAATTTGGAAGTGGAAGGAAGAAATATACAGAACCCAGTGGAAATAAGGACTGCCTTTCAAAAATACTTCAAACAGCTTTACTTTCAGCAACCCCAGAATGAAGCAGATATAGAGGAATTTTTGAAAGAGAATGGGCTATCGAAAATATCTCAAGAAAGCAGATTGAATCTGAGTGATAGGATAACAGATCAAGAAATTCAGAGTGCCATTCAGAATATGCAACTAGGCAAGTCCCCAGGACCGGACGGACTGACTGCTAAATACTACAAAGTATTGAAGGACTGGTTAATTCAGCCGTTGAAAGATGTCTGTAATGAAATACTTCAGGGGAAAAAAGCACCAGAAACGTGGAAGGAAGCTTTTGTCACGCTTATACCGAAGATAGAGACTGAAAAACATCAACTTAAAAACTACCGCCCAATATCGCTATTGAATGTGGATTACAAAATCTTTGCAGACATTTTGGCTAGAAGATTTAAGAAAGTATTAATAAAGGAGATTCATAAAGATCAAGCAGGTTTTCTCCCAGGAAGACATCTATCTGACAATGTGAGGAATATAATTGATATATTGGAATTTTTGGAGGAAAAAATAAATACAAAAGCAGTTTTGATATTTGTGGATGCGGAGAAGGCCTTCGACAATATTTCTTGGAGCTTTTTGAAGAAGAATCTCCAAGGTATGGGAGTAGGCCAAGAATTTGAGAATGGTATAAGTGCAATCTATTCTGAACAAAAAGCTAAATTAATTGTAAATAATGTAATAACTGAGGAGTTCAGAATAGAGAAAGGTACAAGACAAGGGTGCCCAATTTCCCCTTTACTTTTTATATCAGTCCTGGAGGTGCTGCTGAATATGATTAGAAAGGACCAACTGATCAGAGGGATACAGGTCGGATCTAAACAATATAAATTAAGAGCATTTGCAGACGATTTAGTTTTGACACTGCAGGAGCCAGAATCCAGTGTAAAAAGAGTCTTAGAATTGATTCAAGAGTTTGGTCGATTGGCAGGGTTTAAATTAAACAAAGTTAAAACCAAGGTTTTGACAAAGAACTTAACAGAAATTGAGAAAGAAAGGTTTCAGAATGAGACAGGATTGACAGTAGTGAAAAAAGTGAAATATTTGGGAATTATCATGTCTGCTAAAAATGGGAACTTATATAAAGATAACTATGATAAATGTTGGTCGGAGATAAAGAAAGATCTAGAAATATGGTCTAATTTGAAACTCTCGTTAATGGGTCGTATTGCCGCGATAAAGATGAATGTACTGCCAAGAATGTTGTTTCTATTCCAGACATTGCAAATTATAGACAAAACTGACTGTTTCAGGAAGTGGCAAAAGGATATATCTAGATTTGTCTGGCAGGGCAAAAAGCCAAGGATAAAATTTAAAATATTAACTGATGTTAAGGAAAGAGGGGGCTTTGCCCTGCCAGATTTGAAACTTTATTATGAAGCAGCAGCTTTTTGCTGGCTAAAAGAATGGCTACTTCTTGAAAACACTGACATGTTGGACTTAGAAGGATTTAATAATGCTTTTGGTTGGCATGCATACTTATGGTATGACAAGGTTAAAGTGCATAAAATGTTTAAAATTCACATTGTCAGAAATGCATTGTTTAAAGTTTGGATGAGGTATAAAGACTTGCTTGAAAATAAGACTCCAAGGTGGTTGTCCCCAATGGAAGCAAAAGCACTAAAAAAACTTAATATGGAGGCCAATTGGCCAAAATATTGGGAGATTTTAGAGCAAGATGGTGATCGAGTGAAATTACAGAGTTACGATAAATTAAAAAGTAAAGTTCGAGATTGGCTTCATTATCACCAAATAATGGAGGCTTTCAAAATGGATAGAAAAATTGGTTTCCAGGTGGAAAAATCAAAATTGGAAACAGAATTGTTAGAACCCAAAACTAAGATTCTGTCAAGAATGTATAACTTGCTGTTGAAATGGAATACACAAGATGAGGAAGTGAAATCAGTGATGGTTAAGTGGGCCCAGGATTTGGGTCATAACATAATGTTTGCTGACTGGGAAAAGTTATGGACCACTGGTATGAAATTTACAGCATCTAATGCCTTAAGAGAGAATATTATGAAAATGATATACAGGTGGTACATGACACCAGTCAAGCTTGCAAAAATCTACCACTTACCTGACAATAAGTGTTGGAAATGTCAAGAGGTTGAAGGTACATTCTTTCACCTTTGGTGGACATGCCCAAGGATAAAGGCATTCTGGGAGATGATTTATAACGAGTTGAAAAAAGTTTTTAAATACACATTCTTGAAGAAACCAGAGGCCTTTCTCCTGGGTATGGTTAGCCAACAGGTGCATAAGAAGGATAGGACATTTTTCATGTATGCTACAGCAGCAGCAAGGATACTCATCGCACAGTATTGGAAGACTCAACAGCTACCCACACTGGAAGAATGGCAGATGAAAGTTATTGACTATATGGAATTGGCAGAAATGACCGGCAGAATCAGAGACCAGGGAGAAGAGACGGTGAAGGAAGATTGGAGGAAATTCAAGGATTATTTACAGAAACATTATAAGATAACGAACATTTGATGACATCGGATTGAGGATGAATGGGTATTTGGGAAAAAGTGATCAGAGAAAGATTTAATATTTTGTCAGACTAAGGAAATGCAATTATCTATTAGTCTTTAAGAGTATTAGAAAATCAAAGTACGATAGAGGACAAGAATTTGCAGACAGAATATATGATTTGGAATACAGAGAAGGAAGGCCTGGGGAAGTCGGAGAAATAAGTTAATGTAAAGAATACAAGGAGACAAAAATTGTCTTTAATATGTTTTATTTTCTATGTTGTATTTTGCTGTTTTGTGTTTGTGTGTTGTAATACTTATCTTTTCTATTTTTTCCTTTTCTTTTTCTTTATGTTGTTTTTCTGAGGTTGTTTGTTTAATGTTGTTTCAAGTTTCTGTTGTAAAACTCAATAAAATATTATTTAAAAAAAAAAAAAAAAAAAAAAAAAGAGAGGAACATGTGGAGAAGGCTCTGTTCCGGCCTTCTGAAGACTGGATGTGTAGGATAGCATGGATTATATACACGTAAGAGAGCATTATCAAGATGCAGGGGATGAGTAGCACAATGACCCCTGCCACCATAAGCATGATCTCATTGATAAAGGTCTCAGAGCAAGCTAACTTGATAACACCCAGGACTTCACAAGCAAAGTGGTTGATGATGTTGAAAGTGCAGAAGTGAAGGCGCATGGTGAACCCAGTTTGCACTAGAGCATTGAGGAAGCCACCAATCCAGGAAGCTAGTGCCAACTGAATACACACTGTCCTATTCATGATGACTTTATAATGCAAGGGATAGCAAACAGCCACATATCTGTCATAAGCCATGGCTGCCAACAGGATAAACTCAATGCTGCCAAAGGTCAAAGAGATACAGAGCTGGGCCATGCATCTGTTGAAGGAGATGGTCTTTGGACTAGTCAGGAAATGAACCAGCAGTTGAGGCACCACACTTGTTGTGTAGCAGATGTCCAAGAAAGAGAGATTGGTCAGGAAGAAGTACATTGGTGTGCTGAGCCGTGGGTCGATACGGATGGCCACAATGATGAGTGTGTTACCTGTCAGGGTGATGAAGTACATGGAGAGAACCACTGCAAAGAGGCACAAATTGGCGCCTCGATCGCTGGAGAATCCCACAAATACGAACTCTTTGATACTGGTCTGGTTGCGTTGTTCCATTACGCAGACAATGTATCTCTGCTAAAGAGAAAAAATCAGAGGAAGTGGGAAGCATGACTTACACTTTGTGGTTTGAGGTGTCACAGTCCCTTTGCTCCTCATCTAAAAATTGATGATGGACACAGACATAACATTTTAGGAGCAGTCTAGGTAAATGGAAAGCATTGTCACTGTGATGAAATGCTTGCAACAGTACCAGGAGAGTGTAGGAATGAGGGGAAAATTCATTTTGGTTCAATTCAGTGCACATCTTAATGAAAACAGAGTTGAACTCATCTAATTTACGGTTCCCAAGACAACTTGTAAAAAGAAACACAGCTATCCTTCAAACACATCCCTGAATTTTGTAATGTAGTTCTACATTCTACTTTTTAAAAAACGATGTATATGTTAGGGAAAACCATGCATAATTTAAAGCAAATGACACAAAAGACCATAACAGAGAAAATGCTTCTGAAATGTTTAAATTAGACAAAATGCCAATTTTAGGAGAAATTAGTACAAAAATGCTATTTTTTGTGGGAACTTCCCACCCCCACCCCCAAAAAAGAAATGAAAACTATTATGGAAATGTGGTGAGTTTAATTTCATTTTGATAAAATTAGACATTCAGATTTATAGATTTGGTCATGCCTGATGAAGTGTTAATAATTGTAGGAGGGACCATTTGCTTTTCATATGCTGCTAAATGGACAGCCCAGCAAGTTTCTCCAGTCTTATTGCCCATGATTAGAGTGTTTACAAACATGCAAATTTTAGATCAATACCCAAAATACAAATGAAATAGCTGTAAGCAACACAGTAAGGAATCTTTAAAAACTAACAAGAAAGACAGAGAGAATGATGCATCTATTTAATGATTAGTGTTATATGGGAAGGGGGAAGTCTGTATGATGCCTGAGTCCCTTCCCATTTGCTGGGTCCTGTGCCCAGTAAGGGTTAAAAGTTGATGGGAGATTCCATTACTAACTGGGCAATTGTATTGTAATGGCTATCATCAGCAACCCTTTCTCTAGACAATGGTTGTGAATCACCATCTTTTACATTTTTGTATGTGCTGTAAGCCACTCAGAGTGGCTGGGGAAACCCTGCCAGATGGACAGGGTATAATTATTATTATTATTATTATTATTATTATTATTATTATTAAAACATTACAGTCTTTGCTGTTCCTCATTCCAAGGAAAGCGGACATTTGGTAAGCCCCTTGTACCCTTGGAGTCTCTCACCTATCAGAGCCTGGGGTTGGGGGTAACAATAGAATGGACGAGGATGGGGAAAGGTGGATGTAAATATCAAAGGATCATTTCAGTAAAAACAAACACACACACATGAAATGAACTGTAGTCCACAAAGGTTTATAACATAGGTAATTGGCTCAACCAATAATGGATACATCCATGAAAACTAAACCAATACCAACAGATGATTCAGCCAAGCTACATGAAGTGGGGGGCAGGGAGGGGGAAGCATTACTGTGTCTGAGCATTTTAGGAATAATGTTCTTTACTTGCCGACGCTGTCAACCACCTCAGGTTACCTCCTTCTGAATTGTCAAAAAGTGCAATATAGAAAAAGAAGAAGAACTTTATTCCTGAAATTGCTCCTGTGAGGAACTACTAAGCATATAGGTGCACATAAACCTAGATGTCGAACAGGAACTATGAATGAATGAATGAATCTTTATTTGCGCCAGCCATTGACTATAGCAATAAAACAACAATACGATATACAAAGAATAGAAATAAAAAGTCAATTATATAAAATACATTTTAGAGTTTTGAATCAATAGCCGAATAGTTGATCTTATTCTGATTGCCCATCTAAAAACCTTGCAACCTTTGCTGTCACCTGCTCATCTTGATCTGAGAAAGGACACTGTGGCAGTGGTTGGGCGACCTGGAATGGACAATAAAAGAGGGGTGAGGAACTACTAAGCATATAGGTGCACATAAACCTAGATGTGGAACAGGAACTATTGTTATTATTTTAAAAAAAACAAAGCAAAACATAAGAATAAAGTTTCACTGGATAACCCCCATCTCTATCCCCACTCCTTACCTCATCTGGTGTGTATTGCTCCAGCAAATGGAAGTCTTGTGAGATACATGGATTTTCCAAGAAGACACTGTAGACAATTATTGAGTTCAGGTTCAGCCTACAGTTCCAAATCCCCGTTGGGCAATTAATCAAGACAACACTTTTTAAAGTTTTGAGGTTAGAGCTTTCATCATCCAAAGCCTTTGAAAATAATTTGAGGCTGTACCAGTCCATCAGTTCATAGGATCACTTGCAATAGACGATGTAACCAGGTGATCCTCAACTAAGTCATACTCAAAGTAAACTCACTGACATCAATGGACTCAACAATACTATTTTGGTTCAATTCAAAATAAAGAAAGCAATGAGGGTTAGAAAAGGAAGGGCTTGGGGGTGGGGAGAAAGAGAGGCAGATCAGAGTGGGTAGGACTTTTTCAATTATCCAGTCTCCCTCGTGAAAGGTCGTGCAAGCACCCAAAGCAGTGATAGTTTTGATTCAGATAATAATATTTATTTATTAATTTCATAAAATTTATAGACTGCTTGATTGTAAAAAACAAACAAACCCTCAAAATATTTTACAAAAGAAAAAAAGAGAAATTACAGCTATACTTTAAAACATACAGAAGTTAAAGTACTGAAATAGATTTAAATTATATAACAAATATATAATGCGCCACAGTACATGTGACAAGAGAAAGGATTTAGAAAATCAAGAGAAAAACACACACGTCAGAATCCTCCAGCAGGATGCTCAAGTTTTCACCCTAATTTAAAAACATTATTTTGGATTTTCTGGGGCATTAAGCTACGAGTCAGTCTGCCAACAGACCTCCTAAAAGACTCTTTCACTTCTCTGTTCCTGAGACTGTATATCAGTGGATTGACCAGAGGGGTCAGAATGGTGTAAAAAGCAGAGAAGACTCTGTTTAGCTTTCTCATATTTTCAGTATTGGGCAGCACATAGACTATGATTAGGGTGCCATAATAAATTGTCACCACGGCAAGGTGAGATGAGCATGTGGAGAAGGCCTTTTTCCTTCCAGTAGCAGATGGGATTCTCAGGATAGTGGTGATGATGAACATATATGATGTCAAAGTCAATAGAAAAGGAGGAAGGATGTAAATGACTGAAAATATGAAACCCATCAATTCAAATTTTTGTGCCTCAGTGCAAGCAATTCTTGCTACTGGGGTAAAGTCACAAAAGAAATGTTCAATTTCATTGGGGCCACAGAATGTCAACTGTGTCATTGGGTACATCATTATTGACATTGCTAGAAACCCATTAATCCAAGACCCAGCTGCCATGTAAAGGCAGAGCCTGTTGTTCATTAGGGTTGCATAATGCAGGGGCTTACATATTGCTATGTATCTGTCATAAGACATCATAGCTAGGAGACTGCATTCAGTAACGATCAGAGAACTAAAGAAATAGAATTGTGTGATGCAGCCAGGGATGGAAATAGCTCTGTCTGCAGTCAGGGAACTGACAAGGACCTTGGGCAAGATGGTTGAACTATAGAAGGTCTCCAAGCAAGACAGGTTAGCAAGGAAAAAGTACATAGGAGTGTGAAGGTTGTGGTTTGTCACAACTAATCCAACAATGAGGATATTTCCAGTCATTGTAAGGATGTATATAGTTAGAAACAAGATGAAGAGGACAATCTGTAGGTCTTGAAAATCCCCAAATCCCTGGAGAATCAATTCTGTGATGATGGTTTGATTTCTCCCTTCTGCCATTGCCATCCTTCGTATCTAGGGGGAAATGTAATAAAATTCACTGAATTATTAACCATTATTTACTGCTGCATACGGTACAATGACTATTAAGTATGGCTCTTCTAGGGATTATATGGGTGATTCTCTTTTGTCAGATCTCTCCATATCTTATGTGTCTTTTTTGAGACACAATGATCTGAAGGTTTAGTGTTACACATTTCACAACAGCATTACTCTTGTCAAAAGTTAGTGAATGCTTTTGTAACGGATATATATGCGCTCATTATCAAAGTGCAAGTTTAACTTCCATTAATGGTGGCTTTCCTATATGGAGCAATGCAAAAACAAGTGTATGAGAATAACTTGCATTTCTACATCCCACATCATTCCATGATTATTGAGTAGGAACATTGTTTGTTGTCAGTGTTAATAAATGCAAAGAACAAGTAGTTTTCTATTCCAGTTTGAATGAATCAATAAAAACGTTGATACAAAAATAGAAGAGTGGGAAGGGGATGGAAAGGAAGATATCTGTACAACTGCATGTCCAATCTCTTCAGCTTAAGGCCACAATCCTACATGCATTTACCTAAGAGTAAGCCTTATTGAACTCAGTAGATCTTACTTCTTAGTAGGTGTTTAGAAGATTGCATTGTAGTTGATGTAGTTTTGGTGAAGTTGAGAAATTTAATTCAAGGAGTAAAACTAATCTTAGTTGTTTTTCTTTCTAGCAGCCAATGACAGCGGTCCTTAATTGAATATGTGGTGAGTGTATTAGTTTATAGTCTCACCATTATTTGATCTCCCACATCTCATCTTTCTTTAGTTGTGCCCTTGTGACAGATATCAGGTGGCCCAGATAAATGAGTAAATACAAGGTAGGCAATAAAAAGAGAACCAACATATCTAAAGAGAGCCAGAGGCAACCCATAGAACTATAATATCATAGAGTTGGAAATCACCACAAGGATCATCTTGCATTGATCACCCTGCAATGCAAAAATCACAGCTAGGGAATCCCTGACTAATGTCCATTCAACTAATGACCCTCTGGGATCCTCAGGTGAAGAAGCTTCGGGTCTCTGTTTTTGGATGATGTTCAGTTGCATACTGATAAATTCAGTTTGGGCAACTAAAGTTGATTGGGAGTTATTGTGCAAGCAGATTCTCTGGAAGCCAGACATGTGGCATTGGAGCCTTACAAGATCCTGCAGTGAGAACCAGTGGTGGTGGTCAGAGTGTCAGGCTAGGACCTGGGAGACCAGGATTCAAATCCCTCACTGAGCCAAAACATGTTCTGTTACTTGCCAGCTTGTCATGCAATTGTATAGAAAATAGCCCCCATTAGCCCCAGGAATTTGGAGGCTAGTCACACTGCTGGCTTCCTACCTTCTAGGGAAAGGCTATCACTCAGATACAGAGGTCTTGGCCTTTTTTCCTCATTGGTTTTGTTTTCCCTCCCCCATGAGCAGTGTTTCTTACCTGTATAGTCCTTTATCTCATTCTGTTGAGTGATATGCTTGAAGTGTAGAATATGGAGCATAGATTGACCTTCTGCTCTTCTTCATGCTCCCTGTATTTATTAATCTCTCTTTCTGGTTCTGATATTTGCATCTTTGAGTTCTGCATAGATTTCATCTGTACATATGAGCACTTACAGCAAGAAGACATTATGTTCTGAGGACCAACCCCCATACAGCTTCCACTGTTTTCCATGTATCCATCTAATTTAATGTCCCTTGGAGATAAGTGTCTCCTATGTCTCATTTAAAGGAAGAACTAAGTCTCCTGGGGTCACATTCAAATTCATTTTTTACCTTCACAGAATGCAATGTTTGTGATTAGGTACACCCACAGAGGTAAGAAAAAAAGAGTCATTCCATTACCTGGAGGGGTCACTTCCTGGTTCGCATGGAGAAGCTATTTTCAATGGAGCCCGATGACAAAAGCACACAGCTGTATTGAGGCAGCAGCGAGTGTCGAATTTTTGCACCTGGGGCAAGCTCACCCTATGCTGCTGCTGGAGGGTGCCATTCAGCCTGGCAGAAAAACTGGGGATAATGTTGCCCAACAAGGCTATGTTGTGCGTGTCAGGTTCATACACCCAGGATGCCCACAGCATAGAGGGAGGCACCTTAACAAACCTAGCTTCATGAACACAGAGTGCAGCCCTGGTGATGAGAGGGATAGAATCCCCTATTTATTAGAATTCACTGTCCCAGATGTATTTTATTTGGTTACAGTGGTACCTTGGTTTTAGAATGTAATCCATTCCGGAAGACTGTTCAAGTTCTGAAATGTTCAAAAACCAAAAACTCAACAGCCAACAGCTAGCCCTCAGGATCTTGCACTCAGTGGAAGCCGCATGGCATGTCTGACTTCTCAAGTGTGTTTGAAAACCAAAGCATTTACTTCAGGGTTTACGGAGTTCATAAACTAAAATGTTCATCAACGGAGATGTTCAAAAACCGAGGTACAACTGTATTTTGGTTTAATTAGTTTATTTTGCAGGGCCTCTGGTTTGTTATATTTTAATAACATGTTTACACAAAATATTGTGTGTCTCAAAATTTCCTTCTGGTGTGATGGCAATTACCTATATCCCACCTTTCAAGATGCAAATTCTACTGAGGCAGTAAAGGTAAGGTAAAGGGACCCCTGACCATTAGGTCCAGTTGTGACCAACTCTGGGGTTGCGGCGCTCATCTCACTTTATTGGCCAAGGGATCTGGTGTACAGCTTCCGGGTCATGTGGCCAGCATAACTACGCCGCTTCTGGCGAACCAGAGCAGCACACGGAAACGCTGTTTACCTTCCCGCCAGAGCGGTACCTATTTATCTACTTGCACTTTGAGGTGCTTTCGAACTGCTAGGTTGGCAGGAGCAGGGGCCGAGCAACGGGATCTCACCCCATCGCGGGGATTCGAACCACCGACCTTCTGATCGGCAAGTCCTGGGCTCTGTGGTTTAACTCACAGTGCCACCTGCATCCCTTTCTCAAATTATTCTGCCTAGGGAAAAACTTGCAAATGAGTATTGCTTTCAGTAAAATAAATATTACTATGAAAATTGAGGGGTGATGATAGTCTCAAAGAATAAATTCTATGTTTCCTGATGCAAAGGAAATATCTCCAGTATTCACACTTGACTTCATGTGGCTAGAAATTGGAGGTTTCCAAGTTGTGAAGGGCATCAGAATGGTCACAATGTGAAACTGATGCAATACAAACAAGCAACAGCAAGCATGCAACTGTTGCAATGCTGCGTACTACCAACAACAACAACAAACCAATGCTGGCCATTTTCTGAGAAAGAGGAATCAATCAGTGGGATGGGGAGGTAATTTTCACCCCTCCATCCTCCCCTCTGCATGGTCCCTTTGCAGCAGATTTAGAGGGGGTGAAGTGTGCAGTGAAAGGTACAGTAAATTTCTGAAAATCTGCTCCCTCCCCATTCTGTTTTTTAAAACGTTTTCTTTCAGTAGAAAGGTGCAATTGGACACAATAGGGTTGATCTGGAATTTATTATCATTTATTTATTGTTTAGACCATTTATATACCACTTTATATATTAATATATATCCAAGTTCTATAAAGCAAACATAAACAACAAAAATATTTTCAAAACACCAAATAAAATCAATAACACAAATTACTAATAAATACAAACAAATATCAATTCATTCTCCTGTGACAGGAGAACCCACTCGACAACCCTCTTCCAACTTTCACCTAGAGCCGCAAAACCTTCCAGAACACCTCCAAGATTTCACAACAAAGAAGAGTCTTGGAACCAGCTGACATCACAATAAGTACTCATAAGCACTGGGATTGCTTTTATTGGCAGGCAAAAAGGTTCACGGGGCTTCAGGTGGTCCTTAGCTGTGTCCCTTTCAGCACTCAATAAACTACAGTGTACACACCTAGCTCCAAGCTACAGCAGGTAGAATTCAGCAGATCATGAATGGTGATAATGAATGACACAAGAAAAATAGTATAATTTCTTCTGTCCCATCACTATATGTATGACAAGAGAAAGAAAGAGATTTAGACAGTATATAAAGGCTTCTGTATCCATAAGATGAAGTCACCAATTTCTCCCCTAATCCAAAATTAGTGCCTTTGATTCCCTATGATCTTATGCAGCTTTCCAATAGATTTCTTAAGAGACTCTTTCACTTCCTTGTTCCTGAGACTGTATATCAGGGGATTGGCCAGAGGTGTTAGGATGGTGTAAAAAACAGAGAAGACTTTGTTTAGCTTTCTCATATTTTCCCTCTTGGGCAACACATAAACTAAGATTAGGGTCCCATAATAAATTGTAACTACAACAAGGTGAGATGAGCAAGTGGAGAAGGCTTTTTGCCTTCCAGTGGCAGATGGGATTCTCAGGATGGTGGTGATGATAAATGTGTATGAGGTCACAGTTAATGAGAATGGTGGCAAGGTGAAAATGGTTGAGAATATGAAGCACATCAGCTCTAATGTTTGAGTTTCACTGCAAGCGATACTTGTTATGGGGGTAAAGTCACAGAAGAAATGTTCTATTTCATTGGGACCACAAAATGTCAACCTTGTCATCAGATACATCATTACTGACATTGCCAAAAAACCTGTAATCCAACAGCCAGCTGCCATGAGAACACATCGCTTAGCTGTCATATGAGTTCCATAATGCAGAGGTTTACATATTGCTACATACCTGTCATAAGACATCATAGCTAGGAGACCACATTCAGTAACTACCAGAGCAGTAAAGAAATAGAATTGTGCAATGCAGCCAGGGATGGAAATGGCTCTCTCTGCAGTCAGGGAACTGACAAGGACCTTGGGCAAGATGGTTGAACTGTAGAAGGTCTCCAAGCAAGAGAGGTTTGCCAGAAAAAGTACATGGGAGTGTGGAGGTTGTGGTTTGTCACAACTAAGCCAACTATGAGGATGTTTCCAGTCATTGTAAGGATATAGATGGCTAGAAACAAGATGAAGAGGACAATCTGTAGATCTTGAAAATCCCCAAATCCCTGGAGAATCAATTCTGTGATGATGGTTTGATTTCTCCCTTCTGCCATTGTCATCCTTTGTATCTAGCAGCAGTGGGTTTTGTTTTTTTCCTTTCAGTAGTCAATGAAAGCTTTCCTTCATTTAATATCAGTGACTTATATTGTCACGTATTGTATGTGCACTTCCTTTCTTCAGTCATGCATTTGTTGTGCATTATCTTTTTTCTCACCTTCATGACAATTATATCTTAGTTTACATATATCTTATTCTGTTGAGTGATAAACTTAAAATGCAGAATATGGAGAACCTTTTCTTCATCATCATGCTTCCTGTATCTGATAATCTATCTGTCTTATTCTGATACTTTGCTTTTGCTTTCCTGTAAAGTATTGTACTGCTCCTCTCCTGCCTTCATTGCATAAATGGTAGAAGTTTGTCTTCTGCATCCATTTCATTTATACAGATGAAACCTCATGGTAAGAAGACATTATATTCCGAGGACCAATGTCATCTACACCTTCTACTTGTTTTTGTGTATGTAATGTCTAAAGTAATTTCCCCTGGTGGTGTGTGTCTCTTATGTCTCATTTAAATGAGTAACTAAATCACCTGGGGTCATATTCAAAAGTAAAGTTGATGATTAGGTCATTAAAATTTGACGAAATAGTCCCAGTCTGCTTGGAAATTCTGGCACATTTACCTCCCAATATCCCTTCATTAACAAAGAGTTGGGTTTGCTTGTTAAGCATGCTAGTCTTTAGAAAAGGGATCAGAAGACTAAGATGGAAACTGGAAAAGTTTGCTTGTTGCTCAATGTAACAAAGTGAAAAGGGTTAATGAAATCAGATGTGTGGTAATTAGTACAATGGACTATCTAAACTTGTCAGGCAAGTTTATTTATATCTATACTGAAAAAATTCAAACATAATAGTGCTTGGACATGTGTGGTGACAAATGCTCACACCTTTTCAGTGGCTTGTCATGTCAAGTAGATGACATTCAGAAAGGCGTGTGCAGAGGGGGACAAACTGTCCAAGCTGCTGTTCAGAAAGGAAGTTGATATTCTGGAATATTGAAAAGAAGATCTTGTTAGTTCCTTGTTTCCTAATATGGACAATGATATGACGCTACTGTATTTTGTACTTGATTTCTGAATCTGAGGACTCAAGTAAATGTGATACAAGATAACCACAGTCTGATCTCACAACATTCCTCTTACTTTAAAGAAGGTGCAGGAGAAGGTGCTGAACTGAATCAGGACCATACTGCATCAGAAAACAAGATTAAAACTCCCTTAGTTCTTTTCCTCAAATAGCCCTGCCCCAGTGCTATCTACTCTGCTGGAGAAATCATGTCAGTTTTCCTGTGTTTTTCCCCAGTATGGAAAACAGATGGGACTTTCTGTGTGGTAAAGAACATGAAAATCCTCCAGGTGAAAGGGTTTATTTCCAATTTAACTGCTGATCCAATTTGCCTGATGTCCCAGAGAAAGATTTAGACAATAGATGCTTCTCTGGGACATCAGGCAAATTGGATCAGCAGTTAAATTGGAAATAAACCCTTTAAAGACTTCACTATCTTCCACCAGTAAGCATTAGTTTCTACTCTAAACTTAAATAGTTCTTTAGATTCTGGGGCATTATGCCCTGAGTCAGCTTGTCAATAGATTTCCATCAGTCATGGATGTTTTCATCACAACTCACTGTTACTTATGCTTCAAAATGAACATGATAAGTTGGATCCTCCTAACAGAGGGTCCATGTTGTGCTTGGCCCTGAAACTCTTCCCTAACTGGCTTGTGGGTGGGGCTTGGCCCGCTCCAAACTGGTGGTGCCACAGTTATGCCAATGGCCTTTAGCCAATCAGAAGTGTGGCAAGGTTGGTGGTATTTGTTTGGCAGCACAACGTAGGGACCTCTTTTTGTTTCGCATTGCCGAACACCCGCCCTTAATTAGGTTGTGTTTGGCCTTGCTTTGGACTTCGTTTGGTCGCCTGTTTTGGAATGGGGGCCGGGTAGGAATTTTTTTCCAATCTGGCAGATTGGCTGTGGCCACTTGGTTTTTGCCTACTTCTTAGCAATCATCACAACTTTGTAAGGTTTGGCGGTTAGGCATTGGTTTAGGGAATGTGGAGAGGGGAGGTGCAGCCATCACCTGCCCCTCCAATGAATAGGGTATTCTGCTAAAGCAATCCGGGGGTCTGGATCTTGTCTGAAGCCCAGAGAGGGGCTAGGGCCATGCCAGGACCCCTGGGAACCCCAGGGGTGAGCACCAATCTATATACATTGATGGAGCTCCCCCTGCTGGTTGTTTACCCTTCAGAGGCTTCCTGCAGGGTGGGGCAGGAGCCAGATATAGTTTGATACCAATGCCTAAACCAATACCAGTCACATTTGTGTATTTTAATAAAGTTGTGGCCAAAATTTGCCCATTAACATTTAAACTAAATTCTGTCTCCATTGTGTCTTTATTTCCATGGGGGAGGGTGTTTGGGGGCTCGAAGCACAATTAAGCTGAGAATATTGCAATACTGGGAAATTGGAGTCAACTTGAAGTGAGGGGAATGAATCTAGGGTGATTTAGGATTCCATCCCAAACTAAAAACAGTTCCTTGAATTTCCTTTGACCATATGCCATTAGTCAGTTTACCAACAGATTTCCTAAGGCACACTTTCACTTCCCTATTCCTCAGACTGTATATCAGTGGATTGACCAGAGGAGTAAGAATGGTGTAAAAAACAGAGAAGACTTTGTTTAGCTTTCTCATATTTTCATTATTGGGCAGCACATAGACTATGATTAAGGTGCCATAATAAATTGTCACCACAAAGAGGTGAGATGAGCATGTAGAGAAGGCCTTTTTCCTTCCAGTAGCAGATGGGATTCTCAGGATAGTGGTTATGATAAATGTGTATGAGGTCAGAGTCAATAAAAAAGTGGGCACGATGAAAATGGTTGAGAATATGAAACCCATTAGTTCAAATTTCTGAGATTCACTGCAAGCGATTTTTGCCACAGGGGTAAAGTCACAGAAGAAATGTTCTATTTCATTGGGACCACAAAATGTCAACCTTGTCATCAGATACATCATTACTGACATTGCCAAAAAACCTGTAATCCAACAGCCAGCTGCCATGAGAACACATCGCTTAGCTGTCATATGAGTTCCATAATGCAGAGGTTTACATATTGCTACATACCTGTCATAAGACATCATAGCTAGGAGACCACATTCAGTAACTACCAGAGCAGTAAAGAAATAGAATTGTGCAATGCAGCCAGGGATGGAAATGGCTCTCTCTGCAGTCAGGGAACTGACAAGGACCTTGGGCAAGATGGTTGAACTGTAGAAGGTCTCCAAGCAAGAGAGGTTTGCCAGAAAAAAGTACATGGGAGTGTGGAGGTTGTGGTTTGTCACAACTAAGCCAACTATGAGGATGTTTCCAGTCATTGTAAGGATATAGATGGCTAGAAACAAGATGAAGATGACAATCCGTAGATCTTGAAAATCCCAAAATCCCCGAAGAATTAATTCTGTGATGATGGTTTGATTTCCCTCTTCTCTTTTTTCCATATTGTATGTCTGAAGAAGGGGGAAAAGACCCTAATACAAATTAGTGAATTATTAGACAGCAAGACATCAAGCACCACACGTGGCACTGGTGTCATTTTATTTTATTTTTTATTGAAGAGATTTCCATGTTACCTTTCCTAATAAAAACATCTTCCCAAAGTGACATAAAATGTGTTTTCCAAACCGAGAGAAAGAAAGAAAATCACAATTATAATCTAAATAAGATAAAAGTGATATATTCATTTAAAATCAACCCAATCAAATATATAATTCCCAGTCACTGAAAAACTTACAGTACCAACAATTATCCCTAGTTAAACACAGATAAAATACCTTCAGGGCCTATCTAAAAGAGAAAAGAGGGAGGAAGAGAATTGTATCATCAGGGAGTTCCATGCCTACCAAGAAGGCTTTGCCCCCCACAGATTCAAACGTTAGCTGGCATTTATAGCTCTTCTAGGACAGCACTTACCCAGAGCTCTCCAGGACAATCATTTTCTACTGCTGAACATTGTTGCATGGAGGAGGGGGATCCAGAGGAATATGTAGTTTTAATGTTGCATCAAACATAAACAACATGCCCCTGTACTTCTTTGAAATTTTGTCATGATTAGTTTCATTTGTAAACTTAATGTATTCCTGTCAATAATCATTTCTCACTGGTTTAGCAATGTCTTGTTTTGTTGAATGGCCAGGAAGCATATGGAGTAGCAACTGTTTTTTGAAATAAATAACAAGATGAAAGATTAAAAAAAAATAAAAGATAATCTAAAAAGAACACCCTTAAGAGAATCAAGGCTTTTTGTTTTAAGACAGTCTTTAAAAAAATCTTTTTTTAAAAAGTGTTTTTTTAAAAAAAAAATCCAGTAGCACCTTAAAGACCAACTAAGTATAAGCTTTCTAGGTATGAGCTAGGTATACACACTTCTTCAGATACTCTGAAGCAGAGGTTGCTACAACCTTGTAACTGTTGATGACAGTTAATGATGGCAGTTGGTTTCACATGGAAGGGCAAGGGATTTTAAGGTGCTACATGAATTATTAAAAAAAAAACCTTTTTTTGAAAGATTCTTTTAAAGAATGTCTTTAAAGACTTGATTCTCTTAAGGGAGTTCTTTTTGGATCATCTTTTAATATTTTTTTTAAAAAATCTTTCATCTTGTTATTTACAATGACTACAACAGACCAACATGGCTGCCTACCTGAATCTGGTTGTTTTAAAGTTGTTGTTCTTTATGCATGATGCATTGCATCTTCTTCCTGTATCTCTCTGTGTGATTTTTCTTTCCCACAAAGCAATGTACTATGCCTTTTTAATTTTCAGCGCATGCATGACAGAAGTTCTATATCCATTTCCTTTATATATGAATACATCTCAGCAATGAGGCATTTATTTATGAACATCAATCCCTCCCCCCAATATTTCATCTTGTTTTTGCTTAAGAAAACATATCCTAGAACTGAACGTCTCCTGTGATTAATTATGTGTCTTCTGAACAAGGTTCCAGAAAACCAAAGTATTGTATACTAATGGGAATCCTAACTATGCAATAATAATAATGTAATCATGTTTACATTTATTCACTTTAAAACCCTAATCATGAAGCACAATCTAATGCTTGTTAATTCAGATGTAATTATGCACACAGGCCCTGCTTTCCAAACACAATGTGTTCCCAGGAAATTGTTTGTTAGGCACATGTTCATATAATAAGCTGATTACTTCCATTATTTCTGGTATAGGAACCAGGAGTGCCAACTTATGGGAGAGCAAAGATGTCAAATTTTTAAAATAAGAAAGATATTTTGCAATATTGCTTGACCATTGACAAATGAAGTGTTGGTTACTAGTTGCACTGTTTGTATAAGACACTGTATTTGTGCATGTGAAGAACCATGAACTCTGTCTGGAGTTTGTTAGAGGAAAGGAAAATATGGCATAAATAAACAGATTAGTTGCACCAATAAAGGTTGATCAATGTGATCATGTGAGATCTGGGAGTTGAGTTTCAAAGTAAAAACAACATTAGAATGAAAATGCAGCCATTGCAACAAAATATAATAAAGAAACATAAATGAAAGGAGAACTAGAACTTTTGGCTGTTTTAAACAATGTTAATGATATGTCACTGTGATAATTCATAGTCACTGTTTTTCTTATTCTTGCTTACTTTAATCACAAGCAATAGATTGGGTGAATGCTAAATGTAAAAAAAAAAAAAAAACCCTAAAATAAAATACAACACATCTTTCATTTCAAATACAGCTTCCTCATAAATATCTTTTTCAGTGCACCCTTAATATCTTTGTTTCTCAAGGTATAAATCAAAGGATTCAGCATGGGTGTGACAATGCTGTAAATGACAGAAATAATTCTGTCTTTGTCTAAAGAGTAGGTGGAAATTGGACGGACGTAGGTGAAGATGGAACTCCCATAATACAAGAGGACAATGGTCAGGTGTGAGGCACAGGTAGAGAAGGCTTTGAGCCTTCCTTCAGTGGAGCGTATCTTCAAGATAGTGGATATGATGTAGACATAAGAGAGGACAATGCAGACAAATGGGGTCCATCCTATGAAGACCCCAATGACAAGAAGAATGATCTCATTGAGGGAAGTGTCTCCACAAGAAATCTTCAGAAGGGGAGGGATATCACAAAAGAAATAATTGAGCTGATTTACCCCACAGAAAGGTAGTTGGAAGGTAAAGTAGGTGTGCACAGCTGAGTTGAGAAAACCACTTGCCCAGCAGGCTCCGGATAACTGGAGACAAAACCCTTTCTTCATGGTGGCTGTGTAGTGCAAAGGATGGCATATAGCTACAAAGCGGTCATAGGCCATGGCAGCCAGTAGGATGCACTCGGTACCCACAAATGAGGCAAAGAAATAAAGCTGAGTTATACAACTCGCATATGGGATGCTCTTTTTCTCTGAGAGCAGGTGGACCAGCATCTGAGGGACATTGGTGCTGGTATAACAGATATCCAGAAAAGAGAGGTTCCCTAGAAAGAAGTACATGGGTGTGTGAAGCTGAGGGTCCAGGCAGGCAATGGTAATGATGGAGATGTTCCCCACCAGAGTGCAGATGTATGTGATAAGAAAGAATGAGAAGAGCAACAGCTGCAGCTCCTGAAGACCAGAGAAGCCCAAGATGAGAAATTCGGTCAGTGCTGTTTCATTGATCATTGTTTTAGTGTTCTCTGTTTGGGAAATGAGAAAAAAAAACTGATAAGTGTCATGTTGCCATAAGAAGAAGCCAAGAACAGAGACTGATCAGAAATTCTGCAAATGCACACAACTTTTTATTCATTTCTTAAAACAATAAATTACACACCATTTGAATATATTGTGACAGTGCACAAAAATGGAATTCAAAGGAAACTCAAGGATAAATGAGTAAAAAAACACTAGATTCATCTGTAAAGCCAGCATGAACCAATAGCCAACAAAAAGCTTGTTTGAAATCCTTAATGATATTCCTTAATAGATTCACATCACCCCCATTTCCACAGGAAGCATGTTCCAAAGTGTGAATGTTGCCACACTAAAACCTAGGTGTTTGCTAAATTGATTTTTGTGGTAGAAGCGGCACCCACAATAGGTCCTAAACAACATGATGGAAAGTAATATAGAAAAACTTAATGCAATGTCTAGAAGACGTTGAGCGTTGGGGCTATATTAGACGTTAGCTGAATATGTAGCATCCAGTTTCATATCTTGTTTTATTTCTCTCAGTTTTTCAATTTTCCAGTACAGTGGTACCTCGGGTTACATACGCTTCAGGTTACATACGCTTCAGGTTACAGACTCTGCTAACCCAGAAATATCACCTCGGGTTAAGAACTTTGTTTCAGGATGGGAACAGAAATTGTGCTCCGGTGGTGCGGCAGCAGCAGGAGGCCCCATTACCTAAAGTGCTTCAGGTTAAAAACAGTTTCAGGTTAAGAACGGACCTCCGGAACGAATTAAGTACTTAACCCAAGGTACCACTGTATAAGGTTCAGTTCTTAACTTTTCCAAATCAGTTTGCCAATACTTTAATTTTTAAAAATACTCATGAAAATTAATCAGCATATTTGTGTGAATTTATCCGAATGGAGACAAATCTGTTTGCAATTTTAACTAATACACACATTTTGGCAAAGCAATTTCCCATAATATACCATATTATTTGAATAATATTTACTGGCTATATAGTGGTACCTCAGGTTAATTCATTCTGGAGGTCCGTTCTTAACCTGAAACTGTTCTTAACCCGAGGTACCACTTTAGGTAATGAGGCCTCCCACTGCTGCCACGTCGCCGCCACCCAATTTCTGTTCTCAACCTGAAGCAAAGTTCTTAACGTGAGTTAGCAGAGTCTGCAACTTGAAGCGTCTGTAACCTGAAGTGTCTGTAACCCGAGGTACCACTGTATATACATTTTTATGCATAGTAGTGCATACATTTTCCCACATATTACTTAGATGGAAAACCACATTGCAAAATTTGGAAAAGTATACATTTCAAAGGATGGTTGTTCTCTAGCTCTCATATTGTTTTAGGAAGTGTGAATGAAGTAAGTCTACATTTAAATGAGATCTAAATTGAATTTCTCCCCATCTCTAATGGAAGACCATGCTTACAAGGGAAGAAACAGGGAGGGAAGGGAGTGGAGAGCCACCGTGGTGTAGTGGTTAAAAGCGGTAGTCTCGTAATCTGGTGAACCGGGTTCACGTCTCCACTCCTCCACATGCAGCTGCTGGGTGACCTTGGGCTAGTCACGCTTCTCTGAAGTCTCTCAGCTTCACTCACTCCACAGAGTGTTTGTTGTGGGGAAAGAAGGGAAAGGAGAATGTTAGCCACTTTGAGACTCCTTAGGGTAGTGATAAAGCGGGATATCAAATCCAAACTCTTCTTCTTCTTCACTCCTCCGCTGCAGTTGGTATCGAGATTGCTCCCCATTGCTAGGAGCCTTAATGGGGTGAGGGTCTCCATCATCCAAACCACACAGGATGAGGTGGCTGTCTCCATTCTGAGCATGATGGGGAAGTGAAGAGGTCAGTCTTCCCTACACATGCTCTGCATTCACAATACACATTGTTACCCTATGCATCTAATCCATTAAGAAAACACAAATAGCCTAATAATGTGCTCTGCATTCAGCAAACATCTGGTTTGGCCCTTCAGATTTCTAAGATACTGTGTCCCAGCCCTGCACAGCTTGCTACCCACTACATCCCAAACTTTTTTTATAATGTAGCTTTCAGGTTTTTAAAAACCCCACACATAATTTGAATCTCTCAGGCAAACAACACCTCCTGTATTTATGTATGTTCTGCTGCTGGCCTCCCTATTTCTAACTTTGAATCTGCAAAGCTAAAAAGCTGTAACCTTTTTATTGTTTCTTTTGTGTCTTAACATGGCATGCATTAGAAGAGATAACCTTAACAATGTTGTGTGTGTGTGTGTGTGTGTGTGTGTTTCTATGTATGTGTGTGTGTGTGTGTGTGTGTTCTATACACTAACATTCAGATCCTCAACAATTTTCTGTCGGCTATTTTCTTCTAGCATGAACATCTTAATCAAGTCAGTTGTGCATATAATGGAAGGGCACACTGAGATATATTTAGGAACACATGTTCTTAAAACACAAAACTACCACAATTCAGGGGATTATAGATAACATCAGAGCTCAAGGACCAAACACCCAGCAAAATTCTGGACCAGATTCCCTTCTAGTGGAACATGCTGTACTTGGAGTAAATTTTGAAGTCAATGAGGTTACAATTCATGGTATAAAGAAGCACACTGATTTTCACAGCTGGTTGGTACTTTTCACTGGAAATGAAGTATTATTTTGTACTCACTGTGCATTGAAATATCAAAGGAAAAATTGGTCGCTTCAAATAGCTAATTCAATTGCATGTTGGATGGTAAATAGCTGCAGGTATCACACACATTCAGTACCTCACACATTCACATATAAATATATTCAGAAACCATGTGAGACTTATTCCCCAATTAATTTCTGCTGCAATGTTGCCAGGCAGCCCACAGTGCCCTTAATTGCAACTGACGACTATAGCCTAAAGAGTTCTCAATATATGCCAGTAAATAAATAAATTCAAATCCCAGAAATACTGAGAGGGAGCTGGAGAGTCCTTGTGGCTCACAAGGAGGCCCTCCACAGAATCTGAAGAGGACATCAGTGAGGGCAGAGGAAGCCCCAAAGAGACCAGAGGCACAGTGGGGCTTTGTTCATGCTGCTCAGCCTCCCTGCCTAACAGCAGCAGCCACTCTCCCGCATGTCCTCTAGCCCCCTGCTGGCCCTAGAGCTTCAGTTCTAGTTATGGATATTTTGGGGTACATCATTTTTGTATGGATTGAAGAGAGGTTGGCAGACAGGGTGTTTAAAGGGTGTTTAGAAGGTGCTCCCCACTTCAATTGATTTCACTTATACTGCGGGGGCCTGGAATGTAACTGTTTATTTTATTTTGCTTATTTTTGTGGGAGTGGGGTGAGGATCCAAGCCTGTGTGTGTGTGTGTGTGTTTGTGTGTTTGAAGCAGAGACTTCTTCCCATCTGGTATCTATGATTTCTCCTGCATCTTCTTCTCCGTCTACTCATGGGTCATCGTGCACTGCCTCTGGACATAATTCATGATGTAATGCTGCCAATAGATCAGTAGCCTCACACTTATTAGTGATATTGAGTTGCATTAGGCTTCTCATGACAAGTAGCTGAAAGGGAAAAACCCACTGGTATTGGATTCCCATATCTTGTAACTTTCCATAAATGGTTTCAGATCATGGCATTTTCTAAGAGTTTCTTAGAACCACAGATGGATGGTTGTCATATGAACTATCCTGTTAGTTGTGGAGTTTCTTTTTTCTTTCCTATAACAAGCAAAACACAATACAGGCAAAACACAATACCACATCATGTGTGGGCACTCCTCCTCTGAGATTGGAGTCAACCATGCTGTGAATATGTTCCAAATCATCATCATCGTCATTATTATTGTTATACAGTGGTACCTCGGGTTACATATGCTTCAGGTTACATACGCTTCAGGTTACACACTCCAGTAACCCAGAAACAGTGCTTCAGGTTAAGAGCTTTGCTTCAGGATAAGAACAGAAATTGGGCTCTGGCGGCGCAGGGGCAGTAGGAGGCCCCATTAGCTAAAGTGGTGCTTCAGGTTAAGAACAGTTTCAGGTTAAGAACGGACCTCCAGAACGAATTAAGTACTTAACCCGAGGTACCACTCTACTTATTAATTGCCCTTCATCCTAAGGTCCCATTGTGGGTTACAGCATTAAAAACAATATTAAAAACAATTAAAGTGTGATGCCATGAATTAGTGTCTTGAACCAAGTGACAATGAAGAAAGTTAGATCTGGCTTCACCCCTTTTTGAAATCTACACAAGTAAAGCTTCTGTCTGCACTTAGAGTTCTCAACCCCTTTCAGTTTGTCGCTAATCTCCATGCCGTCACATTGTAAATGAAGAATTTGCTTATTGCATTCAAGGCTCATTTCCAGCTGTCTCTGTGAGATATCCACCAGCTGTTTGGGCCATATATTCCCATGTTTCTTTAACAATGTCTTATATGGGAAGTGAACAAGTCCCTGAGATTAAGATCTCTGTTCCTTAAAGCTTTACCAGAGTTTCTCAAGGTAGGAGCCATCCTTGGTGTGGCCTGGTCTCATTGTAAGCCCTCATTAGGTCTATCTTTCTCCCATGGCTTGGAAAAAACAGGAGAGGTCATTCAGTTTATGCTTGGGTTCACTGACATTCCCTCTGTACAATGTCACATCACAGTAGGGGAGCTGTGGATCATAGCTACCAGTTCAGGGAGATAGTATTCTGGTGCTTCTCTGGAACGACAGTTTCAAGCAGCCATCTTTCTTCACATAGGCCTTCTTGCCTCCCCCCCCCCCCCATTTAAAAAAAGTCTTTGGGAAAATTGGCCATCATTTTGCTGCACATCTCTCCTAATATCTGCATTTTGGTTTGCAATTTGCCTATTATTCACATTTTTACTAGAGCTGTGCAAGGACACACCACCAATTTGCTCTGGGGCCCCAATCTCCCCCAATCAGTATTAGTTGCCTCGAGCCATCACAAGGGCCACACATTGAGCTATGCATCTGTCCCCAAAAATAATCTGGAGAGGGCTAATTCTTAAAAATAATTTCTAAACCTTCCTTTTTAAAAGGTGGAGTATCTGTGTAGAATCTGTTAAGCAAGAAGTTCATGTTGGAAAGCAGATTGTGAAGCAAAAGCCATACACCACAGGATTTGTGAATGTGCTGTGGGACAATCCAACCAGATCTGTAGCTATCTATAGCTGCCTGTAGTGGAAGAAATATGAATATGGCAAAAAATAAATAAATTGGTTGCACCAATTCAGGTTTAAGAATTAAGGATCTTACAGCTGAGTTTAAAAAACAAAACAAAAAAAACAAAATTCAGGCCTTTCTCTCACAAAACTTCTCCCTCTCTCACACACATAAACCAGATAGAAAAAGAGAAAGACAAATGAAAGCATGTTTAATTTCATGCGACTAAAATGCCACTGTGGTAATTCAGTCATTGTCCATCTTATTTATGTTTATGTTAATCCCAAGCAATAAATAGGTGAAGATTAAATGTTCATAGAATCAAATAATCATGGAACAGTAGAGTTGGAAGGGGGTCTTGGGATAATTGAGTCCAACCCACTTCAATGCAGGAATATGAAGCTGTCCCATATGGGGATGAAACCTTCAACCTTGGTGTTATCAGCACCATACCCTAACCAACTGAACAAGTTAATCATCATCATCATCATCATCATCATCTAGGATAGCATGCAACTATTCTTTCATTTCAAATATAGCTTCCCCATAAATATCTTTTTCAGTGCACTCTTAATAACTTTGTTTCTCAAGGTATAGATCAAAGGGTTCAGCATGGGTGTGACAATGCTGTAAATGACAGAAATGATTCTATCTTTGTCTAAAGAGTAGGTGGAAATTGGACGGACATAGGTGAAGATGGCACTCCCATAATACAAGAGGACAATGGTCAGGTGTGAAGCACAGGTAGAGAAGGCTTTGAGCCTTCCTTCAGTGGAGCGTATCTTCAAGATAGTGGATATGATGTAGACATAAGAGAGGACAATGCAGACAAATGGGGCCCATCCTATGAAGACCCCAATGACAAGAAGAATGATCTCATTGAGGGAAGTGTCTCCACAAGAAATCTTCAGAAGGGGAGGGATATCACAAAAGAAATAATTGAGCTGATTTACCCCACAGAAAGGTAGTTGGAAGGTAAAGTAGGTGTGCACAGCTGAGTTGAGAAAACCACTTGCCCAGCAGGCTCCGGATAACTGGAGACAAAACCCTTTCTTCATGGTGGCTGTGTAGTGCAAAGGATGGCATATAGCTACAAAGCGGTCATAGGCCATGGCAGCCAGCAGGATGCACTCGGTACCCACAAATGAGACAAAGAAATAAAGCTGAGTTATACAATTGACATATGGGATGCTCTTTTTCTCTGAGAGAAGGTGGACCAGCATCTGAGGGACATTGGTGCTAGTATAACAGATATCCAGAAAAGAGAGGTTCCCTAGAAAGAAGTACATGGGTGTGTGAAGCTGAGGGTCCAGGCAGGCAATGGTAATGATGGAGATGTTCCCCACCAGAGTGCAGATGTATGTGATAAGAAAGAATGAGAAGAGCAACAGCTGCAGCTCCTGAAGACCAGAGAAGCCCAAGATGAGAAATTCGGTCAGTGCTGTTTCATTGATCATTGTTTTAGTGTTCTCTGTTTGGGAAATGAGGGAAAACTGATAAGTGTCATGTTGCCATAAACAAAAGTAATGCACACAGGTTGAACAGAGATTATACAAATGCACACAACTTTTTTTCTTTCCTTTTAAGAAACAGTACATCATTTAAAAATATTGTGGCAGTGTGCAAAAAATGGGGGGGGGCAAATATTATACCTATAAAAATGCACTAGTTCCGTCCATAAAGACAGCATTAAAAATACCTAGCAATGCTATCCTAGAATAGCCTTTTAGAAGAAACAGAGACTTATGCATTAAAAAGAAGAGATTATTAGTACCATCCCCATTTCCAGTGGAATCATATTCAAACTGTGCTACTACATTAAAATCCCTAACCTGTGTATCTTTTAAATAAAATCTGGGGTGTGAGTGGCACCCTGAATAGGGCCTAAGCAACAAGATGGAAAGTAAAATAGAATTATTTGATGCAATATCTAGAAGATGTTCATCCTCAGTGTCAAACTAAATGTTAGCTTAAAATGTAGTATGCAGCTATATGCCATACTTTTCCGTGTATAAGACTAGGTTTTTTTCTTTAAAAATTATGCTACAAAGTGGGGGTCGTCTTATACATGTATAGTTGATAGGGTGGGCGTTTGATTTGTTGCTGCCTTGCTGTCAGTGGCTATTGGGCATGTAATTGGTTGCTGGGTCAATGGCTGGTGTTGATTGGCTGACACTGCAGCAGTTGGGTGGGCGATTGGCAGCTTTTACCAGCGAGGAGACAGATGTGAGGCGGATTTTTGGATGCATGCGGGTGATCAATTTTCGGCAATGCCCCCTAAAAAATCTCAACAACCCTGGTTAATTCCCCCTCAAAAAAATTCAACAACTTGGGGCAATTCTCCACAAAAAAAGAAAGCTCAACAACTCTGTGCCATCTCCCCCCATTTTCTTAAATTTGAGTCCCCAAAAATAGGGGTAATCTTATACATGGGGATGTCTTATACACCAAAAAGTATGGTATATTTTATTACAGGTACCGGGGGTAGAAATGGGTAAATCTGACAATTTTCATTTCTCTCAGTTTTCCAGTTTTCCTATATTCACTTCAGTTTTCTGAATTTCCACACAGGTATATTTTAATTCTTTAAAATCCTTATGAAAATGCATCTGCATGTTCATGTAAATTATTTTATATAATTTATGTTGCAATTGTGATGTCCTGCTGTGTTATTTATTGCATGTAAGCCGCTTTGTGACCCATGTGAGTGAACCGTGGCACAGAAATGTAATAAATGAAATGAAATGAATTTCTCCTAATACAAACATGTCTGTATACATTTTACCCTGTACAATAGAATAGAAACCCTAAGCCCTCTTCTCGATGTTAAGTTACAGTTTTTAAACTGAACTTCTTAATCAAATTGCACTTTTGTGTTAGCAATTCAAAAAAAGATAAGCAAATGTAACAAAAGGGAAAAAAACAAACAATCAAACAAACATATAAACCATAAAACATAACAGCCTAGAAAAGCAAAAATGCAAAGATACAGCGTAGCTACAAAGGAACAATCCAAAGATTCCCATTACAAATAAAGAAAGTTATGTAAAAAATAAAAGTATTAATTAATAAAAGCCTGTAAGTTCCATCTTTACTTAGAACAAATGAGCCAGACATATGCATATACTGGTGACACTGAACAACAATTCTCCTAAATATTGGTATAAGAAAGAAAACCATGCCGGGGGCGTGGGGGGGGGTTCATTCAAGCTTTGCCCTTCAGGTACTAGGAACATACCCAGGATCACATTTAATTAAAACATACAGCTGTCACAATTCAGTTGATTAGAGATAACATCAAAGGTCAAGGAGCAAGCACACTGCAAAATGCTGGATCAGATTCCCTTCTAGTGGAACTTGCAGTACAAACCCATACTTGAAATAAAAACGTCAGTCCTTAGAAGTCAGCAAAGCTGCAACTAGTGGTATAAGCAAGCACACTGAATTCCACAGTTGTTAGATACATTCCCAAGAAAATGACAGTGTTGATTTGTACTTACTATTCATTGATATATCAGTGGAAAAGTTGGCCACTTCAAACAGCTAACTCAGTTGCATGTTGGATGGTAAATAGCTGCAGACATCGAACATGTCCCCCAGTATATATTTTCAGTGACCACATGAGACATATTCCTCCTTTAATTTCTGATGCAATGTTGAGAGGCAGCCCATAGTTCCCTTAATTGCAACTGAAGACTAACCTAAGGCGTACTCTGTTCATGTTGCAAAGATGGTGACAGAAGTTACAAACAGGGAGTTTGTAACATAAGTTTACAAACAGGGAGCTACAATTCGGCATTTAGATGTTCTTCTATGCATCTGTGAGTTTAAAAGCAGTGTTTTCTCTGAACAAATACTGAAATGAGCCCCCCCCTCCAGCATATTCTAATCAAAGCCTTAAGACTCTTAAATAAACAATGTCAATGAGCAACTTTCATTAGGTCAGTGTCAGCAACCTAATATTTCCCCCCTGATTTTTGGAGGACTGATGCTCACTCTAATCTGCTGGAGACAGTCTACTAAGAAAATCAATTATTATCAGTGCCTGCATGCCCCCTTGATGCCTAATAATGGAATGCTTTAATAATACCATTAATCCTCTCCAGGGTATTCATCATCATCTGAAATGCTTCTGCATACTTAGCCTAGTGAATTGCAGTTGTAAAATAAGGAAAAAGAAAGTCATACCTAAACTGTAGTAATACTTTCACAGAATTAACCATGTGCAGATATGTTTAGGATTACACAGTTAGTATACAAATATAATAGAACCCATAGTAGGGCGTGTACATATTTGATAATTTTGGTTTCTCTTGTTCCATATCCTCCAACATCCCACTGATCAAAATTGGGGCACTTTTTGGGTCCAAACTCCCATGGGAGCCAGCTGATTTGTGCAAGACAAAAAAGAAGAAAAAAACATTTTTTGGTCCAGTGCTCTGGAGCAAGGCTGCTGGCTCACATCAGAGCACTGGACCAAAAAGTGGGACTTTATAGGATCCAATCAGAAGCTGGGATGGCTTCTGTTCCGAGATATCCTGTTCAAAATGGGTCTGTTGAGGGGTATGTTCTTGTTTTCCCAAGCTTTTAAAGTATTCACAAAACTTCATCACCATTTTGATGCACAATATACAATCCATATTTTTGTATTTAATTTTGCCTAATATACACATTTATACTAGGGCTTTACAGGAACACCCCCCACACACACACTCTAGCCCTGATATTAGCTCCAATATCAGTGCCTATTTGGGGGCCCTGCACCCCACCATGGATCCACCCACAATGCAATTTGGGTGAGCTAATATATTTTAAAGAGCTTTTCAGCCTGTCAGGGGTGGTGCACGCCACCCAGGATCTGTTACTGCGTGCTGTCTTTCTCCACAAGCTGGCTGTTGTGAGCAGCTTTCGTTGTGCAAGGAAGCTGCTCACAAAGGAACAGCAGCCAGTAATGTACAGAATTTGTTAAGCAGGCATCCACCTCCTGAGGATGTTGAGTGGAGGCAGTGATGCTGCAAAGGGTGGGCATTATGTCAGGCAGGAAAGGAAGCCATGTCACTGGACCTTCTTTCTCCTGGGTAAGTCTTTGCCTTTTTCACATGTTTTTGTGTCCTGACTGCCTCTCTTCCCTATCTGTTACATCATTCCCTGACAGGCATGGATTGTTCTGAGCCAATCCAACTGTACCTGTAGAAATCCATGTGTATCGGTACCCAGCTCATCAGAGGGGAGAGGTCCTCTGAGTATGCCCAATTTGGCTAGGGCCTTGACCAAATCCAGCCTTAATTTTTATAGTTCCCAACTACTATTAATATTATACAATATTTTTATTTTCCCCGCAATAACTGATGCTCCTCTCAGTCTGTCAGAAGGCCTTTGCACCATAAATACTTTTATAATGTTTTATACTTTGATGTTTTAATATATGTCTTACATTTTGTACATTGTCTGCATTAATTTTTGTAAGCTGCTTTGAGTCCCAGATGTGGAGAGCAATGGGGTATACATTAAAAAAGAAGATATGTCTAGGAAGCAATCTCAAAAGCATTAAAAATACTAATAACTGAAATCCCACATGTTTGATTAATCTTCAGGGAAATGGTTCCCCATCCAGAGGTTACTTAACTCATGTTTCCTCTTCCACCTGGCTCAATTTGAAAGCACAGCTTTTGTGGGTTCCTTGTTGGGGTAATGCTCTCTATGTAAAAATAGTGTTGTGGAACAAATCCTGATGAAGTTTCCACATAGAATTGTGATGGGGTACAGAACCTATTTTTCTTGATTGTGTCATTAATCCTAAAAAAAAAGCCATATCACTGACAAACCCATCCATCAACTACACCAGTGTGGTGTAGTGGTTGAGAGCTGTAGTCTTGTAATCTGGGGAACTGGGTTCGCGTCTCCGCTCTTCCACATGCAGCTGCTGGGTGACCTTAGGCCAGTCACACTTCTCTGAAGTCTCTCAGCCCCACTCACCTCACAGAGTGTTTGTTGTGGGGGAGGAAGGGAAAGGAGAATGTTAGCCACTTTGAGACTCCTTAAAGGGAGCGAAAGGCGGGATATCAAATCCAAACTCTTCTTCTTCTTCTTGTATAGAACACAACTTCTGTGGTAATTTGCAATGGGAGGGAGACACATGAAATAGGTAAGGAATTTGTTTTGTCTGTTCAGTTATTTATGAAAGAGAAAGTACGAAAGAGAGATTCTAATATTGTGAAAGTACAATTGCTGGCTAGGACAGATGGGAGTTGTTGTCCAAGACATATGGAAAGCATCAGGTTTTGTTATTATATAATAATCCAGTGCTTGGGGGGGGGGCACTCAAGGGTATAAAGTACCGGCACCTTTCTTCCCACAAATTCTAAAAGTGTAACACTTTTTAAAAAGCACTAAATATATTATTGTTTTAAGTAAGATATAGTTCTATACTTATATAGGGGGTGGGCTTTCAAGCTGTAGTTTCAGCTGACTTGCTCAAGATGGAATGCTTACAATATATTCATATACAGAAGAACTGGATTTATGAGACTAATGAACATTTCCCATCACATCATAAGGCGATTCCTCAATATTCTGGGCATCAATATTAGAGATGTAATTGAAATTTTGCCTAAATAAAACTTTGAGGGGAACATAGGCGGCAGATTGAAAAGGTAAAACTAAGATTTGTTGTGGCAAAGATGAGAAGAAACATTTGTGACAATGCAATGGCATATACAGAAAAGAGCTAAATCCAGAAGCAATAGTAAATATGGATTTTATGGTGGCCCTCATTGCGGTCAACAAACTATTTATATATCTTCCTATGCAATTTAGCCCAAGTGAACACAAAGTTGTATAAAGTGTGTGAAACTCAGCAACAGATTGTTCTTCAGGTCAAAGAGCCAGAAGGAGGTTGAACATTGTTGTACTCTCCTCAACATACACAGTATGAGCCTAATGAACCAGTTTTGTTGTTTATCTGCTTTGCACAATTCCTCTTGAATGTATTAATTCATCTTCTTCCTCTCTCCCACCCTCTACATTTCTTTCTAGAAAAGTACAATGTTGTGAAAAGTACAATGGAAAACCAGACCATTGTAGATGAGTTTATTCTTCTGGGGCTTTCTGATGATGCAACACTCCAAGTTTTCCTGTTTCTGATTTTCTTGTCCATCTACCTAATAACCCTTGTAGGAAACATGCTTATCATGCTGGTGATAAGGGTTAACCCTCAGTTACATACCCCAATGTATTTCTTTCTTACTAACTTATCCTTCCTTGACATCTGCTATTCCTCAGTAACAGTTCCCAAGATGCTTGAAAGCCTCCTAGCTAGTAAGAAGACAATTTCTCTCAATGGCTGCATCACTCAGATCTTTTGCTTCATTTTCATGGTTGGAACGGAGATCTTCTTACTTTCAGCAATGGCATATGACCGCTTTGCTGCCATTTGCAACCCACTGAGATACAGCACCATTATCAGCCACCGTGTATGTGTCCAAATGGTGGTAGCTGCATGGATATCGGGCTTCTTGGATTCCCTTGTTAATACCCTCTTTTTAACTGGCTTGCACTTCTGCGGTCCCAGAAATATTAACCATTTCAGCTGTGAGTTGCCTTTGCTGCTGCAGCTGTCTTGCAGTAGTACCTTTGCCAATGAAATGGTGATTCTGACCTTCAGCATGACATTAGGGTTTGCCTCCCTCCTTCTAATTGTAGCTTCCTATATGCGCATTATTAGCACCATTCTCAAGATACGTTCGGCGGAAGGAAGGCAGAAGGCATTTTCTACTTGCGCTTCCCATCTCACTGTGGTCCTCCTGTTTTGTGGGACAGCATTCATTAGGTACATGAGACCTGCATCTGGGTACTCAGAGACATTAGACAAGCTGGTGTCCATTCAATACAGCATCCTCACCCCCATGTTAAACCCTATCATATATAGCCTAAAAAACAAAGACGTGAAGATAGCTTTAAATAAGCTCCTAAGAAAATGACTTTCATCAAGGCTTGACAATGATGTAGATTTTCATACTATCGCGATTTCCATACTATCCTGATTTTTAAAATGAAATTATGTGACAAAAACCTATGCACACTGTTATACATTTGAGGGGAGTGGTAAGGGGGAGGTTTAGCGGAGCCAGAACAATTATTTTATTTATTTATTTTATTTATATACTGCATAATTGTAGAAAAAACGTCAGGGCAATTTACATAAAATGAATGATTTGCTAGGGAAACTATTGATGAATGCCTCCCCCAAGCTAGGTGTTGAGTCATCCTGATCTGCCTTGCCTGCTGCCTCCATCCACCCGCCTACTAGACCAACCTGCTCAACACTGCACCTTAGCTGCCAGGGCTCTATGCCCCCTCAAAAATGTGTGTCCGGGGGCATGACTCACCTGCACCCCCCATGCTATGTCTCTGGGTAGAGCAGCAGCAGTAGCAGCAGCAGCAGCTGGAAGTGGCTTGGAACTAGTCTAATTTTATGTTGGCTCAACTTGCACCAGCATGCTTTACACCAGAAGGTCTTGTTTCTCCCATATCCGCTGCCTTGGATTTAAGCAGACAACAAACATCATGCTCTGTTTCTCTGCCTTTCCAGCTTGCTGCTTTTGCCTCCAGCTTCTAGCTCACATAACAGCTAACTCTTAACTCTGGCTTTTGTCCTTCTCACTATCTGCAAATAGAGAAAGGGTGCCATCTCCCACAAAGCCCTTCCTTTGTTCTCCTTAGACCACACCCGGATTCTAGTCTGGATATTTCCAGAATTTGAAGGCTTGATTATCACTTGCTGGATTTAGGAATTAGAGAGACCTGGCATCCTCCTTAACATTCCAAGCCTTGATTAAATTCTAATACTCATTGGATTCAGAGGTTAGCGGTCTGGAACCCACAAACTCATACCAATACTATCATTCTTCCATGAGACCATCTGAAGAGAAAGAATGAAAGCATCACTGGTTAGAGTTTGACACTTCTCCCCAGGGTGTTTCTAAACAAGGGTGTGGGGGCTCAGGTCACAGATCTCTTCTGTGTCTAGCTTTGGTGTTACTGGCTGTTGAGAGTTGGTGGGTTATAAGCTCTTTATATTGTGAGTGAGCATTATTTTCTTGGAAAATATTCAAAAGGGCCAGTTCTGGGGTGGCTTCTAATACCTGTTTATTTATTTTGCATATTTCTTGTAGGACCACTGACCCAAAGAGCTGTATTTGCACATACTTTTGTAACCCATGGACATCTTTAATAAAAATTATCCAACAAAAAGTGTCTGATTTGTTGAGTAGTAACAGAGAGTGCCTTGGGTTTGCACATCTTGTGTTGCGCCATTCATGGGGGTTATTGAGGAGCATTCCTGTAGGACAGCGATGGAGAGCCTTTGACCCTTTAGAGGTTGTTGCTGGACTACAAATCCCATCATTTCTGAACATTACCCATGTGGGCTGGGACTGATGGGATTTGAAGTCCAACCATATCTAGAGATATATAGTCCAACCATATCTATATATCTAGAGATATATAGTCCAACCATATCTAGAGGATATATATATCCTCTTGGTTGATTTTATTTCTGAAATTAAAGGTTTCATGAAATAGAAAGGATTTACAACCTTTTCAGCCAGGCAGAAATGTTCATGTGTTTCTAACCTCTTCAGGGGAAAGTTCCTAAATGTTGGGGTTTTGAGACTTTGGAAGAAGATGAATAATGAACTGAAGTTATTCTGGTGTGTGGACATTTTTGCTAAAGCTTTAAAGTGGGTGTGGCCATTTTAATTTTTAATTTTAAAAGGATACATTTGGTCACAAAAATCTCTTGACATCACAGTGTCAGAGGAGGCAACTCATATGAGTGACAGGTAAAAGCATTGTGCTCCCCCCCCCCATTTTTTTTACCTGCATTCTACTACAGCTTACTAATTAAATCAATGACACTGTAAAAAGCCAGAGACATGTACAACAACTCACCTATCTTGGTGAAAATCTAGCTTGCTGAAAATCAGTAGCTCACCTGACTGAGCTGAGTTGCTGCTGCATGGTGGGATGGAGAGGAAGAGGGGCAAGGTTGACTTGATTAAATGCATTAGGTACTCCTGCTGGTGAATTTCTACCATGATGGCTTTCCATCCTGGAATTTAGCCACAACTCATCCAGAGGGAGGTCAGATAATCAGTGCAGCCCCACTATGCCATCCAGTTCTAGTGAGACTACCTATGATTATCACCTGAACTCCTGCATAACAAATTATTGAACATTGATGGAAGGCTACTCCTTCTGGACAGTTTTGCAGCTATCAGGGACATTTGTTGTTGTCTCAGCACCTCACTGACCCACGCTTGAGTTGCATTGTGGGTTTAACTAATCACCTATGGGCTAAGTAGATTGGGGGCAGCTGTTCACTATGTTGCAAGGGTTGGGAATTTTTTTCCATCCGAGGGCCACTTTCTCTTCTTGGAAACTTTCTGAGAACCACATGTTATGAAATCAACAACAAATGTCAATTTAAAAGTGTGGATAGTGGAGATTTTTGCCCAGGTTTGAAGCAGAGATGGTCGCTAGATGGCTCCTGCATTGTATCCTGTAGAATGATATGAATATTCCTGATATGTTAAAATTAAATAAAATGGCTTTAGTTAGTCCAGTGACAGGTGTCTCATCTTACTTTGCACATCTTTCTGAAACATGTTAATTTAAGGATTAGCACAGTTATGTAGTGAGGTCCTATTAATGTTTAGCCAGAACTAAATCTCACTGGTTTCGATAAGGCTTACTTCTTAGTCTGTTTGTAGCAGTTTGCATTCACAGAGTCCCTTGTTCTAGAGATGTCTTAAGGAGAATCTGGATATCATGCACTTTTGAAAAATGTAATCATTTTGCTTATAATTGGTTTGCTTTACTTATTAATTCACACAGAAATTCCTCAAGAATAATATCTACCACATTTTCAGATATGACAGGACACTGACAATTTTCCTTGATTTTTTTATAAAGCATTTATATACCACCTAATTATTCTCATTTCTAAGAGGTGTACATGAAATTGCAATACACGACACAGATCTAAATAAAAAGTGGTTTAGACAATGAAGTAGGAGTACTTAATGAAGCCTCCAGGGTTCCAGAGTCCCAACTTCCTACACCCGCAAACCTCCTGTGATTAAAGATGACCCAGATAAAAACATTTGCTGCTCTTCTTTGCAATCAAAGATTTTACTACAAGGTATGATTTGCTGTTTTCACCCTACATAATTGCCAACAAACTCCAGAGCAGGGATGGGTGGATTTGTCAGCTTTGTTTTGCTGGAGAACTCCATTACAAAATTCACAAAAGTGTGACTTTCAAAGAATGGCTGTGGTTTTGTTTACATATTGTTTTGAGAAGTGTGAATTAGGTAAGTTCACCATTAAATGGGTATTGAATTCAATTTCTTCCCCATCCTTATTCAGGCGTACTAGGTTTTTTTTTCTTGTTTCTTGGTTTGTTTGTTTTTTTGGAATTCTACAAAATGGGGATATTTGTCACAATTTATCAAAAGAAATGTTAATTAGCCTAATGAAGAAAGCACAGGGTCACATCATGCAAGGATAAAGAACCGACCCCCCCCCCCCGCCCAGATGATGTTGGACTACAACTCACATCATCCATCAGCATCTCTCTGGAATTTTGGGGTATTTAAAAATATGTGTAGCTTGCCATTTTTAGTGTCATATGACTATATGGAACAGGTAATTTATTCTGCAGACGCAAAACAGTTCTTGTCGTTAGAAGAGTTAAATTTAGAACATTGGTTTAAGCATTTATGAAAGAAAGGAATCTTTAACATGCATTTCAAGGAGTTTAGAACTGAAATATTTTAATAATAACCTTATATAAGCTCTACTTGTTTGTCCAATGACAGCCTCATAATGCCAAGTTTTCATTTATTTTTTTCTTCCTCTGCTCCTTTCCTTTATAGATGTTATTTTCTATTCTACAAAGAAAAATGACGGCTCCAAATGAAGACTGGATGTCCAATGAGAAATGCAGCTGTTATACTGCAAATGCATATTGGATTTTTTCACTTTCCCATAATCTGCACCATGCCATGGTTTCCCAACATTATCACCATGTTTTGTGATGCATCTTAACATGCATACTTGGAGATCAACCTGAGGTGCTGTTGCCACAAAAGCATTCCAAAAGCATTCCAAAACATATTGTATTGTGGTGTAGCAATTCTTAAAGGTTTGTGCAGTATATTGTTCTTATCACAATTTCTTTGACTCTGGTTAGCATTACAGGAAGAACATAACGGGGGGGGGGGGGATAACCACCCCCTTCCCTTAACTTCTTAGTAAATAATAAAGAATGGCATGGACAAACAGTAGTGATGTCACTGAGTTTATTTTGCTGGGGTTTTCTGATCTTCTTCAGCTGCAGCTTCTGCTTTTTCTGGTATTTGCAATTATGTATATTGTGACCTTATTGGGAAATATCACCATCATTTTGCTCACCACAATTGATCCAGCCCTTCAAAACCCCATGTATTTCTTTCTCAGGAATTTGTCTTTCTTGGAGATCTGCTTCACTCTAGTTATAGTCCCTCAAATGTTAGTAAACCTCCTTTCAGAGAACAAAACCATTTCCTTCCCTGGGTGTGTCATGCAAATGTATTTCTTTTTCTTTTTTGGAAGTTCTGAGTGTTTTCTCCTGGCTTCCATGGCTTATGACCGCTATATAGCCATATGCAGCCCTTTGCACTATACAGTAATTATGAAAAAGAGGTTTTGTATCCATCTGGCCCTGTTCTCCTGGTGCTCAGGAATTCCAGTGGGGACAGTTCAGACAACATGGCTATTTAGTTTTCCATTCTGTGGTCCCAATAAGGTCAATCATTTTTTTTGTGATGGTCCACCAGTGTTAAAACTAGTCTGTGCAGACACTTATCTGTTTGAGCTATATGCTCTCACAGGAACTATTGTAATTGTACTATCCCCATTTATCCTAATCTTGGTCTCCTATGTTCATATCATCACTACGATCTTACGAATGCCATCAGCCGAAGGCAGACACAAAGCCTTTTCCACTTGCTCTTCACATCTTGTTGTGGTGACTTTGTTCTACGGCACAGCTGGGTTAACTTATTTCCGACCCAAATCCAGTTATTCTCCAAACACCCAAAAGCTGTTGTCCTTATCGTACACAGTTGTCACTCCCATGCTGAATCCCATCATCTACAGTTTGAGAAACAAGGAAGTGAAAGAAGCCATGAAGAGACTTTTGAGTAGAAAAACACTGCGATTGCAGCTGTAATCCCATGAAAGACTGGAAGGGTTCCAGGGATGTAGTTCAGTAGTGGTGCATCTGTTTTGCATGCAGAAGGACCCAGGCTGAGTCTTCAACAATGACAAAAAGGGCTAAGAGAAACTCAGTGTCTGAAATCTTGGAGATCCACTCACAGACAATGTAGACAATATTGAACTAGATGAACTAGTGGTTTGATTGCATATGGCAACTTCCTATGTTCCTTACTCACCTGCACCTACCCTACAAAGGTAACAGATTGAAGTATCCCTTCAGTTATTTCTTGTTGTTGCATTTTAACTTATATCCCTGTTTTGAAAATATATTTTGAGAATGAGATATAAAGTTATAAGTGACCCCTTCTGTTGCTCTGTGATTGAGAATCTTGATAGAAAATGCTGTATTCATAGAAACAGATATGTTAGGACTGGAACCACTCAATTCCCTAGATTGCCATAAAGTCAGGCATAGCCAATGCCCTGCTGACATTGTTTAATTCCAGTTCTCAACAGCCCCAGCCAACATGGCCAAAGGGCATGGAGGATGAGAGCTGCAGTCCAACATCTGGAGACAAGCCCTGCATAAGTGTATAGCTATTGTGAATGCAGCTCTCCACTCACTGGAGGACTGTCAACAGGGAAGGAGGGATAAGGATGCACAGGGAAGGCATTGGGGACAATGTGAAAAATGAATGGACCAAACACTTTGTGGTGGTTGTTAAAAATATTTTGTGCCATTGCTTGTTAGCGCTGCAAATAAGAACATGTATGTGTTAGGTTGGTTGGTTTATGTATTTCCTATGTGCTTTATTTTTTTAGATTGTCTCAAGGTGTTGGATCCAAAGATTCTTGTCCTGCTTTGAAACACACTTCTTCCAGTGGAATCATCTTCCTTGGAAGAAGCTCCTTCTGTTGGAGAAAAGCAGCCTTTCAATACAACCCATTATGGGTTGCTATCACAATGAAGTGATAGTTTCCTACAAAACTGATAATTTATACAGAACACCATGCCATGCTAAGAACATAAAACCATAGAGTTGTGGAGCTGGAAGGACCACAAGGGTCATCTAGGCCAACTACCTGCAGTGCAGGTACCTTTTGCTCAATGTGGGTCTCACATTGCTTCCACCATGTGGTCTGAGCCTGTATCTTGGATACTGCTGGGGGTGGTGGGAATACAGCCCTCTGTCTCATTAACTGTTGTAAGTACTGATGACAAAATGCACAGCTGATGAAGACAGAAACCCATATCAGAATTAAAATTAATCTAGAGTGTTAATCTACTTTTGTGGATAGGGGAAACAGCATATTACTTTAAACGTGTTCTATTGCACCCACAAAATGTCAGTAGGGAAAACATCCCTGTTAACATAATTGTATCTGTGTTTTCTGAAAAGTAAACATTGGTTTAGTCAGATATTGCACAATTAGCATTAACTACTCTAGGGAGAAAGAAGAGGGGACAATCTAATCCCAGGTGTCACTTAAGGAAATTCATATAATCAAACTTGCTCACCAAAGCACAAATCTTTCACAATCTGGGTGACTCCTAAGCGCCTAAGATTCTGCAGGTAGGCAAATAATTTATTCATTTTGACTTAGCAAACCTTTGCCATGTAGCTGCTTTAATCAAAAGGAAATTTATGAGTTCAACCTTAGTGTATTCACATACATGTCTGGGTTTTTAATCACCTATTCCAATTTAGGAATAAGAACATAAGAAGAAGCTTGCTGGGTCAGGCCAATCTAGTCTAGCATCCCATTTTGACTGTGGACATTGTGTGATTCTTCACTTTGATTTATATGATATAACACTAATTTAGAATCAGCAAAGCTTCCTTTCCATTTAGAGTAAACATCCATAATTTTAGTCCACCTCCAGCCCCTGTCCAGTACAGCACTTTTGCACTTTCAGCATCCCAGATAAATAGCATATCATCCTCTGGTTAATTGCTTCCAGTGAAGGAGATTTCACCATCTCCAAATGTAGTGATGTGTACCCATTGGTACTTTTCCTATGGCTCCCCTCATCCCCTGTAGATAATACCATCAGTAAAGTTGGCAAAACTTGATATAAAATATACCATCAATAAACTATCATGACCCTGGTGCTAGTCTTTATCTTAAACATAATCTAAAAGGTTTGTGTAAAAATTCCTGACCTCTTAATATTAAAGATTAGCACACTAATTTGGTCTTATCGGCTAACTTTAATTTAATTATCACCTTTAATTTAATTAATTTAATTATCACCTCCTGTAAGAAACAATCAGGTTACACACACAAACACACAGAGAGAGAGAGAGAAAGAGAGAGAGAGTGTGCACAATCTTCCTCCAAAAGTAAACTCATGATTCAGGAAACAAGCAAGATAAATGGTCTTTTCTTACTAAGTTTATGGACAAGGTCTGGACAAGGTAAACAAAACAGAGGAACTTGTAAGAAATGAACAAATGATTAGCCAAAGACCCCTCCCATTTCCTCAGTGCTTTTTTCCAAGAAAATATGTGCCAGAACTCACCATGAAGTTGTTATAGTAAGTTGCTGGGTGATGCAGGTCAGTCCCGAACAAATACCAGTGCCCCTAGTTCTGGTGCAAGTCAAATAAATGTCCCCGTACCCCTCATTCTCTTATATTCAGGTGGATGGCTAGGACAGCTCAGAACAGTAGAGGCCTGGCTGGGAAACTTAAAGCCCACCACCACTAAATGGGAGACAGATTGAAGAAAAGGAAATACAAATTGGCACTGCCCCATAGCTTTACCAATCGCAGCTAGGAGCAAGGTGGAGTCATAGATGTAAAATAAGTGTCAACTCACATACACTGGACAGCTTGAGGAGGAGCCTACAAAGAACTGTGTGAGCCTACAAAGAACTGTGTGACTAGCTCTGTGCACTCAAGGGGTCTTTGAATTTGTATGTCTTGACCGGGGCTCCCACTCTACTGCCCACCATGGCAGCCAGGTTGAAATTGGGAGAATTCCCAAAGCAGTTTGTGATATGGTATTAAAGTCTGCAGGGAAGAGATACTGTATTTCACCACATAATCGTTACATTTTTATTTTTATTTCCAAAAAGGGGTGGGTGGTGAAAATGCAAGAAAAAAGTGGGTGTGGGGAGAGCGTTTGTGTACTGCTGGATTTGGGGATGCCTGGGAGGAGACAGATCTGCAGTAAGAAACCCTACATGCCCTGCCCCATGAGCCCCACATGGAGAAGCAGAAGGCCCTCTACACTGGCCCTGCCTCAGGCATGCACCCCTCTGCTGCTTGCTCCCTGGCACAGGCAGTTACTGGGTGTTGGGCAAATCTGCGGGTCCCAGCTGTGTGCCTCCGGGCAGGACCTCATTACCATCCCTTCCCCTGCCAAATTTCTCCTCCATTGCTGGGTCTTGGGCTGGGCCTCCTCAGCTGCCACCACAGCCTTCGCTCCCTGTGTGGGGCTGCCTCGTTCTCCAGGCCCACAGGCAGGCGTGGGCCCACAGCAGAACAGGAAGAGCCTGGGAAACAGCTGCACCAAGAGCCATTTAATTTTTAAAAGCAGAGAAATGCTGTTGAAAGTAAACAACAACTTCAGAGCAAAATGAAACACCTCACTTGCAAGGGATTTTCATTCTTTGGAAAGGTATTTTCACTCCTGCAACGATTATGCGTTGAATCCTTTGGGACTGATTTTAGGGCCCCCCCAAAAAGGGGTATAGCTATTTTGCAGTGGCAATAATTATTTGGTGAAATACAGGTAGATCATTCTTGAGAGAAATCTAAACAGATAGTTTGCAGAGGTCTTATTTGAAATTACACTTGCAAATTAGTAAGTGGAGCATTTCAGTCATAGAGCCAAAAGGTATGGACTATCTCCCCGCCAATTCTGTAAATGTAATGGTTATGTATCAAATAGATTTTTCCCAGCCACAGTTAAACATGTAACATATTCCATCTAACAGTTTCTCAATGAGGGAGTGAACAACTCTCCTACACACACTATAGTATTTTATTTTATGTGAAGTTGCTACAAGAAATTGTTGTGTAATGCAGGGTATTGGAGAGGGAGAGATGCATTGAGAACAAAATGAGCACATTAAAGAACAAGACACTACTGGTAATTAACAAAGTGATGGACAATTAGACTGAGTAAGTCAACTTTTAAAGACTGATGACAATACATTCCCCCTTATCCTGCCTTAAACTGCCCATTTTTGACCTGTCCATCCTTTATTGCTTTCTATATCATCTACTAACAGAAAGGAACAAGTTCAATGGTTGAAGAGTGGTAAAGAGACACTACCATCTCTTTAGAAAATTGCTTATAGAAGAAGGAACACCCCGACAGCTTTATCTGACAGTGTTCAAGACATGATGACACAGACTGAGAAAAAGTTAATTACCCAAGACAATTGGACCAGTGTTACAGAATTCATCCTTATTGGCTTTTCCAATCACCCTGAGCTTCAGGTACCTCTTTTCATCCTCTTCCTTATCATCTATGGAATAACTTTGTCAGGAAATGTCCTCATTGTTCTTGTCACAACCTTGGACCTTTCACTTCAAAGCCCCATGTATTTCTTTCTCCGGAACCTTTCTTTCTTGGAGATCTGCTTCAATTTGGTCATTGTCCCAAAGATGCTGGTCAATTTTCTGATAGAGAACAAGACCATTTCCTATGCTGGCTGTGCCACACAAATGTATTTCTTCTTCTTCTTTGGTGCAGCTGAGTGCTGTCTTCTTGCTGCCATGGCATATGACCGTTACATTGCCATCTGCAATCCCTTACGTTATCCAGACATTATGAACAGAAGGACCTGCTTCCAGTTAGCAGCTGCATCATGGTTCTCAGGCTTCCCTGTCTCTACTGTACAGACCACCTGGATCTTCAGTTTGCCATTTTGTGGACCTAATAAAGTCAACCATTTCTTCTGTGACAGTCCCCCTGTTCTAGAGTTGGCTTGTGCTGATACTTACATGTTTGAAATTGAAGCTCTCACGGCCACTGTGCTCTTCATCATGTTTCCCTTCCTCTTGATTCTCCTCACATATGTTCGCATCATCACCACTATCCTGAGCATGCCTTCAGCAGAGGGACGACATAAAGCCTTCTCGACATGTTCATCTCATCTCGTAGTGGTTACTTTGTTTTACGGTACAGCTACATCTACCTATTTCCGGCCCAAATCCAGTTACTCACCAGATACAAAGAAGATCCTCTCCCTGTCCTACACAGTCATCACACCCATGTTAAATCCAATCATCTATAGCCTGAGAAACAAAGAGGTAAAAGGTGCATTGAAAAGGACATTGTGCAGGAGAATATTTGCCCAGAACACAATATTATTTGTTGATAATTAACATAGATCTGGCATGTGCATGACTTGATGACTGTGATATAAAATGGTGATTTGGATGTATGGATGGGCTTTCTTTTATCAGCTTTATATCTTATATAAATTTATGTTATAATTATTTTCAAAAAGTATCTTCAATTTTTAGGAAAATATATATCCAACCATTTGAAGAGTACAGGAATTACAGGGAAAATACAGCATGTAATGAACTTTTATTGTAAAATATTATTTTTATTAATCAACTAGCTTTCTTGTTTACAATTATTTGCCAAGACTTGTTTCTTTCTTAATTTCTTTTGATTGAAGTTATTCGGTTGGATGATAGCACTGATGAGAATAAGAGCCAATCCCATGAAACTACTGTTACTCTATATGCAGTATAGCTATTAGGACTGTACATTCTACTACCTCTTCAGCATGGGATAATGCTTAATTCCTGTATCCCATATCTCCTCAGAAGGAGTGACCCTACTATTAGGCAAAGAGAGGTGTCAACCTCAGGTATTGAATGCTGGGAGGCAGGGAATGGCAGTGGTAACTTATTTAAGATAGTGATAGCATGCTCAGAGAATATTGGCCCTACCAGCTTACTTGCAAAGCTACAATTTCCAGACTATCTTCAAAGGCAGTCCCATGTAGAATGCATTGCAATTTTAAGCTTGGAGGTTGGCACTGTATGAATAACCATGGCTAGCCTATCTTTATCCAGAAATGACCACAGTTATCACATCAACCAAACCCAGGCATAGGACTTCCTAGCCATTAAGGTTACCTGTCCCTCAAGTGACAGAGATGTTTCCAGAAGCACCTGCAAGCTATTAGAATTTCAGCTCCAGTCGTCCGAGCTGATATGGCTCGTCTTCCTTTGAGCCCAGCAGAGCATTAAAACAACAAAGTCCACAATGGAAGGATGAGGCACGTATGGGCTACATTGCTATACTTTATTACTAAGCTATGCAGAGAGCAAAGAAATATACATCTCCTCTCTGTGAGAAGCAGAGAGCAACTGAACAAAGAAAAACGAAAGAATAAAGGTAACCGGGAACCAGTAACGTCACATCCCGTCTCCCTTTCCCATGAGAATCCAACAGTATCTGGACTGTGGAATGTAAACAGTCCTGTGACTGCAAGCAGCTGCTCAGTGAGGAAACAGAAACTAACACAAGCTACATACCTGCTCCTACTTGTTTTCTATTTTTTGGGAAATTTTTGATACTGATTTGTTTGTGAAGGACCCCCTTTGGTATATATCCAAGTATGCTGGAAATAGTCTGGGGCGCACTGTTTACATGGGATTCTGGCTTGCTAAGACGGCTTCTTCTAATGTGAATTGAGAGTGTGTTCTAGTACCCAGCTACCATTCCCATACAGTTGTGCATTGAAATTTCGTTGGTTTGTTTCCAAGCAAACACAAGCTTGCTAATGACCTCTTTTCCACCTCTCCCCACCCCCTATACTTCCTAGTAAGCAGTAGAAATATGCATGTGGGTGGGTGTGAAGGTGCAAAGGTATATAAAGTAGAAGAGTGCCTAATGCTTATAAAAAAAGAATAATTTAAAAATGAAAAATAAAGCAAATTAATATACTTTATACATCATTAATAACATTCATAAAATCAGCTCCATTTCAGTTTGGAAGCTCAGAGCAAGACTTGAAGTAGCTTAGAGGAAGTTACTTGTACACCCCCTTTATTTATTGCATCGGATAAGGATGAGGCGCAAGAAAAATGGCCAAGAAAATTGATAATTGCATATTCCACTATTAATTATTTTGTTATGGGCATGTTGGAGAACAAGTCAATGATTCTTAATACTTGGGAGCTACTTTTCAGTTCGCTCTGCCCTGTTCACTTTAGTTTGAATATGATGATGATTACCAGTGTTCATACTTCCCATATGTTTTGACACAGTTCTCTGCTCAAACAACAAATAACATGCATGTTTTGAGAGAATTTTTTTTAAAAAAATTATTTTGTTGTGAAAATCTGAATGCAAACATATTTTATTGGATATTTCTATTTAGATTAAAAAGAAGCTGTAGACCGATGTGGCAATGAGATGGGTTGGATCACACACACGCTAAAGTTACATGGAGCAGAAATAGATTAATATGCCCATCCCTGGTTGCAAATCCACATGTCCGGTACATATGATGTTCCATTTTCACCATTGCAGACATAATTTTCTCAGTGACTGAATTCACTGGGGAAATCAAACTTCTTCTTAGCAACCTGCACTTTGAGGATTATTTTTTTCAATGCTGCTTTCATATCCTTATTCCTCAACGTGTAGATCATAGGGTTGAGCATTGGAGTAACTACACTGTACACCACAGCTATGATTTTGTTCAGGTCAAAAGATGAACGGGTTGTTGGACTTACATACATGAAGATCACTGTCCCATAATACAAAGAAACGACAGTAAGATGGGAGGCACAAGTGGAGAAAGCCTTGCGGCGCCCATGTGAGGAAGGCATTCTCAATATGGTTATACTAATGTATATATAGGAGACAACAGTGGACAGGAACGTGCTCAGAATCACCATAGCAGAAAGGAAGAATACAATCTTCTGTGTAAGAGATGTGTCTACACAAGCCAGTTTTAGTAATGGTGGAATATCACAAAAGAAATGGTTTATCACATTGGGGCCACAAAAGGGTAAATTCACCACCACTATGGCAGCTACCATAGGGGCCAGACAGCCTCCTGCCCAGCAGGCAACCACGAGAAACACACACACTCTTTTATTCATGATTGTTGAATATCTGAGCGGATAGCATATGGCCACATATCTGTCGTAGGCCATCACTGCAAGGAGGAAGCACTCAGCTGTCCCAAGAAAAAAGAAGAAGTAGGACTGTAGCAAACAGGCAGCAAAGGAAATTGTGTGCACCCCCATCAACAAGATGGACAGCAGCTTAGGGACTGTTGAAGATGTATAGCCAATGTCCAAGAAAGAGAGGTTTCCCAGGAAGAAGTACATGGGGGTTTGAAGGTGGCTGTCTGTCTTAACTGTTATGATTATGATTATGTTGCCAGTCATTGTAAGAAGGTACATAGCAAGGAAGAGAAAAAAGAGGGCAATTTCCACCTTCCGAGTATTAGGGAAGCCCAGAATAATGAACGTTGTCACTATGGTATGGTTCAGAGGTTCCACAAACCAGTATTCTTGCATCTACAAGAAACAAACAAACAAACAAACAAACAAACAAACAGTATTGCAATGTCATGTCTTCTTATTTTTAAAAAATCCCAGTAAATATCACCAAACAACATTTCTGGATGTGACATTTCTATGAGAAGTCATTGCACAATGGTAGAGCATCTGCTCTGCATGCAGAAGGCCCCAGGTTCAATTCCTGATCTCTCCAGGTGGTGCTGGAAAAGAATCCTGTCTGAAACCTAAGTAGCCACTGACTGGCAGTGTATATAATACTAAGCTACATGGACCAGTAGTTTGACTCCGTATAAGACAGCTTCCTATATTCCTCTAATGGAAGCATGGAGATACCATGAAGTTTAACCTAGTGCAAAATATTAATACAGTTTAGGAAATTATTTTTGAAAGTGGGAATACAATTCTTTTTGAAAGTGGGTATACAATTGTAATAAAATTAATTAATAAACTCTTCAGTAGCACTTCAGTATTATTGTATCTTCGTTGGCAAGAAGCATTTTCATTTCTATCTCCTCCCCAATAACTGAAGGCTGGGATACAAAATCTGTAGCTGAAATTTTATGCAAATAAGTTGAGAGTCAAGGAGGAAGAATCTGTCCAAAGATACTTTTGTTGAATTGTTGACAGGTTTGTTTGTTATTAATAATATTCTCAGGCTGCAATCCAGTGCACGTTCAAGGCATGTGCATTGAACTGAATAGGACTTTACAAGTAAACCTGCATAGAATTCTGCATAGAATTCTAAGCAAGTTTATTGAGACACCAGAATATTATTATTAGGAGAAGTGATGTGTTGCAATTAAAACAAAATATTTGGGGTGACATAATCAAACTAAAGTTGTCTTTAGGAACAATCCTATGCACAAGAAACTGACATAAAGTAAGCCAGGCTTAAGTTAAACTGGTGTAGGTTTCACCAGATCCAAACTTAAATTACACCACCCTATTTGCCAGCTTAACTTTTGCAAGGTTGCCAAGTCATGTGATCAAGCTGGCCTGGGATTTAGCCTCCCCACTGGTCCTGGAATGCCCTGGAATGACCCTTTTCACTTTTTATGCTGACTTAAGATCTGCTGGGCTTGGCTCACCTGGCTAGATTCCAGCCGAGCTGGGGTGGGGTAGATACAGCAGTGTATCTCCAGCTAAGCCAGGAATGGGGAGTTATGCTGTCATAGCCTTGCTATGCTAGGAACCCCTCAGCTCAGCCAGACAAGTGCTGGATTCTAACCCCACTCATCCCAGGATATATTACAATATAGTTCTTCTCCTTGGTTCATAGATTTCAATAGGAGGAAGTTAACCATACGCTTATTTTGGCTGGACTGCATCCTGAGTTTCTCAGCCTTAGGCAATTTGAATGCCTAACATTTACTGATACATTTAGATTAATTTTATTATTTATAAATAAATAAATAAGTCCATCTCACTGGACTATGAAGGACAAACATATTGATGGGGGGGGGGAACAATAGCAATAATGATAAAAATGATCTGATCTGAGATCTGAGTCACTGCAAACCAAATTAACACACTGAAACAAAAAATGCAACAGACTTACTGTACAGGCTTAAAATTGTCACTTGGAGTTCAGGGTCTGTTTTTGACCTTTGTGTCTATTGTCAAAAAACAAATTCATAAATAAGGACTATTGTAAATGAATCCAGATATGTTATAACAGTTGTTTACAACATGCAATGAAATAAACTATAGGAGAAATCATCATAAGCAGTGTCCTTTTATTCCAAAGCACTGAGCACTGGCTGCTATATCAATTCTTATTAGTAGGATTAGTATCTCCAAGAATGCATGTCTCTTGGGTTTTGAACAATTTAGCCTAGTGAGAATTAAATGTATTCATGTGTTTTAATGATGAGAAAATAGTATCTAGGCAAGCAAATATAGGTTATCTTTTCAAAAAACCAAACAACCCAAAGATTAACCCAATGTTTTCTTCCCAATCTATTCAGATGTCTCTTGTTGCTTTCAAACACCACTTTTCCCCTTTCATTGTCTCTCCATACTCATTGTCTCAAAATATAACAACAGAATACTTTACTTATGAGTAAAATAGATCTTTATTCAGGCAAGTAGCAGTATAGGCTCAACAGTAAAGTGGTACCTTGGTTCCTGAATGGCTTGGCTCCTGAACAAATTGGCTCCTGAACGTCGCAAATCCGGAAGAAAGTGTTCTAATTTGTTAATGTTTTTTGGAAGCCGAACATCTGATGCAGCTTCAACAGCTTCTGATTGAGTGCCGGAAGCTCCTGCAGCCAATCGGAAGCCACACCTTGGTTTTCGAACAGTTTTGGGAGTCTAACAGACTTCTGGAACAGGTTAAGTTTGAGGACCAAGGTACCACTGTATAGGTTCAGCAGCAGATAAAGGAGTAGGAGACAAGAGTGCAGGAGCCAAACAAGGCATTCAGAAATTGAGAGAAATAACAGAGATGTCCCAACAAGCTACTGAAGGTGAAAACATGGTAGGCATCCGACTCTCACCTACGGAGGTGAAGCCTGATTCTCGGTGAAAAGACAGCGCTATTCCCTTATGTTTCCTCTATAGCCTCTGCCTTCTTCTGCTCAGCCAATGCTAGCAGCTGGTTGGTGCGCTCCCCTCCTGTCACCCTTGTTTTTTGGGGTTTCTAAAAGAGATTTAAAGAGATTTTCAGCAGACTCCTAACAGTGGACTCCTAAGGCCTACTCAGTACTGGTGCCCTCCCTATGGAGCATCCCTTCAGATGTCAAGGAGATAAAGAACTACATCACTTTTAGAAGACATCTGAAGGCATCCCTGTATTGCGATTTTTTTAGGTTTGATATTTTACTATGTTTTATATATGTTGTAAGTCACCCAGAGTGGATGGGGAAACCCAAGCAGATGGGTGGGGTATTAATAATAACAGTAATAGTAATAGTAATAATTATAATGTCTTCTAAGAAGTAAGTACAATTGGATTTAGTGTGGCTCACTCTTAGGTAAGTGGGGTTGCAACTGAAGTTTCAACGTGCAATCCTGTATTGCAATGTTTGTCGACATTGGTTATAAATCTGCTCTAATAGGATAATAGTGTTAAACATAAGAAATGAATTAATTAAATTAATGGTAGTGTACTCAGAGTAAACCCATGTAAATGAATGAATATGTTAGTCTTGTCTATTAACTTAAGGGGTCCACTCTGATTAGAACTAGTATTGAATACCACCCTATCTGCTTCAGCTTTCCACAAAAGCAGTCCCTATTCCTGAAATTAAAGGGGCCTGCCTTCACAAGCACTTTTCTCATAAGGTAGATGACCAAGGAAGATCTAACCATTTAATTGTCATCTCCTGTATCTTCTCCATCTCTACAGTGTGGTTTTTGGCTGATATAAAATGAGATCCAACAATATCACAGATGTGGGTGGAGATCGTATTTTAACATTGAATATCTCCCCTCCTCAGTACCTTTCACTTCAAAGGCCCATTGGTTCCAATCATACATTCCATTTAATGAGACATAAATTGTCAATTAAGTAGATAGTCAGGAAGTATGGCGCTGAAAATGAAATGAAAAGCATTTTGCTGCTCACACAGTTTTTATTCTGAACTGCTAATTATTCTCAGATAAGCACATAGGAGGTTATAAGGCTCAGCAAAAGCATTATATAGTCCACTTCTGGTCTTGCTGACTTGCTGCTCATTGCTGGAAGCAACTGGAATCACTGCAAAATAATTCTCTTGATGGTTCAATAAAATTAGGGTTGCAATGTGTCCAGGAAAACGTGGACATGTCCAACATGCCCTTCCAGGTGGATTTTTACATTTTAAAGGAAATATTGGGGGGTTGGGGCTCGGGCTCGGGAGGCTTGGGCAGCTTGGGCTTGGACTTGGAGCTTGGGCTTGGAGCTGTTCTGCATGCTGCAACCACTGCCAGCCTGAGCTGGGGAAAGAGGTGCACAGGTGGAGCAACAGCCCTGTGCATCCGCACACCTCTTTCCCTGGCTCAGGATAGCAGTGGCTCAGGCTGTTCTCCTTTTTCGCTCTTCAAGATATGGCAAGCCTAATGAAATTCTTTTTTCTTAAAGAATTGGTCCCTAGTGTTCATTTCTGGCTTCAAAATAATGATGTACATTTTAGGGACAAATATGCATCCCAGCAACCCAGCACTCGAGGCCAGAATGGAGAAGATCTCCACAGCCACCATGTATTTGCCTTTGGTACTCAGATAGGCTGGAATGAAAGATATCCAGACACTGCAGAAGACCAACATGCTGAAGGTGATAAACTTGGCTTCATTGAAACTGTCAGGCAGTTTTCTGGCTAGGAAGGCCACTGTGAAGCTGACACTGGCCTGAAAGCCCATGTAGCCCAGGACCGTGTAAAACATGGCATCTGAGCCTTCATTACATTGCAGCACAATCTCCTCAGGCTGTGTGATCATATCAAGGTCTGGGAATGGAGGAGAAGTGAATAGCCAGACAGAACAGATGCCAACTTGAACAAGAGAGCCAAAAAGGATAAAATAGCTGGATAGTCTTTTCCCCACCCATTTCCTCATCTTGCTTCCAGGCCTTGTGGCCATAAATGCCACAACCACAATGATGGTCTTAGCCAGGACACACGAAAGTGCAAGAGAGAATATGTTTCCAAATGCTGCTTGTCGAAGAAGGCAGGTCACCTTGCTGGGTCGTCCAATGAACAGCAAGGAGCAAAGGAAGCAGAGCAAAAGGGAGATTAGCAGAAGGTAGGTGAGGTCCCGATTGTTGGCTTTGACAATGGGGGTATTCTGGTGTTTGATGAAGGTTCCAAGCACCAGGACTGTGAACAGTGCAAAACAAACTGCCACAGAAGCCAAATTGATTCCTAAAATGTCATCATAGACTAGACAAGTTATGACTTTAGAGATACATCTGTTTTTATTGTTGTTTGGATGTTCATCTTCTGGACATTTTTCACACTTATCTGCATCTGTAAGAAATATATATACCGTCTGAATAACAGGTACATACCTCTTTTAAATGTCTTATGTAATATGGCCAACCTGCTCCATGTGATTGCATGCTTTCTATTTTTTGGTGACTCCTTGATCTGAAAGCAACCCAAACCAAAACAGAGTGCTTTCAGATGAGTAAAACACTTTACAAGGATGGTGGAATTAATGCAGGTAGGGGGAGCCTGTTGCCTTCCATCTTTTCTTAATTGAATTACAGCTTCAACCATTCCTGACCATTTACCATATAGTTACTGCTGATGGAAGTTGCAGTCCAACAACATATAGAGAGCCATCCCTGGATTAATGGATCAAAACCAGCACAGAGCTGTTGTAGAAGTATCATCCTTGAATAGGGTTGCCATATTTTTAAAAAAGAAAGCAAAAACCCTTACACATTTGTAGGTTGGCCGTGATACGAGGCAGGAGGTTGGGTGAATGGGTGGGCAAGAGGCAATTGGCGACAGCGGGATTAGTGAGCGAGTGATCAGCAGTGGTGGGATGAGCGGGCAATCAGTGACCTGCCTGCAAGGGACATAACCCACAAGGTGACCTGGGGGGCTGAGCACACTCCAAGCGTGCATGCAATACTATGCCCCCCCCCCCCGAGCTCTGCCCACTCCCGTACACTTTCCTGCCCTCCCTCTCCAAGTTTCACACCTGCGCCTGATTCTCCTTTCTTGACAGCGCTGGCAGCTGGCGCATTTATTTTAATCGATAAATAGGTAAAGAGATAAATAGGTAAAGAGTTAAATAAACCCAGACATTTTGGGTAAAATGATAAAATACACCTACATGGATGTGCTGGTGCCCAAAAAGAAGACATGTCCAGGAAATCCTGGACATATGGCAATCCTACCCTTGAACAGGTAATATCCTACGTTATCCAGTTGTATACTTTACTGTCAATCTGACACTAAACTGTTTTGAAGTGCAGGGTAATTATTTTTTTCCCCAATGGCAATTTCCTATAGGATGAAAATGCACAAAATAATTTGTGGTCCCTTAAATTCCAAATCTTGTTCCTGCCACTCAATTAAATGTTTATTTTAACTGACCTTGTACCAGTAAAATAAAATCCATGCATTTGTTTTCTGGAATTCATAACACACATTCATCACATCATGAAACCCTAAGTGCAGCTGTTCACCAATCCAGCTGCAAACCAAAGCCAGTTTTGCTGAGCTTCAGCAATATGTTGGCCTGATATGCTTTCAGATCTAACTCTGGGGCACTATTTGGTTTTCCTGTTGGTTACAGATAGCACCTTGAGTATTAAATGAGAAGATGAAATAATGGAGAATGGCACGACTATTTGAAAAGAATACTAGATGCAGTTTCTTTCAGAAATTAGAATGTAGAGATTTTTGAATCACGTACCCACTTGGTTTGAAATTGTCCCGTCTGCACATTTGAAACAATCATAGCAGCAAGATTGTTCTCCTTCACGGACTTTTCTGTGATATCCAAGATGACATCTTTCACTGCATAAAGAATGTGGTACTGTCTAACAAAAAATACAAGGGAATGCAGTTTAAATCAATATAATTAGATTTTGATTCAATGGTTTAAACTTTGTTTATCCACCCACCCCGTAAAAGCCCTGGCATATATAGTAGTACCTCGGGTTAAGAACTTAATTCGTTCTGGAGGTCCGTTCTTAACTTGAAACTGTTCTTAACCTGAAGCACCACTTTAGCTAATGGGGCCTCCTGCTGCGGCTGCGCCACCACTGCACGATTTCTGTTCTCATCCTGAAGCAAAGTTCTTAACCCGAGGTAATATTTCTGGGTTAGCGGAGTCTGTAACCTGAAGCGTATGTAACCTGAAGCATATGTAACCCAAGGTACCACTGTATAGATATAAAATTTCCTATTCACATCATTCACTTTGCCTTTAATGTATCTCAAGACTCTTTGTTGGTTTTGCTGCAAGAGACTAAAAGGGTGCTTTAAATTCATTAACTTCAGAGGGGAACATGCAGGGAAAGTCATTGATCTATAAATACCAGTTGATGGCTGAGACGTACATATCTATTGTGTGTTATGTAAAGAAATGTGTAAATACATACAGTATATTTCTGCATTAGTGAATGATAAAATAGATCACAGACTTGTGCAAAATATACCAATTCCAACGTAGCAGAAAATGCTAGGTGTGAATGAATGTTGTAATGTATTAAAGCATGTCAATATTTTTATAGGAGGGTGGACAACAAGTGCAATAAGGCCCCAGGAATCACATTCAGCCCTCCGATCTGAGGTTTCCAGTGCCTGTTATAACAGAATTAACATTTTGTATTCTCTCTATAATTTCTTTCTTTCTATATAAGAAAAATAAAAAAGTGATAATAACATTGTCATTGACATCACCAATGGGCGGAATACTCCATCAATCCAAATTCAAAAGTATTGATTCATGCAGGCTGTCCAAATGTCCAAATAGGTAACTAAATAAGACTGGTCATGATAAACACTGTGTTCAAATATCTCAAATTCCAAAGGGCAACAGAGGGAGAGTTAGTCAACACTTTAGCTTTTCTTCTTGTTAAAAAGGGGTGGGGAACTCACATGCCACATCTTTTAAGGTAAGCTGACACTCATCTGAAAGTTGCCACATACATTCTGAAGTCAGTGCTATCACATTTTTCAGATGGAATGTAATCACACCTTCCCTAATTAACATACCGTATTTTTCGCTCTATAGGATGCACTCTTTCCCTTCTAAAAAATAAGGGGAAATGTGTGTGCATCTTATGGAGCGAATGCAGGCTGCACGACTAAGCCCAAAGCCAGTACAGGGAGACGGAGTGCTGTGCAGCGCTCCATCTCTCTGTTCTAGCTTGGGGATGGCTGTGCAAAGCCTCCGCAGGGCAGCGGGGTGAAGGCACCCCACTGCCTTGCGGAGGCTTCAAAGGCTTCAAAGGCTGTCCCCGAAGCCAGAACAGAGAGATGGAGTGCTGTTCTAGCTTGGGGATGGCTGCGCAAAGCCTCCTCAGGGCAGACTTCACCCCGCTGCCCTGCGGAGGCTTCATAGTCTGTTCCCGAAGCCAGAACAGCAAGAGGCTATCCCAGAAGCCAGATCCCTCTTGCTGTTCTGGTTTCTGGGGTTCAGAATTTTTTTCTTCTAGTTTCCTCCCCCCCCCCCTTATCGTCTGGTGCGTCCTATAGAGTGAAAAATACAGTAGCTATTAAATACTTCTTTTATTCATTACATTGGCTAGCTTCTACTACTTTATCAGAAAACCAGGGGACATTTTTAGTTATTCCAGACAACCCAATATATTAAATGGTGAAGCAACGGCTGTGGTAAAGGCTTCTATATATATTTTTCCACCATCAGCAGACATTGTACCCTGAAGTGGGTTGCAGCCTTTGTTTAGTTGTACACTTCACAGGTTTTCCAACAAAAGTGCTCTAACCCTTCCTGTTACATGATTACACAGACCTCAAAATATCAGGGAACCACTTAGGATGCTAAATATGATTGCATCAGCTTTCCTAATTTCAGAAGTTGACCAAAGGTTTAACCAAATTGCCAAAATTTATGATAGGAAAATCTCCAAAAACTCATAGAAAACCTTCCAGATCCTGGGTAGATCATACAACCATCTCCCCCTCAAAAGAACATGTACACAAAATGTGCAGCAACCTTTAAAACAAAATGACAAGTTTCAAAAATAGATGATTGGAAAAGAAAATGCAAATCTGAAGGTATTACACACTGGAGTACCTACCAGGTTGAATTTGTTGGGCCATATAATGTCACGTTCCTTCATGTAAACTTTTTGATCTGAGGAAGCATGAGAAACTACTGTTCCAACTTTTACTTTGGTGAAAGAATTGTTGGAGAAAGTAACCATGTTAAGAATATCATATCCAATGGATGATTCCAAGTTTTCATTGAAATATATTTCATCTCCAGCACTGTTGTTAAAACGGATCTTTCTCAAAAAAGTGTGAAGCTAGATGAAAATGCAGAGCTTCAGAATTTACCAAATAGAGAAAATGTTTGCAAGCATGTTCCTGGCAAGGCGATGCATAAATTTCAGTGCTTACAATAATTAAGTTTTCATGTCGAAATGCATGTTTGATGGCAGGGAGGAATGGTCTAACTATTAATGAGTTGTGTTCTTCCCTAAATTGCAAAGATGACACAATTTTTCAGTGCTGCTTTTTAATTGTGTATTCATAAATCAATTAATTAAAAAACACACACACCCTAGAATGAGTTCAACATTTTTCCTTGGGTGTTGAATAAATCTACTCTACTAGCATTTTCCAGGTGAAAGTGAAACCTAGTATTCTTCCTCACTAGTGCTCACTATTGACTCTTGCTTCCAGGAAATAAAATGAAAATAGAGAAAGGAAATAAAATGAAAATGGAGACACAGAGCTTTGCAAAACACAAGGAGGGAAGAGGGAGAAGGAGCAGAATAATAAAAAGGGATGACCAATGAAAGTACAGTGGTACCTCAGGTTAATTACTTAATTTGTTCCGGAGGTCCTTTCTTAACCTGAAACTGTTCTTAACCTGAAGCACCACTTTAGCTAATGGGGCCTCCTGCTGCCGCGCGCTGCCAGAGCACGATTTCTGTTCTCATCCTGAAGCAAAGTTCTTAACCTGAAGCACTATTTCTGTATTAGTTCTGTAACCTGAAGCGTATGTAACCTGAAGCATATATAACCTGAGGTACCACAGTATGTCCTACTGAGTTCCACGATTGTCTCAATTGTAATAGTTTTAATTGTAATAGATTGTAAATAGTTATGTATACTAAAAAGAGCATCAGTAAAATACATGGAAGGCTTCATAAGGTGTACAGGGCAGCCTACACAACATAACATGAGTACACAATTGAGTGTCTAATTTTTTAGCCCATCTGTAAAATGCAAATACAAGATCCAGCACACCTTTGCAAATAACTTGAGGTTATCTCATCTAACATTACCTCCCATTGTTCCATTCTCCAAAGGTCCAATCTGAGTGCTTCTCCCATCAACACCCTTCTAGAAGAGTACACGACATGTAAAGAATGTGCCATAGCATAGATGGCATTATAGATAGCATAGCTCTCACCAGACATACTCATTTCAAATATAGTATTTGGAAGATGCTCCAGCATTTCCTCCCCAGAACAGAGATTGATATTTACTTCAGCCGCAAATGAATTTGAAATTGAACACTGAAACATAGCATACCAGAATTGTTGGATAAAAAGGTCATTTTGGTGCTGGTAAGGATTGAAGTTCTGGAGAAAGCTCCAGAATCCTGGTACCTCCTTTCTGTGGATTGCCATGGACAAGGAACCATGGAAGATTTTGAAATCCCACTCTTTTAGAAAAAAGGCTGAGGTCAAGTCCCACTGAGCTGGAATGATCCAAACTTTCTTTAAGGGTGTCTTCTTGAATGGTTGATGTAGATATAATGTTAACTGAAAAACCTTCATAGCATAAGTGTCTCCATATGCAATGATCACATTGGCTGTGGTCACGCTAAGGGCAAACAAATCCTCTTCTTTATAATGAAATTTATATCCATATTCATCCACTCCACTGAAGGCGACATGTGGTACCTTTTCTGCAAAAGCGATGCAGATGTAATTCCTACTGAACACTGATTTCAAGCGTAGTGCAAACTCAGCCCCATTATCATCATCGGATACAATGAGTCCAACCCATGTCCATCCAAAATATTTTATCAAGTGCACTATTCCTTCATCCTGAGAGACTTCATTTGGAACCATTTGGTAGAAAAAGGGGAACTGAGGTTTATCCTTTAGTGCTGGGTGAACTGAACTATAACTGAGCTATGTAAGAAAGAACATAATGGTTTTTTATTTTTTATTTTTTGCAGTTCTGAAAAAGACACAAGAGCTTAACCACACACAAAACTAGTCCCAGTAAAACAGGTTCTTTCTTAGTATAAGTTTGAATTTTTCACAGAAAAATATTCTTCTGAAAAAGCAGATAAGAAGGACTTGCCAGACTCCTTTTTAACTTTCTCTTCTTATCTTTCTACTCGTCTGCTAATCTTCCTTTTTAGTATGAATGGGGAGACACTAAGTAAAGAGATAAGAGCAAACATGGAAAAATGGAGGCCAATGACCCATCTCCTCCAGCAATCTCTGCTGCGATGCCTTCTGAATTATCAATAGGGTATGGTGGAATTTAAAAATTGCTACTTTTCACATGAAGATTATAATTTCTATCCAAATTCTTATTTCAAAGCCACTCTAACGTGCAGCAGCTCCTTCATCATATTTGAATTATTATCTCTCTTCATTCAATATGTTAAAAACTTCTTAAGGAAAAAATATAAATATTGACCAATTCTGAAATAACAGAAAATGTCTATTTTCCCCTCATTTTGAGGACATGCAGATGAAGAATGAATGGCTCAATGAATATCGTTTTCCAGCTGAAAGCCTTCAGACAGTGTTTGTCACTGCCATATCTCAAATTTTAAATAGAAGAGGGTTGGGACTGAAAATACAATTTTTCAAAAGGAAGAATAAAATGGTGGTGATGGTCTGGTAACACCATCAGTTGTAATATCAAGTTAATACTCTTGACATTGGTGGACATATCTACACCTGAAACAACATTGCTTCTCAGGGTTGCATTCCTGGTTGACCTAAGGAGTGTTTTTGCAGTCCCCTAGGAAGAGATGGGAAGAAGGATCTGATGGAACACCATGTGGAACAGACAGATTGTTTCCCTCTGCAGGTTCTGCTTATGCTTGGAATTAATCAAGTCGCCATAGTTCAAGCCAGCTGCTGTGCCCTTACATTTATTTCCCCAGCCTAAAAAGGATTTCTCTGCTTCCTTTGTAGCAGGGGGGCTCATTCATTTCATATCACAGAAATAGTGGCAGAAAAAAGCTTCAGGTGTTTTCACCTGCATAAAGTTGCTGTTAGACAGCATCAGCACCAGTGTGTGCATATGAAATAACAGAAAATGGCTATTTCCCCCTCAATCTGAGGACATGCAGAACTCAACTGGGAACTCAGCTTGTCTATCCTGAACAAACAAGTAAATCAAATATTCGGTATACAATGTAACTTTTAAAGTCTGTCAGGACTTGATAGACCCACCCACTCCACAAAAAGAAAGGGGAAAACAAAAAAGGCCAAGAAGAAAAAGGAGCACTGAAACTTTCAGGCCTAGATAGCAGCACATGGTGTTTGTATTGATCTTCAACTGTTACACAGATTCAATGAGCATTCCTCCCTGCTTTCCTTGGACGAATATGATTTAATGTCCCCTACACACATTCCTACCTGGGGAATCTTATAAAGGCCTAAGACGTTGGCTATCTGCATGGAAGTGTCAGATGTTAGCCCTCCAACAATTGCTGAAATCTGGGGTTTCTTCCCACACTTGAAATTAGGGAAACTTTCTTTTTGTGAAGACAAAAGGCTCAGGATGATATCATAGCTCATCATTTGAAGGTTGAAATTGTCATAGATGTGGAACCCCAAGGTAACATTGGGTAAGAGTTTTGGGTTCTTGTTGATCTCATCAATAGCAAAAACAATAGCAAGCACATGTTGGAAGCGCTTCAGCAGCGGCCTAAAAGGAAATAATTTCAGGATTATTTGTTCATTGTTATAGCTTTTGAAATCCAGGAGAAATCAGAAAAACAGTACAGTTAAACAAAAATCAAACATTAGTTGGCTTAACTTTCTATTGGCTTAAATCTTGACAGCTAGAAGAGAATGGTTTTCAGTTACTTTGCCTGAAAGCATTTATTTATTTTAAAAAAGCTAACACACAGGACTCAGCTACATTAGTTTTAAAAAATCATTTTAAATGTGTTATACCACTGTGACACCATATGGCGATGTAGAGTTTGGCCTTTCGGCAATGTGATTTCCCATTACAAGGTTCAAAATGTGTTTTCCAGAAATGGTTTTTTGATGTGTCGAGATCCAGCCTCAGTGTCAGGATTGAGGGCCTGAAGAATAAACAGTTTCAAGGGAAATCATTGCTCAGCTACAGAGCAGTCATAAAGCCACTGTGCCTTTATATGCTGCCTTGGGTTCAACCAATTGAAGTGAACATGAATTTTAGTTCATGAAAACTTAGGCCAGAATAAATGTTAGTCTTTAAATGAACTAGGACTCGCTGCTGCTGCTGCTGCTGCTGCAACAAGCAAAAGTAAATATTCCTCTGGAAGTTATGTGATGAACATGAGTTGAAATGCAATCTGGATGCATAGACATCAGTCACTTTGCAGTGTGTACAATTATCACAATGTGCCTGCACTCTTCCACACTGGTTAGCATGAACTATCCAATCTCGGGGCAGGGTAGATTTAAGAAATTATTTCTCAACGCCTTATTATCCCTTAGATTTAGTTACTTGGCACTGTTACTGTGACAATCATGTTTGAATCCTTCTGATTGCTCCATAACCTAATAAAGTAGAGTTACTGTATCACATTTCCTTGCATGTTGTTGTTTAGTCGTTTATTTGTGTCCGACTCTTTGTGACCCCATGGACCAGAGCACGCCAGGCACTCCTGTCTTCCACTGCATACCCTTAGGCAAAATCTCAAAGGACTCTTCTTTTGGTGTGGGAGTATGAAGAGATAAAAGTTACTCAATGCTGTTACTATGGCATCAAACTTGGAATTTACATATTTGCCCTACATTCAAATAAAGCACAGACTTACTGAAACACATTTTTCTTGAAACACGCAGGTATATTCGTGAAGTTCTCATATGAATAAATACTATCATGCAATGATAAAATTCCCCCAATGACATGCTTTTTAGGGTTATAATAATCAAAGTAGCAATTGTTGTGTCCTCCATGGCTCCCCTTGAAGTTGTCACTGATAGCCTGTGGCAGCAACAGAAGGAGCAGAAGCAAGAACAGCATTTTGGATCCCTGCAGTTTAGTCAATGACTCAATCATTCATCCATTCATATGTACAAACAGCTGAAACTATACTCCACTTTGTAGACCTAAGCATCTGATCTGACATTATTCACCCTCATTTTGGTGGAGCCCTTTCATGCTCATCCTTGCATTTCAAGGGCAAAGAGCAATTACTAATAACAGATGTCATGGCCTTAATAACTATTATTTTCAATTGATATTCTGTCTATTATTTACAATTCGGAAGTTGTATCAAGAAATCCCTGGAGCTTTGAAATTAAGAAAACCTCACTCACCACATTTGTGATAATTATAAGGGAGTTAATCATATTTTTAAAATCTTTTACTTTTGGAGGTCTCTGTGCTGCACAACAGTTTTATAATTTAAAAAATATAACCAGACATTTACTAAAGGCCATTTATAATTGTCTGTGGATATCTAGCAGGTGTTTTCACTGTATTCTTTTTGGCACCTGCTAAAAATAATAATAATGCTTGATGGTTGTACAGGGAAGCTGAGATTTAACTCTGTATTTTCATCACAGACCACATTGTTACCAGACTGTAAAAGACTGAAGGCAGTCTTGACCACAAACTCTAAATGAATGTTAACATTATTTAAAATAAATAGGGAATAATGTCTCTATGGAAAAATGTGATTATATTGAAATAAAGTGCGGAAGTAGAACAGCCACTGAAGTAGTGGTATATGTATGTTTTGGGGCAGATATGATGGCAGTGATCAAGAACTCAGTGGTTCCAATTTATCCATCACTCTTTATTAGCCAAGAACCTGTTAATTCACAACTGATGCTATCCAATAGTAACAGTCAATGCATGGATACACAATTAAACACATACTTTGTGTAATGGAAAATTCTATATAGGGTGAGAGATCAAAATTAAGAGAACTTCAAGAAAATCATTTTCAGCTTTCTTGCATCTGGGAACATTCACACAGCTACATATGGAAAGTGATTCTATAAACAGCTTTTGGGGTTTCTATGGCAATTGAAATATTCTTAAAGTACCTTTAGTCCTCTACTTGTGAGTATTAGGTGGGGTTAGAGGAACAACATTTTTTCTAAATTCCTAGTAAAATGAAATAGCTGTCAAAAGAATATTGTAATATTTTTCTATTAGTCACATTTACACACCACTTTTCCTCTGAAAATCTTAAATTTACTTACATATGGTTCCAAGATGGTCCTCAAGGAACATCTTCAGAGCCAGCTGTTCTTCAGAGCAAAATTGTGCTATATAGATTCAGATTATCTTGCAAGTCTATTGTTACCGTACTATTGGTGTTGTACATTTTAATGTTCCACAGTTAGTAATAAAAAGAAATAATATGATCATGCAATTAAATATTATAGCAATTACTGTTATGAACTCTATCACAAGCCTTTAATTTTTGCACAGGCTGACAGTGTCTCATAGACAACTCTCTGCTTTTAAAACAAGGATATCAGTTGGACGGGATTAGTTTCAACACTGTCTTCCTGAGAGCTCCTTTCACTTCTTTGTTCCTCAGACTGTAGATAATTGGATTCAGTATGGGAGTAATAACAGAATAGAAGAGAGAGAGAAGCTTATCCACATTCAGAGAGTAGCTAGATTTGGGGCGTATGTATATAAAAATGGCCGTCCCATAAAACAAGGAGACAACAACAAGGTGTGAGGAGCAGGTGGAGAAGGCCTTCTGGCGGCTCTGGGCTGATTTCATCCTCAAGATAGTAGAAATGATGTGGAAATAAGACATAAGGATCAGCATGAAAGGCATCAGGATTACAAATGCAGCAGCTACAATGATTTGGATTTCGTTCCAGTATGTGTCCCCACACACTAGTTTTAGCACTGGCTGGATTTCACAAAAGAAATGGTTGATGACCTTGGAGTCACAGAAGGGCAGGTGGAAAATGAAGGTGGTATGACCCACAGCCACCAGACAGCCACAAGCCCAAGAAAAGGCAGCGAAATGGACACATGCTCTCTTTCTCATAATTACCGGGTAGCGCAGTGGATTGCATATAGCGATGTAGCGATCATATGCCATGATGGCTAGCAGACAGCACTCAGTGGCACCAAAGAAGAGGAAAAAATACATTTGAGTGGCACATGCACGTAAAGATATGGTTTTGTCCAGAGCGACAGTGTTCTCAAGCAACTTGGGGATTGTGACTGAAGTATAGCAGATCTCCAGGAAAGACAAGTTCCTGAGGAAGAAGTACATGGGAGTGTGGAGGGCAGCATCAACACTAATGATGACAATGATGATGACGTTGCCAAATACAGTGACAAGGTAGATGCACAGGAACACTACAAAGAAAAGGAGTTTGAAATCTGAAACATTAGAAAAACCCAGTAAAATAAATGCATTCACTGAGGTGCTATTTTCCATTGTTTTTTCTTTGATATCTTTTGTCCATGCAGTAGACTTGGAAGAAAAGGAAGGGGACATAAATGAGAAAAAATATGGAAATGGAATTATTTGCATTTTTCAAATGATTCTAAAGATGCTAGGAAACTATAATTCACAATAAACAATATCTCACCTATGAATTTTGCTCTTTAACAGAAGAATCAGTGCTGCAAACAGGGCATTTTATCAACTACTTTTCAACTCTTGAGGCCAAGTCCTTTGTGGATTTCATTAGTTGGCCTAGTTTTCCTGCTAATTATATTGCTGGCAAATCAGTGGTTTGTTTTATTTAGTTATTTAAAAGAGAGAGCTACAATTAATAGATTGTTCCAATTAAATCTGCTTTGAGGATTCTGTTTGGCCATTACTCGTTATCTAAGGGGACTCTGCTTGCTTTAGCTCACTTGCCAACACCCCCCACCAAAACATTCTACTTGCTGAAATCTCTGCCCAAGTAAAAATATTGCCCCAGCTTCTCTCTTCTATTCTGTAACTCAGTTTTGCACTTGTATTTTCAGCTTCACCTGGCCCCTCTCATTTTCTACAACCTGCCACGTGCAGCTCCATGGAAACCACCTTGCACTTTCCTCCTCCCACACATTGCAACTACTAAGCATACTTTTCCCCTTGCACCCCATTATGAAGCCGACATCCCCTCAAATTCTGCAGCCCTTTTTGTACCCCTGATTTCATCTACAACCCTGTTCCCATGTATCTTACTCCCTTCTTCTTCTTCTTCTTCTTCTTCTTCTTCTTCTTCTTCTTCTTCTTTTGGAACCCTCATTATCACCTTCAACCTCTTTTACTCCTTCCTCCTTTTTTTACTACAAAAATAATAAATGGGGTTAGGATTGCAGCCTCACCCTGCAATTCTGTATTGAAATGTTTGTTTATGTTGGTTATTAATCTGCTCTAATACTATAATATTGTTAGACACCTTTGATTTTCCTCAGAAAGGAAAAGAGTTCATAATAAATGAATTTATTAAATTAATGGTGGTGTACTCGGAGTAAACCCACAGAAATTAATGAACATGTTATTCTTGTCTATTAACTATAGGGATCCACTCTGAATACCACTCTATCTGCTTCAGTTTTCAGCAAAAGCAGTGCCTGTTCCTGGAATTAAAGGGGCCTGCCTTCACAGGTACATTTCTCATGAGGTATATGACCAAGGAAGATGCAGCTATTTAATTGTCACCTTCCGTATCTTCTCCATCTCTGCAGTGTAGTTTTAGGCTAATAAAAAATATCGTAGATGTGAGTGGAGATAGTATTTGAACATTGAATGTCTCCCTCCACAGTACCAAATATTCCCTATTGAATCCAGTCATAGATTCCATTTAATGAGATAAATATTTAGTTAATTTAGCCAATAAGCAGATAGTCAGGAAGTATGGCACTGAAAATGAAATGAAATACATGTTGGTGCTTTCACAGTTTATTATTCTCAGATAGGAACATAGGGTGTCCTGGACATTATGCAACTTAGCACATACAATATATAGTCCACTTCTGGGCTATGTCTTCCTGACTTGTTGCTCATTGCTGGTATCTCTTCAAAATAATCTTCTCTGTGGTTTAGTGAAATTCTTTTTTCTTAAAGAATTGGTCCCTAGTGTTCATTTCTGGCTTCAAAATAATGATGTACATTTTAGGGACAAATATGCATCCCAGCAACCCAGCACCTGAGGCCAGAATAGAAAAGATCTCCACAGCCACCATGTATTTGCCTTTGGTACTCAGATAGGCTGGAATGAAAGATATCCAGACACTGCAGAAGACCAACATGCTGAAGGTGATAAACTTGGCTTCATTGAAACTGTCAGGCAGTTTCCTGGCTAGGAAGGCCGCTGTGAAGCTGACACTGGCCTGAAAGCCTATGTAGCCCAGGACCGTGTAAAACATGGCGCCGGTGCCCTCATTACATTTTACAACAATCTCCTTAGGCTGTGTAGTCATATCAAGATCAGGGAAAGGTGGAGAGGTACCTAGCCAAATGGCACAGATACCAATTTGAATAAGAGAGCAAAGAAAGATAATGTAGTTTGAGAGCCTCTTGCCCACCCATTTCCTCATCTTGCTTCCAGGCCTTGTTGCCATGAATGCCACCACCACAATGATGGTCTTAGCCAGGACACAGGAAAGTGCAAGAGAAAAGATGTTTCCAAATGCTGCTTGTCGAAGAAGGCAGGTCACCTTGCTGGGTCGTCCAATGAACAGCAAGGAGCAAAGGAAGCAGAGCAAAAGGGAGATTAGCAGAAGGTAGGTAAGGTCCCGGTTGTTGGCTTTGACAATGGGGGTATTCTGGTGTCTAATAAATATTCCAAGTACCAGGGCTGCAATAAGAGCGAGAGAAAGTGCAGCAGAAGTCAAACTGATGCCTAAAAATTCGTTGTAGACCAGGAAGCTTGTGGCTTTCGGAATACATTTGTTCTTATTTTTGTTGGGATATTCATGTTCCGGACATTTTTCACACTTACGTGCATCTGTAGGAAGCAATTAGACTTTCAGTGTAACAGGTTTATATAACTTCCAGAGGCATCACATAGTTCCTATGGCTTAGTTCCTATTTTGTTTCTGGCTTCATCTACAAACTAGGCAAACTTTTTTTAAAAAAATGACTGGTGATAGTTGGATACTCTTTGTGGAACAAGGATTTTGTTCAACTTAACAAGTAAAAGCTCTGCAGAACCTGGTACCTTTGTTGAAGTTCCTTCTGCCATATCAATTGTCCCAAGCCCTGCAGACTTTGGGAGGAAATAAACTTCTGTTGCTACTGTAGTGGTTATTGTTTTTGCATTTGTTGATGATGGGCACTGGATTTGGAAACGCCCACATTCCAAAACAAATAGTGCGAATTCTGGCTTGGGCTGAGTTGGATTGATAGAACCCTGGTTTGCCCCAAGTGAGTTGTACTACCTGGAGCACTCTGTTGCTGTGAGGTGGCAGTGTGTTGAGCTGCAGGCATCTCCTTCCACAAGGAGTAGTTAAGCAAAGGCACATTTTGCAGGATTGACTCCCAACTCTCCATCCCCTAATACCGCCCTTCCAGTCTTCCTCACAGTCCATCCAAGGTTGCAATACCACAGCAACTGCTCAGTCCTTCCATCATCCAAAGCTGGGCTGCAAATGAAGTCAGTAATGCAGGTGGAGCTGAGTCCTGGCTGGGGAAAAGTAAGCAGGGAGCCACAACTAGCATAGCCCAAGCTCAGCCTAGGCTCAGCTGTGAAGGCTGCATTGCAGTATTTGATAGGCCAAGGCAGTTGCTGTGCCAACAACATCTTGGGAAAGGGAGATAAGGAAGCCTAGTGGCCAGGTATGTACATAGTGGAAGAGTCAGTATTCAATCTTGCAGGAAATTCCTTTGTAAAAACCTTGCAGGGAATACAGGTTCAAAGGATTCCCTGTACCTCACATGATTGAACCCTTGGGTTATAGAAATGCTTAACAAATATTGACCCCCCCCCATTTGATTCAGGGTCAGATTCAGGTAGGAGCACGTGCTCTCTGGATAGATTAAGTTCAGGTCAGCCCAATCTCAGCCCTGGGATCAGGATCCCACATTGGGGATTGTGGGGGAGCAGTGTGCACAGTTGCTGCTGTTGTTATAATACTTACTTTTACATCACCATAAGCTCCCAGGACAGACTACAGCAATTTTAAATATGAATTAAAAACACTTAAAAAAATTACAGTCAAAGGAATATGGCAGGTCTTGAAAATATATATCTAAAAGGCCATGATAATGAGATGTGCTCCCAGCATACATTTGAATTATATAAAGAAAGTCCCAAACAACAGATGACATATAATGGAAAATCCCATACCTGTCTGGTTTGAAATGGTCCCTTCTGGACACTGGAAACAGTCATGGCAACAAGGTGGTTCTCCATCACGGACTTTTTTGTGGTATCCAGGATGGCATTTTTCAGTGCACATAGAAGGAGGCAATGTCTAATCATAAATGCAAGGTAACACAGTTTAATTTAATTCATCTGAAGTTATTGATTTTGACTGGTTTTTGTTGTATTTTAATTTCAGTGATGCTTGTAAGTGTGAAAAAAAATCAGCGATATTATTAATAGTTTTTACAATGTTTTTACAAATCTCCTACTTGGAGATTTTGGATTTTAAAAACAAATAAAAATAGAAGAAGATATCTGCTTCTGGGCATTGGCATTGCTAACATGTTGTTTGGATTGGGGTAAATGTTTGAGGGTTTGGTGCCATTAAAACAGGGGTGAGCAAACTTTCAGCAGGGGGGTGGTCCACTGTCCCTCAGACCTTATGGTGGGCCAGACTATAGTTTGGAAAAAAATATGAACGAATTTCTATGCCCCACAAATAACCCAGAGTTGCATTTTAAATAAAAAATAAAAAAATAAAAAAAAAATTTACCACTATCACTTACATATCATCTTTAGAATATTTTATATAAGTCTATATTACATTTCTTTGAGAAGCATTTTTGAGAATTTCTAAGTTTGAGATCATTTTACATTATTACTGTAATTCTCCTCATTTTTTATCCTTGCCTGAGTTCAGTTTCAACCTTCAATGACCCATATTTTTACAATAACTTATTTCCAATATGTCACAATTGGAGAAACTCCAGCTATGCGGGCAATTTATTAGAATTCTCCAGAATTAAACAATTCCTTATTTCCCTTATTAGTACAATAGATTTTAAGAAAACAAAAATTAAAGACCCAGAAGCTACTGAATTATGCTCACAAAGGTCTCTTGGACAAAAAACATGTAAGCAACTTTTAACATACAGTCATAGCTACTTAGCATAGATTGGAAAAGAAGAAGCAAGACTGAAGGTAATTAAATGTGGAGTACCAACCTGGTTGAATTTGTTGGGCCATGTAATAGTATGTTCCTCAATGTTAACTGGCTGGTCTGAGGAAACCTGGGAATTTATCCTACCCACTTTCACTTTCCTGAAAGTGTTATTTGGGAAAGTAACCATGTTAACAATGTCATATCCCATTGACAATTCCATGTTTTCATTTAAAAATATCTCCTCCCCAGAACTGTTGTTGAAATGGACTTTCCTCAAATGCGAATGGAGCTAGATAGAGAGACAAAACCTCAGGATTTACAAAAGAGAGCAATGTTTTACAAGCATGTTTCTGGTGCAACAGTTTGATACAATGCTATCCTTATGTCAGTGGTTTTCAACCAGTGTGCCATGGCACCCTGGGCTGCCTTGAATGATGGTCAGGCATGTCATGGGCAACCATGGCTTCCATCCCTCTTTCCTCTCTCCTCTGATGCCGTCTCGTACCTCTGACTCTGAAAGGCTTTCACAACTGTTTGTTGCAGCAGCCCTGGCTACAAGCTCCCAAGGTGAATGGCGCCTCAGGGGCTGGCCAGGTGGTGCTTCCCAGGCCCTTGTGGGGCAGTGTGAGGAGGCACCTCTCTTTGGGGTGGGGGGAGGCAGCAGTGGCTGCCCAGATGACTCCTAAGGAGAGGGGAGAGAAGAGGAGGTTGAGGGAACACATTCCAAGGGAGGGTTTTTGAAAAGGGGTGAGGGGCTGCCTGCTCTGCAGGCAAGGGGTGACATAACTGGGATACTGAGCCCCACAGGCATGCCACAGAATGAATGTAGATACTCAAGGGAGCCATGGACCTAAATATGTTGAAAACCTCTGAGTTACGTTGGCATTTTTGTGTCCCTGGAAGAAATCCATGCTATGTGTATGTATTAGCATTGGAAGGCCCTAATTACTTAATTACTGGGGTGCCTTCCTATATTTCTAACATTACTCTCTTTTTCAATGCTACAGGTACTCACCACTTTGCAGTGAAAGAAAGAAAAATAATATGCTAGGGAGAAAGTCTTTTAAAAAGAGCAAAAAGTTCCAACATACAGCACAATAAAAACAAAGCTAATCTAAATAAAAACAATTAAAAGGGGAAACAAAAAAGAGAAAGAAGAGGGGGGGAAATACAAAGACCTGTTTTAAAGGTAGATCTTAACCCTTGTTTCTCACAAAAGGGGACAGATCCTCCTAGCTCTCACCTGGGAACTTTCTTTTCTTTTCCCAACCTCCCAGTCTATGAGTCTTATGTGTAAAATGGGTGACTAAAATTAGCTGCCACTAATCAGATACAAATCATTTGATAAAGGAGGACCACATCATATTAATCAAATGTCAGTTTGTTTGTTTGCTTGCTTGCTTCATTTCATTGATAACTGAATAAGTTGCAGCACATCTTCTTGAATTGATCACATGCACCAAGATTTCCATGGCACCAGTGATTTTCATATGACAAAGTACTCCAACAACATTTGAAGGGCAAATGTTTGGCAAAGGCTGATGTAAAGGGTCAGCATTCAGTCTTAGAGGACCATAGAACTGTGACAAAGCCTGATTATTATTCAATGGAATGTGAAGGTAGAAATATTCAGTAATAAATTATAACAAGATAAACACAAGCAGAGATTATTTTACATTGGCAGATCATGGATGATAGTGTTGAGTATAAATCCAATCAAATTCTTATAGGGAATCTCTGAACCACTTAATAATAATCTATGCTTCTATCAGTACTTTCTTTCAGGGTTCCATTCAACCTAAAGCAAATTATAGCCAACTGTCCATACTAGCTAATTGTAACCAATCTTAACTAATAATTTATGTTGAGTGTCCAATCTTCCTCACAATGTTGCAGGATAAAGTAAAACGATGTTTCCACAAAATTGTTTTTCACTTTTTAATATTTAGTTAGAGATCTGCAAATAATATATTTTCATGTAGAAACATATACTCTGCTTAAAATCATTTTTCACTGAAAGGAAGCTTCAATGAAATATATGCCAGGTTTCTTACAAAGCCACTTTGACAAGTAAAGGGTTTATCAGTGTTTCCATAATACTATTATTAAAATTCCACTGTTTTGACACAATCAGATTCTCAAATAGCTAAAAAATAACTCACAGTTAAAGTAGTGCCACTAAATATAAAACATTACCTCCCAAGGTTCTACTGTCTGAAGGTCCAATCTTGCTGTTCGTCTCACCAATGGCTTTCTGGAGGAGTAAATATCATGTAAAGCATGTGCCAAGGCATAGATTCCATTATAGATAGTGTAGCTCTCACCAGACATATCCAAATCAAACATTGTCTCTGGAAGACTTCCTAGCATTTCCTCCCCAGTACAGTTTTTGATATTTATTTCCCTCATAACAGAATTTGTGATGGAACACTGAAACATAGAATACCAGACTACCTGGATAAAAGCATCATTCTGGTGCTGGTAAGGATTAAAGGTCTGGAGAAAGTTCCGGAATCCTGGCACCTCATTTCCATGCATTACCATGGACAAAGAACCATGGAATAATTTGAAATTCCAGTTTGTATGAAGAAAAGGTGAGGTCAAATCGAAGTGGGCTGAAATGACCCAGACATACTCTAATGGCCTCTTCTTGAATGGCTCATGTATAGTCAATATGAACTGTAAAGGTTGCATAAGAGAAGTTTTCCCATATGCAATAATTACATTGGCTTTAGTCATACTAAGAGCTGTCAGGGTATCATTTTCATAAAACATCTGGTTTGTAGTTTTATTCACCCTCTCAATGAAAAGACCAGGCGCTATTTTTGTAAAAGCAACACAAATGCCATTCCTACTAAATAGTGATTTCAAACTTCCCAAGACCTCAGGTGTAAAATTGTCATAGGAAACAATGAGTCCAACCCACGTCCATCTGAAATATCTGATCAAATGCACTATTCCTTCATACTGAGAAGCTTCAGTGGGGACCATTTGGTAGAAAAAAGGGAACCGAGTTGTATCCCTTAGCGCTGAGTCAACTGAGCTATAACTGAGCTGTTGAGAAAGAACATAAGGTGCGAAAAAGACTTTAAAACCTGGTTGCAGTTTAATTTTGTCACATAAAAGTAGGCACAGGTGAACTGGACTCTACCTTCAAAGAATTCTGAAGTCTTCCCTGGGCCCAGTCAGAGGAAAATAGAAGAATCCTAATAAAATAAATAACTAAGAAGGCACTGCTAACCACTTTTCTGTTCAGTCTCTTCCCATCACTGCTTAGCTGGTAATTTCTTCCAGCAGTTGTGAGAGGGGGGCAAACAATGTTATCCAGTATGCAGAGAGATAAAATAAAATTGAGAAATGCAGGTCATGTACTCCATACGAGAGTTACTAACATTTATTAGGCCCAAGATCCACATTGACCATCAGCCATCTCTTTGCAGCAGGAATGCAAACTTGGCCCTGCAACCATTGGTGCCAAAAATGCATGCACCTGGCACCTAAATTTGTAAGTGCCCAGCCCCTTCATGGGGAATTTTGTGGATGCTTGGGCACCCAGGACCCCAAGGAGTCGGCACCTATAGTCTGCAAGGTGGGGGGGGGATGGAGGGTGGGAGGAAACCTGGTGGTTTGGAAAGGGGCCCAGGGCCTAACCCTGTTGCATTATTATTATCATTTTGTCTTTTGTGTTAGCACCATTATTTATTTGTTAATTTCCTAGTCCATATTCCATTTGTATACCAGACAGAACATGTTTGGGCTTTCCTGCACATCAATACAAATCCCATGTAAAGAATTTGCTGAAGAACTCATTTAGTGGTTTACTTTAATCATCTCATTATTATGTACTGTAAAGTACATTTAGTAATTTACCACCCTAATGACCATTTTGTTTGTTTGTCATGCCATGTTTTATGATTTATGTGTATATAATTTTGTAACAAGAAAATAAAAGCATTTTAAAATTAAAATAAATAAATTAGCAAACAATCAGTATTATATATTAATCAACAGTCATAATAGTCCTTCTAAACCTTCCAATTTCCAGTTTCTATGCATATGTACTCCATAGTTTCTACTAATATGCCCAGTGTCTTGATCACTTATGCACACAGAGTTATTTCCATCAAAATTATTATTATTATTATTTATTTATTTTGGGGTCCCCCTCTTTCATTTGGTATTCTTGTGCAAACATGTGTGAGAGGGAGGAAAGAGAGAGGAAGTGAAATCACACCTTTATGTCTCCTTCTGTGAAGCATCTGTTGATCTATTGCAAGAGATGTCTATCATATAAGAAGTCAAGTAGTCAGTCCTGTCCTAAAAACAGCAAGACTCTGAAAAAGTGTGCAAAGGTACTTCATCTGGAAGACACCATTTAGTGTGCTTATCTCCCTGATGTGAGCTCTTCCAATCAAATGTTTGACAGATTGAACAAGAGGTTGTTTCTTCCATAATGAAATGGTGAAGAACATGGTTCTGCATATCCTTACCTGTGGCAGCTTATAGAGGCCTAAAATAGCAGCTATCTGCATATGAACATCAGAGGATAGCCCACCAACAACTGCTGACATTTTATATTGCCTTCCACACCTGAAATTAGGAAATCTTTCTTTTTGAGATGATGGCCGGGTGAGGATGATATCATAGTTCATTTTTTCATCTAAGAAATTATCATAGATGTGGTACCCAATGGTAATATTTGGCAAGAGTTTTGGATTATTGTTGATCTCATTGACAGCAAAATTGATGGCGAAAGCATGCTGGAAGTTTTTCAACATCGGCCTAAAATGAGAGTCATTGACTTAGATTTTTTTGATACATCTTTTAGCTGCTTCATTTGCATTCTCAAGACTCTCATAGGAAACATGATTCAAACCCACAAGAAAACAGAAAGCAAAAGCATAAAAATAAAATTTTAGAGTTCATCAGAATAACTCACTATTGGCTGATTTCTGGGGAGCCAGAATAGAAAGATTTTTCTCTTATGTTGCCTGGTAGTCACACATACACGAAATGGCCAGTTAAAGGCTTTACATAACTTCCAGAGAAAGAGAATTGTTTGGTTAAGGGGCATCCATAGAAACATGGCTTTGCTGTTTAAATATGATGTTTGAAATACACACACACACACAGAGAGAGAGAGAGAGAGAGAGAGAGAGAGAGAGAGAGAGAGATGCATTGCATACACAGTGCACTGTGAACAGAATAATGGCGGAGTTGAACTGCAACAAGTAGATCTGAACCATTCTTTCAAATTGCATATTCAACAAGGCATTTGGTTTCCAGTTAACCTATTATACTATAGGAGATTTCCATGTTCATTCAATTTCCAGATTTCCAGGAAATTACAGCTTCTGGTGAACGTGTAAAGTAGTCTAATAGGCACCATTCACTTCATATGACTCCACACTGGCATATGCTACAGTTGCCATGAAAGTTATTGCTATGGTACTGAGTAGAGCTAATAAATTGTTCTCACCACCAAGTTACTTAGCCCTGATATTAAGGTATCAAACTTGGAATTTGCCCTACATTCAAATAAAATAACAGACTTACTGAAACACCCTGTTCTTGAAATTTATGGGTATACCTGTGAAGTTCTCATGTATATAAACAAGAGCATGCAATGATAAAAGTCCACCAATGACATGGTCACCAGGCTTATAATAATCAAACTGAGAACTATCTCTTTCTCCTCTGTGGCATCCTTTCGTGTTCTTGCTGATGGCTTGAGGCAGCATCAGAAGCAACAGAATAAAGAACAACATTATGGATCATTGTAAAAAGAGACAGTGGGAATTATACTGAACAGTATCTATGCGCTTATTCTAGCCTGAGCACCTAATCTGAGATTACATAACCTCACATTCAAAGGCTATGTAAGGACATGCATCTTTGACTTTCCCCCTTTATTTTATTCATAATGTCAATAATTTTGAAAGTTATATCTGTAAATCCTTTGGGGCTTCAGCACACTCTGAATTACAGTACTTCTGATAATTACAGAGAAGCTAGGCACCTTTCAAAAGCTGCAGAATTAAACTGCAACCCAAACATACACGCTTTACCTTAAAATAACGTTAGTTTATAGTATGTTGTAGTAGAAGATATCCTACTTGTCTGGTAAAAATACCAATTCAAGGTGGCTTACAATATCATAAAAATAAGATAACACACGGGATTTTTTAAAAAAATTAATTATTTGAAAAACAAACAAACGGAAATATCGGAGTAAAAAAATTAAAGGAACTGTTTTCTTTTCTTTCTTTCTTTTAAAAAAGCTCACAATTTATAAAACAGTTATAACTTTCCCTCACAAGATTCTTCATACTCAGAGGAATTTGCCTGACTGCATTACTAGCAAAGTCAATTTATCTTGACATAAGTTTTCCTCAGATGCATGAAGTCATATTCTCAGTCAGCAGGGTACAGTGTACAGTCAGAGCCTAGGGCTTGCTGATCAGAAGGTCAGCGGTTCGAATCCCCACGACAGGGTGAGCTCCTGTTGCTCTGTCCCAGCTCCGGCCAACCTAACAGTTCAAAAGCACGTCAAAGTGCAAGTAGATAAATAGGTACTGCTCTGGCAGGAAGGTAAACAGCATTTCCGTGCGCTGCTCTGGTTCGCCAGAAGCAGCTTAGTCATGTTGGCCACATGACCCAGAAGCTATACGGCGGCTCCCTCGGCCAATAAAGCAAGCTGAGCGCTGCAACCCCAGAGTTGTCTGTGACTGGACCTAAGGGATCCCTTTACCTTTACTTTACCTTTCTAGGATAGTATGATGTGTCACCATTTATTAAAGCCTGAACGGAATAAACATGTGCAGACATTCTTAATAGTAGTGTATTTTTTCATATCTGAGTCTATCTATACAACTTTTATCTGGGAGAGAAAAATAAAAGAAGAGAAGGTGGGACAAAAAAACACATAAGGGAAATCTGCTCAAGGGAAATAAAATAGTGTAGAAACAATTTTAGGCATGTCCCCAGTTTGACTAGGGAACATATTGCCTTGAGATGTGGTGTGCTCTCCTTCACTTAAGTTATTTAATTCCACTTTCCCCACATGCACTTTGCATAATCATCTACTCCCTTTTGTTAATTTGACTTTATGCTACTCCTTAAAGGTCCCAGTTGCCTTTCACGTTAAGGACAACCAAAAGTTGAGACATGTGGATTTCATGAAAGATATCTACTTTCTTCTTCAAGTCATGCTTACAAACTTTCCCAGAACCCTCTTCTACCGCTTCTTTAAACTACACTCTATACACCCCACAATCCAATTAAGAGTACATAATTTTTATTCATAGAGATTAATACATGTAACCAACTAGATATGAGCATATGGGCACACTCTAATGCTTATGCCTGAAACTGTTCAATATGGGGTTAGAAATGTCCACCATTCACCAATACACTGTTGTGGCAAAATTGTGTTCTCTAGGGACTGGAGTTACATTATGGTGTTTAATATTAAGTCAAACTATTGGACTGCCTAGTCCAACATATTCCATCCTGGATTGGACTTGTGATACAAGCAGATGTGTCCTATTATTGTTGCCATCACTCAATATCCTCTGAGGTTGGCCACCAGCAATAATACATACCAGATATTTCCTCTGTAGAACAGTAATCCTTTTTTAAAAAATTAGTTTTTATTGGGGGGTTTTGTGTTACAAAACAAACAGATAAACAGGCAATAATATTCTTAAGGTGATGACCCTGCATGGCACATGAGAGAAAAGTGATATGTCCTGATTTCTACCCCCACCCCTCCTAAACACCTTTCAGTTGGCCTAATTTTGTAGTCAATTTTAGTTTCTGGACTTTTAAAGGGCAGCATGCACAGTGGGAATTATCATAGTCCAGTCTGGATGAATTTTTTTTTATGTAAGGGTGTAAATTTGGGTGATAATTGTGAACACACTGTTGTTGTTGTTTAGTTGTTTAGTTGTTTAGTCATGACCCCATGGACCAGAGTATGCCAGGCACTCCTGTCTTCCACTGCCTCCCGCAGTTTGGTCAAACTCATGTTTGTAGCTTCGAGAACACTATCCAACCATCTCATCCTCTGTTGTTCCCTTCTCCTTGTGCCCTCAAAATTTCCCAACATCAGGGTCTTTTCCAGGGAGTCTTCTCATGAGGTGGCCAAAGTATTGGAGCCTCAACTTCAGGATCTGTCCTTCCAGTGAGCACTCAGGGCTGATTTCCTTAAGAATGGATAGGTTTGATCTTCTTGCAGACCATGGGACTCTCAAGAGTTTCCTCCAGCACCAGAATTCAAAAACATCAATTCTTCAGCGATCAACCTTCTTTATGGTCCAGCTCTCACTTCCATACATCACTACTGGGAAAACCAAGCTTTAACTATACAGACCTTTGTCGTCAAGGTGATGTCTCTGCTTTTTAAGATGCTGTCTAGGTTTGTCATTGCTTTTCTCCCAAGAAGCAGGCATCTTTTAATTTTGTGACTGCTGTCAGCAACTGCAGTTATCATGGAGCCCAGGAAAGTAAAATCTCTCACTGCCTCCATTTCTTCCCCTTCTATTTGCCAGGAGGTGATGGGACCAGTGGCCACGATCTTCATTTTTTTGATGTTGAGCTTCAGACCATCTTTTGCACTCTCCTCTTTAACCCTCATTAAGAGGTTCTTTAATTCCTCCTCACTTTTTCCTAGTGAACACACTAGAGAAAAAATATATTGGGTGTGTGCCAACTATGATCACATATACAATAAATCTTCAAGTGTAACATGCATTATGCATTTCTCTAATTATTTCAGTGCTATCACATGAACTGATTTTTTTAAATGCAATGCTTTTTCTCTTGTATGCAGAGGGGCACCCATTAAGGACTCTACAAATTCCTGTGTTTATACCAGTGCCTCTCATGCAGTCAGTTTCTAGGAATAGAATAGTGTGATTTCCCTAAGCTATTTTGTGAAATTGTTTTTTCTAAAGAAATTGTTCTTTGTGTTTACTTCTGGCCTTAGAAAAATAATAAACATTTTGGGGGCAAAAATGCAACCAAGTAACCCAGCACTGGACACCAAAATAGAGAAGATCTCCACAGCCACCATGTATTTCCCCTTGGTGCTCAGATAGGTTGGAATGAAGGATATCCAAACACTGCAAAACACCAGCATGCTAAAAGTAATAAACTTGGCTTCATTGAAACTATCAGGCAGCTTTCTGGCTAGGAAGGCCACTATGAAGCTGATACTGGCCTGAAGGCCCATGTAGCCCAGGACCATGTAAAACATAGCATCTGAGCCTTCATTACATTGCACTACAATCATCCCAGACTGTGAGACCATATCAAGATCTGGGAAAGGGGCAGATGTGAATAGCCAGATGGCACAGATGACAACTTGAATAAGAGAGCAAAAAAGGATAATGTAGTTGGATAGTCTCTTGCCCACCCATTTCCTCATCTTGCTTCCAGGACTTCTGGCCATAAATGCTACAACCACAGTGATTGTTTTGGCCAATACACAAGAAAGTGCAAGTGAAAAGATATTTCCAAAAGCAGCTTGTCGGAAAAGGCAGGTTGTTATTCTGGGTCGTCCAATGAACAGCAAGGAGCAAATGAAACAAAGCAAAATGGAGATTAGCAGAAGGTAGGTAAGGCTCCGGTTGTTGGCTTTGACAACTGGTGTCTTCTGGTGTTTAATGAAGGTTGCAAGCACCAGGACTGTGAGGAGAGCAAAAGTAAGTCCAGTGGAAGCCAACCCTTTCCCTAAAGGTTCATCATAGGCTAGAAAAGTTGTAACCTTAGGGATACATCTGTTTTGTTTCTTGTTTGGATGTTCAGCTTCTTGGCATGTTTCACACTGATATGCATCTGTAAAAAAACCACACATAAATTTCCTGTATGGCAGAGCTTTTCAGCATGCAGCCTACATCATGCAACACAGCACATCAGTCAATAATCTACAAAAGCTAGATAAACCCTATTCTGATGTCCGATATTGTTTTGGGAAGTGGGGAAAATTTGCAGCTGGCACTGAATCATAGAATCATAGAGTTGGAAGAGACCACAAGGGCCATCAAGTCCAACCCCGAAGCCCCCACTGTTATGTGGTTTGCTGATGTGAAAACAGACATAGTGTGTACAGCACACCAACACACTGAAAGGAGCATTATTTAAGCCCATCCAGCCTCCTTTTCCTTGTTTGGCACCCTCCCACCCTTTTCTGCATTGTAGTTGCTGTAGTCACTTTGGGGCTGAGTAGGAATTTTTGGCTGGCTTGTCTAGATTTGTGAGAAAGGCCCCCCCCCCTTTCCATACTGTAGGATTGGAATAGGAGATTGTTAGGTGAGCTGCCTTAATACTTGGCTAGTCATGCTGATTGGTTGATTTGACGATATTGTTCAATTGGCTGATATTTAATTTGGCATTTCAGTTTCATGTGTTTAAATAGGTGAATCTGGTCACTTTGGCAGAAACGTGGGAAAAGGAACTTCATAGGGCAGGTTGATGACACACTTAGACATAGGTGCAAAATCTTAGGGGCCAAGGGGGCTTCAGCCCTCTCCCCCATAAAATATTTGAGGGGCAAGTTGATGGGCATCATCATTCAAATTGTATGCGTGCACCGTGTCATATGATTGATTATGTGGGGCAGGGCTTACCTGCCCCCCCCCCAATATTTTATTCAAGTTGGCACCCCTTCACTTAGGCTACCTTGTGGATGGGTGGTCCCTCTCAAAGCTGTACCTGAAGGATGCACAGCCTGGGAGCAGCCTGGGACTGTCGTTGATGCTAAATTTCCTCATTCAGACAGTTGTAAGGCTTGAAGGGTGGTGATGATATAAGACTTCCTCTACTCACATTCAGTGTGTGGCTCAGGTAAGCGGTCAGTGGATAGGTTTGCATGGTTTTGTCACCTTTACAGCCACGGGATTTCTTAGTCTGAGCCAGTTTCCTCCCCTATAGTTTTTTCTGTAGGATTTGTATGTAACATTTAATAAATAGATCCTTTTTCATCCTAGCTGTATGTGCCTATTTATTTCAGCCTTAGGCCAAAAATATTTTATCATTGTGTTCTGACTGATCTGAAAATACCATGTAGAGGTTAAGCATCTAGTAATGTACAGCTCATGTCCGGTTGGTTTTGTGTGGTGGAATGCTAACTTTTTAACCCCACCACCACACACACACATTGTCAACATAACATTTTGCATTATCTTATCCAATGCGGCCAATTGATCTGAATGAAAAATCCAGGCATATAATATAGGCTGTCTATTAAAAACAATTAATATTTGAAATATATAGTTTGGATAGTGCCTCTGAAATTACCTACCTGTCTGGTGTGAAATGGTCCCCTCTGGGCACTGAGAACAATAATAGCAGCAAGATGGTTCACTCTCACGAACTTTTTTGTAGTATCCAGGGGGGCATCTTTCAGTGCACATAGAAGGAGGCAATGCCTAACCATAAAAAGAAGAAAATACAGTTCGGTGAATTTCAGGTTATAAATTCATTTCTCTGTATTTTAGCCTGAAGTTGTATATTTAACCTCTGTTTTAAAAAGACAAAAAGTGATCACACTCCAATGTTTAAAATAAAATAACTAGGTATAAAACTTGGGCAGAAAACCTTGTCCCATTCACATGCAATGTCAAAGTACTATGCATAATCTAACTGGTCCACCATTGAGATATTTATGTATCATTTTAAAGTGAAGTTATCAGGTTGATTCAGTTGATCCAAATAACAGAGGCAGTTTAGGTTTCTTTATTTTTTCTACATAGGTCAATTTGGTATGTGCCAAAATCAAGTTCTTCGTCACTAAAGCCTTTAGTTATTAGAGGTAAGGGAATAAGCTCTTTCATGGCAAATTGAGAGGATTTGAAAAAACAAAACAAAACAAACCCCAAAACCCTCATGTCTTGAGAAACAATGGAACTCATTCATTTCATTTTCTAGATTGAATCCCACAGATTTTGGGAAACTATGAAAAATGGCAAATTATTAAAATCTTAATTACCCACCTGGTTGAAGATGTTTGGCCATATAATGACATCTTTCTTAATGGTAATTTTTTCATTAGAAGACTGGAAATCTACCATTCCAACTCTTACTCGGATGAAAGATTTATTTGGAAAAGTAACCAAGTTAACAATATCATATGATCCAGTAGACAATTCCATGTTTTCATTAAAGAATACCTCCTCCCCAGCACTGTTGTTGAAATGAATTTTTCTCAAAAATGCCTGGAGCTAGATGGGAAAACCAAATCTCAGGATTTATAAATATCATCTCTCATTCTAAGAGTAGCTACTGAGCATCATTTGGGAACTTGCAGTCTTTCACAGAAAGTCTGTGAAACTTCACTATGGTTACTTATTTACTAAATGACTTCAGCGAAGGTGTTTGAAGTCCATCAAAGATTCAGTATTTCTGACCTTCACTAGCAACATGTGTAACACTAGTCCACCCATTGCAAAAGTACTGAGACTAAATATCTCATATTACCTCCCATGGCAGCAGTGTCCAATGATCCAATCCAGCAGGTTTCCCCCTCACTCTTTGCCCTTGTGCACGAAAAGCATGTAAAGCATGTGCCAAAGCATGGACTGCATTGTAGATACTATAGCTCTGATCAGACATGCTCATTTCAAGCACAGTCCCAGGAAGACTATTTAACTTTTCCTTGCCTGTACAGTGCTTTTTATTTAGAGTTCTGCACTGAAATGCAGCTTCCCAAAACATTTTCATAAATAAACTATTTTGGTGCTGGTGAGGGTCATACATCTGGAGAAAACTCTGAAATCCTGGTACATGGTTTTTGTGGATTGTCATGAACAAGGAGCCATGGAAGTATTTCAGGTTCCAGCTATTCCAAATAACACTTGAGGTGAAATCACACTGGACTGTGGTAATCCAAACCTTCTCTTTGGGTTTCCTTCCCAAGTAATACTCAGTATACAGCATCACCTGTAAACCTTGCATTGAGTAAGTGTCTCCATCTGCAACAATCACATTGGCTTTGGTCCTATGAAGTGTTGCCAGGATATTTCCCTTAGAAAATATATTCCATGCACTAGAGGATTGGAGAAAGACTAATGGTGCCTTCTCTGCAAAGGCAACACAGATGCCATTCTCATTGAGCATATATTTCATACTTTGCACAAACCGTTCACCACTGTCATCATCTGAAACAATAAGGCCAATCCATGTCCATCCCAAATATTTTATCAAGTGCACTATCCCTTCATTCTGGGTATTGTCATTTGGGACCATTTGGTAGGTAAAAGGGAAATAGGTTTTATCACTCAGTCCTGGGTGAAATGAGCCATAACTGAGCTGAAAAGAGAGGGAAATGCAGTATTTTAAGCTGGGAAAGTTGTTGTTGTTGTTTTACAAAGTTGAACCCATAAAACATTTACTGAGAATTTTTCTGATGTATCTATGATGACTGTTCTGCAGTATATCACAGATGTTCTATGAAAAACTGGACATAGTGGCACGTCGCACAGCCGTGATCGGAGGAGCGCTCAACTTCTTCTTGGGACAAATTGGATTATAAAGAACTTTCCGTGAGTAGGAGAATTACAAATTTTAAAAGGGAAAGAAACAAATTAAGGAACCTTTGGATTTGGCAAGTTAAAAAAGCAAGCTAAATTAGAACCTAAGCGGTAAGGTTTAACCAGGAAGTCAGCCTTCCGCTCTGTATATAGCTGGAAACAAAGACTTTTGCGTGCCAAACCTTTAAAAGTGCTTTTGAAGAAACGGAATCTGGCGTTTTGATAAGGATATTTTCCCCCCCTAAGTGGCAGGGAAAAGGGGGGAAGGACTGGAAACTATATCGCCTGCGTGAGAAAGAGCTGACTGTGGGGGAACCACTGCCCGGCGCGCCCGGCGCGCCCGGAACCATCGCCCGGCGCGCCCGGCTCTGATCCGTCAATCTGAAAACACAGGGTAAAGGAGGGACTGCGGAGAGAGACTCTGAGATTTTAAGCTCTGCAAACTGGATTATACTGTTAAAAGCTGAGACTGTTTAAGTCTTGTTACTAGGAGGAATTAGCTGTAAAGTTGCTGAGAAGGAGAAGGAGAAGACGGGAGACATTGTTCCCAGGGGCTATTGTATCCCCCTGGTGGACAAAAGGACTGTTACAAAGACTGATACAAAGAAACAGAAAGCAACTGGAAATTTTCCACTGTTTGGTTTTAAAATCTGACAGCTTGCTGTAGCTGGGAAAGTGACTGGGGACTTTCCACTGTTTTGACTTCAAGTCTGACAGTTAGCCTCAGCTGAGAGTGACCTTGAAAAAAGTTGCTGTGGTATGGCAAGTGATAAGGGAAAACTAGACCAGCTGCAGGAGAAGACTACAAGATCTGGGAAAACCTTTTACTCAGGAAGAAGAGCCTCTATACCAGACCCAATTGGAGGTGCATCTGTACAACCTAAACCAAAAGCTATGTCTTCAACTGAAGACCTTTTTAACACAGGATTTGCAAAAATTCAAGAATCATTAAATAAATTGACAGAGGAGGTTGTAGAAACAAACAAAAAGGTGTCAGAGACATCTTCTAAAATAGATCAAAATACAGCTTGTATTAAACAAAATACGAATTTAATTCAGCAATTATTGCAGGAATCATCAAAAACAAGGAAAATTGCAGAAGAAGCTAAAGCAGCTGCAGAGGCCATAGAAGAAAAAATACCACCGATTAACAGGCAACTTGAGGACTATAGAACAAGATTTTCCATGCTTGAATTAAAAGATAAACAAACGAATCTCAGAATCAGATCCTTGCCAGAAATTGAGAAAGAAGGCCTTAAGGAATTTCTTGCACAGGAATTTGCAGATTTCTGGAAACTGGATCTGGATAAAGAAGAAATTAAAATAGTAAGTGCTTTCCGACTGGGTAAAACAAGCAGGAGAATCAAGACAAGAGACTGTTTGGTCACCTTTGGATCTAAAGAGGAGAGAGATAAAATTTTGGGACTACATTTCCAAAGGCCTTTGGAAGTTGGTGAATCAAAAGTGGAATTGTTCAGGGACATCCCCAAACATCTCTTAGACCTCAGATCTAGCTACAGAGACTTGGTCACACAGCTGAGAAAGAACAACATCATCTTTAGGTGGGAGTTCCCTGAAGGGCTTTCGTTTAGTATAAAAGGAAGGAAAATAAAAATAAAATCAGTGGAAGATAAAGACAGATTTTTAAAGGACTACGAGGAGGACTTACAGAAGGAATTCTTTAAAGACCAAGACCCGTCCGATACACAAGAGAGAAAAAGGAGAGATATAGCTAAAGCAATCTTGGATTTGGACAAGACGACACCACCGGGACCAGTAGAGAAAGAAGACACATTGGGAGCTACTGGAGGAATATAGCAGACTAATTTCAAGATGTCTCTGCAACTATTAAGCTGGAATTGCAACGGTCTAAACGTGGTTTCTAAGAGAAAATCAATTGGACTTGATTTGTTTACAGGAAACACATGTAACTAGGCTCCATAGAAAAATTCTAATTAATAAAAGACTAGGTCAAGAGTTTATTTCATCGGACAAAGTTAAAAAAAGAGGAGTGGTGGTATATGCAAAAGAGAGCCTAGCACCAAAATTAATATTTAAAGATGAACAAGGAAGATATTTGGCAATTGAAATTCAACACCATGGACAGAAATATCTGATTGTTGGCGTATACGCACCGAATGAAGGAAAATCGGAATTTTTAAAAAAGTTACATGAGACATTGATGGACTATCTGGAGTACAATGTGATCTTGATGGGAGATATGAATGGAGTTGTTTCTACAAATATGGACAAGGCACAACGGCAGGTAGTCACCAAAGATGGGAGACTACCGAAAACCTTTTTTGAACTGACTGATAACCTGGACTTGGTGGATATCTGGAGAACCAAAAATCCTTTAGAAAGAGAAGGAACCTTCTTTTCTGAAGCCAAAAAGACATGGACAAGAATTGACCAAATCTGGATCACAAGAGGACTGGCACCAAAGACAAAAAAAGTAGAAATCTGCCCAAAGACTTACTCCGACCACAATGCTGTAAAGATGGTAATGAACTTACAACCAACTGGTTCTTTCAGATGGAGGATGAATGACTCTCTGTTTAGAGATGAGGAAATAACCAAGAAGGCCCAGAAACCTCTGAAAGACTATTTTGAGATAAATTTAAACACTACGGTGGAAAAAAGAACTGTATGGGACGCAAGTAAAGCGGTTATGAGAGGATTTTTGATACAGCAGAACGCACTCAAGAAGAGATTACAACAGGAAAAAAGAGAAAAGATATTGGAAAAGATTAAGGAAGGTGAAAAAAGATTGAGATCAAATCCAAAATCACAACAAATCTTGAGAGAGATAAAGTTATATCAAGTACAATACATGCAAATGATAAATCAAGAGACTGAATGGAAGGTCAGACAAATGAGACAAAGAACTTTCGAATCAGCAAACAAATGTGGAAAGTTATTGGCATGGCAAATAAAGAAGAGACAGAAAATGAATACAATAACAAATTTAGAAGAAGAAGGAAGAATTATTCAGAACCCAGTGGAAATTAGGAATGCCTTTCATAGATACTTTAAACAGCTTTATTCACAACAACCACAGAAGGAAGCAGATATGGAGGAATTCTTGAAAGAAAATGGGCTACCGGAAATATCTCAAGAAAGTAAATTTAAATTGAGCTGCAGGATAACAGAACAAGAGGTAGAGAGCGCCATCCAAAATATGAAACTTGGCAAGTCCCCAGGACCTGATGGGTTGACGGCAATATATTATAAATCAATGAAAGACTGGCTAATTCAACCCTTGAAGGATATATGTAATGACATATTACAGGGGAAAAGGACACCAGAAACGTGGAAAGAAGCTTTCGTGACTCTCATACCAAAGACAGAATCGGAAAAACACCAACTTAAGAACTATCGGCCTATATCATTACTCAATGTGGATTATAAAATTTTTGCTGACATTTTGGCTAGAAGATTAAAGAGGGTTTTAGCGGAGGAGATTCACAAGGACCAAGCAGGCTTTCTCCCAGGAAGGCACCTATCTGATAATGTAAGGAATATAATTGACATTTTGGAACTTTTACAGGAAAGAATAAACACAAAAGCAGCTTTAGTATTTGTGGACGCGGAGAAAGCCTTTGATAACATTTCTTGGGGTTTTATGAAAAAGAATCTCCATAGTATGGGGGTAGGCCAAGAGTTCGAAAATGGTATAGGTGCAATCTATTCTGAACAAAAAGCAAAATTAATTGTCAACAATGTTTTGACTGAAGAATTCAGAATAGAAAAAGGAACACGACAAGGTTGTCCTATTTCCCCTCTGCTTTTTATATCGGTCCTGGAGGTGTTGCTGAATATGATTAGAAAGGACCAGATGGTAAGAGGGATACAGGTCGGAGTTAAACAATTTAAATTAAGAGCATTTGCAGATGACTTGGTTTTGACATTGCACGAGCCAGAGTCCAGTGTGAAGAGGGTTTTAGAACTGATTCAAGAGTTTGGTCGATTAGCAGGTTTTAAACTCAACAAAACAAAAAGTAAGGTTTTGACAAAGAATCTAACAGAAAAAGAGAAAGAAAGGTTTCAGAATGAGACAGGTTTGACAGTGGTGAAAAAAGTGAAATATCTGGGAATTATTATGACTTCAAAAAATGGGAACTTATATAAGGATAACTACGAAAAATGTTGGATGGAGATAAAAAAAGATCTAGATATATGGTCTAATCTAAAACTCTCACTGTTAGGTCGTATTGCTGTGATAAAGATGAATGTATTGCCAAAAATGTTATTTTTGTTCCAGACACTGCAGATTATTGATAAAATGGACTGTTTCAAGAAGTGGCAGAAAGATATATCCAGATTTGTCTGGCAGGGCAAAAAGCCAAGAATAAAATTTAAAATATTAACAGATGCAAAGGAAAGAGGAGGCTTTGCCCTGCCAGACTTGAAACTTTACTATGAAGCAGCAGCTTTTTGCTGGCTGAAAGAATGGCTACTTCTTGAAAATACAGATATACTGGATTTAGAAGGATTCAATAATGCGTTTGGGTGGCATGCTTACTTATGGTATGACAAGGTTAAAGTTCACAGAATGTTTAAGATTCACATTGTCAGGAAAGCATTGTTTAATGTATGGATTAGATATAAGGATTTCTTTGAAAACAAGACTCCAAGGTGGTTATCTCCGATGGAAGCAAAAGCAGTCAAAAAACTCAATATGGAGGCCAATTGGCCAAAATATTGGGAGATACTAGAACAAGATGGAGATAAATTGAAACTGCAGAGTTTTGACAAATTAAAAAGTAAAGTCCGTGATTGGCTCCACTATCATCAGATAATGGAGGCATATAAATTGGATAGAAAAATTGGCTTCCAGGTGGAAAAATCAAAATTGGAAACAGAATTGCTAGAACCCAAAACTAAGATATTGTCAAGAATGTATAATCTGCTGCTGAAATGGAATACAGAGGATGAGGAAGTGAAATCAGTAATGATTAAATGGGCACAAGATGTGGGTCACAACATAATGCTAGCCGACTGGGAACGGTTATGGACCACTGGGCTAAAGTTTACGGCATGTAATGCCCTAAGAGAAAATATTATGAAAATGATATACAGATGGTACATAACACCAGTCAAACTAGCAAAAATTTATCATATGCCCGATAACAAATGTTGGAAATGTAAAGAAACTGAAGGTACCTTTTTTCATCTCTGGTGGACATGCCCAAGGATTAAGACCTTTTGGGAGATGATCTATAATGAATTGAAGAAAGTATTTAAATACACATTCCCAAAGAAACCGGAGGCCTTTCTCCTGGGCATGGTCAACCAAGAGGTACGTATGAAAGACAGGATATTTTTATGTACGCCACAACAGCAGCAAGAATACTTATTGCAAAGTATTGGAAGACACAAGAATTACCCACGCTGGAGGAATGGCAGATGAAAGTCATGGACTATATGGAATCCGCAGAAATGACTGGCAGAATCAGAGACCAGGGTGAAGAGACGGTGGAGGAAGATTGGAAGAAATTTAAATACTATTTACAGAAACACTACAAGATTAATGAATGTTAAAATAACATCAGATTGAATGTATAAGGTTATTGGAGTAAAATTTTAAGGATTAGAAGACCTAACATTCTAAGTTCTAAGCATTGAATAAGCTATATTAAGACATTCAAATCAGAAAGGAGGTTAATTATGACAGAGGGAAGGGATTTGTTGTTTAATTGTATGAATTGGAATACAGGGAAGGGAGACTCGGGGAAGTCAGAGAAACAAGTTAATGCAAGATCAATATGAAGATAAGATTGTCTTTATTTCTGTTGTTTGTAGTATGTTATGTTTGTGTAATTCTTTATGTTTTTGGTGTATTGTTTGTTGCTTTTGCTTTGCTTTATTGTCTTTTATGCAAAAACGAATAAAATATTTATAAAAAAAGAAAAAAGAAAAACTGGACATAGTGAATAGAAGATGGGTTTGATATGTAACATATATATTTTATATACATATTCACAACTTAAATATTCAGTAAAACAACCTTATTAAAACAACACATTACCTAAAACAGACAGGTAATCAAGAGAATTTCTGTGTAAACAGATATGTCTTCAAAAGTCAGCCAATATAGATGGGGCCTATTGCTATTTCAGCAGCGTGTCATAAACAAACAAACAAAAATGAGAATATCATGCCTCTTAAAATATCATGCAGGTTGAAACAAAAAGAGTGGGTACTCTCTACTTTTTCAAAAAAGAAACAAGAAACAAACTGCTCAAGGATGGCTGGCAACAACTCGTTTGTCAGATAAAAAGCATATTCTAGTTTGAAGTATATGATATAGTTGGGCATACAACTACAGTGCAGTGGACATACAACTTGATCTTCATATGGTGCAGTTTCTGTGTGCTGCTCATGCACCAAATAAAGGCAGTACATTTCTGCTGGTGGAAATACATGTCTCAACCTAGGCTGAAAGCAACTCAGACTGCCAAAAGAACATAGAAATCCATATACAAAGAGATGAGTTTTCAAAAGGGGAATCACAGCAGGATGCACAAATCAGATTTCTGATCACTCATCTGTATAATACCATATCTCTGGTGCTTTTTTGTACTTAAACATCAGAAATTTCAACGTGTCAGACATGAGAAACATTGAAATTTCATCTCTTGCACAGTCATCTGTAAACTTCCTCTCCACACAACCCTACCTGTGGAATCTGGTAGAGGCTTAAGATAGTGGCTATCTGCATAGAAGCTTCAGAGCCAAGTGCTCCAATGACTGCCAACATCTTTTGCATTCTGCATATGGAATTAGGGAAGCTGTTTTTCTTTCCTGACAGCAAGGACAGTGTGATATCATAGTTTAATCTTGCTTGGAACATATTATCATAGATCTGGAATCCCAGAGTAGAATTGGGTAGAAGGTTTGAATCTTTGTTGACCTCAGCGATAGCAAAATTGAAGGCAAAGACATGCTGATAATTCTTTTTCATCGACCTACAAAGACAGTAATATATATTTTTTATTTGCACAGCCCTTCTTTCTCTCACCTACTCACCAGTTGCAAAGAGACCCAATTGATAATGTATTTCACAGCTGATAACCACCATGGCTCAGAAAGAGAAGACAAAGGTTTTCTCTTACGCTTTTTCAAAATACCCACACACAGCTACGTGGTTATAAAACTGCACGGTTTGAGTGGATATCCAGAAATCTGGTCATGCATTGGTCATTGAACAGATCTTAAACACTGTAGTTATTTTACATGCATATGACTATAGTCTTCTCCATTGAAAAGCACTGACAGCAATATAACAGAGAGCAGCCATTTCAGACCTGAAACACAGTTGCATTTTGTATTTGGAATTCATTTTGCAATTTGTGTACATAGTTGAGCTACAGAAATCAATAAGTGTACACATGCGTAGTGAGAGTGTGTGCACCTGTATTTTGTGTAATTTGTGAACACATATTAAGTTATTTAAGACTGACCTTTATTACAAGAAAGGTATACACTTTGGGAACAGACACATAGATATTGGGGTCATGTCCAACTTTATGATTCTAGGATTAATCCACGTTGGGAGCCTGAGTCAACTCCCCATGGTTGATATAGAAGCTCCACACTCTGCCAGCTCCTCCAACTCAGGGCTCAAGGCTGGTGCCATGACCTACTAGCCTCGCTGGGCATGTGCCATGGTCCAACACCCCTCAGCCAGCATATTAGGAGTGCTGAATTATTTCAGCAGCAGAATTTGGGGTTTTAATACATGTTTATTTATTCACTTTCCTCCCTTTCCTCCAGGGAGCTCTTGGTGACATCAGTGATTTTCCGCTGCATATTATAAGTTCCAAATTACCCTGAGTTAGGCTGAGAGAGGTACTGATTGGCCCAAGGTCACCCAGAGAGCTTCATAGCTGAGTGGAGTTTTGATCGTGGGTCTCTCCCCAGTCCTAGTGCATCACTCTAACCACTATATCACACTGGCAAAGTTATTTACCACATAGACACAAATAAGCCTGAGTCTTAGCTGTGGTTCCTGCATTGCAGGACTTGGACTGGATGTTCCTTTGGGTACCTTCCAACTCTACAGTTCTATGATTCTATGATTCCTGGGATCTCTTGTACAAACTTATAATATCTATTACAAATCTATTTTACACCAAACATTTTTGGGATATTTACTACATGCTATTTTCTGTCCATTGGTGCCGCAGCCTACAAATTCCCAAGCAACAGCCCAATCCACACAAGCTTTTTCTACAGAAACATGTGCCTAGCCTAAGTACTTACACTTAGGACTTGCTTATGGGGCATTTAACCCACTACAAAGGGTTTATTTCACTGCTTCAGTGTTCTCCCAAACAATCAAAATCAATCTTCTCTCAATCAAAAACCCACTACACATTCAATGTGCTATTGCAAGGCTTTCAGATGCTGGCTGGTGAACGATTGTTCTGTTGCCAAACTGTGAGCTGGGTAAAACAATCTCTCGCTCAGCAGTGGATGAAGTGGTCTTCATTCGCCTACACTTCCCCATGCTCTGAAGGTTGTATAAATTGGTCTTAAATGCTCAAAATCCGGGTTTGCCTTTATACAGTCACTAATTTGGGTTGAGATTCATTCACAAACTACCAAATTTGGGTTGCACAATTAGTGCATCTGCACAATAAGCCCACTTCCCACCAAAACTGGAGTTTCTGTGATAAAGGAAGCTGGAAAGTGTGGTATAACAATTGCTTGAAAGGTGATGGAGTAATGTAATGGAGAGTGTGAGATAAGGTAAAGGTAAGATAAAGACAAAGGTGAGATAAGGATTGCTTGCTGAAACATCATATCATCTCTCCTCCCCAAAATAAAAAGAGAACGAATACTCAATGAAGAGTTGACACCATCTAATCTCAGTGCAAGCTTTGTGCAAACAAATCAGGAGGAATGTTCAGTAAGAAGGAAAACTGGAACTACCTAGATACTGTCATTTGTTTGAACACATGCACACTTAACTGGAACACACGTTTACTGAAGCTCTCGGGTAGCATCTTGAAGGAGTCTTCAGGATATACACCCATGCGCAGAGACAAAACTGCACCAATAACATGGACCCCTTGCTTTAAAAATTCGTCTTCATATCTGTGAGCTGTTGCTTTGCATTTTTCCTTCAAATTATTATTGGTGGCCTGGGGCAGGAGCTGTAGCAACAGCAGCAGCACGAGTAGCATCTTATGTCATTGCAGCCCACAAACCTTATTCATTCTCACTGACTGCAGTAGCTTACAAGACATAGCATGAATATGGACAAGAGGCAATGTTATAGATAACCTTATTCCATGCTGGCTCTTTTGAGATATTATTCATGTCAATAGTGACAAAGACCTGCTATATCCTTGCTCAAAACAGTTTTCAATAAACTTTAGAGCATTTATAGTAGATCTCACCACTGATGCAAGGTTTTGCAAGGTTCTTCAATTGATTTAATTTGTTTTCCTATTGGTGTTGCCAGTTAGTTCTTAAATTCTCTGGAGCTTTTACAATGTAAAGACTCAGGCACTGTATTTTCAGTAATTATAGGGAAGATAGTGGTATCTCTAGTCTTTCTCACACAAACACACTTTCTCTCATTGTTCCAGTAGAATGGCAGGAAAACACTTATATGCAGAAAGAAGGGATAAATAAAAAACCGGGGTGGTGGTGGGTAGAAGAATTCATTTCCTGTAAGAAAATAGATTTATTTCCCACACTCTGTCAAAAGGTCATAGGACAGTTTACAACACAGTAACAAAATAAAGAAGCATAGCATGCAAACATAAAACAATAATCATAAAATAGATAATAAGCATATTAATGCTGCATATTGCATAAGATTTAGAATCACCAAATCTAACAAGGAATTTGAGACATTTTAAAATTCATTTCAACATAATTTATTTTGTTTATTCATCAATTCACTTATAAACTTTTACCAAAACCCTTTTCTTCCATAGTTTTATTAGGGCTCCCTGCATTTCCTTGTTTCTTAGGCTGTAAATAATTGGATTTAACAGTGGTGTTACAACAGTATAGGAAAATGATAAAAGCTTGTCCAGTGGTGGAGAGTAGCTGGATTTGGGTTTTAAGTACATGGAACTAGATGTACCATAGAAGAGAATAACAACTATTAAATGTGAGGAGCACGTGGAGAAGGCTTTATATCTCCTCTCCAAGACTGGCATCCCCATGATGGTAAAGATAATGCCCATGTAAGATAGGATGATCAGCACGAATGGTAGCATAATAGCCATCAGAGCAATTCCAATTACTTGGACTTCATTTAGGAAGGTGTCCCCACAGACTAGTTCTAACAGTGGCTGTATTTCACAGAAGAAGTGGTTGATGATCACACCACAAAATTGCAGGCGAAATGTGACAGTGGTGTGGACCAGCCCAACTGCAGTCCCACAAATGTATGAGCCAGTCACCATTATCCAGCAAACATTTCTCCTCATGATAATTGTGTAATGCAAAGGGTGGCATATTGCAACGTAGCGGTCAAATGCCATGGCAGCTAGAAGAAAACACTCAGCAACCCCAAAAAACAGGAAGAAGAACATCTGCATGGCACATCCCATAAAGGAAATAAATGTAGCATTCACCAACAAATTCTCTAATAATTTGGGGATTATGACTGACATATAGCATCCCTCCAAGCTGGCCAAGTGCATAAGGAAAAAATACATTGGAGTGTTAAGCATAGGGTCAGATTTTACAAGCAGAATTATCAAACTATTGATCATTAAGGTGATTATATAGAGGGAGAGCAGCACTACAAATATTAACACATGGAACTTGTGAGTCTCTGAAAAACCCACCAGTATGAATACAGACAAAGTTGTGGCATTTTCTTGACTACTCATGGCCTCACTGAGATATTTAGCTTCTTCAATACTGCTGTTTGTATCTACATCTAGCAGTCTACTATTTCACCACCAACCTATTCATTGATTAATTCATCCATAATCATGACTCCTGCTTGTTTTCTTTTAAACTAATGTCTGACTAGTAGCCTAATCACTTTTGATCATCTTTGTTTTCTGCATGTTCAGTGCTCCTGGTGAAGATGTGAAACATAATAATTTTCTTGCTTTTATTTCATAGCATCAGCTTCTTATAAGTAAGATTACTTCCTCTGCCACTCTTTGCTCTGTAAGACAACCAAAAATAACATGTTGAGTTTTGTTTTTGCTTTTTAAAAAGAGAGAAGTTCATCTTATGTGTGTGAATATGTAAAATCACGTGGAAAACTAGAACAAATCTCTTACATCAGGGATGGAAAACTTATGGTCCTTCAGGTGTTCTTAGACTACAGTTCTTATTATCCCAGACCATTGGATATGTTGGTTGGAGCTGATGGACTCCAACCTCCAATTGGAGGGCTATAGATTTCCATCTTTGTCTTGGAGCTTGATTTCATAGACCTTGGGAAGTGGACAGTGAATGTTAAGTAGCTGGCATGCCACAACCCTAGGCTGATAGGCTGATTTGGCTTGTATGCCAAAGTCCAATGACACATGTGGGTAACCTAATGTGATGTGGGGAAACATGACATTTCAGTTTGCAGTGTTTTATCTGCAGTGACTAATACCCTTATCTAAGTTATTACCTTACTACAGTCAATGAATATGCATGTGTGTGAACTAGACTATAGTTCTAGTCTCGGAGCTGTACAGCACTTCAGAATATTTGCCTGTCTAGCACAGTATTGTCTGCTTTGACTGCAGCAGCTCCCCTGGGTCTTAGGCAAAGAGAGAGAGGGGGGAGGGGTCCTTCATCTGCTACCTATGCCTTTTAACTGGAGATTGCAGAGCTTGAATTCTGAGCCTTCTACCACTGACTATGATCTGGAGTGGCCTGCAAAGTTTCATTGCTGTAGGCAAAACACCCTTCCATTGAAACCACCCTATTAAGGGAATTTGCATGAAAATATGTGTATAACTGGAAAAATTACATACAAAATGTGTATTTGGGGTGTGTGCATTAAAATCTTACTGAATTTTCACAAGGACTTTAAAAAGAAATCAGAAACTGATGTAGAAATGTGAAGTTGAAACTATAAAAATGAGAGAAACCAAAAATGGACAGATTTGTCCATTCTTAGGTGCAACTAAAGTGGGTGTGGCTACCCATAAACTCTCCCTTTTACATTTACAGGACACACATAGGCAGGCACAAACAGAAAGGCACACAGTCCTCTCTCCTCTGCTGATAAATGGAGGTTAGCTGTAGAATGGAAATTATCATTTCCCCATCAAATAGCCAACCAGATGACCAGGTGATTTACATCAGGGTGCTAGTGCAGTCTCAGCTCACTTGTTCTTCTCTTTTTTCCTGAGTATTGGGGGGTAGAGAGAGAAAAAAAATTGGGTTGGAGGGAAGAATAACCATACCTGTTTTACTTGGTAGTGATCTTGAAGCTAAGCAATTGAATTTCCTTTGAAGTCGAAATAACCAGATTTGTCCTCAGTTAATTTTTGTTATGAAGTATCATAGCAGAATTGGTGAGAGATTATCATGGATATATTATTGGGTTCAAATTTGGAATTAGGATTGTGTGTTCGAAGTCAGATTTTAGGGAATATCACTTCTTCACACGAACAGTTTCCACCAGTTCTGGTACTCACCATGAAGTTACTACAATAAGTGACACATTTTTAACCAGTGCTTTTCTTCTAAAAGAAAAAAAAGTGCTGGTACAGTGTATCCTTGAGAACCTCTGAAAAAAGGCACTGGTTTCCACCATGAATTGGGGGAAATAAATGGTGAAGGTCAAGCCAGATGAAACAGGGGAACCATTGCATATCAGAGAAGTGGCAACACTTCTCTTTGAAGATTTGCTTTGCTGATCAAGTCTACTGAGTGCCCTATAGGCATAGGACAGGGATATTCATATGATGCATACATATATTACAGGTTGTGTTTCAGCTCTCCAATAAAACTGTAAAGATAAGTGCTGTTTTAGTTCAGTGCTAACTCTCTTCATATCTATTTATTATTCAGTCTGACAAAAGATTCAGTAGAACTGTTACTCACAGAGAAATATTTAAAGGGAAAAAACATATGTAGGCTTGTTCACAGGATACACTGAACAGGTACAAACTGTCTCTACACATGTACAAGCATTTGTGCAAAAGATAGAATACCTGTTGATTTGTAAAGTTGAACTATTTGTGTACACAGGTGGACAAATTGCACGCTCATTGAATACAGCATGCAATCATCTCTTCTGTTAAGATATATAATGTGAGTAGAACACCAATATTTCTGCAACAAAAATCTACTCCTGGTGAATCGGAGGATTTTATTTGTATTAACTATTTATTAACCTAACTATTTGTATTAACACCAACTCGATAATCAGTACGTATACTTTCATTTTTTATTACTAAATCATGTTTCTGGTGGGACAGGTTAAAACATATTAATATTTATTTACCTTATTGAAGCTGGTTGCTTCAAATATTACATGATTCTTCTTTCTTCTTATCCCCTAGCTATGTCAAGTGATGTGATACTCTGTAAATCTTTAGCCACCATGCTAGAGATTGAGATGGAATGAAACCAAGACTTTCCTCTTGTTTTTTTGTGCAATCAGTTGCAAAATACCATGGAGGCCCTACATTTGAGTGGTGTAGAACTCCTGAGATTACAGCGTTGAAACCATTTTCATCCACCTTGATCACAAGAGGAACAATTTATATTAGCATGCCCAATTAACACAATCCTTTGGGACAGTGATATATATATATATATATATATATATATATATATATATGGATTCAAATATGATTCTTGATTCATAGTTATGCCATAATTATAACAAGAATATGTCAACAAGAATAAGAAATATTCTTTTACAGCAGTCCAATGCTTATGATCTTCATTCTTCAAAAATGAGGATGAATATCATGTTAATTGGAACTCGACACAATAGGTCGCTCACACAGAAAGCCTGGCTCACACTGCAACTTATATCTGTAGATGGTTAGATAGTAGCCCAGACATATAAAGAAGACTTGGGTCCAGTTCATAGATTCAGTCAGGGTAGTATCACTTCTTAGCCATGTTAGTCAGCAATGCCTAAGCATACAGGTGAAGTGTCTCTGGATTCCCATATGTTAGTTAACTCTCATCAGCCCCAGCCACTATGACCAATAGTAAGGATGATGTGATGTGCAGCAACATCTTGCCCAAGCAGAACTTAGAAACTCAGGAAGGCCTTCCTGTCTTTATCATCAAACCTAACAGTTGGAGTAATGTAATTTTAAAAAACACCTGAATAAATTGCCCAGAACAGAATCCTGGAATGCACAGCCAAATGCATGAGTCCAGAAGTGCTTGATGAAATCTCCCTCAGAGCTGGAAGGGCTTCTGCTTTTAAGAAATTCTAGAAATTCCACAAGTTCATTTGAGTGAAGTGAGAATGATACAGCACCATGGAACTCTTGTATATACCACCTGTTTATTGTGACAATGAATTTTAGCTCCATTCCAACTGTCAGTATCCAAACTTTGCCTTTGGGATTTTGCATTGTACCTTTAAATCGTTGGGTTAATATCCATGACAGGGCAGCCATGGAATGGGCATCCCCACTAAACACCAACACATTTGCTTTACTGTTCATGACTTTATCATAAAATTTATGTACAACTTTCATAAAGCTCTCCACCCTGCCTTCATAAGTTATACAGTGGTGCCCCACAAGACGAATGCCTCGGAAGACGAAAAACTCGCAAGACGAAAGAGTTTTCCATTTTCTGAGGTGCTTCGCAAGACGGATTCCCCTATGGGCTTGCTTCGCAAGACGAAACGTCTTGCGCCTTTTTTTTTAAAACCGCCAATGCATTCCTATGGGAAACCGCCAATACGCATTGGTGCTTCGCAAGAAGAAAAAACTCGTAGAACGAAAAAACTCGCAGAACGAATTAATTTCGTCTTGCGGGGCACCACTGTACTAGTGAATGATTCCATGATAGCAAAGCAAATGCCATTCTTGGAATACTCTGGAAGCATATTCTGCACAAACCAATCTAAAGCCACCCCATTTTGAGAGAAAAATCCAATCCATCTCCAGTTGAAATGCTGAAGTAGTTGCAGAATCCCCTTGTACTGATCAGCTGCACTAGGTACCATTTGGTACAAAGACAGCGACTTGGTTTCCTCAGATATCACTCTAGCCGAACCACAAAGGAGCTAAAGATAAATGGAGATGCAGTGATTGTGAAGAAATTCAAAATTAGTGCAGGTTTCTATATAGAAGACAATGTGTATATCACCCGGTTTTTAAATACTTAGCATTAGAAGCCCCATATATAAGCTAAGTCAAAAATCTGAATCCAATATTTACAGGTTAGTGCCCTATTCAGAGACCATGAATCTTATATTTTATTTCACAAAATTGCTCTTAAAAATTTCACAGCCATTATTGTTCCTTTAATTAATCAATATTGTTTGAAGCTCCAAGAGGAGCTCATTGCTCATTGTTATTCTGGTCTGAGGCCTGATCCAGTGCCAATAGAAATAGAAGCTTCTGTAAATGGCCATGAAAATCTTAGTAGACACTGCCCTGTACTAAGCAACACTAAGAGAGTAATCCTTGCTTATCATTTCCATCAACAAACTCAGGGTTCCAAATTGTCCTAGCATCTCTTTTCAGTTGTGATTTACTTGTTACTGGCAGTTCCCTCACAGCGAGAAGCAAAGCTATAGGGAACCAGGCAGAGGGCCTTCTCTGTAGTGGCACCCACTCTGTAGAACGCCCTCCCATCAGATGTCAAAGAGATAAACAACTACCTCACTTTTAGAATACATTTGAAGGCAGCCCTCTTTGGGGAAGTTTTTAGTGTCGGATGTTTTATTGTATTTTTAGTATTCTTTCTGAAGCCGCCCAGAGTGGCTGGGGAAACCCAGCAAGATGGGCGGGGTATAAATAATTTTTATTATTATTATTATTATTATTATTATTATTATTATTATTATTATTATTATCTCCTACAGAGGCCTCCATCCCAGTTTGTCACCACTCAACTAAGGGAACAGACAAGTTCATTTGTTATCATTCAACATAACATACCTAACAGTGTTGCTGAAATGGTAAAATAGAGAGAAAAATCAATGAATTCTGCCCTCTCTGTCTATGAATGATATGGCTAGAGAGTAAGAAAGAATTAAAGGAAAATGAACATTCAAATTATGTCATTTTAAGATGTTCTTTGTACATTGCAATCAAAATCCTTCTTTATACTTAAGTATAAATGTATAAATAATAAAAAAATATTATTAGTATTACTTTTATTAGCAGCAGCTTTTGATGTTCTTTAGTGTTTTCCTCCCCTAATTAACTGCTCCCTTTTGTTCAGCTCAGGCCTCAACAAGATAATGTAGCATTTCGGGAAGAAGATGCAAGTCAGCAATCCAGCACTGGAGGCCAAGATGGAGAAGATCTCCACAGCCACCATGTATTTCCCTTTGGTGCTCAAGTAAGTTGGAACAAAGGACAACCAAACACTGCAAAACACCAACATGCTGAAAGTGATGAACTTGGCTTCATTGAAACTGTCAGGCAAGTTCCGGGCAAAGAAAGCTACAGTGAAGCTGGCCATGGCTAGCAAGCCCATGTAGCTCAGGACACAGTAAAACATGATTGGGGATGACTCGTTACATTGCAGTACAATCTCCTCCGTCATTGTTTGGGCATCAATATCTAGGAATGGAGGAGAGGTGGAAAGCCACACCAGGCAGATGCCTGCTTGAAGAATGGAGCAAGAAAGGACAATGGAGCTGGCCAGGCTTTTTTTCACCCACTTCTTCATCCTGGATCCAGGCTGTGTGGCCATGAAAACGAGAACCACAGTGATGGTTTTGGCCAGCACAGAAGATACAGCCATTGTGAACACAAGGCCAAAGGCAGTTTGGCGCAGAAAGCATGTCACTTTGTCAGGTCTGCCAATAAATAGGAGTGCAGAAAGGAAGCAGAGCAGGAGGGAGATGAGGAGAGTGTAGGTCAGGTCCCTGTTGTTGGCTTTAACTATGGGAGTATCATGGTGCTTCAAAAATACTCTTAGCATCAAAACTGTGATAATGGAAAATGAAACAGCAGAAATTGTTAAACTGATACCCAAAGGTTCTTCATATGATAAGAAGGTTATAGTCTTGGGAATACATGCATTCTGGCCCTTGTTTGCATATTGATCTTCTGGACATTTGGAACACACGGGCATATCTGAAATGGAAAACACAAAAAATACCAGGTTAAAATTATTTTTAACCCTTTGCTTCTGACATGACAGGAATACAGTCATTAATAAGTAACACAAACTAGCTATAGCTGTTCCTCTGTATTATCTACACTGCCGGTGGCACTGTGGTCTAAACGACTGTGCCTCTTGAGCTTGCCAATCACAAGGTTGGCAGTTCGGAGCCGCACAATCAGGTGAGCTCCCATTGCTTTGTCCTAGCTCCTGTCCATCTAGCAGTTCGAAAGCATGCCAGCATAAGTAGATAAATAGGTACTGTTATAGTGGGAAAATAAACAGCATTTCTGTGCTCTCTTGCTTCCATCTTCGTGTCCCGTTTCACCAGAAACAGTTTAGTCATGCTGGCCAAATGATCCAGAAAGCAGGGGTCACCTGGCTTCTTCAATCTGTTGCTGACATGTTTACTTCACTCTCCTTGATACTTTTTCAGATGGTCCTGAGACAGATGATCAGCCAGGGCTCCCTCTAGCTCATAGAATAGCCTGCTGTGCTAGATGGCTCTATGTTGATAGCCACACAGATTCATAGACACTACCAAATCTCCTTTGAAATATGCAAGGCACCTAACATTGCAGAGCTGGACCCATAAAAGGGCATTGCCCACATAGTACTCATTAACTGTATTTACATAATGTGTCTGTGGCCATTATTCTTCTTTGTATTTGGCTGTGAAGTATAGACATTCTTCTTGCATCTGTATGCTGAAAATCTCACCTTCATGATCAGATATCCACCCTTTGGGGCATACAATGCAATCATAGCAGCAAAAGGACTCCCCCTCCTTGCTTTTCTTCATGTAACCGGTTGGGCACTTGGGATTACACAAAGCAACAGGCTGTGTCTATCAACAAATGAAACACAGATATGTTAATCTTCAGGAGGATTATCTTGGAATTATTAAGGTTTTGGAGAAAACATGCTGTACAGTGGTCTAGCTTCCTAAGAAACATAAACAACATTTTGAATTGTTTACTTGTGGAATGAATGTTGAAGGACCCGTCTAACAAGTGCACATGGCACTTGTCAAAGCTGAGACTTACAATACCCAATACCCCTTGTTGATGGCTCAGTTGCAGCATTAGGGGCACCCACGCCCTTCAACAGCTGCATTAACACAGCTGGAGACTAAACTTGCATGGTAGCTGTTTATGCTCATCCTGCTCTTCCTGCTTCGATTATTTCCTGTTTCTGGGAGAAAGTGATGCAGGAGAGAGTAGGGAAGCACCTGGCTCTTCACTTCCCTGACCTACATCTTCCCGCACTTCCTTGAGTCATTCACTCTCCAGTTCTGCAGCTTCCTCTGCCTCTTCACTCCTGGCTACTTGTCCTTCCCAGTCAGACTCCAGCCTCAATTAACCCACTGCACACTCATCAGTTTCCTGAAACTCCCTGACATCAACATAACATAGACATTTTTGCAATGTAATTTCTGTTGTCATGAACACGCCAGCCAAAAGCCAAGCAGTACAGCTTGAGATAGAAGGCAGGCAGGCAGGCGAAGAACAGAGAGACTTGCAGACTTCTCAGAGAGCTGGAACCAGTGGGCTGACAACTCCCCCCTCTGAAGCTGGCAGGAATGCAGTTTATCAGCTCAGGGAAGGTGGGCTGGAGGGAAGCCAGCTTTCTCAAGAATCACATTCATGGCACAAGGGAGGGAGAGCAGTTCCTCACCAGGAGGGAGGGGGGAGCTGACCCTATCAACCGCAGGGCTAGACAGATGGGAAAAGTCCAAGACAAAAGACGACCCCTGAAACGTAAGGGTCGGAAGTTCAGGATACTCTGCAGTTGCTGGAAGGATTGTTCAGAAGGATCAACTTGATTGTGATGTATGTTTGCTCGGAGATAGCGGTCAGAGGCTAATTGCTTGTAAGCAATAAATCTTTCATTAAATTACTTCTTGCGTGCTGTTTCTCAAGCCGACAGCCAGCCAGCTCCTGGTGTCTGTCAATATAATTCATTTTACAAATATAAACATTTTGAAGCACACACTATGGCCTCTTACTCAGTGGATTGAGTCTACATAGGGCTGCTTTTTATTTTTGCTTGAATGAGAGCAGCATTTTCATGCAATGTGGAACCATCCATGAAATCTCTCCTCAGTGGGTTGGGATGGTTGGAGAATAAGCAACGGGCAAGGACAAAATTGTGCAGAGGGTTGGGCTTTGAACAAAATACTCACCCTCATTGAGAACTGGGACACTTCCCAAATATCTGCATTGAAGTCTTACCTGATTAAACCAGCTGTGCCACACTATGGCTTCCTCATTGATGCTCATGAGTTCGTCAGGAGGAGCTCGGGGATCCATCCTTCCAACTTTCACTCTCTTGAAAGATTGGTTTGGATATGTGATCAAATTGATAATGTCATACTTTTGAATGAGCTCCCCATTCTGGTCAAAGGAAACCTTCTCCCCAACACTGTTGTTAAATGACACAGCTTTCAAAAAATGGTAGAGCTGGAACAAAAACAGAAAAAGGAGCTATTTAAGACAATGGTTCAACCAGACAACCCCCCCCCCCCAAAAAAAAACCCCACCTCCAAATCACTTCAATGAAGGCCACTGTGGTGGATAATGCCCTCTTGATGAAGATAATGTTAATAAAGCTAGATCTTGGTCCGACTTTTACCGTATTGACCTGATTATAATCCTCACTTTCCCCCCAAATTCTGACCATGAAAAGTGCGGCTTAAATTTGCAACCTTACAAAAATTGGCTCTTACAATATTGCTGCTGAAACAGACATATGGTAAAAAGGAATGGGTGTGAGTGCCTGTGGAATTTTAAGGGAGAGGCTTATATAAGAGTATTGTCTTTTTTTTAATTCCCCCCTTGAATTTTAAAGGAGCAGCTTATATTTGGGTGTGGCTTGTATTCGGGCCAATGCATTATTATTCATGGCCAAAAGCTTATGAAAAGCTTGCAGGTACAAAACAAATCAAAATGACAAAATTGAAGACAATAACAATAACAATAATTATTAATAATTTATTTATGCCCAGCCTTTTCCACTGGAGGGGTACTCAAGGCAGCTATGTATAAAATAATATGTATACAAATAAGAACTGAGAATAAGAATATGAAGCAATGGGTAAAAGAGGAATAAGTAAATAAAATAATAAAATCAGGGAATCATCATTTCAGTGAACAGCTAGATTTGAAACAGTGTTAGGGTTGGGAGAGGAATATATATTTTTAAAAAATGAACAGAAAATTAATTAAAACTGAAGGAAGGAACCAAAATAGATGATAAAAAATAAAGTGTTGTTAATACTCTCATATCCGAATGAATCTGATACTACTATATAGGACTTACTCTCCATTTGTTTCTTGTTCATGCAACATTAGAGCTCTGCCTGTGTCTGAAACCACACACCATGTACATCTCTCAAGCTTACCACTCTTTCTCATGTGCACTATTACATTTTACTCTCTTCATTTCTCTTTCACACACCACACTTGACCTCTCTCTCTCTCGGCCCAAATGAATCTCATCCAATCACACACACACACACACACACACACACACACACACACAAAGACTATATCTGAGCATTCAAACAACCATTCAGAAAAGCTGCTGAATGGATGAAAACATGTTGGCCAACTGCTCCAAATGTGGAATGTAGACATTAGCTGTGTAGATGGAATGGTTCCTATCATTCCCTCTTCCCCAAAATATATTGGGAAACTACACAGAGCAAAGTGAGTTCCCATCCAAATCACCACATGGGCAGTGGGCAACAAAGAAGCAAAGAGACTGGGTGCTTATGTCAGCAAAATAGCAAATCCCAGAACCTAAATAAGAAAACAAAAAAACCTTCCTAAGAAACAATGTTTTCTTCTTAACAAACAATTCAGATGTACAATTAAAAGTCACTGAAATTAATAATAAAAGCAGAACAACCAGTCCCTGATTCACGTTTGGATTCTCTTACCTGCCATGGCTGATGATAGTGAAGACTCCTTCTGTCTCTCTTCATCCCTGCTTTGCTTCTGGATCTGGATGAAATCATGGCATGTAAGGCATGAGCCACAACATAGACACTATTGTAAAAGCTGTAGCTGTGGCCTGTTACACTCCTTGGGAAGACATGCTCAGGAAGGCTCTCTAATTTCTCCTCTCCCGTGCAGGGAGAAGAATAAGCTCTCCCAGAGTAATTACCCAATACAAAAGGGTCCAGAACAATATCCGGGGATATACAGCAAAATTGATCTGTCCAGAAATCTTTAATAAAAGTATCTCCTTCAGCATTCGAAGGGTTTCTGTTCTGAATAAAATGCTGGAATCCTTGAAGTTCATTAGACTGAAGTGCAAACGATAAAGCACCAGAGAAATCTTCGAAATCAAAGAAATCATATTCCAAGAGGTAGGTTTTTAACTCCATCCCGATAGTCAGAATGAAGACTTTTCCTTTTGGATTTGGTATTTGGGGCTTCAGTTTTTTTTGTAGAAGACATCTCAAACTGATCATACTTGTAGCCTCTCCATGGAAGACGAGGACATTGGCTTTGCTGTTCACGATCTTATCAGACAAATACATTGCACTTCGCTCAAAATTTCCTTTCTCAATATCAAATTCAAAACTGGTGAATGAGTCAAGGAATGCAAAACAAATGCTATGACTGGAAAATTCTGGAACCATCTTCTCTATGAACCATTGTAACGTCATTCCATCTGCAGCAAACAATCCAATCCATCTCCATTGGAAATGGTCAAGTAATTTGAGAATCCCCCTGAACTGATCAAGTCTCTTTGGAAACATTTTGAAGAAGGAAGGGAGTTCAGGGTTCTCCAGTATGATTGAAGCAGAATCATATATGAGCTAAACATTTATTGCAGTTGTGGAAAAGAAGATTTTTTTTAGTTAACATTGGTCGTGCTTCTATGTTTGGGGGGGTTGGGGGACTGCAAACACATTTGTACAGTGCTGTATATCTTAATAAAAAACCATGCATATATCTCAGTGAGTTTTCAGACTTTGCAGCCTATTTTTTTCTTTAAAAATTTCAAGGTTCAGTAAATTCTCTAATTTTACATCAAATGCAATTTTAAATCTCACATGTTATCCAGAAAATCTCAATTCACACCACTGTCTTATTAATTGAAGTCACATTAGAAGCAATCTTGCAAATTAAATTGGATTATGATATTTAAGATACTGATGAAAAACACGATGAGATAAACTAGAGGTTTACATAAGATTCACCTGATGCTGAAGTTCCAAGGCAAATAAGGCATATTTGGAAAGACACGGGAGTTGGGCAAATCAGGTAAAGGCAACTACATATTTCTGCAGGTTTTATAACACAGAAAATTCCTTGGCTTTCATACACGGCTTCAATCCCGTATACCAGAAGGAGCGTCTCCACCCCCATTGTTAGTCTAGTGAGATCCAGCTCCAAGAGTCTTCTTGTGGTTCTCTCATTGTGGAAAGTGAGGTTCCAGGGAACCAGGAAGTGCCTTCTTGGTAATGGTGCCCGCCCTGTGTAACACCCCCCTGTCAAATGTCAAGCAACTAAACAACTATTTGAATTTTAGAATACATCTGAAACCAGTCCGTGTATGAGAAATACTTCAAAGTGTGGCATTTTACTGTAGTTTTATAATTTGCTGGAAGCCGCAGAGAGTAATTGGGGCAAACCAATCAGTTGGGTGGCTAATAATAATAATAATAATAATAATAACTCATGTCATGATATAAAGAAAAGCAGGCACTGGGAAAGTAAGCCTTGTGGAAACTCTTAGACCTATCCTGATTGCTGGTTGTGTCTTTTAGGAGAAGGTAGGAGCAAACTGTGTCCACCCTCCTTCCTGCCTACTTCCTGCCTAGGAAGGATTTGCCTCTCTGTGTAGACTGTGCTTGCTTCAGTCCTGTCATCTGCTTGGCATTTTTGCAAAAGAACACCCCACAGAATTACCCCCTCCTTTAATTCATCAGGAGGAGGAATGAGAAAGTCACCTTCTTCTTCCTCCCTCCTAGCAGCAAGTTTAATGAGGGTTGAAAAAGCACCTTGATAAAACCAGTGCCAGTGCAACAGCCAATCAGAATTCGTGCCTCAGAAATCCAACGTTTCGGAAGCCGAATGGACTTCCAGAACACAGTAAGTTGGACAACCAAAGTTACCTTGTATTGTTACCAAATCCTGTTTGCATAATTTTCATTTTTTAATTGAAATTTTATATATATATATATATATATACACACACACACACACACACACATATACATACTAAATTGGATGAATCCGAAACCACTTCTGAAATGAAAAGCAGTATTCACATTGTATATATTTGTTTTGTATCATTACACACATACACTCTTACCTGAGGAATCTTGTAGATACCAAATACTTGTGGTATGGGAAAGTAGTTATTAGTAACATCCGCAGTGATTGTCAATAAATGTTCATGGATACCACACATAAAGTTGGGAAGAAGTCTGTCCTTCGGTGAAATAAATTGCATTGCAGCAGGACAGGTCCACCTAGCTTGTAAAGTGTTATCATAAATATTGAATCCCAGTGAAATATTGGGTAAAATCTGGGGATTTTGATTAATCTCCTTTACAGCAAAAGCCAAAGCCAGAAGATGCTGATAGTTCTCTGTCACTCCACTAAAAAGAGAGTTGCATATTGTGTCACAAGTATATCCTGCTCTTTCTGAAGCTGATATTTTCTAAAGTGGCAACCCTATTGCAAGATCCCCTTGGATGAGCATGTTAGAATGCAGCAGGTCTCTGAGCCAGAGGGCTGCTTCCTGTCTCAGCTGGCCCATCCTCGTTGAGCCTTGGCTGAGGTGGCTGAGTTGAAGCTGGCCAAGCTGACGATCACTGAGCTGATGCTGGGGGGAAATAGTCGTTCCAGAGGAATGGGAGGGCAGGACTAAAGTGGGGTTGAGTTAGGATATTCCACTAACTCACATTACCTGGCAAGCCGACATACAAAAATATGTTAAAAGGTTAGGTTCTTACTGCTAGGTTTGGTCGTACTGCACATGGAGCTGGAGGGTGTGTCACAGCTATGAAGTAGAATGGAAGTTGAGAGGCAGAGGGCGTCCCAAATCTACCACAGGCCAGGTTTAGGTAGAGGAGCGGCAGCATCTCTGCTGCTGAATGTGGCTTGGATGTGGTGGATTTTTACCTCAGCTTAATTCACACTGACCAGTTTATTGTGCACAGGAGTGTTCCCCTATTTTTTTTTTTTTAGTTCTTCATTACTATATATTATGTCCTCCGGAACACAAGTGAGGCAAAGCTACCATATCAATTTCACCACCATCATTTTATTTGTATGCCTTTCTATAGTTAAAATCATCTTCAAGGCAGTTTACAACATAGAATCCTAGAAGATTAGGAAGGAACCTCATGTATAATCTACTCCACAGGCATCTCTAGGTGGGCTCAAACCACCAGCATTCTGGTTAACAGCAAGAAAACTCTAACCCAAACAAATTTATTGATGTGCATTGAATGAAGTTTGTAAAGGTAAGGTTAAAAGATGAAAAGGGATTAATGGGAATATGGAAATAACTTTTTGAACACAATATAAAGGGAATGAAAAACAAAGGAAGCTGAGCATGGGTGGAGGGAAGTCATAATGGTACAAATATGGTACCAAATAGATAGCTAGACTATACATATATATGTATAGTTTGTATTGCAAAGAATGATTAAAGATGTAATTGAATATAATATTGCAAAACAAAACAAGAGGAAAAAAGAAAAAAACCCCTCTAACCCATTGCAGTACCTTAAGCACAAGCCATGGCAAGATTTGCATAATTACAAACATGACAAAAGTCATAATGAATAAATAAAACACATCAAAAAGTACAAGCCCAAACCAAAATAAAAATGGGGGGGGGGGCTCTAGCCAATTGCAGTACCTTAGGCACAAGACATGAAAACATTTATATAATCACTAACATGACAAGATCATAATAAATTAATAAAACACATCAAAAAGTACAAGGCCAAACTAAAATAATTTCCACATAAATCAGAGTAAGATCTGATTCATAATCAGATCTAAAAATGAAAATAAAAAAGAATAAATAACAACAATGAAACACCCCAACAAAGCATGCTGAACAATACCCCAGCCCAAGAGTCTGTTCAGCAGCTTTTGTAGCTGAGGTCAGTCAGTCACTCTGCCAGGGCACTGCACTCCCAAACCAGAGGAAAAATGCCTGCATGGAAAGGAGCAGATCATCTATCCCTCACAAGCAAGATGGTCTCCAGGCAATGATATTTTTAATTCCTATTCTGAATAACTACAAACATACTCAATGAAATATATTAATGTTTTGAGAGCTGTGGAGAGGGATACTCCTCACTCTATACATTGTCCTGAAGTTGAGCTCTTTATATTCTTTATTTGGTGGGGATAGTAGCTTGGTTTAAGATGCAGAATTCAATATCATAACTTAACTGGCTACCATCACTCTTCAACAGCATGAGAATCCTGCTTTGGAAGACAACATGGTGATGGAGAGAGATACAAATGGAAAGAGGATGGAAATGCACATGTCAAGAAAACAATGCTATAAAAGTCAGGTGACATTCCAAAGCCCCAGTACATATTCAGTGGATATTTGTATGCGGGGAGGTGGGATACAAAATGCCTATAATTAATTATTTGATTTTCCTGTTGCACAAAGGACCATGTCATTGTCTGGAGGCTGAAAACTTAAGGTTTCTGTGGAGCTTCCACTACCTCTCCCTAATCTAGACAGTTCAAATTTTCTGTTTTAGAATCAGGGCTGCAAAGAATCAAAGTTCAGTCTCTTTATTTTCTGCTGCAGAATGTAATAAAACAGAGACAAAGTATGAAGGAGAAATGATTCCTTATACAAACCCTTTAGGTACTTGTTCCCAATCAGGATGTCTGTTCAAGGTAATTGGAGACAGAGAAACGGCACTCTGAAAAACAATGGCTCCATAGGTGAAATCTCCAGGCTGATAATACCTGGGATTAATTGGTCTGGAACGCCACTTTCTACACTGAACATCTAGAGTTTTGCATGCTATGTCAGGAAGCAGCAGTAGCAACAAGAAAATTACTAATATCATCATTCTCAAAGCAAATCTAAATTCAGTTGATCTGTTTCTATCTTCAAAATGACTAATTTCGCCATTCTGTGTACAAATCTAACCTCAGCACACACATCTCTCTATTTGTATCTCCTGCTATGGGCTTAGAATCTGATAGCAAGACCCTGAATTTAATGACGAATTTGCAGATCTACCCAAGTCCAACAACCATTGACAGAAATCAATCTAACATAGACACCTTGTTCCCTACTCCGTAGTCCTGGTGTTGAATGAGAGGTATATTTATGGCATCCTTCACAATGTACATGATTTATTTTCTTATTGGCCACTGGAATTCCTGGGAGAATTTTTCCATTACAGTCCTCTGGCTAATTGCAGGTACTCTATTGTGTATCCTTTGAGCAATTCTTGAAGAACATGTAATTGTTACATCTTAAGAGAAATAATACCTGCATGTGATTTGGAGAATTATGATCAAAAGTAAGAGCAACAATTTAAGAGGCTTGTCTGGAGCCTGGCAGAAAATGGGATTAATTTGTCATAGGTATTTCATTGTCTGATAAAATAATTTGATTTCCCTCACTTCTGCTACTCTAGGAAAGAAAATACATATTTTGGCACAAGCACCTTTCAGTGTTTGTCCCCTAATTTTAAAGATAATAGGATCTGAAATGAGACGGCTAGGATCAAGCAAAAGCTCACAAATATGCCCCCCATTATCAATTATGAAAATCAATGAGCAGGCATTGGAAATATTCCTATGGACCATTGTCTTGATGCATCTTCCATGTCCTCTTCAGATATCTTTGCAGATCTCTGATTCATCTTTATGTTAATCTCATAAACATCTTTATGTTGTTGTTTTTAATCCCCTTTAAGAGAGGGATGTTAAGAAATAGACAAACATTTGGCACAAGGGAAAATACAAGGACATTTTATGGAAAGGAGATGATGGCTAAGGGGGAACACCTCAACTCCTACTTGCGCTCCATCACATTAAATAGTTGAGTTTTTGGGATGCAAAAAAACCCAAAAAAACTTTTAAATATTTTAGTGTGCTAAGCAGTTTTCTAGAACAATGGTAAATAATTGAGGATTCACATTAATAAAAGAGAATGCCCTTTATGATTCAAGAAGTTCAGTATCACTGTTGGGTTTAGGTAATAAAACAAGTTTGGATAATTTCCAAGAGTCGGGACTAAGTGCACCATGTTGAAAATCCACATGTAATGTATTCAAAACTAGTATAAGGAGGCCCTGATTGTGGGTGCTATACCGCCTCCTCCCTGATAAAACCATCCATATTGAGTCTTTCTTACCATTCAGGCTTTATTAACTTATTCTACTTTTTCAAAGGAAATGGCTATTTGCAAATATTCAATATGATTTTCTTCTAGGTTTCTCCAAACTTCTGCTTTTTTTGGGGGGGGGGGGAGAATATAAATTTGAATTAAAAGATTAAAGGAATTGAATATTTCATTTGTTTCTTAAATTTTCACACTTGCTGAACTTATTGAGTATACTTTTTTCCTCAATTTTCTTTCATGTAAATTATTTACTAACAATTTAGAATGCTTCCAAATTCATAATATGCTCCATTGAAGTATTGTAATGCTCCACAATTTTTGGTTATTTTGGAGGCATTTGGATCAGTTTTATGTTTGGTAACTATTTTTTATAATTCCCATTCTCTTATTTACATTTTTTTCCCCTGTTTAAAAATAATTGTTACTATAAATACAGGCAACCCCTAATTTGCTATTGGGTTGTGTTCCGGGTCATTGAGTGCTGATTCCATGTCGCTGTGATGCGTGTGTGCACAGGCCTTGAATGTGTGTAATTTGATCATTGCATGTAATATCTGCTTAACTAGGGTTTGGTGTCTGTGGCTTTTCTGCATGGCATGGTTGTGTTGGGTCTGCTGTGGCCGCCATCATCAGTGTGGTCAGGGGAGGGGATGGTCACCTGGCTCCACCTACCTCTGGACACATCAGAGAATGAGGTGTGGGTGGGCGGTGCCCAGCGAGCAAAATCAGGGCCAGGGCCATGAGGGAAGGCTGCCTTCTTGGCTGACATTCATGGGATTTCCCACCCAGTTTCAGAAGGGCCTGCACAGTGGAGAGCAGGCACATTGCATATGAACCTTGCTATGTTTACTGGGTCTTCGTTGTTAGGGCCAAGGAGGAATTTTCTCCTGCAAGCAAATTGGCTTGCACGTTTTCACCTATTTCATAGCAACCATCACAACCTGAAGAGATTTATTTAATATTTTAAAATATATTTTTATTAAAGATTTCCTAGTTTACAGAAATACATGTGTTGTCTCTTTTTCCAAGTTTTGTTTTCTACAGATCATTTTCATTTGTTGTGAGACATCAGTGTTACATACAGTGTTAGGTTAGGAAGAAAAGAGGGGGAAGGACATGGAGGGGAAAATGGTAAGTGGGGGTGGGATTGGGTAGTTTCTGCTTCTATTCTACTTAGTGTATGTATGGGGTTCTTTTGATGTCCAAAGGGACTACACTATCATCTGTAGTGTCCTTTCTGAAGTAGGTAGCCTCCTGTAGTTCCCTGACAAATTAAATCCTATAACGTTATAGTGGCAAACCCACAAGCAGCTGCAACATGTAACTGCCAAAGGCCCAACAAACCACACAGCCAAATTAACTGCAAAGCTTTTTAATGGTAAATCTGCTTACCGTTAACGGTGTTTCAGCCTAGTCATGGCCACATCCACAATCTGATGCCTGGTGGGGAGGATGACAGCCTGCCTGGGGATTGGCCAATAGTAGGAAGGCTTAGGTGCAGGAATTTCACAGGGGGTGGGCCCAACCAGACAATAGGCGTCACTTGGGTCTGCGACCAGGGAGTTAAATAGAGGCCTGCACAGGCCTCCATACCACTTTGACATCACACAACTAAGGAAACAGACAAATGGATGGGGAAGTGAACTACTCTCGCAACTCCGTTACCAAATGAGAACCCAAAAAGAATCCATGCTGCCATATTACTCTCAAAGAACCATAAGGACGGGATTCAAAAATAAATTAATTCAAAGAGGATATGTGACCACCATTTACCTATGCATTCATATTTACCTGAGAGAGTCACTCAAGGATGCTGTCTGTAAGGAATTACAGATTTTTCAAAATTCATGAATGCTAATCCTTCACTTTTTCCCCAAAGCCCTTTGAAGTCAGTATGGCATTGTTATGACAGCATTGTACTCAAATGAAGGAGACCCACCTTAAAATAAAATTAAGCTCATTTGCTATAATTCAGCATAACATATCTAACAGTGTTGCTGTGATGGTAGAGAGACGAATCAATGAATTCCTCCATGCTCTGTCTAGATGAATGATATGGATAGAAAGTGAATAATGGGGGGGGGCGGGGGGGCAGAGAGAACATTCACAATGATGTCCTTTTAAGATGTTCTTTGTAAAATGAAATCCACATCCTAATCTATACTTACATCAGAAAAGCTTTGAATGAGCTATACATAACAAGTACAATAACAAAAAACAACAAAAATAAGCAGAAGCAGCTTTTGAGAATTACAATGTTCTTCAGTGTTTTCCTCTCCTAATTAACTGCTCCCTTTTGTTCAGCTCAGGCCTCCACAAGATAATGTAGCATTTCGGGAAGAAGATGCAAGTCAGCAATCCAGCACTGGAGGCCAAGATGGAGAAGATCTCCACAGCCACCATGTATTTCCCTTTGGTGCTCAAGTAAGTTGGAACAAAGGACAACCAAACACTGCAAAACACCAACATGCTGAAAGTGATGAACTTGGCTTCATTGAAACTGTCAGGCAAGTTCCGGGCAAAGAAAGCTACAGTGAAGCTGGCCATGGCTAACAAGCCCATGTAGCTCAGGACACAGTAAAACATGATTGGGGATGACTCGTTACATTGCAGTACAATCTCCTCAGTCATTGACTGAGCATCACTATCTGGGAATGGAGGAGAGGTGGAAAGCCACACCAGGCAGATGCTTCCTTGGAGAATGGAGCAAGAAAGGACAATGGAGCTGGCCAGGCTTTTCCCCACCCACTTCTTCATCCTGGATCCAGGCTGTGTGGCCATGAAAACAAGAACCACAGTGATGGTTTTGGCCAGCACAGAAGACACAGCCATTGTGAACACAAGGCCAAAAGCAGTTTGGTGCAGAAAACATGTCACCTTGTCAGGTCTGCCGATAAATAGGAATGCAGAAAGGAAGCAGAGCAGGAGGGAGATGAGGAGAGTGTAGGTTAGGTCCCTGTTGTTGGCTTTAACTATGGCAGTGTCATGGTGCTTCAAAAATATTCTTAGCATCGAAACTGTGATAATGGAAAATGAGACAGCAGAAATGGTTAAACTGATACCCAAAGGTTCTTCATAAGATAAGAAGGTTATAGTCTTGGGAATACATGCATTCTGGCCCTTGTTTGCATATTGATCATCTGGACATTTGGAACACACAGGCATATCTGAAATAGAAAACACAAAAAATACCAGAACCCTTTGCTTCTGATGTGACAGGAATACAGTCATAATTAAGTAACACAAACTAGCTATAGCTGTTACTCTCAGTCAGCTACACTGCTGGTGGCACTGTGGTCTAAGCCAACGAGCCATTTGTTCGGCAGTTTTAATCTGCACAACCGGGTGAGCTCCCATTGCTAACTCCTGCCAACCTAGCAGTTCCAAATCATACCAGCGTGAGTAAAAAGTAAAAGGTAAAGCACTCATGGATGGTTAAGTCCAGCCAAAGGTGACTATCGGGTTGAGGCTCTCATCTCGCTTTCAGGCCGAGGGAGCCAGTGTTTCTCTACAGACAGCTTTCCAGGTCATGTGGCCAGCATCACTAAACCACTTCTGGTGCAATGCAACACCGTGACAGAAGCAAGAACGCACAGAAACGCCTTTTACCTTCCAACTGCAGCAGTACCTATTTTTCTATTTGTAATGGCGTGCTTTTGTCCTGCTAGGTTGGCAGGAGCTGGGAGAGAGCAATGGGAACTCACCCCGTCATGGGCATTTGAACCACCGACCTTCCAATAGGCAAGCCCAAGAGGCTCAGTGGTTTAGACAACAGCGGCATGCATGTCTCATCAGAGAAATGGGTAACGCTGTAGCGGGAAGGTAAATGGTGTTTCTATGCTCTCTGGCCTCCATCACAGTGTCCCGTTGCACCAAAAGCACTTTAGTCATTCTAGCTACATGACCCAGAAAGCTGTCTGTGGACAAACACCAGTTTCCTCGTCCTGTAAGCAGAGATAAGCACCACACCCTATAGTCGAATTTGAGTGCACTTAACTGTCCTGGAGTCCTTTACCTTTACACTAGAATATGTAATAACTGAAAAATGAAATATTCTCCTTACTTGTGTATTCACTCATGTATTCCATTCTATTTTAAATGTACTATTACATTCAATGGCTAAAATATCAAGGGCTCATTAAAACATAGGAAGAACAAGGTGATTTGACGGAACATTAAACTGGATTGTATGTTCATATTTCTCCCCATAATGTATTGTATTATGTAGTTCTTGTATGGACATTAGCACATATTTCCAGGCTATCACATGCTTGTTGCAAATGTTATGGCTCTAGATGCAAAGGTTCACAAAGACACACATTCAACGACACTACTAAATCTCATTTGAAATATGGAAGGCACCTAACATTGCAGAGCTGGACGCATAAAGTGCCATTGTCCACATAGTACACATTAATTGCATTTGCATAATGTGCCCATTATTCTTCCTTGTATTGGGCTGTGAAATACAGACATTCTTCTTGTATCTGTATGCTGAAACTCTCACCTTCATGATCAGATATCCACCCTTTGGGGCATACAATGCAATCATAGCAGCAGAAGGACTCCCCCTGCTTGCTTTTCTTCATATAACCGGTTGGGCACTTGGGATTACACAAAGCAACAGGCTGTGTCTATCAAGAAATGAAAGGGGGAGATGTTGATCTTCAGAAGAGTCATCTTGGAATCTCATTGTGCTTTCTGGCCATTTTCCTCATACACAGTCCTTTAGTCATAATTTCTGTCAAAAATTACAAAGCCCTATACAGCCTGTATATTTCTGTTACAAATATAAACATTTTAAAGCACACACTATGTCCTCTGACTCACTGGAATAAGTCTGCATAGGACTGCTTTTTTATTTTTGATTGAATAAGAGTAAAACTTTCATCCATGAAATCTCTCCTCAGAGGGTTGGGATGGTTGGAGAATGAGCAATGGGCAAGGACAAAATTGTGCAGAGTGTTGGGCTTTGAACAAAAGACTCAGCCTCATTGAGAACTGGGACACTTCCCAAATATCTGCATTGAAGTCTTACCTGATTAAACCAGCTGTGCCAAATTATGGCTTCCTCATTGATGCTCATGAGTTTGTCAGGAGGAGCTCGGGGATCCATCCTTCCAACTTTCACTCTCTTGAAAGATTGGTTTGGATATGTGACCAAATTGATAATATCATACTTTTGAATGAGCTCCCCATTCTGGTCAAAGGAAACCTTCTCCCCAACACTGTTGTTAAATGACACAGCTTTCAAAAAATGGTAGAGCTGGAACAAAAACAGAAAAGGGAGCCAGATAAAGCTGGGTGTCATCAGCATATTGAGGACAGTCCAGCCCGAAGTTCTGGACACGCTGGGCAAGAGGGTGCATGTATACAATAATATATATACAATACAAAACTATGTATACTACGTATACAAATAAGACCTTAAGATAAGAATACGAAGCAATAGGTAAAAAAGGAATAAAGTAAATAATCAAATCAGGACATCATATCAGTGTACAGCTAGATTTGAAACAGTGGTAGAGCAGGGAGAGGACTATATATATTTTTAAAAATAATAACAGAAAATTAATAAAAACTGAAGGAAGGAACAGAAATAAAAATAAAAATATACCACCGTTAATACTCTCATAGATAGGTCGCACCATATATATATCACATACACCCTTTTATTTCTTCCATCTCTCCATTTCTTTATCACACAACCCACATACAGACATTTCTCTCTCTCTCTCCCTCTCTGGCCAAATATATGTTCCTCGCAAAGACAACACTTGAGTTCACAAAAAAATATTAAGAAAAATTGCCCAGCCTTGTACTTCTTAACTATAGGGAATGAAGGCAACACAGAAGTGGACAATTGCACAGGATCAATCTAAAAAGTGTCTCCAGCTGATGAATCTTTCTTCCTGCTAACTTGACCTGGAGATGTAATATTGCTGTTCTTGGACTTGGAGAACTACAGTGCCAAAGTTTTGGTCAGACCAGGGCTCCCCCTCTCCATTATAGTACGAAGCTGAGGGACACAGCTGGGCCTCCTTAATTAAAGCAGCACCTCACAATGTGGGTGAGACCAACAATTCAGATGAAGCTGTTGCTGCTATAAAAGACGTATTCTCCTAATATTTCTTGCTAATGCAACATTATACCTCTGCTTGAGTCTGAAAACACACACCATGTACATCCCTCAAACATCCCACTCTTTCTCATGTGCCCTTTCACATTCCCCTCTCTTCATTTCTCTTTCACAAACCAATATGCCTTCACATATACAGTTAAATGTCAATGGAATTAATAATAAAAGCTGAGCAACCAGTTCCTGATTCACATTTGGATTCTCTTACCTGCCACGACTGATGATTATGAAGCTTCCTTCTTTCTCTCTTCATCCCTGCTCTTCTTCTGGATCTGGATGAAATCATGGCATGTAAGGCATGAGCCACAACATAGACACTATTGTAAAAGCTGTAGCTGTGGCCTGTTACACTCCTTGGGAAGACATGCTCAGGAAGGCTCTCTAGTTTCTCCTCTCCAGTGCAGGGAGATGAATAAGCTCTCCCAGAGTAATTACCCAGTACAAAACGGTCCAGAACAATATCCTGAGATATACAGCGAAATTGATCTGTCCAGAAATCTTTAATAAAACTATCTCCCTCAGCATTTGAAGGGTTTCTGTTCTGAATAAAATGCTGGAATCCTTGTAGCTCATTAGACTGAAGTGCAAAGGATAAAGCACCAGAGAAATCTTCTATATCAAAGATATGTTTGTAGAGGTAGGTTTTTAACTCCATCCCGATAGTCAGAATGAAGACTTTTCCTTTTGGATTTGGCATTTGGGGCTTGATTCCTTTTCGTAGAAAATATCTCAAACAGATCATATTTGTAACCTCTCCATGGAAGACCAGGACATTGGATTTGCTGTTCATGATCTTATCAGACAAATACATTGCACTTCGATCAAAATATCCTTTCCCAACATCATATTCCAAACTGGTGAATGAGTCAAGGAATGCAAAACAAATGCTATGACTGGAAAATTCTGGAATCATCTTCTGTATGAACCATTGTAAAGTCATTCCATCTGCAACAAACAATCCAATCCATCTCCAATGGAAATAGTCAAGTAATTTGAGAATCCCCCTGAACTGATCAAGTCTCTTTAGGAACATTTTGTAGAAGGAAGGGACTTCAGGGTTCTCCAGTATGATTGAAGCAGAATCATATATGAGCTAAACATATATTGCAGATGTGGAAATATTTTTTTATTTAGTTTACATTGGTGGTGCTTTGGCGCTGTATACCAGAAGGAGCATCTCCACCCCCATTGTCCGGATACTGCGATCCAGCTCCAAGGGGCTTCTAGTGGTTCCCTCATTGTGAACCAGGGAGGGCCTCCTTGGTAGTGGCTCCGCCCTGTGTAACACTCTCCTGTCAATTATCTGACTTTTAGAATACATCTGAAGGTAGCCCTCTATAAGGAATGCTTCTATGCGTGGCATTTTACTGTGGTTTTATGATTTGCTGGAAGCTGCACAGAGTAGCTGGGCCAAACCAGTCAGATGGCCAGCATAAAAATTATTATAATTATTATTATTCATGAGGTGGGCCAGAATACATGAAGAAAAACAGGCACTGGGAAGGAAAGTCTTGTGAAAACTCTAAGACCTATCCTGATTGCTGGGTGTATCTTTCAGGAGAAGGTAGGAGCACACTGTGCCCACTCTCCTTCCTTTCTTCTCTAGGAAGGATTTGCCTGTCTGTGTAGCAGCGTTTCTGTGCTTGCACCAATCCCGTCTTCTGCTTGGGATACCGGCAAAAGGGCACCCCACACAATTAGCCCTCCTTTTGATCAACAGGGGGAGGAATGAGAAAGTCACCTTCCTCTTCCCCCCTCCTAGCAGTATGTTTAATAAGGGTTGGAAAAAAACCCTGATGAAACACCAGTCCTATTATTTTGAATGAATGTGGTTGATAAATTGAGTCAGGGCATTTGAATACTTTAATCAGCTTCCTCTTGCATAATAGAGTCTATCTTTTTGTAATTCTGTGTTTTTTAGCCATTATGCCTATTCTATTAAAAGCTCTAGCTGCTACCTTCCATGGGTTCAAATTCCTAATTTGGTTTATTTTATGTCTGCTTTGTTGATCAGTCATCTATAATTGTATATGGATTACTCATACTGTCCTCACACCTTGTTTGATAACTCTGTATTCTATACATTTTTGCATAATGTCCCTTTTTTCATTTGAAATTTAATAAAAATATATTTTCAAAAAACTAATTTGGGATGGATCCAAAACCACTTCTGAAGTGGAAGGCAGTATTTAAATGGTATATATTTCTTCTGGTTCCTTGCACACATGCACTCTTACCTGAGGAATTTTGTAGATACCAAATACTTGTGGTATGGGAAAGTAGGAATTAGTAACATCTGCAGTGATTGTGAATAAATGTTCATGGATACCACACATAAAGTTGGGGAGGAGCCTGTCCTTTGGTGAAATAAATTGTATCGCAGCAGGAGTGGTCCACCTAGCTTCCAATGTGTTATCATAAATGTTGAATCCCAGTGAAATATTGGGTAAAATCTGGGGATTTTCATTAACCTCCTTTACAGCAAAAGCCAAAGCCAGAAGATGCTGATAGTTCTCCGTCACTCCACTAAAAAGATAGTTACATATTATACTAGAAGAAAATAACAAGTGCAGACAACTGCTGGAAATGTGTGAGTTAAAATGCAAACTTAGTACATATGTTGATTAACTGCAAGATAATAAGCTCATTTGGTGAGAGGTGAGGATATTTATAGCAAGAGTAATTTTTATTTTTATTTTGTTATTTAGGGGAACTTAATTTAATTCTAAGTTATATTCCGGAAATGTGGGCGATTTCAAGGGGTCAAAAATAATGGCTGTACCATGCTATATTAGAAGCAAACAAAACTTGTTTTGATGAATTGGAAGAGCTGCAAAAAGATTCAGTTGAGCACATGGATTGATATTATGAACAGATTTGCTACATACGAATGAATTGCATGTCAATGCAATATAAGAATGGATAAATATGAAGGAATCTGGAATGAATATTTAAGTGGATAGTGGTGAGAAGTAGGGGTAGGAGATAGAGGTGGGAAAATATTGTTAAAAAGGTGTAGTCATAAGTATATTAGTGTATTCAAATCTGAATTGTCAAAATGTGTTATTATTGTTATTATTATTATAGGCACAAGACATGACAATATTTATATACATGAGAAATCACAAACATGAGAGAAGTCATAATGAACAAATAAAACACATCAAAAATAAAACAGTGAAACTGAAATAATTTCCACAAAAATTAGAATAAGATCTCAAGTCAGTCACTCAGTCAGGGCACTGCCCTCCCAGGCCTGGTGGATAAAAGGCCTCCATGGAAGCGAGCAGATCATCCAGGACTCACAACCAAGATGGTCTCCTGGCAATGACAAATTTAATTCTTATATTAAATAACGACAAACAAACCCAATGAGTTTTGGGAGCAGAGAAGAGGGATGCTTCTCGCTGTATAAATGGTGCTGAGGCTGAGCTGTTTAGATTATTTATTTGGTGGGGGTAGCAGCTTGGTTTATGAAGCAGAATTCAGTATCATAACTTAACTAGGTACTCCTCTCCATCACTCTTCAACAGCATAAGAGTCCTGCTTTGGAAGACAACATGGTGATGGAGAGTGATACTAATGGAAAGAGGATGGAAATGCACATGTCAAGAAAACAATGCTATAGAAGTCAGTTGACATTCTAAAGCCCCAGTACATATTCAGTGGCTATCTGTATATGGGGAGGTGGGATACAGAATTCCTATAATTAATTAACTGATTTTCCTATTGCAAAAAACAAAAACAAAAAAATGTTATTGTCTGGAGGCTGAAAACTTAAGTTTCCTGTGGACCTTCCACCAGCTCTCCCTAGTCTAGGGTGTTTTTTGTTTCAGTTTTAGAATCAGGATTGCAAAGAACCAAAGTTCAATCTGTTTATTTTCTGCTGCGGAATGTAATATAGACAGAGACAAAGTATGAAGGAGAAATGATTCCTTATACAAACATTTTAGGTACTTGTTCCCAATCAGGATGTCTGTTCAAGGTAATTGGAGACAGAGAAATGGAACTCTGATAAACGATGGCTCCATAGGTGAAATCGCCATGTTGATAAAACCTGGGATGAATCGGTCTGGAATGCCACTTTCTACACTGAACATCTAGAGTTTTGCATGCTATGTGAGGTAGCAGCAGCAACAACAAAATTACCAATATCACCATTTTCAATGCAAATCTAACTTCAGTTGATCTAATTATATGGTCAAAATTAATAATGTCATCATTCTGTGTACAAATCTAACTTCAGCACTCAGATGACTCTATTTGTCTCTACTGCTGTATGTTTAGAATTCTCATGATAGAAGCAGCCTGACTTTAATGAATTATTTGCACATCTACCCAAGCCCAACAACCAAAAAATATGAATTGATAGAAACCAGTCTATTCCCTAGTCCTTGGTAATTGCAGGTACTCTGTTTTGTATCCTCTGAGCATTTCTTGAAAAATACGTACTTGTTATATCTTAAGAGAAATAATACCGGCATGTGATTTGGATAATAAGGGCCAAAAGCAATAATTAAAGAGGCTTGTCTGGAGCCTGGCAGAAAATGGGTTTCATTCATCATAAGGATTGTCATGTCTGATAATACAATGCAATTTCCCCATTTCTGCCATTCTAGGAAAGAAAACATATTTTTAGCCAAAGCACCTTTTAGTGTGTAACCCCTAAGTTTAAAGTTAATAGGATCCAGATGTGAAATGGGTCTGCTATGACCAAGCAACAACTCCCAAATATGCACCCCATTATCAAATATGAAAGTCAATGAGCAGGCATTGGAAATATTCCTATAGACCATTGACTTGATTCATCTTCTGTGTCCTCTTCAGATATATTTGCAGATCTCGAATTGACCTTTACTCTAAACATTTTTTTAAAAATCCCCTTTAAGAGAGGGATGTTAAGAAATAGACAAACATTTGGCAAAAGGGGAAATACACAGACATTCTATGGGAAAGAGATGATGGCAAAGGAGAACTGCTCAACTCGTACTTGGTCTCCATCTTTTCTGACTAAAATTTGGAAGTAAAAATGGTTGAAATAATGAAAGGAAAAGTTTTCGGTCCAATCTGTGTTAAGAAGTGATATGGAAGCACACAGCCACTTAATGAAAGGCTAATTTTGAATAAAGTGGTGCCTCGCAAGACGAAATTAATTCGTTCTGCGAGTTTTTTCGTCTTGTGAATTTTTCGTCTTGTGAAGCACGGTTTCCCATAGGAAATGCATTGATGGTTTCCCATAGGAATGCATTGACGGTTTTAAGAAAAAGGCGCAAGACGTTTCTGTCTTGCGAAGCAAGCCCATAGGGAAATTCGTCTTGCGATGCAACTAAAAAAACAAAAAACTCTTTCGTCTTGCGAGTTTTTCGTCTTGCGAGGCATTCGTCTTGCGAGGTACCACTGTAGATAAGTCCATTCCAATTTGCCAAATGCCTTTGTGGCATCAAGTGACAACTGTGCCAATTAAATACCCTTTGGTTTGGTGTGGTAAATCACATTAAATAGTCGATGCAAAAAAACAACAACAAAAAACCCCCAAAAATCTGATCAACTTTTAAATATTTTGGAGTCGGTGTGCTAAGCAGTTTTCTAGAACAATGGTAAATAATTGAGGATTCACATCATTAAAAGAGAATGCCCTTTATGATTCAAGAAGTTCAGTATCAATTTTGGGTTTTGTTTTTTTAAAAAAATAATATTTATTAGATATTTTATAATTTTAAAAGAAAAGACAATAAAGAAAAACAATACATCAACAATACATCAACAATAAAAAAGAATACCATACAACAATACAACATAAAGAAAACAAAAACATTTAAACACACATCCAAATTTCATATCTATATCTTTCATTTGCTTATTTCCTTGACTTCCTCGCACCTCCCTTTTTTGTATTCTAGCTCTAATTTGCTAATTCAACAAATCCTTTCACTCTTCTTCAATTCTGTTCTATAATTTATCCTAACACAATTTAACTTTTTAAATTTTCCACTTTAACACATTAACAATTAATATTCATATAATTCTTAATAACACTGCTGCTAAAACCAAATAACTTCATTCCAATATTCTTCTAACATTCATTAATTTTGCAATATTTCTGTAAATATACTTTAATTTTTTTCCAATCTTCCTCCATCGACTCTTCTCCCTGGTCTCGGATTCTGCCAGTCATTTCTGCCATTTCCATATAGTCCATCAGTTTTATCTGCCTTTCTTCCAGAGTGGGTAAATCTTGTGTCTTCCAGTACTTTGCGATGAGTATTCTTGCTGCTGTTGTAGCATACATTAAAAAGGTTCTATCTTTCTTTAACACCAATTGGCCGACCATGCCCAGGAGAAAGGCCTCTGGTTTCTTCAGAAAGGTATATTTAAATACCTTTTTCATTTCATTATATATCATTTCCCAGAAGGTCTTGATCCTTGGGCACGTCCACCAAAGGTGAAAAAAGGTACCTTCCGTTTCTTTACACTTCCAGCATTTATTGTCGGGCAAATGATAAATCTTTGCAAGCTTGACTGGTGTTATGTACCACCTATAAATCATTTTCATTAAATTCTCCTTTAAGGCATTACATGCCGTAAATTTCATACCAGTGGTCCATAACTGTTCCCAGTCCACCATCATAATGTTATGTCCGACACCTTGTGCCCATTTAATCATAACAGATTTCACCATTTCATCTTGAGTATTCCATTTCAACAGCAAGTTATACATTATTGACAAATTTTTAACTTTGGGTTCTAAATCAATTTTGGGTTTAGGTAATAAAACAAGTTTGGATAATTTCCAAGAGTCAGGAATAAGCCCACCTTGTTGAAAATCCATATCTAATGTACTCAAAACAAGGCCCTCATTGTATGTGCTATTCCATCTCCTCCCTCAATAAACCATCCATATTTGGAGTCTTTCTTACCTTTCAGGCTTTATGAACTTGTTTTACTTTTTCAAGGGAAATGGGTATTTGCAAATATTCAATATGATTTTCTTCTAGGTTTTTTTCTAAACTTCTGCTTTTGTTAAAAAAATTAAAAGATTTTTAAAAATCATTATTTCATTTGTTTCTTAAATTTTCACACTTGCTGAGCTTATTGAAAATACTTTTCTCTCAATTTTCTTTCATGTAAATTATTTACTAACAATTTAGAATGTTTCCAAATTCATTATTTGCGGCATTGAAGTATTGTAATGCTTCACAATTTTTTTGTTATTTTGGAGGCATTCAGGTCACCTTTATGTTTCGTAACTATTTCCCATTCTCTTATTACATTTTTTTTCCAGTTTAAAGATACTTGTTACTATAAATACAGGCAATCCCCAATTTGCTATTGGGTTGTTTTCCGGGTCATTGGGTGCTGATTCCAGGTTGCTATGATGCGTTTGTGCCCATGCTCTGAATATGCATAAATTGTTCATTGCCTGTAATATCTGCTTGCCTAGGGATTAGTGGGGGGGGGGGCTGTTATGCATGGCATGGTTGCATTGGGTCTGGCCAGGCTGCCATCTTCAGTGTGGTCTGGAGAGGGAACGGTCACCTGGATCCACCTACCTCTGCCAAATCACAGAATGAGGTGTGGGTGGGCGGTGCCCACTGAGCAAATCAGCGCCAGGGACCTGAGGGCAGTCTGCCTTCTTGGCTGACATTCACAGAATTTCCCACCCAGTTTCTGAAGGGCCTGCCTAGTAGAGAGCAGTTGCATTTGTGCATGTGACCTTGCTATGCTTCACTGGGTCTTCGTTGTTGGGGCCAAGGAGGAATTTTCTCCTGCAAGCAAATTGGCTTGCACGTTTTCACCTATCTCATAGCAACCGTCACAACCTGAAGAGATTTATTTAATATTTTAAAATACTTTTTTTAAAGATTTCCTAGTTTACAGAAATAAATGTGTTGTCTCTTTTTCCAAGTTTTCTTTTCCCCTACAGATCATTTTCATTTGTTGTGAGACAACATACAGTGTTAGGTTAGGAAGAAAAGAGGGGGAAGGACATGGAGGGGAAAATGGTAAGTGGGGGGTGGGATTGGCTAGTTATGCTTCTCTTCTTCTACTTAGTGTATGTATGGGGTTATGTTGATGACCAAAGGGATTAAACTATCATCTGTAGTGTCCTTTCTGAAGTTGGTAGCCTCCTGTAGTTCCCTGACAAATTAAATCCTATAACGTTATAGTGGAAAACCCACAAGCAGCTGCAACATGTAACTGCCAAAGGCCCAACAAACTACACAGCCAAATTAACTGCAAAACTTTTTTATGGTAAATCTGCTTACCGTTAACTGTGTTTCAGCCTACCCATGGCCACATCCACAACCTGATGCCTGCTGGGGAGGATGACAGCCTGTCTGGGAATTGGCCAATAGTGGGCAGGCCTAGGTGCAGGAATTTCACAGGGGGTGGGCCCAAGCAGACAATAGGCGTCACTTGGGCTCTGCTACCAGGGAGTTAAATAGCGGCCTGCACAGGCCGCCATACCAGTTTGTCATCACACAACTAAGGGAACAGACAAATGGATGGGGAAGTGAACTACTGCCGCAACTCCGTTACCAAATCAGAACCCAAAGAGAACCCAAGTTGCCATAGTACTCTCAAAGAACTATAAGGACTGGATTCAAAAATAGATTAATTCAAAGAGGGTATGTCACCACAATTTACCTATGCACTTGTATTTACCTGATGCTGTCTGTAAGGAATTACATATTTTTCGCAATTCATGAACGCTTATCGTTCACTTGTTTCCAAAGCTTCTTAAAGTCAGTATGGTATTGTTATTACAGAATTGTACTCAATTGTACTGAAATGGAGACCCACCTTAAAATGAAATTAATCTCATTTGCTATGTTGTTGAGATGGTAACATAGAGAGAAAAATCATTGAATTCTGCCTTACTCTGTTTAGATAAATGATATGGATAGAAAGTGAATAACGGGGCGGGGGGCAGCGGAGAGAACATTCACAATTATGTCCTTTTAAGATGTTCTTTGTAAAATGAAATCCACATCCTAATTTATACTTACATCAGAAAAGCTTTGAATGAGCTATACATAAAAACAAATAAAATAAGCAGCAGCAGCTTTTGACAATTACAATGTTCTTCAGTGTTTTCCTCCCCTAATTAACTGCTCCCTTTTATTCAGCTCAGGCCTCAACAAGATAATGTAGCATTTCGGGAAGAAGATGCAAGTCAGTAACCCAGCACTGGAGGCCAAGATGGAGAAGATCTCCACAGCCACCATATATTTCCCTTTGGTGCTCAAGTAAGTTGGAACAAAGGACAACCAAACACTGCAAAACACCAACATGCTGAAAGTGATGAACTTGGCTTCATTGAAACTGTCAGGCAAGTTCCGGGCAAAGAAAGCTACAGTGAAGCTGGCCATGGCTAGCAAGCCCATGTAGCTCAGGACACAGTAAAACATGATTGGGGATGACTCGTTACATTGCAGTACAATCTCCTCAGCCATTGACTGGGTGTCAGTATCTGGGAATGGAGGAGAAGTGGAAAGCCACACCAGGCAGATGCCCGCTTGGAGAATGGAGCAAGAAAGGACAATGGAGCTGGCCAGGCTTTTCCCCACCCACTTCTTCATCCTGGATCCAGGCTGTGTGGCCATGAAAACAAGAACCACAGTGATGGTTTTGGCCAGCACAGAAGACACAGCCATTGTGAACACAAGGCCAAAGGCAGTTTGGCGCAGAAAACATGTCACTTTGTCAGGTCTGCCAATAAATAGGAGTGCAGAAAGGAAGCAGAGCAGGAGGGAGATGAGGAGAGTGTAGGTCAGGTCCCTGTTGTTGGCTTTAACTATGGGAGTATCATGGTGCTTCAGAAATATTCTTAGCATCAAAACTGTGATAATGGAAAATGAAACAGCAGAAATTGTTAAACTGATACCCAAAGGTTCTTCATAAGATAAGTAGGTTATAGTCTTGGGAATACATGCATTCTGGCCCTTGTTTGCATATTGATCTTCTGGACATTTGGAACACACAGGCATATCTGAAATGGAAAACACAAAAAATACCAGGTTAAAATTATTTTTAACCCTTTGCTTCTGACGTGACAAGAATATAATGATGAATAAGTAACACAAACTAGCTATAGCTGTTCCTCTGTATTATCTACACTGCCGGTGGCACAAGGTTGGCAGTTCGGATCCGCACAACCAGGTGAGCTCCCATTGCTTTGTCATAGCTCCTGTCCATCTAGCAGTTTGAAAGCATGCCAGCATAAGTAGATAAATAGGTACTGTTATAGTGGGAAAATAAACAGCATTTCTGTGCTCTCTTGCTTCCATCTTTGTGTCCCGTTGCACCAGAAACAGTTTAGTCATGCTGGCCAAATGTGGTCTAAACGACCATGCCTCTTGAGCTTGCCAATCACAAGGTTGGCAGTTCGGATCCGCACAACCAGGTGAGCTCCCATTGCTTTGTCATAGCTCCTGTCCACCTAGCAGTTCAAAAGCATGCCAGTATAAGTAGATAAATAGGTACTGTTATAGTGGGAAAGTAAAGAGCATTTCTGTGCTCTCTGGCTTCCATCTTCGTGTCCCATTGCACCAGAAACAGTTTAGTCATGCTGGCCAAATGATCCAGAAAGCTGGGGTCACCTGGCTTCTTCAATCTGTTGCTGACATGTTTACTTCACTCTCCTTGATACTTTTTCAGTTGGTCCTGAGACAGATGATCAGCCAGGGCTCCCTCTAGCTCATAGAATAGCCTGCTGTGCTAGATGGCTCTAGGTTGATAGCCACACAGATTCATAGACACTACCAAATCTCCTTTGAAATATGCAAGGCACCTAACATTGCAGAGCTGGACCCATAAAAGGGCATTGCCCACATAGTAATCATTAACTGTATTTACATAATGTGTCTGTTATTCTTCTTTGTAGTTGGCTGTGAAGTATAGACATTCTTCTTGCATCTGTATGCTGAAACTCTCACCTTCATGATCAGATATCCACCCTTTGGGGCATACAATGCAATCATAGCAGCAAAAGGACTCCCCCTCCTTGCTTTTCTTCATATAACCGGTTGGGCACTTGGGATTACACAAAGCAACAGGCTGTGTCTATCAACAAATGAAACACAGATATGTTAATCTTCAGGAGGATTATCTTGGAATCATTAAGGTTCTGGAGACAACATGCTGTACAGTGGTCTAGCTTCCTAAGAAACATAAACAACATTTTGAATTGTTTACTTGTGGAATGAATGTTGAAGGCCCCGTCTAACAAGTGCACATGGCACTTGTCAAAGCTGAGACTTACAATACCCAATACCCCTTGTTGATGACTCAGTTGCAGCATTAGGGGGCCCCACGCCCTTCACCAGCTGCATTCACACAGCTGGAGACTACGCATGGTAGCTGTTTTTGCTCATCCTGCTCTTCCTGCTTCGATTCTTTCCTGTTTCTGGGAGAAAGTGATGCAGGAGAGAGTAGGGAAGCACCTGGCTCTTCGCTTCCCTGACCTACATCTTCCTGCACTTCCTTGAGTCCTTCACTCTCCAGTTCTGCAGCTTCCTCTGCCTCTTCACTCCTGGCTGCTTGTCCTTCCCAGTCAGACTCCAGCCTCAATTCCCCCACTGCACACTCACCAGTTTCCTGAAACTCCCTGACATCAACATAACATTGACATTTTTGCAATGTAATTTCTGTTGTCATGAACACACCAGCCAAAAGCCAAGCAGTACAGCTTGAGATAGAAGGCAGGCAGGCAGGCGAAGAACAGAGAGACTTGCAGACTTCTCAGAGAGCTGGAACCAGTGGGCTGACAACTCCCCCCTCTGAAGCTGGCAGGAATGCAGTTTATCAGCTCAAGGAAGGTGGGCTGGAGGGAAGCCAGCTTTCTCAAGAATCACATTCATGGCACAAGGGAGGGACAGCAGTTCCTCACCGGGGGGGGGGGAGCTGACCCCATCAACCGCAGGGCTAGACAGATGGGAAAAGTCCAAGACAAAAGACGACCCCTGAAATGTAAGGGTCGGAAGTTCAGGATACTCTGCAGAAGCTGGAAGGGTTTTTCAGAAGGATCAACTTGATTGTGATGTATGTTTGCTCGGAGATAGCGGTCAGAGGCTAATTGCTTGTAAGCAATAAATCTTTCATTAAATTACTTCTTGCGTGCTGTTTCTCAAGTCGACAGCCAGCCAGCTCCTGGTGTCTGTCAATATAATTCATTTTACAAATATAAACATTTTGAAGCACACACTATGGCCTCTTACTCAGTGGATTGAGTCTACATAGGACTGCTTTTTATTTTTGCTTGAATGAGAGCAGCATTTTCATGCAATGGGGAACCATCCATGAAATCTCTCCTCAGTGGGTTGGGATGGTTGGAGAATGAGCAACGGGCAAGGACAAAATTGTGCAGAGGGTTGGGCTTTGAACAAAAGACTCACCCTCATTGAGAACTGGGACACTTCCCAAATATCTGCATTGAAGTCTTACCTGATTAAACCAGCTGTGCCACACTATGGCTTCCTCATTGATGCTCATGAGTTCGTCAGGAGCAGCTCGGGGATCCATCCACCCAACTTTCACTCTCTTGAAAGATTGGTTTGGATATGTGATCAAATTGATAATGTCATACTTTTGAATGAGCTCCCCATTCTGGTCAAAGGAAACCTTCTCCCCAACACTGTTGTTAAATGACACAGCTTTCAAAAAATGGTAGAGCTGGAACAAAAACAGAAAAAGGAGCTATTTAAGACAATGGTTCAACCAGACAACCCCCCCCCCCAAAAAAAACCCACCTCCAAATCACTTCAATGAAGGCCACTGTGGTGGATAATGCCCTCTTGATGAAGATAATGTTAATAAAGCTAGATCTTGGTCCGACTTTTACCGCATTGACCTGATTATAATCCTCACTTTCCCCCCAAATTCTGACCATGAAAAGTGCGGCTTAAATTTGCAACCTTACAAAAATTGGCTCTTACAATATCGCTGCTGAAACAGACATATGGTAAAAAGGAATGGGTGTGAGTGCCTGTGGAATTTTAAGGGAGAGGCTTATATTCGAGTATTGTCTTTTTTTTAATTCCCCCCTTGAATTTTAAAGGAGCAGCTTATATTTGGGTGTGGCTTGTATTCGGGCCAATGCATTATTATTCATGGCCAAAAGCTTATGAAAAGCTTGCAGGTACAAAACAAATCAAAATGACAAAATTGAAGACAATAACAATAACAATAATTATTAATAATTTATTTATGCCCAGCCTTTTCCACTGGAGGGGTACTCAAGGCAGCTATGTATAAAATAATATGTATACAAATAAGAACTAAGAATAAGAATATGAAGCAATGGGTAAAAGAGGAATAAGTAAATAAAATAATAAAATCAGGGAATCATCATTTCAGTGAACAGCTAGATTTGAAACAGTGTTAGGGTTGGGAGAGGAATATATATTTTTAAAAAATGAACAGAAAATTAATTAAAACTGAAGGAAGGAACCAAAATAGATGATAAAAAATAAAGTGTTGTTAATACTCCCATATCCGAATGAATCTGATACTACTATATAGGACTTACTCTCCATTTGTTTCTTGTTCATGCAACATTAGAGCTCTGCCTGTGTCTGAAACCACACACCATGTACATCTCTCAAGCTTACCACTCTTTCTCATGTGCACTATTACATTTTACTCTCTTCATTTCTCTTTCACACACCACACTTGACCTCTCTCTCTCTCGGCCCAAATGAATCTCATCCAATCACACACACACACACACACACACACACACACACAAAGACTATATCTGAGCATTCAAACAACCATTCAGAAAAGCTGCTGAATGGATGAAAACATGTTGGCCAACTGCTCCAAATGTGGAATGTAGACATTAGCTGTGTAGATGGAATGGTTCCTATCATTCCCTCTTCCCCAAAATATATTGGGAAACTACACAGAGCAAAGTGAGTTCCCATCCAAATCACCACATGGGCAGTGGGCAACAAAGAAGCAAAGAGACTGGGTGCTTATGTCAGCAAAATAGCAAATCCCAGAACCTAAATAAGAAAACAAAAAAACCTTCCTAAGAAACAATGTTTTCTTCTTAACAAACAATTCAGATGTACAATTAAAAGTCACTGAAATTAATAATAAAAGCAGAACAACCAGTCCCTGATTCACGTTTGGATTCTCTTACCTGCCATGGCTGATGATAGTGAAGACTCCTTCTGTCTCTCTTCATCCCTGCTTTGCTTCTGGATCTGGATGAAATCATGGCATGTAAGGCATGAGCCACAACATAGACACTATTGTAAAAGCTGTAGCTGTGGCCTGTTACACTCCTTGGGAAGACATGCTCAGGAAGGCTCTCTAATTTCTCCTCTCCCGTGCAGGGAGAAGAATAAGCTCTCCCAGAGTAATTACCCAATACAAAAGGGTCCAGAACAATATCCGGGGATATACAGCAAAATTGATCTGTCCAGAAATCTTTAATAAAAGTATCTCCTTCAGCATTCGAAGGGTTTCTGTTCTGAATAAAATGCTGGAATCCTTGAAGTTCATTAGACTGAAGTGCAAACGATAAAGCACCAGAGAAATCTTCGAAATCAAAGAAATCATATTCCAAGAGGTAGGTTTTTAACTCCATCCCGATAGTCAGAATGAAGACTTTTCCTTTTGGATTTGGTATTTGGGGCTTCAATTTTTTTTGTAGAAGACATCTCAAACTGATCATACTTGTAGCCTCTCCATGGAAGACGAGGACATTGGCTTTGCTGTTCACGATCTTATCAGACAAATACATTGCACTTCGGTCAAAATTTCCTTTCTCAATATCAAATTCAAAACTGGTGAATGAGTCAAGGAATGCAAAACAAATGCTATGACTGGAAAATTCTGGAACCATCTTCTCTATGAACCATTGTAAAGTCATTCCATCTGCAGCAAATAATCCAATCCATCTCCATTGGAAATGGTCAAGTAATTTGAGAATCCCCCTGAACTGATCAAGTCTCTTTGGAAACATTTTGTAGAAGGAAGGGAGTTCAGGGTTCTCCAGTATGATTGAAGCAGAATCATATATGAGCTAAACATTTATTGCAGTTGTGGAAAAGAAGATTTTTTTTTAGTTAACATTGGTTGTGCTTCTATGTTTGGGGGGGTTTGGGGACTGCAAACACATTTGTACAGTGCTGTATATCTTAATAAAAAACCATGCATATATCTCAATGAGTTTTCAGACTTTGCAACGTATTTTTTTCTTTAAATTTTTCAAGGTTCAGTAAATTCTCTAATTTTACATCAAATGCAATTTTAAATCTCACATGTTATCCAGAAAATCTCAATTCACACCACTGTCTTATTAATTGAAGTCACATTAGAAGCAATCTTGCAAATTAAATTGGATTATGATATTTAAGATACTGATGAAAAACACGATGAGATAATCTAGAGGTTTACATAAGATTCACCTGATGCTGAAGTTCCAAGGCAAATAAGGCATATTTGGAAGGACACAGGAGTTGGGCAAATCAGGTAAAGGCCACTACATATTTCTGCAGGTTTTATAACACAGAAAATTCCTTGGCTTTCATACACGGCTTCAACCCCGTATACCAGAAGGAGCGTCTCCACTCCCATTGTTAGTCTACTGAGATCCAGCTCCAAGAGTCTTCTTGTGGTTCTCTCATTGTGGAAAGTGAGGTTCTAGGGAACCAGGAAGTGCCTTCTTGGTAATGGTGCCCGCCCTGTGTAACACCCCCCTGTCCAATGTCAAGGAACTAAACAACTATTTAAATTTTAGAATACATCTGAAACCAGTCCGTGTATAAGAAATACTTCAAAGTGTGGCATTTTACTGTAGTTTTATAATTTGCTGGAAGCCACAGAGAGTAATTGGGGCAAACCGATCAGTTGGGTGGCTAATAATAATAATAATAATAACTCATGTCATAAGATATGAAGAAAAGCAGGCACTGAGAAAGTAAGCCTTGTGGAAACTCTTACACCTATCCTGATTGCTGGTTGTGTCTTTTAGGAGAAGGTAGGAGCAACCTGTGTCCACCCTCCTTCCTGCCTCCTTCCTGCCTAGGAAGGATTTGCCTCTCTGTGTAGACTCTGCTTGCTCCAGTCCTGTCTTGTGCTTAGCATTTTTGCAAAAGAACACCCCACAGAATTACCCCCTCCTATAATTCATCAGGAGGAGGAATGAGAAAGTCACCTTCTTCTTCCTCCCTCCTAGCAGCAAGTTTAATGAGGGTTGAAAAAGCACCTTGATAAAACCAGTGCCGGTGCAACAGCCAATCAGAATTCGCACCTCAGAAATCCAACATTTCGGAAGCCGAATGGACTTCCAGAACACATTAAGTTGGACAACCAAAGTTACCTTGTATTGTTACCAAATCCTGTTGGCATAATTTTCATTTTTTAATTGAAATTATATATATATATATATATATATATATATACACACACACACATATATACATACTAATTTGGATGAATCCGAAACCACTTCTGAAATGAAAAGCAGTATTCACATTGTATATATTTGTTTTGTATCCTTACACACATACACTCTTACCTGAGGAATCTTGTAGATACCAAATACTTGTGGTATGGGAAAGTAGTTATTAGTAACATCCGCAGTGATTGTCAATAAATGTTCATGGATACCACACATAAAGTTGGGGAGAAGTCTGTCCTTCGGTGAAATAAATTGCATTGCAGCAGGACAGGTCCACCTAGCTTGTAAAGTGTTATCATAAATATTGAATCCCAGTGAAATATTGGGTAAAATCTGGGGATTTTGATTAATCTCCTTTACAGCAAAAGCCAAAGCCAGAAGATGCTGATAGTTCTCTGTCACTCCACTACAAAGAGAGTTGCAAATTGTGTCACAAGTATATCCTGCTCTTTCTGAAGCTGTTATTTTCTAAAGTGGCAACCCTATTGCAAGATCCCCTTGCATGAGCATGTTAGAATGCAGCAGGTCTCTGAGCCAGAGGGCTGCTTCCTGTCTCAGCTGGTCCATCCTAGTTGAGACTTGACTGAGGTGGCTGAGTTGAAGCTGGCCAAGCTGACGATCACTGAGCTGATGCTGGGGGGAAATAGTCGTTCCAGAGGAATGGGAGGGCAGGACTAAAGTGGGGTTGAGTTAGGATATTCCACTAACTCACATTACCTGGCAAGCCAACATACAAAAATATGTTAAAATGTTAGGTTCTTACTGCTAGGTTTGGTCGTACTGCACATGGAGCTGGAGGGTGTGTCACAGCTATGAAGTAGAATGGAAGGTGAGAGGCAGAGGGCGCCCATGAAATCTGAGACCCCCCAAATCCACCACAGGCCAGGTTTAGGTAGAGGAGCAGCAGCATCTCTGCTGCTGAATGTGGCTTGGATGTGGTGGATTTTTACCTCAGCTTAATTCACACTGACCTGCTCTCATCCAGTTTATTGTGCACAGGAGTGTTCCCCTATTTTTTTTTTAGTTATTGTTCTTCATTACTATATATTATGTACTCTGGAACACAAGTGAGGCAAAGCTACCATATCAACTTCACCACCATCATTTTTTTTGTATGCCTTTCTATAGTTAGAATCATGTTTACAACATAGAATGCTAGAAGATTAGGAAGGAACCTCATGTACAATCTACTCCACAGGCATCTCTAGGTGGGCTCAAACCACCAGCATTCTGGTTAACAGCAAGAAAACTCTAACCCAAACAAATTTATTGATATGCATTGACTGAAGTTTGTAAAGTTAAGGTTAAAAGATGAAAAGGGATTAATGGGGAATATGGAAATAACTTTTTGAACACAATATAAAGGGAATGAAAAACAATGGAGGATGAGCATGGGTGAAGGGAAGTTATAATGGTACAAATATGGTACCAAATAGATAGCTAGACATAGATATATATGTATAGTTTGTATTGCAAAGAATGATTAAAGATGTAATTGAATATAATATTGCAAAACAAAACAAGAGGAAAAAAGGAAAAACCCCTCTAACCCATTGCAGTACCTTAAGCACAAGCCATGGCAAGATTTACATAATTACAAACATGACAAAAGTCATAATGAATAAATAAAACACATCAAAAAGTACAAGCCCAAACCAAAATAAAAATGGGGGGGGGGGGGACTCTAGCCCATTGCAGTACCTTAGGCACAAGACATGAAAACATTTATATAATCACTAACATGACAAAATCATGATAAATTAATAAAACACATCAAAAAGTACACAGCCAAACTGTAATAATTTCCACATAAATCAGAATAAGATCTAATTCATAATCAGATCTAAAAATGAAAATAAAAAAGAATAAATAACAACAATGAAACACCCCAACAAAGCATGCTGAACAATACCCCAGCCCAAGAGTCTGTTCAGCAGCTTTTGTAGCTGAGGTCAGTCAGTCACTCTGCCAGGGCACTGCCCTCCCAGACCAGAGGAAAAATGCCTGCATGGAAAGGAGCAGATCATCCATCCCTCACAAGCAAGATGGTCTCCAGGCAATGATATGTTTAATTCCTATTCTGAATAACTACAAACATACTCAATAAGATATATTAATGTTTTGAGAGCTGTGGAGAGGGAGAGGGATACTCCTCACTCTATACATTGTCCTGAAGCTAAGCTCTTTATATTCTTTATTTGGTGGGGATAGTAGCTTGGTTTACGAAGCAGAATTCGATATCATAACTTAACTGGGTACCATCACTCTTCAACAGCATGAGAATCCTGCTTTGGAAGACAACATAGTGATGGAGAGAGATACAAATTTAAAGAGGATGGAAATGCACATGTCAAGAAAACAATGCTATAAAAGTCAGATGACATTCCAAAGCCCCAGTACATATTCAGTGGATATTTGTATGCGTGGAGGTGGGATACAAAATGCCTATAATTAATTATTTGATTTTCCTGTTGCACAAAAGACCATTGTCTGGAGGCTGAAAACTTAATATTTCTGTGGACCTTCCTCTACCTCTCCCTAGTCTAGTCTGTTCAAAGTTTCTGTTTTAGAATCAGGGCTGCAAAGAATCAAAGTTCAGTCTCTTTATTTTCTGCTGCTGAATGTAATAAAACAGAGACAAAGTATGAAGGAGAAATGATTCCTTATACAAACCCTTTAGGTACTTGTTCCCAATCAGGATGTCTGTTCAAGGTAATTGGAGACAGAGAAACGGCACTCTGAAAAACAATGGCTCCATAGGTGAAATCTCCAGGCTGATAATACCTGGGATTAACTGGTCTGGAACGCCACTTTCTACACTGAACATCTAGAGTTTTGCATGCTATGTCAGGAAGCAGCAGTAGCAACAAGAAAATTACTAATATCATCATTCTCAAAGCAAATCTAAATTCAGTTGATCTGTTTCTATCTTCAAAATGACTAATTTCGCCATTCTGTGTACAAATCTAACCTCAGCACACACATCTCTCTATTTGTATCTCCTGCTATGGGCTTAGAATCTGATAGCAAGACCCTGAATTTAATGACGAATTTGGAGATCTACCCAAGTCCAACAACCATTGACAGAAATCAATCTAACATAGACATCTTGTTCTCTACTCCCTAGTCCTGGTGTTGAATAAGAGGAATATTTATGGCATCCTTCACAATGTAGGTGATTTATTTTCTTATTGGCCACTGGAATTCCTGGGAGAATTTTTCCATTACAGTCCTCTGGCTAATTGCAGGTACTCTATTGTGTATCCTCTGAGCAATTCTTGAAGAACACGTACTTGTTATATCTTAAGAGAAATAATACCTGCATGTGATTTGGAGAATTATGATCAAAAGTAAGAGCAACAATTTAAGAGGCTTGTCTGGAGCCTGGCAGAAAATGAGATTAATTTGTCATAGGTATTTCATTGTCTGATAAAATAATTTGATTTCCCTCACTTCTGCTACTCTAGGAAAGAAAATACATATTTTGGCACAAGCACCTTTCAGTGTTTGTCCCCTAATTTTAAAGATAATAGGATCTGAAATGAGACGGCTAGGATCAAGCAAAAGCTCACAAATATGCCCCCCATTATCAATTATGAAAATCAATGAGCAGGCATTGGAAATATTCCTATGGACCATTGTCTTGATGCATCTTCCGTGTCCTCTTCAGATATCTTTGCAGATCTCTGATTCATCTTTATGTTAATCTCATAAACATCTTTATGTTGTTGTTTTTAATCCCCTTTAAGAGAGGGATGTTAAGAAATAGACAAACATTTGGCACAAGGGAAAATACAAGGACATTTTATGGAAAGGAGATGATGGCTAAGGGGGAACACCTCAACTCCTACTTGCGCTCCATCACATTAAATAGTTGAGTTTTTGGGATGCAAAAAAACCCCAAAAAACTTTTAAATATTTTAGTGTGCTAAGCAGTTTTCTAGAACAATGGTAAATAATTGAGGATTCACATTAATAAAAGAGAATGCCCTTTATGATTCAAGAAGTTCAGTATCACTGTTGGGTTTAGGTAATAAAACAAGTTTGGATAATTTCCAAGAGTCGGGACTAAGTGCACCATGTTGAAAATCCACATGTAATGTATTCAAAACTAGTATAAGGAGGCCCTGATTGTGGATGCTATACCGTCTCCTCCCTGATAAAACCATCCATATTGAGTCTTTCTTACCATTCAGGCTTTATTAACTTATTCTACTTTTTCAAAGGAAATGGCTATTTGCAAATATTCAATATGATTTTCTTCTAGGTTTTTCCAAACTTCTGCTTTTTTGGGGGGGGGGGAGAATATAAATTTGAATTAAAAGATTAAAAGAATTGAATATTTCATTTGTTTCTTAAATTTTCACACTTGCTAAACTTATTGAGTATACTTTTTTCCTCAATTTTCTTTCATGTAAATTATTTACTAACAATTTAGAATGCTTCCAAATTCATAATATGCTCCATTGAAGTATTGTAATGCTCCACAATTTTTGGTTATTTTGGAAGCATTTGGATCAGCTTTATGTTTGGTAACTATTTTTTATAATTCCCATTCTCTTATTTACATTTTTTTCCTGTTTAAAAATAATTGTTACTATAAATACAGGCAACCCCTAATTTGCTATTGGGTTGTGTTCCGGGTCATTGAGTGCTGATTCCATGTCGCTGTGATGCGTGTGTGCACAGGCTTTGAATGTGTGTAATTTGATCTTTGCATGTAATATCTGCTTAACTAGGGATTGGTGTGTGTGGCTTTTCTGCATGGCATGGTTGTGTTGGGTCTGCTGTGGCTGCCATCATCAGTGTGGTCAGGGGAGGGGATGGTCACCTGGATCCACCTACCTCTGGACACATCAGAGAATGAGGTGTGGGTGGGCGGTGCCCAGCGAGCAAAATCAGGGCCAGGGCCATGAGGGAAGGCCGCCTTCTTGGCTGACATTCATGGGATTTCCCACCCAGTTTCAGAAGGGCCTGCACAGTGGAAAGCAGGCACATTGCATATGAACCTTGCTATGTTTACTGGGTCTTCGTTGTTAGGGCCAAGGAGGAATTTTCTCCTGCAAGCAAATTGGCTTGCACGTTTTCACCTATTTCATAGCAACCATCACAACCTGAAGAGATTTATTTAATATTTTAAAATATATTTTTATTAAAGATTTCCTAGTTTACAGAAATACATGTGTTGTCTCTTTTTCCAAGTCTTGTTTTCTACAGATCATTTTCATTTGTTGTGAGACATCAGGGTTACATACAGTGTTAGGTTAGGAAGAAAAGAGGGGGAAGGACATGGAGGGGAAAATGGTAAGTGGGGGTGGGATTGGGTAGTTTCTGCTTCTATTCTACTTAGTGTATGTATGGGGTTCTTTTGATGACCAAAGGGATTACACTATCATCTGTAGTGTCCTTTCTGAAGTAGGTAGCCTCCTATAGTTCCCTGACAAATTAAATCCTATAACGTTATAGTGGCAAACCCACAAGCAGCTGCAACATGTAACTGCCAAAGGCCCAACAAACCACACAGCCAAATTAACTGTGAAGCTTTTTAATGGTAAATCTGCTTACCGTTAACGGTGTTTCAGCCTAGCCATGGCCACATCCACAATCTGATGCCTGGTGGGGAGGATGACAGCCTGCCTGGGGATTGGCCAATAGTAGGAAGGCTTAGGTGCAGGAATTTCACAGGGGGTGGGCCCAACCAGACAATAGGCGTCACTTGGGTCTGCGACCAGGGAGTTAAATAGAGGCCTGCACAGGCCTCCATACCACTTTGACATCACACAACTAAGCAGACAAATGGATGGGGAAGTGAACTACTCTCACAACTCCGTTACCAAATGAGAACCCAAAAAGAATCCATGCTGCCATATTACTCTCAAAGAACCATAAGGACGGGATTCAAAAATAAATTAATTCAAAGAGGATATGTGACCACCATTTACCTATGCACTCACATTTACCTGAGAGAGTCACTCAAGGATGCTATCTGTAAGGAATTACAGATTTTTCAAAATTCATGAATGCTTATCCTTCACTTTTTCCCCAAAGCCCTTTGAAGTCAGTATGGCATTGTTATGACAGTATTGTACTCAAATGAAGGAGACCCACCTTAAAATAAAATTAAGCTCATTTGCTATAATTCAACATAACATATCTAACAGTGTTGCTGTGATGGTAGAGAGACAAATCAATGAATTCCTCCATGCTCTGTCTAGATGAATGATATGGATAGAAAGTGAATAACCGGGGGGGCGGGCAGAGAGAACATTCACAATGATGTCCTTTTAAGATGTTCTTTATAAAATAAAATCCACATCCTAATTTATACTTATATCAGAAAAGCTTTGAATGAGCTATACATAACAAGTACAACAACAACAAAAACAACAAAAATAAGCAGAAGCAGCTTTTGAGAATTACAATGTTCTTCAGTGTTTTCCTCTCCTAATTAACTGCTCCCTTTTGTTCAGCTCAGGCCTCAACAAGATAATGTAGCATTTCGGGAAGAAGATGCAAGTCAGCAATCCAGCACTGGAGGCTAAGATGGAGAAGATCTCCACAGCCACCATGTATTTCCCTTTGGTGCTCAAGTAAGTTGGAACAAAGGACAACCAAACACTGCAAAACACCAACATGCTGAAAGTGATGAACTTGGCTTCATTGAAACTGTCAGGCAAGTTCCGGGCAAAGAAAGCTACAGTGAAGCTGGCCATGGCTAACAAGCCCATGTAGCTCAAGACACAGTAAAACATGATTGGGGATGACTCATTACATTGCAGTACAATCTCCTCAGTCATTGACTGAGCATCAGTATCTGGGAATGGAGGAGAGGTGGAAAGCCACACCAGGCAGATGCCTGCTTGAAGAATGGAGCAAGAAAGGACAATGGAGCTGGCCAGGCTTTTCCCCACCCACTTCTTCATCCTGGATCCAGGCTGTGTGGCCATGAAAACGAGAACCACAGTGATGGTTTTGGCCAGCACAGAAGACACAGCCATTGTGAACACAAGGCCAAAAGCAGTTTGGCGCAGAAAACATGTCACCTTGTCAGGTCTGCCGATAAATAGGAGTGCAGAAAGGAAGCAGAGCAGGAGGTAGATGAGGAGAGTGTAGGTCAGGTCCCTGTTGTTGGCTTTAACTATGGGAGTATCATGGTGCTTCAGAAATATTCTTAGCATCAAAACTGTGATAATGGAAAATGAAACAGCAGAAATGGTTAAACTGATACCCAAGGGTTCTTCATAAGATAAGAAGGTTATAGTCTTGGGAATACATGCATTCTGGCCCTTGTTTGCATATTGATCATCTGGACATTTGGAACACACAGGCATATCTGAAATGGAAAACACAAAAAATACCAGAACCCTTTGCTTCTGATGTGACAGGAATACAGTCATGAATAAGTAACACAAACTAGCTATACTGTTACTCTCAGTCAGCTACACTGCCGGTGGCACTGTGGTCTAAACCAACGAGCCATTTGTTCTGCAGTTTTAATCTGCAGAACCGGGTGAGCTCCCATTGCTAACTCCTGCCAACCTAGCAGTTCCAAACCATACCAGCGTGAGTATAAAATAAAAGATAAAGCACCCACTGATGGTTAAGTCCAGCCAAAGGTGACTATCGGGTTGCAGTACTCATCTCGCTTTCAGGCCAAAGAGGCAGTGTTTGTCTACAGACAGCTTTCCAGGTCATGTGGCCAGCATCACTAAACCACTTCTGGTGCAATGGAACACCGTGACAGAAGCAAGAGCGCACAGAAACGCCTTTTACCTTCCAACTGCAGCAGTACCTATTTTTCTATTTGTACTGGCGTGCTTTTGACCTGCTAGGTTGGCAGGAGCTGGGAGAGAGCAATGGGAACTCACCCCGTCGTGGGCATTTGAACCACCGACCTTCCAATAGGCAAGCCCAAGAGGCTCAGTGGTTTAGACAACAGCGCCACGCATGTCCCATCAGAGAAATGGGTAACGCTGTAGCGGGAAGGTAAATGGTGTTTCTATGCTCTCTGGCCTCCATCACAGTGTCCCGTAGCACCAAAAGCACTTTAGTCATTCTAGCTACCAGACCCAGAAAGCTGTCTGTGGACAAACACCAGTTTCTTCATCCTGTAAGCAGAGATGAGCGCCACACCCTATAGTCGAATTTGTCCTGGAATTTGTCTTAACTGTCCTGGAGTCCTTTACCTTTACAGTAGAATATGTAATAACTGAAAAATGAAATATTTTCCTTACTTGTGTATTCACTCATGTATTCCATTCTATTTTAAATGTGCTATTACATTCAATGGCTAAAATATCAAGGGCTCATTAAAACATAGGAAGAACAAGGTGATTTGACGGAACATTAAACTGGATTGTATGTTCATATTTCTCCCCATAATTGTATTATGTAGTTCTTGTATGGACATTAGCACATATTTCCAGGCTATCACATGGTTGTTGCAAATGTTATGGCTCTAGATGCAAAGGTTCACAAAGACACACATTCATCGACACTACTAAATCTCATTTGAAATATGGAAGGCACCTAACATTGCAGAGCTGGACGCATAACCTGCCATTCTCCACATAGTACACATTAATTGCATTGGCATAATGTGCCCATTATTCTTCCTTGTATTGGGCTGTGAAATACAGACATTATTCTTGTATCTGTATGCTGAAACTCTCACCTTCATGATCAGATATCCACCCTTTGGGGCATACAATGCAATCATAGCAGCAGAAGGATGCCCCCTCCTTGCTTTTCTTCATATAACCGGTTGGGCACTTGGGATTACACAAAGCAACAGGCTGTGTCTATCAAGAAATGAAAGGGGGAGATGTTGATCTTCAGGAGAGTCATCTTGGAATCTCATTGTACTTTCTGGCCATTTTCCTCATACACAGTCCTTTAGTCATATGCCCTGCAGCTTATTGTCATGCATCCAAGTTCCTGGCTTGATAACACAGTAAGCATTGTTAATTAAAAAGGAGGATTTATTGCAAAAAACAAACAGATAGCTCCAGACAGCTGTAACATCGCCTCCAGCATCAATAATCAGGATGACCCTTCTGAAGACTGTTTCCGGTTTCTACAGAAGATAAGAAATTTTTGAACCTTGCATCTCTTGCTTTATTTCTCGTCTAACAGCCTCCCCTTAGCTGATTCTTAGAACAGATTAAATCAGCTCCAACCTCTTCCCAGTCTGAGAGTTTTGGTTGGGTACCAGCCCGCTCTCAGTTGTTCCCTTATAAATTGGCATTCCAAGGAAGTCAGCTCTCTCTGCTGTGTTCCCGGCTGCTTTCTTCAGTTCGCTGCAAACCTTCACTGGGAGCTGGCTCATTCCTGACACTTATAACGTATAAACATCAATTTTCATAATTTGGTTTTTCCATATCCATACTGCATCTGTAACACCTTCATGTTGTGTGATTCTCTCAATGTCAGTTTCTCTCAGGCATGCATTCTATGGGGGCCCCAGAGAGGTCAAGGACCCTTAAAAAAATCAATCATGGGGTGGGCCCCCTCAATATTCTGGAGCCAGGCAGGTGCCATCAGGCTCTGCCGCAGCTGCAATGTGCTCCTTTGGACCTCTGTTGGGCCTGCCTGTTGCTGCAATAGGCTCTGAATGGCCTTTTAGAGGGTGTGACAGGCCGTGTCGGGTGTAACCGCAGCTGTGGCAAACCCATGCTGTGCATGTGATATCACACTCGCTGACAACCCCCCAATGATGAGTGAAACCTGATGTGCCTTATTTCACTCCATTTCTCTTTCTTTTCTGTGTAAAATTTAGTTATCCAGAATTGTATATGCATTTAAAAAAAATAATTCTCCATGAAAATTCGCGAGCCTTTTAGTTTGAATTTCTCCTCATTTAGTGATGCTTGTATGCAATCAGCTGTCAGGAGTGCTCACCGTCCTAACAAGTACAGATTGCACTTGGCTAAGCTGTCACTTACAATGCCCAAATTCCCCATGCTGATGGGTCAGTTGCAGCAACAGGGGGCCTCACCCCATTCACCAGCTTTCTGTAACTTTCATTTACACACAGCTGGAGACGACATGGTAGATGTTTCTGTTCTTCCAGCTTCAATTCTCTCCTGGTTCTGGGGGACAGTGATACAGGAGAGGGTACGGAAGCACCTGGCTCTTTACTTCCCTGACCTGCTTCTTCCTCCACTTCCTTGAGTCCTTCACCCACCAGCTCTGCAATTTCCTCGACTTCGTACCTCCTGGCTTCCTGTTCTTCCCAGTCAGACTCCAGCCCCACTTCCCCCACTGCACACTCATCAGTGTCCTGAAACTCCCTGATATCAGCATAATATAGACATTTTTGCAAAGCAGTTTCTGTCATTCTAATGCCTTTTACAATTTTGAAGCCCTCTTACTCACTGGAATAAGTCTGTATAGGGCTGCTTTTTATTTTTGCTTCAATGAGAGTATAATTATCATACAATGGGGAATGCTTCATGAAATCTCTCCTCCTTTTCTCCTTTCTGCTCTTGCTCCTTCAATTCTCTCCCTATTCTGGGAAACAGTGATACAGGAGAGGGTAGGGAAGCAGCTGGCTCTTTACTTTCCTGACCTTTTTCTTCCTCCACTTCCTCCAGTCCTTCACCATCCAGCTCTGCAGCTTCTTCTGCCTCTTGCCTCTTGGCTGCCCTTCCTTCCCAATCAGACTCCAGCCCCACTTCCCCCACTGCACATTCATCAGTGCCTGAAACTCCCTGACACCACCACCACCACCATTTATTATTTGTACCCCGGCCATCTGGCTGGCTTCCAACAAAGATTAAAAATACATTAAAATGTCACACATTAAAAACTTCCCTAAACAGAGCTGCCTTCAGATGTCTTCTAAATGTCAGGTAGTTGTTTATCTCTTTGACATCTGATGGGAGGGCGTTCTACAGGGTGGGTGCCACTACTGAGAAGGCCCTCTGCCTGGTTCCCTATAGCTTTGTTTCTCGCAGTGAGGGAACTGCCAGAAGGCCCTCGGAGCTGGACCTCAGTGTCTGGGCAGAATGATGGGGTGGAGACGCTCCTTCAGGTATACTGGGCCGAGGCATAATATAGACATTTTTGCAAAGTTATTTTTGTCAAAAATTACAAAGCCCTATACAGCCTCTATATTTCTGTTACAAATATAAATATTTTAAAGCACACACTATGTCCTCTGACTCACTGGAATAAGTCTGCATAGGGTTGCCTTTTTATTTTTTATTGAATAAGAGTAAAATTTTCATGCATGAAATCTCTCCTCAGAGGGTTGGGATGGTTGGAGAATGAGCAACGGGCAAGGACAAAATTGTGCATAGGGTTGGGCTTTGAACAAAAGACTCACCCTCATTGAGAACTGGGACACTTCCCCAAATATCTGTATTGAAGTCCTACCTGATTAAACCAGCTGTGCCAAACTATGGCTTCCTCATTGATGCTCATGAGTTCGTCAGGAGCAGCTCGGGGATCCATCCTTCCAACTTTCACTCTCTTGAAAGATTGGTTTGGATATGTGACCAAATTGATAATGTCATACTTTTGAATGAGCTCCCCATTCTGGTCAAAGGAAATCTTCTCCCCAACACTGTTGTTAAATGACACAGCTTTCAAAAAATGGTAGAGCTGGAACAAAAACAGAAAAGGGAGCCAGATAAAGTTGGGTGTCATCAGCATATTGAGGAGAGCCCAGCCCGAAGTTCTGGACATACTGGGCAAGAGGGTGCATGTATACAATAATATATATACAATACAAAACTATGTATACTACATATACAAATAAGACCTTAAGATAAGAATACGAAGCAATAGGTAAAAAAGGAATAAAGTAAATAATCAAATCAGGACATCATATCAGTGTACAGCTAGATTTGAAACAGTGGTAGAGCCAGGAGAGGACTATATATATTTTTAAAAATAATAACAGAAAACTAATAAAAACTGAAGGAAGGAACAGAAATAAAAATAAAAATAAACCGCCATTAATACTCTCATAGATAGGTCGCACCATATATATATCACATACACCCTTTTATTTCTTCCATCTCTCCATTTCTTTTTCACACAGCCCACATACAGACATTTCTCCCTCTCACTCCCTCTCTGGCCAAATATATGTTGCTCGCAAAGACAACACTTGAGCTCACAAAATAATATTGCCCAGCCTTGTACCTCTAAACTATAGGGAATAAAGGCAAAGCAGAAGTGGACAATTGCATAGGATCAATCTAAAAAGTGTCTCCAGCAGATGAATCATTCTTCCTGCTAACTTGACCTGGAGATGTAATATTGCTGTTCTTGGACTTGGAGAACTACAGTGCCAAAGTTTTGGTCAGACCAGGGCTCCCCCTCTGCATTATAGTACGAAGCTGAGGGACACAGCTGGGCCTCCTTAATTAAAGCAGCACCTCACAATGTGGGTGAGACCAACAATTCAGATGAAGCTGTTGCTACTATAAAAGACGTATTCTCCTTATATTTCTTGCTAATGCAACATTAGAGCTCTGCTTGAGTCTGAAAACACACACCATGTACATCCCTCAAACATCCCACTCTTTCTCATGTGCCCTTTCACATTCCCCTCTCTTCATTTCTCTTTCACAAACCAATATGCCTTCACATATACAGTTAAATGTCAATGGAATTAATAATAAAAGCAGAGCAACCAGTTCCTGATTCACATTTGGATTCTCTTACCTGCCATGGCTGATGATTATGAAGCTTCCTTCTTTCTCTCTTCATCCCTGCTCTTCTTCTGGATCTGGATGAAATCATGGCATGCAAGGCATGAGCCACAATATAGACACTATTGTAAAAGCTGTAGCTGTGGCCTGTTACACTCTTTGGGAAGACATGCTCAGGAAGGCTCTCTAGTTTCTCCTCTCCAGTGCAGGGAGATGAATAAGCTCTCCCAGAATAATTACCCAGTACAAAACGGTCCAGAACAAAATCCTGAGATATACAACGAAATTGATCTGTCCAGAAATCTTTAATAAAACCATCTCCCTCAGCATTCGAAGGGTTTCTGTTCTGAATAAAGTGTTGGAATCCTTGTAGCTCATTAGACTGAAGTGCAAATGATAAAGCACCAGAGAAATCTTCTATATCAAAGATACGTTTGAAGAGGTAGGTTTTTAACTCCATCCCGATAGTCAGAATGAGGACTTTTCCTTTTGGATTTGGCATTTGGGGCTTGATTCCTTTTCGTAGAAAATATCTCAAACAGATCATATTTGTAACCTCTCCATGGAAGACCAGGACATTGGATTTGCTGTTCATGATCTTATCAGACAAATACATCGCACTTCGGTCAAAATTTCCTTTCTCAACATCATATTCCAAACTGGTGAATGAGTCAAGGAATGCAAAACAAATCCTATGATTGGAAAATTCTGGAATCATCTTCTGTATGAACCATTGTAAAGTCATTCCATCTGCAACAAACAATCCAATCCATCTCCAATGGAAATAGTCAAGTAATTTGAGAATCCCCCTGAACTGATCAAGTCTCTTTGGAAACATTTTGTAGAAGGAAGGGACTTCAGGGTTCTCCAGTATGATTGAAGTAGAATCATATATGAGCTAAACATATATTGCAGATTTGGAAACATTTTTTATTTAGTTTACATTGGTGGTGCTTTGGCGCTGTATACCAGAAGGAGCATCTCCACCCCCATTGTCCGGATACTGCGATCCAGCTCCAAGGGGCTTCTAGTGGTTCCCTCATTGTGAACCAGGGAGGGCCTCCTTGGTAGTGGCTCCGCCCTGTGTAACTCTCCTGTCAATTATCTGACTTTTAGAATACATCTGAAGGTAGCCAACTATAAGGAATGCTTCTATGTCTGGCATTTTACTGTGGTTTTATAATTTGCTGGAAGCTGCACAGAGTAGCTGGGCCAAATCAGTCAGATGGCCAGCATAAAAATTATTATAATTATTATTATTCATGAGGTGGGGCAGAATACATGAAGACAAACAGGCACCGGGAAGGAAAGTCTTGTGAAAACTCTAAGACCTATCTTGATTGCTGGGTGTGTCTTTCAGGAGAAGGTAGGAGCACACTGTTCCCACTCTCCTTCCTTCCTTCAATAGGAAGGATTTGCCTGTCTGTGTAGCAGTCTTTCTGTGCTTGCACCAATCCCGTTTTCTGCTTGGGATACTGGCAATGGACACCCCATAGAAGTAGCCCTCCTTTTGATCAACAGGGGGAGGAATGAGAAAGTCACCTTCCTCTTCCCCCCTCCTAGCAGTATGATTAATAAGGGTTGAAAAAACACCCTGATAAAACATCGGTCATATTATTTTGAATGAATGTGGTTGATAAATTGAGTCAGGGCATTTGAATACTTTAATCAGCTTCCCCTTGCATAATAGAGTCTATCTTTTTGTAATTCTGTGTTTTTTAGCCATTATGCCTATTCTATTAAAAGCTCTAGCTGCTACCTTCCATGGGTTCAAATTCCTGATTTGGTTTATTTTATGTCTGCTTTGTTGATCAGTCATCTATAATTGTATATGGATTACTCATACTGTCCTCACACCTTGTTTGATATCTCTGTATTCTATACATTTTTGCATAATGTCCCTTTTTTCATTTGAAATTTAATAAAAATATATTTTCAAAAAACTAATTTGGGATGGATCCAAAACCACTTCTGAAGTGGAAGGCAGTATTTAAATGGTATATATTTCTTCTGGTTCCTTACACACATGCACTCTTACCTGAGGAATTTTGTAGATACCAAATACTTGTGGTATGGGAAAGTAGGAATTAGTAACATCCGCAGTGATTGTGAATAAATGTTCATGGATACCACACATAAAGTTGGGGAGGAGTCTGTCCTTTGGTGAAATAAATTGTATCGCAGCAGGAGTGGTCCACCTAGCTTCCAATGTGTTATCATAAATGTTGAATCCCAGTGAAATATTGGGTAAAATCTGGGGGTTTTCATTAACCTCCTTTACAGCAAAAGCCAAAGCCAGAAGATGCTGATAGTTCTCCGTCACTCCACTAAAAAGATAGTTGCATATTATACTAGAAGAAAATAACAAGTGCAGACAACTGCTGGAATTGTGTGAGTTAAAATGCGAACTTAGTACATATGTTGATTAACTGAAAGATAATAAGCTCATTTTGGTGCGAGGTAAGGATATTTATAGCAAGAGTAATAATTTATTTTTTGTTATTTAGGGGAACTTAATTTAATTCTAAGTTATATTCCAGAAATATGGGCGATTTCAAGGGGTCAAAAATAATGGATGTACCATGCTATATTAGAAGCAAAAAAACTTGTTTTGATGAATTGGAAGAGCTGCAAAAAGATTCAGTTGAGCACATGGACTGATAATATGGACAGATTTGCTACATACGAATGAATTGCATGTCGATGCAAAATAAGAATGGATAAATATGAAGAAATCTGGAATGAATATTTAAGTCGATACTGGTGAGAAGTAGGGGGAGGAGAGAGAGGTGGGAAAATATTGTTAAAAAGGTGTAGTCATAAGTATATCAGTGTATTCAAATCTGAATTGTCAAAATGTGTTATTATTGTTATTATTATTATAGGCACAAGACATGACAATATTTATATACATGAGAAATCACAAACATGAGAGAAGTCATAATGAACAAATAAAACACATCAAAAATAAAACAGTGAAACTGAAATAATTTCCACAAAAATCAGAATAAGATCTCAAGTCAGTCACTCAGTCAGGGCACTGCCCTCCCAGGCCTGGTGGATAAAAGGCCTCCATGGAAGCGAGCAGATCATCCAGGACTCACAACCAAGATGGTCTCCTGGCAATGACAAATTTAATTCTTATATTAAATAACGACAAACAAACCCAATGAGTTTTGGGAGCAGAGAAGAGGGATGCTTCTCGCTGTATAAATGGTGCTGAGGCTGAGCTGTTTAGATTATTTATTTGGTGGGGGTAGCAGCTTGGTTTATGAAGCAGAATTCAGTATCATAACTTAACTAGGTACTCCTCTCCATCACTCTTCAATAGCATAAGAGTCCAGCTTTGGAAGACAACATGGTGATGGAGAGAGATACTAATGGAAAGAGGATGGAAATGCACATGTCAAGAAAACAATGCTATAGAAGTCAGTTGACATTCTAAAGCCCCAGTACATATTCAGTGGCTATCTGTATATGGGGAGGTGGGATACAGAATTCCTATAATTAATTAACTGATTTTCCTATTGCAAAAAACAAAAACAAAAAAATGTCATTGTTTGGGGGCTGAAAACTTAAGTTTCCTGTGAACCTTCCACCAGCTCTCCCTAGTCTAGGGTGTTTTTTTTTTTTTTCAGTTTTAGAATCAGGATTGCAAAGAACCAAAGTTCAATCTGTTTATTTTCTGCTGCGGAATGTAATATAGACAGAGACAAAGTATGAAGGAGAAATGATTCCTTATACAAACATTTTAGGTACTTGTTCCCAATCAGGATGTCTGTTCAAGGTAATTGGAGACAGAGAAACGGCACTCTGAAAAACGATGGCTCCATAGGTGAAATCGCCACGTTGATAAAACCTGGGATGAATCGGTCTGGAATGCCACTTTCTACACTGAACATCTAGAGTTTTGCATGCTATGTGAGGTAGCAGCAGCAACAACAAAATTACCAATATCACCATTTTCAATGCAAATCTAACTTCAGTTGATCTAATTATATGGTCAAAATTAATAATGTCATCATTCTGTGTACAAATCTAACTTCAGCACTCAGATCCCTCTATTTGTATCTATCGCTATATGTTTAGAATCCCCATGATAGCCGCAGCCTGACTTTAATGAATAATTTGCAAATCTACCCAAGCCCAACAACCAAAAAACATGAATTGATAGAAACCAGTCTAACATAGGTTTGGTCTCTATTCCCTAGTCCTTGGTAATTGCAGGTACTCTATTTTGTATCCTCTGAGCATTTCTTGAAAAATACGTACTTGTTATATCTTAAGAGAAATAATACCGGCATGTGATTTGGATAATAAGGGCCAAAAGCAATAATTAAAGAGGCTTGTCTGGAGCCTGGCAGAAAATGGGTTTCATTCATCATAAGGATTGTCATGTCTGATAATACAATGCAATTTCCCCATTTCTGCCATTCTAGGAAAGAAAACATATTTTTAGCCAAAGCACCTTTTAGTGTGTAACCCCTAAGTTTAAAGTTAATAGGATCCAGATGTGAAATGGGTCTGCTATGACCAAGCAACAACTCCCAAATATGCACCCCATTATCAAATATGAAAGTCAATGAGCAGGCATTGGAAATATTCCTATAGACCATTGACTTGATTCATCTTCTGTGTCCTCTTCAGATATATTTGCAGATCTCGAATTGACCTTTACTCTAAACATTTTTTTAAAAATCCCCTTTAAGAGAGGGATGTTAAGAAATAGACAAACATTTGGCAAAAGGGGAAATACACAGACATTCTATGGGAAGGAGATGATGGCAAAGGAGAACTGCTCAACTCGTACTTGGTCTCCATCTTTTCTGACTAAAATTTGGAAGTAAAAATGGTTGAAATAATGAAAGGAAAAGTTTTCAGTCCAATCTGTGTTAAGAAGTGATATGGAAGCACACAGCCACTTAATGAAAAGCTAATTTTGAATAAAGTGGTGCCTCGCAAGACGAAATTAATTTGTTCTGCGAGTTTTTTCGTCTTGTGAATTTTTCGTCTTGCGAAGCACGGTTTCCCTTAGGAAATGCATTGACGGTTTCCCATAGGAATGCATTGACGGTTTTAAGAAAAAGGCGCAAGACGTTTCTGTCTTGCGAAGCAAGCCCATAGGGAAATTCGTCTTGCGATGCAACTAAAAAAACAAAAAAACTCTTTCGTCTTGCGAGTTTTTCGTCTTGCGAGGCATTCGTCTTGCGAGGTACCACTGTAGATAAGTCCATTCCAATTTGCCAAATGCCTTTGTGGCATCAAGTGACAACTGTGCCAATTAAATACCTTTTGGTTTGGTGTGGTAAATCACATTAAATAGTCGATGCAAAAAACAACAACAAAAAACCCAAAAAAATCTGATCAACTTTTAAATATTTTGGAGTCGGTGTGCTAAGCAGTTTTCTAGAACAATGGTAAATAATTGAGGATTCACATCATTAAAAGAGAATGCCCTTTATGATTCAAGAAGTTCAGTATCAATTTTGGGTTTTGTTTTTTTTAAAAAAAATAATATTTATTAGATATTTTATAATTATAAAAGAAAAGACAATAAAGAAAAACAATACATCAACAATACATCAACAATAAAAAAGAATACCATACAACAATACAACATAAAGAAAACAAAAACATTTAAACACACATCCAAATTTCATATCTATATCTTTCATTTGCTTATTTCCTTGACTTCCTCGCACCTCCCTTTTTTGTATTCTAGCTCTAATTTGCTAATTCAACAAATCCTTTCACTCTTCTTCAATTCTGTTCTATAATTTATCCTAACACAATTTAACTTTTTAAATTTTCCACTTTAACACATTAACAATTAATATTCATATAATTCTTAATAACACTGCTGCTAAAACCAAATAACTTCATTCCAATATTCTTCTAACATTCATTAATTTTGCAATATTTCTGTAAATATACTTTAATTTTTTTTCCAGTCTTCCTCCATCGACTCTTCTCCCTGGTCTCGGATTCTGCCAGTCATTTCCGCCATTTCCATATAGTCCATCAGTTTCATCTGCCTTTCTTCCAGAGTGGGTAAATCTTGTGTCTTCCAGTACTTTGCGATGAGTATTCTTGCTGCTGTTGTAGCATACATTAAAAAGGTTCTATCTTTCTTTAACACCAATTGGCCGACCATGCCCAGGAGAAAGGCCTCTGGTTTCTTCAGAAAGGTATATTTAAATACCTTTTTCATTTCATTATATATCATTTCCCAGAAGGTTTTGATCCTTGGGCACATCCACCAAAGGTGAAAAAAGGTACCTTCTGTTTCTTTACACTTCCAGCAGTTATTGTCGGGCAAATGATAAATCTTTGCAAGCTTGACTGGTGTTATGTACCACCTATAAATCATTTTCATTAAATTCTCCTTTAAGACGTTACATGCCGTAAATTTCATACCAGTGGTCCATAACTGTTCCCAGTCCACCATCATAATGTTATGTCCGACACCTTGTGCCCATTTAATCATAACAGATTTCACCATTTCATCTTGAGTATTCCATTTCAACAGCAAGTTATACATTATTGACAAATTTTTAACTTTGGGTTCTAAATCAATTTTTGGTTTAGGTAATAAAACAAGTTGGGGTAATTTCCAAGAGTCAGGAATAAGCCCACCTTGTTGAAAATCCATATCTAATGTACTCAAAACAAGGCCCTCATTGTATGTGCGATTCCATCTCCTCCCTCAATAAACCATCCATATTTGGAGTCTTTCTTACCTTTCAGGCTTTATGAACTTGTTTTCCTTTTTCAAGGGAAATGGGTATTTGCAAATATTCAATATGATTTTCTTCTAGGTTTTTTTCTAAACTTCTGCTTTTGTTAAAAAAATTAAAAGATTTTAAAAAATCATTATTTCATTTGTTTCTTAAATTTTCACACTTGCTGAGCTTATTGAAAATACTTTTCTCTCAATTTTCCTTCATGTAAATTATTTACTAACAATTTAGAATGTTTCCAAATTCATTATATGCGGCATTGAAGTATTGTAATGCTTCACAATTTTTTGTTATTTTGGAGGCATTCAGGTCACCTTTATGTTTCGTAACTATTTTTTATATTTCCCATTCTCTTATTACATTTTTTTTTCAAGTGTAAAGATAATTGTTACTATAAATACAGGCAATCCCCAATTTGCTATTGGGTTGTTTTCCGGGTCATTGGGTGCTGATTCCAGGTCGCTATGATGCGTTTGTGCCCATGCTCTGAATATGCATAAATTGTTCATTGCCTGTAATATCTGCTTGCCTAGGGATTAGTGGGGGGGGGGCTGTTATGCATGGCATGGTTGCATTGGGTCTGGCCAGGCTGCCATCTTCAGTGTGGTCTGGAGAGGGAACGGTCACCTGGATCCACCTACCTCTGCCAAATCACAGAATGAGGTGTGGGTGGGCGGTGCCCACTGAGCAAATCAGCGCCAGGGACCTGAGGGCAGTCTGCCTTCTTGGCTGACATTCACAGAATTTCCCACCCAGTTTCTGAAGGGCCTGCCTAGTAGAGAGCAGTTGCATTTGTGCATGTGACCTTGCTATGCTTCACTGGGTCTTCGTTGTTGGGGCCAAGGAGGAATTTTCTCCTGCAAGCAAATTGGCTTGCACGTTTTCACCTATCTCATAGCAACCGTCACAACCTGAAGAGATTTATTTAATATTTTAAAATACTTTTTTTATTAAAGATTTCCTAGTTTACAGAAATACATGTGTTGTCTCTTTTTCCAAGTTTTCTTTTCCCCTACAGATCATTTTCATTTGTTGTGAGACATCAGTGTTACATACAGTGTTAGGTTAGGAAGAAAAGAGGGGGAAGGACATGGAGGGGAAAATGGTAAGTGGGGGGTGGGATTGGCTAGTTATGCTTCTCTTCTTCTACTTAGTGTATGTATGGGGTTATGTTGATGACCAAAGGGATTAAACTATCATCTGTAGTGTCCTTTCTGAAGTTGGTAGCCTCCTGTAGTTCCCTGACAAATTAAATCCTATAACGTTATAGTGGCAAACCCACAAGCAGCTGCAACATGTAACTGCCAAAGGCCCAACAAACTACACAGCCAAATTAACTGCAAAGCTTTTTTGTGGTAAATCTGCTTACCGTTAACATTGTTTCAGCCTAGCCATGGCCACATCCACAACCTGATGCCTGCTGGGGAGGATGACAGCCTGTCTGGGAATTGGCCAATAGTGGGCAGGCTTAGGTGCAGGAATTTCACATGGGGTGCGCCCAAGCAGACAATAGGCGTCACTTGGGCTCTGCTACCAGGGAGTTAAATAGCGGCCTGCACAGGCCGCCATACCAGTTTGTCATCACACAACTAAGGGAACAGACAAATGGATGGGGAAGTGAACTACTGCCGCAACTCCGTTACCAAATCAGAACCCAAAGAGAACACAAGTTGCCATAGTACTCTCAAAGAACTATAAGGACTGGATTCAATAATAGATTAATTCAAAGGGGGTATGTCACCACAATTTACCTATGCACTTGTATTTACCTGATGCTGTCTGTAAGGAATTACATATTTTTTGCAATTCATGAATGCTTATTGTTCACTTGTTTCCAAAGCTTCTTAAAGTCAGTATGGTATTGTTATTACAGAATTGTACTCAATTGTACTGAAATGGAGACCCACCTTAAAATAAAATTAATCTCATTTGCTATGTTGTTGAGATGGTAACATAGAGAGAAAAATCATTAAATTCTGCCTTACTCTGTCTAGATAAATGATATGGATAGAAAGTGAATAACAGGGGGAGGGGCAGCGGAGAGAACATTCACAATTATGTCCTTTTAAGATGTTCTTTGTAAAATGAAATCCACATCCTAATTTATACTTAAATCAGAAAAGCTTTGAATGAGCTATACATAAAAACAAATAAAATAAGCAGCAGCAGCTTTTGAGAATTACAATGTTCTTCAGTGTTTTCCTCCCCTAATTAACTGCTCCCTTTTGTTCAGCTCAGGCCTCAACAAGATAATGTAGCATTTCGGGAAGAAGATACAAGTCAGCAATCCAGCACTGGAGGCCAAGATGGAGAAGATCTCCACAGCCACCATGTATTTCCCTTTGGTGCTCAAGTAAGTTGGAACAAAGGACAACCAAACACTGCAAAACACCAACATGCTGAAAGTGATGAACTTGGCTTCATTGAAACTGTCAGGCAAGTTCCGGGCAAAGAAAGCTACAGTGAAGCTGGCCATGGCTAGCAAGCCCATGTAGCTCAGGACACAGTAAAACATGATTGGGGATGACTCGTTACATTGCAGTACAATCTCCTCAGTCATTGACTGAGCATCAGTATCTGGGAATGGAGGAAAGGTGGAAAGCCACACCAGGCAGATGCCCGCTTGGAGAATGGAGCAAGAAAGGACAATGGAGCTGGCTAGGCTTTTTCCCACCCACTTCTTCATCCTGGATCCAGGCTGTGTAGCCATGAAAACAAGAACCACAGTGATGGTTTTGGCCAGCACAGAAGAAACAGCCATTGTGAACACAAGGCCAAAGGCAGTTTGGCGCAGAAAACATGTCACTTTGTCAGGTCTGCCGATAAATAGGAGTGCAGAAAGGAAGCAGAGCAGGAGGGAGATGAGGAGAGTGTAGGTCACGTCCCTGTTGTTGGCTTTAACTATGGGAGTATCATGGTGCTTCAGAAATATTCTTAGCATCAAAACTGTGATAATGGAAAAGGAGACAGCAGAAATTGTTAAACTGATACCCAAAGGTTCTTCATAAGATAAGTAGGTTATAGTCTTGGGAATACATGCATTCTGGCCCTTGTTTGCATATTGATCATCTGGACATTGGGAACACACAGGCATATCTGAAATAGAAAACAAAACTATATCAGGTTAGAATTATTTTTTAACCCTTTGCTTCTGACGTGACAGGAATACAATAATGAATAAGTAACACAAATTAGCTATACAGTGCTACCTCGGGTTACATACGCTTCAGGTTACAGATGCTTCAGGTTACAGACACTTCAGGATACAGACTCTGCTCACCCAGAAATAGTACCTCGGGTTAAGAACTTTGCTTCAGGATGAGAACAGAAATTGTGCTCCTGCTGCACGGCAGCAGCGGGAGGCCCCATTAGCTAAATGGTCCTAATAACAGACAATGTAAAATGTTTCAAAGATTGGCATAAAGCTCTATTTAGATTTATCTGGCGGGGGGGAAACCCATAATTAAACAGAAATTACTTACGGATTCTAAAGAAAGAGGGGGATTTCCCCTGCCAGATTAAAAAAATTTACTTTGAAACAGCAGCGCTCTGCTGGAGTAAAGAGTGGATGCAATTAGAAGATATAGACCTATTAGATCTGAAAGGATTTGACACTGTGTATGGTTGGCATGCATATTTATGGTATGACAAGGTAAAGGCCCATAAGGCATTTAAAAATCATGTAATTAGGATATTGTTGTATAATGTTTGGATAAAATATAAAGATCTATCAGAAAGAAAAACACCCAGATGGCTTTCACCAATGGAGGCAAAGCCCAGAAAAAGTTAAATATGGATACCAAATGGTTGAGATATTCTGATTTAGCGTGTTCTCCCTCATGGAGAGCACGTGTTGCGGTGGGGGCTGACGAGACACCTCACTGTTGCTAGGCAAAAGGTTTTGCCATTCTTTTAAGCAGGGGCGGGCTGTTACTGTGGAAATTTATATGTTGCCATTTATTGATTGACAGCCCTATTTGTTAAATACATTGCACGCAGCGACATACTTCCTCTTTTCGCTGTGTGCTTCGGATCACTTGCCCTCTCTTCCCTAATGTTAGGCTGTTTGCTTGACCTTGCTACGCCTGTCATGGGGTCGTCTGCTTTGGGGCAGGGGCCCGGTAGGAATTTTGTCCATTTGGCTGATTGGCTGGTGCCATTTGGTTTTGCCTACTGCGTACCAAATCGTCACAACTTGTAAGGTTGCAGTTAGGCATTGGTTTGGGAATTGGTTGGTGGAGGGGTATGGATTTGGCTGTTCCTGCCCCTCCAAAATGCTGCTGCTTCTTCAAGGGTTTTCCGTTAAAGGAACCCAGGGGCTCACCATGCTTTTGTCCGAAACCCCCTGGCAAGGGGCTAGGACCACACAAGAGCCCCTGGGAGCATTCTGGGGAGAGGTGAGGCATGGTTCCCAGTCCTGTCTCTCTCCCCAGGTGACTTACCCTTGCTGACTTCGCGGGGGGTGCGAATGTCAGAGCTGTCCCTGTGCGGGGTCAGTTAGTGCTACCAATGTCTAAGGAACCACTCAAATTGCTGTAATTTGAATAAAGTTGTGGCCAAAATTATGCCAAAAAACCTTAAACAAAAATTAAGTGTCATTGTGTTTTTATTTGGGGTGTCTTGGGGACCTCGACAGGCAAACTATTGGAAATGGAAGAAGGATATAAACTAAAACCATTTGTGTTAAAGGAAAATATAACGAAAATGATGTACAGGTGGTATTTGACTCCTGTTAAATTAGCAAAGATATATCATAACTGTGATAATTTATCTTAGAAATGTAAAGAAAAGGAAGGAACTTTTTACCACAAGTGGTGGACCTGCCCCAAGGTGAAAGACTTCTGGGAAAAGATTTATAATGATTGAAATAAATGTTGAAATATACATTTATAAAGATACCAGAGGCCTTTCTCCTTGGAATAACAGGTTTGGAATTGCCCAAGAAGGATGTTAAATTATTTTTATATGCCACAACTGCTGTTCGTATTTTACTAGCTAAAAAGTGGAAAACCCAAGAATTACCAATGGTGGAAGAATGGCAGATGAAGATGATGGATTTTTTGGAGCTAGCCGACCTTACCGGAAGAGTCTGCGACCAGAAGGAAGAGGAGTATCAGGAAGAATGGACAAAATTGAATGATTATTTAGTTAAATTGGTTAAGTTAAACTAATTGGAAATAGCTTGCAGGAAACAGATTGACTTAGGAATTTATATAAGTTAAGTGATGTTTGATATTTTTAATTTTGAAATGAAAAGATATAATGATGTTAAATAATTAAGTCAAGTTTATAAGATTTGGAAAGCCATTAAAAGGATATGCATTGAAATTCAACCAAGGGGAAGCGAGGAACTCACTTAACAATGTTAATAAATGTAATTTTAATAAGGTTGTGATTTTTGTTTGTTTGTTTGTTTATCTGTTTGTTTGTTTACAATTTTGTGAAAATCAATAAAATTTTTGGAGAGAAAAAAATGAACAGTTTCAGGTTAAGAACAGACCTCCGGAACAAATTAAGTACTTAATACTCAGTCATCTGCACAGCAGGGGGCACTGTGGTCTAAAAGAAGAAATTACATATAGTGGGACCTCAGGTTAAGATCTTAATTCGTTCCAGAGGTCCATTCTTAACCTGAAATGGTTCTTAACCTGAGGCGTGCTTTTGCTAATGGGGCCTCCTGCTGCCGCTGCGCCACTGGTGCACGATTTCCATTCTTACCCTGGGGCAAAGTTCTTAACCTGGAGCAACCACTTCCTGGTTAGCAGAGTTTTATAACCAGAAGTGTCTGTAACCCAAAGCGTCTACAACATAGCTGCCAACTTTTCCCTTTTCTTGCGAAGAATCCTATTCGGAATAAGGGAATTTCCCTTTAAATAAAGGGAAACGTTGACAGCTATCGTCTGTAACCGGAGGTACCACTGTATTTGCTTACTGTCCAGATTTGCTCAATAAGGCTTCTCTTCCACTAACAAGAACACAGGAACATGATAAAAGCCTTCGGGATCAGGCCAGTTGCCCTTCTTGTGCACTGTCTGGTTCTCACAGTGACCAGCCTGATGCCGGTAGGAAACCCCCAAGCAGGACCCAAGCAGTTTTTCAGCAAATGGTACAAGGAAGCATTCCTGCTGCTGACCATGGAGGCATATCCATTATGCCTAGTAGCCACTGATGGCCCTCTCCTCCTTTAATTTGTCAAGGCTCTTAAAGCAATCCAAGTTGGAGGAAATCTCTGTCTCCTATGGCAGAAACTTCCATAATTTAGCTATGCACTGTGCAGAGAACTGCCTTCTTTTATCTGTCCTGAATTTGCTAATATTCAGCTTCATTGGATGTCCACAGGCTTTAGTTCACAACCTTTTATGGACAGTTTGCTTTTTCCATAGGTCAGGGAAAGAATAGGCAGAATCGGATGACCTGGCTTCCCTTTTCTCGTGCTGAACTGAGAGGTCTGCTTCACCTTCCTTGACACTTTTTTAGTTGGCGCTGAGACACATCATAAGCCAGGGCTCCCTCTAGCTCAGAGTGGGCTGCTGTGCTAGATGGCTCTAGATGCAAAGGTTCACAGACACACAGATTCATAAACACTACCAAATCTCATTTGAAATATGGAAGGCACCTAACATTCCACCTAACATTCCAGAGCTGGACGCATAAAATGGTATTGCCCACATAGTACTCATTAATTATATTCACATAATGTGGCCATTATTCTTCCTTGTATTTGGCTGTGAAGTATAAATATTTTTTCTTGCATCTGTATGCAGAAACTCTCACCTTCATGATCTGATATCCACCCTTTGGGACATACAATGCAATCATAGCAGCAGAAGGACGCCCCCTCCTTGCTTTTCTTCATATAACCGGTTGGGCACTTGGGATTACACAAAGCAACAGGCTGTGTCTATCAAGAAATGAAAGGGGGAGATGTTGATCTTCAGGAGAGTCATCTTGGAATCTCATTGTACTTTCTGGCCATTTTCCTTATACTCAGTCCTTTCTTTAGTCCTTTAGCCAAATGCCCTTCCCTTCCCTCCACTTTAACTGCTGCTTACTGTCATGCCTCCAAGTTCCTGGCTTGATAACACAGTAAGCATTGTTAATTAAATAGGAGGATTTATTGCAAAAAAACAAAAAGATAGCTCCAGACAGCTGTAACACCGCCTCCAGCATCAACAATCAGGATGACCCTTCTAAAGACTGTTTCAGGTTTCTACAGAAGATAAGAAATTTTTGAACCTTGCATCTCTTAGAACGTATTGAATCAGCTCCAACCTCTTCCCAGTCTAACATTCAGTCCCTTTTTTTGCCTGATTGCACTTCCTGAGAATTTTGGTTGGCTATCAGCCCGGTCTCAGTCATTCCCTTATCAACTGGCATTCCAAGGAAGTTAGCTCTCTCTGCTGCTCATCCTGCATGAAAGTTAACTTTCTGTGTTCCCGGCTGCTTTCTTCAGTTCGCTGCAAACCTTCACTGGGAGCTGGCTCATTCCTGACACTTATAACGCATAAACATCAATTTTCATTATTTGGTTTTTTCATATCCATATTGCATCTGTAACACCTTCATGTTGAGTGATTCTCTCAATGTCAGTTTCTCTCAAGCATGCCATCTATGGGGGGCCGGAGAGGTCAAGGATCCTTTAAAAAAAAATCAATCATGGGGTGGGCCCGCTTAATATTCTGGAGCTAGGCAGGTGCCATCAGGCTCTGCCGCAGGTGCAACAGGCTCTTTGGATCTCTGTTGGGCCTTCCTGTTGCTGCAATAGGCTCTGAATGGCCTTTTAGAGGGTGTGACAGGCCGTGTCGGGTGTAAATGCAGCATTGGCAAACCCATGCTGTGCATGTGATATTACACTCGCTGACCCCCCCCCCATGTTGAGTGAAACCTGGTGTGCCTGATTTCACTCCATTTCTCTTTCTTTTCTGTGTAAAATTTTGTTATCCAGAATTGTATATGCATTTTTTTAAAAAAAAAAAATCTCCATGAAAATTCACGCGCCTTTTAGTTTGAATTTCTCTTCATTTAGCGATGCTTGTATGCAATCAGCTGTCAGGAGTGCTCACCGTCCTAACAAGTACAGATTGCACTTGGCTAAGCTGACACTTACAATGCCCAAATACCCCTTGCTGAGGGGTCAGTTGCAGCAACAGAGGACCTCACCCCATTCACCAGCTTCTGTAACTTTCATTTATGGGCTGCATGCACACAGCTGGAGACAACACTTGCATGGTAGATGTTTCTGCTCTTCCAGCTTCAATTCTCTCCTACTTCTGACAAACAGTGATACAGGAGAGGGTAGGGAAGCAGCTGGCTCTTTACTTTCCTGACTTTTTCTTCCTCCACTTTCTCTAGTCCTTCACCATCCATCTCTGCAGCTTCTTCTGCCTCTTGCCTCTTGGCTGCCCTTCCTTCCCAATCAGACTCCAGCCCCACTTCCCCCACTGCACATTCACCAGTGCCTGAAACTCCCTGACAACACCACCACCACCATCATTATCATCATAATTTATTATTTGTTCCCTGCCCATCTGGCTGGCTTCCAACAAAGATTAAAAATACATTAAAAACGTCCCTAAACAGGGCTGCCTTCAGATGTCTTCTAAATGTCTAAATGTCAGATAGTTGTTTATCTCTTTGACATCTGATGGGAGGGCATTCTACAGGGAGGGTGCCACTACCAAGAAGGCCCTCTGCCTGGTTCCCTATAGCTTTGCTTCTCACAGTGAGGGAACTGCCAGAAGGCCCTCGGAAATGGACCTCAGTGTCTAGGCAGAATGATGGTGGTGGAGACGCTCCTTCAGGTATACTAGGCCGAGGCATAATATAGACATTTTTGCAAAGTAATTTCTGTCAAAAATTACAAACCCCTATACAGCCTGTATATTTCTGTTACAAATATAAACAATCCAAAGCACACACTATGTCCTCTGACTCACTGGAATAAGTCTGCATAGGGCTGCTTTTTTTTCTTTTATTGAATAAAAGTAAAATTTTCATGCAAGAAATCTCTCCTCAGAGGGTTGGTATGGTTGGAGAATGAGCAACGGGCAAGGACAAAATTGTGCAGAGGGTTGGGCTTTGAACAAAAGACTCACCCTCATTGAGAACTGTGACACTTCCCCAAATATCTGTATTGAAGTCCTACCTGATTAAACCAGCTGTGCCACACTATGGCTTCCTCATTGATGCTCATGAGTTCGTCAGGAGGAGCTCGGGGATCCATCCTTCCAACTTTCACTCTCTTGAAAGATTGGTTTGGATATGTGACCAAATTGATAATGTCATACTTTTGAATGAGCTCCCCATTCTGGTCAAAGGAAATCTTCTCCCCAACACTGTTGTTAAATGACATAGCTTTCAAAAAATGGTAGAGCTGGAACAAAAACAGAAAAAGGAGCTATTTAAGAGAATGGTTCAGCCAACCCAAAAGAAACCCCCAAAACCTTTCAATAAAGGCCACTGTGGTGGATAATGCGCTCTTCATGGAGATAATGTTACTAAAGGTAGATTCATGTCCGACTTTTATTATTTATGGTCAAAAGCTTTTGAAAAAATTCAAACAGGCTTAGAAGTATAAACCAATTACAATTGCAAAAACAAAGACTAGATTTATTATTATTATTATTATTATTATTAATCAATTATCAAGGAAGCTAAGTAGTAGTAGTAGTAGTAGTAGTAAATTTTATTTATATGCTGCCCTCCCCAGCCAGAACCGGGCTCAAGACGGCTCAAGACGGCTAAAATCAGGATATATGATACATTAAAACAAAAGAACAAACAATCAGTTGAAATACAGATTGAAATCAGAATAAAATCAGATGGCAACCCACAAATTATAACTATAGGCGTTGGAAACATTAAGTGCTCACCAGGCCCAGCTGTTTGTGTTGGTCTTATATGACCCGGTGAGAAGAGTTAGAGACGTCACTTTCATACAGGGTCTTGTAAAAAAGAGGGGGGAGGGTCAGAATGGGCCCCGACCAAAGGCATGGCGGAACAGCTCTGTCTTGCAGGCCCTGCGGAAAGATGTCAAGTCCTACATGGACCTGGTCCCTTGTGACAGAGCATTCCACCAGACTGGAGCCAGGGCCAAAAAGGTAGAGGCCACTCTAACCACCTTGAGACCCAGAACCTCCAACGTGTTATTGTTTTGCAGACCGTAAGGTTCTCCGTGGAGCGTACCAGGGGAGGCGGTCCCATAGGTACGAGGGTCCTAAGCTGTATAGGGCTTTGAAAGTTAAAACCAGCACCTTAAACCTGATTCTGTACTCCACCAGGAGCCAGTACAGCTGGTGTAGCACTGAACAAATGTGATCCCACGGCAAGGACCCCGTAAGGAGCCTCGCCGTGGCATTCTGCACCTGTTGGAGTTTCTGGGTAAGCTTCACGGGCAGCCCCGCATAGAGCGAAATATAATAATTGAGCCTGGAGGTGGCCATCTCATGGATCACAGTGGCAAGATTGGGGCGGGAAAGGTAAAGGACCAGCTGCTTAGCAAGACTGAGGTGGGAAAATGCCGCCTTTGCTGTAGCTGCAACCTGCGCCTCAATAGAGCGGGAGACATTGAAGGTTAGACCCAGACTTTTGACAGAAGGCGCTGGCACTAATTGCACCTGCTCAAGAGATGGGAGTTGCCTCCCCAACCCCGTGTCATCCTGACCCAGCCAAAGGACCTCTGCTTTGAAGGATTTAACTTCAACCAGCTCCTACGCAACCATCTAGCCACAGATTCCAAATATCTGGTCAGTGTGTCTGGGGCTGAGTCAGGATGGCCATCCATCAACAGAGAAAGTTGGCTGTCATCAGCGTATTGATGACAGCCAAGCCCGAAGTTCCGAACAGGTAAATTACCCAGCCTTGTACCTCTTAACTATAGGGAATTAAAGCAGCACCTCACAATGTGGGTGAGACCAACAATTCAGATGAAGCTGTTACTACTATAAAAGACATATTCTCCTTATATTTCTTGCTAATGCAACATTAGAGCTCTGCTTCAATCTGAAAACACACACCATGTACATCCCTCAAACATCTCACTCTTTCTCATGTGCCCTTTCACATTCCCCTCTCTTCATTTCTCTTTCACAAACCAGTATGCCTTCACATATACAGTTAAATGTCAATGGAATGAATAATAAAAGCAGAACAACCAGTCCCTGATTCACATTTGGATTCTGTCACCTGCCACGGCTGATGATTATGAAGGCTTCTTCTTTCTCTCTTCATCCCTGATTTGCTTCTGAATCTGGATGAAATCATGGCATGTAAGGCATGAGCCACAATATAGACACTATTGTAAAAGCTGTAGCTGTGACCTGTTACACTCCTTGGGAAGACATGCTCAGGGAGGCTCTCTAGTTTCTCCTCTCCAGTGCAGGGAGATGAATAAGCTCTCCCAGAGTAATTACCCAGTACAAAACGGTCCAGAACAATATCCGGGGATATACAGCAAAATTGATCTGTCCAGAAATCTTTAATAAAAGTATCTCCCTCAGCATTAGAAGGGTTTCTGTTCTGAATAAAGTGTTGGAATCCTTGTAGCTCATTAGACTGAAGTGCAAATGATAAAGCACCAGAGAAATCTTGTATATCCAAGATATGTCTGAAGAGGTAGGTTTTCAACTCCATCCCGATAGTCAGAATGAAGACTTTTCCTTTTGGATTTTGCATTTGGGGCTTGATTCTTTCGCATAGAAAATATCTGAAAGAGATCATATTTGTAGCCTCTCCATGGAAGACAAGGACATTGGATTTGCTGTTCATGATCTTATCAGACAAATACATTGCACTTCTGTAAAAATTTCCTATCTCAACATCATATTCCAAACTGGTGAATGAGTCAAGGAATGCAAAACAAATGCTATGATTGGAAAATTCTGGAATCATCTTCTGTATGAACCATTGTAAAGTCATTCCATCTGCAACAAACAATCCAATCCATCTCCAATGGAAATAGTCAAGTAATTTGAGAATCCCCCTGAACTGATCAAGTCTCTTTAGGAACATTTTGTAGAAGGAAGGGACTTCAGGGTTCTCCAGTATGATTGAAGCAGAATCATATATGAGCTAAACATATATTGCAGATGTGGAAAGATTTTTTATTTAGTTTACACTGGTGGTGCTTTGGCGCTGTATACCAGAAGGAGCATCTCCACCCCCATTGTCTGGATACTGCGATCCAGCTCCAAGGGCCTTCTAGTGGCTCCCTCATTGTGAACCAGGGAGGGCCTCCTTGGTAGTGGCTCCACCCTGTGTAACACTCTCCTGTCAATTATCTGACTTTTAGAATACATCTGAAGGTAGCCCTCTATAAGGAATGCTTCTATGCGTGGCATTTTACTGTGGTTTTATGATGTGCTGGAAGCTGCACAGAGTAGCTGGGCCAAACCAGTCAGATGGCCAGCATAAAAATTATTATAAATATTATTATTCATGAGGTGGGCCAGAATACATGAAGAAAAACAGGCACTGGGAAGGAAAGTCTTGTGAAAACTCTAAGACCTATCCTGATTGCTGGGTGTATCTTTCAGGAGAAGGTAGGAGCACACTGTGCCCACTCTCCTTCCTTCCTGCACTAGGAAGGATTTGCCTCTCTGTGTAGCAGTGTTTCTGTGCTTGCACCAATCCCGTCTTCTGCTTGGGATACTGGCAAAAGGACACCCCACAGAATTAGCCCTCCTTTTGATCAACAGGGGGAGGAATGAGAAAGTCACCTTCCTCTTCCCCCCTCCTAGCACTATATTTAATAAAGGTTGAAAAAACACCCTGATAAAACAGTCCTATTATTTTGAATGAATGTGGTTGATAAATTGAGTCAGGGCATTTGAATACTTTAATCAGCTTCCCCTTGCATAATAGAGTCTATCTTTTTGTAATTCTGTGTTTTTTAGCCATTATGCCTATTCTATTAAAAGCTCTAGCTGCTACCTTCCATGGGTTCAAATTCCTGATTTGGTTTATTTTATTTCTGCTTTGTTGATCAGTCATCTATAATTGTATATGGATTACTCATCATGTCATCACACCTTGTTTGATAACTCTGTATTCTATACATTTTTGCATAATGTTCCTTTTTTCATTTGAAATTTAATAAAAATATATTTTCAAAAAACTAATTTGGGATGAATCCAAAACCACTTCTGAAGTGGAAGGCAGTATTTAAATTGTATATATTTCTTCTGTTTCCTTACACACATGCACTCTTACCTGAGGAATCTTGTAGATACCAAATACTTGTGGTATGGGAAAGTAGGAATTAGTAACATCCTCAGTGATAGTCAATAAATCTTCATGGATACCACACATAAAGTTGGGGAGGAGTCTGTCCTTTGGTGAAATAAATTGCATTGCAGCAGGAGTGGTCCACCTAGCTTGTAAAGTGTTATCATAAATGTTGAATCCCAGTGAAATATTGGGTAAAATCTGGGGATTTTTGTTAACCTCCTTTACCGCAAAAGCCAAAGCCAGAAGATGCTGATAGTTCTCTGTCACTCCACTACAAAGAGATTTGCAAATTGTGTCACAAGTATATCCTGCTCTGTCTGAAGCTGTTATTTTCTAAAGTGGCAACCCTATAGCAATATCCCCTTGCATGAGCATCTTAGAATGCAGCAGGTCTCTGAGCTAGAGGGCTGCTTCCTGTCTCAGCTGGCCCATCCTAGTCGAGGCTTGGCTGAGGTGGCTGTGTTGAAGCTGGCTAAGCTGACGGTCACTGAGCTGATGCTGGGAGAAATAGTCGTTCCAGAATAATGGGAGCGCAGGACTAAAGTGGGGTTGAGTTAGGATATTACCTGGCAAGCCAACATACAAAAATATGTTAAAATGTTAGGTTCTTACTGCTAGGTTCTTACTGCTAGGTCGTACTGCACATGGAGCTGGAGGATGTGTCACAGCTATGAAGTAGAATGGAAGTTGAGAGGTAGAGGGCGCCCATGAAATCTGAGACCCCCCAAATCCACCACAGGCCAGGTTTAGGTAGAGGAGCAGCAGCATCTCTGCTGCTGAATGTGGCTTGGATGTGGTGGATTTTTACCTCAGCTTCATTCACACTGACCTGCTCTCATCCAGTTTATTGTGCATAGGAGTGTTCCCCATTTTTTTTTAGTTATTGTTCTTCATTACTATATATTATATACTCTGGAACACAAGTGAGGCAAAGCTACCATATCAACTTCACCACCATCATTTTATTTGTATGCCTTTCTATAGTTACAATCATCTTCAAGGCAGTTTACAACATGGAATCCTAGAAGATTAGGAAGGAACCATAATCTACTCCACAGGCATCTCTAGGTGGGCTCAAACCACCAGCATTCTGGTTAACAGCAAGGAAACTCTAACCCAGACAAAGCATTGTTCCAAAACAAATGTATTGATATGCATTGACTGAAGTTTGTAAAGTTAAGGTTAAAAGATGAAAAGGGATTAATGGGGAATATGGAAATAACTTTTTGAACACAATATAAAGGGAATGAAAAACAATGGAAGCTGAGCACGGGTGGAGGGAATTCATAAATCAGAATAAGATCTGATTCATAATTTGATCTAAAAATGAAAATAAAAAAGAATAAATAACAACAATGAAACACCCCAACAAAGCATGCTGAACAATACCCCAGCCCAAGAGTCTGTTCAGCAGCTTTTGTAGCTGAGGTCAGTCAGTCACTCTGCCAGGGCACTGCCCTCCCAGACCAGAGGAAAATTGCCTGCATGGAAAGGAGCAGATCATCCATCCCTCACAAGCAAGATGGTCTCCAGGCAATGATATGTTTAATTCCTATTCTGAATAACTACAAACATACTCAATGAAATATATTAATGTTTTGAGAGCTGTGGAGAGGGATACTCCTCACTCTATACACTGTCCTGAAGCTGAGCTCTTTATATTCTTTATTTGGTGGGGATAGTAGCTTGGTTTAAGAAGCAGAATTCGATATCATAACTTAACTGGTTACCATCACTCTTCAACAGCATGAGAATCCTGCTTTGGAAGTCAACATGGGGATGGAGAGAGATACAAATGGAAAGAGGATGGAAATGCACATGTCAAGAAAACAATGCTATAAAAGTCAGGTGACATTCCAAAGCCCCAGTACATATTCAGTGGATATTTGTATGCGGGGAGGTCGGATACAAAATGCCTATAATTAATTATTTGATTTTCCTATGGCACAAAAGACCATGTCATTGTCTGGAGGCTGAAAACTTAAGGTTTCTGTGGACTTTCCACTACCTCTCCCTAGTCTAGACAGTTCAAATTTTCTGTTTTAGAATCAGGGCTGCAAAGAACCAAAGTTCAGTCTCTTTATTTTCTGCTGCAGAATGTAACATAACAGAGAAAAGTAGGAAGGAGAAATGATTCCTTATACAAACCCTTTAGGTACTTGTTCCCAATCAGGATGTCTGTTTAAAGTAATTGGAGACGGAGAAACACCACTCTGAAAAACGATGGCTCCATAGGTGAAATCTCCAGGTTGATAATACCTGGGATGAATCGGTCTGGATCGCCACTTTCTACACTGAACATCTTGAGCCTTGCATGCTATGTGAGGCAGCAGCGACAACAACAACAAAATTACTAATATCATCATTCTCAAAGCAAATCTAAATTCAGTTGATCTGTTTCTATCTTCGAAATGACTAATTTCACTATTCTGTGTACAAATCTAACCTTAGCACACACATCCCTCTATTTGTATCTCCTGCTTTGGGCTTAGAATCTGATAGCAAGAGCTTGACTTCAATGACGAATTTGCAGATCTACCCAAGTCCAACAACCATTGACAGAAATCAATCTAACATAGACATCTTGTTCTCTACTCCCTAGTCCTGGTATTGAATAAGAGGTATATTTATGGCATCCTTCACAATGTACGTGATTTATTTTCTTATTGCCCACGGGAATTCCTGGGAGAATTTTTGCATTACATTCCTCTGGCTAATTGCAGGTACTCTATTGTGTATCCTCTGAGCAATTCTTGAAGAACACGTACTTGTTATATCTTAAGAGAAATAATACCTGCATGTGATTTGGATAATTATGACAAAAAGCAAGAACAACAATTAAGAGGCTTGTCTGAAGCCTGGCAGAAAATGGGATTAATTTGTCATAGGGTTTGCATTGTCTGATAAAATAATCTGATTTCCCCCACTTCTGCCATTCTAGGAAAGAAAACACATTTTTGGTACAAGCACCTTTCAGTGTGTGTCCCCTAAGTTTAAAGATAATAGGATCCAACTCTGAAATGGGACTTCTAGGATCAAGCAAAAGCCCCCCATTATCAATTATAAAATATACCCCCCATTATCAATTATAAAAGTCAATGAGTAGGCTTTGGAAATATTCCTATGGATCATTGTCTTGATGCATCTTCCGTGTCCGCTTCAGATATCTTTGCGTATCTCTGATTCATCTTTATGTTAAACTGGTTTTTTAAAAAAAAATACCCATGAGGAGAGGGGTATTAAGAAATAGACAAATGTTTGGCACAAGGGAAAATACAAGGGCATTATATGGAAAGGAGATGATGGCAAAGGGGGAACAGCTCAACTCCTACTTGTGCTCCATCACATTAAATAGTCGACTTTTGGGATGCAAAAATAAAATAAAATCTGATCAACTTTTAAATATTTTGGAGTAGGTGTGCTAAGCAGTTTTCTAGAACAATGGTAAATAATTGAGAATTCACATCAATAAAAGAGAATGCCCTTTGTGATTCAAGAAGTTCAGTATCAATTTTGGGGTTAGTAATAAAACAAGTTTGGATAATGTGATGGGATGAAGAGCTGCTTGTGCGTAAACTGTAAGTCCCTCAGAGTTTGAACAGGTTCTCAAACCTCTGCCTGTGACGGAGCCCCTCCAGCATGGCTGCGTCAATCGCTAGCAGAATCCGAAAGTGGTTGCTTTCGGAAACGTTTCCAACATAAAAGCTCCTTAACGGAAACACGTCTTCTGGACTCTCTGCGTGACAGTTTCCGGCGAGGAACGGGTGTCCCTATAGGAGGTCCTGAGACCTCCCCACTGTTTTCGCTGGAAGCGTCTCTGAGCCATTCCTCCGACTCTCCTTCCCTTGACGTTCCTATTCGCCCCCTACTGGTTCCCTCTTCAGGTGTAACGTCTCTCTCTTCCTCAGAGAGCCTTTGCACCTCCTGTCCTGCCGATGGCAGTTCCCTGACAGATAATTTCCAAGAGTCAGGAATAAGCCCATCTTGTTGAAAATCCATGTCTAATGTAGTCAAAACTAGTATAAGGAGGGCCTGATTGTAGGCGCTATACCATCTCCTCCCCCGATAAAACCATCCATATTTGGAGTCTTTCTTACCTTTCAGGCTTTATCAACTTGTTTTACTTTTTCAAGGGAATTGGGTCAGCTTTATGTTTGGTAACTATTTTTTTATATTTCCCATTCTCTTATTACATTTTTTTTTTTCAAGTGTAAAGATAATTGTTACTATAAATACAGGCAATCCCCAATTTGCTATTGGGTTGTTTTCCGGGTAACTGAGTGCTGATTCCAGGTCGCTGTGATGCGTTTGTGCCCATGCTTTCAATATGCGTTAATTGTTCATTGCCTGTAATATCTGCTTGCCTAGGGATTAGTGTGGGGGGCTTTTCTGCATGGCATGGTTGCTTGGGGTCTGGGCAGGCTGCCATTTTCAGTGTGGTCTGTAGAAGAGACGGTCAGCTGGATCCACCTACCTCTGCCAAATCAGAGAATGAGGTGCCCACTGGGCAAATCAGGGCCAGGGACCTGAGGGCAGTCTGCCTTCTTGGCTGATATTCATGGGATTTCCCACCCAGTTTGTGAAGGGCCTGCTTAGTGGAGAGCAGTTGCATTGTGTATGGACCTTGCTATGCTTCACTGGGTTGTCGTTGTTGGGGCCAGGGAGCAATTTTCTCCTGCTAGCAAATTGGCTGGCTTGCACGTTTTCACCTACCTCATAGCAACCGTCACAACCTGAAGAGATTTATTTAATATTTTAAAATATATTTTTATTAAAGATTTCCTAGTTTACAGAAATACATGTGTTGTCTCTTTTTCCAAGTTTTGTTTCTACAGATCATTTTCATTTGTTGTGAGACAACATACAGTGTTAGGTTAGGAAGAAAAGAGGGGGAAGGACATGGAGGGGAAAATGGTAAGTGGGGGGTGGGATTGGCTAGTTATGCTTCTCTTCATCTACTTAGTGTATGTATGGGGTTATGTTGATGACCAAAGGGATTAAACTATCATCTGTAGTGTCCTTTCTGAAGTAGGTAGCCTCCTGTAGTTCCCTGACAAATTAAATCCTATAACGTCTTAGTGGCAAACCCACAAACAGCTGCAACATGTAACTGCCAAAGGCCCAACAAACCACACAGCCAAATTAACTGCAAAACTTTTTTATGGTAAATCTGCTTCCTGTTAACGGTGTTTCAGCCTAGCCATGGCCACATCCACAATCTGATGCCTGGTGGGGAGGATGACAGCCTGCCTGGGGATTGGCCAATAGTAGGAAGGCTTAGGTGCAGGAATTTCACAGGGGGTGGGCCCAACCAGACAATAGGCGTCACTTGGGTCTGCGACCAGGGAGTTAAATAGAGGCCTGCACAGGCCTCCATACCACTTTGACATCACACAACTAAGCAGACAAATGGATGGGGAAGTGAACTACTCTCACAACTCCGTTACCAAATGAGAACCCAAAAAGAATCCATGCTGCCATATTACTCTCAAAGAACCATAAGGACGGGATTCAAAAATAAATTAATTCAAAGAGGATATGTGACCACCATTTACCTATGCACTCACATTTACCTGAGAGAGTCACTCAAGGATGCTATCTGTAAGGAATTACAGATTTTTCAAAATTCATGAATGCTTATCCTTCACTTTTTCCCCAAAGCCCTTTGAAGTCAGTATGGCATTGTTATGACAGTATTGTACTCAAATGAAGGAGACCCACCTTAAAATAAAATTAAGCTCATTTGCTATAATTCAACATAACATATCTAACAGTGTTGCTGTGATGGTAGAGAGACAAATCAATGAATTCCTCCATGCTCTGTCTAGATGAATGATATGGATAGAAAGTGAATAACCGGGGGGGCGGGCAGAGAGAACATTCACAATGATGTCCTTTTAAGATGTTCTTTATAAAATAAAATCCACATCCTAATTTATACTTACATCAGAAAAGCTTTGAATGAGCTATACATAACAAGTACAACAACAACAAAAACAACAAAAATAAGCAGAAGCAGCTTTTGAGAATTACAATGTTCTTCAGTGTTTTCCTCTCCTAATTAACTGCTCCCTTTTGTTCAGCTCAGGCCTCAACAAGATAATGTAGCATTTCGGGAAGAAGATGCAAGTCAGCAACCCAGCACTGGAGGCCAAGATGGAGAAGATCTCCACAGCCACCATGTATTTCCCTTTGGTGCTCAAGTAAGTTGGAACAAAGGACAACCAAACACTGCAAAACACCAACATGCTGAAAGTGATGAACTTGGCTTCATTGAAACTGTCAGGCAAGTTCCGGGCAAAGAAAGCTACAATGAAGCTGGCCATGGCTAGCAAGCCCATGTAGCTCAGGACACAGTAAAACATGATTGGGGATGACTCATTACATTGCAGTACAATCTCCTCAGTCATTGACTGGGCGTCAGTATCTGGGAACGGAGGAGAGGTGGAAAGCCACACCAGGCAGATGCTTGCTTGGAGAATGGAGCAAGAAAGGACAATAGAGCTGGCCAGGCTTTTCCCCACCCACTTCTTCATCCTGGATCCAGGCTGTGTGGCCATGAAAACAAGAACCACAGTGATGGTTTTGGCCAGCACAGAAGACACAGCCATTGTGAACACAAGGCCAAAGGCAGTTTGGCGCAGAAAACATGTCACCTTGTCAGGTCTGCCGATAAATAGGAGTGCAGAAAGGAAGCAGAGCAGGAGGGAGATGAGGAGAGTGTAGGTCAGGTCCCTGTTGTTGGCTTTAACTATGGGAGTATCATGGTGCTTCAAAAATATTCTTAGCATCAAAACTGTGATAATGGAAAATGAGACAGCAGAAATGGTTAAACTGATACCCAAAGGTTCTTCATAAGATAAGTAGGTTATAGTCTTGGGAATACATGCATTCTGGCCCTTGTTTGCATATTGATCATCTGGACATTTGGAACACACAGGCATATCTGAAATAGAAAACACAAAAAATACCAGATTAGAATTATTTTTAACCCTTTGCTTCTGACGTGACAGGAATACAGTCATGAATAAGTAACACAAACTAGCTATACTGTTACTATCAGTCAGCCACACTGCCGATGCCACTGTGGTCTAAACCAGCGAGCCACTTGTTCTGCAGTTTTAATCTGCAGAACCGGGTGAGCTCCCATTGCTAACTCCTGCCAACCTAGCAGTTCCAAACCATACCAGCGTGAGTAAAAAATAAAAGATAAAGCACCCACAGATGGTTAAGTCCAGCCAAAGGTGACTATCGGGTTGCAGTGCTCATCTCGCTTTCAGGCCAAGGAGGCAGTGTTTGTCTACAGAGAGCAATGGGAACTCACCCCATCGTGGGCATTTGAACCACCGACCTTCCAGTAGGCAAGCCCAAGAAGCTCAGTGGTTTAAACAACAGCGCTACACACATCCCATCAGATAAATGGGTAACACTGTAGCAGGAAGGTAAATGGTGTTTCTATGCTCTCTGGCCTCCATCACAGTGTCCCATTGCCCCAAAAGCAGTTTAGTCATTCTAGCCACATGATCCAGAAAACTGTCTGTGGACAAACACCAGTTTCCTCGTCCTGTAAGCAGAGATAAGCGCCACACCCTATAGTCGAATTTCAGTGCACTTAACTGTCCTGGAGTCCTACCTTTACCTTTTTAGTACAATATGTAATAACTGAAAAATGAAATATTCTCCTTACTTGTGTATTCACTCATGTATTCCATTCTATTTTAAGTGTGCTATTACATTCAATGGCTAAAATATCAAGGGCTCATTAAAACATAGGAAGAACAATGTGATTTGACTGAACATTAAACGGGATTGTATGTTCATATTTCTCCCCATAATGTATTGTATTATGTAGTTCTTGTATGGACATTAGCACATATTTCCAGGCTATCACATGGTTGCTGCAAATGTTATGGGTGCCTCAACATGGTTGGGTGAAAAATAAATTCAATTTTATTAGTAATACTGCTTTGTGTGAAGCAAAGCTGGATTGTTATTACTATTTTACAAAAACAAGCGAACTCTCATGCTTTTAGGAATCAGTGGGGGAAACAAACCAGGAACTGGAACTGTAGCCACTTAAACTGCAAAAACCTCACTGTAGATGTTAAGCTTGTACACACATTGAACTACGTTGAGGAAAGGAGGGGAAATTAAGGGTGAGACAAGGAACAGTTCAAAATGTGCTAAACACGCTGCAGACTGTCATTCAGTCTGGAAGTTGAAAATGTGGGAAGAAATACCAGTGAGTCTCATCTGGAAACTCTCTCTAACACTGGGGGATCAAGCATTAAGATGTTTAACTCCTAAATGAAGAAATTACATCTTTGCATACTGTCCAGATTTGCTCAATACGGCTTCTCCTCCACAAACAAGAACACAGGAACATAAGAAAAGCCTTTGGGATCAGGCCAGTTGCCCTTCTTGTCCATTGTCTGCTTCTCACAGTGACAAGCCTGATGCCTGTAGGAAACCCATAAGCAGGACCCAAAGAGAAGATTACTCTACCGCCCACTGTGGTTTCCAGCAAATGATATTAGGAAACATGCCTGCTGCTGACCATGGAGGCATATCCATCATGGCTAGTAGCCACTGATGGCCCTCTCCTTTAATTTGTCAAGGCTCTTAAAGCAATCCAAGTTGGAGGAAATGTCTGTCTCCTATGGCAGAAACTTCCATAATTTAGCTACGCACTGTGCACAGAACTGCCTTCTTTTATCTGTCCTGAATTTGCTAATATTCAGCTAATATTCAGCTTCATTGGATGTCCACAGGCTTTAGTTCACAAACTTTTATTGAAAGTTTGGTTTTTCCATAGGTCAGGGAAAGAATAGGTAGAATCGGATGACCTGGCTTCCTTTTTCTCCCGCTGAACTGAGAGGTCTGCTTCACCTTCCTTGACACTTTTTTAGTTGGCGCTGAGACACATCATAAGCCAGGGCTCCCTCTAGCTCAGAGTGGGCTGCTGTGCTAGATGGCTCTAGATGCAAAGGTTCACAGACACACAGATTCATAGACACTACCAAATCTCATTTAAAATATGGAAGACACCTAACATTGCAGAGCTGGACGCATAAACTGCCATTGTCCACATAGTACTCATTAACTGCATTTGCATAATGTGCCCATTATTCTTCCTTGTATTGAGCTGTGAAGTACAGACATTCTTCTGAAGCTGAAACTCTCACCTTCATGATCTGATATCCACCCTTTGGGGCATACAATGCAATCATAGCAGCAGAAGGACTCCCCCTCCTTGCTTTTCTTCCTATAACCGGTTGGGCACTTGGGATTACACAAAGCAACAGGCTGTGTCTATCAAGAAATGAAAGGGGGAGATGTTGATCTTCAGTACAGTCATCTTGGAATCTCATTGTACTTTCCGGCCATTTTCCTCATACACAGTCCTTTCTTTAGTCCTTTAGTCATATGCTCTTTCCTTCCCTTCCCTTCCCCTCACTTTAACTGCTGCTTATTGTCATGCGTCCAAGTTCCTGGCTTGATAACACAGTAAGCATTGTTAATTAAAAAGAAGGATGTATTGCAAAAAACAAACAGATAGCTCCAGACAGCTGTAACATCGCCTCCAGCATCAATAATCAGGATGACCCTTCTGAAGACTGTTTCCGGTTTCTACAGAAGATAAGAATTTATTGAACCTTGCATCTCTTGCTTTATTTCTCGTCTAACAGCCCTCCCCTTAGTCGATTCTTAGAATGGATGGAATCAGCTCCAACCTCCCAGTCTAACATACTACTTCCGTCCCTTTTCTTGCCTGATTGCACTTCCTGAGAGTTTTGGTTGGGTACCAGCCCGCTCTCTGTCATTCCCTTATCAACTGGCATTCCAAGGGAGTTGGCTCTCTCTGCTGCTCACCCTGCATGACGGTTAACCCTCTGTGTTCCTGGCTGCTTTCTTCAGTTCACTGCAAACCTTCACTGGGAGCTGGCTCATTCCTGACACTTATAATGCATAAACATCAATTTTCATAATTTGGTTTTTCCATATCCATACTGCACCTGTAACACCTTCATGTTGAGTGATTCTTTCAATGATTTCTCTCAGGCATGCCATCTATGGGGAGCCGGAGAGGTCAAGGACCCTTAAAAAAAAACAATCATGGCGTGGGCCCCCTCAATTTGCTGGTGCCATCAGGTTCTGCCGCAGCTGCAACAGGCTCTTTGGATCTCTGTTGGGCCCTCCTGTTGCTGCAATAGGCTCTGAATGGCCATTTAGAGGGTGTGACAGGCCGTGTCGGGTGTAACTGCAGCTGTGGCAAACCCATGCTGTGCATGTGATATCACTCTCGCTGACCCCCCTCCCCAATGTTGAGTGAAACCTGGTGTGCCTTATTTCACTCCATTTCTCTTTCTTTTCTGTGTAAAATTTAGTTATCCAGAATTGTATATGCATTTTTTTTTAAAAAAAAATCTCCATGAAAATTCACAAGCCTTCAAGTTTGAATTTCTCCTCATTTAGCGGTGCTTGTATGCAATCAGCAGTCAGGAGTGCTCACTGTCCTAACAAGTACAGATTGCACTTGGCTAAGCTGACACTTACAATGCCCAAATACCCCTTGCTGAGGGGTCAGTTGCAGCAACAGGGGACCTCACCCCATTCACCAGCTTCTGTAACTTTCATTGATGGGCTGCATGCACACAGCTGGAGACAACACTTGCATGGTAACTCTTTATGCTTTTCCTCCTTCAATTCTCTCCTAGTTCTGACAGACAGTGATACAGGGGAGGGGAGGGAAGCACCTGGCTCTTTACTTCTCTGGCCTGATTCTTCCTCCACTTCCTCCAGTCCTTCACCATCCAGCTCTGCAGCATTTATGCCTCTTGCCTCTTGGCTGCCCTTCCTTCCCTATCAGACCCCAGCCCCACTTCCTCCACTGCACATTCATCAGTGTCGTGAAACTCCCTAACACCACCACCAACAACAACATTTATTATTTGTATCCCGCCCATTTGGCTGGCTTCCAACAAAGATTAAAAATACATTAAAATCTCACTCATTAAAAACTTTCCTAAACAGGGCTGCCTTCAGATGTCTTCTAAATGTCAGAGGGTTGGGCTTTGAACAAAAGACTCACCCTCATTGAGAACTGGGACACTTCCCCAAATATCTGTATTGAAGTCCTACCTGATTAAACCAGCTGTGCCACACTATGGCTTCCTCATTGATGCTAATGAGTTCGTCAGGAGGAGCTCGGGGATCCATCCTTCCAACTTTCACTCTCTTGAAAGATTGGTTTGGATATGTGACCAAATTGATAATGTCATACTTTTGAATGAGCTCCCCATTCTGGTCAAAGGAAACCTTCTCCCCAACACTGTTGTTAAATGACACAGCTTTCAAAAAATGGTAGAGCTGGAACAAAAACAGAAAAAGGAGCTATTTAAGAGAATGGTTCAGCCAACCCAAAAGAAACCCCCAAAACCTTTCAATAAAGGCCACTGTGGTGGATAATGCCCTCTTCATGGAGATAATGTTACTAAAGGTAGATTCATGTCAGACTTTTATTATTTATGGTCAAAAGCTTTTGAAAAAATTCAAACAGGCTTAGAAGTATAAACCAATTACAATGACAAAGACAAAGGCTAGAATTATTATTATTATTATTATTATTATTATTATTATTATTATTATTATTATTAATTTATATCCAGCCTTTTCCCATGAGTGGACTCAAGGAAACTATGTAGTAGTAGTAAATTTTATTTATATGCTGCCCTCCCCAGCCAGAACCTGGCTCAAGACGGCTAAAATCAGGATATATGATACATTAAAACAAAAGAACAAACAATCAATTGAAATACAGATTAAAATCAGAATAAAATCAGATGGCAACCCACAAATTATAACTATAGGCGTAGGAAACATTAAGTGCTCACCAGGCCCAGCTATTTGTGTTGGTCTTATATGACCCGGTGAGAAGAGTTAGAGAAGCCACTTTCATAAAGGGTCTTGTAATAAAGAGAATGGGCCTGGTGGAACAGCTCTGTCTTGCAGGCCCTGCGGAAAGATGTCAAGTCCTACAGGGCCATGGTCTCTTGTGACAGAGTATTCCACCAGGCTGGGGCCAGGGCCAAAAAGGTAGAGGCCAGTCTAACCTCCTTGAGACACAGGACCTCCAAGGTGTTATTGTTTTGCAGACTGTAAGGTTCTTTGTGAAGCATATCAGGGGAGGCGGTCCCGTAGGGACGAGGGTCCTAGGCTGTATAGGGACCAGCTGCTTAGCAAGACTGAGGTGGGAAAATGCCGCCTTTGCTGTAGCTGCAAACTGCGCCTCAATAGAGAGGGAGATGTTGAAGGTTACACCCAGACTCTTGACAGAAGGCGTTGGCACTAATTGCGCCTGTGCAAGAGATGGGAGTTGGGCCCCCATCCCCGTGTCATCCTGACCCAGCCAGAGGACCTCTGTCTTCGAAGGATTTAACTTCAACCAGCTCCCACGCAACCATCTAGCCACAGATTCCAAATATCTGGTCAGTGAGTCTGGGGCTGAGTCAGGATGGCCATCCATTAACAGATAAAGTTGGCTGTCATCAGCATATTGCTGACAGCCCAGCCCGAAGCTCTGAACAAGCTGTGCAAGAAAGCGCATGTATACAATAATATGTATACAATACAACACTATGTATACTATGTATACAAATAAGACCTAAGGAGAAGAATATGAAGCAATGGGTAAAAAAGGAATAAAGTAAATAATCAAATCAGGACATCATAGCAGTGTACAGCTAGATTTGAAACAGTGGTAGAGCAGGGAGAGGAATATATATATTTTTTAAAATAACAACAGAAAATTAATAAAAACTGAAGGAAGGAACAGAAATAAAAATAAAAATAAACCGCCGTTAATACTCTCATAGATAGGTCGCACCCTATATATATATCACATACACCCTTTTATTTCTTCCATCTCTCCATTTCTTTTTCACACAGCCCACATACAGACATTTCTCTCTCCCTCTCTGGCCAAATATATGTTGTTCGCAAAGACAACACTTGAGCTCACACAAAAATATTAAGAAAAATTGCCCAGCCTTGTACTTCTTAACTATAGGGAATGAAGGCAACGCAGAAGTGGACAATTGTACAGGATCAATCTAAAAAGTGTCTCCAGCAGATATATCATTCTTCCTGCTAACTTGACCTGGAGATGTAATATTGCTGTTCTTGGACTTGGAGAACTACAGTGCCAAAGTTTTGGTCAGACCAGGGCTCCCCCTCTCCATCATAGTACAAAGCTAAGAGACACAGCTGCGCCTCCTTAATTAAAGCAGCACCTCAAAATGTGGGTGAGACCAACAATTCAGATGAAGCTGTTGCTACTATAAAAGACGTATTCTCCTTATATTTCTTGCTAATGCAATATTAGAGCTCTGTTTGAGTCTGAAAACACACACCATGTACATCCCTCAAATATCCCACTCTTTCTCATGCGCCCTTTCACATTCCCCTCTCTTCATTTCTCTTTCACAAACCAATATGCCTTCACATATACAGTTAAATGTCAATGGAATTAATAATAAAACCAGAACAACCAGTCCCTGATTCATGTTTGGATTCTGTTACCTGCCACGGCTGATGATTATGAAGCTTCCTTCTTTCTTTCTTCATCCCTGCTTTGCTTCCGAATCTGGATGAAATCATGGCATGTAAGGCATGAGCCACAATATAGACACTATTGTAAAAGCTGTAGCTGTGGCCTGTTACACTCCTTGGGAAGACATGCTCAGGAAGGTTCTCTAGTTTCTCCTCTCCAGTGCAGGGAGAAGAATAAGCTCTCCCAGTGTAATTACCCAATACAAAACGGTCCAGAACAATATCCTGAGATATACAGCGAAATTGATCTGTCCAGAAATCTTTAATAAAACTATCTTCCAAAGCATTAGAAGGGTTTCTGTTCTGAATAAAGTGTTGGAATCCTTGTAGCTCATTAGACTGAAGTGCAAATGATAAAGCACCAGAGACATCTTCTATATCAAAGATACGTTTGAAGAGGTAGGTTTTTAACTCCATCCCGATAGTCAGAATGAGGACTTTTCCTTTTGGATTTTGCATTTGGGGCTTGATTCTTTTTCGTAGAAAATATCTCAAACAGATCATATTTGTAACCTCTCCATGGAAGACCAGGACATTGGCTTTGCTGTTCATGATCTTTTCAGACAAATACATCGCACTTCTGTAAAAATTTCCTTTCTCAACATCATATTCCAAACTGGTGAATGAATCAAGGAATGCAAAACAAATGCTATGACTGGAGAATTCTGGAACCATCTTCTGTATGAACCATTGTAAAGTCATTCCATCTGCAACAAACAATCCAATCCATCTCCAATGGAAATAGTCAAGTAATTTGAGAATCCCCCTGAACTGATCAAGTCTCTTTGGAAACATTTTGTAGAAGGAAGGGACTTCAGGGTTCTCCAGTATGATTGAAGCAGAATCATATATGAGCTAAACATTTATTGCAGTTGTGGAAACATTTTTTATTTAGTTTACATTGGTGGTGCTTCAGCACTGTATACCAGAAGGAGCATCTCCACCCCCATTGTCCGGATACTGTGATCCAGCTCCAAGGGCCTTCTAGTGGCTCCCTCATTGTGAACCAGGGAGGGCCTTCTTGGTAGTGGCTCCGCCCTGTGTAACACTCTTCTGTCAATTATCTGACTTTTAGAATACATCTGAAGGTAGCCAACTATAAGGAATGCTTCTATGTCTGGCATTTTACTGTGGTTTTATAATTTGCTGGAAGCTGCACAGAGTAGCTGGGCCAAACCAGTCAGATGGCCAGCATAAAAATTATTATAATTATTATTATTCATGCGGTGGGGCAGAATACATGAAGAAAAACAGGCACTGGGAAGGAAAGTCTTGTGAAAACTCTAAGACCTATCCTGATTGCTGGGTGTGTCTTTCAGGAGAAGGTAGGAGCACACTGTGCCCACTCTTCTTCCTTCCTGCACGAGGAAGGATTTGCCTCTCTGTGTAGCAGTGCTTCTGTGCTTGCACCAATCCCGTTTTCTGCTTGGGATACTGGCAAAGGACACCCCATAGAAGTAGCCCTCCTTTTGATCAACAGGGGGAGGAATGAGAAAGTCACCTTCCTCTTCCCCCCTCCTAGCGGTATGATTAATAAGGGTTGAAAAAACACCCTGATAAAACATCGGTCATATTATTTTGAATGAATGTGGTTGATAAATTGAGTCAGGGCATTTGAATACTTTAATCAGCTTCCCCTTGCATAATAGAGTCTATCTTTTTGTAATTCTGTGTTTTTTAGCCATTATGCCTATTCTATTAAAAGCTCTAGCTGCTCCCTTCCATGGGTTCAAATTCCTGATTTGGTTTATTTTATTTCTGCTTTGTTGATCAGTCATCTATAATTGTATATGGATTACTCATCATGTCATCACACCTTGTTTGATAACTCTGTATTCTATACATTTTTGCATAATGTCCCTTTTTTCAATTGAAATTTAATAAAAATATATTTTCAAAAAACTAATTTGGGATGGATCCAAAACCACTTCTGAAGTGGAAGGCAGTATTTAAATTGTATATATATTTCTTCTGTTTCCTTGCACACATGCACTCTTACCTGAGGAATTTTGTAGATACCAAATACTTGTGGTATGGGAAAGTAGAAATTAGTAACATCCGCAGTGATTGTTAATAAATCTTCATGGATACCACACATAAAGTTGGGGAGGAGTCTGTCCTTTGGTGAAATAAATTGCATTGCAGCAGGAGTGGTCCACCTAGCTTCCAAAGAGTTATCATAAATGTTGAATCCCAGTGAAATATTGGATAAAATCTGGGGATTTTCATTAACCTCCTTTACAGCAAAAGCCAAAGCCAGAAGATGCTGATAGTTCTCCGTCACTCCACTAAAAAGATAGTTGCATATTATACTAGAAGAAAATAACAAGTGCAGACAACTGCTGGAAATGTGTGAGTTAAAATGCGAACTTAGTACATATGTTGATTAACTGCAAGATAATAAGCTCATTTTGTTGCAAGATAAGGATATATATAGCAAGAGTAATAATTTATTTTAGGGGAACTTAATTTAATTCTAAGTTATATTCCAGAAATGTGGGCGATTTCAAGGGGTCAAAAATAATGGATGTACCATGCTATATTAGAAGCAAAAAAACTTGTTTTGATGAATTGGAAGAGCTGCAAAAAGATTCAGTTGAGCACATGGATTGATAATATGGACAGATTTGCTACATATGAATGAATTTCATGTCGATGCAATATAAGAATGGATAAATATGAAGAAATCTGGAATGAATATTTAAGTGGATAGTGGTGAGAAGTAGGGGGAGGAGAGAGAGGTAGGAAAATATTGTTAAAAAGGTGTAGTCATAAGTATATCAGTGTATTCAAATCTGAATTGTCAAAAGGTGTTATTATTGTTATTATTATTATAGGCACGAGACATGACAATATTTATATACATGAGAAATCACAAACATGAGAGAAGTCATAATGAACAAATAAAACACATCAAAAATAAAACGGTGAAACTGAAATAATTTCCACAAAAATCAGAATAAGATCTGATTCATAATCAGTTCTAAAAATGAAAATAAAAAAGAATAAATAACAACAATGAAACACCCCAACAAAAGATGTGAAACAAGACCCCAGCCCAAGCGTCTGTTCAGCAGCTTTTGTAGCTGAGGTCAGTCTGTCACTCAGTCAGGGCACTGCCCTCCCAGGCCTGGTGGATAAAAGGCCTCCATGGAAGCGAGCAGATCATCCAGGACTCACAACCAAGATGGTCTCCTGGCAATGACAAATTTAATTCTTATATTAAATAACGACAAACAAACCCAATGAGATGTATTAATGTTTTGGGAGCAGAGAAGAGGGATGCTTCTCGCTGTATAAATGGTGCTGAGGCTGAGCTGTTTAGATTATTTATTTGGTGGGGGTAGCAGCTTGGTTTATGAAGCAGAATTCAATACCATAACTTAACTAGGTACTCCTCTCCATCACTCTTCAACAGCATAAGAGTCCAGCTTTGGAAGACAACATGGTGATGGAGAGAGATACTAATGGAAAGAGGATGGAAATGCACATGTCAAGAAAACAATGCTATAAAAGTCAGTTGACATTCTAAAGCCCCAGTACATATTCAGTGGCTATCTGTATATGGGGAGGTGGGATACAGAATTCCTATAATTGATTAACTGATTTTCCTTTTGCAAAAAAAATAAAATAAAAAATGTCATTGTCTGGAGGCTGAAAACTTAAGTTTCCTGCGGACCTTCCACCAGCTCTCCCTAGTCTAGGGTGTTTTTTGTTTCAGTTTTAGAATCAGGGTTGCAAAGAACCAAAGTTCAATCTGTTTATTTTCTGCTGTGGAAAGTAATATAGACAGAGACAAAGTATGAAGGAGAAATGATTCCTTATACAAACATTTTAGGTACTTGTTCCCAATCAGGATGTCTGTTCAAGGTAATTGGAGACAGAGAAATGGAACTCTGATAAACAATGGCTCCATAGGTGAAATCGCCACGTTGATAAAACCTGGGATGAATCGGTCTGGAATGCCACTTTCTACACTGAACATCTAGAGTTTTGCATGTTATGTGAGGCAGCAGCAGCAACAACAAAATTACCAATATCACCATTTTCAATGCAAATCTAACTTCAGTTGATCTAATTATATGGTCAAAATTAATAATGTCATCATTCTGTGTACAAATTTAACTTCAGCACACAGATCCCTCTATTTGTATCTACCGCTGTATGTTTAGAATCTCCATGATAGCAGCAGCCTGACTTTAATGAATAATTTGCAAATCTACCCAAGCCCAACAACCAAAAAACATGAATTGATAGAAACCAGTCTAACATAGGTTTGTTCTCTATTCCCTAGTCCTTGGTAATTGCAGGTACTCTATTTTGTATCCTCTGAGCATTTCTTGAAAATTATGTACCTAATTGTTATATCTTAAGAGAAATAATACCTGCATGTGATTTGGATAATAAGGGCCAAAAGCAATAATTAAAGAGGCTTGTCTGGAGCCTGGCAGAAAATGGGTTTCATTCATCACAGGAATTCTCATGTGTGATAATATAATGCAATTTCTCCATTTCTGCCATTCTAGGAAAGTAAACATATTTTTAGCCCAAGCACCTTTTAGTGTGTGTCCCCTAAGTTTAAAATTAATAGGATCCAAATGTAAAATGGACTGCTATGATCAAGCAACAACTCCCAAATATGCACCCCATTATCAAATATGAAAGTCAATGAGCAGGCATTGGAAATATTCCTATAGACCATTGACTTGATTCATCTGCTGTGTCCTCTTCAGATATATTTGCAGATCTCGAATTGACCTTTACTCTAAACAATTTTTTTAAAATCTCCTTTAAGAGAGGGATGATAAGAAATTGACAAACGTTTGGCAAAAGGGGAAATACAAGGAGATTATGGCAAAGGGGAACAGCTCAACTCCTATGTACTCTCCATCTTTTCTGACTAACGTTTCAAAGCAAAAACGGTTGAAATGATGAAAGGAAAAGTTTTCGGTCCAATCTATGTTAAGAAGTGATATGGAAGCACACAGTCACTTAATGAAAGGCTAATTTTGAATAGATAAGTCCATTCCAATTTGCCAAATGCCTTTGTGGCATCAAGTGACACCAGTGCCAATTAAATACCCTTTGGTTTAGTGTGGTAAATCACATTAAATAGTCGACGTTTGGGATGCAAAAAATAAAAATAATAAAAATCTGATCAACTTTTAAATATTTTGGAGTCGGTGTGCTAAGCAGTTTTCTAGAGCAATGGTAAATAATTGAGGATTCACAACAATAAAAGAGAATGCCCTTTATGATTCAAGGAGTTCAGTATCAATTTTGGGTTTAGGTAATAAAACAAGTTTGGATAATTTCCAAGAGTCAGGAATAAGCCCATCTTGTTGAAAATCCATATCTAATGTACTCAAAACTAGTATAAGAAGGCCCTCATTGTATGTGCTATACCATCTCCACCCCCTGATAAAACCATCCATATTTGGAGTCTTTCTTACCTTTCAGGCTTTATGAACTTGTTTTACTTTGTCAAGGGAATTGGGTAGTTGCAAATATTCAATATGATTTTCTACTAGGTTTTTTCTAAACTTCTGCTTTTATCAAAAAATTAAAAGATTTTAAAAAATAATTATTTCATTTGCTTCTTAAATTTTCACACTTGCTGAGCTTATTGAAAATACTTTTTTCTCAATTTTCTTTCATGTAAATTATTTACTAACAATTAGAATGTTTCCAAATTCATAATATGCTCCATTGAAGTATTGTAATGCTCCACAATTTTTGGTTATTTTGGAGGTATTCAGGTCAGCTTTATGTTTGGTAACTATTTTTTATATCTCCCATTCTCTTGCATTTTTTTATTCCAGTTTAAAGATAATTGTTACTATAGATACAGGCAATCCCCAATTTGCTATTGGGTTGTTTTCCGGGTCATTGGGTGCTGATTCCAGGTCGCTGAGATGCGTTTGTGCCCATGCTTTGAATATGAGTAAATTGTTCATTGCCTGTAATATCTGCTTGCCTAGGGATTAGTGTGGGGGGCTTTTCTACATGGCATGGTTGCTTTGGGTCTGGCCAGGCTGCCATCCTCAATGTGGTTTGGAAGAGGACGGTCACCTGGACCCACCTACCTCTGCCAAATCAGAGAATGAGGTGCCCACTGAGCAAATCAGGGCCAGGGATCTGAGGGCAGTCTGCCTTCTTGGCTGACATTCATGGGATTTCCCACCCAGTTTGTGAAGGGCCTGCTTAGTGGAGAGCAGTTGCATTGTGTATGGACCTTGCTATGCTTGTCGTTTTGGGGCCAGGGAGCAATTTTCTCCTGCTAGCAAATTGGCTGGCTTGCACGTTTTCACCTACCTCATAGCAACCGTCACAACCTGAAGAGATTTATTTAATATTTTAAAATATATTTTTATTAAAGATTTCCTAGTTTACAGAAATACATGTGTTGTCTCTTTTTCCAAGTTTTGTTTCTACAGATCATTTTCATTTGTTGTGAGACAACATACAGTGTTAGGTTAGGAAGAAAAGAGGGGGAAGGACATGGAGGTGAAAATGGTAAGTGGGGGGTGGGATTGGCTAGTTATGCTTCTCTTCATCTACTTAGTGTATGTATGGGGTTATGTTGATGACCAAAGGGATTACACTATCATCTGTAGTGTCCTTTCTGAAGTAGGTAGCCTCCTGTAGTTCCCTGACAAATTAAATCCTATAACGTTATAGTGGCCAACCCACAAGCACCTGCAACATGTAACTGCCAAAGGCCCAACAAACTACACAGCCATATTAACTGCAAAACTTGGCCAATAGTAGGAAGGCTTAGGTGCAGGAATTTCACAGGGGATGGGCCCAACCAGACAATAGGCGTCACTTGGGTCTGCTACCAGGGAGTTAAATAGAGGCCTGCACAGGCCTCCATACCAGTTTGTCATCACACAACTAAGGGAACAGACAAATGGATGGGAAATTGACCTACTCTCGCGACTCCGTTACCAAATGAGAACCCAAAAAGAACCCAAGCTGCCATATTACTCTCAAAGAACCATAAGGACTGGATTCAAAAATAAATTAATTCAAAGAGGATATGTGACCACCGTTTACCTATGCACTCATATTTACCTGAGAGAGTCACTCAAGGATGCTGTACGTAAGGAATTACAGATTTTTCAAAATTCATGCATGCTTATCCTTCACTTTTTCCTCAAAGCCCTTTGAAGTCAGTATGACATTGTTATGACAGCATTGTACTCAAATGAAGGAGACCCACCTTAAAATAAAATTAAGCTCATTTGCTATAATTCAGCATAACATATCTAACAGTGTTGCTGAGATGGTAGAGAGACAAATCAAGGAATTCCTCCATGCTCTGTCTAGATGAATGATATGGATAGAAAGTGAATAATGGGGGGGGGGGGCGGAGAGAACATTCACAATGATGTCCTTTTAAGATGTTCTTTGTAAAATGAAATCCACATCCTAATCTATACTTACATCAGAAAAGCTTTGAATGAGCTATACATAACAAGTACAATAACAAAAAACAACAAAAATAAGCAGAAGCAGCTTTTGAGAATTACAATGTTCTTTAGTGTTTTCCTCCCCTAATTAACTGCTCCCTTTTATTCAGCTCAGGCCTCAACAAGATAATATAGCATTTCGGGAAGAAGATGCAAGTCAGCAACCCAGCACTGGAGGCCAAAATGGAGAAGATCTCCACAGCCACCATGTATTTCCCTTTGGTGCTCAAGTAAGTTGGAACAAAGGACAACCAAACACTGCAAAACACCAACATGCTGAAAGTGATGAACTTGGCTTCATTGAAACTGTCAGGCAAGTTCCGGGCAAAGAAAGCTACAATGAAGCTGGCCATGGCTAGCAAGCCCATGTAGCTCAGGACACAGTAAAACATGATTGGGGATGACTCATTACATTGCAGTACAATCTCCTCAGTCATTGACTGGGCGTCAGTATCTGGGAACGGAGGAGAGGTGGAAAGCCACACCAGGCAGATGCTTGCTTGGAGAATGGAGCAAGAAAGGACAATAGAGCTGGCCAGGCTTTTCCCCACCCACTTCTTCATCCTGGATCCAGGCTGTGTGGCCATGAAAACAAGAACCACAGTGATGGTTTTGGCCAGCACAGAAGACACAGCCATTGTGAACACAAGGCCAAAGGCAGTTTGGCGCAGAAAACATGTCACCTTGTCAGGTCTGCCGATAAATAGGAGTGCAGAAAGGAAGCAGAGCAGGAGGGAGATGAGGAGAGTGTAGGTCAGGTCCCTGTTGTTGGCTTTAACTATGGGAGTATCATGGTGCTTCAGAAATATTCTTAGCATCAAAACTGTGATAATGGAAAATGAGACAGCAGAAATGGTTAAACTGATACCCAAAGGTTCTTCATAAGATAAGAAGGTTATAGTCTTGGGAATACATGCATTCTGGCCCTTGTTTGCATATTGATCATCTGGACATTTGGAACACACAGGCATATCTGAAATAGAAAACACAAAAAATACCAGGTTGGATTTATTTTTAACCCTTTGCTTCTGATGTGACAGGAATACAGTCATGAATAAGTAACACAAACTTGCTATACTGTTACTCTCAGTCAGCTACAATGCCGGTGCCACTGTGGTCTAAACCAGTGAGCCACTTGTTCTGCAGTTTTAATCTGCAGAACCGGGTGAGCTCCCATTGCTAACTCCTGCCAACCTAGCAGTTCCAAACCATACCAGCGTGAGTATAAAATAAAAGATAAAGCACCCACAGATGGTTAAGTCCAGCCAAAGGTGACTATCGGGTTGCGGTGCTCATCTCGCTTTCAGGCCAAGGAGGCAGTGTTTGTCTACAGACAGCTTTCCAGGTCATGTGGCCAGCATCACTAAACCACTTCTGGTGCAATGGAACACCCTGACAGAAGCAACAGCGCACAGAAACACATTTTACCTTCCAACTGCAGCAGTACCTATTTTTCTATTTGTACTGCCGTGCTTTTGACCTGCTAGGTTGGCAGGAGCTGGGAGAGAGCAATGGGAACTCACCCCATCGTGGGCATTTGAACCACCGACCTTCCAGTAGGCAAGCCCAAGAGGCTCACTGGTTTAGACAACAGAGCTACGCACGTCCCATCAGATAAATGGGTAACACTGTAGCAGGAAGGTAAATGGTGTTTCTATGCTCTCTGGCCTCCATCACAGTGTCCCGTTGCACCAAAAGCAGTTTAGTCATTCTAGCCACATGACCCAGAAAACTGTCTGTGGACAAACACCAGTTTCCTCGTCCTGTAAGCAGAGATGAGCACTGCACCCTGTAGTCGAATTTGAGTGGACTTAAGTGTCCCTGAGTCCTTTACATTTACTTTTTTAGTACAATATGTAATAACTGAAAAATGAAATATTCTCCTTGCTTGTATATTCACTCATGTATTTCATTCTATTTTTATGGTGGGAAATGTGGTGTTACATTCAATGGCTAAAAAGGGGCTCATTAAAACATAGGAAGAACAATGTGATTTGACAGAACATTAAACTGGATTATATGTTCATATTTCTCCCCATAATGTATTGTATTATGTAGTTCTTGTATGGACATTAGCACATATTTCCAGGCTATCACATGGTTGCTGCAAATGTTATGGGTGCCTCAACGTGGTTGGGTGAAAAATAAATTCAATTTTATTAGTAATACTGCTTTGTGTGAAGCAAAGCTGGGTTGTTATTACTATTTTACAAAAACAAGCGAACTCTCATGCTTTTAGGAATCAGTGGGGGAAATAAACCAGGAACTGGAACTGTAGCCACTTAAACTGCAAAAACCTCACTGTAGATGTTAAGCTTGTACACACATGGAACTACGTTGAGGAAAGGAGGGGAAATTAAGGGTGAGACAAGGAACAGTTCAAAATGTGCTAAACACGCTGCAGACTGTCATTCAGTCTGGAAGTTGAAAATGTGGGAAGAAATACCAGTGAGTCTCATCTGGAAACTCTCTCTAACACTGGGGGATCAAGCATTAAGATATTTAACTCCTAAATGAAGAAATTACATCTTTGCATACTGTCCAGATTTGCTCAATACGGCTTCTCCTCCACAAACAAGAACACAGGAACATAAGAAAAGCCTTTGGGATCAGGCCAGTTGCCCTTCTTGTCCATTGTCTGCTTCTCACAGTGACAAGCCTGATGCCTGTAGGAAACCCATAAGCAGGACCCAAAGAGAAGACTACTCTACCGCCCACTGTGGTTTCCAGCAAATGATATTAGGAAACATTCCTGCTGCTGACCATGGAGGCATATCCATCATGGCTAGTAGCCACTGATGGCCCTCTCCTTTAATTTGTCAAGGCTCTTAAAGCAATCCAAGTTGGAGGAAATCTCTGTCTCCTATGGCACTATAGCTATGCACTGTGCACAGAACTGCCTTCTTTTATCTGTCCTGAATTTGCTAATATTCAGCTTCATTGGATGTCCACAGGCTTTAGTTCACAAACTTTTATTGAAAGTTTGTTTTTTCCACAGGTCAGGGAAAGAATAGGCAGAATCGGATGACCTGGCTTCCTCATTCTCCCGCTGAACTGAGAGGTCTGCTTCACCTTCCTTGACACTTTTTTAGTTGGCGCTGAGACACATCATAAGCCAGGGCTCCTTCTAGCTCAGAGTGGGCTGCTGTGCTAGATGGCTCTAGATGCAAAGGTTCACACAGATTCATAAACACTACCAAATCTCATTTGAAATATGGAAGGCACCTAATATTGCAGAGCTGGACGCATAAAATGGTATTGCCCACATAGTACTCATTAATTATATTCACATAATGTGGCCATGATTCTTCCTTGTATTTGGCTGTGAAGTATAAATATTTTTTCTTGCATCTGTATGCAGAAACTCTCACCTTCATGATCTGATATCCACCCTTTGGGGCATACAATGCAATCATAGCAGCAGAAGGACTCCCCCTCCTTGCTTTTCTTCCTATAACCGGTTGGGCACTTGGGATTACACAAAGCAACAGGCTGTGTCTATCAAGAAATGAAAGGGGGAGATGTTGATCTTCAGTACAGTCATCTTGGAATCTCATTGTACTTTCTGGCCATTTTCCTCATACACAGTCCTTTCTTTAGTCCTTTAGTCATATGCTCTTTCCTTTCCTTCCCTTCCCTTCCCTTTAACTGCTGCTTATTGTCATGCGTCCAAGTTCCTGGCTTAATAACACAGTAAGCATTGTTAATTAAAAAGGAACATTTATTGCAAAAAACAAACAGATAGCTCCAGACAGCTGTAAAATCGCCTCCAGCATCAATAATCAGGATGACCCTTCTGAAGACTGTTTCCGGTTTCTACAGAAGATAAGAATTTATTGAACCTTGCATCTCTTGCTTTATTTCTCGTCTAACAGCCCTCCCCTTAGTCGATTCTTAGAATGGATGGAATCAGCTCCAACCTCCCAGTCTAACATACTACTTCCGTCCCTTTTCTTGCCTGATTGCACTTCCTGAGAGTTTTGGTTGGGTACCAGCCCGCTCTCAGTCATTCCCTTATCAACTGGCATTCCAAGGGAGTTAGCTCTCTCTGCTGCTCACCCTGCATGAAAGTTAACCCTCTGTGTTCCTGGCTGCTTTCTTCAGTTCACTGCAAACCTTCACTGGGAGCTGGCTCATTCCTGACACTTATAATGCATAAACATCAATTTTCATAATTTGGTTTTTCCATATCCATACTGCATCTGTAACACCTTCATGTTGAGTGATTATCTCAATGTCAGTTTCTCTCAGGCATGCCATCTATGGGGGGCCGGAGAGGTCATGGACCCTTAAAAAAAAACCAATCATTGGATGGGCCCCCTCAATAGGTAGGTGCCATCAGGCTCTGCCGCAGCTGTAACGGGCACCTTTGGATCTCTGTTGGGCCCTCCTCTTGCTGCAATAGGCTCTGAATGGCCATTTAGAGGGTGTGACAGGCCGTGTCGGATGTAAATGCAGCTGTGGCAACCCCATGCTGTGCATGTGCTATCACACTCACTGACCCCACCCCCAATGTTGAGTGAAACCTGGTGTGCCTGATTTCACTCCATTTCTCTTTCTTTTCTGTGTAAAATTTAGTTATCCAGAATTGTATATGCATTTTTAAAAAAAATCTCCATGAAAATTCACGAGCCTTTTAGTTTGAATTTCTCCTCATTTTGCGATGCTTGTATGCAATCAGCTGTCAGGAGTGCTCACTGTCCTAACAAGTACAGATTGCACTTGGCTAAGCTGACACTTACAATGCCCAAATACCCCTTGCTGAGGGGTCAGTTGCAGCAATGGGGGGCCTCACCCCATTCACCAGCTTCTGTAACTTTCATTTATGGGCTGCATGCGCACAGCTGGAGACGACTCTAGCATGGTAGATATTTCTGCTCTTCCAGCTTCAATTCTCTCCTAGTTCTGACAAACAGTGATACAGGAGAGGGTAGGGAAGCACCTGGCTCTTTACTTCCCTGACCTGCTTCTTCCTCCACTTCCTCCAGTCCTTCATCATCCAGTTCTGCAGCTTCTTCTGCCTCTTGCCTCTTGGCTGCCCTTCCCTATAGCTTTGCTTCTCGCAATGAGGGAACTGCCAGAAGGCCCTTGGAGCTGGACCTCAGTGTCTGGGCAGAATGATGGGGGTGGAGACGCTCCTTCGGGTATACTAGGCTTAGGCATAATATAGACATTTTTGCAAAGTAATTTCTGTCAAAAATTACAAAGCCCTATACAGCCTGTATAGTTCTGTTACAAATATAAACAATCCAAAGCACACACTATGTCCTCTGACTCACTGGAATAAGTCTGCATAGGGCTGCTTTTTTTTTTTAATTGAATAAGAGTAAAATTTTCATGCAGAGGGTTGGAATGGTTGGAGAATGAGCATAGGCAAGAACAAAATTGTGCAGAGGGTTGGGCTTTGAACAAAAGACTCACCCTCATTGAGAACTGGGACACTTCCCCAAATATCTGTATTGAAGTCCTACCTGATTAAACCAGCTGTGCCACACGATGGCATCCTCATTGATGCTCAAGAGTTCGTCAGGAGGAGCTCGAGGATCCATCCTTCCAACTTTCACTCTCTTGAAAGATTGGTTTGGATATGTGACCAAATTGATAATGTCATACTTTTGAATGAGCTCCCCATTCTGGTCAAAGGAAACCTTCTCCCCAACACTGTTGTTAAATGACACAGCTTTCAAAAAATGGTAGAGCTGGAACAAAAACAGAAAAAGGAGCTATTTAAGAGAATGGTTCAGCCAACCCAAAAGAAACCCCCAAAACTTTTCAATAAAGGCCACTGTGGTGGATAATGCCCTCTTCATGGAGATAATGTTACTAAAGGTAGATTCATGTCAGACTTTTATTATTTATGGTCAAAAGCTTTTGAAAAAATTCAAACAGGCTTAGAAGTATAAACCAATTACAATGACAAAAACAAAGGCTAGAATTATTATTATTATTATTATTATTATTATTATTATTATTATTATTATTAATTTATATCCAGCCTTTTCCCATGAGGGGACTCAAGGAAGCTATGTAGTAGTAGTAAATTTTATTTATATGCTGCCCTCCCCAGCCAGAACCTGGCTCAAGACGGCTAAAATCAGGATATATGATACATTAAAACAAAAGAACAAACAATCAATTGAAATACAGATTAAAATCAGAATCAAATCAGATGGCAACCCACAAATTATAACTATAGGCGTTGGAAACATTAAGTGCTCACCAGGCCCAACTATTTGTGTTGGTCTTATATGACCCGGTGAGAAGAGTTAGAGAAGCCACTTTCATACAGTTGCTTGTAATAAAGAGAATGGGCCCCGACCAAAGGCCTGGTGGAACAGCTCTGTCTTGCAGGCCCTGCGGAAAGATGTCCTACAGGGCCATGATCTCTTGTGACAGAGCATTCCACCAGGCTGGGGCCAGGGCCAAAAAGGTAGAGGCCAGTCTAACCTCCTTGAGACACAGGACCTCCAAGGTGTTATTGTTTTGCAGACCGTAAGGTTCTCCGTGAAGCATATCAGGGGAGGCGGTCCTTTAGGTATGAGGGTCCTAGGCTGTATAGGGACCAGCTGCTTAGCAAGACTGAGGTGGGAAAATGCCGCCTTTGCTGTAGCTGCAAACTGCGCCTCAATAGAGAGGGAGATGTTGAAGGTTACACCCAGACTCTTGACAGAAGGCGTTGGCACTAATTGCGCCTGTGCAAGAGATGGGAGTTGGGCCCCCATCCCCGTGTCATCCTGACTCAGCCAAAGGACCTCTGTCTTCGAAGGATTTAACTTCAACCAGCTCCCACGCAACCATCTAGCCACAGATTCCAAATATCTGGTCAGTGTGTCTGGGGCTGAGTCAGGTTGGCCGTCCATCAACAGATAAAGTTGGCTGTCATCAGCGTATTGATGACAGCCCAGCCCGAAGCTCCGAACAAGCTGAGCAAGAAAGCGCATGTATACAATAATATGTATACAATACAACACTATGTATACTATGTATACAAATAAGACCTAAGGATAAGAATATGAAGCAATGGGTAAAAAAGGAATAAAGAAAATAATCAAATCAGGACATCATATCAGTGTACAGCTAGATTTGAAACAGTGGTAGAGCCAGGAGAGGACTATATATATTTTTAAAAACAATAACAGAAAATTAATAAAAACTGAAGGAAGGAACTGAAATAAAAAAAATAATAAAGTGCCGTTAATACTCTCGTAGATAGGTAGCACCCTGTATATATATCACATACAGCCTGTTATTTCTTCCATCTCTCCATTTCTTTTTCACACAACCCACATACAGACATTTCTCTCTCTCTCTCCCTCTCTGGCCAAATATATGTTGCTCGCAAAGACAACACTTGAGCTCACAAAATAATATTAAGAAAAAATGCCCAGCCTTGTACCTCTTAACTATAGCGAATGAAGGCAACGCAGAAGTGGACAATTGCACAGGATCAATCTAAAAAGTGTCTCCAGCAGATGAATCATTCTTCCTGCTAACTTGACCTGGAGATGTAATATTGCTGTTCTTGGACTTGGAGAACTACAGTGCCAAAGTTTTAGTCAGACCAGGGCTCCCCCTCTCCATTATAGTACGAAGCTGAGGAACACAGCTGGGCCTCCTTAATTAAAGCAGCACCTCAAAATGTGGGTGAGACCAACAATTCAGATGAAGCTGTTGCTACTATAAAAGACGTATTCTCCTTATATTTCTTGCTAATGCAATATTAGAGCTCTGTTTGAGTCTGAAAACACACACCATGTACATCCCTCAAATATCCCGATCTTTTTCATGTCCCCTTTCACATTCCCCTCTCTTCATTTCTCTTTCACAAACCAATATGCCTTCACATATACAGTTAAATGCCAATGGAATTAATAATAAAAACAGAACAACCAGTCCCTGTTTCATGTTTGGATTCTGTTACCTGCCACGGCTGATGATTATGAAGCTTCCTTCTTTCTTTCTTCATCCCTGCTTTGCTTCCGAATCTGGATGAAATCATGGCATGTAAGGCATGAGCCACAATATAGACACTATTGTAAAAGCTGTAGCTGTGGCCTGTTACACTCTTTGGGAAGACATGCTCAGGAAGGCTCTCTAGTTTCTCCTCTCCAGTGCAGGGAGATGAATAAGCTCTCCCAGAGTAATTACCCTGTACAAAACGGTCCAGAACAATATCCTGAGATATACAGTGAAATTGATCTGTCCAGAAATCTTTAATAAAACTATCTCCCTCAGCATTAGAAGGGTTTCTGTTCTGAATAAAGTGTTGGAATCCTTGTAGCTCATTAGACTGAAGTGCAAATGATAAAGCACCAGAGAAATCTTCTGTATCCAAGATATGTCTGAAGAGGTAGGTTTTTAACTCCATCCCGATAGTCAGAATGAGGACTTTTCCTTTTGGATTTTGCATTTGGGGCTTGATTCTTTTTCGTAGAAAATATCTCAAACAGATCATATTTCTAACCTCTCCATGGAAGACCAGGACATTGGATTTGCTGTTCATGATCTTATCAGACAAATACATTACACTTCTGTAAAAATTTCCTATCTCAACATCATATTCCAAACTGGTGAATGAGTCAAGGAATGCAAAACAAATCCTATGATTGGAAAATTCTGGAACCATCTTCTGTATGAACCATTGTAAAGTCATTCCATCTGCAGCAAACAATCCAATCCATCTCCAATGGAAATGGTCAAGTAATTTGAGAATCCCCCTGAACTGATCAAGTCTCTTTGGAAACATTTTGTAGAAGGAAGGGACTTCAGGGTTCTCCAGTATGATTGAAGTAGAATCATATATGAGCTAAACATATATTGCAGATGTGGAAAGATTTTTTTATTTAGTTTACATTGGTGGTGCTTTGGCGCTGTATACCAGAAGGAGCATCTCCACCCCCATTGTCCAGCTACTGAGATCCAGCTCCAAGGGCCTTCTAGTGGCTCCCTCATTGTGAACCAGGGAGGGCCTTCTTGGTAGTGGCTCTGCCCTGTGTAACACTCTCCTTTCAAATATCTGACTATTAGAATACATCTGAAGGTAGCCCTCTATAAGGAATGCTTCTATGTCTGGCATTTTACTGTGGTTTTATAATTTGCTGGAAGCTGCACAGAGTAGCTGGGCCAAACCAGTCAGATGGCCAGCATAAAAATTATTATAATTATTATTATTCATTAGGTGGGGCAAAATACATGAAGAAAAACAGGCAGCGGGAAGGAAAGTCTTGTGAAAACTCTAAGACCTATCCTGATTGCTGGGTGTGTTTATCAGGAGAAGGTAGGAGCACACTGTGCCCACTCTCCTTCCTTCCTTCTCTAGGAAGGATTTGCCTGTCTGTGTAGCAGCGTTTCTGTGCTTGCACCAATCCCGTCTTCTGCTTGGGATTCTGGCAAACGAACAGCCCATAGAATTAGCCCTCCTTTTGATCAACAGGGGGAGGAATGAGAAAGTCTCCTTCCTCTTCCCCCCTCCTAGCACTATGTTTAATAAAGGTTGGAAAAAAACCCTGATGAAACATGTCCTATTATTTTGAATGAATGTGGTTGATAAATTGGGTCAGGACATTTGAATACTTTAATCAGCTTTCCCTTGCATAATTGTAATTCTGTGTTTTTTAGGCATTATGCCTATTCTATTAAAAGCTCTAGCTTCTACCTTCCATGTGTTCAAATTCCTGATTTGTTTTATTTTATTTCTGCTTTGTTGATCAGTCATCTATAATTGTATATGGATTACTCATCATGTCATCACACCTTGTTTGATAACTCTGTATTCTATACAATACGAATAGTGTTCCTTTTTTCATTTGAAATTTAATAAAAATATATTTTCAGAAAACCAATTTGGGATGGATCCAAAAAAACTTCTGAAGTGGAAGGCAGTATTTAAATTGTATATATTTTTTCTGTTTCCTTACACACATGCACTCTTACCTGAGGAATCTTGTAGATACCAAATACTTGTGGCATGGGAAAGTAGGAATTAGTAACATCCGCAGTGATAGTCAATAAATGTTCATGGATACCACACATAAAGTTGGGGAGGAGTCTGTCCTTTGGTGAAATAAATTGCATCGCAGCAGGAGTGGTCCACCTAGCTTCCAAAGAGTTATCATAAATGTTGAATCCCAGTGAAATATTGGATAAAATCTGGGGATTTTCATTAACCTCCTTTACAGCAAAAGCCAAAGCCAGAAGATGCTGATAGTTCTCTGTCACTCCACTAAAAAGAGAGTTTCATATTATACCAGAAGAAAATAACAAGTGCAGACAACTGCTGGAAATGTGTGAGTTAAAATGCGAACTTAGTACATATGTTGATGAACTGCAAGATAATAAGCTCATTTTGTTGCGAGGTGAGGATATTTATAGCAAGAGTAATAATTTTTTTATTTTATTTAGGGGAACTGATTTTAATTCTAAATTATATTCTGGAAATTGGGTCATTTCAAGGGGTCAAAAATAATGGTTGTACCATGCTATATTAGAAGCAAAAAAACTTGTTTTGATGAATTGGAAGAGCTGCAAAAAGATTCGGTTGAGCACATGGATTGATAATATGGACAGATTTGCTACATACGAACGAATTGCATGTCGATGCAAAATAAGAATGGATAAATATGAAGAAATCTGGAATGGATATTTAAGTGGATAGTGGTGAGAAGTAGGGGGAGCGGAGAGAGGTGGGAAAATATTGTTAAAAATGTGTAGTCATAGGTATATTAGAGTATTCAAATCTGAATTGTCAAAATGTGTTGTTATTATTATTATTATTATTACGGTTTTTGTTATATGTGTCTTTTGTGGTTGATTGTATAAAAATATATATATATTTATTTTATTTTTTAAAAAAGAGAGAGTTGCATATTGTGTCACAAGTATATTCTGCTCTTTCTAAAGCTGTTATTTTCTAAGTGGCAGTCCTATAGCAATATCCTTGGCTGAGGTGGCTGAGTTGAAGCTGGGTGAGGGTCACTGAACTGATGCTGGAAAAAATGGTTGTTCCAGAGGAATGGGAGGGCAGGACCACAGTGGGGGTGAGTTAGAATATTTCAATAACACACATTACCTGGCAAGCCGGCATCCAAAAATATGTTAAAATAGAATATGTTCCCACTACCAGACCAGAGGCAGAATTGAGGCAGCTCAACCGGTTCGCTTGTACTGCACATGGAGCCACAGTGTGTGCCGCAACTATGGAGTATGAAGGTCAGAGGCAGAGGTCACCCATGAAATCTGAGACACCCAAATCCACCAATGGCCAGGTTTAGGCAAAGGAGCAGCAGCAGCATTGCTGCTGAATGTGGCTTGGATGTGGTGTATCTTTACCTCAGCTTAATTCACACAGGTTTGCTTTAATGCAGTTTATTGTGCGTATGAGTGTTCCTCAATTTTTTTAGTTATTGTTCTTCATTACTATACATTACTATATATTATGTGCTTACACACATACAAGAGTGGGGGAAAGTCACAATATCAACACCACCACCATCATTTTATGTGTATGCCTTTCTACAGTTGAAACCATGCTCAAGGCAGCTTACAACATAGACTCCTAGAAGATTAGGAAGGAACCTCATGTGTATTCTACCCTGCAGACATATCTGGTTGGCCTCAAACCACCAGCATTCTCATTAAAAGCCTGAAAACACTCGCCCATTGCACTACCTTAGACACAAGACATGACAATATTTATATACATGAGAAATCACAAACATGAGAATGTCATAATGTACAAATAAAACACATCAAAAATAAAACAGCCAAACTGAAATAATTTCCACAAAAATCAGGATAAAATCTGATTCATAATCAGTTCTAAAAATGAAAATAAAAAAGAATAAATAACAACATTGAAACACCCTAACAAAAGATGTGAAACAAGACCCCAGCCCAAGAGTCTGTTTAGCAGCTTTCGTAGCTGAAGTCAGTCACTCAGTCAGGGCACTGCCCTCCCAGGCCTAATGAGTAAAAGGCGAGCAGATCATCCAGGACTCACAAGCAAGATGGTCTCCAGGCAATGACATATTTAATTCCTATACTGAGTAATTACAAACATACCCAGTGAGATATATTAATGTTTGAGAGCTGAGGAGAGGGATCCTCCTTGCCCTATACATGGTCCTGAAGCTCAGCTGTTTAGATCCTTTATCTGGTGGGAAAGGAGCTTGGTTTGTGAAGCAGAATTCAATATCATAACTTAACTGGGTACTGCTGTCCATCACTCTTCCACAGCATGAGAATCCTGCTTTGGAAGACAATATGGTGATGGAGAGAGATACAAATGGAAAGAAGATGGAAATGCACATAAGTCAAGAAAACAATGCTATAAAAGTCAGGTGACATTCCAAAGCCCCAGTACATATTCAGCGGCTATTTGTATATGGGGAGGTGGGATACAAAATTCCTATAATTAATTAACTGATTCTCCTATTGAAAAAACAAATATGTCATTTTCTGGAGGCTGAAAACTTAAGATTCCTGTGGACTTTCCACGAGCTCTCCCTAGTCTAGTGTGTTCAAAGTTTCTGTTTTAGAATCAGGATTGCAAAGAACTAAAGTTCAATCTCTTTAATTACAGCTGCGGAATGTAATATAGACAGAGACAAAGTAGGGAGGAGAAATGATTCCTTATACAAACAATTTAGGTAGTTGTTCCCAATCAGGATGTCTGTTCAAGGTAATTGGAGACAGAGAAACGGCACTCTGAAAAACAATGGCTCCATAGGTGAAATCTCCACGTTGATAAAACCTGGGATGAATCGGTGTGGATCGCCACTTTCTACATTGAACATCTTGAACCTTGCATGCTATGTGAGGCAGCAGCAGCAGCAGCAACAAAATTACTAGTATCACCATTTTCAATGCAAATCTACCTTCAGCAGATTTTTTATATCCAAAAAATTAATAATGTCACCATCCTGTGTACAAATTTAACTTTAGCACACAGATCCCTCTATTTGTATCTACCACTGTATGTTTAGAATCTCCATGATAGCAACAGCCTGACTTTAATGAATAATTTGCAAATCTACCCAAGCCCAACAACCAAAAAACATGAATTGATAGAAACCAGTCTAACATAGGTTTGGTCTCTATTCCCTAGTCCTTGGTAATTGCAGGTACTCTATTTTGTATCCTCTGAGCATTTCTTGAAAAATATGTAATTGTTATATCTTAAGAGAAATAATACCTGCATGTGATTTGGATAATAAGGGCCAAAAGCAAGAACAATAATTAAAGAGGCTTGTCTAGAGCCTGGCAGAATATGGGTTTCATTCATCACAGGAATTGTCATGTCTGATAATACAATGCAATTTCTCCACTTCTCCACTTCTAGGAATGAAAACATATTTTTGGCACAAGCACCTTTCAGTGTGTGTCCCTTAAGTTTAAAGTTAATAGGATCCAAATGTGAAATGGGGCTGCTATGATCAAGCAACAACTCCCAAATATGCACCCCATTATCAAATATCAAAGTAAATGAGTAGGCATTGGAGATATTCCTATGGACCATTGACTTGATTCATCTGCTGAGTCCTCTTAAGATATCTTTGCATATCTCTAATTGATCTTTACTCTAAACAATTTTTTTAAAAACCCTTTAAGAGAGGGATGAAAAGAAATAGACAAACATTTGGCAAAAGGGGAAATACACGGACATTCTATGGGAAGGAGATGATGCCAAAGGGGAACAGCTCAACTCGTACTTGGTCTCCATCTTTTTCCTGACTTAGGTTTGGAAGCAAAAATGGTTTAAATGATAAAAGGAAATGTTATCGGGCCAATAAATGTTAAGAAGTGATATGGAAGCACATAGCCACTTAATGAAAGGTTAATTTTGAACAGATTGGACCATTTCAATTTGCCAAATGCCTTTGTGGCATAAAATGACACCAGTGACAATTAAATATCCTTTGGTTTAGTGTGTCTCCAATCGCGTTGCGCTGCCATTTTTATAGGCCCCGAGAATCACGCCAAAACAGCCTGGCGCGTTCCCAGGGCTGAACAGTTAAGGTTTGGGCCACACCTATCAACAACTCACCCTGGTTGGGTTGATTCTCTGTACTTTTTGATTCTCTGTCCTTTTGTCCTTTTGCTGTATTTATTTTTACCAGTTTCAACTATAAAGTGGTGATTTTCTTGAGTCAAAATGAGAGTACCCCTAAACATTTTAAAGAGAAAAAGCACTACCCGTCCCTGATAAAACCATTGATATTGGGAGTCTTTCTTACCTTTCAGGCTTTATTAACTTCTTCTACTTTTTCAAGCGAAATGGGTATTTAGAAATATTCAGTATAAAGATGGAAAGGAATCGCTGAAACAATTGATAAAAGTGGAATACAAAAAGGGAGGTGCAAGGAGGTCGGTGAAATAAGTGAAGGAAAGACAAGATATTGAAATTGTTTGAGTGTTTATTGTTTTTGTTTGGTTTTGTTAGTTTAAGGTGTTGGTGTTGTGTAGTGTCTTTGTATTGTATTATTTTTTTTTCTTTTTCTTTTTGTTTTGTTTTGTAGTGTTTAAATTGTTCAAAAAGTAATAAATATTTTTTTAAAAAAAAATAGAAATATTTAGTATGGTTTTTATTCTAGGTTGTTCTTATAGCATTGTACTCAAATGAAGGAGAAAATTAAGCTCATTTGCTATCATTCAACATAACATACTTTACAGTGTTGCTGAGAAGATAACATGGAGAGAAAAACCAATGAATTATGAACATTCACAATTATGTCATTTTAAGATGTTCTTTGTACAATGAAATCTAATTCTTATTTATACTTAAGTCAGAAAAGCTTTGAATGAATTATAAATAAAAAAGAATTATTATTATTATTATTATTATTATTATTAGCAGTAGCAGCAGCAGCAGCAGCTTTTGAGGATTATAGTGTTCTTCAGTGTTTTCATCTCCTAATTAACTGCTCCCTTTTGTTCAGCTCAGGCCTCAACAAGATAATGTAGCATTTGGGGAAGAAGATGCAAGTTAGCAACCCAGCACTGGAGGCCAAGATGGAGAAGATCTCCACAGCCACCATATATTTCCCTTTGGTGCTCAAGTAAGTTGGAACAAAGGACAACCAAACACTGCAAAACACCAACATGCTGAAAGTGATGAACTTGGCTTCATTGAAACTGTCAGGCAAGTTCCGGGCAAAGAAAGCTACAATGAAGCTGGCCATGGCTAGCAAGCCCATGTAGCTCAGGACACAGTAAAACATGATTGGGGATGACTCGTTACATTGCAGTACAATCTCCTCAGTCATTGACTGGGCGTCAGTATCTGGGAATGGAGGAGAGGTGGAAAGCCACACCAGGCAGATGCCCGCTTGGAGAATGGAGCAAGAAAGGACAATGGAGCTGGCCAGGCTTTTCCCCACCCACTTCTTCATCCTGGATCCAGGCTGTGTAGCCATGAAAACAAGAACCACGGTGATGGTTTTGGGCAGCACAGAAGACACAGCCATTGTGAACACAAGGCCAAAGGCAGTTTGGCGCAGAAAACATGTCACCTTGTCAGGTCTGCCGATAAATAGGAGTGCAGAAAGGAAGCAGAGCAGGAGGGAGATGAGGAGAGTGTAGGTCAGGTCCCTGTTGTTGGCTTTAACTATGGGAGTATCATGGTGCTTCAAAAATATTCTTAGCATCAAAACTGTGATAATGGAAAATGAGACAGCAGAAAGTGTTAAACTGATACCCAAAGGTTCTTCATAAGATAAGAAGGTTATAGTCTTGGGAATACATGCATTCTGGCAACCTGTTTGCATATTGATCATCTGGACATTTGGAACACACAGGCATATCTGAAATAGAAAACACAAAAAATACCAGGTTAGAATTATTTTTAACCCTTTGCTTCTGACGTGACAGGAATACAGTCATGAATAAGTAACACAAACTAGCTATAGCTGTTACTCTCGTTCAGCTACACTGCCGGTGGCACTGTGGTCTAAACCAACGAGCCACTTTTAATCTGCAGTTTTAATCTGCAGAACTCGGTGAGCTCCCATTACTAACTCCTGCCAACCTAGCAGTTCCAAACCATGCCAGCATGAGTAAAAAATAAAAGGTAAATTCTGAATATAGCTCTTCTGAATATAGCTAGTTCTGGGGACAGACTGGCCCCTCCCTAATTCAGTCTCCGATTCAGAAGACAGACTGGAAAAGGGCTCTCTAGGCTCTCGGTAAGTGCTTCCATGCCCCCCCTCTCTGGCTGCTTCCCTTTCCCTGACAGTAAAGCACTCACAGATGGTTAAGTCTAGTCAAAGGTGACTATCAGGTTGCTGTGCTCATCTCGCTTTCAGGCTGAGGGAGCCAGTGTTTGTCTACAGACAGCTTTCCACGTCATGTGGCCAGCATCACTAAACCACTTCTGGTGCAATGGTACACTGTGACAGAAGCAACAGCGCACAGAAACGCCGTTTACCTTCCAACTGCAGCAGTACCTATTTTTCTACTTGTACTGGTGTGCTTTTGACCTGCTAGGTTGGCAGGAGCAGGGAGGGAGCAATGGGAATTCACCCCATCGTGGGCATTTGAACCACCGACCTTCCAATCAGCAAGCCCAAGAGGCTTAGTGGTTTAGACAACAGCGCCACGCATGTCTAATACGATAAATGGGTAACGCTGTAGCGGGAAGGTAAATGGTGTTTCTATGCTCTCTGGCCTCCATCACAGTGTCCCGTTGCACCAAAAGCAGTTTAGTCATTCTAGCTACATGACCCAGAAAACTGTCTGTGGACAAACACCAGTTTCCTCATCCTGTAAGCAGAGATGAGCACCGCACCCTATAGTCGAATTTGAGTGGACTTAACTGTCCTTTACATTTACTTTATTAGTATAATATGTCATAACTGAAAAATGAAATATTCTCCTTGCATTCACTCATGTATTTCATTCTATTTTTATGGTGGGAAATGTGGTGTTACATTCAATGGCTAAAAAAGGGCTCATTAAAACATAGGAAGAACAATGTGATTTGACAGAACATTAAACTGGATTCTATGTTCATATTTCTCCCCATAATGTATTGTATTATGTATTTCTTGTATGGACATTAGAACATTGTATTTCCAGGCTATCACATAGTTGCCACAAATGTTATGGGTGCCTCAACGCGGTAGGAGAAAACAAAATTCATATTTATTAGTAACACTGCATTGTGTGAAGCAAATGTTGATTGTTCTTATTTTACAAAAGCAAACTCTCATGCTTTTAGGAATCAGTAGGGAAAACAAACAAGGAACTGGAACTATAGCCACTTCACAGAAGTTCAAAAACCTCACTGTAGATGTTCAGCTTGTACACATGTGGAACTACATTGAAGGCAGAAATGTAAATTAAGGTTGAGACAAGGAATAGTCCATAATGTGCTAAAGAAAAGCCTTATAGATCAGGCCAGTTGCCCTTCTTGTCCATGATCTGGTTCTCACAGTGACCAGCCTGATGCCTGTAGGAAACCCATAAGCAGGACCCAAACAGAAGACTACTCTACCGCCCACTGTGGTTTCCAGCAAATGGTATTAAGAAGCATTCCTGCTGCTGAGCATGGAGGCATATCCATCATGGCTAGTAGCCACTGATGGCCCTCATTTAGTTCCATCATTTAGCTATGCGCTGTGCACAGAACTGCCTTTTTTTAACTGTACTGAATTTGCTAATATTCAGCTTAATTAGATGTCCACAAGCTCAAGTCCACAAACTTTTATTGAACTTTTTTTTTTTTAAATATGACAAGGAAAGAATAGGCAGAATGGCCTCATTCTGTTGCTGAACTGACAGGTCTGTTTCATTTTCCTTGACATTTTTTTCAGTTGGTGCTGAGACACATCATCAGCCAGGGCTCCCTCAAGCTCAAAGAGTGTGCTGCTGTGATAGATGGTGCTCGATGCAAAGGTTTACATTTTCATATGTTCATAGATACTACAAAATCTCATTTGAAACATGGAAGGCACATAACATTCCATAGCTGGACACATAAAATGGCATTGCCCACATAGTACTCATTAACTGCATTTGCATAATGTGCCCATTATTCTTCCTTATATTTGGCTGTGAAGTGTAGATATTTTTCTTGCATCTGTATGCTGAAACTCTCACCTTCATGATCAGATATCCACCCTTTGGGGCATACAATGCAATCATAGCAGCAGAAGGACTCCCCCTCCTTGCTTTTTTTCATATAACCGGTTGGGCACTTGGGATTACACAAAGCAACAGGCTGTGTCTATCAACAAATGAGAGGGGGAGATGTTAATTATCAGGAGAATCATCTTGGAATCATGAAGGTTCAGGAAAGAATATGCTAAACAGTAGTCTAGCTTCCTAAGCAACACAAACAACATTTTTAATTGTTTACCTGTGGAATAAGTCCTGAAGGCCCAGTCTAACAAGTGCAGATGGCACTTGTCTAAGCTGACACTTACAATACCATAATACCCCTTGTTGATGGCTCAATTGCAGCAACAGGGAGCCTCACGCCCTTCACCAGCTCGTGTAACTTCCATTTATGGACTGTATACACACAGCTGGAGACTACCGTATACTGGCATGGTAGCTGTTTCTGCTTTTCCTGCTTCAATCCTCTCGTGGTTCTGGGAGACAGTGATGCAGGAGAGGGGAGGGAAGCACCTGGCTCTTCACTTCACTGACCTGCTTCTTCCCCCATTTCCTTGAATCCTTCACCCTCCAACTCTGCAGCTTCAGCTGCTTCATGCTTCCTTGCTGCCCATCCTTCCCAAACAGACTCCAGCCCCACTTCCCCCACTGCACATTCACCAGTGTCCTGAAACTCCCTGACACCAGCATAATATTGACATTTTTGCAAAGTAATTTCTGTCAATATAAACATTTTGAAGCACACACTATGCCGTCTTACTCACTGGGGTAAGTCTGCATAGGACTGCTTTTAATTTTTGCTTGAATGAAAGTAACATTTTCATGTAATGGGGAACCCTCCATGAAATCTCTCCTCAGAAGGTTGGTGTGGTTGGAGAATGAGCATAGGCAAGGACAAAATTGTGCAGAGGGTTGGGCTTTGAACAAAAGACTCACCCTCATTGAGAACTGGGACACTTTCCAAATATCTGCATTGAGGTCCTACCTGATTAAACCAGCTGTGCCAAACTATGGCATCCTCGTTGATGCTCAGGAGTTCGTCAGGAGGAGCTTGGGGATCCATCCTTCCAACTTTCACTTTATTGAAAGATTGGTTTGGATATGTGACCAAATTAATAATGTCATACTTTTGAATGAGCTCCCCATTCTGGTCAAAGGAAACCTTCTCCTTAACACTGTTGTTAAATGACACAGCTTTCAAAAAATGGTAGAGCTGGAACAAAAACAGAAAAAGGAGCTATTTAAGAAAATGGTCCAGCCAGACCAAAAAACACACAAGGCATGAAGGCCACTGTGGTGGACAATGCCCTCTTGATGGAGATAATGTTAATAAAGCAAGATCTAGGTCAGACGTTTATTATTTATGGCCAAAAGACAGGCTAAATGTATATAGTATATATACATATATATATGTGTGTGTGTATATATATACATGTGTATATATATACATATACATATACATACACATACATATATATATATATATATATATATATGTATATATATATATATATATATATATATATATGTATATACATATATATATAGTATTATAAAGTATATAATGTACTCAAACCGTGGTAGAGCAGGGAGAGGGATGTTTGTTTTAAAAAATGATCAGAAAATTAATAAAAACTGAAGAAACGATCAAAAATTAAAAGTGTCGTTAATACTCTCATAGATAAGTCACCTCATATCCATATTTTATATTTCCCTTTCTCCATTACTCTTTCACACACACTACATGTACACTTTTCTCACTGTCTCTCTCTTTCTCTGCTTAATGGCTTAATGAATATTGAATATGAATATTGAGCAATCACACGAACAAAGATCTCACAAACATTAAGAAACATTATGAAAAGTTGCCAACCTTGTACCTCTTAACTATAGGGAATGAAGGCAACACAGAAGCAGAAGGTTGCACAGGACCAATCTAAAAAGTGTCTCCATCAGATGAATCACTGCTACTTCTAATTTGACCTGGAGATGTAATATTGCTGTTCTTGGACTTGGAGGACTACAGTGCCAAAGGTTTGCACAGACCAGGGCTCCCCCTCTCCATCATAGTATAAAGCTAAGGGACATAGCTGGGTCTCCTTAATTAAAGCAGTATCTCACAATGTGGGTAAGACCAACAATTCAGATGAAGCTGGTGCTACTATATAGGACTTATTCTCCTTATGTTTCTTGCTAATGCAACATTAGAGCTCTGCCTGACTCTGAAAACACACACCATGTACATTTCTCAAACATACCACTCTTTCTCATATACTGTACCCTTTTACATTTCCCTCTCTTCATTTCTCTTTCACACACCACACTTCCACCTAACTGTCTGTCTCTGCCCAAATGAATTCCATCCAATGCACATGAACATGCTCACACCAACACACACACGAAGACCATTCAAACAACAGCACAAAGAGCATTCAAACAACCAGTCAGAAAAGTTGCTGAATGGATGAAAACATGCTGGCCAACAGCTCCAAATATGATATGTAAAAAATAGCTGTGTGGATGGAATGGTTCCCATCATTCCCCCTTCCCGAAAATATGGGAGGAAACTCTCTACACAGAGCAAAGCTTGTTCCCATCAATATCACCACATGAGAAGTGGGCAACAAAGAAACAAAGAGACTGGGTGCTTATGTCAGCAAAGAGGGAATCCTTGAAACTAAGACAGAAAACAGAAATACACACCATGTACATCTCTCAAACATACCACTCTTTTTCATGTGCCCTTTCACATATCCCTCTCTTCATTTCTTTTTCACAAATTGCATTCAGATGTACAGTTAAATGTTACTGGAATTGATAATAAAAGTAGAACAACCAGCCCCTGATTCAAGTTTGGACTCTTGTCACCTGCCATGGCTCATGATTTTGAAGGCTCCATCTTTCTCTCTTCATCCCTGCTTTGCTTCTGGATCTGGATGATATCATGGCATGTAAGGCATGAGCCACAATATAGACACTATTGTAAAAGCTGTAGCTGTGGCCTGTTACACTCCTTGGGAAGACATGCTCAGGAAGGCTCTCTAGTTTCTCCTCTCCAGTGCAGGGAGATGAATAAGCTCTCCCAGAGTAATTACCCTGTACAAAATGGTCCAGAATAATATCCTGAGATATACAGCAAAATTGATCTGTCCAGAAATCTTTAATAAAAGTATCTCCCTCAGCATTAGAAGGGTTTCTGTTCTGAATAAAGTGTTGGAATCCTTGAAGTTCATTAGACTGAAGTGCAAATGATAAGGCACCAGAGAAATCTTGTATATCAAAGATACGATTGAAGAGGTAGGTTTTTAACTCCATCCCGATAGTCAGAATGAAGACTTTTCCTTTTGGATTTGGCATTTTGGGCTTGATTCTTTGTTGTAGAAGACATCTCAAAAACATCATTTTTGTAACCTCTCCATGGAAGACAAGGACATTGGCTTTGCTGTTTATGATCTTATTAGACAAAAACATAGCACTTCTGTCATAATTTCCTTTCTCAATATCATATTCAAAACTGGTGAATGAGTCAAGGAATGCAAAACAAATGCTATGACTGGAAAATTCTGGAACCATCTTCTGTATGAACCATTGTAAAGTCATTCCATCTGTAGCAAATAATCCAATCCACCTCCATTGGAAATAGTCAAGTAATTTGAGAATCCCTTTGAACTGATCAAGTCTCTTTGGGACCATTTTGTAGAAAGAAGGGAGGTCAGTGTTCTCCAGTATGACTGAAGCAGAATCATATATGAGCTAAACATATTTTGAGGGTGTGGAAATATTTTAGTTTAGTTTAGTTTACATTGGTGGTGTTTCTATGTTTGGGGGTGGGGTGGAACTGCAAACACATTTGTACAGTGCTGTATTTCTTAATAAAACATCATGTATATATCTCAATCATTGTTCGTACTTTGTACCTTTTTTTTGAAGATTTTCAAGGTCTCACTAAATTTTACATCAAACATAATTTTAAATCTTACATGTTATCCAGAAAATCTCAAATCACACCACTGTCTTATTAATTGAAATCACATTAGAAGCAACCTTGCAAATTAAGTTGGATTGAGATAATTATGATTCTGATGAAAAACATGATGAAATATAAAAATATATTTTAAAAAACTAATTTGTGATGGATCCAAAACCACTTCTAAAATGGAAAGCAGTATTTAAATTGTATATATTTCTTCTGTTTCCATACACACATAAACTCTTACCTGAGGAATCTTGTAGATAGCAAAAATTTGTGGTATGGGAAAGTAAGAAAAAGTAACATCCTCAGTAATAGTCAATAAATTTTCATGGATACCACACATAAAGTTGGGGAGAAGTCTGTCCTTTGGTGAAATAAATTGCATTGCAGCAGGAGTGGTCCACCTAGCTTGCAAAGTGTTATCATATATATTGAATCCCAGTGAAATATTGGGTAAAATCTGGGGATTTTCATTAACCTCCTTTACCGCAAAAGCCAAAGCCAAAAGATGCTGATAGTTCTCTGTCACTCCACTACAAAGAGAATTGCATATTGTGTCACAAGTATATTCTGCTCTTTTTGAAGCTGTTATTTTCTAAAGTAGCAATCCTTTTGCAAGATCCCCTTGGATGAGCATCTTAGAATACAGCAGATCTGTGAGTCAGAGGGCTGCTTCCTGTCTCAGCTGGCTCATCCTACCTGAGCCTTGGCTGAAGTGGCTGAGTTGAAGCTGGCTGAGCTGAGGGTCGCTGAGCTGAAGCTGAAAAAAATCGTCATTCTAGAAGTATGAGGGCAGAATCAAAGTGGGGGCTATTTAGGATAGTCCACTAAGAGACATTACCTGGCAAGCCTAGAGGCAGATTTGGGGCATCTCAACAGGTTCAGTTGTACTGCACATGGAGCCGGAGTGTATGAAGTATAATGGAAGGTGAGAGGCTGAGGGTGCCCATGAAATCTGAGACCCCAAAATCCACCACAGTCCAGGCTTAGTCCAAGAAGAAGCAGCAGCTCTGCTGCTGAACGTGGCTTGGATGTGGTGTATCTATACCTCAGCTTAATTCACACTGCCCTGGTCTCATCCAGTTTATTGTGCATATGAGTGGTCCCCCCCCCAAAAAAAATAGTTATTGTGCTTCATTACTAGATATTATGTTCTTACACAAGAGTAAGGCAAAGCTACCATATCAATATCACCACCATCATTTTATGTGTATGCCTTTCTATAGTTAAAATTATGTTCAAGGCAGTTTACAACATAGAATCCTAGAAGATTAGGAAGGAACCTCATGTATAATCTACTCCACAGGCATCTCTGGGTGGGCTCAAAGCACCAGCATTCTGGTTAAGTCACGATGAACAAATAAAATACATCAAAAATTACCAAACTGAAATCATTTCCAAATAAATCAGACAAAAATCTGATTCATAAGCAGATCGAAAGATGAAAATTCAGAATAAATAAATAAATAACAGGAATAAATAAATGAAACAGCCCAACAAAAACTGCTAAACAAGACCCCAGCCCAAGAGTCTGTTCAGCAGCTTTTGTAGCTGAGGTCAGTCAGTCACTCAGTAGGGCACTGCCCTCCCAGGCCAGATGGGTAAATGGCCTGTATGGAAAGGAGCAGATCATCCAGGACTTGCAAGCAAGATTGTCTCTGGGCAAGGACATATTTAATTCCTATATTGAATAACTACCAACATACCCAATGAGATATAGTAATGTTTTGGGAGCTGAGGAGAGGGATGCTCCTCGCTCTATACATGGTGCTAAAGCTCAGCTGTTTAGACCCTTTATTTGGTGGGAATAGTAGCTTGGTTTGTGAAGCAGAATTCAATATCATAACTTAACTGGGTACTGCTGTCCATCACTCTTCCACAACATGAGAATCCTGCTTTGGAAGACAGCATGGTGATGGAGAGAGATACAAATGGAAAGAGGATGGAAATGCTATAAAAGTCAGGTGACATTTCCAAAGCCCCAGTACATATTCAGTGGATATTTGTATGTGGGGAGGTGGAAAATAAAATGCCTTTAATTTATTAATTGATTTTCCTATTGCACAAAAGACCATGTCATTGTCTGGAGGCTGAAAACTTCAGATTCCTGTGGACCTTCCACTACCTCTCCCTAGTCTGTTCAAAGTTTCTCTTTTAGAATCAGGGCTGCAAAGAACCAAAGCTCAGTCTCTTTATTTTCTGCTGCTGAATGTAACATAACAGAGACAAAGTAGGAAGGAGAAATGATTCCTTATACAAACACTTTAGGTACTTGTTCCCAATCAGGATGTCTGTTCAAGGTAATTGGAGACAGAGAAACGGCACTCTGAAAAACAATGGCTCCATAGGTGAAATCTCCATGTTGATAAAACCTGGGATGAATCCGTCTGGAATGCCACTTCCTACACTGAACATCTTGAGCCTTGCATGCTATGTGAGGCAGCAGCAGCAGCAGCAACACAATTATGAATATCAGCATTATCAATGCAAATCTAAATTCAGTTGATCTATTTATATCTCCAAAATTACTAATGTCACCATTCTGTGTGCAAATCTAACTTCAGCACAGGCTTAGAATCTCTGTGATTGCAAGAGCCTGATTCTAAAGACTAATTTGCAGATCTGCCCACAGCCAAAAAGAACAACAAAAAAATGAGTTGGCAGAAATCAGTCTAACATAGACTTGTTGTTCTCTACTCCCTAGTCCTGGTGTTGAATAAGTGGCATATTTATGGCATCCTTCACAATGTACGTGATTTGTTTTTTTATTGGCCACTGGAATTCCTAGGAGAATTTTCCCATTACAGTCCTCTGGCTAATTGCAGGTACTCTATTGTGTATCCTCTGAGCAATTCTTGAAGAACACGTACTTGTTATATCTTAAGAGAAATAATACCTGCATGTGATTTGGATAATAAGGGCCAAAAGCAAGAGCAATAATTAAAGAGGCTTGTCTAGAGCCTGGCAGAATATGGGTTTCATTCATCATAGGAATTGTCATGTCTGATAATATAATGCAATTTCTCCACTTCTGCTATTCTAGGAAAGAAAACATATTTTTGGCACAAGCACCTTTTAGTGTGTGTCCCCTAAGTTTAAAGTTAATAGGATCCAAATGTGAAATGGGACTGCTATGATCAAGCAAGAACTCACAAATATGCAGCCCATTATCAAATATCAAGGTCAATGAGTAGGCATTGGAAATTTATAAACCATGGTATCACCAAGACAATGTATAGCTAGATTTGAGAACTGGATTAAAAAGGGAAAGGAGGAGCTTTAATCAATAGATTTAGCAGGAGAAAAAGAAGCTTGTTGAAGCTGCATGAGAACTCTGCCTGAGCCTGTCAACACACACTGGTACATTTCTCACATGCCACACATTCACACCCTTTCTCCTTCTCGTTCACCACCTCTCTGTGTGTTTCACACATCACACTGACATGTCTATCTCTGTATTTGTTGTTGTTGTTGTTGTTGTTGTTGTTGTTGTTGTTGTTGCCATTAGTTTATGGACCACCTACTAAACCACCATCTCAAGGCAATTTACACATAATGTAATTAAATACAGTTAAAAGCATGAAAGCAAAATCAGCAAAATATGGGCCTTCATGGTAGAGAGCCATTTATCCAGCTGGGGGGGAAAGTGCACACACACCACGCATTGAGTACGCAAGCATATTCAAAATAGCTACTCTGTGGGTGAAAAACTGCTTTCCACCAACTTCACATGATACTGAGCAACAACTAGCTTGGGGGCAATTTGATCTCCATCACTTCCCCACCCCTGTAGACATCCTTCCAAACCAACAATTCACAATCAGCATAATAGCATGGCCTGTGACACTGTCTTGGAAAGAATTAATACAAATAAAACAAACGATGCAAGCCAGCTGTCACAAACTCATGCTTGCTGCTGACATCAGGCACCAGATAATATAGGAACCAGTCCCCAGATTAAACTGTGGACTACGGCTTATATAAAATATAAGAAAACATCAGACATTAAAACCTTCCCTAACAGGGCTGCCTTCAGATGTCTTCTAAAAGTCAGATAGTTGCTTATTTCCTTGACATCTGACGGGAGGGTGTTCCACAGGGCGGGTGCCTCTTCTGAGAAGGCCCTCTGCCTGGTTCCCTGTAACCTCACTTATCACAGTGAGGGAACCTCCAGAAGGCCCTCAGAGCTGGACCTCAGTGTCCGGGCTGAACAATGGGACCAGAGATGCTCCTTCAGGAATACTGGAGACGAGGCCATTTAGGGCTTTGAAGGTCAGCACCAACACTTTGAATTGTGCTCGGAAACGTATCGGGAGCCAATGTAGTTCTTTCAGGACCTGTGTTATATGGTCAAGTGATACAGTGGTACCTCGGGTTACATACGCTTCAGGTTACATATGCTTCAGGTTACAGACTCCGCTAACCCAGAAGTAATGCTTTAGGTTAAGAACTTTGCTTCAGGATGAGAACAGAAATCGTGCTCTGGCAGCGCGGCGGCAGCAGGAGGCCCCATTAGCTAAAGTGGTGCTTCAGGTTAAGAACAGTTTCAGGTTAAGAACGGACCTCCGGAACAAATTAAGTACTTAACCCGAGGTACCACTGTATTTCAAAATGTCAAAATTTATTAAGTAGCCATTTATTAAGTAGCCAGTCCTGCTAAAGAGTTCAATTCTTTACAGTGATCTCCCAAATATAATATAAATTTCCCCCATTCTTTATTGAATTTTTGGTCTTCCTGACAATGTTATGGAATTAAAAATTAGGCCACAACTTTATTAAACTTCCGAATGTAGGAAGACCTTGGCTTAGGCCTTGGGCGTGTACTCCTCCCAGCCCCCCAGCTGGGGGAACTGGGGAACATCAGGGTAAATGGGATATGGGGTGCACTGTGAGATGTATGTGTAGCAGGCAGCCCAGCCCATATCCCTACACACAGGGTGGTTCACTGACAGCCTTTCGGTGTATGGCCAGTGACACCCATTATATAACCCCTTTAAGAGGGGGACCCTGGAATCGCCACAGCAGGGGGGTGAGTCACCACTTCACACACACACACACACACACACACACACACCTTATAGAGAATAAAAGACTAAAGGATTCCACCCAAGGCCATAACCGCCAAAGTTGTGACAAATTGCTACCAATGCAGGAAAATTTATTCCCAGTACTTCAACAGCAACCAGTCGAAGACCTTAGCAGCACCTACTAAACAGGAAGAAAAAATTAACCCGCAAACAAGAAAACGTTAAACAAAGGGAGGGTAGGGAGGGTGAATCTCCAGAGCCAACTGCCTGGCTATTCACGGCTCCACCCCCATTTATAAATGGGGCTGGCCCCGCCTCCCAGAAAGAAACTTGATTACTGAGGCTGGGCGTGAAACTCCAAATAATAACACTGAAAGGCAAGCCAGCTCCCTCTCTACTAGTAAGTTCCCTGGGAACTGTAGCACCCTGCGCGATCCCGCAAAGGGCACCCACATTATAAAGTGTGAATGCTCGTTATTTTAATATGGGCCTGGTGTTTCAAGAGATCACAGACAATTAGCATTTTTTTTCCTTTTTTAATAAATTTTATTTTCAAGTTTTTATATTTACAATTTTCCAAATATTCAATGCATTTCCAAAACACCAAATACAATGTGGACTTTCCCCCACCCCCATTCTGAATTCCAATTTTCCCCTTTTTTTACTTGCATCTCATCATTTAATTTTCAGCATCTTTAACAATTAGCAATTTTCTCACCTAAAAGACCAGTATTTATTTATTTATTATCCATTTATTAAATTTATATATTTCTCTTCATTCAAGGATCACAGGGTGGTTTACAGTAGAAAAAACAAAAATGCATAACACACATCCCCATAGACACACAGTTTAAAAGTCCATTGATTATTTAATTATCCAAAGGCATGGGAGAAGAAGAAGGTTTTGCGTGTTCAGACCCAGAAACCTCCCCCCTAAATAAATTCACACTTGACTCAAATTTTGGTTTTGGTTTTTGGCAGAATTTAGGCCACAACTTTATTGATTACAGAAAGTGACTGGTTGCATAGGCTCTGGTTCGACTAGCTCCCTGCCATGCAGGTAGCGCTGACCCAGGGCACCAGCATAGGTCAGCCAAGGGTGAACACCTGGATAAGCGGAAAGCTGGGAATGGGCATCTCCGCCACCCAACTGTCCCCCTGGACTCAGGCATGGGCACAACCCCCTCTCAGGGGTTGACCAAACCATTGAGTCCCTGGATTCCTTTAACGGAATACCCTTCACCTGAACCAGAGCCTATCCACAACCTTACAAGTTGTGACGATTTGCTAACGTGGCAGGCGAAACCCAAATGGCAACAGCCAATCAACCAAGTGGGGGAAATTCTTGCCATGCCCCTGTCCCAATGACTGATGACACACGACGGCATAGCAAGGTCAAGTGCAAAGCCCTAAAAGTAGGGAGAGGAGGGTGGATGTTCCTAATGCATGCGCCGAAAGAGGAAGCTCTGGGTCACGTGCATGGGTATGTAAAGGTCCCTTGATCCATTTGGACTGCATCTCATTGGCCAGATTGCACCCATCTTCAAGGGACCTACCAATCGGGTGTTGTGGCTGACCAATCGTACCCACCCACAACACAGGGTGTTGGTTTTCCAGGTCTTACCACAATACGTGCCCTCTTTAAGGGAGGACCCAATTTCTCCTGACACTTAAATATACTCAGTGAAGATACCAGGTGAGCCTCCCTGAGGAGAACATTCCTCAAATGTGGAGCCAATACAGAAACGGCCCATTCTCAGGTTGCCACCCTCCAGACGTCTTGTGGAGGGGCACAAGAAGAAGGGCTTCAGATGATTAAAATCAGTTTCCTCCAAGAGTGCCTGGATCTCATTCATGGCCAGAGGCAACAGCTTACGAGGGTGATGGTGACATGCCACATCTTACATCATGCATGGTATTGATGGCCCTGACTGCTTGCTGGTGCAGTCCTACAAACTGAAATTGAGCAATTGACTGTTTTCTTGATATGGTATGTGAAAGAGACAAAATTTCATCTGCAACCATTCCTCATATTATGGCAACATGTGTAGTATTCAAGTAATAGGTTTTCAAACCAACTGTGATACCATGTATTTGGGATAATTAACTTTATAGGAACCTTCCATAATAGTAATTAATGGGAAATTTGAAGCGCCTTTGATTTTGTTAGGGTTAAGAAATTGTTCTGCATCACTGAAACATCTCATTTTGAGATCAAAATGAAGAAATACATTTTTGGAAAAATTTCCCCAATGGAATTATATTGTTTGATTTACTCAAAAGCCCATCTATTCATGAAGTGTAATTATGAGGTTTTAATATGCCCCAGGGGCTTTATTTAAAATGACAGTATTTCCAAAATGCAAACTGACTAGTCACCAAGGGACTTGTTAAAAATGTAGGAGAATTTATGATATTATTTCTTGAAAGTTAACCATTTTTACCTGCACAATATTTGGTCCATATCATGAGGAAACTGTATACGCATATGTCTTTCTGGAGGGCAGTTAAACTGAAAGGGTTTGTTTGACTACAACCATTAAATGAGATCTTTTAGGATTCCCATGTGAGCAAACTAATTTATCAGAGTCATACCCTCTGGGATGTAAATTGGTACTACCCAGCTAATGTCTATAAAACTAATTATATTCATTTATGAAAAGTGAAGTTCTAATGCTTAAAGTGCAGCAGAATTGCTATTGACAAATGTGTAAAGTAGCAGGTTGACATTGTACTGGTTTGCTGAATTTTAGCTATTATGGGAAAGGGCTGCAGTTCAGTGGTAAAGTGGAAGGTCTAAGGTTTAATCACTGGCATCTTCAGGTAGGGCTGGGAAAGATTCCTACCTGAAACCTTGGAGAGTCACTGCTAGTCAGTGAGCTAAACAGACTAATGGTCTCACTCAAGGTAAGGGAGCTTCCTGTTGCTGGAGTTTGGTAAACATATTGAAGCAGTGTGCAGAAAGAACTAGTCTGGTAAGACTGCTGGTTGAAAGAATAAAGAACACTTGAGGTTTATTACTCAAGGCAAACAAAGCCATTCTATAGTAAGTATAGATTTCACATGTCACCAAGATGGAGCTAACACTAGCACATGTTAACTCATACTGTACCTGGTTTGGACTCACTAAACTTGGAGAATAAGCAAGAAGGAAATAAAAGCATGAAATGAAGTAATCCACTTTACCAGCATTAGTTCCTAGAAGAGAAGGAATCAGTGAGAAGGAAGGTTTCCTTTCTGTCTGTAGGCCCCCATTGGTTAAGGTAACCTATTCCAAGTGTTGTTGCTTTACTCACAACACCTATGTTCCCAACTAATATATATATATAAACCTAGACAATCTTAATTCAATCCTGACAATTAATTAGGACTAACCACTCATCACATGACAGCAACAGACCTCAGAGCAGGTCCTGTGTTTAGAGGTTCTTCTGGCATTAAATATGTACTGCATTGTGCTACATTAAATATACACTCAATCAAATAGAAATATTGTGCAGAGAATTAAAATATGTGAAGGACCAGGAAGAAAAAGTAGGTCTGGGAAGTAGGTCAGGGCACATTTTGGGAAAAGAGTTGATGTGCCTCTATAAGTAGAAACAGGATCTTCCTTTCGAAATTAGCATAAATAGTCTTGAAAAACCTACTGTAGGGGTCCCAGAGAAACAAAAGGAAAATAAAACAAAATAAAATATGAATTATTCATTTTTTACAACTTCTTTTCCAACAAATATATTTACCAAGTTTACAGAGAAGCATGTTCTTCCCTCTCAACCTCCACAGGGCATCTTTCACTTCCTTGTTCCTCAGACTGTAGATCATAGGATTCAGCATGGGTGTAACAATGGAATAGAATAGAGCAACTAACCTGTCTATGTCCTCAATGTGACTGGATTTGGGACGCAGGTACATGGCACTGGCAGAACCATAGAACAAGGTAACCACTATGAGATGTGATGAGCAAGTAGAGAAGGCTTTGTGCCTACTTTCAGCTGATGGCATGTTCAGTACAGTGAAAAGGATTCGAATGTAGGAAACCAGCACTAGCAGGAACGGAGATAATGTGATTAGCACACTGAATGCAAGAATTGACATCTCATTCCTTGTGGTATCAGTGCAAGCCATCTTCAGCACTGGTGGCACATCACAGAAGAAGTGGTTAATCTTATTGGGACCACAGTAGGGCAAGGTGAATATCCAAACTACGTTGCCAAGAGGCATCACAATGCCACATAGCCAGGAGGCAACTGTCATCTGAGCACAAGCTTTTTGATTCATAATCAGTGGATAATGCAGTGGGGAACAGATGGCCATGTAGCGGTCATAGGCCATGGCAGCCAACAGATAGCACTCAACTGTTCCAAGCGAGAGAAGAAAATACATCTGAGCAGCACAACCAGCAAAGGAGATGCTCTTGGACTCAGACACTAAATTGACCACCATCTTGGGGAGGGTCACTGAGGTGTAGCAGATCTCTAAGAAGGACAAGTTCCTTAAGAAGAAATACATGGGTGTGTGAAGGGCTGAGTCAACCAGGGTGAGGGTGATAATAAGGCCATTTCCCAAAAGTGTCAGAGTATACATAGCAAGGAACCCAACACAGACTAACACTTGTGTTCCAGAGCTATTGGATAATTCAATGAAAATGAAATCAGGTGTCAGGGAATGATTTACCAGTTTATATTCCAGAATATAAGTCATCTGAAAAAAAAGGAAATGGAAAAACAAAAATTACTTTCCAGACAATTCAGTTCATTTATAATTATATGGATCACCCTAACACAGAGATGATGAACTTGCAGTGGTCTGGATGTTGTTGTACTACTGCTTCCATCATCCCTGACCACGCACTATGTTGTTTGGGGCTGATGGGAATTGGAGTTCAACATGTGGGGGGACAAAAGTTCACCATCCTTCTCTACTGGCAATCCCTACAGTTTGCCCCTCAGTTCTTATAAACTGTTCTGGGGATATCATTGAAGGTTGGTATAGAAATATATAGGATAAAGTTTTTTAAAATACTTGTGAAAGGCATGCTTTTTGGTCATTTGATCCATGTGTTCAAGTCAAGTACTCTTCATTCCTCCTATACCAGTGTGCTTTTGTCTTGTGAAAGAAACAACCACAATGAGGTTTAGTCAGCATTTCAAAAGAAAGACTTACCTCTGAGATGAGAACAAATATCTGTGCCAGGTGCCTGAAGCAGATGCTTCTTCTCATGAAACACCACTATATCACACAATGCATGGCGATTCTATGGAGGTTTCCCCTGCAGACTCTGGTGGTTAAGAAGAGATTAGTTATACATATGGGCAGACTGAAAGCATGCCAATGGGGACGAAGCACTCTACAGAACAGGCCACTGGTGAATTGTTTCTTGTCTATAGAGATAACAGTATATGTGTTGGCAGTGTTGTTTTCTGTTGTATTTTATATGGGGCAGGCCCGGGGTTCAGTGCTTTGTGTGCAGAAGCCCCCAGGTACATTCCTTGGTGTCTCAAATGGGTGGGTTTGGGAAAGATTCATGTTTGAAAACCCAGAGAGCTGGTGTCAATTCTGAACTAGATGGGCCAATTGTGTGACTCATTTAAGAGAATTGTTCTATGACTATAACTGTTTCTTAACAGATGCTAAGTTCTCATAAGGGGAATCTAATTTGAGCAGTTAATGTGCATAGCAACTGAAAAGCCATAAAGATGACTCATGGGACCAAACTTTGGGATGAAGGTTATATTTTTTGAAATATAACAAAAATTGATGAAGTGCCAATAAATTAACCAAATTCAGAAAGTATAGACAGGGGAGGATATAATTTAACTCTAGCAGAGAAACATCCCTCCAGGCCCCTGTGCATGCAGCAAAGGTTCTAGAGGAAACGACTCCCTCCTTGCTATGGGAGCCTTGGATGAAAAACCCAACATGTACACCCAGAACCCACTGTCCACCATTCACCATAAAGTTCTGACATATTCCTAAAAGGTGTCCTAAACCCAATCATACCCTAATATAGCTACAATTCTACTTTTCACTTCCTCACCTAGGCAGAGGCAGAGCTAGCTGCTCTGACACCCAGAGCAGCGTGCACCCAGGGGGCAGGGCTAGCCACCCATGGGGGTGGGATGAACATCTTGGGGGGTGAGTGTCCCAGGGGGGCAGGGCAAATGTCCCAGGGGGGTGGGGCAAGTGTCCCGGAGGTGTGTGCCACCTACCACGAGTGTCCCGAGTGGTGGGGCGGCGATGTCAACCCCCCTCAGGGATGACACCCGGGCCAGGCCGCACCCACCACACCCACCTTGTTCCACTTTTGCACCTTGGTAGGAGTCAGTCACACTCCTTAAGTTGTCAATCAAAATAGTCCCAGTAGTGTGGAATAGGTGGGAAAAGGAGGGAACCTTTGGACCAATTTGTTGGGGTGTGATTAAATGTTAAGAGAGTATATATTAGATATTATCCTTCCTTCCTCACATTTGTGAGTTCAGCAGAGTGCCAACACTTTGCAACTTAAAGAGAAGCTCAGATAGGCTAGTTTTAGTCTTTTAGTTTAAGACACTTCCCTCCATGTCCCTGTTATTTCATTCACTCCCCAGGTGTGCTGTCTTTGCAGAATAATACACAACTGGTAGGTTTTGGTATGCTTTATTCAAAAGTAATTTCTTTGAAATAAGTAAGTCTCCTTTGCTACATTGAAAAAACAGTGCTATTGTAATTGAGCAGATTTTAAATGTCACCCACCCAGCCACTACTGGTCTGCTTACCATCATCTCTTACTTATTAATATATAGTAACCATAAACAAGAATACAAACTACAAAATGAATCAGCAAACCCTGTACACTTGCACAAGTTACAATGACAAGAGTTTGAAAACTGCTACTTCTTCCTCTTCTGGATTTTGGTATTTTGATTTAAATGTCTGGACTATGAAATGTTGTACTTAAAGCAAGGGGACTACTCTAAATGACATATTTGTATCTTGCTGTTCCATTCAGAACATCAAAGCTGTGTACATTATCATCTGTCTGCCACTTCTGTCATTGTAATGGGATTCACCAGTGTTTTTCTGAGGGGATGCAGGGGTACACATACCCTTAAGCATTTGTGAATCTTTGTACTTTTGTCCATTTACTGTATTTATTTTCCCCGATTTGAACTATAAAATGGTGATTTTCTTGAGACAAAATGAGAAGTACCCCTAAACATTTTTTGTAGAAAACAAAGCACTGGGATTCACCCTATTTCTGTAACTATAATTTATTTTAAAAACTGTTTTTAATCGTAATTTTTATGTTGTTCTAACCCTTAAACCTGTGAGGTAGGCTAGATTAAGTTAATATAGGTTCATAAACTGCAGTTTCTGCCAATAGATTGTCATGGTGTTGGAGACAATGTACCAGGCCCAGGAAATCCAGCTGACATCACTGTAGCAGGAGAGAAGAGAAGAAGGGTCACTTAATTGGCTTTGCTGAGAGACTAAGCTACCTCTGACTTTTCCTCTTTCTCAACTGACACTAAGTGACTATCATTCCATCAGGCTGCAGAAGAGGGAGTATTTGGTAGCAGAGCTACCACATTAGCTCTGATGAGGGACCAGCATCTTTTGGTCCCACCTCTCCCTAAACTGTTTCCATTCTAGCTGGTCCTTATAAGGACTGGACAACTTTAAGAACTGATGCTTGATGAGTTTGCTTTTCCATGCCCAACTTTTTTTTGTTTGGTGTTGTATTTTTGTAATTATAAACCTTGCGACAGGTGCTATCTAAGAAGAAGAAGAGGAGGAGGAGGAGGAGGAGGAGGGGGAAGAGGAAGAAGAAGACTGCTCTGGAATTGTTTTGGGCTGAACAGTGGTGTAAAAGCTTAAATAGAAAAATGGGCAGATAAAACTGTAAAAGCTTATGTACAAATGTGTTAGTTATGAAAGTTTCTGAGGACTTCAGCGCTCCTTTCATGAATCAAGGCTCTAATGCCCTAGCTGGGAATTAATTGGAATGTGTCAAGATGATTTGCTAACAACTGTTGCTTCCAGTTATTTTCTTTCTTCTATATATTGCTGGAAACAATCTAAGCAGGTTACAGAAGTCAATTAACTACCATTCTAATCATAACTATCTAGATTGCAGGAGCTTCCGGAATTCGCTTACAACATTCACAACATGTTTGGCTTTCCACAGGTAAGTGTGGAATGATTATTTCTAAAACTGCAACTTGTTGCCTGGATATCCACAACTATTAATTATATTACTGATTTAATATTTGGAGGTAGGGGTGCCTTTTGGTTCACACAATGTCTTGGGAAGTGTAAATTGGGTGGTTTTGCATTATAATAAGAGCTCAACCAAATTTCTTCTCCACCCCTATTTGGATGCTTGCAATGATAACTTTCTACTTGCATAATAGTTTTGGCCAGGCAAATATGTTCTTGTCATTCAAGAACTTGTGATTTGTGCAGAGCAAACAGCTGTCAGAGACTGTAACAGGCACAGGAACAAGCCAAGCTCAGACAACTGGCAAACCTATTAGTTTTTTTATACTTTACAACTTATCGCTTTGGGCAATATACCCATCAAATCAGCCTGACTGTCACTTGGAAGTAACAGTGAAAGAGGTCTATTTCTCATCAATTGCTGCCCAGGCCTTTTAACTGGAAATGCCAAGTGATGAACCTTATATTAGAATTAGCAGTGTGCTAGATACAATTCATGATATATGACAGAATGCAAAACACTTTCTCTAAAAAAAGAAAAAAGGAACACAGTAAGTTGCCTTATAGTAAGTCAGATCAGTGCTTCATCTAGCTCAATATTATTTTTTCCCAGTCCTACCTGGCGTTCCCAGGGATTGAATCTGAGAGCATCTTCATGGAAAGCCAATGCTCTGCTGCTGAATGATGGACCTTCCAATCAATGTTCCAATGGTTTAATGAGAGAAGTGTGAAACATAACTCTGTGTCTGCTCTTTTGGTACTAAATCCAATAGTGTTTTAGCCAGTCATGTGATATCTCTACTCAGAACTAAATTCTAAATACAGAATTTTACTTTTATGGATCCACTTGTCTCTTACTAGAGAGAGAGAGAGAATTTGTTAACTTCCATGGACGCTAGCTTTTCTTTATACAGTTGGGTTAGACGTAGACTAAAGTGCCAGACAATATAATGCATGCAAGTGAGGGTACTTCTGACCTCTCTTGCAAAGACTGAAAATATTCTGACCCTTCTATCCATGGCTTTCAGAGAACACATTTTTTATAAAAGTCCTACACTTATAGATAGATGGGACAGCCTTATTTACAATCTGTTTCAGTTTTACATCTGCTCAGTATGGATGGGGGAGATATTCAGTTCAGATCTCATATAGTTACCTTTCTAATTTGCCTTTCCAAGAACAATCACAAACCAAAATGCAGGTATCCTTTGCATTTCTCTGAAATTTGAAAAATAATTCTGAAGCAAAAAAAAAAAAAAAAAAAGTGTAAAGAAAGTGTGCATAAAACACATATCTTAGTGATACTGAAATATGATACCACTTCCGTCAACCAGGGTGGTGGATCGATCAGGGGTTTTTTTTGTGATATCCCCCAAAAAGCTCAACAACTAAAAAGTATTGATTTCAAATTTTTGGTACCCAAAAATAGGGGTCATCTTATACATGGGGGTGTCTTCTACATGGAAAAATATGGTAGTCCCTTAGGCGGAGGGAAAATGACCAATACAAGGTCATCCTGTTAGCTTCATGGTCTACTACTAGTCCAACATTTTAACCCCTATAGCTGTCTTTTTCTCTTTTGTCACAAAGGTAAAAAATAACCAGTTCCAAAACTAAGGTTGGGTTGAAACATTTTCCTTTGCATGTCCTAATATCAGAAATTCACATATCACAGTTGCTTTTTAAAAATCCTTGCAGGAGGAGCATGCAGAAGAAACCACAAAAAGGAACATAAGCACCACCACATTTGAATTTGTGCTCCTGGGAATCTCACACAGATATGATTTACAATCTGTGCTCTTTGCTGCCTTTCTGCTAATCTACCTGTTCATAATGATGGGGAACCTGCTGGTTTTCGCTGCCATTATATCAAATCGCACTCTGCATACACCCATGTACTTCTTCCTTAGACATTTGTCTCTTTTGGATATGTGCTATGCATCTGTGACTCTTCCGCAAATGCTGGTGAACCTAATGTCAGAGAAAAAAACTATCTCATTCTTTGGCTGTGCCATGCAGCTGTTCTTCTATGTTTTCCTTGGAGCTGCTGTGTGTTACCTCCTGGCTATTATGGCATATGACCGCTACCTGGCCATCTGCCACCCTTTGCATTATATGAGGCTCATGAGCAGGAGGGCTTGCTTCCTGTTGGTTTCTGGATGCTGGCTCAGTGGGTTGTCCATATCGCTTATGGAGACATGGTTGGTATTTTCCCTCCCCTTCTGTGGCCCGGATATCATCAATCACTTCTTCTGTGATATCCGCCCATTAGTGAGATTGCACTGCCCAACTTCCTACATAAACGAGGTGGAGAGAATTCTAACTGTCTTCCTGGTTCTCATCACACCATTCATATTTATCCTGGTCTCCTACATTCTCATATTTCTAGCCATTTTGAAAATCACTGCAGCAGATGGTAGGCAGAAAGCTCTTGGTACGTGCTCCTCACATTTGCTCTCTGTGGTCCTCTTCTTTGGCACAGCTATGTTCACATACTTGAGGCCAAGTTCTAGTTATTCAGCTCCTACAGACAAATTTATCTCCCTCACCTATACTGTGGCTCCAGCCATGTTCAATCCTGTTATCTACAGCCTGAGGAACAGACAAATGAAACATGCCCTGAGCAGTTTGTTAGCCAAAAGCAGACAATTTGTAGGTATGGGAAACATTCATTTTGGTGTCTGACTAATTAGACAATCAATCTGTTTGGAAATGGCTACGCACCTCTTAAGGGCCAAATCTCTAGGTTATTCTTATGACCCAATTGTCCTTTATCCCTTCAGAAATTGGTGATGCCAGAGCAGGGGTAGGGTATCTTTTATCCTCTGGTTGATGTTGGCCTCAGTGGTTAGGAATGATGAGAGCTGCAGTCCAAGAACATCCAAAGGACAACAGACTCCTCATCCCTGCACTAGGTTGAGACTGCATTTTTTAGTGCAGAAAGTATTGATTTAATGTGTAGAGATATTTCCTATTCTAATGAATTCAAGAGGGTTCTAGAAGCTACTCTGTGTGAAAGAAACTTCATGATATTTGGGTTATTCCCTCAGAGAAGCTGAGTACAGCTGGTTTGAACTGGTTCTCTTCTCTCTTCTGTCAAGGTCATGCTGACTGTAAAACTAAGGCCCAAAGGAGCCTGGGTTTCACTTTCACTTTCTATCTCTTTCCCTTCTGGTGTGGTGTTCTGTACTGTACATAGGACAGTGGTACTTCGAGTTACAGACGCTTCCGATTACAGACGCTTCAGGTTACAGACTCTGCTAAACCGGAAGTATTAGCTCATGTTAAGAACTTTGCTTCAGGATGAGAATCGAAATCATGCGGCGGCAGTGCGGCGGCAGTGGGAGGCCCCATTAGCTGAAGTGGTACCTCAGGTTAAGAACAGTTTCAGGTTTAAGAACGGACCTTCAGAATGAATTATGTTCTTAACCCGAGGTACCACTGCATGCTTAGTGTTAAGGTTTACATTTATAAGTTATTGTAAATTTAAGTTTAAGTCATCTGTAACTGGATTTCTTATGGACAGGGCCAATCCTGAATGTATTGGATTTGTGACCATTATGCTCATTTGCCTTCAGTAGCAGTAAAGCTCTGCAATTGCCTCTTGTCTATTTTTTGGGAAGCCTGCAACATGTTTAAGTTGTTACTCTGCTAACTATACATTGGAATCTACTCTGGATCAATACTGAGTAGAATTACATGACAGAAACATGCAGTTGCAGTTGGAGCTGACCTACACAGAAGCAGCAATCATGTCACAAAAGTAACAAAAGGGCCTAAATAAAAGATCAAAATCGATATTTTAATGTGGCAGCACCAACACTTTGGAACTTCCTTCCTGTTGACATGAGGCAAGCACCTTGACTGTAATCTATTTTGTGCCTGCTAAGAAACATTTTTGTTTAGACAAGCCTACACAAATATCTAGGGTGCTGATGTATGTCTTATCTGTTCTTAGTTTACTGCTGATTTCATATTTTGAATATTTTCAGTAGTTGATATTAACTGTTTTTCCTGATTGTTTTATTCTCTTTGTTAATGACTTTGAAGTTTGTCTTTACAATCAAGCGATGTATAACTTTTATTGAATAAATAAATAAAATCATAAAAAATACATCATATATTAAATTGCCTATAAAGTTTTTCTCTCCCTTTAGAAACATCAGCAGCTATTCATTAGGTCTGTGCATACAGCCCACAAAGACTCACAATCCTGAACTGAATCAGGACAATCTGTGATAGTGAATCAAGGCTTGCTCCAGGGACTGGTGGACTGAATCAGGACAATCTGTGAAAGTGAATCAAGGCTTGCCCCAGGGACTGGTGGACTTTGGGTTCCAATTATCAGAAGCCAACTCATAGGGGCCAAGGTCCCTTCAGCCTCTCCAATAAAATATTTGAGCCCCCCCCCAAAAAAATGTTGATTGGTATTGCCATTTAAATGGTGTGAGTATGCCATGCCATGTGATCAATGATGTGGGGCAGGATTTTTCTGCCCCCCCCCCCAATATTTTATTCAAATTGGTATCCCTGGCAGCACCTAAGTGACAACCATAGGGTACAAACATGGGCAATGCATATAGCAGTCCAGAATGAATACTCAATAAATAGCTGATGTTGCCTAACCTGGCTACAAATTTTGTACAAAGAAGTCAGGATGAATTCTCCATAAACAGGTCATCTAGAAGTGACCTTACAAGCAAGCTGAACCACCTAAATCCTTACTTTCTTATTTCAAAAGATTTCTTATAATCTCCATGTCTGGGGGATTATATGTGTGTGTATATAATGACTACATTGGTCATTATAACTCTTTGAAAGAGCAACAGGGAGTGATTTTCATGAATGACTTAGACCAGGCTTGGTTTCACCAAGAAAGGGTGTAGTTGGCCCAATGTGATGTATAAGGCAAAGTCAGTAAGAAGTACAATGGAAGCAGGGAAGAACTTTAATTCCCTTCCTTCCACAACTGCCAGTCTGGATAGGCCAGTCAGGCCAGAGCTATCAAGTAAGCTGTCACCACACCTGGTTAGCACCCTCTGCCCCCAGATAGGGGTGATTTTCCCCAGATAGGGAGGACCCAAGGTAGGTAATAAGCAGGGAAGACCTAACCTTCCTGGCTGTACTCTGAGCCCAATGTGGCCTTCTTTTCTTCATCATTCCCCAATTTAAACACACGCAGCATGACTCCGAAATGGTTTAGACACATTAGAAGAAAATTTCCTTTCAGTTTGGTGGAAATAAACAAAGGAGCTGAAAATAAGAAAAACAAAATATCGCTATGTGATATCAGGAAAGAAACACTCCTAACAATGGGCTGGGTTCACATCCAAGTGCTGTTGCTGGTTTCCATTTTGTTTGTATGAATCACTCAAAGTGATATGCGAAAATTAAAAGCAAATATTATAAGTCAATATTAAGCAAAGGGGGGGGGGTGGAGAAACACTAACAGTGCATTCCAGTACATTTCTGCTCAGAAGTAAATTCCCTTGAGATCAAAAAGGCTCACATTCAGGTAGGTGGATAAAGGATTGAAGCAAACAAATCATGCACTAAAGTGGTGACATGCAGCAAACCAGCAAATGTGTACAGAGACCTGTGTATGTCCGTACAATCGTATGTCCCTTCAAGCAAAGGATTTTAAAAGAACTGTCACAATGAATAACCTTAATAACGCATGTGGCCACTCCAACTGTCATTCACTGTGATCTGTTTTGGAGCACAGCTCCCAGAGGGAAGAATATGGGAAAATAAAACATGGCCATTGTGGCTGGTGAAGAGGCAAATACATTGCAAGCAGCCTAAGATCCCCGCCTTCTATCAGTGTGGCTGAAAAATCACTATTGCCACTGGTGAGTCAAGAGCAGAGAGCTGGGTGTGACCTTCCAGGTATTCCGTAAGTATGAGATTATTTTCTTTTGAAGGCTTTGGCATGTTTCACTCTTAGTACACTCCTCATGACTGATACTAAATTATTTCTTGGACAATTATTATTTTTCAAGTTTGATGCATTTATTGAGGAAAAATCCTACCAATTATAAATCCTATTTTTAATAAAGAAATTGATGATTATATGAATTGCATTTTCCGTGAAATCGTTCAATGATTATGAAAATAAAACTTCCCCATATTAAGAAGACATGGGAGCTATAAGCATACTTTAGAATATTTATTATAAGATCACTTCTAAATTCTATTGATTTCAGTTAAATACTTTATTCTATTCTAGCAATGAAAACAACAGGGCTTAAAACTGATGTAGCTAGATCACCTATTTATAATATAAAATTTACACGAGATAACAGTAGTTAAAAGCACGTCAACTACTTATATTCCACTCATTTTTCAAAGTGTTCATGAAAGCTTAAATATAATGCATAGAAGGTATAATATGAAGACAATGCTAGAACCAGAACTTAGTAACTTCTGTTTTAGAAGTATGCTATGTGACTTTGCATCATTCCCTGATCTGCTAGGTACTCTTATAACAGAGTTCCACATATACACTATATAAAAAGATTTTGTAACAACCAATCATATCCTAAATTCATGTTCAAGTATGTTCTTTTCCAGGATGCATAACAGAAAAGAATACATTCTACAAAACAGTACAACACCAGCAACGTTCATCCTCCTGGGTCTTTCTGACGATCCAAACCTGCAAAGTGCATTATTCTTCACTTTCCTGGCACTTTATATCATTATTCTGACAGGAAACCTTCTCATCATTCTTCTGACATTGGTTGACTCTGCCCTCCACACTCCCATGTATTTCTTCCTAAGAAACCTGTCTTTTCTGGAAATCTGCTACACATCAGTCAATGTCCCTAAGATGCTGGCAAACCTCCATTCTGGAAATAAATCCATCTCCTTCATCGGATGTGCTCTGCAGACCTACTTTGATTTCTTCCTTGGTGGGTCAGAATGTTTCCTTTTGGCCTCAATGGCCTATGATCGATATGTTGCCATTTGTAAGCCCTTACACTACCCTGTCTTGATGAGCCAAAAAGTTTATACTACTTTAGCTGTGCTATCTTGGTTAAGTGGGTTTCTGATGTCCTTTGGTCACACCAGCATGGTGTTTACTGTCTCCTACTGTGGCTCAAATGTGATCAATCACTTTGTCTGTGACATCCCTCCTTTGCTGAAATTGGCTTGTGGGGACACCTCAAGGGTTGAAATTGCAGTCTTTGTGGTGGCTATGATTTTTGTGACTTTTCCTTTTATCCTGATCTTGATGTCTTATGCGGGCATTATAACCACCATTTTGAAGATCTCGTCCTCTGAAGGTCGGAAGAAGACCTTCTCCACCTGCTCTTCACACCTCATTGTGGTGACCTTGTTCTATGGTTCTGCTTGTATTACATATTTGAAGCCCAATTCCACTTACTCACCAAACACTGACAAATTTCTCTCACTTTTCTATACAGTTATCGGTCCCATTTTGAACCCCCTCATTTACAGCTTGAGGAATAAAGAGGTAAAGGGTGCCTTTAAAAGAATTTGGGATAGAAGACCTTTTCGGTGATAAAAATGAACTGACATATTGTGGGAGTTCCAAAATAGGTAGGGACTTGTACCTACTGATTTCTGAAAGCATTAGCTTGGATCCAGAATGATTTAGTAAACCTGTGGTCCCCTTAAAATTAATGGGATTAAGTTAATTATGCTTTGATGTAAGATCCTTGATTTAAATGGGAATTTAATTCATTTGACCTTGCCTGTATCTACCTAACAACTCAAACAGTGGGATAATTTATAGTACATAAATTTGTGTGAGGAAAGATTGTGCTTCCCTCCTAGTGAAATCTACAAAAATCCCCCAAAAGATATCTCTGAGAGGGTTGAAGATTCCTCCTAAACATTCTGTACAGTGGTACCTTGGGTTACATAAGCTTCAGGTTACATACACTTCAGGTTACAGACTCCGCTAAGAACTTTGCTTCAGCATGAGGACAGAAATTGTGCTCCAGCAGTGCGGCAGCAACAGGAGGTCCCATTAGCTAAAGTGGTGCTTCAGGTTAAGAACAGTTTCAGGTTAAGTACGGACCTCCCGTGCGAATTAAGTACTTAACCCGAGGTACCACTGTATTGGGGAATGGATGGAAAACTATTGGGGGAAGTGTGAATCATCCTCGATTAAGCTTGGAACCTAATATAACTTAATATGAAAGTCATTCTCTGTCAGAAAGTTTCCTGCCCCTTCATCCCCAACCATCGGAGCCGAAGGGTAAATCACAAGCTTTGTCTGCAAAGGGTCCCATGTTCAGTTCAGGCAGGGCTGCGAAAGATTTTTACCTGAAACTCTGGAGAACTTCTGCCAAGCTACATTCAGAGGTGGGGTTTATTGCATGAGTTTTTCCAGTTATGATGCTTGTGCTTCTGTCCCAATTTCTCACATTCCTTTTGCACTGCAATAGCAGCTACATTCCAGAACTGTGGTGTTTTTTATATTTTAAAAATTGCTAAAATGCTGAACTACATTATAAAGGACAGGAAAGAATTATATGCAGGGATACTGCCCACATTTTGTCACACGAACTCACAATGCAATAATTCCCTCCGTTTGGACTTCTCCTAGCATGCTTCTGTTCCAGTGGTGTTTTCATTTGTCTATTTCATCCAGTATAAAGAACCCTAAATCTAGCTTTCTTCTGCATTGATTTCCAAAATTTGCAGAGACTAAATTAGTGTTGATTGCCGTCCCCCTGGCTATTGACTGCCTTGTGATTGTCTGGACAATGCCAGATATCATTCAAGACCTACCTGGATCAAACCTCTTGGAATTGAACTGTTGCCATATAGCCCATTGTCTCTCAACATCCCTCATATTACTTGACCATCATAGACCCTCCACATTTCCCTTTTTTACAGGGATAGTCCTGGATTTACAGAAGTTGTCTCAGTTTCTGGTTCGATCCCAGAATGTCCCGCTTTTCTTAGGATGTCCCTATTTTCATTGGAGAAATTTTGGAGGTATGGAGTTAGGCAACCCCCAAGCCAAGGAGATAAGTAACTATACAGCCTTTGAAGGAAGCATTGTATAGGGAATGTGTTTTTTAATGTTTTTATATATGTTGGAAGCCACACAGATTGGCTGGGGCAACCCAGTCAGATGGGCAGGGGATTGATAACAACAACTACAACAACAACAACAACAACAACAACAACAATAATAATAATAGGGTGTCCTTGTTTTCATTGGAGACATGTTGGAGGGTTTGAAATCAATGCTGCTTCTTTACACAGAATTACGGTATACCCAAAGGCTGATTGTAAGTAGCTGCAGTAAGATAGGTCCTGCAGGAGGTTGAACCAGTTGACCCTCAGGGTCCCTTCCAACTCTGCAGTTCTATGCTATCATTATAGCAAGGCATGGGATAACCTGTGGAATTATTTCTATTGTTGTTATCATTGAACTACCATTTGTCCTCTTACTTTCTGCTTAGCTCTTAATAAACTTCATCAAAATAACTGTCTGGATTATCGTGTGTATTGTTGCCAGACCCAAATGGAATTTTTCACTTATGTGCCTACAACATTTTGGAGCCATTCTATATGTGTTAAGATTGGAGTCTGCCAAAGAAGAGAAAGCTACAATGGGCTCAGAAAAGATCCAAGAACGCTAGGTGCTCTCTGTGTCTCCCCTCCTCATTACCTGCTTTGGATCCTCTGAAATCACCCATTTGGCTGCAGAGTATATTAAGCAGATGGGGGAGGGGCAGCTTACTTGCTGGTTCGGGCATAACTGACCTACACCCAGACTGACAGCTGTGGAAGGAAGGGAACGAAATTTCTCCCCAATCCTTTCATTGTACGTTTTATGAACTTTCTTTTGTATACCAAATGGTGGTAACTACAACTTTTATTGGTGAAACCAAGCCTGGTCTCAGTCATTCAGGACAATCACCCCTGTAGCCCTTTCAATGACTTAGAATGGGCAAGGGAGAATATGCAAATCTATCATCTATATCTATCTATCTGTCATCTATCTATCTAATCAAACGATCTAACTTTTAGGGGGGAAAGTAAGGATTTTAGTGGTCCAGCTTGCTATTAAGGTCAGTTCTCGATGATCTGTTTATTTTGCATTCATACTGATTTCTTTGTACAATGTTTGTGGCAAGGATAAGCATCACCCACACTTACATTTTCTCCACGCTTTCCATAAATTGTCTGCAATTTAAAGCTTCTTTTCTGAATGCTTCCACATCACCTCCTCCAGAGCTTCCTCATGAAAAAACACTTTTAAAAGTTGAATTGGAGAAAATGTCAAACCTCAGAAAACCCGAATTGACATTTGCTCTGATTCTGCCTGGAAGAGTGGGTTTTCATGGGGAAAGCGCTGACATGGGGGGGAGGGGAACCAAGGACACAGAGATTTAAATCCCGTATTTGTGCCTGGAAAATGATGGGGAACTGAGCATTAATTCTTGTTTGTTTGCAATAGGTTATACAATATGGTCAAGAAAGTGTTTTAACATTACAGCATATTTGTTGGAATCAATCTGTCTCAATCAATCTGATTGTTTGAGGACAAACCACTGAATTGGTAGAAATGAATGGATGTTCTGGGCTGCTCAGTTGACAAGACCCCCTTCTCAACCTCACTGATGTGGTCGAGAAAAAACACCAATACATTTGATACCAGCTTAACTGCAGGAGTTGTCCCAGAAGACTGCTTCTGGGAGCCACAGGTGACAGCTGAGTGGAGGGGGGGGGGACCAAAGGGGAACAAACTATCCAAGAAAAATCATTTGTGTACCAACAGAGGTACAACCCCTCCCCACCCCATTAACCCCATGCAAGGGGTTGGACTAGATGACCCTTACATCCCTTCGAACTCTACAGTTCTATAATTCTATGTCTGCACAGCCATATGCCCCATAGAACAAAGAATGAAGCGCTTTAAATTTATTTTAAAAGAAATATCACAATGGATAACTGAATAGCTACATTAATGCATCTGCCTGATCAGTGAGTTATTCATTGTGATCTGTCTTGGAGCACAGCTCCCAGAGGGAAGAATCTGGCAGAATAAAACATGGTAAAGAGGCAAATACACTGAAAGCAGCCTAGGATCACTATGTTCTATAACTGTGGCTGAGAAATCTCTAGTGCACCTAAGGCGTCAGGAACAGAGAGCTGGGTGTGACCTTCCAGTGTTCAGTAAGTACCAGATTGTTTTCTTTTGAAGCCTTTGACATGTTTCACTCTGAAGGAACACACTTCGTAAATTCTTTCTCTTGAATGATACTAAATTATTTTGGACAATGTTTATTTTTCAAGTTTGATGCCTTTTAATAATGCTATTTAGGAACAATCCTACCAAAGGTTAGCACTTGCTATATTTAATAAAGAAAACTATATAGATGGAAATGCATATATAGATGGAAATTTCAGAGAAATCTCTTTTATGATTCTTAAAAAATTCTTCCCCATATGAACAAGACACAGAAGCTATAGGTATAATTTGGAATTTTTATTATAAGATCACTGCTAAATCCTATTGATTCCAATCAAGTTAAACACTGCAGTATGTGCCTTTGAATCATTCCCTGATCAGCTAGGCAGTCCTTGAACAGAGTTCCACATATAATCTATATAAAGAGATTTTGTATAGCCAAACAATCATATCCTAAATTACAGTAATCAGTTCTTTATGTTCTCTTTCCAGGATGCAGAACAGAAAAGAGTACATTCTACAAAACAGTACAACACCAGCAACGTTCATCCTCCTGGGTCTTTCTGATGATCCCAACCTGCAAAGTGCATTATTTTCCACTTTCCTGGTACTCTATATCATCACTCTGGCAGGAAACCTTCTCATCATTCTTCTGACGTTGGCTGACCCTGCCCTCCACACCCCCATGTATTTCTTCCTAAGAAACCTGTCTTTTATGGAGATCTGCTACACATCAGTCAATGTCCCTAAGATGCTGGCAAACCTCCTTTCTGGAAATAAATCCATCTCTTTCATCGGATGTGCTGTGCAGACCTACTTTATATTCTTCCTTGGTGGGTCAGAATGTTTCCTTTTGGCCGCAATGGCCTATGATCGATATGTTGCCATATGTAAGCCCTTACACTACCACATCCTGATGAGCCAAAAGGTTTATACTACTTTAGCTGGAGCATCTTGGTTAAGTGGGTTTCTGATGTCCTTTGGTCACACCACCATGATGTTTACTCTCTCCTATTGTGGCTCCAATGTGATTAACCACTTCTTTTGTGACATCCCTCCTTTGCTGAAATTGGCTTGTGGGGACACCTCAAGGGTTGAAATTGCAGTCTTTGTGGCGACTATGATCTTTGGGACTTTGCCTTTTATCCTGATCTTGATGTCTTATGCTGGCATTATAACTACCATTTTAAAGATCTCGTCCTCTGAAGGTCGGAAGAAAACCTTCTCCACCTGCTCTTCACATCTCATTGTGGTGACCTTGTTCTATGGTTCTGCTTGTATTACATATTTGAAGCCCAATTCCACTTACTCACCAAACACTGACAAATTTCTCTCCCTTTTCTATACTGTTATCGGTCCCATTTTGAACCCCCTCATATACAGCTTGAGGAATAAAGAGGTAAAGGGTGCCTTTAAAAGAATTTGGGATAGAAGACCCTTTCGGTGATAAAAATTAACTGACATATTCTGGGAGTTCCAAAATAGGTAGGGACTTGTACCTACTGATTTCTGAAAGCATTAGCTTGGATCCAGAATGATTTAGTAGACCTGTGGTCCCCTTAAAATTAATGGGATTAAGTTAATTGTGATTTAATATATGACCCTTGATTTAAACGGGAATTTAAACAATGGGATAATTTATAGTAAACAAATTTGTGTGAGGAAAGATTGTGGTTCCCTCCTAGTGAAATCTCCAAAAATCCCCCAAAAGATATCTCTGAGAGGGTTGAGTATTCATCCTAAACAATATGTGTTGGAGAATGGATGGAAACTATTGGGGGAAGTGGGAATCATCCTCAATAAAGCTTGGAACTTATTTTAACTTAATATGAAGGTCATTCTCTGACGCAAAATTTCCTGTCCCTTCATCCTCCACCATCGGAGCCCAAAGGTAGATCACATGCTTTGTTTGCAAAATGTTCAGTCCAGACAGGGCTGGGAAATATTTTTTCCCTGAAATTCTGGGAAATTTATGCCAAACTGCATTCAGAGGTGGGATTTATTGCATGAGTTTTTCCGTTATGATGCTAGTGCTTCTGTCCCAATTTCTAACATCCCTTTTGACTTGAATAGCAGCTGCATTCCAGAATTGTGGTTTTTTTAAAACAACAACAACAACAACAACTTGCTACTCCACCATGCTGCATTAGATTTTAAATGGCAGGAAAGAATTATATGCAGGGATACGGCCTACATTTTGTCACATGAACTCACAATGCAATAATTCCCTCCTTTTGGACTTCTCCTAGCATGCTTCTGTTCCAGAGGTGTTTCCATTTGTCTTAATCAGCCAGTACAAAGAACCCCAAACCCACCTTTTTTCTGCATTAATTTCCAAAATTTGCAGAGACTAAATTAGCACTGATTGGCATCCCCCTGGCTACTGACTGCCTTGTGATTGTCTGGGCAGTGCCAGATGTTATGCAAGACCTACTTGGATCAAACCTCTTGGAAGTGAACTGTTGCCATATAGCCCATTGTCTCTCAGCATCCCTCATATAACTTGACCATCACAGACCCTCCATGTTTCCTTTTTTTTACAAGGACAGTCCGGGACTTACAGAAGCTGTCTCAGTTTCTGGTTTGATCCCAGAATGCCCCATTTTTCATTAGAATGTCCCTATTTTCACAGGAGAAATATTGGGGGTATGGAGTTAGGCAAACTCCGAGCCAATTAGTTAAGTAACTATAGCGTCTTTAGAATATATCTGAAGATATATGTACAGGGAAGTTTTTAAACATTTTATTCAGTTTTTATTTATGTTGGAAGCTACCCAGAGTGGCTGGGGCAAGCCAGTCATATGGCCAGGGGATTTATAATGTTAGCTGCAGCAGCAGCAGCAACAACAACAACACTAAAGACAATAATAATAATAATAATAATGATAGAAGAAGATGTCCCTCTTTTCATTGGATAAATATTGGAGGGTCTGCAATCAATGCTGCTACTTTGCACCGAATGAGACCTAAAGGCTGATTATAAGTAGCTGCAGTAAGATAGGTTCTGCAGGAGCTTGAACCAGTTAACCCTCAGGGTCCCTTCCAACTCTATAATTCTATGATACTATGATAGGCAGGCATGGGATAACCTGTGGATGGGTTTTTATTTTTATTTTATTTTTTGTTGAAGCAACTTCCTGTCTTCCATTTGTCCTCTTACTTTCTGCTTAGCTCTTAATAAACCTCATCAAAATAACTGTGTGGATTATTGTGTGTATTGCTGCTGGACCCAAAGGGAATTGTTCACTTGTGTGTCTACAACATTTTGGAGTCATGCTACATGTGTTAAGATTAGAGTCTGCAAAGAGGAGAAAGCTACACTGGGCTCAGAGAAGATCCAGGAAGGCTAGGTGCTCTCTCTGTCTCCCCTACTCATTACCTGCCTTGGATCCTCTGAAATCACCCATTTGGGGGCAGAGCATGTTAAGCAGGTGGAGGGGAAGCTTAGTTGCTAGTTCTGGCTTAACTGGCCTACACCCAGACTGACAGCAGTGGAAGGAAGGGAACAAAGGTTCTCCCTACTCCTTCCACTGTACCTTTTGCCAACTTTGTTTTGTATGCCAAATGGTGGTAACTACAACTTTTATTGGTGAAACCAAGCCTGGTTTCAGTCATTCATTACAATCACCCCGTAGCCCTTTCAAAGACTTATAATTGCCAATGAAGAATATGCAAATCTGCATGTCTATCTATCTATTTATCTATCTATTTATCTATCTATCATCTACCGCAGGGACACGGGTGGTGCTGTGGTCCGAACCACTGAGCCTCTTGGGCTTGCCTATCTGAAGGCTGGCATTTCGAATCCCTGTGATGGGATGAGCTCCCCTTGCTCTGTCCCAGATCCTGCCAACCTAGCAGTTCGAAAGCATACCAGCTTGAGTAGATAAATAGGTACTGCTAGGGCAGGAAGGTAAACAGTGTTTCTGCACGCTCTGGTTTCCATCTTGGTGACCCTTGCACTAGAAGCAGTTTAGTCATACTGGCCACATGACCCAGAAAGCTGTCAGTAGACAAATGCCAGCTTCCTCGGCAAGAAAGCAAGATGAGCACCACAACCCCATAGGCACCTTTGACTGGACTTAACCATCCAGGGGTCCATTACCTTTTACCTACCTACCTACCTACCTATCATATGTATGTATCATCTATCTATTGTCAGCTTCGTTCCAGAGCTGTCAAAGACTGGGAATGAGAACAGACAAAGAGAGATAAGGACACTGGAATGTGAGCTGGAATGTGAGAGGAAGGAGGGACAGCCTAGCGGCATGGCTTCAGAAAACAGAGAGCAGGCAGCAGATAGCAGTGGTAACCTGATCCCTGAGCATAGTGAGCAAGGAAAGGGGAGCCAGAGCAGAGATACACAAAATAGCAGTCTTAGCTCAGAAATAGAGGGAGGGAGGCTGGGAATAGCCAGCCCAAAAACTCAAATGCCCGAGAAGGTCAGTGAGAGGAGGGGTAAAGAGCGAAAGCGAAAGGGCTTTTTCCCCTGTTGGAGGAAGAGGAAGGGGTGGAGTTTAGACTTGGCAACTGTGAACTTGGAGTCAGACACAGAGTGAAGGAGCTCCGGAGTGATTTATGTATTTGAGCAAAAAACCTGAGATAATTACTATCAGTGTCCCGCTTCTGTGGGAGAGCCAAACCATTACTTTATCTATCTATCTTTCATTTATCTATCTATCTATCATCTATCTATCAACAAACACATCTCTCTCTTGGGGGGAAAAGGATGTTAGTGGTCCAGCTTGATATTAAGGTCAGTTCGAGATGGCCTGTTTATTAAGCATTCTTACTAATTTATTTGTACAAAGTTTGTGGCAAGCTTAGGCATCTTCCACACTTATCCTTTCGTCACACTTTCCAGACAGGGTTGAAAGTTTAAAGCTTCATTTCTGAATGCTTCCACATTACCTTCCCCAGAGCTTCACTGTGAAAATCCACTCTTCAGACATTTGCCCTGATTCTGCCTGGAAGAGTGGGTTTTCATGGTGAAAGCTCTGGTGTAGGGGGGAAAAATCCCACAAGGATGCAGAGATTTAAATCTCGGACCTATGCCCGGAAAATGATGGGGGAAAGGTTAGTATAGATAAACCCTTAGACAACATCAGGTATTTACTGAGCATTAATTCTTGTTTGTTGGCAGAAGGTTATACAACTTGGTCAAGAAAGTGTTTTCCCATTACAGTATATTTGTTGGCATCAGTCTGCCTCAGGAGATAATCAAACCACTGAATTGGCAGAATTGAAGGGCCGTCCTGGACACAAGCCTGAGCAGTGTGTATTGATGTTCTGGGCTGTTCACATGACAAGACGCCTTTTTCAACTTCACAGATGTGGTCGAGAGGAAAACAGCAATACATTTGGCACCAGCTTAACTGCAGGAGTTGTCCCAAAAGACAGATTCTGGGAACCACAGCTAACAGCTGAGTGGAGGGTGGAGACCAAAGGGGAACAAACTACACAAGAAGAATCATGTGTGTACCAACAGAGGTACCACCTGCCCCAAACCCATATGCCCCATGCAAGGGGTTGGACTGGATGACCCTTACGTCCCTTCCAACTCTACAATTCTATAATTCTATGTCTGCACAACCATATGCCCCATAGAACAAAGGATGAGAGGCTTTAAAGTTAATAGAATAGAAATATCACAATGGATAACTGAATAGGTACATTAATGCATCTGCCTGATCAGTGAGTTATTCATTGTGATCTGTCTTGGAGCAGAGCTCCCAGAGGGAAGAATCTGGCAAAATAAAACTTAGTGAAGAGTCAAATGCATTGAAAGCAGCCTAAGATCACTCACTACCTTCTATAACTGTGCCTGAGTAATCTTTAGTGCAACTAGGGTGTCAGGACAGAGAGCTGGGTGTGACATTCCAGGGCTTCAGTAAGTACCAGATTGTTTTCTTTTGTAGCCTTTGACATGTTTCACTCTGAAGGAACACACTTCGTAAATTCTTTCTCATGAATGATACTAAATAATTTCTTGGACAATGTTTATTTTTCAAGTTTGATGCCTTTTAATAATGTTATTTAGGAACAATCGTTCCAAAGGTTAGCACTTGCTATGTTTAATAAAGAGAATGATTATTATACAGCTTGTCAGTCATTAAACAGAGTTCCACATATAATCTATTTAAAAAGATTGTGTATAGCTGAACAATCTTACTCTAACTTCTTCAGTTCTTTATGTTCTCTTTCCAGGATGCAGAACAGAAAAGAATACATTCTACAAAACGGTACAGCACCAGCTAAATTCATCCTCCTGGGTCTTTCTGATGATCCAAACCTGCAAAGTGCATTGTTCTCCACTTTCCTGGTACTCTATATCATCACTCTGGCAGGAAACCTTCCCATCTTTCTTTTGACATTTGCTGACCCTGCCCTGCACACTCCCATGTATTTCTTCCTAAGAAACCTGTCTTTTCTGGAGATCTGCTACACATCAGTCAATGTCCCTAAGATCCTGGCAAACCTCCTTTCTGGAAATAAATCCATCTCCTTCATCGGATGTGCTGTGCAGACCTACTTTATATTCTTCCTTGGTGGGTCAGAATGTTTCCTTTTGGCCTCAATGGCCTATGATCGATATGTTGCCATTTGTAAGCCCTTACACTACTCCGTCCTGATGAGCGAAAATATTTATATTACTTTAGCTGTGGCATCTTGGCTAAGTGGGCTTTTGATGTCCTTTGGACTCACCAGCATGGTGTTTACTGTCTCCTATTGTGGCTCCAATGTGATTAACCACTTCTTTTGTGACATCCCTCCTTTGCTGAAATTGGCTTGTGGAGACACCTCAGGGGTTGAGATTTCAGTCTTTGTGGCCGCTATGATTTTTGTGACTTTGCCTTTTATCCTGATCTTGATGTCTTATGCTTGCATCATTACAAGCATTTTGAAGATCTCGTCCTCTGAAGGTCGGAAGAAGACCTTCTCCACCTGCTCTTCACACCTCATTGTGGTGACCTTGTTCTATGGTTCTGGTTGTATTACATATTTGAAGCCCAATTCCACTTACTCACCAAACACTGGCAAATTCCTCTCCCTTTTCTATACTGTTATCGGTCCCATTTTGAACCCCCTCATATACAGCCTGAGGAATAAAGAGGTAAAACGTGCCTTTAAAAGAATCTGGGAAAGAAAGCCTTTTGAATGATAAAAATACATATCTGTATTGAGGGTGTCCCAAAACAGGTAGGGACTTGTACCTACTAATTTCTGAAATCATTAACTTGGATCCAGAATGATTTAGTTGAACTGTGGTCCCCTTAAAATTAAAAGGGATTAAGTTAATTTTGCTTTAATATATGTCCCTTGATTTAAATGGCAATTTTTGTCATCTAACCTTGCCTGTATCTACCTAACAACTCAAACAGTCGGATAATTTATAGCAAATAAATTTCTGTGAGGAAAGATTTTTGTTCCCTCCTAGTGAAATCACCAGAAATCCCCCAAAAGATATCTCTGTGAGAGTTGAGGATTTTTCTTAAACAATTTGTGTTGGGGAATAGATGGAAAACTATTGGGGGAAGTGTGAATCATCCTCGATTAAGCTTGGAACCTAATATAGCAATATCTCTGTCAGAATGTTTCCTGTCCTTTCATCCATTAACATCAGAGCCCCAGCTATAAAGGGTAGATTGCAAGCTTTGTATGCAAAAGGTCCCATGTTCAGTCCAGGCAGGGCTGAGAAAGAATTTTCCTGAAACTCTAGGGAACTTCTGCCAAGCTGCATTCAGATGTGGGGTTTATTGCATGTGTTTTGCCGGTTATGAAACTAGTGCTTCTGTCCCAATTTCTAACATCCCTTTTGCACTTCAATAGTTGCTGCATTCCAGAACTGTGGGTTGTTTTGTTGTTGTTGTTGTTTTTTAATGCTATTCCATCATGCTGCACTAGATTTCAAATGGCAGGAAAGAATTATATGCAGGGATACTGCCCACATTTTGTCACATGAACTCAAACGCAATAATTTGCTCTCTTTGGACATCTCCTAGCATGCTTCTGTTCCAGAGGCGTTTCCATTTGTCTGAATCAGCTAGTATAAAGAACCCCAAACCCACCTTTTTTCTGCATTAATTTCCAAAATTTGCAGAGTCTAAATTAGCATTGATTGGCATTCCCCTGGCTACTGACTGCCTTGTGATTGTCTGGACAATGCCAGATATCATTCAAGATCTACGTGGATCAAAACTCTTAGAAATGAACATTGTCTCTGAACATCCCTCATATTACTTGACCATCATAGACCCTCCACATTTCCCTTTTTGACAGGGATTTGTTCTGGATTTACTGAAGCTGTCTCAGTTTCTGATTCGATCCCAGAATGTCCCACTTTTCCCTAGGATGTCCCTATTTGCATTGGAGAAATGTTGGAGGTATGGAGTTAGGCAACCCCCGAGCCAATAAGTAAGTAACTATAGATAAGTAACTATAGAGCCAACTATACTTAAGTAACTATAGAGCCTGAAGGTTGCCCTGTATGGGGCAGTTTTAAAACATTTTATTCAGTTTTTTTATATGTTGGAAGCCACCCAGAGTGGCTGGGGCAACCCAGTCATATGGCCAGGGGATTTATAATGATAGCAGCAGCAGCAGCAGCAGCAGCAGCAACAACAACAACAACAACAACACTAAAGAAAATAATAATACTAGAAGATGTCCCTCTTTTCATTGGATAGATATTCGGGAGCCTTTAATCAATGCTGCTACTTTGCACAGAATGAGACCCAAAGGCTGATTGTAAGTAGCTACAGTATGATAGGTACTACGGGAGGCTGAACCAGTTAACCCTCAGGGTCCCTTCCAACTCTACGATTCTATGATACTATGATAGGCAGGCATGGGATAACCTGTGGGTGGATTTCTTATTTTTATTTTATTTTGTTGAAACAACTTTCTGTCTTCCATTTGTCCTCTTGCTTTCTGCTTAGATCTTAATAAACTTTATCAAAATAACTGTCTGGATTATCGTGTGTATTGCTGCCAGACCCAAAGGGAATTTTCCACTTATGTGTCTACATTTTGGAGTCATGCTACATGTGATAAGATTGGAGTCTGCCAAAGAGGAGAAAGCTACATTGGGGTCAGAGAAGATCCAGGAAGGCTAGGTGCCCTCTGTGTCTCTCCTTCTCATTACTTGCCTTGGATCCTCTGAAATCACCCATTTGGGGGCAGAGCATGTTAAGGAGGTGGGGGGGGGTGAGATTACTTGCTAGTTCTGGCTTAACTGGCCTATACCCAGACTGACAGCAGTCGAAAGAAAGGGACAAAGCTTCTCCCCACGCCTACCACTGTACCTTTTACCAGTGTACTTTGTATGCCACATGCTGCCAACTACAAACTTTATTGGTGAAACCAAAGCTAGTCTCAGTCATTCATGAAAATCACCCCTGTAGCCCTTTCAAAGGCCAATGTAGAATTTCTTTCTTTCTTTCTTTCTTTCTTTCTTCCTTCCTTCCTTCCTTCCTTCCTTCCTTCCTTCCTTCCTTTCTCTATCTATCTATCTATCTATCTATCTATCTATCTATCTATCTATATCTATCTATCTATCTATCTATCTATCTATCTATAATCTATCTATCATCATTATCATCTATCATCAAACACATCTCTCTGTTGGGAAAAAAAGAATTTTAGTGGTCCTGCTTGCTAGTAAAGTCAGTTCTAAATTACCTATTTATTGTGCATTCATACAGATTTCTTTGTACAGTTTGTGGCAAGGTAAAGAATCATCCACACTTAACTTTTCTCCACGCTTTCCATACATTGTCTGCAATTTAAAGCTTCTTTTCTGAATGCTTCCACACCACCACCTCCAGAGCTTTCTCGTAAAAACACACTCTTTAAAGTTGAAATGTCAAACCTCAGAAAACCTGAATTGACATTTGCTCTGATTCTGCCTGGAAGAGTGGATTTTCATGGAGAAAGCTCTGGCATGTGAGGTGGTGGGGCAGGACCAAGGTCACATTCTTGGATTTGTGACTGGAAAATGATGGGGAACTGAGCATTAATTCTTGTTTGTTTGAAGGAGGTTATACAATGTAGTCAAGAAAGTGCTTTCCCATTACAGTATATTTGTTGGCATCAGTCTGTCTCCGTGGACAATCAAACCACTGAACTGGCAGAAATGAATGTATGTTCTGGGCTACCCAGATGACAAGACCCCTTTCTCAACCTCACTGATGTAGTCGAGATGAAACAGCAATACATTTGGCACCAGCTTAACTGCAGGAGTTGTCCCAGAAGACAGCTTCTGGGAGCCACAGGTAACAGCTGCGTGGAGGGTGGGGACCAAAGGTGACCAAAATACCCCAGAAGAATCATGTGTGTACCAACAAGGTACTACCCCTCCTCAAACACCCCACACACCCCATGCAGGGGCTTGGACTTGATGACCCTTACGTCCCTTCCAACTCTAAAATTCTATAATTCTAAGTCTACACGGTCATATTCCCCATAGAACAAAGGATGAAGGGCTTTAAAATTATTTTAAAGGAACTATCACAGTGGATAACTGAATAGCTACATTAATGAATCTGCCTGCTCAGTGAATAATTCATTGTGATCTGTCTTGGAGCACAGCTCCCAGAGGGAATAATCTGGCAGAATAAAACATGGTGAAGAGGCAAATACACTGAAAGCAGTGTATACCTTCTATAACTGTTTCGGAGAATTCTCTAGTGCAACTAGGGTGTCAGGACAGAGAACTGGGTGTGACCTTCCAGGGCTTCAGTAAGTACCAGATTGTTTTCTTTTGTAGCCTTTGACATGTTTCACTCTGAAGGAACACACTTTGTACATTCTTTCTCATGAATGATACTAAATAATTTCTTGGACAATGTTTATTTTTCAAGTTTGATGCCTTTTAATAATGTTATTTCGGAACAATCCTACCAAAGGTTAGCACTTGCTATGTTTAATAAAGAAAATGATTATTATACAGCCTGGCAGTCATTGAACAGACTCCGTATATAATCTACATAAAAAGATTCTGCATTGTCAAACAATCTTACTCTATCTTCATCAGTTCTTTATGTTCTCTTTCCAGGATGCAGAACAGAAAAGAACACATTCTACAAAACAGTACAACACCAGCAACGTTCATCCTCCTGGGTCTTTCTGATGATCCAAACCTGCAAAGTGCATTATTCTTCACTTTCCTGGTACTCTATATCATCACTCTGACAGGAAACCTTCTCATCATTCTTCTGACATTTGCTGACCCTTCCCTGCACACCCCCATGTATTTCTTCCTAAGAAACCTGTCATTTCTGGAGATCTGCTACACATCAGTCAATATCCCTAAGATGCTGGCAAACCTCCTTTCTGGAAATAAATCCATCTCCTTCATTGGATGTGCTCTGCAGACCTACTTTGATTTCTTCTTCGGTGGGTCAGAATGTTTCCTCTTGGCCTCAGTGGCCTATGATCGATATGTTGCCATTTGTAAGCCTTTACACTACCACGTCCTGATGAGCCAAAAAGTTTATACTACTTTAGCTGTGGCATCTTGGCTAAGTGGGTTTCTGATGTCCTTTGGACACACCAGTATGGTGTTTACTGTCTCGTATTGTGCCTCCAATGTGATCAACCACTTCTTTTGTGACATCCCTCCTTTGCTGAAATTGGCTTGTGGGGACACCTCAAGGGTTGAAATTGCAGTCTTTGTGGTGGCTATGATTTTTGTGACTTTGCCTTTTATCCTGATCTTGATGTCTTACGCTGGCATTATAACCACTATTTTGAAGATCTCATCCTCTGAAGGTCGGAAGAAGACCTTCTCCACCTGCTCTTCACACCTCATTGTGGTGACCTTGTTCTATGGTTCTGCTTGTATTACATATTTGAAGCCAAATTCCACTTACTCACCAAACACTGGCAAATTTCTCTCCCTTTTCTATACTATTATTGGTCCCATTTTGAACCCCCTCATATACAGCTTGAGGAATAAAGAGGTAAAACATGCCTTTAAAAGAATCTGGAGTAGAAAGCGTTTTGGCTGACATAACTGACATATCTGTATTGTGGGAGTTCCAAAATAGGTATGGACTTGTACCTACTAATTTCTGAAAGCATTAGTTTGGATCCAGAATGATTTAGTCGAACTGTAGTCCCCTTAAAATTAATGGGATTAAGTTAATTATGCTTTAATATATGTCCCTTGATTTAAATTGGTATTTAATTCATATAACCTTGCCTTTACCGAACAACTCAAACAGTGGGATAATTTATAGTAAATAAATTTCTGTGAGGAAAGATTCTCATTCCCTCCTAGTGAAATCACCAGAAATCCCTGAAATGATATCTCTGCGAGAGTTGAGGATTTCTCTTAAAGAATTTGTGTTGGGGAATAGATGGAAAACTATTGGGGTAAGTGGGAATCATCCTCGATTAAGCTTGGAACCTAATATAACAATATCTCTGTCAGAATGTTTCCTGTCCTTTCATCCATTAACATCAGAGCCCCAGCTATAAAGGGTAGATTGCAAGCTTTGTATGCAAAAGGTCCCATGTTCAGTCCAGGCAGGGCTGAGAAAGAATTTTCCTGAAACTCTAGGGAACTTCTGCAAAGCTGCATTAAGATGTGGGGTTTATTGCATGTGTTTTTCCGGTTATGAAGCTAGTGCTTCTGTCCTAATTTCTAACATCCCTTTTGCACTTCAATAGCTGCTGCATTCCAGAACTGTGGGTTTTTGTCTTCTTTTTTTCTTTTTTTTTAAAAAAATGCTATTCCACCATGCTGCACTAGATTTTAAATGGCAGGAATGAATTATATGCAGGGATACTGCCCACATTTTGTCACATGAACTCAAACGCAATAATTTGCTCTCTTTGGACTTCTCCTAGCATGCTTCTGTTCCAGAGGCGTTTCCATTTGTCTGAATCAGCTAGTATAAAGAACCCCAAAACCACATTTTTTCTGTATTAATTTCCAAAATTTGCAGAGTCTAAATTAGCATTGATTGGCATTCCCCTGGCTACTGACTGCCTTGTGATCGTCTGGACAATGCCAGATATCATTCAATTCCTACCTGGATCAAAACTCTTAGAAGTGAACTGCTGTCATATAGCCCATTGTCTTTCAACATCCCTCATATTACTTGACCATCATAGACCATCCACATTTCCCTTTTTGACAGGGATACTCTTGGATTTACTGAAGCTGTCTCAGTTTCTGATTTGATCCCAGAATGTCCCACTTTTCCTTAGGATGTCCCTATTTTCATTGGAGAAATGTTGGAGGTATGGAGTTAGGCAACCCCTGAGCCAATAAGTAAGTAACTATAGATAAGTAACTATAGAGCCTGAAGGTTGCCCTGTATGGGGCAGTTTTAAAACATTTTATTCAGTTTTTTTATATGTTGGAAGCCACCCGGAGTGGCTGGGGCAACCCAGTCATATGGCCAGGGGATTTATAATGATAGCAGCAGCAACAACAACACTAAAGAAAATAATAATACTAGAAGATGTCCCTCTTTTCATTGGATAGATATTGGAGAGTCTGTAATCAATGCTGCTACTTTGCACAGAATGAGACCCAAAGGCTGATTGTAAGTAGCTGCAGTAAGATAGGTCCTGCAGGAGGTTGAACCAGTTAACCCTCAGGGTCCCTTCCAACTCTACGATTCTATGATACTATGATAGGCAGGCATGGGATAACCTGTGGGTGGATTTCTTATTTTTATTTTATTTTGTTAAAGCAAATTTCTGTCCTCCATTTGCTCTCTTACTATCTGCTTAGCTCTTAATAAACTTCGTCAAAATAACTGCATGGATTATCGTGTGTATTGTTGCCAGACCAAAAGGGAATTTTTCACTTGTGTGTCTACAACATTTTTTTTTTTTAAGAATAATTTTTTATTAACCGATCAATCACATCAAATCAAACCAAATTACATAAATTCCAAATTACACAGCCGAATTTTAAATTTTTGTTGGGGGTACCCATATTTCAAGTTCCAAAGGGGATCCAATCAACTTCTTGCTTCTTGCTTCTGTTTTAATGTCCACAAATCTAACCTTATGATGTTCACAGTACTATCCAGTCCTTTCTTATTGTTTTTCCACATCTCTTGTTGTTATTTTCATATATCTTTCCTTTCTCTTTGTGACCTCTGATAGTCTCCGCAAGCTGGTTTGAACAGTTTGTAATCCTGCGTGGATTATTTTTTTTTTAATCCAATAGCCATGTCCAGACGTTTTCCATATAACATCACTTCCATACATCAAAACAGTCTTAGCGTCATTAATCTTCACCAATCTGCCTCCTTTCTCAAAACCTTTGAGGAGATTCACCAGGAATGCAGTCTGAAAACAAGTCTGTTCCTCCTCCCGGCTATAAATCTGTTCCTCCTCCTGGCTATAAGATGGCGACTCTGAATTAATTGCTGCGCCATTCCAAAAGCTCTTATTGCTTCTCGATCTCCATAAAGCATACCTTTGGTTAAAGTTTATTTCCACACAGACCTGCTTGTGTCAGTTCAACCGACGATTCTAATGAGGAGGGGTTCTTGTAAATCACATAGAAGGAAAGTAAAAAAGGTCTCCCCCCATTCAGTCCCGTTGTCAACATATCCAGCCTTTGGTGCATCTTCATCGTAAAATATTCCTGTTTCTCCAACTCGTCGTCTTCTTTCGCAGAGGTCACTTAAATTAGCAGACTTCACTCCCCTTCTTCACTTGAAATATGTGCATTTGATTCTTTTGTAATTAATTATTCCAAATTGCTGCAGCTAGTGCGCGATCAGAGACAGCGTACAGGAGAGCCGAGGTCCACACGGGGGCATTCTGCCTAGTGCCCTCACCTGCTTCTTTCGAATTAGGGGGTGATTTATGGGCACAGCAGGCAAGGGCAGTGTTCCCCATTTCCTTGGGGCAACAAGGGAGGCTGCCTACTCCCATAACAGCCTCTTAATTACCCCGTATGGGTCAGAGAGATGGTATTGTCAGCCATCTTCCAATGCGCCCCTAGTGGCCCCCTGTGTCTACAACATTTTGGAGTCATGCTACATGTGATGAGATTGGAGTCTGCCAAGTAGGAGAAAGCTACATTGGGGTCAGAGAAGATCCAGGAAAGCTAGGTGCCCTCTGTGTCTCTCCTTCTCATTACTTGCCTTGGATCCTCTGAAATCACCCATTTGGCGGCAGAGCATGTTAAGGAGGTGGGGGGGGGAGGAGATTACTTGCTAGTTCTGGCTTAACTGGCCTACACCCAGACTGACAGCAGTGGAAAGAAAGGGACAAAGCTTCTCCCCACTCCTACCACTGTACCTTTTACCAGTGTATTTTGTATGCCACATGCTGCCAACTACAACTTTTATTGGTGAAACCAAGCCTATTCTCAGTCATTCATGAAAATTACCCCTATAGCCCTTTCAAAGGCCAATGTAGAATTTCTTTCTTTCTTTCTTTCTTTCTTTCTTTCTTTCTTTCTTTCTTTCTTTCTTCCTTCCTTCCTTCCTTCCTTCCTTCCTTCCTTCCTTCCTTTCTCTATTGATCTATCATCTGTCTATCTATCTATCTATCTACCTATCATTATCTATCATCAAACACATCTCTTAGGGAGGTCTTGAAATCTTTGCAGATGCAAGTTTTGGAAGTGACACCACAGATGGTACAAGCACTTCTGGAGTATGCTACATGTACAACCACTGTCTGTTTGACTGGCTGTGCAGGAAGCAGACGACAGTAAGCCTAAGTTCCTGTGAAGCAGAACTCAATGCACTGTCATTTTCACTCATGTATTGTGAATGGTTGATGCAACTGTTTATTTTTATTTTATTTTTTTTTTGAAATAATATTTATTAGATTTTCCACAAATACAAAAACAGAGTTACAGAAACAAAAAGATCAAATACAACAAAGTAAAAAGAGGGGGGAAAGGGAAAAAAGCAAAAACCCAAAGATACATAAAAAACACCCTCCCTCCACCCCACCAACACACAAAAAAGAACAAGAGACAAAAACATTCAAAAAGAAAAAAATTCAATTTTTCAAATTCCATCTTTCAATAACTTATTTCTTCGGCCTCCTCCCACCTCCCTTTTTGTATTCCAGTTATTAATCAGATCAGCAAATTCTTTCCATCTTTCACTGCTTACTCACTTATTTACCTTAATCCATTTAAACCTTATTCTCTCATCAGCATCACAAAGTAAGTAAGCATCTAAAAAAAAATTATCCAAACTCCAATTCACTAAATGAAAAAAAAAGAAAAGAAAAGACCTTAGATCTTATACTCTTAAATCCTAATATCATATACCCTTATATCCTAATATCTTAAATCTTTATCTTATTTCCACTAAAGCCAGATAGAATCATTCCACCATCTCCCAAAAGTTCTTAATCATACCATATTTATACTAAATACTATTTTTAAAGGTTCCCAATTTTCCCCACCATCTCTTCCCCCTGGTTTCGGATTCTGCCAGTCCTTTTTACAAATTTTATCAGTCTTTCCTGTCAGCGAATTAATTCCCTCAACCCGGTTCCCTTATGTCCAAGGCTCTTAAATCATCTCCCTGGACTGCCTGCAAGTTTCTTTTCCAGCCTGAAATTGAGTCCCAAAGAACTTCTTTCCCAACGTCTCCTTTAATCCTCTTCAGAACGCTTGCCCAAACTTCATATTTCAATTTATAAACCAAGAAGTATTCCAAAGCGTACTCCACAGTCTCTTTGGGGTTGCGGAAATCCATCTTTCCAAACTTTCCCGGTGCCAACAGTTGATGCAACTGTTTAAGGACATCAGAGTTTCTGTGAAATGTCCTATACAAGTGTATCAAGACAATAGATCCTGTTTGGCTTTGCTGAACTCAGAGAGTTGCAAGCAAAGAACCAAGTACTTGCAGATTAAGCTACATCGTGCAAGAGAGTGTATTCAGAAAGGAGTCATTCAGGTGTCCTACATGCCAGGAAATGAAATTCCTGCTGATCTGTTGTCTAAGGTTGTTAACAGAGAACAACTTAAGGTTTATGTACAGAGGTTGCAATTGGGTTGAACCACAGGTACTACAGGTTACACGGAAAGGGGGAGGATGTTAGGATATTTCCATACCACCTTAAAAGGGAGCAGGATGTTTGTGTCACAGCCTGTGTATTTCCTGTTCACAGGATGTTTCTGTTGTGTCTTTGCTTTCATTTCTCTCTCTGTGTCTGAGACACTGAAGCAGGCAGTCATGTTTTCTTTGTTCTGATCAACGCTGAATAAACTTGTAAATAATGCTCTCCTGAGTGCATCTTTCGCTGTGCATTATCTGCTGATAGAGGGTGCATCACCTCTGGAATGTGGCAAGCTATTTCTGGAGCTTGTGTCGCTAATTGCTGATACTGCGTGTCTACGGGAGATCGATGGACGTCCGGAGACGACGTGGAGTCATGATGGACTTTGTCTCCCTGGCAGTATCCCAACACTCCCCACTCCTACCACTGTACCTTTTACCACTGTACTCTGTATGCCACATGCTGCCAACAACAACCTTTATTGGTGAAACCAAGCCTAGTCTCAGTCATTCATGAAAATCACCCCTGTAGCCGTTTCAAAGGCCAATGTAGAATTCCTTCCTTCCTTCCTTCCTTCCTTCCTTCCTTCCTTCCTCTATCAATCTATCATCTATCTATCTATCTATCTATCTATCTATCTATCTATCTATCTATCATCTATCTATCTATCTATCATCTATCTATCTATCTATCATCTATCTATCTATCATCTATCATTATCTATCATCAAACACATCTCTCTGTTGGGGGGAAAAAGAATTTTAGTGGTCCAACTTGCTACTAAAGTCAGTTCTAATTTACCTGTTTATTGAGCATTCATACAGATTTCTTTGTACAGTTTGTGGCAAGGTAAAGCATCATCCACATTTACCTTTTCTCCATGCTTTGCATACATTGTCTGCAATTTAAAGCTTCTTTTCTGAATGCTTCCACACCACCACCTCCAGAGCTTTCTCATAAAAACACACTCTTTTAAGTTGAATTGGAGCAAATATCAAACCTCAGAAAACCCGAATTGACATTTGGTCTGATTCTGCCTGAAAGAGTGGGTTTTCATGGAGAAATCTCTGGCATGTGGGTTGGGGGGGAGAGAACAAGGACACAATCTCGGATTTGTGACTGGAAAATGATGGGGAACTGAGCATTAATATTTGTTTGTTTGCAGGTGGTTATTCAATGTGGTCAAGAAAGTGTTTTCCCATTACAGTATATTTTTTGGAATCAATCTCAGAGGACAATCAAACCACTGAATTGGCAGATATGAATGGATGTTCTGGGCTACCCAGATGACAGGACCCCCTTCTCAACCTCACTGATGTAGTCAGGATGAAACAGCAATACATTTGGCACCAGCTTAGCTGCAGGAGTTGTCCCAAAAGACAGCTTCTGGGAGCCACAGGCAACAGCTGAGTGGAGGGTGGGGTCCAAAGGGGACCAAACTACCCTAGAAGAATCATGTCTGTACCAACAGAGGTACTAATCCTCCCCAAACACCCCACACACCCTATGCAGGGGCTTGGACTTGATGATCCTTACGTCCCTTCCAACTCTACAATTCTATAATTCTATGTTTGCACGATCATATGCCCCATAGAACAAAGGATGAAGAGCTTTAAAATTATTTTAAAAGAAGTACCACAGTGCATAGATGAATAGCTACATTAATGAAGCTGCCTGATCAGTGAATTATTCATTGTGATCTGTCTTGGAGCACAGCTCCCAGAGGGAAGAATCTGGCAGAATAAAACATGGTGAAGAGGCAAATACACTGAAAGCAGCCTAGGATTACTACCTTCTATAACTGTGCCTGAGAAATCTCTAGTGCAACTAGGGCGTCAGGAACAGAGAGCTGGTTGTGACCTTCCAGTATTCAGTAAGTACCAGATCATTTTCTTTTGAAGCCTTTGACATGTTTAACTCTGAAGGAACACACTTTGTACATTGCTTCTCATGAATGATACTAAATTATTTATTGGACAATGATTATTTTTCAAGCTTGATGCCTTTTAATAATGTTAGCTAGGAACAATCCTACCAAAGGTTATCACTTGTTTAATAAAGGTTAGCTATGTTTAATAAAGAAAATGATGAGTATATAGATGGAAAGTTCAGCAAAATCTCTTTAATGATTATTAAAAGTATACCTCCCCATATGAACAAGGCACAGAGGCTATAATTTAGGTATAATTTAGAATTTTTATTATAAGATCCCCTCTAAATCCTATTGATTCCAATAAAGTTAAAGAGTGCAGTATGTGCCTTTGGATCGTTCCCTGATCAGCCTGACAGTCCTTGAACAAATAATCCCACATATAATCTATATAAAAAGATTGTGTACAGCCAAGCAATAATGTCCTAAATTTATCAGTTCTGTATGTTCTTTTTCCAGGATGCAGAACAGAAAAGAATACATTCTACAAAACGGTACAGCACCAGCTAAATTCATCCTCCTGGGTCTTTCTGATGATCCAAACCTGCAAAGTGCATTGTTCTCCACTTTCCTGGTACTCTATACCATCACTCTGGCAGGAAACCTTCTCATCATTCTTCTGACGTTGGCTGACCCTGCCCTCCACACCCCCATGTATTTCTTCCTAAGAAACCTGTCTTTTATGGAGATCTGCTACACATCGGTGAATGTCCCTAAGATGCTGGCAAACCTCCTTTCTGGAAATAAATCCATCTCCTTCATCGGATGTGCTCTGCAGACCTACTTTATATTCTTCCTTGGTGGGTCAGAATGTTTCCTCCTGGCCTCAATGGCCTATGATCGATATGTTGCCATTTGTAAGCCCTTACACTACCATGTCCTGATGAGCCAAAAAGTTTCTATTACTTTAGCTGTGGCATCTTGGCTAAGTGGGTTTCTGATGTCCTTTGGACACACCAGTATGGTGTTTACTGTCTCCTACTGTGGCTCCAATGTGATCAACCACTTCTTTTGTGACATCCCTCCTTTGCTGAAATTGGCTTGTGGGGACATCTCAAGGATTGAAATTGCAGTCCTTGTAGTGGCTATGATTTTTGTGACTTTGCCTTTTATCTTGATCTTGATATCTTATGCTGGCATTATAACCACTATTTTGAAGATCTCATCCTCTGAAGGTCGGAAGAAGACCTTCTCCACCTGCTCTTCACACCTCATTGTGGTGACCTTGTTCTTTGGTTCTGGTTGCATTACATATTTGAAGCCCAATTCCACTTACTCACCAAACACTGACAAATTTCTCTCCCTTTTCTATACTGTTATTGGTCCCATTTTGAACCCCCTCATATACAGCTTGAGGAATAAAGAGGAAAAACATTCCTTTAGAAGAATCTGGGGTAGAAGACCTTTTGGGTGATAAAAATGAACTGACGTATTGTGGGAGTTCCAAAATAGGTAGGGACTTGTACCTACTAATTTCTGAATGCATTAGCTTGGATCCAGAATGATTTAGGAGAACTGTGGTCCCCTTAAAATTAATGGGATTAAGTTAATTGTGATTTATTATATGACCCTTGATATAAATGGCAATTTTTGTCATCTAACCTTGCCTTTAACTACCCAGCAGCTCAAACAGTTGGATAATTTATAGTAAATAAATTTGTGTGAGGAAAGATTGTGGTTCCCTCCTAGTGAAATCACCAGAAATCCCCCAAAAGATATCTCAGTGAGGGTTGATGATTCCTAACTAAACAATTTGAGTTGGGCAATGGAAGGAAAACTATTGGGGGAAGTGGGAATCATTTTCGATTAAGCATGGAACCTAGTATAAATTGATATGAAAGTCATTCTCTGACAGAAAGTTTCCTGTCTCTTCATCCAATACAATCGGAGCCGAAGGGTAAACTGAATGCATTGTATGCAAAAAGTCCCATGTTCAGTCCAGGCAGGGCTGGGGAAGATTTTTCCCTGAAACTCTGGGGAGCTTCTGCCAAGCTGCATTCAGATGTGGGGTTTATTGCATGTGTTTTTCTGATTATGATGCTAGTGCTTCTGTCCCAATTACTTGGTCATATTACTTGACCATCATGGACCCTCCACATTTCCCTTTTTTACAGGGATAGTCCTGGATTTACAGAAGATGTCTCTGTTTCTGATCCCAGAATGTCCCACTTTTCCTTAGGATGTCCCTATTAGCATTGGAGAAATGTTGGAGGTATGGAGTTAGGCAACCCCCGAGTCAATTAGATAAGTAACTATAGAGCCTTTAGAAGATATCTGAATGTTGCCCTGTACAGGGGAGTTTTTAAACATTTTATTCAGTTTTTATATATGTTGGAAGCCACCCAGAGTGGATGGGGCAACCCAGTCATATGGGCAGGGGATTTATAACGATAGCAGCAGCAGTGCAGCAGCAGCAACAACACTAAAGATACTAATAATAATAAATAATAATAGAAGATGACCCTCTTTTCATTGGAGAAATATTGGAGGGTCTGCAGTCAATGCTGCTTCTTTGCATAGAATGAGACCCAAAGGCTGATTATAAGTAGCTGCAGTAAGATAGGTACTACAGGAGGTTGAACCAGTTGACCCTCAGTCTCCCTTCCAAGTTTACGGTTCTACGATACTATGATTGGCAGGCATGGGATAACCTGTGGGTGGATTTTTTATTCTTTTATCTTGTTGAAACAACTTTCTGTCTTCCATTTGTCCTCGGACTTTCTGCTTAGATCTTAATAAACTTCATCAAAATAACTGTGTGGATTATCGTGTGTATTGCTGCCAGACCCAAAGGGAATTTTCCACTTACGTATCTACAACATTTTGGAGTCATGCTACATGTGATAAGATTGGAGTCTGCCAAAGAGGAGAAAGCTACATTGGGGTCAGAGAAGATCCAGGAAGGCTAGGTGCTCTCTGTGTCTCCCCTCCTCATTATCTGCCTTGGATCCTCTGAAACCACCCATTTGGGGGCAGAGCATGTTAAGGAGGTGGGGGGGTGAGAGGAGATTACTTGCTAGTTCTGGCTTAACTGGCCTACACCCAGACTGACAGCAGTGGAAAGAAAGGGACAAAGGTTCTCCCCACTCCTACCACTGTACCTTTTACCACTGTACTATGTATACCACATGCTGCCAACAACAACTTTAATTGGTGAAACCAAGCCTAGTCTCAGTCATTCATGAAAATCACCCCTGTAGTCGTTTCAAAGGCCAATGTAGAATTTCTTTCTTTCTTTCTTTCTTTCTTTCTTTCTTTCTTTCTTTCTTTCTTTCTTTCTTTCTTCCTCCTTCCTTCCTTCCTTCCTTTCTCTATCATCTATCTATCTATCTATCTAATCTATCATCTATCTATCATTATCTATCATCACACACATCTCTCTCTTGGGAAAAAAAAGAATTTTAGTGGTGCAGCTTGCTACTAAAGTCAGTTCTAAATTGCCTATTTATTGAGCATTCATACAGATTTCTTTGTACAGTTTGTGGCAAGGTTATGCATCATCCACACTTACCTTTTCTCCATGCTTTCCAGACATTGTCCGCAATTTAAAGCTTCTTTTCTGAATGCATCCACACCAACACCTCCAGAGCTTTCTCATAAAAACACACTCTTTAAAGTTGAATTGGAGCAAATGTCAAACCTCAGGAAACCCGAATTGACATTTGCTCTGATTCTGCCTGAAAGAGTGGGTTTTCATGGAGAAAGCTCTGGCATGTGGCGGGGGGGGGGGGGTTGAGGGACCAAGGACACAATCTCGGATTTGTGACTGGAAAATGATGGGGAACTGAGCATGAATTCTTGTTTGTTTGCAGCAGGTTACATAATATGGTCAAGAAACTGTTTACCCATTACAGTATATTTGTTGGCATCATTTTGTCTCAGAGAACAATTAAACTGAACTGGCAAAAATGAATGGAAGTTCTAGGCTGCCCCCCCTTCTCAACCTCACTGATGTGGTTGAGAGGAAAACAGCAATACATTTGGCACCAGCTTAACTGCAGGAGTTGTCCCAGAAGACAGCTTCTGACAGCCACCGGTGACAGCTGAGTGGAGGGTGGAGACCAAAGGGGACCAAACTACCCAAGAAGAATCATGTGTGTACCAGCGGAGGTATTACCCCTCCCCAACCCATACACCCTATGCAGGGGGTTGGACTACATGACCCTTGGGTCCCTTCCAACTCTACAATTCTATAATTCTATGTGTGCACAGCCGTATGCCCCATAGAACAAAGAATGAAGCGCTTTAAAGTTATCTTAAAAGAAATATCACAATGGATAACTGAATAGCTACATTAATGCGTCTGCCTGCTCAGTGAGTTATTCATTGTGATGTGTCTTGGAGCACAGCTCCCAGAGGGAAGAATCTGGCAGAATAAAACATGGTGAAGAGGGAAATACACTGAAAGCAGCCTAGGATTACTACCTTCTATAACTGTGCCTGAGAAATCTCTAGTGCAACTAGGGCGTCAGGAACAGAGAGCTGGCTGTGACCTTCCAGGTGTCAGTAAGTACCAGATTTTTTTTCTTTTGAAGCCTTTGACATGTTTAACTCTGAAGGAACACACTTTGTACATTTCTTCTCTTGAATGATATTAAATTATTTCTTGGACAATGTTCATTTTTCAGGTTTGATGCCTTTTAATAATGTTATTTAGGAACAATTCTACCAAAGGTTAGCACTTGCTATGTTCAGTAAAGAAAATGATTATTATACAGCTTGGCAGTCATTAAACAGAGTTCCACATATAATCTATTTAAAAAGATTGTGTATAGCTGAACAATCTTACACTAACTTCATCAGTTCTTTATCTTCTCTTTCCAGGATGCAGAACAGAAAGGAACACATTCTACAAAACAGTACAACACCAGCAACGTTCATCCTCCTGGGTCTTTCTGATGATCCCAACCTGCAAAGTGCATTGTTCTCCACTTTCCTGGTACTCTATATCATCACTCTGGCAGGAAACCTTCTCATCATTCTTCTGACATTGGCTGATCCTGCCCTGCACACCCCCATGTATTTCTTCCTAAGAAACCTGTCTTCTCTGGAGATCTGCTACACATCGGTGAATGTCCCTAAGATGTTGGCAAACCTCCTTTCTGGAAATAAATCCATCTCCTTCATCGGATGTGCTCTGCAGACCTACTTTGTATTCTTCCTTGGTGGGTCAGAATGTTTCCTCCTTGCCTCAATGGCCTATGATCGATATGTTGCCATTTGTAAGCCCTTACACTACCACGTCCTGATGAGCCAAAAAGTTTATACTACTTTAGCTGTGGCATCTTGGCTAAGTGGGTTTCTGATGTCCTTTGGACACACCAGTATGGTGTTTACTGTCTCCTATTGTGGCTCCAATGTGATCAACCACTTCTTTTGTGACATCCCTCCTTTGCTGAAATTGGCTTGTGGGGACACCTCAAGGGTTGAGATTGCAGTCTTTGTGGTGGCTATGATTTTTGTGACTTTTCCTTTTATCCTGATCTTGATGTCTTATGCTGGCATTATAACAACCATTTTGAAGATCTCATCCTCTGAAGGTCGGAAGAAGACCTTCTCCACCTGCTCTTCACACCTGATTGTGGTGACCTTGTTCTATGGTTCTGCTTGTATTACATATTTGAAGCCCAATTCCACTTACTCACCAAACACTGACAAATTCCTCTCCCTTTTCTATACTGTTATCGGTCCCATTTTGAACCCCCTCATATACAGCTTGAGGAATAAAGAGGTAAAACATGCCTTTAAAAGAATCTGGGGTAGAAGACCTTTTGGGTGATAAAAATGAACTGACGTATTGTGGGAGTTCCAAAATAGGTAGGGACTTGTACCTACTAATTTCTGAATGCATTAGCTTGGATCCAGAATGATTTAGTCGAACTGTGGTCCCCTTAAAATTAATGGGATTAAGTTAATTGTGATTTAATATATGACCCTTGATTTAAATGGCAATTTTTGTCATCTAACCTTGCCTTTATATACCTAACAGCTCAAACAGTTGGGTAATTTATAGTAAATAAATTTGTGTGAGGAAAGATTGTGGTTCCCTCCTAGTGAAATCACCAGAAATCCCCCAAAAGATATATCTGAGAGGGTTGAATATTCATCCTAAACAATTTGTGTTGGAATATGGAAGGAAAACTATTGGGGGAAGTGGGAATCGTCCTCGATTAAGCTTGGAACCTAATATAACTTAATATGAAAGTCATTCTCTGACAGAAAGTTTCCTGCCCCTTCATCCCCAACCATTGGAGCCGAAGGGTAAATCGTATACTTTGTATGCAAAAAGGTCCCATGTTCAGTCCAGGCAGGGCTGGGGAAGATTTTTTCCTGAAACTCTGGGGAGCTTCTACCAAGCTGCATTCAAATGTGGGGTTCATTACATGTGTTTTTCTGGTTATGATGCTAGTGTTTCTGTCCCAATTTCTAACATTCCTTTTGCACTGCAATAGCAGCTGCATTCCAGAACTGTGGTTTTTTTGTTTTATGTTTTTTTAAAAAATCCTTTTCCACCATGCCGCACTAGATTTCAAATGGCAGGAAATAATTATATGCAGGAATACTTTCACATTTTGTTGCATGAACTCACAATGCAATAATTCCCTCTTTGGACATGTCCTAGCATGCTTCTGTTCCAGAGGTGTTTCCATTTGTCTGAATCAGCCAGTACAAAGAACCCCAAACTCACCTTTTTTCTGCATTAACTTCCAAAATTTGCAGAGACTAAATTAGTGCTGATTGACATTCCCCTGGCTACTGACTGCCTTGTGATTGTCTGGAAAGTGCCGGATATCATGGAAGATCTACCAGGATCAAACCTCTTGGAAGTGAACTGTTGCCATATAGCCCATTGTCTCTCAACATCCCTAATATTACTTGACCATCATGGACCCTCCACATTTCCCCTATTTACAGGGATAGTCCTGGATTTACAGAAGCTGTCTCAGTTTCTGATTTGATCCCAGAATGTCCCGCTTTTCCTTAGGATGTCCCTATTTGCATTGGAGAAATGTTGGAGGTATGGAGTTAGGCAACCGCCGAGCCAATTACACAAGTAACTATAGAACCTTTAGAAGATATCTGAATGTTGCCCTGTACAGGGGAGTTTTTAAACATTTTATTCAGTTTTTATATATGTTCGAAGCCACCCAGAGTGGATGGGGCAACCCAGTCATATGGGCAGGGGATTTATAATTATAGCAGCAGCAGTGCAGCAGCAGCAACAACACTAAAGATACTAATAATAATAAATAATAATAGAAGATGATGACCCTCTTTTCATTGGAGAAATATTGGAGGGTCTGCAATCAATGCTGCTACTTTGCAAATGTGATACCCAAAGGCTGATTGTAAGTAGCTGCAGTAAGATAGGTACTACAGGAGGCTGAACCAGTTGACCCTCAGGGTCCCTTCCAAGTCTACGATTCTACGATACTATGATAGGCAGACATGGGATAACCTGTGGGTGGATTTTTTATTCTTTTAACTTGTTGAAGCAACTTTCTGTCTTCCATTTGCCCTCTTACTTTCTGCTTAGCTCTTAATAAACTTCATCAAAATAACTGTCTGGATTATCGTGTGTATTGCTGCCAGACCCAAAGGGAATTTTCCACTTATGTGTCCACATTTTGGAGTCATGCTACATGTGATAAGATTGGAGTCTGCCAAAGAAGAGAAAGCTACATTGGGGTCAGAGAAGATCCAGGAAGGCTAGGTGCCCTCTGTGTCTCCCCTCCTCATTACCTGCCTTGGACCCTCTGAAATCACCCATTTGGGGGCAGAGCATGTTAAGGAGGTGGGGGGGTGAGAGGAGATTACTTGCTAGTTCTGGCTTAACTGGCCTACACCCAGACTGACAGCGGTGGAAAGAAAGGGACAAAGGTTCTGCCCCCTCCTACCACTGTGCCTTTTACCACTGTACTCTGTATGCCACATGCTGCCAACTACAACTTTTATTGGTGAAACTAAGCCTAGTCTCAGTCATTCATGAAAAGCACCCCTGTAACCCTTTCAAAGGCCAATGTAGAATTTCTTTCTTTCTTTCTTTCTTTCTTTCTTTCTTTCTTTCTTTCTTTCTTTCTTTCTTTCTCCCTCCCTCCCTCCCTCCCTTCCTTTCTCTATCTATCTATCTATCTATCTATCTATCTATCTATCATTATCTATCATCAAACACATCTCTCTGTTGGGGAAAAAAAGAATTTTAGTGGTCCAACTTGCTACTAAAGTCAGTTCTAATTTACCTGTTTATTGAGCATTCATACAGATTTCTTTGCGTGTGTAGGTCCCCAGGCCACCCCTCAAATAACTTCACACATAACACGTAATTTAGTTTTGGGTTTTTGGACACTATTTTGGCCACAACTTTATTAAAATACAAAAATCAGTGGTGGTTGTTTAGGCATTGGTTATGACTATCTGTCCCCCCGCCTGGGACAGAACTGACATCCCGAGGTCCGATCGGTAGCCAGTAGAAGGGAAAGTCAAACTTGGGGGTCATTTGATCTAAGCTTTGGACCCACGCCACTCACCCCAGCAGCTCCCCGAAAGCTTGCCAGCCCTGGTCCTATGACAAGGATTCCCATGACAGGGATTGGGCAGCCCTGGTCCCATGACAGAGATTGGACGAAATTGTGGCAAGCCCCAGGATTCCTTTAATGGAATTCCCTTCAGCGCAATAGGAGGGGCAGGCACAGCCTATCCTGACCCCTCCACCACCAGCATATTATAACCAATGCCTAACCGCCACACGAGCTCTAACGCTCGCCGCCAACCACTCACAAACCCAACCATGAACCCAATTTAGTAGCCACCGCATCCAGCCAAACATCATCCCCCAAATCGGAGAGGTGCACTCCATCTGCCTGGTAAAGGGCCTCAGCCTTAAAATTAATGTCTGGGTGCGAAATCACCAAACCACCCAGCTCCAATACTTTCCCGCAAACAGCAGAGTTAATGTGCTTCCTGGCCCTTTCAGCGGCCTCCGGGCGGGAAACACCGCGCCAGGTTTGCCTCTGCAACAGGTGAGACCAAATAATTCTCACTGAAGGTAATAAGGCTGCCAATGCCTCCAAATCCCTTTTTGGATTGAGGTGCGCAAAGCAAGGCAATCAATAGTTGCCACATCATTTTCCCCCAGCTGCACCACTATGGCCATAGGGTGGGGAGGTCCGACAGCAGCAGGCGACCAATCAGCGGCATGCGCATGACATTCTGCGTCTGGAAAACCATGACACTTGCATGTGCTGTGGGAGGCCGAGACACGCTCCCCTTGCAGACTGCCTCGCTCTGCTGCCAGCCCAATGAACGATGCTGTGTCCCACTATCCAGATGCAGACCAGCGTGGGATCTACAAGGGTTGAAACAAACAAGCATTAGTACCAAACTCAGCATTTGTTTCACACATAACCCTTGAAAGCATCCGATTTCCATGTCCCAAATCCTTGATCCTGGCGGCCGAGAAGCCCCAATGGGCTGTCATAGTCGCTGCACCTATGCGAAAGGAATGAGGGGCGAAACCAGAGGCCGAGATCCCACAAGCAGAGATGGCCTTACACATGCCTTTTGTGAACTAGTGTCGTGCCAAAGGGTGACCATTTTCATGCATGAGTAGGGGGCCGTCCCCAGGAGGTCTCAAGGCCAAGTACTTCCTTACATCCTTGACCGGGCACGGGCCCACCTCCCCAGTTGCTGGGAGGCGGACAACCTCCCCCTGACCCAGCTGGTCAGTTTTGGAGTTGTGCACTACAAGTCTCAACTCCAAAAGGGAAACGCATATATCCTGAAGGAGCAACCCACGAGAACCAGCAACTTCTAGGATCAAGCCAGCCCCCCAGGGGAACAAAAAACCAAATATTTCTGGTATCCAATAACTGGGCAAGGGCCCACCTTACCTGTGACTGGAAGCCTGATGATGGCAACCCTGCTCACTAGGTCTGACTTAGAGCTCCAGACACTTATGACAAGCTCCAAAGCAGATAAGGAAAAATCCTGAGGCAATAAGCCTCCAAACTCTCAGCCCCGTGCTGGCTCCAACACAATTTCCCCAACCCTCAGTACACCAAAATTACAATGGAATACTGAAAGAAGTCTCGTCTAGATCTAGAACCAGGAGACAAGTCTTAACTTGTTGCGGATACTGCATAGGTCAAGATTGACCGGCTTCCTACCTGCAGTCCTGTGAAGGCTGGAGTCTTTTCCAACCTTCCGAGACCCTGTGCACGACACACTTTCAGAAGGGTCTCTGAAAAATTAAAGCTTTACTCTAGCAGACAATGCAGCGGACTGAATTCTGGTAGATTTAACAGTGCATCCGATCTGCAACAGATAGGCCAATTACTGCAGGTCCTGCTCAGAGGATGGAGGCAAGTTCCTCTGAATGGCCGAGGACTGCCAGCTAAACGCTAAGAAATCAGTCCAGGCCTTCTCATAAGACCTGAAAGCAGAAGGGGAAATGTAAGCTACTACTCCTCTTAATTATCAATTGTTGCCAAAGCGCCTCAGGAGCTCCAGAAAATCCGGCTATAGCCGGGTGTCCGGAGCCCAGGATCTGAGCTCTCCAACTGAAAACAGGATAGAGTGACAGTGAAAACATTAGATGATCCCGTAATAAAGCGAGCAGAAACGCAATATTAAACCATAAGCAGTGCAGCTGGAAATCACATAAAAGGGAGCGGAGACTCTGCCAAAGCATGAGGACCATTTTGCCAGGACCCTCACACTGCCTGGTTATCAGACCAAGACAGACCTGACGGTCCCTGTACTCCTCAGTCCAGATGTGCGCTGACCCTACAATGGGGAGAACTCAAGAAAAGTTAGGTCACATGTGATAGCCTTGCCCTGCCAGGCTCAAGGCCACTGTACAGGATGATGAAGGGACCCCGGCCATGAGACCACCTGGCCGAGCAGGAATGGAAGGGGCAGCCTGGAACAACCACCCTGCATGCCAATTTTTAACTGACTTAGCAATGATAGAATCTGACAAAGCAACATTTGCTATCAGAGGAAGTATTACAAGAATAACGTCCTTCACGGCAAATAGCTTTTCCACAGGCAAGCAGAGGTATGAGCAACGATATCCAGCTAGCCCCCAAATACGTTAAAAGGGGCAGTAGGAGCCACTGTCCTATCCACTGGGAACACCCAGCTCCTCAGGGAATATAAGGGGCGTCCAGTAAGCCTAAGCAGGGGCTGGTGTCACATGAACCAGCCAGTGAGATAATCCAAATAATGGTACCCCCAGTTAAACGAGTCATGACTCGCAATGTTCAATCCAGAAAGACCCTAAAGGACTCGAGCCTATAGCGCAACCCATTGGCATCGCCTTATCAATGTAAGGACCATCCAATTAAAGCCCAACTACTTATAATCTTGAGGGTGAACTGGCAGCAGCCTAACAGCCAATTCAATATTGCATAATGCCAACCAGGCCCTCTTCCAATTTGTTGGTAAGCTCAACTGCCTGATCCAAAGATGCATATTTCACAGAACAATTCCAGAGAGTCATTCACTGAGGTGCCTTTGGGATGCGATAAATATGGATTATATGGGGCTTTCTTAGGGACGAACCCCAAAGGGGATAAATGAAAATCAGGAATAGAAGGAGAATCAAGGGGGTCCCACCAAACGTCCCAATGAAAGCTGCTTCCTAACCTTCTTACTTACTACCACAGGTAGCTCTCTGACCGGCTATGAGTTGCTGCATTCGGAACCACTGGCTGAAAAGCCAGAGGAATCCCAAACCTTGGGAAAACCCTTCCCACAAGCACAAAACCACTGACCTATCTAGATAACCTTTTAGCCAGGCTTTCAAGGAAGATATTTTTATGGAAATATGGGCGAGAGGTATTGAGTTATTGCTTGCTAGCCCCCAGCCCCCACTTGGGCAGAATGCCCTGCCTTGAGTTGGCACCGTGATGTGTAAATTTACAGGGCCGACGCTGGCCAGAAACCCTAAAAAGTCCCAACAAAGCTGCTGCCGGGCCAGCTTCCTGCATACCAGTTTCAGGTTCTATTGCTGAGAGAATTTCCATTTGAAATGTGGAGCTGCGCAAGTGGTCCACATGTCCCCGTCCCTGCGATCCTAGCAAGCTGAGGGGATGATGGCAGCCCTGCATCTAACATACCCATAGTGAATTGCAACTTAAAGAATAGTGGGGTGGAAGGGACACTGAGGATCATCTAGTCCACTCTCCCACAATATAATCATCATCATCACCACCATCATCATCATCTATTTGTACCCCACCCATCTGGCTGGACTTCCCCAGCCACTCTGGGCAGCTTCCAACAAAAGATTAAATACAGAAATGCAGCAAACATTAAAGGCTTCCCTAAACAGGGCTGCATCAGATGTCTTCTAAAAGTCTGGTAGTAGACATCTGATGGGAGGGCGTACCACAGGGTGGGTGCAACTACCGAGAAGGTCCTCCACATGGTGCCCTGTAACTTGGCCTCTCACAGTGAGGGAACCACCAGAAGGCCCTCGGCGCTGGACCTCAGTGTCCGGGCAGAGTGATGAGAGAGCATGCAGCTGTACCATACAGGGACCAATCCTGCAACCTAGGGATTACCGGCACCATAGGCTGACCAGCTGAGCTATCCAGGATGATCCCTAAAGACCCAGGTTTGACGTACCTGCAAGGAGGTGTAAGCATCATCCCTGCTCCCCTTTTCCCTGCTCCTGGATCGCCACCTCTGAAGACGCTTCCTTCTGGAAGAAGGCACCTAGGGCATCAGCAAGTCAACCTCTGCAGGAGAGGCAAGCTCTGGAGGCATCTGCAAAGGCCCTGTCATAATCTGCAAAAAACTAAATGTGAGGAACTGGTGAAACCAATGCTTTGTGCACCACATGGGGAAGCTATTCAGGCCGGAAACGCTGCCAGAGGCCATCAAATTATAGGGCCAAGCGGGCCAAACCCTAAGATCACCTGCTAGGCCAGACATAAATGTTTCCAATGAGATAATAAACTCGAGGCAGCCCACTGCCTGACCAGGTACCCCTGTTTGCCCTTTAGAGGGAAGCACGCCTTCAAGAAACCCAAAGTTCTTTTTGGGAGCAATATCACAAGTGGGCCGAACTGCCCAGCAACAGAATAGTCCAAAAGGAGCAGTTTGTTTTGTTTTGTGATAACAATGGCTAAGTGGGGGATATGAACCCTGTCTCCCAGGTCCTAGTCCTGCACTCTGGCCACCAAGCCACAGTGGCTCGCCTCTAAAATGGCAGTTGCCACTATCAGGGCAAAACAAACTTGAAGAAAATAAACTTGTTCAGAAACGGCATAGTTAAAGAGCATACACAGAGTGCTCATTGGAGGCACAGCGAGCCTCTGGCTCCACTCTGTCTGCCTAAGATATACATTAGCAACAAGTGAGCCTGCAAACAAACAGATAAATTCCTATAGACAATTCACTGTACTGCTAACTGTAGCAGGCTTAGGCTTGAAAGATATGTGCAGGCCGAGCAGGTCGTGAAGGAAGGCCTCCCTGCTTCAGCTCTCTGCCTTTTATAGTCTCATTGCAATATTAAAGGAACTCAATATAGTGCGCCCGCCCAAGGCTAAATTAAAACTCGGCCAACAGCACCGCATGCACCCAAAATAAGGCCAACCTTTGGGGATACTATAAACAAAAGTGATTCCAGCTAAGCTGGGAACAGCCCTGACTAGCCCCACAATTAAACAGGCAAAAATGGGGAAAACCTTTTTGCAAAAGAAAGCCGCTAATGGGGGCTCTCTCCCTATTGGGAAAGGCAAGCCCAGGAGGATTATGCACAGGCAGCACTCACAGGTACAGGGAGAATCTTCTCACAGGGCAGGGTAAGGGGTGGGGTGAGAAATCAAACAGGAAAAAAGGGAAATTAGATTAATTAAGGGACTAGAGAGGATTAAAAAGAAGGGGGAAAATAAAGAAATGTAACCAGACATGAGAAGATTGCTCCTGATCCGATGCACTCTGCAAAGAGAAAGAGAAACCAGAGTGCACCAATATTTAAAGACTATGGTCCCACCCACCCAATCAGCAACATACAATTTGCCCCAGCAACCCGGTTATCCAGTCACAATGCCAAGCAACAACTATTAACCTGCCTGGCAACAAGAGGCATGGCCCGGTGGCCCACACCGCAACACGTACTCTCATTTATTGGAGAACACGCTTTGTACAGTTTGTGGCAAGGTTATGCATCATCCACACTTACCTTTTCTCCACACTTTCCAGACATTGTCCGCAATTTAAGGCTTCTTTCTGAATGCTTCCACACTACCACCTCCAGAGCTTTCTCATAAAAAGTTGAATTGGAGCAAATGACCCGAATTGACATTTGCTCTGATTCTGCCTGAAAGAGTGGGTTTTCATGGAGAAAGCTTGGGCATGCGGGGTGGGGGTTGGGGGGAGAGACCAAGGACACAATGTCGGATTTGTGACTGGAAAATGATGGGGAACTGAGCATTAATTCTTGCTTGTTTGCAGGAGGTTATACAATGTGGTCAAGAAAGTGTTTTCCCATTACAATATATTTGTTGGCATCAGTCTGTCTCAGAGGACAATCAAACCACTGAATTGGCAGAAATGAAGGGATGTTCTGGGCTACCCAGATGACAAGACCCCCTTCTCAACCTCACTGATGTAGTCGAGATGAAACAGCAATACATTTGGCACCAGCTTAACTGCAGGAGTTGTCCCAAAAGACAGCTTCTGGGAGCCACCGGTGACAGCTGAGTGGAGGGTGGGGACCAAAGGGGACCAAACTACCCAAAAAGAATCATGTCTGTACCAACAGAGGTACTACCCCTCCCCAAATACCCCACACACCCCTTGCAAGGGGTTGGACTACATGACCCTTGGGTCCCTTCCAACTCTACAGTTCTATACCTCTATGTCTGCACAGCCATATGCCCCATAGAACAAAGAATAAAGGGCTTTAAAGTTATTTTAAAATAAATACCACAATGGATAACTGAATAGGTACATTAATGTGTCTGCCTAATCAGTGAGTTACTCATTGTGATCTGTCTTGGGGCACAGATCCCAGAGGGAAGAATCTGGCAAAATAAAACATGATGAAGAGGCAATTACACTGAAAGCAGCCTAGGATCACTATGTTCTATAACTGTGGCTGAGAAATCTCTAGTGCAACTAGGGCGTCAGGAACAGAGAGCTGGGTGTGACCTTCCAGGGCTTCAGTAAGTACCAGATGGTTTTCTTTTGTAGCCTTTGACATGTTTCACTCTGAAGGAACACACTTCGTAAATTCTTTCTCTTGAATGATACTAAATTATTTTGGACAATGCTTATTTTTCATGTTTGATGCCTTTTAATAATGTTATTTAGGAACAATCCTACCAAAGGTTAGCACTTGCTATGTTCAGTAAAGTAAATGATTATTATACAGCTTGGCAGTCATTAAACAGAATTCCACATATAATCTATATTAAAAGATTGTGTATAGCTGAACAATCTTACTCTATCTTCATCAGTTCTTTATGTTCTTTTTCCAGGATGCAGAACAGAAAAGAACACATTCTACAAAACAGTACAACACCAGCAACGTTCATCCTCCTGGGTCTTTCTGATGATCCAAACCTGCAAAGTGCATTGTTCTCCACTTTCCTGGTACTCTATATCATCACTCTGGCAGGAAACCTTCTCATCATTCTTCTGACGTTGGCTGATCCTGCCTTGCACACCCCCATGTATTTCTTCCTAAGAAACCTGTCTTTACTGGAGATCTGCCACACATCGGTGAATGTCCCTAAGATGCTGGCAAACCTCCTCTCTGGAAATAAATCCATCTCCTTCATCGGATGTTCTGTGCAGACCTACTTTATATTCTTCCTTGGTGGGTCAGAATGTTTCCTCCTGGCCTCAATGGCCTATGATCGCTATGTTGCCATTTGTAAGCCCTTACACTACCACGTCCTGATGAGCCAAAAGGTTTATACTACTTTAGCTGTGGTGTGTTGGTTAAGTGGGTCTCTGATGTCCTTTGGTCACACTAGCATGTTATTTACTGTCTCCTACTGCGGCTCCAATGTGATCAACCACTTCTTTTGTGACATCCCTCCTTTGCTGAAATTGGCTTGTGGGGACACTTCTAGGGTTGAAATTGGAGTCTTTATAGGGGCTATGATTTTTGGGACTTTGCCTTTTATCCTGATCTTGATGTCTTATGCTGGCATTATAACCACTATTTTGAAGATCTCATCCTCTGAAGGTCGGATGAAGACCTTTTCCACCTGCTCTTCACACCTCATTGTGGTGACCTTGTTCTTTGGTTCTGGTTGCATTACATATTTGAAGCCCAATTCCACTTACTCACCAAACACTGACAAATTTCTCTCACTTTTCTATACTGTTATCGGTCCCATTTTGAACCCCCTCATATACAGCCTGAGGAATAAAGAGGTAAAGCATTCCTTTAGAAGAATCTGGGGTAGAAGACCTTTTGGGTGATAAAAATAAACTGACATATTGTGGGAGTTCCAAAATAGGTAGGGATCTGTACCTACTAATTTCTGAATGCATTAGCTTGGATCCAGAATGATTTAGGAGAACTGTGGTCCCCTTAAAATTAAAGGGATTAAGTTAATTTTGAGTTAATATATGATCCTTGATTTAATTGGTGATTTTTGTAATCTAACCTTGCCTTTATCTACTTAACAGCTCAAACAGTTGGATAATTTATAGTAAATAAATTTGTGTGAGGAAAGATTCTCTTTCACCAGAAATCCCCCAAAAGATATCTCAGTGAGGGTTGAGGATTCCTAACTAAACAATTTGTATTGGGGAATGGAAGGAAAACTATTGGGGGAAGTGGGAATCATCCTCGATTAAGCTTGGAACCTAATATAACTTAATACGAAAGTCATTCTCTGACAGAAAGTTTCCTGTCCCTTCATCCAATACCATCGGAGCCGAAGTGTAAATCTCATGCTTTGTATGCAGAAGGTCCCATGTTCAGTTCAGGCTGGGCTGGGAAAGATTTTTTCTTGAAACTCTGGGGAACTTCTGCCAAGCTGCATTCAAATGTGGGGTTTATTGCATGTGTTTTTTCTGGTTATGATGTTAGTGCTTCTGTCCCAATTTCTAACATTCCTTTTGTACTTCAATAGTTGCTGCATTCCAGAACTGTTGTTTTAGGGATTTTTTAAAAAATCTTTTCCACCATGCTGCACTAGATTTTAAATGGCAGGAAAGAATTATATGCAGGGATACTGCCCACATTTTGTCGCTTGAACTCACAATGTAATAATTCCTTTTCTTTGGACATCTCCTAGCATGCTTCTGTTCCAAATTGTTTTCATTTGTCTGAATCAGCTAGTACAAAGAACCGCAAAAGCACCTTTTTTTCTGCATTAACTTCCTAAATTTGCAGAGACTAAATTAGCGCTGATTGACATTCCCCTTGCTACTGACTGCCTTGTGATTGTCTGGACAGTGCCAGATATCATGCAAGACCTACCTGGATCAAACCTCTTGGAAGTGAACTGTTGCCATATAGCCCATTGTCTCTCAACATCCCTCATATTACTTGACCATCATAGACCCTCCACATTTCCCTTTTTGACAGGGATAGTCCTGGATTTACTGAAGCTGTCTCAGTTTCTGATTCGATCCCAGAATGTCCCACTTTTTCTTAGGATGTCCCTATTTTCACTGGAGAAATGTTGTGTGTATGGAGTTAGGCAACCCCCGAGCCAATTACACAAGTAACTATAGAACCTTTAGAAGATATCTGAAGTTATCTGTATAGGGAAGTTTTAAAACATTTTATTCAATTTTTATATATGTTGGAAGCCACCCACAGTGGCTGGGGCAACCCAGTCATATTGGCAGCGGATTTATAATGATAGCAGCAGCAGCAACAACAACAAAAACAACAACAAAAACACTAAGAAATAATAATAGAAGATGTCCCTCTTTTCAATGGATAGATATTGGAGTGTCTGAAATCTATTCTGCTACTTTGCACCGAATGAGACCCAAAGGCTGATTGTAAGTAGCTGCAGTAAGATAGGTACTACAGGATGTTGAACCAGTTAACCCTCAGGGTCCCTTCCAACTCTATGATTCTATGATACTATGATAGGCAGGCATGGGATAACCTGTGGGTCGATTTTTTATTCTTTTATCTTGTTGAAGCAACCTTCTGTCTTCCATTTGCCCTCTTACTTTCTGCTTAGCTCTTAATAAACTTCATCAAAATAATTGTGTGGATTATTGTGTGTATTGTTGCCAGACCCAAAGGGGATTTTTCACTTGTGTGTCTACAACATTTTGGAGTCATGCTACATGTGATGAGATTGGAGTCTGCCAAGGAGGAGAAAGCTACATTGGGGTCAGAGAAGATCCAGGAAGGCTAGGTGCCCTCTTTGTCTCTCCTTCTCATTACCTGCCTTGGATCCTCTGAAACCACCCATTTGGGGGCAGAGCATGTTAAGGAGGTGGGGGGGGGAGATTACTTGCTAGTTCTGGCTTAGCTGGCCTACACTCAAACTGACAGCGATGGAAAGAAAGGGACAAAGGATCTCCCCACTCCTACCAGTGTACCTTTTACCACTGTACTCTGTATGCCACATGCTGCCAATTACAACTTTTATTGGTGAAACCAAGCCTAGTCTCAGTCATTCATGAAAATCACCCCTGTAGCCCTTTCAAAGGCCAATGTAAAATTTCTTTCTTTCTTTCTTTCTTTCTTTCTTTCTTTCTTTCTTTCTTTCTTCCTTCCTTCCTTTCTTTTTCTTTCTTTCTCTCTCTCTCTCTCTCTCTCTCTCTCTCTCTCTCTCTCTGATCTTTCTATCTATCATCTATCATCTATCTGTCTATCATCATCTATCATCAAGCACATCTCTCTCTAGGGGAAAAAATAAAGAATTTTACTGGTCCAACTTGCTACTAAAGTCAGTTCTAAATTACATGTTTATTGAGCATTCATGCAGATTTCTTTGTACAGTTTGTTGCAAGGTAAAGCATCATCCACATTTACCTTTTCTCCACGCTTTCCAGACATTGTCTGCAATTTTAAGCTTCCTTTCTGAATGCATCTACACCAACACCTCCAGAGCTTTCACGTAAAAACACACTCTTTAAAGTTGAATTGGAGCAAATTTCAAACCTCAGAAAATCTGAATTGACATTTGCTCTGATTCTGCCTGAAAGAGTGGGTTTTCATGGAGAAAGCTCTGGCATGCGGCGGGGGGGGGGGGGACCCAAGGACACAATCTCGGATTTGTGACTGGAAAATGACGGGGAACTGAGCATTAATTCTTGCTTGTTTGCAGGAGGTTATACAATGTGGTCAAGAAAGTGTTTTCCCATTACAGGATATTTGCTGGTATCAGTTTCTCTCAGAGGACAATCAAACCACTGAATTGGCAGAAATGAATGGATGTTCTGGGCTGCTCAGATGACAAGACCCCTTTCTCAACCTCAATGATGTGGTTGAGAGGAAAACAGCAATACATTTGGCACCAGCTTAACTGTAGGAGTTGTCCCAGAAGACAACTTCTGACAGCCACCAGTGACAGCTGATTGGTGGGTAGGGAGCAAAGGGGAGCAAACTATCCCAGAAGAATCATGCGTGTACCAACAGAGGTACTACCTCTCCCCAAACACCCCATACAGCCCATGCAGGGGTTGGACTTGATGACCCTTACGTCCCTTCCAACTCTACAATTCTATAATTCTATGTCTCCATAGAACAAAGAATGAATGGCTTTAAAGTTATTTTAAAAGAAATATCACAATGGATAACTGAATAGCTACATTAATGCATCTGCTTGATCAGTGAGTTATTCATTGTGATCTGTCTTGGAGCACAGCTCCCAGAGGGAAGAATCTGGCAGAATAAAACATGGTAAAGAGGCAAATACACTGAAAGCAGCGTATACCTTCTATAACTGTGGCTGAGAAATCTCTAGTGCAACTAGGGCGTCAGGAACAGAGAGCTGGCTGTGACCTTCCAGGGCTTCAGTAAGTATCAGATTATTTTCCTTTGAAGACTTTGGCATGTTTCACTCTGAAGGAACACACTTTGTACATTCCTTTTCATGAATGATACTAAATTATTTCTTGGACAATGATTATTTTTCAGGCTTGATGCCTTGATGCCAATAATAATGTTAGCTAGGAACAATCCTACCAAAGGTTATCACTTGTTTAATAAAGGTTAGCTATGTTTAATAAGGAAAATGATTATTATAAATGGAAAGTTCAGCAAAATCTCTTTAATGATTATTAAAAGTATACCTCCCCATATGAACAAGGCACAGAAGCTATAATTTAGGTATAATTTAGAATTTTTATTATAAGATCACCTCTAAGTCCTATTGATTCCAATGAAGTTAAACACTGCAGTATGTGCCTTTGGATCGTTCCCTGATCAGCCTAGCAGTCCTTGAACAAATAATCCCAGATATAATCTATATAAAAAGATTGTGTACAGCCAAGCAATAATATCCTAAATTTATCAGTTCTGTATGTTCTTTTTCCAGGATGCAGAACAGAAAAGAATACATTCTACAAAACAGTACAACACCAGCTAAATTCATCCTCCTGGGTCTTTCTGGTGATCCAAACCTGCAAAGTGCATTATTCTCCACTTTCCTGGCACTCTATATCATCACTCTGGCAGGAAACCTTCTCATCATTCTTCTGACGTTGGCTGACCCTGCCCTCCACACCCCCATGTATTTCTTCCTAAGAAACCTGTCTTTTCTGGAGATCTGCTACACATCGGTGAATGTCCCGAAGATGCTGGCAAACCTCCTTTCTGGAAATAAATCCATCTCCTTCATTGGATGTGCTGTGCAGACCTACTTTATATTCTTCCTTGGTGGGTCAGAATGTCTCCTTTTGGCCGCAATGGCCTATGATCGATATGTTGCCATTTGTAAGCCCTTACACTACCATGTCCTGATGAGCCAAAAAGTTTATACTACTTTAGCTGTGGTGTGTTGGTTAAGTGGGTTTCTGATGTCCTTTGGTCACACTAGCATGTTATTTACTGTCTCCTACTGTGGCTCCAATGTGATCAACCACTTCTTTTGTGACATCCCTCCTTTGCTGAAATTGGCTTGTGGGGACACTTCTAGGGTTGAAATTGGAGTCTTTGTGGGGGCTATGATTTTTGGGACTTTGCCTTTTATCCTGATCTTGATGTCTTATGCTGGCATTATAACCACTATTTTGAAGATCTCATCCTCTGAAGGTCGGAAGAAGACCTTCTCCACCTGCTCTTCACACCTCATTGTGGTGACCTTGTTCTATGGTTCTGCTTGTATTACATATTTGAAGCCCAATTCCACTTACTCACCAAACACTGGCAAATATCTCTCCCTTTTCTATACTGTTATAGGTCCCATTTTGAACCCCCTCATATACAGCTTGAGGAATAAAGAGGTAAAACGTGCCTTTAAAAGAATCTGGAATAGAAAGCCTTTTGGGTGATAAAAATGAACCAAGACATTATGGAAGATCCAAAATAGGTAGGAACTTGTAACTTCTAACTTCTGAAAACATTAGCTTGGATCCAGAATGATTTAGTTGAACTGTTTTCCCTTTAAAATTAATGGGATTAGGTTAATTATGCTTTAATCTAAATCCCATTGATTTAAAAGGGAAACTAATTCATCTAACCTTGCCTGGATCTCACCTAACAGACTGGCTAGGACAACCCAGTCAGAGGAATGGGTACAAATAATAATAATAATTAGAGAGTAGAAAAGTTTTTATTGAAAAAAATTGTTTGAGGGAGAATTATGTGAGGTCCTCTACTGCTGTAACCACCAGAAATCCCACAAAGATCTCTCTGACTTAGAAATCTTCCTACGCGATGTGGATTCTGGAATGGATGGAAAACAATGTAAAAGGTCCCATGTTCAGTCGAGAAAAGGCTGGAATAGATTCTTGCCTGAAACCCTGGAGATCTACTGCTAGCCTGCATTCAAAAGTGGGGTTTATTGCATGAGTTTTTGTTGTTTTGTCCCACTTTCTAGCATCCCTTTCATACAGCTATAACTGTTACATTCCAGAACTGTGACTTTTTGATTACTATCCCACCATTTTACACTATATTTTAAATGGCCGGGGGGGGGGGAGGGAGGGCAGAATACTGTCCCAAATTTTGTCATATGAAATTGCAATGCAAAGCTGTCATGATTTTCTGTGTCAATGCCAGTGTGGTGTAGTGGTTAAGAGCAGTGGACTCGTAATCTGGTGAACTGGGTTCGCTTCCCCGCTCCTCCGCATGCAGCTGCTGGGTAACCTTGGGCTAGTCACACTTCTCTGAAGTCTCTCAGCCTCACTCACCTCACAGAGTGTTTGTTGTGGGGGAGGAAGGGAAAGGAGATTGTTAGCCACTTTGGGACTCCTTAGGGTAGTGATAAAGCTTGATATTGAATCCAAACTACTACTTCTCCTCCTTCTCCTTCTCCTTCTCCTCCCCCTCACCACCACCTTCTTCTTCTTCTTCTTCTTCTTCTTCTTCTTCGGGGCTACAAGCATTCCCCCCCGGAAACAATTAACAAGGAAGTGTGCACTAACATTTCACTAGATTTCCAGAAGTGCTTCTCGTGTTGTGTGAAATATATAACGTGAAAATTAAAAAGGTGCAATAAAGTGGCATCTGAATACAGCTCTTGTACAGCTCTAGACCACACTGAGATAGATGGACCAATATCAGAATCAGTTTCTAGACCCCTGCCCACCATCCTGCATTGTTCAGGACAGCCCCATGACCTTCCAAATAAGGTGTTTAATGTGTCACATGTGGCTACTGCAGTAAGGAAGGAATCAGAAGCATCCCTTCCGAGGACTTTCTTAAGGGAACCTAACTTCAATTCCGAGCTTAAAAAATAATAATCTATTGACAACAGAAAATTGACCCAATTGCCTCAACAAGTGTGCCTGTTCTGAATTTTGCAATAATATACTTAATCTCTTCCATAGAGGAAGTTGATGGTTTCACAATATAACAAGAGATGCATTGTGTATGTTTCCTGATATATATTGTTAATACTGCATTTTGTTTAATGGCCCTGGTAACACAAATTGGGTGTTGAAGAATAAATTTTGTAAATAGAAACATGTATTCATAGCATGTTGTTGTTATCAGCTTGAAGCTGATTCTGTACTTTGCATGTTCATCACTGTAGTGTCAGTCTATATACCACAAAATACTGTGTGCAATCTATTGCGCTTGCATGGCAAATGACACTCTAGAAGGAAGAACCAGATAGATATCTGGACCGTATGTAACTAGCTTAGCCTAGTTATTGAACATCTCCATTCTGGGTTAACTTGAAAGTGCCAAGCCTTAGAGTCTTGTTCTCTCAGAGATAAGTTGGTCACCTATACCAATGCAAGACATTATGATGCCTGTGGTTCAAATGGCATCCCCTGGTTCCACACTGTACAAATTTTTTTGGGTTCATTCAAACTGCTGATCCATCTCCATCCATTTTTCTCTCTCTCTCCCTCTCTCCCTCTCTCCCTCTCTCTCTCTCCCCCCCCCCCCCCATTTTCACCTGCTCTGTAGTGACCTGAGAGTTGGCAAAATCATATAGTGGTAGGAGTTATATAAATAGGTCAATGTGATGTGGAATAATTTACCAAGTAGGTTAACATTAGGTCAGCACCCTTAGGCACCTTGGAGTTCTGAGACCTGCCATAGAAACCCTCTCAGGCCAATTACAATATTTCAACCACCCACCCAAAAAAACCATGAAAATGTTTGGGTTGGGGGGTAGTTTTGTGAAACCCCCCACCTACCAGTTTGATTTGCTGATTCATCAGTGCATTAACTTGGGAGTAAGAACCATTAAACTCAGTGTGATTTACTTCTGAGAACAAATCAGAACTGCATTATTAATATCAGATTGGCCCCCTCTAAAAAAAAAAAAAACAAAAGCAAAATACACCACAGTGGAACACCTTTTAAAGCTTTGGGTCTACTTTCAGATTTATACTTCCTCTCAGTGTTCCCCTGGAACATTCTCATTTTAAATGTGGGGTTTTTTTCCAGTTCAGACTTTCCTAGGATTGAAAACTTCTGCATTTCAAGGGGGAAAGGTCCAGGTCAACTCTGGGATGGGGAAGATGTCATGTGAAACCTGCCCACTAACAGGGGCACAGGCCAGTGCATGTCCAGTTTTTGTTCCACCGTGTAGAAGCGGGTCCTGGAGGACCTGTTCCCTATCCTGAAGGCCTTTGTCCACCAGGCCTGGGAGGGCAGGGCCCTGACTGACTCCAACTACAAAAGCTGAGGCTGCTGAACAGAATCTTGGACAGGGGTTTTGTTCGGGGGGTGGGGGTGCTGTTACTGATATTAATGTTTTGTATCTTTATATAAGATCTTATTACTATTTATGTGGATATTGTTCAAATTGGTTGTGTATTTTTTTGATGTTTTGATTTATTGTCCATGACTACTGTTGTTACATTGTGATTATGTATTTTTTTCATGCTGTAAGCCACCTTCAGCATAGTTTAAACTATGGAAAGGCAGCATACAAATAAATAATGTATGTTCTTTATGTATATATATTATGTATATATTTCCCTGAGTGGGAAAGAAAGCAGCTATTTTTAATGCAACAACCATTTTGCATTCTTCGGATTTCAAAAAAGCGCCTCAGAACAGTGTTTTCTGGGTTGGGGTACATTGCGGTTGCCCCAATTCACTTTCCCTTTGAAAGAATGTTACCTCAATCCCAAAATCCAGACGGGTGCATAGAGAAAGGGGAGCATGAGCACTGCTTAAAATAATGTAATATGGGCCCTGCTGGGACAGACCAAATACTTCCTGCTCTCACAGTGGCCAACAGTGATGGGCAACTATGTCTATTTCAGTTTCTCTGAGTTTCTCATTTTACCTGTCTTAAGTACAGTTCACCATGTTTCCACTTCAGTTTCTGGTGTGTGTGTGTTGTGTGTGTGTATGAAACTTTGTCACCATTTTAGTGCATGTTTATCCTACAATATACATATTCATATGCAATTTTGTCTGATATACACAGCCCAGCAAGCAAAGTCTTAGAATATAATTCCTTTTGTGTGTGTTTTTTCCACTAATATATGCCTTTAAAACTTTATATATTTTATTAGATTTATGCCCACTTTTCTTTCATCTGGGAAACTAAGGTAACATGCATGTAGCTCTCAACCAGTTAGCCATCCAGAAATTGACCAGACACAGACCTATTTAGGTTCAGCAATGCAATGGCAATGTGGCCCTTTATATCACAGTTTGAGACTATGGACACCTTCCCCTAATATACTTTTTTTTTTGTATACACTTTTTGGGGGGAGGGAGGAAGTTGGATAAGTGCAAATTTCAAGGATTGGCTGTGTTATGGTTTGCATAATGTTATGAGCAGATAAACCAGGACAATTTGCATCAGACTGAAAATCCTCCCCAATGGGTACCCCATTTCTTACATTCCTCCATTGTGAGAATTTCACATTTATTTCTATTTTCTGTTCTTTAATCAATTACTGATACACAAGAGGACCTCTTCTCATATCTCAGGACAAATAAACTTATTCAGGAGTTTGTGCTGAAGGACATTGTTGAAAAGTTTTTGAAGTACACATTGTCTCTTCAGTCACTCCAACCCACGGAGTGGGAACCTATGTTCTATGGACAGGCTGAAACAGAGGGCAATTCTTCTTCAACAAGACATTCTTATACATGTTTAAATCATTTGATCTTTACTTTCCACCACTTCTCCTGGAATAAATGTTCATCAGTCTGTAATTTCCTGGATTCCCCCCAGATACATTTAAAAATGGTGCTACATTAGGCACTTTATTTGGGTTTGGAGGGGTGGGTTACATAGAGGAAGGTCACATATTGAATTGGAAGAAGGGGTAGGCCGGGTTTAAAACTGTGCCAGAGATCATGGAGAGTAAAAAAAATTGGGATAATGGAATAGATGCAATTATAGTTAGAACTGAATAATTTAAAGTCACTTTGACATCCACCCTATTTCTAACCTCCCTTTGTCTTTTACTTGACTATTCTCTTCAGCATTCCTTAAAAAAAAAAATATTTTACTTCAGATTCCAGATTAATCAAATATTTGCACTTTTTCACAATTTAATACCTGAGCATTATGTATGTAACAGATCTTCAAGACTCTGCACTCAATAAGCATGAAATTTCTTCCAGTAGTGAAGGGGTCATCGGGACGCGGGTGGCGCTGTGGGTAAAAGCCTCAGTGCCTAGGGCTTGCCGATCGAAAGGTCGGCGGTTCGAATCCCCGTGGCGGGGTGCGCTCCCGTTGCTCGGTCCCAGCGCCTGCCAACCTAGCAGTTCGAAGGCACTCCCGGGTGCAAGTAGATAAATAGGGACCGCTTACTAGCGGGAAGGTAAACGGCGTTTCCGTGTGCTGTGCTGGCTCGCCAGACGCAGCTTTGTCACGCTGGCCACGTGACCCAGAAGTGTCTCCGGACAACGCTGGCCCCCGGCCTCTTAAGTGAGATGGGCGCACAACCCTAGAGTCTGTCAAGACTGGCCCGTACGGGCAGGGGTACTTTTACCTTTAGTGAAGGGGTCAGCAATGTTTTCAGCCGTGGGCTGGTCCACTATCCCTCATACCTTGTGGGGGGCCAGACTATATTTTATTTTTTTGGGGGGGGGATGAACAAATTCCTATGCCCCACAAATAACCCAGAGATGCATTTTAAATAAAAGGACACATTCTATTCATGTAAAAACACACTGATTCCCAGACCATCCATGGGCCAGATTGAGAAGACGATTGGGCTTCATCCGCTCCCCAGGCCTTAGGTTGTATACCTCAGTAGTGTATACCTCACAGCAGAGAATGAGATTTGTAACAAATACAAGATCCATCCATCCTAGAGATGTGCAGAGCCTCTACCAGCATCCTTCCTATCCACCTGATTTGTTAATCTCTCTGCTTTTATGCATCAATTTCTTCAGGGCTTGCACCACATCTTTATTTCTCAGACTGTATATGAAGGGGTTGAGTGCAGGGGTGATGACTATATAAAACACAGAGACTATTTTGACATGCTCCTTGGATGCACTGGATTTTGGTCTCAGGTATATTGAAAGGACAGATCCAAAAAAGAGTGTGACCACAGTCAAGTGTGAGGAGCAAGTGGAGATGGCCTTTCGCGTCCCCATGCCAAAATGGCTACCAAGGATGGTGTAGAGTATGCGAGTATAAGACACAAGTATTAACGAAAGAGGTAATATCAAGGTGAACACACAGGAAATAAACATGCACATCTTGGCTTGGTGTGTCCCCCCATAAGCTATACTAACTAAGGCTGGCATTTCACAGAGAAAATGGTCTATCTTGTTATGGTCACCAAAGGATTGTTTCAAAGTGAATGCAGTGTTGACGGCAGAAAAGAAGAAGCCACCCACCCAAGAAGTAGTGGCCATTGCAATACAGGTCCGCTTGGTCATGATGAGGCTATAGTGCAGTGGAAAGCAAATGGCAACATGACGGTCATATGACATGACGGTGAGAAGAAAACATTCTGTAATGCCAAATGAAAGGAAGAAATACAGTTGCACAGCACACTGGATCAGTGGGATGCTCTTTTTCTCAGCCAGAAGGTGAGATAGCATCTGGGGCACCACTGTTGAAGTGTAGCAAACCTCCAAGATGGAGAAGTTAGATAAGAAGAAATACATCGGTGTGTGGAGGCGAGAATCTGCTTTGACCAAGACGACTATGAGCAGGTTGCCAATCACAGCTGTTATGTAAATCACATTGAACACAGCAAAAAGTGCAACTTTGATTGTAGCGTTGTCTGTAAGCCCGATTAAGATAAATTCCTTTGGCAAAGTGGTCTGATTGCTTTCTTTCATTATATCTAAAAGAAAGGTTATCATGGTCGCAATTAGCTATGGTCCAACACAGGTTTAGAGATACCATGAGGCTGCCATCTCCTGTAGCAGCCTACTTGAGAGTGAGTCCCATTTAATTCAGTGGAACATGCTTCTGAGTAGACCTGTTCCAGTTTGCTCTATAAATGCCCATTATTTTCTGTTGGATGGTGGCCACCATCTTCATACTGACATATAATACCAACATTATAATGATTTACTGTTTCCTGAACAATTTCCACCCCCAGTTCAAAGTGCTATGCATTTAAATATTTATTATTTAAACATTTAAAGCTCTGAATGCTTTGGGAGCTGGATAGCTAAAGGACCCACCTTTATTCACAGGTATTTCTCTGTGTGCTTCAGTCTTCAGAGGACTCTCTGCTCTAAGTTTCACCTCCATATGAGATGCTGCTGTTGACCATGAGGAAGGTGGCCAATGATAAGTAATCTATGGCTAATTAGCCATTACTTGCTATTCCTCTCCTTAAAGCATCAAGTGTCTAAGAAATACAGCAACTGGCACCTGCAACCCATAAACATTCCTGATTCCATACATGGAAATTGGTACACTTTAGACTATGTAGCTCTCATTTTTTAGCACAGTATTTTAACTCTAATATTCATCTAGCCTCAAGTTGTGCGTTTGTTTAAAATGGATTACTATGGGTCTTATTTCTTTCCCTCTTCCCTCCACTTTCTATTGTTGTATTGAATATTAGAGAGTATAAATTACTGTTAATCCATGCTCTTAGAAGATAGTGTCCCTGCCAAATAGCAATGTTTTCTGGTGCATGTGAAACAGAGAAAGCAAATGCTTTATATAAAATAATGTCCCTTACTTGGGATTTGTTTAGCACATGAATAATACACACAGGGATAACTTGTAAGGATTTGCTGGGAGGAAATTCACATGAGACATACAACTCTGCCCTGAATTTCTTTGGAAATCACAGTACAATTATTTTGGTGTGTTCTGAGGATTTAAGGTTACTTGTGATTCAAGACGATATCTGCACATCCATCCATTTACGTATGCTGAAGTAGCAATCAATATTGGGTCTCTCCCAGTTATTACCTGCATGTTAACAATTTTGTATGGAGTTCTCTTAGGTGTCCTAAGGAACACTTGCAGGTTTGGGTGTTGTCAGGAACTGGGCAGAGGAGGAATGGTGGTGACTGCCTCCCCAGCCTGACCCTTCCAGAGAAGAAGACAGTTCAGAATTACAACCACTTTGAACATTCATAGCTTCCCTCAAAAATTCCTGGAAACTGTACTTTGTCAAGGATGCTGAGAGTTACTAGGAAACCCCCTTTCTCCCACAGAGCTGCAAACATTGAGGGATTTATTTTTAAATCATTCTGCCATTCTGCTTCATGGAGCCTTGGAAACAATTTCCAGGCCCTCGTGAAGCACTGGAAATCATGTCCATAGGTCTCGTGGGACCTCGGAGGTGGTGTCCGTGGTCTCGCAGGGCCTCCAATGTGACTTTCAGGGCCTTATGAACCACTGGAAGTTGCATCTGACATCTTGTAGGGCCTTGGGGGTGGTGTCCAAGGCCTCAGAGGTTGAGTCCAAGGCTTTGTGGGGCCTCGGACATGACTTCTGGTGCTCCCAGGCACTGATGTGGCATGCACGCTGTAACATAATGTCATCACATCACATTATGTTGTGCGCGCCACTGTGCACCCACAACCTAGGGCCCAAGTCGGTGCCCCTGCTCAGTACTCTTAACAAATTATAGTTGCCATAATTTTTTCAGTGAAACCATGCCTACTTAAAGTGCTTTACATGTATAGTGCTGATGGGACCTAAGAGTGCTTTAAATTTATGGTGTGAATGTGATATTAAAATACATGCATTCATATCCACAATTCAATGTGGAGCTAAATTGCAAAAAGCCACCACAATTAACTAGTTGTTTATCCTGTAAATCCTAGGAGAATTACACTTAGAATTCCTCTGGTGCAACTGTAGGAGATTTAGGTTGAATCCTTATGGTGGAGCAGAACAAAAGCAGTGTTATGCTTTTAGCTGGTGTTATCTGAGTAGTCTAAGGACAGCTTAGAAAGGTAAAGTTATCCTCAAAAAAGCGAAAGTTGGGTTTATTAAAGATGGATCAGCGCCATCTTATGAACCGTGCTCTGCAAGGTAAAACTGTAACGCATTGGTGTATGTTCTTTTAAGAATTCCAGTGGAATAATATTCTTGCACATACTCAGCAGAGTTGAAGCATGGAACAACCACCATCAGGGGCTGTGAGCCTATAGTGAGAAGGGGGGGTTATTTTACTCAGAGCAATCCCTGAAATTCTTTGAAGTGGGGCTTCTAAATTTTGTTTTTGTTGCGGGGTTATTGGCACTGGCAACCATTTTAAGAAGACTTCTGAGGAACTAAGGTGAGTGAATAGACAATTTTCCCCTTTGTGGCCAGTAAGAGAAGCTTCAAAAAAGAGGTTTTGGTACTGAGAATAGCAGCCTAAGATAGAATACTGTTATTGTTTGATGTTTGAGAGTTATAAGCTATATGTCTCTGTATCATTCCTTTCTTTCCAGTCCCTCCAGAGACCCTGGGGGAGGAAGGCACTTGGCAAATCCACACTGTGATCAACTCCCACCTGGAAACCAATGTCCCCACTGTTGAAGGATGTGTGGGTCCAGAATTGGCCTCCACAGTCACTTACGGACTCATCGTTAAAACCATGTTTATGGAAGACAAACTTACTCGGCTATGAGTGATTGCCAAAGAAAGAAAAAGAGCCGTGGCTTCAGGCAGTGTTACAGACAGGGATCATTCCTGGCCCTGGCTGGAGATGCTGGGAAAAAGAAATAACTGAGGAGCACATCTAAAGAAGTGAGATTTGGTCCTGGAATTTTAATGCAAGACATGTAAGAAAGAAGATGAGGGGGATAGGTTTAGTTATAGAGTGAAGGCATAGGCTGACCTGAAAAACATTTGCACAAGGTAGGAAATGGGAGAGTTGTCAAAGATCAATCTACTTAACTAAAATGTGTTTGTGTGTGCGTCAGAGAGAACGGGAGACAGAGAAGCATCCAGTACCCTTATGATATTTTTTAAAGTGTGCATTTAAAAACAAACGTGTGATTGTTGTTTCATTTTGACTTAGTACCCACCCCTCACTCCAAGGTCATAGGGCCAAATCACAACAGTTAAAGATTAAAAAACAGTCGCTCACTTGAGTTTTCTTTTTTAGTATGTTTTTTGTGTGTACTGTGTGGATGCAATTATTTGTGTGCAGAACTGACTGAGTAAAAATGGACTTGGACAAAGGTGGCTGAACAGGCCTACAGACTTAAGCCCCAGTAAAATGTCACTGATGTAATTAATCTCCAATTCCTTCATTTTCTTACTATTGTTTTACATAATGCAGAACCCCTCCTTACAAGGACAGAAATGTCAAAAAATGTTGTTGTTGTTGTTGTTGTTGTTGTTGTTGTTGTTGTTGTTGTTTTTCTCTTCAGATGAGAGCACTCTGGAGATACCATAAGAATGAATGCAACTTCCACCAGCTATTTCATGTTCCTTGGATTTCCCAGCCATTTGGAGGTGCAGATTCCCATGTTTCTTCTACTTTCTGCTGTCTACGTGGTCACTGTAACTGGGAACTCTTTCATCATTGCCATCACTTGTGCAGACACCAACCTTCATTCCCCGATGTATTTTTTTCTGAGAGTGCTATCGCTCCTGGAGATTTGCTACACCACTGTCACCCTCCCCAAGATGCTGCATGACCTTGTTTCAAGAGACAAGTCCATCTCGTTCAGCGGCTGTGCTCTCCAGATGTATTTTCTTTTATTCCTAGGAACAGTAGAGTGCTTCCTCTTGGCTGTGATGTCTTACGACCGGTACCTTGCAATATGCCTCCCCTTGCACTATAAGGTTTTGATGTCCAAAGGTGTTTGTGTACGCCTAACTTTGGCTTCATGGCTGTGTGGCATTCTTCTTCCGCTGGTGAATACAAGCTGGGCATTCAGCTTGCCATACTGTGGCTCTAACGAGATCAACCATTTCTTCTGTGACTTCCCACCAGTTTTGAAGCTAGCCTGTGCTGATACATCTCTGAATGAAGCAGTGATGCTAGTGAGCAGTTTGATCATCACTCTGATACCTTTCGTCTTCATACTCATATCCTATGCCTGCATCCTTGGCACCATATTAAGGGTGCCTTCAGCTACAGGTAGGCAGAAGTTGTTCTCCACCTGTTCTTCACACCTCATCATGGTGACACTTTTCTATGGCACAGCCAGCTTTATGTACTTGCAGCCCAAATCCAGTTATTCTTTAGAACGAGATAAATTCCTCTCCCTTTTTTACACTGTTATAACACCAATGCTAAACCCCATCATTTATACCTTGAGGAACACGGAGGTGAAAAAGGCAATGAAGAGAATGACAAAGAGGAAAATATTGTTCTGATTTTTAGTGACTGCTGTGTACTTATTAATTACCCTAAATTTGGGATCTTCTTAAAGTTGTAAGCTTTGTTGTATATACTACATTGGTATATCATGCAATGAAAATCATAAATGCATAGAATTGCAGATTTGGAAGGGAACCTGGTGGGCATCTAGTCTGACCCCTTCCACAGTGCAGGAATCTCAACACATAGTCCTCATCCAGCCTGAAATCATACCAGACCCTAGGGAAAGGGGGGGTACACACAGCTACTTTGTATTCAGTGAGCTTAAGCATGGGTGGCAGCACCCTAGATTGTGACTGTGAGCACAAGGGTACACCCAAAGAAAGCAAAGCCTTCCTAATAAAATACGGTAATGAGAAACTTCAAGGAACAAAGCTCTACTATTTGTGTTGGCTAAGAGCAATGGATACTGGATTTTATAATGATTGTATTTTTCTTGAACTTATTACCCATCCTTTACCCAAAGGTCTCAGGAGAGAGAGAGATTTTTTACTATGGTCTGTCTTACACACCTAAAACATTGACTGGCTTTAAATTAACTTCAAAGTAAAAATAATTCTGCATTTTCCCCCTCAACTCTGTCACTGACAGAAAACTTGACTCTGTGTATGAATATATGGAGCTGCCTTATACTAGGTCAGGTGATTTGTCCATCTCGTCTAGTGTAGTCTAATACAGGAGTAGCTAATGTGGAATCCTCTTAATGATGTTTGACCAAAATTCCCATCATCCTAGACCACTAGCATGATGAGCTGAGGTTGATGAAACAAAATACCTAGGGGGTTGGTTACCTCTGGGCTTATCTGACTAGCAGTGGGTTTGTGAGTTTTCAGGAAGAGATCCTTTCTATCATCTGCTCCATGATCCTTCTGACTGGAGAAGTGAGGGATTGAACCAGGAACTGTTTTCATGCAACTTACTTACTTACTTACTTACTTAGCATATTGTTATATAACACCCACAATCTCTACAGCAGTGTGATATTCCAGGGAACTTCCTGTAATCTCGCATTGTTGTAGAGATTGGGGATGACGTCTACCACAGGATCTGTGTTTCCTTTTGGAAATGCTGCCTTGAGAAAGGCAAGGAGTGATGCCCAGTGGGTATGTCAATAACTATTGGCTGAAGTTGTGTCAACTCGTTCAACTTGCTGCTGACAGCAGCAACATTTGCAAAATGTATGAAGGCACAAAGACAGCATTGGAAGAGCTGGACGTCCACAAGATGATCATGTCCTTCCACAAAATATATCTGGCACATCCAGTGTAATGGTTCATCCTTGGATGCTTTCCCTATAAAGAGTGGTGAAACAGGGCTGTGTTCTTGTCCCAACTCTCTTTGGCATATTCTTCTCCTTGCTGTTCTCATATGCTTTCAGCTTCACTGAAGACAGTCTGTATCTGTATTTCTATTCCATCCCATTTAAGGAGCGATGGGGTCTGTTCAACCTGGCATGTCTCTGCGCCAAAACCGGCAAACTCTAAAGAAGCTCTACAGAGACTCATTGACCATTTTGCCCAAATCTGCATGGAGTTCGTCCTCTCTATCAACCTGACAAAGAACAACACCCTAAGTCAGGACATCGTCACCGGTACTCCAGGCAGATGGTAGATGATTTTGTCTACTTGGCCTCCAGAGTAACCACCAACTTTTCCATTGATGCTGTGTATTGGCAAGTGTATTGGGAATACAGCAATAGCTCGCTTCTCCAAAAGGGTATGGGAGAATATGATACTAACGTCCAATACAAAGGTGAAATACAAAGGCCTGTATGTTGAGCACACTGCTTTATGGAAGTGAATCATAGGCAACTTCAACCAGCAGTGGCACCTCAATATACATGGTGTCAGGAAGATTTTGGGCATCACATGGCAGGAGAGAGTCTTAAACAAAGATATGTTCTCCCCACCCAGCATTCCCAGCATGTTTGCACTTCTGAATCAGTGACATTAGCACTATTGGTCATGTCCACAGAATGGAAGATGGCATGATCCCCAAGGACATGCTCTACAGGGAGCTGGCTTCAGATACTAGACCTGTTGGAAGACCAATTGTGCATTACAAAGATGTCTGCAAAGATGACATGAATGTTGGCAGCATTAACCTTGCCATGTGGGAATCCCTTGCAGATGGTCATAGTGCCTGGAAACAGTCAGGTCATGGATCCACAGAAGTGACCAAAGAAGGAATGAAGGCTGGGAGGGGCGCAGAAAGAAAAAGTGGCATGGTGCACTTGCAGCAGCAAAACCAGATGCCTTAATTTGTCCCATCTGCAATAAAATATGTCTCCCTCATATTGGTCAATGATCTCTACAGTCACAGTATGCACTGTAACTCTCCAATAGTTTAACTTTAGTCAACACTGGCTATTTAATGAGCAGTGATTCTGATTTGTTTGCAGAGAGTGTAGCTAATGTTGCATCAAAACGTCTGCTATCTCACACAATTCTCGATCACTTGCATTATTGCAAAAACTCTAATCTTTTATGGGCATTTGTTTGCACAAAACCTCCCAAACAATTCTAATGAGCACTCACACTTTATAACGTGGGTGCCCTTTGCGGGATCGTGCGCGGGACTACAGTTCCCAGGGAGCTTAGTGGTAAAAGGGGGCTGGCTTGCTTCTCAGTGTTATTATTCAGAGGCTTATGCACAGCCTCAGTAATCAAGTTTCTTGCTGGGAAGTGGGGCCAACCCCATTTATAAATAGGGGGTGGAGCCAACAATAGCCAGGCAGTCGGCTCTGGAGATTCACCCTCTCTACCATCCCTTTGTTTAATGTTTCTTGTTTGCAGGTTAACTTTTTCTTCCTATTTAGCGGGCACTGCTACACTCTTTGTATGGTTGCTGTTGAAGGAAGAAATTTTCCTGGATTGGCAGGTTTTGTCTTCCCCGTAGCAATTCGTCACAATTTTGGTGGTTATGGCCTTGGGTGGAATCCTTCAGTCTTTTCTTCTCTATATGGGGGGGTGGGGGCGTGAAGTGGTGACTCACCCCCCTGCATCGGCGATTCCAGTGTCCCCCTCTAAACAGTGTTATATATATGGGTGTCACTGGCCATACACTGAAAGGTCACCAGTGAATTACCCTGCATGCGGGGATATGGGCTGGGCTGCCTGTTACACTTACGTCTCGCAGAGCACCCCCATATCCCATTTACCCTGATGAGCCCCAGTTCCCCCCAGCTGGGGGGTTGGGAGGCATAGACGCCCAAGGCCTAAGCCAAGGTCTTCCTACATTTTGAAGTTTAATAAAGTTGTGGCCTAATTTTAATTCCATATAACGTTGTCAGAGTCTTTATTCCTTCCTTATGATCCCTGGGGGCTGGGGCTGTCACCGCCTGGTCACGCAATGATGTCCATTCAATAACTGGCATAGTTTGCCCCCTTTTATTTTCATCCCATTGTATCCAATCAGAGGGAGACTTCCTTTAAAATCCTCCACTAAATATCAGAAAAGGTGCTTTCATTTTCATCTTTGCAGCAAGAGTCCAGAAGGATATTGGATAAGGTAGACAGGCTCCACCCTTTCCCTCATACTTGGACTGCAGCCTAAGAAAGTCAACATTTTCAGAAGAGTTTGCTGCTAATGTTTTTTTTCACCCCACACTAATCATTGTAGAATGTCAAGCCCGCTAATCATATTTGGTGAAATGCTCCCGACCCCCTTCGCTACTCACAAATAGTAGGAATAACTTCAAGATACCCTTTTTTCCTTAACCTTACTTTGATGATCAGACCTGGAATTTTTGCATGACCTCAAACACAATACTTTCTAAAGAAGTTATTTTACTGCGAGCCATGGTTTGTTGCATAATGGCGTGTTATCTAGTGATGTGTACAGGTTCACGTCTTGCTTTATGTTTGAGAATCATTATGTTAGGGCACGCATCCCAAATATTGTTGTGCTGTCATTGTTCTTTTGGAAGATATTGAAGATCCAGAATTCCTCAGATTTTGTATCTGAATGTAAAGTGTGCATGTGTGTTCATCTTTCAGTCAATCCTTAGGTTGATTTGCTTAATGTGTGCCAGTTGCTGTGGGTTTCAGTAATGAAGGGAGTGCTTGCAGGTTTCAGCCAAGGGAGCTTCATGTATTTTTTGATGAAAAAACAATACATTTATTAATTTAGACTGAAATCCCATTTTTAAAAAATAAATGGGAATAAGTCATAGACTCAAAGAACTAAAGAGTTGGAAAGGACCAAGAGAGTCATCCAGTTCAACCTCTTGCAATGTAGGAATCTTTTGCCCGGTGTGGGACTTGAACCTGCCACAATCCTGAGATCAAGAGTCTCATGCTCTACCAACATAACTATGCACAGGACTCTAAAGTCTGTTGACCCTAATGAGTTCTACTTTTAAGCAGATATGCTTTGTATGGTAAAATTGCAAAGGATTACAGCTGAAGAATGGCTGCATGGAAAACACAGAACATTGCTGTTTTACAGTGACACTGAAAATTTAAGCACATTGAACTTAATACATTATAATTTGATTCACCTTAGAGGTGGGAATCGCTTTCTCTGTCAAGAGTGACATTTCTTCAGGGGTAATCTGTCATAGCCCCCCCCCCATATGTTGGGGCCCCCACTTGTTTCTGGAATCTTCTCCTTCAATATCTGTAATCTCTCCTTGCCATTGAAATGTCTTTGGTGTTAGAATACTACTATTCTGTAGTATCACATTTTTCTACCCAGCAATTTTCTCAGGGACACTTTCACTTCCCTATTTCTCAGGCTATATATGATTGGGTTACACATAGGAACTAAAATGGTAAAGAACAAGGAAAGCAACTTATTAATGTCTTCTGTCTCCTTTGACATAGGACTCAAATATACAATAGTTGCTGAGCCATAAAAGAGAGATACCACAATAAGGTGTGAGGAGCAAGTGGAGAACACTTTCTTTCGACCGTCTGCTGAAGGCATCTTCAGAATAGCAGAAATTATTTTCACATAAGAAGCAAAGATAAGGGAAAAAGGGATGATCAAGAAAACTACGACAGCTGCAAACACAATTAACTGGTTAACATTGGTGTCAGCGCAGGCCAGATCAAGCAGTGGGGGTACATCACAGAATAAGTTATTAATTTCATGAGAGTCACAAAAGGGCAAGGTGAACACTAGATATAATTCCCCTGCATGTATGGACATGTTGACAACCAATGATCCAGTGATGAGTACCAAACAGAATTGCTTGTTCATAATGAGCATATAATACAAGGGGTTACATATGGCTACATATCGGTCATAAGCCATGGCAGTCAATAGAAAGCACTCAGTGCCTCCTAGTATATGTAGGAAGTAGATCTGGGCAGCACAGCCAATGAAAGAAATGTTGCTCTTTTCTGCCACTAAATTGGCTGCCATATTCGGCACAGTGACTGAGGTGTAGCAGATCTCCAGGAAAGACAGGTTCCTCAAAAAGAAATACATAGGAGTGTGAAGGGCAGGGTCGGATATTGTAACATAAATGATTAGTCCATTTCCAATTAGAATGCCTGAATATGTGATCAGGAACACAGAAAAGAGCAAACCTTGGAGATCTGGGAGATTTGAGTATCCAAGGAGAATGAAGTCAGAAAACGCAGTGTGATTATCTCGTGCCATATTTGGATCCCTTTAATCTGAAGAGATGATAATGACAGAAAAAAGAATCAGTCAACCCAAACAAAATTGTTTTACAGTTCCCCTTATCAAAATCTCAGCTACTACAAAGTCCATATTTATCAATCATTGTGTCATGTAAGCCCAGAAACAAAAATCATGCCCACACTCAAGTATTTGCTGAAGTGCCCATTCTCTGCATCCTGACATAGGTGCATGCTAGGTTAACCCACAGTGGTAAAAATGCTTCTTCCTGTAAGCCCCAGTTGTTCATTCCATCTTCCCTATTTTTAGCTCTCATCCCCATGCCACATGAAAATAATTTTGTTCCTGGTGGCTTTCCATTAAGTTTAGGACATCCGGCTGATTGTGTTTCAGTTACCTGCCATGCTTTTGTGGCTGTTGGTATGGTTGTATGTATTTAACTGCTTTACTGTTGATTGTTTTACTGTGTCTTGAATGTTATTAGTTCATCTGAGGACTGTGTTGTTAAGTAGAAAGTTTAGATCTAAAGCATCTGAGTAAATAATCCTGTACTAAAAATTCTGACATATCATGCTTTATCTGATTATTTGATCACAAAATTGAGGATTTTTTTATGCTGAGGTCTTGTAAGCTTCATGGGTTGTGCAAATTCAATCTTTCTATGTGCACATTCTGTACATTGGCTTCCACACAATCCCATTTTATCAGTCTTGGGAATCCATATTCTAACTAACACAGAAAAAAGTTCCATTCTCCAGAACAGAACAAAATTTCACATAGACAGAGCTAAGAAGAAGAAGAAGTAGAGTTTGGATTTGATATCCCGCCTTTCACTCCCTTTAAGGAGTCTCAAAGTGGCTAACATTCTCCTTTCCCTTCCTCCCCCACAACAAACACTCTGTGAGGTGAGTGGGGCTGAGAGACTTCAAAGAAGTGTGACTGGCCCAAGGTCACCCAGCAGCTGCATGTGGAGGAGCGGAGACGCGAACCCGGTTTCCCAGATTACGAGACTACCGCTCTTAACAACTACACCAATTATGAATTTACAAAATGAACATTATTAATATTGCATTCCTCTTTATATATATATATTCCTCTTTATATTTCAAATATTTATTTTAATTGGCATTTGACCTAAGAATAGAATATATGCCTTAGATTATTCATTGCTATTCTGTCACTTGCCATCCAAAACAGTGTCTGGAGGTCTGTAGATGCTGTACAGATTTATTCATTTTTCTGTTGTTCCCACTGTCTCTCCTACACTACTTTCCAATTTCTTCTTCTCTTGTGCATGCAAGTATTTCCTGCACCCTTAAAAATAAAAGGGGCAACATGCAACAATAAATGTTACAAGACCAGCCTTAGGTCACAATCCAAACTTCAGATGCTTCTTGGTTGGGCTTTACATGATGGCAGGAATTAATGGAGCCACGGCTGCATCTGCAGCCCTGACAAGAGTTGCTGCAAGAGTTGGATCCAAACTGGGCCTGTGTCAGGGGCTGGTCTGAATCAGAAGATGAGGGAATGCAATTGCAGGAAGGTCAGCTTCTAACAGGAGGGGAAATGTTCGCTTCCACTGCTTATGCTGTCCACCACATTGCTATGGCATTGTTACATATATTTCCTAAGGAAGCACGGTTTAGAAATAACTAAATAACTGAAGTGGCAGCCTGGATGGAGGCAGCTAAAAATTCAAAATTAGAGAAAGTGTAAACAGTTGATGCTTGGTCAAATAGATAAAACAATAGCAAAGAAATTGATTTTTATACTGAAACTAGTCAAAGGAAAATCTAAGCTACTGGACTTTCATGTGGTCTGGCATCCACTTAGGGCTTATATCCCAAAGTGTGAACAACAGCTGAATATGTCACAAGTTTTCCTTCAACTATGGAATGAACCATGATGTTTCCTTGCTTGCATTGATATATAAAAGACTCATTTTACTACCCATATCCAGATTGGTAAAATAGACAAGTGAAATATAATTACAGTAAATGATTCATTTAGAATGAGGGAACAGCGGCGGGGTGTTTCTTATCCCTGTTTGTATTATTCTGCTGTTCTTTCTACCCCAATCTATGTATTTTAGAAATAATTTTTATAATAAAATCAAAATAAATAAACCATCATGACAACTAGTTTTTGAATCAACTGCTTCAATCTGCTGAACTGGCATTGTTACAGGTGCTACAAAATACAAATTGTTTTAACTACTTTTAAAAAGGGAATATCATGCTTTTGGCTATGTTCGGTCTTAATTACAGTTCTGGTTTAATTCTGAACTGGATGTTTCTTTATTTTAATATTTGCTGGAAGACTGTTTTATTAATTTGTTTCTGATTGTGTGGCATATTGGCGTTCTATCAAAGATGCCTTAAGAGAGTCTTTTCACTTAAGGGCAGCATATAAATGTTTTGGATAGATAGATGATAGATAGATAGATAGATGATAGATAGATAGATGATAGATAGATGATAGATAGATGATAGATAGATAGATAGATGATAGATGATAGATGATAGATAGATAGATAGATAGATAGATGATAGATAGATGATAGATATTTAGTTCTGTGAGCTCTATGCCCAGAGAAATGTGCATAGGTTTGGAAACCTGAAGAACACAACAGGAGGAATCTACTTGTCTATAAGGTATGTGAAATGGAAAAGAAAAGAAAAAGACTCAGAGTGATTTAAAACTCTTCTGAAATCCTGCTGTAAATATACAGTTAAGCAGAACAAAAGTATCATCTTACCTGTGTTGTGAGTAAAGAGTTTCATTTCAACATTTTATTTCCTTGAGGGTCCATAAGAATGCATCATTTTGCTCAAAGAGAAAAGCAACTCATTCTGAATGTACATGTTAAAAACCAACCATTTAGATATTTTAAATACATTTGACAGTTATGTTAATGCAAAGGGATAAGTTTGAGAAAGACACTTAAAAATGATATGCAATTATATATTTGCATACATACACATATGTAGAAATGCAATTGTGGATGTTATCTAGGGAAATTGCCTCAACTGTAATGGACTTTCATTAGAAAACGTCTAATTAAATTTTGGCAATAGGAAGCGGTTTCTTTAGGCAACTTTTCCTGAAAAATCTAACTCTGATGTGAGAAATCTAAGAGCCTTGATATAGGTTACCCAGAAGTAATGGTACTCATACGTTTGTAATCATGTCAATTTTCAAAGCAAATTAAATAGCCTTAAAAGAAATGTGCTTCACCTATTCAAACACCCTCCCATCAACTTCCCATGGGAATAATTCCAGGAGAAAGAGAGATGCAGACAATGACCACCTCAGAGCTTCTTCCAGCTAAACTGTCCTCCCTCAACAACACACAGGACCTTGTACCATCAACTGTCCAGTGAGAATTATTCCAGGAGGCAAAAGGCCACCCCAGAGATTGCTTCAGTGGAACTTCCTTCTTTCCCCCTCACAGGTCTATTTCTATAAAATGTTGATTTCCTTGAGTCAAAATGAGAGTACCCCTAAACATTTTTTTATATATAGAAAAATAGCACTGAGTAAATCCATCCATCAATCTCCCCCAAATGTCTTCATGAAGGAGGTGTTTGGTGAACCATCACAGGAGATGAATGATAAAACTGAAAGGGCCCTTTCTGTCCACATCAAACTCTGTTTTATTGCAATTCCTCTTTATATTTTAATCAGAAGCAATTTTATTTGTTATTGTTCTTTGCTACATTAGCAACCCTTGGTGGAAAGACAAGCCATTGAGTTGTGTAGCTTACTGAAAAACAATGGGTATGGAAAGGTCACAAATCATATTGCCAGAAGCAGGGAAGTCGTAGAGGCATTGAATGCAAGGGATAGGGGAGTGAAAAACAGTTGCTAAAGTGCCCAACAAGTTTAATTGTTGCCTGCCACTTTGGGGGGGAAGGAGGGGGAGAAGAAGTATAAATGACGACTCTACCCATGAAAAAGAGGGTGTGGCCTGGAAAAAAGAGGACATATGGCAACCCTAATCTTCCTTATTATCATTCTGAAAAAAATATACCATTATGGCTTTCTAAAATTTAGGATGTTGTTATACTGCCCCAGATGATGAAAATTTTATTTTCTGAAACTGTTTTGGCAACAACAAAATATTTTGAGTACATTCAAAACATTGTATCACTTTTTTTTGCTCAGCAATTTCACCAGGGAAGCTTTCACTTCCCTGTTTCTCAGGCTATATGTGATTGGGTTTATCATAGGAACTAAAATGGTATAAAACAAGGAAAGTCTGGAGTCTGGAGAGGCAAAGTCCAATCAAGTATTGGAAATGGAGCAGGGAAGGAAATGTTATTGTAGATACAAGAACAGCTTTGACCCTTTTAGAAATATTCCAGACCCTCTCCCTGAATGTTTAATTTTAATTTGTAAAATCATCTCTGGCCCTTTTACTTTTGGAGATTTAAGGGAAAGCATGTGGACAGGCAATTACTCCTTAAGAAACTATCTTATTCCTCCCTTCAGGTGTACTGGCGAATGCATGCAAAATGTTCAGGTGGCCACTCACAAAGTTGCTGACCAGACCTGCCTTGCTTCAACAAGGTGGTGGACTCATGTGGCTTCATATCATATTATATCCCAGGAGCATAAGCACTTGCATATATACTTTGTAAAAAGCTATTTTTCCTCCCCCCAAAAGTGATCTAGTGAAATTACTTTAAACTTATTAACTACATGGATGTTTTGTTCAAAGCTTACTTGTTCCGTCTCTCTTGAGTCTCCAATCTCCACTGGCCCGTCTCACCACAAGCATTTCCTGTTACAGACTACCCAGGAAGGATCAAAAGTAGCTCTGCTCAAATTGAAGGGAGCAGAAAGTTAGTCAGAGTCGAGGCTTTCCTACTCTGGAGTGGAAAGGAGGCAAGAGAGCAAACAGAGAAACAGTTTATCTTTGTTCTCATTATATTCACGTTTACTTGATCAAATGGGAGGTGCCAATTAGAAGCAGAAGGGAGCATATCTCTGTTGATTACATCACCTCTTGCTGTGCTATGCAATCACCACATCATGCACCAATGTCTACCTAGTCAAAAACTCAATGACATTCCTTCTAGAATGCTAGTTACTGTATGATTCACTTACATACGAACATATGAAGCTGCATCACACCATATTGGAACATTGGGCCCTTTAGCTCACTACAGCCTACACAGACTGGCTCTCCAGGGTCTCACATAGGAGTCTTTCCCCAGCCCTACCTGGAGATGCTGTGGTTTGAACCTCGGAGCTTTGGCCTGCATAGCATGGGCACTGAGAAACAGTCCTTAACCAGCATAGTCTAATATTGCAGACTAGGTTCTACCGTGGGAACATAGCCAGCCCTACTCACTCTCTCTCACACATGTGTGTGTGCGCGCATGCACATGAGGGAGAGGTGGACATAGTCTCTGCTTCACAAGATGATCCATGCAAATCAACTGAGAAGGAAGATCTATTGCCTGCACTCCATTCATCATATGATTTTACTACCACCACCACCAAATTGATGGAGTCTTGGGAGACATTTAACAAAATAATGCTTGAGCACCCCAAATGTGCATTACAACCTCTGGACTATAGAATCATAGTAAAGGAAGTGATTCCCCCAAGTGTTGCTGTTTACAAAGAATTGTGTGCTATGGCACTCTAAGGTCTTCCCTGGTCTTCATTCTCACAATCAACCACTGTATCATTAAGAACAGCTCTGTGACCGCCTGAAAGTGGTCATAATGTGCAGTGACTTCCTGGGGATGTGTATGAGGGGGGCGGGGGGAGCGGTGGCAATGGCTGCTGACATGTACCCAGATATCTTTCCCCCTCTCCATACAAGGACACTGTATAAACAGTGATGCGTCCATCCCAAACTGTGATATCCCATCCCCTCATGTAATCAAAGAAAATTACTCTTTCTTTTTTATTATACATATTTATTCACATTGTGATTTTAAATCATTGCAAGCTGCCCTTGTATAGAAACAGAACGCGTGGGCTAGTAATCCGTATGTAAATCAGGTATGGCTATCTCGTGGCCCATATTTGGCCTCATACTTGGACTGCAGCCTAAGAAAGTCAACATTTTCAGAAGAGTTTGCTGCTAATGTTTTTTTTCACCCCACACTAATCATTGTAGAATGTCAAGCCCGCTAATCGTATTTGGTCAAATGCTCCCCACCCCCTTCGCTACTCACAAATAGTAGGAATAACTTCAAGATACCCTTTTTTCCTTAACCCTACTTTGATGATCAGACCTGGAATTTTTGCATGACCTCAAACACAATACTTTCTAAAGAAGTTATTTTACTGCGAGCCATGGTTTGTTGCATAATGGCGTGTTATCTAGTGATGTGTACAGGTTCACGTCTTGCTTTATGTTTGAGAATCATTATGTTAGGGCACGCATCCCAAATATTGTTGTGCTGTCATTGTTCTTTTGGAAGATATTGAAGATCCAGAATTCCTCAGATTTTGTATCTGAATGTAAAGTATGCATGTGTGTTCATCTTTCAGTCAATCCTTAGGTTGATTTGCTTAATGTGTGCCAGTTGCTGTGGGTTTCAGTAATGAAGGGAGTGCTTGCAGGTTTCAGCCAAGGGAGCTTCATGTATTTTTTGATGAAAAAACAATACATTTATTAATTTAGACTGAAATCCCATTTTTAAAAAATAAATGGGAATAAGTCATAGACTCAAAGAACTAAAGAGTTGGAAAGGACCAAGAGAGTCATCCAGTTCAACCCCTTGCAATGTAGGAATCTTTTGCCCGGTGTGGGACTTGAACCTGCCACAATCCTGAGATCAAGAGTCTCATGCTCTACCAACATAACTATGCACAGGACTCTAAAGTCTGTTGACCCTAATGAGTTCTACTTCTAAGCAGATATGCTTTGTATGGTAAAATTGCAAAGGATTACAGCTGAAGAATGGCTGCATGGAAAACACAGAACATTGCTGTTTTACAGTGACACTGAAAATTTAAGCACATTGAACTTAATACATTATAATTTGATTCACCTTAGAGGTGGGAATCGCTTTCTCTGTCAAGAGTGACATTTCTTCAGGGGTAATCTGTCATAGCCCCCCCCCATATGTTGGGGCCCCCACTTGTTTCTGGAATCTTCTCCTTCAATATCTGTAATCTCTCCTTGCCATTGAAATGTCTTTGGTGTTAGAATACTACTATTCTGTAGTATCACATTTTTCTACCCAGCAATTTTCTCAGGGACACTTTCACTTCCCTATTTCTCAGGCTATATATGATTGGGTTACACATAGGAACTAAAATGGTAAAGAACAAGGAAAGCAACTTATTAATGTCTTCTGTCTCCTTTGACATAGGACTCAAATATACAATAGTTGCTGAGCCATAAAAGAGAGATACCACAATAAGGTGTGAGGAGCAAGTGGAGAACACTTTCTTTCGACCGTCTGCTGAAGGCATCTTCAGAATAGCAGAAATTATTTTCACATAAGAAGCAAAGATAAGGGAAAAAGGGATGATCAAGAAAACTACGACAGCTGCAAACACAATTAACTGGTTAACATTGGTGTCAGCGCAGGCCAGATCAAGCAGTGGGGGTACATCACAGAATAAGTTATTAATTTCATGAGAGTCACAAAAGGGCAAGGTGAACACTAGATATAATTCCCCTGCATGTATGGACATGTTGACAACCAATGATCCAGTGATGAGTACCAAACAGAATTGCTTGTTCATAATGAGCATATAATACAAGGGGTTACATATGGCTACATATCGGTCATAAGCCATGGCAGTCAATAGAAAGCACTCAGTGCCTCCTAGTATATGTAGGAAGTAGATCTGGGCAGCACAGCCAATGAAAGAAATGTTGCTCTTTTCGGCCACTAAATTGGCCGCCATATTCGGCACAGTGACTGAGGTGTAGCAGATCTCCAGGAAAGACAGGTTCCTCAAAAAGAAATACATAGGAGTGTGAAGGGCAGGGTCGGATATTGTAACATAAATGATTAGTCCATTTCCAATTAGAATGCCTGAATATGTGATCAGGAACACAGAAAAGAGCAAACCTTGGAGATCTGGGAGATTTGAGTATCCAAGGAGAATGAAATCAGAAAACGCAGTGTGATTATCTCGTGCCATATTTGGATCCCTTTAATCTGAAGAGATGATAATGACAGAAAAAAGAATCAGTCAACCCAAACAAAATTGTTTTACAGTTCCCCTTATCAAAATCTCAGCTACTACAAAGTCCATATTTATCAATCATTGTGTCATGTAAGCCCAGAAACAAAATTCATGCCCACACTCAAGTATTTGCTGAAGTGCCCATTCTCTGCATCCTGACATAGGTGCATGCTAGGTTAACCCACAGTGGTAAAAATGCTTCTTCCTGTAAGCCCCAGTTGTTCATTCCATCTTCCCTATTTTTAGCTCTCATCCCCATGCCACATGGAAATAATTTTGTTCCTGGTGGCTTTCCATTAAGTTTAGGACATTCGGCTGATTGTGTTTCAGTTACCTGTCATGCTTTTGTGGCTGTTGGTATGGTTGTATGTATTTAACTGCTTTACTGTTGATTGTTTTACTGTGTCTTGAATGTTATTAGTTCATCTGAGGACTGTGTTGTTAAGTAGAAAGTTTAGATCTAAAGCATCTGAGTAAATAATCCTGTACTAAAAATTCTGACATATCATGCTTTATCTGATTATTTGATCACAAAATTGAGGATTTTTTTATGCTGAGGTCTTGTAAGCTTCATGGGTTGTGCAAATTCAATCTTTCTATGTGCACATTCTGTACATTGGCTTCCACACAATCCCATTTTATCAGTCTTGGGAATCCATATTCTAACTAACACAGAAAAAAGTTCCATTCTCCAGAACAGAACAAAATTTCACATAGACAGAGCTAAGAAGAAGAAGAAGAAGAGTTTGGATTTGATATCCCGCCTTTCACTCCCTTTAAGGAGTCTCAAAGTGGCTAACATTCTCCTTTCCCTTCCTCCCCCACAACAAACACTCTGTGAGGTGAGTGGGGCTGAGAGACTTCAAAGAAGTGTGACTGGCCCAAGGTCACCCAGCAGCTGCATGTGGAGGAGCGGAGACGCGAACCCGGTTTCCCAGATTACGAGACTACCGCTCTTAACAACTACACCAATTATGAATTTACAAAATGAACATTATTAATATTGCATTCCTCTTTATATATATATATTCCTCTTTATATTTCAAATACTTATTTTAATTGGCATTTGACCTAAGAATAGAATATATGCCTTAGATTATTCATTGCTATTATGTCACTTGCCATCCAAAACAGTGTCTGGAGGTCTGTAGATGCTGTACAGATTTATTCATTTTTCTGTTGTTCCCACTGTCTCTCCTACACTACTTTCCAATTTCTTCTTCTCTTGTGCATGCAAGTATTTCCTGCACCCTTAAAAATAAAAGGGGCAACATGCAACAATAAATGTTACAAGACCAGCCTTAGGTCACAATCCAAACTTCAGATGCTTCTTGGTTGGGCTTTACATGATGGCAGGAATTAATGGAGCCACGGCTGCATCTGCAGCCCTGACAAGAGTTGCTGCAGGAGTTGGATCCAAACTGGGCCTGTGTCAGGGGCTGGTCTGAATCAGAAGATGAGGGAATGCAATTGCAGGAAGGTCAGCTTCTAACAGGAGGGGAAATGTTCGCTTCCACTGCTTATGCTGTCCACCACATTGCTATGGCATTGTTACATATATTTCCTAAGGAAGCATGGTTTAGAAATATCTAAATAACTGAAGTGGCAGCCTGGATGGAGGCAGCTAAAAATTCGAAATTAGAGAAAGTGTAAACAGTTGATGCTTGGTCAAATAGATAAAACAATAGCAAAGAAATTGATTTTTATACTGAAACTAGTCAAAGGAAAATCTAAGCTACGGGACTTTCATGTGGTCTGGCATCCACTTAGGGCTTATATCCCAAAGTGTGAACATCAGCTGAATATGTCACAAGTTTCCCTTCAACTATGGAATGAACCATGATGTTTCCTTGCTTGCATTGATATATAAAAGACTCATTTTACTACCCATATCCAGATTGGTAAAATAGACAAGTGAAATATAATTACAGTAAATGATTCATTTAGAATGAGGGAACAGCGGCGGGGTGTTTCTTATCCCTGTTTGTATTATTCTGCTGTTCTTTCTACCCCAATCTATGTATTTTAGAAATAATTTTTATAATAAAATCAAAATAAATAAACCATCATGACAACTAGTTTTTGAATCAACTGCTTCAATCTGCTGAACTGGCATTGTTACAGGTGCTACAAAATACAAATTTTTTTAACTACTTTTAAAAAGGGAATATCATGCTTTTGGCTATTTTCGGTCTTAATTACAGTTCTGGTTTAATTCTGAACTGGATACTTCTTTATTTTAACATTTGCTGGAAGACTGCTTTATTAGTTTGTTTCTGATTGTGTGGCATATTGGGGTTCTATCAAAGATGCCTTAAGAGAGTCTTTTCACTTAAGGGCACCATATAAATGTTTTGAATAGATAGATGATAGATAGATAGATGATAGATAGATGATAGATAGATGATAGATAGATGATAGATAGATAGATAGATAGATGATAAATAGATAGATAGATAGATAGATAGATATTTAGTTCTGTGAGCTCTATGCCCAGAGAAATGTGCATAGGTTTGGAAACCTGAAGAACACAACAGGAGGAATCTACTTGTCTATAAGGTATGTGAAATGGAAAAGAAAAGAAAAAGACTCAGAGTGATTTAAAACTCTTCTGAAATCCTGCTGTAAATATACAGTTAAGCAGAACAAAAGTATCATCTTACCTGTGTTGTGAGTAAAGAGTTTCATTTCAACATTTTATTTCCTTGAGGGTCCATAAGAATGCATCATTTTGCTCAAAGAGAAAAGCAACTCATTCTGAATGTACATGTTAAAAACCAACCATTTAGATATTTTAAATACATTTGACAGTTATGTTAATGCAAAGGGATAAGTTTGAGAAAGACACTTAAAAATGATATGCAATTATATATTTGCATACATACACATATGTAGAAATGCAATTGTGGATGTTATCTAGGGAAATTGCCTCAACTGTAATGGACTTTCATTAGAAAACGTCTAATTAAATTTTGGCAATAGGAAGCGGTTTCTTTAGGCAACTTTTCCTGAAAAATCTAACTCTGATGTGAGAAATCTAAGAGCCTTGATATAGGTTACCCAGAAGTAAGGGTACTCATACGTTTGTAATCATGTCAATTTTCAAAGCAAATTAAATAGCCTTAAAAGAAATGTGCTTCACCTATTCAAACACCCTCCCATCAACTTCCCATGGGAATACTTCCAGGGGAAAGAGAGATGCAGACAATGACCACCTCAGAGCTTCTTCCAGCTAAACTGTCCTCCCTCAACAACACACAGGACCTTGTACCATCAACTGTCCAGTGAGAATTATTCCAGGAGGCAAAAGGCCACCCCAGAGATTGCTTCAGTGGAACTTCCTTCTTTCCCCCTCACAGGTCTATTTCTATAAAATGTTGATTTCCTTGAGTCAAAATGAGAGTACCCCTAAACATTTTTTTATATATAGAAAAAAAGCACTGAGTAAATCCATCCATCAATCTCCCCCAAATGTCTCCATGAAGGTGAACCATCACAGGAGATGAATGATAAAACTGAAAGGGGCCTTTCTGTCCACATCAAACTCTGTTTTATTGCAATTCCTCTTTATATTTTAATCAGAAGCAATTTTATTTGTTATTGTTCTTTGCTACCTTAGCAACCCTTGGTGGAAAGACAAGCCATTGAGTTGTGTAGCTTACTGAGAAACAATGGGTATGGAAAGGTCACAAATCATATTGCCAGAAGCAGGGAAGTCGTAGAGGCATTGAATGCAAAGGACAGGGGAGTGAAAAACAGTTGCTAAAGTGCCCAACAAGTTTAATTGTTGCCTGCCACTTTGGGGGGGAAGGAGGGGGAGAAGAAGTATAAATGACGACTCTACCCATGAAAAAGAGGGTGTGGCCTGGAAAAAAAAGGACATATGGCAACCCTAATCTTCCTTATTATCATTCTGAAAAAAATATACCATTATGGCTTTCTAAAATTTAGGATGTTGTTATACTGCCCCAGATGATGAAAATTTTATTTTCTGAAACTGTTTTGGCAACAACAAAATATTTTGAGTACATTCAAAACATTGTATCACTTTTTTTTCCTCAGCAATTTCACCAGGGAAGCTTTCACTTCCCTGTTTCTCAGGCTATATGTGATTGGGTTTAACATAGGAACTAAAATGGTATAAAACAAGGAAAGTCTGGAGTCTGGAGAGGCAAAGTCCAATCAAGTATTGGAAATGGAGCAGGGAAGGAAATGTTATTGTAGATACAAGAACAGCTTTGACCCTTTTAGAAATATTCCAGACCCTCTCCCTGAATGTTTAATTTTAATTTGTAAAATCATCTCTGGCCCTTTTACTTTTGGAGATTTAAGGGAAAGCATGTGGACAGGCAATTACTCCTTAAGAAACTAACTTATTCCTCCCTTCAGGTGTACTGGCGAATGCATGCAAAATGTTCAGGTGGCCACTCACAAAGTTGCTGACCAGACCTGCCTTGCTTCAACAAGGTGGTGGACTCATGTGGCTTCATATCATATTATATCCCAGGAGCATAAGCACTTGCATATATACTTTGTAAAAAGCTATTTTCCTCCCCCCAAAAGTGATCTAGTGAAATTACTTTAAACTTATTAACTACATGGATGTTTTGTTCAAAGCTTACTTGTTCCGTCTCTCTTGAGTCTCCAATCTCCACTGGCCCGTCTCACCACAAGCATTTCCTGTTACAGACTACCCAGGAAGGATCAAAAGTAGCTCTGCTCAAATTGAAGGGAGCAGAAAGTTAGTCAGAGTCGAGGCTTTCCTACTCTGGAGTGGAAAGGAGGCAAGAGAGCAAACAGAGAATCAGTTTATCTTTGTTCTCATTATATTCACGTTTACTTGATCAAATGGGAGGTGCCAATTAGAAGCAGAAGGGAGCATATCTCTGTTGATTACATCACCTCTTTCTGTGCTATGCAATCACCACATCATGCACCAATGTCTACCTAGTCAAAAACTCAATGACATTCCTTCTAGAATGCTAGTTACTGTATGATTCACTTACATACAAACATATGAAGCTGCATCACACCATATTGGAACATTGGGCCCTTTAGCTCACTACAGCCTACACAGACTGGCTCTCCAGGGTCTCACATAGGAGTCTTTCCCCAGCCCTACCTGGAGATGCTGTGGTTTGAACCTCGGAGCTTTGGCCTGCATAGCATGGGCACTTAGAAACAGTCCTTAACCAGCATAGTCTAATATTGCAGACTAGGTTCTACCGTGGGAACATAGCCAGCCCTACTCACTCTCTCTCACACATGTGTGTGTGCGCGCATGCACATGAGGGAGAGGTGGACATAGTCTCTGCTTCACAAGATGATCCATGCAAATCAACTGAGAAGGAAGATCTATTGCCTGCACTCCATTCATCAAATGATTTTACTACCACCACCACCAAATTGATGGAGTCTTGGGAGACATTTAACAAAATAATGCTTGAGCACCCCAAATGTGCATTACAACCTCTGGACTATAGAATCATAGTAAAGGAAGTGATTCCCCCAAGTGTTGCTGTTTACAAAGAATTGTGTGGTATGGCACTCTAAGGTCTTCCCTGGTCTTCATTCTCACAATCAACCACTGTATCATTAAGAACAGCTCTGTGACCGCCTGAAAGTGGTCATAATGTGCAGTGACTTCCTGGGGATGTGTATGAGGGGGGCGGGGGGAGCGGTGGCAATGGCTGCTGACATGTACGCAGATATCTTTCCCCCTCTCCATACAAGGACACTGTATACACAGTGATGCGTCCATCCCAAACTGTGATATCCCATCCCCTCATGTAATCAAAGAAAATTACTCTTTCTTTTTTATTATACATATTTATTCACATTGTGATTTTAAATTATTGCAAGCTGCCCTTGTATAGAAACAGAACGCGTGGGCTAGTAATCCGTATGTAAATCAGGTATGGCTATCTCGTGGCCCATATTTGGCCTCATACTTGGACTGCAGCCTAAGAAAGTCAACATTTTCAGAAGAGTTTGCTGCTAATGTTTTTTTCCACCCCACACTAATCATTGTAGAATGTCAAGCCCGCTAATCGTATTTGGTGAAATGCTCCCGACCCCCTTCGCTACTCACAAATAGTAGGAATAACTTCAAGATACCCTTTTTTCCTTAACCCTACTTTGATGATCAGACCTGGAATTTTTGCATGACCTCAAACACAATACTTTCTAAAGAAGTTATTTTACTGCGAGCCATGGTTTGTTGCATAATGGCGTGTTATCTAGTGATGTGTACAGGTTCACGTCTTGCTTTATGTTTGAGAATCATTATGTTAGGGCACGCATCCCAAATATTGTTGTGCTGTCATTGTTCTTTTGGAAGATACTGAAGATCCAGAATTCCTCAGATTTTGTATCTGAATGTAAAGTGTGCATGTGTGTTCATCTTTCAGTCAATCCTTAGGTTGATTTGCTTAATGTGTGCCAGTTGCTGTGGGTTTCAGTAATGAAGGGAGTGCTTGCAGGTTTCAGCCAAGGGAGCTTCATGTATTTTTTGATGAAAAAACAATACATTTATTAATTTAGACTGAAATCCTATTTTTAAAAAATAAATGGGAACAAGTCATAGACTCAAAGAACTAAAGAGTTGGAAAGGACCAAGAGAGTCATCCAGTTCAACCCCTTGCAATGTAGGAATCTTTTGCCCGGTGTGGGACTTGAACCTGCCACAATCCTGAGATCAAGAGTCTCATGCTCTACCAACATAACTATGCACAGGACTCTAAAGTCTGTTGACCCTAATGAGTTCTACTTCTAAGCAGATATGCTTTGTATGGTAAAATTGCAAAGGATTACAGCTGAAGAATGGCTGCATGGAAAACACAGAACATTGCTGTTTTACAGTGACACTGAAAATTTAAGCACATTGAACTTAATACATTATAATTTGATTCACCTTAGAGGTGGGAATCGCTTTCCCTGTCAAGAGTGACATTTCTTCAGGGGTAATCTGTCATAGCCCCCCCCCCATATGTTGGGGCCCCCACTTGTTTCTGGAATCTTCTCCTTCAATATCTGTAATCTCTCCTTGCCATTGAAATGTCTTTGGTGTTAGAATACTACTATTCTGTAGTATCACATTTTTCTACCCAGCAATTTTCTCAGGGACACTTTCACTTCCCTATTTCTCAGGCTATATATGATTGGGTTACACATAGGAACTAAAATGGTATAGAACAAGGAAAGCAACTTATTAATGTCTTCTGTCTCCTTTGACCTAGGACTCAAATATACAATAGTTGCTGAGCCATAAAAGAGAGATACCACAATAAGGTGTGAGGAGCAAGTGGAGAACACTTTCTTTCGACCGTCTGCTGAAGGCATCTTCAGAATAGCAGAAATTATTTTCACATAAGAAGCAAAGATAAGGGAAAAAGGGATGATCAAGAAAACTACGGCAGCTGCAAACACAATTAACTGGTTAACATTGGTGTCAGCGCAGGCCAGATCAAGCAGTGGGGGTACATCACAGAATAAGTTATTAATTTCATGAGAGTCACAAAAGGGCAAGGTGAACACTAGATATATTTGCGCTGCATGTATGGACATGTTGACAACCAATGATCCAGTGATGAGTACCAAACAGAATTGCTTGTTCATGATGAGCATATAATACAAGGGGTTACATATGGCTACATATCGGTCATAAGCCATGGCAGTCAATAGGAAGCACTCTGTGCCTCCTAGTATAAGTAGGAAGTAGATCTGGGCAGCACAGCCAATGAACGAAATGTTGCTCTTTTCTGCCACTAAATTGGCCGCCATATTCGGCACAGTGACTGAGGTGTAGCAGATCTCCAGGAAAGACAGGTTCCTCAAAAAGAAATACATAGGAGTGTGAAGGGCAGGGTCGGATATTGTAACATAAATGATTAGTCCATTTCCAATTAGAATGCCTGAATATGTGATCAGGAACACAGAAAAGAGCAAACCTTGGAAATCTGGGAGATTTGAGTATCCAAGGAGAATGAAGTCAGAAAATGCAGTGTGATTATCTCGTGCCATATTTGGATCCCTTTAGTCTGAAGAGATGAGAATGACAGAAAAAAGAATCCGTCAGCCCAAACAGAATTGTTTTACAGTTCCCCTTATCAAAACCTCAGCTACTACAAAGTCCATATTTATCAATCATTGTGTCATGTAAGCCCAGAAACAAAAATCATGCCCACACTCAAGTATTTGCTGAAGTGCCCATTCTCTGCATCCTGACATAGGTGCATGCTAGGTTAACCCGCAGTGGTAAAAATGCTTCTTCCTGTAGGCCCCAGTTGTTCATTCCATCTTCCCTATTTTTAGCTCTCATCCCCATGCCACATGAAAATAATTTTGTTCCTGGTGGCTTTCCATTAAGTTTAGGACATTCGGCTGATTGTGTTTCAGTTACCTGCCATGCTTTTGTGGCTGTTGGTATGGTTGTATGTATTTAACTGCTTTACTGTTGATTGTTTTACTGTGTCTTGAATGTTATTAGTTCATCTGAGGACTGTGTTGTTAAGTAGAAAGTTTAGATCTAAAGCATCTGAGTAAATAATCCTGTACTAAAAATTCTGACATATCATGCTTTATCTGATTATTTGATCACAAAATTGAGGATTTTTTTATGCTGAGGTCTTGTAAGCTTCATGGGTTGTGCAAATTCAATCTTTCTTTGTGCACATTCTGTACATTGGCTTCCACACAATCCCATTTTATCAGTCTTGGGAATCCATATTCTAACTAACACAGAAAAAAGTTCCATTCTCCAGAACAGAACAAAATTTCACATAGACAGAGCTAAGAAGAAGAAGAAGAAGAGTTTGGATTTGATATGCCGCCTTTCACTCCCTTTAAGGAGTCTCAAAGTGGCTAACATTCTCCTTTCCCTTCCTCCCCCACAACAAACACTCTGTGAGGTGAGTGGGGCTGAGAGACTTCAAAGAAGTGTGACTGGCCCAAGGTCACCCAGCAGCTGCATGTGGAGGAGCGGAGACGCGACCCCGGTTTCCCAGATTACGAGACTACCGCTCTTAACAACTACACCAATTATGAATTTACAAAATGAACATTATTAATATTGCATTCCTCTTTATATATATATATTCCTCTTTATATTTCAAATATTTATTTTAATTGGCATTTGACCTAAGAATAGAATATATGCCTTAGATCATTCATTGCTATTCTGTCACTTGCCATCCAAAACAGTGTCTGGAGGTCTGTAGATGCTGTACAGATTTATTCATTTTTCTGTTGTTCCCACTGTCTCTCCTACACTACTTTCCAATTTCTTCTTCTCTTGTGCATGCAAGTATTTCCTGCACCCTTAAAAATAAAAGGGGCAACATGCAACAATAAATGTTACAAGACCAGCCTTAGGTCACAATCCAAACTTCAGATGCTTCTTGGTTGGGCTTTACATGATGGCAGGAATTAATGGAGCCACGGCTGCATCTGCAGCCCTGACAAGAGTTGCTGCAGGAGTTGGATCCAAACTGGGCCTGTGTCAGGGGCTGGTCTGAATCAGAAGATGAGGGAATGCAATTGCAGGAAGGTCAGCTTCTAACAGGAGGGGAAATGTTCGCTTCCACTGCTTATGCTGTCCACCACATTGCTATGGCATTGTTACATATATTTCCTAAGGAAGCATGGTTTAGAAATATCTAAATAACTGAAGTGGCAGCCTGGATGGAGGCAGCTAAAAATTCGAAATTAGAGAAAGTGTAAACAGTTGATGCTTGGTCAAATAGATAAAACAATAGCAAAGAAATTGATTTTTATACTGAAACTAGTCAAAGGAAAATCTAAGCTACTGGACTTTCATGTGGTCTGGCATCCACTTAGGGCTTATATCCCAAAGTGTGAACAACAGCTGAATATGTCACAAGTTTCCCTTCAACTATGGAATGAACCATGATGTTTCCTTGCTTGCATTGATATATAAAAGACTCATTTTACTACCCATATCCAGATTGGTAAAATAGACAAGTGAAATATAATTACAGTAAATGATTCATTTAGAATGAGAGAACAGCGGCGGGGTGTTTCTTATCCCTGTTTGTATTATTCTGCTGTTCTTTCTACCCCAATCTATGTATTTTAGAAATAATTTTTATAATAAAATCAAAATAAATAAACCATCATGACAACTAGTTTTTGAATCAACTGCTTCAATCTGCTGAACTGGCATTGTTACAGGTGCTACAAAATACAAATTGTTTTAACTACTTTTAAAAAGGGAATATCATGCTTTTGGCTATGTTCGGTCTTAATTACAGTTCTGGTTTAATTCTGAACTGGATGTTTCTTTATTTTAATATTTGCTGGAAGACTGCTTTATTAATTTGTTTCTGATTGTGTGGCATATTGGCGTTCTATTGAAGATGCCTTAAGAGAGTCTTTTCACTTAAGGGCAGCATATAAATGTTTTGAATAGATAGATGATAGATAGATAGATGATAGATAGATAGATGATAGATCGATAGATAGATGATAGATAGATAGATGATAGATAGATGGATGATAGATAGATAGATAGATAGATAGATAGATATAGATCGATGATAGATAGATGATAGATAGATAAATGATAGATGATAGATAGATAGATGATAGATAGATAGATGATAGATAGATAGATAGATAGATAGATGATAGATAGATAGATAGATAGATAGATAGATAGATGATAGATAGATAGATGATAGATAGATAGATAGATAGATTTATAAATGATAGATAGATGATAGATAGATAGATAGATAGATAGATAGATAGATAGATAGATGATAGATAGATAGATAGATGATAGATAGATAGATAGATAGATAGATAGATGATAGATGATAGATAATAGATAGATAGATGATAGATAGATGATAGATAGATAGATAGATAGATGATAGATAGATGATAGATAGATATTTAGTTCTGTGAGCTGTATGCCCAGAGAAATGTGCATAGGTTTGGAAACCTGAAGAACACAACAGGAGGAATCTACTTGTCTATAAGGTATGTGAAATGGAAAAGAAAAGAAAAAGACTCAGAGTGATTTAAAACTCTTCTGAAATCCTAGTGCAAATATACAGTTAAGCAGAACAAAAGTATCATCTTACCTGTGTTGTGAGTAAAGAGTTTCATTTCAACATTTTATTTCCTTGCGGGTCCATAAGAATGCATCATTTTGCTCAAAGAGAAAAGCAACTCATTCTGAATGTACATGTTAAAAACCAACCATTTAGATATTTTAAATACATTTGACAGTTATGTTAATCCAAAGGGATAAGTTTGAGAAAGACACTTAAAAATGATATGCAATTATATATTTGTATACATACACATATGTAGAAATGCAATTGTGGGTGTTATCTAGGGAAATTGCCTCAACTGTAATGGACTTTCATTAGAAAACGTCTAATTAAATTTTGGCAATATGATTTGTGACCTATCCATACCCATTGTTTCTCAGTAAGCTACACAACTCAATGGCTTTTCTTTCCGCCAAGGGTTGCTAAGGTAGCAAAGAACAATAACAAATAAAATTGTTTCTGATTAAAATATAAAGAGGAATTGCAATAAAACAGAGTTTGATGTGGACAGAAAGGGCCCTTTCAGTTTTATCATTCATCTCCTGTGATGGTTCACCAAACACCTCCTTCATGGAGACATTTGGGGGAGATTGATGGATGGATTTACTCAGTGCTTTTTTTCTATATATAAAAAAATGTTTAGGGGTACTCTCATTTTGACTCAAGGAAATCAACATTTTATAGAAATAGACCTGTGAGGGGGAAAGAAGGAAGTTCCACTGAAGCAGTCTCTGGGGTGGCCTTTTGCCTCCTGGAATAATTCTCACTGGACAGTTGATGGTACAAGGTCCTGTGTGTTGTTGAGGGAGGACAGTTTAGCTGGAAGAAGCTCTGAGGTGGTCATTGTCTGCCTCTCTCTTTCTCCTGGAATTATTCCCATGGGAAGTTGATGGGAGGGTGTTTGAATAGGTGAAGCACATTTCTTTTAAGGCTATTTAATTTGCTTTGAAAATTGACATGATTACAAACGTATGAGTACCCTTACTTCTGGGTAACCTATATCAAGGCTCCTAGATTTCTCACATCAGAGTTAGATTTTTCAGGAAAAGTTGCCTAAAGAAACCGCTTCCTATTGCCAGAAGCAGGGAAGTGGTAGAGGCATTGAATGCAAGGGGAGTGAAAAACAGTTGCTAAATTGCCCAACAAGTTTAATTGTTGCCTGCCACTTTTGGGGGGGAGGGGGGAAGCAGAAGTATAAATTTCAGGTAGGGTTGCCATATTTTGTAGAGCAAAAAAGAGGACACATTTGCCGACTTCTTCTTTTAACTATGGATCACTATGATGACTCTACCCATGAAAAAGAGGATGTGGCCTGGAAAAAAGAGGACATGGCAACTCTAATCTTCCTAATTATCATTCTGAAAAAAAATATATACCATTATGGCTTTCTAAAATTTAGGGTGCTATTATACAGCCCCAGATGATGAAAATTTTATTTTGGCGACAACAAAATATTTTGAGTACATTCAGAACATTGTATCACATTTTTTTGCTCAGCAATTTCACCAGGGAAGCCTTCACTTCCCTGTTTCTCAGGCTATATATGATTGGGTTAAACATAGGAACTAAAATGGTATACAACAAGGAAAGCAACTTATTAATGTCTTCTGTCTCCTTTGACCTAGGACTCAAATATACAATAGTTGCTGAGCCATAAAAGAGAGATACCACAATGATGTGTGAGGAACAAGTAGAAAACACTTTCTTCCGACTTTCTGCTGAAGGCATCTTCAGAATAGCAGAGATTATTTTGACATAAGAGGCAAGGATAAGGAAAAAGGGCATGATTACCAAAAGCATGGCAGCTACAAACACACTTGCTTTATTAATGTTGGTGTCAGCACAGGCCAACTCAAGCAATGGGGGGATATCCCAGAATAAACTGTTGATTTCATGAGAGTCACAAAAGGGCAGAATGAACACTAGATAGGTCTGTCCTACGTGTATTGGCATATTGACAGCCAGTGCTCCAGCAATGAGCCCTAAACAGAATTGCTTGCTCATGATGAGTTTATAATGTAAAGGGTTACAAATGGCCACATATCGGTCGTAAGCCATGGCAGCGAGAAGCAAGCACTCAGTGCCTCCTAGTAAAAGCAAGAAATAGATCTGGACAGCACAGCCATGGAATGAAATGCTCTTGTTTTCCACAATGAAATTGACCAGCATCTTTGGAAGGGTGACTGAGGTGTAGCAGATCTCCAGAAAAGACAGGTTCTTCAAAAAGAAATACATAGGGGTGTGAAGGGCAAGGTCAGTTTCAGTAATGCAGATGATTAGTCCATTTCCTATCAGAATTTCTGTATAGATGAATAGGAACACCAGAAAGAGCAAACCTTGGAGATCTGGGAGATCTGAGTATCCGAGGAGAATGAAGCCAGAAAATGCAGTGTGATTTTCTTGTGCCATATTTGGTCTAAAGAGATAGTCATGACAGAGAAGACACATTAACCAGTGCAAGAAAAATTTCTATATACTTCCCTTACTCACAAATTGTCTTCTTCAAAGCTGCTAGCATAGGGATGCGGAACCTGTGGCTCTTCAGATGTTGTTGTACTCCAGGTCCTATCAGCACAAACCGCTATGAGCAAATGTCAAGGAAGATGGGAACTGGAGTCCAACAGCATCAAGAGTGTGTGTGTGCAGCTTTCCCATTCCTTTGCTAGAGTGTGCAGACTTATTTATTATTTTATGATGTAGGCCTATATAGAAAATCCATGCCCACACCCTAAAATCTGGTGAAGAGGCTCTTCTCCCCATCCTAATGTAAGCGGGTGCTGGATTGTTTTGGAGCCATGAGCAGAACTTCTGTAGCTGCTCCCTGGTTTTTCAACTGCTCCTCGCCGCTGCCCTATATATTTTTTACTTTCTACTACCCGGCTAAGTGAAGAGAATACAGTTTAGGTTGGCTTTTCATTAAGTTTGGCATTTTATGCTGATTCTGTTTTAGTTATCTGCTTGGCTGTTTATGTTTTGGGGAATTTAACTGATCCGTTTATAATTGTTTTACTGTATGTCTGAATTTTGTTACCCACCTTGATCACCATGGTGGTAAGAGGCTTTTCTGTAGCCCAATAATGAATGTTGGAAACATTATGCTTTTATCTGTTAGTGGTCATACCTAGGGGTTGGCTAGGCTGGCCACTGCCAAGGGCGCAGGTCTGTTGTGTGTGCCAAAATCAAAGTATCACAGAACTATAGAATTATAACAGTCGGGAGTGACCTTGGAAGTAACCTTGGAGGTCATTTGTTTCAACCTTCTGCTCAGTGCAGGAGGTACAATGTAGAATGCACAATGAAGGATACAAGTGCAGAATCCCTGAGAGATGGTTGCCCAGCCTCTGCTTAAAATGATGACAAAGCTAGGTGAAAATGAAATACATAAGCAAAGACCCAAGAATGCAGATGATGGAGATGAGGGGCACCAGGAACCACATCCGAGTTCTTTAACCTGAGAGTCTGGAGAGGCAAAGTCCAATCAAGTATTGGAAATGGAGCGGGGAAGGAAATGTTATTGTAGCTACAAGAACAGCTTTGAACCTTTTAGAAATATTCCAGACCCTCTCCCTGAATGTTTAATTTTAATTTATAAAATCATGCCTCTGGCCCTTTTACTTTTGGAGATTTAAGGGAAAGCATGTGGACAGGCAATTACTCCTTAAGAAATTAACTTATTCCTCCCTTCAGGTGTACTGGCGAATGCATGCAAAATGTTCAGGTGGCCACTCACAAAGTTGCTGACCAGACCTGCCTTGCTTCAACAAGGTGGTGGACTCATGTGGCTTCACATCATATCCCAGGAGCATAAGCACTTACATATATACTTTGTAAAAAGCTATTTTCCTCCCCCCAAAAGTGATCTAGTGAAATTACTTTAAACTTGTTAAACTACATGGATGTTTTGTTCAAAGCTTACTTTTTCCGTCTCTCATGAGTCTCCAATCTCCACTGGCCCGTCTCACCACAAGCATTTCCTGTTACAGACTACCCAGGAAGGATCAAAAGTAGCTCTGCTCAAATTGAAGGGAGCAGAAAGTCAGAGCCGGGGCTTTCCTACTCTGGAGTGGAAGGGAGGCAAGAGAGCAAACAGAGAATCAGTTTATCTTTGTTCTCATTATATTCACATTTACTTGATCAAATGGGAGGTGCCAATTAGAAGCAGAAGGGAGCATATCTCTGTTGATTACATCACCTCTTTCTGTGCTATGCAATCACCACATCATGCACCAATGTCTACCTAGTCAAAAACTCAATGACATTCCTTCTAGAATGCTAGTTGCGTGTCGAGGTCCCCAGGTCCACCCCAAATAACTCACACATCACACAGAAATTTTTGTTTAAGATTTTTGGCATAATTTTGGCCACAACTTTATTAAAATACAAATTTGTGAGTGGTTGCGTAGGCATTGGTTGCGACTATCTGCCCCCACCATGGGGGACAGACTGACATTCCGCACGATGCGAAAGTCAGAATGGGGGAATACACTTGGGGGTTACGCGGAGCAGGGAACCTGCCCTCACCCCAAATGCAACCAGGTGCGACTATCTGCCCCCACCATGGGGGACAGACTGACATTCCGCACGATGCGAAAGTCAGAATGGGGGAATACACTTGGGGGTTACGCGGAGCAGGGAACCTGCCCTCACCCCAAATGCAACCAGGAGCTCATTGCTATGGTCCGAGCCCCCTTGACAGAGTGGACAAGCAATAGTTAGCTCCCAATTCCTTTAACGGAATCCCTTGCAGCAGCAGCATTAGAGGGGCAGGCACAGCCAATCCATGCCCCTCAACCAACCAAACCATAAACCAATGCCTAACCGCGAACCTTACAAGTTGTGACGATTTGCTACGCAGTAGGCAAAACCAAATGGCCCCAGCCAATCAGCCAGATGGACAAATTCCTACCAGGCCCCCGCTCCAAAGCAGACGACCCCATGACAGGCAATAGCAAGGTCAAAGCGAACAACCCTAATTCTAGGGAGGGAGGGATGGGCAATCCGATGCACTGGCGAAAAGAGGAAGCCCTAGCCTCGTGCAAGGAGTTTTAGTATTTCTGGCTGTCAATCAATAAATGGCAACATTAACTTCTTCCCAACAACAAGGGAAGCCCCAATCGCATCAGTGGCCAACAATCAATTAGCCCGCCTTCCAACTTTGGAGTGTCCTGAAGGCCCCCACCGCAACACGTGCTCTCCATGAAGGAGAACACGCTTTACTGTATGATTCACTTACATATGAACATATGAAGCTGCATCACACCATATTGGAACATTGGGCCCTTTAGCTCACTACAGCCTACACAGATTAGCTCTCCAGGGTCTCACATAGGAGTCTTTCCCCAGCCCTACCTGGAGATGCTGTGGTTTGAACCTCGGAGCTTTGGCCTGCATAGCATGGGCACTGAGAAACAGTCCTTAACCAGCATAGTCTAATATTGCAGACTAGGTTCTACCGTGGGAACATAGCCAGCCCTACTCACTCTCTCTCACACATGTGTGTGTGCGCGCATGCACATGAGGGAGAGGTGGATCAAGATGATCCATGGAAATCAACTGAGAAGGAAGATCTATTGCCTGCACTCCATTCATCAAATGATTTTACTACCACCACCACCAAATTGATGGAGTCTTGGGAGACATTTAAAAAAATAATGTTTGAGCACCCCAAATGTGCATTACAACCTCTGGACTATAGATTATAGTAAAGGAAGTGATTCCCCCAAGTGTTGCTGTTTACAAAGAATTGTGTGGTATGGCACTCTAAGGTCTTCCATGGTCTTCATTCTCACAATCAACCACTGTATCATTAAGAACAGCTCTGTGACCACCTGAAAGTGGTCATAATGTGCAGTGACTTCCTGGGGATGTGTATGAGGGGGGCGGGGGGAGCGGTGGCAATGGCTGCTGACATGTACCCAGATATCTTTCCCCCTCTCCATACAAGGACACAGTATACACAGTGATGCGCCCATCCCAAACTGTGATATCCCATCCCCTCATGTAATCAAAGAAAATAACTCTTTCTTTTTTATTATACATATTTATTCAGATTGTGATTTTAAATTATTGCAAGCTGCCCTTGTATAGAAACAGAACGCGTGGGCTAGTAATCAGTATGTAAATCAGGTATGGCTATCTCGTGGCCCATATTTGGCCACAGGAGGTTTTCATGACCCACAGAGACTAAACCTCCCCCCCCCCCCAATTCTGCATACTTTACAGCAGCCACTAAAGCAGCTGTGAAGAGTTTGGATTTGATATCCCGCTTTATCACTACACGAAGGAGTCTCAAAGCTGCTAACAGTCTCCTTTCCCTTCCTCCCCCACAACAAACACTCTGTGAGGTGAGTGGGGCTGAGAGACTTCAAAGAAGTGTGACTGGCCCAAGGTCACCCAGCAGCTGCATGTGGAGGAGCGGAGACGCGAACCCGGTTCCCCAGATTACGAGTCCACCACTCTTAACCACTACACCACACTGGCTCTCTGTAGCGGATTTAGGGAAGTGGGACCAGTTCTACTGCATTGTGCGCCAAGCCTAGGGGGCACCACAGACTGTTGTAACTATGTTGAAGTGAAGTGAGCAGAACAGAAGGCGAGAGGTGCAAGAGGGGCGGGACCAAATTTTAACTTCACACAGGGTGCCACTGAATTTGAAAGACCAAAGTCCGCCCTTGACAGCAGCAGGTCAAGCACTTTTTGCAAAACAAGCCTTGCCATTTTTAACTTCCATATTGTTTCCGAGAACCCTTGAGTGTCTTGCTGCTATTTGGGGGTGATTTTCCCCAAGATCCTTTGGGTTATTTCCCTCCAAAATCAGTGTGCATGACCCTCAATGGCACCGTTTAATTTCATGTTCAAAGGCCTCCCATTGCCCTTTGTGAACTCTCATTGTTTGTCTTCAGGCACTAACAAAGCTCCATGGTTAGGTGTGGTGCTTCAGCTGTCAAAGAGAGGTGCACTTAAACATGAGATACCAAATGCATTATGCATCACTGGAGTGTTCTTGGGACAAAGCAAAATATTGCATTCTGCAGGTGACACCAACTGAAACACACTTAGTAGTGAGCAAAGTGCTCTGTGATATAATTGAGGATCAGTGTTAGAGGAAATTAATGCAGAGGGGAAATGAGAGTTATTAAGGATGTGGAAAGGCAATGTAAATGGATTGAGTTGACTTCCACATTGAGTGGGCTTCTGGATTTCTCAGGAATGCTCCTTGCTTTTATGTAAGAATAGCTAAAACATAAATTATTGTCTTTCCCCCCTTCCCCTCCCCGCTTCTTGAGTGCTTGTCTTTTCTATAGCTGCATGCCCCTGTATGTCCATTTGTGTATGAGAGAGGGCTTTTGCTTTTCCTGCCTTGGAAATTGTTCCAATCTTTGACATTCCTCCATTTCAAGAAAGTCCAGGCCCTGTGCAGGTGGAAAGGGCAGGCAAGACAGTGATGGCAAAGAGCAAGCCCACTAAACATCTACAGCAAGCAATTAATTCCAGCTAGTCATAGGTTTGAGTTTTGTTTGTGTCTGAAGGCAATTTCTGTTCTTAATTGATGGAGAATGGTAAAAGGAGGGATTTTTTGTTACACCACTGCAAACCCCTCAAAAACACTACTTGCTTACCACAAGATTTGTAGGGCTGACACGTCAGAACTGTGCTAATGATTGACAGGCCATTACCTCTTCCAGAGCACCATGGGGATTTCTAGTTCTTTGAGAAGAAATGAAATTTCTAGTAGAAAAGTTCTCTGTGTCTTTATCACCAAATTGCAGTTTGTGTGATTCTTTATGGAAGTCATGACAGAACACACTTTTTTATTTTGTCTAGTCATTCATCCACCTGTTCCGCTCAGCCTCAATCAGCATAGCTAATGGTCATGGATGGTGGCAGTTATTAATCATCTGAAGGGTCATAGTTTCTTAACCAATGTCTAAGGAAATGATAGAAACCATTAAAACAAATATTGCATTTACAATGTCTAACTGTTAGAAGGAACAAAATTACAAACAACCCCATCAACGTTCATGCTTGATATGCAAGATATGTCTTAACCTGCCTATTATCGTTTTAAGGACTCCTTTCACTTCCTTATTTCTCAGGCTATAGATAATAGGGTTTAATATTAGGGTCACCACTGCATAGAGAAGGGTGATTAATTTATTATTCCTACTTCCCATTTCTGATGAGGAAGAAGTGTTCACTAAATACATTGCACTACATGTTCCATAGAACAGAGAGACCACCCTCAGGTGGGACGAGCAAGTGGAGAATGCTTTGCTCCTGCCCTCGGCAGAAGGCATTGCGACAATAGCAGAAATTATATGAATATATGAATAAGGATTAGCAAGAAAAGGATCATCACCACAAAAGTAGCAACCACCAAAAGTTCAATCTCATTCACAGAGGTGTCCCCACAGGCCAGCTTGATTAACGGCACAATGTCACAGAAGAAGTGGTCAATTGTGTTGGAGTGACAGAAAGTTAACCTGAGCATCAACATGACCTATATGAAAGCTACGATGGTCCCACCAAGCCATGAACCAGCTACTAGTCCTATTCACACCTCTGGCTCATCATTAGGAAGTAACGCAAGGGGTGACATATTGCTACATAGCGATCATATGCCATGGCTGTCAAAAGGAAGGACTCAGCAGTTCCTGAAAGAGCACAGAAGTACATCTGTAGAAGGCATCTAGGGTAGGAGATGCTTCTGGTGTCCAACATAAAGTTAGCCAACATCTTGGGCACAGTGACTGAAGTGTAGCAGACCTCTAGGAAGGATAGGTTTCTGAGAAGAAAATACATAGGGGTGTGTAATGTTGGACAGGCTCCTATTAGAGTAAAGATAAGACCATTTCCCATTATAGATACTAAGTAGAAGGTCAATATTACAGCAATGAGCAAAGCCTGAAGTTCTTGGAAATCTGAAAACCCTTGAAGTATAAATTCATTCATCTCTGTGTAATTTTCCCATTGAAATTCTTCAGCATTCTCCATATCTAAAAGAAGCAATGACACACAAAAATAAAGACTTGGATGCATTGATTTGAAGCACTGACTTACATTTTTGTAAATGTTCCATTTCTGCACTAATCTGTGCAATGAAAAAAAATTCTGCGCAATTATGTTTATTTATTTTTATTTTTTAAACTCAAAATGCCCATTCTAAAAAAAAAAATCTCTCAAAATATGTTTAATAATTATAATAATATTTTTGTGTCAAGAGCTGCATTAGAACTTTTTGCAAGGGCAAAAGCCCATTACTAACCAGGTTCTGAGCCTCATATTAGTTCTGGGTGTGTGGTTTAATGTCAGTTCAGATCAGAATTTGCAAAAATCCTCAAGAATCCCTAAGTTTACAGTAGGATTTATAGATATCGTTGGACTTCACAATGCATCAGCCTCAGTCAGTATGACCAATGATTTCACAGTATGGGGTTGATGGGATATGGAGTCCAACAACATATGGGAAGCCACAATTTCCCTATGTATCTCTGATACATAGAATCTTTACCCTTTCAGCATTCCTAACATTGACCATATTAGCAAACCAGTTTCACCTGAATACTATATTAAAGATGGAACATGATATCAGGAACATAGATAGCTGTCTTACACTGAGTCAGAACATTGGTTCATCTAGCTAAGTATTGTCCATCTAGCTACATCTTGTCCGCACTGACTAGCAGTGGCTGTCTAGGATTTTAGGCAAAAGTTTCTCCCAGCCCTATCTGGAGATGCCAAGAATTGAATCTGGGATCTTCTCATTCAAAGCAGATGCTGTACCTCAAATGGAGCAGGCACATGGAGAAGGGCTTCAGACGATGACTGGGTTGGTTTACATGAGAGACGGTCTGTGAGGTCTTGCAGTTCTGTGCCATTTAAGGCTTTATGGGTCTAAACCAGCACTTTGAATTGGACCCCGAAACTAAATGGCAGCCACTGCAGTTAGGGCAGGATTGGTGTACTATGCTCAAACCATGTTGCTCCAGTGAGCAACCTGGTCAGTGAATTCTGCACTAACTGAAGTTCCCATACCATCCTCAGAAACAGACCAGTGAAGCTGCTGTAGCAAGATAGTTGTATATTTCATTTAGAGCACATTCCAGGTAAACCAAATCAAGTTTATGTTTCATTTATTTAAATGACGTAACAAAACAAAACAAAAAACCAAGGACCAGTGTAACTCTCTGGCTGAAATCAATTTTTATACTGGATTCTGTCATTGTTTTCAGTGTTGTTTTGTTTGTTTGTTTCCTCCTTTCCTTTCCTTTTACAATGTGTATAATTCTGTATACATACAGATACTAATGACCTGCAATACTTAAGTATGACAGAATAGTAAAGAAAAGGTAGAATTAACTTTACAATCTAGAAAAAATATTTTTTCTGACCAGTAGCCTCTTCAGATAATCTTTCACTTCTTTGTTCCTGAGGCTATAGATTAAAGGGTTCATCATAGGGCACACAACAGTGTAAAAAAATGAGAGCACTATGCCAGTTTCCAATGAATAATCAGACTTAGGTCTTAAATATGTTAAAGCTGCAGCTCCATAGAACAGAGTTACCACTGTGATGTGAGAAGAACAAGTGGAGAAGGCTTTGCTTCTGCTGGTGGCAGAGGACATCTTCATGATAGTAAGGAGGATATGGGTGTAGGAGATTAGAATAAGCATAAAGGGTAACATTATGAAGACTACAGTGACAGTAAAAATTATGATTTCATTCTTAAAAGTGTCTGAACAGGCAAGAGTCAGAAGTGGTGGAAGGTCACAGAAGAAGTGGTTGATCCTGTTGGGCCCACAGAAAGGTAGAGTGAATATGAATGTTACTGGTACCAAAACCACCAGCACTCCAATGAGCCAGCAGGCCACAGAAATCTTCAGACAAATGGTCTTGTTCATAATGACTGTGTAATTCAAAGGGTGACATATTGCCACATAGCGATCATACGCCATGGCGGCCAACAAGCAACATTCTGCTATTCCAAGGGAACCAAAGAAATACATTTGTGTGGCACAGCCAATGAATGAGATGCTCATGTCTTCCGACAGAAGATTTGAGAGCCATTTGGGGATTATTGTCGAGGTGTAACCAATCTCCAAGAAAGATAAATTCCGAAGGAAGAAATACATGGGGGAATGAAGAGCAGAATTGGTTAAAGTAGCAACGATGATGAAAGTGTTTCCCATCAAGATCATAAGGTACAAAGTCAGCACCAGCAGGAATAGGATGATCTTTATAGAATGTACATCAGTTAACGGCTCAAAAATGAATTGAGACACAGACGACTGGTTCCTACCATCCATGTTTATAGTTCAAAGCATTATCATCAAGATCTCTTCCCTCATTGCAGAAAAACTCTTTTTCCCCCCACAGCAGGTTGCATCTAATTTAAATAAGAAAAAAAGGTAAATAAATAGTACCCAAATGCATGTTGATAGTGAATAATGACAGTAAACATTATGCCTGCGGCAGCACTTGGGAGGGGGGCTGGCAAATGAAGCAAAGTTAGGTGTTTGAGGGCACTTTAAAGGTAAAGGTACCCCTGCCCATACGGGCCAGTCTTGACAGACTCTGGGGTTGTGCGCCCATCTCACTCAAAGAGGCCAAGGGCCAGCGCTGTCCGGAGACACTTCCGGGTCACGTGGCCAGCGTGACATCGCTGCTCTGGCGAGCCAGAGCCGCACACGGAAACGCCGTTTACCTTCCCGCTAGTAAGCGGTACCTATTTATCTACTTGCACCCGGGAGTGCTTTCGAACTGCTAGGTTGGCAGGCGCTGGGACCGCTGCGGGGATTCGAACCGCCGACCTTTCGATCGGCAAGCCCTAGGCGCTGAGGCTTTTACCCACAGCGCCACTCGCGTCCCGTGATGGCACTTTACTCCTCTTCAAATTGAAGTCTGATGCCAATAAAGTCAGATCAGGTCTCCCACAAAGTCTCACACCACTTTGCTGTTTTGTAGTTTCTGTTTTATTTTGCTCCTTTTAGCTCTTTTCCCCTATGTCCGTGGGCTTTGGCAAAAACAAAGCTGTCCAAAACATTGCCTGCAGATCACCAAACGGTTCTGGATGATATTGTTGTTAAAGCAGAGCAGCAGGATTTTATTAGAAAGCTAAATGCTTCATTTTAAAGAATAATATAAAAAAGAGTCCATTCCTCTGTTTGAAGGGGTTAGGTGTAGGAATTCTCAAGAACTTTGCAGCACAGGCAATATTCTGTGTAAGCTCACCTTACCAGTCCTAATGGAAGACTTTCCTTCACTCCAGACACAGACAAGCACAAGAAAGCTAACCTGGTCATGTGAAGCAGCTAATGTTTTAGAAATGCGCAAGCAAGAATACATACCACTTGGTGCTTCTATTTTAAGCTAAAAAGAACAAGATACAAACCCCTGCTCCCCATTTAGAAAATATGAAAGTAATGTGATTTTTGGAGTTTCAATTGAATCATCATTATTTACATTTCTTAGTTGCTTTTTGCTATGACAAAGCGTGTTCTCCTTCAGGGAGAGCACGTGTTGCGGTGGGGTCTACTGAGCCACCCCTCTGTTACCAGGCAGGGTCTCTAAAGATGGCCTGGGGCAGTGATTGGTTCACTGGGTTGCTGGGGTAAAAGTTATGTTGCCATTTTGGTGGGAGGGGTAAAAGGTTTAAATACTCTGCACACAGCTTTGTACTTTCTCTTTTGCTGCGTGCAACGGATCACCCGCCCACCCGCCCTAGAGTAAGGGGTTGTTGCATTGACCTTGCTATGTCTGTCATGGGGTCATCTGCCTTTGAGCAGGGGCCTGGTAGGAATTTTTCCACCTGGCAAATTGGCTGGCTGGGTGGTTTTTGCCTTCTGCGTAGCAAATCGTCACAACTTGTAAGGTTGTAGTTAGGCATTGGTTATAAATTGGTGGAGGAGGGTTAGGATAGGCTGTGCCTGCCCCTCCATGGTTGCTGCGGAAAGGGAATTCCGTTAAAGGAATCCTGGGGCTTGCCATCTTTTTGTCCAATCCCTGGAATGGGACTAGGGCCGGCAAGCCTTCGGGGAGCAGGCGGGTGAGAGTTGAGGGTCTGTGTCTCAGCTCCAATTCCTCCCCGACTCACTTTCCCCCGCACTGTCTTTCGGTGGTGCCCGGAAGTCAGTTCTGTCCCCAGGCGGGGGGACAGATAGTCTTAACCAATGCCTAAACAACCACTCACGGTTTGTATTTCAATAAAGTTGTGGCCAAAATCATGCCAAAAATCTTAAACAAAAATTACGTGTCTGTTGTGAGTTATTTGGGGGGTGGATTGGGGACCTTGACATGCAACTCAAAGGAATTTACAATATTTTAGGCAATAAAAACCCAATTCATACTGTTGCATGCTACCCCAATCTCTGAAAGGCGCGAGTTTGAGACACTTACCCAGGATTCAGTTTCCTTGGAATGAGGGACAGCAGAGATGGTGGTGGCTACATGGTATATGGTTTACACATATATAAAACCTGAGCCTAAGCACCCCAGAAGGTAATGCTTCTCCCATATTCACAGCCTTGGGATCAAACAGGAAACAAACATGGCTCTCACTCTCTGGCTTTTGTCTGCTTCTAGTCCAGCTCATACACACTCAACTGCCCTGGTCTTTGTTTTTACTCACTACCAGCAGGGTACTCTCTAGCACAAAGCCACTTCATTTGTTATACTAATGACCATACTTGTGGCCATTAACTCAACAAGAATATTGCCTGGCTGATTCAACAGTTCAATTCTCCATTGGATTTTTAACACTTGCAGGACCCCAGAAATTAGAAGGGACTCAGGCACCATGCAGGCTAACCCTCCAAGTTCACAACAATACATATATTAAAACCAGCCTGTGTCTTATGCCTCATGTCTATAACTCTCCCAGGAAGGCTCACCTGGCAATTTAAATAATCTATGGCATTTTAAGTGGGGGGGTATTTTTTGTTTGATGCTATGGTATATATTTTGTGTTCTTATATTGTAAATCACCCTGTGATCCTCAGATGAAGGGCGGTATAGAATTTTGATAATAAATAAACAAACAAACAAACAAATAAATAAATAAATAAATAACCAATATTAATTATTTCACTACCTGACATCATGATGATTAGAAACTACTTACCATAGTGTAAATCCACCAAGAGTGATTAGGCAGAGGAGTGAAGGACAAAACGCTCACAGTTCAGTCAAATGTGTTCCGAAGCAAAAACCACTATGTATTCTAGCGTCAGAAATGCTGGCTATTTCCAGGAACTATGTAGATGTGCATTCCATCTCAGAAATACATAATCCATATAATTTATATCAAGGCTTGAGGGACTCACTAACACTGAAATCCTATGTTTATCTATGCTTACAGGTAAGAGGTTATCAGACTACAGCATTAGCCTATGTCCAAGCCATACAGTCTCCTGCAGTACTCCTGTCTTACCATTTCCCACTAGTATGCTAGTGGATGTTCCAAGATGAGCTGTGGGAGAAACACAAATATTAAGATAGTTGACTTAATTATTTTGGGATTAGTGACATATGAAGAATGAAACAAATGGTGTATTTTCCATTCTAAATAGATAGTTGGGTAGGACACTAAAATAATCTACCTTTACAAACATCTACATTTTCTTAAAAGCCTATGCTACACAACTGAAGTCATTACAGTAGAATATCAAATGTCATCTACAATCCAAAATTAATACCCCATATTTTGTTGTTGTTTAGTAGTTTAGTCGTGTCTGACTCTTCGTGACCCCATGGACCAGAGCACACCAGGCACTTCTGTCTTCCACTGCCTCCCACAGTTTGGTCAGCCTCATGCTGGTAGCTTCAAGAACACTATCCAACCATCTCATCCTCTGTCGTCCCCTTCTCCTTGTGCCCTCCATCTTTCCCAACATCCCATGTTGTCTATAAAATAACACCTTTATAAATACACAAAGCTTTCTGTGCTCCATCTGTTCCTCACTATTAAAAAATCGGTGAAATCTGTGGTACAACACCAAGGAAAATGTGGTCAGGAAACCTACTACTAAAAATCTAGAAGGGTAGGGTTATTTAAAATACACCCTGGTGTGAGGATTTCTACCTTTCCTTATCAGGGAAAGCAGGCTGTTTGGAAGAATCATCACCATATTCATCATTCCATAGTCGCTTTTCAACCTTTCTTGCATCTGTTGAGATTGACCCTCTAGAGATATAACGGTGATTAATTGTTTAGGATCTCCAAGAAAAACCATACATATATATTCCTTTGATGGGTTGAAAAAAATCATTAATCATCTGCCACATTCAAATCTTCAAATGGCTACAATGGACACTAGAGGCGCCATCCTGTTCTTTTAGTTGCTTACAACTATTCACCATAATTGTTAAACAACTAAGTATTATTAGTATTGTTTACAGCAGATACTACTTAATATTTATTCATGTAGGCTCAAACAGTCGCTTGTTCTGTTCAATCTTTCCACCATATGATTCTCTAGCTATATTCAATTTTACTATGTGAAGAAATGTGTGCATTGTTGATATAGACACAACTGGGGCCTACCACCCTTGCTCGCATTGCTTGCCAACCTGGCCAGCCCCCACCATCATCAAAGCCCTTTCTTTACACCTTGCCAAAATACACCATCCCCTCACTGACCATGTGGCGCTGAGCCTCTTGGTCTTGCCGATCAGAAGGTTGGCAGTTCAAATCCCTGCAATGGATTGAGCTCCCATTGCTCTGTCCCAGCTTCTGCCAACCTAGCAGTTCAAAAGCATGCCAGTGCAAGTAGATAAATAGATACTGCTGCAGCAGGAAGGTGAACAGTGTTTCCGTGCACTCTGGTTTCCATCACAAGATTCTGTTGCACCAGAAGCGGTTTAGTCATGCTGGCCACATGACCTGGAAAGCTGTCTGTGGACAAACACCGGCTCCTTCGGCCTGAAAGTGAGATGAGTGCTACACCCCATAGTTGCCTTTGACTGGACTTAACCATCCAGGGGTCCTTTACCTTTACTTTTTTTTTACCTTCAACCACCATCTCCTCACAACTCTGTCAACTCTCTGATACCCTTGCAGTTCCATCAATCCCCACCTCTTGCAGCTCCTTCAGCTCCCCCACCCCCTCACTGTTCTTTCCATGCCCTCAACCTCTCCAGCTCCTTCAACCCCCCTTCCTTTAATCTTCCATCCCCTTCAACCCCCATCCCATAAAAGCTCATTCAACTCCCCACACTAACCTACCTGTCAAACTCAATCTTGTGGCCAAAGTTCATCACTGTTTTAAAGGGCTTGCAGGTATCTGTTCTTTACATTAAATATGTGTTAGAAAGCAACAGACTGGCTTTCATTAGCCAGAACTCACTGGGACTCAGTTCTGGCACCTCTCAGGTGGGTGTCATTGCCATTCTCAGAGAATGAAGGAGGTGTTCATGGTGAATTCTGGCACTTCTTTTACTAGAAAAATAGCACTGCCTACAATTTAATATGAACCATTCAAAATGAGCCCTCCTGGCCTGTCAGATGACAACATGTGTACTATATAAGAGCTAAGCAACCTTCAGGTTACCTTCAGGAGCTAAGTGCAAAATGGCAGTTCAAGGGGCAGAACTAATTATCAGCTCAACCATGTAAACTGGTCACTGGGACGGTCTGTATATGCACGTACAAACCTATGACCGAGTTACTCCACCTCAGGGACTGTAAAGCAAAATTCTAACAGTGATCAGTGAAGCTGCATAAGTGTCAAAGGCAACCAATTAATAAACCTATTTTACAAAATCTTCAGCTCCCAAGGCCAATCAGGTGAGAGTAAAAAAAAAAAAACAATCCATCCCTGACAACCAGTCACCAAACATGTTACCAACAAAAGACCTAACCCCAAGGGAGGGTAAATATGGAATTCTTGATTCGAGCAGGGCTACTGTTGTGAATTGGACCACCTTTTCTAGACCAGGCAGCCCCACATTTCCCAGAGTTCCAGTGATACTGTGGAGACTCCCAGGGAATCCTATGAGGCCTTCAACTACTGGGGGCTCACCACATAGGACATCCAAAGCACCTTGACCACAAAAGCTGTCAGCATACTGGGATTTCTCATAATAACCCTCTGTGACAGGCTACTTCTAGACAGTGACAAAGTCAGGCCAGTGAACTTTATGTCCAATTGAAGATAGGAATCCATGGTTTTCTGTAGCCATAGTCCAGCCTACAAAGCCATACAATCATTTTCCAGATCACTGTTCTGTGTCTGTTAGCTGACCCTAGCAAACTAGACACAATGTGTGATGTACACCTGCTCCATAGGATAGACACACACACACACACACCACAAGCATGTGGATCATCATAGTTGCCTGCATTTTAATTTCCCCTTGGGGATGTGGATGGGGGACTGTTATGTCAAGATTCTGTGCTTCAAAAAGTTATGATTAAATCACTGATGAAATCAACTTCTTTCTTATGGATGGATGGATGGATGGACAGATGGATGACCTGGAAAATAATTTTATCGTTTCTTCCAGTTTCATTCAGAATACATTTATTCATAGCATTTTAATATGTTTAAATGAAAAACAAACAATTCTGTTCTATGTAAAACTAGGAAGAAATCTACTACCTTTGTGCAGGAGGCACAACCTATGTCCTAATCAGCCAATTAAATAAGAAGAGAGCAATTAAGGATTAATTAAGTCAGAAGGTAACAACTTTATGTTGCCACAAACACACAAGGCCCATAACCTCAGAGAGACCTTGTCAAATAAAGCCCCAAGGCACAAACATCAACAGGCCACAATGGACTCATAATAAACAGCTGAATTTGAAGACTGGAATACAATTGGGAGAGTTTACAATTAAAGGGAGGTTTGCCAATTACTCAGTATAACGAGTATTCATCCTGTAATTAGAAGGTGCAGCTAATCTTACAAACATTTGTTTCATGTGTAAACTTTTTCCAAATAACTAAATATTGTCCTCTTACTTTATGAAAATATATATTGCTGTAACGGTTCTCCAATGTTTATTTTAATTGTAAAGAAACTAATTCCAATTCTCAGTCTTTAATAAACATCTACACCAACTCCAATTGGAAACATGATCTAATTAAAGGGACTAATAGCAGATTGCTCAAAGGCATAGTTAATGAAGTCCTAGAGTTAGAGGCCCCCATTCCTCATGTTTTATATCTACAGAGCCAAAGTTTATGTGTAAGGCGGACACATATTATTGGGACCCAGGTATCCAGGGTGTGGGGCAGTCCAGGTTTCAATCCCATTACTATGAAAGAAAGAAAAAGAATCAATTTTGTATATTATGCTTGATATTTATGGGAACTTATTTATCTATGTATTTCTTGTCCAGCTCTTCAAATAGTGCCATAGTATTACTCCATTGGTCTATATTTGTAAAGTGATGTCCAGATGTAGCTGTGCTTAGAACAGACCCACAGAAATAATGATTAACTTAAATATCCTTAAATTTAGTGGATCTGTTGTAAGCATTACTAAGTTTGGATACAACCCAAAATGCTTCCTGCCATGTTAGACCTTTTGATGCTTCAGATAGCATTTTATGTAAATGGGTTTGAGATGGTTGGTTTTTGACCAAGCAGTATACAAGTCTTGTTCAATAAAATCACATTTAAAAAATGAGGAAATCATATATTAAGACCAACTGAAAATTTGCAAAATATCGAGCTGTGTAGAATTTGAGAAAAGATGGGCGAATCTAATGGAATCATCATCACCATCAATCATCCAGTATGGGTTAGGGAAGAAATTTCATGTTCGTTCAGTTTCCCATTTGCCAGCCTTCATTTCTCTCCATTTCTGAATCACTTTGTGACTGCTTTATTATTTTCTAAAGTTGTTATAAAACTTCATTTTTGAAAATAAAAAAGGAAGTGCAGTGAAGTCCTACAGTCTTTGCCAGTGCTTCATGTGAACTTTCTTTAATCTCATCACCAGTGAGTGAGAAGTGGAGTTACACCTTTTTGATGTCAGCTTGGTATTGGGATTAGGTGAGGCAGGGGCAAAGGCTGGGCAACTCTAGATTGGTGACATACCTATAGGATGTTACTGCAAAGCTGCAGTTCCCCTAATTTCTCCACCACACAACTCCATCCCCATCCTGGAGAAATCATTGCCAATGCACTGCCAGAAGAGTAGCACCACCACTCTGCCCTGCCCACCCCATGTTATGGATTCATGAGATTGTTTCAGCCACATCTTGAAAAAAGATACGGAAAACATGTATTCCTTCCATCATTTATTTATTTTCATGTGTACATTTGAATGCAACCTTCCTTTGATTAAGTCTCTCAGGGCCTCTTTCACCTTTTCATTTCTCAGGGTGTAGATAAAAGGGTTGAGAACAGGGGTTATCACCGCTGTTAAGATGGTCACCACTTTCTTGAGATCCATGGATGATCCCTTTGATTGCCTCAGATACATGAATATGGCACTTCCATAGTAGATGGAAGCTACAGTGATGTGGGCATCAAGCATAAACTTCTAGCACTATTTAAGAATAGTGGCAGCAACTAAATAAAGAAGTTTGAAAATAGTATGTTACAGTATGTTCTTTTAGGAAGAAGGTAAATGCTCATGAACCTAATAATTAGATACTGAGCAATTTTACTGCCTACACATTATTTTAACTGAAGTGAAGGAATTAAGAGTAGTGCATTAAACTTTAGCTTTGACTTTCCCATCCTCATTTAATAGTTTACAAACCAAGACATTTAGCTGATTTTCATCCTTCCTACAAGAATCTGGGAATGAAAATTTCCTTAGAAGCATTTTACCCTTCATCTGAAATTAAAAGCAAAGTTCTGTGTTCTGTCAGTTCTTGGCTCAGAAACATCTCCACCTGACGAAACAGAACATGACTTCAGTGACTTTATCTTTTTATGTTTCAAAACTCAAACATCTAAGCAGGTTTCATCCCAGAGGGAGTAATCAGGCAATTTCACCCTAGGCAAAAAGTTGATTCACTTCCAAAGAGAATGCCAACTTTATCTTTTCAAAATTATTATTCTTTTGATTAATCCACTGAGATGTGACTACAGAAAGACATTGTACTTCTATGGAGCTGTTTCCTGAAACAATCAGATGGGATTCTGGAATTCAAGAGATTCATACTTGTTCAGTGATTCATAAAATAAGTTTATTTGCAAATATGGAAAGGTGTCTGGTTCACAGTTAAGTTTGCAAAACCAGAGATTTTGCCAGTAAAAAGTGAGAGTCAGCATGGAGCTATTAAAGTCCAATTTGGTTATGGATAGTTAGGGAATAGCAGAAACATCTGGGGGTTATATTTTAGTTAATATAAACACATTCATCAAATTTATACATAGTAAGGAAATATTATTAAAACAGTATAAAATGATATGAATTAATTGGAAACGTAAGTTTGTCATTAAATTCTACTCATAGTAGTCCTACTGAAATGGATGGACCAATTGTCATGTCTGTTAATTTCAATGGGCCTACGTATGACTAAGATTAGATGCAATCCTTTAACATTATTTGTACATTATGAGTGAAGAAAATTCTTTGTTTTAGGTCTCAACAATTCTAAGATACATTTTAAAAAAGAATCTGAGAAATAGCAGAATGCCTTCCGTCAGCTTTGGCTGGTGGCCCAGCTGCACCCCTATCTGTACAGGGATAACCTAACTTCTATTGCCTATGCTGTGGTAACCAATTAGGTTAGGTTACTGCAATGCATTATACATAGGGCTGCTTCTGAAGATGGTTTGGAAACTTCATCTGGTGCAGAATTTAGTAGCCAGGTTGCTCACCAGGGCAAGACAGTTTGAGCATAGTACACCAATCTTGAGGATCCAACTGCACTGGTTGCCAATTAGTTTCCAGACCCAATTCAAAGTGCTGGTTTAGACCTATAAAGCCTTAAATGGCTCGGGACTACAATACCTTAAGGACCGCCTCTCCTTGTATGAACAAACTTGGACCCTGAGACCATCACCTGACACCTATTTTCATGTGCCTATTGCACAGGAGGTCCAGAGGGTGGCAACACAAAATGGGTCTTTTCTGCAGTGGCTTCTCTTTTCTGTTATGCTCTCTTCAGGGATGTTTGCCTGCAACCTTCATTACATATCTTCAGGAGCCAGGCAAAACGCTTCTCTTTAACCAAGCATTTGGCTTTATCTGATTAACATTCTGTGTCCTTTAAATGTGTTTTTGGGAGGGGGGTGTTATGAGTTTGTTGCTCTTTTTGTCCTTCATTTTGTCTTCTCCTTTTTTTATTTTTTTTATTGTGAACCACTTGTGATCTTCAGATGAAGGGTGGTATGCAAATTTAATAAATAAATATGCATAATTAGAAATAAATAAACTACATCTGACATCTATCCCCCAGAATTAATATTTGCACTTAACATGTTTTTAGGAGATAAAACGAAATTGTTCCCCAGCTTCTGGAAGTTTAATAGATGGCAGACAAGCCAATTTCACAGACGCTGTCAAATTTCTGTAAAACCTCTGGTTTCATGCCACTGGGATAAGCAATCTTCATAAGTAATTAAATGGGCCAAGGAAGTGGAGAAAGCAGGCAATCAATGATATAGAAAAAGGTTTGGAATTTGCCTCTTCTTTGTTAACTTTCCACCAATAACAGGAAAACATTTTTTTTAATGTAAAGACAAAATGGTATCATTCACTGGCAAAATGTATTGTATTAACAAGTTAAGCTTCAAAATGTACTGTATTCGCCTCCACAAAAAAAAGGCTTCCTTCACACCCATATTCCTGGAAAAAATGTTGGGCTGAATTCTTTGGTCCTGCTTGATATGTGTGTTTTTTTACATTAAATAACCAGGTATAACAACCAGCTGCAAATGTTCCTATATAGATCAAAACTGGCCCCGTATCGATGGGTGGTCCCCCTCACAATTCTAATGCACCTCATTAGTCTCATAGGAACATGTACAGATCCCATTGATACATACTTTCCAAATCTCACAGCAGAACATCTTATCCCAAGAAACAAAAGCAAAACATTAAATATGAGAGATCATCGCAGCCACATCTAATTTATCAACTAAATTGTTGCAGTTTTCCAAACTGGATTCTCAAAGGCATTGGGCAAGGTGGGCATCTTCCAAGGATTTTCCCCAAAGCTTCATTTACATCTTTGTTCCTTAGGCTGTATATGAGGGGGTTGACCATTGGAGTGAGGACAGTGTAAAAGAGAGAAAACACTTTGTCAAGATGCCTTAGGATGCTGACTCTTGGGAGCATATAGACCATTATGAGTGTTCCATAGAACAGGCTGACCACCGACAGGTGAGAGGAGCAGGTGGAAAATGCCTTTTTCCTTCCAGTAGTGGATGAGATTCTTAGGATTGTGGCTATGATATAAATGTATGAGGTCATGGTGAGCAGGAAAGGAGGCAAAGTGAATGTGCAGGCAAAAACAAAATTTGTGAGCTCCATCCAATAGGTGTCACTGCAGGAGAGCTTTAGCATGGGTTTTAAGTCACATATATAATGATCTATTTCATTGGGGCCACAGAAGAACAACCAAGACATTGAAATGGTTGTAATGGTGCTGACCAAAAACCCACATACCCAAGACCCAGCTGAGAGCTGGAAGCACAACTGGCCATTCATGAGGACTGCATAACGCAGTGGTTTACAAATGGCTAAGTACCTGTCATAAGACATTGCAGAAAGGAGATAACATTCAGTTCCTGCTAGGCAAGCAAATACATAATACTGCACAAAACAGCCTGCAAATGAAATCTCTTTCAAGCCGGTCAAGAAACTAGTCAGCATTCTTGGGAGAACAGCTGAACTATAGCAGATCTCCAAGCAAGACAGATTCCCCAAGAAGAAGTACATTGGAGTGTGAAGGCGTCGGTCAGTCACAATGAGCATGGTGATGAGAAGGTTCCCACACAGGGTCACCAAGTAAATAATCAGAAATACCAGGAAAAAAAGACCTTGCAGTTTAGGGAGATCCTCAAATCCTAGCAGGATAAATTCTGTGACAGTTGTTTGATTTCTCCATCCTGCTCTTCCCATAGGTTTCTTTCTGTGGGAGGATGAAATAAACCACCAGATCTCTTTGAGGAGGAGCAACAATTTACTCAACAAAGCTAAGACAATGGAAGCTCAATTTCATCAGTCTCCTTCAACTGCTGCAGAAAGTGCAGAGAGAGATTTGCCTCACAGTAGGATATGTCTCTGTCTAACAATGCTTTTGTTTCATTTTGTTTTTAAACACAGTCCTAGTGCCCATATCTGTCCCCTTAACCAGGGACAGTGGGCCTTTCTTGTGGGCTTTATGGTCAACCTTTCAGTGCCCTAATACCATGTGGGACCCAGTCCCTTAAAAAAAGAACCAGTTCACTAAAAAGAGAAAAGAGAAGCACTTTACCTTAATTACAAGTGTTTAATAAAAGCTGCTATGCTGTCAAAATCCCTGTACTGCAGTTTTTTGGAAAATTAGTGGTTGACATGCAGCTTGGTTTTCATGTAGGATGTTCTCTTTTAAATCACCCTTAATCTACTCAATCTGCTGCCTGCAGTTCCCATTGAAGCCAAGCAACCTAAGGCTGACACTGTATCTGGATGTGCTACAATATGCTCTAATGTTGGAAACGAACTACTTAAATAAATGAGCCCATTCCGATCTACAACAAGCAGAATGAAGAAACTCCCTTTACAATACTTCTACAGTGTAATTAGCAGAAGCACTGTAATGATCACTGCTAATTATAGAGATAGAAAAATATTACACCTGTTGTTAAATGGCGTTTCTGTTGCAAATTTATTAAAGAAAGAAAAGCAGCAAAAGCACAGCAAAAGAAAAAAAAATACAAGGAATAAGAGGTATGTGGGTGTGTCAACTTACATTAACAATACAAGAAGCATCAAGTCATCCATCTTAATTTACACATACAGATTGATGCATGCCATCCAAATGTCTCAACAGGAATCCAAACAAAGTTGGTGTTTAAACAAAGTACATTCAAATATAGTAAGGGTGTTCAGTTCTTCAGACCATTGCATAATAGAGGGTGAGTATTTATCCTTCTGGGTTCAGAATACAAGCCTGAGGTACTAAGGTTACTATAGGAATATAATTTAAAAATCCACAAACATCCACAAATACTGATGATTTCACCAATACAAAACTGATAAGGACAACAATCACAAAGGAATTATTATTATTAGTTTTTTCTCCAAGGAACATGAAGTGGCATACATCATTTCCCAACTCCACATTTAGTACCCACAAAAACCCTGTGAAATAGGTTACGCTGAGAGACGGGGATTGGCCCAAGGTCACCCAATGAGCTTTATGACTGCGTGGGGATTCAAATCTTGTTTTCCTAGGTCATAAGCCTCAATGAGGTATTTCCAGCATTACAACTCCAGGATCTATCTGAGTTAGACAATACCTTCTTGTAGGGGCATTATGGAGTCCAGTACAGACGACCCGTTTTAGGTTGCCAGAGTAGATGTGGAGCAAGGGTGGCATAGAGCATGCAATTGCACACAAGCACACAATTACCTGGAAAACAATCCCCACACAAAATTGGGAGTTGCCTGTACACCCAAAATATTTTTATTTTTATTTTTTTGCTGAATCAGTCTCAATTTTAGAACTGAAGAAACATTTTATATAGATTCTAAAGTGAATTCCAATTGTTTAGGATGTTCATTGTAAACAAATGCAAAATGGTGCATGTTGGGGCAATTTATTTTCTTAATTTCACATAAACACTTCCTGAAATTCTTTTAAGTGGACATGCCAGGGATAGAGCATGGATGCAGTGCTGGATTTATGTATAGGCTAAGTAGGCTGAAGCCTAGGGCCTCTAAATCTAGGGGGCCTCGCCAGCCTACCCACTCCCCAGCGCGCAGTCTTCCCTCTCCCAAAATTGCAAACCCAAGACTTCATGCGAGGCCAGGTCAGCTCGGGCCTCTAAATCTAGGGGGCCTCACCAGCCTGCCCTCTCCCCAGTGCCACAGTCTTCCCTCTCCCAAAATTGCAAACCCAAGACTTCATGCAAGGGCAGGGCAACTCAAGCCCAGCAACTATGAGACTCAGGGCTAGCCAGTGGGGCTCAATTTGAAGCAGTGGGGCACAGCGCAACTTGCTGGAATTAACAAATAAGAACGTTTTCAGAATTTAAATTCTAGATTAAAATTGATTACTTCATTGAGAAGGGGATTGTAAGAAAAACACTGGGGCATACTTTGAATAGTAGTGTGCCTGGTATCTGGTGGGCAATCTCATCCTTTATTTCCACACTGTGGGTGCAGAACAAATCACCTGTCAGGAGAGTTATGACATTCAGGTGAGGGTCAGATGCCTTGTCAATCCCAGCAGGAATATAAAAGGATGACTGCCCTGGCCAGGCCTTCGCCTGTGTTTTTTTTAAGAATAGCATTACAACTTCATTTTCTGAAAAAATAATGCTTATTCCACAAAAGGTTTACAACGTTCAATTCTTGCAAACGTTTTTCAGTGTTAATTTTATGCACCTTTTAAAAATCACCATGGTATTTACCAGTAATATCGTATGTTGTTTAGAGGAGAAATTCTGAATTTTTTAATGTTCAAGTTATGATTCCTTTCTTAAATTACTCCCATTGTGTAAAGAATAGTTTTAGGACACATTATTAAAGCTAAGCATTCCTAAGCATTACTAGAATTCCTGCATACATAGTGGTCCCATGAGCGCTACACGTGGGGAAGGTTACTTCCACTGTCCCTATTTTGTGGGCACATTTCAATCACATAACAGCAATTTAAAATTGTACAATTAAAGCAAAGTTGGTGTTCCTTTATCTTCCTTCCTTCCTTCCTTCCTTCCTTTATTTATTTGACTTGTTAATTTCTTGTTACCCAAAGGTCTCCAAGTACACATACAAGCATTTTAAATACACACACTGTATCAAATTTGAGGTGGATTTTTAAGTAGAATAAAATGGTGGGTTACACATTCAGTTTACCGCTATTCAAAATGATGCACATTCATTTGACAACTATTTTCATTTATTCTGATCGTTAAAAGACTGGATCTGTCATGAAGCTGGTGAACTTCCTAAAACCTTTCCACATGGCTTCCTTCACTTCCTTATTTCTCAGGCTGTATATGAGGGGATTGACCATGGGGGTCAGGACTGTATAGAAAAGAGAGATTTTCTTCACATGTCTGAGATCCCTGGACCGTGGGAGCATATAGACCAGCATCAGCGTTCCATAAAAGAGAGCCACCACAGTGAGGTGGGATGAGCAAGTGGAGAAGGCCTTTTGCCTCCCAGTAGCGGAAGGGATTCGTAGGATTGTGACGATGATGAAAATGTAAGATGTTAATGTGAGTAGAAATGGAGGCAGTGTGAAGGCACAGGCAAAGATGAATGCGGTCATTTCTACAACATATGTGTCGCTGCATGAAATTTCTTTGATGACTGGGGACAAATCACAGAAGTAATGATCAATTTCATTAGGGCCACAGAAGGACAATGAAGACACTGAAAGGGTTGTACTTGTGCTCACCAAAACTCCACTTGCCCAAGACACGGCTGCCAGCTGTAGACATAACCTACCATTCATGAGACTGGCATAGTGCAATGGTTTACATACAGCTAGGTACCTATCGTAAGACATCACAGACAGGAAGTAGCATTCAGCACCTCCGAGGCAAGCAAATATATAAAACTGCACGAAGCAGGCTTTTATGGATATACTTTTTTCCCCAGTCAAGAGACTTGATAATATTCTAGGCAGGATTGTTGAGCTGTAGCAACATTCCAAGAAAGAGAGGTTCCCTAGAAAGAAATACATGGGGGTGTGGAGATGCCGATCAGTCACAACCAACAAAACAATGAGGAGGTTCCCAGCCATGGTCACTAAGTAGATCACTAGGAAGAGTAAGAAGAGAAGAAACTCCAATTTATTAAGGTCTCCAAATCCTAAGAGTATGAACTCAGCAACAGTTGTTTGATTTTGCTTCTCTCTCTTTGCCAATGGCATCATCTGGAGAAAATTGAACACAAAATATTTAACATTATTTCATTATACCAGACTCATTCTCATATCCTTAAACTCTGAAGCTATTATCTCTCCAAAGGTTGAACATCAAGACCTTTTCTTTACTCAGTAGTAACATGTTAATGACAATTCACTGTGAGCTTTTAGTATTTTGCAAACTAAAGTTTTGATTGATTGAATGTCTTCTGCTATCTGCTGCCTGTGACATGTCCTGTGAAACCTCACTACAGATGGGAGAAAATTCAACTTTGCTGATATTAGCAGGGATCTTACAGTGGGACATATGAATATAGAAGCGAACCAGGCTCTTTGTTTTCATTACATCAGTCTTTATCATCAAATAGATTATCTTTTCAAGAGCACAGGGAACTGCTGCCTGGGGATGCTTGACAAATACAACTTTTGTGAATTCTGATTAAAAAAAACTAAGCAGATCCACACAGCCCAGACTAATTTATTTGCTGGGGTTTAGTAATCCACTTGGTTTCATACTTCCTGAATGTTCAACTCATTTGAAAAGTGTGTCAACATCTATTTTAAATATGTATTTATAGAGAAAATGCATTTGAAAATACATATTAAATGCAATTTTCATGTGGCTATTAATATAGGAGAGCACATGTAAAACTGACAGAGACCAAATGTAGACTTATTTAACCAGCTATATCCCTGCTGCTGCTAGAGACACAGAAAGCAATGGATGTTGCATGTGCAATTCTGCCAACAAATTTCCCTTTGTAGGCTTCCAATCCAAGAAGCCCAAAATACACCATCAACTCAGTGTTGTGAATGGTCCATTCAGTTTGGGGAAATATTAGAAATCAAAGTGACTATGAAACAAAATGCTGCAGTGCTGTTTTCATATATAGTTGGATGGTTGGTTGGAATGCTGCACCCCTCCAAGTTATTTCATTTCCATCTCGCTCCCCCATGGTGTCCTATTTCTGGACTACTAACCATCCTTGGGGGTTTTGTTTTTTGGTCTGTTTAAGGTCTTCTCATTCAGGGTCTCCACTCCCTTCCTACAGTGTTGTTTTGTATTTCTGCAAATCTTCAGACTTTTACAAGCCTGCTGATCCCCCCCCTCCTGCATAAGTGAAACCAGGTTGACTAAATAAGGACCTGAACTCAGAAATCACTATATTGTGGTCAACAGCTACAACAGCTAGAATAATAATGTATAAATCTATGATACAGTCATTGTAAGGAAAACTGCAAAGTTCTGGTTTAGTTATCTAATTGGGATTAGTGTGGAGGTACAGAAAAACTGTTAGAAATAAATAGACAGAATATTTCCTCACTTTATCTCTAATTTGTTTATGGATATTTTTTAATTCCATGTTTTTAAGTGAACCAAGCTGATTGGCACTTTTTGGACTAATGAACAGTTAGAACTCAGTTATTTGTCAGTTTTCACAATTCTCTGAATTTTGTGATACACATCTTGGCTCAAAATGCATACAATCTAAAATTAAAATATGTACAAAATATGTCTTTTAGGATACAGTGTGTTCAGAAATGCATTTTTTATGGGAAATACTTTAAAATGTGAAAAATTTTATGCAGTTGACAACTGCACATTGATATGGAAACAGGATGGAATGGATGCATGACGGAACACATGCAAAACTAATGTGGAGAGGAAATAGTTTGATTCTTCCATCTATATGTATATAACATTGAAATTCAGAGTCATCTAATTAAATTGATTAACAGTACATTCGTGGCAGACAAAAAAAAAAAAAAGCTCCACTGCAGTAAACAAATTATTAATTCATGGAATATATGCTGATGGCCACTTACTTAGGTGGCTTTAAAAAGACATCAAGCAAATTCTTATAGAACAAGGAAGGGGAACCTCTTTCAGCCTGGTCACATTTTGTCCACATGTCACATACAAATGGCAAAAGTAGGAAGGACAGCAGATGTGTCTTTTTTCTTTATACAACTGGTTTTACTCTAAGCTATGTACAGCCTAGCGAGAGATGGTATGGCTTGAAGCAAGGCTAAGGGCTAGGTGGAAATCTCTAGAAGGCTGCATTTAGCCTCCAGGCTTGAGGTTCCCCTACTGAGATAGTAGTTAGTCAGGGAAAGTGTAAGAGAAGTATCCACATATGAAACTTTTTTTTTTTTTTTACCTTAATGTTGAATTTATATCATGACAGAAGGATTTATTCTGTAACTCAAGGCTGCATTGTATTCTTCTGTTCTCTATAGAAACACTCATGACTTGGTTGATCTTGCTCGAAATTAATCTTCATTGATTCAGTGTAACTTACTTCCAGGACTGCAGTCATTATCTCTCATATCACCACAGTATATGAGCCCAATAATACTGTATATAAATTGATTCTGATATAGTCCTTAACATTCCTTCCCCCTTCTGTCTTCCCACACTATTCTGCAGAGTTTTGCTTTGGTAGCTGTGATGTCTATGTAGTGTCACAATATGTTGAATGTCTCCATTGGGTGGTTATTTATGAACCACACAGAAAAAGAATATCCCTTGACTATTCTGTTAATAGGTATATCAGTCTACAGAGGATAATATTTTCAGAAGGAAATTTTGCATTATCTGACACAGAGATACATGTGTAATATATGTGATACTCTAAAACACTGTAGAAACAAATGGGGACTCAACAGCTGTAAACAAAAGAAAAGAAAAAGAAAAGAAAAACCATAAAGAGCTGTTTAGGAAAAAATGGAATATTTTATCCCCCCCCCCCCCCCCCGTTTCCATTATATAATTATTCTCAGCTGATGTGATCTCCTTCGGTAGTTTTCAGTGGTTTGAGACAGGGCCCTTTGGATGCTTGCTTAATTTAAATAATGCATCTAACCATGAAGAAAGGCTTCAGTTCATTGGTCTGCCCACCTATATTGAGTTAAGAGAACAGCTAATGTGGAATTTACAGTGAAACTGAGGATTCTGTCCTCATGGATCTGGTGTTACTTTTGGCATCAAAGCTAGCCTGGTGTCTTATTTATCAGTTTTGTTTGATACGTGAGCTAGAATCCTTTTTTTAAAGAGGGGAGCATGCACCTACTTAAGTAACCTCTGGCTCCAAGTGGATGCTGTGGCCCACCTCTTAGGTGGCGTGAAATGTGGGAACATATACAACTAATTGTATGCAGCCACACAGGATACCAAATGATTCTAAGAACAGTTCAAGGTGCCCGTTTTTGAACTACAAAATCACCTTTGACCTGCAGTGAAGAGACTATCTCACCCTGGAGCACTCTGTCTATATTAAACTATGAAGATAATGAAGAGAAATATTAACCCTTCGGCCACTTCCCCATAAATAAATCCATCAATAAAAGAGCAAATAAGGTTTTCATTTTAGTCATAAATTTTAATAGATGATTGCAGTTGGGGGAAGACAAGCAGGAAATAAATGTGTCTGCATGTTGCAGAAATCAATTGCAGGGATATCAAATATGAAAAAGTGGAAACATCTATCCAACAGATACAATTTATTCACACCATAATTGATTCTCCAGTTCCATTACAACTTAAAACATGGTGTTCTAAAAAGTTGAATAGGCTGTGAACTTCCTAATAACTCTTTGTAATGCCTCCTTCACCTCTTTGTTTCTCAAGCTGTATATCAAGGGATTGACCATGGGAGTTAGGACAGTATAGAAGAGAGAAAATATTTTCTTCGTGTATCTGAGTTTCCTTGATCCTGGGAGCATATAAACTAGCATCAGCGTTCCATAAAAGAGAGCCACCACCGTGAGGTGAGATGAGCAGGTGGAGAAGGCCTTTTGTCTTCCAGTGGTAGATGGGATTTTGAGGATTGTAGCAATGATGTAAGCATAGGAGGCCATTGTGAGAACAAAGGGTGGCAGGGTGAAAATGCAAACAAATATGAAGGCAGACAATTCTACTAAGTATGTGTCAGTGCAAGAAATCTGTTTTATGTCTGGTATGACATCACAGAAGTAATGATCAATGATGTTGGGGCCACAGAAGGATAACTGTGATACCCTTACAGTTATGCCTGTGCCAACCACGAGTCCACTTACCCAAGATCCAGCTGCCAACTGCAGGCACAGCCTACTGTTCATGAGAGTGGCATAATGTAATGGTCTGCACACTGCTAAGTACCTGTCATAAGACATCACAGACAAGAGGTAGCATTCAGAACCTCCCAAGCAAGAAAATATAAAAAATTGTGTGAAGCAGGCTTTTATAGATATAGTTCTTTCACCGGTCAGAAGTACAGTCAACATCTTGGGCAGAATTGTTGAGCTGTAGCAGGATTCAAGAAAGGAGAGGTTCCCTAGGAAGAAGTACATGGGAGTGTGGAGATGTTGGGCAGCCATAACCAAAAAAACAATGAGGAGATTCCCAGCCATGGTGGCCAAGTAGATCATTAAGAAGAGCATGAAGAGAACAACCTGCAGGTTGAGGAGATCTCCAAATCCCAAGAGTATGAATTCAGAAACAGTTGTTTGATTTTGTCCCTCTCTGCTTGCCACGGGCTGCATCTGGAGAAAAGAGAATGCACCACTTACAACTGCAAGTTGGTGTGTTGTCTTGCAAATCAACATTTTAAACCAGAGGAAACTCTCCACAACACTGTTCACTCATCCTTTTAGTGGAAGTGGTTTGCACTTCCTCGCCTCATTTTGGGCAAAGGAAGATGGGAACACATGGAGCTAGCCTCCTGACACTCTGGAAACTTGACCAATAGGGAAGGCCAGGATGAATGCCTTTAAAATGCCTGACACCACATAGCTTATTTCAGGCCACCACAGCATCCCTCCCAGCTAGCCTTTCATATGCAGCCACCTTTCTTAGGGTTGAGTAGAAAATGTCTGGCTGTTCTCCGGCTGGCTTTGAGTTAATCTCTACTTTTCTGCATAATGAGTATGACAAATTTGTGTTTTGACATTGATTGTGTTAATTTCTTGTTTGCAACATAGAGATAGTGTGAGGGATGCATACATTGCATAAATTTAAAGTACACATAGACCCATGGAAACATCTGGAGAGACTTATTGGACTAGATACTTTAATATACATCATGAATTTGTTCTTATTATTTCTGACTTTAAGTTGCTGTTGTACCATTTCCTAAGAAATGACAGGCCAACTGCTATAGTTGCTTACTGCATTTTAAATTATGTTTATTGCATGTGGTGAAAAAAATATGATATTTTTGAAGCACAAACACTCAAAGAAATCCTCAGAACACAGCTACAATTCCCAGCACCCTTGACAAGCAGTTTCCAGTTTTTGTGTTTTGAGGGGGTGATGGGCTCTAAATGAATGCAGTCTTAGACTTTAACCGAGGAGCCAAGATAAAGTCTATAGGTAACAAAAGTGGTTGAAAACAATGATAATTAATTATGCATTCTATTGGTTTTTAATGGAAAGTAGAAAGAAAATTAAGGCCATAATCCACACCCACTTACCTGAGACTAAGGCCCATATACTTTAGAGTTAACATGGTTAGAATTGCAGCTTTATTGCATGCAGGTGGCATCTAGCCACAAAAACTTACACAAAATCAACAAACACTTTAGAAAAAAGCAAAGCTATGAGGCGCCTTTCAGAACACTGGGAATTACACATCAATGTCTTTCTAAACAATGCACATTGCAAAGTAATTTTTTAATCTATTTACATATAATGTGTTCATGTAATCTCCCCCCTACAAAAAGCATTCATAGCAAAAAGAAAATCCACTTAATATCAACTTTTCAGTTGAGTCCTCTAACTTATTTAGTTATAAGATCTTACAGGTGTACGGCATGATGACCATCCTAGAAAACAGCCATTGCATTCTGGGATTGCACAAAATTTTTGAATCACTTACTATATGTCCTCTCTGTATCCCTCTATTAGAAACCTTCTTACCCTGCTGCTTCTTTCAAATAGTCCTGCCTTGTTTCTTGCACATTCATCAGTCCATAATGAGATGATCTCTATAGAATTATTATTTATAATCTACCCAGCAAGGTAGAAAAAGTCCCTTGGCAGTTCTGATAACAAGTGATATTAATGCATGGATAAAGCAAAGGAACAAAAGGAATCAAGAGTTTCAGAGAAGAGTAAACCCATGTTACCTCGACAACAGAAACCTCCATGATTCTCGTTAGTGGCACCCAGGGGTGGAGGAAGGGGGGTGCAGTGGAGGTGGGCCGCCCTGGGTGTCACCACTGAGAGGGGTGACAAAATGCCGGGCGGCACTCACTGCGAGGCCTGCAGCACGCCTGAGCCACGTGTCTCTCCTGGGAGTGACTCGGTGGCTTGGGTGCCAGCAGGCTCTGTGCATACAGTCTACCCAGTGCCTCCCTCCCTAGCTGTAGGGTGGCTGAGTGGGAGGAGGCAGGCAGACTCCTCGGAGGCCCCGTGGAGCATCCTGCCCCAGCTCACCTGCCCTGTGGGTGGCTGGCTCTGCCCCTGGGCACACACGCTGCCCCAGGCACCCGATCTGCTTGCTCCACTGCTGGTGGCACCCTTCCCCTTCAGATGTCAAGGAAATAACTACATAACTTGTAGAAGTCATACAAGGGCAGCCCTGTATTGGGAAGTTTTTAATGTCTGATGTTTTACACTATGTATTATATATACTGTAAGCCACCCAGAGTGGCTGGGGAAACCCAGCCAGAAGGGTGGAGTATAAATAATGATGATGATTATGATGATGTCACAAAGACAAGTTTGAAAGGGATGGTTATAATTCAGTTCTTGTTTGTGTATTTCAATTAATTCTGCCCATTTATTAATTATACTCATATATCTTTACTCTTTTCAATGAAATCCACTTAAATACCCAAGGTTAATGCTGACAATTTGATATACTGTATATTGGATTAAAAGTACATTTCATTTTCCTTCTGAGCGTGGACAAAAATATCTTATAGCACAGTAGACAATACTATTAAAATACTTGTTCTGCAGCTTTAAAATGCCCTGTCAAAAGAAAGGAACTTGGTGACATATTTCTGCCACACATGTTAAAATTGACATATGGGGCGGGGTGGGGATTTTTGCACCCACTGCATTCAATGTAGCTTCTGAACAAAAGCCCAACAAGTATAATGTGTTTGTGCATTGGTCCATTTGCACAGCTGGGCACTTGTCACACTTATGGAGCCTAAATCTAATGAATATAGGTTGTTCCAGAAATTATGCTGAACGCATGTGTCAGGGGTTCAGGAGCAGAGGCACAGGATAGGGAGGAAATGGAGAGCGAGGGGGAGGAGTCCGAAGGAAATGTCAGCGATGACAGCGGTCCGAGGTCTCTGAGTCTTTCCAGTGAATCGGAGGATTCACAAAAAGGGGCTCCCATGGTCAGGGCAAGGGGAGTGCCCAGGGGGGCACTTCAGGAAGAAGGGGCTAGAGGGGACTCAGAGAGCAGCAGTTGGAAATCCGGACCAGCGTCCACACCAGAGTGTAGTAGGGGGGAGGAGTCCCAGGCATCGGGATCAGGCGGCGCGCTACCAGCGGGAGAACATGAGGCAGGATTGACCACGCCTCCGTCGGGGAGCGAGGAAACGGTCAAGAGGAAGGTTAAAAGCTGCGCGCGCGCGCCAAGTTCAAATGTACAGGAGAGCAGCACAGTTGGCAGCCCGGATAGGGAGCCGGGTCCTAAAGCCCGTCGAAGAGAGAGGGAGGAGTCAGGGGGGTCTACGTCTGCATCGGAAGAGTCCAGGAAAGAAGGGACCCAGGGGGGTAGCAGGACCCAGAGGAGAAAGGAGAGAAGGAAGAGGTGGAGTAAAGTTAGAGTCTTAAACTGGTGTATAGGGGGCGGAGATTCAGATGGAGCTTCGCCGGTCTAAACCCTAGACGTAGAGCTGGGGCGCTGCGGCTTGAAAATGGAAACTGTACTTCAATAAAGACTTTTGTACATTACTACCGGCTAGCGTTGGTCCTCTGTGAGCTGGGACCAGGAGCCAGCTCTGACAGCATGTGATGGAATAAATGATAATGGGTGATTAACCATTACATGTAGTCATCATAACATTTGGAAAGGGCCATTAGACGATAGCAAAATAACCATCGTTTCACAAGACTAATTGTTTTTAGTCTGGAGCTTGGAACTGAGTGTTGTTGAATCTTTGCTGTTGAATCTCACGATAAAGAAAGGCTTCAGTTCATTGGCCTGCCCACCTATATAGAGTTAAGAGAAAAGCTAATGTGGTATTAAAAGTGAGAAACTAATGAAAGTTGATACTGCTTCTTAGAGTTGCTAGAAAATACAGAATACATACAGAAAACACCAGGACTTAGACAGACACTTTTTATTACAGAACACACACACACACAAACCTTTCCTCTTCAAAACCTCAAAGTTGGAAACATGACTATCTCAGGTATATTAATTGTCATGTGTCTACTTTGTTCATAAGAAGAGCCTGTGAGATCATGCCAGCGGTCCATCTAGCACATCTAATCAGATGCCTGTGGGAAACCCACAAGCAGACCCAAGTACAACAGCTCTCACCCCTCCTGCAGTTTCCAGCAGCTGGTGTTCAGAAGCATAATGTCTCCTGCCATGGAGATAGAGCATAGACATTGAAAGCCTTGTCCTCCATGAATTTGTTCAGTCCTCTTCTATAGCCATCCAAGCTGATAACCATCGCTGCCTCCTGCAGGAATGAGTTCCATAGTTTAACTAGGGGTTGACTAAAGAAGCACTGTATTTTATCTATCCTAAGTCTTCCAACATTCAACTTTATTGGATGGCAATGAGTTCTAGTGTTACGAGTGGGGGATAAAAAACAAATTATCTATCCACTTTCTCCATGTTATGCATAATTTTATAAATGTCGATCATGTCACCTCTTACCTTTTATCAAAACTAAACACTCCCAAATGCTTCAACAATTCTTAATAGGGGAGTTGATCCAGCCCCTTGATCATTTTGCTTGCCCATTTTTCTGAACCGTTTCCAACTCTACAATACCTTTTGCAAGGCGAGGCCACCAGAACTATGCATCATATTCCAAATGCAGTCACACTTTTGATTTGTGTAAAGGCATTATGATTCTGGCAGTTTTATTTTAAATCCTTTCTCCTAAGAATCCCTAGCCATTATATATCCATTTCCTAAGCAAAAATCCATTCGATAAAGGAATACATTATGTGTAAAACAATTGGGAAAGAGCAAGAAATAATTCTCATTATTGTCTCATAATTTAATTTAGTGAGCATATGCGTGAAGTGTGCATGTGTGTGTGTCAGTGTCACACTGTAATGTAGAATAGAACCTTCCTGAAGCCCATTTTCAGGGACTTCTTCACTTCCACGTTTCTCAGGCTGTATATGAGGGGATTGATCATGGGGGTGAAGACTGTGTAGAAGAGAGAGAAGACTTTCTTCATATGTATTAAATCCTTTGACCGAGGGAGCATATAGACAAGCATCAGACTTCCATAATACAAGGCAACCACTGTGAGGTGAGAGGAACAGGTGGAGAAGGCCTTTGTCCTTCCAGTGGTGGATGGGATTCTGAGGATTGTGGCTATGATGGAAATATAGGAGGTTAGGGTGAGGAGGAAGGGAGGTAGGGTGAAAATACAGGTAAATATGAAACCTGATAGCTCAAATAAATGAGTGTCACTACAAGAAATATGCCGTATGCTAGAGCTAACATCACAAAAATAATCATCAATTTCCTTGGGACCACAAAAGGATAACCATGAGAGTGATAAGGTTAAGCTTGTGCTAACCAAAACTCCACTCGCCCAAGACACAACGGATAACTGGAGGCTCACTCTGCCATTCATTAGAGTAGCATAGTGGAGTGGCTTACAAATTGCCAAGTACCTGTCATAAGACATCATAGCAAGAAGGTAGCATTCAGCACCACCCAGGCAAGAGAAGACAAAAAACTGCAAGAAGCAGGCTTGGACAGATATACTTTCCCCCCCAGTCAGCATGCATGACAACATTTTAGGCAGGATGGTTGAGCTGCTGCAAGATTCCAAGAAGGAGAGGTTCCCTAGGAAGAAGTACATGGGGGTGTGAAGATGTCGATCAGTCACAACCAGCGCAACAATGAGGAGGTTCCCAGCCATGGTCACCACATAACACAATAAGAAGAGCAGGAAGAGAAGAATTTGTAGTTTAAGTTGATCTCCAAATCCCAAGAGTATGAATTCAGAAATAGTTGTTTGATTTTCCCATACTTTCTTTGCCATGTGTGCTGCATCTGGAGAAAATAGCACAGAGAGTAAACTTCACTGTTTTAAAGTGAACTTAAAAGAGTTTCACATTTAAGTAACTTGCCTATATAATGAATAGGTTTTTTATTTGACCATTTCTATAGTCAGACATTATTACTACTACTACTACTACTACTATTACTATTATGTCTTATTCACACATCTCATTCACACTTCACACAGCTAATGTTGCTTAGAAGAGAAAAATACACAAAACACACTGCAGTCCCATTGGTAAAGAAAAAAAGGTTCCTTACTTACAATAACTGCATATTCACAAGGGTGGTTTTGGATTCACAAGGATGGCTGCATATTTTGCTTAGATCTATCTGTAATGGGATCTATTGAGGCCGGGAGGCTGGTGCCGCAGCAATTTAGGCTGCTAAACACGCCCCCTCGCAGGCACCTGGTTGGGTGCCTGCCCGTGGGCGTGGGCGCCAGCCAGGTGAGTGGGAGGCAGGGGGCTAACGCCCCCTGCTTGAGGCGGAGTCCGGCTCCCGACCACAACCACTCCCCTCTCTTGCAGGAGGAGAGTCTTAATGGGATCTATTTTGCTTTATCTTATCAAAGTAAAGTTTTCCACTTTTTAAAAAAGTGCTATTTTATATCAATCTGCAAAAAGGCTTTGAAATACGTGTTCCTGCTTCATCTCCCTCCCCCCTCCAGCATTTAGAGTTTCCTCTAACAGAAATTTTCCTACCTCTCTCTGACCCATCAAAAGAGTTCTGTTTTTGTTTTACGGATGCCAAGGCCTACATTAATCCACAATAAGGTGACTATATAGAATTGTTTATACTGCATTCTGCATCATGAAGTTGAAAGTGTCCCCAGACATTTATGATAATGAGCCTTTTACTTGTGGGTAGAAGAAATGCACTTAAAGAAGCAAGTTTTTCCAAGGGGAGTAGAGCCCTTTTCCCTCAACCACTTCCTTTGGGATATGAGTACATAGGGGAGACACAAGGACAATTATTATTGTTGTTGTTGAAAAAGATTGTTCCACTTAATTTCAGGTTCCATATCTGATTTCTCTTTATCATGCATATAACTTGTTCTCACGGGAGGCAGGGATAAGACCACCAGCTTGGATGGCTGAAAAGAGGATTAGACAAATTCAAGGAGGAAAAGGCTATTGAGGCTACCAGACATGATGGCTATGCCTCACCACCACAGCTGGAGACAGGAATGCTTCTGAATATCAGTTGCTGGAACCTGCAGGAGGGGAGAGTGTTCTTGTGACTGTGTCCTCATTGCATGTTTCAGTAGCAAACAGAGCTGTGCACAGCCCCCCAGTCTAACACTGGACCACAGAATGTGTTGACCCAGCAAGAGCCAAACCAGGGACCACCAGCCCAACCCCAGATATGTCCCTGGAGACAACTATGGTGTGGCTAATGCTTAGTGAGGGTTTTAAAGCCCTAATTACACATACAGTCTAGAGATGCAACATATCCTTCATCTATCCCAGCGGAGAGCAGGGCCTGGCTGCAGGGAAGGCTTTTGCAAAGCAGCACCCACAGCATGAAACACCCCCTGCTCTTGCTCAGGAGAGGAAGTAGTGTTTCTTGTCCCTCCTTCAGTCTTTTCAAGTGTGGCTTTCCAATAGCCTTCCCCTGATTTACCTTGAGAAACAAAACCCTGAAGTCCACAGAACTGAATCCTCCACTCAACAGCTGTGGAGAAAACTGCTGCAGGCTTCCTCCCAGACACCCTGACAACCCAGGACAGTCTTGATCTGATTCAACCCTAGTCCAGATTCACACCCCCCCCCCCAAAAAAAAATTGCCCAATTTGGTCAGGATGCAGACTTCAGCCAAATGTAGTGCACAGCTGTAGTAATAAGGATTAGGGTTCTTTTTAGGCCTAAAGTGGTTCTTTCCTATTGTTATAGGATAGTAAATACAGGAAGAAGGGAGAGGGTGACATGATGCATAATTCAGAAAGTGTTCCATTGCTGGTGAATTTCCACAGAGTCTCTCCATGCTCTTGGGTGTTTGTTTTTTGCAGGTGTATTGGCAACATGACATTGATTCAATATTAGTGTGGTATTCGTGGATTTACAATGGGCTGTACACATGTCATTTTTCTTTATTAGTCATTCTTCCCCAATGCTAGTGTATTATTGATGTTCTGGAGGGGCACTTTTGCACTATAATGCAACCAAAGGGGTCAAAAATAAATAATCCCCGCCCTGGAACACACATGCTATGAAAAGTTACAGGATTTCTTCAGAAGGCTATGGGACATAAATGGATTCGAAACAAGGCATTTATATCTAGCCCAAACCAGTGTTGAATATAACTGAAGATTTGAGTATTACATATAACTGCCCCAATGTAATCATGAGCAGAAAACAACATGAATGCACAAATAAAAGGATGTCTAAATGCAGAGTAGTCAGTGAAGAGAGATATATCTCTGAAGTTAGTGTTGTGTACAGAGATGGACAAATACCAAATTACGAAATGGATGTATTGAAATAGAGAAAGAAAGAAGATAGGTTAACGACACCACTTCGGGTTTCAATGGTGAGGTCAGGTTTCACATCAAAGTTCACAGGCTTGCACTTTGATATATTCAATATTAAACTGCAAATAAGTGCATTTCTCTGAAATCATCAGTCAGACAGGGTTAGGGATGTAATTTGTATTATTCTCCAGGTTTGTTAACTTTTTTTCTAGGGAGTCCTAGAAAGAAAGGGAGTCCATCTCACTTTACATCCATTTCTATTTCATAAACAAATAGCCCTTGTGCTGTGGCATGCTTCACTTTTGGATGATTTTATAATTGCTTCTGCAGTGTTTTGTTTGTGCAGAATGTCTGCCTGATAAACACTTTCTCTCCCCCCCCCCCCAACCTACAGGGTGAGCGTGTGTAAGAGAGAGGGCGGGAGATGGAGGGAAAGAAACTAAGGTGTCTTCTGCTGTCATAATCGCCATGCTGGTTATGCCACCGACTATTGCTTCATGTATCTACTTCTTGGGAGGGTATGCAGAGAAAAATAAGCCCAGATGGAACCAGGACTCAAGGTTCTGGGGTCTGGGGTCAGGATAATCACAGCACAATTCATTCAGAGATTAAACTCAACTGCATTTTTAAAAAACAAAACAGGACAATCAATTGATTCTTAATGGGGTAACTTTTGTTGCAATCCTAAGGCAAGGCTGTTAAGAAGAACACACACACACTGCATATATTTTTTTTCAAATTATTTGGAAAATAAGAGCAGGATATAAAAAAAACCATGTTGTTGCATTAAGGCATTCACTTTGTGGTACATATGTTACTACAGAAATGACACGAATGGCAAACTAGGAAATCTAATCCTTACTGCATTATGTGCACTTACTGTCACTGCTGCAAACATCACATGTCCCAGATTTTGTTTGTATAGGAGAGTGAAAGAGTGTCAAAGGTCAGATACCAGATACAGATGTACAGAACTGTATTAAAGTGGTACTTTATAGGCATATCATTGTATACAGGTCAGACATCTTAGGCACGTTAGTAGAATGACATCAGGATTCCTAAGAAGTATACAAGAGTCAGGGACAGACCTTGGTCTTTCAAATTTCAGTGGCACTCTGTGCAAGGCCAAAATCTGGCACCCCACCTCTTACCTTCCATTCTGCTCAATTGACTACGTCATAGTTGCAATGCCTGTCTCACTGTCCTAAATCTTCCTCTGTGAGAGTCCGTGTTCTTCTTCCATAAAATGGCAAACTTCTAAGCAAAAATATGCTCTGAAAGGGGCTCAAAACCCCAGAGACATATAGGAAGGAACAATAAATATTTCAGTATATTTATGAGTACTGTAAATTGTCAGGCCATTTAATCTACTGTGCAGATTTATATTAATATCATGGTGTGATGTAGATTATAAACCCTCTGAAACCCTTTTTCATTGCCTCTTTCACTTCTGTGTTTCTCAGGCTATATATGAGGGGATTGATCATGGGGGTCAAGACAGTATAGAAGAGAGAGAAGACTTTCTTCATGTGTTTTAAGTCTTTTGACCGAGGGAGCATATAGACAAGCATCAGAGTTCCATAATACAAGGCAACCACTGTGAGGTGAGAGGAACAGGTGGAGAAGGCCTTTTGTCTCCCAGTTGTGGATGGGATTCTGAGGATGGTGGCTATGATGAAACCATAGGATGATATGGTGAGGAGAAAAGGAGGTAATGTGAACACACAAGTAAATACAAAGGCTGATAGTTCAAAGAAAGTTGTGTCACTACAAGAAATATACCTTACATTAGAGCTAACATCACAAAAATAATCATCAATCTCATTGGGGCCACAGAAAGATAGCCATGACGCTGATGAAGTTAAAATTGTGCCAACAAAAAATCCACTAGCCCAAGACACAACGGATAATTGGAAGCTCACTTTGCCATTCATAAGAACAACATAATCGAGTGGTTTACAAATGGCTAAGTACCTGTCATAAGACATCATGGCTAGGAGGTAGCATTCAGTTCCAGCCAGAGAAGAAAAGATGAAAAATTGCAAAAAACAGACTTTTATAGATATACTTCCCCCCCCAGCCAGGATGCTTGACAACATTTTAGGCAGGATTGTTGAACTATAGCAACATTCCAAGAAGGAAAGGTTTCCCAGGAAGAAGTACATGGGAGTGTGAAGATGTCGATCTGTCACAACCAACACAACAATGAGAAGGTTCCCAGCCATGGTCACCACGTAGATCACCAAGAACGGCAGGAAAAGAAGAACTTGTAGTTTAGGTAGATCCCCAAATCCCAAGAGTATGAATTCAAAAACTCTTGTTTGATTTTGCCATACTTTCTTTGCCATGTATGCTGAATCTGGGGAGATGGAAGGACAAAAGAATACAGTTCATGTCTTCATTGTTTCAAAGAAAAAAGGAAAGAAAGAGACTCACATTCACCCAAACTACCTGCACGATAAGTAGAATTCTTATATGAAGAATTCCTAATTTAACCATTTTAATGGTTTCTGTGAATGTTTCTTGCAAAATGTTAAAGAAGTATACTTAAGAAAGTTGGCTTCAGATTTTCAACAAGATGTTTCACTTAGTGATGGAGAACTGTTGTTTGACTATAATTTTCATTATCCCTAATCCTTGGCCATGATGGCTGGAGCAGAAAGGAGATGCTGTTCTACAACATTCTGGCACCAACAGGATTGTAAACCCAATGGGAGAAATGAGAAATAAGAAAGAAGCATGCTTGAAGAAATCCAGAGGGTTACTTGAGTACAAATAGGTATTAAAAAAAAAAAACTCTTGAAGAATTTTCTTCCAAAAACACAAAACAGCTTGCTAGGTACGGAACACAATCTATAGCTATGAAATGTACAGCAGCAGTTTGAAAAGAAAAATGGAACATGGATAGGGGTGGATAGTGGAATTCCCTGCTTAGAGAGAATGTTTAGATGGAATTGTGAACAGGGGCATTTGCTTTAGGAGGAAGCATGAACCACAACATTTTTTTTGCAAGTCATATAAGATAATATTTCTTTTTCTTTTTTTAAAAAAATAATTTTTATTAAATTTCCATTTAACAAACCAGTCATATCACATTAATTCCAAATTATACCAATACACAATAAATTCCAAATATTTAGCCAAATTTTAAATTTTTGTTGGGGGTACCCATGCTTCGAGTTCAGAAAGGGTCCAATCATCTCATATTTCTGCTGCTTTGATGTTCACAAGTCCCATCTTCCCATCTCTTTGTTGTTATCCTTTTTCTTCTTAATAACCTCCGAGTATTCATATAAGATAATATTTCTAAGTGGTAGATCACATGCTGAATAATATATGTGTTTAAAATTAGGGTGTCCCCTCCCCTGAATCCATCTATAATGGGATCTATCTTTATTTTTTGATCTTATCAAAAACATGTTGCTAGTTTTATCTAGAAATAACTATTTCATTTTCACATTTTGAAGCATGCTCCCATTTTTTTCTCCCCCCCCCCCAGCCTTTAGAGTTTCTTTTAACAAAGATTACCTCTCTTTTCCTCTTCGAAAGAATTCTGTTTCATGGATACCAAGGTCTGCATTAGTCCAAAATAAGGTGACTATTTATATATAATTGTTTATATCCTGCATCATGAAGTTGAAAGTGTCCCCAGACATTTATGATAATGATCCTTTTATATATGGGGAAAGGAAAGGCACTTAAGGAAGCAAGATTTTCCAGGGGGAGTACAGCACTTTCCCCTCAACTACAATAACTACCTTTGGACTAAAGCAAATAGAATGTCCCTATTTTCATGCGGAATATTGGAGCAGTCTTATTACTACCTGATGCTGCTTCCCACTCCCAGGATGTCTCTCCCCTCTCAACTCCTGTTGACAGAAGAGAGTGATATATTAGCATGAGGGTGGTAAAGAGAATTGCCCCTGCTCCTTGTGGGTCATCACCCCCATGCAAGATCTTCCTCCATTTCTCTCCCATCTATATATTTAATTAGAGTTTTAAACCCTTAATTAAACATGAGCCCCACTCCCAAACTTATTCAGGAATGGATACTGAGGGGGAGGGGTGATGGTCCTCAGGTTGACCCACGGTGGGTACGGTTGCCATATTTCAAGAAGTGAAAATCCAGACACAATTGTAATTGTTGAGCTTTTTCTATATATCTATCTCTATCATCTCTCTCTCTCTCTCTCTCTCTCTCTCTCTCTCTCATTCTCAAAGTGACTGAGCCACTATTTTTGGAAAATCCAATCAATTCCACCACTGAAATCACAGTAATTTCAGTAATGGCACCCTAACAGTGGGACAACCTGATGCCTCCTAGACTGGAGCTAAGGGTGCTGCGCACAGTCCTAGTCTTTACATAATAATGTCATCATTGTTTCCTTTCATAGTGGCTCTTAAAGCAGATATGCTTCATCCCTTCAAGGACTCTGTGGGGTTGGGATGAAGCCTCCATCTGCCTGAATCTTAACTATGTCCATACCATCAACTGTCCCAGAAAAACCAGAACATACCAATTTTTTTTTTTTTGTGCAAAAGTGCAGTGACCATTTTGCCCACAGAGATCTCACCCCACAAAAATATTTTTTTGGGGGTTGCGGTTTCACGTGGGTCACTTCACTTGCCCAGGAGCACTGCCCAGAAGACACACAGCCCAGTTTCTGGCCTGGACATGTTGGAGGATATGCATGTCTACTAATGAGGTTTACTCCTAGGTAAGCCTTTCAGCATACTGTGCCACTCTTCAGTACAGTGCATAACTATTGTGTGGGCCTCCTCCCATTGTGTGACATCACATACAGGCTGCCTGGCCCCCACCCAATGTTGGGCGGAACCCAGAGCGCCTGCTTCTATTCACCATATGGGAACAGTGATCTTTTCCTCACTGTCCATGAGCAATTGGGAAATGTGGGCGTAACTCCTGGGAATTGGTGGGCTGCATGTGGCTGGTGGGTCATGAATTCCCTTCCCCTGCCCTAAAGGATTATAAAAGATTTCTCACTTCCTTTAAATTTTGAGATGAATTTGTCAGTCTAGCAGAATTTGAAATAGATGTTAGTTCTGTGAACTACAAATAGGACAAAGGTTTCAACTGCCCTCATACAAACACAATCACTTGTTGCTCCCAACCCTTCCCAATGAGACTTGGAGAGATGGAGTCAGTGAGTAATATGCATATACAAAGACTTCTAAGTCCTATATGGCATACAGGACTCAGGGCTCATCCACATCTCCATTTGCCCCACCACTGAACTGGAACAAATGGCAAATGTGGATTGCTGTTTGTTCCGATTTAGCGCTAAGGAGTAGGTTTTCAGGGAGAAAGTGGCAGGGCAAAGGCAAAACTAATTGGACCAATGTCTAGAAAGCATAGGACAATTGGGAAAGGATAGGAAAGAAAGGATAGGAAAGAAAGGATAGGAAAGAAAGGATAGGAAAGAAAGGCTGCTTTTTGAAGTCTGGTTCAGCTTGCAGGAATACATAACTGAATCTTCCTAGTAAATACCAAGATTAGTGCTCTGATCTTTTCTGCAACTCTTACAATCAGAATGTTAACTCCTCTTTCAAGTAATGTATGAGATAGGAGATGTACCAGGCTTACAAATAGTTCATAAGTTACTTATTAAACTTATGTCAGCTACACTAATGCCACGATCCATAGAAATGAACCATGTAAGAAGTCCAGACTAGCAGCCATCATTACAAACCACCCCACTCCCCACAATACACATGCACCTTTGCATGTCATGAATATTAAAGAAAAAAATGTTCCATCAGCAGCTCAGAAAATGCTGTTTAGCACTCTCTTATTCCACCAGGGAGGTGAGACTTAACCCATCCATCAAGTATCCTCAAGTAGCTTTTCCTCATGTGTAGAGGAAAAGACAGAAGGGTAAAGGATCCATCTTACACCTGTTGCCACTAGTTCCCTAAATAACACAACTGCGAACAAAAAATGAAAAACCAAACAGTATTCATCTTTCTTGGATTTGGAGACCTCTGGGAATGGCACATCCACCTCTCCCTACATTTTCAACATGACCGGGAAACTTTCTGGGAATGAGAACTCACTATTCAATGTACGTTTGCAGCCATCAGCCTATGCTGCTTGAAGATATGGGGTGACAGAGAGAGATCCATACAGTCCTGCAATCCTAGAGAGAGCAACCACTTTTGGCTCTGACTCCATCCACCTTCAGCTCTGGCTTCCCATACCATCAGCTGTGTTGTGTCCTATTGAGTTTCCCCCTGCATTAGTGACCATTCATAGTGAAAAGGTTTCCCACAATGGCTATATCCTCTTTCTTCCTTATTCTTTTCCCCACACTCGCTTTCTTCCTTGCACTTGAAATGCTGCTATTGTTAGGAATGTGGCTCACCAGAGCACAGGGGAGGAGTCAGACTCAGAAGTTGAGCTAAGTGAGAGAAAGAAAGACTCTGCAGATGAGAGCTGTCTGACAGAGCCGAGAAGGGGCAGTTTGACCCCCCCTTCCCCAAGAAGACACTGTTAGCTATCATGAAGTGGGAGAGTTGGGAGGCAGCCAGAGCGTTGCTAGGCAATCAGCAGATAAGCAGAGGACTGAGACTGTGTCAGATGAAAGTTGTGAGGGGCAAGGCCAGCCTCTCAGCCCCCGTTCTAGGAGACTGGATAAGATCAGATGACAACGGAAGGGCAAGAGGAGAAGGGCAGAAATTTGGCTTTCTTCCTGCTATGGAAATGGCTGAGTTCAGACTGACCAACTATCATCAATACGAGCAGGCGAGAAGCTGTGCTCTAGATGTGTTGTTTTTGTAAATAAACGTGCATAAAACTGCCAGAGAGTCATTACTTCTTATTGGGGCTTGCTTGTCTGCCTGAGATCATTACAGCTACAATATGATAGAAGTGACAGTTCTAGGTACACTGGAAATAGCAATCCTTGGAGACTAGTTTCTCACCAACTTTCTCTCAGCAGTATTCTACCCACTGCAGTATTAAAAGACCCTTTACTGATCTGCTAAAAGAAAAGATTGTTTCTCATGAGAGGACAAGTAATTAATCCAGATGGGAATTAGTGCAACAATAAGTGAAGCAATGGGAAGTTAGCTGAGGATAAGAACAGTACCAGGACAACAGAAGTCCATAACATCATATTTGGTTGAATGAGGTGACATCAGAGATGTGTATGGGAAAGGAAGACAGTTGGCATTGCTTGCTCACTCCCTTTTAGTGAAGGAATAAAAATACATCAGCAGTAGACCTGTTTAAGGTAAAGGTTTTCCTATTTCAGTGAATGTTTTATATAATGACCCAGAGCAGAGAAGAAAGGCATGTCTTGCCTGGATAATGGAGCTTCAGATTTTCAAATTGTAAGGTGCATCAGATATCCAAATAGCTGAGGTCCACCTCCAAGGGTCTTCTGGTGGTTCCTTCACTATGGGAAGTGAAGTTACAGGGAACCAGGCAGAGGGTCTTCTCGGCAGTGGTGCCCTCCCTGTGGAATGTCCTCCTATCAGATGTCAAGGAGATACAGAACTACACAACTTTAGAGACATTTGAAGGCAGCCCTGCATTCGGAGGTTTTTAATATTCGATGTTGTATTGTGTTTTTGTGTTTTGCTGAAAGCCACCCAGAGTGGCTGGAGAAACCCAGCCAGATAGGTGGGGTATAAATAAATTATTAGCAGTGCTAGTATTAGTATTAGTATTTTAGTATTATTACGGTTGGATCCAGAGATGTTTCCCCAGACTGATTAAGCTTCTCAGGATTCAACCCATATTAAAGGGGGCTACCAAGACGGAGGCATCTTATGCATGATATATAGCTTTAATACAGATGGTATAGAATATAGGAAGGAAAGAGTGAAAGCCAGGCAATAACATCACCTGCAGAGGCCCATAAACCTCTGGGCAATGGGAATAACGTGTGTAGGAGAAAAAGACAGAGAGAGACCAGCCAGAGAGAGACCAGCCATTAGTTCCTAAACATATTTAATTTAATTTATGGCATCTTCCACAGACATAAAGGGTTTCATTTGCTTTTGTTTGTTGGTTTCTTTGTGGGAGAGGAAGAATAAAAATGTCATCCTATCAATGCTTTCTGATCTACAGCATGCATGTGACTGCAAAACTAAAGGCCTTTTCAGAGACCTGGCATAGTACAGTAGATTTTTGTCTGTCTGTGTTCACCATGATGTCAATCATTTCTATGTCTGCTGTAGGTAAACACTGCAGGAATGCTGCAGAAACTGCGGCTTGGGTGAAATATATTCAGAGCACAATCACACTTACTCTAATGAGTCCATCAAATATTAATTATATAAAATTCTTAGACCATCAACAACACTGTGATGATGTGGAGCAATACATCTAAACTATCTGAAAATGATAGTTCATAACTTCACTCTGTATTTGAAATGAATGAAATGGGGGCAAAGAATTGATTGGATCCTGACTTGGTTCAACTAAGGGCCTACTGAAATCACTGGAACAACTTAGACAAGGCTCACCTTTAGTCCCATTTATTTCAGTGGCAACTAAGTGCAACTACTTTAAGCATATAGATTTGCAATTATTTTTGAATTCTCTTTGCACATACTGTTTCCCTAGGTAATATTATGAGAGATATGGAAATGAAAAACCAAACAGAGGTTGCAGAATTTATTCTTCTCGGATTCGGAGATCTCCAGGATCTGCAGATTCCCCTCTTCCTGTTCTTCCTTTTAATCTACATTGTGACCATGGCTGGAAACATTCTCATCATTGTACTGGTTGTAGCTGATCGACGTCTTCACACCCCCATGTATTTCTTCTTAGGGAACTTGTCATGCCTAGAGGTTTGCTATAGTTCAACCATCCTGCCCAGGATGCTGGCCAGTCTCCTTTCTGGCAATAAAATCATTCCTTTTAAGGGTTGCATCATACAATATTTCTTCTTTGGTGGCTTGGCTGGCACTGAATGCTATCTTCTCTCTGCAATGTCTTATGACCGTTACTTAGCAATATGCAAACCCTTGCAATATGCAGCACTTATGAATAGCACGGTCTGTCGACATCTGGCTTGTGGATCTTGGTTCAATGGCTTTCTTGCCAGTGCCATAGTAACATTGTTTATGTCACAATTAACTTTCTGTGGCCCCAACATACTCAACCATTTCTTCTGTGACTCTTATACTATTCTAAAACTCTCCTGCAGTAATGCACAACTTATTTTTACACTAATCTTCCTTCTGTGTTCTGCGTTCACTCTTCCTCCTTTTCTTCTAACATTGACTTCTTATATCTGCATCATTTCTAAAATTGTGAGAATTTCATCTGTTGCAGGAAGACAAAAGACCTTCTCGACATGTTCTTCTCACCTCACTGTTGTGACCATTTTTTATGGGACACTCATAATTGTGTACATGATGCCAGAAACCAATGACCTGGTAGACCTGAACAAAGTCTTTTCTATGGGTTACACTATTCTTACACCTTTGGTGAACCCTCTCATCTACAGTCTCAGGAACCGAGAGGTCAAGGAGTCAATGAGAAGGGTTCTTCATAAGTGTTGGGTACAGCATGGGTTGAATAAAAACTGATTAAAAAGCAAACATACATTGGGTATTCTGTCCATTATTTTTGAAATGTTTTGTATGGATATGTTTAAGATAAATTTATGGTTCAAAATTAACTACCACCAGGAGTTCAGTTAGTGGTCTTTGGGAAACTAAATCTTAGCACTTTTGACTGCCCTCCCAGCTTTAAGATTTGAAACTGGGTTTTGGAACTCTTTTCAAAGAGGGACGAGAAAATAGTTTTGTTAATTCCAACTTATGATTCCAGGTAGGGCTTTTTCCCCCTCCAGCCAGAACTCACTGGGACTCAGTTCCAGCACCTCTCATGTGGGCACCATTGCCATTCTAAGAGAACAAAGGAGGTGTTCATAGTGAGTTCTGGCACCTCTTTTTCTAGAAAAATAGCACTGATTCCAGAAATATGAGGTGATTTGATCCTCTCTCCCTGTTAGCCCCCAAATCCCCCTTGCCTTCAGTTGTCATAACAGACAGAATTTCTGATTGTGAGGAGACTTCTAAGAAACTGGTGCAAGGCAGGCAGGTGTAAATTAAGTCAGCATAAACTTACAGATCCAAACCCAATAGGGCTGTTGCTGCTGCTCTGCTTGACAGAGGGAAAACTATTATTTAAGATTGTTTGCCAAGTAATGTGAATGAGCCAAATGGGCCTAAGATCCAGCCCAAATCCCCACTCTCTGGTCTCTCCCCCACCCCCACCCTTTGGGGGATTTACACCAGCATTGGCTCAGCCAGCTAAGTCCGAATGAGCAAGCAGAGTACCTGTGGCTGAGCCAGGGTTGGGAACTTAACCCTAGTTGAACCCCACTGAACCAGGAATCAGCTGGCTGATCCAGAGATCTGCTATCCCTCAGCTGCTCATCCTGGCAAACCTCACCATAGGATTCCCCCCATAGAAACTCACTTCAGTTAAGTGTTTATATGGCTTTTGAAGGCGAAGCTGTTTAAAAATGAAAAATGAGAAGGAACTGTCAATTTAGCAAGTACTCTGTAGTACTATTTGCTGTGGAAGGCAGAAACTAAGCCATAGGTGATGGTTTTGCTGCCATCCTGTGGTCCATCATGAGATAGTTACCTATTGAATTGTACCAAAAATCAGGGTTCCTTTGCATTGTTTTCTCATCAGTTCAGCAACAGATTGTGTGGATTAGAATCTTTGTTTGCATTAACCACTAGCCATTGCAATAAGATAAAATATAATGGGGATAGAGCTAAATAGTTAGCGATAAAAAATACATTCTTGAGGTTTACATCAATACAAATGGCAGAACTGATACATGATGCTTTAGCCACAGATTGTGTGAGATGGTAAATTACTTGTGTGACTGTCCTCACATACCACAGCTGGTGAGAGAAACAAGACAGCAATAGATATTTGCTTATTGAAAGTTGGAGTTTTAAAATTCAAATTGAAAAATTCTGTATTTTGGTATAATCAAACTTCTGTATAAGCTCCATGGAAGCAAACATGAATATTCAAGAAATAGGTCGTTTGGAGATTTCAGTTAGGAGACCAATGAAGTGGATTTGGATCAGACTTTGAACCAAAACAGACTTTGATTAGTCTCATCACGAGCACACACAAAATTGCAATAAACAATAATTGTTCATTCCTTCTGTTTATTATGCATATGGTACACAATTTTTGTTCACCTGGTGCAATATGAAGAAATTAATCAGCAAATTCTTATTAGTACTTAAAACAGAAAAAATATACTTAACAGAAAAATACTTCAACAAGATAATATCTACTTTCCTTTCCATAACAACCGAGTGAAAAGTATTAAATTTCATAAAGCAAAATATTACTTTTTCATTTTAAAGTCCATTTTTAAAATCTACTCTCTGTATGCTTTTAAAAACATCAGGAAAGTTTTTGAATATAATGTCTTTTTGTAATTCATGTTCCCTGTATCCTTGATGACCTGTTGTCATCAATTCTGCTGAAAAAACTTTTATTTTTAATAATATGTTTTCTACAAAGAAAAGGTTAGGATTAAGAAAAGTGGGGGGAAAGAATACTCTTTATAATACAAAGAAGAATGTGTTTTAAACCATGAAGTAGCTGAGAAGGAAAAGCCAACATGCATGACAAAACACAATAGCCATTGGGGGGGGGGGGGCAAACATTGCTTTAGAAAATATTGTTTTCTAGTGGAGACTTTAGAAGCATGCTGCAAAGAATCATGTAGTGCTGAGTAGCTCCCACTTAGAAAAGAGGCGGAAGGAAAATGTTGACCAGAACCTCCAAACTCAAAATTGGGATGAAAAGCTGTTAAGGAGCCTGCATGCTTTTCATCGCCTCCAGGATTCTTCCTTTGTTATTCCTCACGTTTGCTTTTGCTGCTTCTAGGAGGTTTTTGATCTCCTGCTCCTTGTAAGAAACTTTGAGGGTGGAATATTGTTCTCTCCATTCAGCTACTTTATCTTTAAAAGAAAGAGGACGTACATAAGCAAGTGCCTTGCTATTCACTTGGAAACACTTTGTATAACACTTAACCACACATGTTCTTCAAAGCACCTATTACATAAACAGATGGGGGAGGAACATGTCCATCTTATATTATATAGGCTGAGCTATTGACTGTGGAGCTAGTGAGAACTCCAACGTCAATCCCAGCTATCTTAAAAACAAAACAAAAAACTTGTAAAACTTCAGTAGAACTTGAACATGGAATCTGCCCCCCTCAATTTTATAGGAGCACAAGATTCCTGCTGCATCAGACCAAAAGGCCTATCTAGTCCAGCATCTTCCTCCCAGGGCGACCAATTATAACAATTATTGGGTGAGCCAATTTCACAAGGTAGCAATTTGGCCAGAGTTGCCAGATTTATCTTCCAGGGATCAATCAGATCCAAAGAGATCATTAGCCCACACTAAACAATGAAATTTGTTTTTAATTGTCTGTAATGATCTTTCTAATGCTGTAACCTGCCCTGGGACCTTAGAGTGAAGGTCGGACGATAAATAAATTATCAAAAACAATAATAAATGCATGCCCCTTTCTAAGCAATCCCCAAACACAATATACCTTTGCAGTTCACTGTATTGAAGAGCGGGAAATGCATGACAGTTGGAGAATCATGTCCTTGGAAAACGTAGCAGTCATAGGGACTGTCTTTACTCTTGTCCAACTCTGAGACATCAATATCGGGAAAAGGAAGATGATTTTCCTTGCAGTACAGGACTGCTTTTTTGACAGTCTATGAAGAGAAGAAAATGCAGGAAAGGAATGTGGAAATTGTTGTCCGAGCAGGACACCCCACTGGCAGTTGCCCAGGAGAAAAATTGTTAGGGGTGTAAAATTTCAGCACATGGTGCTGCCCCAATACTTCTGTCACTGGGCTCCATTGAAAATGGCTTCTCCATGTGAACCAGGAAGTGACCTCTCCAAACAATGGAACGACTCTTCTTATCTCTGCAGCTGCAGTCTCGTGGGTGATGTGCATGCCAATAGGCAGTTGGATGCATATGTGTGCTCCATCCATTTCCCTCCCACAACCTCAGATGCTGACAACCTATGGTACACCACTGGGGCACCATGGATGATTTGGCTCTGCAGAGAGATGTCACCTCTACACAGAAAAGACTTCTGATCTTTCCACTTAAAAAGAAGTAGGTATAGCAACCTTGATCAATGCAGGGGCCCAGATGCCTGGCCGCAACGCCACCCACCAGAAAAGGTGAGCTACATACCAGCAATATCCAGGCACAGCAATTGTCTGTTGTCTAGACTAAAGCACCCTTACTCAAATTCTGGTGACCCATCAGAGGCCCAGTAGCCTTGAGTCACCTGTGTGGCTTATTACACTTTGATTCTTCTTTCCATGCCCGGAACACCACTATACCTGCTGTACTAGCCAACTAACAGTGACTTAAAGCAGGGACAAAGGCAGCCTTTCAGATTTCTCTATCTGGCATTTGTGAATCCACCCCTTTTGCATGTTCTTTTTTTGTCTGGCAAGAATGCTTCCTTAAACTCTGACAATGCTTCTGGCTTGACTAGATGGAGGCTGGAGAAGGAGTGTGTGTGTGTGTGTGTGTGTGTGTGTGTGTGCATGTACAGGGGGGGAAAACCCTACCATGCAAAGACAAAATTAATGTTTCTCATTCCCCTTTGCTATTGAATCTGCTCACTTGCCTTTTGGCAAGTGTAGTGTAGTGGTTGTAAAGCATGTGGCCCCTGAAAAGTTTTCTAGAAGGGTATTTATCCCCTGAGCTGTAAAAAAATAGTTCACCACCTCATTTAAATTGAAGAAGGGAGGAAGAAACAGGGAGCAGTGTGGATGGAAGAAAGAGAGGTTAGAGATTGTCTGGGTAAATTAGGAATTATTTTCCAGCTGAGATATAATGTGCAGTATTCACTTTTTTTCTTGGAGGTGAGCATTACAAGCCTTTGCATCTCATCACCAATCCTGAGCCCAGTGAGCTTTGCTGCCAGCACTGATACGGTAATTAAAAAATGAAATCTCATCATGACCCAACACAACAAACCTACCTCAAAAGGATTTCCGCTGCTGAAGTCAAAGGAAAGAATGAGTTTCACTTTCCGTTCAGGACGGAGGACAAGCGGATAAGCAGAATTCATGGCTATACCAGCATCAGCCAAACGGAATTCTTCCTTGCCTGTGAGATTCTTGTCATTAAGGCCGGCTAAGGGGAGAGAGTCGGGTATTACCTTGATAATTTGTTTTCAGGAGTTGTTTCATAGGCATGCATTCCCTGCCATCTGGAGAGGTGTCAGGGCAAACTAGTTGAAGTGTGTGAAAGCCTCTTGCACAGATTCTGGCCAAGGCTATACAACCCCGTCCTCCCCCAATGACCTGGCCAGCCCTATTTCCATTTTGTAGTGGCTATTTATTTATTTTTGGCTGCTAAGCAGACATGCTAATGCTTGCTGGGTCCCCCCCCCCGCTACTCCATTTCTTTCTATTCTGTCCTCCAAGGTTCTTCCCCTCCAAATGTATTTTTGTAAGTTGCTTTGAGACATATTTGTAGAAAGTGATGAACAAATAAATACTAACACCACCATCATTACAATAATTAATGGTGTGTGTGGTTTTCCTCACAGTATTTGTAAGTATAGTTGGAGATGGTCCCCCATTTCCATTTGAAGAGGCAATAAACAGTTTTTGACAGTATTCTCAATGTATCCCATATACCTGCAAAATAAAAACTAGATTAGAAATGAACACAATGTCTGAGAATTCTATTATTATTATTATTATTATGACTTTTAAAACACATTGAAAGCATGTCCCCCCTTCAAGGAATTTGTAATTTACCCCTTAGAGAATTTAAATTCCCATAAGCCCTTCACAAACTACAGTGCTCAGAATTCTTTTGAAAAAAGTGCTTCAAATGTGCTTTAAAGATATAGCATATAGGCAACCTATATAGTGGCTGCTTCACGCAGCATGTGGTATAGCTCATCCCTGTTAGATTATCCCAGTTGTATAGAAGGCTACCAGTTGTATAGAAGGTGGTAACTGAAGCTTAGCTACATATTAAATGCACATCAGTGTCCTAGGGATGGGTCCTTGCTTCCTTCTTCAGCCTTATTGCTTAGGACTGCACACACATTGGTCATCATGTTACTTTTCCTGAACTCTGCCACAAGGGGTAGGGATCTCAGTGTATTGTCAGCTATGTTCCTTCACTGACAGGAAATGAAAATGCAGGCATAGAGAGAGAATAGATAAGAGTAGAAGGCAGAGGGGAGGGAGAAGAAGCAGGGAGCAGCCATAACTTGATCCCTGGACACAGGGAAAACAAAAGAGAGAGCCAGAGTGAAAGAATGCAACGTAGAGGCTCAGACAGTGAGACAGACACAAAAATACAGGGATTGCCATCTCCAAAATCTCGTAGGATCACGAGAGTGGCCAAGAAACGCGGGAAGGACAGGAAGTGAAGGTGGGGGTTTTCCTGTTGGGGGGAAAGGGGGGCGGATCTCAGTTCCAGCAACTGTGCTATCTGAGGATGACGGAGATAAGCCGAGCTCCAACCAGGGCTTTTACAATTGCCTAATAAATCTGAATAATTAACTGTCGGAGTCATCTCGCGTGTGTGGGAGAGACCCAAGCCTTACATGTATCAAGATTCATTCACCTAACGGTCCCAAAACACTACACCAGTTGTAGGAGGTTGTGGGACTGCTGATCCCTGTGGTAAGTGTATCATGTAGCCCAGCTTTATGGGTGAAAAATGGGAAGGGTGACACCTAGTCGTATTATGAAGCCAATATGGTGTATAATAGGTAAAGGTAAAGGGACCCCTGACCATTAGGTCCAGTCGTGACCGACTCTGGGGTTGTGGCACTCATCTCACTTTATTGGCCAAGGGAGCCGGCGTACAGCTTCCGGGTCATGTGGCCAGCATGACTAAGCCACTTCTGGCGAACCAGAGCAGCACACGGAAACGTTGTTTACCTTCCTGCTGGAGCAGTACCTATTTATCTACTTGCACTTTGATGTGTTTTCAAACTGCTAGGTTGGCAGGAGCAGGGACCGAGCAACAGGAGCTCACCCCGTTGCGGGGATTCGAACCGCCAACCTTCTGATCGGCAAGTCCTAGGCTCTGTGGTTTAACCCACAGCACCACCCGTGTCCCATGGTGTATAATACATACTGAAAAATGTGTGATCATTCAATGATATTTCGATTATTTTTATTGTACATGGCATTAATAATTTAATGAGTTGGTGGTTTATAAAGGCCCTTATAAATAAATATTAATAAAATTAAAAGTGAATGGATATAAAACCATCTGTATACCTTATAATCTCATTTTCATATCTGCAGATTCTCATCACAAACCTTTGTGATATACAAATAATTTGCAAAATGTTGGTTTGAAAATGATGTATAAAATGTGTGAATTACTTACTTCTCTTTGTTTCTTCGTGATGCATGAATGGAGATGTCCTAGCTGTCAAAAGCAAAGCATCATAGCATTGAGACTAAGGGATAAAATGAAATAAAACAGGTGCACTATAAGACATCTAAACTGTATGATGGTTACAATATGCTTCTTGTAAATGGAGCAGAAGTTGATTAGGGTTCCAGTCCTTCACATTTATGTAGGATCAAACTCCATTGAACACAGTGGGGCTTATTTTTGAATAAAAATGTGCATATCTAAGATTGCTCTATAAGAGAGTTCTTTGGAAGTTTTGGAATTCATAGCCACACTTACCTGCAAATTCTTGAGTAAACATGTCAGCCAGGGTCAAAAACTGTGCCACTCTTCCAGGCTTGTCTAGAGTGTTGTGTTTGTCCTTCAGTAAACTGAGGAAGTTGTAGGTGTTGCTGCCTGCTTGATCTATCAAAGAATGCAAGATGAGACTGGAATAACGAAAAAGCATATTCATCTGGTCTAACCAGATTAAAATTACCGGTAAGTTTCACAAAACTAAAACCTTTGTAACACTTGTATTTGACATTTTTGAGATTTCAGCCTTCATTCTCAAATACTCCTCCTCCAATTATATTTAGAGGAATTCCAGTATAGGGAAGAATTGCACTGCCACCTGAACTGAAGGCACAAGACAGTCGTATGGTATCAGGGGTACCAACCTGAATAAAATATTGAGGGGGGCCCAAGTAAGCCCCACCCCACATAATTGATCACATGAATGGCAATTGATCATTTGAATGGCAATGCCCATCAAATTTGGGGAGAGTAGTCCCCTCAAATATTTTCTTGAGGGGTGAAGCCCCCTTGGTCCCTAGGAATTGGCTCCAATGTATAGTACAAATATGTCTCAACTTTATCGATTAACCTATAGAGGAGGGATAGGGAGTCAGCAGCCTTCCAAATATTGTTGGAATCTTACTCCTATGATCCCTGGCCAGTCTGCCTGAGGCTTTGAGGAGCTGGGGTCCAACAACATCTGGAGGACCATAGTTTCACCACTTTGGTAATACAGTGATCAAACTTACTAAAGACTCAGCTACCTGTAGGCAACTCCTCCCTTTGTGTTCTCACATGGGCAATGCCACTCAGCAATGGGCCTGATGTGGGTTTTCTATTGGCAACTTACCATGAAGATGAACGGGGGGACTCCTCTAAATCCCCGCTTCACACGCACATAAATAGATGACAGCACTTGGCAGAACAATGGTCCCAGGTCCCAAGAGCACCTGTCAACACATACCCTCTTGAGCTGGGTGGCAATGCAAGGTTGGCTGCTCAAGAACCCCTTACTTAATTGGTGCCTACAGCAAACCTTGCAGGGAAACATTTTCTTTGCCTGCACGGTTTGAAATTAAATTACACAGACCAAGGGAAATGCTTCACCTGACACCGTGGCATTGCCAAGTGATTGTCAGGTGGTTGCCCCTGCCCACCTGCCAAAGTGTCCCTTGAGTGTCGAAGGAGATCTGAATCTAGCTGGTTGGTAAGATTCAATTCTCCATCATTGATTTAAGTCATGGGTACAATTTGCTGTCATAATCATAGTCCTAATCACACACACTATACACTTTGAAGGGCTGGCTGGGAGCATGAAGGCCTGTGTAGGAAAAATAGACACCAGTCATTCCTCAGCTTTCTCTTACCTTTAAGAAGTTCCATGATGTTTGTGATGTTTTCATCCTGATGTTCATGTGTCGTCCCTTCCATGGCATGAATCAGGAGCTTTATTGCATGTGAAGCAGCCTGACAATATATACAGTGACAACTGGAAGCTTCAAAAAGAGCCCAAAAATGCAAGCAACAAGAAAGGAATAAAGCTGGTTGGATTATTCCAAAAGTTAGGATGCAACTTATTGTAGGGAATGTGACAGTGCTGATAAAAATGGGCAGGGCAGGCCAGGCTTCAAAATACAAAGAGAATAACATGCTAAATGAGATATGCCTGATTTATTGGGTCATCCCTGAAATCCCCCCCCCCACACACACACATGCTGGCTCTAGTCAAGAAGCCCCAGCTTCTAGATGTCCCATCCTTATGTCACTGCTGGAATAAATGTATTGCCTATAAGATAGGTGAGCCATGACATCATTGACAGATGTCTACCTTGGGAAGGAAACGTAGCAATAAAAAACACCTCAATTCCAAAAGTTCTGCAAATGCACCTTAAATCCATTTCTTTCTGCAACCTTTTCTAACTACCCTCCTCTAAACCTTTGATAGCTATGGGAAATGCAGAACTTGTCAGGGTTTCTATAGTATTGGATAACCCTTGCTGAAACACAGCCATAAGTCAAATGCAAACCTGCTTTTGCATAATACTTCAGGAGACAGCGATACTTATCTTCCAGCCCAACAAATCTTTCCTGATAACAGAATGTTTTCCTAACTTAAATAGTGGCTAAGGCTGCTTCCACACAGGCTGACCTTCCTACCTTTGACCCTTTTTTTCTGAAACTACTTTCCATTTTGTGTAGAGCAAACATGTGCTTATAGGTTTGCAAAGTTCCTGAATAAAGAATGCATCAACAGATGTATCCTTTTGAGACGGACTGATGGCAAAAAAATTCAAGCAATGTCAAGGACTTACCTGAAGCTTGTTCTCCCAGGTGTTTGATATAATCTGAAAATGTGAGAAGTACATTATATTTCCATAGCTATAGGAATATTCTATTAGATGGGGAATCTGTGTTCCTCCAGATGTTAATTGGGCTGCATTTTCCATTATCCATAATCATTGGCTATGCTAGCTGGGGCCCACAGGATTCCCATCCCTGTGGCAGAGAGAAGAATTGTGGTCAGGGTGAAGTGGCCCAGAGGAGCATGGAACCATGGACCCAACCACTCCCCTCAAAAAAAGTGTTGCTGTGTACTAATACAAGTTGTCAAGTGTTGGCAAATTAAGTGAGGGCAGTCTGGCCGCAGTAGCATGTTAGTGTTGTAAGGACATAGAAGGCCAGAGGATTTTCTTCAGAGCTCCACATAAGCTATGCAACTACTTCCAAGTGTGCACACATGGGCTGTGCCTTTGGAATCCATACCAGGAAGGAACTTTCCCTAGCTGGGTCCAATAGGCTAAACATACAAAACCTTCTATTTCCTTGACGTCTTCTTTGCTATCTGCAAATGAACTTCCCCATAAGCCTGAAAGAGAAGGAAGGAAATGGAAATGACATTTTCTAGGAAATTTACTGGATAGCACTATGTTTAGTGGCATACATTAATCCTAATTGTATGCCACTAAACATAGCAGAGGGAACATGCTCGGTTCAGTGCGGGAAGGTGGGGAATCACTGAGCATGTAAACTAGTCTGATGTTTGGATACTGCATGAATCTGTCGTGTTGCTGCCTCTTCCGCCTGTCAAGTCAGCAGTACCTCTCAAGTAAGAAATGCTTTTTTCATTCTTCAGTATTCTCAGCACACCATTCTCAAATGTGCTGCCCAACAGCCTCATGTCAACAAATGCACCAGGGTGAAAGAATCCAGCATCATGGGGTGTGAATTCAAACCAGATACCTTTAAAAAAAGAAAAGAAAATCAGTGTCAGAAAGTGTGGGAAACAATTGCTTACACACATAGACTTCTTTTGCTGTATCATCTTCTGTATTTGTCATGTTTCTTTTCAACGTCTCACAAACTATTGTTTATAGAAATTTCTTTAGTTAATTGGCTGGCTATGTTCTGTCTCCATTCTATCTTAAGCATATGCAGCGCCGGGGTGTAAAGATCCACCCGGTGCCCCCCCCCCCCAGCTTGCCCAGTCGCAGGCGTGCAGGAGGGTAGAGCCAGCCGGCCACCTCAGCGTCTCACTGGCTCGGTCACCCCCAAACTTGTGACGCAGAGCTGCCCACAGCAGAAGAGCCCACCGCGGTACTCCGACCAATGGGCGGGCTTTTCCCAGACTCAACTCTCGGGCCCTGGACTCTTGGCCTGGAGCTTCTGAGAGCCTGGCGCCCTGGTGCCCCACAGCGCCTATGGGTAAGACGGCCCTGATTGGAGGCACCTGTTCAGCCTCTGTGAGAACAGGATGCTGTTCCAGGTAGTCCTTTGGTCTGTTGCAGAAGGACTAATCTAATGTTCTTATGTTAGTTCAGCCCACTGTCTCTCAATTGCATTGATCCAAGGGCAGCCTCCAATAACAGTTGCACATGCTCCTTGGATAAGTTTAACACACATAGAGATTATTGTTGGAAGAGTATAACAGTTGGGTTGTAGGCTATGTTAATCAGGCTCCAAGGAGACCCAATGGACAGTGATTTCAAGCACAGAGAAGACCCACGAACATATGGATAAGATCCAAGCCCTTTTAAGTTGTATTGATTTCAAAGGCATCACGAGAAATGGCCATATATAGTTGCTGATTTGTTTTGTTTCTTACCTGGATGGGTTTTACTGCTGTCATCTAATTTGTTTGAATCCACCGCTGCATAGATGGGGTAAGGAACTGCCCCATTAAAAGAGACCATCCTTTCCTTGGACAAATGACCATAATCTAGCTGTAGAGAAAGGGACTCATTAGTGAGGGAGAATATCGTCCCAATACAAATAACAGCTTCAGAGAAGGGATTTTCCCCAGTTCCAAGCAAGGAAGGCAAGTGTTAAGTTCCTCCTCTGTACCTGCTGTGATTTTGCTAAGTTATAAGCCCTGCCAGCTGATGCTATTTGCATTTAACAATAAACAAATAACATTTTGAAAGCAGCACATTTTTGATCTCATGTGTAGCTTGACACGCACAGTTGGTGAGAGCTAGCAGGATTATAGCCTGAGATAAGTTGCTATTCCTACTGAATATGTCACATTTAGAACAGCAAAACTGATCATTTGGGTACTTCTGCTATGTACCAAGGTGAATCAAAAGGCTCCGGACTACCGTAGTTTTTATACTGTATTTTATGCTGCTTCTATGTTGTATTACAATTAAGTGTTTTAAATTTGTTGTTAGCCACCCTGAGCCCAGTTTTTTGAACCAGTAAGGGCGGGGTATAAATAGAAAATAATTATTATTATTATTATTATTATTATTATTATTATAGTAAAAATATACATTGCTTGCCATTTTTGGTGGAATGATGGAAAATCTCTACAAGGCTTCCTGTAGGCAGTGCCTTGCTGACAAGCTGCACCATAAACTGCATCTGGATCTTCCTGCAGCCTCTAAATCAGTTTACTAGGTGATCTGGAAGTGGTTGTGTTGTAATTGTGGTTTCTCAGTGGGGAAGAAGGAACATGGAATGTACAAAAAGAGTTGGACTGTGGCATAGGTGTGTATGTTTTTAAAAAAGCTTTACAAAAGCATATACAATGCTTTTCAAGTCTCCCCCCCCCAAAAAAAAAACAACAACAATTCTGTGCAACCACAAAGTATCTGTGGACAGGAGGTAGTATACTTGCCTCATGCAACATTGCATAGAGAATGACACTGCCCCAGAAATCGGTCAAGGAGTATGTTTCCTCTTTACTTGGTTCTACAAGGGCATCCAGGGATTTGCTGGGATCCCATGATTGATTTACAAGATTGTCACACATCTTTGCTTCCAAAATAGGAAGCTTTCCCAGCCATTCCTCATGTTCATAGATGAATGACATACACCTTGGAGAAAAGGCAAAGCATCGTGAAGAAAGCTTTGAAGAAAGACTTTTCCTGGAGGAACATTGCCAATCACTGTAGATAATGCTAAGATGGATACAGCAAAGGCCTGAATCAATATAATACAATTTAGCATGTTCCTGGGTTGGACAGAGCTTTCTTTATCAAATCCTTTAGCCATTAGAGACAACCTAGGTTCCTACTTCTTCAAATGGTTATACCAGTCATCACTGAATATACCGTATTTTTCGCCCTATAGGACGCACTTTTTCCCCTCCAAAAATGAAGGGGAAATCTGGGTGCGTCCTATGGGGCGAATGCAGGCTTCGCGGACCTCTCCGCAAACAGCAGGAGCGCTCCCGCTGCTGGCGGAGAGGTGCCTGCATGCCAAAGCCTGCGCGCGCTGAGCTCAGCGCACCCAGGCTTCGCGGACCTCTCCGCTAGCAGCGGGAACGCTCCCGCTGCTGGCGGAGACGTGCCTGCATGCGGAAGCCTGCGCGCGCTGAGCTCAGCGCGCCCAGGCTTCGCGGACCTCTCCGCTAGCAGCGGGAACGCTCCCGCTGCTGGCGGAGACGTGCCTGCATGCGGAAGCCTGCGCGCGCTGAGCTCAGCGCGCCCAGGCTTCGCGGACCTCTCCGCTAGCAGCGGGAACGCTCCCGCTGCTGGCGGAGACGTGCCTGCATGCGGAAGCCTGGGCGCGCTGAGCTCAGCGCGCCCAGGCTTCGCGGACCTCTCCGCTAGCAGCGGGAACGCTCCCGCTGCTGGCGGAGACGTGCCTGCCTGCGCGCGCTGAGCTCAGCGCGCCCAGGCTTCGCGGACCTCTCCGCTAGCAGCGGGAACGCTCCCGCTGCTGGCGGAGACGTGCCTGCATGCCGAAGCCTGCGCGCGCTGAGCTCAGCGCGCCCAGGCTTCGCGGACCTCTCCGCTAGCAGCGGGAGCCAGCACTGGGCTCCCACGGCTTGCAGAGAGCTGCCTGTTTGGGGGCTGGGGTCGGGGGAAGCTCGGGCTTCCCCAACCCCGCGCCTGGGGGGGAAATAATTTTTTTCCTTTATTTCCCCCCCAAAAAACTAGGTGCGCCTTATGGGACGGTGCGTCCTATAGGGCGAAAAATACGGTAGTTTATATCCACTTACCAGGTAGAACCTGATACTCCACAGAGATACATCACAGCACCCAACAAATCCTCTTTCTGAAGTTCTCCCAGAACCCCTTGAAGTGCAATCATGGCCCGCAACCCTCCACCAGATCCTAACAGGGCAACATTAGGAACAGAACTCTAGGGAAACAGGGAAAGACAAATAATTGTCATATTTTGAAATGTGTAATCACAAATACTTTTTACAACGTAACACCAAGCGGTGAAGCTAGAAACAGATGGTGCATGGTAGCAGAAGACATGGTACTATATTGATGCTTTCCTAACCTGCTATTTAACAGGAGGTAGAGTGGGAGGGGCAAGCTGGCTGCAAGATCCACCCCTCTCTAGCCACCTGTAAGCAAAAGCAATTTGATCAACAGGGAGTCAGGAGACTGCTGCCATCCCAACCTGCTGTCTGCTACTGGTGAAGTTAAGTTCTGCAGGGAACAGTATATTCTCTTCCTTCATGAAATATTTATTGATTTTGTAGCTGTTGGAAGAACAATGGGAAATCAAGTGCTGTTAGTTATTGCAATGTAAGCTTCCGTAACTCAACTTTACTGTATCCCTAATTTCCTCTCCGAATTCAGCTACCCGCCATCTTCTCTCCCAGCCTCCCATGTTTTAGCCACCCACCCACTCACTTTGCCTTTTGTCTATTCATTTTTTCAAGCACCTTTGCCTTGGCCATTTGCCTGCTTTGTCCTTTTAGAGCACCTGAGCAGCTCAGCCAATGACAGGCTGCCCCCTTTCCCCAAAATATCAGGGCTTTATGTACATCACTGCCAGAGATTGTGTCGCTATTACCCAAAGTGCGAGCACCGCCACACCCCTTAAGCATATTGCAATATAGACCATGAAACTTTACCATGGTGGTGTTGACCCCAAGCTTCAGAAAAGAATTGTGCACTTTGATTTTTCTTCTGCCAACAGCTGTTTTTTCTTCATCAGATACATCTTTGGAAATCCGGATCACATCACTAGTTTAAGAATAAAAGTCAACCATTTCAAAGTTGCTCATTCAAGTGGGAGTCTCTACCCGAGTCATCTGTGGAGCACATACAGACAACCCGCCATTTTGTGCTTCAAGTTTCATAGAAACATAAAGTCCACTCACCTCTTCCAGGTGACATGAAGATTGTAGCCAACCCCGCCTCCATCCTCATTTCCACGACTTGGTCTCTGGCTGCAGCGGCTGTTGGGAGATGCTACAGCCTCTCCCCCCAGTTGCAAAATTCAAATTTGTTTGTCTGCAATTTTGGACCAATCATGGGTTGGCTTGAGAGTGTGCCCATAGAGGGTTACACTCATGGAGTCTTCACTCAGGTCCACTCCCCAGGGATAAAAACCTTTGCCCAGGACTGCAGTCAGCATCAAAGTAGGAGAAATAGTCACACTACCAGTGAATTTGTTGGTCCTGCCCAGCTTCTAGCCCCCTACAGAACCACTGAGTAACCATGTGGAGGAGAAAGCCACTGCTTTGGTACTGGTATTCAGGGTGTGTTGGTTTTTTGGGGGAGCATGGGTGGGATAGCACAGTGTGAGTGATGCCACCACCACCCAAATGAGGGTAGAGTAGGGTAGATGGGAGCTGAACTTGGCTCACATTCAAAAGTGGCACCACCATCTGCTTCTGAAAGCATTTGAGGACCTGAATGGTGGTGTGGCTAGGTCAGCCTGGGGAGAGACCTCTATGACCTTTTGGGAAGTGCACAGCCTGGCTGGCTGCTGACAGGCATGCACCCCCATCCTTCATGATTACTTCTGAGTGGGCTTACCTGACACGATCTCCACTACTACCAGATAAGCCAGCAAATGTGTGAGGGCAAGATTGCAGGTGCATCAGCACTGCTGTTGCAGGGGTGGTGGTAACTGGTAGCAAGTACTGAGAAGGCTGCTGAACATTGGTGGGGAAGCTGAGAGCAATCTTCCCAGGGGCCCTGCAAAATCTGGAGCTGGGCCTGTTTAAAAGCATGCTCCTTGGACACCAGCAAGAGCATGTTTCAAGCTACTTTCTAAGACAGCTGTATATTTTTCATGTCCCCCAGTATTTACAAGAGTGTCAGGCAAAGTTAGTGGACCCGTCTGCTACATCTCATGCTAGAGAACAGTTCTGAAGTTAGGAAACATTTCTGCAAGCTTACAGGGTTTCCCTTTTGTTTTTCACAAAGGCAGCCCTCTGTTTCTTCACACAACCATCGGTTTTGCAAGAACAGTTCTGGTAATCGTTAGTGAGCAAACAACATCTGGATAAATATTACCTTTGGTTTGACCCAGGCATACATAACCTGTGACCTATCGAGCTGAGTGAAGTTCAATAGACATGCTTGACAGTTCAGAAAGGCTATATTGGCTGCCTGTGTGGGGCTGCAGAAAGGGGATTTAAGCACTCAGAAGTCCACATTACTTGAGGAAGCACCATAGCTCAGTAACAGAGCATCTGCATCTCCTGCATATGTAGCATCTCCTGAAAGGGCTGGGAAAGACAACCCTCTCTAAAAAGTCTGAAGAATCACAAGTTGGTCAGTGCAGATTAAATGTAGAGGCTCCTCAGCTGTCGAAATCTCGGGCGGGGGGGGGGGGCTTCCAAATTATCTCCTAATGCATTTTGTGTTTTACCAAGCAACAATTTTAATAAACCAATTTCAATATCAAATTAATATTATTTTGATCTGTTGTCATGGGAGCCCCTAAATGCTCTACCTATCTGGCACTGCACTAAGCTAGATGGACAAATGGTTTGACTCAGTAGGAGGCAACTTGCTATGTTCCTATCACTGACTGGTGAGCAGTGTTTTGCTTGATGGGACCCACATTGTATTAGCCATGCACCATCCACTGTTACACAGTTTCCCGCTTCAAACGTTAGTGCATGCATAATGAAAGCAGGAGGCTCCAACCCAAATATATGCAAGTCCACTGAAGAGCCAGAAAAAATCCCCACATACACAAACCATGCATACAGCTGAATGCACAGAGGGAGTACTCTCTGACCGATGGCATGCATGAGTAGAGCCAGTTCAGAGGAGCATTCATGCCATCTGATCGTGCCCCTGACATCCTGTGGGCTCCCCAGTATCAGCACCCATCCTCAGTGGGATCACCAGGAGTGGTGGCAGCCAAACAGAAGTGCTACGAGCTGCAAGGGAGAGAGGCTACGATCCACCCAGCTTTCTCTGCTTCCCAAGCAGACCTTTTCTTGCAGCTCTTCACTGCAAGGTAAACTGCAACTGGTGGGCCCAAACCAGACAATATGTCAACACTGGCTGACCTTCAGCACCTCCAATGAATTTGAACTGTTTTGCCTTACCTTGGTTTAAGAGACAAGCTTTCTCCATTAATAGCCTCGTTTTCCTTTAATAAAGGAAGAAACAGAAAGAAAATGTGAGTATATAATGTTTCTAAATCGGGGTGTGGGACATCAGGTCCTGAGGCCTCAATGTGGCTCCCCAGGCCTCTCCCTTGACCCCAAGCTATACCCCACTCCTTAGCCACCCTTGGTCTTCAGACACACCCCTCACTGCCCTCCTTCAGGTGGTTATTGCCTTACTGGGCTGTGTCATTAACTCTGATAAGGCCTCTCGCTTGCCTGGAGGACAGAGAGGGGTTGTGTGCAGAAACGAGCCACTGTACAAAGGCACAAATTGAAATATGTTGATATTTTGTCTCTGGCCCTACCTACCACTGTCTTGTGGCCCCCAGAAAGTTACCTCAGAAGAAATGTGGCTTCAGGTCCGTCCCCCCCCCAATATACTTAGTTTCACCAATCCTTCTTGTGCATTGACAGTGCCATGTTGATTTCTTCAGGATTGACATCCTGCTAATGAATTTGCTGTTGTAATATAGGATTGGTTGTTGCTTTTCTCTCTCCTTTCTTGGTCTGCTACCCAGGTTTTGCTCACTTGCTTTGTATTTCATTGTTTCACATAAAATATGATTTCATGTTTTTTGAGGTCTCTAACAATTCACCTGATTTGGAAAACAAGAGGGAGAGGAGAATGTTCCATAATGGATAGATTTCTTACCATTTCTCTTCCTGCTTTGTTTATTGGGTAACCCACAGATTTCAGTGTTTTCTGTGACAAAGAAACAATTTCACAAAGTCTTCAGCATTTGTCTTACAGGATGTTTTCAGATGACCAATTTATTGAACATTCATACTCATTTGTTTTCATGGAAGTTAGACCATGGATTTGCACTGACTTGTTTCCTCATTAATTTAGAGGAGTCCACACGACATCTTCCTCCTCCCATTGTTGCCCCATACCTTTCCCCCTTTAACTGCAGACATTTTTGCTCCATGGAAACTTCCAAAATGGCTAGGTGATGCACTCTGATCATTAGGACAGGGGTGGTGGTGGTGGTTTTGCCCTGATTTTCTTTTGGCAGCTCTTACTTCCCTTTATTTTACCTTAGTCAGTCATCATGTAAATTTCGAGCAAGGGGCTGCTTCTGAAGGCTTTTGCTCTGATCTTCTGATTTACACTAAACTAATCAAGAGTTGAAATGACTATTGCACACAAATTACTGTTTATATAAAAGGAAAATGGAAGATAGAGAAGGGGATTCAACTCAGCTGCTTTTTAGCCATTGCCAAAGCTTGGAAAGTGAAAAGGGAGGTAAATGTCCTTCTGGGCTCTGCAACCACTAAAGAACTGTTAATTTAAGGCTTCTCTCCTCCTCCCACCTAAAAAAAAGTGAACTAATTTGTGCACAATTGGGATTGAGTTGAGTATGTGAATGGGTCCTTCTTTCATATATTAGCAAGCTGAAAAATTGCTGCAAGAAAACATGGGGACTAGAAGCAGGCGGATGGGTGTATGGGTTAGCTAGTAGTTGGAGATAAAAATATGATGGAAATAAACTGTTAAAATGTCTCTTGCTGGTGACCCATCTTCCACTTCTACTCAAATGGCTGAAAAGCAGCTGGTCACAAGAAGTGGGAGGGGGGGGAAAGGACATGAGGCTGGAAATGGGGAAGGGTATGGATCTGGAAAAAGGAGGAGCAGTAGTCACCCACCCATATCACCCCAGCCCTAAAACCTTTGGGATGATTGCGTAGAAATAAAATGATGTTGCAGCTGCTACCAAAGCAACCGTATTTCTCAGCCTCAGTATTTTATTAGGAGAATCTTGCAAAAATGTACACTTTAGTCAAAACAGCAGACAAAAATTAGAATAAATTCACACTTAAATGCTGAAGCATTTTCACGAGGGGTTTTTTTAAAAAATTTCCATTGCTGTGGAAATGTGGTGAACTAAATTTAACATTGGAAAAACTGGAAACTGAAAGAACTTAATTTGACAAAGAGCGTGAGAAAAGACCTCTTGTATCAAGTCAATCCTTCTTCCCACAGTTGTCATCCAGGTGTGTCTTGGAAGCTCACAAGCAAAGTGTGAAGGCAATAGTCCTCTCCCCCACTGCTGCTCACCCATAATCTGTAAAAACTCATTGGGTGATGACCCTGGGATTAGCTCTTCATTAACAACCTTACAGATTGGAAGTGGGATATGATAACGAACCCATAATCATGCAGGATAAATTTGTGTGTGAGTCTAACAGCACACTTGCCATCTCTGAGGTGGTGGCTGCTCTCTTCTTATAAGAGAATAATTTTTTTAAAAAAACACCTCCCATTGCATATCATTGTGTATAATCCTCTATTTGCTTGAATCTATTCACAAGGAAAGACAGCAATCAGAAAGAGCTGTACTTACATTTCTATCCTTTGGAGACTGAGAGTTGGATGGACCACGATGTTCACCTGGGGTTCAGTGCAATGATTCTCCACTCGGCCTGCATAGGTGTTGTGGAACAAGGAAGATATGTGATTGCACAGAGGACCTGAGTCATTTCATGTCTCGAGTGGCAGTAGTTTCTTTACATATAAGGTAAGAAGTTTTGCAATAGTTTCTGAAGAGTGACGAGCTATGTGCGTATTCATGCATCACTTCCATCAGCACTTATTTACAAGGGGCAGCCCCCTTTTTTCCTGGTAACTGTCTTTTCGGGTAACTGCAGTTTCTTATTTGTCCTTTTTTATCTCTGGGAATTAGTTGGGGATTATGGAGTTTGACCTTGAAGTTATATCTTTAAGGTGTGTGTATATCAGGGTTGCATCTTGTTCTTTGTGCATTGCATGTATACATACAAACTAGCAGCCACCATTTCTCCCCAGAGGCCCATCAGAATGATGCTACAGCATGCGATTCTAGTGTTGATGTCATGTTATCCCAATGGCTGGTGGGGGGGAGCATGACAGCCGCAAATGGGCAACTGCCAGGAGAAAACACCACCGCTACCAACAGTAAGCTCCCCATCTTTTTTAAAAATATTACTCCCCACTCTCTTGGCTCCCTCAGCCTAAAAGCGGAGATAAGCACCACACCCCATAGTTGAATTTGACTGGACTTAACCATCCAGGGGTCCTTTACATTTTGACCTTTACTCTCCCCTCCAATCAATTAAAGGTACTCAGTATTTGCAACCTGAGAATTGCGTTGTAAATTAGGTAGAGGACTTGTTTCAACACTTTTACAGTATATGTGTGCATTATCTAAAAGAAATAAATCATTTTTCTTTCAAACGATTGATTTTCTTTCATTCAGACTGAAATGGCATATGATATAGGATATGATATATACATATATACAACCTGACCCTATGATGGAGGGGCTGCCAGCATTAGCACCCCAATAAGTTCTTGCTATTCCCATAGCCACAGCTTTGGATTCCAGCAGAAATCAGACATGGCTCCATCTCTCAGTTGCCCAAGCTGCTTCTAATTTCTAGCTTCTAGCTCTCACACCTCAACTCTGGTGTTTTGTCTTTCTAACTACCAGAGAATCGAGGGAGAGGGTATACACATTTGGCCTATGGCACAGAGTCACTTCCTTTGTTACCTTAACAAACCATACTTAGGGGCCATTACCGATTCCAGCAATTGAATCTTTGTTGGGTCCAGGAATATGAAGGTACTCAGGCATACAGCCTCCCCCCTCCCCCCCAAGTCACAACACTGTGTATACTTACTAGGAAGTAAGTCCTATTGAAATAGCTGTGATTTACTTTTCGAATAAAGTTGCAGTTTTATAGTTAACTCATTATCCATATGAGTTTTTGTTTATTAATACTTCATTTAACTTTATCATATACCATATATCATAAAAACACCACAGTCTTCACTGTTCCTCATCACAAAAGGAAGCACTGGTCCTGGGTAAGTTCCTGCAACCCCTGGAATCTCGTACCGATCAAAGATAGGGGTAGCATGCAACAATAGGATTGTAACACAGTTGCTGTAATCAGATGGCTATTTTTCCATCTATATCATATTGAGGACACATTGGAGGGTGCATCTAACTGAACAACAGTGGATAAAGGTAAGTGGGTTTCCTTATCCGAAAGCATGACAAGGGAAAATGGGATGAAATATCTACTATCAACTGTGCAGTGGGAAGAATTCCAGGAGAGGGGATGTCAAATGAAGACCACCTCAGGGCCTGTTCCACCTGCCCCCACCCCTGTTCTACCCTGGATTCTGTATCAACTCTGCTGTTAGAAGGCTTCCATGGGAGAATGAAAGATCTGGAAGGAGGGGGTAGTATCTGGAGAAAGCCCAAGCTTTCTCATATTCTATTTCTGTAGGAAGGATCCTGATAACTTTTAAATGTGTTAATATTGTTTACTGTTTGGTTTGTTTTAAAAATGCAGTTTTAGGTTATCTTGTTCACTGGCTTAGAAGTATCTGTATCCTGAGCAGCAGGTCATATATTAAATTGCAAAAAAGTAATAATAGATAATATAATAATATATTTGCAAGGGGGTCAAGCAAAGTGAATGGGAAGGAAGCAATCTGCAATTATGTCAAAGGCAAGTGTAGTATGGATCTTGATGGGGGGAAATGGAATTGGAGGGGAGTGAATATGAAAGCAAATATTGTTTATTGTGAAAAAATTCTACCTGGCATTTTATCTATAATAATCAGGAGGCAATATCTGATACATCAGGCAAAAAAGCAACAATATGCAAGTTCAGTAATAAACCATCACATTTTTATAGGCACACAATCTGAGCACTTTCCATCCTTCCCACTGAAAACTTTGCCACGAAAGGTACAGTATTAGAAGGGCTCAGGATTTAGTGCCTGGGGGCAATAAGCCATGAAAGAGTGGTGCTTTCCTGCTACAATCTTGACTTCAAGGGTGTGTGTATGTATGTATGTATGTATGTACATGCAGAATTGCAACTCCTTTACTTTTGGTGCAATAGTTCACATGTTGGTTACTTCATATGTAGTATCCTGCACTAACCACAACAGTGGTCTACTTGACGGTGTATAGGATGTGGTTCATTGCATTACTGTCAGTGACGCCACATCCTGGCCACTTCCACATTCTTGAAACAATCAACAATAACATCCGTACACCTGACAGCTTCTGTTGAAATTCATTGCTAATGTGCAGTAAATTGAATTGAACCTACAATTATGCAAACAACAGTACCACTGTTCGGGCTTTCTGGTGTCCAATCGTAGCCAGGTAAGTGATTTATTTGCCTGTGTTATCTCCAAAAGTATAAAAAGTTACTGTAGCCTGACTCATGTAATGCACCAGGGTAGAAACTTCTCTTACTTTTGTAGATGACGGAGGCACAGGCAAATAAACTACTTATCTGTCTACCACAGGACATGAGAAGGCCTGAACAATGGGACTGTTTCTGTCACTTCTTATTAATTAGCATTCAAAATGGTAGATTATCTGTTGTCTATTGTGCGTTTGACTTTGTTCTACCTGTGTAGCTCACACCCATGTGAAATATGTTGCTACTGACAATTTAAAATGTTTGTGCTTATTCCCAAAGGATGTAACAAAAATCCTTACCAAAAGAATGCTAGGGATGAGGAATTTTATCTAGTACAGCACATTTGTGGGTTGGGGACTACAATTAAACTGAATGCTGTCAGCTATAATATATACAACCCAGATGCTGTCTACTGCACTTAGACTCCTCAAATTCTTCTCATAGGTACAAGTTTGCTGAAGACTTTTCTAAAAATGTCTTTAAACACTCTGTTCCTCAGGCTGTAGATATAGGGATTGAACATAGGAGTCAGGATAGTGTAGAAAACAGAGAAGACTTTGTACAGATCCTTCAGTGTGTCAGTCTTTGGTAATATGTACACTGTGATAAGGGTACCATAGAAAATGGTAACCACAATAAGATGAGAGGAGCAGGTAGAGAAAGCTTTCTTCTTGCCATTGTTTGAAGGGATTTTCAAAATGGTGCTGATGATGCAAACATAAGAAGTGATGGTCAGTATCATTGGTGCAACGGTGCATGCTGATCCCAAGACTGACATCAGCAGTTCTGCCTGTCGGGTTTCGCTACAGGAGAGCATTAACAATGGCTCACAAAACTAATAGTCAATTACATTGGGGCCACAAAAATTCAACTGAGATGCATGGAATGCTGTAAACGCAGCAAGCACAGCTCTAAGTATCCAAGGAGCAAAGGATAGGAGAATGCATAACCTACTCTTTATGCTGGTTACATAATGCAGTGGTTTACATATTGCTGCATACCTGTCATAAGACATCACTGATAAGAGAAAACACTCAGCACAAGCACAGGAACCAAAGAAGAAGGACTGCAGAAAACACCTGCTAAAAGAAATCCCATGATAGCCACTAATCAAGCTAGCCAAAAGCCTAAGGAGGATTGTTGAGGTGTAGCAGGTCTCTAAAACAGACAAGTTCCCCAGGAAAAAGTGCATGGGCTTGTGAAGATGGTGATTGGCTAGGACTGCTGCAGCTATAAGGAGGTTTCTAGCAACTGTCACCAGGTAGATAGCTAAAAATGCAACAAAGAGGAAAACCTGCCATTCAGGAAGAGAACTGAAGTCCAGGAGGATAAATTCTGTCACTGCCATTTGATTATACTTTCGTCTTTTTGCCATGAGTTATTCTATCTAGAGACAATATATTTTCTAAAACAGAAATCACAAATGTAAACATGATGTGAGTGTCATCTGCTAATCCGTATATTTAATACTATATACAGTGGTACCTCAGGTTAAAAACTTAATTCGTTTCGGAGGTCCGTTCTTAACCTGAAACTGTTCTTAACCTGAGGTACCACTTTAGCTAATGGGGCCTCCTGCTGCCGCTGCACCACTGGAGCACAATTTCTGTTCTCGTCCTGAAGCAAAGTTCTTAACCCGAGGTACTTCTGGGTTAGCAGAGTCTGTAACCTGAAGCGTCTGTAACCTGAGCGTATGTAAACCGAGGTACCACTGTATATATATCTACCCACAGTGTTTAGATAAATCACATTGTGTAACAATTCTCTCTGATGAAGTTATGAGAGCTGAACTGAACCATTATTATAAATATTTTGCTTCTCTATGTTGGGTCAAAATAATGATAATAATATAAGATACCAGATAGACCGATAAAAATGGCCGTGTTGTTGAACATAATCAAAATGTATGTGAGCAGAAGTGGGGAACATAAACAGAAATTCGCCACATCACTCTGAACACATTACCTGCTTTTGCAGTTCGTTTATTTCTAGCTTTCATGCCTGATGACACCAGAAGGTCAACACTCGATATAACCTTCATTCGATTTTATTGAAAAGCCAACTTAGCAATGCCCTCTATATTATTTCTTTATTTGCTCTTCTTATACCAGTAAAATTGGCTTAATTCCTACAACCTTAACACACACAAAGAAACACACACACAGGGGGTGTGAAGAGACAGATTTTCTGTCACTTTCCTATTATTAGGGCTGTTGTGCCGTATGAAGAAGTTTACAAAATGAGGACAGACCACAAATTAGTCAATGGTTGCTATTTTTTTTAAAAAAAGGAAAGTGTCTATGAGGAAATGCATATGGAGACAGAGACAGAGATTTGTCAAATATGAACATACCTGGTAGCATTTGCTTATGTAAATACACGCATGTAAGGCAGTGGAGATAAACCTTTTTTCGCAAGAGCTATGCATCAAATCCGAAGTGCACACTACAAATATAGTTCCTAGTGCTTGGCAGAAAGTTTTGACCATAGGAGCTGCAACATAAGATTTGTACAATTCTGAGGTATTTACAAACTCTGACTCCTGAAAAATGAAATGAAAGTTTGACAGATTAAACTTCTTGGTATCATCTCTGACCATTGGTATCTTTCCAAGACTTTACCTCCCATTGCTTCCACAAATCAGTGGGAGTTCATTCAGGTATGCTGTATAGGGATTTCAGACCAAGTGACATATTACACAGTAGAAATATGCTATAATGTGTAAACAACAAAGTAAGGCTTAGATAAACATCAGGAAACATCAGCTGCTGCTGCCACAAGTTTTATGAGACTAGTTCAAGCACAAAACCAAATAAAAAAGGAGAGAAAATGTTTATGCATTACAGAACACAGCCTTGAACACCTAAAACAGAATACATCACGGGAACACTAATATCACATTACTTCAGATTACTGAACAGTCCAGTCCAGTCTAATTGTCAGTAGCTCTTGAGCACCTCAAGTGGGTTGGGGGTGGGGACTGTCTCTGCTCTGTCACTTGAAAATTTTCACCTGTAGACTGAATCTTGGAAAATCTACAATCCTGAGTTATATCCAATGATACAGGGGTTCCAACTTGAATAAAATATTTGGGGAGGCAGGTAAGTCCCGCCCAGCATAATCAATCACATGATGCAGTGCATGCACACCATTTGAATAGCAACACCCATCAACACTGGGGGGCCCAGCCCTCTTAAATATTCTCTTGGGGGGCAAAGACCCCCTTTGTACCTAGGAGTTGGCTCCCATGTGATAATAGTTCTACTCAGAGTTGACACATTGAAAATAATAGCCATGACTATGGTTAAGCAATTTAGGTACTTAATTAAAATGGGTATACTCTGAGTAAAACTAAGTTGAACACAACCCTTTGTCCCTTGCCTCATAATGAACGAGTACCCATATTTTGCAATTTTTAACCAGTACCATAAAGGGTCTCCTAACCCCTGTGCTATAAAATAGCAGAATATTTGCAGCAGCTACTGATAGAGGTCAACATTCCATCACATAGTAGAATTGGAAGGGACCCTGAATGTCTTCTAGTCCAAAGCTCTGCAATGCAGGAATCTCAACTAAAGCATCCATGATACATGGTCATCTAATCTCTGCTTAAAAACCTCCAATGAAGGAGAGTCTACCACCTTCCGAGGGAATCCGCTCCACTGTCAAACAGCTTTTGTAATATCCCTAGAAATCTCCCTCTCTTTCAACCTCTCACACACAAACCTTTGTACCTTCAAAGATGTGCTCCCCATCAGTGCTTTGACCTCTTCTTTCAAAGTATCAGGACAGCTGGATATAGATCCTTTGGTACTTTTCCATTTCTTTCCTCAAACAAAATGTGTGACTGCAATAAAGGTCTGTACACAGTATTCCAACCTACTTTCTCTGACTACATTTTGCAGTTCTTTGTTTTTACCCTGTGAAGATGTAACTTCTCTGAGCAGTTCTGCCAAAGTTTCTAGTGAAAATTCCTTTCAGAAAACAAAAGAACAAAGGGGACCTTTCAATGGAATGTATTAATTTCTTACACTTCCCTCCCTCCCTCCATTCTATAGAACGGAAATAAGCATTAATGGGGAAGAAGAAAAAATATGCCCAATTATGTGTGACACATGAGGCACTGCATCTACCCGGGAAATAGCAGGCCTACTGCAAGCCTGGCAGAGTTGGATGGGGAAAAACAACATGAAGAAAGAGACAATGCATGTGCTTTTGTAAATGAGGAAAATCTTTAATAAAAATTACTTATATATTTTTTTTTAAGACAACATGTGGAAGATGCCTGTGACCTCCCTAGCTTGCATCTTTCCTGCAAGGTGCATAAGTGTACCCTTGATAGCAACTTTGTGGATGCTTTCACTCTTCTAAGGTTCCGGCTTCAGGGTTGGGGGGGGGGTCATGGTGTTACGAGACAAGGGCAAGTTCTCTTGGCGACATAGCCTCAAGAAGCATGTCAGGAGATCCTCTGAGAACTGGGTGCGGGGTTATCAGGTGTTCCAGAGCATTTTCCAGGTGGCCTCCTCCAAACGAGACTACTGGCACCTCAACAACCACATGGGTGTTTTTCTGAAGGCTCAGGTACTGGGTGGGGGTGCTGTAGCTATTGCCTTTGATGAGGCATTTGCCAGCAGGCACAGCACAATCAGAATTCATAATGGGACCTCCATAATAACAAGCTCTGACTTGTTCAATCCAAAATGTACTCAGAGTCCTTTCTTTCTCAACTCTATTTCTGCCAGCTCAGCATATTTCTTAGTGTCTCCACCCATGGTTTCCTTCCCCTTCTTCAACATCATAACTCCACCATTGGGTTGTTTCACTCCTCCAGGAAACATTGTGGAGGTCCTCTCGATTTCATTATCTATTGCTTTACCATTCCATTCTCCAGTTCTGGAAATCCTCCATCAGTATTTTTTCCAGGTACTCTGTAACATCTCCAGCCTCAGCTTGTCCAGTACATTTTTATTCACCATTTTTTGCATCTCTGCAGTCAGTGGGATGTTTTTCAGTATTCTCACCATACTGAGTGCTTTCTTTGAGATCCACACAGTCCTTGCTTAGCAAAAGTACATTCCTAGCATTCTTCTCCCACAGCAGCACGGCCATGTAGTTTCACATTACAATCAGCAGATTCACCAGTGAGGTGGAGGATCAAAAATAAAGTGAAATAAAATCAAAACAACTCAGAGCTCCTCTTAGCTGTTTAGAAACTTTCGTAGGTACGTATATTTAAATAATGCTTTTTGTTCTATTTTCTTTTCAGCCCTTTAGTGTCATCTCCTCTTAAGTCCAGCAGTCAGGACTTATTTCAGATGAGCCGTTTAACCAGCAGACAGAAAACCTCGGTCATAATTTATAGCAGTTTCAGAAGTAGTTGAAGAAAGGGAGGTTTAGTCAATCTTTGCCCAAGGACTGACCCTCCTAGGGCTATAAAGTGGGGTTTGGACAAGATTGCAGTACTTCCTCTTCCCAGTCACTCACCCAAACAGCTTCCTTGAAGGTTTCTCAGTCCCAAAGTGAGAGAGCAGCCCTTCCTCAGCACTGGAAGTTAATCCCTGTTATCTCTGTTCTTCAGAGATAATATGATAGCTAATGGTTATCATTAATCACCACCTAATTATGTTTGTCAATGGAGTCTCAGGAGGAGATTTCTAATGAGCCGTGATTCCTCCTCAGAAATCTGGCTTGATTTCCACCCAACACTGGTGCCTGTCTAAATTATTTCTGCTGCACTCACAAGCCACAAAATGCACCTTTCAGAATCCAACACTGATTATGTCTAAATCCGAAAGAGAAATCTAGTGTGACATCTCTGGAGAAGTTGCTCTGCAAGGGAGTGTGGAATGGAGCTGGGAGTCTATCTGTTGTATGAGTTCTTTGATGCCCTTCCATGGAATCACACACTCCCCCCCCCCCCAAGAGCTGTACCCTCCTTTGGACAACAACAATCACAATAGTGATATATGTGTTTCCTGAAACAGCCCATAATTTTGTAGCTCTGAATTTCCTTCACTGGGCCATCACTTGGACTGGCAGGTCCAAAGGTCTCATTCAACTCTCTCATTCCATGACCCCCTCATCTCAGAGTATCTCTCTTTTTTTTATCCAACACTAATTACAGGACATGTAAATCTTAATGGGAAAACTAGTGTGCCATCTATTATCTACTGGCGAGAGCCAGTGTGGTGTAGTGGTTAAGAGCGGTAGACTCATAATCTGGTGAACCGGGTTTGTGTCTCCGCTCCTCCACATGCAGCTGCTGGGTGACCTTGGGCTAGTCACACTTCTTTGAAGTCTCTCAGCCCCACTCACCTCACAGAGTGTTTGCTGCAAGTCTAAGATTGTGCCAAATAGTAGCATCTCCTCTGTTGGGTGCTTTATCTCAAACATAGGAGCCAACTCCAAGGGGCTGAGGGGCTTTCACCTCTCCAATAAAATATATGGGGGGCAGCCCCTCCCAAGTTTATGGCCATTGCCATTCAAATGGTGAGTGTGCGCTGTATCATGTGATTGATTATGCAGGGCAGGGCATACCTGCCCCCCCCCCAATTTTTTTTCATCAAGTTGGCATTCCTGATCTAAAATAAAAAAAAATGTTTGAAACAGAAGACCCTGAAGAGTGGGATTATATGCTGCAATAATTTAGGCAAATGAATTTTCATGCCAATCTTCCCATAGAGATGGGCGAATAAATTGTGGTGGTGTCACAGGACTGCATTTGCCAGCTATGTCCTCATTGGCTCCACCCCAATCTTCATTCATTGAGGCAAAAGATCTGAAAGAGAGTATTAACTGCAACTGGGAACCCTGTAAAGTCAGCGCCCTTTGCTGTAGAGAGGATTCTTTTCCTTCTATCTTTTAAAATATTTTATTGATCTGTGAACAAAAAAACTGCAAACACAACAACAAGTAAGAAGATAAAGAATAAGAAATTTAAACCATAAAGCATCAGAGCCTGGAATGACAAAAGTACAAAGATGTATTGTGGTTCCAAAGAGATAATCAAGTATTAATTTATACAAGGATCCCCTTTACAAATAATAAAGGTTTATAAAAAATAAAAATATACTTCACCTGTTAGTTCCATCATTATTAATAATAAATATTTTATGTAGAAAAATATTTATTAAAAGAGCCAGACATTTGCATACAATGATGGCACTGAGTGACCATGTTCCTCATTATTTTTATAAGAAATAAAATCAAGACACAAAATAGGGGTGGGGAGTCCTTCAAGCTCTGCCTTTTAGATATTTTAGTTTGCGTGTTCAGACCCAGATACCTCCCCCCTAAATAAATTTACACTTTACTCAAATGTTGGTTTTGGTTTTTGGCAGAATGTAGGCCACAACTTTATTGATTACAGAAAGTGACTGGTTGCATAGGCTCTGGTTCAACTAGCTCCCTGCCATACAGGTAGCGTTGACCCAGGGTTCCAGCATAGGTCAGCCAAGAGGGAACACCTGGATAAGAGGAAAGCTGGGAATGGCCAACTCCGCCACCCAAATGCCCCCCTGGACTCAGGCATGGGCACAACCCCCTCTCAGGGTTTGACCAAACCATCGAGTCCTTGGATTCCTTTAACGGAATATCCTTCACATAGGGATGGCGAGAGCGTTCTCCCATCCCTATCACCTGAACCAGAGCCTATCCACAACCTTACAAGTTGTGATGATTTGCTACGCGGCAGGCGAAACCCAAATGGCAACAGCCAATCAGCCAAGTGGGGGAAATTCCTGCCATGCCCCTGTCCCAAAGACAGACAACACATGACAGCATAGCAAGGTCAAGTGCAAAGCCCTAAAAGTAGGGAGAGGTGGGTGGGTGTTCCGAATGCACACACGAAAGAGGAAGCTCTGGGTCATGTGCATGGGTATAAATAGGTCCCTCGACCTGTTTGGACTGCATCTCATTGGCCAGATTGCACCCAGCTATGAGGGACCTACCAATCGGGTGTTGTGGCTGACCAATCGTACCCACCCACAACACAGGGTGTCGGTTTTCCAGGTCTCACCGCGATATGTGCCCTCTTTGAGGGAGGACCCAATTTCTGAGCTATTTTTTCAAGAACGGCAATTTGACAAATTCTTGAGTGCCAGCAATAAATAGTATATGGATTTGAAAACAAGCAAATAAATGGTGGCATGCTGGATCAGATTTATGAATGAGCACATGCAAAACTGACACAGGATGAAAACAGACTGATACATCTCTAGTTAGGGCACCCTTTAATGGCGCATTTCTCCCCCAATGCAACAATATGATGGGTCATTGTAAGATAATTCAATGCCAGTTCATGGCAGGGTGGGGAGATAAAATATGCAGCCCCAGACAGTCAAAAGTTGTGGGACCTGTCTGGCATGAGGAGAATTCAACAGTTGTCAGAAGATGACATGTGTTAATGGTGCCTTGCCATTGTTAGGTATGCAGACTTCCAGAATCACAACAAAATCTAAACCCTGCATTTCAGGCGGAACCTTAAACCCAAGGAGGTTAAATTTCTGTCACAGTTGTTGGATTAACCCCATTTCTCCTTCCTATGGTTCCTTTTAATCAGTTCTGTAGTCCCAACAGACTACAAAGGGTGGAATACTAGGTTTTGGAAATGTCTCCACTCTTCTGAGTGACATTATACATGTATATGCTCTGCATCTTTTAAAAAAGCAATTAGTGTTGTTAGTTTCACTAATTTCACTGGTGGATTTTTGAAATTACAAGTCACAAATCACTTACTCCAAAGTGCTTCTATTGTTTTCAGTTTGTCTCCTCAGTTACAGAAGCATTTAGTTTTGCTGCATTTGGTTTCCTTCCATTGTTCTCCCAGACACAAATTTTCTGAAGGCTTTTGTAAGCGCTTGCTTGAAGTCTCTGTTCCTCAGGCTGTAGATGAAGGGATTGAACATGGGAGTCAGGATGGTGTAGCAAAGAGAAAAGATTTTGTTCAGATCCCTCAGTGTGTCGGTGTTTGGTAACATATACACTATGAGAAGGGTACCATAGAAAATTGTGACCACAATAAGATGAGATGAGCAGGTAGAAAAAGCTTTCTTCCTGCCACTGTTTGAAGGGATTTTCAAAATGGTGTTGATAATGCAAGTGTAGGAGGTCAAGGTCAGTATCAATGGTGGCATGATGCCTGCGAATCCCACCACTGTCATCAACATTTCTGCCTGCTTGGTTTCACCACAGGAGAGCATTAACAATGGAGTATAATCACAAAAGAAATGGTCAATTTCATTGGGGCCACAGAAATTCAGATGTGATGCACAGAATGCAGTAATTGCAGTAAGTACAGCCCCAATAATCCAAGGAGCAACTGATAACTGGATACATAGTCTTCTGTTCATGAGGGTTACATAATGTAATGGTTTACATATGGCTACATACCTGTCATATGACATCACAGATAAGAGGTAACACTCAGTGCAAGCAAGACAGCCAAAGAAATAGAACTGGAGGAAACACTCACTAAAAGAAATCCCATGATAGTCACTCAACAAGCTAGCCAAAAGTTTTGGAAGGGTTGTTGAGGTGTAGCAGATCTCTAAAATAGACAGGTTCCCCAGGAAGAAGTACATGGGCTTGTGAAGATGATGATCAGCGAGGACTGCTGTGGCTATAAGAATGTTTCCAGCAACTGTCACCATGTAGATTGCTAAAAATATAACAAAGAGTGGAGTCTGCAGTTCAGGAAGCGTCTTGAATCCTAGAAGGATAAATTCTGTGACCACTGTTTCATTATCCCTTCCTTTTTTTGTCACAAATTGTTCCATTCTGAGACTAAATAAGTACTGGAACAGAAAGCACAGATATAAACATTTTGTGAGTGCCATCTGCTTAACTCCATGAATAGAATATATCTATCATCTATCAACCAACACCCTCTAGATAAGTCACATGGTGTATAACTTCTTAGTGATGTAGCTATGAAAACTAATCAAATTATTATAAATATTCTATCTCTGTAGCCTGGATTAATAATTCCTTTTAAAAAATATGGAGACTAAGATAATGTAAAATGAATGACGATGTTGAACAAAATCAAAGCTTATGTCAGAAGAGATGGGAAACATAAACTGCCACTGGCAGAAAATATATTCTATCACTCAGAATATATTTTGTGTTGCTGAGTTCACTTCTTTCTAGCACTTACATCTGATGACATTAGAAGGCCAACACCCTATATAATCTCCATTTTATTTTAGCCAAAGGACTGTGAAGAGCTCATGAAATCATCATTTTGGTTGATATTACTAATTCATATCATCTTACTGGAAATAGTTCCTCCTCCCCTCCCCCTGTCTATTCCCAGATATAAATGATCTGAACCTAAAATCTTAAGAGCCATAGAGAACCACACATACGAATGAGAGAGATGGAGAGAGAGACTGGTTATGTTGATACACAAACATAAGGCCACGAGTAAGTCAGATCCTTAATTACAATGAGCATACTCTGAGTAGAACACAGTTGGATGCAGCCCTATATCCCTTGCCTCATAATGAATGAGGACCCACAGAACATATTTATCTAACCAGTTCCATAAAATATCTCCTCACCATCACTCCTGTTAGACCCATCACTGTGCTACGAAATCAATACAAAATGTGCAGCAGGTCCTGAGAGAGGTCAACACTCCATCTGATTATGACACACACACACCTGAAACTACTCCCATCTTTTGCATTCATTTGCAGAGGCCTTTTTACCTTGAAACAAGCTCTCCCAATCACTGCTTTGACCTCTTCTTTCAAAATATCAGAATAGCTGGATATAGATTCTATGGTACTTCTCCATTTCCTAAAACAAAACATCTGACTACAATACAGGTTTGTGCACAGCATTCCGGTCTATTTAGTTTGATTACATCATGCAATGTTTTATATTTTCTCTAACACAATGTAAGTTCTCTGGGCAATTCAGCCACAGGGAGTTCCAAGCCGATGCTGATTTCGCATAACAAAAGGGCAAAGGGGACCTTTCAATGGGATGCATTTATGTCCTCCACCTCCCTCCCTCCTCCCCTCTATAGAATGGAAATAAGCATTATGGTAAACACACATGAAATTCCCCAAAGAGAAAATGTCAATTTGAAAGATTGCAGCATCTGCAGGGAATGCTGGAGATGTGAATTATTTAACTGAGAAGGTGCTCGGATTGGTCAGCCTCTTTGATTCTATGACCCACTCCATATCTGAATATCTTTTGTTTATCCAACATTAATTGCATGGAAACCTGAATGAGAAAGATAGTGTACCATTTATTGGGAAGGGATAGCTCAGTCAGTAGGGCCTAAAACTCTTAATCTCAGAGCCGTGGGTTCAAGCCCCACATTGGGTGAAAGATTCTTGCACTGCAGGCAGTTAGACATCAAATTACAAAAATGAACACCTCCTCCACAAAAAAATACAGGAAATGTGGCAGAAAAAAACCCTTAAAATAATATAGCTAACACAAAGGGAGAGATAGAAAGCTGGGCCAGTCCCATCAGCACTCTTGAGAGACTACCTTCATTGAGCACCTCCTTTTTTGGAATTATTGTAATATCATCTGGCCACCGTACTAACTACTATAGCAATGTGCAACCCCCAAAAGAACACAGAGTGCCTTGTTCCAACAAGTTTAAATATCAGTTCTTGAACATTCATTGGAGCAATTCCATACAACAAGGTCAACCACAGGCTGTGATTCAAATCACCTGTCCGTAAGAAGCTGAGTCCAAAAAAAAATATCTAGGTGAAGCCAAGGTCAAAGCACAATAAAGCTGTCCAAAATTAAGGTTGTGTTTTTTCCTGGCAAACAGAGCTTATGGCAAACAGGAGATCGGCCAAGAGATAGGGAAAATTAGGCTACCAGCTTCTGGAAACTAAAATACCTACACTTTTCTAGCAGCTATGACATCTGAATTGAGGGCTTATATAAACTGATTTCTCAGACCACACTCAGTAGTAGCTGCAAGCACTTAATTCTGCTATTGATTCTTTGACTTGCAAGGAGGTCCTCAAGTCATGGAGATTCTTTGGGCTTTGGGGTATGCACTTGTTACAAAGTGGCCACATGAGCCTGAATTTCCAGGCATTTCTGCTCTCTGGGGTTGGGTCAGTACAGCCTTCTACTCTAACTTAGACGGGGAATCTTCTAGCATTGGTGATATGGGACGCCTTAGAAGCATCCTTCCAAGGCAGTCACTGGAATCTAGTGAAGTATGTCTTCAGGTACTTGGGATCTCATTTGCCCCCGGGTTCTCTGGGCTCTGAGAAGCTTGCGGTATTCAGGCAAGCAAACTGGGATCTGATCTTGGCCTGGCATATGGGGGAATAAACTGTAGTAGAGTCACAGGACTGTGCATGCCAGCAATGTCCCCAATGATTCCACCACAATCTCCATGCATTGAGTTGAAGGGGGATTTGACAGCTTTCCGCAGGGCCTGCAAGACGGAGCTGTTCCACCAGGCCTTTGGTCCGGGCCCAGTCTGACCCCCTTCTTTCCATGAAACCCTGTATGTAAGTGGCCCTCTTGGCCCTTTCTATTGGCCCATATGGGACCACCCCGGGTGACCCGGGTGGCAAATATTTAATATATTTAATATTCCGACCTTCACGGCTGTGATTTGTGGGATGGCCACTTAATTTTATTCTGATTTTACTGTGATTTTGAGCTGTGTTTTAATCAATTGTTTGATTTTGTGTTTTTAATGTATTATATATTTGGTGTTAGCTGCCCTGAGCCTGGCCTTGGCTGGGGAGGGCAGGGTATAAATAAAATTCATTAGTAGTAGTAGTAGTAGTAGTAGTATTCATACAATCCTCTGAAGAGAATCCTGTGCAGACAGTGCTCTTTGCTGCTCTTGGTGTGTTCACCCAAATGCTTGAAGAATCTCCCTTCAGAATTTCCTGTTCAACATGGGATGGCCCAGGTAGAATCAGCAGGAATGGGGATGTTGACAATGTGCCTGAGGTACATAGTTTCATGCCCCTTCCACACCTTATTCCCTCACACATACTTTGAGGGTCATCAGTTAATTACTTGAACTGCTTGTAACAAGATGGAGATGATGATGGCAGAATAATAATAATAATAATAATTTATTATTTATACCCCGCCCATCTGGCTGGATTACCTCAGCCACTCTGGGTGGCTTCCAACAAAATATTAAAATGCAGTAGTCCATCAAACATTAAAAGCTTCCCTAAACAGGGCTGCCTTCAGATATCTTCTAAAAGTCTGGTAGTTGTTGTTCTCTTTGACATCTGGTGGGAGGGCATTCCACAGGGTGGGTGGCAGAGAAGGCCCTCTGCCTGGTTCCCTGTAACTTGGCTTCTCGCAGTGAGGGAGCCGCCAGAAGGCCCTCGGGGCTGGACCTCAGTGTCCGGGTAGAATGATGGAGGTGGAGATGCTCCTTCAGGTATACTGGACCAAGGCCATTTAGTGCTTTAAAGGTCAGCACCAACACTTTGAATTAATTATTCAAACCCTCCAGCTTTTAGTTAAGATTTATTGTTTTAAATGAAGGGGACACTGGAAGCTGCCCAAGGATTCCACATGCTAATGGTTTCTAGGCTCTGTAGCCAGCCATGCAGGCTTCCAAAACATAACAAAATTGAGAGTCTGCCTTTCAGACAGAGCCTGAAACCCCAGGGCGTTAAATTTCTGTGACACTGGCTTTATTAACCCTCTCCTTCTTCCTACAGTTCATTCTCTTCTGTTTTGCTGTCCCAGCAGTCAACTGAATCAATATCTAATGAAATATATGCAGGGAACTTGATAATTCAAATGCAATACTCGAAGCTGATTTCAGCTATTGCATGCAAAGAGCCATCTGAAAGTGAAACTGTGTCCATCAACATCTCTCTACAAAACTGCTAAATATGTGAATATCTCTGCAATGGAGTCGAATGAGCAAATGCAGCCATTCTGCATAGAATTTTATGGGACACTGAGTGTTTTTTGCATCTGTTTTATAAGGGTACAATGCTACTACTTTTTAAAAATCCTTCCACCCTTCTAAGTGTCATATAGCATGAAACTCTCAATCTCAGGTCATGAGTTCAAGCCCCAGGCTGGGCATAAGATTCCTGCATTGCAAGGGATTGGAGTATCTGACTCTTGTGGTCCCTTCCAACTCTATGATTCTATGCTAATATACGGACATTTTAAAAAAAATCAATTCCATTTGTTTCTGTAATTATATTGCCACCTTCATTTAAATTACAAGTCACAAATTACATACTCAAAAGTGTTTCTAGAAGCATTTCGTTCTACTGCATTTAGATTCCTTGAATTCTTCTCATAGGTACAAGTTTTCTGAAGACTTCTCTAACAGTGTCCTTAAACTCTCTGTTCCTCAGGCTGTAGATGAAGGGATTGAACATGGGAATCAGGATGGTATAGAAAACAGCAAAGATTTTATTCAGATCCCTCAGTGCGTCGGTGTTTGGTAACATGTACACCATAGTTAGGGTCCCATAGAAAATGGTGACTACAATAAGATGAGAGGAGCAGGTAGAAAATGCTTTCTTCTTGCCACTGTTTGAAGGGATTTTCAAAATGGTACAGATTATGCAAATGTAGGAAGTAAAGGTCAGGATCAATGGTGGCATGATGCATGCTGATCCCAAGACTGACATCAGTGCTTCTGCCTGTTGAGTTTCACTACAGGAGAGCGTTAACAATGGTGTGTAATCACAAAAGAAATGGTCAATTACATTGGGGCCACAAAATTTCAGCTGAGATACAAGGAAGGTTGCACATGCAGTAAGCACAGCACCGAGTATCCAAGGAGCAAAGGATAGTTGAACACATAACTTACTCTTCATGATAGCCACATAATGCAGTGGTTTACATATTGCTACATATCTGTCATAAGACATCACTGATAAGAGATAACACTCAGTGCAAGCAAAAGAACCAAAGAAATAGAACTGGAGGAAACACCCGCTAAAAGAAATCCCATGATAGCCACTCATAAAACTTACCAAGATTCTAGGGAGGATTGTTGAGGTGTAGCAAATCTCTAAAATAGACAAATTTCCCAGGAAAAAGTACATAGGCTTGTGAAGATGATTATTGGTTAGGACCATTGCAGTTATAAGGATATTTCCAAACATTGTCACTATGTAGATTGCTAAAAATATAACAAGGAGGAGAGCCTGCCATTCAGGAAGCGCCTTGAATCCTAAGAGGATAAATTCTGTCACCACGGTTTTATTTACTATTTCTTCTTTTGCCATGAATTATTCCATCCATCAACCAAATAATTATTGAAACAGAAACCACAATTGCCAATGTTATATGAGTGCCACCTATTTATAAATATATAATCTTCCTATCTGCAAAATACTTTGTTAAAATGCTTAAGTGGTCCAAAATTTTAATTTACATTCATTTGACTGTAAAGAGTTCTGTTCAGTTTATTTTCAGAAACAGATGAGCTTAATTTTAACATAAAACCTTGACACAGAAAAATACAGAGGGAGGGAGGGAGGAAGAGAGAGAGAGAGAGAGAATTGTCAGAATTGTTGTAGACTATTCTCTGATTGTATATAGTTGTTTTATCTTTGCTTTTTTAAAAATGGGGGAAGAATTAGCATATATGGAAATACATGATAGCATTTGGTTATGTTAATACACACATGTAAGGCAGTTGTGGTGAAACTTTTTGCACGAGTGTCACAAATCAAGTCAAAGTTCATAGTACAGATGTAGTTCCTAGCAGCTTGGGGAATATTTGACTATCAGCTCCCCAACCTACAATTCCTACAATCCTGCCATGTTCACATTGAAAACTGAAAACTGAAATGAATATTCAGCAGATTACAGATCTTGGCAACATCTTTGACCATTAATATATAGAAATGTTTACCTTTATTTCAGGGAGGTGAGAACTGAGCCTCCTGACAATATGTCTTTGTTCATTTGCTTCCAGAAGTTTACAACTTTATTGAGGTATACTATCTGGTGGAATATTGAGCTATGGAAAGAAGCTCTACTATGTAAGGTTCAAATAAACCCCAAGAAATATCAGCAACTACCACAAGTTTCATGAAACTAGTTCATGTGCAAAACCAAACAAGCATAAGGTGAGAAAGCTTTGACATATTCCAGATCACAGCCTTGGACACCTAAAACATATTACATCACAAGAAAACTAATAACAAGTTGCTTTAGACCACTGATCAGCCCAGTCCATTCTGATTGACGACTTGAGCTCTTGAGGACCTCAGGAATAAAACCTTTCTCTGCTGTATCACTTGAAGTCCTATTACTTGGGGACTGAATATTGGAAAGTCTGCATACATGATTTATAGCCAATGCTAGTTCTAATTAACTGACATGACTGACAGAGGACTATCATAGGTCCTTTATTTCAACTGGTTTACCCAATGTCCCATTCCCTTAGAACATATTTTCAATTATTTTTGTTCCATAAAGGATCTCCTCCTTATCATTCCTGCTAAAATATCGCCAGAGCTCCATCATCGTGCTATAAAATCAGTAGAATATTTGCAGCAGGTCCTGACAGACATCATCACTCCATCTGATGATTTTGTAATCTCTCTAGAACTGCCCCCTTGTTTCACTCTAACACACACAGACCTTTGTAACTCCAAACATGCTCTCCCCACCAGTGCTTTGACCTCTTCTTTCAAAGTAGCAGGACACCGAGATATAGATACTATGGTACTTTTCCATTTCTTTCCTCAAACAAAACATGACTATAATAAAGGTCTGTCCAAGACATTCTAGCCTATTTTCTCTAACTACGGTACATCTTGCAGTTCTTTATTTTCTCCTCTGAGATGATGTAAATTCTCTGGGCAAAACTGCAACAGGGAGTTCCAGGTTAAGTCTTTAGCAAACACTTGTTTCAGATAATGAGCTTTGCTGGTGAGTGAAGTTTGCAGCCCGATGCGGCACTTCCGATGTGGACACACCGCACAGTGGACACTGTGCACATTCTCCTCGGCCACCACAAAGGCTCCCACCAAACCCGGTTTTCAAATTGGGCCAATCTGCGGTGGCCGGGGGGGGGGGGCATGGTTTGGTGAGCGGACCTGAGTTGGGCAGGCTTCACGCAGGTCTGCCCCACAGATATATATCCCAGCTGACACTGTGCTCTTCATCCAGTCGGTCAGGCATGTCACCCACCCTTTCCCTCCTCACATTAATTCTTGCTACTTTAACCATTTTCCCTTACAGCTAGGAGGGCTTTGCTTTGGTCTTATGACGGTTGCTATATTTGGGACCAGCAAGGAATTTTCCCTGCGCTGCAAGTTTCGCCTTTCCTTCAGCACTAGTCACAAGTTGGTGTTTTAGGCCTTGGACAGAATCCTATAGTTTTCATCCAATTGTGGGGTGGTGGAGTAGTGATTCACCCCCCCTCCCCGGTCTCTGTGGGGGCGATAACAGGGTAACTGGTTAGAGGGGTTTGGAGGGAAGTCTCTGTCCAAAGAGCCAGTTGCTTAGGCCAGTGGGCCATAGAGTTTCCCTCAGTGTTTGGGGGGCCATCTGCATAAACCTGCGTTTTGCAGTTGACCCACCCTCAAATAGACCCTGTCATCCCTCCGTTCCCCAACAGGTGGCTGAGTGGGATATATGCCCAATGCCTGTGCCAAGGCTTCTTACATCTGAAATCAATAAAGTTGTGGCCATTTTAAATCCTAGACAGTTGTTGTGTCCATTCATTTACCCCCCTAGGAGTTAGGTGTGCCAGGTGGGGGGTGGGGACTATGCAGCTGGGCATGCAATATAAGGACAAAGGGGACCTTGTCCTTATATATAAGAACAAAGGGGACCTTGTGATGGAATGAACATCTTTCTTCTAAAATTGGTAGCAAAGCTTCCTTGCCTCTTCCCCTCTATAAATTGGAATGAAGTATTACAGATAAGACACATGAAATTCTCCAATGAAAACATGTCATGTCAGTGGGTAAAAAGAATAAAAGTTGGAAGTCTAAATGAGAGCTAAAATAAACCCCAACCTAGTTCATGAGGTCACAAAGTAGAACTGATGGCAATAGACTCAGCACACAAGTATAATTGTTTAAACTCTTGACATTTTTATATTGTTGTAACTAGTCTTGGGACCTTATGATGTGGGGCTGGTTAAGAAATCTAATTACTGCTACTGCAACAAGGAAAACAACAACATTTCACACAGTGTAGAATTAGGATTCAAGAGGCAGTAGTGATGGACACTGGCTTGGATGTTTTTAAAGGGGGATATGGCAATTCTTCAGGGGAGCACACTATCAGTCAGAATGTCTGGTTTTAATAATTATTTTAACTGTATATTTTTTTATATTTTTTTATTCTATTTAATGTATTTTACCTTTGGAAAGACTTCGGCTAGACTGAATGAATGAATGAATGAATGAATGCGTTTATAGCTCTCCAATGAATTCAGCACAACATCCTATGCCACCCCATTTCCCCCCCTTAAAACAATACTGGTAAGAAGCTGTTCCACCAGAAGGGCTACACAATGTGTGATATGTATGTGTGATATGAGATTCCATGTATGTTTCTGAACCAGCCCAGACTTGTTTTATTATCTCTTCTTTCATTACCACATGAAAATGCTCTGGATTCCCTTCATTGAGAAGGTGGTTCGATCGGATGGACTACAACTCCAGGCTCCCCCTCTCATCTATGTCTTTTGTTTATCCATTAAACCTTAATGAGAAAGATATATATTGAGAAGTTCCTCTGCATGGTGCTGAGGAATGGAGATCAGTGGGAGAGTCTATCTGCTGCATGAGTTCTCTCATACAATTCCATGGGCTAAATCCTGAAATTCCCCTGAGGTCATACACATCTGAGCCCATTGCCATTTGTTCCAGACTACATTTGCTGGAAGGGGATTGCTACAAAGCTAAGGTTGTGCCAAATAACAGCATTCACTTCATCAGATTCATGATCTGAAGCAAAACAAAAGGGAAAAGGAAGTAGGAGATCTAGAAGAGTGGGATGGTATAATCCAATAACTTGGACAAATAAACTCTGATGTCATCTTGTCCAGGAAACTGCAAAGGACACCCTCTCAGAATAACAATATATTGTTTATTTCACTTATGTAGATGAGAAAGAGAGCAATGAGTAGAGAAATATTGTCTGTTGAGGTGTTTCTCCAAGGTGGTTCTGTTAATCCCAGTGTATCTTCTCTGGAGCAAATTATGCTTGTAGCTTGCAGTTTAAGAGTATCCATGAGGCCTAATCTAAGCATGCAGTGGAATTTGGAAGCAGACTTACCGGTATTCCCCAGTCCTTGGAAGAACACAATTTGCAAAGACCAGCATGGCCCCAATTATGGGCCAGTGAATGAGCAACTGTAAGGAGTTTGCTTTCCTCCTCTCTTCCTAAAAGAATACCTAGAAGTCAAGTGTCCTTTGTCGAAGTGAGGGGAGGGAAATTCTTGTCTCTGCCACTGGCCGCAGGAACAAGGTCTACTGAATATATATATCTCCCTATATTTATAAAAAAAGGTAAGGCTTCTGTCACGTTGCAGTTCATGCAGCTGCCAAAGAGTAAACTGTTCAGTGAAACACTTCCCTCACTTCAAACATGGCTGAATCAAGGTTTAACAGGGGGGGGGGGGAGGCACTTAAAAGAGAGTTTTAGAAAACTGCTCTGTGAAGGCTTTCCCTTTTTATTAATCATGGTTGCAGTGAGATTTAATGGAGGGGAGAGACTCTTCAGAAAACTGTTGTCTGAAGTTCCTCCTCCCTTCTTTAAAAGTGGGAGATTGTTGTAATGAGCTGTGAAGGGCAGAGAAAAGGATTGGATAGGGATAGAGATTGGTGAGGTGTAAAGGGAAGGTGTTTTGCCAGGTGTAAATTGGGGGAGGGGGTTCACTAGGTTAGCAAGGAGGAGGATTGGCAAAGGGATTGGCTGGTAGAGTGATCATGGGCAGCAGCCCCTAGTATTTCTCTCTCTCTGTGTGTAATGCTCTTTTAATTATTCTGCATTTTTTAAAAAAAATTAAAGGGGGCCTATGAATCTGCAAATAAAATAATAATAATAATAAATATGGAAGACTGAGATGGTACAGTAGGCTTTACCATTTCAGCCTGCAGTTTGGGGATGTGACGCGTTACTGAATGTTCCTCAACGAACAAACAACAACCCTGCAAGTTAGAAGAAAGGTGAATATGGGTCCACTACCTTCAACACCCTGCTGCTGTTTTCTGTCTCTACCTGTAGATGGGGGAGAGATGCATGCAAAATCTGATATCTTGCCTACAGTCTAGAGTGGCACAGTGTCCCCCTGTTTATTCCCATTCATTAGGCTTTATGCATATATTTTGGCTGATTTCATTGGTCTTTTTAATAGAAAAAAAGATAAGCAAGCTGCAGATCACTACTGAACAGTTCTACTGTTTTCTACTGGGGCTGAATTCCCTGAGTTCTACTCAATGGCACTAAATGGTTGATGGTTGTTCTAAGGGCTTCCTTGAACTCTCTGTTCCTCAAGCTGTAGATGAAGGGATTGAACATGGGAGTCAGGATTGTGTAGAAAACAGAGAAGACTTTGTTCAGGTCCCTCAATGTGTCAGTCTTAGGTAATATGTACACTATGATTAGGGTCCCATAGAAAATGGTGACCACAATAAGATGAGAGGAGCAGGTAGAAAATGCTTTACTCCTGCCACTGTTTGAAGGGATTTGCAAAATGGTGCTGATGATGCAAACATATGAAGCGAAGGTCAGCATCATTGGTGGCATGGTGCATGCCGATCCCAAGACTGACATCACAATTTCTGTATGCTGAGTTTCACTACAGGAGAGCATTAACAATGGTTCATAATCACAAAAGAAATGGTCAATTTCATTGGGGCCACAAAACGTCAGCTGCGAAGCAAAAAATGTTGTAAATCCACTAGCCACAATGCCAGTCATCCAAGAAGCTAGAGACAACTGAACACACAACCTGTTGTTCATGAGAGTCACATAATGTAGAGGTTTGCATATGGCTAAATACCTGTCATAAGACATTGCAGATAAAAGATAGCTTTCTGCTCCAGCCAAGAAAGCGAAGAAATAGAACTGGAGGAAACACCCACTAAAGGAAATTCTATGGTAGTCATTTATAATACTAGCCAAGATTCTAGGGAGGATTGTTGAGGTGTAGCAGGTATCTAAAACAGACAGGTTCCCCAGGAAAAAGTACATGGGCTTGTGGAGATTATGATTGGCTAGGACTACTGCAGCTATAAGGAGGTTTCCAACCATTGTCACCACGTAGATTGCTAAAAATATAATAAAGAGCAGAGTCTGCAGTTCAGGAAGCGACTTGAACCCTAGGATGATAAATTCTGTCACTGTTGTTTGATTATCCTTTTCTCTTTTTTCCATGAGTTGCTTCATCCAATAACTAAAAAAGGTAAAAAACAGAAAAAGCCAATAGTTGGGAAAAATTGAATGAATGACAGTTTCACAACTCCCCTCGCCCCCCATCTCTCTCTCTTTCTCTCTGTGTGTGTTTACATTTGGTTACCACTCCAAACTGATGCCCACAATGGCCAGGTAAGTTGTGTTTATGAGTTCCTTTTGGTGCACTTATGGAAGCTCATTAGATCCTTTATTAACACCTCTGGATACTTAGCATGTGGAGAATGACAAATTCTGTTTCTCATTATTATAAAAGTATGTTATGCGATGGAGAGATGGGAAAGTTAAACAGCCATTGGCCACATGCTGTTAGAGATCATGTCTTTCTAGAGCTTATGTCTAATGCAAAATAGGAAGAAGAATGGCCCAGATAATCTTCCTATGTGATTCCTGTGATCATACAATTGACCCAGTTCCATTAGCATCATAGGAGAGATGCATTGCAATTAATTCTAAAGCTTAGCTACGATGTGCATCATCAATATACAAATATTTCATGAAAGAAAGGGCATTTCATTTTTTATGATACAGATACCAAATTTTAGTAGATACATATCATGGTAAAGATGTCCAGCTCAGCACCTCCACTTCTGGAACCAATGTAACTTTTAGACATTTTATTGAAAAGCACTATCGTTCAGTCTAATTCCAGGAACAGAGGCAGTAAATTGCAGTTTATGAGGCTTATGTAAGAACATATGAAAATCTCAGCTGATCAGTGACCCATCTAGGCCAGCATCCCATTTCCCTCCGTGACCAAACAAATGCCTCTAGGAAGTCCACAAGCAGGAATAAGATAGTTATAAATTAACATATCTGGTGAGATATCATCATGTCACTGCATTCATGTGAACAAGAGGTTGTCACCCTTTTCTGGCAACTATGGAAGGACTGAATTTGGAAATATACAAATATAATCCACAATACCTTGGATCAGTGGTGGTTCAAAATGTTCAAAATGCTATTCATACAGTGCTGTTCTTTTCAAACGTAATCATGACCAAATTGAACACTTCACAAATCAAACTTATTGGCAGCATAATTGTCTCCCCACCCCATGCCAGTAGACTTTACCTTCACTTTGAGGAGATGTGGATTGAACTTTCTGACAATATGTCATCCATATTTTGTTTCCAGAAGTCAGTGAGACCCCATTATAGCATGCTGCCTTGGGATTGCTGGCTAACTACCATATTAAGCTGGAGGAGGGAGCAATGCACTGCAAGGCACAAAGAAATAAGGCATAGGAACTGTCTTGAGATCTTATAAGAATCTAGTTCCTGTGCAAAGCAATTATAAGATACAGCAGTGATGAATGAGAGAGAGAGAATTGAATTCAGATTACATCTAAAGGCAAATTTACGTGATTGACAGATTCCAAAATAATACACAATCTGAAACACATCCATCCTTCAAAATTTGTAGTGAATTTTGCAGTGCAGTTTACCTGCCAAGTAACGTGCACAAAAATACATGTTCTTAGGTAAAATATGTGTTTAAATGCATATATAAGTGAAAACGGCATACCAAAATGCATTACATATGGGGAAATTGCTTTCCGAAAATGAACATGAGACAAAATTGCATATTAAAATCTGTATATTTTGATATTTTTTTACACGATTTCTGGTAAAAAGTGTAAATTGTTGTGGAGAACAGAATTTAAGACTGAAGAAAAATGAGAAACTGTGAGAACTGAAATGGTCAGATTCACCCATCTTTTATGATAGCTATTTGTAAACCAATAATGATTACAACACATATTTTAAAGCAGCCACCAACCACTGACCTATCTAGTCCCTTCTGACTCTCAAATATAACAACTAGTGGACTTTTATAGCTCTATCACCTGATATCCTTTTCTTTGCAAAATGCTAGATTAAACTTAAGCACTTCTGTGCTTCAGCAACATGCAATGGGACCTCACATAATGAGACAGAACTCCCTTAAGAGTGAGTCTATTCTGTATTATGTAAACAGTTCTATAAATGTTCTCATTGGCACTCTTTTCTTTGCTGTAAAATCAACAGAATACTTGCAAAAGGTTCTGAGAGGTCAAGATCCCAACGTGATAATTTTGTAATACCTCTAAAACTCTCTCTACTCTTCTCTCTTTTTCACACATACATGCACACACAGAGAGAGAGAGAGAGAGAGAGAGACTTTTGTACCTTCAAACAAGATTCCTCCTCTCTCAGCATATCAGTAACCCAGTATATGGATTTTATGGTGTATATTTTCATTTCCTACACAAAATGTCTATCTATGTGATAAGCAGCAAAGTGAGATGTTCCAGCCTGCACTCTCTGGCTACCTCTTGTGGCTATTTATCTTTTTTTTTTTTCTGAGAAAATGCTATGTCTCTGGAGACCTCTGCCACAGAGGATACTGTTGAGCTTTTGGGACACTCATTTTAGAAAATAAAAATATCGGGGGGGGGGGGATTGACTGAAAGAACTCATTATTAAAGTGAGAGAGAAGCAGTGTGTACATGTTTTTTGTGTACCTTTTAAAATTATAGATTTGAAGTATGACATGGTAAGCTCACATAAAATCACCTGATGAGAATATGCCAATGCAGAAAGCATTACACCAGGAGTCAAAGTGTGATATCTCTGATCTTATAACACTAGGTGATGTGCTCAAATTATTGGCAATAACATTATTGGAACAGACCACTTTATAAAATTCCAGGTTAGAATTTGATGCCATACGAAATAGTTAATGGGGATTTGTGCTACACTCCCAGCAGAGGTTTCCCTCTCAATGCATTTTTAAACTTGTCTTTTATCAGAGGAAATCAGGGCAGCATACATGCTGTCTTCAAATGATTTGTTTAATTACGAATAGAGAAAAACATGGATGCAGTTAAGTTGTTACAATCTTTGGTTACACAGTGCTTGCATAATAAACACCAACATTGCTACAGATCTTTTAAATATAGATGGAGTGCAACACAAGTGGAAGTGCGAATGGACCACAAGAATTTGGAGTACAAGGGAGCAGGGAGCACGTGGTGAAATGGGATGGACTGTCCCTGCAAATGTTCCTTATGTGCAAGCATATCAGCTTCCCAGATGGAATGATCTCTGCTCGCCCATGCTGTTCTGGGTGATCTCCTGGCAATACCTCCTGAACAAAAAAACACACCAAATAAATAAACAACACATCGAGCATTTCCTTTAAAATGTAAAAATCCTCCCCTCCCAGATGAATATGTTGGCCTCCCAAAAGAGGACATGTCCAGGATTTCCTAGATATATGACGGCCCTATCTGAGCACCCTGACAAACCAACATCACCCTCCTCTCCATATGGTTCACAGTTCAGCTGGAGATATGCTGCCATATCTCCCTCATCATGGCTCAGTCAAGACCCAGACCGCTGACTTGAGCCTGGCAGATCTTAAGCTGGCATAAACCCTAAAAAGGGAGAATCCTGGGGAAATGGTAGAGCAGAATCTGAGGGACTGGACCCTAAACCCAGACATCTGACCTGACAACCCCACATAAATTAAGCCAACAAATAGGGTGGTCTAACCTAAACAGTTAAAAAGCAGAGACATCACCTTGCCAACAAAGGTCCGTATAGTTAAAGCTATGGTTTTCCCAGTAGTGATGTATGGAAGTGAGAGCTGGACCATAAAGAAGGCTGATCGCCGAAAAATTGATGCTTTTGAATTATGGTGCTGGGGGAGACTCTTGAGAGTCCCATGGACTGCAAGAAGATCAAACCTCTCCATTCTGAAGGAAATCAGCCCTGAGTGCTCACTAGAAGGACAGATCCTGAAGCTGAGACTCCAATACTTTGGCCACCTCATGACAAGAGAAGACTCCCTGGAAAAGACCCTGATGTTGGAAAAGATGGAGGGCACAAGGAGAAGGGGACGACAGAGGACGAGATGGTTGGATAGTGTTCTCGAAGCTACCAGCATGAGTTTGACTAAACTGCGGGAGGCAGTGGAAGACAGAAGTGCCTGGCATGCTCTGGTCCATGGGGTCACGAAGAGTCGGACACGACTGAACGACTAAACAACAACAACCTAAACAGTATTTGAAGGCTCTGCCACGCTTAGGCCAGCTCAGTCAGCCAAAGCCCTGTTCCAGAAAAGAGTTTGAATCAGAAATGCTTTACTCTGGCTTAACATAACTTTATGCCAGCTTCCCATGTATAGGATTGCTCCCTATTTTAAAATTTTATTTTAATACACATGGCTAATGTAGGTTCATATATTTTCCTAGGTCTGCTCTATGTAAAACTTAATTTGATACAACATATTATCAAATTTGGAAAAGTTTTCCAGATATCCCTGGATAGGTGGATAAGACTCCAGTCTGAGTTTTCAGACTCTGTTGCAAAAGATCAAATGTTTACCTTTCAGCAGCCTTGGAAATTAACGTCAGAGACCACAGCTCTGAACATGAACTCTTTAACTTGACAAAGAGCCACAGGCCCACTTTGTATCAATTCAATTCACCTTTGGACAACATATTGAGAGGGGAAAGGTTGGTATATGAGTTATAGGGTAACCCAGAGGGCAGTTTGCTTAAATTCTTTGAAGTACGATAAGGCCAATGTCTATTTGTGCTGATTCTGGGGTGGAGGAATAACTTTGGCAGACTTTGTGTGACAAGATACCCCCTTAACAAATATAATGTGTAAATATTTTATTAATGTAATTATTAGCAGGGATATTTATTGTGTCCTAACCAAGTATACAACCGCGAGGTGGGTTCTCATTAACCCAACATGCATGCGATAAAGTATAAAAGCTCCCCTACCCCTTTGCTCTTTCTACCTTTCGCATCCTCAAAGCCCCTAAACAATTTGGAACCATGAAGTGGGTAACATTCATTTCTTTTCTTTTCTTGGCAAGCTTAGCCGCGTCAAAACACCTACCCAGAAGGTACCGGCATGCAGGTAAGATGTCATTTTATGTCATATAATGCCATAAACCAGTTTGCTTTGGTTGGTAAGATTAATATTGCCTTTGTGATTTTTTAATGTGGGGGTTGAACCTCATTTTTAATAGCGATAGAAAAGTAAGTCAAGTGCACGATAAACACAGGGATTACTAATACATATTAAAGTCACAATGAGTGCAGTCCTGTGGTCCATGGGAGGCTGTCCAAGGTCCATAGGATCAGCTAGAGTTCCCACTCTTGAGGGTACGGAGAAAGGAAGATTCAGCAGCCAATGTTTCCTCCCTCCACGGAGGGGTCCACTGCTACTTCATTTCTGATGCTGAAGTGCTGATATTGGGCAAGGCTCATGCATCCCAGAGGCATGAAGGGTGCTTGCATTCTCTTTTTAACTAATATGGCTGGAATTCTATACCCATTTACCACTGAGTAAAGCCTACCCAACTCAGTAGTGTTTCGGTCTGAACATATGTGCAAAGGCTTGCACTACTAGAAGCACTGAGTGAAATTTTGATTATTGTCTTCTTTACAGGACATCAGGACACCATAGCACAAGCTACCGAAGTGACGCCTGATGAGTTTCGAGGGATGTAAGTCTTTTCAGGAAATTTCTTTCCAAATGACTTGAGCAGATACAGAGGCTATGAACTACCACTAGCTTAATATTCTGGACTGCCAATAACAAAATTGTATGAAGCTATTATCAAATGAAGCGAGACACATTGGTAAACATTATAATCCAATATTGAGTTGACGAATCAGATTAATTGATTTAAAATCACTTGGTAAATAAATCGGGTTGCCCTTCAATTATTTTTTCAAGAATTATAATTATTTATCAAATAGGGCCTTACTATAAAAAACCCAACCCCACAGAGGGTAAGAACTGTCTTAGAAAGGTCACTCCCCATTGTCTCTGATGACCCTAAGGACAGGCTTGGTGTCACCAGTAGGCGCCTTTGGGAAACTGCCAAGATCTTACCACCTCTGTGGAGCCCACAATTGTTGGTGTCTTTCATAAGCAAACCTGCATTAATCTGCTGCGTCTGAGAAGCTTCTTTTTTTAAGATTTCAGAAAATCTGCGGTGTATTCTGCAGTGTTGGGGGGAATTTGAAATGGCAGCTTTCCCACCATTATGACCACTTCAGCAAAGGAAGTCCTCTCAACAAGCCTAGAACAATATCTTCCTATGGCATAACTGTTTAAAGTTATCTGAAAACAATCACAATCATTTTTATTTAAATGCTACTGTATACACTACTAGTCAATTAATCTGCTCAAACTCATATAATGAATCTGGGAGGACTTATTAAATAGTGCAATAATCCTGGCTTGACTTATTCTCCATCAATAACTATTTGTACTAGCTGATTACATAAATAAGGTCAGCTCCTTCCTAAAGACTGTTTAGTTTCTCTGTCTCATGAGGCCCCTATTTCCCCTCTAATATTTCTCATTGCATATTTTGAAAACCAGAGCTCAGATACATTCCCATTCCTGGTCTGTTACACAAACTGAGACCCTATCCACATGGCTATGAAGTTAGGATTTCTTGCCCCAATATATATACAGTGGTACCTCGGGTTACATGCGCTTCAGGTAACATACGATTCAGGTTACAGACTCTGCTAACCCAGAAATATTGCTTCAGGTTAAGAACTTTGCTTCAGGATGAGAACAGAAATTGTGCTCCAGCGGCGCAGCAGCAGCAGGAGGCCCCATTAGCTAAAGTGGTGCTTCAGGTTAAGAACAGTTTCAGGTTAAGTACGGACCTCCGGAACGAATTAAGTACTTAACCCGAGGTACCACTGTAATGGAATCTTTGCTTACATTGAATTGTATAAATGTCATTTTAATGTCTGTCTACCCAGTTGTGAGAGATCTCTTTTAATCTCCTTACAATCCCATTTGGTTTTAACCACCCAAAAGAACGTGCTTGCTCTTAGAAGTCATGTAGAATATTGTTATACACAGAGGGAACATTTTTTCAAATAAATCATGTATGCATTTTCTAGTGCCCTAGTCATATCCTCTCAAGCCCTGCAACAAGCGACATATGAAGAGGTGTCAAAAGTAAAGAATGATATTGTAGAACTTCAGAAGAAATGTGCTGCTGATGAAAAATCAGATCCAGAATGTACAAAGCCTTTGGTAAGTGTTTGGGAGCTGAATTTAGAGAACATAGAAATAAAACTGTAAAGAAATGCAAATATATTGGGAACTGATCCATGCAGAGATGTAGCACTCTAGAATGGGGAACTTATTAGTTTTAATAGCAGTTTTAATTTCTTGTTGGAACATATCCAGGTCTACTATCTGATATTCAGGGATCTGGTAAGATACATGTTACAGTATTTTGCTTTCAGATTGTTTTTAACGTTTTATGCTTTTATTTTATGGTTTCTATCATTTTAATGTTGTCAGCTGCTTTGGTAGGGGCAGTGCAGCAGACTTTGGAGGAAGGCAGGAGATGACAGATGGCCATCTAACCGCTGCTTAAAAACCCCCAAGGAGGGACAGCCTATGTTTTCAGGTTCTGTCTCCTGGCTCAAAATATCTGCCTCTGTTCACTGGCAGGAACATTTTGAGTTATAGGTTATCAAAAATATTCGTAGACCCCACCACGTATCAAGACAGTGTACAACAAAGTTTCCATATACAAAATGTACAAAGTACAATAACAACAATATGGAACAATTATAAAGATGACTAGTTCATCTTTAAAAAGTTTCAGCAGAATAGACCTACCAACACAAAAATGTCTTCAAGAAATATCTGACAATTAGCAGTGAGGATGCCTGCTAAATTTCTGCTGGAATAGTTTTCCACAACATGGGATCCATGACCCTATATGTCCAACTTCTACTTGAAGCTAATCAGGCTTTTGAAAACTAGAGGGCAACTCTTCCAGATGATCTCAGTGATCAAACAGGAAAATAAAGGCTCATGCATTCTAGCAGTTTATAAACCAACTTAACTTTTCAATAAATCTGTCTGGTGACTGTCCTTTAAACCATGTAGAATATAGAAACTTAATTCTATGGACAACTGCCAGTTTAACATTTAAGAGGCTTATATCCCCCCTCCCCCGCAAAAAAAGATGTTTTCTTTATGTGGACTAAGCAAACAGGTGACTGTAATTGCAACCAATTAAGAGAATACTTTGCTTCCCTCCACCAGGGTACCGTTTTTCTGGATGAAATGTGTCACGAGCAAGAAATTATTGCGAAATATGGATTTGCTGACTGTTGTGCTAAAGTTGACCCAGAAAGAAAAGACTGTATTCTGGCCCATAAAAATGGAAGTCAAGGATTCATTCCTCCCTTTCAAAAACCATCTGCAGAGGAGGGCTGCAAAGCATTCGAAGCAGACCATGATCAAACCATGGGAAGGTAAGTAGATTGATTCAGTGCTATACCTTTGAGGATTTGGTTGCCTTTTGTGAGAGGAATGAAACGAAGATAAGACGTACAAGTTTCTATTTCAAATCATCTATCTGATAATTTCAAATTCTGACTGCTACTTCATGCAAGCTGTCAAAAATGAAAGATAACCTCACCTCCAAACAGCTGTGCTCCTTCATCAATGTCTTAGCCAGCCAGTCTGTAACTTATCCCCACCTTCTCCTGGCCAGGCTTCTAGCTTGCTGACCAGACACACTCTCGTCTAGGATTTGCCATTCCATTCTCACCTATTTCCTCTTTTTCTTTTCAAACTAACACTTGATATGCTGTGGCAGCTGAGGATGCTCAGTCCTTACCAGGTTGGTGTGTGGTGGGATATCTGCCATTGTTTTGTTTTGTTTGTTTGTTTGTTTGTTTGTTTGTTTTAAGTAGGCATCTGCAAATCTGGGTGGCATGACCATGCTTCTCAGTGGTTCTGTTTAGGCTTCATAGGCATCTGAATGGATTGCTTGAGTTTGTTATTGGAGGAAGTGATGTGGAATGCTACAAACTGACAAATCTCCTGCAATGAAATCTCTTGGATTTAAGTAGCCCACTTGCGTGCACAGCCCGGGGCTCCATTGTGGGAATTTGAATTTATTTGTCTTTCCTTCTTCTTAGTAGTCTTGGATAAATGATTGCCCTCCCTCTGCTTTATATCATCATCTTAATTTATAAAGGTGCTGACTACCACATTCTTTCATGCAAGAAAGTGCAGTTTGTGTTATTGAAAGGCAACTTTTTATCCTAGGTATGTCTATGAAATTGCCAGAAGATACCCTTTTTCAAAGACCTCCAGCATCTTTGCAGGAGCTAGAAAATATAAGGAGGTACTGACAACTTGCTGCAAGGAAGCTGACAAAGATGCCTGCTTTGCAGAAAAGGTATTCCGTTATCATCCAAATAATGTAGCTGATGGTTAAGGAATTTACCTCTGCTAGCTTCTTAGGATATTTTTTTCCTACCTGCTTAGACTACTGGTCAATCTAGCCAAATCTTGTCTACTCCTGGGATTCACACAGTAGGGTTTTTTTTCTTTCCCTTCCCTGCACCAATCTAAACATTTTCTTTCTAAATGCCAAGGATTGGAACCTGAGGCCTTCTGCATATAAAGCAGGTGTTTTATCCCCGAAGCACAGTCTCTGCCATAATTCTTCCTCAGACTTTGGCATTCCCCTGTACGGGGGGAATAACAGAATGCAAAATGTTAGAACCTATGGCACTTCCTGGTTTTTGTGAAAACTAAGTAACATGATGCAACTTGTAATTTACTTTTTTTAAAATAAACTTATTAAAAATCCCTTTTGCAATAAAAAAGCATTGGCCCTGATTAACTGGAACACCCGCCCTCAATATAAATGCCCCAACCTCTAGGCCAGCCCAATGCAAGTCAAAACTCTCTCCCATGCTCTCTCCCACTCTTTCCTGCCCTTTTCTTGCCATAATTGCTGCTTGGACACTCACTGCAGGCAAAACCAAGTCTTCTAGCCATTATACTAATACAAGCTTATACAACATTGAATACTATGTACCAATCTGATGCTAGAAGCAGTTGTCAATTACCATTCCTATCCAGCTATGTTAGTTGCTCATTTGGCTGCCACTAATGTCACTAGAAGGGAAGGAGAAATAGATGATAGATAGATGATAGATAGATAGATAGATAGATAGAGATGATAGATGATAGATGATAGATGATAGATGATAGATGATAGATGATAGATAGATAGATGATAGATACATGATAGATGATAGATAGATAGATAGATAGATAGATGATAGATAGATAGATGATAGATAGATAGATACAGATAGATGATAGATAGATAGATAGATTCCAATGGAATTCAATGAAACTTAAAAGTGTTTTAACTTGCCCAATACTTTTGCAATGGATGTTGTTATGGCACTGTTTTTTATTTTTTTAAAAAAAATACTTTACATTTGCATGTTCAGACCCAGAAATTCCCCCCTAAATAAATTCACGCTTGACTCAAATTTTAGTTTGGATTTTGGCAGAATTTAGGCCACAACTTTATTGATTACAGAAAGTGACTGGTTGCATAGGCTCCAGTTCGAATAGCTCCCTGCCATGCAGGTAGCACTGACCCAGGATTCCAGCATAGGTCAGCCAAGGGTGAAAACCTGGATAGGCAGAAAGTTGGGAACAAACTATGTCCGCCACCCAAATGTCCCCCTGGACTCAGGCACGGGCACAACCCCCTCTCAAGGGTTGACCAAACCATTTGAGTCTCTGGATTCCTTTAACAGAATACCCTTCACATAGGGATGGCCTATCCTGAACCAGGGCCTAGCCGCAACCTTACAAGTTGTGATGATTTGCTACGTGGCAGGTGAAACCCAAATGGCAACAGCCAATCAGCCAAGTGGGGGAAATTCCTACCGTGCCCCTGTCCCAACAAAAGACAACACACAACGCCATAGCAAGGTCAAGCACAAAGCCCTAAAAGTAGGGAGAGGTGGGCAGGTGTTCCGAATGCACGCACCAAAAGAGGAAGCTCTGGGTCACGTGCATGGGCATACATAGGTCCCTCGATCCATTTGGACTGCGCCCATTGGCCAGATTGAACCCAGCTATGAGGGACCTACCAATCGGGTGTTGTGGCTTACCAATCTTACCCACCCACAACACAGGGATTCAGTTTCCAAGTCTCACCGCAACACATGCCCTCTTTAAGGGAGGACACGATTTCCACCCTATCCTAACGTTTTTAGAATGAGTCAAGCACATTTTCCTTCTGATTTCCATTTTTCTTGTTGCCATCATCGTTATTGTTGTTAAAGTGTTGCTGTTGTTGTTGTTATTGCTACAGGCAACAGAAGTCTCAAAGTATTTGAGAAAAGAGTTTGCTCGACAAAAGCAGATATGCTCTGTCCACAGGAAGCTTGGAGAACTGCCCCTGCGGGCTCTGTAAGTTTAGCTGCATTGGGGGTAGTAAGGGGGTGAGGTGGGGCAGAGTGAATTACCTACATAGATTAAGCGTTCCCAAGAAAGTCAAAAGCAAGACGAACATATATACCTGCAAACCATATGCCAAATGCACTTGTTTCTCGGATAGCATCCTTTTGAGGTGTTCATAGTATTATAGCATCAGGAAAGAGCGATGTGAACATCAGGAAAGTTCCTGGGACATGACACTTTATCTAGCAGGAAGGAAGGAAGGAAGAATATGGGGGATTCACAGGATGCTAAATTTTGTACCCAAAATTTTGAAGCTTTTATCTTCTTGTGTGGAGCCATGGAAAGCAACACACACAAGCACACAGCCCAGATAGGCAGGATTTCTAACACACACACACACACACACACACACACACACACACACACACACCATGTTTGATTGAAGGGCACAATATGTTTATCCTACTGATAATACTAGAATTAAATTGCAGCTGTCTTGGCACAATCACAACATTTTGTTTATTTTCTTTTCAGAAAAGTTGCTCTGCTCAGTCAAAAGTTTCCAAAGGCAGATTTCCCTACAGTTCTCAAGCTTTCTGCAGATATTGTACATTCCTACACAGAATGCTGCAAGGGCGATACTCTGGAGTGCTTGCTTGATAGGGTAAGTTTTGTCAGTTTCAATGTAATTGACTTCAACTCAGCAATACATTCTTGCTCAGAAAAGCCAGTTGTTTGGCATTTGCTGAATTTAGAACAGAGCTGGGTCAGGCAGACATAAGGCTTTTAGGACCTATTCTTTTCTGTGCTTATGTGTGCTCATTTATGCATATCCTCCTCATCATCCTATTTATTTTTATTGTGCCTTTTTCCCTGGCTGGGACTCCCAGCAGCTTACAGATAAAATAGTAACAGAAAAGAACATGTGGTGGGGGGGGGAATCAATAATTAAAAACAACAATTAAACATTCATAAAGTTAAAACTGAACATATATCAGTCGCTGCTCCAAAGCCTGTGGGAATAGAAAAGTAGTCTTTGTCTTTATAAAGTCTGCTGTAAAAGAATTGGCTGTAAGAAAATGAACTGCATTTGAATCTCTGTGTTTACTGACCAGAAACAATGACAAGTTTCATTCCTGTGCCCATTGCGCCTTGGTCCCAGTCAGGCCAATGTAAAAGTGATAAATTTATTTCAGTTGAAATAAGTTTATTTCAAATATGGTTTTGTGACTTGCGTTAATATGCAGGATAATAATTGTTATATTGCATAATAATAGTGATACGACAACAGATACTAACTTTCCCAGCTACTCTGGGTCTGCCAGATCACTGCCATAAATATTGACCAGATCCTTTCTTACAGGCTGACATATCAAAGTACATCTGTTCACATCAAGCCACTCTATCTTCTAAAGTGCACGACTGCTGTGAAAAGAGCCTGCTGGAACAAGGAGATTGCATAGCCCATTCGGAAAATGATGACAAGCCTGCAGATCTGTCTCCCACTGTCAGAGAATTCATTGATAACAAAGAAGTGTGCCAACACTATGCTGACAACCATACTCTTCATCAGGCAAAGTATGCCATAGAAATCCCACACAATCTTTCATTCAACCTTACAGGGAGTTTTGAGTTTCAGCTAAACATGCAAACAGGGTGTTGAAGTGTGACTGGGGGGGGGGGGGGAGAGAGTCAGTTGGATATAACGATCTGAGCAAATAAATCTCCCCAAACAAGGAATGGACAAAGTTGCAGGAAGACAAGAGGGAGAAGGCATGAAAGAGGGAGTAGAGAAGGAGCAGGCTGGGGCAGGGAAGAGGAAAGCTAAGTTCCTACAGAAGCAAGTACAGAAATTCTTCCTCCACTCTGTCCACTCAAATGGCTTTCTCCATAGGGAGGGCAGCGCACAGACTAGGACTTCTGTATGATCACAGTAGTTTTCTGGGAGGGAGGAGAGCTCAGATAGCGTTTGCTGTTGCTGTTGTTGACATCAGTAGTAGTTTTTGTAGTTGTTCTTGATATCATTATGAGTCATCTTTCCAAGGCTAATGTGGCAAAATTTGATAGGGGAGAGGGGCAGAGAGCGGCCCAACAGTGACATCCGTCTTTTCCTCAAACAATATTCCTGGAAGCAACACAGTGTGATCACTCTGCCAAATCTCCTCTGTTGTGTAAAAAAACCTCTGTCCTTGATTTGGATCAGGAGTGCCTGAAACATTCTCTCTCCCTCCCTCCCCCCTCCCCCCTCTCTCTCACGCAAACCTGAATATTAATGGGGAGTTTCATATCTAATGTACATGAAAGCTGGAAGTATTGCCGAGATATATTTGAAGTTATTTGAACACTAAGCCAAAACTGGGAACCTCAGACCAGGGACCAAATGTGACTTGCAAAGCTTCCATATTGCACCAGATTGGCTAGGGCAATCTGGCTGGGAATAACAACAACAACTAACTAACTAACTAACTAACTAATTAACTAACTAACTATGCAGGCCACACCCCTTACTAGCCTCATCTTCCTTCGCGGACTTTTGCCTGGACAGAACATGTCCTTTAACTCAAATAATGCTATACAAATGTACAATTCAAATGTATTGCTGCAATTATTTTGACTCTAGCCCTATACACCCCTGGCAGTGCCTCCCCTCCCTCCCATCCACCGAAGGTTGCTGAGAAGGGAATGTAGCCCTCGGGCTGAAAAGTGTTCCCTTTCAGCGTTCATTTCTGTTGGTGTTAACATTGCCATCCTCATCTTCATACTCTTTTAATGGGATATTTCCTGTGTTTCAGGTTTGTGCATGAATATGGAAGGAGACACCCTGAGTTATCCCCAGAGTTGCTTGTGAGACTTGGCAAAGGCTACGGTGATTTGTTGGAGAAGTGCTGTGCTCTTGAGAATGTTGTGGAGTGCCTTGGCCATGGGGTGGGTTATGATTCATCTCCATACAAAGGATATTTGCTTGTTTCCTGATACGCAGAAGACAGGTTGTGAACATTTTGTAGGACAGGTAGAACTAGCTCTTACAAAGCAGGGATCTCTCCTAGGACTACCTTGGATGCAAAGAATTGGACCTGGGAACTTTAGGATAGCAAAGCAACCCTTTGGTGTCAGGCATTGCCTATGTTCAGATCACGGAAAGAAAATTTCCTAAGGTGCATGTTTTTAAGCAAAATGATATAATTCGCTCCTCTCAGAGTAATGCATAGAACTAAATGTAATCACCCTGTGGATTTCACATTTCTCTGAATTGTTTGATCCTGTACCAAAAATGTACAAAAGGGATGTTTAGAAATGTGAGTGTTAAGATAAAATTTGCACTTAAAGACATATTTTGCCATAAATATGACTTTCCTTTGTTGCCTCATAATAGGCTATTGCCATCCTTTAGCTCCCTCAAATGGATTCTTCTGTGTTGCGTCTTACACTGTAGGAAATGATGCTGTGAAATTTCATGTTTAGCCATTTTTATGTTTTAAAAAATGCCTTTGTCAATCCTCATCTATGTTTACCTTCAATAAAGCTCTTGTCTTCTTTTGCATAAAAGGCATGTTACAGAGCCTGTTCAAACTTCCTCTCAAAACTGCATCTTTTCTTATAGTTCTGCTCTTTAAAATATACATATATCAGAAATTCTCCTTTCTTTCAGGAAGCAGAGCTCAAAAAACACATTTCTGACACCCTAGAAGTGATGAAGAAAAACTGTGAACTGCATGCGACAGCAGGAGACTACCTCTTCCAAAATGAGTATGTTTTTTATTGTCATAAGATTTTATTGTCATAAGATTTCCAGCTTGTGAAAGGGGGCAAGATGCTCAACAATTCATGTGAGTTTAGGATGCAAAAAACCTTTCTGAGACAAAACAACTTCAATGATTGCCCCCTCATCTGTTGAAGAGTAAAAATTCTAGCTGTTGCGCATATCTTTCTCAGGAATTCACCGTCAGCTAAGTAATATGATGTCCTACTAGCTGTGTAACAAAAATCAGGGTAAAAACTATCTGTGTGTTTGCTTAGGTAGAAACAGAAGACTTTGTGGGGATGGGAAGAGCTCTTGAAATGAAACTCCTTTTCCCCATAGTCCCACCATAGTCCTTAAAAGAAGCCTTGCTTGTCTTCTCAAACCTGAGAAAGACAATGAAATTTCCTCATTACTGCAGGGGGGGGGGTTAAGCCAGGACTTGCAGGAACTCAGTTCCAGCACCTCTCAGGTGGGCGCCATTGCCATTCTAAGAAAACGAAGGAGGCATTCACAGTGAGTTCCGGCACCTCCTTTTCTAGAAAAATAGCACTGTTGCAAGCCCACCTCAGATGAGCATGGCATCCCAAATGTCCTCTGACTAAGATCTCTTTGCAGGTTGCTCGTAAGCTACACCAAGAAAGCACCCCAGCTGACATTTGACCAACTGTACGAATACACCAAGGGACTCACAAAAGCTGCTGGCAAATGCTGCCACGAAGATGAAGCCCACAAGCTGCCATGTGCTGAGAAATATGTGAGCGTTTACTTCTCCATATTTGCCTCTCTGTCTGTCCTTGCCCCTTTCCTTCCCACCCACCACCTCAGAATTCCATTAAGTGCCCAAACTGTTTGGGGATTTAAATGTAATGGCAAGCTGTTGGAATCGGGCTGAGAAGTACAGAACAGCCCTGGTCAGCCCAAGATATTGCAATGTCTCTGGTGAAGTACGAAATGACATCCCTCTTATTCCATTTACGAATGCCAGTCACAATGGCATCAGGCTCTTGCTGGTAACAGAATAGCATCGCCCATTGCATCTAAGGGCACAGTTTTGGTCAGAGGCCATAGAAGCAGGGCTGTGCCCATTGCCTGCCCCTCATCACTTGCTTCCTAGGGATGGGCCATCTAGAAGAGCAACAAATGCTGGAGCATCATGCTCCAAACCATGAGACCCTCTACCCCCCCCATAACATCCCTTCCTTTTTGCATGTTGCAAAAATCTAATCTGTATGTGACATAATAATAATAGTAATAATTTTATTACTTATACTCCGCCCATCTGGCTGGGTTTCCCCAGCCATTCTGGGTGGCTTACAGAACATATAAAAGCATAGTACAATGTCAAACATTTCAGGTTGGGTGTGGACCTCATGCCAATGGTGGCTACGGCCCAAGGTAACACCTTTCAAAAAAGTGCAAGATACACACACAGAGCATTCTCACGTGTGCAGTACAAAATTAGACACATTCGCCATGCACTGCATTACAATGAGAATGCATATCTGATTATTAAACTAATAATTTCTATCCCCATCATGACAATGGACTTTTTGGAGAGGTTGAATGCCTAGCTCAGGGTTAGAATACAAATGAAAATAACTCTGCCCTAGAGGTACTCTTCACACATCCCCCTCCACAGTGCTAGTGTTATCACTGCCCCTCCCCAAATGATATATACTTCAATTTGCTTGCATTTTTTTCTAAATTAAAATGCAGTCTTTCTTCAAAGAGGTGTTGTTCAGCCTTTTGACCCCTTTGGTTACTGTTTTCTGAAACTCTTCCAGGTCTCCTTTGTGCTTGGAGAGATATGTCGGGAGCATGAAATGCATCACATCAACAAACAAGTGTGCAAATGCTGTGGTGACTCCTTAACTTTCCGTCGGGAATGTTTCAGTGGTTTAGGACCGGATCCAGAATATGAGCCTACACCATTTGCTCCCGACCTGTTCACCTTCCATCCAGATTTATGCACAGCTGATCCAGAAGTTCTGAAGCGCAAGAAGCAAAAGTAAGAAACCAGAAGCATGCAGCCCAATATTTGGCTGGTTATTTCAAATCAGTTAGTGTTTATGGACTTTAGCCTTCTTCACCACTTTAACTTCTGACCAAATGCACCTTGCTGCCTACACTCTGCCACCCTCTTTGGCTTCTCAGAAAGTTCTCCTATTTGAACCCCCATTCCTTTATTTAGCCTATTGTCTTCCCAGCCCCCCTCCCTCAATATTTCCTGGGGTTTTGCCTTTCCTACCCCTCTCTTCCCTAGGACCTTTTACCTTCCATTTCAGAGGGGAAGCATTGTCTCCTGCCTTGTAACATCATTTCCAACCCTATAATATCCCTAAAGATAAAGGTACTCCTGACCGTTAGGTCCAGTCGAGGACAACTCTAAGGTTGCGCGCTCATCTCGCTCTATAGGCTGAGAGAGCCAGTGTTTGTCCGCAGACAGCTTCTGAGTCATGTGGCCAGCATGACTAAGCTGCTTCTTGTGAAATCAGAGCAGTGCACGGAACGCCGTTTACCTTCCCACCAGAGCAGTACCTATTTATCTACTTGCACTTTGATGTGCTTTTGAACTGTAAGGTGGGCAGGAGCTGGGACCGAGCAACGGGAGCTCACCCCATTGCAGGGATTTGAACCACCGACCTTCTGATCGGCAAGCCCTAGGCTCTGTGGTTTAGACCACAGCACCACCCACGTCCCACATAATATCCCTAGTGGTGACCTAAAGTGATTATAATGACCCAATTTTGAAGTGATGCTTTGAAGAAAGGACATGCTTGGCCTGCTTTTACTCTCTCATCACTTTTCATGAGGCTAATGATTCCATCCTCCAACTTACTTTTGTTGTCGTTGCAGGCAGCTTGTCGACTTGATAAAGCACAAGCCCACAGTCACTGACGAGCAATTAGCGGGCATAATTGTAGATTTCCAAGGCATGATGACACAGTGCTGCGAAGTTGATGACCATAAGACATGTTTTGAAACAGAGGTATTTTTTAAAATGAAGACAAGTATCCATAGCAAATTTTTTTTCATTCACTGGCAGTGTGACAAGGCTATGGGCATGTGGTGGAATATGAATGTGTGGCCCTGAACTCCTAGTCAGTGATGTGTGGCAAACAGGCATTTCTGCAGCTCTCTGAGAAGACACACCTCAGTTGTCTTCATTAATGGGATGCAACTAGTGGGATTGCAACTAGCAACACCATGAGCAGAAGGCATGGGAGACTAGATAAGAGATAATAAATGTGACTTAAATTTTCGCTGAGGACACTCAGTGCTATTTTTCCAGAAAAAGAGGTGCCAGAACTCACCTTGAACACCTCCCTTGTTCTTTTATAATGGCAATGGTGCCCACCTGAGAGGTGCCAGAACTGAGTCCCAGTGAGTTCCAGTTAGAAAAAGCCCTGAGTATACTAATTTGGAATCAAGATAACCCTGAGGACTACTGTGAGCAGATGTCCTTAGGACTGCACTGAATACAAGGCAGAGAAAGAATCAAGTGCAGAAGTATCAAGTCCAGAATACTCAAATGGGGAATGGGGGAATACATTCTAGCTCAGATGCTTCAGATGCTTTTGTGTATGGGAAGCATTTGATGGTATACTGTTGTGTTCAAGACACACACTCACCACCACCACCACCACCAACCATTGGCTACAAAATGGTAGGTTACTATTGAACTGGGTTGCTACAGAGAAGATTGAGAGCTACCATAGCAGTAGACAACAGCGCTGTTCATAGACACCTCTGACCTATCCTGTGGTCCCAATCTACAATCCACCCTCTGCTGCTCTGTGAACCACTTATCCCACCCTGGATCTGTTCCCATAGTAAGGAAGGGGCAGGAGAAGCTAGGAGATGCTGCATCTCCTTCTTTTCCCCTCCAATTGGATTTAATCTTGTGGGGTACTGCACCTTGTTGAGTGACTTCCTTGCACACAAGGAGGCTGCTTGAGAAGGTACAGCAAAAGATTTGTTGCTGCTTCAAGTATGGTCTCCCTGCATGAAAGGGAAGCCACTTGTGAAGGAGTAGCAACCCATACTGCTCAGCTGGTAAGTGGAAGGATCTGACCTTATGGGGTGCTGCTTTGAGGGACAGGAAAAAGGAAGAGTCTGGCAGGAAGAAGGAGAGGCAGAATAGGACTGGCATCTACTCACGCCTACCTTTTCCCACAAAGACATAACTGCCTATTAGGTCACTCATTTTAATAATAATAATAATAATAATATCTTTATTGTCATTGCCCCCTTCGGGGACAACGAAATTACTTGGCTGCTCCATAAAAACACTAATTAAAAAATATTTTCATACTTTCTCCTGCTTCCTGCCCGGTACTACACCCTCTGACAGCCCCAGTTTGCTTTGGACAGTCCAAATTGCAGCCATTTGGGGCCTGGCTAAACCAAGGCCCAGATTTTCCTGAATCACTTCAATACAGTTCAGTTTGCCCAAATCTAGTAGACAAACAACTAACAATGAGTTTCCAGGAAACCAGGAACTGGGTCTCAAGGTTAAGGTGTGAGCAAGAGAACAACAACAACAAAATGTTTCTTTGTTTGAATGTGATGCTCTGGACATATGGAATTGTAATTGCTGCTTTTGCTGAACAATTAAAGTGAGACTGTGGGTGATGAGACAGAGTTTTAAGTTCCTTGCTTGTCAAGAATTGACTCTCCATATAATTTATGAGAGGCTGTTAAACTAGCATGATTCATCCAGTGAAAGAACTATGAGGAATACTTTCCTTAACAATGTCTGAGGGAATTGTGTGTTTTTCTTCCAGGGTCCCAAACTGATTGAAAGGACCCGAACTGCTTTTGGAGAAAGCTAAACATCTCAGGTGAGCAGATGTGAAAGAGAGGCTTGTGTCAAGGTGTCTCCGTGATTTAGTACTGATGAAAAGACCTAACTGGTACCTGCTGTGGAGGCAGTTATGCACGGGGGACTATGATTGCATTGAAAGTTAGTGGAGTGTTCTGTGTCCTTCCAGAATCATTTAGTTCTCTGTTGTTTTAGCTACATGCCTGATACATATCCATAGCCAAACATGACATTATGGATGTTCACGTTACATTATATGAGCACACAATCTGCATATCTGCGTTCACAAATAACCGGGGCAAACCCTAGTATAAGTTATTCACTTGTATCATTCAACAGGTATATAGTCTGTGCCCCTGTATAGACAATAACTGAGTTACACAAAGAAATGTATGCTCTTTCACACAAACGTATGAACATTTGTACATGTGTAGACACAACTGGTACATGTATTCAGTGTAATGCATAATTACGCTATGACAGAAGGCTGTATATCTGAATCATTTAGTAAGCATGCCTTCCAGATTCATACAATACACTTCCCTTGGAGATACAGAGAAATGCAGATGTTGAGATATTAAAAGATTTTATTATTTCAAAGTTCTGAAAGGAACCAAAGTTTGTAGGGTCTATTGCGTCCATCACACATTTGCTTCACTATGAACAAGATTGTCAGGATTTTGGATTACTTCAAAAGCTTTCCAAACTTGTTGGATGAGGGGTGTCAGTGGAAGAAAAGACAGGTGATTTTATTTCATAGGACCCAAATTTTCTCTTTTAATAGTCTCTATGGACATAACAAACACTCTTGTTGTAAGCATGATTATGAAAAGCAGTTACTTCGATGGCATTTCTTCACATTATTCAGTGGCAAGCCCAAGTCTGTCAGTGGCAATATAGAGCATTCAGGTGAAATGCATGGTAGCAAACACACATTGTTCCTACATGCAGTTAACTGTTTACATTATCAAGTGCACAATCTGAATTCATGTAACCCCCTGTCCAAGCACCCACATTTTCAACTTGATATTCAGACTTGGAATGGTACAAGGTCCCCCCAAACTCACATCTGAGTCTTCCTGGAATTTATCTTCCCTCATTATGAGTAGAACGTTCTTAAGTGGGACGAATCAACTCAGTCTTACAGGAAGATCTTTATGTAACTAGTAATGGGACTGTGTGAATTGAGTGAGGTAGCTTTTATTTTCTAAAATGTTCTGCAGGTTAGCCTTGGGACTTGTTCTCGCTTACTGCAGCAAATCATTTATTGGTTCTTATTTTCTTCTAGCTCAGCAATGGAAGAATCCTGGAGATAAAGTCCAAATATGCTCAAGCGCCCTCGAATGCTTGCTTCCTTGTTAAATGTCACCCTTCTAATTCAAAGGAAATGAGGATGTGATTCTTCCATAATCTTCATCTCTCATGACAGCCGTACTGTCGAGAATGAATAAAGTCTTTAAACAAATAAACATCCCCTTTGCAGTCCAGTGATTCATTTAATCAGAGCTAAAATAAATGTGCTGTGATTTTGTGCATGGATACTCTGTTAGTGTGGGGGAGTGGGGTGGGTGTAGGACCTTTGGGGGCACTCTCTAACTATTGCTGCCAGAAGACATTTTTCAGGTGTGTGTGTAGAGCAATTCAGCAGGCCACATTACCTGCTTCTCACCTTCACCCACCAATTCTAGAGCTCCCACCAACATGGATGTGCCAGCTCCTTTACCATTATCTTGTCCCAGATTCCTTAAGCATGTTTGCAGCCTGACTCGCATCTGAGATGTTCACCATGTGTGGATGAATGGAAAAAGATTTAGGTGTTCTTGCCCTTCCTAGCCAAGTAAGGCACACCTCTGATAGTTAAGTCTTTATTGACAAGAAAAGCATGTACAGTAGCTTCTACAGTGCTCCAGATACACACTCATACACACTTCTAGCCTCAAGGCAGATGTCCACAGGTCCAGGCCCTGTGGAATAGTTGCAGCAACAGGGAGACTCCATCCTCCACTGCCAGCCTACATACCCTGTTCTGATGGGTTACGTGTCTGCAACCTGAGATTTCTCTTGCATGGAAGTCGCTGCTTCAAGACCTTCCTGGTTCTAGGAGACAGCAGAATGGGGGAAGGTGGAGAGGCTACTGACCCATCTGTTGGCTCAACAGCCTCTTCTTCTGCTACATCTGGCACACTTTCCTCCATCTCAGGCTGCCCCGACTCTCCGTCCTCTCCTGGCTCCTGCCTTGCAGGTGGTGTCAAACCCCACAAATCACCTCTCCTGGGTATCTGTCCTGGTCCCTGCCTCTACCCCACACTCTTTTGAGTGCTACCAGCCCCTGACAGTAGGTCAGTTCTACTCATTGCCTCATGTCAGGCTATAGATTGAAAGGGCAGGACTGGATTGTATGGAATAAGAGTTCAGGGACAATGTTCTTGTAACACACAAAAACCCCTCCCTCCATGGAAACAGCTAGCACTTGAGGATGAAGGCTCTGCAAAACCATTTTTTCCTGGTCTGAACATTTTCTAAACATATAGTAATTTTATATGTGTGGAAGCATTCAAGAAAACCATCTTCTCCCTTTAGTAAGGGAAAGGATAACAGCCCAGAATCTCTGCTTTCTGACTCAGTTTTCTTATTTTCTCCATCTTGGTTCTAGCAGGAGAATATTCTGCAAAATGACTCCTTTTCTTGGCTGGGTAGGGACAGGCTGTGAGAATGTTATAGTTCTACTTAAGGGCCATGCAACGCCTCCCTGCCCCTCATAAAACAAACTTCTGCCACCATGAGCCCAGCATATCCATGAAAGCTTCCCATGCAGTTCTGTGTGGCAGAAGGTTACTCACACAAGAGCCTAAGGGCATAGAAGAGTCATATGGTCAAAAGTGCATCCCACATTTGGGATGTAAAATGGATTGGCTGGATTCTGCATGGATGTACATGCTGGGAAGGGCACCTGGGATCTTAAGACACATAGTAAAAAAAAGAAAAAAGGAACAAGATAGAGGGAACTTAGATGTTGAGATATTAAGATATGTTATTAATTCACAGTTCTGAAAGGGAACCAAAGCTTGTAGGGTCTATGCAGGCATGGCCAAACTTGGCCCTCCAGATATTTTGGGACTACAATTCCCATCCTCCCTGACCACTGGTCCTGTTAGCTAGGGATGATGGGAGTTGTGGTCCCAAATCATCTGGAGGGCCAAGTTTGGCCATGCCTGGTCTATTGCATTCATCACACATTTGCTTCACTATGAACAAGATTGTCAGAATTTTGGATTACTTCAAAGGCTTCCCAAATTTGTTGGATGAGGGGTGTCAATGGAAGAAAAAACAGGTGTTTTTATTTCATATGAGCCAAATTTCCTCTTTTAATAGTCTCTATGGACATAACAAACACTCTTGTTGTAGGGATGATTCTGAAAAGCAGTTACCTCGAAGGCATTTTTTCACATTATTCAGTGGCAAACCCAAGACTGTCAATGGCAAAGGAACAAGAAAGAGGGAAACCCCATGTGACATCGTGATTATTGCTTGAATTTATATCATCTGGTACTCCATGGAATGTTTTTACATGTAAACAGTAAAACACATACAAACATACCACATACCCATGATTCTTTTCTTTTGAGTTTGATTAGACTCCTGGGAGTGATGGAAATAAATATGGATAAAATTCCTTGCAGCATCTCCTTTTTCCTTCCGCCAGTACAGAGAAAAGTAAGAGAGAGAGCCTCTCAAACAGCTATGGAGAGAAAAGGATATGATACACAGATGAAAAGGCGAATCACAGTGGCTACCCAGAAAGAAAACACAGGTCACAATCAGGCACAAAAAAGAAACATGTAAAAATGCATGAAATTACCCAAGATCTACCTGTAAACAGCTTGGTAAGTCAATCTCATGGTATACTTTTCAGTCTGTTTGCTGGTGACCTTATTAATAAAAAGCAAGTTTTATTCCAAGTGAAACATATTTATGGATTCTCTAGTCCAAAGTCTGCAAAGTTTAGATGTGCAGAAAAGTCACCATGTCATCAAGAATGGTACCATTTCATTCAATAAAGAGAATATTATTTTCAGCACTTCCTTATTCCCCTAGGACATTGAAGAGAATGAGTCAGTCTGACCCTCTTTCTTTATGCATACTGGAAACCTGACATGGGAAAAGACATACAGGGATTGCCCCCAAAGTCTGCCACTACCCCTTCCTTGTTCATAGTTGCTGTGGGATGTGCGCCCTATAGGGCGAAAAATACGGTATTTGTCTGAAATCTGGAAGGTTTCTTACCAAGCAGCGCCTCTCCCATGTAGGCTATTTTCTAACCGTTTTCAAAAAAATACTATCCTTCTGAAATTTGGCAGAAATAGTGGCTTCAGGGTCACCTTGCTCAGAATAAGATCCACTTCTGCCTAAAAATAAATAGACACTTCTTGCCTTTCAACATCAAATAGAATCTCTCGTTGGACTGTTTAAAATGTTTCCTAAAACATTATTTCTGTTGAAAAGTTAACCCACACGTGGAATAATTTTATTACGTCTACTAGTTTTTAATTTTTGTTGTGTTATCTGGGGGGGTTTTCCAGGAGGGAATACAATATTCTATATCAAACACTTAGAGATTTTACATTTTTAACAGACTATATATTTTGTTAACTGAAGAAACAAAAATTATTTATTAAACAAGCAATGGTTTATTGGTGACCTAAGTCAACCTACTTGATCACATTGGGGAACATGCGTCAAAACATTCTCCTCCTCCTCCTCCTCTCTAAAATGATTGTGCCATCTCTTTGCAGGTACTACATAGCCACACAATGTTCAACCAGTCATCTAGAGTGGTGGAATTCCTTCTGCATGGATTCTCTGATACTCAGGAACTGAAGACATTTCATTTCATTACATTCTTGATCCTTTATCTGATTGCTGTCACTGAAAACCTCATCAACATCACAGTCATAATTTTCAGTCCTCAGCTTCACAAACCCATGTACTTCTTTCTAGCCAATCTGGCATTCCAAGACCTTCTGTGATGAACAGAAAAGCATGTGTCAAAATGGCAATCAGTGCATGGATTACTGGGCTTATCTATTCCACATATATACTGGCAGTACATTCACAATTGAGTTCTGTTCTAATGACATCAGTCAGTTTTTCTGTGAAATTCCATAGTTATTCAAAATTGCTTGCTCTGACTCATATCTCATCGCATTTTGGATTATTTGTGTTGGTGACTCTTTGGCCTTTATCTACCTTACTGTAATAGTTTATTCATACGTTAAAATCTTCAGTGCAGTTCTAAAAATTCCTTCTGCCCAGGGAAAAGAAAAAGCCTTCTCAACTTGCTTGCCACATCTTATTGTAATATCTTTATATTTTGTTAGCGGTTCATTTGTTTATCTGAAGCAAAGCTCTGTGTCACTATCATCAAGTGACACAGAGCTTTTGGATCTTGTTGCTTCTATGTTCTATTGCATGTTTCCACCAGTTATGAACCCATTAATCTATAGCATTAGGAATAAGGAATTGAAAACAGCATTATGGAAGTTGAATGCAAATCTCTTCTACCAATTCTTCCCCAATTTCTAATGGCCAAAACATGGATTACCTTTATATTTCCATCAAAAAAACTAAAAATAATTTCTAAACATTTATTATACATAAATCACTATTTGCATGCCAAATGTAATCCTTTGAAGAACACACTTTCTAACTAACAACAATTTCTATATTTGTTTTCCTGTGCTCTATATTAAAGAGTGGATTTTTTTTTTGTCAATTTGCTTATTTTGTACTTACTATCTCACACTGTTTTCTGTTTGTTCTGCTGCATTGTGTCAGATCCATGGTAAGTCAGAACTATATTTTTCAGCTTGATTATATGCATGCCTTTGCAGATGTGGGTCCATATTGTCCTAATAAAGCAGATTTTCACCAGCAAGATCTGTGCATCTTTGAGTGGGTGTAGTTGTCTTTAGACTCATGTGAGTTGAAAGAGATAGACCCATGAAAAGTGGTTTTTCTGGATTCACAAAGTTGCAAAGATTCTGGCAAAGGAGCTACAAACTACCCACCAAGTCCAATTTTTGCTGTAGAATTGGTAAACCATACCAGAAAAGGGAATATCTTTTTTAACCAGGAAAGGCAAGAAAGAATCTCCTTTTTTAAACTGAGGACACATTCCATCAAATTCTATACTTGATCATCGCCTGCACCTCTTACTAAATCCACTCATTGCTGTCGACTTTGTTATCAATCTTTGCTATCCTTCCTTTATGAATTGTAAAATACGTGGCTAAATAAAGTGTTCAACCAGGAAAGATTGATATATTGTGTTAATGAAAAGGCTCCTTCTTCAGCTTCACCTATCCCTATAGAAACTAGCCAAGGAATTTGAAAGTCTGAGGGACCCTACAGGGAGGCCAAAAACATATGCTAGTCTCCCCATTGCCATCCCATGGACAGCAGGAAGAAGATCCATGTTAGAAAATGCATTTCTCAGATACTTAGAACCAGCATTTCAAGGCTTGCACAATTTCAAGCTGCCGCTCATTGGGAAAGGAGGGACAGGTAAGAGTCCAAAGGGTGGGTAGAGGAGGCAGAGGCACAGGAGAACTATCCAGGGGGAGGGACCAGTGATTTGTGGGGTTCTGTGCCACTTGTGAGGCAGGGAGAAGAGGAAGAGGCTAGGCAGGCAGAGACAGGAAAACATAGAGGTGGAAGACACTGACTCGGGCTGTTTGAATCTCCTCAGCTCCTCTCCCTGCCTCCAAGGATAAGGAGGGGTTTAAAACAAGAGGAGCAGGTGGAAATGTACACAGGGGGAGTTTCCGGTTACTTCCACATACCACATTAGAAGAGGGGGTTTAAGTGTGCTGGAGGAGGCAGGGTGTGCAGATGCTCCAACTGCTTGTCTCAGCAGTTGGAGGTGTGCCTCAGAGCAGAGGTGTGAAGAAGCAGATGCCCAGCTAGCTATTTAGCAGGAGTGCCACATGTGATTCTCACACCTTAGGAGCTGAATGTAATCAAGTGGTGAAAGACAGAGAGAGAAACTGAAATTGGTGGATTTGTTCATTTCTATGTAAACAGGAAGTTGGATTATATTATATTTGCTCAGTGCTGCAGGGAATCATTGCTGACTTTAGCTGAATATAAAAGAAATTTATGTAGTAAATTCCTGCCCATGGCCAGGAAGGGCCTCCTCAACAAGGAAGAAAGAAAGCATATCAATCTAAAGCAGTGTCTGTTGAGACACATTCAGATGTTGTCTAAAATAACAATACAGGGTTCACTGTTTCTTCATTACGTGATTAGCCCAAAGCGCTTTCATTTTCCCCTCTAATGTAATCAAGACCCTTCAATGCATCATTGCAATAATAATTTGATGGAAAGTGAGAGCCAGAAAAAAGAAAGTTCTAATGAAATTCTGCCCCGCCCATTTAACTGGGTTGCCCCAGCCACTCTGGGTGACTTCCAACATAATATAAAACACAGTGAAACATCAGTGTGGGATGGGAACAAAATAAAAATAGTAGGATTTCTGTCATCAGAAGACAGCTGGTCTGAAAATCTCTAGCTCCACTAGACATTTCTTTTCTGACTTTCATAGATTAATGAATAAGATTCCAGTCTGGATTTTCAGCCCCTGTTCTGAAAGGGCAAATATTTACTCTTCAACAGCCTTGAGAACAAATGTCACACACGATACCATTGAACTTAAGCTCTTTAAATTGACCAGGCCCACTCACATCAATTCAATTCACCTTTGGACAGAATATTGATGGGGGGGGGGGAGTTGACCTAAGAGTTATCGGGTAACAAACAAAGTTTGCATTACCTCCTGGGAGTCTGATAATTATTAGCAGGAGTATTTCTGACATTCTAATTGGGAATGTGACAGTAACCCAACATGCATGCACAAAAGTATAAAAAGCTCATCTACCCATTTGCTGCTTTCTACATCCCAGCCCCTCAATAATTTGAAACTATGAAGTGGGTCACATTAATTTCTTGTCTTTTTTTGATAAGCTCGGCTGAGTCTAAACAGCTGCCCAGAAGGTACCGGGATGTAGGTATGTTGTGGGGGTTTGTGATAAGTTTGTTTTTTAAACTTATTAATTTTGTGCTTATGTATAATATATGCATAGTTCTATATCTATCTATCTTTCTAGCTAGCTAGCTAGCTAGCTATTTGGAATGGTCAGATTATTGCTGGCTTCATTATACTATTTTAAACAAAGACTAGGGGCTCAGTCCATTGTGAGGTTTTCCTGTGCAAAACTCATTATTATTATTATTATTATTATTATTATTATTATTATTATTATTATTATTATTATATCCTTTTGATTTTAACATTTATCAGTTTAAAAGTATCATTGATTCTTTATAAAGTGCACAATAAATATGGTGTTTAATAATACATAATAAAGTCATTAAGGCTAAAAGGCCTTTAAGGGTGTCTCCACCTGGTACCTTTATAATCCTTTTTAGCTCCCTGTCTGTAAAGCAGCAGAGAGTTCCACAGTCAGTTCCTCTCCAAACTAAGAGTTAGTAACTTTGGACATGGCAAAGAGGAAGCATTCTGGGGGCATGTTGCAATATTTGCAATCTTTTGTGGATATGTTGGCTGTTATCATATGAATTGATATCCACATGTATACGACTGTTACGTAAGAAACACTTCTGTATATATAATAAGGATATGCACCAGCCTCATGATTAAGTTTGTATATGGATATTTCACTCCAGGAAGTCATCCACCTTCTTCTGAAATTTGCCTCTGGATTCAGATCTGATCTGCTTTCTGAAAACTGAAGCACTTTTTCTACATTCACTATTATGGGGATTCAAAACAAATATAAAATACCTTCTCCCTCTGACCACCCTCTTCCACGCCATAGTGTGGTATTGACCCTATACAGCAGAACCCCAGTTTTCAAACGTAATCTGTTCCGGAAGACCATTTGACTTACGAAACGTTTGAAAACCAAGGATCAATGGGCAGTTGGCAAAATCCATTGAAAAAATTGAGAAACGCACCTCAAAAGCCGTTTGACTTCCGAGGCACGTTTGGAAACTGAAACAATTACTTCTGGGTTTTCACATTCGGCTTCTGAATCGTTTGGCTTCCGAGATGCTCGAAAACTGAGGTACCACTGCATGGTAAACTGCCAATGGTGTGAGATGTCTCAATTGAAAATTTGATTTTTGTATTCTTTACAGGAGACCATGACACCTTCAGACATTTCATTAAAATAGCAGAGGGTCAGTTTCCAGGCATGTAAGTATTTTCAGATGGTTTTCCTTGATATGACCTCCAGTCTTCACATGCAAAAACAAAAAGGAGTAATAAATACAAAGGCTATTAAAGGATTAATACAGGCATCCCCCCCCCCCCTTACATGGGTGTCACATTCCCGGACTCGACACGTATATGTGGAATTGTGTAAAATCAGGAGGGTGTTGTTGAGGGAGACTGTGGCGTAGCGGGCTCCCTCCATGCCCCTCCCCTCCACCCCCACCCCCTGCATGCCCACCCAGATGGCACTAGCATACGGTTCGTCGCTGATTAAAAGTACATTCTCAACAATGGTGTGTTCATGTTTGTTTTAATTCCCATTTGCTTTTAACTTGTTTTTATCTTTTTTCACTTTATTGTTTGGTTTTGTGTGTGTGTGTGTGTGTGTGTGTACATATATATTTCAATTACAGTCCAATCATTGCCTCATTATAACAATACCAAATTATTATACAATTACTAATACCAATCATTCAAATACTGAATTATATAATTTAGGTGGCCCCCCACATGCTAGATTTGATGGTTTGATTATTTCTTTATTTCTGTGTTCCAAAATCTTATTAATTTCAATTACATTCCAGTTGAAATAATAATCCCTTATACAAGAACTGCAATATTAATAACTTCTATTCGTGTTGACACATTAAATGAACTACAAGTGAGGCACTCAAATTATATTCTTGTTCTTCCTGTGTGTGGCAATTATTTTGTCCGTGGTGTTTCTTCCTGACCTTGTAAAATGATATGTCTATCTTTTCCTGGATATTGCTGTTCTCCATCATGCCTTGGGCAGAGCTAATATCCCATTGTTGTTTCAGAAATTTCTCCATTGCTCCATAATGTGCTTTGTTGTTTTGCAACTTTAACAACAGCTGCAAAAATCACTCTGGCCCAATAAATAACCTGTTTTCACCATTTTCACCCTCTCAGCCGGGGAAGAAGAGTAGTCTGTCAAACTGCAGATGACTCAGTAATGAACCTTGGCAAGCTCGCAGATTTCTTTCATCCTTTCGTTCAACTGAAGATAAATAAGCATTTATACTTCCAATTAAATTAAATTCCAGGTCCTTTTAGCATTGTTCAGTTCACACCATAGATAATAAAGGATGGTGAAGACTCAGCTCTAAGTTTCCATCGTAACCCTTCTGCAAAATAGAGCTTCCCTCCCTTTTTCCTTTTTTTACACACACACAGTTCTCTTTAATGTTATAGTCCATATCTATAATCCAGTTTCACCCCTCCTCACTTGCACATATATAAATTGAACTAATATTCAAGAGAGGGTTGCCGAATCATAAATGTAGAGAAACAACTTTATTTCAAGAAATTGTAGGCTCCCCTCCCTCCACACCGTCTTTTGCACTGAATGAAGTCTTCTCTCAAGTTCAAACCTCTCTTCATGACTTTGCAGCTGGTTCTGTTCCAAATTTTATGATCTCATCTCTTCCAGCACGTTCCTGTACTTTAGTTCAAATTAAGCCTCTGCTTCTTAATGGTGGAGTAGGATAGTTATCAGCAGGCAAAGTGCTTTTGCACTCAGCGCCTCCCTGCCTCCCACATTCCATGCCAGAGCGAGAGCCAAGTATTGAGATGAACTGCGAGTGAAGCCCATTCCCCCCTGTCCCTGAGGGGAACTGGGAAGATTATCCTCAATCATCCTTGTTTTTCCTTCACCAACAATCTCCTAATTTCATGGGAGCTGCCTCCATTAAGGCAGACCGGAACTGGAGGCTGGTTTTATATTTTTATATTGTAAACTGCTGTGATATATATTTTTATGATACAGCGGCAAATAAATATTCCAATAAATAAATAAATAAATAAATAAATGTGTTTTCCCAGCATCATCGGCTTGTCATCTCAGAATCTGCAGAGAGCTTCATACGATGAGGTGGCTAAACTGAATGACAATCTTGTACAGCTCGCCAAGAAATGTTCTAGTGATGATCAAGCAACCCCAGATTGTGAAAAGCCTTTGGTAAGCCTTGGGACCTAAATTTGAAGGTTATGATTTGAAATATTGGTAAATTGCATAGTCTGGAGTCCTGGACCATCATGGATGCTCTTCTGATTGATTATGAAATTAAATGACCAAACCGGGAACTTTAGACAGAAAACATTCCACTTATAAAGAAACTAGTTTATGTAGAGAGGCATGCAACAGTCATAAATAGGGGACATACCTGGTTTAAAAGCACAGAGCTAGGCATATTGGATCAGACAAAAGTCTGCCTAGTATGCCCGGTTGTCATAAGGTGCTTGTTCTTAACAATGTGCACTTGGCAAGGCATATTGGTAGCAAATGTGCGCATTGATGGTAATATGGCCCACTGCTGAGCTAAGCTCTCTCCTGACAACCTGCCACACTTAATTACAATTTTTTTGATGCAGGGCAGTGCCTTCCATAACATGTAGCTCTGGAGAAATAGTAATTAATTCCCCATTGGTTCTCTCTCCTGCCTGGATAAAGAGGATTCACCTTTAATGACAACTTGATTTGCAGGACACACCACAGTGTGGATGCAGGTCCCTAACTGAACAAATCAACAAATGTACACTCTTTTACCCAGAGGTGTTCACACATGTGTAACATGCGTTTCTGTGTAGAGAAATAGTTGAACTAGTACAGTTTATCACATGTGATTTTCAATGACTGCCTTTTCTAACTATGAACATAGTAGTTGAGTTACACACTTTTTCCCACACTTATACATGTGCAGAGGAACTTGTACCCGGGTTCAGTGTAATATGTGAACAAACATGTGAAACAAGTTGTATTAGGTACTATGCATGAAATGTTGTACTATGGTGGTTTATAAACTAAACTTGACTTTTCCATAAAACTATCTGGAAATTGTCCTTCTTTAAATCTCTTATAAAATATAAACTTGATCATATAAACAGCTGCCTAGATGCACTTAACAATGGCTTACAATTTAAGACAACTATACAGATGTCCCCTAAAACATGTGATATTTGATATAACTGCAACAAGTAAACAGGCGAGTGTATGTCTAATAAATGAAAACATTTTGCATCTCTCCTTCAGCGTACTGTTTTTCTGGATGAAATTTGTCATGAAGAAGGTCTTGCAGAGAAATATGGATTTACTGAGTGTTGTGGCAAGGTTGATCCTGAACGAAATGACTGCTTTCTAACTCATAAAAATGAAACTTCTGGATTAATTCCTCCTTTTGTAATGCCAGATGGAGACAACTTATGCAAAGTATACCAAGATACAGGAGTTGAATTTCTGAACAAGTAAGTCAATTGAGTTGATGTAGTCATTTTGCTGAACTGGTTCTCCTTTGGGGGAAGAATGAAAATAATGTGTAACATATGACTTTCCCCTACAAATCAGACGCTTGCAAATACTCTCACCTATTTCATGCAAGATGTTAAAAATTAGATTGGAGCTGCAATAAAATACTTCAGGGTTAAATCCAGCCCCCCATGTCCTCTACCAGGATTTGTTGATCCACTCCTTTCTTCCCTCACCTCCAACACCCAACATTATGTTACTGCTGAGCATACTCAGTCCTCATTGGGCTGTTTTCTGTGTTTGAGTAGGAAGGCATTGCTTGCATGGTTTTTTTTGGGGGGTGGAGGGTGGGGACGGAGTTCCTTCTTTTTGGACCTGTGTAAGCCATGGGGTCCTACCAATCATGTTGGTGCCTCTCTCTTCCTTCTCACTGGCCCCATTTTGAGACCATAGCTATCTGGACACAGTGTTTGGGTTTGCAATTAGAGGAAATGACATGTAATGCTACCTATATATACTGTATGCTGTCAAATTTCTTACCTTGAGGCCAATGGTTAAGTGGCCTAACTGAGTGCCTGAGTATCCTGTGTGGCAACTGGAATCTTTTCCCCTTGTCATTCTTTTCAGTAACATAGGTTTAATAATTGTCCTCCCTCTCCTTAACAACAGCTTTAATTATAAAGGATCTTGGCACCTCAAATTTTTCCTTTTTTTTAGAGTAACTGCAGTCCAGATTAATGAAAGTTTCCTTTTTGACCCAGTTACTACTATGAGCTTTCCAGAAGACATCCTTTTGCAAATGTTGCCGTACTCTATACGACAGTTAAAGGGTTTCAAAAGGTACTGCAAACTTGCTGTCTGGAAACTGACAAGGATGGCTGCTTCAGAGAAAAGGTATTTCCTTTTAGCCCACATAACACCTCAATATTTTATTTAAAGACACTTCCATAATGTATTTCATACCCTCTAACATTTCTCCAATGAAAATAGAGACATCCTATTCAATACTACTACTACTACTACTACTACTAATAATAATAATAATAATAATAACACTTTTATTTTTTATACCCTGCTTATCTGACTGGGGTGCCCCACTTACTCTGGGCGGCTTCCAACACATATAAAAACATAATAAAACTATACAGTGCAGCCTTCAGATGTTTTCTAAAGGTTGTATCGTTACTTATCTCATTGGCTCAGGAGTCGTATAACTCCATGCCCTCCAACATCTCTGATGAAAATAGGGATGTCCTATCAAACCCTCCAACATTTCTTCGATGAAAATAGGGACGTCTTAAGGAAGAGTGGAACATTCTGGGATCAGATCAGAAATCAGAATGGCTTCTGTAAATCCAGGACTGTCCCTGGAAAATAGGGACACTTGGTGGGTCTGGTATTTCTGCTAGATAGATAGGGAGCTGTTTTACATCTTCTCAGAGCAGTGGTCCAGGGTGGGAACCTTCAGCCCCTGAAGCTGACTGTGACCCTCCAAGCTTCTCCGTCTTGCCCTCAGGATTCTCCCCATGGTACAAACACTCCCCAACCACCACCACCCTACTGGCCCTGTTTCACACTGGCTGAAATGTGTCCCTGAATTCCGATAATGCCTCTTGCTTGCCAAGATGAAGAATACAAAGAGGGGGTGCGCGGGCGGGCGCACGCATGCATGCACACACACACACAGAGAGAGAGAGACAGAGAAAGTAGCCTACTGTACACAGGAAAAACTCACATTCATTGTTCCACCCACATTGGCCTCTAGACCCACCCACAATTGGCATACAGAGACCCAATAGTTGCCCAGAAGGGAAGGTGGCCCTTGCCTAAAAACATTTACCCACTCCTGATCAAACCAAATACTACCTATTTTGACAGTTACTTTTCCAGGTTTCAATTAGGAGTCTTTCCCTTCCTCTGTTTTGTTTATCTAGAAATGGCAAACAATGAGCCTGGAAATACAGTATAAGGCAGGTGCTTTCTCACTGAAGTGCAATTCCTCCCACAATTCTTTCCGAGACTTTACTGGATATGTTTATCAGAGCAGAAGTCAGAATTCTGAAAGCTTGGATTCATCAGGAGATATAGATCAAGGAGAATGAATTCAGTTCAATTAGTTGTAAACCAGCTGTAGATTTGGTTGCCCGGTATTGGTTGGGCCACTATCAGAAACCCTTTGTTTTGCTTTTTCTCCAAGTTGCTCCTTGCAATGAATTAATTTTCATTGCTTTGTATATGTTGTTTTCTCTGACAGTTGCCGGCTGTGAGAGAGCAAAAGAATTATGCCATCGGATTGCAGAAACACACCTGTTCCATCCTGAAAGAGTTTGGGAAAAGATCCGTGAGGTTTCAGTGAGTCTGGGTGCTTTCTCTTTTTGGGGGGATGGTGGTGTGACATTAGCTACATGGATGATCAAGTATTCTTGAGAATTACAGGAACCTTTGAGCACAAATTAAACTTTTTCAGGTATCAGAAACAATTTCCCAAATGAGGCTCATTTAGATATATCTCCCTGCTCAGCATCTCTTTTACACAGCAGTTTCTTGGAAGGCCTACCTGGGTGGTGAGATGCTCATAGAATTGTAGCATTGGGGAAAAGCAAAATGCATTTTATTTAACACACACAAAACACATTGCCATAGTACTGTAAGCCTCTGCAATTAAAACCATAAGGTGCTATAAGAAGAGAGCAGAGGCATCTGGTCACATCCACCCCATTCATTTAAGGCACACTGAAAGCATGTTGCTTCCCCCACAAAGAACCACAGAAATATTGGATCAGAAAAGAGCAAAACAAAAAACAAAACCCCTATATTTAACATTCCCCACAGGAATTTGGATTGTGGTGTGCTACTGAAAGGTGCCTGGGGATGTAAAGAATTATAGTTCTGATGTTTCAGTCAGCAAAGTCAATTCACATGTTTTAAACCCTCTTAGGTTTTGTTTTCTCTTTATTTGTTTATCACGTTTGCATCAACATTTGGTTTATTAGATTGTGATTCAGCCATTCAAACGTAAATGTAGCCAGTGATATAAATAGGGTCATGTGTACACTTTGGTTAAAGGATAACAATCCCCAATGGCATTCCAGGATCTGGACTGAGAATTAGGCAGCTATTCCAAAATTTCCATAGTATGGTCTGCTTTCTGCTAGTGGTAAAAAAAAAGTGTAATGTGTCATGTATGACACTGAAAATGACCAGGAGTAAAGTTCTTGGGCCCTGGCATTGTCTACTCACATTAACCAATAAGTGATAAAAACTTTCTTTCCAGAAAAAAAGCTGTGATTATCAGGGTACTGAATTACGCAGCCGGTGCAAATTTCTGCAGCTTTCATCTGCTTGTATGAAATAGAAGGAAAGGAACATGAAGCCTTGAATGCAACTGTTCAGAAGTGTGGTACTGTAGGTATATAGTGGACTACAGGACACAATATGAATAAACTGCCAGTGTTGCTGGGAATAAATTCTATATATCTCTATATATATCCATATCTATCATCTATCTATCTATCTATCTATCTATCATCTATCTATCATCTATCTATCTATCTTTGCATCTGTCTTGAAACAATCTCAACATTTTGTTTGCTTTCTTTCCAGGGAAGTTGCTGAGCTGAGCCGGAAATTCCCAAAGGCAGACTTTCCTATCATTCTCAAGTTTGCTGGTGACATTGTACACATCCATGAAGTGTTCTGCAAGGGTGATACTCTGGAGTATGTCCTTGATGTTGTAAGTTTTGTTAATTTTAATGTAACTTACTTCAAACCAAGAATAACATGGATGTTGGCATTGTCTAGTCATAATCTCCAGATTGGCCCAAAGCTTTATGGGAAGAATTCTGGCCAGGGAGCAAATTGGGGGCTTTGCATAGCCTTAGTTAAATGACTTTGAGCTGTGAAGAACGGAGGCCTCACAGAATACAAAAGTGTTCTCTGGTGAAAACACCATGAGTCTCAAACAGGATCCTGGTGGGGCTCTCCCTTGCTTTCTTCTATACTACACTGGTTGTTTGACAGAAGATGGAGCTGCTGACCTGCTCCTTGCTTCACTTCACATAACAGTGCTCTAATTGGCTAAAGAATACTATTGCTTCTTCTACCTCAGCTGGGGTCAGGTGGCACCAGGGGCAAATCAGATTCCATTTGAGTGTATAAAGCTGTGGACTCTGACCTATTTTGCTAATGCGAGCATTTCAGTGATCAGGCACACCAAGCTGCTCTTTGTCAGCTTGAAAGCTCCTGCCTTAAAATAACTACCGTATATTTTGCTCCATAAGATGCACTTTTTCCCTCCTAAAAAGTAAGGGGAAATGTGTGTGTGTCTTATGGAGCGAATGCAGGCGGGAGGCAGGCAGGAAAAGCCCCCAAGAGCCACACGCATGCTCCGCATGGCTCTTGCAGGCTTTTCACCAAGGAGGGAGAAGGGCAGCCCGTCACTGACTGGCTGTCCTTCTCCGACCTCGTAGAAAAGCCCCCAAAAGCTGTGCACTCTTTAAAGGGAATGCGGCTCTTGGGGGCTTTTGTGGGAGGTGGGGGAAGGGACAGAGGGCAGCCCCTCAGTCCCTTCCCCCACCTCCCGGAAAAGCCCCCAAGAGCCGCACTCCCTTTCATGAGCCGTGAGGAGTGTGTGTGCGGCTCTTGGGGACTTCTCCCTCCTGGGGAAAATCCTGCAAGCGCCACACACACGCTCCATACGGCTCATGAAAGGGAGTGCTGAGTAGAGCCCGGGATGCATACAGGCTCTGCTCAGTGCTGCCTTTAAAAATATTTCTTTTCTTGCATTCCCCCTCTAAAAAATAGGTGCATCTTATGGCCAGGTGCATCTTATGGAGCGAAAAATACGGCAGTTATTTCTGAGCCTTTTTCTTACAGGCAGATTTGATAGAGTATATCTGTACCCATCAAGACACTATATCTACTAAAGTGAAGGACTGCTGTGACAGGGAACTGCTGGATCGAGAAGAATGTCTCATAAATGCGGAAAATGATGACAAACCTGCTGATTTGACTCCCACTTTCAAGGAGTTTGGGGTTAAGGAAGTGTGCCAAAATTTCACGGAGAACAAGGCTACTCTTCTAGAAAAGTATGGTATAGAGAATTCAGATTGGTCTCAATCCTAACTCTATAAACTCAGTTGCCAAGCATACTGAGAGCAAGAAGAACGCATGTGGTATCAGAGGGGAAAGAGGAAACGTAACTTCATTATCATGTGATGGATACTTTGTAACCTACAATTAAAAACCAATCTGATTGCTTCCCATGATCCCCCCCACCCCTCTGAGGAGAGGGTAAAGGTTTTTTAAAATTAAAAAAACTACATTGAACAGCTAGGTGCACAGTTCCTGCTGTGCTCTATCCAAATAGGGCAAGGAGAATGTTCCTGGAAGTGACACCATGTGATCATGTAGCATTATTTTCAGAGCAATTCTGCAGGGGAAATAATGGCTGCCCCATGCAATGGTGCCAACTTGGGCCCCAGACTGTGGCTTCCCAGCGTGGGGGCAGTGGATCCCAACAGAGGCCTTTCCCAGTTGCTGCCACAGCATTGGAGTGCCAGAGGTAAGGCAGTGGGCAGCAATGGCAGGCAGCACACGGTGGTGGGCAGCAGCCAGTGACAGCTGGTAGTGGAGGCCAGGTACCCACAGCAAAATTTTTGTGGGTGCCCAGGCCCCCAGGGCCCTCTGGAGTTGGCATCAGTGGCCCTAAGGGTCTACAAGAGACAGCCCCCCCCCTGCCCTCATACAGTGTACCTAAAAACCATGCTACCTTATCACTTTGCAAAAATTCCTAACTTTTGTGGAGATGGATGCTCAAAGTCTAGTCCTGATTTTAATTTGCAGCCCTTGAACCTGGTTTTAGTTTGCAACTCTCCTGCGGCTGCAATATTGAAGTTATATTGATAAACAAACAAACAGCAGCAATAAAATTTAAATACCCAACTTACAGCGTTTGCCTAATGAATTGCTAAGTTGATGTATTCGAAGTACTTTCAACACTTTCTACGTGTATTGCTATTATTGTTGTAGATAACACAACATCATAATCACCATGTGTTCTTCCCTGTGTTCCAGGTTTGTTTATGAGACTGGAAGGAGAAACCCTGAGTTTTCTAAGCAGCTGGTGTTGAAAGTTGGCAGTAAATATGAGGGTTTGTTGGAAAAGTGCTGTGAAACTGAGCATCCTGAAGAGTGCTTTCATCAAGGGGTGAGTTATGTGTCATCTTCATGTAATTAATAGCTTCATTTGAAAATAAATAAATCCATGTGTTAATTTCAGTGAGCAAACAGATCCAAGTCCCAGATCTTTTTGTTCACTGGAACTGACACATGGAGGGTTGTTATTATTGTTATTATTATTTTAGAACTGAAGCTTTTATGCAGCTAAAGCTACCATTCCCTATTAAAAGTGGTCACCTTAAATGATTCACAACGTGCACACATTTAACTTGTGTGCATTCAGCTTTACATGCTTGGCAAATTACACACACACACACACGGGGTGGAAAGAGGACAGGCATCTGGGGGGAAAAGACTTTGACAATCACATCTGCCATTGAACCCAGTGTGTTTTGACTGTATGAGATTTTGGTTTTAGGCACTTTTCCAAATATTTAATAGCAGTTATATTTTCCTTTAGGAAGGAGAGCTAAGACAACACGCTGACAATACCCTGGAAACACTTAAGATGCACTGCAATCTGTATGAGAAAGCAGGAGACCACAGCTTCCAAAATGAGTATGCTCTATTCTTTTCAGATTATAGCTTGTGAATAGGGGTCAATTTAGTTGGGCTAATTTAGTTTTAGATAACCTCTTTGTAGAGACAGAATGCAGAGGATGGATACTTTTATTAGAGGCAATAAAGAATAGCTTTAGAATTCTCGAAAACAATTCATGTGGATGGATGTTAACCCAAAAGATGTGGGGTGGGAAGGAGAATATGGGCATGATGTATGAGGCACAAAGTCTATAGCTGGTGTATCTTGACATGAGGATGGTGTGGAATTTAAGCAGACCTAATTAGAGGAATCTATGCTACGCAGAAACTGAAATGAGTCTGAAATAAAATCTGTTGGCACAAAGAAACAATTGCTGCCTCCTACTCCCATTTTGAAGGAAAGGAAAAAAACAGCGGTTAACTGTGTTTTGTCTGCATATGCAACATCAGCTAAGTTATATGAACTTCCAGCAGCTGTGTATCAAATCCAGGATAGTGATTAATTTGTTTGTTTGCATAGGCACACAAGACTTTGTCGAGATGGGGAGAACTCTTAAATTGAAGCTCCAATGGTCCCAACAGTGCAGCCCTAAAAGTGACTTCACTTGTTCCAATAACCTGTCAACTTGTGGAAGACAATGCAGTTTTCTGAGTCCTTGAGCATTACTGCAAACCCCCACCCCTGACAAGGGTTGCATCCCAAATTCTCATTGACTAAAATCTTCTCGGTTATGGTTCTTTGCAGAGTCCTTGTCCGTTATGCGAAGAGAGCTCCAGAGATGGCATTTGAAGAATTGTACCAGTACACAATGAAATTCGCAGGTGTTGTTGCCAAATGCTGTAAGGAGGATGACGCACACATACTGGTGTGTGCTGATGAGAATGTAAGTATTTTATCCTCCTTATTGGCCTCTTTCCTCCATCCACATTTCTTTCTCTTTCAGCAGGGTTTATTAAATACTATTTTAAATGTAATGTCTTTGAATTGGGCTCAGATAAAAACAAGCAAACAAATATGCACTAACTAATAGTGGAATAATTAGGAATGGGGGAGGAATCCATTTCAAATTGATTTTTTTACATGGAATTTGACAGTTCTGAACATGTTCTAAAACTTATTTCCCATAATGTAACCTGAATGTGACCTAAAGGACAGGGATGTTTGACAATGGCTTAGATTTGACTTCTCCCGGTATGTCTACAGCTGACCCACTTACATATATGTTGAATGTTTCTTGGCTGGAGAACCACACGCACCCTTGGGAATCCTCTTGGGTCTGCATGCCTTCAGTAGGTGTGGCCACCCTGCACACACATCTCTTCCACACAAACTTATAGGACAAAGAGTACACACACACACACACACACACACACACACATGGCACACACAGTTCATTTGCTGATCAGTAAAGATCAGTTGAGGGCAGAATATATTCCCTGCACATCTGAGAATGGATGAAAGTAGAAATCAGCCCTTGCATTCATATCAAATGTTTAATAGGAGTAGGAGGAGATCAATTCCATTCCCATTGTGGCAATGTGCTTTTTGAAGAGCTTGAAACCTTTCTGCCCATCCGAATGCCACAGTGAGGGTGAGAATCACTTTATACCCATTGGTGCTCTCCACAGTTTATTTTCTAAGGGCCATATTACAGCAGACAGAAAACTGGATGGGTGTCAGGCTTCGGGGAATCAGATCCCTCCCCCCGGTGGCAGTAAATAAGCAGATCAGGTGAAAAGAGCGTTCTTACCAGTAAGTTTCTTTAATAATCACAGCAAGAGACAAAGAAATGCATATCTCTCTAGAAATGGCATTGGTCCCAGTAAAGGTTCACCCCCTCCATCCCCATTAATCTACATCACTCCTGTGTCAGGTAATCTGAGCTTGTTGCCAGTGAGCTCTCTGTTCTATCACTCTCAAAGCCCGTCTAGTCTTAGGTGAAGGAGGGGGGTCAAGAATGCTGTCCAAGGACACTGAATCTGCCAGCTGTCTCTCTCCTGGTGTTTCCTCTTCTAGCCATTCCTCACCCAATATTTCCCAACTTTTCCCCTCTGGACTATGCCCCTCTGCAAACCACTGTTCCAAATCAATACTGTCCTCCTGCCCTTGGGAAGGTTCAGGAGAAGGGGGCAGCAGCTCCAACCATTCCTCCTCAGTCCAACCTCTGGCAATGGGGGATGTTGAGTTACTGAGGAAAGTTTGGTAGCTTGGTAGTTCACCACTGTGTGCTAGCCAAAACTGTGAAAAAGCATTCAAGACCTCAACAGCCTCTCAACTAGCTTACCATTGTGTATCTGATCCTTCAGTAAGTGTGCTACCTTATCCAGAACAGGCTGACACGCATACCTGGATTGGTTGAAAATATAGAATTTCAGGTGTGTGTTGTGTGGTGAAGTCTGTTCATTATTGAATTTGTTCTGTAGTTGCCAGTGCAGCTCCATTAGACTCCCCCCCCCCCCACCTTCCCCAATTTCATTGCTAATCTTGATCATGGCTATTAGTGTCTATCTTCCTATTATTTATATTCACTTGGTATTGTAATTTTATAGAATTGAAATAAATTCAGTGCATGTGGCAATATGGGATTGTTCAAGCTTTTAGCATCTCACAAGCACCGTGTCTTCAAAAGTTACATCACTTGCATTCATTGTATTGAAATGGTGGCTAATTTATGTGGCAAGCAAGTTGCTTTGATCACTCTTCTGTTCATCAAAGATCAACATATCATCTCTCTTTCTCTAGACAGACCTTTTACTAGGAGAAGTATGTCAGCGACATGAAGTTAAACCACTAAACAAACAAATGCACAACTGCTGTGAAGATTCCTATGAGTTCCGCCGGGACTGCTTTAGCAATTTAGGAGTAGATCCAGATTATGTCCCTGTACCATTCTCTTCTGAACTGTTTACCTCCCACCAAGATCTATGCTCCGCTACCCCAGATGAATTGCTACTAAGGAAGCGAAAGTAAGAAATCAGCCCAATAATTAGTTGGCTACTTCAAAGCAATCCAGTACCTTTAGCCTTCCTCACCTCTGTTCCTAGCCACAAAGACCTGTCCTTTATTCAGTCTCTACACATATTGCCATTCTGAAACTCTCCACCTTGCTGAAATCATGAAGGAAACAACACTTGATTTCACTAGTATGAGAGACACATGCAGCTTATGCTTCCAACCTATCACTCACTGTTCTCATTGCAGGCAGCTTGTCCACTTAATAAAACACCAACCCAATAGCACCACTGAGCAAATAGCAGAAGTGACTGGATATTTCACTACCATGGTGACACAATGCTGCAAAACTGAAAATCACGAGGAATGCTTTACGACAGAGGTAAACTTCTTAGAATGACAAATGTCTGGGACAGTTTCTTCTTCACTGACAGCCTGACAAGGCTGAGGCCAAGTGCTTGATTGCGATATGAGTACCTCCTCCTCAGTGACAAGAATGACAAGTAGCTCTCAGGGTTGTGGGTTGTGGTGGGGACAAAAGAAATGAGGGAGAAAAGCTCCATGTTTTGAAAGTGGGGCTCTGGAAATATAGCGTTGCAATTGCTATTTGTAGCTTTAAAAAAATAGAATGAGGCCTTGGGTGGAGGAAGAGTATGCTGCAGGGACTAGCATGGCCTAGCCGAAGGCTGCACCGGACTGCATGGCATCCAGAGACATGTGTGACACTGCATGCCTTGTGAGTGACGTCACACACATGCAACGTATGATGCCCACCCCACCCCCACCCCAGTCTTGGGGGCAACCCAACACCTCCGGTCCAGGAGGATACTATTGTTAGTGCTAACAAAGGCCTATGAAAAAGTCTAGTAAGAGCAATGGTGTCATGCTCTTCTGGTTCCTCTACCAACATGGGTCATTTGTCAGGGCAACCGAGGCAGATTCAGTTTCAAACCTGGGTCTGAACCCAAGTTGAAATGGGTCTAGATTTCCTCTTGGAATGCCTGCAGCTGCTTTGACATTACCCTCTTGAGTACCTTGCCGCCAAAGGGGGCATTTGCAACCAGGCAGTAGTTGCTCACTACAGTAAATACTGTCATAAGAAAAAATGTAACCTGATCAAGCATTCTAGAGAATGTGATGGAAAAAGAGATTTCACCAGTTCCAGTCCAATATATTTTGTTGCCTGGAGTTTGCTTGTCTTCAGCATTCCAACCCCACCCCTACCCCCACACGACTCTCCTAAGGTTTCACAGCACTATTCAAACATCAGTTCCTGTCCTCTTCTATCCCCCCTGGCAGAACCAGGTCAGAATTTCTCTCTTGAAGAGAAAGAGAAACTGGTATTGCATGTAAAAAGTATGCCCACCTACATAGGAATGTGGTTAGGATGGGATGGTGTGTTTAGCAATGCAAGGCCAAATTTGGAGGTTGAGGTGGGAGCAACAGGAGCTTAGAAAGAAAACATGGTTGAATTTGAATGCTCTAGAAATATGCAATTGCAATCACCATTTTTGCTATAAAATTAGTGGGAGGCTGTGGGTGGAGGTTTTAAGTTTCTTCAAGGTGCCGGAATAAGCCCCTGTATCATTCACAATAGACTACTAGAATTAAACTGGCACAATTGTTCAATGCAGAGATCTATGGTCAACTTGGAGCTCTTTCTCTAGGAATGTCAAAGCGTGTTTGTCATTTCTTCCAGGGTCCAAAACTGGTTGAGCGCAGTAGAGCTGTTTTTGGAGAGCAGTAGCCATCTCAGGTGAGCTGATGTGCAAGCATGGCTTGTGTGAAAAGGTTTAACTAAATCAACATTGACAATGTAGGATGAATGTTATCTGCCACTACTTGCAGTGAAAGTATTACATATGAAGGGCCTTGCTTAACCTCTGTTCTTATTTATGTTATACCACTAGCCAAGGTCTGGAGTATCTATTTATAGCCAGAACATGGCATTATGACAAAAGAATGGATATTTGAACCACTCAGAATGCATGTCTTCATGATTAACACTTGCTCCTCTAGGATACAGAGAGACTCAGATTCTGGGGACCCATTTTATTATCTCAGATATCTCAAAGAGGATCATGCCCTGGAGGTTCTATTGCATCTATCACATATTTGCCTCCAACAAATAAAACTTTCAGAGTTTTGAATTATTTCAGAAGCTTGCACCCAGATGAGGTATATGTGCCAGCTCCTAGAGGCCGAGGCAGTTTCAGCCCCCCCCCCCCATGTTTTTGTTTTGTTTTTGTTTTTGTTTTGAGGAGTCCAGGCCCCCTCAATGTTCAGAGGGCTTTTGGCTCTGTCCCCGGCTCCTCGCGGTGTTGCATACACAATGTCAGGACGTTGCACAACATTGCACATGTGACATTATGTGCTCCTGGGTCCCCTCAATCAAGGGGGGCGGGCTCTTGAGAAAATAGTGCCTCTAATGAGAGGTAACAAAGAGGGGATGTATATAGAGTCATACCTTGGTTTTCAAATGCCTTGTGACTCGAAGGTTTTGGCTCCCAAATGCCACAAACCCAGAAGTGAGAGTTCTGGTTTGCAACCTTTTTTTGGAAGCCAAAACATGGCTTCCGCAGCTTCCGATTGAGCGCAGGAATCTCTTGCAGCCAATCGGAAGCCATGTCTTAGTTTTCGGAAGTCAAACAGACTTCCAGAGCAGATTCCGTTCAATAACCAATGTACAACTGTACACACAATAGGAACCAATGCCTTTCTCACACACACCCCTTTTATGTCTACAGCCGTAGGGAGGCTTCTCCAAACCAAATACTTAAAGGCCTCTGATTATGCAGCAGCAAACCCACATTTGCCAACAAACATACACTCAGAGGTAATCCAAGTATAATACACAGAAACATAGTTCACACTTTACATTTTCAAGTGTACATTCTGGTCTTACCTCCCTCTCAAATTTTCTACCTGATTGTCAGTAGGGCTAAAAAATTTCAATCTTGGGCTTTTAAAACATACTACTTGCTACTGAATTGCTTTGTAGGTTGCTTAGTTCAGTTTGCCTGTCCAAATATACTTATTCCTAATTTATTGCTCTTTTTTATGCTTTATATCCTCTCCCTGCCCTTGGAGTACCTTTCATTCTTAAGGCATGAATCCTGGAAAAATTCAGAATAATAGAAGCAGGGTTTTTTCCCAGAAGGGCATGTCAAATTCTCCCCTTCATTATTAGTAAAAAAACAAACAAACAAAACCAAGCAAAACCCAGCGATCACTTCTTTTTCCTTTGACATAAATGGATAGAATTTGCTGAAGTAGTTGTCCATCCAGGGTGAGTTTAGTCTCCCAACTTACAAGAAAGTACACCAAGTGTGTGTGTGCTGGGTGCCTTTAAATTAAAATTATTGTTGTTTCAAAATAACGGGACTGTGTGAACTGACCACTAGATGTGAAATGAGGGGTACCTCGTTTTCTCTAAAATGTTCTGCTTGTTCTTATTTGATTGCTGCAAATAATTATTTGCTGTTTTCTTCTTGCTCAAGAAAGGAAGAACGCTGGAAATAAAGCTTAAATAAGCTCAAACATCCTTGGTTGCTTCTTCACTTGTGATGCATCACCTTTCTGATTCACAGGAAACAAGGATTTGATTCTTCCATAATCTTCATCTCTCACTATAGTTTTACTGTTGAGAGTTAATAAAGTGTTTAAAATCTTCCCCTGTTGCAGTACAGTGATTCAGTTAATTAAAAATATAACATATGGGCTTGCGTGTGTGTGCATGTGAAAGGAGGTGGTGTGTTGGAATTTGGGAGCACTCTGTAACTATTGGTACCAAGCAGACAAGCAGAAACCTGTTTCCCATGGACTTGCTGTCTCTATTTGACTATTCATCCCTAGAGTGTCTGCTCTCCCACATCTGGGCTTTAATCATGGTGTGTGCAGGGTAGGGCAAAAGGGTCAGAATGAGTCAGAAACTCTGAGCCAGATAAATCTTGCAACTGTTGGAAGCACGAAGAAGCTGCTATGTTCCTTTAGAGCTGAGCATTGAGCAGGGATGGGGAACTTGTTGCTCTCCATATATTTTTGGATTCCAATTCCCATCATCCCCAGCTAGCATAGCAAATGTCCGAGGATGAAGGGAGTTGTAGTCCATCAGCAGAGCTGTAGCTAGGTGATCTTGCGCCCTTGGTAGAACCATCCAGATTGCGCCCCCTAGCCACGGACAAATTAGCTCTTCTTTTCACCTCTCCTCCAACCCACCCTCCTCCACCCATTCAATTCACCCTCTATTTAAAACCATTTCTTATGAGGCAATAATCAATATTTATATTTATGGGCATATTTTTATCTGATTTAGCCCCACCCCCACCCCATTGCATGTGCCCCTGTAAGGGGCCCACCTCACCACTCCCTAGCTAAGGCCCTGTCCGTCAGCATCTGGAGAACAACAGATTCCTCATCCCTGGCTTTGTGTACCTCAGCAGGCTGCATTGCTTTCTTCTGACCTTTACACCCCTTCCAGATCCTGCCTCCTATATGGATATGGTGACTCCTTTACTGTTATATTTCCTCACAAAGCAAAAATATAGAGCTACCATGTCCACAATGCATGGCAAAGTCCCACTACGTACTCCAAGTGAATTATTCTTTCAGCTGATAAGAAAAGATGGTTTTGCTTTGTATTCTAATTTGGGGTAAGTAGAAATAGTGGCATTTATGGTTTGAGTAAACTACTGAACTGAAATGCCTAGTTTCAAAATTAGAATTTTAAAAAATGTAAACACACATTATTATTATTGACCACACACTATGGAAGACCAGGGTCATTGAGCGATGGGCTTGCATTTGCACCCCTACATCCATTCCTGGTTTTCTGTATTGCACAATCAGAATAATGGCCTGAACACGACCACAGTTGTTTCAGTCTGGGGATTTTTTTTCTGATGTGCATAGGTTAGAGGGGAGATCCCTATCACAATCCTGTTTCGTTATCTCATCCCAGTACAAGTTTCCAGAGTATGTTGTTAAACATCAAATATTTACTCTTCAGCAGCCTTGGATGCCAAGAACACAGAACTCTTCTTTGAACTTGGACTCTAACTAGTGATCCATTGCCATCATTTCAATTCAGCTTCGGATGAAACATTAATGGAAGGGGGAGGGAGGTGGTATAAAAGTTATAGGCTGATGAAGAAATCACTTACTGCATTATTGATTGGACTAACTTACCAATGTTATGTGTCCTGCCAATTTACTTTGGCAGGCAAGCCTTCAGAGAGAGAGAGAGAGAGAGAGAGAGCGAGCAAAGCAATATGTAGACATTTTGCTGCCTGTGTGAATGACAAGATGCCTGCACCTCTATATAGATAAGCAGGATGGAGTGGTAGTTGAACCTTACTTTAGCACAGGCAAAGCGATAGCATCCTTCACCTCATATGAAGGTTTCAGGCTATATTGAGGGGTGCACAAAAGGTCACACAGCACACAAAAAGTAGCACAGGATACCATGCGCTCATTGTTGCACCTGACACCTGCTTGCTGCTCATTTAAACAGATGACACAATACAGCAACAGTGAGCAGAGCAATGCAAACACATATGTGCTACCAGCTGCAGTGCACGGTCTGACTTCTTGGGGCCTTCCCCAAGATGTTGCACAACTGGGGTTTATATTGTGGGCTACAGCTCCCTCCTTGCATAATTTATTCTCATATCACCAAGTTGGGCACTTTTGGGTGAAGACAGAGGGAAAGTAGGTGTTGAGCAGTTTCGCCTTCTCTCTATCACCCAATAGCATTTCTCTGTCTTCACCTTGCAAAGGATCTACCATTTGTTTGTTCTTCCTTTTGCTTTGAACATAGCCAAATAAACTTTTATTTTAAACTCTGTTGCAAGCCTGAGCTCATTTAGAACTTTGGCCCACTCGACTTCCCTGCAGACGTTGGCTATTTGTATATACCCTTCCTTTGTGATTTCCTCTTTCTTCCATTTCTTATACATGGCCTTATTAAATCTCAGTTAAACTGTATGCTCCTCATGCAGCCACACAACTTTCTTTAGATGCCTTCCTCTTTTCTTTCTCGTTGAAATTGTCTGCATTTGCACCTTCAGCATTTGTCATTGTCTTTCAAATCCTTTCTGATGCTTTCTAGCCAACCAGGTGAATGTGTTCCGGTGTGTTGGGGGGAATGCTCTGTTTAAAAAAAAAAAACTGAATTCATTGGATATTACACAATAGTTGGGATTTCGTTGAGAGGGCACGTCGTTGATACACAGATCATAAGAAATGATACACAGAAACTGTGCACTTAGTGCGCTTTTAATTATGACTCTTTCTATCCATCTAAATACAGTGGTACCTCGGGCTGAGAACTTAATTCGTTCTGGAGGTCCATTCTTAACCTGAAACTGTTCTTAACCTGAGGTACCACTTTAGCTAATGGGGCCTCCTGCTGCTGGCGCCGCCACCGCACGATTTCTGTTCTCATCCTGAAGCAAAGTTCTTAACCCGAGGTACTATTTCTGGGTTAGCGGAGTCTGTAACCTGAAACCTGAAGCGTCTGTAACCCAAGGTACCACTGTATGTCAATAAAGGAGAGTTGGCATTGCCATTGTTGCATGGAAATAACAAAAAGGCCCTGCTTCATTCCATGTACTCCTGAAATAAAGTTATACTCAGTACTTGTTTGCAATGCTTAGTAGTCCTTGAAAGTCAAATGATGTGCAAATCCCACAAAGGGGCTTCACCCATAAGAGTTCAGCACCCTCACATCACTGCATTACTTTTACATTTGCTGACAATCCTCTTCCAAGCTTCCTTCACTTCTTTGTTCCTCAGACTGTATATAAGGGGATTGACCAGAGGTGTCAGGACAGTGTAAAATACAGAAAAAAACTTATTCAGCTCCTTTAGTATTTTTGTTTTTGGTAGCACATAGACAATAATGATTGTTCCATAGAAAATGGACACGACAACCAAATGAGAAGAGCAGGTGGAAAAAGCCTTCTGCCTACCAGTTGCTGAGGGAATTCTCAAAACGGCATTAATGATGTAAACATATGATGTAATGGTTAAGATAAATGACGGAAGTGTGCAGAAGGATGCCATGATGGTCAATGCAAGTTGAACCTTGTAGGTGTTAGTGCAGGACAGTTGAATGATAGGAAGGAAATCACAAAAGAAATGTTCTATTTCACTGCGGCCACAGAATGTTAGCTCAGATACAAAAACGATCAATACAGTGTTTTCTATGAAACCACACAGCCAAGATGCAGCTACCAGTTGAAGGCAAACCTTGTTGTTCATTATTCTTGTATAATGCAGGGGTTTACATATTGCAGCATAGCGATCGTAAGACATCGCCGAAAGAAGGTAGCATTCGGATGCTGCTAAGGACGCTGCAAGCCACAACTGCATAAGGCAGCCATGGACAGGGACTATCCTTTTCCCAGTCAATAAACTATTCAACATTCTGGGCAGTATTGTTGAGGTATAGCAGGCCTCCAAAGAAGACAAATTCCCCAGAAAGAAGTACATGGGAGTATGAAGGCGCTGATCGGTCACAATTAGGACAATGATAAGGATGTTCCCAGTCATAGTCAAAGCGTAAATGATTAGAAAGAGAAGGAAAAGAAGAATTTGCAGGTGCTGGAGATCCCCAAATCCAAGGAGGATGAATTGAGTTGTCATAGTTCGATTCACCCACTCTGATTCTACCATGGTTTTTTGTTTTTTTTCCTAGAGGCAAATAAAATAAAAGACATGCAATGATGCTTATATTGCAATTCTGGTGAATAGAGCATATGGTTCTAGGATAGATCATATAGTTTTCTCTGTGGAGGCCCTGTTTCTCATTCCAGTTCTGTAAATTAATGTGGGGTGGGGGAGGAAGAAGGTCAGGCCAGAGTTTTCAGTTCATTAAAGAGGCATGTTGAATATGATCTATTTAGATATTTCAGCACTGTCACAGTATGGTGAATTATGATGCTCACCTGAAATAACAGCAATAGAAATTACCTGTATTCCTTAGTCAGAAAATCTAAAGCTTGGGACTTGTACTTATATAGCAGTTAAATCTCTGTTGTTATTGCAAAAGGACTTGATTATCTTCTCAGATCTGGCAGTCACCATTCCCATTGTTCCTGATCTGTGTTCCAAATCTACTGTTTAAGAGGAAAATAAATATTTTTGTCCTAATTGAACTCTTGAGGCAGTACTGCTGCTCCGAGTTCCAACAAATCTGTTTTACCCTTTAAGGAATATGCACCCCCAGTGCAATTCATTAAAAAACTAGTGCTGTGTGAAAAATGTCTTCTGTGTTTTCCTCCTACCCATTCTCCACAAGAAAATAAATCACACTCAGAAATTGTCAAAGAGAGAAAAATGTCGGTGAAATTCCCAAGAGTGGGTTGAAGATTTTATGTTGCACTTACTTTTGTGAATTTCCTATCTTTTGTTCTACAGATCATTTCTCTGGTAATCTGCACTCTGTTCTGTAAAACAGATATAGATAAAATTTCTAACTGGTGATGTATATACTGTATTGTTGTGCAGTGTTGTATATTGTGGTGTATGGTGGATTGTCGTGAAAGTTAATGTTGTTTGTCAAATAAGGTATTTTTGAAAAAATAAAATAGAAGACAAAGGATTAAGGGCCTTGGTGTGAGATGGGAAATGGGTGGGCCCCCTCCCTCCCTCAAAAGATAAAGCCAGAGTTTGAAGTAGAGTTTTGTGGTGATCTGGATCGGAAGCAAGGCAGCAAGCTGAAGAGGTCCAGAATGTAGATGCAAAGAGGAAAGTGCCTCAGAAGGGTGAGCTAACTGGGGCTGAGAAGCTACAACTCATTGATTTTTCCACTCTCTGGGAGCCTGCTGTGGAAGAAGGGGTGCAGCAGGAGGAATTGGAGGTACTGTATGTGTGAACATGCTGGAGGAGCAGCCAGCAGCTGAAGAAATGGTGGCTTATTTACGGTAAATAAACCATATTTCATAAAGATACCCCAGTCTCTTCTGTGCCTTACTTCCAAAGGAAACACGAACCCTTGGTAAGCACCTGAAACCATTGGAATCTTGCACCAATTGGAGATGGTGGTAGACTGCAACAATACTTTGCTTTAACTTTTGTTTCATTATGTAAATCACTTTCGGTCACTTTTTTTGGGAAAAACCAAACAAAAAGATTGATTAGTGCTTATTATTAAGATTATTATATGTGGACAATGCTCTGGAAATGATGCTTCATCACACATAATGTCAGAGACTTCTGGGTGGAAGTTGTGTTGTTCCCAGGGAATTGTGGGTAGAATGAAAAGTTCCACTACTTTGAAGTACGGTGTAGCTTTCTTCAAAAATACATCACCAGTTGTTATGCTGCTGCAGCCTAGTATGAGCCTGGATCCTTTGGGAATTTTCACTCCTGTCAGGGACTGGGTAGATGAGGGAAAATGGTGGAGACCATTGTCCCAGGCATCGCCTAGAGAGGAGGAAGAGGCAGATAGCATAGACCTCCAGGAGTGGTTTGGCACAGGGCATACCTCAGAGGGAGATGAGGGCAAAAGTTGGGAAATAATAGGAGAGGAGGAGGAGGAAGTGGAGAGCATTCAACTGGCAGAGCCTGAGCAGCACTTGAATGAGAATAGAGAACAGAGAGCTCAGAGGCAACTGTCACGTACCAGCCACCGTTGGAGGCAGGAGGAGGAGTCAGATGAATAGCGATGAATAGGGGAATAACGTAGAAGGGGTGGAGTTTCACTCGGGGCAACATTAGGCATCACGGAGCATCTTCAGTTTGCCTCTGTAACTTGTATTAATAAACAGAACACTGCTTTCCTGGGAATCGGCTGCAGCTGCCAACAGCACCCTGACAATGCCCTCTGCATCCAATTCTAAAAAAATTATGGTGAATGGTTCTATGGAGCCCAAAGCTGAGTTTTTACATTACAATTCAAAAATGCAAGTTCTTTGTTGTACTCACACAGTTTCTGGTTGGACACTGATTAATTATAGCTCAGTTTCCTAGTAGCTTTAGCCAAAAGACTGCAGTAATAGTAGGGTTGCCATACACCATTTTTGCCAATTTCCCTTGAGGATAGCTTAAAAACTGCATTCTTTTGTGATTTTGCCAAAAAAGCAACCCTAAGTAATAGCCAAAGATGAATACAAAATAAATCATCCAACCACAGCAAGTTTCAAAATAGAATCCACTTAATAGAGACAACCTGATGAAAACAAAAGACCACAAAAGTACAGGGTGGGGATTTTGACTCCTTGCTCATTTTGTTATGTGCTGTCAAACCATAGGAACAAAATTGCTGGTAAAATCTGCTGCCATCTGCTGGATGTGAATTTTGAGTCATCCTGAATCACTACAATAGTACCTCGGGTTAAGAACTTAATTCGTTCCGGAGGTCCGTTCTTAACCTGAAACTGTTCTTAACCTGAAGCACCACTTTAGCTAATGGGGCCTCCCACTGCTGCCACACCGCCGGAGCACGATTTCTGTTCTCATCCTGAAGCAAAGTTCTTAACCCAAGGTAATATTTCTGGGTTAGCGGAGTCTGTAACCGGAAGCATCCGTAACCTGAAGCGTATGTAACCCGAGGTACGACTGTACTTCATTAAAAAGTTCCATGCATGTCTCACAACATTACATCTTAATGCTATTGAACATTTGCATCTTAACCACATTACACAGTGCCCTCTGAAGCCATTTTAACAGGAGACACTTAGATATTTGTGTCTCCCACATCTGTGAATGCAAATCCACATTACAACAAACCATGTGCCTTACACAAGGAGCTTCCATGTGTACAGTAATGTCCCCACTTCAGAAGTAGCAACTAAACATGGGAGCTACCAAAAAAATGCCATGGAGGTGAGGTAAAGGTGTGGGCTTGCAGTACTGTTGTATCTATGTTGCTTCCTCACAGTAGCAAAGCTTGAAGAAGCCTACAATGTGAAGTAATTTGCCCACTTTCTGATAGCTCTCCCCAGGGCCATCTTCACCTCTTTGTTCCTCAGGCTGTATATATAAGGATTGACCAGAGGTGTCAAGATGGTGTAAAAGACAGAGAAACCTTTATTCAGCTCTCTTAATTCAGTTGTGTCTGGCAAAAGATACACAATGATGAGGCTGCCATAGAAAATAGTCACCACAATGAGGTGAGAAGAGCAAGTAGAGAAGGCCTTTTGCCTCCCTGCAGTAGATGGGATTCCAAGAACGGTAGTGATGATGTACACATATGATGTTATTGTTAAAACGAATGGTGGCAAGGTGCAGAGTGAGGACAGGACAATTGATAAAAGCTCTACTTGGTGTGCATCACTGCAGGTCAGTTTCGTCATGGGGATGAAATCACAAAAGAAATGCTCAATGACATTGTGGCCACAGAAGGTTAACTGTGCCATAAAAATTAACAAGATTGAATTTATCACAAAACCTCCAAACCAAGGCCCAGCTACCAGCTGGAGGCAAAGCTTGAAATTCATCAGGACTGAGTAATGCAGGGGTCGACATATGGCCACATAGCGATCATAAGACATTGCTGCCAGGAGATAGCACTCTGTTGCAGCTAAAAACCCAAAAGCCCAAAATTGCACAATGCAGCCCCAGACAGAAACACTTTGGTTCTCAGTTAAGAAACTGGCCAGCATTCTGGGGAGGATGGTTGAGCTGTAGCAGGTCTCCAAGCAAGACAAATTGCCCAGGAAAAAGTACATTGGTGTGTGGAGGTGCTGATCAGTCACAACTAGTGCAAGTATGATCAGGTTCCCAGCCACGGTCATGATGTAGACTGTTAGAAACACAACAAAGAGAAGAATCTGGAGGTCCCGGACTTCTCCAAATCCAAGTAGAATGAATTCTGTGATGATGGTTTGATTTACCCATTCTAGTCTTTGCATAGTTTTCATCTAGTGGAGTGGGAAGATAACAATTAATGCAATTACTATTAGTTTTTAAAAAAAAAAACACAGTTTCAGTAACATCCAACTAAGCTTTAAGCTCTTCAGTTATGTGTAAAAAGGTAAAGGGACCCCTGACCATTAGGTCCAGTCGTGACCAACACTGGGGTTGTGGCGCTCATCTCGCTTTATTGGCCGAGGGAGCTGGCGTACAGCTTCCAGGTCATGTGGCCAGCATGACTAAGCCGCTTCTGGCGAACCAGAGCAGCGCACGGAAATGTTGTTTACCTTACCGCTGGAGTGGTAGCTATTTATCTACTTGCACTTTGACGTGCTTTCGAACTGCTAGGTGAGCAGGAGCAGGGACCAAGCAACGGGAGCTCACCCAGGCGCAGGGATTTGAACTGCCGATCTTCTGATCAACAAGTCCCAGGCTCTGTGGTTTAACCCACAGCACCACCCGCGTCCTCAGTTGTGTGTAGGCTGTATCAATTGGTTCCATTTTATGGACAGGACTCTTTCCATTCATGGAAAAGTCCTTGATCTAGTGAAAGCCTCTCAAGGATGGGTCATGATTTTCACTGATGCCCTTATCTCCCTGTTGACCCTTTGGTTTCCATGCTGCTTCAGAGGGTGCACCAATTCTTGGGATCAGGTTTTCAGAGGAGAATGGGCAAGAATCACAATAGATAATTGATTTAAGTAGCTTTAAACACATTTAATTTCAGCAGTTTGTGCTCACTGTACACGATCTGTTTAAATTTTATATAAATTGTTTATTTAGAACATATGGGGTTAATAAATATTCTAGTTTGGTATCTAAAAAGAAAAGAAGGAGAAGAAAAAACCTTCCATCTTCTGAATTTCATTGTCATCCAACCAAGGAATGGATTTATTTATTTTTTAGATTTTCAAATGTTATGCTAAAGAATCAAGTAGGTAGCCATGTTGGTCTGATGCAGTCTCTCTCTCTCTCTCTCATATATATATATATATATATATATATATATATATATATATAAAGTCCAGTAGCACCTTAGAGACCTAACAAACTAAGTTTGTTCTTGGTACAAGTTGTCATTCTGAAGAAAGCTTATACCAGCCTTTCTTAACCTGTGGGTCCCCAGATGTTGTTGGACTACAACTCCCATCACCCCTAGCTAGCAAGGCCAGAGCTCAGGGATGATGGGAGTTGTAGTCCAACAACATTTGGGGACCCACAGGTTGAGAAACACTGGCTTATACCAAGAACAAACTTAGTTGGTCTCTATGGTGCTACTGGATATATATATATGCGCTAAAGAATGTGCAGTATATTTTCCAAACAAAGCATCAATATATAGTTGCTCAATGGATACATGCAGGGTCTCCACCCTTTTCTAATTCCTGCAAGTTGCAAAGAGATCTATGAACAACAACAAACAATTCTATTTGTCTGGGAGTGGGCCCCATTGAATCCAACAGAATTTCTTCTGAGTTGGCATGATTAGGATTATGCTGTAAGACATATTGTTTTCCTTAAAAAAATAAAAATAAAATAATTGACAGTTTTCTGACATGCTTTCTAGATCTGTCAAAACAAATAATAAACCAGGGAGGCAAGCTGAAAGTAATTGATGAATACAAAATAAAATTTAAAATATCAATAAATACAAAATAAAATTGAAAAGATTAAAAGGATTTTTAGAAAATGGTAGCTGTCTCTTCTGCCATTGCTGAAGAGCATGGGAAAGTATTGCTCACCTGAATTCCAATTTGCTAGAAATCTTTGAAGTTTAACTTCTGGCCTTCAAAACCAGTTGCTTTAAATATTGAGATGAAGCTACTTCAGTCATGCTCATGGATCAGCTACAATGAGAAAGGTTCATTTGCGCCTGAATGTTCAAAGTACAATTGCTTAAGAAGAGTGGGAAAGCAGCAAATACCCATATCCTAATTAGACTCTTGGGAAATCTTTGAGTTTAGTTTCCAAATCAGTTTTGTGCATCTCTTTGAAGAACATCTACCTCAGATGAATACATTCAAAATGGGAAGGCTTCCCATCCTTTCCTCCCCTCCCTGAATTAAGCCTTTTGAATAAAGATTTTATTAGACATTACAGATTAGAATCTGCCTAATTCAAAATCTTTAGTAAATTTGAAGTGTTTCCTCTTCAGACTAACTACCTGAGAGATTTCAAAGGAAGCCCTAATAGTGTTGTTAACTATCACAAAATTTGTAATCTTATCCAATGTACATATTTTATAAATATATGAAACCCTTTCTTTCAGCAGCAAGTACAAAACGGAACAAATCAAATTGCAGGCCCACTTCCTCCCCATCTCCGCTCAGGTGAGCCACCAATAAAGGAGACCACACAGCTGAATGGGATCAAATCAGGCCACAAATTTATTGACTACAGATGAAGTGGTTTGGCATAGGCATTGGGTGAGCATTTATTTCCAGGCTGCCTTCCAGAAATGACATCAGGGTCAACCCAACAGCAGGAATTCCCACGGGGTCATAGCTTCTAGGAGTGCTGAGGGCCAAGCCCCCCAACTGGGCAAGTGGACAGAAGCAACTCCATCACAGATCCCTTTAATGGGATATCCTACTTCTGAAAGGAAAGGTGAGGGTACAAAACACACACCCCCCCCACACACACACACATACACAAAAGCTAATGTTAGTAAAGGTAAAGGGACCCCTGACCGTTAGGTCCAGTCGTGACCGACTCTGGGGTTGCTGCGCTCATCTCATTTTATTGGCTGAGGGAGCCAGCATACAGCTTCCTGGTCATGTGGCCAGCATGACTAAGCCACTTCTGGTGAACCAGAGCAGTGCACGGAAACGCTGTTTGACTTCCCGCTGGAGCGGTACCTAGTTATCTACTTGCACTTTGACATGCTTTCGAACTGCTAGGTTGGCAGGAGCAGGGACCGAGCAACGGGAGCTCACGCCGTCACAGGGATTCGAACTGTCGACCTTCTGATCAGCAAGTCCTAGGCTCTGTGGTTTAACCCACAGCGCCAACTGTGTCCCTGTAAAGGCTAATGTTACCCAATGCTTAAACCACCAAAGTTGTGATGATTGCTACCGGGTAGACAAAACCTCCAGGTCATAGCCAATTTGCCTGATAGGCAAATTCCTACCCAGCCCCACAAATATGGCAACCAACGCAACAATAGCAAGGTCAATTCAATGAGTAAACGCAAAAATTACTGGAGTGGGTGGGTGGGTTGATTTGACGAAGAAGTGCTGGGCATCGGGGGCTGGCATGGGCTGTTTCAAATCCCCTGGGAGCAGACCTGAAAGAAGCCTGATGGTTCCCTCAAGCCCCAGCCCTCCGGGCCAGCTTGCCATTGGCAATTCAGCAGGCTGATGCAGAGCAGGATTTCAGAGACTCACACTCCAGCAGGGATCAGACCCTGGTGCCCAGCCCTGCATCGTCAGAGGAAAGGGAGGCACTGGCCGTCCCGCAAAGCTGCTGCACCTCTAAAAGTGTAGCTATTGCTCTTTTTAGACACACTATAAAATTGAATAAGGATAAACCTTTGAATTGAGTCAGTTTACAAAAACTTCAAGCCATCACAATCAAGTGACATAAGTCAGTGGTTTTCAACCTTTTTGAGTCCATGGCTCCCTTGACCAACTACATTCTTTCTGCAACACCCCTGTGGGACTCAGAAGCCCACCCCTTGCCTGCAGAGCTGGCAGCCTCTCACCCTTTCTTGAACACCCTCCATTGTGGAGTGTTCCCTCAGCCTCCTCTCCCGTCTCCTTGGGGGTCCTCTGGGCAGCCACTGTTGCCACCCCTGGTCTCTGAGCTGCCCCCCCCGCCCCAAAGAGAGGTGCCTCCTCACACTGTCCCACAGGGGTTTGTCCATTCCCAACAGCAAGGGCTGGCAGACTGGCTGGCTGGGCTCCCTCACCCTCTTGCTTGCTTATTCTGGGACCACATCAGCTCCTGGCAACCAGCACCCCTGGCCAGCCCCAAAGGCACAATTTCCCCACAGAGCTTGTCGTCAAGATTGCTGCAACAAACAGCTGTGCAAGCCTTTTGGAGGCAGAGATGCGAGAGGACATCAGAGGAGGGAGGAAAGGAGAGAGGGACAGAGGCCAGTGTTGCCTGCGGCACCCCTGACTATAATTCAAGGCACCCCAAGATGCCATGGCACACTGGTTGAAAACCACTGATTAAGTGAATATTCACTCAACAGCCATTCATGTGGTATCTGAAATGAAGCTGCATGCTTCGGACGTCTATAACCATATATCATATGGAAATCAAACAGCAAAATACACGTACACGTACTACCCCCACACCTACAGAATCTTCTCTTCACAGCTTGAGTTGCCTCTTGGGAGTGAAGCTCCTGAAGAACTATAAGAGGCAAATATTGATAAAGTTCTTTGCCACATTGTCTTTCAACATCTGCCAATTAATATATGACCAACAGAACACACATAATCACTTCTAAATATTTATTTCAACGCTTGATTAGACCCATGGGAGTGAATGAACCAAATATAAACTTCATTGCCATGTCTCTTTCATTTCTGTCAATGCAAAGAGCAATTAGACAGATCATCTTTGAAACAGATAGAGTGAGAAAAACATGATAAATGGAGGAAATAGCAGCTCACATTTGGTGGATGGCTACACCAATGAACTGCATGATCAGCGATGGAGAGAGAGAAATAAAGTAAGATTAGGTAACCCAGAATCTACCCATGCACAGCTAGGTAAGTTCATGTGGTATTTTCAGTCACCTTATTTGTTTTACCAATTTGATTGATTGTATCAGAAGTTCATTATACTTTGGATACTCTGAAGAAATATATTCAGGGGTTAGGTGTGCATAAAGCCACCATCTAAACTGGGGCTTTGATAAAGAAAATATTTCTACCAGTGCACACTCATTTCTTAAAAAACATTGAAGAAAACAGGACAGTGGCAGCAATTCAGTAATTCTTCTTTGTCCATGTCAGAACTACAAGGAATAGACTGATCAGGCTCACAGGGTTTAGTTGGATTGTGATGGGATCTGATGGGATGGGATCTGATGTTGTTGCTTCTGGAATTAAAAAGTGGCAGTGGTGCCATCAGCGTAGGACTTTGAGACAAAACTTCAGGCTTCCATGCAGCAGAATGAACAAAAGGGCCTTCAGACCAAGTGGTGCTGAATGCATCACTTTTGGGTGATATATTATACATTTACCATCTAAAGAGCTGCACCTCATAAGAACATTGAATAAAATATTAAATTACCTAGCTGCAAGGAAAGTGATACATGAATTACAGTCGTGTTCAACTCTGCTTTTCATTCTGAGAATGAATTGTTTCAGAACAGTGCTCTGCAGTCAGATGTGACAACCAAATCATAGCTCTGTCAACGCAGAGTAGTGCTGTAGTGAGAAATGTTGGCAACCTTTTCAAAACTTGTGTAGCATATCTTAAAATTCCACAAATAATTTGTTTGGAAGGGAAAACATAATTTCATTCTGAATTCTGCTAGAGGAGAGTTTTCCATAGGCATGTATCAACTACCAACTTGTATAAGAAAGCACTGCCTCTGTTGGGAATAGCGCAGAAAGAACAGCCACTTAGGATCTAGTTCACTCTGCAATGCTCACACCCACCTGGCTAATTTCTGGGCAAGAATTGCAAAATAGGTATCCCCAGGTCTAATGATAGTTTCTTGACCATGCAGGGGACTTCCTTCTTCTCTAAGGCACTAAATTCTCAGCAAGAACCTAATATCCTAATTCAATCCACTTGAGCATTTGGGCATGTTTCCATCAGCACGTTTTCCATCTTCTCTTTTTCTAAAATGGATATGTCTTCTTTTCACAGCCACTGAAGAAGCTGACAATGCATAACCAATCATCAAGAGTGACTGAATTTGTTCTGCATGCATTCTCTGATGATCAGAAGTTGCAGACATTTCATTTCACTACTTTCCTAGCCATTTATTTGATGGCCGCCATTGAAAACCTTTTTATCATCACAGTCACCATTTCCAGTCATCACCTTCACAAACCCATGTACTTCTTTCTCTCCAATCTGGCATTACAAGACCTTGGTTCCATATCTGTCACAGTTCCCAAATCCATGGCAAATTCCCTGATGAAGACCAATACCATTTCTTACAATGGATGCATCTGTCAAGTTTTCTTCCTTGTCTTTTTCACTGCATCTCACATCTTCCTCCTTGGCATCATGGCGTATGATCGCTATGTTGCCATCTGTAATCCACTGCAATACGAGACTGTGATGAATGGGACAGCATGCATCCAAATGGCAATCAGTGTATGGAGCATCGGGCTTCTTTATTCCACAATATACACTGGAAGTACATTCACAATAGAGTTCTGTACCAATGATATCAATCAATTCTTCTGTGAAATTCCACAGCTATTCAAAATTGCTTGCTCTGACTCATATATCATTGCATTTTTGGCTGTCTGGATTGGAACTTTTGTGGCTTTTATTTACCTTACATTAATAGTTTTTTCTTATGTTCAGATTTTCAGGGTGGTTTTAAAAATTCCTTCTGCTGAGGGGAAGAAAAAAGCCTTCTCAACTTGCTTGCCACACCTTGTTGTAATATCCTTATATTTTATAAGTGGTTCTTTTGCCTATCTAAAGCCAACATCGAGGTCCCTATCAACCATGGATCTTGTAGCTTCATTGTTCTATTGTGTGTTGCCACCTCTTATGAACCCATTAATCTATTGCTTTAGGAATAAGGAACTAAAAATGGCATTCTGGAAGTTGACTGCCAATCTTTCCACTCAGTTCTTACCCAGTTGTCATTGACTAGTGGACAGGTCTTAGTATCTGCAAAGTTCCCGCAATTTTATTGAATTTTTTCTAAAATTGTAATTATTATTATTATTATTATTATTATTATTATTATTATTATTAGCTGGAAACCATTTCTCCTCTACATATAAAAAGATTTTGGAACTTGTCACTTGTCTGAAATCTTGCAAGTAAATCTTCAGACTTCTTTCTTAGAAATTGTTTCACTTGATTAAATTTGTGGAGGTGAAAGAACTATATAGGGAGTCAGTCCAAATCACTTCAGCCAATGGAAAGAAGAATAAATGTGACAACGTCCCAAACAAATGTGGAGAGAGGAACATGTCATAAATGGAGAAAATGACAAATCCCATTGGATCGCTAGAAACCAACAGAACAATCAGAGATGTAAAAGGAACAAATATAATGAATTAATCTACAAACCATGGCCCTTACTAACCCTTCTTTAATTGTTGTTATTGTTTAGTCGTTTAGTCATGTCTGACTCTTTGTGACCCCATGGACCAGAGCACGCCAGGCACTCCTGTATTCCACTGCCTCCTGCAGTTTGGTCAAACTCATGCTGCTAGCTTTGAGAACACTGTCCAACCACCTCGTCCTCTGTCGTCCCCTTCTCCTTTCCCAACATCAGGGTCTTTTCCAGGGAGTCTTCTCTTCTCATGAGGTGGCCAAAGTATTGGAGCCTCAGCTTCACGATCTGTCTTTCCAGTGAGCACTCAGGGCTGATTTCCTTCAGAATGGATAGGTTTGGTCTTTTTGCAGTCCATGGGACTCTCAAGAGTCTCCTCCCGCACCATAATTCAAAAGCATCAATTTTTCGGTGATCAGCCTTCTTTATGGTCCAGCTCTCAGTTCCATACATCACTATTGGGAACACCATAGCTTTGACTATACGAACGTTTGTCGGCAAGGTGATGTCTCTGCTTTTTAAGATGCTGTCTAGGTTTGTCCTCCTTCTTTAATAGTTGCTCTTATGTCAGATCTTAAGGATAGTTCAAAGAATTCCTTCTGCACATAGGTGAGCACAATCAGTGTGTGGACTGCAGAGCTCTATTCCCCAGCATACATGGGAAATTGTCTGAAAAAAGTTCTGCGTCAATAATAGTCTATGGAATTCCACAGTTATTATTATGTGTTGTCTGAATTGCTGGGTCTGTGGAATGTTCTTGTTCTAATCATTTTTCCTTCTGTTTAGATTTTACAGGTCATTTTATGAATCCATTCTGCCCAGAGAAAGCAAAATGCCATTGAAAATTGCTTGCCACACCTTATTGTAATATACTTATATTTCATAAGTGGTTCATTTGCCTAGCCCACATCTGGGTCTTTATAAAAAATGGCTCTCATGATTTCTGTGTCCTATTGCATGTTTCCACCAGTAATGAACCTATTGATCATTAAGAATAAGGAACTGAAAATGGCATTCTGGAATTTGATGGCTAGTCTTTCCCCCAAATTCTTAGCCAGCTATTACTCAGCAAGCCTCCTTATTTGATCCCATTTTGGCAAAGGGACACGCACTTAACCTATATCTAACCTCAGATATGACTTGAGGGGTAGAAATCTTGCTCAGCCACAAGGGGGTCTTCAAGGGTGCCTGCAAAGCATTATGAAAGGTAATGCTGCCAGATAATCAAAAGCCCATTTCAAGTTGTGCATGATACCATGTTGAAAAGGGAGTCTGCAAGACCCTTGCAGGCAAAAAAGGGTCACCAGATGCCATTGAGATTGGACAGATGAGAAGATGTTTGACAGATGGGAAGCTCTGTCCACCTTCCACCTGTAAGACTTGGCGCATGATAGGAGAGGGAGATAGCATTTCTGGCCTACCATCCAGATCACCTTTCCTGGATTGTAGGGGCGGGGGACTTGACATTTACTTAATATTTTATTTAAACCATTATACAATAAATACTTTTTAAATAAAACCAAACATTTCTGGGTTTTGCCCACTTAAGTTTTAAAAATGTGCCTGAAACTGGACATTATTTTTAGTCATTGTTTCTTCTGACAAAGATGCAAACAGTTAGAAAACACACTTCCTAATTAGAAACTATTTCATGTTCTTCTAATGAATCCCTTTGGGGAATGTTTGTATCCACAATAATTTTGCTTAGCTCCTTGAGGGATGTGTGTCCCTCGTGAAATTAATTATTAAGGAATAGCACTTTGCTTTGAAAATTAAGGTTTAAGATGTATCTTTCTGTGTTGATGACTTAGCTGTGGCTTTTTGGTTGCTGTTGGTTCTCTGACTGTTGCTATCTGCTGCCCCCTGTTTGTTATTGTTACATGTTTAGTTATTACTAGGGACTTTGCTCTTGCACTCAGATTTTAAAGTGCTCTGCTTTAGCAGTCCATAGCTCTTCAGAACCCAGCATTCTAGGTGAAACTAACATAAATTATGAAGCAAAGTGAATCCCTTTTAGTTTCTGCACAAAAAGCTTTTGGACCAAAGTGTTGGCAATCTGGTGGCCTTAATCCACTCTGAACAGGCTGCTGTGTTTGTAAAATTCATCCAGGGAAAAGGCTATATGCATTTTTCGATTTCCCATTATATTGAATGGAGAACACAGAGATTCATTTTAAACAGAGTGGCTTGGAACTCAATACACAGATCAATGTGGAGAGAGTTCAGGGTAACTCAGAAACAGTTTGAAAACAAAACAAAACAAAAAACTAAACACACAGTGAAATGGCAAATATTGTGGCCTGTGTACATCCCATATGTAGCTCATAGAATCATAGAATTGTAGAGTTGGAAGGGACCCAGAGGATCATCTAGTCCAACCCCTGCCATGGAGGAATATTCAGCTGTTCCATACAGGGATCAAACCTGAAACCTTGGCATTATCAGCACCACACTCCAGCCAACTGTGTGAGAAAAGCTGTCTGATCATCTTTCTCCATGTCGTTCAAAGAGAATGTGTGAAACTGGTTGTGATCTGAAATACTTATTTCTCCAAGCAAATTATTTTTCTCTTTTTTAAATATGCACCTGCTAATTAGAAACTATTGCAAATATATATTTTTTTCTAATCAGGCTCAGTCCAAAACAGCTTGCTATCTGAGGCAGATCAGCAAATGGTGCTGGTATTGCACCCAAAGTAAGACGGATACTGCCAATATGTTTGTTAAGGAATGCAGTTAATAGGTTAATTCTCTATGAACTAGCAGAGATCATTCATTCCCCACAATGCACCTACATACATCTTGTGATACTGTTATCTGTATTAATGACCAAATTTGGGAAGAAACTTTATGTATAAAAGGGCTCAGGTGTGGCTTGTGGTAGGAGACAGCCTTCAACAATTCCTGCAATATGTTGGAACGGTGGATCTGAAAGAAGACTTTTTGAAGAGATTGTCTGAGGAAGAAGTTGAGAAATTGCCAAATTTCAGAACTCAGAGAACTCAGAGAAGTTGCAGGACTGTGCAAGCAACTGAACCTAAGGACTTGGTTGTAGACTTTTAACACAGCAAGGACTTTGCAGCAAAGAACCCTCTCTGGGATCAGAGAGCAAAGACTACTTGTAACATCTGTAAATAGTGTGTATATGTATAGCGATGTGTGTTGGTGTTGGCCTCGTAAAAGCAGCCCTGCCAAATTGCTGTTTTCTGTGGTGAGATGCAGGAGGTGATCAAGCATAGAACTTGAGTGAATGTGCCCTCACAGAGTTAATAAAAAGTATTCTCATTCTTGCCTTTCCAGGCTAAAGCAGATATTCCCTTCTCTAGTACTGTCCACCAATTCTACACCAAAATTTGATCTGCTGAGTGGTTACTCCACATGGGGCCATCTCCACTAACTCACATCTGTCTGAGGACAATCACATTCAGCCAGTGATGCATGTGTCTTGCTTGTGGGAATCAGGCCTGCATGGTACCCGAGCCACCGCATCCCTTCCACCCACCCACCCACCCATCCATGTCACTCTTGTGACGGACACACTCACTCTGGCAGCACCCCATCCTTTGGATCTAGAGATCCAGCCAATTCTTTTATTGATTACTCGTCATTTAAAAAATTTGGGAAATTATATATAAAGAACTGGGGGGAAAATGTTTAAAATAATGCTTGTGAAAAAACAAGAAGCGTTTTTGTTAGGTATTTTAGGACAAGAGTTGCCGAAAGAAAAATGGACACTATTTATGTATGCTACAACAGCAGCTAGAATTTTAATAGCCCAAAATTGGAAGACTGGAGAAGTACCATCAAAAGAACAATGGCAAGAGAATTGATGAACTATGCAGAGTTAGCAAAGTTACCGGACAAACTGTGTGAAAAGGACAATACAGTAGTGATTTTGAAAAAGAATGGGAACCTTTTGCAGTATATTTGCAGAAACAAAAAAAAATGGACTCATTGGCAGAATTTAAATAAACATTTACAAATTTATTTACAGAGAACAAGAAGTATAACAATGTGATAATATAGTATTACCGTATTTTTCGCCCTATAGGACGCATCGTCCCATAAGGCATACCTAGGGTTTTTTTGGGGGGGGGATATTTTTTCCCCAGGCTTGGGGCTGGGGCAGGGGAAGCCCGAGCTTCCCCCGACCCCAGCCCCCAGAACAGGCAACTCTCCGCAAGCCGTGGGAGCCCAGCGCCGGGCTCCCGTGCCTTGCGGAGAGCTGTGCCAAGCCTGGGCGCGCTGAGCTCAGTTTGCGCAGGCTTCAACGTGCAGGCAACTCTCCGCAAGCTGCAGGAGCCCGGCACCAGGCTCCCGCACCTTGCGGAGAGCTACCCGAAGCCCCGGCGCGACTGCTCAGTGCGCCGGGCTTCGGGATAAGAGGCGGCTCTGCGCAAGCTGGGGGAGCCCTCCCGCACCTTGCGGAGAGCTACCCGAAGCCCCGGCGCGACTGCTCAGCGTGCCAGGGCTTCGGGATAAGAGGCAGCTCTGCGCAAGCCGGGGGAGCCCTCCCATGCCTTGCGGAGAGCTACCCGAAGCCCCGGCGCGACTGCTCAGCGCGCCGGGGCTTCGGGGTGCAAGCAGCTCTGCGCAAGCCGGGGGAGCCCGGGGGGAACTCCCGCGGGCTCCCAAGGCTTGCGGATAGCTTCCTGAAGCCTGGAGAGGAGAGGCGTCAGTGCGCACCGACCCCTCTTGCTGTCCAGGCTTCAGCGAAAGCCTGCATTCGCCCCATAGGACACACACACATTTCCCCTTCATTTTTGGAGGGGGGAAAGTGCGTCCTATAGGGCGAAAAATACAGTATATATAAACAGCAGAATGTATCATTTGATGTAACAAACCAGAAATGGAAGCTGAGGGAAGTCAATAGGGAGGGGGGAAATCGGAAAATGAATGTTTAGTAAGGATATTGGAAATTTGTTATGAGGAAAGAAAATCAATAATAATTATTTTAAAAAAATAAAAATAAAAATTATTTTATTGATTACTCTACACAGGTGATCAATAGCTGTTTTCTACCCTACAAAAGGTTATGAGTCCAGATGGTAATAGAACACAGAATATGGGATATCTGAAAAATTTTCAGACTTGTTGAAGTGATTTTTAAAGCAGAGGTGGACGGGAATATGCTTCGTTCCTAGTAGACAAAAAGCTGTTGCAGCCTTGAATAATATTAGCTTTTTTGCTGCTGCTGCATACAACTGTTGACTCATGTCATAGGAGCTAATTCTAGGGGCTGAAGTCCTTTCACACAAACACCCCAATAAAATATGTGAGCCCATAGAAGAATGGCAGATGAAGATGATGGAGTTTATGGAGCTGGCTGATCTCACCGGGAGAATCCGCGACCAGAAAGAAGAGGAACACCAAGAAGACTGGAAGAAATTCAAAGACTATTTGAATAAATATTGTAATATTAAAGATATGTAACCACTTGAAAGAATTAATTAAGCCTAGGACTAAATTAGGATTAAGTAATTAAATAAGAAAAAGTAAGATAAGAAAAGTTAGGAAATATGATTATGACTGTGATGTGGTTTTATGAAATAATAATATTGGAAACTGCTATATATAATTACTAAGAAATTCAGATGGAAGAGATTAGAGGAAGTCAAGTAATATGTTGATGAAGGTGGATTTTAAGTAATTAATTAAGTTTTAATTTATGTGGTGATTGGATGTATTTTATGTTTTATATTCTTTCTTCTTTTTTTCTTTTCATTTTATTTTTTCCCCCTTATTATTGTTTATTCTCTCTTTTGTTATGTTTTTGTATGAAAATAATAAATATTATTGTGAAGAAGAAAATATGTGAGCCCCAAAAATTAATGGGCACTGCCATTCAAAAGGTGTGTGCATGTTGTATCATGTGATTGATTGTGTGGGGTGGGGCTTACGTGCCTTGCCCCCACAATACTTTATTCAAGTTGGAACCCCTGACTCATGTGGAGTGAAGGAAATAAATATGGGTAAAATTAACTGGAGTATCTCTTTTTTACTTCTGCCAATACAGAGAACAGTAAGAAGGATGTGATCCACAGAGAAAATGGCAAATCGCATTGGTTGGCCAGAAATGACCTTTTATCAGTTGGTACTCCATGGAATATTTCTATATGTAAACAGTAAAATACACATATATACCACAAATACCTGTGAGTGTTTCCTTCTGAGTTTGATTAGACTCCTGGGAGTGGTGGAAATAAATATTCATTGCAGCTTACATTTCTGCCAGTACAGAGAACAGTATCACCTCTCAGACAGCTGTGGAGAGAGAAGGATGTGATACATTGAAAGGGCAAATCACATTGGCTGCCCAGGAAAAAATGCCACAGATCTTAATCAGGTATGAAAATGAAGCAGATAAAATTACCCAAGATCTGCCCCTGAACAGCATGGTAAGTCAATTGCATGGGATACTTTTCCATTATTGGTGACCTACATAATAGAAATAAAGTTTTATCACAAGTTATTTATGGATTCTCTAGTCCAGAGTCTGCAAAGGTTAGGTGTGCAGAAGAGTCACCATGTCACCAAGAATGATACAATTTCATTCAATAAAGAGAATATTCTTGCCTGCACATAGAAGAGAACAGGCCAGAGTAAGTCCCTCTTTGGTTATGGATGTTGGAAACATGGCATGGACAAAGACGGTTAAAGTTGACAGACGGGGTTACTTGGATTATGTTGGAAATTGATGTCTGCTTTGTATTCTTTCTATTCAGGTTTGGGAAGGCATGATTCTAGGCTTCCTGTTAGCAGAATGAGCAGAAGCACACATGCACACACTGGAAGAAGAAAATGAGGCACCTCTCCCATGAAGTCCCACTTTGCTTGTGCATCTCAGAAACCTGATTTGGACAAAGATTGATGATCATTGGGGTTACTTGGATCATTTTGAGAACTGATGCCTGCTTTTCATTCTTGCCTCTGGGAGTGAAAGGACCAGTGGTGCATTCATATCAGGTTTGGAGGTAAGAATTTCAGACTCCACTTAGATTAAGCAAAAGCAAGACATTCATACACCAAAAAAACTGGGACAGTACTGCTCTTGTAGATAAATAAAGTCAAGGGTCCCCTAGTTTCTCTTCAAGCCTCTCAGATAATTCTCCTGGAAGGTAGATTGCAGGTTCATTATCTGAAGTTCAATTTAGCGAAATTTTGGCGGCAGCTTTGAATTTCAAGGTGCTATAAATAGTATGTTAAGCCCTTTACAGCTTAGAACTTGAATAGGAAAACTAAGCCCCAGTTGCCTTCTAAATCTGGCCTGCAGATGGTCCAGGAATCAGTGTGTTTTTACATGAGTAGAATGTGTCCTTTAATTTAAAATGCATCTCTGGGTTACTTGTGGGGCCTGCCTGGTGTTTTTACATGAGTAGAATGTGTGCTTTTATTTAAAATGAATCTCTAGGTTATTTGTGGGGCATAGGAATTCGTTCTTTTTTTTTCAAAATATAGTCCAGCCCCCCACAAGGTCTGAGGGACAGTGGACTGGCCCCCTGTTGAAAAAGTTTGCTGACCCCTGGCTTAGAGCTTGTTTATTTGTTTACCAATACATGCCCACTCAACTATTTCAGTCTGCAGAATTAGCCGTGTTACAGGTGACACATAATATTCAATCTACACTTACAGAAACTGACTTTTACTGTGGTAGTCCCTACAGTTGTTTATTGCTTACTTAAGTGAAGCCACATGATCATATTGGGGAACATGCATCAAAGCATTCTCTGCCTCCTTTCTAAAATGGCTTTCTCTTCTCCTTGCAGGTACCACACACTCACACAATGTTCAACCAGTCTTCAGGATTGGAGGAATTCATTCTGCATGGATTCTCTGATCCTCAGGGATCAGAGACATTTCAGTTAATTATATTTTTGATCATATATCTGATCGCTGTCACTGAAAACCTCATCATCATCACAGTCATCTCTTACAGTGCTCAGCTTCACAAACCCATGTACTTCTTTCTAGCCAATCTGGCATTCCAAGACTTTGGCTCCATATCTGTCACAGTCCCCAAATCCATGGCAAATTCCCTGATGAACAGCAAGACCATTTCTTACAATGGATGCATCTGTCAGGTTTTCTTCTTTGTCCTTTTCTCTGGATCTCATTTTTACCTCCTTGGAATTATGGCATATGACCGCTACATTGCCATCTGCTGCCCACTGCACTATGAGACTGTCATGACTAGAAAGGCATGTATCCAAATGGCAATCAGTGCATGGACTGCTGGGCTTCTGTATTCTGCATCATACGCTGCTAGTACATTCACAATAGAGTTTTGTTCCAATAACATCAATCAGTTCTTCTGTGAAATTCCACAGTTAATCAAAATTGCTTGCTCTGAATCATATCTCATTGTATTTTGGAATACTTGTGTTATTGCTTCTCTGGCCTTCATTTATATTGCTCTAATAGTGTATTCTTATGTTCAGATCTTCAGGGCAGTTCTAAGAATTCCTTCTGCCCAGGGAAAGGAAAAAGCCTTCTCAACTTGCTTGCCACACCTTGCTGTAATATCATTATATTTTCTCATTGGTATATTAGTATATTTAAAGCCAACTTCTAAGTCTCTATCATCAATAGATCTTGTACTTTCAGTGTTTTATTGCATGTTGCCACCAGTCATGAATCCCCTAATCTATAGCATTAGGAACAGGGAACTGAAATTGGCATTATGGAAGCTTATTTCCAACGTTTTTGCTCATTTTTTCCCACAATCATCAATGCTTTTAAGGAAATAATAATGCAATTTTTCTCTTTTTAATTACCACTATGAAATCTTATGTCCTTACAGAAAAATACAGTATAAACCTTTAGCAACTTACATGCTAGTTTATCTCCAGTGAATCTCTTAATCTCTTCCAGTGAATCTCTTAACTTTCTTGTATTCTGAAACATATGTTTAAAGTTTCTACACTTCCAATTTTTCACTTTACAACAGTTTTCCCATATACATTTTTAAAGCATCCACCATCTGAAATCATTCTGTCCAAATAAATACAAATGTTTAGAAAACAGAAAGCAATTAGGAACAATGTCATGTTCTTCCAGTTAATCTCTTTTTCCTAGCCACTTAAAGAAAATGTGGTTGTTTCGAATCTTCAAAATATAATGTAGGTTTCCGGCCACGCCCACGATCAATGGTGGTTGTTCTTCATAGCCCTGCAGGGGCTGCAGGAAAGTTCAGGCAGCGGGAAGAGAGGATTTATGAGAAATCAATTCTTGCAATGCTCCCCAGTGGTGTCTGGGGAGTTCACTGCTACCCATTGTGCCGCTCAAGCCCATGTCTGCCAACTTGAAAGGCAGAACAAGTGCGACCTGGGAGTGTGTCCCTGCCATGGACGAGCCTCCATTTCTGGCATGATTTGTGTTGGGATCCTCCTTAATCTGGAATATTGACATTAATCAAGAGGCTCCTAGAACAGCATAGGATAATGGGCTGCAATCAATCAGCTGCCGAAAAGACTGGGTCTGGTTCTTTGAAGGCATTTGAATGTTTGCTTTCCCCCCTGAAGCTTGAGAATCCTCACACAGCTGGAAACGGAAGCAGGAGGAAAAGCTGCTCTGTGTTTTCATATGGTTTTCAAATGGTCTCTTTTTCCGCCTTGTTTTCCCCTGCAAAATGAAAGAGACGTGTGTAGCCATGGTGATGTCATTCTGTCTGTCACCATGGAAAGAGGCAGAAGGCTTTTGATTTATGCTCAACAAGGAATGTAACAAGATTTTATTATGCCCTCCCCCCTTGACCAAGGTTGTATGGACTTTATTTAAAATTATCTTTGGACTGGACCAGGAGTGTGAGGGAGCATTGCAGAGCAAGTCGAATGAACGGCTGCTGAAAGATCTGTCGAGAGGTTGAATTTGAGAAAGGAGTCTGTTTTTGGCTGTGTACTGAGGAAGAACTCCAGAGGGGACTTTTAATAGTGGAGACTGGACTTGTACTCTGTGAGTTATTTATACCCGCAGCCTGTACGCTAGCTGGTGAACAGTGAAAGGAATGGAGTGTGACCTTGTAACATCTAGATAAACACTGCAAGAACTGAATGAAGGAAGAGAGTAATTAACTCTCCCGGGACACCAGGTCTGAAACATCAATGTATATGATGTGAAATGGATTTTATATTTACGTATTTTATATTTATAAGACCAGAGGTGCTGTTTGTAAGGAGAAGAATATGATCAGCTGTGAGAATGGACTAACAACAAGTGAAGGAACAAGTGGACAACAAAGAAGAGATGATGTGGCAACAGGAGGAAATGATTGACATATGTTAGCAACACAAGCAGGAAACCTGATTTTTTAAAAAAGAAATTGTATTAAATTAAAGTAATTTGGTTTGATTTGCAATAATTTGGAAAACTAATAAAAATAATTAAAAAAACAAACTTCAAAATATAGTGTATACTTTCTGTAACAGAATTTTAAGATGTCTTGGCCTGTACAGTGGTACCTCTGGATGCCAACAGGATCCGTTCCGGAGCCCCGTTCACATCCTGAAGCAAACGCATCTGCACGTGTGTGGGTCACAATTTGCTGCTTCTATGCATGCGCGTGATGTCATTTTGACTGTCTGTGCATGCGCGAGCGGCGAAACCCGGAAGTAATGCGCTCCATTACTTCTGGCTCACCGCAGCGCGCAACCTGAAAATACTCATCCTGAAGTTACTTTAACCTGAGGTATGACTGTATTGACCACTTAGCTGTGGTTTACTTAGGTGTTCTACTGAGTCACAACAGGAAAAGGCTTGGTGAAATCTGTTGCCATGCGTAAAATGTGTTTACAGATGGCAGCTATGTGCTGCCACCTGGCAGTTTGAGTGTTGGGTCATCCTGTCACTACCACTACTGCATAGGGAGATAAACCTGTCTCTTTTTGCTCTTTTACTTTTGTTTTTATTTGCCTCATCTTGTTGTTTGTTGCTTTCTGATGATAATTCACGAATTAAGAACAACATCAACAACCTCAGATATTTTCCCACAGGAGGCATTATGCAGAATATGCTGCTCTGTAACATTTAGCAGGGAATGGAGCAAGGTGTTATGTGTATGCAGCATGTTGGCATTATAATGCAGGGAAAGTCCAACCAGTTGGAGCTCTACGAAGCCCATGCTGCCTATCAGATGCCAGATCTTAGCTTGTGCCCAGGATTGTCAAACGGGGGCACAGGCTCAGATATGGGTTGGGCCGGTGGGCAGAGCTGACAGAGCAGGAAGGCTTCCCTCAGGTCTGCACTCAGGCTATTTAAACAGCCCACACCTGGAGCCTTTACCAGTTTTTCCTTGTTGAGTTACCCAACGACCCTCCCTTGGTTCAAGCTGCTATTGAATTACCTTGTCGTGGCTACAGTAGCTGAGTGGGAATTTGTCCACAAGGCAAATTGTCTCCAGCCTGCTGGTTTTGCTTACCTCATAGCAATCATTGCAACTGGGGCTGGGCATTGGGGCAGTCCTTGTCTTGGATGAAGGGGAAGTAGTAGTCTCTGCCCGGTCCTCCAAAAGCTAGGGTATCCTGTTAAAGGGATCCGGGGGGAGTTGCCATGTCCTCACACCCAGCCAGGGACCAGGGCCATTGCCATTCGCCCAGACGGCGGTCCCTGCATGGGTCACCCTATTTCATTTATATTTTAGTAACACCTGTTCAGATTGCCCTATGTGTCACTTCCAGCAGGCGGGCTGGACGTATTTTCCATTGCCCCATGCCCAAGCCAATCCTCTTTCATCTGTATTCAACAAAGCTGTGGCCTGTTTCAATCCAAACCAGTCTCAGTTGTCTTTTGATTCATGGAAGGTTGTGGGGCTGGGGAGCCTGCCACTGTTCAGAAAATTGCAGTCATGCGTTCCAAATTTCAAGCAGATGAAGGAATATAGGTTCTAGGCACCTATAAATCTGCTGGAGATGAAAGAACTAAAAAGGAATTGATTTCGGTGTAAACTCATGCTCTCTGATTACGGATGTCACCTGCCAGTGACAACATAACTCACCCCTCTGCACTTTTCCCACTCCAGTTTATGCTATCCTTTCCCTTTCACTCCACTCTGCTGTTATTATTTATCTTTGTTGTCTGCAGCTCTTGGGACACACAATTGAAAGTTGAGTTCTTTCTTGGCAAAGCACTCAATTGCATTAGCTCCTAAGGTGTGAGAATCACATGTGCCACCCCTGCTAAATAGCTAGATGGGCATCTCCTTCTTCACACCTGTGCTCCATCCCAGAAGTTGGAACAATGGCATGTCACACCCACGTCTACTCCAGCATATTTAAATCCCCTCTTCTGGCATGGTGCATGCAAAAGACTGGCAATTTCACTTGTGTGCATTTCCAGCTGATCCTTTCAGCCCGACTCTCTCTGGCACTGTGTCATCCACCTCTGCCTCTTCCTGCACCTCTTGCCCTGCCTCCTCTTCTTCTATCTCTAACTGCACAGCCTCTACCTCTTCCCCCTGCTTTGCAAGTGGCACAGACCCCCACAAATCACTGGTCCCTCCCCCTGAAAAGTCTCCTGAGCCTCTGCCACCTCTGCCCACTCTTCAGACTATTTCACTCCTGTCCAGCAATGAAGATAAAGGTAAAGGGATGCAGGTGCTGCTGTGGTCTAAACCATGGAGCCTCTTGGGCTTGCCAATTGGAAGGTCAGCGGTTCGAAACTGTGTGACGGGGTGAGCTCCCATTGCTCTGTCCCAGCTCCTTTCAACTTAGCAGTTTGAAAGCATACCAGTGCGAGTAGATAAATAGGTACTGCTGTGGCGGGAAGGTAAACAGTGTTTCAGTGCGCTCTGGCACTCACCATGGTACCCCATTGTTCCAGAAGCAGTTTAGTCATGCTGGCCACATGACTCGGAAAGCTGTCTGTGGACAAACACCGGCTTCCTCAGCCTGACAGCAAGATGAGCACCGCAACTCTATAGTCACCTTTGACTGGACTTAACCATCATGGGGTCCTTGACCTTGACCTTTTACCTCCAGCAATGACTCACCTGAATGGAGGTTATGTAAGCTTCTCCACTACACTGCACCATGTCATCTGCTACTGCTATTAAGAGTAGCAGTAAAAAGAGTAGCAGGAAAACTTTAAAAGTGTCCCTGAATGGTCAAAACTAACCCCAAATTAATTTCCAAAAGCCTATAAAAGAAAACAGACAGCAAAACTAGGAGCCTGTGAAATTCATCAAGCAATATGTGTGTGTGCGTGAGCATGCGCGCACACCCAAAGCAATAATGCAATATGATTACAAATAAGGAGTATTAAGGTTCCAACATACAACAATGACACTAGTGGGTCTCTGTGTGAGATAATGAGGGAGTCCGGTGTGTTTCTGCTGCCACTCAGCTTGCCAGACTTTTAGCAGAGTAAAACACAGCGTGTGCTCTGTGTGCAAGCATGCAGAAAAGAGAGTCTGTACTCAGCTTCTTCACTAATACTAATCTAATGAAGCGTTTCCATGGTAGGGAGTTAATGAAGCAATGGGAAGGATGGAGAAATGTTGCTAGTTCTCTGCAGAATTCAGTGATTCTGGTATATTGTTAAGAGACGCAGCAGAAAATTCTGTAATCCCTCCCTGAAGCAAGAGAAAAGAAAGAGGAGTTCCAAAGAGAGACCATCTCCAAGGGGAAAGAAAAGTCAGCATAGGGAAGGGACATGCCACACGTCCTGTTCTGCTCAGATTTGAGTGCACAGTGTATGAGAAGGAAAGTGAGAAAAGCAACAAGTCTTACTACCTCACTGTGAAGGTTCCTCAGAGAGAGAAAGCACGTTTTTGCTACGGCAACAATCATTTTATATCCAAGTTGAGACTAAATTATTATTTTTTAAAAAAATTAAATATCAATTTTTCTTGATAGCTACAGGGAATTAAAAGATTTGGAAAGGGTGCAAGCCTCAAAAAGCTTGTTCTAAATACAATCGTACCTCGGAAGTCAAAGAGAATCCATTCCGGAAGTCCGTTCAACTTCCAAAACATTTGGAAACCAAGGTGTGGCTTACAATTGGCTGCAGGAAGCTCCTGTAGCCAATCCAAAGCCGCGGAAGCCACGCCAGACATTTGGGTTCTGGGTTTGAGGCATTCAGGAGCCAAAACATTCAACTCGCAAGGCGTTTGTGATCCAAAGTATGACTGTATCTGAGAAATAAATTAAAATATTAAACATTTGTCCAGCAGCACCTTAGAGACTAAGTTTTTTCTGAGTATAAGCTTTCATATGCATGCACAGTTCTGAAGCTTATACTCAGAACAAACTTAGTTGGTCTCTAAGGTGCTACTGGACAATTTATTTATTTATTTTGACTGCATCATACTAACCCGGCTACCTACCTGAATCTTGTATTTGAGAAGTCCACTCACCTTTTCCTGTAATGCAGTGTTGCGGCCAGGCATTGAGGGCCCTGCAGTGATCTGGCGGGGACTGGAGATTGACACCCTTCTCGTTGCCATCTGGGCCACATCGCTAGTGCTGACTGGGGCCCCACCCAGGGGTGGCCCCACTGTCCAATCAGGATCTGTGGGAGGCGTGGCCGTGGGTAATTAAGACCACAGTGCATCTGGGGAGCCCTGCTCTCTTACCCTTTGCCAGATCTCTCAACCCACCTGCCCTCTTTTTTATGCTTTGCTATGCCTCTAAAGTAAAAAAACTGGACTTGGTGGGTGGTTTTTAGTTCATGTTTCCCAAAATGTTTGCAACTCTGTGAATCCAGAAAGTCCACTTTCCATGGGGCCATCTCCACTAACTCAAATTAGTCTGAGGACAATCACATTCAGTCAATGAAGGAAGTGTTCTGCTTGCGGAAATCTGCTGAATAGAGATTTATTAGGCCAATGTGGGCACACATCTGCAAAGTCACACATACAATCAAGCTGAAAGCATAGTTCTGACTTGCCATGGACCTGACACAATTCAGCAGAATCAACATAAATATATGTGTGAAAAGAAGTAGAAAACAAGTAAATTAACTAAAATGTTTCAACTCTGTTATAGAGCATAAAAATGATAAGATCCATTGTTGAACCCATATAATACTTTATGAATTGTTATAAATTAGCATGTGTGTTCTCCAATATCTGCTTCAGACATGAAAATAATGATTTCAAAATCATTAGGTTTTATCTTTATTATAAATGATTTAAAATATTTTCAATTGTTTTACTATTTTTGTGCAGAAAGAGAAACGTAATCAATGCTGTAGACGTTGCAAATTGGGGAAGAATAGGGTGAATAGATTTGCTGTCATCTTCCACAATGCTGCTTTCAGTTGCCTATTCCGTATACTATAGATTATTGGGTTCATAACTGGAGGAAACATGCAATAGAACATAGAAAGCACAAGATCCATGACTGATGGGGACCCAGAAGTTGGCTTTAGATAGGCAAATGAACCACTGGCAAGAAATAAGGATATTACAATAAGGTGTGGCAGGCAAGTTGAGAAGGCCTTTTCCTTTCCCTGGGCAGAAGGAATTCATAGAACTGCCCTGAAGATCTGAACATAAGAATAAACTATCAGAGCAACAAAAGCAATGGCTAGAGATATACCAACACAAATAACCCGAAATGCGATGAGATATGAATCAGAACAAGCAATTTTAAATAACTGTGGGATTTCACAGAATAACTGGTTGATTTCATTGGAACAGAACTCAAGTGTGAATGTGCTTCCAGTGTATATTGTAGAATACAGAAGCCCACCAACCCATGCACAGATTGCCAGTTGGACGCATGTCTTTCTATTCATGATAGTCTCATAGTGCAATGGACAGCAGATGGCAATGTAGCGGTCATATGCCATAATACCAAGGATGAACAAGTGAGATCCAATAAAAAGAATGAGAAAGAAAACCTGGCAAATGCATCCACTGTATGAAATAGTCTTGGAGTTCATCAGGGAATTTGACAAGGATTTGGGGACTGTGACAGATATTGAACCAATGTCTTGGAATGCAAGATTGGCCAAAAAGAAGTACATGGGTTTGTGAAGCTGAGGACTGCAAGAGATGACTGTGATGATGAGAAGGTTTTCAATGAGAGCCAACAAATAAATAAGCAGAAAAGCAATGAAACGGAATGTCTCCATCTCCTGAGTATCAGGGAATCCAAGCAAAATGAATTCCATCAGTCCTGATGATTGGTTGAACATTGTGTAGGTATTTGGTACCTGCAAAGAGAAAACAAACCCATTTTAGAAAGGAGAAGAGTATCAGAGGCTTTCATGCAGGTTCCCCATGTGATCAAATAGATTGACCTAGGTAAGCCAGAAACCATTGCTCTTTCAATAAACATTTGTTTGTTGTTCATCTTAAAATTAAAAAGTATACACCTTTAAAAATGTGAAATCTCTAAGTGGTTAGTATTACATATTATAAAAATATTTCATATTGTTCAATGTTTCGTATAGATTATATAAAGAGTTTATATTGATATTGCATTGTTGTACTTGGTCATCGTGTTGCCTTGGATATTACTGATGACTGTTGGAAAGAAACAGAGGAACTGAGGTGAGAGGGAATAGAAGGCAGCTGCTGCTTCCCTGAGCAGAAACCCTCCACAAGCCATCTTGTTGCAGGGCTTTACCTGCTGAATACAGTGCCAAAAACATTCAAACATTATTCTCAAGACATTTAACTGAATCAGATTGTTTGTCTCAGGCCTCAGTGAGCGTTTCCTGCAACAACCATTCAGTAGAGATGGTCTAAGTTAACCAGTCTAACACTACAAAAGTGGCAACTAATCATTCTGTTTCTGCCACTGGAGCATTGTTCTACTTTGGTGCAGCTTCAAGTGGGGATGACATCTGAAATCATTCCTCCCAGTATAATGCAGTTAGAAAATTTGCAACTCCACTAAGTGTCTTAAGGGGTGGAGCTCTTGATATGGTAAATTGACCTCTAAGAGTGGTGCATCAGTCCTGGCTGGGGTGCAGGTTTTGGGGGGAGGGAGGGTGCTTATGCTGAGTGGAAGCATGAAATTCTGACCTGAAAACCTGCTTGTTTAGTAGTGCTGTCCTTTTCCACTGCCAGAAGTGTGTGTGTGTGTGTGTGTGTGTGTGTAAAGCAGGCATTAATTCTCATCATAATCCAAAAGACCACGATGATCCCCATCATTCAATGATGCCTTTTTCCATGTCACGGGTTTCCAGCATGCACCAGCAAAGAGAATCTGCAGCTGACACATTCTCTTCAGGGCCTCATGCAAATCACTGGGCAACAATTTTTTACTTTTTGAATGTTGTCTAGATTTCTACAACTGATTTAGGGTATTTTTGCACTGCTGAATCAGGAAGTGGCATCCGTTTCTCTCCATCAGGCCAGGTTAATTGTAAACTAAATGGTGGTCATTGATAAAGGTAAGTACATGTAAATTGCATGTTGCTTCACCATTTTTCAAACTTCAGGGCTTGAACTTCTGTTTCTTGGAACTCCTGGAATGCTCAGCGGCAGGGAGGTCTCTCTTCAGAGTCCAACAGTAGTCAGCCATCATGACTGCGTCCCAGCAACCCTGATACCTGGTCTCCATCTCTTTCATGTCCTGATGGAATCTCTCCCCCTGCTCGTCACTCATTGAACCCATGTTCTCAGGAAACCAGTCCATATGTGAAAATAGGTAGTGCATCTTGACGCTCATGTTGCAGCCCAGGTTTCTGAAAGCAGTCAGCATGTTGACAAGTTCTGCGTAGTTTCTGGCCTTATTGTTGCCAAGAAAGTTATTCACTACCAGAACAAATGCCTTCCACGCTTCCAGTTCCACTTCGTTCATTGAGTTTCCGAACTCTGGATCTCTGATGAGCTGACAGATCTGAAGACCGTCAAAGATGCCACTTTCAACTTCTCCATGGTCAATCCTGGAAAAGCCTGGCACAAGTAAGTTAAGCAGTCACCATCCTTGTCCAGAGCCTTGGTGAACTGCTTGATTAAGCCGAGCTTGATGTGCAGCGGTGGGAAGAGTATTCTGTCTCTGTCCACCAGAGGGTCGTTGATGACGTTCCTTTTTTTGCAAGGCACCAATTCCTCCCACACAGGCCAGTCCTTCTTTGTGTAATGCTGAGCACGGTCCCTACTATCCCACATGCACAGAAAACATGGGTACTTGGTGAGGCCAGACTGTTGTCCCAACAAAAAGTTCACCATCTTCAGGTCAACACAAATAAACCACTTATGCTGATCATAACCAATTTTCTCCAGCACATACTTCACCTCTTCATAGTTCTCTTTCAGTGTACTCGAGTGAGCCAGGGGTATAGAGGCAAACTGGTTGCCATTGTGTAGCAGAACACATTTCAGTGATCGCTTGCTGCTGTCAATGAACAGTCTCCAATCTTTGGGTTCGTACTGTGGCACTCCAAGCTTGAGCAGAAGCTGCGCAATATCTGCACAGTACACCAAGTCCTTCTCTTCCGAGAAAAAAAGGAGGTTTTATGACTTCAAACTGATCCCTTGTCGACATAATCACCCAGAACTATCGGACCTGAATACTTTTTGTCATTAAAATAATCATTTCCAATCAAAACAATTATTCGACATGGCATTTTACCCCCACCAACTTCTTCTAAAAGGCTCCACACAAGCGTACATGTGAACAAAAATGTAAAAAAACCCGACATGTGGCCATAGCTCAAAAACTTGACCTGATTGAGCAAAACCAATGTGATTTTTGGATTCAGCGCATCAGATTCGTCCTAAAAAAACTGAAAAAATGCAGACAACAAAATTGTTGTTGACCAGTGATTGAAAATGTTAAAACAGATATTGGTAACATGTTAACTTCTCAGCACACCTGAACCTTAAAGTTTTGTCCAGAATTGCCCTCAGTATAATTAACTTGTGATAAATTGGTTTTTTATAAAGTTGATACTCAATAAGCCACTTGAGAAGTGATCCATAAAAACTGACTCACCAAACTATTCATGGGCAGATCCTGGAGAATTTAATACAATTTTATGTGGTGGTATTTGTTGTTGTTGTTGTTGCTGCTGCTTTATGTCTGCTCATTTTCTGCTTTTCTCTGATCACCCAGTATGGTCTGTCACATCTTTAGCTCTCCATCACTGTTTAAGAGGTGATCTCAGTTACAGTTTTCCTCACTGACTAACAGAATAAGGAGATGCAGTAATTACTTTTATTTATATTTTGTTTCTCCATTCCCAGGAGTCTAATAAACTCAGAAGAAAATTCTCATGCGTATGTGTGGAATGCATGTGTATTTTACGGTTTACATGTAAAAGTGTTCTATTAGAATACCAAATGATAAAGGTTTCAAGCAAGAATCACTATGTCACATGGGATTTCACCTGATATACGTAGATTGAGTAGCAATATATGGAGGTACATGCATCACTTGGTTTCTTTTTCATTCATTTATAAATATTTCCATTATAACACTAAGATGTTTTAAAAATATTTTCTATAATATAATACTTAATATAATATCTATCTATCATGTCCCAAGTTCTTTATTTTTTTTCCTTAAAAATTGTAATAACATAACAGCTATTGCTGATTCTTTTAATTTCAACTATTGTATAAAGCAGAGGACTGCTGGAAAATGTCTGTGAATGTTTTTTAAAATATGTTTGCTTCAAGAATCTCTCAGTAGAATAGGCCGTTGGATAATTTGTATACAGAATCAGCAAATAAGATACACGACATATAGACAGATTCCGTTTTTGCTAAATTAAATTTTAGTGCCTAATTTCTTCTATACAGTTTTTGGCTCTTAATTACCTTGATTGGAAGATCTGCTGCTTTCGATGGCAGCTTGTGACTATGGCTGATGAGTGCGCTGGTGCTGAATTGAGCGAACTCAAATTGCTTTTCCCTCCCTCCCCCCCACTTGCTGCTGAGACAGAGGTGAGTTCAAAGGGAGGATCACAATGAGTTTCCTCTCACTCTGCCAGTCCCCTCAAAGCCCCACTCTTCCATGGAGTGTTTTTTTGGGGGTACTGAGTCCTAGCACTCTCCCCACTGCTCAAACCAGCCCGAAATGGTCGTCCCTTAAGCAGACGATCTGAAACGCACTGCCATTCCTCCCGCAGCAAACCGGAAGGTACTGCTTCAAGAATCTTTGAATAGAATAGGCCATTGGAGAATTTGTATACAGAACCAGCAAATAAGATACACAACATATAGACAGATCTTGTGGCGTCTATGTTTGTTGCATGTTGCCACCAGTTATGAACCCAGCAATGGGGAGGATATTTGGTGTGGATCACCAACTACACTTTGCTTGAACTACAGCAGCTATCTCTGTGTGACAGTACCATCCACACTGTTCAAAATAAAGCAGTATGTGCAGAATTCCAGTGGGATAGAGTTCTTTACCAAGAAAAAGCCGAATCAAGAAATTTGGGCACCTGAAGCAAAAACACACACCAGAAAACCCTTTACAAATTCCTCTTCTGCACTCTGGCAATAATTTAAAATGAAATAAATAGCATTTTGATGTCACTACAATGGTACCTCGGGTTAAGTACTTAATTCGTTCCGGAGGTCCGTTCTTAACATGAAACTGTTCTTAACCTGAAGCACCACTTTGGCTAATGGGGCCTCCCGCTGCTGCCGCACCGCCGGAGCACGATTTCTGTTCTCATCCTGAAGCAAAGTTCTTAACCCAAGGTACTATTTCTGGGTTAGCAGAGTCTGTAACCTGAAGCGTATGTAACCTGAAGCATATGTAACCCGAGGTACCACTGTATTTGACCAACAAAACTGGAGTGGCCCCCTCACTTTGCCTAATAAGAGTTCCAGCCCTGCTTCATATATAAATCCCTTAGGAAAATGTTTGCATCTATAAATCTTTAGTTTAGCTCCTTGCTCAACCTGTGTTATACTTCCCAAATAAACTTTGAATATTGTTGATCCGTGTCCGTTGCAGGCAGTCAGTGGACCAGGGAACTAGGCTTGTCCCCTCAATATTCCTGGTAAATGAGAGTATTAAAGTACTAAAGCCAGGCACTTCCTTCCCAAAGCTGGAGAAGCTTCTGTCCGGCTTAGGGAAGGAGGGGTGATGCTCACACACAGATGTTGCCCCTGGCCAAATCACCCTTAAAAGCTGGCACCTCCGGCCCTAACGTATCCCCATAAAAAGATTCACTGCATGCCTCTGATCCATGTGGACAACATAAGTATACTCCTGCTAAAATCTAACACAATCTGTTCATTTTCTGACTTCGTTGCTACCTGCAGCTATAGTGCCTTGTGAATCTTATAATATGACTTTTGTTATGGTTGTTCTGTTTAGCTTAATTTCTTTTAGTTGCTTTCTTAATAGTGTTTTATAGAAGGTGGTTGTTATACTGGTGATTTGTAATTATTTTACTGATGATTTCTTAATTATTCTATATAATTTATGCTGTGGTTGTGATGTTCAATTATCTGTTCTCCTCAGATTTGAGTGCCCAGTTTTTGAATGAGAAGGAAAGTGAGAAAAGCAACAAGTCTTACTACCTCACTGTGAAGGTTCTTCAAAGAGAGAAAACACCTTTTTGCTATGGCAAGAAACATTAGCTTTTATACCCAAGGTGTGTGGGATGTAATCCACTGAGAGCAGTCAAGTACAACATTCCTTGTTTTCCTAGAGTGGACAAGCAAGGGAATGTTTGGTCGAGCCAGTCAAAACTTCCTGTTCCTCCTGCCCTGGAACATCCTTCCTTGCATGTAACTAGTGGGTGGGTGTGACCTTTCCAGACCTGGTAAAAGGACAAGGCATGCTGCCACTCTCTCTCTTTTCCATCTTCCTTTTGTCCTGTGAACTTCCTGGAATGAACTGCTGGCTGCCAGCCAAGCAGTCCCTCAGGTCACCTCCCTTATGGGGTAAACCTGTTTTTATACGTTTGTAAATTTAAGCCTAAAGCCTGCCTTCAGGGATCACACTGTGCTCTGCCGGATCGTGAGTAAACTTTCTTTTTATTGCTTATGAATAAGACTGTGGTGTCTTTATTCTTTAAGGAGGGATTTAAAAGGGGATCTTACCAGGAACATACAGTTCAATCTGAGGTAGATTGAATTGCATAATAGTAAGAGGTTCTAACGAGCCTGGGACAAGTTTTCTGCTGTGTAAAGGGGAATGCACTCTGCTAAGTAAAGGAACATGCTAGCGCAAGTTAGGAAGGATATCAATAAATAATATATCCTCTTATTAATAAATAATATATCCTCTATTGCCATCCTGAACATTCCCTCAAGGTGAGGCTAAATTATTTTTAAAAAACATTAAATATCCTTTCTTTTTGATAGCTACAGGGTGTTAAAAGATTTGGAAAAGGTGCAAGCCTTAAAAAGCTTGTTCTAAATACAGTCGTACCTCGGAAGTCAAACAGAATCCATTCTGGAAGTCCGTTTGACTTCCAAAACTTTTGGAAACCAAGACGCAGCTTCCAATTGCCTGCAGTAAGCTCCTGTAGCCAATCGAAAGTTGCAGAAGCCACGCCAGACGTTCGGGTTCCACAGAACATTCACAAATGGGAACATTCATTTCCGGGTTTGCGGAGTTCAGGAGCCAAAATATTCGACTCCAAGGCATTTGGGATCCAAGGTACAAATGTATCTGAGAAATCCGCTCACCTTTTTTCTGGTGGGCGCTGTTGTGTCCAGGTATCGTGGGCCCTGCAGTGTTCTGGTGGAGGTGAGATTGACGCCTCTCTTGTTGCCGTCTGGGCCACATCACTGGTGCTGGGTGGAACCCACCTAGGGGTGGCCCCGCTGTCCAATCAGGACCTGTGGGAGGCATGGCCTTGGGTAATTAAGACCACAGAGCATCTGGGGAGCCCTGTTCTCTTACCCTTCACCAGATCTCCCAATCCACCTGCCCTCTTTTTTATGCTTTGCTATGACTCAAAGCAAAAACTGGACTTGGTGGGTGGTTTGTAGCTCATGTTTCCCAGAATGTTTGCAACTCTGTGAATACAGAAAGTCCACTTTCCATGGGGCCATCTCCCCTAACTTACATGAGTCTGAGGACAATCACATTCTGTCAATGAAGGAAGTGTTCTGCTTGCAGAAATCTGCTGAATAGAGATTTACCATATTGGCCCAAATATAAGGCGCACCCACAAATAAGCCACACCTTTAACATTCAATGGAGGGGAGTAAAAAAATAATACCCGAATAGAAGCCGCTCCCTTAAAATTCCGCAGGCACTCACAGCTATAAATGGCAGATGTAGAAGAAAACCCTACTGGTACTAGAGAGGACCCACAAGTGAAAGCGATGAATGACATTAGAATTAATTCCACAACAGTCTCAACCTCGCAAATCGGCAATAAAACTTTTTTTTTTTTTTTGTTCCCTTTTACCATATGTCTGTTTCAGCAGCAATATCATAAAAGCCAATTTTTGTAAGGTTGCAAATTGAACTGCACTGTAACCTTTCACGGTCAGAATTTGGGGGGAAAGTGCAGCTTATATTCAGGCCAATATGGTATTAGGCCAATACAATCACACATACAATCAAGCTGAAAGCATAGTTCTAACTTGCCATAGACCTGGCACAATTCAGCAGAAACAACATAAAAATATGTGTGAAAATAAGTACAAAACAAGTAAATTAACTAAAAAAAAAATCCACTCTGCAACAGAGCATGAAAATAGTAAAAGCTATTGCTGAACCTATATAACAGTTTATTACTCTAATGGAACACAGAAATTAAAGATCAATTTCTGAATCTATTAGACAGCATCTTAAAAAGCAGAGATATCACCTTGCCAACAAAGGTCTGTATAGTTAAAGCTAAATCTAAACAGAAGGAAAAATGATTAGAACAAGAACATTCCACAGACCCACCAATTCAGACAACACATAATAACAACTGTGGTATTCCATAGACTATTATTGACACAGAATTTTTTTCAGACTATTTCCCATGTATGCTGTGGAATAGTGCTCTGCAGTCCACACACTGATTGCGTTCACCTATGTGCAGAAGGAATTCTTTGAACTATCCTTAAGATCTGGACATAACAGCAACTATTAAAGAAGGAGAACAAACCTAGACAGCATCTTAAAAAGCAGAGACATCACCTTGCCGACAAAGGTCCATATAGTTAAAGCTATGGTGTTCCCAGTAGTGATGTATGGAAGTGAGAGCTGGACTATAAAGAAGGCTGATCACCGAAAAATTGATGCTTTTGAAGTATGGTGCTGGAGGAGACTCTTGAGAGTCCCATGGACTGCAAAAAGACCAAACCTATCCATTCTGAAGGAAATCAGCCCTGAGTGCTCACTGGAAGGACAGATCCTGAAGCTGAGACTCCAATACTTTGGCCACCTCATGAGAAGAGAAGACTCCCTGGAAAAGACCCTGATGTTGGGAAAGATGGAGGGCACAAGGAGATGGCAGAGGATGAGATGGTTGGATAGTGTTCTCGAAGCTACCAGCATGAGTTTGACCAAACTGCAGGAGGCAATGGAAGACAGGAGTGCCTGGCGTGCTCTGGTCCATGGGGTCACAAAGAGACGGGCACAACTAAATGACTAAACAACAACAATTACTATTAATTAGCAAGTGTGTTCTCAAAAGATTTGCAACTGAAATGAAAATAAAGATTTCAACACAGGTTTTATCTGTATGTTTAAAAATGTTTTACTAGATTTTTACAGGAAGAGAAACATATTGCAAATTGGGGAAGAAAAATTGGGGTGAAAAATTTTGCAGTCAACTTCCACAATGCTGATTTCAGTTGCCTATTCCGAATACTATAGATTATTGGGTTTATAACTGGAGGCAACATGCAGTAGAACATAGAAGCCACAAGATCCATGGCTGATAGGGACCCAGAAGTTGGCTTTAGATAGGCAAATGAACCACTGGCAAAATATACAGATATTACAATAAGGTGTGGCAGGCAAGTTGAGAAGGCCTTTTCCTTTCCCTGGGCAGAAGGAATTCTGAGAACTGCCCTGAAGATCTGAACATAAGAATAAACTATCAGAGCAAAGTATGTAAAAGCCAGAGACGCACCAACACAAATAACCCAAAATGCGATGAGATATGAATCAGAGCAAGCAAGTTTGAATAGCTGTGGAATTTCACAGAAGAACATATTAATCTCATTCGAACAGAACTCAATTGTAAATGTACTTCCAGTGTATACTGTGGAATAGAGAAGCCCACAAATCCATGAACTGATCACCAGTTGGACGCATGCTTTCTTGTTCATCACAGTCTCATAGTGCAGTGGATTGCAGATGGCAATGTAGCGGTCATACGCCATGATGCCAAGGAGGAAAAAATGAGATATACTAAAGAACAGAAGGTAGGACACTTGACAGATGCATCCATTGTATGATATGGTATTGGTGTTCATCAGGGAATTTGCTAAGGATTTGGGGACTGAGACAGATATGGAGCCAAGGTCTTGGAATGCCAGATTGGCTAGAAAGAAGTACATGGGTTTGTGAAGCTGAGGACTGCAGGTGATGACTGTGATGATGAGAAGGTTTTCAGTGACAGCCATCAGATAAATGACCAGGAAAGTAATGAAATGAAATGTCTCCCATTCCTGAATATCAGAGAATCCATGCAGAAGGAATTCCACCATTCCAGATGACTGGTTGAACATAGTGCTTGTGTGTGGTTCCTGCAAAGAGGAGCAAACACATTTAAGAAAGATAAAATAAAAGGTAAAGGACCCCTGGACAGTTACGTCCAGTCAAAGGTGACTATGGGGTTGCGCAGCTCATCTCGCTTTCAGGTGGAGGGAGCTGGTGTTTGTCCACAGACAGCTTTCTGGGTCATGTGGCCAGCATGACTAAACCACTTCTGGCGCAATGGAACACCGTGACGGAAGCCAGAGTGCACAGAAACACTGTTTACCTACCTGCTGCAGGAGTACCTATTTATCCACTTGCACTAGCATGCTTTCAAACTGCTAGGTTGGCAGGAGCTGGGACAGAGCAACGGGAGCTCACTCCATTGCAGGGATTCGAACCACCGACCTTCCGATTGACAAATCCAAGAAGCTCAGTGGTTTAGACCACAGCACCACCCATGTCCCTATTTTATTTATATATTTATCTTTATAAACCTTTATTTAAGAAAGGAGGCACAATTAGGTATCTCCATGTTACATGGAATTTCATGTGATAGAGATTTAACAGTTTTTGTCCATGTCACATTTCCAGTATGCATTTGCTAAGACCGACATAGGCTGACCTGGCCTCTTCTATGTGGAATGAGGATGTGCAGGCCAGAATATTCTCTTTAATGAATGAAAATGTATAATTCTTGGTGGCATGGTGGCTATTCTGCACATCTGACCTTTGCAGATTTCTTACTAGGAAACCCATAAATATATTTAACTTGTGATAAAACTTGCTTTTTATCCAGTAGGTCTGTTATGCCTTCAAGGTTCTGCTTCTAGATGTTTCATTAGGTTCACTGAATTCACAAATCACTTCTCACAATAAAAGAGACCCCCCAAGGAATTTACAGTAATAAAATATGTGAGATTCTTCTATTCCTAGCCATTAACCCTGGCTGGGACAAACTGAGCATGGGCTTTTGCACTGTAAAACTCTGGTTTCTAGATCTTCCTGAACTGTGTACACAGTTTATCCAGGAGGTCATAAATAAAATAATTGAAAAGTCATCTATTCAAATAGACTTACCAAGCTGTTTGTGGGCAGATCTTGGGTGATTTCATGCAAGTGTTTACATGCTTCGCTTTCATGCCTGGTTGCGATCTGTGTTGTTTTTCTGGGCAGCCAATGTGATTTGCCTTTTCAATGTATCACACCATTCTCTCCCCATAGCTGTTTGGGAGGCAATTTCTCTTACTGCTCTCTATACTGAGATGCTGCACTGGATTTTATCCATATTTACTTCCATTACTCCCAGGAGTCTAATCAAACTCAGAAGAAAAGACTCATGGGAATGTGTGGTATGTGTTTGTATTTTTACATGTAAAAACATTCTATAGCGTACCAAATGATAAACAGTTCAAGCAATAATCACCATGTCACATGCAATTTCATGTGATACAGAATGAGTGACAATATACATTGGAATATACATCACTTGATTCCTTTTTTTAGTTATTCGTTAATTTATAAGTATTCATATTATAACACAAAGGTCTGTTTTCAAGCTTTTCGCAATATTAAACATGTACAATGATAGATTCCCCTCAATTCTGAAATGTCTCCCTGAAGTCATACTAAAACACCCAAAAATCCTAACAGAGTAAAAGAAAAGAAAGAGGAGTTCAAAGAAGGACCATCTAGATTGGAAAAGGAATATTAGCCTAGGTAAGATGTGTTCTACAAGTTCGTTTCTTCTTAGATTTGAGTGCAGAGTACTTGCAAGGGAAAGAAAGTGTGAGAAGCAATGAGTCTTACAACCTCGGTGTGGATTTTATGCCAACAATTCTCCCCAAACTGAGGTAATTTTTTTTTTTTTTTTTTTAGAAGGCTAAATGCCCTGTCTTCCTGAAAGATATTAGCCCTTTAGGGCTTTTGAAATGCCATGGGAGCCATAAAGATATTGTAAATCTCTGAGAAATGGATCTTTTACCATGGATCTTCTTCCTGCTATCTACATGGGAGGGGGAGACTAGCAGATGTTCTTGGTTTCCCTCTAGGTTACCTCTGGCCTTCCAAACTTTGTAGCCAATTTCTATACAAAGTGGGAGCAATGATGGAGAGGAATTTTCATTAATACAATATGTGACTTTCTCCTTGGGTAACACTTCCAGAAGTATGTTTTACTATGGTCTTCAAACAACAACAAAACCTGCCTCCTCAGTAATGACATGGTCTGGTCTTAGCATAACTCCTCCTCCTACCCATGATCACTGAGATCGGGTGTTCCAGTGTGTCCCAGGGCAGAGATTGTGTGTGTCCCCCGTGGAACCTGCCCCAACCATTCTGTTGGCTGGGGCCTGCTCCCAGGCAGCCCTGACTCTCCCCTCTTAAGAACAGAATACAAACTATATAAAACAATAGAAACTAATTAAAAAACAAAACAAAAAATTCACAGTTCTACTAAAAATTAAACTAATACCCAACTCCAACTAAATGTTAATCCCTCCCCCAACAAGCAAAAAGCAAACCATAAAACCGAAATTTAAAACAGCACAAATTAAAAACTATTTAAAAACATTTTTGACATTTGACCCAACCCCAGAGTTATTCCAGTGAGTCTGGGCTCTTCAGCACTCACAGCCAGGCAGTGACTCTCCAGTGACATCTTCTTCATTCAACAAACACATGTTGCACAGGGTTGCATGAAAAGAAACCCCAATGTCTAAGCTCCTGCTCAAAGGAAGATGCACTGCGCAATCAGGACAAATGCACAATCAGGTGCCCCAGTCATGTGGTGCATCTACACACAGTCAGGATCTTGAATGTTGGGGATTCTTTACAGACAAGAACACACAATGCATGAGGTGGTTTGTAAAGCAGCCTGTAACTTCATGTGACACAATGGTGCTGGAGGAAGAAGTGGCAGTGGTGATGAGTCTCCATGGCATTGTGCATTTGTTTTATGGTTGTAATTTTATTGTTGATGTGTTGCTGTTTACCACCATTATTATTTTTTCTTAAGGTTGGCAGCATATATATATATATATCAACTTAAAATAAATGACCAAATGTAGCACAGCTCCAGAACCAACTTGATAGGAATTAGCATATGGGTTTGAAAAGTGCTACCCAAATGCTCGCTGCTCCCAAGGCTACATGTTAGGAAGATCATCAATCGCTGCTGTTTCTAAATCTGAAGTAAAACCCCGTTGACTTTAGTATTTCAGATTTACATTGGAGTAAATGGGAGAATATTTTTGTTAGAATCGGGGGGGGGGGGGAGAAAAAGAAAACATAATTCAATGAACTCTTATACAGTTAGCGCATTTGTTGGCTGTTCTCCTTAAGGCCTCCTTCACCTCTTTATTCCTCAGACTGTATATAAGGGGATTAAGCAGAGGTGTCAAGATGGTATAAAAGATAGAGAATACCTTATTGAGTGTTCTCAGTTGATTGTTGTCTTGTAAAAGATACACAATGGTGAGAGAGCCATAGAAAATGGTCACCACAATGAGATGGGAAGAGCAAGTGGAGAAAGCCTTTTGCCTTCCTGTGGTGGATGGGATGCCAAGAATGGCAGTGATGATGCATACGTATGATGCTATAGTCAGAACGAATGGTGGCAGGGTAGAGATAGAAGTCAGAACAGCCGATACCAGTTTCACCTGACTTGCATCACTGCAGGCCAGGTTCATCATCGGAATGAAATCACAAAAGAAATGCTCAATCACATTGTGGCCACAGAAGGTTACCTGTAGTATAAAACCTAACAATATTGTGTCTATGACAAAACTGCCAATCCAAGACCCAGCTACCAGCTGGAGGCAAACCTTGAAATTCATAAGGACAGAATAATGCAAGGGGCGGCATATTGCTATGTAACGGTCGTAAGACATTGCTGCCAGGAGATAGCACTCAGTTACTGCTAAGAACACAAATGCCCATAATTGCACAATGCAGCCATTAACGGATACACCTGAGTTTTTGCTTAATAAACTGGCCAGCATTCTGGGGAGGATGGTTGAGCTATAGCAGGTCTCCAGGCAAGACAAGTTGCCCAGAAAGAAATACATGGGGGTGTGGAGGTGCTGATCAGTGACAACCAATGTGACAATGATCAGGTTCCCAGCCATAGTCATGATGTAGATGATTAGAAACAGCATGAAGAGAAGAATATGTAACTCCTGGAGCTCTCCAAAGCCACGAAGGACAAATTCTGTAATGATGGTTTCATTTCTCCTCTCCAACGTCAACATCATTTTAATCTGTTGAAGGGGAAGAAGAACAATTTGTACAATCAATATTACGCTCTCCTCATGTTATTCTAGTATTTGCCCCCATCTGAATTAAAGGGATCTCGCCCCGGATTCAAGTCTCCCAATAGTCCTATTCAGGTATTTGTTCCTCCAAGTCTCGCTTAAATTATTCCCATGATATAAGAAAAACAAGGACAAAGGTGAACTGTTTTGAATTTGAATGCTTAGATTAACCTGCCTTTTTCTGGAAATAAGGCACCCCTAGGTGAGCTTTATAAAATGGCTGAGGGAGCCACTCAGTGGCTAGAAACCCGTAATGCAAAGATTGCTGCCTTTCTGATATTGCAAGCGTATTACGATTTTTGGCATAAAAGCTATACAAATGATATCATCCTTCTTCCTAATAAGGTAGCCTGAGACCAACTTGAATGCTTTACAAAGTATTGACCAGGCAATCATGGCTCCAGAATTTTAGTGATCCCTCTCACCCTGGATCAGTCAGGAAATGCAACCATGCTGCCACAACTAAAGAACATGAGAAACAAAATAACTTTGTCTTTTGGATGATTCTGAATTATGTCAGGGTGAAACCACATGAATTTATTGATGGAGCAAACATGTCAAAATAATCTGTGGTTATAAATTGGGTTGGTCAAGTGAGGCAAGGTATTTATTATTTTATTTAACAGGTTTTATATACCATTTAATCACCAACACCTCTAAGTGATAGCTGCAAGATATAGTTATCCTCTGAAATGCAATGCCATCAATAATCAGAATAATCAGAACATGTGTAAATTACCAACAGACACAGAGAAATATTTCAAATAACTCAAATATTTGCTCTTGTAGATCAGTGAAGTGTTAGCTGTTGCCCAGCTTTAGCAAGGAGCTCTGTGACTATTAAAAGCTTGCACCCACATCAACATAATTTTTTATGCTATATAGCATCTACTTTCTCTCTTATCTTCCAGATATATCCAGATCCAGGTGTATCTAAGCAAAGGCTGCCTTATCATTTATCCATTGAAATTTAGGTAACTGAAGAGGCAGATTGGATATTGGTCCATTATGGAAGGATAGGAATGGGGAAACTGTGATCCTCCAGATGCTGTTCAACTCCCATCAGCTCCTATCAACATCAGCTTGGTGGGAGCTGTAGATCATCAACATTGGAGAACCAAAGCTTTCCCATATCCTACCTTAGAGTGCCTAGATAGGAAGAGAACAAGGCTCTTGTAGCAATTGGGTGATTAACAAAGTCCCTCTATAAATCCTGGTGGTGCTCTGGATTGATTGTATACAAAGGAGTACAGGGCTCTTGCATTTTCACAAGGTGTCAACAAAGAAGGAATTATGATGCCACTTCTGAGCATGTCACAATGCTAAATGGATGATCAAAGACACACCTGAGTCTGACAGCAAACTGGTCATTATAGTAGATTGCCTTTATATCACAGTGATAGGAATAATCATGCTTTCAGCCTGTGCATGTAATTCTCACCTGAAATTCAAGGCAGTCAATATCTTGGAATGCTCCCTTCTGCTTCCTAATATTTAATTTTAGGATTAGAAACACAAAGGTCTCTTGACTATGGCTGCTTGATTGCTTTTCAAAGTCATGTTCTGTTGGCATTGAGATTCTAAGATTCATCAGTCAATCTCATGGATCAGTTTAATTTAAAACCAGATCACTTCTTCATGCTCAAAGCTCATTATTTAGGCTACAACTGCCAAAGGGATGTGTGAGAAGCAGTGGGCATTATGCCGTAATTAGTCTCTTAAGAAAAACTTGTTTTTAAACACCATGTTGATTAAACATCTCTTTGAGGAATAGCTCAATGAAGCACATCTCATCGGGAATGATAAGGAAAGCTGAACATTTCTTAGAACTGACCCAACATTTCTCAGAAGACATTTTTCTGAGAATTGTTTTGAACATTTTTTTTTATCACATGCTGACTATCCAAAGAGGGGTTTTAAGGAAAATTACCTGAAATGTGGTATTCTTAGAAGAAAAACTCTTCCAGTCATTACTATGCGCTAAAAATATAGGCATTGTGGTGTAAACTAATGTCTAAGCAGGGCCCGTTATGGTTTCAAATTGGGTGGAGGACTGCATGTTGTGATACCTGCATTGCAAGGGATTGAACTACATGACCTCTTCCAATTTTATGATTCTATGTTTCATTTTGCTGGTCAGAACAGTAGTCCATTGAAGTCACACTGCAGATGCTTAACAAACACCAGTTCAACCTCCATATAGCATGAAAGGAATAACAATTAGTTCTAAGCAAGGTACATATGCAATATTTTTCAACACTAAGAAAGATTTACATTCATATTGTTCTATTTGGATCCAAATCTTTCCACAGAGAGCTGAAAGTTGAGTGCATGAGAGTCCCCTGAGAATGTTCCATTCAGTTACTTCCAAGGCTTGCACTTGTTTAGTTCAGAAGAAGACCTACAACCAGTACAAAATGATGCCTTTGTAATAGAAAAGGGCTTCACCATTCAATTTGAAATCATGGCTTTAATAAACTCTTATATGTGCATATTTGTAAGCTACTTTCCTCAAGGCCTCCTTCACCTCTTTGTTCCTCAGACTATATATTAGAGGATTTAGGAGAGGTGTCAATATTGTGTAAAAGACAGAGAAGACTTTGTTCAGCTCTCTCAGTTGGTTGGTGTTTGGCAAAATATACACAGCAATGATGGTGCCATAGAAAATGGTCACCACAATGAGATGAGAAGAGCAGGTAGAGAAGGCCTTTTGTCTTCCTGTGGAGGACGGGATGCCAAGAATGGCATTAATGATGCACCCATAGGATGCTATTGTTATACTGAATGGTGGCAGTGTGCAGATGGAGGTCAGAGCAAATGACAGAACTTTTATTTGATGTGTGTCACTGCAGGCAACATTCACTATTGGAAGGAAATCACAAAAGAAATGATCAATAACACTATAGCCGCAGAAGGTTAACTGCAGTGTAAAAATTAACAAGATCATGTTTACCACAAAACTGCCGATCCAAGAACCAGCCACCAGCTGGAGGCAGATTTTGAAATTCATAAGAAATGGATAATGCAAGGGCCTGCATATTGCGACATAGCGATCGTAGGACATTGCTGTCAGGAGGTAGCACTCTGCTGCTATCAAGAAGCCAAAAACCCACAATTGCACAATGCACCCATTCACCGAAACACTTTGGTTCTTGGTTAAGAAACTGGCCAGCATTCTAGGGAGGATGGTTGAACTGTAGCAGGTCTCCAAGCAAGACAGATTCCCAAGGAAGAAATACATGGGTGTGTGTAAGCTTTGATCAAGCACAACTAGTACAACAATGAGGATGTTCCCAACCATGGTCATAATGTATATAATTAGAAACAGCATGAATAGAAAAATCTGGAGTTCCTGGATGTCTCCAAAACCAAGAAGGATGAATTCTGCTATGTTGGTTTCATTTCTCTCCTCTTTCGTCATGGTTTTCATCTGGTGGAATAGAAGAGATGAGGTGGGGTGTGATCATTGTTTTCTTTGTTTTGCAAGTACAAATGCAAACAGGAACAATCATCAGGAGAGTCAATATTACATAAGCAAGGGCCATATAGCTGAAGTTATAATATCATTGCACAGGAGGGAATACAAGAGTCTTCTTTATTCATCAGGACCGTCTTTCTATGGATTCTTATGCATCCATTATAGAATATACAGTTTGTGGAAACAATAGAGGTATTAATTTTTCCCACCAATTGTAAGCAACAATCATTAAATCACAACCTCCTAGTTAAGAGGGTTGCATACTGCCTTCAGGATCAAAGGCAGTATGCCCATAAGTACAAGTCACAGAGAAAGGACAAGAGGAGGTGACTGTTGCACTCATATGCTGTTTGTGGGCTTCCCAGAGACATCTTGTTGGCCATTATGGGAAACTAGACACTGACTAGATAGACCTTTAGTCGGATTCATCAGAGTTCTCCATATGTTATTGTGCTCTTATTTAATCCCTCTGATGCTAGTTGACAACCCAAAGCTCTCACTGCTAGACCTCACCATGAGTTAAAACAGTTTGGGTAGGGGATGGGGAGACATTGAAACTTGGATTTAAAAAAAATATGTTATTATTAGCAGTGTTCAAGTTATACACTGAGAAGTTATGTATAGAGTATAAATGTGTGTTCAAGCTTCTTGATTTGAGATAAAATAATGGTCCCTTTGTGGTCAACCTAAGATGTAAAAGAAGCAAGATATGGGCAAGACAAGTAAATTCAAAGGTTTCAATAGGTTATCTATGGCCATTTCTGGAAGATAGCAACGTCAGGCATTTACCATGACCAGCAAAGGGTCAATGCCCCAACAATGTTCTCATTCTTGTGTGTAAACAGAGCCCCCAAGATGGTCAGAAGGCGCAGGAGAGAACTCTTGATTTGCACACCTCACTTCAAAGCCCACTCACCAGGTTTATGGGACATGGGACAAGTCGTCCTCCCATTCATGCCTCCCAGGTTCTTTCCTCCCTTGTGTGAGGCTCCCTTGAATTTCTTCTCCCGTGCCTTTTGGACACTCCGGCTTGCCAGTTTACCAGTTGGAGGGGACATACAGTAGTAGGATTTAGGAGCAAGTGGTAGGCATTGTTGGGAGCACATTGTGGTGGGGTGATGCCGTGGGTTCATCTTCCCACACTTACATCACTTCAGCTTATCCAGATTGAGGGGAGGCAGGGCAGCTGTAAGGTTTCGTATGCACTGGCGCATTGGCTGGGGCACTGCATTGGTTCCATCATTTCACTGACACATCCACAACCTCACTGCCACCCTACATCACCCCATCCAATCCATGTAAGCTGCAGGGGCACAAGTGCTAGGAGGACGGATCTCTGGCACAGACTCGGCTGCCCCTGGTGTTTCTCCTCTTACAGTTGGCCAAGTTGAAATAAATAATAATAATAATAGTTGCATTATCTTGTACAGGATCATTTCCCTGTGCTCAGCAAGTCTTCCAGTAGAGTTGCTTTTATATCACAATAATTGTGTATTCAGCATGTGCAGGAAATACTATTCTGGAATCCAACACAGGGAAAAACTTCAACTACTTACCAGTGGTTTCTAATCTTTAGACAGGAACAGTATACGATTGATGTTTGCAAAGGCATTTTGCTTTATTATGGAATTCACGTTCTTCAGGTAATAAGATGAAGATTTCACTGATCATACTGATGGATCAGTTACAGTGACAATGGGTGATTCTCTGTCATAGTCAGTGCTTCTTATCTAGACTGCAATTACATATGAAGAAAGCAAGAAGAAGACACTCACTGGCTAATTAACCTCTTGGGATATGCCAATGGTGGAGTGGGGATAAGTTTGAAAAAGGAGGAGGAGCATCACTAAACACTCAAATTCCAAAAAGTTCAAGAGAAACCAACATTATTTATAATAACATTAGAAAAATGTCTCAAGGGTGGGGGAGCACACCATCTCAAGGTTGTACTTGGAGGGTGAGTTTGATGAGCTTCAATCCCAAAATACAAAATAAAGCAAATAGAAAGGGAGAAGAATAAGAAAATGCATTTCAAATATTTAGTCTCTCCTGTGGTGCAATGGGTTAGTGCATCTGGCCATTAACCAGAAGGTTAGTGGTTCGAGTCCACCCAGTGACAGCTGTGGGCAGGAGTCTTGCAGTGGTTGGACTAGATGGCCCTTGGAGTCCCTTCCAACTCTACAATTCTATGATTCTATGTTTTATTTGAAATAGCTCTATTTTAACTGAGGTGCTGAATGTAATTTTAACCTTTAAAGTTCTAAAGTGTTTGAGACCAAGACATTTGAAGGAATATGTCATACTGGTCTAGTTTCCACCCCATGAATGGTTATCTTTACATCTGACCCACCTAACTTGGTCACTCAAGATTCCCTTGGTTCAGAGTTCAGAAGCTATGGTGCTCCTTACCAGTCGCTGGATGAGGGTCTGCTTGGATCTGCATATCCTCCAACCATCCCAATTTGACTGGGACACCCCAGAATTACAGAAGCCATCCCTGCTTCTGATTGGATCCCAGAATGTCCCATTTTTGGTCCTGCATTCTCACACAAGTTAGCTGCTTCCTGCAAGTGTGAGACCAAAAGATGTGTAGTTTTTTGTGCCACACTTGCCTTGTGCACCTCCTCCTCCTCCACAGTTTTCACTTAAAAACCAGCATACTTGTTTCACACTTCCCAGATGCAAACTGAAACACAAATATCCTTTGAAACCCACATTTCACTGAATTTTATATAGCAGTTCTTCTGTGATCTAGTGTGTAAAAAAACAACAACACAAAAATATGTGCATACTGTAGGTGTGTGTACATATGCATGTGAGTATGTAGGCTTCATGGTGGAGTGGAAATGACCACATTCATTTTGACCAAGCTTATATTTGCCTTGGTCCCGTGAGTAATGGGACTTGGTCAACGGGGCTTGTGTGTGAGAAAGAAGGAGTAGCAGTTGAGTCGGTGTGTGGAAAGGTTTAACATCGTATTTTGAGGGAATGGAGAGGGGTATGTAACTAGTAAGAAGAAGTGCATGTGGAAATGATGTGCTATGTTGATGGGTTATATGCATTACACGAATGGGATGTGTTAGACACAGGGGAGCATAATGTGCTTAGGGGCAGAGCAATGGGAATGTTAGAGAGGAGGTTACATGAATGGTATGAGTATGTGATTAATTGTGCGGACATTAGGAATGGCTACAAAAAGGTATTGCAATTGATTTGTCATATGTGGCTTACAATGTTCACCTATAATGTTCATTAGCTACAATATAGAGGGCTCTGTAACATGTCTCCAAGGTCTTAGAACATAGCCTAAATGACTTTTGAATGTTGCCTTTCTTAGTGTGTGTGAGGTTCACAAACTCCATATCATTCCTTTTTTCTAGTCTAGTTACCTTATGCAACATCTAAAGATTTGAAGGCCACATTTGCACATATGGCTGCCTGCTCTCCTCAGGGCTTCCTTCACCTCCTTGTTCCTCAGGCTGTATATGAGGGGATTGACTAGAGGTGTCAAGATAGTGTAAAAAACAGAGAATAGTTTGTTCAGCTCTTTCAGTTCATTGGTATCTGGTAAAACATATACAATGATGAGAGTGCCATAGAAAATGGTCACCACAATGAGGTGAGAAGAGCAAGTAGAGAAGGCCTTTTGCCTCCCTGTGGTGGATGGAATTTGAAGAATGGCTGCAATGATGTACATGTATGATGCTAAGGTCAGAATGAATGGTGGCAGGGTAGCTATTGAAGTCAGAACAGTTGATACGAGTTTAACCCTCCGTGTGTCACTGCAGGCCAGATTAATCAATGGAGTGAAATCACAAAAGAAATGTTGAATGACATTGTGGCCACAGAATGTTAACTGCAATACAAATATAAATACTGTTGTGTCCATCACAAAGCTGCTCATCCAAGATCCAACCACCAGCAGGAGGCAAACCTTTGCATTCATATGTGTGGAATAATGCAGTGGTCGACATATTGCCAAGCAGCGATCATAAGACATTGCTGCCAGGAGATAGCATTCTGTTCCTGCTAAAACCCCAAAAGTCCAGAATTGGACCAAGCAGCTATGAATAGACACACTATCATTATGTGTTAATAAACTGGCCAGCATTCTGGGGAGGATGGTTGAGCTGTAACAGGTCTCTAAGCAAGACAAATTGCCCAGAAAGAAATACATGGGGGTGTGTAAGTGCCGATCAGTCACAACTAGTCCAACAATGATCAAGTTCCCAACCATGGTCATGATGTAGATCAGTAGAAAAACAATGAAGAGAAGAATTTGTAGGTCGTGGAAGTCTCCAAAGCCACGAAGGATGAATTCTGTAATGATGGTCTCATTACGCCCAGCAGGTTTTTGCATCTTTTTCTGTTGAAGGGAGGAATGGAATTTGTCCAATCAACAATTAAAAAAAAATTGCTTAAAGAAAGAAAGGAAAAAATAGGGAGGTAGTCAACAGGAAGGAAGAATACAATATATTTTATATTTTGCAATTTCTTAATTTAAAAGCAGAGCTTAAAATGATGAACGTATCTATATAAGAGTATATAAAACAATGTAGGGGACTCAAGCACATATAACTGTGTAAAATCTTATGCATCAGGGAAAATCAGAGCATCGTGATACAGTAAGTCTTTACAAGATATCTGAAGCAAGTTTCCCAGATGATCTAAGTGATCTTACTGCCCCATGTAGGAGCAAGCAGTCTTTCAGGTAACGCAGTCCTGAATTCTTCAAGGCTTTCTATGTTAACAACAAAATATTGAACAGGGCCTGGTAGTTGATTGTCAGGCATTGCAGTTCCTTCAACTCAAGTGTAATAGCACCAGCTGCAGCTTCTGGAACAATTCCAATGAAAGTGCCACATAAAAGAGCATTACAGTAATTGATGCATGAATCAGAGCGACCAAGGAAAGGGCATTGTTGGCATCCCACCCTAAGTCAAAAGGTCATTTGGCCCTCCAATGACAAAGGTGGATCAAGGATCATTCACAAACTACACACCAACTGTTTATTCAGATGGTGTGAAACCTTGTGTCTCTATCTTGACAAGATTCAGCTTCAGTTTGTTGGTTCTCATCCACCCAACCACTGCAGCTAGGCATCTTTGAAAACAGTCACAGCCTCTCCTGATTCAGATGTAACAGAGAAATGGAGCTGGGAATCCTCACCATACAAATGACGCCATGCTATGATCTGGCAGCAGATCACTGCTCCAGCATTTCATGTCTTACTGAGAATATTGTGTGTGGCCATGCAATGTCGAAGTGCTGAAGAGTAAGAACAGTTGTTTTCACAAGTCAGCTGGTGAGTGTATTGTTGGAACTGCATACCAAATAAGGCAGCTTTGTATGTTCATGTGATCACTGCATTCACACAGCCTAGAATTAACTCTGTCCCAACTGCATTAGGAGGTTAGGCTTCCCATAATTTAAGAAATACTAAAGTGACATTAGTTCCATAGGTGTACCCTTTCAGCCCCAAACTCACTGCCACCATGTCCTTCCCTGATTTCACACTGAACTTGTTCCACCAAAATTCTGCAAGCCGGTTGCACTAACATTTCTCTGCTTAAAGCTGAGAGATGAAAGAAGCTCCTCTTTAATTTGTGACAGAGTTCTTGGCTGATTAGATGCAAATGAGAATAGGACTCCTGGCAAAAAAAGAATTTATCTAATAAAAATAGCTGAACATGTCACAGTAGTGTAGGCTGGAGAGAAGACAGAATGAGAGAATTAAAGGGCATGGAAGCCCTGTCCTCCTTTGCATCTGGTCACCATAGGGGACTTGTTTTTATGGCAAGCTGTTTGGAATAATCATGTATTCAGTATGTGTGGAGAAGGAACTGCCAAACCACTTCAGTATTTTGTCAAGAAAACTTCATGGACATAAAAAAGGAGAAGCTTTGAAAGCGAGAGTTTCCAAGGTTATGCTCTGGTTCATGGGGTCACGAAGGGTCAAACAGGACTAAGACGACTAAACAACAACGGTATGTGCAGAAAATTCAAAACTGGGATCTAAAGCAATAGATAACTTGGACTACTCACCTTTGATTATAATCTAGAGTCACTCTTTAGAACTGATCAGAAAAAGGTCTTTTGGTTTGTTATCAAGTCCCCAATTTTAAGGGATTAGATGAAGTCATGTTGCTGGATCAGTTTCAGTGACAATGGCTGATTCCCCTTCATGCTCAGGACTTCTTATCCAGAATGTAATTTCTTATGAAGAAGAAACAGGCACTTACTGGCTAATTGACCTCTTGGGATATTCTAATGTTGTAGTGGAGTAATATTTTGAAAACATCACTGAGAATTTCAAATGAAGCCCAAACAATTTATGATAGATAATATTAGAGAAATTACTCAAAGGGGACCCACACCATCTTAACCTTCAAAGTCCTAAAGAGCTTGAGATCAAGATTCATGAAGGAATATCTTATTCTGATCTAAGCTCCCACTCTTTCTACCTAACCCACTTAGCTTGGTCACCCAAGATTCCTTTGGCTCAGTGTGTGTTTATTTCAAGAGCACTGTCACTCTTTTCATGCCTGTCATTCTCTTTATAACAAAAATATAATATTTTTAACATTTAGGTAAAGGTAAAGGGACCCCTGATCATTTGGTCCAGTCGTGGCCGACTCTGGGGTTGTGGTGCTCATCTTGCTTTATTGGCCAAGGGAGCTGGTGTCCAGCTTCTGGGTCATGTGGCCAGCATGACTAAGCCGCTTCTGGCGAACCAGAGCAGTGCACAGAAACGCCGTTTGCCTTCCCGCTGGAGTGGTACCTATTTATCTACTTGCACTTTGACGTGCTTTCGAACTGCTAGGTTAGCAGGAGCAGGGACCGAGCAACGGGAGCTCATCCCGTCAAGGGGATTCGAACCGCCAACCTTCTGATTGGCAAGTCCTAGGCTCAGTGGTTTAACCCACAGCACCACCCGCGTCCCTTCTTTTTTTTTTAACATTTAGATGACAGTTAAATTTATGTGGCCACAATGTCACTGAGCATTCCTTTTGTGCACCGTGCTGCACCATGAGTGTTGGGGAAGGCCGCTCCCTCCTCAGGCTAATTCCACCAGGCCTAGGGGGCGGGGCCCAGACTCACATCCGCCACAGCTTTAAGGACACTGGTGCTGCTGCAGCAAATGTTAAAAATGTTTTTATATATTTTAAAAGTGTTTTAAAGGTGTTTTTACTTTTTACTTTGTTGTACCACCGTGAACAGTGGTTTTTATCTATGTATTTTTATTTTGTTCCGTTTTATTTTGGTTTGGGGTTGAATATTGAGTGGGGTGGGGATTGGTTTTGTTTAGGTATAATTGTTTTTGTTTTGTTTTTTTATTTTGTAAATGGAGGCTAGTATGAGGCTTGGGATTGCTACCGTGGAGGGGCGAGGGAGGTATGGCGATGGGGGCAGATGTTATAGGCGAAGGGGATCGAGATACGGATATGCTCGTACCCCTTCCAATCTGCGCCCCATCCCGAGGGACGAGGATTACTCACCTCCGTCACTGGTGTTGTGCAATGCCAGGTCTATAGGCAACAAAACCGCCACCCTGTGAGATTTCTTTACCTCGCAGGGGGTCGACCTGGCTTGTGTGACGGAGACCTGGGTGCGTGAAGGCGAAACTGTTACCTTATGAGAGATGGCGCCCCCAGGTTTCTCCGTCCTCCACCAGTCATGGACTGTGGGCCGGGAGGGAGGGGTAGCATTATTAATCTGGGAAGATTGTTCTTTCAGGGCTCTACCATCACCATTGATCCCCGGCATTGAATTTGTTGGCCTAGTGTGGGGCTCTGAGGTGAGCTTGGCTGTCTGGCTGGTGTACCGGCCACCTAGCGCACCAGCAGCCACCCTGTCAGGCCTGCTGGAGGCAGTGGCCGGCTGGGCCTTGGAGTTCCCTAACCTATTGGTATTGGGGGACTTCAACATCCATGCTGATGCCACGCCTCCTCACAGGCTCTGGACCTGGTGTCTTCCATGGCGACACTAGGGCTCTCCCGGTTTGTTTCGGGCCCCACACATCAAGCAGGCCACACGCTGGATTTGATCTTTGGCGTCGGTATAGATGTGATCATGTCTCCTTCGATGAAGGTGCCATGGTCTGATCACTACGCTCTGAAAGCCAGGATTGACTTTCCACCCCCACCCTACTTAGGTGGCGAGCCAATTTGGGCTCGCCCGCAGAGGCTGATGGACCCTGATAGATTCCGTCAAGCCTTGCGGGACCTTGCTCCCCCTGGTGACTCATTGACTGAGCTTGTTGAGGGCTGGAATATCCAGCACCTGGCAGCCATCGATGAGATCGCACCTAAGCGCCCTCTGCGACCTCACAGAAACCTGGCTCCCTGGTTTACCGAGGAGCTTCGGAAAATGAAGCGGGACCTCAGACGGCTAGAGCGAGTATGGCGGGGTGCCCGTGACAGAGCCTCAAGAACATCTTATAGGGTTTTCATTAAAACCTATGAGATGGCAGTGAAGGCCGCTAAGAAGTCTTACTTCTCGGCCTCCATTGCATCCGCTAGCTCTCGCCCGGCGCAATTATTTAGTATAATTAGGTCTTTAACATCCCTTGAAGGACAGTCAAATTTAAATAACAATCTGACACACAGCTGTGAGGCATTTGCGAGCTTTTTTGCTCCGCCATGACCTCCCTGCCAATTTGGGTACAATAAAGGAACTGGAGGCTCCTCAACTGTCCTCGGGTCCAGTATTGGACCACTTTGACCGGATATCCCCAGCCGATGTGGACAGACTCCTCCGAGCTGGAAAGCCCACCACCTGTCCTCTTGACCCATGCCCGTCTTGGCTGATAAGAGCGTGTCCAGACAAGGTGCGGGCCCCCCTGGGGGATATCATCAATTTGTCCCTTGGCACCGGGATATTCCCAGGGGAACTGAAGGAGGCAGTGGTGCGCCCACTCTTAAAGAAAATATCATTAGATCCCTTAGATCTATCCAATTACCGCCCGGTTTCGAATCTTCTATTCCTGGGTAAGGTGATTGAGAGAGCGGTTGCTGAACAGCTTGGCGAGTTTCTGGATGAAACATCGGCTCTGGATCAATTCCAGTCCGGCTTCCGTGCTGGTCATGGGACCGAGACGGCTCTGGTCGCCCTAACAGATGATCTCCGCAGGCAACTGGATCGAGGCGGGTCGGGGCTGCTGATTCTTCTAGACCTGTCAGCAGCCTTCGACATGGTCGATCATGAACTCCTGGACCACCATCTTGCCGACGTGGGGATTCAGGACACAGTCCATCAATGGCTGCGCTCGTTTCTCTCTGGTCGGGGACAGAGGGTGGTGCTTGGGGGGAAAATGTCAACTTCTTTTGTCTGGATTTTTGCCTCTGGAAATAAGCCTGAATGTAAGGTTGGGATCACATAAGAAATGTGAGCATAAGTTGAAATCTTGGTGTACAAACCTCTGACTTCTGTGCGGCTGTAATGTATTCTACCGAAAAAATACATGAGCCTCATCTAGTGATCTGTCCACTTTTGTCTCTGTCTAGCTCTATCCACAGATTCACACAGAGTGAGCTCCTAATACAAAAGTAAGGATGAGGTGCAGCTCTTAGCCCTTTGGCAGCGTGGCAATACTACCAGCACTTCCCTTTCAAAACCTTGTACTTACCAATAAAATCTGACAACATATGAAAGAACATTTAGGTGCTATCTTTATTAGATTAATTACATTCTACATATTACATTCATTACATTGATCTTATTTTGTTTCTTTGTTTTATTCATACTTTGACTGGATGTCTCATCTTTCAGAGAGGGCTTATTTTCTTGAGAAGCTGTGGAGTCCAGTGAGATTGTTTTCCTTTGCAAAACTTCCCTTGTAAATCACATATTTGTGATAGATTTAATTGGGGGTGGAAGAGCATGCATGTTGCCTGCAGGTTCAATCTGACAACATATGAAACAGTTCCAGGAAGGGCTGGGAGAGATCCTGGTCTGAAATCTTGGACAGTCAGTGTCAGTCAGTATAGCCAACACTGAGCAAAAATGGACCAATGATTTGACACAGAATTAGGCAGCTCCCTATGTGCTCTTCTCCAACAGAAATCAATGGGACAAGTTAGCTGCAACTTCAGTGGGACTGAAGTAACTTAATCTGAATCTTGCCTTATACTTATCACTCTTAGTACTACACCATGTAGAAAGCTGTGTAATATACAGAACAATTAAAAGAACCTCATAAACAAAAAATAGAAGGGAGAGAGTTCCTTGGACCATAGTCATTCAATTTAATCCATATAACACATTATCCAGAGAGTGTTATATCTACAATGATATGCAATATGAACTTGTTTCGCTGATGGTATTATACATGTTATTTTTTATCATAATCATTGCTATATTTTTCATTATTAGTACTGTACCATCTAGACCAGGCATGATGAACCTGTGGCCCTCCAGATGTTGTTGGACTCCAACTCTGATCAGCCTCAGCTTGCATGACCAATGATCAGATATGCTGGAAGTTGCGGTCCAAACAACATCTGGAGGGTCAAAGTTCCACAATCTTGAAGCAGAGAATCACCTATGTATAAACAGACAATGCTTGAAACACACATTCAAAAAGGAAAGGAATTCTTCCTGAGCATATGTTTTATATTTAATGCAGACATTACAGTTTTGCACCCAACCAATACCCAAAAGTGATTTTAAGTTCTCCAAACAAACAAAATCTCATAGGAGAGCCAGCTCTTTGAGGCTCTTCACAAGTTAGAAGGCCTATAACATTTGATTAAGGCCTTTGAGGAGAACCCATAATATCCTTGATCTCACCCAGAATCTTTTGATGATTATTTGCTACATTCATCTTTGCTGCAGTGAGTAACTTTTCAATTTCTTCATCCGAATACTTCAACTTGAAGGTTTTAAACGTTGAAGCGTATTCTTCAATTTTACCTGAAAAAACAGACACATTGGAGGGTGACTATAAAGTAACCCATTACTGATGAGTTTAAGAATATTGCATTTATTGGAAAGAAAATTAATACCAAACAAGATAAAAGTAATATCTAGGATGTATGGAACCTTACTAGAATGGGAGGTGAAAGACGAACATAGACTGCATAGAACAATGTGCAATTGGGTGGCTTGTGAATAGAGGCTTTGAGGTCTGTCCCTATTTTCAGTTGTGAAATGTTGGAATGTATGTGGCAGGGATGTTTAATGAGGCCCCAGTAGGATTTATCTGATATGGAGAAAGGAACCTTAAGGAAGGCAATGTTCACCAGTCAGGAAAAGGGAAAATGTCTCAGAAAGAAAGGAAATATGGAAGATGAGTTTAAACATGAAGGTGAATGTGCTACCAGAGCAATTTAATGTTGGGAGGAAATGACCCACTGGATTCTTACTTCTCAATCATTTTAATCTCTGATCATTAAAAACAAAACAAAAAACACCAAATGAGCCCCATTCTCAAGTTACCTGGGCAGTTGACTCTGTTGAATAGTGGGAAATGCATGATAGTTAGGCCTTCTCCTTTGAAGATATAGCAATCCAACGGGTTATCTTTCTCTTGCTGATCTTTCTCATCTATCTTGGGAAATTTGATTCCATTGACTTTGCAGTAGTCTGCAGCTTTTGTGATGGTCTGTGCCAAAAGGAAGAGAAAACTATTTAATGCATTGACAAATCCACTTGGAAAAATAGCTGCCACTTTGCTTCCTGTGTTGCTTTTAGGGGCTCAGAGGAACATAGGAAGCTGGCTTTTATCAAGGCAGAGCAACAGCGCATCTAGCTCAGTATTGTCTTCACCTCTTGGCAATATCTAGGATTTAAGGCATGGAATCTTTCTCAGCTCTACCAGAAGATGCAAGGGGTTGTCCCTGGGGTGTTTTGCATGAAAAATGGTGTTCTGCCACTAAGCTTCTATATGTCTCTTTCCTAAACATCCTTTTTTTCTAACATTACCTCAGCAACTTGAGAAGTGATGTAACATTGCTCCCTCCTCCAATGCTCTGTTAACATCAGATTCTCAGTGTTACATACATTGATACTTGACAGCACAGGAGCATAATGGCTGCAGCAGGTGAATGGGGGGAGAAGAATTGCACCAGAAACTGGTATTGAGTTGAATTAGGCCACAGGTTTATTGATTACAGAAAAGAGTAGGTTTGGCTAAGGCATTGGGCATGTATCCTGCATCAGGCAGCCTGCCTGCTACCAGAAAGGAACCTGATGGGGTCAAACTTGTCCTGGGGAGTGACCCACAACATGGATTGGATGCTATGACCCCACACAGGCTGCCATTTATAGTGGTGCATTGGCCCATTGGTCCCCCAGTGGTATCCCAGACAAAGTCAGCCCCCCTAAACCCCTCTAACGGGGTACCCCTGTGACTAAGGATCCAGCCCAATGCTTCATTTGCCACTTGATCTGTCCCAGTCAGCCATGAGGGCAGCCAACACCTGTCTGCCCCCTTAAATAGGCTGGGGGCAGGCTGATTGCAGCCCCTAAGCTCCTGCCTTTGGTTGGCCAAGCGAGCACTGCCCACCTTTACCTGAGTGCCCGACGTAGCTGGAGGTGGGCAGTGCCAGCCGTCACCTCCTCCAGCCACTAGAATATGGCAGTCTCCTGGACCCACCATGGCTGTGCCATGCTGCAACAGCTGCCCACCCAGAGTCCCAGGTGAGCGGATATTCCCAAGCAGTGTCATCTATGGAAAACTGGGATAATGCTTGAGAAGAGGTTGTATCATAGTTATTTCACAGAGAGAGGGGAGTTTCTGACAACAATTGATTGGTCAGGAAATGAGTCAAAGATTTGTATCCAACTAAGTTAAATTCAGAGTAGTCTCACTGAATTTAATGGTCCTAAGTTAGTCACATCCATTACAAGGTTTCACTTCATCATCTGAATTCCTGTTGCCATGAAAAATTAGAAAGGGAGACATTATTTTAGCCTTGTATGCCTATCTGTGTGTCCCTTTCATAAAATGAATTACCTCAAAAGGGTCCCCAGAACTGAAGTCAAAAGACAGGATCAGCTTCACATTTCTCTCAGGGTAGAGAATAAGCGGGTAAGCAGTATTTATTGCCAGGCCAGCATCAATCAGGGACACGACATCTTTCCCTTTTAGCGCTGGGACTTTAACATCAGCTAAGAACATAACATCACACAAAATTTCAGTGTAAATGTTTGAACCAACACAAACTTATTGGTGATTGATTATTAATAAAGCTCTGGAGAAAGATCAGTTGGGATACAAATATGAGTCAAATAGCCCCAAGACAACTCTGTTCCAGTGTGTTCCAAGGTGAAGCATACTGTTCCTGAGGATTTCCATTTTTTCCCCTTCTTAATTTGAAATATATCTAAAGCTGCCACATGCACCTCCAAGTTCTCCATTAATGGAAAATGCTAGTGGAAAAGAGAAGGTTTGGCTCTATGACTTGTTAGCTGAATCTACCAATTCAAGAATTACTTTACCAGGTCTCCCCTTTTTTACTTTAAATGAAAGGTTTTATTTGGAAAAGAGTTGGAAGTAGTATTTTACTTTTAACTGCTGTTTGCTAGCTGACTCTCTTAGGAGCAGGAACGCATAACATAGGAAGCTGTCTCACAACGAGCCCCTCTAATAGGTGTGACCCATCCCCTTCTGCAGAGTGAGATAATTTGTCCTTAGGGGAGGGGACACGGCCATCACTACTTGATTCTTTCCATGAAAAGTCAACCAATAGTTGACCATCCCTAGTCCAAATCCTTGCCCCATCTCTAAACTTATCCCTATTCGACAGTATCCCCATGGCATGATGATGTGGCAGTCACAGTCCGAATCATGCAGTACAGTGGTAGCTCGGCTCTCGAGTGTCTCAGAAGTCGAACGTTTCGGCTTCCGGACATTGAAAACCCGGAAGTAAATGCTTCAGTTTTTGAAAGCTTTTTGGAAGCCGAACGTGCCACACGGCTTCCATATTGAGTTTTCCAAATTGAGTAATTGCTTCCGGAAATGCACGCTTCAGTTTTCGAACGTTTTGGAAGTCAAACGGTCTTCCGGAATGGTTTACATTCAAAAACTGAGATTCTGCTGTAAAATATAAAAACTTACAATTATAAGTAAACTATCATGAATGTGATTGCAAAACAATCTTACGGTCGTTGTGAAAGAAGTTATCGGTGCTTCCCCAAGTCCACTTCAGAATACATACATTGGTTTTGTGGATGAGCATGATCCAGTCTAAATTAAATGAGATTCAGAGCTAAGAATGCCACATAAATAAATAACAATACAATAGCATTCGATAAGGCTTCCTGAAAACCAAACAAAAGCAGAACAAAACTATATAAACAAATAAAACTGAACAGTTCACACTGAAGCCAATAGTACACAAAAGATTGGATAAACCATACACCTTTCAATTATTTTGGGAAATAATCTTTGAAGCCTTGGATCAGGTGATACAACCTGATCCAAGGCTAGCTTTATTAAATCTGAATCTAGATGACAATAAGAATTTATTCATTAAGGACCTATTAATCATTGTTTGCAGCTAGAAATAGAAATACACAACATTGCGAAGCAGCAAATAATTTAATTCCAGAGGCATGGTGGGACAGAATAAAGGACATATCCCTTATGGAGAAACTAACAAAGCACCTTAGAGTGTTCAGGAACACAAATACGAAATGTGATTTTGAAACTGTATGGTACTTATTATTGAATTCAATGGAAAGAGCAATGCTGCCCTCTCACCACCCATGGCTCACATTGGGACAATCTGCTAAAACAGAGAGTACATTCAATTCTAAGCTACTTACAAACTTCATGTTTAACTATATAATTTACATTATATATCCATTGAATGTTTCTTGGGGGGGTTGAAGTTTATGAGGATTTCTTATTGTTCAGTTTCTAAAAATACATATAACAAGTGGGTTTTTAAAAATACACCATTCAAAGAGACATATAAAGCTCATTACTATTTCACCTCTCAAACTATCCAGGACAAGGCATTACAAAGGAAGGGTGCTACTACCAAGAAGGTCCACTTCCATGTTGACATGAGATTTTATGCAACACATTTCCTGTTTCAACACAATGGTAATGAAATAGAACAGGCATAGGCACACCCAGCCCTCCAGATGTTTTGGGACTACAATTCCCATCATCCCTGACCACTTTCTGTTCATAGTTCTTTGGGTTCAACTCAATGAGTCTAAAATGGGGCTTTATTCAGGCATTAAAGATCCAAATCTAACTCTATGTCTATCCTCTAAATGGCACTGGCTACAGAGAATAGAAAGGCAATGCAAATAAAAAAGCAATTACTTACTTTTAATGGCTTGAAAAGGGCTGATAGAAATCACTTTTATAACTCCTGTTTTCAGAAGAAAAACAACCATTTGAGAACTACAGTGGTACTTCAGGTTACATGCGCTTCAGGTTACAGACTCCGCTAACCCAGAAATAGTACCTTGGGTTAAGAACTTTGCTTCAGGATGAGAACAGAAATCGTGCAGGGGCAGTGAGAGGCTCCATTAGCCAAAGTGGTGCTTCAGGTTAAGAATAGTTTCAGGTTAAGAACAGACCTCCACAATGAATTAAGTTCTTAACCCGAGGTACCACTGTATAGACCATCTCAACAAGCAGCTTGAAGATACCGCAGGGAGATAAGACATAGCTTAAGCTTCTTAAATTCCCATGGACACATTTTTTGGGAGTGGGGGTGTTAGAAGAAAAGCAATATGGCTGTTAATTTCACCAATATATGCACTCTTCTGTGAATTTGACATGTTCAACTTTAATTGCAAAGTGAACTGAATTCCTCCTCCATCCCTACTCAAAAGTAACTTCCATTTCATTGAAAGGGGCTCACTCTCTAAAAAGTTGAACAATGTCCCGTCCCTGCAACATTTGCTAGTTGGCTTAAAAATAAGCTGATCCATGACCCTCTAATTAGGAAACTGTGTGGTTTATTGGAGAAAATCCAAATTACACCCGCTTAACACCCCCAGCCCCACCTAGCTCCAAAATTGTGGTTGTCAGACAAGCATTGTAAAAGCTTACAAACATCCACCATCCTTGATTTCCAGTGATAAGTTTGTGTGACAGGAGAGGTCATCACATGTCTGGCAGAATGACACATTTCTGAGCCTTTGAATTGGCTCAGGGTTTCTCTGGGATTTAAAAAAACGAAACACTTTTCATGTGGAGTAGGAAGTTCACTTCTAAGCATAAGCAACAGGTATGGATGCTGAAGTCTATTCTCAACCCTAAAAGAGTGGTCCTGGGTTCCAGCCATTCTCTTTTATGAGGCCTTTCCACTCCCCTTGTATTCCATTTCTCTTTTCAGACTGTTACTGTACATTCTGCAGCTACTGAACATGCTCAGTATTCATCAGGCCTTTGGGGGGAGGGTTCCCAATTAGTAGTTTTGTTAAAAATTAACAAAATGTGTGTGTTTGTATGTGTGTGCGCACACACACACACACACACACAAATGTGCATGCTTGTATACATGTGTATTTGTTGCACACTCCATACTGGTATCTCTCTCTCTCTTTTAAGTGGCTGTTGTTTGGGTGCAATAGTGTTAGCACTTGTCACTTGAGTTTGCTATTAGGATAATTATTACACAAATAATAAAGTGAGCACCAACATATATTATATTACCAAAACCCGATTCCCTAACTTTGTAGCGAGTCACTGTTAGAAGGCAATATATGAGCACTATGGTACTTGCCTCCAAAATCATCATGCAAAGCTTCCCACAGTTTCAAACATGCTTCCTCTTTTGCCTTTTCATCTGCTGTCGTCCAGGACTGACGCATCTCTTTGAGCGCCTTATAGCTTTTGCTGGTACTATGGACTTCACAGAAAATAGAGAGGCATGGTGAATAAAAGCAGGATGAAAAACTAAGCAACAAAGGGAAAAGAATGGGTGATTTACTCCTAATGGACAGCTACCTGTATTAAAAACTGCAATAACATATATATATATATATATATATATATATATATATATATATATATGATTCTATGATATAAGGAAGGACTGTGGAAAAATGGATGATCAAAACTTGGGAAATATATAAATATGATAATATTAATAACTCTTCTCAGAGTAAGAGAAGGAGGACAGCCTCATAATTGCTTTGTAGAAAAGTAGAGCATGATCATAACATAATGGTGCAACGGGAAACCGCAAGTTTAAGTATACTTTTAGGGATGTTGTAAGTCTCTTAAGTAATGGTATATATTCTGTTTGGAAAGTAGCATTGTTGCTTTTCTTGCAATCTGTTTTTATTTAAGGCATACTTAGTTATAACATTAACATTTCTCTTCCCCACACTTTTTGTTGTAATTATATTTTGGCAAACTTGAATTTTGATGGACAATAATAATAATAATAAAGAAAATTAAAAAGTTAATGGGCATATCTAACAGATTCCTTAATTCCAGACAGCTTACTCTGAACTAGTGCCCATCAATTTATTCACAAAGCACCATACTGCTTTCAAAAGGAAGAAAATACGTTGCTTAGAAATCACTTACCTTTCAGGAGGTTCTCTAAAAGGTCAAAAAATCCAGTTGCTGCTGCTGCTGAAGCATCTAATATAGACAGTTGCAACTCCAAAATATACTCATAAGCCTTGCAAAGAAAACTAAGTGCCTGGTACTCTTGAGAATGAAACACAACAGGAAAGTTGGTTACAAAGGCCGGCCTGCTCTCTATTTATTCCAAATGAGCTTTTTACAGTGGTCATTTCATTCAGATGTCCAGCAACTGCTATCCCTCCACCTCATAAACACAACAGAACTTTGTGGGGAATGGATGACCTCCTTTTCATTCTTTGCCTTTAACATTTCCTAAGAACTGCATAGGTCAATAAGATCCAAGACCAGCCCAATATGTATTTCTCCCTTGGATAGAACAACAAGTGACATGCAAAGCTGACAAAGTCAGTTTGGCACCTGAGGAACAAAAATCTCTCAAGCACCCCTTCTTGGGAGCAAGCCTATAATAAGCATAACTAACAATTTTCTGGCGTGTTTTTTTTCATTACACCCAAAATCGCTCTGCTTAAAAGGGAGGACCACTCCTGAGGAGATCTCAAAGACAGATATACTTTCCTGAACCCAAACTGTTGAGGCAGTTGCAAGCCACTACTGTAACCTGTACTTAGCCTAAAGTTTCACAAAGATCTGCTTATACTGCTTGGTAACAGGGACTTTCTGGTGTGTACGGAAGAAAGAAGTGCAAGTTGTTCATAATCCGTGGGAAGCTTCCAAATTGTCTGAAGGCACAAGTCCATAGAACACCAGAAATCCCAGGAGAAGGTAATTGTAGGAATGAGTGTGGGTGAATAGGTATCTGTACAGGGATGTGAAAGAATGGGAGGAAAAGAAAGGAGATGGGTTAGAGAGAAACAAAAAGGTGCCCGTTGTTGTCTCTCTGTGTTTCCTGGTTTGTTGCTCTCCCTCTGTGTGGTGACAGTGGGAGAAAGTGTGTCACCACCACCACCCATTTTACCCAAAGAGAATGTCATTCTTTGGCCCTCAAAATATGGTCCACCCCTGGTTTATGGCAATGACTTTCCTCATAAAGATGAGGAAAGAAAACTGATGGAAGGAAATGTGAGTTACCTGGATTCAATTCACGGGCTTTAAAATAAGCTTCTTTGTCCTTTTTTAGCAAATCCAGTAAAGAACCTTGAAAGACAAATCCCTATGTTAACACACATGTAAGGCTTACTTTCTCATATGTATCATTGTTTCATTGAATATATTATTAAAATTCTGCCCTGCACTTCCTCCCAAAGGAGACCAGAGTAGCTTTACTACAAGACGTCAGGGACTGGGCAGAGGAGGATGAATGGTGGAGACCGCCTCCCCATCCTGACCCTTCCAGGGAGGAGGAAGATGGTATAGATTTACAAAAGGGGGTTGAGCTCAGAGGCAGATGAGGTGGAAAGCTGGGAAATCATGGGACAGCTGGAACAACACCTAGCTGACACGTTGTCATTAGAAAGCATTCCAGGCCCTCCATCTCCCAGAACCCAGCGAGCCTCAAAAGTAGGTGCTTGGGAGGCATCTAGTGAAATAGATCTGCTAGTACACGGACTTTTGGCTGTGCAAAGGAATTTCTGTCAACTCTTCTATCCCTGCATACTCCCTATGCCCCAATATATCTGTTCTGGCCAGAGTGCATTTGGAGAGGGAGCAGGGAAGGGAGCAAGCAGAAATCCTTGTGCTAGTGGATCTATTTAGTTGCATACCACCCTATGTTTACATTTAAGATAAATTATGTGTGTTGTTCAAGGAGAACAAATAGATTTTTGTGATTTCATGGCTAAGGTCTGAGTTTAGTGTCTGGTAAATGCTGTTTCATCATCACTGGATCTTTTAAGAGTCTGACATGGGTTTTATTATAATTAATTAATAATCAATACCACCCTTCATCCAAGGATCATAGGGGTGGCTTACAATATAAAAAGGGTATAAGCATTCAGGAAAGCTATTTTTTGTCATGTGTTTTAAAGATTTTTGGACCATGAAGACTTTCCACAGCATGCATGCAACTTAAGATGTGTTTTAAAGAATCATAGCACTATTGTTGTCTGTTTCTGTCTATAGCTCATGAACAAGGAGCTCTTAACTCAGAAATGTGTTGAGTCACAATGAAGAATTTTGCTTTGTTGAGAAACAGAGGCAAAAATGTAGCAACTTACCAAGGATTTCCTTCTTAATTTCTCTCTCGCTTGCAAGAGCACTTCCCCATAAACCTGAAAATCAGGAAGAGATGGCTTTTTAACAGTCTTTGGCAGTCTTTTTCCCCCTATAAAAATGTTTAGGGGTACTCTAATTTTCCTACTCATATTGAAATACTGCCCCTCAATGGAGCCAAACTTAGATTCACAAAATGTTTAGGCGTATGCGTACCCCAGCTTCCCCCCAGAAAAAAAGCACTGGTCTTTGGTGTAAGTAAATGTCCAAACCTGATGTTTAAAGCTCATATAGCATTTAACTAGCCATGTTTGAAATGGCTCCATCCTTTGAAAAATTATAAAGATAGCAATGCACACATCATAGTCTCCTTGGTTATACATTTTCCCATCTTGACTGCTCCAGGACATGTTGCTGCATGAACTCCTCTTATGTACCCCATAAATCTAGATGGTTTCAACACTCCAGTGTTGTAAATATGCATGTTAAGGCTGCAGTTCTAAACACAGTCCCTAGCAAGTTCCAGATGAACTCACTTCTGAGTAAGCATGGATAGAATTCCACTGCTAAACCTCTCAACTGATCACACACCCACTCTATTCTTTGATCTTGCAAAAAGAGAGGAAGGGCCATGGCACATGTTTTGCATGCAGACTATCCCAATTTCAATCCTTGCTGTCTCCAGGTAAGGCTGAATGTGGAAAGACTCCTGTCTGAAATGTTGGCGAGCTGTAGCCAATCAGTATAAACCAGGGATGGGAAACCTCTGACCATCCAGATCATCACAGAAAGAACTCTCACTAGCCACTAGCCAAAATAAGCATAGGCAATGTTGGGGGATAATGGGAGTTGTAAGCCTGTGATGTCTGGGGCCCAGATTGCTAGAAGAGATAGTACTGAGCTGAAACAGCATGAAGCCAAATGGACTTGATGTGAAGTTGCTTCTTGTGCATCTTTAGAATACCTTCAGAGCAGAGGAGGCTGGTCCATTAGAATGAATGGAGCACTGTCCATCAACCTCAAACTATACTCAACCTGCCCCCAGCTCCTTCTGTCTTGCCACCAATTGGGTGGTAGTCCTGACTGTCATTGGGTCTAGCTTCATTTACAGCTGGTGCCCCTGCCCTCCACCCCACCTGTTCCAGCCACCACTGGTTCAGAGGAGATTATTCTACTTGGCATTCTGAGAATGACAGGCTTCAAATAAGCAAAACTAGGTTGGCAAACCTTGAAGGTAGGTAATATCTTTCTCCTTTTTCTTCTTGCTTAGTTCTCCATTTCTAAACAGACTCCCAAAGAGTTTGGTTTCGACATATCCTGCTGTACTGTGACCCCCACCTACGCCAGGAGCCCCTGCATCGTGTGGGGTAAATTCAAACCAGCTGCCTGGGAGGAAAGAAGATAAAAGAAAGTTAGAGAGAGAGAGATGAGAAGAAAATCCCAAAGTGCTAATGAGAACAGAATGCCCAGAAGACAAATGAATGGGGAACAAATCAGCAAAGAAAGAGCTGCCAAGAAATTCCATCTAAAACAGAATGCAAAGTGATTTGGAAGGCCCTGTGCAGGGGAAACACTTGGAGGGATTTTGAAGTGAAGTTGAAAGGAAGTCAGCAATAACCATGAAATTCTTTGGGCAAGCAGGGACATGCTAATATCCAATTGCTCAGATGAACTTGCTAATCTCTGTTTCAGTATCAGGGTGGGTAGTTTTACCCACAGAAATACCCAGCAATCAGAGTGTAACCCTTGGGGCTGCAAAGTCGTCCCTCTCCCATGATGATGCTAGGGATTCTGGTAACCATTCTCAGTTTCCCCAGGGAGAGCTCTTCAATGTAACCTCACAGACAAGGTCATCTTGATTGCTTTGCCCATGCTGGTATATTGAAGAGCTGCCCTCTGGAAAATTTGAATTGGTTTTGCTGCTAGTCTTGATTGATTGATTGACTTCTTTATTTTGGCAGGGAGGGAGATGGATCAGCTCATTTTAAAGTCAAATCTGATGTGGTCCTGGGTAAGCTGGCAGAGTTTTGGCACTCACTGGTAGCCATCTGGCTAACACTGTAGGGGGAGGCATGTGGAGAAAGGCCTTAGTGAATGATACCAAAGGATGGGAGAAAATAATAAGAGAAAATGATATCGTCATGTTATTACCTACGTGGTGTCCTTCGTATCTGTGCTTGTCCACAGCTGCATAGATGGGATAAGGATTTTTCCCATTCTCACATGCTCTCTTGTGTTCAGTCAAGTTGCGTTCATCAAGCTGAAAATACATGGGTTTAGTTAACTGAATTTACTACTCTACATGTTCCCCAACTGTCAGGGTTTACTTGTGTGTAACATTCAGGGGGAGAAATTTGATTCGGTTTGCATTTGAAGACGAATTGATCAAATCTGCATTTTCTGAGTGCAAGTTGAGAACCAAACCACACACACAAAATTCACACTTGTCCGAATTTTGCAATGCACCTCTTCGATAACAAATGTTCACAAAAATGCATATATTAGGTAGAAGTGTGCATAAAAATGAATATATATAAGTGAAAATATCATGCAGAATGCATGGTATTAGGATGCATTTCTTGCAAAAATGTATGCATTAGTCAAAACTGCATACAAACGTGTGTTTATTAGGAGAAATCTGCATTAAAATGCTGAATAATTTTTATAAGGTTGCTGGCCACTCTGAGTAGAGAGTGAATCCACATGGTTCTAGATTAAGAAGCTATAATGACACTGATTGCCACATAGGGAAGTGGTCAGTGGTTCCTGACACCAACCCACACTTGTCACATAGAGGAGGGAGAAAGGTTGTTTTCTGCTGCTCCAGAGAAGCGGACACGGAGCAATGGATCCAAACTACAAGAAAGAAGATTCCACCTAAACATTAGGAAGAACTTCCTGACAGTAAGAGCTGTTCGACAGTGGAATTTGCTGCCAAGGAGTGTGGTGGAGTCTCCTTCTTTGGAGGTCTTTAAGCAGAGGCTTGACAACCATATGTCAGGAGTGCTCTGATGGTGTTTCCTGCTTGGCAAGGGGTTGGACTCGATGACCCTTGTGGTCTCTTCCAACTCTATGATTCTATGATTCTATGACTCTCATTCTTTCTTCCCAGGGGTGCATCAGATCATGGTTGGCCAACTTGCAGGCAAAATCTCTTCTTCAAACCCTTCCTGTCTAGCTCCAGACAACACTATACCACATAATAATCCAGAGATGAAAACAAAATTACCTACCTAATTTTAATGCTTCTGAATATATGAATGGATTTATATGTTTCATATGATATATAAGAGATAATGGTAGGGCCTTGAGGGGGAAAATACTGTCCTGGTCACTTTTGGTAACTGCTAACTTTCTTTATATTCTTGTTCAGTTTAGGTCTCATGTGGTTTTAAAAAAACCTTTTTAAAAAATCTCCACCTACCTCCTTTAGCATTTTATACACAATAAAATAGGACCAGAAATCAGTCAAGGAGTAATGTTCATCTTTTGAGGCCTCCAATGCAGCTTCTGTTGCCTTCTTCAAATCCCATTTGCCATTTACAAGTGTTTCCTTCTGAAGTTTTTCCAAGGCCTCTACTTTTTCAGCCCAGTCTTCATTTTTGTAGAGAGCTGACATGCACCTTTTCATGGAACAATATAAATATTATGATGAGTTTGTGGAGGGGATGTAGGCTGTATATCTAGGGGCCCCGTCTAATTCCTGGATCCAGCATGGATTCAATTCCTGGACTAGGCAGGCTAGCTTCCTGGTGAGGTAATGGCCCTCTAAGTATGAGCCATTAAGATAACAAAAAAGTGGCTCTGGGTCAGATAACAAATGGGTGGGGGCCCCTTCCTCAACCTGCCGGTACATAGAAAGATAAAGGCAGAGTTGAGACTTGAGTGATGTGTGCTAGAAGCTTGGCAGCTGGGAGAGATAGACCCATGCCTGATTTCTGTTGGAATAGAAGGCTGCAGCTATGGGAGAAGCAAGACCCATTTGGGGATGTCAATGCTGTAAACCCCTCCATTGTGAGGGATGGTTATATATGTGTGTGTGAATAAACCATATATGCTAAAGACACCACAGTTTCGACTGTACCTCATTCCAAAGGAAACGCAAACCCTGAATAATAAGCTTCTGGAATCCCTGGGATTTTCTACCTCTCAGAGATTGGATTGACATGCAACAATATGTTTGAAACAATGTGAAGGAGCAATGGATTTCAGACACAATCCTATTTTGAAATATATATAAGGTAAAGGGACCCCTGACCATTAGGTCCAGTCATGACCGACTCTGGGGCTGCGGTGCTCATCTCGCTTTATTGGCTGAGGGAGCCAGCGTACAGCTTCCGGGTCATGTGGCCAGCATGACTAAGCCGCTTCTGGAGAACCAGAGCAGCGCACGGAAACACTGTTTACCTTTCCGCCGGAGCGGCACCTATTTATCTACTTGCACTTTGATGTGCTTTCAAACTGCTAGGTTGGCAGGAGCTGGGACTGAGCAATGGGAGCTCACCCCATCGTGGGGATTTGAACTGCCAACCTTCTGATCGGCAAGTCCTAGGCTCTGTGGTTTAACCCACAGCGCCACCCACGTCTATCTATATCTACCTATCATCTATCTCTCTATTTATCTATCTATATAACTGTCCATTACTCTAAGGTGCTACTGGGCAATTTTTTCATATATTTTGACTGTGTCAGACCAACACGACTACCTACTAATTTTGAAAATACTCGAAGGACTAGCAAATGAAGAATGTTCTCTGCAGGTCAGAAGCTTTAACAACTCTCTTCCTTTTTAGTTTCAGCTTGGAGTTTACATGCAACCAGACACACACTTGAATGAACTTTCATGAGTGATAAAAGAAGTTACATTGCAATCAGCTGGGATTAAAAATTCCAAGTCTACAGTGTTCATTCATATGTGATAAAGAGTAAGTGTACAATATAGTAACAGTTGAAGAATCCCTAAGTTCCTTTGGTCCCACACAGTCAATAAAACCATATATCATGGCAACTGGCCATAGCCCCAGCCTCCATGTATCCAGCTCTACTGACATAAAGCCCATTCTGTTCAGTGTGCAGAAGTCAGACATCAGAGTCAATGCATGTGATCACACTCCTCTCCATTCACTGACAAGACATACAGTGGTACCTTGGTTTACGACCATAATCCGTTCTGGAGGTCCATTTATAAACCAAAACAGGTCGTAACCCAAGGCGCACTTTTGCCAATGGGGCCAAAAAAGGTGTTCGTAATCCAAAAAAAACCAGCTCATAATCCAAAAAAGTTCACAAACTAGGACGCGCACTTCCGGGTTTGAATTGGTCGTAATCCAAAATGGTCGTAAACTAGGCTGTTGACAAACCAAGGTACCACTGTATGCACCAGAGCATGAGAAAAGGTATTCTTTGATGTAATAATTGCTTACCAATGTGACATCCTTATTATTTCTCTGTGTTGCAGGATGTTTCTGTAAAATGACTCTATATGCCAGGATAGTGAAAACTATTTTATTCACTATGCCAACACCACCCACTCTTTCTTGTGGGGAATTGTGTGTGCCCTTTGTCTTGCACAAATGATTTGTGAAGACTATATATTTTGCATTTCCAAGATCCTTTGCCCATGAATAGAGCCTAAAATGAGACTGTGTTGTGAGGTAGCTGTCTTTTCTGTAATTTAACATGTGAATTACAACCTCTTGTCATTACCAACTGAGCCCGGTGAAAAATGTAGCTTTGTTAGGCATGTTGCTTTTGCCTTGCTGCCATGGGCTGAGTTTGATCTTGTAAATGCTGATGGCACAGAGATTTTTATCAGTTGTGATAAGGTGTTGCTGCCAGAGATTGCAGCTTCTACCACATGCCACAGCTTGCTGTTCTCATTAACCATTTACATTCACTTACCAGGTTGAACCTGATACCCCAGCCAAGTACATAATACAGTCCAGGAGATCATATTTCTTCAGCTCCGTCAATGTCCCATAAAGGGCAATCATGGCCCTCAGTCCTCCTCCTGACCCCAGGACAGCAATATTTGGGGTTTTGTCCTGGTGGAAGAAAAGGGAGGGGACTTAACAAATCTCTGTTTAATCAAGGAATGAAAAAATAAAGTATGTGTTTTCAATACCCAAAGCATACTTGTTTTACACAGCCTGATGAAGCTTCTGTTTGATCATTATAATTAATTGTTATTACTAATAATAAATGAAACCCTACCACATCATGTGGAATCCCAAGCTTGGCAAGGCATTTCTTCACCGTTTCTTTTCTAGAAGCAACAGCTGCTTGTTCACCCTGTGTGAGGGTTTGAATGATCCGGACTTCAGATTTTTCCTGCTGAGAAATGAAATGGGGGGGGGGAGGTTTCTCATGCTAGGAAATGCAATGACACCATCTTTTGACTATGAAAACCAAACCATCACTTGCGGAAATTGTTTCAGTGGCTCTAGTTTCTCAGGCCAGTATAACGGTCTCATCAGTGGATTAAGTCAAACCAAACTGGGCTAGTTCAGATACATCAGTTGGTCTTGTGTTAGTGAGCTGCCGTCTTGTACATTCCCTGCACTTCCTCCTTCCTTCCAATGGTCCAATTCAGAACTTTATACTTAATTGGACCATTGGACTATCTAGTTTCAGCATTGTCTCCACTGATGGCCAGTGGCTCTCTAGAGTTGCAGACAGGAAAGTTTCTCGGCCCTACCTGGAGACCCTAGAGATTGAAGCTGGAAGCTACTACATACAATACAGATGGTCAACCACTGAACTATGTCCCTTCCCCCAAGTGACAAGATAATCTCCCTGGAATTGAAATCTTAATCCATTGGACCAGATAGCAGAGTTTTGTTTTTTCTTGCATTATTAAAAGAGGGAGAGAGAATCTGGCTTCCCTCTCTTCAGCCTTCAAGCTTCTCAATACATCATTCTGCATTATATCTAAATGGACCCACCCTTTCTTAGATAATCTGAGATGCTTTGGTCCTAACTTCCCCTTGCCATGTTTGAGGCACAGCAAAGAAAAGTTCAGACGAACCCATTATTGCTTGTAGCTTAGCATGCATTAGAATTAGAGGACTGTTACTGAGTAGAACTTATTTTCGCTTGGAGCAGAAACCATCAGGCACTGTTGATTGTAAGGTAGATATCACTTACCGTCCTAGGTGGAAAGATGTTCATCTCCTCTTCTTTACTGATGCTCAAAATGAGGAAGCAATAGCAGGGGGGTCCTGAATACAGTGAGAACAAAAGCACCTCTTGTTTCCTGTTGCTTCTGCTTTTCTCCAGTTACTTTAGAGCAACAAACAGCTACTTGGTGAGACAAGAGGAAACCGTTCAGTCACTCATCTCCTGTTACTAAATAGCACTGGATGCCAAATGGGCAGGAAGGAACCTGCTGCTGGGTTATAAGTTGGGCTGGGCTGAATTTCAGTCTAACCCAATTTAAGAGATTTTAGGAGTGGGTGTGGGTGAAAACCCTTCTGAAGATCAGGAGGGAGGGCAATTTCAGGTGGCTTGGCACTTTTGGGTGTGGATATTTACTGGCTTTTTATGAGGTGGCAATGTTCACATTTATCTTTCCTTCTCCAGAGCAGATAGTGAGACAAATAGCACCTTTTCAAAGCCTATAGCAACAGAGCTGTCAAATGTCCCATAAAGCTGGCTTGTCCTTGCTTTTAATGCTTATGTAAATAGATGTGATGAAAGAAGACCCCTCATCACTTCACAAAAACCCAGTAAAGAACACTCCCCCCTCCAAACATCATCTGATTCCCAACTTCAAAGTCGTTCCCTTCAAGGGAGACTGAGGGCACTTCCTCATGGCATCTTAGTATGGATTCAAATAATTTATTAGTTAATTTCTCCCAGCATTCACACACAATCATCTTCATCAAAATACAATGCCATTTCCCCCTCTCCATTTAATCCAGATTTACTGTTGCTGTTTTATTCATTCAGTTACTGGATTTTTCATTGAAACAATAAATGTAAATTAAATGCAGAAATAATATGGGGTGGCATTTTGGCAATAATATAATGCAGACACTTTACAAGCTTTCCATGCACAAGCAGCATTGAGCCCACAATAAACTGCTGTATGGAACTACCCTGAGACTCTAGAAAAGGAAGAGAGCTTCATCCTGGCAGTAATGGTAAGATCCCTTAAGCATTTCTTGGCTTTCAAATCTCACAACTAGATGGCTTAATGCACTATTCAAAAACTTCAGCTGGTGCAGAGATTCCAATTTGGCTTGGCATGCTGTCTGAAGAACAGTCTAGGGTTCAAGGTACAGTCTTATATGATGGAGGAGTTTGGAGCAGAGAGTTTAATTTGTGGCAGCCTCACCCCAGAACCTCTCTATCACCAGGAGAATACCCCCAGACTTTGCTAAATATTAACTTGTTTCAGAGGATATGCAGGATTCCTTATTTCACCAATACAAATTCCAACATAAAACGTTGAGAGGTGGAGCTGTAGAAACACTGATATTCTGAATCCTCCTCTTACAAGGGCGGGGGGAGTACTACTTTACAGAGGTATGAAAGGTTGGGTCAGAACTAGAAAGGACAGCTAACTGTGGAGAGTGGAGACAAGAGAGAAAGCAAGTTGAAATGTAACTTACCCAGCCACAGAAAACTTCAACCACCTACAGAGGATTCTGTCAGTTGTGTCTCCTGGAGGGCTTAAAACCAAGGAAATTTAATAGAGGGCGGGGACACAGAAGTTGGCAAGAAAAAGTTAAGTCCCTGTCACAAGGGCAATCATGGGGTAAACTCTACCAAGGCAATTGATCACCACTCCTGTTGTGCACTAGTGCCAAGCATATATGCTACTGTAATGCTATGAGCATATATTTTTGCTATGGCAACCAGAGTTTTTTTCAGCTATGCCAAAAAATACCCACCACACAATCAATTCAACCCTTCCTGGTGGATGAATACAGACTTTCCCTCAGAAAAAAAATACAAAAGAAAGGTATATCTCTTGGGTTGCTACATTGTTTATTAACTTGGTAGAATAGAATTGAGGAACCTTTTTAGCTCAAGGTCCACATTATCTCATGAACAACCTTCTGAGGTTCACGTATCAGTAGACTTGAGGTAATGAATGTGCCCCTTAGCTTTGTACAATGGGCTTATTCAGCATCACAAGAATTGGAGGTTTCCAAATGTAAACTTAAAGGTCATCAGGTAATAGGGTGGATATTAACCAGATAAACGACAGGGAGCAGAGGCAGAAGTAAAGTAGAACTGGCCCTTCCATTGATTAGATAGTAGGAGGCTTCCTGCCACCTTAGGTGGCAAATGTTGAGATGCAGGGGGCAGTGGGGAGGTAAGCTGATGAAGGATAGACCTGTGTGTGTGTCTTGTGACCTGCTTTGTGCATCCTAAACTAGCCTGCTGCCCTCAGTTGTGGTAGACCATTGTCAGGGGTGTCTTGCCCATAGAGGGTTGTAATGGGCTGGCTAGATGCAGAGGAGTGGTGGGAGGCACTAGTTGGAGAACCCCACAAGGGAATCTTCACTCGAAATGAGGAAGGTTCAGATTGGTGGTGGGACGATGATGTGGTCAGATGGAGAGGATTAAGCACACTGGGAAGAGGAGGTGTTGGCAGCTGAAGAGGTAACAGGGTTTAGTGGGCAGGAAGAGTGTGTGGCAGAGAGCAGTCAAGAACCAAAGGCAGAAGAGGAGGGGGGGGGACAAGAGGCAGCAGTGAATTAGGCTAGTGAGGAAGCCAGGCTGTCTCCCCATCCTGTGATGGGCTGCTACCCTCCTCCCTGGTCTTCTAGAACATGAAGAGGTATGAAGAGGGCAGAGCAATGATAAGCAAGTTGAAGGAACCTCAGACTGATTCGGAAGGAACCAGGGGACTTTCACTCCTCACAACTGCCTAATTCAGGAAAGATCTGCTGGGAAGAATTGCTCTGATCACTAGGCCTAGTCTTCTTTCTTTGAATAAAGGGAGTTAACTTCACTAATACCGTTATTGCTGACCTGTTCCTGATACCCACCCAGTGAACCATGTTATTCCATTGCTGTTGAGATAAGCTTCAACTGCCAACAGCTTTTGTATGTGGATTGTGTGTCTGTCAATGCAGATTAATGTTAAGTTGCCATACTAAATAGATAACAAGGCTGGTGTGGCTTAAAATAAATGGCATAACTGAAAGCCTAAGGGGTTAACAAAAAGTGGATCTGAATGAACGATTCAGCAAAAGTAGATGTCAGAGAGACAAACAGCTCTGTGTTTACAATGATTTAACTGTTCTGTTGATGCATGATTTGTCACAGGACCACGCAAAAATGTATTTAGAAGGGTTTTGCCCCTGTGGTTCCTGGCAGGGCTACTCTCTGCGACACACGCACCACTTTTAGGAGATTATTTGTTCAAACCAGGGGTAGCCAACCTAGTGCTCTCCAGATGTTTTTGAATACAATTTAGCCCTCAGCCAGAATGGCCAATGATCAGGGACGATGGAGGGCACCTTATTGGCCACCCCTGGTCTATGCAGAAACACCTCTGAGATAGGTGCTTAGCAAAACACATTACATGAAGCCATGATATGCATATTTATCTCAGACTCTTGGATGCTACTCTTCAAAAGCTTTCCTAAGGTAACCTACACTAGAAACACACTAAATATGTGTGTGCTTGTGTTTCTCTCTGTGTGTAATACAATTTATCATAATAAAAGCAGATAATGAAAAGAGCAATGGAGTTTAGAAGTAGTAGTTGGTAAAAACATCATAAAAAACAACAATCAGATATTAAAATCCACAATTTAAATACCCGATAAAATAATATAAACTACTATTCAGTGTTTAAAAGGAAACAAAGAGAACATCAGCCAAATCTGTGTGCCATAAAAGAGTGATTTTCTGCAAGGTCTTAAGTATGGTTGACCAGAAATAATGGGATGGATCAGGAGAATACATTAGAGCCAGAATATCTGTTTATTGTGTAGGTGTGAGGAGCCTGGACTTCCAGATGTTTCTGGACTCCAATTCCCATCAACCCCAGCCAGCAATGGTGAGGGTTTGGCCACCCAGCAACTTCAATTTGGCCACCCACTATCTAGTCCCATTGAAATCATTAGGAATTAGGTTAGTACTGCTTTGAGAAATCTGACTCCTATAAATTTATAATTGATCTTGACCAGGCCACACATCCCCGATCAATTCTTGGGCAGGACTTCTTTTTTAAAACAGCCTTCTGAATTCAGAACATACCAACACAGCTCTTTAAATTCTGACTTGAGGTTACATACCAAATATATACAGATGCAATCACCACACATTCTCGTGGAAGTAAATTGCTTTTAAAATTGTTTTATGTTTTATTTTGTAAACAGCTTTGAGGTATTTTCTTTTTCAATCAAGTAGTGTATGAATTTCATGAAATAATAAACAAATAATTGCTCTTCCAAAATTTCATCCACACGCTTGGGCTGCAGAGGTTAAGAGGTATGCCCTGCTCTGATGGGAGTAGGCTTGGGTGCAAATGGGGAAACAGAGGGAGTTGTTTGGGAACGCTGACAAAAGGATTGCAACATGTCTGCAGTTTCTTGCTCCACAACGCATTGCTCTGAGGAAAGATTCTGTGCATTCATGCAGGGTGAGGCAAATGTGTTCTGTGTTTGATAGTGTTAAACTTGTGCATCAAAGAACTTTATTTTCTTCTTTGCTTAAACAGCATGTCATTTGTTTGTGGATGAATTGATGTTGATATGTTCCACACCGTAACTAAGATTCTTCACATTTTTTGCTCTTTCTCTCCCCATTAAACGTTCGGCAAATTTGTTTAAAAATGCTTGCTTTTTGCTATAGTACTGGTGCTTAATTAAGAGTGTGACAAGAAAAAAAATCTGTAACCACAAGGAGTCTTTGTCTAACTTGGTCACATGCTGGATGGGTGCATGTTTGAGTTATGAGGAGCATATCTGCTTGCAAACTTTGTCCTTAACTTTTGAATGGCAAGGGATAGCCTGAGTTCATGGGGGGAGATGAGGATATGTCGTGGTATACATGAATAGCAAAGTCCTTATTCACATGCTACTCCTGTGTAGAGTTTTGCCACATTGTTGGAGGAGCAAGGCCACACTTTTAGCCCCCTCCATGACATGACTACCCCTTTCTGCAGTAAAAGCTTGCTATTTGTGGTTATCAACAGCTTAAACTTCCATTTGCAAGGATCTGCACATGAATATTCCCCCCCAATCAGGGCAACCAGTTGTGCAGGTCTCCCAGTCATGTGGGAGTCATGAGCAGGTATTCACACATCACAGAGAAAGCTCAACCACACACTGCACATGGTTCTTGCAGTACTGATGTAAAGGCAAGGCTGAAAGCATAGTCCTGCTACTCCTTCAACACAGCAAAGCCCTACACATGAGTTGTATGTGAATAGAGCACATGTGATGTTATATATCTGAGGGAGACTCAGGTATAGCCTTTGGTCCAAATGTATCTGTCTACTACTGCCAGTCCTTCATTGCCAACTAGAGATGTAAGAAGGCAGAAATTTTCGTTCCGAACTGTATTCATCACAGTCTGTGTTTCCATCTCGCTGCGGTTCAGTTACCACCAAATACTCATTTACTTATCTCACAGTCACTATTTCATGTAACTATATAACTCATGTAACTTATATCACATTAAATGAAAGGATACATCAAAACAATATTTAAAAGGTATTTCAGTACACATCATTTGAGGACTTAAAGATAACAATGGATGCCAATTTTATTTGATTGATTTCCATTTCCCGACCACAGATGGATCGTAAATGGCAATTTGAGATTTTCTTCTTTCCCTGAACTACAGTGGTACCTCATGTTGTCAATCATCCTCCTTACAAATTCTTTGGGTTACGCGCTCCGCTAACTTGGAAGTAGATGCCCCTTGTTGTGAACTTTGCCATGGGATGTGAGCGGAAATTGCACTTCAGTGGCGCGGCAGCAGCGGGAGGTGCCATTAGCAGAAGTGCGCCTCATGTTATGAGTGGTTTCTGGTTACAAATGGACCTCCGGAACGGATTGTGTTCGTAACCAGAGGTACCACTGTATAGGTACTAACCATAGTTTGTAGTTTCAGAAATAATAAACTGAAGTTAGTTCAATATTGCAATAAATCCCAACGTTTGTTAATTTAATTTCAAGTCAAACTTCAGCATTGTGTCCAAATGAGGCCATTGATATATGCTATGTTTTTATTGATCAGTGATATATATACTGATCTGATACTTTTAGAATAGCGGATACAAATTGAGCCGATAATAGAAAAAGTTAGAACTCTAGCAGAGGAAAAATCCTTGTTATGTGAACTTTGTTGTCAAGCAAATGTTGAAGAGGAAAAAACTTTACTTAAGCCCTTTATGAAGGAGGACCTACAACATTCTTGATCTCCTCCAAGATCTTTTTGTGGACATTTGCTACATTTTGCTTTGCTGCAGTGAGCAACTTTTCAATCTCCTCCTTTGAATAGCTCATCTTGAATGTAGAAAACTGTTCTCTGTATTCATGAATTTTATCTGAAAATGAGAGTTGCTGCGTATTAATGAATTATAAGGAATTGAAAACATATTCCATTAACTGTAGGGAAAAATTATAACACTGAGCATGACTCATCTGTCCTACTGAAAGAGAGGATAAAAGACTTCTTCTGTTTCCAGTGATCCTATTCTAATTCTGAATTTGGTCCCCATCATCACTAATGAAAATTGGAGTTTTGCTGAGCCAAATAAAATTAAATCTGCTTGGTGGGTCAAAGAGTTGTATGAATCTGGAGAAAGGAAGATGGTATGGGAAATTCAAATGCTGGAACTGTAAAAACCTTGCTAGCAAAAGGAAGTAAGAACTACAGGGAGATTGGTTCAGTTTAAGAATAAGGAAGGAATTCAGCACTAGAAATAAAATGATGTATCCAATTATTTTGTCTTGGTAATTTTTTAACTCCACTATCTGATCAACTGCACACTTACCAAATGGATCTCATCGACACATTACCTGAACAGTTGACTTTGTTGAACAGTGGACAGTGCACGACAGTTGGGACACATTCTGCATCTCCTCTGAAGATATAGCAATCCTTCAAATCATCCGTGTCCTGCAGCTCTCTCTCATCGATCTTGGGAAATGGGATTCCATGTTCCTCACAGTATTTAATGGCTTTCTTAATGGTCTGAACCGAAGGAGGAAGTCTGTAGTTAATTGCCATATCCACTTGGGTAAACAGAAGCTGACTGAAAAGAATACTCATGGCTACTTCCTGGGCAGCTGTTAGGGACCCTTCAGACATTACCATCATGACATGGGAAGTGATACAGTTAGGCTCTCTCCTAAGCTGCTTTAGGAAGTCCCAGGGCACTTTTACCTCACCCATCTGGCTGGGTTTCCACAGCCACTCTGGGCGGCTTCCAGCACATATAAAAATGTAATGAAATGTCAAACATTAAAAACATCCCAGTGCGGGGCTGCCTTCAGATGTCTTCTAAAATTGTAAAGTTCTATATCTCCTTGACATCTGATGGGAGGGCACTTCTGATATCACAGAGTGGCATGAAAAGGAGTAATGCCATGGTAGATACTGGTAAGGAATCTTCAGAAAGAAGTTTTAGATAACAACATATTAGAATCAAAGAATTGAAGAGATGGAAGAGATCCCCAATGGTTATGAGGTCTAAGCTCCTGCAATACAGGCACAGCAGCCAAAGAACCCCTGACAGACAGCCATCCAACCTCTTTTAAAAAACTTCCAATGAAGGAGAGTCCATCTTCTGAGGCAGTCCATTCTATTGTGGAATGGCTCTTTCCATGATAAAGTTATTCCTAATGTTTTGTTGGAATCTTTTTCGTGTAATTTGAATCCAATGGTTCAAGTCCTACCTCTGGAGCAGTAGCATACAAGCTTCCTCCATCTTCCGTGTAACAGCCCTTCAGATATTTGAAAATGACTACCAACATCCCACTCTCCTATCTATTTTTATTATTATTTAAACCTAAAAGATGGATACCAAAGCTTATGTAATATTGTTTAATGAATCCTAACAGAATTGGCCTTTGACCAGAATTTTAGCCATGTTTGATTGCCCCTGTAAATTAAATGAATTTACCAGAAAAGGATCTCCGGCACTGAAGTCAAAGGAGAGGATCAACTTCACTTTCCTCTCAGACTGAAGAAGGGATGGGTAAGCAGCATTTATCGCCAGGCCAGCATCAATCAGAGAGACAACCTGTTTGCTTGTCAAGTCAGGACATTCAACATCCGCTAGACATATGAAGTGAAACAGAGCATCAATACAAAGCTTTTGGAATCAATATCAACCTGCTGCCTACGTAGTTATTAAGTTAGTTATTAAGAAGCCATACCAATACTACTACTGCTTATATACGGGCAAATCTGTCAATTTCAGTCCCCGACCCCACCCCAGTCTTCAGTTTGTCATATTTCTGCATCAGAAATGTCTACAGGCTGATGAAAGGTGGTAAGTGGATTGAGCCCATGTAAAGGATTTGAGAGCTGAGCCAAGTGCACAAGTCCTGCTAACCTGCCATCGGCATCCCAAATCAAGTCCACTCATCTATAGTAAAGGTACCTCCAACACAGACGCAATGAGTGGGCAACTTCTCAAACCATAACCCTTTGCCTGTGGTTTCCTTGAAGGCCATGAGCAATGTGTGCAATGAGCTGTGTTTATCTATGATACAGATATCACACTCTGCATCATAACCAGGTTATTTCATGACATTCATGGAGCTATGGGCTCACAACTCTGGGAATTCAGGCAAAAAGTGGCAGGTGTGAATAAGTGGCTGGTGGACTGTGCTACATGTAAGTGCCAAGGCCTTGGCTGGTTCAGATAAGTATAGCTAAGTACCTAGTTACTGATCCTATAATAGACAGGAAGGAAGGAAGGAAGGAAGGAAGGAAGGAAGGAAGGAATATTATCAGGAAATGCTCCAGGAAGCAGCTATATGTTACCACAAGCTGTCTCTTCCTGGGTAGCCATGTTTGGCTGGGGGGAGAGAGAGATTTTGCTGCAGCCCAAGAGCATAACTTTCAGAACAGTGGTATCCATATATAAAAATAATAATATCAATGCAACATATGCTTACAGCAGTGGTACAGGAAGTTATTAGTGCTTCCCCATGTCCAGTTCAAAAGGCATAAATACGTCTTTCTCACCACATCATGTAAAACACGGAGGGAATCACTGGCAAAACCTATAAGGGGATAATATTCAGAGTCAAGAATGGGAAAAAATAATTTCACCATTTTTTTTAACTTTGGAAAGACAGTATCCAAATAAAATGACTGACTGGTTGACTGAACATGGAATGAATCTATCTTAAACCAGTCAAGTTGTCATCCCAGAGTCTGTCTGAGATTAGAGCTCCCCAGATCATTTGGTTCTATAGCAGGGATAGCCAACATAGTGCCCTCCAGATGTTTGGACCACAACTCCCACCATGCCCTGACCATTAGCCATCCTGGCTCAGACTAACAACAACTGGAATCTAAAAACTTATGGAGGGCACCATGTTCAATTCTCTCCATTTCAAATCTTTTCACTCATTACAACTCTTTAGAGGTAAAATGGATTTCCAAGGTCCAAAGAGTAGCAGATTTTTTGGAACCCCATGACATGCACTGTTATTGTGGATAAGTTTTAAAAGAAGAAAAAATGGGGAAGGAAGAGGTGCTAACACTTGGGCATAAAAGGATTAAGAATAAAGAGAGACACTCCTCCAGATTACATTGTACTACCAAACTCAGATATCTTTGAGGAGACTTTCGGGAAGAACAGCTGCTCAAAGGCAACGTATGGCTGCTATTACACTTGCCTCCAAAATCCAGGTCCAGTGCTTGACACAGTCTCATACAGTCTTTCTTTCTTGTTTCCGCATTAGCAGAAAACCAGGTCTTGCAGATCTCTCTAAGCAATTCATAGCTTCTGCTGGAGCTATGGCCTATTTTTGCAGACAAAATGACACAGAGTGTTAAAGCAGGAAAAGAAAAATGAGCAATAGCTAAGGGTACATGAAAGACTTTTACTTCACCAAAGCTTTATTAGGCATAACAAATATAATATATTAAACAAACTCATCTTAATTTGCAGCAATATTTGGGATTTTGTCTGACGCTCACTTACTTTTCAAAATGTTGCGGAGGTGGTCAAAATGCTTATCTGCTGTCCTACCATCTGATGTTTCACAGAGGTGAAGCTCTAGAATGGACTGATAACCCTCATAGAGTGTCTTAAGTTTCTGGTCATCTTGATCTTGGCAATAAAAGAGCATACAAAAGAGAATTACAAATACTCAGGCCTGGCTCAAGACATATTGCTGCTCGAGGCAGAACAGCATATGCAACTCTACTCTACCTCCAAGTCTAGGTGCATAGTCTCTAAGACTGACTAATTTATTTTGGCATTTGATTTAGATCTGGTTTAACAATGCCCATTAGCTTAGAGCTGCAGAGCCACTGAAGCCTCTCTGCTGCCACCTGCTGGTAAAGTTACTCCTCCACCTCCTCTCAACTTTTGTGTCTACAACAGGCATCCCCAAACTTGGCCCTCCAGAGGTTTTGGGACTACAATTCCCATCATCCCTGACCACTGGTCCTGTTAGCTAGAGATGATGGGAGTTGTAGTCCCAAAACACCTGGAGGGCCAAGTTTGGGGATGCCTGATCTAGAAGAAAATCACTCATTGCTTGCACCCCCAAACAGACTTTGAGTAAGGCCTAAGGGCACAAACAACAAATAGCATAGCTAGACGTTGGGAGGAAGTGGAACATTCTAGACTAAAATCTATTTGTGTACTGTTTGATTCAGTGCTGTTAGCTGAAAACATACTATTGCTTGCACATGGGGTGGTTGTGCATTGTGGGAAGGCTGCCACTCACACACCTTTTTCATGTCGTAAGCTACCTTGTGCATGGTTTATACTTTGGAAAAGTGGCATACAAATAAAATGATGTATGTATGTAAAGGGGCTGCGGTGCTCATCTCGCTTTATTGGCCGAGGGAGCTGGCATACAGCTTCTGGGTCATGTGGCCAGCATGACTAAGCCACTTCTGGTGAACCAGAGAAGCACACGGAAACGCCGTTTACCTTCCTGCTGGAGCGGTACCTGTTTATCTACTTGCACTTTGACGTGCTTTCGAACTGCTAGGTTGGCAGGAGTAGGAACCGAGCAACGGGAGCGCACCCCGTCGCGGGGATTCGAACCAATGACCTTATGATCAGCAAGTCCTAGGCTCTGTGGTTTAACCCACAGCACCACCCGCGTCCCATGTATGTATGTAGAGCCCATCAAAATTAGTGTGATTTACTTATGAGCAGACATGTATAGGATTGTACCATAAAGCAGAAGAATACTCATATAATACAAAATACTTCTATAGAATCATAGAATTGTAGAGTTGGAAGGGACCCCAAGGGCCATCTCATTCAACCTATATATGGTAGTCCATGCAGGAATCGCAGCTAAAGCATCCATGGCAGATGGCCATTCAATCTCTGCTTAATACTTCCAATGAAGGAGAGTCCACCACTTCCTGAGGGAGTCCATTTGAACATCAAACAGAAAGTTTTTCCTGGTGTTTAGTGAGGAATATATTTCTTGAACATTAGACCTTTTCTGATCCCATGGTTAGGTGGAAGGGCATGGTAAATGCTTCACAATTGTCCCAGCGATACTTCACTAAGTTTGGAGGGTGATGATGGCAATAACTTAATTCAACCTGAGAAATATTGAACTCAACCTGTTGAAACCCTTAGGCACATATTCTACTATCAACGTGATACCCTCCAACGTGATACCCTCCAGAATGGCTTTGCCATTCTTTTGTTTCATCCTTGATGGAATAGACACTAATGTAGTGAATTGTTCCAGCCCACATACAATATCAAGGAAGATATAAAACACGAGAGGGATACATTTGAATTTGCAATTAGGTATAACAGGGACACTACAGATCTAGCAACAGTTTAAAAATATATAAATTAAAACTTAGTCACTAACATATAACCTAAAATTATCATTTAAGGCCTTAATCATTGTGATAGCACAGCTTGTTCCCTAAGTTTTATGGCAAACGCACAGAATTTGGCTACGCTTAACATGATCTCAGGATCCTTGTCCTCTACCAGGAATTTTAGACATCACTAATGTAGTACTTGTAAAGGTAAAGGGCCTCTGGACAGTTAAGGCCAGTCAAAGGTGACTATAGGGTTGAAGCACCATCTTGCTTTTAGGCCAAGGGAGCCACTGTTTGTCCACAGACAGCTTTCCGGGTCATGTGGCCAGCATGACTAGACTGCTTCTGGCGCAACAGAACACCGTGACGTAATCCAGAGCACACAGAAACGCTGCTTACCTTCCCGCAGTACCTATTTATCTACCTGCACTGGCATGCTTTTGAACTGGGAGCTGGAGCTAGGACAGAGAAATGGGAGCTCACCCCGTCGTGAGAATTAGAACCGCCGACCTTCCGATCGGCAAACCCAAGAGGCTCAGTGGTTTAGACCACAGTGCCACCCGCGTCCTTACCTTTACCTTAGTACTTGTGCACCCTGTAACACTCTCTGCATATGGGTGGATAGCAACACAGTTTTACGCAAGCACACAGATGAGAAAAGCACAAACAAAAACCAGGAAAATTGCAACACTATGAGTTATAGACATTAACGCACACAACTGAACTTGAAATCAAATCCAAGTACAAGGGAGACCAGGATATTAATGTTGGTTGCAACATCTTACCTAAGTTTGTTGAAGTTGAGGAAGAGTCTCCTGATCTCTTTTGTTTTAGATAATTCAGCAAAGAATCTTGAAAAAGAAATGTGCATGTTCACACACAATGAGAAGAGTCAAAGGGTCTTCTGATCCAGCATCCTGTTCTCACATTGGCCAACCAACCTAATGTCTAAATGTTGGCTTGGGATATCTGCTTGCAAGAGCACACTCCCTGCTCATGGTTCTCAACAACCGGTATACAGAGCCAAACTGCCTCTGAACAGTATGAAAAACCATATTTCCCAAATGCAACAAGTAGCAAAATAGCTGGCAACATTCAGGTTGCAAAAAGGGAGGGGACAACCAATACATTGTTCAGACTTCGAATTTTCGATTTTCATTTTGACAGAATATGGTGCCTCATTTCATCAAAACCATAATCACTAGTCAGCCTTTGTTCACCTAGAGCTTAGGTCCTAGAGACAAGATACAGGTTTAAAGATACTGCATTTGCCACTTCTAATACTAAGTGAAGCTTTGAATCACTGCAAAGGGCTAGTGTCCCCAGATTCCCTTCTTCTTCTTTGGCCAAAGTGAATGAAATATGCAGGTACCAGCCCACCTCCAGAGTGAATTAAACTTGTAAAATTGTATGCAGATGTACCCACAGGTTTTCATGCAGGAAACCTTCCAAAAAAACCAAACCCCAATCCACTTTATAATTCAGAGTACACACAGAGACAATGCACACCCCATATTTTAAAAAGAAGATAAAAGAGCAATACCTATTATAGTCCTATAGAGTTCTTGTTCGCTTCCAAGGGCACTTCCCCATAAACCTAAAAATAAGAAAGCTGTGGCATTAACAATCATATGTTTCACCTGGCGGCAGTAAAAGTAACGACAAAGTTAATATTTTATTTTTTTATGACATAATATCAGCACAGAAAGGGAAGGTTATGAATGTAATCACACACAGACAAAGAGCCCATTTTTGTACGGATTGTTAGCACCAGGGCTTTCGGCTGTAACCCATCCTCACCAGGGATAGACAAATCTGCTAAATTTGTTTTCTGACAATTTCCCATTTTTCCAATGTTAAGCTCGGTTTGCCCATTTTTGCAGTTGTTGTTGCTGCTGCTGCTGCTGTTGCATTTTAAAATTTACAAATATATATCATCTTTTCTTCTTCATTTATGTACATAATGTTTACTCTTCTAAACTTGTTCATTTCCATAATACAATATTTTACTTCCCCCTATCTCTTTACAGCTTTGTCATCTCTCTTTATTTCATTTCCTTTGTACTGTGTTCTAGTATTCTTTCAACCTTCTCTGTGCGTAAAATATCTTATCCAGCTGTCTATTTATTTTGTGAAATTTAATCTAGGCACATCCGAGTTTTAATTTGGGAACCATGTTTACACAGCTGATTTTTAAAACAATCCCATTCTTTTTCTAAACCTTACATTTGAGTGGTTTTTTATTGTTTCTGTCATTTTGGCTAGATCTACACATTGACACAATTTCATTTGCCACTCTTCTTTAGTTGGTATCAAATCCCCTTTCCAATATTTGGCAATTAACACTCTAGCAGCCATTGTTGTATATAGAAATACTCTTTTGCTTTCTTTTGGGATGTTTATCATCATAATGCCCAGTAAGAAGACTTCTGGTCTCCTAATAAATGTTTGTTTGTTTGTTTGTTTGTTTGTTTGTTTAAAAAAGGGTTTGCAGGAATATTTGTATGCATTCTCATGCACATTTCTCCTACCATACCCAATTTTTAAAAACAATTTTGTCTACTATGCATATGTTTGTATGCACATTTCATTAGTGCATACACTTTTGTATGCATTGTTTCGTTGGGGAACTGTGTCACAAAAATTGGAAAGGGGCCAGTTCCAAAGGAGAGGTGTGTTTTGTTTCATGGAGTACAAATTTGTTAGGTTCACATTAGCATGAGAACTGAACAGATTTGTTATGTACTGAGCTTGGATCCTAGAACAAAAGGCAAGTAGGATCCTAGAAGGCAGTATCCTGATTGGTCTGCAGGAGCCGCCCAATCCGGCTCCAGGAGAAAGTGAATCAGCAACCTGATTGGCCTGCAACAGCAGCCCAATCAGGCTCCAGGAGGGGAGTTGAATCAGCCAATCACACGGGACCCATTGTATAAATAATGTATATATAGGCAGAGATTTTGGGGAAGACTCACTCCCTGTTTGACATGAGCTGAAATAAAGAGCACGAAATCAACACTAGACTCCGAATATATTTCAAGATTCATCCTCCATCTGTAGTTCTCACACACATCTGACGAAGGAGTGGCTGGTACATAGCTTATTTGTTTGATCTAGACATTCAGGAGCCTCCTTTACATTCCTATTCATTGGCCATGAGAACACAGAATGTTACTTTCCTTGGAATTTGGCATTCAGGGAATGGCATGCTCTTAAGATGCTGAGGAAGGTCAGGTACCTTGCAAATAGCAGATATCTCTTTTCTTCTTTTCTTCAGTCAGTTGCCCATTTTCAAATATGCTCCCAAAGTGCTTCATATCTACATATGCTCCCAGGCCAGGAACCCCAGCTTCATGTGGGGTGAATTCAAACCAGGTGCCTGGAAAACAAACAAAAGATTGGAGGGAAAGATATGAGAAGGGCTGGATGCCCAGGGGAAATATGAGCAAACCTGCCACCAACATCTCCCTTACAGCAACAAGAGAAACATCTGTTGGGATTTTGAAAGAAGTTGAAACAAATTTCAGTAAGATTAGTAACTTCCCTCAGGGTGGTGAGTAAAGACTTCTCACATCTAAATGGTGAAATAGGAAGAGATGTGCTACTTTAACATTTACATCATGAAGAGGCAGAATGACAGCTTACAGCATAATTCCAACCATGTCTACTCAGAAGTAAAACCTGTTGAAATCAGTGGACCTTCCTTGCTCCTGGGGAAGGCGAGTGAGGGTTTCAGCATTAGCCATTTTAACACTCAGCAATTAAGTACAACTGTTTTCTGTCCTGATACATCTGGCTACAGTGGTACCTCGGGTTACATACGCTTCAGGTTACAGACTCTGCTAATCCAGAAATAGTGCTTCAGGTTAAGAACTTTGCTTCAGGATAAGAACAGAAATTGTGCCCCGGCAGCACGGCAGCAGCCGGAGGCCCCATTAGCTAAAGTGGTGCTTCAGGTTAAGAACAGTTTCAGGTTAAGAACAGACCTCCGGAACGAATTAAGTACTTAACCCGAGATACCACTGTATTTGCAGAGCCAATATTTGGGTGTTGAGTAGATAGTTATGGCCTTATCTGCACTATACATTTAAAGCAGTATCATACCACTTTTAAAAGTCATGGCTTACCCCAAGAATCATGGGAACTACAGTTTCTCAATGGTGCTGAGATTTAAGAGACCTCCATTCTCTTCACAGAGCTACAATTCTCAGAGTGGTTTAATATTCAGTCCCTCTTCCCAGAGAACTCTGGGGATTTTAACACTGTGAGGGAAATATTCTTGTCTCCCCCAAACACTGGAAGTGGGCTGGATGTTAATTAAAATTAATTAATCACATGCCTGGATTCCATTCACCAGTTTTCCCTTACTTTGCATAACTTAGTTATAGAAACAGAGCTGAATGGGAGTTTGGAGGTCATCTTGTTCAAGCCCCTGCTCAATGAGGGACGCGACTACTATCACCTCCAACAAATGGCCATCTGCCTGTTTTGATTTTCTTAGACACAATATGTATGTCTGAATAGATATAATTACCTGCATGTTGTTGCTCATAGGTTTGCTTGTCCACAGCATTATAAATCGGGTAAGGATTTTTCCCATTCTCACAAGCTCCCCTGTGCACAGGTAGTTCAGACTCATCCAGCTGAAATGCAGGCATTTGGTTAAATTAAATTAATTTGATACCTAAATGGCTTCCAAACTACTCTTGGCCCTCTTTAAAGGGAGCTTCAACCCTGGTCTTCCAGGAATGCTATGTATAACACAACCTCAAAGCACTTCTACCCACATGGGTGAAATAATATACTAATACTACTACTAATAATAACATATACACATATCCCTTCAGTCCTTCCTAGGCACCTGGTCTTTCTACAGGCCACACCCCTCAACCGCCCCACCCAAGTGCTTTTGCCATACTGGGATGTGACCCTGAACTGTAATAGAGCCTCTCATATCTGTTGCTTCACCTAGTTTTGGCTTTGGTCCTGCCCAGGGCCTTCTTACCCATAGGCACCAGGGGTGCAGGCCACCCAGGCACCAGGCTCTCAGGGGCGCCAGACCGAGAGTCAGGGGCCCGAGAGTTGAGTCCAGGGAAGAGCCCGCCCGTCAGTTGGAACGCTGCGGGGGGCTCTTCCGCTGCGGGCAGCTCTGCACCTCAAGTTCGGGGGTGACAGAGCCAGCAAGTTGCTGTGGCGGCCGGCTGGCTTCACCCTCCTGCACCCCTGGGACTGGGCAACCTGGGGGGGGTGGATCTTTGCACCCCGACGCCACATATGCTTAAGACAGCCCTGGTCCTGACCACCATTGGCATGTGGCGATGGAAATGTGATTTCCCACCCCTGTAGAAGAACGTGTGTGTGTGTGTGTGTGTGTGTGTGTGTGTGTGTGTGTTGCAGTTCTCCACTCACCTCGTTTAGCAGTTTATGCACAAGGAAATAGGACCAGAAATCAGTCAAAGAGTAACATTCATCTTCCGCAGCCCCAATCACAGCTTTCATTGCCTTCTGAAATTCCCACTGGCCTTTGACAAGGGTTTCACACTGACTTTTTTCTAAGGCTTCTATTTTTTCTGCCCAGTCTTCATGTTTGTAGAGAGCTGAAATGCACCTTTTAATGAAGCAGAACATTTACGTTGGAAAACATGCGAAGGATTTCTGTGCTTGTCATTTGGAGTGTATTCAGGTTTGATGAGGCGCTAAGCTACTGAAGGTAATGGGGCCCTTTATATGTCCAGCTGTCCTTTGTCAACAACAAATTGTCACTGTTTTTTGTGTTGAATTTATGCTATATGGTAATTTATGGACCTAATAGGTATCTAAAGCCGTTTGCACAAACCAAAATATGTATTTTATCAAAGTAATTGTAATTTTTTTCCTTTAATTTTTTTGGGCCCCCCCCCCAAGAGAGTGGGGCCCTAAGTTATAGCTTATTTAGCTTATACATAAATCCAGCACTGAATATATTCATATGACTGGGCCATGAGAACGCTGTTGTCACATGGTAAAACCAGCTTGTTGGCACATTATCTTCTGTCAGTGGCTGCCACTGCGTAAGATTTAATACATAAATTTTGACACAAGGATTCTGTTTTAGCTGCTTCATGTATCTATCCCATAGTAATTGCATTTATTCTCTATACAGTGGTACCTCTAGTTATGAATTGAATTCATTCTGGGGGTCCGTTCTTAACCTGAAATTGTTCTTAAATAGAGGCGTGCTTTCGCTGATGGGGCCTCTTGCTGCTGTTGCACCGCTGGCACATCATTTCTGTTCTCATCCTGAGGTAAAGTTCTCAACTCAAGGTAACTCTTCCAGGTTAGTGGAGTTTGTAACCTGAAGCGTTTGTAACCTGAGGAGTTTGTAACTCGAGGTACCACTGTATAGAATTATGTATCAATGTGTAGTTTAATTATTGTATCCCTGCGTTTTGTAACAGTCTCTCTTTCTGTCTTTCTACATTGTGTAAACTACTGAATCACTGTATCTCTTGCTTATCTATCCCTGAAGGATTGTTTGTGTAGCTCAAGGGCACAGATAGTATCTCCTCGATCTTCCCTAAAACTTAGGAAGATATAAGAATGGTATGTTAATGACTTTTTGATGGACAGAAGAAGATAAAGTAAAGCAAGACAGTTTTAGCTCCCTGACCTCTCCTTTCATGTATGCATCCTATGAGCTAATGATGTGTTGCCTTCTGGTTTTCCTAACTGATGATTCTGGTTTGGAAGCTGTCCTATTTCAATAGCTTATTTTTCCATAAACTGGGTTCTTGCTGGATGCTAAACTTGTTTATCTCTCTTGGTTGTGCTTTTCTTTAAGGTGTTATTACCTGGGCACGAGCCATTTCGAGGTGGTTTAGAAGTAAAAAGGCTGAAATGCACCTTTTAATGAAATAGAACATTTATATTGGAAAAAATGGAAGGATTTCAGATGTGACCCTCATTAGGAATTTATTTTGAAGGAATCTGTAGGACCGGGTAATGAGAACGCTGTTGTCATGTGGTAAAACCAGCTTGTTGGCACATTGGCTTCTGTCAGTCACTGTGTAAGGTTGACTTCTTCCTGCAACACTGGTATTGCCAAACCTCCCCAAGCCATAGCAGAACAGCATCTTGTTCTTACTCTGGCCATTCAGATGTCTACAGGAAGCCCATGTATAGGACATGTTGCAATAGCAACTCCCTACTCCACCCTGGATCCTCGGCAACTGTTATTCAGAGACTTTGGACCTCTGATACTGGAAATAGTGTTTAGCCATCATGAATAGAAGCTACTAATAAGCTTATTCTCCATGCATCTGTTTAAAAGCCACTCAGAGTGGTGGTAGCGACTGCTCCTTGTGGCAGAGAATTCCATAAGAAGCACTTCCTTTTACCTATCCCGAATCTCCCCACATTGGATGATCCTGGATTCTAGCATTATGCAAAAGAGAGGAGGGGGGGAGAAAGAGAGATCTATATGAATTCTTAAACCTTAAACAACCATATCATTTACCAAAAGCTACCAAAAGGCAGAGGGCCTTCTCAGTAGTGGTGCCCACCCTCTGGAACGCCCTCCCATCAGATGTCAAGGAAATACTATCTGACTTTTAGAAGACATCTGAAGGCAACCCTATTTAGGGAAGTTTTTAATGTGTGATATTTTATCACTTTTTTATTCTGTTTGGAGCCGTCCGGAGTGGCTGAGGTATTTTATTTTATTTTTATTTTTATTTTTATTTTTATTTTTATTTTTATTATTGGAGTAGCTGGAGCTGTCGGGAGTTGTAGTTCAAAATAACTGCAGGGCACTGGGCTGTGAAAGGTGAGGCAAAGCATATTTATGTATTTATAAATGTAACACTTACTTGCCAAGATGGCTTCTAACTTCATCTGAACTAGCTAGCAAGGCAAATAATTCTACCTTCTTAAGTCCTGTATTTGCTCTCCCCTCTACCACTCTGCACTTACCAGGTAGAACCTGACACCCCGCCCAAGTACATCACACAGTCCAAGAGGTTGTATTTCTTCAGCTCCGCTAGTGTCCCATAGAGAGCAATCATGGCCCGCACAGCTCCACCTGATCCCAGGACAGCAATATTTGGGATTTGGTCCTAATGGAAGGAATGCAGATATACTCAGTAGGTAACCTCTGTAGGTTAGATATTGTTTGACATCAACTTTGATGTCTTTGAATTAAATACAGGGTGATTCATAATGAATTATACAGTTTCCAGATGCTGTAAAACAGTAACAGGCGATGACACGGACCGCAACTGCGAACTCTGAGGTAGATGTACTCGTAAAGTTTGTGTTCTGCTACTGAGGGAAGTGACGTAGGCGATAGCGCACGTGTCTTGAAGAAGAAGAAGAGGAGTTTGGATTTGATATCCCACCTTTCACTCCCTTTAAGGAGTCTCAAAGTGGCTTAACATTCTCCTTTCCCTTCCTCCCCCACAACAAACACTCTGTGAGGTGAGTGGGGCTGAGAGACTTCAAAGAAGTGTGAATAGCCCGAGGTCAGCCAGCAGCTGCACGTGGAGGAGCGGAGACGTGAACCCGGTTCCCCAGCTCTTAACCACTACACCACACTGGCTCATGCGACTAATCAGGCAAAATGGCTGTGTCTGCAGTGGAGAAGACGTGTTGTGTTCTTGAATTGAGCAGAATGGAATCCCAGAGGGATACGTAAGTGGAGGTACAACTGTATTTGGCAGGTAACAGTCAATGGCATTTAGTGTTTCCAATATCTGATGCTTTACATGATAATGTATTTACAGTTTAATATCAGATAGAGATTGCAAAAAGTCTGAAGCCATATACAAACTTGTCTGAGAATAAGCCCCATTGAACTCCTTCTTTAGAGGCAGACACACAAAATGAATTCCTACCTCATTATATGGAATCCCAAGCTTGCCAAGGCCTTTCTTCACCTCTTCCTTCCTGGTAGCTGTAGCTGCTTTTTCACCCTCTGAGAGTGCTTTAGAAATACGGACCTTAGCTTCTCCCTGCCAAAAAAATACAAAACAGATTCAACAGAACACTTACAGTCACATGCCAACACGTACAAAGCAGAGCACTTGATGCTTCCCATGTGTTGACCTTCAGCCAAGAAAGCTAGTATCTTAATTTGATGCAATGACATCTGTGGCTGTGTTCCCCAGCTCTGTATAGTGATATCCACACGGGGTTATTTCACACCACACTGTTCCTTATTTGGGAGGTGTGAGATGCTTCCATTCAAATATCTACTTTGCCATGTGGCAACAGTAGCAAATGAAGGTGCACACCAACCCTTGGCTGAGTCTACTATAATATACCCACTCGGTGTTGCTGTATGCCCAGCTCTCATCACTCTTAGCCAGCATAGCCAATAGTCTGGGATAACAGGAGATATAGACCAATAATATGGGGGGGGGGGGCTACAGCTTCCCCAGCCCCTTCACACAATTTGAACAGAATTTCTGTAGAAATGTATAGAGGTGTCAACTGGTAGTTAGGGGTGACAAATGTGGGACTTTCCAAAGTTCCCTTTTTTGAACAGTAGGGAGAAAACATTTTCGGTGTTGGCAGTTGATGAAAAATATACTACATTTTTTTTCCTATGTTTGCTTTAGCAGTCCAACTGATGAAGACAAAAATTTCAATAAACAACATTGTTCTGGCAACCACTTATGCTAAGACCTAACAGACTATATATTTGTGATGGCTATTAACAAATAAAATGGACTCACAGACAACAACTACCCACATCCCTGCTCATGGGCTATGCTGGCTGGGGTTGATGGGAGTTCAACAACATTTTGAGGGTACCATGATGGCTGTCACAGTGACAGGTGCACTGCTAATTCTCAGAGGTATAGCTTACCTTCCCAGTTGCATTACTTGCCATCTTCTCTTCCCTATTTCTTCAAGGTCGGTTCAGTTCTTATACACTCAAATGACGGCGTAGCCGAAGGGCTTCCTCTAAATGTCAGGTTTTTAAATTTCTGGCAGGCACTGAGCCTGCGGTGTTCCTCTTTTCTTCACATTAAGCTGACTTCCTGCACGAGATACAGCATTCCACAGTTCTACCCGGACTCTGCTACTGGCCAGTACTGAATGACTCAGGAGAGTGGGAGGGAATGTGTTTAGAAGTAATACGATCCCTTCAATATTTGCCTTACAGCTGCTGCTCCAGGCTTTCTATTTGCACGGCTGGTGGATTTAACTAATTGAAAGCATCAGCTGTTGCAGTTATCCCAATTTTGCTGGTGTGGGTGTGTTTGGGAAGAATGCTATAGTTTGTTGGCTCATTTTCTAAGATCTTTGGCTTGCCATATTCTGAAGACATGGAATGAATTAAAAATCAGCATGAGCAAAATAGCCTCTCCATACTTTCTTGGAACTATTAGTTTCCCTTAAATATGGCGGCATAGAATATCAGTCACTTTTCAGGGGCAGGTAGGGGTGACCCAAGACATTTTACATCCTGGGGCAAAGGAGAAGATGATACCCACCCTCATTTCATGTAAAAATGCAAATTGGACCTTTAGTTGAATCTTACTTCTGAATTTTCAATGGAATAGCATTGTCCACTGCACCTGAAGACCAGACCTAATGTATAAGGTGCATGGTGGGCTATGTGAGAGAAATAGCCCAATTTTCAGAAGGAAATAGCAGGAGTTGCTGACCCAAACTGATAGCTTTTCTGACAGCTCTGTATAGACATGTCTATTTCTCAAAAGAAACAGTCAATTTTGTTTCGGCCACGGAATGATAACTGCAACTCTAGAGATGTTATGTTGGTGTTACTTAGAAAATCACTTATCCAGGAGCTACAAATAGAGCCTACCATTCATGAGTGAGGTGTAGCACAGTGGCTTGCAGATGGCTAAATATCGATTGTACCACATCACAGCCAGGAGATATAAATATTCATATGATTCATATATCCTGCTTTTCTGTTAGATCTGTTTTGTACTTTTTGGCACAGTAAAGGTCCGTATTTCTAAAGCTCTCTCAGAGGGTGAAAAAGCAGCTACTGCTGCTAGAAAGGAAGAGGTGAAGAAAGGCCTTGGCAAGCTTGGGATTCCATATAATGAGGTAGGAATTGATTTTGTGTGTCTGCCTCAAAGGAAGGAGTGCAATGAGGCTTATTCTCAGACAAGTTTGTATACAGTTGCAGATTCAGACTTTTTGCCATCTCTCCAGACTGAACAATGGGGGTAGAGACACTCCTTCAGGTATGCAGGGCCAAAACCATTTACGGCTTTAAAGGTCAGCACCAACACTTTGAATTGTGTTTGGAAACATGCTTGGAGCCAATGTAGATCCTTTAAGACCGGTGTTATATGGTCCTGGCTGCAGCATTCAGGATTAAATGGATGTCTGCTGCTTCCGCTACACCAGCTAATCTCACCAGTGTCGGAATGGGCTGATTAGAAGGCACTTTGACAAGTCTATCCACCCCCCAAAGGATCTGGCCTTGCACAGAGAAAGCTTTTAGCCCAATCCTAAAGCCCAGTCAGAGTAAGAATAATGTTTCCTGCCCTTAGCTGCCTGGTTAAATAAAAACCATCAACCAGATCGATGCTAGCTTTGCCCCACTGTTGCATCTCCACTGTGAGATATAAAATGCAGGTCCCAAGATTCTGAGTCCTGGGACCCCTTCAAAATAAAGCCTGAACAAAATTGGTGAAGCAACAAAGAGTTTATTGATTACACATTTTTGAAAGTGTGGGCATCCAAAAGCAGCCACACCCAAGTTCAGTAAAACACAAGCATATATTTCAACCAAGCGCTAGGTCCCTCCCCTGCCTCCCCGTTGGTTGGGGGCATACAGGGTTCACAGCCTATCATGACCGCTTAATTAAAATACTAAATTCTCTGCCTCTGTTGACATCTCCCATTCCTCTGAATTCAGAGACCATCACCCTTAATTACTTTTGGCCAAATAAGGAAGTGTGTTCTTGTGCTCTTACACATTTACCCAAGTGATAAAGCCACTTCCCGACTGCCTCCTAGGTGGACATGAGTTCTGTCCTGCTGAAGCATGCTGAAATGTCCAGATAAACCACATTCTAGCAGCAAACCGCCCTGTTTCCAGGCATTCTAACCCCATGCCAGTAAAGGTAAGCTTCTAAGCGAGGTTGCGGTTACTTAGCTGTCACAACCTTTTCCTTAGCTATTGCAACTTGCGACCTTTGGGCCTTTTATGAAAAAGTGACGTTTTCATTCCTTACATCCACGCCCACAAAATTGCTCAAAACCTCTTGCATCTTTGCATGTTGTGGACAGGGTGATGAAGCAGTGTGTGTGTGTGTGTTGCCTCATCATTTAGCTTAATAGCCACTGAACTGGTAGTCTGAAACATACATGAATATCAATGCAGGAGTTAGGTATGCATATATCGTTTGCTCAGGCCCTGTCCAATGTGCAAAAACCTGGTGTTTGTAGTTGTGAGAGGAAGGAGTGGCCAAGAGGGGTTTATAAAGAGGGTAAATTAATTAAATTGAGAGCTGGTATCTGAATGATATCAGTGTCGTCACCCGGATTCCTCGCCTAGGTTTTTATGATTATTATCATTATGTTTTATTATTATTATTTTATTACTTCTGCCAAGTTTTAAGTACTGAGATTATTAATTTACCTAGGGTTTTAATAGGTCACAAGATTTTAACTATATCTGTAATGTATTCCTGTTGGTGTTTGTCCTTTGATGCTATGGCCTGTCGGCTATGCAAATAAAGTCTAGTTACTACCTTAAAAATTTTTAAGAGGGTAAATTAGGCCACTCTGCATTCCTATGCCTGTCAAGCTGCCTTAAAGAGCTAATGGCTTCCATTATAACCTGCCTCTTGTACAGCTGGGTTCTCCTACCTTTGCTCACAGCAAGCGAAGGTAAGGAGTGCTCCGTGTATAATTTCTGGTTCGTTCAAGCTGGATTACTATACAGTATTGGTGATCTCCACTTTCAGCAGATTTTATATAGACCTGACTTGCATAAGCTATGTTCACATCCAAGGCTAGAAACGCCTTCCCACTGCATTTCAAGCCACATTTGTGGCAGAGTTGTTCACATCAGAGAAAGGATGGGGATGTCTGCACCTGACACACATCATCTTTAGCTGTGATTTCTGCATTTCAGGGGGTTGAACTAGATGAGCTTTTGAGTCCCTTCCAATTCTATGATTCTACGGTTGCCCTGTCCCAGCAACCCCACCTGTTCCAGTGTGATGGCTGTTAGGGTATGCAGTGGTACCTCGGGTTAAGAACTTAATTTGTTCCGGAGGTCTGTTCTTAACCCGAAACTGTTCTTAACCTGAAGCACCACTTTAGCTAATGGGGCCTCCCGCTGCAGCAGCCACATGATTTCTGTTCTCATCCTGAGGTAAAGTTGTTAACCCAAGGTATTACTTCCAGATTAGCGGAGTCTGTAACCTGAAGCGTTTGTAACCCGAAGTGTTTGTAACCCGAGGTACCACTGTATTCACATTAGGGTAGTGGTAAAACAGGATATCAAGTCCAACTCCTCCTCCTCCTCCTCCTACTCCTCTTCTTCTTCTTCTTCTTCTTCTTCTTCTTCTTCTTCTTCTCTTGCATACCCTCCAACATTCCTCCAATGAAAACATTTCTCCCTGCCAACCGACCCTCCTCAACCACCCATTTATTTCACCCCACAGCATTTCCTATCAGAAGAAGGGCGAGGGCCACCACTAATACACCAATGGGATGCAGCGCATACTCCCTCCACTGTCCTGAGAAAACTCCTTAATCCCAATTTTATTTTATTTTATTCTTTTGTAGATTTACAGCAAGGAAAACACACAGCAATAAATAAATTTTAGAAAGAGGCAAGATTAGATGCTGACCCACAAAGCATTTTTTAAAAGAAATATAAAAAAATCTAGATTCCTTGTGCTCCGCTCCACTCCCCCTTTCTTCCTACCCAGGGCAGCCCTACCTTCTGCCTGCCCCTCAGAGCAGAGCGTTGTACGGGGCTGGGCCTCAGTGGTGGCAGGTTCTCCTCCTCCTTGCCTGCTCTCCAGCAACTGCAATGAGCTGCCCGAGGGAGGAGTCCAGCAGCCATGGTCATGGAGAGTCCATGGAGGGGCAACGGGATGCTGTCCTGCAGCTGCCACTGCCTTCATCTTCATCACTCAGGACAAGCACCAGTTCATCTTCCTCCCCAGGGAAAATAGGGATATTCCGGGATCAAATCAGAAGCTGGGATGGCTTTTGTGTCTCCAGGACTGTCCATTGAAATTTGAAACACTTGAAGGGTGTGCATAAAGTGAGCTGTGGGTGTGTGAACTGACTAGTGCCAGCCACCCCTGCTGTTCAGCCGGCAGTGCATGCCAGGTCCCTAGAGCACCAAATCAACCAGCCTCCCAAGCTGGCCAACAATAGGAAGGGGTTAGTGAAGGGTCCTTCACCCAGCCTAACCCCCGGGTGCTGACCATGCCCTAAGTCCCTGCCTGCACTAAATACCAATGAGCTTGGAAGGATCCCTCCCCAGCCCAACCCAGCTGCACTGCTATTCATCTCCAAGACTGCTGGGTGGTTTTCCATGGTGAGAAGAGAACGCATGTCCTAAAGGAAAGTACTATCCAAAATAGGTAAACGAAAACTCTTTTTCAATAAAAATGAGAGATGTTATAGAAAAGCCCCCATAGATTAGGGTTGGATTCTGGTAAGATTTTAAGAGTGGGTGATTAGCTTTTCCCCATTTGTACAGACAATTACAAACACATTAAACCCTCACATCTGTGTGAGAGGCAATTGCCCTCTAAGGACACCATCCCTATGGTTTCTTTTCTCCTTGAAGGAATGCCATTTTTTTCTCTCTCATTACTTCTTTAAGAGGCTTAACCCCAACAGTGCTGCACTTAAAAGAAAACCTTGCCTACGCAATACTTTCTTCTTTCAACTAGCTGACGACATTGCTTAGCTTTAAATACAGATGTGAAGATTTCAGAGAAGGAGAAAAGGAGAGAGAGAGAGAGAATGAGAGAGAACAAAATATTTGGGAGATGCTGTTATATGCTATTATTCACTTAAGATTCCCAAGGTCCAGTACAGTCAACGTACAGCTCTTTTGAAGATTAGCTGGAGTGTATAAAGGATTGTATATGGTGATCCCCAAACCCAGAAATGGGTGAAGGAAGTACACATACCACTCAACCCCCAAATGGAATCAACTTTGAGGTAAACCAATTTTTTACAATAGTTCTTCCTCCTCCCCCCATCCAACCTGTGGAGAGTGAGATTCCCTTTTCTATATATTTGAGAGAGTGTGACAATCAAACCAATTGACTTGTACCAAAGCTGCCTAATGGGACCTGTTGTTTTGACAGTGACCATCTGAGTCCTGTACCAAAGCATATAATTAAATTGTTTAAACAGCAGCAACTGTGCTTTTGGATGTCTAATTGGCAGCCCATAAAGAAGAGACATCCATTGTGATGCCCTCAATATATTATGGATCAGCCCCAGCCAGTTTGGTCATAGGTCAGGGTGGTGGGATTTGTAGCCCACAACATCTGGAGGGCACTATAAAGGGCTACCCTTGCCACAAATAATTTGTACCAAAAATAATTCTAAAAAAGAAAGAAAATGCCCACAACTTGCTATCAAAGTTATATGCTGCAATGGAGAAAGAAACCACATTTGTATGGCCGGTCACTCTCTTTTTTATCTTCTGTGTAATACTGTGTTGATATATAGTTGGACTTCATGAAAGAGATTGTTCAAATCTGGGACTGGTCATGGTTTATTTCAGAACACATTTCTACCCTACAAACTTGCAAACCTAGACAATAACAGTGGCCTTCAAAATCTGTTATGTAATCATTTGCAATATGGTTTTTAACCTATTCATATATACTGTAGCTGCAAGCCACTGCTAGAGAAGGAGGGGATTCTGCATAAAATTGCTTGCATGGGTTGATGGTATCCAAACATATCCATGTTAAGAGTACACCCATTGTTATCAATAGGAATTAATTGTTGCTATGATATCCTTACCCAGTTCTTTGTAATGTCTTGCAATAACATAACCTTCAATATTTATCCAATGAAAATAGGGACATCCCATTCCATAATGATAATTTTACGGTTTATACCCCACACCCCACATATTGATTTTCCCCATCACTCTGGGCAGATTCCAACATATATAAAACCATAATAAAACATTAAACATTTAAAAAGCTTCCCTATATAGGATTACCTTCAGATGCCTCTGGGACATTCCTGGATCAAATCAGAAACTGGGACGACTTCTCTAAATCAGGGACGTTCCTGGAAAATAGGGACACTTGGAAGGTCTGCAGTAATGGTTGTTCCTGACATAGCAATGCAAGCATGCTAATCTCAGTCAGCTCTGGATACTAGCTCAGTTGCAAAGAATGTGATGTTGCACAACTTCTGCCGTTGATGTTGACCTCTCTTGATTCTCAAGCTAAAGTTCTGCACAGTAAGCTACTTAAATCTCATTGATTTCATGGGACTTTAAGCAATCTGTGTGTAGGGCTGCATCCCCATTCTCTAGCAGTGTGGCTCTCAAGAATAGCCCATAGGTACAGAATAGAGACCTTCTTGCTAATGGTTGCCTTAAAAAATCCAAAAGTTAATCTCCAACATAGTAAGTTCTACAGAGTTTTCATTTTCAGTGAGAAATTGAGTGGAAGTAACACAAGGAATATCAATAGCTAATAGTTTGGCACACACACCCTGAGGGGGTGGGGCATAATGGAATTCCTATATGAAGCAGAACCTTTAGTTCATATGAATAAGAATTGCCTTTCTAGAGCAGACCAGCTCAACCATCACTTTATTTCCAAGATTGGACAACCAGATGCTTCTTTAAGCTCTCAGAAGGAATCAATGTGATGATGAGCACCGCCTGTTTATGATGTCTCTAATATCCTGTTACCAGGGCTGTATATATTTTCCACCGAAAGATAATTCTCAGCAAAGAAAAATCCTTGCATTTCAGAGAAAATTATAGTATTTACGGATTCACTATGGAAATAGTAGGTTAAGGCCATGAAAGCAGTCAATACATGTTATATTGAAAAAACAGCTAACATAATACCTACCCTTCAGATGTTGGGGACTACAAGTCCTTGGGCACCATCCAAAATTGTCAGTGGCCAGGGATGATGAGTGCCAGATTTCTGTAGCTACCTGAAACTTTTAGCTTGACATGAAATAGGTCCTCTATTATTCTATTGTTAATGCTGCTCTTTTACTTTTGCTGCTGTTTTCCATTTCATTGTTTTGTGTTTTAATTATTGGTGCTGTTATATTTACTTTTTATTTGTAAGCTGCTTTGAGCAGAAAAGCAGGATATACAAATCATATGAATCAATGAATAGTTATAAATCTGCTCTTTGTTTCACAACCTCCTTTCTTTCCCTGCAGCAACTGCAAAACAGAACAAATCAAACTACCATTGCCAGCTTCATTCTTCTTGGATTGGTTGATCATTACCCAGAACTGCAGTCTCTTCTCTTCCTGGCTTTCCTAGCAATCTACTTTATTACCATGGCTGGGAATCTCCTCCTTGTTGTGCTAGTTCTGGCTGATCTTCACCTCCACACTCCCATGTACTTCTTCCTAGGGAACCTGTCTTGCTTGGAGATCTGTTACACATCAACCATTCTTCCCCGGATGCTTTTCAGTCTTCTAACAGGAGAGAGATCCATTTCTGCTAATGGCTGCATTGCACAATACTATTTCTTTGGTTCCTTAGCATCTACTGAATGCTATCTCCTGGCTGTGATGTCGTACGATCGATATTTAGCCATCTGCAAGCCACTGCGCTACACCTCTCTCATGAATGGTAGGCTCTGCCTATGGCTTATTTGTGGCTCCTGGATAAGTGGTTTTCTAAGTAACACCATCATAACCTCTCTAGAGTTGCAGCTATCATTCTGTGGCCCCAACGAAATTGACCATTTCTTTTGCGATCTGGCCCCAGTGCTGAAGCTTTCCTGTAGTGACACCCATGTGGTAGAACTTGCAACCCTCATCCTGGCATCCATGGATACCATACCCCCATTTCTACTTACCTTGATCTCATACGTGCTTATCATCATCAATATCCTCCAGATCCAATCCAAAGGCATGAGGCAAAAAGCCTTCTCCACTTGTTCTTCCCACCTCATTGTAGTGACCCTCTTCTTCGGGTCTCTCATCAGCATCTACATGGCTCCCACAACTGACATACTGAAGGAACTTCATCAATACTTCTCTCTCTTTTATACAGTCTTAACCCCCATGGTCAATCCCCTCATATACAGCCTGAGAAATAGAGATGTCAAGGAGGCCCTATACAGAATTGTCAGAAAAGCTATCGGTTTGGCTCAGTTACCTTAACCTTTACTGGGTGGCTTTCTATGTCTGTTTCCGCTAACAAGGAAGTAAGGAGCTGCAGCAAAATCTTTGCACAGCATGACAGTATTACATAGGAAGCTGCCATATACTGAGTCAAACTACTGGTCTGTTTACTCAATATTTCCTACACTGAGTGGCAGTGACTCTCCAGGATTTCAGACACTACCGAGCTTACCTGGAGATGTCTGAACCTGGGATCACCTGCATGCATTGCATTCCCACCAACCCCTCTTTGTAAGTCACCATGGAAGCTGTTGAAAGTAATGGTATAATTTACTAAAACAATTTTTTTTAAAAAATAATTTCTTGTTAGTACTTGTGCCACAGCTAGAGAAGCTGAAGAATTCCAATGGAATTCCATTGCCTCTTTCTAAAATTTATGTATTGTTGTGTGCTATCCTTGTTGTAAATCTACAAAAGAATAAAATAAAATAAAATTGGGATTAAGGAGTTTTCTCAGGACAGTGGAGGGTGTAAGCAATGTGTCCCATTGGTGTATTGGTGGTGGCCCTTGCCCTTCTTCAGATAGGAAATGCTGGGGGGGGGGGGTAGGCCTCATTCACCACTTCCCTGGAAGGTAAGTGGTTCTTCTTCTAACAGCAAACACGTTCTTAAAGTGTGTGACTTTGATTAGTCAAAATGGCAACTTTCACACACAAGAGGGAGGTAATAGCAGACTTAAGGGAGATTGCAGAAACACAAAAATGTGTTTTTGGGGGGTGGGAATAATTTGTATTAGTTTTCAATTACATTCTAATAATAGCCTCATTATAACAATGCCAAATTATAATACAGTTAGTAATACCAATCATTCAAATACCAAATTATATAATTTAAGTGTCTCCCCCCCCCACATGCTAGAATTGATGGTTGGATGATTTATTTTATTTCTGCATTCCAGAATCAGTTTCAGTTACACTCCCGTCAAAATAACAATCCCTTATACAACAACTGCAATATTAACAACTTCCATTCTTATTGAGACATTAAATAATATATAAATCTACAAGTGAGGCATTCAAACTGTATCCTTGTTCTTCCTGTGTGTGGCAATCTTTCTTCCATGATGTTTCTTTCTGTCCTTGTAAAATATTATGTCTGTCTTTTCCTGGTTGTTGCTGTTCTCTATCATGCCTTGGGTGGAGCTAATATCCCATTGTTGTTTCAGAAATTCTCCATTGCTCCGTCCCATGGTTCACTGTTTTGCAACTTTAACAGCAGCTGCAAAATTCACACTGTCCCAATACATAACCTGTCTTCACCATTTTCCCTCTCAGCCTGGGAAGGAGAGTGGTCGGGCAAACTACAAATAACTCAGTAATGAACCTTATCAGTTTCTTGGCAAACTTGCAGATTCCTTTCATCCCTCTGTTTGGCCAGAGATAAATGTGCAGTTGTACTTCCAATTAAATTAAATTCCAAGTAGTTTTAGCATCATTCAATTCAGTCCACAAATAATAAAGGATAGGGAAGAGTCAGCTCTAAGTTTCCAGTGTAAACCTTTTGCAAAATAGAGCTTCCCTTCCTTTTTCCTTTTTCTTTACACACACAGTTCCATTCAATGTTATATTCCATATCTGCAATCCACTTTCATCTCTCCTCACCTGTACATACATAATTTGAACTAGCATTCAAAGAAGGGTTACTGAATCATAAATATAGAAAAGAAAACTTTATATAAAGAAGCCATAGGCTCCCCTCCCCCCCCCATCTTTTGCACCAAATGAAATCTCTCAATTTCCAATCTTAACGACCTTGCAGCTGGTTCAATTCCACAGTTTATGATCTCATCTCTTTCTAGCACGTGCATGTAAAGGTAAAGGTAAAGGGACCATGCACCACTAGGTCCAGCCGTGGCAGACCTTGGGGCTGCGGTGCTCATCTCACTTTATTGGCCAAGTGAGCCGGTGTACAGCTTCTGGGTCATGTGGCCAGCATGACTAAGCCGCTTCTGGCAAACCAGAGCAGCTCACGGAAATGCCGTTTACCTTCCCGCTGGAGTGGTACCTATTTATCTACTTGCACTTTGACGTGCTTTCGAACTGCTCAGTTGGCAGGAGCAGGGACCAAGCAACAGGAGCTCACCCCATTGCGGGGATTCGAACCGCCGACCTTCTGACCGGCAAGTCCTAGGCTCTGTGGTTTAACCCACAGATGATGAAAACAGGGACATCCTAAGGGGAAGTGGGATATTCCAGGATCAAATCAGAAACCAGAAAGCCTTCTGCAAATCGGGACTGTCCCCGGAAAATAGGGACATTTGGAAGGTCTGCTAATCTTATCTATCAAAACATTGTGAACCTATGAAACCCTGTTGCTGAATCTTCTGACAGTTTTGAAAAGCGCTTCCTTCACTTCTCTGTTTCTCAAACTGTATATCAGCGGGTTAAGGGTGGGTGTTAGGACAGTGTAGAAAAGGGAGAAGGTTTTGTGTACTTCACTCGGTGTTACTGATTCAGGAACTATATAGACAAGGAATATTGACCCATAGAAAAGTGTCACAACAATCAGATGGGAAGAGCAGGTGGCAAAGGCTTTCTGCTGAGCAGCTTTGGATTTAATTCGCAGGACAGTGAGAAGAATGCAGATGTAGGAGGTTATAGTTAGTAGAAAAGGAGGACCTGTTCCCATAAGCCCTAGAATAAATGTTACAAGTTTTACTTGGTGCGTATTGCTGCATGAGAGGTTTGCCACTGGATATATGTCACAAAAGAAATGATCAATTTCATTGGGTCCACAGAATGTGAGCTCCAACATAAAAGAAGTAATTATAGTATTGGTCACTAGGCCACACATCCAAGACGTGAATGCTAACTGGAGGCAGAGTCTACCATTCATAATGGTTGAATAGTGCAGAGGTTTGCATATTGCCAAATACCTATCATAAGACATCATGGCCAAAAGATAGCATTCTGTGGCTGCACAGAAACCAAAGAAATAGTATTGTGTGATGCACCCCTTAATGGATATGGACCTATCCCCAGTAAGGAAACTAGCCAGCATTCTGGGTACGATGGTTGAAATGTAGCAAGTCTCCAAACAGGACAAGTTCATGAGGAAGAAGTACATAGGAGTATGAAGATGCTGGTCAACTGCAACCAGTAAAACAATTAGGAGGTTTCCAACAAGAGACAAAGCATAGATTGCAAGGAATAATACGGAGAGGAGAATTCGCAATCCAAGGAAATTGCCAAATCCCAGAAGGACGAATGTTGTAGGGCTTGACTGGTTTCCTCCCAATGCTGTTTGCAGATGAATCTCAAAGTCATTCTGAAATGCAATTTGACTAGTGTTAGCTTAGTGACTCTTTCTTTCCCCTCCCATTGACAGTCACAAAGCCAGCCACCCAGTATGGTCCTATCAGTACTGTTCCACTTAGTAATGGAAGTTGAGTTTTGTATGTTTTGAATGCTCTGACACATTTGTTTGTTCCTTTTTTTAAAACTCAACCCTCCTTTACACGTAGTTGTATAACACCATGATAGGAAGCCTTCTCATAAATATGCTAGTTCCCTCTGTACAAAGCATTTTTTTATGGGGAGAGGCAAGAAGCCTCCCACTAGCATCACTTTTATCATTGCTACTACTACACATTTATGTAGCATTAATAATGTGCAGTGCTGTATACATTTCACCCATGTCTCAGTCCTTCCCCCAGTCTGACAATTTGCAACAAATGAAATACAGTGATAAATGGAAGTAACAGGAGGTAGATAATGCAGGACAAGTTTGGATCAGGAAAAAGATGATGATATTGATGTTGATGATGATGATGATGATGATATAGCATAAGGACAAAATAAGAGTCCTGCTTCATAAGACCTAAGCTTGATGAAAAATCCCAACCCAAACATATCTGCTCCGAGGTCAGTCTCACTGTATTCAACAGAGCTTATTACCAGGCAAGTAGGCATAGGGCTGCAACCTTAGTCCAGTACCCAAGATTCACCAGCTGTCAACCACTGGGAAGCTGTTAAGCAAGACATAGGAGCAATAGTCATCTCCTGTTGTTGCTCTCCAGCAGCCGACTGTCAGTGGCCTACTTCCTCTTGAAGCCATGAGGACAAGAACATATGAGGATCCTTGCTGGATCAGGCCAAAGACCCATCTAGTCCAGCATCCTATTTTCACAGTGTCCAACCAGATAACCTAGGAGAATTCCACAAGTAGCTCATGAGCACAACTGCACTTTTTTCACTTGTGACTCCCAGGCAGCAACTAACATTCATGATATACATTGCTTCATACATTCTCCTAATTGTCATGACTAGTAGTCACTGATAAATAGAAAATTATCCATGTCAAATTCCATTTTAAAGCCATTTCATCTAATGGCCATCACCATGTTAACTCAAGACACTGAACTCCTTACATTAAATTTATGTTGTATGACTAAGTACTTTTTTCTGCTTATCCTGAATCTCGTCCCCGTCATTGTTCTGCCCGGACACTGAAGTCCAGCTCCGAGGGCCTTCTGGCGGTTCCTTCACTGTGAGAAAGCAAGTTACAGGGAACCAGGCAGAGGGCCTTCTCAGTAGTGGCACCCGTCCTGTGGAACGCCCTTCCACCAGATGTCAAAGAGAGCAACAACTACCAGACTTTCAGAAGACATCTGAAGGCAGCCCTGTTTAGGGAAGTTTTTAATGTTTAACAGACCACTGTATTTTAATATTTTGTTGGAAGCCACCCAGAGTGGCTGGGGAAACCCAGCCAGATGTGCAGGGTATAAATAATAAGTTATTGTTGTTGCTGCTGCTGCTGCTATTGTTGTTATTATATTTCAATTGATGGTGAAACATTATCATTTTAGAAATTGTGCTGTGCTGATTCCTGCCCCCAAATTCCTAGATAGCCTTTGCCAAGTCAAAAGAGGTTGTATGTTTGATTTCTTTCTTCTTTCTCCAGATGCTTGAGAAATTCTTCTGTATTTCATTTTAACAGTTCACATTTACTTACAAGGTGGATGCTGGGTGCATGATCAGTGGAGGCTGGTTTATTAGGGCTAAAGGGTCATTGCCCTTAGTCTAAGAACCTTAGTCTGCCCTAGGCAGTGGCCAGCAACACTCCTCCTAACTTACTTCCTACTTAGTCCATGTAGTGTTGTCTTTGTAACAGCAGGAAGGTGAATGGGAACATAACTAGAATAAGCTGGCGCTCTCAGTTGCTGGCTCTGTCTGCACCTACTCTCTGCTTTCTGCCCTACTGGTCTCACTTGGCAACAGCCACCACTGTGTGTGAGTGAATGTCCTCTTCCATTCTACAGTCACTTATTGGATGTCTGCAGCCTTTTCAGCCGGCACTTCCTCAAAACCCTAGGATACTCTTGGCTAAGATTTCCTGTAATTGCAGCCACTCTGGAAGTTTGCAAAATGCAGGCCAAGAGATACAGTAGGTGATTTATAGAATGAAATAAAGGACATTCTCAAACACCTCTTGGCCACCTCAAAAACAAATAAGATAAAAAGAAAAAGCATCCCACCCATAAGAATTACAATAAAATTCTCAATCCTTTGATAATTATCAAATGAAATTTCTTTTTCTCTATGCAATTTTGAGGTTATAACCCACTATTATAGTTGCTATGTTTGTAAACTAAAAAATGCCTTGGACACATAAATCATGCCTGCTGACTCTAGAGAGGGAGGCTATTCATGCATATATTTTTTTATTAAAAAACCCCAAAACATACAAGATTATAGTTGGCTGTGCAACACATTCATTCACATTCTCTGAACGTAACAGAGGCATATCCAGTTTGTTGTGTAAATTGGTCCTTTTACATCCGATAATAGACATATTTTACAGTTAAGGGAGTAGGTTTCAAATGCTGATTGCCTTTTCCTCCAGAACGATATCACTGAGGCCACATCCACATAATACATTTAAAGCACTATTACACTGAGGACTTCCCCTCAAAGAATCCTGGGATCTGTAGTTTGTTAAGTGTGCTGAGAGGTACTAGGAGATCTATATTCCCCTCACAGAACTACAGTTCCAGGAATTCTGTGGGAAGAGGGGTTTACTTTTAAACCACTCTGAAATTGTAGCTCTGTGAGGAGGGTGGCATCTCCTAAAAACTCAGCACATTTAACAAACTACAGTACCCAGGATGCATAGGGAAGTCATGACCATTTAAGTAGCATAAGAGTGATTTAAATGCATGGCGTGAGTATTGCCTGAGTTCTACAGAACACTGTTTCCGCCTTGCTTTATAAATTAAACTGTGGATTAATATAAGCAGCTGTACTTAATCAATGTTTGGCAGACATTACAAGTTTTCAGATGGTCTCAAACAAGTTAAATGTTTGGCTTTTTAATCCCAGTTATATATATAGATATTATAATCCAGAATAGTTGGAGTTAAAGTGGCTCCTTGATTTCTGAAACCCCTCTGAGATTTCTCAGTTCTGCTGTGCTTCTGAGAAATCCAAAACACTGATACATTTATTGTTGTCCCAGGACATGGTCTGAGGGTAGATGGTGAAGCTAAGCAGATCTGTGTTTGACTGTGCCTGCATGGGAGCCCTTCTGCCTTGGGTTACATGGTGGAAGAAGGGTGGGATGTAAAATGTAATAAATAATACATTTTCTCTCTGAACAGCTTGCAAAATCCAAAAACTTGCTCCCAGAATTCTGAACATTGTAAAATTAATCAACCCAGGAAAAGATGTCAGTACGTGTATTGTCTGCATTCTTGCCAAATCTAAACCTTCCTCATATACCATTAGATTGATGTTCCAAATGAAGACGGGACAGATCCTGTGAACATCATAGATCTTATCTGTCTGGAAACAGATCAGATCCCATTTGCAGAACAAACCTTTCACTTCCAATCAGCCAGTGTCAAGGTTTACTAAGAAAGCAGCAGAGTTCATTTGTGTGCATATGAAACATTTAAATCTCACATGAAATAAAAATGAAATACCCTGCCCCAAATATAGCAGATGGGGATGAAAAGCTACTATGATAGATAACATGAATATTTACCTCTAAAATGATTATATTTCCAAGTGGAATCTCTGATGTGTTCCATCTGGATTCCATCTGTAAAATAAGGGTTTCTTCAGTGCCTTCTCAATACTCTCCGCATGTTTTAGATTATGGCGTCTTGTCTTGTCTTGTTTCCATTCAGTAGCAAAAGATTCAAAGTACGATTAATTAAAGGGTTTTGCTTCCATTCAATAGCAAAACACCACCGTGCCTACTTATTTAAACTGAAACTGATCAAGGAGGATAACTTCAATTCAGCAGCAAAATATCACTATGTAGACTTAGCTAAACAGTAAGTGTTCTGGTGGAAACTATTTCTACAGATGGATATTCACAATGACTGGGGGAGGAGAACTAAGCAGTCTTGCATGCATTTGGCTTTCTATTATTAATAACTGCAGAACTAAGGAAAGCCGCATTTTCACTATTGGTAGAAGGGGAGGAATGGGAAAGAAGGGACCCTTTAACCTCAAGGACCCTGTTGCAATCTCAGCTGGCAGTTTTGGGGGTTTTGAGGTACTTATAATGCTGACCAGGTCTGAGAGCAAGAATAACAGCAAGAATCATGTGGATTAGGTGGCATTCTAGTTCAGAAATCTGTCCCACTTGGCATCTTTTAGTGCTTATGGTCTGGGGAGCTAGGGCTCTGCAAAGTCATGCCAAATCCGATGCCTATCTTGTTCTTTTAAGATTCAAAATATTGCATATTAAAGAAGTGCTGGATCCATGAAATTGATGGCAGTCTTCCAGGTTCAGTCCCCTGATAAGAACAAACTTTTCAAAATGACATAAAGTGTGACTCTGTAGTTTGGAACTCAATGTTTCTACCCCTCCCTGCATCACTCCACCCTTCCCCAGTTTTTGTTTTTGTTTTAGCTTAACTCTTTGGTTAGCTTTTATTGTAAAGCAAATCAATTATGAATGATTTTGAATTATTAAAAACACATACTGTGGGTGGGGGGGGGAGGAAGGTTTCATTCTTATTTTTAGTGAGTGAGAATAATTTCCCCAAATGATGGATTTTTCCCCCCACAGTTGTGGGCTCTGCCTCCTTTCTTTTAGCAAATGTTTTGTGCCACTGGGGAAGTGGTAATTCTGTATTGATTTGTTTTGAATGTTTGTATGTGATGCCAATAAAAGGTTTGATGATTATTATTTGTACTCAAATGCCATAGTGTGAGGCTTGACCAGTGCATTAACTGAAAGGAAAATGCTAAGAATTGTGAAAGGTATAGCATGCATCTTAAACATTTTGCATTGTTGTTATAGTATTGCCAACACAATCAGAGATCAATGATATTATAGAAACAAAGTTCTCAAACAGGAAAATTCACTCACTTCAAGTATCTGTTCCCTTCCTGGCACAGTGAAAACTAAAATAACTTTCCCCCATGGCTAGACTCTTGCAACAAAGGAATCATTTTCTTAGATGTTCCAGCCAGAGTGGGAAGAGGGATATTTTTTTCTGACCATAACCCTCCCCCCACCACAATGGACTGCATGTCCAGTATATCCCCATGCACACACATGTAAATAAGAAAAAAGCTGAATAAAAAATGAAATAATTCTACACTGCACAAGGTCTTTACTAGCAGATGGGGATGCCAAACAGTAAGATAAAATAGCTGCAGATAAGTAAAATACCCCATGGAAGAGCTTTATGTTGATATAAACATATAAAATTTATTGTGGATGCCTAGAAGCAAAATATATAACCATATAGATATATGCACACACCTGTGTAGCCTGGCTTTTGATACTTGAGATGAATATTTTTGGGACCCACCTTATTTCTGTGGTTGTTGGATGTTTTAAGCTGCTTTTAATATTGTGTTTTATCATTGCTTTTCAAAAGAGTTTGCTTTAAAGTGTAGAAGAGTAGCTAGGTGCTGATCTCAAAGACATTTTCTGTAGCCTTGTTAATAGACGATGAAATACCTAATTTAGGACTAACTTAAACCACTTTTGGAAACTACTTTGAGGTGTCTTCTACAATCAAACAGTAGATAAACTTTATGAAATAAATAAATAAACGTAAGGTAACTTCAGGTAACTTCAAACTTTGGAAAGATGAGATAATAATAGGAATTCATCAGGACTCGGATCCGATTCAAAATTATGAGCTGGCAATGAGAAGAATGAAGACAGCCCCACCTATCTTTCAGAATCTTCACATAAGATCTCACTTGAGTAAACTTGAGCAACAATCTCTAGGTCTGCAGATCTGGCATTTTTACAAGTGCCACGTAATGTTTCTTCTGTATTTGCAGCAGTTTTGAAACACTTCCCTATAAACGGCTGTCTTCAGATGGTTCAGGGGTTGCATAACTCCATACCCTCCAATGTTTCTCTGGTTAAAATAGAGATGTCCTGAGGAAAAACAGAACTGCTAGGTTAGCAGGAGCTGGGACCGAGCAACGGGAGCTCACCCCGTCATGGGGATTTGAACCGCCGACCTTCCTATCGGCAAGTCCTAGGCTCTGTGGTTTAACCCACAGCACCACCCGCATCCCAGCACATGCATGTACATTAGTCCAAATTAAACTCTAATTAACTAGGGGGGTGACATCCAGCACGCCGCCTGCCGCCAAATCCCAAGCCTTCCCCGAGCCATCGGGGGAAGGGGGTAGCTGCACTGCTTTGCCTTCATTTTGACAGTTCGGGGTAGGCTTGGGAGTCGCGGGGGGGTGGTGCACCCAGGGGTGACATTCAGCGCACCGCATGCCCACAACTCCCAAGCCTACTCTGAGCCGTCAATATGGGGGGGGGGTGACAAAAAAAAATCGCACTGGGTACCACCTGACCTTGCTACGCCTCCACAAAACTACAAAGGAATCCTGCAAAATTGACCCCCAATGGATTTCAAAGCAAACTGATCTAAACAGCAGATTGCGACTACTGGTAAATTATCTTCCTAGTCTCACCAGTCCTCATAGCTGGCAATACAAATATGGCTCTTGATTCAAAAAATATACACAAGTATATTAAAATGTGTTCGTTTGTTTTTTAATCGTTTTAGAAATGTTTACTTTGAGATAAAATGGTGACTTGGGCTCCTATGGTGGAAGGTGCAGATTTTATTTATATGTCTATATGTAAAAAGCTCCTGCTGCTGTTCCCACAGTGTGGAAGGGAAGGCAGAGTATTTATTGAGGATGGGGCTGGCATGGCAGGGCTTTGTGTCCTTGTGAAATGTCCTTTTTTCTTTTCCTCAGCTCATCTAAGCCACTGCCAATGCAACTCCCAAACTTAATGGAGCCTTGAAAAGAACATTCTTGTTAGGTGACACAGATCATTTTTTAAAAAAATCCTTGCAGGTTTTTGCTTGCTTATTCCTCTTGTTGTTAACGTTATCAGTGCCATTGGCATTTTGAGTACCATCTTAAAGAAAATGGATCCCAGGCCAAAATCATTTCTCAGTGATGAGAGATAGGCAAGTCTGTTTATGGGAAGTTTTACACTTTTGCATGTTTTTTCATCCATACTTCCATTCCATTTTCACATTACTTTGAAAGATGTTTCTTTAAAAAATCATGACACAACAGTTATTTAAATAAATATTGAAAATATATTGTTTCCTGAACATCTGCTTTCATTGATGTACTTTAATCTTTTAACTTCTGAGAACTGCATCACAACTAGAAATAAAAATAATAATAAAGACTTCCTTTAAGAGAAAACCAGAAGCTTACCTCCTGGGGATCACAGATTTGGATATCCCGCAAAAAATGAAGAGTATATTTTTAGATGCCACAGTGGCAGCAAAAATTCTTATCGTTACAAAGTGGAAGAGTGATGAAATCCCTTCTATTCATGAATGGATCCAAAAGTTAACAGATTATGCGGAGTTAGATAGTTTATCAGAAAAAATAAAGAACAAACCGAAACAGGAATTCATCTCAAAATGGGAAGTTTTAAAGTTCTTTTGAAGAACAATTACAGTAGTTTAAACTCTGTTACAGTGTTTGAATAACTTTAGTAGTAGATTTAAGAAAGATTGAAACCTTAGATAAATCAATAATTAATTAATTAGACAATTTAAGACAAAAATGTGTATGAGCAACAAATAATAGATAATGGACAGGAGGTTGGGTCTATAGTCCAAGGACCGCTTTTTGTTTTATTGATTTGTAATTAATATTGTCCATATTGTCCATATCATGGTTTGGTTTTATTTCTTGTCTTGTTTTTTTTTTGGGGGGGGGGGGAGTGTATCAATTAAAAAAAAGGAAGAATAAAACAGACATAAAAATATATATATTGTTTCCTGAATATCCGCTTTCATTGAGGTACTTTTATCTTTTAACTGCTGAGAACTGCATCGCAACAACTAGAGCAGTACAACACCCAATGAATACTTAATGCAAAAAAGAACATTAGTCTGAGAAGTTTGGATCAAGTTTTTTCATTGAGGAAAATAAGAAGATTGAATGCAACAAGCAGTTGATGACAAAATCATTCTCAAAACTTAATCACAGCACTTTATGTGACACCATGAAACTATGAAACCATATTTCTGAATTTTATGACAGATTTAAACAGAGCTTCCTTCACCTCTCTGTTTCTCAAACTGTATATGAGGGGGTTCAACATGGGAGTCAAAATGGCGTAGAAGAAAGAGAAGATTTTATGAAGTTCCTTTAAGGTTTCTGTTTCAGGGGCTACATAGACTAAGAATAATGAGCCATAGAAAAGTGTCACAACAATCAGATGGGAAGAGCAAGTGGTGAAGGCCTTCTGCTGGGAAGCTTTGGATTTAATTCGCAAGACGTTGAGAATAATGCGAACATAGGAAGCCAAAGTCAGTAGAAAAGGGAAACCTATTGCCATATACCAGAGAATAGAAGTTGCAAGTTTTACTAGGTGGGTATTGCTGCATGTTCTACTATCTAATGGCTCCTACTGTCAGAAAGTTCTTCCTGATGTTTAGCTGAATTCTTCATTCTTGCAATTTGAAGGCATTGCTTGCAATTTGAAGTTCTACCCTCCAGAGCAAGAAAAAACAAGCTTGCTCCATCTTCCATGTTAAGATGGTTAGAGAGTTTAGATAGTTGAAGAAGGCTATCATATCTCCTCTCAGTCTCCTCTTCTCTGTGCTAAACATACCCAGCTCCCTCAACCGTTCCTCATAAGACTTGGTTTCCAGATCCTGATCATCTTGGTTGCCCTCCTCTGCACATGTTCCGGCTTGTCAATGTCCTTCTTAAATTGTTGCGTCCAGAACTGGGCCTTGTATTCCAGTTGTGGTATGATTTTCAGAAAAATATTTTGTGTCAGGATATCAATCTCAGGGGGCTAGATTCAGACTTTATCATGCTTGGACTCATCAAATAGAGTTATTTATGCACCTGAGGAATTGGGTCAAGACAATGCCTGGAACCCTGCACATGCTGTACTTGCCTAGCTGTAAGTTTCACTGAACTCTACAGGACGTACTTTTTAAATATACATTCCACAAGGTTGTGCTTGCATATGAATTAATTCATTTACTGCATAACGCCAAAATAGGCTTCTAAGCAGTTTTCAACCAGTTTGACAAACATGTCATAATTTCATAAAAATTCATAAAAACCAGTTTCATAAAACAGTTTCATAAAAACAATTTCATAAAAACCAGTTTCACAAACATTAAAATATAAGCATTGCTTATTACAATGCACAATAGAACAATTTCATTTAAACAAAATAGCAATTAAAGAGAAGTTTAGGCTAGTTTATCCTGACTAAGGCTGCAATCCTAATTCCTCTTACCTGAGGAGTAAGCCTCACTGAATTCAATAGGATTTATTTCTGAGTAAATGAAGTTAGGACTGCACTGCAGGTTTCTGCTTGTTTTATTCTTTGCCTTGTTACGTTACCAGTGACAGTGGCAGTTTGAGTATCATTTTGAAAAGACTTGAATCCCAGCCCAAAGGATTGTTATTCAATGGCAAGGGATGAGCCAATCTCTCTGTTTATGGCACATATTAGACGTTTGTGTGTGTGTGTGTTTTTCCACACTTCTGTTCCATTTTCAGATTAATTAGTAAAGTTCTATATTTTTTTTTAAAATCATCACAAAAGAGGTATTGTAATATGTATTGAAAATGTACTATTTTTTCAAAATTTGCTTTTATTGATGCACTTTAATGACTATGTGAAAACTTAATGCCTCAAGCAACCCAGTTAATAACAAAACCAATCTTTATCTTCCTGTATACTTCACATGATCCAACCCACTATGAAGTTATGGAACTCAATCACAAAAAAATTCTGACAAATTTGAACAAAGCTTCCTTGACCTCTCTATTTCTCAAACTGTAAATGAGAGGATTTAACATGGGAGTAAAGATGGTGTAGAAGAAAGAGAAGATTTTATGTAATTCCTTTAATTTTTCTGTTTCTGGAACCACATAAACTAAGAATAACGAAAGGAAGAAAAGTGTCACAACAATCAGATGGGAAGAGCAAGTGGCGAAGGCCTTCTGCTGGGCAGCTCTGGATTTAATTCGCAAGATGGTACAAATAATGCAGACATAAGAAGCTAAAGTTAGGAGAAAAGGGGACCCTATTCCCATAAACCCCAAAATCAAAGTTGCAAGTTTTACTAGGCGGGTATTGCTGCAGGAGAGGTTTGCTAATGGATAAACATCACAAAAGAAATCATCAATTTCATTGGGTCCACAGAAAGTTAGTTGACCCAAAAAAGAAGTTATGATAGTGTTGGTCACCAGGCCACACATCCAAGAAATGAATGCTAACTGGAGGCAGAGTCTACCACTCATTATAGTTGGGTAGTGCAGAGGTTTGCATATTGCCAAATACCTATCATAAGACATCATTGCCAGAAGGTAACATTCTGTGCATGCCAAGAAACCAAAGAAATAGTATTGTGTGATGCAACCCTTAATAGATATGGACCTATCCCCAGTAAGGAAACTGACCAGCATCCTGGGCAGGATGGTTGAAATGTAGCAGGTCTCCAAGCCCGACAAGTTCACGAGGAAGAAATACATGGGTTTGTGAAGATGCTGGTCAACTGCAACAAGTAAAACAATTAAGAGGTTCCCAACAAGAGATAAAGCATAGATGGCAAGGAACAAGACAAAGAGAAGGATTCGCAGTTCAAAGTCATTGCCAAATCCCAGAAGGATGAATGTTGAAGGGGTTGACAGATTTCCTCCCATTGCTTTTTGCTGTTGAATCTCAAATTCATTCTGAAATACAATTGAAAAATGTTAGTGAGCTCAGCAACCCACCCCATTCCTGTTTTCCCTCCCATGGATGTTTGTGACTAATGTGGACAGTCGCAGGAGACTGCGAGGGACGATTTGCAGAGGAAAAGCAGGAAGAGAGGCAAAGAGCTCACGATTCTTACCAACCTTTTGGTTTGTCCCTGCTCTTTACCCCACTTCACCCACCAATTTGTGGTTCCAAACCTGTGTAACCGCAAAATCCATGACATCACACAAATGTAGAACTGCAGATGCTGAAGAATTGAAAGTGTTGGAGTAGAATTCAGTACTTCTGACAGTAGATGTTCCCTATTTTGTAAAAAATAAAAAATAAAAAAAATCCCAGGTTATATATAAAAATAAATTATGACTTTACTATCCTAGTTTTCTGTTTGCAAGGAGGTGTTTTATGAAGATGTGGTCCTTGATTGGCTGTTAGTTTTCTGCTAGTAGTTTAGGACTCTGCTATATTTTACTGCTAGATAAATAGATGTGCTCAATGGCTATATTTGGAGCTGAATTATGTGGGAAGGAGGCGGTAGAATTCTGAGAAATGAAGGCAGCTCTTCAAAATTGTAGGTGGGAAATACCACATTGAATGCTTCCTTATAAATGAAATCTCCTTGCCTGCAGAAATCTAGCACAATGGGGGGTAATATGGGCTAAGGTCTTCCATGCATGTGCATCTTTTCTTATTTCAAATAATATATTTAAAAAACAATGTGATTCCTCCACATGCAGACTGAAGTGGCATCCTTTATTCAACCACCTCAGCCTTTGAGCACCTTATTGAGCTGCCTATGTACACACCAGGGCATCTAATCTATAACTAGAATTAAATTCTGTCAGGTATTTTATATGAAACTTATGAAACTGTGAAAATGATTTTTGTGTATCTTATTTCTCCTGTTAGTTAAGAGGCATGTTAAACAATGCAGGAGGGAGCGTCATATAAGCTTCAATTTTCACTCCAGAACTATCTCAGTGAGTCAAACAGGACAACGTCAGACTAGGAAGTGGACATTATGAAAATAGGCAGCTGAGCTTAGTCAGTGCTTGGTACCTAGTAGGCACACCATCCCTTGCTCCTTGACATTGCTGTTTGCTGAAATCAGCTTTCTCAGTTCTATAGTACATCAAATTAATCCAAAATATTAATAAATTGACAGCAGTGTTATTTTTGCCCCAGAGCATGCACTGAGGGCAGATGAGGCAGGTTTAGGTCTGGTGAGTGCCTGGATATGGAATGTCAAGGAACCCCATGTATGCCACCTTGAAGTCCACGATGAAATGAAGATGGGCTGTTAATGCACTAACTTAAATCAATGATACAACAGAATATGTTTCCCTGAACATATTCTGTGAAATCCAAAAAAGGTTGACCCTGCAATGCCAAAGATCCTAAAAAAATTTGGCCCAGTGATAAAATATGTTGTTTAATTTATTCTGTGCCTACAAGCTAACAAGCTACCTTTTCTCCCACAAAACATGAGACTGACCTACAGAAAGAGGCAGACTGAGATCAGATTGGTTAGATTGACAAAACCCAACTTTCCCTTCTTATCAGCCACTATCAGTGTATATAAACCATTTTAAACCTTTATAAGAATGAAATACTATATCACAAATATAGTACTTGGAGACAAAAGGTTAATAGCATGATTGATAAATATTTACCTCTGAAACTGTTATATTCCTAGGTGCGTTCCATTCAGTTTCCATATGTAGGATGGAAGCTTCTCTTCTCTATCCCTGCTCTGGTCCAAACATTTCATTCCAGTGGTGACTCTGGTGTCTGGTGCTTCTTTGGTAGCAAAATATTACTGTACTCACTTATTTAATGTGCAAATGATCAAGTTGCCTTGCTGTTATTTAGCAGCAAAATATGAGAATGTAAACTTATTTAACAGACTATTTTTACAAATGGATTCTTTTTCCTATGGTTAGGAAAAAGAACTCAGCAGTTTGCCAGGGTTTGCCTTTCTATGTTTTGAATTCTAAGAGTTATAGTGAGCTATTACCATAACAGGACATCAATGACCTGGGAAGCTACATGTTGACTCATGCCTTGGGGAAGCCATTAGACTCTTGAAAAGCCAAGGTTCTTAATTAATGTACTCACAGGCTGCCCTCAAAAGCCTGAACAAGGAATGGCATTCATTCTGATGACGTTTTATTGCTTAATTATAGAAGTAATAAATTAAAAGAGATGGAGTTTATTCACAATGGTCTTGTAGATTGTCAGAAAAATGTTTTGTGCCAGAATATCATACTCAAAGGGCTGGGTCCAGACTTCATAATTCTTTGTGTATCTAAATAGAGTTATATATGGACTGAGGAATACATAGACCTGCAATCCAGCACATACTTGCCTAGCTGTAAGTTTCACTGAACTCTATGGTGATAACTTCTTAGATACTTACCGTATTTTTCGCCCTATAGGACGCACTTTTTCCCCTCCAAAAATGAAGGGGAAATGTGTGTGCGTCCTATGGGGCGAATGCAGGCTTTCGCTGAAGCCTGGAGAGCAAGAGGGGTCGGTGCGCACCGACCCCTCTCGCTCTCCAGGCTTCAGGACAGCCCCACCCCCAGCCCCACAAGCTCGGGGGAGAGCAGGGAGGCGGAACGCCGCCATCCCATTGTCCCCAGACCTGGTTTGGAGGCTGGCGGCGGGGAGAAGCCTGCTCCTCCCCATCGCCAGCCCCGCAAAATCGGGGGATAGCGGGAGAGGCGCGGCGCGCCTTTCCCACTGTCCCCCGACTTGGTTAGAAGGCTGGTGGGGGGAGAAGCCTGCTCCTCCCCGTCGCCAGCCCCGCAAACTCGGGGGAGAGTGGGAGAGACGCAGCGCGCCTTTCCCACTGTCCTCCGAATTGGTTAAAAGGCTGGCGGGGGGAGAAGCCTGCTCCTCCCCGTCGCCAGCCCCGCAAACTCGGGGGAGAGTGGGAGAGACGCAGCGCGCCTTTCCCGCTGTCCCCCGACTTGGTTAGAAGGCTGGCGGGGGGAGAAGCCTGCTCCTCCCCGTCGCCAGCCCCGCAAACTCGGGGGACAGCGGGAGAGGCACGGCGCGCCTTTCCTGCTGTCCCCCAACTTGGTTAGAAGGCTGGCGGGGGGAGAAGCCTGCTCCTCCCCATCGCCAGCCCCGCAAACTCGGGGGAGAGTGGGAGAGACGCAGCGCGCCTTTCCCACTGTCCTCCGAATTGGTTAAAAGGCTGGCGGGGGGAGAAGCCTGCTCCTCCCCATCGCCAGCCCCGCAAACTCGGGGGACAGCGGGAGAGGCGCGGCGCGCCTTCCCCACTGTCCCCCGACTTGGTTAGAAGGCTGGCGGGGGGAGAAGCCTGCTCCTCCCCGTCGCCAGCCCCGCAAACTCGGGGGAGAGTGGGAGAGACGCAGCGCGCCTTTCCCACTGTCCTCCGAATTGGTTAAAAGGCTGGCGGGGGCAGAAGCCTGCTCCTCCCCATCGCCAGCCCCGCAAACTCGGGGGACAGCGGGAGAGGCGCGGCGCACCTTTCCTGCTGTCCCCCGACTTGGTTAGAAGGCTGGCGGGGGGAGAAACCTGCTCCTCCCCGTCGCCAGCCCCGCAAACTCGGGGGACAGCGGGAGGTGCAGCGCACCTTTCCCGCTGTCCCCCGACTTGGTTAAAATGCTGGCGGGGGGGAGAAGCCTGCTCCTCCCCGTCGCCAGCCCCGCAAACTCGGGGGACAGCGGGAGGTGCAGCGCACCTTTCCCGCTGTCCCCCGACTTGGTTAAAATGCTGGCGGGGGGGGGGAGAAGCCTGCTTCTCCCCGCCTCCAGCCCCACAAGCTCGGGGGACAGCTTCCCGCCCCAGCCCCGCACCTGGGGGGGAAATAATTTTTTTTTCTTTATTTCCCCCCAAAAAAACTAGGTGCGTCCTATGGGCCGGTGCGCCTTATGGGGCGAAAAATACGGTAATCCACAGGGTTGTGCTTGAGTATGAATTAATTTGTATACTGCTTAATGTCAAAATAGACTTCCAAGCAGTTTACAAAATATAAAAACCATTTACCCAAGCATTAGAATCTGAACATCCATTATTACAGTGCAGAAAAACAATTCCATTAAAACAGCACAGCAAATAAAAGAGAAGACGCCTGGTTTAGCCTAGTTAATCCTGACTAATGTTGTACTCCTAATCTCTTTTACCAGAAAGAAAGCCTCATAGGGTTTAATTTTGAATAGAAGTATTTAGGATTGCACTGCATGGCTGCAATTTGATGCAAACACCCATATGAATAAGGCTCATTGAACAAAACATGACTTACATCTCTGTAAACATCCACAGGGTTCGACTGTAAATGAAAACAACTGAAAGGGTTGCAACTGAGAATTGAGCAATTTATTTATTTGAGCAATTTATTTATTTATTTGAGCAATTTATTTATTTCAGTGTTTTATTGAGACATTATTTTTCTTACTGTGGTGGAATACATAATCATTATGTTATTCAAAAATATTCATTTTCAATGCAAAGGCAACAATGCAAATTGGGAGGGAAGTAATCAATTGCATATTGTTTGCAGACTGAAAACAAGAACAGCTGCTTTTTGGCACTAGGGCCTGAGATTCTCCACTTGTTTTAAATCATTTATATTCCAGAGTTACATTTTCAAAACTTTGCTTTTTAGCCAGTGGATCCCATGCTGTGGAACAGAAACCTGGGATATAAACATCTCAACATATCAACGAACTTTTCCAACTGCTTCTAGTACAATACCTTATACTTCCACAATATTGATTAAGAAAGTACTACTGATTGTTGGCTCCACAACTCCTTTCGTGGGAAACTTGTATCCTTCCAGAGGCTGTTGGACTCCAACTCCATTCCATTCAGGTGGAGCTGATGTGCTAGAGAAGGATTTGGGTGTAGAGTCTCAGGGGCACTGCATGAGAGGTAGAAGGGGCGCCAAATTTTGGCATCACACAAGGAGCTGCTGAAAATTGAGACCCCAAGATCCGCCACTGGATTTGTGATGGAGTTCAACAACCTCTGGAAGACCATTGGTTCCCTATCCCTCCTGTATTCTCTTGAAGGAAATATATTACAGTTAAGAGCATCACACACTGTAGAAATGGTTAGGCAAAGCAGGGATCCATTTATTGAAACCAGTTATAACAGTACATTTTTCGGCATCCTTGCAAAATGCGTCACCTTGCTGCAAACTCTTCTTAGGGCTCTGTGTACTTCTTTATTTCTTAAACTGTAGATTAAAGGATTGACGAGAGGTGTCAAGACCGTATAGAAGACAGAGAAGACTTTATTGAGGTCTCTCAGAGTTGGTGTATCTGGCAGCATGTAGACAATGATTATTGTGCCATAAAAAATGCAGACAACAATCAGATGAGAGGAGCAGGTGGAAAAGGCCTTTTGCCGTCCAGTGGTGGATGGTATCTTTAGGATGGTGGTGATGATGCAAACATAGGATGTGAGGGTCAGTAGAAATGGGGTGATAGTGAAAATGAAGGTCGAAAGAAAGGTGACAAGTTCAATCATGCTTGTATCACTGCAGGAGAGTTTTTCAAGTGGGATGAAGTCGCAAAAGTAATGATCCATGACATTTGGGCCACAGAAGGATAACTGGGCCATCATGTATAATATTACACAATTAGCCAGCAAAGAGTCGATCCATGCCCCAATGATTAGCTGAACACAGAGCTTTACATGCATGATAGAAATGTAGTGCAAAGGTTTACATATCGCCAGGTAGCGGTCATAGGACATCGCTGCCAGGAGATATGTCTCTATACCTACACAAGAACCAAACAAATAAAACTGGGACAGACATCCACTAAGAGAAATGGACTTCTTGCCACTTATCAAATTGGCCAACATTTTGGGCAAGATAATAGAGCTATAGCAGGTCTCCAAGCAAGACAAATTGGCCAGGAAGAAGTACATGGGGGTGTGGAGGTGTTGATCAGACACAACTAGCAAAAGGATAAGGAGATTCCCAGTTATTGTCACAATGTAAATCACTAGGAACAGTACAAAAAGATGTGGCTGAAGCTCAGGGAGATCCCCAAATCCCAAGAGAATGAATTCTGTGATAACTGTCTGGTTTTCCTTCTCTGTGTTCCACATTGATTTAATCAACTGCAGGTCACATCAACCCTAGAAAATAAAAGCAGAAGAAGATGAATTTTGATATAAAGACATCCCACCCTCCTAATATCAGCAGCACAAGGAAGCTGTTTTGCAATAGGAGTAGCTCAAGCAAAATTTAGTGGATTATAGTATGTGGGACAGATTTCGCTTACCATCTCTGTTGCAGCTTCCAATGAGATTACAATCCTCATATTACTGTCCTACCTATTAAAACCTGTCCCGCAGTACCATCATGTAGCATCATCATAAAGACAATTCAGAACGAGGGTGGTGCTTCTTGCTATCACTATGGCACCTTGTGGTTAAGCATCTGGATGCTCAGAAAGCAGCTGTGGTCTTTTCTTGTCCTAGGTTCATGCACCAGCTCTGCACATTCCTGATAAGATGAGACCTGGCTACTGCAAGCTATGGCTTTGTGACATGCATGAATTATTAATGGTTTCTTATCTGAGTAGCAGTCATTTTAGAATTTGCAGTGCAAAGTCTGCTTCTATTTTTACTGCTGTTGCTTTTAAGTGGTGTAAGCCCCCCACCCCGCCCCCCAGGCAATGCAAATGCTTTGGAAGGGTGGAGTATAGTTTTTCTAAAATCAATCAGTTAATAAATGCCAAGTATGCTTAGTCAGATGTTCACCCCACTGTTATCATTGGAACAAAGCACTTTCCCAAGCAAGTGTGTGCAGGATTTCAGCCTAAGGCAATGTGAGTGCTGCAATGCTAAGCAAAAACACAACACAAGTATCTTTATCCAAAAATGAGCTGAGCTTTCTTTTTCCAGTTGGAGTAGTGAATGAAAAGGGGAGTTTGATATAGAAATGTTTTGATGAACTGGGTGAATTTGGGAAGGCAGTTGTCATTTCTCCCCATCTGTCTTCCTGACTAAGTGCAGAGATGGGAGAGCAATTCAATTCAGATTGCATTTCAAGGTGATTCTACCTACCTGTCAGGCATGGAGAGTCCTCTCCTTCCTTCTGTACCTTCACAGATAAGAATTAACAAGCAGTTGATATATTTATAGTCCTTTTATTACGACATCATGTTGCAAGCACAAATACACAGCTCTCCGCAAGGAGGGCAGTTGGCTATTCTAAATCCTCCTTCCAACTTCCGCAGCATTTTAGGCACTGACGGGAAGTTCCTCCCTCCCTCTGACTCCTTTGCTCTCTAATACATTTGGACCTCTGAGTACGTGGTGAGGGAGGAGTCCCCCACACTCTCTAGTGATGTCTTGACTAGCTGCCCCCTCCCTTCTGTTTCTCTTGTCATTATCTCACAACTGGGTAACTCCTCCCTAAACTGTTCAACTTCTCTCACTCTCTGCTTCTGAACACACCATGGACAATGGGGACCACTCTTCCCCATCTAACTCTCCATCGGAGAGAAGCTGGTCTGCCATAGAATGCATTCCCCAGTCGTCATCTTCAGACCATTCCCTGACACTGTCTTACACATTCCAGAATGATACGTGAGCCGAAATAAAGCCATTCCCCAGAATCTTATTTCAGCATTCCTGATGGGGCATCCTCCAATGTACCAAAGGACAGGAGGCTAACTAGGGGAACTCAGGGGGAATGGGGAGTGCCCCCCCCACAGCATCTGCCGCCAGAGGCAGCTGCCTCATGGTAGGATCCTCTGTGTGTATTTCTTCCTCGAACTTTACATTGATATAATGGGTGAGAGAAAGCTGTGAAGGATTAGTAAAATAAATGTGGAAATTAATGATTTAACTTGACATGGCCTTTCCAGAAACATCCACAAGGTAGTTCGAAACATGCATTTGAATTAACAGAACTTCACATACAACTGGAAAGAAGAGAAGCGGAAAGAAACTAAAGCTAACCTATCCTAACACTGGTAAAAACAAACTATCGTTTAAAAAGGCTCTTGAAATATGGTACCTCACCAACAAAAGAATAGCATCATATGGGATTAGCACTTGCCTTCAACCAATCTCTTTGATGCGCAGTGATATTCCAGGATTCAAAACCTGTAGTAAAAAAATTAAGGAAACACAGTAGGCTCTGAGCAAGCTGGAACAGCCACATTTATACAGAACTGTTAGTGATAATGTTTATGGGTGTAGATGCTTCTCTCTTAAAATAAGTGATCCTGTGGGACTTTGCTGCAGATTGGCTACCTGGGGGCGGGGACCATTTATCTTGCAACTGACTTCCTAAACCCTAAGGGGATTCTTGTATTAATTATTGCTTCATGGGATTGCTTTACTGTCTGGATGAAACATATGACTGGAATTTTACAGCCTTCTGGTTTCAAGTTCAGTTGTGTGGGGCAGGGACGGAGGAAGGGGGTGCGGTGGGGATGGATTGCCCCGGGTGTCTTCACTGAGGGGGTGACATTTGGCGCGCCACCGGCCCGCGACTCCCAGGCCTACCCCGAGCGGTCAGGGTAAGGGAGGGAGCTGCGCCGCTTTACTGGCGGCATTCCCCCCTTCATTTTGACAGCTTGGGGGAGGCTTGGGAGTTGCAGGCCAGCGGTGTGCTGAATGTCTAACATCAGCAGCTCACTCTGCCCCCATGGGCAGCTTGCTCTGCCCTCGGCTACAGAATGTGCATGCCACTCCATGCACCCAAGTGGCTATCCTGCACCTGGGAGGGCACCCTCCACACCTCACGCCTCTCAGGAGCGCACTCTGCCCCCCTCAGGAGTGCGCCCCACCCCCCTTGGGAGCACGCCCATCCTGGGTAGCACAGCCATATGCTCTGCCACTGGTGTGGGGTGTATGTTTTAAAAACAAAATCATAACAAAATACCTGTTTTAAGACATTTGATTTATATACCTAAATTGATTGCCTTTAGCTGCCCTCTAGTGTTCAAACTTCCTGCTTGACAGCAGCAGCTTCCTATAGTGTTCAGTTTATGCCCGGATTGATTTTATAAACAATAATGGAAAAATAGCAGGCTTTTTGCTGTGATGTTTATTTTCAAAAGTATATTGGCAGTACCACATTTATGATTTTGCAAAATGAGAATCTGGGTTAAAATCATGCATTTCTCAGTTTGTTTGTTTGTTTGTTTGTTTGTTTGTTTGTTTTAGTGATAGACAATGCCCCATGACTTGATTTGAAATCAGCTCAGTATTTATGAACTTCGTCATAGTACTCTCAAGGCGATGAAAGCTCACCTAGGAATGTTCTGAGACAGTTTGGAATGTCATCACACATGCACAGGGTATCATTATTTCCCCAGTTCTGCTCCAACTGTCTACCAATGACATTAGATCAAGGCTTCCATTTGCTCTGGGGAAAGGTGAATAAACTGAGGCTCAGTCCAGATTGGGGGGGGACTACTCAGCAGGGGTGCCAACTTGAATAAAATATGGGAGCGGGATCCAGGTAAGCCCTGCCCCACATGATCGATGACATGATGCAGCACACACACACTATTTGAGTGGCAATACCCATTTTTTTGGGTGGCCTGGGCCCCTCAAATATTTTAGGGGAGGTGAAGGGACCTCGGCACTTAGGAGCTGGTTCCTGTGCTACTCAGTGTGTACCCTTGATGAGATCACAATTCCTCTTTAAAAGGCAGAGGATTACACAACGATAGCTCTATCCTGGAGTAACTTTAATCAACGCTACTTCATCTGCTAGCTGTGTATACTGCTGGGGGAAAGGGAACTGATTATGACTACTCATACCCTGACATCTTCTATACTACTGTCATTCGTTAATTTGGTACCTTCCAGTTTAGATTAATTTAACATGCTTCATTTAGAAATGTCCTTAAAAGTTCACTTAATTCAGAATGCAGAGAATGCATTAGTCATGATTAGAATAGACCCATTCAGTAATGTTAAGAAATCCAGTCTTTTCTCATGCCTAATGCCTGTTAGAGTTTGCTCTCAATAAAGCAGTTTGGGCAAAATCCTTAGTGTAAAGATTATAAGATCAGTAAATAAGTTCCGTTGAATCCAATGGGACTACTCTTAATATGGCAATGGATCCAGCTCTCAGGTATGATATTTTTTTCCACAAGGACATCATGATCCAACTTTATTTCTTTTATTTGTTTATTTTTACTCCTACACTTGAAAATTAAAGTCTCGGTGGATATAGCTTGGCTATTCTTGTTCATCCTGTTGAGACAGTATGTGTGTGTATGTTAATATCAGTTTGGTGCCATTAATTAAATAGACATGGGTTTGGAAGAGCGTAGAGAATCCTGAGAATCCTCTGGAAAAATAATCTCTCAAAGGACCTGTTGATGGCATTTTACCATTGCACTGTGGAGAGTGTATTAACTTATGGTCTCTGTTTGTGTGGTTTGGGAGCTGCACAGCCAAGGAAAAAACAATGCTGTCCAGGGTTGTAAAGACTGCAGAGAGAATAATTGGGTGCACTCTTCCCACCTAGATCAAATCTATGCTGTCAGGTGCCATAAGAAAGTGGCAGAGATAGCACAGGATAGTGCGCACCCCAGAAATGATCTCTTTCAGCTTCTGCCTTCTGGAAGAAGGTATAGGGTTATAAAGGCCAGGACTAGCCGCCTGAGAAACAATTTCTATGCAAATGCAATTCAGGTTCTAAACGCAGCATATAGTATAGTGTATAGTGTATACGCAGCATATAGTATAGTATAGTGTATTTTAAAATGGGGTTTCAGAGTTTTTAGGGGGTTTTGAATGTTTTATGTAGTTTTTCAATTTCATTGTTCTGCATGGGACAATGACAATAAAGATATCGCATAGAATTCTCCTTGACATAAGTGAGCATCTAACTTTCCCTGTTTGAGAACTCCCCCCCCCCTTTGTCTGCAGTATTGACATCCCATTATGTGAGATAATAGTTTAACAGCTAATGCTAATAGTTTAAGACACTTGGCATAACTCCCAGAATAACAAATATAGGTAGCCAAACACAGGCAGAAACTGCTTAATGATTTCTCCTAGTCATTGCAAACATCTAGTGACAGAAGCACTTGTATTTGATTATTTAACTGTGTCTAAATAAGTGTACCTACTGATATTTTGCTGCTAAATGGAAGCCAGACTTCTTGAACATTTGAACTTTAATAAGTGCACGTTGATATTTTGTTAGTGGATGGGAGCAAGATTGGAGCAAGACTCCACAGCATCTACCTGGAACAAAACTTGGGAGCACCATAAGGAATCAGAAGAGAGCTGTGCGTCCTAAGAATGGAAACTGAGCTGAACACATCAGAGATTCCATCTAGAAACACAATAATTTTGGAGGTAAATATACATAGTTTCTCATCCCCATGTGCTATCCTTGGAACAGGGTGTTTCTTTTTTATTTCATGAGAATTTAATATGGTTTATAGGCACCATATTTCTATCAGGTATGCACAGAAACCATTTCAAACTCATATGGCAACTCTTATCAATTTCATGGTGAACTGTGGAAGGTGGGTTCAGTAAGTCTGATCTGATTTCTGTTTAGATTGTTAAAAAATAGGGTGCTATTTTTTCTAGAAAAATAGGTGCCGGTACTCACCATGAAATTGTTACTGTAAGTGTCACACTTTTTATCAACAACAAAAAGAGGTGCCGGTACAGCATACCCTTGAGTGCCCCCTGAAAAAAGCACTAGTTCAGATCAATCGCATTTACTTAATTTGCCTTCCTCTTTATAGCTCAGTCACAAGGTTTATTAGGAAAATGTGCATACAATGTATGAAAAGCCATCTTTTACTGGACAGATCAATTTTAGACTCTTTAGACAACCGGGTATAACATGTTGGATTTCTCAATCCAATGCTAGGTACTCATAGTTTAAATAATATTTCGTGACATTTGAATATTTTGAATGTACTTCATTTCTGGCTCAACTGAGTTTGTAGTTTTGACAGTTACGTTCTTCATCTTCATTTGGAATCTTGCAATCAATGAAGTTTCCGAGCTGCTGATTTTTACCCAGAATTCTGTTCACTTAATATAGGTAATAAGGATCTGGAGTTACCTTGTTTGATTCAGTGAGACTGTTCTGGAAGAAAAATCAAAATCTATATGTACTTTACTTCAGGATTGGAGAATGTTTCCTAAGCTAGTGTAATAAAAATATTGATATTTTTTACAACAATCAAGGTATTTGGTTCAGCTGCTTTTCTCTCTCCCTTCCCCATTTCATCTATTAATCACTTGAAATATCCTGAATAATTAAGCATAAAACTCCAGAGATAGATGAGATTGTGTGGATCATTTTTTAAAATGGCTTATTTTTGTTCTCTGTAATGAGGAAGGGGAGGAGGCAAATGTCCAGTCACCAGTAAATACACACACACACACATCCTCCCTGTATCTCCTTCACTGTATCCAGTAATCTCACTTTCAGGTCCTTTCATCCTTCGTATTTTCCTGTAGTGTAGGAATAGCTCATGTAGGGCTCTCCAGATATTGTGGACAACTCCCATTATCCCTGACCCTTGGCCATATGTACAGGGGGGATGGATGTGTGAGTCTTTCCATTTCAATTTCTTTCAGTTTTTCATTTTTATACTCTTAAATTTAGTTCTCGACATTTCCATAGCAATTTGTGAATTTTAATCATGACATTTCTTTAATATTTTTATAGAAACGTATTTTGGGGGGGGGGTTAATGCAGTTTAAATGAAGATGCTCATTTTTGCATTTCCATGACACTTTCCTTTTAATATACAGTATTACTTGGTATAAGAACCATATTGCAAAATATGAGGAAGTGTGAACTTTGAAGGGCAATTGTGTTTTTGGTGTGTGTGTGTGTGTTTTTAAAAAATCAAATTAGGTAGTTTCTCATTAAAATCAATTTTCTCCTCCATCTCTAAATAGGGCTGATAAGAATTGTAGCCCCAAACCTCTGGTGGACATCACATTGTCTGTGCCAGATTTTTGCTTTGATGTCCTTTGGAACAGCCTCCCTTTCTATGGTCAGCAAGCTCTTTTCATGTGATCAGGTTCTTAGAGTGTTTAACCTATACCAGTGCCCTTCATCTGGGCATGATAGCTGAAACAAGACACTGGACTAGGGCTACATTTGTATGTCCTCTAACCCATTTCGTTCCATTTTAGACTACAGCTGTAGAAATCATATTAGGAGGAATCACATTGAACACCAATAATAGAATCAGCACAGCACAAAAAGGGCATGTATGGAAATAGAGATGGGTGTCTTCAAACATCAGAATGGTTATATCACAGAAGTTAGTGAAGTATTCTGTACTGTTAGGGGTGTGGAATTATTATTGTTATTATTATTATTTGACAAAGTAATAATCATAAATGAATAAGAATAAAAATGTGCACCCCACCACCAAGACCATTCCATTGTAACTATCCAACCTCCCAAAAATTCAACACCTCTTGCAATGGCTTGACCCCTTTCCATTTTAACAGTACAAATTATACAAACACCCTCCATATCTCCTTAAAATCATTTCTCCTGCATATTCCCCGTCTTACCTTAATGCCAAATTCATCATTAATAGCTATACAGTGGTACCTCTGGTTACGTGCTTAATTCGTTCCGGTGGTCCGTTCTTAACCTGAAACTGATCTTAACCTGAAGCACCACTTTAGCTAATGGGGCCTCCCACTGCTGCCGCATCGCCGCCGTGCGATTTCTGTTCTCAACCTGAAGCAAAGTTCTTAACCTGAAGCACTATTTCTGGGTTAGTGGAGTCTGTAACCTGAAGCGTATGTAACCTGAAGTGTATGTAACCTGAGATACCACTGTATCCCACACCTCTTTATACCATTCTTCCATTTTATATTCAGTTTGCTCCTTCCTCTTTCTGGCTATAATAATTCATGCAGCTGTCAATAAATATTTGAGCAAGTCCTTCATAGCCTGTGAACCTTCCGCCCCATCGTAAATTGATAATAATGCTACCTCTGGACTTTTGGTCAGCTTTAACACAGTGATTTCTGTAATCTCCTCAAACACCCTTTGCAAAATAATAAACAAATCCATTATTCCATACTAGTTAGGGGTGTGGTCTTTAAGGTAACTCCCAACTCTACAGTTCTGAGATTCTCTGTTGTGTTAGATTTCTTTATTGGGGAACATACAAAGCAATATCCCATTCATATAATATGCATGGGATTCCCCAATCTTATTCTCAGGATTCCATTCCTGTCACTATTGGGAAGAGAAATGGCATGGGTTTCAAATACAAGATGCTGTGATCATGATTGGGTTGGGGGAGGAAACATGAGAAAGGAGCAGGTAGGAAAAGGTCCAGCAACCTTCTTTCCAGCTGCTTCTCCACCGCAAATCTTCCCTTCCCAAAGCCATTTTGGAAGAGCAGATATCTCTTAAAATACAAATACAAATGTGACAACATTAGTTTGCTAATGTTTTTTTAAAAAAATGTGTTTTAGAATGATGCTGACAGTCATCACCAGCAAACAGCAGTGGGAGGAAATCAATCAAGTCCTTCAGCATTCATCCTTCTGGGATTTGGCAATGTACTTGAACTGCGAATTCTCCTGTTCATATTGTTGCTTGCAATCTATGTTTTATCTCTAGTCATGAACTTCCTGGTTGTTTTTCTGGTTGTGGTTGACCAGCATCTTCAAACCCCCATGTATTTCTTCATCATGAACCTGTCCTTCTTGGAGACTTCCTACATTTCAACCATTCTCCCCAGGATGCTGGCCAGTTTTCTTACTGGGGATAGGTCCATATCCATTACAGGATGTATCACACAATACTATCTCTTTGGTTTCTTGGCAGCCACAGAATGCTACCTTCTGGCAATGATGTCCTATGATCGGTATTTGTCAATATGCAAACCTCTGCACTACACATCCATTATGAATGGTAGACTCTGCATCCGACTGGTGATCACTTCTTGGATGTGTGGCCTGTTGACCAACACTATCATCACTTTACTTATGCTAAAGCTCACATTCTGTGGGCCCAATGAAATTGATCATTTCTTTTGTGATGTATATCCAGTGGCAAACCTCTCCTGTAACAATACTCAGCTCGTAAAACTTGCAACATTTATTTTAGGAGTGATAGGCACAGGTCCCCCTTTCCTCCTAACTTTGGCATCTTATGCCTTTATTATTTTCACTGTCTTACAAATTAAGTGTAAAGCTGCCCAGTGGAAGACCTTCACCACTTGCTCTTCTCATCTAATTGTGGTGACGCTTTTCTATGGATCATTATTCCTTGCCTATATAGTCCCTGAAACAGAAACACTGAAAAGACTACGCAAAACCCTCTCTCTGTTCTATACCATCTTGACTCCCTTGCTCAACCCCCTCATATACGGTTTGAGAAACAGAGAGATGAAGGAAGCTCTGCTTAAATCTGTCAGAAAATTCAGCAATAGAGTTTCATAGCTCCAAAATGACTTGATAGAGAAGTTGAAGGATACAGAAATGTGAGGGGAGTCCTGAGAAAGAATTTGACATTATCAAGGATGTTTGATGATGTCTGAGGGAACTATGTATGCCAAATTCATCATTGAGATTTCCTGATCCAAAACTTTCAGGTCTAATGTGTCAATTGCAGTTCAGCTGTTTACCAGTTTTTCCACTTCTTCAGTTGTTGTAGGATTATTCCGAGTAAATGGATCTGATGGATGTCTTCATGGATCTGGTGAAGCATACAGAAAGATTTTGTAATTGTAGTTTCTTGTGAGATGGACACATAATTTTTACAAATTTAAACTCTGTATTGCACCATGATTGCTTTCGACAACAAATGACTGGGACAAAGCAATGGGAATTAACCCATTGCATGGATTTGAAATGCCGACCTTATGATTGGCAAGCCCAAGAGGCTCGGTAGTTTAGACCACAATGCCACCAGCGTCCCTGGGGAGAGGATGCAAGTGGACAGCAGAAGTAGATTCTGGAAACTCTTATGCTGGATCAGAGATGTATACTTCAATGTTGGAAGGACAAACATCCACCATCTACTACGTAGTGGTCTGAAGACCTCATTGTCCCTTTTATGATTGAGCACAAAGCTCCCAACTGTCAGTCTTGTTTAGATACATTTCTGGATACATGGACTGTGTATGTTAATCTATATGTTTATATTAGGATTGGTGTAAAATGCTTATTGTCAATGTCACATGCTGCTATCTTTCTTTTTTCCTTCTAGTCATCTTGTTATATTTGCAAATATTTATTTTTTAAAGAAAACACATCTGTTTCATAATATCAAAACCAGGCTTTGGGAGGGTAATATGTAATCAATAAAATGAATTTCCCCTGGCATGAGTGAACCTGTAACTTTCCGCATCTGAGAACATTTTTCCAGTTCATTTGGCTGGAGTATCGTTGATGTCCTATTATGTGAGCCTTACCATGCTAATTGTTTAAGATGTTTGGCATAGCTCCCAGAATTATTGATACACAGAGCCAAGCATAGAAAAAAAATTGATCAGTGCCATCCCCCCAGTACTTGCAAGTATCCATCTACAGAAACATTTGTGCTTGATCATTTAACCATATTTGAATAAGTGCATCTGCTGATACTTTCCTAATAAATAGAAGCAAGACAAATGAGGAGCTTTTAGAAGAGCACACTGATATTCTGCTACGGTAAGGAAGCAAGACTCCACAACATCCACCTGAAGCAAAGATGGTTTGGATAGAGAAGCAGCAAATCAGAGACTTGTCTTCTAGTGATGGAACCTGAATCTAACACATCAGAAATTCCACCTAGAAATATAATCATTTTGGAGGTAAATATTTATGCATTAGCTTTTCATCACTATGTGCTGTATTTGGAACTGTGGGATTGTCTGATGGGAAGTGAAAGATGTGCTCCATAAATCTGTTTGTTCTCATTTTTGTTCAGATTTACAGTTACTTAATGTACCTTCCTCTTTCTTTCTTTCTTTCTTTCTTTCTCACTTTATTATTGTACAAAATAATAATGTTCCTCAGTCCTCAAGTTTATTAAGAAAGTCACAGAGTTGTCAAGCATACAAAATGAGATATTTTACTGAAGCAATTATTTTTAAACTTTTTGGAATACTGGAGGCAACACTTTGAATTTCACAGAAAACAACTCCAGGACTAGGTGCTCAGAGTTAAAATAATGAAAATAATGTAAATGTTAATGCAATACCAATTGTATTAATAGAGATGACAGCAGTGGGAAATGGGACTTCACTGTTTACCAGAGTTTCTTCTCCTTCCCCATAGCTACATGACACCAGGCACATTTTCTTTCCTTCTCCAATTCCAGCCAAAAAAGAAAAGGTTGGCTATTGCCTGGCTACAGTATGTTCAGCACTCACTCCAAGTGATTGACTAGAAGTCCTGTGGTACACATGTGGTAGAATGCTGCCTTTAACAAAAAGCAGGGAAGATGTAACAGCTCTCTTCAAATGTTTAAAGGTATAACACAGAGACAAGGGAGCAGACTTGTTCTCTGTTGTTCAAAAATGTAGGACCAGAAGAAATTACAGGGAGGAAGATTTCAGCTAAACGTGAGAAGAAACTGTGAAATAAGAGATGTTTCATAGTGGAACATATGTACCAACTTGAACATTTAGCTCTGTGGAATGTGCACTGTAGAAGGTGCTAAAGAACATGTGTTCCACACTTGTAAGAAATCAGTAGTGTAAGAAATCTAGAGCAGCGGCTATACTTTGGAATGCCCAACCTACTGATATTTGACAGGTATCTGCGCTATACTCTTTTCAACGCCTGCCTAAAATTTCTTTGTTTAGCCAAGCCTCCTCAGATATGTAGCAAAAACAAATGTGTCTTCTTTTTTAGCTATTGATGATTTCACTCATCTTTTCACTGTTTTTAAATACCTGCTTTGAGCTGTTTTACAGATAATCTTAATGTTTTATTTCATGCTTTTGTAAACTGCTAAAAGGTTTTCTTACAATCAAGCAGTATGCAAAGCCATTTATTTATTTACAAATTTTTAAAAAACCAGACTGCCATGGGAAATCCTGGTCTATCCTCTATTATTTATGCCCAGACCGGGCACACATCTGTCATCGGTGCTGTGCTTGCATCCTGTGTAACAGTGTGTCTCCTAATACTGTGAATATCAGCAGACAGCACACTGTGTCACCAGCAAAGTTTGATTACAACATCCTGTAGGAACGTATGCTGTTCCACACAGAAAGCATTCCCCTATTCTAAGGTAAACTTGATTCAGGATACAAGTGAGTCATTTCTCACTAAGGCCATGTCCTTTCAAATACCAACTGGGCAGGGTAAACTAATGAAACTGTCCCTTTCATTTCATGCAATAAACCAACCTTTCTTCCTTCCTCTGGTGCATGAACATCTTGGGGCATACGGTTAAGAGTAGAAACACATATTCACAGCAAAAGCACGTTTTAACTTCAACAGAAGATCCTAAACCATATGTTGAAAAACATATGAGTGCTGGACACACACGAGTTCAGACACACACTTTATTACATCTGCATTGCAGATCTTTCCCTGATTGCAGTCTTTAAAACAGGCATGGCCAAACATGGCCCTCCAGATGTTTTGGGACTGCAATTCCCATCATCCCTGACCACTGGTCCTGTTAGCTAGGGATGATGGGAGTTGTAGTCCCAAAACATCTGGAGGGCCACGTTTGGCCCTGCCTGCTTTACAATCTGGTGATTTTCCATTGTGTAAGTTTTCTACTTCCAGGGAAAATATTTTGTATTACCTGAAAGCACCCAAAACAGTATCCCACTCCCTCATACTTTTGTAAGAGATACAATCCCGTCTCAAGATTGTACAGTCTTACTTTCTCATTACATCACTATCCCTAGTGGGAAGGGCAGCAACATAGTTCTCGAATCCCAGCTTTGGGAATATTGCCTAGTTTCAGGGAGGAAATGGGAAAGCCACAGGTAGGAAATGGTTAAGCACGATCCTTCTCTCCAAATGCCTCACCTCTGCAAATCAGCCCTTCTCACTGGCCCTAACTCTAACCCTTTCTATGCGAGAAGTGCTTCAAAGGAAAAGAAGTAGGGTCGTGGCAGAGCTTTTAAAACACATGATACCCCATGACCATTATTTTTAAATAATACAGCATGTGAAAACCATATTGGATACCTGGATCCTGCCAACTTTAGCTTCGAACATCAGTGGATGGTGAAACAGGAGTGTCCAAGCTCACTAAAACTTCTCAAATTGTATTTCAGGATGATGTTGAGATTCATCATCAAACAGAAATAAAGAAAAATATGTCAAGCCCTACAACATTCATCCTTCTGGGATTTGGCAATCTCCTTGAACTGCGAATCTTCCTCTTTGTATTGTTTTTTGCCATCTATGCTTTGTCGCTTGTTGCAAACCTCCTAATTGTTTTTCTGGTTGTGGTTGACCAGCATCTTCAAACCCCCATGTACTTCTTCATCATGAACCTGTCCTTCTTGGAGACTTGCTACATTTCAACCATCCTCCCCAGGATGCTGGTCAGTTTCCTTACTGGGGATAGGTCCATATCCATTATGGGATGCATCACACAATATTATTTCTTTGGTTTCTTGGCAGCTACGGAATGTTATCTTCTGGCCATGATGTCCTATGACCGGTATTTGGCAATATGCAAACCTCTGCACTACTCAACCATTATGAATGGTAGACTCTGCTTCCAGTTAGCATTCACTTCTTGGATGAGTGGTCTGTTAGCCAACACTATCATAACATCTCTTGTGGTAGAGCTCACATTCTGTGGGCCCAATGAAATTGATGATTTCTTTTGTGATGTATATCCTGTGGCAAACCTTTCTTGTAGCAATACTGACATAGTAAGAACTGCAGTTTTTATACTAGGGCTGATGGTGACATTACCCCTTTTTCTACTACCTTTGGCCTCCTATAGCTGCATTATTTCCACTGTCTTGCAAATTAAATCCAAGCCAGCGCGGCAAAAGGCCTTCTCCACCTGCTCTTCTCATCTGATTGTTGTGTCACTTTTCTATGGGTCAATATTCCTTGTCTATATTGTCCCTGAAACAGAAGCACTGAAGAGACTACACAAAATGTTTTCTCTGTTCTACACCATCCTGAATCCCACGCTGAACCCCCTCATATACAGCTTGAGAAATAGGGAGGTGAAGGAAGCTCTGTTCAGATCTGTCAGAAAATTCAGCAGCAGAGTTTTGTAGCTTCGCAAGGTTGTGCTGGATCTGGTGAAGTATGCAGAAATACACATAGATGAAGGGTTGAGAAAGGATTTGCCATTAATGGGATGTGAGGATCTCACATTTGCAAATACCTCAATAAAGCAGCCTGAGCCAAAACCCCTCACATTAATGTGCAGATTGCAATTCAGTTCTTCAGCATATTTTTTTCACTTCCCCAGTTGTTGTGGCACACTTTTCAGCAGGGGGATCTGATTTGCATTTTCATGGACCTGTTAATTCATAATCATGATTACTATGGAAAAATTGTAGCTGGTGAAGATATGAAATCAAGCATCATTTTTTATATTGTAAAATGTGTATTTGGCTGTTGATAGAACAACTATAAATTACTTGCATTTACCTACTGAATTGGCCTCCATCTCTATAATGCTAAAGGACAGAGGGTCTCTAGATATTGTTGGCCAAAATGGTCTCAGATGGTAAGGGTTTTACCCAACAATATCTAATGGGTCATTCATTCCCTACCACTGAACTAAACCAATATGAACATTTTTAATGGAATTTCAAATGCCAGCCTAAATGGCCATATCGCTGTGCCATTTCAATCTCTCGTTCAACTCTTATTCATCACCACTATGTGGTTATGTTCTGTGTCATCAAGATTTCAATCTTATGCCAATTTACTTCAGAGTAATCTCCACTGAAAGGGACGCGGGTGGCGCTGTGGGTTAAAGCCTCAGTGCCTAGGGCTTGCCGATCGAAAGGTCGGCGGTTCGAATCCCCGCGGCGGGGTGCGCTCCCGCTGTTCGGTCCCAGCGCCTGCCAACCTAGCAGTTCAAAAGCACCCCCAGGTGCAAGTAGATAAATAGGGACCGCTTACTAGCGGGAAGGTAAGTGGCGTTTCCGTGTGCGGCTCTGGTTCACCAGAGCAGCGATGTCACGCTGGCCACGTGACCCGGAAGTGTCTTCAGACAGCGCTGGCCCTTGGCCTCTTTGAGTGAGATGGGCGCACAACCCTAGAGTCTGTCAAGACTGGCCCGTACGGGCAGGGGTACCTTTACCTTTTTAATCTCCACTGAATTCAATAGAAATTCCTTTTCTATACACATGCATAGGATTGTTCTGGAAGAATCCAATCCTGTGCACACTTCTCTGGAAGTAAGTCCTGTTAAAGCCATTGGGGATTTTGATTATACATGTACAGGATTGCATGTTAGTTACATCAATATATTAATAATATTTTTAGTATATTTATTTATTTATTTATATCCTGCCTTTCCCCTGACAAAGACTCAAGGCATCTTACAGATAAAATAATAACAGCTAAAAACATAGGGGAGGGGAAACAATATTTAAATAAAATAAAGTAATAAAATTAAAATTGTATCTGGCATGTCTGTGCTCATGACTGTTCATGTGTGTGTATTTTAATCGACACATATTGGGACATTTCTATGGAAAGCCAGAGTAATGTTTGCTTTTTACAAGAAGACAGAGAGATTTGACATGCAGAATTTGATTTTGCAGGATGTCCTCCAATATTTCCTGAGTATTCTCAGGTAGAAGCAAGAAATTTCACATGGTTCAAGGACATCCACTATACGGTATATACTGAACGGATGGGATTTAATCTGGAAGGGAGGATGAAAGCTGAATTGCAATTGGTGCTAGCCAAGTTACTTGATTGTGTAGGTCTAGGTGGTCCTCCATCTGCACTTCACACCTTTCTCTGAAACTTGTCTCTTTGAAATATGTTGCCGTGTATTGAATGCTGCAATGGACATAGTGATCTAATCCTTCTCACTTCTATTTAAGGCTGTTGCTTGTCCCAATTTATAATCATCAGCACAGGAAATATTGCTGGGCTCCAGCTCACCTACAGAAAATTAACAGGTTTCCCAATTAATTAATTAATTAAATTTGTATACCGCCTATACCCATAGATCTCAGGACAGTTCACAATTTAACATTTCAACAAAAGTATGACTCTGAAAGGCAAAGATGGAATGTCTAATGAGTGCAAGCTTGTTTGTCCTCTAATTGCAGGCAACATGCGCTGCAGTTCTGGGGCAGTCTACCCCCACACACCTCTGCTTCTTTTAGAACAATGTCAGGTTCCTGTCTTACCTAAACTATAAAGGGACCTCTTTGGAAGAAGGGGCTTGGGCCCCATGGAGACCCTTGTTCCAGCTGAAGATCTAAAGGTGACCTGAAATACCCTTTCTATGGCTCCCGACAATAACTCCTCCTACCCTATACTGCTTTGATCTCCAGTTCTCTTTGTCAATTGGCCTCAGGAGCAAAGGGAGCAGCAGACCACATGGGAAGCCAAGTGTTTCAATAGAAGCCTCCATTTGCCTACCAAATGCTTCTATTGCGCATGATCTACTGGGGTGGGAGGGTCTATTCAGTGGCAGGAGGGAAATCGAGCTGCAAGCAATGACTCGGCTTCAATAAATGAGAAAATAAAGGAGGAGCTGTCAGTGACTATACAACTTTCTCCATATCCTCTGGACCATTGTTAATGCCCACATTTCCATCTCTGCTCTGGAACTCACTGCCTTAGCTCTGCCTCCACACCTAGAGCTTGACACAGGCACTCAACTTTAAAATACTTGGAAGTGGGCTATGAAACTTCAAGAACCTCCAAGTCTTAGCTGAAATGGCACGAGCCTAGGATACCTCCTCTCATACCAACTTGTTCACTCCCTGGGATCTTCTGGGGATCCACTTGTGCCACAAGGGTGGCTGAGGAATGGCTGGTTGAGATGTGAGAGAGGCCTTTCTCCATGATCATGCCAATCTCTACTTCAGGATGTTCAGTGCCTTCTACCCTCCATTCTTTTCCATGCCTAAGACTTTTATTATTGTTCCAGTTGGCATCTGCCATTTGACATTCCAAGTTGAGGATTTTTCTGTGGGCTGGATTTTGAAACTGGTTGGACACAGTGCTGTCTTTCTAGAAAAAGAGGTCCTGGTACTCACCATGGATACCTTCCTTGTTCTCTTACAGTGGCAATGGTGCCCACCTGAGAGGTGCCAAAAAGATTCCAGCTGAAAAAAGCTCTGTACCTTTTACACCCCTCTCTGTTTTTCCAAATGTTTGCTTTTACAGTTGATTATTTAATTTTTGTTAGGGTTTTTTTCCTTCCTTAATGGAAGCTGGCTGTGCACAATAAAGGCAGTGGTACGGAGGAATATTTTTTAAAATAAATAATACATCAATGACAATCCATCATTCTTTATTATGATGATCATAGTTCAGCCACTAAGTTACAGTCAAACAAATACAGTTTGCAATTTGCAGTTAACAAGACAGTAGCAGTCTATTAGGAATTAATAGACAGAGGTTAGACTACACCCCACTTTTATTAACCATTCTGGCTCTGTTTTGTTTGTGGGGCAGTTATAAGGCAATGCACAATCATCCTGATTTGCTTCCAAGGTATTTACACATCTTCCTGTTAATCATTCATTCCTCCCACACTTTTCAGTTTCTTTCCCCATCACTGCACAGTCTCTGGGTGAGTTTTATGTGGATTGCTTATGCTAGGGCATGGGCACTAGGACACTTTATTCCGCTTGAATTATGCAAGACTACATTTAGTTTTCTGATAAGGGCTACAATCCGACTTGCAAAATAGTGACAGTATGTGGGACAGGCTGCATGGCACAGACATAACTCTCCTCGGTGTCTTGCTGCTGCTTGCTCACTACCCTTCTAGCTCTCTGCCAACCCAAACAAATGCATTGGTGGTGTCACTGTGCATCACATAAGGAGACTCATGAATGCTCATGCATGAGTGTATAGCCTGGGCTGTTTGCCTCACTGCCTGATCACTTGGTCAGATTGAGTTGCCTGCCTTAAGCAGCAAATGCTGCAGAAGAGAAAGCCATATCAAAGCACTAAATGAAAAGCTCTCCATGCCCCCAAAGCTGAATTGCCTTCAGGGGTAATGCCAGCATTGAAGGTTAAGATGCCAATCCAGTCTCTATTTGGAATGAAGGGACACCATATTGTCTTTTGCCTCAGGTAGCAATATATTTTGGGCTGGTCCATGAATGTGTTGCCTTGTGTTTCACTTTAGGGTATAGTAGGAATAAAATATACACATCATTTCCCACTATGGCCATTGCCTTTCAAGTACTCTTTTTGCAACCTTCTTAATCATTTGCATGTTTAAGCATGTCTACAACTAATGGGAGGGGAAACCATTCAGAAAGAAGCTTTGCTACTGCCACTACAAAGGTGAGACTTATTCTGGAGGAACATTTTCTTCTAACCCTGAAGAAACTTGAAGATTTCCCAATAGCATGGGAAATTCTGAGGGGCCACTTGCAAAGAACTCTAAAAATTATGCAGTTCACCTGGCTGTGATTTATGTTGAAACATCCACTGCATTCATTATGGCAGTAGGGTGGACCAGAGAATGAGAACAGGGAAGACAAATGTTTGTGTCATAGTTGAGCTATATAGAAACATTCTCAAAACTGCTTTGTAAGCTTAATTAAGCTAGAAACCATAAAAAACAATAATAAATCCATAATAAATCAAAAGCAAGATTAGAGTAGAAATCAGAAAGGGCTTCCTTCACAGATAAAAATGTGATATTTTCTTTTTAAAATATTATGTATTTACCTGGCAGTAGAAGGTAGAGTGATCTAACATGAGGCAGAAGATTGAACTGCTGAACGAAGTGCTAGTGTGGGTGTTGGGATATACAAGCCCAGGCAGCCCCTCCTTTTGATCATTTACACATATTACAGCAGTCTACTCAGGGCTATGAAAATAAGGTGGGGTCCATGTTTTGTTCCTTATAACACAGATGCCCTACATTCTATTGGTTTTATACATAAAACCAAGACTTTGTTGCTCAGCCAAAAGCCATAACGCAAGAGCTAGTAAGAAATAAGAAATGAAGGTACAGTCAGATAAACTAGCTGACTCACAACAAGCGATAATGCTAGCAACCCATATAGAATCAAAGGAACTGAATGGAGTAGTTCAGCAGCTATGCCTCACAACTTTTGATCAGCTTTTAAACGTAAGGAAAGGGATTGAGTCAGGTAAATCCTTGCAATAAATAGTAATCTGCTACAAACAGCTCTTAGGTTTTTGTCAGGGGATTGTTCAAGGGAGTCGGGTGCAGAATACTTTACTAAACTGTCTCAGAATTTGGGTGTTGGGAAACATCTGGAGAATTATTATGGTGTCATAAAAATACAAGCCATAGCAGGATGAGAAGAGCAGTACAAAAAAGGGTTTAGAATATGAGTATTTTTTTAGGATGGTGGAACTTGTCTTCTGTAAACAGCCTTCCTGTAAACACTCTATTACAAAGCCTCTCACATCTTACTCTCGTAAGCCATGACCAAGGATCTTCAACGGCTGATAAGGTTAAAGGATGGAGAGGAGCAAAGTCTTGCATGAACTGTCAATCTACCACATAGAGTCTTTAAGGCTTTGTGAACTTCTTTGTTTCTCAAACTGTAGATGAGAGGATTGATCAAGGGATTCAGGATGGTGTAGAAGAGTGAAAATACTTTATTGAGATCTCTCAGAGTCGGGGTGTCTGGCAACATGTAGACAATGATTATTGAACCATAAAAAGTGCAAACCACAATGAGATGAGAGGAGCAGGTCAAAAATGCTTTTTTCCTCCCAACAGCAGATGGAATCTTCAGGATAGTACTGATAATACAAATGTAGGATATGAGAATCAACAAGAATGGGGTGACGGTGATAAAGAAGGCCGAGAAAAGGGTAAAGAGTTCAATCCTGCTAGTGTCACTGCAAGAGAGTTTTTCAATTGGGGCGAGGTCACAAAAGTAATGATTAATGACATTGGGCCCACAGAAGTATAACTGTGCCATGAGACCTACTAGTATGCCATTAAAGATTGGACCATTTGTCCATGTCCCAGCCATAAGCTGACAACATAGTTTTCCATTCATGATGGAAGCATACAGCAAAGGTCTACATATTGCCACATACCGGTCATAGGACATCACAGCCAGGATATATGTTTCTATAGCCACAAAAGCGCCAAAGAAATAAAACTGGGTTAGGCACTCATTTAAAGAGATGGTTCTCTTTTGAGATATCATATCAGCTAACATTTTGGGCAGGATGACTGAGCTGGTACAAGTCTCCAGGCAGGACAAATTGGCCAAGAAAAAGTACATGGGTGTGTGGAGGTGCTGATCAGCCACAACAAGCAAAATGATGAAACAATTCCCAGTTACTGTCAAGATGTAAATCATGAGGAAGAAGGAGAAAAGGAAAGGCTGCAGCTCAAGCAGATTCCCAAAACCCAGGAGGATGAATTCTCTGATTGCTGTCTGGTTTCCTTCTTCTGTGTTCCCCATTGCTTTAATCAACTGGAGGTCAACACAACCCTACAACATAACAAGAACCAATGGTTTTAATGAAGTGGTATTCACATATTTTTTATGGAGGGCACAAGGAGAAGGGGACGACAGAGGACGAGATGGTTAGACAGTGTTCTCGAAGCTACAAACATGAATCTGGCCAAACTGCGGGTGGCAGTGGAAGACAGGAGTGCCTGGCGTGCTCTGGTCCATGGGGTCACGAAGAGTCGGACACGACTGAACGACTAAACAACAACAACATTCACATATTTTGGTGACAGTACTGTGCAAACCTATACATGATTACTCAGAAACACCACTGCAGAAAATTCAACAAAACTTATTCCCTGTTTGAAAAATGTGTAAATGATTTCAATAGAAATTAATAATTGGAGCCAAATGCCATGTGTCTTATTCAGTCTAAAATTCTTGGATATCTGATATTTCAGTTCTGAGGGTTAGGCAGGGCTTTGATGAAAGCATATGGCTTTAGTACTTACATGCACCCATTTACTGTTGGATTATGCTCCAGGAGTTAGTGCTGCTAGCAGAGGTTGTGTGACGAACAACACCATGCAATTGAGTGTCTCTGAAACTGCCTCTTGCAAAAACGTAAAAGGAAGTGAGCCTGGAGACTTACTGCTGATTTTCTAGCTGTGTGGAAAACATGTATGATGCAAGCAACTTCTTAAACCCAACAGGGATCCCAATATTAATTCCTCCTCTGTGGACTACTATCTCATCTGGGTAAATTGTGACCTAGAACATCTATAGGTTAGAGAATATGTTAGAGAATTCAAAACAAAAATAGAAATGGAAACTGAAGAGGAAAGTGATGAAGCTTGCTTATTTACCCCATATTCGGAATAGAAATCAATTAAGTGAATACCAATTAGTATTTGCTGTTGCTGGTGTGCAGGGTTTTAAGCATAATCAATAGCGTTATTTTCCCAATTTAAATTGTGTTCCCTTTGCATTGAAATGAATGGCCTTTGAAATGAAGAGAATGGTGTTACATCAATGATTACATCAATTACTTTAAACAGTAGGCAGTGTTTTCTTCCAAGGTCAGATAGTTTTGCCTAAGGAAGTGGTCCTTTGGGGATTTGAAGGCAATATGGATGCTTGAGGGTGAGGATTTCAGGCTTGATTGAAGGATGGCAAGAATAACAAAAGCAATGCACACATAAGTCTGAGCAGACGGAATAGGATATATTATTGTATGCAGCTGAACACAGTTCACAGAAATATACTACAAGAAACATATTACTCCATAGCTAGGCATGATGGAAAGAAATGCAGTAAGCAGCATAGATCATGCCCCTTTGGTTGCTGCCAGGGTAATCTGTATACACAGCTGTAGGTTGTCCCCTTTACACATCTAGAAACAGACACAGATAAATCTAAAGGATCCAGCACAAAATCTGTTTATTGAGTATTTATCCTGATGTGCTTGCACAAAGATTACACATATTACAGCCATTGTACTTATTATGGCCATCTACTCAGGGTAAGGAGATAAGGAGGAAATTACCTACTTTCATTTGATTTAATACATCAAATTTAATACATCTCCACTGGTGGACATCACATTGTCTACACCAGATTTTTGCTATGATGTCCTTTGGAACAGCCTCTCTTTTCATGTGATCAGGTTCTTGGAGTGTTTAACCTATACCAGTGCCCTGGACTAGGGCTACAATTGTATGTCCTCTAACCCATATAGTTCCATTTTAGACTGCAGCTGTAGAAATCATATTAGGAGGAATCACATCAGTGAGAAAAACCAGCAGGCAGCAGCAGTGCTGCCTCTGAGAGAGAAACAGTTCAGCTCCGCCCTCTGCAGCCAGACAGCAAGGCACCCTTTTCCAGAGGGGGGGGAGACTCGGACACAGAGGCAAAGTCTCTGTTTCCAAGTCCAAGCCCCTCACCACAGAAAAGGGTGCCTTGCTGGCTGTGGAGAAGAGGAGGAAGAGGAGCCCCCACCGCAGGCCACCTCAACACGGATGTGCAACGTCACGCACACACGCCTGCACATAGTGCATGTGACGTCACACACACTACATGCAGGCATGTGTGTGTGATGTCACACATCCATGTTGTGTCAGTGGGCACCCACAATCCTGAGGGCAAGTTGGCACCCCTGTGTGAAATTATATATTATATATTATTTGCCTGCTGTCAGATGATGGTGTGGTTGCTCGAGAGTAACAGGCAAGACTCCAACCTGTCTTTTCAAGGCTTTATTATCTGTACAAACTATTTTACAGTGCAGAGCGTCACAAGTCCATGTCTGCTCAGTCGCTGGCAGAATCTGGGAGTGGGTGGTCCTTATACCTTCCCCAGCATAACAGTCGTGTGACCCCCATTCTTCTCCTCCTCTCTCTGTGTGCAAACCTTCTGCGCAACGTGGGTGCTGGCAAAGAGGGACTTACCTCCCCTCCCCTTTGCTCAGGCTCGGTGTTGAGGCTCTCCCTAGCATCTTCTCATCCCTGCGCCCCTTCCCCACAAATAAGTCAAGACTGTCAAAAATGAAGAAAACTTAGCTGAGGTCTGCTTATGGGTGTCTAGTAACTTGTAACACTGCCACTAATCATTTATTGTACGTTAAAAAGGCAAACAAGAAGGGCGGGTGAAAAAGGACTTTTGCCTTCCAATAGTCAATGAAATCTTTAATCTGTTAACAATAGTACAAGGATAAAATGTGATTGTCAGAAGAAAGGGATGGCTGTGACTATAAACGCATTTATATGCGCACTTCGACACTTGGCACTCACACGGGCATTTTTGTACACATTACTTTAAGAACTGCATTACAGAATCTAGAGATGTATGGATTTTGAAACATGGCTGCATTTCAGTTTGCATCTTGTTTCAGAATGTGGAAATTGGGTAAGTTTGCCTTGGAATGCAAGTTGAAATGAATTTCTCTCTACCTTTTTTGTTGTTGTTTAGTCATGTCCAACTCTTCATGACCCCATGGACCTGAGCACGCCAGGCACTCCTGTCTTCCACTGCCTCCCGCAGTTTGGTCAAACTCATGTTAGTAGCTTTGAGAACACTGTCCAACCATCTTGTCCTCTGTCATCCCCTTCTCCTTGTGCCCTCGATCTTTCCCAACATCAGGGTCTTTTCCAGGGAGTCTTATCTTCTCATGAGGTGGGCAAAGTACCTACCTATATATCCCACCTGGTGCAGTGCAGAGGAAAATTGTTCTCCTAAACTACCATACCCTTAGAAAAACAAGTGATTCTGTGTCACGGACTACCTAGATGAAGAAGAATGGTGGGAGGCTACAGCTGGGGAACACACACACCCCAGGAAGCATCAGAGTGGTAAGGCTCTAAGCCAGGAAAATTCTGGTGGGATACAGAAGACAGACCAGAGGAAGAAGGGGGAGCAGATGGGTTGGAAGCTGAGTAAGCAACAGGTTAAGTGAAAGTGAGGCAGTTAAGTAGGAGAAGCAGGCTGAGGCTGTGACGGATCCCCAGCAACCTGCCAGTTCCACTATTTCCTTCTCCCCTCCTCTTCTGTCCCCAAGATCAAGGAGGGTATTACATAAAGCAGAACAAAAGGCACAGAGAGCTCCTCCTCAAAGGAGTTTGCAATGGTTAGGAAGGTAGCCAGCTGAGGAGGAACCTTAGGAGGAAGTGTGAGGCTCAGATCTTCATTTCTGGCAACTGATTCATCAGGCTAGACCTGGCCACAGAGTTTCGCTGATGTTTCCCTCTGAATAAAGACTCAACCTTACTGCTCCTCTCTGAGTTTCTGTGCTGAACTGCAGCTGAAATTGCTCTGACATTCTAGCAGCAGCAGCAGAAGGGGAGGGCAAGAGAGGTTCATAATAAATGCAATGGGTGGAACAGTTAAACTCACCTCTCCTCATACTGCAAACTCAAACCATGTCAGATGCGGTGTCCAATTGGGATTTGTTTGTTTGTTTCTTTGCTGTTTAACTTTCCAGGTCTTCATCTTTCCAAGGCACACAATTCACTGACAAGCTATACTGGATATTTTTATCTTAACCTCCTGGATAAAAGCTCCAGTTTAAATGTGGATGTTGGGATGATGCCTTGAAGCACAAGGATATATTCCATTTGTTTGTTTATACATATTACTGCCATCAACACAGGGCTAAGCAGCTACAGAGCAAGCAACTGACATGTCATTGCTAAGCTAAAAGTCATAGCACAAGAGTTGCTCAGAAATGTGAACCGAAAGCAAAAATTATCCCAACAACATTTTTGAGTACACCAAAAGGAATTCAACAACCAAATGGTGTGGCCGCCCAGATGAGGTCAGCAGCTATGCCTCAAAACTTCTGATTGACTTTTAAGCACTGAGGAAAGGGATGAATTCAGCCGGATCCTTGACAAATTCAGATGACTCCTTACAAAAAATAGCCATCTACTACAAACCATTCTTAGGGCTTTGTGAACATCTTTGTTTCTCAAGCTATAGATGAGGGGATTGATCAAGGGAGTTAGGATGGTGTAGAAAAGGGAGAATACTTTATTGAGATCTCTCAGAGTCGGGGTGGCTGGCAACATGTAGACGATTATTATTGTAGAATAAAAAATGCAAACTACAGTGAGATGAGAGGAGCAGGTCAAAAATGCTTTTTTCCTCCCAATAGCAGATGGGATCTTTAAGATGGTGGCAATGATGCAGACATAGGATATGAGAGTCAGCAGGAATGGGGTGATGGTGTACAATGCGCACAAGAGGAAAGCGAAGAGGTCGATCAGGCTTGTATCACTGCATGAGAGTTTTTCCATTGGGATCAAGTCACAAAAGTAATGGTCTATGACATTTGGACCACAGAAGGATATCTGGGCCATCAGATAGGCTACTATGCCATTGCCCAGCAAAGAACTAATACATGGCCCAGCCATGAGCTTAACACAGAGCTTTCCATGCATGATGGAGGCATAGTGTAAGGGTTTACAGATTGCCAGGTAGCGGTCATATGACATTGCTGCCAGGAGGTATGTTTCTATAGCTGCAAAGAAGCCAAAGAAAAATAGTTGGGCTATGCAGCCACTAACAGAAATGGTTCTCTCTCCAGTTATCAAATTGCTCAACATTTTGAGTAAGGTGACGGAGCTATAGCAAATCTCCAGGAATGACAAATTACTCAAGAAGTAGTACATGGGAGTTTGAAGGTGCTGATCAGCCACAACCAGCAAAATGATGAGGAAATTCCCTGCTAGCGTCAAAATATAAATCATGAGGAAGAGGGAGAAAAGCAAAGGCTGCAGCTCAGGCTGATCCCCATATCCCAAAAGGATGAATTCTTTGATTGCTGTCTGGTTTCCTTCTTCATTCCTCCACATTGTCTTTATCCAGCTGAGGTCAAGGCAGCCCTATAACATAATCAGAGCACTTTTAATACAGAGGTGCACACTGAGAGTGAAATCCATGGGTGGAGGGTAGGAATGGCGTGGAAATTTGATTCATTTCACATTCAATGCTAAATTTATCAAATTCACATTTTCTGGTATAATGTGATAATCAACACATAGCCATCCTCCCATACTATCCAAATTTTGTGATGTAGTTATCCAAACAGTGTTCACAAATATGCACGTGTTATGGGAAAGTGTGCAAAAAAAAATGTAGATTTGTGGAAGTACCATACAAAATTGCATTACAGTGGTACCTCGCAAGACGAATGGCTCGGAAGACAAAAAACTCGCAAGACGAAAGAGTTTTTCGTTTTCTGAGTTGCTTCGCAAGACGGATTTCCCTATGGGCTTGCTTTGCAAGACGAAAACGTCTTGCACCTTTTTTTAAACCATCGATGCATTCCTATGGGAAACCGTCAATACACAGTGGTGCTTCGCAAGACGAAAAAATTCACAAGACTAAAAAACTCGTAGAACGAATTAATTTCGTCTTGCGAGGCACCACTGTATATTGCTGGCCAGAATGTGTCTGTAAGAAATACACACAAAAATGCAGAACAACCTTCATGGGGATTTTTCTTAAGAAATACAGATTGCTGCAGATATGTGGTGAACTGAATGTGGAAAAAATAGAAGCTGAGAAAACCAAATTAGATAGATTCTTCCATCCTTAGCAGTGTCCAGCCACTCCTGCTTCCATCCAAATTTTGCCCCCCTCCCCTATGAATGTTGCTCCAATATCAGACAAAGCAAAAAGGAGGGCTTCTGGAGTCATGTTGAAAATGGATCAGGCTAAACTTTGGATCCAAAGTCCTCCTATTCCCCTGAGGTATAGGTGCACAAAATACAAACACATTGCCCTGGATGCAAATACAAGCTATCTCTACACATGTACAGGTGCTTGTGTGAAAGAGTGTACACTTGTTAATTTTGTACAGCTCATGTAGAAACCTGTGTACATGCAGATACCTGTATGTGTTTTCAGTTGTTGTTTACACACACCCATAAGTTGTATACTCAATGAATCTGTATCTGTACTCCCCAACACTCACATCAGAACTAGGAGGAAAGCACATCAAATCTTGGAACTGGTTTATGTATTTTCCTTACCATTGAAACCATTGGGGAGGAGAACATTTTATTAAAACAGCTCCCCCAAAGGGGAACAATGCCATGCACATGATCTTCCACCCTTTATAGAATTGCACCCAAAAATTAACAACAGGAGCCACATTCCACTTCTGCTATCTTTTCCAATATTCTTGGATTTTGGTTCTTAATGTTAGTCAGGGTTTTGAAAGATGATGAATATAAAGCGTGTGGATTTAGTACTTACCTTCCCTTATGTATCTGCATTCAGTGATTAGTACCAGGATCAGTACAGGTAGGAGAGGATTTCTCTGAATTTATGTTGAAAAACAACGAGCTGTAACTTCATTGTCTCAGCTGCAAAATGAGTGCCTCTGAAGAGGTTTCTTTCAATAGCTTAAAAGAAGCAAGTCTGGGGACGTGCTTCTGATTTTCTGGTTGTGTGGAAATCATTTATGATGCAACCAACCTTCTAAACCCAAAGGAAATCCTGATATTAATTCCTCCTCCATGAGATGGCAGTCACCTTTTTCCTGCACTCCAGAGTTTGATGCACTTTGGATCTCTATGTCTTTATCTACCTTTAAGTCTTAGGCTCAAATTGCCTTCTGCTCCTCCTAGCGGTTACTTCTCTTACTTGCATCTCATTAGCTGCTCCCTTTAAAATTCAGCTACTATGTACAGGTATTATAGCTGGGCATCAGTTTGTACTATGTAACCCAGGTAGGGCAGGAAGATGAGGATATTGTTGGTAGCTAGTATGGGAATAGAAGCAGCAAAAAATACAAATGGAGAGGGAGTCTTGTATTGGACAGGAGGTTCTGGGAGCAGAGAGAGGCTATTGTTTCTTTATTGTTGTTTAACAAATTTATATCCTGTCTTTCCAGAGAAACACATCCAAGACAAGCAAACACAAATAATCAATTTTAATAAAAGATATCATAATATAAAATATAAATATAATATATATATATACATACATACATATAATATAATATAATATAAAAGATCAATTTCAATAAAAGATGTAATAATATTAATAAAAAGTATCACATCCATGAATGCAGCAGCTTGATTTTAAAAAATCAATGAAGGGATAAAAGCTCATCACATGAATTAGAAACATGGTTAGCTTGTCATTCAAACAACAACAACAATGCTCACACCATAATGAACCCTAAAAACTCATTTATGTAAAACATCAATATGCAAGAGAAAAGATGGCAGATACTATCACTGAAGCTGATAAACTAGGACAACAACTTGGCAGATCAAATGTATTGTAGGTAAGAAAAGCCATTATATAACACTGGAAGGCCAAGTAGCAGAGGAAAGAATGAACTTCCCCAGGGAAGCTTGGACATAACTGAGAAGTCTCTCTGCCATATTCTCGTCCCAGTCCAAAGGAACTCAGAAGTTAGTAAGGCATGAAGCAGAGAACTTTGGAGGGTATATGGGCCACCTAAGTCATGGTTGTGTGCCACATATAGGAAAGAGGTAAGACACACACACACACACACACACACACACACACACACACACACACACCAGACTACAGAAGGAAGCTGCAGCAGTGGTTGATAGACCAGGTTGAGAACCACCTTTTCCTTCTTCTTGAGACTGATGACTTCCCATTCACTTTTATCTAATTGATCAATGAACCCCAAGTCACAGAACAGCTCAAGAAACTGCAGAATTGGAAACATCAGGAACACCAGTTCCTGAAAGAAAATGATCATGACAAAAAACATGGCCTTGTATCCAACATTTGTTCTGAAAAGAAATATATTAAAATGAATGAAGCTGACAGACTTACATCCATTAATTTCAGTGGATCTATCCAACTTGGTTGGATTCAGCCCATTAAAAAGACTGCAAAAGATGGGAGTACATATAGACAAACAGGGATATGACTTGAGTGTGCATTTCTGTGATAAAGAAAATATTTTTTAAAAAACACAACCCTTGAATAAAACTAACAGCAAACCTAGATCTGATGTTTATTACATAATTTGCTTTTGTTGAGTAGTTGATTATTCTTTAACAAATAGCTAGCCACAGGGGAAAATGGAGAACAGAAGATCAGGACTATAGGATGATGTGATCCTAATTATAATTCACACACACACACACACACACACACACACTATTCACAGTAAGAAGAAAGTTCCCACTGGAGCCAGGGTTCTGCATACATGAGTACTTTGACTAGCTGATAAACTTAATGGAAAGGAAAGAGTTCAGATCATGCCTTGCAAAAGATGTTCAGTTTCTTCCAAACTCGTCTTAGGGCTTTGTGAACTTCTTGGTTTCTCAAGCTGTAGATGAGAGGATTGACCAAAGGATTCAAGATGGTATAGAAAATGGAGAAGACTTTATTCAGACCTCTTAGAGTTGGGGAGTCTGGCAACATGTAGACAATGATTAAAGTGCCATAAAATATGCAAACCACAATTAGATGAGAGGAGCAGGTGGAGAAGGCCTTTTTCCTTCCAGTGGTGGATGGGATCTTTAGGATGGTGACAATGATGCAAACATAGGATGTGAGAGTCAATAAGAATGGGGCAACATTAAAATCGAAATTAAAGAAAAGGGCGGTGATTTCAACCATGCTTGTGTCACTGCAGGACAGTTTTACAATCGGGATGAAGTCACAAAAGTAATGATCTATGACATTGGGACCACAGAAGGATAGCTGAGCCATCATGATGATCACAATGAAGTTCGCCAGCAAAGAATTAATCCATGTTGCAGCCATGAGGTGAACACAGAACCTTCTACGCATAATGGTGCTGTAGTGTAAAGGTCTACATATAGCCAGATAGCGGTCATAGGACATTGCTGCCAGGAGATATGTTTCTATACCAGCACACAAACCAAAGAAATAAAATTGGGCTATGCACCCACGAACAGAAATGGTTCTCTCTCCAATTATCAAATTGGCCAACATTTTGGGTAAGATAATCAAGCTGTAGCAAGTCTCCATGCCGGATAAATTTCCCAGGAAGAAGTACATGGGAGTGTGAAGTTGCTGATCAGCCACAATGAGCAAAACAATCAGGAGGTTCCCAGTTAGTGACATAATAAAAACAATCAGGAAGAGGACAAAAAGAAGAGGCTGCAGTTCAGGGAGATTCCCAAATCCCAAGAGAATGAATTCTACTGTGGCTGTCTGGTTTTCTTCTTCTCTATCCAACATGGGTCTTGTGTCAAACAAATGAGACATCAACTATAAAATATAATCTGAAATACAGACATTTTAATGTAGAAGAACCATGAATTATATTTTGTGCATGCAATTTTCTTGTAAACGCAACAGGGATGTCAGTCAAATCCATCAAAAGTGAACAATGAAATGAATTTATTTCAGTCTGTTTGATCCCTAGAATGGCACAGATGGTTGCTAGAAATGTTTTTTTTCCCCTATTTTTCTCCAGCATAAAGTTGTTTGGTTGGTTTGACATGAGCCCATTACCCCCAAATAGATATGTACATTATTTTGAATTTTTTGTTATTTACATATCCTTTGATGTATAATAACTGCTTTCCCAAATTCACAACAGAGGCCATGCTGCCACTCTCGCATCTTCTCCTAGGGTGGGTTCATTGCTTATGTGCTGGCAGAGGCAAGCAATGGGATTGGCTAGGGGTGGCCATTAGCAATGCTAGAGTGAACTAGGAAATGTTGTGCCTGTTCAGTTACCCCCACCCCAAGCTAATCACAATGATTCTAGGCAGTGTTCCTCCTCTACCTCAGAGAGTCTGTTGTGGAAAGAAACACCCATCCACCCTACAGGATGTGCAGAGGGAGAGCTGTGAGCCACAGAGATAAAGAGTTCTGAACTTTGTGTGCAGCAGCTAGCAGGAGGCAGAAGCAGATAGTGGAATTGAAGCAATTGCATTGTAGTTAGGAGTTGACGGAATGGAAGGGGGAAGAGTTTGTGCAGGTGGGAGGACACCACCCCATTTTGCCCTAATGACTGGCATCCATGGCCAGTCCTTCTTGACAGCCTCCTTTACCCTTTCTTTCTGATTCAAGTGTGTGCTTAAACCCTGATGATGCTTTTTGCTTCTAGACCGCTACATCGTTGCCCAAAATAAAATGTGACCTTTAGAATGAAAAAGTTTCCCTACTCCTGGTCTAGATCAAATCCAATATAACAAAAGCATCATGAATGCAACCAAAAGATATACATTTAGTTTTTATTATGAGTCTGCATTATTCAAGCTCTCAATAGGACAACATGAAATATTTTGCCAAAAATGAGCTCCGCTTTTCTAAATTCGGAGGAGGAAGGTCAATTGGACTGAGATATGAAAACATATTAGACTCCATATTTGCTACTGAGATTCATCCAAATATCCTTGAATTAATGAACTGATGTGTCCCAAAGACATATAAGAGTTTTAAAAATGGCATCACTCTGCAGAGAATAGCAGTGTTTGATAACTTGCCAGAGTGGTGCATACTCTAGTTATCTCCCGCTTGGACTACTGCAATGCGCTCTATGTGCGGCTACCTTTGAAGGTAACTCGGAAACTGCAATTAATTGAGAATGTGGCAGCTAGAGTGGTGATTGGGAGTGGCCACTGAGACCATATAACACCGGTCCTGAAAAATTTTCATTGGCTCCCAGTACGTTTCCTAGCACAATTCAAAGTGTTGGTACTGACCTTAAAGCCCTAAATGGCCTCGGTCCTGTATACCTGAAGGAGCATCTCCACCACCATCATCCACTGAGGTCCAGCACTGAAGGCCTTCTGGCGGTTCCCTCACTGAGAGAATTGAGGTTACAGGGAACCAGGCAGAGAGCCTTCTCAGTAGTGGTGCCTGCCCTGTGGAACGCCCTCCCAGCAGATGTCAAGGCAATAAACAACTATTTTATTTTTAAAAGACAACTGAAGGTAGCCCTGTTTAGGGAAGTTTTTAATGTCTGATGCTGTGTTGTTTTAAATATTCGGTTGGAAGCCGCCCACAGTGGCTGTTGAAACCCAGCCAAACGGGCAGGGTATAAATAATAAATTATTATAATATTAATATTCTTACCTGCAGCAAATCTTTGTTATATTCAAGGATATCCTAAGTGTCTGTAGCATCATTTGTCCAGATTCATGCTAAAAAACTGAAGTCTTCTGAGCTATGAAGAAAGAGTGATCTTGAAACAGCTCTACATAAGCATTTAAAAGAAATGATCCTGGGAGAGTTGCTGCTGATTAATAATGCAGCGAGCCTCCTATACCCAAGAGAGGTGCCTACATTACTTCTTTCTCCATATTCTCTGTTGTACAATAGGGCGGTTCATAAAAAAACTTTTAAAAGAACAATGCCTGCTCCAAAGGTCTTACTACATTAGGGATTATATAGCTATATCTGAAATTTCATGCATATCAGTTAATATCTTGACCCTCCTCCACGAAAAAAACTGTTTACTTTGCTGTTTTCCTATGTTGTGAAGGTTGAAATTTCAATTCAGTGGAGAGGGTCAAGATATTAACTGGTATGCATGAAAATTTCAGATGTAGCTATATAATCCCTAGTGTAGTAGGATAAGACCTTTGGAGCAGGCATTTTTTAAAAAAAAAAAAAGTTTTTTTTGTGAACCGCCCTATTGTACAAAGCATCAATCATCTTCAGCTAACACACATGGAAGTCCAGAGAGTCCCATTCACAGACAGTATAATATTTTGCGGCTACCACGTTTCTCCTGGGCAAACATTTAAAATTCCACAGCAGCTGGACAACCAGCCTCAAAAGTCAGCAATGGGGGAGGGACACGCATGTGGAAATATCACAGGTTACTGTGTTTCATTTATTTCGCACTCCTAAATATTTTCTCTTGCTTTTTTTGTTATTAACTATATAAATTTCCATCGTTCCCCCCCCCCAACTTCCTAGTAAGCCTGATTTATTTTGTCTTTTTAAATTGGTTCTCCAATTTTCTGGCATGGAAAAATGAGCATAGCTTGTGTCCAACAGAGCTTGCGTTCAATAATGAGAATAATCGTGTTCCATTTACTTCCCCCTTTGTTGTGAGGTGATTTGGGAGTGGCTCCCCCCCCCCCAGTTGTAAAGTACATACAGCTGCAGGAGGAAGTTGGAAGAGTGACACTCTTTCCCACTTCCTGTTTTAGCTTTATTTGCTTTTCAGTTCTCATGTTAATTCTACTACAGTCGTACCTTGGTTGACAAAAGCCTTAACAGTCAAACATTTTGGCTCCTGAATGCCACAAACCCAGAAGTGAGTGTTCCAGTTTGCAAATGTTCTTTCGGAAGCTGAACATCTGGCAGAGATTCTGCGGGTTCCAGTTGGCTGCAGGAAGCTCCTGCAGCCAATCAGAAGCTGTGCCTCAGAAGTCAAACATTTTGGAAGTCCAATGGACTTCTGGAGCAGATTCCATTTGGCTTCCAAAGTATGACTGTATATCCAACTTTGACCCAGATCCTTTAAAAAAAAAAGCACAACAGGGGAAGGGTGGAGAAGTGACCAATGTGGGTGCCACCCACAATACTTGCTAAGAAATGTAAGTATGCACACAAGTCTAAAAAAAAGTTTGAGACCGATGCATTATCCCCCCCCCCCCCCCGCCCAGGAAATGATACAGATTGGTCCCAGAGATATAAGCAAACAAATGGAAAGTGGCAACAGGAGCAAAAAAGAGGAAGTGAGTCAATTGGGGGGGGGGGACACTACTGAAAGTATCTTACCCAAGGGTCCCCTAAAACCCAGACTCGGTGCTATCACTAGAGGGAGACAATATCTGAGTATTGACAGAATCAATTTATTGTTTCAGTGATACAGCCTAAGAATCCAGTGTTTTCCTCAGGATTCTCATCACTGCCCCCTTCACTTCCTTGTTCCTGAGGCTGTAGATAATGGGGTTGAGCATAGGGGTAATGACAGAGTAGAACAGGGAGATCATCTTGTCCTGATTGGCTGAGTGGGTGGATTTGGGCCTCATGTACATGAAAATGGCTGCCCCATAAAAAAGGGAGACAACTATGAGGTGTGAAGCACAGGTGGAGAACGTCTTCAGGCGCCCAGCTGCTGAGCTCATGCGCAAAATGGTTCCCACAATGCGGGTGTAGGACACAAAGACTAGGGAGAGGGGGATAATGAGGACCATTACAGCCACAGCAAAGATGACCATTTCATTCATATAAGTGTCAGAACAGGACAACTTGAGCACCTGAGGGGCCTCACAGAAGAAATGGTCAATACGGTTGGACTTGCAGAAGGGCACATGAAAGGTATACACTGTGAGGACCACTGATTGGAGGAAACCACAGACCCATGAAGCAGCCGTCATCTTAGCACATGCTCCCTGCCCCATCACCAGCATGTAGTTTAGGGGGTTGCAGATAGCCACATAGCGGTCATAGGCCATGACAGCCAGAAGAAAGCATTCAGTCACACCAAAGGCAAAAAAGGCGTAGTTCTGGGTAGCACAGGCCAGAAGTGAGATTGTCTGGGTTTGGCTCAAGAAATGGACTAGCAGCTGTGGAACCGTGCTGGAGATGTAGCAAATGTCAATGGCTGCAAGGTTCCGGAGAAAATAGTACATGGGTGTGGCCAACCGGGAGTCAATGCTAGTGACGCCAATGATGAGGCTGTTCCCTGATAGTGTGACCACATAGATGGACAGAAAGAGTATGAAGAGAAGGATCCGGCTATGTGAGACACTCGAGAATCCCAGTAGGATGAAATCCTTAACAACTGTTCCATTTGCCATGTCTGATATGACTCCAGTGCTATTGGGAAGAGGAGAGAATTTCATTTATTGATTTATATTCTTGTTAAAATATAAACAAAACATCAGATCACCATAACCTTTGCAAACACAGCACGCAAGTACAATTTTGAAAGGTTGACAAAGCACATAATATGGATAATTACAAGGAGCGTTTGTTTGTTTTTCCATTGTCCACTTGGGGACATTTTGAAGATTAGAATATATAAACCCATGCCTTTAAAAAGAGAGAGAATATTATGGAGGCTTATCAGCACTTCTTCTAAAACTTCCTTGGTGAAAAGCCAGTGTTGTACAGTGGTTAGAGCAGACCTCCCTGACCTGGTTTCATGAAGAGGATTTGGACTGCAATTCCCATCAGCCCCAGCCAATACAGTGCTCCAGTTGGAGTGGGTTTAGAACATGATGCTTACGCTGTGGATACCTGGATTTAAATTCCCACTCAATTCTAAAGTTCAGCAGATGACTTTAAAATGGGAAATGGGAGACCTCCCAGCAGAAAGAAAAAACACTGCATGGGTGATTTATATACCTGATTGGGAACTGTTACACTTTTCCTAAGTGCCTGGAAGTCTGCCCCTTTTTTCTTCTTGTGACTAGTGACTTCCCATACGCTGTTATCTTAGTGTGCCACTTAGTGTGCCACACAGGAGCTCAAGAAACAGCAGAAATGGAAGGCCAGTTCTTGGAGGGAAATGATTAAGACAAAAGTTATTGGCTTGTATCCATCAGTTCTATTCAGAGTAAACCCATGGAAAGCTATGAATATGACTAACTGAGGTCCAATAATTTCAATGGTTCTGTTCTGAGTAGAACTGCATCTAACTGATTCAGCACATGAAGAAGACCAGAAAATATGGTGGTACACAGCCCGCCCAAACTTCCCTTCTTGGGGCTTCCAATTATGCCACCCCACCCTGGGCAAACCTGGAGACCATCACCATACCTCAATTCTATTCCTGAATTCGTTCACGGGCAGAATTTATGTTTAATCATGGATTTTTAAAAAAACACCTCTAATTATAATCCCCCTACCATTCACTGTGAGAGGAAAGATCACAGTGGACCCAGGTTTTTGCAGACATGGATACCTGAACTACCTGATAAACTTAAATAATTTTGTACATGAGCTCCAATTGTAACTGTGCAGTGAATTTTGAATTAGGTTAGTCAATTTTGTTCCCCACATTAGGAATGAAGCTATGGAATGTGATTGTTCTGAAGGTTACTAATTAGTTCAAATATGAAAGACCTGCAGTTGAAATCAGAAATTGAAAGTGCAGGCATCCTGAGCTTGTCCCCTAGGCAAGGAGAAGGGCACTTGTATCTACAACAAACTGTTGCAGTGTGGAATTCTCCTGTTCCATGTTCTACCCTGCCATGCCATGCTTCATTTCAGGATACTCAATTCTGTCCCCATGGTTTCCCATTCACCATCACCAACAGGCAGTCAGCATTCTAAGCCACTGAATGAGTCCAGTCAAATATAAGGAGAGGTTATCTTTGTTTTCAAATGATTCAGCCTTATTATTAGGTTAAAGTACATTCCAAGGTGGCATAGGATAAAATCAGTGGCTTGGAGAGCAGACCCTGGGAAACCATGGACTTGGTTATGCCCATTCCAATGGATCTACTGAGGGAATGACTTAGTTGGATATATTTCAATATTAGTGGGACTTCATTCCCATATAAATCATTGGGTTTTAGTTAAATCATGACTGCGTTTAAGAGCTGAATGTTCATGATAAATCTTCATCATTCATGCTCTCTATATGATGATGTGCCATATTTTGTCAAAAAAATAATCTCAACCTCTTTCATTGAGAGAAAAAGGGAGGAGAGCAACACAGTAAACTACATTAGCTTGAGAGCATAGACTGCACTTTTTTTTTTTACTGACAGTCAATTTAAAGTCAAAGGGGGCATTGGAAGATGGTACAATGCTGCCAAGAATAGCAGTGTTCTAGAACTTACCTGTAGTAAGTCACTGTCACAATCACAGATGTCCCAGGATTCATTAGCACCATTTCTCGAAATCCTTTATAAAGAAACTGACATCTTCTCACCTATGGTGAATGTGTGTTCATAAAATAGCTTCTCATAAGCACTTAAAGGAAATGATCCTGGGAGAGTGGCTGCTAATTTGCTGGCTTTCTGAACTATATGAATGATGCAACCAGCCTCCTAAACCCAAGAGAGATACCTAGGTTATTTACCGTTCCATGGGATTTCTACATTGCCCAAAGCCTAGTACTTCTAAGGGCTAGGCTTTAAATCTCCAGGTAATTAATTCTGGTAGTTCAAAATGTCTGATTTATACAGAGATTATAATGTATGAACTGGGGAGAATATTGCAAAAAGGATCCCTCAGAGATGGGTGTGTCCCCAGCTTAATATAGAGGCCCCAATTGGAGCACAGTGCTCCTTGAGGAGAAGCATCTCACACTGGAGTTTACACCACTAGACCCGCAACCAACTACTGTCACTGCCACTTCCACTTGTACCTTTTGTCTCCCTTCCAGAAATGGGGGGAAATGTATTTTGGGGGAAAGTATAGCAAGTGGCAAATGGAATATATTTTTCCTATTAAACTGTGTAAATGGGCCACACAATAGCGTTTCACCTCCAACCCTAAACAAGATTTGACTGGATATCCAAATACATAAAATGGTTTTAGTTAGAAATATTCATGTATGGGATCTTAATATTTATACTGAGCGGAATATGTTTTTGGCATTATTATTGTTTCTTACCTAGGCATGGATAGACCCCCTGAACTCTGGTCCATCCCTGTTTTCAGAGGGATGGGACTAAGAAAAATATATCTGCCACCAGTGTTTACATGGGGCAGCCATGTTTTCACCACACAATTCCCCCTGAGAGTGACATAATGTCATCAAATCTCATCGCTCTCAGGGTGATTGCTCTATGAGTAAGTGTGTGACAGCAAGGACCACCATGTGATGGCTGCCCAGATAGATCTGTGGACAGATAGATATTCTTATTTAAAAGTGTTAAAGGGGAAATGGGTTAAGGATGAAGGCAGTGAGAAAACCACTGAGCCACCTGGTAAAGTCATCCACTATTCCACAGATTCTGAATGACCTATTGATCTGTTCCATATTGTGATCCATCCTGTTTGGATCAACTGTGTCTCCTTTGAATCTGAGAAAGGTTGATTCCTCCTCCATCCCTCTTCTTATCTGCTCCTACCTATTAGAATTATTATAATGTTTTGAGAGGGGTTGTTTTAAAGCTCAGATAAATGTTTTTAAATGTATTGTCATGTAGTTTGGGAAGAAAGTCAACACATTGGGAAGAAACTGGGAAAGAAAGCCACGCAATGTACATTATGAGAGCATACAGTGTAGGAAAGTGGTGGGGAACTTCATGTCTAGGAGCCAAATGGGTCCCTCCAAGTTTCTCTGCTTGGATCTTGGGATTCCCCAAATACCACACCACCTCATTGGCCACACACCTCTCTTTCCAGGCCACCTTCCTCCCACTGACCCTGCTTAGAAACCTCAGTGAGTGTTTTCAGATGACTGGAATGTGTCCTTGAGCTCTGATAATCCTGTTTGTTTTCATGGATGAAGCAAAAAGAGGTCTGTGTCTGTCAGGATGCTGTCATCCTGGTTGCCCAGGAAAGTATAAAGACAAGGAAAAGTTTCTTACAGTCCTTTTTTATTAAAAAAAATCTACAGAGAGAGGCTATAGAACCCAGACTCTGGGATAATGCCATTGTTCCGAGTGAATCTCCACACACACCCCGTCTCTCCCACTTCCTCATTTGTCATCATTATCTCCTCCTTTACAGGTGCCGCTAAGTGCCCTCAGTCTTTGACCTCTTTGCTTTCCTACTTTTAAGGCTCGCCATGTTCTGGAAGATGGTGGGTCTAGAATTTTTTCTAATGACAACATGTTGGTCAGTTATTATTTCTCAGCTTTCCCATCTACCTTTGAGCTGTAACCTCCTGCAAACCCCTGTTGTAACTCTATACTGTCTTCCTCTTCCAGTGTGTAGAAATAAACCTACTGAGGAAAATAAAAATTTATATTGATTGCTTGGCCCATTTTTACTACTACCCTTCCCCAGAATGAACTCTGCTCAGAAGGAAAGAGGCCATCAGTCTGAAAATGTTCCCCACTCCTGACATAAAGAAAACATGCAATTGCATTAGTTGTAATAAACTAAGACACATTTCTTAAGGACATAGATTTTTATTTTTATTTTTTAAAAAATCCAAAATTATTTTTCTGAGCAGTCCCAACAGACAGTCAAGATGCAGAAGTAAGCAGCTTTCTTGACCAAAGTGCTTCAGAGATTTTAGTGGGAGAATCTATTTTACCACATGAATTATCTTTATTATTTATACCACCCATGATGGACTGGTATGGAAATGCTTAATAAATATTTTACATCATAATCCCCCCACACCAACTAAGTGAGCCTTATTGCTGAAACTACTCCAGAGATCTGCATCTAAGCAGAGAAGTATGTGGGGAATATTACCAATAAATAAATGGTGCTGTGAAATTTGCAGCCCATCTTCTAAATTCCTGTATGAATTGCAAATTTCATAGAACCCTTTTTAAGGGCCTCCTTGACATCATTATTTCTTAAGCTATATACGATGGGGTTGAGAAGGGGAGTCAATATGGTGTACAGGAGAGAAAAAACTTTGTTCAAGTCTCTCAGGATGCTTGTCTTGGGTACAATGTAGACTATAATCAGTGTCCCATAGAAAACTGTCACCATTATCAGGTGAGAGGAGCAAGTAGAGAAAACCTTCTGCCTGCTGGAACGCGAAGAGATCTTCAGGATGGAGGTGATGATGCAAACATAGGATGCCAGGGTCAACAGGAAAGGAGGAAAGGCACACAGTGATGACAATATTAAAATTGAGGTGTCTATTGTATGTGTATTACTGCATGACAAGTCAATGACTGGGCCAATATCACAAAAGAAGTGGTCAATCTCATTAGGGCCACAAAAGACTAACTGGGACATGAGAGATGTGGTTATGGTGGCAGCTAAGCCCCCACTCACCCAGGAACCAGCAGCCAGTTGAAGACACAATCTGTCTGTCATTTGGATAGCATAATGCAATGGCTTGCATATGGCTAAGTAACGATCAAAGGACATTGCGGCTAGGAGGAAGCACTCCGTAGTAACAAGTATGCCAAAAATGTAAAACTGTGTGACACAAGCAGTGAATGAAATGGACCTGTCCCCTGTAAAGAGACTATAGAGCATCCTGGGCAGGATGGTGGAGCTGTAGAAGGTCTCCAAGCAAGACAAGTTCCCTAGGAAGTAATACATGGGTGTGTGAAGGTGCTGGGCAGACACAACAAGAAAAACGATGATGAGGTTCCCAGAGATGGTCACAATGTAAATCGCCAAAAACAGCAACAGGAGAACAGTTTGCAGATTCTGACCCCCCTCAAACCCCAGGAGAATGAATTCTGTGATCATGGTTTGATTTGCCCCATTTTGCACTTGCCAGGAGATCATGTAGATAAGATTTGCACACTGGAAAACAAGAATGGAAGGATTTAATTTACAGCAGTGTTGAAGCAATCTTTGTAATATGTAATTCTAGGTTTGGAGTGTGAATTTTACAATGGTGAGGTGTTTGAACACCATTCACTTTCTGCTAGCCAGATTTATCACCTAAATTCTGTAATCATGACATGACTGCTCCATTTTGCACTTGCCAGCACGAAATGTAGATAAGATCTGAACACTGGAAAACAAAAAAAGAAAGGAGAAAAAGGGTCGAACTAAACTGAAAGCGTATTTGAAAGAAACTAGAAAATGTATAGGTGTGGCTCTCACAATGTGAATTTGTAACTGGATATTTTTAGCCACACACTTGGCAGCAGCTGCTGCTGCTCTTGCTGCTTCTTCTCCTCTCTCTCTGTCTCTCTCTCTCTGTTGTTCCTCTCCTAGCAGAGGGGGGGGGGGTTTGGGGGGGTAGTAAGAGGGGCACATAAGGGACGCGGGTGGCGCTGTGGGTTAAACCACAGAGCCTAGGACTTGCTGATCAGAAGGTTGACGGTTCGATTCCCTGCGACGGGGTGAGCTCCAGTTGCTCGGTCCCAGCTCCTGCCAACCTAGCAGTTCGAAAGCACGTCAAAGTGCAAGTAGATAAATAGGTACCGCTCCAGCGGGGAGGTAAACGGCATTTCTGCGCTGCTCTGGTTCGCCAGAAGCGGCTTAGTCATGCCGGCCACATGACCCGGAAGCTGTACGCTGGCTCCCTCAGCCAGCAAAGCGAGATGAGTGCCACAACCCCAGAGTCGGTCACGACTGGACCTAATGGTCAGGGGTCCCTTTACCTTTACCTTTAAGAGGGGCACATATCATCTAGACCACAGGATTACTCAAGACTTTGAGATTGTATTGCAGGGCAGATCTCAGTGGTTTTATTAAATTCTGAAGCTGAATTGATTTTGCACAGCAATATCAAAATACCAAAAAGCAACATCAATAAGCAATATCAGAAATATCCAGTGGTGATAAAATGTGGACCTTGTCTTTTCCCATTCTGTAAATATGTGAGAAAGGTTGCCTTACCTTTAAACGTGTCTACTGTAGAATGAGCAGTGTTGTGGATTCTCTCCGCAGCAATATCAGCGCCTGAAGGTTCAAAACATCCTTTGACATCTTCAATTCCAGTACCTGTCTTCAGGCTGATACTAACAACAATGCAGGGAATCAATCTGAACACTTCTAGATCATGATGTCCCAAAGGCATCGCTCTTATTTGCCATTGATCCTAGAGGGGTGCTTAGCACTCCTCTTTGGGTTATTTACTCCTTTTATCCTGGAGGAATGTGTAATCTCCCTTGACATTTGTTCACAGCAAGAATGTCAACTACTTTAAACTGCCAGAAAATTAATTCTACTTTGAGCATGCAGTAAAATTTAAGGTCAGGCAGAGCCATCAAAATAATATTGTTTTCCTTTTGTTTTGCTACTGTGATTAACTGTACAGGAAGAAACTAGTTGAAGTTCATGGGGCATGAACTAGTCAAGCCAAAACACTTTCAACTTCCATTTGCTTCCAGAGGGAGAGCTAGGCACTTGCTAGCATTGCTCCCACTGAAAAAGAAAGAGGCTGGGAACTATTTAACTTGGACTGCTTTGTCTATATATTAGTAACAGGCAGTCCTGGACTACACACACTGAGGGAATGATTCAGTCCCACAGAAGCACTGTTGCAAGGTATGCATCTGAACCCATATGTGTGTCCACCACTTACATGTGTTCTATGCATATTCCTGAGAGGATTCGAAACTTTTGCCATAGTCAATATGTGCATGTCTTATGAATGTATCTCTACTGTTAACCCATATACCTAATAAAAATGTTCACAAACAAGAGCATTAAAGAAGAATTGGTTTATGACATGAAATGAAAGACAGAGTATACAGATGCTCTTTCAGACAGCAAGGTTACAGGTGGACAGCGGTATATATCCAGTGGTACCTCGGGTTACAGACACTTCAGGTTACAGACGCTTCAGGTTACAGACTCCACTAACCCAGAAATAGTACCTTGAATTAAGAACTTTGCTTCAGGATGAGAACACAAATCGCACGGTGGCGGCATAGAGGCAGCAGGAGGCCCCATTAGTTAAAGTGGTACCTCGGGTTAAGAATGGTTTCATGTTAAGAACAGACCTCCAGAAAGAATTAAGTTCTTAACCCGAGGTACCACTGTACCTTAGATTTGAAGGGTAAAAGAGATTCTCTTGAACTGTGAAAACAACCATTTGCCATAGACACATACTAATCAGAAAGAGAAAAGGAGTTAATATACCTGATCTAGCTGTAAGTAGGTGATTGAGTCAGGGATAGAAGATGTGTGCCTTCTGTTTGAAAATTAAGATTTGCCCTTAAAATCTTATATCACCGTGACTACAGTGTGTGTCACTCATTCCTTGGTCCATATTCTAGCAAAGCTAAAGAGTTCAACCTTGAGATCAGAGAGTGAAAAAGGAGTTCTAGTGGAGCTCTGAGCTTCCCAACAATTGAAAATCTGGGGCAAGAACACTATTTTGAACCCATGTAAATCTCGGAAAAGGAGGTGGAGCTTCCTGGTTGAGTTAATATTGTAGTATCATCATTCCTTGGAACCATTGCTTCTTTCTTGCAAGTTCCTGTCTGTTTACCACTTTGTTTACTCTGGTTGAAGTTGAAGGGACATGGTCCTAGTTAGAAATGACTAATTGGTTATCTGTGTTTTTCTTGAATAATGAATTTATTAATATAAGACGATTTCATCATCTAGGCAGAATTCTATTCCTTTTTACATGACGTGATGATTAAACTTGGTTGGAAAGTAACACAGGATCAGGGTGCTGACCTTTAATTTAATATTAAGAGTTCCAGATATTTGCTTGTACTTTCCGGGATATGTATAAAGCAAGGTCTGTTACCAGGGTCAAAGACGGCCCATTAAGGGGCATATTTCATATTCAGGTAATGCCAACTGCACTGATGCCCTGCTCCTCAGTTATAATCCAGATTCACCCAGCATTACAGCACTATTGAGGATCATGACACAGGACAGGTGCAATCCTGCTTCTTTGAAGTCTCTCAGCCCCACTCACCTCACAGAGTGTTTGTTGTGAGGGAGGAAGGGAAAGGAGAATGTGAGCCGCTTTGAGACTCCTGAAGGGGAGTGAAAGGCGGGATATCAAATCCAAACTCTTCTTCTTCTTCTTCTTCTTCTTCTACCTCTTCCCCATCCCCGTTTCTGTGCCTAACAGTAAGTTGGGAGAGGTTTTCAGATAATGTTTTTGGCATGTGGCCAAGGTGTGAAGAGAAAGTGGACCCCCCCTGAGCTGACAGACCCACCCTATCAGGTTCCTAGAGCTCAGTAGGCATAGGCTCACCACCCTGCTTCGATTAGTGGTATTAGTACTACTACACCTGCTTTTGAATTATGGTGCTGGAGGAGACTCTTGAGAGTCCCATGGACTGCAAGAAGATCAAACCTATCCATTCTGAAGGAAATCGGCCTGGAAGGACAGATCCTGAAACTTAGGCTCCAATACTTTGCCCACCTCATGAGAAGGGAAGACTCCCTGGGAAAAACCCTGGTGTTGGGAAAGATTGAGGGCACAAGGAGAAGGGGACGACAGAGGACAAGATGGTTGGACACTGTTCTCGAAGCTACCAGTTTGACAAAACTGCGGGAGGCAGTGGAAGGCAAGAGTGCCTGGCGTGCTCTGGTCCAGGGGGTCACGAAAAGTCACACACTACTAAACGACTAAACAACAAGAACTACTACACCACATCATACTCATTTCTGATTTGTATGAACTCATTTGTTTATTGTGGCAGCCCCTGCACTTTAGAACTCCCTGTCTGTTGAGATCAAGCAGGTGCTTTCTGTGTACTCCTTTCAGTACCTGTTAAAAACATTCTTATTTAGACAAGCCTACCCAGATGCTTAGAAAATTGAGATCATTTGAATCTGTTTTAGTATTTTTATTTTTGTGTGTTTAAGGTTGCCAATTTTTCTCAAGTTTATTGTTTGATTATTTTTGGAATCTGCTTTGAAGTTTTTAATAATCAAGTGGCATATACATTTTATGAAATAAAAAAATTAAAAGAAATAATTGAGATACTTAATTGTGCAGGTCCCTGATATGCATATATAATAGCTCCTTTCAGATGTGGCACTGAATGCATGGACATCATGGAGTCATGGTTGGTAGGGATATTCCTCAGGACCAACGGCCCAACAGGTTGGGAATTTATCCTTGCCCTGGCAACAATATTGGTCAGTTGGTCCCGCACTAAGGCAATGCTCTCTAATTCCTGCCACCATTGGCCAATTTGGTGGCAGGAGGACGATCAGAGAGGAGACCCAGGGTCCACCCACAAAGCGTCCTTAATCATGCATCAGTGAAATGGGTGCCTTCATTTGTACGAGGAATTAAAGGGAGCGAAAACCAATGTGAGAACATGTTTTCCTCTGCTGCAGACTATAGGGACAAAACAATGTAAGATTCAGTGGTACCTCGGGTTAAGTACTTAATTCGTTCTGGAGGTCCGTTCTTAACCTGAAACTGTTCTTAACCTGAAGCACCACTTTAGCTAATGGGGCCTCCTGCTGCTGCTGCTGCAGCACCACCGCTGTGCGATTTCTGTTCTCATCCTGAAGCAAAACCCGAGGTACTATTTCTGGGTTAGTGGAGTCTGTAACCTGAAGCATATGTAACCCGAGGTACCACTGTAATGGAGTAATTAAACCACCCTCATCAAGGGTTTCATAAGCTGGGCCAACTCATTCCCTCCCTAAATTTTCCCCAAAGGATTATCATGCTGAGATGGAAAGAAGATAAAGTCCCAACCAGAGACGAATGACTGAAAAAGATGATGGACTATGCCAAAATGGCGAAAATGACTGAGGAAATTGGAAACCAGGAAGAAAGAAACTTTAATAAGGAATAGGAGAAATTTACAAATCATCTAAGAAAATATTGTAAACAACAAAAAACTTTGGCAGGATTTGAGTAACACTTGTAATGTACTATAAACTAAGATGAAAATGGATTATTTTAAGAAAAATGGGGGAAATATATGATGCAGTTGAAAAAGAATGGAAATGGAAACCATGGAAGGCTGGAGGGAAGTCCAAGGATTTAGGGAATCCTAAATGTCGATGATCATGTCCATTGTTTGAATTTAAATGTGTACTGTAAAGCTGGATTAAAAAGTATTTTAAAAAGCCTCTAAAGGTCATCATCCTTATGAAAACTTTGAACCTACCCTGAGCCCCATTGATACCCCCCTCCTGTATGTGTATGGCTGATTTGCTTACATTAGCAACAACACTTACCACCTGAGCATTGGATATGGAAGGAATGACATAGCACTCATCACAACACTGCTTATTAAAATGATTGCTTGCCACAAAGGCTGCTCCATTGCAGCAAATGGGGCACTGCCCCACCAACCTCATTCTTCCTTCAACCAGCCCCCAACTGCCTGCCTTCTTGCACCTAGTCCAGGGGATGGCACTGCTTATGGCAGCTTCCTTCTCCTTATTATCAGTCTTCCCAGTTGTAGAACATAACATGGAGGCGGATGGGGACCAAAGCAGAATTGACTAGCTCTGCTCATCATTGGCTTTGGCTCCACCTCCTGTTGGGATCTCTTCCCCATGAGTTCCAAAAGTCCTTGATCTCCAATAATCCCTTTTGTGTTCATGGATGAAGCAAAGCAAGTTCTGTGTGTAAAATTTAACCTACTGCAGAAAGTAAAAAAAAGCATTGATTGCTTGGCCCACTTTTTCTACTGCCCTTCCCCAGACTGAAGTTTACTCAGAAAGAGAGTGGCCATCAAGCGGATAACGTTTCCCACCCCTGACACAAAGAAAGCATGCAATTGCATTAGTTGTAATAAACTAAGACACATTTCTTAAGGACCTAGATTTTGATAAAAAATGTATCCAAAAGACAGCCCATTAGGGGGCATATTTAATATTCAGGTAATTCCAACTACACTGATGCCCTTATTGCTTTTCCAAATATTTTATTAAACAGACAAACAAACATAGATCTCAGCTGTATTGATCCAATCTTAGTAACATTGTTAAGTGACTTCCTCAAATCCCCCTGCCTGAGTTTCAGTGTATATCATTGTAACAGTTTTCCAAAACCAATTTCCTCATAAAATAAACTTAATCACTTAACATCTTTCTTTCTTTTCATTTTAACTTTAAACATATTATTCTCTAACATCACGTATTTAAATCCTAAGCCTATCTCATATTTTGCAAGTTTTTCCAATTACATTATCTTAGCGTATTTAAGTAAATAGTCTTTGAATTTCATCCATTCCTCCTGGTACTCCTCCTCCTTCTGGTTGCGGACTCTTCCAGCCAGGGGGACAAGCTCTGAAAAGTCCATAATCTTCATTGATCCACAGTTATAATCCAGATTCACACCCAGCATTACAGCACTATTGAGGATTATGACACAAGACAGGTGTGATCCTACTTCCACCTCTTCCCCATCCCCGCTTCTGTGCCTAACAGTAAGTTGGGAGATGGGAATTTAAAGAGGGTCTCAGATAATGTTTTTGGCATGTGGCCAAGGTGTGAAGAGAAAGTGGACCCCCCTGAGCTGACAGACCCAGCCTATCATCTGGTCCAGAAACGGGTCCCTAGAACTCAGTAGGCATAAGCTCACCACAATGCTTTGATTAGTGGAATTAGTACACCAAGAAAGAACTAAACAACTGTTCCATTTCCCATGTCTGACATGACTCCAGTGCTATTGGGAAGAGGAGAGAATTTCATTTATTGGTTTATATTCTTGTTAAAATATCAACAAAACATCAGATCATCATAACCTTTGCAAACACAGCACACAAGTACAATCTTGAAAGGTTGACAAAGCACATAATATGGATAATTACAAGGAGCGTTTGTTTCTTTTTGCATTGTCCACTTGGAGACATTTTGAAGATTAGAATATATAAACCCATGCCTTTAAAACGAGAGAGAATATTACAGAGACTCATCAGCACTTCTTCTAAAAATTCCTTGGTGAAAAGCCAGTGTTGTACAGTGGTTAGAGCAGACCTCCCTGACCTGGTTCCATGAAGAGGATTTGGACTGCAATTCCCATCAGCCCCAGCCAATACAGTGCTCCAGTTGGAGTGGGTTTAGAACATGATGCTTACGCTGTGGATACCTGGATTTAAATTCCCACTCACTTCTAAAGTTCAGCAAATGACTTTAAAATGGGAAATGGGAGACCTCCCAGCAGAAAGAAAAAAACACTGCATGGGTGATTTATATACCTGATGGGAAACTGTTACACTTTTCCTAAGTGCCTGGAAGTCTGCCCCTTTTTTCTTCTTGTGACTAGTGACTTCCCATACACTGTTATCTAAGTGTGCCACTTACCCCAAGAAACAGCAGAAATGGAAGGTCAGTTCTTGGAGGGAAATGATTAAGACAAAAGTTATTGCCTTGTATCCATCAGTTCTATTCAGAGTAAACCCATGGAAAGCTGTGAATATGACTAACTGAGGTCCAATAATTTCAATGGTTCTGTTCTGAGTAGAACTGCCTCTAACTGATTCAGCACATGAAGAAGACCAGAAAATATGGTGGTACACAGCCTTCCAATCTTCCCTGTGCTTTCAATCCTTGGGGCTTCCAATTATGCCACCCCACCCTGGGCAAACCTGGAGACCATCACCATACCTCAATTCTATTCCTGAATTCGTTCACGGGCAGAATTGAAGGTAAAAAAAAATCCACCTCTAATCCCCCTAACATTCACTGTGAGTGGAAAGATCACAGTGGACCCAGGCTTTTGCAGACACGGATACTTGAACTACCTGATAAACTTAAAGAAGATAGAAGAGTTCAAATCACTCATTGGAAAAAGAAATTGTCAGTTTCTTCCAAATTCGTCTTAGGGCTCTGTGAACTTCTTGGTTTCTCAAGCTGTAGATGAGAGGGTTGAGCAAAGGAGTCAAGACTGTATAGAAAATGGAGAAGACTTTATTGAGGTCTCTCAGGATCGGGGTGTCCGGCAGCATGTAGACAATGATTAAATCACTATAAAATAGGCAGACAACAATTAAATGAGAGGAGCAGGTTGAAAAGGCCTTTTTCCTTCCAGTGGTGGATGGGATCTTTAAGATGGTGGTGATGATGCAAGCGTAAGACGTGAGAGTCAATAGAAACGGGATGACGACAAAAATGAAATTAAAGAAAAGGACGAGGAATTCAATCATGCTTGTGTCACTGCATGACTTTTTTTCCAATGGGAAATAATCACATAAGTAATGATCTATGACACGGGGTTCGCAGAAGGATAGTTGAACCATGAAAATCAGCACAATGCTATTAGCCATCAAACCATTTACCCATGCTCCTGCCATGAGCTGAAAACATAGTTTTCTATGCATAATAGTGGCATAGAGCAAAGGACTGCATATTGCCAGGTAGCGGTCATAGGACATTACTGCCAAGAGAAAAGTTTCTATCGCTACACAGCAGCCAAAAAAATAAAACTGGGCTATGCATCCACTAACAGAAATGTAACCGACACCAGTTAGTAAATCGGCCAACATTTTGGGCACGATGATTGAGCTATAGCAAGTCTCCAGGCAAGACAAATTCCCCAGGAAGAAGTACATGGGGGTGTGCAGGTGCTGATCTGCCCAAACCAGGAAAAAGATCAACAGGTTCCCAGCTGTTGTCGCAATATAAACCATCAGGAAGAGCAAGAAAAGAAAAGGCTGTAGCTCAGGGAGATTCCCAAATCCCAAGAGGATGAATTCCGTGATGACTGTTTGGTTTCCTTCTTTTATTTCCAACATTGTCTTTTTATCCAACAAATGTCACACCAACTTTAAAATCTAACCGGGAGGACATACGTTTTAGTGTAGGAGAAATATCAAGAACATTTTGTACATGAGCTCCTATTGTAACTGTGCAGTGTATTTTGAGTTAGGTTAGTCAATTTTGTTCCCCACACTAGGAATGAAGCTATGGAATGTGATTGGTCTGAAGGTCACAACTTAGTTTAAATATGAAAGACCTGCAGTTGAAATCAGAAATTGAAAGTGCAGGCATCCTGAGTTTGTTCCCTAGGCAAGGAGAAGGGCATTTATATCTACAACAAACTGTTGCAGTGTGGAATTCTCCTGTTCCGTGTTCTACCCAGCCATGCCATGCCTCGTTTCAGGATACTGAATTCCCTCCCCATGGTTTCCCATTCACCATCACCAACAGGCAGTCAGCATTCTAAGGCCACTGAAGGAGTCCGGTCAAATATAAGGAGAGAATATATTTATTTACCCTTATTATCAGGTTAAGGTACATTCCAAGGTGTCATAGAATGAAGTCAGTGACTTCGAACTAAATTTAAGGATTATATTCTGTCCTCTCAGAGCAGACCCAGGGAAACCATGGACTTGGTTGTGCCCATTCCAACGGCTCTACTGAGGGAATGATTTAGTTGGATATATTTCAATATTACTGGGACTTCATTCCCATATAAATCATTGGGTCTTAGTTAAATCATGATTGCATTTTTCATGGATTTCAAAGAGCAACTTAGTCTAGAATAGATACAATCCATTATGATGAAAAAAATAACATTAAAGAGCTGGATGTTCATGATAAATCATCATTCATGCACTCTATATGATGACATGATATATTTTTTCAAAAAATAAGCTCAGCCTCTTTAATTGGGATAAAAAGGGAGGAGAGCAACACAGTAAACTACATTAGCTTGAGAGCATAGTCTTCACTTTTTTTTTTTTACTGACAGTCAATTTAAAAATCATTGAATTAATGAATTTGTTTGCCTTAAAGTCAAAGGGGGCCTTGAAAGATGGTACAATGCTGCCAAGAATAGCAGTGTTCTAGAACTTACCTGTAGTAAGTCACTGTCACAATCACAGATGTCCCAGGATTCATTAGCACCATTTCTCCAAATCCTTTATAAAGAAACTGACATCTTCTCACCTATGGTGAATGAATATTCGTAATATAGCTTCCCATAAGCACTTAAAGGAAATGATCCTGGGAGAGTGGCTTCTAATTTGCTGGCTTTCTGAACTGTATGAATGATGCAACCAGCCTCCTAAACCCAAGAGAGATACCTAGGTTATTTACCGTTCCATGGGATTTCTACATTGCCCAAAGCCTAGTACTTCTGAGGGCTGGGCTTAAAATGTCCAGGTAATTAATTCTGGTAGTTCAAAATGTCTGATTTATACAGGGAAAAGGAGTTAGTATACCTGATCAGGCTGTAAGTGGAACTCTTAGTCAGGGACCATAGAACTGTGTCTTCTGTTTGAAAATTAAGATCTCCCTTTAAAATCTTATATCACTGTGACTACAGTATGTCTCACTCCTTTCTTGGTCCATGTTCTAGCAAAGCTATGGAGTTGAACCTTGAGATCAGAGAGTGAAAAGGGAGTTCTAGTGGAGCTATGAGCTTCCCAACAATTGAAAATCTGTAGTGCATTACAGCACTATTAAGGATCATGACATAGGGCAGGTATGATTCAACTTCTACCTCTTCCCCCACTCCACTTCTGTGCCTAACAGTAAGTTGGGAGAGGGGAATTTAAAGAGGGTTTCAGATAATGTTTTTGGCATGTGGCCAAGGTGTGAAGAGAAAGTGGACCCCCCCTCCCTGAGCTGACAGACCCACCCTATCATCTGGTCCAAAAACGGGTTCCTAGAGCTCAGTGGGCATAAGCTCACCACAATGCTTCAATTAGTGGAATTAGTACTACTACACCACATCATACTCATTTCTGATTTGTATGAACTCAATTTTTTTGTGTGGCTTCCCCTACACTTTAGAACTCCAAGCAGGTTCCTTCTGTGTACTCTTGTCAGTACCTGCTAAAAACATTCTTATTTAGACAAGCCTACCCAGATGCTTAGAAAATTGAGGTAATTTTAAACTGCTTTAGTATTTTAACTTTTGTGTGTTTAAGGTTGCAATTTTTTCTCGAGTTTATTGCTTGATCATTTTTGGAATCTGCTTTGAGGTTTTCGACAGACAAGTGGCATATACATTTTATGAAATAAATAAATGTAATGAAATAATTGGGCTACTTAATTGTGCAGGTCCCCAATATGCATCCATAATAGCTCCTTTCAGGCGTGGCGCTGAACACATGGACATCATGGAGTCAGGGTTGGTAGGGATATTCCTCAGGCCCAATGGCCCAGCAGGCTGGGAATTTATCCTTGCCCTGGACACCCGGCCAAGCAACGCTATTGGTCAGTTGGTCTTGTGCATAGGGGAACACCCTCTAAGTCCTGCCATCATTGGCCAATTTGGTGGCAGGAGGACGATCTAGCCTGCAATCTAGCCAGTTCACAGAGGAGACCCAGGGTATACTTGCAAAGCTGCCCATCCAAGAAGAGGGAAACGTACTTCCTGTTTCTCTCTCCACACATTCAGTGTATAGATGGAAAGGAAATGGTTTAAAAGGGGTACAGACAGCAGGGGATCTCCTTTAAATCAATGGTACTTGAGATTACAAAAAGCCAATGCATGCAAGTGTTCTTTTTCACACTATGTCACTGATTGTGTCAGGTGTGTATGTCATGCATAATATAATCAATGTATTAGAAGGCAGGGTCAAACACAAAAGGGAGTAGCTACTTGTATGAAGGGGAAGACTGAACTTGCTCCTCATATACAAATTTAAATAGTTGCAGATACTCCAGTATCGGTCCAGTATATCTGAAGGAGCGTCTCCTCCCCCATCGTTTTGCCCGGACACTGAGGTCCAGTTCCGAGGGCCTTCTGGCGGTTCCCTCACTGCGAGAGGCCAAGTTACAGGGAACCAGGCAGAGGGCCTTCTCGGTAGTGGCGCCCACCCTGTGGAACGCCCTCCCATCAGATGTCAAAGAGATAAACAACTACCTGACATTCAGAAGACATCTGAAGGCAGCCCTGTTCAGGGAAGTTTTTAATATGTGACATTTTAGTGTATTTTTCATCTTTGTTGGAAGCCGCCCAGAGTGGCTGGGGAAACCCAGCCAGATGGGCGGGGTACAAATAATAAATTATTATTATTATTATTATAGTCTAACTGGAATGGAGGGAAAGATGATTGAGAGCTAAATGATTATTACATGTAAACAAGACATGATGCTCACATCAGAAGTAAAGGATGCTGGAAAGAAATTTGCTTGCACCTATGGAGGATAGCAAACAGAAGTGTCTCCTCCACAAGGGCAGAGCTGCAATGCTAGATTCCTGGCAGCTGCTTACTGGGAGGGGTAGAGATGAGGTTGGCAGATGTTTATTCAGTGCAGGTGCATGGCATGGGCAGAGCAAACTCTCTGCCACTTCACCACATCCTCCTGTCCTTCCTTGTAGGTAGCAGCAACACCATTTTCAGCAAGCTAGCATTGTGGCTCCACCAGGTGAATTACTTCTGACAGCAAAAAAATGTGTTGGAAAAGGAATGATACTGTTTGCCTCACCAGCATATTCCATCTCAAGTTTGCAAAAAATAAAAATAAAGACACACACACCCTTCTTTATATGTGACTGTGGCAGGCATGAATATACTAGCACTTTAATTTGTCTCATACCCACATATGCACAACCCTTCACACTTTTATTTTTATTTTTTGGCATAATTTCTATACACTTTCCTATTTATAAAATAATGGTTGCAACAAAAAGATGGGACCAATAATCAGCTAAGAACTACTATATACAAGTTGTCTATAAAGCCAAACCTACAACACTGGAAAAGCTATCTGCCATTACCAAGGAGGCAATCCAATGTGAATGCCTTTTGGGCATTACAACAGTATTAAGTAGGGTAATGTGTGTGTGATTTTTTCCCCAAGGAAAAAATAACATCCTCAACGAGGAGCAAAATCAACTTCTAGATAAACAAGCATATTAAACGATGGCCCTGCATTCTTTCCCAAATGCAACATTTAGTAAATGTTTTTCTGAAGGCTTCCTTGACCTCTCTATTTCTCAGGCTGTATATCAGGGGATTGAAGAAAGGTGTCAGGACTGTATAGAAGAGAGAGAAGACTTTGTTGAGGTCTCGCAGGGCATCTGTTTTGGGCAACATGTAGACAATCATGATTGTGCCATAGAAAATGGACACCACAGTGAGGTGTGAGGAACAGGTCGAGAAGGCTTTCTGCCTCCCACTGGTGGAGGGGATTCTCACAATGGTAGATATGATATAAACATAAGATGTCAGGGTCAACAAGAAGGGAGGCAAGGAACATACCGCAGCTAGGAAGGTGGTTAAAAGTTCAATCACTTGTGTGTCACTACACGAGAGCTTTAATATTGGATTGAAATCGCAAAAGAAGTGGCTGATTTCACTGCAGCCACAGAACCTTAACTGGTGCATTAAATATATAGTCACGTTAATAGCCAATGAACCGCTGATCCAAGATGCAGCTATGAGCTGGAGACAAACTCTGCCATTCATCAGTACCGTATAGAGCAGTGGCTTACATATTGCCACATACCTATCGTAGGACATTGCTGCTAGGAGATAACATTCTGAGGCTGCTAAGAAGCCAAAGAAGTAATATTGGATCATGCATCCAGTTACAGAAATGGTTCTTGGACCTCCATCAGAGAGATTGGCCAGCATCATGGGAAGGATGTTGGAGCTGTAGCAGGTCTCCAGGCAGGACAGGTTTCCCAGGAAGAAGTACATGGGGGTGTGAAGGTGGCGATCAGTCACAACAAGCACGACAATGAGAATATTCCCAAGCATGGTCACAATGTAGATCACTAAGAAGAGCAGGAAGAGGGGAAACCGAAGATCTCCTAGATCTCCAAATCCCAGCAGAAGGAATTCAGTGAGGACTGTTTGATTTCTCAGCTCTGCTTTTGCCATTGTATTAGCTTCACACCTGGAAAGATTAGATAAACTCTACTTCAGATGGGTGGAAAGGATTAATATACATTAGCTCTTTTCATTTGCACCATAAGGTTTAGATGTTGGCAGTTATACAGCAGATATTAAACTAGAGAGGGGTAGAGAGAAGAGGATGGGAGGAGGTTTTCCAGGACAACTTTTCAAGTCGTAAGTGAACACAACTAGAGGGCTCAAACAAATATATTTCCTCTCCATCACTAGGATTTTTTAACAGGACCTAGGTTGAGCATGATGCACATTATCCTTAATAATATATTTGCTTTTTAATTCTTCATTAATAGTAGCAAATACTAGGGATGGACAAACCTCACAATTTCAGTTTCCCTTAGTTTTTCTTTTCTGTCTTATACTTGGTTCACATTTCCACACCATGAAAACATTCATACAATCTTATTTTGTGCACATTTCACCTAACATACACTTGCCTGCACACAAGACAACCATTCTAGAATGAGGCTGCCAGACTGATGACTGGGAGCAGCCACAGGGACCATATAACACCAGTCCTAAAGGATCTATATTATCTCCCATTACATTTCCGAGCACAATTCAAAGTGTTGGTGCTGACCTTTAAAGCCCTAAATGGCCTTGGCCCTGTATACCTGAAAGAGTATCTCCACGCCCATCGTCTGAGCCCAGTCAGCCCAGTTACTGAGGTCCAGGTCTGAGCGTCTTCTGGCAGTTCTTTCACTGCGAGAAGTGAAGTTACAGGAAACCAGGCAGAAGGCCTTCTTGGTAGTTGCACCCACCCTGTGGAGCACCCTCCCATCAGATGTCAAAGAGATGAACATTTATCTGGCATCTGAAGGCAGCCTGTATAGGGAAGTTTTTAATGTTTGGTGTTATAATTTGCTGGAAGCAACTCAGAGTGGCTGGGGCAACCCAGTCAAATGGGTGGCATATAAATTATTATTATTATTATTATTATTATTATTATTATTATTATTATTATTATGTAACAGGTTCAATCCCCATACATGACAACTGCTTATTCCTGCATTGCAGGAGGTTGGATTAGATTATCCTCAGGGTCCCTTCCAAGTTCTATTATTCTATTATTTTATTTATGACACCTACATTTGTCCTTATGTACAAATGGCTTTTAATGCCCATTGTGTCTTTAGAGTTTCAATCAAAGCACATGGCAACCTCTTGCCAGCCATGTCCAGATGCTTCTGTTTCTTTCTTTCTTTTCCCCTTCCTCCTATCTCATTCTTACACATCAATGGAAAAGCCAGTAATTTGCTTACCTTATTCCTCATTATCGCTGTTTTCATGTCTCAGTTGACTGTAGTTTGTTTGCTTTGATTAATAACATTTTTTAAAATGTATAGATTACAACATGCCCATAGTGCCGGAATTCAATTTACTTCTTCTGCTGTATCTCTGTTCTGAAAACAGCCTCTTCTCATTTTCCCCATCTTATTCCTGACCTCAATTCATTCTTGAAATTAAAAAAGGCATCTTTGTTTTCAGTGTTTCTTCTCTCCATATATATTCCATCAGAATGATTTTCCTTCTTGGTGCATTGCATCTCTCTCTTCCCACAGGGAAATCACAGTCTCCTTTGACATCATTTTAATAATAGGTGTTTTAAGGCTGGAAGCATCAAACTACTGGTACTTATGAACTTAAGCATATTGCAATTAAACTACTGACCTCAAAGCTTGCTCTTTTTAAAAAAATATCATATAGGAACATAGAAAGCTGCCTCATAATGAGTCAGCCCATTGGTCATTTCAGTATTCTTTGCACTGACAGAAGCTCCCAAGGGTTTAAGGCAGGGAGATGCCATGCAAAGAATCTAGGACCTTCTCTACTCAAGGGACATGCTCTGTCACTGAGCTATGGCCCTTCCCCTTTCAGTTTCACTGGAAGAAATCAACAGTAAGCAAACTGAGTAAACAATGGCTCAAAACAGAAAGAGGCAAATTAATGTATTTTATGCTCTACTGTAAGTGGGCTTACAGGAATGTGCATACTGGAATTTGTCCACACTTCATACACATCACAGTGTGGCTGTGGCAGCATAAGCTGTTGAACCATGGGAGGGAAGAGAGTTGTGTGAATGAGCTAACCCTGTGCCCCTCCTTGTAAAATTATTGAAATGTAGGAAACTGAAAATCATAATTAATATTATAATAAAAAATATAGTGGTACCTTGGTTTACGAACTTAATTCATTCCGGATGTCTGTTCTTAACCCGAAACCATTCTTAAGCTGAGGTGTGCTTTCGCTAATGGGGCCTCCCATTGCCGCCACACCGCCAGGGTGCAGTTTCTGTTCTCATCATGGGGCAAAGTTCTCAACCCGAGGTACTACTTCTGGGTTAGCAGAGTTTGTAACCCAAAGTGTTTGTAACCTGAAGCGTTTGTAACCCGAGGTACCACTGTAATAATTTTATGACAGAATTAAAAAAGGAAAGGACCCCTGACAGTTAAGTCCATTTGCAGACGACTCTGGGGTTGCGACACTCATCTTGCTTTACAGGCCGAGGGAGCCGGCGTTTGTCCACAGACAAAGTCATGTGGTCAGCATAACTAAGCTGCTTCTGGAGGAATGGAACACCGAAACCAGAGCAGCGCACGGAAATGCCATTTACCTTCCCGCCTATTTATCTACTTGCCCCCCCCCTTTTTTTTTTGACATGCTTTCGAACTGCTAGGTTGGCAGGAGCTGGGACCGAGCAACTGGAGCTCACCCCATTGCAGGGATTTGAACCACCAACTTTCTGATCAGCAAGCCCAAGAGGCTCAGTGATTTAGACCACAGTCCACCTGCATACAAAACACAATACAAAACACAAGTACACACAACATACTGTGCAATAGTTCCTATCTCTGTGCGGTTCTGTGTCCTTGTTCATGCATCAGTGAAATGGGTACCTTCATTTGTACAAGGAATTAAATGGAATAGAAACCAATGTGAGAACATGTTTTTCCCTGCTGCAGACTATAGGGACAAAACAATGTAGTATGATGGGGTAATTAAGCCGTCCTCATCAAGGGTTTCATAAGCTGGGCCAACTCATTTCCTCCCCAAGCTTTCCCCTAAAGTTTGTTATCCTTATGGAAACTTTGAACTTACCCTGAGCCCATTGATACCTCCCTCCTGAATGTGTGTGGCTGATTTGCTTACGTTAGCAACATTGGCCTGAGAATTGGCCATTGAAGGAATGGCATAGCACTCAACACAACACTGTTTTTGTAAATTAACGCTTGCCACGAAGGCTGCTCCATTGCAGCAAGTGGGGCACTGCCCCACCAACCTCATTCTTCCCTCAACCAGCCCCCAACTGCCTGCTTTCTTGCACCTAGTCCAGGGGATGGCACTACTTATGGCAGCTTTCTTCTCCTTATTATCAGTCTTGCCAATTGTGGAACATAACAGGGAGGCGGATGGGGACCAGAGCAGAATTAATTGGCTCTGCTCATCATTGGCTCTGGCTCCACCTCCTGTTGGGATCTCTTCCCCATGAGTTCCAAAAGTCACCAGCCACCAATGTTCATTTGAAAATGTCATTTAGAACAACAGTGACGACCACAACAAAAATACTACTTCCTCTTTCACAGTTAAATAGTGTCCAGCCTTCCTCTGGAAAAGATATTAAAAAACATGGAGCAGAGCATTTAGAAATACAAACATTCAAAGCTGCTCGATTCAATATCTGCAACAAACCAAAAGAGGAAGCATTTCTTCTTCTTGGAAAACAAACCCATACGGTAAAGGAATAAGCCATTATCGCTTGTTTGATATCATACCAGTAGGTAAGAAACATTTCATTAACTGTCTCATACAGGAGTGTGATGTAAGAAGATAATGAACACTGTTGGAAACAGGATGTTGGATGAGGTGGGTTTTTGGTCTGGCCCAGCAGGGTGTCCTGTGTGTGTTTATCTTCTTATAAGTATATATCTTCTTATAAATAACATTTTCACATCAATGTTTTCCAGTACTGTTACCATAAAGACCATCGACCCAGCCTTTCTTTTGCTGTTGTCAGTAAAATTGCATTTTTCTTTTCTTTTTTATCTTTTCATTCTCTATTTGTAGCTACCTGCATTGAAAGCATGTTTAATGTTTTGTTTGATTTATGGCAGATGCATTCCATGAGTAGCATCCAAGAGAAAAACCAAACAATCATAATGCATTTCGTCCTGCTGGGGTTTAGCGATCTCCAGGATCTGCAGATATTCATCTTCCTGATCTTTCTGTCCATCTACCTTGCGAGCATGGCTGGGAATATCCTCATTGTTGTTCTAGTCATTTCTGACCAGCACCTTCACACACCCATGTACTTCTTTGTGGGTAACCTATCCTGCTTAGAGACCTGCTACAGCTCAAACATTCTGCCAAGAATGCTAGCCAGCCTGCTATCTGGGGACAGAACCATTTCTGCAAAAGGATGCATGCTGCAGTTCTGGCTCTTTGCATTTCTAGCAGCAACAGAATGTTATCTCCTGGCAGTGATGTCTTATGATCGCTATCTTGCAGTTTGTAAACCGCTGCACTATACAGCCCTTATGGACAACCGTCTCTGTGTCCAGTTAGTGCTCGTATCTTGGCTAAGTGGCTTGTTAGTAGTCACCACAATTACACTAACAATGGCACAGTTCAGTTTTTGTGCTCCATACGAAATAGACCATTTCTTTTGTGATTTCATGCCATTGATACAACACCTCTGCAGCGGTGCCCATTTTATTCTGTTGTCCAGTTTCATCACTACCTCTGTGTTTACCCTTCCGCCATTTCTGCTGACCATTGCTTCGTACATTTACATCATCACTGCAATTCTGAGAATCCCATCTGCCACGGGGAGGAAGAAAGCCTTTTCCACCTGTTCCTCCCACCTCTCTGTAGTCACTATCTTTTACGGGGCATTAATAGTAGTGTACATGTTCCCAAATACAGACACACTGAGCCGAATGAACAAAGTCTTCTCTCTCTTCTACACGGTCTTTACACCTCTGGTCAATCCTCTGATATACAGCTTGAGGAACAAGGAGGTGAGCAAGTCTCTGAAAAGAGCCATCGACAAATGTGTGCCAACACAAAAGCTCACAATAATTTCTCATTAAAGCAAATGGGTGTGTGAGACACAGGGCACTTACACACAGTGGTTTATTGTAGATGTGGTGCTTCTCATGCAAGCATTTTCCCCCCAGCATCCACATGATTTTTATCCTCACCAAAATGCCATGCCATATGCCCTCCATTTGATCTGTATTTACAGCTTCCATGTTTGTTTTTGTTTTGTTTTTTGTTACCTAATGGGCCTGAGTTTAAATGGGATTCTGATACATCTGGATTAAATTGGAAAATAATATTAGATGGCTTTTTAAAAAAAAATTAAAATATTGGGTTACAAAAATACCTGCATTATCTCTTTTTCAGGTCATAGAGCCATTTTACTTACCAGTTGCATTCAATGTGAGACATTAATGTTGGATACAGTGTGAGGTTGGGGGGGGGGAGAGAATGGGGAGAGAGTGAGAGATGCTGTGGTGGTAAAGCTTGCGTTCTTTTACTCAGGTTTTTTGTGTCAGCATCACTTGAGTAGATTTTCTTTCTAGTCACTTATTATTTTTTCCTTGTCAGTGACAGAGGTTGAGGGGGGCATGCAGGGCATGGTTGGTTGTCTTTAGTTGACTGCAGTTAGATTTGTTTGCATGGGGGGAGGGTACGCGATCAGTGTATGAGTGTGTTTGTGCGTTTCTAACCCAGTGGACAGATCATTACATTCAACCATTTCTTATTTGGAGTAGTTCCATTGAAATTAATGAGCCTGAGTTAGTCATGGTGATTAATTTCAATGGGTCTACTCAGAATAAAAAATAGATGAATGCAGCCCACTGCTTTTTAAACCTCTCATTATTCTGTCTGCAAAAGAGGTCCTTGAAACTTTCATGTCTGCATAATGACGAAAGGAAACTTCTCATTTCCACTGTGGATTATACTTCCCCTCTGGTCTTTTGCTGTGTGAAGGAGGCTGGGGAGATTTGTTTCCCTCACTATGTAACTTAAATTAAGCAAAGTAAATAATAAATCCATGGGGAGTTTTGCATCCTTAACTAAACCTTTGAGAACTACTTGCTCAACATGATGTCTTATAACTGCCAGAAGACACTATACTGCAGCCTTCACCAATGACTGGGGCTAATGAGAACTGTAGTCCAAAAGGCCTGGCAGGAACCACATTGAAGAAGGCTACTTTACAGCTAACAAGAAGCAGATCTCCCCTGTTCTGTTCATTCCTTGGGGCAGATTTGAACACACTCCAATCTGTTCAGGAAGCGATTGCTCAAAGCTCTTCCTCTTCTGCTTCTATGTGTGGGTACAAATTGTCTGACAACATGTGTTGTAACTGTGCAATCCTAGATTTCCAGTATGCATTTGAATCCATCCAACAAAATACACATGGTGTGGAGGTAAGCCAGGTCTTTTCAGGAAAGGAAGAAAAACCATATACAGTGGTACCTCAGTTATTGAACGTAACCCATTCCAGAAGACTGTTCTACTTCTGAAACGTTTGAAAACCAAGGCACAGAAAATTGAGAAAAGTACAGTGGTACACTCAGCAGAAACCGTTTGACTTCCGAGGCCCGTTCAAAAACGGAAGGATTTACTTCCGGGTTTTCGGCGTTCGGGTTCCAAAACATTCGGCAATGGAGACGTCCGAAAACCGAGGTACCACGGTATTAAAATTTCAGCACAACCTTTTTTGGGGCACAATGAACAGCAATGCCATCCTGCTCAAGGCCTGTTGAAATGAATGGGAATTTGTGAAAGTATGGCACAGTTCCAGTTCAATTTGCTGAGGTTTGTTTCAAGAGAAACTCGTGGTAGCTTGAAAGAAAAAGGATACACATTTATCAGGTATTAATCTACAGTTATTCAAGGGATTTCTGACATTTAGTAATTTAAAAGAGATCCAGGCTGAGGACTAGTGAAATGGCTAGAGGGCTAGCCTTGAATTGGACAGATCTGAGTTCAAATCTGTGCTCAGCTCTAAAGATTACTTTGGTTTATCATTCTCTCTCAGCCTGATCCACTCTACAGTGTAGCTGTGAGGATACATTTATGTGTGTTTGGGTGGGCACCTTGACTCCTCTAAATTACTGGGTCTAATGGGTGTTGGTGTTTAATCACTGCTTGGAGTATTGAGATTGGCTGCCACACACTGAATTTAGCAGTGTCAAAATACAGGCCAAACCAGTTTTTCCATTCTCAGAAAATCATCATGGAGAACAAAAGGAAGGTAATGGGAGATTAACCAAGCAGATACTCTGTGTCAGACAGTAGATGGGTGTGAGAGATAGCAGAGACAAAGCTGTTTGCTAGCATATGGGCTAGAGAGAAAAAGTGTCAATCAGTTAAAGCCAGCAAGCTGAGCAGAGGGACAGAGAGCCATGTTTGATTCCTTTTTTGATCCAAGGCTAAATCAATGGGAGAAACAGGACCCTATTGGAGTGCAATGCTTTGAACCCCTCCATCATCGGCTCAGGTTGCATATGTGTGTAAATAAGCCATACATAATAAATACACTACTGTCTCCGCTATGCTTCATTTCCAAAGGAAACACAAACCTTGACTAAGTGTCTGGACCCCTGGAATTTTGCACTACTCTGAGATTGGGGTGGCATGTAACGCACACACAGTCACCTTGAGCTGCATGGATGAACAATGAGATAGAGATAAGATAGACTGATGGTTAGAATCCAATGGTCAGCAGCAGCTTGCAAATCACTACAAAACCACGTGAGAGAAATTGAAGACACTTTGCCAAGATGCCAAAAGATGTTTTATGCACTGCATTTTTGTTAGATCATTTTAGGTATATAAAAGTAATTAAATTGTTGTAACACTGATAACACAGCTGACAAGTGGGGCTTAAATCTTGCTCAGTTTGCTGGAAAGAGCCGTAGCAAGCAGATCCCTTTTTGCCAGGCTAGGTGAGGGAAAGCAGGGACTTCTCCATTCCCCTGATAAGATTCTGGCCCATTGAACCAAAAATATTCCGCAGCTCTAAGGGATAAAAATCCATGACTTCTGATGGAGACTTTCACCTTGAAAACCACTCATCAAAGTTTTATTCTCATTGGAGCTTTGAAAAGAACCTTGGCTGCATGAATAAAATGGACCCAGGATGGTTCAGATACTCAATCATAGATAGCTAAAAAAGCCAATGCAATTCTGGGCTGCATCAATAGGAGTATAGCATCTAGATCAAGGGAAGTAATAGTGCCACTGTATTCTGCTCTGGTCAGACCTCACCTGGAGTACTGTGTGCAGTTCTGGGCACCACAGTTCAAGAAGGACACTGACAAACTGGAACGTGTCCAGAGGAGGGCAACCAAAATGGTCAAAGGCCTGGAAACGATGCCTTATGAGGAACGGCTAAGGGAGCTGGGCATGTTTAGCCTGGAGAAGAGGAGGTTAAGGGGTGATATGATAGCCATGTTCAAATATATAAAAGGATGTCACATAGAGGAGGGAGAAAGGTTGTTTTCTGCTGCTCCAGAGAAGCGGCCACGGAGCAATGGATCCAAACTACAAGAAAGAAGATTCCACCTAAACATTAGGAAGAACTTCCTGACAGTAAGAGCTGTTCGGCAGTGGAATTTGCTGCCAAGGAGTGTGGTGGAGTCTCCTTCTTTGGAGGTCTTTAAGCAGAGGCTTGACAACCATATGTCAGGAGTGCTCTGATGGTGTTTCCTGCTTGGCAGGGGGTTGGACTCGATGGCCCTTGTGGTCTCTTCCAACTCCATGATTCTATGATATAAGACCAATGATGATGTTTCATTTTTATCCCACCTTTATCATGCTATAGCACAAGAATGACCCTCAAATAGTGCAACAACAAACACTGTTGTTGTTGGCCTCCATCTATCTCAGGAGACAATGGAGGAGTGTGCCTTTGTGAGTGAAGCTAAACTGTTGGATAATTAAGCGTCTGCTGTAGCTGTAGAGACTGATACAGGAGAGACATGTTTTGTTGCAGCTGGGGCAGATGAAGGAGTCTGGTTGTGCTACTGCATTGTGGAAGAACTAATAAAACAGTCCAGTATAGATCCACTACTAATGCACTATTATTATTAAATCAACAACATGCTGAAGAATACACCAGTCTGGCGAGGCCCAAAGATTACTTGTAAGTTGCAGCCTACATCAACAATATGACCCTCATTCTATGTTTTGTTGAGGTGCACAGAATCACCACACACTGGCGCACGAAGGTGGGGGGCGGAGGGAGCGTTCCACCCCAGGTGCCATTCCTGGGGGGTTCCATCGCAGCAGGGCCCCCCCCACCCAGGATGCCTGCCGCTCACCGTGCACCCTTGGGATGCGCGATGCATGCCCCTTGCCCCACAACGTGCAACGTGTGCCCCCCACAATGCGTGCCAGCCATGCCCCTGCCTGTTCGCCGCTCTAGGTGCCAGAGCATGTCGCTTCGCCACGGTCACCACCACCACAACAAACTGTTCTGCTAATTTGAAAGTTGCATACTGAAAAGGGCTTGAGAAGAATCAGAAGGATGAGGCAGGATCTTGGATTGTCATTTCTTGATCCTTTCCATGATCTTCATCTCTGCTGTATTCTTTGGGCAGGATGTTTCCATGCTTTCCATTATCTAACCTTTTCAGCCCTCTGGAAGCTACAAGGCAATTAGGATCTGCAGAGAAAGAAGAAGCAAAATGTTAGGTGCATGATTGATTGATTTGTTTGGTCTCTTTGTTATTCATTGGTGTGCTGAAAGTTTGAGAGAATGCTTAGACAGAGGAGGAATTTTTTCACCAGAAGATCAGTGTGTGTGAATGAATTCCTGGAGGACAGAGCAGAGCTGACTGTACTATGAGGCAACAGGAGGCAGCCACATTGGACGGCAGAATCTGGGCATCAGAAAAGAGTATTTTTCATCTTCAGTTTCTTAAATTTACTATAACCTACCAAGACAATTTCTGTGGTGAAAGACTATGCTAATGATATACACATACACTTGCCAACTAAGAAAAATGCTCCATGCATCTGATCAAGTCAAGTTTATGAAAACTCATGCCATAATTAATTTGTCATTCCTTAAAATGTCTCAGGACTCTTAGCTGTTTCTGTTTTTGCTGTAGCAGGCTACTGCTCTTATACTGTAACTACATTTTTATCCAATACCCCATTATTATTACTTTTTATTCCAAATGGTTTAAATTATAAATACAGCTCAAAAGTATTTTCCAAATGTTGGTATCCAGTTTCCTTGTCATATTCTGAAATAAGCACTGTATAATTATTCAAGTCTCATCTCCAAAACATAGCATTTCATCGATTTCTGTCCTTTTCTGAACTTTGCTGTCTGATTCTGTTTTGAGACATGCACATCTTGGGAATAAGATACCGGAACCAGTCACAGCTCACAGCTGTAAGCAATCTGGATCCAATAGCTGGGATATTGGAAGCAAGCTGGGCTTCTCAATTAATTTCTTGCATAAGAACTCTGCTGAGTCAAATCAAAAGCCTATCAAATCAAAAGTTTCCCAAAGCAGCCAACCAGATGCTTTCATATTCTTACCTGCAGGGTCACAGTAAGCCCTTTCCTGAGTCACATCAGTTTTAGACTTCCCAACAACTACTAAAAATGAAAGAAAGAGAATAATAATAATAAATAAGAGATATTCAAAGGGAAAGGACTGTAATTTCTGCCTTATCATCTTAATGTACAAGATGGATTGAAACAGTTAAAAATAACTTTATTAAATTTTTTGGCTTCTGGTTATGATGGCGACAGGCCAGGCAGCCAGCTCCAGGGCTTCACAGATTTTAATCGAGGTTTAATTGATTTTTACTCGTTTTAAACCAAGCATTTTATTAACTATCAACTGTTCTTTTAATCTGGAAGCTGGGGAGCAGAAGAATGTGGAGCTGTGAGATAATAAATAATTAACAAACTTGGAGCTTATCTGTTCTGTCAGCATCCCATTCATCAAGTGGAAGCAAGGAAGGCGGCTGAATTTGACACTGTAACTATTAAAATTTTAACTTAGCCTTTTGAACCTAAAATGTCATCCAGAGGCAAGAAAAGAATCCAAATCAGGACCAGTAATGATACTGGGGCTCATAAAGCCAGTAATTTTATATAAAATATTTTAACCTGCTTTTCATTCCAAGATCTCAGGGTGAGGAACAATAAAACCTCATCGCTGGCTGGGAGAAGCAGCATGTCCCTTAAATTACCTTGAACTCATAATAGAAGAAAAACAAATAAGCATTAGTTTGGGATGTCCTTCAGATGTTGTTGGGCTCCAAATCTTATCTTCTCCAGCCAACATTGCCAATGCTCAGGGATGATGTGAGTTGTATCCCAACAACTTCTTGGGGGGGGGGGTCATAGGTTGCTTAGACACCCCAGTACACATATTACTGTAGGTCAGTACATAATGCTATTTTTGTGCCTCTGCCTTCTTTCTAGGCTTATGCCATATCTTGCTGGTCTTAATTAGACCAGCGGTTACCATCTGCTGCTTGTTGCTTTGCTTTACTTCCACTTTGGTAGTGCAGAAGGTTCTGAACCATGAAGCTGGCTATCATGGACAGGCTTACTAGTATCAGCACAGTAGCTCCATTTTCCGTCTTTGTCATAGCTGCTTGTTGTTGCACACCAAAACTTCCTGGGCATGACTTTTTCATCTGTGCAAGTATAGAACGTCCTCCCGTTGTAAACAAAGGGGAATACACAGGGCTTTCCATGAGAGTTGCCACCATGCTCTGTTTGGAGACAAGAAATATATGAGGCAAATATTATGACACCAGAGTCTATGTGCTTCACAACACACTGGGACAAGCAAATTTCAGCATATTTAGGACTGCACTGAATTATGACTGCAAAGTTTCATTGGTGTTTTGGCATAATAAGCAGCAGAGTGATATGGATTCATAGTTGCACCCAATATTCATAGATGGCTAAGCTGGGAGGACCATTACACATAATATTCTCCAAGAGAGGGCTGATCTTCTCCAAATTCTCCAAAGGTTCAGGCAGAAGTTGAAAAATAATTTCTTCAAAAATTGACCAGACTTTTTTTCCTGAGAAATTTCAACTCAGATCTAGGTAATACCTCATGTATCTTCTGCTAACTCCTTGGATATGTTAACTGCAATTGCTAAAAGATATAGTTGTAAACAAGTCATAGGAACTGATGGTAATCTTATTACTTCTGCCAGAGATAAATTAGCATGCAAATGAAAGAATATGGAAGATCTGCAGATAGAGATCTGCTGAAAATGCCTGTTGGGTACATGTTACAATGAAGCTCAAAACACTGCGGCCTGGTTCCCACAAAAAGCAAACAGTAAGCCTGTTTCTTGGCCTTACCACTTCAGAGTAATTGAGCCCAAATTACATCATACTAAAATTAACCAAAGTCATTCAGCAAATTGCAGAAACCAGATTTGCATAGAAAGTTCCATTCTTGGGCAAGCTGTCTGAACTTGCATTGGATTCTCAAAGTGTTTCTGGATGATACAAATCTAGATATAATTAATTGACTCTCTCTCTCTAATGGCTGTCTGCAACACTGCAAACACCGCTTGTTTCCCAAAAATATTTTGGATAGGTCACACCACCAGCCTAATCTGACTGTTAATTGTCTTGATGCTGCTCTTATCCTATTCATGGAATTAGCTTTTGTTTAATATATTTTTATCACATTGTTTTGAAATATATAATTTAAAATTACTGTGATGGTGATTACTACAACCACTGCTACAACAACTGAATTGTGGTGCTTGGCAGCACAGAAATACATTTGCGGCATACAGGAACTCATCTGCTCGTTCCGTAGGGTTTGAGGTTGTTTTCTTTCATCTCTTGTGGGTGAAACAAGAGGAGAAGAGCTTCAACACTAAGAAGAGGAGAGCAGTTCTATGCACACTTCGCAGATCACTTTGCTCTGCAGTAGAGCGCCTACCGCAGATACCATCTCATCAGGACTTCCTTTCCATATGGTATGGAAACCAAGCCTTTAGGATAGTGATACCTATCCTTTGGAACTCTTCTTTTGTTAAATATTGGACTGTTGTCATCTCTATTGTCTTTCTGCTGCCTATTGAAGTGATTGTCTTTATCCCGGTCTGCATCTGTATCAAAACATTTCACTATTGGTCTCCAGAGCCATAGCAGGCACTGTAAGCGCTCCCAATGGTTTGACTTCACCCCTGAAGTCATGGTCTCTTCCATGGTCTCCTGAGACAGACAAATGCCAACAATAACAATCTTCATTAGATTTCAAATTGTTCTTATATATATGGAACAATTTTTAATTATTTGTATAAATGACATTGTTTGCACATACGAAATTGTTTTTAATTGTTGATTATTTTTATTGTGAAATTGCTTCAATATCTTTTTAGGGAACCTGCCCTGATGGGCAGAGTATAAATAGTAGTAGTAGTCATAGTAGTAGTAATTCAAAAATGAAGTCAAATAAATAAATCCCATTGAACTCAGTAGAATTTACTTCTTAGTAAATATGTGTGTGTGTGCATACGCTACCTTCACTGAGATTTTCAAACTCTGGTGATGTGCTTACCTGTCTCATAGCAAGACTTCCAATGGTGGTCTTTGTCATAGGAACTGGTTGTAGCACACCACAACCAATGGAACCTGGATCCATCCTTGGTGCAGGTATGATATGTCTTGTTTTTATAGATAAACGGGAAGACACAGGATGAAACGTCTGAAACAGTTAAAGAAAACGGGTAAAGACCATTGTGATTTAAATTGAGTAGATCATATTATTGTAATAGGGATGCGGGTGGCGCTGTGGGTTAAAACCTCAGCGCCTAGGGCTTGCCGATCAAGAGGTCAGCGGTTCGAATCCCCGTGGCAGGGTGCGCTCCCGTTGTTCGGTCCCAGCGCCTGCCAACCTAGCAGTTCGAAAGCACCCTTAAGTGCAAGTAGATAAATAGGGACCGCTTACTAGCGGGAAGGTAAACGGCGTTTCCGTGTGCGGCTCTGGCTCGCCAGAGCAGCAATGTCACGCTGGCCACGTGACCTGGAAGTGTCTTCGGACAGCGCTGGCCCTCGGCCTCTTTGAGTGAGATGGGCGCACAACCCTAGAGTTTGTCAAGACTGGCCCGTACGGGCAGGGGTACCTTTACCTTTACCTATTATTGTAATGTTGTTTTCCACAACTTTGTAGCCTACAAAAAGAGTATGGTGTTGAATTCCAGATATTAAAGAATTTTTGTAATCGGCCCTTGAACATCAGTATCATTTATACTGAACACTGAATAATTCCTTCCTCTTCAAAATTGGGGGGGGGGGGACACCATGAAACATGCAATGTAAACTTAGGAAGTCACAAGCGGGTTTTTTTGGGGGGGAGGTGGAGTTCACTGACTTTAGGAAGATAAGAAGCTGTTATAGTGAGCCATACCACTGTTGCATCTATTTCAGCACTGACTAGTCGTCTCTCTCAAGGATTTCAGATGCAGGTTTCTCCCAGTTCTACCTGGAGATACTGGAAACTGGACCCAGAACCTTCTAAATACAAATCAGATGCTTTACAGCTGAGCTATGACCCTTCCCTTCTCACCATTTATTAATACTGGAGCTGTGGGACAGTAAGCGGCATTTGTGTACCAATATATACAATGATATTGTGGACCTGGGAAAGGTATGGGAAAGTGCCAGCAAAACAATCCTTGAGGAGGGGGAACCCCTAAGTGTTTGGAGACCTTGAGACAATGAGGAGGGAGAGAGAATAAACATTATGTATAATGTGGAAACACAGGATAGAGAGCAGTTTTAAATCTCTCCTTTATAATGCTACATAACACTCAGAGACACCCAATGAGAGTGATTGGCAGGAGTTTCAGGACAGATAAAAGATAGTCTCGAGCATCATTATATCAAGCATAATTAATTTTACAAGGTGATAGCCATTAACTTCAATGACTTTGACAGGAGATTAGACAAAGGTGATGGAGGAAAGCAGCACCAACTACTCTTAGCCATAACAATTAAATGCTTTCCATCTGTATTCCCCTGTATACCAGTTGTTGGGGAGTACATGAATGGGGAAAGGGGGTTCTCTGCATGCGCCAACCATTGCCTTAAGAAAAACAATCGCCTGACCAAAACTGAATGGAGTATGCTGAATCAGACTTGGTCTGATCCAGCAGTGGCCATTTTATGTTTTCATGCACAATCATTTGCAAATGACCAAAATAAAAAGGCAAATGTCATGCAGCCTTCTGCCTTATCAGGTCTCTTTGCCATCCCCTCCTGCCATGAAGGGGGAACTTCGTGTGGGGAACTGGCATGGCACTGTCCTCACAGTGACTGCTGCTTTTTAGTCCTTCTCCTCTTCAGTCACTTCTCACTCAAGAAGGCAGTGGGTGGGGATGAGAAGAAGCAGAGCAGACTGTATACCTATATGGGCCACCAAAGGAACTGGAAGGAATGTGTCAAGGAGATGGTTCCTCAGAAGCCACAGCTGTCAGGCTCGGTAGCAAAAGAGACATTGCCTCCTCAGCCCAAAGCACCACTATTCAGCATTACATAACACTTCCTGCTCAGTATTGCCCTGATTCTTCTTTAAACTTTGCCCACTGCCCTTGTTCCACAGCCCAGGCAAGGAAAGCATCTTCTGTACCTCACACAAATTCTTCTTTTCCACTTCTACCCTATATATATTAACAGTACAATCCTATGCAATCTTACTCAATAGTAAACCTCACTAAATCCCCCAATAAACAGATGAGAACATGATGTTGCTCTTTAAAAAAAAAGTTTCGATACTCCATACAACTGAGTGCCACCAGGAAACAAAATCATTGCTTCTGAGTCACCATGTTCTCCACAGCTTCTCTCACAGGACAGGAGCTTCCACTCTTAAAGTAATGAAGCAGGAAAGAAGAAAACAGAAGAAGGGAGATAGTTCCTGCTGTGCAGTGTTGGGGAGGCAGAAGGAAATTCTTACCTGGATATGCTGCACTGAAGGGTAACAGGACCCAGGTACAAACAAGGAGTTGAGTGATGAACCACATAGTTGCTGATCACTCCAGAGTTTGAAATCCCTGTGCTTCTTTGTGGTGTCCTCTTTTTAGCACAGTCTCCACACACCCTTAATTATGGTTGCAAAACACTGCACTCCATAAATAGCCATGACACTCATACCAGGCAAAGGAATCTCAAATACTAAATACTGGGACAAGAAACTCAAGAGAGGTGTGTAATCAGCTGGGCTGGGCCATTTTTTTCCCCTTTCCTGTATCCCTGCACTGCTTTGGTGTGAGATTTCCCACATACGTAATACTTCTGAAATTACAGTGAGCAAATCATTGGTGTTAGGTCTGAGCTATAATTCATTGCTAGTGCAAAACCCTGAAGGCAACACCTCAGCTTCAGAAGAACTTCATTGTCATTCTGAATTGGCTGTTCTGAGAGTGGGGAGTAGGGCCTTTTTAAAAAACTGGAACTCGCCAGAACTGAGTTCCAGCACCTCCCAGGTGGGCTCCATTGCCAATTTAAGAGAACAAGGGAGATGTCCTTGTGAGTTCCAGTACCTCTTTTTCTAGAAAAATAGCACTGGTGGGGGTGTTATATTCCTGACACACTGACATATGTCAGGAGTGCTCTGATGGTGTTTCCTGCTTGACAGGGGGTTGGACTCGATGGCCCTTGTGGTCTCTTCCAACTCTATGATTCTATGATTCTATGACTTTCCACACTCCCTTCAAAGACCTCTATTATTGCTGAAAATTATTAGCAATTCCAAGACATGTAACCATGGGTGTAGCCAGGTGGATGGGGGTTAGCTGCCACTCCTAAATTAAGTAAACAAAAACACTTAACTGAAATTAGTAGATATAATCAGAATATTTGAAACTGACATGCTTCAGAGGTCACTTGGATGATGTAGTGGCGCATTCTAGCAACGCAACTGGCAACACAACAGAGAGATAGGGCATGGTTTCCACGAACTCATGGAAATATTTTCTGCTTCCATAAAAAAAAGAAGACTCTTCTCGTCTCTAGAGTTGCAATATTTCAAAAAGTAAAAACCAGGACACCAACAAAGTTGTTGAGCTTTTTTTCTTATGAAAGCGCAGGAATTGTTGAGCAAATAAAGCGTGTGTGTTTTATCGGCGTACCTCTCTTGCTCAGCCATGCACCACTTGTACCGTATAGTGGTCATTCAGTACCTTGCAAAGAATAAAAATCTGGCTAAGGTCAACGGTGGCAGGGGAGCGTCTCAATGGGCTATGCTTACTGAGTGTGTACAGAATTTTTTTCAGCAAATCCAAGAAAACGTGTTCTATAACAAGCAATGCAATGATTGCAACAAGCTCGACATAATGAGAGTGAACTCAGTTCCCTCAACAACCCATTAATTAAAAATGGGAACTGGGTCCAATTTTGTTGTCAGAGCACCCTAGTGGAATGAAGTGAAGCTTGGAAAAGCAAACAGCATGAGAGATTTGTGTCCAGTTCTGTAAAAGTGTCTGGGATTTCAAATAACTTGCTCCCCCCCTCCAAAAAAAAGGAACAATTTCCTGCTCCTGGTAATGCAGGCTTCTCTGAAACCATATTACTGACTCATGCAACAGTTCCAGGTAATCTTGTTGATCAACATCAAACTAATCTTTGTTATTAATCTAAGGGCTGTGTCACATATTCCATTTTGTAAATGCACATTTAAAATGTTTTACATTCATATATACAAATATAAAGTAGGAATGCAATAAACATATGAGTCATAACCTGGGAGCCAGGACTAGCATGGTTCCCAGTTACCAATAAACTCAATATGCCATAAATTCTATGAAATGTTCTTTCTATTCATGATGCTTGGTCACAAATATGTGCAAATGAGAAACTATTATGCATACTGTGCATATGCTATTTTGTGCCACCAACATTTCTCATAAAATGAAAATAGAAGTAAATGTTGAGGTTTTTTATCAAATGAACCCATTTCAATCAAGGTTTAGGCCTGATTTTGGCACAGGCACTGCTTCGCCCTATATGATGACCTCTGTCAGGAGAGAGATAGGCGAAATGTGTCTCTGTTAATTCTCATTGACCTCTCAGTGGCTTTCAATGATATCCTTCTGGAGTGGCTGTCCGAGTTAGGAGTGGATGACAGTATCAGTTTGCATTTCTTAGTACAGAAAGTATTGATCTGATGTGTAGAGATCTTTCCTGTTCTAATTAATTCAAGAGGGTTCTGGAAGCTTCTCAGTGTGAAAGAAACAAGCAGAACGTTCCTGATGTTTGGGTTACTCCTTCAGAGAAGCTGAGTACAGCTGGCTTCAACTGGTTCTGTTATCTCTTTCTGTCAAGGTCATGCTTTGGATGTTTGGGTGAAGTGTGTGATAGAACACACAAACTCTCACATACAACCAGCCACATGTACATATTTTCATTCATCCAATGAAGACTATGCAATCTCATTGATGCAATTGCAATAAGTTTCTCCCGCACTTGTCATATTTCATAGTGATCACTCATTGTACATTTTTTTATGCTGCCCAGCAAACTAAAAGGAATGTTTTATTTTTGTAGCACAAAGATACAGTTTGACAAAGATTAATAATCTCCCACTGCCACATCTTATTTATTTGTAGGCCACCTCACAGGGTAAAGCCCTCCCAAAGCAGAGATACATATATATATGTCACAGGATCATCATTCTTCTAAATTGTTTGCAGCACAACCCACTTAGCAAGGCTTCTAGTCGGCACACCCAATGACCTTTCTTTTACCCATCCACCTGTTGTGATCCAAACTGGATAACTGGAATCACTGACATTCATTGCCGCCACCTGGTTGAGCTCCTGGAAAACGAGAACAAAGTAGTCAAAATACCATTAATGTTGAACAGTTCCAATGAAACTTACAGCCCAAATGATTAAAAAATGGAAAGGATTCTTCCAACTATCAAGTCCTGGGAAGTACAACAGATTTACTTCATAACATATATCTAGAACAAACCTGTGGACTCAGACACTGTGACCCAGAATTCTCTCCCCATGCTAAACATCAGTGACTCATCATAGCATTGCCTTTTAGCACTTTCAAACCTTGCATTAGAGTCATATTGCAAGCACCATACATCAAGTTTTCAGCACCCATTCCATTCCAGATCCATTCCTGTTTGATCAACTGACGTCTACTGAATGCTCAGTACAAACTGTACAATGTCAACTCATTTCTGCAAATGTTAGTCATGCTCAGAGTAGACCCAGTGAAATTAATGGGCATGGCTAATTTCAGTGGGTATACTCAGAGTACATGTTAGTGGGATATGACCCACTGCACTTCTGGATGCATTTATACATAAACTCTTGAACAACGAAGAGAGTTTTGGCACTGTTAGCAAAAAGCCATAGCCCACAAACAATCATGTCACCACAAGGGCTAAATTGCAAGCCATGATGACAAGTCCGCAATAAAACAAAGGAACTGGGGTGCCATCTAAAGTATCAAATGGGCAGGCAGGCAGGGCTTGCTGAATCAAACTAAAATTTCAGTCAGCTAGCTACATTTTCTGGTCTTGACTGTGTGCCAAAACGTGACAGGCAGTGAGCCACATATACCTGAATTGGGTGGAAGTCAACCTATTCTTTTCTTTGATTTGGAGTCTGGTTGGAGGGTGTGACTTAACGATGCATCACACCTCTTTCTTTGATTTAGCAACCAAAATATCTAACTCAACACCCTTTGAAACACAATACGACATCAAACATTAAAAACCTCCTTGAACAGGGCTGCCTTCAGGTGTTTTCTAAACTTAGTAGCACACTACCATTAGCATCATCTTACTTGTGTCAGCGCAGTAGCTCCACTTCTTGTCCTTATCATAGTTGCCTGTTGTTGCACACCAGAATCTGCCATGATCAGAATCCTCATTGGTGCAGGTAAAGAATTTGCGGCCCTTGTAGGTGAAGGAGAAGGCACAGGCCTGGCCATTGGAGTTCCCTTCATATTCTACAGATGCAGGGAATACAAAAATAAGAAGGATCAAAAAGGAAAGAGTGCTTAAAAATTATGTGTTGAAGAAGTGGACCAAGGCCAATCATGCAGGGACTGAGCAACCTTTCTAGGGTTGCCATATGTCCTCTTTTTCTAGGATATGTCCTCTTTTTCAAGATTAAAATTTCTGTCTTGGCAGATTTTTAAAATTTGGCAAAATGTCCAGGTTTTTTTGGTTTGGTTTTTTTGTTTGCAATAACCCAGGAAAATTTTTCTAGTGCATTAGACTCAGATTTAAGGCACCCAGCTAAGCTAAGCTGCAGCAGAGAGTCACAACAGAGCAGAATTTTAAACTAGCTACATACTGTATAAATCCCTTCTCTTGTGGCTGAACTAAAAGGACACTAGCTCAGCTACAAGATCTTGGAGAAGGAGTCTGGGAGAGCAACAGTTAACATCCCCCTGCCCTTAAGGAGAGTCCGTATATACACATCAAATAGTCCAATAAATTGTTCTGTGCACATTTATGTTCACAAAGATGTGGACATGAGCTGAAATACTTTCATGTGCCAAGTGAGGTAGCAATATGTATTATTATTATTATTATTATTATTATTATTATTGTTGTTGTTGTTGAAAATTAAGAACATTGCTACTAGCAATATATCACAGCTTCTATAGCCTATATATAGTAAAAAGGTAAAGGTCCAGTCGTGACCTACTCTGGGGTTGCGGCGCTCATCTCACTTTATTGGCCAAGGGAGCCAGTCATGTGGCCAGCATGACTAAGCCGCTTCTGGCAAACCAGAGTAGCGCACAGAAACGCTGTTTACCTTCCCGCTGGAGCAGTACCTATTTATCTACTTGCACTTTGACGTGCTTTCAAACTGCTAGGTTGGCAGGAGGTTGGCCCTACTATATATAGTAGGGGTATTTAAAATGAGAGTTGTCATAGCAATCTGTAGCTAAAAGTAGAAGTTGGCAAATGTGTCCTCTTTTTTGCTCTTCAAAATATGGCAACCCTGAAAGCTCAGACTATACTTTTGATTTCCATAATCGACTTCAAATGGTGGATAGTGTTTTCATTTAAACTATATGTAAATTCTCAGGTGCCGTGTCTATATTTGGTTCCAAGCCAACATTTCCCCAAGCACTCCTATCCCCTGTTCTGTTTTCAGTCCTTTTTGTTCAGATGTTGCATGAGTCTACAAAATAATCAGATTGCAGCCCCCGTTATTTCCTCCTTAGGGGTAGGAGGAGACCACCAGTGCCCCCTATTCACCGAGAAGCCACTATAGAGGCAGCATTGAGGAGGCTGCCAAAGAGACAGCAGATCTAGCCTCCAAGGAGCGCACCGCAGACATTGCTGCCCCTGGGGTGGCAGCAATGGGCAGCGTATTCTTTGGAGGCTAGATTTCCTGCCCCTCTGGATCCTGCCACCTGAGGCAGTCACTTCAGCTTGCTTCATGGGTGGGCTAGTCCTGGCCTGGGTACAAGCGCAGCACAAGCAATTGAGGCATCTGATCAAAGATCTGTATTTTAAAATAAGCTTAAAAATATATCTGGAGATGCTTGCTTCAGAGGTTTAGCCTTGGCAGATATTTATTTTTCTGAACAGGGCCCCTCATTGATTTGTTGCAGTACTTCAAAGTTGTAAAAAGGAGCAAAAGCGGGTAACAATGTCATACAAATTACAGAATACAATCCAAGCTGCAAAAACATTAATTAGAGTTGGTAATTACTCAAACTCAGCCATATCTTCTCAAGGTTTAAGATATCCTGAGAAGGTTAAAAGGCAAAGAGCTAAAAGTAACAACAGCTGCAGCCTGGTGAGGAAGAGAGACTGCTCTGAGGTTGTTTTTTGGTCACTTTGGAAACTGTTCTTTACTAATCGTTTCTTCCAAAAAATCAATCTATGATATATATATATGAAATGTATTGATTTTAGTGTAATTATGCAAAATCTAGAAAGTAAGAAATGTTAGATTCTTATGTTAGATTCTTATTTCATTGATGGTGTGTGAGAAGGTGAACCCAAGACCTCTGTTTATATGACAAGATTTAAAACCATGAGCCATCTGTTTTAGCCATCTGCCCCTGTTGCCAAGGGCAGAAGAGCCAAGAGCAGAAGAGCAAAGGGCATAGGGTGATCTGATAATTAAGATGCCTTGTCAAGGCAAATGTAAGATATATGATAGAAGGAAATATAGCTCTTTGTCTCCCATAAAAGGTAATAGGAAATGGGTGTATCTTTTATGATTGGTTCTAGCAAACAGCCAATAGGAATTTCAACCAGGCTGATTGGACAGAGGCAGCCAAAGGAGGAGTAAGGAGGCTGGGCTGAGGGAATATAAGTGCTGGCCACCAGGGCTGGGGTGTGCAGAGCTTTTGGTAAATATACCACTGTGCCAATCATTTATTTGTCTGACAAATAAATTATTATTTTAATTTCTCTATTGCTGCGTTGAATATTTCATTCCAGCTAAGCGTTAACCACAAGCAGGGTGCTACACAATGGGGCTTCTGTAAATTGAAAATAAGGCCTAGTGATGGTTGAAAATCAATGGTGAACTTAAAGATACTTCATATGCAGATATAATATTATTATTATCCTTATTAGTCTTTTTTTGTCCCAATCAATCCCATATAGCAATCCCTAGTACAGTGGTACCTCGGGTTACATACGCTTCAGGTTACATACGCTTCAGGTTACACACTCCGCTAAGCCAGAAATAGTGCTTCAGGATAAGAACTTTGCTTCAGGAAAAGAAAAGAAATTGGGTTCTGGCAGTGCGGCAGCAGCAGGAGGCTCCATTAGCTAAAGTGGTGCTTCAGGTTAAGAACAGTTTCAGGTTAAGAACAGACCTCTGGAACGAATTAAGTACTTAACCTGAGGAACCACTGTAAACCACTGTTTTACATCTCTACCAAACTTCCATGGAATAAGTTCCCATATTCCTGAAAATAGTTGACAAGTTTCCTGCCACAACATGGCCTACCTTGAAGGGCACATGCCTTCCATTTACTGTCTTTGTCATAGTTCGCAGTCGTGGCACACCACAGTGTGTTATCACCAGATCCATCCGTGGTGCAGGCAGAGTAGGATTTCCCATTGAAAATGAAGGGGAAGGTGCATGGGCATGGTTCTGAGGAAGAAATAAAAGGTTTGGGAATTGAAAAACTACATTAAGAGGGATTAGTGGGAAATGCATGATAAGAAGAAAGCTGACTCAAGGTTCATATGCAATAGTTTTGCTGTTTCCAGACTCATGAGCCAGCTTTGAAGGCAGAAGACCAAACTCTAGATGCATCCGAAAGTATTACCAAAATCATATCTTGAATGTACATCCTACACACATCCCTGATTTTTCTCCATAAATGTACACCATGTAGGCGCCCACCAATGTGAATATTTAATTCTGAATAAAATTGCCAAAGAGGAGAAGATGTTTCCAGTCCATCACGCAAAACAACCTTGTCTCTCTTCTGACCCACCCACCTCCTCTTATATGTTCCCCAATGGTAAAACAAGGGTATCTGACTTTTCCCTCTGGATTTCATCCCCTACCTGAAGGATCGCAGTAAGTCCATTTGGGGTTTGTATCATAATTGCTGGTGAGGGAGCACCAGAGCTTTCCAGTAGATGCCCCACTTGTTGTGCAAAATGAGTAGGATTTGCCTTTGTAGATGAAAGGAAAGACGCACGGCCCCTGAGAATTGGCAGAAAGTCCTGCAGAAAGGTGGAGATAGAGGGATGGTCATCTCATACAACAGGGGTTCCCTAATCCTGTCATTAATGTTCTATTTCCTATCCATTTTCTCTGTCCCACAACACATTCAAAATTACCAAACTAGAGACTAGATATTAAAAGCAGACTTGTAAATCAGCACTAATTCCTCTAGAAAGGTTCATTAATTCTATGCCACCCCCCTTTCTGTGGGCACAGTGAATTTGCTACATTTCTTTATATTGCTCTGCTCACACGATTTTCTGATATTCATTGTGATCAAGAATATTTGCTTTAAAATATGAAACAGTGAAAAAAGGGCTCTGATGACTAATGCATATTGATTGGTGGTTGAATTTTATTTTTATTTTATTTTCTGGTGTTGGTTTGAACCATGTTCACCTATTTCGAAAGATTGTATTTGTTTTGAACATTTTGTAATGCCAATCCACCTTCTCAACTTTTCTTTTAAAAATCAATAAATATTAATTTTTCAGAATTATATTTGGGTTGATCTATGGGAGAGAGGGAGGATTATGTCTTTGGTCAGCCCCCTCCATCTCCATGACGTGAGTCACAAGACGTAGGGTGGATCTACACACAGGGGGGAAACGCTATAAATAAGTAATAAATCAAATCATTATAACAAAAAAAACTTTATTTAAAATCAGATAGAAAAGTTTTGTGCTCTACAGTGCCATCTGGTGTTGCATGTTTATAACACATTTAAAACGCGGGTTTTTGGCTAATGTAGCTGAGTCCTATAATATTCCTTTTTCTATAACTTCTATCGTGCCACTTATTCTCATATAAACTCACAAAGCTATTACTGGTATATACTGTGCACCAAGCTATTATATCATGTGTGACTAGTGGTTCATCTAACTAATCCTTTTTTCACTGTTCTGAAGACTATTTACTCAGTTCTCTGTGGTCCTATCCAAACCTGTCATTTCAGATGTGTTGGCCTGAACCTAGAACTGTGCTCATGAATTCTAAGAATAAGCAAACTTTTCATAAGAAGATAGAAAGCTGACATAGGCTGGATCAACACACAGAGGGGAAACGCTATAAGTAAGTCATAAATTAAATCGTTATAACAAAAGAAAAAAAACTATATGTGAAATTGCACAGACAAAGTTTTGTGCTCTACAGAGCCACATGTTTATAACGTAGTTATAGCGTTGTAACATGCATAATGTTACAACGCTATAACTGAGTCAGACGCTAGATCCATCTAGCTTAGTGTTATCTATTCTGACTGGCAAGGACTCCCTTCCAGCCCTACCTGGAGATTCTGGGGAATGAAATTTTGATGTTTAGCATGCAAAGCAAGTGCTCCCAACGTGGGGCCTTCCAGGTGTTTCACATCAGTCTGTCCCCAACAAGTATGGCTACTGGTCAGTGGTGATGGGAACTGCAGTTTAAAATGTCTGGAGGGCACCAGATTGGGGAATACTGAACTTCCCTCTCACTCTTCTTGGCCTACAAAGTGCCTTGACTAATTATTCATCCAGCCAACCACTCCTGTTATTCCAGGCCCCTGCATTATGCTCACTGGTATCAGCACAGTAGCTCCATTTCTTGTCCTTGTCATAGCTCCCTGTTGTCGCACACCAGAAGTTCCCTTTCTGCGAATCTAGATTGGTGCAGGTATAGAAGGTTTGGTTCTTGTACGCATAGGGGAAGACACAGGCTCGTCCACCATCATTACCTCCATACTCTAGACCCAAACAGAGTGAGATTATATGCATTGAAACATACTAGTGATGATCACAAAATACAAAAAAACAAAACAAAATGGTAAACAAGTCACATATATTCAGGTAGGTAGCCGTGTTGGTCTGACGCAGTCGAAATATATTTAAAAATAAAAAAATTGTCCAGTGGCACCTTACGAGATCAACTAAGTTTGTTCTTGGTATAAGCTTTCGTGTGCATGCACACTTCTTCAGACACCATATAGATACCATAAGTCACATATATATAAACCTTGCCAGGGATCTCCTTTGCAAAAACTTAGAAAGATAGCTACAAACCAAGGACAAAAGAATTGGTCAGGAGCCTGTGAGAGCAGGTGGCAATTACTCAACTGACAATAATGTTAAAGAAACAAGAAAGTATAAAGAAAGATTAAGTGCATGAATTCAGTTATTCTAGATATAAAACAAGACATGAAGATAGCTGGCATTTATGCCAATGTAATATCAGTTAGGGACGCGGGTGGCGCTGTGGGTAAAAGCCTCAGTGCCTAGGGCTTGCCGATCGAAAGGTCGGCGGTTCGAATCCCCGCAGCGGGGTGTGCTCCCGTTGTTCGGTCCCAGCGCCTGCCAACCTAGCAGTTCGAAAGCACTCCTGGGGGCAAGTAGATAAATAGGGACCGCTTACTAGCGGGAAGGTAAACGGCGTTCCGTGTGTGGCTCTGGCTCGCCAGAGCAGCGATGTCACGCTGGCCACGTGACCCGGAAGTGTCTGCGGACAGCGCTGGCCCCCGGCCTCTTGAGTGAGATGGGCGCACAACCCTAGAGTCTGTCAAGACTGGCCCGTACGGGCAGGGGTACCTTTACCTTTACCTTTAATATCAGTAATGTTAGAAAAGATGACATGTGATTTTTATTTAGTAGGAAATATTTGTACAAAAGTGCCTCTTAGGTACATAGTTTGAACCATATTTTCAACTTAACATACTGGTGATGTGTTTCATTTCTTCAGAGCTTTTCACTGATCCTTGGAAGGAAATTTGTAATAGTTCGGGTTTAAGGAAGATCTATAAAAGCTACTGATGGGAGTCCCAAACCTCTTTAAGAGCACAGAAAGAGTTCAGCTGCATCAGACCAAAGGCCCATCTAATCCAACATTTTGTTTCCACGATGTCCAATCAGATGCCTTTGGAAAGTTCATGAGGAGGATCTGTTTACTTTATTTCAGTAAAATGGCTATGCATGTGTGACATAGGAAACCAGAAATAGAAGAAAATACAGGTCACCTTTAGGGGAACATGCTTTCCATTGTAACATGTTTTTTGTGGCATCGTCAGTCAGTGTGGCACACCACAGCTCATGGTGGTCATCCTTGGTGCAAGAGGAATAGCGTTTATTCTTGTAAATAAATGGGAAGACACAGGGATGCTCAACTGAAATGGAAACAGGGGACAAAGGTGTAAGAATAAGAACTACAATTCATTAAATGGAAACAGTGTAGTTTTCACCCATGCATGTGCAACAGCTGTCTCGATTTCCACTTACTCGGCATTCAGTTTTCTAGTCATATTTGAAGCTGGTTTAAGAAAATCACACACCAAACAGCAGTATTTGTCTAGAAACTACAGCATCAATATGGATAGTGGCTAATATCATGTGAATGTGGCTTCAAAAACTAGCAGCGAGCAAGCAGTGGATGCAGAGCAAGCCACTGCTTCTCATGCTGTCTCCTGTGGTGGGCTGGCATTCCCCCCTCCCCAGTGTGCCACAGACTGGTACCATATGTAGCCGCTGGAGCATCCCACCCAACCTGGGCTGTGGTAGAGACACTGGGGACCAACAGCCATGCTTTCTCAGTCTATGTCTGAGTGCTTATTTGTTTGTTTATTTTGCCCAGCAGTTTCCCAGGAAAACCCAATCTTTACCACTGAATCGGATCAAATGGCAATTTGGGTTTTCCATGGATTGCCATTTGCTCCAATTCAGAGGTAAAGAGTGGGTTTTCAGGGGTGCCAGGTCCAAAAATAAGCAGTCAGAATTGGACCTGAAAATCCCAGACCTGTGCCTAGAAATGTGGAGCAAAGGTAAGTATGGGTTAGCCTATTATTATTATTATTATTATTATTATTATTATTATTATTATACCTCACCCATCTTGCTGGGTTTCCCCAGCAACTCTGGGTGGCTCACCTCACATACTAAAAAATCAAGCATTAAAAACTTCCCTAAAGTTTTTCAGCACCTTCAGATGTTTAAAGTGCCTTCAAATGTCTTCTAAAAGCAGTAGAAAACCATGCCCCATTTTTCCAAGGAAAGGATGTGGCGGTTTTTAAGGGGAAGGAATTTCAGTCTACCCTTAGTTATACATGCCTGAGGTTTAGTTTAAGGGCTACAGAACCTCTATGAAGGCTGCGATCCTGTGCACACTTACCTAGGAGTAAGGCCCTGGGTTGTTTTTTCAGCCGGAACTCTCCAGAACTCAGTTCCAGCACCTCTCAGGTTGGTGGCATTGCCATTATAACAGAACAAGGGAGCTGTTCATGTTGAGTTCCAGCACCTCTTTTTCTAGAAAAAATAGCACTGGTAAGCCCATTAACTCAATGGGGCTTACTGATGGGCGGACAGACTGTAAGTCATCTTTTCCCCACTAAGACAGGACCATAGCTAAACAGAAGTTGATGCAAGTGATGGCTAGCTATAAGAGATCCTTTGAAAGCTGAGATCAATGATCCACTAGCCTCGTTAAGATGAATCAGAAACAATTCATGGAATATTTCTTACCCGTAGCTTCAGTCAACAATGGTAAGAGACCACAGGTGAACAAGAGGAATGCCATGACGGAGCCCATCTCTTCTCTAAGGGACACTGACAGGCATGAGGCGGGTATTCTTTTTATAAGCCCCACTTAGACCTTTGCTTCCTTCAACTGCAGTTGTCTGATGTTTGCACAATCACAAGAAATGGCAGATGTTTGTATTTCCCAACAGCAGCTCAGTGTGCCTCATCATTTTTTGTTTCCTCTTTGTACACAATGCTAAGAAAAAGGGAAGTGGGTCTTATCTTGCAATGAGTAAATAAGGAGGTTTCCTTAGAAAAGGATGACCTTTTCGCTGACAAGTATAGTGAGGAAATAATTACCAGTACACTGTTAATTATGTAAAATTAATAATATTTACAAATTACATAAATTATATAGCAGACAAATAAGACAAATAATTTCATATTTGGCAAAACAAATGGAAACAAGATGACCTTGACAGGTCAGAATAGAAATTGCTTGTTCTTACATCCCTAAGCAGGGGTAGGGAAGCTCAGGCCTGGCCTCCAGGGACTCAGCTATACAGCTGCAAATAAAATGTTTTAAGTGTGTTTTAAGTAGAATATACAATGTGACACTAGAGGGCAATGATGAGCCTTATGGAAAATTCAATGTATTTTTTAAAAAATGCTTTTTAAAAAGCATTTTCAGAACGGTTTTTATATGTGTCTAGATTCCACCCAGGTCTCTCTATCTGGCCCTCAAGATGTTCCTTAAGTCATACACCCTGCCCAGGCTTGAACGCTCCTTGAGTGTTTTGGCCTGGGCTGGATCTACATTGATCTGTAAAAATGTTATTAAATATGACGTTATATCATTCTCAATGCAATTTTCTATTGTTGAAGGCTCACTGCTCTACAGTGCCTTCTGGTGTCACATTTTATTAACACATTTTTAACATTATAAACAACCAGTGTAGATCTGTCACTGGCTGGAATGTGTCATTGAACTCTGAGAATGCCTCTTGCTTGCCAGAGTGGAGGAAAGAAAGGGGTGCTTGAATATTTGTAGAACCTAGCCTACTCTATAAAAATAAAAATTACAATAATTGCTGTTTGTGCTTTTGCTTCTGGCCCTGCCCACCAAGGGCATGTGGCCCCCAAAGTTTACCCAGAAGGGAATGTGGCCCTTGCATTACAAACTGTTTCCCCATCTCTGTGATACAGAGCTGATTTAGTGAAGATTGGGAGAAGATTTTGATTATAAGAGATGGTGAACCTAGGTTATCATACTGAGTTTGCACAACCTCTAACTTCTTCTTTCAAGTCTTTAGCTAGCAATCCACACATACATAGCATGTCCTGCCATGTAAGGCTCATAGCTTGGCCTCGTGAAATGATGTTCTGTATCTGCTTAAGCATGAGTCATTTCTCTTGATAATTTAACAGCAACAGAGCAGTCTCTAAGTTGTTCTATGTTTGTGTTGTGTAAAATTGGTTATCCAAATTTTACCGCACTCACATAATATACCGCCTGTCCAAGTGTCCCTATTTTCCAGGGACAGTCCCAAATTTACAGAAACTGTCCTGGTTTCTGGTTTGATCCCAGAATGTCCCTATTTTCCTTAGGACACCCCTATTTTCATCAAAAAAATGTTGGTAGGACATCCCAATTTTCATTGGAGAAATGTTGGGAGGGTAGAGTTATGCAACCCCCAGGCCAAGAAGATAGGTACCGTAACTACAGTGGTACCTCAGGTCGCAGACGGTTCAGGTTACAGAGGGTTCAGGTTACAGACTCCACTAACCCAGAAATATTACCTCGGGTTAAGAACTTTGCTTCAGGATGAGAACAGAAATCGTGCAGCAGCAGCGCAGCACTTTTAGCTAAAGTGGTGCTTCAGGTTAAGAACAGTTTCAGGTTAAGAACACACCTCCAGAACGAATTAAGTTCTTAACCTGAGGTACCACTGTATACAGGGGGCGGGGCCAAGATGGCGACGAAGTAAGACGCGCTTGCCGGAGCTCCCCTTTCAGTTCATGCTGTAAGTTACTTTGCTCCTATTTTTCTCGAGAAGTTGGCACGATAATGGTTTGATGTTAACGCCAGGAACTCACCCTGTGGAAGCTTGCAATCTCAGCGCTATAAATCTCTTTAATGAGCTTCACTAACAACCTGATTAGCTGCAGCCACCGGCCGCGCTTCCCTGGCCTTCCACCAGCTTTTGCTTGGCCTTTGAAGGACTCTTAGATAACCGAGCTGCTCTAGGGGCCCAGCATGACGAACCTAAAACGTGGCCGTACCTCTTCTGTGGAAGACCTTTCCTTTAATGCCTCAGAACCTATGTCTAAGATCTCGAAACCTACTGGGCTGGATTTACCACCTAAGACCTTAGAGCCTTCTATTTCATCGTTAGAAGAGTTTTTCTGCACCCTGGGGGAAGAGAGGGTGACTTGTCAGTAACTGGTGAAGCAAGACTGACTTGCCAGTAACGGGTGAAGCAAGAGTGACAGTTACTGGTGAGGCAAGATAGGGTTGTGCAAGGGGCTGTGCAAGTTGAGATAAACAAGGCTGCTGCGCATGCTTAGAAATGCAAGGAAACCTCCCCACCCGATGCCCAAAGAAGGGAATAGAGTAAGTTACTACCTAATGCCCAAAAAGGGGTAAAAAGGTATGCTGGCATTGTGTGATTGGAGGAAACTTGGTGTCAAAGGGCCGGTGTGGGGATGATAAAAGCTGTATGCGTGCTTCGAAGGGCGCGCCAGTCTTTAGAAATGATTCTGCTGGCGTCCTCTGTACAGATGCAAATAAGGCCTTTCTCTCTGAAGAAATAGATCCCTGGTGCACTTGTCTCTTTCAAGGCGGGGAGTGCGAGCGAATGGGCTCTGGCCCTGGATCCCCAGGTAAATAAGGCTTCACTACTACTATGAAATAGGATGTCCCATTTTCATTGGAGAAATGTTGGTGGGTATGCAATAGCCACTTTGGGGTGGGGGGGACAATCAGACAATTGATTGTTGTTGCATATACAGTGGTACCTCTAGTTAAGAACTTAATTCGTTCCAGAGGTCTGTTCTTAACCTGAAACTGTTCTTAACTAGAGGTGTGCTTTCACTAATGGGGCCTCTTGCTGCTGCTGCGCCGCCAGGACACGATTTCCATTCTCATCCTGGGGCAAAGTTCTCAACTGGAGGTAACTCTTCCAGGTTAGTGGAGTTTGTAACCTGAAGTGTTTGTAACCTGAGGTGTTTGTAACTCGAGGTACCACTGTAATTGCAAACTGATTGGAGAGGGATCCACAATGATTTATTATTGCAGTGGGGCTATCCACATGCTTATTTGAAAAGCCAACAAACTGCTATTGACCACAGCAGCAAAGTACAGTGGTGCCCCGCAAGACGAATGCCCCGCAAGACGGAAAACCCGCTAGACGAAAGGGTTTTCCGTTTTTCGATGCGCTTCGCAGGACGAATTTCCCTATGGGCTTGTTTCGCAAGACGAAAATGTCTTGCGAGTCTTGAGATTTTTTTCCGCTCCCCACCCCCTTATTCTAAGCCGCTAAGCCGCTAATAGCCTTTTAGCAGCTAATCCGCTAATCCCTTAAGCCTTTAATAGCCGCTAATAGCCGCTAATCTGCTAATAGCGCTAATCCGCTAAGCCGCTAATAGGGTTGCTTCGCAAGACGAAAAAACCACTAGACGAAGAGACTCGCGGAACGAATTAATTTCGTCTTGCGAGGCACCACTGTACTGCTTGGTAGTGCTTTTCCTCATCACTATTTTTTCCCCGTATAGTTTAATGATGCACAGTCTTTGCTTCTCCTGGTAGCTCAGTTTTTAGAACCATGGGTTGATCTTGCCAAAAGTTAGCACTGGGCATCTTTATAAACAATTCTTTAGAAATAGGTTATATTTGTCTCTAGCTTTAGTCTCCATCTCAGAAACAGGAAACTTCTTATCATCATTCTGCATCTTTCAAACAGGATGCTTTTTAAAATCGCTTCCATCCCATTGTGGAATAATTGCCTTCCAAACTGACCTGACATGAGCAACAATTTTACTCTGAATCTGTGTTTAGCTTTATGCTTTATGCAACTCCAGAGTGAAAAAACAAAAATAAAGATATTTTTTGCAGGGATCATGCTGTGTAGGTATCAGATCTGGCATGATCTAAAGAAATTATGCAATTTTTGCAAGCTCAAGAGAATGGAAGACACTAGCATACGATGTTTGTATCTTTCGCCTGCTGTTTGGTTGTTTTAACTGTATCTTGTTTTGAAACTGTTTTGTGGGTCTATGGACTGAAATAAAGATATTTAATTTGACTAGCATAAGAAGAGAAAGAGGTTGCAGGAAAAGGAGGGGGGAAACCAGAAGGAAAATGGGTGAGAACATGCAGTGGTGTCAATCAAAGTCGAGCTTTGCAGAACTATGTATATAACAGACCATATGAAGGTCTGCTTATTCCATTAGTGCCCTGCACTGACCAAAAAAGTCCAGGACTCACTTCATCTGAAGACGGCTGAATGTGTCATTTTGACTGCAGTGAACCACCTTTAAACAGGAATTATATCCCATGTTGTGACTGAAGTTTTGTAGGAATTTTCTTTTTGAATTGTTGCATGGCAGCCTTGTAGACGTGTACTTCATTGCTTTGTACTCCATACAATGGACTTTAACTTTCCCCCTTTTGTGGTCTGAATATCTGTTCCTGCTTACCATGGTATATCGCACCCTGACAAACTCTCCCACTGATCCATATCCCTGCCTTGCCTTAAGCTGATCATTTGCATATTATCACCTTCCATTACCTTGTTGATTTTGCACAGCAAACAAAGCATAGTTGATGCATATATTTGGCAGAACAGACAGAAAGCATCACATAGCCATTTTCAAATGGTTGAACGGAGCCCGACAAAGGAAAGGAAGCGCTTCTGATGAACTGTTGTGTTGTTTTAGACAACATGACATTTCCTACAGGCTTTCAAACCTCAAGTAGGTTACTGAAGAGCATAAGACTCTGCCATACTGAACAGGATTGTACTGTAGCCAGTGTGTGTGTGTGTGTGTGATGATATCGCCAAAGATGGCATTCTAATCTGACTGCCCTGATCCCAACCACGCTTAATATTTTAAAAAGTCACCCAACAAGAAGTTATCCAGAAGATCATGAGCCAGAGCCTTCAAAACTATAAAGAAAGATCCCTACAAACCTAGTTTGGCCCCTGTGGGAGTGTTTCTTCAGTGGGGCTATGTGATCCAGTGCTAGGCCCCACTGTGCCTCAGAAATCAGCACACCTCTTAAGAGAGGACTGGGAGCCCGGAACTTCCTGCAGCCAATCAGAAGCCATGCCTTGTATTCCAAACAAGGTAGAACTGTACAGTGGTACCTTCGGTTACATACACTTCAGGTTACATACGCTTCAGGTTACAGACTCCGCTAACCCAGAAATAGTGCTTCAGGTTAAGAACTTTGATTCAGGATGAGAACAGAAATCGTGCCCCGGCAGCGCGGCAGCCACAGGAGGCCCCATTAGCTAAAGTGGTGCTTCAGGTTAAGAACAGTTTCAGGTTAAGAACAGACCTCTGGAATGAAGTACTTAACCCAGGTACCACTGTATGTTGATACACAGAGAGAGTAATTCTCTATTTCAGGTCAGATGTAATCCTTTTCTAAGGAAGCCTCCTTATTTACTCATTACAAGACCCACTTCACTTTGTTCTTAGCATTGTGTAGAAAGAAGAAATAAAAAATGATGAGGCACACTGAGCTGCTGTTGGGAAATACAAACATCTGCCATTTCTTGTGGTTGTGCAAACATCCGACAACTGTAGTTGAAGGAAGGAAAGGTCTAAGTGGGGCTTATAAAAAGAATACCCGCCTCATGCCTGTCAGAGTCCCTTAGAGAAGAGATGGGCTCCATAATGGCATTCCTCTTGCTCACCTGTGGTCTCTTACCATTGTGTTGTTGTTTTTTAAGATTTTTATTGATACAGCAAGAAAAAAGAAAACAAACACAAATACCAAATTACACACAGGAATAACCATAGACACATAATTTTCTTAGCAAACAATAAAACATATATTGGTCTTAACACTAAAGACACAACCTCCCATCTATTCCATATTTCGATTTCATATTACAGTGGTGCCTCGCAAGACGAAAAGAATCCGTTCCGTGAGTCTCTTCGTCTAGCAGTTTTTTCGTCTTGCGAAGCAAGCCCATTAGCGGATTAGCGGATTAGCGCTATTAGCGGTTTAGCGGCTATTAGCGGCTATTAAAGGCTTAAGGGATTAGCGGATTAGCTGCTAAAAGGCTATTAGCAGCTTAGTGCCTTAGAAAAAGTGGGTGGGGAGCGGGAAAAAAAAACCAGGAATCGCAAGACATTTTCGTCTTGTGAAGCAAGCCCATAGAGAAATTCGTCCTGCGAAGCACCTCCAAAACGGAAAACCCTTTTGTCTAGCGGGTTTTCCGTCTTGCGAGGCATTCGTCTTGCGGGGCACCACTGTACTTATTGCCAATAAACACTTCTATCATAATTAAACTTTTTCTTAATATATCTAATTTCTTATATCTACCTTGCAACTATTACTGAAGTTTCTCCAATGCTGCAACAGAATTTAAACTACTATATTTATTTTTCAGATATTCTTTGAAAACCTCCCATTTTGAAACAAATTCCTGTTTTGATTTATTATTTATTTTTTCTGATAGACCATCTAATTCGGCATATTCTGTCAGCTTTTGGATCCAATCTTGTATAGAGGGGATTTCATTACTCTTCCAATTTGCTGTGATCAGAACTCTTGCTGCCGCCGTCACTTATAAAAAGATACCCTTCCTCTTTTGCAGAATATCCAAATCTGTTATTCCCAGGAGGTAGGCCTCTGGTTTTTTATTGAAAGAGATCTTTAGTATTTTTTGCAGTTCTGCATGGATACTCTCCCAGAAAGCCACTCCCGACATAAGGAGGGGGTGGGGTTGCGGGCTCATGTCCCCAACATGTGCGCAGGGCTGGCTTCAGCCCCGCGCGACCTGGGCAATCCTCGGCTGGCCTGGGGGGCATGGCCTGGGTCACTTAAGGTCGGCACAGCCCCGGGATCTCCCCTTTTCGTCCTCGCAGCAGCTGTGGTTTCCCACCCACCCACCCTCTAGGTTTTCCCTCTGACCTTGCTATGGACCTTGGTTGGTCGCCGTAAGGGGCCTGGTAGGAATTTTTCCACTTGGTTAATTGGCACTGAAGAAAAGCCATTTGGTTTTTTCCCCTACCTCATAGCAAATCGTCACAACATCCTTGGTTTGGCAGTTAGGCATTGGTAGGGGTATTATTATGCAGATGAGTTGGGGGGGAGCGCCATCACCTCCCCCAAATATTTAAGGGTAGTCCGGTAAAGGCTTCCAGGGGGCGAAACCTATGGAGGCTAGGGCCTAAAGCGCCCGCCCGAGCGGTGACCCCTCGGGGAGTGCCTAGAGATGTGCATCTCAGGGGCTCCCCCTGCTGGTGTTAACACTTTCCGGTTCTCATGCCGGATAGTCTGATAGGACCAGTGCCTAAAGCCAATACCGCTCTTACCTGTAACCAATAAAGTTGTGGCCATTTTTCGCCCATTAACCTAAAATAGCGTTGTCCTGTGTCTTCATTTATTCCAACTGGTGGGAGGTGGGAATCGCCACGCAATACCTGTATTTTACTACATATCCACCACATATGATAGAAAGTTCCTGAGTCTCCGCATCTTCAACAATTACTGGACACATTTTTATACATTTTCGAAAGTTTCCATGGTGTTAGATACCATCGGTGTTGCATTTTTTGAAAGTTCTCTCTAATCGTGTAACAATTTGTGAATTTCCAATTGATCTTCCATAAGTTTTCCCATTGGGCCATGGTTATTGAATGGCCAAATTCCTGGGACCACCTCACCATTGCCACTGTTACCTCCTCCTCCTTGACTGTCCAGCAATTCACTAGAGTTTCCAGGAGGGAGTTTTTTAATTTTAATTTTTTTAAAAAGGATTTCTAAACCTCAGCATTTTTTTTATTTACCAATGCAAATAACTTACAAGAAATGAGAGCAGACAAACAGGGCATTTGTCCCACTGTTGGTTTAAAGAGAAGTTGCACTCATGGTCTCAGTTTGACCACTTGATCAGGTCAATGCCATGGCCAAAGGTTAGGAAGCAGAATGCTTGGCAAGGGGGCAGTGAGCAAGCAAGATCCAATCAGATTTAACAGATCTGCCTGCCCAGAGCATCTGTTTGCTGCATTTGGGGGATATTTGGAAAGAATGTTCACTATTCTCACGTGGGTGTTCATCACCTTAATAACTCCAGGATCATGACAGATGAATCCTACTAGCACACTCAGTCAGGACCTAATCAGGACTCAGTCACAGGATCTGTCTTTGGTGCCAGGAATCTACCCTGGAATGTGCAAAGAAATGGCACAGATGTCCTTGAACATGAAAAGGGATGTGAACAGCCACGCATATACACACATATGAGTCTTTGAGAACAGAAAGGAGTAGCTTTTAAACAGCCTGAGAATCAGCACTTTCTTTTCTTTTCTCCCAAATTAATCACCAAGGCCACAAGGGGATGCACAGATTCCATGTTTGCTGCTTCTGCATATCAGTTATTTATTTATTTATTCATTCATTCATTCATTCATTCATGACTTCACTCATTTCCCATGCAAGCTGTACTGTGCGTGGAATCACTAGAACCAGGGTTATGCTGTGGAAGTATGAGAACAGTGCAGTAAACCTGATGTAGCTAAACCTGCTCAGTACTTGATAGATTACTCTGACAGCAGAGGCAAGATGGCCACCGTGTAAGGTTCCTCTTCCCAGTTCTCTCCGACCTCTTCTCCCGATTTGGATTTTACAACCACTGGAGTAAGTTATTTACTTTAGTTTTGCATTTTGCTAGACAAGTAATTGCTGGACTCTCCACTGATGTGATGCCAGATTTTAATTAAGTCTGACGAAGGAGGATTGCTTTGGATTGATCTGGGGAAGCTGCTGTAGAAATGGCGACAAGGTAAGACGCATTTGCCGGAGTTCATCTCGAATCCTCCCTAAAATTTGTGTTGCGGCCCCCAGCCTTTCAAGTTCTTGCTGAAGGTTGCACCAGGGTGACGGAGCCCATACCAGGAGTTTACATTGCTGATAATCTACAAAGCCTGCATCGCAAATCAGCTTCAACGAGCAGATAACCGTACCCCTCGGCAGCCTTCGACACACTGGTTTTTTTCGCCAGCCCACATTAGGTTGTTTTTCTATTTTTATTACCTTTTATTACCTTTTAACCACTGCTATTTTAAAAGACTCACAACGATGGGCCAAGGCAAACGCCTAAGGGACTGTGACGAGGCTCTGCCCTCCCCAAGAGCCAAACAATCTAAAACCGACCCCCCTGTGTCTGGCAAATGGAGTGTCCCCACTGATCACTGCTATAGGGTGAAAACTCAGAACCGTTTTCACCCTCTAATGTCACCAGAAACAACGTCAACACCAGAGGAATTACCTTTACTTTTACCCCAGACTACAGCTGTGGATGGCAAGCTCGGAGGAAGAGGGAGTGTCCCACTGGGGGTGGACGCCGGAGTCGAGGACTGCGCAAGACAAGAACAACACGAACATCTCCACCTTGTGGTCAGAACCCTTAACTGCATATTCAAGAAGATTGATGTGCTATCCTCCCAGCTATGTAACCTTGAACAGAAAATTGATAACCTCTGGCCAAAGTTCGAACCAACTGTAGCTACGGGGGAAATGAAGTGCCAGAGAACCTTATCCTCAACCAAAAAAGGAAGAGGGATCCCTAAATATAAACCAAATCCCGCACTGAAACATCAAGCATTGTCTCTGCAACCTAAGAAAATCTGCCTAAATATCGGGGTAGGGTCAGCAAGGTGGCTCACTCTGGATGGGGCCAAAAGGTATATAAGCAACCTACTAAACATAGAAACCACACAATGCGATCTCATTGCAGTATTACCTTTGAACCAGCACCTCAGGCAACAGAAAGTGATGCTTGCGTTTTACTCTCCAAGGATCCCCTCAGCTATCATCAGGCAGAAATCACTCTTGGCTAGGTACGATATCATCCCAACAAGAGTTTTTATGGATAGCATGATCCATCCCCTCCTACTTGCCGGTTACGACACGGAGCGGACCCGGTCGGAGAGGTTGGGAACACCTCGGGACATCGTGCCTCCTATTCCGGAGGATATCCATCCATCTCGAAACTGGACTTATTCCATGTCCCCACGAGCCTTAAAGGATCCCACTGGCGCAAGTAACTCTCTGACCCCACCGGAGGAAAGAGAGCTTTTAGCCACCTTTGGCGACCTTCCACCGAGGGAACAACAAGAAATAATTGATAGACTAGAAGTACTTAATCATCAGCTCATACACGTCCAGAAGAACGGAAAAGTCCTGTCCACTTCTCAGGATAACCTTGCCAGCTTTTCGGAGTCGTGCTTTAAGGAAGCAGGAAGTCTTCCATACCTCAGCCCAGCTCCTAAACCCATACCTCCCCCACTTGTGGGTAAATCCCACCGATGCTTGGCAGACTCAAGTTTTGCCACACAAGTTGGCCGCTCATCCCAACTCTTGATAAATTTTGATTCGCCCTCCAAGAGCCCTCCGCCGAAGAGTGTAACTCAGAGTGCCTCCCACCAAAACAATTCCTTACCATCTAATCCATCAATGCCGGAACTGGAGTCTTCATATTCCCCTGAGCGGCATAGACCCGTCATACAAACGGTACCTGCACGCCGAGCATCCCCAGCACCTTTGCTGGCAGCTGGCCAGGGGAGTGTTCCATCTACATCAAAAAATGGCGCAGATTTGACTGAAGATCCGGCCGGACATATAAACCAAATGGTTTCATCGGCGACCTTTAGACCTCGCGGTGGGGCAGTCTCAGCTAACCCCGTGGTGTTCCCCACTGAAGTGTCCGCCCTTGGGTTAGCTAACGGGAGACCCGTTCTGTCACCTCAGTCAGAATACCTCAATACCAACTTCAAGACCAGGACCCTTCAGCAGGTGCCTATGCAAAGTAAAATAACTGATTTCTTTGTGGGGCCTGCCCTGCCCCCAAAGGTCTCACATTCCTCCCCGAAATGACAGCGAATCGGACTCAACAGGAACTCCCCCCTATCAGTCCTGAGCTGGAACATTGCGGGCTGGAGGGGAAAAAAACTTGATCCAGAATTCCTGGAGTTTATTAACCCATTTCATATCATCTTGTTCCAAGAATCGTGGGAAGTAGAGAAAATTGTCCTAAATGGTTTTGAGCTTCTAGAACTCCCAGCCTGTCCCTCCCTGAAAGGAGGCCGCCCTAAAGGGGGCCTAATAATAGGCATCTCTCTCAACCTTCATTCTAAATTTTCTCTAGTACAGGCCTTACCCCCTTACGCCCTTACCGGGCTGATAGCGGGGGGAAAGATCTCACTCCTAGTTACAAATGTTTATTTGCCTCCTGGGGGTTCCTCTCTTGAACTGGGCTCTAAATGGGACTCGCTGGAAGATCATTTGCTCTCATGTTATGTTAAGTTTCCCAACACCCCGGCCATAATAGGTGGCGATTTTAATGCCCGCACAGCAGCAAACTGGGATTCGCTGACCAAAGCCAAATGGTGGGTTACCCCAAATCTTGATAATTATGATCTGGAACACATCATGAGGAGAACCTCTAAAGACCACAGAGTAAATGAGGCTGGAGTGCTCCTATATCAAATGGCCATCCGTTTAAATCTGGCCCCCTTAAATGGCGCTTGTCTCCCTGATATCCCAGGGGATTTCACTCACCTGAGCGTTAAGTCAAACAGCGTCCTCGATTACCTGTTGGTCTCCAGGGATTTACTTAAGTGTATTTCCACCTTTAAGATTGAGAATGTACAATCTAGTGATCATCTCCCCCTGGTAGCCAAGTTTTCCCTGAACTGGCAGCCAGAGGCTGATAGACACACGACCCAGATGGTAACCAACGAATCCTTCCAAATAAGAGGAATCAAATGGTCGGAGACCCAGGCTCAAAGGTATCAGGAATTCTTTCAAAAAGAAATCCTTGGGCCTCATCCCAACATAGGCTCTGCCCCAGACGAGCATAGCTTAGTGTTGAATCGCTTCCACCATCATACGACTGTTCTTACGTCCTTCTTCAGGCTACCACCCAAAAATTTAAATCGTAACGAGTATACTCATGGTGCCCCCTGGTATAATTCTCAGTGTAAACAAGCAAGACAGCGCCTTCGTGCTATATATAATGTATATAAGACCTCCGATGCACCTACTCTGCCAGCTAGCTACGCACAAGCCAAGCAAGTTTATAAACGCACGCAAAAAATTGCCAAACGCGAGTGGCAACATAATCGTTGGCAGGCCCTGATTGCTGCTTCAAAACCACACAGATCCAGGGAATTCTGGTCCTTGATTAATAGAAGGGTGAGGATATACCCAAGGGCAGTCATCCCTGCACCGACATGGGAATTGTTCCTGAAGAAATGTTTCTCACAAGCAGATGCCCCCTCCGACCATCTGATGCACCTGTTTACCCATCTACCCATTTGGCCTCCCACCGATCCTGACGAAATAGTCAAGCTAATAGCCCAGCTGAAACCGGGCAAAGCCCCAGGGCCCGATCTGATCCCTGCCGAAGCCATCAAACTACACCCAAAATGGTGGGCTGGCATCTTGGCCAAAACCTTCAACGCAATCAACGCCTCTGGTCACATCCCCAAAATATGGAAGGAGGCCATTATAGTACCAATCCATAAAAAAGGTTCTCCAACGGAGCCGGAAAATTACCGTAACATCAGCCTCCTTTCGATTATAGGGAAAATTTATGCCAGCTTCTTGCTGACTAAACTATTGCGTTGGGTAGATGAGACTAATCAGATTGGCCATGAACAAGCAGGGTTCAGAATTAAACGCTCTACAACCGATCATGCGATAGTGCTCTATCACCTGGCACGGAAGTACTCCTTCCCTCCGCGGGGCTACCTCTGTGCGGCCTTTTTAGATCTAAAGGCAGCCTTCGACAGCGTGCCTAGAAATATTCTTTGGGAGAAACTTGCGAAACAGGGCATTGATAGAAGACTCTTATGGCTTATAAGTCAACTCCACGAAGGTACCCTTGCCAGAGTGAGACTCACTCCTGCGGGCGACCTCACAAACCCGATACCAATAAACAAGGGAGTGCGCCAAGGTTGTATATTGGCTCCCTGCCTATTCAACCTATTCATCAGCGACATGCGAGCACCCCTAGTTAATTCATCTCCAAGTACACACGCGCCTAGACTAGCGGACTATCGTTGCCCACTCCTTTTATATGCGGACGACGCAGTACTCCTATCTTTTACACGTGTTGGACTAACCAGAGCTCTGAAGATCTTTGCCACGTATTGTCAACTCAACCAATTAACCATCAACTATGTCAAATCCAAGATTCTGATTTTCTCCAGAAGCCAGAGATTATATAAATGGAAGCTTGGCGGAGCAAAAATAGAGCAAGTCCTAAAATTCCAATACCTAGGAGTTATTTTTCAATACAATCTGGGGTGGAAAGCTCATATACAACACCTACTTAATAAGACCACAACTCTGTCATACGCGCTCCTCCGATTTTTCTTTTCGGATGGAGCATTGCATGTTCCCTCGGCCCTAAAGGTGTTCAAGGCAAAAGTGGTGGCTGTGCTCGCTTATGCTGCCCCGCTCTGGGCCGTGTTGACTGATCTTGCTCCCCTTGAGACTCTGCAAAACCAATTCCTACGCCGGCTCCTAATGCTTCCCCTGTGCGTAAGCAACGCAGCCATGCGACTAGAATTGAAGATCGCATCCTTAGAAACTTGTCTGTGGAAGCAAGTCTTCAATTACTGGTTATCACTGTGGCATAGATTACCAAACCATTACCTTATCCAATGCCTATGGCGAGATGAATTCTCTAGCCTTTGGTGTAGTAGAATTCATGCCAAACTCTTGAGTTATGGAATCTCTCCCGCAGATTCCCTAAAATTAGATCAAATCACAGCTCAAAGACTGATCCGCCAAAGACTGGATGACATCGACTTACAGCGAAATTGTATGCTGGGGGGAGGTGTTTGTTCGCCCCAGAGCATTGGTATCACTTTAACTTACTGCGTCCCATCATACCTCTCCTCCCTTTCGACTGTTGCCCATAGACTGGCCTTCACCAAAGCGAGGTTTAACGTTTTTCCCTCCAATGTCCTGAGACATAGATTCTCAAAGGGCCAAGTCCCCGCCATGTGCGAATGTGATAAGGTGACGCCGGAGTCGCTCCAGCACATTATGTTTTCTTGCCCCTTGTTCAATGTGTTACGAGCAAATCTGCTGGGATCAATCATACAGAAACTAGCGGGTACCCCTCCAACATTCCACCTTGCCCAAATCTTGCAGGATAAGGATACCCATACGACCCTGAAAGTGGCTAGGTTCCTGGTCGCGGTCCTTACCCAAAAGCGACGCCAAGGAGCACTACAAGCTAATTAAGGCATAGGATGCCATTCTATCTTATAGTATTTTATTGTTATAGTGGTGTTTTAGCGGCTGTTTTTTTCTTTTTTTGTTCCTTTCCCTATTTTTTTCTTTCTTTCTTTTTTTCTTTTTTCCCCACGTGCACAAGTTGTTATTTATGTTTTTTCTTGTATGGGCCTATGGCCGTAATAAATAAATTGAATTGAATATGAGTCTTTGAGAACAGAAAGGAGTAGCTTTTAAACAGCCTGAGAATCAGCACTTTCTTTTCTTTTCTCCCAAATTAATCACCAAGGCCACAAGGGGATGCACAGATTCCATGTTTGCTGCTTCTGCATATCAGTTATTTATTTATTTATTCATTCATTCATTCATTCATTCATGACTTCACTCATTTCCCATGCAAGCTGTACTGTGCGTGGAATCACTAGAACCAGGGTTATGCTGTGGAAGTATGAGAACAGTGCAGTAAACCTGATGTAGCTAAACCTGCTCAGTACTTGATAGATTACCTGAAAATCATGACTGCCTTGAGTTCTGTGGAAGGAAGGTAGAATTAGGGATTGGGGTGGTGGGGTCAATTCACTTTGTTTTTAAAAAGTGATTCTACCTAGTTCACATATTCTGAAATAATACATAAACTGAAACGCAACTATTCTTAAAAATGGGCACTTCTCTGAATTCTGCAAAAGCAGTTCTTCAGCAAAGTAATGTTTCCAAAAACGCATCTACTAAGTTAAATGTGCATAAGCATGCATATATTAGTGAAAATAGCACAAACAAATGCATTTTATTGAGGAGAATATCAAAACTAAGGGGCAAAAAGCTTTGTGAAAAATGTGTATGTTATGTTATTTTTTAAAAGAATTGTTCATCTATGCACACCGCAAAAAAGGCATACAAGTCAGACACTAAGAAATAAGAGTTTGATCTCTGCATGAGCTTGGGTACCAGGCTCAGTTTTCAGGTGCTTGTAGCCACTTTGTGCTGTCCCCCCCCCCCCTTTCAAACAAAGTTTCCAGTTCAGTTCCAACTTCCAAACAGGGTTCTAACATTTGGTGGAGAATGCAGTTATTGATCACACTACCTTGCATACTCTGGGAGCAGAAAAAATCTCTTTTCCCTCTCTTTAATTGCATCCCCATTAAGGAATTCAACACATAAAGGTTCCAATCCCCCCAAACATTTGCTGGAGAATGAGAAACAGTAAGCAGAACCAGCTTTCTGCAAACAGAGGAACAGACATTGTGAGCAAGCACACTGGAGCTGAAGAGGGTAGACTGGGAGTCTGCAGGCATATTGTGGGAACTAAAGTGGGACTAGATCAGGAGTAGCCTGTTGTTGTTGTTGTTGTTGACAACAACTCCCATTTTCCCTGACCATCAAGCGCACTGGCTCTAGCTGATGAGAATTGTAGACCAACAATATCTGGATGGCACCATGTTGGGTACCCATAAAAAAACACTGACAGGAATGAAGCTCCCGGTGTCAGAGTTTTTCCACTTCATTCATAGCTTCTCTGTCTTGGTGGTTCACAGTTTACAAAGCTACTCTATTGTGAATTTGCAAGGATAGACTTTATTAAGTATGCAGGTGAAATAAACCACTTAGTGTTACAGGAGGACACATTTACAACAACCCGGGTCAATCATCCACCCACAAATTTGAAAGTTGCACATTTCTTGTGTACATCTGTAACATCACTCACACGTCATCTTGTCATCAAAATGTAAACTATGCAATGGTATACAGAAGTCAATTATATAGGTGCCCAGAACAGAGCAGCCTCATCAGTTCTTGATAATAGTGTTCATTTCATGCTAGCTAGATTACACAGTACACCCTCCCTTTATATAGCAAAATTTAAATATTTCAGATCTGATCCCAAATGAACCCTTTCCCTTCAAACAGTTTATTCCAATTAGCAAAGGCTAGAGAATAGCAGCTATAGGGGAGGAGATGCTGTAGGCAGTACTCCCTTCTTTTTTCTCCCTTGTCTATTCACACCACTCCAGCTTCTAACATTTCACCAAGCCTACCCCATTTACACTCTTCTGCCCAACCATAATAATCTGTAGATGATTAATGATAACCCAGATGCGAACCCATATGTTCATTGTTAAGGGAGTGAAATCATGGCCGTACAGAAAATGCACAATTATATTACTGCTTGATTTTAATTACTAATTTTAATTAATATGCTTTTATATGACTTTGTGCTACCATGTGTATAATCCAAAAGACTACAGCTGTCAGACAAGACAAGAATAGATTTTGTTCTTCAGCAACTGGGCACAGAGCTGCTCATCATGTGAGTAAAGGACGGAGGAGGAGTTTGTGTATCAGTTAGGAAATCTAGGATGAAAGTGACGACAGTGTTAGATATGCTGGTGGTGCTTCTGAACTGCTGTTCATTGGTGATGAGGGCAAAACATCTTCAAAGACTGGGTCCCTAGCAGAATCCTAGGCCAGGGATGAAGAGCAGCTGCAGTATGTAAGAGACTTTATCCATAGTTGTAGCATAGGTGGAAACAGGATAGGCCCAGATGAAAACTAGCCACTTTCCACTAGTGAAACAGTGTAGTGGGAATCACAGATGTCCAAGATATTGGTTGATTGGTTTTGGTAATCTGGTGGGAAAAGATACATGCTGGTTAGTTACCAACAACACCTAAAGTCGGAGCTAATAGGCATGTAGCAAGTCCAATAAAGCTAGAAGGCAAAGGGTTCATGAGCTGATTTCATGAATACTCCAAAGGGCAGCATTCTCAGGCATAAGGAGCCCTGGGGCATGTCGTTTCCAGAGTACCCAGTGTGTGCATTAAGTATTCGGGCAACATAGGAAACTGCATTTCACAGAATTCTTGGTGCCTGGGGTGTTGCTACTTTAGCCTTGAAGGAGCCAAGGAGAAAAGGTCTTACAGAAAGGTTTCCAGAACTGTCACTTGGTAACCAGAAAAAGAAGAGGGTGCAAGTCAGTGTGTCTTGATGCCATGGGGAGGCTGGATGTAGAGGAGTGGTGGGAGGCACTAGCTGGGGAACCCCCAAGGGAAGAAGGTTTGGAGCCAGGGGAGTGGTGGTGGGATGACGATGAGTGGTCAGAGGGAGAAAAGGGAGAAGAATGGGAGGAGGAGATGTTGGAAGCTGAAGAGGTGACAGGATTTATTGAGCAGAAAGAGTCTGCTCAATAAAGCAGGCCAGAAGCAGAAGCTAGAGAGGAGCAGGTCAAAGAGGCAGAGATCAGGCAGGCTGCTTAAGAAGCCAAAGGGTCTCCCCTTCCTGCTGTGACCAGCTCTCCTTCCCCCTGGTCTCCCAGGGCAAAGGAGACACACACACATCAAGAAAGTCTTAAACTGCTTGGGAAGGATCTGGGGGGGCGGGGAGGATTAGACAACTGTGGGAAGACGGGGACCTTCAGTTCTCACAACTGCCTCATTGGGGCAAGATCTACCAGGGAGAGTTGATGTGCTCACTAGACCTGGCCTCCTGAGCTGTTTGTTTCTTGGAATAAAGAGTTAAGTTCACTGATGCTGTGTATGTTTATTACTGACCTGCTCCTGGCACTTGCCCCTGGCACTTGATGAGAGAGGCATTCTGACTCTTTTGTGTGCTTATTTATGTGATTGGAAGCATGGCCAGGTCCAAATTTCAAAATTAGGAAAATAAACCAAGCTGTTATATGTGGCTTGGGGAGGTAGGAATCACCTTGACTTGCTAAGCCTAATTCTAAGTGAAGAGAAAGGAAGTTTGCTCATCACCAGTTTTTCCCCAAATTAACTCTTGATCATTCATTGTCTACTGAAGTGCTAAGCAGTATTGCATGTTAAAAGAGACAGGGCCCAAAGCAAGGGTGGAGAACCTCAGAACACTCTCTATTTACCGTATTTTTTGCTCTATATTCTCACTTTTTCTCTCCTAAAAAGTAAGGGGAAATGTGTGTGTGTCTTATGGAGCGAATGCAGGCTGCGCAGCTATCCCAGAAGCCAGATCAGCAAGAGGGATTGCTGCTTTCACTGCGCAGTGATCCCTCTTGCTGTTCTGGCTTCTGAGATTCAGAATTTTTTTTTTCTTGTTTTCCTCCTCCAAAAACTAGGTGCATCTTGTGGTCTGGTGTGTCTTATAGAGCGAAAAATACGGTAGCTCTCAGGACTCTCTCCAGGCCTCACACTCTTTGTGAGACACAACCCTCACCAGCCCTGCTTTGCACCTTCCTTGGATGTTTTTGCCGGGCTCCAGTGTATCATCAGACTCTGATAATGCTTCTTGGTTGATGGGAAGGAGGATAGAGAAGGGTGTGAGAGTGTGAAGGAGCCAGCCTACTGTGCAGAGGTAAAATTTGCATTTATTGCTGAACCCACAGCTGCTCCTGGCCCCGCTCACCACTGTCATGTGGTCTATGGAATGTTGCCCAGAAGGGAATGTGTCCCTCAAGCTGAAAAATGTTCCCAGATTGAGAGACAAATAAAAATGACATGGAAACATGAAACATATTTACCTTACTGATAGTTGCCGGTCTCGCTTGTCTTTATGGCTGATAATCTTCTTGTTTTTTCCAATCTGTTGAACATAAGGTAAAGTTTTGTTGGGGGGGGAGATTTAAGCTGTAAAAGGAAACCAGGACTTCAGGGGAACCTAAATATAGATACAAAACTGCACAGAATGGAAAACTGAAAGCTTTCTAATCTGTGACGCTTCTACTGTTGCTCTTGCTGCCCATGCCCACTATAAAGTACTTTATGAAGCACCAAGAAGGATTCATTCCTACCTGAAGGTTCGCAGTATTTCCACTGGCGATCTATATTATAGTCGCTGGTGAGAGAGCACCAGTACTTCCAGTTTACTGTCCCAACTGATGTACAGCTTGTGTAAGACTTGCCATTGTAGGTGAAAGGAAAGACACAGCTCTTCGTAGATTCTCCATCTTGTCCCGTGAGGGTTGGGAGTGGAATGCGAGAGAAAATCATGAGATGAGCACCTCTAGCAAAGGAATAAGGAGGCTAGGAAGCTATCTTAATAATACTTCTGATTATTTAGAAGTTATTTGCTCCCAAATAACTGTGCATTGAATTGCAGCCTACAGCATATTACTTCAACACATTAGGATCAAAATCTGCTTGGCGGCATGGGCTTCCAAGTAAACATGCATAAGATCAGGCTGCATGTCTGAAACCAACTTTCTCCTACACCCCTACCTGGGCAGCTTTCTGCTAACCTGGTAATAAAACTTCCCCACTTCTCAAATTTGTGTCAGCACAGAAGCTCCATAGCTTTTGCTCATCGTAGTTTGGAGTAGTGGAACACCAGTATCCCCCATTCTTCGTGCCGTCGTCATCCTCATTGGTGCAGGCATCAAATGTCTGGTTGTTGAAGGTGAAAGGGAACCAGCAGGGCTGGCCATTGGAGTTCCCTCCATACTCTGCAGACGGGGGGGACACAAAAAATAACATGCCGTAGAGTTTTGTCGTGTTGTCAAAGAGAACTGTATGAAGGATGGGCAATGCCTCTGCATTCAAGGACTAGATAAAGACAGACACTTAATGAATTAGGCCAAGGCCCACTTCCTCCAACATCCTGTTTTCACAGTGGCCAGCAAGATGCCTATGGGAAGCCCATACAAGAAATGAGTGCAACAGGAACCTCCCCACTTCCGATTCACAGCAGCCACTAAACACAGGCATTGGAGGTGGAACACTGCCATTGTAGCTGGTAGTCTCTGGGAGCCTTATTCTCCATAATTTGTCTAACCCCCTTTTTAAAGCCAGCCACGTTGGTGGTCATCGCTACATTTTGTGGGATTGCAATTATATCCAATTAAAACTCAGTTAAAATCCTGTGATCTGCAGAGTCACCATCCAGGAAGGCCACTTTAGGAAGACACCGTACAAGGAGCAGATTAATGCCCTTATGGCTCTGGCAACTGGAAACAACAGAACATGTATTTTTTCACTGCCAATACTATACAGATATACAAGCTAGGTTCACGTTGTCCAGGCATAGGCAAACTTGGCCCTCCAGATGTTTTGGAACTACAACTCCCATCATCCCTAGCTAACAGGACCAGTGGTCAGGGATGATGGGAATTGTAGTCCCAAAATAGCTGGAGGGCCGTGTTTGCCTATACCTGATCTTGCCTATACTACATAAATTCCCAGGTCGTACAGAACAACCTTATACCTCCCTGCTACTTCAAGGTGAAAACCCAGATGTTACATACTCAGTTGCTAGATTCTGCACTGCCATGATGAATATTCATCAAAGGGTGGTTTGCACCACAAACTAGGCCCAAAATGAGCGCTCACAACTTACACCGTGGGCGCTCTTTGCAGGATCCTGGGGACCTACCGGCTGCTTGGGCTGGCCTGCCTCTCAGTGCTATTCTTTGGAGGTTCCCGCCAAACCTCAGTCATTTAGCACTGCTGGAGATGGGGCCAGTCGCATAAATAGGAGGCGAAGCTGGCAGCAGCCAGGCAGTCAGCTCAGGACTCTACCTTGGAGGGAACATCCTTTCCAACTGCTGTCTTTGTCATAGTCTGGAGTTGTGGCACACCACAGCTGCCCATCAAAACTTCCTTCTTTGGTGCACGAGGAGTATGACTTGTTCCTAAACTTGAAGGGAAAGACGCAGGAGGCAGGTTCTGAAGAGAAACAGAGTGGAGAGGTGAGTCATTAACTGAAGCAACATAAAGAGGGGATTGGTGTGATATTCATATTCCGTTGCATTTTGTGTACATGCTAGCCAGCTGTAAGGGGAATTCGCCAAATTCTGCAGATAGATAGATAGATAGATAGATAGATAGATAGATAGATAGATAGATGAATGATAGATATAGATGAAATGGATTGAATCCAGGTTATGTCAGTTGTACTCGGGTACCACTGAAATCCACTTAAGTCACGAATTTGTCTCATTGATTGCAGTAGGATTTTATTATAAAATGACACCTTAGATATAATGTGCATTCAGATGTGGGAATTATTGTATTCGTTTTCCTGTTTACAATGTTGGCACTTCTGTCCCTTTCCCAACATTCCTTGTACACTGCATTACCTGTGGAGTTATGGAACGGTGTCTTCCTGAGGGATATTACTGCATGTTGCACTAGATTCCGTTCACATTGTGTCCCACAACAGTGTGTGCCATCAGACGGGTCATCAGCCCTTAATCCTCATGTGTGCTTCTTTTCTCCCAAGGCCAGGAAAGAATTGGATTCAGAAATACAGCCCCAGATTTCATCACATGTGTGGCGGTAGTGTGTTACATAAAAATCATGGGGAAAATTATAGCACATAACTCCCATGATTTTCCAGTTTAATTGGGTTGAATAAAGTACTTCCTGAATGCAGCCAATATTGGGCGGACCAACCCTACTTTTAACCTGGCCTGGGACTTCATAGTGAAGGACAGGTATGCAATAATAATAATAATAATAATAATAATAATAATAATAATAATAATAATGGCCAGGTGTTCAGCCCTTGTTTGGGACAAGGAAGAGAAACATTTCTGGTCTGTCACCCTGAACAGCCTTTCCCACATACTTCCCTATTTTGCTTACTTGAGGGTTCACAGTATGCCCACGTCGGATTTTCATCGTAGTTGGTGACAAGAGAGCACCAGAGCTTCCCATCGAATCTCCCATCTGTTGTGCAAGCTTTGTACCACTTGCCTTGGAAGACGAAAGGGAACATGCAGGGCCCTGTAGCTAAATTTGCATCTAGTCCTGGAAGAAGTGGAGGAGAGAGAGAAGGAGGGGCTTCCTTAATAACCCACAATGCTTCTTTGTCCTGCTGAATGCGCTCAGCAATCAGATTCCTATGCCTGATTAAATCATGGAACAACTACCCACATCAGCATCCATCTAAAGTTTTAAAAATGCTATCCTATGCACAGTGCTATTTTTCTAGAAGAAGAGGTGCCAGAACTCACCATGTAAGCCTCCCATGGCAATGGAGCCCACCTGAGAGGTGCCAGAACTGAGTTCCACCACGTTCCGGCTGAAAAGAAGCCCTGTCTATGCATATCTGCTCAGAGGTAAGTCCCTTTTAGGTCAATCAGACGATAAAACGAGGCTGGGGGACTTCAGGGCTGGGGACTGAATGCATCCCCAGGCCTTTCCCCAGGCCATACTCCCTCCCTAGTCTCACTGCTCACCAGCCCTGCTTTGACCCCTCCTTGAGTGTTTTGGGATAGCTAGAATGCGTCCTTGAACTCTGATAACGCTTCTTGCATGACTGAATGAAGGACAGAGAGGGCTGTGTAAGTGTAAGGTAATATGGACATTCTTTGCTGTGCTCACTTTTCCTTCTGACTCCTCTCATCACTACCATGTGGCCCTGGGAACGTTACCTAGAAGGGAATGTGGCCCTCAGATGCAGGTGGAATCCTCAATTCTGGTACAGCAGAAGGAGAGAAAGAATTGCAGGGACTCTGCACCGGGGTGTAGCTATTGGCTCCATCACCCCCCGCCATCGCATCCGCCGCCTGGAGTGCGACCGGCGCAGGACTGATCCACCCTGCAGGGGGGATGTGAGTGCCGCTGCATTGATCCACCGGGGGGGTCGTCACACACACCCCAGGGATGGCATCTGGGGCAAACTGCCCCCCCCCCGCAATGCCACTGCTCCGCACTGATAATCTGACTATTGACTGTTGCAAGCCACTCTGAAAGCTTTTACCACACACCCCTCTTCAATCAAGCATGGGGTAAAACATGCTTTAAGTAAATAAAGAAAAATACTCCCAAAACAGTGTGTATAGGATTGCCGCTCATGTTCCATTGATTCCAATGGGAGAAAATTAAACATATGCCTAACCCTCCAACATTTCTCCAATGAAAATAGGGACACCCTAAGGAAAAGCGGGGCATTCCAGGAGCAGATCAAATAAAAAACCAGAATGGTTTCTGTAAATCTAGGACTTTCCCTGGAAAATAGTGACACTTGGAGGGTCTGTAATCCACCCACTAAAATAAATGGAAAAACTGCTTAATTTTGGGTGGCTCTGACACCCTTAATTTCACACTTCCATTTTGTAATGTGCCTGCCTGGCCAATGCTGATGCTGATGTCAAAGTGAAAGCAAAGCACTGGAAAGGAGAGTTTACAAAGAGCATTTGCAGAGAATGGAATTTACAAGGGAATATTCTCAGTAATGTGTACCCCCAAAAAATCATTCATTGTGCTTAATCTACAACCAACCATCTTCCAAGCCCTGTGACGCAACCCAACCCTGGCTTCTAATCCAACAGGCCCCCAGTTTACATACTGGTGTCAGCACAGAAGCTCCACCTCTTGTCCTTATCATAGCTTCCTGTTGTAGCACACCAGTAGCGCCCTTTTATTTCGAATTTGTTAGTGCAGGTGTAGTAAGTACGGCCTTTGTAGCTGAAGGGGAAAACACATTCTGCTCCATTCGAGTTGCCTCCATATTCTAGGCAAAAGACAAAAGCAGAGTTTGTGCATGTTTATGCCAATAAATCATTAGTAACAGTTTTCTTGCTTCTTTCTTATATTATCCTTTTTAAAAAAAATAGTCACACCCTATCGCAGGGGCAGGGAACTGGATGCAGCCAACAGCCAGATTCTTACCTGCCCCAAACACTGTGGGCTATTTTGACAGGTAGGCAAGACAAATCAAACCAGGCAGACAAAGGCTTCAGGATCTGTACATGCTGCTGATCAACTGCCCACCACCAAACCCCATTTCCTTTGCCTGCTGGGATTGAAATCCAACCACTCAGGCAAAGACACATAGTGCCTATATAGACACTGCCTCTGGGGGTTGTCACAGATACGTATCATTAACGAGAATTAAACCTATTTACTTCCTGAATGGGGAGGTCAGAGGGTTACTATATGTTACACAAAAGTATAAATGTGTCATTGCCCATTTACTGGGGGAGGCACATTTGAGTAGAGTGACTGAGAGCAGAAAAGCAGTGATAGAATATGTTGACCCCTATCTCCATATTGCCTAGACACACACACACATGTTCAAACATGTTTGCATGGGCCGATATGCAGTATCAACACTGCAAGAGGGGAAAACAGCTAATGGTGAGCAATTTGGAGTAGGAAGATGGTTAATCACTCCCTGCAAAGCTGCTCTTCTTAACAATAGGATGAGATTGAGACTGTAATGAACTTTGTTAATCTTTTTGGTCACCTCCAGAGCAAAATATCTTGCAGGAGGGATTCATGTCCACATCAGGAATTCAGGTTTGCACAGTTGAAGTAGCTTAAAGCCACTTTAAAATACATACATACATACTTTTACAAGTAGTAAAGTGGCAGAGAAATGCCCTGAACAGTCTGGGATAAACAAATGTCTAATGGTAAGGCATATACAGTGGTACCTCGGGTTAAGTACTTAATTCGTTCCGGAGGTCCGTACTTACCCTGAAACTGTTCTTAACCTGAAGCACCACTTTAGCTAATGGGGCCTCCTGCTGCCACCGCACCGCCGGAGCACGATTTCTGTTCTCATCCTGAAGCAAAATTCTTAACCTGAAGCACTATTTCTGGGTTAGCAGAGTCTGTAACCTGAAGCGTATGTAACCTGAAGCGTATGTAACCCGAGGTACCACTGAAAATGTTGTGCAAGCAAATCAGCATGAATGCTTGCTGTTGTATAACCTCCCCACAAACAGATCAGAACAAATGTTCCATCAGAGGAATATTTACAAGAGGGCAAATGGGCAACTGCCCAAAGGAGCTAATTTGAAGAGGGGGCAATGAGCATTCCTGGGCATTGTGAGGATTAGAATTCCCTTTAGGATGGTGCAAGAGGACTTTTTGCAAGCTCAGAAAATGGAATAACATCTTTATGAGGAGGAGGGAGAGGTGGTGGTGGTAGAGTAAGGGGAATCCCTGTCCCACTGGCCTGCTGATGATGCTTGCTAGCAATAGGATTGCCACCCCCATTGGATTCCACTGCCTGAGGTTGCTGCTTCCATCTACCTCATGAGCAGGCCAGCCCTGCTAGGACCTTTTTGGATCAATTTCAACTCATAGAACACTTCAGTGTGTAAATAAACATAGTCTGCAGGACGACATATTAACACGCAAATGAATGTTACCAGAAGGACTGTATGCCTCTCACCTCTAAGAGCACATGGCTTCCATCTACGATCCTTGTCATGGTTTTCAGTTGTGGCACACCACAGCTGTTGGTCAGGGTTGCCATCAGTGGTGCACGAAGAGTAGTATCTGCCATTGAAAAGGAAGGGAAGAACACAGCCTGGAGGGGCTGGAAGGGAGACAAAGGAAAAGGAAAAATAAGGAAAGTTGCACCACACTCAGCAGAAACTGTGTGAAAAGAAAAATACATAAGAGATGGCCATCTGTCATGGATGTTCCTTGGGTGTCCAGGAGCTAGGTTTGATTCAGTTCGCATTTAAAGGCAAATCTACCAAATTCGCACTTTTCAAAACAATGTGCCTTCAAAATTCTCACGTCTCCAAATTTTGCAGTGGAATTCTCTAACTGAATAATGTGTACAAAAATGCATGGTGCACTGTGGAGCCTTTTAGGGCCTGGCATGCACACTGCAGGGGAGCATTCAACAGCAGCATACTTTATTAATTTGGTTAATTTGGTTAAACTACTTGTTATACATAACCTTTCTTCCACTTGTGTCTCCTGCATTTCATTTGGGTGTGGGAGCAAAAAAAAAGCACCCCAGTGGCAAAAAAAATCAATCAACTTTGCCAGAATTTATTTTGACCCAGGTGCTTCTGTTTTGCTTTGCTTTGCTTTGCTTTGCTTTGCTTTCAGTATTAAAAAATGTCAGTGATGAAATGGCTAAAATCTAGGAACATTGTTTGCTACTGTGCAGGTTTCAATAAATAAGGAGAACCCTCTTTTCTTGGAAGAAGGAAATATCACTTTTATTTAATATGGGGCTCCTTTGTAAAATACTGGGTGGAACATGAGGACCTGAGTTGCAGAGAGCTTTATTTGATGTAATGGATCAAATTAAGATGTGGAATTGGGGGGGGGGGGACAGAGACATGGTGTTTTATTTGGATGGCAAATTACTTTTTTCCTCAGCATGCCCGATTACTAGTTATGTAATTACCGGTAATCTGTCATTTTTCAATATGTCAATTTGTGTGTTTTAATATTTAATGCAAAAATAAAAGATTAACTATTAAAGCTAAAATCAACTGCAAGAGATTTGTTGAAAGTAGGACTCCATGATATTAAATAAAAAAATTCATTCCAGTAGCACCTTAGAGACCAACTAAGTTTGTTATTGGTATGAGCTTTCGCGTGCATGCATACTTATTCAGATCTGTAACTAGATCCATGATATTAGGCACCTTTGCTGTACGCTTTTTGGTGCCAGCTTTTTAAAAAAAATTGCTTAAGCAAGTCTGCCCGTACAGGTAATCTCATTTGATATGATGTAATATATACATATATATAAGGAAAGTCCAATGCTGTAAAGAAAAATATGGCATAGGAACCTGGAATGTAAGAACCATGAACCTTGGTAAGTTGGATGTGGTCAAAAATGAGATGGCAAGAATAAATATTGACATCCTGGGCATCAGTGAACTAAAATGGACTGGAATGGGAGAATTCAGTTCGGATAACCATCACATCTACTACTGTGGGCAAGAATCCCGTGAAAGAAATGGAGTGGCCCTCATAGTCAACAAAAGAGTGTCAAAAGCTGTACTGGGATGCAATCTCAAAAATGATAGAATGATCTCGATACGAATCCAAGGCAGACCTTTTAATTTTCCTACATTCTTGAAGTTTAAAAGAAGGCATCGTCTTATACATGGATAGTGTATAGTGCATTTTCTTAATTTTGAGTCCCAAAAAATAGGTGGCATCTTATACACAGGGGCGTGTTATACATGGAAAAATACGATAATATGTGTTTCATAATGCATATTTTTTAAAAACTCTTGGCTTTATGGGGGGAATAGGGTGGCTTGTTTTTAGTATTGATTTTATCAATAATATTAATGCATATTTTATGTAAACCACTTAGAGGCTTTCATGATTAAGTGGTATATAAATCTCATTAAATAAATAAGAAAGTAAAATGACACACACACACACCAACCCAGCGAAAAGGGGCCAGAGAATTGACAGGTGGAATGGTTCTTACCTTCAGATGCCGCAAGTAGTGGCAGGAGAGCCCAGGTGCATGTGAGGAAAGCTATGACAGGAGCCATCTCTACTCTCAGTCAGGGAATCTGACAGGCGTGAAGAAACCACATCATGCTCATTCTTTATATAGGCCCTGCCTGGCCACATCTTCCTCCCACAACTATAACAGAAGGAGATGTTCAAAACCCTGCTATGTTAAACCTGACCTTTTCAAACAGCATTAGACCGCTCCCATTTTCGCTTCACTTCTGCACGAGCTGATACAGTACGGGACAAAGCTTTTGCTCAGGATTGCCAAATGGCTAAAGGGAAGAAAATAGTCATTGCCTGCTTCTGTCTCTTTAACAGAGGCTACACAGACTGAAACTAACAAGTGAAGTTTTCATCCCTGAGAGCTAAACACGATGACTTGGAAATTGCTGCTGATCTAGCCAGTGTTTCAAGGGCAGCTGAAATTTTATTAGGCGGTGTATGGCCAGTGAGTGCTGTTTGTCCTGTCTGCAGTATTTGTTGGCCCTTTCATTGTGACCTGGCAGTTTCTACTGAAAGCATAAGAGCTTATTTTTAAAGAAGATGGAAATGCTGCCTTAAAGTAAAAGACACTGGTGCTCCTAAAAGCAGGAACACAACACTGTATGTTCTTTCATATATATATATATATATATATATATAATTTTTATTTAATTATCTGTTTTACATTTTAAAATATTCATTCAAACAGCCTTAAAATATCAGTGACTTCCCTTCTTCTCTTTCCATAGTTCATTTTGCATAACATAAATCCCTGCATATTTTACATAAACTAAACCATTCAGTGTCCCATTATTACATCCATCAAAACTTATTTACACAGTTGAATTTATCTTAATGCTGCCCTTGTTTTCAGGTGTACACAATTTCCCCCCATATATTCAATAAACATTTTCCAATCTTCTTTAAATGTATGTTCTTCTTGTTCTCTTATTCCATACGTTAGGTCCACAAGCTGCACATATTCCATCAGTTTAAGTTGCCATTCTTCTTCAGTTGGCAACTCGCTCATTTTCCATTTAGGGGCTAACAAAAACACAGGCCGAAGTAGTAGCATACATAAATAACCATTTTGACACCTGGGAATTTCCATCTGAATTATCCTCAACGAAAAGGACTCTGGTTTTCTTGGAAAAGTGCTTTTAAACATTTTTTTTCCCAGTTCATTATAAATTATTTCCCAATACTCTTTAATCCTTTTACAGGTCCATCACATATGAAAGAACGTACTCTCAACCTCATTGCATCTCCAGAGGGGTACTATATGTTCTTCCCACTTGAGACTCCTTTTGGCTCATGCTAGGTTGTTCATGGCCACTTACCTCCTTGGTGAGACTGAGTGATGTGGGGAAATCCCTCTTTAGCTACCTTATGGGCATAGCAGAGGGTAAAAGGAAAAGTTAACAAGGATGGGCAACTCCTTTGATCTGGGGCTACATTCTCCCTGCCTTGCCATGACGTCGTTACTCATCTCCCCATTGGCCATGGAGGTCCACTTCCTTGCTTTCCAAGGCTGAAGGACCCTCTGAGTGCAAGATTGTGCTTGGCGCATCTTCTCAGTTAGAACTGAGAAGTGTCCGTGCCAGACGGGAGAGAAGCCTAAGAGAAACTCTGCCTGGCACCCACCAGATCACTTATGGGTTTCCCTCCTGCTGCTATCACTGGGAATGGAAAAAGCTACCATATACTGACTCAGACTGTACTACCTACCTGGATATGCCAGTGGTTGTACTTGGGACCTTCTACATGCAAAGACAGGTGCTCCACCACTGACCTCCAGCCCTATCATCATTGCTTTGCCTTCCCTCCCAGTGCTTCCATCCCCACTCAGTTCCCAAAGACCTCCACCATCGTCCAGGCCATGTGACACACACAACTCCTTCCTACCAGGCAACAGGTATCATTGGGTGAGATGGCCACAGAAATAAACTCTTCAAGTTCCTGTTATCTCTTCATTGCCCTTTCCAAAGCAATCTGCCAAATCTACTGTGAGAGTCCCAAAACAGAGAATTTATTCCTCTGCCCCCCACAAGCTCACTCAAGGTTAGTAATGATGGTTGCAAAGAGCAACAGTGTACTATTAAAGTACTTGATTATTATGAAATAATATGTATATACTGGTCACTTAGTCCAAGGTTTTGTTATTAATTTTCCATTACCATGATTGACCCCCTTCGTGGATCACTGCCTTGCCATGGCGAAGGGGTTTGAATAACTCAGAGAAGCTATGAGCTATGCCGTGCAGGGCCACACAAGATGGACATGTCATAGTGGAGAGTTTTGACCAAACGTGACCCACCTGGAGCAGGAACCAGCAAGCCACTCCAGTATCCCTGCCAAGAAAACTCCATGGACAAAGACAACAGGCATATAAAAGTCATAACGCTGGAAGATGAGCCCCTCAGGTCGGGAGGCGTCCAACATGCTACTGAGGAAGAGCGGAGGACAAGTACAAGTAGATTCAGAGCTGATGAAGCGGCTGGGCCAAAGCCGAAAGGATGCTCAGTTGCGGATATGCCTGGAAGCGAAAGGAAAGTCCAATGCTGTAAAGAAAAATATTGCATAGGAACCTGGAATGTAAGAACCATGAACCTTGGTAAGTTGGATGTGGTCAAAAATGAGATGGCAAGAATAAATAATGACATCCTGGGCATCAGTGAACTAAAATGGATGGGAATGGGAGAATTCAGTTCAGATAACCATCACATCTACTACTGTGGGCAAGAATCCCGTAAAAGAAATGGAGTGGCCCTCATAGTCAACAAAAGAGTGTCAAAAGCTGTACTGGGATGCAATCTCAAAAATGATAGAATGATCTCGATACGAATCCAAGGCAGACCTTTTAACATCACAGTAATCCAAGTTTATGCACCAACCACTGGTGCTGAAGCAGCTGAAATTGACCGATTCTATGAAGACTTACAACACCTCATAGAAATGACACCAAAGAAGGATGTTCTTCTCATTATAGGGGATTGGAATGCTAAAGTAGGGAGTCAAGAGATAAAAGGAACAACTGGCAAGTTTGGCCTTGGAGTTCAAAACGAAGCAGGGCAAAGGCTAATAGAGTTCTGCCAAGAGAACAAGCTGGTCATCACAAACACTCTTTTCCAACAACACAAGAGATGACTCTACACATGGATATCACCAGATGGGCAGCATCGAAATCAGATTGATTATATTCTCTGCAGCCAAAGATGGAGAAGCTCTATACAGTCAGCAAAAACAAGACCTGGAGCTGACTGTAGCTCAGATCATCAGCTTCTTATAGCAAAATTCAAGCTTAAATTGAAGAAACCACTGGGCCGGTAAGATACAATCTAAGTCAAATCCCTTATGAATACACAGTGGAAGTGAGGAACAGGTTTAAGGATTTAGATTTGCTGGACAGAGTGCCTGAAGAACTATGGATGGAGGCTCATAACATTATACAAGAGGCAGCAACTAAAACCATCCCAATGAAAAGGAAATGCAAGAAAGCAAAATGGCTGTCCAATGAGGCCTTACAAATAGCGAGGGAGAGAAGGCAAGCAAAATGTGAGGGAGATAGTGAAAGATACAGGAAATTGAATGCAGATTTCCAAAAAATAGCAAGGAGAGACAAGAAGGACTTCTTAAACGAGCGATGCAAAGAAATAGAGGAAAACAATAGAATGGGAAAAACCAGCAAATTTGGAAAACTCAGCAGTGGCCAGAGGATTGGAGAAGATCAGTCTACATCCCAATCCCAAAGAAGGGCAGTGCCAAAGAATGCTCCAACTACCGCACAATTGCACTCATTTCACACGCTAGCAAGGTTATGCTTAAAATTCTACAAGGAAGGCTTAAGCAGTATGTGGATCGAGAACTTCCAGAAGTGCAAGCTGGATTTCGAAGGGGCAGAGGAACCAGAGACCAAATTGAAAACATGCGCTGGATTATGGAGAAAGCTAGAGAGTTCCAGAAAGACATCTACTTCTGCTTCATTGACTATGCAAAAGCCTTTGACTGTGTCGACCACAGCAAACTATGGCAAGTTCTTAAAGAAATGGGAGTGCCTGATCACCTCATCTGTCTCCTGAGATATCTCAATGTGGGACAAGAAGCTACAGTTAGAACTGGATATGGAAAAACTGATTGGCATATAAATGATACATATGCTACTTAGTCCCAAATCTCCTTGAATTCAGTGGGATTTGGGGTGACCTTGAAGCTCATTTGGGCCAGTCCCTATCTCTCAGACTACCTACCTACCTCACAGGGTTGCTGTGAGGATAAAGAAGGGAGAACCAAGTACTCTACCCTGCGATCATGGGGGGGGAAGTAGAATATAAATATAACAATACTCACCCCCGTCGTTCTGCCCAGACACTGAAGTCCAGCTCCGAGGGCCTTCTGGCAGTTCCCTCACTGTGAGAGGTGAAGTTACAGGGAACCAGGCAGAGGGCCTTCTCGGTGGTGGCACCCGCCCTGTGGAATGCCCTCCCATCAGATGTCAAGGAAATAAACAACTATCTGACTTTTAGAAGACATCTGAAGGCAACCCTGTTTAGGGACGTTTTTAATGTTTGATGTTTTATTCTGTTTTCAGTCTGTTGGGAGCTGCCCAGAGTTATTATAATTACTTAAAGACACTTCTGAATCAGCGCCTTTCTTACTCACTTTTCCCCCCGATTCTTACACCTCTCAGCAAGTTCACCATGTTTTCCATCTGAATTTTCTAACTGTTCAACTGGCCCCAAGAACCCCACTGTCCAATCAGACCTTGCTGTTACACAAACCAATCACACATTAGAGCAAAGCAACCAATCATATAGAAGTTCCATTGTTTGTCCAACCAATGGGAATGGTGTGTTATACAATCATGCATTAGAACAAAACCACCAATCATATAGAAGTTTCATTGTTTGTCCAGCCTATGGGAATGGTATGTTTTATTGGGTGCTATATCCAGACCCTAAAGAACACCCAGGGCCAGCCCTACCATTAGTGAGGTGCCTGCCTCAGGCAGCTGATTTTAAGGTTTATGAAAGGGCAACAAATTGTTACCTATTTAATTTTATTACTGTTGTATTTTCACAACCAGAGACAGGGAGAGAGGTTTGTAGGATATTTCTGCCTCAGATTAAAAATAACTCAACTGCACTAAGGTACAGTGGGACTGGAGAGCAAATGGGAGATTTTCCTAACTGCTAAGATACCTGCTTTATCTCACTTTTTGGGAGTCAGTGCATACATAGGAGGGAAGAGTTAAATTCTCAGAAGGAACATGGCCTAACTACCTACGAAGAAGCTCTTGAAACAGGGTTTATCACTGCTGTCAAACAGAACAAAAGCCACTTTTAGAAGGTAATCGACCGGTAACTTTTGTAGATAATTCTATGGAAGATAGGGTGTCTTTGTTCACTAATAAAGTTGTGATAACAAGACTTATACAGGTGACCCAAAACAAGCAGTGATAATTTCATGACTGAGAGGAGCAGGAGGACATGGCTCACTAGCCCCATCCCTCCTATTGTGACTCACACCACCCTCCCCACACCACTGTCCATGTATTAGAGGCTGTATCTGCAGTCTGAATGTATATAGGCTCATCTGAAAACATAAGGTTCCACCTCATGGGGCCAGACTTTGTGTGTTTGACAGGCTGCCCCACTGCACTCAACCAATGGGTGGCATGGGGAGTGGCTGGCACAGGGCCTGGGTGAGGGTTAAGGTGTGGTGCCCTCACTATGGAAATTTGGCAGCCCAACTCTTTATTGGTTTTTTAGAAGATCAGTAAAGACCATAATGTACCAGTGTGCATTTGGGGACCCTATTATAAACCAAGCCACTGGTGAAACCCAGAGGTCTGTGACTGGATCTCTTACACCATCCAAAACTCTAAATAGGGAAAGTTCTATTAATCCTTTCCACCAAAACCATTATACCAATCTGAATCCACCCTGCCACCACCTGCTATTTACAGTGCAGGATAAAATGTATCAGAACCATTAGAAAAGCACCCTACCCCCAGAGAGTGCATACTAGGTAATTTCGATTTAAAATTCAAAGTGGATTAATTTCTCCCTCGTGCATATTTGAGGCATGGTAAGATTCCTACAAAAGAGGCTCTTTCCCAACTTTTTGTAGAAATGGGCCTTCTTCCCCAATGCCCCCTCCCACAGATCACATAATTATGTAACTAGTTCTCTTTCATAACTGAACTTTGAATTGCTGTGCCAGGTGATAACTGAATGTTTACCAGGATGTGGTAAATGCCAGAAGTGATGGGATCTGGCACTGACCAGTTCTTGGAGGATTTTCAGTTTTTCATCATTCTCCAAGGATCTGTCAACTGGTGTCATGGGAATATAAGAGTCCGGTTATGCAAGTTGTGAAGAAATGGTTCCATGTCAGAAAAACCCTAAGCGTGTCTGCTCAGAAGTAGTAGAGAAAGGTGAGAAAGTGTGTATCTTTCTATAATATCAGAACACAGGAACATGTGCTGAAGCTGAATGTTGGAAGAGTCAGGACACAAAAAAATGAAGTATTCATTCACATAGCATATAATCAAATAATTTGATTCACTCGCATGAGATGTAGTGATGGCCAGCAACTTGAATGGATTTATAAGATAGCCTTATCCTTCATGAATTTGTCTAACTCTCAGTAGCTACTAGGCATGATGGCAATGTTCTGCCTCCACTATCAGAGGCAGTAAGCTGCTGAAAACCAGGTGCTATTATTTTAAAGAATGAAATCAAGGAAGCATTTGAAATGTTGTAATAGTGGGTGACTTCTACTACCTTCATATAGACCAGTGGCATAGCATTGATTGCTAGCAGTTGGGGCACACGCACCTGCCAGGCAGAGTGTGCCAGCCGAGCCCACAACGCCAAGGCTGCCAGAGCAACCCCACCCCCACTAGAGCAAAGTGGGACTGTGATGAGCTGCCTGCCCTCCCGTGCTGGGGGAGCCCAGCCAGTTAATGCGGCCCTTGGCAGGCAGTAAGAAGCACTGAGCTGTTCTGCACTGGGGGTGCCTACATGGGGGGCACCTGGTTCATGCCCCCTCAAAAATTGTGTGCCAGGGACCGTGGCCTCTCTGGCATCCCCCACACTACATCCCTGAGACTGGCTACATATGTGTTCCAATCAAGACAAACAGGTTAAATTGTTAAAGGGAACTGCCTTTCCTACTCTGTCTACAGTTATGCCTATACACTGGCTGTTGGATTATGACATCATAACATGTCACACTGTGCTTATACCCACTGATTCCTGATTGGCTGACTCCAATCATTTATGAGGTCACAGAAGGTGTGTTAAATAGCTCCTTAGGAAATTCATTATTGGTGGAGATACAAGGTTGCATTTCACCCAGAACTGATGCCAGGCTGGTGATGGTACCTTTTTCCCATGCTATCCCCCCAGTTCTTGTACCCCTGAATATCTTTCAACCTCCCTTCTAAAGAAGCAGCTCAATTCACAATCCCAGTGGTCTCCCACCGAATGGAAAACTTGGTAGCATTGCACCTAAAGCTTCCCAATACTTGGAGAAAAGGTAATTTTGCATAGGAATTCAAATAAGCTGAATTCCTCAAGTGTTTCTATCTTAAGTGTGCTTCACATCATCAACTTAGAAAGCTACTTCTGTTCCTTCCTAGCAATCACTGCTGAGAACAAAGGAGAGTGTCAGCTGTTCCTTTGCACTGAGCAAATGCACGTGTAATAGGTGCCACATTGAAAAGGATATTCTAGCCAACCATTTCCAGTCCAGTATTCAGAAGTAGTTCATCTCTAAGCCAGCAATGGTTTAATACCAAATAACAATCGATTCCCATGCCAACTCCTTTATCAGAATTATGAATCTAAAGTCCATAACTGATTGTGGTGGTCCTTAAGTAAGGAGCATGCATGTGAGAACTCAATCCTTTGTCTCTGCTTTATACAGGGTAAGTGCAAGGCAGCAATGATGGGTGGGTCAGGATGAGCAGACCTAATGACAGGTGTCTGGTTGATATGCAGTAGATCAGCAAGGATATGTGGCTCTCAGAGTTGTTTTAACAATAGGGACAATGAAATGGCTCCTCACCTTGCTCCTTCGACTGTTGAAATGAAGAATGCTGGGAAAGCAGATTTTGAGTGAAAAGACTGAGCCCAGCTCAGTTCTGAGCAGTAGCTCAGAAGCACCATGCTCTTTAATTCTAAGTAAGTGTATGACTTTTGCATCTGACTCCAGTTGGTGGATCACTAATTTTTAGTAGAATATGCAAGCTTCAAGCCTGCTTTCTTCTGCACTAGAGTTGTTGCACACCACAGCTGCTAAGAAACACCTTGGACAGGAAGGTTTTCAGAAAGATCAAAGTGGGGGGGGGTAGAAGGAGAAGGCATACAGATTGGAAGTCTGAGAGATTTTTTATTCCCAGCTACAAAACTCATCAAAGTAGGAAAAAGACAGCTGGGCTTGGTTCATTTGTTGGTCTTCTCTTTCGTTGACCTCATCGTTCAGAGTCAGGAACATCCAAACTGAAACTACAAACATCTCAGCAAGACCAGGTAGTTGGTTAGTCAGCTCCTTTGGACACAAACTGAAAAGAGAGCTAAATATATAGGAAGAGTCTCAGCATGTGGGTTAAGATAAAATCTCTTTGCCTTGTCCTGCATATGAGACAAAACACATGAACCAGCAACCCCACATGACATGTCTGCTACTAGACTTTACTACCAATTTCTTCATCTCTACTTGTCTGGAGGCATCCCTCAGTTCCACTGTGATCCATCCCCACCTGAACTTCCTCTCCTTGAATCAGCACAGAATCCATCTGTTGTCAGTGTCAGCATTGCTAGTGAGGGAACACCAACTCCTTTTATCTGAGCGTCCTGCTTTGGTGCAGCTGTCGTATGACTTGCCACGAAAGATGAAGGGGAAGACGCAGTCCAATTCTGAATGGAAAGAAAGAAAGAAAAAGCGGATTGAAGAGGTTAACCTGAGAGATGGGCAAGTCTATCAATTTTGGTTACTCTCACTGTTTAAGTGCAAATTTCTCCTAATATAGTGGTACCTCGGGTTAAGTACTTAATTCATTCCGGAGGTCCGTACTTAACCTGAAACTATTCTTAACCTGAAGCACCACTTTAGCTAATGGGGCCTGCTGCTGCTGCCGCACCGCCGGAGCACGATTTCTGTTCTCAGCCTGAAGCAAAGTTCTTAACCTGAAGCACTATTTCTGGGTTAGCGGAGTCTGTAACCTGAAGTGTATGTAACCTGAAGTGTATGTAACCCGAGATACCACTGTACAGTTCTACCTTGTTTGGAAACCAAGGCATGCCATTGAATTCTTTAATTTGCGGCCATTGGCCCATATCGAAAACAATACATCAAAATTTGTCCATAAACAATACAATTTAAACAGTTCCAAGTTAAAACACCCATATAAAATCAATTTTACTTCAGTTAAGTAAACACTGTGGAAACCAAGGCATGCCATTGAAAATCAAGCCATTGATTCTGAAGCCGTGCCGGACATTCGGCTTCCAAAGAACGTTCGCAAACCGGAACACTCACTTCCAGGTTTGTGGCATTCGGGAGACAAAATGTACGAGTGCCAAGGTGTTTGGCTTCCAAGGTACAACTGTATACACAATTTTGAAAAGTGTATCTTTCTCTTAAGATAACAGATTGGTTATTTTATTTTCACTAGTATATTTTTGTCATCCCTACTTAAGTTTCACACTTTTAGTCTACCATTTCCCATAATTTCTACCTATGATAACATTATTCAGTGATTTAAAAACCCCTTGTGTTTCAGATGAAAGTTAAGGCACAATCTTGTGCTCCAAAACCACCAGGAAATTGTAAGGCATGACAAATGCCTTAACTTCCATGCCAAGTAAGCAGTAAAGATTTTGTATGGTCTCAACTCATAGGCTCCATGCACCCACACTTCGACCCGGTCTTTAGTCTGACCTACAAATAGAAACATAAATAACCCCCACCCCACCCTTGGCCTTTTATTTGCCCTCCCAATCTGCTCACGGTTGCAAAATCTCCATTTCAAGCCAGTTTGGTAGTCTGGAGTGGTGGCACACCAAGCTTTTCCTTCATGTTTATCCAGGGTGGTGCAGCTTTCATAAGGTTTCCCCTTATAGATAAAAGGGAAGACACAGCCTGTTTCTGAATAGAAAAGAAGGGGTGGGGAAGAGAGTTGTAGTAAGACCACAACTGCATCTCAGACTGCAAATTACTTTAAACAAGCACCATGCCCTCCAGGAATCCCAGGAACCCCAATTATGGGAACATGTTATGTTGAGTTTTCTTAATTCCTTGCAGAATTCCCTCTCTTAGGTTGCTTCCAGGTGACCTGTTTCCTGAGCATTTATCCAGATTTGATTAAAGAAAGCTTACACAGACATTAGACTATGGCTAGTCTTTATTGAACATTCATTCCAAATTGTTCACAGGGAGGTTAGACATGCATTCATCTTGATTTACTTCCACCAAGTTTATACAAAGGCTAACTTAGAGCTTATTTGTTTGTGGAAAGGTTATACAGCAACGAGCATTCATCCTGATTCACACTTTTCACTGCATTTCCCCATTACTTTCCTAACTGCAGAAATTCCAGGTTGGTCCTTTTTGGGGTTCTGGAATCACAGCCATTGCCGGAAAGTGTCTGGTGCCTCTTAGAAACTAGAGCTCCTGTCATTCCTTGGTGACACCATAACTATTAAACTAATTTTAAACCAGAAGCAATATTAAGTCACCAACAGATGGCAGCACAAATCAAGAGAACAATGGCATTCGCATGGCAAATATCACTGCTTTCTTCTTCAGTGAGCCTTAGAATAACTGGTTGTGTTCATGTTAATGCTTACCTTTTAAAAGGCTTAACCTTGAACTAAAACTCCCTCTTTGTTGATGCCTTTAATAGTGGCTCTCCAGATGTTGTTGGACTACAACTCCCATTATCCCTGAATATTTGGCCAAGCTGGCTGTGGATGATGGGTGTTGTAGTCCTAACAACATAAAAAGGTAAAGGTAAAAGTACCCCTGCCCGTACGGGCCAGTCTTGCCAGACTCTAGGGTTGTGCGCTCATCTCATTCTATAGGCCAAGGGCCAGCGCTGTCCGCAGAAACTTCCAGGTCACGTGGCCAGCGTGACAAGCTGCATCTGGCGAGCCAGTGCAGCACACGGAAATGCCGTTTACCTTCCCGCTAGTAAGTGGTCCCTATTTATCTACTTGCACCCGCGGGTGCTTTCGAACTGCTAGGTTGGCAGGCGCTGGGACCGAGCAATGGGAGCACACCCCGCCATGGGGATTCGAACCGCCGACCTGATGATCGGCAAGTCCTAGGCACTGAGGCTTTAACCCACAGCACCACCAGCGTCCCTCTCCTAACAACATATTAGGACCCAAAGTTGAAGAACACTGCCATAGGAGGAAATAGCTAGATTCCTGCCACCCTGCCTTTCTTCACAGCCACAAAATTTCTTCTTTCTCATGCATGTATTTTACTTTCACAGGCTTTGCTGCCCTATACAGAGTAGTCGCTCTTCAGTATTACATGAACATAAATGGTTTTTTTAATGACAGTGTCATAATAAGGTACTGAGTAAGCCAAATGAGGAAGCACTCGCTAATCCCAACCCTTCCTTAACACAGAAGGGGGGAGTATTTGCAGCAGATGTTCTACTTTAGAGGGTCATTCATATTTATGGATACAAGGTAGAACAAGGAATATTCTTCTTGTATAAACGGAAGATATAGTGGTGAGCAATTTGCCACATGTATAAATGTAAGCGGCCCAGTTTGCTCGTTATATTTTGTTGCAGTAAGGTCACCACAAAGTGATTTTTGCACATGCACCTTTGGTGAAGAAAATGGATGATGGGGTAGAGTTGGCACTTATATTGCCCTATCACACATTTAAACCTCCAGCACACACAAACAATGAAAACCTCATAGTCAAAATGTGAAAATAATGTGATCAAACATGAGTGTGGTCACCAGATACATTGGGATTATGTCCCTCATCTAGATGTGATATAAGCAGATCAAGTATCATTAATGAGCTTATCTGCTAACAGATAAATGTTGATGCTCTCCTTTGGAAAGCTGTAGACTTTGATGATTCATCAGCAATTGCATCCCAAGAGAAAAGGGGGCATGAATTTCCATTTTAATAGCAGTAAAGAATGAGCCTCAGAGAAAAGGTATGCCTCTCCACTTTTCTCCTCTGCCTGTCTCTTACCTGTGATGGTGCAAAACATTGATTTCTTATCTGCATCATAGTTGGCAGTGGTGGCACACCACAGCTTCCCATCAGTCCGTCCATCTTCTGTGCAGCTGCTGTAATTCTTGCCATCAAATAGGAATGGAAAGATGCATTTGGGAGGTTCCTTGCTTATATCTGGTCCTGTTTCAAGGAGGAAGGGTGGGGAGAGGCTAATTTTCAGCTAATTATATACATGTTTATGATGCCTGTCCTCCAGGGCCAACTTTACCTGGGGGTGCAAGGGGTGCGGGGCACCCAGGCGCCAAATTCTGGGGGGCGCCAACCAGTCCCTCTGACAAAGAGGAACACCCTTCTCCTAAACCAACATAAATAATTTTGCTGTTCTCTTCCTACCTGTGACATTGCAGTACACCCATTTCTTATCCACATCATGGTTGCTGGTGGTGGCACACCAGAGTTTCCCATCACTCATGCCTTCTGAAGTGCATGTGCTGTAGGATTGGCCCTTGTAGATGAAAGGGAAGACACACGTTGGACTCTCTACCTCTGGATCTGGCCCTGGATGTTAACATAAAAAGAAGTGGGTTCAAACATTTGTGGAGTGCCCAAGAAAATATCTCATGTCAGATTACAGATAGAAAAGATACAACATCCACAGACACCAAGAGCTGCAAGCTGAATCCAGGAAAAAGTGAAATGTTGTTTCTTATGTACCACTAGGGATGTAAGAAGGTATTATTTTCCAACCTGCCCTGTATTCATTGCATGCAGCACTGTTTCCATTCTGCTTCGCTTCATCTTCCACCAAAAACTACATTATGTTATTGTTCAATGTGGCAAAATTGTGTAATTTACGTAAGTTTTATAATTAATGATGCTGATTATGTTGTCATTACGTTATCCCACTCCATTCATTTCAATGCAAATGGAGGGAACTATCATAAAGTATCATTTGCAGTATCAAAACAGAAACAATAGCAAATACTGATTTTATTCACTGGATTTTTTTCACAGGATGAATAAAAGAACATTGGTGATTTCCACTCCCATTTCCACATTTACTGAAATTCTCTGACATCCATAGGTGCTGCCCAAATATTTATCTCCTTCCCTTACTCCCGTTACTGCTTTAGCACCTGGTGACAGGAACTCATTAGAGGAATGCAGTGGGATCAGGGTGGAAGACCTGGAGCCCATTGTGATGACATACAAACATAACAATTTGTCCCAAGAGTTGCCAACACATTTAACCACCTTTTAGCAATGGCAATCTCTAATCTGCATTCATTCTGTGCCCCTCTGAATCTCACTGCTGGATGTTTGTCTCTGTTTTTTGACTTCCTCAGGCCCTTACCTGAGTCCTCCTCGCAGAACTTCCATTTCTTGTCGACATCATAGTTACTGGTGGTGGAACACCACAACCTCCCATCATTCCGCCCACTTGCAGTGCAGTGGACATACAATTTTCCCTCAAAGATGAATGGAAAGGTGCAAGGTGGACTTTCCACACTCTTGTCAGGTCCTGTCATTAAACAAATAGATGATGTATTCTTAAAGTAGAAATGTTCTCTCAGACATCTTAACTTATTTTCTTGTTCTGTGATACAAGTCCTATATATTGTAAAGCTCCAATGAAGGACAGAAAGTCTGTCTGTCTGTCTGTCTGTCTGTCTGTCTGTCTGTCTGTCTGTCTAGTGATGGTGTCTGTCTGGTGGGGTACTGCTCCTGTCCACTTACCAGAACCAGGGTGAGATAGGGCAGCACAGCAGTGAGGGCGTAGAAATCATTGGGTTAGCAGAAGCCAATGCAGACACACATACAGTTGGGTCTGCTACCCTTGCCATAGTTACCAACTCCCTGGGGCCCTGAGTGCACAAGCACCCACAAAATTACCCATGAAGGGACCGGGCACCCACAAATTTCAGTGACAGGGCCATGCAAGCTGCATGGCACCCATGGCCTCACGTACCCACAGTTGCAGGGCCAAGCTGACACTCCTGGCCCTTGCCAAACCACCCCACTCCCAGCAAGCGACAGCACTGCCATAGCCAGGAAAGCAACACCCCACTGCGTGTACCACATATGAGTTTTTTTAAAATCCATACAATACAATGCAAATTACAACAGTTCAATTGCTGTTTAAGGGCGTTAGTGTAATTCAGATAGAAATGAAAAGGTTTAAAGATCCATTTGAAAGTTAACAAAGATGGGGCCGTAAGTATCCCCTTCAGAACAGTTAAAAGAAATTACGGGGTCATTAATGATTAAGCCCCTGTTTCTAGTGCCTACCAGCCTAATGGGTCTTTGAGCAAGCTCCTTGAGGCTTATCTTAAGAAATGGGTAGGTTCCTATAAGCACAGGTGGTCCTTCAAATAATCTGGTTGAAATTATTTAGGGGCTTTAAAGATCAATGCCACAATTTAAAAAATAAATAAATCCCAAACCAAATAGACAACCAATATAACTGCAACAGTGTCTGTACAATATGTTCTGAATGCCTCCCCCCACTCCTATAATTTCGCTCAATGTTCAAAAATCCATGGAGAATTTATCGTGTGAATTAGAAGTGTTAGCTGCCCTTTGGATGGAAGAAATCCCCACCCCTTCCCTAAATGAACACAAACTACATATGTCCTTCTCCTCTTACCTGTGTCATTACAGTACATCCACTTCTTATCTAAATCATAGTTGCTGGTGGTAGCACACCAGCATTTTCCATTGCTCATGCCGTCAGTAGTACATGCACTGTAGGCCTTGCCATTGTAAATGAATGGAAATACACAAGAAGGACCCTCTCCATTTGAGTCTGGCCCTGAATTTGAAAGGAAAAAGAAAATGGGTGCAAGCAGAGCTTTTTCAGCTGGAACTCAATGGAACTCAGTTCCAGCACCTCTCAGGTGGATGCCATTGCCATTATAAGAAAACAAGGGGGGCTTCCGGGTGAGTTCCAGCACCTCTTTTTCTAGAAAAATAGCACTCGGGGCAAGGATTTGTGGACCTCTCAGAGCAGAAGTAGTTATCATCTTAGGTTACTTAGAGGAAGATTTTCTATCAACACACAACCTACACACTTTCACTCCAGAGTTGAATACATACATTCTGAGATGTACTCGCCTCTGTTCTAAGCAAGGAACAGGACAATTATTTGTTTGATGGTCATCCATGGTGAGCTGTGGCTCTTACATCAATGAGCAGAGAAAAAAGTACCTCTAGGCCCTATCATAAGAGGGGACTGGGAAAAACTCAGAGTTTTTTAAAAAAATAAAATCAGATGGGGCTGAAATGACATTAAAGTAGGCGTGAAGTGAAACTCCCTATAAAAACATTCCATAGTCAGTGTGTTACCCCAGTGTGTTACCACTGTGAAGGCCCCAACCCTTACCTCTGATGGCAACTCCTCCCAAATTAACCTATATTGTGCTGCTTTTCTTGTTATTATTCTTGTATAAACTTGCTTTATGTGTTTTTATCATTGCATGATTGTATTCTTGCAACCTGCCCCACGACCTTATGGTGAAGGGGAAGGTAAGAAATGTTAGAAATAAATCCTTGCCCACCACCATATTATCCTCAGATGTGCTGTGCTGCATTCCCAAAGCTCTTTACGCTCCTCTCATTATGGGGTGGGATTCAGATATGCCCTAACCCAGACAACTGCCAAGTTCCTGTAAGAAACATAGTGTTTTCTCCATTCAGTAACTTCTGGATTATTTGTAGATAGAAAGAAAATAAAAATGAATTGGCTCACTGACAAAATACATTGGGTTTAAAAAAATTAAAGGAGGGTAGAGCAGGTAGGATTGGGACAGAAAAGCTGGTACTCTTCTAGCTAGCAAGGATAAAGATTATATCCTGAAGTTAAATGTAACCTATCTAGTGAAGCTATCATCCACTGAACAGCTTGTGTGCTGTCATGCTATTGCTTCCTTTAAAACACTGTAATTTTAATGAAATCCTAGCATTTCACTAAACAAGAGGAAACCAATGGGTTCAGAGCTCCTGAGGAACTGAGGAAGTATCTTGACCCACACCAGTTTGGCCATCTGGTACCAATGGGAATGATTAACCTCCACTTCCTCTGTTTTCTCTAAGCTTACCTGAGTCCTGGCAGAACTTCCATTTCTTGTCAGCTTCATAGTTGCTTGTGGTGGCACACCAGAGATTCCCATCACTCCGCCCATCTGCAGTGCAGCTGAGGTAAAACTTGCCCTTGTAGATGAATGGGAAGACACAAGGCGGGCTTTCCACACTCTCATCAGGCCCTGGTTTTTGAACAAATAGAAGGAAGAAATGTTCTTAAAGAATGGAACACTTTCGCACATACCTTTATTATTCTATTTGCTTGTTCTCCAAGCCTTGCTAATTCTATCTCATTTTACCAATCAGCTTAGCCAATGGTGAGGGATGATAGGAAGTTGAAGAAGACTTGGGTAGACATGGAGGAGAAGCAGTTTATTATGCAATTCTCACATTGTATGGGCAATCTATCCAGAAAATAAATTGTATCGAGGAGTTAGTGATCTAACATGGTTGCCTTTCCTGCCTCCGTTCCTTCCCCTTCTTATCTCTTGTTAGCTCTTTGATGGCTGAGAAGTGGGATCATCTTGGTTGTGGGCAGGCCCCCAGCCCAGTTCCTCCCCCCACCCTGGCATGGGCAGAGTAATACTTTCATGCCAGGGTGGCATCACAATCACCCCAGACCTATTGGCCAATCATTTTTGAGCAGGGGGATTGTGAGGAGTTTAAAAGTGGCAGTGCGACGTGGCTATGCACCTGGTTCTCACTGCCAAACACCCGCACACCCGCCCTGTAATTTATGTGTTCTTTGGCCTTGCTTTGGATGTTGGTTGGTCGCCTGTCTTGGGACAGGGGCCAGGTAGGAATTTTTCCATTTGGCAAATTGGCATGAGCCAGTTGGTTTTAGCAATCGTCACAACTTTGTAAGGTTTGGCGGTTAGGCATTGGCTCATTGAATTGTGGGGGGGGGGGAGGTCAGCCATCACCTGCCTCTCAATTGACCAAGGGTATTCCATTAAAGGAAGCCAGGGCCTGGTTCCTGTCCGAAGTCCGCTTGAGGGGCTAGGGCCATGCCAGGCCTCTGGGAACACCGAGGAAAGCTATAGGTGGGTTCCCCCGATGTGGCTTCCTATTGGGGTGGTTTACCCTTATTGACTACCTGCAAAGCAGGCAGGAGTCCAATATAGTCTATGCCAATACCGCTCACATTTCTGTAATTCAATAAAGTTGTGGCCTAAAATTTTGCCAGTAACCTTAAACTAAATATTCTGTGTCCGTGTGAATTTATTTTAACAAGGGGCTAGTCTGGGGGCCTTGCCACACAACAGCCTTTAATGCCCTAATCTGTGGAAGGAAGTGATAGTGTTGGGTACCTTCACCTTCTTTGGTGTTAGACATTGTTTGGAGAACATGAGGCATTGGGAGAGGTGGCTGATGAATAATCTGCATGTAGCCAGTCGAGCAAGCCACACAGGCTAACGGGCTAGCTATCTATTAATCAGATGGTGTTGAGCAGAGTCTAAGAAGCTCATGCATGGACTGATGGCCACAGGTCCGTGCAGACTAAGGCTACCTGGGGGAGTCACTTTGCCACTTCTTGAGGGCTTCCAAGTGTCTCATTGAGGTGCTTGCTTGGTATGTACAGTGGTACCTCAGTCTCCGAACAGCCCTGTTAACAAACAATTCAGGATACGAACTCTGCAAAACTGGAAGTAGGTGTTCCGGTTAGTGAACTTTGCCTCAGAAGCCGAACGGAAGCTGAATGGTAGAAAGGCACCGGCAGTGGGAGGCCTCAGTAGGGAAAGCATGCCTTCATTTAAGAATGCTTTGGTTTAAGAACAGACTTCCGGAATGGATTAAGTTTGTAAACCAAGGTACCACTGTATATATTGCTTGCTGTTTAGAATAAAATCTTTAATCTTCTCACTCACTTGTGTTTTGTATTACGTCTGGATCTCATTTAAAAGAACCACCTTGCATTTCACAAGACATAAATTTATAATGTCCCTTTTCCATCCAAATCTGGAAGCGCCAAGTGAATGGAAATGTTATAATGCATGTAATGAACAATAAAGCAAAACACTGTATAAAATTGCAAAAAAGAAAAGAAAGCAAGACATTGCACTAATCAAACTACAACGTCACATAAATGTCGCATGATAATGCCTAACTATATCACCAAAAAGAACGCAAATGATTGCCAAAACTATGTGACACAGCCAGGGCTAGCCCACCCAATAGCCAGTGATAGCAGAACCTGGCTACTCCAGAAAGGAAAAAGGCTCATAGCTCAGTGGTAGGCCAACTGCTTTGCATGCAGATGGCTCTGGACTGAACCTCTAGCAACTGCAAGTAAGGTTGCCTGCCTGAAACCCTGAAGAGCTGCTGCCAAGTGATACAGAAAATACTAAGCTAGTATTTCAAATGGTCTTACTCAATATATGTAGAAGCTTCCTATTTGTGTTGTTCTCATCCTGTGACATTACAGGACATCCATTGGTATTAGGCTAATTTTATACACCTCTATGACGTCTGTCCTTCTTTGTCTCCAGAGTGCTCTCTTCCTTAAACCTCCGCAGTTGCTTGCTTTTGCATGATCAGACATAGAGAAACACCCTTCTCCTAGACCAGGCATGGCCAAACTTGGCCCTCCAGCTGTTTTGGAACTACAGTTCCCATCAACCCTGACCACTGGTGCTGTTAGCGAGGGGTGATGGGAGTTGTAGTCTCAAAACAGCTAGAGGGCCAAGTTTGGCCATGCCTGTCCTAAACCAACACAAACACCTTTTGCTGTTCTCTTCCTACCTGTGACATTGCAGTACACCCATTTCTTATCCACATCATAGTTGCTTGTGGTGGCACACCAGAGTTTCCCATCACTCATGCCTTCTGAAGTGCATGTGCTGTAGGATTGGCCCTTGTAGATGAAAGGGAAGACACACGTTGGACTCTCTACCTCTGGATCTGGCCCTGGATGTTAACATAAAAAGAAGTGGGTTTAAACATTTGTGAAGCACCCAAGAAAATATCTCGTGTCAGATTACAGATAGAGAAGATATAACATCCACGGACACCAAGAGCTACAAGCAGCATCCAGGAAAATGTGGAATGTTGCTTCTTAAGTACCACTGGGGACGCAAGAAGGTATTATTTTCCAACCTGCCCCGTATTCATTGCATGCAGCACTGTTTCCATTCTGCTTCAGTTCATCTTCCACCAAAAACTACATTATGTTATTGTTTACTGTGGCAAAATTGTGTAATTTACATAAATTATATAATGAATGATGCAGATTATGTTGTATTTACATTATCCCACTCCATTCATTTCAATGCAAATGGAAGGAACTGTCATAAAGTATCATTTTCAGTTCACATATGTCCTACTCCTCTTACCTGTGTCATTACAGTACATCCACTTCTTATCTAAATCATAGTTGCTGGTGGTAGCACACCAGCATTTCCCATCACTCATGCCATCAGTGGTACATGCGCTGTAGAACTTGCCATTATAAATGAATGGAAATACACAGGAAGGACCCTCTCCATTTGAGTCTGGCCCTGAATTTGAAAGGAAAAAGAAGATGGGTGTAGGCAGGGCTGTTTCAGCTGGAACTCAATGGAACTCAGTTCCAGCACCTCTCAGGTGGGTGCCATTGCCATTATAAGAAAACAAGGGGGGCTTCCTGGTGAGTTCCAGCACCTCTTTTTCTAGAAAAATAGCACTCGGGGCCAGGATTTGTGAACCTCTCAAAGCAGAAGTAGTTATTATCTTAGGTTACTTATAGGGAAGATTTTTTGTCAGCACACAACCTACACACTTTCACTTCAGAGTGGAATACACACAATCTGAGATGTACTCGCCTCTGTTCTAAGCAAGGAACAGGACAATGATTTGTTTGATGGTCATCCATGATGAGCTGAAGCTCTTACATCCATGAGCAGAGAAAAAAGTTGCTCTAGGGCATTTCCTTTCAGCTTCATAGTTGCTTGTGGTGGCACACCAGAGTCTCCCATCACTCCGCCCATCTGCAGGAGAACACCCTTCTCCTAAACCAACACAAACACTTTTTGCTGTTCTCTTCCTACCTGTGACATTGCAGTACACCCATCTCTTATCCACATCATAGTTGCTTGTGGTGGCACACCAAAGATTCCCATCACTCATGCCTTCTGAAGTGCATGTGCTGTAGGATAGGCCCTTGTAAATGAAGGGGAAAACACACGTTGGACTCTCTGCCTTTGAATCTGGCCCTGGATGTTAATATAAAAAGAAGTGATTTAAACATTTGCGGAGCACCCAAGAAAATAGCTTGTGTCAGATTATAGATAGAGAAGATATAACATCCACAGACACCCAGAGCTACAAGCAGCATCCAGGAAAACGTGGAATGTTGCTTGAGAAGCAACAAAGAGGAACAGCCTTCTCCTAAACCAACCCAAACACTTTTGCTGTCCCCTTCCTACCTGTGACATTGCAGTACATCCATTTCTCATCCGTGTCATAGTTGCTGGTTGTGGCGCACCAGTGTTTCCCATCACTCATGCCCTCTGTAGTACATGTGCTGTAGGAGTTGCCCTTGAAGATGAAAGGGAAGGTGCAAGATGGACTCTCTACCTTCAGATCTGGACCTAGGTTTTAAAATTAGAAATAAGGTGGATGGAGGGATATGTGGGCAATCCATATCATAATAGATGCCGCAGAGAGAGGATATGATATCAGCCAATCCATATGTCCATACGCAGCACCCGAGAAGCTGAATTTTGAGGCATATTTGGGTCCCCAAAATTATTTTGTTCCCTTATTGTTAATTGAAGTAATTCTCCCGTTACTTTTTTTTTTTTTTTTTTTTGCTAAGTAACACTGCTTTACTAGATAGACACTCCCTACGAGTCAGAAGTTGAGGCCTCTGAATAAATATGACATGCTGAGGGAACAACTAGACACACATATATGGCTGTCTTTTAGCACTGGGGTCACTCACTTTTGAATCAGATCAATGCAGTTCAGGTTTTTTTTTTTAGTATACTAAAAACCTCTTCATGTTTTCTCCACATGATGTAGTCTCCTACAGGTATAATGAAAAGTGAGGCTATGCCCCCAATATCATACCTCCTGCTCGTTCTTCCCCCTCAACACCCACATGGATGTCTAGAAAGAGTTGTAGTTGTTCCCAAGTAGGTGCTCCACACAATTGTATGGGGCAGCTATACATAAGCAAGACTGTGGACCAGATGTGGTCCTCCAAACCTCTCTGTCTAACCCTTGAAACTTTCCCCAGGTCACACACACTTTCACCAAAGCCACACCCCTTGAGTATTTTTACCAAGCTGGAATATGCACTTGAACTTTGATAATGCCTCTCACTTGGCTGTATGGAGGATAAAGAAGGATACATGAACATGTGCAAAAACTAGCCCATCTTACAATGGAGAAAATTTACATTCATTCCTCCACCTACTTTTGCTTCTGATTTCATTCACCACTGGAAAGTTGGCCAGAAAGTAACAAGGAACTCTGTCTGAAAAGGATTCTCCATCCCTGACAAAAGGGTGGTCCAGAAAAGGCAGAGCCTCAGCGATATGGCCAGCAGCACAACCTGATCTACCTATAGGAGCCCTTCATACATGTTGTTGTTTTTAATGTGACTTATGAATCTACAAAATAAAATAAATAGATATGGCCTCTGCTTGGCTTGTTTCTTCCTCCTGCCTTTAGCTTCTCTTACCTGGCTCTTCCGGACATAACTTCAGCTTCTTGTCTGTATCATAGTCGCCTGTGGTGGCACACCATGGCTTCTTATCTCTCCGCCCATCTGTGGTACAGCTGTAGTAAAACTGTCTCTTAAAGATGAATGGGAAGATGCAAGGTGGACTTTCCGCAACCTCGTCAGGGCCTGATTTTTTTACCATGCAAAAGAAATATACAGTTTGTCAGGGAGGGATTGGAGTTAATCAGAGATATCCTTGTGCTAGAGAAACCATCAACCTCAACTTTCCATCCCTCTCTGAATCAGGACAATATATTTCAAGATATAAAAGCAGCCCTTTTCACATAAGGAAAATAAAGAAGAGCCATGTTGGATCAGGTCAAAAGCCCAACAAGATCCTGTTTAAACAGTGGCCTGGTATTCAGGGGTGTGGCAGGGTGGGTGGAGAATGAATTAACTTTGATGAGCACAACACACTGGTTAAACCAGGCATATGAACTGCCTGACAGTAGTTGTATTGCTAGGAATGGTTGGACAGAAGAAGAAAAATCATTCTAATTGGCCTGTTTGGATTTCCATACATTCGTGGCCACATATTATGGCCATATTAGAGCCTCACCTCTCACATCTCATATGTGAAAAAGGAAGTGAATGGCAGAAATTGGGAGAATTCAGTATTTCTCACCTATCCACCACTTTTCTTGTTGAAATTGGGCATGCCCTTTCTACAGGATTGCAGCAGTTCTATGTTTGAACAAAGAGGGACTCTGCCATGAACATCCAGTTTGGCTTGCACTTTTGGAAAAAGGATTCTGTGGGATGTGCCGCCTTCTTACAAGCATTCACAGGAAGCTGCCTCCATCTTGCTCTGTATTGTGTAATCTACCTGGCATCCTATCTCTCACCACTTCTTCCTGCCCCTCCCATCCTTCCTACCTGAAGGCTCGCAGTATGTCCATTGCAGGTCCGCATTATAGTCTGCTGTGAGAGAGCACCAGGGCTTCTTCTGGGACATTCCATGTGTTGTGCAGGACTCATAGAGCTTGCCGTTGTACATGAAAGGAAAGGCACAAAGGTCCTTGGGCTCAGCAGCTGCATCTGAGCAGGAATGGGAGGCAAAGTTCACAAGACCAAAAGAGAAGATCATTATGCATGCTTGTAGTCCCGTATCCCAGCATGGATTGCACTGTGCGCATCATGAATTTTCTGCCATTGGTTTGATTTGATTTGAATTTTCAAATCAAACTATGATTTGATGCGCTGTTAGAAACCTTCCTATAGATCGGGGCATTGAGTTGTGTGCATTGTCAAAGGGAAAGGGTTGTCAAGGTGAAAGGCAAGCTACAAACAAAGTCATGTACAGGTCAGAATTTGATAGCCATCATGATACTGTTCCTGAGTTGGATGTGGGAACAACCAGGGCATTTGAGTCTGCTGCAGGCTGTGTGGCACATTAGAACCTTTCTGCCCATTTGCTTCCCTGGTGGCTCTGCAGGGTGATGGTAAAGATTCACCTTGTAATTAACATATACGAGGGCATAAGGAAGCCACTGTGCAAGTCAAGCCCTTTGCCAGTTTCAATACCTGTGTTGTCTGGCTATATGCCCCATTGCTTGGATGCTGATTGTCAGTTCACACATGCGTAAAAATAACTTTTTGAGTAGTTGTGTGCAGAAGAAGTGATGTACTTATTCTCTTCTCACTCAGTTGTTTATTTTATTATTATTATTATTATTATTATTATTATTATTATTATTATTGAATATATGCCCTGCCCTTCCTCCAAAAGGAGACCAGTGTACCTTTCATACCCATTTGGATCCCTTCCACCAAACCCAACACAAACATATATGCTGTTTTCCTCCTACCTGTGACAGTACAGTACACCCATTTCTTATCAACGTCATAATTACTGGTGTTTGCACACCACAGTTTCCCATCACTCATGCCTTCACTAGTGCATGTGCTATAGGACCTGCCCTTGTAGATGAAGGGGAAGACACATAATGGGTTTTCTGAAGCTGGAGCTGGCCCTGGATTTTAAAATAAAAAGAAGGCAAATGTGAGGATTTGTAGACCACCTAGAGTAGGAACATGTGAAACTGTGTTGTGCTGAATTGGACCAAGGGGTGGAAGAGACATTTAATTTTGCTTGCATTTTAATAAGTAACCTGCACTTCTCAAAACAATACGAGAACCGAAACAAATCTATCTTTCAAAATTCACACTTCCCTGAATTTTGTAATACAGTCCTCCAACCAATGTGTATATCAAACCGAATATATTAGTGAAAATTGCATCCAAGAATGCATTAAATTATGTGGAATTGCTTTCAAAAAATATGCTATTTACTAAAAAATTGCTTCAGAAGATAAATTTGGTCAAAATGCTGATGAATTTTCATGAATATATCTCAAATTCACAATGGCAACAGCGTTAAGAATTATTTAAAATATAGGTCAGTTAAGACAAATAAAAAACATCAGTATAAACTACAGCTAAATGGGGTTCTACCTTCTTAATTAGCTCCTCAAGAAAATGGGGTGAAACGAAGATGGAATGTTAAAAGAACAATTTTTCATTCTGAGATTCCTCCCCTCCATATTTTTGGCATTCTCCAGGTGCCATTTTCTTTCTCCTAGAGTGCCTCTGGAGCATCAAAAGCAATGTCTTCAACCATAAAAACAGTGTCATGCAAAAATTCCTAGCCTAGGCCAAGTCTTCCTAGGGCCAAATTAGGTATGAATTAGTACTTCAACACAAGACTCCTACAATCACATAGAAAGGAGAGGTAAGAAAGGAGCTTGGACTCTCCCACTTCCTCCTGAGTGCTTCTCTCCTCCACTGCACTTGACTGTCCCTGAGTGCTTCTCTCCTCCACTGCACCTTGATGCTGTAATTGTCCTCAGCTGGTGGATGGGGGAAGCTTGCAGAAAGAGGTTGAGGGAACTAAGAGGTAGGCTTGAGTGGTGAGGTTCAGAAACTCTGATCCTGCCCACCCCTTTTGGAAATCTACCCTTTCTATATGATTGGAGCAGTCCTGTGGTGAAACAGACCTAACTGTTGTCATCACCTCTAGCTGGATCACAGAAAAGTGTTCCTGGTGGGATCCTGCCTCTTCCCTTCCAAGCTTACAGCTTTCAAAAGAATGTAAGGAAAGCCTGCTGGATCACACCAATGGCCCATCTAGTTCAGCATCCTGTTTTCCCAGTGGCCAACCAGATGCCCGTGGGAAACCCACAACCCAGACCCAAGCCCGACAGCATTTTCCCCTCCTGTGGCTTCCAGCAATAGGGATTCAGTAGCAGTACTGCCTCCACCCATAGAGGAAGAGAGTAGCCATCATGGTTAGTAGTCATTTCTCTTACCTGAGGGCTCACAGTAAGTCCACTTCAAGTCAATGTCATAGTTGTTGGTAAGGGAGCACCAGGGCTTTTTGTTAGAAATCCCATCTGTTGTGCATGCCGAGTAGGATGTACTGTTATAGGTGAAAGGAAAGACACACGGGCCCTTGGGATTGGCATCTAGTCCTGAGGAGGGGAGACAAAGACAGTGTTCCCCCTACCCTTTAGGGAAATGTTGGTACAAGAAGCATAAATACAAGTGTACAGTGGTGCCTCGCAAGACGAAATTAATTCGTTCCGCGAGTCTCTTCGTCTAGCGGTTTTTTCGTCTTGCGAAGCAACCCTATTAGCGGATTAGTGGATTAGCGCTATTAGCGGTTTAGCGGCTATTAAAGGCTATTAAAGGCTTAGCGGATTAGCGGATTAGCTGCTAAAAGGCTATTAGCGGTTTAGCGGCTTAGAAAAAGGGGATGGGGAGGGGGGGGAAATCTCAAGACTCGCAAGACATTTTCGTCTTGCGAAGCAAGCCCATAGGGAAATTCGTCCTGCGAAGCGCATTGAAAAACGGAAAACCCTTTCGTCTAGCGGGTTTTCCGTCTTGCGAGGCATTCGTCTTGCGGGGCACCACTGTACTCCAGTGGATAGTGTGTTCAACTTGGATTCCTGGGTAAAACACTCAACTCAGCCTATTCTCAAGAGCATAAAGCAGGGGTGGGAAACTGATGGCCCTCTAGATGTTGCTGGACTACAACTCCCATCTTTCCTTGACCATTAAGTCATGGTCTCTGGGACTGATGGGAGTTGGAGTCCAACAACAACAACAGAATCATAGGTCAACCACCCCTGCCATAGACTGTTCTGCACATATCTGCTTCCTTTTCCCAGAATGCATGGCACTATAAGGGATTCTTTTTCTCCCAAACTGCAATTTGGCAAGTCGTCACACACACACACACACACACACACACACACACACATTTTTTAGAACTCACCTATTCTTCTGATTGTATATTGTTCTAACCAGAGCTTTTTTCTGGGGGGACACAGGGGGACGCATACCCCTAAACAATTTGTGAATCTAAGTTTGGCCTCATTGAGGGGCAGTATTTCAATATGAGTAGGAAAATGAGAGTAGCCCTAAACATTTTTTTTTTAGAAAAAAAAGAACTGGTTCTAACTGATTATAAGCTCGTATTTTATATTGTTGTAACTTGCCCTGGGACCTTATAGTGAAGACCAGGTAAGACATTTGAATCATAACAACAATGGGTTTGAAGTACTGTAGGTGAAACAACAACATTGCAAGTTGGGAGTTGAATGGTAATGGAAGGCAAAAAATGCAGTCAGTGATCACTAAAGCTTAAATGTGTAATTCAGTAGGCATTTATTTTACCATAGTAGATAGGTGGTGTCAAGAGGGATGGGTGTGGTTTGAGGAGGAAAGAGAGAAAAGCCAAGGGGCTCACTGATACCTTGTGCCCCAGGGCCCCCAGAAACCTGGAGCTGGCCCTGCCTGACGTTGACCTTGCCCTCTGAGTCGTCTCTTAATCATGAAAAAACATTTTCTTTCCCCAGGTCTCCCTTAATAGTGTAACTGATGACTCAGAAGTCTTTATCTCCCATTTCCCTCTGGAGTACCAATACTAATCGCAGTCATGGTCCCTCAGTTTTCTTACTGATGTCAGCACAGAAGCTCCATTCAAGGTCCTTGTCATAGTTTCTCGTGGTGGCACACCAGAATGCACCTTTCTCCTCATCAGTGCAGGTGTAGAATGTCCGATTCTTGTAGATGAAGGGGAAAATGCAGGGCTTGCCTCCAGAGTTGCCACCGTACTCTGAAAATGTGGAAGGAACAAGCCACAATGTGAAGAACAGTAGTGCCAGTGGCATAGGAAAAAGTGGCACTGCTCACTTGACTTCCCAGTGTGACACGTCACTGCTGCTTACCAAGAAGGTGGGAAGTAGGCCAGGCAGCAGAGACCTTATATATGCATATATTTGTGAAATTCCATAAATACAAAATATTCATGGGAAATGTTTTGAGAAGTGTGTGCATTGGGGAATTCTCAGACAAAAATAAAAGTCAAAATTGGGAGAAATTTCTACTAAAATGCTGGCAAATCTTGCATGAGAGAGAAAATTTGCAAACTGATGTGGAAATGTATAGAACTGAACTTAATGACTGAGAAAAATGAGAAACTGAAATGAACAAGGTTCACCCATCACTATTAAGGCATCATATAAAGCTTGAGTCACTGCTCAGGAAAAAATAATAATTCTAGCAGTATTATGGACTACCCACCTTGGAGAGAACAGCGCTTCCATTGGCCATCCTTGTCATAGTTAGGAGTTGTGCCACACCACAACTGTTCATCAATAGCCCCATCCTTCGTGCATGATGAGTAGGATCTACCATCAAAAATGAAAGGGAAGCTGCAAGATGGAGGACCTTAAAGGAAAAGTCAGAAATTGAGAGTCTGTCAGTATAAGCTAATCTAAGAATCATGGCCAAGTAAAAGTAGCAGGATGTAGCCCTGTTCACTTGAGTATGGAAAAAGGTTCTCCACATTCATCTCTGCTGCAAGTGTGGGGTTCCTCCTGCCTTGAGATTAAGGACACCCCTATTTACGTAAAACTTCATCTGGATATCAGGGGAGTATTGCAATCAATTGATGCATTGAAATGAATGGAATTGGCAATGAAAACATTTACATTTTTTAAGGAAAAACACCTGAAAACATGTTAAAAAGAAAAACTGTATTATAAATAAAATGTGTGTTAGAAATCCCAACTATATTGGCTTCTAGTTAAAATGTGCATATTTATTCAACTGGATTCCTTTTATTGATGTTCTTATTTTTTTCACTTCTTGGCCACCAGGAACCCTCAGCACAGCTAATGATAGGAGCAACAATATTTGATATAAATTTTAACTAGTGAAACAATTTCCTAAAAACGATTCTAAATGTACAATTCACCAAGCCAGTTTCTGACAGTTCAGCAGCATTACTACAGTTAAGACAATCCAGCAAATGGGATTGATCAAAATCATGACAGAATAAAACAGAAGCTGTACAAGTCCTCACGATTAGCTGAATGGTATCTGAATGGTGCAACATTTTTTAAAGTGTTCCTAGTGGGTAGGTACCATTTGAACTCTGGGCTGGCACTGTATCTGGTCTCCCTAACAGCAAGCATCAGGTTTTATCATATTCATTTATAATTGGGCTAGACCTGTTAAGCCACACATCACCTGAACTGCAACTTATCACTTGAGATATGTTTCCTGGCAGTATGCCAGAGGTCAGCCAGGTCAGGCACACTAGCTGAGGGCCCACTGACCTGGGGTGACCCAATCATTATCTCAGTATAAAAGGAAAAAAGTACTCTGGGAATGTATGGGAGAAGCTTTACTGAAGAGGCAAATACAATCTGATACAGCGAAATTCCCATCAGCCACCCCATTCCTTTCCATGGATTAAATCTAGAAAGCTCAGCCCATACGAATAATGTTGCGCCTTCCCGCCACAGTCCTGTTAGGAAACAGTTAGCAGGGAGAGAAGCTCAGAAGTGCATACAGAGCTAGGGTAGCCAGTTTAAAAAGGTAAAGGGACCCTGACTACTAGGTCCAGTCGTGACTGACTCTGGGGTTGCAGTGCTCATCTCGCTTTATTGGCCGAGGGAGCCGGCGTACAGCTTCCTGGTCATGTGGCCAGCATGACTAAGCCACTTCTGGTGAACCAGAGCAGCACACAAAAATGCTGTTTACCTTCCCGCTGGAGCGGTACCTATTTATCTACTTGCACTTTGATGTGCTTTCGAACTGCTAGGTTGGCAGGAGCAGGGAATGAGCAACGGGAGCTCACCCCGTCGCGGGGATTCGAACCGCCAACCTTCTGATCGGCAAGTCCTAGGCTCTGTGGTTTAACCCACAGTGCCACCCGCGTCCCAGGTAGCCAGTTTAGGTATCACCAAAACATAGAGCAAAAAGGACAGAGATAGACAAAGTTTGCACATGTTTACATATTGGCATGCAACTTAAAATTTAGAAAATTATTACTAGGATTTAAAATGGAAATACAGTACACCTCACCATAGTATGGAAGATTGGCATGAGTACCTGTCCCAGGGCTAACTGTTGATGGCTGACTTCAAGGCCCTGCTCTCCTATCTAGTGGTTCTTCATATCTAAGACAGTAAATTAGGACATGATGGCACCTTACACAGAACCAGCCCAAGTTACTGTGATGTGGAGGCAGAGCAGCAAATGATGCTCCCCTCTAAGTCAAGGGACACAGTCTCCAAACCTATTTTGTCACCTGTAGCAGAAAACCCCATCAACACCTCTCCCCATCATAAAACCCAATCATAATAAATAACTAACAATCTGGGATTTGTCATGAGGAGGCTGCATCACTCGGGCAGTACTCAGCAATAGCCCTCTAAAGACACAGCTCAAGAACCTAGAAGCATCTCTTGGCATCAGTATTACCTTTGCCTACTGTATGGACTGTATGGAGATTGCAGCCTAAAACAAGGAATCCCAGGATAGCAAACATCTCAGCTCGTCTGTAAGTCCATAAGAAGTGAAATATGATGTGTTCCCTTCTCTATATAATCTCTATTTGGCCGCTCCCCACATCAACTTGCCTGCCAAAACTTATATTCCCTCCCTCCTAGAGGAACAGCTGCAAATAAATCATTTTTCTCCTCCTCTCCTACAGAGCACCTGTGGCTTTTCGCCATTTTCTCCAGGAGCTGTCAGGTCACCTCAGACCAATGATTATGGGTGGAATAATAGGATGGATTGAGATCCCTTAATTTCCCAATAGCTACATTGAGCCACTCTGTAGCCTGGGATGGGAAACATGTGACACTCCCAATGTTGTTGGACTTCAACTTCCATCAACTTCCACCAGCTTGACAAATGGTCTGGGTTCATGGACACTGTAGGTCAACAAGCTCTGAAGGGCCACTGGGTCCCCAGTCACTGCTCCAGCCATTCCTGTATCCTCTCAAGAGCAATCTTCTGACTGCCAAAAGACCATCTGCCAGGTATCATAAATGTTATGCCATACAACTGAACTATATTACTAAAGCACATAATGAATGCCATTTCTTGTGTGAATACATATATCTTCTGTTGCAATGCAACTTGAGAAAGAGACTGCTTTTGACCATTTCAAAAGGAGAGACTGAAACTCTCGGGTTGTTTCAGTGATGGCAGGCAATGCTTGGTGTGGGGAGGGAAGAAGGGGCAGGTTTATAAATATTAAAATGTTCTTGACAGCTTTGGGAATACTTAATACTGTGAAAGAGCATTGCCACTAGCATGAGAGTGCCAGTTATGTTGTCCCTTTCTTTTAAGAACATAAACACATTGTTCCACTGCCTCATCTGTGTGGTTTGGCAATAATATAAGAAGCAAACGTGTTTACAAATGTGAGTCTAGGCCAGGAGTCAGCAAACTTTTTCAGCAGGGGGCTGGTCCACTGTCCCCTAGACCTTGTGGGGGGCCAGACTATATTTGAGGGGGGAATGAATGAATTCCTATGCCCCACAAATAACCCAGAGATGCATTTTAAATAAAAGGACACATTCTACTCAAGTAAAAAACACGATGATTCCCAGACCATCCACGGGCCAGATTTAGAAGGCGATTGGGCGGATCCGGCGTCCGGGCCTTAGTTTGCCTACCGATAGTCTAGGTAAACAGATAGTATTGCCTGGATACTGAAACAGAAACTCAGGTGTGAAATAACAAAAGAAAAGCACTGTTAAATCATGCCATCATAGCCCAGTGTCCTGTACAGTGGTACCTCGGGTTACAAACACTTTGGGTTACAGACTCCGCTAACCCAGAAGTATTACCTTGGGTTAAGAACTTTACCACAGGATGAGAACAGAAATTGCACGCTGGTGGCACAGCGGCAGCGGGAGGCCCCATTAGCTAAAGTGGTATCTCAGTTTAAGAACGGTTTCAGGTTAAGAACGGACCTCCGGAATGAATTAAGTTCATAACCAGAGGTACCACTATGCTCAGCAGTGGCCAACAAGATGTCTGAGGGAAATATGGAAGCAGGACCTGAGTGCAAAAGCAGTCTCCCCACCTGTGGTTCCCTGCAAGTGGTATTTGTGCTGAAATCCCTTTATCCATCTAGAGAGTTTCTGTATGTCCTGCCAGTGTGTGTGTGTGTTGGATGTAATATAGTTCTATAGTGATATTTCCATTAAAAGCCCTTGTAATCTTCCACACACAATGGCCAACCAGATGCCTCTAAGAATCCCAAAAGCAGGCCACGAGGGCAAGAGCTCTCTCATGCTTTTGTTCCCCAGCAATTAAAATTCAGAGATATTCTGCCTGTGTTGCTGGAAGTAGCCTAAAGCCATCAGAACCAGTAGCCATTAACATTCATCAGACATTAAAAACGTGTGCTCAGATAGACAGAGGAAGGGAAGCAGCACCCTTTCTCCTTCCTCTCTCCTGAACTTCCTGTGCTAAGCATGAAAGGCTGCAGGGAGATTTTAACTGGACTTCATTAGAATTCCCTTTTCTACTGAGAACCCTGATTGTGCAGGAGGATAAATATAGCTAAAAGTGGCGTGGCAGGGTAGGGACGATATGCATCTGTTCAGATGACTACTAATCATGATAGCTATGTGCTACCTCCATCTTCAGAAGCATCTCAATACCTGTTGCTGGAAACCCTAGGCAGGGAGAGTGCTGCTGTGCTCAGGTCCTGCTTCCTTTCCACATGCATATGGTTGAGAACAGGATGCTGGGCTAGCTGGATCATTGGCCTGATCCAGCTGGCTCTTCTTATGTTCCAGTGCAGATGACTGTGAGGCCTAAGTGCTTTACAACTTGCACTTGAGTGCTCTGTTTTCACTACATGACACGATCTAGGCTGCAGTAGGAACCCACCTGAGCATTCAATCAACTGACTGCAAGGAGCATTTCCTGGCCATCAGGGTCTATAAAGGATTAGCTTCAGAACTTTCTTCTTGGCCTGAACATTACATCCCTTGCCCACTTCCTGCCTGATCTAAGTTCGTGCTCTACTTTTGTGCTCACTACTTTGTATTTTGTCCTGCCTTTTGGATAAACACCTGTGCCTGACCCACTTGGACTGGCATTGCCAAGAAACAGCTCTCCAAGGTCACAGAGCCTGACTTCCTGAAACCTTTGTCAACGACTAACTTTACAGTTAACTCTTACTACAGTCAGCATTACAAATAATGCTGATTTACTCACATACACAACCACAACTTATATCTTAGAGGAAGTCCTTGCTTGAGTGGAACACTTTCTGCTCAAAGAACAGAACTTCCCCCTCCTCATCCCTTACACACACACACACACACACACACACACACACACACACCTGCTCTGGCAGTTTCCCCAGCCCTCAAGAACAAATTTGGGAAGTTCTGGGGGGCACTCAGTGGGAGGAGATGGAGGACAGGTTTTGTTGCATTTGTGAAAGTCTACTCATAATGACTTTGCTGGATTCAACCCACACACCAGTTTAGCAAACGACATGGATTTGTGATCATTTACCTTCACGGCTGTTAAACTGAGAGGAATCAACACAGTTTCAATTTAGCTAGTTTACAAACTGGTCAGCTGACCAAAAAAAAAAGGCTGAAGGGAGCAAGGAGTGAATATGTATGGAGCCTGAAAGAACCAAGCTGCTTTGCACACCAGAAATGAATAGATGCATTATCCATTCAGAAAGGGAGTTGTCCAAAAAAAACAAAAAACAAAGAAGGTCCCCTCCACCCACCATGTTCCAACCCATCTGGATCTCCAACCAGCAGGTCAGAGTGATAAATGGACAGCCTGAAGACAAGTTGAAGGCCACACAAACACAAAAGGTGATAAATGGGTCATTTCTCCTTCTCTTCCTTCACCACCCACAGGTGTGGAGTGCTTTTGTTTGTGATGCTCTCACAGGTCGCTCTGGGAATTGAAACGCTGTGGAAGAAATCTGGGCCTCTTCAAATAAAGCTGACAAAAAGCGAAACTAATTGTGTTTCATGGCCTTCTCAGTCCACTGCTCTTCCATACGTTTCAGCACAAAACAGCTGTAGAGATGAAACACACAAACAGGTAACTTACATTAGGCTTGGTAAGCGAGATGAGCACCGCAACCCCAGAGTCAGTCACGACTGGACCTAATGATCAGGGGTCCCTTTACCTTTACCTTTTTATGCACCAAATGAGAAATAATTAGATTTTTTTAAATGGTTCTCGTATGTTGCAAACCCTTAAGACTTTCACAGAGGGTGAAGTTGTTTGGGAAGCAGCTCTCAATGAGACTTGTGACACCATAAGAGACCTGGCTACTAGGGTAAGTCTTTCTTTTTCTTTTCTTTTTAAAGGTACTCTTGACAGAATTGTTCAAACAATATTGTTCAGTGGACTTTTGGCAAGGATACAAGCAGGATGTCAGGAACTGTATGTTTTTCTCAAACACGAACAATTCTCATATAAATTGTGTACTGATCTCTGACTGGCTGCCTAAATTAAAAGACTCAAACCTAGGGACAATAGGCATACTAGACCATGGGGAAGTTATAACAAGGCTTCAGTTGGATCCTGACAGAGAAACAAGCAGAACCTGCCATTTAAATCCAGTGCTGCTTCTCAGAGCAATTACACTTGAAAGGGTCAAGGAGGGTTTGCAACAGTGTTTCGTTAACTACATCCCTACTCTGCAGCAATGCTATGGGATACAATGGAGTTAGTTCCAAGAAGGACATTAATTAATCAACCAATCAAGCATGAGGTTCAAAGGAGTAGAAGCTGGGAAGAACTACAGAAGGAAATATATGAGTAAGAGGAGGCACATGAACAATCAGGGAGCTGGTAAGATACAGTACAGTACAATCTTTTGCCTAGAAAAATATGCTAAACCCATACATACACACAAACAAACACACACACACACACACACACACCTTACACTCCTTTCTAGTTTAGTCCATTCTGCCAACACCATTTCATTCCCAACTAATTCTTCTGCATGAGTAGGCCAGGGTTAGGGTTAGGGTCTGAATCTGTAAATTGATTCCATTGAAACATACTGCATTTTAGTGATCCCAAGACAAGAAGCTTAGGCTTTTAGGGATGTTGTGGTTTTGGGTCTTGGTTTGGATACTGATCCTCCAGGCACTTGTCTGGATATCATCTATATGTAAAACAGAAGACAGAGACGAAGACTTCCAAGCATGCTAAAATGTTTATTTGTGAATCAAACAATGTGGGGAAAATCTCAATCTTAGTGCAAACATGCAACCATTCCATCGATCTCATGCGAGCAATAGTGGGCACTGCAGCTCCTCATGAATCCACAGGTCTCAGCTGTCAGATGTGGTGAGCACGGGGTGGGTGACATCAGAAGTAGTCGAGAAGAAAAGACAGGAAGCATTTGGGATTTGCTTTGAACATTTATTGATGCAAGAGCAAAGCATATGACTACAGACACCAGGGTCAAGCAGGGGTGAGGGTAGGGGAAGAGACTTGATTCTAAGGGAAATCTAGCCTGAGAAGCCAGTCAGCTAATGAGCAGGTGCTCATTTGCTGGGGCGCAGGAGCATATGGTGAAGAGCGCCCTCCATACTCTGTCTGTGTCCAGACCGTGAGTGCCCACCCACCGGCTGGTGGGCGGGGGCGGGCCATGGAAGGTACTCTTCACCCCCCCACACACACACACACCACACGCCTAGCACACAGAGGTTGACAATCAGATGGTGGGCAGGAGCGGGGCAACCCCAGAGGTGAAGAACATCCTCTGCACTGATCCAGGGGGCTCGTGCAGCGGGCACATGCCTAGTTTGCACCTCCCAAGATTCTGTGCCCAGGGCCACAGCCCCCCTTGTCCCCCCCCACACACACACACTAGGCCACTGACTGTGGGTCCTCATGACTGTCCAGTGCTCCAAAGTGAGGAAAATACCATAAGCAGCTAGAAAGATAATATAGTGTGGTGTTCTCTGAACAATTATTTATTGAACAGAACGGCAGAGAACTAAATAAACAACAAAAGATAACATATAACATGCACTGCTCAATCAACTAAGTCTGGGATTGGAGGAGTTACCTTGCTTATCTGGGCAATATATAGCCCAGGAGGCCAAGTGGCAAATATCAGGTGTCACAGCTGTTCTCCCACTACCTTTCTGTCTCTACCTCATTGCCTAAGCAGGGGTTTCTGTCACCCGACTGGTTGTCATCAAAACATTTAATGCAGCCTCTGTTGCTACTGTAGCACCGGAATAGGGGGGCACCCTGGATGTGTTCCCAAGCCCCCACCACAGCCTCATGCTCTTTCACTGTATCCTTCATGTAAACAGTCTCAAAAACAAAAGCCCTGGAATCCTCACTGTATCTGTTAAAAAGGGGGTTGACCATCTGGACAATGTTTCTCGCATCACTCTCATTGAGGCAACGTTCTACACAAGGAGATAATTTGCTAAAGAAGATCAGGCAACTATTTTGGTCTTTATTGGATAGGATCCTTTCTACAGGGCTATTCTGGCCTCCAGTCAGCAAGCGCCATTCCGCGTGCTCTTTACTACGGGTAAATCTTGGCCTAGCTGCAATGACATCTCCTATTGGCTTTGGGACATATATTCCATTCCTGTGGTCGAGAGCATTCTTCATCTGCTGCATTTTGCTCCTGGGCAAAGCTGTCTCCAAGACCGTTGGTGTAGGTTCTGCGCAGTATGCATGATCCAGTCTTATAGCCACAGCATAATGGATGTTTTTAATGCCATACCTAGGAATGATCACCAAAAAATGATGGGAATGAGTGGCACTGAATGAGCAAAAACTAACATTGAGTATTTCAAACTGAACTTCCATGTTTGGCAGCTGAATAGAAAGGCATTGTGAGATGGAAGGATTTTTTTTATTGGTGATGTGATAGTTGTGACGACTGATAAACAAATTCTAACCACCATCTGCTAATATACCAGGACAGAGATGGGTTTTACAACAAAGATTCTCAAAAAATTAAGTCGGGTTTAGTTAGCGTCACGGCTGTTACTGGGCAGGAAAACAATATTGTGGTTTTTTTATTTAAAAAAAAGTTATCCTGAAACAAGGAGCTAGTTTTGCCAACAAACTATTATATCCAATATGTGTATTTTTACATCTCCAGTATGTCTGGGTGTGCAGTGTGCTTCCAACAACTCTGTGAGATAGGTTAGGCTGCAAGTTGATTCAGTTCCCAGAGCTATAAAGGTACACATGACATGCTTACAACATTATTTGTGGCACATCAGGATTGTGGAAGCAAAAGTTGATGCCTATAGTGCAAGCACTAAAGATTGAGAACACCATTGAGAACAACGACATATGTTATTATAATAATACATTCTTTCAGCATAACCTTCCAAAATCCACACACATATTGGCATTCCCACCACATGCAGAAATAGAAGGCAAAACAGAAGTCAAGGGTGCTTTTCTTAATATTTGCAAAACAACTGCTGGTTAGTTTATCAGTGGGGCTGAATCAGTTGGGAAGGAGGCTTTTATGCTCATAAATGCTAATTAAGAACCCACAGGTGTGTGTATGTGTGGGCAGCCAGTTTATGTCAACAATTTTTTCCTCTGTGCCCTTGCAAGAGCTTGTGCTTATTTTATAATGACCTGCTGAGTTAAGCTAAGGGGTTTAGGGACATGCTCTGAATTCCAGATCAACCAAGCAACCCACCAACAATGATCCCAGGGCTCCCCTTCCTTGACCAATCTTTCAGATCAAGACATCACAATCAGTATCAAACTTTATTTTGGTCACAGACCAGCATAAGATAAAACCATATTTCAATTAATGTCCATCATGGAAGCGCAGAAGCTAGCAACTGAGGATATAACATCTGGATTTTCAGAGACATCGCAATGTTGCAATGAATTCTACTTAACTTAGGTTGCTTCTCCAGACTGCAGCAAATTGTCCTTTGGGCTTTTAAGTTTTATGCCAGCTGTGGGCACTGGGTTGTATTGTAACCTTGAATTCTAAAACACACATGGGCATGGGCATGTTAACAGCCCCAATGTGGACACTACAGCCCCACATGACTTTGCACATCTCTTCTGTAGGCGTGGGTGATTATTCACACTATAGGGTACAGCAGAAGAAGAAGAAGCAAACAGACAAGAAGCTTTTGTAATATGCTCCAAAGATTTTATTGATCCAACAGCAAAGCAAAGGACTACAAAGATCATATGTAATGCCCATACAAGAATATGGGAATGAGGAAGGGGTGCTTTGGTTCTTAGGCCAGCTGGCAAAATGCTAAGTGCCACAACTGCAATCCCTAGGTGGGCACTACTTTATCATTGGCTTTCCCTAATTGGCCAAGCAGGGACTGCCTCTACCAGATTGGTCATGGTTAAAACATTTGATGCAGGCTCTATTACCTGCATAGCACCGAAATAGTGGGGCATTCTGGATGCGTTGCCAGGCCCCCAACACAACCTCATCTTCTTTTTCTGCATCCCTTGCATAAATGAACTCAAAAACAAAAGCCCTGGCATCTTCATTGAACCTGTTAAAAAGGGGGTTGACCACCTGTACAATGTTTCTCATGCTATTCTCATTGAGACATCGGTTCACACAGGGGGATAATTTGCTAAAGAAGATTAGGCAACTATTTTGGTCCTTATTGGCTAGGATCCTTTCTACTGGGCTATTCTGGCCTCCGTTCAGTAAGCGCCATTCAGCATGCTCTGCTGAATATGTCAGAAACCTTGGCCTGGCTGCAACAACATCCCCTATCTGCTGTGGGTTATACATTCCATTTTGCCGCCTAATAGCCGTTTTCATCTGATTCATTTGGTTTCTAGGTAAAGCAGTCTCCAAATTCCACCGTGTAGGATTTCTGCAGTATGTGTTATCCAGTCTTACAGCCACAGCATAATGGTTATTGGGGAGGCCAAACCTAAGAAAAACCAAATGAAAGCTGAGAATGAGTGATGCTGAACTATTCCAAACCAAGTTCCTCCTTTTGGTCCATGTTGACTTGATTTTTTATTATAGTCTCGGTTGCAGTCATTTGAATGGAGAGGCAGAGAAGTTCCAGTTCTACTGCAATATCTGTGATGACCTATTTATAGATAGAAGCCACAACTTAATGTGGGTGCAGATCAGGGGTTCCATGCATCCTAGAGGGGGGATACCCTTTTCTTTTAAATGCTGTGCTAGTAAAAGCACCATATTTGCTTGCAACAGAAGAAGGCTCTCAGCACATCGGCACTTTCCAGGACACCCATATGACTATGTGCTGCATAATCCCATGGGCGTCCCAGGAAGTGAAGCCAGACATTGTGCTGCTCTGAGTGCACAAGGTTTTTTAAAAATAAAGACCACCTCAGCTATGGCACCGCTACTGTGTTTGGGGCACACTGGCGGAGGTTTGTAGCCAGCAGGGCCTGATAATGCCCAGTTAGTTCCTTCCCAAATCACCCTGTTTCTCCTGCACTGCCCTTTCTCCCAGAGGTAGGATGGTGGAGGAATGCGATTCAGCCCACATTTAAAGGTGAACCTACCAAATTTTCACTTTCCAAAACAGTTTGAAAACCAAAATAAGCCCCCCCCCCTGAAATTCACACTTCTCCAAATTATGCAATGTACTTCTCGAGCTTGCCAATCGAAAGGTCAGCGGTTCAAATCCCCGCGGCGGGGTGCGCTCCCGTCGTTCGTTCCCAGCGCCTGCCAACCTAGCAGTTCGAAAGCACTGCCGGGTGCAAGTAGATAAATAGGGACCGCTTACTAGCAGGAAGGTAAACAGCGTTTCCGTGTGCGGCTCTGGCTCGCCAGAGCAGCGATGTCACGCTGGCCACGTGACCCGGAAGTGTCTCCGGACAGCGCTGGCCCCTGGCCTCTTGAGTGAGATGGGCGCACAACCCTAGAGTCTGTCAAGACTGGCCCGTATGGGCAGGGGTACCTTTACCTTTACCTTACTTCTCGAGCAAAGTAATTTGCACAAATGACCATTGACATTGCTACAGCCCATTAAAGGGCAGCTTTGTTTTCATGAACTTGGGGGATAAGTGTGTTAAACAGGTTTTCTAGGAAGTGAAAAGACCTCACTGCTAAACCCCCAATAGAAAGCAGAAAGGCAAGAAAGGGTATAGGTGTAAAACAGATGGGAAACGTTCGACTTCATTGCTATGAGAGTTTGGAGGACCTCTTCTGAAAGCAGAAGAAAATGACAATTACAATGTTAGAAGTACTATATAAATGGAAGAACCACTAACCTTTTAAAGCGCTGTAAAATTTAGGTATGCCTTCAGTGTTCACTGTTATGTCCTACCCATATAAGAACAGATTATTTCCTTAACAAGTTCATTTTGAAGTGGATCTCTAACTTAAGAGGGTGATTGGAGGTGAAAGTTAGTTGCATAGGAGGGGATTATTGTTTTTGTTTGTTATTATGGTGTATATTTTTGTGTTTTTATATTGAAACCTGCCCTGTGGTCCTTGGATGAAGGACAGAATAGAAATTTAATTAATTAATTATGCATATATTAAGGTACAGTATGCATAAAAATGCATGTATGTTGTAAAAATAACATAAAAATCATTGTATGGGGGGATTTGCAAAAATATGTGTGTTAGGGTAAATTGCATAAAAACATGTGAATATAAATTTGCGCTAAATGCTGGTGATTTTTCTTGGAAATGTGGAAAACTGAAGAGTGGAAAGATGAGAACCTGAAATCAACATGCTCACCCATCCCTAAGCAGTGCTTCCCTCTACAGGCATCTTACTGTACAAGTTTCTATGTCCCTTGCAATATTCAGTCATAATGATATTGCCTTCCCCACAACTTAACCCTGATATCTCTTAAAGATGACAAAATGTGAAAGCATGCATGCCAGAACAAAACCACATGAGCAAACATATAACACACACACACATCTCCCCTCTGCACAAATATACTTACACAGACAGAATCTTATTTATTTATCTTAGGCCACCTTGTAGCAGCATCAGCAACAAGGGAAACTCATAACATGAAGCAAAACAATCTCCTCCATGTTGTATGAAATACCGTATTTTTTGCCCTATAGGATGCACTTTTTTCCCTCCAAAAATGAAGGGGAAATGTGTGTGCGTCCTATGGGGCGAATGCAGGCTTTCGCTGAAGCCTGGAGAGCGAGAGGGGTCGGTGTGCACCGACCCCTCTCGCTCTCCAGGCTTCGCGCAGCTCTCCTCAAGCCGTGGGGGCCTGCGCTGGGCTCCCATGGCTTGCGGAGAGTTGCCTGCATGCTGAAGCCTGGGCGCGCTGAGCTCAGCGCGTCCAGGCTTCGCGCAGCTCTCCGCAATGCGCGGGAGCCCGGCGCTGGGCTCCCACCGCTTGCGGAGAGTTGCCTGTTCTGGGGGCTGGGGTCGGGGGAAGCTCAGGCTTCTCCTGCCCCAGCTACACGCCTGGGGGGGGGAATAAAATATTTTTCCTTTATTTCCCCCCAAAAAAAACTAGGTACGCCTTATGGGACGGTGCGTCCTATAGGGCGAAAAATACGGTAATCAAAACGTAAATTATTAAGTGCTCGTTTCAGCAGCACATATACTAAAATGTAAATTATTATGAGTATGAAAGCAAGATGCTTTATTTGGCCAGAATACCAACATTCTTGTTTGTTTTAGTGCCATTATTTTGTTTTGAGTGGTTTTTCAAAATGTGTTGAACACTTGCTTGGAAAGCCCCAGAAAAATCCAAAACATTACTCACTCTCTGATGTAGTCAATGATTGCCTTCAGGTTGTCTGGATCTATAGACCCAAAGGCTCCACTTGTCAAACACAGCAGGAAAGTCACACTCAACAGGCTGAAACCCAACCGACTTCTGGACACCTGTCAGAAGAAAACAAAAAGAGAGGGCACTGAGAGTAGTGTCATTGGCTAGGTCTTTCTAGCCACTCTGCTCCACTCCCTGCCTTTGGAAGGGTCATAGGACACTGCTGCCTGAAAGGGAAGCTGAGAGTCCAGAAAATTGATCTAACTGGCTAGCAGTAGTGGGTGGAGACCCTGAGACTGGTAGAGGTTGCCAGAACTAGATTGCAGAAGCTAGGCTATACAGTTCAGATAGGGGTGTAGCTGGACCATCAGCCCAAACTGATAGAAGACACTCCATGCCAATGAGGCTTCTTATGACTCAAGTGACAATAGTGGCTTCAGAAATATCCCCAAGCTATGCATTTCCAGTTTCATACACCTACTCCTTAATTAGCTACATGAGGGTGCAATGCAATCTGGATATAAGATATACCTATCATATATTTTCTCAGTTCTAAAACGATTACATTGTACTTTAATTTTATTACTGTAAATCTTGAATATTTGTCTTTAAATTTAATCGTCTTACATCTTGTGAGCTGTTAATTGTTTTGAACTGCTTGGAGCTCATCCTTGTTGTCAGGAAAGCAGCACAGAGATATTAAAGCAAAATCCTAATGTTGTAGAATTATACTGTTGTTGTTTTTCTTTTCAATGAAGTTCAATGAAGCATTATCATCATTCCTACTTGTTTTGTAAGTAGGAATCATGATAATGTCTTATTGGTATGAATGTTATATTTATTCATAACATGTATTATATGCCACAATAATAAGAGAAGCTTGAGAGAGGCATATCAGATAAATTGTAACAGAGTTACTCACGGTCTGCTCCATGGTAAGAAAGTAGCTTGTCTCCCAGTCAAAGATGGTCTTCCTCCCACTTACAACAATAATTCACCAGCTCTTTATATAGCTATTCTGTTTATCTTGGGAAAGGTTGGCTACCCCTCCTTCTATATAGAACTGCCAATCACAAAACAGAGAGTTGGTCAGGGTTTTTTTTAAAAAAAAAAAAAAAAACACCTGACCAATTACAGGAAGAAATTATCACGAGGCAAGGAGGATCTGCAACTCTTTCTGTTCTTGGTAAGAGAACTGAAAGAGAAACCCTATGGTCACATCTTCCCTCTGCAATATGTAATGGCTGTGAAGGGAACCCAAATATTGTTTGCTAAGCTCTTTAGACTGCAAATACATTTGCATCAGCATTTTGGGAAGATTCTTGGTACTGAAACCAGCACCATTACAAAACAGTGCATCAGTTGCTGACTTGCCTCTCTACAGCCTTGGGTCCCTGGATGTTGCTGGACTACAACTCCCATTACCCCTAGGCTTCTTGGTCAATGGTCAGTGATTACAGTGGTACCTCAGGTTACATACGCTTCAGGTTACATGCACTTCAGGTTACAGAAATAGTGCTTCAGGTTAAGAACTTTGCTTCAGGATGAGAACAGAAATCGTGCTATGGCGGCATGGCGGCAGCGGGAGGCCCCATTAGCTAAAGTGCTGCTTCAGGTTAAGAACAGAACAGGTTAAGAACGGACCTCCGGAACAAATTAAGTACTTAACCCGAGGTACCACTGTACATCAATACCAGAAAGAAAGAAAAATGGGAGGCATCTAAGGAAACTAGTGTGGCTGCATAAGGAGCTTTCAGATGAGCTGAGAGTTAAGAAGGGGATGTACAAGAAATGGAAGAAAGGGAAAATCACAAAGGAGGTGTATACACGAGGAGCCAACAATTGCAGGGGGGAAGTCAGGTGATAGTTCTTTCACTTGTGCAGTAAACCACTTGATGTTTAAGGCATGAGATTCACATCCTCTCTTGTGTGGTTGTGTATTCCCACAACACACGCATATGGAAGTCCTACCACAGAGATAGGAAACCTGTGGTCCTCTAGATGTTGTTAGACTACAACTTCCATAATCCCTGACCATTGACTGTACTGGTTGAGGCTGATGAGAGCTGTAGCCCAATGATAGTGATACAGTCATAGGTTCCCTATGCCTGTCCTATCACATTACTTCTGTGCTCTGTACAGTGTAATGCAAAAACCTGTGCTCCTACACAAACAAGTAGAATTGGTCCGTGCAAGATTCTGCCTCAGTATCCATGCCACAATCCTGGCCTCCACTCCATCCAACCAAGGATTTCACCAAACATCCACTTGTAACCGGAAATGTTGTGGATCAGCAAAATCCCTCTCACTACTTGGCAGGATGATAGCCTGCTTACCTTATCATGATATGTACACTGTGCTAAGTTACTGTTTCTTAGTTGGTCATCTGTACTCAGCCCAGCATAAGCCTTCTTCTGCAACAATCATTCATTCACACACTCAGTGGCATAGCTTCATGCACCTCTTCTCCTGCCTGCTAGAGCCTTCTGAAGTCTCTAGCACATCTCATCATCCATACAAAAAGTTCAACAAAAGATTCACATTGTATTGGGAGGGGGAACCCTTTTCAGCCCAAGGGTCATAGTTTTTCAGGGGTCACATCCCAGTGGTACCTATGGGTGTGGCTAGAGACAACAGCGGGCGGAGCAATGGATGTGACTCTTCCATGCGGACAGTAAGCTACATTTCAGCCCAGCAAAAGCCAGAGGTTTCTACTTCCCACATAACATCTCTTCATCCTCTATCAAGCAAACAAGAGGCATTGTCACAGTTCAAGGAAGCACTCCAAAAAGGCCAAAGCATTTGAGAGGGGATGAAGGAGGGGCTGGATAGAGTCCCACTGGCCAAATAGAGAGGCTTGAAGCGTCTGGGGTTCCCCATCCCTGTCTCAGGGTATTTATCTATGACAGCTGAGGTGGGGGAGGAATTTGTACATTTTTTGCCCTTTCCAAAACAGTAAGTGATCCAAAGCACAGCTATCTTTTGAACTTTGCATTTGTCCTAATTTTGTGGTGCAGTTTTCCAGTCAAACAATGCTTACAAAGATTATTAAGGAAGGTATGCATAAAAATGAAAGTCTGTGTGGGGGGGATGTAAAACACAAGAGCAGTCAATTACAACATTCCTAGAGTGTACATGTTTAGACATGGGGAGGGATGTTTGTCCAGTCACCAGGTAAACTTCCTGTTTCCCTCTGGGCTGGGACAGACTTCCTCCGCATGTGACTAGAGGTGGGTATGGCCTCACCTGTGCAGGTAATGATAAAAGCACAGGGCAGGGGCAGCCATCTCTCTCTCTTACTTCTCTTCCTTTGAACAAGCAACATCTACTGAGTGAAAGATGCCCTCTTGGCTCCCAGCCAAGAGAGGACAAAGGGACTATCTTCTTATAAGATAGATTCCAAATGTATGTTACTTCATTAAGCCTAAGTCTGCCTTCTGGGATCTGATTGTGAACAGAATGTGGGTAAACTCTTTTTATCCTTTTGTAAAGGACTGTGTCGTGTCTTCTATTTTGAGAGGGAATAAGGGGAAATTACCAGAATAGTCATTATAGAGGCTTAAGCACCATGGTCTAACCAACTGAGCTATCGAGCCTGAGCAAACGCTGCCATTGCAAACTTAAAATAAAGGGGAATGTTTTACTCTGCTGATATTGGAAACTTGTTAACACAAGTTGGATAAGGATATAATCAGACAATATATCCTCTCCTGCATTCCTGAACATTCCCACAGTGTGTTTGTGTAAAAATTGCTTGCAGCGGTGTGCGCATTTCTCAAAACTGCATATAAAAATGTGCTTATTGTGAGACATCTATACTAATATGCTGGTGAATTTTCATGAGTTTTCAAGTGTATACTTAGGCTTGTGGTGCTAATACCAGAGACAGCAAAAAACAAGAAGCTATTTTGGTAAGATCTCAATATTTATTCATTCATCAGCAAAGCAGTATATGCATCATATACAAAGGTTAAGTTGGTTAAAGCAGCGGAAGCCTTGACTCTATTGGCAATCTACACAGGAGCCCACTTGACAATCATGAGGTCCCATAACTACCTGCCATAAGGTGCATCATCACCATCTTTCTGGCTCTAATCAAGTAAGCATGGACTGTCAGCCTTTTGGTTGTTGTCAAAGCATTGAATACAGCCACGGTTGTCATTGTAGCACCGGAATAGGGGGGAATTCCGGATCCTTTCCCAGGCCTCCACCACAACCTTCTTCTCCTTCTGTGTGTCCCTCCCATAAACAGTCTCAAAAACAAAAGCCCTGGCATCTTCATTGTACCTGTTAAAAAGGGGGTTGACCATCTGTACAATGTTTCTCATGTCATTCTCATTGAGACATAGGTTCACACAGGGGGATAATTTGCTAAAGAAGATCAGGCAACTATTTTGGTCCTTATTAGCTAGGATCCTTTCTACTGGGCTATTCTGGCCTCCGGTCAGTAAACGCCATTCAGCATGCTGTGCTGAACGTTTCAGAAACTTTGGCCTGGCTGCAACAACATCCCCTATCTGATCTGGGTCATACATTCCATTTTCCTCTCTAATAGCCCTCTGCATCTCACTCATTTGGTTTGTAGGTAAAGCAGTCTCTAAATTCTGCCGCGTAGGATTTCTGCAGTATGTGTTATCCAGTCTTACAGCCACAGCATAATGGTTATTGCGGATGGCATACCTAAGAAAAAACAAAGGAAAGCTGAGAATGAGTGATGCTGAACTATTCCAAACCAGGTTCCTCCTTTTGGCCCATGTTGGCTTAATTTTTTATTATAGTCTCAGTTGCAGTCATTTGAATGGAGAGGCAGAGAAGTTTCAGTTCCACTGCAATATCTGTGATGACCTATTTATGGATAGAAGCCACAACTTAATGTTACAGCAGATAGCTGGGGTTTTTAGGGGATGATGGGATGCCAATAACCCAAGATGATGTAGTTTGTCATGTTAATTGGAATTAGATTTGCTAAGCAAAACCAGGAGTGCCATTAGAGGCAGACCAGTGGGTGCAGATCAGGGGTTCCATGCATCCTAGAGGGGGAATACCCTTTTCTTTTAAATACTGTCCTAGTAAAAGCACCATATTTGCTTGCAACAGAAGAAGGCTTTCAGCACATCAGCACTTTCCAGGACACCCATATGACTATGTGCTGCATAATCCCATGGGCGTCCCAGGAAGTGAAGCCAGACATTGTGCTGCTCTGGGTGCACAAGGTTTTTTAAAAAATAAAGACCACCTCAGCTATGGCACCGCTACTGTGTTTGGGGCACACTGGCGGAGGTTTGTAGCCAGCAGGGCCTGCATAATGCCCAGTTAGGTCCTTCCCAAATCACCCTGTTTCTCCTGCAGTGCCCTTTCTCCCAGAGGTAGGATGGTGGAGGAATGCGATTCAGCCCACATTTAAAGGTGAACCTACCAAATTTTCACTTTCCAAAACAGTTTGAAAACCAAAATAAGCCCCCCCCCCTGAAATTCACACTTCTCCAAATTATGCAATGTACTTCTCGAGCTTGCCAATCGAAAGGTCAGCGGTTCAAATCCCCGCGGCGGGGTGCGCTCCCGTCGTTCGGTCCCAGCGCCTGCCAACCTAGCAGTTCGAAAGCACTGCCGGGTGCAAGTAGATAAATAGGGACCGCTTACTAGCAGGAAGGTAAACAGCGTTTCCGTGTGCGGCTCTGGCTCGCCAGAGCAGCGATGTCACGCTGGCCACGTGACCCGGAAGTGTCTCCGGACAGCGCTGGCCCCTGGCCTCTTGAGTGAGATGGGCGCACAACCCTAGAGTCTGTCAAGACTGGCCCGTATGGGCAGGGGTACCTTTACCTTTACTTTACTTCTCGAGCAAAGTAATTTGCACAAATGACCATTGACATTGCTACAGCCCATTAAAGGGCAGCTTTGTTTTCATGAACATGGGGGATAAGTGCGTTAACAGGTTTTCTAGGAAGTGAAAAGACCTCACTGCTAAAGCCCCAATAGAAAGCAGAAAGACAAGAAAGGGTATAGGTGTAAAACAGATGGGAAACGTTCGACTTCATTGCTATGAGAGTTTGGAGGACCTGTTCTGAAAGCAGAAGAAAATGACAATTATAACGTTAGAAGTACTATATAAATGGAAGAACCACTAACCTTTTAAAGTGCTGCAGAATTTAGGTATGCCTTCAGTGTTCACTGTTATGTCCTACCCATATAAGAACAGATTATTTCCTTAACAAGTTCATTTTGAAGTGGATATCTAACTTAATAGGGTGATTGGAGGAGAAAGTTCCATAGGAGGGGATTATTGTTTTTGTTTGTTATTATGGTGTATATTTTTGTGTTTTTATAACCTGCCCTGTGGTCCTTGGATGAAGGACAGAATAGAAATTTAATTAATTAATTATGCACATATTAAGGTACAGCCTGCATAAAAACGCATGTACGTTGTAAAAATAACATAAAAATCATTGTATTAGGGAGGAATTTTTTGCAAAAATGTGTATGTTAGGAAAAACTGCATAAAAACATGTGAATATAAATTTGCGCTAAATGCTGGTGATTTTTCTTGGAAATGTGGAAAACTGAACAGTGGAAAGATGAGAACCTGAAATCAACATGCTCACCCATCCCTATGCAGTGCTTCCCTCTACAGGCATCTTACTGTACAAGTTTTTATGTGCCTTGCAATATTCAGTCATAAGGATATTGCCTTCCCCACATCTTCACCCTAATAGCACTTAAAGATGACAAAATGTGAAAGCACGCATGCCAGAACAAAACCACATGGGCAGACCTTTGAAAGCAAACATATAACACACACACACATTTCCCCTCTGCACAAATATACATACACAGACAGACTCTTATTCATTTATCTTAGGCCACCTTGTAGCAGCATCAGCATCAAGGGAAGCTCATAACATGAAGCAAAACAATCACCTCCATGTTGTATGAAATAATCAAAACGTAAATTATTAAGTGCTCGCTTTGGCAGCACATATACTAAAATTTAAATTATTATGATTATGAAAGCAAAATGCTTTATTTAGCCAGAATACCAACATTCTTGCTTGTTTTAGTCCCATGATTTTGTTTTGAGGGGGTTTTCGAAATGTGTTGAACACTTGCTTGGAAACCCCAGAAAAATCCAAAACATTACTCACTCTCTGATGTAGTCAATGATTGCCTTCAGGTTGTCTGGATCTATAGACCCAAAGGCTCCACTTGTCAAACACAGCAGGAAAGTCACACTCAACAGGCTGAAACCCAGCCGACTTCTGGACGCCTGTCAGTAGAAAACAAAAAGAGAGGGCATTGAGAGTAGCGTCATTGGCTAGGTGTTTCCAGCCACTCGGCTCCACTCCCTGCCTTTGGAAGGGTCATAGGACGCTGCTGCCTGAAAGGTGACTGTCTTTGGGAAGCTGAGAGTCCAGAAAATTGATCTAACTGGCTAACTCAACTGATCTAACTGATCTAACTCAAGTGACATGAGGGTGCAAAGCGATCTGGATATATGATATCCCTATAAGATCCCAGTTCTAAAACGATTACATTGTACTTTAATTTTATTACTGTAAATCTTGAACATTTGTCTTTGAATTTAATCATCTTACATCTTGTGAGCTGTTAATTGTTTTGAGCTGCTGGGGGCTCATCCTTGTTGTCAGGAAAGCAGCACATAGATATTAAATCAAAATCCTAATGTTGTAGAATTATACTGTTGTTTTTCTTTTTAATGAAGTTCAATGAAGCATTATCATCATTCCTACTTGTTTTGTAAGTAGGTATGATGATAATGTCTTATTGGTATGAATGTTATATTTATCCATAACATGTATTATATGCCACAATAATAACAGAAGCTTGAGAGAGGCATATCAGATAAATTGCAATAGAGTTACTCACTGTCTGCTCCATGGTAAGAAAGTAGCTTGTCTCCCAGTCAAAGATGGTCTTCCTCCCACTTACAACAATAATTCTCCAGCTCTTTATATAGCTATTCTGTTTCTCTTAGGAAAGGTTGGATACCCCTCCTTGTATATAGAACAGCCAATCACAAAACAGAGAGTTGGTCAGGTTTTTTTAAAAAAAAAAAAACACTTGACCAATTACAGGAAGAAATTATCACGAGGCAAGGAGGATCTGCAACTCTTTCTGTTCTTGGTAAGACAACTCAAAGAAAAACCCTATGGTCACATCTTCCCTCTGCAACATGTAATGGTTGTGAAGGGAACCCAAATATTGTTTGCTAAGCTCTTTAGACTGCAAATACATTTGCATCAGCATTTTGGGAAGATTCTTGGTACTGAAACCAGCATCATTACAAAACAGTGCATCAGTTGCTGACTTGCCTCTCTACAGCCTTGGGTCCCTGGATGTTGCTGGACTACAACTCCCATTACCCCTAGGCTTCTTGGTCAATGGTCAGCGATTACAGTGGTAACTCAGGTTACATACGCGTCAGGTTACATACGCTTCAAGTTACACACTCCGCTAACCCAGAAATAGTGCTTCAGGTTAAGAACTTTGCTTCAGGATGAGAACAGAAATTGCATGGTGGTGGTGCAGCGGCAGCAGGAGTCCCCATTACCTCAAGTGGTATTTCAGGTTTAGAACAGTTTCAGGTTATAAACAATGCTTACAAAGATTATTAAGGAAGGTATGCATAAAAATGAAAGAGTGTGTGTTTGTGTAAAATTGCTTTCAGCGGTGTGCGCATTTGGGATTTGCTTTGAACATTTATTAATGCAAGAGCAAAGCTTATGACTACAGAAACCAGGGTCAAGCAGGGGTGAGGGTAGGGGAAGAGATTTGATTCTAAGGGAAATCCAGCCTGAGAAGCCAGTCAGCTGACGAGCGGGTGCTCATTGGCTGGGGCGCAGGAGCAAAGGGTGAAGAGTGCCCTCCATGCTCTGTCTGTGTCCAGACCGTGAGTGCCCACCCACCGGCTGGTGGGCGGGGGCAGGCCATGGAAGGTACTCTTCACCCCCCACACACACACACACCCCACACGCCTAGCACACAGAGGTTGACAATTAGATGGTGGATAGGAGTGGGGCAACCCCAGAGGTGAAGAACATCCTCTGCACTGACCCAGGGGGCTCGTGCAGTGGGCACATGCCTAGTTTGCACCTCCCGAGATTCTGTGCCCAGGGCCACAGCCCCCCTTGTCCCCCCCACACACACTAGGCCACTGACTGTGGGTCCTCATGACAGTCCAGTGCTCCAAAGTGAAGGAAATACCATAAGCAGCTAGAAAGATAATATATTGTGGTGTGCTCTGAACAATTATTTATTGAACAGAACGGCAGAGAACTAAATAAACAACAAAAGATAACATATAACATGCAATGCTCAATCAACTAAGTCTGGGATTGGAGGAGGTACCTTGCTTATCTGGGCAATATATAGCCCAGGAGGCCAAGTGGCAAATATCAGGTGTCACAGCTGTTCTCCCACTACCTTTCTGTCTCTACCTCATTGCCTAAGCAGGGGTTTCTGTCACCTGACTGGTTGTCATCAAAACATTTAATGCAGCCTCTGTTGCTACTGTAGCACCGGAATAGGGGGGCACCCTGGATGTGTTCCCAAGCCCCCACCACAGCCTCATGCTCTTTCACTGTATCCTTCATGTAAACAGTCTCAAAAACAAAAGCCCTGGAATCCTCACTGTATCTGTTAAAAAGGGGGTTGACCATCTGGACAATGTTTCTCGCATCACTCTCATTGAGGCAACGTTCTACACAAGGAGATAATTTGCTAAAGAAGATCAGGCAACTATTTTGGTCTTTATTGGATAGGATCCTTTCTACAGGGCTATTCTGGCCTGCAGTCAGCAAGCGCCATTCCGCGTGCTCTTTACTACGGGTAAATCTTGGCCTAGCTGCAATGACATCTCCTATTGGCTTTGGGACATATATTCCATTCCTGTGGTCGAGAGCATTCTTCATCTGCTGCATTTGGCTCCTGGGCAAAGCTGTCTCCAAGACCGTTGGTGTAGGTTCTGCGCAGTATGCATGATCCAGTCTTATAGCCACAGCATAATGGATGTTTTTAATGCCATACCTAGGAATGATCACCAAAAAATGGTGGGAATGAGTGTCACTGAATGAGCAAAAACTAACATTGAGTATTCCAAACTGAACTTCCATGTTTGGCAGCTGAATAGAAAGGCATTGTGAGATGGAAGGATTTTTTTTTATTGGTGATGTGATAGTTGTGACGACTGATAAACAAATTCTAACCACCATCTGCTAATATACCAGGACAGAGATGAGTTTTACAACAAATATTCTCAAAAAATTAAGTCGGGTTTAGTTAGCGTCACGGCTGTTACTAGGCAGGAAAACAATATTGTGGTTTTTTTATTAAAAAAAAAGTTATCCTGAAACAAGCAGCTAGTTTTGCCAACAAACTATTATATGCAATATGTGTATTTTTACATCTCCAGTATGTCTGGGTGTGCAGTGTGCTTCCAACAACTCTGTGAGGTAGGTTAGGCTGCAAGTTGATTCAGTTCCCAGAGCTATAAAGGTACACATGACATGCTTACAACATTATTTGTGGCACATCAGGAGTGTGGAAGCAAAAGTTGATGCCTATAGTGCAAGCACTAAAGATTGAGAACACCATTGAGAACAACGACATATGTTATTATAATAATACATTCTTTCAGCATAACCTTCCAAAATCCACACACATATTGGCATTTCCGCCACATGTGGAAATAGGAGGCAAAACAGAAGTCAAGGGTGCTTTTCTTAATATTTGCAAAACAACTGCTAGTTAGTTTATCAGTGGGGCTGAATCAGTTGGGAAGGAGGCTTTTATGCTCATAAATGCTAATTAAGAACCCACAGGTGTGTGTATGTGTGGGCAGCCAGTTTATGTCAACAATTTCTTCCTCTGTGCCCTTGCAAGAGCTTGTGCTTATTTTATAATGACCTGTTGAGTTAAGCTAAGGGGTTTAGGGACATGCTCTGAATTCCAGATCAACCAAGCAACCCACCAACAATGATCCCAGGGCTCCCCTTCCTTGACCTAGTCTTTCAGATCAAGACATCACAATCAGTATCAAACTTTATTTTGGTCACAGACCAGCATAAGATAAAACCATATTTCAATGAATGTCCATCATGGAAGTGCAGAAGCTAGCAACTGAGGATATAACATCTGGATTTTCAGAGACATCGCAATGTTGCAACAAATTCTCCTGAACTTAGGTTGCTTCTCCAGACTGCAGCAAATTGTCCTTTGGGCTTTTAAGTTTTATGCCAGCTGTGGGCACTGGATTGTATTGTAACGTTGAATTCTCAAACACACATGGGCATGGGCATGTTAACAGACCCAATGTGGACACTACAGCCCCACATGACTTTGCACATCTCTTCTGTAGGCGTGGGTGATTATTCACACTATAGGGTACAGCAGAAGAAGAGGAAGCAAACAGACGAGAAGCTTTTGTGATATGCTCCAAAGATTTTATTGATTCAACAGCAAAGCAAAGGACTACAAAGATCATATGTAATGCTCAATCTTGAGAAAACAAGAATATGGGAATGAGGAAGGGGTGACTTTGGCTCTTAGGCCAGCTGGCAAAATGCTAAGTGCCACAACTGCAATCCCTAGGTGGGCACTACTCTAGCATTGGCTTTCCCTAATTGGCCAAGCAGGGACTGCCTCTACCAGATTGGTCATGGTTAAAACATTTGATGCAGGCTCTATTACCTGCATAGCACCGAAATAGTGGGGCATTCTGGATGCGTTGCCAGGCCCCCAACACAACCTCATCTTCTTTTTCTGCATCCCTTGCATAAATGAACTCAAAAACAAAAGCCCTGGCATCTTCATTGAACCTGTTGAAAAGGGGGTTGACCACCTGTACAATGTTTCTCATGCTACTCTCATTGAGACATCGGTTCACACAGGGGGATAATTTGCTAAAGAAGATCAGGCAACTATTTTTGTCCTTATTGTCTAGGATCCTTTCTACTGCGCTATTCTGGCCTCTGTTCAGTAAGCGCCATTCAGCATGCTCTGCTGAATTTATCAGAGACCTTGGCCTGGCTGCAACAACATCCCCTATCTGCCGTGGGTTATAAATTCCACTTTCCTCTCTAATAGCCATATGCATCTGTGTCATTTCGTCTCTAGGTAAAGCAGTCTCTAAATTCTGCCGTGTAGGATTTCTGCAGTATCTGTTATCCAGTCTTACAGCCACAGCATACTGGCCATTGCGGATGGCATACCTAAGAAAAAACAAAGGAAAGCTGAGAATGAGTGATGCTGAACTATTCCAAACCAGGTTCCTCCTTTTGGTCCATGTTGGCTTGTTTTTTTATTATAGTCTCGGTTGCAGTCATTTGAATGGAGAGGCAGAGAAGTTTCAGTTCTACTGCAATATCTGTGATGACCTATTTATGGATAGAAGCCACAACTTAATGTTACAGCAGATAGCTGGGGTTTTTGGGGGGGATGGGACGCCAATAACCCAAGATGATGGAGTTTATCATGTTAATTGGAATTAGATTTGCTAAGCAAAACCAGGAGTGCCATTAGAGCCAGACCAGTGGGTGCAGATCAGGGGTTCCATGCATCCTAGAGGGGGGATACCCTTTTCTTTTAAATACTGTGCTAGTAAAAGCACCATATTTGCTTGCAACAGAAGAAGGCTCTCAGCACATCAGCACTTTCAGGGGCACCCATATGACTATGTGCTGCATAATCCCATGGGCGTCCCAGGAAGTGAAGCCAGACATTGTGCTGCTCTGAGTGCACAAGGTTTTTTTAAAAATAAAGACCACCTCAGCTATGGCACCGCTAATGTGTTTGGGGCACACTGGCTGAGGTTTGTAGCCAGCAGGGCCTGCAAAATGCCCACTTAGTTCCTTCCCAAACCACCCTGTTTCTCCTGCAGTGCCCTTTCTCCCAGAGGTAGGATAGTGGAGAAATGCGATTCAGTCCACATTTAAAGGTGAACCTACCAAATTTTCACTTTCCAAAATAATTTGAAAACCAAAATAAGCCCCCCCCCCCCGAAATTCACACTTCTCCAAATTATGCAATGTACTTCTCGAGCAAAGTAATTTGCACAAATGACCATTGACATTGCTACAGCCCATTAAAGGGCAGCTTTGTTTTCATGAACTTGGGGGATAAGTGCGTTAACAGGTTTTCTAGGGAGTGAAAAGACCTCACTGCTAAAGCCCCAATAGAAAGCAGAAAGGCAAGAAAGGCTACAGGTGTAAAGCAGATGGGAAATGTTCGACTTCATTGCTATGAGAGTTTGGAGGACCTGTTCTGAAAGCAGAAGAAAATGACCATTACAACGTTAGAAGTACTATAAAAATGGAAGAACCACTAACCTTTTAAAGTGCTGTAGAATTTAGGTATGCCTTCAGTGTTTACTGTTATGTCCTACCCATATAAGAACAGATTATTTCCTTAACAAGCTCATTTGGAAATGGATATCTAACTTAAGGGGGTGATTGGAGGAGAAAGTTAGTTCCATAGGAGGGGATTATTGTTTTTGTTTGTTATTATGGTGTATATTTTTGTGTTTTTATAACCTGCCCTGTGGTCCTTGGATGAAGGACAGAATAGAAATTTAATTAATTAATTATGCATATATTAAGGTACAGTATGCATAAAAATGCATGTACATTGTAAAAATAACATAAAAATCATTGTATTAGGGGGGAATTTTTTGAAAAAATGTGTGTGTTAGGGAAAATTGCATAAAAACATGTGAATATAAATTTGCGTTAATGCTGGTGATTTTTCTTGGAAATGTGGAAAACTGAACAGTGGAAAGATGAGAACCTGAAATCAACATGCTCACCCATCCCTATGCAGTGCTTTCCTCTACAGGCATCTTACTGTACAAGTTTTTATGTCCCTTGCAATATTCAGTCATAATGATATTGCCTTCCCCACATCTTCACCCTGATATCACTTAAAGATGACAAAATGTGAAAGCACGCATGCCAGAACAAAACCACATGGGCAGACCTTTGAAAGCAAACATATAACACACACACACATTTCCCCTCTGCACAAATATACATACACAGACAGACTCTTATTCATTTATCTTAGACCACCTTGTAGCAGCATCAGCATCAAGGGAAGCTCATAACATGAAGCAAAACAATCTCCTCCATGTTGTATGAAGTAATCAAAATGTAAATTATTAAGTGCTCACTTCGGCAGCACATATACTGAAATGTAAATTATTATGAGTATGAAAGCAAAATGCTTTATTTAGCCAGAATACCAACATTCTTGTTTGTTTTAGTCCCATGATTTTGTTTTGAGGGGGTTTTCGAAATGTGTTGAACACTTCCTTGGAAAGCCCCAGAAAAATCCAAAACATTACTCACTCTCTGATGTAGTCAATGATTGCCTTCAGGTTGTCTGGATCTATAGACCCAAAGGCTCCACTTGTCAAACACAGCAGGAAAGTCACACTCAGCAGGCTGAAACCCAACCGACTTCTGGACACCTGTCAGAAGAAAACAAAAAGAGAGGGCACTGAGAGTAGTGTCATTGGCTAGGTCTTTCTAGCCACTCTGCTCCACTCCCTGCCTTTGGAAGGGTCATAGGACGCTGCTGCCTGAAAGGTGACTGTCTTTGGGAAGCTGAGAGCCCAGAAAATTGATCTAACTGGCTAGCAGTAGTGGGTGGAGACCCTGAGACTGGTAGAGGTTGCCAGAACTAGACTGCAGAAGCTAGGCTATACCATTCAGATAGGGGTGTAGCTGGACCATCAGCCCAAACTGATAGAAGACACTCCATGCCAATGAGGCTTCTTATGACTCAAGTGACAATAATGGCTCCAGAAATATCCCCAAGCTATGCATTTCCAGTTTCATACACCTACTCCTTAATTAGCTACATGAGGGTGCAATGCAATCTGGATATAAGATATACCTATCATATATTTTCTCAGTTCTAAAATGATTACATTGTACTTTAATTTTATTACTGTAAATCTTGAATATTTGTCTTTAAATTTAATTGTCTTACATCTTGTGAGCTGTTAATTGTTTTGAGCTGCTTGGAGCTCATCCTTGTTGTCAGGAAAGCAGCACATAGATATTAAATCAAAATCCTAATGTTGTAGAATTATACTGTTGTTGTTGTTTTTCTTTTCAATGAAGTTCAATGAAGCATTATAATATAATAATTAATAATAATAATAATAATAATAATAATAATAATAATAATAATAATTTATTTATACCCCGCCCATCTGGCTGGGTTTCCCCAGCCACTCTGGGCGGCTTCCAAAAGAATATTAAAATACTGTGATACATTAAAAGCTTCCCTAAACAGGGCTGCCTTCAGATGTCTTCTAAAAGTCTGGTAGTTGTTGTTCTCTTTGACATCTGGTGGGAGGGCGTTCCACAGGGAGGGCGCCACTACCGAGAAAGCCCTCTGCCTGGTTCCCTGTAACTTGGCTTCTCGCAGTGAGGGAACCGCAAGAAGGCTCTCGGTGCTGGACCTCAGTGTCCGGGTAGAGCAATGGGGGTGGAGACGCTCCTTCAGGTATACTGGACCGAGGCCGTTTAGGGCTTTAAAGGTCAGCACCAACACTTTGAATTGTGCTCGGAAACATACTGGGAGCCAATGTAGTTCTTTCAAGACCGGTGTTATATGGTCTCGGCGGCTGCTCCCAGTCACCAGTCTGGCTGCTGCATTCTGGATTAGTTGTAGTTTCCGGGTCACCTTCAAAGGTAGCCCCACATAGAGCGCATTGCAGTAGTCCAAGCGGGAGATAACCAGAGCATGCACCACTCTGGCGAGGCAGTCCGCGGGCAGATAGGGTCTCAGCCTACGTACCAGATGGAGCTGGTACACAGCTGCCCTGGACACGGATTTAACCTGTGCCTCCATGGACAGCTGTGAGTCCAAAATGACTCCCAGGCTGCGCACCTGGTCCTTCAGGGGCACAGTTACCCCATTCAGGACCAGGGAATCCTCCACACCTGCCCACCTCCTGTCCCCCAGAAACAGCACTTCTGTCTTGTCAAGATTCAATCTCAATCTGTTTGCCGCCATCCATCCTCCAACCGCCTCCAGACTCACTGTCTACTCACTGTCTGCTCCATTCACCACCCCACGAAGCCCATCACCCAGCCCTTCCCAGCTAGCTTTTATAAGCCAGGATGGGCAAGGATCAAGGAGACAGGTGGTTGGTTTCACTCGTCCAAGCAGCCTGTCCACATCCTCGGAGGTAACAGATTGGAATTGATGCCAGGCAATTTGACTAGACAGGACTCTAGCCCTCTCCCGCCCCGGCCCTGCTCCCACGGTGGCGTCTACCTCTTCCTGAATCTGAGCGACTTTATCTGCAAAAAACTTTGCAAAATCATTGCAGGAGATCATGTGGCCCGTACTGGGCCCCAATGTAGCAGGTGGTTCCACTAAATTGCAGACCACCTGAAAAAGTCTCCTGCTGCTGTTTTCTGCAGATGCAATAGAGGCGGCGAAGAAAGTCTTCTTCGCCGTCGCTACTGCCACTTGGTAGGCTCGACATTGAGCTCTAACCTGTGTCCGGTCAGCTTCAGAATGGGTTTTGTAAGTAGGTATGATGATAATGCCTTATTGGTATGAATGTTATATTTATCCATAACATGTATTATATGCCACAATAATAACAGAAGCTTGATAGAGGCATATCAGATAAATTGTAACAGAGTTACTCACTGTCTGCTCCATGGTAAGAAAGTAGCTTGTCTCCCAGTCAAAGATGGTCTTCCTCCCACTTACAACAATAATTCACCAGCTCTTTATATAGCTATTCTGTTTCTCTTAGGAAAGGTTGGCTACCCCTCCTTGTATATAGAACTGCCAATCACAAAACAGAGAGTTGGTCAGGTTTTTTTAAAAAAAAAAACTGACCAATTACAGGAAGAAATTATCACGGGGCAAGGAGGATCTGCAACTCTTTATGTTCTTGGTAAGAGAACTCAAAGAGAAATCCTATGGTCACATCTTCCCTCTGCAACATGTAATGGCTGTGAAGGGAACCCAAATATTGTTTGCTAAGCTCTTTAGACTGCAAATACATCGGCATTTTAGGAAGATTCTTGGTACTGAAACCAGCACCATTACAAAACAGCGCATCAGTTGCTGACTTGCCTCTCTACAGCAGTGTACTTCAGCCTTGGGTCCCTGGATGTTGCTGGACTACAACTCCCATTATCCCTAGGCTTCTTGGTCAGATGGTCAGTGATTACAGTGGTACCTCAGGTTACATACGCTTCAGGTTTTCATACGCTTCAGGTTACAGACTCCGCTAACCCAGAAATAGTGCTTCAAGTTAAGAACTTTGCTTCAGGATGAGAACAGAAATTGCACGGTGGTGGTGCAGCGACAGCAGGAGGCCCCATTAGCTAAAGTGGTGCTTCAGGTTTAGAACAGTTTCAGGTTACAAACAATGCTTACAAAGATTATTAAGGAAGGTATGCATAAAAATGAAAGAGTGTGTGTTTGTGTAAAAACTGCTTTCAGCGGTGTGACCATTTCTCAAAACTGCATATAAAAATGTGCTTATTGTGAGACATCTATACTGATATGCTGGTTAATTTTCATGAGTTTTCAAGTGTATACTTAGGCTTGTGGTGCTAATACCAGACACAGCAAAAAACAAGAAGCTATTTTGGTAAGATGTCAATATTTATTCATTCATCAGCAAAGCCGTAAAGTATATGCATCATATACAAAGGTTAAGTTGGTTAAAGCAGCGGAAGCCTTGACTCTATTGGCAATCTACACAGGAGCCCACTTGACAATCATGAGGTCCCACAACTATCTTAACCATCTTTCTGGCTCTAATCACGTAAGCCTGGACTGTCAGCCTTTTGGTTGTTGTCAAAGCATTTAATACATTCTCGGTTGTCATTGTAGCACCGGAATAGGGGGGAATTCCGGATCCTTTCTCAGGCCCCCACCACAACCTCCTTCTGTGTGTCCTTCCCATAAACAGTCTCAAAAACAAAAGCCCTGGAATCTTGAGGGAACCTGTTAAAAAGGGGGTTGACCATCTCCACAATCCAGTTCTTGTCTTCCTTGTTGAGACAGCCGTCTGTACAAGGAGATAATTTGCTAAAGAATATCAGACAACCATTTTTACCCTTATTTTCCAAGATCCTTTCTACTGGACTATGCTGTCCTCCAGTCAGCAGGCGCCATTCAGCATGTTCTGTATCCTTTTTCATACCCATAGTATAAATAGAAATGCAGTACATCTCACAATAGTGAAGACTGTGACTAGTTGATCTCTGGGCTTGCTCACTCTGCTGTCCAAGTTCTAAGTATTGATGGGCAACTTCCAAGCCATTGCTTGCCCTTCTCGTGGTTCTTTATCTTTAAATAATACTTGGACCAAACTGCCCTACAATTAAAGGCTGCCTTCAGACAGATAACTGTTTATAACCTTCCCCTCCAAACCTTCAAATCTGAAGGGCAAGCTGCCGGCCCGCTCCCCTTTAAATCCAGTGGGAGAAAAGGCAGAAAGAAAGTGTGTGCGTGCATGTGCGGGCGCGCGCAAAAAACACATACAACAAAAACCATAATAACACTAATAACACAACCTGACAATTCAGATTTAAACACTGATATACCTATGACCACACCTTTTTAACAATATTTCCCCACCTCTCCTCCCCCTACTTCCCACCACTGTCCGCCTTACCACTTAAATATTCCTTCCAGATTTCTTCATATTTATCCACTCTTAATTTGCGTTGACATGCAATTCATTTGTATGTAACTAGTCTGTCCATATTATCCATCCATGTGCTCAATGGAATCTTTTTGCGGCTCTTCCAGTTCATCAAAACAAGGTTTTTTTGCTTCTAATATGGCATGGTACATCCTTTCTTTTTTTTTTACCCCTTGTAATCTCCCACGTTTCCGGAATATAATTTAGAATTAAATTCAATTCCCCTAAATAACAATTTCTTTTTATTACTCTTGCTATAAATGTCCTCACCTCGCACCAAAATGATCTTATCATCGGGCAATTAATCATCATATGTACTAGTTCGCATTTTTACTCCATCTCCAGCAGTTGTCTGCACTTGTTGTTTTCTTCTGGTATAGTTTTGCTGGAGTCCAGTGGACTCTGAATATTATTTTCTGCTGAATAAGTCTTAGTCTTAGATCCATAGAGGCTATCTCTGTTGATTTTATACTTGACTCCCATATATCATTTGTTATCTGTACCCCTAACTCTTCATTTTTATCTATCATATTCTAAATCATATTTCTTCCTGTTGAGTAGGGTTTTATATAGTGCAAGTGTAGAGCTCTTTGTTTTTGTTGCAGAAATTAAATCTTGTAGCAGCATGGGTGTTTCCAATGCTGCTAGAGCATCAGGGCCAAACTGCCTTTCCAACATATGTTTCAATTGGATGTATTTCACTGGTTAATCCATACTTTACTTATATTCCACAAATTTGTAATTTTCATCAATTAATTGATTCAATGTCAAAATACCTTTTTTCATCCAATTTTGCCAAATTATTACTTGATTTCCAATTTTTAATTTTGGGTTGGCCCATATTGTTAATTTCTCCTTATTATTTTTATTTATATTCATTCAAATTTTTATAGGTGCTTTCATAGTCTCCAGGATAATAGAATATTTCATAAATTTGGAGCCGAGTTTAGTCCACCCTACAAGAGGTTCAAAGAAACTACATTCGAGAATAGCCCAACTGGGATTCCTGCTAGCTCTCCAATCGTTAGTCTTACTCAGCATGTAGGCCTGGTGATATAGTTCCAGATCTGGGAGACCAAAGCCACCTTCCTTAGTTGGAAGTTGCATTTTATGTAGTGATATTTTTAGTGGCTTTGTACCCCATAGGCACGATCTAAATAGTTGATTTGTTTTTTGGAAGTAAAATTTGGGAACATGTATTGGTAATCCTCTAAGAATGTATAAAAGCTTTGGGACGACATTCATTTTGAGGGCATTAATCTTCTTCTTTTATAGAGCCATTCCACCTCTCTTGGGGGGGGGGGCTCTCCTACAGTTTCAAATTGCATACAGTAAACAAAACAAGAATGAGTTGAGTTCCTAGGAAGGATCTGAAGCACATCACTACATGTAAAAAGAATGGTGGAACAGGAACTGTGTGATAAAACATAAAAGACAGTTGACAATCAAGGAGGTGGCCAATTACTAATGCAATTTCCACCAAAGAAAAGGAACTGGTATTTCTGGAGAAGTGTATAAATTGCCACGTGTCGTCTGCTTAACCTTGAGGTGATCTTTCGTTTTGTTTTTTGGCATGGAGCCTATTCATTCCATGGAAGTCAGGGAGAGTGAAAGATCCGAGGTCATGTGCACAGTCAAATATTATGACAGACTTCTTCTGTAAACAGCTTTGTGGGATTTCTAAGGAAATTGTGGAAGTGGTGCTTTTCTCTTTCTTCCTCTGTCTGCAGTGTGGCAACAGGGGGCAGTCTGGGGGCAGATGTTCACAGCCCCACTTAACAGAATGAGCTGGAGGTCACAAACTGCAGAAGGGCTGGGTTGTGGCATTCTCTTTCTTTTGGTGTTAAGATTTTTATTAAAGTTTTTCATAATACAGTAAGATATAGAAAACTAATGTAATTTTTTTATTCTAAAAAGCTACAAAAAGTACAAATAGAATAAGGTGTCCTCTCTTAAAGGTAGTTCTTAACCCTTGCCACCCACAGAAGGTAGTAGCCACTTTCTCCTCCTAGCCTCTCACCCTGGAAAACCAACATTTTCTTGCCTCCCATCCAGGGTCTCTCCATCAACCATCTATCACTCCTGGACCCTAATAAAAGGCCTGAGTACAGGTTGTCAGAGAAGAGAGAGAATGAAGAAAAGAGAAAAGAAAGAGGAAGAATCAGGAAGAAGAAAGAAAAGAGAGGCAGGGGGGAGAGAGAAAGGGAAAGGAAACAATTTAAAATTTAAAAAATGACTTCTTATTTTCCATCTGCCAGTTGCATTAAAACAAAATGATAACATACAAATCTCCTTCACTTTCTGTTAAACAATATTTATTTGAAGTCCAATTGTCTCAAAATCATTCATTTCCTTGTCCACAAATGAAAAGATACATCGCATCAACAGCAGTACAGTGGTACCTCAGGTTAAGTACTTAATTCGTTCCGGAGGTCCGTTCTTAACCTGAAACTGTTCTTAACCTGAAGCACCACTTTAGCTAATGGGGCCTCCTGCTGCTGCCGCACCGCTGGAGCACAATTTCTGTTCTTATCCTGAAGCAAAGTTCTTAACCTGAAGCACTATATCTGGGTTAGCAGAGTCTGTAACCTGAAGCGTATGTAACCTGAAGCGTATGTAACCCGAGGTATCACTGTACTGGAGTTCTGGGTTTATACAAAGACAGGATGAAAGAAGAAGAAAGAAGAATGAGGGCATGAAGAGAACTGAGGTGTATGCTAAATCTAAGTCAGCTGTGCTGTGTTCATTTCTGCCAAAAGGAATGTGAGCTAAGTTCTCCAATAGAAGCATCCATGATTTAATTCTTAGAATACCCCCTACAACCATGATCACCTGTACAATAAATATGATGGGGAAACACAGGGTAGTTGTGGGGCACACTTTCACACATTCCCATAAATCCTTGCCACCGTCCTTTTTAATGAAATATAGATGACAGTGTACCATAAAGACATGCTTTTATATTGTCTCATTGTTTTCTCCTTATTAGCTGTTCCCTGCTGTTCAGCTCGGGCCTCAGCACAATGATGTAGCATTTAGGGAAAAATATGCAACCCAGTAATCCAGCACCAGAGGACAAGATGGAGAAGATTTCCACAGCCACCATGTATTTCCCCTTGGTGCTGAAGTAGGTCGGAATAAAAGTCAACCAAACACTGCAAAACACCAACATGCTGAAAGTGATAAATTTGGCCTCATTGAAACTGTCAGGCAACTTCCTGGCTAGGAAAGCTACAATGAAGCTGGCAAAGGCTAGGAAGCCTATATAGCCCAAGACACAGTAGAACATGGTAGCTGAACCTTCATTACATTCTAGTATTATCTTTCCATGCACTGAGTGCATGTCTCTATCTGGGAACGGAGGAGAAGTAAATAACCAAAGAGCACAAATGCCTGCTTGAATGAAGGAGCAGGAAAGGACCATAGAATTTGCCAGCCCTTTCCCCACACATTTCCTCATCTTGGCCCCCGGCTTGGTTGCCATGAATGCCAGGACCACAGTGACGGTTTTTGCCAACACAGATGAAAGAGCCACAGAAAAGATGATGCCAAAAGTAATTTGTCGAAAAAGGCAGATGATCTTTCCAGGTTGTCCAATGAAAAGTAAGGAGCAGAGGAAGCAAAGGAGGAGGGAGATGAGGAGGATGCTGGTAAGGGTTGCGTTGTTGGCTTTGACTATGGGACTGTCTTTGTGCTTCATAAAAATTCCAAGAACCAAACTTGTGATCAAAGAGAAATAAATAGCAGTGGTAGCTAAAATATTCCCTAAAGTTTCTCTATAAGAAAGGTAAACTAGAATCTTGGGAATGCATTCAATTTGGTTGTTGTTGGGATACTGGTCTTCTGGACAACCGATGCAGGCATCCATGTCTGAAAAAAAGGAGGAGCTGTTTAAGTACAGTGAAACCTCTACTTACCGCCATAATCCATTCTGGTGGCCCACCCTTTAGGTGAAATGGGTCACTGGTAGAAGCGCTGTTGTGCGCATGTGCAGACGGCAGCAGCTGCTTCTGCGCGTACGCAAATGGCAGAAGCTACTTCTGTGTGTACACAAATCACGGCAAACCCAGTATTTACTTCCGGCTTTGCTGCGGTCGCAACTTGGATCGGGCCCAAGTAGAGGCAGTCGTAAGTAGAAAATGTAAAAATGTTAACCAACATCTTCCTTACGTTTATGTTCTTGCAGTTCTTTCACCAACGCTAGGAGAAAGGACTCCCATAATTTTAAAGAGAAAGTGAGAATGTTTGGTGATCACACTGATCTGGTAATGGCTAAATGTTTCTGTGTAACCCAAGATTTTTGTGATGCAGACCTCTTCTCAAGTCACGAACATAGAAGGTTGTCCTTGGAAATGCTGTTATTTATCAATCTTAATCCTCATGTGTAATTTACAAAATTGTTATAGGTGTTATTGCAATAATGTAGGTGGAGCACTTTAAACATTCAATAAGTACTTTTCACATGCCAAAGTGTTATTATTGCTTTTATTTCTAATTTTTACAGTTGTATTTATTTGCGTATGGAGAACCCTTTAATCCCAAAACATGATATGAAGGCACATTACTGTCGCAGAGTGAGCTGAATTTTCAAAGCTAGAGTTAACCTTGATTAGAAAAAACACACGATCTTCACATACTTGGCTGAGTTTCAATACCTAATGAGTACAGCAGCTCATTCCCTGTGGGTCTTACTCCATGAAACCAGTTACCAAGACTAAAGGTCATCCCCCTCCCCCAGCCATCTATGTCTCCTCCTCTCTGGGGGGTTTGGAAACTGTGCCTGTGTTCTGTTCCTCCCATTTTGTGCCTCTTCTGGTTTTCAGAGTTGGGGGGAGGGGAGCTTGTCACGGAAGGGAGGGGAGACACCTGTGATTCTTCACGAACCTGACTCATCTCTGCCTCTTGACCTCCCTCCTCCTACTCACCAGTTTTCTGCTTCTTCCTGTGATTATTGACTTCTCTCAGCTAGGGCATGCTGTTTTATGTTCCCTGTGTCTTTTAAAAAATGTATTGATTATTCCTCCTACCCTTCTGGTGTGAGATCTTCCCTTCCGGACAACGAGCACAATCATAGCAGCAAAATCTCTCTCCTTCTTTCTTCTTCCTGCTGTAGCCAGGATAGCAATTGTCATTGCACACAGAAATTGGCAGCACCTGTACAGAAACATGAAGGATCAGCAACAAAACCAGTCATCAATTCAATGCAATTTGCTTCCTTGGAGAAAAAGAAACCTATTGCATGCCCTATAGGCCACAACAGGAACTCCTGGAACTCAGCCAACAATATTGCTAGTCCATCTAGGATTACACCAAGCCAGGTGGAACAGTATATTCTTCCTTGGGACCTCTTCTTCTGACCTACCTAATGCACAGATATGCTACACCGTTGCCAAAATGAATACATTGGACTACAAATGGAAGGCCGAGGGGCAATGCTTGAGCATCACATTTTACAGCTTCCTCCCTCTCAAATCCATGTTTAGATACCTGCCAAGTCATGATGATATTCTATGCTCCTTGACAGTAAAATTATTGTCCAGCCTAGGATCCTCCAGTCCAGTTCTAGCAATTCCCAGTGGGGTGAATGAGACAGAGCCACTTTGGCAAACAGAAATAGCATGAGCTGATATTGCTCTCCAAGCAGATTGTCACCATACATCTAAGTTGTCAGTTTTTACACCTCTGTAGAGATGCTCTCTTTACATATAACCAGAATTTTAAAGAATCAGTGGGAGGGTGAAAGCTGTACTTCCTTTATCTTTCTCATTCAATTTGCTCTGCGTCAAAACAAGCACCTGCAAAAGGTAGGTAGTCTGCGTCAAAACAAGCACCTGCAAAAGGTAGGTAGTCTCAAGTGCTGGGATGATGGGAGTTGTGTATTCTACCAACCAAGATGACAAAGTCTCTTTGAGATGAGACCTTGTTCATGGAATAAAGAGATTCTGTGAGATTTTAGAAGAATTAAAACTAATGCAATAAGATGTTTTCAAAAGCATTAACAATGCCTTTTTGAAAATTGAGCATACTGACTCTTATTTACTCAATCATTTGATGCCATGTCTCACCTGATTAAAGCTTTGGTGCCAGACAATCTGGTCATCATGAATGGTTAACTCTTTGCCTCGAGGAGCCTGGGGTTCCAGTCTTCCAACTTTTACTCTAGCCACCGAGCCATTGGGAAACATCATCCAGTTTGTAACATCAAAACTGGCCACTAATTCTCCATTTACATCAAAGTACACAATGTCTCCAGCACTGTTATTGAATACAGTGTTACCTAGAAAGTGATGCACCTAATTTGGAAGAGTATATTGACAAAGAGATACTTACGTAGGCCTCAAAAGTAATTTAATATTTAGCATTCTTAAAAGTCTGTCCTGCTCTTTTTTGGTTATGAGATCACTATTTCTAGCTGTCATTTCTCTCTATTAGACTAAAAAGGCTTGACCTATTGTTGATAAAACTGTCATTAGTCTATCATGAGTATGGTGCTACTTGTAAAAATGAATAGCCCCCCCCCCATACCCTAACACTTCCCAACTGTTGGTATGTATTCAATAATAATGATGATATCATCATCATCATCTTATTTATATTCCACCCATCTAGCTGGGTTGCCCCAGCCATTCTGAGAAGCTTCCAACACATACAACCACAATAAAATGTCAGACATTAAAAACATTTTGATACAGCGCTGCCTTCAAATGTCTTCTACAAGTTGTGTTTATCTCTTTGACGTCGGATAGCAGGGCATTCCACAGGGAGGGCACCATTGCCAAAAAGGCCTTCTGACTGGTTCCCTGTAATTTTACTTCTTGCAGTGAGGGAACCACCAGAAGGCCCTTGGAGGTGAACCTCAGTGTCTGGGCTGAACAACTGGGGTGGAGATTGGGTATAAATGATGGTGGTGATGATGATGATATAATATTATACAGGATCAAGGCTGTTAAGGGCTTTCAAGATCATCACCAACACTTTAAATTGTGATCAGAAACGTACTGGGAGCCAATGGAGATCCTTTAGGACCAGGTGGCTGCTCCCAGTCATCAATCTAGCTGTCTCATTCTGAATTAGTTGTGGTTTTTGAGTTGCTTTTATCTCTGGGCCATAAATTAGTCTGTTTTGTTGCCATTGTGTTTAATTGTCATTACCTGCCAGGGTTGTACATTCTGAAATGCTAGTTTCCCTCTTTCTTCCATTCTTCTGTATCTGGAGCTCTGTGTGTACATGGCATGCAAAGCATGTGCCACAGCATAGACAGCATTGTAGATGTTGTAACTGTGGCCAGTCATGTGCATTTCAAACAGATTTCCAGGAAGATTCTCTAGCTTCTCCTTTCCAGTGCAACTCTTCTTCCCCTCCTGTCCATTAGACAACTCTTCTTCCTCCTGTCCATTAGACTTCTTTAATGAGCAGCTGAATGCCTGTTCCCAGAAGTCCTGGATAAAACCATCTCCTTTGGCCCAGGAAGGTCTTATTCCTTCATTGAACTTTTGAAATCCCAATGGCTGATCTGAATGAACAGTGAAGGATATGGAACCATGAAAGGTTTGCATATCCCAATTCTTTTGAACAGACAGTGATTCAAAATCCCAGTGGGAGGTAACAACCCACACTTTGCCAAGAGGTGGCAGTGACAAGAAAGGTGCTAGAAAGAGCAACACTCTCAAAACCTGAAAGGATGGAGGTTCTCCATATATAAAGAATACACTGACTTTTCTCTCCCTGAGAATCTCATAATTGTACTGCTGCTGTATAAGCAAGTCTATCAGTTCATCCATATAACTCCATTTTGGTATTCTTACTATGAAGGCATAACAGATATTGTTTTGGGAAAGCAGTGGCACCATTGTATGCAGAAAGCGGTCCCCTTTGTCATCAGCCACAGCCAAGAGCCCAACCCACGTCCATCCGAAATGCTGAAATAACCGCACAGCTCCCATGTGTTGATGGGCTTCATTGGGTACCATCTGGTACAAAAATGGAAGTAGCATTTTGCCATGTTGTCCTGTGAAAAATGATCCATAAGGAAGCTGAAATAAAACGTATAATAATTTTTCACATAACAAAAAGGTCTGTCTTTGTATCCTAGAGCTGGAAAAGGTCCCGTAGGCAATCAAGTGCAAAATCTAGCATGATGCAGGAAATCAATATATATCACCCACGATATATGACTTTTTGTGGCTCTGCCTGAAGAACTCCAGGGGTACTCTAAGCAAACCCCAACTTTGGCATGCACACACCCTCAAGCTCAATTTTAGATCCTCTCAATTTGGAGCCCCCTTGGCTCGGTGTCCTGTTAGGGGGAACCATCTACACTGTCCTAAATCTGGCACTGCTCCAGCAAGGACCCTTTGGTAATTGGTTCTATATTTGAATTGCATTTAGCATTAAGAAGAGTCTCCTAATGCTGTTCCAAAATCTTGTCCTACCCTTTGGAACAGCAGGTGACAGTTTGTTTCCCAACTCAATGTCACAGCTATTCAGAAATTTTATACTTGAAGAGGGATGTAAGCTTCCTGTCCCCCCCACCCACCCACACATTTTAATCTTCTCTTCGCCGGGCTAAATATACCCAATTCCTCCAACCTTTTGTCATAGGCATTTCTCCCCATTCTCCTGACCATCTTCACCGTCTTCCTCTGAAGCTGTTTCAAGTTATCTTTATCTATGATAATAAAGTGCAGCACTGAGGACTGAACATACTACTAAACTTGAGGTGTGCTAATTAAATAACATTCAGCTTTTGCTTCTCAATATACAGCACTTTGGTTGCATTGATGCAGCTTAAATTGCATTAAGACTTTCCCGCAGCTGCATCACAGTGGTAACTGATAGTTAGCTCTTGGTCTACTACAGTGGTTCCCAAACTTTTTGTGCGGTGGGAGTCTTTTCAAGAGAGAAATTCATCATGGAGCAGTATTGTCACCCTTATGCGTGTGCATTTGGGGCTGTTTTTACATTTATTTTATTTATTTTTCTTTTCTTTTACATTTATTTTATTTATTTTTCTTTCCAAGCTCTTCACGGAGCACTTGGGAAGCATTGGTCTACTATATTATTGAGATCTCCTTCAGGTGTGCTATTGTTCTGCCAGTTGTCCCCTATCCAAAGGTTTGCTTTTGAATTTTTTTCTGCCTTAGTTTGGCACTTTGCTTATCTGCATTTTGTTAGTTTCAGAGCAGTTTTCCATTCTTTATTTATCAATTAACCTAATATTACCATACAGTCTGCATTGAACCAGATTTCTAACGAAACTTTTTGAATGCTGTGCTGAAATCAAGACTAGGGATACAAGAAAAAATCAGTTTGTCTCTAACCCATATTCATTGCAATCAGCACTGTTTCCATGCCACTGCCACTAAGAACTACATTCATATCTCTGTCTGCTGTGCCCAAATTTTATGCAATTAACTATGTCATTAATGATGTCATTACATCATTTCAATGCTATGCCCATTTCATTTCAATGTAAAGGAAACATCAGAAAAAAATTGTGTGTGTGTGTCATCTGTTACACATCATTTGGGGACTGAAAATAACAACAATGAATAAAGATCATATGTGCTTGCATGATTTCCATTCCTGATCACAAATGAACATGTAAACTGAGGCAATTTCCATTTCCATGTGTGCCACTTTTGTGGTATCTCTAGAGCTTACCTGTGGAATCTTGTGGATTGCTGAAATAATGGCCATATTGGCAGAGATTTCAGAGACGGATCCTCCAATTAAAGCTATCAACTTGTTCTGGCCATCACAACAGAAGTTGGGGACAAACTTCTGTTTGGAAAGCAGGCTAAGGCTAGCTTTATAAGTCATTCTTGCGGTGAAGTAGCTATTGAGGATGTAGAAGCCCATGGAGGCATTTGATAAGATGCTAGGATTGTCATTGATCTCTTTGACAGCAAATGCTAAAGCCAGAATGTGCTGGTAGTTCTTAGGCACTGAACTGTAAAAAGAGGTACAGCCTGTTTAATAAAGCAGCAGCAAAGCAGCAGTAAAAATACATTTGTACACTTCATCAACATTCATCTGCAAACTACTGATATTGAGATGTAACTCAATGCCACAGAAGTTGAAAAAGCAAAGGTACAGCAAAGTTAGCAGAAAGTAAGATATATGAAACAGGTACTCTTCTGATGAATAGTTGAATGATCAGAATGTTTGGGGATTATTCAAGAACTTAACATGCTGCTCCTTACATTTGTTAGGTTCACTTTCTTTACAACAATAATTCACTCCTTTTGCACACAAACACAAGTGCTAGCCCAAAATAGATTTGACATATATAATGTACTTCCTAGCTTTTGAAAGCAACCTCTGAGAAGAGACAAGTGAGCCTCTTCTGTTGTCTCTCCAGTAACTTTCTTGGTATTCACTAATGCCTGACCATGCAAGCACTCTATCCATGGGACTGGGATGTGCCTCCAAGCCCTGCCCCAATGACCTGTGTGCATTGCCTCGAATGCTCAGCCCTCAACAATCCCTGTGTTGAGTGGGGAAACTCTGCAGGAGAATGTTATTCATGTTTGCTTGAATGTGAGTAGAACACTTCTCACTATCATGGGCCGTGCTTTACTAATCAACATAGGGACCGGGAAGGCATGTGAGGACATTGGGAGTGGGCCTTGAATGTGTGCCTCTCCCTTGTCCACCCATTGAACCTTTATGTGTCTGTGAACATGCCTTAAAAACCTCTGTAGCAACCATTTCAATCATTGAAGAAATATACTGTATGGTGAATTCACTTCAGTGCAAGCTACTAACGGATCATTTAATCTCCTAAAGCCAGGGACACATTGCTGCAATTTAAATGCATCTACCATTTGCAGATGAAATGAGAGAAGATATTGCAAGCAAAAGGTGCCAAGGGGAGACTTCCAACCGTCCATAAACTCAGCTGCATTTGAAAACCATAATCCAGTTATGTCAAGGGAGTGCAAAGTGCCTGAGGGACAATTCAGAAATTACTTTTCAAGAAACATATACTCCTATGATATTTTACTTGTGCAGTTTTAAAAATATTAATAATACATGGTGACAAGACTATTCTTAAAAACATATTTATCATGCACATACTCTCATTAGGGAGTCAGATTTGATTGTGGGCCCCTCTCCATGGTGCTTTAATTTCCAAACATAAACCCTAGATTGTCCCTCTGTAAGGTAGGTAGCTGTGTGTTGCAGCTTCAGACAATAAATAATACCTTAATGGTGCTTAATTATGTGCTCTCAGATACTGAGAGCTGAACTATTATAGAATGAGAGATCGAGGGGGTGGATGAGAGAGAGAGAGAGAGAGAGAGAGAGAGAAGGAAGGAAGGAAGGAAGGAAGGAAGGAAGGAAGGAAGGAAGGAAGGAAGAAATCTTACATGGATTCCTCAATCAAGGCCTGTGCTGGCTGTTCCAAGAAGGAGAGGTTGTTATAAAGGAAGTAGACTTGAGAAACAATTCCCCCAATCACAAAATCTCCTGACTGGTAAAATTCATGGGGAATAGGATGGGGATCATCATATATGGAACAATTAATAGAATGAGTCTTGCATACAGTATGGCACAGCGCTATAAGAAGCAACATCACCACCAGCATGATTCTGTTGACAAAAAGTCCTCTCCAAATGTAGATTTCCATGTTTCCATCCACAGCATCTTGTAAGGCTAGGACCAGCTTTGCCACAGCCTCCCATGAATTTTGGTTGATTCCATTCCTACATTGGGCCTTTTAGGGAATTTGTGTACCTGTCTTATAGTTAAAAGTAGCTCCTTGTCAATCTGTGTTCCTGTGCATAATTTTCTTTTTATCGCCTCACTGTATTCTCAAAGGGAGACTGAGAAGTACACCTTTTCTTTAAAATAGTCATATGCGCCTCTTCATCTACAGGTATCTATTATCTTGCTTTAAAGTGTAAAAAAAAAAGTGTAACCTTTAGGATTTTCAGTCAGCTTGTCCAAATGAGGGTGAGACAGTGTGCAGCAATGAATGTGTAAATCAATAACTAATCAATTTTTGGCCTAATTTTTCACAGTAAGAAACTGGGAAGTGGAAGATGAAATGGGCAAGAAGAGAGGATAAGAACTGGGATTCACATAGTTAATATTGGGGTGGGGGTTAAAATCATGACAGAAAAATCTTGTGGAAGCAATGGCAGCACATAAAGGGGAAATGATCATAGAGAAAAAAATGGGACCGCCTTACCTATGTCTAGATCCTGTTCTTAACAATATGTGTGGTTGTCCTCAGGTGTTGCTTGTTGATCTTGCGAATGGGCTTTGGTTGTCAATTGTGTAGGAAGATTTTTTAAAAACAGTAATTATGATTCTATCTTCCCCTGTGTGTTGCTGCTCTTTGAAGTTTGTTACTGCTAGGAGTTCCTCTCAAATTATAGAACAGTTATTTTCTTCTTAGAGGGATAATAACTAGTTTGTGGAAATTTGCCTGGTGACCCCAGGTTACCTTTGCCCAGGACTATGTTTAAGTTTAACCACAGATCACTCAAAATTAGTATAATGCGAAAGCTGAGGTTCAACTTCAGTTACAACCTGGAGAATTTGAGGCTCAGCATTATGTTGGCATATAGCTCTTCATGTTGTCAGGGTTTTTTTTAGTATATATTTCTCCTAATGTACCATTTTCAATGCAATTTTGCCTAATATACACATTTTTGCAATGCAATGTTCCATAATATAATGCATAATGTACATTCTCTTCACTAATATGTGCATTTGTATGCACACTTTAGTCTATGCATTATTGCACACATTATTTGAATTGCAAAATTCAGAGACATACACATTTGGAAGGATAGTTGTGTTTTGCTTGCATATTGTGTCAGAAAGTGTGGATTAGGTAGGTTGACCTTTAAATGCAAACTAAACTAAATTTCTCCCCCATCCTGGGTAAGACTCACAATCCTTGTTCTACCCATATTCTACTCTGGCACACACTGTGCTCCTAGAAGGTTGCTCTTATGGGAATATGGCCCACGGGCCAAAAATCCCTGTTACCAGTGGAATTGTGGCAAGGAAGCAGTTGTGGCTTGTGACCATGGTGAAGGGGGAGATCCTCCCCCTAGCCTCAGATGGGGTCATTTCCTGCCTCTTCCATCATGCAGGATGCCACACCCATGAACCCTGGAGGAAAAAAAGACACCATGCCAGTAGAATTGCAGCGTCTTTTTCAGCTAGCATAGCAACATGGAAGGAAGAGGGGAATCTAGAAGCTTTTTCCGTTCTCAAAGGAGCTATAGCTGTTGTATGGTCCCCTGTCCTGGTCCACAAGGCAAATGTTCCTATTTGGGAACTGGACATAGTTACACGCAGCATAGGGCAGGGTGTCTATGAACAGTCTTGAGATGAATGCCAAATCCAGGTGGGCCGAGCCTCTGCTGAAAAGAAAGCAGTTGTTCCCCAGTGTAAGCATTCATTGCTGAATCCTCATGAAATACAACCAAGACCATTATTCCCAATGAAGTACATCTAATACCTGGCTAAAGACATGAGCTTACATTATTTTATCTTTATTTTTATTAGTTGCTCTTTGTATTCAGTTCTGGCCTTGGGATAATGATCTACTAAACATACCCAAATTCTCATGAGATCCCTAGCATCAGTATTTGCATGTGAAGACCCCCAAACCCCCTCCAGAATAAATCACACAGGACATCTTTAAGATTTTTGGCATTAATTTTGGCCACAATTTTATTGATTACAGCATGTGTGAGTGGTTGCTTAGGCATTGGTTCAAACTACCTAAACCTGTACTGGCAGGAACAGGACTGACAACTGGAAGCTCCAGAGGTCAGTAAGGGAAAACATACTGGGGGAGCACAGAGGCCTCTTAGTTCACCCCAGATGCTCCCAGGAACTCTGGCATGGCCCTATCCCTGAGAGGGGATCAGACAGAGCAAATCGAGCCCCTGGATTCCTTTGACGGAATTCCCTAACCGCAGCAACAAAAATGAGGGGTGGGCACAACCAATCCATAATCCCCAAAGAATGAACAAATGCCTAACCGCCAACCTTACAAAGTTGTGACGATTTGCTACGTGGTAGGCAAAAACTAAATGGCACCAGCCAATCAGCCAAGTGGCAAAATTCCTACCGGGCCCCTGCTCCAAAAACAGACCACCCCTAGATAGGCATAGCAAGGTCAAAAACACAACCTTAGATTACAGGGAGGGAGGGAGATCTGCTGCACAATGCGAAAGAGAAAGTACTTCGCCTCGTGCAGCCCCTTAAATAGCCCCTTAGTTGCCAATCAAAGCCCAACCGACAGAAAAATTTCCCCAGCAACAAAGGGGCAGCCAATGAGGTGACGAGGTCATCCAAACGGGCCCTCCCCAGCAACAAGAAGGCAGTTTGGTGATCTCACCGCAACACATGGCTCTCTATGATTTGGAGGACACGATTTCCAGTGAAGGGTATATAAGAGCACAAAGAAGAGATGAACTTAGATTACTTCACTTCTTCATCCTTATTAGATGTTCCCTGCTGTTCAGCTCAGGCCTCAGCACAATAATGTAGCACTTTGGGGAAAAGATGCAACCCAGTAATCCAGCACCAGAGGACAAGATGGAGAAGATCTCCACAGCCACCATGTATTTTCCTTTGGTACTCAAGTAAGTTGGAATAAAAGTTAACCAAACACTGCAAAACACCAACATGCTGAAAGTGATAAATTTGGCCTCATTGAAACTGTCTGGTAACTTTCTGGCTAGGAAAGCCACAATGAAACTGAGAATGGAAAGGGAACCCATATATCCCAACACACATGAAAACATAGCAGGTGAACCCTCATTACATTCTAATATAATTTCTCCACTTAGTGTGTACATGTCCATATCTGGAAATGGCGGAGAAGTAAGTAGCCAAACTATACAAATAGCTGCTTGAATGCAGGAACAGGAAAAGACCATAGAGTTTGCTAGTCCTTTTCCCACCCATTTCCTCATCTCGGATCCTGGTTTAGTTGCCATGAATGCCAAGACTACAGTGATAGTTTTTGCCAACACAGAGGAAAGGGCAACAGAAAAGATTAAACCAAAGGCTGTTTGTCGCAGAAGGCAGATGGCCTTTCCAGGCTGTCCAATGAAAAGCAAGGAACAAAGGAAGCAAAGGAGGAGGGAGATGAGGAGGATGTAGGTGAGGGTCTGGTTGTTGGCTTTGACAATGGGAGTGGCCTTGTGCTTGATAAATGTTCCAAGGATTAAACTTGTAATCAAAGAAAAGGAAATAGCCAAAATAGTTAAGATGATCCCTAAATTTTCTTTATAAGACAGATAGCTTAGGACCTTGAGAATGCATTGAGTTTGGTCAATATTGGGGTGTTGGATTTCTGGACATTTGAAACAGGCATCCATGTCTGAAATAAAATGAAGATATAATAAGCATTTCAAGAAGCTGAACTACATCTTTCTGTAAGAATCAGTTACAACAATCAAGGAATTTTGTATGCTTTTGATTTTGTTTTTACTAGCTCTAGAAAGAAAGAAAATAGAAATTGCATCTTTTTGCATACCCATAGTTCTGAATTTGGTTATTGTTCTGTGCTGTAGTAATGTAACGGCTATGTGTTTTTCAGTATCCCAGTAATTCCATAATTCAGGGTGATTCATGAGAAGGAGAGGGAAGATATTGGGATCAAAGTTAAGGAGCTACTGGCAGGTTTTTTGGAAAAGGTGGTTAAATATATGGAGGCAGAATTGGGTGGTTTGTGAAAGAGCCTTAATTGTGGTGGCTCCGAAATGATAAAACTCCCTCCTCACAGAGATGTATTTGGCACTAAAACTTTATATATTTATATGTATATTATGGTTTCTTTGTAATTGTATTTTTAGTCTATGTAATTTGCCCCAGGACCTTAAGATGAAGTAGGGGCAAGAAATACCAGGAACAAACAAACAAAAAGGAATTGGGTATTGTTTTTTTGCTTCCTATGTATTTTGCTGGTATTTTATGCTCCCTGTGTCTTTTGTGAAATTTATTGGTTATCCCTTATACCTTTCTGATTAGAGATCATTCCTTCTGGACATGGAGCACAATCATAACAGCAGAATTTCTCTTCCTCCTTCTTTTTCCTACTATAGCCAGGATAGCAGTTATCATTGCATACAGAAACTGGCGTCACCTGCATGGAAATATGAAGGTGTGGTTAGCAGCAAGGCATCTATTAAAAACAGTTTGCTTCATTGAAGACCAAAGAAGAGACCAAACTCTAAACTATTTTTCATGTATCCATGGGCCGCAACTGCATCTACCAGAACTGCAACTCCCAGAACTCGGCAATAATATTGTTAACTCAGGCAACCCAAAATGCACAAACCAATCAACCCTGAGCATCCCATAGTTTCAGGCACTGGTACTAACTATCCCAGTAGACAAGGCTGGTGCTTGTATGAAGTAAAAGGGTAAAGGTACCCCTGACCGTTAGGTCCAGTCGCGGACGACTCTGGGGTTGCGGCGCTCATCTCGCTCTATAGGCCAAGGGAGATGGTGTTTGTCCACAGACAGCATCTGGGTCATGTGGCCAGCATGACTAAGCCACTTCTGTCGAACCAGAGCAGCACACAGAAACGCCGTTTACCTTCCTGCCAGAGCGGTACCTATTTATCCACTTGCACTTTGACGTGCTTTCGAACTGCTAGGTTGGCAGGAGCAGGGACCGAGCAATGGGAGCTCACGCCGTCACAGGGATTCAAGCAGCCGACCTTCTGATCGGCAACCCCTAGGCTCAGTGGTTTAGACCGCAGCGCCACCCGCATCCCCCTTGTATGAAGTAGGGTGAACCAATTTACCTCAGGAGGCAGATCCAACCAACTCCCCTTCCCATCCTTTCCCTCACTATTACACTGCTGCCACCCCTTCTGCAACTTTGCCCATGCTGCCGCCACCACTGCCGCAACAGTGCTCTTGCCTTCACCACTAATGCTGCCCCCTTGCTGCTGCTGCTGCTGCTGCTTTGTTGTGGCGGCAGCATAGGTGCAGCCACAGGCGAGGGTGCAGTTGTGATGGGTGCCTCTCCAGACATGCTGAGATGACCAGCAAATGGCACAAGTTTATGGCACAGTCTTAGCTGTGCTGAATGCTCTGCCATTCGCAGCCTAAAAAGCAGCCCTGATATTCTAATTAAAGATGGTGGCAAAAAAAGGAGCTGTTGCCATCATGAACACGTTGGACTACAAATAGGAGGCTTAGAGGCGATTCTCTACCCACATATTTTACAGGCTGCTATTTTCAGTCTTCAGTGAAAAATACTGGAATGAATGGCCAAACCTCTTGAGTCATTACATTGGAAAAATAGATCTGAGCCAGACACATTTGATTCCATCAATTTAAAATAGTTTCTTTACAAAAATTGGAAGGAATTCTGGTTTGCTTTATTTAAAAATAATGCTAATTAGCGTAATTCATCAGCTGAAGAGAATGAAGAACTGGCCAAGACTGAATATTTCACTTTGATATACTCACCTGATTAAAGCTTTGATGCCACACAATTTGGCTCGCATTAATGATGAACTCTTTGCCCGGAGGAGCCTGAGGTTCCAGTCTTCCAACTTTCACTCTAACCACTGAACCATTGGGAAACATCAACCAGTTTGTAACATCAAAACCTGTAACTAATTCTCCATTTTCATCAAAATGCACAGTGTCTCCAACACTGTTGTTGAATATGGTTCTTCTTAGAAAGTAATGGACCTAGTTTGAAAAAGAATGTTAACAAGGGAATAACAGTTTCTTGAAATAATTTTAATATTTAGATCTCTTAGAAAATGGAGACCATGGAAAGGTGGAAGGAAGTCTAAGGATTCAGAGAATCCTAAGTGCTGATGGTTATGTCTAATGTTTCAAATTAAATGTGTAGTGTAAAACTGAATAAAGAAGATCATAGAAATAAATAAATAAATCACCAACTCATAAATTCATGGCTATATACCATAAAATTGTTAAAACTTCATAACATTTTAAAATCATAAAGCAAAGAACTAATGACCAACACTTCTGTTCCATTTCTATTTCTGGCTGTCATCTCTCTCTGTTAGATTCCAGATAATGGGGGGAATCACCATAATATTATGTGGTTTGCCCTATGCATCAAAATTCTCTCTCTCTCTCTCTCTCTCTCACACACACACACACACACCAAAAAAACCCTGATGCAACTGTTTTATGTAAGCTCAAGAATTTATATTATGTCTTGGGCATAAACTAGCCTGTTTTGTTATTATTGCTAAATTATGGAATTGTAATTACCTGCCATGGTTGCATATTCTGAAATGCATGTCTCCCAACCAACCTTTTAAGTTTGGAGCTGGATTTATATATAGCATTCAAAGCATGTGCCACAGCATAGACAGCATTGTAGATATTGTAGCTGTGGCCAGTCATGCTCATTTCAAACAATATTCCAGAAATGCTCTCCAGCTTTTCAGACCCAGTGCAACTTTTTTTTCCATCTTCCTCCTCCTCCCCCTCCTTCTCCTCCCATTTAGACATTTTTAATGAACAGTCAAATGCCTGTTTCCAGAAGTCCTTGATAAACCCATCTTCTTTGTTCCAGTATGGTCTTATCTTCTGAATAAACTCTTGGAAACCTGATGGCTCATTTGAGTGAACTGTGAAGGATATGGAACCATGAAAGGCTTGTATGTCCCAAATCTTTTGAACAGAGAGAGATGCAAAATCCCACTGGGATGTAATAATCCATACTTTATTGAAAGGTGGCAGTGACGAGAAAGGTGCTAGAAACAGCAACACTCTCAAAACCTGAAAGGATGGAGGTTCTCCATATACAAAGACTGCAGTGGCTTTTCTCTCCGTGATAATGTGAAAGCTTCTCAGCCGCTGTATAAGCAAGGCTATCAACTCATCCACAAAAGAACGTTTTGGTATTCTTACTATGAAGGCATAACAGATATTGTTTTGGGAAAGCAGTGGCACCATTGTCTGTAAAAAGCGGTCCCCTTTGTCATCATTCACAGCCAGGAGCCCAACCCACGTCCATCCGAAATGCTGAAATAACCGTACAGCTCCCACATATTGCTGGCCTTCATTGGGCACCATCCGGTACAAAAAGGGGAAGAGCCTTTTGGTACGTTTTGCTGTCAAAAATGACCCATAAGTGATCTGAAATAAAGAAAATAAGTAACCTTCACATAAAATAAAAGAGTGTATTAAATCTTGCTATCAAAGTGTTAGAATCTACTAGGCCATCAAGAGTTAACAAAAATAGTTGTTAAGCCTCTTCTTAACCGTCACCTATTACCCTTTAGTAATTCATTCTCTCTTTGAATTGGGCTTACCATTAATAGATTTCTCATAATTTTCAACCCAATATTGTCCTGACTCCTTGAGCAGGAGAGTGCAAGTCTTTGCCCTCTTTGATATGATGACCATTCAGATATTTGGCATTTGAAGAGTGCTTAAAATGTCCACCTCCGGCAAAAAGTCTCACATTCTCTCTCTCTCTTTCTCTTTATATATAATTTTTATTAAATTTTCTGTTTTACAATTTAAAGTCCTCATTTTTACATCCTTAAGATATCATTGACTTCTCTTCTCTTTCCATGGTTTATTTTGCATATCATAAATCCCTGCATATTTTACAAAAACTATACCATTCGGTATTCCATTATTACATCGATCAAAACTTATTTGCACTGTTGAATTTATCCTAATGCTGCCAGCATTTTCAGCTGTACAGTTATTTCCCATATATTCAGTAAACGTTTTCCAATCTTCTCTAAGCATATGTTATTCTTGTTCTCTTATTCTATATGTTAAGTCTGCAAGCTGCACATATTCTATCAATTTAAGTTGCCATTCTTCTTTGGTTGGGACCTCGCTCGTTTTCCATTTGGGGGCTAACAAAACACGGGCCGCAGTAGTGGCATACATAAATAACCTTTTTTGACATCTGGGAATTTCAGTCTGAATTATCCCCAACAGAAAGGACTCTGTTGCGGAGGGGGGGAGTACTTTCGAACATTTTTTTCAATTCATTATGTATTATTTCCCATAATTCTCCTATTCTCCCGGTTAACTATACCCAGTTTCCTCGACCTTCTCCGATTCCCATCTCCCTTTAAGAAAGATCCAGGTAGACTGAAACAGGTTCAAAAGAGGACAATGATGAAAAGGGCAGCCCTTTACTGCCCCATGACCTGAAAACTATTGATCTATTACTGCAATGCAAAATAGCATTAGTCTTTCATCTGATAATTATTTTACCATTATGACCTACCTCTAGTATGTTTGCTAACAAAAATAAAATAAGGGAACTTTTCAAATGCTTGATTGAAATCGTAATGGTGTGGCATTGTTGTGAAACCTACAAACCTCTATACTGACAGCTTACCTGTGGAGTCTTGTGGACTGCTGAAATGATTGCCACATTGGCAGAGATTTCAGAGACACATCCTGCAATGAAAGCTATCAGATTGCTCTGGTTGTCACACTTGAAGTTTGGGGTAAATCTATGGTGTGCAGAAAGCAGGCTCAGGGTGGCCTTATAGGTCATCCTTGCAGAATAGTAGCTATCGAGGATGCGGAACCCCAGAGACATATTTGATAAGATGTTGGGATTCTCATTGATCTCTTTGACAGCAAATGCTAATGCCAGAATATGCTGGTAGTTCTTAGGTACTGATCTGTAATAAGAGCTACAGTTGTTTAATGGAGTAATAAGAAAAACAAGGGGAGAAAGGATTTCCCCCACTTGTTCTGTTCCACTGTGCCCTGTTCTGCTGCCCATTCCACCTTGGTGTCAACCGGTGGGACATATATTAAGCTTGTTCAGGCTGAAAGAGGCAGTCTGCATAGCACTTCTGAATCATGCACACACTTGGTGCCTTGGGAGGGGAGAACCACCCTATTTAAGGGCTGAATGACTGCCCCCTCCCTCTTCTTTTCCTTAGAGCCACACCCTCTGCCCCTTCCTGTCTCTCATTTTGATTTGTAGTTGCTTCAGGGCCAAGCACTCTGTAACAGTTTCAATCAAACAAGAAATATACAATTACTTAAAGTCAACTGAAGCAAAAGATAACGGATCATTTGTATGGATCGTAATGTTGCTTAATGATGAGCTCTCAGCCATTGCGATCGGAACTATTATAGAATATGAGGCAAAAGGGGGAAATGCCTTACATTGGTTCATCAATCAATATATGTGCTGGCTGCTCCGTGAAAGAGAGGTTGTTATAGAGGAAGAAGACTTGAGAAACAATCCCACCAATGACAAAATCTCCTGATTGGTAAAATTCATGAGGAATAGGATGAGGATCATCAAATATGGAACAATTAATAGAATGAGTCTTGCATACAGTATGACACAGCATTACAAGCAGCAACATCACCACCAGCACAATTCGGTTGACAAAAAGTCCCCTCCGAACGTAGATTCCCATGATCCTATCTACAGCATCGTATGAGACTATGACCAGTTCTGCTACAATCTTCCTTAAATTGTGGTTGATTCTGCTGCTACACTTGGTTATAGCTTGATCTGTGAGATAATATGTGTGCCAGTACTCTAGTCATATATTTATTCATGGTTCATTGTACACCAGTGTCGTTGAACAGATTGTTTTCTTTGCCTCTTCGCTTTATCATCCAGCACTGAGTGACAACTATACTTTTTTCTATTAAATCTAGTCACATGTTTACCCTCTTCATCTATGGATATAAATAACTTTGTCCTTTGCATACCAAGGTAGAAAGGCTTTCTCAGAGAATTATCTATCAGCTTGCCCCCCAAAATACAAAGTATATGAAAGAGAAGCAGTGGATTAGCAGGAAGCAGGAAAAAAATAGAAGATGAACAGAGTAATTACAAAGAATGTGAAACAGGGATACTCATAGTTTACATTTGTGTCTTAAGGGTCATGGTGGAGTCAGCCAGTGGAAGCGTACACCATCATTTAAAGGGGACATCATCGTAGAAACAATGACAGAGTCCTGCCTATACCTACATCAGCATCTGAATAACAGAAGGGTTTTATAGCTTTTTCCAGATTCTGATTGTTGTTCTTGCTAATGGGCTATGGAAATCCATTATGTCAGAGGATTGAAACCAGTAATTTTGATAATGATAGGGGTGATTAGCCCTCAAAGTATGATTGGCTTTTTAATTTGCATCATGTTTGATGAAGCTGCTTGGAATTTCCCCCCTGTAGAATGAATACCGTATTTTTCGCCCTATTGGACACACCGGCCCATAGGACGCACCTAGTTTTCAGGGGGGGGGAATCAAGGGAAAAAATATGATTCCCACCCCCACCCCCGCAGCTCTGGGAGCAGCAGACAGGCTGCACACAGCCCGTGCGCTACTCCAAGACCTTCTCCCTGCTTTTGCGGGAGGTGGCGGAATTCCCCCACCTCCCGCAAAAGCCCACAGGAGCCGTGCGCGACTCCTACCGGCTTTTCGACCAGGAGGGAGAAGGGACTGAAACGGCCAGTCAGTCCCTTCTCCCTCCTCGGGGAAAAGCCCCCAAGAGGGGCGCGCTCTTCAAAGGGTGCACGGCTCCTGCGGGCTTTTCTACGAGGTGGGGGAATTCCCCCACCTCCTAGAAACGCCAGCAGAAGCCGCGGAGCCCCTTTAAAGAGCGTGCGGCTTTTGCCTGCTTTTACGGGAGGTGAGGGAATTCCCCCACCTCCCACAAAAGCCCACAGGAGGGTTGGAGAGTAGCGGGATGGCATTGCGTGCCTTCCCGCTGCCCCCCATCCTCTGGGGCTGGCCATGAGGGAAGCGCTGCTTTCCCCACCGCCAGCCTCAAAGCCGGGTCGGAGAGTAGCGGGAAGGTGTCGCACGCCTTCTGCTGCCCCCCATCCTCTGGGGATGGCAATGGGGGAAGCGCTGCTTCCCCCCCCCCCAGCCTCAAAGCTGGGTCGGAGAGTAGCGGGAAGGCGTCCGCTGCCCCCCATCCTCTGGGGATGGCGATGGGGGAAGCGCTGCTCCCCCCCCCCGCCAGCCTCAAAGCCGGGTCGGAGAGTAGCAGGAAGTCGTCGCGTGCCTTCCCGCTGCCCCCCATCCTCTGGGGCTGGCGATGGAGGAGGCGCTGCTTTCCCCCACTGCCAGCCTCAAAGAGCAGACTCTCCTGGCTTCAGCGGAAGCAACGCAAAGCCTCCGGAGCACAGGCTTCGGAGGCTTCGCGTTGCTATCGCTGAAGCCAAGGAGCCTGCATTCACCCCATAAGACGCACACACATTTCCCCTTCATTTTGGAGGGGGGAAAGTGCGTCTTATAGGGCGAAAAATACGGTAATTTCCTCTTAGAGAGCTATTAAGTAAGTCATTGGACATTCCCCCAGTGGCTCCATGCTATTAAGCATCCTTCTGTTATTCTTGTACAGTCATACCTCTTACGTTTGCTTCAGGTTAAATCTTTTCAGGTTGCGTCCCGCGGCAACCCGAAAGTACTGGAAAGGGTTACTTCTGTTAGTTTCTGTTTCTCACTGAGTAGCTGCTGAGAGTCACAGGATTCTGTTTACATTCCAGGGATTCCATACTATTGGAAGTCTCACAGGAGAGGAGACGGGATGTGATGTTAGTGGTTTCCTGTTTCCTTTGTTCCTTTGTTCCTTTGTTCCTCCATCCTCTCTGCCTCCATAGAGAGAGGATGTCTTTTCCGTTCTGCGTAGCTAGAAAATAAAACTCTTTATAATGTAGCTCATACGGTCTCATCCTTCCCTGTGCTGGGAACTCTGCTGATTGAAGAATGTGCTTGGAGCCTTATCAAAGGCTCGAGGTCATTAATTGTTTGTCGGAGGCAATTTCAAAGGCTCAGCCGAAAGGAGTTCCGACAACTTCTGTGTTTCACCACTCGAGCATGCACAGATGTTCAAAATGATGTCACGTGCATGCACAGAAGTGGCGAATCGCGACCCATGCAGACATGGGTTGCATTCTGCTTATGTTGTGAACAGGGCTCCGAAACGGATCCCGTTCGCAACCAGAGGTACCACTGTATGTATTTACTTATGAAGTACTACTACTTCTGGATGAACTTATGCAAAGAGAAACACAATTTGCTTACAATCTGACTTTTGACAGGTTGCATGGGAATAAAGGCAAGAGTCGTGGCCATTGCTCTGTGACCCACACAGACTTTTATCCATAATGTAAGTAGCACTCAAAGCAAAAATAGTTTCCAAAGAGGGGGGGCTGAAACCCTAGAAATTAATAAATACTAGGATTTTAATTATTTGGGTGGGAGAATGCAAGCTGCAGAGTAATTCCTGGGCTAGCCTATGCAAAATGACCTGGCTCAACTGGGGCCATTAAGGAACAATAGAGGGCCATTGAGAGACATTGGCAAGACAACAGAAGGATCCCTGCCTCCTTCCCTGAGGTGTAAACATAGGCTGGGTTTGGAAAGTGGCCAGGGTAACTGGGTGTAAGCTGACAGGAAAATAAAGTTTTGATTCAGGTAGGTAGCCGTGTTGGTCTGACACAGTCGAAATATAAAAATAATAATAAAATAATAAATTGTCCAGTAGCACCTTATAGACCAACTAAGTTTGTTCTTGGTATAAGCTTTCGTGTGCATACACACTTCTTCAGATACACTGAAACAGAAGTCACCAGACCCTTGTATATAATGGGAGGGTGGGGTGGGGTGGGGTTTTTCTCAGGAGGGTAGTAGGAGATGGGTGATTGACTCAATGGGTATGGTAAACCTGTTGACGACTGTTAATGACTGCAATTAGTCCTACAGGAAAAAGCAAGGGATAGTATGCAGATGATTAGCATATGTAATGAGACAGGAATCCAATACAGTGGTGCCTCGCAAGACGAAAAGAATCCGTTTCGTGAGTCTCTTCGTCTTGCGGTTTTTTCGTCTTGCGAAGCAAGCCCATTAGCGGATTAGCGGATTAGCGCTATTAGCGGTTTAGCGGCTATTAAAGGCTTAAGGGATTAGCGGATTAGCTGCTAAAAGGCTATTAGCAGCTTAGTGCCTTAGAAAAAGGGGGTGGGGAGCGGAAAAAAACCCCCAGGAATCGCAAGACATTTTCGTCTTGCGAAGCAAGCCCATAGAGAAATTCGTCCTGCGAAGCACCTCCAAAACGGAAAACCCTTTCATCTAGCGGATTTTCCGTCTTGCGAGGCATTCGTCTTGCGGGGCACCACTGTATCTCTATTCAGACCAGGTCTCTCCAGTTTAGGAATAAGTTGTAATTCAGCAACTTCTCTTTCAAGTCTGTTTCTGAAATTCTTTGTAATAAGACAGCTGTTTTCAGATCCTGTATTGGGAGACTGAAGTGTTGTCCTACTGACTTCTGTACTGTATAGTGATGATATGTTTTCATAACGTCTGAGTAAAGAGAGGCTGAGAGTAACACCATAACCATAAAACATATTTTTCAGGAAATATGTGTGTGTGTTTTTGGTTTTATTTATTAAAGCCATTTCTATACCACTTTACATTTTGGAGAGGGTCGTGTTGTCTTTAAGGCAGCCATCCTATGCACAATAAGTGCAAAAAGCAAGCCTTTGTAAGTTAAGCTTGTCTAAAGTTATACTAGATAGATTCCTATTCAGTGGCAGAGGTCCTGCGGCTGCTCTTTCTAAACCTGGCACAAGGAAAGCAAGCCTTTAAAATGGTGTTTTGTGCCAGGTTGCCAGCAACGAGCAACTAGCAGTAACATACCTTTGGCTAAACTAGGATTGGAGACTTAGTGCCTGCTGAGCCAGGAATGAGTCCACTGAGTTGGTGATCATCCTAACCTGCTCATCTCAGTGGATCTACACTTGGAGGAACATACCAAAGCTTCTTCATACTGAGCCAAGTCATTAGTCCACCTAGATCAGGGTTGTCTACACTATGATTTCAGCCCTAGCTAGAGATGCCAGGGATTGAACTTGGGACCTTCTGCATGTAATGAAGAACCTGTACCGCTGACCTATGACCCTTCCCAAAAGGAAGACCCTTGAATGTCGAAGGTGTGTTGTTGTTTTCTGCAGAGATGGGAAATATTTCATCGTAGTCTCGCTCAGACCTGTCCTACAGCCTTTTTTATTTTTTTACTGAAGGGCTATAGGCTGAAGTCTTTAATGGCAAGTTTTGCTTCCAGACAATGCTATCCAGTGCATAGTAAATACTTCCTTTCATGAATGACAAACAGGTGTTCTCCAACAATGCCATAGAGGCTTTGAGCTGAGTCCCCTGTAATTACCATAAGGACGGGAGTTAACTCTGGAACTTGGGAGTCCACTCTGGAAATCTAGTGACTAATAAGAAAAGAAATAATATGCTTTGTGAAGGGCGGTATAAATACTCCCATCCACTCCAGTACCAGGGTCTCAGGAGTAACAAGGCTCCATCAGACTGATTTCTGGTACTCTGTGTTTGATAATGCTGGATTTGCTCTTATCTGCAAACAGAATGATCATTTGGGTCAGCCAAAACAGTCTGGTGCAATTACAGAGATTATAAAGATTGAGATTTCCCTGTTTGCATCTCCTGGAACCTGTGTTCACATTATACATTTGTACTCAGGATGTTGATGTTAGTATTAATGTTGCTGCTTCTACTGCCTCACACAGCATGCCAAAACCAGAAGGTTCAGTGTGGGATGCAGCACTCCCAGCCTTCTCTTCCCGGATATTATCAGTCAGGAGATTTCATCTTTGGATGCATTGTTCCAGTTGCCTTCAACAAACATTCTTGTGGGCCACAACAATTACCTAAAATGTTTGTATAAAGAAAAATTTCTCCCTGATACTCTACTTCTGTCTAGACGGTTGGAGAGCCCGGCCAATCTAATTGAAGACTAGATCTAGATTGCATTCTGTAGCTGAAAGGGAATAGATGCAACAGTTCCCCTTGCAAACCTGGCTTGAACACTGCAAAGTAATTTCACTTTGAAAACGTGACCATGCATTAGGAAGAGAAAAGGAGGGAAACTGCACAGGAATATCATGATCTGTGTGTGAATAGAAAAACAAGTAGCCTCCAGACAATGTGTGCTGCAGGCAGCATTAATTAAAGAGAGGGACTGCAAGGAAGGTCTTTTCCTCCTGTGTAAAAAGTCACTTTGCATAATTTGAGGCTTTAAATTATTATTCTTCATTCATTTTACATCTCCATCCTCTTCAAGCTCTCTTCCCTATTGGACTTTCTTTCATTCCAGGATGAGGTGAATAGAAATATGACTAACCTCCAGGCAATTGCTTACTAGAATGTGGGGTAGGCAACATTAATTAAAGAGGCATTTTTCCCTGTAAAGGTGTTTTGCCATGTACAAAAAAGCCACCATGTATTGAGAGTTGGAAACATTATCTGACTTCTATTTGCACTGCGTCCTCTTCCTATTCTTAGTTCTCTTCCCTATCAGCTTGATTTCATCCCAGGATTGTCTCACGCTGTTGAGAATCCTGTGAACCCACTGTAAATCTGGTGTATTTGAACTCCACAAACCAAGCTGTCTCCCCCCCAAAAATTGGAAGACAGTGCAGTTCCAAAAAAATAAAAATAAATCGCCCCACCCTGCTTTATTTCAGTACCATCAGGAGCCGAACCCTCACTTCTAAATCTCCTTTATGTAATGATGCAAAATAGTATTATAGGGTGAGGGTGGGAAGAGGGGTGTAATTTAGGAAAGTAAGAAGAGCTTTAAGTTTGTGTGCATTCATTTTAGTACACCCTGTGGTAAATAATTTGCCTTATTTGAACAGAGCATGTTTCACCTTGGTTGATCTGATTTCCATCCTATGCCCTTTTAAAATGTTTTTTTGGGGGGGTTGGGTTGTTGTTGTTTTTTATTAGGTATTTTGCAGTTTTATATCTTGATTTTATTCTGTGAACTGAGACCCCCAGGTATAGGGTGGTATATAAATTCAAAGAATAAAACTAATAATAATAATAATAATAATAATAATGTCAGTTAATATAGGCTTGTGGACTGATATGCTTGTCTTATTCCTGTTTTACCTACTACAGTTTAAAGAAGCATAGTGTATATTTTCAGGAATGACAAAAAAATTCAAAAATTAGAAAGTGTAGAATATGTTTAAGACACAAAATGTTGATCTCTTTTTAGCATAGCGACTGAGAACTACCAGCAGATGCATTAGGAAGAGAAAAGGTTGGAAGCTGCACAGGAATCTAATGATCTATATGCGTGAATAGGCAAGGGGTTATTAGAATGTGTTGCAGGCAACACATATAAAAAGGAGGCCTTTTAAAAAAAAATCCATAATACAGGTTCGGAAAGTGTATAAGATGTTTATGAAAAAAAAATGTCAATCTCTTTTAAGCATAATAACTGAGAACTACCAGCACATACTGGCTTTGGCATTTGCTGTAAAGGAGATCAATGAAAATCCCCAGATCCTACCCAATATTACACTTGGATTCGGCATCTATGACAGCTATTTGAATCAAAATTGGATTTCTCGTGCCGTAATGGAATTTATTTCTCCCAAAAGCAATTTTCTCCCCTATTACAACTGTGATATCCAGAACAATCTACTGGCAGTCATTGGGGAACTGACATATGAATTCTCCCATTCAATATCAACTGTTTTCAATATTTACAAGATTCCACAGGTAAATCCTCTCATTTCTAAATAGCATGCAGGCTTCCTCTACCTTTCATTCTAGAAATGCACTAATCCCAATTATGTAGACTTGTCCAGAAATGGGGGAGATATTAAATTCACATGTAAAGGCAAACCTACCTAATTTTCACATTCCGAAACAAGATCTGAACTAAAAAATAAAATAAAATACAGCCATCTTTTGAAATTTATGTTTCTCCTGATTTTGCAATGCATACAAAAATGCATATCCTGGTGTAAAAGTGTATGGATGAGTTCATATATATTAGAGAATTGCATTGCAGTAAGGGAATATTGCTTTGCTAAAAGGTCTATATTTTGAGAAATTCACAAATGTTGATGAATTTTCATCACAAACAGATGTGAAAATATAGAGTACAGAAAGGAAGACTGGAAAAGTAAGATACTGAGAGAAGCTGAAATTGCCAAGTTCCCTCATTCCTGTTTGACATTGGCATCTGCCTAGGGCTAAGGAACAGAACTGCAGTTAAGACAATGCCTTTCCCACTTGGATGAAAGTGCAACCATTTCCCCATTATGTCAGCACTTTTACAACATAGCATGGATGGATGAAGGTGTGACGAGCATGGCGGCACTTTTTCCTCTCACTTAGATAAATCCCCCCCCCCCCACGAATAACCCTTTACCTGAAGGTTCCTTTTCCTTTCCTCTTAAAATTCTAGCCCAGAGTAGCCTGTGGGGGACCTTTGTGAGGGGATAATTAGTAAGTTGGAGTCTCAGACAGGTTTTCTTTAAATAAGCAATAAAGATTTATTTAAGGCAAGATAGTATATAACACAAATGGGTTAAATGTAGGTTAGTTCAGGAATACAGTACAATTTCGGTTTAATTCATCCTCAGTTGTTTTTGCGTTATAGGTTTGGCTCCTTTATACAGTGATACAGTGGTACCTCGGGTTACATACACTTCTGGTTACATACACTTCAGGTTATAGACTCTGCTAACCCAGAAATAGTACCTCGGGTTAAGAACTTTGCTTCAGGATGAGAACAGAAATTGTGCTCCAGCAGCGTGGCAGCAGCAGGAGGGCCCATTAGCTAAAGTGGTGCTTCAGGTTAAGAACAGACCTCCAGAACGAATTAAGTACTTAACCCAAGGTACCACTGTACTTTCTTTCAATTATCCACCCCCTTTAACAATCCTGCTCCTGAGGTACTTTAAATAATAGACCAAAGGGCTCTCCACATTCCCTCCCTTCACTGGGGCTGGGGGGTTTCTTCTTTTCCTTAGAAGAATCTTCCCCCTCCAGACTAGATTTGAGTCCCAAGTAGGCTGTTCCTTTCCAGCTCCTACTTTTCCTGGCTCAACCTCTGCCTCCCAGTAAAATTCTGGTCTATTCCTCCTACAAGACACCACACTCTGTCCTTCACAATACACTCAGAGTGGAAGGTGTTTCCCCCCCCCCCCAGAACCAACCCTTTCTCCCATTCACTCTTTATACCTCAACCTGTCTCCCAACCTCTCCAGCCTCAATTCCAACCCACCTCAACCAACCCTCTCAACAAACTCTCTCTATTCACATCCTCTCCTTTTAAACTCTCCCTCCTAGAACCAAGGCCAATCAGAGGCTGCCATTTGTTTACCATTTGCTGGCAGGGAAAGAAGGGGGGGGGCACTTGTTGATCCAACCTGTCCAGCGAAACCAACTCTTTCATCACAGAAGGCTAATAAAATTAAGTTATTTTCTTCCCCTTCCCCAAGATCACATCTGTATCGTTGTCTTTCCATTTATATGCTATCAAACCAACAAGGAAATATTCATACAACAGTGTGGCATAAGAACTCAGCAAAATGTAATGCTTCCCAAAGAGAACATTTTAGAAGAATTTAGAAGAAACTTTTTTAAAACTCCATTAAAATGTTGGGACAATCAGTATGGCTAGCATATGGAATAAATGTCATTTTAAAATACAGTATTGTACAAATGCACCCCCCTCTCATAAACAGATAACATGAATGTCATTAAAAACATATTTCTCTCTATCCCCACCTTGCATCTGTAGCTGATGTATAATTCCGGTTCAGTGATCATGGATAACCCAAAACTCTTTTCCTTCTATGAAATGGTTCCAAATAGATCCCTTCAGTACAAAGGGATTCTCCAATTACTTCATCACTTCAAGTGGAGATGGGTTGGATTCATTGAAGAGAACGGGGAAATTTTAGAATGGTTCAAACAGAACATGGTTCCTGAATTTTCCAAGCGTGGCATCTGTTTTGCAGTCATGGAATCCTTCAGCAGCTTCTTTTATGATGCTGTGAAGGGGGATTTTGTCAGAGGTGTCCTGCAATTTTATGATAAGGTCATGAACAACGAAGCCAATGTTTTGGTCATCTGTGGGGATGTTAAGTCCATGATCTTACTGAGATGGTTGTTAAGCCCAGAAATCACAAAACAAAAGCCCAAAGGCAAAGTCTGGATTCTAACAGTCATGATGGAGTTAAAATCCTTTCTTATGGAACAATGGTGGGACATACAAGACTTCCATGGTGCTATTGCACTTTCCCTTCACTCTAATGAAATTTGGGGATTTCGACCATTTATTCAGGAGAGAAAGCCTTCCACCACTGAAACAGATGGTTTTATCGAAGACTTTTGGGCTCAGGCATTTGGCTGTTCATTTCAGGATTCTGCTTCAGGCAACATGAGTGGTGATATCTGCACTGGAGAGGAAAAGCTAGAGAACCTTCCTGGGCATGTCTTCCCAATGAATGTAACTGGCTACAGCTACAGCATCTACAATGGCGTCTATGCTGTGGCACATGCTTTACATGCCATGCACTCATCCATATCCAACAGTAAGACTATGATGCTGGGAAAGAGAAGAAAGTTTCATAAAGAGCAGCCTTGGCAGGTAGTGGACTCAACTTCTTAAGGGGGAGGGGGTAATGCATTACCATGGTTGTCCCTGTTCCACTCCTGGTAATGATTGCAGCAAGTAGACAGTGATGGAGAGGTAAAAGTATGGTTGTTTCTACATTGGCCCTATCTGTCTTTTCCATGTCTCGAGTGATGTATGAACCAGTTCTGCAAGAGTATCACCTATAACAGACATGTCCAATGTTCATTTTGGGGGCCTAATCCAGCCTGCCGGTCGATTTAATCCAGCCACTGTCGCAGTTTATTTCCTGGGGTAAAATCCTAAAAAGAGCTCAACAACAATAATAAAAAAAGTTCAACAGCTTCAATCCTAGGAAAAGGTCAACAACTTTGGTCGGCCCCCACCATGTTCACTTCATCAAATCTGGCCCTCTTTGAAAAACGATTGGACACTCCTGACCTATAAGAATCCACTCTGTAGAAACAGATAATGGACAGATCCTTGTCGTACGGACCTTTAAAGCACATCTAAGAAAAAAAGAAATTATTAAGGTTTATTTTTAAAAATGCAAAGTTTATTATCAAATATCTTCTTTTCTCCAACCTAAAACAGGAGGAAGGAAGGAGAAGAGAATAGAGAAAAGGGAATAGGAAAAAAAAATTAAGAGAGAGAGAGAGAAGTTAAGAAGCTAAAGAGCTTCCAATTCTTTGTCTAGCCACTATATATAAACATTATTCACTTCATCCAGTTCAATATAATACCTAATAAAGCCACTTTCTATTAATCATTATCTTCAATCTTCCAATACAAATGTCATTATTTCTTTTTCACGCAAAAAGTCTATAAGAGGTTTCCAATCTTCACTAAATCTTAACAATGACTTTCTTTCTGATTAAACATGTCACTTTCGTCACTTCAGCTTAAGTCCATTCATTTTAACAACCATTCCTCCATTGTTGGAAATGATGAGTCTTTCTATGTTTGTGCATATAAAAGTCTCATATATGGAAGCAAAGTTCCGTAGTCTTTTTCTAACTGTATGTACATCAGTCCCAGCAGGAAGAATTGTGGTTTCAATTGAAATTTAACCTTCAAAACTCTCTGTATCAGTGTATGTATTTGTATCCAATATTTTTTGGCTTTTTTATGTGCCCACCAAGCATGATAAAATGTCTCTTCATGATCTTTACATTTCAAACAAATATCTGGGGCATTTTTGTACATTTTAAATAATTTCACAAGAGTTAAGTACCAAAGGTACATCATTCTATAGAAATTTTATTTTAAGTCATAACGCAGTGTAAATGTTAACCCTTCAGTTCCCATGTGTTCCTACTGTTCCATTTGTATATTGTACCCAAAATTTCTCGCCCATTTAATTATGCATTCTTTAACTTGTTCTTCTTGCATTTCACTTTTCAACAATAATTTCTACATTTTTGCACTAATATATTCATCATATGTACACAACTGTATTTTGAAAATTGTCTTTTTTTGTTCTCTACCAAAGGTCTTTTTATCTATCTAAAATCTCTCAGTTAGTTGTAAATGAGCAAACCATTGGAGACTGTAACTTTCTCTTGTTAGTTGTTCACTTGTTTTAATTTTACAGTCCCCTCGATTCCACTCTAATAATTCTCTCTTTTTTGTAAAAAAAATTTATTAAGGTTTCTAGAGAAAAATACAAAACTTAATAACTTAATATCTGGCTCCGGTGAGGGGGTTGCTCCTGCGACAACAGCAACAAGGGCTGGGCTGGCGTGGTGGACTCTGTTCACTCTCTGTGTGGGCTCTGCAGATGTCCGTCCACCGTCCGCCCCGGTTGCCCTGCCCCCAATGCCTGCTCTATGCTGATGCTGGGAGCCATACAGTTCCTTGTACTCCAGTTGCAACTTTTCCATTTTTTCTCTTTTCCTTTTCAATCCAGCTCCACCACTTTCTGAAATCCGTGTCGTTTAACAACAGTGCTGGCGAAAAGGTGTCCTTTGACCAGAAAGGGGAGCTTGTTCAAGGATTTGACATTATAAATTGGGTCACATTTCCCAATCAGTCTTTCATTCAAGCAAAGGTTGGGAAGATGGATCCCTGGGCACTTCCAGATGAACAATTTGCGATCAGCGAGGTTTCCATAGTATGGCACAGCTGGTTTAACCAGGTGGGGTTTAAACGCAGACCTTTTGGGAAGTGTCCCAATTTTGGAAGTTAGAAGAGTTTTCTCTGTCTAAACAACGAATCCTTAACATGTCTTAATTACTGGATTTAGTCTCAAGACAAATTGTAATATGCAACTGCCTTTATCACACAGATAAAGGACTCGGTATCTATGTTGCTGTTGTTACTTACAGTCCTTAAAATTATATATGCTACACATTTAATGAGGTGGTTCTCAAAATCAGCCACAAATTTTGAAATGCAAAACAAATGTGATTCTCCCCCCCTTAACATTTAAATTGTATGGTGTATAAGCAATACTAGTTTTCTTGCATATGATAGTAAGCTACAGCTTAGGATCCCAGGTACCAAGGCCTCTAAATACAAAAAATACCCAAAACCTAAACCAACAAGACAGACTCCAGATCAGACATTTTCATCCAGTAGAACCTTGGTTCTCGAACAGCTTAGTTGACGAACAAATTGGCTCCCAAACGCCAAAAACCTGGAGGTAAGTGTTCCAGTTTTCAAACGTTTTTCGGAAGCCAGACATCCAATGCAGCTGTCGGCTATTGTTTCTGGGGGGCCTGCGCCAATCAGAAGCCATGCCTTGGTTTTCGAACGTTTCAGGAGTCAAACAGACTTCTGGAACAGATTAAGTTTGAGAAACAAGATTCCACTGTTTATCCTAAATAGGAAACCATAAGGTATTTTCATTTAATGGTATTTCATAGTCAAATACAGTACCTTTATTGCAAGATATGTTTGTTAGAGCATTCCTCGCATTCTCACCTGTGTACTAGTGCATATGAAATTACAATTTGTTTTTATTATGTTATTATTTCTTGAGCGGAGAGGCTGTAGTTCAGTGGCAGAGAATCTGCCTTGCATTTAGAAGCTTCCAGGTTCAATCCTTGGCATCTTGAGGGCTGGGAGAGACACCCTGTTTGAAGCCCTGAAGAACTGCTACCAGGCAGTGTACCTTTATGGGCTAGAATCCTTCACACTCTACTATCACCACATACCTTTAGTACTTCTGATACACTGCAAGGATTTGGACTGAGTGCCAATGACTTGTTGTATGCATGATGTGCAGCAATCCTCAAGCAGGGTACCAGCAAGGCAAAACACATGCAGTGGCAGATACATTATTGAGACAGGGTCTTGGGATCCAGGATCTGATTTGAACTGGTGTCAGGAAGGCATGGCCAACAGGTTTTTCTCTACTCTCTCAATCCCTGGTGATGAGTCTTGGAGAGAGCCTGGGACAGATGTCACCTTCCCATGTCAGATGTCTGGAATTGAGCTCAAGTGCTGTGGAGTTGAAGGGAGGGAGACCTCAAATGCTGCTGGTCATGCATGTTGTTGTTGTTTAGTCGTTTAGTCGTGTCCGACTCTTTGTGACCCCATGGACCAGAGCACGCCAGGCACTCCTGTCTTCCAACATCAGGGTCTTTTCCAGGGAGTCTTGTCTTCTCATGAGGTGGCCAAAGTATTGGAGCCTCAGCTTCACGATCTGTCCTTCCAGTGAGCACTCAGGGCTGATTTCCTTAAGAATGGATACATTTGATCTTCTTGCAGTCCATGGGACTCTCAAGAGTCTCCTCCAGTACCATAATTCAAAAGCATCAATTCTTCGGCAATCAGCCTTCTTTATGGTCCAGCTCTCACTTCCATGCATCACTACTGGGGAAACCATAGCTTTAACTATACGGACCATTGTTGGTAAGGTGATGTCTCTGCTGATCATGCTTAGGATAATAGAAAAATCCAAAGCAGGTTGTTTCCTGAACCTCAATGATTCCAGGACTATTCTTCTGAAGCTTAACATTCTCCTCTTCCATTGGTGGATAGGTACAGCCCCTTTCTGTCTGCAGTGCCAACTGCCAGCCTGGTTACAGTATGAAAAAGAAGGAAGGGGAGCCCTTCTGCTGCTATGATTGCATCCCATGCCCCAAAGGGTGGATATCTGACCATGAAGGTGAGGGTTCTAGTGCACAGACACATCAGAAGACTGGTGAGGATCCAAACGAACATGCATGCAAGAACATCAGTGCACACACAGAGCTTCTTGGGTGCATAACCTCAGTGTGAGAAATGATCTTTCATGCTTCCTTGTTTTCCAAAGTTACCAGTCTTCAGTATTCGAAAAATGGTTAGACACTGTATAGGAGTGTGTCTGCATTTTTCTGAGTCGCAACAAGTTTGCACTGTAGGAGCATATTACTTAGTTGTTCTGGGGGTTTTCCCCATTGTTGCCTGGAATGTGTTGCCTTGTAGGCGGGGTTGTTACTCCAGCACACAATAGTCCTGTGCCCTCCCACATTTGAAACAGGTAAGATATTCCCTCTTGGGCTGGGCTTTCCCCACTTGAATGTGAGATGTAATTTGAGCAAGAAGGCTCTCTGCTTGCAGATGGTATTATTTCCTCCTTTTGAGAACAATGTTGTTTCAGAAATCCTATGGCTTTTGTTAAAGTCCAGGGCATCTCTTCTTTCCAATACTGTTGCAAAAGCATCAGAATTATCTCCTAGTGAGCTGATCAGCACAGAGACCTTTTGCTGATCACCAAGAACGAAGCCTGTTAGGGCCAAACTGGTCAATCAGTGTTGCTACCTGGGTTAAATGCTTGCCACAGTCTCTTTTGGAATTCAGTGTTAGCCTCAATAGTTGATTCATCCATTTGACCTGAAACTTCTTGCTAACAAATTCAAATTCTAGCTTCTTTAAAGCTTTGGCTGCAGTTTCACAATGCTTAATTTAAATCAAATGGGAGCATTCTAAACTTTGTACAATGATTCCCATTGCAAAATTGCTTTCTCTGTTTCATTTGCATGCTTCCTCAACATTGTTTGTGGGTCTTGGCTTTTTGTGCAATTTAACACCCTTTCACCCTTAAAAGGATATCCAATCCCATTTTCCATGAACCAAAAGGGTAAAGCTATGACCACTCATTAGATCCTGGGGTGCTATTGTTAAAAAACAAGTTTCACAAAATGCACAAAACTGCCACAACTGCAAAAATATTGCATTTTATTTTATTTATTACATTAGCTGAAAATGGGACACAAAATTGATGGGTGGGGAGAATAACAAGATATAATGTTGGTGGTGAGTCACTATTCCCCTCAGGGAAAAAAAGAAAGGGGGGGCCAAAAAGGACCAAAGAAATGACTCAAAAACAAAAGGGCTAGGGCCCATAACCATTATTCCCTGCAAAGAATGGTATGTTTCACAGCATCAGCAAAGAATGCAATACCTGAGCAAGACAAACAGCTTTGTATCATTCCTAAGAATTATTCATTAATGTGCTCAGAGGCAGGGGAACTTTATTTGGCAGGTAGACCAGATCATATCTCCCCACTTTCGGTAGGGCTATCCACCTGCCAATCATGTGACATCCCTACATCATCAGATGGTGCTGCACATTGAAGTCCCAAATGTGAGTACCACAAATTTCAGCACAGGGCTGTTGGAAAGTTATTCTACAAACAGCTCTGTAATGCAATTTAATCCTCTGGAAACTGGAGGTTCAAAATGCAGCAAAAAGCTGTTTGCAAAAGGGCTTTCAAACAGCCCCACATTGTGCTTTAAAAATCCAAAAACACTACTTTCCCCAAGAAACTATTTTTAAAAGAAAAATATAACTCACATTTATGTACAGACAATATAACATTTCTTTTTCAGACATGGCCCATTGCTTCAAATGTCCAGATGAGCAATATGCAAAAGAGAACCAGGATTTATGCATTCCCAAAACAGTAACTTTCTTGTCTTATGAAGAACCTTTGGGCATCATTTCAACCACTTCTGCTCTTTCATTTTCTTTGACCACAGCTCTAGTGCTAAGAATATTCATGAAGCACCAGGATACTCCAATAGTCAAAGCCAACAACCAGGACCTCACTTACATCCTTCTCATCTCCCTCCTGCTCTGCTTCCTTTGTGCATTGCTCTTCATTGGCCAACCAACAATGGTGACGTGTCTCCTCCGCCAAACAGCTTTTGGCATTGTCTTCACAGTGGCTGTTTCTTCTGTGTTGGCAAAAACTATTACTGTGGTTCTGGCTTTTATGGCCACCAAGCCAGCATCCTGGATCAGGAAGTGGGTTGGGAAAAGCCTGGCCATCTCCATTGTGGTTTCTTGCTCCATTCTCCAAGCAGGCATCTGCCTGGTGTGGCTTTCCACCTTTCCTCCATTCCCAGATACTGACGCCCAGTCAATGACTGAGCAGATTGTACTGCAATGTAACGAGTCATCCCCAATCATGTTTTACTGTGTCCTGAGCTACATGGGCTTGCTAGCCATGGCCAACTTCACTGTAGCTTTCTTTGCCCGGAACTTGCCTGACAGTTTCAATGAAGCCAAGTTCATCACTTTCAGCATGTTGGTGTTTTGCAGTGTTTGGTTGTCCTTTGTTCCAACTTACTTGAGCACCAAAGGGAAATACATGGTGGCTGTGGAGATCTTCTCCATCTTGGCCTCCAGTGCTGGGCTGCTGACTTGTATCTTCTTCCCCAAATGCTACATTATCTTGTTCAGGCCTGAGCTGAACAAAAGGGAGTCATTAAATAGGAGGGAGGAGCACTGAAGAGGAGGTCCATGCAACCTTTTCCACTCAACCCTTTCCAAATTAAAGAATACATTGAGAGTGCAATGGAGCTGCATGAAGAACATATTGATGTTATGTAACTGTCAGGAATTGATTGACCAGCAGAGGCAGGTGCTGATAATGAGGCTCTTTTAAATGTAAACTCATGACTGGGCTGGCTGGTTGCCAGACTCTTACAGATGCTATAAAGACCCTGTTGATTCCACCTGCCTGTGCTGGATGCCATAGCTCTTGACCTGCTGCTTGAATATTGTACTGTAGCTGTTGGATGTTTTAGTATGGTAAGGTAAATAACAGCTTTTATGCCGTATCTTTTGACCTGCTATTTGAATCTGGTTGCGGATAATAATAATAATAATAATAATAATAATAATAATAATAATAATAATTTATACCCCGCCCTCCCCAGCCAAGGCCGGGCTCAGGGCAGCTAACAAGCAATAATAAAAACTAGTTGAATGAATACAACTTAAAGAATCCCTGAAAATAATTGTGGGTATGTATAGTCTGTTTTTTCACTCTCTTTTTCTCCTCCTCCAATTTATAGCCATGCCTTTCCTCCAAGGAGCTCAAGGCAGTACAGGTCATTTTTCTCCCTATGCCATCCTCCTAACAACTGTGTGAGGCAGGTTAGGCTGAGTGTTAGCAAGTGAGATTCACGGCTAAGTTCAGATTTAAACCAATCATAGTATGAAACTTGAAGCACTACACCACCCCACCACCCAACAGCTTCTTTTTTTTCTTTGGCTTGGAGTTGCCAAGAGCATTAAGCAGCCTAAACAAGCTACAGCTCCCAGGATTCTTGGGGGAGAATCTGTGACAGATAAACTTAAAAGTGGCCACCAAAGCAGCACTGCCAACCACTTCCTCCCAGTGCTAGTTGGTAGAGGTCCAAAAGAAGCCAGTGTCTATGTATCTTTTCTTTCTTTAAGAAGCTTCACATTTGAGAAGAAATTCAGAAAATTATACCATCCAATGTCTTATGGCACTGACTTTGCTAATGTTTTATTTCTTTAAACATCAGGCACCACATAGAATATATATTTTGAAGGATTTAATCCACTATGTTTTAGGCCATCTGCCTGGATCTTTGGGGGGGGGGAATAAGCACCTGATAGTGTAGCACTACTCTGTCCTGGTTTTTGTACAACCTCGCCAGAAAGTGGTGTTCTAATAGTGAGATCACTGTTCGTTTTATTATACTCAGCTATTCCCAGATTTTCCTAAACATATTAAGTGTGCTGGGTTCACAGGTGTTTTCCCATAGTCTATCTTACAGGATTCTGTGGACACACAGAGTCCAATATATTGGTTATAAACGCAGTGGTATAGTGTGGGGGGACAGGGGGACTGAGGCCCCAGGTGCAGAATCTGGGGGGGGGGCACGAACCAAGTGCCCCCAGCCCTCACAGAGATCCCTGTGCCCTGCCTGTCTCCAGCAGCGAGGGTTTGATGAGAGTAGAGGGTGAAAAACATCCTCTACCCCTAGCCCCTGCTGGGCACCCAACCTCCAAAACAGGATTAGACACGCCCATGAAGGAGAAAGCTCTCAGTGGTTACTTGCCATGAATGCTATGTTCTTCCTCCATTGTCAAAGGCAGTAAGCCTCTGGGTACCAGTTGCTATGGACTTCACAATCTCTAGTGCAGGGCTAGATTGGGATCTTTGAAAGTAATGTCTGAACCAATATTTATTTTGAGGTCTCGTAGATGTTTCCAGATTTTTTTCAAAAAAATCCTCTTCTACCACAGTTTCCTTTAGGCATGAATGCTGAAAAGGTCAGTTACCAGCTTCAAAGTCAAGTTGAGAGTATTAATACTTATTCTGATATAACAAGTTAAATTAGTAAATCCAGACCCTCCAAGTGTCCCTATTTTCCAGGGATGTCCCTGATTTAGAGAAGCCATCCTGATTTCTGATTTGATCCCAGAATGTCCTGCTTTTCCTAAGGATGTCCCTATTTTCACTGGAGAAATGTTGGAGGGTATGGAGTTCTCCAACCCCTGAGCCGTCTGAAAGCAATCCTGTATAGGGACGGTTTTTTAAAATGTTGAATGTTATAGTATGTTTTTATATTTGTTGGAAGCTGCCCAGAGTGTTTGAGGCAACCCAGTAAGAGGTGTGGGGTATAAATAATAAAATTATCATTATGGAATGGGACGTCCCTATTTTCATCAAATAAATGTTAGGAGGCAGTGCTTTTTTTCTTTAAAAAAATATTTGGGGGTACTCTCATTTTCCTAGTCATATTGAAATACTGCCCCTCAATGAGGCCAAACTTAGATTCACAACATGTTTAGGGGTATGCGTACTCCTGTGTACCCCCAGGAAAGAAAGCACTGTTGGAGGGTATGTAAATCAAATCATTTCAACCATGGAGAAATGTTTGCTTCTCACAGTTCACATAAAATAAAGGAGTTTGCCTCTACTTGGGCCTCCTCACTATATATGCATTGATCTGGGGTTTTGCCTACCAGAGCACTCAGGGCAATGCACAAACAAAAACAGCACATCACCACAAACCTAGAACAGGCACACACAAAACCCCATTTAGTTTCATAATGCCTTTTTGACTATGGACCACCAGGGGTCGTTGCAGGCCCATACGAAAACTTACATTCTTCCTATATTGTTTCCCAGCTCAAGGCAGGCGGCAGAGCGGTTTCACTAGGGCAGGGGCAGCCAAAGGTTTGCAAGGAGAGTGAAAGCATTATGTTTTTATATAAGCCACAAGCTGCTGGCAAACTAGAGTGACGTTAAGTCCTTTTAGCCTTCCGTTTCCCACCTCTGCTGTTTGCCAGTGGTGAATAACTTGCTGCCTGACATTCTTCAGATGAGTGGGTAGTTTCAGGTCTACTAAAGTTCAGAATACAGTGGTACCTCTGGTTAGGAACTTAATTCGTTCTGGAGGTCCGTTCTTAACCTGAAACCGTTCTTAACCTGAGGTACCACTTTAGCTAATGGGGCCTCCCGCGGCCGCTTCACGATTTCTGTTCTCATCCTGAGGTAAAGTTATTAACCTGAGGTAATACTTCCGGGTTAGCGGAGTCTGTAACCCAAAGTGTTTGTAACCCGAGGTAGCACTGTACTTATGCAATTCTTCCCCCCCCCCCATCTTTTATTATTTTCTTTGTCTGATTGTCCTTGTATTTTGGTACAGTAGGCACACCATGTACCAGTATTTGAAACTCATGGCTTCCCCCAAAGATTGCTTGGAACTATTGCTTACCCCTCACAGAATGAGAATTTCTAGAACCCTTAACAAATTACAGGTCTTGGGATTATTTGGGCAAAATATGTGCTTTTAATGTATGGTGTTTATTGCAACTACTCCTGAACTTGTTTGTTTGGCTCAGCTTAAGTGCACTGCTAGGCAATGGTCAACTCGCAGTGAACAGCCTCCCTCGGCAGGTGGCGGACTCTCCTTCCTTGAAGGTTTTTAAGCAGAGTTTGGATAGCTATCCATCAAGGATGCTTTGGTTGAGATTCCTGCCTTGCAAGGAGTTGGACTAGACAACCCTTGAAGTGCCTTTCAACCCTACAATTCTAAGATTCTATTATTCAGATTTACAGATGTTTGAATTAATAGGTATATTTGAATAACTAATCTGTGCTCCGTTTCACAGCTTGACCGCAATTTCCCCCCTCAACGAATTCTGGGCACTGCAGTTTGTTAAGGGTTGCTGTGAATTGCAGCTCTGTGAGGTGTAAACTACACTACCCAGAATTCTTTGAGGGGAAAATGTGCTTTGAACATGTTTTAAAGGTATAGCATGTACACAGCCATAGTCTGGTCTTTACTGAGCATTCATTCTGATTTGCATGACGGGTGTTTATACATCTTCCCATTAAGCATTCGTTCAGTCTTAATACCACAGCCCCAAACTTTTACGTCATTTCCCTATCACTTTCTTAATTGCTAAAATTCTGGCAGTTGTTTATATTAGTGTGTGTTTTACAAAACACTTTAATCCACTTTAATTGCTCAAAGCCCAGTGTAGGGTATATATTTGTACTCCTCCCACAAAATACTGTCTTGCTTGCTCTTGCCCCCCTCCCCTCTCTCTCTCTCACACACACAGGGCATGACAATGTCCTGCTTTCTTCAAATGACTCACCAAGGCTGCAGATCTATTTGCATTTACCCAGGAGTAAGTTCCATTGAATTCCATGGGGCTTACATACTGAGAAGACATGCATAGGGGTGGCGCTGTCAGACACTTGGCACACTCCACACACAGTTTACACAGCAAACCCTCTTCTTGTACTAACCAAAAAAAAACCCCACCATTATGTACACAGAGAAACAACCCCCAAATATCTACATCAAACATCAGTGCCGGCTCAAGACATTTCACAACACTCTCGAGCCAAGACTGGCCAATCTGCTTTACCGCCTAAAGCAAAACAAAAAAAACCTACGTCCACACCCAACAGTAAAAACACAAGGCTAATAAATGAAATAACCATTTGCTGTTCTTTCATGACCTCCAGAGTCAGTGGATTGAGGTGGCTGCTTCAAAGTGCCTAAGGGTAGGGCTGGCCCTGCTGAACACATACAAACATTTTGCATATGCAGATAGGCATATATCCTGCACACACACACCCCCACATACACACACAAATGCACCCCCTGGCCACATTCTATATTGCAAACAGGTCCCACTGAAATAATGCGTTTTCCCAGGAGTAAGCCCCAGTGAACCCAATAGGACTTCCTTTTGTATCAACATGCACTGGATTGTGCTGCAATATATATCTACTTCTCCTACCAGGATGTGATCAAGTCTGCTACCAAAAGTCCTGCTTCACCCATACACACGCCAGGTATATGCCATGCCTTTTTGCATCAGCAGCTCTCTGTTGCCAGAGTCAAATGTGCAATGCAACAGCTCACCGACATTTCCACCCAAAACTTCCACATTCGCCTCTCTCCCTTCCACAGCAACACTTACACAAGCAATTCAACAGTCAGGATTCATGCAACAACACAATTAGTGTCAAAAACCTCTGACTCAACCCCTCACAGCTGCACAGAAATGCCCCAAGCCCTGGTGCACATCCCACCATGCCCTTAAGCCACCCCAGTTCCCAAAAACAGTTCCAGCTGTATTATGCACAGCTCCACATCTGTCATCAAGGCGTATCAACCATGGTGCCAGAGCTTAACCTGCTCTGAAGCTTAAGCCCCTGCATTCAGTGCTAGGTTGCAAACCCTGAAGCGTATCTTTCTTTCAGTTCCTCTGAACACATGCAGAGTGGACCACTGAGCAGTCCCAGCCAGTGTCCACACATCTGGAAGCAGGGCTTAATTGAACCCCAGCACCTCTCCGCCACACTAAATCCACTCCAGCCTCTGAAGAGGGACTTGTACAAGATCCACTCGCATGTGCCACTCAGGTGTACATAACTGCATTACTGCAAGACACATACTCCCTGAGACAAGCTCCACAAAACCAAACCATCTCCTTCCTCAGAGATGGACCTATTGATCCCGGCCCACTGAAAAGATTCCAAGCCCCTCTGAGGTCACGGCTGGTTTGGCTGGCCACAGATCTCATCGAGCTTCACACCTTCTGTAGCCAATTATCCTTAAGTTGTGTGGGCAGCAAGAACAGTGCCCATCAGTTGTCACTCCCTGCTGCGGCTGATCTCCTTGGCCCTGACTCTGTGGCCACCTTCCAGGTCAGAGTCCACCCTTCACCGAGAGAGGCGATTTGATTCCTGTTCCTCGCTTGCCCCCAGCCCTGTTGCAGGAAGGGGAAGGGAGGGTGCTCTGTCCCAGCTAAGCCTCTCTGCGAATTAAAAAACCTCAGCGGCTGCAGCCTATCTCAAATACCCAAGAAGATACACACACACACACACACACAAATACACGCCCAGCTATCTGTCTATCCCGCATGACTGGGCAGGGCTCCGGCTGCCTCTAGCCAGAGGAATTGTCAGCGCCGCTCTCCTCGATCAGTGCAGAAGACACAGGCACCCACAACCAGCAGACCCAGCATGTCAGAGAGCCACAGCGATGCCACTGCAGAGGGACAGGGCGCCCCTGACCCCACCACGGAAGAGCCACCCTGCGCCGAGCTGAAAGCCGCTTCTGAGAAATGGTAAGGGGACTGAGGGGCGAAGTGGGCAGTGAACAGCCCCCGAGGGCAGGTACATGTCAGTTTCAAAAGCCCGTCGGGAAGTTGAGGAAGGATGTTGTGGAGTGTGGCGCACTCATGCACTGAAGGGATGTGGTTGGTGGGTCGCTGAAGGCAAGAGTGGGAAGACACCCACCCCCCAACCTGACTCCCATCTGTCTTTCCAAGGGAAGCTGTACCAGGGTGATTCTAGGTCAGATGAGTGACAGGGCGGGTTGGATGCCCGGAGGCAAAAGCTTGGGAAGAGTAACGAAGGGATACAAGCGACCTCTGCTGAATCAAGAAAAGGAGCATGCTTAGAGTCCAAAGCCATGTGTGTTGGGAAACTGGCCTAGCAGAAAATTGTTAGAGGCCCCCACTGTTCACACACATGCCTAGAGGGAGGCAGCTACCCATATTTTGGCACCTGATGCGGAAAATGCAAATGGCGTCCTTGCCTCATTGGCTGCAAATGATCAAGAAAGGTTCGTTTTTTAAAAGGATGAATGCCAGTGTGCCACCATTTCATCAAGATAGCCAAAATCTGCCACCAGAGGCAGCTGCGTCACTCAGCTTCAAAGAAAGGCCAGCCCTAAGCAAGCCAGGCTTATGCTTGGTCGTGGCATAGTTTGTGGCTGAAACCACAGAGCTGTGTATAAAGATCTGCCAGCTCTTAGGACAGTTTTAACACTGATTCCTCCTCCACCCACCTGGTTCGACATCTAATTGCCTGGCTTCACCTCTGGTTCTGATCAGCTTCCACTTCAATGGGATTTCCTAAACCACGTTAATTGCTTCTCGGGCTTTTGGCTAAGATCAAGTGTAGCATAGCTAACAGGCAGGTGCAGTTTTTGAGAGCTTCATTTGTTAGCTCAAAGCCGAGCGCTCTGCAAAACCTTGCCTCCTCGGCTAAATCACTCACATAAAACCTTTGCAAGACCTGAGCTGCTGGTTAAGCTAGCTCGGAGCTCCTGGAAAAAAACGAGAATGCAATACCTTAGGCTTTCTGCTGCCAGCCAGCTATAACCACATTCAAATATATATGGAGCAGAGTAGGGGAAGAATGGCTGCAGGGAATGGAAGTGACTGCTTGGGGATTACCAGTTGTGAGGCCACACAGATGTCAGTATTCTGGATCAGAAACCTGTGTATATATTTATAATAAATAGGCCATGGCTTAGTCCCGGCTTTCAACAAGAACTTGGGATAAAAAGGTGAGGAGAGGAGGAACTGCAAAAGTAACAGGATATGTTTTGCTTCCAGCATACATTGAAAGAGCATGTGTTAATAGTTATTAGTTTAAATGAAGTAGTAGGGATACGAAGTGGCAACTTCCAGAGCAGCAGACTGGCCTTGAATATATGTTAACTGGTGGTGTCTGTGTTTCTCACTGGCTGTATTCACACTATATATATGTGGGGCATCCTTTTGTTTATTTTTATCTACAGCGGTACCTTGGGTTCTTGAACTTAATCCGTTCCAGAAGTCCGTTCGACTCCTGAAACTGTTCGAAAACCAAGGCGTGGCTTCCGATTGACTGCAGGAGCTTCCTGTACTCAATCGGAAGCCACAGAAGCCACTTCGGACATTCGGCTTCCAAAAAAAGTTCGCAAACCGGAACACTTCTGGGTCTGCAGTGTTCAGGAGCTGATTTGTTCAACAACTAAGCCGTTCGGGAACCAGGGTACCACTGTATATCTATCTAGAGAGAAAGCTTGAGATTCAGTAGAGGTTGCCCATTAAAGCAAGTGGGGCATTGCCCAATGAACTTCAGCCACACCCAACTTGCCTGCCTTTTTACTTATAACCAGTCCAGGAGTCACTGGTCAGCAGCCAACATTTGGAGACAGTAAGGTGTCATGTACGCTTCTAGTGCTAGGAGGATGTGTCCCTGCTTACCATCTCAAATTTAGCACAAGAGGCAGGTAACAGAACAAGAAGGGAAGGAAATGGAGGCAGGGGTACATAAAGCAGTTTTGAAACATTATACTGGTCGTGTGGAGCAGTTGTGAAAGCCCAGGGGAAAGATGTGGTTTTTACTTCTCCTGTGGCGTTTTTTTCCATTTCCCCGCCTTCTTCTGGGTTTTCCTTCCAGTTTTTTTCCAGACTGTCACCTCTGCACCTACCTTTGATTTAAATGGGAGATAAGCCCAGTGCCTGTTTGAAAGTGGGTTGCACTCCTTCTAAAAGGAGCAGGGACACATTTTAGGAAGACTCCTTGATATCTCTCTCTGTCACCAGAGGTCCAAGTCTGTGGCAAGGAGTGCTTCTTACCAAGTCCAGCTGGTTTGCCTCTTCTCTTTTTAACCAATCAGCATTTACTGATTTTTAATGGTGTTTTTGTAGGCACCTTTTATTGATTTTATTCTTATATGTTGTATACCGCCTTGATTTATTTTTTTTATGAAAGTGTAAATTATAAATACATAAACAAACAAACAAACGGGGCCTGGACTCCTCTAATAAAACTGCCAACTTTTCGGGTAAGGGTCATTTCACACTTACATTGTGTGCACTATTTAGCACAGCTGTGAAGAAATAGCACAACACATAATCATACAGACTAATAAGGCAATGTATTTTACTAGGCTGACGTCAGTGATGTCAGCTTTCAAGTTACACAGGTCTCTATCAGTTTGAAAAAGTTCATTGGCACAAAAACACCACACCAAAAAGCTTGCAAACACCAACAGATAATGGCTGAATAAGACACTGGAGTACCCGTCCTGCGTTTCCTAGGGCCAATTCACATATTACTCTTTCTTTAAAAGAGAGAAAAAAGATGTGAACCTAAAATTTTATTTGAAGTGTATGCTTAAAAATATAATGAATGAGTAAAAGAAAGACACGTATCAGACAGACAGGTTTCTGGTTGTAACTGCCTTTCCGGTGTGTACTCTGTTGTCCATAACTGTGGCCAGTTATCACTATTAATTGTAGAAGACCATCTCGCAGCAGCCAATTGCGTATGGTCTGGTGGAGGACCAACGTGCAGCATTTGTCCTGAGGTTCAAGTCCCAGAGTGGCTTGGACCAGTCTTGGAGCCTCAGTTGCCTCTCTGTGAAATGGGTGTAACTTTATGCTGGGTGGTTGTGAGGAGACAGGTAGAAGACTGTATTTGCACATGAAAGGTGCTATGCAGGCGGGGGGGGGGGAGAGAATTGATGGAGAGGAAATGACAGCTCTGCATTTCTTCTGCCGCTCTTTGCAGTGATACTATTCAGACCCTGAGCCTCCTGAGCCTCAATTAACTCAAGCAGCTAAAGCTCAACTAGGAGGATTAGAGGGTAAGGAGTAAATCCTCCTCTTGGGCCAAAGGCCAGGGTGATTCTGTGACGGATGCATTTGGCCCCACAAAGCTCCCCACAGGAACTAGCACTCTGACCCATTCCTGGTAACAGGATTTTGCCAAATGCATCATATTTTTAAAATACAGGGCTCCAACCGAGCCTATCCTTTAATTTATTTTGCGCATACACACACCCACACACCCACTTAAACATTTTTTAAAAACCTCTGCACAATAAACAGTGGTACCTTGGTTTTCAAGCATAATCCGTTCTGGAAGACCATTTGACTTCCGAAACATTCGAAAACCAAGGTGCAAAAGGCAGCCTGCCAATTCAATAGAGACAACTGTGAAAAACAACAGATACACGCAGCGGAAGCCGTTCAACTTCCAAGGCACATTCGAAAACGGAAGCATTTACTTCCGGGTTTTCGGCATTTGAAAACCGAAATGTTCAACAATAGAGACATCAGAAAGCCAAGGTGCCACTGAATATAAAACAATAATCAATATAACACTGATTTAATCAGCAAATGTTTAAAACGACTATGTGTAACTAAAGTATGTGTCTGGATACGATTGCTGAACCAAATTAAGGCTTTGGCAAGTGCCTAAAACATTATAGCGAGGGTGCCTGCCTAATATTAATAGGTAAGAAGTTTCAGCACGTTAAATCCCAGATTTGGGGGGGTGGGAAGTTCTCCCAAAGAATCTTTAGAACTGTTGTGCATTAAATGTGCTGGAAACTGCAGCTGAGGGGGTAAACTAGAGTCTGTAGGATTCTTTGGGGAAAGCAATGTGCTTTCTAAATGTATGGTGTGGATAAATTTACCTTTGTAAGTTCACACTCTAGCTTCAGGACACAAAACAGTTGTGTATACCTTTAAAGTCCCTTCAAAACACATTTCCCCCCTCAAAGTATTCAGGGCACTGTAGTTCAGCCCTCACACAATTACAATTCCCGGCAATGCTTAACAAACTACAATACCCAGAATTATCTGAGTGAACGAATGTGCTTCAAATGTGCTTTAAAAGGTGTACTGTGTATGCAGCCTTATTTATTGGGTTAGATCAGTGGTTTTAGGAATAGGAAGGCACAAGTTTTACCTGTATTTTTCCACCACAGTAGTTGGAGGGAGTCGTAATTGGGGAAAGGGTTATGTATACACACAGAGTCCTCACCTCTGCCCTGGCTATGTTTCAGCTAGAAACCATAGAGAAGGGAGAGGCAGCAGATTATGTTTAGAAATCTTCAACATAGTCTTTCTTAGTCTCAGCTCTGGTTTCAAATGCACCCAGAAGTCCTTCTTCTTGCTCAGTAAATAATCTTGGACAATTATTTTGTTTGCTTGTTTTCTGTATTTTGATGCCATCTTCCAGAGCGACAGCCCTCTCAAGGCAGCCACAATCAAGCTGTGTAGACACATTGTTGGCTTAGAACATGGCTAGGTTGTTCTTTTTATCAATTCAGGTCAAAGCTGGCTTGGGATAAATGCAGCATTTCATAATAAGTGATAGGATAGATATGGATTGTGACTAATGCTCTGTGTACAGTGAGGAACGCTGAGAATTCGGCTATAGTACAGGGTTGCCATATGTCTGGAATTTCCCAGATACATCCAGAATACTGCAATTGGAAGCAGTGACCAGGCGGAAATCGATTAAAAAACAAATGTCCGGGGAAATCTGGACATGTGACAACCCATGTTGGCAATGCTGCTTTTGGTTATTTTCCCTAAAAATAGCTCAAAAACTACATTGGAAGGGTGGCAAAAATAACCTTTTCTGTCCGGATTTTCACTTTGAAATACAGCAACCCTATTAGAGATCTCTAGGCTTTAAATCTCAAATACAAAGCCTGCATCCCTTTGTAATTTTGGAGATATTCTCTCCTTTCCTTAAGCACCTCTCCCCTCACCACTACCCTACTGTCCCCTGCTTTTTCTTTTGTGACATCACTGTGATTTTATAATCTCTCTCTCGCTCACTCACTCTCTCTCTCTCACACACACACACACACACTTGTTTCCGTCTGCCAGGCTAATCCTAAAATGCCTGCAGAGGGGGATTTTCTTTTGGAAGATGATAGTTTGGATTTACCAGAAATAATACACTACCAAGCTCATTCCCCTTTTTTCCCCCTTTTTTTGCTAATGACCAGGTGGCTTGAGCTAAAAAAGACTTAGAAAAGATGAGCTGGCAGGGTACATGCTGCTCTCTAGAGACAGGGCAGACACCTAATGAAAAGCAGTCATTTTGCACATGCATACATACATACATACATACATACATTCCAGAGCAAAGCCACCACACTTCAAGCAAAAAAAAAAAAGGTGCTAGTATTGCAATACTGCACGCATATAACAAATATACACCATTATTGTTTATTATTTTAAGATATTTTTCTTTATACTGCTTTTCCAAAGCAAAGTGCCTGAGGCAGCTTACAAACCAAAAGCAATAAAAGATGGCTTCACATATGTCTCATTCTTGATGGAACAATTTTCTTTGGTGAGAAAAATGGTGGTCTCCTATATCCAGTTCTTTTGGATATAGCTATCTGGTATAGCCTTGCCTTCTTAAATACTTTCTTGATGGGTGACCCTGGTCTTTGTCCCCTTAGCAAGTCACACTCAGCTAGCTATCACCAGGCAGGCCTCGCTTGTTAACCTAGGGTTCAGTGCATGGCACAGTGCAACTTCCCAAACCTCAATTAAATTCTAGCTTTTATTGGACCCAGGAATTTAGGGTGTCTCGCACCCCACATCATAGCGCAGATAGGGACTTTGTGTAAGCAGACCTTTCTGTAACTATTTTGTTATACTTTTTCGGAGTACCTTGTGGGTGTAGGTTATGGTTGTCATATTTCAGCAAGGACACCCTAAAAATTTTGACCTTTTTTTTAGGAAACCCTCAAAGTTTTTGAGCTTCTTTTTTTACAAAAATACCCCCCAAAAGTGATTTATTATTATTGACTTGTCAAAGATCCATGACAAAGCACCACCTTTCAGAAAAGACCCCCCAGACGTCAATCCCGGTAATGTCTGGGAAAATCCGGATGTATGGCAGCCCTAGCATTGGTGTGTTTTATGTGTGTGCTTTTGTGGTTTTAAGATTAGTCACTCTGACTGGTTTATGTTTGGACAGGAAAAGTGGGGTGCATTTCATGTAAATAAATCTGTGAATTAAAAATGTCGCAACACACTCTGATCGACCCCAGCAGCTCTGATCTGCCTGTTGGTACTAATGCAGGATGACAAGAACGCCCTGTGACTTGCCATCTGCTAGGCTGTGTTGGGGATGGGGACATAGCTGCCGCTAATGAGGCCGCAGGGATTTTTGATCAGCAGGGGACAATCAATTACATAACTGGACTCAGGGAGCAGGGGGTTATTGAGGGAAGAGAGACACGGCACACTTGCCAAGGTCAGCAAAGGGGCAGGACAAGGAATGGCAGCATATGTCTCCAAATATCAGTCGCTGCGGGTCATGGGTGGGGAGAGGGCTGCTGAGCTCAAGTCCTGATTGCAGGCTTCCCATAGGCATCTGGGCTGGCCACTGGGAGAGCAGGAAGCTGGTCTAGATGAGCCATGGGCCTGATCCAGCAGCGCTCTTCGTACATACAAGTCATGACTCACATCCAATGTGTGCTCAGATACCTAGAGAAGTTGTGCGGTCCCCGTCATTGAACCTTGTCGAGGTTCAAATTGCCAAGACAGAAGATACAGGTTTACATAACACAAGCACAGCTCAATGTATATCTACCGGTGCAAAATTTAGAAATAATATAGTAATTCAAATAGAAATGCAGTACAGTGGTGCCCTGCAAGACGAATGCATCGCAAGACGGAAAACCCGCAAGACGAAAGGGTTTTCCGTCTGCAGAGGCGCTTCGCAAGACGAATTTCCCTATGGGCTTGCTTCGCAAGACGAAAATTGATGAAAATTTTCGGGGGGGGTTTCCGCTCCAAAACCCCTTTTTCTGAATCACTAAGCTGCTAAAAGCATTTTAGCAGCAAAACCGCTAATCCCCCAAGCCTTAAAAAGCCGTTTTTAGCCCTTAAAATGTCAATAGCGCTAATAGCGCTACTCCGTCAATGGGCTTGCTTCGCAAGACGAAGAAACCGCAAGACGAAAAGACTCGCGGAACAGATTCTTTTCATCTTGCGAGGCACCACTGTATATGTCACCAGTGCTATTTTTTAGAAAAAGAGGTGCCGGAACACACCATGAACACCTCCTCCCTTGTTCTCTTATTATGGCAATGGCACCCACCTGAAAGGTGCTGGAACTGAGTTTCGGCAAGTTCCAGCAGAAAAAAAGGTTTGTGGCAAGAGGACTGATGGCCTATCAAATAGAGGACTGTCCTCTGTAAAGTAGGACACATGGCCTGGTCTAGCGAGCAACCTGTCTCAAGCTGTGGGCCTAGAGCAGCTGTGGTCAAGAGAAAGAGAGCACTGTATAAATATCAATGTTTGTTATTGTGATGTTAGTGCCAACAAGGCTGACGAATCTTGACTATACAGTCGTACCTTGGAAGTCGAACAGAATCCATTCTGGAAGTCCGTTCGACTTCCTAAACATTCAGAAACCAAAGCACGGCTTCCAATTGGCTGCAGGAAGCTCCTGCAGCCAATCAGAAGCCGCAGAAGCCCCGTCGGACATTTGGGTTTCAAAGAACGTTTGCAAACCGGAACACTCACTTCCAGGTTTGCAGCATTCTGGAGCCAAAACATCCGAGTACCAAGGCATTAAGACTGTATTGGCTTGGGGAAGTCCTATCAACTTGATCTATCCTACAGATGGATTGAAGCATAGCTTTTGCTGACTAAAAGGCAAAAGAGAACCTTAAAATGCTTTTTTTTTTAAGTACTCAGTTTTAGGATTTTTGACGATGATGGTGATAATAGTTCAGTCCTTAATACTAATAAATAATCTCTTGTCATTTGAAATTAAGTTGAGATCTTACTACTTAAAATCTCTTTGTAGGTAGGTTTCAGTTTAAGTTTATCAGTTATGGTGAGGGGGAGACAGAAAAGATCTCTGATCACTGTGCAGGATTTGGGCCAAATTCAATCCAAGTTGAATGAGATTTTTTTATTTTTAATGAAGGATCATAGAACTGTAGAGTTGGAAGGGACCAAAAGAGCATATACCAAATATCTTACTTCTGACATATTGGGATTGCAGTGTTAAAAAATGCTGAATCTTTTAAATCTATGAACGCTTAAAATTGCACTTTGCAAAGGAAGGAAGGAAGGAAGGAAGGAAGGAAGGAAGGAAGGAAGGAAGGAAGGAAGGAAGAAAGAAAGAAAGAAAGAAAGAAAGAAAGAAAGAAAGAAAGAAAGAACTCTGCACTGTATGTTTGCATGCTCAATCCTGTTAATTTGTGGACCTGATGGGAGACGACAGGCAAAGGCAGCCGTCCAGATCCTCCTATCTCTACACAGCAAACGTCTCCAATGGCTGGCACCTGCACAACCACGTGGATCCCAACTAATCCACTGCCAGCAGCACATCCCTGACCCACATTGGGCTCTTCCTGCTGCGTTTCCCTGGCAACAGGCCCTGCGTGGAACTGTGGGATTGGTGTGATGGTCTGTGATAACTCCCTGTGTGCCAGCACGCTGCTCAGCAGAGGAAGCTTTCCCCCATCTCCTTATCGGAAGAAGAGTCAGTGGTTGATTTGCTGCCTGCTAATGCTGTTCAGTGAACAGAGCCAGGTGTGGGGCGGACGGCAGGGAGGGGGTAGAATTCGGCTGAATGTTTCACCAACCATCCTACAAGTTGTTCTGCATCTTTTGGCACTCTTAAATACGCCCAGCGCTTAAAGTAGCTTCTAAGTTTTCCCTCGCCCACCATTTCCTGCCAAAACACAAAGGGGGCCAGGCGGCAGGTCTAACCAGCACATAGCAGCCTATGGGGCAACACACCTCCATTTTCTACACTAACTCCAGAGCGTCCAAAATGGAGAAGGATGTTATGGCATGGCAACCAGAGAGGCAGGGAGCAGGAGAGAAGCTGACTCAGCACAGGCTTCATTAGGACCAAACAGAGTGGACAGCCATGCGGCAATAATGTGGCTTGTCTAGCCCCGCGCAAGTAACCCTTTACTTGCTGCAGTGTCCCTGTACACACTTCCGCTCACACAATTTAAAAATAATGAAGAAAGCTCCTTCGTCCGACTTAAACACACACAAAATTGACCGTTGTTAGTTCCATGCAATTTGAACCAGGAGGGACTGACAAAACTCGGAGGTTAGAGAACACACTTGGCCATTCCTTGTTAGCTTATGCCATGTCTGTGCTAGCCTCAACGTAATGGGATAAATAGAACGTGAAGTGTTTTGTGTGTGCTGTTAAGGCCTGCAAAGCATTCTCCTGCAGTCTATCTAAAACCGCTGTGTAGGAGCTGCCAGTCAATCAAACCAAACAGATGTAGAAAGTCTTTGGGATGCAAGTCAAGGTGGGCAGAAGATAGCAAACCATACCTTGACCTAACAAGGGGCTAACAGTCCTCAAGGGGCTATTAGAATCAATGGTATATCTCCTTTGTTTTTTGTTTTGTTTTTTAAATAATTTTTATTTGGTTTTACAAATTTATTCACATTCAAAATCACAAATAGTAAAAATTACACAAGATTCTTCCAAATCTCTAGACTTTCCTCGTCCCCTCCATTGGTTCTTTAGTTAACTTTTTCAACTGCATATTATAAATCACTCTAGTTTTTCAGGTTTCCATTGTGTCCAAAGTCTATGTAACATTACAAGAGTTATTTAAGACCTGCTAAAGAGTTCAAGTGTTTACAGTGGTCTCTCAAGTATAATATAAATTTCCCCCGATTCTTTGTTGAAGTTCTGATCCTCCTGGTTTCTGATTTTCCCAGTCATTTTTGCCATCTCTGCATAGTCCAACAGCTCCTTCTGCCATTCCACTCTGGTAGGGACCTTGTCGTATTTCCAGCTCTGGACAACCAACATCCTTGCAGCTGTTGTTGCAGTCATAAACAGTCTTTTCTGATCCTTCGGTATCTCTGCATCTAATGGTATATCTCCTTTGTGCTCAGTTAGGTGTTAGAATCCCTGAGCTATATCAATGAATATACAACCTTGCATAAACAGCTTACCCCAGAGTATGGCTTATGGAATACAGGAGATAATTAACTCCACCCACACCAGCATTTTGCATCCAGCTCGGGCCCCTCCAAGACACCATTTTGCACCTGGCTCTGACTGGTGGACCTCACAGTAATAATAAGTACTTGTACCCCACCCATCCAGTTGGGTTGCGCCAGTCACTCCGGAAGTTCCTGCAAACCCGACATCTGTCTGCGCCTGATATGAGCTACACAGGGATGAGCATGGCTGGATTAACCCCACCTTCTTTAGAAACACACGCCAAGAAGTTAACATAGGGTTCCGCGGGACAGTCCCCAGATTTGCAAATCTGTCCCCAGACAAATTCCGTCCCCAGAATGTCCCCAGATTTGCAAATCTGTCCCTGGGAAACGTGGCAGTGGCAGCCTCAGTAGCCTGGAGCCAGCCTGGTAGCGCAGTTGGCTCTGACTGGCTTCAGGAGCTGTTCACTGCTCACTGCTGCCACCACTGCCAAAGGGGAACTGGGGACGTGTAGTGGTACAAATCTCCTGCCCCCTTTCCCCTTTGTTTTTACTGATGGGGGAGGCTTGGGAGTTGCGGGCAGGCAGCCGTTGCCCAGGAGGGGTGCAAGGCACGCAGTTTCTCTGCCGGGCAAGGTGCAAAGCCCTTCTTCCGCACCCTGTGAAACATAAATGTGCAGTGTTTTTTTAAAACTGGGCAATGACGTGTCACCTGCCCATGACTCCCCCGATCTCCTGTCCCCTTCCCCCTTTGTTTTGACAGATCGGGGGAGGCTCGGCAGCCGCAGGCAGGCAGCCATTGCCCAGTTTTTAAAAAACATGTTTCACAGGGTGCGAAAGAAGGGCTTTGCGCCTTTATACAATTTGCATGTGTGCTTGGGCCCAGGGTCTTTTGCCTCTCCATGCCCACTGCTGACTCCCTGTTGCTACTCAGCTTCAAAAAAAAAAAAAAAAAGGGTCCCCAGATTCATTGAAAAAATTCTGGTAACCATAAGTTAACATCCAAGAATGGTCCATACCTACTGGCTTCCAACAAAGGGACAAAGCTGTTGCCCTGAGGCTCTTTTTGTCTGGAATGTGCTCAGCTGTAGCAGACAGGAAAGGGGCCCAAGTGAGGAGGAATTTGAGCAGCTGAACCAGGCAGAGAGAGGCAGAAACAGCAGTGAAGGCTATTCTGATCTCAGTGGGATCCCTCTCCTATCAGGTCACAAAGGGCTGGATGCCCCCCATGCCAAGAGAGACAGTTACCATGGAGGTGCCATCATGGTCTCATTGTTAGCAGAATAATTCACTTAATATTCTCAATTCATGAGGTGGGGGTGTTCTTCCTTTACCTTTTATGAAAACCCGTCCAACTTTCAGGCCTTCCAAGTGTCCCTATTTTCCAGGGACAGTCCCGGATTTAGAAACACCATCCCGGTTTCTGATTTGATCCCGGAATGTCCCACTTTTACTTAGGATATCCCTATTTTCATTGGAGAAATGTTGGAGGGTATGGAGTTATCCGACCCCTGAGGCGTCTGAAGGCAATCCTGTATAGAGAAGTGTTTAATGTTTTATTGCGTTTTTATATATGTTGGAAGCTGCCCAGAGTGGCTGGGGCAACTCAGTAAGATGCGGGGAGTATAAATAGTAAACTTATCATTATAATATAATAATAATAATAATAATTTATTATTTATACCCCGCCCATCTGGCTGGGTTTCCCCAGCCACTCTGGGCGGCTTCCAAAAGAATATTAAAATACTGTGATACATCAAACATTAAAAGCTTCCCTAAACAGGGCTGCCTTCAGATGTCTTCTAAAAGTCTGGTAGTTGTTGTTCTCTTTGACATCTGGTGGGAGGGCGTTCCACAGGGAGGGCGCCACTACCGAGAAGGCCCTCTGCCTGGTTCCCTGTAACTTGGCTTCTCGCAGTGAGGGAACCGCCAGAAGGCTCTCGGTGTTGGACCTCAGTGTCCGGGTAGAGCGATGGGGGTGGAGACGCTCCTTCAGGTATTATGGAATGGGATGTCCCTATTTCCATCGGAGAAATGTTGGTGGGTATGCATTTTACTACTGAGAAGCCCCACTGAAGTTAAAGGGCCTTACTTACACCCAAGTGTACATCAGGATTGACCATAATTGACTTTTTGCTGCATGATGACCTCTCTCTTCTGTGGAGACTCAGTTGATTCAGCTGTGCAGGGAAGGCAGACATCAAAATCTGCAGAAGTCTAACAATCCTTAGAGGTGGGGGAAGCACGAAGGACGACAAAAACTCTAGAAAAGTGGTGCAGTTCAGGAATTCAGAGGAAACTCGGCTGATTAGTAAAGTTAGCGTTGTTGATACTTCTCATGCGATGTAAATGGGTGTAGATGGAATGGTTTATTGAATGAATGGACTTTAAACCAGTTAGGCTTGCTGAAAGGCCACAGGAGTCAAAGGAAGGGAACTCAGTAATAACCAGAAATTCAAGTACAGTATCTTATTTTGGAACTTAAAGGAAATCTGTCATTTCGAAGACGCTGGGGAAAATATTCCTGGATAAGGTCTGAAACTTATAATAAAATTAATAGTTCATTGTTAAAGTATGCTAAACTTAGTCCCTTTCTTTGTTAACTGCGATACAGCCCCACCCCCCACCCCAATTTACGCAGGCATTGCATTTTGGGTTATCACACATGATGGCTGAGTGTGCATAAGCCCATTACGCCCCTGTTCTGACCCCTTTTCCAGCCACTTCTGGGTTGCTGTGATGCACACGTGTGCAATCAGTTGGACGCACATAAATTGGTTGTACATAAGCCAATCGGAAACCTCTATAAATATACATTCATGTTGTAAATTAGGTTCTTTCCAAGAGAACCTCCCTGGCTTTGAGGGCAGGAATAATCCTTAACATTTCAGCAGAGCCTTTTCCATTGGAGGAAAAAAACTCATAAATATAACTTCGGTTAAGATTCTTTATGGAGAGGCACAACTATTTTAATAATCTTCTAAAAAGGCTTTTGAAACATGTTTTTTATCACTGTGCAACTGCATTGTGTTTTTATCTGTGCTATACACTCTCGTCTCTTGCCATTATGGAAATATTATTTGATAATTTGAAGCAAGTGTTCTTATAAAGACCTTCCCTCGAGTCTTTTTGATTCAAAAATATTCTTTTCAGTGTCAATTCTGCCAGAACCCAGTGAAGCTCAGGCAGGTCTACTTCCTCCATGAGATATCTTGCATTGTCTAGTAACACCCAGACTTTTTTCTCGCAAGCGGCTTACCTTGCATGCTGCTATCTTAGGGTCACTAGTTCAGAGGCATCAAGAACAACCAACCTGTGCATGGGGCCACCCTCAAAAACAGAGACTACGTGAGCTAAAGGAGATGTAAGCTTGATGTACTTATGTACTTACGAGACAGTGTGACCTCAAGCTACTACAACTGAAATACTACAACACCTAAGGCGTAGACGAGTCGACGAAAGGGAAACTAGCCTTTGCTAATCGCTTTAGCTCCAAAAGGTACTGAACTGACCTAGGTCTCTAAAATTCCCAACTGGTGCCACAGAGATCTCCACCAAACATGCAATTCTTCTCCCTGCCATCAAAGGCTTCATATGCTAAGTTTCCGTGAGAGTACCAGAACAGGGGCCAGGGCAAACAGGCAGCAATTCTCTTGCAATTTAATGAGAGCTGGCTCCAAATAGATCTGCAGGTTCCAGCAGGTCCTTTCCCTAGGCTTATCTCAGGAGCGACCCTCCCTCTGCCAGCTTTGCTGCTGCTATCTCTGGCCCGCAGGCCTAACTGCCAGCACTTGGGTCTCTTGGTTGGAGGGTGGTAGGTAGTATCTGCAAGCAGTTTGCAGCCTTTTGAGAATGAGCCTGTCCCAGGCTACCACCTATCTGGGAGGGCTTATTGCGCTTCCATTAACAACTGCATAGTATGTGTCTTTTTGTTGTTGTTGTTTTTAAAAGGAGAAAATAGGTGACACTTTGCCCAGCATTGCAGTTAGAAAAGAGTTCAGCTGCCTTATTTTGGCCAGCCATCCAGCTGATCAAAACACATAGTAGGAAAAACAGAAACAAAGACACCTTTAGCAAGGTCAGCAAGCATCAAGCAGGCAGTGAGTCTCTCCTGGCTATGGGTGGCCCTCTGCTACCACCTGGCGGCCAATCCATCTAACGTTAATTGACACAAGGCACAAAATATGCAAGGTGAAAGTTACAAGTGAGGGGAAGGTGCTGTTGCTGCTCATTGAAAGCACTCAGATTATAATGGTAGCAAGGACAAGGTCCTGAATTCCTCGTGACCTCTATTTTTTAAATCTTCACTCCTGATCTATAGCCCAATTTGCTGATTGCATGAGGAAATGTTTATTGGCTTTCTCTTCAGACACCCAAGACCTTGTCATGGCAAAATGATGGTTGTTTCTTTTTTATCGCTTTTCAGGAGAAATCACATTATTGTTTAGCCCTTAGAACCTTGAGTGTCCTCTAGATGACCTGCTTATTGAACATGCACAAAGCTCACACAGGTTAGAACATGCCCAGTCATTCTTAGGCAATACTTCCGATTTGGTTACAAGGAGATTTACATGACAGGCATCCATCCCGTTTTTTGTGCTTGCTGCACGTTTATAGACTACTTCCTGTTAACCATTCATTTGCCATGCACTCCCCCTCACTATCCTAACCACAAGAAGACTGTTGTTTAAGTGGAGTTGTTGCACTAGGGCCAGGGCAATAGTGTGTTTTAATCCACTTAATTGCACAAACCCAAATTTTAATTGCACAAACCCAAATTTCTAGCATGTTTAAATGCACTTTGTTAAGCTAAATTCCTTCCATCACGTTCCACTGGGTGGGTGGGTGCTTCCCGTATGAGCTGCCAGGTTATGGTTTTTGAGGGTGCAAATGCCTGCCTTGGATCTATCCAGATAATAGGCTCACAAGCACATTATGGAGTAGTCCTGCAAACCGAGAATAAAAAAGGGTTGCCAAAGCACAACATCTAGGCACTGAACCACTCCAAGCTGCTGCAAGTGTGCATGCTTGTTTGGGGGTTTTTGCAAGTCAAAATCTTTACAGGGCAGGAAATGTAAAGGCTCTTCACTGTTTCCATTTACCTCCTGTAGCATTAAAGAAAAGGGAGGAGAGGCATGCAAGGAGCTGCTGGAGGCATACCACTCGTGTCTGCGGGCGCTGGGCATGGCCCACCAAGATCTAGAAGCCAACCCCTTGGTAAGATATTGTCCTATACAGCGCAAACAGTTGAAATGAAGGGGTGGGTGCTGAATTTAAAAGGTATAGAGACAATAGCAATACTCTGGACTCAGCAGTAAATGGGATGCATTAACTGCAGCACCTGGGACACAGGACTACCTGCCACCAAAGGAAGTCCCTGAGGTAGTAGCGGCTGTGGCAACAAGACCTAGGCTCTCCATTCCTAGCTCTTTTTCAAAAGTGGCCCTTCTGGGACATGTAGTTGTGGACCAGTTGTGGATACAGCATAGATGAGAGGCAGTATGAGGAATGGGGAATAACAACATATCAGCCCACCCTGGAGACTAGTACTGACACACACACCCTAAAGGGTGCCTGGGCATTTAACACAAGAGCCCCGGCTGGCAAAACCTTTAGCACATCAAAGCTTTTCCTCCCAAGATGACAAGATGGGAGGAAGCTCCACGTGCTGGATTTCTGCTAGTCAGAGGAGCCTTGCCAAACAAGAGTGAGCAGCCATAGGCTAGGGGGAAGCTTGCAGTCAGCAATACTAAGGTAAAGGTAAAAGTTCATGACCCCTGGATGGTTAAATCCAGTCTAACTTGATTATGGGGTTGCTGCGCTCAGCTCACTTCAGGCTGAGGAAGCCGGCGTTTGTCCGCAGCTTTCTGGGTCATGTGGCCAGCAGGACTAAACCGCTTCTGGCGCAATGGAACATCATGATGGAAGCCAGAGCGCACAGAAACGCCATTTCCCTTCCGGCTGCAGTGGTAACTATTTATCTACTTGCACTAGTATGCTTTCGAACTGCTAGGTTGGCAGGAGCAGGGACAGAGAAACGGGAGCTCACCCCATAGTGGGGATTCAAACTGCTGACCTTCCAATCAGCAAGCCCAAGAGGCTCAGTGGTTTAGACCACAGTGCCACCTTGCTATATCCATTCTTCACAGAAATTCTGACAGGTATAGAATAGGTAGGGGCTGGGAAAGAGAAAGAAGCTGGAGACTGTAATGCCGAGGGGAGGAACGCCCAGCTGTATCACCCTATGGTTTCCCTTCCTTATTCTTACAGCCGCCAAGTCACTGAGGGACCTGCTTGACTGAGTCTTCCGGCTCCCGGAAACTCCATGGCACTCAAGAAGCAAAGTTCCAGGGTGGAGACTGCGCAGAGCTGGAGGAGACGCTCCCTGGAGCCGCTGGAGCAAGGGCTCCCAAGTGCAATAAAGCCCTTTTATTTTACACAGGCTGGGCCTGCATTAGTTACCGAGTCGTTGCTCTTTAATCCACCCACATCAGGGTGCTCCTGGCCCACCTTGAAATCCTTGCCTCCCCCAGGAGGTTGTTGACCCTGCCTTTGCTGTATCTGCTTCGAATATGTATCATTTATATCTAGCACCTTAAAAGAAAAGTTTGAAAAAGCGCTTTATGATCCTTTCTTGCCTCAAGTGCCCGCTGAGCCAGCCCCGAAAGAGGTCCATTTCTACTTCTCCTCATTGCTGTCGCCACAACCAATCCTAGACATCACACATGCAGACAGTCCTTTGCATCCAGATCTCAGAAGACATTTCAACTAAACTTCTGGGGCAACCCAGTAAGAAAACGAAAAGAAAAGGGGAACTGTCTCTGTGGACCTTGGTTCAACAGGCTTGATGCAGCCTGCAGAAGTTAAGTGCCCATATAATCCAAGAAAATGGGCAGCTCTTTTTCCAGTAAAATGTGGTGCAAATATTAGAAACTCAGTCCATCTCTAAGTTTCCTTTACTTTCCGGGGTTCTTCAGTCCAGCCCCAACCAGCCATTTTAGCAAGGAAACATCAGGCCCAATTGCATACACTGATGCTGCACACAATATTGTGTTGACCTGGAAGGGGGCGTAAAAGGATATTTCACAGTGCACTCCCTCAGCTTTGAAGGGATCGTTCTCTTGCCTGTATCCAGGCCACTCACTATGGCCCAGTCTGGGAGGCAACTGAGCCCACATGGCTGCTTTGCACACTGATCTCAAGGATAGGAAGACATCAGCTCCTTCCTCCACCTACAGCATGCTGCAAACGTAACTTCTCTCGGGGCCACTGCAGCCTAGGATTGTGTAGGATTTGGGCATTCGTGTTTCATAGTGTAAGACTTGCCCATGCAGATTCTTACATTTGTGGCTCAAGATACTAGCAACATCCCTTCTACCAGTGTGGCACAAAGATTTCAAAACTGGGTTCGCACTCTTGCTTACTAGCAGAACTTATCGCACCTCAGAATCTGGATCCTATCACAGAACTCGCAAAGTCTGATTCACAAGGACATGAATAAATAAGTAGAAAGACAAACACAAATCAGACAAGTTAGAAACCTGCCCTATCTGATCCAGACCCACTCTCAGGATTGCTCCAAAAGCTTTATGTGACGTCCAGGCTTTTCTTCTTAGTTGCCTCTTGCAAATTTTCATGTTTGCAGAATACTTTCCAGCCTCTCCAATTCGAAAGACAATCAGGGTGCCACAATATTCCAGTCACACCATAGCTGAAGTTGGTGGCACAGGGCCCTGCTAAACATTCAAGAGTGCTGCATTTCAACCCATGTTGTCCGTTTTGAGAATTTCAAGGTGATGGGCAGGCCAGGTAGAGTGGAACTTGGCGGCTGCTCCACAACCAGTGTCTGTGGTCATGTTTAAGAGGCAAGCAAACAGTCAACACACTAAACCAGGGGCAAGGAACCTTTCGCTTTCCAGATGTTGCCAAACTACAACTCCCTTCACCCCAGCCACTAGCCCTGCTTGGTGGGGCTGATGGGAGCTGTGGCTCAACAAAACCTGGAGGGCCAAAACTCTCTACGCCTGCACTAAAACCTACAATAATCCCCTTCATGCAACACCTATGTACACTTCTCCAAAAGTCACGGGTTGTGTCAGAAAGCCAGATACACACCGACAGCAGTGCCGAGACCAGGCATAGGCAAACTCGGCCCTCCAGATGTTTTGGGACTACAACTCCCATCATCCTTAGCTAACAGGACCAGTGGTCAGGGATGATGGGAATTGTAGTCTCAAAACATCTGGAGGGCCGAGTTTGCCTATGCCTGACCGAGACTATTGGGCCTCCCAGCTCTGACACTCCACCATGGGAGCAAGAGCAGACGCCACAGGAACGTTCAATACAAATCTACAACCTTTATTACAAGAGACAGACAGACGCAATGGCAACGCCCACCTGAGGCCAGGGAGCAGGGCTGTATATAAAGCTTTTAAGCCAGGAAAAGTGCCGGAGTGTCTCTCGCCCCGTTCGCGGGAGCAGGACGTTATCAGCCAAGGTGCTGCCTGGTGCTTCTCTTCTCGTCTCACCGTCACCACCAAAGGGGGGGGGGATTATTATCAGGGACTGGGCAGGGGTTACAGTAGGGGATGCCAAACACACCTTCCCCCACCATTCAGAAGAGAGCTCATCCGAGTCTCCAAACCACCCAGGCTTGTGGAATGGAGGCTCTGACAAGATACAGGAAAAAGAAAACCCTTTGCCTCCATGACCTCACCTAGTGATGCTTAAAGTCCTTTTAAAAAAAAAAGGAAAGGGAGGGGGAGCAAGAGCACTAGACAGCTCCATGGAACCCATTCCCACCCCTCATGCTGCCCACAGCCACACCCCTCAGGAGCCCGTGAGGCCCTGCTCCCTGCCGCAGCAGAAGTCATCCCAACGCCAGGAGGGTTTCAAAGAGCCAGGTAACGGCGGAGGGAGGAGAGCCAAGCTCTGTGCCCACTAGTCCCGCCGCAGGTTCTTGAGGCGCTCCTCCAGGTCGGCATCTGCATCGGCGAGAGCTGCAGAGGAGGCTTCGGCTTTCTTCCCTGCCGCCACGCTCAGAGAACCGCCGGTCGAAGGCAGGTCTGGAAGGGAGAAGAGGAAAGTCTGAGGTGGCAGAAGGGACGCCCTTCCCCGCCCTTCCCCCAGTTCTCGCCACACCCTTAGCACCCACCCCACACCCACTAAGGACCCTGGACGGTGGGTAGAACTACATATGCATGCAAGAGATGTCGGTCACAACCACTCCCTACATTACCTCTTCTACCACTTTAACAATCAGGGCTTCCTCCAAAGGATCCTAAGATAAGAACTGTAGTTCGTAAAAGTATGGAGAGTTGTCAGAGCAACCTTAAACTACAGTTCCCAGGATTCATTGGGGGAAGCCATGACCGCTAAGGTAGTATAAGTGGCTTTGAATTTATGGTGCAGCTCAACAACACCTGGAGGGTGTTAAAGACTCTTAAGTCTTTAACCTTTACCTTCTTTCATTTCTAATGTACATTGTTTCATTTCCTTACTATGTTTCAGTCTGTGTCCCTTCTGGGTTCTACAACACTAACAGGGTGTTTTTTTTAAGCCAGGGATGAGGAACTTGCAGCCCTCTAGGTATTGCAGCCCTGTATATCAAAGTTTTTAATGTGTGATGTTTTATTGTTTTTAATATTTTGTTGGGAGCTGCCCAGAGTGGCCGGGGCAACGCAGTCTGATGGGTGGCATATATATAATAAAACTGCTGTTGTTGTTGAACTACAACACCCACCATCCCTGTATCTGGAGGGCAAGAGGTTACCCATCCATGATTTAAGAGGTAAATAATGAGGCTTGAAATCTTACTGGGCTAAACAAGAGAAATTTCACAACAGTCCAGTTTCTGATTGCTCAGACTTGGTATCCCTGCCTACCAGAACTTGTGCCTACCAGCATGTGGAACTGCACTGGTCTGAAAGGGCAATGTGAGTTGTGGCCTCTTGCCTTTGCCAAACTGTTCCTTCCACTCCTATGTTCACTATGCACAGATACTCACTGGATAGCTCATCCGTCAGCGTCAGACCTAACTCATCCAGCACCTGGGAGACAACAGCGTCACTGTGAATGGAAGGGTAAGAGAACATGAGACCTCAAGAGGACACCTAGAATCCTGAAACACCCACTAGTGGGCGGCAGGGACCAGGTTGACAACCCCTAGTTTAGAGTGCCAACCATATCGAGTGTCTTGTTTCTGTGAAAGGTTGAGCCAGTGTAGTGTAGTGGTTAAGAGCGGTAGTCTCGTAATCTGGGGAACCGGGTTCGATTCCCCACTCCTCCACATGCAGCTGCTGGGTGACCTTGGGCCAGTCACACTTCTTTGAAGTCGCTCAGCCCCACTCACCTCGCAGAGTGTTTGTTGTGGGGGAGGAAGGGAAAGGAGAATGTTAGCCGCTTTGAGACTCCTGAAGGGGAGTGAAAGGCGGGATATCAAATCCAAACTCTTCTTCCAAATCCAAAGATGCATCTGTGCCTACACATCCTGTTCGCCCTGCTCCCCTATCTGCCTTGCCCCCTGGAGCAACTGTTGGTGAAATTTTGGGTGAACTTATGTATTTTGTTTCATTGTGAACAGGGCTCCACTTGTTGTGCTATGCACAGAGGTAGTAGGGATACAGTAGCTGGGATTCTGCTGCTCCCAACCACCCTCAAATGTCTCATCCGCAGTCAGCCCATGTCCCTTGCATTTGAGTATTGCTCAGCTACGCACACAAATATACAAGCATACAATAAATTTGTGTGTGCGTGCACAGATGGGCAAAGAGTATATATTTCTCATGGATAATATCCCTATTGAGGAAGTTGCCCTTCAAGTGATGATGTCGTGGAGAAGGAAGCAAGGGTGCAACCAGGGGTACAACTCGCCCCACCCTCCCTTACATTCACAGTGGTCCTCCACAAGATAGAGGGTGACTGCTCTAGTACAGAGCCCTCTCTACTCATGCAGACACCTCATGCATTTCAGAACCTTGGAAAATCAGGGTTCTGGAACTCATAAGAAACCTACACAATAGAAAACAAGAGTTCTAGAATGCACAGCTTCTAGAAGAGAAAACAGAGTTCTAGAATGCACAAAGTAAAGCAGTTGCCCTCTAACTGATGATGGCCAGAAATGAAACAGAAGGAGAAAGACAAGTAGGCTCATCCCCACTTCCTTCTCCATTTGATTAACATGCCACAGATGATCTGAATGATCTCAAACTCATTCTGTTGTTCCCTTCAATGTTCACCATTCAATGATGGTGGAAGCAGCACCAATAACCTCTCTCTCAATTACCACATGCACACACCCTTTGCAGGAACCTCATCAAGAAATCAGAGTGGGCAAGCCCAGATTTCATAGACGTTTAGCAGGAATTCTGGTGTGGAAGCTGCTGCCTTCATGTGACCAAGGAGAAGCGTCATTCCAAAACCTAAGCTACCTACAGAAGTTAAGAGCTAAGCAGCAATGGGGACACAGAGGCGCCCACTCCCCACTGTCTTTGCTTGTGGACCCATAACTGTCCCCCATTGTATACACACCTTTCTTCTTCATCTTCTTCATCTCCCATGGCATCATCAATGGCATCATTCATCATCTCCTCCTTCATGTCCATGATCTCTGACTGTTTCTCAAACTCCATCATGATCTTCTGGATTTGGGGCAACTTGAGCTGAAAGAAACCCATGAAGCCTGTTGTTCCAGCATCCCAGAAAGAGACAGAGGCAGCCATCTGTCTTCCACACAGGTGGAAGCCGTAGTAGGTTTAAGAACTTGTAGGACCACTATCACATCACTAAATATGGAAAGCTGTCTTTCTTACCAAGAAAGAGGCAGATTGAATTTTCATTTCTAAAGAAGCAATAATTAGAGACAACAGAAAGAACAGCCCAGAACTCCTTACATCCAGTCTGGTGAATCCTCCCTTAGTGCAAACAAGTCAGCTGCTCCAGATGCTGTTGTTGTCTGGGAGAAGCTAAGGTCAAAACTGAGGAAAGAAGAACTGTGCCCCATCTAGGTCATTAGTAACATCTTTTCCCATCCTTTGAAGATTCAGGGGCTTTTGAAAAAGGCCTGTCCACTTGTTGTTTTCTGCTTAGGCACCCACAGCCGATTCTCACCCTTGACATCCTCCCATCGTGTGTCCACCAAGGACACCCCATTTTAAGAAAGCCTGTCTTACTGCACATCCTGTTGCAAGAAACAGAGAGCTGTCTTTTCTCAGGCCAGACTATTTGTCCATATAGTCAAATATTGTCTACTCTATCAGCAGCTCCCCCAGGGTGTCAGGAAGAGAGGCCTTTCCCATTCTCTGCTACCTGGGATCCTTTATGCTGGAAATACCAAAGAGGGAACATGGCACCTTCTGCATGCAAAGAAGGTGCTCCAGAACCAGGCTATGTGCCCTCAAGTGGACTTTCTCTCTCTCTCTCTCTCCTGGCACTGCAGACCCCTAGCTGGACTGGCTTGGAGACAACCCACCTGTCTGTTCATAGTAGCCATGGCTTTGGTGACACCTTTCATTGCTTGAGCCATGGAGTTGTTAGACTTGAGGGTCTGTATCTTGAGGGACACTGCCTGGATATTAGCTCGCATCATGATGAACTTCTTGACGTAGCGCCTTGTCCTCACCAGGTCTTTCGCCATGATCTTCACTGCATCCTGGGGTTAGAGAAACAAGTTAGAGATGGAGATAAGGGTTGCCCTCCGATGGCACATCTGCGCTTCCAAGCTCACCATCTGCCCCTGTTTAGCCATCTTCTTGATGTCAGCAATTATTTTCTTCTCTTGGGTTTCCAACTTCTGCCGTTCTCGGTCCAGCTCTCGCATGGCACGGTTCAGAGCCCGTTGGTTTTGCCGGAGCATCTCTTCCGGGGTTTTCCGGCGTCCAAACAGCATATCCATTGTGGCAGAAGATGAGTCAGCCTACAATTATCAAGGCAGAGAGTCAAATGATGAGAGACTTGAGACAGATACATACATCTATCCTTATGAAGTGCTTTGTGGTAAGAGCGAAAGTGAACTCTGACCGCTAGATGGCCACTAAAAAGAGGAATAATGGGTTATGAGGGGAACGACTACCAGAGCCTAATGATAAACATATTACACTGGGCACTGCTTTGATCATGCTTTGCTAACAGGCTTGAGTCAACAGCAGCTTACTAACCCGTTTTTGACCCCCGTTTTTGACCCGTTTCAGTTTTTGGGGTTGCTGTCATTTACTGCTTACCAATACTCAATATAATAATGACGAAACACCTAAGCACCTGCTATGTAGAATTATTTTTAAATTTTATAAGCCACTCAGGCCATTGTCCTACAGGGTGAAATCTTCCAATTAAAATAAAATAATAAATATCAGTTTGAATCAACCAATCATATTAACACTCTCCAAAGCTCGCATCCCAGCACCAGCTCTCTGCTGCTGTGCGCATATAATAGAAACTTCATGAATTGAGTGAAGGGGCGTGGAATGAAAGAACCAAAGAAACAGAATGTAACTTCTAGAAAGCAAGCAGAAAAATAAAAAGGGAACACTCTTCTAGGCATGAGCAGATGCCCAGTATCAGCCAGCCTTACCCGGTTCCAAAGCACAATCTGATGTTTTGAACAGCCACTGGCAGCATACTGAACTTCTGGAGTAAAGCACAGGCATATTTTTGAGCAACCTTCTGTCTGCCATAGGCTGTAGACTACTAACTCAAGGTTAGTGGCAGAGCCCAAGAAACAGCCTGTGTGACATCACAATGCTAGCATCACAATGCTGCAGTTAGCTGGGCCAGAGGCCCACCAAGCAATATGAGGAAAATGAAAGGGAGAGGAGGGTCTATAAAAAGGCTTCCTCAAACTCTGCCCTCCAGATGTTTTGAGACTACAATTCCCATCATCCCTGACCACTGGGCCTGCTAGCTAGGGATCATGGGAATTGTAGGCCAATAACATCTTGAGGGCCAAGTTTGAGGAAGCCTGGTCTATAACAAATGTTCAGAAAGATCCCTATGCCTACCCTTACAAAAGTCTATTGGTGGTAAATCCCATAACATGGTTCATGCACCAAACATATCTAAGAAACCACTACCCTCTGACCTCCATGATTATCCAAAAGTTTCTTTTGTAACCCGCAGCTAGTTACAAAAAAAAATCCCCTGAAGGTTTACTGGTAGCTGAATCATTGTGTATTTTGGTAGTAAGCTGTGAAATAACTTTAGTTGAGCAGAGTCTTACCAAGGTTAAAATGTAGGATGTCCTTTTAATGTGTTATTCAACTTTATTATTTTAACTGGCTACCACACACAACACGGCATGGCCCTCCACTGTGTCTCTTTGCCACTCTCTAGTATGACCAAGAGAGGTGTAAACCAAGGGGTGGAGCAAGGGAGGTAGGGGTTGGCTTCCTTAATGTCTACAGACACATGCCACAATCGGGGAAAGTCCAGGGCAAATTCGGCAGTAGAGATTTGGAGAGGAAAGGAAACAAGGTATCTCAGAGGCAAACTGTACACACACCACACCCTCCTTTACTTCTTTCTCCCTTCTTTCTGTGTGTGACTTCTGTCAGTCTACTGTTACCTGCAGATCAGAGTGATACAAATCCAAAATGAATACATACCTAAACAGAATGACAGGGGCACAGGACTGATGCTGCCAAAGAGACAAGCCAGGCATGGAAGAGTGTCACTTGGCAACCAGCCTGGAGATCTCCATCTCTTTCATACTCATACAGAGCTTCTGTATTAGCATCACATTCATATAGACTGCTTAAGTAACAAAAAGTAATTACCCTGTAAAGCATTTTTGGCTCTGAATGCGATTCTTCGATTATTAAAGGAGAGGGACAAGGGGATGAAGGTTAAGCCCTATTAATGACTCTAATATAAAAATATAAAAGAAAACCCATAAATAAGACCTGGAAGGCATTTTGAAGTGTTTATGTTGAGCTTATAACTGCTACCACTTTCACGTACATTTATACACTAACGTGTCTCCCATTCAAGGATCAAAAGCAACTAAACTTCCTTATAAAAGCTACCCAAGAGACGATTCTCCCAGAATAGAAACAGGAGTGAAAGCAGACAATGATTCCGACAGGCATGAAACCTGGCCAATGAGTTCCTGTCATTAAGCTCCACTGAGACCATCAACAGACTGACAGAACTCTCCTGTTCAGTATTTTATGCTGTCGGGTGGAGGGAGGTTGGTCGATACTAGGGGTGGAGGAACTCAGGACTGAGGCCCAAATGTGGCCCCTAGGGCATCTCTAGCTGGCCCTAAGGACCATCACCAGGCCACAGCTCCTCCACAGCCCAAGATCACAAATACCAACTTTCCTGGCCATATTTTACACCTTCCATGAGTGTTTTCACCTTACTGGAATGTGTCCTTGATCTCTGATAATGCCTCATGCTTGCCAAGATGAAGGACAGATAGGAGCATGTGTAGATAATAGCCTACTGTACAAAGGTAAACTTTACTTCTGTTGCTCTGACCAGTTTAGCCTCTGACCTCACCCATCACTAATTGCACACACCCCCAGTCTGAAAAAGCTTCTGCACCCTGATCCACACACTCTTTACTGTAATACCACACTTATTTGTTTGTTTGTTCATTTGTTTATTGCATTTATATGTTGTCTTTCTGCCATGGCACCCAAAGCATGCAATACCAAAAAAATAAATAAAAGGCTTATGGTAGACTATCTGATCACCACAAAGAAAGCTGCCAAGGCAGCTCAACAGAGGGCGACAGCATCTACGAGATTTGACTGTAGGTAATCTATAAAATCTACATTGCGAGGCAAGTGATAAACTCCTAGCGAGGGAGAGAGAGGAGAGTAAAAAGGAAAAAGGCAACACTGTAAAATAATTACTGAATGTCAACTCATAGGATAATGTGGTGAGATTTACCGGCCTGAAAGGAGGGGCATTTGCTAAATTTTACTTTGTGTGACTCTGGGACAACCAGAAAAGTTATATCGAGGGCCTTCTCGGTAGTGGCGCCCACCCTGTGGAATACCCTCCCATCAGATGTCAATGAAATAAACAACTATCTGACATTTAAAAGTCATCTGAAGGCAGCTGTGTTTAGGGAAGTTTTTAATGACTGATGTTTTAATGTATTTTTAATCTTTTGTTGGAAGCCGCCCAGAATGGCTGGGGAAACCTAGCAAGATAGGCAGGGGTATAAATAATATATTATTTTTTTAATTTATTTTTCCATCGTAAATCTCTCTCTCTCACTCACACACACACACACCATTACATATAATTATACTATAATATACTATGTTAATACAACAGGAAATAAACGAGGGTGGGGAAGAAGAGCCCCACATAAGGTACCCAATCTTCTCACTTAAATCCTAAATCCACCAGCTGCCCCACACCCGACACCATCAGCACAGCTCCCCTCTCCCCGACCCCTGCGGGCTTTCCCAATCCCCCTCCCGGAAAAGGACAGGACACCCCCTCCCCATAATAACCCAGAAAAAGGGAAGCAGCCCCTTACCCAACAGCAACAACAAAAGCAGCAGCAGCCTCAGTCCCCTCCTTTCCAGTCCTTGTTATTTCTTCCCCTTCTTCTTCCGCCTTGTCCGAGTTTACGTCATAGGGCGGGGTTCTCGCGTCAGGATCACGCGGAGGGAGGGCGGAAGAGGAAGCCGGACAGCGGAGGAACCATAGACACAGAGGAAGCCGGATATCGGAGGAACCATAGACACAGAGGGAAGGGAAAGGCTAGAGAGTCAAACACAGCCCGCCGTTTTCTAATAGAGCCTGTTATCGCGCCAGAGTTAGAAAAGTGTAGAGAAGGCAATCTCACTATTTTCCTTTATCCTTTCCGGGTTCCCATCGAGAAACCATATTTAAATATTCCCCAGATTTACTTATTTTTAGGGAGAGTGCGGCCGGAAGTGAGGGTTGTCTATATGGCAGAACAATGGAACAATGTGGCGATAGCGCCACATACAGGAATTCGTCCTCTTTCAGTTGAGGGGGGGGGAATGTTTTAAAAAAATTAATCTCTGCATTGGTATCAATGAATAGCTTCGAGGCGAAGGGAGTTAAATGTGGGTTCTGTGTTTACTCGGAAATCCCGTTCAGATAATGAAAAAGGTCGATCTATTGTTCCCTCTCCCGAATGGCCTCGTGGAAATGCTCGGGACAAGCGTCTAGACGCTAGAGATTAAGAAAGGAACATGTTTTACCGTGCAAAAACGTGCTTACAAGGGCGAGGGGTCTAAGACCCTCCAGCCTAGATGTTGTTGGACTTTAGTTCCCATCAGCCCTAGCCTGCGTGGAGAATTCATGGCTCAGGGTGCCCCAACTCCCTGCATTATTATTATTTATCAAATGTGCATACCACCTGTCATCCACTGATCTCAGGGCAATTCACAGCATAAAAAATACAAGATGAAAATGAAAAATTCATAATAGGAGCAACAAGAACAAAGCCAACCCCTTGAGATTAATCTGCTATAATAGCGGAGTCGATATCCTGGTGGATACAAGTGTTTTTTTTATCCATAATGCTTTGCAAACAAGTCACAGTGAGCTACCCTCTGTTCCACCACCTCCTTCTGGCCAGGCTGTAAAAGGCCTCACACTACCTGGGGAAGTTCTGGATGGTATAGCGAGAATGCAATCTTCTTTGCTGCCTTCACTGCCACTAGGTCCTGAGCCACCCCAAAGCCAGTAGTCTGGGAGCCCTCAACACCGCCTGAGACCAGCTCTGTCATGGAGACTGCTGGGCAGCAAGGTGGGAGGTAAACCAGCAGAATCCTTTTGGTGTTGTTTTTCTAGACCAACACGTTATGTTTGTCATTTCTGTAATGTGATTCATGCTATGCAACTGTGTGCTGGGATCCAAAGGAAGTCTGGCTTTCACAAATGCTACAAATGTTTCTGCAGTTGTTTGGGGAAGTCTGAAAGCAAAGTCCTAGCAAACCACACCTCAAGACCCGCTGTCAGTCAGAGTAGGCAGTGGTGCTTTAGAGGGACAAAAAAACCTGAGGGCAGCTCCCTATGCACAAGCTTGGTATCATACAAACGCCACTGAATTAATTCAAGGGATTCGTGATATGCACAAGCAGTGGCAGGTTACATACAGGCACAACAAATGCTTTTGTTGGTGTGTATAGTAATTAACCACACTGAATATTCGGTGTAAGGGATGATTTAAGAGCTGCCCTGCCAAATCAGACAAAGGGTCCCATCCAGCCGAGAACACAATTTCCTACAGTGTTGAGCCAGATGTTTATTGGAAGAGCAGGACCTAAATGCATCAGCCCTCCCTTCTGGTACACCCCCCTCCATGTGTCCTAAAGACACAGCACAAAAGGATAGCGGACCAATGACAGTGGAAGGAAAGGGAGGGTAATAAGAAGCTAGAAAGACTCCCTTTTGAGATGCAGCTGCAAAAAGCACCTAAAAATTTATGGAGCATTATTTTAACCACAGACTGTTGTTTTTAATGCCTGCAATTTGGGACAGCTTGATAATAAAAGATGTGTTCCATTATCACATTGCCTAGTAGCTATTGAAATTTCAGTGCCAGATGGAGCTGAGCATACATTTCAGCCCTCAAACAATCCTTTTTCAGGGTTATAGCCTAGGGAAACCAATTTTCATAAGCCCTCTTCTCCCCACCCCTCAGCTCCTTTGAACTCTTAACATTTTCAGTCTGCATGGTGCTGTGCATTGGTTATGTCTCAGTTCGTTCCTGTGGGCTAGATTACTGCTTGGAAGTATTCAGACAGACTGCTCACTGGGGAAAGAAGATGCAGCCAAGAATTCTAGCTGCTAACCCCATGTTCCATTGGTAGACTCACTACCTCCCAGTCAACAACCAAGAAAATAGGATGAAAGATTACACTATCACCAAAAATGAGACTTATATCAATTGAAACAAAATCATCAACATTCTAAGGCAAGTTGAGAAATTCAGAGGACCTCAGGTAATCACAAAAATCAGCGCCACAAAGCACTAAGTTTCTAACAGGCTTATTCTATGCACATGAACCACTATGATGAGTGATGTTTCATTGTGCTATCTAACCTAGGCAGACCCCAGAGGGTTGCAGTTTCTATTCCATAAATAGCATGTTGTCAGACTTGGTCGGTGGTTTGCTGTTGTTTCCAAGAGCAGCATTTAAAGACAAGGATCAGAAAGTCAGCCAGGGAGCTACTGCAGAAAAGATTTCCTACTAGCAAAGGCTCTTCAAATATTTACCACCTTTTATTCATTCTCTACCTTCACACGTCTTGAGCATACACCAACTCCCTACTAAACAGTTTACTGGCACTGTAAACTCAGTGTTTTTCAGAATCAACCAACAAGGTTGCAGGCTGTAATTTTTATGCAAAAAAACCAGCATCACCCACCTTGCACTGCCAGTGTTTACTTATTGCAGCAGAACAGATCACATCCTCCCCGTTCATGTATTCCTAGAAGGCACACGTTTCACAGCATAGTAACCTGGATTACTTGAAACCATCACAAAGATGGCAACTCTCTCAAACTGAAAAACTAAACTTCCTAAATAGAAAGATCTTGTGGAAAGAGAATGGTGTCACCAAACAAGGATTACTTAGGGTGAAATTTCAGCTCCTCATTCAGTCCCCATAGCAGTGGTCACCAAGTCAGGCTTGCTCAGAGGGTCATGATGCTGTGAATGCAGATGTCCAGAAACACATGCAGAGATTTCTACAACAGCTGTCACAGTTGTCCATGTGTTAGTGCATGGGGGGGGGGGGAGAGATGTCAGCCAGAACTGTCTCCAGCAAGATCATAAGAAACTGAGATCAGCTAGGCAAAAATACAGAACACCAAAAAGCCGGTGGCCAGCATGGGGCTATTTTCTCCCCATATCCAAGCAATCACAAACCAGAATTGACAAACTAGGCTTGATAAATAACTAGGGGGAGGACAAGTGGGGTGGACTAACATCAGAAATGTTAGTCTTGCCAAGGGGTGCCTAAGCTACACGGCCAATCAGTCCAAGGCAGAATGGTCAATGGTCAGGGATCAGAGTTGCCATCTCTGGTATACCACAGCTACTTATCATTCTAGAGCTCTTGCCAATGCACCCAAGATGTTTTAACAGTATAAGGCACACAAAGAGCATAAAGATAACTGCTTAGAGTCTGTTTGTCATTCTTTCTTTGGGAGGGGGGGAGATTTGGACCCCAAATTTCCAATTCCTGCACAAAACACTCAGGCCATATTCAGTCTCAACACTTGGGAGTTGCTTTATAATTTCTGTCCAGACTTTTGATTGACAGGAATGAATAGCACACACTAGGGAACATGCAGTTCCTTTACCTGCAAATAAAATTCTCACGTCCTCAATTTCTGAATGAATCAACCTAAGACTGCCAAATGTTTTTATCTTTGGTTGTATTCACCATAGCACGTTCCTGCTAAAATGTCCCAAGCATACCAGCCACACTTCAACGGGAGTGGTTGAAGCAAAAAGTAGTGCTTGCAAGTATCCCAATGCAGGAAACAGCACCCAAGAATTCAGAATAACTACTCCAGGAATCTCCACAGAAAATATGAGCAGAACTCCTTTTTACATGCAGATTCCTTCATAATCTTTCACTGAAACCAGCACCAAGAAGAGTAGTTACATTGCAACTGCACTTTGCATAGCTGCACCAAAGTAGCTGATCTGAAATTCTCATAGCAGAATCAAATCAGACTTCACGACACTCATCCCTAGACTACACTTGGGAAAGTGTTTGTATCTGTAAAATGGGAAGTAGGGAGAACATTGTGGTCACTGTGCAAAATGGTTAACAGCAAAGCAGTTTCAAGTATGCAATAAGCCCCACTCAATACAAAACTTGCTTCTGTGTAAATATGCAAAGAATTGTGGTCACAACGCTCTATGTAGACAAATGCAAAGCGTACACACACTTCTCAGCTGTGTATCATGCAACAACTGAGGGCCAGATCCAATGCAAGGAGCTTTGAGCACTGACGTTCTGCAAGCAGCAGCGCAAGACATACCACACAAAGCTTAACTGTCAGAGTAGAAGTGTTTGCACTAGGAATCACACATCTTTTGCGGGACACTTGGATTTGGCTGTTGCGCTATGCCAAGAGCAAGGCTCTTGCTGGCAGAATGGCTGTTGACTGAGCAGACTGACACAATTAGGCATCGCCCTGAATCTCGCTCATAGAGACCCAACCCTTGATTTGCTTTTAATTTTTGAAGGTGCCCTAAAGCAGAACTGAACCAAGTCTTCAAAGGAATAAAATAAGGTGGGGATGTGAAGTTTTTCGCAAAAGGTATTGTTTCTTTAGCCCCTCTTGGGCACACACGTCCAACTCTCCCCCCCTTCCTTGGATCATCTCCGGTTTCCAGCAATGGAAGAAGCACACAGGATCTGCTTGTCTCAGTGGATGGCACATGGGGGGGGGCTGAAGAAAACTGCATCCTATGCAAGGCGTTCCTATGGACACTGGACTTCACTTTCCCCTCCCGCTCACCAGGGCAGAAGGAAGAAGAACACGAGAGAGAGAGAGGCAAGGGGCCAATTGAGTGCGCTAACATTCCCCTTTAATAACCCGACACACTAGAAGTACAGTGGCTTTATTTTGGCCAGGGGCTCGCAGGAGTCACTGGAGAGGCAGAGAGTGTTCGTTGCTGGGCAGGCCCTGGTGGACACAGTTGGGAGACAGCGCTGCCCCCCATTACATTTTTACTACTACTATTATTATTAGCACTGGTTGTTTTGGTTGTGGTTTTTTTTATTTTTCCTTAAAAACCAGACACACAAGTGAGTTGATTCTAAAAGGAATATTCCAGGCCTGACCCAGCCTCCCCAGAGCCACGGCGCCTGGGGCAGGATGGAGATGGCTCAACACCCCCTCTCAGCCTCCCAGACTCACCCAGCCCTCGAGAGCCTTCCCTGTGTAATAAATAGTTACGCTCGGAAGCCGTGGTGCCCAGCAAGGGAGGAGGAAAGGAGAGGCAAATGGCCTGCGGATCATGCAGTGCAGTTATACCACACTGCAGGCAGGGGGTACCAGAGCACAGAGGGAGCCTTCTGTTCTTAGCAGCAAAACCACAGCCCCCAGAAAGGCAAACGGGCACCATCATGGGGTCCCACACACCCAGCCCCATGGGGCAGGTGGCTACCCCAATGCGGTGGGGCATGGCAGAGAAGCAGCAGTAACCTCACCCCTCGCCCCGCAGCAGCACACAGGGAGAGTGGCGAGAAAGGTACGAGGGTTTAGTGAGGCGGCAGCTCCTGGGGCCCCAGGATGGCAGTTTGGGGGGGGGGAGGAAGGCGAGCAGGTGGGGCGAGGAAGCGGGGAAAGGAGGATGGAGGGGGCCTCCTGCCAATTTCTGACTCCTGTGCCCCCCTTGGTGGCTGAAGGCAGCGGTGTTGGCAGAGTCCCTTAGGAGAGCTGGAAGGGAGATGAAGGGGCATGGGGAGGGCAGGTTTGTGCCCGGAGCCGGTCAGTTCTATTTGAGGCAGCGTTCAAAGTAGGTGGAGCCAATGTAGCCGCCCCGCATGGAGCGCTGGACGTTCTGCTCAAACAGGCGTCTGTTGTTCTGGAGGACTTCAGCAGCCTCTTTGTTCAGGGGGTCTTCAGGGTTTGGCTCCTGCGAGGAGGGAGGAAAAGCTCTATTATTAAATGCCAAAGAGAATTGCAGCACCTTCAAAGACAAGGACTTGTTATGGCACAAGCTTTCATGGAGCAGAGTCCACTTCGTCAGATGCAAGATTAAATGCCAACCCGCATTCCTGTTCTGTTACCTGTTCACAGAGCTGCCTGGGACTCACTCGACTCTTCCCCCCCCCCCCATCACAAATCCCCAATTCCATACTGGAGTGCAGATGCCTTATTCATGGTCCAAGGTGAATAGCTGATGTTCTAGAGCAGGGGTGGAGAATCTCTTTGAGCAGGCAGGGTGAATCCAAAAGCAGCCATCCTTACATGGGCCACTTTTAAGGGGTGGGCAAGTCCATCCAGCTGTCAATCACCAGTCAAATGACATCAGGCGGACCACTGTTTGCCAGGAAGAAGCAGGGCTTGCACTTGAACACTGAATCTGAACCGCACCCAAGTCCCACTGCGAAGAAACAACAGGGAGTGTGCTCTAAGCCATGTGCTCCCAATTGTTGCTTGTCAGATGAACTTGCATTTGGCAGTGTTTAAATTCAGAGCTGAATTAAAGTCCCGCTCTTGGCAGTGATCGGCTCCACTCAGGAACTCCTACTGGGAGCTCCCAAATGGAGCTTATCTCAGCAGAGCTAACTTTCAGTGCTGAATTCAAAAGGCACCAAGCACAAGCCATGCTGGCAATGGAGAAAAGCAGGAGAGCAATCGAAGGCTCCTGGTTGTTCCTTTGCAGACAAGCTTTAGCTACCCAACAGTTAATGCCACTCAACCTCAGGTGGATATGGCTGAGGAAAAGCAATCTCTGAAGTGGAATTAGGGACCCTGGAGCACCTAGTCCAGCACAGAGGCTGGATATTCCCATTGCCTGTTCTAGGAATAACAAGAGGGGCTTTGGGGAAGACAGCTGGAGAAGTGAAAGATAAACATTGAAGCTAAGGCACATTTAAGATTGGTGGGCTAAAACAAAAACTGGGGGCATCGCCGCTTTTAGAATAATTATTCCCACAGAACTAGAACTAGCTAAAAAGGTAGCATTCAACTCCTGCATTGAGGGGCAAGAAGATCAACTGGTTGGCAGATCAACCCAGACCCAAGAGTAGGCCCACCTACAGAGAAAAAACATACAAGTTTAATAGGAGGGTTTCACTACATGCTCTACAGCAAGTCAAACCCTGTTTGATATCTTATTAACATCATCTGCACACCATTTTCATCAGTGGGGCTGATGCCCAACTTCTCCTGAAGGATTGCATTTCCTCAAGCAATTTCCCTCCAATACGAAGGAAAATGAAGGCATTCCCTAAAACCATGCCTTGGATAAGCAGCTAGAAAAGACACAGCAACAGCTATAGCAGCCTATAGAGAACTCAGCATAATCAAGTGGCAAAAGCCCTTCCCATGCCACCATTTACAACTTGATCCCACCAACTGCACAAACAGTCCCCCGGGTTCTGTCTCTAGTGAATCACATCCAGTGGCCTTCAGTTTCAGTGATGAGAAGAGGCTTCCAACCTCTGGGTTTGCATTGCTCCAGGAGCTGAGGTTCTCTTGTTATTATAGCAAGCCTCCTCCTTTTCCTTCCCCTCCCCGTCAAACAGAGAGAACATTTGAGGCTATCCTAATGTAGCACCACCTCTTGCACTTAGCAGCGAGGGAAATACAAAAGGAGTGGGGCAAAGTAAGTCCACAGAAGCCTCTGAAAGGCTTCATGCAAGGAACTCGGGGGGGGGCAGGAATACATCAGCAAGCCTACAGAAATAGCATAATAACCTCTAGCAACCTCAGCAATGATCACAAATGTAGGAACTACGTTGGCACTTTGCCTCCTGACCTCATGAAAGCACTAGCAGGGATGGTTTCCAGGAGAGGCTTGAATTTGCCTAGAAACAGCCCACACCACCTGAGAGACGCCAGCCTCTCAACATGAATCTGTCTCCTAGGAGACAGTGTGCTACACCCTCTTCCTCTACACTCTTTGGACACAAGGTCAACCAAGGCTTTTAGAACTACCAGGGCACATGACCTCAAATGTTCCTCTGCCTCTCACCCTGCCAATGAGAGTTGTAACCGAATAACTGGGTCAGTTTCAGCTTCCCCATTCCCTGAAGCAAAGAAGCTCCAAGCCTATTTGAGAAAAAAATGATCACCATTCTCCAATTCAGCTCCAAAAGCACAGAATAGACCAAAAAGGATGGCAAGTCTGGGTTGGGAGTTATGAGACATTATGGTATATCATTTCACTTTCTGACAACTATGCTGGGAGGGGCCATGACAACAAGATCTACAGTTGTCAGAAGGGTTGAGAGACACAACCCAGAGGAACAGCAGCACCAGCTGTATTGCGATCCACGCAAATCAGGCTGTATAAAAAATGATTTAAACTTTTTTAATCAGAGTTTTTAAAGAGTTATATTAAGCACCCCTTTAAAATAACCTGGTTTTTCAGAATACAATAGAATAAATATTGATGTAATACAAACAGGTCTTTTAAAGCTGGATCCCCGATTAAAAGCGATGAATTAAAGCTTAATTTTCTATGTAAAATTATAACCCAAGAGCAAAAAATGTGGGTACCTTGCAGACCAGCATTACAGGCATCATTGCTCCTGGAATGTATTTATTGTATGCACGGTGAGTATTTATAGACTTTCTGCCCAGTAACTACCACCCTTTGCATACGGAAAGTTGGTGGTATTTGGTCACCAGGGAAGTAATTTATGTGTCCTTACACACTCATAGAATGCTAAACAAAACTACTTAATTTTACGAACTGTCCCTGATTTAAGGAGAGACTGAAATTCTGTATACTTACCTAGGAGAAAACTCCATTAACATAGCAAGACTTGCATTTTAGTAAACATGCACAAGACTGCACTAATAGATTTTGTAGTGGAAAATGCATCAAGGGGTGGATGACGAGAGGTTTCCAGATTATGCTCCTGGGGCTTCATCTTATTACAAACAGGTATGTTTTCACTGTTACCTCCACATATTAATATGCATAACTGTTTAGGAAATAAATAAATTAGGAAGCTAAAACAAGATTTCAGTCAGTGCCCTTCAACCATGGGTTCCCAGATGTTACTGGACTACAACTCTTATTTTTTGTCATTGGCGAAAATGGTTGGGGAATATGGGAGCTGCAGTCTACTGGCATCTGGTGACAACAAGGATGAGGAACACTGGCTTACGTCAAGCTACCCTGGATCAGAGGCTGTCAGAGCGAGGCCTCATAACGCTTCTTTGTCAAAACTGTCAAGTACAGTGCTGTGCAAAGGCAAATCCCCATCTCAAGCTATTCTTGAAGGCTGACAGACAGCACAATACACACATCCTACCCAAGCACAACTATATAAAGCCAAAACTGCCTTTACCTTATGCACACCCTGTCTCACACTAACACCCACAGAATCATCAAGCCAGTGCTGCATTTCTTCTACCTTCTGTGCCGTGTGTCTCCCATTCCTACACCCACACTTTCTGCTCAGGCTCAAGTGAGGAAAGACATGTTTCTTTCTGCGTTTTCGACTTTCAACTTCACGTATACTCACCAAGAAGAGATACTGCAGGCCATAAATTATAGAGTTTATTGTTAGTACAGGCTTCCAGTCCTCTCTGTGTGTGAGAGAGAAAAAAGTGAATGTAGGGAAAGGAAAACCTCCCAAAAGGAGTAGTAACAGCAGAATGAAATGTAGGGTAGGATTCAGGATTTATTTATTTTTTTGTATTTTATCTTAAGTCAAGTCATATTGAGATGCTTTTTGTACAAGGCAAACAACAAATGTCATAAATAATAAGATCACTGTGTGACACTGCACAAAACGGGTTGAAGAAGCAATTTCCCTAAGGACCAGGACATTGTGTTTAAAATCTTAATGCTTGAAGTGGCATATAGTAGAACTCTATTACCGAAACACATTTGAATAAAATCCTTAAACCCCATTACAAATAGCCCAAGGACAGGTCTCAATACTGTCAACCTGGTTCCAAACTTTTACTCTCCTTGGGTCTCATTTGTTTGTTCACATCAATGCAGTTCTATCAAAGTCCAGCAAATCAACTGGTTATTATTACTACGAAGGCAAAAGCAGGGAATGTTACTGATGACCCAAAATGAAAATAATGTTTTCATATCCAATTGAAAAAATAAGTTAGGGTAAATCAACAGGGAGACACAGTGACGTGATGATGCTTGGCATACGTTGTTACTTTATAATTTTAGAGAAGTTCACCGACAGCTGCAGAAAAACAATATATAGAAGTGAATGGAATATAGGGCTTAGGATAGCAGAGGAGCCTCTGTACCTGAGGATATTTAGGCAGACATTGCCTTCTAGGTCTATGTTGGGATGATACACCATGGTCTCACACTTCACCTTGGGTGGGTCATGTGGGTACCCTTGTCCCACCTGCAAATGAAATACAAGAAAAATAAGAGCTGTTGGCCTCCTTGGGTTCATTATAAGAGATTCCATAATGCACAGCAAAACCTTAAGATTACCAGTCACAAAACCCTGGACACACATAAGCCATACCTAGCAGATCAACTTCTCTCATACCAACAAACTAATTTCCTAACATGGTATCTTATCTTCATACACTCTAGGTTTTGCAACCTGTTTGTCCTAGGTCACAGGGTGTGGAACCTGCAAGACTCCTTATCTTGTTAAGACTACAACTCCCATCAGACCTAGCCAGAATGCCCAATGGTGAGGAACAATGGGAAGTGTAGTCCAGCAATATTTGCTGAGTGATAGGTTCCCCACCTCTCCTCTAGGCAGTTTGTCCCAAAGACATGCAAATACAATCGTACCTTGGAAGTCGAACAGAATCCGTTCCGGAAGTCCGTTCGACTTCCAAAACATTCGGAAACCAAAGTGCAGCTTCTGATGGGCTGCAGGAAGTTCTGTGGGAACTCCGTCGGATGTTCGGCTTCCAAAAATAGTTCGCCAACTGGAACACTCACTTGCGGGTTTGCGGCGTCCAGGACCCAAAAAGTTTGAGAACTAAGCTGTTTGAAAACCAAGGTATGACTGTAATCAAGTCATTCCTTGAAGCACTTAATGCACCATTTTCTATTAGAAATCTCTGGCATCTCTTATTCATGTGTGCAGTGCAACACTGGTTCCAGAAGCAAACAAGTGCTTCTATAGAATGCCTTTCAGACAGTAATTGTGTATATTTATTTTGTCAATTGCCTGGGGAATATGACTCAAGGATCATATAGATAAACACTTTTTAAATAAATAAAAACAAGGAAACTGCTGTGACTTGAGCGCTGAAACGGTGAGATCCAGATCTTTGTGAGTGGAGACACTGGGAGGCTCCAACAGAAAAGGTGAAGGGAAGAAGCCCAACATGCTCTCAAGATACAGGGATCTATGTCTGTTTTAAATTAGGTTGAGAGAAATGCTTCCAATGTCTTCAGGAAAGGAACAGCTTTAAAATCAAATTTGATAGCTTGATAGAAGAAGGCACCACGTTGGTGACAGATTTTATTGTGGATTAAGCTTTAAGAACCAATGGGCTATACAGAGAATATGTTGTTGGGACATGGATTGGGGAGACTCAGGAACAATCCCTCGATCAACCAAGCAGCTCCATGGGTGCCTTATGACGAGTAACCAGCACCCAGCCAGGCCTATCCCACATGGCTGTTACAATAATCAAACAGCAGGTGAGGGAGGAAGAAGAACAACCATGCATAACACCCTGAACGGTGGGATAAAAATATAATTACGGCCAACATTTATGCATCAAGCCCAACTGACAAAGGAAGGGAAATCTTGGGGCCCACACACAATTACGAACACCCTCACTACATTTTTAGAAACGTTCCAGGGTTCTTCCCATTAATGCTGTCTTTAAATAGCCGTAATTAAAACTAATTTTAATTGTTTACATTTCATACTTTTGTCACTTTCCCCCTCTAGTCAAGAAAGATGAATAATTAGCAGGAAAATCCTTCACCATGGCTGGCAGCCCCTTTCCTAACTCCTCTACATCCTCATCATAACTCCTAATTTCTACTGACAGCTCTGGCTCATTGGGCAAGTACATTTTAAGAATTGCCAAGACAGCGCAGAGGCCTAAACAGCCCCGAGTTTCTTTCCTCTTTCACCTCCAAGTTCAAAACAAGCCAGGTTCCTTGCCAAGCTACACACTCAACATTTTTCTTCATTTGCATCATTTAGCCCTGCTGCTGCTGGGCTTTCACAGAAATGGCCCTGACACGGAGAGAGAAGATCCACCTTGAGCACTTTTTACTGAAAAGGCAGGGTTTAAAAAAATAAAACTTCTAACAAAAATAAATAAATAAATAAATAGAGAGGGTCAGAGCTGTACAGGAAACATTTCAGCTACCCTTTTGTTTTGATTCATTAGTAGCCTGTGTGCTCACTGATCTTCTCAGAACTAGGTGTTTTTTAAAAGTGAAACGGAAAGTTTAAATGAAAGCAAAGATTGCAGGGATGCCGGGTTCTGAGCAATGGAATGTGCACCCCAGATAGATTAACTCAAGACCAATGGGGCTAAACACTAGGTGCTATGAGATACCCCAATTTGGAAGCAGGTATGTTTTAAAGTGAGAAGAACTTCCTAGATCACTTTTTTAAAAATCTGGTTTATAAATCTCATGTTTCGAGGGGCTGGCAAGTTTGAAAACAAAAAACAATGTTTACTAGATGATCAGAACCAGGGCAGCCTTTCCCTTCTATGTTTTCAGATCGCAACTTCCATCAGCCCCAGACAGCATGGCCAATGGTCAGGAATGATGCAAGCTGTAGTCCAAAACATTCGAATGGGCAGCAGGCAGAACAAGAGAATTCCCACAAGAGCTCCTCACTCCAGCCCATTCCTTGGCTAAAGTCACTTCAAACTCTAAAAATTATATATATTTTTCAGTTTGGTAAAAGCAACAACAGTAAAAATCAAACAAGCAGCCCCCAAATCCTAGCAATGCATGTAGCTGCGGAATTTATTCTACACAAAGAAGTAGAATTTCTTCAATTTATAAATCATTCAGGACCATGTCTTCAAGCACAGACAATCCCCAGTTTGAGATTCTCTAAGTAGGAAGTCTTACATCAGACAACAGCCCATTTAGGACATGCCTTCAATCCCTCCCCAATCATTCTCCCTTGGTTGTTGTTTTTTGGGGGGTGTTTATTTACTTTTAAAAAGGTCTCTCTTTCCCATCAAATGGTTTTCCCTGAACCAGGCAGCTTTGAGGCAGAAAAATAAGGACAAACCCTGTCCTGCTGCCCCACCCCATTCCCAGTCATGCCTGGATCTACGTTCATGAAGTCAACCACAGGGTTCTGCGTGTGCCCAAGAAAGCTCAGGTACTCCCAGAAGTAAAGTCAGATTTGGGGGTTGGGGATACACCCAAGGAAGCACACGGTCACATTGTACCTCACAATGGACCAATCTATTACTTCCTCTCCTTTCCTGCCCCCTCTGCCCCAATTATTAGTACTTTTACTCATCTACATGGCTGTTGACACAATATATAGCCTCTTATAACTAGCCCGAGTAAAAAAGGGTGGCTAAAATGCAGTGAAAATCAGGCAGCTTGATAGTGTGCCAAGACAAACTCCTACAACCAAACGTATACCTCCACCACACCACCCCGTTAAAAGCCTGGGGCTTGGACAAGAGAAAACAGGGAGGTTACTTACTTTAAAACTGAAAACGAATTTCCCACCTTTATAGAAGCCCTGCAAGGCAAAAATTTAAACATTTTAAGCAATTTTGGCTCCATATAAAAGAGAACAAGATTCACCTTTTTGGGTGGGGGAAGGCAGGTTAATGATGAAAAATTTTAATCAACTCTAGAATCCCTCATCCAAACAGTCAAAATTGAATGTGTACAGCAAGGTGATTAACGCTTCATAAATCTCTGCACTTTTGCAAACCCAGTATTCTGGATGTACAGCTAATTTTCCCAAACCAGAAAACAAAATGGTAAACTAGTTGGGAAAGCAGGCATGGGTGGAAATTCTGATGCGCTAAAATGTGTTTATGTGCACAGAAGATCAGAAGAGAGACTTTGAACCATAGAAGAAGGACTGTGTTTAGCAGAGGTGCTTTTTCTCTATTTTCCACCATCTACCAACACTTATCAGTATCCTTGACTGCAAAAACCCCTTTGTCTGAAAATGCAAACAAAGATTCTCAGGTTTTTTAAGTTGAGGCTTTCAGTAATGGCCAGCACCAATCATCACAGATTACTACTTATTGTGCCACCCCAGCAGGGCTCCAACTTTCAGTGCTTGCTTCAGATGGTGGAAGGCAACAATGAATGGTGACTCACGGCCCCAGTTTTTGAAACAGTAAATATACACAAGGCAGCTTCCTCCTGTAATTTTCACAAAAACATGAAAACCGAATGTGCGCCTATGTGACACCCATTCTGAGGAACCCCGGGCCTTGTTCGTTTGCCATATCACCATGAGGAAAAGGTACATTCAGAAAGAAGTTTCCTGAAATGAAGTGCTATCAACAGCCATCTCAAAATAAGAATCAATCAAAAAATGTTCCATGTACCCAGTTTATCATATCAGCCAATACTTGAAATCTCCGCAAATCAAATGCCAGATTTGATGGTCTGTGGCCCAAAGTCAGTTACACATAATTAATCTCCTTCTTTCATCTCACAGATCACACTTTAACCCGCCACATGCAGGGTTACAATGCCAAACACACAGGCAAAGAAAAACACCACTGTCTGAAGGTTTAGTACACCTGTGCTCAAATAAACCACTGCCCAAGATAAGAGAGAACTGCAGCCAGAGTATGTGTATGTAGTTGAAATTGCAAGCAGTACTGCCTGAAAAAAATGCTCATATGAACATGCTACGGAATAGAAGGGAATATGGCCAATTAGTTTTGGTTGCGTGGAATTAGCTAAACCAGAAGACTTGAGTACAGCAAAGACCTAGGACAGGAAAATAAAGACGCACCTTGATCATTTCAATAACACACATATGAAGTGTATAAAACATGCTGAACTCCTCTTAAGGGACAGCATGCCAAGGCAGATAAAGAATAAGCACTACAAAATGCTAAGGTATGGTTAATCTTACCTCTCTTGCTGATAAAATATATATTGCACTAATATGGATGTATTAAAACATTTTATCCTTTCTTTTTGACCAAGCAGGTCTCCAAGGTGGCTCAATGTGAAAAATTAAACAATCAAAACACACAATCAACTACAAGACATGAAAAGCAAGGTAACAAACAGCAAATTAAATAAGCAGTAGAAACTTAAGTAATTCCTTGCAGACATTAGCCGATATAACAGGATTCTAGAGATCTGGGCTTTAAATCGAAGAATGAGGAGCAAAGGGGCAGAGAAGGAACCTTCCCACAGGGTAGAGGTGGTTAACCTGTGGCCTTTCAATTTTTGTGAGACTACAACTTCCATCATCCCTGGCCACAATGATGGAAATTTTAATCCATCACCCTCTGGAGAACCATAAGTTAATCACCCCTGCTGGAGAGCATTCCCACAGCCAAGACTCTTCTGGATCCTAGACAGCCTAGGGATCCTGGACAGTGCTTCTGAAAAAGATCTTTTAAAGTGTGGGTAGCTTCATGTGATATTGTTGGACTTTTGTATTCTGGATCAAGGAAGCTAACTTGTGCCTCCGAAATTTGTAAGATGCCAAAGTGAAATTAAAATAAAATAAAATACCCACTTACTTGGCATGCATTTTGTACCTGATATTTTAAGTTATGGGAGCATCTCAATTATTTTACCTAGAAGTAACAAGCTGGCAAGCACAGAGGCTGGGCAGGTAGATTACAGCCTCCATGGTACGGAATGAGGATAAAAGGTATAGGTAAGAAAGAGGTCAAGATAGATTTAAAAATAGGAAACATGAGAGAGTTCTATGGGGGAGGGAAGGATGGAGCATCCCTGATCACTGGTGTCACTTAAGACACAGTCCTTAAGCAATTCAAAATGCCACCACAGCCCCGACTAGAAACATTTTTAAAAAGTAAAATAATCACAGAAATCTAAAGTTCAACAATAGATTCCTTGCACAGGTTTCTTACACAGGCAGAATAAAAAGAAAAACATCCAGATCTTAGAATTCTGTCAACCTCATGGTGGTGGATATCATCTCCTGTCAACTGATGCAAGACTCCTCCCTGCTTTAGCTGTACCTTAGAATTGTGCTATTATGCAACGGAGTTTCCTGGCACACCCACCAGGCCTTTCTATGGTGACAAATAGAATGGCAAGCCCCAGCAGAGTGGTCTGGCTACATGACTCCTCTCTCTACCACTTACCTCATCAGGGCAGATAACTAGCTTGAAGTTGAGGAGGTCATCCTGGTCTGAAAAGTCTATTTCGCATGTTTTCGGCAAATTCAATTCATTAATATCTGGGAGGAAAAGCAGAAGTGGTCAGTTGCAGTGGTGATCAGGCCAAAACCAAAATAAACCTCCCACTTTTTAAATCAAAATCTATTCCTATCCCTTTTTTCCCAGTGGCCTTACAAGCTTTGTGATTTGCTGAAATGAGGTGCCATTTCATTTTTTAAAAAATTAGAAAAAGGGGGCACAGACATACCATCAGCTCCCTGGTCACAAGTCAGGAACAAAAGGAAATGCTTCCGTCTGAATACAAGTCCATGCTAGCATGTTGGAAATAGAGATCTATGGAACCGTACGCAAAAATTAAAAAGAGCGACGGGTGTGCATGTACAAGAGCTGGCAACTACCTATGAGTAATCAAACACGGAAGGGGAACTGAAGATTTGTTTCATTTCTCACTCTAAGACAAAACAGGGGAAAGAGCTTATTTTAAGAACTATATACTTAGTTCTCTGTTAGATGGGGCTTCAAATTCTTGCTCAGCCATTAAGCTCCCTAAAGATGGCCTCTATAAAGTCTATTTGAAGTCATAGATTTGCCATAGGGGTAAAAATGTGAAGACACAATGGGTGCCACCCTGAGTTCCCTGGAGAAAGTCAGGACAGAAGAAAAAGCAGTAAATATATAGTCTGAGCAAAGGCCCCAGGACTCAAACGAACACGAGACCACCTTGGGGATGAAACAGTGCTTTGGCGTCCTCAGGCTTGAATTTCAGAATTCCAACCCGGAGTATGTACCCCAACATCCACAGTCACTTAAAATAGTGGGCACTCTCCAGTTCCAAGTTTCACCTCTGCCACTCCCTTAGGCAGCATTTATCGTAGTTTGCACAGTGGGGGTACAGATGCTCTAAAAACAACGATAAAGAGGCATTTGGAAAGCCCACCCAGTTCTGCAACGCTAGTCATACTGTCCTACCAATAAAGCAAGTGAGCACCTCTTTATCAGCAGTGCATAAACTATTTTAGCTTTTTCTTCTTTTTCCCCCAAATTGCAAGCCCCTCATATCCCCAGGAGAGAAGGGCACCGTCCTCTTAAAACATTATTCTCACTTGCTGTGTGCACAGAGGCCACGTAGTAGGACCGATCTACAGCCCAGAGTGCCTATTATTATGCGTGTTTGAGTGATGGGGAGGACAAGGTACTTCCCCCCCCCCTTTTCCTTCCTTCCTTTCCCCCCTCCCCAACCTTTCTGGATGCGGAGCTGCGCGGCGGAGGCTTTCTTGCTGGAGCCCTTGGTGCCGCCGGCCGATTCCTCCTCCTTCTTCTGCTGCTTTAACGAGAAAAGCTTGATCATCCTGACTGGCTTGGCTGGCTGGCGGCGGCGTAGGGATGGCTGGCTGGTCTCTCGCCCTTCCGGCCGGGGCCTCTCCCACCCGGCTACCGAGGCCCGGCCTGGCCCGTCTTGTGGGGGGTGAGAGGGAGGGGAGGGAGGGACGAGGGGGGAGGAGAGAGAGGGGGGAAGAGGGAAGAGGGGGGCGCCGGCGCCGGCGGCGGAGGAAGCGACTCCCGAGGCCTGGCCTGGTCTGGCCCGCCGGGGTCGGCCGAGGGACGGGGCGGCCGGGGCGGGGATGGAGGGGGGGAGAGAGGGAGGGAGCGGGGCAGGGATAGGAGAAAGAGCGAGGGGGAGAAAAGAGAGAGGAGAGAAAGAGAAGGAAGGAGCGAAGGGGCCAAGAAACCGGGGCCGCCCCGCCTCAGAGCGCCGCCGCTTTTCCCTACTGCGGGCTCTGTTCGTGCGTGAGTGTGTCGGACGGCAACGGACAGCCCCCTTCGGCCCTTCCCGGAAGACTGTCGGCAACTTCCGCCTCACGCCCTCCAGCTCCGCCCGCCGTCTCTCCGGAAGCACTCGGGTCCTCCCGACGCTCGCTCGAAGCTCTCGGAACTCTCCGGAGCGGCCCTCGGTGATTTCCGGCTCCTCCTCTTCTTCTCTTTACCACACGGCTCAGGGTAGTGGGGAAGAAGGCCCCCTCCCAATCCCAACGAGCCGGGGTGCGTGTGACGAAACGGCGTCGGCGCTTTCCGGCCGGCGTTCGGGCTCAGAGCAATAGGATTCTGGAGCCCGAAAGTCAGCTCGATGGGCACGTCCGGCTCCCAGTTGAACGACGTGCGAAGAAACGCCGCCGCTTCGAGACACTGTCCAAGCTGCCGTTCCGTACTTTAAAACCTTACCGGAGGCGAATGCGAGGGCAAAGCAACGAGCCCTCCCCCGCTCCGTTCTGCGCTATGCACCCTGCCCCGCAAAAGGAGGCACCCGCACGAGAACCGGCAGTAAGGGAGTAGCGTGGAACTCCCTTGTTCTTGTCCCTTTGAGACGCATGTGCGAAAGCGGCTGTTCTCTGCAAGCCGCGCCGCCTCCTTTGTGCATAAACGGAGTTCTGTCCCCACGGGTACAATTCTGTGCACGCTTGTATGGGAAGAAACCTCGTAGAAACCCACAGGCTTTATTTTCGCGTACTCAAGCGTGGATCAGCTTTGCACTATCGGTACATTAGTGTGGTGGTTTTTTCTGTTAAGAGCGCGCAACTGCCTCTCTGCCCCCTTTTACGAACAGGAATCAGTTGCATCGTTGAGGAAAGCCACTCCGTGTTCGCATGCATTGGTTTTAATTGATGCAAATAAAAGGGAAGGGAATACTTCTAATGCGGGTGGAGACCTAACCTGACCCGCTCCCTTTTAAATAGCTTCCTGCTGCTTCGTAAAAGAGCGAGGATATTAACAATTAAAATATGTTTTAAAAAAACAAAGTATGAAAAAATCTCTTTTGATCCCATCCTGACTTGCAGAAGCAAAACTCTGAAACATAACTACTTGTATTACCATCGCCAAGTTTGTACAAGATATTGTATGCATTAACAGCTGTTTTCAACAAGCAAAAAATTAATCCAAGCAATTAGGGAACCAATCATCCACTAGTGTGATGTGTTCCAGAGCAGGTTATTTTCAAACCCAGAACTCATTTTTACTCCAAAGGTGCATTTAGGGACCTATTATTTTTTTACCAGGACCATTAACTCGAGTGCCTTCAACCTGGCACACACCAGTCTGTTTAGAGACCCACTAAATTCAACTCCCTCCTAATCTTAACCCCTCCCCACATTAAATTTAATGCAGATTTGTTCAGAACATATTTATGACCACCCATTAACTGCCAGGAAATCTCATTTTGGCACTTAAGCCACAGTTTCCCAAGAAACTGGATATAAAGTTAAGACCCCACAGGATCAATGTCATCTCCTGTAGGACCAAATCTGGATCGCAGAACATTCCAAAAGAATGTTGTATCACAGGTTTCTGCTCATTTCTTTGGTACTCTACAATTGGAACTGGGGGCTTTCACTAATCACAGAAGCAGCCATCCATTTTTTTTCATCAGGAATAAACTGTGGCTTATATTTTTGCTACAGTTACGATTAGTGCTTTTAGTGCATGCAAGTGAATTGCCTATTTTGTTCATTTTGTGTACTCCCCACTTTTAGAAAACTTATCTTGGGACAGCAGGAAGGGAGCAATTTTTGAGCCAGGCAATACAGCTTTCAAGCTGCATTATGCCCAGTGGAGGCCAACTCATTAGGGCTAGTGAGGCACTGCCTCACCAAATTCAGGCTGCCGCCGCCACCACCACCACCAGTCCAGGGGATTGAACCACCTTTCAGATCCCAACTCAGCCTAAGTGTTACCCCTGTAGAACTGAAAAGGAAGGATGGGAACAGGAGTAGAGTAGGCATTAAACAACACCAGAGTATGCCTTTGTGAATTCTGCCAACTGGGCAGAGATTATCAAATTCACTGTATTATAACCCCTCTGTGATGCAGAAAATCGAAAATCAAACTCTTTCCCACCACCACCAAATTGACAAGACACACCAGTTGCAAACATCTTTTATTTTTCTCGAACATGGAAAGAAGCAAAGTCTAAAATATACATAAGCAAAAAAAAAAAAAGCACATTTTCATGAGAATGGCTCTTGGGATAGTGAGGATAAACTACTGGGACAGAAAGCTTTTGAAGATACGTACAGCCAAAAAGTACGGCTACACGGAGGGGACAACTGGATTTAAAAACCTACAACTACCTTGACTTATGAAAACAGACATCTCTCCTCTTCAACAAACTCAACAGAAAAAGCAAGGAGTCCTATTTGGACACAGGAATAAAAAAATATATAATCAAACCACCACCACCTCAGAAAACAGCTGTCATGAAGGCCCAACAACAGTTGCATCTATTAGATGTCCAGGTTGATTTTCACTAGGACCGCATATAAATTGAGAAAAAACACTATGTTCAAAAATTCATAGACTTAAAAAACAGACAAGAAAGAGGAGAGTCTGTGCCCTCAACTCTCACTGCAGTTGGGGGCCTACTGGACACCCCACAAGAGCAGTCAAGTATCTTATAAGGGGCAGAGATTTTCTGTTAGGAGATCCAACTTGTTTCTGGGCCACAACAACCTCCCTCCTTGGTGTGCGGAGGTGAGGACTGGGGGGTGAGAGTGGGAGAATTTTAAAAAATAATAAAAAGGGAACTACAACTTTGTTCCCACTTGGAGCAAGAAAGGAATACAAGAGGAGAGCAAGTTATAGGGTTCTGGATTGCCCCGAATCAATTTCCATTCCAATACAAAAACAAAACAAAACACAAAGTGTATCTGTCAGAACAAGGGCATAAAATTTTCCAAGCAAAAAAAAAAAAAGAGAGAGAACAGGTCAGACGATTTATAACCATTATCTAAGCAGTCGAGGTCTACAATAACTCTCAAAAAAAAAAGGCAGAGAGGTGCAGAAGGGAACAAAGAAGGGCTGCCCAAGAAAGACCAGAAGAGTGGAGGGCAGAGACAAAATGAAGGCAGCTTCAAGAGGGTGCCCCCCCACACACACATTTCCCCTCCTCCGTGGAATGCTGGTCCGTCTGATAGGAGCAGCTTCTTCACTTCTTTTTAGGTGGCCATTCCCTCGTCCTCACCACTCCCATCAGGCTTAGAAGAGGTGGCCTCACCAAGGTCGGTGGCTGGGGAGCCACGGACATGGAGAAGGCCACTTTCCTGCGGCTCATCCACATTGATGGGGTCGCGGAGTGCCGAGAACTTGCGGTCGCCAAAGGCAGCGCTCAGCTTGGCCTCAAAGAAGCGCTGCAGCCCAATGATGGATTGGACATCCTCCTTATCCTGATGAGACAAAAAAACCAGAGTGTGGGAAAAGCAAGCGAGCACTCAAAAGTGAGACATCAGGGATATTTACTGCCCACTTGACACACTAGCTGGGGAATGCAGCAGGCAAGAGTGCTCATTATCCTCCAAGTACAAGCCACATGAGGGAATCCACCCAGGATTACATACAGCCGTGCTGTTGCCTCAACTATTCGGTGTTAGGCTGCTGACAGATTTAGATGCCCAATGTTGTCAGCCAACAGGCTCAATTCAACCTGTGAACACAACCAGGCACAGCCCTGTGTGTGTGAAGAAATAGTGTTCAACTTACGTTAAGGGCAGAAAGGAGCTGACCCATTTAGAACTCATCCTATTCCAATGACTGCACTTAGTTTTAACTGGTGTTAAATAACGCGTTATTAAATTGGTGTCACCTGTAACCCGATACCTCATAGTGAAGAGCAGGTAAGAAACCTAATAAATATTCTATCTATGTTAAATAAGGGGCACTAATGAACCTGTAAAACAGGTTTTTTATATTAACCAAAACATTTGCAGGAAGTGTTAACACTAAGTAGAGAACTGCAAAGGTTCCCTTGTCTTTGTTATACTCAGTAAATATCAATGATTCCCAAACATTCAACACCCCACCGCAACCACCTGAAAATTGCTGATGGTCTTGGCAGACCCCTTAATTGTTTTTTTTCCCCCGCCTGTTATTACAATTAGAATTCTATGGAGCTGTTACAGCAATATAACAAATAAAAAAGCAATAAAAACCCTAACTGAGTAGCAGTACAAATATTCGGATGTGGTGGATGTGCCAACTCCCATCTTCAACCACAAATCCAGATAAACCACAGGCCATCTGTATTTGGCTTGGGGGACCCTAAATTTGGGGACCCAAGGATATATTTCCAAAGGAAATATATAAACTGTTAATAGGGAAAGGGGGGAGGGGGAGAAGAGTCAAGTATTTACAAAGTTTATATATGTCACAATATTTATATACTGCTTGACTGTTAAAAAAACACTTCACAGCCGTTTACAAGGATAGTAAAACAATGAGACAGCCATTAAAAAGTTATTTAGAAACATTCAAACAGTAATTAATATCATTGGTAAGCAAATAAAAACCCACCCCAGATTCAAACACGGCACATCTAGACATTCTACATATCTAGGGGTAGTCCTGTAGCAGGTTGGTTGGTTGGAAATGTTGCAGCTGTTTCCGCGCCCGCGCCCCCCCGCCACCATTCTAGCCCCCTTAAACCTGTCGTCCTTCTGCCCTTTTGAGCGAAAGGAAGCCTTACCTCTGTCAGCTTATTAAACTGCCTGAACATCTTCCAGACATCATCTGCAAACTCATCAGGAGAGCCATAGGGTGGCGAGAGCTTCCTCTGCAGCTTGGCTCTGATCAAGGTCAAGTCAATGGTGTTCTGCCCCTCCTGCAGTACAGAAGACAACAGGAATAAAAACCAAGCTGTCTTGACCAGGTGCTTCCAGCGCCTCTCAAGCTATCACAGGTACATGGTTTTAGAAGTCCACAAGACATCCGGCAAGCTTGCAATGCAAATAGTGGCATTTTGGGAAGAGTGCTCCTGCTGTTACGTGAATGGCTACCTAAGAGCAGGTGGGAATTCCTCTGCCCCATCCTCTTTCAAAGGGATCCTCCAAACACTCCCAAGATAATGAAATACTGTGTTTTCCCTGCCTGAATTGGGAAGCAATACAGCCACAGCATTTGTAGGCCTTTAAACCATGCAAGTAACCCCTTTTGGGTTTGGTTTTTTTTAACTGGTTCTCTCTTCCAGCCTGCGAAGAGGATGGAAATAGGCAAACTGAAAAGTTGGCAGAACTCCACCAATGTGTCCTTGGAGCTAAGCAGGGGTGAAAGGGGGGGGGGAGTTACCAGGGTGATTTGCAGGTCTGCCTATTAGAGCAAATGGGAGGAGCAAGTCCATTAAGAGCAGGGGTTGCCAACATGGTGCCCTCCAGTTGTTCTCAACTATAACTCCCATCTTCCCTTATCATTAGCCATGCTGGCTGGGGGTGATGGTAATTGCAGTCCACAGCTTCCAGTGGACCTCCTCCTGTATTACAAAATACCCTTCTCCATGGAAGGAAAGGGGTGGGTGTGGGGAGGATCAGAGCAGAAAAAGAACAGGAAACCCATTGCATTTAAATCCATAAAACCAGTCCAATACTTTGGAAGTGGGGGGACAAAAGGAGAAGGGATAATACTTTGCCATAAACGTGTTAACATTTTACAACTAAATGAAGCACCATTGAGGTGATTAGATATTCAACATTCCCCTTACATCACATACGACAGACTCACTATGGTATTGGAGAGTCGGTGGAGAGGCCTGCATGGCTCATAACACAGTAACTCAAGGAGAACCTGCTCACATCTCTGTGGGAGACAAAACGGAGAAGGTGGTTAGTGGCAAAAGCAGTTAAGGTGACTAAGCTGCCAATCAGAAGCCTGCAAGATACATGGATGTGTAGTTTTATTGTCAAGTCTTCTCCATTATCATTTCAGTGTTTTGTGACATCCAGGAATCAGCTGCCTAAATCAGGTCCACATTGGAAGATTAGTGCTGTACTGCTTTGCCCACCCTTTCATACCTCCATGCAGCTCACTGTAGCCCTAGCCCTGGCAGGGTCCAGGACAAGCTGACCTCAACCTGATGTTTCAGATCGTATTTCTACAATCACCCCTGCACATTGGGTCATGCAGGCTGACTTGAGTTGCTGGCAAAAGGTGCCATACTGGGGAAGGATGGTCCATATGGCCCCCTTGGGGCTCCCAGGTGAAAAATGTGTAAATGGGGGGGGGGGGCACACTATGAGGTTAGGGGGCCACAGAGGGAAATGAGAAGTGAAGGGGGAATTAAAAAACAACAACCTGATTGGCTGGCTATCCGCTTGGCCAATCACAACTAGGGTAAGAGGACAGGCCCGTTTGACCTGTAGAGCCTGCGACCCAAAACCCCCAGGTCAGGCAAGTATAGTGGTGGGATGGCAATGGGTAGGACTGGGAATGAGCCACAGCTGCTTGTTGCTGCTGCCTGGTGGCAGCCTGGGCCTGATACTGGAGGGCGCAGGGTGCAAGCCACCCCAGCAACTAGCCAACCAGGGCCGCCTGGTGCTGCTGACTTGCATCTACTGTCAACTCAGAAGAAAGCCACATTTAGTTCAGTGGGCCTTACTCCCAGGTAAGGAGGGGTTTAACTCAGTGTTAGCCAAGGTGACGCCCTCCAGATGATGTTGAACTCCAGTCTCAGCCAGCAAAACCAATGGTCAGGGAAAATGGGACTTGGACATCCTAACCCATTCCTGGGATTGGATGCTGTTATAATTATATGTGCTCGGTTGCTTCTCTCTGCTCCAGATCTTGTCTGCTTTAAAAGTCAGGTCAACCCCGAACGAAGCATTCAGCTCTCCAAAGCCCCATGTCAGCTCTGCCCACACCATCAGCCAGAGCAAGCTGCTTTTCTTCTCAAGACAGGGCAGACTAGTACCTGCTGGTCAGCAGCTGACAGTATCTTCACCTCCCCATCTATGGAGACTGGAGTCAAGTCGGTCCCATCCTCTTCAATGGCTCTCACTGGCTGCTCACACAACAGACACTTCCATTCCTGGCTGCAGGGGCAAAGTGAGAGAGAGGTATTGTTCCAAGGTTGGCCACCGCTACAGTACAGCTAGGGAGAAATCCTGACAACTTGCGTTAGGAATTTTTATTTTGTGATTTTGTTTCCATTCTTGCTACTTTTAAGATGGCTTAGAAGGTTCCATTCCCCACTCCATTATTATTATTATTATTTAATTCTGAAAGGATGCTAGGTATTTATTTCCATTTGGCTGGTCACTGCAGACCCATTACCTTTGAAGTGGAGAAGTTAAGAGATCAGAGCTGCCTACAGGCTTCACCCTTTCGTTTCTACAAGCGTCTCTGTGCAGAAATTTAAGGTTCCATTCCATCATCTAGATAGTCCTCATGCACTCCCCAACACACGTATGCAAAGACTAGCTGTGGATGGCTTAGGAAGAAGTTTACTATTCAAACACCTTCTAGAATTGTGGTGGGGAACCTGTGGCCCTCCAGCAAAGCAGTGTTAACGGATACACTAAGTCTGCATTAACTGCAATCATATAACACAGAGAAAGGAAAATTCATTTTGATGATTTCCAAAGGGGGAAGCATCTATTTCCATGTCTTCTGAGCACTCAAGTGTTTTGCTGAAGGACTTCCCTTCTGCAGCTCTACAAGAATAGAAGTATTGGGCACAGTTATCTTTATAAGGCTTGCTGCTTGTGCCACTACCACCATTCCTGACTTACAAGCCCTGTCTTCTCCTCCAGAGCCAGCGGGAGGAACACCAAGATGCACGAGATGACATTCAGGAATAGGGAAGCCCATACCTGGGGATTTCCAGGAGAGCAGGCAGGTGACAATCCAGGTGGTAGCACTTCTTGCAGCCATCACACATGACTACAGCACCAGGTTTCATGCAGACTCTGCAGGAAGCAGCTTCGTCCCCGTTGGCAGTGCCATCATGGCTGTGAACAGACTGCATTTCCATAGCAGAGCTGGTGCTGCCACTGGGGGAGATGAGCCGGGGCGCTAAGGAGCCTTCTGGAAGCAAAGCATCCTGGGACAGCACCACTGGCTTAGTGTCTTTAGCGTCAACAGAAGCTGGGTGGTCAATAGCTGCCTCCATCTGCTCCTCCTGGAGGAAGGAGGACAAAGAGGGAGTCAGAACAGAAGCACAACAAGAAAATGCACAGGGAAAGCAGTATAAAGAACACCCCCTCATTATTAGGGTACAGGGTGAAATAAATCTGCTCCTACAAACCAGCTGGGATAAATTTAGTGATGCAGATTATGCAATAGTCTCATGTTTTAGAAATATTTCTGAACATACATCTAAAAATGTATAACTGACACAATGGAAAAAATGAAAACTGAGTATATATATTTTTAAAAACTGTTATTAGATGCAGGAGACATCCCAGAGATCATGTCCACATTGTCAATATTGGGCTAGACCAGGCATAGGCAAACTCGGCCCTCCAGATGTTATGGGACTACAACTCCCATCATCCCTAGCTAACAAGACCAGTGGTCAGGGATGATTAGAATTGTAGTCTCAAAACATCTGGAGGGCCGAGTATGCCTATGCCTGGGCTAGACCAACACCGCACAGGAATTCATTAAAATTGGGGTGAGCACACAAGTATTCTTCAACTCAAAAAGCATACTGGTTTTTCCTTGAACAGCTCCTAGAACAATGGACGGGTATCCACCTTGCAGCTGCCAGGGACAGGCCAGTTAAACCTGTCCCCCTATTATCCAGCCTCCCCACTGCCTAGTTGGGTCAGAAGACTGCACTGTTTTCTGGACACTGATGATACTCTAGGAGCTTCCTACGTCTTTCAGCTTTAATGCAGACTGAAGATGCCCAAGTAGATTTCCTTGTCATACTAGCTGGAGGGAGAGGTTGAATACAGGTCGGTCAATCTGCAGCAGGCATCCCTGCTTCACTGGTCAAATTCATCCAGGCACACTTCAACCCCTTGGGCACTGCAGCAGCATGCTCTGGCCCACACTTTCAGGAGTGGTGGGCGGGACGGACTTACTTTGCTTGACTGTGTACAAAACTTGGAACTCCTTATGGACTGAACAGGAAGCGATGGTGGTGGTTTTTAAAGTGGGTGGTATCCACAGGTGAGCAGGATCGCTACATGCAGCTAGCAATACTCACCACCCCACCCAGATCTATGCTAACTCCAAAGGGGCAACGCTGACCTTCACTGCTGCCGGCAGCCCTGCTAAATGGGCAGCGGCAGCTGCCGCAGCTGCAGCTTGCTGAACCCCACGTTCGATCACAATGAGATTGAAGTCTTCAGTGGAAGAACCAGGAAACACCTTGAAGACAGGTGGCTGGTTGTCCGATGTCAGGTCCACATCCAGCCGCTCCAGACTGACACGGGGCACCTTGCGCACGGTGCCACCCTCTCCATCTTGGCCGCGGGACCTGAGGCATAGTAGGAAACCCATGTTAGGAACTGCAGGCCTGGCCTTCATGTATACACAGTAAAGTCTAGGAAATTTAAGGTCCTAGGCCCTCTTGCCTTGGATTTAAAGTTGAAAATCGTGTATGTTAAACCTCAGAAATTACAAAGGTCTAGCTGAAGTCTACAATACCTGGTAGGAAAAGAAAGTCTCCCACTGATTCCACCCTATCAACACACCTATTCAATGACACTCCTGCAAGACTACAACCCCATCCAGCTGTTGTAGTGTTATCTAGGATGGAACTGGTTTTATATGCTTAATGAGTAGACAGCAGCCTTCTATCTAGTCCAGCTCAAGGCAAAATGCACTTCCTAATGATCAGACCTGAGCTCCCAGAACATGGCAACTCTCAAGCTTTCCATCTGCTTGGAAATTTGATTGGAATGTGTCACATGGATGGGCAAAATAAAATTCTTGTTTGAACCAAGAATTCCAGCCCAGCAACACAACCAGTTTTAATACCTATTACCTCTTGCAGACAAGGATGCTCGCTGGTTCAGTTTTAGTTCCACAACAAAAGGTTATTCAGGTCTTATTATGAAGAACTCCTAAGGTTATACTTTCATGCGGGAATAATTCTTGTTCCAGAATTATCTTCTTGCGACTGGGGGGGGTGGGGTGGAAAGAGTTACCCATTCAACTGCATGATGCTGCCCTTCAATAACCATCTCATACATTTACTGTCAAGAGGTAGTAAATAGAATCTCTCTATATTTTAGGTAAGTTACCGCTCCACTTTTTCATACTAGCCTACAAATCTACAAATCTATGGCCAAGATCTTTTTCCTTTGGAGCAGGCAGATTCTTAGCACCAGATTCTGAAATGGCACACGTGTGTGGGAATAGAGAAGATGGAGTGTGGTTTGGAAGTCAACTACTGCAGAATGGAACCCAGCGCCCCAGGAAGACATGGCAGCACATAAAAAAGAATGCACTTACCTCTTCATTCCAGAAACATTGGCTTCACCAGAGTATGATCCTTCTGTTGTAGTGAGGGGAAACAAGTGTCAAAAGACAGTCACCCCAAATTGGATCCCATCAGCCCTCCTTGGCCCAAATGCAGAACAAATCTGTCATAATCCATGGGACTGCCCCATGCCTAATTTCACCCCTCACCCCCATGCTCCTTCTAAATCTTAGAAGTGAAAGGACCCCTTAACGCAGAGATCAGAAACCTGTGGCTCTCCAGAAGATGTTAAAACCACAACCTCCATTATCCCAGACAACGGAACAAAGCTCATGGAGGTTGCAAAATCTGGATGGCCACAGGCTCCTCAGCCTGCCCTTAAAGCTTTTACCTGCCCTCCCACTGAACACCCCTTCAGCTCCCTTCGCGCTGCTTACCTACGCCAAAGCCGTCACCCATGTCCATTGGCTGCAAAAGAACAGAGCAAAAAGTCAAGGGAGAGACCCAACACAAGCCTTAAGCTGCTTCCTCACCACTTTCCGTCAAGATACATTACTTGTTACAGGTCCTGTGCAAGACAGTGGCCCTCGACTGCAGGCTTACAACTGAAAGGCACACCTTGGGGGAAATCAGCACCCACAAAGACACATTCCATCTCCTGTAAGCAGTGCCAGGAAAGGCGCCCTCCTCCATTCTAGAGACCCTTTCTTCCTCATCCTTCCCTGCTCACCTGTCCAGCAGAAGAGGCACTAGCATCATTGATATAGCAGTCGGGGATTGCCTGCCGCTGGCTGTTGGAAGGCAGCACAGGCTGAAGCAGAGCTCCCTTATTCAATATGCTTGTCTGCAGAGACATCTGCTGGACACCCTACATGGAAAGGTGGACCAGGAAGCCTGTTACTGCACGTTAAGCCAATGGATATGGAGCATTTCATGGACCATCGACCACTATGGGGGCCCCGGCAGGCTAGCCCAAGGCATGCAGCAACGTACTATCTACTTGTAGAAGGCACACGACTGATGACGCATGGTGTGTTGTTACTGTGACAGCTTCATGCATAAAATGCACCTCCCCGCCACTGAGACAGGCACTCCCAGGATGCAGGTGGACCAACCAGCCAAGGGTTGCTGGATCTACAGAGACAGGCAATCACGGGGAGACAGAACTGGTACAAAGGAGAGCCGGTACCTGAGAAGGAGGAACAGAGCCCTGCCTGACTGCCACTCCTCCAGATGCAGCAGAGGTAGCATTGGCCCGCTGTTGGGGAGTCTGGGCATTAGGGGTCGCCAGCAAGCCACTCCGCTCCGAGACTATCTGACCTAGGGGAGGGACGGTGGGGTAGAAAAGGTAGGTTATGTCTCTCAAGGGCTGGCATTTGTTACACTTGTCTCGATGCAAGAATGTAAAAATTGTCACAATGAGGTAGGGCCGGAACAGTGATGCAGGCAAGCAAAGCATCCAGGCAAAGAAGCCGGAGAGCTGGCACAGAACAGCTCAAGAGAGCCACATCCAGATGTTGTTATCCCTGGGCAGGTTGGTAGGCAGCACTGTACAGTAGGCCACATAAACCTTACCACCTATTGAATGCCAAAGAGGCACTTAAGAATTTTCTGTTCTCTTGTCTCTCTGACAGACAGAGACACATTTCATTAGTAGATTTTTATCTTGAAAACACAGATATCTGCAAGACGTTTGGGACAGCACTGTGCTTTGTATGGTTTTCCCACCTTCCTTTGTGGCCTTCTTGCACATCACCCTGCATTACCATTGTACCATCAGTGTGAAGGAAGTCTATGGAGTAGCTAAAAAGAAGGACAGACAACAGAAGCAAGTTCTTCTAAGTTCAGGAAGTCCCAGTTCAGAGAAGCCATGCACAAAAAGGGTGCTGACTGACTACACCCAAGAGTTTGGGGTCTCAGAAATCTGGTTCCCTGGAAGCCGGGGGGGGGGGGGATTAACCGGTGCGTTACTTTCTTTTCCAGTCAAGTCACCTCCTTGAAATGGGAAAGAAGTTTAGTATTTATTTTAGTTACTTGATTGTATACTGCTTACCATAATTAAAATCCAAGACTCTGTTTTGAAATGTAAAATAGAGATCTAAAATTATTTAACCGAACTTATTATCATAGATTTCACTGTATGCATAGGACAGCAGGATCCCATGCTAATGCCTCCATCCCGTCTCTTAAAAGCATGAATTACTTGAATGGGAAGCACTGTTCTTTAAAAATGGTAACAATAAAGCCAGTTTTTCATGTTCTTAATTGCTTTTACAGACGTTTGGAGGGTTATACTGCAGGGTAATAAACATGGCTCACTCCAGATGTTCTTAGCTACAACTGCTGGGTGCAACACCTGGGGGGGGGGTCAGCGAGTTGCCCTGCTCTGCTGTATTTTATTGATTTCATGGGCGGAGTGTATGTCCAAAAACATGAACTACAATCTTATTAATAAATGAAATAATTCCAGTAGTCAGTTTCTCACCAAATGTCTCTGCGCTCTTGGTCCAAGCATTTAAGTCCCACTGGAATTTCATGTCTCCATGGGGCTCCACAGGATCGACGATCATTTTGAGAGCCCTGTGCAGCTGGAAGTAAATCTGAAGCAGAAGGGTGTGGGGAGTGTGTGAGGGAAAGAGAAGCAAGCTTAATTGTACCAAAGGGAAACCATTAAAAACTCATTCACTACCATCAATATAGTACAGTCTAGCTGGTCAGTCAATACCCTTCTGCACTGCCTTTGGGTACCCAGAATGGATGCCCATATGGTGTGGCAAGAAGGGCAGAGATTTTAATGCAAACCGCAGAGAACCATGGCAGGTTTGTTAAAGAATGCAGTTAATGGGTCAATTCCATTAGTGAGGAAAGAGCTCCTTGTGATAAGACTTCCTTATCAGTGTTACTGAGCAGCTTAGGTACCTAACTTTATGTATAAAAGGGCTCAAATTACAGCATGGGTTGTGTTGTGCACAGCTCACAGACTTAACATATAGAATAAGGAGAACATATGTTTAAAGAAGATTGGAAAACATTTATTGACTATTTGGGAAATAACTGTACAGCTGAAAACGCTGGCAGCATTAAGATAAATTCAACAGGGTAAAGAAGTTTTGATGGATGCAGTAATGGAATGCTGAATGGTATGGTTTTTTAAAAAAATATGCAGGGATTTATATGTGAAATGAACCATGGAAAGAGAAGAAGGTAAGTCATTGATATCTTAAGGATGCAGTAAGAGTATTTTAAATTGTAAAACAGAAAACTTAATCCCAGCTGATTGAATGGGATAGCCACCTTCATATAACCAACCAGCTTGAATTTAATTAATGCATTAAAGGCGTTAAGATCATAGGAGTGGGCTGTCCTGCCTGGCTTAGCTAAGTCACTTCCCCTCACCTTGGAAGGAAGGGTTTCGTGCCTTTGTTCTACCATTCCACCATGTGAGCCCTACCAGGAAGGAGGTCTGCGCTGGTTGCTCCAGGCCCAAACCACGTGGCTTTCTTACAAAGCCACCTTTGTGTTTCTGTACAAATAAATTAGAAACACTTACCACTATGGAACCTAAGCTTCACTGCCTGTTTAACAGCTGGGTGGAAAAGCACATGACTCTGACCTTTGAAGAGTTTGTAATTACAGTCAACCTTGGTTTTCGAATTTAATCTGTTCTGGGTGCGGCTTCCAATTGGCTGCAGGAGTGGAAGTTCGGCTTTTGAAAACCGTTCAAAAACCGGAACAATCACTTCTGGTTTTCGATCGTTCGGGAGCCAAAATATTTGAATTCAAAGGCATTCTGCTTCCAAGGTTCCACTGTATACCGTTTTTAACTACAAAATGTATCATCTTTTACTATGCTAAGGGAAGTGGGGAACTTTGGAAGTAACTTAGAAGGGGCTATTTTAAAGCTCTAACAGGCTGTATTCGATGCTTTGCTTTGCTTTGCTGCATCTTTTAAGATTTTAAATCTCTGCTGTTGTTCTCTCACCAAAGAGTACTTGTCCCAAACCTGGATCTAGGCACCCAGAGAATTGTTTTTTTAATACATCTTTTCCTTTAACCAAAATGGATTAACCTCAAACATTAAGCAAATATCAAACATTTGAGAAGTGCCAAGTAACAGCTTGAAAGCTCTCAACAAGTCCTGCATGGGCATATGGGAAAGGAGCACCAGAGCTCTCACCAGCTTCTTCGAAAGCAGCAAGGCAGTGTTGTTGTCGCTCTCCAGGGCCCAATTTGCAAAGCGTAGGATATGCTCCTGGTGGCGCTGGAGCTTTGTCATGGCCCAATGTTGTCTCTCCAGTTTCTCCTGCTGCCCTTCGGTGACTTTCTGTAAAGGGGAAGGAAAAAAGGGAACACTTGATTCATTATCATCATAGCCACTACTAGGTTTATCTAGTCTTACTATACTAAATACTGGCAGTGACATAGTCAAAGTTAAGCTTTGGCCGCCACATGTGAGGAAACTATGGCTAAGGCCCTTATTGTGAATATTTGCAGTGATGGTGACCTGTGCAATAAGGCCACCCCCTCAAGAGCAATTCTTCCCAGAGTCAGATTTTGTTCTGCTTTTTTAAAAGCATGGTAGGTCCTCCTTGATTAGATGAAAAATGACTGCAAGCTAGTAAGTGAAGATTACTTTGATTGGTGGCATTCAAGTTTTCTTTTGCAATTTTCTTCCCCACCCCAAACTCTCCCGTCTTTCCCCAAAACCACCGCGCCATGCCATGCCCATTCGCAATCAGAAGCGGTCGTTTCAGTCTCTCACCTGCGCATCATTAACCAGCACCTTGCCCCGCTTGTTGAGCTCCTTCATGATTTGCAGGATGGCCATCTTCACATCCACCTGCACTCGCTTCTGCACATCTGCCACCTGCCGGATCCTGTGGATTTAAAGCAGGTGGTAGCCTAAGGCTGTGGTCCCCAGAGAGACAGTAAGTTCTGTACAATTCTGCTACCAGTGCTTTTTCTCCCACAATCCTTTGAAAAGCCTGTGACCCAAAACCACACGACGACCCTGAAAGCTTAATGGATGCTAACTGTGGTCATCCAAGAATTGGGTCTTCTGCAAACTAGGCACTTACGAGGTTCGCACTTCCTTGGTGGACTTCTGGAGGTTGGCATGCTTATCTCCCAGGCGCTTTACCAATGAGGCCAGCATCTTGCGTTGGTTCTTGACTGCATCCTCCAAGAACTGGTACCTGCGGAGAAGGGTACAGCCTTCATTTGGTGACAGTACTGGGATTCTAAAAGCTATTATAAAAGTTGTGCTTGCATTTTCTCTTGCAATTTTTATTTTTATTTATTTAAAATGATTTAGAGAAAAGAGAAACATTCAGCTGCTTTAGAATTGTTGTTTGTTTTTACAGTAATCCTTCTGTGCTCCCTACGGGAGGAAAGGCAGGGTATAGTAGTGGTGAAACAACATACTGAGATTCTTGTATAGCACAGAGTTGGACTGGATGACCCTCTACAATTATACGTTTCTATATTCCAATTAACCATCAAAACCTATTGCATCTTAACATCTCAGGTTGGAAGGGGGTCAACTCCTATATGGCACTGGCTTTCCCCACTTATTGTCAAGACCAATTTAGCAGAAGCAGGGGGAGGAAAGGGGTGAATAAATAAGCCTAACTCAAGATAGGAGCAGCCAATTTTTCTTGATGGAACTTCCACATGTCGACATGGAACGGCATTCTTACAGCCAAGACAGCCTTCCCTAACCTTGTGCCCTTCAGATGTTTCTGGGCTACCAACTCCCCATCAGCCCCAGGCAGTGCACCAAATAGACATGGCTTATTTGAGTGGCAGTCCAAAACATCTGCAGGACACTGGGTTGGAGAAGGGTGGCGTCGGCTGATGAACTCCACAGTTTGTCTCAGGCGGCAGCAGCAGAAGGCATCATTCTGGATTGACAGGTATGTTTCTACATAGCCAGCAGGAATGCTTACTGGTGATCCTTGTGCACATTCAGCTGGCAGTCCCGGCAGGTGAGAGTGTCGCAAGTGTCGCAGAACAGCACCAGTGGCTCATGCTTGTGGACGGAGCAATACACTGTCTTCTCTCTCTCCTGGGATTTGGAAGAGCCTAGCAAGAAGCAGAGAACAGCCTGTTTACCCTTGCAAGGCACACACCTCAACAGATGCAGCATTATGTGGGTGGGAGAGAGAAACCATGGCATTTGCGCCCACCATGCCAGGGCCAGCAGCACTAGTTTCAGACAAGTAATGGTTCTCTCAACTCCCTTGGATGTTGTCGGGGACCGTGCTGAGGAGGGCCGCACGGAGGAGGAATAGTGGGAGCCTCCCCCTGGCTCCTGATCAGGATCCAGAATCTTCCCAGGAGCAGTAAGACAGTGGTTTGCAGAGGGACATAGTTCAGAAGGGAGAAGCTGGGAAATACTGGATGGGGAACAGCTAGGAGAAGAAAAACTGGGAGAGAGAGGGTTAACAGATTTACTGTCTCTGGAAAGCAATCCTCCGCTCAGGCCAAGAACAGTAAGAGCTCAGAAGGTGGCAGAACAGAAAGCACAGAGGGTGTGAGCTCAGGTTACAAGATGCAGTAGAGACATGGGTGACTAGGAAGTCATGGGGTGGAACTCTTAATTGGGAGCACCCCATTCATAGGAAATGGATTCTTTGTTCTCTCGCTGTGATCATTAAAAGTTTCTAACTGGTAAGAAGACTCCTTTTCCTTTTTCCTGCTTATCTGCTGCCAAGGAAGGGAAGAAGCCGATTCCCTGAAGCCTGACAGATGTTTCCACCAAACGCCCATGACAGTGAACATTTGCAGCCCACAAGACCTTCTCCCTATGCTGCCAACTTACCTGTGGACCGGACAGTGTGTTCCTTAGTGTACTTCACTCTCTGGTGAGCCTCCACGCAAGTCTCGCACAGGGGCTCTTGGCACTCCACACAGTAGCTGGTGGCCGGGGCATTGTCTTCACAGCTGGTGCAGCACTGATGGGAAAAGGCACATGGTTAATTATCCATTAAGAACAACAGAGTCTTTTTCCTCCAACCACCCCAATCGGAGAGCCAGAAACAGCCAAGGAACATCCAAAGACTGAGCAAAGACACATTGGAATGAGGTGCTTGTTGGGGGGGGGGGTGACCCCATTACCTGGTTAGCTTCTCTGGCATCCCCAAAAGACTCTGTTGCACCATCCCGCAGGAAGTAGTTCTCCACTATGTCCTTTAGGTAACACTGGTGCTTGCAGACTGGGCAGTCAACCACTGCAAAGAGAAGCACAACGGAAACTTCAGGCACGACCCACAGGAACACACTTATCTGTATTTTCTAGAAACAATTTAAGACATTTTTTGTTTCGTTTCAACAGCCTTTTCCAGCTGGATGAAAAAGTCTCTGCCTTGGAGATTCTAAATTTTGTATTGCTTATAAGCCTATCTGCGGGGGGCAGTTTGTACTGCTTATCATGATTTTTACATTTTTTAAACAAAAGGATATATGCTTGTAAACTGCCTTGTAGAAATAAAAATGGAAGACCCACAGAAGCACCTAGCAGAACCAGTCTCCTCTAGGTTGTCTAGCCTGTTAGCCATATTTGTGCAGCCATTTCAGGATAAGGTGGGTTTGCAGATAAGAGAGAAGCAATGATAAGACGCACGTCAATGCTTCTGAACTGTTCTCCCATTACTCATCTGCCTTGCCAGGTCAGCAGCCATCACTGCAACCTGAAAAGTGGGGGAGGGGTACTCGCTTGCGCGCTCTCTCTCTCTCTCTCTCTCTCTCACACACACACACACACACCCCAAATTCTCTGCTGCCTTGATTTCCCTCTATATCAGAAAGATATAACCAAATACACCTGTTTTACAAATGGTTACAGAGCACGAAATGGAAGAGCCACACCAACAGCTCACATGTAAAGATTAGGTCAACTGCTTCCATTCTGGCTGGTCATATTAACGACTCAGAAACTTTAAAAACTGGTGCCCCTCTATCCTACTTTCCTTTTCATCTCATGCTTTTAGACTAATATCGTAGGCAGGGACTGTCATGTTTTCTGTACAGCGCTGACCACATTATACAAATTATAAGCAACCAGTTATTAGTACAATAAGCAAGTCAAGTCCTTCATTCATTTCCCCTGTGCGTGTATTTCACACATACATGTGTGCAAGGATCCGTGTAGCCTAAGATTCCAAAGCTGCCCATTTCACAATCCACGTTTCCCCCACAACCTATAACCAACTACAGTGGTACCTCGGGTTACAAACACCTCGGGTTACAAACTCTGCTAACCTGGAAGTAGTACCTCGGGTTACAAACTTTGCCCCAGGATGAGAACGGAAATCGCGCACCGACGGCAGCAGGATGCCCCATTAGCAAAAGCGTGCCTCAGGTTAAGAACAGTTTCGGATTAAGAACAGACCTCCAGAACGAATTAAGTTCGTAACCCGAGGTACCACTGTACACCAGTTTGCACTTATTTTTTAAAAATGTGAAACATATTTGTGTAGATTTTTGTTATTTCCAGAGCAGTTCACACCACAATTCCAACATTAAAGCAAAAATTTTAGAATCAATAAATACTTGTACATTTACCACATCTTATTTCACCATCGAAGTATTCACAATGTTGTCATCTTTACAAAACCAAGTAACAGCCAGAATGGCAACAATTGGCAGCTAAGCTTTAAAGTGTCATTTTGTGTTTAGCTTACATACCTGAGTTTCTAACACTTGAGTGCCGCCCACCAAGAGGAAACAAAAGGAAGCCTCATTTATCAATTTTATTGCTGCAAACCAAAAGATCAGCAGCAGGCGCATTTGTGCAATCACCATGTGAACAGGGGAGGAAGCATTCATGAGGCTACAGAGCTGAGGTGAGGAAACATGGAGGGGAAAGGGGGAGAAAAACTAAAGGCAAAACTTCTGAGATGGAGAAGAGCACCAATCCCTAGTGGAGATGGACCAAAAGCAGCCCTAAATGTGCTATGTTGCAAATGATCCTAGCCACCATGGCAACACAAAATCTCACAGCACAATCCTGCCTATGCCTACTCAAAAGTAGGCCTCTCTGCACTGGCCTGTTTTGTGATCCACACCGAGATGCTCCCAGGACTACAGCCTAAAGTGGAAAAGGTCAGGCTCCTTCGCTACCATCACAAGGCCTACCGACTACCACTGTTAAGCATCTGTTTTAATTTAGTGCTCCAACCCATCCTGAATTTATAGCATTTTATAACCCACTCTTCAGCCAGAGTGGGTTTCCAGAGTGATTGAACACTCACTTCCAGGTTTGCAACATTCAGGAGCCAAAACGTTTGAGAACTAAGTTGTTCAAAAACCAAGGTACAGCTGTATTGGAAAGGGAAGAGGACAAGCAAGGCCAGGCTACAAATTCTTAAATGTTTACAAGGTTTTTATAACAACCAGCTTTGATGGAAACATGCTGTTCAAAGCTTTAAAAACAGGCTTTAGATCTAACCTTTCTAAAAAGTAGCTGTAGCATAGCCTTGAGACTGAACTTATAGGATTGTATCTAAAACCCACTCAGCCCAGACCTAAGCTTGCTATTTCTATTCATTTCAATAAGCTTCCTCAGAGTATGACTTATACTGGATACAGTGGGCCATCTGGGGCCTAGCTGCAATCTGCTGGCTGGTCACTTCCCATCACAGCAGCCAGGGTCACAAAAGGCCCAGAAGATGTCATTGCCCACCAGGGTAGACTGTCCTCCTGGTCTTCCTAAAAGGGTAGTCGGGTTCAAAAGCCTCAAGGGGACAAATGATGGTACATGGCAGCTGATGGGTATAGTAAGCAGAGATGGATCTTTCCATTTCAATTATTTTTTAAAAAAATGCAAGTCTGTACTCTCGATGAATTTTGTTTCACCGTTATTTCTAAAGGCTAGACTACAAGACCAAAAAACAGCGCTTTGAAACAATGGCCCTGGGCCAAGCATGACATCATTCTTCCACTGAGATAACAAGAAGGCTGTATTTACATTGAGCTTCAATTCTGCTTTCTGAATATGTGGAACACAGGAAGTATTCCTGAGCTGAGCGAATCTTACACTTTTATTTTATATTCTTAGAAGTCGGCAATAGGAAAGTTAATTCAGGCTCTTAAGCAGTAAGGACTAATTTACTGAAATGTAGACAAAGCAGCCCTCTATTTTAGTTTGAGGGGAAGCCCAAAAAAGAGAGAAAAAAGAGCAGAAAATGCACAAAGGGACAACAGCAGGACTATAATTCTGTGTGGTGCTACCATGTGTTCACATAGCACGTAAGTCAATTAGCTAGTGCAGGACAAAAAAAAATATTTTGTTCAAATGGTATGTTCAACACCACAACCACCCCACAAAAAAATAAGCTATTTAAGGTGTGTGCTAAAATACAATTTTAGCCCACCACTGGTAGATTATCCCCTTTTCCCTGTCTTGTACACAAAATTCTGCCAAATAAGGTTGGTACTTCTGTTTTGCTATGGCTGGTTATAACCATCCATATACCACAAATTGAAAAAGAACCAAATAAATTCTCTAAAGCACAAGTTGTTCACACATTTATAAAGACACAGGGTTTTGTCAAATTGCCCTCTCTAACTGAGTAGAAGGGGTTTGGTTTGGTTTTTATTTTTGCTAGAAGGAAACACCTCTTCTAGGCTGCTTTTCAACTTAACTGTTTCTGTGTTTTGCTAGTGAACACCATTTCCAAGTCTTTTGTGCACATCATTTACTCCAGCTAAATGGGAGCCCTGGCTAAAGATATCCTCATCTTCAGCTAAATCCCCCATCTTGTCTTCATTTGCTTTACAAAGCAAGGAGTCAGCAATCCTTAATGGAAAGCCCTTATCTCCTTTCTCTTCACTTCTCAGGAAACTCATGGGGTTGAGGTGGGAGTCATCAATCACACACTTAAAGGAACACAAACTTGCCCTTAAGCTACAGGGAGAAAGAATGGCTGGGTGATAAGGAAACTCCCCCACATGAAAACCTTGGCATTTCCTTTAGAAACAGAGAAAGCTCAGGGAACAAAGGCACATACACAAGAGTCTTGTTTCATTTTTGAAGAGAGTTCTACATAACTTGTTACCCAACAAGATGTTGCAGAATTACACCATCATCTCTGGACCACCACCACTAAACGTTCTCCTGATGCTAAATGGAGCCAATGGACAACTGCAACTCACAGTAAACCTCAGCAAATAGTCAGGGATGGAGTTGTAGCCATATAACATTTGGAAGGCTCCAAGTTCCGCACTCCTTTCCTAAAAGCATTTTCCTTGGGGGACAGCTGCGCCATACTGTTGCAGCAAAATGAAAGAACCACCTTTTGGTAGCTTAAAGATTGATGAACTCATAGTGGCACAAGCATTCATGGATTACAGTCCATTTCACCATGTGTCTGAAACATCCTGCTTTATACATACAATTTGAAAGAGTGTTTTGTGAATTTCTGCATTTAATGCCCCTCTAAACTCACCAGTTACCACTCCAAACCATATGAATATACCAGAAACTATGGATAACGCTCCATGTGTCTGATGAAGTCAACTGAAATCCACGAAAACTTAATGTCGTAATAAACTATTCTTACGGCATTAAGGTGCCACAAGAACTTTGTTGATCTTAAAGCACTTAAGATATTAAAATATTTTACAAATACTTCCATTTCTGCAGTATGAAGAGTAAATAGAAAGTTAAATGTTGACTTGGTGATCTTGTGCGGTCCTGACCACTTAGGGTACTTTTACTACAAACCCCGAAAGCATGTTCTACTGCGCCTGAAACATGCAGAATGAGGCAGAAGAGAAACTATCACTTCAGGTTGTAGGTGAGGGATACTGCTTTTGAATGTTGCCTCGTGCAAAAACAAAACAAAACCCCAGAAGCCTGCAAATAAAAAAATTAGTACTCAAATTTCTAGCCTAGCCATCCCCCCCATGAACTTGTTTCCTGTTTTCATGGAACTATCACATTAGGGAACGTTCAGAAATGTTTACAAACTGCAGCTGACCAGTACTTTACAAAATGTCACAAAACTACAGAATGCTAGAGTTGCCTGGAACTTGGCAAGATATTACACAAAGCAGGAGCTGGGAAGAAACAAGTGATATATACCCTTGTGCAAATTAATTGAAACAAACAATGAATTTAAGTAGGATTTACATCCGGGGAATTCCCTGGCCAATCAAGCACCTGTATTTGCTACTCTGCTGTGAATTTCTTCACCACTTTCGATGTGTGACAGGGGGCTCGGTCCAATGTGGCAATCATGAAGCTTCTCTCCCTGTGACCTTCGAACATGCGGACTTCGCCGACCCTGTACAAAGAAATGGCTTTCGCCGGTGAAGAGGACTTTTCTCCACTGGTCTTTCATCCATTCATTGTACTTTTTTGCCCGTTTATACCGCTTTTCTTTCATTTTTTTTTTTTTTGTAAAAAGCTGTTTATTGACTGGTCTTCCGGCTTTTTGTTTGACCGCAATAAGGCGCCTGCGAACTGTAGAGGAACTGATTTGAATTCCTTTCTCCTTCAAATCCGTATTCAATGCATCACTCGTCTTGCGGGGATCCTTGCTGCTTTGTCGAAGCAAGTAAGCATCATCTCTAGGAGTTGTTTTCTTCTTACGACCACACTTTCCTTTACGTTTAGGAGAAACCGATCCGGTTTCCTGCTTCAACTTGATGACACGGCTGACAGTTGCTAAACTCACACCAACTACTGAAGCAATCTCTCGATACGTCTTAGCTGTGTGTTCGTGCAGAGTTATGATCTTTGTACGTTTCCGAGGTGTCACATCCATCTCGAACAGCGGTCAAATCGCATCTGGTCAGGTTTCTAAAAGCTGAAATACTGTAGCTGCTGACGTAATGATTGCATCATACACTACAGTGGTAGGACAGAATTCTACAGCCTGATGCAATACAGTAGCTGCTGACGTAATGACTGCATCATTAAAACATAAAAAATGATCAAACTGACTTTTCGTGTTTGTTTTGAGTACAGGATTACGAGTAGGATAGAAAACATACTTTGTTTCAATTAATTTGCACAAGGGTGTCAGGTACAAAAATTAAACGGCCTATTGTAGCCGTGAGGTCAGCTTGTAGGCTAATTTCCAAGATGAAGATTGCAGGATAAGCAAATCCCTCCCAGGTGTTCAGCATATCAGGTTATCCACCAAGGATTCTGGGATGAAGAGGCAATGGCTTCTCCCCATTTCTGAGAGATGAAAGCCAAGTTTGTAACCTATCTGTCGGAGACCTTTTAAAGTACCTTTTAAAAGCTTCACTTAAATTACATTTTTATCCCATCTTACTCCAAGAAGCTCATGCTATTGTACGTGTGTGCCAACCTCTCATTTTAGTAGGAGAGGTTTGTTGTTGTTTAGTCGTTCAGTCGTGTCCGACTCTTCGTGACCCCATGGACCAGAGCACGCCAGGCACTCCTGTCTTCCACTGCCACCCGCAGTTTGGTCAGATTCATGTTTGTAGCTTCGAGAACACTGTCTAACCATCTCGTCCACTGTCGTCCCCTTCTCCTTGTGCCCTCCATCTTTCCCAACATCAGGGTCTTTTCCAGTGAGTCTTCTCTTCTCATGAGGTGGCCAAAGTATTGGAGCCTCAGCTTCGCGATCTGTCCTTCCAGTGAGCACTCAGGGCTGATTTCCTTAAGAATGGATGTGTTTGATCTTCTTGCAGTCCATGGGACTCTCAAGAGTCTCCTCCAGCACCATAATTCAAAAGCGTCAATTCTTCGGCGATCAGCCTTCTTTATGGTCCAGCTCCCACTTCCATACATCACTACTGGGAAAACCATAGCTTTTACTATACGGACCTTTGTTGGCAAGGTGATGTCTCTACTTTTTAAAATGCTGTCTATATATCCATCTCAAGGTCCCTCAATCATCTTCATGGGCAGGTAGAGAGATTTGAGCCCAAGTCTTCCCACTCCAGTGCTGTAACCATCCTACTACATTGGCAGCAATGCAGAAATAACCTTTCTGTAGTTATTAGCTGTAATCTAAGGGTGGGGAAACACACATTTATGTGAAGACAAAACCATTTAGAACTAAAATCACAGTATGATTTTTTTTTAAGATTAGGAATCCGTTTGCCTGGTGTCACCAAAGGAAAGCCAGATGCAGGCTTTTAAATGAAGCTAGACCCTTATTGTGATGAGCGCACATGAAGAGTCTCCACGACTGCTCATTGTATGAGAAGACAGCATTCTTATAATTAACTTTTAATTAATGTCTCATTCATTAACTTAACTCCTCTGCAACAGATTCCATTCTTCTGAGATTAGCAGTCATTTGACCCTGCTGATCACTTGCATTCCTCCAGCTCACCTTTCTTGACCTTGGGTCCCAGGTGTTCTTAACTACAACTCCCATCATTCTGTAACAATATTATACAGACCACTCTAACCTTGGCTTTCTTATACTGGGGACAGGGGGTGCAAAAATTGAGTCCCCCCAGTTTGAAAAGCCTATTTTGAACTAGACACCTCTGAATTCCGGTCAATTCAAAATGTAGCTGTTTCTCCAATAGCTGTCTGGCCTTCCCAGCCAATTTCCCCACAAATCTGTTCCAGAGGAATGAGAAACCTACAGGAAGAGTGTTAACCAAAAGGGTAAAAATATTGCTAGTGTGGGAATGATGCTCCCAACTACACTCAGAAGCATCGTTTCCCAATGGGGAGCATTGGATTTGGAAGTTCTCTGGCTCCATTTCTCCAAATAACCAGTTTTTCAATAGCTCCCAAAGCAAGCTGAAAGGGTTTCAGTCACAGCTGATTCAAATACAAGCCAAAAAACATTTAGGTAATGAAGCACACAGCTGTTAACATGAGTGTGGTATTTAGGCGCAAACAGTAAAGTTATGCTCCCATACAAGACATCTGAACTATTTGAATCCTGGATAGATACAAAATTAAGAATTCTCCATCTTTAAAAGGACTACCAATTCTATAGTAAACAGAGCAGTATTAATATACTCTCCTTCCTTAATCAGAAAACAGTGCCACATACAAATTTTAACAACACACAACGTAAACAGGCCCCTATTTAGAGAAAGCACTGTTATTTACTCTCATAAACAAAGATGAAAATTGCTGTTTGTCTTCTTTTGACTAAGCAGCAGGAAACTAATACCATTCTAGCTTTTGGAGTAGCTGTTTTAGTCTCTTGTAGCAAAAAGAAAACTAAGGACTTGTAGTACTTGAAAGACTATCAAATTTATTATGCCAAAAGCTTTCAGGGACTAGATGTATGCAATGCTATCCCAGTTTGCCAGGTTTGTAAACACATGTGGAGAGAGAAAACATAAGCATAGAGATCACAAATGTATAAAGACCAAAGGTAAACCAGTTAAAATGCTAACTTTTGCTAAGGTTTCCCCACCATTTTTCACCAATTGCAATTGAATAGCTGGTTTCTTTTGGCGGGGGGAGTGTGTAACTATGTGGGAGAGAAGAAAAGAGGTCTAGCTCCCAGACTGCTGCAGAATCTTATCAGGGGGAGTAACTGGTGGTTTCTGCTTTCACAATTCAATGCCAACTTGGCAAACATTCTACTCAAGAATTAAATTCAGTTCCATCTTCACTGAAGCTGCACTGGTGGCAGAAGGATCATAACAAAGGCAGATCAAACCCTTCCTTTTGTTAATCAGTAAAAGACAGAAATCAATTAACTTCCCCCACTCTTCATTTAGATAAGCTGCATTTCAAGTCAAGAAAGAGAAGAGCACTCAAGGTAAAATTATTTTCAATTGCCTAGTTTCCTAGGAGTATCCAGCTGCTGCTTTGAAAGTCTGCCCCCTCCCAAAAAAGTATATGACGTATTAAAATGTGTTGTGGATTAGCATTGCTGTCAGGAAAGGACTCTGGGGCGGAAGGTGGGTCCCACTCCCAAATGCATCTGAGCTAGCTTACCACATTGTTGTAAATAAAAATATGCCCTTTTCCCTTATGGGGTATCCAAGAGCCCATATAGAGTCCTTACATAGGTTCCCTATTGGTAGGAGAAAATAACAGAGGCCAACCAGAGAATATTGAGAAGCAAAGCAGCTAGTAAGCTTGATCTTTATTGATCTGTTGCAACAGGGTACTCCCCTCACACGCAGGAGAGGAAGAGGACCCCCCAGAATTGCTGTGCCAGAGCTTATAAAGACTTTTGAAAATCCCATTCTCTAGATCAGGACCACCCCCAGAAACATTATGCATACATCACAGAAGGGGTGTAACCTAAGACCACCCCTCAGGTACATGCATACATCACAGGAATTTAAATGTTGTTTTTCTCCTCTCACCTCTACTATCTCCTGTCTAGCAAGTTACTTGATTGGATTGTCTGGGGTGCCTGACCATTCTTTTGTAGTGCTAAAATACTTATTTCCTGGGCCAGGTCACACCTTATTCAAACAGACATATCTTGTGAGGAAAGAAGACAATGGGGAGGCTTTTCCACAGAGAAAGGATTTGGTCAGTTTAGGAATCAAAATGGTTCCAGGTTGGTCTTCCTGTGTTGATTTATATATGTGCAGTTATGAATATTACCACATATCTAATACCATAAAATTCCTATCACATTTCCCCCCTCTGGGGCTAGAATTTTTCTTAAAAATTTTTGCCCCACAAATAACATCATATATTGTAAATGGATGCCTTTTCTGTAAATATATCATATAAAAATAACATATGTTGCATTTTGTTACTAAAGTACTTGTGGCATTCTAGCTCTTGGGAGAAATGTTTTCTCAATAGTGGCTATGCTTTACATTTAGCAGGAAGGTCCACTACTGACTGAAAAATGCAGTTGGTGTTTTGTCCTTCGCCATTTTTGTGTGTTTCTCAGGTGTCAAGCTAGCTGTTCTGTGGTCCCACGCCGGCATAGTCCTACAGCAACACATCCTGTTGAATCCTCTCGGGGCTTTCATTTAACCTTGTCGCCTGTCATTCACCCTAGCTGCCACAAGTTTTGGACATCGCATGAGAGAGACGTCTTTACCTTGGCTTTCAGTGGGGTTTAATTATTGCAGGCTCTGGTCTTGCATTCATGGGAAGTTGCTCACTTGCACTTAAAGGACCAAAAAGCTGGTTGCAGCCTGGATACACTTGCCCAATTCAAACTGAGTCCAATTATAATTTATCTTGCCCCATGGTTCTCAACTTTTCAAACCAATCTGTTAAAAGAAAACCATTCTTTAAAAAAAGGGCACGTTTCCAAATAAGTCAATTTAACTCTATAAGGGATCATTCTTGCTAAACCAAAGCATATCCACCTTCATGTATCTTAGAAGCTTCTCCTTGGTAAAGGGAGTTTTAGCACATTTTTTAAAATGGGTAGGGAAGGTTGGCAGAGTGCCAGGTGGCACTATGAAATGTGGTTATAAATTGATCTAAACATTGGACTACACAATAGCGTGAGCTATTAGAAAGTATAAAATGCATGAGAATTCTCCATTGGTGTGTAAGCAATAAGACATTAAACATAAAAACAATTACACACAAAAAGTACCCCCCCCCCTTTGTGGAAATCACACTGTTAAAGCACATTTCAACATTCCTATATAATAACACATAATACAAAACAAACTAATTATCCTACATAATAACACATAATACAAAACAAACTAATTGAATATCAGTTGCATATCTTGAGACAATTGTGATCTCAATCCTGGAGCACAGTATTCAGGTTCAAAAGTGAGAAAATGTCCTTGGAATTCAACTCCCCCCCCTCACTCCCCCCTCAGTCTATATCCTTTTAAAGAGATAGCTGTGGGCATTTTTGAAAACTCTGGTGTCTGTTGTTGCAGGTCTTGTGATGAAGAACTGAGTTGAGGGGTTGTTGCTGCTTTTGTCATCATTGCACATCTGTAGAAGTGACATCCTGTAAGGGGCAGGGTTTTTTTGGGACTTAAAAGACAGAGTTAGAAAAAGAAGGGGCAAAAGCCCCTCCCCAAGAAAATCTCCTTATTAGCTGCAAATAATAAAATCTTAGCATGTTAAGCATTTTACTCATTTTAATATTATTATCACATTTCCATATAATTACTGTTATTATCTGTTAAGTTTGTTTGTTTTCATTCACTTAGTTTTTTTTTTCATATTATTAAATAAAAAATTACTCCACATGCATAGAAAGAGAACTGTAAAAATACAACAAAGGTTAAAAAATAAAAAAGCAAAAAATTAGATTACCATTCAGATGAAAACGGACTTGACACAAAGACATCAGATTCAGAAAAGAATTATTATTAAATAATACAAAGATATTATCAAAACCACACAGATTACTACTGGACTGGAAAAAAGGAAAACAATGGAGAAAGGCTTAAAATTCAGCATGTGCTATCTGATAAGTAGAACTTGATCTGATAAGTAGAACTTGATGAAAATGACTTTCAACATGTAATGGACATGTCCCAAAAGTAACAGACACACACACACACACACACACACACACACACAATGACCTATGAGGAACCAAAAACAAATAAATGCTAATAAGGACAATTAAAAAAAAACCAAAAAAAAAAAAACCTGAAGTAACCTGAAGTAACCTGTTTTGGCATTCTAACAACCCAATGAGAAACTGATTAATAAATGAAAAACAGATTATTTGTAACCTGAAAAGCCACAAAGAGATGGAAGTCACTAATACAGCAGGGATTCAGACTTGTTTCACAACAGAAAGTAAGTGACTGTTTGGCTTTAAGGGAAGAAAAACAAAAATACAAATGCAATTACTTTTTATAGAGTATTTAAATCACCGTTTGCATCCCCTCATTATCATTTGTGCTGTGGGAGAAAAGGAAGGGACAAACACTTTGTTAGTGGGGTTCACATATCCTGTTAAAAGGGAAAATTATTTCATGTGAGAGGTCTGTCAGGAAATGCTGTTCCTAAAATGTATAGGCATACACACACAAAAACAAAAAAAACACCAACAACACCAACAACAACAAAAAACTGTTACAAAATTTAAATTCCATTGGGGAGGCAGAGGAACTCACAGTAGGAGTGCTTTGATATTTACCTGTGAAAAGAATTTGGCATGTAAAGATTTGAAACTTGGCAACCTCTTGACTTTTGATGGTCCAGTACTTAACCCTTTTGTCTTAAGTAGCCCTTGGAGCAAAAGACACATTAAGGGTGATTTCCCTCAATGGTTCCAAGTTTTCTCTCCAAACCTCCTCTCCCCCCTCCTTCCTTCCTTCCTCTCTCTCTCTCTCTCTCTCTCTCTCTCTTTTTTTTTTTTAAAAAAACTGATCTAGCCCCTGTGCATGTGCAGAGTTCATGTCTCAGCAAACCTTTTCTACTATTGGAATTGTTGCATCTTTTGGCTAAATTACCATTTGAATAAAGGAAGGGAAGGGTAAGGAGTAGATTTTAAAAATAGGGTTAGATTTTAAAACAAAAAAGAGAAACTCAGCAATTCAAGTATTCACCAAAGCTAGCAATATCAGCCCAAGCAAAATGGCTGCTTCCTTTATGTACAGGAAAGGGCTAATATCCCTCTGGCCATTCGCAGAACAATGCCACGCCCTTATATATGGGAAAAAATGGCCAGAGAGTCAGAAATCATAAGATTTTTAACATTCTCAGTCATTTTCAGCCTTACCATTTGCAGACAAAATTTTTCCTGCCCTTTATTTACAGGATGGTGAAGGCTACTCAACTTTATACTATATGATTTTTTTATGTGCTTAAACTTTGAATAGACTTTTAAGTTTGATTTTTGTAAATAATAGACAAAATGATTAACACTGTAATCACTTAAATGCCTGACCTCACCAGTTCTGCTTCAAAACATCACGGCTTTCAACTCTAAATTTTTAAAAAACAAAGAGCAAAGTTGGGCTGAATTTCAACTCATCACATGCTTGCAGACACATGGCCCTCCACACAGCCACAAATTGGAAAAGTTGAAAGGGACCCTGGGGTCATCTAGTCCAACCCCAAAATACATGGCCCTCCACACAGCCACAAATTGGAAAAGTTGAAAGGGACCCTGGGGTCATCTAGTCCAACCCCAAAATACATGGCCCTCCACACAGCCACAAATTGGAAAAGTTGAAAGGGACCCTGGGGTCATCTAGTCCAACCCCAAAATACATGGCCCTCCACACAGCCACAAATTGGGAAACTTGAAAGGGACCCTGGGGTCATCTAGTCCAACCCCAAAATACAGGGTTCATAGCAAGATTTGTACTACCAAAGAGACACACACATACTTATGTACACAGACACAACTGTTTGAAGAGACCACAAGCCATGCTCCTATCATGTACCAAGGAAGAGGAAAATAAAAGTACCCAACTTTATACAGAACCCTTTTAGCAGATCTTGAGATAGTTTGAGTGAGTTTGCTTCCTTAGACTAAAGAGTGCAAGTTCCTAGAAAAATGATCTTTAAAGTAAGATTGAAGTGAACATTTTCCTAAGATAGGAAGGGGGTCTCTTATAAAGCATAGTTAAAACAGCCATAGATTTGATTTAAAAGGAATACAGAAGTGAACAATTTTTCCTAAACTTGCAGAGGAATAGTAAGCCTAATCTATGCCCCCCCCCCCTTGCAGTTTCCTTTAAAGGAAGCTTACTCGGGAGTAAATTTACCTGGCACAGAAGTAAGAAGAAAAAAAACCTGAAAGCGACAGAATGAAACAAGGGGGGGGGGCATTTTCTAAGAAAAGAGGCCAGTCTTATAGAGACTGATATCAGGAGCCTTACAATAACTCTTCTGTCCAACCAAATCAAAGTTAAAACTGGACTCAGATATTTTTCTTAGAAGGAACACCATACTTTCATAGGAATATGCTAAATCAAATACATACACTGCATTTTAGCTTGAGAGCAATTGTGCTCAACTAGGCTTTTGCAGCAGAAACATTAGGTTAACTTCACATTCCAAAATAGACTGGAACACAGGTGTACTCGCAAACTCAAAAGTTACAACAAAACACCATTTACCATTAGACTTAAAATCACCCTCCTCACTTAAACTAGAGGAAGGAGGTGGGGTAATCCTCCTTTCAGAACACAAGTAGCACATATACAGGATTTTACCACTTGGGAGGAAAACTCTCTTTTAGCGCCTCTCTCAAATAACAAACATTTGCACACTTCATTCTCCATGTTGTCTTGTTTAAGATTGATAGGGCCCAACATGGCTTTCTTAGATTTAAAATTTTGGAGCAAGCTTGCATTTTTATTTTAGATGGCACATGTAAGATAAGCAGCTGCTGGATGTTACCTAAGTACAATTTAAACACAGGAAAAACGTTTCTTAAACACAAATTGAAGGGGACTGTCAGAGTCCAGGCGGGAAGTAAGCACCAATTGGGCTTCTTTCACGCCAGGGGTCTGAGGACTATTTTTCTTTTGACAAGGGTGCACCCATTCTCAATTAAAAGGGGTTTGGACCTGGGCAAAACTCCGAAAACTGGACAAAGCTCCGAGGGGGAAAAGCCTGGGGATCCTGGGGATACGTTAAAACCTGGGGATACATGGACAATTCTCCGAGGGGAAAAAAACCTGGGCATAAAAAAACCTGGGGCTGGACAAATCTCCGAAAGGGAAAAAAAAAACCTGGGGCTGGACAAATCTCCGAAAGGAAAAAAAACCTGGGGCTGGACAAATCTCCGAAAGGAAAAAAAACCCTGGGGATACCTCACTTAATCTCTATTCTACAACCCACAGCAACCTCCCTGCCTCTTACAATCTAACTCAGAGTCCCTACTGAACGCTTGCACACTTGCAATGCCAGATTGAGACACTGGAATATGAAAAGATGGAAAGGAATTCAGCGCCCTTGCGTTCTCTGTTCACAGGTCATTTCTAACAAAGATCGCCATGGCAGAGGTGCGGCTGCGCTGGGAATTATAGTTTTTCAGTGCAGAAGAAATTGCACAACCTTTCTGGGCAAAACTCCGAAGGAATAGGTTGGCATGTAGAATTAAGTGGAAGAAATCACACACAACCTTGTGCCTGGGCAAACTCCGAAGGGCTAGGGCTGGTGTTGAGAACAGAAAGAGGACAGAAAGGAGAAGGCAATTTTTTCAAGAGTTAAAGTGAGGAAAGAAGTAAGGATTTGAGAAGTATAGGTTTGCTGTGGTTTGCAGAATCCCACCCTACTACCCATTTTTCCTACTCATACTCACTTCGCAAGCGCTGTCCTGGTGATCCTGGGATCTCTTGACTGGTTGTTTAAGGCCGGCCTGATCAGGCGTTGCTTCCTCTGGTTAGCCCCGCTGAACCTCCAGTTATTTCCAGACCCTGGGATCGATGGAGGACTGGTTATTCCTCCTGGCAAACTGCCTGGTGCGCGCTGGATAACCATTCCTTCCTCGCTTCCAGAATCCGGGTAACCAAAAGTCCCTTCGTGCGTGGTCGCCATCTGTTGTAAATAAAAATATGCCCTTTTCCCTTATGGGGTATCCAAGAGCCCATATAGAGTCCTTACATAGGTTCCCTATTGGTAGGAGAAAATAACAGAGGCCAACCAGAGAATATTGAGAAGCAAAGCAGCTAGTAAGCTTGATCTTTATTGATCTGTTGCAACAGGGTACTCCCCTCACACGCAGGAGAGGAAGAGGACCCCCCAGAATTGCTGTGCCAGAGCTTATAAAGACTTTTGAAAATCCCATTCTCTAGATCAGGACCACCCCCAGAAACATTATGCATACATCACAGAAGGGGTGTAACCTAAGACCACCCCTCAGGTACATGCATACATCACAGGAATTTAAATGTTGTTTTTCTCCTCTCACCTCTACTATCTCCTGTCTAGCAAGTTACTTGATTGGATTGTCTGGGGTGCCTGACCATTCTTTTGTAGTGCTAAAATACTTATTTCCTGGGCCAGGTCACACCTTATTCAAACAGACATATCTTGTGAGGAAAGAAGACAATGGGGAGGCTTTTCCACAGAGAAAGGATTTGGTCAGTTTAGGAATCAAAATGGTTCCAGGTTGGTCTTCCTGTGTTGATTTATATATGTGCAGTTATGAATATTACCACATATCTAATACCATAAAATTCCTATCACAACATTTTAGAGTGAATGAAGTAATACACTTGACTAATGAGTGAAGGACTCCTTAAGACCATTAAGCCCAGCATCAAAATTACTGCACCGTTGTTTATGGTTTTGGGGGATTTGAATTCTTCCTTTTCTACTCCAAGATGTGCCCTGAAGGAATGAAATCCCTAAAGTTGCTCACGTGTATTTGCATGCACAACAGGGAGGGCCACCACTAAGAAAGCTTGTCTGGCTGCCGCTGTGCACCAGTGATAGGATGGCAAAATAAAAATGTGCCAGAATAATAAATCTTTGTTTGCTCAGAGTTTGCTAGAAACCTCTAGATGTTTCTTTTCCTTGACCAAAGTGTCCCGAGAGATCTCACTTCTCACTCTGGTTTCTCTTGTTTGCCAGAGGGATCTAAGAAAGAGGCAAAGCAAGTTACCCAGTGTTCTGTGAGTAAGAGAAGTCTTTGCATTTTTCCTCCAGAACTATCAGAGGACTTGGAAGAAAGGCTGAGATTTCTCAGAGGGAGGTTTGTTTGCTTAAGGGGGGGGTGCTTCCCTTGTGTAAGCAGACAAGGCTCCAGCCCACTCCCATGTTCCCACCAGAGGACATCTGGGCAGAGGAATCCTCCTCACTCCTGGAGAAGGCGAAAAAACAAAGCAGATAGGTTCCATTATTTGTCTTATTCCAGCACCAGAATAAGATGTACATACTCACATAACAAGGCCGATCAAACTTAAGGAAAACTTTGGATAAACTGAGGGTTACTCTAAGGGCTAGGCAAAATCATAGCTAAAAGCAGTTTGAAATCAAATAAATAGCTTAGACACCCCTTGGCACATACTTAAAAGTATGCTTAGGCCAAACCATTAAATAAAGAGCTGATGCAGAAAAATAAGAGGTTTTTAGCATCGCAGTCTGAAAAATGTCTAAGAAAACAGAACCAAGGAGGGGGAGAGACATTGTTTTCTTTTCAAAGAAATGAATAGGGCAGAAGTTACCACCACAGGAAGACTTGATTTAAGAAAACTAAGAAAAGGCACTCTCATATCTGAACAGATTTATTGGGCAGAGCTTTCGGCAGATGAAGAAAAGACAAAGAACTGAACCCATATGTGAACCTGGATTTGGGCCAAGACACTATCGGAAATCACCTGTCCTAAAAGTTCATTACATATAAAAACCAGTAACTTTGCATATATTGTTTATTCTTTTGTATGCAGTAATCATAACTTAATAAACTTTAACATTATCTTAATTTGCTTGTTCAGCTTGCAGGTGGAACTCCTGTGGAATCAAGAAGCACACATCTTCACAAGCAGTAGGATCCCTGAAGGAAGGTACTGGGGCACATTTTAGGCTTATTTCACCACAAATTCCTACATCATCTTGTCCACATCACAATTCAAAGAAACCCCGATCTCTTCCAGAAGCCCTCCTCTTTGCACCGGAAGAAGTGGAAGTAGGTAGGAGTAGAATGCATAGGCTGCCTGACAGACCAAGCAGCCGAGTGCAAAACAAACCCCTCCAAAACCGCCATTATGAAGCAGAGGTTCTCCTGTTAATTAGTGTTTAATTGGACTGAAGTACAGGCACATGCTAGAAGTGAGATCACAAACTCTGGAACGGAAACAACTGCAAGGACTTTAAGATTTGAATTTGACATAAAACTTCATTTGGTGCAAAAGACGGTGTGGGGGGAGGGGAGCCTATGGTTTATTTAAAGTTTTCTTCTCTACATTTATGATTTGGCAACCTTCCTCTGAATGTTTAGTTCAAATTATATTTGTACACGTGAGATATGGAATATAACATTAAACTGAACTTTGTGAGTTAATAAAAGGGGGGAAAGCTCTATTTTGCAAAGGTTTTTGATGGAAAATTAGAGCTGGCCCTTCCCCTTTATTATTTAGTGAGTGAACTAAATGACACTAAGAGGACTTGGAATTTAATTGGAAGTATAAATGCTCATTTATCTTCAGTATAGAAAGGAAGGATGAAAGAAATCTGCGAACTTGCCAAGGAACTGATAGGGTTCATTACTGAGTCATCTGCAGTTCGACAGACCTCTCTTCTTCCCAGGCTGAGAGGGGAAATGGTGAAAACAGGTTATTTATTGGGACACAGTGATTTTTGCAGCTGTTAAAGTTGCAAAATGACCGAGCAAGGGAGAAATTTCTGGAACAATGGGATATCAGCTTCTCCCAAGGCATGATGGATAACAGCAACAACTGGGGAAAAGAAAAACATATTTGAACAATTGGTATTGTTATAATGAGGCTATTATTGAATTGTACTTGGAAACTAATAAAAGTATTTTAAAAAGAAGAGTTTACAGGAAACAAATAATAATAATAAACCAAACAGCTTACCATAAACACTTGGCTATGTTGATGTTACAGAATGAGGTTAGATGGAGGGAAACAAAACACATTCCCCATCCCAAGAAGTTCAAGGCCAGAGACAAGCCTTTAAAGAAGCCTTTGCTAATCTGATGTCCTCCACTAGCCCAAGATGTAGTCCAAAACATCTGGAGGGGACCAGATTGGCCAAAGCAGATTCAAAGGTTCTCCAAGTCCAATGCCAGAGAATTTTTTTTTTTTTAATCGTGCCACTTTTCTGGAACAAGGAGGCCTAAAGAAGCTTATAACATTTAAAAAAAAAAAACCATAAAACTATTGTAAAACAGTGCCTCTCCCAGCCTAATTCAGACAAATGACCAGGAAGGATACCCCACAGTCAGTGGTATGAATAGGTCCAGGAAAACTAACAGCTAGCACCCCTTCTCCTCCCAGGTGACTGAGGCTGTTTCCAATCCAATATCCAGGCCTGAAACTAAACTGAAAGGATCAAAATAATCAACTTCATTTAAGACTGCTTGGAACTGAGAAGCCATGACAAATACCTGGACACCTTCATTTAGTGCTAGAGGGAAATGACCTAAATATACTTGGGGTATGCAGATACTATCAAGAACTGGGAATATAAGCATGGGTCAAGAAAAAGCACATAGCATGTAACTTCGGTTTACTTTCACTAACGTGGAGGAAACAATTATCACATGAATTATGTTCTAGAACAATGACCATATAGTACTGGCTCAACAGTGTTGAGTAGCAAGCTTTTGGAGTGCAAACACTCTTCTTAGGGACATCAACAGCAAACATGCTGCTTTTAATTAACCCATTTAGATATGTTTCTGACCCCATTGCAGTGTACTCCTCCTATGCATGCTTTCCTAGATGTTCTCTCACCAACTTTGACTGAAGTCTCACATGCTGTTTTTTTGTGGGCGTACCCCATATTCAACTCAGGGAATTCATGTCCGCTCCACAGCACGCAAGCTTTCCCCCTTGTAACGAGGCACCTTAAGTACTGTATGCATAAAACAAAAAGTTACGCTTCCAACATCTGTTACAATTCCATTCCTCTCCCTCCCACAAATCCTTGAGGATAAGGAGACAGAAATTCCTTATGGGAATGCTCAACGCAACCAGGGCGGGCCTGGAAAAGGCGGGAATGGCGAGGAGGGGAGAGATAAGGACCCGTCGCTTCCCCCCACCTCAAAAAAAAAGCAGACCAGCAGCTGCACTTCTCGCGATACGCGTCGCTGCCCCCCTCGTCGGAATGCACGTGGCCACGCCTCCCTCGCTGCACCTCCGCCGCCGCCATACACGCATCCTCCTCCTTCTCCACAACGTCCCTTCCTCCACTCCCCCTCGCCTCCTCCTGCTCACGACCCCCACCCCAAAATATGCTCTCTCTTTTTAAATTGAGCGGGGAACGTGTACAAAACAAGGCATTCCTCTCTCATGCACCTTTTTCCCCCACGTCTCCTCCTCCATTTTTTTTACTCCCATTTATACCAGCACGCCTGACGCGCCCCCCCCCCGCGCGCACTCTCCCAAGGCCACTTCTTGCAAATATATTTATATAAAAATCGACCTAGCGAGCACGAGGATAAAACAAGGACGTTCCCTCCCACACCAAAGGGGATGGGATAGGAAGCCAGCGTCTTTTGCACCCGCCTCCCATTCCGTCGCAAGCTTCCTCCGCCTCGACCCCTGCCAGGAGGGGCTCCTCACCCGCCGCCCGTTTCTTCCTCGCCAGCCTCACCTTGGCCATCCTTGTTGTTGCCGCCGGCTGCTGCAGCGGCGGCGGCGGCGGGCTCGACCTTCATGCACTCCTTGCAGACGGTGTGGAGGCAAGGCAGGAGGCGCGGGTCCCGCTCGGAGCGCAGCCTCTCCCGGCATACGCCGCATTTCTCCAGCAGGTCGATGCCTTCCACGTTGAGCGGGGCGGCGGCGGCGGCGGTGGAAGAGCGCTGCTTGTCCCCAGCGGCGCCGCCTCCGCCAGCAGCTTCCGCAGGGGCAGGGGCCGTCGCAGGAGCAGACATTGCACCGAGAGGAGGAGCAGCAGGAGCAGGAGAAGCAGCAGCAGCCGCACACACGCGCCCGCGCGCTTAGAAGCTGGGCCTCGTGGGAGGCTGGCGGGAGGGGGGCGCGGCGCTGGCGGCCTCGAGAGGGAGACGCTCCGCCACCCGCTGGGGCCCTGCCTGTTCCCCGCACGCGCTGCGAGAGAGAGAGAAAGACAAGGGGAGCGGCGCGCGCAGCGAGCACAGAGAGACAGACAAGAGGCCTGGCTCCGTTACAGCTCGCTCTTGCCTTCGCTCTCTCTCCCTCCTTCCTCCTCCTCCTGAAGCTCCGCCCACTCGGCCGAGTGAACGACGGGTAGTTTTCAGGAGTTGGGGGGGGGAGGCAGGGATAGAAGCCCCGTTACGCGCGCCTTCCAGGCCTCTTTTTTTTTTCAGGAGGCGGAGCTAGGCATCTTCCAAGGCCAATCGGAATATTTGATCGATGCTCAAAACCGGCCAACTGGTAAACTGCCCGCCCTCTTCCCGCCTCCTCCAAGAAACAAGGAGGGAATAAATAGCCGTCCAATCAAAATCCGGTACGCTTCACAATTGTACACCCCCCTCCTCCACCCCGCGGACCTCAGCTTCCCCGGTCTGTTTTATTGGAGCGAATAAATCAAGGCTTGGAATGCTGTTGACTCAGGCCCCGCCCTCTCCCTGAGCAGGGCGGGCGAAGGGAGATTTAAGAGGCTGAAACCATGGCAACCGTGAAGTCTCTGGAGCTGGTTGGGAGAGGCGGGAATGGGCTTTGGATTGACATGGGAAGAGCCAGTTGCGAAGAAGCAAAGTCTGGGAGCAGCCAGTCCTTTTTGTTCCGCCTCCCCGCCCCTTTGCTTAACCGAATCCCTTTCATCCTCCATGTTGAAGCCCGAACAGAGGATACCCTTTAAAGCATTAAATGGCTGAAGCGAAGCAAGCAGGTCAGGGTAATTCTGGAGTAGCTGCTTCGGAGTGACTCCAAAGTGACACCGATAACACACACCCCAACCCCTTCACAGTCCAATGAACGGGGTAATTTATTTTTCAAGGATAATGGGGAGTAACTCCGGATTCATAAATGTCTCCTAAAGCACTAGCCAGTCCCTGCCACCACTAACGGCTGGGAAGTATTGCTACACACATCACGCCCTAACACTGTATGCTTGAAGCCAGCAACATTTTTTTCTTTAAAAAATAAATTTGCAGCACCTTAAAACCTAGCATGGGCGTGGCCAGGATGGGGGGGGAAGAACCTCAGTTAGCTATGTATTTTTATTGATTTTTATTGATTATGGGGGCAGCTGCCCCTCCCTTCCCCCCTTCCCATGAAGCCTAGTAAATATATTGTGGTAGTTAATGGCATAAACGTCCGTATAGTTAAAGCCATGTTTTTCCCAGTAGTGATGTATGAAAGTGAGAGCTGGACCATCCAGAAGGCCGATCACCGAAGAATTGATGCTTTTGAATTATGGTGCTGGAGAGTCCCATGGACTGCAAGAAGATCAAACCTCTCCATTCTTAAGGAAATCAGCCCTGAGTGCTCACTGGAAGGACAGATCATGAAGTTGAGGCCACCTTATGAGAAGAGAAGACTCCCTGGAAAACACCCTGATGTTGGGAAAGATGGAAGGCTCAAGGAGAAGGGGACGACAGAGGACGAGATGGTTGGACAGTGTTTTCGAAGCTACAGACATGAGCCTGACCAAACTGCGGGAGGCAGTGGAAGACAGGAGTGCCTGGCGTGCTCTGGTCCATGGGGTCACGAAGAGTCGGACACGACTAAACAACAACAATGGCATAAGCCTTCAAGACTAGAACTCACTTTATTAGATATATGAAATAAAGATAACACTTTGTGTGTCTCATTATGGGGATTCTGGTGACTGGAAGCTTGGTCACAATCTTTTTATTTTTATTTTTGGTAGTTTGCCATCTCAGCTATTGCTTATGAAGACTAGGCCAACATTAATTTGAGCCACCTAGGTTCCACATTAAGGTGGCCACTTATCTAACACCAAAAATGTGCAAATGCACTGCCAGCAAAAAAGAGATTTGCATAAAATTTGCTTATGCTGATTTATATACATAGATTAAAAAAGGGGGGGGGGGAGACCATAGTGGCAGGCTCGGATCAAGTGACCTGTGTGCCTCCTTTGTTGGCTGCCCAGTTGCTAAATTCTGATGGCCAATTTCAAGCTCTTTACTGTCCTTAATTGGTTTTTTAATCTTTAAACTGGGTTTGGACCAGATAGCCTTTCAAGTAAAGGACACATTCCAATACATTGTTTTATCTTTTATTCGTTTTCGTTAAGAGTACCTAACCTGTTTAATACATTTGCAGTATATCCTGCTTTTCCTCCAAGAAGAGTACATGGTTTTCCATGTTTCCGTTTTATGATCACAGCCACTCTGTTGTGGCTAGGGCAAACCAGTCGGATGGGTGGGGTACAAATAATGAAATAATAATTATTATTGTAAAGTATGCAAAACTAACAGATAATGACTGACCCCCAAGTAACCCCATTGGCTGAATGGGGGGCTTTGAATCTGAGTCTCCCGGTACTACTTTGTAACTAGTCTGGTTACTCCAATATTCCTTCAAATACAATACTGTACCATCCTCACATGATGATCCTATTCCAGGTTCCAGTATCAAAGACACACACCATGAGAGTCCCAGCAATATTCCTACAGCTACTCATCTTTTCCCCACACAGATTTGTCAAAATCCAAGCTTGAGCCTCTCTCTAAAATAATTTAGCAGCTATCTGTTTTGAGGGGCATGTATAAACCTGAGGAGGATCACGGCATTTGTGTTTAACTGATTCAGACATCATAAAATACAACTACCGCTGCATTTCATTTCCCGGTCATTACTCTTCCCAAGTAATTACTCGGTAAGTCTGCAACCCTATGCCCATTCACATAGGAATTAGCCTCAATGAACTAAAGGGGACTTACTCCTGAGTAGACATGCCTTGGATTCTGCTGCCAAAATTTTGAAAACATACAATGGAGTCTGAAGTGGACCCCCCCCCCCCCCCATGGACAATGACTCTCAAGTACATACTTTCTTACACATTCATTCACAGCCCCAGTGCTTTAGTGGCTCCATTGATCTCTCATCAGTGAATAACAATGAAGGATTTCCCAAGTTTTATTTATTACATTTATTCCCTGATTTATCCTACTTAACCTTTACATTTTTTTGGATAGCCTTTAGAAGAAGCCTGCATTGACTTTCCAGGCAAGACATAATAGGTCGTTTAGATGCTAATACACTGAAACAGAGCAATCAGGAACAACTGACTATTAGCTTGCACTTTTCTCTTTTCCATAGAAACACTGTCACCCTGCCTTTTCACTCCATTGTTAAACTCTTTGAAAATACTTCCTGGTAAGTTGCATGGTGTGGGAAAATTGGAGAAAGGTTTTTCTGTCTTCTAATACTAGGTTAGAACCTGGGTCATGCAATGAATGTTTGATGATTCAGGACAGGTAAAAGGAAGTAATTCTTTGCACACTACATAGTTAAGCTGTGGAATTTGCTCCCGGAAGAGGTAGTAATGGTAGAGAACTTGAATGGCTTTAAAATTCATATAATATAATGCTATCAATTGCTATTAGTCAGGATGACTGTGTACCATGTCCACTGTTGAAGGCAGTATGTCTCTGAATACCAGCTGTGAGAACAGGATGCTGGACTTGATAGAGCTTTGGTCTGATCCAGCAGGGCTTTTTATCTCCTTTTCTTCCTACTTTCCCCTCTACCAAGTATTTTGCCAAGTTAGTTCATCTGTCTGTCTGTCTGTCTGTCTGTCTGTCTGTTCTCTATGCATTCATACACCTATTGATATATCACCCACCCAACTTGGCACAATGGTTCTCAAAATGGAGGAGTTAGTTTCTGCCTACTTTTAGAAACTAGGTGCCATTCTGAATCAGAATAATGGACCAAATCATTCCAAACTGCATCAATTTGGGCACTTCTGAAGATATTGTCACCCAATTTGCTGTGACAGTTCCCAAGATTGAGGAGTGGGATTTGGTTTATGAAAGACCAAACAGTTACAAACACTACTGATTTGGACACTTTTGAAGATATCATTGCTCAATTTGTTGTGATGCTTCCCAGGATGGAGATGGGTTTTGGTCTGTGTTTGGAAATTGCCATGCCCCTTTTGAATCAAGATGGCAGACAAAACCATTCCAAACTGCACCTCTGAAGATATCACCACCCAAGTTGGCATGATGGTTCCTAAGATAGAGGGTAACATTTTGGTCTATATTTGGATATCATGGGATGCTATTTTGAATAAAGATAGTGGGCTGAACCTTTCAAAATTGCAGTGATTTTAATCAAATTTGGCAGTAAACTAAAATGGCTGTGCACCAAATTTGGATCTGAGCTTCAACCAATTTGGGTTGAGACAGCTACAAATCACCCTAAGTCAGGTTGCCTGGAGTAATCCAGGTCTGTCAAGGGGGGAGAAGGTGAGACAGGCAGCTTCTACCAGCATGGGGCTGTTTTCAAGAGGGCTTTCAAACAACCCCACACAGCAGTTTGGCTGTGTGTGTCTACTCCCAGCAAAGAAACACACACACAGTCAAACTGAACAGGACTGAACCACCTAGTCACTAATACAGTGTGACTACTGCACTGGACCACCACTGCAGGTCAGTTAGTTGGTCTCTCACCATCGGTTATGGCCCCCATGGCAATGACTAAGGCACAAGTCAGTTTCAGAAGATGGGAGGGAAAGTGAGCTGGGTCCAGGTCAGGCGGATGCTTCCCACAATGTGGTGGTGGTGGTAGCAGCAGCGATGATGGCAGCCAGATAAGCAGTGGCCAGGGAGTTGGAGAAGGCGATGCTGGCAGTGGTAGTGATCAGAGTGGATGTGCCTGAGGCCTGAACCACAAGTCAGGACACATGGGCAACAATGTGGAGGGTGGGAGGGCACAGAGGGGAAAGCAGGCAGGTATGAGCATGTGCATCAGCAGTGCAGGAGCCTCCCACCAATACTGCAGTCCTTTTGGCTGCAGGGGTCTGCTTTGCCATAGTGCTCACTACAGGGAACATGTTAACAGAACAACACCCAGCAGATTGAACCCTTCTGCTCTCTGCAGAGTGGTGGGGAGGCGGGGTGGGGTGGGGAGGAGATGCAGCATCTCCTTCCTTTGCCCCCCTCCTCATCATATCATGTTTTTAAAATCCTAATTAAACACGAGGCCTGCCCCCAAATTGATTTGTCGCTGGTCAGGTGTTCCCTAGTTGTGGGAGGGTGGGCATGCATAGCACTAAGAACTAAGAAAATATAGTATTCATTTATAAATCCCAGTATTTATTAGCTTGTTAGAATTCCCAAGCAATGCTGGGCTCTTCCAGCTAGTATTCAATAAAAGAGCAAGTGAAAGAATTTTATTGCTAGATTGGGAATGTGTGTTGTTTGGCTATTTTCTTTTAAATATGCACTGGTATATACTCCAGCATAGTCTCCAAAGGTGGGGAGGGGGACTGAAGCTTCATAAAATGCTGGTGCAGTAGTTTTCTCATTTGAGTGCTATGAAAATACAGTATATTGCAATCACTAAAGGTTTTGTGTACACTTCCTATTAGTAATATATCTTTGTTTATTTGTGGGGAGAACAAGGAGGGAATGAGAGAGCTAGTTAGGAGCCGCACCGCGAGTCTTCAAAAGCACCTCACTGTTGTCTGCCCTTCTCCCATATTTAAGTTTCAAACTGCATCATGTACCTTCAGACCATGAGATACAGAGTTATCTGAAAAGTAATCATACACAAAATGACTAGAAATAACAGATAAAAAAAACCAAAGATAAGCAGACAATGGCCTGGCTCCTAGCTGAAGGGGGAGGGAGTTGCATAGGCCATATGAGAAATGGAAAACTGGACATATAGGACAATTTCAGGGACAGGACAAATTCCATCTGTGTGGATTTCTGACAGAGAAGAAATTTTAATTTATAGGCTATAGATACTTATAACTCAGAAATTCCAGAAACGCAGCCAACCATGCCCTTACTCCAGTCTGGTTTGTTGCTGAAGCTGAAAGGGAACTAAATCAATGTTACAGATAATATCTCTGGGGCCCTGCTGCTCACTCCCTGAGCTCTAGGAGTGAAGCTTCAAAGCAGTTTTAGAACACTCCTGAAGTGCATTGGTCAGTGGAGGAACAGAGACTCGTCCTCCCTTCTCACAGTCTTATCAACCCTGCCATAAACTAGAACAAAGGGAGTATTGGAGAAGGACAAGCATAAATCTCTTGGTGGGGGAGCAGTCTGCAGGGCGGATCAAGGAAAGGAGCAGTGTTTTGCCTGGAGGCAGAAGGGGCACAAAGGAGGCTACCAAAAGGATAAGCTTAGGCTTTCGTAAATGTATTATAGTGTAAAATTGGAAGCTATCAAGCACCTCCCCTTTTCCAAATCGGAGCCGAGCCAGTATTTAAAACTGTTGCTAAAGCCGAACTGTGCGCATCAAACGATTTAATAAGACTATGCACCTTACTGCGCTCAAAGTGCTTCACATAAGGATGCTGCGACCACGCCGTGCATTTAAAGCACACGCACGAGTCCCGGGAACCGCAGTTTATCCCGCACAGAGCTATAACTTCCAGCACCCTGAACGACCTACGTTTCCCAGGATTATTTGCGGGGGAGGGGGAAAATGCGCTTTAAATATACGGTGTGTGCGCGCACCACCAACACCACTGCCCTTCACGCACGGCAGCAAATCTTGCAAATCGGTGCTGAATGCGACCTCTGCATTCGGAACGGGTTTTCTTTTTTAAACGGAAAGAAATAAATCTGCCTCTCGGGTCTGTGGAAACGAGCGGCGAGAGCTTGCCGTCGTGCCTTTTCCCTCTGCGCTTGCTGCTGTTTCCCAACCCAACCGGACGAACTCTCTACCTCGTCGGCTGGAGGAGGGTTAAAACCATCGAGCCGGAGCTGCTGCTGCCGCCGCCGCCGCGCGAAGCGAAGGGTGGGGGACAGGATGCAGCGAGGGGTCCTTTCCTGTGCCCGGACCCGCCGCTGCCCACCCACCCACACACGCTGCGAGGGTGACTGGTTCCCTCCCAGGGCCCGAGGTCCGGACGCGTCTGCCGAAGGGCGCGCGAATCCCCCCCTCCGGGATCCCTGCGCGGGGGCTGCATCGGTGAGAGCGCCTTGGACGGAGAGGAGGGCGGAGCCCACGATGCGGAGCCGGGGAGGGCGGCGCGCGCCCCCTGCGCCGGAGGGCGCTTCCCGCCTCCCAGTTCCGTGCCCCACATTCCCCCCGTTTTTCTGTCTTTCCTTATTGCCCCCGGTTTTTTTGCAGCAGGGAGCTTCTTTCCTCCCTCCTCGCTTTCTGCCTTTAATTGTCTTCCTCCCATTCGCTCCGTTTCCGCGACTAAGCGCGGCCCAACCTCGGGTGGGATTTTCGTTGTGGGTTATTCTTTTTTTTTAATTATTTTATTTTGCTGCAGATTGAAGGCGGTCATTCTGTAACTACTTACCGGGGGGAGAGGGGAAGCCCCATTGAGACCTATCGGATTTGTGCGATTTATCTTGTAATGAAAAAAAAAAAAAAGGGCTGTGTGGGTGCGGCTTTCTAATGATGTATCTGAGGTGTTATAGGAATGCTTGGCTTGCTCTCTTTGTATATACATACATACATATTCACACACATACACAGTGATATTTTTCTAGGGGGAAAAGGTGCCCAAGCTCACTGTGAGCTTCTCCCTTATTCTCTTAGAATGGCAATGGCGCCCACCTGAGAGGTGCCAGAGCTGAGGTCCTGTGAGCTCAGGTTAAAAAAAACCCTGCACATACACACCCACACAGATTCAAGAACCATTGTTTTGTTTTTCTGAGTAGCATTTAAGATTTAACGTAGGGCGTAAGCTACGTGGGGCAGGGAGCTAAATACACATTCACTATTAAACATCACAACATAGTGTGCAAGTTTTCCGGGACTCTTCACCAGGCCTGAAGGGTAAGCGAAACAATGAGTGGGGAAGGAAAAGGTGGCTGTGGAGTAGTGTCAAAGCCACTGTGTCTGAACTGGCCGTGGTTTTAAGATGGAATTCTGATTCTATCTCAGTAGATTCTCCATGTAAGCTGGTTTGGGAGCCGATCTTACCTGAAAAGTATAATTTGACATTTAAAAAAAACACAATTTCTTTGGAAGTGTGTTATTAAGAAGCAAGCCTAAACGCCCTGGATCTAAAGGTACAATGTGTGCAATGCACATCAATAGTGCAGTAATAAAACTTGTGAAATGCTACTTTTTATCTACTACATTTCCCCAAAAGTACATGAGCCCCTGTTTTAAAAAAAAATGTATGTGGGGGTGAAGGTGGCGAGTGCAGCAGGTGAAAAGTATTCATAAACTTTGTTGACCTACATTACGTTGTCTCTCTTTCCCATCCTATTGCTCAGCTTTGGCCACAACTCATATATGTTCCTTCTCTCTCTCTCTCTCTCTCTTTTCTTTTTCTCTGTTTCTCGAGCAGGTGGTGTGGGCAAAGGTCCAAAAACTATTAGTCAAGAGAAGGCTGAGAAGGTGAGAAGTGGTTGAAAGAAGGCTTATAAAGAAAGAAAAAAGCCTAGCTATCAAAACGGCTTACTGCGGCAGAAGCCCCGAGATAGGCCAGGCCTATTGCTCTGGGCTGGCAGGAGGTCTGTTCAACCACTGCTGGCCAGGCCAGGCCGAGGTGAGGTGTGCTGAGGCAGGAGCTTCCTTTTCCTACGGAGGAACTTTCCCCGGACCGCCGCCACTACCACCACCACCACCACCAACACCAGCCGCTGGCATGGGGGAGAAATCTCACACGTGCCCCTACTGCGGGAAAGGCTTCCGGCGCAATTCGCACCTGACCCGACACATGGCTACCCATTCTGGGCTCCAGCGACCCTTGGGCGGGAAGCGCCTCGGGCAGCAGGTGCCGGAAGAGGACCGGCCATTCAGCTGCAGCTACTGTGGGAAAAGCTTTGCCAAGAGCGCCCACCTGGCACGGCACCAGGAGACCCATTCGGGGGAGAGGCCCTACAAGTGCACCTACTGCGGGAAGGCCTTTGGGCGCAACTCCCACCTCACCCGGCACCACAGCACGCACACCGGGGAGCGCCCGTACGAGTGCGGGGTTTGCGGCAAAGCTTTCACGCGCAGCGCCCACGTCACCCGACACCAGGGCACGCACACCGGGGAGAGGCCTTTCCGCTGCACGCGCTGCGGCAAGCGCTTCACCCGCAGCGCACACCTCCAGCGCCACCAAGGCATCCACAGCGGGGACAAGCCCTTCTCCTGCGGCGACTGCGGGAAGGGCTTCACCCGCAACGCCCACCTGGAGCGCCACCGTGCCACGCATTCGGGGGAGAAACCTTTCAAGTGTGCCAGCTGCGGGAAAGGGTTTGGGGCAGCCTCCCACCTTGTAAGGCACCAGAGAACACATAAAGTTTAGTCAGCTGGGTTGGTCCTATATCCATCCAAACGGGGGGTGAGAAATGGCCAGTATTGGACATACGTTTGTCTTTATGTCAGGATGGCTCTCCCCCCCCCCCCTTCCCCCGTCTTTTCTCCATGCTATAAAATAACCTGAGTGTTTAGCTGCTGTGATTTGAGAGAGAATTGGGCATAACAAATTCAGCAGTGGTTGGTCCCTGGTCTGCACAAAGACCGAAGCAATGTGGATTTCACACACTCAGTTCATTTGCAGACCTAATGACGATAATTTTAAATGCTGGAACTGCAGGTTGTTCTGCTACTTCTTTCAGAGCAGGAAGGACAGTGTCAAATCTTCCCGACGCCATCTGTATGTGGGGGTGGGTGTTTTTCCTTCTCTTCAGTATGGCAAATGAAGGCCACCCTTTTTAAATTTCCACTTGGCTATCAAGAAATATGCTGTGCGTCAAAAGTAAGAAACTCTGAACGAACGCTTAGACTTGAGGTGTTTGCACACCTCCCCCTTGCACACCTCCAGCATCTCAACGGATGTGTGAGCATGTAAACATTATGGCAATCTGGAGTTAAAAAAAAGCATCATTCTGGTGATTCACTTGGAATGAAGTTAGAGTAACTCTTCCACCCTCCTTTCCCTCAGCTTTTCATTTCAGCCATGGTGGCCAAGAAAAAGCAGTTTATATCATACTTGCATCTGCCCACAGTACCCAGGAAATGACACCAGGAACACTGGGCCTGACCTTTGAGCATTTCAGTATCCTTCAGCTGGGGGCAAAGGCTATTGGTTTGCTTCTGAACCAATTCTCAAAAGTTGTCTGTATCTCTTCCATGGCACTTGGCAGTGTGTGCATCTAGTTTTGCAGTATTTTTATCTTGCGAGTGGGATCTGCAACAAAATGTTACAGTGCTTTTGCCTGCCAGCCATGCCTCTTTTCAGAGTACTCCATCCTGTTCCCCATCTCCCAGTTTTCTGTCCCATTGCCCCACCTGACAGATACTCGGTGTTCTGTGGCCACCGAGCATGCTCTGTTCTCATTTGGGTTTGTCTCTCCTCTGCCCTTCAGAAGGGCTGTAGCTCAGTGGTACAGCATCTGCCTTGTATGCATAGGATCCCAGGTGCAATCTGGCATCTCCTGGTAAGGCTGAATCTCCTATCTGGAACGGTTTTCTTCTCCTTGGACAAGACTATAGTTCTGCTGATACATTTCACAGCGTAACTCTGTTGTAGTTGAGAGATAGGGTAAAAAACTAACCTTAAATTAGTTGGATTTTTTAATGTCGCTACTTGTGCTTTTTTAAATGGAGGAGGAAGTTATAGATGATAGTGTCAGCTGTCTACACACAAAATAGTTAGCTGATTTTCCTCTATAGAAGACATTTAAGGGGACATTTGGTGATTCTTTAGGAAGTCGGTTATCTTGCTGCTCTGAAACATATGGGAAGAGATGCGGAGGCACCAAACTTCTTAATTGGAGTCCCTGAAACTTTCTCTGCTTAAGCCTGCGCTCCTAGGAAATACTGTCTTGCTTGTCTCCCAGTTTGCTGTCTGTGGCTCTTAACTAATCTAATGTGAAGGTCCTGGGCACTCGGGCTCTTCAGAGGCATAGCACAAGGGCACAGCCATGGTCTTGTATCAGGGCCCCCCTAAGACATGGATTCCCACATGTGGCTGCCTTGAGTTATGTGGCCCTTGGCCTCTGCATGTGTCATTTTTGATGTGGCCTCTTTGGAATCCAGGATGATGAAGCAGTGCAGAAGTACAACAAGCATGGAGCAAAACGTCTCATTAGAAAGGTTTGAGTTTATGAACACACACAAAAGAAATAAATTGAAACTCAACGGAGGGAGGAAATAGGAGCCAAGGAGCGACAGCAACCTGCCAACTCTCCATTTGTTCGGCTAAGAGCAAAAATTCTTTATAACACCTTTACTAGTTTGCCTAATGACAGGTCTAAATCTTTGAAGCCCGTGTTGGTCATAACAAATGGAACTGCCAGCAAGATGCAGGCAGAGCCTCTTTTGTTTTCGCTCTGCTTTTTCTGAACTCTTTCTAAATACAAAATGGGAGAAACAGCATCTGTACATCAGAATCTCAATGGCCAACTTGATGTAGCGCAACAAAAACCACAAGAATCGTTGGAAAGAATATTAAGGTTGATTGGTCAAAACTGCAGCTGTTTCATACTTCTATGTCAACTCTTATTTTATTCTGCTTCCTATGAATTTGAAACCGAACTAAGCCTGACATTGGTTTCTCTCTGAGTGCTCAAACAGTGGAAATACTGAAATGGTGAACCTTTATTTGTCTGCACAGTACAGACTCATGGTGGTTGGCTTTTTTTGTTTGGGATTCCCAAGACCCTGCAATTGCTAGAGAAATACTTGGAATGTTCTGCTGTGCCCTAAATGATGGTTGCAACCTTTTAATTGCCTTAGGGGTTTATCTCCCCAAAGTCAGGCTTTTGCCTTTCTGAATGGGGATATCCCTGGTAATTGCCACACAACACACTTGAGACTGGCATAGCTTTCCCTTCCTCTTGGGTGGTCAGTTTGTGTGGCGTTCCTTCCACTAGGGCCGAGGCTCCTGATTCTGATTTGAGCCTTAATGCTTCAAGGGAGGAGCACAAGCTAAGTCAGTTCGCTTTGGGGCCAGAGGTAGAGTTTTCAGGTCTGCTCCCTCATACATCACAACCAGAAGGCAGCTTTTCCTGGAAGCGAAACTGCTTCCTTCTCACACCTAGGCTTAAACACGTCCTCCTCCTGACTATCAATAAGCTTTCAGATGTGTGGAGTGGGGGAAGACAGTTTTCTAAGAATATGTCAACTCTGACCCATGGCTTAAATATCTGGACCTACACACACCCATACCCATTCTAGAAGTGTGTAGTTATAGCTGTTGCCCATGGGGCTGTGAGATCAACAAAATGTGGAGCCACAGCCAATGACAGGCAGAGCCAAGTAATTCCAGTTCCCATCTTTCTCCCTGCTGACTTGGGCAAGGACAACACAGAGACTAAGGATTGCTGATAGACGGTGTAACCCCCCCCCCCCCATACAGTGGTAAGAAAGAAGGCAGGGAGGACTGGCTGAGGGCAGACTTGAGACGGGTAGGGCAGTGCCCTGTTCACCGTAATGGGCCAGCCTCCATTCCCAAGTGTGGAGGTTCTGCCACACAACAGTTAAAGAAAAGAATAATATTGGTTGACTCCAGACTCTTGGGCTGCAATCTGCCATATTCTTATCTTGCAGAAAGTCCCATTGAACATAGAGGAATAGTATTTGATAGGATGGTGCTCTTGGTCATGCTGTTGGCTCATTGAAATCATTAAGACAAGTTGGTTGTGACTGTATTAAGTCCCACCGGTTCCAGCAAAACTAAAAGTGTTAAGTTATTTAAGCTGGATGCAGCCCATTGATTCATTCTGCTAAACCCCTGTCAACCAGAGAGGTCAACTCTCCACTGCCAATAAAACCCCACAAACCTATGGGTGTTTGCACGTATCCTCATAAACAGCAGGAGTTTGCTTAAGCGGTAAAGTCAGCGCACAAACACTAAAGTGAACAAGTCATTTCGTTGCCAATCCATTGTACAAGAGAGTACAGAGGGGAAATGATTGTGGTACTGTTTGCGATCGTAAGTGCAAATGCATGGAAAATTCTGAAGGCAGAATTCAGCCATTATTTGGAGAGTGGAAGATCTGTAGAGCATAAAGAGGTCTCTAAAGAAGAGCCATCCTCTCAGGGCCTGATTCTAATCCTACCATCCAAGAAAGAGGACTCCTCATGAGTCAGGTAGTAGGGAACTGGTTTGTGTTTCTTGTTGCAGACCTCAGCTGCCTGATCTTGGAAGGAAGGAATATGCTGATTCTGCTGGATTTATGCTGGAGAAAAAAGTATTTTTGATCTTGCACTTGATTGGTCACTTTCATTAGACATTTTGCATGCATATACCCTGTGTCTGCTGTGGACTCATGTACAACTATGACTGGTAGATTCTGGGGGAGCAGGAAAGGGTCTCATTTCCCATGTGAGGGGTGCACTCCAGATAGAAGGATGCCAAAGGCCTATTGATTTCAGTGCGACTTCAGAGCCTGAAGTCACTGCGCTGCACCCATAATGTTGTTGTGTTATGCCTGGTCTATGACTTTGCTAATGACAGTTTCTTTAAAAAAACAAAATCCTCCCAACAGCTTGTATATAGATATTTTTTCAAGTTGTGCAGCAGTATTGTAGAACTATCATTGCTGGTGGTACACTTTTAATTCCCCCCCTCCCCCGTACAATTGTGGACTTTGGTGAAATCAGTCATTTCTGTAGTAGCAGTACTTGGAGAAAAGCAGAAATTGGCTCGTAGTGGCCAGACCAGCCCTGCTGCCATAGATGTGATGTTATGGATTACCATTCTCTCTCCCATCCCCAACCTGGAAAGTGTTTCTTCTTTATTTATTTTAATTATAATTTTTTTGGATGTAACATCAAGCAGTTATAATTGCACACCTTCCAGTGCATTTTCCCATCACTTTCCTTACTGCTAAAAAGTGGCTCTCCTTTTTTAAGTGTCATGAACAAGAGCTCTAAATCCACTATTAATTGCTCCACCTGAACTTGCTAGCATCTGATTGAATTCCATGTGCAAAATAGCAGCGGTCCAGGAACCTTCCCCTGCCTGCCCCCCAGTCTCATTCTTTGTGTCAGGCTTTTCCAACCAGACGTTTTGAAAGTGGGTACTTCAAGAACGGTGTCTAGATGCCAGGGTTTAGGGCCTCTTAAAAGTGTGCATTGGAACTCCTTGGCTCATAGCCTCTGCCAACCTGGTGTTCTCCAGATGTTTCAAACTATGGCTCTGCTGGCTGGAGCTGACGAGAGCTATATAGTCCAACACATCTAAAAGGCGCCAGGTTGTCAAAGGCTGGTTCAGTCGTTGGGCTTGGGTTGGTGTGCGGTCAACCTTTAGTTGACATTTGTTAAAACTCTTACCCACAAGAGAGCAGATGTCCACCCGCTTGTGGACATCGAGTGAAGCTGAATGTTGGAAGATTCGGGACAGATAAAAGAAAGTACTTCTCCACGCAGTGCATCGTTAAACTATGGAACTCACCCCCACAAGGCAGTGATGGGCACCAGATTGCTTCAAAAGAGGACTAGACAAATCCATGGAGGAGGGGGCAATCAATGGCTACTAGCCATGATGGCTGTGCTTTGTCTCCACAGTTGGAGGCAGCAATAATTCTGAAAACCAGTTGCCAGAAACCAAAGCTGGGGGGAGTGCTCTTGTGCTCAATTCCTGCCTACAGGTTTCCCACAGGCGTCTTGTTGGCTGCTGTGACAACAGTACAGGACTAGATGGGCCATTGGCCTGATCCGGCAGGCTCTTCTTAGGTTCTTGTGTTCTTAAGGGTGTTCCTGAGAGCAGCTGAGTCTTCTGAACTCGTTTATGAGCATCAGCACCACTTCTGTGGGGTGGCAGAAGGGACAAAGTGCATTTTGGGTGGTGGGAACATGGTTCCACATGTTAAGATTTGTGAAAGAAAAACAATGGCATATTTCACTTTCATGCTTCCGTCCTGTTTTTCCCTGGAGTAAATGTCCCATGCCCCCCTCACGCGATTGCAATCCTATTAGTTTTGATAGAGTTAACTTTCAAGTAAGCATGCATTAGAATTGTGGCCTTCTTTTAATTCCTAGTTTATGATTTAGTTATATTGTTTAGGTGTTGTCTGGCAAAAGTGTATGTGGTGGGTTTTTTTTTCTTCCTCCTTACTAGTGAATAACAGAAAGCCTTTTCCATTTCACAGGAGGCTCCGGCAAAGAGCAAGCTATTCGTTTGCGGGAGGGGCATAGCTTGCTCCCCATCTTCCCACTCTGGTGCCACCTATGGAGCCAGTTCTGGGGTATTTGTTTTACTCTGGCTCAGTTCAGTGTTTGTGAGCTCTGCGTTTTAGGCTTTTTGAGGACTGGGGGTGGGGGGTTTAGGTTTCCTTTGCTTTAGAATTGTTTGTGGGCAGGGATGTTTTGGATTATTTGGTCTGTACTTTCTATGATTTTTATTACTGCCAATGGGTATGCCTTAACAAAACAATTGTAAATGCCATCGCAGCAGTATCGTAGCCAAACTTAAGCCTGGGTTTCCCGCTCCTATGAAATGCCCACCACAACTTCCTACTTTCCCTGGTATTGCCCATGGTATCTTAATCTATTTCCCTATCGTACTAACAGTGTCTGTCTCTTCACTGTATGAAATAAACACTTTTCCTGATTCCAAGATGCCTTGTTGACATCATCCTAAGTAGCTAGGACACTTTTTTGGGGGGTGTAATAACCTGACACGGCTAGGAGACTTACCTGGACATTTGAGTGCGTGCAAAACTCAGCGAGCTGTCTATTGCTGTGTCAACGTGCAAAAATACACTCCTATGCTAGAGCAGGGGGTAGGCAGAAGGTAGGTTGGGATGTGCCGGTAGATCTTTGGGTGATTTGCAGAAGATGAGTCCCAGCCGTTTTGCCTTCACTGTTCCTAAGTGCTTAGCTTTGGAGCATACAGAACAACTTGTGCTTGGCATTCTTCCCACACAAGAGTCAGGGTTTCGTAGTGGCCACAGGTCTGGTCTAGAACCATGGGAGACCAGAGTTTAATCCCCACTTGGCCATGAAGCTCACTGGGCAACCTTGGGCCAGTCACCAACTCTTAGCCTAACCTACCTCTCAATGTTGTTGTCAGGATAAAATAGGAGGAGGGAGAATGGTGTACACCGGTTGGAGCTCCTTGGAGGAAGTGTGGACTATAAATGTAATAGTAAAGAGAAATAAAGAAATCCTGTCTGCCTTCTACCATGGAACCCAAGGCTGTGTATATGTGGTTCTCAGTCTACTCCTCCCAACTGATCAGGCACAGACCTGCTTAGTTTCATCAAGGTGGTGCCCCCCTGTGTCTTCGGACTCTACTCTAGAACCACATTAAACACAGTGTGTCATTTGACCCTCAGGGGTGTCAGGAAAGGGCAACAATTTGTTGTGTTTACTTGCGGATTGATTGATTCAACAAATTTTATATATGGTTTGATTGTAACAAAATCTCTAAGCAGCTTACAAGAAATATTAAAATTATCAATAAAAACAGTTTAAAACAAGTGATTAGAAAGCATTAAAACTAGTGGTCAGCAAAAAGAAAGAAAGAAAAACCCATTAAAATACATCAACATCTACATGTCTGGATAGACTTGCCTAAACAAAAATGTTTTAAGCAGATGCCAGAAAGAACACAACGTTGGTGTCTGTCTGCTGTCAGTGTAAACCATTTTGCAACCAAAGCTACAGAAATGATGTGGAATGAGACAAAATACAGAATCTAGGAACTAAAAGCAATCAAACCAGGTCTACAAGTGTATAGTTAATTTTATAATTTTAATTGCATAGTAATTTCACTTAACAAAAAGCTGCCTAAACATCAAGATACTAGGGTAGTAGACACTTGTCTAATTTCAGCTGGTAACTCCCAAAGGCTGGAGCTGCATCACTGAAAGCCTAGTCTATTATTATTATTATTATTATTATTATTATTATTATTATTAAATTTATATACCATCTTTCATTCAAAGGCCACAGGGCAGTTTACAGCATAAAAATACAAAATGAAAACGCATAATGTAACAAAATACATTTATTAGTTGCCATGGCAATTCAAAGCTCAAAATGACTTACAAAAAAAAATACATACATGCATACATTAAAGTGAGGGGGTGTATCCATTAAAACATCCCACCTAGTTAAAAGCCAGAGGCCTGATTAAAAAGGAAGGTTTTGGCCTGGCACCTGAAAATATATAATGATGGCGCCAGGCAAAGTTCCTTGGTGAGAGCAAACACAGGTCCTGAGCTACATTTCTAGGACAAAACCAACACTTTGAAATTAAGTGCTAGACCAGATCTACCCACTCTTTGAAGAAACTGATTTTCTAGATCCATTTCTATCAGAGTTTAGGCCTGATTTGGACACAGACACTGCCTTGGTCACCCTGTATTGATGACCTCTGTTGGGAGAGAGACAGGGGAAATGTGTCCCTTTTAATTCTCCTCAACCTCTCAGCAGCTTCTGATATCAAGCATCGTATCCTTCTGGAGCAGATGTCCAAGTTAGGGGTGGCAGGCTCTGCTTTTCCGTGGTTCAGGTCCTACTTGGATGATCATTTCCAGATGGTGATGCTTGGGGTGTGCGTTTGGGCTCCATGGAGCCTTCAGTGTGGGTATCCTCAGGTTTTAATTTTATCCTCCATGCTGTTGACCATCTACATGAAACCATTGAGTAGGGACATCTGGACCCTTGGGAGTACATTGTCAGCATTATTTTCTACTGCTCCTTTACATCTGCAGGTGTAGCAGTGAATGTCCTGGACCTTAGTATTAAGATTACTGCAATGCCTTATACACAGGGCTGCCTCTGAAGACGATTCAGAAGCCTTAGCTGGTGTAGAATTTAGAGGCTAGGTTGCTCTCTGGGACAAGATGCTTTGAACATATGATGCCAATCCTGGCCCAACTGCACTGACTGCCAATCAATTTCCAGGCCAGATTCAAAGTGTTGGTTTTGACCTATGTATAAAGCCTTAAAAACAGCCCAGGATCGCAATACCCCAAGGACTGCCTCTCTCCATATGAACCTACCCAGACCCTGAGATCATCCTCTAAGGCCCTCCTCCACAAGAGGTCCAGAGGGTGGCAACATGAGGCTCGCCTGGCACCTTCATTACATATCTTTAGGCACTAGGCAAAAATATTCCTCTTTTCCCAGGCCTTTGGCTAATTAAAAATACCTTGTCTTTTAAACTAGACGGAGGTTCTGGTTTGTTGCTATGCTATATTTTTTGTGTTCTCATTTAAAAAAATAATAATGCTGCGAATCACTCTGTGATCTTTGGATAAAGGGTGGTACATAAATTTAATAAATAATTTTTTAAAAAAGTATTAAATGCACCTGCAGGGTGCCTGTCTGGGTAGCACAGCTACAGGGCAGGGATATACAGTGGTACCTCGGGTTGCAGACACTTCAGGTTGCAGACTCCACTAACCCAGAAACAGTACCTCGGGTTAAGAACTTTACCTCAGGATGAGAACAGAAATCGTGTGGCGGCAGCGTGAGGCCCCATTAGCTAAAGTGGTGCTTCAGGTTAAGAACGGACCTCCAGAACAAATTAAGTTCTTAACCAGAGGTACCACTGTATAGGAGTGAAGTTAAATATGGAATACCTTATTTTTATTATTATCAGGGGGGTACTGCCCTGAAGAAGATGCTAGTGGGATTCTCTTCTTCTGATGCCATGCCAGTCTTGGGTGCACAATGCCCCTCTGGCCTAATGATGTTTTAGCCTGGATTATTTATTACTTATTTTATTTATTAAATGTATGCACTGCCAGTTAGACCAGAGGCCCGTCTAACTAGTGCAGCATCCTGCTCCCCAGAGGCACGTGCATCCGGGGGGCCAGGAAGCTCGCTCGCCGTTGTCCAGGCACAGATATTTGGTACTCGGTGACATGTCCCTTCCGTGAACCTGGAGGGTCCCGCTGGAATCAGCCCTCCCTCCCACTGCATCCCGCTCAGCCCTTGGAAAGCCGCCTCGGCTTCGCCCAGCGCCCCGGTCCGGGCTCCGCTTCGGTCCTAGGCCCCCGCCGCGGCGCTTGGCAAGGGGGGCTCCGCGCCGGCCTCTTGTTTGGGGCGGCTGCTCCGCGTTGCAAAACAGAAGCGATGCCGCTAGAGGGCTCTGGCCATTGTCAAAAAAAGGAGAGGCAGAGAAAGAGGCGACTGTTCTCATTTTCTCTCTCGCTGCTGCTGCTGCTCCCGCTGACGATTTTGGGGGCTGAACTTCCCAGGTCAGCGCCGGAGAGCCTTGTTGTTGCTGCTTCTCCTCCTCCTCCTGCTTGCGTAGCAGCGGCAGCAGCAACCCCAGACCCGGCGCCACCCCGACGGGGCTGCGGGAGCCTCCAGTTTTAAGAAATCTCCTCGTTCTCCAGCCGCATCCTCAAGGGAGAGAGGGACCTTTATCAGCCTCGGTTGCTTTTCTCTCCCCCGCCCCCACTTCTTTCTTTTCTCTCTCCCCCCCCCCCACCCTTTTTAATATTATCATTTAAAGGAGAGATCGCGAACTCTGCAGCTTCTCAGGGACCCGATCCTGAAGCCAGAGACTTCCAGGTAACTCCCGCCGACTGGGGTTTGGGCAGACAGCCAAAAGTCCAGCAACGTAGCCAGGCAACTTCCTCATTAAAAAGGGGGGGGCGGGGAGGGAAGGGGGAGCCTATCAGAAACAGCGGGGAGCCAACGCACCGCCGTTCCATCAGCGCCTCTGCTCTCCGAACGAACCGCTCCCCCACCCCCAAACAAGGTGGGGGGGGCACACACCCGGATCTTCCCTACGCGTATATAAACAAGAAGAGAGCTTTCAAGGCGTGAGAATGACGTAGACCTTGGGCTGGGTTGGTAGAGGAAGTAGGAAAGCTTGCCTCCTCCTCGTCCTCCTCCACCCGCCGCCGTCGCCTTCCTGGCAGGACTCGTCTGCCTCTTAAGAACTGTGCACGCGGTGCAGAAATCGGCCCAGGAAAGTCTTCTTCACCTGTTGAATTTCTGCACGTCGCCCAAAGTTGTTAAAAGTGCACCAGCCTTGCCAGGGAGACGGGAGGCGCCGCAGGATTGATATTGCAGGGGAGAGAGAGAGAGAGAGAGAGAGAGAGAGAGAGAGAGAGAGAGAGAGAGAGAGAGGAGGGCCGCAGGAATCTTGTAGCTTTGAGATCAGGGGGGCTAATGCTGTCCAGCAAAGGCCACGTTACAGGCCCAAAGCCGCAGGGTTGGTGATGGATTCTGAGCAGGGGAAACTTATTTTTTCAGAGGCCACAGCCTTCTGCAGAAGTGACTGATGTATTTTGCTGAGATTCAGTGGGCCCTTCTGGACCCATGCCAGAGACCTGTCTACAGGGACATTGTGCAGGACAATTATGGGACTCTACTCTCACTAGGTAAGGACTTTTCTTTTTATTTATTTCTTTTTTGCTTCTTTTTTATATTAAAAATTAATTCAAATAAAATCAGCTTTAAGTAGTAAAGATGGCTATTGCAAACCTGAGATCCCAGAGGTCCAAAAACGTATGGCGACATTGACTTCTGCTGGTTTAAGAATATGCAGCCTTTTGAATTACAGGGAACTCTTGATCAGGCCAGGAGAGTTTCTTTGAAATCTAGAAGGCTGTGTGTTGCTAAGCCAGCAAAACTCTCTCCAATGAAAAATATGTCAGGACACTTCTTTAGTAAGCTCACAGAAAAGCCTCAGAAGATTAGGATTACTCCATCTTGTGGTAGATGGAGAGAAGATAGAAAGTTATGAGAAAATTTCCTGTCCCTGTATAGTCAGCAGTCCCACATCACAGAAATATTTGGAGCGTTTGATAGTTGTGGAGGCCAAACCCAATAACTCTGGTGGAATTCCCATAGAATTCTGCTGGTTAGCTATGGAATGTCAGGAATTAGAAGCTAATATTAGTGTCAGCCAGCACTACCTCTTGGGTCTGGGTTGGTCTAATTCACCTATTGTATAGAAACGATGCTTTTAAGCTGCGGCACCAGCAAATGGGTTTTATCTAGTTATTTTGACTCCTGACCCACCCCCTGCCTCCCATGCATCCGTCCAAATATCTCAAGTTGGTAACACCACTTAAAACAGCAAATGATCAAACCAACAAGGTAAGGTAACCATTCAGATATAAAACGTTGAAACAAAGCAAAAAGGGGGTGGAAATATTCCCATGCTTGCTTCCCTCTCTTTCCTTTGATAGATGGAGGAACCATGAACCCAAATCCCCAGCCTGGAGGTGCAGAGGCTGCGCCGACACAGAAGCAGGTTCCAGGACGCCCTGAAGGTTCACTTTACCCAGGCCAGAACCAGGCTGGGCAGCAAAGCGAGGATCCGGGGAAAGGATGGGCCAAGCCGCCTCTTCCTCCTCCATTGCCGAAAGGCAACCCCAGTCTCCCACCCCGGGTCTATATGGGGCCCGGCCCAAGCCTGTGTGTCCAGTGTGGGGAGAGCCTTGCCCAAACTCGGCACAGTGTCGCCCAGCCCCAGAGAGCCCCCCACCCTGCCGATAAGTTCTACCCGTGCTCCGATTGCGGGAAAAGCTTCGGCGTGAGCTCCCACCTCACCATCCACCGGAGGATCCACACGGGCGAGAAGCCTTACGAGTGCAACGAATGCGGGAAGAGGTTCAGCCAGAGCTCCACCCTCGTCCTCCACCGCCGCATCCACACCGGAGAGAAGCCTTACAAATGCGTGGATTGCGGGAAGTGCTTCTCTGTGAGCTCTCACCTGACCAAGCACCAGAGGGTCCACACGGGGGAGAAGCCGTACGAATGCCAAGCGTGCGGGAAGAGGTTCAGCCAGAGCTCCACCCTCATCCTTCACCAGCGGATCCACACCGGGGAGCGGCCTTACAAATGCGACGAGTGCGGGAAGACCTTCAGCGTCAGCTCCCACCTCACCATCCACCAGAGAATCCACACAGGGGAGAAACCCTATCACTGCACGGAATGTGGGAAGAGTTTCCGGCAAAGGTCCGGCCTCAGCACACACCAGAAAACCCACATGGTCCTCGTGAGACCTTACAAGTGCCCGCCTTGAAGAGGGAACCAAGCTTTGGGTCGCAAACCACCAGCCTTTCTTGCCCGACGCTTTGCTCAGTGAAGAGACTGTGGCTGCAGACAGATAGGAGGAGGGGAGAGTTGGTTGGCACCCCACATTTTATGAGCTTCGTTGGAGACTTGTGGGGGGCTGGGGGGCACTGTTAATGCGAAAGGTACTTCAGGGGTGCCACCCTCCCGCCACAGTCGAGTTAGGGCCATTCATGAGATCCCAACATGCTCCTTCCAAAAAGCACTTCTGCTTTGAGTGATATTTCTTTCAAACCACAACACAGTGTTACGTACGGGGAACGTGGCTTTCTTTCCCAAGCTAGCAGTTTGGAGGGCTGTCTGAAATGCAATTTGTGTCAACTGTCACAGACACTAACCGGATATTTCCCGTGACATCGCCAATGCCAACTTAGATCGGTTTTCTCCCCCTGAGCGGTCCTCAAGTGTGAAAATGTTCCAGTAACAATTTAAAAGGAAAGGAGGAGGTTAAGGGAGTTGGGTAGACTTCTCCACAGCAACGCTCTGCCATTTTTGTAAACGTTTTCTTTTGCTTAGTTGCTCCTTTCTAGCTTGTTGTTTTCAATGGTTTATATACAGTGATTGGTGGTGGTTTTATATGTTGTACAATTGTGAGCTTTCTTAGGGGGCTTTGGCTGGGGAGCGGCATAGAGCATAATCAGTCACAAATGGGGTGTTGATGAAAGGTGTGTCTTCCCTGCGGTCCAGAGCTAGAACCAGAGCACACATTTCCTGTGTGTGTTTGTGTGTTTTAAAAAGACAGTAATGAGAATAAGAACAGAATATCCCAGCACAGCAAGGCTGCCTGGTTGCAACGTAGAGATCCATGCTGTGTACACATAATATGTTTGAAGCACAGGGCTTCCGCCGAAGAATCCTGGAAACTGTACTTTAGCCCTCACAGAACTACAATTTCCAGGACCCTTAAACTGCAGTTCCCACGATTTTGGGTGGATAGGTCAGGTGCTTTAAATATACAGTGTGTACAGAGCCCTGCTCTGTCCTTTTAAAAGTCCTGAAGCCAGTGGTGTTAGCGGGGCAGGAGTCCTTAGCTTTACTCAGCAGATAGAGCAGAAGAGCTGGCTTGCTAGAAGAACTATAGATGGCTGCCCACTTGGTGGTTTAAAAGGGGATTAAACAAATTAATGGAGGAGAGGGCAGACAGTGGTTTCTTGACCATGATGGCTGTGTACTACCTCCAGGATTGCAGTCTGCCTCTGCATACCAGCTTTTGGGAATCTCAAATGAGGAGAGTGCTGCTGTGCTCATTTCTTGCTTATGGGCTTCCTATGTGAAAACACAGTGGGGGATTAAGGCCTTTGGTCTGACCTAGCATGGCACTTCTGATGTTCTTCCCACAGTTTTGAGTCAGTGAAGTAATACACATGGGGCAGCCCATGTGGTGGCCTCCAGATGTTGGACAGCAACTCCCATCATCCCTGGCCATTGACTGTGCTGGCTGAGGCTGATGGGGGTTGGAGTCCAGGAACATCTGAAGAACATTTGGTTACCCTTATAATATCTAAAGAGAGGAGTTCCCAAGAGACCATTAAGCCCAAAGGCTAAAATGACCAGACTGCACCACTGCCAGAACCATCACCTCCCATCCCATCACTCCTTTGGTCCCTTTGCCAGAGTCTCTTTCAACTTCTGCAGCCAATTCAGCATCTGCAATGCTATTTTTACTCCAGCAGAAAGTGGGAGAGAACAGTGGGGTAGACAGAGGGGGTCCTTAGCAGATACACAGAATGGAATCGCACATGTAGCTCTGTCAGGAAAGAAAGATGGCTGGTGAAGGCTGGCTGCAACTGAACCTTGTCTCCACGGAGCCTCACAGCTGTGTGGGATGTGCTGTTCCTCCTTGGCATTCTATATAAAGTAGGTGCAGGGAACGTTCAGCCCTCCATACTACAATTCCCATCATCCCTGGCTATTGGTCATTGTTGCTAGGACTGATGGGAGATGGAGTTCAGCAACATCTAGGGTCAAAGGTTGGGGGAGCAGCCACAGGAGCAGCATCAATTTGGAAGCAACAGAGATAGATAGAAAAGGAAGTACAGTGGTACCTCGGGTTACATACGCTTCAGGTTACATACCCTTCAGGTTACAGACTCCGCTAACCCATAAATAGTACTTCAGGTTAAGAACTTTGCTTCAGGATGAGAACAGAAATCATGCAGCGGCGGCACAGCAGCAGCGGAAGGCCCCATTAGCTAAAGTGGTGCTTCAGGTTAAGAACAGTTTCAAGTTAAGAACGGACCTCCGGAACAAATTAAGTACTTAACCCGAGGTACCACTGTATCACGTCCATGTGGGAGATTCAGCAGGAACAGCGAAGAAACTCTGGATCACAATTTGGTGGTGAGCCAGGAAAGTAGACTATTTACAGGATGAAGTATTGAAGGAGGAGGGAAGAGAGAAGGAAATTTGCCCAGAAACCCCAGGAGATCTCAGTGATTCACCAAGAACGTCCTGAAGGAAATAGGAAGTTTGAGGGCTCTGAGATCACTTGCAAGTTGCTGCTCTCATATGGGGAGATTTCGGAACAGGAAAGATGCTACAGCAGACTAAGAGAGTGAGCCTGGTAGATATTTACAAGATTATGCATGGTGTAAATAAAGTGGGCAGATAGGTTTTTATTTCTTTTTTGGCAGTATTAGGACCGGTGACTGAGGTCATCTGGTGAAACTGATTGGTAGAAGATGCAAAGCAGAAGAAACACAGGACTTAAATAATAACTTTCACATTTAACATACAGAATTCATTGTTGCATGATGCCAGTTGCCACGGGCTCTCAAGGGGGATTGGACAAATACATGGAGGAACAGCCTATCAGTGAATGCCTTGAACATCCATGTTCCAAAGCAGCATGCATGCCTCATGAGTACCAGTCTCTGGGAGATGACAGCGGGGAGATGCTCTTGCCTTTGTGCTTGTGGTCTTTCCTGAAGCATCTGGCCAGCGCTGCTTGAAAGAAGACTCCTGACTAGATCGGTCTTTGGTTTGATCCAACTCTCCTTAGCTTTTAAAGGGACGCTGTTGGAGGTATTAGGCCTCTGAACACCACTTGCAGAAAATCGCAAGGCTGTTGCACTTGGTTTCTCATAGGTATCTGGCTGGGCACTGAGATCAGGATGCTGGACTATGATAGGACTTTGGGTGGATCTAGCAGAGCTCCTCTTCAGTTCGTACACAATCTCTGGCCTAGATCTGGAAAGCTCAGATCATCTCCCTTCATTCTGTGGGGGTCAGCATATGGTGCCTCTGTCCCTGGATTGGGGCAAGCAGAGCGACAGCACTAAGGAGAACACCCGTTTTTGTTTCATTTCTAATTGTCTGGATGTTGTTAGATAGTCAAAACACTTCAATTAACAGGAATTTTAGCCGTTTTAGGTGCTCTTCCTTTCCATCTGTAGCTTCCCCTTATTATCAACAGTCGTTTATATTTCTTCACCCACAAATCTCTCACTAACATCTCACCCTGTAATCTCCATGGCTTCATTCAAGGCATATTAAAAGTTCGGAGAATTTTGCAGGAGTGTTTTGTGTGGTTATTTTTAACCCATCAGCTGGTGAAGGTCTTGCTTTACTTAACACAGGGTCCAGCCACACTTCCTCTACCCCCAGGGAAAACCCGCAGTTTAGCTCTGAATCGGAACAAGCAGCAGTTGGGTTTTCTGCATATTGCCATTGGTTCCGGGGAACGTGGTGGGGAGAGGACAAAAGCACTTGGACTCATTCCTAGAAAGCATGGGGCAAGCAGAAAACCACTCAGGCCCAGGCTTTATAGGAAACGTGGACGAGCCCACTGACTGTAATAAACATGTTCAAGATAAATGGAAGGCAAACTTCTTCGTAGAGGCTCTCTTTTTTTAAAAAAAAGAAAAGATAAAAGGAAGGCAAACTTATTCGTGGAGGCTCTCTTTTTTTAAAAAAAGAAAAGGGGCTAGGGCTTTGTACAGTTATTCTTCATACTCCCATCTTTCCACAGGGAATATCTTGTAATTCATGCCACTCAAAAGATTGGTACTTCTCATTAGCTCCTTTGTTTCAAAAGTTAACAGCCACTTCCTGCTTCTGCTAATGGAGACGGGCAGGTTTATGTGTGACAGTGAGATTTCCTTTCATTGTAATTCTTGGGTGCCAGACAGTAGAATTTAGCAGCATCAAAATACAGGCCAAACCAGTTTTTCGGTGTTCAAGAAATTGAAGGGATGGGCCATTATAAGAGGGCAAAGGGAAGGGTGATGACCATTAAGAAAGCCATCAGCAAAGCTAAGGCTAGGTACTATCTTGGCTCTAGGTTGTTAGCAGAACGCAATACCAGAGGTGGTTTCAGAACTGCAGTTTGCATGATACAAGTTGCAGGGGAAATAGTTGCAGTTTATAAGCAGCGGCAGGTTGGAGAATAATGTGGGCTGACAATTTGAATCCAGGACTGTGGACATGGGAGAAGCCAATCTTCCTCACTTACCAGGAAGAAGGCTCCCAGGAGATTAATGGAAAACCTGTGATTTCCTCATAACGACCAGCAATTTCTTTCACTCTATAGCCATATAATAAATGCCTGTGTGTTGTTTAGGGCCTATGACTTGTTAGCATTTAGAAATGCACAAACTGAATAAGAACAGTTATTTTAAGCTCAGATATTTTACCCACTTATAATTAGTAAGTAACTTCCTTAAATAAACTACTTTCCTAAGGCTGCAATTCTATACTCGGCTAAGAAGAAGTCTTACTGAACTTGGGCCTACTGCTCAGTGGGCATATATAGCATTGGACTGCAAGTTAGTTGCCCCTTCTCTCTCCATTAAACACTCCGTGTAGGAAAAGCAGCTGGAGCTCCAGGTTTGCTTAAGCAGCAAGGGTAATGTTGATCCTGGAGAAACCTATCCCCAGGCGGGGAGAGTTTTGGGTGGGTAACCCAGGATGAGTCACACAGGTAGAATCTGAAGCTCCACCACTTGGGGTGGGGAAGAGACTATTTTCAGGGGCCAACAAACATTTTCAGGAGGGAGCCGGTCAGTCCACTGTCCCTCAGACCTTGTGGGGGACCGGACTAGATTTTTTTTGGGGGGGATAACAAATTCCTATGCCCCACAAATAACTCAGAGATGCATTTTAAATAAAAGGACACGTATTACTCATGTAAAAACGCTGATTCCCGGACCGTCCACAGGCCAGCTTTAGAAGGTTATTGGGCCGGATCTGGCCCCCGGGACTTAATTTGCCTACCCATGAACTAACCAATCTAAATTAGAAGAAAGGAAAGAGATGTTCTTTTTTTAAAAAAGCTTGTCTTTTAAAAATGGAATCCTTGCAAATATATTTGCATTCCTCTGACAGATGAATGGTTTGTGATATAATTCTGTTCTCATACCCTCCAACAGAGCTATCTGTTGTGTGTGTGTGGCTGCATAGAAGTCATACATTTCAAGCCCATTAAAAACACATCCTGCCCAGAGGAAAAAAGTAATGAAAACCATGGTTTACCCCCTCTACAGAAGCTACAATTCCCATCGCCCTTGTTGTTTAGTCATTCAGTCGTGTCCGACTCTTCGTGACCCCATGGACCAGAGCACGCCAGGCACTCCTGTCTTCCACTGCCACCCGCAGTTTGGTCAGATTCATGTTTGTAGCTTCGAGAACACTGTCTAACCATCTCGTCCTCTGTTGTCCCCTTCTCCTTGTGCCCTCCATCTTTCCCAACATCAGGGTCTTTTCCAGGGAGTCTTCTCTTCTCATGAGGTGGCCAAAGTATTGGAGCCTCAGCTTCACGATCTGTCCTTCCAGTGAGCACTCAGGGCTGATTTCCTTAAGAATGGATGCGTTTGATCTTCTTGCAGTCCATGGGACTCTCAAGAGTCTCCTCCAGCACCATAATTCAAAAGCGTCAATTCTTCAGCGATCAGCCTTCTTTATGGTCCAGCTCTCACTTCCATACATCACTACTGGGAAAACCATAGCTTTTACTATACGGACCTTTGTTGGCAAGGTGATGTCTCTACTTTTTAAAATGCTGCCTAGGTTTGCCATTGCTTTCCTCCCAAGAAGCAGGCGTCTCTTAATTTCGTGGCTGCTGTCACCATCTGCAGTGATCATGGAGCCCAAGAAAGTAAAATCTCTCACTGCCTCCATTTCCTCCCCTTCTATTTGCCAGGAGGTGATGGGACCAGTGGCCATGATATTCGTTTTTTTGATGTTGAGCTTCAGACCATATTTTGCGCTCTCCTCTTTCACCCTCAATAAAAGGTTTTTAAATTCCTCCTCACTTTCTGCCATCAAGGTTGTGTCATCTGCATATCTGAGGTTGTTGATATTTCTTCCAGCAATCTTAATTCCGGCTAGGGATTCATCCAGCCCAGCCTTTCGCATGATGAATTCTGCATATAAGTTAAATAAGCAGGGAGACAAAATACAGCCTTGTCGTAGTCCTTTCCCAATTTTGAACCAATCAGTTGTTCCATATCCAGTTCTAACTGTAGCTTCTTGTCCCACATAGAGATTTCTCAGGAGACAGATGAGGTGATCCGGCACTCCCATTTCTTTAAGAACTTGCCATAGTTTGCTGTGATCGACACAGTCAAAGGCTTTTGCATAGTCAATGAAGCAGAAGTAGATGTCTTTCTGGAACTCTCTAGCTTTCTCCATAATCCAGCGCACGTTTGCAATTTGGTCTCTGGTTCCCCTGCCTCTTCTAAATCCAGCTTGCACTTCTCAGAGTTCTCGGTCCCATCGTCCTTAAATAATAATAAAAAACACCTATGGTACAGCTTCCAGGATAGCTCAGTCTGCAGAGCATGAGACTTGATCTCAGGGTTGTGGGTTCGAGTACCATGTTGGGCAAAAAGATTCCTGCATTGCAGGGGGTTGGACTAAATGACGTTTGCTGTCCCTTCCAACCTTACCATTCTGTGATTCTTTGAGGGTGGTGTGCTTTAAATGTATGGTGCGTACACGGATGCTGTGTTTATTTACTAAATAAATAAATAAATAAATAGTGCCTTTGTTTTTATGCACTAGTAGTGTTCCTGCCTGTCTGACATATATTCAACACAGCTCTCATACTTCATTAATATGGGAAACCAATATGCAAACCAAGCCTTATGATGAATGGGTATGTTTAGCCTGGAAAAGAGGAGATAGGACATCCATCTTTAAATATCTCAAGGGCTGTCACATGGAAGAGTGAATAAGCTCATTTTCTTCTCCTCTGAAGGGTAGGACTCGAACCAACGACTTCAAGTTACAAGGAAGGAGATTCTGACTAAACATACGAAAAAAACTTTCTGACAGTAAGCTGTTCAACAGTGGAACAGTCTCTCCCTCTGGAGGTGGTAGTAGACTTTCCTTCCTTGTAGGCTTTTAAGCAAAGGTTGGATGACCATCTGTCATGGATGCTTTAGCTGAAATTCCTGCATTGCCGGGGGTTGGACTAGATGATCCCTGGGGTTCCTTCCAAGTCTACAATTCTCTGATTGGGAGCAGGAGGGAAAGGGGGGAGGGCAGGAAAGGCACACAACACCTGTTGAATGTCTGGCTGTCGTTGAGCTGCTTAAAGCGCAGCACCTCTTTCAAAATCCTTCCCCCCCTCAAAAAAATTCCAATAGCATGCCTAGACTTACTTAGGGAGAAAACCAGGGGTTAAAACCATGGAGCAATGCAGGCGCCATCCCTGCCTGTGACCAGAGCGGCTGCCTCTGTTGAGCCCTGGGCTGCAGATGGTCCAATTCCTTTCTCCGCTTCCCTGGCCGCCGTCATCCCCAATGCCCCCCTTCCCCCCGCCGCCCCCCCCCCAGCAAGATGCAGGTTGGGCTGCCCCCTGCCTCCCCCTGCTGCTGCAACGAGGAGGCGCCAGCTCAAACCCAGCTTTGAGCAGCGAGGTCAGAAGGGACTGTGCGAAGCTGGGGGAGAGCGGTGCCCGCTGCGAGTGCCAAGGGAGGGATTGATGACACACGGGGAAAGGGAAGACGTCCCCTTCTGCAGATGGCTGGGGGCGAGGGGCTGCTTGGGCACTCTCAGGGAGGATGTGGCAGGGGTAGGGGGCATGGGCATAGCCAGGGGGGAGCAGCCCCCCCCATCAACTCAATAAATAAAAATACTGAACTAAAAGCAGAAATTGTAGAAAGATTTTGAGATCTAGCGAAGCACTTGGGGTCAAAAGAAAGTGCTTTGAAACAACGGTTGTTGAAACATCTCGTTCGGAATCTGCTAGACAGAGCCAGGAGATGATGACCAGTGGCTGTCCTGGCCACCCCCACCCACAACATAAATCATCACTTGAAGTGTTTTTATGCTTGTGCAAAGGAGGGGGCATTTTTTGAAACAGTTCCCTGGTTTTGGAACATCCTAGAGGCTCGACTTGCATATTACAGTCTTTTGGACATCAGGTTAAGACTTCCTTGCTTGCCCTGCCATTTTGAAGGAGCTGTGTTTGGTGTTTAGCAGTTGTCTTTTAGTTTTTATTGAAGGTGGGGGGGGGGTGCGCACTCGCGCTCTTATGGCTTTTATTTTGCTTTTATTAATGCATTAGATTACAGTGGATGCTCAGGTTGCGAATGTGATCCGTGCAGGAAACACGTTCACAACCTGCAGCGCTTGCAACCTGCAGTGGCGCATCTGCACACGTGCAGGTCGCGATTTGGCGCTTCTGCGCATGCGCAAGTGCTGAAACCCAGAAGTAACCCGTTCCGGTACTTCCGGGTTCGGCGTGGTGCACAACCCGAAATCACACAACTCAAAGTGTCTGTAACCCGAGGTATGACTGTATTGCTGCCATTGTGCACCGAGGAGCAATTTCAGGGGGGGAAAGTAAAATAAATTGGGAGATAAGAGGCAGTGTGGCACTGGATTCTACTTGCTGGGCACTGCAAGAGTGGAGAGTGCTGTTGCTCTCATTTCCTGCATGTGGTCTCCCTACACACATCTGGTTGGCCCCTATGAGAACAGGAAGGTGGACTAGATGGGCCTTGGGCCTGATCTAGCAGGGCTCTCATGTACTTAAGTGAACCAGTCTCCCCATGTTTCTCTGCATCTAATTTTACGTCTTGTTACTTTTTCTTGAAGTTGAGATCCACTGATGTTGTCCCAGAAGATGCCAGGAAGGGACGTGAGCAGGAAACCTGTGTCGCCAAAAGCACATTGTTGAGAGAAGACATCCCTGGAGAGATGGAGCCCCAGAGGCCTGGCCTGGAACTAAGTCGCGGGCGACTGGCTGTGGGAGACTTTGTCCTAGCACTTCCCACCAAACCTGCCCCCATCTCCTCCAGCGAGGGCCAGAAACCCTACATGTGTACTGAGTGCGGGAAAGGCTTCGGCCAAAGCTCACACCTTATGCGCCACCTGGGCACGCACTCGGGGGAGAAGCCATACCGGTGCGCGGACTGCCCCAAGGCCTTCACGCAGCTGTCGAACCTGCGGCAGCACCGGCGCATGCACACTGGGGAGCGCCCCTACTCCTGCGACTGCTGCGGGAAGTGCTTTTCCTGGAGCTCCAACCTGGCGCAGCACCGGCGCCTCCACACCGGCCAGAAGCCCTACGCTTGCGCCCAGTGCGGCAAGCGTTTCTGCGAGAGCGCCCGGCTCCTGGAGCACCAGCGCACCCACACGGGCGAGCGCCCCTACGCCTGCTCACAGTGCCACAAACGCTTCAGCCGCAGCTCCCACCTGGCCCGCCACCAGCGTCTCCATGCATCTGTCTCATGCACAGAGGAGGAGCCTTTCCCTTGCAGCCAGGGCGCTGCGCTCCTCCGACGCCACCATCGTGCCCACCACAACTAGAACATACGGTGCTGGAACACTGTGGCAGCATTAAAGGATATTCCTCGTTCGCCTTTAGCTCTGGATCCCAGCAGTGGCCTGGAGATGACCTCAAGCACACCTTCCTGCTTAGCTGCATGGGCTGCAATGGGAGCTCAGATCTTTCTAGGCTTCGGAGAATCTAGAACAGGAATGGGAAACTTGTGGCCTTGCAATGGTTGCTGGACTCCATGGGTATAGCCAGGGTTTATGTTATTGGGGGGCGGGGGGGGTCAGGACACCCACCTGTCATCGTCTTCTGTCTTGCTCTGTCTAGCAGATTCGGAATGAAGTGTCTTAACAGCCATGGTTTTAAATTACTTTCTTTTGACCCCAAGTGCTCAGAAAAATCCGTCAGAATCTTTGGTCATTTGAAAAAGACGACGTTAAAGAAAAGAATAACATCAGGGAGTACCTTTCAAGTACCGGTATATTTTGCAAAATTACAAAGAACATGCCTTTTCTCATCTTATTTTTTAAAAAATCCAAACTAAAACAAGTTTCCTTGGATTTGCTGAAAGCCATAATAATAATAATAATAATAATAATAATAATATTTATATGCTGCGCATCTGACTGGGTTGCCGCATTAAAAGCACTTTTCAGCACTTCTCAAATTTCTCCTTTTTTCCAAATCAGTTGTTCTGTGCACACTCTGTAAGCATAGCCCATTGAGTCGCTTCCCTGTCATTGTTGGCCATTATCTTTACTCTCTGCAAGGAACTGAATGACCACTCTATGGCACAAGTGGTGCATAGCTGAGCAAGAGAGGTGAGCAGAGCCTTTTTTTGTGGCAAGGGAAAAGATTTGCACCTCTTTTACTAGGTCTGCTACGTTCAGCTCTTTTAACCATGGTACCTTTTGCTGGTCTTTGCCGAGTTTCTTCAGCTATAAGCGGGATGTTCGTGGGAGCCACGCTTATCACCACAACATCATCCAAGTGACCTCAGCGAGCATTCCAACTTCGAATATTCTGATTGTTTCTACTTTTAGTTAAGCAGCTGCCCCCCTGGCTAAGCCCATGCTGGACTCCTTGGCAACCATCGGCAATGCCAGATTTACGTATAAGCTAAACAAGCTATAGCCTAGGGCCCCACTCTCTTGGGGGCCCCCAAAATATCTAAAGGAAAAAAACCTGGATGTACATTTCCAAAATATAAGATAAAAAACAAATAAAATAAAACCTACATACAGCAACAGTGTTTTGTGTTGTGTAGGCTCCTATGATGTAAGTAATGGGCCCTGCCTGCTAGCCTGCTCCCTAAAATATAACCAGTTTGCTCATTTCTTGATATAGGGTGCCTACATTCTGCATGTGCAAATGGCTTTAGATACCTATTAGGTTCATAAATTGCCATATAGCACATATTCAACACACAAAAAAGCGACAATTTGCTGTTGACAAAGGACAGCTGGTCCTATAAAGGGCCCCATTACCTTCAGTAGCTTAGGGTCTCATCAATCCTAAATCTGGCCCCGACCATCGGCCATGCCGCAGTGGCTGATGGGAGTTGCAGTCTATGAACACCTGGAGGGCCGCAAGTTCCCCACCTCTGAGCTTCATCAAGAGAGCATCTGAGGTTGTGCAGGACATAACACAACAACCTATAACCAAAAAATAATTCTCCCTGCTGCGACGTTGCACACTGTGACAACTATGCTGGGAGGAGGCGCTGCAGGCAGTTGTTGCACTCCAGGAAATCTGCAGCGGGGAAAAAGAAACACAGACCCCTTGTAGCAAATGCTGCAGCAGGTGCTATGAGCAGGGTTGTTCCACATCTACAGGCAAGCTAGACAGCTGAACATGGTGCTTAGATATACAGAAATGTGGTTAACTGCCTTGGGTGGATGGGGGGAGCTGCCATCTGTACGTTTGGAGAACGATTAGGAGATCATCACCTAAGGCAGGAATGCCCAAAGTCCGTTTTGGGGGCCTAATCCGGCCCACCTGTCGGTTTAATCCGGCCCCCGTGGCAGTTTATTTCCTCAACAACTTCAACCCTTAAAATAGTTCAATATCTTCAATCCTAAAGAAAGCTCAATAACTTTGGGGTAAAATCCTAAGGTCAACGACTTGGGTTGGCCCTCACGGCCCTTCACTTCATCAAATCTGGCCCCCTTTGAAAAAAGTTTGGACACCACTGTCCTAAGGGACAAAACTGGGAGCCATCTGAGCTCATCTAACCACCCAGGACCCAGTTGTAAAAAGGGGGGCGTAAAGAAGGGATGGATATTAAAAATAAGAATTACAGCATCCCAGTTGACTCTTGATAATTCAGTTGCGCTACAGTCAGCCTGTATTAAGACCTGGGAAGGGAACAAAAACTTTTTTTCCCCAGGGCAGCAAAAAGGGGAGAGATTGTATCCATGTATAAGACGGCCCACAATTTTGAACATAATTTTTTAATTAAAAAAACTCCTAGTCTTATACACGGAAAAGTACAGTACTTTATGCTGATACATTTGTAGATGACTTACAGGAAAGGTGAGATAGGAATGTTTTAGAAGGGACACCACAGCAGAGCGGAGAGGTGTGATGTCACCCTCTGTGATGTCATAGAAGGTGCTAGGGAACACTGCTTGGATTGTGCAAGGTTGCTACTTTGGGACGGAAAATTGTTTTTGACATCCTGATAGCTGCTCCCTGTAGGCCAGAGATTTCCAAACTGTGTGTTGAAACACATCAGTGTGTCGTCTGCAGTGTGTAGGTGTGTCGCACGAATGCTCCCCATGTTCCTCCCAGGGCTAGAAAGGGGTTAGTTTAACCTCCGGTTTGCTAGTAAACTAAATTACTGTGCCGTGAAATGATGCAAAACTGAATTAGTGTATCACGAAATGATGCATGTCTAAAAAGTGTGTCACCAACATGAAAAGTTTGGAAAGCTCTGCTGCCGGCCTTACTGCACATCCCATGTGGTTGTATATAATGAAGGCCTCTTTACCTTGCTTGTGAAAAGAAGCTGGGGAGAAAACGATGGGGAGCAGGGAGGGAATTTGAAATGAAGTGTTAAAGTCTATATTACTCTCACCATCAGGGTTTTAGGAACATAAAAAGAGCCCAGCAGGATCAGGCCAAACCAAAGTCCCATCTATTCCACCATCCTGTTCTCACAATGATCAAACAATTCAACCCCTGTGTTGCAAACAATTATCAGTAATATCCAAGGCAACACGATGACCAAATACAACAATGCAATATCAATATAAACTCTTTATATAATCCATACGGAACATTGAACAATATGAAAAACCAAATAAACAGAAATCTTACAAATCTCTGAAAGTCACAAAATGTGCACTCTTGATGGATTCTCTTGAAAACAGAACGAAATAAACATAAGTGTTATAAGTCTCTGAAAGTCTTTGTAGACTCTGCAAGTCTCTGAAAGAAGCAATGGGTCAGATTCTTATCTGATGAAAACAAGCCGTAAAGCTTTGTTTTATGACATCCAACGCTGCCAAAGTGGTCCACAGACGTAGTGAACAGTGATTCTGGATATACCCACTGTTTCGTAGAATTCTTCAGCACAGCAGAAGGATACAGAAATGCTCCATAAACCCATCTATATGGTGACTGGAATTGTATAACAACGATATCTATGGAGCAGTGGTCATAACTTTAAGAAGAATTCTACGAAACAGTTTGTGACTTTCAGAGATTTATAAGCACATTTTGAGTACCGTATTTTTTGCTTTATAAGACTCACTTTTTCCCTCCTAAAAAATAAGGGGAAATGTGTGTGCGTCTTATGGAGCGAATGCAGGCTGCGCAGCTATCACAGAAGCCAGAACAGCAAGAGGGATTGCTGCTTTCACTGCGCAGCGATCCCTCTTGCTGTTCTGGCTTCTGAGATTCAGAATATTTTTTTTCTTGTTTTCCTCCTCCAAAAACTAGGTGCGTCTTATGGTCTGGTGTGTCTTATAGAGCGAAAAATACGGTACTCACAATGATCAAGCAGATGCCTTTGGGAAGCCCCAAGGAGGAACATGAAATCAGGCAATCCCAGTCCAATTCAATCTCAGGCGTCCTCATTTCCACCAACCTAAGAAGAGACCTGTTGGATCGGGCCACTGGCCCATCTAGTGCAGCATCCTGTTCTCACATAAGCCAGCTTCCCATTGGTAATTCCCAACATGATTTTTTCTAACCCACTTTGAAAGCCATCCAAGTCTGTGGGCCAGTACTTCATCGTGTGGTAGCCTTGCTCCACACATACACACGCCACTGGGGAGTTCCACTCTGTGATAGAAGAGACACAAGTTACAGCAGGGGTCAGCAAACCTTTTCAGCAGGGGGCCGGTCCTCAGACCTTGTGGGGGGGCCAGACTATATTTTGAAAAAAATATATATGAACGAATTCCTGTGTCCCACAGATAACCCAGAGATGCATTTTAAATAAAAACACACATGCTACTCATGTAAAAACACGCCAATTCCTGGACCGTCCACGGGTCAGATTTAGAAGGCGATTGGGCTGGATCCGGCCCCCAGGCCTTAGTTTGCCTACCCATGAGGTACAGGCAATAGGCAAGATGGAAAATAGCTTTTGGAGTCACATCCCGAAATCTGGGGTATGCGCTGAAATAATATTTGGGAAGAAAGATAATAGGAGGAAGAGGCTTGGCCTGGGATGTAGGCAGAGGGGGGAATTTTCAAAGGTGAGCTTTGAGTGGGGAAGCTAAGGGTTGCCTCACAATCACAGCCCTCCTCCCTCCTTCCCTGTGTTTCAGGCAAAGCCACCACATCACAATAGCCTCATTGTGTGATGTCAAAGAGGGGAGTGGTGTCACTTGCAACTCTTGGCTTTAGTGGGAGAGGATTCCGGCCAGAGGCTGAAGGAAGCAGTGGCTCTGCAAAGGCCCTACAGTGGAGATGTGGCTCAGGTAACTCAACGGAGGCCACGGGGCCACTGAACAGGTGAACGGTGTGGCATATAAAGGCCAGCCCTTGAGCTGATCTACATGCCACCTTTATCAAACCACAGCCATTTGGCATGGCCTTTATCTTTCCCTCTTTCCGGCATCCTTCTACATTTTCCATTGCTGCCCATGTGGTCCTGATGTGTTAAGGGGCAACTTTGTATTCTGTCACTGCCAGTCATTGCCCCTCCCCCCCCCAAGTACCAGAAGTTAGGAGGCGGTAATGTAAGGTAAGTTTTGTGGCACCATTTAGGACAGGGTTAGGCAACCTTTTGGGAGACACATGTCAGGACCATACAGTGAGGTGGGGGGAAGTATTTGATCCCCTGCTAAATTTGCCTGTTTACCCTCTGAGAAAGAAATGACCAGTCCATAATTTTAATGGTAGGTTTACTATAGCTGTGAGAGACAGAATAACAGCAGGAAAACCCCCAGAAACCCAGAAGACAAAAGTCAGAGATTGATGTGCATTATAATGAGTGAAATAAGTATTTGATCCCTTTGCAAAAGATGACTTAGTACTTGGTGGCAAAACCCTTGGTGGCAATTACAGAGGCCAGACGTTGCTTGTAGGTGGGTACAGGGTTTGCACATATCTCAGGAGGTATTTTGTCCCAGTAGCCAGTAATTCCTGATACTGGGTCCCAGTAAAGCCAATCCTCACTTGGCAAGGGATAGCCCTATTAACCTATAGCTCGTCCAATGTGTGATGGTGCTCTCCAGTGCTTGTGTTGTATTTCTTTTCCTCTTAAGACTATGGGCTATGCTCAGTTCATTACCAGTTTAGGTACAACCTATTCTTTTAATCTGGATGCAGGTGGTCTGTGGTCTAAACCACAGAGCCTAGGGCTTGCTGATCAGAAGGTTGGCGGTTCAAATCCCCGCAACGGGGTGAGCTCCCGTTGCTCAGTCCCTGCTCCTGCCAACCTAGCTGTTCGAAAGCGCATCACAGCACAAGTAGATAAATAGGTACCGCTCTGGCGGGAAGGTAAACAGCATTTTCGTGCGCTGCTCTGGTTTGCCAGTAGGGGCTTAGTCATGCTGGCTACATGACCCAGAAGCTGTATGCCGGCTCCCTTGGCCAGTAAAGTGAGATGAGCGCCACAACCCCAGAGTTGTCCACGACTTGACCTAATGGTCAAGGGTCCCTTTACCTTTATTCTCTAATCAGGGACAGACAGAGGTAATTTAAGGGAAATTCCTGCCTTCAATGTAGGGGTCACCAGCATGCATATGTGCCTGCAGAGGTTTTCCCCAGGGTTCCCTACCCCTGCTGAGATTAGGCTTGGTAGCTGGGTTTGTGTGATGCCCGTAATAGTTTATCTGGTTTGCAAAAGGCGTCACGAGCCTAGAAGGGTTTTGCCAGCTCTGCTCCAGTCTAGAAACACCATCAAGAAGACTTTGTAAAAGTTCATTTCATCCCCCACCAGGGGGAGCCATAGCTTGTTGGTCACCGTCTCACCATAGCCCATTCTTCCAGAGTCCAGACCTATTGCAACCAGGGCTGAATGAACTTCTTGTCATGGTGGTGACCCCAGGAATGCAAAGCCACAAAAAAACCCCACATATTTTTGTAGGTGTAGGAGTGTGCTACATTTTAATATTGCACAGCATTCTTCTTCTGGAAGAATGGCAAGTTAGTTAATCCACTCGCTATCCAGAGGTTGCACACTGTTTATAGTAAAAAATTGGGGTTGGCTTTTACAGCCCAACTCTCCATCAATGAATTCAGTGTCCTGTCCCCGCCCCCCCACAAGTCTGTTTGCGGTCAGAGCAAATTGAGTGGAGGCAGGATCTAGTGAAAGCATAAAGGTAAAGGACCCCTGACCATTAGGTTCAGTGATGGCCGACTCTGGGGTTGCGGTGCTCATCTTGCTTTATGGCGTATAGCTTCTGGGTCATGTGGTCAGCATGACTAAGCCGCTTTTGTCCAACCAGAGCAGCACATGGAAACGCCGTTTACCTTCCCGCTGGAGCAGTACCTATTTATCTACTTGCACTTTGACGTGCTTTCGAACTGCTAGGTTGGCAGGAGCAGGGACCGAGCAACGGGAGCTCACCCCATTGCGGGAATTCGAACCGCCGATCTTCTGATCGGCAAGTCCTAGGCTCTGTGGTTTAACACATAGTGCCACCCGCGTCCCTAGTGAAAGCATAGGAGGTCTTTATTTTCCTGTTGCAACAGAGTCCCCTACCCTTGCAAGGAGGTGTGCCAGAGCTTTTAAAGTCTTTAGAAATTGCCCCGCCCCTTAGCCAAAGACCACCCCAAAGCATAGTACAAAGAGGCAGTCTACAGCAGAAATTACAACAAATGAGTGTCCTGCCTGACAAGACAGCTGATAATGCTCACTGATTGCATTACCTGGTCAGTCTGGGCCAGTCTTTGGAGATGGTAAATTCCTAAGTTCTCGAATCCATGCCACAGGCCTACTCTATTCCTACATAAAACAAGCCTTTAAGGCAGGTTTTATAGAATTTATGATTGGCGCTGCAGACCCCCTGGGGTCCGTAGACCACCAATTGGGAACAGAGCATCAGTGCCATGATGACAGTTGTGAGCAGGTGTCTCATCGTTTCTGAGTTATGAATTGGGATGTTCCTGGGTCCTCTCAAGCTAGCCACAAATTCATTCAGTGGCTTTATGACAAAGCACTATCTGCCCCACCTCTGATGCTTGGGTAATAAGAAGACTGGCTTAACTAAAGCATTTTAAGGATTTCAAGAATGCATGCGAGTGCCTTTCTCACCAGTTCATAGAGCAATATAAAATATGCTATCTATAGTATAAGAAGATCAAATACCAGTGGAAAACTTCCTGGAGCACAAATGGAAGCCATTTTGTTTATCCTCCAATTTGTTGTCCATTCCTTCTTCCACAATACTTTTGCAGATCTCTTTGCTTTTCATAGTGTATCCGTGTCCAGGCATATTCTGTGTCTTGCCCTCAACCATCCCTTGGGGAAGGCTGGATGACATAATTTCGCTGGCTAACAGACCCCAGAGGCCTTTTCTTCTTTGCTCAGTAATAACCACAGGGGACCAGGCCTGGGGGAGAACTGTAGTTAATGAGCTTTAATTGTAGCAGCTTGCTTAGGGATCGATTAAAGAGGAGTCTCCAACCATTTCTCAGCCTAAGCATGTAAATAAACCCCGAGGGAGAGCTTTCTACATCACCCCCTCCTACCTGGGAGGGCAGCTGGTTAATTAGCCCAAGTTGGGAGCTATTAAAAGTTTGTACTTTTTGCGAAGTTATACAGGTGCATCCCCAGAGTGTGGAGGCAGCTGGCACATCAAGGCTTTGGGCTCACTGCCAAAATATCTCCTCCGACTTGCGCTCTGTTCTGCTTTCAAATCAAAAGGCATTGTGCATTGTTGAGGACTAAGCAGATGCTGGAGGCCTGGTAGTTTGCTCCCGTGGACACAGGGCTTGTGTAACCGATTTCCTTGATGCAAGAAATGAAGATTGGAAACAGCAAAGCCAGAACAGCAAAGTGGGCAGTCGATGCTCTTGGGACAAAGCAAGCAATTTTTGACTGTCCAGCTACGTTGACCCTGGAATTAATGAAGCACAGTGGACCAACACCAGCTGATGACATGGCTCCCCAAATCTCTTTTCTGATGAGAGCAGCTTTTGCATCTCATTTGGAAACCAAGGACCCAGAGTCTGGAGGAAGAATGGGGAGGCACACAATGTCAGATGCTTGAAGTCCAATGTGAAGTTTCCACAGTCTGTGTTGATTTGGGGAGCCATGTCATCAGCTGGTGTTGGTCCACTGTGCTTCATTAAGTCCAGGGTCAATGCAGCCATCTACCAAGAGATTTTGGAGCACTTCATGCTTCCTTACACAGACGAGCTTTATGGGGATGCTGATTTCATTTTCCAGCAGGACTTTGGCACCTGCCCACACTGCCAAAAGTACCAAAACCTGGTTAAATGGACATGGGATTACTGTGCTTGATTAGCCAGCAAACCCGCCTGACCTGAACCCCATAGAGAATCTATGGGGCATTGCTAAGAGAAAGATGAGAGACATGAGACCAAGCAATGCAGAAGAGGTGAAGGCTGATATTGAAGCTTCCTGGTCTTCCATAACACCTCAGCAGTGCCACAGGCTGATAGCATCCATGCCACGCCGCACTGAGGCAGTAATTGATGCAAAAGGGGCCCAAACCAACTACTGAGTACATGTGCATGCTTCTACTTCTCAGAGGTCCAATATTGCTCTATTTGCAGTCCTCGTTTTGCTGATTTCATTTAATATTCTAATTTTCTGAGATTGTTAATTTGGGGTTTTCATCAGCTGTACGCCATAAACATCACAATTATAACAAATAAAGGCTTGATATGTCTCATTTTGCATGTCATGAGTCTATCTCATATATTAGTTTCACCTTTTAAGTTGAATTACTGAAATAAATGAACTTTTCCACAATATTCTAATTTTTTGAGTTTCACCTGTAAGTAAGAAGGCAGGCACATGGGAGCTGGCTGAGGCTGGTGGGGCAGTGCCCTGTTTGCCCCAATGGACCAGCCTCCACTGAGAATGAGGCTGTGATTCCATGGACATAGGAAACTGCTTGATCCCAGCTCAGACTCTTTGTCCACCCTGCCCAATGTGGTCTACTCTGGCTATCCAGGGTCTCAGACAGAGATAGGACTTTCCCATCCATCACTTATTATCTGTTTCCCCGCCTCCCGCCTCCACAGAGATGCCAGGGGCTGAACCAGGAATCATCTGCAGCCACTGAGCTAGGCTCCCTCTTCAACCATCTCATCAGAAGTTCCACCGCCTTGAGAAATAGACACACACACACTGCTTTATTTCCTATAAAGGAGAGAAACAGCTTGGATAAGTTGATCCATTACAAATAAAACAGCCCCAGAACCCAACTGCTTTGGAAATGCAATATAGTAACAGTATAAGCTGTAAGCATGGAATAACCAAAAAACAAAAAAAAATGTGTTTCCCATTTATTGTGGCAGATCTTGTTATAAGAACAGCCAAGTTGGATCAGCCAGTGATCCATCTAGCATCTACCTTTCTGCTGTCACCAGCCAAATGCCTCTGGGATGCTCACAAGCAAGGCTCCTTTTGCTGGTATTCCTGCCTTTGACCACAGGCATTTAGCTATTGGGGCTAAATATGGAGCTGTTAAGCCAGCGTGGTGTAGTGGTTAAGAGCGGTGGACTCGTAATCTGGTGAACCGGGTTCGATTCCCCGCTACTCCACATGCAGCTGTTAGGTGACCTTGGGCTAGTCACACTTCTCTGAAGTCTCTCAGCCTCACTCACCTCACAGAGTGTTTGTTGTGGGGGAGGAAGGGAAAGGAGAATGTTAGACGCTTTGAGACTCCTTCGGGTAGTGATAAAGTGGGATATAAAATCCAAACTCTTCTTCTTCTTAAGCAGCCTTGCACTAAATCACATCTCCGGCCCAACGAGCCCAGTACAATATACTCCAGGGACAGGGAACCTGTGGCACTCCAAATGATGTGGGACTCCCAACTTCCACCATCCCTAATTGCAACTAATCTGCCCATAATAGCAAAATCTATTCTCCTACCTCCCATCATCCCTGACCAAAGGACGTCCTGGCTGGGACTGTCAGTTCCAACACCTGGAGGACCACAGGTTTTCCCATCCCTGGTCTACTCACTGGCAAAGCTCTTTCTCAGTTCTGCTCCTTGTGACTGGAATTGCCAGCAATTGGAGCTCTGCCCTTCCTTTCATGCTAAGGATGGGGTCTGCCACTGAGCTACGGGCCAGGAATGGCATGGACAGCATCAGTGCAAATTCAGCCATGTTCCTGCCACCAGCAACCTTTACAGGCGGTCGACGCTGTGGCCTAATGATGCAACAATGACGCTGAGACTCTCCCCTTGAGAATTCGCAGCCTGGCTCGTGCACATGGCTGCCCCTGTCAGTAGGAGAAAGCTGTACCCTATGTGGGTCAGCCTTTTTAGTTCTCAAGATGCTGGAGCCACAGTCAACGACAACTGCTGGACAAAAGAAAAATTCATAAACGGAGGTTGGGGAGAAAAAGCCTTAGGCTGTGTGAGGCTGCATGGCTGCCTCTGAAGTCGGGTCCCCTTTCCAGGCTGCAGCCGGGCCTTCGCCAGCCGCTTCCCCTTTCCAGGCCCCCATACTGCCTTCCCCAGGGACTGGATCCCCCGCTTTCCACACGGCAATGGCCGTCTCAGCAGACGGTTCCCCCGCTTTCCACGCCGCGGCGGTGACGGCAATAGTCCCCTCGGCGGCAGAGGAGGCGGCGGTGGCGATGCTTGGCTTCTCTTTCCAGTCGGCGGCGGCGGCGGCCACCCCAATGGCACCGGGGGCATCGGTCTGCCCGCCCTTCCAGGCAGTGTGGGTGGTCATGTGGCGCTCCAGCAGCGTGCGGTGGGAGAAGTACTTGTTGCAGATGCAGCACTGGAAGCGCTCTGGGCGGTGTGTGCGCATGTGGACGTTGAGCGAGCTCTTCTGGGTGAAGCGCTTGCAGCAGATGGAACACTGGAAGGCCCGCACCCCCGTGTGCGTCACCATGTGCTTCAGCAGGTAGTCCCGCAGGGAGAAGGAGCGCCAGCAGATGCTGCACTGGTGGGGCTTCTCACCTGTCGCAGGGAGGGAAAAGCACAGCGGGTCAGCCGAGAGGACACAGAACCCCCAACGCTAGAACCCAGAAACTGCCCCGTGGCGCTGGACCGAGGGGGGACTTCCCTCCTTAGGGGATGATGCCCTAAATGGCTTTGGTCCTGGTATACCTGAAGGAGCGTCTCCACCACCATCGTTCAGCCAGGACCCTGAGGTCCAGCTTCGAGGGCCTTTGGCAGTTCCCTCATTGCAAGAAGTGAAGTTACAGGGAACCAGGCAGATGGCCTTCTCGGCAGTGGCACCCGCCCTGTGGAATGCCCTCCTGTCAAATGTCAAGGAAATGAACAACTATCTGACTTAGAAGATATATTAAGGCAGCCCAGTGCCGGATTTACATATAAGCTATAGCTTAGGGCCCCACTCTCTTGGGGGCCCCAAAAAAATTTAAAGGAAAAAACCCGTGGGTGTACATTTCCAAAATATAAGATAATAATAATAATAATACCTACATACAGCAACAGTGGCAAATGGCTTTAGATAACTATTAGGTCCATACATTACCATATAGCATATATTCAACACAAAAAACAGCGACAATTTGTTGTTGACAAAGGACAGCTGGACATATGAAGGGCCCCGTACCTTCAGTAGTTTAGGGCCTCATCAAACCTAAATCCGGCCCTGCCTGTATCTGGAAGTTTTTAATATGTGACGTTCTGTTGTGTATCTTACATATTATGCTGGAATCCTCCCAAAGTGGCTGGGACAATCCAGTCAGATGGGCAGGATACAAGAAATTTATCATCATCATCATCATCATCTATGAATCAAATGGCCCAAACATTGTAAGCTAGCCTCGATGTGAATTTATATCTGGCATCTAAGTGTAGGTCTGTATTTATCTCTCTTGGGTACGTAGTTCTTGTAAGCCAGGACTGCAACAAAATGTTGCAGCATGAGTGGCTGCTGTTCAGGATTCCAGTGACACACCCTCCCATTTTCTACTTATCCCAGACTCCCAAAAGTTAGCGTTCTGTAGTCACTGAACCTACTCTCCTGAGCTTTTGGGCAGGAAGGGGCTGCCTCCTTCTTTAAGGCTGTTTCCCTGAATATTGTATTTCTGCAACCTCGGGGTTGGCATGTGTCCTTGAACCCTATTGCCTCTGGCTTGCCCTGGGTGGAGGTCCAGGTGTGTGTACAAGCTAGCCTACTGTACAAAGTGCAATTTGCATTCATGGCTCCGCCCACAGTGGCCTCTGGCCCAACCAACCCCTGGAAGGTTTCTCCGGGAAGGGAATACTCCCCTCTAGATGAAAAAGGGTTCCTCACCCCCACCGTACCCCCAGCAACACCCTCCCAGGAAGCTCCGCCTCATGGTGCCCATTACCAGAATGGATGAACATGTGCTTGGTGTAGTTTTTGCGGGAACTGAAGGTTTTCTGGCAGTGGCTACACTGGTAGGAGGGCTCCGAGCAGCGTGAGGGGCCGGGCTGTTGGCTCTGCTGCTCTCCAGCGCCATGCAGGGGGCCTGTGACCATGGCACCAGGGCTGAGCTGCACCATGTTGCTGGCACCGGCGTCTTGCTGCTGCTGCGGCGGCGGCTGCGCCTGGATGCTATAAAAGCCCTGGGCCACCGCAGCCGGCTGGGGCATGTGGAACTGGAAGATGCTGGTGGTGCTGGTGGCCGTGCTGGCGCTGCTGACCTCCGCCTTGAGCTCCCGTTGGATGCCCAGAGAGGAGACGAAAGTCAAGCCCCCACTGCCGCTATTGCTGCGGGGCGGAAAGGCTGTGGCGGCACCCGAGGGCCCACCCAAGTCCTGTTTGAAGTCTCCCGCCAAGCTCCTCAGGTTGGAAGCCTCCAAGCTGCAGTCCGAGTGGAACTTCTCCCTGTCCCGCGCGGCGGAAGCTGCCGCCTCTTCGCCGCTTTCCTCCCCCTGCCAGGATGGGATGAAGGACTCCGAAAAGACATCCTGGTTCCCAAAGAAATCCTGGCCCTCGGCAGTGGCGTAATCCAAGTGGAGGCTCTCCTTCCTGCCGGCCCCGCCAGCACTCCCAGAATCCTTTGCTTCCGCCTCGTCGCTGAAGCTGGCAGGGAAACTTCCACTCCCGCCACACTCAGGGAAGCAGCTAAGCTTGGCCTCCCTTTCTTCCACCACCACCCCCTCCCGGCCTTCCCCACCAACCCCCTCCTCCTCGTCCTTGATGATGACAGGCATTGTCTCGGACAGCTGAAGCCTCACCGGCTGGCGCTGCTTGCGGCTGTGGCAGCTGGGCGTGGCCTCGGCAGGGTGGAGGTACGGGCCCCCCGCCTCCCCATCGCTTATGCCCCCCTCGCAGGCGGCCGCCCTCGCCTCCCTGTGCTGGGAGGAGGAGAGGAGGTCGCGCAGCTTGTAGCGCACCTCCGAAGCGCAGAGCAGTTTGGGGGGCTCCAGGTGGGAAGCGTCGAGGTCCCCGGGCCGCGAGACGCTGCCAAGGGCCTCTTTGGGCGGCTGTTCTTGGGGCTTTGCCGGGAGGACCCTGGGAAGGGAGAGGGGCACTGGAGGCGGGGCAGTGGGAGGCTTGGGGCTGCGGCTTTGAGAGATGATCTGGGTGCATTCGTCAATGACCGTCTTGATCTGCAGGATGGAGGCGGCCGTGAGGATCTGCAGCGCTTCTGATTGGGCCACCACCAAGGAGCCGCTGTACATGAACTCCACCAGCTGGCGGACCACCTGGCTGGGGACGACGGGCGGGACCTCGATCTCCGAGTAGCCCAACAGCAGCTTGTCGTGGAAGAAGGGGCTGCCGGCGGCCAAGACACAGCGGTGAGCACGCAGCGTGGCCTCCTGGATGTGCACGGTCACGTCACAGAAATGCCCTCCCAGGCGCTGCCCATTCAGCGTCTCCAGAAGGGACTTGCTGAAGTTCTGGAGGTGGATGTAATGGACGGCTTCAGCCATGCTGTCCCGCGTCCCTCACCGGGGCAGCCGGAGATCGAGATCCTTCCGAGAAGCAGTGTGCATCCCACGCAGGACAGTCAAACGGCAGACTCTTCTCGTACAAAGCCTGAAACACAACATTATTATGAATTGTTGTTATTACCTGCCCTCCCCCAGAATTAAAAAAAAAACCCCAGTGTACATGCTCGCTGGTATTTAACCCCAAGTAAATTAGCAAAAATGTATAGTTCAAATGATTGTTGGAAGTGTAAGGAAAAGGAAGGCACCTTTTATCCTATGTGGTGGAACTGCAAAGTGATAAAGGAATTCTGAGAAATGATATACAATGAATTGAAAAAAATGTTTAAAATAACCTTTGTTAAAAAACCAGAAGCCTTTCTGTTAGGAATTGTAGGTGCAGAGATACTGGAAAAAACTGAAAAGGCTGTTTATGTACACTAGGAAGTCATTAGTTTGCACCAGGCGTCCTATTGGGAAGACCCAGTTCTCTGAGTGCATGTTCTGGAAGTTGGGCAATAGGGGCAGTACAGGATTCCTTTTGGTGTACCGACCTGCCCGCTGCACCAAGGATTCCCTGCCCGAGCTGCTTCAGGTTGTCGCGGATGTTCCCTTGAGACACCTAGTTTGGTTGTCCTAGGGGATTTTAATATCCATGCCGACACGACCTTACAAGGGGCCGCTTGGGACTTCGTGGAAAGCATGGCCTCCATGGGGCTGTCCCTGAATAAGTTTGGCCCAACCCATAGCCACGGACATGCCTTGGACCTGGTGTTTACCTCTATGGATGTTGGTGATCTGACACTAAGTAAAAGCGAAACGAAAGAAGTGCCATGGTCAGACCACTTCCTGGTGCAACTTGACTTCTCCGCGACCCTTCCCCTCTGCAGGGAGGTGGGACCGATTCGGATGGTCCGCCCTCACCACTTAATGGATCCAAATGGTTTCCACAGAGTGGTAGGGGATGCTTTATCCCATGTTGATGGCCTTTCAGCTGATTCCCTGGTGGCCCGCTGGAATGTGGAGTTAACCAGGGCTATTGACTGTTTGGCTCCGAAGCGCCCTCTCCGATGGCATGGAGCCCGGACAGCCCCATGGTTTTCCACGGATCTGAGGGCAGTGAAACAATCGTTGAGACGGCTAGAGCGCCGCTGGCAGATGACCCATTCTGAAGCTGACCAAACACAGGTTAGAGCTCAATGCCGAGCCTACCAAGTGGCGGTAGCAACGGCGAAGAAGACTTTCTTCACCGCCTCTATTGCATCTGCAGAAAACAGCAGCAGGAGACTTTTTCAGGTGGTCCGCAATTTAGCTTAACCACCTGCTACATCGGGGCCCAGTACGGGCCACATGATCTCCTGCAATGATTTTGCAAAGTTTTTTGCAGATAAAGTCGCTCAGATTCGGGAAGAGGTAGATGCCACCGTGGGAGCAGGGCTGGGGCGGGAGAATGCTAGAGTCCTGTCTAGTCAAATTGCGTGGGATCAATTCCAATCTGTTACCTCTGAGGATGTGGACAGGCTGCTTGGACGAGTGAAACCAACCACCTGTCTCCTTGATCCTTGCCCATCCTGGCTTATAAAAGCTAGCCGGGAAGAGCTGGGCGATGGGCTTCGTGGGGTGGTGAATGCTTCCCTCCGTGAGAGAGCCTTCCCAGACCCGTTGAAAGAGGCGGTTATTAAACCGCTTCTTAAAAAAACATCTTTAGATGCGGCCACGATGGCCAACTATCGCCCAGTCTCAAATCTTCCATTCTTGGGCAAGGTGATTGAGCGAGTGGTTGCTGAACAACTCCAGGCACGCCTGGAAGAAGCGGACCATTTGGATCCCTTCCAGTTGGGATTCAGGCCTCAGCACGGGACTGAAACTGCCTTGGTTGCACTGGTTGATGATCTCCGGCGGGCTAGGGACAAAGGTGAGAGCTGTTTCCTAGGTCTGCTGGATCTCTCAGCAGCGTTTGATACCATCAACCATAACATCCTTCTGGACCGTCTTGAGGGGCTGGGAGCTGGGGGCACTGTCATACAGTGGTTCCGCTCCTTCCTCCTGGGCCGTGTTCAGAAAATGGTGGTGGGGGATGAGTGTTCAGACCCCTGGGCTCTCACTTGTGGGGTGCCTCAGGGTTCTGTCCTCTCCCCCATGCTTTTCAACATCTACATGCAGCCTCTGGGAGAGATCATCAGGGGGTTTGGGCTGGGTGTTCATCAGTATGCGGATGATACCCAGCTCTACCTCTCTTTCAAATCAGAACCAGTGAAGGCAGTGACGGTCCTGTGTGAGTGTCTGGAGGCGGTTGGAGGGTGGATGGCGGCTAACAGATTGAGATTGAATCCTGATAAGACAGAAGTACTGTTTCTGGGGGACAGGAGGCCGGCAAGTGTGGAGGATTCCGTGGTCCTGAATGGGTTAACTGTTCCCCTGAAGGACCAGGTGCGCAGCCTGGGAGTCATTTTGGACTCACAGCTGTCCATGGAGGCACAGGTTAAATCCGTGTCCAGGGCAGCTGTGTACCAGCTCCATCTGGTAAGCAGGCTGAGACCCTATCTGCCTGCGGACTGCCTCGCCAGAGTGGTGCATGCTCTGGTCATCTCCCGCTTGGACTACTGCAATGCGCTCTACGTGGGGTTACCTTTGAAGGTAACCCAGAAACTACAACTAATCCAGAACGCAGCAGCCAGACTGGTGACTGGGAGCGGCCGCCGAAACCATATAACACCGGTCTTGAAAGACCTACATTGGCTCCCAGTACGTTTCCGAGCACAATTCAAAGTGTTGGTGCTGACCTTTAAAGCCCTAAACGGCATCAGTCCAGTATACCTGAAGGAGCGTCTCCACCCCCATCGTTCTACTCGGACACTGTGAGATCCAGCACCGAGGGCCTTCTGGCGGTTCCCTCACTGCGAGAAGCCAAGTTACAGGGAACCAGGCAGAGGGCCTTCTCGGTAGTGGCACCCTCCACCCTCCCACCAGATGTCAAAGAGAACAACAACTACCAGACTTTTAGAATACATCTGAAGGCAGCCCTGTTTAGGGAAGCTTTTAATGTTTGATGTATCACAGTATTTTAATATTCTTTTGGATGCCGCCCAGAGTGGCTGGGGAAGCCCAGCCAGATGGGCGGGGTATAAATAATAAATTATTATTATTATTATTATTATTATTATTATTATTACTACGACAGCTGCAAGGATGGTGCTTGCCTAGAGCTGGAAAGACGACAAGATACCTACTAGGATGGACTGACAGAGAAATTATTGGATGACGCAGAGATGGCAAGATTAACCGGGAAAATCAGAAAGACCACTGTAAACACTTGAAAACTTTGGCAGGCTTTAAATAACCCCTGCAATGATACACAGACTTTGGATATAATGGAGGATGGTAAATTAGATGGACTTGTAATATGCAGTTAAAACGTTATTTAAGAACCCACGGGGGGGGGGGGAGGGAAGTTTTGGGATTCAGAAGAATTCTAATATTTGTAATAACATTATTTCTGTGAATGAACTTGTAAAACCAAATTTAAAAATTATTAAAAAACACTGTAAACGTATTAAATTCAGAAGGGTGGGCCCTGGCGTTGAAGGCCAGAGGTGTGCCTTTGGTATTTGGTGACAGCTGTACACCAAAGAAGCCAGACGCACCTCTGTAGGAAGGGAATCCCACAACTTAAGGGCTGCCACAGAGAATGTGGAAAGCTTGGGGCAAAACAGCAACAGCACACGCTTGGACACGGTGTGTGTATAAGCCAGGCTGCCCTCTAAGGAGCTCAGGGAAATGCACCCCAATCAGCAACACACCTGGGACTAGTGGAGCAAGCCATCCAAACAAGTGGTGGATTTGATAGTTTGATCAAGTAAGTCAGTGTCAATACACAATGCAGTTTGTTTTGAAATAGCAGGTAGCAAGAATGTTACGGATTCGTGCGCAGAGCTATTTCGCAAAAGCGAGATGTGCCAGGGTTTTAAAGCAGAGTTTCACCAAAAAGGCAGAGCAGAAATCGTAATAGAAGGTACAGCTGGTTTCAGGCGCTGCAGAGTGGGAGAGTGGCTAACATAACAAGACAGCCAAATTGCCTTCCAAATTTCTCTAATGGAGGAGAATCCATGGGAAAAAATTAAAATGACTGCACCTCTACTATTTTTTTTCTATTTTGAGAAACAGGAAAATAAACCACTTGATCCTATACAGAAAGAGAGATACAACTAGTGTTGTGCATCCGGCCACCAGCAGCTCCCTATGATAGGCAGGGGAATGGATCCAGGGGGTCTGGGACCCAGTTAAAAGGTCCTGATTCGACAGGAAGAAAATGCTATTCTCTGGAAGCTGCAGCTGGGCGCCTCCACCCTCCTTTCACCGGGAATCATTTCCCAGGGCAACAAAACACCTCTGAGCCCAGGAGCTTTGACACCTTTGATAGCTCCACCAGCAGCAATGAACTCTCCCCACCCACCCGGGGAAAGAAATCGGGAGCTGCTGGGCTTCAAATCCGGCCAGAACGCAGCACATGCAGAAGCCCCGCCTCCCTCCAGGTGTGCAAAGGTTAATCGGTGGCGAAATGCGCTCTGTCCATGCTCAGAGGCGCCCTCGCCTTCCTCGTGCGCCCTGAGTCCCGCCTCTCCTCCTGCTCTAGAATCCGGGCTCTCCTATTCGGATCAGACCCAGCAGTCCGGGCTCCCGTCCGCTACCTGGGAGCCGAACGATGCACAGGATACTTAGGAACTGAGGGAGGGAGGGGTGGGGCAAAGGCCGGGTGGGCGTGGCTTGCGCCCGGGCTGGGGGCGGGGCCCCTCTCACCTGCCGCCTCGGTCTCCCGCTAGGACTTGCCGTGCCGCCTCCGCTGCTTCCTGGCTTCCCTTCCCGCGGCCTCCTTCCGCGCACGTCCCTTTCCTCCCACCGCTTCCGCGCCGCCCATAGAGAGAGAAAATCTAGAGGCACACGCGCGCTGTGATGCGGGAGGAGGCGGGGAAAAGCACAGCGCTCCTGCAAGAAAGCAGATTGAACTCAGTGGCTGATAACGGCAAGGTTCAATCCACCTGCATATTCTTGCATTGCAGGGAGTTGGCCTAGATGGCCGTCGGGGGTTCCTTCCAACTCTGCAATCCTACGATTTGATTTTAAATATATTTTCATTAAAGATTTCTTGGTTTACAAAAGTGTGTGCAACGTCTCATTTTTCAGGTTGCGGTTTCTACAGATCAAGTTTCATTTGTTGTGAGACATTAGTGTTACGTTCTGCAATCCTACGGTTTGGAGTACCTCGGCTTGGCTGCACACATTCGGGGGGTGCGCACGGGGAGCGGCGGTGCTCCGCCTGGCGGGAGCCCAACGTAGACGCAGAAAGGAAGAGAACGGAAAGCGGCGTGGCGATCTCTCTGCCCGTACTTTCCGCACTGCCATGCCCTACCCATTGCCAATCCCCTGAAACTCGGGATAGCGCGCAGTGGGCCTGCGGTCCTGCGAAAGCGGCGCGGGGATCCCTGGCCAGGCTGGAGGGCCGGCAGCTCAGGCCACTGCTGACCATTAAGAACAGAAGGAGAGCCCGGCTGGGTCAGGCCGGCGGCCCCTTCTCACCGCGGCCGACCTGGGGGGAACTAGTGAGTAGGATCCGCGCCCAGGGGCACTCTCTCTCCGCTCCCGTGGGTCCCAGCAGCTGGCAACCCCTGGCCGCCTTACTTGGGGCTGATGGGGCTTAGTCCTGGTGGTGCATCATCTGGCCTGCACCGCCTTACTTTATCCCTAAATAAGGCGGCATTTCCTCTCGGCTGAAGCCCCATCTCCGCTATTAGCGGTGCATTAGTTACAGGGCCGTCGTAAAACGCCCCCCCCCCCAATTTCCCCCTTCCTCCCTCGCAACCTGCCAAATTCTGCGGTGCAGGGCGATTTTCCTATAGGCGCACACAGCATACACACAATCTCGTGTTAACGAGACTACACTGCAGAGTTGTCGTAAAGTCACTGTCTGCCACATCTCTCCCCCCCCCCCCCGCAGTGAGCTGGAAATAGCGTGAGGTCTCGGATTCTGACTTGTTTTCCTTGCGGGCAGATCGATGCCGTTTCCACCCCGCTAGCAAAGAGTAAAAAGGGAGTCAAAAAGTATTCCGGAAGTCCTGGTGTTAAGCAGGGGAAGTATCACTCTTTTCCTTTTTAAAAGTCTATGTGTTCGCCGGTCAAATCCGTAGCAAATAAGGGGGATAAAAATAGAGGGGCATCATTGTCTTTTGAACGATTTCCGGGTTCTCCTCGAAGACTATGTCTTCCGGAGCAGCGTTAGCGTATCCCTTCCAAGCAAGATTTTTAGCTCCGATTGGGCACTAGCAAGGTAGCAGTCAAGAGAAACGCTTCTGCTCTTTTTAACCCTGGATACTTAAATGTGTGGAATGCATGCATTTGGAGGCGTTTTCTAACAATTTTAGAAATTAACCCACCAGATGCAAATTTCAAGCCTCCCCATGTTGGGAAAGCTGAAGTTAGGAGAGAGGAGCTCGTGCCTGATGGCAATCTAGCCCAATGTCAGTATTGCAAGTTCTTAGTCGGGTTAAGGCCAAGACACATTTACAACAACCTTGTAATGTAGTCGAGTGGTTTGGATTATTTTCCAGCCAAATATACTACGTACAAAACACTCCCCAGGTTGCAGCAAAGCCAGGATACTTAAATGGACGACTTAGACCTCCCAGGCAGCCCCAACCCAGCACTCAATTGCAGGTAGAAGCTTTCAGCTTATTTAACTTGCATGCAGTTACGTCTAAAAAACTACCCACCACCTCTTAACAATTTTACACGATGTAAAATTTACATTACAAAGGAGCAGGACATCCTGGTTGGTTGGTTGGTTTGTAGCTGTGGTGGTTCAATCATTGTTGTCCTAAAATTCGGCTCATTTTTAAGGGCATTTATAATTATAATGGGAAAGAGGAAGAAAAGAACAGTGGGCTGGCTTCAACTAAGTTCTACTTAGAGTAGGTCCCTTAAAATTGATGGACCTAATTAGTCATCTCCATTAATTTCAATGAGTATAAACCATACAGTATAAACCATACAGTATAAATCACACATTACAAATAAGATATGGATTAAAGTAAAGGTAAAGGGACCCCTGACCATTAGGTTCAGTCGTGACTGACTCTGGGGTTGTGGCGCTCATCTCACTTTATTGGCTGAGGAAGCCGGCGTACAGCTTCCGGGTCATGTGGCCAGCATGACTAACCCGCTTCTGGTGAACCAGAGCAGCGCACGGAAACGCTGTTTACCTTCCCGCCGGAGCGGTACCTATTTATCTACTTGCACTTTGACGTGCTTTTGAACTGCTAGGTTGGCAGGAGCAGGGACTGGCAACGGGAGCTCACCCCTTTGCGGGGATTTGAACCACCAATCTTCTGATCGGCAAGTCCTAGGCTCTGTGGTTTAACCCACAATGCCACCCATGTCCCTTAAGATATGGATTAGACTAATATTAATGCTACTTGTTTTCATCATTCAGGGGACAGAAGTGAGAGACCTTGCTTGCTTTCTGGAATTTTTAAGTCATCTGGTATGGAGATAGGTGGTTATTGAACTGAATAAGACCTCTTCCTTTTTACAGGAAACAAGAGAAGTGGGTGCAACATGTGACACAATTTTAAGTGGCCTTTTGACTTCGCCTTTGACATCTCCTGGTTGCATTTTGTCCTATTTTACCCAGTACTAAATCTCTCCACCCTTTGATGTGTGACGTAATAAGGGCAGCCCCAGTGGTGTGATAATTGCAGGCTATGTCCTGCTTTGAACCTATGTTTTTCTGCTATGAGCCTTGCCCATTCCTACCCCCGCTGCTCTCCTGCAATAGCTGCTTCCATGCCCTGTTCATTCTCAGGCCTCCAGCAAACAAAAGCTGTCTGAGGCACTAATTGGGCATTAGCACTAGTTCCTTTTCTAGCCTACTTCCGCCCTCATTGCTGCCAAACTCATAGAAAGAAGACGCCTGGCTTACACACTCTGCAGATGCTGGTGTGAGAAAGAAGAAAACCCAAACGGTGCTGGCTCCAGCATTTTTTGGTGGGGAGTGGGGACTCCGGCACTACACCCTCAGGCGGCCTCCCAATCTGGAAGAGGAAAGAATCCTGTCCTCTGGTACTCTGATGGCACTCTGTCAATTAAATAACCATCACCTTTCTTGGATTCTTTATATAAAATGAGTTGGGGTGGTGGGCCCTCTGCTGGTTGTGGAATCCTGACAAATACCCAGCCTTGCTGTTCTTTGGAACAAGCACTGCAGAAAAAATCCAAGCATGTTTTGGGGTAAGGTGGAGGCTCCTATAATAAGGGATGGCTTTGGAAAATGAGTGAGGTCCCAACTAAAGAATGGCAACTTAAACTGATGGAATATGCGCAGCTTGCAGACCTAACATATAGAATAAGAGAACAAGAAGAACATCAAGAAGATTGGAAAATGTTTATTGAATATATTGGGGGGAGGAATTGTGCACACTTGAAAATGTTGGCAGCATTAAGATAAATTCAACCGTGTAAGCAAGTTTTGATGGGTGTATTAATGGAATACTGAATGGTTTAGCTTATGTAAAATATGCAGGGGTTTATGATATGCAAAATGAACCATGGAAAGAGAAGAAGGGAAGTCATTTTAAGGTTGTTTAAATGAATATTCTAAAGTGTAAAACAGAAAATGTGTTTGTGTGTGTGTGTCGGTGTGTGAGTATAATGCTTTCATACTCTCTTTTTTAATGTTTTATTAAGTTTTTACGCAGAAAATAAGACAAAAAAACAACAACAGAAAAATACAAAATTACAAAAACACAGAACAACAAAAAACTTCAAAAAGAAAAAGCAATAATAAAAACAATTCCATATTCATAATATTTCTTGCATTTACTTGTTTCTCCGACTTCCCCACACCTCCCTTCACTGTATTCCAAATCATATATTTGATCAGCAAATCCCTTCCCTCTGTCTTAATTGATCTTTGTCTTAATTTTGGTATCTTAATATACCTTAATCTCCTTAGTATCTTAAAATATTAAATCTTTTAATTTTACAACTTTTTACTAATAACCTTTTACGTTCAATCTGATGTCATTCTAACATTCATTGATCTTATAATATTTCTGTAGATAATCTTTAAATTTCTTCCAATCTTCTTCCACCGTCTCTTCTCCCTGGTCTCTGATTCTGCCGGTCATTTCAGCCAATCCCATATAGTCCATTACTTTCATCTGCCATTCTTCCAGAGTGGGTAGCTCTTGTGTCTTCCAATGCTGTGCGATGAGTATTCTTGCTGCTGTTGTGGCATACATGAAAAAAGGTTCTATCCTTCTTTCGCACCTGTTGGCCGACCATACCCAGGAGAAAGGCCTCTGGTTTCTTTGGGAAGGTGTATTTAAACACCTTTTTCATTTCATTATAAATCATTTCCCAGAAGGTCTTAATCCTTGGGCACGTCCACCAAAGGTGAAAGAATGTGCCTTCAGTTTCTTTACATTTCCAACATTTATTATCGGGCAAATGATAGATAATGCTTTCATACTCTCTGCAATGGCAAATAAACCAGCTAGCTTAACCCTTCCTAGAGCCTTCACTTCTGCCACCAAGGGAATGCCTTTATTTTTACTGGCTGCTTCTACTGAAACAATAATTTAATCCTTGTAACTTGTAATCTTGGATTGCCTCTGGCCTCAAAACTGAATGTGAGCACCCTTCCCCTGATATGACTGGGCTCTGTTCCCAAGCTGCCCGGAGCCAGCGCGCAAATCATTCTTGTCTTCCCAAGGTAAATGATAGAACTGCCTTTGTGCCTGGCCCCATCCCATTCAGTATGGACCGCCAGGGGAATCAAACACACAAGACTCTTTGTCTTGTATAGCACGCCTGACCTACATTCCTGAGTGAAGGCTCTTCGTTTCTACAGCGCAACAGGCTAAGAATCTAGAGGCATGAAGAAAACCTCAAGCAAAATCTCAGAGTGAAATGGAACATTAAGATCTTAATGGGGTTGCGTTTGTGGGTGGTAAAGATCAGCGTTGCAGGCTTGGCTAGTTCTCCCAAACATGCTGTATCTTTTCCTTGGGCTTCTGTTATCCTCCTGGCTTTTGGCCAGTGTTCCCCCTGCCTGCCCCAAAACGCTCAAAAGTGGTTAAACCCTAAAGCATGTTCTTTGCTCTATAGGATTAGGATAAACATCCCCATGCAATTAATAAAAATGTACAAGAGAAGACAAGTTTTATATATTTACTACTGAATCAAGCCAATCAGCCTTGAAGCAAGGTTTCTTCAGTCTCCTGGCTGATCATCCCAATTCTAAGGGTGGTTTGGGGCCATAATAACCGTTTTTGCTTGGGGAAAATCGTTCTGACAAGTGTTTTCATTGTGGGGATCCTTGCCAGGTTTGGGTTGTGTACACACTATATAAAGCACACACACCTAAATACAGCTGTTTCCTGCCATTCTCATGGGTAAGTCATGCGTGGAAAAGGTAGGGGAGTAGCGACATTTGTCCAATTATATTCATTGTTGTGTTGTGTGTGAATGAAACTTAGTGCAATATGCTGGCATATCTGTCAGAAAGCCACAGTTCCATAATGCAGCAGGTACTGCAGTGTGAAAGGAATGTTAGAGAACAGGACAGAAGCACTGGCGTTATAATCAAAGAAACTAGTGCAATATTCCCATGTTTGAATACACCCTTAGTGTTGTGTGTGAGCCTCACCCACAGGCCAACAGCTAATGTCAATAAACCATGATCTGAAGCCCTAGTTTGTTACTGGATTACGAACTCTGGTTTGTTTTAACTATGGCTTGGTGTTATGTGTGAGCCCAGCAGCACCCATCTTTAATCATGGCTTGTTTGGCCACCCCATCCCAGATTTTCCTACTCAAATTGAAATACTGCTCCTCAATGAGGCCAAACTTAGATTCACAAAATTTTTAGGGGTATGCGTCCCCCTGTGTCGCCCCCAGAAAACCCCCCCACTTCATATCAGGAAATTCAGGTTGCACAACTGCAGTTCATTGGAAGTGCTTGCTCAACAAACCAAACTTCCCTCAGAGATAGGACTTTTGTGACAAGGAAAGTGGTCGAAGATACACTGGTCAATAAGTGATCACACTTATTTGGAAGCAACTTCAGCTAACCTCCCCACAAACAAATCGGGATGAATGCAGGTAAGCAGTAAGCAGGTCACCTGGAAGCTCCCCTAGCAGCAAGCATCTGTCATGCCTTTCAAACAGGGATGTCTTTCAGATGGAGACCTCTGTAAGGTCACTCACACAGTTTATGAGAGAGCAGCAAAGATTGGACTGCAGGTCCAGGTGACCAACAGTTTGGTATCAAGGGTGCCATTTTGGTACAGTGGTACCTCGGGTTACAGACGCTTCAGGTTATAGACTCCGCTAATGCAGAAATAGTACCCCAGGTTAAGAACTTTGCTTCAGGATGAGGACAGAAATTGTGTGCCAGCGGCGTGGTGGCAGTGGGAGGCCCCGTTAGCAAAAGTGGTACCTCAGGTTAAGAACAGACCTCCAGAACGAATTAAGATCTTAACCTGAGGTACCACTGTATTCACTTTGTGTGTGTGTGTGTAAATATTTTGAAGAGGGGGACAAGGTTCACACTGAGATTTAGGGGCCCACTTTTGAATATGTTGAAAGTTAAATTGCAAACAAACAAAAAACCCCACCCCTTCCAGAAAACAAGCCTACAGCAAATCTCAATTCTTTTTTGTTGCAGCTCCCTTTATAACAGTAGTCAGAGTGTAGAATCAGTGGACCAGTCAAATATACAGCATCTCCTGAGGATAAAAATCTGTGTAAGTGGGACATGCATCAGTGTGTTGTAATGCAGACTGCTGCTTCTCCAGAAAATCGCTCATGTGCTTCCCATTCCTCCCTTCCACCTATTTCTCTCCCCCTACCTCTGATGACCACATTGATTTACTTCGGAGTGAAAGTTCAGCCCCTTTATAGGTTTTTCCCCCTCTTAAAAGTTTTGTGGTTGTTTTTTGCCCAAGGCAGTGGTGTAGCATGGGCTGTTGGCTTCCAGGGCGGGGCAAGTGTTGTTCCCCCTCCCGGAGGACTGGGCAGCTGGGGGGGGTGCACTGAGCCCACACGAAGGGTGGACAGAGCCCAGGAGGCACATGGCTGCTGGCGCTGCCACTGCTGGTGGCGGTAGGAGTGTGCCTTCTTGGTTTGGCGGTTGCACTGCCCCTGGTCTCTCCCTGCCTCAGCCAGGGGTGCCAACTTGAATAAATATTGGGGGGGGGAGGCAAACCCCGCCCACATAATCACTCACATGGTGCACACATGGTGTTATGGTGCACACATACCATTTGAATGGTGTTACCGGAAAAATCCAAGGGCTCCCTTGGACAAAAAGTAAAGACACCAACCAGAGTAAATTGGAGCAAATCAGCAGCCTGTAGGCTTGGCCTTTATTGTACTGTTGCAGCAGGGTGTTCCCCTCACTCGCAGGAGAGAGGAAAGACACAGAAAAATGGTGTGCAAGACCTTATAAAAACTTTTGAAATTCCCCTCCTCTAGGTCAAGCCCATCCCCAGAAACATCATGCATACATTACAGAAAGGAGGGGTTGAGGGAGGAGTTGTGGTGGTAACCTGAGTGTCCTGTCACCTGGCTGGTTCCCCTCTTTCCCCCCTCCCATAAGTCATTTTCTGAAGACAAAGGTAGTCGCAGTTTCCTGCCCCCTGAGGGGAAATCCAATCACTGTTCTTTTGTTATAGTCCGTGTTGAATCCACTCGTGTATGCAGTCTGTAGTGTAGTTGATGGCCTTCTGTCTAGGACCATCAGGGTTGGCATAGCAACTGGGCAGGGCTCCTGTGGATGTGCTCCTATGCTCAAGGGATTATGGTGGCCTGTATCAAACCTTCCCCATTTTGTAGTCCTTCCTTCATGGAGTAAAATAAAAGTGGAACAGTGCAAATCTGATGTATGGTTGATTTTCTATGAATTTATAACAGAAGTGTAGCGTATGTAGTGTGTGAGTGTGAGTGTGTGTGAAGTCTGTACAAACTGAATGATGGGGGGGGGGGTTTCCTGCTACAATAGCAATGTCCATCAACTTGGGAGGGGCTCAAATATTTTATTGGGGTGGGGGTCCAAAGACCCCTCGGTCCCTAGGAGTTGCCACTGCAGGGACTGCTTCTGGTGGCAGAGGTTGGAGAGGACTGCGACAATGAATTCTCAAAAACAGGAGCATGTGGAAGGACCCACAGACTCTGTTTAGCCCAGTGAAGATTTTTGAACATCTCAGCAAAACGGCAGAAATGAGAAGTGCAATGGCTCTGTTGCACTTCGAGTTGTAACATCAGGTTTGTTCATCTGCACAGAAATGCAGAGAGATGGACACACAACTTGCTCATGCCCTGGTGGATCTGAACTCCTCTAGGCACGGAGCTGCCAAGCTTCCAAAGAGCTTCCTTCTGTTCCTTTTCTCCTCAGCAAGGCTGCTTTTGGGGACAGCGGAAATAATCTATTCTGCAAGGCCTTTTCATTTAAAAAAAAAAAAAAAAAAAGCAAGCAGCTCAGGCAATTGCCAATTTCCTCCAGCGCTTTTGAAATGTGAACTTTGCCTCTCTCAGAATGGACTGGGGTCAACTCGCGTGGAAGACTCAGAACTGTGCTTGGGACCTGCCTCCAGGTGCAAGCGAATGCCAGTCTTGCAGATAGGGGAGGGAGGCGGCAAAGGGTGGGGGCTCTCAAGAACTATCTTGCGCAGGTTAAAGTTTTCTGTCTGAGAGCCAAGCGCTTTCTCGAATCAGCCTGCAGGGACAGATGGGAGGGGAGGGTTGGAAACCTCGTCTCTTTCACTTGTTGCTCAATACGCTTTTGCCTTCCATTCAGCACGGCTCAGACGAAGGCTGTAGGAACTAGTGTGTGCCTGCGGCTTGCAGGGCCCTGGGTCTTTTGAGGTGAGATCCCAGCCATGCTGGACTTCTACACAATTGCGATAGGGCTCCTGATTCTTCTGCTCCTCCTGGGGAATGTTTTCTTCCCCTATCTTTGGCTGGACTTGGTTTTCTTCTTCAGCGTCCTTCGAACAGGATACAAATGCCACAGGTGTCTCAGCCGCAAACCTCCCATCACCTTACTGGACTTCTTCTTGGCCAAAGTCCAGAAGCACCCAGAGAAGCCCCTGGTCCTCTTTGAAGATGAAACCTATTCCTACCGAGATATCGACAGGCGCAGCAGTCAGCTGGCCAGAGTGCTCCGGGACCACGTGGGGCTGAAAGAAGGGGAAACGGTGGCTGTTTTCCTTAAGAACGTCCCTGCCTATCTCTGGGTCTGGATGGGACTGGAGAAGATTGGCAGTGTCATGGCGTGTATCAACTATAACATCCGAGCCAAGTCTCTCTTGCATGCCCTCAGCTCCTGCAAGGCCAAAGTGCTACTGACAACTCCAGGTGAGTTAAAAAGGTGAAGGTAAAGGTAAAGGTAAAGGTAAAGGTACCCCTTGTGCATTTACACCCAAGGGGGCAACTGAAAGCCTGTTTGTGCTGCACTTGTCAGGCCATATAGTCACAATGGAAAGAATATTGGGGAATTCTCTTGAACTGTCCCCCCCCCCCGTTTTAAAAGAGGTTTGATATGTCTTTTTCCATCCCTGACAAAATAGCACAATCTCTGTGTTGTCTGAGCTCCTCTGCACCTGAGCAGTTTCAGACTTTCCAAGGGAAGAACACAACAACTACATTTGAAGGAGGGGAGATCTGAGACAGTGATGTCAATCAGATAATGAGGAGACAGGCTGGCGCAAATCCACATTGTGGACAAGCGCTTGAACTTTGACTACTGATCTCCACTCAGGTGCTTTAGCAAGTCTGATCAGCAGAGTTAATGCCCAGCAGAGTTCTAAATGCAGGCATCCCTCAGAGTTCGGCTTCTCCAAGGGAAAAGAGAAGGGGGATTCTGGGTTGTACCTAACACAAATGCAAAGCTTGATTGGGAAAATGGCATATTTGTTTAGGTGGCCATTCGTTTAAGTGGATCTACTCTGAGTATGGCTTACTTTGAGATCACACCCTTTGTTGATGAATCCACTGTCTTATTAGCCAGCGGCCAGCTCTGGACACCTTCCCCTCCCCAGATCAAGGTTGGGATTTAGTTACTTCACTGTAGTTTGGAGAATGCAGAATCTTAGCCTGTTCAAGTGAGGCATTGCTCTTGATGCAAACTTTCAGTTGCTATTGGCTAATAGTTTTACCTTTCCCTGACTGTGGCATGGCTTCCATTACCTTTTTTTTTTAAAGGAAAAGCTTTACTTTAAAAGCCATTTTCTTCCTCCTTGAAGCACTGTTGTTTGGCATTTTGGCACATGGATAACAGAACGTCCAAGTGTCCCTATTTTCCAGGGACAGTGCTGGATTTACAGAAGCCATCCTGGTTTCTGATTTGATCCTGGAATATCCCGCTTTCTCTTATGACGTTCCTATTTTCATCGGAGGAATGTTGGAGGATATGGAATAGGATGTCCCTATTTTCATCGGAAAAATGTTGGAGGGTATGGGATAATAAATCTCTTAAGTTGAAAAGAAATCAATTTTTCTCAGCTAGTAGAAGTAACAATCTTTCTTTGAGCATGGGTGTATGAGAGAAATTAGGCAGAGTACAAAGGGAAAAGAGCTGGAGAAAGCATTCCTTGAGTAAGTAGTCATTATTTCAGTTGCTTTAGCCCTAAAAGAAAGCAAAGCATCTCTGAGTCTTCACCACGCAGGGTGTGTGTTTTCCTCGTTGGACTGCCTTCAGTGTGACCTCCCAAAAACGGGTTAGTTTAGTGAAGCAGTGTTCCAAGAAGAAAATAACAGCAATAGCTGCTGATGTTTGAGGGAAAGGAAAGGAGGGAAGAGAGAACGAATGGATATCCAGCGGGAGTAATATTACATTATCAACTGCAGTGGTTTCTGTGATGACATCAGTGTAACTGGCCAGGCAAAATTGAGGGTGCTTTGCCATTCCCACCTGAATTGCCCCTTTGCAACAACAACTAGGCAAGCTGTGTCAGTGTTTTTATGGATTGATTTGATTTCTCACCTGCCTTTCCCCACAAAGGGCCAAAGCGGGTTATAATAAAATATGCCATTATGCAACAAATAAAAAATGAAAGTTAAAAAATAAAACATTCCATATCTAAAAAACAGTACAAATGTTAAAGAACCATTTCAGGGGGGAGAGGGAACCCACAATTTAAATCGATCCAATACGGATGCAGGCTGGGATAATTTGGAAGGCTTCTAGAAAGAGGAAGGTCTTCATTTGGCGCCGGTAAGACAACAAAGACCTGCCTGCCTAATATGTAACAAGAAGAAAGTCCAAATGATAGGGTATCACACCTTTTTTTCCGGAATAAGATGGTATCTTACAAATGATGCCTGGATGTCAAGAGTGTCTGACTCTCCCCAGGTCAATGAATCTGGACCAGGTGAGATTTTAATCCATGGCACCAGAGCCAAAGTAAACACTCTTGTGTACAAACAATTGTTTCTCTGAAGCAGAGAGGAAGAGACTCTCCCCCTTTAGACCAGCACACTAATCCTGACTCAACATCAATAGCTTGATAACAAGGTCAGGGGAGGCAGGGAGAGTGCATGGGGGCAGGAAGGGGTAGCTGGTTCCTTCTGTTTTCAGGGACTCCTAGTCATGATGCCTATGTTCTCCTTCTTACTGTCAGAGCCTCTGCTAGGAATCACAAGTGAGGAGACTGCCATTATGTTCAAGTCCTTCTTCTTGAGCCTTAGCTGGTCACCGAGACAGCAGGACCCTGGGCCAAATTGGCTATTGGCCTGACCCAATAGGACAGCCAGCATGGTGTAGTGGTTAGAGTGCCAGACTAGGGCCTGGGAAACCAGAGTTCAAGTCCCCACTCCACCATGAAGCTCACTGAGCGACCTTGAGCCAGTCACTGCCTCTCAGCCTGACTTACCTTACAGGGTTGCTTGGGGGATTAAATGAGGAAAGGGGAAGAAACCCGTACACCACCTGGAACTCTTTGGAGTAAAGGTGGGATATGAAAGCAGCAAATAAAATAAAAATAAAATGCCATGAGTTCTGAGGCATTAACAGGCTCAGAATTTAATGATCGTTAGCAGCCAACAGTCCAGCAAGCACAGGGATTTGGTTATCAGCTCAATTAAACTTTATTTGCAAGCTTATTCACAGAGCTGCTTATCACACATCCTGATCTAATCAGAAACCTCCTCCCTATTTCGCTTCCAGCAAGATCTGTACCAGAAACGCTTAAGTGTGCTTCTACATTTATGACCTTCCTGGAGGTGTGCCCAACAGAGAGACCTTGGATTGGAAACGTCAATTGGCTCTACATTACTGTCACTAGACAGGAAGGCTGAGACAGTCCAGGAAGGGGAATAGGAGGGAGACATGGAGGTGGGGTTACGGCTGCCATACGTCTGGATTTTCCCCCAAAAGCCCCAAAAGTTAATTTTTGGGAGGAGACATCAAACAAACAAAAAAGCTCAACAGCTTTGTCCTGATTTTCACTTTTGGGAATATGGCAACCCTAGGTGAGGCTGAGACCTGGGAACAGAGGATGGTACAGTGGTACCTTGGTTTACAAACTAAATCCATTCCGGAAGTCCATTCTTAAACCAAAGCATTCTTAAATCAAGGCGTGCTTTTCCATAGCAGTGGGGGACTCAATTTACAAGCGGAACACACTCAACAGGAAGTGGAACATGTTCTTAATCCAAGGCAAAGTTCACAAACCAAAACACCTACTTCCAGGTTTGCAGCGTTCTTAGTCCAAGTTGTTCATAAACCAAGCTGTTCTTAAACCAAGACACCACCTCTTGGAGGTGGCTGCCCTAGCTGCACATGCAGGACCCCATCTTTTCTCTTCCCTCCCAGGGAGCAGAACACAGCAATGGAATCCATGGAAGGTGCCAGCCCACTGCTGGGGTGGAGGAACCAGGATCCGAATGGGAGGGTTCAGCCTGTTTGCTCAGGCCCTGGAAGTGCTTCCACCACTGGGAGCTGATGCATCCTCCCTGAATCAGTCTCACCAGGCATGAGACTCTCACAGCTATGTTTGCTTGGCCTTGTCTTTAAAGGTTTGGCAGGTAGCATCCCAATCTGTTGGGACAGCTTTTCTGAACTCCAAGCCCTGATCTTGGACTCTTGGATCTTGCTACCAGCCTGGCTAGCCTCGCTTTTGTTTTCATCTAGCCTGAGCATAGCAACCGCTCTGACTCATTCCCTGTTGCTGAGCTTGTTATTCTTCTTGGCGTCAATAAAGAGCCCTTCCTTCCTCTCAGGAAGGAGTCTCTGTCATTGTGCTCTCAGCAGGAGCTAGAACAAGGACTCTTCTTATATTCTTATGAACTCACATCTTTGGATTTGTGCAAAAGAGCCCTAGTTCCTAAATGCAGCTGCTCCCATAGATGGAAATTAACTATACCATAATGCAATATAAGCTGGTCTAGGCTATTTCATTCATCGGTCTTTTTCTTTTTACGGGCAAAATTCACAGTTGTGCAGAGATATATGAATAAGCACCCCTTCCTCCCATCTTTTCATGCACTTAATCTTTCTGTTTTGAAAACAGCTGGGAGGGGGAGCGATGGTGGAGAATCTGTTTTGAGTATCCTAGGCATTATCCAATAAAAGGCAGACATTTATATTAGCAGTTGCAGCCACAGTTCTGTGGGGTAGTTCCCCATTTTCCTAGGAACATCTGCGAAACCAGTTTGACCGGTGACCATGCGGTAACCTCAAATATTCTGAATTTGTACGTGCCAAAAACTACACCAAAGGTTACACAATCATAGGCGGACCTGAAAACAGGCACAGCCTTGCACATCTGTTTGATGGAAAGGCAGGATGCAAATTTAAGAAATAAACAATACATATTTTCAACAGGAGTGGGTGCAGGTTTTTCTGCTGTGCCCTAAGCACTGTTTTCCCCTTGCTTTCACTTCTCAAATGACACATGTACAGCCTTTTGAAGGTGAAAGTTGAATTACTCTTCCACTTTGCCTCGTTCCTCCCTATCTGATATTACGTTTGCCTTGCCGCTCCCTCAGGTGTTAGCAAATTATATATTTGTACAGCATCCTTTAAAAAACACACACAAACAAACAAACATGATTTTTTAAGGGTGCCTCCAGACTGTCAATATTTTGTCAGGGGGATTCTAGCAGATACCTGGAAATTTAGGTGGATTCAGGCTGCATAAATACTATACCTTTAAAGCACATTTGACACACATCTCCCCCTTCAAAGAATTCAGGGCACTGTAGTTGGTTAAGGGTTGATGGAAATTGTAACTCTGTGCAAGGTGAACTACAGTTAGGAGAATTCTTTGGGGGCAGGTGCTTTGAATGTGCTTTACAGATATAATGTGTACACAACTGAAAATACTCTGCCGCTCATCCCAATGAATTCCACTTTTTAAAAAGAAACACACTTTTAGTGCCTAGGAACAGGGAAATCCATTTGTTAGCTGTGCACTGGTTTCATTATTGTATTTGTGTTCATTGAATCCTTCCCTGACTAAGCAGATTTTTGTTGCTGCGGTTCCGCTGGCAGAGGTATTTCGGTGGCTGCTCCTGTGACAGCTGTTGCTCTGTCTCTCTCAAAATGGTTGCATTGTTCCAGGGCATCCCTGTAATAAAAGAATTAAAAGCTGACCCCCACAAGACAATTCCAGCTGGGACCACCAGTTTAAAAATTTGAGTTCCCTCTGGCAACATAGTGTCCAAGACAGCCTTTCCCCAACCTGGTGCCCTCTAGAATCCTTGGGCTATGTACACATTAGTGGTTTGAAATGCAGGAAAATCATTCCACCGCCACTACTGGTGCATTTTCATGTAGCTTTTGTAAGTTGCTGTTCACACACCAGAGAAGGGGGTGAGGGTGTTATCACCTGAGGCTCATTACCTGAACTCCAGTGCATCTGCACATGCTCAATAGCTGCCTGTACACACCTCAGCTTAGCCACACCTTCCAATTTCAAATCGGATGGAAGTTAGTTTGAGGGAAACTGCCTCAAACAGGGGTATTTCTCAAGAAGCTACAGGAAACCAATGGATTGTAGCCAATGTCATGTGCTCTGGGCTTCAAACACCAGTGGTGGGATTGTGTGTTGGAGCTGGAGTAAGCAGTAATGTGTACCCAGCCTTGGACTTCCATTAAACCCAGCCAGAACGGCCAAGAACGATGGGAGTCGTAGTCCAAAACATCGCGAAAGGTGGTCCAGTTCATTCTGCAAATAAGAATTAGCAGCAGCATCACCATCATCTCCTCTAAGGCTGCTACTGGAGAATAAAAATCGGCCCATCCCATGAAAGCATTTAAATCTGAGCAAGAACAAATGGGTACTTTTTGTTGCTGAAAAATACTGAAGTATCCTTTCATCACTCATAGCAACAAATGAAAATTAAACCAAATGGGTTCCAAAACTAATGCACACTCCTGTCCCAAATGCTACTGTCTGGTATACAACTGCAATTCTGGTTATTCATAAGCAAACAAAACCATTCTTTATTGCAGAATCTGGTCAGGCTGCCTTACTGTCTAGCAGGATTTCTAGAATCAAGGGCCAATCAAGGGCCAATCTCACCTCTTTTCATGCTCTCTTGAAGATTTCAAGGCCGCCATTGAGGATGTCCTTCCTACTCTAAAGAAAGAAGGAGTCCGGGTTTTCTTCCTGAGCGAAGACTCCCCAACCCAGGGCGTGGAAGCTTTGCTGGGGCAGATCCAATCCAGCTCAGCCGAGCCTGTGCCCATTTCCTTCAGAGCCAAAGTGACCCCTCAGTCATCATCCCTGTATATTTACACCTCTGGGACCACAGGTGAGGAGGAGAACGTCAAAGAGGTGGGCGAGGGAGCAAGGGGAGGGGAAACTGGGCTTGCGTGCCTGGAAATATCTTGTTTCCCATCTGCCCTCCTCCTGGGCACTTTTGAGGACGGATGGGGTTTGCCCATTCAGGAGGGGCCATAGCTCAACCATCAAGGGGATGCACATCACTTTGATCCAGCCCAAAGTGGATCTCAGTGTAGATCCCTGCCTGAGACCTCAGAGAGCCACTGCCGGGCATGTGTAAAACAACTTTAGATATACCGTATTGGCCCGAATATAAGCTGCACTTATTTTTCCAAATTCAGACCGTGAAAAGTTCAAGCGCACCTTAAATTTGCGACCTTACAAAAATGGGCTTTTATGGTATCACTGCTTAAACAGACATACAGTAAAACAGAACGGGTGTGACTGCCTGCAGAATTTTAAGGGAGTAGCTTGTATTCGGGTATTGTCTTTTTCCCCTCCCCCCCTTGAATTTTAAAGGTGTGGCTTATATTCGGGTGTGGCTTATATTCGGGTGTGGCTTATATTCGGGTGTGGCTTATATTTGGGCCAATATGGTATCTCTGATTCAGTCCACACAGTCTCCATTGCCATGCAAGTGTCAGGCCGTTTTGGCTGTGAGACCGTCACCAGTAGGCTGGCCAATGGCACAACATCTATAAAGAGGGCAAAAGAGCACACAGAGCTGCAGAAAATTCCCATAGCTCATTTATCTGTGTCAATGCAAATTTAGAAAGACTTAGCATATGCAATCCATTTCACAACAGCGGGGAAGACTGTGACTAGGGGCATTTGCAGAAGAAGGGCTCCTGACACTCCCCCAGTCACGACACTTCTGCTATAACTTAAAGGCGGAATTGCAATAGACAGTGTACACAATCAGGGATGTTGTGCTTTATTCCCGTGGAACCACTCCGACCAGTCTCAGGTCCCGGACCAAATTTATGTTGACTCAGGATTGAGACGGCGCAAGATCTCATCAGGTCACATCAGCAGTGGCGGAGCTTCATGCTCCAGCACCAGGGAGCAGAGAGCATGGCTGGCACACGTCTCAGGGCCATGGTGCGCACAGTGGCGTAGCGTGGGGGGTGCAGGGGGGCTGGCCGCACCGGGCGCAACATCTGGGGGTTAGGGTTAGGGGGCGCAAATCCACGGGTTAGGGGGCGCAAATGGCCCCGGCTTGCCTTGCCCCGGGTGCTGACAACCCACGCTACGCCACTGGGTGCGCATCCTGGGGGGGTGTGCCGCCTGTAGGGGCGTGGCGCCCAGCGTGGGGGGGGGGATCCAGCCACGAGGGCACACCACCGGGATCGCACTGCCGGGGGTGGTGCGCTCCCCCACGCCCTCCTCTTCAGCCAGTGCACATCAGGTCCAAAGTCCGGCAGCAGTGGACTTTGATAATCTTTCATAATATGGTGCCCTGTGCAAGCCCAAAATTGACACCCCCAAATGGATCTTCTCAATTATGGATCCTCTCAATTTTGTGTGCCCCTCCCCCCCCCGGCTTGGCGCCCTCTGTGTGGGAAGTGCCTGCACCACCCTAAATCCGGCACTGTACATGGAATAAAATAGACTCTGTCAAAGGGTGGGGCTGTCCAAGTCCTATTGATAGTCAAGACAAGACAACAAAGTAGGCTATAGGCGGATCTAACAGCTGGTAGAAAAAGAATTCCTTTTCTGTGACTGCCCTTTGCTATTTTGTGGTTGAGAATGTGGATAGCGTTATATTGGGGGGACAGGGACAGAAAGAAATATGACCCCTGCAAATTCTTGTTTCTCGCTTGATGGAGTCATTTCGGATCATCTTCCTTCTTTTTAATTTCTGCCTGCCTCAAGGGCTGCCGAAAGCGGCTATCATCACCCAGTCGAAGCTGCTCAAAGTGTCCCATATGTTTCGCATGTGCGGGGTCACGCCTAAGGATATCATCTACATCCCGCTGCCGATGTACCACTCAGCTGCCCTTCTTCTTGGGACAGGAGGGTGCCTGGAGGTTGGTATGTACAGAATGTTTTTCAGTGAGCTGGCATGAATGGGTGCATAAGGTTTTTTTGTGGGGGGAGGTCAGAATCTGCACTCAGATCCTCAGTCTATGAATACGGATCATATGATCCTCAGGATCCCTTCCAACTCTACAGTCCTATGATTCTGCAAAATCCATCATTGCACATATAGGCACTTGCCTGTTACTAATTGGTGATAATTTCTATGCAGGCAAGTAACAGATGGGCACCCCCCGCCCTTTCTCATTCAGCATAGAAATGTAGTGGGCTGCTGCAGGAGGGATGGACCTCTCTGCTTGGCATGCAGAAAGGGGATAAAGAAAAGTTTTTATCCCTCTCTCATAATGCTGACACACAATGAAGCTGAATGTTGGAAGATTCAGGGCAGATAAAAGAAAGCACTTAATCGCTCAGTGCATAGTTAAACTTTGGAATTCGCTCTCACAAGAGCCAACTTGGATGGCTACTGTTATAAGAAAAAACTGCTCCTTTTTTCCTTATGGGGTATTGAAGAGCCCATACAGAGTCTTTAGGTTCTCTATCGGTAGGAGAAAATAACAGAAGCCAACCAGAGAATATTGAGAAGCAAAGCAGCTAGGAAGCCTGATCTGTTGCAACAGGGTCCCCCACTCCCCCACGGAGGGAGGGAGGAGAGGAACCCAGAACATTGGTGTGCAAGCTCTTATACAGACATTTGAAATTGCCTACCCTGTAGCTAAAGACCACCCCCCAAAACATCATACATTCATCACAGAAAGAGGTGGAACCCAGCAGAAATTAGAATGTGTTGCTTCTCTCCTGTCTGTCAGGATGCCTGATAATGTCTTATCTGATTGCCTTTTCTGGGTAGCCTGGCTATTCCTTTGAGATGGTAAATACTTAGTTCCTGAATCTCTTACTCCTATTGACAGTGTGCTCAGCTTAACAGATACTTGCCAGACTGTATTTACAGAGAGGTGTAAGCTCCTACAGTCCAAAGACAGTTAGAAAGCTTTTCCCATTTCCTTCCTCCTTGCAGAGAAATATTTGAGGTCAATTTGGGAGAGTCAAAATGGCTTCAGGATTGTCCTCCTGTATGAAGGGAGAGTCCTGTTGTGTGCAGCTCCTTTTGTGGGTTCCCCCTTGAGACATTTGGTTGGCCTCTGTGAGAACAGGATGCTGGACTAGATGGGTCACTGGCCTGATCCAGTTCCTGTGCTTGTAGAAATAGACAACGTAGCACAAATACGGGTTGCTAGGGTTGCCATGTTTCAAAAAGTGAAGATCTGGACACAAAAATTGTTCAACTTTTTGGGGAGGAAAAAAATGAAATGAATTTTTAGGAAAATCACCCCAAACGACACTGCAGGCATGGGTTGCCATACGTATGGATTTTCCTGGACATTTTTGCCCAGACTGCAGTATTCCGGCTATGTCCGGGAAATTCCGGGTGTATGGAAATCTGAAACGTGAGAATTGAATTTAGTCATGACGTGTGTGCTGGGTGCAGAGTTATGCTATTGGTTGCAAAGCCTGAGCTCTTCTCCCACCACTCCTATTTTCTTGAAACAAATATATTTTGAAACAAAACGAAGTTTGGGGGGCAGCACTGAATCTTGTACTGTTAGCCTCTGAACCACATTGTCAGAAATGTCTGAGCGGAGTGCTAAAACGGGGGAATGTGAATGCAGGGCACTGTTTTATTGCAGATGCATTCCGCATCATGTTCTCTATGTGATATTAGTGCACTAGTGGATTTATTCTGCTTTTTTGGTTGCTTTGTGACATTTCCCCAATGCTGCCATATTATTGCTGTCTAGGGCAGCAAACTGGGACAACCTCTCCACTGCCCCAAATATTTGTGGTATGAAAAGTTGAAGGACTTCAGCAGGAAGTTACAAGAGAAGCGCATACACTGGAACCAAAGCAGCACAACTGTCTTATAAAACTTTTGCAGGTCCAAACAGTAATGAAAGCAGAATCACTTTCTTTCTTTCTTTCTTTCTTTCTTTCTTTCTTTCTTTCTTTCTTTCTTTCTTTCTCCCCCTCTCCAAACAGGGTGCACAATTGCCTTGAGGTCTAAGTTTTCTGTTACCCATTTCTGGCATGACTGCAGGCGATACGGCGTCACTGTGATCCAATATGTTGGAGAAATGATGCGCTACCTCTGTAATGCACCAAAGGTAAATGAGAGAGAGGTTGGGAGGGAGCGAGAATGTTGCCAAGAAGCGAAATGGGTTCTCCTGCTCAGTACTGAATCCCTTACAGCAGGTGGGTGCATGCCCACCTGCCGTACACCTGATGCTGCAGGAAGCAGGGAGTTCAATGCTTCTCGGTTTGAATGTGTCAGTCAGTTGCCTTGCTTAGTTTTTGGTGAGCCAAAAACCCTGCAGAAAGTGTCAGTTGGTGTGATATTTGTGCATTGAATTACAAGGCTATTGAGACCAAAAGGTTTCATGGACCTCCGGGAATAGGGCGGTATATAAATTCTAATAATAATAATAATAATAATAATAATAATAATAATAATGGGTGATTGTAATTTAAAGTATGTTGCTTTTGGACTCTGTTATACAGCTGCAAATATAACATTTAAGCTCATTTTAAGTTCACTTTAAGTTCACTTTATGACACTAGATGGCGATGGTGAGCTTATGTCAAATTCAATATATTTTTGAAAACTTTTTTTAAAAAACATTTTCACAGCATTTTTTATATGTGTCTAGATTCCACCTTTGTTTTACTGTGTCTTGTGTTGCCCCAAAATCATGTGTGACGAGGGTGTGTGATGTAAATCAAATAATCTGAATAAGATAGGATAGACTAGAGTGGGATAGGGAAGCTCTTTAGGTACCCGCAAGATACAGCTTGGACTCATCCACTTTTGCTTGACCCATATTTTGATCATATTGTGCACCAATTAATTTCTCCAGGTTGGATGGAGAGATTTATTGGTTGTTCTGCAGCCGTGCTTTGCAAAAAAAAATACTGAATCTTATCTGTTGAATTGAAGCTCGGTTAAGCAAAACCTCTCTTCAGATTTTCTGCACATCTAATGAAATTCAGTGGGTAGGATCGGATTTTCACAAGGCACCACCTCGGATCAGTGAGAAAAGCTCTCTCACCCTGGGCAATTAACCAGTACACAATATGATCAAACTATGGCTCAGTCGAAAGTGTGGGTGAGCCCTTTGTCCTATTCTCTACAAGTTGCAGCCTCTCTGTTGTATCTTCAGATCTGGCTGAAGTTTCTGAACCGTCTTGCTAGGCAGCCCCACGTTGCAGCAATCTAGTCAGAAGCTTACAGGGCATGACAAGGCGTTCTTTTTGTGAAAGTTCGTTAGTGTAACCACTTGGAGCAATTCCTACTCATTGCCAGTGAAATGGCTATCCATACAGCTTATAACCACAGTGATCACCTCAATGTGTTTCTTTGTAGACAGACCGTGACCGAGACCACTGCGTGCGACTGGCAATAGGCAACGGCATGCGTGTGGAAGTCTGGAAGGAGTTCCTGCGTCGATTCAAACCTATCCAAATCCACGAATTCTATGGTGCCACAGAGGGGAATGTTGGATTTATTAACTACATCGGGAAGGTTGGAGCCATGGGAAAGACAAACTTCCTCCACAAGGTAATGAGGGCTAAGCAGGAGTTTCCAGGGTGTGTTGATCACGAATGTCTAAATAAATAATGTCTTATCTTCTTCTTCTTTGGCGATCGCTTGTAGCTGAGTAGGATTGTCTTCCATAAACACAGTTTTAACAGTGAGCCCATAAGTGACTGTGGAGGCCAATTCTGGACCCACACGTCCTTCCACAGTGTTGGGTTGGATTTTTGGAAGACGCCTGTGCATGAATTTGTTTTATGTGTGTAGATCAGTGCACACTGATCAACGCACAGTCTTTGCAGTAGGGCTCTGTTCCGATGGCATGAGTAGTCACGATGAACCGGTAGATCCTATCTGCTGCAGCCTTCATCTGCCTTCACAGCCGTTGCTAACATACCGCTTGTTATCATCTGCCTGTTCTGCCGTTGAGGTCTTCTTGGGTCATTCTTTGTCTCACTCGCTGGATCATCACCTTGTGGTGGTGAGTGGGTTTGCACATTCCAATGTGAGTGAAGCCATCGGGAATCTCGTACTCGCAATAGGGTCATCCAAGGCGGTAAGATCAAAGGGAAGGAGCTAGACAAAGAATGTCTTATAGAATTCCAAGGTCCCAGTTAAACATCCCCAAACACTCCACTCTAATTGCACACCTCATCTTCTGGTCTCTTAAAGCTGCCTTCAGTTCTCTCTTCAATAGCCACCTTTTCTGTGTAGACTTTGGCACTATACTTCATTCTAGGAATAACCAAAGTGGTATTCTCCAGATATTGGACTGGATTCCTGACTAGGGCCGAGCGATAGCTGGTTTTCAACATTGTTGTATATCAGCAGCTAAACAAGTAGCGATATACCGATATATCACAATGTCTGAAATAAGGATGGAACTATGCAGAGGCATTTGCTTCACGGTTTTGCCTTCATCGTGATTTTTGCTGGCACCTGCTCTTGTGATTCGCTGCCTCCTGCATGAGGTGGGGGAGAGTTGAGTTAACAGAGTTAATAGGGGCTGTAGGAATCAGGAGAGGCATTGGCTGGCTTCACTGTTTTGCCCACATTATGATTTTTGCATAGCACACACACACACACAATTTGTGGGGTTTTTTTTGGGGGGGGGGTTATTGGGTTGCTGTTTTTATTTTTATTAGGTATTTTCTTGTTTTATAACTTGATTTTATTCTGTGAACCGCCCTGACACCCCCGGGTATAGGGTGGTATATAACTTCAATAAATAATAATAATATATTGTCAGGTCAAAAATTACAAAGCCAATATCACAATATGGACTTCAAACCAGTTTTGGACAATATATTGATATATCGCTTGGCCCTGTTCCTGGCCATTGGTAATGACAGCTGTGGAGGCCCCCCAGTTTGGCCACACCTGCCTTATTCCCTCTTTCCTACTGAAACTAAATCTAAGCAAATGTAGAGAAAACAAGTGTGTGTTCTTCCTGATTATCCGGCCTCCATCTCCTTCTCCTCCCTCCCTTAACTCCCCTGTGTCAAATTTGAAATGGTTATCCCCTGTAGAGAGGGACCCATCTTCTTGTACTCCAGAAAAGTCTTTAGGATATATAGTTTATTTACACATATACACAACCTGCGCCTACGATGGAGAGGCTCACAGCAAGGTCTTGCTTCTCCAATGGCTACAGGTTTGGATTCCAGCAGAAATCAAGCATGGCTCTGTCTCACAGCTGCCCAGCTGCTTCTAGTTCACACACACCTCAACTTGGGCTTTTTGTCTTTCTAACTAACAACTAGTTGAGGGAGAGCAATCCACCTATTTTCTCTCTGGCACAGAGCCACTTCCTTTGTTACCTTAATGGCCCATATTTAGGTTGCCATTACCAGGAAACTTGCCTGGCTATCCCAGCAGTTGAATCCTTGATAGATCCAGGAATTAGAAGGGACACAGGCATACAGCCTGCCCCACCCACCCACCCCACTTGCCAATTCTCAACAATAGTAATTTGTGACAGCCACAGGCGTCTTTCATGAAAATAAAGCTGACGGATATGTAATGGTTGAGACGCTATGTGCCTTTGGCGTGGCTGACTTGTGCAGCACAATGATATGGAGCGGGATAATTTGGCAGCTGCCTAGGTATGGCTGGCACACAATGTCCCTCAATCTATGCGAAGAAGAACCTCTTTCCTCAGGGCAGGTTGCGGAATACAAGCAAGAAAGTCATGAGTGGAGGAGTCTTTCCATGTTCCCAAGGCACCGTGAGAGCAGCTATAGTCTTCTCCCCATAAGTGCGGCAAATCAGAGTTGGCAACCTTTTATCCACCTAGGTTGTCCAGAGTTGTTGATCTTTTTTTTTAGGAAAGGTTCCCCAGAGTTATCAACTTAGGGAGCTGACACCATGCGCTTATCTCTGCTCTGGAAAAGGAAACAGAAAACAGGTGCCTGGGGCTACAAAGAGGAAGGAGCAGGAATTAAATCCACACTCACGGGCTTAAAAAGAAAGAAATTCCCCCATAAACGCTGCTTTACACTGGTGGTAACCAAAAGTCACTGTACTGCTTTTTGCAAGCTCCCAGTTATGTTCACGAATGTGTCCTGGGCGCAAACTGGGCAGGCTCAAACGACATCTCTCCCCTGGGGTAGGCAAGGTCAGTGGTAAGAGCTGCAAGGTGAGATATTGACAGGAGTCCATCTTTAGGCTATACAGCCGCAGTCATGGGGTCCTTCTGCCTAGGACCTTGATGCCTGTATTGGTACTGATCCGGGCTGGCTCGGCAATGAGTGAGTCGGCCCATTTCATGATAAGGCCTTGAGGTGGGGAGGGCGGCACATCTTGGCGGAGGGCTCCTTTGTGCTGGCCTACTGGTTGCTGTGGGAGACCACACTGAGGATACCATAACTCTGTTCCCCTTGGGCCATCTTGTGGGTGAGCATAGCTCCCTTTGGAGGGATGTACTGGCGGGTGGCCAGCTTGATAGTAAGGAAGATCTCTGTCTTTTTACATCACCCATTGTCCTGCTATATACTCCCTGGGTATATAAACACTGCTGATAGAATCCCCTAGCATTGCAGTGGGTTGGACTAGACAGCCCTTGGGACACCTTTCAATTCTACAATTCTGTGATCGAAGTCGGACTTCTATGATTCTACACTTCCCCTGCGGCTGCTTCAAAGTTTAAAAAAAAGAATAGAAGTCGAGAGATCCCATTGCGTCTATTCTGGTCTGCTTCCCTGGCTGCCTTTGCCACCTCGCACTGCAAGAAAGGGGCCGCTTCTTCTCCAGGAACACCCCCTCCACCAGCAGGCGGGGGCGACGCATTTTGGCGCGTCCCTTGTCCTTCTCCCCCCACCTCCCTGTCACCTTCCAGGTTCCCTCGCTCCCTCCCCTGGCTGTTTCTGCGGAGGCTTAGGATCACTCTCCTCCCAAGGAGGCTTGGGAGGCAAGCTGCACGCCCGCCAGCCATATGTTTGATGGGGTGCAGCTGGTGGGCGTGCAGGGAAAGGAGAGACTGCCACAAAGCCGCGCAGCTCCCCCACTCGCTGGGGTGCCCCTGAGAGGCCAGCGCCCTGGCACAACAAACCACTAAGCCGTATGGGAAAGACGGCTCTGAGGTTAACTCTACTTAATGCTTTTTTCAGGGGGGTTTTTGTTGAAAAGTGTGGCACCTATGTAACAATTTCATGCTGAGTACCGGCAAATATTTTTCGGGGGGGGGGGGGAGAAGCACTGTCCGTACTGTTTGCTAGATGTGGGTGCTGCTATGGTCTAAACCACTGAGCCTCTTGGGTTTGCCACTTGGAAGGTTGGTGGTTTGAATCCCTGCAACAGAGTGAGCTCCCGTTGCTCTGTCCCAGCTCCTGCCTACTTAACAGTTCAAAAGCATGCCAGTGCAAGTGAATAAATAGGTACTGTTGTGACGGGAAGGTAAATGGCATTTCCATGCGCTCTGGTTTCCATCACGCTGTTCCATTGTGCCAGAAGCGGTTTAGTCCTGCTGGCTACATGACCCGGAAAGCTGTCTGTGGACAAACACCGGCTCCCTCAGCCTGAAAGCAAGATGAGTGCCGCAACCCCATAGTCACCTTTGACTGGTCTTAACTGTCCAGGGGTCCTTCACCATTATCTTACCTTTACTGTTTGCTTGGATCCTGGCACCTTTGGTGCCTTCTTAGTCTTAATCACCTTTTGGCTGGGGATGAGAGACTTTCTTCTGTTCCTTTCCTTTATTGTTATTCTGGTTCAAGGGCTTCAGCCTCCTCATGTGGTTTTACCCGACTGGAGTGTCCTTACTGTACTATGATAATGCCTGCTCTTTTCATGGATGGAGGATGGAGAGATATGGGTATTTTTTAAATGGGGGGTGGGGGCTGCTTCTAGAAACCTTTGACCTTTGCCTGGCTGGAATGCAGCCTCTTGTGCAAAGGTAAGAGTCCCACGAGATATTCCGAGATGAGGGCTTTTGTCCTTTGAAGAGTTGTGCAGTAAACAAGAAGCCTTGGAGGTGAAGCTGTTCCTGGCACATCTGATACAGGGATGGGAAAAATGTCACCCCATGCCATGTCTGTTTGAGATGAAGGGCTTAAGTCACAGGAGTCCTATGAGAGAGAGAGAGAGAGAGAGAGAGAGAGAGAGAGAGAGAGAGAGGAAATAACCATTGAGCCGAACCTGGCCCTGCATCATGATGTTGCTAAATCATGTTTTGGCACCTGGGACTTCTAAATGCATTTTTTTTTTTTTTGATCAAGCACATTTCACAATAAAGTGTTTCAAAGTATGCCAGAAAATATTTCCAATTAATACAGTCATACTTCATGTTATGTTTGCTTCATGACATGTTTCTTCAGGTTGCGTCCTGCAGCGACTTGGGAGTACCAGAAAGGGTTACTTCCAGGTTTCGCCACTCGTGCATGTGCAGACGCGCAAAATGATGTCACGTGCATGCACAGAAGTGGTGAATCGCAACCTGCATGTGTGCAGATGCACCGCTGCGGATTGCGTTCTATTAATGTTGCGAATGGGCCTCTGGAACGGACCCCGTTCGCAACCAGAGGTACCACTGTATATGAATATAGCAACAGGAAAACGCCAGCCAATTCAATATGGATGGATCAAGGGTGGGGGGAGATAATGCAAGACAACCGCAAAGTTAGCGAACTCTTTTCTCTATTACATTATATCATGTCTTGTAAATGCTGCCATCATAATTCCCTCTATTGCTGATGTTCAGGCTGCCAGTGCCATTGGTTATGTTGCTAAAATGTCACCCCCCACATAGAAGAGGGAAGATGTCACTATCTTGAGGAAATGGAGCGCAGTGACTGGAATCCTGAACAGGGAGCAACCCGTGCTGCAACATTTTGTTGCGGATCCTACTTGTCTACACAGTCGTGCCTTGGTTTTCAAACAGTTTAGTTCTCGAACATTTTGGCTCCCAAACAACGCAAACCCAGAAGTGACTGTTCTGGTTTGCGAACTATTTCTGGAAGGATGGGGCTTCCACAGCTTCTGATTGGAGCTTCCTGCAGCCAATCGCAAGTCGCGCCTTGGTTTCCATTCCGGAACGGATTCTGTTCAACTTCCAAAGTACGGCTGTAGTAATAGTAAACTCAATTTTCTAAGTGTGGTTCCTTCTGAAGCCAAAGTGGCAGTACTCACACAAACAAGGAAGATGTATCAGCAGGTACCCAGGAACTCCAAGGTTTGTAGAAGTACGAAAAAAGAGAGAAACATTTTTTTGGGGGAAAGAGTCTAATGAGGGCTCTGCATTCACTTCGGGCCGAGAATTATGACAGGTTGTTTTTGAGAGTGGAGTGGGGAGAATCGTAAACCAGCAGGGAGATGGAATGGAATGAAATGCCCTGAAAAAGGGCATGGCTGGCTGGAATCCTAAACTTCATGTTGCAACATTTTGCTGGAGCACCTGCTTAGATAAACTAACATCAAAGAGCAGGTTCCAAAGTACAGGGCAACGGAATAAAAAATCTGCCGACACCCACAAGCGTTACATAACTGTGTAAAGTTAATCCGTTCAGTCCTGAACTTTGAACTATTTTCAATTGAAGACCTTAGTGATTTATTACCTCGATTGAAAAGCAAATAAATGTGCATAAGGTGACTTAGTTTAATAATCACCCCTCCCAAGAGGAACTCTGGGAACTGTAGTTCTATGAGTGGTGGCATGTGACTAGGTTCCTCTTAACAAATAATCCCCAGCACTCTCACCAAACTACAATTCCCAGAATTCCTGGGGGGGGGAGCCATGATAGCTAAAGTGACGTAGGCTTGTAGAAAGTTCCAAGAGCTTTCCCAGGTGGCATCTTGAGGGATGTTTTTCAGAGAAGGACAGAAAACGCAGCTTTACCCAACACCGGCCAGAGATGTTGAGCGCACCTTTGCCCAGTTTAGCAGAACCAGTTACTCTCCCTCTGGCCTCTTGGTTTCAGAGAATAATGCCAACATACCATATTTTTCTGTGTATAACATGCCCTGTGTATAAGACACTATTTTGGGGGGCTCAAAATTAAGAAAATGGGGGAGATGGTCCAGAGTTGCGGAGCTTTTTTGGGGGGTGGGGAATGCAGTAAATCACTAACCCAGAAAATTGCTCGCATCGCAGAAGCCTGCAAGCATCTGCCCGTTCACAAACAGCAGCCGGCATTCGAACATCCAATTGCCACTGACAAGCTGCAGCTCGTGGCTGCAACCAATCACTCATCCCCCCTATGCACTAACCGTTTATAAGACGCACCCCGTTTTTACACCTTATTTTACAGAAGAAAAGGTCGTTGTATACATGGAAAAGTACGGTGTTTCACATCTGGCAACCAATATGCCCTTTTGGTTTCAGAAAGTTCATGGGTAGACGAGTCTAAAAAGCGCAGGACACAAACTAAGCTCTCCTACCACACTCTTTGGGGGAAGTTGGTGTTGCTGGTTGAAGGAGCTTGAGGTGGCTCTGTCCAGATCTGTGCAACCCTCGCTTTCCAGGGCAGTGCTGAGGAGAGCAGCGGTGCCAAGGAAGAGAAGCCACAGTCCAGGTGCCAAGGACCTGACTCTGGCCTGTTGGCCACTGGTTATCTTTGCTTGAGGTCAATGATCCTAGCTGTGGTTCCAGGGCGTTGGACTCAATTACCCTTTGGGTCCCTTCCTGTAGTTCTATGGTTTCATAAAATGCTTTATGATCCTGGTGTTATAACATGCTTGCCTTGAATTTATGCCTTATCATCTCATGTTTCCCTTTCTATCTGTTCCACTTCAGAAACTGGCAAAATTCGAACTGGTTCAATATAACGTTGACCAGGATGAGCCGGTGAGGGACGAGAAAGGATATTGCCTCCCAGTGGCCACAGGTAATAAAACAAGCGTACATTTACATCCACACCATAGGTTTAAAGCACTCTTATGCCACTTTAAAAGCCATGGCTTGCCCCCAAAGAATCGTGGGAACTGTGGTTTTGCAAGGGTGTTGAGAACTGTAGCTCTGTATGGGGTCTCCTAACATCTCTCAGCACTCTTGACTTCAGAATTTTGGTTTCTCACTTCAGCATGCGTGTGTGTTTGGGTCCAGCATCACATACAAGCACTAATTTTACATATGAATTGCCCAATCCACAAAACTCTTAGGCGCATTACAGGAAGATTTTTATTTTTTTTTAAGATTGTCTATAGAATTTCTGGAATGTCTTTTTCCCAAGAGAACTCAAGGTGAATTATAAATGATTAAATATAAAATACATGGGGATACTTTTGAAAGTGATCCAGAAAGTACAATTAATCCAGAATGCAGCAGCTACACTGGTGACAGGGAGTGGCTGCTGAGGCCATATAACACCGGTCCTGAAAGACCTACATTGGCTCCCAGGACGTTTCCGAACGCAATTCAAAGTGTTGGTGCTGACTTTTAATGCCCTAAACGGCTTCGGCCCAGTATACCTGAAGGAGTGTCTCCACCCTTAGCGCTCAGCCTGGACACTGAGGTCCTTCTTCAAGGGTCTTCTGGTGGTTCCCTCGCTGCGAGAAGTAAGGTTACAGGGAACCAGGCAGAGAGCCTTCTTGGTAGTGGCACCTGCCCTGTGGAATGCCCTCCCATCAGATGTCAAGGAAATAAACAACTATCTGACTTTTAGAAGAAATCTGAAGGCAGCCCTGTTTAGGGAAGTTTTTAATGTTTGATGTTTTATCGTGTTTTTAATATTCTGTTGGGAGCTGCCCAGAGTGGCTGGGGAAAACCAGCTAGATGGGTGGGGTATAAATTATATATAAATTAATAATAATATTCTGAACCAACTCAGAAACAAATGAAGATTTAAAGAGTTTTGTTCTTTTTAAGGAACTATCCAGTTTATTTTAAGACCAGTAATGTTCCAAAGGGGTAAAAGCACTTTTGTGTACGCACTATACTTTTAAAGAACATTCGAAATGCATTCTTTCCCTAAAAGAACTCTGGGTATTGTAGTTAGTTGGGGGATGCTGGGAATGGTAGCTCTGTGAGGGGTAAACTTCAAGGGGAAGGCATGCAAAGCTACCTTTTCCATTCAGCTCCTGTACTCTAAAAACATTGTCCTTTATGAGTGTAATTGTTTAGAGTAGTCTGGTCCAGTCAATTTCACCACTGTGTTGATTTGTTATGGGGCATGGGGAAATAGGGCAGAATTACCAAGGTTCTCCTTCCTTCCCTTCCAAGGTGAGACGGGTTTACTGGTGGCCAAGATCACTAGCCATACCCCGTTCTCTGGCTACGCAGGAGACCAACTGAAGTCAGAGAAGAAGATTCTCCGGGATGTTTTTACCAAAGGAGACTGCTACTTCAACAGTGGTGACCTCCTGATGCAAGACCATGATGGCTTTCTGTATTTTCAGGACCGGGTAGGAGACACTTTCCGGTGAGTCCCACCTCTCCAGGTGGGGTGGGATCTGCTGCCTTGGTCTCGTGGAGTGTGAGGTTGCAGTTTCAGATGATATATACCGTATTTTTCCGTATATAAGACACCCCCATGTATAAGATGCCTCCTTTTGGGGGAGGGACTCCAAATTAAGAAAAAACCCCTCAGCATTACCCATGTATGAGATGAGCCCCAATTTTAAACCTAATTTTTTGGTTAAAAAAACCTAGTCTTATACACGGAAAAATACAGTGTATCTGTTGTTGGCATTATGGCAGGTATAGCATATAACACAGTGCAAATCTATGCAAGGTATATTTAGAAGCAGGGGGAGTTCTGAAATGTCTCGGGGACAGGCCCCTGACAGAAGCCTGCATGAGATTTGCATTTGCTCATTTATATTCATAGATGCAAATTTCTGCTTGGCTGCCGTCTCACTGCCCCTTTGCTTTGCAATATACCCAGCAGCTCTCAAAGCAAATGGTTGAGGGGGAAACAACAGGAGATCTGGCTGTTGGTGCAAAAAGACCCACAATTTGATTCTCAGGGTTTGTCCTTGCCTCCGTTTGCCCCACTTCTGCCCCCTTCCACTCCTTATGGAAACTCGATCTTTAGCACCAAATGCAACTGGATTTTCCACGATTGCTGTTTCTTCCGATTTATCACTAAAGAGTAGGTTTTCCGGGGAAAATGACAGGGCAAAGGCAAAATCACTCAAACCCATGCCCAGAAAGCATGACACGTGGAAAACTGCTGAGCCCTGTGCTTTCAAGTGGAAGTGTGGACGAGCCCTTAGCAAACACCTCAGGAAGAAAGATGACAGAAACACATGTACTGTACATGTCCTTATTCTGTACAGAGATCATTCATACTGTGATGTCGAAAGGAGGCAGGAAAACAAGCAATGTGTCAGGAGGTTTCTGGTTCTGATCTGCAATGAACACTGTCAGATTGTTGCTGAGAGCCACACCTCATGTGAAAGCCCCACTGTTGATCCTGGGAGCCTCCTTAGTGGGGTAGGAGAGCTGAAAATAATGCCAATATATTTCACATCCGGCAACCAATGCACTCCTTTGGTTTCAGATAGTACATGGGTAGACAAATCTAAAATGCCTGGGACACAAATTTTCACAGCCCTCTAGTAACTATGGTGGCTTGGTTACCAGAAGTAATGTATTTAGCATTAGCAAAATACACACCAGTAGATTTAGTTTGGTCCAAATGAAGTATAAACGTCCAGAGTGAACATTAAATACATCAGTTCTGGTAAATGAGCCGCCGCAGCCACGAGAGGGCTGTGGAAATTTGGGTCCTGGATTTTTGACTCATCTGCCCATGTCATATCTGAAACCAAAGGGGCACATTGGTTGCTGGATGTGAATTCCCCACCCCACCCCAGCTCTCCTACCCCACTACCTGGTCCTATTCTTCCTCCTTCTCGCTGTTGCTGCTTGCTCTCTTGCTGACTCTGAGCTAGCAGAAGGTGTAGGAAGAAGCAGGGATGTGTGCCTGCCTTGGTTTATTCCACTGTTTTATTATGGGGCTTAAATGGACAGACATTGAGGGGTGAGGTGAGCACACAGGAGTGCGCCAACTCTGCCCCCACCTTCCTGCCACCCTCCACAGATTTAAAGATTATGGCACAATATTATACACAAAGCACTTTGAACACTCAAGAGCGGGAAAGAAATGCTGTGGTAGTTGCTCTTAACATAATAGACATGCTCTTCTCCCCTAATGGTAACTGTTCCCCTCTCTCTGCAGCTGGAAAGGGGAGAATGTGGCCACCACGGAGGTTGAGACAACCTTGGCAACGCTGGAGTCGGTTCAGGAAGCCAGTGTCTATGGTGTGCCGGTGCCAGGTGGGTCCTGAAGTGCCATTCTTAAATGCAACTTTGGGCAGCCAGAGTTAGCATCTGTGGCATCAGGAGATCGGCTCCACAGCAGCAGGCTAAGGGAAGAGGTATTGAGGATAGTCCATTGTACCCGCCATTTTTGGACACTGGCACCATTTCCAGTCATGGTTTGAAGTGCCTGTGAGTCCCACGGTCTATAGAGCACAAGGTGTCTAAACCAGAGGTGGGGAACCTATGCTGCCCCAAATGTCACTGGACTCCAGCTCCCATCTGCCTCGGAAGGTATGGCCGGCAGCTCGCCTCTGCTCCCCCTCCACTGAAAAAATGTCCTTCACCCACAATGCTTCCACACTGGGCATTCATTGTGGAATAGCCACACTTTGTTCACTCTCCTTATGATGGATCTGCAGAACGTGCTGAACAGAGATTTAGAATCACAGAGTTGGAAAGGACCCCAGCGGTCATCTAGTCCAAACCTCTGCAATGCATGAATCACAGTTAGATCCGTTAGGTCAACAGTGTTTATTTTGAAATGCTGCTTTATTTTTATATGCTGCTTCTCCACTGAAGAGATACAAGACAGTGAATGTAATATGCAACACTTTCACATCGATGGATTGCATCAGCTTGTAACACAAACAAAAAACCTGCCCTGGCCACAAATTATACCACTTCTTCTTCCTTTTCCTAATGGCCCTTCTCCCTTTCTATTAGTCCCACATTAATACCATCAGTGGCGCAAAGAGTGCAAGAGAAGCTGGAAGGCATGTGTCTGGTGACATGTGTGAAATGTGTTTTGCTAGCTAAGATATGTTTTGCTAGCTACAGTGGGAAGGAGAGCTGGAAAAAACACACATCTGGCAACTAATGGGCCCCTTTGGCTTCAGATAGCACATGGGTAGAGAAATCTACAAAGCCCGCGACACGAATTTTCACGGCCCTCTAGGGGCTATGATGGCTCATTTGCCAAAAGTAATGCATTTTGTGTTAACTCTGGAAGCGCAGACTCAATTCTGACCAAACTAAGCCTCCTAGGGCAAAATATAGATCAGAAGGCTTAGTCTGGTCAGAATTGAGTCTACTCTTCCAGAGTTAACACGAAATACCTCACTTCTGGTAAATGAGCCACCATAGCCACTAGAGGGCTGTGGAAATTTGTGTCCCGGGCTTTTTAGATTCATCTACCCCTGTACTTTCTGAAACCAAAGGGGTGCATTGGTTGCCAGATGTGAAATACGTTGGCACTATTTCCAGGTTTCCTACTCCACTACTTAGAAGGGCTCCCACAGAGCAAAGTCACAAACCATGACATTGCGCCACTGGCAGATATGCTAGCACAAATATTTGAGATCAAGATGCCAGTGAGGTTAATCTTTCTCTCTAGTCCACACACTGCCTTGTGCTACAGGCAGACATATTCAGATGTAACCCTTTTATCTATTCTGAGTTGTACTGTGGACAATGAAAATGTTTGCGGGAGCAAAAATCCATTCACCTCCCAGGGTGCAAGATGGACTGATCATTTTCCCTCTAATGTAGAGAATGTGGTTATTTGTGACATAGCTAAAAGCCAGAAAGACCAGAACCAACTTCTTTGCTATTTACAACATGTTCTCTACTTGGTTGCCAACAAGCAATTTTTAATGTCCCACCGGCAAGCCCAGGCCAGTGGCTATTTAGAAGCCTATTTAATTAATTATTTCATGGCATGTATATTGCGCTTTTTTAAAAAATCATTTCTAAGCGGTGTATGTAAAGATCAGCCACATAAAGTACAATGAAAAATTCATCATAAAACCGAACATGAATCCCAAGCATACGATAAAACCATAACTTCCAGCCTCCCTATAAATGCAATAAAAGAAAAGCAGCCTGGAAAGCAGGTGTCTAAGCTAGCTTCTGAAATAGCAGAAGGAGATGATAGTAATAATTTCACAACTACGAAATCTATATGCATAAGGGAGGGTGGGAATATGTGAAGAAGGAGAAAAACAATCTGAAAGAGAAAACTCACTTGGCAAGAAAAAGAATGAGCCATACTGGGTTCTCCGTATAGTCTAGGAGTAGGTCAAGGAAAAATTTTCACAGAATACAATTTCCCCAAAGCGACATTAACGTGTTTTATTATTTACTGCTGAAGGAGAGTCCATTTGCACATCAGGGTGCAGGGCAAATGTCTGCAACTGTTGCACGTCTAGAGCAGTTAGTTGTGACAAGTGAAACACCAGGACACAAGCACTTTTTTTAATGTGATAAGTTTTATATTGCAGTTTCCTGCAACAACATCCTCTTGTTTGTTCCCTGTCCAGCTTCCATTTTTCTTTCAAATCTCAGAAAATCTGACTTAAAAACAAATAAGAAAATTCCATAGAATAGCTGTGCAATTTTCCCCAGGTGTAGATGGCCTGTAATGCTGCTGTTCTAGCGGGTTATGGCTTGTATAGATTGTTGTAGCCATTTCCTGGCTTATGCCACTCTCCAGTGGGTGCCCAGTCCTAGAAGATAGCAAATAGCAAAGCACTCCCCAGCAGGGACAGGGTTGCAGATGGAGCACAGTGCAAACAAAGCAAGGTCAAGCATGGAGAGTAAGCCAAGGTCCAAGGTAGAAACCAGAAGCAACATCAGGCAACAATCCAAGGCTAATAGCGCAGGGAGTTCAGGCAAGGTGCAGGAACTAGAATCAGGAGCCGGAGACCTGTGCTGTTGCGTGGCGAGTTCCCGCCCCCCAAGTGGAAATAAGGACACACGACACAATTATTAAGGTTAATGGGCTAAAAAGGCCACAGCTTTATTGGTTACAGGTGATGAGCGGTATTGGCTTGGGCATTGGTCCTAACCGACTATATCCAACTTCAGCCCATCCGCTTGAAGTCTGGGAAGGGTTAACCACCAATAGAAGGAGTCCTGCTGATGCACATCAACTATTAACTCTCCTGGGGTCACCGATAGGGGGCATGCTTTGGGCCCTCACCTCCCCAGGCTTCGGACAGGGCCACGCCCCCCGGAATCCTTGACCGGACTACCCTTCAATATGCAGGGCAGGTGATTGCATTACCTCCCCTCTTCCATCTACAGAAATATTCCAATGCCTAACCACCAATACCTGGAAAGTTATGACAATTGTTACGAGGTAGGCGAAAACTAAGTGGCTGGTGCCAATTTGCCAAGTGGAAAAATTCCTACCAGGCCCCTCAATGGCGACCAACCAAGGTCCATAGCAAGGTCAAAGAACAAAACCTTATAGAGTGGGAGGGTAGGAAAACCAAACAGCGGATGAGCGGCAAAGAGGGAGATCCCTGGCCGCATCCTGCCTTTATAGGGCATGCCATGGCCCCTGAACCAGCCGATTGGCCTACCAGGGGGTGACGCGGCTGGCAATCCCCCCAATCGCGCGGGGGCTGGCCTCCACCCACCGCGTGCGTGGTGGGGCTGTGAAGTCCGCAACCTCCAAAGGGCAGAAGTGGCTTTTTCAGCAACTGAAAGGCTCGGGAGACTCTTTACTCATGAGCTGTGTGTTGACTCTGAGTCTGTAGCAGAGGTGCATTTAGGGGAGCGAGACTGGGCACTGAATCTAGAGGGTGCCCGTAGGGGGCACCACAACAACGACAAACAACAGAAGTGGAGAGGTGAAGGGGTGCCGAATTTTTATGTCACACACATGCTACGTCATTGCTCTTCAGCCACAGACCTGGATCTTTCACACGCACGCACACACACACACACACAAATTTTCTGTTTTACGATTTAAAATACTCATTTATACATCCTTGACATACCAATGACTTCCCTTCTTCTCTTTCCATGGTTCATTTTACATATCATAAATTCCTGCATATTTTACAGAAACTATACCATTCAGTATTCCATTAATACATGCATCATAACTTATTTACACTGTTGAATTTATCTTAATGCTGCCAGCGTTTTCAGCTGTACACAGTTATTTCCCATATATTCAGTAAAAGTTTTCCAGTCTTCTCTAAATGTATGTTCTTCTTGTTCTCTTCTTCTGTATGTCTGCAAGCTGCACATATTCTGTCAACTTAAGTTGCCACTCTTCTTTAGTTGGGACTTTGCTCATTTTCCATTTTTGGGCTAACAAAACATGGGCCGCAGTAGTGGCCTACATAAATAACCTTTTTTGACACCTGGGAATTTCAGTCTGAATTATCCCCAACAGAAATGACTCTGGAGTTGTTGTGTTTTTTTTTGGGGGGGGGAGTACTTTTAAACATATTTTTCAGTTTGTTATGGATCATTTCCCAATACACTTTTACTCTTTTACAAGTCCACCAAAAATGTTCCCTCAGACCCAGATCTTTCAATGCTGGTGTTCTTGAGGACTGGGGTGGTGGTGGCGGCGCCTACTCTTCCTTTGATACCACCAAGGGTTTTTCAGCAGGCCTTCCCTGAGGAGATCCCTCAAGGGGATCCTCAGTGCTAGTTCTAAGAGACCCTGCGTACTCCTCAAAGTCCTTGAAGTTCACCCTCTGAGGACTCTACATTTACCAGGTCAGGGCTAGGCATGGCAGTAGAACCATTTCCTTCTCTATTGTCTATTTCCTCTCTAGGAATTAATTCTACTGCTTTAATCCTGAGATGGCGAACCTGCAGCCCTCCAGATTCTATTGGACTCTAACCCATCAGCCCCAGTCAGCATGGCCAGTGATCAGGGATGACAGGAGCAGCAGCCCAACAACATATGGAGATTCACAGGGCCCCCTGCCCCTACTTTAGCCCTCTTCTTTAACACTGCCTTTGGATCCTTTCTTTTTCTCCCTCCGCACACAAAAATAATTGTGTGTGCGTGTGTGAAGTGCAGTGGGGGCAGGGAGAAGTAGTATTTCACCCTTTCTCACACAAATAACGGTCCCAGTGAAAACTGTCCCCCTCCAACATTTGGGGCAGAGGAAATGAAGGCTGCACACTTGGATACAGAGTGTTAGTTTTCTGGAAGCAGAGCTCTGCTTCCGCGTCCAGTTTAAGACAGAACAGCTGTGATGGGGATGCTGCCACATCTGGAAGCCCCCCTAGAAGAAGCCCCCATTGGGGTTGTCTTTTATCCTCGTTTGTGTGCAATGTGTGGCTCCACCCTTAAAACATTCCTCTTTTTGGTTTGTTCCAGGACACGAAGGAAAGATCGGGATGGCATCCATATGCCTGAAGGATGGGCTGCCCTTTGATGGGAAGGAGGTGTATGCCCATGCCAAGGACTGCTTGCCAAACTATGCTATACCTCGCTTCATTCGCATCCGGGTAAGGCGCTGCTCTGTTGCATCACTCTTTAGTCTGTATTATTAATGTTGTTAGCTGTCAGGAGTGAGCCTTCAGTAAATCACATGGAGTATGTGAAGTTAACACTTTGGTACAAAAAATAGGATCTGCGCAGGAGTGCTAGGCCTAATAAGCACACCAACTCTTCTTCAGTAGGTCTTGCCTCCATGAGGCAGTGGCGGAGAATGAAGGTCCCTGCCTTCCCACAGCTGTCTATGTCACCTCCTCTTCCAGCAAGCAATATGAGACTGCGCCTGCATGCCTGTCTCTGCTCCTCCCACTTCTTGCCTCTCCTGGTTCTGAGATACTAGTGAGGAAAGGAACGGGTCGCAGCAGGAGGGGGAGACACCTGTGCTTCTTCACCAGCCTGTCCCATCTCTGCTTCTTGGTCTCCCTCCTCTCCTGCTTCTGCTTCTGCCTCTGATTCCGGACTTCTCTCTGCCGCCACCTCTTCCTGCTCACTAAACCCTGTTACCTGTTAGCTCTCAAGAAGCGGGAGAGTTAGGAGGCAGCCAGAGTGTTGCTAGGCAATCAGCAGATAAGCAGAGGACTGAGAGTGTGTCGAGTGGAAGGGGGAAGGCCAGCCTCTCAGTCCCCGTTCTGGGAGAATGGATAAGGTCAGAGGACAACGGATGGGTAAGAGGGGAAGGGCTGGAATTTAACGTCCTTCCTGCTGTGAAAGGGGCGGAGATTCAGACTGACCAACTATTGTCAATGCGAGCAGGCGAGAAGCCGTGCTCTGGATGTGTTTTTTATAAATAAACGTAACATAAAACTGCCGGAGAGTCATTACTTCTTATCAGGGCTTGCTTGCCTGCCTGAGATGATTACAGGTGGGGTGTCATTCATGCTTCTGTACTCACCCCAGTGCCCTTTTTCACACAGGACATGCTGGAGACCACAGGGACTTTTAAGCAGCTCAAAAGTCAACTGGTGAAGGAAGGATTTGACCCTGTCACCATCAGGGACCCCCTCTTCTTCCTAGATGACTTGGAAAAAAGTTACGTGCCAATGACTCAGCAGATCTTCAGTGCCATTGCAGAGAAGAAACTGAAGCTGTGAACGCCTCTTTAGCTGTCCTTAGTAGCACAGGAAACCCAGGAACAACTAGAGCACTGAACACTTTGGCTTTTGTTTGGGAAGGGCATGCATGCATCTCCATGAATTCTTGAGAATCCTGCACAAGTTAGTTTGGAGGACCTTTTGTTTTGTTTTTTAAAGGAGTGCCTGGTTTTTCTTTTTCCCTGTAGACTTTGTCCTTCGGTGTTCACACAACACATTTGCTCTGCAATGTATATATTGCAAACTACATACATGAGGCTGTCACCGGGGTCCTCTGCTCCCTACCCACTGGAATGTTTTTTGCGTGTTATCACACATTTGCATGTAGCTGTGCACACATGTACAAATGTGGTCCATTTGCAGAGATCTTCCAGGCAATATGTTTGTGGAGCATTCATCCCACCCTATTTGTTTTCGCAAAGTTTGTGCAGACATTGCATCAAACAATTGCTATGCTGCAGTTTCCAGTGCATTTCCCTGTCACTTCCCTTACCAAAAGTTCGGGATTTGTGTTTGTTTGTTTGAAGCAGGCTTGCTGCACAAGATAATCAAATCTGCTTTAATTGCACAACCTCACTTTGCTGGTATAGGATGGAATCCCACCCACAAAATAGCTACAGTCTGGAATTGGCCACAATTGATGGCAACACATTTAAATGCTGACACTTAAATTCAGGTGAACCAGCCACAGAAAGCACAGTGTGGTCTTCATGCTTCTAGGCTGGAACCTCATGGAGGAAACATCACGTTGTCTTCTCATTAGTTTGTGTTCTCCTTTTGTATTTTTATGTTGTGAACCACCTTGTGAACTTCGAATGGATTTAATAAATAATATTAATGATACGACCAGATCGTTGCGCATCTGGAACAACAAAAGAACTAGGATCGGTGCTTCATTTCAGTAGGGTTCCAGACATTGCATGGTCTTGGAATGTGGTCCAAAAGTGATGGTTTTCCAGAGATGCTGGGAAAGGCCACTGTCATCTCAGAGCATTCTTCTGAGTCAGTGCACAGAGGATTTCAGCCACACCCAGTCATCGGTAGATAGAGCAAGATAGATATAGGATGGGTGTAAAAACGTAGGCTGGAGGGCTTTAGGAAGATAGGGCAGGGGGATGAAGGAATATACTGAAAGGGGGACTGGATGGTTTTTTTTCAGGGGGTGTACATGTGACAGGAGCTGTAGCTGGGGCTGCTGCACTGAGCTGGAGCTTGCAAGGAGCATATCAGAAGCTGCTTTATACCAAATCAGACAACTGGTCCATCTAGCTCAGTATTGCCTACCATACACTGACTGCAGGAGCTGTCCAGGGTTTCGGGCAGGGGTCTCTCACAGCCCTATATCTGGAGATTCTGGGGATTAAACCTGAGGCCTTCGGTATGTAAGGCTCTGCCACTGCACTACAGCCGTTGACCTAGCCATAACCAGATGTAAAGGTAAAGGGACCCCTGATCATTGGGTCCAGTTGTGGCAGACTCGGGTTGCGGCACTCATCTCACTTTATTGGCCGAGGGAGCCGGCATACAGCTTCCAGGTTATGTGGCCAGCATGACTAAGCCGCTTCTGGAGAACCAGAGCAGCGCACAGAAACACCGTTTACCTTCCCGCTGGAGCGGTACCTGTTTATCTACTTGCACTTTGACGTGCTTTCGAACTGCTAGGTTGGCAGGAGCAGGGACCGAGCAACGGGAGCTCACCCCATTGTGGGGATTCGAACCGCCGACCTTCTGATCAACAAGCCCTAGGCTCTGTGGTTTAACCCACAGCGCCACCCGCATCCCTATAATCAGATGTACCAGATGTACATATATGCAATGTTTACAGAGGGCAGCATTTGGCCTGCACATATGTCAGGATGCTGTCAGCGGCTCCTAGCTGGTTGCCCAGGAAAGTACAAAGACAAGGGAAAGTTTCTTACTGTTCTTTTTTTATTTCAATCTTTACAGCAGAGAGAGGCTATAGAGCCCAGCCTCTTGGATAATGGCATTGTCCTGAGTGAATCTCTGCCCTCCCCCCGTCTCTCCCACTTCCTCACTCGTCATTCTCATTGTCTTCTCTACGGGTGCTGCTACGTGCCCTCTGTCTTTGAGCTCTTTGCTCTCCTACTTTTAAAGCTCACCGGATTCTGAGAGATGGAGGGTCTGGAACGCCTTCTGATGACGTTTCAGCTGGGTGTTGTTCTGGCTGTCCTATGATTTCCCAGCTTCCCCCCTCATCTGCCTCTGAGCTGCTACCTCCCTCAACCCCCTGTTTTAACTCTGAACTTCTTCTCTGGAAGGGTCAGGCTGGGGAGGCGGTCTCCACTATTCTTCCTCTGCCCAGTCCCTGACAACACCAGAGGTTCCCAGCCCCTCAGCTGCTCCTTGTGAGTGCAGCCTGCTTCCCAAGCTTATTGGAGTATAAAACAAGAGGCAGCCATCTTTGCTAACTTACTGACCTTCACGGGTACCATGGGTGGGACAAAAAATGAAATAAACACGTAAATGTCTGTGGAGAGTCCATTTGATTTTCTCTCCATCAACCCACATTTTGGAACACTGAGCTCTTGTAAGCATACCATACACGAGGCGCTGCAACTCCTAGGGGACGAAGCAGTTTTGGCGCCCCCCCCCCAATATTTTTGGGAGGGGCCCAGGCCCCTCAATCTTCAGAGGGTGCTTGGCTTCACTCCCTGGCCCCTTGAACATCATCAGGACATCACGTGACGTGTGCTTGACATTGGGACATTGTGTTGGGCCTGCTCAATTGTGAGAAGAAGGCTCCTCTGCCGTACCCAAACAGAAGAGTGTTTTACCATAACTGCACACGTTGACAGCACCAATGTCCTCATCTAGTGCTATTTTTATAGAAAAAGAGGTGTTGGAAGTCTCCCTCGTCCTCTTACGATGGCAATGGAGCCCACCTGAGAGGTGCTGGAACTGAGATCCGGTGAGTTCCGGCTGAAATAAAGCCCTGCCTTCATCCGAGAGGAAATATAATCACTAACCGTAAGTCAGAGGAGTTGTGTGTGCCACCAACCCTGTGCTGTGAGCCAAAGACAACTCAGTCCATGCAAATTAACCATCTGCAGACTGAGAGTCAAATGTTCCCTCCTATCAGCTTGTGGGAACTGGTGGGAGGGAAGAGTCTAAATTCCATCTCATTTAATGTTCCTCGTTGCTTTTCTGCCTTCCATTCAGCAGCTCTCAGACGGAGCCTGCAAGAGGCAGTGGATGCCTGCAGCTTCCAGGAGCTTGGGTCTTTTGAAGCCAGAGCCCAGCCATGCTTGATGTGTGCACGGTTGTGTCAGGGATCTTGATCCTTGTCTACCACCTGGTGAAATTTTACAGCCCCTATTTTTGGCAGGACGTGGTCGCCTTCTTTCGCATCGCTCAATTAGGATACAAATGCCACAGGTGTTTCAGCCGCAAACCTCCCATGGCCTTACTGGACTTCTTCTTGGCCAAAGTCCAGAAGCACCCAGAGAAGCCCCTGGTCCTCTTTGGAGATGAAACCTATTCCTACCGAGATATCGACAGGCGCAGCAGTCAGCTGGCCAGAGTGCTCCAGGACCACGTGGGGCTGAAAGAAGGGGAAACGGTGGCTGTTTTCCTCAAGAACGTCCCTGCCTATATCTGGGTCTGGATGGGACTGGAGAAGATTGGCAGTGTCATGGCGTGTATCAACTCTAACATCCGAGCCAAGTCTCTCTTGCATGCCCTCAGCTCCTGCAAGGCCAAAGTGCTACTGACAACTCCAGGTGATGGTGACTGTTGGCTAGTGGGAAATAGCTGCACCTCAGGGGGGAAATGAAAGCATCTCTGGACTGCACAGTTAGGCCAGTTTGACCACTGCTCCCCTCTGGGCAAGGAATCCTGGCAGCAGCCCCAGACAGCTGCTTTTGAGTGTCATGAGTGAATAGTTAAATTTGTTTAAATCGTATTTCTGCTTCCAGGGAAAGGGGTTTGTGTAGAATATGTTGCCTCAGGCGCCCCGAAAACTTGGCCAGTTTTTGGTGGGGAGCACTATTTGCAGCTCTTCTTCTTGTAGGAACATTTCTTGGGCTGGATCCGGAAGAGATTGCGACTAAGGGCTTGTCCACACTTACCTTACTTCGTTTCTTTCCAGGCATGGTTGGTGATTTAAAGCTTCATGTCTGGGTGCCCTTCTTTTCGCTCCAGGGTTTTCTCTGTGAAAACTTGCTCTTCAGTGCTCAATCTGAGCCAACGTCAATCCAGGGGAAATCTGAATTCAGCTTTAAAGTGGAGCAGGTTTTTGCAGGAAAATCTTGGGGGGGGGGGCGACAGCTCAAACACAGAGCCTGTAAAGAGTGGGGCAAAAGGTACCTAAAGTGTATAAGCCCCTTTTATCCTCTCTTTCTTCCCCGCTCTCACTTTTGATGCTGCAGTCCCAGACAAAATGCATGGTCTCATTGCTCGATTTTGCAAACTCTGAAAAAAAAAAAAAGGCTTGCTACCTTGGGGCTGATCCACACACTCCCACCCACACCAAGTCTTCCTTGCAAAAACCCATTCGTTAAAGCTGAATCAGAACAAGCATCAATCAGGGTTTTCTGTGGGTTGACATTTGCACCCATTGAACACTAAAGAGCAGGCTTTCACAGGAAAAGCTCTGGAGCAAAATGAATAAATAAATGGGGTGGGGAGGCACCTGGACACAGAGCTTCAAAGCACAGGCCTTGGCTGGAAAGAGTGGAGGAAAGGTAAGAGTGGATAAACCTTCAGCTGATGTTTGCAGAGCTCCATGTTTTGTGCCAGTTCACTGACTGCCCAGGTGACTAGGAATCCACAGTGGCTTCTCAGCTCCAATTAGGTACCGGTACATGGCTATACTGATGCATGGCCACTGATAAGAGATTATGGAAGCTGTCAAGGATGTCGGGAAGGGGTAAGAGGCAAGGAGAAGCAGTTATCCTGTGGATGAACCTTAGTCCCAAGAGTCCATGCTTTCATTTAACAATAAAAAGTAAGTTTTGAGCATTTGTAGAACCTGAGATATGAGGCCAGGCACTATACAGGCACTATTCTCATTTCTTTTGTGAGAAACTAGCGTGCCCCTGCCTTTCAATACAGTTTTCCGCTGAACGGTTACAGAAGTCATTGACATTTAGGAAAGGAGACCTAGCCAAGAAGACAAAGGGCACCTCCAGTCCATCAATATTTGGGGGGAGGGATTCAAGAACATACTGGAACTTTTAAGTTTGCACAGTTAAAGTGGGTTAAAGGGCGCTGTTTGCAAAGCGCAACAAATCAACTTTTAAAGAGATTCATTCTTTTTGCAGCTTGGGAAGCGATGGAGAAAAACATTGGAAAGTGTGGAATGAATTAGGGAATGGTTAAGGGGAAAATGTTAAAACACCTCACAAGAAAATCAGGATAAATGCAGAAGAACGCCATTGAAAACACAACTGGGAAAGCCTGCAAACACCCCATTCCGCCTCTTTTGGTGACCTTTTGGGTCACGTCCGGGTTTGACGCAATGTGTGTATATACGGTTGCATGCATATTGAACATGCATAAATGGGGAGTTGCCTGTATTTGAAGATATCCGTGCCTAAGGTTAGGAAGTAAGCGTCAATAAAAAACCTCACCTCTTTTCATGCTCTCTTGAAGATTTCAAGGATGCCATTGAGGATGTCCTTCCCACTCTAAAGAATGAAGGAGTCCAAGTTTTCTTCCTGAGCGAAGACTCCCCAACCGAGGGCGTGAAAGCTTTGCTGGGGCAGATCCAATCCAGCTCAGCCGAGCCTGTGCCCGTTTCCTTCAGAGCCAACATAACTGCTGAATCTACATCCCTGTATATTTTCACCTCTGGGACTACAGGTGAAGAGGGAAAAGGTCACAGTGGTGGGTGAGGGGGGCAATTATGTCTGGAAATCCCATCTTCCTTCTACCTGCCCTACTTGTGTATGGGGTCATTAAGGGAGGGGTAGTGCCTTTGATAAGGGACGCGGGTGGCGCTGTGGGTTAAACCACACAGCCTAGGACTTGCTGATCAGAAGGTCGGCAGTTTGAATCCCCGCAATGGGGTGAGCTCCTGTTGCTCGGTCTCAGCTCCTGCCAACCTAGCAGTTTGAAAGCACGTCAAAGTGCAAGTAGATAAATAGGTACTGCTCCGGCGGGAAGGTAAACGGCGTTTCCATGTGCTGCTCTGGTTGGACAAAAGCGGCTTAGTCATGCTGGCCACATGACCCGGAAGCTCCCTCGGCCAATAAAGCGAAATGAGCACCGCAACCCCAGAGTCGGCCACGACTGGACCTAATGGTCAGGGGTCCCTTTACCTTTACCTTAGTGCCTTTGATGGGGAATCTGTTTGCTCCTTCTGGGGTAGTTTGTCCCACCTTTGGTCCCCATCTTGCACTCAGCTCTCTGCTGTGGCTCCTAGAATCTGTCATCATGGGAAGGAATGTATTGGGATCCCAGCATGTTACGCTTTCCCACTGGACGGAGTCATTTGTGGTTGTTAAATGAGCCCTTCTCTTTTTCCTCAAGGGCTACCGAAAGCTGCTATCCTTTCCCAGAGAAAGATGCTGATAGCATCCAACCTAGCAAGCCACCTTGGGGCCCTCCCCAAGGACATCGTCTACATCCCGCTCCCGCTGTACCACTCAGTTGCACTCTTAGTTGGGGTTGGAGGATGCCTGGAAGCTGGTATGTATGGAATGTCCACTCACACGCCTCCTCTGCAAGAGGGTGATAGGCAGAGATGGGTTGACAAGTGCATAGACATACACACATCCATGAGTGCAGATGTACTCTCAAGTTAGACTGAGAGACCGGCCCAAGATCGCCCAGTGATCTTCAGGGCGAGTGGGGACCAGAGCCCTGGTCTCCCGGGTCCTAGTCTGATGCTCTAACCACTACACCACACAACCTCTCTCCACATAGGATCCTTCCTCACCACATATTTGCACTTTATACATTGAAAACACCTGCCGCCATTTAATTCTGAACATTCTTTCATCCACCCATGGGAAGAAGCGGACCAGGAAACCTACGTGTGAAAGTCAAACATATTCAGGCTGTGTACATAACATGATTTTAAAGCGCACTGCTCCCCTGCACCAAAGAACCATGAGAACTGTAGTTTACCCCTGACAGAGCTACAGTTCCCAGCCTCCTTAACGAAATCCTCCAGCCCTGTTTCAGCTGCTGTCTGGCTCAAGAAGCAAGGAGGCTTTTGTATCTGTGAGGATTCACTGCACATTTAGAGCAAATCCCTTAGCTGCTGCGTTTTGCCCCAGCTGAAGTTTCCAGACACTTTCCAGAGGCAGCCCAACATATGACTTACATTGCAATAATATAATGCATGGCACTTAGAACTGCATCTGCCTATACCAGTGCTCACAACAAGGCCACACCTAAGCCACTCTCTCTCTTTATTCCCACAAGGGTCTACGTGTGTCTTGAAACCTAAGTTCTCCGTTTCTGAGTTCTGGAATGACTGCAGACGATATCGTGTTTCCCTGATCCTGTATGTGGGAGAAATGATGCGCTACCTGTGTAATGTGAAAAAGGTAACCGTTGGCGAGAGAGGCCAGTTTTGTTGTTGGGGCAAAAATGTTGCCAAGAATTCAGATGGATTGTCCATTTGGATTCACAGCTGAATCCAAAAATATAGATGGGGGCTGCACCTAGAGGTCAAAGTCAAGAGCCCCACACAGCCCAGGGAGCTTGCAAATGACCACCTGGAGAGCAGCCATCTTCTTTTCTCATTGTTTTTTTAAAATTCATTTTATTGCCTAGGAACAGCTGGTGAAGCAGGTACACAGTTGCAGGCACTCATTTTATTATTATTTAACTTAAAAATATAATCCTCCTTTTCTAGGCAGCAATGCCCCTGGTGAATGCCACCCCATCTCCAAAAAACAAACAAACAAACAAAAAAACAAAAACCCCCTCAAATGTTCCAGAAGCTGCATCAATTTCCAGGGTAGTTTATGGCCCTGTCAGTTTCTTTTGCTTGGTTTTTAAAAGAAGGCCCATGGGCCCTGGCAGCTACCTGAGAACCAGAATTGGAAACCATGGTTTGGAAACCTTTGTTGTTGTTTTTTTAAAATAATATTTATTAGAAGTTTTATAGTTACAGAAAAAAAAAGATATAGAAAAAAAAACAAGCAATAAAGAGTTAACAAACAATACCTCAAAAATAGAAAAAAACAAAAAAAAAAACAGTACAACAAAACAACAAGAAAAAACATTTAAAAACACATCCAGATTTCATATCTTTATCTTTCATTTGCTTGTTTCCTCAACTTCCTCACACCCCCCTTTTTGGTATTCTAGTTCAAATTAGCTAATTCAGCAAATCCTTTCCCTCTTTCTCAATTTTTTCCCTATAATTTATCTTAACCCGATCTAATTTTAAATTTTCCACTTTACCCCATTAACAATCAGTTTTTGCATAATTCTTGTTAACATTTCTGCTAAAACCATATCACTTCATTCCAGTATTCTTCTAACATTCATTAATTTTGCAATATTTCTGTAAATATACTTTAAATTTTCCCCAATCTTCTTCCATCGACTCTTCTCCCTGGTCTCGGATTCTGCCAGTCATTTCCGCCAGTTCCATGTAGTCCATCAGCTTCATCTGCCATTCTTCCCGGGTGGGTAGATCTCATGGTTTGGAAACCTTTGGTGACATTGGTTGCCTTCTATCTGTGGCACAGCATGTAAATTGTGAGATTTGTTCCTGCAAGAGCCAGTGAAGGCCGCCAACTTGGGTAGGCAAATTCTGCTGTTGGGTTCTCTCGCTGCTTGTTGGGTTCCCACAGGTATCTAACAGATCAAGATAATAATCATAATAAAAATTTATTATTTATACCCCGTCCATCTGGCTGGGCCTCCCCAGCCACTCTGGGTGGCTTCCAACAAAATATTAAAATACAGTAAGGCATCAAACATTAAAAGCTTCCCTAAACAGGGATGCCTTCAGATGTCTTCTAAAAGTCTAGTAGTTGTTGTTCACTTTGACATCTAGTGGGAGGGCGTTCCACAGGGCAGGTGCCACTACCGAGAAGGCCCTCTGCCTGGTTCCCTGTAACTTGGCTTCTCACATTGAGGGAACCGCCAGAAGGCCCTCGGCGCTGGAACTCAGTGTTCGGATAGAATGATGGGGGTGGAGACGCTCCTTCAGATATACTGGACCGAGGCCGTTTAGGTGTTGTACCAGGTGGGCCACTGCCCTGATTCAAGGCTATTCTTATGGCATACTGTTTAAATAACAGCCCCTCAGCTGCAGTCTGAACCAGGTGAAGTTTCCAAAGAGCCTTCCTAGGAAGCCATTCACAGAGCACATTTCATTAACCTGACATGTTTGTTATCAGGAGGACAGGAAGCCGGCACTGGTCAGTGTGGCATCATTGTTAGAGTGTTGGACTATGACCTGGGAGACGAGGGTTTGAATCCTCACTCAGCCATGAAGTTTACTGGGTGACCTTGAGCCAGTCACGATCTCTACCTCACGGGGTTGTTGTGAAGATTAAATGGGGAGGAAGAGAACCATGTCCATCACCTTGAGATCCTTGGAAGATAAAGGTGGCATAGAAATGTATAATAATAATAAATATTAGCAAAGTTTATTTAGTTCAGCAGCAACCCCTCTGACATGCTGCTTTGCAGACAGACAGCGACCGAGACCACTGTGTGCGAATGGCAATAGGCAACGGCATGCGTGCGGACGTCTGGAAGGAGTTCCTCCACCGATTTGGACCCGTCCAAATCTATGAGATCTATGGAGCGACAGAGGGGAACGTCGGGTTTTTTAACACCACAGGAAAAGTCGGAGCTGTGGGAAGGTCCCACTTCTTCTACAAGGTAATGAGAACTAAACTAGAATATCTCAGCAAACCCATAGCTACCGGTACCTGAAACCCTGTTTAGATACACATTTTTATCTAGATTGGTTTCAGTGGGGAAAGAACCCTTCACCTGGGTTTGGTACAGTCCAAATTTGTGCATTGCAGATGAAGCCATGAAGTCGCTTCTTCAGAGTAGGCCTATGTTCATCACCGCTGTTTGTCCAGCCCTTTGCTGCCCGAAGCAGAGCTCAAATGATGCCCCCTCCCTGTGTGTTTTGGGGCTCTACGATCTTACATGAAATCGCAATTTCACACATGTTTGGGCACCATTCTGAGAGCATGGAGACCAAAACCAGGATGTCCTGATTTAATCAAGGCAGTTGAGGCGTATGAAATAGGAATCTCCTAACAACTCTCAGCACCCTTAATAAGCTAGAGTTTCTCCCAGGATTCTTTGGAAGTAAGCCATGTGTGTTCAAGTGGTATAATAATGCTTGAAATATATAAGGTAAAAGGTAAAGGTAAAGGACCCCTGGATGGTTAAGTCCAATCAAAGGCAACTATGGGGTGCAGCACTCACCTCGCTTTCCAGACTGAGGGAGACGCTGTTTCGGCTGCAGACAGCTTTCCAGGTCATGTGGTCAGCACGACTAAACCACTACTGGCACACAGATGAGTGCCAGTGCACAGGGAAATGCAGTTTACCCTCCCACCACAGTGGTACCTATTTATCTACTCGTACTGCTATGCTTTCAAACTGCTAGGTTGGCAGAAGCTGTGACAGAGCAATGGGAGCTTACCCCGTCGTGCAGATTCAAACTGCCAACTTTCCAATCGCAAGCCCAAGAGGCTCAGTGGCTTAGGCCACAGTGCCACCCACATCCCTCTCTTGAAATATATGGAGTGGATGTGGCCCACGTCTTGCTGCACACAATCCGGAACTTGTTATTCCTGCTGCACTCTATTCACAGGGCATGTCAGGACTGACCACCTCTCCTCTCAGACAGCTAGAAAGCAGTAGACAGAATGCAACACGAAGGTGAAGCAAGATAAAAGCCCACAGCAGGGGAAAGTACAGGGAAAGGTACCAAGAATTTTGTCGACACCCCCCAAGCAAAAATGTAAGACTTGGAAAGATAGTTTGCTGGCATAGTGCAGCCTCCGCAGTGCGAGTTGCCCACTGCCCAGCTGTTCCTGCTGAGGTTCAAGCCTGATCTCGTCCATTATGCCACTCAACGAATCAGTGGCAAAGAGGGGCATGGCTGCCAAGCCACACTGCCAACAGACAAAGAAGCAGCTCCCTTCTTCCAGTGGCACCTTGCTGCATTTCCTTACTGTGTGCTGAGAAAGGGAAACCCTTTTCTCAGAACTCCGCAAGGAAGCATGTCTGGTGAGGCATTTGGGCATGTGTATATCTGGATTTGGGCCCGTCCACTTTGGGCTTTGCACCCCAACAACAGCACATCATTAAACTCGAATGAGGCAATGCAGGCAAGAAAGGGGTTCTCTGCCCCTGAGCTTCAGCTGCTACCAGGGGAACTCTAACCAGTGAGGTACAGCAGCAATGTTGAGGGACCTTTGGCTCTCCAGATGTTGATGAAGTATAACTCCCATCAGCCCTGGCAAGCATGGTCAATGGCCAGGGGTGATGGCTGCAGTTCATTCAGCAACACCTGGAGGACCAAAGGTTCTCAATACCTAGTTTAGATCAAGGAGACCAGACTAAAATCTCTGCTCAGCTGCAAAATATTAAATATTATTATTATTATTATTATTATTATTATTATTATTATTATTATTAGCTATAAGCTCCCTGTTCCCTTGGGTCATTCATAAAATATATTCCAGTCCATGTGTAGCCTTGAATTTCAGCCTTGTGGGGAAATGTTTCCATTTCCTGCTTGTTCCACCCCAGAAAATGGCAAAGTACGAAATCATCAAATATGACGTTGACAAGGATGAGCCTGTGAGAGACAAGAACGGACATTGCATCCCAGTGACCCCAGGTAAGCCAATAAAGTTGGCATTCAGACAGGAACTGGGCTTTGTATTGTCAGAGTCCTAACTCACAAGAAGGTACTGTACATGGCCTCTAGACTGTGGACATAGCAAGAAAGATGGCAGAGTCCCTTCTTCACACATAGAACAGAAGAATCATCATTGAAAGAGGAAGTGTGAGCCACTCCTGCTTTGTGTTAAATGTGAAGAGTCTTCATCCATCCCTTCAGGGGCACCAGAAGGGATGGATGCATCTGTCAGTTTCAACTTCAGTTTCTCATTTCTCCAGTCTTAGGTTGCTTCCTGTTTAATGAGTGTTCATCCAGTTTTGTTTGCAGGGAGATTAGATGCCATTGGTTATTTAATTCATCCTTATTTGTTTGCAGAGAGATTAGATGCCATTGGTTATTTAATTCATCCTTATTTATTTGCAGGGATGTTAGATGACATTGCATCAAAGCCAGCTTAAATCTTCACTTTCTAGTCCATTTCCCCCATTCCTTTCCTTTGTGCAAAAAGTTCAATATTTTTGGAAAGCAGGTTTGTTGCACAAGACCTCCTATAATTCCACAGACTGAATTTGTTGGCATGTGATTGAATCCTAAATTTTATTTTATTTTTTAAATTTTATTTTATTTTTTAAAAGCCGTACAAAAATTTGTTTCTTCTATTGCACATATGATTGTGTGGGATTTCCCCTAATATTCACATTTTGGAAAGTAATTTTTTGTAACATAATGAGTTTCTGGCCTGTCTTGAATCTACTGCTCAGGGATTCCACAGGGTGGCCCAACTGAGACCAGCATCCTGTCAAATCAGCATATTCTGCAGCAATCAGGTGTGGTGATGTGCTTCACCCAATTTAGGGACGAATGCCTGAGGAAACAGTGTCCTAAAGCAGAGTCACTCGCATGTGCTCCCTTGCTGCGCATTCTGACAGCTGCTAGAGATGCCAGCAGTGGCAGATGTCAGTGGCAGCAAGGAGAACGGTAGGAAGGCTGGTCCCCAGTAGTGTTGGCTGACTCCCACCGGAAGCACCCAGAGGCAGTCGTCTTGCCCGTAGTTCTTTGTTGGAGGATGAATATTAGTTGGTTCAGCTTCATTTCCTTTTCTTTCCCCAGGTGAGACAGGCTTGTTTGTGGCCAAAATCACTGGGCTTGCCCCATTCTATGGCTACGCAGGAGACCGACAGAAGTCGGAGAAGAAGATTCTCCGGGATGTTTTCACCAAAGGAGACTGCTACTTCAATAGCGGCGACCTTCTGATGGAAGACCAAGAAGGCTTTCTATATTTCAAGGACCGGGTAGGAGATACTTTCCGGTGAGTCCCGCCACACAGCTTCTGCAGCTGATATTCTGACAAATGTAGAACAGGCAGTCAGCACCAGTGTTTCATTAGCATAGGTAGCATTCACAAATGCTGGCAAACACCTAAGAGCTTGTGTAGGGCAGTGGCTCAGAGTGTCATGAAGCATCTAGTTCAAATCTCACCACTGTCGTCCCCAGGTGTAATTTGGGTATAATAAGGCTCACTTATCTTGTTGTTGCAAGGTGGGGATGGGAAACCTGTAATCCTGCAGGGATTGCTGTACTACAGTTCCCATCTTCCCTGACCACTGGCCATGCTGGTTGAGGTTGATGGGACTTGAGGTCCAGCCAGATCTGGAAGGCCACAGGCTCCCTATTGTCACCGTAAGGATCGCAACAAGATATTGTAAGTGAAGAGCTCTGAATGAATGAAACCAGTATCCAAAAACTGATAAGTAATTTTATCTCATTATTGATAACAAAATATCTAGCCCATCCTTCATCAGTGGTTAGTCACTGCTTCAATGAATATGACTGGATCTACATACTTTTGCTCTTTCTACTGATCGTTTATTGTTTTTTTTAGATGCTTGTTCATTGTATTTTAGGGTTGGTTGTTTTGATACTGTTGTTAGTCGCCCAGGCTATTCTAAATAAATAGCAGGAAAGGAAGATGCACTTAAATAAGGAAGATCCCAGGGTGCGTTACAAGGCGATAATACAGTAAGGGCCCCTCTAGACCAGTGTTTCTTCGTGGATATGTTCTGCACAATGCCATTGGTGTAATAATAGCACATTAGTGGTGGATTTATACTGGACCATCCGCACATCATTTTGCTTTATGAGTTGTTCTGTGATGCTTCCCCGACGTTAATGCATCACCTGGAAGGGATCCAGCAAAAACTGCACTCTGCCAAGCATTTGTGGCATTAAAGGTTACTGGATTAGAAGCAGGAAGTTACGGGAGCTTTAACAGTTGGGAACAAAGCCTTGTGTCCTCCCTGAAACTTTTGAAGGCACAAACAGTATTGAAAGAGGGAGCATGTATAACTGCCCAGATACCGTCATGAGCACAAAGTATGTATACAATTAAAAGGGTGTTTGGAGGGCCCCCAAAACAACCGCTAAATCAAACCAACACAGCACAACTTAGATAAGCAGGCAAGGATGCAGCGTTCGAAAACACCGAGGAACCACAAACTGGCCTCCTCGCTTGCGCCAATGACAAAATTCCCGATTATGAAAGAAAGGAGGGATGTTCACTTTTACCAAACCCATCCGGGAATAACCTGTTTTGTCCATGCAGATGGAAAGGGGAAAACGTGGCCACCACGGAAGTGGAGAACACCCTGGCACCACTGAGATTCATCCAGCAAGTCAATGTCTATGGGGTACCAGTGCCAGGTGGGTCTGAAATTCCATTGGATCAAAACCCGTCTTTCTGCTGCCACATTTAGCGTCCAAATATATGGCAAGATTATCCGCTCACCAGCAGCAAGGTTCAGTCTCTCATGAACGGCTGCAGCTCTTGGGTCATTTGGATTCTGTGAACCGATTTGTGAAAGGCTGGTAGGCAGATATCCCCAGACTGCAACTGAATCACTCTTGCAATACAGTGGTACCTTGGGTTACATACACTTCAGGTTACATATGCTTTACAACATACATTTAAAGAAGCCTATGTTTAAAGAGTCCGTGTGGTGTAGTGGCTAGAATGCTGGACTAGGAGCTGGGAGACCAGGGTTCAAATCCCCACTCAGACATGAAGCTCAGTGAAGTGACCTTGGGCCAGTCTCTCACTCTCAGCCTCACTTACCTCAAAGGGTTGTTGTGAGGATAAAATGGGGAGGAGGTGAAGCTTGTTCACCACCTTCAGCTTCTTAGAGGAAAGGTGGGATAGAAACGAAACAAACAAAACATTTAACGCACACTTAAGGAACATGGCTTCCTCAAGGAATCCTGGGAAATGCAGTCTGTTAGGGGTTCCAGGAATTGTAGTTCCCGGGATTCTTGGGAGGGGGAGGAATCATAGAATCAACAAATTGTAGAGTTGGAAGGGAACACGAGAGTCATCTAGTCCAACCCCCTGCAACGCAGGAAGCTTTTGCCCAACGTGGGGCTCGACCCATGACCCTGAGATGAAGAGTCTCATGCTCTACCGAAGTGTGTTTTCAGTGTACCGTGTGGGGATGTGACAATCTGGAGGCAGTGCTGCATTTCTGTGCTGATTGTGAAGGAAAGGTCCTTGCTTTCCTCCACGGCTAGCTCAAAAACCAAAGTGGTCAATGTGGAAAATCCAAAAATTTTTTGGAAAAAGTAAAAGATCAGAAGAACAAGAAGCTGGATCATTCATATGGCAGGGTAAGCCTGTGTGAACAGGAGTGTTTTTAGCTAGCCAGTCCACAGCTGTTCTAGGTGCATTCCTTTACATGTGACATGGCTTTCCACACACACCGCCAACCGGTCCCTTCTGGTTTGTTCCAGGCCATGAAGGAAAGACTGGGATGGCTGCAATCTGCCTTAAGAAGGGGCACTCCTTTGATGGGCAGAAGCTGTATGCGCACGCCAAGGATTTCCTGCCAGCCTATGCCAGACCTCGCTTCGTTCGCATCCAGGTACGATCCCTTCTTGTCACTTTCCTCCCTGTGCTTGCTGCCTTGAGAAACCCCATAGGTCAGCCTCCTACCCTGGGAATTCTTCCCTTCCCTGCCTCTCACACTTCATCAGCCATCCATCACCTTCTTGCTCAGCTGTTTCTCAATCAATGAAGCACCAGGGGGCAAGACCATGCGGAGAGGAGGCTGGCTGGGTACAATATGTCTTTGTGAGCCTGTGCATGAATGGGCATGTGTGCTTGAGAGAGTGTGGGGCACGGATTCCTCTATAGTGTCCTTTCCTGACTTTTCGGCTGTTTCCTAATCAGAGGAGCAGCAAGGGGAGGGGAAAGGTTGTGTGTGTGTTGCATGAATGTGTGAGTGTGAAAGGGTGTAGAATGACCTCACCCATGGCCAACTCTGCATGCACGCGCACGCACACACAAACAGCCAAGAGAATGAGACCCTCCAGCTGAAAATGCATTCCCTGCCTATAGACAAGCACTGACCCAGGGCAGGCCAAGTCAGAAGACATAGTCTCATCCAGACTTTCTTTTGTGCTACACTTTCCAAGTACAGGTCTGTCATTTCCTCCAAGCTTTCCCAGGGAAAGTGCCAGGATAAAAACAACAACAACATTCAAAGACAGACAGCACAAAAGGAAGTCTGGGTGAGCCCTGAGTCATAGATCCATGTTGTTTGGCCTTCAGCAACCGGGTGTAAATGAACAGAGTGAAATCCACTCTCTTTATCTCTAATGAGATGCTTAGGATGCCAGCTCCCCATGCAGAGCTCAGAGCCTGTTCTTGTACGTCTGTCTGCCACTGCTCAAAACACTGACTCCCTTGGCCTGCTCTAGGAATGTCTTGGAGTGGGGTGTCGTTGGTTGTTCTCTGCTCACTGCACTGCTCTTTCCCATGCAGGACACCCTGGAGATCACGGGCACTTTCAAGCAGGTCAAAAGCCAGTTGGTAAAGGAAGGATTTGACCCTGCTGTCATCAGTGAACCCCTCTTCTTCCTCGATGACTCTGAAGAATGTTACATGCCCTTGACTCCACAGATCTTCAGCACCATTGCAGAGAGGAAGCTGAAGCTGTGAAAAGGAGCAATTGTCTCTTTAACTGCCCTAGTGGCAACCTAGGAACAACTATAGTGTTGAGCTACTTCTGCCTAGGAAAGAGGGGATAATCTATTGCCACTGGAGGTGTAAATGACTACTGGATTTTGAACAAATGTGGGGGGAAAATTCTCCAAAAAATTTATTAGCTTTCCACATTTATGACAAATATAACATATAAAACACACAAAACATAACACATTACAATACTAAAAAAAGGAAAAAAGGGGGGAAAAACACATATTCTTTCTTATTTCCATTTTAATTTCCATTGTTAAGTGACTTCCTCAAATCCCCCCAACTGAATTTCATTATATCACCTTGTAGCAGTTCTCCCAAACATCTTTCTAGATAATTAGTTTCTTCAATTGACTATATTCAACTCTTTTCTTATTATCTTAAATCCATATTACTATACCACATTCTTATTGTTATCCTAGGCCTGTTTAGTACTTTCAAGAACCTTCTCAATTATCGTATATTACAATATTATAGTCTTTAACTTTCATCCAGTCTTCTTGTTATTCCTCCTCTTTCTGTTCACGAATTCTTCCAGTCAGGTCAGCCAGCTCCAGAAACTCCAACATCTTCATCTGCCGTTCTTCTACCGCTGGTTTTTCTTGAGATTTCCAATTTTTTGCTAATAGCAGTCTTGCCGTTGTAGTGGCATACAAAAATGTCCTAACATCTTTTTTGGGCAATTCCAATCCTATTATTCCAAGTAAAAAGGCTTCTGGTTTCTTTACAAACGTATATTTCAACATTTTTTAAAACTCATTATAAATCTTTTCCCAGAAATCCTTAACCTTAGGACACGTCCACCACATATGGTAACAGGTATGATAAATCTTTTCTAGTTTTACCAGGTTTAAGTACCACCTATAAATCATTTTCATAATATTTTCTTTTAGTACCGTACATGCCGTGAACTTAACCCCTTTCTTCCACAACCTTTCACAATCTTCCAACATTATATTGTATCCCACGTCTCTTGCCCAATCTATCATGACAGATTTGACTTGTTCATCCTTTGTATGCCAATCCAACAGCAAATTATACATTTTAGATAGATTTTTAACATCCGTATCTAACAACACCATTTCCAATTTGTTTTTTTCCGTTGCAAAACCATTTTTCTTATCAAACATATACAACTCATTGATCTGGTAATATTGTAACCAACCATCCAGTTTACCTTTAATTTGGTCAAATGGTCTCAATTTAAATCCTTCATTATCTTCCAACAATAAATCAGCATATTTCAACCATTTAGTTTTCATATTTAGTTTTTTCTGGGCCTTAGCTTCCATTGGTGAAAGCCACATTTCCTTTCTAAGAGATCTTTATATCTTATCCAAACATTATACAGAGATTTTTTAATTACATGATTTTTAAAACCTTTGTGGGCCTTTATCTTGTTGTACTGTAGATATGCATGCCAACCAAATACATTGTCAAATCCCTCCAGACCCAGCACATCAACATTGTCTAATTGAATCCATTCCTTTATCCAGCAGAAATCTGCAGCTTCAAAATATATCTTCAGGTCTGGCAGGGAGAATCCCCCTCTTTCTTTAGTATCTGTTAGTAAATTATATTTAATTCTGGGTTTCCCCCCCCCCCCGCCAGATAAATTGAAACAATGCTTTCTGCCATTCTTTAAAACACTTAACATTATCAATAATTGGTATGGCTTGAAATAAGAACAACATCTTTGGCAATACATTCATCTTTACCACTGAAATTAATTGTTACCGTTTTGAATTTTATTGTGTTATTATCTTCCTTAGTGGGTGGTGCAGACTGCTATTCTGAATAATGCTTCTTATAGATTAGAAGGCACTGGGGATGAGTTTATGGAACCAAGGGGGCTGTGGCCCAAAATGGTTTGGGAGCCACTGATCTAGTGTTTATTTCTTATCTGCTAACTCCAGGGTGTGAGCATGCATATATATGCATATGCTCTTGAGTGCATAGGATTTAAAAACAAAACAGCACCTTTTCCTTTAACGTCCTCAATCAGGCAATACCTTTATTAGGGCCAAGCAACATGCCACTAAAGAGTTGCAGGCTTTTGAGTGCTGCAGAACTCTTTGTCAAGCAAGATATCATACAAAGCAAGTCATGGGGTGAGGAGTGAGGAGAAACAAAGAAGTAAAATATAGGCTTGATTTTGCAGTCGATGTTACGATATTTCCGTGCCACCTTAAAAGGGAGCAGGCTTTGTGAGTCACAGAGTCTGCGTATTTCCTGTTCACAGGAAGTTTATGTTGTGTCTTTGCTTTCGTTTCTCTCTGTGTGTCTGAGACACTGAAGCAAGCAGTCATGTCTTCTTTGTTCTGATCAACGCTGAATAAACTTGTAAATAATGCTCTCCTGAGTGCATCTTTCGCTGTGCATTATCTGCTGATAGAGCGTGCATCAGCTCTGGAATGTGGCAAGCTATTTCTGGAGCTTGTGTCGCTAATTGCTGATATTGCGTGTCTACGGGAGATCGATGGATGTCCGGAGATGACGTGGAGTCATGATGGACTTTGTCTCCCTGGCAGTATCCCAACAGTCACTAGGTCAGTTTCTAGATTTAAGGTGTGCACAAATTACCACTTTAGAGCACAGTGAAGTCCCATTTCACAACTCCCTTCTTGTATACACACTATGTGTAGTGTACTAACAGCACACTGTCTTCTGACTAATAGCATATTGATGCTTCCCTTAAGAAATGCTGCATTGAGGCACCCCCCCCCCCCCACAACCAGACTGCTGTTTAAGTTACTAATGCATATACTGTCATAGAATGCCATGTTTCTGTGTAGGAACGGTGCTACATTTAAATTGGTACAATGGAGTATTAAGAGCTTCACAATCATGGATCATGCATGCTGAGGTGCAACATTACATGCTGATGATCGCAAATGTATGCATATGTAAATCTAGATATTACATACACATTAAATGCAAAACTCCAAAGGGAGATAAGAAAGTTTGAATTCTGTTTCTTCTTATTTGAATTGATTTCTCCTTTCCTTACAAGTGAAACTGTGGAAATAAATTTTGTTAGACGTTCATCTTTTTTCTTTTCTTTTCAAAAACCGTAATTACAGCAACAATCGCTGGGTGAGCAGGACTTTTGATCGTGGAATGACTTCCTAATGTCCCAAGAAGGTCAGAAACCAGCTCATATGTTGCTGGCACATGGAAACCCAACAGTCTTTCTGATCACGTCTCTGATTTCTTTGTTTCTCAGAGAATAGATGATGGGGTTGAAGAGAGGGATAAAAAAGGCGTAGATGACTGCAACGATCTTGTCATAACGTCCCGATCCCATCCATGTCAAGTGCATGTACATGAAGCCAGTCGTTCCAAAAAAAGTAAAGACCACAATGAGGTGGGAGGCACAGGTGGAAAAAGCCTTCTGACGCCCCTCCGAGCTATTGATCTTAACAATGACTTTCAGTATCTTTATGTATGAGAGGAGGATGAGGAAGATGAGGGCCAGGATGGCGATGGTGTGCAGGGCAAAATCCAACATGATGCTGGTCGATATGTCTGTGCAAGCAAGACTGATAACCTGGGGGAAGTCACAGAATATATGATCTATATGACTAGGCCCACAGAAGGGCAACTTGGAAGTCAGAACAATCTCCGGCAAAGGACATGCAAAACCACACGCACAGCATCCCAACACTAGCTGGACGCAAAGTTGAGGCGTCATCTTGGTCATATAGTTTAACGGGGCACAGATGGCTAAGTACCGGTCGTAAGCCATCACTGCGAGCAAGCAGGCCTCTGAGATACCCACACTGTGGAAGAAATAGATTTGCAGAAGGCAGCTCCTGAAGGAAATGGACTTCTTGCTCCTCAGAAGGTCCACCAGCACCCTGGGCATGGTAATGGTAGTATAGAGCACCTCCAAGGTGGCCAACACAGCAATGAAGAAATACATGGGGACGTGAAGACGAGGAGTGGCAGAGATGAGGGTTAAGATAAGAGCATTGGCACTGAGGATGAGCAGGTAGGTCACCAAGAAGATGGCAAAGAGGAGTATGCCGTAGTCGCCCAAGTTGAGGAACCCATCAAGCTCAAACTCAGACACTGAAGTACCATTGATAGCTTCGACCTGCATCATAGGTAGGCTAATCTAGAATAGGAAATAAAATCTATGAAGATGAGAGGCTGGCGAATAGAAGGTCATGGAGTTCATGTCTGCCTCAGACTTTCACAGCATTTCCCTGTAACTTGAAAGATACCATTCCCTGAAGTTTGCAAGGATTATTATGAACACACAAATAGTATAGTACAGTTCAATCTTTTTAACAAAAGCTCCAGAATTTTTGGGGGAATCTGTGTGTCAATTACATAAAACCACATACTTCCATTCTCAGATATGATTGGAAAAAACAGTGGGTTGGGGGTGGGAGGGGAAAAGGAACATTTCTTTTACTTGGTGCTTTCCGGGTCATGTGGCCAGCAGGACTGAACCAAGAGGTTCAGTGGTTTAGACCACATCGCAACCAGTGTCCTAGTATTAGAAGCGATGGTTAATAAAGGCTGTGCACTGCTGTGCTCCCTCCCTGCTGAAAGTGATGGGCACAGTCACTGAAGGCAAACATAGTGCACAAGAATAGAATGGGGTGCAGCAGGCCAGCTCCCACCAATCACAAGAGACAGGAAAGTAGAAATTGCACATGGTACTTGGGACTGAAATGGGTTCATCTCTTTTCTACAAAGGGAGCTGTGTGTTTACTCTGCTTTCAATGTAAGGACTCTATCTGGGGAGTGATGACAGTGCCTCTGAGTGTATACAGCTTGTCTTTCTTTCCACCTCTAACAAACCACAGCCAGTTCTCAAACAGTCAAGATTAAGAAGAAGAGACTGGAGGCCAGATGAATTATTTCCTCAACACTTTCAGAAGATATAATAATAATAATGGTGGTAATAATAATAATAATAATAATAATAATAATAATAATGTCTCACCCATGAATTGCATCCCATGAGGCACCCCAAAGTGATTTACAATGTAATAAAAACATACATAAAATAATGTAAATATAAAATATTGTGTGTGTGGATGCATAGATAGATAATTAGGTAAGTTGAAAATTTAAAACAGCAACAGGACATACGTAACATACCAATTACATCCAATACAGATACCAACATTGACAAATACCTTAATTTAGAAGACTTGTTGAAAGAAGAACATCTTTGGCTGGTGCCGAGAAAACAACAGTGATGGTGCCTCTCTGGTGTTTAATGGGAGTTCCAAGGAGTAGATGCTCCAATGGCAAAGGCTCAATTCTGATATTGTGCAGAATGTTCAGACAGTGCCTACAGTGTGCCTTCTGCAGAATGCAGTGATTTTGGTTCGGTGTGTAGAGAAGTGAGACAATCCTTTAGGTGTACCAATCCCCTCGTCCACAATGGGAAAATATTATACCTTTCCAAGACCCCTGTGGGAATCCCTTGTTTACTGTTACTCAGACTAATGGGAGTTCCAAGGAGTAGATGCTCCAATGGCAAAGGCTCAATTCTGATATTGTGCAGAATGTTCAGACAGTACCTACAGGGTGCCTTCTCCTGCAGAATGCAGTGATTTTTGTTCGACGTGTACAGAAGTGAGTCAATCTTTTAGGTGTATCAATCCCCTCGTCCACAATGGGAAAATATCCAAGACCCCTGTGGACATCCCTTGTTTATTATTCCTCAGACTATAGCTCTTGAGAACAAACCCGTTTCCCCAGGAAATCAACATACCCTATTGAGTATAAATATAAATAAATAAATATAAATATCTCCTAAAATGCAACTATACCTTGAGGATTTTTGACTGCAAGAAATTGGATCCAAAAACTCTGGAGGCACCAAACATTAGGCTGACTCTTTTCACACACCCCAGGAGCCTCTGGGCTGCAATTCACACAACACACCCATCAGGGAGTAGTAATTCCCACTGAGTTTATTTGTGAATAAATGCGCTGAAGAGTTCAGAGAAAAGAAATGCAATCGTGCACCTGTAGACTCTCCCATATTGGTCTCTACAGCCACAGCTGGCGCTGTAACTCTCCAATGGTTTGAATTTATCCCAGAAGGCACACTATTCACTTGTCTCCCGAGATGCCAACACAAAAATCCAGTTAGGAGTGGGCTGCTAATCACTTGAAAGGAAAGGAATGTCTCTCATCCGAAAAGGTTTGCTCTTATAATTAATGAGGGAGCTTTAAAAATAGTCAATTTAGGTAGTTGTCATGCACCTTGGTTGAAGGATGTTTTTTAAAAAGCAAAGAAAGGAGGATACAAATGAATAATCAAAACAAATCTCCCAAAAGAGCAATGTAAGCTAATGTTTCCTACCGCACCCCTTCTGATAGATCAGCATCCACTTAAGTCTGGGTGTTAAAAGCGATCCTCCTTTAACACACACACACACACACACACACACACACACACTCTACATAATCTTCATAACTTTCAGAACCTCAAGCTTCCACCTTACTAAGCATTGTGGATGGATATTCCATAACTAGACTGCTTCTCTTGAATACTCCCAGCAAAGATTCCACACTTCCCTGGCCTTTTTGCCTAGCATTGCCAATCATTAAAAACATTTTATATTTATAATTTAACATCTCTCATTTGTTAGTCAATGTAATAAATACAGGGTTTTAATGATTTCGCATCTTATTACATTCCACATGTACGTTATTACATGTCTTTGTGAGCCTGTGAATAAAGGGGCATGTGTGTTTGAGAAGGGTGTGTGTCACGACAGACAGTTTGGAAAGCTCTGTGCCATGGTTCTCAAAGTGGGCAGTGAGCCACCCCGGGTTGTGGTGATGGGATTACACAGTGGGTGCTAAGAGACAAGTGGGGTGACATTGGAGGTGTAAATGACTATCAGACTTTGAAAAGCTGGTATCACTGGATTGAGTCCATCAAATTGGTTTAATCAGTTGAACGAAATATTTTAATTATTTTTGAACAAATGTGAAATTAATTGTTACCCTTTTGAATTTTATTGTGTTATTATCTTCCTTAGTGGGTGGTGCAGACTGCTATTCAAAATAATGCTTTTTACAGATTAGAAGGCACTGGGGATGAGTTTATGGAACCAAGGGGGCTATGGCCCAAAAAGGTTTGGGAGCCACCGATCTAATATTTATTTCTTATCTGCTAACTCCAGGGTGTGAGCATGCATATATATGTATACGCTCTTGAGTGTATTGGGATTTAAAAACTATGGGCCAATAAATCATGGCATATGCCACCTACGCTCAGCAGGCGGTATCACACTTCTAAAAGATAAATAAGCTATTGCACTGAGCTGGAAAGAACATTACCAACATCTCCTTAACCGCAACTCCCCCGGAGCTGCTGAGGTCCTCTCACAAATTCCGCAAAAACAAATTCAAGAAGAGCTTGCATTATCTCCAAATCTGAGAGAGTTGTGTACAGCTATTAACCAAATGAAAAAACAACAAAACCAATGGGCCTGATGGGATACCTGCGGAAATCTTCAAAGCAAAGAGTAAGGTTACCATAACGTCCATCATAGAGCTTCAGTATGCTGATGACAACGTAGTGTGCGCAAGCTCAGAGGATGACCTTCAAACCATCCTAAACATCTTTGCAGAAGCTTACGAAAAGCTTGGCCTATCACTCAACATCCAAAAAACATGGTGTAACATTGTAAAATGTTGATCGCTTCTCCTACCTAGGCAGTTACCGTATTTTTTGCTCTATAAGACGCACCAGACCATAAGACGCACCTAGTGTTTGGAGGAGGAAAACAAGAAAAAAAAAATTCTGAATCCCAGAAGCCAGAACAGCAAGAGGGATTGCTGCGCAGCGAAAGCAGTGATCCCTCTTGCTGTTCTGGCTTCTGGGATAGCTGCACAGCCTGCATTCACTCCATAAGACGCACACACATTTCCCCTTACTTTTTAGGAGGGAAAAAGTGAGTCTTATAGAGCAAAAAATATGGTATCTTTCCACAAGGGCCAACATCGATACCGAAATCCAGTATCGCCTGAGCTCTGCGAGTGCGGCTTTCTCCCGATTGAAGTGCAGAGTGTTTGAGGAGTGGGACATTTGCAGGGAAACCAAAATGCTTGTTTACAAAGCTATTGTTCTGCCAACCTTAATATATGCTTGTGAAACATGGACCACTTATAAACGCCATATCCAACTCCTCGAAAGATTCAATCAACGGTGTTTCCGAAAATTTTTACACATCACTTGGGAAGACAGGCAAACTAATATCAGTCGACTGGAAGAAGCAAAGTGTTGAAGCAATGATTCTCCAACATCAACTTCGTTGGATTGGTCATGTTGTGTGGGTGCCTGATGATCGTCTTCCAAAGCAACTTCTCTATACCGAACTTAAAAATGGAAAGCGTAATGCTGGTGGTCAACAAAAGAGGTTTAAAGACTGTCTCAAGGCAAATCTAAAAAAAAAGTAGTATAAACACTGACAACTGGGAAACACTGGCCTGCGAGTGCTCCAGTTGGAGAACAGCCTTTACCAAAGGTGTCATGGGCTTTGAAGACACTCAAGCTCAGGACGCAAGGGAGAAATGTGCTAAGGGGAAGGCACACCGTGATCAACTCCTACCCAGAAACCAATGTCCCCACTGTGGAAGGACATGTCGATCCAGAATTGGCCTCCACAGTCACCTACGGACTCACTGTTAAAACCGTGACTATGGAAGACAATCTTACTTGGCTACGAGTGATCGCCAAAGAAGAAGAAGAAGGGATTTAAAAACAAAACAGCACTTTTTCCTTTAAAGTCCTCAATTGGGTAATACCTTTATTAGGACCAAGCAATGTATCATTAAAGAGTTGCAGGCTTTTGAGTGCTGCAGAACTCTTCGTCAAGCAAGATATCATACAAAGCAAGTCAAGGGGTGGGGAGGGGGGGACAAACAAATACGTAAAATATAGGCTTGATGTTGCAGGGATGAGGTCAGTTTCTAGATTTAGGGTATGCTCAAATTACCACTTTAGAGCACAGTGAAGTCCCATTTCACAACTCCCTCCCTTCCAGGTATTCACATCAGCACAAATTCATTAGTGTCAGATTTGTTTCTGCTTGTATACACCCTAGTACTATGTGTAGTGTACTAAGAGCACACTGTCTTCTGACTAATAATGTATTGATGTTTCACTTATGAAATACTACATTTTGATACACAACACCTGCAACCAGTTTGGATCCAGACTGAATCTTAAACTGGTAATGCATACACTGTCATAGAATGCCATGTTTCTTTATAGGAACGGTGCTACATTTAAATTGGTACAATGGAGTATGAAGAGCTTCACAATCATGGATCATGCATGCTGAGGTGCAACATTACATGCTGATGATCGCAAATGTATGCATATGTAAATCTAGATATTACTTACACATTAAATGCAAAACTCCAAAGGGAGATAAGAAAGTTTGAATTCTGTTTCTGCTTATTTGAATCGATTTCTCTTTTCCTTACAAGTGAAACTGTGGAAATATATTTTGTTAGACATTCATCTCTCCCCCGCCCACCCCCAATCATAATAATTGCAGCAGCAATCACTGGGTGAGCAGGACTTTTGATCGTGGAATGACTTCCCAATGTTGTTGACCACCTCATAAGTTGCTGGCACATGGGAACCCAACAGTCTTTCTGATCACGTCTCTAATTTCTTTGTTTCTCAGAGTATAGATGATGGGGTTGAAGAGAGGGGTAAGAAAGGCATAGATAACTGCAACGATCTTGTCATAACGCCCCGATCCCATCCATGTCAAACGCATGTACATGAAGCTAACAGTTCCAAAAAAAGTAAGGACCACAATGAGGTGGGAGGCACAGGTGGAAAAAGCCTTCTGGCGCCCCTCTGAGCTATTGATCTTAACAATGACTTTCAATATCTTAATGTATGAAAGAAGGATGAGGGAGACGAGGGTCAGGACAATGATGGTGTGGAGGGCGAAATCCAACATGATGCTGGTCGATATGTCTGTGCAAGCAAGACTGATCACCTGAGGAAAGTCACAGAATATATGATCTATATGACTAGGCCCACAGAAGGGCAACCTGGAAGTCAGAACAATCTCCGGCAAAGGACACGCAAAACCACACACACAGCATCCCAACACTAGCTGGACGCAAAGTTTGGGCGTCATCTTTTTTTTTTTTTTTTATAAATATTTATTAAGTTTTACATAAACAATAAAGAACAACATAAACAACACATAACACAGAAAAAATACACAAACATAAAACACAAAAACAACAGTAATAAACAATAAAAATAGAGAAAATTAAAAAAAAATACCCTTTTTATCTTCATAATGACCTTGCATTTACTTGTTTCTGCGACTTCCCCCAACCTCCCTACTCTGTATTCCAAATCAAATGTTCTGTCTGCAAATTCTTTCCCTCTATCATAATTTAAATTTCTCATCATCTTAAATCCATATCCCATAATTATATTTCCTTCAGTCTAGATTTTAGATCTTTTTCTGTTCACCTTTCTTGCTAAAAACCAGTCACCTTCAGTCCGATATCTTCAAATGTTCGTTATCTTGCAGTATTTCTGTAAATAGTCTTTAAATTTCCTCCAATCTTCCCTCACCGTCTCTTCTCCCTGGTCTCTAATCCTGCCGGTCATTTCTGCTGATTCCATGTAGTCGATGACTTTCATCTGCCATTCTTCCAGAGTGGGTAATTCTTCTGTCTTCCAATACTGTGAGTTTGGGCGTCATCTTGGTCATATAGTTTAAAGGGGTGCAGATGGCTAAGTACCGATCGTAAGCCATCACTGCGAGCAAGCAGCCTTCCGAGGTCCCAAAGCTGTGGAAGAAATAGATTTGCAGAAGACAGCTGCTGAACGAAATGGACTTCTTGCTTCTCAGAAGGTTCACCAGCACCCTGGGCATGGTAACGGTGGTATAGAGCACCTCCAAGGTGGCCAGCACAGCAATGAAGAAATACATGGGGACGTGAAGGCGAGGAGTGGCAGAGATGAGGCTGAAGATGAGAGCATTGGCACTGAGGATGAGCAGGTAGATCACTAAGAAGATGGCAAAGAGGAGTATGCCGTAGTTGCCCAAGTTGAGGAACCCATCAAGCTCAAACTCAGACACTGAAGTGCCATTGATAGCTTCGGCCTGCATCATATTCTAATCTAGAATAGGAAATAAAATCTATGAAGACGGGAGGCTGGCAAATGGAAGGTCATGGAGTTCATGTATGCATCAGACTTTCACTGCATTTCCCTGTACAGTCATACCTCGGGTTAAATGTGTTTCAGGTTGAGCGTTTTCAGGTTATGCTCCATGGCAACCCAGCAGTAACGGAATGTGTTACTTCCAGTTTTTGTCACTCGCACATGCGCACACGCTCAAAATGATGTCATGCGCATGTGCGAAAGCAGCTAATCACAAACCGTGCACGCGCAGACATGGGTTGCGTTTGCTTCAGGATGTGAACAGGGCTTCAGAACGGACCCCGTTCGCATCCACAGGTACCACTGTAACTTAAAAGATACCGCTCCCCAAAGCTTGCTAGGATCATTATGACCACACAAATAGTATAGTACAGGTCAATCTTTTTAACAAAAGCTCCAGAAATTTTGGGGGATCTGTGTGTCAATTACATAAAACCACATACTTCCATTCTCAGATATGATTGGAAAAAACAGTGGGTTGGGGGTGGGAGGGGGAAAGGAACATTTCTTTTACTTGGCGCAGATTAGAATATAAATATTTTGAATTTAAACCTACGTAGTTTAAGCTACTTCTATATCAACCCAACTTGACCATGCAACACTGATAAGAGGCATTTTCAAAGGGAAAAAAACCCCACCCCTTCACTGACACCAAAGATAAAAGAGAAACCAGGTCTGGATGAAATGTGCTAATTTACAGGTATTGATGCAAATCCAGATATAATTACTATGCTTTAATATAAATACCATAGATCTCACCAGGCAGCGTATGCACATTGTACCTTTATAGCACATTCAAAGCACATTTCCTCCCTCAAAGGATCCTTTGCTCAGGGTGCAGTGTACAGTAAAAGGGACATTAGAAACCACAAGAGAAGCACCAGTATTAGAAGGTAAAAGGTAAAGGACCCCTGGATGGTTAAGTCTAGCCAAAGGCAACTATGGGGTTGCAGAGCTCAACTCACTTTCAGGCCGAGGGAGCCGACGTTTATCAACAGACAGCTTTCCGGTTCATGTGGCCAGCATCACTAAACTGCTTCTGGAGCAACGGAACTCAGTGGTTTAGACCACAGCGCAACCCATGTCCTCGTATTAGAAGTGATGGTTAATAAAGGCTGCGCACTGCTGTGGTCACTCTCTGCTGAAAGTGATGGGCACAGTCACTGAAGGCAAACATAGTGCACAAGAATAGGATGGGGTGCAGCTGGCTAGCAAGAGACAGGAAAGTAGAAATTGCACATGGTACCTGGGACTGAAATGGGTTCATCTCTTTTCTTCAAAGGGAGCTGTGTGTTTACTCTGCTTTCAATGTAAGGGCTCTATCTGGGGAGTGGTGACAGTGCCTCTGAGTGTATACAGCTTGTCTTTCTTTCCACCTCTAACAAACCACAGCCAGTTCTCAAACATTCAAGATTAAAAAGCAGAGACTGGAGGCCTGATGAATTATTTCCTCAATGCTTTCAGAAGATATACCGTATTTTTCACTCTATAACACGCACCAGACCATAACACGCACGTAGTTTTTAGAGGAGGAAAACAAGAAAAAAAATATTCTAAACGAAATAGTGGATATATGATTTTTGTGGTTCATGCCACAGACATGTTATCTGACAGTGAGTCTGGAGTAGTCCAATGCAAAAATCCTGAGGATCCATGTGGATCCATGCTTTGTAACCACGGAGGATGGAAGGAAGGGGAACCATGGATCCTCTGCTCATGACTGGAGCAAATCCCCCCCGCCACCCGCAGGCATTGGCTCCATAACATGCACAGACATTTCCCCTTACTTTCTAGGAGGAAAAAAGTGAGTGTTATGGTGCAAAAAATACAGTAGTAGTAGTAGTAATAATAATAATAATAATAATAATAATAATAATAGTAGTAGTAATAAATGTCTCACCCATGAATTGCATCCCTTGAGGCATCCCAAAGTGATTTACAATGTTACAAAAACATGCATAAAATAATGTAAATATAAAATTGTGTGTGTGTGTGTGTGTGTGTGTGTGGATAGATAGATAGATATAAAGGTAAGTTGAATATTTAAAACAGCAATAGGACATACGTAACATACCAATTACATCCAATACAGATACCAACATCAACAAACACCTTAATTTAGAAGACTTGTTGAAAGAAGAACATCATTGCCTGGTGCCAAGAAAACAACAGTGATGGTGCCTCTCTGGTGTTTAATGGGAGTTCCAAGGAGTAGATGCTCCAATGGCAAAGGCTCAATTCTGATATTGTGCAGAAAGATCAGACAGTACCTACAGGGTGCCTTCTCCTGCAGAATGCAGTGATTTTGGTTCGGCGTGTACAGAAGTGAGACAATCCTTTAGGTGTACCAATCCCCTCGTCCACAATGGGAAAATATTATACCTTTCCAAGACCCCTGTGGGAATCCCTTGTTTACTGTTACTCAGACTATAGTTCTTCAGAACAAAACCATTTCCCCAGGAAATCAACATACTCTATTGAGTATAAATATAAATATCTCCTAAAATCCAACTATACCTGGAGGATTTTTGACTGCAAGAAATTGGATCCAGAAACTCTGGAGGCATCAAACATTAGGCTGACTCTTTTTCACACACCACAGGAGACTCTGGGGTGAAATTCACACAACAGACTCATCAGGGAGTAGTAAATCCCATTGAGTTTATTTGTGAGTAAATGCCCTGAAGAGTTCAGAGAAAAGAAATGCCATGGTGCACCTGTAGACTCTCCCATATTGGTCTCTACAGCCACACCAGGCGCTGTAACTCTCCAATGGTTTGAATTTATCCCAGAAGGCACACTATTCACTTGTCTCCTGAGATGCCAACAGAAAAATCGAGTTAGGAGTGGGCTGCTAATCACTTGAAAGGGAAGGAATGGCTCTCATCCAAAAAGGTTTGCTCTTATAATTACCGTATTTTTCGCCCTATAGGACGCACCGTCCCATAAGGCGCACCTAGTTTTTTGGGGGGGAAGTAAAGGGGGGGAAATTTATCCCCCCCCCCAGAACAGGCAACTCTCCGCAAGCCGGGGGAGCCCAGCGCAGGGCTCCTGCGCCTTGCCGAGAGCTGCGCGAAGTCTGGGCGCCCTGAGCTCAGCGCACCCAGCCTTCGGCATGCAGGCAACTCTCCACAAGCCGCAGGAGCCCAGCGCAGGGCTCCCACGGCTTAAGGAGATCTGCACGAAGCCTGGAGAGCGAGAGGGGTCGGTGCGCACTGACCCCTCTCGCTCTCCAGGCTTCAGCGAAAGCCTGCATTCGCCCCCTAGGACCCACACACATTTCCCCTTCATTTTTGGAGGGGGGAAAGTGCGTCCTATGGGGCGAAAAATACGGTAATGAGGGAACTTTAAATATAGTCAATTTGGGTAGTTGTCATACACCTTACTTGAAGGATGTTTTTTAAAAAGCAAAGAAAGGAGGAAACAAATGAATAATCAAAACAAATCTCCCAAAAGAGCAATGTAAGCTAATTTTTCCTACCCCACCCCTTCCAATCCAGCATCAACTTATGTCTAGGTGTTAAAAGCAATCCTCCTGTAACAAGCAAACACACACACACTACATAATTTTCATAATTTTCAGAACTTCAATCTTCCCCCTTACTAAGCACTATGGATGGATATTCCATAACTAACTTCTTTTGAATACCCATAGCAAAGATTCCACACTTCCCTGGCCTTTTCGCCTAGGATTGCTGTAATCCAAAAATATATCCTGATGTTGATAATCAGAGACCCTTGTTTGGAGCCTCCAAGAGGGAAGAGGAAACTGTTCCCCTCCCATAGGGCCAACTAGTCCTTATCATACAGCCAATTCAACAGTCTTGAACTCATCCCACATTGCCATGCCTTTCAGCCAGTCCTGTTTCCTGCTAGGACTTGATGCTCAATTGAGTACCATAAGGGAGAACAGAAAGATCTTGTTTCACAAATCCCCACTGGCTACCGGTCCGTTTCCTGGCACCAAAGCTTTGGTTATGACCTACAAAGCCCTATACAGATTGAGTTCAGGCTGTCTGAATGACCATCTCTCTCTCTGTGATTCTGCTCAGCTTTGAGAGAGTTACATTGGAGAGTTACAGCGCCAGCTGTGGCTGTAAAGACCAATATGGGAGAGACTTTCTCTCAGTCCCATCTCACTCACAGGTACTTTTGGTGAAGATAAGAGGGGGCCTTCTTGGTGGCTGTTCCCAGATTGTGGAACTACCTTCCATGGGAGACTAGACTGGCCCTAATCAGCTTTCCTGTCACCAGCAAGGAAACTTCTTTGTTCTGACAGGCCTTTTTCTTTGGCCACTAACTGGCTGTTGTGGCAGCATTGGTGTTGTTGTTCTCTCTCTCTCTCTCTGTGTGTGTGTGTGTGTTTTCAAACGATTTTCAGAGATTCTCTGTGCTGTATCTATAATACCAACTAACAAAACAGACATTAAAATCTTATTTTTAATAATAAATAAATAAATAAATACAACCCAATCAATAAAAACAGTTTATATTTATAATTTAATATCTCCCCTTTGTTAGTCACTGTAATAAATACAGGGTTTTAGTGATTTCGCATTTTATTACATTCCACATGTACATTGTTACATGTCTTTGTGAGCCTGTGAATAAAGGGGCATGTGTGTTTGAGAAGGGTGTGTGTTTGACACACGGTTTGGAAAGCTCTTTGCCATGGTTCCCAAAGTGGGCAGTTAACCACCCCGGATTGTGGTGATGGGATTACACAGTGGGTGCTAAGAGACAAGTGGGGTGACATTGGAGGTGTAAATGACTATCAGACTTTGAAAAGCTGGTATCATTGGATTGAGCCCATCAAATTGGTTTAATAAGTTGAACTAAATATTTTAATTGTTTTTGAACAAATGTGAAATTAATTGTTACCGTGCTGCAAATCGCTATTGTGAATAATGCTTTTTAGAGATTAGAAGGCACTGGGGATGAGTTTATGGAACCAAGGGGGCTGTGGCCCAAAATGGTTTGGGAGCCACTGATCTAGTGTTTATTTCTTATCTGCTAACTCCAGGGTGTGAGCATGCATATATATGCATATCCTCTTGAATGCATAGGATTAAAAAACAAAACAGCACCTTTTCCTTTAACACCCTCAATCGGGCAATACCTTTATTAGGACCAAGCAACATGCCACTTAAGAGTTGCAGGCTTTGGAGTGCTGCAGAACTCTTTGTCAAGCAAGATATCATACAAAGCAAGTCACGGAGTGGGGAGTGAGGAGAAACAAAGAAGTAAAATATAGGCTTGAGGTTGCAGTCGTGGTCAGTTTCTAGATTTAAGGTGTGCTCAAATTACCACTTTAGAGCACAGTGAAGTCCTATACCCCCTTGCAATTCATAACTCCGTCCCCTCCAGCTGTTCACAGCAGCACAACTTTGTTAGTGTTCAGATTTGTTTCTGCTTGTATACACACTATGTGTAGTGTACTAACTAACAGCACACTGTCTTCTAATATGCTTCCCTTGAGAAATGATACATTTTGAGGCATCCCACACACCCACACCCCACAGCAAGCTTGCATCCAGACTGCATTTTAAGCTGGTAATGCATACAATGTCATAGAATGCCATGTTTCTTTGTAGGAACGGTGCTACATTTAAATTGATATAATGGAGTATTAAGAGCTTCAAAATTGTGGATCACGCATTCTGAGGTGCAACATTACATGCTGACGTTCGCAAATGTATGCATATGTAAATCTAGATACTACATACATGTTACATGCAAAATTTCAAAGGGAGATAAGAAAGTTTGAATTCTGTTTTTTCTTATTTGTATTTATCTCCCTTTTCCTTACAAGTGAAACTGTGGAAATATATTTTGTTAGACGTTCATCTTTTTTCTTTTCTTTTCAAAAACAGTAATTACAGCAACAATCGGTGGGTGAGCAGGACTTTTGATCGTGGAATGACTTCGTGATGTCCCAAGAAGTTCATAAACCAGCTCATATGTTGCTGATGCATTCCAAAGCAGGGAAACTAAAAATCTTTCTGATCACATCCCTGATTTCTTTGTTTCTCAGAGAATAAATGATGGGGTTGAAGAGAGGGATAATAAAGGCGTAGATGACTGCAACGATCTTGTCATAACGTCCCGATCCCATCCATGTCAAGTGCATGTACATGAAGCTAACAGTTCCAAAAAAAGTAAGGACCACAATGAGGTGGGAGGCACACGTGGAAAAAGCCTTCTGGCGCCCCTCCGAGCTATTGATCTTAACAATGACTTTCAGTATCTTCATGTATGAGAGGAGGATGAGGAAGATGGGGCCCAGGATGACAAGGGCATGGAGGGAGAAATCCAACACAATGCTGGTCGATATGTCTGTGCAAGCAAGACTGATCACCTGAGGAAAGTCACAGAATATATGATCTATATGACTAGGCCCACAGAAGGGCAACCTGGAAGTCAGAACAATCTCCGGCAAAGGACACGCAAAACCACACACACAGCATCCCAGCACGAGCTGAACACAAAGTTTGGGCGTCATCTTGGTCATATAAGTCAACGGGGCGCAGATGGCTAAGAACCGGTCGTAAGCCATCACTGCGAGCAAACAGGCCTCTGAGATACCCAAGCTGTGGAAGAAATAGATTTGCAGAAGACAGCTGCTCAAGGAAATGGACTTCTTGCTTCTCAGAACGTCCACCAGCACCCTGGGCATGGTAACGGTGGTATAGAACACCTCCAAGGTGGCCAGCACAGCAATGAAGAAATACATGGGGACGTGAAGGCGAGGAGTGGCAGAGATGAGGCTTAAGATGAGAGCATTGGCACTGAGGATGAGCAGGTAGGTCACCAAGAAGATGGCAAAGAGGAGTATGCCGTAGTCGCCCAAGTTGAGGAACCCATCAAGCTCAAACTCAGACACTGAAGTGCCATTGATAGCTTCGACCTGCATCATAGGTAGGCTAATCTAGAATAAGAAATAAAATCTATGTATGCATCAGACTTTCACTGCATTTCCCTGTAACTTGAAAGATACCACTCCCCGAAGTTTGTAGGGATCATTATGACCACACAAATAGTATAGTACAGGTGAATCTTTTTAACAAAAACTCCATAATTTTTGGGGGGATCTGTGTGTCAATTACATAAAACCGCAGACTTCCATTCTCAGATATGATTCGGAAAAAACAGTGGGTTGGGGGTGGGAGGGGAAGAGGAACATTTCTTTTACTTGGCGCAGATTAGAATATAAATATTTTGAATTTAAACCTACGTCGTTTAAGCCACTTCTATATCAACCCAACTTGACCATGCAACACTGATAAGAGGCATTTTCAAAGGGAAAAAACCCCACCCCTTCACTGACACCAAAGATAAAAGAGAAACCAGGTCCGGATGAAATGTGCTAGTTTACAGGTATTGATGCAAATCCAGATATAATCACTATGCTTTAATATAAATACCATAGATCTCACCAGGCAGCGTATGCACATTGCACCTTTATGGCACATTCAAAGCACATTTCCTCCCTCAAAGGACCCTTTGCTCAGGGTGCTGGGAGGTGTAGCTCTGTGAAGAGTAAACTGCTGTGGTATCACCGTGTGGTTTATCCATTAAAAAGCCACTGTATTGGGTGCAGTGTACAGTAAAGGGGACATTAGAAACCACAAGAGAAGCACTAGTATTAGAAGGTAAAAGGTAAAGGTAAAGGACCCCGGGACTGTTAAGTCCAGTCAAAGGCGACTATGGGGTTGTGGCACTCATCTCGCTTTCAGGCCGAGGGATCCAGCATTTGTCAACAGACAGCTTTCCGGTTCATGTGGCCAGCATGACTAAACCGCTTCTGGCGCAACGGAACTCAGTGGTTTAGACCATAGCGCAACCCATGTCCTAGTATTAGAAGCGATGGTTAATAAAGGCTGTGCACTGCTGTGCTCCCTCCCTGCTGAAAGTAATGGGTACAGTCACTGAAGGCAAACGTAGTGCACAAGAATAGAATGGGGTGCAGCTGGCCAGCTCCCACCAATCACAAGAGACAGGAAAGTAGAAATTGCACATGGTACCTGGGACTCAAATGGGTTCATCTCTTTTCTTCAAAGGGAGCTGTGTGTTTACTCTGCTTTCAATGCCAGGACTCTATAGCATCTGGGGAGTGATGACAGTGCCTCTGAGTGTATACAGCTTGTCTTTCTTTCCACCTCTAACAAACCACAGCCAGTTCTCAAACATTCAAGATTAAAAAGCAGAGACTGGAGGCCAGATGAATTATTTCATCAATGCTTTTAGAAGATATAATAATAATAATAATAATAATAATAATAATAGTAATAGTAATAGTAATAGTAATAGTAATAGTAATAATAATGTCTCACCCATGAATTGCATCCCATGAGGCACCCCAAAGTGATCTACAATGTTATAATAACATACACAAAATAATGTAAATATAAAATATTGTTTGTGTGGATAGATAATTAGGTAAGTTGAAAATTTAAAACAGCAACAGGACATAAGTAACATACCAATTACATCCAGTACAGATACCAACATCAACAAACAACTTAATTTTGAAGAGTTGTTGAAAGAAGAATATCTTTGGCAGGTGCTGAGAAAACAACAGTGATGGTGCCTCTCTGGTGTTTAATGGGAGTTCCAAGGAGTAGATGCTCCAATGGCAAAGGCTCAATTCTGATATTGTGCAGAATGTTCAGACAGTACCTACAGGGTGCCTTCTCCTGCAGAATGCAGTGATTTTGGTTCGGCGTGTAGAGAAGTGAGACAATCCTTTAGGTGCACCAATCCCCTCATCCACAATGGGAAAATATAATTCATTCCCAAGACCTCTGTGGCCATCCCTTGTTTATTATTACTAAGACTACAGTTCTTCAGAACATAACTGTGTCCCCATGAAATCAACCTACCCTACCGAGTATAAATATAAATATCTCCTAAAATCCAGGATTTTTGATTGCAAGAAATTGGATCCAAAAACTCTGGAGGACCAAACGTTAGGCTGACTCTTTTTCACACACCCCAGGAGCCTCTGGGCTGCAATTCACACAACACACTCATCAGGGAGAAGTAATTCCCACAGAGTTTATTTGTGAGTAAATGTGCTGAAGAGTTCAGAGAAAAGAAATGCAATGGTGCACCTGTATGGTGCACACTACGTAATTTTCATAATTTTCAGATCTTAGGATTTCTCCTTACTAAGCACTGTGGATGAATATTCCATGACTAGACTGGTTCTCTTGAATACCCATAGAAAAGACTCCACACTTCCCTGGCCTTTTCACCTAGCATTGCTGTAATCCAAAAATATATCCTGATGTTGATAATCAGGGACCCTTGTTTGGAGCTTCTGAACGGGAAGAGAAAACTGCTCGCCCCCCATAGGGCCAACTAGTCCTTATCATACATCTAATCCAGCTGCCTTGAACTCATCCCACATTGCCATGCCTTCAACCAGTCCTGTTTCCTGCTAGGACTTGATGCTCAATTGAGTACCATAAGGGAGAACAGAAACGCCTAGTTTCAAAAACCCCACTGGCACCATTCAAAGCTTTGGTTATGACCTACAAAGCTATACAGCTTGAGTTCAGGCTGTCTGAATGACCATCTCTCACTCTATGATTCTGCTTGGCTTTGAGATATTCTAAGGAAGTCTATCTCTCAGTCCCATCTCACTCACAGCTACTTTTGGTGAAGATAGGAGAGGGCCTTCTTGGTGGCTGTTCCTAGATTGTGGAACTACCTTCCAAGGGAGACTAGACTGGCCCTAGTCAGCTTTCCTGTCACCAGTAGGCACACTTTTTTTTTCTTCCAACGGGCCTTTTTCCTCGCCAGGCTTCCTCAACCCCGGCCCTCCAGATGTTTTTGGCATACAACTCCCATGATCCCTAGCTAGCAGGACCAGTGGTCAGGGATGATGGGAATTGTACTCTCAAAACATCTGGAGGGCTGAGTTTGAGGAAGCTTGTTCTTTGGCCACAACTGGCTGTCATGGCAGGGTAGGTGTTGTTCTTTGTGTCTGCGTGTGTGTGCTTTTAAAATGATTTTCAGAGATTCTCAGTGCGGTATTTATCATAGCAACTAACAAAACAAATACATTATTTGTAATAATAAATAAAATATAAGCCAATCATTAAAAACATTTTATATTTATAATTTAATATCTCTTTGTTAGTCACTGTAATTAAAACAGGGTTTTAGTGATTTGGTATCTTATTACATTCCACAGAAAACTTGTCTGAAATGCTGTTTGATGCTCCAGAACCTGTCTATTTGTACATACTTGTGTGGAATCTCGATTAAAATAAAAATGGGGGGAAATGAACTGAAAGTTAACTTTCCTAAATATTTCTGTTGTTTTCTGCTCACCTGCAGCAACCTAACAGACAAGTAAATAGCGAAGCAAGGTGAAGAAAACACTAGCAGGCTACCCGCCTAGGTGTACCAGGGTGCCCTGTCCCTGCTAAAGACCTTCTGTGGGTTTTCACTTTGCTTCCCCATTTGAAGGAGGCTTGGTTCAGAAGAGCCAGAAATCTGCATTGCAAAAGTAAAAAATAACAAATCGCTGGCCTAGATCATGTTTACATCTCTTGATGAGATTAGCTCGGCAAGCGGTTCAGAAGATCACAATCCAATTAGGGTACGAGGGTGACCGAAAGAGAAAAAGGAACCCCGGCAGCGACTCTAAGCAAGGGAGCATGGGGAGAAATCCCCACCCCACGCCCTCATTGAGCAAAGCACGCAGATCGCAAAGCGGCGCCTTTCGGGAGAAGGAGGAGGGATCGCGCTTGCGCACTTCCCTCGGAACGCAGGTAAGGAAAGAGGGGATCTCCTGGAACCCGCGAATCCTTCGGCGGGATTAGGCGAAGGCGAGCCTTGGTTAGAGAAGAGCCCAAATTTCAAAGGTCCTCCGGAAGACCCGCCCTTCGCCGCGGCACACTGGGGCCTTGAGGGGGATCCGCTGTGATGCGTCTGTCTGGGGTTGTTTATTTGGGTTGTCGCCATCCCGTTTTTCGAGCTGGGGCGGGGTAAAAGGGTGCCTGCTGTCCAAAAGAGAAATGGATCCCGATATTGGGGGATGAGAGAAGAGGGGGGGGGCGTGCCGGATCCTTGAAGCGATCCTTACCCAATGCATTAAAAAAGAAATAACTTTTGCAAGCGTTTGTGTGTGCAAACAAATGCTCCCTCGTTGGATCAGCAACAGCGACGACAGACGCAGGCGGAAGAGCAATGCATATGGGGGGAGGGGGGTCAGGCAGCTGCCTCCCTCCCTCCAAGCCTAACAGTGAGTGTGGGGAGGGGAGGGGGAGGCCTGATCTCGATCTGTCTCCCGCCTCCCTTCCAATTTATTAGGATGGAGGAGACTGGGAAGGTCAAGCCGCGGTTGCTACTGAACTGGGAAGAAAGTTGCCGCGCAGCAGCAGAAAAGGGCGCCTGGTCCGCCGGGGCAGCGCTGATCCAAAGAGCCAAAATCCTGTGTTTTTGTATTTTCCTTATTTCCATATATATATATATATATATATACACACACACACACACACAAAACAAAAAAAAATGGGCGTGGCCAGAATTTATTTAAGGGGGTTTGGAACCAAGTTATCTGTGATGCAATTGGTCAGTTAAGCACTTTTTTTTATTTACTTGATTTAGGGGGCAGCAGCTGACCCACCCCCACCCCGGACTACGCCCATGCACACAAACACAGTACTGGAACTTGGTATTGCTTCTTGATCACAAGACAGCAGGGGTTGAGGTGTCCCCCTCTGGGGACAGGATCAATTCCTCACCTTTCCCCTGGCAGCTCTTTAAATGACCTAAGGTCCTGCCAGCGCTGAGGGAGATTGTAGCCTACCCACCGCCTGCCTTGACACACTCCTGGAGAAATAGGAAGGGGAAGCTTCCTGTTCCTTCTGGAATCATCGCTCTATCCCCTGTTCCCTATACAGTGGTACCTCGGGTGACATACGCTTCAGGTTACATACGATTCAGGTTACAAACCCCGCTAACCCAGAAATAGTGTCTCGGGTTAAGAACTTTGCTTCAGGATGAGAACCGAAATCGTGCTCCGGCGGTAGCTGGAGGCCCCATTAGCTAAAGTGGTGCTTTAGAATAAGAACAGTTTCAGGTTAAGAAAGGACCTGCGGAACAAATTAAGTACCTAACCTGAGGTACCACTGTATGTTGTGACTGAGCCAAAAAGTAGGCATAGCGGAAATTATCACATGACCTTCCTCTTCCTGCTTCTTATAAACCATCTCACTGACTCCCATTTCCTGTTGTTTGCCCGTGCCTGTATTTAGGTGCCTCCAGACTCTCTGTGTGTCGCGGGACGGATTCCTGCATAAATTTAGGTACGCTGTCATCCTGGTGCAAGAAACCCCGCTTAAAAATGAATAAAAATGGATCTGCGGTTAGGGAACTGACAGTGTAATGCACTGAGAAGTGTGGGATGAGCAAATGATGAATGGGAAGGCGTGTAAACACACTAGGAGTAAATCGGGATGAATGCTCTTTGTTGTGTAAGTGCTCCATAAGTAAATGCAAAGGAAAGCACGGTAAATAGTTAGCCGCAGGGTAAAGCAAATCAGGAGGGATGCTCAAGAAATCAATTGTCCGCAGGAACCGTTAGACTGTAAACCCCTTCCGCAAATGCAGCTAACTTGATGTTGCTAGGCTACGGTTCTCATCACTCCCAGCCAGCATGCCCAGTGGTCAGGGGTGATGGGAATCCAACAACATCTGGAGGAGACAGTGCTACACAAGGCCTCATTCTCCTTGTCATCAGTGTGTAGAAGGCATCAGTCTGGTTCACACACAACACTAAACCTTGATTTGTGGGACTGTGGTTTATTACATGATGGTGTGGCATTAAATGTGAACCATGTCCTATGGCTTAACTATGGTTTCTTTATTGCCATCAAACCACCATCTGAAGCCACAGCTTGTTGACCTATAAATCTTGGCTTGTTTTAATTATGTCTTGATGCTTGTTTTGTTTTTGCTTTTGTTGTAATTCAAAAACGTAAACAAGGAATAACATTTTTTTTTTTTAAGGAAGCAAAGGGATGGGGCAAGAGTAGCTGGAAAATAAACTAAACTGTGGAGAAGCAAACTGGTATGTTTGATCATCTATGAGACAACTTGTGGTTTGTGAAACAAACCGTGGCTTAGCATTAAGACAGACCAATATGCTCCTTTATAATGTGTTTTTGCTAACATTTTACCATATGCTGTCCACACCAGTGGGCACGGGTTTTTTTGTTTGTTTGTTATACAGTGGTACCTCGGGTTACATACGCTTCAGGTTACAGATTCCGCTAACCCAGAAATAGTACCTCGGGTTAAGAACTTTGCTTCAGGATGAGAACATAAATCGCGCTGCGGCGGCAGTGGGAGGCCCCATTAGCTAAAGTGGTACCTCAGGTTAAGAACAGTTTCAGGTTAAGAACAGACCTCTAGAACGTATTAAGTTCTTAACCCGTGGTACCACTGTAATGATTTAATTTCTGACTTATTTATAGCTGGGGTTTTTTCCCTTTGTGTAGATCCAACCCTATTCTAACCCGCTGCAATGCAGGAATCTCAACTGAAGCATCCATGACAGAAGGTCACCCAACCTCTGCTCAAAAACCTCCTTCGTTCAGCGTTGCTTCTGTGACTTCCAACACCGTTCCACTCCTTGTGCAGCATGGAAACTCATGTGTTGCTCCAGCTGCTGAAGTTACACCTTGAGGTGTTGGTTGCTGTGCTCCACTCAGCCATCAGCCGATGCAACGCCTATCTTATGAGTATCAGAAGGCGGCAGAGGAGGAGAGTGCTGATAGGGCGGGCGATTCAGAACCACATCTTGAGGACTAGGCGCATCATTCAGAGGAGGAGGAGCTGCAGACATATGGTTCCTATCGTCACCTTGTTGGAAAGCGGGCCGAAATTGCGGCGCTGGTGGGTCTGCCCCACCAAGCAGCATTGGTGGGAGCGTTCCATGCTGGGGACCCGGGACGACGAAACGTGGATCGAGAGCTTCCAGATGAGCCGAGGGACCCTCTTCGAAATTGCGGACGTCCTCCGACCCCAGCTCCAGAGGCAGAGAACCATCATGCGGGAAGCCATCCCCGTCGAGAAGCGGGTCGCTATCGCCGTGTGGTGGCTTTCTAACCTGAAGTGCTACCGTGAAGTTGCCGCGCAGTTTGGAGTCGGGAGGTCGACGGTGGGAGAGATCGTTCTGGAGGTGTGCTTTGCCATCAAGCACCTGCTCGTCCAGAAGACAATCTATTTGGGCGACTACTGGAAGGTGAAGTTTTTTTTAAACGTGTTTTTTAAAAAGTTGCTGCAGTTGCACAGCTTCAAACTAACACCGCTGTGCCACACTGCTGCATTGTCTGGAGGGTGTGTGAGTGTGTTAAGTTGCACATTGATAGACAGATAGATAGATGACAGACAGACAGACAGATAGATAGATAGATAGATAGATAGATATAGATAATAGATAACTTTTCTGTTTTACAATTTCAAATACTCATTTTACATTCTTAAGATATCAAAGACTTCCCTTTTTCTCTTTCCATGCTTCATTTTACATATCTTAAATCCCTGCATACTTTAACAAAAACTATACCAATCGGTATTCCATTACTGCATCCATCAAAACTTATCTACTTCATCCATCAAAACTTACTGTTGAATTTATCTTAACTCTGCCAGCGTTTTCAGCTATACACTATTATTTTCCATATACAGTGGTGCCTCACAAGATGGAAAACCCGCTAGACGAAAGGGTTTTCCGTTTTGGAGGTGCTTCGCAAAACGAATTTGCTATGGGCTTGCTTCGCAAGACGAAAATGTCTTGCGAGTTCCTGCGGGGTTTTTTTCCTCCCCCCCCCCTTTTCCCCAAGCCGCTAAGCCACTTAGCAGCTGATCCGCTAAGCCGCTAATAGCACTAATCCGCTAAGCCGCTAATGGGCTTGCTTCGCAAGACAAAAAAAACTGCAAGACGAAGAGACTCGCGGAACGGATTCTTTTCGTCTTGCGAGACACCACTGTATTCAATAAACGTTTTCCAATCTTCTTTAAACGTATGTTTATAGTTATAGGTAAAAAGTTGGACAGATGGCAAGAATAACATTGACAGTGTAAGAACATATGCTAATTGATATTATTCTTGCCATCTGTCTAACTTTTTACCTATAACTATATGGGGCAATTGCCATTGTATCTGTGGGCACTTATGTAGTAGTCAGTGTAGCAAAATGTTGCTTGCTTTCTTTGACATTTTCATCCCACCTGCCCAGATATAAAATCTTCCCTAGGCAGCTTACTATCATCATCATCACCACCACCACCCCAGTTTTTCCTCAGACTGGGACTCAAGGCAGCTTACAGATAATATAGTTATACAGATAAAACTTCAATATACATTAATAAAACTAATATAAGCATAAAAACATAACAGTTGCGCAGTGTCAGAATACCACTTGCTGAAATCCTATTGGTGACCTGCCATGCTTTATATTATGTGGAAGAGATTTCCCATACAAAACGACTGAATTGTTTGAAACTGCATGGATTGCTGCAGTGGAACGGAATAATTTGGGGACACGGGGCAGAAACTCACATATATTTGCATTGTAGTTTATATGGAATGTACCTGTTTCCTGAACAGTGTTTTTCTGTTTTGCACTTGCAATGCAAAATTAGTAAAAAAATACTTACACAGCTTGCTACTATGCCATATTACTGTGACTTTTTTTGGACATGATGGGTGTGCTGTGTGGACATTTTTGGGGTGAAATTGTTGGCACAACCACAAAACAACCATTTTTGAATTTACTACTTCTTTGTTGCCGCTTACAGATCATGGATGGTTTCAGAAAGATGGGATTCCCTCACTGCGTTGGCGCGATGGACTTGACGCATCTGTCCATAATAGCTGCCACGGGTCCGGGAGACGAGTGCAACAAGCCAAAGAACTTCTGTTCCATTCTTCTTCAAGGGACAACTGACCACACTGGCCGTTTTACTAACATCGAAGTGGGATGGAGCGGGAAGAAACACGACGACGTGCAGATCTTCCGCAAATCTGCACTGTGCCAGGCTATGGACGAGGGCACCTTTGTCCCGGGGAACCCAACTATCAACATGCAAGGTGTGGAGATCCCACCTCTAATACTCGCCCATAGCACCTACCCTATGCGGAAGTGGCTCATGAAGCCCTACGGAGGCCCCTTGGACCAGAGGAAGACCATCTACAATAGGACCTTCAACCACTGCCACAGCGTGGTCCAGCAGGCCTTTGGCAGGCTCAAGGCAAGGTGGCGTTGCCTCACGGCGAGGCTGCCAGTGGCAGAGGAGAACGTTTTGGCGGTGGTCACCGCGTGTGTCGTGCTGCACAATATTTGTGAGACCAAGGGGCACGCCGTTCCCGAAGGTGTGGACATCTCTGAGCACGTACTGTTGGCAGCATATAACGAGGACTGCCATTCCTACGAAACCAGCAGCGAGTCGGGAGGCGAGGAGGTGCGCAATGCGATCTCACATTACCTGGCAGGAAATACTGAATGCTGAGATCTGGACTTTGCATTTCAGTGTGTTTTGCATTTATTTTGTAAATATAATTGCCTTGGTTACACTCACGCGTTTCATTTGTGTGTACGCCATCTACACTCGTTGAGTAAAGCTCAGGTTAATGAAGCCAGATCCCCTTCCCTTCATTCCTAAAATTCCATATTTTGCATTTTTCTGTTTTTAAAAAATCATTACAGTTCATACCATTTGCACAAGTTGAATTAACATGTTGCTGCCATAAAGATGAATGTTAAGTGCACATACAACCTGCTTCGCCCCCACCCTAAAACTCGTAATACTACCTCCCCACAAGAGCAAGACATCTGGCCCCAAATGTACAAACAAACAACAACAGCTTCCTTGTGAAAAAATAACAGACAAGTTAACGAAGGTATTGAAACACACTGCCCCTTCCTCCTGCTCTAGGGTAGGGCTCTGATTAAGCCGTCTCAGGCACCATGGTGACTGAAACACAACTAGCTGGAGGAAGGACAGGAGTTGCTTTAATTCCGCACTCCAAATCACAGTTTTTAAGGCGAATGATTCCTCAGAATGTAGCCCTCTTTAGGTGTTAATGGTCCTTGGAATGACTCGCTCAGGATAGTTCTGTGAGCGTAATGGTAGTGTGGGGATTGGAACTCGGGTTTCTCTGGTCCAAGTACCACACACTGGCTAGCCATGCATTTGTTTTCCGTTTAATCAAGCAATCTAAAGACTTGAGGGGGAAAAGGCGGGTTCTTGAATTCCAAAGTTGGGTATGTGAGGGGTGAGACAACCCAAAACCTAATTACAGTGGTACCTTCATTTAAGACCAGCTTAGTTTATGAACAACTTGGATTAAGAATGCTGCAAACCTGGAAGTAGGTGTTTTGGTTTGTGAACTTTGCCTTGGAAGCAGAACATGTTGAGTGTGTTGCATTTGTAAATTGAGTCCCCCACTGCTATGGGAAAGCACGCCTTGGTTTAAGAACGCTTTGGTTTAAGAACGGACTTCCGGAATGGATTAAGTCAATAAACCAAGGTACCACTGTATGTGGAAACCACTGCCTCCTTGGAGGAAGTTCCATTACTAGGGAGCTATAACCAAGAAGGTTCTGCAAAAAAGGTGTCTGGTCATTGAGGCCACCCAGGGATGCTGCCAGGGATCAGTAACTGCAGGTAACATGTAAGCCCCATCTTGCATGCAGCCAGTTATCAAGGCCAATTAATCTTCCACCAATGTCCTCCAACCACACACTACTTAAGTCTTTTTGTTGGGCTCTATTCACATCTGACTTGTCACTAAGGACATTGTTCAATGTAAAAGAACAAAAGGGTGGTTTGGGAGGAAGTGGGATGACTTTGGTGTGGGTGTGGCAAGGTTAGGTCTGAAGTGTTACATCCACCTGAAAAGGAACCTCTTCCTGAAGAGAATTAGGATGGCATTCCACCCTTATCCTAAGCAAGCACTGATTCCCAGCCCTATATAAGGAAGCCTTTTAATGTGTAATGTTTTATTATGTTTTTATATGTGTTGGGCGCCACCCAAAGTGGCTGGGGCAACCCAGTCAGATGGGCAGGGTACAGATAATAAAATTATTATTATAATACACACATTGGCATATGGCATCATGGAGTCCTGGAGTCCAGCAGTGACAAAGACAGCAAGTCGGAGACTACAGAGTCATCAGCTAGGAAGGAAGCCTGAGTTCCCAACTGACACTGATAAGACGTTCCTATTTTCATCAACGTTCTCCTATTTTTCTTGGAGAAATGTTGGAGGGTAGGTAATGTTGGTGACGCAAGAGACGACTGAACCTGAAGGCTGGTAGACAGGAGTCCCCTGAACCATAACCGCACAAGAATATCCTTGTTGGATCATGCCAGTGGCCCACCTACTTGCTTGTTCCGAAGTTGGAGCCCCTGTGTGTGTGTCTACAGCAAGCATATACTGTATAGTTGTCTCCAAAATCAGGAATTTTGGCTAATAGCTGGTGCTAGAAAGAGGACGGTGTCTTGGGGTGCAGTAAACGCCTCATGGCATCCTTGACTTCTTTGTTCCTCAGGCAATATATGATAGGGTTGAGCATTGGCGTCACAACGTTGTAGAGCACAGTTGCCAAGGTGTCAAAATATACAGAACGGCTGGCACTGGGCCTGTTATAATTGAACATGCAGGTGACATAGAATAAAGTGACCACCATGAGGTGCGAAGTGCAGGTGGAGAATGCCTTGCGGCGGCCTCGGTTGGTACGGATTCTCAAGATGGCCGCCACGATGTGGACGTAGGAAACCACAATGCAAAGGAAAGGACTGACGCCGAGCAGCAGGGTGACTGCCAGCAAGGTGATTTGGTTGGGGAATGTGTCCGCGCAAGACAGCTTGAGTAGCTGGGGGACGTCGCAGAACAAATGGTCCAGGTTGTGAGAGGCACAGAAGGGCAGGAGAGCGGTCATGGCCGTGTGCAGGACTGAATTGAGGAAGCCGCAGGCCCAGGAGGCTGCCACCAGCCGGGTACACAGCTTCCTGTTCATGAAGATGGTGTACGTAAGTGGGTGGCAGATGGCGACGTATCGGTCATACGCCATCACGGCCAGGAGGAGGCACTCAACCCCTACAAAAGTCACCAAGAAGTAAAGCTGAGCCAGGCAGCCCAGGATAGAGATGGTCTTTGTCTCCGTCAACAGATTCTTGAGCATGTGGGGCAGAGTGACGGAGGAATAGCAAATGTCCAGGAACGACAGGTGCTGGATGAAATAGTACATGGGCGTACGAAGACCAGAATCTAGCCCTGCGGTCACCAGGATAAGAGCATTGCCCAGCAAGGTGGTGATATACATGGTCAGAAACAGGAGGAAGAACAGGGCTTGGGGTTCCGGGAAGCTGGAGAAGCCCAGGAACACAAATGATGTTGTCGCGGTTTGGTTTCCCATCTGCCTCACCTCCTGTACCTGAAATGTGGGAGAGATTTAGAAGACCAAACGGAAGGACCACACCCATAACTGAAAATCATGCTTATTCCCAGCACACACAAAGCCCCATTCACTTGGTTGTATTTATTTCATCTGTGATCTCCCAAGCACACCATGAGTTACAGCAAGTGCTGGGATAGCTCAAGGGGTAGAGCATGAGACTCTTAATCTCTTCGTCTTGGGATTGAGCCCCACCTTGGGCAAAAAATAATAATCCTGTATTGCAGGGAGTTGGACTAGATGACCCACGTGGTCCCTTCTGACTCTACAATTCTGATTCTATGTAATCTGCCCTTTCCTTCCTATTTGTTTCCTGATCTATAAGATACCTGATTATTCATTTCTGTCTCTCTGACTCTCCCTTGCACCTTCAGCATCTGTTTCTTTCTTTCCCTCTTTTTCTTCTTTTGCAGTTTGTGATTCAAGCCCAGCCTTTGTCCACTAGATGCCCTGAAGATGTTGCTGGATTATAGCTCCCATCTTCCATGACCATCGGCCATGCTGGCTGGGTCTGATGGGAGTTGGAGTCCCATGACATCTGCAGATGTGGGGCAAGCCTGGTTGAGGCAAGCTGCTCTGCCATCTCTACTGGTTTGTTAGTGACTTCCTCTTCTCTCTCCTTCCTAAACCTCACTTCAACTGCTGCTGCCTCACCAGTGTGCATCACAGCAGAGATTTCTCATCCTTTGCTTTCTCTGTTAGCTTTGCAGTCTCTGCTTCACTTCATACTTCTGCTCTATTGACAAAGCTGCATGAATCCCACAGTGCAGGGCTAGGAAAGCCAATGTGGTGCCCTCCTGACGTTTCTAGACTACAACGCCCATCGGCCTCAGCCAACACGGGCAGTGGTCAGGAATGGTAGGAGTTCTAGTCCAGAAACATCTGGATGTTGTTGACTGTTTCGGGTGTAGAATGCTATGAGAAAGTAGATTCTGCCCCTGTAAATACAGATATTTATGTAATAATGTAACAGGGATAGGGTTAACATAACACAACTCTCTTAGATGCAGGATGTGTCATATTGGACACCTGGGACCTTGGCTCAAATATTTGTTTGACCATGAAGTTTAGCAACAATGACCGTAGGCAGTCTTTCAGCCTAAGCTGCCTCAAAGGGTTTTTCTGAGGGGAACTGGGATAGCCCAGTTTTATCAGCAGCCATTTTAAAAAATAAAAGCATTTCTTGTAGTGAGTAAGCACTGCTTCAGGTGGGGAAATGCTTGCAAACTGGATGGGAATGAGCTCCATTCCCCACCCAATCGCAGGCACTTGAATTTTGAGTACTAGCAACGTTCATGGGTTTTCTTTTCTTTTTTCCAAGATAGAGATGGGAGGAAAGCTGAGGAACAAGCTGTGAAGTCAATACATTCCACAGTGCCCTGTTTAGTCAGTGGACTCATGTCAGAGTTTTGGAAGAGGGCTATCGTTCTTGGTGGGCAACAGTAAAGTTGCCTAAGGGATCAAAGAGGAATATAAAAAATTTCCCAGCCTTTCCCCTATCCATTTCCTCTGCTTGGTGTTTATAGATGCTACAATCACAGCAAAATCAGAGAAGACAATGCTAAACTAAATTTGTTGGAAGACCAGTGAAGCAAGGCAATTGACAGCAAGAGAGATGCTGGCAATCACTGTTCCAGATGAATCTTCCTGTGTGATTTTCAGCTACTCTGAATTCAAGGTTGCAATGGTTTTTGAGTCTGCAAACCAATTTAGTTAAAACAATTCTATGTGATCTTTGCCCCATTGACTTGCCTGGCTTCAATTGCCTTCAGATTTATAGACTCAGGCTTGCTTGAAGCTGCTTTAAGTTGAGTGAGGTCAATGGCCCATGTTAGTAAAGTATTTACTCTGACAGGTACATAGGAACATATGAATCTGCCTTCTACTGAGACTGGCCAGTGGGCCACAGAGCTCACTATTGTCACACAGACAGCAGCACTCAAGGATTCCTGGTCAGAGTTTCTCCCAGCCCTAGATCATCCTAACAACCCACAAAACATTCTAGAGTCTCACCTCAAAACACAAAAGTATGTTGCATTACAGAGGTAGCCAACATGGTGCCCTTGGGATGTGGTTAGACTGAGCTCCATCCTAAGCAGTGACAACAAAATGAAGATGCAAAGCCAGAGAGTGAGAACAAGAGATGAATAGCTAGGTAGACCAACAGATGGACAGGGAGCCGGGAAATAAGTTGCATTAAGGACCATAAATATATTTACCAGTACAGAAGGGTCTCTTTTGTATTATCTCCAGTAAACGCCCATTTCTTGTAATCACACCCCATGAATAAGCCCATGTATATCTTAGTTCTTTGAATACACAAAGCATTTAAAAAAATATCCCAGTGTATTTGCTGCAGATCTGAAAACAAACATATCTCAATGCCCTTGGGATTGAATAACTCAAAGGAATTGGTACTCTTAGAGAATTGTTTACTTGCTATAAGAAGTTCTGTCCCCCTTGAGCATTATGTTCCTTGATTGGACCCAGAAGACTTCAAGATCAGCCCAGTACAGCCTATTCTTACAGTGAATAATAATAATAATAATATTTATATGCCGGCCATCTGACTAGGTTGCCCCAGCCACTCTGGGCAGCTCCCCCCAAAATATTAAAAACACAATAAAGCAGACTGCACAGGATACAGACTGTACTGTTACATTTCTTCATGTGCAATAGCACTTACTTGAGTTTGGTTTCCTTTGAAAGGAGGCTTATTGCCATTTTGTAATATTTGCATTTATTTACAGATAGACAGGATGAGCATAGGTGGAGGCACAACTTCAGTACTCCAAAAGTCCATCACAGTTCACTGTTCCTGCATCAGATCCACTTTGAAAATCATTGCCACTGGTGTTACCCAATGAATGGCTTGAAAGCATCAGACTATTCCGCAACATTGTGGAAGATAAACAGATGTGAATCTGATCGGCATCTGGGCATAAGCTGCTTTGAGCAGGCCATATCAGACAACCTGACTCCCGTTTTGTGGGGAGAAAAATAGATATAAACCTTCCATGTGGGAGAATTGGCTTGCTCCCTAGATCTAAAGTGCGGGGCTAAACATACGCTCCAGCAAGAGAGAGCCTGCAGCAGAGTTTAAAAACACAGAATTGTGCAGCAAGTGAGTGAAGCATTAGAATAAAAGTCTGTGGGACCTTTCAAATATTCTTACACAGAGAAATCCCTTGTTAAACTCAAATGTCTTTCTTCCTTTATATGCGTATGTGTGCACAAGAGAGGGAAATGGTAATATTTCCCTTTCCAGTTCCCAAGGAAAAGGTTACTGGGAGGGTAGACTTTTCTCCTAGGAAGAGTTTACACCAGGCATAGGCAAACTCGGCCCTCCAGATGTTTTGGGACTACAGGTCCCATCATCCCTGACCACTGGTCCTGCTAGCTAGGGATTATGGGAGTTGTAGATCAAAAACATCTGGCGGGCCAAGTTTGCCTATGCCTGGTTTACATTTTGGTTCTCTCTGCTCACATGGCAAAAAGAGCTCAGAGGGAAAAGGAGAGACTGGCACATTTGCAGAGACATGCAACATTTTTATTTAAGATATTGAAAACCAAATAAACTTCACTGTGCACAACTGGTTCCACACATTTCAAAAAATGTTTTGATTTCATGCCAGGATTTCAAAATCTTACTTCCCAGTTCCAGATCTTTAGGTTACACAGGGCAGCACATAAGCCAGGGATGCCATCTTCATTTCAACATCAGGAAATGGCATTGCATGCAAAGTTGGGTGGGACATGTCACCCATAGCTCTATTCTGGACCTTCTGCTTGTGGAGGTTGCACAGCTCAGTTGGTTAGATAGTGGTGCGGATGATACCAAGGTTGCAGGTTTGATCCCCCTATGGGACCACTGCCTATTCGTGCATTGTAGGGGGTTGGACTAGATGGTCCTCAGAGTCCCTTCGACTTCTACAATTCTGTGATTCTGAGGGAGCTGCTGAATTGAGACAATTGTGTTTCCATAACACTTGCCTTTGTGCTGCATTTCGAAGCACAGATTTGGGCTTTCCAGTCCATGTCCAAGCATGTATTTATTTTTGCCCCACCACTTTCCCCATGAAAACCCACTCTCTGCCACTGAATTGGAGCAAGTGGCAATTCGTGGAAAACCCAAATTGCTGTTTGTTCCAATTCAGCAGTAGAGACTGGGTTTTCCTGGGGAATGTGGAGGGACAAAAAATGGAAAGTGTGTGGATACGGGCCAAGGAAGTGCAGACCTGTGGCATAATCTTTAATGGACTTTAGGCCATATCATCAGATATCTGAAAATGAAGGAATATAAGGAAACCTAAGAAGAAATAAGCTAGTCTTTAAAGTGCCACAGGAGTCTTTGATGTTTTTGCTGTGGCTGACTAAAACAGGTTCCCTTCTGGAATTTGTTTGCTCAGGTCCTTCATGCTGTGACTACATTTCTCCAGGGAAAAACATTCAAAATTCCACAACAGCTGAATTCCCAAGCTCAAAAGTCAGCGCTCGACATCAGAAATGTTTGTGTTTCATTATTTCACTATCCATAAACCTCGCTCCCTTATTTTGCAAGACTTTAGGTGAAAAATTATAGGTTTTTCTAGACACAAAAGTATTAGTTGAAAAGACACTTGCGTGGACCAGTACAAATGTGCACCTATACAAAAATATACATCAAAAGAAAAGGCCACCTAAGCAAATTTAATAAAACAGAAAAAAAAGGCCAGCATTTCTGATATTAAAGGGAGGGGGTTGGTAGGTATCAGAGGCCTCTCTTCCTCCCTGTCACTTTCCTGAAAGCTTGTTTCACATCCTTATTCCTTAAGCTATAGATCAGTGGATTCAACATGGGTGTGATGGTGCCATAGAATATGGCAATGTATTTGTCTAGATCTGAGGATGTCTTGGTTTGAGGCTGTAAGTACATTGACATGGCTGTTCCATAGAATATGGTGACCACCATGAGATGTGAACTACAGGTTGAGAAGGCCTTGGTCCTGTTCTCTGTGGATTGCATTTTCAATACCGTGGTGATAATACGGGCATAGGTGACCAAGATGAAGCCGAAGGGAAGAAGCAGAGTAAGGATGCTGCTGGCAAACATTGACACCTGGTTTCCACTAGTGTCTGAGCAGGCCAACTTGAGCATAGCCTGGACCTCACACAGAAAGTGGTTGATAACATTATGCCCACATAGAGAGGGCTGTGAGGTGACAGAAGGTACCAGGATCAGGAGGAAGGAGCTGCCCCATGAAATGGTTGCCATAGCAATGCAAACCTTATTGCTCATGATGATATTATAGCGCAGGGGGTTGCAAACAGCCACCCAGCGGTCGTAGGACATCATCGCCAGCAGGAGGCATTCTGTCGTCCCCAAGAAGAGGGAGATGTACATTTGGGCGTAACAGCCAGAATGGGAAATGGTGGTCTTGGCTGACAGGCAATGAGCCAACATCTGGGGGATGGTGCTGGTAGTATAGCAGATGTCAAGGAAAGACAGGTTGCCAAGGAAGAAGTACATGGGGGTGTGCAGGCGGGGGTCCACCACAGCAAGCAGCAGGAGGAGACCGTTGCCCACCACAGTGATGAGGTAGATGAGGAGAAAGAGGACAAAGAGGGCAATCTTCGTCTGAGGGTTACTAGAGAGGCCCAGCAGGATGAATTCGGTCGTGGTAGTCTCATTCTCTCTTCTGCCCATGTTATTTCCTCTAAGGGCTTACCTGGGACGGAAACAGGAAAACAGATTGGAAGTAAATAGCCTCACCTGACCCAAGAGTGTTGCATTAATTTATATTGAGGCTTACATCTTGCATTATTGCTGAAGCCCCAAGGCTGCTAAGCAATAATGAGGAAAATAAGAATCAGGAAAACCCCAACAATATTAGAAGGAAACTAAAAACTGCAAGGAGCGGGAGCTGAAGAAGTTAGGGAGTGGGAAGAGGGGAATGAGTCTTGGAAGCCATCAAATTTCATTAAAGGCTTGAGAAGGGCAGAAGGGATGCAATGAGTAATTGCGTAGGAGACACAAAAGTGAGAGGCAGCATCAAAAAAACCCACCACCACCCACTCAAGAGCCAGTGTGGTGTAGTGGTTAAGAGTGGTAGATTCGTAATCTGGGGACCCGGTTCACGTCTCCGCTCCTCCACATGCAGCTACTGGGTGACCTTGGGCTAGTCACACTTCTCTGAAGTCTCTCAGCCCCACGCACCTCACAGAGTGTTTGTTGTGGGGGAGGAAGGGAAAGGAGAATATTAGTCACTTTGAGACTCCTTTGGGTAGTGATAAAGTGGGATATCAAATCCAAACTCCTCCTCCTCCTCCTCCACTCAACAAAACAATCCAGATTTAGTCATGCTTGTAGTACACCCAACACACACACAAACACACACACACATAGAATCATAGAATCATAGAATCATAGAGTTGGAAGAGACCACAAGGGTCATCGAGTCCAACCCCCTGCCAAGCAGGAAACACCATCAGAGCACTCCTGACATATGGTTGTCAAGCCTCTGCTTAAAGACCTCCAAAGAAGGAGACTCCACCACACTCCTTGGCAGCAAATTCCACTGTCGAACAGCTCTTACTGTCAGGAAGTTCTTCCTAATGTTTAGGTGGAATCTTCTTTCTTGTAGTTTGTATCCATTGCTCCGTGTCCGCTTCTCTGGAGCAGCAGAAAACAACCTTTCTCCCTCCTCTATGTGACATCCTTTTATATATTTGAACATGGCTATCATATCACCCCTTAACCTCCTCTTCTCCAGGCTAAACATGCCCAGCTCCCTTAGCCGATCCTCATAAGGCATTGTTTCCAGGCCTTTGACCATTTTGGTTGCCCTCCTCTGTACACGTTCTAGTTTGTCAGTGTCCTTCTTGAACTGTGGTGCCCAGAACTGGACACAGTACTCCAGGTGAGGTCTGACCAGAGCAGAATACAGTGGCACTATAACTTCCCTTGATCTAGATGCTATACTCCTATTGATGCAGCCCAGAATTGCATTGGCTTTTTTAGCTGCCGCGTCACACTGTTGGCTCATGTTAAGTTTGTGGTCAACCAAGACTCCTAGATCCTTTTCACACACACACAGTACATACAATTATTGTGTTTTTTAATGTAGCCCACTGTGGGTAGCTCATTGTATCATCAGCCCATACATACATACCTCTGAAACTAGCACCAAAATCCATGGAACTTATATTAATCATAATGTCAGCAGAAGTCTGGAAAATGCAACTTAGTCAGACTGCACTTCTCCAGCGATTTACTTCTGTCAGATCAGATAGCATTAGGATTGCAACTTGAATTCAGACTGAATTCAATATATTTACAACAAAGGAAAGGAAGTCCTCTAACACCCCACCACCACGAAAAACATAATTAACATGTATGAATGAATGAATGAATAAAACTTTATTTGCATAGCCAACAGGCCATAGCATCAAAAGACAAACACCAACAGAAGTACATTACAAATATAGTTAAAATCTTGTGACCTATTAAAACCCTAGGTAAATTAATAATCTCAGTACTTAAAACTTGGCAAGTAATAAAATAATAATAATAAAACATAATGATAATAATCATAAAAACCCAGACGAGGAATCCGGGTGACCACACTGATATCATTCAGATACCAGCTCTCAGTCTCATTGCTCTCTCGATAAATTTGGCAACCTTCTCTGTTGTCGAGCTGTTCTGGTCGGCTAGAAGTGAGCACAATTTGGCTTCGCAAGAGTGGCCGGGGATGGCAGATAGGAGCGGCGTGATGGTCTCGTCCCTGAGATCTTTATATAGGGAGCAAGACAAGAGAACGTGTGACGCCGTCTCTACATAGCCAGCTCCACAGGGGCAGAGCCGGTTCTCAAATGGAATTTTTTGATATCTACCTTCAAGAACAGCTGACGGTAACGTATTTAGTCTGGCCAGTGTAAAATAATTAACATGTATAATTTTATTGTCACAAGGCGACACAATGGCCATTAGACAACTTTAAAGGGAGTTAGAAAATAAGAGAACAAGAAGAATATTCATTGAAAGAAGACTGGAAACTGTTTCCTGATTATATGGGTGAAAATTGTGTACATTTAAAAACGCTGGTAGCATTAAGATAAATTCAACAGTGTAAACAAGTTTTGATGGTGTAATAATGGATTACTGAATGGTTTAGTTCATTTAAAATATGCAGGGATGTACAGTATGCAAAATGAACCACAAAAAGAGAAGAAGGGAAGTCATTGATTTAAGGTTGTTTAAATAAATATTTTGAAATGTAAATTAGAAAAATCTAATAAAAACTATACATGATAAAATAAAATAAAAGGGAATTAGAAAAAAAAATCCCACAGTGGATCAAAGTATCCCCAACTGTAAGCCAGGATAGATAAAAATAAAACATCAACATGCAGAGGAGGTATGACTCTGTATACCAGATGCTGAGGACAAATTACAAGGCAAGGGAAATGCCATCAGTTTCATGGCATGTGTTTGAACTTCCCAGTGGCACCAGGTCGTATCAGGGAGCAGGTCCATGACAGGCGACCATTGTTTGAAACAAAGAGTATCAGACGAGATGGACCATTGGCCTGATCTATCAAGACATGTTTTATATTATTACAGGAGACAAAGTTATAACTGGTTCTGTCCTAAATTCTCATTTAACTTCCTTAGAAGGAAAAGGAAAGATAGTAACTCACCATAGCAATGCCTTAATCTTCCAGAGTTTTTGGCACCCGTCCACAAATTTTCCCTCACTTGTGAAAAATGAAAGACATGCAAATTACCTACAAATATTAGAGAATAGGATACTGTGTGCCATAGTTTAGGCATTTTAAATAAGTCCACAACTATCCCATAGATCAATGAAATTTAAAAAATGCATTGCCTCCATCTAGGCTGGGAGGAGAGAGAAGCTGCAGCCAGGAACAGGACATGTTTGCAGTAGTTTTCACAACTCACGAAAAACCCCAGATTCATTGAAGGTTTAGATAACAACATTCTCTAACTTGGTCACTTTCCAGGATTGTCATCTCATCCACAGGGAGATAATCCACTCTGTACTGTAGTTCATTAGGGAGCACTTGCACATTAGCAATTAAAAAGTTTTTTCTTTCTCCTCAGTGACAAATGTACCCAAAGATCAGGAAAAAACTGTTTATGTATGCAACAACAGTTGCCCAGATGATTTATGCCAAGCACAGGCAAACCCGGCCCTCCAGATGTTTTGGGACTACAATTCCCATCATGCCTGACCACTGGTCCTGCTAGCTAGGGATCATGGGAGTTGTAGGTCAAAAACATCTTGAGGGCTGAGTTTGCCTATGCCTGGTTTACATTTTGGTTCTCTCTGCTCACATGGCAAAAAGAGCTCAGAGGGAAAAGGAGAGACTGACACATTTGCAGAGACGTGCAACATTTTTATTTAAGATATTGAAAACCAAATTTGTGTGCACAAATGGTTCCACACATTTCAAAACATGTTTTGATTTCATGCCAGGATTTCAAAATCTTGCTTCCCAGTTCCAGATCTTTAGGTTACACAGGGTGGCACATAAGCCAGGGATGCCATCTTCATTTCAACATCAGGAAATGGCATTGCATGCAAAGTTGGGTGGGACATGTCACCCATAGCTCTATTCTGGACCTTCTGCTTGTGGAGGTTGCACAGCTCAGTTGGTTAGATCGTGGTGCTGATGACGCCAAGGTTGTTGGTTTGATCCTGCTATAGGAGCGCTGCCTATTCGTGTATTGTAGGGGGTTGCACTAGATGGTCATCAGAGTCCCTTCGACTTCTACAATTCTGTGATTCTGAGGGAGCTGCTGAATTGAGACAATTCCGTTTCCATAACACTTGCATTTGTGCTACATTTTCAAGCACAGATTTGGGCTTTCCTGTCCATGTCCAAGCATGTATTTATTTTTGCCCCACCACTTTCCCCATGAAAACCCACTCTTTGCCACTGAATTGGAGCAAATGGCAATTTGTGGAAAACCTGAATTGCTGTTTGTTCCAATTCAGCAGTAGAGGCTGGGTTTTCCTGGGGAATGTGGAGGGACAAAAAATGGAAAGTGTGTGGACACGGGCCAGGGAAGTGCAGACCTGTGGCATAATCTTTAATGGACTTTAGCCCATATCATTTAGCCCATCAGTCTTTGATGTTTTTGTTGTGGCAGACTAAAACAGGTTATCTTCTGGAATTTGTTTGCTCAGGTCCTTCATGCTGTTACTACATTTCTCCAGGGCAAACATTCAAAATTCCACAACAGCTGAATTCCCAAGCTCAAAAGTCAGCGCTCGACATCAGAAATATTTGTGTTTTGTTATTTCACTATCCATAAACCTCGCTCCCTTATTTTGCAAGACTTTAGGTGACAAATTATAGGTTTTTCTAGACACAAAAGTATTAGTTGAAAAGACACTTGCGTGGACCAGTACAAATGTGCACCTATACAAAAATATACATCAAAAGAAAAGGCTACCTAAGCAAATTTAATAAAACAGGAAAAAAGAAAAAAGAAAAGGCCAGCATTTCTGATATTAAAGGGAGGGGGCTGGTAGGTATCAGAGGCCTCTCTTCCTCCCTGTCACTTTCCTGAAAGCTTGTTTCACATCCTTATTCCTTAAGCTATAGATCAGTGGATTCAACATGGGTGTGATGGTGACATAGAATATGGCAATGTATTTGTCTAGATCTGAGGATGTTTTGGTCTGAGGCTGTAAGTACATTGACATGGCTGTTCCATAGAATATGGTGACCACCATGAGATGTGAACTACAAGTTGAGAAGGCCTTGGCCCTGTTCTCTGTGGATTGCATTTTCAACACGGTGGTGATAATACGGGCATAGGTGACCAAGATGAAGCCAAAGGGAAGAAGCAGAGTAAGGATGCTGGTGGCAAACATTGACACCTGGTTTCCACTAGTATCTGAGCAGGCCAATTTGAGCATAGCCTGGACCTCACACAGAAAGTGGTTGATAACATTATGCCCACATAGAGAGGCCTGTGAGGTGAGAGAAGGTACCAGGACCAGCAGGAAGGAGCTGCCCCATGAAATGGTTGCCATAGCAATGCAAACCTTATTGCTCATGATGATATTATAGCGCAGGGGGTTGCAAACAGCCACCCAGCGGTCGTAGGACATCATCGCCAGCAGGAGGCATTCTGTCATCCCCAAGAAGAGGGAGATGTACATTTGGGCGTAACAGCCAGAATGGGAAATGGTGGTCTTGGCTGACAGGCAATGAGCCAACATCTGGGGGATGGTGCTGGTAGTATAGCAGATGTCAAGGAAAGACAGGTTGCCAAGGAAGAAGTACATGGGGGTGTGCAGGCGGGGGTCCACCACAGCAAGCAGCAGGAGGAGACCGTTGCCCACCACAGTGATGAGGTAGATGAGGAGAAAGAGGCCAAAGAGGGCGATCTTCGTCTGAGGGTTACTAGAGAGGCCCAGCAGGATGAATTCGGTCGTGGTAGTCTCATTCTCTCTTCTGCCCATGTTATCTCCCTCTAAGGGCTTAGCTGGAACTGAAACAGGAAAAGAGATTGAAGTAAATAGCCTCACCTGACCCAAGAGTGTTGCATTCATTTATATTGAGGCTTACATCTTGTATTATTGCTGAAGCCTCAAGGCTGCTAAGCAATAATGAGGAAACTAAGAATAAGAATAAGGAAAACCCCCCATAATATTAGAAGCAAACTAAAACTGCAAGGAGTGGGAGTTGAAGAGGTTAGGGAGTGGGAAGAGGGGAATGAGTCTATGAAGCCATCAAATTTCATTAAACGCTTGAGAAGGGCAGAAGGGATGCAATGAGTAATTGTGTAGGAGACACAAAAGTGTGAGGCAGCATCAAAAAAACCCACCACCACCCACTCAACAAAACAATCCAGATTTAGTCATGCTTATAGTAAGGTAAAAGGATCCCTGACCATTAGGTCCAGTCGTGACAGACTCTGGGGTTGCGGTGCTCATCTCACTTTATTGGCCAAGGGAGCCGGCGTACAGCTTCCAGGTCATGTGGCCTGCATGACTAAGCCGCTTCTGGAGAACCAGAGCAGCGTACGGAAATGCCAAACGCCGTTTACCTTTCCGCCGGAGCGGTACCTATTTATCTACTTGCTCTTTGACGTGCGTTCAAACTGCTAGGTTGGCAGGAGCAGGGACCGAGCAACGGGGACTCACCCCCTTACGGGGATTCGAACCGCCGATGTTCTGATCAACAAATCCTAGGCTCTGTGGTTTAACCCACAGCGCCACCCGTGTCCCTATGCTTATAGTAGACATATATATATATATATATATATGCAGGTTTTGGTGTCCTCGGGTGTCTTCCCGTGTAAAAGTTGGGGTGTCTAGGCGACGTTTCGACGAGGTCTCACTCGTCATCTTCTGAAGATGACGAGTGAGACCTCGTCGAAACGTCGCCTAGACACCCCAACTTTTACACGGGAAGACACCCGAGGACACCAAAACCTGCATTCCTGTACCCGTGAAAATCTACGAAAGCAAATATATATATATATATATATACACATACATACACATACATACAGTATATACAATTATTGTGTTTTTTAATGTAGCCCACTGTGGGTAGCTCATTGTATCATCAGCCCATAGATACATACCTTTGAAACTAGCACCAAAATCCATGGAACGTATATTAATCATAATGTCAGCAGAAGTCTGGAAAATGCAACTTAGTCAGACTGCACTTCTCCAGCGATTTACTTCTGTCTGATCAGATAGAATTAGTATTACAACTTGAATTCAGATTGAACTCAATATATTTACATCAAGGGAAAGGAAGTCCTCTAACATCCCACCACCATGAAAAACATAATTAACATGTATACCTAATTTTATTGTCACAAGGCGACACAATGGCCATTAGACAACTTTAAAGGGAGTTAGAAAATAAGACAACAAGCAGAATATTCATTGAAAGAAGACTGGAAACTGTAAACTGATTATATGGGTGATAATTGTGTACATTTAAAAACGTGGTAGCATTAAGATAAATTCAACAGTGTAAACCAATTTTGATGGTGTAACAATGGATTACTGAATGGTATAGTTCATTTAAAATATGCAGGGATGTACAGTATGCAAAATGAACCACAAAAAGAGAAGAAGGGAAGTCATTGATTTAAGGTTGTCTAAATGAATATTTTGAAATGAAAAATCTAATAAAAACTATACAAAAAATAAATAAAATAAAGGGGAATTAGAAAAATAAATCCCACAGTGGATCAAAGTATCCCCAACTTTAAGCCAGGATAGATAAAAATGAACAAAAACATGCAGAGAAGGTATGACTCTGTATACCACATGCTGAGGACAAATTACAAGGCAAGGGAAATGCCATCAGTTTCATGGCGGCATCAGGGAGCAGGTCCATGATGGGCGACCATTGTTTGAAACAAAGAGTATCGGACGAGATGGACCACTAGTCTGATCTATCAAGACATTTATTATATTATTACAGGAGACAAAGTAATAACTGATCTTGTCCTAAATTCTCATTTAACATCCTTAGAAGGAAAAGGAAAGACAGCAACTCACCATAGCAATGCCTTAATCTTCCAGAGCTTTTGGCACCCGTTCACAGATTTTCCCTCAATTGTGAAAAATGAAAGACATGCAAATTACCTACAAATATTAGAGAATAGGATAGTGTGTGCCATAGTTTGGGCATTTTAAATAAGTCCACAACTATCCCACAAATCAATGAAATTAAAAAGATGCATTGCCTCCATCTAGGCTGGGGGGAGAGAGAAACTGCAGCCAGGAACAGGACATGTTTGCGGTAGTTTTCACAACTGACGAAAAACTCCTGATTCATTGAAGGTTTAGATAACAACATTCTCTAACTTGGTCACTTTCCAGGATTGTCATCTTATCCACAGGGAGATAATCCACTCTGTACTGTAGTTCATAGGGAGCACTTGCACATTAGCAATTAAAAAGTTTTTTCTTTCTCCTCAGGGACAAATGTACCCAAAGATCAGGAAAAAACTGTTTATGTCTGCAACAACAGCTGCCCAGATGATTTATGCCAAGGACAGGCAAACTCGGCCCTCCAGATGTTTTGGGACTACAATTCCCATCATGCCTGACCACTGGTCCTGCTAGCTAGGGATCATGGGAGTTGTAGGTCAAAAACATCTGGAGGGCCAGGTTTGCCTGTGCCTGGTATACATTTTGGTTCTCTCTGTTCACATGGCAAAAAGAGCTCAGAGGGAAAAGGAGAGACTGACACATTTGCAGAGACGTGCAACATTTTTATTTAAGATATTGAAAACCAAATAAACATGACTGTGCACAAATGGTTCCACACATTTCAAAGCATGTTTTGATTTCATGCCAGGATTTCAAAATCTTGCTTCCCAGTCCCAGATCTTTAGGTTACACAGGGCAGCACATAAGCCAGGGATGCCATCTTCATTTCAACATCAGGAAATGGCATTGCATGCAAAGTTGGGTGGGACATGTGCTCCGGCTCACCCATAGCTCTATTCTGGACCTTCTGCTTGTGGAGGTTGCACAGCTGAGTTGGTTAGATCGTGGTGCTGATGACGCCAAGGTTGCAGGCTTGATCCCCCTATGGAAGCGCTGCCTATTCCTGTGTTGTAGGGGGTTGGACTAGATGGTCCTCAGAGTCCCTTCGACTTCTACAATTCTGTGATTCTGAGGGAGCTGCTGAATTGAGACAATTGTGTTTCCATAACACTTACCTTTGTGCTGTATTTCCAGGCACAGAATTGGGCTTTGCAGTCCATGTCCAAGCATGTATTTATTTTTGCCCCACCACTTTCCCCATGAAAACCCACTCTTTGCCACTGAACTGGAGCAAATGACAATTTGTGGAAAACCTGAATTGCTGTTTGTTCCAATTCAGCAGTAGAGGCTGGGTTTTCCTGGGGGATGTGTAGGGACAAAAAATGGAAAGTGTGTGGACACGGGCCAGGGAAGTGCAGACCTGTGGCATAATCTTTAATGGACTTTAGCCCATATCATCGGACATCTGAAAATGAAGGAATATATGGAAACCTAAGAAGAAATTAGCTAAACTGCCACAGGAGTCTTTGATGTTTTTGTTGTGGCAGACTAAAACAGGTTCCCTTCTGGAATTTGTTTGCTCAGGTCCTTCATGCTGTGACTACATTTCTCAAGGGCAAACATTCAGAATTCCATAACAGCTGAATTCCCAAGCTCAAAAGTCAGTGCTCGACCTCAGAAATATTTGTGTTTCATTATTTCACTATCCATAAACCTCACTTTCCTATTTTGCAAGACTTTAGGTGACAAATTATAGGTTTTTCTAGACACAAAAGTATTAGTTGAAAAGACACTTGCGGGGACCAGTACAAATGTGCGCCTATACAAAAATATACATCAAAAGAAAAGGCCAGCATTTCTGATATTAAAGGGAGGGGGCTGATAGGTATCAGAGGTCTCTCTTCCTCCCTGTCACTTTCCGGAAAGCTTGTTTCACATCCTTGTTCCTTAAGCTATAGATCAGTGGATTCAACATGGGTGTGACGGTGCCATAGAATAAGGAAACGTATTTGTCTAGCTCTGAGGATGTCTTGGTTTGAGGCTGTAAGTACATTGACATGGCTGTTCCATAGAATATGGTGACCACCATGAGATGTGAACTACAGGTTGAGAAGGCCTTGGCCCTGTTCTCTGTGGATTTCATTTTCAACACGGTGGTGATAATACGGGCGTAGGTGACCAAGATGAAGCCAAAGGGAAGAAGCAGAGTAAGGATACTGGTGGCAAACATTGACACCTGGTTTCCACTAGTATTTGAGCAGGCCAACTTGAGCATAGCCTGGACCTCACATGTGATGTGGTTGATAACATTATGCCCACATAGAGAGGCCTGTGAGGTGAGAGAAGGTACCAGGATCAGCAGGAAGGAGCTACCCCATGAAATGGTTGCCATAGCAATGCAAACAGTATTGCTCATTATGATATTATAGCGCAGGGGGTTGCAAACAGCCACCCAGCGGTCGTAGGACATCATCGCCAGCAGGAAGCATTCTGTCATTCCCAAGAAGAGGGAGATGTACATTTGGGCGTAACAGCCAGAATGGGAAATGGTGGTCTTGGCTGACAGGAAATGAGCCAACATCTGGGGGATGGTGCTGGTAGTATAGCAGATGTCAAGGAAAGACAGGTTGCCAAGGAAGAAGTACATGGGAGTGTGCAGGCGGGGGTCCACCACAGCAAGCAGCAGGAGGAGACCGTTGCCCACCACAGTGATGAGGTAGATGAGGAGAAAGAGGCCAAAGAGTGCGATCTTCATCTGAGGGTTACTAGAGAGGCCCAGCAGGATGAATTCGGTCGTGGTAGTCTCATTCTGTCTTCTGCCCATGTTATTTCCTCTAAGGGCTTACCTGGGACAGAAACAGGAAAACAGATTGGAAGTAAATAGCCTCACCTAACCCAAAAGTGTTGCATTGATTTATATAGAGGTTTACATCTTGTATTATTGCTGAAGCCTCAAGGCTGCTAAGCAATAATGAGGAAAATAAGAATAAGAATAAGGAAAACCCCTCACAATATTAGAAGCAAACTAAAAACTGTAAGGTGGGGGAGTTGAAGAAGTCAGGGAGTGGGGAATGGGTCTTGGAAGCCATCAAATTTCATTAAAAGCTTGAGAAGGGCAGAAGGGATGGGATGAGTAATTGTGTAGGAGACACAAAAGTGTGAGGCAGCATCAAAAAAACCCACCACCACCCACTCAACAAAACAATCCAGATTTAGTCATGCTTATAGTAAGGTAAAAGGACCCCTGACCATTAGGTCTGGGAAACGAAAAACTGCAAGGAGCGGGAGTTGAAGAAATTAGGGAGTGGGGAATGGGTCTTGGAAGCCATCAAATTTCATTAAAAGCTTGAGAAGGGCAGAAGGGATACAATGAGTAATTGTGTAGGAGACACAAAATGAGAGGCGGCATCAAAAAACCCCACCACCACCCACTCAACAAAACAATCCAGATTTAGTCATGCTTATAGTAGACCCATTTTATACACAACCACACACACACACATCCCATACATTTACTGTTGTTGTTTTTTAATGTAGTCCGCTGAGGGCAGCTCACAGTATCATCAGCCCATGCATACATACCTCTGAAACTAGCACTGAAATCCATGGAACTTATAATAATATGAGCAGAAGTCATAATTATGTGAGCAGAAGTCATAATGCGAGCAGAAGTCTGGAAAATGCAACTTAGTCAGACTGCACTTCTCCAGCGATTTACTTCTGTCTGATCAGATAGAATTAGGATTACACCTTGAATTCAGATTGAACTCAATATATTTACAACAAAGGAAAGGAAGTCCTCTAACATCCCACCACCACGAAAAACATAATTAATGTGTATAATTTTATTGTCACAAGGCGACACAATAGCCATTAGACAACTTTAAAGGGAGTTAGAAAATAAGAGAACAAGCAGAATATTCATTGAAAGAAGACTGGAAACTGTTTCCTGATTATATGGGTGAAAATTGGGTACATTTAAAAACGCTGGTAGCATTAAGATAAATTCAACAGCGTAAACCAATTTTGATGGTGTAACAATGGATTACTGAATGGTTTAGTTCATTTAAAATATGCAGGGATGTATGCTATGCAAAATGAACCACAGAAAGAGAAGAAGGGAAGTCAATGATTTGAGGTTGTCTAAATGAATATTTTGAAATGAAAAATCTAATAAAAACTATACAAAAAATAAATAAAATAAAAGGGAATTAGAAAAATAAATCCCACAGTGGATCAAAGTATCCCCTACTATAAGCCAGGATAGATAAAAATGAAACATCAACATGCAGAGAAGGTATGACTCTGTATAGCACATGCTGAGGACAAATTACAAGGCAAGGGAAATGCCATCAGTTTCATGGTGGCATCAGGGAGCAGGTCCATGATGGGCGACCATTGTTTAAAACAAAGAGTATCGGACGAGATGGACCGCTAGTCTGATCTATCAAGACATTTATTATATTATTACAGGAGACAAAGTAATAACTGATCTTGTCCTAAATTCTCATTTAACATCCTTAGAAGGAAAAGGAAAGACAGCAACTCACCATAGCAATGCCTTAATCTTCCAGAGCTTTTGGCACCCGCTCACAAATTTTCCCTCAATTGTGAAAAATGAAAGACATGCAAATTACCTATAAATATTAGAGAATAGGATAGTGTGTGCCATAGTTTGGGCATTTTAAATAAGTCCACAACTATCCCACAAATCAATGAAATTAAAAAGATGCATTGTCTCCATCTAGGCTGGGAGGAGAGAGAAGCTGCAGCCAGGAACAGGACATGTTTGTTGTAGTTTTCACAACTCACGAAAAACCCCAGATTCATTGAAGGTTTAGATAACAACATTCTCTAACTTGGTCATTTTCCAGGATTGTCATCTTATCCACAGGGAGATAATCCACTCTGTACTGTAGTTCATTAGGGAGCATTTGCACATTAGCAATTAAAAAGTTTTTTCTTTCTCCTCAGTGACAAATGTACCCAAAGATCAGGAAAAAATTGTTTGTGTATGCAACAACAGCTGCCCAGATGATTTATGCCAAGCACAGGCAAACCCGGCCCTCCAGATGTTTTGGGACTACAATTCCCATCATGCCTGACCACTGGTCCTGCTAGCTAGGGATTATGGGAGTTGTAGGTCAAAAACATCTGGAGGGCCAAGTTTGCCTGTGCCTGGTTTACATATTGGTTCTCTCTGCTCACATGGCAAAAAGAGCTCAGAGGGAAAAGGAGAGACTGACACATTTGCAGAGACGTGCAACATTTTTATTTAAGATATTGAAAACCAAATAAACTTCACTGTGCACAACTGGTTCCACACATTTCAAAACATGTTTTGTTTTGATTTCATGCCAGGATTTCAAAATCTTGCTTCCCAGTTCCAGATCTTTAGGTTGCGCAGGGCAGCACATAAGCCAGGGATGCCATCTTCATTTCAACATCAGGAAATGGCATTGCATGCAAAGTTGGGTGGGACATGAACTCCGGCTCACCCATAGCTCTATTCTGGACCTTCTGCTTGTGGAAGTTGCACAGCTGAGTTGGTTAGATCATGGTGCTGATGACGCCAAAGTTGCAGGTTTGATCCCCCTATGGGAGCGCTGCCTATTCCTGCGTTGTAGGGGGTTGGACTAGATGATCCTCAGAGTCCCTTCCAACTCTACAATTCTGTGATTCTGAGGGAGCTGCTGAATTGAGACAATTCTGTTTCCATAACACTTGCCTTTGTGCTGCATTTCTAGGCACAGATTTGGGCTTTCCAGTCCATGTCGAAGCATTTACCGTATTTTTCTCTCTATAAGACGCACCAGACCATAAGACGCACCTAGTTTTTGGAGGAGGAAAACAAGAAAAAAAATATTCTGAATCTCAGAAGCCAGAACAACAAGAGGGATCACTGCACAGTGAAAGCAGCGAAACCTATTGCTGTTCTACCTTCTGGGATAGCCTGTGCAGCCTGCATTTGCTCCATAAGACCAACACACATTTCCCCTTAATTTTTAGGAGGGAAAAAGTGAGTCATATAGAGCAAAAAATACGGTATTTATTTTTGCCCCACCACTTTCCCCCTGAAAACCCGCTCTTTGACACTGAATTGGAGCAAGTGGCAATTTGTGGAAAACCCGAATTGCTGTTTATTCCAGTTCAGCAGTAGAGACTGGGTTTTCCTGGGGAATGTGGAGGGACAAAAAATGGAAAGTGCGTGGACATGGGCCAAGGAAGTGCAAACCTGTGGCATAATCTTTAATGGACTTTAGCCCATATCATCAGACATCTGAAAATGAAGGAATATATGGAAACCTAAGAAGAAATTAGCTAAAGTGCCACAGGAGTCTTTGATGTTTTTGTTGTAGCAGACTAAAACAGGTTCCCTTCTAGAATTTGTTTGCTCAGGTTCTTCATGCTGTTACTACATTTCTCCAGGTCAAAATTTCAGAATTCCACAATAGCTGAATTCCCAAGCTCAAAAGTCAGTGCTCGACATCAGAAATGTTTGTGTTTCATTATTTCACTATCCATAAACCTCGCTTTCCTATTTTGCAAGACTTTAGGTGACAAATTATAGGTTTTTCTAGACACAAAAGTATTAGTTGAAAAGACACTTGCGGGGACCAGTACCAATGTGTGCCTATACAAAAATATACATCAAAAGAAAAGGCCAGCATTTCTGATATTAAAGGGAGGGGGCTGATAGGTATCAGAGGTCTCTCTTCCTCCCTGTCACTTTCCGGAAAGCTTGTTTCACATCCTTGTTCCTTAAGCTATAGATCAGTGGATTCAACATGGGTGTGATGGTGCCATAGAATATGGCAATGTATTTGTCTAGATCTGAGGATGTCTTGGTCTGAGGCTGTAAGTACATTGACATGGCTGTTCCATAGAATATGGTGACCACCATGAGATGTGAACTACAGGTTGAGAAGGCCTTGGTCCTGTTCTCTGTGGATTGCATTTTCAACACGGTGGTGATAATACGGGCGTAGGTGACCAAGATGAAGCCAAAGGGAAGAAGCAGAGTAAGGATACTGGTGGCAAACATTGTCACCTGGTTTCCACTAGTGTCTGAGCAGGCCAGCTTGAGCATAGCCTGGACCTCACACGAAAAGTGGTTGATAACATTATGCCCACATAGAGAGGGCTGTGAGGTGACAGAAGGTACCAGGATCAGGAGGAAGGAGCTGCCCCATGAAATGGTTGCCATAGCAATGCAAACCTTATTGCTCATGATGATATTATAGCGCAGGGGGTTGCAAACAGCCACCCAGCGGTCGTAGGACATCATCGCCAGCAGGAGGCATTCTGTCATCCCCAAGAAGAGGGAGATGTACATTTGGGCGTAACAGCCAGAATGGGAAATGGTGGTCTTGGCTGACAGGCAATGAGCCAACATCTGGGGGATGCTGCTGGTAGTATAGCAGATGTCAAGGAAAGACAGGTTGCCAAGGAAGAAGTACATGGGGGTGTGCAGGCGGGGGTCCACCACAGCAAGCAGCAGGAGGAGACCGTTGCCCACCACAGTGATGAGGTAGATGAGGAGAAAGAGGCCAAAGAGGGCGATCTTGATCTGAGGGTTACTAGAGAGGCCCAGCAGGATGAATTCGGTCGTGGTAGTCTCATTCTCTCTTCTGCCCATGTTATCTCCCTCTAAGGGCTTACCTTGAACTGAAACAGGAAAACAGATTGGAAGTAAATAGCCTCACCTGACCCAATAGTTTTGCGTTAATTTATATAGAGGCTTACATCTTGTATTATTGCTGAAGCCTCAAGACTGCTAAGCAATAATGAGGAAAATAAGAATCAGAAAAACCCCACAATATTAGAAGCAAACTAAAAACTGCCAGGAGTGGGAGTTGAAGAAGTCAGGGAGTGGGGAATGAGTCTTGGAAGCCATCAAATTTCATTAAGAGATTGAGAAGGCAGAAGCTATGCAATGAGTGATTGTGTAGGAGACACAAAATGAGAGGCAGCATCAAAAAAACCCACCACCTCCCACTCAACAAAACAACCAGATTTAGTCATGCTTATAGTAGACCCATTACACACACACACACACACATATATATATATATATATATATATGCTTTCGTAGATTTTCACGGGTACAGGAATGCAGGTTTTGGTGTCCTCGGGTGTCTTCCCGTGTAAAAGTTGGGGTGTCTAGGCGACGTTTCGACGAGGTCTCACTCGTCATCTTCAGGCTGGTGCTTTCGGCTTCTTGTTACTGGAACAGAGCAGGATCTCAGTGTTTGAGTTCCTATAAATACTGTTGAGGAGGTGTGGTGTATAGCCTCCAATGTTCTGGGCAGAACATCCTCTCTGCCCAGAACATTGGAGGCTATACACCACACCTCCTCAACAGTATTTATAGGAACTCAAACACTGAGATCCTGCTCTGTTCCAGTAACAAGAAGCCGAAAGCACCAGCCTGAAGATGACGAGTGAGACCTCGTCGAAACGTCGCCTAGACACCCCAACTTTTACACGGGAAGACACCCGAGGACACCAAAACCTGCATATATATATATATATATATACACAAAAACACACACACACACACGAGTACATACACTTATTGTGTTTTTTTTATGTAGCCCACTGTGGGTAGCTCTCAGTATCATCAGCCCATACATACATACCACTGAAACTAGCACTGAAATCCACGGAACTTATATTAATCATAATGCGAGCAGAAGTCTGGAAAATGCAACTTAGTCAGACTGCACTACTCCAGCAATTTACTTCTGTCTGATCAGATAGAATTAGGATTGCAACTTGAATTCAGATTGAACTCAGTATATTTACAACAAAGAAAAGGAAGTCCTCTAACACCTCACCACCATGAAAAACATAATTAACGTGTTTAATTTTATTGACACAAGTTGACACAATGACCGTTAGACTACTTTAAAGGGAATTAGAAAATAAGAGAACAAGAAGAATATTCCTTGAAAGAAGACTGAAACTGTTTCCTGATTATATGGGTGAAAATTGTGTACATTTAAAAACGCTGGTAGCATTAAGATAAATTCAACAGTGTAAACAAGTTTTGATGGTGTAACAATGGATTGCTGAATGGTTTAGTTCATTTAAAATATGCAGGGATGTACAGTATGCAAAATGAACCACATAAAGAGAAGAAGGGAAGTCATTGATTTAAGGTTGTTTAAATAAATATTTTGAAATGTAAATTAGAAAAATCTAATAAAAACTATAGATAAAAAAATAAAATAAAAGGGAATTACATTAGAACCCTCCCCCCCCCCCCCCGTGGATCAAAGTATCCCCAACTATAAGCCAGGATAGATAAAAATGAAACATCAACATGCAGAGGAGGTATGACTCTGTATAGCACATGCTGAGGACAAATTACAAGGCAAGGGAAATGCCATCAGTTTCATGGTGGCATCAGGGAGCAGGTCCATGATGGGCGACCATTGTTTGAAACAAAGCGTATCGGACGAGATGGACCGCTAGTCTGATCTATCAAGACATTTATAATATTATTACAGGAGACAAAGTTATAACTGGTTCTGTCCTAAATTCTCATTTAACATGCCTAGAAGGAAAAGGAAAGACAGCAACTCACCATAGCAATGCCTTAATCTTCCAGAGTTTTTGGCACCCGTTCACAAATTTTCCCTCACTTGTGAAAAATGAAAGACATGCAAATTACCTACAAATATTAGAGAATAGGATACTGTGTGCCATAGTTTAGACATTTTAAATAAGTCCACAACTATCCCATAGATCAATGAAATTTAAAAAATGCATTGTCTCCATCTAGGGTGAGGGTAGAGAGAAACTGCAGCCAGGAACAGGACATGTTTGCAGTAGTTTTCACAACTCACGAAAAACTCCTGATTCATTGAAGGTTTAGATAACAACATTCTCTAACTTGGTCACTTTCCAGGATTGCCATCTTATCCACAGGGAGATAATCCACTCTGTACTGTAGTTCATTAGGGAGCACTTGCACATTAGCAATTAAAAAGTTTTTTCTTTCTCCTCAGTGACAAATGTCCCCAAAGATCAGGAAAAAAAACTGTTTATGTATGCAACAACAGCTGCCCAGACAATTTATGCCAGGCACAAGCAAACACGGCCCTCCAGATGTTTTGGGACTACAATTCCCATCATCCTTGACCACTGGTCCTGCTAACTAGGGATCATGGAAGTTGTAGGCCAAAAACATCTGCAGGACCGAGTTTGCAAATGCCTTATTTATGCACAAAGATGGAAATACGAAACAGTCCTAACCAAGGAGGATTGGCAGATGAAATTGATGGACTATGCAGGGATGGCTAAACTCACATAAGGCACAAGGAAGAAAAAATATATTCAGTAAAGAATGGGAAAATTTGTGGACTATTTGAAAAATTATTGTGAACAACTTAAAACAATAGCAGGCTTAGCATAAATTGAGCAGTTAAGATATAAATGAAATAGAATTTTAGGAGAAAAACAAATAAATAAGGAATTAATTTGGATATGTAGCAGTAAAGTTAAAATGTAAGGAGCCAAAGAGAGGAAATAGAATCAAATTGTAGGTTTGTTTTCTTTCTTTCTTCTTTAATTAAACTTGTATGTTTGTTGTAATACTGAAAAACTATTTAAAGAAAATACACTGAGAAATGAAGAGGAGGACACAGAGCAGCCGAGAAGGGGTATATTTTCAGCTATATTGGAAACCTAATATTGGAGTCATCCTCTTAAAAAGTATAACAGTAGGGATTTTCATCCATTTTTATTCATTCAGAATCAAATCAAGTTCTGCTTTATCTTGGGGTAGGGTATGTGGCTTCCCACCACTATCTCCAGTGCCCCAGAATGACACAAGTTCTAGTGGCATTCTGGGAAAGACCTTCTCAGCCATTATGTCATTTTTGTTAAGGTTCTGATCATGCCCATTGGGTACCATAGGTTGTGACCAATATTAATCATTTTCAGAATAGACCTATTGAAATGAATGCCGATCATTAATCTAGGTACATTATTTTCAATCAGTCTACTCTGAGGAGAACTTAGCTTAAGACAACCCCAAGTTATAGAAAACTATAATTATTGTCTTCCTCAATCACTGTGCATTTTTTATTTTATTATTATTTTTTAATTCATTTTGTTTCTCAAGCAGTTGCTTCAGGTTGCTATTATGTTTCCAGTGGTACATAAACTCACAATCACAACTGCTTTTCATACTTAACACATTTCAACATGGTATAAATACAACTATTATTTCACTAAAGGAATAAGTTGGTTTATTGTTTTAACCAAGAGAAGTTAGAATCCAGACTCAAGAATCAAAATGAATACATGCCATCACCAATAAACAGAGGATTAAAATGCTAAAGCCATAAACGAACACAAAGCGTTATTGTATTTTGGCATACTTTGAAAACTAATATGATGTACAACTGTGCTAAACAATTGGATGTTGCTTTATTAATGCAGTAGGTACCAGAAGGCACAATTTCAACAAGTGCTTTTTCTAGTTAATTTTTCCGTAAGAGATCTAACTAGATTTGAAAGATGTGCTCTAGAAGCCATTTTATGCAAAGTCTTAAAAGCATCTTCAACCTGTCAGTGTGTATCTTTTGGAGAAGAAAGTATTGATTTAATGTGTAAAGATCTTTCCTATTCTAATTGATTCAGGAGGGTTCTGGAAGCTTCCCTGTGTGATACAAACTGGTGCAAGCTGGAAGTTTCTAGCTGACACGTAAGTTTCTATTCTGCCTAGAAACAAGCAGAAGGTTCCTGATGTTTGGGTTCTTCCTTCAGAGAAGCTGAACAGCTGGCTTAAACGGATTCTATTATCTCTTCCACTCATGGCCATGCTGACTATAATAAAAGGCCAGAAAGAGCCTGAGTTTCGCTTTCTATCTTTCTCTTTCCTTCTGGTGTGGTGTTCTGTACATAGTATGCTTAGTGTTAAGGTTTTAGTCTTATTATAAGTTGTTGTAAGTTTAGGTTAAGTCTGCTGCAACTGGATTTCTTATCAACAGTGCCAATCCTGAATGTATGGAGTTGTGACCATTAGGTGCATTTACCTTCAGTAGCAGTAGTAAAACTCTGCTGGATGGAATATTAATTGCCTGTGGTCTATTTTGGGGGAATCCTGCAAAGTGCTATGTCTTTTTTACTCTGCTAACTATACATTGGAGTTCTGCTCTGGATCAATATGAGCAGAATTCATGACACAATCTTGACATTAAAGCTATGGAGGTGGCCTAAGAGCGAGATATTTTTTTTTGGAAGAGAGGACTTAGCTAATGTTGCAGTGGACAAGCAACATTGTGAATGACCTTAACTTGTAACAATACAAACAAAACTAAATTTTAAACAATACCTTGCAATTATTTTGTGAATAATAATAATAATAATAATAATTGTACCCCGCCCATCTGGCTGGGTTTCCCCAGCCACTCTGGACGGCTTCCAACAAAGATTAAAAATACATTAAAATGTTACACATTAAAAACTTCCCTGAACAGGGCTGCCTTCAGATGTCTTCTAAAAGTCAGAGAGTTGTTTATTTCCTTGACATCTGATGGGAGGGCATTCCACAGGGAGGGCGCCACTTCTGAGAAGGCCCTCTGCCTGGTTCCCTGTAGCTTTGCTTCTTGCAGTGAGGGAACCACCAGAAGGCCCTCAGAGGTGGACCTCAGTGTCTGGGCTGAATGATGGAGGTGGAGACGCTCCTTCAGGTATACTGGGCCAAGGCCGTTTAGGGCTTTAAAGGTCAACATCAACACTTTGAATTGTGCTCAGAAGCATTCTTTACCTCTCAGTAGCTGCCTGGTGTTTACATCCAGTCTCATAACGATAATATAGCATTTGGGAAGAAAAACGAAGCCCAGTAATGGCAATGTTGGAGACTAAGGTGGAGAAGATCTCCACAGTCACCATGTATTTCCCTTTGGCGCTGAAGTAGCAATGCAAAAACGACACACGGACACACTGGTGGAGGAAGGGGTGTGTGGTGAGTGCGGTCCGCCCCGGGTGTCATCCCTGAGGGGGGATGACAACGCCACCCCGCCACCCTCCTGGGATGCTCGCCACTGCAGCACCCCCCGGGACTCTTGCCCCGCCCCGGGTGCACAGCACATGTGTCACTCCAGGTGCCGGAGCAGCTAGCTCCACCTCTGCATGGACATAGGGAAAAACAACCCCAACTGCTCCCCCCCAAAAGACCCACATGCTGAAGAATCCTGATTGAGTCATACTTTGAACCAGTGCTTGGAAAGTTAATTTCTAAAATGAATGTTTTCCCGTTCCCATTCTCCCCTCCAAAAAAGGAATTCATTCCAGTTCAAGTTCACCCCCTCCAAAAAGGAACTAATCCTGCTCCAGTTCAATTCACAATTCATCCATGTGGTCCTTGGCAGGTTTTTTTTCAGGCTTCAGAATTTTGCAAGCTGTTCTGCTAAAGTACAAAATATACTTAAGAATATCAAGAAAGCATCAATACACACACACATACATGCAGCGTAATGTGAACAATGGTTTTATTTGTTTCCCCGAACAATTATGATCTTTAAGCTTAAAAATAATCACTTTTCAGAGAGATAATAGTAATAATAATAATAATAATAATAATAATAATACCCCACCCATCTGGCTGGGTTTCTCTAGGCAGCTTACAGCATATATAAAGAATTGTAAAGCATCAGACATTAAAATTTTCCTGATACAGGGCTGCCTTCAGATGTCTTCTAAAAGTCAGAGAGTTGTTTATTTCCTTGACATCTGATGGGAGGGTGTTCCACAGGGCAGGCACCACTACCGAGAAGGCCCTCCCTCTAACCTCATTTCTCACAGTGAAGGAACCACCAGAATGCCATTGGAGCTGGACATCAGTGAACTGAACGATGGGGCTGGAGACGCTCCTTCAGGTATACAGGGCCAAGGCCGTATTAAATGGTAAATACAATGGTCACAATCAAACACAGAGCTAAATCCGATGAAATTTTCTTAAGTTTTAACAAATTAAACTTACATTGCATTGAATTAAAAATTGCCCAAACTTCCACTGCTAAAGGAATTTAATTCTTGTTCAGTTCGCCAGGAAATTATAAGGTACTTTCAGGTGTAATTAATTTTGAATTATTCAGTTATTAGTTAATCTGGATTAGTTATTTCCTAGGACTAACTTGAATTCAGTGGGGCTAACTACTGAGTAGACATGTATGGGAATGTTCCATAACACAGGAGTAACATAATCTGGATCCAACCCAATGAAATGTTTACATATGCATCATAAACTGTGTATGTAAAAGGATATTTAACAGTTTATGTAAAAGTTTAAAAGATAAACCAAATAAAGGAATGAATAAGTAAGATCCCACAAGGTAGCACAATGTCTTCAGGGGCTAAGGCTGCTGTGGTTTCTAACTTTTAAAACCCAAGATGCTTCGTAGATAATTGCTCAGTGGGGAATAGGAAGGGCCCAATATAGCTCGAACATGACAACCTGAACTTAAGTAACTTTTATCCAAAGTTCTTAAACGTTTCCCATGACTATACATTTTCTTATTTTTTGCAGGAAGATTACACAGCAGTGGAGGTAAGATGCATGGAAGAGATGGGATCCAATTTAGAAAACATCAGTTTTGCAGGGGGGTTTTAAGAATTATTTTTTCTCTTTATGTTTTTAGCTTGGAAGGACAAATAGAAGAGTCTCTCATGGTGCAAATGCTCCTAATTTTGAGAGCTAATTCTGAGAGCAGGACGCTTTGTTGGGCACCTGCCAAGGCCCACAGTCATTTTATTTTAATATGTATTTTTTTTATAACTGCTGGTTTTACTTGTGAAATATACTCAGAGTCGCAAAGTGATTTCATGCTCTTTATTCAGCTCATAGTGGTGAGGAGGAATGAATGAAGTCCCCTCAAAGTATCTGCTTATATACATTATTTACACAATGGGCTGCACATGATTGGCTAATTCTGGAATTCTACTGTAAGCCAATCAGGTTGTGGATTCACTTATATCTGGAGCATGATTGGGTGGTTCCTGCCAACCAATCAGACTGCTGCATTGTTCTAGGACCAATCAGACTGCTGTGATTTGGATCCTATTGTTCTAGGACCAATCAGACTGCTGCAGTTTCGATCCTATTCAACTCAGTACATAACACCCCTCCCCTCTAAGTTCCAGTCCTGCCCGGGAGGTCACATTCATAGTCCTCGAGGTACGCCGGCGGCCTACGTGTGCGTTGCGGCCTGTGGTGTTCCCTGGTCCGGGGTTCAAGTTCTGGCTCGTGTTCCAAGGATGCTGGCTGTGATGGGCCTGTTTGGTCTGGCGCAACCGGCTCACTCAGTCGTGGTTCTGGTTCCGGTGTCCTTTCGGCCTCGCGGGTCCTCTCTGTATTTACTGATTCTGCCTCTCCTGCTGGCCCCTCCTGCTCTATGGGCCTCACTGCCGCTCTGTTCCCTTGGGACTCCTCTGACCTTTCCTCCTCCTGGTTTTCTCCTGGGAATCGTCGCCGTATCTGGTCGCAGTGGCGGCGCCAGCATTGCCCCCCATCCGTTAGCACCTCGTATGACACGGGGCCAGTGACCCTGGTGACTGTGGCGGGTACCCATGCTGGGCCTGCCCCAAAATTCTTTGCGTACACTGGGTCCTGGGCCTCGAAGGTCCGGGGGTTCCTGCCTTCCCCCACCACTACCTCATCCTGAGCTCTATCGGGGTGAAGGCGGTCCAATCTGATTGCAAGGCGCCGACCCATTAGTAGTTCAGCGGGGCTCCGGCCAGTCGTTGAGCTGGGGGTGCTGTGCTGTGCTAGGAGGAATGTGGCAAGGCGGTACTCCCAATCCCCTTGCGTCATGCGGCGAAGGGTGTCCTTGGTGGTCCGCACCATGCGTTCTGCTTGGCCATTGGTGGCAGGGTGGAATGGCGCCGAACGGATGTGGCGGATGGCGTTCTGCGCTGTGAAGGTTTGGAATTCTCCTGACGTGAATGCAGTCCCGTTGTCTGAGACGAGAGTGTCAGGGAGCCCGTGGGTTGCAAACAGCCTGCGTAGTATCCGGATGGCTGCGGATGTAGAAGTGGACGGTACCAGTGCGACTTCCAGCCATTTGGTGTAGGAGTCCACCACTATGAAGAATGTTTTCCCCTGAAAGGGGCCAGCGAAGTCCACATGCAGGCGTGACCATGGTGCTCGGGCGGACTCCCAGGACTGGACTGGGGCCCTTGGGGGATCTGGGCGGGATTCTTGGCAGGCCTGGCAGTGTTTGACCCAGGCCTCTATCTCTCCGTCAATCCCCGGCCACCACACATAACTCCTGGCCAGGGCCTTCATTCTTACTACCCCTGGGTGTGTCTCGTGTAGGGCTGTGAGGACCCTTTTGCGGAGGGGCTGGGGAACAACGACCCTGCTTCCCCATAACAGGCACCCCTTGTGGGCCGACAGTTCATGTTTGCGGGTTGTGTAGCCAGCGAATTCTGGCCCAGGGCTGTTGCTGGGCCATCCCCTCCACACCCAGTCCAGGACCCGGGAGATGACCCTGTCTTTCATGGAATGGTGTGCAACTTCTTGTGCCTGAATGGGGCGGTCGGGAAGCAGCTCCAGGCTCATAACCTCTTGTGCAGGTGCTGGGTCGGGGCCTGTTTCCGGTAGTGGTAGCCTGCTGAGGGCGTCCGCATGGCCCATCGCCTTCCCAGGTCGGTGAATCAGTGCATACTGGTAGCTGGCAAGGAAAATTGACCACCTGAGGACGCGAGGAGACAGCACTTGGGGGGTCTGCTTTTCGGGGGCAAACAAGCCAAGCAACGGCTTGTGGTCAGTCACCACGGTGAAGGGCCGCCCGTACAAGAAATCATGGAATTTTTTTACTCCCTTCACAATTGCCAGCCCCTCCTTGTCTATTTGTGAGTAGTTCCGTTCGGTTGCGCTGAGTGTCTGGGAAAAGTATGCTACTGGTACCTCTCTTCCATCCGGGAGTTGGTGTCCCAGGACAGCGCCAATGCCATAGGGTGAGGCGTCGCATGCTAGCACCACCGGCAGCCTCTCGTCGAAGTGTGCCAAGACCGAGTTTGAGACAAGCAAGTCCTTGACTGCCTGGAATGCAGCCTCCTGGCGCTGGCCCCACACCCAAGGGGCCCGCTTGTCCAGAAGTCTGTGTAGGGGCTCTGCTACTGCCGCTTTGTGGGGAAGGAAGGAATGGTAAAAGTTCAATAGTCCCAAGAAGGCCTGAAGTTCAGTCTTGTTCTTGGGCGCTGGGGCATCACAAATGGCCCGTACCTTGTCCCCAGTCGGGTGGACCCCTTCTGCGTCCACCATAAATCCCAGAAAGTCCACCTGAGGCACTCCTAGTAGACATTTTTCCTGCTTCACCTTGAGACCCGCCGTCTGGAAACGGTGCAGAACGGTGCGGAGACGGTCCTCAAACTCCTCTGGTGTGGGCCCGGCAATCAACACATCATCGAAGAAGGGGGTGACGCCAGGAATTCCTTTAAGGAGAGAGTCCATTAGGTTCTGGAATATGCCTGGTGCCACACTGACACCGAATTGCAGCCGCTTTACCCTGAACGCTCCTCTGTGCGTCACAATCGTCTGTGCCTCTGCTGTGGCCTCATCTACTGGCAGCTGTTGATATGCTTGGGCCAAGTCCAGCTTGCCAAAAATTTTCGACCCAGCCAGGGTGGCAAGGACATGGCTGACCACTGGCACTGGGTATGCATGGGCCGTGAGGGCCTTGTTTATGGTACATTTGTAGTCTGCGCAGATGCGGACCGAACCATTAGGCTTGACGGGTGTGACGATTGGGGTTTCCCAGGGGGCATTAGGCACCGGCTCCAGCACTCCTTGCTCCACGAGCCGGTCCAATTCCTCGTCTATACGGGGTTTCAGGGCGAACGGGACCCGGCGGGCCTTGAGCCTGACTGGTCGTACTGCAGGGTCAAGCTGTAGAGCAATGGGGGGGCCCGTATACTGTCCCAATTTCCCATCAAAAACCCCCGGAAATTCCTTGCATATGGCGTCCACGTCCACTTGTAAGCTCGTGTTGTTCACCCCGGTGACGGCTAGCCCCAGTGGTCCAAACCATGCCAATCCCAGTAAGCTAATGTAGGGGCCCTTGACCACAAGCAAGTCCAGTTGCCGCGTCCGCCCTCGGTATTGCACCCTGAAGGTCCCCACCCCCATTGTGGGGACCTTACGTTTCTGGAAGTCCCGGAGGGTGAATGGGGCCGGCCTGAGTTTGGGACCCCCAGTAGGACACAGTTTCCTTAAGGTCCTTGCCGAGATTATGGATAGATTTGAACCCGTGTCAAGCTCCATGCGGCATGGGGCCCCCTCTATCTGTACCTCTACATAAATTTTCTCTACGTTGGGGTGGGGCAACTGGTATACCTGGAAGTCCGTGAGCTCCGTTGAGTTGCCTTGGTGCGTTGGGCCCCGGGACCTGGGGCTCTTGGATTGGTCATCTGATGCCTGGCGTCGGGTGGGCCGAGCCCGACACACCCGGGCGATGTGTCCCAATTTTCTGCACTGCCTGCACTCTGCGTTGCGGAAACGGCAGGTCCTCCTCTCGTGACTTTCTCCACAGCTTGCGCAGTTCCCTCCTTCTCGTCGAGGCAGCTGTGGTATGTGGGCTGCTTGAGTGCGCTGCTGTACTCGGTGCACCTCCTCCCTGTTGGATCCTGAGTCGTCGGTGAGGTCTTCGTGGTGGACCCTCGGTTGGGACGGCTGGCTCGGCCGTGCCTCTTGCGTCGACTTCTCAGCAGCTTCCGTTGCCAGGGCCTCCTCCAGAGCGACCTGGAACGTTAGGTTCTTCTTAGCGTAGAGGCGTCGTTGCAGCTTCTCATCCCTCAGGCCACCGACGAGGCGGTCACGAAGCATGTTCTCCAGCTCTGAGAAGTTGCAGAACCGGGCGGCTTGGCGGAGAGAGGTCACAAACCCAGTTATGGTTTCCCCAGGGGCTTGCCGCTTTGCGTAGAAGGCATTTCGACGAGCCACCACTGAGGGCTGTGGCGAAAAGTGCCCCTTCAGCTGTTCCATTATTGTTTTGTATGGAACTGTAGCGACGTCTTCAGGCGCAAGGAGAGCCCGGGCGATTTCAAACGTCTCCTCTCCACAGACGCTGAAGAATATTGCCCTCTTCTTGGCGTCTTCTTCATCGGTGACCCCTTTGGCTTCTAGGAGGAAGGTGAAACGAGAGGCGTACGCTTCCCAGTCTCCAGATGCTGGGTTGAACGGCGAGAAGCTGCTGTTGGTTGCCATTCTGAGTTCCTTGTGTCCCGGAGCTGAAGCCTAGATACACAGTGCGAGGCAGCGGTGCGGCAGGTGGCGGTGCTGCGGTGCGGTGTGTGGCAGTCAGCTCAGCGGGATCCCACCTTCGTCGCCAGTGAAATATACTCAGAGTCGCAAAGTGATTTCATGCTCTTTATTCAGCTCATAGTGGTGAGGAGGAATGAATGAAGTCCCCTCAAAGTATCTGCTTATATACATTATTTACACAATGGGCTGCACATGATTGGCTAATTCTGGAATTCTACTGTAAGCCAATCAGGTTGTGGATTCACTTATATCTGGAGCATGATTGGGTGGTTCCTGCCAACCAATCAGACTGCTGCATTGTTCTAGGACCAATCAGACTGCTGTGATTTGGATCCTATTGTTCTAGGACCAATCAGACTGCTGCAGTTTCGATCCTATTCAACTCAGTACATAACAACTTATATTTTGAAAAATGTTTAGGTTGCCTTGTTTTAAACATTTGATTTATAAATCATTGTCATTTTCTTTGTAAACTGCTTAGGGTTTTTTTAAAAATAATTAAGCAGTATATAATTCCTGTTTTATAAAGAAAAATAACACTGTCTTATTTTTTAAAACTGCCCTGGAAATTCTGATGAAGGCATGTATATAAATCTTTTAAAATAAAGCAAACATCTTGATTTCAATGGGAGTTAAATATGGCTAAATCTAGATCCAGCCAATTGCATTTTTGTGAAACTTTGTGAATTGCCGTTGCATAGTTATAACTCCCAAGTCAGTTTTTGCAATGCTTGTGAAGAATTTCACAGCTTTGCCTCTACTACTTGAGGATATTGGTTTATTTTAATTTACTCCTAGAAATTTCAAGATCAGTTGTTAACAATCAACTTTAGGTGCTAACAAATGGCCTGTTTATAATTATTTGCTCTTGTCAGGAATGAGTATGGTTGCTCCCGAAGTAAACAGCCAGGACCCTGACCTGCCTTTTGCAGGTTTTATTGGGTACAAAAACTAGGTACAGTGCAGAAGTCCAAAATCCATGTCTGCTTCAATCGCTAGCAGATTCCGAGAGTGGTTTCTTCCGGTTTCCCCTCCAGCACCAAAGCCCAGGCAACCCCCCCGCCCCTCTTTTCCTTACGTTTAATTCCTTGGCGAAAACTATGCAACAGAAGCCGCACTTCAATCTCCCTTTCTGTTTGCCTGGGAGCGGTGCTGGGGCTCACCTGAGCCTGTGTGAGCCTTTGCTTCGCCCCCCTCCCCTTCATCCGTTTCTCCTGAGGCTTCACCTTCACCAATCTCTGAGGAGGTGCTGCTGTTCAGCAAAGGGGGAGGCTGCCTATACATTCCTGCCTCCCTCCCCTCGCTTGATGGCAGTCCTCTGACAGCTCTCTTTTTAAAAACTATTTTTTATTAGTTTTTTAACATATCATTTTCAACAATTATTAAATCTTATACAATTTTTTTGACTTCCATCAATCACATCTGAAAATTTCCCAGTCTTTTCTCATAATATACATTTCTTACATTCACTATTACATTTAAATCTCATAACTAATGTCTCTCTTCTTTCTCTTCTTTGCAATATTTCATATATTTCTCCTTACAAAACTTCTTCTAATCCTACTAGCGTAATTTGTTGATTACAGTTGCTCTTCAAATAGTTTGTATATTTCTTCCAATCTTCTGTAAATCTCCGGTCCTGCAGGTTTCGAATCCTTCCTGTCATTTTATCCAATTCTGCGTAGTCCTTTAATTTTGTCTGCCATTCTTCTTTCGTCAGTATTTCTTCTTGCTTCCATTTCTGAGCCAACAATACTCTTGCCGCTGTTGTTGCATATAAGAACAATTTTACATCCTGTCTATTAATATCCTCACCTATAGTGCCAAGTAAAAATGCTTCTAGTTTTTAAAAAAATGTATATTTCAACATCCTTTCCATCTCATTATATATCATTTCCCAGAGGTTTTTTTACTTTCTTACATTCCCACCACACATGATAAAATGTTCCTTCTTTTTCTTTGCATTTCCAACATTTATTATTTATCCAATACATCTTGGCTAATTTCACAGGTGTAATATACCATCTATACATCATTTTCATCATATTTTCTTTCAAGGCATTATAAGCTGTAAATTTTATTCTTTCTTTCCACAACCTCTCCCATTCTTTAAGCTGTATGTTGTATCCAAAATCTTTTGCCCAGTGTATCATCACCAATTTCACTTCCTCGTCTTTCAGGTGCCATTTCAGCAGTATTTTATACATTTTAGACATTATTTTACATTCATTGTTTAATATTTCTATTTCAAATTTTGTTTTCTTATCATCAAATCCATTTTCCTTTAAATCCTGTTTATACATTTCATTGACTTGGTGATAGTGCAACCAATCATTTACATACTCTTTAACCTCCTCATAAGGTTTCATTTTCCATTTACTTCCTTTCCCCACCAACAATTTCTCATAGGTAACCGAATTTTTACTCATATTTATCTTTTTCACACTCATTGCTTCCAATGAAGATAACCACCATGGTGTTTTACGTTCTAATAATTTTTTATACCTGTCCTATACTTCATATAAAGATCTTCAAAATATATGATTACCAAATCCTTTATGGATTTTTGTTTTGTTACACCATAAATATGCATGCCAGCCAAATCGATTGTCATAACATTCCAAATCCAACAAGTCTGTTTTTTTTAGCAACATCCATTCCTTTAACCAAGAGAGGCAAGCTGCTTCCTAATACAACTTCAAGTCTGGCAGGGCGAAGCCCCCTCTTTCTTTAGCATCTGTTAACAATTTATATTGTATTCTCGGTTTCTTCCCCTGCCAGACATATCTTGAAATTGCTTTTTGCCATTGTTTAAAGATTGCTGTCCCTTTAATTGGAATTGATTGAAATTGGAATTGATTGAAATAAAAATAATATCTTTGGTAGCACATTTATTTTTATAGCCGAAATCCTTCCCCAAAATGACAATTTCATCCTTCCCCATACTTCCAGGTCTCTCTTAATTCCATTCCACACCTGTGTATAATTATTTTGAAATAAATCTACGTATATTCTTTGTGGTTAATCAAATTCCTAAATACTTAACTTTTTTAACTGCTTCTATACCAATCTGCTGCTGCAACATATCCACCAAGTCTTGTTTCGTATTTTTAACTAATGTTTTAGTCTTTCTTTTGTTTAATTTAAAACCTGCTAGTTGTCCAAATTGTTCTATTTCTTTAGTAACCTCTTTGGCATTGTTTAATGGTTCTTCTATAGTTAGTACCAAGTCATCTGCAAAGGCTTTTACTTTATGATCTTTCCAGCCAACTGAAATTCCTTTTATTTTCTCATTTTCTCTTATTGCCCTTAGGAAGACTTCCAGTACTGATATGAATAGTAGTGGTGAAAACGGACACCCTTGTTGTGTACCTTTCATAATTTCAATATTTTCAGTTATTATATTATTTACTATCAGTTTTGCTTTTTGATCAGAGTATATCACTTTTATACCTTTCATAAATGATTGTCCAGTGTCCATTAATTCCAAGTTCTTTATCATAAATTCCCAAGATATATTATCAAAGGCCTTTTCCACATCTGCAAACATTAACATCGCTTGTTTATGATTCCTTGCTGTCAGATATTCAAGTATGTTCACAATATTCCTTATATTATCTTTCATCTGATGACCAGGAAGAAAACCTGCTTGATCTTTATGTATTATCTCATTCATTACTTTTTTCAGCCTATTTGCTAATATACTTGCAAATAATTTGTAATCATTATTTAACAGCGAAATTGGCCTATAATTCTTCACTTGTAATAAATCAAAGTCTGGTTTTGGTATTAATGTAATATATGCTTCTTTCCATGTTTCTGGTATTTCTCCTTTATCTAATATATTATTCATCACTTCTTTCATTGGTACAAGTAGGGTGTGCTTTCATTCTTTATAATATTATGCTATGAATCCATCCGGTCCTGGTGCTTTTCCACTTTTTAGTTGCTTTATTGCATCTTTAATTTCTTCTTCCTCTATTATTCCATTTAACCATTCTTTCTTTTCTGTCGGAATTTGTTGCACTCCTTTCTGTTTCAAGAATTCCTCTATCTTCTTTTCCAGTTTTTTTTTTAATACAATTGTTTATAAAAATTAACAAATCCTTTTCTGATTTCTTTCGGATTTTCTACTTCTTTTCCATCCAATATTATTTTATTTATTGTGCTTTGAGCTGTTCTTTTTTTAATTTGCCATGCCAACCATTTACCTGATTTATTGGCATATTCAAAATTCTTCGGTCTCATTCTTTTTATAACCCATTCCACTTCTTGATTAATTATCATTGCAAATTGGCTTTGTAACATCTTAATGTTCTGATTAATTTTTCCATCTTTCCGGTTTTTTATTAGCTTTTTTCATTTTCTATAATCTGATTTAAAATCTTCTTTTTCCCTTTCTCTCTAAAAATTTTTCTGATGCTGTTTTGTTGTATAAAGAAACCTCGCATAACAGCTTTACTAGCGTCCCAAACAACATTCATTTGGGTTTCTTTATTACAGTTATTTACAAAATACTCTGTTAGCATCATCTGAGCCTTCTCATTTATTTTTTCATCTTCTAACAAATTTTCATTTAATCTCCATCGAAAAGTCTTTTCCTCTAATTATTTTATTTCACACTTAATTGCATTGTGATCCAAAAGTATCTTTGGTTGTATTTCTATTTTTGTAACTCTAGGTGTTAGTTCACTGGATAGCCACACATAGTCACTTCTTGAAGCCAGTTGATTTGGTTCTGAAAAATATGTAACTTGCTTATCTAATGGATGTCTCAGTTTCCAAACATCTATCATATTGCAATCCTCTATCATAGAAGGAAAAAAGTCTTTGGTAACTTCCCTTCTTTTATTTTCTCTTATTTTCTTGACCTGTCCAAAAGCGACCCTTCCAAAAAGAAGCAACCCCAGCTTCACAATGGGACCTGCACAGATTTGTATTACCAAGCTTAATGCTGTCTCCTGTCTGATACACACACAAAATCACAACATTAAGCCAGTGGATGCCCTTCACAGTTGTTCTCTGTCCAGTTCAGGCCAAGAATCTTGCAGAATCAGTTTTTCACATGAGATGGGAAGTTACATTTATCCTGAAAAGGAGGGTCGTCCCCCCCCAACCTGTCCCTACTGTACTTAATACATCATGCCTGTATTCATTGAGAGTTGCAAGGTATTAAGCAGGGATGGGGAACCCGAAACTTCTAGATCAGGAACCCGAAACTTCTAGATCAGAACCTAAGGCCCGTGGGCCGGGTGTGGCCCAATCCCCTTCTCAATCTGGTCCGCGGATGGTCTGGGAATCAGTGTGTTTTTACATGAGTAGAATGTGTCCTTTTATTTAAAATGCATCTCTGGCTTATTTGTGGGGCCTGCCTGGTTTTTTTACATGAGTAGAATGTGTGCTTTTATTTAAAATACATTTCTGGGTTATTTGTGGGGCATAGGAATTCGTTCTTCTTTTTTCTTCCAAAATATAGTCCGGCCCCCGATGTGGTCTGAGGGACGGTGGACCAGCCCATGGCTGGAAAACGTTGCTGACCCCTGTTCTAGATGTTATTGGATTACAACTCCCACCATCCGTGACCATTGACCTTGCTGGCTGTGGCTGATGGGGACAGGAGTCCCACAACATCTGGAGGGTGACAAGTTCCGTATGTTAGGTGTAAAACCATCCCTGTTCCAAAACTTCCCATTTCAATCCTGATTTCATTCTCTTAGCTCAAGCATTGTGTGTGTGATGGAGCAATACAATCAAACAACTGCCCTGGAGTTTGTGTTTCTGGGATTTTCCAAAGATCAAGACACCAACCTTTACCTCTTTGCAGTGGTCCTTTTCATGTACCTCATCACCCTGACAGGTAACACACTCATCATCGTGGCCATCCACATAGACCCACGGCTCAGCACACCCATGTACTTCTTCCTGAGCTATCTGTCCTTCCTGGACATCTGCTACACAACAAGTGTGGTGCCTCAGTTGTTGATCCATTTCCTGACCAGCTACAAGACCATCTCCTACAACAGGTGCATGGCTCAGCTCTATCTCTCATTCGCCTTCGGAAGCATTGAATTTATCCTCTTGGCAGCCATGGCTTATGACCGATATGTGGCTGTCTGTCATCCGTTACATTACAAGGTCATCATGAGCAGGACAGTGTGTACACAGTTGGTGCTAGCATCCTGGACAGCTGGATTTCTCAACGCTCTCCTGCATACAGTGTTCACTGTGCGCCTTCACTTCTGCAGCTCCAACATCATCAATCACTTTGCCTGTGAAGTCCTGGCTGTTATCAAGATTGCATGTTCAGACACTTCCATCAATGAGATTCTGTTTCTGGTGACAGGGTCCATTGTGCTGGTGATCCCCTGTATTGTGGTCACACTTTCCTACATCTATATAATCTGTGCTATCCTACGTATCCAGTCTTCAGGAGGTCGTCAGAGAGCCTTCTCCACATGTACCTCTCACCTCACCGTAGTTGCCCTCTGCTATGGCACAGCAATCTTTGCTTACATGAGCCCCAGATCCAACACTTCACCCAACCAGGACAAGATGCTGGCTTTCTTCTATGCAGTCGTTACTCCGATGCTCAACCCTATAATCTACAGCCTAAGGAACAAGGAAGTCAAAGGAGCCCTGGCTAGAGCAAGAGGGGAAAATATCGTTTCTGAAAGGCATTGATCCATTTGTGAATTTGTATACGTCCAGTAAGGTGGCAGAGCAGACGGAGACATGCAATTTGCTTAATCACTTAATTATTCCACACAATGGACTTGTATAGAAACTGACTCTAGGAGGAAACATTGTTTTGATACAAGATGAACATTTAACATTGCCAAAAAAGAAACAAAAGCATTGAGGAAGTAATGGGCATGAAAAGGAGAGTCACTGAAAGTGTTGAGTGATCCTGCCACCTCAAAACAATTCACCTGCAACCCCAAGAGGAGTGGTTTGGAGTTTGATTTTGCCCCATTTAGCAGATTATCAGGTTAATCCAAATTTGCAGGGGAAACATGTTGAGGTTGGTGCTGCTTGCGTGTAACATCTTATGTACTAGGTAAGCTAAAGGGGAATGCAAACAATAAATACGCCCCCAAGGTATCTTATCTATATCTCCTCTTTGCCCTCTCTCTCACAGGCTCTTGCTACCTATCCTAACTCCTTCATTGGACACCTCTCGATTCCATACTTTTAAATCATCAACAAGGAATGTCACAAAGGAGGCATTCCATTGTTACCTTGACAACCTACCTACCTGGACATAGGCCACTTCTCCTACTGAGGCAAGATTCTGCTTACTCCAAGTCCTCTGCTGTGTTGCCAAAATGTTTTCTAATTCCCCCTGCCCGCCCTCTCAAAAGTGGCCATTTATATATATTAAAGTCAAGAAGAGATGGTAGCCTTATGCTGAACTAGAAGCTTGATACCTATAGAATATTTTGGATATTAACCAATCCAAAATAACTGTTGTGTGCCACTTCAGTCCTCTCAGTGGACTCAGTCCATTCACACATATCGTTAGGAGCAAAGCAGCTGCTTTTTCTCCCATGAGAGATGAGGTGTTGCTGAAGTTTGCATTTGAGAGTACTGAAACCACAAGCCGATATTGGAAGTGCAAAGGTGCATTGGAATCTCCAGTGTGTGCTAACGAGTGGTGGAGCAAATATACCCATAAGTTACCCTCTTTTGCAAGTATAATGCACTGGGGTGGAGAATATATGAGAGAAATACAGCAAATTGTCAGAGGCAAATCTCACCAAGTTGAATGGGACTTACTCCCAAGTAGTTGTGCTGCACCAACACTGACAAGGACCACTTCTCAGTCATGTCACCCATCCTGACACCAAAATATAGCTTCTTTGTTGTTAGCTGAGGTGACGTTATTTTGAGAGGAAGAGAATCGCATCAGCTGCCATTTGTTTTTCACACAAAGCCGCTTTCTGAGGTGGTTTTTCGAATTTTGAGAAACTCAAAATGGCTGCCTCCTTTGCCACTCACCGGGGGCCACCGTTGTAGTGGGCTGCAAATGAATATGTACAGAAAACCACAAACCTTTACTGAGCGAGCAGACTGTGCCTCTAAGCACTGTCCTTTTCTTCGAGAGATGCAATGTTAAATATCCCTCCAAAGAAAAGGCAGATTTAATCAGACTTGTGGAAAATATAAAATCACAGTGTGCTGTTCCACATAACCCTATTTTTAAACCTGAAGCATAAAAACAACAAAAAGAACATTTTACACATTTGGATTTCTTCTCTTTTCATAGTGGAATGTCTTACAAACCCCCTCAATGTTTTTTTTATTATAATTTGACAGCAGATGCAGAGGCTTAAAAGGCAACCCATGCCATTCTTTGGGGTGGAGGAATGAACAATGTAAGCATATTCATCAAAAACTTAGGAGACCCACCAAGCTCCATAGGACTTAATCTCAAGTAAACACGCCAAAGAAATAAATTTGTGTGAGGGGCCATTTCTTTTCTTTTCTTGATTTTGATAAGACTTTTTATTGCAAAGTAAAGACATCAATACCAAGCCATACATAAAGAATAATATAAAGAGAAAGAAAGAAAAATGAAGAAAAGTGGGGAGCAAAGAAAGGTAGACAGTAAAAAAATAAAAAAGTATAATATTTCAATACAATAAACATTATTTTACAAAATAATAATAGTAATAAGACTTCCATCACTCTCACAACACTTCCTTTCACATTTCATATTTTATCTGTATTTCAGTATTATTTTCATCTTAATATATAGATATGTATATAAGTATGTTTCCCCTTTTCCATTCATGAGGTCATTCTAGACACAGCCAAATTTTTACATTAGAACCTTGTCTTTCTAAATAATCATTCAAGCACTTCCATTCTTTCTTGACTGTATTCATTGGCTTTAGTCTTACTACATCCGTCAATTTGGCCAGTTCCAAATATTCACATAATTTACATAGCCATTCCTCTTTGGTCGGTACCAGGAACCAGCTGAGGGGCCATTTCACCAACTCATCTCTCCTTAAATTACTGGCTCAATTTCATAATTGGTTGGTGGATTCACTGTTTCTTGCCACATCTAAGGCTGTGTACACATTACTAGGTTGTCCTGATTCCTCAATTTGAATCCAGGCAGGTTTGGCGGGAAACGCATCAAATTGTGATTATTTCCTAAGAAACCACATATGGATTGTAACTAATGTTGTGTACACACTGCTACCAAGCCAGTGATGAAAGCACACTGGTTGCGGAGCAAACAGGAATGTGTACACAGCCATAGTGCAGGATTGCAGCCTAAGTCATCTTAAAAATGTGCCCTTATGAGATTTTCAGGGGGATCTCAGTATCCCAGACCTGGAAAAAGGGAAACATCCTCTCAGAGAAAGGATAGTTGAAAGTATAGATAAGTTCCATGGAGTCGGCGTCATAAAAGGAGAGGATTTCAAAATCGTACTCCAGGAGTATCTTGATCCGTCGCGGGGATTTCCACAGTGGAAGGACAGTGGAAGGAGAGGTAGAGGCCATGTATTCTCCCTCAATCAGCTGCAGTGCCCAAAACCCCTCAGTAACTCTGATGCATTGGTACCATTTTCTCCCTATGGATTCCCGGACTGCCCCGATGGCCCATGCTTTGGCCTTGCCCACCTCTACCACCCATTCCATAGTCCCAGAGGTGATGCCTTCTGCTCCGAGGACACATGGCGAAAAATTGAAGCGCTCAGGGTTGTCAGGAAGAACCTGGGCCTGCCTGCCCAGGTACACACTTTTCCGATCTTCAGAAAGGATGAGGGTAGGGAAGGCTGTCTTGGGATCCAGTGTGACTTCCACTAAAAACAGAGACGGAGATTAGTTTGCAAACAACCTTACCAGCTGAAGAAATGACTTTCTACTCTAGGGGTTGAGAACCTTTGGCCTTCCAGATGTTGCTGAACTACAACTACCATCATCCCTGGTCATTGGCTGTGCTTCCTGAGGCTGATGGGAGTTGTAGTTCAGCAATACCCGGAGGGCCAACTGTTCCCCTTACCTGTTCTCCTGCTTTAGTGGTAACAGTTTCCAGAGCACAGACATCTCAAGGTGGAGAACATTTTAGGAACAGTGAATGTTATTTAATGGTACCTTTGCTAACCAGAAAAAAAACATGTACTATTTTCCTTCCTAGGATAAGTTCCAAAAACAAAACAAAAAACAACTTTGTAGATTTGGGCATAGTTTCAGGTTGAACCCAGGAAAGCCTTCCTAGAAATATTACAGGTATATTTTTATGATGCAATTATGATAATTACAAACTCATATTCATAACTATATCATTGCTGGTAAGAAGAAGAAAAAGGCCTTGATAATTATAATATGGTAAGTATAACTTAAAATTGCACATTATCTTCAAAATTACCATTCCAGAAGGCGTCTTCTTCTATTTGTTCCCATAAACTAACCTTTCTTTTGAGTCCCGCAAAACTTGTCAGTAATACTGGACAGCAACCTTTCTTCCCGTTTTCTTTTTTCTTCCCTGGTCGAGGCCGCTGTTTTCGTAGGCTGCAGAAAAACTGTTGTTGTTTTAAAAAAAGGACGCTCTTGTTAAAAATAAGTAAATAAAAGAAAGAAGATTTCCCATCCCCTTTTTGCTCCTCTTACACTGCATGCACAAGAACAGTGTCCCTTTGCGGAAGTCCCATCAATAAACTGATGCAAATAGGATCAGGGTCTGCATAGTTTTGCAATAGTCAGGCCTCCTCCAGACTTTGCATCATTGACATAGGGCTCATGGAATAGAAATGTGCAGTGTAAAGCCTGAGGCTGTTCTGTGGGCAGAGTTGCACCCATCATCGGAGGGCCGCAGTCACATAGAAATATCACAATAAGAAACTGCTGGAGGCCCAGTGTCACACCTGGCATAGTCTTGGATCTGCCAGGGCCCACAGCCCCCCAAAAGCACATAACAAATATGGTGGTATGTAGCTGCCCATTGGCTAAGCCTCCATATGTGCTTGGACTTTTTCACAAGGCTAGTACAGTGGTACCTCGGGTTAAGAACTTAATTTGTTCTGGAGGTCCGTTCTTAACCTGAAACTGTTCTTAACCTGAGGCACCACTTTAGGTAATGGGGCCTCCTGCTGCCACCGCACGATTTCTATTCTCATTCTGAAGCAAAGTTCTTAACCCGAGGTACTATTTCTGGGTTAGCGGCGTCTGTAACCCGAGGCACCACTGTACAGCTTCCTGCAACTGCGAGGCTCCATCATACAATATGGAGCAGGAAATAGCATGTGGCCGCCTTTTTAAACACAGGAGGTTGGGCCAGGCAGCCACTGCTACTCACTAAGCCCTAGTCAGCTGCACTGAGGTAGTGGCAGTCCCAGTGATGTCGCCATGGGCAAGGAAGGGAGAATCTCTGCTGCCAGGGAGGCAAGGGAACAAAGCATGAGTTTGAGGTATCAGGGACAGTGGTGAGCTCACCAGGCGTGGAGGACAAGGGCTCCACGGCAAGTATGAGGCCCTTCAAGGACCGTTGCTGGCCCTTTACTGCTGCATTGGAGAGACGGGTTTTCATCTTAGAATCACAGATTCGTAGAGTTGGGAGGGACCCGCCTGGTCATCTAGTCCAACCCTCCTGCAATGCAGGAATCTCAGCTAAAGCATCCATGACAGATGGCCATCCATTGTTGCCTACCCAGGCACACAGCAGACGAGTGAAGGCCGTTTGGTGCTCACAACCACACCATACATTTAAACACGGATTCCGCCCAAAGAATTATGGGAGCCATAGTTCGTAGCTCTGTGATGGTTGAACTGCAGTTCCCAGGATTCCGTGGGCAAAGCCTATGGGCATTTCTCAAGCATGTTTAATACACGGATGAAGCGCAGAATTCACAGCAAATTGGACAAGAGACGTACGAAGCCTGGAATGGTGGGGCTCCTTTGTTTACTTACACGCTGGCATCTCTTGTTTGACTTTTGCCGACAGATCCTTTCTATTTATTCGGTCGAGGATGTTGACTGTCATCTGCAATGCTTTCGCCTCCTCGTAGGCCCTGACCATGAGCCGTGCTATTTCAGTGAGGTCGGCCTTCTCAGTCTTACAGTGCCGGATCGGCTTGTAGCCTTGCTCCAGGGGGTAGTCTTCAAGGTGCATCTTAAACCTCTTGAATTCCTCCTCTGTGAGCTCATCCAAGTAGTCCACCAATTTGCAGCAGACACTGTTGGACATCTTGGCCCCTCCCAGTCAACGGTTTACGGAAGGAGGAAAAATGGTCTCTAGGAGAAGGAAGGTGAGTCAATTCTCTTCTGATTGGACTGAAGAAGCAAAGACGGGGCTGACCAGTTTCTGCAAAGTGTCATGAGCTGTGAGCTGAAGGATGCACAATAATTTTACAGAACGATTTCAGTTTCATAAAAGGAGTCTCCTCAACCCATTTATTATTATTATTATTAGTAGTAGTAGTAGTAGTATTATAGTATACAGTATAAGCAACTTAATGACAAAATGCAAACAGGGAAAACCAATTAAAAGCCACTAAAAAGAATAAAACAACAAACAATATCACATTCCTAAAATGTTCATCCAACAATACGGTAAGAGGGACAAGTTTCTGGGGAAAAAACATAATGTCAAGGGGAACCAGTGGTTGCAAAAATCACCTACCTGCCTCTAAATAAAGGTGAGCCCCACCTCACCCCAAAATGAATGCTAAATAGGTAGAAGTCACATAATAAAAATAGATTGGCCCCATTCTGCTCAGTTTTCCTTTTGTTACAAAACAAATATGCTCTATCTCCGCAGAGCTCTGTAGAAGTGATGTTCTGCCTTTTCATGCTCTGTGAGCATCAAATATACCACAGAGTACTCCATTATGTGTGCATATTGGGTACATTCAGGTCAAGTTCCAAAGTCTGTTTGACAAAAAGTTAGAGGGGAAGCTGTGATAATTACAGCAAAAGCAAGAAAAGAACTTTGCAGGAACTATGTCTGTCCGTATTCAGGAGTAAATTATATTGAATTCAATGGGGTTTTTTCTCCCAGGTAAGCACAACAAATTTATTTTCTAGTGCAGAAGTTGTGCTGTGGGTGCCCATCCCACTTCCACCTGACACAGGTATATATATTGCATATTATAAACAGTATATCACCCTGCTTCCGCAGCCCTGGCTCAGGTTTGTTTATTATTCTGTAAACCCAGCCAAACCTGTTGATCAGCGACGACAAGAGGACAAAAGAGACATGTACCGGTATGTACAGAACAAGAAGGAAGGCCCATTTCAAGTCAACAGCCCAGGCTCAACATTTAATTTGAGGGAAGGTTCAGACTTTGGGGGAAAACTCACCGATCCTTCCTCGCTGCGGTTGTCCTCTTTGGCATGGCACAGCAAATGAAAGTGAAAGTTCCAGGGAAGGTAAAACTCAATTCTGCCCCCCCTCCCAAAGTTGAAAGTGTCGTCATAGCTTGCTTGTGCCGCGGAGACTTTGAACACTGTTGCTTCCTTCAAAGTTTATAGCTAAAAAAAGGTTAGAAACCTTTCTCAAAAAACGATCTGCTCTGGCTCTATAGGAAAACAAGCATACATTAGATAGCCAGCTGCTTAAGAGGAAATAATCCTTGAGTAACTTTAACAGGAGCTCCATCTGCAGAGATCAATAAGGGAAGCTTTTCATGGCCTGGGGGTTTGTCAGCTGTTAATGCCAGCCGATTAAACTACTGTTAAAAGTAATAGGAGCGGGGGTCTTATATATTTTTTTGAAATCTAACACACACACCCCACACACACACATATGCACATTCATTTTCTTCATGTTATTCTGCTTTGCTGATGTTCAGTTTGGTAAGTCTATGATCCACTCTGCCAAAGAAATGAGACAGGAAGGTATCTGAATACTGGGAGCCGGGGCTTGTTATTTTCTTAGCGCCCTGGTAAAGTGTGTTAGAAATTTAATTAACTTCTGAATAGAGCAGGGATCCTGGCAAAAGCTTTAGGGGTCCATACCTGTTTCTTTGGTGCACCTCCCCTTTGGTCTGACATTTTCCGCCACTCTTCTCAATAGCTTGGGATTTGAAAGATAAAGCTATCCAATTGTTGCATGCTGGGAATCCCAGTTCTCCTCCATTAAAGAAATCCCACCCTCGTCCTTCTCCAGTTACAGGCTCCTTTCCTGTGCTTATGCTGCCCTCGTGTGGTCCCATTCCTGTTCACTATAGGCATCGAGTTTCTTGTTCAGTATAGCAGCACAAGGAGGTGGGGAGGGATGGAGGGGGTAGCCTTTTCCTCTCATTCCGTGGTCTCAACAAAAATGCCAACTGCCTTTTGGAAAGGGAGGGAAGCTCCCATCCCAATGCAATAGCTTTTGGGGGGGGGGGAGGTGATTTTCAACAGGGCTATAGTACTGGGGGGGGGGGGGGCAAGTTAAATCCCACTTCCCAGTGCACCACAAGCTCAACTAGACTATCCAGCAGCCAGTTTTAAAAAAGGGGGGGGAGCGGGAGATTTATATATCTTCAAGTGACATCTTGTCATGTGTAGCTTGGCCCATAGGTCTACACACTAACAGTGAGCTCAGCTTTTTAGACTTAATGGGTATGAGTCAGCTAAAGTTGACCACTTTAAATTTCCATTGATTTTAGTGGTATTTAAGATTGGGTTTAATTCTGCCACTGGCATCCATACGAATTACGTGTTTCGCTCTGATGATTGTAGCTTGTTTAGCTTTGGTGCCTGCTGTAGACATGCGCTTCTGTTATAGGACCACGACACAGCGCATGCCAGTTTGCTAAAACGTAAGTTTAGCAGGTAACCCAAAGTACTGTAGAGCTGGGAGCTAACAGATACAAGTCTTTTCTGCAGTTATAAGTAAACTGGGGGTGGGATTTCCCAGGCAGTCACAGCCACAGCCTATGAATATGAGGTCACAATGGATAGATGAGGTCACAAAGCCAGTCTCTGGTGACTGGTCATGTTGCCTATGGTGATTAGTCAGGTTATCCCTGCATCTTATTGCTAAGGTGCAGTTGAGGTTGAAGGGATGAGGAGCAGGTTCACTTCACTCATTGTCTCTTGATGGCATTTCGGCACCAGGACATCTTCATTTTCTCAAGGTGCGTAGTATTGAATACAGAAATACAGAAAGAATACAGAATACAGAAAGGAAGGATTCCTGTATATTTCCCATTCATATTTTATCCCATGTCTCTTTAGAACTGTGTCTTGTGCTTTACTCTAGAATTAGGCTATGTAACAGCTTTATATAGCACTGTTTAAAGCAGGAATAGGGAACATGTGGCTGCTACTATCATCATCAATAAGATTTATATGCCACTTAATATGTAATATACCTAAGTGGTTTACATAAAGCATAGTAAGGTAAGAAAAATAAAAATGTATGTACAACATTTAAAACCAAAAACACAAAGTAATACATGAGTAAAAACAGAAAAGCTATCAATAAAGCATTCAGTTAAATATCAATAAATAATAGAACATGGTGAATCTGATGAGCCTGGGAATGCCAGCTTAAAGAGATGGGTCTTCAGGAAGTGTTTAAAGTTTGAAACTCTTTCTGCTTCATGAACTGCGCATGGAAGGGTGTTTGACCACTGGCTATGTTGAAAATAGCTGGAGTGGCACAGGTTCCCCATCCCTGGTTTAAAAAATAAACCCAGCAACAGGATTTTGGAGGTTCTCAGACAAGGCATCTCTGTGGGACCCCAAAACCTGGAAGAAATGGGCATGTAATTCTCTTCCACTGGCTGAGTTCTCCACATTTTATGGTAGATCATTGCAGCTATTCTGTAGCCGGACATTTTATTCAGGACAACCAGAATATCAGTTGGAGTAGCCCAGTATATTTATTTTGTTTCATAGTGTTAAATACAAATAAAAAGTACAAAAAAATTAAATAAGGGCTTAGAGCTCATCAGTTATTCTGGTGCCTTTTCATTCATTAGCCAGAAAACAACAGAAGGCAACAGCAATTTTATTTTTAGAGAGCAACTGGACAAAAGTCTGTCTGGGTGCTTTCCAGGAAAAAGGACTAGAGACTTAGTTTTTTTTATTTAAAAAAACAGCTGAACATTCAGGAGAGAGGCCAGGAATATTTCTGAGGAGCCACATCCTTGTTCCACGCACCTTTACGGGTTGTGATAGTCATGATAGGCATGTAAGTGGTTCTGTTCAGGCAGCTGAGTCCTTGATGGGTGCCAGCACAAAGTGAAATAACCTGCAACCATTGCAAACTATAGAAATCATTTTGGTTCCAGCTGAAGACAGTTGCCGCAGTCTAACAAGAGAGTCTTACAGGTAAGCAGCCTTCTGCATGCCACCAATGTGCATTTTTAAACTGTTTTCACTCCACTCTTTGAGCTGAAAAAGGCTCCGAGAGCAGGTTTCAATTATCAGTAATAAGACTCATATTCACCCATGAATATGAATAAAACATTTTTGCAAAAGGCTATTTGAAGAGCACAGATGGTTGTGTTTATGAGTGCACATGAGAAACGCCCAACAAATGGTATTTATTGCTCCTGTCTTAGTGCTTCTGTCCTTTTCTTACATACACCAGGCCTAACTCAGCTGATAGGCGGACAGGTTTTGCTTCGCAGCAAGTCTAGCAGCCCAGACTTCACTTAAGCTTTTGGCTCGCTTACTTAAAACCATCTGAGTGGTTTTACTGAACTGTTCCTCAAAAGATAGTGCCGTCTCCAGCATGGCGAGTTTGCTCTTCTCCTGCTGATGCACATCACTCCGCCATGTATATTTTATGGATGAGCCTCAGTGGGATGAGGATGCCTTGGCCCACAGGATCTTAAGATCCTTGTAAACCTATAATCCATCAGAAAACAGGGCAACCTTTATCCCATACACCCCCTAATTCAATCTCCTTGTGAGCAAGGCTGAGCCAAAACCTGCTAGAAACTGTATGATCCTTCCTAGGCCTCAGGCAACACCATGCTGAAGGCCGCAGGTTGACAGCTGTTGCAAAGCTGCTGTATGTAAAAGGTGTCTTTCAGACGAGTAGGAAGCATCCATCATACAAAACAGTATTTATTTACAGGTACAGATTATATGCGAATGGTGATAGGGAAGGCGGCAAGTGCCAACCGGCCAGCTAGACTGGAAGACCCAGAGTTCTGGCGCATAGCTTAGCCGCAGGGACCACCACACAGCCTGAAGCTGAGAGTGCACCAAACAGGGAAAGGTCAGTTTTGGCCCGCCCCAAAGTTACTCAAGGTCATTGAGGAGCTGCAGTTCAAAGACCTGCAGGTGCTCCTTGAGCCGTCGATGTGCCTCAGCGCTGTGCGGCCGCCGCTCGCGCTGAAGCTCGCAGATCCGAAGGCGGAGTCGCTGTTCTCGGCGCCGGCAGGCCTGGAGCTGCCGCTGCGCCTTCCCCAGAGCATCGAGGGCCGCCTCCGCTCGCCGCTTCCACAGCAAGGCACTGCCTACCTGGTAGCTGTGCTCGTTCTGGATGTAAGCCCCAGCTGGGGGAGGCAGGCGCAACATGTAGAGAGAGAGGGAAACGGGGTGGGATGAATCCCCCACTGGCTCCGGGAGGGCGGGAGAAGGAGAAGCTTCTTCCTGGCCAGTAGCAGCGGGTGACTGTTCCAGGGGAATGTCTGACAGGGTGGCCAGGCTCTCTGACGCTGGCCCCGGGAGGTCAGGCTGGCTTCGAGGCTCGCCGCTGGTGGGAGCAGCCCCAGGGCTTGGCAGCTCTTGTGCAGGGAAGCAGGAGATGTCCATGCACAAAGGACTCGACTCCCCCTCCAGGCAAGGGCTGCAGCTGTAGGCAAGGAAGAGAACCCTGGTCAGACAGGAACCGAGTGGGGAAGATCTGCCACACTTTTATCACAGGTGTAGTGACAAGCAGAGGAGGACAAAATTGGACATGGCCTTCTTCCAGACGCTTCCCGAAATAACCCAAGCATGCCAGCATGGAGCAATAACTGTGGTTCAACTTCAACTGGAGGGCGGCAGCTTCCCTACCCCTGCAGTAAGGCAGCAATTCTGTGTGCACACTTCCGAAGAAGCAAGGCCCACTAAACATAATTAACATTCATAGGATGGTACAGGAAGGGAGGGAAGACCTTCCGCAGAGCATGGCAAGAGAAGCCAGAAGGGCAGTACTCACCTCTGCTTCTGCTGACGTTTCGCAAGTTTTGAGTTGCCTAGCTTTGATTTTTGGCGCAGTTTGGCGTGAAGTTCAAATATTGTGGGAACAGCACCCTCTTTGAGCCGATGGTAGCCACTGCAAAAAGGAGCATCAACACTCATAAGCCATCTCTGGCTTCAGACAGGCAAGCATCCTTCTCTGGAAGGTCATCTGAACTATAGACCTTGCAGCAAGGCATCTCTTTTTGGGGAGCTGCTGGGTTCTGGGAGGGACTAGCTGCACCTGCAGTTAGCCAGTTATATTTCTGCATTGCAATGTTTTCCCTCTAGATCTCTGCACGTGCAACTGCATGTGCAGAGTCCCAAATAAACAGAATGAACTTTGTAACACATGCTGCTTAAATTTGGATTTCTCCCCACAAATCTCAATGGAGATAATCCAGCGTGACTTCCACAATACAGCACTCCCACTTGCTTATTCTCCTAAGAAGATATAAAATTGCTTTATAATGAGTCAGACCATTATTGCCTACTACTATTTGCTCTCAGTGATACTTAAGGACTCAGGAAGAGGCTCGTCTCAATACATACTACTTAAGATCCTCACACACCTTCATTACTTTATCAAACTGATCTAACAGGTCTTGGTGACTTGGGTATGTCTAGGTTTATCTTTTCGGCATCTGCACACATTGGATTCTGCCCTCACCCCCCAAAAAAGTATTTAAATTGAAAGCTGGTCACCCCTGAATAAACCACAGAGCGGGTCTTCCATGACAGCTTTCTGGCCTTCAACAATTGTTCCCCCCACCCCGCTGGCCTTTAAGTCATTTCTAGCTCCCTTCTCCACCCCCTCTGCAAGCAGCACCTTTGCCAATGGCAAATGTATAATCTAAGACATTGTCCAATTGTAACCGTATCCACCTGTTTTAATTCTGCTTAACTGTTCATGCCCTTTCATATTCCAGTGACCTACCTGGTGCCCACCAGTTCGAAGCAACTCTTCTCAAAGTGCTTGGAGCAAAAGTAAACATACTTGGAAGCAGGGTCCCACAGACCCTGGCCGCTCATGTCCTTCCTCCGACAATTCTCCAACCACATCGCTCGCCGGGGGTTGTCCTTTGGAAGTCTAGGAGCACACACAGGAGATGAGTCAGGCAAGGATGAGTAGCAGAGTGCAGCAAAACAATGGAGGCCTTCTTCCCAGGCACAAGGACATTTGTCTGAAAATGTCATCCCAGGAACTTCCCTGTCATGTGGACTTAGTGCATCATTGAGCAAGAGTATGATTTGATTGCATAGAATAACAATTGCTCTGGGTGAGTAGCTTAGTGTCAAACTGAGTCTGACTGATCCCTTGGGACTCCAGATCCTTGGCTAACATAAGACTCTTTCCCAGGCTGGAAAAAGAACTACAGCATCATTCTAGCCCTTTAATGCTAGGAGACACTACAAGGATATCTACATTACTATTTCCAGAGATTAAGGCTGTTCAGCCAACAGTATCACTGCAGTGCAAAAGGAAAGTAAGTGTAGCTAGGTAAAATATTCCATAGTTTTTTGTGAAGCCACCCTGCAACTTGCCCTTCCCGTTCACATTTCATGCCAACAAACCCCTATCTTGAACGCCTTTTTTGGTGAGGGAGAGGGCAGGACAGGATTGTTACTTTAAAAAAGAAGTATGCATATTACAGCTTCTGTTTGTGTGAAATCTGCTTAAGGTACCGTAAAAAGGTACTGTGAACTCCAGAAATGATAACAGGGAAATACAGTGGTACCTTGGTTCTCAAACACCTTGGTACTCAAACGCCGAAAACCCTGAAGTAAGTGTTCCGATTTTTGAATATTTTTTGGAAGCTGAATGTCTGGTGTGGCTGTCGGCTATTGTTTCTGGGGCACCTGCACCAATCAGAAGTTGCGCCTTGGTTTTCGAACATTTCGGAAATCAAACAGACTTCCGGAATGGATAAAGTTTGGTGCTTTTGTTTTTGCTATGTATTTTGCATTTTTGTTTTTTAGGCTTTTTCAGTTAATTTGTTTTTGTTACTGTATGGAACCCAGTTCAGCTCCTGATTGATTGACTGTGTGACTGCGGAAGTGGATAAAAGCCCGCCATCCAAGCAATGACTGTCATCAGTGCAGGTAAGAAAAAAACCTAATTTTAATTTTTATCATCTACAATACTGTCTTATTTATTTTATAGTATAGTACATTGATTATTGCTTTCATTTTATGGATCCATGGTCTTGTTAGATAGTAAAAGTCATGTTAAATTGCTGTTTTAGGGGTTGTTTTTAAAAGTATGGAACAGATTAATCTGTTTTGCATTACTTTCTATGGGAAAGCACACTTTGCTTTTGGAACAGACTTCCGGAACGGATTAAGTTTGAGAACCAAGGTACCACTGTAATGGAAAGATCTTCAACTAGTCAAAGGAGTGACAGCAGGAATCTGGTAGGTTTTCTTAGGCTTTCCTCTGCCTTGTGACAGTTCTAACTTTGGATCAATGGCCACACACACACACACTTTATTTTCTGCCATGAGCTCCTCAAGGAAGAGTGGGACAGAAATATAAGAAGAAATACTAATATTCCCAACGTGATATTCCTGCAGACTAGTACCACCCAGCCCTCAATTCAAAATGGACAGCATTTTGAAAGGGAGATTGGGTGGGCCCAGAAAAGCATCAACTCTCACCGATGGAAGGAAATGCCTCGGTTGCGTGTCTCAGGAGTGTCACGGGTGCAGCAGCCAGTGGCAGAACAGTGGCGGGGCATCTATAAGAAAAGAGAGGAACTTTAAAACCCACACTATCCTGAAGACTCAGGGTAAGCTATAGAAGCTATTATATTTGTATTTTAAGAGGAAGGGGCATGCTGGGTATTCAGAAGCCCCAAGAGCTGACTAAGTGTGCTAAGAAAGTCCCAAAGTTCTGCAACAAGTTATCATAATTTGTTGCCAAAAGCATCTGAATTCTATAAACCGTATAAATTATTCTAATCAGCACAATTTATTTGCATAATCTGCTAGTTTTTGTTTTTTAGGCAGAGGTTAAGACAAGGCGTCCCTGGCGTGCTGTGGTCCATGGGGTCAAGAAGAGTCGAACACGACTAAACGACTGAACAAACAAACAAGACAAGGAGCTATATAGGGAAGGGAAGTCCCACCCCACAATATAACTACTGGAAATCCACCTGGTTTATGAGATTTCACCAGCATTGCAGACAAAGCTTAAAGCCCACCTTCACAAGACATCTAAGATTCTGAAGAAGCAGGATCCCTTGCACAGGAACACAGTAAGTTTTTCAGTCTGGCATGGAATACACACAAGCTGACTCTCAAGTCATGCAGGCTCTTCCTTTTGTTATACTTGATGAGCACCTACTCTCTGTTTGCATCTGTTTCAATTATTTTTCAAGGTATCAGAAATAACGGGGGGGGGGGAAGCCCCTTCATATTTTCTGGGCCTCTGTATCTCTCATTGTAGAACAGCAGAAACAGCAAGGCAGCACATAACATCCTTATAAAGCAATATCCCAGAAACCATTTAAGTAAATACACTTAGGGTTTGGACAGCTCTAAAAGCAGAGCAACCATCTTCAGGAATTGACATAAGGCTGTGCAAAGCCATGTATCCTTTGGGAGATTACTGAAGCTCTCGTCAGAGATTACTGAATCTCTTGTCAAGGTTTGGGGTTGTGGGGGGAGACAATCAAAGCATCAAACCAAAATGCTCAAAAACCAAACTGGGAATCTGAAGCAAAGAGAAAACTCTATTGCACAAAACAATATAAAATTATGAGTGCTGATGGGAAAAGGATACTAGAACAGGGTTACCCAATAAAACTGATTTGGCAGTAGGCCAAGGACAGGGAAAGGAACGTACTTCTGCACACAGCAGATTAATGCAGTGAATTCAATACCCAGATGTGATAACTTAGTACTTAAAAAAGAAAAAAGCATTGAACATGTTCACGGAGAAGACCATCAACAGCTATAAGTGGAAATTACTCTTCCACAGCCTCTTACATCCATCTTTGGATGTACACCTCTTCCAAGTTCTCTTCAGCATTTTCTGTTGTTTGCTTCCCGCTGTTAGTTTTAGATTATCCACCCATTGTATATGTGGCCATACCCTTCGACTTTTGAAACTGAAGGTTTCCAGTTACCAGATATTGACACAAAGCAAGAGGGAATGAGAGTTGCCTTCATCCACTGCTGGGAAGGGTGGGGCATTCCAGAGGATCTACTTGGCCAATGCTGCATCAGAATGCTGACCTAAATAGATCCAATGTAACATGGTAGCTGAAGTATACCGGTAAGCTCTCAGAGATCTTAACCCTCCACCTTTTAGCTTAGGCATTATTTTCATTTGCACGGCATTTCATTTTATGATGCTAGGGCTGAATTTTCTTCCCTCACAGCCAAGTTGGCTCACATTTGGATGTTGCAGATATCACTTAGGTTGCACTAGAGGCAAGATGGTGCCCAACAGCACCGGAATTCAGACAAGGATACAAATAGGAAAACGGAGAGCAAAAGCTGGTGCTGAGAAAATATAGCGGTACGAGATAGGAACGAGAAAACACTACTCTTAAGTGAAACAGAGAGAGGCCTAGACAGATGGTTTCCTACATCTCACAGCCATTCAGCTGCTGATCTCCTAAGGGGTTATTTATTTTTAAAACCTGTATCCCATCCATCCCCCTGGGGGTTCATGCCTCCGGTGCTCTTCCACTTTCGCCACTCACTTCAACCCTCACAACAACACAGTGAGGTGGGTGGCTAGTTCAAGGTCACCCTAACCAGCTTCAGAGCCAAATAGTGGGGGAATGAAGCCAGGATTCCCACCCCACACAACCCCCCCCACACACACCCCAAGGTCCTAGTCTGACCCTTTTAATACTACCCCACAGGCAGCTGAAAACAGACTGGCGACGCCCTTACATTCACACGCTTTCACCCACCCGACCGTGGAAGTCCTAACGTGCATCAGTAATTGGGGGCCGGCGGAGGGCAAGGAAAGGTTTGTGGGGTTTTTTTTGCCAATTACGCCCATTATTCCGGATTAGCTAATCTGGAATGAAATGGGTAGAACGTTTGAGTGGCAGGAACTGAGGACCATCCCAAAGGGATGGGGGAGGGAATGTCATGAGGCGCCTCCCGCCGCCCCCCCCCCGCAAGGAAAGGGACATTCCAGAGTTTGAAATGACTGGGGGGGATATGCAGAGCAAAAGAGGCGGGGCCACAGCAGGTCTCCATCTCTCTCTCTCTCTCCCTCCTCCCCCCCCCCCACCGGGAAAGGAGGAAAAGCGGCCCAAATGCCCCTCTGCCCACCGCCGAGAACGGAGACGCAGAGGAAGGGCTCGCGGCGGAGAAGTCGGGTGAGGGGGTCACTAATTTTTATTTTGTTGGTTTCTCTCCTCACCTCCCCACTCCCATTGCTCGGGGCACCGCCGTCGCGGCTTCGAAGCTGACAGGGGGAATCTCAGCACCTTCTCGCGAGAATAGGTGCGCGAGCAAGCGAAGACCTAGAGATAGGAAAAAGTGAAGACAGCCCCCTCGGCGCCGGCCATTTCCGCTCTCGAATTTCATTCGCTCAGGCGTTCAGAATGCGAGGATCGCTTTCCCCGTAGAGCAAAGAGCCAACGCAAGAAATCACAACGCTTTCATGAAAAGCATTTTAGTCTGCATTCCTAGGCGTCTTTGCCCGAGGGTAGGAAAACCTAGGGGTTGCGTCTTGTGCATTACAGGAAGTTCAGGCTGCGCGCTTTTCTCACCTTTTCCTATCTCTAGGGAGCGAGATTGCAGCTCCTACGTATCACCCCCCACCTGACCAATCACCCTCTCGCCTTTCTAGGCGCTTGTGTTGCTTCCGGGCAGCCTGGCGCAACCTAACCTCCCGCCTCCCTCCTCCCAACCCCACCCTCAGTCATTACAGCCAATCAAAGGCCGCCCCCTTCAGATCAAATGCGGGTTCTTAAAGAAAAAAAGAGCATAACGGATTGCGTGCGCATGAAAAAGCGGGTACCGTCGCCCCGTGGGCCAATCACAAGCCCCCCAAAGCACCCCGGCAGGAGGCGCGCGAGCCTGGGGGCCAACTGTCAGTGGGCCGGTTTGCTTTTTAAGCGGTTCTGTCCACTTAGACAAGGCAGCTTTTGCCCAAAAGTTCACAAGCATGACACAAAAAGAGGGGAAGGGAGAAAGAAGCAGACTCAAGTGACAGTTATTAAAGTTAGATAGCAAGTTCCTATCTACCAATTTCGCATGAGTCCCTCTACCTATGGAATATGCAGAAATGGAGAAACTTAACGCGAGAATAAGAAACCAAGATAACAGACTTTTTATAAAAGAGTAGAAATTATTGAATATTTACAGATAAATTGCAAACAGATAAAAACATTAGCAGGATTATTGTAATAACCTGCAGTTTCATAAGAGTATATATTTAAAGTAGATAATTAAATGGGCAAATTAAATGAATTTGGATATGCAGAAGACATTAAAACATAAATTTAAGGAACTGCAGAAAGAGGGGAAAGGAAGTCAAACTTTGAAATGTTAAATTGATTGTAAAACTAGTGAAATGTATAAACTTGAAAAGTATAAATAAAAACTTTGAAAAATAATTATTCTTTTTATTTTGTGACTCCTACCTATTTAGTATTCATTGACCTCCAGAAGGTCCCTATCCCTACTCTTGCATTTCCCCCCCCCCCTTTATGTAAAGGGTCACAGACAAGAATATTGTTATGGCTACATGGGCTTCTTGGCCATGTTCAGATTTTTTACTGCAGTTTTTGCTAGGGGAAAATATGTTTACAACTTCAATGATGCCAAATTTATCACCTTCAGCATGTTATTTTGTAGTCTTTGGATATATTCTAGCTTTTTTATTTCTCCCCCACTCTAATGGAACTGAACAAATATGCCATGCGTTCTTCAGACTTTATGGTGGGGGTATTATAGTTTCAGTGGTGTACAAACTCATTGTCTTGAGTATGGCCTCTTCTAACGGGCCTCTTTCAATCAGACTTGAGGTGTGTTGAGTCTGTGATTAAAAATGAAAAACTGCATTGTCAGCTTCAACAAACTCTGAACTTCCAGAAGTTAAACAGTGGTGAGATAAAAATATTCTCATGTAACCCATCTCAATATAGTGGTACTTCTGGTTGAGAACGGGATCCGTTCCGGAGGCCCGTTCACAACCTGAAAAGAACGCAACTGCGTGTGCGCGGGTCATGATCTGCCGCTTCTGCGCATGCACGTGATGTCATTTTGCGCATGTGCAAGTGGCGAAACCCAGAAGTAACCCTTTCCGGTACTTCCGGGTTGCAACCTGAAGCAAACGTAACATGAGCTATGACTGTATATGGAGAAGAAACCAAGGATGCCATCTTGTCCTGAGGATTGAGGGTGCCTGCCGCTGCAACGTGGATGTGCGACATCACACGGATATGTACAGGCGTGTGCGTGACATCGTTCGTCCGCATGGCGGTCCCTCTTTCTCCTCTCTGAAGGCAGGATCCAACACACCGACCCACACACCCCGGGGAAAGGATGCCTTGCTAGCTGGCTGCAGAGGATGGAGCTGAACTTCTCTCTCAGAGGCAGTGCCACTGACACCTGCCGGGTTTTCTCATTGACTTTGTGGGTGCCCAGCCCCCACAATTATATTAGTGTGCCTCGCTGCTATGGAAGGAACTTTTGGGTTTACTACTAAAGGTCAAACTGCCCTTTTTGGTAGAAATGCAGGATTTCTTCAGTTTTAAAAATATCAGCTTCCACTTCCTTCCCAGGGAAGAGGAGTATTGAAAGAAACTAGACCAGAAGGTCTGATCCCAGCAATTAAGTCTTTGAAAACATTTAAGTTATGGGATGTTGCACCGACGGTTGCAATGTGGCAGTGGACAGGGAAATATAGGGAGAGAAAAAAGTGGTTTCCTTGATCCTGGCAATCTAAATTATCCTAGATGTGAAAATTGTGAAATTAGAATGCTCTCCTTCTCACACTATACCATCTTCAGCTATATGGTCATAAAGCAGTTTCAGCCTGGTAAACAGTGCCAATCCTGAGCCCTCCTCCTCCTCCTTCTTTAATCACTCTTCGCAAGAAAGATTGTCTTCCATGAACACAGTCTTAACAGTGAGTCCATATGTGACTGGAGGCCAATTCTGGATCCACAAGTCCTTCCACAGCGGGGACATAGGTTTCCTGGCAGGAGTTGATCACAGTGAGGGTTTGTCAAATATGCCTTACTCTTGCTGTTTCTCCTTTTTGCCCTGAGCTCGTGCTTATTCAAAGTCCATGACACCCTTGGTAAAGGATGTTCTCCAGTTGGAGATGAAGATAATCAATAGAGTTGGGGTGATAACACATCCCTGTTTAATGTCTGATCCCACTGTGAATGGTTGACTTTGAGAGCCATTGTTATCTGTGATTGTTTCCAACATGTTATCGTGGAGGAGCCAAAGGATGTTCACAAATTTATCTGGGCAGCTGTTTTTCAGAAGGACGGTCCACAGGGCAGTACAATTTACAGTATCGAAGGCCTTAGTCAGGTAGATAAACGCCATATACAAGGGTTGATTTTGCTCTCTGCATTTTTCTTGAAGCTGTCAAGCAGTGAAATTCATATATATCTGAAGGATATATATACCTGAAGGAGCATCTTCACCCCCATCGTTCTGCCCGGACACTGAGGTCCAGCGCCGAGGGCCTTCTGGCGGTTCCCTCATTGCGAGAAGCAAAGCTACAGGGAACCAGGCAGAGGGCCTTCTCAGTAGTGGCTCCCGCCCTGTGGAACGCCCTCACATCAGATGTCAAAGCAATAAATAACCACCTGACATTCAGAAGACATCTTAAGGCAGGGAAGTTTTTAATCTGTGATATTTTAGTGTATTTTTGGTTTCTATGGAAGCCGCCCAGAGTGGCTGGGGAAACCCAGCCAGATGGGCGGGGTACAAATAATATATTATTATTATTATTATTATTATTATTATTATTATTATTATTCATATCCACTGTCCCCCTAGAACATTGAAAACCATTTTGGGATCCAGGAAGTGTGTCCTCAGATATAGTTAGGAGACGGTTTGCTAAGATCCTTACAATAATTTTGCTGGCTGTGGCCAAGAAAGAGATGCCTCAATAATTTCCACAATCCGTTCTATCAGCTTTTTTAAAAAAGATTGATAATTTTGGCATCCCTAAATTTCCTGGGATCTCTTCTGCCAGATTTTTTTGATGAGCTTGTGAAGTTGTTGGCTAAGCTCAATTCTGCCCACTTTGAAGACTTTGGCAGGTATCCCATCAGGTCTGCTGGCTGTGTTGTTTTTCATTTGGTTAATAGCTGTACACAAATCTCCGAATCTGGAGATACGGCAAGATTTGGAGATACATGCAACACTAGCATGTTGGGGTAAGATTTGAGGTAGATGGGAAAGGTGGGATGAGTTTCCTCTCCTACCCTTAAAGACCATCACATGTTTCCTGTTCCAGGGCAGCTGTTATCCTGAACATTATCACTCTTTTTAGATGTATTGTAGCATTTTGAACAAAAAACATGATGGACTCCCCCCCAAAATGAGTGAAAATGTAACTTGTGCATCAGAACTTGAAAGTTGAAGAAAAATGTGACCAGCAGATTTAGACTTGAAAGATTAGCAAAATGATGACATATGGGTCAGAACTCCAAAAAAGGAACGAAAACATAACCTGAGGGTGAGGACACCAAATCAAAAAATCAAAAAATGACCATTTTGGTGATATTCTGAAGTGTTTGGCTATCCTTTGTTCCTGAGTACCAAGTGGCTGTGGAGATCTTCTCCACTGTGGCTTCCAGTACTGGCTTACTAGGTTACATGTTTGTTTGCAAATGCTACATTATTGTGTGAGATCCACTGTAAATCCAATCAATAAATAAATATTCTAAAGTATTGCAGAGTCTGCAATTTCTGCCATAATGTTCTTCTCTATTGAGGTGGTAATGAGGTGGTAATGTGGTGGTGGGCAAATGGACATAACTTACAAATTAGCATGGATCATAATTGTCATTTTCTTCAGTTCTATCAACAAATCAGAGAACATTTGTGTGACACATTGCCCAAAATAAAAGATAATGGATTAAAAAATGTTAGCTGAGTGAATCTCTTCGGGTTCTCCAGTAATATATTTTGGCAGGGGCATTTGGACTTCCAGTTTTGGTTCTCCATTTGATTTATCCGACCCCAAGTTCATGTGTCACATTAGCAGACATTGGCATTTTCCCCTCATCCATCTGCAAGGCACAAAAATGGCAGGATATCATTTAGTGGTACCTAACATCTGGCAGACAAATATAGAAAAACCCTGCTACAGCAAGCTAACTTCAGAACTGTAGACTTGTTCCTTAATCCACTAACCCAACCAGCAGATCCCTTTTTCTTTTCTTTTTTTGTAGAAAGAACTTACAAAGCTATCCAGTCCAAACATTTTGTTATTTCAACGTGTTAACAGTCTGATAAATCTCTTCCTTCAAAATATCTCTGTTCATTTTGGTCCAATGTGTCCCACTCATACATTTTACATTAGATATGTCCTCACCTCAAGGTTTCATCAACCTATTGAGTTTTTAGTAATGATAAATTCCCAAACAAGGAATTTATTCTTGCATTATCATAAGTAACACTCCCATCTTTTTGTATCAGTGAACAGATTTTTTTAAGACTTCTGCTTCCCCTTCATCACATGTGCTAAACATTTGAATGCTCATTTAATGATTCATATACTAACATATAGGGAGAAATTTGATTCAATTCTCATTTAAAGATGAAACTTCTCACCAGCAAAACAATATGTGAACCAAAACAGCCATCAATTGAAATCTGGAGTTCTCAAAATTTTGCAGTGCAGTTCAAGTAACTCTCATTGCAGGGTTGGGTGAAAGAAACATTCCTACAGGAAAGCTATCTGTGTTCTTCTTTCCTAGACAGGAACCTAAGGGAGATGTATGTTTCTCTAAAGTTTTATGGAAGATGGCATTAAGATATCCTGAAATTATTCTATCCCCTGTGGCAAATTGTAAGCGTTCCTTAAAAGTTTTGGCCAAGAATGAGAATTGATTGGAATTAGGAGCATATATCCTATATGCTCCTGAAAACTGAATTTAAGATTACAAAAAAATGAGAAATGGAGCGAAATCATAATGGAGAGATTCACCTATCCCTATCAGGCAGACATACTTCCACCCTGACTCAGTCCCAAGGCCCAGGGTTTATCCTTTTGTTTGTCCCATTACAGCATATTCTCCATGCACATCAGCTGTTCCACAATGAAGCAACAACTACTTATTATGGTTAAGATATGAGAAGTAACACCCCCCCCCCTTTCTTCCAACACACCTGCTGCTTCGGGTTGGATAAACGATCATTAACTCCCCTATAATTATCAATCTCAAGATGACTGAATGTGTTTTTCATGTGGCCCCAGTGCATTTCCAGAGACCACTACTAGATATCTAAATGCAAACGCAACCCCCACTGTCTCTGGCATTTCAAGTAAGAGGGGAAAGCCAGATTCTGTAAGTCTAATCTCAGATCTTTTCTTGATTTTGTAACCAAGCTCCCAGGAATTAATCTCTTGCTTAGGTAGCATGTAGCGCCATTCAAGATAACCTGCTTTGTGACTGATCCGTAGACCAATGTTGTAAATGGAATACAAGGCTCTCTGTCTAGAAGGAAGATGAGCATGATATTTTTTGTGATGCTAGTGCTCTTGTTGCTTCCATGGATGATATGTAATGGGGAAATGATCAGTACGTGCACCATCAGTGACCCATTCCATATTCCGCACAAGTATTATCAGCCAGGTGACCTGATCATTGGTGGACTTACTTCTCATCTCTTTCCTTCTCTTAACTGGGAAGACTTCAAGAAATACCACACCTTCCGGCAATTACTTAATGTATTGTAAGGACTTTATTTGATGCTCATTAATATCCAGATCCTAACCCTGTTTACTGGTGTTTCCGTGCGCTGCTCTGGTTTCGCCAGAAGCGGCTTAGTCATGCTGGCCACATGACCCTGAAAAACTGTCTACGGAAGCGGACAAACACCGGCTCCCTCAGCCTTTAAAGCGAGATGAGCACCGCAACCTCAGAGTCGTTCACAACTGGGCTTAATTGTCAAGGGTCCCTTTACCTTTTAACCCTGTTTACACAGAAATGAAGACAAATACTCTTTAATGCAGTTTGAAGCAGAGAGAGATGGATATCTGTGCATGAGTGAGAGAATTAAGGGTGGTGGTGGGGAAATTCCATTCTGCTCTCATTTAAAGATGAACAATATTCAAACCAGAACCCAGCTATGCCTTTTCCAAATTTTGCAGTGCAGTTCTCAGTCAAGTAATGCATACTAGGGTAAAGTGTACATAACAATGCATATTTTAGTGAAATAACATTTAAAAATGTATTATATCTGCAGACATCACTTTGCAAAAATGTTTACACTGGGCAGAACTGCATACAAAAATATAAATATTAGGAGAAATTTGCACTAAAATGCTGGTGCCTTTTTTTTTTTTTTTGAAAATCACAAACTGATATCAGAATGTAAACTTAAGATTGGAAAAATGAGAAACAGAGAGAAATAAAAACTGACAGATCCACCCATATTTATATCTTTGCCTGCCAAAAATTGAGTATTGGTTTGAATCAGGAACATATATCCTATATGCGATTGAAAACAGAATTTAAGATTTGGGGGGGGGGGGGGAGAGAAATGGAGAGAAACCCAAACAGACAGATTCACCCATCTCTATGTCACACAATGCCTAGCATACCTGGTAACTCAATATCAAGTAACTCTCATTGCAGGGTTGTGCCAAAGAACTACCAGCATATTCTGGCACTGGTATTTGCTGTCAAGGAGATCAATGAGAATCCTGAGATCTTGCCAAATGTCACCTTGGGATTTCACATCTACGATAGTTATTACATTGAAAGGATGACCTATCGGGCAACTCTGGAGCTTCTATTCACACAGCAGAAATTTGTTCCCAACTACAAGTGCGACACTCAGAAAAGTCTGTTGGCTGTCATTGGGGGACTTGACTTTGAAACCTCTCTCCATATGGCAGCCATCCTGGGTGTTTACAAGACTCCACAGGTAAGATACAGGTAACTTCATGAGTCATTTGCATTTTCCTTTTCTACCCAGAAAAGTTTTCCGGTTCTGAGAGACAAAGATCACATCTACACTATACAGTTAAAGCACTATTATTCCACCTTAACACTCAGAATCCTGAGAACTGTAGCTTGTTAAGCATGCTGAGAATTCTTAGGAGACCTGTTACAGAGCTACAATTCTAGCACTCTTAACAAATCTCCAGTAAACATTCTTGGTTACATGAAATATTTCACAAGCCACAAATCCACTATGCTAGGACCACACTCCACTCTTACAAAGGCTGAGGCTGATGACACCCTCAGGAATATCTTTGCATTCGAGATGCACTGATTTTGCAGTGATGCCATCAAATCAACTTGCTCCATCCTGGACACTTTGATCTAGCAGGAGAGGTGAATCCCAATCGCAATTGCCCTTTCACTGCAGATGCATGTAGCAATTCCCTCTATTACATTGACATAATATGCTTCCTTATTTCTTTTTAGCTCAGTTATGGCTCCTTTGCTCCAGAAGACAGTGATCAAGTCCAGTCTACTCCCTTCTACCGGATGGTTCCAAACGAAGCCCATCAATACACTGGCATTGCTCAGTTGCTTCTGCACTTTGGATGGACGTGGGTTGGGTTTATCGCTATAGAGGGAGAGAGCGGGGAGAGATTTTTGCAATCCATGCAACTTCTGCTTTCCCAGAGAGGCATCTGCTTTGCTTTCTCAGAGAGAACTCCAAAAAATACATATTGGAGAATTTTATTTTCTTTAAGTTTCAAGTGGCTCCAAATCTACAAAGTTATTGCGGAGAGCAAAGCCAGTGCTGTTGTTGTCTTTGGAGAAACCAAGTCCATGCTTTGTTTACGAACAATGCTCATCATAGGTAAAATAGCAAATGGCGCAAATAGACCAGTAGGAAAGGTGTGGATAATGACTGCTCAGCTGGAGTTTACAGAATTCTTCTACCAAATGACCTTAAGTATGGAAGCCTTCCACGGTTCCATCTCCTTTAGGGTTCATTCAAAAGAGGTTCAAGGATTCAGAACATTTCTTCAGCTCTTAAATCCTCTGGGGACCAATGAAGACATTTTTCTCAAGTTGTTCTGGGAACGAGCATTCAGATGTTCACTTCCAAGTTCTAAGACAAAGAAGCAGGTTAATAAAATCTGCACTGGAAAGGAGAAGCTTGAAGGTCTCCCTTCATCTGGCTTTGAGACGAGCATGACTGGCCACAGCTACAGCATCTACAATGCAGTGTATGTTGTAGCACATGCTTTACATGCCATTTTCCGAACCAGGTACAAACGCAGAACTATGGAAGACAAAGGGAGGTGGGTGCTTCCAAATCTGCTGCCTTGGCAGGTAATATCTTTCTTGAGACTCAGCTCTATTGATATAAGCAGAGGAATGACAACTCAGGGGCATATAGAACAGTGCCTTTATAGGAAGCTACCCTATACTAAATAGGATCTTTAAGAACATCAAATTCAGTATTGTTCACACTTACTGTGACTTTCCTGCGTTCCAGGAAAAAGTCACTTGCATCCCTACCCAGAGATGCTTGGGTTTGGAGACTAGCACTTGTTTATTTTCTCATTCATCTTTCAACTGCCAACAAAAGCTTCAATCTAACAAGTTCCCTCCCCTGGAAATAATTGTGTGTGGAAAAGATCTGAGAGGTGTTCGAGTTTTAATCAATTGTTCCTGTCCTTCTGTTCCTCTTTCTACTCAGCTCCACCCCTTTCTTAGGAGTGTCTCATTTAACAACAGCGTGGGAGAAACAGTGTCTTTTGGTGAGAGTCTGGAATTAAAGAACGGATTCGATATTACCAATTTTGTCATTTTTCCAAATCACTCCTTCCTGAGAGTCAAGTTTGGAAAAATAGATTTGGAGGCTCCCACAGGCAAGGAATTTTCAGTTGATGATGAAAAAATGGTGTGGCACAGAAGCTTTAAGCAGGTGAGGCACAACTGCGATTTCCAGGCTCTATAGGGAAATTGAATATTATTGCACCACTGATAAAACAGAGCAAATGGATAGCAGTCTTGGTGCACTTCTTGCATAACTCAAATCCTGAACCCGTAATTATGGAAGCCTAGAACACCATGTTTCCATATATGAAAATTATCCCTATGTATTAGTCTATAAATCTGTAAATTTAATGCTTATATTAAAAAAGCATAACACTGTTATAAGCCACTATGTGTTCAACTGGCTGTGCATGCAACATGCAACATCACATGCCTCTATATCATAAAGTGATTAGTATGCATTAGGCTACAAATGATGTAAAATTAGTATTTTTATGAAAAAGTACACAATTTTGCCGCTGCATTACTAAAAATCTGTGTTTTGTCCCATTGGCAATGGAGACCATCAGCAACCCTTAATCCTGTCTAAAACCTCATCATGTACAAGCTACCGTACTTTATATCCATACAGTATTTGATAGGAATGTAGCCAATGTATTCCAACCATTTAACTGCTTGAAATCAATCAGTCAATCAAACCTCAATCACCCAAAAAACCTGAAACAAGTTTCTCAAAAAAAACCCCACCCAACACACCTTGAGTTTACATCTATTATTTTATTCTCGGTGATAAACTATTCGTGTGTTTATTCAAATGGACAGGTTCCACCCCTTTCTACATGTAACCCAAATTGCCCTCCTGGCTCCAGCAAGAAAAAGAAGGAGGGGGAGAAATTCTGCTGCTATGATTGTTCTCCATGCCCTCAAGGCAAGATTTCATCCCAGAAGGGTAAGAGACAAGAAATACTTCAAAGATAGTGCACATTGTAACATACATAAGGAGATGGTTTCAGCAAAAAATGAACCAATCATTGATGCCATTGTTCTTTCTATAATAGCTGAAGCTCGGAAGCTTGAGGCTTTCAATGGTAATAATTGTATAAATTTTCATATTGCAGCAACACTCAGAAACCCAACTAGTATCTTTTTATGATATTCCTTCTGATTCTAAGTTAGAAGCCATCTTTCCCCACCCTAGTGATGTGATCTGCATGGGACTCCTATCGATGATCAATCAGAGGTTACCACTGACTTTGAATGGTGTTGGTCTCTTTTGGCAGTATTTCTACAGTTCATCTAAACTTTTTCATAAATTGAAATTTCGCCCTCATTTTCTGGTGTGTTATGCAGCAGGAGATAACTGAGGATGGGTCTGTAAGATAACTTACACATGAATGCATCCAGTGCATTTGGATGGGACTTACTATTCTTAATTATTCAATGTATGAATCACCTTTTAAGAAGATTTCTTGGGTGAATTAACAATTTAAAATAGCGCATAGGAAATATAAAAGCATACAAATTCCATAGTTAACAAACAATAAGGCAAACTGGTGAGCACATAAAGCATACCCAACCTACAAGTGTCTTCTCCCACAACCGTGACTTCATCACTACAAAATAATCTACACCTTCAACTCAATCCCAAGAACAATGACATCAACATTCAAATGCCTGGGGAAACAAAAATGTTTTTGCTTAGCACCGAAGTCATGTCAAAGTTGGCCCCAAGTGAATCTCTCTGGGGAGAGCATTCCATAAATGAGGGATACCATTGAAAAGCCCCTTTCCCCTGATGCCACCTTCCAAACCTCTTTCAGAGGAGACATAAGGAGGAGGGTCTCTGATGGGGACCTAAACATCTGGATAGCCTGATATGGGAGAGGGTGGGGTAATAGAAGAGAAGCTTGCAATCAAGCAGTTGATAGAACTCTGCCCTAAATGTATCTACCACTTTATGCTTAATGCATGGGAGATTGAATATATGTCTGAAGGAGCCACTTCACTATAAATGTTCTTAAATCGTCAAACATCATGGTCTCTGCAGAAATCTATACAACAGATGATGGCCCCTGGGAAGTTAGCATAACACAGGCAGACAACCCAGCAAATTATGCTGATTTCTGGTCCAAAGGTCATGGTGTATTTGTTCTGTCTAGGAAACCTTTTGATACTCCAGTTTAATGTTAGGATGTCATAGACAGTTTCTGTCTGGCACACCCAGAACCTGCATCTCTTCTTTTTCCAGACATGGACAATTGCGACAGATGTAGTGAAGATCGATATCCAGACAAAGGCCAGTCACAATGCATTCCAAAGGCAATAATCTTCCTGTCTATAAAAGAGCATCTAGGGATGAGCTTGGCTTCTTTGGCTCTTTCTCTCTCTCTGCTCACAGTGTTGGTTCTAGCCGTCTTTATTAAAAACCAGGACACGCCAATCGTCAGAGCCAACAATCGGGATCTCACCTACGCTCTCCTCACTTCCCTCCTGCTCTGCTTTCTCTGCCCTTTGCTCTTCCTCAGCCCACCAGAAAGAGTGATCTGCCTTCTCCGACAAGTTGCTTTTGCTGTCATCTTCACAGTGACCGTTTCTTGTGTGCTAGCCAAAACCATCACCGTGGTTCTGGCCTTCATGGCCACTAAACCAGGATCCATAATGAGGAAATGGGTGGGGAAAAGACTGGCAGGCGCCATTGTGTTTTCTTGTTCTCTTATCCAAGCAGGTATTTGCACTGTATGGCTGATAACCTCTCCCTCATTCCCCCATCTTGACATGCACTCCATGGTGGGAGAAATGATACTGGAATGTAATGAAGGGTCCGTCGCCATGTTTTACTGTGTCCTTGGTTACATGGGCTTCCTGGCTGTGGTCAGCTTTGTTGTGGCATTTTTAGCTAGGAAACTGCCAGACAGCTTTAATGAGACCAAATTTATAACCTTCAGCATGTTAGTGTTTTGTAGTGTCTGGATATCCTTTGTTCCAGTTTACTTGAGTACCAAAGGAAAATACATGGTGGCTGTGGAGATCTTCTCCATCTTGGCCTCTAGTTCTGGCCTGCTGGGTTCCATCTTTGCTCCCAAATGCTACATTATTGTGCTGAGGCCCTATTTGAACAGTAAGGAGCAGTTAATAAAGAGGAAATTCTAACATATTCCAAGACCTGCAATTTCTGCCATCATGCTTTCCTCCAGTGAGATGTTAATACTGTTGATGTGGTGGACAAATGAACATGTCTTACAAATAAACATGGATCATTTTATTTCCTTTCTCTCAACAAACAAATTAGGACAGTTGTGTGATATATTATTCAGAATTAAATATAATGGATTAAAAATGTTAGTTGAGTGAAACTTCAGTGTTCACCGCTGTATGGAGCTCCAGTTTTGGTTTTTCATTTGATTTAGCCCACCCCAAGCTCATTTGTCACAATAGCAGGCATGGACATTTTCCATTCCTTTATTTCCATGGCATAAATATGCCAGAATATCAAGTGGCTATTTAGTGGTACCTACCACGAGGTGGAGTATGCAAAGAATACCGCTATGGCAAGCTAAATATTCAGAGTTATTCTTTAATCCACAGCTCTACACTCTAGTGCCTTCCTGGGCTGCATAGCGCCTCTCCCACAATAATACATTGTTGAAGTGTCACTACTCTACTCCAGCATTTAAATAGACACCAGAGGAATATCTTATTAAAACCTCCTACTGAAAAACAGAACAGGACCCATATATTTATGGGAAGGCTTCTAAGAGCTTATAGGCAAAGGAGGAGCATGGATGGGTTGATCATAGGTCAATCAGGTAATTCAAAAGTAAAATGGAATTTATTTAAGCAAAACAAAATTGATCTGGCTTTAACAATCAAGAAAATGTCTTTTTTTAAAAATCCTCCCATTGCATATAAAAGGAGTGATATTCCCTAGTTCAGATCAGGATTGTAGTGTGCATTGAAGCTGGGCATATGTGTCATGCATTCTTCAGAAATTATTATTTGGATCTTACAGTGCAGTTGTATAGAAACTTATTATCTTCCGTAACCCCTCTTCTAATGGCCTCTTTCAATTGGCCTTGAGGTATCTGTGTATCTTTAGTTGAGCAATTGATTAAAAAATGAAAAACACTGCATTGTCAGCTCCAACAAACTCTGAACTTCCAGAATCTACACAAATTGTGAGATTAAAAAAATATTGATGAGTAATTTATTTCAATGTCTGGAGAAGGAACTCATGGGTTTACATTGAAGATCAAGCTGACCTTTTTCGTAGAGATCTAGGATCCAGGGGCGTCTTGCCCATAGAGGCAAGTGGCGCAGGGCGCCAAGGCGCCAAGTTCTGGAGGGCGCCAAGGAAGAGCTGGAGGCTGGACGCGGCACCTCCTGGCATCAGCTCGCTGCCTTCGCCTGCCTCGCTAAAGCAGCACCATGCCCAGAGCCTCCGCCTCTTCCCCGCCAGAGGAGCCGCCCTCCAGCCGCTGCCCGTCTCCTCCAACCCCGCAAAGCTGCCGGCAGCGCTATAAAAAGGTCGGCAACTCTGGGAAACGGGGCAGAGGGATCTTTGCACCACGGTGCCAGATATACTTAAGATGGCCCTGCCAGGATCTATTCAATTTTTAAAATTTCCTTTCAGAAAAGGAGTATTGAAAGAAACTGGATCAGAATGTCTAGCAAATAAGTTTTTGAAAGCATTTAAGTTAGGAAATGTTGAATTGATGGTTCCAATGTGGCAGTGGAGAGCAAAATATAGGGAGAGAGGAAGGTAGGAGGGGACAGATCCCTGAACCAAAGAGGTAAGTACTACAGGTGCTTTGGTTGGCTGGTATGATGACCTCTGCCAATGCTCTTGAGCACATTGGAGTAAGGTTTGAGCCAGATGGGATTTGGGGAAATGTCTTCTCCTATCCCTAAACACTATCACAAGTGTCCTGCTTCAGAGTGCTGGTTTGCTGCTAAAATTAGCAGATTTGCTGCTAAGATATTACGGTATTTGAGCAAAAATGTGGTATGTGGGTCAGGATGCCAAAAAATGACTGAAAGCATAACCAGATCAGGTCTCCAAAAATGACCAAAAATGTGACCCATGGGTCAGAACTCTGAAAAATAACAAAAAAAAAAAAGTGACCAGGGGTTAGCAGCTGAAAAATGACCAAAAATGTGTGCTCAGAGATCAGGACTCTAAAAAATGACCAAGCTCTCCAATCTGTTAATATCATCATTAGTGAATCCTGATTCTGCCTTCTGCAGCATTAGATTCCCCTCCCAGTTTGGTGCCATCTGCAAATTTGATGAGCATCCTCTCAATTCCTTCATCCAAGTCATTGAATGGGCCCAGGACAGAACCCTGCAGCACCTCACCTGTCACAATTTTCCAAAATGATGACGAACTGTTAGTAAGCGCTATATGAGTTTAAAAATGCATTAACTTTCTGTTGCAACCTTTTATTTAGAAAGTGATCAGGGCATGCTGCTGCCCTACCGCAGCCAGACTACACTAATAGATTTTACAAATGATTTCTATGATTGTCAGCTCTCACGTCCGTCCTAAAAGGGCAGGGGCTAACATTGTTGTGGAGGGGGGGGCGGATGATTAACAAAATCAATCCTCCTGGCAAACTGGGAATATCCCCTCACTCACCCAAGTTTAGGATATTCCAGCATTCTTCAGCAGAGTTTCTTTTTCTTTGAGCAAAATTAGTGGCTCATGTAAATGTGAACTAAGCTTTGATAATAAAGAAAACTGTAACAAAATAACACAATGAGAGAAACTAAATACAACAACATGGGGCAAGTCTGAGGCAAGAAACAAGAAGAGGCAGTTGGTCCCTCTTAACTGACACTCTTAACGGAACACACACTGAAGGCTGATTCTGCAGCAAAACACACAAGCCCCGCCCACCAGATACCAAGCACTCTACTATTCAAATTAGGCTCCATTACAAAAATAGCTTCAAAGCCAACCTGGATGTTCAAAGCCCACCCCCACCTCACAATATGCCTATCCTTTAGTTCAAGTGGAGGTTCTTTTCTTCACTTTTCTCTACTACCAACCTTATTGTACGCTTGTGAAACAGGAACCACTTATAAACGTCATCTCCAACTCCACGAAAGATTCCATCAACGATGTCTCCAAAAAAATTTACACATCCCTTGGGAAGACAGGCAAACTAATGCCAAGTGTACTGGAAGAAGCAAAGATCACCATTGTCGAAGCAATGATTCTTCAACATCAACTTTGTTGGACTGGTCATGTTGTATGGATGCAGTAGAGCAGGAGAGAGGGACTGGGGTGGCAAAGCTTAAGTTCTTTTATTTAGCGTATGCTTGGGGTTTTTCTGTCAGCATCACCTGGGGAAGTTCTCTTTCTATTCACTTGCTATGTTTCTTTGGTGGTGAGAGAGGTTGGGGTGGCCTAGGGTGTGGTTGATCATCTTTGGCTGGCTGCAGTGGGATTTGTTTCTGAGTGGGTGAGGGGGGTTGTTGGGTTAAGTTAGTCATATCAAATTGTATGCTGTCAGTGGGTTATGAGCTCTTTCTAGTGTGAGTGGGCATTGTTATCTTGGAAGATGTTCAGTAGGGCCAGTTCTGGGGTGACTTCTAGTACCTGTTTAGTTACCGTATTTTTCCGTGTATAAGACGTCCCCATCTATAAGATGCCCCATGTATTTTTGGGGACTCCAAATTAAGAAAACACCCCTCAGGACTACCTGTGTATAAGACGAGCCCCAATTTTAAATATCATTTTTTGGTTAAAAACCCTAGTCTTATACACAGAAAAATGCGGTATTTTGCTTATTTCTGGTATGACTGCACACACTCCTTTTCTGACTGGGTCCTTGATTACTTGGTTTGGTGGGATCTGCTGGCTCAGACACAGCATATGTCTGAGAAGGCCCCACGAGGGATCATGGAGAGGAGGTGCGAGGGGAAAAACTGTTGTGACATTGATTTCTTTGGCAACTTGGAAGGGCTGTGGTGGGATCCAGAAGCGGCAACCTGGAGCCCCACTGACCACTTAACTGCTCTCTTCTCCATCAGCTTGGGAGCTTTTTCTGAGACACTAATGGGGTATTATAAGATCCTTTGTCTTTTGAGCATCTTTATCAAGATGCTAACAGATCTGCCTGCCTTTGATCAGTTGTGCTTCAAGGGAAGCTCACCAGTCCTCTGATTCTTTCATATTTTCCAGCCCAGACAGATGCTAACCAAAGGATCTCACAATAGTCATCTCCTTGCAGGAGCAAGGAAGCATAGGAGAATCAGATGCACCACAAGAGCATCTTGGATGGGATGGCTTTCAAAGAGGGTGAGACAATTGCCTATCAAAGGCAACTAACTGTTATGGCTATGGCTCAGCCTCCCCTGTTGGAGAGAGCAATGCTTCTGAAAAGCACTTGTTGGAAGCCACAGAATCCCCAAACGTGTTTCACAGGGACTCCTTCCTTCCCTCTGCCCCAATACCTGAGGGTCGTCATGTCTCTCCAGGGATTTGGCCAGACCAAAGTATATGTTGGGGAACAGCTCCCTCCCTGCAAAGAAAACGGAGCAATCAGCAGGCGCCTGGCTCCCAGCCATGCTAGCAGCAGTCTGGCGCATGAGGGTGGGGGACATGGGAAGGAAGCATTCCTATAGTATAGGGCATTCAATTGGCATTTGCACCTACCTGAACTCTGAGCCTTTCCCTCCTTGTTCTGGCCTGCCTATTTCCTAAGAAAGATAGAAGCCACTGGTGGGGAGAGTGTTCCTATGATTTCCAAATGTTTCAGAAGCATCTTTTTGTTCCTTTAGTTGCTTGATAGAATCATAGCATGGCAGGGTTGGAAGGGATCCCAAGGGTCATCTAGCCCAACCCCTGGCAATGCAAGGATCCTGCCCACAGCCAGTCCTGGCTGGGCTCCAAACTCTAGCCTTCTGGTTACCATTGCAGTTCTGCATGGAGTGGAGAAAGGAGAGAGGGAAATGTGTTGCTTACACTCTCATAACACTGGGATGAGATCCACACCATGAAGCCCTTTCAATAACTAAAGTCTAAAGGGCTGTCACATGGAGGACAGAGCAAGCTTGCTTTCTCCTGCTCCAGAGGCCCTTAGGGCCTGAAGCAGTGACTCTCCTTCCTTGGAGGTTTTTAAGCAGCGCTTGGATGGCCATCGGCCATGGATCATCTAGTTGAGATTCCTGCATTGCAGGGGGTTGGACTAGATGACCCTCGGGTCCTTTCCAGCTCTACAATTCTATGATGCTATGTTTTCAAGAGCACCCAATGTGCCTTTAAAGCATATGACTTCCACTGAAATGATTTGTGCCATTGTGACTTCCCTCTCACAGACCTACAAAACTGCAATTCCCAGGATCATTTGGGGGAAGACCTCTGGTTTTTAGAACATGGATGGAGAACCTGCAGTTTGCTCACCCCCATTTCCTAGGAACCAGGAATGGGAAGCGCAAATGCTTCTAACAGTATGGTTATAGGGAGCCCCGCTTGTATAAAATATTGAATGTAATAGGGTTATTAAGGTAATTATATCAGAATTATTATGGGAATGTTAAGGAGGGAAGGAGAGGGAAAGGGAGAGTGTGGAATTCTGGTGGTGAGTGATGACTGGATGAGGATTTGAAAGGGAGTTTGAATGTGAGGCAGTTGAGAGTGAGTTGAGAGCAGTGGGTTCTGGAGGAGCTGGTTGGGCAACTAACTATTCAGTTTAGGATCAGTAGTCTAGTTGTCATTTTTGTAATAAAGCAGCATATAAGATAAAGAGAATCTGAGACCATAAGCTCAGGTACACACGTCATCCTACAATCATTTAGTGAATCATCCATACAGTCTCCTTTAGTGAGGGTGCAGTACCTAGGATCTGGACCAAACATTGATTTTTTTTTCCTGCTCTTTTTATAGGTTCATAGGTTTATGTTCTGGTTCTAATGATGTAATAGGGGTGGGGGCTCTTTAAATACTGGGGGCTGCCACACACTCCTTTTCTTCTTTAAAAAAATAATAATTTCCCCTCGTTTTCAAAAGCACATGCATTGTCTCTTTCTTCAGGTTCTTCAGTTACATTTGTTGTGAGACATTGGTGTTATATGCAGCACAGTACCTCGATTTAAGAACAGTCCGGTTTAAGAACAATTTGGTTTACAAACTCCGCAAAACCGGAAATAGTGTATTGGTTTGAGAACTTTACCTCGGTCTAAGAACGGAATCTGAACGGTGGAAGGGCACCAGTGGCGGAAGGCCTTGCTAGGAAAAGCGCACCTTGGTTTAAGAACGGACTTCTGGAATGGATTAAGTTCGTAAACTGAGGTACCACTGTATAGGGTTGGGAAGAAAAGAGGGGATGCCTGATTACCATCTTCCAAAGCAACTATTCTATTCCGAACTTTAAAATGGCAAGCGTAATTTTGGTGGTCAACAAGAGAGGTTCAAATACTCTCTTCGAGGCAAATCTAAAAAAATGTAGTATAAACACCGACAACTGGGAAACACTGGCCTGCAAGCGCTCCAAATGGAGAACAGCCTTTACCAAAGGTGTCATGGGCTTTGAAGACGCTCGAACTCAGGATGAAAAGGAGAAACGCGCTAAGAGGAAGGCACACTTGGCAAACCCTCACCGTGATCAACCCCGTCCGGAAACCTATATTCCCACTGTGGAAGGGTGTGTGGATCCAGCATTGGCCTCCACAGTCACTTACGGACTCACTGTTAAAACCGTGTTCATGGAAGACAATCTTACTGGCTACGAGTGATCGCCAAAGAAGTACGTGCTACTCAGTGAAAGAAAAAAAACTTTTGATATGCTCCGAGGCACAGTGCTTCACGTGCTCCAGAGCTGCATTTTGATATTTAAAATACACCTTGGCCCACGTTAAAGCGTAATCTGACGACATAGAGTCCAAACTGCTTAACACTAAAGGTAACTTTTAGAAACGAGCTCGACCTCTTCCCAACGGTCTTATTTACGTCCGTGTGGGGAGAAACACGCTTTCCCCCTCTGACAGAGAACGGACACGAGCCGCGGAAGCTTGGCGCCTGCGCGCTAAAGACAAACGAGGTTATTTTAACAAGCGGCCAAAAAACGTTGACGATCCCCTCCTTGCCTAAAACGAGAACAGGCGCTCTACTACGCTTACGTTGTCTCCCTGCCCACAAAAGGGCAAACTCTTCGTTTCCTTGGCTACGCAACCGCCTAGAGCTTTCGCCCACTCAGCCCCCGCTTACGTAGTAGAAGAGCGCCGCATTATGGCGACCGGGCGGGGGCTGAGTGGGCGAAAGCCCTAGACGCTTGCGTAGTCAAGGAAACGAAGCGATTGCCCTTTTGTGGGCAGGAAGAGAACGAGCTATTGCGCAGGTGCAATGAAGAAGGGCGGGGGCTGGGCGGCTCGTCATCTTTGAGGCGGCCAGTTCGAATGCAGAGCTCGGTGAGCGGAGGTGCGGGCCTGGATGCTGGACTTCCCTCTCTCGCTGCATCCCTGCGTCGTCCTTGTTTCTTCACACCGTATTAACCCTGGAGTCTTGGTTCTTCTGCCTCCACGATGGTAATAGAGGGACAGGAGGGACTGGGGAGGAGGGCAGTCCAGAGGGAGGACAAACGCCTTAGAAACACATAGCCACAGCCCATGCAGCAGGACTGTAGCCCATGACGTTGTAGCCCATAATAAGGGGGTTGGCCTGTAAAGTGCCACAGGACTCTCTTGTGTTTGCTGCAGCAGACTGACGAGGCTATTACACTCCCCTCAAACCCCGGGAAACATTGTTTTTAACACAATGCAAGATATAGTAATAAAAAACGTTAAAAGTTATCAGGCAGTCTTTTGAATATCTCAAAACTCTTCCTTGTGGGTGGAAGGTGGTCAGGTTTAAAAAAAGGGCAAGCCTGTTATGTATTTATTTGTTTAGAATGCTTGGATTCTCCTTTTTTCAGCCGAAAGAGACACTTAAAGTGGTGTACCAAAACAACAACAAACCCCACTCAGACTTGTGCTGGAACAAAAACTGCATGTAGCTAGAATAATTCAGGTAGTATAAGTTCAGGTAGTATAGAATAATTTTTTAAAGTTATTATTTCTCCCCCTCACCCAACAGGCCTGTGGTCTACAGAAGCTATTTGCTGTGGAGGCAGACTTTGAAGATGAGGTAAGAGAATATTTGTGAATCTGGGTGTGGTGGAGAGGGCAAAGGTTTCTACTTATTGGCTGAAGTGTACTTTGGACGACTTCAGATGGACATGTGACTTTGGATGGAAGAACTCTGTTGGCCAAATGGCAAACAAAAGATGCCCTTAAGCCCTCATGGGCTCTCAGGCTCACAATGTTCATGTAGTACAAAGCTGAGGGATGGCACCTCATGACAAGCATTCTGTTTCTCTGTTCTTGGTAGGATTTTCTGTCAGCTGTGAATGATGTGGAGAAGCAAGCCCTGGATCCACCTACAGATAGCTCAAGATGTCTTAGACCCCTCTCAACTGGGTTGAGAGCCCCCAGCACCACCATTGCGGTCTCTGAGGGGCCAAGGGTGACCATGTCCCCAGTCTTGCAGGTGCAAAACTGCTCCAGGCTAAGGTTTGGAGAAGGTAATGTCAAAAGCAACCAGAAGACTCCTCTGGCGACCAGCTTCACAGTTCAGAAGGACCTGGCACCCACTGCAACTGAATGTAAATCGAGCGGCACTTCAAACACAAGGTTCAGGTTTGTGAAGCAGCCTCCAGCTAAGCTCCCCACTGGGGGTGCCCCCTGCAATGAGGAAATTGACAACGAGCTTGTATTGGCTGCATGCATGGATCTGGAAGAGTCTGATACACAGTCGTATCCGGGGTCCTTCAGGTCCAACTGTATGTCCTGGGAGCAAATGCGAGATAATAGTGTAGCAACAGCGAAGAAACCACGAGTGGTTGATTCATTGGCATTGACTGACTCTTTTGGGTCAGAGACCTCAAAGTTGGAAAAGACTTGGAAACAACCTGTGGTAGAGGTCATCAGCCATCTCCAGCCGGCAGAGACTTCTCCAAAGTTGCCTTTGAGGCCTCCTGCCGTGGACGCTTCCTTGTCTCAGTCTCGCCTAGGGTTAAGTAGCAACACATGTGCCCTTTCAAACTCCAGCTGCCAGGTGCTCAGGCCTTTCCAGGCATCTCTGCAAAAACCCGCTGCCACATCCAACAGCCCATGCTTGCCTCTGGTTAGACCCTGCTCTACTTTTCAGTCAGCAAGTACCCCAACAAGGCCGCACAAGCCATGGATGCCCAATCAGAGCTGCTCTGTGTCCAGAACGGCCACTTCTGGTGCTCAGCTGCTTTCTGCATATGGTCCCCCAGCAACCTCTATGGAGACTTCACCTGCCAACCCTAAAGTTCCCGGAAACCTCCAGTCACCTGTGGTCACCAATCACCTTGTCCGTTTGGTCACAGCAGCCAACAAGATGCCAGAGCCAGTTACCCAAGTTCCTTTGCGGGCTAAGACGCGGCGCTTCCCGGGACCTGCTGGCATTCTGCCACATCAAGTAAGAGGACCAGCATGATAATAGGGCAATCTTTATGTTGGGGATGGGGAGTGTATGGCTGTCCAGCTAGTAACTACAGCTACCTTTGGCTCTAACCATTGGCCATGTTGCCTGAGGCTGAGGGGTGGTGCAGTTCAGCAGCATCTGGAGAGTCACAGGTTAGCCACCCCTGCTGTATGTACAAAGGAGTGAGGATGCTTTGGAAGTACCGTACTTTTCCATGTATAAGACTAGGTTTTTTACTCTAAAATAGTGTTTAAACCACAGAGCCTAGGGCTTGCCGATCAGAAGGTCGGCTTTTCGAATCCCTGTGATGGGGTGAGCTCCTGTTGCTCGGTCCCTGTTCCTGCCAACCTAGCAGTTCGAAAGCATGTCAAAGTGCAAGTAGATAAATAGGTACCGCTCTGGCAGGAAGGTAAACGGCGTTTCTGTGTGCTGCTCTGGTTCACCAGAAGAGGCTTAGTCATGCTGGCCACATGACCCAGAAGCTGTATGCCGGCTCCCTCGGCCAGTAAAGCAATTTGAGCGTCGCAACCCCAGAGTCGTCCGCGGCTGGACCTAACGGCTAGGGGTCCCTTTACCTTAATGTTTAAAAACAGGGGTCGTCTTATACACAGGGGTCATCTTCCCCCATTTTCATAAATTTGAGTCCCCCAAAATAGGGGGCATGTTACACACGGGGAATGTTATACACAGAAAAATACGGTATATGTGTGTTGTGAAATATTATTACCTTTTTTCCTCCACTCCATCCACAGTTGCTATGTCACAAAAGGGGCATAAAAGCTGCCATCCTCCCTAAGTTTTCTCTGCTCCAAAATGGCTGCTATATGGTTATCCTACTGATGGGGATTACTAATTATCTCCCTATATGGATTCACTGAATGCTTCTTGGGGTGCCTGCAGGTGAAATAACTTTTTTTGCTCTGCTTTGCTGATACAAATGCTCTGTGGTGGCTTAGAAAAACAATGCTAATGAAATTAATAATATAGAAAAAGGATAAAATATTAAATTGAAACCTCAGTTAAATATTTTTGCTGAAATATTCCGCATCCAAAAATCACTAAAAAGTGACCTCTGACTGGGACTGAAGGGAAATTGAATATAGAAAGAAAACTTGTACATTCTCTCCTGATTTGGGACATAGCTTTGACTCAGGGAGGACAGGAAGTCAAGCTAATAATTTTAGTCTGTGCCAATGGTTTCTACAGTATAAGTAATAATAATAAATAATAATTTATTATTTATACCCAGCCCATCTGGCTGGGTTTCCCCAGCCACTATGGGCAGCTCCCAACAGAATATTAAAAACATAATACAATATCAAACATTAAAAACTTCCCTAAACAGGACTGCCTTCAGGTGTCTCCTAAAAGTCAGATAGTTGTTTATTTCCTTGACATCTGATGGGAGGGCGTTCCACAGGGTGGGCACCACTATCGAGAAAGCCCTCTGCCTGGTTCCACGTAACCTCACTTCTCGCAGTGAGGGAGCCGCCAGAAGGCCCTCGGTGCTGGACCTCAGTGTCCGGGTAGAACGATGGGGGTGGAGACGCTCCTTCAGGTATACTGGGCCGAGGCCGTTTAGGGCTTTAAAGTGTTTAGGTAGGGTTGTGTAACTGCCTTGGGAGTACAGAATTGGGCCCAGACTACCACATTCAGCACCCTGAGAATCTCAGCTTTCATTTTTTTTAAATGCAGCTGGGTGGGAGGGAGGGATCTACCTACCTTTTGATATCTTACTTTAAGGTGAGTCCATAACTCTGGCAAGAATTTGTGTTCATTAGATTTTCTTCCTTTCCTTGTTCCCTAAAAAAGCCTGATGGAAAAAACTTAGAAGAGATTCTCATTACAACTCCACAGACACCAACTCATGGGGCTCTAGCAAAGCTGCGGACGGAGGTAATTCATTGTTCTACTCTTCCCTTTCTTAATAGAAGAAGTCATGCTGCAGATGGGGACTGGAAATTCTGCATTGCCTCTGAGAACCCAGCTGTGATGCTAAGCGCACGATTACAAACCCTGTTGGGTGTCTTTTCATTTAATGGGATATGAATTTCATTGGAACCAAACTTCATGGGAATGGGAGATTTAGCCCCTGCCTTTCGCAGTCCTGATGCCAATAAAGAGTTCCTTACCGTGTAACTACTGTATTAATGGTGATGGTCGTTCCCATTGGTGCCACAGGGCATTGCTAGCCAAGCTGGGGGCGGGTAACTTTAATCAGGCTCAAGCGCAGGAAGGGAATAGTTAAACCTCACCCCTCCAAACACTGTAGTTCTAGTAAAAATTGGTTAGTAAAAATTAGTAAATTAGTAAAAATTACTGGCTATTAATTTTTTTAAAACCCAACTCTGAAGCAGCTGTGAAGAATGACCTTTACAGGAGAAAACTGCAAGTTTCCATCCCTTCTTTGTATTTCAAAAAAAAACCTAACTCATCCATGGAAAATCTTGAAATCTTTAGTCTAGTACTTCCAAGCGTCACTTGGTTATTCTCATTGTACTGATAAGGTCAATATTAAGGATGATGAATTGCAGAACCTCACCTCATGAGCCAGAGCAGTCCTGGAAACAACATTTAACAAGCCCTGTCAGGGAAGGGTTCAGGTAGTTTCAAAAGATGCCTCTGGGCATGTACTGAGTAACCCAAACCAGCCCTTGCATGTCTTGGACTACGGCAAGTTTTTCATACGTCAGGTCGTGGAGACCCTTTCTCGTTCTGCTTCAATAGAGATGTTTCTTCTAACTATTCTTTTATATGTTTTAATGTGTGTGAGAGAGGGTGAGGTGGCGAGGAGGAGATTCTGGAGTGAGCAGAGGAAGGAGCATAAGCAATATGACCTGCACCCAGTAGAGCAAAACAGCTCCCATGGATAATGTTGTCTCCAAATGACTAAGTGCTTTCCCCAAAGGTAAGGTGAAAAGTAAGCTTTAACCTGGAATTGTGTGTTCGACTCTAGGAGATGCCTCCTTCCCAGCAGCCAATAGAAGACGAATTTGGAAGAGGCCCTTGGGCTGCCATGAAAACGGAGCTGGGATTGGACGAGAGAGATCCGTCCTGCTTCCTTAGGACATACAGCGTTGTTATGGTGCTTCGTAAGGTAAAGGCTGAGTTTGGTTTTGCAGGTGGGAAACTTCCACTTCACTTGAAGAAGAATCTCCTCTTGAAGTGCAAACGCCAAAGATGATAAAATGGTTGGGCCTGGAAGCAAGGCTGTATTGCAATATTACTGGAGCCATGGATAACCTTATCAGTAATCTGGATGGGATATATACTGTTATCCATCTGCAAGGGTACAGTATACATATAAACATATTTTCAAAAGAACATACATACAGAAGTTCCTCCATAACACCTTGGAAGTGTTGGTGACTAGTATTCACTCTAAATTCAGCTCAGGGAAGGCCAACATCTGCTCCACACAGCTGGGAATAACTGTCCACACCTCTGGTAGGACCTCTTGCACCAGGTTTGCATGCACTGGTGAACGAAGGTGGGGTGGGGTGGGGCAATCCGCCCCGGGTGCCATCGGGGGGGGTGCCATTGTGGCAACCCCCAGGACGTTCACTGCACACGCCCCGGGACATACACTGCTTGCCATGCACACACCCCCGACACGCACTAGACCCCCGGAGCAGGCCTAGTCTGGTAAGAAGGTAAACATGGTGGGTTGCTAGGCAACTCCCACATGCCTCTCCCTCCTGTCTCTCTTCCTGCTGCGCATCAAGTGATAAATGAGGTGTGGGTGGTTGCTTGACGTTCAGCTGTCGTCCTCTCCTCCAACCTTGAGCCATCAGGAAGCGAGCTACGAGGCCTCTTTGGCCAGCTGTCCTTTCGCTGTGTGTCCCCGTACAACAAAGGGCAGGAAGAAAGATATATTAGAAGGCCTCTTCCATACCCTTTGCTGCTCTGGCGATCAGGCACCTTTTCTCAAATCTCAAAAGTGAATACAATCCTGTCTCAGATTTGCCACCCTGACTTCCCACAAATAGTGCGTTTCCCTTGCTCATTCTCTTTCATGCAGGCAGCCCTGAAGCAGCTCCCAAAGAACAAGGTTCCTAACATGGCCGTGATGATTAAGTCGGTAATGCAGACCAACGTTGACGCGGGCGCCGTGCTCAAAGACCCTACTGGTAAGGATGAAAAGAGTTCAGTGTCGTGACTTACTTCTTCTGCATGCATTATCGGTGGGGCGTTTCTGCTTTGCCTGTGGTGTCTGGGCAAACCTTGTTTGTTAATGGCCACCGTCTGACTCATTTCTGGGTGTTTGAATTGACTCTGACTAAATATGGTGCAGTCCTTTAGGCACATTGTGCTACTGGGAATTGTTGCACGGGCTTCCACTAGCCTAACAATGGAGCTTGTATATAGCCCTGAGCAAATCTGTGTGTTTTGCTGACCCCTTGTGTTGATGGTGAAGGATGGAGAGGGAGAGTGCTGTCTTTTCATTAGATTGAGGGAAAGGGACTGGATAGTTGTGACATGGGGTTTTCCCCCCAAAAAAACCCTTCTTTGGAGCCAGCAAAGAATTGGACAAATGTTTCAAATTCTTAAGTAAAATGTTTTAGGTGCCTAAACAAAATTTGTGAATAGGTATTGGGAGGGAGAATTGCCTAGACAGGCTGGCTTCTCAAGCCAGAAGTGAAGCAAGAAGAAAGGCAATGGCTGGAGGGAGTTCGTTTTCAATGGACTGCTCAAATATTAATTAAGCTTTTTTCCCTTTGCTATTGGAAATACGTATGTAAAACATATTTGCATGGACAATAACAAAAAAAGAAGACTGGGTAAAAAGCAACTTGCACCAAACAAAAACACAAACGAAACAAAAAAATACAAACACAATTTAATCCTTGGCATTTCCAATTACAATTTATATTGGCAGTAGTCTTTTTGTTCATTTTTCAGCTTTGACTCCCAGTGGTACCCTCGGGCTCTCCAGATGTTGCTGAACTCCCACTCCCATCATCCCTAACCATTGGCCATGCCGGCTGGGGCTGATGGGAGATGTAGTTGAGCAACATCTGGAGGGACAAAGGTTCCTCACCCGATTTAAATCCAACATCAGCCAGGGGACAAGCAGTCCAGCAAATATTGAGGCAAGTTCTCAGTTGAGCTAGTCCCACAAATGCACATGGAGGTTCCAGACTGACATTTTGGCACCAATTTTTTGTGGGCATAGTTTGAAACCTTGGTGCTCTATGCTACCAGGTAATACTAACAGGGCATTAAAAAAATAAAGTAGGCCATTTGGGATGGTTTGCTTCTTAACTCTCATGCATAAACATTCACTGCAAGCCTCTCCTGTATAGTTTGTTTTAGTTGCCACTCCCTACACAACCACATTCTTGACTTCCTAGGATATGTTTTCATTTGACCATCACAAGGAATAAACAAGCAACACTGAAGTTGTCCTTAGAAGTCCTAAGCCTAGGTGGGGCTGATATGTGCATTTGCCTGGGACCAATTGTTCTTTGCTCCAGGTCACTGGCAAATTATGTGGCTGGTGTTGAGTGCTTGGGACCCTTCCTTCGCTGGGCTCTCCCTCCCATCTCTGTGTTCCTGTATAAAGGGCAGTGAGAGCTATTGGTGTGTGACACTTGTGTGTTTCCTCTTTGACTTCACTGTATATTTAGTGCTCCTGTACCTGATTGGTTTGGCCTTCTGTCATGCAGGAGAAATGCAAGGCACAATACATCGCCTGTTGCTGGAGGAGAAACAAAGTGAATTTAAGGCTGGTTCAGTGCTTCTGCTAAAGCAGGTACTAGAAAACAAGAAATCAAGGGCTGGGTGAGCTTTCATTTCCATGCAAAAAAATTATAACGAATAGCTGGTATTTAAGACCTTCTGCTACAGGGGATCCAGAGACATTTTTGAGCGATAGTTCTGCTTGTTTGTGCCCCTGCTGGTGCAGTTATCACCTCCAGATTAACACAAGTTAACAAAAACAAGTTACCCCTTCTAGCTTTGTGTCAAATAGATGCAACCAATGTCAGTTGAAAGCAGAACTGACAAGTCAGGAACCATCTACCACAGATTGTCCATTGGATGGTGGAATGTTCCTCCTTCTACTCCCAGAGAGCTTTCTTTGCTATTATCTGGGTGCTCTAAATGAGGTCCATGAGAATATGTAGAAAGGTGTCTTAGAATTCTTTGCTCTAGAGACTCACTTAGTCCATCTTACTTCTGGAGATTGTATGCGTCGCTTTTATTCAAACCTCTTGTATTCAGATGAGCTGGTCCAGGACACCAATTAAATAGTATTATCTCCCTCCTTGTTTTTAGAAGTTGGGTTGTATATTTCATTCTTTGGTTGTGAACTACCCCTTCCCAGCGATGAAACATCTGCCCCTCTATTGTTGTATTTATTTTTATTTTTTAAAGTATAGTCAATTGTGCCGTGTACCATAGGCAGTATTGATACCTACGTTGGGTTTCACAGGTGGGTGTGTTCTCCCCATCCTATCGCAACCACTACCTCAATGTGACACCCAGTAATTTGGTGAAGATATATCCTCCGGGATTCAGCAATGAGAAGACCCCTCAGTTATGCCAAGAGATTGAGGGAGGAATGCAGACGGAGCCAACACAGGTAAGGAGCAGGCTCTCCTTCGCACAATTGCTAGGATATAGGAGTGGCTGTGTGTACTCTGGATACTTTTAAAAAAAAGTGTATGGAAGCACTTGTTCTTAATTACTGGGATGCTTGGTGATAAAAGTATGAAGGATGCTAAACTCAAACATTCTCTGTGGCCTCTTGGAACCTTGCAAGTGCAGGCTGCGCCGGAATTCCAGCAGGATCCTCCCACCAACGCCCCCGTTGCCATGACTACAACAGACAACAGGAACAAAGGAGGACATGAGATGGATGAGGACCGCTATCAGCGCGTATCGGCATTAGATAAAGGGTCATCATTGACATCAATTCCAGGGGTCTCTGGAGCAGGCAAATCAGTTTTGCACCTTCCATCCCCAAAGGCTGAAACAACTGATTTGGGTAAATAGAACTCTTAAGTAGCAATGGACTGATAATGCCTTTCTGTCTCTCTTTCCCCGCTGCCTCCTCCAGAACGAGGAAAATAGGAAGTGTGGACTGCGTCAGGGATGGAGAACCTGTGGCTCTCCATTTGTTGTTGGGTTCCCTTCAGTTCTAGCCAGCATGGCCAATGATCAGGAAAGATAACCAGCAAGATGGACTACAGAAAAGTCCTACTGAGCCAGATGCAGCTTACAGGACTACATGTTGCCAACCTCCCCGCTGCTCCCCAAGCACTTAATGACTTTTGGATCAGCAGATGGCATGCAGAGCCCTGTGTGTGACCATTCAGTGGCCACACATAGAGCACTGCATCCCACCCGCTGATTTGAGAGTGTGCAGCAAAAGCGGATATGTTGTTCAAGGATAGAATAAGGTACTTGGCATCCCGGGGACTGAAAATACCTTTTGAAAAACGGGCAAGCTAGCCCTCCTTGCCCGGGGAGAACTTTGATAAACAGCATCTGGCCACAGCTTAGAAAGCAGAGAGAGATTGACCAGAGTTTTTTGTGCTGCCAAGGGGTGAAACTGCATGCCTCTGTGCTGCTCCTTTGCCCTTCCTCATGACTACTGCTGTCTACCTGCATTCCTGCCCACTCACCCCGGTTCCTTCCCAGAAAACTCCAAATACTTTGGAAAACCTGAAACATAGAAGCAGGTCAAATGTATGAAACACAGATGCAAAGTAGAAAATGTTTGGCCGTGGAAAGAGGCGCTTCCTAGGATATTCACAGCTGAGTAGGAACATAAGCATGTTGGGCCTCGGCTAAAACAATGGTGCTACTGGGCTATATTTGCTTAGAATGCAGGTTGGCAGAGATACTGCATAGATGGGGCCATTTCATCTGAACCAGTGATAATTCTACCCACCCTGGTACTGTTTGCTTTATATATATAACGACAATAATTGAGCCCCACCCCACCCCAAAAAAGTGGGGATGGTGCAGAGATTATCAGAATATGAATTCTTCACTGGTTGTGAAATGTTGTGTTTGCACTATGTGTCTGAAGCATAGACTGGACTAAGCCCTGACCAGAGCCTTGCTCACTGAGTCTAAATGAGTCTGCAATATTTTCTTTCCTCTCCCTTTATTCCCAGGGGCACAGCTTTCCCATGGGCTGAAGAGAATGGGGCAGCCCCTGATCTTTGGAGAATCTCATGTGCAAATAGGAACCCATGCATGGGGTGCTGGGGTGATTTAGTTCCTGTTCTGCAGCCTGAATAACTTTTCATGCTTCTTATGCAGATGACCTGGACCAGCTTCTTGGAGAACTACCCGATGACTTTTTCTCCAACTTTGATGCCCAAAGCAATCTATGACTGCTCACTGATGCTCAAGTAAGGGGACCTGCTGTCATAGAACCATGGCTATTGTCCTGAGCCCTGCAGAGATTTTTTTTGCCCAGTGAGTCTGACTCCCTTGCACATATCTTTGAGATTTTTGCCTTCAGCATCTTTATCAACATTGGTTGCGATTGGAGGAAAGAAGCTCCTTCATAAGACAGATAACAAATCTGATGGAATTGGACAGAAACGGGAGCCCCAGCAGGAATAGCATTGGACATTAAGCTCCTGCTACTAATTTTACTGCAGCCTGCCATTTGTTCAAAGGCACAGCCTTCCAAGCAACAAGGTATCTGGCAGTGCACACCCAGCATCACACCTTATTCCAGACCTACTTCTGCCTGCACGGCGCTTTGCCTGGATGTTTAAACCAGCCAGAACGGTCGTTTAGCACGTTAAGCAGCTGTCGTTCCCTTCCGATTTGAAACACTATCTCTCCTGATGCCTGCTTCGGTACTCTGTCACAAACCATGTCAGAGGCAACATGCAAATAATCTTGTAAATAATCTTATGTGGATGGAAGCAGTCAGCAAAATGTGTGAAGTTGACTTTTGCCAATAGAACCTTGCAAAAAAGATGTTTGCGTGTTGTATCTTTTTCTTTAATCCTTACCTTTTATTCCTTTGCGATTGACATTTTGATTGTGGGTTTTAAAGGGAGTGTGTGCATAATATGTTTTATACATATTAACTTAGAGATCTGGCTCCAGAAAGGCAAGTAACCTTCTCTGCCAGGTAGCTCATGCCAATTTGAACTCTGGATGTCGTAGCAGCAATTCCTAGTACTGAGGCACTTATATGCGCACTGGTTACTTCACACAAGCAGGGATGGGGAGTCTGTGATCCTCCAGTTGTTGGACTCCACTTCCCATCAGCCCCAGCCCCCTTGGCAAATGGTCATTGATTGGCTAATGGATGGAAGCTCTTGGACTGGAGGACCACAAGCCTCCCATCCCCGCTACCTCTCAATTTTCAGAGTTGACGTCGTATACCCATTGCCTGATTGCACTTTTCTACATATTGAAGTGAGGAGCATCCCCTGTTCATATAGAGCTTCCTGGATACATACAATCACCTCCATATACTACATGGATAATGTGGGTCTGAGATATTGAAGCTGGATAAACCCAGCTTTTCTTGTTTGTCTCCTTGGGAAATTTAGAGCAAAACAGAATGCTGGCAATAAAGAACCAGAAACAGCAAAAATGGAATGCCTTTTTCTTCCCATAAAGTGCTGCAGTCAATGTTGTGGTAGTTTGACCAGTTGCGTCAATGTATGTGACCAAATTTCATAAATTTATTCAAATGACAAAAACTGGTGTGTTGGAACTGGTTGTCCACAAGAACTTTTCAGAGATGGTCTCATTAGTGTATAATAAGAAATGTGTGTCATTGCTGCCGTCATCCCCTGCAAGATTAGGTTTTTAACTACGCTTATAGAACTATAATACCGTGGCATGCAGAGAACAACTCACTGTCAGATTGGTTGGAGGGGAAAAACACAGCCCCTGGAGTCTTTTTTCAAACAGATATTTCAGTTAATCACAAATAAAAAGAGGAAAACCTCTGTGCATAAAATAACAAGTACAGATCAGGAAATGATACAATGGAAGAAGAAAAAATGTACACTAACTACTGTTTGCGCACAAGCTTCAAGAAAAGCTGACCGAATGTCACCCTATTTATTTTTATTTAAAACACTTAAGATACTGCTAATGATTGTGAATATCAAAAGTGGTGTACAAAAGATAAAAATGGTGCCATGAATAATAAACGTAAAAGAATACAGCAAAGTGCTTTCTAACTGCTACATCGAAGGCTTTGGCAAACAGGAACATCTTTAGCAAATGCCAGAAAGAAAGCAGGCAGCAACCATCTCCGACTCTTGGCAAGTTTCCTGGGGACAGGACATTGTCCTCTTTGTGCTCATGTTGGTACCCAGCCAACTCAAATTGGGATAAGGTTTGCAAATCGTTAGAACAGTGTTATGGGGCGAGTTCTAGCATTCAAATGCCATATGCTCAGCTGCCCGTTATACACATGAGAATCTTCATAGGTTGGTGGTAGAGGTTCCAAATAGGCCGGTGCTGGATTTAGGGCGGTGAGGGCAATTCCCACACACAGTGCCGAGCCGAAGGGGGTGCAAAATTGAGAAGATCCATAATTCAGAAGATCTGTTTGGGGGCACCAAATTATCAAAGACTGCCTCTGTATTGGCAAGCAGACAGACCCAAAATCAGGATAGTGAGCTTGTGGCCCTCCAGATTCTAACCAGCATCAGCTAGCATAGCCAATGGTTAGAGGTGGGAGTTTTAAACAATAAAAGCTGGATTGCACAGCTAAAGGAAGCAACAAGGAAGAGAGCCGTAATGGATGGGCAATGAAATTCAGTGAAGTGGCAACATTACTTTCCCATGGTATAAGCAGAAGGCAGGTGGCAATTTGTAAAACAAATCCTTGGATAGCGGACTCGTCATGTCTTTGGCAGCAACTACACTACACATTTAAAGCAGTATCATACCACTTTAAACAGCTGTAAAAAGGTAAAGGACCCCTGACAGTTAAGTCCAGTCGCAAACAACTCTGGGGTTGCGGCACTCATCTCGCTTTACTGGACGAGGGAGCCGGTGTTTGTCCGCAGACTGTTTTTCTGGGTCATGTGGCCAGCATGACTAAGCCGCTTCTGGCAAAACCACAGCAGCGCACGGAAGTGCCGTTTACCTTCCCACCGAAGCGGTACCTATTTATCTACTTGCACTTTTGACATGCTTTCAGACTGCTAGGTTGGCAGGAGCTGGGACCAAGGAACAGGAACTCACCCCATCGCAAGGATTCAAACCGCCAACCTTCTGATCGGCAAGCCCTAGGCTCAGAGGTTTAGACCACAGAGGGTAGAATCCCCCTTTCCAGTGTGCTCTGAATTTTCCCCTCCCATATTAATATTTATTTTTCAGACAGCAGACTTTGCTTACAAGATAACTTGGGGGGGCTAGGGAGGAAGGCTTAAATACTTAAAACTTGGTGATTGCCATTCTCATTTTGTTCCTTTATCACTGTACTCTTCTCAGCTTTCTTCTACGGATCCACCAACAAGTTAATTGCACGGAGATCCAGAAAGGAAAATTGACACTGCAGAGAGACTGAGAGTATTTTTGCTGTCATGATGACTATTCCTTTCTATTTATAGACACAGCAAAGCTTGGGTGTTTGTCCAATAAACAGATTTGCCCATTGGTGACACCGCATCGTAACCATACCTTTTAAAATTGAATCTGGGAGCAGCTTACAGGTTGGGGGTAGATGAATTAGGCCTGCGTGGAGAAACTTTGGCTGCCTTTTCTTCTCGTGTGGAAGAATGTCGAAGGAAACTTTCACGTTCACTTCTTCCACCCTTCGCTCCCTGCGTCTGCAGCGAGAAATGCTGGAATGGGAAGACCGGCGGAGGGCTGCGTCTCGCCAGTCTGTGAGTCAGAGGTACCAGCCTAGTTTTGGGAGCCTCTCTGCACTCCCCAAACTTGCCCGACGCCCACAGTATTGTCGGGATCCTGCTGTTCACAATGCCCTGTACACAGGAGACCTTCCAAGAGTCCGGAGCATTTTTAAGGATGAATCTACTGCCAACTTGATTGTGGAGACCCTCAGTGAGGAGCTGGTGTGGTCTGCCGAAATGGGTAAGAAGGGGTTGTCCATAGGGGTTGTCACTTGGATTGGTGACTGGCCTTTTAGATTTTGACTCAGTTCTGTGGGGGTGGGAGACTTTTCAAGGCTTGGGTTCTGGCAGGACGACAAGTTGGAGCACAGGAATTTTGGTCCCACTGGGGAAAGATTCAGCATTGCAGGGTCTGTTATTAGGATTTCTTTTTAGCTTAGAAGGGCGTGGGGAGATGAAAAAGGACATGATAGAGGTATATAAAACGAATAATCTGCATGCACTCACTGTCCTGAAAACAGTTTCACTGCCCTTTAAATGCCCACTAATTAAAAAAAAACAGGAAAAGTGAATAGCCAGAAATTTTGTTGTAATCACAAAAATGTGGCCACTTCAGTAAAAGTGGTTAGTTTGGAATCCCCTTATGAAAAGTGGTATTCTTTGTAAGCGGAGCCTTCTGTCACATTGCTTTTATTGCAACATAGGTATTTTGACATGGAACCAGTAGGAACTTTGGCAGAAAATGTTTGCTATTTTCTCTCTGCCGTCAACAAGTTGCGACACTTTTAAGAGCAATAGCCTTGAACTTCCTCAGACTTCCTCAGAGGCCCACGTTAATCCACAACCTGCAACACATTGCCCAGATTTAAGTAGTTTCAGGGCAAACAGCAGTATTATTTCATGCTCACTCGCTTGCATGGAATTTCTGATCACTAACGGTTACCCAGGCTGGTGCTTAAATTCAAGAGCTGGTCTACCATGAGGCTATTGCTTTGGGAAAGCTCCCCAGGGGAGAACGATGGAGAAAGTCGTACTGTGCTGTTTGCTCCCATCACCAGAGAATCATAGAATTCTGTGCTTCTAAATATTTATTAAGGTATTTGTTTCGCTCATTGGCTATCATGGCTGATAGTTCTATTGTCAGATTTTGTGGCAGCCTAATTATGCGCTGTGGGAAGGATTTTCTGTTTGTTTGCCCTGAACCTATTGCAAATGCATTTAAATGGCAGTATTAACCTGCCGCTTCTCAGTTTTTGATCCTCCTGCCCAATAATCTTCTGCAGGGCTGTGGGTGCTGACCCCCCAGAAGAAGCACACTTCTCCATTGTGCATCACAGCGGCCAGAGGCTACCAGGATTGTGTGAAGCACCTGCTCTTGCAAGGGGCTGAGGTTGATGCTGTCGTTGGTGGGAAAGCCGCCATTCATGAAAGCTGTGCCAACCACCGCGCAGAGTGCACCCGCCTGCTCCTGAGCTACAGCGCAAACCCCAACCTTCTTTCGGAGGACGGACTGGCTCCTCTGCATCTCTGCACCACTCAGGAGTCTTTGCCGTATGTCTGGGAAATTGGGAAGGGGTGTGTGTTTGTGGGTTGAAGTGTTGCAGCAATAAGGCGACAGCAGAATAGCGGCAAAGTAATTAGCCAAATAGGACTAACGATTAGCCTCTATGAAACTAACAATTAGCCTTCCTGGTGGACTTGGCAGGGGGCTCCTTAATTCAATTGCAAAAGTGCCTTTCTCCCATGCGAAATTAAATGTACGGTAGATTGTACTACCTCAATAGATTATGCAAAGCATGTTGTTAAATATTACAATCCATGGGCAATTCAGATTCTGAAGCAAGAACCACCGAGTTTCATCTTGTTTTGCATAATTGCCTTTGTTTACTCTGATCCCTACTGTTTTCTGGTCCTACTAGTCATGGGGGTGGAGAGCATCTTTGCAGGGCAGTGGAACCCCAATCACTGGCACCCTTCTCCAGCCACGCTTCCTGAGAAAGCTGGATTCTTCTGTTAATGAGAAGTGTCCAGTTGAGCCGGGGTGAATGTAGCCAATGAACACACCAGGGTGGAAAGCCATGGCAGAAGGCACAGATTAGGTTAATACCCAACTCTCCACAACTCTGAAAAGTCCACAACACATATTTATAAAGTCCTGGTACATTGTTAAACGTGAAGGACGCGTGATCATGTGCTTCAACAGAATACCTTGCCTTCAGTCTTCCTGTTGGTCTTGGAGTTCGATTCCCAGAGTCCTGTCACTCTCCCAGACACTACCAGGAATTTCCCAACCACAAGGTCTGTTGCAAGTGGACAACTTGACTTTTGCTTCTAAAAGCACCTTGTGGGCAGCTAAATGGGTCATGCTAAGTAGGCCATATCGTTTGCAAGCATATCTAACTGGGGGGGAGAAGCCATTGTTATGGACACACTTAGGCCAAAAGGGTCTCTCTAGCCCCTTCACTTCCAGTTGCAGGCTCATGTCCTATATGGGTCCTGATTCTTTTAAAACAAAAACAACAACAACAGAGTGGCAGAAGACTGTGTTCACTGCTGCTTCCCCAGATAAATATTGTGCAAGCTTCCTGCACCCACCATGGGTTGGATCGTGTGATGGTTGCCAAATTCCCCACAGCTACTCCTTGTGCTTTCCAGGTGTGCCCAGCTGCTCCTGGAGTACGGAGCTCTGGTCAACCAAAATACAAGAGACCACCGTGCTTCTCCATTGCACGTGGCTGCAAAGCACGGCCTGGACGACCACGCGAAGCTCTACCTCTGCTATGGAGCAAAGGTTGCCCACAGGAACCGAGAGGGAGAGACAGCCCTCAACACAGCCTGCGCCAGTGCAGACAGGCCTGAGGAGGCTGGCCGCTACTACCGGGTGGTGAAGCGGCTGCTGGAAGGTGGGGCCGACGTCCGGATAGCTGGCCGGAAGAACCACACGCCCCTGCACAACGCCTGCAGCAACTGCCACATCCGCATTGTGGAGCTTCTGCTGCAGCACGGGGCACAGGTCAACGTTAGAAACTGTGCCGGCTACACACCTGTGGATTGTGCCCTGCAAGCAGTGGAAGATTACCTGGAGGGGCAACCTGAGAGGCTTATAGCCACCTTGCTCGACCATGGTGCTGCTTCTATCAATCCCAAGGTAAGGGTCGCCACCTCTATAAGCTGCTGGCTGACCTTGGTATTGGGGAACCTTTTTGTACATTCAACCCAATAGGAGAAGGCAAGGCTGGCCACAACATTAAGCAGCTTTGGGATAGCAAAGAGGTGCTGGACGGCAGAGTTGTTTGTAGGGTGTGGTCTGCCTTGCGCCCCTTAAGTTACCTTGTTGTCCTCTTGTATGATGGAGGATCCTCTCTCCTATTGTCAGCGCAGTAGTAAATTCACCTACCATTCAGTATGTGGGAAACAAAGTGAGTAGGAGTATTTAGTCCTTGGTTAGGCAGCAACATGGTTTGGATTGGTCCTTAGGCGGTGGGGAGGAGAACATTTGCCTGTGGCAGCCTTGGCCAACCTGGTGCCCTCCAGATGTTCTGGACTACAGCTCCGTAAGTCATGTCTGTAAATAGAAGGAAAGGGATGATATGAGAGAATCAAGGCTTGGTGGGGCCTGGAGATGGAAGAAGGGGTCCCTGGGAGTAGGAGTGGAACCAGGGGTTGTGCAGGAGTCTGATGTCCCACTTCCTGGTTATTGGAAGTCATGCTCTGCAACCCCCACTTGTCTTTTTTCCTGAGATTTCCACCAGGTTTTGCCAGCATGTTCCTAAACAGTTTCCCACAGCCATATGTATTCTAAACATTTCTTTTAAAAATGTGTACTACAAGATACCCAGGATTACATATACTGTGCTTAATTATTTTACTGAGCCCTTGAAATCTTGGTCTCTGATATATGCACCCTCTTGGTCTTTTGGATTTCATCCTTTCAAGTTTATAAGAGCTAGAATGTATCTCTCTTCTGCCTTCCTTTGCCAAGGGAAATTCCCTGGAAATACTCAGAAGTCCTAACTGGAATCTTTCTGTTTCCTTTTCTTTTTCTTTCTTAATACTGAATTAAAATTATTTTTAGGCACTGTGATAATACAGGAGTTCTGGCTGAAGACTTCCAAGGGATGTAGCATAGGAGATTGCTCTGATTTTATCTGTGCGGGATTGATAATTATATTATTTTATGTACCTTGCTTAAAGCAAGTTTTTCCATTAAGCAGTTTATATATATATTTCTAAATAAATAACGGAATCTACTTCTTCTTTTCTTTCCAGTACGCTCACACATGTGTTCTTTCTCTCTCTCTCTCTCTCTCTCCCTCTCTCTCTCTCTCTCTCTCTCTCTCTCTCTCTCCTTGGTAATTTTGCCTTCAGATGCTAAAATTTTGTGCCTTGTCACCTCAGGCTATGGAAGTTGTTCTAAATTCCTATGACCGGATCCCACCCTGTGATTCTTGGGTGGATTCTGTGCCTCTTGAAGTGTGGCAGGTAAATTCCTCCAATCGAATGTAATGCAACACAAAAACAAACACATATACACACACTTATGCAATCACAAGGCTTGCTGTTTGGTCCTGCAAAATCTATTTATCCACTTGCACTGGCGTGCTTTCGAACTGCTAGGTAGGCAGGAGCTGGGACAGAGCAACAGGAGCTCACCCTGTATGCCCTATAGGATAATATGATTTTGTATGGCATGCCTGCCTGGTTGCTTCTGCTACTACAGAGACAGAGAACCTGTGGCCCTCCAGTTATTGCAGTTCCTATTGGCCTCAGCCAAGGCTCAGGGAGAAGAATGAGAGGATTATGTTCGTGGTGGTCAGTGGAGGCTGATGTGTCTTAAGACTCAGAAGGCAGAGAGGCCAACACAGAGTGGACCCAGGGCTAACAACAGGCAGAGCCAACTAATTCTAGGTTTGCGCCTTTCCTCCTCGCTGCTGACTTCTATAGTGACAACACCGAGACTAAGGAGGAGGGAGTTGACTGCCAGGACCACTTCCCTAGGCTGGTTGTAAGCAAAAAGGCAGGCTGGTGGGAAGTGCCTGAGGGCAGACTGCAGTTGGTGGGGCAGTACCCAATTCACCTCCATGGACCAGCCTGCTGCTGTGGTGTGTGTGTTCAATGCCTCATTTTACTTTTCTTTGCATTTTGACAGGAGCATCAGGTGTTCTACGATTCAGCCATCTACCTGGTGAATCAGCCTCGCCCTCTGCAACATCTGGCCCGTTGTGCTGTGCGGAAGCAGTTGGGGCCGCAATGCCATCAGGGCATTGCTCAGTTGAAACTGCCATCTTCTCTGCAAGACTACCTGCATCTCCCACTGGAGGGCTATCTCCAGTGATGAGGAATTTATACACTGGCCTCAAGAAGATAGAAGTCAAAAATTCAGAATGACCTACTTATTTTTCCAAGTGGCCATTTCTCCAAATTTAAGAGGCTGCTCGTTAAGCACGATTAATAAGGTTGTGGTGAAATGTAAAATTGTCTGGGATTGGTATATTCAGCAGCCACCTGCTCTCTCATCTTGAAGTGGTCAAGGATCACCCTAGAACCTGGGGTCTGCATGAGCACTTGGGCACCTGACACTTTAAATCTAAATTATTTTAATTATATTTTAACACATTTATATTTATGTTTAGGTCTGAAAATGGCTGACAATTGCCCCACGATGTACTGTTAGGCCCTTTCACCATATAATCTTTGACTGCACTAATACTGATTAGTATTAAACTGATTATTTCCTTTATTTAGCTTGTGTCTGCTTTTATCTGTTTTCTCTTATCAAAATGTTAGTCAAAGATGCCCCTTTGTATCTAGCAGTGTAACAAAATCTCTTGCTGCAATGTTCCAGCTCCTGCCCGCAACACCTTGTCGTAGTCATCATTGTTATTAACCTGCCTATCTATTTATATAACCTGCCTCTTTTAATCAACTATTTTGTATTAAAATATATTAAAGGCAGCTATCAAAGCAAACTTTTAAACAATAAAAAATACTGAATGACAATACAATCAAAAACAGAATAAAAATAAGAGAAGAGCCTATTTCAAAAGACAGTGCCACATAATACCCTGCTGGAAAAGCTCACGAGAAGGCACGCAACCGTGAGATGCATGTGCCCTTCCTTGGGCAAAGTCTTTTAATGAATACAATGAAAAGGAGATATATTGCTTCTGCAGCAGATGGAGGATACCTTGCTCTGGATACCAATATAACTTTGCTCAGTGGCTTAATGCAGATGTTAAGCAGTGAGAGGTTCGAAATGGAGCCATGTGGAACGCCATAGCATAACTCCTGGAGGATTGTTGCCGTCAACAATAGAAGTGGCCATCAACCTAGAAAGGGAACTGTTGCAACATGTTCTAGTGTGCATGCCCCCTGCCACTATGCCCTAATATTCATTCCAGGACGGGAGTTCCAAATTAGCTAAGTACTGCAGACTTAGCCAAGCCATGGACCCCCTACTTTTGAAAAATTTGATATATCTATGGTGGTTTTTATTATGCAAATGGTGCCACAAACCGGTGTGTGTGTGTGTGTGTGTGTGTGTGTGTGGTACGTGCACCCCTTGAGGTCCAAGGATCCCCAACTGGGAACCACTAGGATAGTAGGACTGATAATATCAAAGACTGTCAAAAGTTTTAGGAGAGTTAACAGAGCTGAACTCCCCCCCCTTGTCTCTCTATCTCTGTTTCCATCAGGGCAACCAAGATGTTTCAGTACCAAACTGAGGCCAAAAACCAGACTGAAATGCAAGCCCCCCCCCCCCCCCGACAACGGCCATCATCTAAAAATGCCTGGAGTTGCAGCAACAGACTCCCATGAACAGGGTGGCCTACCATCAAAAGGAGAATTTGCATATGCTTATATATATATATGTATATATACACATTTAGAAATAATTACTGTAAGTTAAATAAATATACCTTATTTCTTTCTACTGTCAGAAGAGTATAACCTCACTGCGTAATTTCAGAAATGTAGGAAACCTAACTTCAGAGTTAATACAGAAACTTTTCTTTCACGATTTGTGAGTTTTTATGTGGAATGGGACCAGGGTGTGCCAGAAGAAGCGGACAGTGTTACAAGTGTCTAATGGGCCCTAACAGCTGCTCTCGTGTTGGGGGGGGGACAAATTTTAATGTTCTGATAACATTTCGGAAACCTCCCCCTACTAATAAAGTTCCTCTATTATCCTCTTACGCGTGGAGGCTGGGCAGGGAAGCTGGTGGACTGCGCCCAGCAAAGAGTGACCTGAAACAGCCTTGCAGTGCGATCTCTTAACATTGCAGTTAAAAACCCCGATTTCTCCGATTTCCCCCCTTGGGTGGAAAGATGTGGGGGTGGGCAGGATAAAAACTACGCGGACATGCGCATATATATCAAATTATATGGTGCTGTTTGTTCTGTTCACTGGAAAACGAAAGGCATCCCCTCTCACGCTTTTGGCGAAAAACAACATCTCATAGCTAGATAGTACAGTATATAAAACGATAAATGTACCCCTTGGACGCGAAATATACACGTCACCCATTCCCTTCCACAGCCGCTGCTATAGCAACCGCGGCCTTCCATCCTGGCAACCCCGCGCGCCTCGAAGTGACGTGAGCAGCGGGCGTTAGTGACGTAACCGTTTCCTCTGGGGAAGAAAGGGCTCTCGGGCAGGTGAGTGACAGGTTCCCGGCGGGCCCCCAGCTTGACGCTCCGGGGCCGAGACCCCTGTGAAGCGGGTCCTTCCGCTTCTCCCCCCCGGGAAGTCCCTCGGCGCCTCCCGGTTGCGAGCGCTGCCCGCTCCCCGCTCTGCTGCTGCTGCTGCCCTTTCGGCCGGACCGCCTTCCCCTCGGCGCCTCTCCGCCCTTGCCTGCGCTTTCCTGCCCGCGGAAATGTCGGAACTTTCCGCCCCTCTTTCGGGCAGCGTTTCCTCTGCCCCGGGACCTTTTCTTTTCGTTTTCACGCTGCTTTTTGGCCCCGCTTCCTCCTCGCCCTGCCTCCTTTCTGTCACCTCGCGCGGCCCCGAAGCTGCTTCCCTTTGCACTGGCGAGGCTTCACGTCCCTCCCCCCAAGCACCCCCCCCCCCCGCCTAGTGGGCTGTTTGTTTTGTTTTTAACTTTGGGAAGCAAAGCTCATGGAGAAGCCTAAGAGGCAGAACGGAATGGAGAAGGAAACCTTGGGGGGGGGGGGCATCGGGCAGGGGCAATGCCCATAGAAGTTAATACCCGGGAGACGAATCTTGCTGAAACTTGGGACTGGATCAAAGGTGATGGGGAAGATCAGAGCAAGGCTAAAAGACAGGAGCTGAGGACAGGCTCCTTGAAGGCTTCGTAGAAGGGAGAAGCAGGAACCCAGCAAAAGGCAGGTTGAGGCACTTGGGCAAAACATAAAAGCTCTCAGCTAGCATACACTTCCTTGGGGGCCAAGGAGGACATGGAAATCACCTGTGCTATATCGTGCAAATAGGAGGACTATATGGAGTGCTTATGTCATGCCAAGTCGTTGGTTCCTTGCTCCCTCCCTTATCAGTGGAAACTTAATGTGCCCCAGTTTTTTGTTTACTGTGGCTACTTCCCCATCAGGCCATCAAAGTCAATGGCAGGAGGCTAATTCTTGCCTGTCACATGTATTTTTCCCATCATTGGATAAGGGGGTGGTCTGGATCAATCTTAAAAATCCTAATGAGATAGAGGGGAGTATATCTCTGCCACTCCCCACCTCCCGCCCCTTTTAACATCAACTGGACAAGAGGAAATTAAATATATTTTTTTCTGGCATGGAGATAAGTAGTGGGAATTGCTTCACTTGCTTAGTTTCTGTGCATTGGGTTGCTATTATAAGGTCAGTAACAAAACCGAGACTGAGGAAAGCATACTCAGTCATAGCTGTCTCTTTTCCCCAAGTAATCTGCTTTCTTCACTGTATTGACATTTTAAGACATTATAGATCAAAAGTACTGCCTTGAATTGGGCTGAAAATCTATTGAAAACCAGTACAACCCGCACAGAGCAATGTAATGTACTTCTGTGAACTAATCTTCCCCAGGCGCTTCCATGAAGACATAGTTCTGCGTCACAAACTGGTTCTGCAAATGGAAACTTCTCTTAACCTGGAGGCAGTTTTATTTTTTAATATTGGACAGGGAGGCTAGCAGGCAAGAGGATGTGAAGGTCTTAGGTTACAATCTAGTAGGATAACGAAGGCTTCAGCCTACAAGTTTTGGCTTCTATTACAAATATTAGATCTAAATCCCACTTAGTAAGTAAGTAAGAAATAAACCTAGTCCCTATAAATATGCCCTTAAGTCATATAAATTTTGGCTGCTTGATATCTTACTCCTGATAACATGTACAAAGCTGGTAAATTAAAAAAAGATTTGTTGGAATACAAAGAAACATAGGTCTTCAGAAATCTGATGATTTGTTGGAAAGATAGTGTGCACCAGCATGAAATGTTAACTGCTCTGTTTTCTAGATCCTCTTTCTCACTAAGTATATATCGTCAATCCATCTTTGTACAGATTGTAAAGCATTTTGTACATTGTCTTGTTTATCCTTGCAACACCCTTTCATTCCCATTTTACCACTGGAGAACTGAGGCTGAGATTGCAACTTGCCCAAGGCTCCTTGAGGTCATGCCTGAGGTAGGGGCTAAATCTCACAGGACTAGGTTGAGAACTATGAATTGTGCCTCTCTGACTTTGATGCCTACTTTATGTAACATTCAGAGAAACAGGAAAACTGAAAACAGTGGGTAAAACCAGGGGTAAAAACCACTCTCTCTCTTTCTCCTTAATTAAAAACTGCAGTGAGACATGGGACTGAAATCCTAATCAGATGCCATCTGAATTTCCCTCTGCTGTCAAGGCCAGAACTGCTATCCTTGTTGCTCCCCCGTTCTCTAAAGCTAAGAGATGGAGCCCCTTGAAGTGACCATCATTGAAGGTGTGGGGGATGAAGTCACTGTTGTGGCTGGCGTCGTGGTCCTTATCATGGCCTTGGTCCTGGCCTGGCTATCCACATATGTGGCGGATGGTGGCAGCCATCTTCTGGGAACGGTTGTGGCTACTGGAGATTCAGCAGTGATCCACTTGAGCCCCATCGAACGCTACGTGGGGAACTCGGTGTCAGAACAGTCGGAGCCCCAAGGTGCTGCAGAAGGGGCTGAAGAGAAGGCAGAAGAGGGCCCTGCTTCTGATGCAGGTCCCGCAGTTGAGCAAGGAGACAGCAGCAGTAGCTCAGATGCGACCTTAGACCGTCTGTTGGACATTCAGGGCCTGTCCCAAAGGACCTTTTCTATTGCTGCTGATTCCCAAGAGAACCAGAGAGTTCCACAAGCTGTGCCTGTCATGGAGGAGAGTGAACCAAACCCAGGATTTATCAAGGTGCGCCTCAAATTCCTCAATGACACAGAGGAGGTGGCCATTGTGAAGCCAGAAGACACCATTGGCATCCTCAAGAGGTGAGTGGTGTTGAATATGAATCAAATATGCACGTCCAAAGTGTTGTGTCCACATATTAACAGTGAGTAACATGCAACCTGGTTTATTTGCAGTTGAAGCAAGTAAGTAAAATGGTTTGTCTCATATGTTGTCAACAATACTAAACAACTGAAAGCCAAAATAAATACTTGCACAAGTACATCATCTATACATGTGTTCAAACCATTGATAAGAAAAGGTTTGATAAACAGGATGCAACATCTCAAAATCTTTAGTCACTGATCATTAAAATGTGCATAAAAATACCTTTAGCTCAAGTTACAAGAAAGAAGATTCCAACTAAACATCAGGAATAGTTTTCTGACGTAAGAGCTCTCCGACAGTGGAACGGACTCCCTCGGGAGGTTGTGGATTTTCCTTCATGGCGGGGTTTTAAACAGAGATCATATCGCCATCTGTCGTGAATGCTTTAGTTCATATTCCTGCACTGCAGGGGGTTGGACTAGATGACCCTTAGGGTCCCTTCCATCTCTACAGTTCTATGATTCTACTGTAATATGGATGACACAATACAATGAGAAAGAATAATGTAGAGGATCATGCAGGTAAATGCTGTCTTGGATACTTATGGCTGACATTTTTTTGTATACTTTATTCAGTATTGTGAAATAAGTTTTAGTTTTGCACATAAAGAAGTTCTGTCCAAAGGAGACTAGTGGAGGGTGGTTCTGGCATACTGATTATAAGGAACCAATGCATTATATGCAGCTGTGAGCAGCGCTAGCAGATGAACCCTATTCACTTTGAATGGCATGAAGCATGTTGCACAGCAGTCTGCTGAGCTGAATCTTTCACCTGACCTTTAAAAAACAGCACTACGCATTTGAAGGTGGGGGTGGGAGATGAACAAAAAATGTTTCCAAAGAGTGGGAAAGCTTCAAAGAAAGCTTTGCAGGTGGGTGGGTGGGTAGGACAATGGCAAGAGTTGCGTGTAGTTTATTAGCCTACAAAGTGGTTGGGATGCCCTGCAGGTATTTTGTACTACAACTCTCCTCAGTCTCTGCCAGAACACCCATTTAAAAGCAGTCCCATCAGTATTCCCTCCCTCCCTCTCTCTTTGACCTAGATGTTCATTTCCTTGTTTTTCTCTCCAAAGCAAGTACTTCCCAGGCCGGGAGAATCAGATGAAGTTTATATACCAGGGCCAGCTTCTCCAGGACCAGGCACGGACTCTTCGCTCTCTCAATATCCTGGACAATTGCGTAATCCACTGTCATCTTTCTCAGACTGCTACCTCCGCCATGCCTGACCCAGTGGTTGCACCATCGGAAGCTGGCGGTATCACTTTGAGCATGGGCAACCTGATGATTCCCATTTTTGTGGTGATGCTGGCGGTCATCTGGTATTTCCGTATCAACTACCGGCAGTTATTCACAGCCCCGGCCACCATTTCCTTGGTTGGGGCGACTGTCTTTTTTAGTTTCCTTGTTTTCGGGATGTATGGACGATGAGCAGCCATGGGGAAGGAGGGAGTGGCCTTAGCTGCCAAATCTTGAGTGCTCTCTGTTTCATACTTCCACTCATTCATACCCTGTGAGGGACATATGAAGCTCTTATCCAGAATTCCCCGCTGATGGAGGTTAGAGCTCCACAAAACCTTTGAGTTGAAAAATTGTACTTAATTTCTACATTTTCTATCGCTACAGCATTTGGGTATCTTTGAAGAGTGATTCTAGAAGAGGGGAACGATACAAGTATAGAAGAGAGCAGGGCCACAGGTGTTTGCTCTGATCTCCCCCTACTCTCAGGATAGAATCCTTTCAGCTGTCAGAAGCATTGCCTTGCTGTCGTCCGGCTTCCAGGCCTCAAAGAGAGATTTGGCTGCCACATTCTCCTCCACAGCTACTAGGACTTGGAACTTGGTGATGATTATCGTAGAGAACCCATTTGTACTGAAGTACAGTTCCTGTCCCTTATGCTCTTAAGACTTCTGAGCCCCGCAATAGAGGAAAGGGGCTCTCCACCTAAGCATTTGCCTGTTTAGTTTGCTGCTGCTACTGCTTTGGAAAGCATGAATGGAATGATCTTTGGGCTCATGCTTCTCTCCATTTCACCGCCACTAATTACATGGTAGTTACACAGTGACGCACTGTGAACTAGTGAGACACCTGCCTTCTCCCCTCCCACCTTGCCAAGATACATGCACCTTGAACTATGTTCTGAAGACACCTGCCCACTTCTTACTGTACGGACTCCGTCGAGATGCTCACACTACCCCTGTGCTGTAGAAAAGAAGAGCCCTCTCCAAAGAGGGCCATTTGCATGTGCACACTCTGCAAGGATTATGATCCAGAATGCCATTAGTAACCAAGACGCTTGCATGGTTTGCCTCTTAACTGTCTACAGGAAGAATATTGGCAGCACTTGGGGGTTAACCAGGTTGAATTACAAGTATTGAAACCACATGTATCTCCTTGGAATTCACTGTCATTGGCAGAGAGGGCTTCAAATAGAAGACAAGCAAGCTGAATTTCCCTTGTCTTCTGTGTCAGAGGTGATGATTTGACATCGAAGACATAAAAGACCAGGACTGGTAAATGTAATCATTACACCCCTCTCCGCTAGGTTGTAGGCGACTTCTCTTTGAGCTTGCTAAAGTATTTTAAATCCCACAACTTGTCTCTTAAGTGGAGGGAGTTGGGGGAGCTAATTAAATTTCAGGCCTCATGGTTGCTAACCTAACAGTTGGAACTGAATAACCAACTTCAGATATTTCCGATGGTAATTATCAGTGCCAAGTAATTTCCCACTCCTCAGAATCAATCTCTAGTATTTGTACCACTGATCTAGCTTTTAAAATCAAGGCATTTATTAAAAGTTGTCAGAAATCATTCTTTTAAGTTAAACCTGCGCTTGACATCCACTGTGTGAAATGTATTATAAAAATCCATGCAGATTTTATGTCGTTGTGTTTTCTTCTGTGGAGTTTGTTCAAATCTGCTTTAAGATGAAGGAAAATAAGGAAGGAAAATAAAAACAGGCATCTGAGTAACTACCTGTGACAATTAAGCATTGCCTCTAAATGACTAGGCAGGGAAGCTTTTTGTAAATTGGGGGAGGTTGGACTCTTCCCCCTGCCCCCCCCCCCCCCAGTCTTTGGTGTTCTACATATGTATGCCCAGTTATTTACTTGCTTAAAAGGGCTTTTGCTGGAGCTGGGAAGTTTTCATACCCAAATTTTATATACAGTGGTGTCTCGCAAGATGAAATTAATTCGTTCTGCGAGTTTTTTCATCTTGTGAATTTTTTCGTCTTGCGAAGCACCACTGTGTATTGACTGTTTCCCATAGGAATGCATTGGCGGTTTAAAAAAAAAAGGCGCAAGACGTTTCGTCTTGTGAAGCAAGCCCATAGGGAAATCCATCTTGCGAAGCAACTCAGAAAACGAAAAACTCTTTCGTCTTGCGAGTTTTTCGTCTTCCGAGGCATTCGTCTTGCGAGGTACCACTGTACTCTTCATATATAGGCTTTTCACACCACCAAATTCAGAACAGCTTTGCTACATGATCTACACCAGGCATGTCCAACTCCCAAAAGACTGCTATCTACTCCCACTATAAAAAAATGGCAGTGATCTACCCATTGGCTTGACCAAAGTTGTTGAGCTTTTTTTTGGGGGGGGGAGAGGCTTCAGCAAAGTTGTTTTGTTTTTGGGGGACCAGGATCGACCAGGGACGCCCCACAATTGATCGATAGATTGTGATCGACCTGTTGGATGGACATCCCTGATCTACAGTCTAAAACAGGGGTGCCTAACTTGTGGTTCTCTACCTGCTTGCTTCCTATCAGTCCCAGCTAGCATGGCCAGCACTCAGAGATAATGGGAGTAATCTTGCAACACCCAACCAGAACTACTAGCCTTACAGCAAGATTGTGTGCTCTATGTAGACTCCAAATTTTGTTTCAAGAAAAGCTAAACATTCTGGGAGTTGGACAGCACTCTGAGTTAGCACATACATGCTTGCTCCTGCGATTTACTCTAGCTTTTGAGAGGGAGCAGGAGCTTTGAGGCGCACTCATCTCTTCCCCAACCCTGCAAAGCTGTTGCTCTGTAGCTTCTTGAGAGTTCACAATGTGCTTATGCCTGCCTTTTGACAATTAGATTATTTTAGACTCACACACTCACACTCAAGTCTTTCAGGTGCTGTCCAAAATTGCATTTTTGTAAATGCAAAAAGCCCTCTGGTTTCAACAGAAGATCTGATTCAACACTACTCTCAAGATGAGGATTGAGTAGGCATTGAAAGCAACAATTTAACAGAACTAAGGACAGCCATGGACTGCAAAAAGATCAAACCTATCCATTCTGAAATCAACCGTGAGTGCTCAGTGGAAGGACAGATCCTGAAGCTGAGGCTCAAATACTTTGGCCACCTCATTAGAAGAGAAGACTCTCTGGAAAAAACTGATGTTGGGTAAGATTGAGGGCACAAGCAGAAGGGCACAACAGAGGACGAGATGGTTGGACAGTGTTCTCGAAGCAACCAACATGAATTTGCCGAAACTCCAGGAGGCAGTGGAAGACTGGTGTGCTCTGGTCCATGGGGTCACGAAGAGTCGGACAAGACTAATTGACTAAACAACAAAGAACAGCCTGTGGCTCAAATACCAAGCAGAGTTGCAGTTTATTTACACAGGCATTCCGCAATCCATGGATGGGCAGAAAAAAAATACAGATTTGACAGGGTTGTTTTTTTTAAAAAAAATCTAGCTACCTACCTGTACAAGCTGAGATTACATACACAAAACAAGTTTTAAAAAATAATTCAGAGACCACAGTACAGTACTTACTCCAATGATTTCTGCACATGTTCAAAGATATCACATAGGTGCAGTTTGTACATCATCATCAACAAATTAAAAACCTCTCAACAGTCCACTCATGATAGAATACACGGGTTTGTTTTTTTTCTTCTTCAAGTGAAACAGGCCTACCTTAAAAAAATTAAAGGGTGCAAGTGCAGATACAGAGCCACATATAAAAAGACCTAGGTCTTCCCCCACCCTACCCCTCCCTCAGTTAACGTTCAAAATTCCCCAGATGCTACACTTCCTAGGTTATCTGCAACATGATCCCAAAGGGTTCAGTTGCAACCATGGAGGCTGAGCAGGGGTCTTCCCTTTCCCTCAATCTGGCCACTTTTGCGCCGCTTCAGTTTTACAGGTACATAATTTTAATGGGGTAGCAACTGGTTGCCAGGCATAGAGAAGGTAACTGATCCTGGTTTGAATAAAAGTCTACCTCTTCTTCTTCCTTCCTATTTCTCCCTGGAAAGATATGATTCGGTTCAACTAATTAAGTCAGAAGCGGGTGCAAGGCTGATCACTGCCTGCATAGCACAGGCTGTCAAGTCATGTTTTCAAAAACATTTGCTAAAGCACAACATGAAGCATTGGTTTCTAATGATGGGGGAGTGCAGACTGCCATAGAAGAAAACAGGTGACCTTTAAAATAAAAAAAAAGGTTGGTTGTGGTGCAGGATCCATCCCTTCAAGACAAAAGAACTGTACAATTCAGCTGGTAGAGCTCCAAGTCATGTTATTTACCTTTAAATAACATGGAGTTCTTGCTCCATGTGGGGCAAAAACTTGCCTCATCCTTTGAATAGTCCTTGCATACCTTGTACCTTTTGCCTAGGGAAGCAAAGTGAAGAGGAGCAAGGGGTGGGGAAAGAGAGAGAAAACTAAAAATGGCGTTAACTTGCTGAGTAGGCTACCTCTACTTCCAGACATGCTGAACATCATCAGTCACACACTCCTGTTCAGTGACTGCAGATTCAGCATTCATGCTGCAATGTAGGGAAACACAGCTGCCACAATTTGGGCCCTCACAGGCAGGAAAAGTGTGAGAAACTAAGGAGGAAGCAAGAAGACATAAGGCTCTTCGGAGACCCTCCAAACAGCTGAACATCTGAAAAGTTTTCTGTTTCGGGACTGTAGTAAGTGATTACTCAGAGAAGCCTCTCCTTACAGAACTGAGCCCATGAATTTTAGCCGTGGCAAAGGCGGACTTTCATCTGCAACCCAACTGGCTTTTTCAGCTGCTGTGAGAATGGAGGAAAAGGTTCGAAAGGCTCAGTCCTGAAAAACCAGCATCAGCAGCAGACATCGCTGTGCTGAAGCAGGCATGTGCGTAGCTGCAACAGAACAGAGTTATGGGAGGAAAATCTTAGTCTCTCCCCCCCCCCCCCAACACACACATATTTGCATTCTCTGGAATAGAGGAAAGGGAAGAAGAATACACGAGAAATTCCCTTTAAGCATGTTCAGAAGCTGGGGGTGGAAGGACCGGGCTTGCACAAAACTTATTGGGCAGCACATGCCCTTTTCTAAGTCTTGTCAAAATTCCGGAAAAGAGAGAAGCACAGAGACACAATGAAAACCAGCAACACTCCACCTTCCAGAATCAACTTTGCAATTTCAAGTTTCCATCTAGGACCACCATGATTTCTGGCGTTTTAAAAACTGCACCTGCTTACAGAAGGAATAGAATTCAGGCCAGGATTGAGGTGGAAGGGAGGTTTATGTAGATGGGGAGAGAGCGGTGGAAGTACTCACTTAAGAGTATTCAACCTCCCTCCCATCTCTTCTACTGCCCCACCCAGGCACACTTAGATTGGCTCTAATACTCCAGCAAGGTTTTGTTTAGATTTACAGACCCACACAGGCCACAGTAGGGAAGGCAGCGCTGCCCCTCCTGTGCTTGACCTTCATTAACATCTTCTGGGGGATGTTAAACAGCAGAGCCATTTTTTTTTTAATTAAAAAAAGCAACAACCAACTATTCTAAATTTACAGCCAATTTTTAGGGCTGTACGGAGATTCATACCTGCATACGGAGTATGTCTAAAGCATTGCAAATCTTATGGTATTGGCTCACCAGGGTTGGGCAAAACGTAGGTTTGTGCCCAGTATAGGAAGAGTTAGGAAGCAAACAGCTGCGCCAGCTTCCTGACATGCATCGCCGGGAGAGACTGCCCACATCATCAAAGCCATTCATCATGTTGCTTCATACACAGTCTTGGAAATGCCATTTGGCAGGGAAGCAGACACCGTTTGGCAGTAGTGACAGCAGCAACACAAGACCAAACCTCTCTTCGGCCTCCATCCCAGTTTGCTCAGGTTGTGCAGATGTCTGAGGACTGCTCTCTGCGGCAAGAGCATTATTCCTGCTTGGGGGGAGCAAGAGGGATACAGCAGCCACGGAGACAGCCTTTTGAACAACGGAGCGCCGCCGCAGCAGCTCAGAGGCAGGTTCATGATCTGGTGCCCCCTTCGCACGATGGAAAGGAGGCTCCGTTTTGGAGCAGAGGCTCTCGAGAAGGGAGGGCAGGCACTGAAGCGCAACAGACATTCTCCATTTCCCCCCAGAGACCCTTTAATTCTCTTGCAAACCAGGCCCAAAAGGCTGCAGGCCGACCCCACCCCACCCCGCCCAGTCAGTCTCCAGGGTTGCGAAGTGATACAATGCCACCGTATATATAGTCATGATTGAACATCCACTAACATCACAATAAATAGACGTGTTGAAACGGGGACGGGGGTGGGGTGGGGGAGGAAAGAGAACAGCGACTCCCTGGCTGACGGAGTCACTCATCTTCAAGGCCCCGCCTCAAAACACCCCCCCCCCCCCCGCTTTTCCCCGGAAGAGGTGGGTGCCCACTGCACCAAAAGCAGTCCGGTCCTTTCGTTCTCACATCCAGTGGACACAAAGGGCTGTGCAATGTGTGCTGGAGGCTTGGGAGGAAAAGGGAGACATGCAGCCAACTCTCTTCACAGTTCATAAAAAGGTGTGCCTGAGAGGAGACAGTCCTGCTCCTTTCCCGCGAACTTGGTCGGACGGGGTTCCGGGGCATCTCCCCACCTCCCTGTTTTCTTTATCCTCGTCCCAGCATTATTCAATTGATGTCGTCGTAAAGGCTGGGGGTGGGAGGTGCAAGCTGCTTCGGCTTCAGTTTCTTCTTGCTGGAGCTCATTCCTGGAGCACCTCCTACCAGGCTCATGTGCGGTTTCTTCTTTTTGGTTTTCCGGGACTCTGAGTTGTTTGTACCTGAGGTGGAGAAGAAGGCAAGTGCCCGTTAAGCCTCTGGTATGTTTCATAGACACTTTCCTCTGTTGACAACACTTTGTACAGTGGTACCTCGGGTTACATACGTTTCAGGTTACATATGCTTCAGGTTACAGACTCCGCTAACCCGGAAGAAGTACCTTGGGTTAAGAACTTTGCCCCAGGATGAGAACAAAAATCATGTGGCAGCACGGGAGGCCCCATTTGTGAAAGCACGTCTCAGGTTAAGAACGGTTTCAGGTTAAGAACGGACCTCCGGAACGAATTAAGTTCGTAACCCGATATACCACTGTAAAAGGTTCTTGGGGAAGATTGTTTTAGAAAAGGCACAAAGAACATGCCATCCCAGCACTAATGGCAGCCCAGTCCATCACCAACTTATGCCGTGCTCTAACTGGGCACCCCGTCCGATTCTTACTTGCTTTCGATGAAGCCGAGTCAGAAGGCGAGATATCTGAAGATCCGTCCCACTGCAGTCTATTCATGAGGGCTTGACTTTCCGCCACGTCAAAACTGTCGTTCTCCACACTTCCTTCTGCCTCGGGAAGTGAGCTAGGAAAAGGGGCAGATGTATGAGAAGGGTTGAAGGAGCAAGGTGACTCGCCCTCCAGCAGCTGCTGCTGCTGCAGCTTCTCAGCTGAGGTTTTAAAGCCACGTGGAGAGTAAAAAGGAAACAAGGCAGCGTCACAAAGCAAAACACTCCACTCCTCCTCCTTGCCTTCACATCCAATCTGACTGCCTTCTCCAGAGAAAGGATTCTGCAAAACCTTTGCAAAACGTTCACTTTGCAGATGAGATAACTCCCAACGTTAGCATTCCAGGCCCCCTAATTATTGGCTGCAGACAGAAGTACTGCATCATTATGGGTGTGACTTCAAGGAGATAGCTATCTTAGATGGCTTTCCTTTTTTTTTTAAGGATTAGAATGAGTTCATGGCTAATGGATCTTATAGATGGCTTTTAACCCTTATAGCCAAATGGAACCTCCATGTGTAAGAGCAGTATATTTTCTGAATACCAGGTACTATGGGAGTGAATTTTTTTGTCCCCAGGGTCACCTGACTGGTCACACCTGGAAACAGACTAGACCAGGCATGGGGAAGCTGTGGACCTCCAGATGTTGTTGGACCACCATTTTCACTGTCCCTGACCACAGTCCACGCTCACTGAGACTGATAGGAGGTAGGAATCTAGTGATATCTAGAGGACCCTAAAGGTTCCCAATCCTTGAACTAGACCAAAATCTTCTGATTTACACTTCAAGACTCTTAACAAAGTTGTCATACCAAGATTAGGACTGACACAGGGCTCGTCCCCATCAGGTCCAACTTTTACAGGTAAAATGGAAATTTTTAAATTTGCAATAATGATCGTGGACTGGAGGGTCCCTAGTTATTAACTGATACAGAGTAACGGGGATGTGATCTAATGTTGTGCAGTGCATTAAAACAAAATTGTCTAGCTGACTGAGAAAGCAAGTTGTAATATGTGTGGGCAGCGTGGGGTGGAATCACAGAAGCTTGAGTGGCTAGAGGCTGAGGATGACTTGCTGATGGTAAGGCTTCAGGGCAACTTCTTGGCTTTCCACTCATGTGCAAACAGAAGGGAAGTTACGCCAGAGAGGAAGAGAGAGAGAGAGAGAGAGAGAGAGAGAGAGAGAGAGAGAGAGAGAGAGCATGCATGCATGCAAGGGTCATTCAGGTGAGTAATGTATGCAGAATTTGGGTGCTCTCAATGCATGCTGCGTATTGAAGCACAGTAGCCAATGAAGGAGGAGACATGTTTGCGAGAGCTGCTGCTGGATCAGGTTAGCTTCCATCCAGGCAGCAAATTCCAGGCATGACAAAATGAATTCTGCGGTTTCAAAGGAACACAAAACGCTGCACTGAGTGTGGGTTTACTAAGAAAGGAGACAAAAAACACCTGCAAGCTTCGCAGCTGCAAAACTACGACCGAAAGAGAGCAGGATAGCCAAGGAAGGTTTCTCCCAGTCCTGCCGCCTCTCCTTGACCACCTATGCAGAATTATGCTAATCAGCTACAGAAAGATGCTCAATTTATGTCCATTGAAGAATTCAGCTTTTCTTTAAAAAGCAAGCACAGTCCTTCTCCAGAGTCCTTCCAGTTGAACTTAAGTGTTAATCACATGACACTTTTTTGGGAGGGGGGGGGTTCCCTATACCACACCTGCCCTGCCTCCATCCCATCACACTTACGCAGAGGGTCCCAGGAGGTAGACTCTGACTGACCTCCGCTGTTCATCCGTGTGTTGGGGGCAGCGCAAAGACCTGCAGGAAAAGGGGGAAAGTCAGGGATGAGGCACAAGCTGAGAAACACAGGTTTTCCTGTTCCTAAACGGATTGCTATTCATTCCAGAAATGGATAAAGCACAGTGACTGCCTTGGAATCTTTTCCCTTTGTTCCTGCGGTATTTCGCTTCCAAAACTGTTTCTGTGGGTCTTTGGACTGCCGTAAAGAATGTTTGCACTATTCCGGAAATGGAGTAACTAAGCCAGCCATATGAAGGGCTCATTTGGGTGCTGAAACACACAACCAGGAGCATCCCTTAAAAAAAGATAGGCCCCTTGGTCCAGTAATAAACCCAGAACTGTGTATTTTGAACATTTCAAATTTGGGAAGTGGGCACTGATTTCAGTGACTTTCTGGACCTCAGCTGTATTTCATTAAAAGCAAGTTGGTAGCTCTCACGGCTGCAAAACAAGAGGCTTGCAAGTGTGGGGCAATCTCAGTTGAAGCCTCAGAAGCCAGAGTGAGGATGCTGACCAGGATTTCTACTCATAAAGACATGGGGCTTCCACAACCTCTCCATGGCTGTGTGACGGAAGTGGAGAATCTGTGGCCTCTCAGATGTTTTTTCTTCTATAAACCCTGACCACTGGTCATGTTGATTGGGGCTGATGGGAGCTGGAGTCCAGTGTCTGGAGGATAATAGGTTTCCCACCAGTGTTATGCAAAAATAAAAAAATTTAAAAAATAAAGAAAAAGCCACAGAGCTTAATTTCATAATTTATACAAGCTGCCCAATTTTTATCACAGAATTTGAATGGACTTTTTAAATATAAAAAGCATGGGGTGCACACAATCCTGGATACTCTACACTGAGCACAGAAAGCTACACATGCGGACCATGTCAACTGCCTGTCAACTGCATAGGTCTGTGGATCTGTACACTCCTGTATGATATTCAGATTTTCCTCTCTTCTCCGATAAGGTTTTAGCCGTAGTATACAACTATGTCTTACTCCAACATTTGCCAACCCATTAGTGTTCAGGCTGACAAGAGAAGCGAAGGCAAAACTTTCATGGTAGAAGGAGGTTGGAAACACAAACTGGTGGACAACTCCCAGTCTCTTCACCAGGGTTAAGGTATCAGAAGCAGCACACCAGCACTGGGCTTAAATGGATACCATTGAGCCCAATTAACCACCAACTGGGAGCATAAACGGCAGACCAGCAAGCGCTACAGTGGGCACTTGGCAACTGAACACATGGCACCCATTGCCATCTGGGGAGGAAGTTATCCATCACCCCGACAGGCAGTCAAGCCCAATGCCAACATCCTTCCATAGCCAGTCATAATTCTGGGGAAACTGGGTGGTGGTGGTAACACTGGGCTTAATTTGCTGGTTACAGGAATCATACAGTGAGATTTTCAGCAGTTCCTGCACAGCTCCCAGTGGTCTGACTCTGTCCTATGACAACGACTAAGGCAGGTTTGTAAGCAACTGTTTGCTGGGCCATGTGTGGTGACTAATAATAATAATCATAATAATTTTATTATTTATGCCCCACCCATCTGGCTGGGTTTCCCTAGCCACTGTGGGTGGCACCCAACAGAATATTATTATTAAAAATAATAAAGCGATAAAACATCAAACATTAAAACTTCCCTAAACAGGGCTGCCTTCAGATGTCTTCTAAAATTCAGATAATTGTTTATTTCCTTGACATCTGATGGGAGGGCCTTCCACAGGGCAGACGCCACTCCCGAGAAGGCCCTCTGTCTGGTTCCCTGTAACCTCACTTCTCGCAGTGAGGGAACCACCATAAGGCCCTCAGAGCTGGAACTCAGTGTCCAGGTTGAACGATGTGGGTGGAGACGCTCCTTCAGGTATACTGGCCCGAGGCCGTTAAGGGCTTTAAAGGTCAGCAGCAACACTTCAAATTGTGCTCAGAAATGTACTGGGAGCCAATGTAGGTCTTTCAGGACCGGTGTTATATGGTCTCAGCGGCCAATCCCAGTCTCTTCCAAGCAAGCTGGCAAAGAAACTTCCGCAAACTCATTAAGAGCTAGTTGCCTTTTAAGCTACTGATAAATGACCAGCAGGCAGTGCGTTGGGACAGGCAAACCAGAAGCAGCAAGTTGCAAGGGTAGATTGAAGAGTCGGGAAGGTTCCCACTTCCACCTTCGGCCTGTGCAGGCAGCTAATCCAACGTGAAATACACCCCCCCCCCCGGCTTTCAGGACATGTTTTGGCCCCGAGCGTAAATTCTGAGTCAACGGCAGCGAACGGATCATGGTGTGGGTGTTCTTTCAGATCCATCGCAGTTAACCTGGACTTCCACCCAGCCACCCCAAGCAGGCAGTCGTGAATACCTCCCACTCTCCTTGTGACCTGGGAACGGTTGCACCGGCAGAGGAACGGAAAGAGGTTATGGGGCTCAAGAAAGTAGAAGGAAGGGCTGCTCTCACCGTGTACACATCTTCTTGGTGTGCTCAGATATCACCCCACATTGCTACGGAGAAGGAAATATACGGCGTCAACAAATGAAAAGCATGCAGCAGCGAACAAATCAAAGTCCACCAAGTATGACAGAAGTGGGCTGGCCCCTTTCAGCCAAGCATGATATCACTAATGCTCTAACTGTGTGGTATAATAGAACTGGGGAATAGGGATTTTATTAGCTCTTCCCTGCAAACCAAACGTGCCCACCTCTCAGAGGAGGCCACCTGTTTCATCTCTGCTTATGTTGTCACTCTGGCCTTTCCAAATCAAGGTGGCCCTCAAAACAGTGTCTCACGCATATGTATTGGGGGGTGGGAAGGGAGCTCTGATGGAAGGTGATTCTTACTTTTACACATTCTGAAAAGTATACGGGGGGAGGGGGTTGTAAGAACAATTTTTGCCACCAGAGATTGAGGAGCAGCACCCTAAATGAAAGTAGAGATCTCAGAAATGCCATGAGGATTGCCGGGATAAAGACAAAAGTGACAGTGGCTCCAAGCGGGGCTGAGGGAGGATGGAAAGTTATTGGGAATGTGGAGACGGGTGAGCCAATATGGCCTACCTGGAAGCAAGGGAACTCTCATGAGGCGGCCCTGTGAGGTATGGAAGGGGCAGAGCCGGGTCTTAAGGAAGCTATGAACAACCCTACTTGGGAGTTGGAGAAGACAGACGTGGAGGAACATTCCCACTCAGAGTAGGGGGAAAGGTAAGAGAGTAAAGCCATGATCCCTGGCAAGCTCGATACCATTCCATGGGGTAAAAACAAGGAAACCTGAGAGGACCCACACCAAGGCCCCCAGGCAGCAGCTCACAGAGTGCATCAATATATATTCCTGCGCACACAGCTTTCTTTCACACCTGCGTCAGCCACTGTCATCTCCACGTTGCTAGTCAAGGCCTTTCCGGCAACCTTCACAGACTTTTAAGAGTTGGAAGGGACCCTGAGGATCATCTAGTTCAACCCCCTGCAATGCAGGAATATGCACTGTCCCATACAGGGCCTGAACCTGCAACCTGCTTATCAGCCCTGTGCTCTAAACCAACTGAGCTATCCAGGCTGACCTTGTGCTTCAAAACCTAACCCCACAGAGCCTTGCCTGTGTCGCCACCTCCTCTGCTGTTCCCTGTTCCGTGCACCCCAACAAACAAGTGAGCTGGGGCTAAATAAATATTAAAGGTAGTATTTTGTTGCAAATAGCTAATCTATCCACCGAACACACCGTGGGACTTAGCTAAGAGATGTTACGAGCCCTCCGGCTATCACTGACTTGGATGCTCACAAAAGAGGTTCTGGTAGGAAGCCATAGTAAGCAGGTCATTTTATTGCAGTCAACGACCAATTGCAAAGAAGTCATAGTTAACAGGCAACCCTTGCAGCTGATGGTGCACGAGAGCAAGAGGCAGAAGGAAACTCTGGTACTCACCGTAGTGAGCAAAGTACGGAGCTCCTCAGGGCCCAGCGTTTCATAGTTGATTCCAGCAGAGTTGTTATACTATTGGAACAGAATACACACAGGCCAAGGCACTTTAGAGGTTACACAAATAAGAGCGATTGCTTTTGGGGCCCAATTCTCCAAGGGCATTCTCTATTCACAGTGGCTCCCATACTGCGGCCCTTGAAAGTCCACTCAGACCCCAGTGGACAGCTACGCAGAACAGCTCTATGGTCTTCCTGAAGTCCTCTGAAGCAGGACACAAGAAGTTGAGAGCTACAGAGACAAGCTAAACTCACCTTAAATGGGTCCGAGTTACCACTCAGTTCCCCTAGGGAAGGGGGGAAAGAAAAATAAGAAAAGAGGATGCATATTAATAGTGAAATGCACCTTAGGAAATGCACAAAACAAGAACTTGAGTTGCAAAACCATGAATTTCATTTGTATATTTCAGGCACGTCCAACTCTCAAGAGACTGCAATCTACTCGCACTATAAAAAAACAACCCATTGGATTGACCAAACTTGTTGAGCTTTTTTGGGGGAGACTTCAGCAAAGCTGTTGACTGGTTGGACATGCCTGGTATATTTTATCTTTGTATAGTAACACACACACACACAAGCACAACCTAATATGCATCCAGCGCAGGTAAAAAGCTCACTTTGTTCCAAGGGTGCAGAAACTATCAACTGCCAGGTGTTGCTGGTCTACAATTCTCAACATAACTGACCATTGGCCATGCGAGCTGTGGCTGGTGGGTGTCAGAGTACAGTGACATCTTGAAGGCCATAAAGTTCCCCCCTCCCCATTTCACTCTCCCGGCAGCACTGAGGGCTTATTAGGAAGGAATGCAGGGGCAAGTTGAGTTGAGGGATAGGCTGAGTGTCATAGGATCATACAGTTGGAAGGGACTGCAAAGGTCACCCAGTCCAACTCCCTGCAACACAGGAATATTTCACCCAATGTGAGGCTCAAACTCACGACTCTAAGATTAGGAGTCTCATGTTCTACCAACTGAGCTATCATGCATCTCCGAGCATGTTCCCCATTCTGCATTGTGGTTTCAGAGCTGTCCTGCATAACGCCTGTTCCCAAGTATTTTTTGCAACACCCTCTTTCCATTGGCTCCATCTGCATCTGGTCTAAAGAACTGCTACACACACAATCATCATCCCAGATAGCCATTAGGCCCCATTTAAAGCTTCCAAATTTTGTGTGTGTGTGTGTTTTAAAAAAGCTCTCCCTACCCGTCAGACCAATTTAAAGGCTATCCGTACTACGCCTTTCCCTGTCAACCCCAATCTACTTGGATGCCAGATTTTAATTAACACAGAGAAGTATGCTTAAGGAGCCCAGGAAATGCTGCTATGGTGTGTAAGGAGGGAATGAGCGAAGAGAACCAACACACATAATGCACTCACCATTTTTATGTTTCAGGGACTTGGATCGTCGGGGCGAGTTGGGATTCTGAAACAAAAGAGGAAGAGCAGCAAAGGGTCATTTTTTAAATAAAAAAAAACCTTACTGCTAACTTTGAAAAATGTCATCAGAGGGGACTATGGAACTTTGCTTCAATATACGATTACGGCTCCGAGACTTTTATATGTAGAAAGATGGAAGGACCCATTGTTACCAGCAACAGAAGAATGGCTGTTAAAACTAACGGACTTAGTGGAGATGGTAAAACAGACATGTTTAATCAGGGAAAAGTCGTTGCTAACATTTGTTAAAAGATTGGAAAACTCCCGTAGGCTTTTGGAGTGAAAAAGAACAAGAAATAATGACATTTGGATTAGATGATTGAAGATAATATTTGTTTATGGAAAGTGGCTTTGCTGGGTATTATATTGGAGTGGGTGAAGTGAATTTTGTTTATATATAGCCGAGATGAAAAATCAGAAGTCCCTTACCTTCCTAATTTTATTTCTCTCTCTCTCTCTCTTTTAACCTCTTTTCCATTTCTATTTCTTTATTCTTTCTCTCTCCCCCCCCCCCCTTCTCTTTATGTTTATACTGTATTTAAAGGCTTGCTTTGGACAAAAAAAAAAAAAAGAGGGGGAAATATGTTTGATATTAAATTATGTATTTTTCTCTATAAACCCTAATAAAATTTATTTTTTTAAAAAAAGGAAAAGAAAAGTTACATCAGAGGAAGGCAGTGGTCAAATGGCCAAAGTTATCAAGCCCCAAAAGCCGAGCACTCCTTGCCATAACCAACAGAGCAGGTGCGCTGTCTAGCAGTAAAAAATTAAAAAGAAGCATCCAGGTACACAGAAGTATATTTACAGGATCTTTGTGCAACAGAGTTGGGGACCAGAATCACTCAACAAGCTGCTGGAGGGGATCCTCCTGAGAAGCTGCCAATCAGAACAAGTGTGAGTAAAATCTACCACCAGGCCATTCCAAAGGATGCAGCCCTCTCCATCAACAGCCTCCCCCAACCCTCCCAAGATTCGGCAAGCAATATATAGATTAAGATCGAGAAAGTTGAGGGAAACCAGCAGGTCTGTTCATATGCATAAGGGATGTGTGTCTTTCAAGTTTTCTCCTGTACTGACCACTCTTTGCAAAAAAAAAAGTTAGAAAAGGTACATCTCATTTAACTGCGCCAGTATGCATAAGGATGGTCTTACCTTATCTGATTTTCTCTTTTTTGCTAGGAAGGAAAAGAGACAAGACTATTTTAACAAAACACCCCAAGAACAAAGCACAGTCTCTGTTAGCTCAAGGGCCAGTTCTGACAAATGCTTTCCGCAAAACCTTCCAGCGTTTCCCAAACTTGGGTCTCCATCTGTTTCTGGAATATAATTCCCGTCATAACTGACCACCAGTCCTGCTAGCTAGAGATGATGTGCGTTGTAGTCCAAAAGCAGCTGGAGACCTCAAGTTTGGGAAACACTGTAGACAGAATGCTGCACAATGATATTCTAAGTCAAATGATGATGTTCCTCAACATGATAAAGCCTTGGCCTACCAATCTGGAAAAAAAAAGAACAAACCCAGTTCTGTCTAGTGTTTCCAGGCTATTTCCCCCATTCTCTGCTTTCTTTATAAAGCCAAACACCTGATGCAAATGGACAACTTTTGAACTGGGCTACATGCTCCCACAGGCCAGAGATGCCTATGGGGAACCTGTGGCCATCCAGATGTTGCTAGACTTCAACTCCCATCAGCCCTAACATGGTCCATTGTCATGGATAGCAGGAGTAGTGGTTCAGCAACATCTGCATCTGTTAGACCGGTCCCTCCTCTAAAGCCTTAGCTGCCCACCTAAAGGAATTTCTTTTGTTCCATCTGTAAATCATTCCCGTTTTCGTCTAGTTACGGCTTGGTTTATCCATATTATTTGAACACCCTTTCCTTTGAGGTTTTATTGTTGTAAGCCATTAAACAGTACAGAATATGCTATTTATAAACAGAATAAATAATATGCCGCCAAACCCCTTCCTTGTCTTACCTTTCTTCTCGGATCCGTATGACCAGTCATTATCATTTATATCGTCGTTGTCTTCTTGGTCACTCTCGGATTTGTTCATGTTGTTACTGCTTGCTATCCTATAGCAAAAGGAACAGGAAGAGGAAAAAAGAAAGTGAGCTAGACAGCTTTGCGGTGGGAGGAGGAAAAGTCTGAGCAGCAGTTTTGAATGGCAAAGATGACACTTAATGGTGATTAACTTCCCCTGAAAGTTACATGGCCACGTCTGAAGGCCAACTCGTTAACTAACAGGAATGCCTGTGTTCCCACCACTGTCTTCCTCTGCAAAGCGCAGGCACAAGGCTGTAGTCCATGACACATTCCCAGATCCCACAAAGAGGTGAAGCCCCCAAGCAAGGCTGGCAAATATCTACATGAACTGAGCACGTGGCCCCAGAAACTGCTCCCACACCCATGCCAACATGGCAAGGGGGTTCTTGCCGAAAAAGGGAATTTTAATTACAGTGTAATGGAGCAAGCAGAGTCAAGGAAGGCCAAAGACACACTTTCTTCTGATTTGTCACCAGCGGCAGGTTCTTAAATATGCCATTGCAATTATAACACTTTTTGAGTGTTTATAGCAATTCACACAAAACCCCTCAGTACTCCCTTTCAATATCCCTCTGAATTCTGTGTAATGATCCCCATATGGAAGACCGGGGATGGGGAGAAGAAGAAAAGAAGGGTCAGGACAGAAAACAGCAGCTTTACCAAGGCCATTTGGACTTGGGAAGGTCAGGGGCAGAGGCAAGATTCGAACCCGCTCTTAGCTACGACTCCAGACCAGACCAGGCATTTGCTAGCGTTGATCTGGGCTGTATTTTCCAGCCATGCCACGTAAGCTGCTTAGCGGTGCAGAATTTAAGTTCAGCACGGCAAAGACATCAAAACATTGTTTTAAGCGCAGGAGATGCACAACCTGGTATGAACCAGAAGCCAAAAGTTCACCCATTTTTGGCATTTGTTCCTTCTTCCAGAAATCCTACCCTCGGCCTTCTCACAACCTTTGCCACCCAAAACACCATTTTGAGAGGTTTGGTTTTCCGGCAAGGCTTCGATTCTTAGACCTCACCTCCTATTGGCAATGCGGCTGCTGTTCCGGCCCATGCCAAGGCACTTCTCCAAGTGTGGGGCGAAGCGGGAGGCGGCAATGCTTCGGCTGCAGTTTGGGCAAACACATTCCTTGTTCTTCCACTGGTTGTAGACCTGGCCAAAGATATCCAGTCCCGGCTGATCTACAATTTCTGGGAGTAGGGAAGAAATGGGAGATGGTTTCTCAAGTGGGAGGGACTAGCTGAATCCAAAGGAGTGGGGGGGGGCACCAGCTGGGGAACCCCACTAATTCACCTAACCACTTTGATCCCCTCTTCTTAAATCCTGCAGTCTCGAGCAAAAGATTTCCCAGGCGACTTTAAGCTCATCCTGCCACCAAGCTCCCTTCATGCAAGTTCCTTGCAGCACGGAACGTATTGCCTCTGTAGCAATTCGTTCTGCAGGCACCGTTCTGCAGTTCCCCTGCTCTTTGTATGTGCCACGCTGTGGTCTGGATTAAACCACCCTCCCTTTCCCCAAGCATAAAATTCTGCAGCCCACCATTATGAGTGGCTTCTTAAATCACTCACTTTAGAAGGCGGGGGAGAGAGAGAAAGAAGTAACTTTAAAAAATGGAAAATGAACCTTTGGCAGCTGTGATGGTATCAAATATATGCATGAGCAGAAATTTAATCATGGAATTGGATTAGAGTCAGGGGTCAGCAAACTTTTTCACAGGGGGCCGGTCCACTGTCCCTCAGACCTTGGGGGGGGCGGACTATATGGGGGGGGGGGGGAATGAATGAATTCCTATGCCCCACATATAACCCAGAGATGCATTTTAAATAAAAGCACACATTGTACTCATGTAAAAATCCATGGGCCGGATTGAGAAGGCGATTGGGCCAGATCCGGCCCTTGGGCCTTAGTTTGCCTACCCATGGATTAGACTCAAGGCATCCAAACAAAGAAGCACCCTTTAAAAATCTATGCTGGATTTCTGGTAAGGGGCAAGGGGTGGGGGTGGAGGAATGATTGGCTGCAACACATACTTACCAAAGTCCTTCATGCTCTCAGGATCTGTGTCATCCAAAAAGAAATAGCCACATTTGACAGCCCGGTGGACCTCAAAGCACAAGCCCAGGCAGGCATCCTCAATCAAGTCTGTATAGATATCATGAGCCACAGCCTAGGAAGCAAGAAGACCAAGACCAAGACCAGTGAGAGCCATAGAGAACAAGAGCAAGGTTGAACTAGGAGCAGCATCCATTGCCCATGGTTTAAGCCTCAGAATCTGATCCCAGTCCAGAGTTCAGCCCCCAGAAAACACTCTGGAATTGTAGAGTTGGAAGGGGCCACAAGGGTCATCTAGCCCAACCCCCTGAAATGCAGGGATCTTTCACCCAGTGTGGGGCTCAAACCCACGACTCTGGGATTAAGAGTTTCAGGCTCTACCAACCAAGCTATCAAGCCAAATTAATGTACATTGCTGCATCCTGCTAAGAGGATTTCCACTAGCCATGTCCCCCCTCACTCCCCAACTCTGTTCTCAAGAAGGCAAGAAGCACCTACAATCCAAACACTGCCTGGAAGACTTCAATCGTTCTTCATGGCTGTTTTTTAAAGCGGAGGGGAAGGTGTTGGACAGGAAATGCAAGTGGCTTGCACTTCGACACCCCAGAACACACAAGTCATTTGAACCAGTCGTAAAAGGTCACCCAGAATTGCCTACACTGCAATACAATCCTAGTTAAGTCTACTCAGAGGTAACCCACAGAAACAAGAGTGAGTGCAGCCTCATTCTAAATTCCCGGGACACCAAAGTCAAAAGAAATGGCAGCAAGGCTGTGACCGTGTAAAATGAATCAATATTCCTAATAGATGTCAGAATAGGTTGTGCTTCCAACACACAATCAATACAAAGGATGAAGTCTCTTTATTAAAAGGGGAGGAGGAATCCCAATTTCTAATATCCTTCCAGCAACTCTCATGATGGAAAGGCTCTGGGGCTAAAGTCCTGGCTTGCATGAAGAGTTTGGATTTGGATTTGATATCCCGCTTTATCACTACCCGAAGGAGTCTCAAAGCGGCTAACAATCTCCTTTCCCTTCCTCCCCCACAACAAACACTCTGTGAGGTGAGTGGGGCTGAGAGACTTCAGAGAAGTGTGACTAGCCCAAGGGCACCCAGCAGCTGCATGTGGAAGAGCGGGGAAGCGAACCCAGTTCACCAGATTACAAGTCTACCGCTCTTAACCACTACACCACACTGGCATGAACTTCTGTACCTAGGAGAACAGGTCCTCCACCTCAGGCTTTTCACGAACCCATCAATTTCTGCCTGCCTTTGATGGCACTGCTCCCTTCAAATCCTTGTAAGAAGCCTTTCAGCCTCAAGGGAGGCAACTTACCTCCAACTTGCTGTTATCCAGGCCCGACAAAGTCATTTCCTCCATTTTCATTTGCAAAAGCTATTGGAGAAGATGCGGAGAACGCAACATAGCAGAGGCCAGGCTGAAATGGGAAGGGATCCTCCTGCGAAGACAAGACAGGATTCAGTGGTCAGGCTGCAATCTCCATTCAAGCCGGAGGATGCGCTTGTGGGTTGGAAAAGAGGACAGTGATGTGAATTCTAAACAACTACCGTATTTTTTGCACCATAACACTCACTTTTTTCCTCCTAGAAAGTAAGGGGATATGTCTGTGTGTGTAATGGAGCGAATGCCTACGGGTGGCGGGGGGGATCTGCTGCACTCGTGAGCAGAGGATCCATGGTTCCCCTTCCTTCCCTCCTCTGTGGCTCGCTTTGAAACAGCAAAGCGGGAGAAGAGCCGCTGAGTGGGGAGGAGAGAGGGACAGAGAGCCTGCTTGCTTTAAAGGAGCAAAGCGGGAGAGGAGAGGTAAGCGGCTCCTGTCTGGTTGGCTCCTTAAAAGCAAGCAGGCTCTCTGTCCCTCTCTCCTCCCCACTCAGCTCGCTGAATAGCATTATTAGCAGCATCCTTCTCCACACACCCCATGCATGCTCCTTGTCCCTTGAGTGCTTTTCCTTCCCTCCCCACTTAAAACGAGGTTACAAAGCACGGATCCACATGGATCCTCAGGATTTTTGCACTGGGTCACCCCAAATTCACCATCAGATCACATAGCATGTCCATGGCTACATCTTGCACCAAAAAAATCACGCACCCACTGTTGCCTGGGGTCGCAGTGGTGCAAAAACGTGGTTACAAAGCATGGATCCACATGGATCCTCAGGATTTTTGCATTGGGCTACTCCAAACTCATTGTCAGATCTGTGGGGTTTAAGCTCTGGGAGCTTAAAAACCCCACTGTCACAAGTCTGTGGCCACAGCATGAACCACAAAAATAATACATCCACTGTTTCGTTTAGAATATTTTTTTTTCTTGTTTTCCTCCTCTAAAAACTACGTGCGTGTTATGGTCTGGTGCGTGTTATAGAGCGAAAAATACGGTATATATTAATTTAGAAGCACCTATATATTAAAAAGAAACAATGCTTTTAGCTGGTGCAGCAGACACCATTCTCAGTGTATTCCCTTTTGTTTGAAAGAGAATGGAGAATGCTTCTTTGAAGATGGCACCTGCCTTCTGTAGTTTATGTAAGCCACATTATTATTATTATTATTATTATTATCATCATCATCATCACCACCACCACCACCACCACCACCACCATCATCATCATCTACTGCCTGGTTGAGGGCACCTCTGAAATTGTCAAAAAAGTTTAATTGATTAATCTAATGCAACCACCAACTAAACATTGCAGCCTCGGTAAGCAGATTCATAGAATCATAGAATCATAGAGTTGGAAGAGACCACACGGGCCATCGAGTCCAACCCCCTGCCAAGCAATAATTTGCTAGCAAGTATATTATATAAGCATATTATAAGCATATATTATAGTATATGCATATTATAAAAGGAACTCTTTTCCCATTTTCCATCTGGGAGCTTAAAAACCCCACCTATATCATGTAGAACTGTTTAACAACAGCCTGACTCTAGAAATAGGAACAAAACAGAGCCACTGTTAAGCCGGTTTGTTCGAAGAGGCAAGGAACAAATCTAAATAATAGAGATGGTCATAGCTTTCTGACCTGGTTTGTAAAGTTTCTTCCCCCCTTTGCAGTGTCTGCCTGATGCCCTTGTCCCCCTTTGCCTCGCAACCTCCTTACCTGCAAGGCTGCTGCAGCTCCTCCCATGGTTCCAGGAGGGACACTGGGTATATCATAACCACATGCCACCACACAACCTCCAGCCACACCATGGTGTGACTCAATTTGTTATGTGTGTACCATTCTCTCTCCCCCCTTTCCCTGGCAGCCAGCAGCACTCACCATATCCAGCTCCCTGTGCCACAATAACCTTCTGCATTGTGACTGGACTGCTTCCAATCCCTGGCTCTTTTGCTGCATTCCCCTCTCCTTTCCAATAAGAGCATTTAAGTGGTCATATAATGCCCAAACTCTTCAAGCATCTAATCTTCTTGCAACCCATACAAGAGCTCTGCAAGGCAAGTCAACACTTACCACCCGCACACTGCAGATTAGGGACTGGGGCTGAGAGAGAGAGTGGCTTGCCTGAAGCTACCTTGTTAATCCATTCTGAAGTCCGTTCTTAAACCAAAGCATTCTGAAACCAAGGCGTGCTTTCCCATAGCAGCGGGGGACTCAATTTACAAATGGAACACACTCAACAGAAAGCGGAACATGTTCTGCTTCTAAGGCAAAGTTCACAAACCAAAACACCTAGTTCTGGTTTGCAGCATTCTTAATCCAAGTTGTTCATAAACTAAGCTGTTCTTAAACCAAGGTACCACTGTATATTGGGTTAGGTAACGGCGTCTCCGTGCGCTGCTCTGGTTCGCCAGAAGCGGTTTAGTCATGCTGGCCACATGACCCGGAAGCTGTCTCCAGACAAACGCCAGCTCCCTCGGCCTATAGAGCGAGATGAGCGCACAACCCCAGAGTCGTCCGTGACTGGTCAGGGGTACCTTTACCTTTATTTAAGCTACTACAAGGCCTGATGTCAGGACCGAGCCAGCAACACAACACATGAAGTTAACTCTTTATTAGAAGAAGCAGAGTCTGCTCAGGAGTACAAGAACTAATGAGCACAGCGACGTTTCTCGGTAGGTCTTGCCCCTATGAGTCAGCTGTGGAGACTGAAGGTCCCCACCTTCCCACAGCTGCGTATGTCTCCTCCTTTCCCAGGTCCTTCCCAAGCAATCTGAGACTACGCCGGTATGCCTGTCTTTGCTTCTCCTGCTTCACACCTCCCCTGGTTCTGGGAGACGAGTGAGGAGGGGAGCTTCTTGCAGCAGGAGGGGAACACACTCTGGTTTCTTCACCAGCCTGACTCATCTCTGCTTCTTGGCCTCCCTCCTCTGCTGCTTCTGATTCTGGACTTCTTTCTGCTATAAGACTCTTCCTGCTCACTAAACCCTGTTACCTCTTTAGTTTCCGACACCTCCTCCCCACAGTCTTCTCCCTCTGACCACCACCTCCCTCCCGTCGCCCCACCACCAATCCCCTGGTTCTGAACTTTCATCCCTTTGGGGTTCCCCAAATGGTGCCTCCCACCACTCCTCTCTTTCTAGCCAGTCCATGACACCCGGTTGTTTTTGATGTACCGCATAGCGTTACCCATCTAGAACTGAATCTGCTCCTCAGTCGCTTCTCTGGCTTCTTCACCAGGCACTGAACACACACTTTCAAGCTTGCATCTACCGTCATAAATGCTAGAGGGTTTGGTGTTTTTTGGTTTTTTTTAAGATGACATGAAAAGCTGAGATTTTCAAGATGCTGCACATAGCGAGCATCAAATTCCACAATTGCTTCTCCTACCACAGAACTGGGACATGCACAAAACCTGGCAATAAATCCAAAGACTGAGTTGAAACAGATTAAAGAGAGCAGGGCTGTGATTCTGGAGGAGCAGAGACAAGGCAGAGAACACAGAATATAGTTCTGAATATGGCCGAGAATATCAGTTTCACATTTTAAATTTTATTTTATTTTAACAAGCAACCTATCGCTAGAGAGGCTTCTAGCCCTTGTGGTTATGTGTCTTGATAGCAACAATGCCTGCTGAAATCTCAGCAGCAAAGAGCACGATTAGTAAGATTCAGTGCTTGGGGATGGGGTTTCGGGGTCTTTGCACCCTCCATGACTAGCAAAGCCAGAATAAGTTATGCCAAGTGGCAAGAATGAGAAAATAAAGTTATGCAAATCAGCATGATTCCTAAGGACACAAAATCCAACTTAATGGTTTAGCACACAGCACCTGCTACCTCAACCCAGGATTATCCCCAAGTCAGCTTGCACCACCAGCCTGTAGTGAGTCATGAGCAGACGGCTTTGCCACCAAACAATAGAGGGACACTTATTCCCCTGGTCCTGGTTTGAGCTAGACTGTCTAATCTCTGCCTCCAAAAACAGTTGTCTTAAGTGGGAGTAAATCCCACTCACCAAATCTTGCCCACGAAAGCTTCACTAAGTTGCAGCCTCCACAATCCCCTCAACACTGCATCCCTAGCTGCAGCTATGAACTGATCTCGCAATGCAAAGGAGGGGGAGAGAAGAGAAGAGCATATGAGGGAGAAAAGAAAGCACATCTCCCAGCGCCTCCAATGGACAGGGGTCCTACACAAAGCAGAAAGCAAACTGGCTGACACCATCCCCAAGCTGCCTGTGTTCTTTGTATCAAAAAAGGCTGGTACCGTTAAGAGATTGTGACATACAAGACAAATGCATGCAAAGGAGAAAACTGACAGATTAAAGCAATGCTGTCTACCCAATGCAGGGAGGACCAAGAAGGAGGGAAAAACAGAAATCTGAAAATAGTCAAGACTCCATTCCTGGGCCACTGCCTTCCCAGTCACCTCCCTGATCCATCACCAAGCCCCTCCTCCTTCTACAAAAGACAAGACAGGAGAAGGGACCGGTCTTCGAAAGGGTTCATTAAGAGGATGCAGGCAAAAGTCCCCATCAATGAGAGCAACAGTCCGTCCAAATCACAGCAATTCTCCCTGTGTGTTGGACCCACGGCCATTTCCAGGATCCAGAAGTTCCTGCTGACTCACCCTCTCCTGCCGAGAATGTCCAGGCCCACAAGGAAAGCCACAGCCTGTGTCGGTAAAATGAATACAGGGAGGCAACCATGGAAAGGGAAGAGTGCTTGGAAGATGGAGCCGCCACACTGCTGGCTCATTTCGGAGGTGGGGGAAGAGAATCTATGTATTAGTGACACAGACAAAAAAAGCTGCTCTGAAATATCCAAACCTGAAGAAGGAATCTGTGCAGCTCAAAAGTTTATTTCCTATATTTTAAAGACTATCTGGTCCAAAGGGGGGGGGGGGCTTTTCAATTTGTTCTATCCTTGTACTCAGGCTGATATTTTGTTATATAGTATTTATAGGTGTGTTGAGAGAGAGAGAATGAGAATGAATCTCCTAGCTGTGCCAGGCACCTAGAAATTTGACACCAACATGAACAAAATCAAGAACTGAAAAATGTGTGTGTGTAATTTTACTCTTTTCTGAGTCTGGCACTTCTCCTTTTCCTTTTTTTAGGGGTCTTGACATCTGAAAGTTTGCAATCTTTTTATCAATGCTGCAGTCATAACTAAAAAGGAAACCAGACTCTCAGAAGGAATTTTAAAACATTCCAATTTACCGAGGCATTTGATCGGCAGAAGATAGTGGCAACCCTGAAATCAGTGCTAGAGAGAATGTTTACACACGCACGCACACATGACGTGTTTGCTGCTCTGAGCTCTTTGGGAGTAATGGCAGGATATAAGACAGACAGACAGACAGACAGACAAATTGCTGCATGCACATGTAAAATGCATGCAAACCTATATCCCCTTTCAAATACCAAATCTAACTAGGGGTGTAGAAGTAACCTCTTCTCAAGTGGCCATCTTCAGCTGGGATACCTAAAGAGGCAAGTAGACTGGTACCATAGTCCCGCTCTTTAAATCACATCTCACTCGTCTTCCTCTCTTGCCATATTCCCTATTGAAGCAAGGACCAGAGACTGCCATCCGCCACCGAAGGGAAAGCCAGATATGGAAGGTGTGGCGTAATACAGTGAGGGTGGGGGAAGCTAGCTGACAAAGAATGGACCAGCTTGCAGGGCCTGCCAATAACTTGGGGCTCTTCCTAGCCCCCTATTGTTGGGAGAAGGGCTACTTCGACACCAGACACAGGCTTCATTAGCCTAACAATGGGCAAACAAAATCCAGACACTATGGGAGCCTCCTTTCCTCCAGTGCCTCCCTGCAGCCAGCCATCTGGAATCAGAAGGATACCCCCCACCCTGTCTAGACCAGAAGCCAAAGGGGGAGTTGGTCCCAACAGGAAAGGGACTTTTTTTTAGGGGAACCATCAGCAGGAAGCACAGCAATATAAGGAATTGGAGACCTAGAAGAACAGTTCTCACCGACCACTTCAGCCCCTCAACCTCAGCCCATAACCTTTGAGGGCTTGCAAGGAAGGAAGGAAGCAATTAATAGGGGTTTTTATCAGTTTTCATTGGCTATCAATTTTATACATGTCTTGACATACCATAAGGTAAAGGTAAAGGGACCCCTGACCATTAGGTCCAGTCGTGACCGACTCTGGGGTTGCAGCGCTCATCTCGCTTTATTGGCTGAGGGAGCCAGCGTGCAGCTTCCGGGTCATGTGGTCAGCATGACTAAGCCGCTTCTGGCGAACCAGAGCAGCGCACGGAAACGCCGTTTACCTTCCCGCCAGAGCGGTACCTATTTATCTACTTGTACTTTGATGTGCTTTCAAACTGCTAGGTGGGCGGGAGCAAGGACCGAGCAACGGGAGCTCACCCCGTTGCAGGGATTCGAACCACCAACCTTCTGATTGGCAAGCCATAGGCTCTGTGGTTTAACCCACAATGCCACCCGCGTCCCTGACATACCATAGCCCACTCCAAACCTTAGCTGTGAGGCTGGCTCGCCTATTTCGTACAGCTTCCCCTGAACCTCACATAACTTTCTCCTCCACCAGGCCTCTCAGCCAATTCTCAAGCCCCATCACACAGGTCTTCCTCTGCTCCCTGACCCAGCACTCCCACCCATTCTGCAAAGCTGTTTCTCCTCTCACCTTGATACCCTTCCCCCACCATTTTGCTTCACTCTGCACGCATGCCACCACATCAACCCCAGTGCACCGCATACTCCCAATTTGGAATTCACTGTCAGAAGAGTCCTATTTATGCCTCCCTTAACTTAAACCCTTGAGAGCAGCCCTTCCCGAACTTGGGTCCTCAGATGTTGTTGGACTACAACTCCCATCATCCCTAGACAACAGGACCAACGGTCAGGGATGATGGGAGTTGTAGTCCAGCACCTGGGGAACCAAGACTGGGAAAAGTTTCTCTAAGTCAGTGTTTCCTAATCGGGGGACATGTGGCCCCCTGGAGGGGGCTCAGAATATTCCATGGGGGCCATGGGTGGAAAACGTGTAAATTGGGGACCACAGCACAAGGTTAGGGGGCCACAAAGAGAAGTGAAAAGGGGGGGGGATCCTTTTTTTATTTTAAAAAAATCCTGATTGGCTGGCTATCTGCTTGGCCAATCAAAAGGGGGTAAGGAGGCGGCCCACCAGGGCCTAATATTCCTATTTGCCATGTGCATTTTCTTGCAGCAATCCTGGTTTGTTTCCGGCAGGAGAGGGCGATTGCTGAGGCTCCCGTTTTGACCAGAAGGGCTCACAATCCAGAGCCTCCAGAACAGGCAAGTGCGGTGGTGTGGTGGCAATGGGTAAGGCTGGCCGAGCAGGAGCTGCTTGTTGCTGCCACCAGTTTTGGGCCCGGTGGCAGCCTGGGCCCGACTCTGCAAGTTGCAAGGTGCAATCCACTCCAGCGCCTAGCAGGTCAGAGTCTTCGGATGTTGCTATGAGGCGCAGGGCCCATCGGCAGTGTTGGCCCAGCTCTGCAAACCACAGGGTGAAATCCACCCCAGCGCCTAGCTGAGCAGGGCCGCCTGGTGCTGCTGACTTGCATCAAGTAAATACCTAAGTGTCTACTCAGAAGAAAGTCGCACTGAGTTCAGTGGGTCTTACTCCCTGGTAAAGGGGGGGGCGCTGTAGTGTTTTATCTAGGCAGCCAGGACTCCTCCGGAAGACAGGATCTCTTTGCACCAGGACAGTGAGGACTGACCTCAGTAGCTTTCCCATTATGTGTAAAATAACTGTTGTTTACTTTTTATAATACATGGAAGATGGCGGTTCCAGACTCTCCTCCTTTGAAGGTTTCTAAGCAGAGGTTGGATGGCCATCTGTCATGGATGCTTCAGCTGAGTTTCCCACATTGCAGGGGGGTGCACTAGAAAGATGACTCTTGGGGTCCCTTCCTGTTCCTTGATTCTGTTTTTCTGCTTCAACAATATTTTATTATGTTGCTATCATTTTACGTATAATTGTATTTTGTATAACTTATAAAAAATTATAAACAAAACCTGTTCTATTTACAAACAAAACATTTAAACAGCTACCTTTCTACCAGTAGGCTGGGGGCCATGGGTGTAGCCAGGACTTTTGGGGGGGGCAGAACCTCATATTTGTATTGATTTTTACTTATTTGGAGGGGGTTGCTGCCTCCCTGCCCCCCGGCTACACCCATGAGGAGGGGCACAGGAATGAAACAAGGTCGCAAGTGGGCCACGGTCGGAAATAGGTTGGTCTAAACCACAGAACCCATGACCAATTCTGATCCTGAAAAGTTGTGTCTACACAACGTGATTAAACAAAGTGACTGTTTCATTAGGAAACTGCCGTTCTTTCCCACTCCCTTAAGCAGGGTATAATTTGGGAGCATGACACAGACCCAGAAGCATTTTGGTGGTAGTGAAGGGCTCAGGCACAAATCCCCACCGCAGAACAAAATTCTCTCTCACCTGGATATCCTAATCCCCGACACATGAGGTGGGCAGGCTACAATTACTCAACACAGCAAGGGCAATATAGTTTCTTTCTTCCTGCTGGAATTTGTGTTGTGTACAATATGAGTGCTTTCTGTTATTTTCTTTGGTATATTATTTGCCCTTTGCTATATATATATTATAAAATAATAGTAATAAGCTAAATGTGTACTTAAAAAACACCCAGTCAAAGTAATGCACTCTAGGTCTGCTCAGAGGCACCCTTTTGTGCTTATTACTTCCCATATTCTGGAAACAGGTTCTGGGAGTGAGATCTGCTTGAAATCATACCTGGCAAAACAACTGAGTTAGTGGTGGGGTGGGCACGTTCCAACACACACACACACACATTTTTACATGCACCTGGTGAAGACTCAGCCCATCTGAAAGAGTTTCTGAAGACAGTCAAGACAACGGTATTTTGTGGGCCAGCTTGTCCAAACTATAAGAGCTGTCATTTTAGACCAGAGTTTCCCAACTCTGTTTTTGTGGACTACAATTCCCATCATCCCTGGCCACTGGCCCTGCTAGCTAGGGATGATGGGAGTTGTAGTCCAAAAACAGCCAGATACACAAGTTTGGGAAACAGTGCTTTAGATCAAGCCCACATTCTAGGTCTCTCACTGCCTTTACATCACACAGGAACCAAAGCATACCCCTCTTTTCCTGCCTCTTTTTACCTACCAGTAAGGCAGCAGCACAGACTACCTTGGAAAGTGCCGGGCTCTCCTTCAATGCAGATTTTAAAGCAGAGGTTGAATGGCCATTGGTCAGGAACTCTTTAGCTGCAGTTCCTGCAATGCAGGGGATTGGGCTAGGTGATCCATGGGGTCCCTTCCAACTCTATGATTCTACCATGAACTCACATCTTTACTCCTGCTACTACGTTTCCCCCGGGAGTCTCCTCCTATCATGGCCAGTTCATCTTAAACTTTTAATCCTATCTTCAGCACACCCACACACCCCAAAAAGGACCTGGGCCTGACCCCTGCCAAAGCATATCACTTCTCTGCCCAGTCTCCTTCCTTCAACCCCAATGTTGTCAACCCCACTGTTTCAAACTCAATATCCCCCACACCCTATTTAATTGCTGCATTCTCATTAACTTCCTCTCCCGCCCCACTTATTTACTTTCTAATCCCTTCCTTAAGAATTATAGCTGCTTTCCCAATCTTTCTCTTCCCCTGCCCCACCCTGAATACCACCACACCTTTCTCCCCTCTGCAACATAACTTAACTGCTTATTTCACTTGCTAGCCCCTCAAACCCACTTTAAGCACTGCATCCCACAAGTCGACTTGCCAGCCACATCCCATAGCTGACTCGCTTTCCTCCCCCAGAAAAACCCAGACTCACTTTAACATCCTCCTCTTCTCTGCTTGCTGAACGACTGCCATACCAGAGCACTGGTACCTGAAATCCAGCAGCAGCTGGGCAGATATCCATGAAGCTTACAAGCAGGGCATGAGGGCAGCAGCCCTCGCCCATCGGATGCCCCCCAGCATCTGGTATCCAGGGATACGTTGCCAATGGACATGGAGGTATGGGTCAAAGTATAGTTAGCTGGATTATTACAATTTATAACTTATGCCTCCTACATCTTTCAAGGAGCTTAGGGCAGCACACATGCTTCTCTTTCTCCCCTTTTATCTGCACAACAACTGTGTTAAGGGAGGGTGGCAGGCCCAAGGTCACCCGGCGGCAAGTTTCACGGCTGAGGGGTAGATTCGAACCTGGGTCTCACTGGTCTAACAGCCCAACCACTGCCCCACACTGGCTCTCAGCAGATCTCATCTATCAGGAATTTCCCTAATCCTTTCTGAGAGAGCATGCGGAGGGGAAGAGAGAGAAAAAGTGTCCCGCTGGATCAGGTCAAAGGTCTGTCCAGCCCAGCACCCTGCATCCAGCCAGATGCTTCTGGGAAAGGCATGGATGCAACAGCCCTCGCTATTGTTTTGCTCCCTGACAGAGATACACTGAATGTGAACATTTGGGGACGAGAAGAAATAAAGACTCTGTTGAGCCATCCTGTTTAACAACTGCTCCTCCATGGAGTCATCTTAATTTCCGTTTAAAGCCATGCAAACTAACAAGGCGCACCTTAATCCCCCTCCAAAAAAATAAAAATAAAACCCCGAACCCCTTCCTTTTGCTCCCAGCGCCCCACACTTGTTTACCCTCCCCAACCTCTCCAACACCCCCCTCCTTCCTCCACCCCACCCTTTCCTCTCTGCGCACCCCTAACTCCTCCCACAGCACCCCCACATAGGCACACACAGAGGGATTTGCAAGGAGAGGGGCTGGAGACAAGCAGCATCCCACCCCACCCCATGGACTTACCCCACGCACAGGCAGGCAGGCAGGAAGAGGAGGAGGAGGAGTCCCCTCACCACCGGGTCCCCCTTCCCCGATTGCCCGTGCCTGCCCCCCAGGCGGCCTGCCGGGCCCCAGGCGAAGCAGCCATGCCCCCTCCCCGCCGGGCCCCAGCTCAGCGCAAGGCCCCCGGCAGGAGGAAGGGGACACAGGGACGGCGGCAGTGGGCAGGGCGCTCCGGCCTAGCACGTCCACCTCCTTCTCCGCAGCGGCAGCGGCGGCGGCGGCAGCACCAACATTGGCGGCGGCGGCGGCGGCGGCAGCAGCAATAAGGGAAGGGAAAGGCGGGTTGTGGGGGGGGGGGGAGGCGGAGAGGCACCTTTTGCAATAGGCGCGCAACCTAGCTTGTTGGCTCCGGCAAGGGGGCGGGACCTGCCGGAGGACAGGGGAGAGGGAGGCGGGTGAGCCAAAGCGCCCAATGCGGGAGCTCGGAGCGGCGCGGAGAGGCCAATCGGCGCGGCCTCCTGCTCCTCCTGCTTCCCCCTCTCGCCCGCCTCTCCCTCCCTCTCTCTATCTCTCGTCATTCAAGGTTGTGCGCGAGGAGCTGGTGCTGCTGCTGTTTGCTGCTGGCGGCGGCTACCTTGTCGCTCGGGTGCCACGGACTGGCCGAAGGGACGCAGCGCTCTGGCCACTCGCCTTCAGTGCCTGGGCTAAATCAACGCAGGGACACATCATAAGCATTATCAATATTGTTTCAAAGCACCTCTGAGCAGGTCAGAGAGCTGTTTGCGCAGAGAGGGAGTCACTCACCACTGCGGGGCTCGGACATTATTTTCAGACTTTCAACTCTGGAATCCCTAAAGTAGGAAAAGATGGGGGGGGATAGTGCCCCATAGCAAGCAATGGCAGGATGAGAGGGATTTCTCTTTACAAGCTTGTGTCTTGGCATGTCTCCTATTCTTTCTCTCCCCACCCCAAATTGAGTGCCCACACAGCTCCAACCTCTAGCTCCATCTCCCCAACAGCACACGCATTTGGATGGGTGCCAGTTTAAGGGTCAAGCTTCTGAAATCCAAGCTCCACATTGAAAAATGCCAGTCCATAATGTCTTTATAGAGTGTCATTTCTCTCTTTGGGTGGGTGGACTATAACAGTCCTGATAATAACATGTCGGAAATCAGGTTCTGTAGAACTTGGTTTTCGTCATCTTGAAGAATTTGTAACTGTAGAAAATTTAAGTGTGCTAATATTGACAGGTTAGACTGCTTTCTCCAAGCCCACAGATTTTGTGTGCTGTCACAGAAAAAATAATATGCGGCTTTTGAAAATTACTTAGGGTACAAAACGTTTTTCTAACAATCAGAAACCAACTTTTCTTGTTTTATTTTAAAGGGGTGATTGTCATGTGTTGCTTCTCTGAAAAATTACCAGAACAACATAGGCATAGAAATAAAAATCAAGAATTACAGTAGGATATTTAGTCCTTTGCATTGTGTACAGGGCAGAACCATACAGTTGTGAAGATGGCAGTTTAAGAGGGCCTTGCTCCAGTTATGGAACAGTCAAGTCCTCCTCCTACCTGTCTGCTGCTTTGCATCTTCTTACTGGCAGAATATTCATAGCTGGTCAAGTGTGGTGGCCCCACGTTTTGGTGTGGGGCCTTTGTCAAGGTCTGGAAGGGAAGTCTTCATGTAGTACAGGAACATGATAAACTAAGCCTCCGTTCCAAACCAACAATGAAGTGGGCTGTTTGGAGCTTTTATGGCTAATTTTAGCCAGTAAAAGCAGTGCCCAATGGGTAATCTTTCATAACCCAACAGAGTCTTATAAAGGCTAATATGTACAAAGATTTGCCCAGTGCCAACCAATAAGGCTAAACTTTGGTGCCTGACAGTCCTGGTGACCATATACTCTCACAGTTACACCCCGCTGTTGGTTTAGATTACCCTTCAGCTCTATCCAGCCACCACTCCTCCTCATTGGTGTCACCAAAACACACCTTTTTCCAATATAAAGATTTCCTTCCTTCTTCTGACCTTCAAACTCCTGCTTATTTCCAGTTTGGGTCTCCTCTCCCACAGATATACTGGTGGCAATGATGCTCTGAAAGCAGGGAGGTTGTTCTGCCTGGCAATGGTTGCTAGGCAGCCCCAGTTTAGTTTTCTTCTAAAGAGCATCATTCTAAACGGAGCATCATGGAATGTGTCAATCTTCCTCCTTCCAACATTCCAACATGTTCACAACTTTGGCACACAAAAGGCTTCCTTTCTAATTGCAGCTACTCTATGTGAACCAATCCTAAACAGGATTATTTAGAAGTTGTTTACCTAGTAAATTGCCTTTGGAGATGCCTTTAAATAAATGTTCATATATTGCTAGAGCTGGAATTCCTCAGACCACTTCCTCTGGATCTCTCGAAGCTAAATATATGTGTGTGCATGTAGCTTGACACTAGTGCAACATAAAATGCATAACAATGAGCAACGATGCCCAAACTACTTGCTGTGTGCAAGTGCATGTAATGATAGCTTGCTGGTTTTAGATGAGGAAAACGGAAATGATCTTCGGTAAGGTAGTGGATGTAGTGGTTTGGTGTGTGAAGGCAATGACTGTTTCTCTGCTCTAATATCCCTCGATAGCTTTGCCAGTGCATTAAAAGCTTTTAACAGACAGAGCTGCTGGAGGAGGGGTTTTGGAACTGGCAAAGAATCAGGTAGGGAAAGGATAAAGTGCCCCTCCCCCCAGCAGATTCCCTGATTTTAGTTGCCCCCACCCAAGGGGCTTTTCCATTTCCCTACAATTTCCATTTCCCTACAATATGTTATCATTGTCCCCCTGCCTGCAGCTTATCACTAACTTAATAAACAACAGCCTGTTTCAAATCAGTGCAACACAGGCTACTGTAAATGCAGCCAGCATGTGGCTAAGAGCCTTCACATTGGCATAGGGCTTATGTACTCAGGCAGTAGTCCATGGAGTGAGGTTACTACCCCTACCTAGCATTTAGAGTCATCATTTAATATTCAAGCCACATCATATGCATTTATCTTGCTGAAATCCTCACAGCGGAGGGGAACCTGTGGCCTTCCGCAAGTTGTTGGACACTCTGGCTCCTATCAACCTCAGTCACAGTTGTCTGCTCTTCCGTTCCTTGCTTAATTTGAAACCACCACCATCACTACCCAACAGTAGCTGTTCAAAACTAGTTGAGTAAAACAGGCCCAAATAGGATTTGCCCACCATCTCCCAAGTGCTCAGATTCTAAGACTAGTGGGAAGGGGTTGAGTATACAAGGAAAATAGACTCCTGTTTCTGTTTTAGTTGTATGCCATTTTTTAGTCCTTGCCAGGGAAAGAGGAGGAATATAAATAAATGTAATAATACCAAAATGCTTGAATTTAAACTGTAATGTGTGACTATTCAAAAGGGGCCGGGGGGAGGGGAGAGAGAAGGTATTGTACTCATTCTTAGACACACCCTTTTGATTATAACCCTACTTGTTCCAGGGCTGAATTCTGGCACTGATAGTAGTTTACACCTAGGCCTCAAGCTTGCATGCTAGGCATTGTTAAACTTTCAGTATGGAGCAGCAGCATGCATTTAGCCTAGTCTCCAACGTGTGAAATGCAGCTCTATGGTGTTAAAATGCGCTGCTACTATTGCAGACCCTTCAAGTGTCCCTGTCTTCCAGGGACAGTCCTGGATTTACAGAAACCGCCCCGGTTTCTGATTTGATCCCAGAATGTCCCGCTTTCCCTTAGGACGTCCCTATTTTCATCAGATAAATGTTGGAGGGTATGGGAGTTATGCAACCCCCAAGCCAAGGAGATAAGTAACAATACAACCTTTAGAAGACATCTGAAGGCAGCCTTGTATAGGGAAGTTTTAAAAAAATGTTTCATGCTTTATTATGCTTTTACATATGTTGGAAGTGGCCGGGGAACCCAGTCAAATGGGCAGGATAGTAGTAGTAGTAGTAATAATAGAATGTGATGTCCCTATTTTCATCGGATAAATGATGGAGGGTATGCTATTGGGCTGCATCAACTATCATCCCTGACCACCAGGTCAAGCAAGGAATGAGAAAGCAACCAACATAATAGGAGGCAGGCGGTTCGAGCAAACGTTCCTACAAGACCTTACAATGTTTGGAGCTAACTAGTCTGGAAAAGAAGGCAAATAAGGGGGACGGACCATAAAAGAGGTATATAAGTTTATGCTGTACAGTGGAAGAATCAGGACAGGCACAAGGGAACACATCTTCACACACCACATAATTAAAACTTTGAAATTTGCTTCCACAAGATGTGGCGATGATAGGGAACAACATGGGGAGGGGGCTATTGCCCTCATTCCCTGCTTGTAATTCTCCTGTAGGCATCTGGTTGGTCACTTTGGGAAACAGAGGGGTGGACTTTGGTCTCATGCAACAAGACTCTTCGTATGTTTTAAAAGTGGCTCTGCTCAAAGGTGGCTCTAGGAGAGCATGACTTGTTTGGTGGCACTGGGTGTGGAGCTTCTGGGGTGCTGCAGCAGGTGCCGTAACCATGAAGTCCAATGGTCAACAGTTGGGGGGGCTGTATTTTGGTGTCGAACAGCATGCCAATGAAAGTTGAGACACCAAGATTCTCCACTGCTCTGCTCCCAATTTTCCTGCATCAGCAATAGCCCCTGCTCCTCAGTGTCATTGCTCTGGAAGCTATAGTTCTCCTAGCTCAGGGGTCAGCAAACTTTTTCAGCAGGGGGCCAGTGCACTGTTCCTCAGACCTTGTGGGGGGCTGACTATATTTTGAAGGGGGAAAAATGAATTCCTATGCCCCACCAGTGGCAGAGGGACCCTCCTGTACGGACGCTGTGCAAGCAGTGCCCATATGGACTGCGCACACCCTCGGTTGCTCTACAGCTGGGGGGGAGGCATGGGCCATCTTGTCACCCCTCCCAGAGTGGCACTCGGGGCGGTCCACCCCCTCCGCCCCCCTTCCTACACCTCTGCCCCACAAATAACCCAGAGATGCATTTTAAATAAAAGCACACATTCTACTCATGTAAAAACACGCTGATTCCTGGACCGTCCGTGGGCCGGATTTAGGTGATTGGGCCAGATCCAGCCCCCAGCCTGTTTGCCTACCCATGTCCTAGCTGCTTCTTTTGCCTGAGTCCACAGTTTGGAGAAGCTGTGGCATTTAATTTATGTAAACGTTGCTTTGAATCCAATATGATAATAAAATTGATGCCACAGGAGCCAAGCGGTGAACAAACCTCTCTTTTAAGACTGTCATTATTTCCACAGCTGATCTCAAAATGGCTGCCATCCTAGGTATCTGTTCTCTCCCAGTTCCATTTTCTTTCACACACCCATTCACGGCACACTTTGGTTTCCAGTTATCATAAAGGGAGAACTCTGGCATCTGGTCACACTGAAAGAGGCATGAAGAATGAAAGAGCCATTTGCTGTTAATGAAAGTAGTGTAGAGCAGCATTTCCAAAACTTGTGTCTCTGGCTGTTTTTGGACTACAACTCCCACCATCCCTAGCTAGCAGGACCAGTGGTTAGGGATGATAGGAATTGTAGTTCAAAACAGATACCCAAATTTGGGAAACACAGCTATAGAGTATAAGGGGGCAGTGGACCTTGAAATTGAGGCTAATGAGAGTCCAATATCATCTGGTGGGCCACAGGTTCTCCACCTCTGCAGTGAGTAACTGTTAAAATAACTGTAGGAATGTTTCAGGCAAAGAAGGAAACTGAAGGCCCTAGTAGGCTGTAACATTCAGATAATGTACATTCAGTGATTATTTCTAAGAGTGGATGAGCCTTTAAAGTGACTTGGGCCATAGTCCAGAGAGCTACTTGCCTGGATTTCATTTCAAATTGTCTAGCCCATCTTTCTCAGAACAGGCTTTAGGCCTACTTACCTGCCTTGCGCTCAAGTACCTTTTGCAAAGAAAAGAAAAAATAGTAGCCAGTACATTAACTGGATAGCCTTGCTTACTCAGAAGTAGGTGCCACTGAATTTACTCCCCAAATCAAGTGTGTGTACAATTGCAGTCTGGGTTTAAATATTCATACAACCATAAAGCTCACTTTCATGGCCTTGGGCAAGTCACACCCTCCGTCTCTTAGCCTAACCTATTTCAGTGTGTTGTGAGGGATATATCTTTAGTTTATTGCCTCCGAGTGCCTTAGAAGCGTTGATACAAATGTTGCCTTGCTGCCTGGATTAGTCTGAAGTTCTAATTTCAGGTACAGTATTTCAGAGATGCAACAGATTGCATTTGAGGAAGGCAATATCCAGGTCCACAGCTCTACTGGACCACAAAAAAGTGCAAAATAGTAATAGCAATTAGTATATCCACCAGAAATGAAAGATATGGTCAACTTGAACAGAGCAACCCATATAAACAGCCTCAAATCCTCTTTTCCCTGCAAGTTCTTTTTAATGTTCCAAGTAATGACATGAGAACAAAGGCTTTGTTTTTGCTCTTTATTATACAAAAGGGGGAAAAAAGGAGGGGAGGGAGATCCACAGTTTTAAGTCTATTTAGACTTGAGGCTGAAGTTCTTGCCATGTTGGTGCAAATAGCAAAAACTTCTAAGGAAACCAAAAGCATCCTGAGCTTGCCAAGTCCCATTTAGTAATAGAAACCGAAATCCAGTACATTTTAATATTTTTTGGCATTTTAAAGTTTTTTTAAATCTACAAAAACACTTTAAATATTAGAAAAAAAATGATTCCTTTTTCACAAGAACTTCTATCTGGAATATCACATTTTGTCAACAGTGCAAAAATGCACTCAGTCCCACCTTCTTACAGTACAATCTGTCTCCCCCCCTAACCCCTGGTAACATTTTTTTTTTCTTTTTTAAAAAGACATCAGTACTGTAAGAAATTTACTTTAAAGAACAAGGTTTTTTTAAGGTTTTTTTTTTTACTTAAAAAACACATCTACTAAAATACAACAGAGCTGGTACATTCAGCAAAATCAAACCAGGTGTTTCACTTTAGAAGGATGAGAGAGAGGAGAGAGAGAAAAGGGGGAAGGAAGATTGACTGACGGAATCAGAAATAGAGAGTTCAGGAGCATCAGAGGGGTTGATGTGTGACAAATGTGCATGACTGGGCACATCCTATCAGAATTCAGACATGGCAATGAAAAGCAAAGTTAATGTGGAGAAATCTAGCTTGATGTGGCAATGGCTGAAGTGTTTTTTCCAGGTTTCTAGTGGGTAGGATCTGTTAAGAGACTTCCTGAACCTGATGCCCTCAAATCAGTCCCAGTTTGCCAGGCCTTTGGAGAAGGCACCAAGGTAGGGAAGGCTCCATTAGAACAACAGAAAGTGTTGCACACACTGCCTGGTTATTGTATGCAATCCTTCTCCCCCTGCCGCTGATATTTTGCGTAATTTACTTCTACGTGTGGCCACATTTGCTGCATCAGAACAAATGCCTCCATTCCACAAATGATAACCAACTTCCTTGAGGTGAGAAAAGTACATCTAAATGGATGCATCCTAGATTTTCATTGGGTCATCTCATTTCTGGCAAATTTCTGACAAACATCTTATGAGGTGACAAGGTTTTCCCTACCCCAGCAGAGACAAAATTGGGAAAGGCTTGAAAATTATATAAAAAGGGAGTCCAAAAATGTTAAGGTTTTGGTTCTCGCCTACCTCCACAAAAGATGTGCGCATGTGTGAATCAGAGTACACATTATACCAGCCACAAGTTCACTAAGAAATAACTCGACAGAAGAGGTGTTAACTGATTAAAATACACTTACCAAAGGCTCACTTAAAAGGGATGGAGTTTCAGCTTCCACTGCCTTCAAGGAAGGTGAGGCAATTACATGTAAAAACTCCACATGATTTGGGGATCCATAGCCATGATGCCCCCTTAGCATGGTTCTGTATGGGCCCTCCCTGTGCAAAAGCATTTATTGGTAGCTTCCATGCAGTTCATGTAATGAGAAAAACTTAGCACCAAACGGGCAGAGGGCAAGGAGGAGGCAACAAGGTGTTACCTGAAACATACACAACTTGCCACACTTCTTCACAAGTCTAACCCCCCCCCCCCCACGTCAGGATTCTCTTGCAGAATGAGGTACAATGACGACAACCGAAAACAACTTCTAGCTTTGAGGAACACCTATTGGTTCTAAAGGAAGATTACACCCAACCACACAATCTGGAGACAGTACTTACCCCCTTGCCGGGCTCCCTGTAGTTTGGTGCCTTGCTTGAAAAGGCTCTTAACCCATGTGATAGCCTCTTCATTTGCATGGCAGTGAGGCTTCCCTCTTGATCAAAGATTACTGGCTTGGGAATTTTGCATATCAAGGGACCAGCACATGGGTGAAGAGCCACGTAAATGAGATGTTGGGTCAAGTAAACCCCTACATAGTAAGCATTTTTAAATGTAATACTTATCTTTTATACACCAGTTCAAGGTCAGTGACAGGTTGCAGGCAAGGATTTATAGAATAACCCGAAGAACTTCAGGAATGAGAACATGTTGGTGATCATACAGACTTAAAAAGCAAACGCTGAACGGATTATTTACGATTTTACATGTTGCCACTCTTTTCTTGTACTTCTTGTAAATGGTTATTTATCATCGTCATACAGCTCCACTGTTGTTTAGCTTTAGGAAGACATTCAAACCTGAGTTACTGCCTCGCAGGGCTTAAGAGAGCAGCAGGGCCGCCATCACATTAGCAGTCCTACCAGACACATGGGCTGGGGTCGAAGCCAGTGGCAGGCAAAATGCTATGCCAAGCTGGACCAGCATCAGACCCAGTGCTATCCACTGATGGCAGTGTGGCCGACTTAGCCCCTCCCTTGGAATGTCCCTTTTCAGTGGCAGCACTTCCACCTACCAATCCAAACCCTTCCCCCACCCAAAAGGGGTAGATTATACCCTACATCATTTAGTGATTCTTCCTGAGTGGCATTTCTATCAACTTCAACAGTTTTAGTTTTGATTACATGTACTTAATAATATATTTTCAAGTCTGCAAGATCTTTGGAGGTTTTTCAAGTGTACTGAATCCACAAAAAACTAATAACCGTTTGAGTACTATTCAAGGGCAAAAAAATACCCATTTTCTTGTGTACTGTACATTAATTGATTTCCTACGTTCTCAGGTAAGTTTCTTTTTCCCTGAAAAGCTTTCGCTCTAAATGATCTGGTGTTATTCAGTAAATCCCTGCTTGGATGTGTTACTGGTATTTTATACCAAGCCAGAAAAGCCAAAGGGCTATTGAGATCGACCGCTTGTCCAAAGACAACATACTTCTGTTGCTTTGCCTCCGAGAGTTCAACCCAAAGCAACCCAGACCAATATGTACCAAAAACATAAACAAACAAAAAAGACAGAGGAAAATCTTGACTTGTCTGAACTTTTCCCACAACAACTGCATACACACAAAAACACACTCCCATACGTGACGGTGCACTTCTCTTCATAAACAAGACTGATGTGCTTTGCAATATGTTAATGCTCATGGAAGTAAGTTGTTCATCCCAATGAAAGTACAGTGGAAAACTGCACTTCTCAAGGTATGTTATGGGAACATTTGCATGTTATTCAGTCAAGTCATTCCCACAATGCAAAACACTCTTTCCTAAATTAATACGGCCACCAAGAGCCACTCAAGATTTCAATGGAGCCAGGTTTACACAGGTTCCAGTGGTGCCTGTAATCGGGTGTATGTAAGTTTAGTATCAATCCTGTGGCTAATTTTGACAGTTTGCTACCCAAGATGACGTGGGTGTTTTGTTTTTTTTAAATCTAGAAATATTAGCAAAGGTAGGGAAAGTTCCAATGCTTGAAACCCGTAGGTCCTCCCAAGGCCTTTTGCAATAGTGGGAGACTTTTGTATTTATTTGAGTTGCTGGTTCAAAATAAGATTATTTAGCAACTGGACTCTTCCCAGTGATGGAATGGGGAGGTACAGCACACTTCCAAAGGGCAACAGTGGGGCCAAGATGCTCAAAGAGAAGGAATACATTTGGCACAGCAAGACATTGCAAGAGACAGTGAACTAATAGAGAAAAGCAGACTAAATGGGAAATACTGCTGTTAAGTTTTTTTATCCTGTAAATTGGATTTGACTAACCTGTGGCTTTCCCAATGTAGCTGGATTCCAACTCCCATCAACCCCAGCCAGCGTGGCCAACGATCAGGGATGATGAGAGCTGTGGTCCAGCATCTGGAAGGGTCTTCAGTGCCCTTTGTAACTCCCTCTCTTGACTGCATTCTCAAATGGTCCAGCTTCCCTCCAGGGGAGTATCTGCAGTGCTAGAAGCCAAGTCTTTCTTTAGAAGACCATGTTCATGAGGTTTCCAGACTTACCCAAAAGAGATCAGCAAAGCACAAGCCATGTGTTCAATTTCCATAAGGGGGGAGGGATAAAAAGGGTGTGTGTGTACTTTTTCTGGTGGGTATGCTTAAAAATAAAAATCCAACGTATATTTCAAGGGGAAACAATGAATTCTGTAAACTACAATGCATTTGAAGTTTGTTTTGCAAAACTCTCATTTTGCTTGTCAACAGAAGACACAGGGTGCTATGAAGGGCACTGAAGAGCCAAGATATAGTACAGAACCAGCTTGCAGGCCAAATTAGTCGCACAATCTGGCCTTAACAATGAGAAATTCCTTGTCATATTATTAGAGCACGTAATCGTCCAAAGAATGTAAAAATAAAGGCTAGTCAGGGATGCATGCTCTCATAAACTAAATTATGTTTTGCATGTAAAATATTAAAGAAACAGAAGGACAGGGAACACAGATGGGAAGAAGCAAAAGGAGCCTTGCCTAAATACCACCTGTCCAATTAGATAGCAAGATGCAACATACCAGCTTGTTTTTCTGAGAAAATCACCAATGCCAATTTAATTTGTACTGATCTAGTTTGGACATTATGCTAAACTGTGTATCAACATTATGCGAACAAGTCTCAGGCTCATGCATCCGCCCCCTTCCTCTTTCTTCCACTGTGAGATTAGAAACTCTCTTCTCTGTTTGCAATAAACCATGGTTTAATATTATGGCAAATCTTAACTATGGTTTAGGGAAACAAGCCAGGATCACAGACCATGATTTCCAATTGTGGCTTGTTTCCGTAAAGCAAAGTTAAACCAGTCTGTCCACATTTGGACACAAGAAGTAACCATGGTTAATTAAATAAGGAAACAAATGTTTCTGATCTCTTCACAGCAAGGGGAAAGCTTACACGTCCAAGGCTTGCTCAAGTAGAGCTAACACACATCTTAGTTTTACATCCAAACAGGGTAATACTTTCTTGCTCTTTTTTCAGGCTGGAACATTACAGGAGACACATTCCCTTGGAAGCAGCAGCCATGTAGTTCTGGCCCTTCTTTTTGCCCAGTAATGTCTAGTCATACAAAGTGTTTCTTGAAATCACCAAGCTGCAATTTTCCCTGCCCCTTTAGTTACTCCTGGGAGAATGGGTAGGGGAATTTGTGGCATGGTGATGTTTTGTATGATCGGGCATCTTACAAGGGAAAAGGGGGTGTGGTTGCTGCTTTTTCTTTTTTTTACAACCACCACCACCTGACCCCCCAAACAGCATGTCTACTAGCTCTGATATCATTTACAGGGCAAACATAAAGTTGGTACTGGAGTTTCCTTTCCTTTCTATTCCCCACAGAAGAGGCTAAGAAACACACTTCTTGGTGGCTGTAATCATTCTCTTCTTGGCATCATTCCTCTGCCCAAAGTTGAATGAACACATGCAGCCTGAATAAAACCAAGGCATGCTGGGGGGCCAGGGGAATCTATGTGCCTCTTATATACAAACCCCATCCACTCCCAAGATCCCAGCCTCTGCATAAGGGTAAGAGACATATGACGTACTCAATCTCAAAGATGGGATAATTTAGTTGTAAAAAAGATGGTTGTCTCACTTTGTTTATAAAACATTTTTTTTTTGTTTTTTTGTTTTGAAAAAAAAAAGCTTAATGACACAGAGGATCCCACCCACAACCAACCTCCCGCTTCCAAAGACAGTCAAACAAAATGCCCCATTTTGGTACAATTATTGGTCACTTCATTGTAAAAAAAAATATATATATTAACAACAACAACAACCCAAAGGGGTCTGGCCACTACTGTCTTTGTTTAAATGCTGGTCAGAAAAACGACAGAAAAAGTCCACCTCCTGCAAAATAAAGTCAGTAACCTTGGAGCTCCCAAAATTGTCTTCTCCTGCGACAGCATACCAGTCAGATATTCTCTCTGCAAAAGAAATCCTTTTCTTCAGTTCCTTTTCTATTCCCTGACCCTTGCCATGCACTCACGTGAAATAGACCCTCCCATCCGGTTTCCTTCAGCAGGAAACGTTTGCTGGATATCCAGTTCATCACAGGAAATAACTAAGTGCAGCTGTGGCCATTTTGTTCTCTTTCGTCAAGGTGTAAAATTTCAAGACTGTACAAGATTGTCCACTTTGAGGAGAGGTGGGTCACACTGGCAAAGTCCAGAACCTTCCATGGCTCGTGCTCTCTGGAACCCATCTCTCCCTGGCTGTTTGCTAAGGGGGTGGGGAAATCTCTCATTGCCATGTTGGTTTTTTGTTTTTTTAAAAAAAGAATTTGTACAAAGTCCAAAGCTGGTGGATAGAATTGGGGGTGGGCGGGGGGGGGGGGTAGATATGTGAGGGGGGAGGAAATAAAAAGGGGCCTGTATTTTGCCAGGACCCTGCCCACCTCAACAAAAAGGGGGGGGGACCCCCAGAGAGATTCAGAAGGGGGGGAGGAATAAGAGAGAGGAGTATAGAATAAAAATTCTCTCCCCACACCACCGCCACAAAAAAACCCTCCGCTGGTTGTCAGCTATTTTCTACCCCCCTGCTCCCCTCACACACAACCACACACAGTTAAATACAATGTGAGGTGTGCGAGGAGAGGAAGATAATTAAACCACAGTGATTTCCTTCCTCCCTTTCCTCCCCATCCTAGCTCTCCAGCTGTAGATGTTACTTTTATCCGGAAAAACAAAACCGAATAGAGTACAGCAAGAAAGGCGGCTGGAGAAAGGGGATGGTTCAATTGGAGTCCGAATCAGAAGAATCTCCTGAGGAGGACGAAGAACTGCTGCTGCCCTCAGATTCATTGTCATCATCATCGTCGTCGTCCTCTTCATCATCCTCTTCTTCATTCTGGTGAGGGAAGAGGCAAGCTATGAAGTTATGTCTCATGTGGGTACCCAAGGTGATGCTGAGGGACTGCAGAATGTGGCACGGGTGCAGAATTCAGTTTACTGGGAAATGCAACATTTATTTATTTTGTAGAATAAAAGTGCCTTGTTCTTATGGTTTCAAAGATCTATGCTTGAAGACCTGTCGCCCCCATCTACTGAAATGCAGAAGCCAAGGAGGGAAATGAGCATGTTTTCCAGTGGCTAGGTCTTTCAGTGCTTTGCACACCTGCCCCCATCCTCCACAACTAGTAGAAAGCAGAATGATGCAGGACAATAGAAGCTGTCAAATAAAATTATGTGAAATGAGAGGTCTGTTCAGCTTGTGTCATTTATACAGGTTGCAGAATCCAGCGTTTTCTTGGTACAGAATTTAGATCGCTTTGACAGAAAATGTATATATGTATTTACAGTGGCTACTTGACTAGTGCTTTTGTTCCTTCATATGCAAGGTGCTGGCTTGCGTTCATTACCTCTCAACATCTGTCCTGGGAGCCTTGCTATCCACCATGTTTTGGGTGGGACCAGGGGGGGTGTGACGCTAGGGTTGCACCTTAAAAGAGGAAAAGCCTTCTAGTTATATTCAGAGGCACTGCACTTTTGAACGTGAAAAGCCCAGCTGTTGGGGATAGCCCCCACTGCTTAATAAGCACAGCTAAGCAGTCACTGAAACACGCAGCCCCGACAATCAGTTTTGCAGAATAGGTGTGAGCAAGAGGTAGTGTATATAGAGAAGTGTACAGACACCAGCACACTCACCTCATCCCCGTCTTCGCTCTCCTCTTCACTACTTGAATCAGAGGAATCCCCTCCCTCCTCAGAGGAGTCAGCATTGTCGTCGTCCTCCTCCTCTTCCTCTTCATCGTCATCATCGTCGTCGTCATCATCATCATCCTCATCCTCAGATTCCTGCAAACCACACAGGATTTAACAGAGACATGGGAGAGGTAGACTGAAAACACCAGCAACGCACCTAGAGCTCAACAGATGGCATTCACCTTTATACACCCAAGAGTCCACAGTAAGAACCCCAAGTGGCCAAACATAAACATATTTCTCAAAATGTGCCTTCTTGCATGTGGATGAAATGTGAAGGTGCTCACCAGGGTGGCACAGGCATGGTTCAGGGCCTTAAATGAAACTGAGTGCACTATAGCTTGCCAGAAATTACAAAGGAGGGTAAAATATATGACCCTTCTGCCCCAATATTCTGTTAAAAGAAAGCCAGCTCAACAACCTAAAGTTCTCACTATAGAAAATTAACTACTGCATCACTGTTTTGTTTTTAATGAAATGCTCAAGAGCTCCAGGATTTTTACATTTGCAACTTCAAGCATGCCCACTTAAGGAAAGTGGAGAAGACCAAAATGAAAGAAAGAAAAGCAAAAGGGTCTGAAGAGCAAACAGCTCTCCAGCTATCAGCACCTGAAGTGCAGCAGAAAACCTCCCCCCATCCAAACATCATCTTCATGAGACTAATAATTTTAAAAATCCATCCCACAAGTTGTCATGCGAATCAACTGATGCTCATGGAAGCAAAGTTACTTGCACCCCTTAGCTACAGAGGGGGGAAAAACTGCATTCCCTATAACGGGTTGTTGAGCTTTACTTGGCAAAGCTGTTGAGCTAAAAATGATGTTTTTGAGCTATTTTTAAAGTTAATTGGCAAAAAAGACACTGCCAACATGGGTTGTCATACGTCCGGATTTCCCTTGGAAATTTTAGCGATTTACACCCAGACACTGCTTCCGACTGCAGTATTCTGGCTACGTCTGGGAAATTCTGGACGTATGGCAACCCTATCATATAACTAACTATAGAGAGATTGCATCTCTCCTTCCCAGTGGAAGATCAGTGGGCCCCAGCCATCAGATCAATCACCTGCATAGAATTTGGCTCCCTCCCCTGTTAGAAATAAGAAGCAAGCAAGCAAGGACTTTTACAATAATTTGCAATGCTTTACCAGACCAGTTGAGAAAGAAAGCAGAGTTCCTGGGGTCCGTTTTAACACTTTCAAAATGGCTTCATTAAATCAGCCAAAGGCAAACCTTGGAAAAGTTTCCCTGGATTATTCCATTGCGGGTAACAGCTGCATGATGAAGAGGAAGAAGTGTTAAAGCACTTACTGACTTGGACTGCACCGAGGGCTTCATCTTAGGATTTGGGCCTCGCATCTTCCCCATGTTCTTGCGTTTCTGTTGAGATACAAGTGGGAGGGGGCAGTGTTAGAAAAGGGGGGGGGGGAGTCAACATTTATTTATTTTCATAAAATTTATATACTGTTTGATTGTAAAAAAAGAAAGAACCCTCAAAGCACTTTGCAAAAAGAATAAAACAATAAAATTATTGCTAAAAGTAATTAACAACAATTTAGAACTCTTAAAAAATTAAAATCAGCAATAAACAGATTAAAACATACATCAGTGTTCTTGGTATCTGGGTAGGCTTGCCTAAGCAAAGATGTTTTTAGCAGGTGCCAAATAAAGTACAGTATAGTACAGTGAAAGTGCCTGCCTGATGTCAATATGCAGGGAGTTCCAAAGTGTCGGTGCTGCCACACTAAAAGATTTCTATAAATGTAAAATGGATTTATTATTATGTGGCACCCATGACAGCACCAGTGGCAAGGAAAACACTTGCATTCTTTTCAGCAAGCTAGTATCTAGCCTGCCCCTTCCCCAATCCTCCATTTCTAGCAAAAATCAAATGTGCCCCTGACAAACTATCTAGTTTTTGTGGCACTAGACTCTGAAGACTTGATGCCAAAAATGTTAAAACAAGCAGCAGGAGGAAAATACAAAGGCAACTTAAGCTTTTTCTACTCAAGAGTTCTTATAACATCCTGGAAATCTATCCTATTATTAAATCAAAATGTACCAATTCAATAACCATAAATACCCTGTTTAATTCAGAGCAGCTTTCAAACTGTAACTGGTACACTTTTATCTGATGCACGTCCTGCTGGGATAGATATCCCTTTTCAGTCAGAGGGCCACATTTCCTTCTGGGAATGCCACTGGTAGGAGGAGCCAGAGGCAAGTGGACAGAACAATGAATGTAATGTTTACATTTGTACAACAGGCTGGTTTCTACACTCGCATACCCATCTCCATCTTCCATACAGACAAAAATGAAGCTTTTTCTTTGGGGGGGGGGGAAGACACACCAAAGGTTCCTCGTTTCTGACCTAACCAGAGTTACAGAACATGGAACCCCTAGACTTCAGGCATGAAGAGATTCCCTTCTTTTCACTTCCAATCTATACTGTATTTCAGAGGTCAGGTTGAAAAAATACCCCTGCCAGTCCCCTCCAAACACTTGCAAGATACCTACGTTGGAGGTATGTTCCTTGTACACAGCTCTCTCCTGTGGCGACAAACTCTGCAGAGAAGACAGAAGGGGGAGGAGTGAGAAGCCAAGATTAAGCATGTTATGGAGGTGATTCAAAACATGGGGAGTGGGAGAAGATGGATTGATTATAGTCCCTACATAAAGCAACCAGATTATAATTACCACAGATGAATCATTCCTTGCCAGCACTTTAATATGACACTTCTTGCAAGCCCCTGGCTGTCCTTCAATGAGTTCTGCCCTATGAACAATTATTCCCATTTTACAGGCAGGGAATGGAGGGCTGAAAACGCTAAAAGCCTAAGCAGATGCTGTCAGGGTAGAGGAAGTTTGATTTGGGTTGCAGAGAAAACACAGAACAAAACCTCAGACAAGGTATACGAACATGCGAGAGCGCTGTGTGGCAGGATGATCCATGAGGCCAGAGGACAGGTGAGAGGTGGGGAAAGCTCACACAGTGTCTAGGACGCTTATGTTGCTGATAGGAACTGGGGATGAGCAGAATTTCATACAGATTGAAAGTCTTTGGTTGCAGAACAAGAGTCAAATGTCAATATGGCTTGACTTGGAAGGCTTTCACACGGACGCTTCACTGCTAACACTCTGATCTTCTCAAGGAGCTGCTACCTGTTCTTGTGCCTTCCCCCAACTGACAGCTCACCTTGAGCCACATATCCAGGTGTACTTTGTACTGTTTCTGCTGCTCTTCGGCCAACTTCTTGTACTGTTCCTTTTGGCTCTGAGAGATGCGCTGCCAGCGGCTTCCGATCTCCACCATCCGCTCCTTCAGAGGAAGATGGTTAAGTTCACCATTTGAAAGCAGCTCCTGAGAAAACTTCTGATACCCGTTCCTGGTGAGGACACAAAAGAGAGAAGTTACAGGTAAATGGGCAGGAGGAAGAAAGACAGCAGGACTGTTGGCAGGATCTATTTGATATACTGGAAAACTCAGTGGTATGGGTTCACATGCATTGCTAAACCATGGTTTCAGAGGCAGAAAGGAGCAGCCGGAACCTGCCCACTGCCCTTAAGAGCTTCCAAACAAACTTTGGTTTGTTTGGAAACTTACCAATTTGTTTTACACTCTTATCGCCATTTCATAAGAAATGGTAAGTCAGATTTTGTGGAAAGTGGAATGCAGCTCTGCAAAATCCTCCTCCCAGTCACATGGAAGGAGGGAAAAGGTATACTGAGAAAAGGCTTGTGGTGGTTCCTACTTGCTCATGCACATAACCATGGTTGAGTACGATATGCAAGCACAGGCACTCTCTGGATGCCACCCTGCTCTCCACAAGGAACAAATCTTTTCAGTGGTAGCCACAGAACTCAAATGGCATCTCCTAGGAAGCTCAACTGTTTTTTTCTCTTGGCTCTTGGCTCCATTCAGAAACTTCACTTATCTTTTGGAGAATTAAGCCTTTTTAGAAGTTATTCTGTTGCTGCTGTTTGGTTTTCATTCATCAGTTTTAATATGATCTTGGGCTTCCAGAAATGTTAATTGTGCTTCAGTTACGTATGGTGAACTTTTATTTTATTTTATTTACAGTATTTATAGATTGCCTTTAAACCAATCAATTATCCACCTACTGAAGTTGACTTAACTTCAGGAAGGCCACTGATTCCTCACCACTGTGCGTTTGTAAGCCATAACCACAACTCAGAACACAAAACATATAAGCACACACATACAACCCTGCTTTTTTCTTTTTAAAACAATGGCAATACTCACATGGGGGGTTTCTTCGGCTCACCCTGGAATTTCATTTTCTTGGAGGAATTTGTTGTGCATGGTGGCGCCCTCATCTCACTCAGTTCTCGCTGCAGAACAAAATAAAGAAGAAACAGAATTACAAAGCTGAGAAGCCTGGTCCAGCTCAATGAAAAATGTCAGAAAAATTAAAAAGGCTGCCCCGCCTTCCTATTTCATGCAGATGCCTAAGCCTTCAATGAGGCAAGCATTGGACATTTGCTAGCTTTCTTCAACAACCCAGAAAACTACCTACCAAGAAATGTATACAGAGCTTCAACCTTGTATTTTAAGTATTAACCTCCTAGCCAGAGGTGGCAAGGAATTACATGCAGGGTAGGCAAACCAAGAAGAAATTGAGTGCCCTGCTCCTTCTCTGAGCCCAGTACAGAACCAAGCAGGCTGCTACAAGAAGAATGGAGTTGTCTGTCTCTCTTCTGCTAGCTCCTGGCAGGCTAGTAACTTTCTTGTCTCATTTACAAGAGTGCAGAAATCTGGAGCAGAAACCAATGGCTCCCGCTCCTGAGCTGTAAAACAGAGGAGCTGTGCATACAAGTTGCTAGAGAAAATTAATTAAAATTTAGAACTCTGGCAATCCAGATTCTGAGCCAAGAAAAGACAAGAGAATGTATGTAATCTGTGTAATTATGCATAATCGTATTCCACCATTTCACTGGCAGATAGCACAAGCCACTTACATTTAAGCATATCTCCATACAGCCAGAAACTGGCTGGTTTTTTGGAAGTTGATATTCTGTGCCCAGTACCACACAGAGGACTGTTTTTCTGCATTCCTGTGGAAACTGTGCACACGCACACACTCGATGCAGTGCAATCACACTGAAGCGAAAAATACTAGGTGGGGTGGGGTTTTTTTTTAAAAAAAAAGCCTGACCAACCTCGTATCGTTTCTGATCTTCTGCTGCCTTCTTGATCCACATCAGCTTCTCCTTCTTCTCCATGTTGTTCCAGGTGGCTTCCATGGCTTTTAGTGCTTTCCCTCGGTCATTCTGAAGCAGAAGGACAGCTGCTACTATATACTGTCATGGACTCCATAAAAGTGCAGAGCTCAGACAACTCCCCACTTTGAGCCCACCACTTCTATCCTAACTTCATGACAGCTACCACCTGAAAAAGGCAGGTTGCTTACCTGGTAACCCACGTTCTACGCTGGTCATCGCATGAGTTGTGCAGCGTGCAAACCAGGGGTCAGATCTCATGCCCTTTCCCCACAAGGGAAGACTTGTACGCCTTTGGCTCATGCTACCAACCCTCAAATTACAGTTGATCAATTCAATGGCAATAATAACATCAGTCCTATTTACAGCCGCAGTTCCCATTAGCACAGCTCATCTGATTTGACATTCTTCCTCCTAACACCCACCAGATGGGAGCTGCCCCTTGTTCATCTCCTTCTTGAGTCTCTGAAGTAAATTCCAAGCTGGACACCACCTCCTCAGATGGCACTCCTCTCCAAGACATGTTGTCAGTCAGCCCCCCACCCCAACTCCTGCTGCAGACTCCTGCCTCTATTTTGGAGCAAGTCAAAGCTGTACGACTCTCTGCTTTGTCACTCACATATCTTGCTACTGACACACTGCAGGTCATTCCATTATGAAACTAGGCCTCTGCTGTCCCACTTTACCTTAAAGCGAGCAAGATAATCTCCAATGACACTCTGCTGCCAGATCTCCTCAGCTGTTTTCGGTGACTCGGGAAGTTTGCCGCGATCCTCCTTGTCGGAACCATGCTTCTTTTCTGTCTGAGCTTTCATGGCAGCCTCGCGAGCTTTGTACTTGGCCTAGAAAACAACACGCATGGTCAAAATCTTTGCAAAATCCATTACTGATTGGTAAGAAACACAGAAAACCAGGCTGGCTGGGGGGAAAAAGTTAAGCACTGAAACTGTGTTTTGGAGAGTGTGTGGCTTAATGATGCAGTGGTTCTCCCCCACGTCTGTGACATAGATTTTGAGGAAGAAAGCTGTTAAACCGGAGGAACAGCAGGTTTTAAACCAAAGCATAATAATCAGTTATGGGCCAATCTATTAGCTTCTGGACACAAATTAAGGTGCTTAAAAAACTCTGAACAGCCTTGTGACCTGCGCTTGCAGGAGGACAGCAGGAGCTCAATTTATGCGAGTCCCACTATAAGCCTGACCCAGCACTTTCGAAAAACATATAGAAGAAAACATTGTATGTGTGTCCTCTTGAAAGACCCCTGTATTTTATTTTTTTGTTCTGCATGAGTTGCAGGTTTTCTTGTAAGGAAGTTTCTCTGTTAGTACATTAAAAACATGGCTAGCAAGCTATCTAACTGCTTTTATGAACAGCAACCAAATTTCTCCTATTTAATTATTTGCAAGATAAAAACAAACATTGCACTTTTGTTGTACCATAAGGTCATTTATCATTTTTTTCTTTCCCCCATTAAAATCAGTTATTCTTCACAGCTTTCACCCAAAAAACATATTTCTGCCTTTAAAATTATCTCTTTTTTATAATGTGGGAGATGCAGTAAAATCAGCACAGAAACTAATATTTTTAAAGTGCTAAATTCAAGGAGTCTTGTGGATGTATACCTCTTTCTGTGCACAGATGTAACCTTAAAGACAGACATTATTAGAGCTGAAGATTTGAAGCTACACTCCCTAGAGCAGGTTTGACTAAGCTGTGGCACTCCAGATGTTGCTGGAACGGAACTTCCATTGGCCCCAGCTAGCATGGTCAATGGGAGGTCTAGTCCAGAAATAGCTGGAAGGCCAAAGGTTAATGACTCTGGCTTTAGAGCTTCAGATCTCTCACTCCTGAATGTGCCTTTCCAGTACTAGAAAACAGCTGCAGTGAAGTTTGAACATGTCAAGTATGGGCTGGTACAGATGCAGGATAATGAAAAACAAAGCAATACAGACAAACTTTATGTATCTTTATGCAGATTAAAAATATGAAAATAAGGTATACCCTGTAGTTTCAATGACAAATTTCGGTGGACAGTGCCAACTAGGAACATATGGCTGGAGCAATCACAACTGAGGTACCCAATAATACAAATGTTCACCCAGGTTTTATGCACGTTTCTAGGCCTCAAGGTTACACCAACTCTCAGCCTAACCTACCTCACAAGGTTGTTGTGAGAAAAGTATGGAAAGGTGAAGAGCCATGTATGCCACCTTGAGGCCCTTGGAAGAAAGGTAGACTATAAATGCAATAAAGGAATAAAACAAAGCAAATAAACCCAAATACATGATGTAATGCTATTCATGAAGGAAAGAGAACCCCACCCCTGCTTTTTATTGGATTTTTGATCGGCTGCAAATCTGTGGTGACATTCTTTGGCATGTGGGTGGATGCTGCTCCGGCGTCCCACATGTTATGCCCACCGTAGGAAAGTACTGCTTGATATCTAGTCATCTGTCATCACCCAAAGATAGCCTTTTAAGGCATATACACAGCAACAACAAACCCCATCTCCCAAGTGCAACTACTTTCCCTGTCCACCAATGACCCATATTAAGGTGTCCAGCTAACTCCCACAAGGATCCCAAGACCCTCTTTCTCAGGCATCTAAACCAAGCCTCAAGACCTCTCCCATTTGACTCCATGTGTATTCACAGCTGTACTGGGAGGCAAATAGTACAAAAGAACGCAAAATGGGGTTTTTTTATTGCATCCACTCTCACACTAAGGGAACGCACTGACAGAGTCTGGCTCCTTCCCCCTTCCCAAGCTGGTGGAAAAAAATGAGCAGAGGTAACGCAAGATGGAATGGTAGGAGCATCCAGACTGTTAACAGAGCTGCTTGTTGGCTTCTAGAGGGAAGCGAAGGCTTGGGAATGTTCAGAACCTTCTGTGGGGTTTCTAGCAGATTTTGTTTCCTCTTCTTTTCTTTTTTTTAAGGGTGAGGGAGTGGGTCAAGATCCTGGTTTCATCCAAGTCAGGGGTAGTCAATGTGGTGCCCTCCAGATGTTGTCAGACTGCCACTCCCATCATCCCTAACCCTTGGCCATGCTGGTTGGGGCTGATGGGAACTGGGAGTCCAGGAACATATGAAAGGCGTCATGATGGCTACCTCTGATCTAAGTCAACAGGGGGGGGAAAACCACCCAGCTGACTTTTTGAGATACCCAGGAGTACATGTTCCCCCACACCTTCCCCCAAAAAAGATGGTTAAGGAGAATGTGCATTATTGATTCAACAACCTTTTTTTTCTCTGAAAGATCATTCCACATCCGCGCCAGCAGCCGGGTCAGTTCGCTCTCCGACAGTTCGGGTCGCTCCTCCTGCAGCTGCTTGCGTTTCTCCTCCGAGAAGATAAACATAGCAGAAACGGGCCGTTTGGGTTTCTCAGAACCTCCCTGTTAAAGAGCACAAAGGGACTCGTGGTTGTGGAATTTTGAGTTTGTATCTTTTGTTCTTTTTAAAAAGCGTTATGGAAAAAAGCAAATAATAATAAAAAGAGCAAAAACTGGGGAAGGTGGCCTTATTTTATGGGCTGCAAAGTATTCCTAGTAGATCAGCCAGCTAACACTTTAGTTGATTAATCAATGGGGGGGAGGCAATTTTTACCAGCAAGATCAATTTTTAATTGGTGGAACTGCAAGTTAAAAGCATGTTTATCTTTTGAGGCTCTTTTGGTTCAGGTGCATTATTGTAATGAACAAAGGGAATTGGAAAGAAATAAAAAACGCGAAGATGGGTGTTTATATACAACAATGAGAATGGTAACTTATTATTTTACTGTCAATTATCTAACACTTCCTTCAGTATCTGACAAATATTGGACTTTTGGTCATAAGCAAATTTATTTTAATCAGATCAATCAGTTACTTGAACATAAGGCAGATAATTAAATCAATGAAATATTCTTTAAACCTGCTGACAGTTCTACTTATTATATACATATAGGGAGATAGCCAACATTACTCTGGAGTAGACCCATTAAAATCAATATACTTAAAAGTCATTTCAGTCAATTTGATTTCAGTGGGCCCATCCCAAGTATGACTAATGTTGGATACCACACGCGCATAAGGAAACCTTCAAGAGGGATTAGTTTTTGTTCTCATTTTTACTATCAAATTTCCAAAGGAATCCCAGCAGCCATTTTACATGAAGTCTTGAGGCTGGTTTAAAAGTAATTTGCTCCACTGCTCTAAATGTAAGAAATGTATCCATACCCACAACGCATCCTGCTTGTTGCCCTAGCCTGTATGTGCCACTCACCTTGCTGGCATCTGGTGAAGTCTTTTTAGAGGCAGGGCTGGTGGCACCTTTCTTGTTTACTCCCAGCATCTTCTCCTCTCCCAGAACCCTCTGCTGTTCTTCTTCAGGTAAGCTCTGAATTTTGGAGGAAATGGCAAAATAACAAAATAAGGAGTTTTGACTATTTTTCATTCTCTCTCTGCCTTTCCCCATATATCTAGTAGATTAATGTATACATAGTTTGGAAGCGTCTTCAGGTAGTGCAGAACGTGGCTGCCCACTTTCACCCAAGCAGCTTAAGATTTCCAGGAAATTAAGTCAGCAGCCTAGCATGGGCATTGGCTGCTTCATTCTCCTCCCCCCAAAAAAAGGTACTAGGAAGCTGCCTCTGAAAACCAACTAGCAGCTTAGTTCTCACAGAATGAATTATTCATTCTAGTGTAGAAAGAGAGACACTTACCGACTATTCTAAAACAACTGTGCTGGCTATCATTTGAAAGTCTAAGTGACCTGGGATCACATGGATTTGAAGTCAGTGGCTTAATTCATAAAGAAGTACTGTTAAATTAAGTTAAGTTTTGGGTTGATGCCTGGATTAACATACCGTAAGCAGAGAAGCAACTCTAAACCACTGTTTAGATTTTAAATTGTTGTTAATGCAAACCATGGTTTGGGGAAATGTTGAATGGAGACGGCTTCTCCTTTTATGAACCAATCCCGCTTCCACCAATTGACCAGCAACGGGGCATCCAGTCCTTTCAATGCAAGAGGCAATATATGATTTTGAATGGAGCATGGCCTTCTGGGTTGAGACCTCATCACTATGGACTGCGTGACCCTGATCTTTCAGATTTAGACAAAAAAAGTTTACACAGAGAAACCTAAGACCAGTCCAATTCAAATATTTCAAGGTCGAATAGGAGAGAGTTTAGTGGACACTGAAATCAATGAGATTTAAAAGTGCTTAACCAACTGGATTGCACCCCACTGTCTTTTTAGACAAGGCTTTTAAAACAGTTATCAAGAACTGCAGAGTACACAGAAAGGCACCGCTATATGTTCACCCAGAATATGACCCTTCTTAATGCTCCCAGTCCCAAACACTCATACCAAAGTCCATTTTCTTAGCTGGCCCAAGCTGTATGTGTGAATGGGAAGGGTAACAGAAAAGAGCTGCTAAAAAACTTAGTAACGCAGTTTGGCAGAATGCTGTGGCAAACTCACCTCCAGGAAACGCAAGAGCTCAATTTCATAATCTTTCTTTCTCTATAGGGGCAAAGTAGCAAAAAAAGAGTCAGTTCCTGGTACATGCCATGAATTTTGCCTTCTTCTGCTTCCCATCCAGAGCTGCACCCTCCTCCAAACATCTGACTCCTGCCAATGCAGGGTTCTAAACATCAATATAGATATTTGGAATCAGAACCCTAATAGCCAGTGTAAGTCAAGATGACTTAATGAATAACTTTGAGAAACACTGCTGTACCATTGGGGCCAACAACTGGCAACCCAGAGCTAAACTCAGCCCACTGAGTGGTCCCTAGGTGCCAACCTTAGAGGCTAAAGATGACTGTAGTGTCTGGGACAACAGAACTTGGCAGAAGGGAGTAATCCGTAGAGATGAACCTTAAAAACTGGCTTTCTGGCAAAGCAAATTGCTATCCAGGGGCAATGATGCTTTATTACTGATAGATATATGTGTGCGTGTGCATGTTAAGTGAGAGACAAAGGACAGTGTTTCAGGGCTGAATGTGAATTCCTTAAATGGGAATATGGGCCCAAGGGAAAGGGATTCAACAGCAGATGTAATTTGAGCAGCTGCTGGAAATGGGAGGAAAGAAAAGCATTCTGGACACTTTAAACACCGTGATTCTCAAAGGGTGTGGAGCGCTACACTGGTGTGGCAGGGGAGGACAATGGCAGGAAGATTCAAGGACGCTAAAAGAAATATATTTAAACATTTCAGTGTACAGTAGTATAGCATAGTATAAGAATGTTTATTTGCAAAATATGGATAGCTATCTTTTCAAAATGAGAGCAAGAGCATCAAGTGTGTGGGAATGATTCATGTTAGCTGCAATTTTTAAAATATTTTCTGGATCTCCCATGATCATATTATAAAGTAGTTGTGTTCTACGTTATAAATCTGCTAGTTGTTTCTTTTTGTTTCCCAGTGTATTTCCTATCAATTAAAAAATTGGTGTGGCATGAGCAATTTTTTATTGTGAAAGTGTGGTTCCACCATTTGCAGCTACTTCCTGGGGATAGGAGGTGCTTCCAAAGCCATTTCAGGTTCATTACAAGAGTAGGGACATTTTCAACCTGCAACAGCAATGCTATTGCAAAATGGGAGAACGAACCAATACTCTGATGAGAGGAGGCTAATTGGGGACATTGTAAATAGGACCTGGTAAGGAAGTTGGAAGATGACATTTAACATCAATGGCCTTGCCTTTTGAAAGCAAACTATTCTGGCCTCTGTATTGTGTGTATTTTAAAGTATCCTTTAGGCTATTCAGTTTGGTATTTATTGACATAAAATTGTATCGATTATCACCTGCTTCTGTTTTTATTGTACCTGCTTTTGTCTTTTTATCTGGTTCATAGCTGCATCTAAAGGATGCTTTTGAGCAGCTCTTGAAATCAGGGGTGATATGGGGCAGGGGTGGTATGACAATTAATGGATATGACAATTTATGGGGAAGGGCAAGGGGTAATAGAGAACAACAGTTTTCTTTTGCCTTAGTGTCACTTGTAATAATTTTAGCGGTCCATCAGGGTGCTGCTTTTAAAATGCTAGTTCAGTTAATGGAAAAACTACCCCCCTTTGGAGCTTCTGGATCCTGATGTTTTCTCAATGTCTCTGGGAAATTTTCCTACTGATGTTGCTGGTGGTCTGGTCAATGCTCTGGTCTTTCTCCAATTAAGTGGAGATGACCCAGGTAATTGATAGGGTTGCTTCTAGATGCCCCCGCTCAAACCACATGACTCATTCAGTTCCCTGGAAAATCTACATGCAATGAACAGAGAGTTTAAAAGTCATAAAAACATTTGGGTGTCAGAGGTGGCTACTGCTTCTCTGAAGAGTGTGAGGTGCCCATACGGCCCTAAAGCAAACAGTGGTTCATCTATTCTTAACCAAACCTGAGAATGATCCTGGCAATTTATATAATTGGTACCCAGATGTCATTTTTAAGAGAGGTGTTAAAAGCATGAGGTGACCTGTGAACTTCATATGGTTTTGGATGAAAGTGGTTACTTGGATCCATTCCAGTCTGAGTTCTAGGCCTGGTTTTGAGACTGAAAACCACCTTGGTCACCCAGGTGGGTGGCCTCATGGGTATGAGTGCAACCTTGTTGATTCTCCATAAATTCTTGATCACCTTTGATGCTATCAACAATTAAATTTTTATGGGCCCCCTTTATAGGACCAGGAGGCACTGCTTTACTGCAGTTCTAGTCTTGCCTGGAGAAAGGCTTGTCAAAAGGTAGTGTTGGGAAACTACTGGTCCCTCTGGGTCTTTGGCTTATGAGGTGCCACAGAGATCTCACAAGTTATCAACATTAAACCACTGAGTGAGGTCATCCATTGGCTTGGGTTGAAGTGTTCACATTATGCAGATCACCCAGTCCTTTTGTTGCCATCCTCTGATCCTAAGGAGATGCAGAATTGCTGTACCAGAGTTTGAAGGCAGCCCCAATTTAGATGAGGGTTGGAAAAGGTGAACCGTAATCCAAACAAGACAGAAGTACTGGTCGGGAAGTTTGTTGATCTGGGCAGAAGCTATGTCATCTTTTGGATTGGGTTGCACTCCCACAACTTTAGATACCCTTAAGGACCAAGTACACAACCTGCAAGTGCTTCTGAGTCCAGCATTATCCTTGCGTTGGCTGATGTTGATAGGCTGTAGCGCTTTTCACCAGCTACAGACCTACCTGGGTAAAGCGGGTCTGGCTTCAATTATCAATGCTTCAGTCACATTCAGTCTGGATTATTGCCATGATCTCTACATGGGGCTAACCTCAAAAGAAAATTCAGAAACTACAATCGGACTATACCACACCTATCCTACAACAACTGCATTGGTTATCAATTCATTCCCAGATTCAAGTTTAAATACTGGTAATAACCTTCAAAGCCCTAAACTGCCTGGAACCCATGTTATTCTGAGGACTGCCTTCACCCACATGAACCTGCCCAGGCTTTAAGATCAGCAACAGTAGTCCTGCTCTCCAGCCCATCATGAGCAAATATCAGATTGACAAGTAGCAGGAACAGGGGCTTCTCAATGGCACAGTTGTGGAATTCTCTCCCCAAAGAAGTTGAACGAACTCCTTCCCTTTTGGTCGGTGCTTCTGGAAGGAAGGAAGCTTTCATTCATCAGTTTTTACAGTGCTTTTGCTGATTTTTAATACTGTTGTGTATTTTTACTGCTTTATCTGATTTTTATTTTTACTGTACTATACTATATTTTTGTTTAGTATATGTGCTGCCGAAGCAAGCACTACTATATTCTTGTTTTACAATATGTTTATTTCAATGTAAAGCTGCTCTGGAATATTGTCCACCGAATGTCAAACAAAGGGATGGTTCAGATTCAAATGTAGGTTAAAATTGTCCCTGGAAAGCAATGCGAATGGGGAGGGGGGAGGGAAGAGGACGACACAGGCAAGAACTCAAGGGAAGAAATCCTAGATTTGTTCCCCTCACCTAATGAAGGAGTATTAGTTGGAGGGTCAGAAAGTAAATTATTCAGTCAGCATACCCACATGCATACGTGTAAATAACTGCTTTCTCTACAAACTAGGGAAGGTCAAACCACACCTTCTTCATGTATCATTTCTGAGTTCAAAAGATACAAGACAGTTTCACATTGACAGGGAAGTACTGATTATCAGTAGCCCAACTAGAGGAAATCCTTTCCAGGCACAGAAACCACCTTAAGGGGATTTCTGTTGTCATCTATGGGTCACGCCCTTGAGTAGTCTTATTCATACAAATGCTAAAAGGGTCTGAGGAATCCCCCAGATTCCTTTGATGATGGTAGAGGATTGCAATCCCTGGAGAAGGAGTGGAGGAAGAGAGACAATTTTTTCAAATGGCACCCTCTCCCCCAGGGCTCAGCTTCACAGATGCACAACAGGCTTCTTAACCCTTTTCCAAAGATCAAGACGAAGCAACACTGCCATTTTGAACAAGGACTGGGGGACTGGGACTCAAGAGGGAAATGGGGTCCTGCCACCTGTGGGATATAACCACCTCAGAAAAGGCCCTAGTTAAAGCAGCCAAAGAGACAGGAGAATCCACCATTATCTCACACTGTCACTGCTGAGGAGAGCCGAGCTGCTTAAAATGGCCGCCACAGCTTCAAGTAGTAAGAACAGGCAGCAGCAGGCCCAAAGCCTGGACTATCGATAGAACCACTGTAACTGACATATTAAAAATTTGAGGGGATTTTTGTGTGTCAGGAGATGAGGAATAAGTCTCCAAGTCTGGAGGTTTAGCGCTGGTACAGCTGGATAAAGCACAGGGAATTCTCAACATTTGGCCACTTGAAGCGCTGGAAAAAACCCTCTCGTCCTTGTCCTTGCATCAACACCCTCCACCACATGTCTTAGCTTTCCCCCTCTCCAGACTCAAGAGCGGGCAATCTTTTCTGCCACCTAGAAAAGCTTGTTTGCTTGCCACGGATGCATCTCAGGTTGGAGGGAATTTTAAACAAGCGTAGCTACCGATGATTTAAACAGCAACTCATCAAGGCTGAGGGGAAATTGATTCTGAGGCAATTCGCAGTTGATAAATGCATTAGATCAATCAACACCAGAAAACAGTTAACAGAGACAATCAATTAATCCCCGATAAATGGGAAACTTATGTAAACTGCCCTGAGTTGAGCCAGACTTCAGGTCTGCACAATCAACTTTGGGTTTGTTTGTTTGTTTGTTGCTTCTTTTGTAACAACTGAAGCCAGGTGCGAAAGGCGTAGAAATTAAAAGTATTCTGAACCCAGAGATTTAAGTACAAAAACTGAAGTGAGCTCAGTCTTGCCACAGAAAAACCAACTCCTGGTTGCCTCTCCCCCACACACCCCAGCAAAGAAACTTCATTTCAGGACTACAATTTAGGGCACGGATGAATTGATTTTCTTCCTGCCATGTGTTAAGCTAGAAATTCCTGCAGATCTACTTCAAGCAACCCGAAGATCGTTCAGTAGATCTTGATCTACCTTCTGACCAGCACTGAATTAAGAAACTGGACTCCTCTTCCTTTCTAAATATTTCAGCCTCTGAGAGGAGCCAGAGCTCTAGAAAAAAAACCATCTGCTGCTGTGGAGCAGGCAGGACTGCAAGTGGGTGGGGCTTCCTCCCACAGGAAGAAGGAAAAACTGCAAGGGGCAGACATGGCCATGCCTGACCAAACAGGCAGGAGGAGCAACCCATATAAAGAAAAGTCTCCTCCACCATTGAAGGGCATTTTTACTCTCCAAATTTCAGGGGTCTTCTGCTTGTTTGCAGAATTCATGCGAGTTTTGCTTCTCCACATCCAGGATGAACTTCACACAGGGCCTGGGCTTGAGGATGGGTGGCAGACTGCATCCCCCTGCAAGTTACTAAAAGCACCACCATTTAAAACAAACAAAAACAGGGAAGAAAAGCAGTCTGAATAAGACTGCAATTTCAGCCAAGTTATCTGAGGCAAGAGGAGTGGCAGTGACCAACTGATTTGCTTTTTTAAAAACAAGAACAAAAAAACCCAACCCGTCACTTGCCTGTCCATGTGCTTGTTTTCTTGGTTACTTCAAAGGATAACAAACTTGATTTTCATACTCTGTTCAAACACTGGGGAAGATAGCATTTTGCTCGCACCCAGCAAATCAGAGAAACCAAATCTGTGGGTGGCTTAAAAACCAAAACTGCACCCCCAAACTGAGGTAAATGAAATCCATTATCAGCAGCAGGGTTTGTAGTAACAGCTGGAACCTGCCTGATATATAGAACCACTAAAGTCTACCCATAATTTGTCTCTAGGCATTATTTTTAATCCTTTCCCTTTTTCGACACACCCTTATAAGGGCCAGGCTCACCTGATCACACTTTTTGTGGTAGGCGTCTTTTTCCTTCTGGGAAAGGAGCTTCCACTGCTGACTGCAGAGCACCATCCGTTCTGTGCTTGGGACATCTTTCATGTTTGCCATCAGTTCAGCACAGTAAAGCGAGTAACTATTCCTAAAACAGCAATTTCCTTTTATGTAGCACCAACCCATTAAGTTAGCACTTGGGGAAATTTATGTAAACATAAGAGTAAGCCACACAAAACTGCTGCCTGAAGTGCTTCTCCCACAGTCTCATAACCCACCACCACCACACATTTTTTTTTTTGGGGGGGGGGGTGTCTTAATTTCCACCACCAACCCTTACTATGAATGCAATAATGTGGATTATATGAATAAATAGGGGTATATGTCATTGGCTTTCGTATGGGTTCAGTGGTGTCTCCTGTACAAAGGTTAAGAGTCACATCTACTATGCTACCCACTTTTGCCTCACTGGTTCCAAATTCCTGATTCTGATTTCTGGGTCTTATTCATGATGCTGGATTTTGAGCTCTAAAGCCTTTATTATTATTATTGGCTTGGGATTAAGATGTTGAAGGACATAATCAACAGAGAGAAAATACCCTCTTAATCTTCCCTCAGGCCCACGCCCAGGTTTCCCCCCTTTTTGTTACTCTGGACCTTCTCCCCCAGCCAATTCCGAAGGCAGTCTTGGTCGTAAGTACACAAAAGTTACTAGCCAAATAAAATGTCACAGCCCTCTTAAACATGGGTGTTGTGAAAGGAAGTGGTTGGGTGAGGAACACAAACTGCTTCCAGTTTATGAAGTTTCCTGGTTTTGCCGGACAAATAAGCCTTTTCAGCTCTTTCAGAATGCTTTTTTAATTCTCTCCCCATAACTTGGCTTTCTGCTGCAGGGGTGCAGTTTGTAAAAAACTAACCATGTCTACTTGGAAGTAGGTCCTATAGAATTCAATGGGGCTTACTCCCACATTAAGTGGGAGTAGGAAAGCACGCCAAATCAACAGATTAAATCTGCATAAATGTCCACAAGCAGGAAAACAAGGGGGGGAACCCTACTGTTTTCTTTTTTAAAATTAATTGATATGTGTCATAGCAGGCACCATCGTATAAAAGGCACCCCTCCTATTTGAGAGAAGTCTCCCCTGAGATGGCACCTGCCACTTACTGCTTTTCTATGTACCTGCATTAAAATAATCGCTTATTTTTAAAAAAGAAGCTTAATCTGCTACCCAAGTAAAATCAGGGTATTTTTCGCAGGTGTGGGGCAGGTCATTGCCTGGATGAGAGACTGAACTGGGAACACCTTGTACCCTCCTTTGAGTTCCATGATGGAAGGAAAGTTAGATATAAACGTACCAAGGAAAAAAAATGTGTATGGCTTTTTAAAAAATAATAATAATGGAAGAGCGTTCAGTCAAGTAAGGAGCAGCCTGCAGCTTAAGAGAAATGAGCAAATCAGCTTATACAGTTCAAGCTGCTAGATTTTAGTATCTTTTTAGTACAACCCTGAACACGAGACAACTCTGTGGCCTTGATCAAGAACCCCAAGTTTCTAGAGAAAAAGTTAAGTCAATGGATTTATTTATTTGATATCAAGATTCATACCTCAACCCTTACACACTGCTTGGCACAGCTTCCAACTACAGTAATACCTCTGGTTAAGTACTTAATTTGTTCCAGAGGTCCGTTCTTAACCTGAAACTGTTCTTAACCTGAAGCACCACTTTAGCTAATGGGGCCTCCTGCTGCTGCTGTGCCGCTAGAGCACGATTTCTGTTCTCATCCTGAAGCAAAGTTCTTAACCTGAGGTACTATTTCTGCGTTAGCGGAGTCTGTAACCTGAAGCGTATGTAAACTGAAGCGTATGTAACCCGAGGTACCACTGTATAAAAAATGACTAGAAAATACAATAGATATTGTGTGTAACTACAACATAAATGACATCCATTTAATACTTGACACATTGGCAGGAAATCAAGAGAAAACCAGCAATGCAAGGATATCTGAATTGGCTTTTGCATCAGGGTTTCAGGGAGCCTCCTCTGCGCTGAGGCTGTGGAATGCAGGAAAATACTTCCAGAGGGGAGTGAAGCAGTGGGGTGGATTCAAGAGGTGAACAGCAGCCTAAGTACAAAAATGGTGGGCAACTGTGTTTTCCTAGCACATGACTCAGGAGGAGGGGACAACCCCAGAACAACCCACGTGCCAGCAGCATCACCTAACACTTACTGAAAGCAAAGGCTTCCCCACGAGGAAAGGCCTACTCCTAGGTATGAAGATGGGTAGCAGATCAGGAAAAAACACACAACACAAGAGAGCTGTATGAAGGGAGATCCTGAAGAGGAACTCCTCAGCTAATCTCACAGGAAGCCTGCAAGTGATGGTGGTAATGGACAAGTGTGGGAACTTGTCAATCTCCTTCCAATACCCTGAGCAACCAGCTGAGGCAGGCTGAAAGGAGAGTCCTACCAGGGTGTGTTTATGTGAGATGAACCACTCCGATCTCAGTGTTGAATGTCAGGCAGGGACTCAAGGAAGCTTCCAATAGAAAGACTCCTTTCATCAAGTGAGGAGAGCATGGACACAAGGAGAAGTGAGTGTCCAGTCTTGGGTAACTCAATAAATTTGTATCTCGTCTTCATTTAAGCACCCAAGATAGCATGTGTCCCACCCCCATTTTAGCCTCACAGGAGTCCTGCGAAGAAGATTTTAACTTTGCAGTGACTGGCCCATGCGCTGTGAGCTTCATGTCTGAGCAGGGCTTTGAACCTGCGTCCATCCCACTCTTAAGTCTAATGTATGGGCATCTTCCCACAACAAGCAGACATTGGGTGGATGGCAGATGCCGTCCTCCAAACTGGGTATATTTTTATTGGCATACAGTTCCAGCCCGATATGAATTACATTTACCAATGTGGAAATGCCCGAGTGCCTAGCAACTCCTCCCCAACTACCAAACCAAATTCTCAAGGGCACGGCAACTTACGGAGGTGGCTTGGTGGGTCGCCCATCAAACTTGTCCTTCAGCTGCCTCTCCGCTTTAGTCAGGGTGGAGCGAGGGGGCGCACCTTCCTCGAAGTTCATCTCTGGGTGCTTCTGGATATAATCCCGCATCACTTCCTGTGGACAGAAAACACACGGGGCGTTTAGCGTGGCAGAGGCAGGCTGGTAGAATACCCTCCCTAGGCTCTGGGGTTGTGGACAGGGTAGGAGGGGAGGGGGGGCCGCCTATGCTACCCTGACCAGTTTTAAACACTTGGCAGAAGAAGCAGAGGAGGAGTTGCTTTGCAACTCCCTTCCGAGGGAGCGATGCCCAGAAGTCGGCTCTCGGAGCGCGGCTGGGTTTCTACAGCTGCGACAAGGCCGGGCTGAGCACAGGGGGGAGAAGATGGAGGGGAACTGTTGAGTGTTCCCTACCTCATACTCCTTCCGCTGCTCCAGAGCCTTATGAATCCATTTCAGCCTTTTTTTGTCCGAGAGCTGAGACCATTGCTTGCCCAACGAATCCTTCAGCTCCTTCGTGGTGGCCTGAAAAACCCAGGTGAGGAAGGGGAAATAATAATAGTAATAAAAAATAGGTAAAAATGAAAAAAATAGGGGAGGAAGCAAAAGGGGATGGACTGCCCACCCTAATGGTACGGCAGTGAGCTAAGCTACACTTTTGGAAAGGCAAGTTAGAAAAAAAAAGTTTTCCTCAGGCTCCTTTAAATGGAGCGAAAAAGCCCAATACACAGGAAATATATAAATCTGCAATCTGTGGGTTTGCTTACTTGCTACATAAGAATCTGATATCTAGCATCAAACAAGGCAACCTGAGAATCTAAAATGTTTATTTTTAAATACTAAGAATATTTCTAGCCCTCATGGGCCATAGTCTCATGTCCTTTTCCTCACTCTATTCCAGTTTCTGACCCAGAGGACCAAATATCCAGATATGAATTACAGCAGCAGTGAATACAAAGCTAAACAAACCACATGCCAACATTACACACAAACACTAAGGACTGGATCAGATTTATTTAGCCTAGCTGTCTCCAATATCAGCCCCTCTAGATGCCTGCAGGCAAGCTGGAGAATGAGATTTCCTGTTTGTCCTCAAGCCACTGGCATTGGTGGTGTTTTGTCTCTGGCAACCCACTCTACTGTTAATAATAGTATCTACAGAACCGCCTATAATTCTTTCAAAGCCATTTATGTCTATCAATCATCACCAACACTCTGTGGTAGTGAGTTTCACAGTTTATTTTCCCGCGATGTAAAACTGGATCACCCTAAATTCTTACCGGATCAGTTTCCTAAGCCTTTGTTTCATTAAAAAGGGGCTCCTCCATTTTCCTGATCATTTCACTTGCTATTTCCCCCCATCACTTCTCTAGCTCTCTCAGGAACAGATAACACCAGCTTTCCTCAAACCTGGATGCTTTGGACTACAGCTCCCATCAGCCCAAGCCACCACAGCCAAGCTGGTAGGGGCTGATGGGAGCTGTAGTCCAAAGCACCTTGGGGAACTGCATTATATACTCAGCAGAATCAAGAGGCAAAGCTTTTTCTAGATTTTCAATGGGGGGAGGAATTGCATATTTGAAAACTTCCTCTATTATTATTATTATTATTATTATTATTATTATTATTATTATTATTCCCCTTCACATAGGAAAATAGCATTGCTTACAAGGAACATTTCCTTCTAACATGTGGGTTGTGTGAAATGAAGGTTTAAAAAATAAAACTCAAAATATGATATCCCATCAGCAGCCCAATCGGACGAGTTTTTTGCCACTTGTTTCTGCTCCAGCTGTAAAGTGGTACTAACACAGTGGAGTACCCAGAAATAAAATTAAGTCAGTGTATCAGTCTAAGAGCAAAATCCGGATTTACTGGGTACAGAGTCCTTACATTCCTTCATTGTCCTCCTTTTCAAGAACACAGCTGTGTGTCGTCGTTCTCTCCCCCCCCCCCCAAAAATCCCCACCCACTTTTCCTCCTTCTCGTGGGCTCTCCTTATTCAAGTCTCTTATACCACCTACTTACATCAGGGCGCACTTTCAGGTAGATCTTCTTCTCATGAGTGTACCAGAGCTGTTGAGGAGTCTTGGGTTTCTCTGGGATGTCAGACTTCTTGGCATTTTGAATGAGGTCGGGGTGGTCTTCCCTTCACAGAGCAAAAGTAACAGGGGGTGGGGGCGAAATGGTAAGGAAGTGGCAGTACCAGAACCATACGAAACACAGAAGCACATTATCCACTTCCTTTAAAGCCCCATGCATCATTCCCATGTCTCAAACCCTGAAAGAAACCACTAATTTGATTCAGGCTCTTCTCATAAGAAGGTACCCTTTCAGATGGAAATTATTCTACCTGCCTGAAGAATATATTCATTTGTGAATTTTGCCATTTGTTGACCCAGGTTTCCAGACAGGAAAGAAAAGAAGTTCCTGCACTGCAGATTATGCACCTTTTTAGTCCCTTGTCACCAAAACAAAGCAGCTTTTTGCAGCAAAGTTAATGTAAGTAAATTTTGGTACATGTCTACAACTGAAATCCACAGCCACGCCTGACGTGCAAAAGGTGAAGCCATTGCTTAGATAACTCTTACCTAAATCTTGCCAAATTTCGCTGGAAATCTTGTTTCTCTCGCTGGAAGTCTTGGATGTACTTCATCTAGAAGACAAACAAAAAAAAAGGGGGGGGGGAGGTGTTGACTACAGGTGAGACAGGAAAAGCTGACAAGTTTCCAGGAACAGCCACAACACTAAAACACGTCTAACACATGAAGCAGGAGGGGGCAGAACTGTGCAGCTCTTTGGGCCCTCCTCCATTCCTTGAGACCACCTCCTTCCTGCTACTTTTAGAAGCCTAGACCCTCAGCAAGCCAAGGAAACACAACAAAGCCCAGTGGCATCTGCTAGTCTCTGGGAGCGGCATGAGCAGGCAAGTAGTGGCATGAGGGTTAAACAGACAGATGAACTGCCATCTTTGGGGAAACCATTGCATGTTCTCAACCCCTTGGGAGGGAGACTAGGAGGGGTGGAAAAAGCGAACACAACCATTCACAGACAGACGCCTCTTGCTCTCTCTGGCCTCCATAGTGGAGAAGACACCTCACATCAGGGATGGGGTGCCTTTTACAGTCCAGTGGCCACATTCCCTCCTGGGCAACCTTCCAGAGGCCACATGCAAGTGGTTGGCGGGGCCAAAAGCAAAAGCGGGCGGGTCTATAGTTGTGACTCTTGCCTTGCAGTCATGCAGGTTTCGATATACAATGCACACACTCCTCTCTCCATCCAGGCAAGCAAAGAGGCACTATTGCAGCTCAAGGCCGTAAGTCAGCCAGGCAAAAGCATGTGTGCGAGGGTGAAATAGGAGCAGGGCCAGGGAAGGATGTGGCCTGGGGAAAAAGGGGCTGCCTACAGAGTGGCCCGAGGGCTCAATAAAGAGGAGGCACGAAGCCCGCCTCAGGGCCAGATGTTCCTGCACCCCTGCCATACATCATTCAAGGCTGGGAAACTGGAAGGTGGTAAAAAGGTAAGATGGCACCTAGGAACCCATTTTTGCTAAAAGAAACATCAAGTAGTACATGTGTTCCCTAAGCTAAAAACAGACACTTCAACCTCCCAATTAACCCACCTTGAATATGTAAAAGTGCAAGGTGGCATTCTTCAATAGCCCCATTCAGAGCTGACCTCCTAATGGACATGACTAACTTTGGGATCATTTATTTCATGGGACCAACTCTGAATAGGGCTTAGCTGACTACAACCCATAAGTGGTCGAAGTGAGTTCTGGGCGTAGTCATCCCAGAACGATGGTATACTATAAAATGGGCTTTCGCAGTAAAGCAAATTCCACTTTCAAGGCCCTAAACATTTCCAGCCATTGCCGAACTGCAACTGAAGGGAAGCTGCCAAATGATTGGTTCGGGGGGTTGTCATACATTTTGGCTTGGTTTCTGAACAATGCAGGGTAACTGAGGGAAGGGACTTTTCCTTGCAGAAGGCCCTTTTGCAGAAGACTCCCAAGAGCACATTGCTGACGCTGTCTTCTGCAAAGTAACCTTCCCCAACCCAGCACATTCCAGATGCTTTGGACTACAATTCCCACCAGTCCCAAGCTGGGAAAAGCTGGCCTGGAAAGGGGAACAAGCTGTACCAAATTCTCCAAGGAGAACAGGGGAGGTGGTTTCTATCTCTCTCTCATATGCACACCCTGCTGCTGCTGCTGCTGCAAGCACTAGGATGATCCCCATATCACAGAGAGCTGCATCCCTGCAGATGCTCATATGTGGCACTTTCCACAGCCTCCATGTTCATTTGCTCACCTTCTTCTTTTCAGGGAGCTCCTTATACTTTTTGGATAGTATCTTGGTGAGATCCAGATTGCTCATTTCCGGGTGCAGCTTAGCATACTTTGCTCGCTTCTCCATGAAGAAACGGAAATATGGAGTCAAAGGTTTCTTGGGGAAGTCGGGATGCTTCTGAATAGGGACAGGAAAGGAAACAACAAGGAAGGTTTATTGTTTTGAGCCTGCCTGGTCAGAAGTTTGCAAAATGTGCTGCTGCTTTTAAATTAGCATCGCGTGACTCTTTCTATTCCACGCCATCTCCATTTTGTTCTGTGTGTGCGCATGCACCCCAATGTATTTTTTTTGCGGGGGAAATGGATTCTCCCATCATTTTTGCTCCCTACTAACATAGGGCTGAATTGATCACTTGCAGGCAGCCCATGGAACTACACCAAAGGGCACTGAGATGCAGGTTTCTCACCCCAAATCTAGTTAGTACTTTTCAGAAGCAAATCATTCTCATGTAACCCTATACACACTGCAGCAACTAGACCTTCCCTCATAGCAAATGAGAAAAAAAATATGGGGGTTTTTCTCCCGCCCACAAACTCCACCCCAATCAGAAAGTGAATAAAAAGAATTAAATCAGAACTAAAAGATGAGAAAAGGTTAATAAATTAGATCCACCATAATTGGCTAGCCACGGACATGAGCTTGAAGGGGCAACAGTTGTGAATGGTTGTGAATGGAGACAGGGATTCTCCAGAGGGCAAGAGACTAAAACAAGCTGCAGAAAGCAAGTCAATCAGGTGTTGTTGTTGTTTTAATTTTTTAAAAAAGCAAAAGGATTTTAGAGATGGCTTTTAGTGGCCCATTTCTTTCACCACTATTTTTCTTAATTCTTTTAATATTGTAAACGACTCAGTCCCTGCTTGAGCCAGATTAAATTGATTCACAAGATAGGTCAGCACACGTAAACTCTATCGGTGTTATTTACACAGCGTCATCTATGTATACAGTTTACAAAGAACAGGCCCCCTACCTCAAGTGGGGGCTGTCTAATAAAATAAATATGGAAACAGCCGATGCAAAGCAGTGGAAGAATTCACGACTATTTCAACAACACATACTTTGGCTTATTTGTAATAAAGGGACTGGTGGAGAAAACAATGCAAAGGCTTTGAGGAAAAGGCAAGTTAAGATTCCTTCTGTGTTAAAATGCCATTAAGAGGCCAAATATTAAGTCCAAGATACTGCCCCTGTTCCCATAGTGTTCCAAAGGTAGAGGCTGTATCTCAGTTGAAGATGCAGAAGGCCCCAGATTCAATCCCTGGCACCTCCAGCTTAAAGTGTCTGGTAGCAGCAGGGTAAGCTGCATCTGAACGAAACCCGATGACCCATTAAGGCCTGTTAGGCTTTTGGAGCCCACCTGCCAATTACCCAATGTCACAGATAGGCATCTGGGCTTGGCCAAAATGCAGGGGCTTGCGAAGAACTCTGGGTGGTGCTTTGATGTCCCGACAATCGGCTGATTGTCAGGACTTCAAAGCACCACATAGAGCCATGCAGTGGCCATGTCACCTGACCTCACTGCAATGCGCAGGCAGAGCATCTATACAATGGAAGGGAGGAAGTCCACCAGCACACATGAGGAGAGCCATCTGGTGTGGAAGCATTTCCACCCTGAGCACCAATGACAGAAGGCATGGCTGCAATGTGCAGTGAGGACCTGGGTCCCACAAGCCACCCAGCCACTCACTGTTGTAACACATGGCTGGTAAACACTTGGCTTTAGCTGAGATTCTTGCATTGCAGGGGGTTGGACTAGATGCCCCTTGGGTCCCTTCCAACTCTAAGATTCTATGTGAACGTCCTACTTCTCATGCAGAAGGGGGCTCAAGAGAAACAGCTTGGAGCAACTCTACTTCAACTCCTCTCAAATGTGTCCTGATTTCATTCAATTTTATGGCTCCTGTTTGTGAGCTGCATTAAACATTTCTAAGGAAAAGCAGGGTATAAACATTTTAAAGAGAGGATGCATTATAGTAGTTTAGGCACCAGGCAAAAATGTTCCTCTTCAATCAGTCCTCAGGTTGATTAATATTCTACAGTCCTTTAAAGGTGTCAGTGGGAGGTTATTGTTTAGCTGTTTTGTTTTACTCATTTACTTGTTTCTGTATTTTATTATGTGAACGGCCCGAGATCTTACGATGAAGGGTGGTGTATAAATCTAAGAAATAAAAAATAAAAAGTTGGTATCTCTCGGTTACAGATTTTTCTTAAACTGGATTTATAGTTTCTTTAATGCCTGGTTGACAGGGCCATGCCTGGGAACTGCAAGAAATACGGTTGCCATGGCTAAAATGCATGCGCAGGGCACCATGCTTGGGGTTCAAGCGCCCCCCCCCCCAATTTGTGCTTCCGTCCCATTTGTTCGAAAAGCAGATCTGAGAAATTCGATTTTCATTTTGCGACCTCCTAAAACAGGAAACGCCCAAAGAAGAGAAAAGTACAGGTGTTGAAAAAAAAGCTCTGACTGAAAACCAGCAGTTTGAGCAACTGGCAGTGCTCCAAATAAGAATGACTCAGAAAATGAGTGCCAAGGTTTTGGGTGGGGGTGTAAATCTGGAAGACGGCACCTCAGGCAGTCTTCAGAGTGCATGAGCACTCAGGGAAGAACAACAGATACGGGCAACACAAAAGGGTAAATCTAAAATTGATGTTATTAAAGACCAACTAAATGTCACAAAAGAGCATGAAATTTTTCTTCAGAACCCTTCATTAGGATAGATTGCAAACAAAAGAAGGGGAGAGGAGAGGGGGAAAGTGTTTTCTTCCCAGAAGCCCTTGGCGGCATTTGGTGCAACCTGAAATCTGCAGAGCTCCAAGAGAAAGCCTCATTTGGATGCCTGTAACTTCCACATTTCATCTTAAAGGCTGACTCCATGGATTCTACATCAACTCTCCCTACACACACATATTTCACTATCCTGATGAAGAGTTCTGAGGAACTCAAAAGCTTGCAGACTAATTTTGTGACATTTAGGCTGGCCTAACGAAGCTGAAAGGGAGTTCCAATTTTGTTTTACTCTACACCGTGGAATGATATGTAGGCCTGTCAGCTTTCTAACCTCTTCTAGCTTCTAAACCCTTGTGAGTAGACACGAATTGGCGGTAATGCTTTTTTCTATGAAAGTTTCTTGCTAATTTCTGCCACTTAATTTCTGCTGTTAGAAAGAAACAAAAGCAGACCCAACCCATTCTTTTCCTGGTCAACAGGCAACCCTTTCAATACTCTACTTCCACCAAAAGTAGCCTGTTAACTAAAGCACTGCAATAGTAATAATAATAACAATATAGATTTAATTCCATTAACATGTAATTGCTTTTTAATTATTGTTTCCTCTATGTTTTCAGCTGCTCTTGTTTTTATATATAAGCTGCCTTGAGCCCCCTCAGGGAAAAAGGTGGGGTATTCTTCTTCTCCTCCTCATGTTTTCTATCTATAGTTTGGATTCTGGCCTTTTCATAGAATGAACCTCACTTCATCCTCTTTGAAAGAGAGAATATGACTTGTGGCAGCATGGGGAAAGAGAAGCGGGTCACCAAACACAATGCTAAGATTTTGCTCTCAGTCACCTGCCCTCTTTCTGTACTTTTGTGAGGGACTGTGTCTTAAGCAGGACTCCTGAATGGAAGGAGGCAAGCCCAGAGTCGTAACCCCTGCAGAAATGCAAGTATGCAGGGGTGAATTCTGCTGAATCTCTTCATCTGGGAGAGTACTGAATGATCCGGTGGCATCCAAGGCACAGGTGTGGCAAACATGTCTACCCCTCATCAGATGCTGACTGGCTGAAGAGAAGACCAAAGCAGTAGATCATGCAGAGACAAAAGCCCTATTCCGGCATGCAAACTTGCACAGAAAGCTACAGAATGGAGCCAAAGCAGGGCCATCCGCCCTGGTCTCGCCTCTATCGCCCACATACTAGAGGGGTATGCAGCAGAGCGCCCCTCAACAGATGTGCCCCCGCCACATGTGGCCATCCCTGCTCTCCCTCCCTACATGATTGCTGTTTGTGTGATTTGAATGCCCAAATTAATTCAAAGTGTTGGTGCTGACCTTTATAGCCCTAAACAACCTCAGCCCAGTATACCTGAAGGAGACTCTCTACCACCATCGCTCAGCCAGGACACTTGAGGTCCTCCTCCGAGGGTCTTCTGCTGGTTCCCCCACTGCGCAAAGCGAAGTTACAGGGAACCAGGCAGAGGGCCTTCTCGGTAGTGGCTCCCTCCCTGTGGAATGGCCTCCCTTAAGATGTCAAGGAAACAAACAACTATCTGACTTTTAGAAGACATCCAAGTTTTAAAGGATGTTTTTATTATGTTTTTAGATATGTTGTAAGCCACCCAGAGTGGCTGGGGAAACCCAGCCAGGTGGGCGAGGTATAACTAATAAAATAAAATAAAATAAAAATAATAGGCTGCAGTGGGCAGGTTCCTGTTAAAGATGGCTGCTTTGAAACTTCTAGCAACTTTGACTCATTCATGTATTTCTACCTGCCTGCCCCCAGAGAGCTCCTTCCTGGCACATGCTTTGGGAGTGACTCATTCTCAATTTTTCACATTCTTTGAAGTAATCTGGTTTTAAGTGCTTTAATTCAGAGGGGAGGGGTGAGAGACAATACAACTGTGCTCCCTTTCTGCACTCTTAAAAAGCGCTTTGCTGATTGTTAAAGGGATACACATATCAACAACTGCAAATTGAAATGCACGTGTGTATACGTGTATGTGTATACATGTGTGTGTGTGTAATGAGGATTGTTTATAGCACAGGTGTGTGACCCTGGAAGCTGCACTATTCCACTATTTCTCCCCTATGGCAGAACCAGCTGCCATGGTGCCATCAGATGTTTTTGGACTACAATTTCCAACCACCCCACCCAGCATGACCAATTATCAGGAATGATGGGAGCTGTAGTCCCATTTATCTGGAGGGCATCTCAGTACCCACCCCTGCCCTGTGGGAACTTGCATGGGGGTCAGCAATGTTAAGAAACATTGCCCGCTAAGCACTGCAGCACAGGAACAAAGCGGGAAAGTTAACAGAGCAGCCAGCCGGATTCAGAAGGAGACGTTCTCTCACGAGTCCTTCCCTTCACTGAGTCAATGCTTACCTTCAGCTTTTTGCCCTTGTATGGGTTTTTCACATGCTCCTCAGCGTCCATAATCAGTTCTGTCAGGGTTCGGAACTTCCTCACCTGCAGGAGCAACCAGCAAATGCAACCAGAGGCGGGGGAGAGAACAGCATTGTCAACCATTTCCAGGGCTGCAAGTCTTTACTAGCACACCATAGCAACCACAACTGAATGAGTGAACTGAGAGCTAAGGGCACTTTTATATAAATCCCCAATTATGAAGCCACCACCTTGCTGCAGCTAAGCATGTCTCAATTTGATCAGTATTTGGATGGGGGAACTACCTAAGTTCTTACATATCCTTTAATTCTCAAAGCAGGCATCTTAATGGAGTCTGTGGCAAAAAGCAAATTGGCTTTGTTGCATTAGCAAGCAGGTGATTCATCAATAGTTCTAAGAATCCCCTATGTGCCTGGGGCATCCATCATGGAGTGTCAAATGGGAAGGCAATTTGTTGCTTCTACGTTTCATACAGCACCTAGCACACAGCTGCCACTAAACATACATTGGCTGCATTCGCGCATTATGCTAGTAACTACCTAAAATTAGCTATGTGTCTAGGGCGTTGATTGTGGAGTGTATTCTCTCTGGGGAAGGTACCATGTTACCTTTATGTTCTGTGCAACATCTAGCATACAGCTGCCAGAAAACATACAATAGCTGTGTTTGCACATTATGGTAATCCATGGTTTGTTTTAATCGTGGCTTGCTTAACCAACCATGAGTTATCTCACAGACGATCAAGCAAACCATGTCAAAACTTAAGATTGTTCTCCAGCTGTTCTAGCCTAATCTCCTGCAGCTCGGTGCGTAACTAGGGCAAACAAACCATAGTTAAGCACGGCCATTTGTTTTGGTCATAACACCAAAGCCATAATTAAAACAAGTCATGGCTCGCAGAAGCCAACAGCAAACCATGCTTCACTTTGTGGTTTGTTGCCAGCTAACTGACTGTGGTTAGTCTTCAGGGCTCAGCTCACACATTTGAACAAACTAGGGCCTGGTTCTATGTTTCAGTAAGGCCATTAACAGCAAATTCCTGAGAACAGCTGTTCCAGCAAAAATAACAAGATCCTACAGCACCTTAGAGATTTTGCATTTTTATGCTTAGAAATGTAATAAACTTTAAGGATTAAGCAGTATGTCAATGCCTAAGTTTATATTTGCATTAGTACATAGGGTGAAAGGATTTTACAGTGAACCCAAAAACCCAGAATAGCAGTGAGCAAGAAACATTTCTATGCACAACTCAAATAAATACAAGATCAAATCAGTTGCTCATCAGTAACATTAACTAGTAATTATTGGTTTTAAGTTAGCAAGACAAGAAAGATAATATATTTAACACCTTAAAGTGGAACAATAAATTTCTGCAGCAAGAAAGACGTTGCTAAACGCCATCTGTCTCGACTTCAACCCTAACAATTTTTCTAATGCTGGGGTAAGCAACCTTCAGCCTTGTGGGATCTACTTTGTGTTATTTTACTGGCACCCCAAAGTCCACCAAGTTAAACCCGGAGTAAAATAGCCATTAGAATAAAGGAAGACATGCTTAGCCCAGGAATTTGTTTTTGGAATGTGAACTGAGTGTTACAGGGGGTTGGTTTTCCCAAAAAGCTTTTATTTATTTCAGCAGTCTAATTTGGGCTTTTTGTTGCTGTTGTTTTAATTACTGGGAGCTGGAAACTCTTGCTGGTCTGCTGCCAGAGATCCTGCCCAGATCTCTCTCTACCAGTATATCCCAATCTGTCTTCTGCCAGCCACGGTTCTTCAGCTTCCTGCTGCAGCCTCCCTTCAAAATTCTTTTCTTACTGAAGCACAATGACTTAATGGTCAAAAACAGAATCTCCTCGAGGACTGCCTTTGTAGTAGCGATAGTGGTTTCATTCATACCATCAAGACATTCGACAGTGCAATCCTGAGATCAATGGGGCTTGCTCTTGGGTAAGTGGATCTAGGACTGCGGCCAAAATGTGACATGGATGTGGAGAGTTAATAGAAGGCAGCCGGCCAGCCCTTTGCCTGCCCAGGCATAGATGAAGGAGATAGAGAGGATGTGATTAAGAGGAGTGATCGGGCAGATGGGAACTGGCAGCAAGAGGCAGGTAGTTTTGGTGGTATGTTGGATGGAGAGGGACTCGAAAAAGATGTGGGCATCTGATAAAGAAGGGAGAGCATTACGAGCAAGGCAGAAGACACAGAAGAACCAGGGAAGGAAGCAGCACACCTGCCTTGCTATCACACTGACAAAGTCTTAGGACCCAGCATTGAGATCAAGGCAGCCCTGCAGCAGACCAGAGAGTCCAGCCCATCAGAAGCGCCCCATCCTCATGCTAGGCAACATTTCATGTCACAGACCCATATCAAGTATAAAAAAGACTACCTCATTGGAGATCTCATTCCACTTCATCTTGCACATCTCACTGGAAAAGTCCTTGAAGGCAACTTTGTCCCAGTCCAGGTGGGATTCGGTGGTTTTGAACTTGCTGCCGTCATTGGAGGGCAGATTGTTCTTCATGCACTCCAAGAGGGTGAGCATATCTTCCTGGGTCCAACGGTCTGCGGGAGGGGAGGGGAAACATATACTCTGTATATCATACATTACATTTGGCATACACTAGGGATACTAAGGTTCATCACCAAGTTGCTTTTAGCCAATGAAATCATCTGCTCAGCCTGCAATACTATATACACTTACCTGGGAGTAAGTCCTGTTGAATTCAATGCGCCTTATTACTAAGTCAACATATTGTTTAAATATAAAATTTAATTTAAAAACGTGCTTATTGCAATGTGCAGCTCAATGTACAGCTCTTTTCAAGGATCCTAAAGAAAGCAACATTTTATCTCCCTAATTAGACTATTTACCATTTTGTACGCAAGAATCCAATTGCTCTTTTTCAAATCTGGGTTGTATCAAAATTCGCAGGAGTATAAGGATGCTTATATAATGATGCACAGAGAGGCTACCTCCGCCTCACCAAGCCTTAGATAGACTCTTCTTAGTATCTTGCTGAGGATTTAGAAGCATATATAAAATAACAGCAAAGCAGTAGCCAACAGGGTTTCATGTTCATAGCAAAACAGTACCCATGGACTACAAATCCCAGCAGGCAAGTCTTAGCTTTGCCCATAAAGAGTTCAACAGCAACACTTGCAAACATGAACCCCAAGGGTCTGGAAATTTCATGTTTAATCAACCTTTTGTCCACAACCAAGAAAAATCCTCAATATATTCTAAATCATATGATTAGAGTGGGGGGGTGGGGAGGAGCCCCTGCATATTCTCAAGAAGAGACTAGGAATGCATGAACGAAGTAATAAAGTAGTCTTTTATTTAAGCACTTAGCTTGGTAGCCACAGACAACCAGAAACTGCCATCAGGGCACTAGGGTGGCAGAGAGATGGACAGCTTTGCACCAAGTTGGCTGAAAATGGAAAACTCCTTCCTGCATTCCCATCTGGCTAGAAATTCAGTAAGCTAATTCATGAGACTTCTATAAAGGATTTACTTTGTCCGGCAATCCATTTCTTTTTTAAGAAATATGCAGACTAGATCAAGCTGTGGCTGGAATCCTGTTCTGCAATTTTTTCTGGTGCAGGCCACTCGACCCTCCCAGGTGTTCCCACCTTCTCACCTTGGTTTTTGGGGGCCGTCATTTCTAAGTCAGTTGGGCTATCCGCTTCTCCGTTCATCCTCCACCTCTCGGACCCTAGGGTGACACCTCCTGGGTCTGCCCCTTCCAGCTCCCTCTCGCCCCCCTTCACGATGGCGTCAATCACTTTTCACCCTGAAAGCAGGAACGAACGGGAGTTACAGCCTCTGCTTTCCCGCTACTGCCCTTCTTAACAGCACCAGCACGTCCCCTCCAAAAACAGGGGGCTTGCTTGCACACAGAATAACAACTCCTGAACTTGAACCTGCAAGTTCAAGTGAGTTTTTTTAAAAAAAGAAAGGAGTTTTGATAAAATCAAGGTCTCAACACATTTTCCTTTCACCCTTGGGTAAGTGATTATGTGAACAGTAACAGGATTATCTTCTCTGGTGGATGGAGGGCAAGGTTTCCTGTAGGCAGAGGAAACAGTGGGTGTCCAAAGATGGCCACAGGAACATTCTGGAATTCTCTTTCCCTAGAGAAAAGTTGGGCCCTGAATCTTATCATGGCCAACGGCAAGAGATAAGAACGGTCCTCCAGCAACATCTGTCTACCCCTTGGTCTACAGGATTGTAACAGCACATCTATTCATTGGTGTCAGTGCTGGATTTATGTATAAGATATAGCTTAGGGCCCCACTCTCTTGCCCCCCCCCAAAAAAATTAAAGAAAAAAACCTATTAATTATATTTCAGTTCAACAATTACCTTGATAAATACATATTTTGTTATGTGCAAAGGGCTTTAGATACCAATTAGGTCCATAAATTACCAAATAGCATTTATTCAACACAAAAAACAGCAACCATTCGTTGACAAAGGGCAGCTGGACATATAAAGGACCCCATTACCTTAGTAGCTTAGGGCCTCACCAAACCTAAATCCGGCTCCAATTGGCATATAAATCTGGATTCAGAAAGGAATCCTTTTCACAAATGGGGCTAAGTGTGCTAAAAGTTGGGGGTGGGGAATCTGCACAGCTGAAGTAGGTCTCAGCGGGATCCTCTAAACAGAAAAGGCCTCCAACAGCACTATGCATGGGAGGCCCCAAAGTGGGATCTATGTCACATAAAAGGGGAATGTTTGATAGTGGAATAAATCACAGGAGAGGGATTTTTTTGGGGGGGCGGGGGGGGGATTACAGCCAGGGTAGTCTTGAGTTTGGAGTGTTGACTTGGACCGAGGATGCTTAAGTTTGATTAACTACTCTGCCATAAAAGTCGAGTGATCTTGGGCCAGTTAGCAATTTCTTTTAAAAATATGTAAAACAGGACAAGCTGGGGTTAGAATCCTGTTCTGCAAAATTTTCTAGTGCAGCCCAGTTGATCCTTCCAGGAGTTCCACTTTCTCACCTTGATTTTTTTCGGGGGGGGGGGGGTCATTTCTAAGTCAATGGGCCAGTTAGTAACTTTCCCCCTCCCCCTCAGTGTAACTTTCCTCACAGAGTTGATGCAAGGATAAAAAACGAGGTAGCCTACACAGACAGCTATGAGGAAGGGCAAGAGCAAAATGCAATAGTGGTTAAAAATGGGGAACAGAAGAATGAAGAGAAGGGGGTTACTATGTTGAGTGTACAGGAGAAGAGAATTAGGGATATGGGCATTAAGTGAGTAGAGAATCCGTATTTTGTTTTGTTTTTTAAGGGCAACTGGCACGCTAGTCCTCAAGAGCGAGGGCAGGAAGTGTTATATAAGGGAAGCGACAGGGGGAGGGGATAGAAACGAAAGCCGAGAGACCTGATTGGGAGGAGGAAGAGATCCCCGGGATTCTGGTTGCAGGGAAGGCAAAAGAAACGATTCGTTTGGCCGAGAAGGAAGCGGGCGGGCGGGAGGGATCGGCTTCGAATCAAGCCCAAGGATCCCTGGCCCAGCGTGGGTGGGGAAGAGAGGCGGGCCTGCGGGGCGGGGTGGAGGAGGAGAGGCAGGCCGGGCGAGGGGGTGGGATCTGCGGGTGCCTCTTCTGCGCTCCCTCCCTCCCCTTCCATCTGCTCTTCCGAGGCCGCGCTAGCAGCAGCCAATCTCCGCCGCCGCCGCCTCCCTGCAGCAGAAGAGCCGCAGCTGCTGCTGGTTGCTGCCCCCCTCCTCTCGCTCTCTGCCTGTCTCCAGGCAGGCGGGAGAGCCGAGCCGAGCCGTCGGAGCGGCTGCTGCAGCTGCCTCGCCTCCTCCCCCCGCCTCCGTCCTCTCCACACGCCCTGCGGGCGCCACCGAAGGAAAAATCTAGCTGCCGCCGCCGCCGCCTCGTCTGCCCGATTCCTCTCTCCCGCCCACCCTCGCACACGTATTTTTTTTTTAAACCCCGGGACGGGCTCCAGCCCTCTGGCCTTGAACCTCCCTTCCTCCCGAGGGCAAGGAGGAAGGAGGGCTCCACCGAAGCCTCAGTTCTTCGGCAGATCCAGCGCTCCACCGAGTTAGGTCGACCTTCCCGGGAGGAGGGAACTTTGGATCACCGGATCACCCGCTCCCGAGATTTCTTTTCCCCTCCCCGTTCTTCGCTTTGTTGGATTTCTACGGGATTGATTCAAGATCCAGCTCTCTTTCGACACACAACCCCATACGATTTCTCCGCTTTGTTAACAGAGATCACCCTCTTTCCCCGCTGGATCTTGGTTTCGTAAATCCTCGAAGTGCGACCCAGTCCTTCCCTCTAACCAAATGCCTTTACTCAAATTTCTAACTCTCCCCCCTTTGTATCCCCAAACCGCTTTCCCGCCGCCCCAGATCCCCAGAGAGACCAGCCACTTGAGAAGGGTGGCTCTTCCCCGCCGTCGGGCAACGTGGTCGAGCAGGCGAGGCTGGCTCTCGCGTTTCCCCCGATTAACTCGCCTTCGATCCCGAGGAAACCGAGAGCAGCCGTCCCCAATCTGAAGGGCGAGGTTGTGGTTTCCCCCCAAATCCTGTACCCGCAGCGCGAAGCAACGGATCCCGCGCCGTCAGCCTCGGAACAGGCAGCGACCCCAAGCCCGGTGCGCGCGTGGAGAAGGGGGCCGCCAGGCGAGTTGCGCGTCTCTTTTTCTCTCCGTCGGTCTCACCTCGTCGAGGCGGTTAAGAAGGCTGAGACAAGCCCGCCTCGTTGTGGCGGCGGCAGGCGCGAGTGGGGAGGAGCAGGAGCCGGAGAGCCGCTGCTGCAGCAGCCCCATCGGAGCCGCTGGTGGAAGGGGGGCGGGGAAGGCAGGCTGGCGGGAGGGAGAAATGAATGCCCGGCTGGGGGCGTCCAGGCAGAGCCGAGGGAGGGCAGCACGTCGTGGCTGTTGCTGCCGCTGCTTCTGCCGCCTCCTCCACCAGCAGCAGCAGCAGCGCCCAGACCCCCGGGGAGCGCCTCCCCCTGCGCGCCTAGGGCGCACGGGAACTCGGCGGAGCCAAAGCCCGCTCACCCGATTCTCCACACTCGCTCCGCAGCGGGGGGCCCCCCGAAAAGAGCGTCTCGTCGGGGGAGAGAGCGAGAGGAAAAGAGGAGGGAGGGACGCCGAAGACCTCGCCTGCATGGACCCACCCTCCGGATGGCGGAGGAGCGCGCTGGCTGCAGCCGGTCGGAAAGGCTGCGCCGACCGAGCTCGCCAAAGGTCCCCAGCGCGCGGGGGGAAAGCGGGGAACAATACCCTTTCCGAAATAAAATCGAGCGGCGGCTTTGGGCTCTTGATTTCGTACAATGGAAAAAGCATGGGAGCAAAACTAGCGCGCGAGGACGGTGGAAAGAAAAGGGAAAATGAGTGCGTTTCCCCCGCCGTCCATTGGCTTCTCTCCCTCTGCAGGCAGCCAGAGAAAGGCGGCGGCGGCGGCTTGGTTGTTTCCACCGCCTCGCCTTCCTTTCTAACCCGAGCAGGGCCCCCTCGGTTCCAAAATAAGCCTAAACCATGGGCGGGGGAGAAAGAAAATAGGGGGATCGAGCCTCTGAACCCCCGGATTGTACCGCCTGGTTATTTCTGCCCCTGCAGAGCGAGGATCGGCGTGCGAGAATCCGCCACCGCCTGCCTTCTCTCTCGCCCTTCCATGGCCGAACGCGGCGGCCTCTTTCGCCTAAGCGACCGCGTGGAAGGCGGAAAGGGGCTCCGATCCGCTTCCCCCCACCGATGCCCCGCTCGATGGAAAGGGGGCGCGCCCCAAAACACGTTTTTCAAAAAACAAAACCTGTTCGGTTCTTAAATATTGAATATATTTAAAAATAACACCAGTCTCCTCCCTTCCCAAAAAATGTGTTGAAGCGGGAGGGGAGAAACCCCCGAAATAATTTCTTTTTTAAAAAAAGATGCACCCCGAAAAATGAGCGGAAGCCCCCATTTTTTCAGCCTTACCGAGGACCCAGGAGACGCAGGCAGAGGAGAGCAGTGACGGTGGCTGCTTCCTCCGAGCAGCGGCCGCCGCCTGCTTGTCTTCCTCCGCTGCCGGAGCTCGAGGAGGGAACAAAAGCGCCTCCCTCCAGCCCCAGATGGCGGAGCGCAGCGTCGGGTTAATGGCGAGCTCCACATGCGCTCGCACTGCCGCAAAGGCAGCCCCGGCTGGAGGCAGCGTCGCCTCGGATCGTGCCTGCTTTCCCCCCCTCCCCCTGATCCGTCCTTTACCCACCACCCACCCTCCTTTGCAACGGGGGGCTCCATGCCGGAGCTGATTCGAGGGGAGATTCGGAGCCCCCTTCTACGTCTGCAACCTACCTGCAGATCGGAAGGCTTTTGGAGGAAAGCTCCCCCTTTTTTTCCTCCCCCCCTCTTCTTTCCCGGGCTCGCTTTAGCTAGGAAGCGTTGGTTGAATGCACGCCAGCTCTGCAGCGCTGGCCCCGGGCGTGGACTCGCTCCAGTCCCCGCAGAGAGCTCGCACTTCCCCCGCCTCCATCGCTCTGCTTTTTTCTTCCAATCAGCCGGTCTCTTCGGCTCCCGGATCCTTAGGCAACCTCACAGCCTTTCTTCACAAGTCCCCACTTTTCCATCTGCTCCCTAAACGGGATTGCAAAAATGGAAGCATATTTTTTTTTCCGGGGGTGGTGGTCCGATCTCTCTCGGATCTCACCAGGTTGTGGATCTAAGTGTCTCGGGCTGTGTGGAGAGAGAGTTCAATGTGTGTGTATGTGCGTATGTTTTTATTGCTCTCTGCTTTTGCAACACTGTAGTCAAACGAGAGGAGGGAGGAGGGGAAAGGGAAAAAAGAAAAGAGAGGAGGGGAAAACCTTGCATTTGCCACAAATCCTCTTCGCTTGGCGCTTGTAAAACGATCACAAATCACACGCACTCGATTTTAATTCCTCCTGCGACCTCCCCTTTCTTTCCTCCCCCACCTTCAAACGATTGCATCAAGAGGGCGGGGAGGGGGGGGACAGGGAAGCGATCCGAAATAAATTAAAAAATAAAAACTCGGAAGGAGCAGGAAATAGCTGCAGCAAGGCACTAGATTATTTCTGAGAGCGGACATATTTTTGGCAACAAGCGGCTCCCCCCCCCCCCGAAAAGGTGCCAGTTTCCCTGCCTTGTAAACAACGGGGAAGCGAGGGGAGGAGTTTGTGACTCCCTGTTGGGTATTATTGACACTAATCTCGGTGTTGTTTTCTAGCCGTTGCGTGGAAATGACACTCGTCTATAGATTTTTACAGTCAAATGCCAGGCTTCATATTTTTTGTTCTCCCTCCCTCCCTCTCTTTCTCAATAATCTAATTTTTTCCAGCTCCACCTTTGTTGTTAAGGGCGTCATCTCCGGCTGCAGCCAATCACCTGCTTTCAGAGTTGCCTGTCAAATTAACGCCGATTCCAATACGCAAAAGCGACTTTTACAGACAGACCCGAATGCAATTAGGAGTTATGGGTTGGAGAGGCGGGGAAGGGGGCAGAGGGAGCTAATCAGCGCGCCCGCCCTCGCCTTTCCTCTCCCCCCACCCCGCGCAACCCGCGTTAAAAACGGGCCACCGCGGATGAGCGGCGCTCGTCTGTTCTCCGTGATGTTTTTCCAGTTGGAACCGGGAATAATTTCTCCGCTTCCCGGGATCTCTGGGATAGGGAGGCGTGCGCGTCACGTCTGCCTGTCTCTCATACAGAACATGGAAGTATGTTCTAATGAGGGGAACACATTAACAGGTAATTTATATTATAAGGATAAGTTTTGGAATTTAAAAGGCAAGGCAAAACCCATTTTGAATCACGAGACCCATCCATTTGGACCCTTCGCTTCCCACCCTGAATCGTACTGCGTTTTGCTTTTACTTCCTCCATTTTCCCTAGCTGTTGGGAATGAGCAAGTGTGTGAAGATTTGAGCATCTGTGCAGTAGCTTTTAAATATGTACCTGCACATTTACTGCAAACTAAATCACAGTCAGTTCAAGGTAAACTTTCTGCCAAGTAAGGGGACACAGAACTGTAGATTTGGCCGACCCTAACCCCTCTGTACCTACTGTAAAAGGCTGACAATGCAGTTTGCATATGTCTACTCAAGATACATGCTCCACTAAGTTCAATGGGGCTTACTCCCAGGTAAGTGTGGTAAATAATGTAATATATATGTTGCAAACAGTTGTAACAAAGTATTTTATTTAGACAGCAACTTTAGTGCATGGATCAAATTTTATAGAGGACACTGATCATATTTACGATAAATTTGTATTCATGCTTTTAATGTTTTTGTTATGTTTTCTAATATATATTTTGAAAAGCCCAATGTCATGGGAATACATATGTATTGATTGTCATGAGTGTGACAGTGAAGATAACAGAAAAGTAGAATTGTAGAGTTGAAAGGGACCCTGAGCATCATCTATTCCAACCCCCTGCGATATGGGAATCTCCAATGTGGGGCTGGAACCCATGAATTTGAGATTATGTCTCATGCTCTGCCCACTGGGAACTGAGCTATCCCAGCGGCATAAGATATTGCCCCCATCTCCCTCCTCTGCGGCAAATCGTTTGGTTATCGTTGCTTTGAGAATATTCCATTATGCTGCATTTTTGCCATTTTACGTAGAGCAACCAGTTTTTGCTTCTCGCTTAATTTGCTGCTAAATGTAAATTCTGTTGGGGGTGGGCTTGCTTCTTCTACCCTTGTCACTTTGCCACGTTGCAGATGAGAACACACAGGCTGCCACGTGGGCATCCCTATAGTATACTATATAATACAACATGGGTGAGGAAATGCTAGGCCAGGGACCATATCTAGCCCTCAGGCCTCTTCTATAGGCCACACCCCATACCATCCTACTTCCTACCTTCCTTGAATGTTCTTGCCTGACTGAAATGTGTCCGTAAGCTCTGATAATGCATCTTGGCGGATTGGGTGGGGGATTGAGAGTGGTGCGTGCTGCATGTTCATAGAAACTATCCCGGTGTACAAAGGTAAATTTCACATCTCTGGCTCCTCACACTTTGGCCTCTGGCCCCACCTACAGCTGCCACATGGCTCTGGGCCATTTTCTCAGACAGGAGCAGGTCCCCGAGTTTGAAAAAAGCTCTGCACCCCAACTGTAAAATAGACAGTGATGGATTTTTCAACGCTTTGTGTACATAGCAAGAAACTTTCTGCTGCACTTATGTGTGGTGAGGTTTGCTGAGTGCTATCTATCACCACCACCCCTACTTCCGTTGATGAGGCACTGCTCAGGGCCGGGGCAACATGTATTTATTAATTTTATTAACCTGTTTTTACATATACATATAACCTCTGGTTACGTACTTAATTCGTTCCGGAGGTCCATTCTTAACCTGAAACTGTTCTTAACCTGAAGCACCACTTTAGCTAATGGGGCCTCCCGCTGCTGCCTCACCGCCGGAGCACGATTTCTGTTCTCATTCTGAAGTAAAGTTCTTAACCCGAGGTACTATTTCTGGGTTAGCGGAGTCTGTAACCTGAAGCGTATGTAAGCTGAAGCATATGTAACCCAAGGTACCACTGTATAAGAAAACTTTTTTTTTTTTAATGTCCACATACAGGTAAACAAATACCTGTGTGGATACTCATAATGGACCTCAGGTTTCCTGAATTTAGGGAAGGTGGGGAAGTACTGATTGAGAAGAGCCGACAGTAACACACTGCAAATGCGCCCCATCAAGCTTCACCCACTAGTGTAGATGGCAATTGAGAGTGCTCAGGTGTGGACGCAGAAAAGTCTGGTCTGTGCAACTCGTGCACATTTAGCAAGCCGGTTTGTATGCAGCCCTTTTGATAGTTTGCTTCCTGCTGGGGACTCACATGACTGAATGTTCGCCCATACATAAACGTTAACTTGCATGTGATGGACTTAAACGTTGGTGGAAAAGCAAAGTCAGAAACTGCCCTGCAGAATTTCTTTTATACGATGGAGCATTCAGTTCTTTGAGCCACACATACCTTGCAGTGTGACATGGTGTGGCGGCCTAGACCCAGGCTTGCCACCTCAAAGAGGGTGGTAACTTCTGTGGGGCAGAAGTTGGAGAAGCTGTGAGCCTCCAAAGGAGATCACAACTTCCATCGTTCCCAAGTCTAAGGCTGCCATTCTAGCCAGGGCACCACACTCCTTTCACCTTCTCTTCCTTTGTGCTTTTTCTTCCTTCAGCCCACCTGTACCACAACCTGTTTCCTTCAATGTACCTGCCACATTGAACTGGACTGCTTTGACTGACTTCAGCTTGCCTCTTCAACCTCAATGATTTTGGCCTAGTTTTCACACAGGTGGCCAAGCTGTGCCTAGACTGTATCCCTTCAGGCGGAAGATGAAGGTTCATATGATCAAATCTCCTCTGTTTAAAAATACATAAATCCTTGCACCTAGAAAACTAGCAATTCAGGAATAAGGACAGGTGATATCTCTTCCTCTCTTTTAATTTTCTGGGTGGAGGAAATGCTTTTGTCAGTATCATCAGTCTCCAAGACACACTTCTTTAGTGAGTCAACCACAGAACCTCTGTTCACACAAGAGCTGCAGTCCTCAACCCAAATCTCTCCACGGATGCATTCTAGGTATGCTTATTTTGTTTTGCATGGTGAATAAAGCAAAACCGTATGTTAATTTTTTTTAAAGCCCTCCTCTTTGTGTCCTAGGCTGCCTCCAGATTATATTTTTCTAGATGGATATAAAAGCATAAAGGAACTCTGTTTGTGCCTTTAAAGTGGATTAAAGCACTTTGTTGCCCCAGTGCAACAAAATACACTGTAAACAAACATCTTTGTGGTTTGGAAAGGGACAGGAAAATGCATTGAAAAGTGTGGGATGAAAGAATGATTAGGGGGAAGACCTGTTAAATCACCCTGCAAGCAAATCGGGATGAATGCTCATTTACATCTAATCACCCATAAACCAATCAACAAATAATGAAGACCAGATATAGTCCAATTGCCACATAAGCTTTGCGCAAGCAAATCAGGATGGATGCTGAATAAACAGGCCGTCCATAATAAATTTCTGCATAAAAGCTGTTCGCCACACTTGTTCACCACCACGAGGTTGTAGAGTATATATTTGTTCAACTTCGGGACCCCCTCACCTGGAATCCGGCAGCCCTAACACAGTTTTTTGTCACCACAAAGTGAAAACCAGGCCTTAATCTCATCCCTTCAGTCAGAGACATTAATCTGACTAACTCCATTGCTGCCTCCAGGATTAAGCCCCCTGCCACTCACCCCACAGCATGGGGGATCCCCAACAACCTTAGTTGCCTCTCCCCTTGGATGCCAGTCCATCTGATTTGCTGAACTCATGACCAGGCTCATTGCTTTGGGGAATTGGCTGCAGCCTGGGCTGCTGGCTTAGCACTTAGCTTCCAGCACACCACCCCATAGCCCCCTACGCCTTGTTTGGCCATAACAGAGCCACTACCGATCACATTAGAAAAGGCCTGTCCCTACAAAGACATAAACCCTTCACCTTGAAGAGTGTTCACATGGACTTTAATAACAATGACAATTGACCGTATCCTGCCCCCTGACTCAGTGATTACCCGAAGACTGGTTTGGGGTTGAAAATACAATGAACAAGTTGCTGTTTTTCTTAAAAAAAGAAAGAAAAAGGTTTATTGCTTTTGTTAATTGTTGTTAAAATCAAGAAAACAATTGTAATACAATTGGCTGAATCAATCATATCTAAAGTCAATCGGAGAAAAATAACATAAAGGAAATGCAGCACACAATTGCATGCAAAGCACAGGTGAAATCCTGCATTGTATTTTTTTTTTAACCTAGCAAAGCAAAAAGCTATTAAAAATGAATTTTAATAAATTACAAAAGCTCATTATCACCAACTTAAAATGTGTACAACTAGAGATGCCAACTTTCTTCCTGAGAGGACTCCTGTGCCTTTAACACCTAGATTAAGTGACAAATTTTAATTTTATTTTTTTAAAAATCAGCTAGTAAAGCTTGCCATATCACTGCAATGCCATGCTGGAAAAAATGATCCATCTGTTGAGTTTCTGCCTGTCATGCAGCTGTTAAAGGCAAAGGAAACCTGCTAGACTACCCCCCCCCTCCAAATGGCAACCCTAATTATAGCAGTGTGGCTTCAGGATACAATTACATAGCCCTTAGAGTTTATGTCTTTAATTAATGTAACGTGGAAATGTCGAACTTCAGCCGATACAAGCTAGTGTGGTTAATTCTGTCAAGAAAGAGGGGTCTAGTCTCAAGATCCCCCTTCTTCCACATACACGTGCGCACACACAGACACACAACATTAACTAATTAATGGTAAATGTTCAATTTACCATTTTGCTCAGATTAAATGCTGGAATGTGTTTCTTGATTTGTTCCCCCTGAGGCTGCATATATATAAAGACGGAAACTTAAACCAGTGGTTCATCTAATTACCGTATTTTTTGCTCTATAAGACTCACTTTTTCTCTCCTAAAAAGTAAGGGGAAATGTGTGTGCGTCTTATGGAGTGAATGCAGGCTGCGTAGCTATCCCAGAAGCCAGAACATCAAGAGGGATTGCTGCTTTCACTGCGCAGTGATCCCTCTTGCTGTTCTGGCTTCTGAGATTCAGAATATTTTTTTTCTTGCTTTCCTCCTCCAAAAACTAGGTGCGTCTTGTGGTCTGGTGCGTCTTATAGAGTGAAAAATACGATATTTGCCTTCTTAACAGCAGCCTGTTGGCTGCTTCTGGGAAACTCACAAGGCATGCTACAAATTGCCTTCCCTTGTAGCTTGCCTTCATAATCTAGTGGTATGCTATTGGTATATCGCCTCCGAAGATGGAGCTTCTCCTGAGTTGTCGTGTCGAACATCCACTGATTGTCCTTGAATCATCAAATCCTTTTAATAATAATAATAAATAAAAACAACATCACCAGAGCTAGTGTCCATCACTACAGCTTGTGGCAATTAGTTCCATAAATTGGTTATGCAATAGGAGGAAGAAGAAATACTACCGTTTGTTTCTCCTAATCCTTTTGCTAATTGAATTCATGCTAACCAACCCTTAATTTGAGCCAGGGTTCAGTCCTGGTTTATGCAAAATAGCAACGACGGGCAGAGCACCGCTGGGCATATTGCGACAGCTTTTTGCTTGCAGTGAATCACCACAGTAGCCCACGCATGCCTGGGATTTAGAAAAGTCAGGCTGCCCATTTTTTAAAAAAATTAAAATGTGGTACCAGATTTGTCTGGTCACTTTCTTTTGAGGAAGTAACCACTAAAAACACTATTTATGCTTGAACAGCTACTGCCAGCTCTGGATTCCTGTTTGTCACAACAAGTGAAGTTTTTTTATTATCTTAAATATATTGAAGGATAGCATGACGTGATTCGTATATTCGAGGGGAGATGATGGGGTTGTGCATCAGACCAGTGCAAAAGGGTCTGGAGCATTTCAACAGACAGGTGTAGCACTTGTTAGCCGCGTGAGGTAGAATCCAGAGGAGGAAGCTACTTGCCTGAGAGCTTATCATTAGCTATTTGACTTGGTGGCGGTGGCAGCATGTAGGAGCCAGATGAAGGTCAGTGAGGACATATACCTTGATTTAAGGCTGCTGGCTGTTTGAAGAGAAACAGCACCTAGCACACAGCTTTTAGGAGGAGGGTGGAGGACAGGGAACCCCATAAAGCAATGCATGAGATTAGCCATAAATCATTAAGCAGAGCTGCTGTTGGCACATTCATGCACCACTCAGACAGGTGCATATGAGAGTTATTGTAGCTATATGTGTATGCTGTGAAAAAATAAAATATGTACCCTGCAATAAGAATATATTCTGCAAATTTTAAGTCTTGTTTGCAGGCATCTGCTCAGCTGTGCTTCCCTGATACAGGTTTTCATATTTTTTGGTACGTGTTACCATGCAAGGCAGGGGAGGTAAAAGAGAAAGACAGGACCTGCTGGAAGAGATTTGCAAGCATTCCCTGTATCACGAGGACTAGAATTCCTTTAAAAATTAAAAAAGTTAAAGAGTCCCGGGACTCCAGCCTGCAGAGGACAACAGATTCTGCACTTTAAACACACACACATACCTGGTTATCGTTCTCCATTAAGACAAGCTTATTTTTTGTAGCTAATTCATACTAAAGAGAGCATTTCTCTTAAAGTGGCTTTAATAAGAATATAAAAAGAGCTCTGCTGCCGGATCCAGCCTATGTGGTCCAGCATCCTGTTCTCACAGTGGCCAGCCAAGATGCCTGTAGGAAGCCCACAGCTAGACTCTCCTGCTATGGTGACTAATATTCAGAGGCACCAGCCTCTACTCCTGGTTGCCACCATGAGCCCTTGAGAGATTTTTCTTCCATGAAGAAGTAACATGCTTTTACTTAACTGCAATGGATGCAAACAAGGCAGATTTCTTCTAGATGATGAGACATTTCTTCTAGATGATGCCTTCCAGACTTTTTAGCACCATAGGTTTAGTCCAAGTGGGGCAGGCTAGGGGGGAATTGCAAAAAAGAGTTAAATCTGGGGGGGCAGCTTTCCCTTGAACCTGTTTTTTTTTGGGGGGGGCATGGACTTCCCCACTGTGACAGGACTTATGATAACTGATTTTGTTAACCCAACAGCCTTCTCGCTCAAGGAGCAGTCTTGACCCTTCTCCGCAACTGGGTGGTTTTGCCATTCCTCCATATCACGTTTCTAATCTGAGGTGATGGTTGTTGCTTCTTTCCTTTGCCAGGATGTTGACTTTCTTTGCTGTTTTTGTTCTGTGCCTCATTTGTATGCTCAGTTTTCTGACCTAGCATCTCCCAGGTCCGAGAAAGAACATGTCACTTCTTCCCAGCTTCATTTGGGCATCTTGGTCCATTCTGACATTAGCTGTTTGACCCGCCTTGAGGATATAAGTTGGATTTTCAGCACTTCTTTCCAAAACTTCATATCGATGTCAGTGGCAGAAGTATTTCCTGCCTTGGGAAGGCCGTGGGTGGGGCTTTCTGCACACAATGGATAATGCCTTACACACATGCATACACACTTGTGTGGAAACACACACACACACACACACACACAGCAGTGGGGTGACAGGTAGTATAAAAAGTGGAGTCCATGAATGCCCTTCCCATCTCCTCACAATTCTTGCATAGCTTTGATTCCCCCCGCCCCCAAAATACCTTCGTTGGGGAATCTATTTTCTAAATCTTTGTTAACATTTCACTACAGAACTACAGTGGCTGGTTGAAAAATATCTAAAGCATATGTAAGCTATTTAAATCCTACAAAATCCATGTTTTGTCATTTACATCTATGGGGTATTTACCAGTATGCCACTTTTGTATACTGATAAACATACATAAGGGGGAAACGTTCTCAAGATTCTGGTTTTGTTTGGGGTCTTTTGCCTGGTGTTTTGGGGGAGGGCTCTCGATTCCTTATCTGTCATAAGGATGCAGCACACTGTGTGCTCAAAGAGGCATCTGGACTTCATCATAAACATCCCGGCCTTCTGTCTCATCAAAATCCACTTCAGCATCATCAGCATCCAACTAGAAGGAAATTTGAGGAGAGATATACTGTTAGAGGTGGTCCAGCAAACAGAGCACTATAACTGGATCTGAGAAACATATGTATTTCGCCTGTCAAGGATGGCTAGGTGGCCTTTTGACAGTCATTACACATGAAGCTGTGTTATATATCAAGACAGGCCATTGGTCCAACTAGCCTAATACTGTCTGCTCTGACTGGCAGAGACTCTCCAAGGCCCCAGACAATGGTTCCCTTTCCCTGCTGTGCTATCAAGACACAAGACATGTGCTCTTCCACATCTTGTGGTAGAGGATTCCAAGGTTTAACTATGTGCTGTGTAGAGAAGTACTTCCTTTTGGATCTCCTGTATCTCAAACCCTTCCATCTCCTAGCTGTGCCATGCAGAGGAAGACCAGTAGTAATGGGCAAGCTATCAGGGAGAGGTGGCCTGCCATTAAAAGGTAAAGGTAAAGGACCTCTGACAGTTAAGTCCAGTCGTGAATGACTTTGGGGTTGCGGCGCTCATCTCGCTTTATTGGCTGAGGGAGCCGACATTTGTCCACAGACAGTTTTTCTGGGTCCTGTGGCCAGCATGACTAAGCCACTTCTGGCGAAACCAGAGCAGTGCACGGAAACGGCATGTACCTTCCTGCCGGAGTGGTACCTATTTATCCCCCCCCCTTCCCTCCCCGTTGCAATTGGCAAGCTCTAGGCTCAGTGGTTTAGACCACAGCACCACCCGCAAATATTCAATTTGAGGAATGCCTGTAGCACGTCTAAAGCACTCCACAGTTCCTTGGGACGTGGTTTGAAAACCACCTCATAAAGTAGAAATGGAGAACTTCCAGGCTTCCAAGACCTTCAGTCAGCATGGCCAGTGACCAGAAATTATGGGAGTTGGAGTCTCAGCACATCTTGAAAGCCATAGGTTCCCCCTCCCTGGCATGGACAACACCCATAGCATATATGTAAAGCAGATGGCTTCTCCTAAAGGATGCTTGGAACTGTAGTTTGTTAACAGTGCTGGCAGTGCTAGCTTTGCAAGGGGTAAACTACAGTTCCCAGGATCCTTTGGGGGAAACAGCGTGCTTTAAATATATGGTGCGGATGTGACCTAATAGGGGGAAATCCAGGTTCTATAAACAAACATTTCCCACAGGGACCACTCTAAAAATCCCAAGCTGTTCCCCTGCTTCTTCCTATTTAGGCCACGCAGAGACCGGAATCTAAACCTCCTGTTGCTCAGCGAAACGATACTTACATACTTGAGTTCAACATTGCTGAAGAAACATGGCAGCAGGTAGCGTCTCACAGGCACTGTCAGGATGAGGAGGAAAGGCAAGGCGAGGGAGGCTGGGGTGGATTTCACTGCCCACAGCAAGACCAGGCACAAAATCTGCGTGAAGGTGAAGAGGTGCATCCGCAAAGGCTTTACCTTTAAAGGAAGAAGACCCAAGAAACAGTCAGAGGTGTCAGCAGTCTACCTGTCTCCCGTCTGACAACCAAGGTCTGTAGACAGATAGATAGCATGGTTCTCAGCCGACAGCTCTGTTGGTAGAGCATGAAACCCTCATGGGTCTGAGCCCCACATTTCTCCATTGCAGGAGGTTGAATGATCCTCACGGTCTCTTCCAACTCCATGATTCTACAATTCATGAAGTCCAGTTAAACCACTGAAAGTTCAGAAGCAATCCTCCTTTCAAAATAAAATGGCCAAGTCATACCATTCAGTATGCCTCAACCTTTCTCTGTGTGTGCATCTTCCTATGAAGCTGCCAGGCACCCATTGAGGCCATTGAAACCGCCTAGCCTGTGATGGTTCACCCTGATTGGCCATGGACCTCCAAGGCCTCAGCACTGCTACCTAAGGCCTCTTTAGCTGAAGAGACTGAACCTGGAAGTTTCTGTATGTGATGCGCATGCTGTACCCCTGAGCTACAGCCCCACCTGGGGCTATTTCAGTGCGTTTCTCTTTGCAACGAAGTTCTAAACTGGGATGGTGGGCCTTAATGTTACTTGGAGGCCATCGTCTGCCTCTTCTCACCAGGAAACCTTCCTTCCCCCTTCTCCTGTATCACTGGGCAGCCATGTTGTCAGATGCACTCTTGTGCTTTGTTATGACTCCCATGTCTTCTGGTTCTGTTTGAAGGCACAGAAAACAGACTCCAGAAGAACTAAGCCATGGTAAATCCCATATCGATCCAAGCCTCCAGCTGGAGTTAAGCTGAAATCAGGCCCCTTCCAACTCTACGATTCTTAAAATTTTAGGTTCAAGATCAGAGAAAAGAATGGTCAATGGGGGGGGGGGGGGAGAACTAAAGAGGCTGCAGCTTTTCTGGAAACTATATTTTCTGCCACAAAAGTACTTCATTCGCTCTCTTATCCCACGAGTGACTCATTTGACAAAGCAAATATACTTTCTACATGCTCAGAGGCATCCTGAATACTTTTCAAGTTTCAGCTAGAGCCCTGACATTAACACACAGGGCCAGGTTCTACAACTGATCACCAGGTCTACTGAAGCCTTTTAGGTATATCCATGACTATCAAGGACCCCATATGATTGTTTCAAACAGTAGGGTTCCTACCCTGCGGGGATTTATCTGTTTTGTCCACCACAGCTCTCCCTGAACCTCCAAGCACTACTTTCTCTGATCCCCTGGGCTTACTTTTCTAACGTAAGGCACATCCGGGTAGTATTTGGGTGGCTTCAGCATGAGAAGCATTCGGTCGTAAAGCTGGATCCCATTTAGGGATGTCACCCCCATGTACAGGAAGATGCCGAAGAGCACGGAAAGTGGAATGAGCTTCAGGATGGGCTCCATGAAGATGGAAAGGCCTGCAGGCGGGTAAAAAGCAATGGCACATGTTACTTAGGATGGCACGTCTTCAGATGGAAGGTGACACCAATGGAGCTCTCCTCCCCAAATGGAAGGCACACAAACAACAATCACCACCCAGCAAGCCAACTGTCCACCTGGCTCTCTGTTCCGTCTACCAAGAGTTACAAGTTAAGATATGACACAAGAACTTGATGGCGATAATTAATCCCCTGTTCATTATTTCCCCAGCATCTGGTTTTCAAGATGTCACCAAGCATGGGGGTTGCACTACTTCTTATCATGGCTAGTAGACCTAGTAGCCACCTCAATGGCTTTATCCAGTTCTTCTCAAAATAAACTTATTCTAGAGACTATCAGAACATGGCAATGAGATCCACGGGTGAATTAAGGATTTGTGAGAACAGGTATTTCCTCAAGGGCATTCATAAATCTCCTACCTATCAAGTCCAGCAGATTATTCATACTAGTTTGAAATTGAACCCATAATTTCCCCTCTTTCATCCAGCCCTTCCATGTCCTCTTTCATACAAAGCTGGACAGTGCCAAGCTACAAGAGGCAGGGCAGAAATTGGGGGGGGATGCTTTTCCAGTGTCTGCCCCATTCATATATAACCACGGGGTAAACCTGTGGCCCTCCAAATGTTCTTGAACTCCAAGGCCTATCAGCTCAAGCCGATATGTCCAGTAGTCGGGAAACATGGGAGATGCAGTCCAACAACAACACATGCAGGGTCACAGGGTTCCCACGCCTGATGTATAAAGCAAGTGATAAAGTTTTTGGTGAGAAGCGAGAGCTGGGTTGAGAGAAAAGTGCCTAAGTGGAAGCAAAGGAGTGCAGGGCAGTAAGGTGAGGGATGTTCAGCTCTTCTCATCTCTCTGCGCTCCTTTCAATGGGAAAATTAGACACCTTGCCGCACCCTGCTTTATGAGAGAACAGGGAAGAAATGGGAGCAAACATGCCTGCCCAAAGCTATACAGCAGCTTAGGGCCTTATCAGGATCACTTGGCAACTGTGTTGGTAACCTTGAGACTGGATAACTGCAACACACTCAATGTGGAGCTGCCGTTGGGCCTGGTCCAGAAGCTCCAGGCAGAATGTAGCAGTGACACTGTTGATGGGAACAGGCACCTGAGAGGAACTTCTGCTGCCCATATACTACTGGGCCGGATTCAAGGTGTTGAAATACAAAGCCCTGAACAACTTGGCTCCAGGAAAACCTAAGGAATCCCTGAGCTCTTTACATCCTAGCCCAATCACTGAGGAGCACTGTTTCTTACCCCTTGCATTTCAGAGACCTGACAGGTGGTCAACCAGAAATCAGGCTTTTAGTGTCACCAATCCCATGTTAATGGAACACTCTTCCAGCAGAGATTTGGGAAGCATCCTCATTTTTTTACTCTCGGGCATCTTTTGAAGACCTTTTTATGCGGATAGGCCTTTGCAGCTGTTTAAATTTTTGTTAGCCACTCACCTTTTTTTACATTAAAATTATTATTTATTAAATTGATATGCCACCCTTCATCTGAAGAGCACAATACTAAAAACCCAATAGTATTACAACACTAACAGCAGCAATATATAACCGTGTATCAGACAGGTGCCTTCAGTATTGCCTAGTTGGTGTCTGCTCTTTCAACAGACCCCATAAAATATTTATCAGTAAACCTTTTTTGTCATTTATGAATTAGTTTTTATTAAAGATATTCTTGTGTTAGCCACTCACCGTAATAATTATCTGTATTTTTATTTTTTTTAGATCGTACTCTACATTTCAATATTGTACACCTCCCTGATATTTCATGAGATGGCAGTATAAAAATACTTATTTTGTAAGTAAATAGTATCCACTTTGATCCCTAGACACCCTCAAAATTGGAATCTGTATCAGAAGAACTCACCTACAAGAATGGCCACCAGCAAGCCAGTGATCCTTTGCTCCTTGACTTCCTGGACATGGGCTTTCTCCCCTGGGACTGTAGTCTTGGACATCACTGTCAGGGCATTAGCATGTGTGACAGTCCTCACCGTGGTGGCACTGAGCCAAGGTGCGCCGAAAAGGGGTGCGATACCCCCCAAGCCAACAATTAGAAGCAGGTCTAGATGGAAACCTGAACCCTTCACCAGCTTCCTTTCAGGTTTGCTCACAATTAGCCTGAAGAAGAATAAGAAGAAGGGGGCAGGGAGGAAATGAAGAAGAAAGTGGGTTGCGGGCAGCTAAATCCTACACAGAGAGTAGAACCACGGAAATTAATAGTTTACCCATGCCCATTATTTCTAATGGGTCAACTCTGGGTATGACTAGCATTGGGTACAACCTAATATTTATTTGACATGATTCTATGACAGATTGGACATCCCAACAACCGTGATATAACTAAGCATTGCTACCAGGTGACAACTCAAAGTGGCATCTGCGTACAGGGACATTGATAGGGGCTGGTTCAAATGTCCTAAGCTTTGGGTCTTTTATGCCAGCGAGACTTGTATTTGCCCAGAGGCACATACAACAGCTGGGTGGAGAGGGGAAGGTAGTGCATGTGTGTGTGAGAAAGTGATCCTGTTTTCTTTTTAACATGCCCATAAGAAGCATTTATTGCGAAAGCAATTCAGGTGGGATGGAGGTGTCCAATTCACATATAAGTATACTGTGTGTAGAAAATCACATTGGCATGCCATAGCTCAGAGTAAGCCCTCACAGCAGGAGACAAAGCTTGTTTTTCTTCTCTGAGTTACGTTTGCAGCTATGCTTATAAATTAGCATATGCAAATGTTATTCAAATCTGTATTGGTGTCTGCTCTTTCAACAAACCTGATAAAATATTTATCAATAAACCTTTTTTGTTGTTTATGAATTAGTTTTTATTAAAGAGACAGCTTTCCGGGTCATTTGGCCAGCGTGACTAAACTGCTTCTGGCACAACGGAACACCGTGATGGAAGCCAGAGTGCACAGAAACGCCGTTTATCTTCCTACTGCATTGGTACCTATTTATCTACTTGCACTGGCGTGCTTTCGAACTGCTAGGTTGGCAGGAGCTGGGACAGAGCAACAGGAGCTCACCCCGTCGTGGGGATTCAAACCGCTGACCTTCTGATCGGCAAGCCCAAGAGGCTCAGTGGTTTAGACCACAGCGCCACCCGAGTCCCAAGAACCTAGCAACACCCTCACTGCAGTAGATACAAAACTTGACCCTTGTGGCTGCTTTTCTTTCCTATACACTCTCCAAATTCCTTACGTGGTGATCTGTGACTCCAAGAAGATGAGGATGAAGACCAAGAGGGCTGGCACAATGGAAGCGAGTGCCATCCACCAGGGAAACATCCCACGTTCTCCAAGTGGATGAACAAACCAGCTCCTTGCTGAATGGGTGGGATCAAGGCCTTTGGGGACTTTCAGTTTCTGTGAGGAAACAAGCAAAATGAATACGGATGATCTCTAGTTCTGTTGGCCCCCAGTGCAGGAAGCGCCACATTATTTTAGGTTGACAACCCCAGACAGGAAAGTGAGCCAGTGCTCATTTTTTCTGCTTGGAAAGGATATCAAAAACTGAAATCCATTGGACTTAAACAGAAGGAAGGAGAGGGTGCTACTGATAGTGACCAGCTACTCACCTGACTATAGGTGGTTTCAATAAAGTAGTCTACCAATGCCATGAGGAAGATGGCAATAGGGACACCAAAGTCACCAATCACACGGCGGATCTGTCCAAAAACAAGAAGTAAGAAAGAACCACATTAATTCAGCAATATAGGGCTGGAGGTGAGAGGTGAATAAGACCAGCTGAATCTTTGGAAATGAGATAGAACAGAGGTTCTCATCTACCAGGGCAGGCATCCACACTGACCCTGGAGACAAAGGAAATATAACTAATTCAGTTTTAAAAGTTTTGATCTGATTATGAGAAATATGACCTTCCACTTCAAACATGCAAACTGTGTGTAACTTTTTTTAAAAAAGGGTAATACTGCCAGAGACTGTTTTTGATGGGTGATTTACAGACCTCAATGTTGATAAGGGAACGTTTAGACTCAGCTAAAAGGGGGGACAAACTCAGAAACTGCACCAGCAACCCTTTAGTCATATATTATGACTGATACACTGGGCTGCGCATATTCTGCAGTCAAAACAATTTCATACCACAGCTGCACCAAATTCTGCAAGTCATGTTAGACTGTTCTGTCAGCATGCTTTTTATTTTGGTGTTTTTTATGTTCTGTAATGTGTTTTGATGTTATATACGGCCCTGGGAGCATTTGATTAAAGGGCAGCATATAAACTGAATTCATCATCACCATCATCATTTTGCATTTTAAGCACATTTGCTTACATTGGTAAAATTTATGCTACTTCTTTGGTAGGCTACAGCACAATGTTACGCATTTTTAACTGGAAGTTAAATCCCACTGGGTTCCGTGGGGGAATTATCCCCATGTAAGTGTGCATAGTATTGTAGCCTTAGTCACTGGAATGAAAGGGCTGTTGAGGAAACCCTGTCTGTTTCCTTGAAATCCTGCTTTTTCTCCTTTTTGGCTTCTGTGAAGTTATTGCCCATACACTTTTACATGTGCCTCTGCAGCATCAGAGCTTGGTTTTTACCAAAACAGGTATTTAAGATGTTGAATTCTATGCCTAATATAACCTCAAGGGCCTTCTGGCGGTGAGTCAAGAAGTGAGGTTAACAGGGAACCAGGTAGAGGGCCTTCTCAGTAGTGATGCCCACCCTGTCGAATGCCCTCCATCAGATGTCAAGGAGATAAGCAACTATACAACCATTAGAAGGCATCTGAAGGCAACCCTGGTTAAGGAAGTTTTTAATGTTTTATTATGTTTTTATATGTGCTGGAAGCCGCCCAGAGTGGCTGGGGGCAACCCAGTCAGATGGGTGGGGTACAAATAATAAAATGATGATGATGATTAAAGAAAACTTGGCTGATGATGTGATTAAAGAAAACTTGGCTGATGACTTGGCTCGATTAATGGATTAAACATGCATCAACTTCCTTATGAAAAAAAAGTATATTTTGGTTTTAGATGATGCACACATCTATTGCAGCAAGTATATTAGAAGAGGCTTTCCTTCTTATCTCTAATATCAGAAGCGATTCTTCTTAAAAGATAGCACCTGCCATATCTGCTTTTTATAAGTACTTGTGATAAAAATAACAACAAAAAATGTAAAATCTGCTTTCCAATCAGTTGGCACGTTATAAATTGATTAATCTAACTGATGAAACATTGCAGCTCTGTTTATTACTTTTTAATACTTCAGGTACAATGTGGTAGGAATGCTAAGGAAGCCCCATTTATTCTAAACCAAATTGCTGACCAAAATACTTCTCCCAGTGTCTTGTTGCTTCAGTTTGAAGTCCGCCCTTTGCTATTTAAATCCAGTTGTAGGATGGCCATTATACAGAGACAGAACAAACTTGTTAGTGCAGGCACAGACGTACGCCATCCCCTTCCAAAATCCCCAAACATGCCAAAGTCCTACTTCACTCGTGCAATGTAGGATTTACCTTGCCAGGAAAGAAACTGCTGTTCTTGAATTGGCGCAAGAAAAAGGCGATGAAAAATGTTCCTGCCATGAGGATAAGGGCAAGCAGGGCTGTGTTGGGTACAGGATAGTCTGGATCCCCATTTATAAAGGTGCCGTTATAGTTTTTCTGCAGAGGGAATTTCTCAAAAATCTGTAAGAGGGAAGATGTGTTAGAATGTGGAATGGGCAGGACAGTGGGAAGGACTTGAGACACCATACAATACAGCCAACCAAAATTAGCACACATGCCCACACCGCCACCCAAATCATGTTGTTGTTACATGCAACAAAATAATTCCTACCCTTTCTCTCGCAGCACACAAGTAAGTCCTAGACCTGGTCTACGTATGAAGCAGAGGGAGGTGACTGCACCATTTTAGAATACAGGCAGTGGGGTACCATTTTGAATCCCCATCGTGTAAAAGAAAGAAAGAAGTGTCCCTCCACCTTCAGTCTGAAATCATACCGCGAATTCTGCTACCTCAGATCTCTAGCACTTCGCTCCGCTGCAAACATAGATCATGCCTAGTTTATGTTGTGAACCGCCCTGTGATCTTTGGATGAAGGGAGGCATACAAATTTAGTCAATAAAATAAGTAACAAAAATATATTGTGCAGACCACAATGCTAACAGGGACTCAAGGTTGAAACCTCTGCCCCTGTTCTTAGGTCCTTGCCCCACATTTCTGCTGCTTATCCTTCAAGCATCTGTCTCCGAAAGGCTCGTCTCCTATGCACTTAGTCCACCCAGTCTAATTTCTAAACATTTGCAAGAGCTCCATTTCATTCTCCCTTCTTCCTACATGTTTTCAATCTCTCCTTTCTTGCTTCTGCTCTTCAGTTTCTATGGAAACCATGTCATGACAGCCTCGCTTCCTGTGGCCAAATTGTTACCAGGGAGGGGCAGAGGGAGAGGAGGGGCTACCTATAGCAATTCTAGAGGATTTCAGAAGGTGGAGACTGTAGAAGGTGTCACCGTCGTCATAATATGTAGTTATGCATGGTCAAAGATTTGGGGGCAGTGGAGAGGGGGGGAAACGGTGTAATAAGCTGAGACAAAAGGACACATCTCAGTAGTAGAAATGCAATAATACACAGGGAACATCAATTGAGATTAACAGAGCACATATTAATGCATGTGGGAGATACACTGTTCGCTTATGGACTTAGTGGGTGGCTTTGGATAAAGTCTTGTGCCTCCCTCTCTTGGTTTTTCCATCTGTAAAATGGGAATAAATGTGGCAGGGCTGGTTGCCACAGGGAACAAACACGCAAATGACTGTATATTTGCGATAAAAAAAACCCTTGCAACTTTGGTTCAAAAAAAGCTTGTGGGGATAAGATCTGAGAACCTCGAAGTCCTGTCTCTTGCTCACCTGATGACCCAAAACAATGGGATGGAGAACACTGAGAAAGATGCTTGAGGTGCAAATGACTAACATGAAACACAGCTGCCGTTCTTCACATATTGCCTCCGAGACAATGGTTAATTAAAGAAGCAGCATGACACCATCAAGCTCTGAAATGAGGCAGGCAGAAACTGAGCAAGTTGTGAGAGTTATAATGAACAATAACTGGTTTAATATATTGGTTTCTGTTATATAGTTTTTAGTTTGACATCCATCTTGGAACCACTCCCAAAGGCCATAGACATGCTCAGTTCCAATTTTTTCCTCAAGAAACACTTTTGGCCACTAGATGGCAGCTTCACAAACATATCTTACATTCTTACAACGCATACCATGTGTCTTTAACAAAACATTGTAAGGAAGATGCTGTGTGTTCCTTGTAACATACAGTTTGGGCCTGAGCTTCCCTGTGCTCCTTTGGGAGGAAGTAGTTTCCTCAGTCACAGAGCTAAAACTCCAAGCTCTGGACCATACAATTTACAGTTTCCAGGATTTTTTTTTAGGGTAGTCGTGTGCTTTAACTGTATGGTGCGGTCTGCCTGAAGACAACATGAAAAGACTGAAGACGGGTCATTTTTCATGCTCAGAACTCAAGACCAAGAGCCCAGCCACACTTCCATTTACCCTGTGATTTCTGGTCACAGAGCTGAAATTGACTGAGCGACATTAGGCATGGCCTTTTGAAATGGATGTCGGATGGCAAAGGGCCTTTTCAGGTGTAGGTAGTTTTGGCGTCAAGACTGCGATTTTGTGGCCTCGGGTGGCGGTTTCAGGCCTTGGGCAGAATCCTTTAGTCTATCTTCCTAAATGGGGGGGTGGGGTGGGCATGAAGCAGTGACTCAACCCCCCCCCATGTGGTGGTGATCCCAGGGTTCCCCGTTAAAGGGGTCGTTTTGAGGGGAGGCATTGGTCATATGCCAAGAGGTTGTCATTGCTCTCCCCTGCAATGGCGGCGAAATGGGGGGCGGGCTTTCTGCCTGAACATATATTCTCCAGAGCCAGCCCAATCCCCACACATTCTGGATAACACTGATGTCTCCCAGATCCCCGGCTGGGGACTGGGAAGGATAAATGCCCAATGCCTGAGCCAAGGTCTCCCTACATCTGAAACCTAATAAAGTTGTGGCAATTTTAACCCCATAGCGCATTTTCTTGAGTCATTATTCTGCTCGGGGGTTGCCTGGGGTTAGGGGGACTCCACCTGTCCATGTAATAATAATAATAATAATAATAATAATAATAATAATAATGCCTCTTGGACAAATGATATTGTGGATGGGCCCCAAATCTCTCAGGATCCAGCATTCAAGCACAAAGGAAGCCAAGCCACACATGAGACAATGGAAAATAGGTACTATGTACAGCCCAGTGCTCAAACACGGCCATGACGGACCAACTTTCAGCCCTGCCTCACGGGTCTTGAGGAACCCTGTGGCCATGAAGCAGCCTGTTCCTTGTGCCAGCAAAGCTGCTCCCTCACAAAAGCAAAGGGAGGGAGGGAGAATGAAATATAAGCCATGTTACCTTGTAGAGTTTGAAGAAAGTCTCGTAGATGAAGATGAGGGAGATGAGGAAGGAGAAGATCTCCTGGGTGTAGCGGGAGATGTAACGGACCAGGAAGCTGCCCTCAAAAGCCACCACCACCAATACCAATATTATAAGCCAAAGGCCGATCCAGACTCTCCCCGGATGGTACTCAAGCCCTAAAGTCTGACAAAACTGTGTAGAGAGAAACAGGTAGGGTGCAGAGAGGAAAGCAAAGGAGAAGCTAGTGAGATGTTGATGGTTCTTTCCCCCTCAGCTGGACTTGCTCTGGAATTAAACAGCTATCCAGAATGTAGAGTTTTGGACCTTCTTGTGATACACTACACGGGCCATGCTGAAGTCTTGTAACCCGTTCCTCTTGTGAAACCTGCATAGACATTTATAGCCAGGTCTGTGTACAGTGGTACCTTGGGTTAAGTACTTAATTCGTTCTGGAGGTCCGTTCTTAACCTGAAACTGTTCTTAACCTGAAGCACCATTTTAGTTAATGGGGCCTCCTGCTGCCGCCGCACCGCCAGAGCACAATTTCTGTTCTCATCCTGAAGCAAAGTGCTTAACCTGAAGCACTATTTCTGGGTTAGCAGAATCTGTAACCTGAAGTGTACGTAACCTGAAGCATATGTAACCCAAGGTACCACTGTATAGTGCACAGGTGCTTCTGGTCACAACAAGCAAGTACATGTGAGGTTCAACATCTTAAGAATCTGAGCTTTGTTCTTTTAAAAGGAAGCAAGTTTCTACCATTTATGATAGGAATGTGAATGTTTTTAGACTCCCAGCTCCCATCCATCCCTGATCATTGGTCATGTTGGCTAAGAAGACCAACAACATCTGGAGGGCAAGATGCTCCCCACCCCGTCTTAGGGTTATGGAAATATACCTGCAAACACTCAGGCAGAATGGTTTTACTGGATCAAAAGCTGCCTAATCTAGCATTCTGTCTCCATCTGTGATCAGCTAGAACCACCTGGAAAGTGGTTAGGGTTCTATGCTGTTCTTGGTAATGAGAGATATACTGCCTGCAAACATGGAAGTTCCATTTCATGTAACAGCTAATGACCATGAATAATAGAATTGTACTCTATTTCGAATTCGCCTGTTTTAAAAGCAATGTAAACTACTGTAATGGTCCTCACTACATCTTATGGTAACCATTGAATGGACAGGTGATCTCCATTGATTGGCAGGGTGGATCTGGGGACTGCATAAGTTTAAAAAAGCTTTTCAGTGTGTTGAAACAAATAATCATTCAACAGGGATGTTATTTATAGCAGGATACCTACCCCATAAAAGGCTTCTTCAAAGACCAGAAGGGGGCCAGAAAAGCCAATCACAAGCAAAGGTTGAGCTCCAAGCAAGCAGAAGATGACACCCTGGACTGCCGTGGAGATCAGAAGCTCAGATACTCCCATCTCCTTGTTAGTCTTCTCACCTGGAAGCAACAGCAGATTATAGGCAAGAAAGAAGAAACCTGAGGTGTTTCCTGCTTTAAGAAGCTTAAGAGATCTTACTGGCACATCAGTAAGAGGGCTGAAAAATTTTGAACTGGAGATGGACAATGCTTCTTCTTAAGAGAAGTTTAACTTCTCAAGGCGCATCCTTATTTCTTTTGTCTTGCTGTTGATAACAAAACAGAACAAAAGCCTGCTTGTCGAAGCTGAAAGTGACATGAGTGGAGGCACACCATGAGCAAAAATCCCCAGCCTTAATTACTGTAATGAGTTTGGGGTTGTGGGTGGCCTTGGTTTTCAGGGTCCCCTCCAATCCTGTGATTTTATAGCTGTAAGACAGGATTCTGCAAAAGAAACAACAACCAGGGAGGGGGTGACTGCTAAAATGGTCAAACTATTTTCCTTGCTAAGTAAATAACCAGGTCTATTAAGTATCTGCTTTGTAATGTAAGCTAGAGATCTTTCCGGAAGGTGTGCCAGAGTATATCTTTCTTATTCTTCCCCGATCCCCTGGCTGGAGGAGATGTCACCAAGGTCTCTTAGTTTACCAGCATCCAGCCATTAAAAGAATAAAATAAATGTCAAAAAATAAATTTCACATAGTTGAAGATCAATAGCATAGGAGTGCCTGCGACCCAAAGGTAGTACAGATGTTTTTGTGCTTTAAATTGCTTTTATAACTATTTACTTTACATGTAAGCTACGTTGGAGCATTGCTTATGGGAATAGTGGTATAAAACTGTTCTATAAGCAAATCAGTCAGCAAGCAAGACATGGAAGTAGCCTCTAATAGGGTTTTTCTGGCATAATTTTCTAGCTGTTGTTCATGTGGCCAAGTCCCAGTGGCGTCACAAGGGGGGTGGATGGTGCCCCCCCCGGTGCCATGTCTGGAGGGGTGACAAGAAGGCACCCCATGGGGTGCTCACCCCACCACCCCTGGGCACAGCGGCGTGAGCAGCCGTTGCACCACCGCAGCCGCATGTGGAGGATCCTTCGTTTGTAGCTGCAGCAGCGAGTAGAGGATCCCACCACCATCTGTAGGGCGTTCGAGCGGCACCGGCGGCAAACCAGTACGTACAACGCATGCATGGTGTTGCATGCATGCGCTGTACGTAGCGACGCCGCACATGTGCTGTACATAGCGGTTTGCTGTCGGCACCGCCTGAGCGCTGTACAGATGGCGGTGGGATCCCTCCCTCGCCACTACAGCCAGAGGATCCCTCTGCCGCTGCTGCAGCCATGAGCAGAGGATCCTACCACTGTCCGTATGGCGCTTAGGTGGTGCCAGTGGCAAACCACTACGTACAACACATGCCCGGTGTTTTATGCATGCGTTGTACGTAGCGGCGCAATGTGTGCGCAGCCGGTGGTTTGCTGCACCCTCAGTGTTGGTTAGCCTTTGTTCGCCCCTGCCATGCTCCACCTACATATGAGAAGGATGTGAAGAAAACAAACAAACCATCATAGCCCAACCTGCTAGGAAACTTTATGTCATTCTACTTCCCGTCCTGTTTTGTCCAGCAGAAACTCAAGAGGGGAAGTGGTGCTGAGCTGCTGGGAACTCCAGTTTGATGCAATATTTCCCTTGTTTTCATAACAATACTTCCCCACTGATAACCAGTTTGTGATTACTTATCAGGGTGCAGTGAGCAGCCCTAGCTCCCTTACCCAGAAGGCCTCCAAAGGTAATGGCAGGAGAAAGGGCAGCAAAGTAGATAAAGATGACGGCAGCCAGAGACTGAGCATTGAGAGCATCCGTGATGTCACTGAGGTACTTGGGGTACCGGCGTTTTATGTCCCTCACCAGCCCTCCGAAAGGCCGGCCAGTCCTGCTCAAGGGGTCATCATCATCCTTTTCTGGGGTCTTGAAGGCTGGGTCCTGCAATTCTCGCTCTAGATGAGACAGAAGAACACAGGGAATGACAAGGCTGAATGAATGGAGGGAAAAGAGGACTGATGTTTTACTGGGGTCCTCAAAAGGGCTGTAAGCCTCGTTTTTTGCGAACATAGGTTTTGCGTTATGTGGAGCTCATGAGTTTCATCCCAAATCTTGTGGGAAGCGCTTAAGGCAGCGGTGAGGAACCCCACAACAGGTCTCCATATTTGGCCTGTGAGGAGGTTTGGCAAAGGTACACACACCTGCCCTACATCTGACATTATTTATGACATTAGGTGTGGGGCAGCTGCAGGGATGAAGAATTATATTTGGTTTAAAGCTGAATCCATCAAATTCAGGTTCCAAAGCAATGTGAGAACCAAAGCATAACCATCCTCTGAAATTCTCACTTACCTGAATTTTGCGATGCAGTTCTACAACCAAGCAATGTTTACAAAAATGCATACATCAAGGGAAAGTATGCATAAAAATGAATATATTAGTAAAAATAGTGTTAAAAATGCACTCCATTAGAAGTTGTTTTAATGAGTACATTAGTCAAACCTGCATACAAAATGAGTTTATTAGACACTTCTGAAAATCAATAAAAATATATGTATAAAAATATGTATGTTTAAAAATGCTGCAAATGAAATTAAGCCATGTGGGAGCAAACACACCAAACTGTTTGGGTGATAACAGGTTGCCTGATGTCACTGTAACACCAGCTGATTGAAAGCTGGGTGGCCCTTCTCACCTATCAAACTTGGGAGGTAAGAATATAGACTTGTAGCCAACTAATTCCTGCTCAGAGTAGGCCCCGTGAAATTAGTGAATCTAACTTAGTAACTTTACATTAACAGGTCTACTGTGAGTGAGACTAACATTGGCTACAGCCCGAAGAGGCATTTGTCACTGAGCATGTTCATAGTGTTTTTCATCAGCGCTAATCTACTTAATATTTAAAACTCTCTACATGATATACAAATATACAACATCTGAGAAGTACCATAGTTCAGGGAGAGCGCATCTGCTTAGCATGCAGAAGGGTCTAGGCTCAATCTTCGACATCTCCAGGTAAGGTTAGGAGACCTATCTGAAATCCTGGAGGGCCACTTCCACTTAGGGCTCATCCAGACCCCCTTTTGTGTTGCATTTCTAGGCTTTTAATATTTGATGCTTTATTATGTTTTTATATATGTTGGAAGCTGCCGAGAGTGAATGGGGTAACCCAGTCAGATGGGCAGGGTAAAATTATTACTATTACTATTACTATTACTATTTGCAGGTCTGCACTTTGAATCTCCATGTCCAAGTGCTTTGTTTTGCCCCGGTGCTTTCCCTATGAAAACCCTCTCTTTATCGCAGACAACAATTCCACCAAAAATCCCAGTTGCTGTTTGTTCCAATTCCGCGTCAAAGAGCAGGTTTTCCTGGGGAAAGCAGTGGAGGCGGGGGAGTGCCTGGACATGGACCAGGAAAGCACAAACCTGTGCTTAGAAAGTGCAGGGCAAAACGTAAGTATGGATGGGCCCTTAGTGGAAGCAGTATTGAACTAGATGAGAGAATCATCTGATTCAGCCTAAGGCACCTTCCTAGGTTCCCTAAGTATGCTTGGTAGCAATCAGGTAAAGTTCCCTGCAGATCACCCCACAGTGATTCATACATACCAAGCTGTTCAGTGGGCTCTGTCCTCTCCTCCGGCCGGTACCTTTTTCGCAGGAGCTCCTTCTGCACTGGGAACAACGACTTAAGGAGCGTTTCACTTTGGATATGAGAGGGCGGGACGACGATGCAACAGTCCAGGTATGCATCCAGACTCTTCAGCAAGTCTTGCCTACTTCCTGCCATGTAGGAGTCAAGGCGGAACACCTAGTCAGGGAAGAAGGAAAAACATAGAGACTCAGGGAGCCAAATGTTGTGCTTGGGAGGGTTTGTAAAAGGGGCAGTTCCTGGGGTGAATTTCCGCAGGATCTTCCTGTGTCCTGAATGATGACATGGCTTGTGGCACACGGCCAGGGCCACATTGTTTAATTTAACATGCTACATTTAACACTTTTAGCTCCTGTTTTTCCAGAAGAGTTAAATTAAGCTTGCAACACGAGTATGAAGTTCACCTTTTCCAGGGTGCTTCTGTCTACCATACTCAGGTGAATGAGCAGATGCAGGGAAATCCTAGATCTTAAGACAGGGATGGGAAAAGCCTGTGGCCCTGCGGAATGCTGTTCTGGACTCCCAGCCTCAGCTAGCATGGCAAAATGGTCAGAGGGGATGGAAAACAACACCTGGAAAGCAACAAGTTCCCCATGCCTAACCTAGACAATCCTTCCTTCCATGAAAGGAAATTCCAACTACAGTGGTATCTCGGGTTAAGAACTTAATTCATTCCAGAGGTCTGTTCTTAACCTGAAACTGTTCTTAACCAGAGATACCACTTTAGCTAATGGGGCCTCCCGCTCAGTGGCGTAGCGTGGGTTGTCAGCACCCGGGGCAAGGCAAGTAATTTGCGCCCCCTAACCCGTGGATTTTAGTAGGGGCAGAGAGCTGCGAGTGTGAGTGCCCCCCCCAGATGTTGCGCCCGGTGCGGCCGGCCCCCCCTGCACCCCCACGCTACGCCACTGCTCCCGCTGCCGCAGTGCCGCTGCCACCGCTGCGCGATTTCTGTTCTCATCCTGAAGCAAAGTTCTTAACCCGAGGTACTATTTCTGGATTAGCAGAGTCTGTAACCTGAAGCGTCTGTAACCTGAGGTACCACTGTACTTTCTTGGGCAAGTTGAAGCTATGGAGGGTTCCAACTTACCCTTTCGGACATCATTGTTGAGATGGCTCTCCCAATCTCATGGTAGTAGTTGGCGTGAGGTGAATCTGGGCCCAGAACCACAAAAAGGAATCGGACAGGCACAGGAACCTCCAGAACATAATCCAGTTCTACAGCATCCTTCAAGCGCACAAAGGCTAGAGTGGGATGGTCCACGATGCTGGCACGGCCTGAAGGGAGGATGGATGGGTATGGGGCATCATTTAGGGGGCTTAGCACAGAAACAGAAAGAAAAAGAAACACAAACCATGTGCAGGAAAGGAAGGGATCCAGGCAGAGGCAAAGGGAGGTGGAGTGGAAGACAATAGGGACACGGGAAGAAAACGAGAGACAGCAAAGTGAGCAAAGTCTGCAAATGAGTTTGGCTAAGCCAGATAGAGAAGCGAAGCAGCGTTTTTGCCAGGGAGAAACATGGCTCCCCCTGACAAAACACACAAGACAAGCAAGAACCAGAACATACTTTCTTCCTCCCAAACTTGCTAGATTAGCTTACATCTTGTAGAAGGAAGAAGTTATATTATATCCCATGTTGGCTTGAATCAAGACTGGCTCTACCATTATGTAGGGTGGAGGGGCAAATTTGTGGAAATTTTAAATTCCAGGAAGTTGTCAGTTGTTGTTGTTGTTTTAAAAATTAATATATTTGTAACAACTGAAGGGAGCATCTTTTTGGGATTTTCCATCTCAAACCCCAAAACATCTAAGGCTATGCTGAACAGACATTATGAATCTTGTTAATTTTTTTTGCGATTTTAAATTTGTTTTTTTATATTTTTTTAAAAAAGGAAGAGAAAAGAAAGGAAGAAGGAAGGTGGAGCTGGGAGCAGAGAAATGCTTTTGCTAGTCTTTTGTGGTTAAATAGGGTAGATCTAACACAGACTACTGAGGCCCTGGGTTCCATTCAATGTTCTGTCTTTTCTCTTCCAATATCTGGGAACCTCTGAGAAAGGAGCCCTCAAGACATCCTGTTTATTATGCATTCTTTATTATTTGTGTTCATGATGGTATTAGAGCGATCACACAATCCATACTGCCCAACTTTTTCAGGTCAAAATCCAGGACATGTCTCTTTCAAGATGTGCTTCTGGGTGAGTTACATGACCTGCATCGTGATCATGCCCCCCCCCCCCGCGTGCTTTTTTGGAGTGCAATCTCAGGTGATGCCCCAAAATGTGCATTGCTGGTGGTTGCGCAAATTGCAGCCCCCCCAAAGCACTTTTGGGGAATGAGAGCACAGAGTGAGAGCATGGCACCCAAAATGGCCGCCATGATCTCTCGCCTGGCCTCCCCTCATTGCTCTAAGACTCTCATTGGCCCCTCCACAACCCCATAGGTGGTGTCTGCTTGGCTCACCTCACTGCCACTCTCACCTTGCCAAAGCGCTACCCTTCCATGTATATGTGTTGCCGCTTCTGGCTCTCTGGCACCATTTGAAGGTCCCAGGGCTATGAGGGTCCCACCATCCAGTCCTAACAGTGCCATTGCACATGTTAAAAGTACTTACCAACCAGGACCAGTGTCGCTTCTGCATCAGGTGGGATCTTATCTGCCAGTGGCTTCTTAATACCACCGCTGGAGCCTTCCTGCAACAAGAGAAGCAAGCAGTAAACCTCCAAGGTCATGAGGAAGGTTGACACGGTCCAAGTTCATTTCACAGTATGTGCTCTGTTGCTGCCCTCAGAATGGGAGATTCTGAGAATATGATGTTTTCATTTCTATGAATGAATTAGAATTTTCAGTCGTTTATTCCTCTGGTCTCAGCACATGAATGTCAACTCCAAATCTAACATGTATATATGAAGTTCTGCTGTGTTTGGTGGGGGTCTTGGGTTATTGTTGTTTTTAAATATTGTACTAGTTTTTCTTTAAAATAAATGCAAGTATTGACCATTGGAACAGAAATCTGCTTTCAGAATGCATATATATTTGCACTCACCCTTCCCTAAAACATGGCAACTTTTCCTTTTGGGGACTTGCAAATATATAATTAGAAAAAGGCTATGGAACTTCATTTTCAATATATGATTACAGCAGTGAGACGTTTATATGCACAAAGATGGAAAGACTCATAATTACCTACAATGGAGGAACTGTTGTCAAAATTACTGGATTTAGCTGATATGGCGAAGTTGCCATTTTAATAAGAGAAAAGTCATTGCCAACAATTACTAAAGATTGGAAACTTCTTATAGCCTTTTTGTGTGGAAAAGAAAATGCACTCATGACTTTTGGGTTTGAAGATGGAAGATAATTTGGTTTATAAAAAGTAGATTTGTTGGGTGTTATCATGAAGTGGATGTGTTGAATAATTTTTATATATAGCTGACAGATATATATTCTTTCTTTTCCTTTTCCTCTTTTCTTCCTCTGTCTTTCTATCTCTTTCTCTCTTTCCCTTCCTGGTCTGTCTTTTTAGCTTTGATAAAAAAGATATTTGATATCAATTTTTGTATTCCTATTTCCAAATTTTAATAAATTTTATTTTATTTTTTAAAAATGACAACTTTTGCAGATTCAGGCTGCAACTTTAAGTATACTTAGCAGGGAGAAAATCCAATTGAACTCAGTGGGGCTTACTTCTGAGTAAAGGTGCTCTTATTAATCTGCATGCATTCTTCAGAGGACAGAGCATCAGTATCTTATGGTGCCAAATAGGCATACGAAATGAAAGGCTTTTGATTTACAAATGAACAGTGGGTTGTAAGTGCCCTTCTATACCTGAAGAGGGCTCCAAGGACTGATCACAAATTGGTCCCAGCCATTACCCAGTGTGACTTCAAGTCCCAGAGTTCCTGGAGTTGCGTTCACAAGATTGGTCTTCTCCATCTCCTAAACCCACTGACTGAAAGTTGTCTTACCTGCTCTGAGTCAGCAGGGAAGGTCTTCATCTCAATCTGGTGATATTCTTGCAGAAGCGGCTGTCCTGAGTCCTGGCCATCAGTTCTGTCCAGCCGCCCAGGCAGAAGAGTCCCCACTGAAGCAGACTCATTAGGGTGACTGGACAAAGGGGGAAATAAATGAGGGGAAGGGAAAGAAGCAAGAAAGAAGAAGGGGTAGGGAGGGAAGGAGAAAAGTTTAATGTCTAGGACCTCGGACAAGCAGGCATTCAGTAAATAATTAAAATTAATAAATACTTTATTACTGGTTTCGTTCACCGGCAACTGATACATGTGAAACTGTCAGAGGAGTTGGGAGCCAATATTCAGTAGGCTCAACACCCCACACAAGATGGAGCAGATGAGGCCCAGTCCTAGCTGGGAAAGGTATTGTCTCTGTAGTGTTGAGCTTCCAAACCCTCATAAATGATTGTGAGGATATTTCCCTGCCACTGCTTCAAGCTCAGGGGGAAGTCTGGGCAGTGGCGGAGCTTCATGCTCCAGCACCGGGGGGTGGGGGTGGAGAGCAGGCAGGGGCATGGCTCACCGCCTGTGGGGGTGTGGTGCCCAGCGTGGGGGGGGGGCAGCAGCGATGGCACCCTGCCGTGATTGCGCTGCCGGGGGCGGTGCACTCTCCCCGCACTCCTCTTCCTCCGCCAGTGCGCCTGGGGTTATCCGCAACACACTGCACTCTAGCGACTCTCTAAGTGGCACAAAAACCACATATGACATGGACACACTCCTGCACTCTGGCTGAATTTGGAGCCAGCAGGGAGGGAACGGGATCACCCCCTGTCTTTGTGCTTTGGAAGTGTACCTGTGCTGAAGGAGGAGAGTCCTTAGGACTAACTCTCGGTCATCCGGCTTGATCTTCCCTTCATGGATCATTTCATCAAGCATCTGATTGGCAATCCCAGCTAGGCTCTTCTCTTGCAGGTCTAGAAGAACAGTTCCTAGAAGAGTAGAAAGAAGGAACACACTGGCTGAAACCTGACAATTCAGAAGATATGCCTGCTAAAATTTCAAAGGTACAAAGGAAGAGGATTTGGGAATCTTTCCAGATGACTTTTCGGTTCCCCCAACAAATTGTTGTCACTCTTATTTCGGAAAATCCAGATTTTTCAGCAAGGTTATGCTCATGCTGTTGAATGGGTTGAAACATATTTTTTTCCTAAGCTACTTTATATATATATATATATATATATATATATATATATATATATATATAACTTTACTAAAAGAGATAACCCTTGTTTTGTGGGGCCCTGGACAGGGTCTTCAAAATTATCCTAGGGACATCTCTTCTAGGGGCAAAACAACATGGTCATTTGGAATTTTTATATCTTCCCCTTTGCAAGGACAAATAACGTAGAATCAGGATTTAGGCGAGAGGGAATTGGAAGTGGTGGGTGTGTTTGCCTATGTGTTGTAGGCAAGCAGAGCAGCTCCTAAAAATGATTGCCTGTGCTCAACCTGAGGGCCAATTCATACATAAAAGCTGCATTTCCTCAATGCCACAGAGCGACAACAGGCACAAACCTCACAGCAATTTCCCTCACCTTTGCTGAAAGCCCTGCGCACCTCCAGAAGGCTCTGGAAATTCAAATAGGAGAGGTGTGGTCTTCCCCAGTGCCCCATCTCTTCAAAATCCTCTTCCAGGTTGATCCAGTGAGAAGCCTCCATCCAGCGAAGCTCGTTGTTCCTGTCCATGACCAGTTCATGAAGTTCTACAAATGCCTGGGGAATATAGCAAAGAGCCCTGCGATTATGGTGGCCACCTTTCCCCTTCCCCTTTCAGAGCTCTTTAGGGCAGATCCACACTCATGGTTTATAAGGAATGGTTTTTATAACATAGATGGACATACTATGTTTTTCGCTTGTAACGTGAATGATACGTTATTAAAACGTGACACCAGAGGGCGCTGCAGAGCAGCCGGCAGTAGGGAAACTGCTTTTTGACAACACACACACAAAAAGGTAAGGAACGTTTTTAACTTACTAGTATGTCCTGTGACATTTTAGAACGATATATCTAATATTGTTCTAATAACGTTAAAAAGGTCCGTGTAGATCCAGCCCAGGTCTCTTTAGCAGTAGCAAAAGAGGCAGAAATTCAACAAATCGGGGCCTCCCTTAAAGAGGGCACGTATTGTGGTGAGACCTGGACAACTGACACGGTTCAAGGGACCGATTTATGCCCATGCATGTGACCCAGAGCTTCCTCTTTCGGTGCATGCATTCAGAACACCTGCCCAACACTCCCTACTTTTAGGGCTTGTTGCGCTTGACCTTGCTATGCCATCGTGTGTCGTCTGTTGTTGGGACAGGGGCATGGCAGGAATTTTCCCCACTTGACTGATTGGCTGTTGCCATTTGGGTTTCGCCTGCTGCCCAGTAAATCGTCACAACTTGTAAGGTTGCGGATAGGCTCTGGTTCAGGTTATAGGGATGGGAGAACACTCTTGCCATCCCTATGTGAAGGGTATTCCATTAAAGGAATCTGGGGACTCGATGGTTTGGTCAACCCTTGTGAAGGGGTTGTGCCCTTCAGTCCGTGCCTGAGTCCAGGGGGTCATTTGGGTGGCAGAGTTAGCCCGTTCCTGGCTTTCCGCTCATCCAGGTGTTCACCCTTGGCTGACCTATGCTGGAATCCTGGGTCAGCGCTACCTGCATGGCAGGGAGCTAGTCGAACCAGAGCCTATGCAACCAGTCACTTTCTGTAATCAATAAAGTTGTGGCCTAAATTCTGTCAAAAACCAAACCAAAATTTGAGTCATGTGTGAATCTATTTTAGGGGGGAGGTTTCTGGGTCTGAACACGCAAGCATAGAGATAGCTTAGTGGGAGGCCGATAGTTTCACCTGTTGAATTTCTCCCTGCAATGAGCACATGAAAGACACAAGGAGCACTGCCAGAAAGAAAAGCTTCCTTGTTAGTGAGACAAAGTAAAATTCAAAGCTCTCCAGTCCCTAGGAACTTACCTCATGTGTGTTTCTGCGACAGGTGGGTGGTGGGGCAGCCTGCCCACTTCCTAATGCTTCCTCAGGTGAGGAGCCACCTGCCAACAGGAAAATATGTGTATTTATTACTTTTGAATTCCACCCCTTCCCCAAATTCCTCCAAGAAGCTCCATGCAGCATGCATGAAATTACCCAACTATATGCTCCCAACAACCATATGAAATAAAGTTAAGCTGGGAGATATGGCCTTGTCAAAGGACAGCCAGTAAGCTTCATTTTTTAGATCTTCCTTGTCCAGGTCCACAGCAATGTATCTACTGTCCTGCAGGGTCTCAATAGTTAATCAAGCCTCACTGCACTTTGTTCCCTTTCTTGTGTGGCCCAAGTGAACTTCAGGTGTGTGACAGAAGGGTTTTTTTTGTGTGTGTGTGTATCCCTCAACCGGAATTGACTTTGTCCTTAAAATCAGGGTGGCATGCTGGCTAGATTGTTAAGACTACAACTGGAGAGGCCTAGGTTCAACTCTCCACTCAGCCATGTAGTTCCCTGGGTAACTTTGAGGTGGTCAGTCTTCTCCCTCAGCCTAACCATCCAAAGCTCCCTGGAGGCAAAATAATAATAATAATAATAATAATAATAATAATAATAATAATAATAATAAATTTATTATTTATACCTTGCCCATCTTGCTGGGCTTCCCCAGCCACTCTGGGCAGTTTCCAACAAAATATTAAAATACAGTAATGCATCAAACATTAAAAGCTTTCCTAAACAGGGCTGCCTTCAGATGTCTTCTAAAAGTCTGGTAGTTGTTGTTCTCTTTGACATCTGGTGGGAGGGCGTTCCACAGGGCAGGTGCCACTATCGAGAAGGCCCTCTGCCTGGTTCCCTGTAACTTGGCTTCTCGCAGTGAGGGAACTGCCAGAAGGGCCTCGGCACTGGACCTCAGTGTCCGGGTAGAGAAATGGGGGTGGAGACGCTCCTTCAGAATGGAATAAAATGTGTGAATCTATGGTGTGCACTAGAGACAAGAGTTTCTAGAGGCCATATGGAAGTGGCTGATACATCAAGAATAGCCATTCTAGTTCACAAGTACCAAAAGGTAAAATGTATCCCCAGTGGGAAAGATATAGCTCTGTGGCAGAGCATCTGCTTTGCATGCAGGAAGTTCCAAGTTTGAGCCTCAGCATCCCCAGGTAGGCCTGAAAACCTGGAGAGCTGCTGACAGGGTCATGGGTTCGAGTCCCACATTGGGTAAAATATTCCTGCAGTGCAGGGGGTGGGACTAGATGACCCTTGTGGTCCCTTCCAACTCTACAATTCCACAGTTCCATGAAACAGACAGTACTGAGCTAAATGGCAGCTTACAAATTTTCAACCTCTTCAAAAGGGCAAAGACAGGGGCAAAGTAGGGAACAGTTTTTGTGCCCCTGACAGGTACCAGAAAATCAGGACAATTGGTGCAAACCCAGTTTCTCGGAGTTCTCTTGCAATTTTTCACAGCTCCTTCTTTCTATTTCCAATTCCCCTAATTCAAAGATTTGTCTAGCTGTTGTAAAACCAACAGAATAGGCGTTTGAAATCCCACTGTTTTCTTTTCTTCCTCCCACTATCAGAAGTCAGGACCTTCATTTCAACTGAGCGTAAAAGATAAGACGGGTATTCTCCTCCTGCTGTCCATTTCTGGAAGTTGGTGCTCTATCCATATTGGCTGCTGCAAGTGATCTTTGAGAAAGGTTCTAGAGGGGGTTGCCAGGATGCTGGGTTTGACCTGAAACTTCAGGAATTTAGCATCATTCTTTGGGTCTCCAAAAAAAAAAACAACGGCAGGGTGAGAAGCCAAAATAAAGGCAGCAGGTAATTATGTAAAAGCTGCAGTATTTCTGTTTTAGCCCTATGTCCACCAGGCTGTGAGATATCAGGCACAGACAAGCTCTCCTGTCTGCCCCCAAAGAGGCACCACTAAGACATGCTTCTATCTCACAAGGTTCCACTTCCTGATCTTCCAAGCACTATCCAGGCAACCCTGCATTTCAGGATTGGAGACCAAACAGCAGCCCTTGTTTCTGACAATCTCTGCCATACCTTGAGTGGGCAAAAGGATCCATTGTTTGGGGCTTTCATGCAGAGTAGAGTGTGGGAGGCAAGGGAAAGGGTGCCCCCAACCCCATGGCAGCTCTGACTTACGTATTTTAACATTTAGCACCTTAAAATGATACTACACCAAGAACACAATGCACATCTAAATTATGCAGAACTCAAAAAAGGACTCCAAATCAAACTTTGGTGACTGGATGTGTATAAAAGCATGGAAGAGTGTCAGCAATTTAATAATAATAAAATATTTGGCATGCATAGATCGCTTTTGAGCTGCGGAGATCCTGATTCATAGCTTACTCTCTTAGCCATTAAACGACATCACCTCTTTATTTATTCACAACTTGGGCAAGTAGCAGAATTCTGGATGGCATGCGAAATGACTTTCACCACCAAAAGGCAGTGAAGACCTTATCTTAAATTGATCCCTTATGATAAGTAGGAGCAGCCAGCATTTCCTGCCATGGTCATCTCATTTAGCATAAAGAAATAGCATATATATAATTCATATTTTGAAAATCGGCATATTAACTCCACATATTTTGCCATTTGCTCAATGAATTGACATTCCGATTATTAAAACATAGAATAATATGTTGCATGAGCCAAAAATAATATGTTGCGTGAGCTATCAGCTATTAGACATTGGAAGAAAATGACAGGAAATGCCATATCTTGATAGTGAGATTCCAAAGCAGCCTTCCTCCACCTGGTGCCCTCACTGGCAGAGCTAATGGCAAGAGATGAAGAGAGTTGTAGTCTAAAACATTTGGAGGGCACTGGGTTGGGGAAGTTTGCTCCAGGCCTGTTAGAATAGACTGCTGGGTTCAGTGGATCCTTGGTCTGAAGCAAGGGTCAGAAAACTATTTCAGCAGGGGGCGGGTCCACTGTCCACTGTCCCTCAGACTTTGGGGGGGGGTCAGACTATATTTTGGGGGGGGGGAAATGAACGAATTCCTATGCCCCACAAATAACCCAGAGATGCATTTTAAATAAAAGAACACATTCTACTCATGTAAAAACACACTGATTCCTGGACCGTCTGCTGGTCGGATTTAGAAGGCAATTGGGCCAGATTGGGCCCCTGGGCCTTAGTTTTCCTACTCATGGTCTGAAGCAACAAAGCAATTACAGTCTTACCCTCAGAAGTTGAACAGAATCCATTCTAGAAGTCCGTTTGACTTCCAAAATGTTTGGCAACCACGGCGCAGCTTCCGATTGGCTGCAGGAAGCTCCTGCAGCCAATCAGAAGCCTTGGAAGTAGCGGCGGACTGCCGAGGTACGACTGTATTGCATTTCAAAGTCTATCCCTCTACCCCTGTTCATTGCACCAAGGGCAGAATCAGATGTCACAGAGCTATATCTTCAAATGTGGGGATGATTTCAAGAAAAAAAGTGTGTTCTCTCTCTCTCTCTCTCTCTCTCTCTCTCTGTGTGTGTGTGTGTGTGTGTAAGAGAGCAAAACAGAGAAATGGCAAAGCCATGAAGAGTTCAACACCTCCACGCACAATTTCTTCATTTTCAATGGCTTCCACATCACTCTTTGGTAGTGACTTGTGTTTCAAGACACAGACCTGCCACTGTCACATTTAGTTCCACACAAAGTTGGGACCAGCCAGTTCCAAGCTTCCCCATAGATCCAGACTCTGGTGTGTGCCACAATCACAGAGGAGTGTGCATCAGTGGATGGTTCCCGTGAGGCAACAACAGGAGCCTCAAACAAGCAAGCCAAGCCACTTGCAAGGGAAAGCAATCAAACAAGAAAACCACAGTGAACGTCACCACCAGCCACTCTGATCTCTCAAATACCATCCTGATGCCTAATACAGTTACCATTCAGGCTCTGAGGTTTAAGCAAAATCAACTTCTCCGAAGGGAAAGTATATTGGAATTTAAGTGCAGCCTCCCCTCCCCAGAACCCTACCTGCAGTGGCGTAGCGTGGGGGGTGCAGGGGGGGCCGGCCGCACCGGCCGCAACATCTGGGGGGTAGGGTTAGGGGGCGCAAATCCACGGGTTAGGGGGCGAAAACCCACGGGTTAGGGGGTGCAAATTACCTGCCTTGCCCCGGGTGCTGACAACCCACGCTACGCCACTGCCTACCTGACTAAGAGTCTGGAACTGGATTTTCATTGTTGTATGTCAACTGCAATGTACAAATAGGCTGTGAATTCCCTACAAAAAAACCCCCACACCCTTCAGCATTACACTACGAATTGTCAGTACCAAATATATTCCTCACTGTTCAAGATAGAATGTTGCCCTCTTTGCGAATCGCAAATTGTGATGGTATCTCTACTACAAATTTCCCCTGTTTTGTCCATCACAATGAAGATTCAAACAGGGGAGGCTGATAACTCTGTATGTGCAACCCTTAGCTGATGGCGAGGTTTTGCTCCAGCTCTCCTTTCAACGCCACAGCCCATTAAACATAGGATATAAGAATAGATTAAACGTAGGGCATGAGAATAGATTACATTGTCCCTGAGTTGGTGCAGAGTGCATTTATTTCAGCATGTCCCCCTGTGGAAAATCTCCATGGATCAGGGGAAACAGCTTCCAGATGAAAGGTTGGCACTTCCAACATGGGAACAACTGCCTCCACATTCAAGACCAAGAGTGATGGTGCTAAGTCCCCAGTGCTAGTCCCTTCAAACAATTCTGATTCTTTCCAGAAAGCCCTCACAACCCACATCCAGAGTTTCTTGCACACATGTTCAACTTCTTCCACACAAAAATGCATTTAAAAGGTAATCTCTGGCCATGGTACTGATCCTAGCGCCGTGCATAATCGCACACTGCCCCCCCCCAGCTTTATCCCACATACCCTAAAAAGCAGGCACAGTCCACCGTCCGGCATCCAAAAGAAAAGAGCTCCTGGAGTTTTGGCTCTATAAACCCCCCTTTTGGCAAGAGAGCAGGACACCTGGGCCCCACCCTCAAATTCCTGTCACAAGTGGTTTTTGTGTTCATAGTAAATTGAAAGCCACTCTAACTTTGCTGACAGTAAATAAAGGGGGCCTTGGGCTCCTATCTAGGTGAGGGGACCAGCCTGGAGGCTTTCAAGAGGTTGAGTTGTAAGAAGTGCTTCATTACCAAGCCATGACAAGCCCTTCAAGTTCACTGTTAAGCCAGGACACTTTATTAATCACCAGGTGAAGTTCCCTGCTGGGTAAGGTCTTGGTATATAAAAGGAGCAGAGCTGCAGCAGACAGCACTAAGCAATAAGATAAAGCAAGTAATACAGTGGTACCTCGGGTTACATACGCTTCAGGTTACATACGCTTCAGGTTACAGACTCCGCTAACCCAGAAACAGTACCTCGGGTTAAGAACTTTGCTTCAGAATGAGAACATAAATCGTGGTCCAGCAGCGCGGCGGCAGCAGGAGGCCCCATTAGCTAAAGTGGTCTTCAGGTTAAGAACAGTTTCAGGTTAAGTACGGACCTCCAGAACGAAGTAAGTACTTATCCTGAGGTACCACTGTAGTAAGATGCAGGATAAAATAGAAAGAATAAAAGCAGGCAAATGGGAAAGTGGGTGCAGTAGAATTCAGCACAACATCTAGGGATGGGTGAATCTATTTTCCCCATCTTAAATTCAGTTCTTCACATTCCCACATCACTTTGTGATTTTTTTAAAAAAAGTATTCATGAAAATTCACCAGTATTTTAGTGTGCATTTCTCCTAATATACACATTTTTGCATGCAATCTTCGCTAGTATAAATCATTTTTGCATGTTGTTTCACTGATATATTCATCTACATGTACACATTGCTGGGCTGGAGAACTGCATGGCAAAATTCAGAGAAAGGCAAGTTTTCAAGGGTGTCTGGGTTTCTGCTCGCACATTGCTTTGGGAAATGCCACTTAGGTATGCTAGCCTTTCAGTATGAACTGAATTTATCCCCCATCCCCTATAGGGTTCCCATCTTCTTTAATTGTTACTGTGCAGAAACTGTGTCTGTTCCAAACATTGCAGATTGCACTGCACAAACATAGAAACTTGCATATGGGGTGCAGAATTGAGAACCCCAAGAATCTCAGTTTGTTTGCTTGCTTGCTTTCTTGCCTTCCTTCTGCAAGTCTCTGGTCCTTAAAATGACAAAGTATGGCTTGAAAGTGCCTGGAGGATGTCTGGCAACTTCTCAGAAAGCTCAGTTGTGGGGAGGGAACTGAGCAGGACTTCATTTTTTTTAAAAAAATATTTTTTATTAAGTTTTGCACAAATATCTCCAATCATACAATTTCCCAATTAACATATTTTCAGTTTTTGGACTTCCCTCAACTTCTCTGACAATCATCTGTATTTAAATTTTTGTCTACGCATTCCTCAAATTTAGTATCGCCTTTTTTTCCTTTTTTAAAAAATACCTTTATAACCTTATTTGCATTTTTGCAATATTCCTTATTTTTCACAAAGCTTCTTTAAAGCCCACTAGCATTGTTTGCTCATCACATACACTCTTCAAATACTCAGAATTTTTTTTCTGAGCAGGACTTCTAGGGTGGGGTAGGCTTCACTCAGGTGTGTAGTAATAAATGTTGTGGCAAGGGAGCCTAAGGCTGCCTGCCTCTGTGTGTGTGTGTAAATAATTGCATAGCAGCTAGAATCAAATTATAGACAACATCAAATTAATTAAAATTCAATAATATTTAATCTTACAAAAGTTAGAAACCAGTGCCTGGCATTTACCAGTCACTGAGTTCCTTTGGAGGAGATGTAGGGGAACTTGCATTGAGCAAGCTGAAATCCTTGCGTTAGTGGATGGGTACCACCTACTGCCTTAAACACATCCAATCATCATCTTTCGCTGCCCCCCATGTCTGGTCTGGAGCTCCTTTCCAAACCACTACCTCCCTCCCACTTCAGAACCTGCCTCAAAACTCCTTAGATCTTTGATTTATCCTCCTTTGTCTTCATCCTGAACTGAATCTTCACTTTGTGTAACTGCGTTAGGACATATCTATTACGTCCACCATCCCTCCACCATCCTTATTTCCATTGTTCAAAAAGAATTTCTCAGTTCGTTGTGGCAGCCGGCTGCACTTTGGGTCATGTTCACTCTGCAAACCACCATTTGCACACTGATGGTGCTAAAAAAAGTATGATGTTGAGAATGAAGGAGTCAGGCAACTGCCTATACTGAAACAGTGTTAAATGGTTCTTCATATTGCTCACATTCATCCGTTCTCTCGCACACGCATACACGCCAATAACCCAAAGAGCTGCTTTTAACCAACTGTAAACAGAAACAGCTCGCACTCAATGGCTTCTGTCTTCATTTCAAACAAAATCTTTATTTATCATCAATAGCAGAAGCATTCAAGGAGAAGCTGAAAGCAAACATCCTTGTGGGTTACTGATTGCCTGATAAGGAGAAAAAACTCCCAGAGCAAAATGTAAGGTGGCTGCTGTCCGGTATGGACCAGCTTCCACAGGACGAGAAGCAGAGGTCATAGTCCTAGTCATAAAGCATCTCAGGTAACCTTTAGCCCAGATTGGCTCCCAGCCCAGCCTTCTGATTGGCTGGGGAGTGGTCCTATATCACATAAGGGCAGCCCGCACACCATAATGTGGCCCTTGGCTGACTTCCATGTGGCCCACAGTTCCCCTCCCCAGGTCTTTAGCACTGATCAACACTTGATCAAAAATTGGTGTGTACACTCCTCAACTATTCCTTGCACCAATGAGATAGCTGGTGGGGGGAGGCAGGGGGTGGGATTACTGAAACACCACTGTTCACCTGTTCCCTTTCCTCAGGTGATTGGGGCTGGACACAGCCAAGGACTGCAGTGACTGGCTTGCTCCTCAGCTGTTCCCAGTGCCAATCGGCTGGGCCTATTTACCTTTCCAAGGTTCAGAAAGCCTCGGTCTTAAACATTTTGCCAGTGACCTTGAGAGGGCATGATTCTGAGCAGAGACACAAGAGAACAAGGAGGAGTGTTTAGCTGCTTAGATCTGTAGATCTTTATCCAGTGGGCATACCTACACCATATTGCCCTGCTCTTCCCCTTGTGGGAATCCTGATGTTTTTCAGTTATTTCCCCCATATACATACATACACCTGTAACTGTGGGGAAAGGAAGTCAGGAGGTGGGGTGTCACCATTTGGATTGGAAAAGTGGCTAGTGGTGAAAATGTTAAATATATTTCGCTAATGTTCCTTCATTCTCCCAATGCCACTATTTTTGTAAAAAAACAAAAAGCACCCATCACGGCTTTCTTTCACATCTTCGCATGTGATGTTTAATTTCTCTCTCTCTCTCTCTATATATATATAAACATATATGCAAGTTTCTAGGTGTCACAGCTGCAAAGATAAGTTTCAAATCATATTGGCAATGCCTGCAGAAATAACAGAAGCCAGAAGGGAACTTATAAGTACTTCTGTAACATGCATAGGTCTGCACTCATTTCCATAAATTATTTGCATGGTGCACTCAGACTGCAGAATTCTTTTAAAACTTCGGTGTGGATTTTTGACTGTTTTTAAAAAAGCGTTCTTTACAATTATCTATGAGGCTGAGATGATTTCTCTGTTAATTATCCAGGAATTTTGCACTCTTCCCCCTCACAATTCATTTCTGAAGATGCCACCTTAATTGTTTTGGGCAGTTATACCAAACCTTTAGAGTCTTCAAAGCACTTCCCATACAATCCTTATACTTAGTTTTAATTGATTTTATGATGTATGTTCTATCCATATTGCTCACTGCTTAGATTGAAGCTACAGTATTCAACTGCACAGTATGTATGAAGAAGATAAGAAGAACCTGCTGGATGAGGCCAGAGAGCCATTTAGTTCAGCATCCTGTTCTCACAGTGGCCAACCAGATGCCTGTGGGAAACCGGCAAGCACAAGAGCCCTCTCCCCTCCTGTGGTTCCCAGTAACTGGTATTCAGAAGTGTTACTATGAAGTAAATTAGTATTATTACCCCCATAGTGCAGATAGGAAACTGAGACCAAGGTCATACATCTTCCCCCAAAGAATCCTGGGAACTGTAGTTTGCTAAGGGTACTGGGAATTGTAGTTTTGTGAGGGTGATCTAGGGTTCCCAGGGTTCTTTGGGAGTTCCCAGGGTTCTTTGGGAGAAGCCACGTGCTTTCTTTTTATTTTTATTAGCTTTTAACATATCATTTTCAACAGTCATTTAACATAATTTCATCTTATACAATTTTTAGACTTCCATCAATCACATCTGAAACTTTTCCCAGTCTTTTTCACTTAATTTGCATTTCTTAATTTCACTATTACTTTTAATTATCTTAACTAACAACTCTCTTCATAACCTTCCTTGCAATAGTTCTGTGAGGGGTGATCTACAGTACCCAGGCCTATTTGGCGGAAGCCACATGCTTTCGATATATTGTATGGGTGTTACACAATGTTAGCTTGCCTAAGGTCTCTTAGTATGAGTTAGTTCAGGGCAGAGGCAGATTTCTTATTTTTTTAAAAGGGAAAACCTGGTTTTGCAGCTCAATCTTTTAGCCACTACACAACATCATCACTGCACTGAAAATGCCACTGCATGGCACTCACTTGGTCCATTGTCCTCACAGCTCTGAAAGTGTCCTGCCTTCCCTGAGGGGGATACCCTTTCCATCCTCCTTCTCCTACTCAGGTGATACGCTCTCCGGCGGTGGCCAGGCCAGAAGGAACGACAGAAAGAGACACACACCATAAAGAGACGCTGGCAAGCGCTGACTTGGTGATCTGAAAGTACAGAAATGGGGGGTGGAGGTGGGAGGACAACATGGGCCCCTGGTTCCTTGACTAGGGTTTGTTTTGCAAAAATTACTCCACTGCCACAGGAAGGTAAACGGCGTTTCCGTGCGCTGCTCTGGTTTGCCAGAAGCAGCTTAGTCATGCTGGCCACATGACCCGGAAGCTGTACGCCGGCTCCCTTGGCCAATAAAGTGAGATGAGCACCGCAACCCCAGATTCGGTCACAACTGGACCTAATGGTCAGGGGTCCCTTTACCTTTACCTTTAAGGGGATGCAGACCCAGCAGGGTATGGGCAAAGTGTCATTAAGTCACGTTGAAGGTGATTATGGGGTTCATAATCTGGTTGCTTTCCTACAAGACTTCTTTTAGCATCATGCCTAGGTTGGAGAGTGCCTGCTTTTGGAGCTGACCTGCCTGCCTTCTTGAGGAAGGGGTAAAGAGCTGTGTAGGGCAGCAATGAACTCTTACTCTAAATTCAGAAATGTCTGAAAGGGGTCAGTACACAGTCCCCTAGAGCAGTGTTTCCCAACCTTGGGCCTCTAGCTGTTTTCGAACTACAATTCCCATCATCCCTGACCACTGGTCTTGCTAGCTGAGGATTATGGGAGTTGTAGTCCAAAAATAGCTGGAGGCCCAAGGTTGGGAAATGCTGCCCTAGAGAACACAGGCCACATCCATACCATACATTTAGCACCCTTAAGGAATCCTGGGAACTGCAGTTGTTTAAGGGTGCTGGGAATTGTAGCCCCGTGAGGGTTAAACTACAGGCCCCCGATTCTTTGGGGGAAGCCAGTTGCTTCACAGAATCATACAGTTGTAGAGTTGGAAGGCTCCCTGACGATCATCTAATCTAACTCCCTCCAATGCAGGAATAGGCAGCTGTCCCATACGGGGAACGAACCTACAACCTTGGTGTTATCCGCAGCATGCTCTAACCAACTGAGCTATCCAGGCTGACAATGTGCTTGAAACGTTTGATGAGGATGTGACTCTGGGAGGAGGAGAAAAGTGCTAGCCTTCATTCTTTGTATCGCACACCATTCCTGTCCCAAGACAACAGGTTGAGGAATGGGAAAGCAGAGGATGCCAGAACTCAAGGCCATTGCTTGGAACACACAAACAGCAACCAGAAAATTGTAAGCAAGAGACATGGTCCAGCTCACAGGCACAACAACTATCTGTTCAACCCAGGCAGCACTGCCACTTACTACTAAAAGATTAGCATTGCGTTTTTTGTGACTCTTGTTTTGCATAGTGCTTCCCATCATTTATTGTACTTTCTTTCACAACAGCTTTAAGAGAGAGAAGCTTTTGATACTGGTCATTAATATTAAAAGCCTGAGAACTGTATTTTGTTACGGGCTGTATTTTTGTTAGTTCCCAGGATTCTCTGGGGGGGAGGCCATGACTGTCCAAAGCTATAAGAATGCTTTGAATTTATTGTGTGGATGGAAACAGACGGATCTGAATGAAAACAAGGTCCTGACCATGGTTTGTAACCTTGGTATAAACTCTGTGATAGAAGAGTTTCTCTCTTCTACATGCACACATGGTCCCCATTCTGCCCTCTCCCACTGCAAGGAAAGAGGGATGTGAATAAGAACTAGGAATTAAGAAAGTGTGTAAGAACCCAAACACAAATAGCAAGCCTAACATGGCATGCAAAATGTGCTGGGTTTTATGTATTTTCATGTATGGTTGTTCAGAATCACTTTATGACAAGGGTACGGGTTTCCAGCGAATGCCATTGCTGCTGCCACAACCCAAATGCCACCACTGAATACAATGCTAAGATGTATCAAGTTCAGGAACGCTCCTATCCCCATGGAGCATAAATCCAACATAGAAGACAACCTGTGGAATTGGGAATAGCGCACAGAAAGGCCCTCTATATATACCAAGAAAGATCATTGGTCCATCTAGCTGACTGCCAAAATCCAGCCATCAACCCACATTGATTGGAAGTGGCTCTCCAAGGTTTCAAGAACTGGAGATTCCCAACCCTATCTGGAGGTGTCAGGAATCGAACCTGGAACTTTCTGCATGCAACGTACATTCACGGCTACAGACCTTCCCCCCCTCCCCCCTCCTGTGTCTGCCACTGGAGACAGCTGCCTCCCTCCGCCCAATTCTAGGGCCACCTCTGCTCATCTGACCCAGGTTCTATTTGCACTGGGAAGGAAGCTGCCGAGAATGAGTCAAGAAGGCGCATTTGGGATGAATCTGCACTGGTTAGAGCAAGTGAAATAGAGATGCGCTGCAGCAGATCTTTCAGAGTTTGGGTACAGGACCATTTAGGCAGTTAGCAACAAGATACACAGGCGAGACGAGCCAAGAGATCCTTTGCTTATCCACTGCTTCCACCTTGGGTCATTCTTCTTACAGCAAGTTCAGAGGTCAAACAGTAATTAGCAATTGGTTCACCTGAAGGAACATGCCTCCTTCATCCCTTCTCACACCCCCACACCCCCTCTCACTGCAACACAATCTCCCCTCCACACCCATATTTCTTTCAATCTAATATTACACACTAGATTGCTCACATGATTCTGCCTTTAAGAATTGCTCCTCTCACAAATAGTTGGGGTCTGTGTCTTGGGGGAGGGAGGGGAGCTGCTCTGGACTGGGACCCTGGCATGGAGCACAGGGGGACTTAACTCTTTGTCCCTGCTGCAGTTTTCCAGGGAATCCTTCCCATAATGATTTGCCTGCTGAGAAACCTCCCTGAGCATCTTCCGTGGAGACCTTGTGTGTCACTGCAGAGGACACTGAAATCCAGTGCACATTCCACACTCCACTGATGTTTAAGGAGCAAGGAACCGGCCAGGCAACTGTACTCTGGCTCTGCCATTGTCCTGGGTGAATTAGCCATGCTCAGTTAGGGAGGGCTGAATTTGATCATTTCTCTTTCTCTAACTTTCTCCTTTTCCCAACATTAAATTCAATTTGCCACATTTATGCATCAGTTTGCAGTTCCTCATGAATATTCACCAGCACCTTCGCACACATTTCTCCTAACACACACATTTTTCTACGCACTTTGGCGTAATGCGCACATTTTTGCAAGCAATTTTCTTTAAGGTGCACAAATGCATTAGGTTTTTTTCATTAATATATGTAATTTGATGCATACTTTCCCCTCCCAATATGTGCATTTTTGCACATTGGAGAACTGCATCGCAAAATTCAGAGAAGTGTGAATTTCAAATGATGATGGTGTTTTTTTCTATTTGCACATTGTTTCACGAACAATGCATTAGGTAAGTTCACATGAAAAGATGAACCGAAGCAAATTTCTTTCCACAATTCCTAGCTAGGATTTACCCAAGACACTCCCTAGGTAACAAACTGTAGGGAAAGAGAGGTGGTAGAAGCAAGCTCCTTTCCTGGGAAATTTGTCTTGTCTTTCATTACTGATCTCCTTATTGAGGAACTTCAATAAGCTTATGACAAAACTCCAAACATAGTTTGAAAACCCTAATACAATCTGAATTTCCTTCAATTGATTTAGATGTGAGGACACTGCAATTCAGCCCATGTGTTCCTTCCAAGCTGGAATGCCTGTCAAAGATGTTTGTGTTCGTATTTCCAGATTCCATCTAAGTCAGGCTTACTCAGGTACATCCTGAAACACTAAATTCTAGGTTGCTGTTTGCAAGGCTCCTGCAGTGTGATTTCTCACTTCATTGCTTGGCCCGTGAACATCTTGTGTCTCTTCTTCTTCAAGGGATTTGGATTACTCACCGCTTTCGGTTGCAAGCGACATGTTGGAATGTTTCACTGCAGGGTCGTCGTATCCTTCTATATCAATTTCCCTCTGAATGTCAGCTTCATAGTCCTGGCACGGGAGGAGGGGGAAGAAAAAGGAATAATCATTTAAATACTCTATAAAGCAGCTATTAAGTGTTCTAGATCACAAACCTCTGTGTTAGCCTAACAGGGGTAACCTGACATTCTTTGCACAAAGTTCAAGGCACTAGTCCTCATTTTTAAGCTTCGTTCACAACATTCTTATAAAAGTGCAGTCTTTGTTTTTGTTTTTCCCCACCTGTGTCTGAGCTGTCATTCCCTTTGGGCTTCCGTTCACTCTTTCTGTGTACTTCTTGTTCTCTTCCTAACGCTCAGCCTGGAGGTAACATCCCCTGGTTGGCTGGATCTGCTGGAAATCCGAAAGGAAGATGAACAAGTTAGGAAGTTTAGGATCATGAACTGATAGATGTGGCTCTTTGTCCTAGAAGAGATAACTTAAGAGCAGATTGACTGCACTGCTTTTTTCTTGGAAGAAAACAGAAGCCACCTTTGTCTGTAGGGTACCTAGAGACTCCCATGGCAATCGCTACACGTCCTTACAGCCCCTCTGCCCGACAGCGAATATAACCAGCTGAATATAACCAACAGCAAACCATTTGAATCCTCTCTTTGGTTGCTTCAGATTTAGCCATTTCCTTTGGAATTACCATCCTTTGTTTTCTCACTTTTTATGGAGCTTCCAGAAAATATAGGTCTCAGCCCATTGCATCCCACTGTTGGCTTCTGGTGTTTACCTAGACCTGATCTGGGGATAATAAAATGTAATAGCCCCATAACTTGCCTAATGCAGAAAGGCAAAGCGCAGTAGCTCTGTTGCCTTTAATTAAACACTTCCTGTTTGCAGGTTTATTCTATTTAGAATCCAGCCTCTCTGCTCTTGCTCCCATCACGCCCGCAGAATGCTGTTTTGTGGGGACTTACACCTGGATCAGGCTGCTTCAGTTTAGCTGGCTGAGCCAGAATCATAGAAACATAGAGTTGGAAGGGACTCTGAGGATCATCTAGTCCAACCCCCTGCAATGCGGGAATATGTAGCTGTCCCTTATGGAGACCTGAGATGGAGGGGCAAGTTATGCCAGTGTGTGGAGTTTATCTGTCCTGAATCTACCACCAATCAGCTTAAACGAATAACCTCAAGCTGCTTATATTAGAATATATTTCTATTTTAATGTTTTAACATTGTTTTACTGTATATTTTTTATTATGGGAATTTATTTTAATATTTGTGTAGCTTGTTTTGAAACCAAACAATATATATATAAAAACCTTGCATGATCGGAGGAAGAGAAAAAAAATATTCATATTCTTCTTATCAAGCATCATTTTATAATCTTCCATGGTGTCCCATTCAGTCATCTAAAAAGACCCAAATGCGTCAGCCTTTTCCCATAGAACATGTGATAATCAGGCCCTGATCATATTTGTTACACTTTTCTGCACCTTTTTCCAGTTCTATGATATCCTTTTTTTAGATGATTTGTTCAGAACTGTATACGGCATTTCAAGTGCAGCTGCATGACAGATTTATATGAAGACATATTAATCTCAACAATGCTAGCAGGTTAATTTTCAGTCCCTTTAATCTCTAGCATGGGATTTGCCGCACACCCCCCCATCACCGTACACTGAGTTGAAATACATTTTCTGAAGCACTAGGAGGCGCTGTTCAGCAAAAGTTGTTGAGTCGGGGGGCTGCCAGCGCCTAGCATACTAAAGGAATTGTCTCTGCTTAGTCACCTAGCCAGAGAGTGCAAAAAGCCATTGCAAGAAACCAGTCTTTTCTTGATTCTGCTCCCCCTTTGTGGTCCAATTTCCAAAGGGGTAAAAGCAGGGGCTGTTCTGGGCCAAACTCATCTTCAGCATCTCAGCAAAGTCACTGCCTAGTAGAGCTAGCAGGCTGAGCTATGAACTAAGAAGTCTTTGGTTCAAAAATTGGGAAACCAATATTTTTCCAACTTTCAGTTCTGCTCTCTACATGAAAATTCAAGGGCATTTCCTTGAGCCCTTTATCTAATATACATTTTCATGTATGCAATTTTTGACTAAGATATTATTATAAATTAATCTTTAAAAAAATGATTTCCTGCCAACCCTTCACCACCCAATCAGGTTCAAGCAGTTTAAGAATACAATATTAAAAACTGTTTAAAACAGATTAGATGTATATACCTCAACCGAGGTAAAGAGTTGTGTCTGCATAATGGCAGTGCCAGAAACACTATTTTGGGTGGTGGCAGGGGGGGGGGGAATTCCACAACTTCTGGACTACCACAGAGATTGCTCTCTCCTGTGCTGCTAGCCCCAACGTTTATGAGGGCACAGCAGAAAGTTGCATTTTCATTCACTATTGGTTTGGAAAGTACAAGTTGGGTAGGTTTGCATAAAAACGCGGACGCGGATGTATTTCTCCTGATCGCTATTCAAACCTCAGGGACTTCTTATGCACACTTAAGCCCTATTCGCCCTGCTGTACCAGCCAGTCTATGAGGAAGGCAAGATAGAATTCAAAGCGGGGCTCAGCAGGGCTTAGACCCAGAACCTGGTTTCTCTTGCCAGGAGTTCAGCCCTGGAATCACACGAAGCAATTTACTGAGTGTCTCTGGGCATGTGCAAAATCCTTGGTTCCATTGAGAAACTGCAATCATATCTAAGCTTTGGCCCCACCCCTGCAAAATTGGCTTCCAGTTTAGAGGGTCCCTGTGGCTTCCACATCAACTTGAGCAACCACAGCTCTCATTTTAAGAAAAGAAGCTCTATAAGGAATGTTGCCCTGGTGATGCAAATTATCAACTTCCTCCCCCCCCCCAAAAAAAAACCCCAGATAAATGCTAATCAATATGCACAAAGTGTTCCAGTCCACAATTTGAGCTGTTATGTAATACCTAATTTGGCTCTTTTTTTAAAAAAGAGCTTTGAGGGACTGCATATTAAGTTAATGGAGTTCTATGGTACCACACCTTAGATAAACTTTATCTTTTCCCTCCTGCGCAAGCTGGGCTGAGCTCCTTATGCACCAGCTGATGGAGCTGCAAAAGCAATGCTGCAATGGACTAAGCCCCTGAGGGATGCTGCTGCTGCAGAGACCCCTTCATTGGCAAGTGTACAAAGGGAAGACGGAACAGGTGCATGTTGAGATGCTTTATAGGCACACGGCCCCATTTAAATACAAAGCATTGAGTGTGATGGCCCACAGAGTATTGCCCAGCTCTGTGAGTCAAGTAACTCTCCTGCTTGCCCACCGCTTTCTAATTTCTAGATGGGTTGATGCTCAGACTCCCTTCCACCCCTCCTTCCACTGCCAAATCCTCATACAGAAGACCACCCCACACCTCACTCCATTGGCAGGCTTTGCTTCTTCTACCTTCAGCTAAAGCCAGCATGAGCAAGCAACAGTTCCTTCCTTCAACAGTTCTCAAGCATGCCCATATGAAAGTTTTTCACCTCGTTACCCTCGGTCAGTGATGGCCAAACTTGGCCCTCCAACTGTTTAGGGACTACAATTCCCATCACCCCTGACCACTGGTCCTGTTAGCTAGGGATGGTGGGAGTTGCAGTCTCAAAACAGATGGAGAGCCAAGTTTGTCCATCACTGCCCTCAGTCATCATGCCTCCATTTCCTTCTGCAATCTGGACTAATAGATGCTAAGAGATATCGAAAGCAGGAATAGCTCAGTGTTAGAGCATGCAGAAGGGCCTGGGATCATTTCCAAATGTCTCTAGGTAGGGCTGGGAACATTCCCATCTGAAATCCTGGAGCACCAATGCCAGCCAGTCTAGATCCGTTGGGAAAATGTTAGGCTTGGTGGAGGGGGGCAGATGCAGCCTTCTCTATTTGGCCCTCTAGAGTCAACCAGTCTTTCTCAGCCTTGGGTCCTTAGACGGTGCTGGACTACAACTCCCACCATTCCTATCCAACGTGGCCAAAGGTCGGAGATGAAGGGAGTTGTAGCTCAAGAATATCTGGTGACCCAAGGTTGAGAAAAGCTGCTCTAGACTCTCCCCAGGCCACACCCACTCTTCAGTCACATGACTGGCGTGTGTCTTTGAACTCAGATAATGCATCTTGGTTGCCTGCATGGAGGACAGAGAGGGGTATGCAGAGAAACTTACATTTGTTGCTCCGCCCATGTTTGCCTCTGGCTCCACCCACCTTTGGCATGTGGCCCTTAGAAAGCTGCACAGAGAGGAAGGTGGCCCTCAGGCCGAAAATGGTTCCCCACTGCTGGTGTAGGCAATACTGAACTACATGAACCAATGGTCCAATTCATCATCCGGCAGCTTCCTATGCTGGAAACCAGCTGGAAACAATGGCAGATATCTCCAAAACATCTCTCGCCTACCTTTTATTTTTATTTTTTTTAAGAGAATCCATGACTTCAGTCAGAATACGCCTATTGCAAAGCCTAGTCACTAGACAACTATGTCTCTATGGAATGACTATTCTATGCAACAAGAGCACCAGGCAGTTCCATTTTCATCATCTGATAAAAAGGCACTATAAAGCTGGTGAAGCTAAAAGAGAAGCACAGCTTAAAAAGATCAGGCATTGGAGCATGTTCCATGCAAATGTAGGGCTAGATGTATGGGCTAAAGCTGGGGAGCTGGAGGGACTACAACTCCCATCATCGCAGACCATTGACTGAGGCTCATGGGAGCTGGAGTCCAGTATCTATTACCACATGTTCTCTATCCATGATTTTAAAGTCAGCCAGGGATGGAGAGAAATACATGGTGTTGCAGAGAAAGTGAAGAGACAAAAATCACCCAGCACCCCCAACACCCCCCCCCCAAATAGATCACAGAGTAATCCAATAGATTTGATAAGCATTAGGTTCAGGACAAGCTAAAGGAAGGATTTCTTCCCACAACACCAATGTCTTTAACTTCTGGAATGAATTTCAAAAACATTTGGAGAAGACGACCATTTGCTTAGACAGGTTTTGCAAAAGAGAATATGAATTCACAAGGGATAAGTATATCAATTATGAGAGTTGGTTTGATTACAAACTTCCCAGAGTACTTTGGCCACAATGGATATATTCTGCCTCCCTTGTTGGAAGCTGGAGCCAGGGAAGGTGCTGTTGCACTAAGGTCTTGATTTTGGGCTTCCCATAAATATCTGATTGGTCATTGTGAGAACAGGATGTTGGACTGGGTGGGTCATTGGCCTAATTCAGCAGGGCTGTTTTTATGTTCTTAATCTAGCCGGTCACTGTTCAGAGAGAGGGGGTTGGACTAACAGTCTGATCCTATATGTGTCTCCTCAGAAATAAGCCCCACTGAGTACAGTGGCACTTACTCTGAGGTAGGCATGAATCTTAAACAGACCTTTGGTCGGATCCAGCAAGGCAATTTCATTATTCTCATAGGAAAGCATCAATGGAAGAGAGATGCTAACTTCTTACAAACTCCTTGTTTGTCCAAAAGTGACATTCATAGCTCTTCAACATTGACAACCTTCCATAAAGTATCCCAACATTTCATTACAGAAGGGTTTCTCCACTGTGACCTCCACCCCCTCCTTTTGAAGACTAGAGCGTTGAAAAGGATGCTGTCGACAGCTTGCAGACCCACACCAGAAACAAGGAGCTGCACATCGCAAAGAGGAAACCAACCGACTTTTGCAAGCACACAAAGCAGGTTCCTTTCTTTGCAGGGGGGGAAAAAGCAGTAACCTGCAACTACTTTCCTAAGAAAGAGAGAGAAGCAAAGATGGGACATGCCTCAGAAGTCCAAGCAAAGACCAAATAGCTGGTGGAGAAAAATGTTGGAGGCTCCTCAAACCTCCTTGAGATTTTTTTGGGGGGGAGTATTTAGAATAATCGCCGAAGAATTGATGCTTTTGAATTATGGTGATGGAGGAGACTCTTGAGAGTCCCATGGACTGCAAGAAGATAAAACGTATCCATTCTTAAGGAAATCAGCCCTGAGTGCTCACTGGAAGGACAGATCGTGATGCTGAGGCTCCAATACTTTGGCCACCTCATGAGAACAGAAGACTCCCTGGAAAAGACCCTGATGTTGGGAAAGATGGAGGGCACAAGGAGAAGGGGACGACAGAGGACAAGATGGTTGGACAGTGTTCTCAAAGCTACAAACATGAGTCTGACCAATCTGCGGGAGGCAGTGGAAGACAGGAGTGCCTGGCGGGCTCTGGTCCATGGGGTCACGAAGAGTCGGACACGACTAAACGACTAAACAACAACAATTCAGAATAAATGCTCTGAAGAAGGTATGGGGAACTACAACTTCCATCAGTCACAGGAAGCATGGCCAACTGGGATTTTTTGTAGGCACCAAGCTTCTCAAAGGGTTCCTTGGCCCCTTCAAGAGCAGCCTCTTCTCCCTCCTCTCACATTGCCCTCCCTTCCATGTCCTGCACATCTCCACCCTCAGCCCCCTCCATAGGCTCCCTTGAAGAACCAACTTATTGTATAAGCTCCCCTACCTGTATGCTTGCAGAGAGACCTCGATGGGAAGGCAGAGAAGGTTCAAGCCAGGGGTCTTTCTGCCGCTCTGTGGAACCCCTCTCTCCTTAGTGGTTCCCTACAGCCTGCAACAGGCGGGAATGAGACGAGAGAGCTCTCCAGAGGAGCTTCAAAGTCCTGACTCATGGCTGCTGCTTTAATCTTGCCGGACCACCTGGCATCAGGGGTGTTCCTGGTGGGTCTAGATGCAACTTTTTTTCCAAAGGACCAGTAAACAACATTATCTGGAGTTACCATGAGGTGCAACCTCCCTGCTACTCATCCATGCTCTTGAACTTTGCTGGCTCGCCCCTCCCATCTCACCAGGACTGGTCTCACCAACATTAGAAAGGTCCCGTAAGTTTCGAGCGATTCCTAGCAAGGCCACCTCTTCTTCCTCAATGAGCGTTTGGTCCTCCTGGGTCACGTTGCCTTCTCAGCTTCGCATCCTCGAGATAAACATGTTTACAGATCTCAAGGGGAATTCCTCTGCTGGGGGTGGAGGGGTGGGGGAAGAAGGGGGAACCCTCACAAATAGAGTCACTGGTGTTTTCCTTTTGGATTGATGTGGTTTTTTTCATTTAAAAAAGGTTTCTCATGAGGATTCCCTCTTTTGGCTGGAGGCTGATGAGCACCGTTCACAGCTTCCAGCTGAAATGGCTGCTAGAAGATGAAAGCAAGGCAGGAACTGTATCTGTCTGGACCTTATTAACTTTGAATGAGTTCTCACGGGTGCATTTTACCTAGCTGTACTTGAAATAATCAGAAGCAGTGCTCTACTTAGAAGCACATCGAGGTTGCATGTATGTCTGATGTATGCAAGGCCTCAGCTGTCTGGCAAAGCTTCAGTTAAATGTAGAAGCACATAACTGTAACCAAAGCACAGGGCCTGGGGAAAAAGTAAAGCGCCATATATTAGAATGGTTTAATCAAGTTCTATGTAAATGGCTACAGTTCTGAATATTTTAGTGCGCTTAGGGATGCTTGACGAATTCGAGTTAACGGTGCAAACTTGATCTGCGCCTCCCAGACCAATGCAATTATCCTTCAGACATCACAGTCTCGGGTTTGAGCTTAAAAAGAACAGAAAAAAAGATTGTTTGTTTTTTCAGTCATTTTCATTCAGTGGCTACCAAAGCATTCACAACCATCAGACAGCAGTAATGCCGTAATAAAACATTACAACGAAACACCAGCAGAAAGTGTTTGAAAACCGTAAGTTTTCAGCTGTTGAAGGTGCTGAAGTACTGCGATTGGTGGCTAGAGAATGCTTGGGTGAAAAGGGGATCCTCTGATGGGTGGTAAAAGCACTCAGCTGTTGGTGCTGGCCTACTCTGAAGTGAGGCTCCTCCATTGGGTAGGTGCCACCACAAAGAAGGCCCGTCGCCATGTAGCTAGCAAGATGGACTTCTGGTGGCCATGACACAATCAACAAGTTTTCCCCACAGATCCCAGTTAATTAATTAAATGTATTTTGTGATGGAATATATATACTATTTGAATAATATTTTGTGCAAAATATTATGCAGGGTTTTTTTTAAAAAAAAAAGTTTGCAGACCAATGTGAAAATGAGATGAAAGGGATTTATGTGTGAAATCATAGAATTGTAAAGTCTGTAAAGCCCCATTGCTGAGATGACTATGTTAAAAACCATGTGAGAGCAGCAACAAAGAGGGAGAAAAGTGGGGTGACCAGATTAGGGAAGGGAGCACCTCACCCGGAGTCCACTAGCACCTGGCAGCACCTCAGCTATCATGAGCCTCCTGTGCCTTGCAAAGGATTCTGGTAAATGTTCTTGGAAGCATGGTTCATTCAAGAAGGGAGTGGTCTGTGCTGTCCTGCAGAGTTTCACACTCATCGCACCCCTGTGTCTGCACATGTTGTTGTTGTTGTTGTTGTCAAATCTGTTATCCATCCTTCACCAGCAGGTCCCTTAACAGGTTACAGTTTAAAATCCAGAACTATAAACAGTTAAAGCAGATTAAAGTAACAGGAATCATTATCTTTATTTTATTTTATTTTATTTATTTTATTTTTTATATGCTGCCCATCTGACTGAGTTGCCCCAGTAACTCTGGGTGGCTTCCAACAGATCTAAAAACTTAATAAAACATCAAACATTTAAAACTTCCCTGTACAGGAGTTCCTTGAGATGTCTTCTAAAGTTGTATAGCTCTTCATCTCCCTGACATCTGATGGAAGAGTATTCCACAAGGTGGGTGCCACTACCAAGAAGGGCCTCTGCCTGGCTCCCTGTAACTTTGCATTGAGAGATACATCAGAAGGCCCTCAGAGCTGGGCCTCAGTGTCTGGACTGAATGACGGGGATGGAGACGCTCCTTCAGGTATACAAGGCTGAAGCCACTTAGGTGAGCCCTGAAAATACACATCAAAGGCCAGAGTTAAGAGGTGTGTCTTCAGCATCTGCTGAGTTGTGAAGAAGCCAGAAGTGCCTCTGTGGGGAGGGAGTTCTTCAACTTAGGGGCTGCTGCAAACAACGCCCTCTCTACAACCCTCTGAACTTCTGAGGGAACTTCTGGAACTACCAAGAGGCCCCGTCTGCTGATCTTAATGTCTGGAGGGGTTCTGTAGGGAAGGAAGCAACCTTTCAGATATTTATTAGAAGATGAGTGGCAGGTGTAAGCAAGCTGCCTTTTAAGAAATCTTAGGGCCACACTAGATGAGACATGGGATAATCTTTGGCATCCCCCCATTCCCTGAAAAAAGAAAAGGCACCAGTGCTGTTTCATTACCCCTTCACCTCTGGGTCCTGTCAGGCCATACAGCCAGGTGAGGAGGCCAATAATTTGTCCTGTGTTGTTTTCTCAATCTGGACTGCCTTTCCTATTCTGCTATTCGCCTGGCAGTGAATAATTATATAGGTACCCATACAATACTGGCATGTTTTACCTCAGACATACAACAGTTTCGTGGTGGTGGTGGGGAGGTTTCAATAAGGAAGACAGCAAGAAAGTAAGTAAGGAATAGCCTCCCTCTCCATAGCCAGTCCTATCATTAGCTGGATTAAGGCGGCCACCTCAGGCAGCAGATGCTGGGGATGGGTTCTGCTGCTGCTGAGGTGTTGGAAAACATAGGTCTATAGGCTACATGGCCTGCCTTTTGGGCTCTGATCTAGCTTGCTGTCCTTAGGTGTGGTGCAGGATGCTTCCCCATATGCAGTGCTGAGGTAAGATTCAGCTGCCAAAACACTTGGTTTCTCTGTGTGGGATTGTGTGCGGTGGGGGGAAGGAGGTGCCATTTTGTCCTTTGCCGGAGTCCTGCCCTGTCTCTTCCTCAGTACTGAAGCCACTGTCAAATGGAGGCAGGGCTGCAACTACTGTGATCTTTAAAATCGACACACACACACACTCTCCAGAAGATCCTATTCATTGATTTGTCATATCACAGGTTGTTTGGCCTTTATTGATCTTCACTTGGAGGCAGTAGGTTTTTTTTCTAGAAAAGGAGGTGCAGGAACTCCCACCTTTTTTTTTGACGGACAACTGGGGTGGGGGTGGGGGGAGGAGCCAAAGTTGTTGATCTTTTTCTAGGGCGGCTGCATTTGCAAAGTCGCCTCTGACACGCTGCTCCACAGCCTGAAGCCTCTGGCACGCAGCGCTGGGTGTCCTGCTGCTATACAGCTACCGGTGGAGGAACTCAGTTCCAGTGAGGAATCCCAGAGCTCTGTGAACCACTGGATTAAATTATATGGATAGCCTGCTTTATAACTGCATGCACGCAGATTTGTTCCTGGTTACCCTTCTCCTGTCTCTCACCCCACCCCCTTGTAGGTTTTATGCTGTCAAATTTAGAATTGTAAGCTCTTTGAAGCAAAGACCTTTCTTTCTTTCTTTCTTTCTTTCTTTCTTTCTTTCTTTCTTTCTTTCTGTGTGCTAATGCCATATACTACTGTTTCCTACTATTGACATCACTGCATCAATCCATTGCCACAATTACTGAGGAATAATTCAGTGTAAGTAATCAGAACAATCTTAGATTTTTGTCAAAATAGAACATACCATAATGCTTCAGACATGTCTCTGAACTAGGAAACATCTTGAACACCCTTAATGACCAAATAAAATACAACGTCCATTTGGCTTGTCTCTGTCATATTTGATCAATATTCATTGAATGAGGATGAGAAATGGCATACAATAAGCACCGCCTGAAAGCAGGAGGTCTATTTGACAGTCCTTACTCCCTGGCACTGCCTAACTGGAGAGGCAAGTGGATGAAATTAGGCTCTTAGTATGCTGCTTTATACTAGGTAAGGCCATTTGTCCAAGAGGAGCCACTGCTAGCGGTTCTGTAGGATATCGTGCAGATCCTAACTGGAGATACCATGGATTGAACCTGGGATTTATTTATTTTTGCATGCAGAACGTTTGCTCCGTTACTGAGCTCCAGCTAAATTCAAAGCACACTCTCTGCCATGGAGTTACCGCTCCTGGTTTAATGCCACGTAATCACTTAATATTGCCAAACTGGCATTTGTGAATTGGGGATCCAAAATGGCCATCAGGGATATTTACTAATCTAAGTGGAGCTGAAGTCTGAGAGGAGGCCCGGCGAAAGGGTATATTCTTATCTCAAGTGAACAAAACTTCTGATCCCTTGCAAAATGAATTGAATGAGCATGTGCATGCTCCACATATCAACTACTGGAGTTTCATGCTGACACTATTTGCTGTATGCCACCTTTCATTTCTAACTAGAATGAAGGGTAGTGTCTATCTATCTATCTATCTATCTATCTATCTATCTATCTATCTATATCATCTATCTATCTATCTATCATCTATCTATCTATTCAAGACTCAAATGCATCTTACAGTTACAGGAAACACTAATCAAACAACAATTATACCCACTGAATCCCCTTGGATAAGTGAGTACATCAACTTCTAATGCAACACAGCACAGTGATATGCATTCTTTCTGGTGGCTTACTCATTGTTTAATTGGAGCCAAGTACCAGCAAGGGCAGGACACGGGTGGCGCTGTGGTCTAAACCACAGAGCCTAGGGCTTGCCGATCGGAAGGTCGGCAGTTCAAATCCCCGCAACAGGGTGAGCTCCTGTTGTTACGTCCCAGCTCCTGCCCACCTAGCAGTTCAAAAGCACCTAAAAGTGCAAGTGATAAATGGGTACAGCTCTGGCAGGAAGGTAAACGGCGTTTCCGTGCACTGCTCTGGTTCACCAGAAGTGGCTTAGTCATGATGGCCACATGACCCGGATGCTGTCTGCGGACAAACGCCAGCTCCCTCGGCCTATAGAGCGAGATGAGCGCGCAACCCCAGAGTCGTCCACAGCTGGACCTAACGGTCAGGGGTACCTTTACCTTTTTACCAGAAAGGGCATCTCAACCACTAGCCAGAATTCCACTGTATCATAAAATATCAGGGCACCTACAACAATAAAACATAAAACACAATTGAAACCAGCACAAAATAACCCTTACAGTGACTAGCTAATCAAAGAACTCATCCATTGCCATTTGCCCTGATTGAGCGCTAAATCTGTCCCAAACAATTTTGTGTGTTTGTGTGCCCCTGCTTTGCCGGTGCCCTAAGCACATGCTTAGTCTGCCTGTTGGGTAATCCAGCACTGAGAAGAGACTGAGCCTTTGTACTGGTCAGTTGGCAACCATATTTGGTGGCAATAATGAGAGAAGAAAGCTCACTCAAATAGAAACCAAGGTGAACTTTAGTTGAATTCTAATACTGATTGTGGGACACGGGTGGCACTGTGGGTAAAACCTCAGTGCCTAGGACTTGCCGATCGTATGGCCGGCGGTTCGAATCCCCGCGGCAGGGTGAGCTCCCATCGTTCGGTCCCAGCTCCTGCCCACCTAGCAGTTCGAAAGCACGTCAAAGTGCAAGTAGATAAATGGGTAGCGCTTTATAGCGGGAAGGTAAATGGTGTTTCTGTGCGCTGCTCTGGTGCTGGCTCGCCAGAGCAGCTTCGTCACGCTGGTCATGTGACCCGGTCACGTGACTCAGAAGTGTCTGCGGACAGCACTGGCTCCCGGCCTCTTAAGCGAGATGAGCACGCAACCCCAGAGTCGGTCACGACTGGCCCGCACGGGCAGGGGTACCTTTACCTTTACTAATACTGATTATGCAATTAGCCTTTGGCTAATTAAACTACCTATGGCCTCTTAAACCGTGCATTGGGGTACTTTTGTTTGTTTGTTGTTACTATGTTATGTATTTGTGTTTTTATATTGTAAACTGCCCTGTGATCCTCGGGTGAAGGGTGGCATAGAAAGTTGTCGATTTGACAGGAACTGCAACTTCATACAGAGGCTGAATGAGGATTGGGAGGTAGGGAAGTGACATATTCGTGTACCAACAGGGAATGAAAGAGAGTACAGGAAGGAAAGTTAGAATGAGGCTTGAGGTCAAGAGCAGAGCAGGCAGGGAAGTGAAGCACGAGGAGTGAATAGGACTGAGGACTCTGAAGACAAGGTGATGAGGTCGGTATGATAGGAAGGAGGGAGAAAGAAGGGGTAGGTAGATTAGTCAAAGCTGCTAAAAAAAAAACACAAGACAAAAGTGACTGCGGCGTGAAAATCAGGGACCTGAAGAAATGATGCACATTTGGAAAAAGGGGGGGGATATGACAGGGGTTAAATTATACATAAAGCTTATGGACAGGAAAGGCTGTGTGCTTTTACTTATTTATTTTATTGATTACATGTCTATACCAAATGTCTCCTCTAAGGTGCTCAAGACATTGTACAGGGTTCTTCCTTCCTCATTTTCTCCTCACAACAACCCCGTAGGGGAGGTTAGATTGAGAGACAGCGACTGGCCAAAGGAGTGGAGATTTGAACCCTTGTCAATACTCTTAACCATCACAGCACACCAGCTCTTTGGGGAATGAGGAAGGTGTCAGATGTAGTGTTCCTAGGTCTAGAGCCCCATGAATCTTAATACAGTGGTACCTCTGGTTAAGAACTTAATTCGTTCTGGAGGTCCGTTCTTAACCTGAAACTGTTCTTAACCTGAGGTACCACTTTAGCTAATGGGGCCTCCCGCTGCCACAGCGCGATTTCTGTTCTCATCCTGAAGCAAAGTTCTTAACCCGAGGTACTATTTCTGGGTTAGTGGAGTCTGTAACCTGAAGCGTCTGTAACCCGAGGTACCACTGTAATGGTGTTCTGCATGTTATGGTTTGCATTCATTCATTCCTTCATTTTGCTGAAACTTTTAGACTACTCTTAATGATTAAAAGAACCGCAGCTTCACAAAATGCTATATAAAAACAACTTTATGATAACCAATCCACCATAATAATATAAAAGGCACCACAAATGACAGCGGCAGTGACAGCACCTACTAAAACTTTGCACTGCAGTTAGGTGATCTGGCAAAGCTTAAGGGTTGATGGGTGGGCAAGGAGGCTGCAGAAATGGCAGGGGGTGGTCAGTGTGAATGTCACACAGACTAGAACTAACCAGGCAGGGTTTTGTTTTGCTTTTTTAAGGAGGGAGGGACACCAGCATACTTCTAGTCAACAGAAATGCACTTTCCAGGTCCCTTTTTTTCCTTTGAGAGAGTAAAGAAGAGACTCTTGTCATTGGACGGGTTTGAACTATGCAGCGAGCAAATGCAGCCAATTAGATTTTGCCTGGGGTATTTAAAAATAAGCAACATATTTGAAAAGAAGCGACAGGGAGACGCGCCAAGCCTTGCGTGAGCATGGAAATGGATGGGCTTGGGCGGTGCCCGTCTCCTCCCCCTGCAGCTAGGTGCTTTATGATTAGGCCTATCTCTGAGGAATAGCCTCTTCCAGTGGCTGCTTTATCTTCCAGTAGCCAGCCAGGCCAGCAGGAGCCAGGCACCTCCCTGCTTCCCTCCCTCCCTTCTCTGCAGTCCAAAAAATTATGTGGAAATGATGAGGCACCATTAGCTCATGCTGTGCGATGATGCCAGGGCTCATTTTGCACTCAGAAGAAGGGGGCGTTGGAGCGCAGCTTGAATGGGAAACTGATCCAACTCTCTGTTTCCTTGAGTGTTGGTCAGTTATGGTCATTGCTCAGTGGCTGCAGAGAAATAACATCCAGGCATTTCTATTATGGCATGATCCAGGTTGCAATAAGAGAAGAAGAGCTATATAGCTCAGAGACAGGACACAGGTGTTGCATGCAGAAGGAACCAGGTTCAACCCCTGGTAGGGTTGTGATGAAAGACCCGCCTGATTCCCTGGAGAGCTATTGCAGATAAAACTGATAGAGCAATGATATGGCTTCACGCCATTTGGTACAGTCAGTGTAAACCATACTGAGCTGCTGTTGTTGTTGTTTAGTCGTTTAGTCGTGTCCGACCCTTCATGACTCCATGGACCAGAGCACGCCAGGCACTCCTGTCTTCCGCTGCCTCCCGCAGTTTGGTCAGACTCATGTTTGTAGCTTCGAGAACACTGTCCAACCATCTCGTCCTCTGTCGTCCCCTTCTCCTTGAGCCCTCCATCTTTCCCAACATCAGGGTCTTTTCCAGGGAGTCTTCTCTTCTCATGAGGTAGCCAAACTATTGGAGCCTCAGCTTCAGGATCTGTCCTTCCAGTGAGCACTCAGGGCTAATTAACTTAAAAATGGATGCGTTTGATCTCCTTGCAGTCCATGGGACTCTCAAGCATCTCCTCCAGCACCATAATTCAAAAGCATCAATTCTTCGGCGATTAGCCTTCTTTATGGTCCAGCTCTCACTTCCATACATCACTACTGGGAAAACCATGGCTTTAACTATACGGACCTTTGTTGGCAAGGTGATGTCTCTGATACTGAGCTAGATGGAGCAATTGTATAAGGCAGCTTCCTACATAAGAAGATAAAAGCCACAGTCTGGGGCAAAGCTCCTGTGAGCCCATCCTCACTCTAAACTCTGCACCTCCCACCCTGGGAATGTGTGGGTTCCCAACTTTTGAGCCTTCCCTGGTGCCTGTGCCTTTAAAATCAGCTTGATGCGCAGACAGTAAAGTTTATCATCTTCGTGCCATGAAAAGCTTCAGCTGTCGACCAAGCCTGCTGTTGCAAGCAAAGCAGCAAAGCAGGCCATTTCCCTTCCATTTGCCCCCTGCTCAACTGGCAGCCCTGGTGGCTGTGCCTATGCAGTTGGGAGGAAGCAGAAGAATTCACCCTTTTCTCCATTCAGAGGCAGAATCTTCCTTCTGGAGAGACAGTCGTTCCCCCCACCCCCGCCCCCCACTTCCTTGGAAGAAATTCAGATTATACTGAAGTCCACCAGCAGAGAGCAGGAGTGAACAAGATATACAAGCTCTCAAGTGGGTGCACAGCAAACAGCTCAGCCTACAATTACCGGGAAAATAAATAAATAAGCAAGGTCAAACAAAAACCCTCAGGGTCAGTTGAACAGACCTGGGGGGCAGTATTTTGCTGACCACAAGCATAGCAGTCAGACAATAAAGGCAGGGGTGGGGGGAATTCCCAAAGGAGGGGGGGAAACCACCCAATTTTAAAGACACTTTTTGTGTGTGCTTGACAACAGTCCCTGGTGGAAGGAGAAAAACAAGCTCTTTCCTTCTCCTGTTGGTTAACTACAAAGGTAGTAGATTAACAAAGCAAAACAGAACACAAAGCTTTCTTTATAAATTGTAACCATGACTTGAAATGGATGCACACTGTTTATTTCCTCTGAGTGTGCTGTTCTGCAAGAACCCATTTTAATGATCTGCCATTGGTGACTCAGCCACAGGAAGCACTCTGCTTGTGTTCAGAGGTCCTCTTCTCCAGTCAGCCTTCATGTGAACGAGTACATGTTGTGTGTGTGTGTGTGTGTGAGAGAGAGAGAGAGAGAGAGAGAGAGGAGAGAGAGAGAGAGCACCAGCATCTCTCTGCCAAACAAACAAACAAACAGTGTTTGAGATTGTGCTAAAGACTATTGAATCTGTAACCTGATAGGACCGCTATTTATCGGATGTCATTGTCTAGACAATTTAAACTAATATGAATCTGGCAAAAGCAAGTAATCCAGAGACTGAAGTTCAACTTAGAGAGCTATTGTGGCGAAATGGTTAGAGTGTCAGACTACAACCTAGGAGGCCAGGATTTAAATCCCGACACAACCAGGGTAGTCTTGGGCCAGTCATGATCTCTCTGCCTAATAATCTACCCCACAGAGTTGTTGTGAGGATAAAATGGGCAGGTGAGAGCCAAGTATGCTGCTTCCAGCTCCTTGGATATAAATGTATTAAATAAACAAACTCCATGCCCTTCCTCCATTTCATTAATAGCCCCTGGGCAAGAGGCCATTTTTCACTTTAGTCAGAGACACTGAGGTGAGGCAAAGTGGTTACCTCAGACAGCGGGCTTGGGTGCCAGTAAAAAGAGCAGAATGGGAGACAGGCAGATGTAACTCCTGGGAAGTTCCTCATTTTGAACTAATAATAAATACCATGTTCTTGTACCTTTCCCATTTCCAGTTGGACTTTTACGGGACAGCTTTCTGACAGGTTGTAAGGTGCATGCCCTTACATTAATCACGGCGAGGAAAGCAATTTTTATGTATTGTGTGTATATACATATACATATACATATATATATATGGATAGGTAGCTCAGACTGAGCTGCTCAGTTGGTAGAGCAGGAGACTCTTAATCTCAGGCTTGTGCCCCACGTTGGGCAAGAAGATTTACAGTGGTACCTCGGGTTACATACGCTTCAGGTTACAGACTCCACTAACCCAGAAATAGTACCTCAGGTTAAGAACTTTGCTTCAGGATTAGAACAGAAATCGTGCTCTGGCAGCATGGCGGCAGCAGGAGGCCCTATTAGCTAAAGTGGTGCTTCAGGTTAAGAACAGTTTCAGGTTAAGAACGGACTTCCGGAATGAATTAAGTACTTAACCCGAGGTACCACTGTATATGATTCTATATGTGTGTGTGAATGTATGTGTGTACACACACATTTGCCTCAGGCATCAAAACACCGTGGGGTGGGGATCAGGGTCCTTGTGTTCCGTTCTGACAGGGCCTTTTTTCTCTTTTTAAAAGCCAACCTCGCAGGGTTGTTGTAGGGAATGGATGAGCTGCGTCTGCATAACGCACAGTGCTGGAAACAGTGAGCAGGGGAGAGAGTGAGCTGCATCTAAGGCAGATTTCCCCCTCCCTGTTCCAGGCGACATGAGGTCCTCCTCTCCTCCGACGCTGTCTTCCTTCCTTCCTTCCCGGCTGCTCCCCTTTCCCTCTCATCCGCCCATCACGTCATTGGCGAGAGGGGCTGGCTTCCCATCGGGAGGAGGAGGCGCCTGTTTTCCATCAGGACCAAGGAGAGCTCCTCCCGGCCATCCTCCCATCTTTCGCTGTTCGCTCTCGCCCTCCAAGCAGGGGGCTGGAGCTAATTTTAGGACGAGAGAGAGGCGGGCGATACTTCCGTGCTATCCGATCCTGGAGAAGGCTGACCCAACGCCTCGTCTTCTGGGGGAGGGCAGGGAGGAGAGGCAGGGGGAGGGGAGGGGGTGGGGAGGAGGGGGAGGAGGAGGAAGAGGAGGGGGCGCCACCCGGAGGACCCAGAGCGTCTCTCCCCTGGATGGAACCGAACTGCCTCCAGTCGACCATGGCGCTAGGGCTGTCTTCGAAGAAAGCCTCTTCCAGGAACATCGCCGTGGAGAGGAAAAACCTGATCACCGTCTGCAGGTAAAGAGCGCCTCGGGTTGCCGGCGGAGGCGGGCGAGGAAACCCTCCCCCCGCCCGAGGGTGGAGGTGGGAAGACCATCCTGCGTCCCCTAAGATGGAGAGGGTGGCAAGGAGTCTAGGCGAGGGGATGAGGTGGAACTGTTCCGTGAAGGTGGATGGCTTCCCAACAACAACAGAAAGGAAACCTCCTATTATTGGCATCTCATGTCTAACAGAATTGTTAGCCCGTCTGGAAATGGTGCTTGAGATGATCAGTACAGCTTCAGGCAGGCAGTGTGGCAACAGAGGACAGCAATATCCTTGGGGAGGTGGGGGGAGCTTATTTTTTAAAAAAAATAAAGGGGAAAGATAATGCAAGGAAGAAAAAGAAACCAGGGGTTGTGAAATTCAAGGGTGGGTGAGGAATGAGGGGAACGAGGGAAGCTAATAGGAAGAAATGGACGGACAAACAGGCCAAAGGCAATGGAGGAATCGGCAGAAGAGGGTCTGTTGTGTTTCCAGAATCAATTTGTCAACAAGGAAAGATGAGAAGCGAACATTGGGGTGTTTGTTCCGTTTGGTAGGGTAGGCCTGGTTTTCAGAAATGTGTCCTTCATGGGGATGATGGGGGAATCTGGCCGTGTAGGAGGTTCTCCCACACTAGGGGAAGAATCTTCCTCAGTCGCTAGCTATGTATCTCTATGGGACCTACACCCAGTAGGCAACTCGCTGGCTGGTGCTTGGAAGTGCTGCTCAGAGGACCAACTGAAGATGGAAAATTCTGGGAGGCAGGAGGGAGAAGAGTGAGAGGTTGCTGCCTGCAGCCCCTCTGTACGTTGTTGTCCTTCAGGGTGAGGGGAGGTGATGGTGATGGGAATGCCACAAAGAGAAAAGAAGTAGGGCAGAGAAGGCGTTGGGGCAGGGCACTCTTCCTACTTAACTTCCTCTCTTCCTGAAGGAAAAGAAAGAGCTCTGTGGTGTGCAAAGATGAATGCAGGCACCCTGGTTGGGGAGATATGAGAAGTGGGAAGTGACGTCACTGTGGAGCATCTTATGAGCAGCAGAAGTGGGGGGAGGGAGGGTGGAATACAGGAGGTGGCTGCCTTAGCAACGGCCTTTTCCTAACAAAAGGCACTGAGCCAGGTGCAGGGAAGCTTTTGCCAACCTGGTGCCTTCCAGGAGGTTTTTGTACTACAGCTGTGCTGGCCAGGAGTTGATGGGAGCTGTGGTCTAAAACATCTGGCGAGCACCAGGTTGGTGCAGAGACATCAGCCTGTTGTTGTACCAGGACTGCCGGTTTCCCACCCTGTGTCTCACACTCAGACAAGCACTAATGAAGCTAGGAGAAGGTGGCCCCATTTTAGGTGGAAGGGCAGGCTTTTTGTCAATCTAGTATTGCCAAGAATTTAAAAAAGAAATTGGGGGGAAGGAAAAGGAAGGGGAAGAGTTAATAGGCCTATTGTAGTAGGCTAAGATATGTAACTGAAGTGAAGGCTGGGCCTTACCATGAGCTTTTGGCAGAGAAGTAAGAGTAAATGCAGAGTATCACTGCTTGAAAATTGGTCAGAATTTGGTTTATTGGCACTGGCATCATGTATTGTATATCCAACGAGAGGGCCAGGAACAATGGGTTACTGTACTATTTGAATTCCTCAATGAAGGAAGTTCTGGTTCTCTGTCTTGCCCAACATCTTTTCAAGGACTGGTTGGAAATTTTGATTAAAATTGGTCTCCTAGTCTAATTGCCCTTACCAGAAGAAACATACAGCAGAATTGGGAAAGGTATGGGAAAGGGAAGCTGAATTGATCAATACAACTGGGAGTACATAATTTGGGGGTTGTAGAGAGAGAGGGAAAATAAAACTATGGGTGCTTAATACTTACAATATCATGAAAGAAAAAATATTCACACACTTTCTCAAAATGCAAGTAATCGTATGGTCTTCGGCTGAACTTGGCACACAAAGCAAGCAAAAGGAAGTTTTTATTTATTTATTTATTTACATTAGCCATGGCTTGTATGGTTAATTTATAAAGTGCCTAAAGAATGAAGCAGAGAAAGAACAGAGAGGAGATGAAATTGATGAAGAAGATTCAAAAACTCTCCATTTTTAATTACAGTACTATTATTCCAAAACATAACAAAGCTGCGAAAACATGCAAAAATTGGAAAGAAAAAAGAGATTAAGATATTTAAATAGATACACTAAACACTTTTTTACATATTTGTTTGATGGTGGGCCCAGTTTTTTACATGCCTTTGCCAACAGCATTTGTGGGTCTGCATTTTCCTGTGTAATGCAAACTTTACCAGCATAGGTGGGTGTTAAACAGTACAACAGAAGTAAACAGGAAGAACTAGAGCTCAGTGGCAGAGCATCTGCCCTGCGTGCAGAAGATCCCTAAACTCAGTGCCCAGCATCTCCAGATGGTGGTGGGATAAGCCCCACCTGAAACCCTGAAGAGCAGCTGTCAGTCAGTGCTGACAGTACTGAGTTAGATGACCCAGTTGTCTGATTTGTCACAAGGCAGTTCCTATCTTCCAGTGAAAACGACATCTACAATGCAATCCTATGCAAGTTTCCTTGAAGTAGATCCCATTGTGTTTGGTGGGGCTTACTCCCAGGTAAGTGTGCACAGGATTGCACCGTTAACTGTTTGTTTTTGTTTTGTGTGAGACCTATATTCCATTTTAAGAATGCTGTGCAGGACAACCAGGGTCGAAAGTGCACTTCAGCGGAAAGGCACCTGTAGAACCTTGAATTTATTTAGGTTTCTCCATCAATATTGCCTCCCATATCCTAGTGGACCAGTTTCTGGTTTGCCTTTTCCCTGAAAAAATCACAACAATTTGTTTTAAAGGGACTTGTTAACTCCGTGCACGATGGATTCATCACCAGCAACTGCCAGAAATGTAGTCTCTGGGCACAATCCAACAAAAACTAATTTTTACTCAGTTCCTGTCTGCACTACAGTGGTACCTCGGGTTACATACGCTTCAGGTTACAGACTCCACTAACCCAGAAATAGTGCTTCAGGTTAAGAACTTTGCTTCAGGATGAGAACAGAAATCGGGCTCTGGCGGCACGGCGGCAGCAGGAGGCCCCATTAGCTAAAGTGGTGCTTCAGGTTAAGAACAGTTTCAGGTTAAGTACGGACCTCCGGAATGAATTAAGTACTTAACCTGAGGTACCACTGTATATATTTAAAACAGTATCAAACCACTTTAAGCATGTCTTCATCCCCCAAAGAATCATGGGAACTGTGGCCTGTTAAAGGAGGGTGAGAGTTGTTAGGAGACCCCTTTTCCCCTCACAGAGCTACAGTTCCCCAAGTTCTCAAGGAAGAGGAATTGCCTGTTGGGCCATTCTTGATAACTGTAGCTCTTTGAGGGGGAAAGGTGTCTCCTAACAAGTCTCAGCACCCTTAACAAACTACAGCTCCCAGGATTCCTTGGGGGAAGCCTTGACTGTTTGAAGTTGTATAATACTGCATTAAATGTATAGTGCGGATGGGGCCTAAGTCACATGCCATTGTTTTCAGTAAGAATGACTAACTGTTGCTGGATTTTCAGCGGAGAAATGTTGGAGGGTATGGAGTTATGCGACCCCTGAACCAAGGAGATAAATAACTATACAACCTTTAGAAGACATATGAAAGCAGGAAAGGTTTTTTTTTTACTGTTTAATGCTTTACTATGTTTTTATATATGTTGGAAACCACTCGGGGTGGCTGGGATAGATGGGCAGGGTATAACTAATAAAATTGTGTTGTTGAATAGGACATCCCTATTTTCATCAGAGAATTGTTGGAAGGTATGCTATTCACTGTGCGTACTGCCACAAATCTTGCATGAAAAAGAACCCGGAAACCCAGGAGAGTAGATGGTAGGGGTAAGAATATCCTGAAGGAGACTCCTCCACAGAGGTGGATTTAGGGGAGTGCAACTGGTTGTTTTGGGTATGGAACCTTGGGGGCGCCATATTTATGATGTAGAATGGAAGGCGAGAGGTGCCAAACTTTGGTGTCACAAAGGGTGCCGCTGAAATTTGAGACCCCAAAGTCTGCTGCTTGCTAGCCAGCCCTCTGAGCCTTGTGCTGATTCACCCCGTAGTCCTATTGGCCTGCGATCAAGAGCACACAACAAGTCAGCATGGCATCTACATCGTTGAGGTTTTAACTGACAAGCCTCGAACAGCATAGGATCCATCTCAGAGCTTGGATATCAGCAACTGCATCTAAAACCCCTTCTCCTTCCATCCATTTGCCTTTTGCTGACAAACCTTAGCTTCAAACAGCCCCAGGGCCAGCTGGCAGTGTGGGCGTCAAGAGTACGATCCATGCAAACCTGCCTGCAGGGGGAAAAAATCAGCACTGAGTTAGAAAGAGATAGAGCAGGAAGGATAACAAAACAGTTGCACAGGGCTTCGGATTCATTGTTTTCCAAAATTGCCTCTATTTTTTGCAGAGACGGCCAGTGTGGCTGTGGGGGAGCAGGGGGTAAAGAGGCAGCAGAAGATGAGAGAGGGTGCTGATTTGCATAAGATTTGCATAGCCTAATTTATATGTATATGTGCAAATTTAGAAATCATTCCTGCACTTTAAATAGAAATGCAATGCCTCTCACCATAGTGGGGAAGACTTTCCAGGTGATCTAAGTTTCTGATAGGTCTGCTGTCTAGGTGGGGGTCTTTGCTGATAGGCAGCTTCAAAGCCCTCATTCTGCCGCCACCTCCTCCTCCTTTAAACTGGACTTGGGCTGGGCAGCCCTTTACATAAGAGGATCTTCAAAACAGAGGACTGTTCTCTGTAAGGTAGAACACACAGCCACCCTAGGTAGTCCTAGGCATATGCAGCCACCATTAGGTTGTGGTTAAGGAGATCTCATTCAATGTTGCTGGATTTGAAGCAAAACAGGACTGTTCAATGAAGGAGCAGAGGGGAAGAACATTCTGCTGCACAAGGACCTTGTGCTGACATAATGTTCATATCAGGGTGATGAAAACGGATAAATAGGGGCTACAATGAATGCAACCCAGCATGTCCCACTTTCCTCTGTGGCAGCGAGGAGAAGGGATTCTGTGGCCGATGTTCTTGAGATCCTTTAGCAGGCCAGCCGATATGTAAAGGGCTCCCTGAAGGGAGAGAGTTTAAGAACAATGGCCTTGGTGCTGTGCAAATAGAGAAGAGACTATATTGTCACTGATATGATCAGTGGTGAATTGAAGAGAGAAACAAAAGAGAGCTGGGGCTTTGACTTTCCTGAAAGCCATACCTTGTGATCAGAGAAAGCTGGCTGCGATCCCAGATGTTTGGGAGGGGCAGGCCGTGTATGTTCAATAAGGAAATGAAGGCACTCTGCTTGTGTCTGGAAGCCACTTCACATTTCCCAGAGCTGAGACCCAAGCATTCTGATAGCAATTTCTGGTTTGAATGAAATCTATCAAAGGCTCTTTCTATTCTGGGGAAGAGGAAGGAAGAGGAGACCACTTCGTACTCATGCTTTGGAAAGAATGAGAGGAACCATTTGTCGGGGACTGGTCAAGAATAAACTGGGGAGGGGGAAAGCCCTTCTTAAAGGCTGGGTTCCTCTTTCTCCCCATACACTTCATACTCAAACCTGGTTATGGTGTTGTTGTTTTTTCTTGGCCTCCCTCTGTAGATTCTCTGTGAAAACATTGCTGGAGAAATATACCATAGAACCCATTGATGACTCATCAGAGGAGTTTGTGAACTTTGCTGCTATTCTAGAACACATCCTCAGCCATCGCTTCAAGGGGGATCATGGTAGGGTTTGCACTGATGGGTGATCTCCTTCCCTCCCTCCCTCCCTCTCTCTCTCTCTCTCTCTCTCTCTCTCTCGTTCTTAGTTTTATTGTCCTCATTTTCAGCACTATTGCTACACAGCAGGTGTGGGGGACCTTTGGCCCTCCGAGAGAGTTGTTGCAGAACTCCAGCTCCCACCATCCCTAGCCATTGGCCATATTTGCTGAGGCTGATGGGAGTTGTAGTTCAGCAGCTTCTGGAGGCCAGAGGTTCTCCCCCCAACACCTGCTATGCAATGTATATGGGGGTTGAGCAAATATTGCATCATATGTCGTGGTGCAGGGAGACGACAGCATTGCAGGTTTGACTGAGGGCTAAGCTGGAAGCGATACCGTGCACACAATTAGCAAATTGCATAAATGGCTTTCACAAAGTAAACTGCAGATGCAGTGGGCCAGTCCTGATGGGGACCCTGGTATAAAGGCTGGGAGACTTTCACCCATTCCCTGCCCTCCACTGCAGCCCTGATCTGGACAATCTATGCCTATTGTTTGCCTTGGGGAGGACAGGCAGCTCCCATTCACTCCAACTGGATCTCCTTCCCTGGTGCAGGGGACCTGATCAGGATCCTCACCCCCAATTCACTTTTTAGGAGCCATTCAGGGGATTGTCAACTGCATGAGCAGCACTTCATCTAGTTTGGCTCGGATAAGTGCATTTCCTGGCTATCATGCAACAAGTACAGGGAAATCCTTTTAATTAATCCTAGTATTTTCTCCAAACCCTGGCTGGCTGACCAAGTGCACTTGCTTCTGGCCTAGCTTTTGCAGTTCTTACCGCAACCCTGTGATGTGTGCCTGTATTATTATCCCCCTGTTCCAGACTGAAGGCCTGTGCCTGAGAGCCAGAGATAGTGGCTTGTCAAAGGCCAAGCAGTGACTTCAATGGCTAAGCTGAAAGTTTAGTTAGGTTTCCTCCTCCCAGTTCATCGCTTGTGTTCTTAACCACTGTGTTTACCGGAACCATTCCCCCAGGCAGACATCTGATACTGAAATAGTTAGCAGTCTGGAGTTCCAAAGTGTATGGCAGAGCCTCGCCAAGCATGCCTGCCTCTAGGTCTATCATTCAGAGAAGGGATGGAAGACCTGTGCTCCTCCAGATGGTAAAGGTAAAGGGACCCCTGACTATTAGGTCCAGTCGTGGCCGACTCTGGGGTTGCGGCGCTCATCTCACTTTACTGGCCGAGGGAGCCGGCGTACAGCTTCTGGGTCATGTGGCCAGCAGGACTAAGCCGCTTCTGGAGAACCAGAGCAGCGCACGGAAACACCGTTTACCTTCCCGCCGGAGCGGTACCTATTTATCTGCTTGCACTTTGACGTGCTTTCAAACTGCTAGGTGGGCAGGAGCTGGGACTGAACAATGGGAGCTCACCCCGTCGTGGGGATTCGAACTGCCGACCTTCTGATCACCAAGTCCTAGGCTCTGTGGTTTAACCCACAGCGCCACCCGTGTCCCCCTCCAAATGGTGGTGGACTCCAATTCCTGTCTGCCCCACCCAGCATAGGGGATGATGGGAACTGTAGTCCAGCAACATCTGAATGCCCATATATTCCTTATCCCTGAGCTGATGCAAAAGAAAGGCTTGAGAAAGAAGATTGAGCAAGGTTTTTATGCCCTTGGATTATATTATTTGTTTGTTTGGCTAGTGCTACCAGAATATTTTCCAGAGCAGGTGGGTGATAGATAGGCAGTAGTTTTACTGTTTACAAACTGTCTTCCCTGCCTCCTCCTCAGGTCCTGTCAGCTGGTTCAGCTCTGATGGGCAACGTGGCTTCTGGGATTACATCCGCCTGGCCTGTAGCAAAGTCCCGAATAACTGCGTCAGTAGCATTGAGAACATGGAGAACATCAGCACCTCTAGAGCCAAGGTCAGAAGCCCTCATTGACTGAGGCAAGACCTGTTGCTTCCCTTCCCTTGCAGCTGTGCTGCTGAATGCTCACGGGGAACCACTGAAATAATGCAGAAAGGGAATCCCTTTTTCAAAATGGTTATTGCCATGCTCCTACAAAAAAATCACAAAAAAAACATTAGCAGCTTATTTCCATTTCACAATTCTAGGATGACTACCTTAGAAGAAAGATACACCAGTAAAAAGGAAGGGAAAATAGCTTCGTACAGGATACTAATACTAATAATTTTCCCCAGCCACTCTGGGCAGCTCCCAACAGAATTAAAAGCACAATAAAACATCAGACATTAAAAAGTTCCCTAAACAGGGCTGCCTTCAGATGTCTAAAAGTCTGATAGTTGTTTATTTCCTTGACATCTGATGGGAGGGCGTTCCACAGGGCGGACGCCACCACCAAGAACGCCCTCTGCCCGGTTCCTTGTAACCTCCCATCTCACAGTGAGGGAACCACCAGAAGGCCCTCAGAGCTGGAACTCAGTGTCCAGGTTGAACGATGTGGGTGGTGATGCTCCTTCGGGTATACTGGGCTGAGGTCATTTAGGGCTTTAAAGGTCAGCACCAACACTTTGAATTGTGCTCGGAAACGTACTTAATCAGTTTACACAGGTGTATAAATTGATTATTCGATTTACAACAGCAGTTTACAACCAGTTACACCATTCCCTTTCAAGATCCAAAACTCTTCAAAATGCTTCAGGCTCTTCAGACTTGTTTACTCTGCAACTTCCTTGACATAAAGAGCTTCCAGGACCTTTGGTTCAACACAGATATACATGTGTTGATTAGAAGCTGTCATTGCTTCATATTCTGTTTTGAATCATTAATATTTTGTAAACTGTCAACGTATATTCCTTTTGATCATTGTGTCACATCCACACCTTGCCATTAAAGCAATTTTACCAATTTCCCCTAAGCAGTCCCCCCCCCCCAGCTTCTCGAGAGTAAATTTATTAGGATCTACTACATTAGCAGAGTGGGGGTGTTGGACTAATTGATTTGTGAGATGCAAATTCTATGCTTAGTAAATACAATTCCCTCATATTAAGCTGCTGTTGTTTTTCATGAATACCAGATTAGTTTGAGATTTTATATTAAGCAGCTTACTTCAGGAGAAAAGAAAGGATAACAATTTTGTTTTATTAACATTAATCTTGTAATATGCTACCTTAAAAATCATTCATCATTTTTTATCACATCCAGTATCGACTTATCTGGCTCAGAATTTATTAGAACAATGTTGCCTGTATATATACAGAGCTCAACCCTATCAAATTTAATTCATCTATTTCATGAAGAATGTGTGGAACAGTGGGTCACAAACTTCTGACAGCTGAAGCACCTTTCTTTTCTAAATTAAAATTGGTGGCACACTTTTCTTAGAAGCAACAAGGCAGGAATTGCCAAACCAGAGTGGGACTCAACCATCTTTTGTATGAATCACTGATCTTGATGTGACTGGAAAGAGATGCACCCAGAGCAGTGACTCAACCAGAGGTGCCTAATGGGCAGCCTCCTCTGAGATTGGACAGTTCGGGAATCTCTACGATGGGAGTGATTGAATTATCCCTTCACAGTGATGCAGAGTTAGCAGAGCGATCCGAGTGCAGTCAAGGCTGATTGGAAGGAAACAAGGCCAGAGCAGTCGATAAATAATGCAAGTGATGCAATGATGCACAAGCCTTGACTGTGGGTGAGTCCTTGCAGCCCACAGCAGCCTTAAATTATTTTATTTATTGCACACATAGCATAGAGTTTATGATTTACTGACCTAGAGAATATGAAAGAGCAACCATTAAGGCTGGCAATGAAATATTTGGTTATGATGGATGTTATTATCGGATGGTGTGTGTTCTCATGCTTATGACTTTTGGTCTGAACCAAGGTATCCTTGACCACTATGGTGATAATGATGGAAAGTCAAAGTGAAACATTTTGGAACGCAGTCTAATCCTGTCCGTTCAGTCCATGTTGACCTAGAAGTGAGCCCCATTGATTTCAGTTGGACTGAATCCTGTGCAAGGAAGCTTAGGATGGCAGTCTTAGAGAGGGAACTGTCTGAGTAAGAGACAACGGCTGTGTTCACACATTAAAATGCTGCCAAATGGTGTGTGCTTTTCCTCCCCAATTTGGATCAAAACTGCTTTAGGGAGAAACTCCTCAAAGCATAGGGTTTTAGTTTGTGTTTTTTTTTTTTTGTAAAAATGAATAAATGACAGGATATTGTTAGGATATATACAGTGGTACCTCGGGTTACATAAGCTTCAGGTCACACACACTTCAGGTTACAGACTCCTCTAACCCAGAAATATTACCTCGGGTTAAGAACTTTGCTTCAAGATGAGAACAGAAATCCTGCAGCAGCAGCGCAGCGGCAACAGGAGGCCCCATTACCTAAAGTGGTGCTTCAGGTTAAGAACAGTTTCAGGTTAAGAACAGACCTCCAGAACGAATTAAGTTCTTAACCCGAGGTACCACTGTATGTAGATATGGATTGTGATTATCTCAAGGATCCAGCACTCCCCAAACCAGTAATGGAAGCACACAAAGACTCCTTACAACCCATATATTATAAAGCAGCATTGTTTGAAGTTGGTTAATGGTAACCTGACTTTCTAAGATTTTCCCCCAAAGACGTCTTGATGTCACAATGCAGATCCATGTTGACCCAACTATAGGCCCCATTCAGGTAATTTTTGTTAAGTTTACTTGAGTTGGTCACAATGTGTGGCATTCAGTACTACCTCTTGGGCAGAGTTAATGGACACGACTAACTCGGGTTCATTAATTTCAATGGGTCTGAGTAGAACTTAGCTGAATACAACCTAATGTATTAGAAACAGCCGTGCAAATCAGCTGCAGTTCCGCCTGTTTTAACAAACTTTCTGTTTTAGGGCCGGGCCTGGATCCGAGTGGCACTGATGGAGAAGCGCATGTCCGAGTACATCACCACAGCCCTGCGGGACACTAGAACCACCAGGTGGGCATCTCTGGGGCTTGTATCAAAGCGCATTTGGGGTATATGGCATTCCTTCTCACGTGCTCACATTATTTTCCTACAATTGCACTTTCAAGACCTTAAAACAAAGTTCAATGGGACTCCTGGAAGAGACAATTATAATGTTATCTGTATCTATACACCCTTCCCCGACCCCCCCCCCCAACACACACACACACACACACGTATTGATAGTCCCTTTTCTATTAAAGAATAGAGACGCAGGGCTCATTAATTTAATTCATAAAATAAGACCTCACTTATAGATTAAGGCCTCTTTTCTGTAAACTGCTTTAGTGTGTTTTCTTATTTCAATCAAGCAGAATATAAATGTTATGAATTAAATAAATGATCTGTATTGGAGAATTTGCCCATTTCCTCACAGCGAGTGTCCACAGGGTGTCCACCATGGCTCTATTCCTGAGAGTTTAGCAACGCAGAATCCCAAGTTTTCATGAAAAGTGCTTGAGATAGCAGAACTGAGGAAGCCACATAGCTGAAGAGAAAACAGCTCCACTCTCTTCCCCTACGCCTCCCTGTCCCCCAGTATAATCAAAAGGCTGTCTCCCTTCCACTCCCTACAGGAGATTTTATGATGACGGGGCAATCATGCTGAGAGAGGAATCAACTGTTCTCACAGGGATGCTGATAGGGCTCAGTGCCATAGACTTCAGGTATGTATCTTATTCTCCAGATCATTCACCTTAATGTGCTATTGCTTTAAGAGATATTTCTTACATTGTTATGTCTATTGGGATGGGGGACCATATGCACTAACAAATGCTGACTTATCTTCTCCTATGTTTCTGGCACATAGTTCCCGTGGTTTCTTGTGTCACCCCCAGCTGGGGCTTTGTCTCTTGTGGAGGGAGAATTGGTACTCTGTACATGTTCAGAAAAAAGGGACGCGGGTGGCGCTGTGGGTTAAACCACAGAGCCTAGGACTTGCCGATCAGAAGGTCAGCGGTTCGAATCCCCACAACAGGGTGAGCTCCCATTGCTCGGTCCCTGCTCCTGCCAACCTAGCAGTTTGAAAGCACGTCAAAGTGCAAGTAGATAAATAGGTACCGCTCCGGCGGGAAGGTAACCGGCGTTTCCGTGAGCTGCTCTGAATCGCCAGAAGCAGTTTAGTCATGCTGGCCACATGACTCGGAAGCTGCATGCCGGCTCCCTCGGCCAATAAAGCGAGATGAGTGCCGCAACCCCAGAGTCGGTCACGACTGGACCTAATGGTCAGGGTTCCCTTTACCTTTACCTTACATGTTCAGAAGCAATCTTCTGAACTGTAGGGCTTGATAATATTTATTATTATTCCCAAGCTCTATTGAGACCCAATCCAGGGTCAACTTTTATTTGAGGCATTAACTGCCTGATTGGTCAGGTTATATAATAAAGGTGAAGGCTCTGTACTCCCAACCCTTCATCTTCTCAAGATCTGGAATAAGTAAGTCTAGATCGCTTACCAGTGTTAATAAATGTAAGTTTGCCATTTCCCAGTCATTCCTTTTTCTATGCAAATTGTAAGAGGAAAATAAGCCTTAGGGAGGAGAGCGAGGCTGTCCTGCCTAGCTGAGCGAGATTAAGTTTTCGCCAACAATCCATGTCTTTCCTACAGTCCTCAAGTAGCATCTCAACATTCTGCTTCTTCAGCCAACGTAAACCTTTCGGGATTGTTATTCCCAAATGTGTGATGCTATAAGGTTGCAGTCACAATCCAAATTGCATCTGCAGCAGTAATTGTTCCTCTAGAGGGGTCTCCCCACATGGCACTGAGGACTCAGAGTAGTCTGCTTCCAAGCCAGCTGCCTCCATGAAGATAAGCAACGTTCCCTGAATTTCAGAAAAAGCTTCCTTTGGGTTGTTAAGCATCAGTAAAACACCATCCGTGAACACGTTAATAACATATCTATTCTTCTTGCTCTCTATAAAGCCCTCTGCTTTAAGATTACTTCATATAACTTTGGCCACGGTTTCTACTACAAAAATGAAGCAAACAAGATAGAGGTCACTCCCGCCTCGTACCTCTGCTTAGATTAAACAAAAATCAAAGAACTGAGCCTAAGCCATTTGCTCTCACTTTTGCTCTTGCCTTTTAATAAGTGCGCTAAGTTACATTTATGAATCATTTGCCCAAACCCTGCTGGAAAAGCGATTGCATCATAAATCTGCTTTGCCCTCTAGTGCCTCTTTAACAGACACGTAACAGCCTCTCAGATCACTGCATATATCAGCCTCTACCAGCCGGTGACTCTTAGCTAATATTATTGCCAGTCTTCTAGTTTAGAAGAAATGTAGGATTGGATTACAGTATTTGCCAAGCAGTGCCCAGCTTTATAACATTTCTGTGTTCTGCTTTCTCTGATGTGTTTCCTGCAGAAATTCGACATCTGGTTTGTAAGCTTTCCAAAGAGCAGCAGTTCTTGCTCTATTGGTTGCCATATCCAATCTCTCAACATTTAGAAACAACATTTTAATTTATTACCCAGCATTGGTAGAAGTCATACTATGTTGATCAATCTTGCTACTCATCCTCCTTGCTGTGCTTTCCCCCCTGGTTTACACCAAACTGGCATGCCTTGATACTTGATCATACACAGGTTGTGCAAAGCTAGGTGCACTTTTTCTTTTACACAACAGCAATAGCATCTCTCACTATGAGGTCTCTGGCATTCCTGCTGTTTTGGCGGTTCTGTAGATGTGCTCAAAGTCACCTGAGGAGAGCTCCTAATCTGTCCTGAGATCTTCGAACCACTGTAATATAAACGTTGCGGGATCTTCCACCAATTTGGGGGTCCCTTGCCCCAAATATTAGCCCAGTGCCCCCCATTTTCCTTTTCCTCCATGCCCAGTTTCCTAAATGTCCATGCTTATCAGATGTTTTGGCAACCTCTTGCATTTGGGCATGAATATCTTGATTAAACAGGGACAAGGCTTCTTTCAAGTCATCCGCAGAAGTATTCCTCATTCATCTGAATTGGTGAGAAAGCTTGCTGCCTTCTGACCGCCTGCTCATAAATTTCTGAGTCTTACTTCCCTCGTTCCTGCTTCCTGTCATGTCAATTTCAATTGACAGTTCAGATGTCAGACCTAGATTGGGCTAATAACTATGTTTAGAAGCTTTCCACAGTCTTCTGTTGGTATAAGGTTGCATCCCCTTGAGAGCACCATTCTTTTGAAGTCTCAGTGTGTTCAAAGGTTGCTGTTGTTTAGTAAAAAAAAAAAAAAAGAGGGGGGGGGGGGAAAGGCCTTAAAAAGTAGCTTAAAGTTATGCAGCCATCTTGAGCCAAATATTCTCATGAAAATTTATGTAATCATGAAAGAAATGCAGCACTTTTCAGTCTTTAAGGTGCCGCAAGGTTGTTAGTTTTCAAGGTTCCACTTAGTTGTACGTACACGATATGAAAGTTGTTCTCCAATCCTAAACCATCTGAGTGTTCTAAAGGACAGGTGTGTTGAGATAGCTTTTGATAACTTGCTTTCCTTTGCATTCCTTCCTGTGGTGACCATGTTTTGCAGTTTCTGCCTGAAAGGGGAAATCATGGATGGCAAGACGCCTGTGGTTATTGACTACACTCCATACCTGAAGTTTACCCAGAGGTAAGGGCTACTGCTTCTGCAGACAGCCTTTGAGTGTGAAGTTCGGGGTCCAGGCTAAGAAAGATAACATTAGAGGGTTCCTTCAACATGTTGTTCTGAACAAAAGATTCAGCATTTGGGTAGTTTTCAGCTTGTTGCCAATAAAATGCAATGCGACCAATATGTTTAAAGCATCTTACAAACAGAAAAATAAGGTGGGCCGTAAAAACAGACATTCATGTGTCAAAAGTGAGGGTGATTCAGAATGATCCTGGGTTTACACACTACAGGATAGTGTAGTGAGAATGTTGTGGTAGAATTCGGAGATGGCAGAATTAATTCAACCGCTCTGGACGGCAGGTTGGGGAACGCCGCTTTTGAATGTTTCCCCAACATAAAACAAAACAAAACCTTTTCACAAATAGAAAACTAGCAGAATAAGAGAGGGAACTGTGCTAGTCCCCCCACCAGAAGGACATTTTTGGTTTGTTTTTAATGTGGAGGAGCATTCAAAAATGGTATTGCGTAGCTGCAGAGTGATACAACCCACTCTATCCTACTTAAAAAGTTTACTACAGTCATACCTCATGTTACGTCCGCTTCATGTTATGTTCTTTCAGGTTATGTCCCATGGCGACCCGGAAGTACCGGAAAGGGTTACTTCCGGGTTTCGCCGTTCGCACATGTGCAGAAGTGCAAAATGACATCATGTGCAGAAGCAGCGAATTGCAACTCGCGCATGCGCAGATGCGCTGCTGCAGGTTGCACTCTTTTCATGTTGCGAACCGGCCTCCAGAACGGATCCCGTTCGCAACCAGAGGTACCACTATATTTCATGCTGCTATGGCTGCAGGACTAGCCCTAACATTAGGCAGAGTGTGGCAACCACCTCAGGCAGCAGATGCTGAGGAGCAGGGCATAGACAGAGCTGTGTTTGTCCCACAACCTGCCCTGTACCCCTAAGCCAACTAGGTGTGGTAAAGGACACTAACCCATTGCTAGCGTTAAAGTAACATTCAACTTCCAGTCTTGTCAACTTTCGTACATGGAATGAGGTGGGAGAGGGAGGTGCGTTCATATCCTTTACCTCAGGCCGCAAAATGTTTTGGGCCAGTCCTGGGCAGTCTGGAAAGGTGTCTTTTACTAGCAGTGGTGGAAAACCTCCAGCCTGCAGCCCCAATTCGGGCTGCCAGGCCTCCCTATTTGGCTTGCAACCCTGCTTTGGTCACCTACCCCACACCTGGCATCATATATGACAGGATATGGGGGGGGGGGATTCCCCAAACCATTCAAATAGAACATTAAACAAGGAAATATGCTTCCTACTTCAGTTCCTTTCAATGCAACCGGCATCTTAATCTTTGTAAGCAGCTATGATTACCTAAGTGACGAGGAGGACAGGCGCAGCTTGGAGAGCAGTACAAGTGAAGACAGTTCCCCTGACCACCCCTACTTACCGCTAGTGACGGCCGAAGACAGCTGGTACAACAAATGGCGGAAGATGGAGCAGAAGTTCCGCATTGTCTACGCACAAAAGGTACTTGGACCTCAAGTGCTGCGCATGATTCGGAGAACCAAACCGCAATGGCGTTAAATGCATCTTTGCTGGCAGATTTTAAAAATGCAAATTGTATCAGCTCAGGGGGATGAAAATGAGCAGGAATAGAGCAGATATGGAAAGGAAATCAAATAATCTCATCCCTTCCATTGGTCCTGAGGTAAATCCTTCCTCTGCATATAGTATTTGCATTGGGGTTGGGGGGGCAGTAAGGGATAGCTCATTGGCACAAATTTGAACCCGGGTTTTCCACTTCTAGTTTGATGCTCTTAACCCAGGGTGGGGAACCTGTGGCATTCAGATATTGTTGCACAACAATTTCTGTCATCCTAGATACTTGACAGTTCGGGCTGAGGACGTTGGGGCTTTATGCTGCTTTTACTGTTGTTTCAATTTGTTGTAATCCATTCTGGGAACCTTTGGTCGGAAGAATGGGCTATTAAATTCCCATTATAGTCATTTAAACATGATATCCGATCGTGGATAATTGTGACCAGGCTATCTCCATCTAGCAGTACCAGCTAGGTGGAGCCCAACTTGGGTCTCCAGCTGTTTTTGGACTACAATTCCCATCATCCCTGACCACTGGTCCCACTAGCTAGGGATGATGGGAGTTGTAGTCCAAAAACAGCTGGAGACCCAAGTTTGGGAAGCCTTGGTCTAGTACATAACCACACCTTTGCTCTTGCTTTATACAGTGAACTTTTACAGGGCAGTTTTCTTCACCAGGCTAACCTTCCTCTTTCGTAAGTAATCCACTTCTCTTCTGCTCCACACACTTTGTGTCTAAGGGCTATCTGGAGGAGCTGGTTCGGCTGAGAGAGTCACAGCTGAAGGACCTAGAGGCCGAGAACAAACGCCTGCAATTGAGGCTGGAGGAGGTGAAGGTGCAGAACCAGCTAGAGAAACGGGAGCTGGAGGGTGTCATCTTGGAGCTGCAGGAACAGCTGTAAGTAGATCCAACTTTTGCACTGTCCTGCCCCCACACTGGGTCTGTGCGTGCGCTGTTCTGGTGCCCCCAGCCAGGCCCACACTGAAAGGGAATGCCTCTCTGCAGCTTCCTGCCCCACTCTTCATCCCCTCCCCTTCAATTTCCCACCATAGATGGGTGGCTTGTCCCACGGAACCTACTATTTTGCCCCATGTTGGAGGGAGGCCTGTTGGAACTCCTTGTAGGGTCCGTGGATATCCGTCATTTTAAAAGGATTACAAACAACAAATAAGAAATCATGATTTCTCACATTACGTTTTAGCAAATGTCCTAAAAGGTTTGTAGAATCAATCTTCTCTGACCCCCGCTGTTTGAACTTGTCTGTGTTCAGAGCATCTATTTTGCAACTGGATCTGGAATTAACCTTCAGAATCTTGCATAATTTGGAATGCCGGCTCCTGAAATGTTGAGCTGGAGTTGAGTTGGGGTAGAGATTTCCCTTTCCCCCTTACTGGAAATAAATCAACATGATGGGAAAACATTTTGTCCCTTTGAGATCAGACGTCTCAATTTCATTTTCCAGTTCAATTTTAAAAATGGCAGGGTGGGTTGGGGGAACGTTTTAGATGGGGAAATATTTCTCTTGCTGAAAACAGTGGCTAGACTTCCTTACTTCTTAAGTCCATATCTGAGTAACTGAAAATATTCTGGGTTTGTGATGCTAAAGATCCTAATCCCGAACAATAACGCTATCTAAAGACACATTAGCCCTCTTCAATTATTCTTGAACTTTTATATGTGGGCGTCCACATTTACTGCACCCCGCTTTAGCTGAGCAGAAGGCTCTGAAGGGCGATGTCAGCAGGTACATTCAGTGAAACATGCTTACAATATCCTTTTAGGTCTTCCCTTTCAACGTGGGATGAGAGCTGTACAGGTGTCCCTATGTCCACTTTGTGGATAGAATTAAAGAATATCTGAAATGACTAGATTCACATCAAGAATTCAGAACCAGAATTTCATTTTGGACTCACAGCTGTTCATGGAGGCACAGGTTAAATCCGTGTCCAGGGCAGCTGTGTACCAGCTCCATCTGGTACGTAGGCTGAGACTCTATCTGCCTACGGACTGCCTCGCCAGAGTGGTTCACGCTCTGGTTATCTCCTGCTTGGACTACTGCAATGCGCTCTACATGGGGCTACCTTTGAAGGTGACCCAGAAACTACAACTAATCCAGAATGCAGCAGCCAGACTGGTGACTGGGAGCAGCCGCTGAGACCATATAACACCGGTCTTGAAAGACCTACATTGGCTCCCAGTATGTTTCCGAGCACAATTCAAAGTGTTGGTGCTGACCTTTAAAGCCCTAAACGGCCTCGGTCCAGTATACCTGAAGGATCGTCTCCACCCCCATCGCTCTACCCGGACACCTCAGCACCGAGAGCCTTTTGGCGGTTCCCTCACTGCGAGAAGCCAAGTTACAGGGAACCAGCCAGAGGGCCTTCTCGGTAGTGGCGCCCTCCCTGTGGAACGCCCTCCCACCAGATGTCAAAGAGAACAACAACTACCAGACTTTTAGAAGACATCTGAAGGCAGCCCTGTTTAGGGAAGCTTTTAATGTTTGATGTATCACAGTATTTTAATATTCTTTTGGAAGCCGCCCAGAGTGGCTGGGGAAACCCAGCCAGATGGGCGGGGTATAAATAATAAATTATTATTATTATTATTATTATTATTATTATTATTATTTCCACTGAAGATTAAGAGCTAGGACGTTTTACTGCAGGAGGAGGCAGACAGTGGTCCTGCCCATGGACACCTGCCTTATTTCTGGTGCTAGGATTCTTACAAAAATTAGTGGACTAGATCTAATCCCGCAAGACACCTCTTTATGCTTGCAAGCGCCTACTCAGGATTGCATAACGCAGCGAAGCCATAGCCATTAAGGAATCCTGGGTATACATGATTGCTTTGTATGTACATTTAATATACAGCAGCGGACCAAGGGAATTATAGAAGGGAACAAGTCAGATAGCCCTTGGCCTGCACTGAATTAGGCAGGAGGACAAACACGGCAATGCGCCCTAGTTCTTTTGCCTTGAGCTGACAGGTTGCGTTCCCTCCTCCTTGACCAGACTTCCCTCCTCCCGCTCTGCCCCCAGGACGGGCCTGATCCCATCGGATAACAGCCAGTTCACCCAACTGTCCAAGGAAATGGCGGCACCCTTGGTGAACCAGTGGCCCTCTTTGGGGACTCTGAATGGCAACGAGAGTCGCTCCGAAGCCAAAATGTACAGAAGGTAAGAGCGGGTGTAGGAAGAGACCTGGAGGTGAAAGGGGCTGAAAGTTCTTAGGTCTCTTGATGTAGGTGACACCCCCCCCCCGCTTTCTCGTTCTCTCTTCCCGTCAGGCACAGCTTCATGAGCACAGACCAGCTGTCAGCAGAGATCAGCCTGAGCTCGGATTCCCAAAGGATGGGCGAAGGGAAGCATGAAGGAGAACCTTGGGGGCCACTGGGTAAGTTTTTTTGCACAGGTTTGAGAAGAATCACTGCTTGATCTGGAAACAAGTGCCAGGGCTTAAGCTTGCCTGGAAGCTTCCCTGCTGGTTCTTTTCCTTCCAAATTCATCATGCGGGTTCTGGCGAGGGAAGGGGCTTGTTTGCACAGGCTTGGAGGCACTCTCTTTGCGCTGCTGTTTCATATCTCCCAGGACACAACCACCTAACCTCCAAAGAGAGGAAGACAGTGTACACAGTTCCCTTCTTCTGAAAGAACTATGTGAGGTTGCAATAGTAACCCAGGTGAGCATCATGGGGGATCCTCACCACTGTGCTACACCGGCTTCTTACAAACACACACTAAATTATTTTGGGTGGGAAGATAATGATGTGCACCTCCTCTTTCTCAAGTTGCACATCTCCCCTACCCAAAGACTGGAAACCATGAGCTGTTGAATTGCCATTTGAGAGCTGAGCTTATAGCAGCAGAAAACAATGTGTGCAGCGCATTATGGCTCTAGCCTCTCATGCTGCCACCATCCACACTAATATTCACATGTGAAGCAAGATGCTGGAAGGAGTCCCACCCCCATGAAGCTTTATCTGCATAGGCGTAGAACTATGCCTGTTGAAGGCATAGATGTCAGGGAAACCGAACAATGCATAGGGTTAGCCCCCGTGATCCCTTTGCATGTTCTTCCAGTGTTTGTGTGATCCCCCTCTCCCACCATGCAGAAGGTTGGGGTTGAAATTGTCTTTCCTAAAGACACTACAGAAAAATGGCTGATAGAATTATTGAGCTTTGCTGAGACGGCTAAGCTAACATGTTTAATTAGAGAAAAATCATTACTAGCATTTGTTAAGGGATCGGAAACTTCTTATGGACTTTTTGCATGAAAGAGAAAATGAGCTTGTAATATCTGGATTTGAAGACTGACAAAATACTGGTTTATGGAAGATAGAATGGTTGGATCTTAAAGAATTAAGTATCATATGCAGCTGCAGACAGCAGAAAGTCCTTTTATCTTTCTTTAGGTTTTTTTTCTTTTCTCTTGCTTTCTCCCTCTTTAGATTTCTCATTTTCTTGTATTTTCTTCCTTCTGACTATGCTATCTTTTAGACTAAGTAGCTGTTTATCTCGGTATATTATAAAGATATAAAGGGGTATATATTTCTGTATATCATTGAATAAGTATCAATAAAAAAACACACACACAAAATTTCCAGAGAAAAATTGAAGCAGCCACGGACAATGACAGCCATTTTTTAATTTGATTTAGGATGGTCTTCATTTTTCAGATGAAGCCCCACTCCAATTCCACTGCCTTAAAAAAAATTTTAAAATCATGGTAATTTAAGATCCTGCTGTAGGAACATCTCTCTGAAGCCTTGTTTCCTTACTTTTCTCTGCAGGAAAGGACCCAACTCCATCAATGCTGGGCCTCTGTGGCTCTTTGGCCTCCCTGCCTAGTTCCAAGTCTTTAGCCAGCCTAAAATCCAACGAGTGCCTGGTGAGCGACAGCATTGAACCCAGCCCTGCCCACAGCCCCAGCTGAGACATCAAGATGGCTATCCCTACAAACCACAATAGATGCCTGTGGCAGGGAACGAGAATTGAGTCCCTTTGACTTGGCTGTACCTTTACTGAGCCTGATGTTACAGTAGGGTTAACAAGCCCACATCCTCAACTGGACACTTCTTTAAACACAAGACTTTCCCCCTTAAACTGGAAGCAGGGAAGCGTTTAGAATCTTTTTCCCTGCCCGGGATTTAAAATGGGGAAGAAGAAAAGGCTGCACGCTTGTTGGAAGCAGGAAGGATTGCCTGCCCAAGGCACTTTTGTAAAATGATGCTGTGTATATTATGTGTAATATATATATATATTATATATGATTGAGATTGCTGGAAGGTAGCTGTCTCCGGAGGAGAATGCTTAAAAGTCCTCTGAATTATTGCTGCTGAAGGGGTGAGGGGTGGGCAAGAGACAGAAGACAGCTACACAGGTTGAAATTCTCTACACAGGCGCATTCTCGGTAGTGAAAACTTGCACAGCGTCGGGGTGATGTTGTCGAGGACCCTGTCTGTCCCCTCCCTGTTCGACAGCAGGAGGCTCTGTGGAAGTGTGTCAGAGAAGCAAGCTGTAGGGCAGGAGGATGTTGAGCTTCCCATCTTCCCTGCGATTCAACATGGAATTGCAGCAACAAACATGCTACCTTCCTGCAATGGGTGGTGGTGGATTTCAAGTTGCTGCCAGATTTCTGGGTTTCTTTTGCGATTCAGGAAGCCTCTTCCGTCTTCAACCCTACCAGACTACTGCGGAATCTACTTCCTGTGTTTCTCCTGCATGTTGCTATCCCAATGGATGTTTTCTTTTTTTTACTTCAGGGATGGTCTTGGAAGGCGGAAGAGGGCCGATTTACACATCGGGTCTTTTGGTGTGTGGTACTCAAGGCACAATCGGCCCCTTCCCCTACCAGAGTTTTGACAAAGCAGACTTAGGAACGCTCTGGTATGTGATGACTTCATTTGCCACGGCTGAAAAACTGTTATAGACCAGCAGCTGGGGAAGCTGTAGAATTAATGGGCAAGAATTAAAACAGATTTGAGGAGCTGGCAGTAAAATGGGACAAAGTCTGTTGAAGTCTCTTTTCCGATACACATCTTTCTTCTGCAAACATCCTTAGGTCTTTTTTTAAAAAGTGGCTTGGGGAAATTAATTTTTACATTCATGCCGTACGGTTCAGCTGTAAAGCTCTTCACCTATATTATTCCCTTATTCCTACAATGGCACTATACTATAAGGCAGTATTATCTCTGCATTGCAGATGGGATTAGAGAACAATGGCTTGTCTGGGGCCACTGAATAACGGTTAAGGTGAGATTTAAATTGGGGACTTTCTGAGTTACAATGCGTATGTGCAACTGGAAGCATACTGAAATGAGAAATAAGCCACACCAAATTCAATTAAGCTTTGTTCCTGAGGGTGCACTGGGTTGCAGCCTGAGTCCATGCGACGACAGGGCTAAATTCTAAGTCAGGATCTGAAGAACCAACCAACCATTTTTGCGCATCTAATACAGCAGGCCTGTAGCAAACTACAAGAAGTGCTGAAGAAAAATATCCGAGCCTGCTTTTAATATGGCATGGGATGGATGGTGCTCTGCCGCTTGGGAGAGAGGAGACACTCATTATGCCAATGAATAAGTCATAAGGTGCACCTAAAGGAGCTCTTGATCTCATCCCTGATTTTAGCTTACCCAAGATCTTGACTGTGGCACCTAGGAATGTGAAATATATTAAAGAGCCACAATAAGTTATAGAGGTGTTTAGAGTACCTCCTTCTCTACCCATAACTCTAAATCTCAAATGCAACTGCATTCACATTGTTACATCTTCATTCACGTAGCCCATTCCTCAAACACCTTTTACAACAGGGGTGGGCAACCTGTGGCCCTCCAGATGCAGCATGGGCAATGGCTAGGGATGATAGGAGCTGGAGAACAGCATCACCTGGAGGACGCCAGGGTCCCGATTCCTGCTCACACCATGGTGATGATGCTTGTTCTCTTCCCAGCATCCCTTTCTTACAGTGGTTCGATCACTTGCAACCTTGGCTCCCCAGATATTGCCAACTACCACGCCCTTCATCCCTGACTATTAGGCTAAGGGGGCTGACGGGAGCTGGAATTTTACAACATGTGGGAAAACTGACCTACTGGACTGGTGCAAAGGCGGTTTGTTTTTTTAAGCATTCCAACGGTTCAGGAAATTCAGGGGGGGAAATCTGCAACACTTTTTAACAGCCAAGATAAAAGTGGTTAGGAAGTTCTTGTTTCTATGTACTGAACAATTGTGACAGAGGATTCAAAAACACCTGTGGGTTTCTCTTTGTATTGTGTATCTTGGCTGATTAATAAGTGGCTTGTTTCTGCTTTTAGAAAGACCTAGTCACCTGATCAAAAGGAGGGAGGATTTAGGTTCATGGAGGAATCCAGTGAATAAGCCTTGCAGAATGAAGGTGAGGAGACAGGAACAAACCAATGCCTTACACAGGAGACAAAAGATTTCCCCCCCCCCCAACTCCTATTATATAATATAAGCATCTTAGAACATACCACATGAGAAGATTCCCGGGGAGGGAAGAAAATCCTCAAGTAGGAATGGTGCATAGAGTACCCCACGAGGGACAACCAATCCCTGCAAAGTAAGGTTGATGTTGCCACCCATCAGCTGATCTGCCGAATAGGCTGTGCAACTGAGCTTTGCATGGGGAACCCAAGGGCTCAGCCAATCCCTAGAGAAAGCAGCTTGGCCAGCCCCTTTGCTCAGTGCTTCAGAAGGGTTGAGAACAGTGTTTACAGAGAGATCTGCACACTGCTTCCTTATGCAAGGCCTTCCGATAGGTGTGCAGGACAACATACCAGCCAATAATCTGAAATTGACAGGGAGGGGTTGGGACAAATAGCTGACTTGGCCAAAACGTTCCCCACTCCTGTTCCCAAAGAAGACAAGAGAAGAGCTAGACCAGAAATTCCTAATACACAAAACATGGATGAACAAGCAATCCTCTCCTGGTGCCCTCTGCTATAATTTTTTGTTTCTTTGTTTAAAATGTGACTTTATTTAAGAAAAAAGCCTCCTGAACCTTTCCACAAGAATGTAAGCAACAGGCACATAAGTTAACAGCACAGAAAGGGGGAAGCCTAGCAGCTGCTAAAGGGTGCCACTTTCAAGTCTCTGGCATCAAAACAAACTTTTGGCCTGGCTGAGATTTCAGCCCCCCTTTTAACAGAGCAGATGCTATGGAAGACTGCAAGGGGAGAACACAACGTTTAATTCCTTTGTGCCCGCGCTACTCATTATCTAGGGCGTGAAGACTTGCTGCCCATAGAAGTGTCAAGGGAAGAGGTGGGAGAATCCTGAGTGTCCAAGCCAGTGTTTTGTTTTCTGGGCCCCCCAATGTCCAGTGTTTGGCTGCAGCGTGAGCCAGCATATCCGTCATGCGCAGAAAGGATCGTGTGGTGGAGCGGAAGGCATGCAGGCCTACAGACACTTAAGAATTAAGGCAGGGATGGAGTTGCCTGTCTGTTTCCGTCTACAGCAGCTTGAAGCCTTTTGGAGGGCCACACGCACACAGATTGCATGCAGCGAATTTTTTTTTTTTTTAAAAAAACAACCACCTCCTTATGGAATGCCATGGCTAGCCTGCTTCTTCCTCTTTTTCCTTTCGTCCCTTTCTGGTTTAAAGTAAATAAAGTCACGTTCTGTTTGGGACCTAACAGGCAGCCAGTTGTAGTTAGAAATTCTCTCGATTCTGGGCAAGGCTAAAGAGAACATTCTGCTCTTCAGATGAAAGGCGTAAAAAGGTCCAAACATGATAGCATCCCAACAGCAAAATGTAACAATGGTTCTAGGGTTGGGAGGCAGGGGGCAAGGAGTGCAGCAGCTAAGAGATTCAAATCACTGAACTGCTCCCCAGCAAAAGGGAAAGGAGGAGGAGGGTGGAAGCGAGCTGGAAGGCACCTGGGATTTGTCTGACAGGAGACACGTCCTACAAGAAAAGGGAACAAAATGTTTCCTAGGTATGGTCTTCTCAACCCTTAACTGACAGTGACCACGACTGGATCCACCTTACTCAGACCACGAGTTCACAAACTTTGTTTTTCCTCTTTCACTCTTCTGAAATATGTCCCTTCTCCCTGCCACCAATGTGGCTTTGGTCCGTCTGAAAAATGGAGGATCTTTCCATGGCCTTCATACGTTGTTAAGCTGCCGTTCCTGGTTCATTTTCTGGAAGAAGGCCTTGCCAAATTCGTATGTGCTGATCATGATGGCGCAGGCGGGGGCCACCTTGATCACCCGAGGCAGGAAACCTGTGGGCCATTTCGGCAGGGAGAAGGAGAGAAGAATAAAACAAACCTGTCAGACAGGCTGGGAAGAAGGAAAGGGAGCAGGACTGCCTATGTTCAATAATTTATCCCATCTCCATGGTGCACACTTTGCTGCCTGCTCTAATAAGGCAAGGAAAGAGTGTGCAAGTGCTTGGCCAGCTTCTGAATTTGGCACACATACCACTGTCTTGACCGCATGAGACTCACATGCAACACATTGCTGTGTGTTCAAAGTAGGGGTAATCTTTTAAAGTGCAGTGGAGCTACTGGAAAATGAGGCTGAGATGGAACAGAATGCCCAACTTTCGGGGGGGGGGGGGGTTAGTTGAGAGATTTCAACCATAGTCTTATAGCTACAAATCTCATCCTCTACTTATTATTGGGACTTGTTGGTGAAGGGCAAGTAATAATAATAATAATAATAATAATAATAATCTATAGAGCTGCTGTCGCACAGCACAGAGAATGGCAAGCAGTAAACGGCAATGTAAGTCACCTGCAAAGAGTCCTCGGGTGCCAGATTCTGCTCGAATCTTCTGCATAAGCAGCCAGGTGGAGGAGGATCTGGGAGTAGCAACTGAGCAGGGAGAGAAAGTATATGGCATTATGTAGTTCACATTTTTATTCCTTGCTTCTCTTTTCACTTGCAGCAGCCATAACAAAAAGTTAGCCAGGCTTAATGATAGCAGCCCCAGGTAGCTTCCTGCGCCTCACCTTGGAGTGTCTCCATGTCTCCCAGCTGAATTTGTCGCTGGGTCTTCACCACGTCAAAGGGCAGCGTCAGGATAGCAGCCACCTGGGGAATAGGAAGGGTCATCTATTAGCCATCACTACTAGCAAGATTCTTCCCTTGGCTTGAGGCAAAGGGCTTTCTTTTGTCTACTGGGGTGGGGAAGTTAGGGCCTCCTTTACCACTTTAGTTGCCTAAATGTTTGCAAAGAAAAGAGGTGGGAAACAGAGGGGAGGGAAAGAGCTATTGTACTGAAACAGGTAGGAGCTCTGAAGAAAAGCACTCCGTCTTGGAGCAGGTAGGAATGGAATTGGCAGTGCCTCCAACACCCAAAGGGGACAAAGTTTTCTGAATCTGCATAAATGCACGGCCCCCTTGGAATGAATGGGAGAAGATAAAATCCATTTTAGGTACCCTCCTTCACTGATGAAGAATCTATTGTTCAGAATGCACACGGAGAAGGAAAAATGGTTTGCGATAAGTAATGGTAAAGGTCCTATGTGTGCATCAGGAATAGAATTATAGAATTGTAGAGCTGGAAGGGACCCCATGGATCATCTAGTCCAACCCTCTGCAATGCAGGAATATGTATCCATATGGGGATCAAACCTGTGACCTTGGTGTTATCAGCACCATCCTCCAACCAACAGAGCTAACCAGAAAGTTCACACCCATGGCTCCACCCAGTTTTCCTCCTGGCTCCACCCACCACTGGAATGCAGCCTTCAAAACATTATTCATGACCAGACTGAGTAATGTTCCCTACTCCAGAGGTGCATCATTAAAATCTGTCACATTAGCTACATTTTACAAATGCTGCAAATACACCATTCGCTCCCATCACTGAGCTAAGAAAGCATATGCTTAACAATAAGCAGCATGCTAACATTCACTTCTGCTGACCAACACGGAAGAAATAAAGAAAGAAGGCCACCATCTTTACAGCCTTCCTGGCTGCAGAAAGGGGACTGGTTAAGAGGCTCCCAAAGTCACAGTTAAAGAGAAGATTGCTCAGCAGGCTGCTCTGCCTCACATCTCTCTCAAGGCCACTGGAAAGAACTGTCAAGCGCCGGCACTCACCGTGCCAGAAATGGCACCAGATGCAAAGCTGACCATGAAGGTGGCCTCGGTAAGACAGAATCGGGTGCACAACCAGTCCTTCACCAGTTCATAGTTATACCAGTACAGAGCTGTGGGGGGGGAAAGAGGAAGAGACAGATTGTCAAAGGAGGGAGGGGAACTGAATATGCTTCCTTTTTGGTAGTGGGGGGAAGGTGTGCTTGCTTGCTAGAGCTGCAGCTCTCCCCCGCTCTGTCCAGAATCCCTGTGTGTGACCCTTTGCCCAGATCTAACGGTAATATTTATTTGTTCAGTTTATTTATTCATATGCCAACCTTCATAATGGCAGGGCAGTTCCACAAAACAGGGGTGTTAAAACTCTTATCAGGTTCTGGATTCACTCAGACACGCCAAAGGCAAAAGAGACCCACACACCATCTAGTGTGTCTATCTCCAAGTAGGAATGGACTGTATTTCTCCACCCCCTGCAGTAGCAGGATATCCTGGGCAAGGGACAGGTGTTTGTCCAATCCCTTTTTTTAAAAACCACATTGGTGGAGATTCTGCAACTTTCATGGGTAATATAAAGTAACGATGCACTGCTGTCCTTAAGACATTGTACTCAATAGTAAGTTGAAGATGAACCCTTTTGAGGGGTGAGAACAGTCTCATTTTTTTGGTATCTTGAAAGCAGCCGCCTTGCATAACCTTTGCTCAGAAAACAAAACATGCCTAGCTCCTCCCAAATTTCTGTATGCAACGTCTTCCAAACCCTCTCGTTACTGCTCTCTGCTCCTTTCCCTGTGTCGCTTCCATACCTGAGAAGGGAACGTCCCGCAGAACTGTGGGCCCCCAGCCCCTCCAGAGAGAGAACCATCCGTCCTGGGCCACAGCAGACTGGATGCAGACACGCAGTTCTCTGTAGCTCAGCTGTCGGGACTGCATTTTTGTTCGGATGAGTTCCAAGGGGCTGATCACTGTCACTGCACCCACTAGGGAAGAGAGATCAGAGCGGCATATGAAATCAAGCCCCTGTTTAATCAAGGCATTTCCCAGTTCCTCCACTGGAAAGACCTAATGGAAGACATGTGCATGCAGAAGAGTTGACTGGCAGTCATCGATTACAATGCCATTGGCATGTAAACTGAGGAAGCCTTTAGGTGCCTGGGTGTCGGAAAATGTGGGAATTGAAGTAGTAGGTTTCACTGAAATGCCATCTAGCTCAGTATTCCAGCTTCCCCCTGGTCAGTAAGATCTGACAAGGTAGCAATAAGTAGGGTAGGAATCTGATTTTTCAACCCTGTTCCTAGTCATTCAGATCTAGGATCCAAAAGCTAGCTTATATCTGAACACAGAGTCTGCAATTCTGGCTGTCAAAAATAGGTTTTTGAGGGGGTGGGGAGAGAAAAAAGAGTTGGCGGAGATCTGCCCTGAATAATTGTTCATTTGTGGTGCTGGTGGTGAACAAAAAAGGCAAAGAATGGCTCAGGGGGGTTTCTAAGGAAGGCATAACTGTGGCATCTATCCTTGTTTTACATCCTACACACCCATTCCTATAACCTGCCGCCATATTGCCATCTCTCAACGTGGTCTATTTTTGAGAAGGGGTGGTGGTGGAAGGATGGTGCTCACCTGAACTTCAGTTCCCCTGTCCCAATATCCTGCAAGAACTGTCAGTCTCTCTCTCTCTAACTCGCTCCCTCCCTCCCACGCTCCTACTTCTGAAGCTCGTTCAGCAAAATATCCTTCATACAAGCTAACAGTAATGGTTTCCCTCCTGATATATTTCCATCCATCCAGTGGTAAGGCAGCCCTTTTTCCTCTCTTGACTCAAAACAAATGTCTACCCTTCCAGACCTGTGTACTTTAGATGCACAGCAGCTAGGATCTTTATGTATTTTGGGACAGCCAATGTTGTTCACTCCAGATCTTATTGAACTACAATTCCTAACAGCCTCAGCCAGAATGGCCAATGGTCAGGAATGCTGGGAGAAGTAGTCCAAAACATATGGAAGGCACCACGTCCACTTCCTGTCTTGAACATTTATATGGCACATGTAATCCAAACATCTAAAATGCTTCCAAACATCCATATTCTCCAGAAGACCCCTTTTCTAAACATAAAGTCTTCCAAAAATGGAGATTGGCATCTACAAACACTAGGGAAATAATAAGTACAGGTGTCCCCCACCCCTTATGTGTAGGTTATGTTCTGGGGCCCCCCACACATTCGCGTGAGAATCGTGTAAGTGGGGAGCACTCTCTAAACACCATTTAAACACCCTCTCTCTCCAATCCGAAAATAATTTATCCAAAAATATCCACAATTAGAACTGAAGCTCTGGGCATGGCTGGAGGCTGGGAGGAGAAGACGCCAATGCCGCACCACCACACGCCATCTGCTGTTAGGCAGGGAGGCTGAGCAGCTTAAACAAAGCCTGGCTGTGCTTCCAGTCTCTTTGGGGCTTCCTCTGCTTGCACTGATGTCGTCTTCTGGCTTTGGAGACGGTTTCCTTGCAAGCAACGAGGACTCTCCAGATCTCTCTCACAATTTCCAGGTTCGAATTGAATTATTTGTTTGTTTCCTAGCAGCGTGCCTATATGGGGAGGGACAACGCCTGCATTCTGAAAAGCTAGTGGTTTACAATATGTGCATTTAATTAAAAGCAGAAAGGCAGGCTGCTCCTGCAAATATACAAACACAGGAGAGGTGATACTCACATCTGGCAACAGCTCCAGCCACTAGTGGGATGTACCGTGCTTGGCTGTCCAACTTGGCACGCAATAAGTCGCGTAGTTGATCGTAGCTAGTGAAGTAGATCACAGTGGCAGGTACAGCCATCACCCTGTTAAAAAGTTGTGGGTATTAAGTGCCATGGTCCCATAAAGTACAGTGTGCATGCCCGTGTAGAACCCAATTACTTCCAATGCCAATGCACTGCAAATCTGACATTGCCCATAAGACCATCAAGAATTCACAATTCAGTGAGCAGTGCTGAGAGAAAGCAGCAAACTGTTGGGAATCATACATTGCAATAAAAATGATAAAATGTTAATAGTGCTTTTAAAGGAAGGGTTAGTAAACTGCCCTGCTGTTCCCAAGCACTGGGCAAACTGTGGACACTTGGGAAGTGCTGCACAAGGGACTTGGACAGGTGGGGCAGGACAACCCATGTGTCAATCAACTGACATAATAATAATAATAATAATAATAATAATAATAATAATAATTTATTATTTATACCCCGCCCATCTGGCTGGGTTTCCCCAGCCACTCTGGGCGGCTTCCAAAAGAATATTAAAATACTGTGATACATCAAACATTAAAAGCTCCCCTAAACAGGGCTGCCTTCAGATGTCTTCTAAAAGTCTGGTAGTAGTTGTTCTCTTTGACATCTGGTGGGAGGGCGTTCCACAGGGAGGGCGCCACTACTGAGAAGGCCCTCTGCCTGGTTCCCTGTAACTTGGCTTCTCGCAATGAGGGAACCACCAGAAGGCCCTCGGCGCTGGACCTCAGTGTCCGGGTAGAGCGATGGGGGTGGAGACGCTCCTTCAGGTATACTGGACCGAGGCCGTTTAGGGCTTTAAAGGTCAGCACCAACACTTTGAATTGTGCTCGGAAACGTACTGGGAGCCAATGTAGGTCTTTCAAGACCGGTGTTATATGGTCTCGGCGGCTGCTCCCAGTCACCAGTCTGGCTGCTGCATTCTGGATTAGTTGTAGTTTCCGGGTCACCTTCAAAGGTAGCCCCACGTAGAGCGCATTGCAGTAGTCCAAGCGGGAGATAACCAGAGCATGCACCACTCTGGCGAGGCAGTCCGCGGGCAGATAGGGTCTCAGCCTACGTACCAGATGGAGCTGGTACACAGCTGCCCTGGACACGGATTTAACCTGTGCCTCCATGGACAGCTGTGAGTCCAAAATGACTCCCAGGCTGCGCACCTGGTCCTTCAGGGGCACAATAACCCCATTCAGGACCAGGGAATCCTCCACACCTGCCCGCCTCCTGTCCCCCAGAAACAGTACTTCTGTCTTGTCAGGATTCAATCTCAATCTGTTTGCCGCCATCCATCCTCCGCCTCCAGACACTCACACAGGACCGTCACCGCCTTCACTGGTTCTGATTTGAAAGAGAGGTAGAGCTGGGTATCATCCGCATACTGATGAACACCCAGCCCAAACCTCCTGATGATCTCTCCCAGCGGCTGCATATAGATGTTGAAAAGCATGGGGGAGAGGACAGAGCCCTGAGGCACCCCACAAGTGAGAGCCCAGGGGTCTGAACACTCATCCCCCACCACTTTCTGAACACGGCCCAGGAGGAAGGAGCGGAACCACTGTATGACAGTACCCCCAGCTCCCAGCCCCGCAAGACGGTCCAGAAGGATGTTATGGTCGATGGTATCAAACGCCGCTGAGAGATCCAGCAGAACTAGGAAACAGCTCTCACCTTTGTCCCTAGCCCGCCGGAGATCATCAACCAGTGCAACCAAGGCAGTTTCAGTCCCGTGATGAGGCCTGAATCCCGACTGGAAGGGATCCAAATGGCCCGCTTCTTCCAGACGTGCCTGGAGTTGTTCAGCAACCACTCACTCAATCACCTTGCCCAAGAATGGAAGATTTGAGACTGGGCGATAGTTGGCCATCGTGGCCGCATCTAAAGATGGTTTTTTAAGAAGCGGTTTAATAACGGCCTCTTTCAGCGGGTCTGGGAAGACTCCCTCACGGAGGGAAGCATTCACCACCCCACGAAGCCCATCGCCCAGCCCTTCCCGGCTAGCTTTTATAAGCCAGGATGGGCAAGGATCCAGGAGACAGGTGGTTGGTTTCACTCGTCCAAGCAGCCTGTCCACATGTGAGTGACAAGTGGGTCGTCCCACCCAGCTGTCACAGTCAGCCTATGGGGGTGTGGACAGATGAAGATCTGGCCTGCCAGGCCAAAAAGGTTGTTTTAAAACAACAGTAAGTGTGTTACTTCCTGAGATTGTGCACCTTGGGATTTAAATTTAATTGCGTGTAACTTATGTCCACACTCACAGGGTGGGTGGAAGGCCGCTCCATAAGGATCGGATGCCCTCATAGCGTATTATCTTCACAAAAGCGTCCTGGAAGAAACAAGAGGCAAGGGCGGACAGTGAAGGAGAGAGCAGTTGGTCAGAATAAAACCCTGAAGCTGAGCCACACTGCTGAACTAGAAGTCATACAAAAACCCCTTTAATGAGCTCCCAAGAGGCCTGGTTCTTACAAGGAAAAAAACCCAGCTTTGGCAGGGAAGCAGCTGCCAGGGCGGGTGAGGGGGCAGCAGAAAGGGGTGCTTAACTCTTTCCCAACCCACCCCTTCATTAATCCAAACTGCCCTGCATAGAAGAAGCTTCTCCTTCCTCATCTCCCACAGGGTCGCATGGGCACCTGCACATGCATATGCTCCTGGAACTACACGGGATTTGGTTTTACCCCAGAACAAAGAACAAACCTTGGCTACAGATCACAGAATCACAGTTGGAAGGGGCCCTGTGGACCATCTTGTCCGACCCCCTGCAATGCAGGAATATGTGGCTGTCACATATGGGGATTGAACCTGCAACCTTGGTGTTATCAGCACCGTGCTCTAACTAACTGAACTATCCTGGCTGATGGGAGGGAGCAGCACACCTACATCCCTCCAGTTCCCTACTTCACATCACCTTAGGAGGGTGTAGACAGCCACGCCTCAGGTCAACCCCAGCCATACCCTTACGAGTCCCTAAAGCAATTTATCTAGAGGCCTTTTATATATATTTAACGGGGGTGGGGGATAGCAACCTAATCTATGTCTTTGCCACATTTTCAGCCACCCACCTCCACCCAGGTTATATAGCCAACTCAAACTATAAGGCCTTCCAGTGGGAGATGGTCAAGCCCTTCATCACGCACAACCTTACCAAAGTGCCCGTGAAGCGAGTAGGCGTCTTATACCAGGCCGTGCAGCTGTTTCCATTCTGACACACATATAGGTGGTCCATGAGGCCATTGCAGTAAAGGAAGCATTTCCCTGCGGAGGACAGGGGGACAAGAAGGAACAGCGCTCAGAGGAGGGCGGGGGCTGTTGTATCACCAGAAATCAGGTGTTCTTAACTGCTCCCTCATTTCCAATTTGTCACCTGCTCCTGAACACACGTGCCTGTCAATCTCAGGCTCATGCTGAATCCTGCAGCAGTAATGCTCATTTTTTAATTTAAAAAAATAGTTACAATTATTAGTGTTTCATACTGTATTTCCAATGTTGTTGTTTTTGCTTTATGAACTGTCACACGGGGTGGCTATATAAATAGCAAACGTTTCATTTTTAAATGCAGTTTAGCGTTTCTGGATGCATTTGCATTCAGAACATAAAATAAAAAATAAATAATAGTAAAGAGCAGTTTTCTTCATGTTTGGATCCTGCTGAAAATTCCTCCCGGCTTTGGGAATTTCTGTAGCAAAACCAAAGTTATCCATGTCTCAGACGTTTCCCTAGTGTGAAAATCTAGCAGGATGTGATAAAAGACAACTAGACCTTGTTTGTCCCAAGATCTAATTATCAGAGGGAGTTTCCTGGTTCCAGTCTCAGCTTTTGGTCATGAAGGACAGGTCAGTGGTTTTTTAAAAAGGCATTGGTATCAATAATCACGGAATCCCTGTAGTAATGAATGTGCAAGTTAATTGGGTGCTGTATAAAACATCTATTGTCCATCTAAGGCATTGAAAAGTTAGATGTTTTCAGACTTAAGTCATAGCAGATGCAATAGACCCAAGAGCAGGTTGCAGAAGAAGATAAATAGGCTGTTTTCATGAAGACAGAACTGTGTCCTCATAAACCTGAAATATTCTGGACATGCTACATTGGGGTTGTCTACCCATGAAGCCATCACCTGCTCCCCAGAAGGCAACATCAGGGCCACCAGCCCCAACACACAGCTACTCCCTTCAACCAGACATAAATTAAAGGGGTTAAAGCAAAGAGACACAAAAGTTATGGGACACGGGAAGGAAAAGAAGGAGATGCACACAGAGGAGACAAAATGCTCGCAACAGTTAAAAATAGAAGGTGGGAACAGCTTTCTACCCACCAATGCAACATGCAGTGCCAGATATATTCTGTGCTACCCAATGTTCAATTCAGCATGCAAGGATGCTCAGTTTTTGCTAAAAATAAACAGGCATTCTAGCTTGCATGGCTGCAAAGAAAAATGGAAAGGACTTTTCACATCGTTTGTTAGCAACAACAAAAAAAGCACAAGAAAAGAGGTTCAAAACTGAAGATTTTGTGGAAGCAGAATGAATTGTGTAAAATTAAAACATATCTAAAGACACTCTTATTATTTCTGATAAGAGAATTCGTAGCTGGGCAGAGGGGAACAATGTGCAGAATACACAAGGGCCCAATTACACGCATCTCAACTCCAGAGAGCTCAGAGGAGAGGGGAAGCTGCAGCCTTTCCACATGGAAGAGGTACTAAACAGGAGAATGCTGCTCTTTGATATAATGAGATGGTATCATTTTATGAGCCAGAGAGGGCATTTCTGGCTGTGGCAGTCCCAAACCCAAGCAATGGTGGACCACTGGCAGTAAAAGGAGCATGTCAACATTTAATGACTGGCTGAGCTTGAAAGATGGTACTTTAGGGAGGTGGTTAGGGTCAAGCCCTTACCCCTGATGTGCTGACTTTCTATCTGTGAGGAGAAAGCACTAACTTTCTATTTGTGAGGGAACGTTCAAATATGCAGGTCTTCCCCTGCAATCTGAAGGGCCACAATGCACACTATATGTGCTGAGCTCACAAAAGTCACAACGTTGCTTTGAACTCAAGAAGCTGCAGACTTCCACCAGCATCTACGATGAGGTATTCATACAAATATCACACACTATAATGATATGAAGCAGGCCCAAGGCAGAAATACTTAGATCAGCAGCACCAAAAGGGACAAATTAGGCCATGCTCACCCATCCAATGCCTCTGAACAGGGATGGACAAATTGGTGAAACATGGGGAAGATGAAGTAACTTACTTAGTAGGACATAACAAGACAGGGAAATAAAATTGGTGAGCACCTCAAGTCATTCTCCCTGCATCCCGTCTCTGCAATACCTTATTATTCTGAGGTCCTGGTTTCAACCAAGACAGTGATGGCATGTTATGAAGGGCTACCACAACTAATTTTACTTTTCTTGGCAGAGGAGATCTGCGGACATTAACGCATCAAGAGAGGAAGGGCCAGGTGAGGTGCGCATGGGGATATTTGAGAAGAAGCCGACACGGGCATCCCAGCACAATTTGAGCCCTCACACGTTCTTCTGAATGCTCTGTGCCAGGAATACAACGAAGATAGATGAACACCAGCGTCTTTGGTGAAGGAGGGATAGGATCATTCTCCCCCGAGAGCTGGAAGGCAGGGGAAGGAAGAACAAGCTCCCAGCACTCTCCTTTGGGAGCATGAACAGTATGCAAAGAGGAGCGCTGCTAGATCAGGCCAAAGGCCCATCTAGCCCCACGTGGCTCTCACAGTAGCCAACCAGATGCTCATGGAAAGAGTAAAGGGGTCAGAGCTGCATCCAAAGAGAATGGCAGCTTATATGGGAAAGCATCTGATATACTCACATTTGGGCTGCTGAATGCTCCAGGGCATACACTGTACTGAAAACACTGAAAAAGACATAACATGGAAATACTTAGAGAGAGGTGAGGGAGGAAGAACAGCTGAAGGGACATGAGGACCCTTAGTTGAGGCAGCGGATAAGAAGTAGCTGTCTGGGGACTCTGGCTGCAAAAAGATTGTGCAATACAGTCTGCAATCAGATTGTAATTTCCCCCATGCACCTGGCTATTTTTTTTTAACCCATAATTTTCTAGACCCAAATGGCTTAGGGCAACAATGGGAAATCCTGTGGCCTTTCAGATGTTGTTGGACTACAACTCCCATCATCCTTGATTGCTGGCGATGCTGGTGGTGGCTGATGAGAGTCAGAGTCCAAGAATATTTAGAAAGCCACAGGTTTTCTGGTAACCTGAGGAGGGCTTCCAACAGATATGGGGCACTGCTCCAAGGTAAGACATCGAGGATGGAAAGAGATGGATGGCTTAATGTTCATTGGGAGGGTTAAACAATTTTGTCAAGTCCCACTAACATACGGGTACAAGCCTGCTATGGGCTAAGCAAAATGACTCAAGAGGCCGTGTTTATCAAACCACTCAGCATGACACACTACAAAGCATGCTACAGTCCAGTCCAGAGCCACTCACAATGAAGCCCTAGCAGTGCACTTCCTTTAAGGGTAAATTTTCATCATACGTGAAAAACAGTAGAGTCCTCCAGGAACATAGGTGGGGAAAGTTGCAGGTTTGAATGCTGCCCCCAATCAAAAACTCCCTCATTCTGGAAAACCAGCTCAGCGGAGAAAAGGCTATTTGTGTACAAGGGATTCTTCTGGGTTGAGGGACAGCATTTAAACATGGAAGCCCCCACTCTCCGGTTGCATTCTGAAGTAGTTCCAGAAAGCTCTGCACCAAGGGCTTTTCTTGAACTTTAAGGTTGACTCCAAGCCCACAGAGCTTTTATGTATGTCAAAGCAGTTTTGAAACTTAAGGCAGCTGTCCAAGGCCAATGGCATCCAAGAAATGGAAGGTTCCTCCCTAATGGCTTCCAGTCCAAAAAGGAAGAATTGCTTACCTTTAGAAAAAGGTGTCCTCTGAGCCTGCAATCTGATCTTCACCACATCCAAGGGTGTGACTGAAAGCACAACACAAAAGGGACTGATTATATCAAGAGTTTTTTAATGCTTAATGTTTTTAGAATGTTTTAAGAATTGATCCTGACTTGTTTTTAGGAGGTACCGGTAATTTAATTATTGTTTGATTTTATACCAATGTTATATATTATATTTGATGTTAGCTGCCCTGAGCCAAGTCTCGGCCGGAGAGGGCAGGATACAAATAAAAGTTGATTATTATTATTATTATTATTATTATTATTAATATGCAGTGTGGCTGGGGAATTTAATAATAATAATAATAATAATACAGCACATTTTACAGAACAGACATATGCCCAGTATTCCAGAGCTAGAGGATCAGAGAGAAACGGGTTTGGATAGGTGCAGAGCAGCCGCTGGGAAGATCACTAAAGATGCTTTCTGAATATAACACAATGTGAGGTTAAAATTTCCTTCCTTTTGCTCCCCACTCACCTTATGAATGGGTGCATCTACTTTTGTGAGTGAGGGAAGGGGAAAGAAAGATATCAAACACTATGCTACCCCTACTCCTGCAAAGTATTTTTAGAAGATGTGGCAATGCACCTGAGTGAACCTGGCGAACTGGTATGTTGCTGTACTCTTGGATTATGTTTACCTGAAGGAAGGAATGGCAATGTACTGCTTGAACTTCAAAGGAACACACTCTCAAGGGAACCACCCTGGAGCCTGGCAAAAGAGTACAGGTGCGGCACCTGTGCTGGAAATACAGTGGTACTTCGGGTTAAGAACTTCATTCGTTCTGGAGGTCCGTTCTTAAATGTTCTTAACCTGCGGTACCACTTTAGCTAATGGGGCCTCCCGCTGCCGCCGCACAATTTCTGTTCTCATCCTGAAGCAAAGTTCTTAACCTGAGATACTATTTCTGGGTTAGTGGAGTCTGTAACCTGAAGCGTCTGTAACCCGAGGTACCGCTGTATTTCCCCCTCCCTGAGAGGAGATTCTTCCACCTCCAGGTAAAGATTTTTGGATGCAAGATTGATGTGTGCCTTCATTTTTTATTCAGATGAAAGTGCGTTTCAACTACCAGAAGTTTGAGAAAAGCTGGACTAAGGACTGCTTCATAGGTGCACCATCTGACTTGCTAATGAACATGTACATTGCCTCTAATGGGAAGTATTGTGGCAGAGGCAAAGTGAAACTACTTAACAGTCACCAGCTATTGGCGCAGTACTTGAGTGATGAACATCACATGTGAACAGGGCCCAAATTGTTCAATCTAAGATACTATGACTGGGCACAAGAGAAGCAGTGCTCCCCTTGGTGCATCCCAATCAAACAATTAATGGCAAAGGGCTACTTTATACCATCCCAACCACACGGCCATGGTGTTGGTTGACAGTAAACAGGCCCAGTTTGCACAAGTGGCGAACCAGTTATGTAACTACTTCTCCGCAGGTCCAGTTCCTTATTTTTCAATGCACATCCACATTTTCACAATGCCAGAGCATAGACAAGGTGGCCAGCAGCAATGGGGCAGCAAAACATGAGGCATACACAGGAAGGAAAATGAGCCAGGCTAGTTGAAGCCGCATACCGAAGTGCAAACCACGCCTTCTAGTCACCGCACATTTTTGGTATGCATCCATGTCACTCGAACTGGCCCAGGAAAAAATGCAGAATAAATGTAGGGTACCTACCAAAAAGAGAGGTGAAGAGGGCCCCAGTTCCAGATGCCAGCATCTGCTGCATGGGGGTGATGCCCCCCTGCATATTCCCAGATGAATTTTCAGTCATTGTGCTGCTCACCTGTAAAACAACGATAGGGCCTGTCATTAGTCAGCTGCAACATGATTGCAGGAGCAGTGCTTTCTAAGGTAGCCATTTTAATGCTACCAGTCTGCTCTATCTATCTACCATACTTTTCCGTGTATAAGACTAGGTTTTTTTCTTTAAAAATTATGCTAAAAAGTGGGGGGTCTTCTCATACACGGAAAAGTACGGTATCTATCTAATAAAATATATACATATGATTGTTAAAACCTCAAAGCAGTTTACCAAAAAACAAAAACCAGTTAAATTATCAGCAAAAACTGTTACAAACAACTATTTAAAACATTCAAAAATTAAAATCAGTAATAAACTACTGTATTTATAAACTAAACAAGCATCTTCCATTCTTGACTCAAACAGCGTCTGAGTATGTATATTATTATCATAATCATCATTATTATTTTTACGGAAGTCCAGTAAAGCCTCTTAGAACATGGATAATGGTGCTCAAACCTTTTCCCTTCACCAAATTACTACAGTGCTTCACTATGCAAGAAATCACAACGATTTACAGGGAGGAAATGCAACCCCCCCCCCCCAAAAATAATGTTAATGGAAAGGCAGCTCAATAAGCTGTTTCTTCTAGCCTGAAAAATGTTTAAGCATCCTACCTTCAAAAGAGTATCTGATTCAAAAGGAATCTGAATTTGAAACCACAAAGGGCATAATCACAAAAAATTACAGCTGTTATATTTACAGGCAGCTTACAAGTTGAAGTGCTCAACTACAGCAGTACAATGAATTAGTGCCCATTGTTCAGTCTGCGGTCATTATTTTATGAAGGCTTACGGCACAATCTTATATAGGATTATTCAGCCCTTGAGTTGCATGGGATTTAGTTACAAACATGAAATTGGCTTCAAGCTTTCAGATGCCACAGGCAACTGCCTATATTATGTATGGGTCACAAGTGGGCTCTAATGTACTGGCACATTTCTTGTGCCCAATCTCCTTGATTGCTGTCCAGACTTGCAAGAAACCCCACCCAACATGAGCTTTTACATCCAGCCCTAGTTGACAGCTATTATCTGCACAGCTACAGAAAGGGGTGAGGCTTCTCGACTGCACATGCTGCTTATACAATCAGCTTTTCAGAAGGGGGCAGGATGATGCTAGCTGGCAGCTGATAAGCAAGAGCCTCCGAGCTACTTGCAAAAGGGGTGGGATAAAACTCTTAACACCACCATCACCCTCCTTCATTTTGAACAGAGCCGTTCAGCGTGCAGGCTTGAGGGGGAAAGTAGTACGGTATTTGATTATTTACAAAACTCACAAGTTTTGATTCTGTATAGAGCAACTGGATTACAGAAGCAGAGATGTCCATCAAATAACAATGGGAATAATATACTTCTTTTCTATTGTTTTTTAATGTAAATTTTAAAAATGCTGAAGCTATAGCACAGGCACGGCCCATACCCATCCATATGGTTGTTAAAACCTCTACAAGCCAAGAAGCAGGTCAACACAGTGCAGGGAATAGTGTATGGTTTTGGAAAAGGAGAGCCTCAAACTCGGTTACAAAATTGCATTTAGGCCTCAATCTCCTATTCGTTTCTGATGAAACAGATTTTGAAACATCATCACTTCTATAGCACTTCTACATAGGGGGAACGTGCATTAGAATTCCTATCTCAGGTTATCTTCAGACTGACTCAGCAAATTGGACAGGTCAAAAAGTATGCAGTATGCAGTAATTTTGTGGTCATCATGCCCTACTGTCCCTCTCACAATCTGAAGCTCACCAACAACATCTCTGTGCTATTGCAAGCTGATGGAATCATTCTGCATGCCCCCATTCTTCTGTCTCTAGCCCACTACTTTAGCAGGGGTTCTTCCTCCCGTGTCTACACATGCACACAAACACGGTATGAGGAAGTGGAACAGACAGCACTGTCACTGTTTCTTTTCTCTCTCCTAGGGCAAACAACATGGCAGCCACAAGAGTTCCTCTCTGCGTTCTTATCTCCGAGAGTGCAGAAAACAAAGACCTTCAATCACAAAGCCGATTAACCCCATGCACATTGCAATTTAATGCTGTCTTTCAGCACTGCCGAGGATGACGGTGGGTACAATTGGACGGATTACCCAGGTGCAACTGCTACTTGCCTAGGTGAGCAGCCAAGTGGCAAAGCTGCTCCAGCTCAACCCTCTGTGTGACGCCAGCCCCCAATAATTCAGTGAAAAGAAATCCCTTAAGCTCTTTATTGAGCTGGGATGTACATCGCAGAAAACCCTCCGTTTCTTACCTTACCATGCTTTAACACAGACTCAGGGCATTTTGCATGCAAGCACAGCAGCCCAGAACTAACTGAAGGAAGCTTCAAAAGCACATTCTGCCCTGGCAGGATCAGCTGGGCAGGGGGGAAATGTAGGCCACACCCAGTCCAGGGATGTCAGTATGCATCACAAATGCCCACAGAAGCAAAAGGAACTTGCACAAATACTGAACACTTTGTGGGGAGCTAGTGCAGCATAGGATTTGTGTGAGTTGGGGGACAAAATGGAGAGCTGGGCATCTTGCAATTTTTAAGAACAGCATTGTACTCTGGGCTGCACAACTTCAGGGTGCAGGTGTGGAAATAACCAAGTGCCTCTCTCTCTACAAAAACAAAGGTTATAGCCTCCTTGATATCCAGTGTTCCTACATGAAGATAATTCCATATGGAGGAACATTCAGTCAAGTAACTCCTCCTCCTGCAGCAGTGGTACAACACAGACTGAGGTTTACTACTCCTTTGTTAAGGCAGAGGGGGGATCACCCAATCACCTAATCCCCATCTCTAACTGTACAGCCAGTGTGGTATAGTGGTCAGAGGGTTGGACTAGGAATGGGAGACCATGGTTCTGCTGGAGTAACTGGGCATAAGAAGAGGTTACTATACGTCAGGAGTGTAATTCACCCCATGGATCATATAATCATAGAACTACAGAGTTGGAAGGGACTCAGAGGATCATGTAGTCCAACCCCATGCAATGCAGGAATATGCAGCAGCCCCATATGGGATCGAACCTGCAACCTTGGCGTTAATTATCAGCACCATGCTCTAATCGCTATGGTAATGGCCCAGTGCCCCAACAATATCTGTGATTAATGCATATCAACTCAGTGGTGTCTATCTGTAAGTGGGTAAGCCAGTCGGTTGTCCAGTATTACGTCCTGAATTGCTGGACTTATTTAGAGCAACAGAGATACTTTGTTCTTGCATGGATCCATATGTATTTGTATCTGCAAAAGCCTACAAGCTGTGTGTATCTACGTCCATAACTGTTTCACGGAGCCTTATTTTCTGCAACAGTAAACCATCTGAACCTTTCTCTGCTTCTGTGTGGTGACTGGTACTGGAAGCAACTTCCACTGTGCAGGTATCTCACCTGAGATTCCCAGCAAAATCCCCGCTTGGCCATGAAGCTCACAGGGTGACATGGGACCAGTCACAGTCTCTCAGCTTACCTTACCTCTCCCAGAGTTGTGAAACAAAACAGGGGGGAAGAGAACCATATACTATGTCACCTTGAGCTCCTTGGAGGAAAAGGTAGGCTTTAACTGCAATTAATCAACTCAGAGATGGGATAGACTGCAGTCAGCTGGTCTGCTGGGTACCATGGCAGCAAAAGATGTGTGTCTTTTGCTGCAACGCTACTCTGCAGAACACCTGATTTGCCAGCAATTTTTTAAAAAATCCTGCTGCTACACTGCTGGGCAAATCAGATGGTCTGTTGGATAGTGTGGCAGGAAACAAAAAGTTGCTTTGGCGTCCACAACCCAAGTCCCTGGAGCCACTTGGCACCTAGTTTTCCTATGCCAGTTTCTAACACTGGTCCAGGCTCCTGCCTGACCCTCTAACTCTCCCCAGCCACACTCCGTCTCAAGGCTGTTCCTTCCTTGAGTGTTTGCTGGGCTGGAATGTGTCTGTGACCTCTGACAATGCTTTTTGGTTGCCTGGATAGAGGATAGAAAGGGGTATGTGCATGGGTAGAGAAGCTAGCCTACCATATCAAGGTAGGTTAGTAGGTTGAGATTCATTACTCTGGCCACTTTTACCTCTGGCTCCACCTACCACTAGGACGGTGTTTCTCAAACTTGTGTCCTCAGCTGACATTGGACTACAACACGCATCACCCCTGACCACTGGTCCTGCTAACTAGGGATGATGGGAATTGTAGTCCAACAACAGCTGGGGGCACAAGTGTGAGAAACACTGCACTAGAGTATCGCCCCCGCAAAGGCTGCCCAGAAAGGAATGTGGTGCTTGGGCTGAAAAAAGTTCCCTATGAAGCAAAAGACCTCACTTCTCTATCGTCACTGGGTAGTAGTTGTGCAAGGGGTGCTAGAGATCTCTAGCAGACAATTCTCAGCATCCTGATAATGCTACAATTCCCTGGATTCTCTGGGGGAATCTTTAATAACAGTTTGTAGATAATCTCCAAGTCAAAAATTAGTTTAACATGCCTAGGATCTGGTGTTTAAATCCCCAAGCTGGTTTCCACTGGTTGTTCAAACTGAGGAAGTTGGAAAGGTGCTGGTACAGTGTTACCTCTAGTTACGAACTTAATTTGTTCCAGAGGTCCGTTCTTAACCTGAAACTGTTCTTAACTAGAGGCGTGCTTTCGCTAATGGGGCATCTTGCTGCCACTGTGCCGCCAGCACACAATTTCCGTTCTCATCCTGGGGCAAAGTTCTCAAATCAAGGTAACTCTTCCAGGTTAGCGGAGTTTGTTACCTGAAGCATTTGTAACCTGAGGTGTTTGTAACTTGAGGTACCACTGTTTATTTAACATAAGCCTTCTCTCTCCATCTCATATTTGAGTCACAAATTATATTCAGATTCTTATTTATTATGTCAGCAAAATTATTTGTCCTGCCAGAAGATCATGCTCCGAAAGAGCAATAATCAGTACCAGATGGCAAGCTTTGAGGTTTTTAAAAGCACAAATTCACTATGGAGATCTGAAAAAGCAATTAGATTTTGCAATTCATGAAGGCTTTCTAGACATTGTACCCCAGCTTGTCCTACCTATAAATAAATAACTTTTCCCACACAGCTTCCAAAGGCTTCTAGACACTTCTGCAATGTTTAATAACAGCAATAGAAACAGCAATTAATTGAATTGCAAAGTTCATCTTTCTACACAATAAAATACAAAGTTGTGCTACCAAGCATATTAAACATTTACTCCACAGTCAAGGGTCAAGGAACAATTATGCAGTGACTTTGACTGACCCTCCCCATCCCTCGCCTTCCCATGCTGGCTCAGATCCCAGCAAAAGCATGCTTCTCTAGTTCTGACCTCTAAATGTCTCAGCTGTACTATAACTTAAAGCTCATTGACTATTTGGAGGCCACACAAATACTGATCTCAACTATAAAGCCTCTCCTAAACCATAGGCCACTTAAAAATTTCAGAAGCATGCACCCAGCCAGATATATCTGCTTTTCTCCCTCCGATTCTAGTTGCCACATACCTTAATATTTCCTTCTTCCTCTCTCTCACACAGTGCCTCATTTCTCAGTATCTAGAGCAGGTGTGAAAACTATAATCTATTGGTGGATGACAGGTCAGTTTTTGATAACCTATAGCCTGCAGTTTGCTGAGATTTTTGCAAGGGATGATGGGCTACGTAGATCTAGATCTGATCTAATAACCTGCTTATGTTTTTAAAGAAGAGTGCACCCTTAGCATCACATTAGATAGATTACTTACTGCCTTAACTGTTAAAAGATCTGGCGAATGCACTTAACACATTGTTGGAATACAGAGAGGCTAGGAAGATGAAAAGGTAGACCACACAAAACTACATTCCATCTACCACTTATCTAGCTTCCCCCCTTTCATTCCAGAGGCAGATTAACAGTTCTCGAACCATGGATTCAAAGAACATTGGGGGGGGGGGTTGCATTTCCAAGCACACATATCTAGACCAGGCATAAGCAAACTTGGCCCTCCAGATGTTTTGGGACTACAACTCCCATCATCCCTGACTACTGGACCTGTTAGCTAGGAATGATGGGAGTTGTAGTCCCAAAACATCTGGAGGGCCTAGTTTGCCTATACCTGGTCTAGACACACTGCTTGCCTAAGAAATTATGTATCAGTACTGTACTGTAAAAATGAAACTTTGTTATTTGATAGCACTAAAAAAAGCACCACCCAACCACAACCCCATTTTTACTAGCTACCAAAAGAAATCTAACAGCCCATTCCCTACCCCCACCATATATCATTAAATAAAGGAAGCCTGAGTAGTTATTCTAGTTTTTAGGATTCAAACAGTGCCTACTATACCACCATCCTTGCCTCACTAGTCCAGGCATAAACCTCTTCACCAATCCTCACTTTTCAAGACACATTGCTTCCCACCCATCTTTTTACCAAAGGGGTTTCCATCTTTCACTGCACAATTTGCCTTACCAAAGAGGTTTAAACAAGTTGACGAACTGCAAGCTGAGTTCCCACTCACAGGTCTCCATGTTGTTTGGGGCTCAGTATGGAGCAGCTGCAGCTGACTGCACTACCTCTGTGATCACCACAGATCGAGCATCTTCTTCTAGCTGCCACACACCTCAAGCAGGCATAGGAAGTAGAACAGATATTGTTCCTCCCTCTTATGGGACCTAGCCTGAGTTATATCACCAGTGAAGATGGCAATCTGGACTCAGGCTGCAAGCTTCCAATTCTGCACTCCTTCTACACACTGGATAGAGAAGAATTGCATGCTTTGAAGAACAAAATTTGCACAGCACCTCTCTTTCCCATTTTGTGTCAAGGCTTGGGCCCTGTCAAGCATTCTACTCCTTCATGAAAAGCCTGGAAATGAGAAATAGTAAACCATGGCAAATTAATGGCTTACTAGGACTTCATAATTCCACTGTTTGAAGGGATGACTACCAGGTTTTATTTACAGGTTCTGATTAATCCTGTTTTACTTTTCATTACATTTGTCGTATGGAGGGGAACAAAATTTATGCTGTGATGACTTATAACTTCTCTTTTATTTCATATTGTGATGACATACAGTATAAAGCAATACATTTCAATGGGTGGAAAAGGCATGGGGAGGGAAGGCAAAATGCCCCTCTTACACTTTTTTAAAGCAAATTATACAGAATATACAAGAATTGTTCAATGACATCAATACTGCACTTAAATATTACAATGTTATAAATACTAGAACAATCTCAAATGTTGCAACACACATTCCATGTACCAACAAGTAAATAGAAGTCTAGCCAAATATTATCACTACTTAACATACATTCACTATATATATTCCTGGAATCATGTTTAAACCATTGGCATTGTTTAATTTCTTTTTAAAGTTGTCACCCATCTACAGTAAATTTACTTTAAAAAAAACACATGAATCAAGTGTTGTTCTTCTCTTTTAATTGATCTGATAAATTCGTGCTGGTCAGGGCTCCTGATTCATAAGGGCTCGATCAAACCTCCATGTTCAGGCGCAGTATACCTGGAGTACTACGAGCATGAGAAAAAGGGAGAGTCCGTCACCTTCCCGCCTTGCCTGCGGTTTTTTAAGGAGACATCTGGACGGCCGCTGCTTCAAGCTGGATCCTGGACTCGATGAGCCCTTCGCCTGATCCAGGTGGGCTCCTTCTTCTTCTCCTCCTCCTCCAGGTGGGCTCCTTCTTCTTCATCGTCCTCCTCCGCTGCTCAATCCTCACCGCCAGCCACTCTCACCGGGGCATAAAGGCAGCCCCCCATCCACAACACAGACCGACACGAACGACCTCCCCCTCCCCCGCCGCCATCTCTCGCATCCTCTTTCCCCTCCCCACAGGCCCGCCACGGGGCCCCCACTCACCTACTCATCCCAGCCACGTGCTGCTCGTCTCCCAGCTCCGTCCAGGAACGATGGGCGCCCTCGGGAAGACCCAGCGCGAACCCAAAACAACGGCGCCTTTCAGGAAGCCCATTTGCCGCCTTCTCGGGCCTTATTTATTTTATTTTATTTAAAGAAAGAAACGGATCGCGGCGGCTTTTGAAACCGAGGCACCAGAAGGGAACCCTCTCAGGACCGAGGACTCAGAGGACGGGACGTCGTCCCGTCACTCCAGCCGCCCCGGAAGTGGCTACAGCAGTACTTCCTGTACAATACGATGGCGGGGTGGGGGGTGGGGGGTGGGGAGGGAGATCTCGCGCGGGTCTGTCTTACCCCGCCCGCGCGCCCGCAGGTCTGTGATGCAATCGGCTGTGCCTCGTGCCGAAAAAGGGGCGGGGCTTTAACACGCCACCCTCTGAGGTGGGGTTTCGTGAGGGGTTTTTTGAAAGCGCCCAACGGTTTATCTGGCTCGAGCCTCGCTCGCCGTTCTTTTCTCGCTGTCAGCGTAGTTCGCGCTCAGTTAGGCAGGCAAAGGCAGCCAGGCGTAGTCGAGGCCTAAGGCCCAGCACTTGGTGGTTTCTCCTCAGCCTTGCACGGCTCATAGTTCTCACTTAGCCCTCCCTCTCTCAAAATGCTTTCTCCTCAGCACTTCTTCCATATTTTTATGCAGGCTCTAGAACACTTTTATGCCCCCCTATTTCACTTGGAGGGGAAACATAACTCCTCGCCAGCACACACTCCTCAGTTGAAGGCAGCTTCTGTATTACATTTTCATTCTGCCTTCGCCTTCTCCAGAGCTTGGGATGGTCTATACAGCCTCACCTTTTTATTCCCAAAGCAATCCTGTGAGGTAGGGTCAGACTTGGACTTTTTTAAAAATCTCCAGAACTGGACATTGCACCCACCAGACTGCTTTTGACTTTGCTTTTTTATACCCGCACCACTTTCTCCTCTGGTAAATAGGTTTTGCTGAGGTGGGAATTTTTGGAACTCACTGGACCATCACGCGTGTGTGGACAAAATGTGTATAGAATCAGGGAACCAACCAACAGGGCCTGCCCAAGGCATTTTGGCACCTGAGGCCAAATAACAAAATGGTGCCCCCAACCTGCCAGGGAGGAAGGGGTGAGTGAAGACCTACATCAGAAACAAAGGGGCAGGGAATGCAGATCTACACTGATAACAAGGCAGGAGTGAAGATCCACAGCGGAAACGGGCAGGGGATTTCAAATCAACCTTACCTGATGGTTGAAGTGGGTGGGTGCAGAGCTCAGGAGACCCCAGAGGGTAGCCATCGCTATTTCCTCCCTAGGGGTGGGAGGAGCAGTGCCTCCTATTCCTCAAGAGGCTGCTGCAGAGGCAGCATGGGGAGGGGGGCTGCCAAGGAAGTTGCCGATCCAGACTCCAAAGAGTGTGCTGCATTCGCTGCTGTCACTTGTGGCTGGAGGCGATGCATTCCTTGGAGGCTGGATACTGCCGCCTGAGGTGGTCAGCTCACCTGGCCTAATAGGTGGGCTGGCCACGGGAACCAATGCCTCTGTTAAAACACTTTTCACCTCTCAAAAGCTCATCTTCCTAGCCTCATGAAATACTAGGGCTCATATTCCAAAACACTCATTTAGGTTCATGGAACTCTTACTGTGAAGTTCACTTCTACACAGCTTCAAATTCACATTGCACTTGTTGAGGCACCCTTTTTCCTTACACCTGCTTACCCATTTGCCACTCTTTGAGCTCGCTACAGTATATTCCTTTGCAGTGACACTCAGACTCACCATTCATGCTGCTTCAGTTTCAGCTCATACAGTTGGGGGTCATGCTCATTTGTATGAAATATGTTTGCTCCTATGCTGAGATTATCTTCACTTCCCTCACTAGAGAACATCTGTTTATATTCTGGCACACTACAAAGAGCCTCATCTCTCTCACTCTGTAAGACACAGCCTTACAGAGCTAAGGTAAAGGTAAAGGTACCCCTGACCATTAGGTCCAGTCGTGACTGACTCTGGGGTTGCGGTGCTCATCTCGCTCTATGGGCTGAGGGAGCCAGCGTTTGTCCGCAGACAGCTTCCAGGTCATGTGGCCAGCATGACTAAGCCGCTTTTGGTGAACCAGAGCAGCGCACAGAAACGCTGTTTACCTTCCCGCCGGAGCGGTTCCTATTGATCTACTTGCACTTTGACGTGCTTTCGAACTGCAGGTTGGCAGAAGCAGAGACCGAGCCACGGGAGCTCACCCCGTCGCGGGGATTCGACCTGCCGACCTGATCAGCTTACAGAGCTAGTTGTCGCTATATTTTATTTTTCTGTTTAAAGTAATTTATATCCTCTCTGCCCTCAAGAGATCAGAGTGGCACACATTAAAATCAGTAAAAACAATATGAACACAACAACAAAACTCACAGCAGCCCAGATATCTAGGATGGCTCAAAAACCTGATAAAAAAGAAAATAAAAGTTTTGACTGCCCTAATTGCAAGTAGTGAAGCAATCATAGAGAACTCCTGGGGAAGGAAGTTCCAGAGGAGTTGGGGATACCATATCAAAGGACTTCTCACACTCTTAACAGAAACTCACTGTAAATGTGCTGAGGCTTGTACTTCTGTTAAATACTTGCTGTCTCCACACCAATCACCTCACACTCCTATGGCTTTCATAATTTATTTACCCTCTTCTTTTACAGAAAGTGAGCTCACTCTTAAACTGCGTGATGAAAAGATGTTTCAGCTAAGGCTGGTAAGTCAAAGTTATTCTCATGTGCAACATTTGTGTACCCTTCTACGGTTCACAGTTTTCTGCACTTGAGCCAACAACCTTCAGATAACTGATATTCCAATGCTCTGCAGATAAGGCGGCTGTTTCAGTTATTTTAACCTTTTCCCAAGTGCCTTTGGCCCATATATGAAACTGGGAGTGAGGTTAGGACATAGTTCACCGGAAGTCCTATGTAAACTGTTGGGAAGTATCTCTACTTATTAGTTTGTCACAACACATTGTTCTAGGTTATGTAACAAAGCAGATGCTTAACAGATGCTAAGTTATTTCCTTAATAAAGAAACTTGTTTGACCTTTTTAGCAGTCTCTTTTTCTACAGAATCCCATCTTATACCTATATTGCCACAGAATTGGCAAAACCCCATTTAGTCTAATCTCAAACTCACTATAGGTAAAGGTACCCCTAACCATTAGGTCCAGTCACGGATAACTCTGGGGTTGTGCGCTCATCTTGTTCTTTCGGCCGAGGGAGCCGGCGTTTGTCCACAGACAGCTTCTGGGTCATGTGGCCAGCATAACTGAGCCATTTCTGGCAAACCAGAGCAGCGCACAGAAACTCACTACTGTACAGAAAATTCAGCAAGCATCACAAGTTAGGATAATGATTTCAGACCTGTATGTACTACTCTTTTTATTTGAAAGACTGTAATGTTACACTTACAATTTAAGAGTACATAGTCAACATCTTATTCATAAAATTTATTAATCCCTTTTTCAAAAAACCTCTTCAAGCAGTGCACAAATAAAATTGTAGATAGAGCACAATTAAAACCAACAAACCAACTAAAAAGAAATATACATAAAACAATCACTTTAAAAGCAATATAAAATCAATAAGTATTTTAAAACCCAGTGTCATAGCTTGCACTGGACAAAGTACTTGGATACAGATTTTTAATTAAAAAAAAAACATTGTTCAAATCAGTATGGTACATAAGCAAAGCATGGGTCACCAGCACAGCAGGTGCACGGCAAGGTTAGCAAGCTGAAACGTTGATCCAACAGCTGACATGCCCCCTGGGCTCCTATTATAAAAGCATAGGGCAAGCACAGCTTCTGCATAGTGAGTGGAATGTGCCTTTAGATTGAGCAAGCAAGCAAGCAGGCACTCTTTCTGGTGGGCTGAACATGAGCTGTCTGTTCACACTGGTGCTGGAATCTTTGTGTCCTATGTGACAGGATCCTGACAGTACTGCCTCAGATCCAGAATGGGAATCAAATGCTGCCTTGGTGGGCAGAGAGGCAGAGGCTGTGGGAGGCAAAGGTTCCAGTGGTACAGGAGGCATGGCAGGCAGGGGGCTGCCTTGGAGTCAAAAGTGGGTGTGTGACTGAAATGGGGCATTGGGATGACAACCCACTGGGACCCCAGGATCAGATTCCTCGTCTGCATTTTAGCTCCCAGAGCTCTTAGATTATTGTTGCAGCCCCATGCAGCTTTCCCAATCCAGCATCATCAATAGGCTTCTCCTACCCCTTGCCCTGATCTAAGCAGCCCCTCCAAGGTGTCTCCCTGGGACTGATTACATCAAATCTAGGTATATAAATTATATGTCTGAGTAAGTTTGATGAAACTATTTTGCCACATTACCATTGAAAAACTAATCCGTCCACTAAGTATTTACTTTTAACAGGCAAGGCTTACTATTTCAGGTTATCCCCAGAACACTTCCACATAAGTTGTTAAATTCAACATCAGATGACGATAAGGATCCACGTAGTGCATCATTATTTGCAAGTATCTCAGCAACCAGCAACTTGCAAGTCAGTACAGTGGTACCTTGGGTTAAGTACTTAATTCGTTCCGGAGGTCTGTTCTTAACCTGAAACTGTTCTTAACCTGAAGCACCACTTTAGCTAATGGGGCCTCCCGCTGCCGCCGCGCCGCCAGAGCATGATTTCTGTTCTCATCCTGAAGCAAAGTTCTTAACTCGAGGTAATATTTCTGCGTGAGTGGAGTCTGTAACCTGAAGCATATGTAACCTGAAGCGTATGTAACCCGAGGTACCACTGTAGCCCATTCACGGATGGTGGTCTGACTTCTGACAACAAAAGTACTGGTAGTTTGATTCTATCTTCAGGAGCTGCTATGTTTATTATAGACAGCTATAACCGGGGGGGGGGGGGGGGCAGTTTAATTGCTATATACTGATACTGGATAGAACATAGTATCACAATAATATACTTTAGTGATGGGTGGCCATCTGGTTAATAACTGAAGGCCTTACTGTAAATATATCATGAACCATAGTGTATGTGGTTAACAAAAATGCATATCACTGGCATAATTTGCATATTGGATAACCGTATGCTACACTAGATTAAATTTGGTTGTAGGAGATCCATGTTCCAATATCTGCTGATCCCTAAAGTTCATAGAGGAGCCTTGGAATAGCCTGTCTCATAAGGTTGTTAAGAGGCTAAAGGGAATAACAATGGGTCTATTGTATCATTTCTTGAAGCACTATGGAACTTGAATGTTTGGAGCCAATGAAAATTGTTAAGATTTGAAATATTAAACCCTTCAATAATGAATTCCTAGCAGCTATGAAATCAATTAAACCATATTCCCACTGCTGCTTTTTGTATCAGGAGTGGCAGGGCTGGTTCTAAAGTAACCTGGTCTTGGTTCTGTTCCTACATGTGGGGGTGGAAGGACAACACACTGTCCATCATACTGACACTGTTGAGAATTTGTAGCAGGTTTCATGTTTCAAATGGTAGCATTCAACTTCAAATTCACATCTACTCATATTTGGGAAACAAATTTTCTCACTAGCATCCTTGCTACAATGTGTTGTCAGTTTCTCTGTCTCCTCCTGCTTTTCATTCTGGTCCATCACCCGGTCAGTGAACTAATAAATACATGTTGGGTTTCTAACTTGTGTAACTTGAAATAATATATATTCTAATATAAGGGAAATATTTGGCAAGGATACTTCTTCTTTTTCTAAATTCCCATTATTTAAAATTAATTGAAATGCATTAGAGGGGGAGGACTCAAGCTGCCTAAATACATAAATTGCTGGGGATCTGAGACAAGACTAGACATAGGCTACTTACTCCCTCAAATCATCTGTGTGAGACAAGTTTTTAATTTTTTTGCAGGTTCTGGACTTACACAGACTTTACAATTTTCTGTTATAAAAAATGAGGGATAATACCCCAAAAGGGGATTGTAAATACACCAATTGTGAGGTTAGCTGGCTAGCTGGCTGCTATGGTGACAGAGATCATACGGATACCTTAGGCAGACAGTTCTGTCACAGACTCATTGTGGAACCTTAGGGGAGTCATTTAACCCTTTGTTTGTCCATCTGTACAATGGGGAAAGTGTTTCTTTCTGGTAATCAAGTGGGGGCTGTGTGTTATATTCAGCAGGTGTTCCTGCTACACTGAGTGCCATAGGGATGTATGCTTTTTATAAATAATAGCAATCAAGTGCTGCATAGCTACTGAGCAGGGTCCATATTGTCTGCAGGTTGACAGATACCTGGAAGCACTTTGGGAGAGTTTTCTGCACACCGAACAAGAAAAACGTGATCTACAGAACTGGAATTTGCCTTTGAAGAGTTCCAAATCTGGGAAGAGCTTAAATGGTGAATCCCAGGGAAAAGTATTCAAAGGAATCTTTTATAAGGTAATTAGAATAAATATTAGTATGCAAGTTTATGTTGTTTAGCCTTGCAGATAATTGCAAAAAAGGGGGGAGAATAATACCAATCCACATAGAGATACAGTATGTGTGTTGCAAGATCACTCATGTGATACATCTAGCAGCTCTGACTTAGAATAAATCATTACTTATCTGAGAGAGTGGTTAAATGCAAGACAAATGTAGGCTTTTTTATATTAATGTAGAGGATTTCATTCAAGTTTAGAGGTTAGTGTTAACCTGTTGCTAACCACACAATGGGTCCAAATGAACCCAAATATCTGTAGGATTTCCAGAACAGTATAGAAAGTATAATTGCAGAAAGAAAGAGAAGCATCAAATTATGCAACCAGAAACATTATTTTAAAGATCTGACTAACAGAGACATTAAGAGCAAGAGGGAGCTTGTAAAATGCATGTCTGGAAATACTTTATTTAATGTTCTGTGGTATTGGGTTTAACTATGGTCAGCAACATTTAGTTATGAGCCAAAAGTGCCCACTGAAGTCGTTTCATAGAATCCAACATATATCATTGAGAAAAATTTTACTGGTTAAATCTCGGTGGGTTAGATGGCTGTTGAAGGCACAGAATCAGGGCTTAGAGAAAAAGATAGCAACCTTTATTTTAGTTTGTTTTATATGTGTCTTAAAGTACAAAAGATAGTTTTCTGTCTTTTAAGAGAAGTAATCACTCTTGTTGTATGCCCAAACATATATCAGACTAAAAATTGCCAGTGGTTGTGTCTTCTTCACAGGCATGGGGACCCCTACCTTTGTCTACTTCAGGATGAGTATGAATAAGCACACCTTTATATCATTAAGACACCTAAGCACACCAAGTTGATCTCCTGAGAGTAATTCAAACTACCGTATTTTTCGCTCTATAAGACGCACCAGACCACAAGACTCACCTAGTTTTTGGAGGAGGAAAACAAGAAAAAAATATTCTGAATCCCAGAAGCCAGAACAGCAAGAGGGATCGCTGCACAGTGAAAGCAGCAATCCCTCTTGCTGTTTTGGCTTCTTGGATAGCTGCGCAGCCTGCATTCGCTCCATAAGACGAACACACATTTCCCCTTACTTTTTGGGAGGGAAAAAGTGTGTCTTATAGAGCAAAAAACACAGTATTTACATATATTGTTGCAGGAACCAAATAGGTAGCTCCCCCCACCCCCCAAGTAACAAAAATGTGGCACAAAATATTATAGCTTTGGAGTGCAAAGGTTAAGTCTAAGGGGAAAATAAGCTTAATATTTTGAACCAATGAACCTTTTTAAAGTCATGGAGGGACCCTAAATCAGACAAATCCTATGACTGTGGCAGAGAGTTGCTTGTAAGCAATATCTCCTCTTCTGAGTAGTAGTACCCTTCCTGTGAAATGTCTTTAATAACTCTGTATTGATAATCTTGTATCATACTTTATAAGTTAGTGCTTCAAAACTTACCTATGAGTATGAATGTTAATTCTACAATGTGGCTGAAATACTTGGAAAATGCTTCTCCCAATTCAGTTCCCAGGGTATCAGCATATATTTTATCCAATGTTTTAATGCTTCAAGTAGGATCCCTAAGTGCTGCTGATTAGACAATTAAATATTTAGATGAAAGAATAAGTGCTTTTCTGAATCTATTTCAAGTGATTAATGCTAATTGGATTTATAAGAAAAGTGTGTATATTCTAGGGAAGTAGTGCACAAGTATACTTGCCCTGTCTTGAATGCATTTCACAGGATACATTTTATATCCCTAAAGGTAGCTTGACTTCCGCAATATTTTTATTTGGATTTTTACCTAGTTCCTGCCAACCTAGCAGTTTGAAAGCACGTCAAAGTGGAAGTAGATTAATAGGTACTGCTCCGGTGGGAAGGTAAACAGCATTTCCATCCGCTGCTCTGGTTTTGCCAGAAGTGGCTTAGTCATGCTGGACACATGACCCGGAAAAACTGTCTGCGGACAAATGCCAGCTCCCTCGGCCTGTAAAGCGAGATGAGCGCCGCAACCCCAGAGTCGTTCGCGACTGGACTTAACTGTCAGGGTCCTTTACATTTACCTTTAAATCTCACAGACTCCAAGTAATTTCAAAGTAAATTTAAATATATACAACACACAATAATAAGCCACACCATTCTGTCTTCCACCTTGGCTCTTCTTTTCTCACCCACGGCAGAGCCCTTTCCCTGGTCTCAGTTACATCGTCACTAGCAGCCATTGATAGCCCTACCCTGCATCCACATGCTTGCTGACAGTCAAAGAACTCTATTAGTGAGACATTTATTTCCTCCCCTAGTCAAGCCTCTATTCTTGCATGAGGTAGACACTGTGATGTCTCCATTAATATTTTACTTAGTATTTTAAATGTCATGGTTTCAGAACAATATCAAAGCCCTTCCAGAAATTCCCACTGATGCCTGCTCTTTTGCCTTTTTACACTGAAGAACTCATGCCCTTTCTCTCATTGAAAAGAGGGGTAGGCCCCAACAAATTGATACTTTGTTCCTTATAATCCCAACCCCAATACCTTTTTGAATTCCATTAACTGAAAAAAATTATAACATCTCACTCACTAGTCCCATCTCATCAAACAGAACTTCAACTATAACTGCCAAACTGCCTTTGGCAGTCACCCTCAGACTGTGGAATAACCAGCCTCATATAAGCAATATGCTTAAGTCTAATTAATACACTAGAGGGTTAAGACCATAGAATTCTCCTTTAGTACCTATATTTTTGCTTGTATTCATTCAACTTGTTTTTATTATTGCTTGTTAGCTGCCCTGAGCCTGGCATTGGCTGGGGAGGGCGGGGTATAAATAAAAATTATTATTATTATTATTATTATCACAAACAGAAAACAAATATGTCTAGCCTCAGGGAGTGATGGGGGATAGGCAGGACATCTTGAGATTGGTTGAAGGTTTTATGGGGATCCAATGGTGTAAGCCCCCTAGTATGGACTATTATTCATTGGAACACAGAGGTTTGAAGGGCAAACTTCTATACACACAAGGAAATAAGTCTTGTACAGTCGTACCTTGGAAGTCAACCAGAATCTGTTCCAGAAGTCCACTCAACTTCCAAAACATTCGGAAACTAAAATGTGGCTTCTGATTGGCTGCAGAAAGCTCCTGCAGCCAATTGGAAGCTGCAGAAGCCCCATCGGATGTTCAGCTTCCAAAAATAGTTTGCAAACTGGAACAGTCATTTCTGGGTTTGCGGTGTTCGGGAACCAAAACGTTTGAGAACTAAGCTGTTTTAAAACCAAGGTATGACTGTATATAGTGAGACTTATGCCCAAGCAAGTGTGCATAGAATTTGACTAGGGATGCAAAAAGTTATTGATTTTCAGTCCAACTGATGTTTGTCACATGCAGCGCTGTTCCTGTTCTGCTGCAGTTTGGCTTGCAACAAAAACAACATTATTAATGTCACTGTCCACTGCAGCAGAATTTTATGCAATTAATTAATTATTGTAATGCTATTACACTAGGGTTGCCATATTTAAAAAACCATGACATGTCAAAAGTTGTTGAGTACCCGAAATTGTTGAGCACCTGAAGTTGTTGAACTTTTTTAAGGAAAAGTTCTACAGTTAATATTTTGGAACTTTAAAGTTTTTTTATGCATTTTCAACATGATTTAACCCCTGTTGCCGGTATGGCGGCCCTATTACACAACGTATCTCTGCAAAGGAGATTTAATGCAAATAGGGGAAAACATCAATTACGTAATGTTTGGACTGAAGACAAGAACAGCAATGAATAGGAATTGTTTTTTCTGGGTTGATTTGCTTTTTTTGGACATGGGACAAATAAGCAGACATCAGTGATAGCAATTTCTGTTTCTATCAGTGTTCTTTGACATCCCTAGATGTGGCTGCACATAACCTTTCTCTGGGAAAATTGGTGAACGGCTGCTCTAGAATGCTGTTGGTTTGCTTCCTCAGCAACTGAGGGCAGACGTGTGAGCACCTTAGCATGGACTTCTTCTTCACTGTGTTTCCCTCAGCTTCCCTCACCCCACCCCCACAATTTTCTTTACGCCAGCATTGAAAACATGTCTTGTTTATCATTCTTATTTTTTTATGCACATAGTTTGTGTTTTGTAGGTTGTTGTCTCTTGTGCTTGCTTCTAATTACTTTGATTCCCCCTAACCTAAGTAATCCCCCCCCCCCCCGTAATGTTATGCTATGGCACTTTTCACATTCAGTGTAAGATTCTGCTACCTTCTAATGTGTGGATTCTTTAGTTCCTGATTATCTTTAATGTTGAAGCTGGCTGAAAGTAAAATAGGTTAGATGAGTACATTTGCAGAAGAGCACCAGTTGGTGTAGAAGGAGTTAAGCAGTCCTCGTTCCCTCATGTTGATTCTCCCCTGTGAGTGCCCCCTACCCTAATATTCTTTGTTACATCAGTAAACATCATGCTGGGAACAAATATTTACTAGTATAAAGTGTTATTTGGTCTTGAGACATCAACATGGAAACTGGCACACATGCTCAGATAACAGCCTGCATTTAAACGATGAATCCAAACTTGACCCCTGCCCCCATGTTTCAGGGGAACAGGAAGTATGCAAAAGAGAATACAATATAGTATCTGCCATGAGGACTGATATATTGGCATGAAAGTTTATATGCTTGCTCAAGATAGCATTTTAGAATTTTATTGCAGCTTAAAAACTGAGAAATTTATTATGGTATAAATATCTGTGGTCTAGAGTCCACTTCATCAGTTTAGTTGGTTGGTAGGTACATACATGTGGGTGTAGAGTGAGAAAATAGTAAACAGTACGGTCAGATGATTAAATGCAGAAAGTAAAATTTGTGACAATTCAATTAATTGACCATTCACAGCAGTAGTAGTTAAGGGCAGGAATAGTGTGCAATACAATACTGTACCTCTTTACAGACTGAGAGGTCATAGAAAAACAAGGTATATAATTTACAACATGATTCTCTGTTTGAAGTTCAAATACTCGGAGACTGATACCATTGTTAATGGTATATAGGTTCTGGACAAGTTTGTCAACCTGAGTTTGATTTCCACATGCAAGACCTCTCAACACTGTGCTTTATTAGTGATAATAATGATGTATCTAAAAAAGGCAACAAATAAATTCCTCCTTAAGTTTCTAGTGCTTAGTCGTTCAGATAATGCTCCTTAGGTTTAGCTACTTACTGCAGCTTCTTCAAAAGAATTATTACCATCCTATTCCATGGTTACTTATCCCCTGTAATTGGATTTAGGGATGGGAAAACTGCAGGAGGTTTCCCTAGTAAGACAACCCTAAGTATTTAATTGTGTTTCCTCCCATTTTGATTAATCATTAAATAAAAAAAACCAAGAATGATTTGGGAACAGAACAAGAATCACAGAGACATAGTGAGAAAAGTCAAATAATATTCTTTATAACAATGCATATTTTTTAAATTTGTACCAACATTAACTACATGTCTCTAATTTTGCATGAGAATATGTAAAATCATGTAGCAGAAATTGTGTAAACAGGCAGTTTAAAAACACACTATTGCTCCTAAGAAACACTTTACAAGGGACTGCACTGCATGTGTGTCTTCTAAATCTGAGTAAGTCCAGTAAAGCAGCAACTTCTGGCCTGGAAGGTCTGGCAACATGGGGTGACTCCTCAAAGAGAGGTGCCTCCAAAACCTTTTGTTCCCCTGAACTTGAGAAGGGGATCAATGCCAGACAGCATGACACAAACTGAGATTTCACTATTCTACTTCAAGTATCCAAAAGTTAAATATGAATTTGAGGCAGATGCCTATGGCTTTAGTGCTTATCATGCAAATGCACATGCAGGAACAGAGGCTGGCAACTATTATGTACATGCTTACCTGTGCATAAGGCCCATTGCACTTACTTTTGACTATAGGATTGAGCTGCATGGCAATAATTTGGTGTGCATTCTGCCATTTCATATGCTGTAGATGGGGTGGTCAATCTACAGGTTTACAGGTGCTGTAAACACCTTTTAAAAAACTTTTAAATAACGTGGCTAGATTCAAGCTTTTTGGGTTGTTTAAAAAGCAAACACCATTGCACTGCTCCCCTTCTCTATAAGCTCCGATAAACAACTATCCAACCAAGTAGTCTCCTTAACTATCTCTTCACTACTTGTGATAGATTAATGAAATATTAATAATTTGGATCCAAGGAAAGGAGGCTGCTTGAGAAATTGCAACAGTACTTCAACAACTTCCACCCATCATCAAATGAAGACTAGACCATCCACACAGTAGGCTGACTTTCTGGACACCACTATCACTTAGTGCAGCACAAGCCAAACAGAAGAAGTTTGGCATCCTTTAGGGCAAAGATAGGGAATCTCAGGCTGTTGGCCAAAAGTGGCTCTCTGGGCCTCTCTGTATGGCCCTTGGGACTCTCCCCAAGTTACAGCTCTCACTGGCCCTGCTTTACACCCTCCTTGAGTGCTGTTACTCATAGCTGGCCCACCCATGAGGCAGAGGGCCACCTCAGGCAGTAGAAGTGCAAGAGGCAACATCCCGCCCGCCTGCCCCACCACTTCTACTGCCAGAACGCCCCCCACATGGCAGGTTTCAGCAAGGGGGGGAGGTGATCCAGTGTCAGGGGTTGGCACATTCATGTTTCTCCTCAGGTGGCGAGATGGGATGGGCCTTCCTTGTGCAGGGGCCATGCTAATCTTCTCTGTATCGTTCCAATTTTAGTATATGTGCTGCTGAAGCGAGCACGGGATGGGCCTTCCTTGTTGTTACCTGACTGGAATGTGTCCTTGAACTGTGATGTTGCCTCTTGGTTGCCTGGATGAAGGAGAGAGGAGGTGGTGGTGAGGGTGTTTGTGTAGAAACTAGTCTACCCTACAAAGGTAAAATTCACATTAGTTGTTCTGTGCACCCTTGCTTCTGACCATGTTTGTTTCCCCTTTGGCCTGGCCCACAGTATAGGAAGCAAAGCAAAGCCTCCGTCAACAAGTAACAGCATAAAGGAGGAGGGGTGCTCAGGTAGCAATCCTTGATGCAAGAATAGTACATGTGTTCCTATTTTAATTTGTGTAATGTTGAAAGGTATGATAGATACTAAATTCTGAACGATTAATAAAAAGTAGTATCTGTGACATTGGCATTCCCAGGAATTCTTGCCCTCGCTGCTTTGTTCCCTCTAGTCCTTAATTTTGCTGCCAATCCCCGCTCCAAAATGCATTTCCCTTTAAAGAAGCAACAACCCCAATACACCAGGATAATAACATTGGACTACCATTCAGGGTTGTTGTATACTTTCTCCTCTCTCAGCAAGAGGTGTATAAGAACAATTGCAGTTGGTTACTTTGCAGGACTGGCGCAACTCACTCTCCCAGCCACAGCCCTGCCCTCTGCAGTATGGGCATAATAATGATGAATTGTCTCTATGTATGTATTGGCAGAGTGTTTTTTTAAATGATTACAAACTGGGGAGGGGAAAAATCTAATTAAGATCCACATTAGAAATATATTGTCTTTGCTATTACCTTTTGTTTTGGGTTGACACACTACTTCCCAGTCACAGTGATACTAAAATCCTGGATAAATGAGTTTTTTTTTATGGGGAAATCACTTCTCCACAGGGAAGAACAGTAGAAAATGCTTAAAAGCAAACGAAGATTTTTTTCTCTAGAGTCTTCTAGGCAGTTGGTCTTCTAGCCTGCTCTTTGTTTAGCTGGCAAGATTTGCTTTCCCAAATGTCAGTCATTACTATGACCTCATTTATTGGCTAAAAATACAGACAGATGGGAGAGGCTAGTTCTTCACAAAACAAAAATGCTTCATATTCCTGATTCTACAAGTGCTGGGATCTTTCATTTTTAAAAAAGTAAAATTGGAAATCTGGGGATTATGGCTAATGAGGGAGCAATGCGCCCCCTTGCGGACGCCCATGGTATATACCTAAGTGTAAACACGCGTGTTCTGGGAGCAGGGATGTTACAAAACGCTTTCCAGTATGACTTCAGAGTGGGGCACCACACTCTTAATTATAGCACTATAACAAACACTGCTTTGTCTGTAATTCTGCTGCGCTGACCTTGCGTCCCATGCACTATAAAGAACGGTAACTATTATTATTTAATAAATAGTGCTCACGCCGGCGCGGCTCCAAAAGGAGGTTTTTTTGGTGTGTTTTTTGTTTAAACCCGGCTTTTCTAAAGAAGACAAAGAACACATTGGGAGTCGGTGTAAAGCCTCCACGCATGCGCTGACGGTCGTAGGGAGGTGTCTGAAAGATGAGACGGGCGGGCATTGTGCGCGTGCGTGGGAGAGCCATCTCGGGCAGCCTTTCATTGTGGGAGCAACCTTATTTCTCGAGGAGCTGGGAGGGCCCTTGCGAGCGCGCATATACGAGTTCTTCTTGGGAAGGTTCCGGAGCCTGTGCGCGCTCCCGTCGCTAGATAGGCGCGTTCTCTTTCTGTCTGTCTCTCCCTCTTTCCTGTCACTCCCCCTCCTCCCGGCTTTGGTGAGCGAGACTTTCCAGAGAGCTCTCCCTGCAGCAGCATTAGCAGCCGCAGCGCCAGGTAGGGTTTCCCAGCACGGTGCGATCTGCTCTTAGGAGAGCAGCTGCACCGAGGGCCTTCAGACTTTGCAAACCTTTGGGTGGTGGGGATGGACGGGCGGGGGTGCGTTAGGCGTACAGGTGCGCGCGGTTACGCAGTGAATGCGCTTACAGTGGCTGGAGGGAGAGGCGCCGCGCCATGCAATATAGCTTTGGATCCGACGGCTTCAGTACGCGGCGTAATTCCGTTTGCATATGATGTCGGTAGATCTCTTAATGCTCTCTTCACAATTATACAACTCTCCTAATTGCAGCAATTTGAACAGCATTCATCTCTTCTCCTTTAACCACACCCCTGCCTCTGAAAAGAGGAGCCCTATTGCAAAGAAATACGCACTCGCCACCTGCCAGCGCGTGTGGCAGTACAAATACGTTATTTTCCTCCCTGGTCTATTGTAGCTTTATTAGGGCTTCTTTCTATCATCATTCAGTGGAGAGGCTTGTAATCGTAATGCAAAATGGGGCAGTAGGGGTGTGTCTCTTAGGATCTCAAGGGTAGGCTTAATTGTATGTATCTCTTTATAAATATTTTGCAACAACAACAATTACTTTTATTCTTTTTTTTTAAATAAATAACATTTTATAGTAATAAGTTGCCTGGAATGCAGTTTTTGCTTGTTTTTGGCAATTTGAGGCACACTTTCTTTTTTTCTTTTTAAAAAACATCCATATGTAACATTTTATTTTATCATTTAACAAATGATCTGCTAACTTCATTTGGAATTATAGGTGAATTTTAAGGAACCCCTTTTTTGACCCTGTTAACTGTCATTTCCCCCCATCTCTTGTCTCTGATAGGTTTGGTTTCCTGCTTGGGAGACTGGTTTTGATTGTGAGGGTGATGGCGAATGATAGGCTGTTGGTGCTGCAGTAGGTGTGGATCTTGGAGAGAGAAAAAGGGTGGGCTCTCCTTCATATCAGTGGTGCCATGTTTTGCAGTCCATGTCATATTTCCAGTATTGCTTAGATAATTACGATGTTGGGGGAAATAGCCTAAGAAAGGGAAATGTATTCTGTGTTAGCATTTTTTTTTCATTGTGGAAATCAGAGATAGGGTAAATGACCTGCACAGTACTCTTTTCTAAGAGCTGAGTTGCTTTGTTCCTCTATATGGGTCAGTATTATGCGATGTATAATTAGGATTCTTAATTCTTGGGTGTAACAGTAGCACAAGACTGGTGAGTTGAAAGAGAATGAATATGACTCTTTCCCCCTTCTCCATGCTTATTATGTTAATAGTTACTGTTCTGAGCAGAAATATAACAGGGAGATAGATGATTCCTGATCAAGATGTGGTGGAGAGCTGGGGGTGGGGGGGCGCACACAGCTTTCTAGAGAATCATAGTCACCCAAAGATTACAGCTTGATTATTCTGTGCATTCATTGTTTTTCTCTCTGTCTCAGATGGTTTTCTCTGAGAGAAAAATGGATCTGAGTGTAATAGCAGCAGCTGGTCACGCCCCTGCTAGGCTAGAATACATGGATGCAAAGTGCAGTTCTCATTGGGTAAAGACTGTGGTATGCTCCTGTAGTTTTGGGTGGGGATAGAGAGGAAAAAACCCTTTTGTCTACCAGCAGAATTGGCATTAAAATAGATGCCTTGCTAGAATGAATATAGAAACACATTTTTATTATGGATTTTCCCCGTAATTGATGCTGCATCTTCCATTTTTTTTATTGGGGATAATTGGTCATTGTAATGTGCAAATAAACTACTATATTGGTAAGTAATGCCACTAATTTGTCAGCAAGGGCTGCATGGTTAGGCTGGTGAGATCATAGAATTCTAGGGTAAAAAAGATTCCTGGGATTGTCCTTATATTTATTCAGCCTTTTAAATAGTCAATGTATGTGCTATAACTTCCCTAATCCATGGTTGCTAATTTATAGTTCTTTAGACTGTTTAAATCATTTGCATATGATGTCATTAATTCTTAAAACAATCCTGTATGGTAGGTTAGTTTATTGTCCCTATGCTACAGGTGGGAATTGGGGATGAGGGACTGACTGTTCTGAGTTCATAGCTGAGGTGAGATTTGAAGAAGGAACTTCTTGGCCACTACACCAGCTCTCTAATACATTATTTATTAAGACTTCTTTCTATTCTACTTCAGTCATGAATGAAAGCATAGCATTTGAACATACTTGGTGGTGATCCCTTTAGATGCACTGCAAAGCTTTAATTTTATGGTTATAAGAAAAGAGCTCTGTCCCTAGGATGTGGTACTGGAGTTAGCCAGATTTTGGTCTTGCATCATCCTTGCATTTCACTTAATATTTTAGAAGAAATTTAGGGAAATTTCTGCCACCAGCTAATACAGGTATTTTAGCTGGAGAAACTCTTATTTCTTGGGCTGTTTGGAACCAAGGAAAAAGCTGATGTGGCCATCAGGTTTTCCCCTAGTTCCTTCTAACTGGTGTGTGTCTGAGCATTCCAGTAGATGTATTTGTGGTTGCAGTGCCAAGAGGCAGAGACAACCTCCCCAGTGCATAGCAGAGCAATACTATCATGTTTATTTGGAAGGAAGTTCCACTGTGTTCAGTGAGGTCTATTACTGCTAAGTGTGTTTAGGGTTCCAACCTAATTTGCACAAGAAACTCAACTGAAGTTACCACTATACTTATGAAACATTGCTTTCAAGCATCATTCCTAAATACATCAAATTCAAAGACAACATGGGTTTTCCACACTTGCATCATGTTGTTTGCATGATTTCAATGTATTATAAGTAGAAACCCATTTCCCTGTATTGCCCCCCCAAAAGCCAACAACAAGAAGGTAGGTATATTGTATCATGTCTGAGAGTTCCATTCTCTGTAAAGAAGAGTTCTCATAGCTCATACTTTCGAGGTAAGGTAGAGGTATATGCATGCACATACAGCCCTCCTCAATATGTCAATATGTCAACACCAAATTGTTTTAAACTAATTTTATCATTAAAATATATTTAAAATGCATACCTTGTGGTATGCCATTTTTATTTTGCTGATCTACATATATTTTATCTTGTGCAGCCTATCAAATGTTAGGCCCAATATTTCTCCAAGAAAAAAACACATTTGTTTGATAGTCTCTTTGTGCTGGGGTGTGTGTGCATATTTCATGCAGAACAACAACACACGAGGAAATAAATCTCAAAAGTTGCTGCAGAAAATTATATAATTCGCAAACTTACTCTACTTTTTTATTATGCCTGATGCATTTTTGAGTGAGAACATACTCTTGATCAGAAGCAGCTATTAAAAAACAAAACAAAACTTCATATTTCAGAAAATACTTCATAAACTTAGCAGCCTCGTCATACCATTTACTTTTTTTGTAAAAGAGTGATCATTGCATGCTAATGTAAATGTATGCCTTGGATAATGTTCTTCTTTAAAAAAGTGTTATGTCCAGGATTTTAAAGTTGAATGGAACAGAGGGTTAAAGTATTCCATTCAGCTCAGTCAACCGAAAGTTGCATGTATATGCAGTGTTTCGTTAGATTTAAAATTGAGAGTGATACAACAAAAATTGGTGTTTCCAGTATGTTGGACATCACAGTGCTCTTATAGGAAGAGATTTGTTAGTTAGATGTTGGCAGTGTCATGCTGAAAATTCCTCTTTATGATGTGGGCATGTCCTGTAATGGTTTGTTTCTTGTCTGAAGTTACTGCTCATATCAACTTTGTTTTGAGAAAATCATTAATATTTGCACTCATAAATTATATTGAACTAACAGAATGACAACAAAAGTGAGTTCTATGAGTCCTTTTGGTGTCTAAGAGACTTACACTGCAAGGTTGGAAGGACAAACATCTACCATCTATCACCCAATGGATTGAAGATCTCACTGCCCTTTCTGTATTTGAACATGTGGCTTGTAATAATTAGTTTAGATACCTATTTGGACTGTCTTTATTAATTACATATAAGTACTGTACATATAAACCAGGATTGATGGGATATACTTATTGTTATTATCAGCTGGCAGTGGTTTTTTTTAATTATTAGATTTTATTTGCTTTTCATCTCTGCTATATTTGTAAATATAGGAATGTCTTTAAAAAAACCTAACCTGCCTCCTTAAATCAGCATTGACAGTTTCATTAATTCTGTAGTGGGTGTGCCAACTCAGTGGGTTGTAGCCAGCTATGTTCTACTCAGAGTAGACCCAATGAAATTACTAGACCAAAGTTAATAATGACCATTAATTTAAATAGTTCTATTCTATGTTGGATGCAACCTGATATAAGCCATTGTTTCTGTTATCAAGACATGACTTCAGAGACTCCTACTTATTCTTAAAAAGAGAAGAGAACCTTTTAGTTATCTGTAAAGATTATTGTGATGGGAAGGAACCTTAGGTGGTAGAGTCCATGTTGGGATGTAGAAAGTCCTAGGTCCAGTCCCTAGTATCTCCAGCTAAAATATCTGGTAGGAGGTCATGTGGAAGATCTATCTGCTTAAGACCTGGACAGTTGCTAGATGGACAAATCTGAGTTGACAGGTAGCTTCCTTGTGGAAGAGAGCAATGGTTTTAAGCAACAGCAGACACCTTGAACTTGTAAATCTTCAGTGTGTCTCCTGAATGTGGAGCTTTTTATCTTTTAGAAAGAAGCTTCTAAGAAAGTCATTACAATAACCTTTTATGCAATCTCCTTCGGGAGTTTGCTCCAAGCTTGCATTTTATCCTAAGATCCAAAAGCCACAACTGGTCTTAAACTGTAGAGTAAACTCTAAAACTCATGCAAGGAGGTTGAAAAGGAAAAATGGGCCTAGAATTATTTGTTTTAGAAGAACTTGCTGTATAAATTTCTTCCTATCACTGTCAAAACTAATTCATTCTATAGAAGATACATGGTTCTGAACTAAAGGAGTAGGAATACTAGACTCTTAATTCAGCACTTTAAGGGTGAACTGTATAGTTTTAGAAGCCACTATGGATCCAAAGACAAAACTGGTGGTTATAAAATGATAGTTAGAAAATGCTCAGTCATTGATTCAAGTGAATAAATTTGGCAGTCCTAGACTTGTATATGGATCAGAATGCAGCTATTAATTAAACTGCACACTTCTTCAAATTTTGCCTTTCAGTTTTAGTTAAAAATGCATAGAAAGATGTGTCTTTTCTGGGGAAATGCATTGAGAAGTATAAAACATGCATGTGTACATTTTATACATTTAAAAAAAAAACAGAACAAGAAAGACTTATTGAATGTATTGAGTGGATGTGAAACTGATATAGAATGGAAGTATCTGCCTATTCCTACTTGTGCACCCTGATTCATTTTTTAAAATTCTTAGTTTATAACAAGGATGCTAAATAGCATAAAACACTGGAGCTACTACATGTTATAAAACAAATGAGAACACATGTTCTGCGATCTACAAATGAGAACACATGTTCTGCAATCTATAGGAAAATGTTTGTCTAACTTTGTTTAGTGTATATATAGTGTCCTCAAAGGATAAAGTTCTTCTGGTGAATATATTCCTGGAAATAATTCTGATCTTTTTAAATTTAACACTTTTAATGCTGTGCATCAACTTTTGACATATAGATATGTCCAGTTGTATTCCAGTTGCATGCTGGCTGATCTGATGTTCAGCCCACACCATTACCAAGACCACAAAGGAAAAATCTTATTTAAATTTTGAGGTATTTCTACCCCACACTTTAATAAAATTGGCTTACAAGATGTAAAAACACAATAAAACAAATTAAAAGCATATGGAGCTGCATTAAAACCAGTAAATCACTAGAAGCAGCATAAAAACAACAAATCCAGCTAACGGGTCAAATTGCATTGCAAAGCCTGAGAAAATAAATATCTATCTTGTTTGGTGCTGAAATGAGTTTTCAATGGTGGTGCCCTGATTTTATAATGCTCTTCCTGGGAAGGCTCTTTCTCTGGTAGCTGTCTGCACCTCAAGTGGTGGAAGAACTTAAAGAGCCTTGCCTAGTGTATGTACAGGAACATGTTAATACAATCCTTTGGGTATCCTAGTGCCAAGCCATGAAGGATAAAAGCTAGCAATTGAGAACTGAACCTGGAAATGAATTGAGAGTCTGTGCAGTTGATGGAGCACTAGTATAATTTTATAATGCCTGGTCTTTGTTATTTAGCAGCTATTGTCTAAACTAACTTCAGTTTCTGAACTGTCTTCAGAGGCAACCCAATGTATACTAGATAACAGTAGTTTAACCTGACCATCACCAGAGCATGAGACCTGAGACCTGGCTTTCTCAGTTCAGATAGGTATGCAGCTGACAAAGCAGCTTAAGCTTCTAGAAGGTGCTTTCTGCCAATATGGAAATGTGATTGAGATGGTTTAAGAAGCACTCTGAGACTGCAGGCCTATTCCTTTGGAGAGAGTACAACTCTGTCCAAAACAGGATGAACATCATTTACCTGAGCAGATTTGCACCTATGTATTCTTCATTGTGCCTTCATCCTGCCAGTTTCCATTCTCAACCATCAGTTATGCTGGGTGTGATCTGCATATTGATGGTACCTAACTCCAAATCTTCTTGTGTTCTCTTTGCTAATACTGTCCAAGTCCAGTAAATAATTTCCTACACTCCACTGCCAGAAATACTGGTATATCTTTAGAAAGGCTTTGGAACAAAGTCTTACTTGCTTAACCTGAGAAAATGAACCTTGGACCATGCAGCTCTTCATGGTCCAAGACATAGAAAGAGCAACATCTTTTCCAGCCTGAGGTGAAATCAAAGGACAAAAACAAATCTGTGTGTTGGCATAAAAGTTGAGCATTTGGGAGCTCACATAATTCCTTTCTGTGGCTTCATTCCCAGAGACTACAGCAGTGGAGTATTGAGAAGCAGAGTGATATATTATTTCGCAGCATTACAGGAGGGCTACTGTTGCTTGTTTATGGAGAGCATAAAATCAAGGGACAATGTAGAGGAACTCCCTCCTTCAATTAATGGAACTGTACCAGACTCTGGAAAAGCACCCACATGTGATATTAACCCTCTCTTAACTTCTGCAGCCAGATACTATTTTATCAAATTTGAGAACTTACTGAGCACTATTGAAATTTTCTGAATATTTATAGATTTCATGGGGAATCTGTGCTGGACTACAACTTCATCATCCCTGACCATTGGGCTTGATTGCCGTTGGTAGCCCCAAAACACCTGAAAACCTAGGTTAGCGCCCCCACCCCAATGAACGGTGCTAGTCCATGGGGCATTTCCTGGACATGGATAGCTCCAGATTTTGTGGCTCTTGGGCAAAAGATCTGCAGTGAACCCCTGTCCTCATAGCTTGCCTGTCTCTGATTCCAATGATTGTAGTGGCAGTAGGCTTACTGGCTCTATTAGGAGGCAAGATTTAATTGTTTTGCAGCTGTCGTACCAACCCTTCTTCAGCCCCAGTCTCCATCACTTCTGAAAACCCGTACTAGTGTTCAAAGTAACTTCAAAACTCACCAGCTTTTCTTGTAGTTCCATTCTGCTGATTCTGCTGTGTGTGCTTGCACTCATGTGAGAGCTGGATTGAGGTGCTGCTGGATGACTGCAAGGAGGAGCAACCATCACTGTTCTTTGGAGGTAGTGCATGGCAGCAGCGTTTGCTGTTCTACAACCTGTCCAGTTCTGTCTGGCTTTGTGTGTTTGAGAACATACAGAAGGCGAGTAGAGGAGCTGGTAGGCTAGCTGCAGGTAAGTGTGTGTGTTTCTTTACAACTGCTTTGTTCCACCTCTGCTCAAGGTGGCCTGTTGAGCAGGAGCAGTGGTTTCCCCACTGTTTATGGGGCTAGAGTCCTGATGTCAGCAGTTGATGTTGAGCTATCGTAGGTACCTCACAAAGCAGCCTACTACGGATCCTGATCTTGATAGAATTCTGCTTTGTCCCAGTGCCCAGACTCAGATAATAGTAACCGAGAGAAGCTTTTCTCTCCTGTTGCAAGTTGGAAAGTATTTACTTCTTGCATTCAAGTGTCTACTGCTGTATAGAGAGGATTGCCAGCTGGGTAAGTGTGTGGCTGACATGGAGTCCTGATATTGAAATTGGGTCTTTCATTTTTTCCTCCAATTAAGGGAGCATGGAAGGAGGGCATGTGACTGTCCAGGAAGAATATACTGAAAATAAAGTATATTTTGTGGCAGCTATGACATAGAGGAGGAATTTCAGTGTTGTTGCATGGATTTGGTCTGAGGAACTGATCCAGCTGTACACGTTAGGTTCCTTAGCCTGTGTCTGCAATAATTTGCTACAACCCACACATAATTCTGTGGCTAAGGGAAATAAAATCCTTTAAAAAACAAACAAACCAAAACAGCAGATAGAATCATAGAATCATAGAATCATAGAATCATAGAGTTGGAAGAGACCACAAGGGTCATCGAGTCCAACCCCCTGCCAAGCAGGAAACACCATCAGAGCACTCCTGACATATGGTTGTCAAGCCTCTGCTTAAAGACCTCCAAAGAAGGAGACTCCACCACACTCCTTGGCAGCAAATTCCACTGTCGAACAGCTCTTACTGTCAGGAAGTTCTTCCTAATGTTTAGGTGGAATCTTCTTTCTTGTAGTTTGTATCCATTGCTCCGTGTCCGCTTTTCTGGAGCAGCAGAAAACAACCTTTCTCCCTCCTCTATGTGACATCCTTTTATATATTTGAACATGGCTATCATATCACCCCTTAACCTCCTCTTCTCCAGGCTAAACATGCCCAGCTCCCTTAGCCGATCCTCATAAGGCATTGTTTCCAGGCCTTTGACCATTTTGGTTGCCCTCCTCTGTACACGTTCTAGTTTGTCAGTGTCCTTCTTGAACTGTGGTGCCCAGAACTGGACACAGTACTCCAGGTGAGGTCTGACCAGAGCAGAATACAGTGGCACTATAACTTCCCTTGATCTAGATGCTATACTCCTATTGATGCAGCCCAGAATTGCATTGGCTTTTTTAGCTGCCGCGTCACACTGTTGGCTCATGTTAAGTTTGTGGTCAACCAAGTTTGTGGTCAACCAAGACTCCTAGATCCTTTTCACATGTACTGCTCTCAAGCCAGGTGTCACCCATCTTGTATTTGTGCCTCTCATTTTTTTTGCCCAAGTGCAATACTTTACATTTCTCCCTGTTAAAATTCATCTTGTTTGTTTTGGCCCAGTTCTCTAATCTGTCAAGGTCGTTTTGAAGTGTGATCCTGTCTTCTGGGGTGTTAGCCACCCCTCCCAGTTTGGTGTCATCTGCAAATTTGATCAGGATGCCCTTGAGTCCATCATCCAAGTCGTTGATAAAGATGTTGAATAAGACCGGGCCCAAGACAGAACCCTGTGGCACCCCACTAGTCACTCTTCTCCAGGATGAAGAGGAACCATTGATGAGCACCCTTTGGGTCCGGTCAGTCAGCCAGTTACAAATCCACTGAGTGGTAGCATAGTCAAGACCGCATTTTACCAGCTTCTTTACAAGAATATCATGGGGCACCTTGTGTGCCCCATGTGTATTGTGCTCTGTAGCGAGGAAAGTACTTAAGGTGTAGCATTTAAATAACTTCAGCATTTCAGGCATTATGTCCTGCAGCCTTTGATAGAGACTCCATTAAGAAGATGGAAAGCATAGAGGCCTTCATTTCAAAGGCTATTCAGCTAAGTGCAGGCTGTTTGTGTGTGGTTTTTTTTCTTCTGAAAGCCTGCATTCATTGAAAACAAGCATCCAAGAAGCAAACTGTCCGTTGACTTTTCACAGAAAAATGCAAGTATTACTGATGGAGTATATTATAAGTACATCTAAGTTTGGGACTCACTTTTAGCGATACTGCTGCTATAAAGAACTATTTTAAAAATTATAGCAAGTGGTTTCTCTTTCTTCATTTGGAGTATGGGCAGTGGTTTGAAAATTACTTGTTTTTATGATGAAACTATTATGTAGGACTTGGGGTTCACCACACAACCACAGGGGCATTGTTCAGATTTGGGTGTCCTAAGAATCTTCATTCTATTTATTTAAGTTCCTATAATGGCACACAAAAATGTCTGCTTCAGAACTTAATAAAGTTGAGTAGAATTTCAGCATTTTGGTGCTGAGAAAAGAAAGAACAAAGAGAGAGTCAGTGCCAAAAAAGAAGCAAAGCTTCAAAATGAGTTTTGAAATGGAAGAAGCTGTGGTTGTTTCAATGAGGTTTCACTGAAGAAAGCCAGTCTTCAAGACAATGAATTATGTCTTTGTGGGAAAGGTGTGGTAGGAGATATCACTTTACATCTCCTGAGGTGTAAAGTGAGCTTCAACTGCTCACTGACTGATGATCCCCTTTGCATGGTGGTTTGGTAGGCATGCTTACCTTCAAACATACACCTAAAGTGAGACAGGAAGAGTTCTTTTTTGGGGGGGAGAAATACACACAAACTGGGCCCCTGCATGGAGCATCTATGTTCACACATCTTGGATATGTGTTCAAAGTTGTGTGTGTACATTGCAGAAGACCGTCAACTGGTTAAGTGTGTGAACTAGAACTGAGGACTGATAATGAAAACAGAATCCTGTACTTATCCTTGGATTGGATTTAAGCATTTAGTGATATGCTTAAACTCTCTCTATTTCAGGGAACACAGGAGGGCATGTGACTGATGTGAGGGTGGGATTTCAAGGTTTAATTCCAAAGGTTCTAGTCTGAAGACATCACATATATATTGCAGCTATGCAAGTGGAAGAAAGTGTTCTGCCTTGAGTATAGCCAGTACCTTAGATGCTGTGAGAAGTGGGACAGGGAACTGCCATGGGAAAATGGAAGGGGAATTAACTTGGGCATGTGAGCCTGGTGAAATAAGATGACAGATTGCCTAAAGCAAAAGTGGCAATACTCTGGCTGTGCTCACATATTTAGAGGTGTGGTGGTCTGGGGTTGCGGGAGGTCACAGAGCCTGCAGCAGAGTCCCTGTCATCAATGACCATCCAATCAGCACTAAAAGGTTGCTTTTTAGCCACAGAGATGTATTTTCACCCTTTGTGCTGATGGAAGCCAGTCAGAGTAAAAGGAGGTGAGTCAGTGACAGGATTGGCTCCTAGCTAGGGTCACTCTGAGGAAGGCACACAGGAAGAATACAGAGGAGTTGTTCTGAATGCTCCAAAGCTAAATATTTAGGAACACTGAAAACACGAGGTGCTTTAGTTTCAAAATAATCGTTTGCAAGTTCTGTTACATACGTTGGAACCTGAAGGAAAAGACAGTTGATGTCACTCCAAAAAAAGATATTTCAGCACTCCAAATTATTTGCACAGAAAATAGCAGCTCTATCTGAAAGGCAACACATGGTGATCTGTATTGATCATTGTAATACATCCCTAATTATTATTGTATAATTAAAACTCTTGTATAATCTTTTTTTTAAAAATCTGTGTATTGATTTTGTATGATATTGAACAAACCTAAGTGCATAATAATCTCCCTCCCACCTTTTAATTATTGTATTATTAAAAGGGTGTGTGGCTGTGGGGGGGGGGGGAGGTGCAGTTGTGACTCATGAAGGGACCCTTAATTTCTGAACTTGCCACAACACTACTGCACATAACCAACTGTAAGATGTAGTCTGAAACATGTTATAGATTACCAGTAATGCAGTAATGTGCCCACCCTACTCCTCTCTGCTGAGTGGGGAGGAAATAAGCCATGGTTTAGCGTTATATATGAATCAACACTTGCAGTTCGTTTCTCTCCATGTGCTGATTTGCACATGGTGTTACACCATTGCTGTAGTTTGCTTATTTCCAGCTTGACAAAGGGAGGAGCAAGGTGGGAGCAGTTCCTCCTTGTTGATGTCATTAGATAAAAAGTGCTGTATAAGGGCAAAGGATTTCATTATCTCAAAACTGTTGAAACTCTCAATCTATAGGTTCAACAGGATGAATGAAAGGGACTAAGGCTACCCTAGACTCCCCGCCTTCTATGTATATATTTCATGGATGTCACAGCACAGGTTGCTAGTTTACAATGCAAGGGAGAGAAGGGGAGGTGACCAAAACAATGAATGTCACCCTTTGTTTGCCCTTCCCATTATGTGGTCTTCTGTGCTGCCACCAAGTAAATGGTTGCCCCCCCCCCGACTACCTTAATTGAAAGAACACTTTATATTAGGGGCAGGGAACCTGTGGCCCAATGGATGTTGCCAGACTACACCTCCCATTATCCCAGATGCTGTATTGAAATAGATATATGAGAGTTGAAGTCCAACAATATCTGGAGGGCCCCCAGGCCCCCAAACGTGTGTTATAACTTTGGTGTTTCTTGTAGACTTTTTGCTGACTCAGCTGGACTGGATAGAGTGCAGCTTGGATGTGAGTTGAAAATCAAGGAATCGGGCCAAGGCTAAATCTCCATTAAATTTAGTTTTTACTAAAGGCGTTGAAAAACAGTAGTAATTATAATGGTGCTTCTAGGGGGAAAACAAGGTTTTAAAGCTGCGTTAGCAGTTGAGCAACTAGGATATGAAAGTAACATGGTAAAACACATCCATTTAAATCTTTTCTACAATGTTTTCCTACTTAAGCAAAGTTTACTTCAGCTCACCCTGATTCTGTGGCAGGGCAGTTTCCAGACTTCTTGTTTAGATCACCTTCTTTTATCACTGTAATCTGGATCTTCTGCAACTCTCAGCATTCTGGCTTTTTCCAGTTTTAATCTTTTTGAATGGACTTCCCACCTGCTGGTCAGTTTCACTTATAAGCAATATTCCATTCAATCAGTAGTGCAATAGAGTATTGCTAAATTTCTAATTTGTATAAGGTTTCTCTTTGTAGTTTACCTTCCATGCTCTTTTTGACACACACACCCCACCAGGAACAGCTTCTAAATTCCAAATGACCCAATACCTAAACAGAAGGCAACCATTTTATAACTAAACACAAAATGGCTGAAGTTTAGTTTTCTTCACACACATTGGGAATTAAAGGAAACATAGGGTTGTATTCAACCAAATCCTACTCAGAATAGACCCATAGAAACCAATGAACCTAAGTTAGTAATGTCCTTTATTTTCAGTGGTTCTACTCTCAGTAGGAGTACTTTTAAACACCTCGCATAAATTGTGTCAGTTTAAAAATTAATCATAACAAAATAAATTGCAGATAAAACTTAGTAAAGTGCTTATCTGAGTTGTTTGTACCAACTCTGCCATGAAGCTCTATTTTTATATTAAACTGTATTATAAAAATAGTTCCTTTGACAATGATCTATGCCTATGGCAGAGTTAAGTAATGTGCAGCCACTCAGTCTGAATGTAGGACATGAAATCATGGTGCAGCTGTCATGTAGAGGGAAAATGGCAATTTTCTAAACTTTATAGTTGCACAGCTAAGTATAATAAGCCAAGATAAAAGAAGCAAATTAAAAATCCTTAAGGCTATTTCTGCCCTGAAGGACAGGATAGAAATTTAATAAATAAATATTTTTTTATTTTGCTGATCCTTGCATAATCTGCTTTAAAAATGCTGCCAATTTCCAGAGAGATCTTGACCTTGTTTTAAAGTACAAACCCTTTTTATAATTAAACTTGCTTTTCTACTCTTAAGATGCCTGACAAAAACTGATTTCATGAGTGTAGTGATTTGATGCAAATAAGTGAATTCCCTTTTCCTCTGCCCCATTCTCATAGAAGAACCAGTTGATTCCAGCTACCATTTTATTGACATTGAGTGAGTCATATGATCCTATGCGCAACCATGAACGAACCATGAATCTTCAGTAACATGAGATTTCAGAGAAACATTATTTTGGGCTGGCTCTAAAGTAGGTTGTGCGTTCATGCTTACAGCATGTGTATCTATAAATGGTTTTTCCATTCTAAATATAAAGTTTATTTCATAACATTTTTGAGAAGTTGAATTATACATCAAAAGTCTAGTAGCCCCCTCTGCTGCGTGAATGTCACACTTGCTGGGACCACTGATGTGATGTGTCTGGCCTGAATAGCAGCAACCAAATACAAATCAGTGGCCTATTTAAGGGGCTACCTTTCATGCAGGGTAGGTGGAGATTAGGGTGGCAATGAGCAGATCCACACCATACATTTAAAGCACATTCAATGCATATAACCTTTCTCTAAAGAATTCTGGGAACTGTAGTTTCACACTGAGCTGTAATGTGCTGGGGGGGGGGGGAGAGAGAAAGGAGGGGATAAAAGGGGGCAGACACCCAGGAAAAAAAGCTTTAGCAATCACACACACACACCCCCACACACACACCATTGCACCCAATTGTGTTTTGACTCTGCATGATTTTGGCTTTATGCCCTATCTCTAGAATTTAACCCCCATGTAAGCTGTGGGTCTACTGTATTTTATTTTTGTTGAGTTGTATTAATTATGTCTCAATTTGTTTCTGTACCTATAGATTAGCATCTGCAAATTTTATGTAAATATGCCTTTCTGTCCATTTTTAATGATACAGTTTCCACTCTTTGTGTGTGGGTGGGGTGTTTGCTAGTAACTATCCTAGTAGAAGTGGGTGGAGATTGACATTATGTGACATTTTTGCCACAAGCTTTCCTGATGTTTTAAAGTTCATCACAACTGGGGCTGAGACTGTAACTGAGCTACTACTTTACAGAACAAGTTTTTATTTTAGGAGCAGACATTCTGTTAGCAATAATGTTACGTTCGTGGCAAATTTGTTGGCTCTCCAAAGCAGGGATCGGCAAGGTTTACCTCGCATGGGCCGGTTCACTCCAGCAAAGATACTTCTCTGTGTTGGATTGTATGCACGTGTGAATGCGTGCCCCCAAACTGAGCCGCCCACTTGGCGAGTCCCCGCACGCTGCGCTAAACTGGCGTCTGCGCAGCCATGATTATCAGCGCTGCGGAAGTGAGTGGGCAGCTCAGTTTGGGGGCAGCTTGTGGGCTGGTTAAACAACCCCCGTGGGCCACTTGTGGTCCATGGGCCTTAGGTTGCCTACCCCTGCCCCAAAGCCTTTGAGATAAAATTATGTCTTATTTGGTGGTTCCTTATCCTGCAATCTCCAGCCCTTTCACTTAGTATTACTGTACATATCCAGTTCCACAGCAGGAATAGGAAATGGAATGTCACAGGGATAGGCCAGAAAAAGGGATTCTTTAAAAAAGAAGCTTTTTATTTTTTCTTTCCTCCAAAGAGCTCAGGGCAGCATGCATGGTATTTCCGTCCTCATTTTATTCTTACAATCGTGTGATGAAGTCAGTCCAGGAGATTGGCCCAATAAACTTATGGCTGAGCAGAGATTAGAACAGAGGACTCTCTGGTTCCTACTCTTCCACTACTAGTAAGGAGTTGTAGGATAGAACAGAACTAGAACTAATACCGGACTAAATTAGTGCTGATTAATCCCAAGAGACATGTATTGACCCATCTTTAATGGGAAACAAAGAACAGCTTTCAGAATGTTCATTCCCATGCCAGGCCACTTCATCAGTTATCTATGCCCCATTGTAGTCTTCACAGATCACTTCAACTGTAGAAAGTTAAATGTGTAAAGACAATATAATGTGGTTACGTTTAGTAATAAAGGGATACTCTCAATATTCTGTCTAACAAACAAAGCTAGAACAATCTGTTTCTTAGATTTTTTGTTTGTTTGTTTCTTTAGGCAAAATTATCCCTTTTCCAAAGAGCAGTTTCTTCCTCCTGCCGTAACTAATGTGCAAACGAAGGGGAAAAGCAATAGGCTTTTGGAGCAGAACATTGCAATATCATCTGGAATGGCTCAAGTCATACGCTGCCATAAGCATTATGGAAACATGGTTGTGACTCTCCTCCAACTAAAGTCTAGATTGGCATTCTAGTATTTATTTAGTGGGTTTCTATCCTGCTTTTTTGAACTGAGTTCTCAAAGTGGCTTACAATGTAACAAAATGCAGGTAATACATTAAAAGCTCCACACCTTTGGGGGTGGGGAAAACAAATCTGGCTGATAACTTTACCCCCTTTCTATCCATATGTTGATTTTTAAGTTGTTTGTAATAAAATGGAATGCTCCTAATCAAAGAAGACCCAGGGAACCAGAAGCAATACACCTTCAGTGTGTCAAGTTGATATCTTAAATGAACAATTATTGCCTTATTCTGCCATTTAAAAAATGCAATTCTGGAAAATAGATGTAGGTTAGGGGTAAGGCAGTTCAAATGATGTTTGCAGAAGCCTCACAAGCTATATATCAAACTAAGAATTAGATTTTTTTAATGTTCAAGAGAGAAAACTCAGAATCTCAAGAAGTCATTTCATGCTAGAATGCCAATTCACACAAAGTGTAATGAGCATCTCTAATTCTTCCAACTGCCTGTAATAAAATTACAGCATGCAAGTGCATGTGTAGTTTGGTGTTTTTTTTTTTTTTTAATGAATTGGGAACACTAAATTAGTTCAGTGCTGATTATTCCTCAGTGCTATTGAGTACCAGCATTTTGCATCCACTTTTGGCCTGTCACAGAATTGTCCCATGAAAATTATAGCCTACCATATTATGTTTATTATAATGCCACATGAGCTAGGAATAACGGTTAACTATGAGAAGGTGCTCAGATCTGGCTAAAGTTGGTTATGATTGACTAAGGCTGCAGATTGTTCTCAAAGGCTTTGTACACTGTATTCACCTCACTGAGCTACAATTTCCAATGTGTTTAACCTATAGTTCCCAAGATTCTTTGGAGGAAGTCATGTGCTTTAAATATACAGTACATGCTGAACATGTGAAATAGGCCCAGTCTGAAAACAACTGTTTTCTGGAGGCATTGCACTTGAAAGTTGAGATGGACGAATCTGACAGTTTCTGATCTGTCAGGTTTTGTGGGGTTTTTTGCATGTTTTTACCCATAATTTCATGCTACTTCTGCATTAATCCTCTCAAAATGCATATTTATGTTTATGTGTGTTCTCAAATATATATTTAAATATATATTCTGAGATAATTTTTAAATCGCTGAGGTGCATTGCAATGTTGGAGAAGTGTAAAATCCAATAGATTGCTGAATTCTGATCCGCACAGTAGTCTGAGATACCATATTTCTTATAATAGTGTATGAAAACTGAATTCTTCTAGCATTCATATCTCAGAGGGGGAGCATGTCCTCACTTCATTGTAACAAAAACGTTTTGTGTGCATCTAATTCTTGCTGACTGGTCGTCATGACTGGTTGCTTGCATTATGTAGGCTTCTCCCCCTCGCTTAGTGTTTTTGTGTTTTGTTCTATAAATTTCCAGTAATACAACTGTCTTGAGTGATTAATTATAATAAAGGGTGATCTGGAAGATTGACAGATGATCAGCTAGACAATTAAATTATTCATTTGTATGTGCAGAGCACACAGTGGTGAGAGGCAGTAGTTGATGTATAGGAGCATATTTCAGAGCTGTATGCATTCCCACACAAAATATAACTGCTATCTTGTAATTCAGATTTGGCCTTAAAGTACAGTACAACTATCAGTGTGCTTCCCTTGTTCGTGTATAAAATAACCACACACTCCAGTCTGCTCTATTTGAAGCCTAATTTCAGTGAGGGGAGAGGATCCAGTGGTACCAGGAAAGGCCCATGTGGGCATAACAGCACTCACAGGTCCTAGAATGGAAATTGCACTCTGTGAGTATAACTTTCACTATCTGAGGGCCATACTATTTGTTGTTATTGTTTAGTCTTTTAGTTGTTTCCCGACTCTTTGTGACCGCATGGACCAGAGCACGGCAGGCACTCCTGTCTTCTGCTGCCTCCCACAGCTTGTTTGTAGCTTCGAGAACACTGTCCAACCATCTCGTCCTGTCGTCCCCTTCTCCTTGTGCCCTCAATCTTTCCCAACATGGGTCTTTTCCAGGGAGTATTCTCATGAGGTGGCCAAAGTATTGGAGCCTCAGCTTCACGATCTGTCCTTCCAGTGAGCACTCAGGGCTGATTTCCTTAAGAATGGATAGGTTTGATCTTCTTGCAGTCCATGGGACTCTCAAGAGTCTCCTCCAGCACCATAATTCAAAAGCATCAATTCTTCAGTGATCAACCTTCTTTATGGTCCAGCTCTCACTTCCATACATCACTACTCGGAAAACCATAGCTTTAACTATACGGGCCTTTGTTGGCAAGGTGAGGTCCCTGCTTTTTAAGATGCTGTCTAGGTTTGTCATCACTTTTCTCCAAAGAAGCAGGCGTCTTTTAATTTCGTGACTGCTGTCACCATCTGCAGTGATCATGGAACCCAAGAAAGTAAAATCTCTCACTGCCTCCATTTCTTCCCCTTCTGTTTGCCAGGAGGCGATGGGACCAGTGGCCATGATCTTAGTTTTTTTATGCTAAACTATATGTGATGCTAAATGTGTAGAAATGTGTTAAGTACTAGGTGCTGTGCCTTTGCTTGCCAACTCTACCTTACCCCCAATCCTCCTCAAAGCCATTTACCCTTCTCCATACTTATCGCCAAACCTACCACCTTCCTTTGCCCTTTGCAAAGATAACCCAGCAAGTCCAAGCTTACTGTGACAGCCACCTGATTTTCTCCACACTCATACCCTTGCATTTCTAACCTATGCTGTGGTGATTTCCCTAACACTAGCATCCAGGAATATAGCTAGAACTGGCTAGAGGCAGCACGCAGCAGGAGAACATGACAGTGGAATGTCTTTGGGAGCAGGTGTGTCTATGTTTGTGGAAAGGAGATTGTTGCTGTTTGCACTAGAAAAGCCTATAGGGTGAATAGGGTCTCTCTCACACCATGAAATAGCAGGTGTAGGACTGAAATTGGCCCCTTGCATCTGCAATCTTGCCTTAAAAATCAATTCAAGTAATTGCTAATTTCATGCTTTTGTCTCAACTATTTTGGCTCTTGTACTGAGTGATAATGCTTTATCACTGAGAACTAGGATAACAGTTATCCCTGAAATTAGTGTACTGAAGCTGTGGTTAGGTGGGTGAGGGTTGGCCAACTGAACTTGAACCCAAGTTTTGGAGAGGTAGGTTTATCTATAACTGATGGGATTGTAACTTTCCCACTGGAAGATGGTTGTAGTCTGGGAGCTACTTTTTTTTAAATAACTTTTTATTCAAAATTAAAACAAAACATATTATCCAGAAACATATCATCCTTATCCCCCCCCCCCCATTTTCCCTCCCTCTCCCATAGTCTGGGAGCTACTTTTGATCCAGGTTGCTGCAGTGGCCAAAGAAGAAAGAAGGAGCCTGGCCACCCGGGTGAAGGAGGAGGCAGCGGCAACATCAAGCAGCCCTGCTCCACAAGGTGTGGATGGGGTGACTTTCACCCCGCACCTTGTGGGAGCAGTGCTGAGGCTGCCTGGTGCTGGGAGTGAAGGGAGAGTACTGTTGTGCTCATTTCCTGCTTGTGGGCTTCCCATAGGCCAGGCACGTCTGTGGTAGATCACTGGCTTCCTCCAAAGAAGCTCAACAACCTTGACTCCCTTAAAAAAGCTCAACATTTTAGCCCTGCAAACCCCCCCCCCCAATGGTGCTCTCCTCCTCCCTAAAATGCTCAACAACTTTGACCTGAACCCCCCAAAAGCGGGTAGATCGCAGCCTCTTGGGAGTTGGCCACCCTTGCCACAGGCCATCTGGTTGGCCAGTGTGAAAAATGATGTAGAATTACACGGCCCTTCGGTCTGATCTAGCAGGGTTCTTCATATATTCAAACTGCTGTTCTGGAATTTCATAAATGTCTGGTCTGTATTAGGCAGCATTTTTTTTACTTCTCTTGAAGAATCAAGCTCTCAGTTTGGGTGTGTTCCTGGCTCATTACTCGAATTTTCAAATGGTAGTAGTGGCCTGGAGCACTTTCCAGCAGCTTTGGCTTGTGTACATTGATAAAATGGATCTGCCCACAGTCATTCATCTGCTTGTTACATTCAGATTTGATTATCATAATGTGGTTATGTTTCCTGCCACTAAGTGAACATCTTTACTCTTCATGGCTTCCTCTACTGAAACAGCACTTTATCCTCTGTATTTTCAATTTTGCTTAATAATGACAATTTGTTTTACATATATAACATCCTTAGTCACTTTGATTGACTCTCCCCCCCCCCCCAGTTTCCAAATTTCCCCTTTTTATTTTCATTGCATCTAATTATTTATCCACTTAATTTTTACTTTAAATTTCTCATCATGCTTCTCGCTTTAGTTCATAAATGATACAACAATCCTGCTAATATCTCAACGTTCTTGCAATGTTCTTTGAAATAAACTTTGAAGTTTTTCCAGTCTTGACTAAATTTTCCTTCATCTTGGTGCCTGATCTTCATGGTTAATTTTGCCATTTCGGCATAGTACATCATCTTTATCCTCCATTCTTCTTTCGTTGGTAGACACTCATCGTTCCACTTCTGGGCAAGCAGCATTCTGGCAGCTGTGGTCACATACATGAACAGTCGCTTTTGCTTCTTTGGTACTTCCTCTCCTAAAATTCCTCTGGTTTTCTAACAAAAAACCTCTGATTTTCTAACAAAAGTTTACTATTCCCCCCCCCCCCATTTCATTGTATATCATTTCCCAGAAGCTTTTTACCTTTTTACATGTCCACCATGTACCTTCTTATTCTTTAAATTTCCAACAGATATTAGATGAATTTTTGTACATCTTAGTAAGCTTTACCAGAGTTAAATACCATCTATACATCATTTTCATATAGTTTTCTTTTAGTGAACTACATGCCGTAAATTTCTTTCCACAGCTTTCCCCATGATTCAAGTGGTATGTTATATCCTATATCTTGTGCCCAGTATATTATTACTGCCTTTACCTCTTTGTCTTTCATCTCCCATTCCAACAGGAGCTTGTACATTTTTGATAACAATTTCTAATTATTATCCAGTAATTCCTTTTTGAACTTTGAGAATTCCTTCCGTCTCTTTATCACTTCTAAATATGTCAATTGGTTAGAAATATTGTAACCAATCTGTTAACATAGATTTTATATCATTATATTCCTTCAGCTTTAATTTATAATCTGATTCTGTTAACAGATAATTTATATGTTGACCAATTGCCTTTCATATATTCTCTGTAACTTTCATGTCTCCTGTGCACTTTCTTTCTTACCCAGCTAACTAACATACTGAGTACAGTGAGAAAGCATGGTGTTGCAGTCAAGGCATTAGACCAAGGTTAAATGGAACAGTTAATTTAAAGAGAATTTATTTTATTCTCAGATTTTAAAATGAAAACTTAAAACCTTTTTCAAATTTCAGCCTTCAAATTTAACCACTTCCCCTCTTGCATAGCTGTGAAATAAATGGTTGTTTTTAATTTGTTTGCTTCTCCTACTATTAGTGTCCAATGACATTCCATTTAAGAACGGCAAGAAGAGTGCCAACATGATCATATGATATATATCATTACAGTGGTTTATTTTAAGCAGGCAATTCCTACCCCTCACCCCCATCTAACTTGAATGTCTTGTGAAATTAAGTGCACATTTAGTTTTATTCTTTTATATCAAACTGATACAAACTTTTGTAATATTTGTTGGAGGGAGTCCAGAAAGTATACCCTCTGACTTCCAAACATTTTTGTATCTGATTTAGGACATATTTTTAATTGCATAATAAACAACACTTCAGGAGACAGCGTACAAAGTAGCAAAAAACTAGGGCTTGAGGATGCTGTTAATTAGAAGGTGTAATTCTGTATCTGTTGCTGGACTTTCACTTATGTTTGCAAACAATGGATTGATACTTTGCTTACACATCTGAAAAACTAATGCATAGAAAACATGTTGGGGGTAAGCTAGAACTTGTGTGAAACACAATGCCGTATCATGCAAAATAATACCATGTAATGTAAAATTGGTGGTATTTTTATTTATTGTGAAAACATGCACGCTTCATTCCCAAAGCTACCAGGGAAGCTTAGAGTTAGAATTTTCTGTTTCTGCAAAATGATATGTTGTTGCTGATCACTTAAGTCACAGTTATTAGCTACTTTAAAAATATGGTGTTTTTCTTCTTCCCACTACCTGAGGTTTCAGATTGCAAAATTGCTTGCTATCATAGTCATAAGCTAAATAATGTCTCACTTTGGATTTACTTGAAATTGGGAATCCCCCATCACCTCTAGCATAGCTTATAGAATCTATGCTGTAGATGGATAACTGGTAGATCTTGGGCCTCATTGAGTCTTCTTGGGATTGGGAGAATGTGGTACTGCTTCTTACCTCTCATGTGTTATGAATAAGACTGACCCAAAGGCTTCTGCAGCATCACAGCTGTTGATGGAATTATCTCTCATTTCTGAATGAGCCAGCTGCATTCTTCACCATGGGAGGATGAATACTATGTAAAAAAAAAACTACTGGGGGTAGTGGTAGGGAAATGCTAAGACCTTATGGCTGGAGGAGCTTCTGCTCTAGAGCACTAAAGGAAGCCTGATCCCACCATCTACTAAACTAAAGAACCTGACCTTTGAGGTGTGTGTACAGCCTATTATGTCAGGTGAGGCAGGTGAGTATGGTTTGGGGAAAACTACTTCATGGGCTAAATGGGGAGAGCTGGTGGGTCAAATTTGGTCCACAGACCAGAAGTTTCCTTAAGGGTGCCAGTAGCAACGAAGGGTGATAATGATATTTGCAGAGATCTGGTTGTTTGGTATGGATTTAGGTAGTCACAATTTTGGAGTAAGATGGATGATGAACATGTATTGCAAAGGAGGCAGGAGCTACAGAAGAAGGCTTGCTTTTTAAACTTTACTGACATTCTGCAATAATCTACTCTTTCTTTTCAAGTCACACCAAAACTTTATTGCTAGGGTCAATAACCAGTACTACTATTCATTTTCTAGATAACCTTTGTGACAAGATGGCTGACCAGCACCAGGATTTCAATATGACAGATGACCATTTGGTGAGCCAAGCTAGATGGAACCAGACAGGTGAGCCCGACCGGGTGGGAGACAGGAAGGAGCTTCTTCCACAGGATGGAATCCAGGATGTTGGTTCACAGTTTGGAGAAAGGCTGTATGTGGGGATGGAGCCTGGAAGTATAAATGGGTTAAGGAAAGGTTAGTCATGAATCCTAGTCAAAACTACTATTGTGCATGTTATTGCCACTTGCTGCCAGCCTTACTGCTTAAATATCAGTTTACTAACAAGGAACTTAAATAATTGCTGTTTAAGATGGTTTTATTTATTTATTTAGTAAATGTCCATACCACCCTTCATCCAAGGATTACAGGTTTACAATATGAAAGCACAAGAATACATAAAATAGTAACAAAAAACAACAATAACCACCCACATATAATGTTTAATTAGTCAGAGGTCTGAGAGAAGAGGAATGTTTCTGTCCAGCACCTAAAGGTATGTAACGAAGACGCCAGGTGAGCCTTCCTGGGGAGAGCATTCCACAAATGGGGAGTCACCACAGAAAAGGCCCACTCATGTTGCCACCCTCAATACCTCTTGTGGAGAAGGTACATGAAGAACGGCCTCAGATGATGATTGCAGGGTCTGGGTTGGTTCATATGAGGAGAGGCAGTCCTTGAAGTATTGTGGTCCAGAACCAAAGTGGTGCCACTCACCCCTAACTCAGACAGCTGCTCCAGAAGGATACCATGGTATTGAAATCCACTGGGAGGTTGAGGAGAATTAACAAGGACACATTTTCCTCATCTCTCTCCAACATAGATAATCGCACAGGCTGATCAAAGCATTTTCTGTGCCACAACCGGGCCTAAACCTGGTTAATGAACTGAGTTAAACTACAGTTGTCTGTTTTGGGTGTAACAGGGAACTGTAGAGTAAGTTGAACTTAAACAAACCCAATGCAGATTATTTGTTGGTTGAAAAGGGGGACAATAACGTACTTGTTATTATTTGATTGCAGTGTTCCCATTTTCAAAGCTTCTACAAAGTGGTTGTGTTGTCTTTACAGTAAGAGGCAAATCTTAAATTAAGAAATAGATTCACAGAGTATTTATGAAATGTTACAGTAAAGGAAATATATTTACAAATTAACAGCTTTTTCTCCAAGCATCCTTGTCCCTTGAATATTATGTTAAACTCTGGTCTGGGCTATGTGTGACATGTCTCTGTGTAACGTAATGTATATCTCTGTGCATGTATGTATTTGTGTGTATTTCACAATTTGGAAAACTGTTTCTCATAGACTTCACTTACTATGTGAAGAGATATATTCTACAGTTACAAAACACCATATTTTCTCTGTGGACTTTTTAAAAAAACCAATGTAGTTGTCATTTTTCTGAAACCTTGAAGAATAGTTCTAGCATTCCCTCCCTAGATATCAGAGGTTACCTCTTATTAGTGTGCAATCGGGTGTTGCATTGTTTTTTTCAGTGTTATCTGTTGAAAGCTTCAAGGAGTATCAGTGCCAGTACTCATCACTGAACAAAGTTGATCAAGCCACCGTCCCATAGCACATCAAAAGTAGTATTGTGCATGCTTGGAAGTAAGCTTAACTCAGATTAGTGGGAGCATCCAAGTACATTTCATACTGGAAGGATAACAGAGTACAATCTTAAACCAACCAGTTTGTGTACCCAGAAGCATGGAGCAAATTGGCATCAAGTGCCAGAGATATCTATAAACATAGTAGTATAAGAATTGAGGTTTAGTATTCTGTCAGATGCCAGCCAGATGCTCCAAGGAATTCCAAAAGCAAACCTTTAAGGTAGTATTTATTTAATAGGTATAATGTAATCTGCTTGTGGAAATCATTTCCCCATAACCACCTTTTTTCAGTACCATTTCACTGTAGCATTGTCTATGGCACATGTGCAACTGCCATACACTGACAGACCACTGGTCTAACTAGTCCAGCATTGTCTACTGCAGCTCTCTGTGGTCCCAAGGGACTATTTGCATACACAGCATATGCTGCACCACACTAAACTATGAGTCCTCCCGTTAACCCAGGATCCACACATACAAGTGAGATCTGCTGGGATGAAGTTGTCCGGAATGGTTAATTCCTTTTAATTTCTGTGGAAGTTCTAGAGCAGGGTTGGGTTTCCCCATTTGGGCTGCCAGGCTGTTTTCCCCAAACTATGTCCACCTGCCCCACACCTGATGTCATATGTGATGTCAGGTATGCAGCAGGCAAAGATGTGGCCACAGAAATCAGGACTGAACTACGTGTGCATCTTGCTTGATTTATGTGTGCCAGCTTGGGATCCACCTCAGTGGTTTATTTTTCAGCTTTGCTTTTAGATGTTGCCAGGCTTCAATAATTTCCCCAGGAGATGATTAGTTATTATCAATAGTATTTCTTAGAGTGGCGAATGGCACTATTTAGTGGGAAGAAACTCCAATGAAAATCCTCATTATTACATATTTTTACATGGCTGTTTTTTTGTTTATATTTTAAAATTTTATATATGGATGTTTTATGATGGCCTAATGCCTAATAAAGGTTTGGCGAAGTAAGTAGATTAGTTATTAATTCCATATCCTTGTGATCATTTGGAGATAATTTCTTGGAGTATCATCTGTGCAACAAGTTGAAACGTCAAGAGTTTTCATGGAAGCATTCCGAGTTGCAGATACCAGATTATAGAATTACTTCTTCCTATTTGAGCTTGATCCCTGCTGCCTTCTATAGTGCTTATCTCCTCCAGCAAGCCATGTTAATGCAAAGAGAGTCTGAGAAGTCCACCTCCCCCCCCCCTTCTCACTTGCACCCACACATACTCTCCCTCTCTCACACACACAATCCCTCCCAGTGTCAACTCTGGTGAAGAACATGGGATAATTGCAGCCTCTTAATTTTGGACAAAAACCTGTAACTTATCAAACTTCACCCCCCCCCCCCAGCTGAGTATGTGACAGTAACAATTATCTATGGATTGCTGGACCTCTGAGGGCAGCCCCCATTTGCCTCAGATGGCCTCAACTCTTTGTAATAAGACAGTGCTCTAGTGTCTGGAGCTTAGCTCACACAGTCAGTCCAGAGACCTATGGTTCTCATAACAGTGCAAAACTTAAGAAGCAATGTTCTTTGTATAATGAAAAGTCCTTGAAACATTGTGGTGATAGCTAAGGAGTGAGTTTGCCACTCGGGATGAGACAGACCTAATGACACAATCCAGGATATGAGGAGGAACAAGGCATAAGGAGTATAACAGAGAACTGGTTGGACACAGTATTAAACATATCTCGGAGGCTTGGCTCAGCCTTGATTTTTATACTCATGGCAGGATCTTTCCAGACTGATTTGTTATGGGACATGGCAGCAAAAGTCTGATGACTATTCTGTCCTTTACCCCCTATGAAATCAGTAATAATACCACAGGAAAGTTCTTATCTGTGAGAGTTGGTTACAGCACCTGCTAGAAAATGTTTACCGTGGGGTACTGTGGGATTATTTGCTGCTGAAGACTATCTGTGACTAGTGTGAGGAGCAGCAGAAGAGAGTTGTAGAAATTAGTTTATAGCTAGCTCAAGCCAGTTTTAGAGTTGCTTAAATGAGCCTTTTCAAAAACAGTGTGCACTGTTGTATCCTCAGTGCCAAGCTTTTTCATTAAAAAAAAAAAGCACCCAACAGAGAAATACAGCTGAGATCCCAATTGTGGGGGATGTTCCTGTTGATGCCAAGGAAGAATAACAACCTGCCTTGTCTCTACTTACAACAGAAATAATAAGATGCAATAAAAACAGCAAAGATACCTAGCCAGCAAATAAAACTTTTAACAGCAGTAGCAGTAAAATATATAACATGAACAGAAGAATTACATACCAATTATGGCAAGACCAAGCTATACAGTACCCCCTCAAAAGCCATAAAGCCTTCCTAAGCATGAATTCTTAATTATGTGGTGGAAGGCCAGCAAGCAGGAAACAAAAATAACTTTCTTAGCCGGAGTGTTCCAAAGTCTGGGCCTGACACAAGAAAAAGCCCACTGACTCCTTCAAACGAAATGTCTGTTTGAAAGCAATGAAAGGTCTCTGTAGAGGACCTTTGTGTGTAGTCAGGCTCATACAGAAGGAAGTTACCCTTCACATATCCACTGTGCCCTTATGTAGTTACCTTTTTAATCTCCCAAAGAGCAGTAGATAGATATGACAGATATGACATAATTAGTACGTTTATCTGTCCTCTTCAATAGAACTCAAGATGGTGTTGCCAGGGAGGCTCCCACACAGGCACTGACTAGACAGAGAGTCGATCAGTTGCTGCCATGAGGTGCCTTCAGGCTGTGATGTCTCCATAGCATCAGGACTATTAACCTCACAGTTAATCAGAGCTCAGGCTGCATTTTGGCTTAACTTCAGGACTACCTTGTTGTTTTCAATCCACTTCATTTTGAAATATCAAATCCTTGACCTTTTCACTTGGAGAAATATGCAGTATGTGGGAGCTTTCCTTCTGTTCCATACAGAAACTTCTTAATGATCTCCCTTAATGGAACTATTTAGTTATTAGTGCAAATAGGAGGAGAAAGTGAGGATATTCTTGCAGTCCTTTCTCCTTCCACCATTTGCACATATAAATAAAGTACCCATTGACTTCCTCTTCAGCTGACTTTGCCTCCATGTATAGGCTCTTGGCATTACCTCCCAAACCACATGCACCACTACAAATATTTCCATGCTGTTGTGATTTGTATGCACGTCACCAATTTATTGTGATTGTCCAGAGCCACTTGGAAAACACTTTAGCTGCAGGTAAGCAACTTCCATTTTCTCTCTGTGCAGTTTTGGTTCTCTTGGACTTAGAATTATGGTGTGGGGTCTAGAGTAACTTTTCGTTGTAACCGCAGCCTGCCTTTGTCTACTTCCTGGCTCATGATTCTTGTCCATTTACAACATTCAGTCATTAGGGCTGCCTCCTGATACAGGGGAGAAATCAAATCATCTTTATATCGTACAGGTATAAAGGAATTGATAAAAGTTCTGAAAAGTCTGTTATGTCAGCAGAGAGGCTAAAAAAATGAGGTCCACAGTAACACTTTCTCAAATTCTTCTCAGTAGACACTCTGCATGTTGCCCAAGCCCACATATCTAAGAACACCCCACATTCTTCCCCTCTTCAGCCAGTCTCTTTTGGGAGACTAAAGAGGCTCAGATCCTGAAGAAAATAGAGAATTATGTCCCCAAACGCTGCCACAATTCAAGCTCATTTTTGTCACTAAGTCCTTTATGCATAAATTGTAGGAGGATGTGGATTCCTGCTCTTCTGGACGCCCTATTACAAAAGGTAGATATCTACCTCTTGTTTCTAAAAAGTGGGAATTGACAAATTCCTGACAACAGTGACCAACTGTGGTGATGAATGACTTATTTACCTTAACAGAATAAATTGCTCTGAACATTTTTTGTTTGCTTTCTTATATAAAGAACCCCTTATTACTGTCATGCTCTAGTATTTGGAAGTGCACTTTCATGCAAAGCAAGGCATGGCCCACAAAATTCTTAAAATGGTAGTAGTAGTGATCTGAACCTAGTAGTAAAAGGGGGGGAAATCTGTCATCTTTGGACTTTTTGATTTTTTGCTTTTTTTTGTTGCCAGTTGATGCACCTCACTGATCAGTTGCTTTTAACAGTTTCACCTTAGTTGTTTTGATGCTGCCACTGAAACTTGAATTTGGCGTTTTCTAGTCCTGCCTTTTCTTGCTAATGCCTGATATTTCTGCTAGCTGACGGTCACATATGCATGCACACTCTTTGCATTATGAAGATGAATTCAAGCACATTTTGCACCAAGGACAGGCCATACTCCAGAACTGATCTCCTTTTGCTGAGTGCTGAATGTGTGTATTTCCAGGCTCTCCCCTCCAGATACCAGTTGATGATGGATCTGATGAACCAGAGTCTGAGGCTTCTGATGCTAAGAGTACCCCAACTGTGGAAGGTGGGAACTCTTTGTCTCGTTACTTTGAAATTCACAGCAGTCAGCACTTTATTTTTTAGAAGTGCACCAATATGTTTCCCTCCCAAATAAGCAGAGACTTACTTTCATTGTTGCTTCCAATTTTAAATTATCTGTATTTAGTTTTGACAGTTGCTGACACAAGAATCACTATACACAGGATAAACTGCATTCCTACTTCCTCAAATCCAGCATGTCTCCACTCAGCCAAATAATATATTCAAGGTCCTTGATAGGGTGTTAGATTTTGACACTCTTTTAACAATTATTATGCAGTAAGAAATTAAACAGAAAAACTTTGTCTGCAGGAAGGCCCTTTCCAGCCCACTGAAGAAAATTCAGACTGTAGCCACTTTCTCTTAAGGCTCTAACTATACTACTTAAGGCTCTATCTAAACTACAGTCACTGCCAAACTGAACTTGATTTCACGAACTCTGGTCTTCCTACAGCATATACACTGTAAATTTCTAAGCATAATAGGGATTTGTATTGTATGTAAGCTTAACTAGACTGCTGTCTTACATACTGCAAACAAACTGATGATGTGCTAGTCATTTAAGAACTGAAAGAAATATTGTTCATTAATACATTATAACCCAGAAATCATTCTTGCGCAACACAGGTGAGTAGATGGGTAGTTTAAAACCTACTTGCATGGTTAAGAGAATATTCTGTTTGAAGTGGGATAAATTTCCACACTATAATTTAAAAGTTAGTCATGTGACAGAATCCCAATTTCTCTCCCTCTAATTGTGCCACATTGGCCTGTTAAGCCCTTTATCTTATCGAAATGCATGTAAAATTGCACCCTTGAGTGAAGTTATTGTTCTCTCTTCTGTTCCTCGTCTAAACTGAGCACATTTGTAGCATAAGATTGACCTGAATCCAGTGCAATGGGAAAGTCTTAGGTGAGGATGGCCGAGTTACTCAACCTGATTTGGGAGTAGGCAAAATGTAGGTGACAAAAGTTGATAGAGGGGGAAAGCCATGAAAATAATGCGAGTCAGTTCTTGGCCAGAATGACTCAAGGTAACCTGTAGTGTATGCATGTCCTTATTGGTATAGTTAAAGCTACATTTCAAAAATATTGAAATGAAACTTGGTGGCATTTTTTCTGGGAGAGAGGGAGAATTAAATAATTTTTCTCTATTGGGCTGGAAATGCTCTTGAAGATTCAGATATCAAAAGTTTTCTACACTTATAACTACTTGTTCCATTAGATATTATTTTTTGGTAACACTGTAATCTGTGAAACCTGGCAAGTAGAATCTTTTAGATTGGGCATCTTGAAGAATCATTAAATCCATAAGGTAAGCAATTTTCTAAATGTTCTTTCGGTGACAACCAAATGCACACAATTTTGGCAACAAATATCAATAGATTGAACAATACACAAAAGTGAAGCAAATTTATTTGTAACATATCCTTAGAACATCATCAAACAGAAATATTTTGAAGGATATCAGACATTTTGAGCTCCTGGCATCAGTATCGTTAGGGAAATCAACAAAAAAGGGAAAAGATCTTATAAAAATTATTCACTCTGAAGATCTTTAGCTGAAGAAGGACAGTGGATCTATGTGCCAGTCCTTTGAAAAGGGCCAAAATAGCTAACATAATAATAGTTTATCACTTGTTACTCTGGGCTTCTTTGGGAGCAAGGGCAGGATATAAATTTAGTAAATAAGCCAGTCAAGTCAACTTTGCTGTCCCTAGATCTCTTCTCTCAGAAAAAACTGGAGGTAAAAGTAAAAAAATAATAATCTCCCATTGTACTCCCATTGTCTGTCTCATTGTTTGTCCTGTCTATGTTCTGTCTCTTGCTTTGCTTGAGTGAAAAACGTGGGTTAAGGAGTTGGTAGCGGAGCATAAATTGTATACTCTGTAACTTGCCATGAGTGGTAAGTCAAGGCCTTTAACACCACTGACCTACCCAAGAAAACAGACACTGCACATGCTTGGGAAGTTTCTGGTGTCATGTTTAATATTTTTGCCATCAGACTTAGTGGTGAACCCTCTGTTCTTTGTATGGCCACTTTCCTATTTTGATCACCCATAAACACAAACCTATGTCACATGTGCCAGGGCTCAGTTTAGGTATCCCCTTGATCAAGAAGAAGCAAAAATGACTCCATGAAAGTCTGCCACCTACAAACCTCTGGATGACTCCATGAGCTGACAAGTAAACATGGGGGTGAGGAGAACTACACATTTTATCTTCAAGGAGGTGGAATGAATTGAACAAGGGTCTTGGATGTGAGCTTCGGGTTCAAATTCCTTTTCAAGCTTGCAGTTTGTGTGGCTTTGAGCAATAATTAGTATGCAGATTTATATCCCAAACCTTTTAGGTTAAATTGGCTATTGCTTCTGGATGCAAACCCCATCCTCATCTCATCTGAAGAAAACATGGTACATGACTGCCTTTGAGTTGCCATCTTTTACAGCAGGCTGTTACTTCATTTTCTTCAAGTAGCTAGTATCTGAAGAATTTTGTTTATCAGTGCTTTTAAAGTGACAGTTGCTTCATTTTGCCTTTTTGATTCAGATGCTACTGCTCCATTAGTGGAGGAGAGAGTGCATGAGAATCGAAATGCAACTCGCCAGCATGCAGAGATACCTGAAGGAAATACAGGTGAGGCCTCTTAGGAAGAAAATGGTATGAAGAATAGATTCAAATAGGGCCTCTTCACACATGACCAAATTCCTTCCTGGTATGTTTAGTATATATGTGCTTTGCATTAGTTATTAATAGCACACACCCCTACAAATTAAACTATTAAAGATCCATGTGAGAAGACATCTTTTGCTGTGTTTTAAGGGGAGATCTCAATATTTATACATGTGTGCACCATTTATAACTGATGCAAAATTTATGTATTCTGTTTGTGTATATGTATGTATCATAGTTACATCCCCCTCTTACTTTATAAAGCTCTGAGTCAGTTTACATGAGGCTCCAAATGATCAGGTGCACACTTGCTTAATTTGAGCACCACTGCTACAGCAGGTTCCTCCATACCATTTGCTGTTATGCATTCCCTGCTTCCCTAAGTGAGAAAAAGTACAGGACAGGACTACAGAGTTTCATTTCTGAAACAAGAGAACACAGTATACTTACAATGTGTCTGTAATGTTTGTTCTTCTTTGCAATCACACAAGTGGGTTGTGTACCTGTAGGGAGCAACATCTCAAAAAATAAAATAAAATAGTGCTTCAGAAAGCAGGAGCTGGCCCTTGCTCTCTTTTCTTAAATGAGTGGATCTTAAGCTATGAATGACTCTCAGAAGACAGGCAAGTTCCTGTCCAGTTGTTGTTGTTTTTTGGTTGTTGCCTGAACAGCATCATAGAACATATTATCCTTTTGAGATTTTGGGAGGGTTTTTTCCTTACTTTTCTCTCAGAATTAATCCAGACAGTAGTTCAGTTTTGTGGTTACATTCAGTGTCAGAGTAGACCCATAGAAACTAATGGACATGACTGACTTAGTTGAATGCAGCCCATTGAAATTAATAGACCTAAGTCCTACTCAAAATAGACCCATTGAAATCATAGAATCATAGAATCATAGAATCGTAGAGTTGGAAGAGACCTCAAGGGCCATCGAGTCCAACCCCCTGCCAAGCAGGAAGCACCATCAGAGCACTCCTGACATATGGTTGTCAAGCCTCTGCTTAAAGACCTCCAGTGAATCAACTCTGAGTAGGACTAACATTGAGTACTACCCAGTGGGCCATCTAAGAGTAAAATTTAGTTGGATACAACCACTTCTTTGTACACATTATCATTCCTTTCCTTTGTTCAGTGGCAGCTAAGTTCCAGGTTTTCTCCTGATTCACCCTACCCTAGGGCTGGCATTAACTAGGTGAGATACGCAAAGTAGTTTTGTGCTCTGTTGGTTTTATGCACACTAGGTAAGCATGCAGGAAAGGAGCCTCTCATCTAAATGCCTCATCTGACAGTGTGCTTTTATAGGCCTTTGATATCAACAAGTGGTCTAAAGATGATCATGAAGCTGCTTTTTGTTCCACCCTCCTATATCTATATCTGGAAAAAATACTTTGGCTTTCTGTTTGGACTTTCATATGCTAACAAAGTCTTTGAAAGGGCATGCCTATTTTTTCTCAATATATTTATTTTTGGCCAACATACACTGTTGAATTGACTTGCCAGTTTAGGAGATGTGGTTTTTTATCTCTCTTTCATGCTGATACCTTGGCCCGTTTGCACTCCCCTATTGAAGGGACAAGTCACAATTCAGCAGCACTTTCATAGGCTACACCTTTGCCAGAGCTCTGCCAATCAGCTACCTGATCTACTTCATCAACTTTTATCACAGACCATGCTAGCTATATCAGGGCCAGGGCAAATACAACCCTTAGGAGAGTCAGCCTACATAACTGGTTCAATTGAGCTGCCTCCATCCACCTTCGGGTAGGTCATCTTGGTAATCTCCATATATGTGACTGTGTGGAGCCCACGAATAAAAAGTCAAATTACTTCATGAGTGGGATAGCACTTGCTTGTCCCTTGAGGCATAAGCATCATGCAGGGTCTGCCCACTCAAGGGGAGAAAGCCAGTGTGAGCTCCTGAATTTCTAAAACTCTAGACATTTTTGAGATGTTGCTTTGTGCAGATGCAAAATCCGTATGTTCTGATTGCACAGAAGACCACTTAAACATTAGTTACAAGCAAACAACTTTTCTTTCCATTTACAAATATAGAAGTGGCCTGGAAGCAGTTGACTGCTACAACAGGAAAAGCAGTGATCCTTCATCAGTTTTCTAAAAAGAACAACTACTTATGCCCCTATAAATCCCTTTAATTTCTCCCCATTTGATGATTTAAATTTAACTATTTGCATTCTCTCTAAATTCAGACCCAGTATAAACAGTTTCTCTGCTCTTCCTGCTAGCTCTGATTTGTGTCATATTCCACAGGCTGGTTGGGAGGAGAGAGATTTTCAGACCATTAAGGAAAATATCCCCAGTGACTAGGGAAGATTAATGTTCATTTGACAAATCCCTAACCCCATCAAGTGACACTGTAGGCAGCAGCAATAATGATAGACTCAATAAAAATAATCAAGGCAGTTCAAGCTCATAACAATATTGTAAAAAACAGCCCCTGGAGACAGTCCTCAAGTTATGAAACAAATAACTGAGCCTTGTAAAATGTGTTCCATTAAAAACCAAGATAAATGGGCAGATCAATCTTAATCATACCTTATGGAGGAAGCAGGGACTTGGGACTTCAAGAGTCCCCCCCCCCCAAGGGAATATGGGGGTGGGGGGATTGACCAGTTAAATAGGTGTGCTACACTTTGCTCTATGACTTTGTGAAGGCATGCACTAAATCTGAGGTTGAAGGGAAAAAATAAAGAAGCTGCTTGTACCTACTAGATATGCTTGCTCCCATTGTTCTAAATGAGTATAGCCAAACCTAGGTCTGCATAGTATCAGGCTGTTAACCATTTTGTAGGGAAGGATACTCTCACTTTTGAGACACTTCAAAATAAATTCATTGCAATATATATGGTCAGATTTATTTTATTTTATTTATTTGTTTATTTTTTTTAGTAAGATTCTATTTTATAAAAGCTGTCAATTTTAATACATCCTTCTCCAAGCTCTGTTCATACCATATTTTTCGCTCTATAAGACGCACCAGACCACAAGACGCACCTAGTTTTTGGACGAGGAAAACAAGAAAAAAATTATTCTGAAACTCAGAAGCCAGAACAGCAAGAGGGATCGCTGTGCAGTAAAAGCAGCAATCCCTCTTGCTGTTCTGGCTTCTGGGATAGCTGCTCAGCCTGCATTCGCTCCATAAGACGCGCACACATTTCCCCTTACTTTTTAGGAGGGAAAAAGTGAGTCATGTAGAGCAAAAAATACGGCAATTCACTGCTGAATATAGCTCAAGAGTAGATCAGTGCTGATTTGTTTGAGAGGGGATGTTTCTATCCATTTCATCCCATTTTCATTTAAATGTGCTGCCATTCAGGTTCAATATATTTTATTCCTCTGATATTAAAAAAAAATTAAGTAAAACTGGTAAGAAGGTTAGAGGCATTTGTCTTGTACCATTTTTAATGTTGAAACCATTTTCCCATCCTCGACTTGAAAAATGTAGCTGAGGAAGCAGACTTAGGCTCTTCTTCTAGCCTTGAAGACCATGCTGCGGGAGATGCTCAAGGTAAGTACAGTATTGTTGCTCTGCAGAACTTAAAATGCTAAGCTCTGGACTGCTGGGTCGGGATGGAAGTTACAATCAGATAGAAATAATATTTGGTGTGTTGCGTCCTTTTTTATAGCCCACAAATATTAGCAATCCTGCTTTTATTTTTATGGTTGAATCCCCTATTTTCATTTTTGCTGGGTTCTGCAATTGCTGTTACCATGAAGGAAAGCATCTTGGAATCCTTATACTTCCATCATCTTTTGTGCTGCACTGTTTTATTAAGGAAATTAATGGAACTTAGTACAGTACAGACAATACTGCAATACCCCTTATTAAATCAGTGATTGGTCTTGTTTGGGAATTACCATAAACCATTGTTTTTCATTAGTGAAATGAACCACAGCAAGTCTTGGGTTTTCACACTCCTCTGGCATGGTTAGGAAGAGTTTAAAAAAAAATCTGTCCATTTGAACTGACTGCAGTTAAGCAATACGGTGGTACCTTGGGTTACATATGCTTCAGGTTACAGACTCTGCTAACCCAGAAATAGTACCTCGGGTTAAGAACTTTGCTTCAGGATGAGAACAGAAATTGTGCAGCGGTGCCGCGGCAGCAGCATCGGGAGGCCCCATTAGCTAAAGTGGTGCTTCAGGTTAAGAACAGTTTCAGGTGAAGAACGGACCTCCAGAACGAATTAAGTACGTAACCAGAGGTACCACTGTATGTTCAAATCAAGACAAATTGTGGTTTGTTAATTCTGTTCAGTTGAAACCAGCATACTTCAAACAATAGTCTGTGATGCTGGCTTTTTTCAACTAATTAAAGTTAAGATAAAATACGGTTAAGGTTTGGGATGCAGTGTTCGACTGTGGTTAATTGAAATCAAAAGTCAAAGCTCCCTGTCTCCTCCTTACAGCCAAACTGGAGGGGAAGGGGGAGTCATTAGCTTGAGGCTAATGCATAGAACAAATCATTGTTAAACCATTGTTTATTGTGGAGGCCATTCACCTTCACTACTGTTTTAGAATTTTAGCAACATGCCTCAAAAAAGATAGTAGAGAACTAGTAAAAGTACAGGAAAGGGAGGTGGATGGTGGTGATTGAGTGTGGTGGAACGCTGCCATTGTGGCCCTAAAACTGTGAACTTTTTTTTTTTTTTAGCATGCCTTTTATAACCCAAAATAACAGAAATACATTTAGTACTATAGTGATAAAGGCCATGAGTGAATAAGATTACAGAATAATGATAGATGTTATGAAAATGAAAGTTTTCAGGTAATTAACCTACAGATCTAATTTTTGAATTACTTCAACAAACTGGTTGAAGTAACTCTTGAAAATGAAAAGAAATATGTGTATGTCTCGTAGAGCCGTTTTGATAATAGAGGTGTATTTTTTTATACATCCAGTATCAGCCTCTATTATTTTGCAATATTTGATAGATTTTATAAGTTAAATGCTTGTGTTTGTGTTTCATTATTGTAACTCACATTTGAGAAGTACAATATTGTGATCTCAAACAGATTAGGAGTTCTGAGGACTACTTTTAGGCTAACCAAAGTAGAGTTGACTATAGCAAATGGTGCTGTGGTATTCAGTTTTGCTCTTTTAATGATATTCTCTCAAATATTTATAATTAATTTAGTAGTGTTCCAAAAATGGCTTTGTATTGATATAAACATGCTAACTTCTTACTGTGCTTAATGCCCTTCTTGTATACTTTAATAGAACTGCATACCTCAGTATTGCTGAGTAGAGTGGAACCTAGAATTTAGGAACACATTGCAAATGGGTTAAGAATGAAATCACTCAAAATCCAAAATAGCTTGTTTATCTGAGCACCTATGAAATCATCCAAGGCATATTATAGCTACCCTCACATTTCCTAGAATTTACTCCCTTTGTGGGAGATCATGGGCTAGAGATTGGGGGGGGGGGGGAGAGAATCTCTGCATCACTAGGCAATGAAATTGAAACTGCACAGAGAGATAAAGCCCAACAAGCAGATTGTGTGGAACCCTTTTATGTAGCCACTTTGCTAAAGATGCCAGATGGATACATGGAGTTCCACACAGCTGAAAGAAGCCAGGAGAAGGCTGTCTTCAGAATTCATAATCAGTTGTAGGATCTTATTGAGAAAGTGGTTATTGGCGTGCCTACAACATCAGTACCTAAAAAAGTTGGTACAGGATTGGGACCAGCCAGCCTAAAAATGATGGAAGGGATGGGACTTTTGAGAGATTCCCTGCTGATTTCGATAAGCAAGCCGGTGGGAATTGCTCACACAGCATATTTCCCAACAGCTGATGGATCACTCTACTTCAGAGGTGATTTGAAAGAAGTTGCATTTGGACAGATAAAGGTTGAAGACAGAGACACTGATGAAACAACTCAGCAGGATAGTCTGGATGAGAGAAGGCCATTCGTATCAGAAGATGAAAGGTGTGCCATGGTTGCAGAATTGGACCCCTCTGAGCATATTTACCAAGTTGAGGTTGAAGCTAATGTCCCGAAGGAGAGCAAAACTTTGGAATGTGTACTAGAAGTAGGCAAGCTTTCAGGGGAGAGCATCTCCCTGGAAGGGGAGACATTGGAAACTGTGCAGGCCTCAGAACTGCAAAAGGCTTCTGGAAAAAAAGCTGCCTATTGTATACCAGAGAAACAAAGCAGTCGATTGCCACTTCTGAAAGGTGTGTGCATGTGCGTGTGTTGCTCAGTTGTCCTGCTTAAAGAAAGCAAGGCTGCTAAAACCACAAATGATTTTGCACATCTCTCCCTGAATCCTGCTGCTTCAGCAGTTTCCCTGATAAGTTGACAGGAAACAAAAATGTTTGTGTGGCACTGCTCTACATCCATGGCTGTCTGCTTCATTTGGACTTGGGGTGTGAGTACAATCCATTAATACAATGGCTGCATGCTTATCCTGCATGGATGCTGCTGCTTCTTCTCACCAATCGCCACCCCAATTTATATTTTGTGGAATTTTAGCTCTTTTCACTTCATCTGAGATCCTCCACTGGCAGGTCTTATAACCAATTAGATCAGACAGTGATGGCCAAACTTGACCCTCCAGCTGTTTTGGGACTACAACGCCCATCATCCCTGACCACTGGTCCTGTTAGCTAGGGATGATGGGAGTTGTAGTCCCAAAACAGCTGAAGACCCAAGTTTTGCCAACACTGAGATAAGATACAGGTAAAGCAAGAATGGAGCTAACCAATCTTGGCCTTGATCAGAAACTTGTTATATAAACTGTGTCTCATTCTTTCAAGTCTCTGATTCTCATCATGCATTCCCATTCTAGCTTATCTAATAGCTGTCAGAGATCACTGTGGTGTGTATTAAACAAAGAATGTTTCACTTATGCTGGCATTGGCTTAAATCTGTTTAATGCTAATGTGAAACATACACTGGCTATAATTTTCTCTCCCTTTCCATTCTGTATTCTACCCATCCATTAACTACACTTACACATGGCACAAATGCTGCACAGTGCACATGTAAACGTACAATCAAGCCTCATGTGTAAAAACTTCCAAAGGGTGTAAGGGTTTTTGTCTTATTTATTTTTTTGCTCACCTGCATCCAAGAGAAATAAAGTAGGGTAGGGGTAGCCAATGTGGTGTCCTCAAGATGTTGTGGACTACAACTCTCAGCATCCCTGACTATTGATCACACTGGCTGAGACTAATGGGCATTGTTATCCACAACAGCTGAGGGTGATCATGTTGGCTACCCTTTGTATGGGGTGTAAGCTAAAGGTGATAGATGGTATGACCTATAGGCAGGAGAAAATGCTTAACAGTGGTCCTTCCATAATAAAGGTGGGCTACTTCCTTTACAAATACATTTGCATTAACTAAAAAAAAAATCAATTTGCTGTATGAAATTTTGCATGATTTTAGGTATCTCAAGCTATTCCTTTTTTTTTGAGGAACTATGTGAATAGAAAATACATGTATGTATCTTCTTTAAGAACATCCCTTTCTACATTGTCTCTTCATAGTTTCATATGGGGGGGTTGGGGGGGAACCAAAGAGTTTCCTAAATAACAGATATTGACATCACAGTTGGGACCTTTTGGAACTTCTGCAATAAGGAGGCATGAGTCTTCCTCCTCTGTTTGAAAGACTTAATATTTTTGCATCTTGCACAGCAGGCAAGCAGGTGAAACAATTAGCACTGGTATTTCTTTTTTTCCCTCCAGCTTTTCAGAATTTGTAGTAGAGTAAATTGGAATGTTGAAATCCCTTTTGGAAGGGTAACCTGATCTTCATGGGTTGGGGAAACCTAGCCAGATAGGTGGAGTATAAATAATAAATTATTATTATATTATTATATGGGTTCCAGTGAACACTGCTAGTCATAAATGGCTCATGGGGGTTGTTAATGCACCATCTTTGGAAGAAAGATCCTATTGTCAGTTGAGCATGGCCATTGTCTAATATTCCCTAGAGCGGGGCATGCTGTTGAATCTTGCCAGAACTGCCCAAATTGTGCAAAGAGATCTTGGATAGACTTTGTAAATCAGCTCAAAGCACTCATATGGGAGAAAGCCTGTGCTACATCCACTAACAGTTTGCTGGGCTGTCTTTCAGTTTCTCTGAAGGAATCTTAGCTCAAAGAACTTAACCGTGAGCTTCCTTGGCATTGAAACATCTGGCTGTGTTAGAGGAGATGGCCTTTCTGTCAGCTGCAAAGAGAGCATTAGAACTGAAAGGGGAGAAAATCAGTAGAACCAAAGCACAAGAAGAAGAGACCCAAGGCCCAGAACAATCCAAACGATACTTAAATATTCTGTCCAAACCTGAGCAGTTGATGAATGTGTGAAAATGCTTTCCATAGGCTGATCAGATGACAAGGTTCATAACTCCAGAAGCTTCAGTTTGTAGGAAAGAGGGAGGTGCTGGCTACAATTAACTGTCAGAGTCTGCTAGAATGAAGAACCTGTCACTGCTAAGCCATTGAAAAGGAAGCCTCTGGAAAAGAAAAAGATATGTAGGTATAAGGTTAGGTAAAGGATCCTTGGATGGTTAAGTCCAGTCAAATTTGACTATGGCGTGTGGTGCTCATCTCTGCTTTCAGGCCGAGGCATCCGCCGTTTGTCTAGGTCATGTGGCCAGCATGGCTAAACTGCTTCTGGCGCAACGGGACACCATGATGGAAACCAGAGCACACAGCAATGCCATTTATCTTCCTGCCTCAGCAGTACCTATTTATTTACTCGTGCTGGTATGCTTTTGAACTGCTAGATTAGCAGGAGCTGGGACAAAGCAATGGGAGCTCATTCCGCCTGGACTCAGCATTGGTGATTCTAACATCAAGTCATTCTATGACAAGCTGCTCTTTGAAAGAAACTCAGTGACTCATGGCCTTATGGAATTCTTTTGCATCAAGCTTATCACTTCAGCTTGGGGTAGCTGAGAAGTGGGCCCTCATATTCACCCTGCAATTTATTGTGTTCTGGCAGCAAAGGACAATTGTCTACAAAATTCTATCAAGAACCAGGAAAGATGGGTAGCATGATTATAGGCTGTACCTAGAATCTTTCGTTATAAGGCTTCGTTTGTTCAGAAAAGGGTCATGCAGATGTCCATGCAAATATGGGAAATGTAATCATCAGTGAGCATATTTATATATTTATTTATTTATTTATTTATTTATTTATTTGCTTTATATTGCCCAAGGCAACCCAGAGTGACATAGATACACAGCAAAAGATATCAACTTTCTCGTAACAGAACAAAAACAATGTGTGCAATTCAGCAGCAGAGTATAGTACCAGTCTTTATGTGCCCATGATATACTAGTCAAGGATTATAATCTTTGCATTCCCTCAGTTTCCTGTAGGGCAGGGGTGAACAGAATGTTGGTTGCAATCAATCCATCTTTCTCAGGCTGATTTGCAGGCAAACATTTCAGCCTCTCTTCTCCTTTAGCCGATTCTGTTGGCTGAATGTGGGTGTATCAGCCCCATTTTCGATATATGTGTTCAGATTTTGCTATTTAAAAAACAAAAAAAATTTGTGTGTGAAGCTACTTCCTGCCAGCAGCCTCTTTGTTGCCTTGCTTCTGCAACTTTTTCCTCAGTGAATAATATGAGGTTGACAATTATCATATTGGAACAGATTTCTGCTGCTCAGCTTTATTGGATGGCCCTAGATTATTGTATGAATAAACCTCAAATGCAGCAGGAGTTGTTCTGGTCCCATGATAATTTTGGTAGCCCTTTTCTAAAGGGCTTTTCATTGCTAATTACTAATCCACAAGAGAGTCTCTCCTCTTATTCCATGACCACTACCTTTAATCAGGAGTCTTTGGTGAGTTACTTTAGCAAAGTCTTTTTGAAATTCTAAGTACACAGTGTCCTCACACTACATCTTATGGACAAGTTAGATTTTTTAAAAAGAAGATTCCTTGGCCACAAGGGGATGAGCTTGTTCCCTGAGGGTCAAGAGCTCCCTGCACTGAGTAAACACCCATGATTTCTATCTAGGCAGCCATTAGTTGTTTATGTTGCATTCTGTACAGTGTTCTAAACAGACCCAACACCCCTGCTGGCTTCCTACCTGAATGCTTTGTGTTGTTTGAATTTTAAATCAAAGAAGAGGTGGAGCATAGTGAGGCTTGACTGACTTGCTCTGTTTTGAACTTGTACAAATGCCTAACTTGTATGTTACCTTGACACTTGGTCACTGGGACTTAGAATCTTCACCAGATGGGGCTCCTTTTGTGCTTCTAAAACAGATTCTTTCTCTCTAGGTTGCCTGAAGCTTATTGTCTGTCTATCTTCCCCCAACTTCTCCAGCAGCCAATTAGATCAGGAAGTCATTGTTGGAAAAACACAAGGAGGCAGGCTCCTGCAAGGGGTGGGGAGGGGGTGCGGGAGGTCAGGTACACTAGCCCCAGGCCTTGCTGGCCTAAGGTGACTGATGGGCCCCACCAGGGACTGACCGCTTTTTTGTTTGAGCTTATAACTTTATTCTAACAAGACTCCCGCCCCAGGCCGCAGACAAGTTCTGCATGGGCCTGCAAGGAGGTAAGACTCCTTGGGTTGGAATAAATTCCAATGACTAAAAATCTGAAAGGGAAATTTATGTCAGTTTAGCACCCTGGGTAGTGATATTGAGGGATATGTGATGTGGGCAGTTGAAACTCCTCCGGGAATGAAAGTGCTTTAAATCTGAATGATTTTAACTGATTTTGAAACTGAACAAAAAAACTGAGCTTTCAACTTGCCCAAGGTTCAACCCTTACCCCTTAGTTTACATGCTATGCTTAATAAGCTCAAACCAGGCCTTTACTGGGCTTGAATTGGGGTTTTAAAAATACCCTAATGTTTTAAGTTTTAACTTAAAATCTATTTGTTGTTGTTGTTTAGTCATTTAGTTGTGTCCGACTCTTCGTGACCCCATGGACCAGAGCACGCCAGGCACTTCTGTCTTCCACTGCCTCCCGCAGTTTGGTCAGACTCATGTTTGTAGCTTCGAGAACACTGTCCAACCATCTCGTCCTCTGTCGTCCCCTTCTTCTTGTGCCCTCCATCTTTCCCAACATCAGGGTCTTTTCCAGGGAGTCTTCTCTTCTCATGAGGTGGCCAAAGTATTGGAGCCTCAGCTTCACGATCTGTCCTTCCAGTGAGCACTCAGGGCTAATTTCCTTAAGAATGGATGCATTTGATCTTCTTGCAGTCCATGGGACTCTCAAGAATCTCCTCCAGCAAAAATCTATTTAGCATTCAAAATTAGAGTGTAAGTGTTATAAAAACTGAATTTAAAGCTAAAAGCCTAAGGTCCCGCCCCCCCTGTTGAACTATTTTAAACTGATTTTAACTGAACTGAAAGCTGAAATTTTAGCTTTTAACTTGGACTGAACTTAACCCTTTCACTAAATTTACATGTTGCCCTTTATGGCCTATAACTGAACCCTATACTTAGAGTGAGCTGAAAGCAAGGCGTACACTTTTCGTTTTAAGCTGATTTTTCCATTAGCTAGGTTGTATTGTTTGGAACTAATTAGTAGCTTCTTTATCCCCTATCAAAATGATAAACATTGATTTAGAGTTTTGTATGACTTGATCCAAAGCAGGCAAAGCAACATTCTGTTAGAAAGGAGCATGAATACTTTTGACACAGAATCATACTTTTTGTCCCAAGTAAGTGTTTTGTTAAACTTGGGTGTTCCATTATAGGGAGTGTGGAAACTACTGGAACCAACTAAATGGTTCAGCTTTAACTGGTTTGCTGCTTTTTTCAGATAGTTTAATGTAGACAGGCAGAAGTTATTGGACTACTTGTATTTAGAAGTCTATGGGGTTATTAAAAGTGATCTGTTACTTCAGTGGTTAAAGGCCCCAGTGCTGTTGCCAGTTCCTGACATCACACTGCAAACAGAGCTTCACACAAAACACTTGGAACAGCTTCCAAAAGTGGTACCAATCAGTTGGGAACTCTTATTATTTTTTCATTCCCAATACAGCTGGCAATACTTATTTATTTTATTTTGCTTTCCCAGATGGTGTGAGGCACAACATGCTTGCTTGTTGCATTAAAGCTTAGCCTGAAAGAGTGAGAGCAAATTTATAAATCAGAAATATGGTTCTATAAGGAATGAAGCTTTCCTACTACTGTTTATGCAAGGGCAGAGGAGAGTTGCATGCTACAGTTACAATCTGAGTGGCTTACCTTCTCTAGAAGCTACAGTGGTACCTTGGGTTACCTACGCTTCAGGTTACATACACTTCAGGTTACAGACTCCGCTAACCCAGAAATAGTACCTCGGGTTAAGAACTTTGCTTCAGGATGAGAACAGAAATCGTGCTCTGGCGGCGCAGCAGCAGCGGGAGGCCCCGTTAGCTAAAGTGGTGCTTCAGGTTAAGAACAGTTTCAGGTTAAGAACGGACCTCCGGAATGAATTAAGTACGTAACCAGAGATACCACTGTATTTTAGAACTGCCACCCCTCCACGCAGCAAAATGTAACAGTAATTCTCCTTTCTCATCAGCTCGAATGGACAACAAAGATAAAAATGAGACTGGGACTGAAGAGCCTAAACCAAAGGTAAGCTGACAAGCATATATGAACATGGATGCAGTTCATCCTCTCTGCATTCTTGGTTCTTCCTTAAAACATTTTTCTTTATCTTTGATGGAGTAAATATTTTGCTTTCTGCTAGAAACCTTTAAATGCAGTTCGTTGTCTCCCCCACCACACCACTTTTTTTTTTTTTTTTTTGCAAGGCCCAGTGTGCATTCTAAGTTAGAATCCCTTTAAAATCTGTATTTTAAGCTTGAGAAGCCACTTTCTTCCTTGTAACTAAACTAGGTGTGAACAGGAAGTTGCTGCTGTAAAACTTGACATCTTCTTTTGCATAGAGTTTCATTCAAGCCCGAGTATCTCTGAGAAGCATTTCTGTGTGGTAATCAGTGTTAAGCTTGTTTGTGGAACCTCTCTTCCTCCCTGTGGTGCTGGCTTTGGAGAATCCTACCCACTAGTTTAAACACGTTTTAATGTGAGCTTGATTTTATTGTGTATTTCTATGTGTAGTTTTTAAAGTGTAACCTACTTAGGGCTAATGGTGAGAGGGATAGAAATATAAACAAACAAACAAACAAATATAAAATAAAATAAAATAAAATAAAGTGAATGAAAGCCCCTTTTTGCTGTACAAAATCAGCAGTTGTCATACCTTGCCCTATAACTCGAGCTTTGAAAGGATTGTTTGCCTCATTAATCAGAACCACAAAAAGAAAAGACTGAATTGCCTAAAGAGCAAATAAGGCAAGCCACAAAATAGATTAGAGCACGCACAGGAAGCTTGAAAATAAGGATTGCTTTGACAGGCCCACAGACTTGCCTGGAAAAGGCATGTGACTGGAAGGACTACAGTTTTATTCTGCCAGTTTTTTAAAGGCTTGTTTTCCCAAGCCTCTGTTTCTGGGTTAAGTTTTGGAACTTAATTGCTCTCTCCCCTTCCTAGCTCTCAAACAGATTGCCTAGAAAATGTCTGCTGGCCATACATCCACAGAGCCTGGCTTGTGTGTTGATCATTGTAGTTCAGAAACCTTTCTTCCTCATTCAGTAGTAATAATGAAGTGGCTTACTACTGAAGAGGCTGAAGCAAACTTTTTATTTAATGGAAACCTGTTCAGACACTAATCCGCTATTCCCATGGGAGTAAAACAATAAATGGCAAAACCTGTGGTTTTTCTAGGTTATGTTGCAAGCTCAAAGGGATTGATGGAGCCAGTAGTGGATGGCAGATTGGCTCAGGAGGGGCTGCATTGCAGTCCCCGCTTTCAAACACAGTGTGTTGCTGCGGCTTACTGGGAGGGGGGGAGGGCAAGGCAACTGAGAGCTCAGCAGGTACTGGTGTGGCAGCAGTTAAACACTCCTCCTACACCTGTTCTCGTTGTCTTCCTACTCCCCCTCTCAATAAGCAGCAACATCATGTCATGTTTGGAAGGCAAGAAAATAAGGCAGCCAGATCTGTGCTGCCCTGCCAGCCACTCCTGGATGTAGCTGTCACCATCTCTCCCAGAATTCTTCTTTATGATGATGTCATGGTGGAAACCAATGCCACAGAACTGATAAATGCAATATGTGGGAGCATATTTACTTTCAGATGCTCCTTTGATGATGTACTCTTCAAAAACCTATGATTTTGGTACCCCATCCTTCTAAGGGTGAGATAGATGATGTGATGCTTTGAAATTCTTCTTAATGCCAGCGCAGTGCAGGAGATAGAGAGCCAGTTTCAGTTAGGTTTTGACTTTCTTTTAACATGCTTAAGGCCATTGTTCATTCTGACTTTACTTTAACCACCACACTTTTTCAGTTTATTTTGATTATTTTTTTACTTTTTTCTCATGCTGATCTTTGGTTTTATTTTATTTTGTTCACATGTTTTTAAGACATCCATACCTTCCTCTGTCAAAATCTTGGAAGGTAGATCCTCCATTATTCCCAAACGAAACTCCTCTGTTAGTTCTATCCCTTTGAAAAAACCCTCCAACCCTGCTGAGTCCTCAGTACCAACTTCCATCCCTAAATGCATCTCTTCTATCGCATCCCGACCAACCAGTACAGGAACAAAAGAGAAAAGGGGCAAGGTAAGAAATGGTGTAAAAAGAAGTTGGTGGAGTGAGGGGCTGGGGTAAATCTATTTCTTTCCCATTTGCTTAGATTCCTTGCATTAGGTTGGGCATGCATTTACAGCAAATTGCAGGCAAGTGGTTGTTGTTTTTTTGTAATTTTTACTTACCTGACTGTTTCCTAATGACACCAAGATATGAATATACTTTACTTGGTTATGGCTAGCTACTACCACCCCAATCTATTGCCTTTTTCTCCCATTTTAAGAGATTGTGCTAGGATTGACCAGTGATTATAGCCAAGTTGAAGAATACTTCTTTCTAATAGTTGAACAAACAGCTTCACAATGCACTTAATATTGTGTTTAATTTGCACATAAATGAAGTCAAATAAATCGCCGCTTGATGCATTAATGTGCTCAGATGGAGTGTTATTTATTTAGTCTACAAACTGCCCCACATCTGCAGATCTCTGGGTAGGTAACAATAAAACTTTGCAATTTAGAGAAGAAATGAAAAGTGCAAATATAAATTCCCTTTAGCCAACTTTGTTTATTCTACTTAAATTCTTATTAGTTTTTTATATTCATGTTTTTTCCCCTGGACATTGCCAGCTTATTACTGAGCTTTATTTAGTTAATGGATATGTAAGACATTTGATGTTGCTTGTTGCTCAGATTTTCCAGATGGCACAGTATTTGCATGTTATCACACCTGCTCCTGCAAGCTGTGGTGACGTAACAGTGAAAGATTTATTCAACAGTCACACATGTTTTCATGTGGATATCACATTTTTTATGCGACAGAAAGGACTCATGAAATAAGTGCATTCAATTAATGTGGGTGGAAAAGGGATTATGTAATACTGTTATTACCGTGGATATCTATTCTAAAAGCTGCATGTTTAGGAGCTAAGTAGGGATAAGGCATCATCAACTTTGCATTTGGACAAGCCATTAGTTTTACTTTACATAAGTTGTTCATTATTTATGTTCTGAAATCAAATGATAAAATGGTAGAATGGAATAGAATAGCATTTTGTAGGCCAAGCCTCATAAAAATACATATAATAAGCACATGGTAAAGTCTTGAAACCTGTATTGGCATTGTGAGTCCATTTCTCAGGTTTAGGTTGAAAATGTGTAAATAAAGAGGAAATCCCCCTAATCCACAGCAATTTACTCTGCTTTTTTAGTCTATGAGCAGTCAATAAATACTGCCCTTTCTCCATTTCTGTCACCAGGGTCCAGATATGAAAACAAAGATAGCCACTCCACGTCCTGGGATGGGACAGAATCAGAAGAGTCCAGCCAATGCTTCTCGGATCCCTGCCAAAACTCCCACCATCCCCAAGACACCACCCAGCCTTGGTAAGAGAAGAGGGGGTTTTTGTGTGTTGATCATGTGTTGCATAGCAGTTTGGGTTTTTTGCTTTCTGGAAATTACTCCAAACAAACTGTGGTTTACTTGAGCTCCCTCACATTCAAATACAAAGGTGTCGGGTTTCTGCTTTTATTTGTAGTGTATCAAGAGAAAGTCCAAGTCCTTCCTCAGTATATTCTTCTTGGCAGTAGATGTGACCAAGAACTGTGGCTATGCAGACAAACCTTTTAAAAGAACCCGAAAAGCCCCTGAAGAAGGTGGCATGAAGTTGATGTGGCCTAGCGCTGCGAAAGTTCATTTGACACAGGCCTCAAGGCAGGAATTTTAATAAAAGTAACATGAGAAGTAGCCTTTTCTCGAAATCATAAGATGAGCTTTTATAAAGGGCAGGGAGCACCAGCCAACCTGTCCATTTCTGCCTCTGAGTGCCACCATAATGCTGCTTAAGAACCAAGTCTCACTCAGCACTGGATGATTGGATAGCAGGTGGCTGCCATCTTGTATCACCCTCAATGCAATGCTTGACATGATGACAAAGGGACCTAAGATGGTGGTTTCTTGCTACCAGCTTGTCTTCTTTTTAAAGAATCACCAAGTTATAGGGAATCAGCCAAGTTACAGGGAACCAGGCAGAGGGCCTTCTCGGTAGTGGCACCCACCCTGTGGAACGCCCTCCCACAAGATGTCAGAGAGAAAAACAACTACCAGACTTTTAGAAGACATCTGAACGCAGCCCTGTTTAGGGAAGCTTTTAATGTTTGACGGACTATTGTATTTTAATATTTTGTTGGAAGCCACCCAGAGTGGCTGGGAAAACCCAGCCAGATGGGTGGGGTATAAATAAATTATTATTATTATTATTATTATTATTATTATTATTATTATTATTATTATGGATTACCTCATTGCAACAAGACGCTGATAGTGGCACCGGCTGGAAAGCCTTGAGCCTAGGTCTTGGTCTGGTGCTGCTTCTACCACCCCCAGATACATGTGTTTTCCCATAGTCACCCAATGAGTGGTTTACCCAGTCTTGTAGGTAGGGTTAAAATAGGGCTTAAGCTCCTGCTCCTGTGCTCCCTGTTCCCTTAGTGCACTTTCCCTGTTTCCCTTTCATTTTCTAATAGTCATTGGAATCTCTGTAGTCTGCCCTTCCTTTCCCCCCTAGCAACCAGGATGCAAGATTATCATTGTTTTTCACGGAGCAGTTGTTTTTGTTATTTCAGCTGCCAAAAAGGAGCAAAGAAGGCCCCCTAACACAGCAGCAAAATCTGAGAGAGGTAAAAAAAGTTTACTATTTCCTCTTCATTCCTAACAAATCCTGTCCGCTGGCATTGACCATAAATTCTGTAAAACCTTGCTATTTAAATTACCTTTTTGGGGGGTAGGTAAAAGGTTGTTTTATTCATATTTTAAAATATCTTTCCGTTGGAAAGGAAGTTGCAACAGTACTAAATGCAACATAGCATATGTTTTATTATTATTATTTAAAACATTTTTATATCACTCTTCATTAAAATTCTAGGATGCCGATATAATAAAACAGCATATTAAAATACAGTAAAAACGGCAACAACTGCAGTAGCTGAACAGTTTTCAGTGGCAAAGACCTGGATGAACAAGTGTATTTTCAGAAGGTGCTAAAAACTCACCAAAGTTGCCTTATTTCAGTGAGGAGATGATTCCATAAGCTAGGTGCTCTAACAGAAAACATCCTCCCCCTGCTTGCTGCCATATGAATTTCTCCAGGTTGTGGCCCAGCCAGCAGAGTCTTGTTTTGGCATTTCAACAACTGGGCAGGTCTATACTGCTTAAGGTGTTTCTTCCGGTACCCAGATCCCAAGTTGTTTAGGTCTTTAAAAGTCAGCAACAAAACTTTAAATGTGGCCAGTACAAAATTGGCAGCCATTGCTGCTCTACTTCCCTGGTGGATTTAATTTCCTTTGTGCATATTGAACAGTGTGGAAGGTTCTTTTGAATCAACGGCTAAACGATTACTTAACATATTGCACTTTCATTTCAAATTGCAGGTGAACCAGTAAAGTCTGGAGATAGGAGTGGCTACAGCAGCCCTGGATCTCCAGGAACTCCTGGCAGTCGCTCCCGCACACCCTCCCTGCCAACTCCACCAAACAGGGAGCCCAAGAAGGTGGCAGTGGTTCGCACCCCGCCAAAATCCCCTTCTTCTGTCAAGAGCCGCTTGCAGACAGCCCCTGTCCCCATGCCAGACCTGAAGAATATAAAGTCCAAGATTGGTTCCACTGAAAATTTGAAGCATCAGCCAGGGGGTGGAAAGGTAAATCCAATGCACCTTGTCTTTATGTGTGGGCAAATGAAATACAAGTTTGGAGTTAGATGGGAAGTTACCTACCTTCCGTTCGTCCCCTTCTCAACTTCTATTGAATTCTGACTCTTGCAGCGGCAGCCATCTCTTCAGTATGTGAGTCCCCTGAATCTTTACACACAGATGACTCTGTGTAGCCCACAACTTTGTATAAAGATCTTTTGATGGGGCAGAAACTCAGCAGTAGCATTACAAGAAAACTGAAACAGCATTTCAAACTTCCTCCTGAAACTAGCCAACTGGGGAAGGAGGCAGGATGGAGAGCAGCTCCTGTGGCCAGGCACTCTGAAAATGCCCCGGCTGCCACTTTGAGACTTCCGTGGGCAGCACTGTAATTTCGGTTGCTTCAAAACTAATTTTCTGCTGCTGGGAATAAAAGGCCTATGGCAGCGCCTACTGTGTTATCTTCTCCTTCTCTAGAATTCTGTCTTCTGTCCCAGATATCTTGCACTTCCCTGGAGGGCCTTTTCTATAGTTTGAGAACCACTGTACTACAAAGTAGTGAATGGGCTCAATCTTCTCCATGCCATGTTACATTACTTGCAAAAGTTCTGCTTTCCGGTTCTAACCTCACCCTCTCTCTGTTCAAAAAGAAGTTTCATCTTTCAGATCACCCTGTGCTCAAAGTGCATTTGTACAAACTAAGGGTTAGAAAGCACATGGAATCTGAGCAGATAGAGTAAATGGAGTATGTATGGAACACTCTTACCAAGATTAGAGCTGGGGTGACACGTATTTAAAAGCCATGTCATAGAATCACTGACTCACAGTGGTGAGGAAAAGTGCTATGTGCATGGTTAGATAGAGCTGTGCTGTACCCAGCCAACATGTGAAAGGAGAATAGAAATGGTATACACATGTCACTTGGCAAATCCTTAAGTTAGGTTTATCTATGTCGACAACTTTCACTGCTAGAACACCTGCTGTCTTTGGAAGAGGCTTGTGCAGGGGGCTGAGAGATAATCTTCCTTCAGCACAGGGGTGAAGAACCTTTTTTAGCTTGAGGATCACATTCCTTTCTGGGCCACATATCAGTGATAATCAGGGCCAGAAGCAAAAGTGAGCAGAGCAATGCATTTAAATGTTACCTTTGTGCAGGAGGCTAGTTTTTATACACACTATCCTCCATCTAGGTAAGAAAGAGGCATTATCAATGGTCTTGGTGCCATGTATGCCTTCCATCAGCTTTGGTGGGTGGCTCAGCTACGCCCTTATCTGGACAAGGATAGCCTAACTGCTGATAACTTCTAGGGTCCCTGCAATGTATTATATGTGGGTTTGCATTTGGAAGGTGCAGCTGATTCAGCCAGATTGCTGATTGGAGGAAGATGGACTTAGCTCATTACACCAATTCAGACATGACTTCATTGGCCACCAATAAATTTCCCTGCTCAATTCAGAGTGCTAATCTTGGCTGCTTCACTTCTCTCCCCAAGCACTGGGGAGAAAGAGACTGCAATCCTTACCTTAGGAACTGACACCATTAGGCCCGTACCTGGAGATTTCTGAGTTTGAACTGGGGACCTTGTGCATGCAAAGCAGATGAAGCTGTGGCCCTTCTCCTACATGAAGGCATGTTGGGGGCTAATGTGGGGAAGATAGTTGTATTATTCTCCCTTCCTCTAAAGGACAAATATCTTTCAGCAAAACTGTAAGGCTTCTTTATCAATAGCCAGACTCACTAGTTCCATTCTCTTGCATAGAGAGTTTACAGAGAGGAAGGAAGGAAGTAAAGTGACATGGAATTAGGCCCACAGAAGGGCGCAGAATCTGAAGCCACGTTTTCAGTTTGCTGCAGTACTGTGTTGCTGATAAGTAATTTCTATCTAGTTGTGGGCTCCTTCTAGCGCTACTACAATATATAGTCATTCTTTGAAGGGTTGCTCAAAACTAAAGGGTTAGATTATTATGAGGCTGCTGCAGCCCATGGTAATTTAGGGATCTATGTTTTGTCCAATTCCCTGTACTGATGCAACAATTGTCAGACCTAAATATTCTGTATCTGCAAAACAATATGAGTTGTCTGTAGCTAAGGGACGTTCTTAGCTTTTTGGTCATAGCTTGCTTGTCTTTATGACCTGCCTTGAAATTGTTAATTAATGTATGACTGTTAGGGGTTGGTGGTTTTTTTGGCTTTATCTTAATGTTGTTTTAACCTACCCTGGGCCTTTATGGTGAAGGGTGAATAAGAAATACAGTATGTAGATAGAGTGGTAACCATTATTGCAAATGTAAACACCACCCACAAATCACCCAGATTACTTGACTGGGTGCTCAGCATCAGGTTTTTAGAGTGTGCTTTTTTCACTTACTTTTTACAGAGGAGCAACATAATGTCATCAAATCTTGTAACTCTTGTGTTTCCACCCTCTTTCCTCAGACTATGGAAAATCCAGCAAGTGTAAATCACTTTAGCATTATTCTTGTCATATTATTTTTTTAAGGTATGGTTTTGATGTTTGCAATGTTGTATTAGGCAGGCCTGTCTGTCTGCATCTGTATTTTGGTACACTTCATTATTACCTTTTTGATAGGTGTCATTGATGGGTGGGGATCTCTTTTTAAATTAGTGCTGTTTCTCCTTTATTTATTTTTAAAAAAACATTAGTATAATAGTGCTTCAACTTAAAATGGGTTTTAATGCAACTTTTTAAAAAAATGTTTTATAAAACATGCATGTTATTTGAATATTTGTATTGAGTGCCATTTTATCACTATTGGTCACTCCCCCCATGCTCACTTTAAAATATTTTTGTTCTAATTTTAAGCATTATTATTTTACAGTAATTATGTAATACTGTTGAAATTTTAAAAGCACTGAAGCACAGTTTTTAAAAATGGTATTAGAATTTATTTAAAATGGCTTGTTGTGTTAAATATTTGCTTCTCCAGCCACATGTCTATGCCATGCCCACTAGTGTAGACAGGACATAATGGGAGATAAACACACAGAAAGTACTAAATTCCTTGATGTGTGGAAACTCCGTTGCAGTTCTGAATGAGGCTTTCAGGGAGGGGGAGAGAGAGAGATCAACAGTTGAGTTCAGGTGCTTTCAGATTGACAACCCTTTTTAAAGTCTGGTGAAAGTTTGATGTGCTTCCAAATATAATGGTTATTCTGTGGTGCTAGCAACGACTAGGAGGTGAATATGATTATCCTAGCAGCATTTACCATGCCAGTGGACATAGCAGAACAGAGAGCCATTAACTGCATTTATTATATACCACCCTTAACAGTAATTTGCCCTGGCTCTCCAACCAATAAGCAAACACAGTTGCTTTTGTTTTACTTTATATTGTTCATATACACACTTTGTTGCAGTCCTGTGCTGGGACAAATATCTCTGTGTTAGAAATGGGGCAGCCTATGTCATGATTTTGTTTTGTTTTTGTTTGTTCTTTTAAGCACTGTACTTATTTCAGGCCTGACTGTAGGACGTTCGCCACTGTGTAAGCTGAAATTTGAAGCTTCATCTTCAAAGCAAGGAACTGGCATTTGTCCCAAGGGGAAAGTCCCTTGCTTCTTTCTTTGTCTTAGATGACTGCTACAAAATGCAAAAGATATCTCTACTGGCAGCGGTTGTCACTCATATTCTTTTTCTGGCTATCAAAGGTGCAGGTGGTTAATAAGAAGCTGAACTTTAGCCATGTCCAATCCAGGTGTGGATCAAAGGATAATATCAAACATACCCCAGGAGGAGGCAGTGTGAGTACCTTCACACCATTCAATGCACTATAATAATCTAACTTATTATAAGTGGCATGAATTTTGCATTAACCCTGAAACACCAATGCTGTCTGCACAGTCAGATAGCTATTGATGATGTGTAGTGAATTAACCTCTTACCAGTGAAAATATGGCTTGATTAACGCTCCAACAGAGTTAGCTGTATGGGGATGTGCACTGAGCTAATTGGGTATTGAATTGGAGGCAATATTATTTAAATGGCTGCCTTCTCAATACATAGTGTTCAAATTACCCCAGAAATTATCCTTTCTGGCTCAGATAGTTGATGGAAAATGAAGGTGCAGAGTGTATTGCAAATGGAAAGCTGATTAAAAGTGTGGTGTGTTCATGGACGCATATAATCAGCATTTTTTTAAAAAAATCAAAATTCTTCATCAAGGAAGCACGTGTTCCTTGTTCCCTCAAAATAAAATATGCAAATTAGATAAAATAATGAATCATTTCCCTTAGGCTTACTTTGCAGAATTTATTTTGCTGCCATGATATGAGTTTTCAGGGAAATGTTATTATTTTTAGTGCGGATTTTGGGAGCAGAGGGAAAGGCAGAAAAGGAAAGTGTTTAGTGTTCTGTATATAGTAGAATTGAGGGGGTAGGGGAGAACTGGTATATATAGGATACAGGAGGGTCTTGCAACAAAATGTTGCAGGATATTATTACCTAATAGGAATTCTCTTGTCCAGATTTCCAGCCATGATGCTTTCCTCCAAAACAGTATAAGCTGTTAGGGGCTCAAGCAAGCCAATTCACTCTTCCCCTGCACTTTGTGAATTTTTGTTTTTACAACTGATATGCAATGTTCAATAGGTTCTTGGTGCTTACTGTGCCAATTGGGTGGGGTGGGGTGCTATTCCTCTTGGTTAGAAAAATGGTTTTCTTTTGTACTTCTATGAACTTCAGGATTCTCTTAAGCAGCCTGGTACCTCTTTGTTGTTTCTCAGTGGCCCTCTTCTTCTGGCTCCATTTCTACGTTTGCTGTTAGAAGGAAGGAAAATTGAGAGTAAGCACATGACACACAAGCTCTGTCTGCTGATCACTGGCACACCAGCCCAGCCCAACTCCGGTTTCTAAGCATTCCTCTGCAAACAAGAAGAAAAGTGCCTTTCTAAAGGCTGAGTTTTGAAGGTGCTGGAATTTGAGCTTCCAGGTCAAACATTTAGGAGCATGTAATACAGTCATGTGCTTAACACAGACACATCAAAGAATACATCATGCAGTCATAGAGTTGAGACCCTGAGAGTCATCTAGTCCAATGCAATAATTTCATCTAAAGCATCCATGACAGATGGCCGTCCAGCCTCTGCTTTAAAACCTCCAAGGAGGGTCCACCACCTTCCCAGGGAGTCTGTTCCACTGTCAAAGAGCCCTAACCATAATAAAGTTCTCCCTGTTGTCTAGTTAGAAACTCCTTTCTTATAACTTGAAGCCATTGGTTCAGGTCCTACCCTTCAAAGCAGGAGAAAAGAAGCTCGCTCCATCTTCCATGTGACAGCCCTTTAGATATTTGAAGATGGCTAGCATCTCTCCTCCCAGTCTCCTCTTTTCCAGGCTAAGATCTCTAAATCCTTTTCATACGTACTATGAAGCCAGGTGTCTCCCATTTTATATATGTGCAGCTGTTTCTTCCTGCCTGTGTAGAGCCTTACATTTGTCCCTATTGAACTTCATTTTGTTAGTCTGAGCCCAGTTCTCCGATCTGTTAAGGTCATCTTGAATCCCAATTGTCTTCTGTAGCATTAGCTACCCATCACAGTTTTGTGTCACCTGCAAATCAGGTGAGCATCCTCTCAATTAATGTCACCCGGTATGTTTTTCAAAGCAATAAAGAATATGTACAAGGCTTGTAGCCTGTATTCAGAACAAGTTCCACATACTTTCACAAATGTACATAACGTGCTCACATTAGTTTGGTGTATTGGTTTGCCTTGTTTAAACAATTTGACTCTTTTGACTTGGTGTTGGTATGACTGTATCCTACCACATCCCTTATGTTGATGTTTTCATGTTGTTTTGTCAGCCAAGATAATTGTGGGACATATCAGACAGCAGGGTTTATTTTATGCCCTAGTCTGCAGTGGATACATTTCATCTTGAGCTAGCTTTTATAAACAAATTTATATTTTAAAAAGAAAACCTGAAATGCTTTCAAGGGCTATAGCTCCATTCAAGATTAGTAAGGAACACATTATGCGTTGCACTTAGGCCAGCTTGCTGTTGTACTGTTAATGTACCTATCTATAGATGCCCTATAAGTTAGGAAGGCTTTTTAGTGAAGTTGGCCATCTCCAAATAAGTTTGCACATCAAAATTGTTTATACGGTTTGTGAATATTGCAAAGAGTAGCTGGGGAAGAAAAGGAGTGCACAGATGGGCTTAGATGAAGGCAGATATTGCATGGGCACTTGCACTTGGAGACTGGATTTCCACATTACATAAGGAACCTGCAAAAGTATATTATGCTTTTAAAGTTAGCATTCCCAATTTTTTTCTGACATTTCTTTTATAAATCACGCATAGAGGAAGCCATGATGTATTTTCATTGTGGATTAAAAAATCCTTTTTGCCTTTTTCAAATTTGAAGATCTTTCAGTAACTAGCATTTGGAAGTTTTAAAACTAACTAGCATTTGGAAGAGGAAAGAAAATTGCAACAGCACTGCTATTTGTATAGTCAATTCTAGCTTAGTCGTGTTCATTAATTTCAGTGGATCTACTCTGAGTAGAGCTTAGTTGAATAACACCCCTAGTGTTCAGGCACAGGAACTAGTGCTTAGTGCTTTTATTCTAAGCCATCTGTTCAGTGCTCTGTGGGCATTTGATGTGCTGCGTGAAGCTGATGAGAGCTATAGTCCGAGGCTGCCACACCCTGCACAATAAAGTGTATTTATTATTTTACTTATCTTAATTTTTGTAAACCTCATTGTAATTTAAAATGAATGTATATAAACTCACCTAGTGTTGGAGGTTTATGTGAGCTTAGGCTAAATTTGCAATATCCCAAAGTAAAACCCAAAAGTGTTCTTAAGTAGGGGAAAGTTTTCTTCAGTGTCAATCTGAAAAAAAAGACACCTGACATATGAGATAGTAAACACCAAAATAGTACTGCAATACACCATCCTAGGGGCTGGTGTCGAAGGCACTGGAATGGCGTTCTTGTTCTATTTTTAGAGTCAGAGAGCAAAGACTTCTTTGTTTACAAAACATGGACAAATTGGATCACCCCAGGAAAAGCCTAGGCTGCTCCCCTTTTATTGCAAATGCTTCTTTGGGATTTATGTGGTAAGTCCATGTGATTTATTTGGAGCAATTCAGACATTACAAAGACACTTGGATCTTGAAGAGTTTTATATCTGATTCACAGTGATTTAGGTATCATAGGTTTATAGATATCATTACTTCCCTGTGCTATGATACTAGATGTGGATTCTGTGCAAAACAATTACTGCATTTCTATCTAGTACACATTAAGTCTAACCTATTGACCTTGGCAGGCAAGATGGAAATGTGCTCTAAGATGAAGACAGTTTGCCTAGCAAAATACAGAGTTGAGCTGACTTCTATACCAAATAAAAGCAGATTTTTACTGATCTGTGTTTAAGATGTGCTGAACTAGGAAGACAGGCTGCATGTTTTGTGACAAGGTTGAATTGAAAAGCCTCCTGAGATGCATATGCAAGAAGGGTCTACTATAGAACAAAGGCAGAGAAAACAGGTGCCCCTTTGTGTGGTCTCTCCTGATACTTTTTCCTATCTATTTCCCCACCCTGTACCTTATATATGTATTCATTCTAGCACTAAGCTACACAACACAAATTCCTGATTTCCCTCTGGGTGCTTTTCATCCGGTGCTCAACAATGCATACCAAAATGTCTCTCCTTCCGTCACAGCTTTCACCAAATGCAAACAGATTAAAAAATACGATAAGAGAACGATGTTTACAGAGGAATCTTTGAGATGTTCAGGATAGTTTAGACACATCTTTAAAAAGATTGGTGGGAAAGATTGGTGGGATCCCAGATCTCAGGATGGTTGGAAGACCTATTAGGACAGCCTGCTCCAGGAGACTGATGGATCCTAAATGATTTTTCGATGGCTCTTGGGAAGAGTTTCCTTTCACCCAAACTGGGCAATCCTGCTGAAGGCCTCATGAGGCTAGGGGCTTGATTCATCCCAAGTGCCCTTCCTCTCTTTGGGTAGCTGAGCTAGCCCCTTCTTTTGTGAAATTGGAAGGAGTAAACCAATGGGATGACGTTTAAAGTGGTAGTGATAGTAGACTTGCATTTGATCTGATCAGCAGATTAGATACTGTACTATAGACTATTAGCGTGCATAGTACAGTCTACTCTGTGGCCGCACTATTCCATCACTATTTTACCAACTGTTCTGGCACTTTCTCGCAGTCAAAGGGCTATTAAATCTTGATTCTTCTACAAATAGGAGGCAACTTGGTAGCTGGCTATGACCAATATCCCAGACCCTTCATGGGCAGAAATGGTTTTACCCACTCTGACTTAGATCCTACAGTTAAGGCAGAGTCAACAGAGGAATTTTGGTATCTGCTTGTTTTGAATACTTTCCCATTTGTACAGCCTTTGGATGTGGACACAATTATTTTTTTTAATCTCCTCTTTGTTTTATGTTGGTTTTAATGTATGTGTCATATATTGTTGTAAGTTGCTTTGAGTTACTTTTGTGAAAAAAGAAAAAAAAAGCCATTAATAAGATACATAGAATTGGAGAACTGAGGCCAAGCCCTTGTATGCTTCATCTTTGCCCTTCTTCACTAACAAGAGGTGCTAGAGGGGAACTTTGGAATTGCATGATGGGAGTGGTAAAAGCCTCCTGCAGGTAGGTGTGGTCCCAGAAAACTTAAGAAGAGGTGTTGGCTGGGAGGAAGAAAACACCTCTGGAAACCTTACTTTAATCCCCAGTTTACTGGAGATTTTCCAGTTGATCTCCAGTGTTCTTTTTTGAACAAGATGGCTTCTCAGTTCCAGGGTGTTCTGGATGTACGTGAGAATCCAGAAACGATTCTAACGGTTCCGATTAGCCTTTCCAAGCACAACATGGAAAGGGCCACTGAGAATTGAGACCTCTAAAATTCTGCTTTGGATGTCTAGAAGCAGGATGAAAGTGCCCAGTGAGCAGCTGTAAGTTCAAGTTCAGGGGCCTGGAAGAGGTACCACCATCAGATAAAACAGTGCTTGTTGTCTGAGAGGCTTACCCTGCAACCTGTTCAGCCATTGCAGGTTGCAGTTCTAAATGCTGAACTTTCCTTTGCCTGGGGGCTGAAAGGATGACAGCCACTTTGACACCCAGTCTGATTTTCAGCAAACTGCATAGGGATGGACTAGGAAGATACTGCCCCACCTACAGCCCACAAGAACCCTGAATACCATTTGCCTCTAGTCAGATTGTATTCCTTCCCACAATGTCATTAATGCTTGTAACCCAATAACCACTAATTCAATTTTATCTGTACCTTTTGTGCATGTTGTACACTTGCTAGCTTGTGTATGCCATTCAAAGGTTCAGAAATGCTTTGTTTAAATACCTTAGTATTCGTCTCCCTGTACTGCATAGATCACTATTTAAGCGAAATGGTTCAATGTGTCACAATTGTGCTGTGATTGTAATTATTTTATAATAGAACATTCAAAGCAAGGAATATTACACATCCAAATTCTGTGATGGTATTCATCATATCCAAATGAAGCTCTGAAAACTCAGTGCATATTTTTGAGGGCTCGGTAGACATAAGCGAATTTGATGAAATTTCATCAGAAGTTTCACTCTTGCTGTGAATGCATGCTTTAAGAAAATATTTTTGGAAAACATGAATCTTTTCCACAGTATGGTTTCAGTCTCCATGTTGTTTCAGATACCTTTGTTCTGTTGCAACATTTTGAAGAGATCCTTTTAGAAAAAAATCAACCCTTTCAATGCACATTGACTATTTCTGTTGTTTCAGTTTTTGTGGACATAAACCTTAAGTTTTACATCAGAAAAAGGTATTTAATTCTGTTTTTGGTTTTTTATATTTTCTCTGTAGCATATCTTATTTGATTATACCTCTGTCTGCTGACCCCTTTCTCCCTGTCTCACTTGAACATCTTCCGTTCCCATTGCTTTCCCGCCTCCTTCCTCTGGAGGTGTGATAAAGAGTTTGTGCATGCTGTGGAAATGCAATAAGGATAATGTTGACTATAGCCACATGTGGTGATCTTGCCGGACATTTTAAATCTTTTTAGATAAAAATGCTTGCAAGTATAAAAGAAATGTCTTTTTCATTACCTTTTGAACAACTGATTATATTCTTAAATTCTTAAAATATTTGAACAGAAAGGTTCAAATACATAGAACAGATTTATTATGAATAACTACAGCAATTGGAATCTCATCTAACTTAAAATGAAAATGAAATCCTAAAGTTGAGACTGTGGAATATAGGTATGCTTAAAATAACAACTATGTTAGAAACAAGGGAAGAGAGGGGTATATTTTTTCTAAAGCTTTTGGAAACTCAGGTTACAAAAATATGTCATCCAATCTACTTTTCCTGTTATATGATGATCCTTGTTACTTTTCTTTGAATTTCATAAAATCAATCAAAGAAAAAGTATGCATGCCTTTGGTGGGAGATTTTGCTACAATGCGTGCTTTGACTTCACAGTTTCTGGTGGAAAACTTTCCTTCTGCCTGTGCTTGAATGATTAATCTTTTAGACAGCTTTTCAAACTGCATTTCTTCTCCAGTTGGGTTCCAGTGTGTCGTCTGTCTCACTTTTTCTGCATATCTTGGGGAGACATTCTTTTTCAAGTTGAAATAAATTCCAGCCCCAAACACTCTGTGCACTTCTTTAATTTTGTCCTCACAGGTACAAATTGTTTACAAGCCAGTGGATCTCAGCCACATAACGTCTAAATGTGGTTCCTTGGACAACATTCATCATAAACCAGGTGATGGTGACTATATATGTTTTTTAAAAGTCTTACTGGACTTCTAAAGGGGGTGGGACCCAATAGCTTTTTTTATTCTGCTTTTTTGCAGACATTGACAAAGGAAAGGGGAAAGGAGGGAAAGAAGGACAATGATAGGTGGAAGAGGAAGTAATTACAACTGCGAAATGAAAAAAAGATAGCCTGCATCCCATGTAATGCTTGCCTCTACAGTGGTACCTCTAGTTACGTTCACCGCCAGTTACATATCCTTCAGAATACGTGCGCAGCAAACCCAGAAGTAATTTTCTGGGTTTCGTCGTGCACATGCGAAGAAGCGGCTCCGGAACGGATCCCGTGTGCAACCGGAGGTACCACTGTACTAAGTTCTGTCTGAGAGAGAGAAATGTTTGCAAAATATTGGAATTGATCATCTACATGATTTTGTCAACTATTGGTTCACAGGGTTATTCTAGAAAAGCCTAGATGCATGACCAAGATAACATAGTTGCATAACTTTTTAGGTTATTATAAACTCAATATATATAAATGATTAATGGGTTAGTACTTAATAACAGGGACGCGGGTGGCCCTGTGGGTTAAACCACAGAGCCTAGGACTTGCCGATCAGAAGGTCGGCGGTTCAAATCCCCGCGACGGGCTGAGCTCCTGTTGCTTGGTCCCTGCTCCTGCCAACCTAGCAGTTTGAAAGCACGCCAGTGCAAGTAGATAAATAGGTACCGCTCCGGCAGGAAGGTAAACGGCGTTTCCGTGCGCTGCTCTGGTTTGGCAGAAGTGGCTTAGTCATGCTGGCCCCATGACCCAGAATCTGTACGCCGGCTCCCTCGACCAATAAAGCGAGATGAGCGCTGCAACCCCAGAGTCGGTCACGACTGGACCTAATGGTCAGGGGTCCCTTTACTTTTACCTTACTTAATAATTTCATGTGCATGCCTCCAAAAGCCCTCCTACAGAGGCAAACATGTTGGATCAGATCTTTGATCTCTAGAAGCCCTTCCTAGGCATGGTTCATGGACTTGAGTCCTCTGCCTGTACACATTCTGCTGTAAATTTGCTTTGGGGAAAAAACGTTGAAGAAATCTAGATGTCACAGCAGATGCATACAGGCCTATTGGGGGCAACCATCTAACACACACGTTAGTACATACATTTGTGCTCTCTGAGCTATTTTGTCCAACCGGCTGGTACAGAAGCCAGTTGGCACCAGACACAGTCTACCTGCAAATGTAATTGATAAGGCCTTTTGTTGCTTCCTTTGTTCCTATGGATGGAGGCCATGAAAGAGAAAGGGAGGGAGGGAGGGAGGGAGGGAGGGAGGGAGGGAGGGAAAAGGGGACTCTTTTTAAAGAGTGGGTCTCATCAGACTGTTGATAGTATTTATCACCTTGGTATATTAGGTACATATAAGCTTGCTAGCATCTAATTTAAAGTACACCCTATAGTGGCATGTTCAATTGTTGCCATTTACTTTCTATACAACTGAGTTGCATAGTCAAGTGAGCAAGCCACGTACTGGTGACAGGTGGCAAACAAAACACCTACCTGACAATATTCCTTCTCTATAGCAGTAGCTTACACACTGAACATCCACCAAGTTGATCCAAGATAATTTTTTCTCAAGCTCATCCAACCCAACATCCTCCTCTTTTCTTTTAGCTCTTGCCTGCTAGTATTTCATTATTTTTTCACTATTTTGCAATTCATTCAGCTGCATTATTCTGGACCAACTGCTTCCACTTCTAATGCTGAAAGGGAGCATGGACATGTAGTAAAACTTGATCAGTTTTATGAGATCAAAGTATATTTGCATATTGTGTGGAACTTGCCTTCTGCTATGTGAACTTGCTGGGTTTTGTTATTTGCTTTCTAGGCTGTAGAATTTATTATTTACTTGTGCTAAACTCTGAGGATAACAGGCCAAATCCATGACATTATTTTCTCCAAATCTTATACACACACTTTTTTAATATATTTGTTAACCCTGCCTTTATTTGTCCTCTAGGTGGTGGTCAGGTGGAGGTGAAATCTGAGAAACTGGACTTCAAAGATAAGGTGCAATCAAAAATTGGGTCATTAGACAACATCACCCATATGCCTGGAGGAGGAAACAAAAAGGTAAGCATTCTTCCTCTTGCTGTTTTCTGTGCATGAGGGGAAAATCTCATCAAGTTAATAACAGGTAGCAGCATCTTTCTCAAGCCCTGATCCCCATCAGTCTCTGATGTTGCTGCTTTGAAGCTTGTTTTTTAAGTCCCCTGTTTTCCCCATGCATTTTCTGTATGCTTCTCTAATGCCTACTAAATACCTATTACATTTGCCAGGCTAACAGCAAAGGGGTAATTGCTTAGCATCATTCTCCACTTTGCTCCAAAAAAGGGAGCTGCCTCAAAGACTAAACTATGTGTTACATGCAAAATCACTTATTGGAGCTGTGATGCTGATCTTCCCCTCTCCAAGCTGAGGTGATTGAGAGCAGAAAAATAGTGAGGGAAGGAGTGTTCAACCCTTTTCCCCACACTGAACACGCCCCTCCCCCCGGAGGTTTAAAGCATGTTTGTACATAACATGTGGTTAGTTCCTTAGCACTGCCCACAATGATGGCTGAAGTGGGGTAGGACTTGCCCTTCAGAAGAATTCTGTCCTTCCATACTCTCCAAGAGGCACCTGGGGGTGCGTACAGACATACCTAAAAACAAAGCTTGTGGGCTCTGAAAGCATTGCCATCATGTTATTGCGAGACAAACCTGTTGCTGAGTTTGGAGAAAAGAGAGTTGAAGCAAAAACTGACTGACTGCAGTGTCTTGTGCTGAGCCCTGCTGAATCTAGTCCTGCATTGCATTCCCATAGTGGCCAACCAGGTGCCTGTGAGAAGCTGCAAGCAGGCCCTGAATGCAACCATTCTCCCAACTTGGGATTCCTGGCTAAACTAAATGAGAAAGGGAAGTTGGGTGTTCCCGCTTGTTAGTTGGTAGGTTGGTGGGCAGACTTACTGGTGTGGCGGTCAGGCAAGAACAATGTGGGGGAGGTGATGCCTGCATGGGGCAGCAGCATGTTACATCAGAGACCTCCTTCCCTTTTCTCATTCCTAGTTCCTTTTGTCATGCTTTGGTGTTTCCAGCTTTTCCTCAAGTGAGCATGCCTGTTGCTAGACTGTTTCTTTAATGAGTGCATTTAATGAGCCTGCCTGTTGGTAGACTGTTTCTTTAATGAGTGCATTTGCTATCTGCCAAGATCTTGGAAGGAAAATCCTCTCCAACTAGGGATATAAGTTAGGGTGGCCTTGCCGTTGGAGATACAGGAGAAGTTAGTCTTTCTAGCCAGCGATCCTACTGATTAAACAGAGGGAGCTTCACGGTAAGTTCAGTTTCCCCTTTAATCACACAGCTATATATCATTGGTGCTTTACATAATTTTTTTAAAAAAGCAGAAAGTCTAAAGCATGGGGAAAGGGCAGCAAGGAATGTGGTGTTTTCAATGGAGGTAAGTATGCCTGTTGATTTGCAGCATAAAGGAGGGGGAAACCAGGCTCACATCACTGGAGAAATTAACATGTCGGCTGCCATTTTTAGGTAGTCTGTATGCGCCCAGAGGGAGGCAAAGCTTTCAAATGGAGCAAGGAGGAGGAGGGGTCTTTGCTTGCTTGGCTATGTTTGCTACTACAGTCAAGACTGATGTCTGATGCTGTGGTCTAGATATCATTTTGATAAAGCTACACTTGAGGCCTTTTAAAAATTTCACAAAGCCCCTGCTTTGCTGTCAGAAGGCCCTTCTCAACTTTTTTTTGTTTAAAAAGAAAGGACCCATTGACCATTACCTGCTCACATATTGCTGGTATCCAGGTTGCTGAGATATTTAATGTGGCAGAGCAGCCTGTTCTGTTGGTCCCTCTATAGGATGCAAATACTGCCAACTGGAGTGGTCCTCCCAGAAAGACTGATAAAATGATGAATCAGCACAGTAATTCTGTTAAAGCGGACCTTCCCCATTGAGGTCATATAATATACTTAGAAGTTAATTGCACAATTAGCTGTTTTCCTTGGACCAGGCTTGCCTGCTGACTGTGCATCTGGGAATATCAAGTCCCTAAATCATTCCACTTCAGAATAGGATTGCCAGCTTTTCAGCTGGCCCCTATATGTGTGCCTTTAATAGCGGCTTAATGTACAAACATTAACAGGTGGTGATATTCATTTCCATGCTATGAAAAGGTTTGCCCGCTGCTCTCTGTGTATCAAGCTGCTGTTAAAAGCACAAGAGCAGTCCAGACTGGGTTATTTTTCCTCATAAATTGGCAACCCAGTTCAGGCAGCTTATGCACAAAGAGCCCTGGAGCTATCAGCAGGGATGCATCATAGGTTTTGAAACCCCATTTGGAGAGTGATTCACGATTACTAGTTAATTCTGTTTGTTTGTTTGTATTTGCCTCATCTGTTGTGCCTGTCTTGGGGAGGGAGGCTCTACTCACATGCATTTCAGCCCCTTCCTCTCAGACGCATCTCATTTTAGTAGCCTTAGAAACCTTTCTAGCTCTCATTGGCTCCTTCCAGTGAATGTGCTGGCTTCTGATGGAGGAACTTCTCCGCTTCCTTATCCTTCTCTCAGTGTCATTCACACATCTGAGCATCCACCTCTTTTCACTCCCCCTCTCCCCCTCTCCCCTCTTTTTCTGCATTTCCTGGACCACAGTTGGGCTTTTGTAGGTATCAGAGAAGGAAAGCCTTGCAGGCACTGTGAGCATAAGTATGACTTTTGACCCACTTGGATGGCCCTATGCTCCAGGCACAGGAAGAGGAGTCCATGAATGGCAAGCAGCGTGATGAACATAGTTAAAGGGGGCAGAGAATTCATGAGAGTGAGAAGGTTTAATGTCAGGGATAGCACTGTTCTCTCCCCCACTGATTCCCCTCCCCAAGAGACAAGTTTAAACTTTGGAATAGTTCCATTATTATATTAGCTATCTGCTCAGGCTTGGTGACCATTCTGTAGTTGTGCCCTGAGACAGCCAGGGCATCTAGAAGGAATCCTTTCCTGTGATAATGAATTCTGCTAATGAAGTGTGAGCATCTGTTTTTCTTGGGAACAGTAAAGAATATGGAAAACACTACAGAGGTCCTCTGTTTTAGTAGCATCCCTGCACCAGCCATCACCAAGCTATATAACTTCATCTCACAATAAGTTGTTGCTTTAAGCAAAAAACCCTGCTGTCACCACCTGATAAGAAAGGGGAGAGGGATGTAGACTCTAGATACCCAGGCCTCTAAAGACTTCTGCTTCTACAACTGTGGAATGGGGGTCTGCATAAGACCCCAGCTACCCCTGATCATTTGCTGGTGTTCCTGGGATTGCTTAGGGGTCTGGGAAGACTCCTGGCTATCTCTAATGTAGTGGCCCAAAGGCTGTAAACGGAGCTCTTTTTCCTCCGCAGAGCCCTTAGTACTTAAGCAGGGAGTTGAGTAGGAGGGCCCAGGGACAGGCTCTAGCCCACCTCCTCAGCACTTCTGGCCAATGAGAGAGGAGATCCAGAGGATAAAGGTAGTATCAAAGTTAAGGCCTTCTGAGAAGATCTAATTTTTTTATTTAAGAAGGCACCTGTGGCGACAACAGTAACATACAAAGGCAAGAATTAAACCTGCTTTTTTGTGAGGGCAGAGTTAAGATTGGAAATTGGACAAAGCTTTCTTCCCTACTAGAATTATTTTTTGGTAAAAATCATTTGACCCTGCTTTCCAGAAGAGGAGTTAACCCATGCCTGTATGTTCCACTCTCTGCTGACTGACAATGGCAAAATTCATCAGCCATCTGCTGAGTGGTGTGAGACATATTGGAGTGCACACCATCTTTATTCGCTAGCTCTTGCATTCTCCATCTCTGGTTCCTGTACCTTCTTCTGCACACTGCAGTTATATTCCTGATGCTCTGTCCTCCTCCAATTCTATATGTCCCTCCCTCCCCATTGAAGATTTTTGCTTTCATGTCATCTTATTTGACGATGCTATTTTGCATCCCACTGACCTTCTCCACCCACATGCAGAGAGAGAAGGGCAAGGAAGACACGAACGGTGCTCAAAACTGCCCCAATAAGACTGGGCCTCCTTCCCCCATCACGGAGCCCTCCATCCCTGAGGAGAGCCCACTCCCCGACTTGCACCCATGTGATGCCAGTAAGTAGTTACCTGTTCTCATGAGCTTTGTGAGAGCCAGATGGGAATCAGATACCCAGAGCTTGGAGGGTGTGGGGTGGGAAGGCATCATACTAGTTTTCTCTGATTTTGTTAGATTGAAAACCTGATGTTCTGTACTAACCCTAGCAGCTTAATGTGAAAAAAACCCCTATACGATAAAAATATTTTGGACTATCAGACCTCTATCACCATCTCACCTATCTGCAAAATTGGCTGCTGGGATCTTTCATCTGGCATGGTTTCAAGATAAGGGATGCCCAGTTTGATAGGAGACTCGACTGAAAACATTCATAAATGTATTTGGATAGGTCACCTTTTCATAACATGGTAGTACAATTCTGGGAGAAGCTGCTTTTGAAAGCAGTTGACATTTTTGTATGTTCCATTTCATAGACTTATAGCACACAGTTTGCATACAACTTCTGTCTATAGGTTGTATGAAGCAATGTAGGATTCTTAGATCAAGGAAACATGGATATCATTATTTTTTTTAATTAAAAAAAATGTCAGCCAAGCAAATGAGTGGGACTGCCCTTATAACAACACACTAAAAACTGAGAGCCTGGATTTTCCTAATTCTGAGCATACATCAGTGTTTTGCCAAAGCAGCGGCGATGGGGAGAAGAGGAGCTGCGGCTGAACGAACCACTTTGGCATACCAGTCAAACGCTAGTGAAGGTATAGCTGAAGTGGGTGGTGGGGAAACAGCATCAACCCCCTCCACTTTTCCCTGTCCTGCTCTCTTGTCCTGACCTGCCGATGTCTCTCATTCCAGATTGAGAGCCACAAGCTGACCTTTCGTGAGAACGCCAAAGCCAAGACTGACCATGGAGCTGAAATTGTCTACAAATCACCCACTGTATCTGGAGATGCCTCCCCACGGCGCCTTAGCAACGTCTCCTCCACTGGAAGCATCAACATGGTGGACTCCCCACAGCTGGCCACATTGGCCGATGAAGTGTCTGCTTCCCTGGCCAAGCAGGGCTTGTGATTGTGTTAAAGTGGGTGGAGAGAATAAGAAGAGAAGAATCCACTCTGGCCTTTCTTCCTCTGTTCCGTTTTACATCTTCATTCCCCACCATTCCTTAATTTATTTCGTTTTTTATATTAATGGGCTAACTCTTTTAACCTGGTTCCCTGTCCCCCTTGCCATTTATTCATCTGTGGTCTCAGGATTTCAAAATTAGTAACAGTATGAAAACAAAGATTTCTTACTATATCTCAGTCTAGAGAAAGACATCATTTCACCACTTGCTCCTAAACAAAAGGAAATGTAATTGTTAGGAAAATTTGTGCTGCATAGGATATAAGCTTGAGAAAGAGGGTTGGTATCTGCCTCTGTTGATGAGCAGCAGCTAACCAAGTTTGTCCCCATGAACAGAGAAAAGAGTCTATATTGCTGTGGGATTGTTTAGTAACCTTCTTCAAGAACACCTGCTGTTTTGCATTTTGGTACAGGTATGTGTGATAGTGTAAGTCTAAAGCAGATATCAACTGCATACACAGGATTTGCAGTGTGAAATATCCCCTACGTCAGTCCTCAGGGAATTAGTCTTCAGAATCTCATCTCTGCAGGGGGACATGTTTCTATGCTGGGAAGGGGGCAAATGCCCAATTTGCCGCAGGCATATGCCTTTTATTTTAAGTTTTCTTGAATGGGGTTTGACTAGAGCCATACCACTGCATGCGAGGGCCAATGCATTGGCCTGATACCTTTGAATTACAAGAGCAAACAGCATTGAAATCCTGCCAGCTCCCTCAACTATGGTTCAAATGATGCATACTGAGGAGCAAGGTGACGCTTGCCTCATGCGATTCTCCTTTGGGGACACTGTTTTTGCAAATGTAGGGACATTAAAAGCAATTTTTCATACTATTTGACCATTACTACCACTTTTCTCCCCTCTTCCACTTGCCTGCCTTCTTTCTCATCTTTCCAGCCTAAAAAATGCCACAAGTTCCATGCCCGTCTCTTTGCTCTTGCCGGAACATTTGCAGGTTGGCTCAAAGGACTTGGTAGGCGTTCTTGGGGGAGGGGAGCAAGGAGGTTTGTGGGTTTCAGATTTGCTCCTTGTGTTCAGTCCGATAAGCATGGCTGTTTCTCTTGGTTTTCATGACAAAATTGTGGTTGTACGTAGAAATTTGTGAGGTAGAGGTGTGGTTCTAGGGTTTTTTGTTAAATGAGATAGGTGCACTTAAGTGCAAGTGCATGGGGGAAGAAGGGTAACTTCCTGGAAGGGCGTGCATGTGGGAATAGGTGCACCTTTTAGAATCAAGAGTCTTTCATAATAGTTGCATATATCTGATGCTCCCTTCATCGCATGCATGTTTGTTCCTCAGTACGTGCATCTGTGGAAGAAGCATCACAAATCATAGACACCAAAAGGTTTCGTTATCACCTCCAGTACAATACTTTTCCATGAAGATTGTTCACCCTTTCAGTTATGAGTACTCAAGCATTGCTCATGTAGTATGAACAAGTCCCCAAACTTGGGTGTGCATGCTCCAAGGGAAACCTACAGCACAATGCAACCAGCAGGAATCTTATTTCCCATATTTTCTGAAAAGGTGCCAGAGAATTCAAGTTTTCACAGGTGGGGGGGGGGGGGGAGAGTCCAAAACTAGCACACTGTGCAGAAATGTCTGAATAATGACTGTTTCTGAACATAACCTGCATATGTGTACTGGCTCAAGAAGCTATCATACTAGCAGAAAGAGCTATTTCCCTCACCTGTCAAAGTTGGAAGACTAATTGCATTTGTAGTACAGATTCCAGGGTCGTCCTTACAAACCCTCCCCCCACCCTTGCTGTTTAAAAAACATTTACGGTACGAGTTGTAGCTGTGCATCTACCTAGGCTAAGTGAAAATACTTTAATTTCAGAGAGTACTTTGCCTTTTGTGAATGGCTATTCCTCCCTGCCACTGCCTTTATCATCTGATAGAGTCTTTCTCTCTCCCCTGCCCTCTCAAATTTCCATCCTTCAGATGTAAGTTCCCAAGCAACACAGGCTTTTCAAAACATAGCCTAGTTTATTGGAGTACTACCTGAAACACCGAACAGCAACAGAGCTCCTATTAGAATTATGACACAATCTATTGCATGAACGGTTGTAAATAATATAGATTTTATAAGGCAGTCCCACCACCACTTATACATTACACAGTTGGAATTGTCTGGATGTGTTTGGAAATTTCCAAGTGAGAGGATAAGATGGTTTCAGTAAAACAAAACACACAAACCCAAGAAGCGGGGGGGGGGGGGATCTCAAATTGATGATAGCATACATGGCTTTTTAACAGTAAGTTCACAAATATGGCAACAGAGGCCTGATCCTCAGAGCTAGGTCCAATAAGGAACTGTGGTGTAGTTTTACAGCATAGTATTTAAAGCTTGGCAAGGCGTATATAATCTGAGTTTGTCAAACTGATGGTGGTGGTTGGTGACTGGGTGGCAGCCTCTAAGTGCACCAGGTGTCTTGTCATGGGTGCAGAGGATTCTGCAACAGATAAGGATCATAGCATGCAGAATTAGAATCACAGAACTGTAGAGTTGGGAGGACAGTGCTCAGAGTGATTAGGAATTTCATCTTCCTGTTCTCTCCATTTCCTCAAATAGTCTTGCTACCCAACATGTGCATCTGTCTTTGTACCAGGGTGGGGAATCTGTGGCACTGGAGGTGCTGTTAGTCCACAGCTCCCATCATCCCTGATCATTGACCATGTTGTTGGGGACTGGTAGGGAGTCAAGTCTACCTTCTTCTGAAAAGCTACTGGCTCTGCGCCTCCATATGATGGTGGACTCAAGTCCCCATCTGCCCAAGCCAGCAGAGTAAATGTTCAAGAATAATGGAAGCTATAGACCAACAGCAGCTGGAAGGCCACAGCCCCACTGCTGCCACATAATTATTCCAAAACCCCACACCATTGTGACACAAATCTTCTGTACCCTAACCAGAGCAGCCTTTGTACAATGCCACAGACCTAGGCATTCAAGGATATTGGAGGAATGTTTGTGGAAACTGCAGCTGCTCAAAAGAAACCCCAAAGTGGTAGAGAATATTTGGGGGGGAAACTTGCAAAGCGGGCTTCTATTTCTAAGTGGTGGTGAGAAGAAAAATCTTTAAAAACTTTCTTTGCATGTTCTTCTGAGAAAATGTCTGATGCAGTGTTCAAATTTCAAGCCGACGCCGGTTTCTAAACTTAACACATTCCTTGTGAGATAAGACACCTTGAAGATGGGCTGTGTGCATGTGTTTTTGTCCTTGTTAGGCTGAGTCGGGACTAAGGCTTTCTGCTTTAGGAGTACCACCTTGTAAAGTCTGTTGCTGCCTTTGCTTGCTTATTGTTTTGAGCCATGGATAAAATCAGTTCAACTAATTGTTGGGAAGTACAGTTTGTCCATTGTTTCTGTAAGCAAAAGTATTTTGTGGAATGAAGTAAAAAAAGGAAAAAGTTGAGTAAGTTGTGACTAAGATGGAGGATGGGATAGCATGGGAGAGGAACCGATTGGGTTCAAGAATGTTACTTTGTTGGCTATATCACTGTACTGCAGTACCAATGTGGTAGCCAGGGTTCTTCAGACAGATCAGCATATTGGTCACCTTTCAACAATTTCCAATAACTCTATGATACTGTATTTAAAAATAAAGCCTGCAGTTGTATTACTTTAGGATGTGAGGAAGCTTAATATGCTTGAAGTCAACAAATGTGAGATTTTTCCCACTGAGCGCATATACCATGTCACTGAGATTCTGTTCTGTTTGCATTAGGGGATTGAGCTAGGGCTGGAAAAACGTCATCTTTTGTCAGTTTTTGTATTGGCTTAAGCTGTAAATAAAACAATAGCCCTCTTTATTCAGTATGAAGCAACAAAAACAAACACGAAGTTATATTTGAGATCATTTGACTCCTTGATTCTCCTGAATATTAACAGCCCTTGCCTTCGTCCATTTATTTCACTGCTCAAATCTTCCCCCTCCCCAAGCATAGGATCAACCATTGAAACATTGAGTTATTTTCCCCCACCCCAAATTTAGCCATCTCCCTAAGTCATAATATCTGTTTTCAAACATGGATTTTGATTGTCTTTATGGCTCATTTTAGGATGCATAATGGCATCAGTTTTATAGAGGGTTAGACCCATGAGGGTTCCAATCGAGGGCCATGTTGAATTGACTGGCTGGTGTCTTGTCTTGGTATATAAATATACATATCTAGGGGGTTGGAAAAGTGTTAAAATTTGACAGATGAAAATCATGGTTTTGAAAGTTAAAGAGGAAAAAAAATGGGCTTTTTGTCATGAACTTGAAAGTATGAAAAAGGGACAATGGAGTTAGGAAGACCCAACAAATTCCCTTTTAAGTTTCACGGGGGTGGGGAAACGGGGTGGGAGGGGGTGGGAAAGGAGTAAGATCTCCATATGATCATCCTAGCTTAGCTACCTGTCTGTGACTGTCCATATTGTACTTGTGTGTTATAACAACTGGTTTACACCGACTTGCTGTAAAAGTGAATTTGGAAATAAAGAATTCATTACTACAATATTAAACGAGCTTTGCCTTTGTTGGAGGGATATGGTGGCGATTGGGGTAGTGCAGAAGTAAGTCACACCGTTCTTGCCGCAACTAACAGACAGATGTTTGTTAGCACTGTTCCAGTTTCATACACTTAGGCCTTTGTAAATTCTTACCACATCATTAAACTGAAAAATGTTCCTGTGAAGATAGTACTTCCAGAATTCCTGTTTTTGCTTTCATTCACTTTAAACTGAATTATCATTTGGACAAGACACTCATCCCCTCTATAACACTATAGGCATGGCAAGACCTTTTTGTATTGAGGGCTGTATTCACCCTTGGGTAACTCTCCAGAAATCAAGTGACTTGCATCCTCAACAGGCTGCAGGGCTAGGCAGAAAGGTATCCACCTCAGCACCACGGCTACCACCATTTTATTATATTCTGGGGGAAAGCTTGTCTTCGAAAATGCTAGTTTCAAAAAAGAAATTTTAAAAATGGTGTTTGAAAAGTTTAGTCACATTCTTAAAGCCATTGTTTGCTTTTATTCCTTGATAATTTCAATCGATACCTCTTCATCCTCACTAATATCTAATAATAGCACTCATCCAACTGTTATTTCCCAAAGAAGAGATTTAGCACACAGTTTTCTTAACTTTTTAATTTTTTTAATCTTTTTTTTTTTTTATAAGCACACATTTGTGCTTTGGCCAACAGAATCAAGACATTAAACAAAGATCAGCTTCTCTGAAGAAAAGCGTTTCTATATAACAAGGACATTACACAGCTTGAAGCAGGAAAAGAAATATTTACAAAATACAAGGTGGTTTTTTTTCTGGATTTTTCCTTTATAACGCTAAGAGGGTTATTCAGAATTTTCAACCTTATAAATAGAAAAGCACTTAATGCAGAGGGATATGGTAGCATTGGGTTTTTCCTCTTCTTAAAAAGAAATTAACTAGAACAGAACCAAAAACATTAGGTAATGTTGAAAATTGTGAAAAAACCCCAACCATTAAGCAGTTTAGCTACTATTTCGTTACGATTACAAAATGAGAAAAAATGTATTTTTTTCCTTTTTTTGGTGATGTGATTAATACAGAAGACAGGCGCAATGCTAACAACAGGACAGGGACCAACAGCCACACCGCTAGGGGTCAGAAAAACATTACAGATGGATCGGTGTGCAGAATCTGGGAGCCACTGGGGATGTGATGTGAACGGCCTCTTTAAATTAAAAAACAAAACAGAGTGATTTTTAAAATTTCCAAACCTGTTGAGCTTGTCAATAGCCAGCCCAAGAAGTTATGAGAAAGAGGAAAGAAAACTTGACGGAGAAGTTTACTTTTGAACTAAGGGGTGTGTGGAAGTGGAGTTAAGCAGTAGTGGTGAAAAACAAAGTCCTATCTTTCTCCAGAAAAAAAAAAGTTGAAAACAATTTAGATACTCAAACATAGCTTAAAATATAAGATGTAATCTCAAGCAATGCATAGACCATATATTTCTATATAGGGTGGGGGAAAACAATGAATTTTACGACACTTGCTAAAATATGGCTTGTGAATCTGGGGTGGCAAGTTCCTGAATCCTGCTGACATCCCTCTCAGTATTTTAAGGCTTAACTCTACTGTATTGCAACTGAGCAGCAGAAGAAATACAACCTACTGCAACTTTCAGACTAATGGGCAAAGTGCAAAATTAAAAAGGGAATACTGAAGAGAATGACAACCCCCCCCCCCAAAAAAAAAAATCTAGATGGGCTGACAGCCTTTTCCCTGCTCCTAACTTGCTACTTGGGGAGGGATTAAGCAGCACAGTATGAGCTGAATAAAACTGATTAAAAAAAATAAAATCACATCCAGGGTACTGATAGGAAATTGCCTTTTCTTGTACAAATCTTTTAACATGGAGAGATGGTCTGAAAAGCAGCAACAAACAGCAGAATGGATTAATAAATGTAACACAGGGTGAAGGAACTGGAGGGGAAGAGCTTCTTCTTCTTCTTCTAGCCCACAAGGTGGGAAGCCATCTCTTTTGGGTGCAGCTTCAGGGAGAGTTTGCATTGCAAGTGCATTCTAGTGCCACTGCGGCCCAAGAGCAGAAACAGATAGTGAGGGAAGTTGTACTCAGAAGACGTCACTTTTCACCACTAATTTCACTCCACTAAAATCCTGGGGGAGGGGCACAGTGATGGTGGAAAGGTGAGGAGAACAGACACCGAACAGAAGAAAAAGAAAAAAGGAGAAAGAAAGAAAAGCCTTTCACCAGAGAACCAATTTCAGGGGTCACTTGGCCAGCTTCACCCTCCTGTTTGTGGAGTGTACACCTAAAGCATGGGAAAAGGGAGACAAGTTTGCTCTCCTCATTAGACCACACAGCACTGGATAAAAGGTGTGCGTGACAAGGAAACATGGAAAGAAAGAAAGAAAAAATAAAACAGTTTCTAAACTCCTTAAATTCACTAAAAACTGTGAAAATTCCCGGCAGGATGTTTGAATATCAAACGCAGATTTCAGAAGCTTTAATGCCAAGAGTTAGTTTGGTGGATTGCTTTTTGCTCTCATCTTCCTGTCCATCTCTTATCTGTGGGTCGGCCGCTGAACTGTGGCCACGGCCCCTGGATTCCGGCTCTTGAGGCAAGCGAGGGTGGGCGAGGTGGGAGCTCCGTCTGTTTCCCGGGAAGGCTTGCTGCCGGAGGTGCGCCGTGTGGACCGTGAGGCCCGGTCGTGCGGATCCAACTGGTCCTCGCACTCTGTCTTGGGGTTGTAGGATAGTGGGAAGTGGCGTCGTTCCCAGGGCTGTACAGTCTGAAAAGCAACCAAGACTGGTCAGGGGGGTTTCAACATTGATCTGCACACCCTTTAGAATACATCAACCCATTATCTCTGTAGCTAAGTCCCAGACACACAGTTCACTACAGAAATCTGTACGGCAATATTAATTGAGGCGTTTCTGAGAAACATGTTGCCCGGTTGGGAAATGAATGGGAGTTGGGACAGTTAGCACCAACACTGAATTGGGACCTTGATAGAGTCGTTGCCTTGTCCAAATTTTTCTTGGAAATCTCCAGGTGGTATCCCCAAACTTCCCTGGGCAATGTATATACATTCTATTCCCATACACAAATCTTCCCAATATTTAACCTAAATCCTCCATCCCTGAATCTTCAGGCACTGACAGCAACCTGCTCTTCTTCCAAGAAACGTGCAACAACATCCTTGCAACCTTCTCAAAGGACGGGAGTTAAGTGTCTTGACTGAGGCACCCCTCGCCAACACCTGGAACCAGACCACTTCCTATACATCTTTCCTAAATAGTTTTTATCTAGCAGGCTAGCTGTATTCCACACTGCTGTGCTCCACTCCACCAGGCTTCAGTTATGCCCACTATATCTCATATGCTCTTGTCTGCAACTAAGCACTCCTATCTCCTCCTGGCCCATCTTGGTTCAGAAGTGTCTGGTAGACCCTTCTGGTGCCCTGAAGATGTTCTACCATTATTCCCCATTGGCCATATTAGCTGGGGCTGAGAGCTGTTGTTCAAAACATGTGGTAACCCTGGCTGGGGAAGGTTGTTCCATTATCAGCATATCAGCCCTCCAGTGATTGGCCAAGCTGGCTGATGCGGAAGAGAGTTAAGTCTAACACCAGAAGGCCCCTGGCATAACCTCACCTGTGTACACACAGACAGACTGATAGCAGGTCCACTGAGATATTGCGTCCAGTGCTTTTGTTAAGACAGTTTTTGCACACAGATGGACTGGGGAAGGGGGCCCTGCTTTCTGTCCAGAAAGTAAAACCCCACTTTAACTACAGGCGCCCTGGAAACCCGTTATTGGAGGGCTGGGAAGAGAGATTGCCTTCTTCACAGTAGACATTACTTGTCTGTCAACACAACTAATTAATATTACCACCTGGAATGCTAAGCAAAGCCACAAAGAAACCCACCACCCACCTGTTCATCAAGGCCAGATTCCGGTGTGGAACATCGTGTGTCCTCACTGGACAGATGCCGCATGGAGTCCCGGGACAGAGGGGTGTGGGGACCAGAGAACATGTCTGGGCTGATGGGGCTGCGTGGCGAGTGGGTGTGGGAGACATCAGAATGCGCGTAGCAGTTGCCAACATCGGGTGATGCTGGTTGTGGGGTCGAGGGGTTCCCCAGCTGCGGCGTTGTCCGTCCATCTGTGGATCTGTAAGACCTGGAATGACGACAATGCATTTCTTTTCCCCCCTCTGCTTTAAAAAAGGAAGGTGCCAGCATCACATGTTGAAAGCCACGCGTTCCCAATGGCTTACATTTGAAAGGCCACCAGAACCCACCCAATAGTATGCCCTCCCACCTCACTCAATCCAGATTAGTTTCAAGCAGAGCACAGCTGCAGTGCTGGGAAAGGGCCAGGAGAGCAGGTAGATGAAGACAAGCCCCTTCTTCTCCAAGTCTGACACGCCCTTCCTCAATTGCTGCCACCTTTCTGCTCTCATACCCTGACAGATCCCTGCCTTCACCCTCAGGTCTCCAGCTCCCTCAAAGGGCTCTGCCCTTTCTCCCCTGCTGTCCCATCGGAACAGCCTTCAAATCCCTCCTACGACCCGCTGCCTCTGGCACAATTCCTTCGTCTTCAGATTCTCCTCCAGAAGTGAGGCACCTGCAGTGGGGGAGTCTAATGAGGCCCTTTGGTCTGCTGGGCTGTTTGTGCCAAGCCACACAGATCTGTCCATTATCCGGTGCCAGGTACAGGGACAGGTTTGGTGCTGCAGCTTCAAACGCAGCACCAAATGCAAGCCGCAACGGAACAATCCCTTGGGAGACGCAGGTTAAATGCAGCACTGTTTGAATTTGGTACTTTTCGCTACTGTGCTGCTTCCAAAAGCAGTGCAACAGAAACGCACCAAATCCAAAAGCAAAAGTTCCTGATTCTTCCTTTGCAGTTGTGGCTTAAATTCATGTTGTGGCTGTACAAGGATCAGGAGCTAAGCAAATTCCCAATTCAAACAGTCTTGTCCACCTGGAGCAAGAGTCCCGCAGAAGATTGACACCTTCCAGCTACGGCGAGATCCATTTCCTCACCCCTGCCCTACTGTGCCCAAACCCAAGCTAATTTAACTGTAATGAAACACTTGTCCTGTCCGTCCCCCGTCTAGCCCTGCTGCAGTCTGCCTCCCTCATCTTTCTACTGTATTCCTTGTGTTGAAGTCCACATTGTAACCTCCTGCACACTTCTACTTTGTTAAATGCCACAAGCCATGCATGCCTGTAAAAGTGCAAAACTCGCAGAACTGTTGTGCCGCCAATCCCAGGCAAATAATGTTAGTTGCCAGTGCCTGTTAATAACCTAGGTGCCATGTTCTAGGCCAAGAAAGAGGAGGTTGTGACCTTCCAAATATTGTTGGATCCAAACTCCCATCAGCCCGTCAGGATGGTCCATTAAATGGTCTGGGATGATGGGAGCTGGAGTCTTAAAAACCTCTAAAGGGCTGCAGGTTCCTCAACCAGGCTCTGAATGAACCACAGTTCCATTGCCTCAGACCTTTGGTGCCTTATATCTTCTTCCCACAAGCAAATACCAGAACATCGCCACACTCAAGACAGACACCGCCTGTGTGGCAATACAGAGGAACACTGAAAGTAAGTTGCCCACCACCACGGCATTTGGGCTTGTAGAATCACAGAACTGCAGAGTTGGAAGGGAGGGTCCAACCCCCCTAAAGAGCTAAACTCTGCAAATTCACAATGAAAAGAATAAGCCATGTACTCAAAACCTTACAGGGTGATTACTGGAACCAAGTTATGTAGAGGCGTGGTTTCAGATTTTGCTTCCAAATTGTGGTTTGTAATTAGGTGCCCAAGCCTGGGGCTCAGGCACTCTGTCCTTCCTTTTGGGTGTGGCAGTTCCCCTTCTCATTTCCTCGTTTGAGACAAACCATAGGTTTGTTTTGTTCAAATGGGCAAGATACAGTTAAACATTCTTCTGCAAACAAGGACTGGTAATCAGGATCAAACCCTGGTTTCCAAAGCAAGTTGCGGTTCGAATGGAATGGTAAACAATGGCTAGTGTCCAATCAGGGTAGGGGTGACCTGCACACAACCCAGAGGTTGCACTCACAACTGAGCCACCTCAGATTGTTTCAGCCCCTGTCCTGTTTCCTTCCTGTCTGCTGGCAAGCATTGTGGGTGTTGTCTTTGACCTGCCAAGTTCTAAAAGGCCTTTGAGTAGTGCTGGCATTCTCCTTTACTGGAGGCGAGCCAACTCTGAGCATCTGCTGGAACCCAGAATCACAGAATCAAAGAGTTGGAAGGGACCCTGAGGGTTGTCTAGTCCAACCCCTCACAAGGCAGGATTCTCAACTGAAGCATCCATGAGAGATGGTCATCCAGCCTCTGCTCAGAAACCTCCAAGGAAGGAGAACCCACCAGCTTCCAAAACAGTCTGCTCCATTGTCGGAACAGCTCTTACTTTCAGAAAGTTCTTTCTGGTGTTTGGTCTTAGATCCTAGGCTGCAGAGGAGGAGAAAACAAGCTTGCGCCATCCTCCCCATGACAGCCTTTTAGATATCTGGAGGTATTTATAGGCACTGTGGTGCTGAAACAGCAGCTGGCCTTACCTGCTGCCCCGCCGCTGAGGCGGCACAGTTGTGCTCCAAAGCCACCTTGCCCGTTCCGACTCCTCACACTTGGCGTGGAGAGTGGCAAAGGCAGAGTCAGACAGATCCTCTATCTGGAAGAGAAATCAGGTGAGGTTAGCACTGAGATAGTCTCCAAAGCTTCTCTGGTTTCAATGAAGGAGGCTGTACAAAACACCACCTGGCACACCATAAAGGTGTCCAGGCACAGCAGCTGTTCTCTGCTCTTCCACCCTTAATTTTCTGTCCATTAGCAGCTGGAAGGGACAGTTCAGACAATCCCACTAGTTTCTGTGGGCACACATTTGAGGCAAGAGAAGTTGGGCAAGGGCTCATTTGTTCCCATTCAAAACTCACTTTGCCCATGCAACAAGCCCCCCAGTTTGATCAGGAAACAGTCATACACCGCAAGACCCAATTTTAGGGAGTGATGAGCTATGCTGCAGCAGAAAGACCCTCCTCCAGTTCTGAAAACTGATTTAGGTCTCTCAGGTGTGCTTTTTATCCGTATCCTGGCAGTGAGAGGCTGGAACGGCCTTCTTGCAAAGAACATCAGTATTCTACCTGGGACGGTACTTATGTAGGGCAAGGAGCACAGTAGGTCTTAATTTATTTAATTTGGAATGAAAGAGTGAATGAATGAATGATGCCCCCCTCTGCTCAGTTATTCCACATACCAAACCCAAACTTCAGAAAGCTGCTGTTTTTCAATTGTCAGACAACTTTTGGAAATGAAACAAAATTTTGATCCAAAGAAGGTCACATTCCATATATGAAATGTCTTTACAACATATGTCCTTGTTTGCTTATGTTGCAGGGAACAGGGGACAGAGAGAAGCCTGCAGCTGGAGTCCAGAACATTTAAAATGTTTTGGGCACCAGTATTTCTCTGCGCCTGGAGGCTCTCCCCTTCCCTGGAATTTGGTGCCTTCCCATTTTTCTCTTTTTAAATATTGTATTGTGTTAATTTATTTGGATTGTTGGTTTTTAATTTGGCAAAGAGCAGAATGCAGTGGCGAAATCAGAGAATAAATGAGGGGGCAATTTTAATTTTTTGCTGAAGACAAAAGGTCTGTCCTCATTGCATGAATATTCTCAAACACTTCTTCATGAGGAAGAGAAGCCTGGGAGGCACTGGGCTTTATCTTGTTCCTTCTCTATAACAGGAGGTAATATTTTCCCTCATCTTCTCCAGGAATCGGACTGTACATGCAAGGAACTCGGAAGACAAGAGGCAGAGTTCCTAAAGTAACTGACAGCCACAAAATGCCATCACATGGTTTTTAAAAACCAGCTGCTATTCAGTAAAGAAAGCCTGCATGACACAGGCCTCACATGAGTAGACCTAGAACCAGCCATATCCTGAAGAATGTTCAGTTTCTTAGGCTGAGGTTAAATATGCACCACCTGGGGGCAAAATCCCGCATGTGGATAACTTTCCAACCATAAAATGATCATGCCATCTGCCAAACGCAGTGTCATTGCATTAAGCAATGAATGCCTAAGCTGAAGGCTAAGAGAGCTGCGCTGCCTGTTCACTTACTTCCAGACTCTACAAAGGCATATTAAATAAAGTACACTGTAGGTTTTGTGACTACATAAAAAGCCACTTCAAGGATGGCAGTTGAAGATTAAGGCAAGGCTGCTTTCTCCTTGCAAGAAGGCATTGTTTGCCAACCCACCAGTATTCACTGCATGCAGCATTGTTTTCATTCTACTGCAGTTCACCTTCCAAAACAAGTTACTTGTCTCGCTCTCTGCTGTGGTGAAATTTATGTAGTTTATTACGTATGTTGCACTGTCATTATGTTATTCCACCCCGTTCATTTCAGTGCAAAGAACACAAGGCAAACCAGGGGGTGGGGGTGGGGGGGTGGAGAGGCAAGGCAAGTCAGACTAAACTGGCGGCTATGTAATTGGACTTTACCTAGTACTTCCACTGAAAAAGCACCAGCCACCACAGAGGAAGTACAACTCTGCTTTATGTTCAAATCAACGGAGTGAATGTCTAAGGCAGGTGCTCCCCCTTGCAGTGGATATTCGAAATTGAGAGACACCCCGACACTGAGCCGCCCAAGAGAGAGCTCTGACTTAGGAGGAGGACTGTATGCAACATGTGCTCGCTTTATGACAGAAAGTCACCCGCAGGATGGATTTTGGATGCTGCTTTGGTGGAAACGGCTTCCACGGAGAGCTGCCCTGGGCTCAGAAGCTCCAGAAGGGCCTATTTATTTTATTACTTTATTTTAGTTAATCTATAACCAGCCTTTCATTAAAACCAATCCTAGAGTGGAATACAATAGGAAAATATGTAACACAAAATGAAATTGTGGGGGTGGGGAGGGAGAGAGAATCAACTGCAGAGAGGCCAACGAGGAGAACCATTTGGATTACCTCTTCGTTGTCTTCATCGGGGTTCACCTTCAGGCCGCCGATATCCACCACACGCCAGCTGCAACACAGGTCAGCAGAGAAGACAGTCAACCGGAGAATGGGTGGCCATCCTCAATACTCTGGGCACTTTGTACAGCCAGGCAAGAAACATGGGGCTTTTTTGGACCACCGTCAACATGCCCCCCCTTCCTCACGATGAGGGAAACCTAACTTTTGCACACTTGTGTCCTTGTGGGTCTAGGGCCCTCCCCTCCTGTGACCCGGAGGAGAGCAAGGGGGGAACGGCGTCCCTGCGCATACCTCGGCGTGAGGATTTCTTTGTACTGCAGTTTCTCTACGCGGGTCGTCGCAGCCACAGACATAGGGATGACAATGTTGTTAATATCGAAAGAGCTTTCTCCTCTCCTTCTCCGCGGCTGCTGCTGCTGCAAAACACAAAAAGAAAAATGCTCAGGGAAGGGGGAGGAGGAAGAAGCACTTCCAAGAGCAGGGAGCTGCACAAAGCAAGTAAGGCGATGCCCCCTTTTCGGTGTGAACTCTGCCTAGTGATGGCGCAAGGCCAGGTGGCTGCCCAAAGAGATGGAGTTTTGTCCCTCACCAAAAACACTCCAGGGTGGTTTGTTTTGTGCCACCAACCTTCAAACCAGGCCCCAGAAGCCATTTCCCTGTCAAGCTCATTCTATGGAGGTATTTTGCACATCTTCTCATTTCCTTATTAAGTATACCTTCATCCAGGGAATTTGGGCTGCTGCCTTTAGATACCCACACACTCAAGTCTTCTCCACAATGGAGAATTATGTTGCCACTTGTGCGTTTCTCTCTCCCCAACTCAAGTTCAGGTGCGCATGCTTGTGAATCTGTTTTACCCAACTGCAAGGATCCTAGGATCAATTGGTTTAAATATTTAAGGGGGGGAATGAGAGGTCATTAAGAGTCAGCAACCACCGGAAAGCTCAGAGCTCCTGATTCATGCCTTTTCTCACCCCAGTGTATGTCACCCTGTGAGGTAACAGCACAGCTGCCATCGCCGCCAGCCCAAGAAATTCACAGCCACAAAATGACCCACGAGGAAGGGCATTTGGTCGGAATACATTGGAATTCCTTGCATGTGCAGAAAGCATTAACAGCCCTGCAGTGATTTCTGTAAGCTGACCAACTAAGGCAGCAGAGTGGCGCCTTACTACACTTGGAAGAGCGAACATGTAGCAGAGGGAAGGTGGGTGGAGGAGGGAGTAGATGCTTTGCACTACCTCTCAAGCAAAGACAATCCCATGGGAAGGATTACCTGGGCCTACTGTGTTAACACAGAGAGAATTATTACACCCTTTCCAATCTCTAGAATTCTTTTTGCCTGTCTCATAGCAGTGTGCACAGGACATTATCAAAGTCCTGGGGGTATTTGAGAATAAATTCTAACTGCAGAAGGCATGGGGAATTTTTGGCTCGCCAACTCCAAGGCCAAGACTATCAGTCATGTTAGCTGCCTGAATCGAGAGACCAAGAACATCTGAACTGGTTCCCCATCCATGACTCAGAGAGAGAGAGGGATAATTGATTTGGGGGAGGGAAGCCTCTTTGGCCTCCCCTCTGAACTTTCTGATTGGGCACCTGCCAGGCACAGGGCCACGCCCATTTCAGTCTATCTGAACGGCTAAAGCACAGAGATGCAACCAAGCCTGAACACCACGCGCTTCTAAATATGCCTACCCTCCTCCAAGCACAAGTCGCCCTCTCCTTGAATCCCAACATTTGTGAATGTTCTCCGACACGTCTTCCTGAATATCCATAGCAACAAAGGGCTTTTTAGGTATTCAGCACATCTCACCCTCGCCAGCTTTATGCATTATCTTAGCAGCACATGCCTTGCACACCTGGGGGTGCCGCTTCTTCCCCGAGACGCCACTGCGAGCTTCAAAAAACATTTTCTGTGCACAAATGTGTGCTTTAAAAAACCAACAAGAAAAAATATATTTTTTTGCAGCAAAGGCATATAGGGAGGCATTCCTGGCAGCTCCCCCATTGCTCCCACTCCTCCCGGCTTCATTCCTAAACAGCTTTCCATAGTACTGGCATGACTTGCTGTGCGTGCCACCTTTGCACTTCACCTGTTGTTCAGGGGGGCTGATCAGGATTCCAAGACCCCACCACCACCACCGCCCCACACGCAGAATTTCAAGACCTGTTCTATTGCCGCTGGGTTATTTTATCCTCTTCACTTAAAAGCTGAGAATCTACAGTTTTTCCTCCTTCCCTGTCCCTAAAGACACAGTGCAGATCACAGTCTGTTCAGATCTTATCTCAGAATCGCAACAATCCAAGGAGTGGTTATCTTGCCCAAAAGCCATCTAGAAAAAGGGTTGTGGCTATACCAGGAAACCAGAACCCAGGTCTTTGTAGATTATTATTTTTAAAGAAATTTTTCACGTTTGTACCCAAGCCCTTGGGATGGGACAGATTATAGACAAGCAAAACCAAACAAAAACAAATCTTGACAGAAGCTGCCGCAATTTACCATCGTCTCAATGCTCTCCTTCCCACCCTCAGTGTGAAAAAAGGTGGATGAAACCTGAATACAAACATCTACTGTTGTTAAAACTACACTTTAATCACAAGATGATTGAGGCGAGGTGATTAGTTGGGAGGGGTGCTGCTGCATAATCTAGGGTATTTAACTGGCCTCATTATAGCCCTGTAATGTAGGAGAATAGGATTGTTACACACAGAGAAATCCTGGCACTGATTGGCTTAAGCCAAAGTCACTGGATGTACATCAGTGGGCCCCTCTGTTATTTAGGCACCTGAAAGGTCCAATGAAGTATGAAGTAGTAAGAGCCAATCAGGGAGGAGGTACAAACTTCTCAGTGGGTTCAGTTGCCTCCCACTTGTATCCCTTTTTAATTCCCTCTCCTCATTTTTTTTAAGGTGTGGTATAAAATCGCAAATAGCACGATCATGTGGCAACATGTGAAATGGAAGACTCTGCTCTTCTTACTGAATGAGTTAGAATGAACAAATTTATTTAATACCTCTGGCTTATTTAGATTTTTACATCTTGGCCTTGCTTGAGGGCCTTGTTTTTTAGTATTGAATTTATTTTTTTAACAGTTCAGCAGATACTGAGGTTTCCTTGCATGAAGTTCTTTTGCTTTTAGTCCAACAGGATCAACTTTCCATTCTCCTGTGCAGGTGCCTCAAGGCACAAGGACCTCCTTCGTGGATAGAGTAGCAACGGCACATCCAAAAACCCTTTGAAAAGGGGGCACCCTCCCCTCATTCGTGAGCCAAGCCCGCCTTTGCTCTCTTCAGCCCAGTCTTAGAACCCCACCCCCTTTGCTAAAGTGCCTCCCATTGTCTGCTGCAGACTCAACACCATTTCTTGAACACAGCCTATGCCTATTCTGTCGCACTTATCAACTTCACTCCGGAAACTGATGTCTGATCAACCAGAATGACTTGGCCCGACAGCTGGCCCCAGGCTCCAAAACCAAAGTGGGAGACTGAACCTCAGCCCTAACCCTTAATGAGTAATGAGTTCAAGCAGCGAGAACCACAAAACCCACCTTTCGTGTGAAAACTCTGGCACAAAAACTTAGCTCCCATGCCATACAAGCAGGGAATGTGTCCGTTCCTCTCTCTGAAGATGTTGCTGAACTACAACACTGACAGTTTTGGCTGGGTCTGATGGGAGTTGGGGGTCTAGTAGCACTGGGAGGGACACTCATTCCCCAACCCCTGGGGACCTGCTGCAGCTCAGCCAGAAAGCCAGCCCAAGAAACTGCAACTGAAACAGCACATACTACTTCCCTGTTTACCCTGACTCAGGCTTCCCTCCCCTTCCTTTGTCAATTCCTCTCTTATCAAATTCAGCTGGAAGCTCCTTTGGGGCAGGAACCTCTCCTCTTACACCAGGCATAGGCAAACTCAGCCCTCCAGATGTTTGGGGACTAGAACTCCCATCATCCCCGACCACTGGTCCTCCTCAGGAGGGCTGAGTTTGCCTATGCCTGTCTTACACTCTGCAAAGTGCATTGCTTAGTGAAGGGGCAAGTATCACAATGATGACCACAAGGCGTTGCTTTAATGGACTATGGGGGGGGGGGGGAGGCTCCTGGGAGGTACTTACAGATGCACTGGAGGCTCCCAGTGAACTCGTGCTGGCAGAAGGGATGGAGTTTTCCGAGGAGGTGGACAGCTGCCGCACGATGGGGCTGTGGGCCGCAGAGGCCATGTTGCTGGAGAGGTAGCTGGGGCCTCCGATATCTGCATGGTGCTTCAATACTGTGCGGGAAGGAAGCACAAAGAGAGGAGGAGAAGAGGAGGAGGTGAATCAAACAGTGCCTATTATCATCACCATCATTGCAAAGCTTTGCAGCAACCTGTAATCAAGCAATCCGTACCAAAAGGAACCAGAGAGCACACTAGAGAGAAAAGGAGAAGAACCTCATTGGGCAGGACTTACTTCCCTGAAGGAGGAAGTTTTAATGACTTCCTCCTTTAAAAAAAAAAAAAGTGCACAAGAAGACAGACTGCAGCATCTGACACTACGTGCCCCCTTTAATGCCCCAGAAGCAGCAAGCACCCTTCTCCGAAGCTGGAGGGGAGGACGAGAACAGGAATGCGAAACCCAAGCTCTCCCCGGAAAGACCTGGCTGTGGCCAGCCTACCTTCGCTTCTCTCGGAGGAGCTGTCCCGCAATCGCTTTTTCTCATGAACTGGAGTCAGGATAAGCGAGCGCTCTGGCGCTCTCTCGGCCTTGGGGGCAGCCCTTAGGTCGCCTAAGGGCTGCCTGTGTGCCTTGTCTGGCTCGGTTTTGTGATGCGAGCAAGCTGAGGAGTGGAACAGAAAGAGAGCCATGAAAACGCCCTGCTTTCACCTCTCTCTCCTGGCCCGCAGGGCGCAGCCGACACACACACACAAAAAGAGGCGGGCGGGTGCCCTGCTGCACAGCTCCGGACAAGACCCCAGGAGCTTACACCACGCATTGCAGCCGGAAGAGGACAGGAGGCGCTCTTTGCAGAAATTCCCCCCCAAGCCAACAGCTGAGTGACGACCCAAACAGGTCTATTCTTTCCCCGTGATGCAGCCTAGTTCGTCTTGTGGGCACAGTGCAAACGCAGTTGCACTGCTCATAGCTGCCTGTCTCGAACCGTTCAAGGGAAGGAAGAGAGGCAGGGTGCTTTTCAGCCAGTGTGTTCGGTGTGGCTGCAGTGCTGGAGGAGCAGGAGGGTGGGTGGGCAGAGGGGAAGGTGAGCATCTACTGAAAGAAAAGGAGATCTGCAAGCCTAGCTACACAGTGCAGACCAATGTCCTTAGACACACCCAAGCCTTACAATGGCTTTGAAAGGCCCAGCAGCTTCCATTCTTGAGAGCTCATTTGTGGCCCACATTTTTGGAACAGTCTGCCAACAGATGCGGGAGAACTTGAGGTCCTCCCATTCGTCGCGGGACTCCAGCACCCGCCACCCCCAGCCAGCATGGCTTATGGGCCGGGATAACGGGAGTCAGGAGTCCAGCATCATTCGGACTCCATGCCCAGGTCTACCAGATGTATTCTTTAGTGGGTCTGAAAAGGCGTTGCATGACCATAGCAAAACATTCTGGCAAATCAAGAACAGGGCTGTGCATCCTCCTTGATTTTAAGCAATGACCTACCTTTTCAACTGAATCACCTATGCCCAACGCTCCTGGTGCTCAGGCCGCATCCTCCAAACAAAAAGGGTGGAAGGGATATGCACACACTCTGTCCTGGTACTTAATCATCATTGTAGCGTATGAAAGATCAAGGGTGCGTATAAGCATGTGCAAAGCGACTTTCCCATTGACCAACCATGACCAGCACACCCAGACTCCAGCACACATGGGGGGTTTGGGCAAAGGTTGTTCCAGGTCAGGCAGCTCAAGACCAAGCACACCCTCAAAGACCTGCTCTGCTCCTATCCTCTGGGGGGGGGGGAAGCTCATGGTAGAACATAGGCTCTGTATGCTGAAGGTATCCAATGCTTCCTATTGCCATTTAAAAGGAGCAGAATGAAGGCCTCTGCTTGAAAGCTGTGGCAAGTTAGAATATGCAAAGGATCAGATCAGGAATGAGAAACCTGCAACATTCCAAGTGCATCTGGACTACAACTCCCATCATCCCTGACTGCCAGCCAAACAAGCTAGAGCTAATGGAAGCTGGGAATCCAATACCTGGAGGGCCACAAATCCCCCACTCTTACTGCAACTGGTATAACCATTTGGCTCAGAATGAAGAGATGCCCTTGCCTCTTTTGAGATGTGCCATTTATTTCCGATCACCTTCCACTGTGCCATATGGCTCTTCAAGAACTGCTGCATTTTTAATCTCTTTGGCGCTTCATTAACTTGACTGTGGTTACCTTCTCAGCCACCCTGCAGTCTTCCTAGCAACCCACTGAGGTTAAACTCCCTGTTCCTTACTGAGGCCCAGGGGCTTCCACAGGGCCAGGCAAGGGAGCCCATAGCAGGAGATGGGACTAGAAACCAAACGGCAAAAGTTGAAAGCTTCTCTGTCCCACGGACTGCAACTCTATGCTTTGTTGTCCCACTGCCTTATTGCTGACTGCACACCTGAAGGAATCTTTTAAAGTTGGTATATAATATTTAAAAATTGTCTTCTGAAGTCTCTTCTCTACAGCTGTACTGCATTGCAAAATGCTTTGTCAACCTTTTTTTAAAAAAAAACATACTAAGGCTACACAGCCAGCCTCTAGTAAAGCTTATGTGAAACTGGACACATTGCTAGAGGCTGATTACTGAGAAAGACAGATTTTTTTTGGTGGTGGGGGAGGCCTGCCTTGGAATTATGTCCTCTAATCTGGAAGCCCAGCCTAAATTCTGAGATGTGGGGAGCCTGCCTGCTGATTGTTTAGGAAAGGGGAAAGTCGTTTGCACATGCTCAAAGACACTCCCTTGTTTTCTATTTCACACGTTCCAGGGCTATCCATTAAAACCAGTCCCAAGGCAGAGCCCTGGGTTCACACAAGCCATGCATGCAGCTCACTCTGCTGTGGGACACAAGCAGGACCCATTTGGGTAGTTCTTGCCAACACACATCAATCTACAAGAGGACACTTACTGGCTGCAGCTAAGAAGGTGTTAACCAGCTTGTGGCGGTCCTTGCGCACGGAGTCAGGTAAACTGGTGGGAGGCATGGAGGGCCGATGCTTCAGCGTGAGCCTTTTGGGAGGCTTGATCTTCTCGCAGGGCTTGTTCTGCAGCTCGGATTTCAACATGCTCTGGAAATGCAAGCTCATTGGTACATCTGCGGGAGAAAACAAGAGGGGAAGGCATTGCTACACGCTTGCATGTAATAAAAGGTATCCTTGTTGAATATCGAAGAGATCACAAATCACAGTCATAGGTTAGGGAGGGACCCTCAGCGTCATCTAGTCTAACCCCCTGCAATGCAGGCATCTCAACACGTGGTCCCCCATCCAATCTGAAACCATACTGGACCCTGCTTAGCTTTGCAAAGGTGCTAGTGATTTTTTTTATCGCAGAAGCGTCATCGTGTACATTTGGTGGCTCACAGGAGACTGTAAAAAGAACTAGTGGTGCACATGACTTCCAAAAAATGGAACAAGTAACTTCATGCCATCTCAATGCTACCACCACTCCCTGTAGAGATGACATTTCTGCCCTGGCCAGAGGCAGCTTGAAATTCCTTCAAATAAGAGAATACCAGACTGCTTGAAAGAAAACCAGTAACATGTTAATGGAGAAGAGCAGGGGTAAACAGGATCATGGGTGTCTCACTGGCTGTGTCAGAAAGGGGCACATGCTGCCTCAATCTAAAGATGGCCCCAGTTTAAAGCTTCTGTGTGTTCTGTGGATGCCAAAAACGATCCCTTCCAAGTTCTGCACCAAGCAATCAAGATTAAGTGTGCCTGTAGAGTTCATGTGCAAAATCTATGCTGCTTCCAGCATACAGTGAGCCATGGGGAGTGCACATATGGAAGATGAGGGGGAAAGCAAGCTGGGTATGGGAAATAGGCTACTGGGGAATAAGGCAGTGCCTGTAGCAGCCAGCTCCCTCCCTCCCTCCGTCTCCCCCTCCCTCCCTTTGCAGACAACCAGTACTGCCCCTGCACTTCCCAAAAGCCAGAGGTAAGCAAATAAAAAAAATTTTTTTTCAACAATCTGTACACCACACTTAATCACAGTCATCTTAAAGAGGCGTAATGAAACTAAAACAGTAACTTCAGAATTCAATTGAAAAGGCATGCTTGAAAAATAAAAGGGGCTGCTTCTGACGCAACAAGATGCAGAACTTCAGCTCACTCAAAAATCAAAACATTGAAAGTAAAGTGGAAATGTGACATTTCAGGATACAAGTTGGGGTTCAAGAACAAAAAGTGGAGTTTGCAGTGCCTGCTGAGCTACCAACTTCTACCTCTTAAGATGCTCACAAAGGGCTTGGTCCATATTAGACACTGAGAGTGCCTTTTACCTTCTGTATTATCTGCAGAAGGCATCTGACTGACGTGACCTGCAGCAGCCAGATTTATAACTGTGGCTTCACTCCAATGCTATGCCAATCGTATTGGCTACCTTTCATTTTTTCTGGGCCTAATTCAAGGTACCAGCTCATAATCTTTATAGCCTGGCATCAGCCTTCACAAACTCAGTGCCCTTCAAATGTTTTGGTTCTTCAAGTGGGCTGTCGGATAAGGGATGCTGCACTGCTTTCATTTATGATTAAGTGTTTTTATATTTCATGTGATTTTATTGTAACTTGTTTTTTGTCGCTGTGCTTGTAAGTTCTGGGCAAGAAACAAATGGCAAGTGTGTGTGTGTGTCTTCAAAACTTGCCCTACTTCTCGCTAGGAGACAGAGAGAATGCCTAAAGTAGTGGCTCTCAGAGCACAAGGAAGGCCCCTGTAGTCTCAAACTCCTCTACGATTTCCATCCCACAATCTGTTTCATCTGGTAAGGAGCAACAGGAGCGCTAAGCCAGACAATGAGATCACTCACCAGCTGATAGGGGCAATGACCTCAAACGCTTGAACATTCAGACATGTGGGCATCTTACAGTGCCACTGAGTGATGCTCTATCCGTGTTGCTGCTGCTTCAATCTGCTTGCACCCTGCAAATGTTGACGGACTCCAACTCCCACCAGCCCCAGTCAGCATGGTCTAGAACACGGGTGTCAAACACAAGGCCCGCGGGCCGAATCCGGCCCGCCAGACCTCGTCATGTGGCCCGTGTAGTCTGGTCTATATATATATCTGTGAGGGAAGCTTGGGCTGCGGTGCGCGCGCAGGGCGCCTCGGGTCCCTTCTGCGCAGGGGCAGGCGCAGGCCTCCCCCTCCTCCAGCTACCTAGCTGAGACTTATTTGACACGGCGAGGGCGGGGTTGGATATGGGAGGCCGCTGCTGCTGCTCGCAACTTCTTTTCGGGCTCGCCGGGGTGAAATAAGTCCTGGCGGGAGTGCAGCGCGCCTGCGCGAGGTGGAACGCGGAGAAGGGCAGAGCCGGCTTCGCGTGCGTTGGAGAGAGGGAGACCGAGAGCGCGCTTGTGTTTCGGGAGCGCGCCCTGTGAATACTCGGGGCGGCGTGCTTTTGCTTTGCTTTTCTTTATTTATTTCTTTAGGCGCGTTTCCGCGCTGCCCAATGAACAGCATCCTCCGCCTCTGGGGATTCGTGATTCAAAAGCAAATTCGATACGCAAGTGCATGTTTTGTAAATAACGTCAGGCGCGGCTTCCGCAGGGTGTGCGTTGCAAAAATTTATATATGGGGGGAAAGCTGATAAGGAATTGGTTTATTTTTTAGGGTATTTACACATCATGCAATTTTTCCCTCAATGTTATTACAGGGTCCGGCCATCAGTTCCCACCCTCCTCAAAGGTTTAGGGTAGGTAGCAAAGGGGGGGAAATCCAAACAAATGCTCGATTAAAAATTGGGGAATGAGAAAAATTAAAACCTGCACATCTTGTGTAACTTAAACACCAAGCCAAGCAGGAAACAATTTTTATGTTCATATATGTATTCAAATGAAATCAAGGTGTAGTGTTCCATGAGCCAGAAGCTTTGCATTACTTAATCCAGCTGTTAAAGGTGTCATGGGCTTTGAAGACACTCGAACTCGAACCAGCCCTTTGAGGGTGACCAAACTGCTGATGCGGCCCCCGGTGAATTTGAGTTTGACACCCCTGGTCTAGAATGATGGGAGCTGCAGTCCGAAAACATCTGCTGGCTACCCCTGCCCCTGAGGAGTAGGAATGACAGCTGCAAGCTGAATTTACTTATTTTGGAAGGAGTTGTATCATAAGACAGTTTTTCAACCCCTCTGACCCTTGATACAGGGTGCCTGATGAAGGACCCGTGTATATATCTGCATAGCTACCATGAAATACAAAGAAAGGGAATTTCATGGAATCACAAAATTGAAGTGTTAGAAGGGACCCCGAGGGTCATCCATTCCAACCCCCTGCAATGCAGGAATATGCAGCTGCCCCGTTCAGGGATCAAACCTGCAATCTCGGTGTTGCCAGCATCATGCTCTAATCAACCGAGCTATCCAGGCTTTCCAAGCAGCACACAGTCCCTCCTCAGGACCCAGCAGAGAAGGCTGAAGCAGAGGCTGCTAGTCAGGCACAGAGGTCAAGGGCAGAGGCTTAAGGGAGAAAGGCCAGTTGGGCAACGAGACAGCAGGTGAAGAAAGGGTGTGAGTTGGAGATATTAATAGAAAGACGCTTAGGTGCCAGGATGAAAAGGGTGGGGGAGAGAGAAACCACACAGAGCAAGTGTATCCATAACAAGCTGGCAATTACGGCTGTGTGCTGAGAAACAAGGGGAGGGGGCAAGATGCAAGCTGTTGGATATACAGGTATCCAAGGGTTTTGCACTGCGGGGGTGCAAGGATTTTATGAATAGGTACAAGCAAGCGCATTGCTGATTAAGTCAAGTAATTCTCTCTGATCTGCCAAGCCCAGCTGAAAACGCAACCGTCTAAGTTTACTCTTCCTCAAGCTCCCTGCTGCACTGCCAGCCAGCATCTGAATGCGCCAAAACGGCATCGTGACCTGCCGACAGAGGGAGAGAAAGGGAGAACAGACAAGTTCCTCTCTATCTGGCCAAGTGCTTCTGAGCAGCAGCAGCAGCAGGTCTCTCCAGGGCCCGCAGAGGGCGCTCTCCTAGCAGTTTTCAAAGCCCTGATTAACATCCTCTCTCACCAAGGTTGTTATGATGTTATTACGTCATCTGGAAATTTCCAGTCGGATACCAATTCGTCCAGACGAGGGCAGAACCTCTGACGAACCGACTCGTACGGTGGGGCGAGAGAGCCCGGCGGAGGGAAGAGGGAAACAAGACGCCTGCTTTGCCTAACTGTTCAAATGATACCCACGGCTGCTCCAGCAGAGCATGCATGCCATGCAGCGAAGAAGCCATCAGCAAACTAGGTCAGGAATGCCCGGAAATCGGTGCCAAAGCAGCTCAGCACCGCAGGAGAGCCAAAATCACAAATGCCTCTCCCATCCAAAAAAATAAAGGGGGGTTGTGCTCTGCAACCCAGGTGGGCTGCGTGCCTATCTCTGTGGGCTCAAAAAGACAGGCAAACACACACACACACACCCCTGACCCCTATCATCCATGGCACATCACAGCTTCCACTTTCATGGGATCACAATACCAGGCAGAGCCAGCCAACATCTTCTGGATATACAAAATGAACGCTTCTCTTGCAACCTGGATAAGGTAAAGGTACCCCTGCCCGTACGGGCCAGTCTTGACAGACTCTAGGGTTGTGCGCCCATCTCACTCAAAGAGGCCGAGGGCCAGCGCTGTCCGAAGACACTTCCGGGTCACGTGGCCAGCATGACATCGCTGCTCTGGCGAGCCAGAGCCACACACGGAAACGCCGTTTACCTTCCCGCTAGTAAGCGGTCCCTATTTATCTACTTGCACCCGAGAGTGCTTTCGAACTGCTAGGTTGGCAGGCGCTGGGACCGAACAACGGGAGCGCACCCCGCCGCGGGGATTCGAACCGCCGACCTCTTGATCGGCAAGCCCTAGGCACTGAGGCTTTAACCCACAGCGCCACCCGCGTCCCTAGCGCCACCCGCGTCCCTGCAACCTGGATAGAGTTTCCCAAATTAAGCTGGAGGGAGGGCAAATTGGGGGGTAATCCCAATGTCATCCTCTTTCCCCACTACCAACATGGTACCCTTTTAACTGCAGGTGGCTTGCTTACCGTCTGGGAATGAAAGAACCGGGTGGATGCAGGAGTCCAGCTGAGAGAGGCGCTCCATCAAGGGGGCTTCGTACTGGATTTCCGGAGGCACTGAGCTCCGAGTGCCACAGAGGGCGCACAGGGGGTTGACGTCGCAGCTGCATCGCCCCATGCTGTTGCGATGGACCTGGGCACAAGACGGGGATGGGGAAAGATGGTCGTTTTTATTTCATTTGTTGTGCTTGTATCCCACCTGTCCTCCATTTGATGCTCCCCCATTTCATCCTTGTGAGGTAGGCCAGCCAGTCACTTCAAAGCCAAGCGGGGATTTGAACCCGGGTCTCTCGGGACATAGGCCAAGGTTCTTAACCACTGCGCCACACTGGCTATCGGAATGTTTTCAGAAACAAGAGAGCCAAGCCCATCTCCTTGCACCTGCTGGTTTCATGCTCAGCACCCACCTTGGATTATCCCTTAAGAGATGGCAGGGCCTAATCCAATCTCATCAATTCTGGTAAACTAAATTCATCAATTTCATCTCCAGGCACACTTTGGGTTTAGGAGGCTCTCAAACTTAAAGGCAGGGCACCCTGGACCGCTGCTCTTTGCCTCTGTGAAGGACACCGAAGCCAGTTTAACCTGTCCAGTGAGTAATTCTAATTAAAGAACCATTGTTATGCAAGGGTATAGGAGGCTGTGTGAGAGGCTGCAACTCCAGACTACTTCACCACCACTAATCCATAACTGGGGAGGCAGGGCTGCTTCTCCTAAATCTCCATGACGACATCATGGACCCATATTAGCAACTTTCAAAGGTTTAACCTTTTTATTTCTTGTGTTTGTTAACAGTCTTTGAAAACACAGTTCTTTCTCAATGCAGCATAGACTATCTGATCAAATCAGTTTACAACTTGTAACAAAGCCTTGTTAAAATAGTAATACAAAAATCAAAGCAGAAAATAAGAAAGTCCTGGTTTTTATGCTCTTGCAGAAAGCCACCTTCACTCATTTCCTAGCACCAGGGAGCGAATAAAGGCAGGCATGAAGCATGCAGTCTCTATCTGGAGAAACAGTGAAAATTAGAGGGGCCCCATAAAATCAGTATAGGTCAGGAAATATGTTTTCAATATAGCTCCTTGTCCCGCTTTGTTGTAATGAGCAAATATAGAAAGCAGCACATACATGTGAGATCTGTTTAAAGTAGAAGTATTTGCAGAGTTCTTAAAATTCAAGGTGGGTGCTTTTTTAAAATAATCTGGATAAACTTGGTACTGAATTTTTATTTTATTTTTAGACATAGCCAAGGGAGCGGAAAGCCCCTCCTTGCCCATTTGACCAGTCATCAGGCCAAGACAGCACAGGGCACTCTCTCCCTTCCCATTCACCCACATCCTGCTCCTAAGAAGGAAAAGCAATGGATGAGGAGGCTTATCAGTCTCACTGTCACCACCAAGTTTGACAACCTTTACTTTATCTGCACATCACAGAGGCCCGGAGCACATTCTTTACAGCGAGATGGGTACCGATATCAAAATGCAACATGGGCAAATTCTTGCATGGATCCATCCTGCATTCTTTTTTTGCTTCCTGCTGTCGTTCCTCTCCTCTGCCACCCCAAATCACCAAAACCAGATTCCCGCCGCCAAGTGCAAGACAAGAGGCGACACACCCATCTTCTTCCACACTGACCTTTTTGGAGAGTGGCACCAGGCTGCTGGGTCGAACAAGCCGCCTCTTCTTGCAGCTGAGGACAGGGCGAGTGCGGGCTGCTACACAGGTCCCATCAGCCGCCGAAGAAGCCACGTTTAGCCTCTGCTTTTTGCGCAACAACTCATCGGCGTCTGAGCTGTCTCCCTGAGCGTGCTCTGTCAAGCCTGGCTGTAGACTGCCCAAGAAGGGGGAAAAGCAGCGTGTTAGGTGTCTCTACCGCTTAACCACAACCCCGCTATGAGCGAAATGTTTCCAAATCCCTGTTGTTTTAAAACAGAAAGCAAATCCAAGTAATGAGGAACTGAGACCCAGACTTTAATGTCCTAGGATAATATTCTGCTCTTGGCAAGCTAAGGTTCTCCAGCTCTGTTAGAAATGCAGGAAGGAGCCTCGTGCCCAGGCAGAGGACTGGGTCTCCTTAGCTCAACGTTGCCCACCCCAGCCCTCCCCAACCTGGTGCGACTACAACTCCCACCAGCCCCAGTTAGCATGGCCACTAGCCAGGGGTTATGGGAATTGTAGTCCAAAAAAAGCACCTGGCGAGCACCAGATTGATAAAGACTGGCCTACCAGGGTATGTTGAATTTTTCAACTTTCAAATTCCCCCAATGAGGGGTGCTAAAAAGTTGTAACATAACTTGGGAATTCAAAATATATTTTTGTTACAATAATATAATTTAGTTTTGCTTGGTAGATAAAATGTGTGTAGAATTGCACAGAAATCATTAAAAAAGACTGCCAAGAACTTGCAGTTATATTTGTTGTTGCTAACGACGACAACATAGCATTCGGTTTTCCAAAAGCAGTTTATGTGCTTCTTCGTCGAGCATAGACTTACCAAGCTAAATGTTATCCAATCACAAAAAATAAAAGCAGATTTGAATTCCTCACACCCAAAAAACGTATTTGAAGACACTTCACTGAATAAAATTTGCAAAAATTTAGTTTCACCCCCTAAAATGACACTCCCTACTGGCCTTCACTGACAGGCAGCAGATCTTCAGCCAAGAGCTAATTTACAGCTTTACCTGGAGATGCCCCTTTGCCTCTCCTCTCCCACCTGCCCTTCCCACCTTCAACCTCTTGCTCTTTCCTCTGCAGAAGCCCACACTTCTCTAACACACCCCTGCTGTGCTCCTCTTTCCTGCTATAGCTTTGCCCCTCCTTCAGTCAAAGCTGTGCCTGGGGCAGCACTGTCCTCTTTCACAACAGAACCCTTCTCTCTCCCCCTCCCCAACTCCCTTCCATGCCAATCTTCCTCTCTAAGCCCTTAAGAATACCCTGGTTCCATTTGCTTGTCTCCAAAGTATTATACCTGGCCTGCATAGCATTTCTAAGAAAGGTATGAACTGGCACTGAACAAAAGCTGTAAACGTGGGCTGTGTTAATGTTTCTAGGAAAGGTACAGACTGGTGCTGGGAACAAATGATATAAACTGTTCTATTTGGACCGTGCAACGTTTCTCGGAAAGGTATAAACCGGTGCGGAATAAATGCTATACACTTCAGGAAGATTTTGACTCAACACACAAGCTGCAGTACATCAAGAGGCAATTCGTAACAGAGGATGCTCACTGAGGAGCATAAATGTTAGAGCATATATTATCATCTCAATTCCCCCCTCCCTTTGGGGTGGGGGGATGCACTCTGCAAGAGCCTTACGTGTTAATAACTCCATTGACCGGTCTCGGCACTCCACAAGTTTTGGCAGGTAGGGACTCTGGGGTATTGCCAACGGATGAACAAAGGTTCTCTGACGAATGGGAGAGGCATGTGCCCTATGGGTAGAGAAGGAAGGGGGGAAATGTGTCAAAAGTTGTACAGTTCCAAAATAGCCAACATATCGTTTTTCTCCTGGTTCTCTTGACATGCCACGGCAGCAAAAATCACCCAGAGTTATTTGGCATTTAGATTATTGTCTTTGCAACTTCTGCATTTCTGCCTCTTAAACAACACAGAACGTAACAGGCTGGAACATGGGCTGGTGACTTCAAAGCTCCACTGACTCAGGGATGCCCAAGAAGAATTTCCTTCAACCTTTACAAATGCTCTTAAAAAGCGAAGGTTTTCTTTGGAACAAAAGGCGGCAAGGCAGGTTTGCCTGTTTTCAATGTCTAGCTTTCTATTATTCATCATGTGATCAGTCGCTTTCTTACAGAAGGTGCCTTGCACAGCTGAGGGCATCTCAGAAGGTATCAATGCACACATCCCATGACATATCGCAACACACCCTGCAGTTTCCCAGGAAAAAAATGTAACCCTCTTGAAGCTGATCCTGAGATTGCACATCTCAGCTTAGAAGTAAAAGTGTGTTACTCTTCCTTTTATTTTCACGCATTTTAAAAGATTCTTACGTAGGTAACAAGCACAAAAAATTTAAACCAGAGCTGGGGAACTTCCCTCCAGATATTGCTAGACATCACCTCTGACATTTGGCTAGGCTGATGAAAGCAGGTCCAACACCATATAGAGGACCACAGGTTTAAATAAGGGTCAACAAGTCAACTCTGTATAAAGCAGCTCCTTATCCCTTTATATGGCTGTATTGCAGCAGCAGTCCTCCAATTACTGGTGTGTGTGTGTGTGTGTGTGTGTGTGTGTGTGTGTGTGTGTGTGTGTCTATACACACATGCAGGGGGCCCTTAATGAAATCCACCCTCCCAACTTCTAATTTTTAGCTGAAGCATGCCTCCCCCTTAGACTCCTAAAACAGCAGACTGCAGGGTTGGGGGTGGCCCCCTATCACCCGGTAATGTGAACACGAGTTGCTAGCCAGGGATCGCAGAGGCATTTCAAGGGCTGGTCCACGTTTCTCCAGAGTGGAGAGCGGCACTGTCAGATTAAGAAAACTGTATATTACATCCAGCTCCACTGCCAAATACAGTCTGCAGTCTGCCCTGCATTTGTACTTAGCATTCTGCATGTATTATTGTGCGAATGACAACCTGCATGTTAATGGCCTGCGATCAGAAGCACACAATTAGCAACACCCCTTTGCCAATCACTGCTGTCCGCTCTAAGGAAAGAGGTGGATGGTTACCACCCTGCAAACTGCCTGGGCAAATGCAGCTGAGATGTCCTATCATAGCACCTGCCACCTTTTCCCAGGCTATGAAATAAAAAGCCACCTTGTACTGGAGCCATATATATTTTTTTCATCTGCTCCGATTAGCAGGGCCTCTTCGTGGCCTCAAGCAGAGGCCTCTCCCAGCTCTGCTACCCAAAATGCCAAGGAATGAACCTGGGGCCTGTATGCATGCCAAGTAAATGCTCTCCCCACTGGACTATGGGCCCTGCCACACACACCAGAGTGCTCCCCTTTCCCTCCTCTACCCTTACAATAAGTTCTATGAACTCCTATGCAGCATGGCTGGGAAGGTCTTGGGTTCCTGGGTCATTCACGTGCTTAAATGAAAGCACCTAGGAATCTTGACATTTCCGTCCAAAGACTGAACTGAAACATCTCTTGCATCTCTGAATCTGGGTCAGTCTAGGCCTAGCCAAGAGCAAGTTTGGAGCGTGCTGAAGAACTCTTGTGTACTACTATGAGCCAACAGCTGAAAAGGTGGGATACAATTTCCCTGCCCATTCCTGGCGCCACATTGGTCCTATAAATGGGCTTCTGGCTCCAAGAGTTCGCTGCTTCTCTCTTGTCAATTGCACTGCCGTTTAAACTGCCTAGTTACACTAACACTGTAGATGGTTCCATCTACTGCTGTATACCACTGGTTATGCGGTGAACGTAAATATGGTTTTTAATGACCTCGTTTTTGCAGGAAGGAGAAACAGAAATTCTAAAACATTAAAACAAACAAATAGAAGTTTGATTCTTATGCCCTGGAATTTTGAAAACTGCCTCTGGCCCTGTGATGCAGTAAGATGTAACGCTGAGCTCACAATCCTGCACAAATCCTGGGAAATGTGTGTGTCCAACTTCTTGTTGACACTGCACAGCCACAAGTGGAAAATATGAGTCACAGAAACACAGCCATTCACGCCCACTTGGAAATGGGTTATTATTCACTTGTTCGGAGCCATAAAATTCCAGAAAAGAGGAAGCTTTAGGGGATGGGGTGGAGAACCTCTGGCCCAGCAGTCAAGTGCAGCCCTACAGGCCCTCAGGCCTTCTGCTTCTCAGCTGGCTCTACCTTGCAGCTTTCAATGAGTGGAATGTGTCCTTAATGCCTCTTGATTAACCAGATCAGTGTTTCCCAAACCTGGGACAGCAGTTGGTTTTGGACTACAATTCCCATCATCCCTAACCATTGGTCCTGGCTAGCTAGGGATGATGGGAGTTGTAGTCGAAAAACAGCTGGAGACCCAAGTTTGGGAAACCCTGAACTAGATGGAGAATAGAGAGGGGTGCTTGGTTATCTGAGCAGAAACTAGCCCACTACTGTATGAAGGTAATATTTGCTGCTCTGTCCACTTTTGCCTTTAGCATCACATGCCAGTGGCATGTGCCGCCCCCCCCCCCCCGGGTTGCTCAGAAGGGAATGTGGCCCCTGGACTGAAAAAGGTTCTTGATCCTTGCTTAAGGAAATGTGCCTACTCCTTTGAAAAGCTGGTTTCAATCAAGAATCTAACAGTGGGCAACGAAAGAAAAACGGGCAGGTCTACCACCTGCACTGCTACAGAGTCTGAAGAAGGGGGGGGGGGCAACCTGTGGTTGGACTCCAGCCCCCACAGGCCCCAGCCAGCATGGCCCAATGACAGGGATTATGGAAGTTGTAGTTTAGCAACGTCCGGAAGGCTACAGCTTCCACAACCTTGGTTTTAAGAGGAGGGAAAAAATCATATCTGAAACTGAGAGTCTATTAGTGAACCCTGGAGATTTCTGGATTTTCCAATGTGCTTTGGGTTTGTTAGCTTCTGAACTTCCCTTCAAAACCTTCCCTGGAATTTCTTTTGCCTATGACTTCAAAATCCCCAGAAATATGTACTGGTCACGTTTTGCAAGCGGTGAACGTATTCTGCATATGGAAATAGATTCCGTGCACAGATCTGTGGACAGGGAGAAGGCACTGAACAAGGAGCAGCAGACAGGGCAAAGTCATCTGGGAACATGCATGGAACCCAGAGGCTTCATGCTTCTCCCCATGTTGGAAGTCTGTGCTGCTCTGGGCTCAGCAAACTTGTACAGTGGTACCTCGGGTTAAGAACCTAATTCGTTCTGGAGGTCTGTTCTTAACCTGAATCTGTTCTTAACCTGAAGCACCACTTTAGCTAATGGGGCCTCCTGCTGCCGCTGCACAATTTCTGTTCTCATCCTGAAGCAAAGTCCTTAACCCGAGGTAATATTTCTGGGTTAGTGGAGTCTGTAACCTGAAGCGTATGTAACCTGAAGCATATGTAACCTGAGGTACCACTGTACCTGCAAAGTTTTGGCTGCTCCTGCAGTTCTCTATATAGATACGCAAAGTATGCATATTGGTATTTTCCTGAATGCTGGGTCAAAAACAACAGAGCAGGAGATAGGGAGATAGATAGATAGATAGACGGACAGACAGACAGACAGACAGACACACACACACACACACACACTACAGCCAAAGCCTGCCTACTTCTGTTTCTCTGCATGCAGGATAGTTTTTCCCCCTGCACAGCGTACAAACAAAGGATCTGTTAAAAGCAAAGAGAATGACAGAAGTAGACAGAGCAATATAATGCTAGCAGAGGAACAGGGGACAGGAAGGAGCAAGAGCCTGACCAGCTCTTATAGCACCCTCAGCACTTACCAGCCTGTCAATCCCGGGCTCCGGCTTGACGTCAGCACTAAGAGTGTGGGATGAGTCACCTAATAAAGGGTCAGAGGGAGGCGCCTCACCAAGGAGTATCAGGCCCTGAAAGAGACAGGGAAGAGGAATTCAGCGGTATCTTTCTCAGGCGGCTTCTCCTTCACACAACTCCCAAGAAATTTCTTCTTTCCCCTTTCACTTTATCTGCAAAGCTTCTCAAGAGACATCAGTTCCTCCACTTTCTCCTACCAGTCCCTTCTCCATTCTTGCACCAATTTGCGCCTAAGTGATGGAGAGCTTAAGGGATGAGAGCGAGGGAAGGAAAGCACCAAGGTGGGGTCTTTGTTTTGTTTAAGTTAGCTTAATGCTCCCAGAACAAGATTCTCCTTTTCATTCTCCTTTATTGTTCCGACACATGCTCTTTGTGATGCCTACAACAGCTGATGAAAAGGCAGCTTATGTAACACAGCCTTTGCTTCCCGTTGTTTATCCAAAGTCAGCAGATTTGTCTCTCCAATAAGAAACCTTGACTTTCCTTTTTGGCATGGAGAACTTCAGGGACAGGAGCAAAGTGGAATTGACATCCACACATCTTTTAAATCTGGATCTTCCATAAGACTTAGGACTTAAGCCTACATAGAGCTAAGGTAGCGTCCAAGGCGTGTTCTGCTACGGAAAGGTTCCCTTGAAGCTTCTGCAGTGGCAGCCAAGGGAGAACTAAGCAAAGCGGCAGGAGCCACGCCCCCTTTGTGTGTGTATTTCCCCAAATGTGAAATATGTATTTCCCCAAATGAGGCTCTGTGCCAGGACAGAACCTATAGGCATGCGAGTCCATAGAGAGGGCAAAAGAAGAGTTATATTATTATTCTACATTCCAGATTCCCAAACTACTGACAAGTATCAAAGAATGTTCCTCTTTCAGCAGCCTCCAAAAAAATTGTAAACTTATTTAAATGCTAGCAATTTAGAACCAGATGCATAACCAATAGAAATATGCTCAGTTGACATCATTATTTTTCTGGAGGCCACAGCCCCGCCGTTGGTTTTCTTTCTCTTTCTTTCTTTCTTTCTTTCTTAACTACCGTGTCTTCACTGTAGAATGCATAAACCCTTTCATAATATATCATACTATGACTATATCTGGGTCCTCACCAACTCACTCACACAGGGCATAAAACAACAAGCAGGAAGTAGAAACTGGGTGCCCAGGGACTCCAATTATTATAAAATTTGAACGTGGAACACTTTCACAGCTCCTGCTAAAGGCTCATGACTTGTAAGTTTACCTTACAATAGAAGGCATTCTTGCAGAGAACAACTCAAGCCACATGTTGGGCTGATTTGGGAGTCTCTTCTTCATAAACCTGAGCCAGCTTTAAATTAGGGGAGGTATACAATAGGCAGGTAGGGAAATATGAGCCCTTGCAGAATGCAAGTTGTGCATGCTAGGACATGCTTGTTTTAAAGGGACCTTTCATTTCAGGTTAAGAATCTCAGCCAGCATCCGAGAACAACACACACACACACACACACAGAAAACTAGGCAATGCCTTTTATTTGGGCCATGTGTTTACAAATAAAATAGGCAAGCTCTTCAGTTACACAGATCTATTCTCTTCCAACAAAAACAACGGGCATTATCATTTCTGGAGCACTTGCTGCGTGCAACGTTATCTACAGCTCATATTCCACTAATCCTGCAACCCTAAAACGCAAGCCTCATTAGGGTTTGCCACTTTCAGGGCTGGTCAGGTTTTGCAAGCTTAATTAATGGGCCCTCATCTTTGAGACATCTCTGGGACACGGGTTAAGGACTTGACAATCAGAAGGTCGGCGGTTTGAATCCCTGCGACGGGGTGAGCTCCCGTTGTTGGGTCCCTGCTCCTGCCAACCTAGCAGTTCAAAAGCACGTCAAAGTGCAAGTAGATAAATAGGTACCGCTCCGGCGGGAAGGTAAACGGTGTTTCCGTGCGCTGCTCTGGTTCTCCAGAAGCAGCTTAGTCATGCTGGCTACATGACCCGGAAGCTGTACACCGACTCCCTCGGCCAATAAAGCGAGATGAGCGCCGCAACCCCAGAGTCAGTCACGACTGGACCTAACGGTAGGGTTCCCTTTACCTTTTTATCTCTGAGACAGCCACGTAAACCTTGTCACTGTCACCCCACTACCCATTTGCTTGGCTTCCACCCCACCTGGACTCAATCTACACATCCACGTACAGTGGTACCTCTGGTTGCGAATGGGATCTGTTCCGGAGTCCCGTTCGCAACATGAGCATAAGGCAACCCATGTCTGCGCATGACGTCATTCTGCGCGTCTGCACATGCGGCAAAACCTGGAACTAACCCTTTCTGGTACTTCCGGGTCGCCGCGGGAGGCAACTTGAAAAAACGTATCATGAAGCAAACGCAACACGAGGTATGACTGTAGAGTGAAAGCTCAAGTCAACTGGAGCATGTTGCTCCTTCTCTTCATTCCTGGCACAGCTGGAGAAAGCATGTGAATCATAGAATTGCAAAGCTGGAAGAGCCCCTGAGGATCAGCTTGTCCAACTCCTGCAATGCAGAAATATGCTGCTATCCCATATGGGGATCGAACCTGCAACCTTGATGTTATCAGCACCATGCTCCAATCAACTGAGCTGATGCTGGGCATAACATGAACATGCAGTAACAGCAAAGAGCAGCAGCAGGAGCCACCGGGACATGAAGATCCATGAGTTGCTAGTGGCACCTTGAATAGGTGTGTGTTGTGGCGGCAGGTGCCCCATGATCCTGACCCCTAAACTAGGCCCTGCCTATTTTACTACAGTGGAACTGCAGCTGGGACGGCACTCGCACCCCAGGCTCAAATAACTATGTGCAATTCACTTGTACCTGCTCAGGCACCATTGGCAATAAGAACAAACTCTGCAGGTGTTTCTTCTTGTGGTAAGGCATTTGGGTGAAGGGGTTTGCACCCCCATGGGTACAAATATGCTTGACCCACACGAGCAACCACAGCACACAAAATGGCAAGCAAATCCCAGGAAGTATTTATAGCTAATAATGTTTTTTTAATCTTGTGTGTTTTAAATTTGGTACTGTACACTTAAAATTTTTTTAAAAACTGAGTAGCTCTGAGACCATTTTTTGTAGTGACAAAATAAAATACAAAAATGCAAAATATAAATATATGTAATGTCCACAGCCTTGCTACTTTGGCACAGGTGACCATTTTGGAACAAGCATTATTTAGCAAATGCAGAAGCAGCCTAGAATTCTCATCTAGCAGAGTGCATTTCCAACACTGCTCCTCCTATTCAGGGCTCGGGTTTATGTCTGCCCTGGGACCATTTACACAAGACTCACATGCACCACCACCCACAGAGTATTTCACCAAAGTAATGCTTCCTGCCTTTGCTCTCTGCACGGTTCCCAGTTCTTTTGCCAATCTGATGAAGCCATAAAAGCTGGAATTGGACTGCTGCCAGTCTTCGGTCCATGTTTGCTCTTGCATAGTCCTCTCTGTTGTGCAGAATGCAGCTATCACAAGCACAGCTGTAGCTCAAATCCCAAGCCTCTCAGATGAACAGGACCAGGGAGGATATTTTCCAAGGCACAGATGGAAAAGGATGCTTTGCCGTTATGGATGTGGTTGGGTCCCCATGTGCCAATCTTTCTTTATTTTTTTGCATCACACAGAGGCCATGAGGAACCAGAAATATTGGCTAAACCAGTACAATATTATAGGATGGGCAGTTGCAAAGAGAGATCCGGGATACAGGGATGCATCAGTCCAAGCTAGGAATGCTTGAGAAATTCAGTCTTCTGATACAAATACTGATAGGGCTATGTGTGAATCAACTCTTCAAACCCCAGACCATCTATTTCTGTATCCCCAACTCGTGTTTTCAAACTGTTGCACATCTGCAGTGGATAAAATGATAGATCGCTTTCCCACTCCGAGGACTAAAATCATGCTTTTGGATTTGATGTGAAATAATTAAAAGATTTCAGGCCACATCAGCTGGCCCCGAATGACTTGAGCTGTTTTGCATTGATATACTTGGGATACCGTGAACTAGTCTACAGTTTCCTAATGTAAACCAGTACAGCCTTCAATATTATGTGCTTTATAAATGTGGAACGTGCTAAAAATGTGGTTACCCAAGAGGAATATAAAGCACTAGTGGCTTTTTTTTTAAAGGTACGTAAGCAACTTTGACTTACATCAGCCAGCTTCTGCTGCTGCCTTTAATCAGCATTCATACACCACGCCAGATTAAGTCATACAATCCTGACCCAATATCAAAGGTATTACTTTGCCTTTTAAACGTGTAATGCAAAAGGGAAACACTTGAGGAGATATTTTTTCAGGAGCAGGGTCTAAATACCCGCAGGTGAAGACGTATCCTTTTACTTCCCTTACCTTATTGGCTCGGATCTGCTTGTAAATATCCGTTTGCTGCCGGATTCGGTACTCTAGATCCGAGACGTGCGCTTGAAGCCAGTTCCAGCGGCTGACAATGGCTGCTCTGTCTGCTGCCCACCGCCATTCTGACCTTCGCCTCCTGGAAAAAAGAGGGAAAGAAGCATTCTGTGTCAACGAGTGGACGGACACACGTTGCCCCAGTTTGTGAGTCACCCATTCTTGCCACTTTGTCTTATTTGTACCTTGGCTTTAGAAAAGGGGGACGGGGACAGGACTCAACCATCACGAATCATTATGGTCCCCCACGCACATCTGGAGGGCCGCAGGTTGGCTGCCATAAAAGATGGCTGCATTCCATCTCTGATTCCAATTGGTCAGATCGCCCAGATTCCCGCTCCACAGCAAAATACCCTACGACTCTAAAGCATCTACATCAGACACATGTCCAAATTGCTTTTACAAATTTATAGACTTCACAGCCTCTCTAGCCTGTTTATTCCATGGATGAGCTCTTTTAAAACATTAGGAGCCTACCCTGCTCTCTATACATATTCCTATGTAATGTCAATATGCTGTTATAGTTTCGCCCCCAAAGCCCAACAGAAACATTTGCCCTTGAGCCATTTTCAGCCTTCTCAAACTTCAGGTTTCCGCAACATGATGCCCCCTCTAGTTGTTTTGTACTACAACTCCCACCATGCCTGATCGTAAGCCATGCTAACTAGGGCTGATTTGGAGTTCAACATGATCTGGCACAGGCTTCCTCAAAACTGGCCCTCCAGATGTTTTTGGCCTACAACTCCCATGATCCCTAGCTAGCAGGGCCAGTGGTCAGGGATGATGGGAACTGTAGTCTCAAAACATCTGGAGGGCCGAGTTTGAGCCTGATCTGGAGGGTATTAAGTAGGGGAAGGCTGTTCTACACTTTAAATCACCCCTGTAGCTCTCTTCCATAAATGGAATGGAAATTTCTAGAATGGAAGTACAGAGGGGAGAGAGAGAAAAATGCCTTAATAGCAACAAATACAGGGGAGGCTTTTACTCTTAGGAACTGTGTCCGTTAAAAACAGCATGTGTCAAAGGCATCACAATGACAACAGGACAGAGTTGAAACTGGGGAAGGGGCACTCTTTGCAAGCATTTCTGCCCCCTGAAAAAAAAGTGCACATACACCTTTGGCAAACTAGGGTGCTCCAGAACAGGAAGGGGGGAAAGTGTCCGTAGTATTCCTCCCTGACCCCCATTCAGCACAGGGCAATGATTTCTGTCTCCAGTGACATAATCACAATGGCAAACCTGATTGGCTACATAGTGTCTTAACACTGGCTATGCAATCTGCGATTGGCTAGAATCACAGAGCTAGCAAGAAGAAATGTAATTTTTAAAAATCACACTTTTGCTGAAAAGGGCAGCAAACAGACACAAATAAGCACTTAGGGAGTTTTCAGGGAACATTTTGTGGGTGGGTGTGAAAAAGTCCCCATTTTACGCCAAAAACGTTGGGAGAACATTTGGCGCAGCACTAATTGATTAGTCATGTGAAGCTAGGTCCCTATTTCAAAGCAGAAGGACAGCTTATTGTCCTACACCTAATACAGAACAACAGGGTGGGTGAAGTGGCAAAATACAAAATGGGGTCAAAGTATTTGTCCGAAACCAAGCAGCAGTGACACTACACTAACGCAGGGGTCAGCAACCTTTTTCAGCCATGGGCCGGTCCACCGTCCCTCAGATCATGTGGTGAGTCAGACTATATTTTTTTTTTGGGGGGGGGGGGGGATGAATGAATTCCTATGCCCCACAAATAACCCAGAGTTGCATTTAAAATAATAGGACACATTCTACTCATTTAAAAACACGCTGATTCCCAGACTGTCCGCGGGCCGGATTGAGAAGGCAAATGGGCCACATTCAGCCCCTGGGCCTTAGGTTGCCTACCCCTGCACGAACGCACCTAAGCCACAAACTGGAAAGAGACAATCACTATGTAGAAGAAAGTTGTGAATGTGTACACCATAAGAACAACTCCCAACACCCTTTCCTTCAATGACTCAGCAAAGGTGGATCTTCCCCGCTTAAAATGAGAGGCATACTACCCATGCCCAATCAAATCAGTCAAAGGTTGCTTGATTTTTGCTTGAGGGCTGCCTAACCAAAGGTTTCCTGAAGGGGATAAATGCCATCCTAACATGAAAACGTACGGAAGTAAATATTATACAACAGAAACACTCGCATATACACTTCTGGCCCTTGACTCTACAATATAACATTACGAGCAGGAGAGACATTCACATGCCTACATTTATAAACAACTATTTTAGAAGGGGGGGTGTGTGTGTGTGTGTGTGTGTGTGTGTGTGTGTGTTTTAAGCACCTCATCAAGTATGGCTGTCATCTACCTGAAAGAAAGACCTGTGTAGTGTGAGTGAGCCTGTTAAGATTGTCCTCTGCATTTCTCCAAGGTGTTTTCTTTTTATCCCTCCTCTTTTCGTTTCTCTTATTGTCTTTGTGAGATCTGTCCTGAGAGAAATGCGGGGGGACAATCCAACAGGCTCTCTCACACCACACCAGATTTACACAGTTACTTAGGTTTATCAGACAGGCCTTGCTCTGGGGAACCATCATCATTGTGACAGAGTTTAGCTGCATCTTGGAGTAGAGGCCAGTCTTGGTAGTTGGTGATGTGGCTTTTCCAAAACATTTTAAATGGGTGCATTCCATCTGCATTGAGAAAGTTTCCATTTGCACTGGAAAACTTTCTGGTGGCCAAGAGCAGGGGTCACCAACATGGCACCACACCCAGAGGCTTTCTCTGGTGCCAACAGGGAGCCCCCCACCTCTCAAAATTAGGCTTGAAAGAAGCATTCTAATATGGAGTATTGACTAGGTTAGAATTTCTTATCGACTACTATGAAAAATAGGCTCAAGGGAATTTACAGTTAAGTTGTGGTGTATACGTAGCAGCAGCACGTGTGTGTGTGTGTGTGTGTGTGTGTGATAAAACCCTGCTTTGGAGAATGACCTAATTCATAATGTTTAGTTTCATTTGTATTTCATAAAGAAAGCTAAACACTTTTAAACTGCCCTGCTTGAAATTGGCATCCATTCATTGCTACTGGTGAACTTATGAAACGGATGTTTTTCCATGGAAAAATGAAGTATTAGATTTTTTTCTGTGGATGTTTTCCCACCTCACATCAGAGAAAGGTCAGGCAGGCTAGCAGAGTCATTTATTATTATTATACAAATTGGAGAAATGTGAAATGCAAATTTAGTGTTGTACAGGTCCATGCCATCCCACTTTAAACCTTGTTGTGATTTCATCGTTTTATCAATATCTTGTACTGCACTTTGTGTCCTTTATGTTCGCAGATAGCAATCAGACAGATAAAAGCATCCAAGATGGGCAGGTGTGGACAAGTGATGTGCAGATATTGCCCATGAAGAAGCAGGATGCTTGGAGGATGGGGACAGGCAGAAGAGATAAAGTAGCTTTTCATAACCCTAACTAAAATCTGGTGTTTTTTCATGACAAATTATGAAGAAGCAGCTCTTATCAGCTTCGATTTTAACCAACACACTTTAAGTCAAACAAAGTATTGCTATTTCTGCCAAATAAGTTCCTCCACCACCACCACCATTTCTTCTACACTGTCCTTTCCTCCCCTCTAGGAGAATGTGGTGGCTATTCTAAGTTCATCCCTTCTCTCTTTCTAAGAATACGGAGTTGCTTTTTTACTAAGCCAAACAACTGGCTTTCCTAGGCTGGTACTGTCAGCGTCAAGTCTTGACCTTAGCATGTTCAGGTCAAAGATCTGCTATTCACAGTCCTTTAAAACTGCAGGTGTCAGGGATCAAATCCAGGGCCTTTGACATACACAGCACACATTCTACCAGTGCCTCTCCACTGCTATATGTTCTGCCAGACTAAAAAAAGAAAAGAAAAAGACCATCTTTATTAGAAACAGCATTGGATTCAATTTCTACAATGGCTACAAACACAAAAGTTTAAAGTTTCAGCTTGCTAACAATGAGCAGCCACTTAAAGCAGATGTGGCCGGAGTGAAACAGAAGCAAACCACAACTGAGACTCAAGACAAGAAAGATGCAAATCATAGCAGCCGTGGAGTTCTAAGACTCTGGCAGCTGTTGCAATATCTGGGAATCATTCTTCCACACTGGAATTGCATGAAAAAAGAAAAACCCTGAATGAGGACTCATAATATTTAATCCCAGCTGGATTTCCCCACAGCACCTGAGCAATTTTCTACAGCCCAGTTAGTATCCAAGGCTGAACCTAGGTTGTTGGTTTTTGGGTTCTTTTTTTTAAAATCCCCTCTGCCTGTAGAAAACTAGAGCAGAACAGATGATTGGCTTAGGCCAGAACACCAACTCCTGCCCATGTACAGGTTAAAAAACAACAACTTTGCAAGGACTTTTAAAAACAACAACAGACCACAGAATGTTCCAAAATGTTGTCCCCCACCTGCATTCTTAATTAGTACTAGACGGTAACACAGAAACAGAAGGGATACTGCTGACCTGTCTGCCAGCATCAAAGGCTGATTTTTCAGTGTTTCTCTCTCCTCACTCCATTACTTGAAAGGTATTTATTTGCACGTTTTTAATCCTCATTCCTTGTTTTAAACTCTGAAGCCCTGATATTTCATAGGTCTTGAAAGAAAGGGTACCGCAGCATGGCAATTGCAATTTAATGGCAAGTGGCACTAAATCTAACTCTAACAACAACAACAACAACAACAACAACAGTATCTGAAATCCTCCTTAGGTATGCAGCAATCCATACCGTAAGATCATATTTGGAGGCCCCTTTTTAGGTGAGGTATTTTGGGGAACCACAAACGGCCTTTTGGGTGGTGGCACCACATTTGTGAAATCTTTCTGTAAAGAGGGTCACCAGAAACCACACTTGATTATTTAATTTCTATACCGCTTGGTATATTAAAATAGCTCTAAGCAGTGTACAAAAAAGAAAAAAGCCAATTTAAAACAAAATATTACAAAAACAGTTACACATAAAAAAGTTACATTAATATGAAGTTACTAATCTATCTATCTATCTATCTATCATCTGTATCAATTCATTTTCTTTCTGACACACCTTCCCTCTCAGCCTCCAGGTTCTCACCCAGGGTTCAAACAAACTCTCAGGTCACCTATAAAACGTTCCTGGAAACTGTGAAACCACCCTAGTCTCTTACTATAGGACTTGCTTTTGATAGGCAGGCCCAAGGTAGATGGCACTTCCTCAGGCTGCCCACAACTGTGTCCCATTAAGCTGCACTCGACATGCCCAGCTGATGCAATTCTGATGCCAAGCAAATTGCCTTTTTATTTTCTCAGGCGTCTTTATCAGCAATAGCTTTCATTTATTTTATCACTGTTGTATATTTTTATGTTCCTTTTTTTTTTACTGCATGCATTATATGTTGTGCTGAACTTTTTACTCTAATGAAGATGCCCCGAGAACCCAGTTATACAACAATCTATAAATATCAGAAATAAAAAAGCACACAGCCTTAAAACATGGAAGATAAAATCTCACATGAAAAATCAGAGCATTGTGGGAAGTGTAGTTTTGTACAAAGTACTGGAAGAAACCACATGTCCCAGTTTTCCCCTTCGCTGAGATTTTATTGAGGATTTACTGGGATTTGTTGTTTGCATGCAGCAGGTACTGAAAGAGCATCAAGCTTAGAAATGAATGAAATGTAGGGAAATGGAAGTGCAGAAAAACAGGTGTCTGTCCTCACAAACAGCATCTCTTCCTCCGGAAAAAGCACCTTTTTTCCAAAACATTCTACAGTTCAACATTAAAAATTGTAAGCCAGAACAAACTGTACAACCGTATTTCTACCAGCTGGAGACAGTGAGAGCAGGCAATCTTAGACCTGAAGTTCTAAAAAGATATTAGGTGGGAAATAAACATCAAATTCTATCTATGCCACAGAAGTAAATCATGCACTGGTTACAAGAGAATATCTTGCAAACTTTCCCTATCTTCCTTGGCATTTCAGAAATAATGTCTTCTGGATCTGGTTGTTAAAATGCTAAGAAGATAAATACCTTTCACTGTTTATTATGTCTGAATCACAAGCATCACACCCCCCCCCCTTTGGCCTTTGCCAATATTTCTGAATGGCATATTCAACAGTGCTTTCCCACTCACCCATTATTTTTCAATAAAATCTAAGACAGTGTTAAGTCAGGCTCCCTAAACATCCTCCCGACTTCTGCCCTGTTCATCATCTCATGACAGTTTAAGTCACCCATCAGTCAAGCCCATCACTCAGACTGCTTCCTTTCAACAGGATACACTAGAAGGTGCCTGTAGCTACCACCTTATTTTTAGCATTGGTAACTTTGAGGACTTCTTTCAGGGTAAACAGATCAAGCTGAAGAACTAAGCATCTTTACTCACCCTTCTTGGTTTTCCTTCTCACCAACCTGAAAGGGATTGAGCAAATTGCACAACTTGTCTGAAAGACGACAAAGCCCAGTTCTAAAATGCCAGCGGCCTTCCTTTGTAGCCGGATCAGAAACACAGGATACTTACAAGTAAACTAAACAAATTGTGGAGAAGGAGGAAAGAGACCAGTCTCTTTTCTTCTAGCCTAGATTATCTACAGAAGCTAAAATATTTTTTATTGTGATTCTATCCGAAGATGACCAGTATTTTGGAAAATGGACCACCAATATCCTACTTTCTAGCATTAATATATCTTATTATCATGTTGGTTTCTTTGGGTCGAGTCTCAGGATAGGAAAGAAGAAGATATTACCGTATTTTTCGCCCTATAAGACGCACTTTTCCCCCTCCAAAAATGAAGCGGAAATCTGGGTGCGTCCTATGGGGCGAATGCAGGCTTTCGCTGAAGCGTGGAGAGCGAGAGCGGTCGGTGCGCACCAACCCCTCTCGCTCTCCAGGCTTCAGGAAGACATCCGCAGCCTGCGGGACGTCTAGGCTGCGGATAGCAGCCTGCTTCCCGGAGCGTCGGGCGCCCTGAAAGCAGAGTGCCCGGCGCTTCGGGAACACATCCGCACCCTAGGCAGCCCTGCAGGAGGTCCCGCAGGGATGTCTAGGCTGCGGATAGCAGCCTGCCGCCCGGCGGGCGGGGCGCCCTGAAGCAGAGCGCCCCTCGCGCCGGGCATACATCTGCAGCATGGGGAACGCTGCAGGAGGTCCCAGCAGCGCTCCCCACGCTGCGGATAGCAGCCTGCTGCCTGGCGCGAGGGGCGCCCTGAAGCAGAGCGCCCCTCACGCCAGGCAGACACCCGCAGCGTGGGGAGCCCTCCAGGAGTTCCCTGCAGCGCTCCCCACGCTGCGGATAGCAGCCTGCTGCCTGGCGCGAGGGGCGCTCTGCTTCAGGGCGCCCCTCACGCCAGGCAGACACCCGCAGCGTGGGGAGCCCTCCAGGAGTTCCCCGCAGCGCTCCCCACGCTGCAGATAGCAGCCTGCTGCCTGGCGCGAGGGGCGCTCTGCTTCAGGGCGCCTCTCACGCCAGGCAGACACCCGCAGCGTGGGGAGCCCTCCAGGAGTTCCCCGCAGCGCTCCCCACGCTGCGGATAGCAGCCTGCTGCCTGGCGCGAGGGGCGCTCTGCTTCAGGGCGCCCCTCACGCCGGGCAGACATTGGCCAGCCCCACAAGCTCGGGGGACAGCAGGGAGGCGCAGCGCCGCCACCCCGCTGTTCCTCGACCTGGTTGGGTTTCCCGGACCTGCTTTTGGGGGGAAAATAAAGGAAAAAATTTTTTCCTTTATTTCCCCCCCAAAAAACTAGGTGCGTCCTATGGGACGGAGCGTCCTATGGGACGAAAAATACGGTATAATGCAATACTCACCATCTGTAGAGACAGAATCTGTAATCCTATACACACTAACCTGGCAGCTTGTTCCACTAAACTCAATAGGACAAGTAAATATGCTTTGGATTAGGTTGAGAGCATAGAAAATGCACTGGAGAGATTCAAAATCGTCTTGTAAAAGAATCCAGCAAGTTTCATGTTATCTGGTTCCCATTTAGATGTTCTCTATGTGTAGTGAAAGAAAAGCACACATATACCTCCCCAATTTAATGTTTATTGCACTATCATGTTTCATTTCGTTTTGTTTACTTATTGTCAAATATAATCATGGAAAATAACACTCACAAACGCATGTGTTTATTTTATGTGTGTACATATCTTACACACATATCCATAAGCAAACAAATGTGTAGGTGGGCTTATAAAAGTTTGACTTTGTTTTCATCTGGAGAAATGATTTCTGCTTTAAAGGTTCGGTGCCTGCTCCTGAATATTTCCACGGAGCAGAATGCAGGGAATCAAATGTGTGTATGCGTATCTATTTACCTGCAAGCATGTGTAGCACTGTACACACATGCATGGCAAAGCACCAAAAACATTCAGAAGATGTGTTATCAAGCCTTCCCTGTTTCTAAACAGAGGGCTCCATTTGCTTTAGCTGTATCTATGTAGGGTTCAGATTAAGAAAGATGACATCATGCTCAGGACACAGCCAGATGGCCTGGCAGGATCTGTGTCACTTTAAATGGGGCTCCGTGATCTACATGCGAAGACATGTCATCCCTGCTTGCAATGACTAACACGCCACGTCTTACTATTCAATAGTGCATGCTAAGAGGCGGCCACAGAAACACTACCGCGACTGCAATGTCAACCACTTGTTAAATATCTACTATCCAAACCAAATCCTCCAAAGGGTACACAATCCACTGAGCTGTTTACACGGCAGAAACTGAAGGGAAGCAGACAGTATTCCACTTCTCAGCCCCAAGTTATTTGGAAGGCTCATCCCCATTTAGCAACACTCAACACTTCCTCAGGGTCAAGAAGCTGGCCTCACACTTCTTCCTGGATAGCTCAGTTGGTTAGTGCATGGTGCTGATAATGCCACAGTTGCAGGTTCAATCCCTGTATGGGGCAGCTGCATTTTCCAGCATTGCGGGGGGCTGGATGAGATGATCCTCAGGGTCCCTTCCAACTCTATAATTCTATAATTCTATGAAAACAGGCCAGTGATTCTCAAACCATTACCTGTGGCCCCTGTACAGGTAAAACAGGAGAGTCAGCAATCCAATCCAATCTGGGATGGTCCTTCTTGTCTCCAAGCGGCAGGGGCAAGCATTTCTCTTCTCAAATAATGGGTGGTTCAATTACTTTTGAGGGGCAGTTGCCCACTATAATCTCTTCTCTATTATATCTGCCCCCCACTCCCTTGGGTCTCAGTCATCCCATCAACTGGCCCCCACCAGGGCCTGCATTTGAGAAAGTATAGAAAATTTAATCTTTGGTCAGGCTAACTTGGGAGCGTCAGTCTTCTATTTGCGCAAGTGGCTTCAACCAGGCAACGGAAATAAAAAGCTAGTTGCACACTAAAGGATGTGTGTGTATAAGAGAAAAAAGTTATAAACTATAGTAACTTTAATTGCAAATATAAAGGGACTAACACTTCTGCAAGTGTTCATCTGAAAACGATCCCCACCCCCCCAAAAAAAATTCAGCATAACAAGAGCGATGCCAGAGATGGCAACCTGATTAGCACCCGCATAGCAGACACTCACTGCCGGGGCCTCTGAAGTTTTGAGTTTCAGTATGTGGGTATGCTGCAACTTTCCCCTTGGAGAGACGCAGCAAGCAGAACCAACACATCAAGCGGCAAAAGATGTGCCCTGAGCCTGCAAACCTATCAAGGGCCCAGAAGGCTGGAATCCTTCATTACACTTCCCAGTGCAGACCACATTCCAAAGGAGAATGTTATTTCCCCCACCTCCAGCTCCAAACAATAGGGCTTGCTAGCAGCCCACAGATCAGATTTTACATAAACAAAGCCAATCTGTGGCATCTTTTCTCATGGCCAACCTTCCTCCCTTGAATTAGACCCGGCAAAGGGAGCCAACGCGGCCAGCACTGCTTAAAAAGAGCTAAGAATGCAGACTGCTACAGGACCACAGAAGGCCGGGAAGGCACAGGCAAATGCCAGGGACATTCTCAGCACCAGCACCCAGTGACACTGACACACACACACGCACACCCCACTGCCACATTTGCGTGCATGCCAAGCCAGCATCACAGGCTGCTTGACTGACAAGGACAACCTCCTGGAAATCTAAACAGATGGCGGTTGTTGCGAAAAGGGAGCTGCGTGCTCATGCGCACACCAGGAAGGGGGGGGGGGTGACGATTTATGTTTCTCTCCAATGTCGCATCACAGAGAGAGAGAGGGAGGGAAGCGGGCTGGGGGGCGGGCGGGGCGGGGAGAGAAATAAACAGATGTATGCTGGGAAGGTCTCAGCCCTTTTATTTATTTACAGAGAAGGGGAAAGCAGAGAAAAGGAATAACCAGGCTGAGGAGGAGGAGACTGGAATGTATGAGCTCAGCCTGGGAGGGTTATAAATACTGCAGCAGCCAAGCAAGCTAAATGGGGCCAACCTGCCCTGCTTAATTTCTTCGAGGGACAGGGCAGCAGGGAATACAGAGTTCCTCTTTTCTCCTCCACCCACCAAGCACTGTTAGAATCTTGTGAATCTGAGCTAGGAAGAAAAGCATTAAGGACACACACAAACCCATTTTATTTTATTGCAAAAGTAACAAAAGGCTAAACATGCTACATGACTGGGAGCCGGCAAGCCGGGAAAAAGAAGGAAGAATCAAGCAGCCAAGAATACCCTGCCTGAGTGCGAATGAAATCAGAAAGGCTGGCACAAATACACACATGCCTTCCCAAATATTGAACGGGAGTAGGACAATGCTGCTAGTGGAATAGCAAAAGGAGAAACAAAGGAAAAAGAAAGCCAGAGAGGCAAGCTCTCAGGATCCACCTAATAGCCAAAACAATAGGCCATAATAAATATTATTATGCAGAGGTGTCTAGACTCCGATCACCATCACTGGTAATAAATAGCAGCTCTTTTGGATGCTAAAATGGGAAGGGAATTTGGAGCCAAGTCAATGTGCACACAAATAGAAAGGAAAGTATACACAAATATACATACATAGGGCAAAACCATGTTCTAATCCTCAATGGGGGGAAATCTAAATCAAAAGGAGACATTAATGGAATGCCCAATGTATCCAAACCAAAGTTACAGCATTCTGCAAGATCTGGTGCTAGTCAATGGAGGTTGAACCGCCATACCAAAGCCAGAGAGAAGGGGTTGAAACCAAATCAAGTGCATCAACTTTGATGTTACTTCTGTTTTTTTTTTACAGTGAGTTTTTTGGATAGCTTCTCCATGCTCAGCAAACACAATAAATCATAATACCCACTACTTTTACTGTGTATTTTAAAATTTTGATTATTAATTTAAAATAGGAATTTTAAGTGACGGTAAAACCAACAATGGCTTGACTTTGGCATATGATGGACACAACTGTTTTGCAGACACTTTCCAGCAGATAGGAACAGGATGCTCTGTGAATACTCTGGTCTCTGGACTCTACAGCAGATGAAACAACTGCCTCACATATCTTCCAGATGCCCCCTTCTTCCAGACTGACACTGCTCAGCTCTTCATTTAAGAGGAGATGGGGGGGGGCACTGGAACATGTGGGTAAGTTCCCCATTTCTTGAATTCATCAATAACAACAAATGGATACCAACTGCAAGCACAGTATTAGGCAAGTTTGGCACTGCTCAAGTGTTGTTTTTTAATACAAGTAAACTAAGCATGCTGTATTAGAATACTCTCTAGGGCATCGTAAACTTTTAGGTTTCATGATGCAAATTACTGTATGCAAATTACCCTGCTTTGCATAATGACGGCCCTTTCATCATTCATTTTCCCATTCAGAAATTCCCAGAAAGTCCACATCACTGGAAAGAACTCACATTAGCAATGCTATAATGGTGAACTGCCATTTCACCACCACCACCACCACCACCCCTACACATTGCAACTGGACAGTGTTGTCTTGCGTAATTTCATTCCAGCCATCTGGGAAGACAGTAGAGTCCTCAACATCCCACTATGACCAGTTGATGGTATACAACTTGGGACACAATAATGAACAACATGGTTCTGAGCACACTTTCTGAGCTAGCGCTTGAGACCAGTGATGGGACTAGGTGAGAGTAGAAAAAGCTAAAACTTAATCCAGGCAGGCAGGAAGTACTGGGGGCTTCTCTAACCCTGCACTGGGTGTTCGAAACAGGTACACAGCTTGCGAGAACTTCTGGATCCAGCCCTGCTCCTGGTTGCCCAGATGACCCCTTTTTGGCAGCTTCAGGGAGTGTTCCAGCTGAGTTCCTTCCTTAGGAAATTGGGCCTGGCCGTGATCATTCATGCTCTGGTTACATCCAAATAAGATTATTGTAATGTGCTGTACATGGTGTTGTCTTTGAAGACTGTTCAAAAGCTTAAATTGGTTCAATTGGTCGGGGGGGGGGGGAGAGGTATCCCAAATATATCATCTTAGTGTTGTTCCAGTTGCACTAATTACCAATTTGCTTCCAGACCTGATTCAATGTTCTGCTCTTAACCTTTATGGCCCTAAATGGCCTAGGAACATACAAACCTGCCCAGATATTTCATTCAACAAAGCCTTTAGTTCTTCTTACTAAGTACTGGACTATGTATGTGCATGTGGGTAGGTACGAATGCAGATGCAGCTGCAACGCTGGATGGTGGTTTGGTGGTGGTAGTTTTTTTTAAAAAAAAATCTTCACCATGAAAAGCACAGATACTCTCTATATGCTGAAACAGGCATACAAGAATACTTTGTGAATAATTAGATACAGCCAAGCCATAGATAAAGGCGGGGGGGGGGGGATCCACTTGGGTTACACAGGCCCTTCCTGTCATTTTCTATCTAGCCTACAGTGATGAAAGCTGCATTATATACCAGGAACTACATTATCGAAACATGTTCCTCCAGCTGCTTCTGCAGAGTTAACAAAGGCATTCCAGCAAACGTGACAAAGATATTATCTATGAAATTCCCCATTCTTCTTCCTCTGTTTTGAGCCTAGAGTGGAGGGAGGGGAAATTTCCACTTCATCTTCCTTTCCCAAGCCAGAAATGTAAACGATGGGGGGGGGGGGGGAGAGAGAGAAAATCCCCTTAAGAGAGCAAATCCAAAAGCCAACTGTAGGAGAATGCCATTATTAGGACCAAGTAAAACAGCACAAGGGATGCGAGTAGCGCTGTGGTCTAAACCATAGAGCCTAGGGCTTGCTGATCAGTAGGTTGGCAGTTTGAATCCCCGTGATGGGGTGAGCTCCCATTGCTTGGTTCCTGCTCCTGCCAACCTAGCAGTTTGAAAGCACATCAAAGTGCAGGTAGATAAATAGGTACCACTCCAGCGGGAAGGTAAACAGCGTTTCCATGCACTTCTCTGGTTTGCCAGAAGCGGCTTAGTCATGCTGGCCACATGACCCGGAAGCTGTACGCCGGCTCCCTCGGCCAGTGAGATGAACACCACCACCCCAGTGTCGTCCACAACTGGACCTAACGGTCAGGGACCTAACGGCACAAGGGGCAACACTTTCTATGATCCTGTGACATTATTACAGTCTAAGGACAGATAGCATAAGCAGCATTTTTATCTGTTAGCAGCAGCATTCCAACCAATAGGAGCAGCATTCTGTCAAAGCTGGATGATGGATGGAGCTGGTTTGGAATCAACTAATGTGGAATTAAAGACCACCCTGCCTCAATTTTCATCTTGGCTTTCTCAGATTATAATTCCCAGTACTATGCAGGTCAACTGAAATGTAAACCCACTGGTATCATTTCTCTCAAATATCTACACAGTGGGGTTTTATTTTGTGTGTCAAGTATGACAGGCCAATACAGCAACTGTTCAGGAAAACAAATGAAAGTAATTGCTTTGTTGCTTTAGTGCACTTACTATATACTCACAACTACATATATAAGCCTATCAAATTTGTCCGTGGGCAGCTTTTCCCCAAGCCATACAATCAGGGAAGAGGTAATTGTACCATGTCTGAGTATTTTTATCAAATAAAACATTATCCCTTCCAATTATTTTCAAACTGTATAGAAAGTGGGGAAACACACTTAAGAAGACCAGGAAAAATGAGGCGATGAACAGGAAGGTAGGAACTGTGATAAATGAGTAGAGCGTTATCAGGGGATGTCAGGAGCTACATAAAACAAGTTCGGGGTGCAGGTTAGGTTGTCCTAGAGTTCTCCCAACTACAGGAAAAGGGAAACCCAAAATGTGTTACCATACCCACACACTGGATTCTTCAACCTGATTTAGACAGCCAGTCCAGGGTTTTGGTCGAAAGACAGACCCATTATCTCACTGCCCCTTCAGCAACTGTCCAACATGGGACACCCATGTAGAGACTGTGGTGAAATCTACACACATAAAAAATGTTCTGAAAATGCTTTTTTAAAGCATTTTTAATAATACACTGAATTTTCCATAAGGCTCACCACTGGCATCTAGTGTCACATTGCATATTGCGCTTAAAACACACTTAAAATGTTTTATTTGCAGCTGTATGGCTGAGTCCTGTGAATAAAGCTCATTTGGAAGGAAGAGGAAGGGAAATGAGGGAAACAGTTGTATCTCTCACCCAGTCTGCTGAAAGACCTTCCTAGATCTGCCCCCCATCTCAGAACCTAGAAAACGTGTTCTTTTCTTCTCGCGGTGGACCACATGGAAAGGTACAATGAGGGATGCCAAGTCTGTTTTTTAGAAATATGCCTCAGTACACATTACCAAGAAGCAGTCTTGTGTAAATAAAAATATATATTCAGTATTCCCCTTTGCATGAGCAAACAGCCAGATAATGTTAAGTGGGAGCAATGAGAGACTTCCCTTACACTTTCTGCTGACACCATCTGCTTAACCTCTGTACCAACAGACTCCAATATTTTAAATTAAATAAATAACAAAACATTATTGGAGATTGCATCCATCTCAAGGGAGGGCAGCACAGAGAAAGCAAGTTCTTAAGACATTTGCTCTCGCATTGTTATGCTGCAATGTTGCAGAACCATCTGAAAAGGCCTCCTAGCTTGAATTGAAGAATCCCAATAAGATGAAGGCCTATGCCCTAATATAGCTGAATAACCCTAGACTTACCATTCACATTCTGTGAGTGGCAATGAATTGTTGTTTTTTGCTGGAGTGATTTTTTTTTATTTTTTAAAAAATGGGGGTGGGAGATACTAATTTCCACACACCACCACTCTATAATCTTAAGAGAAACCAAGCTGGATCATCAGCCAAGAGGTTGTTTCTTCACACCCTTGTACAATGGTGAGAATTATAAATATTAATACCATCAGGCATAAGTTATGTTCCTTCACGGTCAGCAACCATGGCACGGGACTGGTGATCAGAATGAACTACCTGTGTGAACACCATGGCACTCTGACCTGCTACAAGAGGGAAGGCCTATCCTCAAAACATAGCTAACAAAATCATACATTCAAGGATTGCCATATGTCTGGAATCTCCCAGACATAGCTGGGATTTGGCCCTCATAAGCAGTGTCCTGCAAATATCACTGAAATGTCCAGGAAAATCCGGACATATGGCAACCTATGTCGGTAGTGTAGATTTTGGCGAATTTTCTTAGAAATAGCTCAACAACTTTGCCCACCCCCACCCCCAAGCAGCTCAACAACTTTTGTGTCCAGATTTTCACCTTTTGAAATATGGCAACCCTTATATATTAGAATGCTCAAATATGCCATCGTACAGTCAAACCTCGGTTGTCAAACGTAAACTGTTCCGGAAGACTGTTAGACTTCTGAAATGTTCGACAACCAAGGATCAAAGGACGGAGGGCAAAATCAATGGTGAAAAAAGAAAAAAACTACCCGGAAGCCATTCGACTTCCGAAAATCGTTTGAAAACTGGAGCAGTTACTTCTGGGTTTTTGGCACTCGGGAGCTGAAACGTTCCAAAACGGAGGCGTTTGGGAGCCGAGGTTTGACTGTACCAGAAAAAAACAACACAACTGCAGATCAGCAACACATCATGATTTAATGGCAACACATAAACTGATATACCTCTCAACCTCAAACAGTTTATTTTATATGATACTATGACTGTGCTTAATGCTCCACACCCAAACTCTAAAATCCAGAGTGGCTAACCTCCAACCTTGGGTTCACGATGGGAGTTGAGAATCCAATAACATCTGGAGGGCCAGAGGTTAGCCACCCCTGCTCAAAAAATGGGCAATGTGATGAGATCTAACAAATCAAAATGAGTAAACACACTTGGTTGGGAAGGTCTCTGTACCTCAAATCAATCCTTACATTGTGTTAGATCAAGATTACATGTTGTATCCAACTAAGTCATAATCAGAGTAGGCTCATTGAGATCAATGAGCTTAAATGAGTTGTGTCCACTGCTTTCAAAGTATGACCAGTGTTCGATACAACCCTAAGTCAATTGCAGTAAGATCCCAATGAAATTAATGAGACAAGTTAATCAGAACTCGAATTATGACTCAATGATTTCAGCGGAAATTAAGTGCAATTAATTTAATTCAAAGCATTGTATCTGATCACCACACCATCACTGATACACTGCTTTTAATTCAAAATTCTTTGGACAGGGTGTTTTATGTTGTTTTTGTTTCTAGGTAGAATATTGGTAAAACTTAATACAGTGGAGCCGTGGTTCCCGAACAGCTCCGTTGTTGTACATTTTGGTTCCAAACGCCAAAAACCCGGAAGTAAATGCTTCCATTTTTGAACGTTTTTCAGAACCTGAACGTGCGACACAGCTTCCACTGAGAGCAAGAAGCTCTTGCAACTAATGGGAAGTTGCACCTCGGTTTTAAAATGTTTCGGAAGCCGGACGGGCTTCTGGAACGGATTTCATTCTAGAACCGAGATACCACTGTACATTATTCCATTCATGTCCGTATCAAGTATACACACACCTCTCTCTCTCTCTCTCTCTCTCTCTCTCACACACACACACACACACACACACAAAAACAACAACACGCACGCACGCGCACACACACACACACACACACAATGATTATTGTTTACCTCTACCCACTACCAACACACACCCAATTTTTCTTCATTTCTAACTCACCTGATCAGATAAACTCAATAGGCAGATTTAATGTTTCTCAGACTTGGTTTTCCAATCAATAAAATTGGAAACAGCACTGACCTACCAACAGTATGTTTACAGTATAGCCCCAGGCTGGGCAGTTATCACTCAACTAAAAGGGCTAGCATACTATTTACTGCAAAGGTTTTCCCCAGGGGGAGAAGCTTGGATCTTTTTTCTTTAAACTACTGGGGGGGGTGGGAGTGCAGAAAAAAATACTGGACAATCCTAATACGTTGTTCAGTTATCATCTGGAATATCAGTCTCATTATGATGAAGAATGCGTAGGTTATTAATCTGAATTAAGACTAAGTACCAACTTCATTTTCTAAAAATCTGAATACAGGCCATTGAATACCCCCGCCCCCATGCACCAGGACAGATACGCATGCCCCACCTCACTCCCGGGCCAAAAATGGTGTGTGTGTGGGGTACACAACACATGTTTCTAGGAACACAAAGAGTTTATCACTGTGAATAGCAATATAGTAGTAGAGGAATGGAGAACTTTGCTTCCCTTTGAGTTCAAAACATCTGGAAGGCATCAGGATGGGGAAGGGTAGGCTAAACTAAGAGACACCTTCCTCTTTCCTGATCCTATTGATTATGTGAGGCTGGGAACCTAAATGTTTGATGCTATCATACAGGAATTAGAAAATATCTTCTAGCTTCAAAAATAAAACAGCTAACAGATGGTTCAGCCACAACCAATGTTATCTGTTCAAATATAGGAGTTACTACAACTAAAATTTACTGTTTTACATCTCATAAAAGTACTATGCAAATATATATACATGGCAGTATATTTTTAAATTAGATTTTAAAGGATCTCTGCTTTGTGATATTTCTGCACAGGGGGGGGGGGAGGAACTAGAGTCCATTGGATCAGCATGTCTGAGCCTGCCCATTCTGTCTTAACTCTTTTCCATGAAAGCTTTTTCTTTTTTTCTTTTAAACTGGTTCAATTGCTTCCCCTCCCTCTGCTGTTCCACGCTCTCTCACATAGCAAGGTTTCCACCCTCCCCCAAGTGTCCCAGCTCTTGGCCCCATGGACAAAAGGCAGGAGAACTCTATTGAACAACTTTTCACAACAACCTCCAGCAGGGCAGGAGGGGGAATCGTTACTTAGAAATGATCTCATTAACAGATTATAATGTTTCTGCTTATGAAGAAACTGAATTGAACAATTTGTACAGCTGAACTCCCTTCCCCACCCCTAACAAAAAAGGAAAGTAATAAAATAAAATATGGCTCTGAAGGCCTCATCTGTGTGGAACGTTCAGCTTTTTCTTTAATGCAGCATCAATATTGTATTCCACAAGTTATTACAGTCAAGAGCACAAAGCTCCAGTCCTATGAAGACTGGAACCAAAGTCATTTCCCTCCCCCTCCACGCGCTATCAGTTCCCTAATGTAAAGTGTGATTGTAATGGTAGGAAGGAACCTTAAATGTACAGTAATACTGGCATACTTACTCACAAGTCTGCTGAATGAGTCCGGCACCCGCATAAATAGAAGATTATGTTGAACTAATATTGTTTTGTCAACTCAAGTACACTTGAGGAAAGTGAATGGTACTTACCATGGTAAGTTCCTACCCTGTAGGGAGGAAGGGGAATGCAGCCCTCCTAGGTACTGCTGTGTGCATGGGGGACACAGAGCACAGAGGGTTGCCCAGGGGTCCTGGGATGCGCCCCCAAGGTCTAGGGCCTTCCTATCTTCCCTCCCCTCCTTCCTGCTTTTCAGCATATATAAATATAATTGCTTCTCCCCATCACCAATTAAATTACACTTGAGGAAAGCTCAGAAAAATAATAATTATTACTATTATTGCTATTATTATTATTTCTGGACTGTGGTCTAAACCACTAAGCCAGCTGGGCTTGCCGACTGGAAGGTTGGCAGTTCGAATCCGTGCGACGGGGTGAGCTCCCGTTGCTCGGTCCCAGCTTCTGCCAACCTAGCAGTCCGAAAGCACACCAGTGCAAGTAGATAAATAGGTACCACTGCAGCGGGAAGGTAAAAGGTATTTCCGTGTGTTCTGGCACTCGTCACAGTGTCCCACTGTGCCAGAAATGGTTTAGTTATGCTGGATATGTGACCCAGAAAGCTGCCTGTGGACAAACGCCGACTCCCTCGGCCTGAAACAAGATGAACGCCGCAACCCCATAGTCGCCTTTGACTGGACTTAACCATCCAGGGGTCCTTTACCTTATTGTTGTTGTTAAAAACAAACAAACAAACAAACAAACGCAGCTTTGCTTGATGTAATAAGCCTGCTTTACCTCCACTACAGCCTTTAAAAAGTTCATCTGCCAAGCTTGGGGCCACAATTCAAAATTAGAGCTAAACATACCCTTAGATGCTTGTGGGACTCCAAATTCTCTCTCTTAAACTCCAAGACCTGTGAGTACAGCATAATTATGCAGGCAGCTGGTCCCAAATATCCCTGATAAGTAATGCATTGCAGTAGGGCTACCAGCCACCTACCTTCCTCTTTCTCATAGGCAGCATTCTACCCCTCACCCCTCAAAATCTGCACCTTTTTGGAAGTGACTGGAAGGAATTACATGTGAAGACTGAGGACAGGCAGGTTGCAAGGTCAGTGACCAACAGAAGAGGTACTTATGAAGTGGCAATGTAGAACACCGAACCTTCAAGGACGTATGCCAGAGGTTTTCAACCTTTTGGAGTCCACGGCTCCCTTGACCAACTCCATTCTTTCTGCAGCACCCTGTGAGGCTCAGGAGCCCAGTTATGTCACCCCTTGCCTGCAGAGCTGGTAGCCTCTCAACCCTTTCTTGAACATCCTCCCTTGTGGAGTGTTATCTCAGCCTCCTCTCCTCTCCCCTCTCATTGGGAGTCCGCAGCTGCCGCCCCTGATCTCTGAGCTTCCCTCCTGTCCCAAAGAGAGGTGCCTCCTCACACTGCCCCACAGGGGCATGGGACTTGTCTGCCTATTCCCAACAGCAAGGTCTGGCAGACTGGGCTTCCTTGCCCGCTTGCTTGCTTGCTTACTCTGAGGCCTCTTCAGCTCCTGGCAATCAGCACCCCCTGACCAGCCCCAGAGGCAGCATTTGCCTGTGGAGCTTGCAGCCAGGGCTGCTGCAACAAACAGCTGTGCAAGCCTTTGGGAGGCAGAGATGTGAGAGGGCATCAGAGAGAGGGAAGGAAAGAGAGACAGAGGCCAGTGTTGCCTACGGCACCTCTGACTATCATTCAAGGCACCCCAGGGTGACAAGACACACTGGCTGAAAAGAACTGAAGCCTTGCATCAATGTGTTTTTTGAGCTTTACTATGCAGCCTTAAGATCTAGAAGTCCCCTGCCCACCAGCACCACTCACCATCAGCTTAGTATCGTATGATGTGAAAGCCTGCACCAGTTATGCAATTCTATATGCTGAATAGTACAGCTATGTTGTTGCCTTGCACTATAATCCTTCTGGAAAGGGATCAAGTCACCCCTGTGTACAAGCACACTGTTGGCAGTAGATAAATGCTTACTAGTAGTATAAACCACTCATCAACTTGTCAGATTTCTACAGAGATTTGTAAGAGAGACATACACAGATGTCCGGGGGGGGGGGGGGAGGGAGGACAAGACAGGAAGTGCATCATGCCAGCACTCCTTTTTTAGAAAACCATAGCCTAATGCACCCTCTGCCAACTATTCATAATGTTTCAAAACTAGTGTTCCCGTTCGTTAACTTATATCCTAAACAGCTGCAAGACTGAAGAACACAAGAGATACAGGCATTTGCTGCAAAGTTCAAGCTGTACAGCTCCCTCCTCGAAGAATGCTGAGTCATCCATGGCTTTGCCGGCATCACTTAAAAAAAAAAAAAAATCATATTCACAATCCCTAACCAAACACACACATGCCTGTGTGCATCACAGGACTGCAAAAGTTGTGCCAATGCAAAAAGGCCACCATCTCAAAGTATCTATCCACTGCATGCTGCGCAAACAAACTCAAAACACAAACACAAGGCAATAGTTCCTGGTCTTGGGGTGGGGGTGGGGAGTGGAGAAACCTCCGCATAAAACCTCACATATTTTATAAATTTATATTGCTCCGTTCCATGTCATTTCCAGGAGGTAACAAAATCCAAAAATAGCAGAACAGTAATAAAAACGGCGAATAACAGCAGGATAAAAACAGCAGCATCAAAACTGTGCTTGTTAGGAACTAAAAAGCCAAGGAAAATAAAAGAGCTTGCCAAAAGAAAATAAATGTTAAGTGAATCTCCTCAGCGAGAGCACGTAAGAACAAGGCATCATAACCAAAAAGGTCTTCCCCTATGTTGCCCCCAATCAGATGGAAGGAACAGCTGACGGATCTCCAAAAGATGGTGGCAGGCTCCTGCTGGAGAAGACAATCCTTCATGTAATCAAGGCCCAAGTCATGTAGGATTGTTTGTCCTGAGATAGAATATAGGTGTGAATATTCTATTGAATTACATACCAGTCCTTTGGAACCAGACAGAGTGACAATTTAACTGGCTTCTAGGAGCATTCATGGTGATTAAAGGTCTAATGCTTCAATACTGGAAAGGGAAGTCTACCCCGCCCCAACTGTGCAATGGGTAGAGGACATGACTCAGTTGGCAGCGTAGGAGAAGCTGATCTTACCTAGACACAACCAAGATGGGAAATTATTTGATATCTTGATGCTTTATGCAGCTCTATTTGCTCGAATGTCTGAACATTCAATTGGTCTGGACCACCAGCTACCCATCCCCACACTACTGTCCTCTCTCTGACTTGCACTGCACAGAACACGTCCTGATTTATTATGATTTAGTTTGTATTGTTTGACTGTATTGGCTTTTGTTTCTTTCTGGAAAATTCAACAAAAAAACTAGTAAGAAAAGAAAGAAAGAAAACTTCTTCTGTAAAACGAAAAGAAATATACATCAACATTTTGAATTGTGGTTAGACCAGGAGTCAGTGAAGCTGATTAAGCACATGCAAGTTGTCATTGGCCTGGTATATCGGGCAGAGATAGCAGATGTGTTTTTACTTACTGGAAGTTTTAAAGCATTCTTCAAAGGCAGACACTTGAAAGACGTCATAGTAGTCTAACCTGGAGGTCGTGAGCATGGCTAATGAAAGCGAAGTTATCCCTGTGCAAGAAGAGTTGCAGCTGGCTCATCTGCTTTAGCTGGTAGAAGGCACCCAGTATCACATACACACAATCAGAACATCATTTGTGCAAGTTTGTGCTTCTTCACTACCTTCTGCTTGCAGCAGTGAACCAAAAAGTTAAGTCCTGCAGCAGAAATTAGAATTATAGAGTTGGAAGGGACCATGAGGGTCAATCTAATCCAACTCCCCATAATGCCTGAATCTCCCCCCACCCCCAACTTGGGGCTCGAACCCACAACTGTGAGATTGAGTCTCATGCTCTACCAACTGAACTATCCGAGGTCACTTATCACACATCCAGAGGGCTTTTTAGGTTACAAGGTATTTGCGAGAGCCCCCCTAGCACCCTCCTCATGCAGAAGAACTTGATAGCCCTAAAGCACGAGAAGCAACGCAGCAAGATACCAGATTGTATGATCTGGTATCATGCTGCATTGCTCCTGGAAATTGATTCTACTTTGCTTAGAAATGCAATCGAAGCATATTCACGAAAAGAGCAACACAGAAGAAACAGGCAAAAGCCCATTAGCAGCAAGGGCATGATGTTAGCTGCATGTTTAAACAAGCTTGCTTAACCTTGCTTTTACAGTGGTACCTCGGGTTAAGAACTTAATTTGTTCTGGAGGTCCATTCTTAACCTGAAATACCACTTTAGCTAATGGGGCCTCCTGCTGCTGCTGCGCCACCGCCACAAGATTTCTGTTCTCGTCCTGAAGCAAAGTTCTTAACCCGAGGTACTATTTCTGGGTTAGCAGCGTCTGTAACCTGAAGCGTCTGTAACCTGAGGTACCAATGTATTTTGGAAAAGTGGCTGCCACAGGGTATGGGACTGGGATCACACCCATTTTCTGCTGAAATTTGCTCCCTCCTGGTTCCTTTTTAGTCCTGGAAATATTACAAACAGTACCTTCAGCAGAAAGTAGCAGCCATTTAGGGGTCAATTTTCAGCAGGGAAAAAACCACAATCTCAAAATGCTTCATATCTTTCCTGTCAAGGCATATGTCTGTCTGTCTGTCTGTCTGTCTGTCTGTCTGTCTGTCTGTCTCTCTCTCTCTCTCTCACACACACACACAGAGAGAATATTAGGAAGCCCAGCAATAATGGCAATCAATAACAAAATCAGGAACACAATGTTTGAATATTTACATGATCATTAGGAACCAGGTTGGAGATGGCCACAGATGGCCAGCTGAGTGGCTAAGTATGAACTGCCTGTAGGCAATGAGAGACGCCCTTGTTTTCCCTTGTAGCCTTAAAGAGCTTACTAGCTCTTTAAAAGCTTAGATGGGAGAGGCCAGACAGCTATATGCAGAAGGCTACACACTGGTCTGGCTCTTTCCCACTTCCTGGAAGGAGGGAAAGGATTGGCTTCACATACTTTGGGACTCTGCCCTCCTTTTTAAACCAGAAACAGAAGAATGCAGGTACCAAACACCACTACAACCCCTGCTGAAACTGCAGCTTGAAAGGCGGGAGTTTTGACAAGCTGACGATGCTTCTTAGAAACTCACGTGGCCAAATCACCCCCATACTTCCTTCCCAACACTGGAGCTGGGGAAGCAGCAAGAATCGCCCACCATGTTATTTTGGGCTTCAGGCGGCCTTTGGAACTACAGGGAACAAGCTCTCCCACCCATCTACCCCTGCCAGTTCTAAGGTTTGGAGGATGACTGTTCTCACAAAAAGCTGAGCAGCCACCTATCCACAAGCGCTTCCCTGCGCTATCACTGCTGCTCAAAGTTGGCACAGAGACGGCACTGTCGTCCACCTGGCACTCTTTACTAGACCTCAAAAGGTCAAGATGGAACACAGAGATGAATGCAAGTCTCTGAAAGTATATAGAGCTGAAGTCATTAAGGACTTTGCAGGTCAGAACTGGCCCCTTGAACTGTAACTGGACTGGAACAGGGGAGCTAACGAAGGCAGCGGAGCAAGGCTGCAACACGTTCCTTTTAACTTGCACGGTTACTCAGATGGTAATCTCATGTGACAGCTCCTTGTTCCTCGTTTTCTTCTGTATGTTTTTTTTTAATGCCCTGATTATATGGGGTGATAACATTTGGAGTTTCATTTGTTCTCACAAATGTTGGGTTACAGAAAATTTTCTGCAGCAATTCAGATTAAACGTAGTAGTACATTTAACAGAATAATGACTAGAAGGGGGGAGGGGGAGTTGTAGCCCTCCAGGGGCTAAGTAAAAGTAAAGGGACCCCTGACCATTAGTGGCCGACTCTGGGGTTGCGGCGCTCATCTCGCTTTATTGGCCGGCGTACAGCTTCCGGGTCATATGACCAACATGACTAAGCCGTTTCTGGCGAACCAGAGCAGCGCACGGAAACACAGTTTACCTTCCCGCCGGAGCGGTACCTATTTATCTACTTGCACTTTGATGTGCTTTCGAACTGCTAGGTTGGCAGGAGCAGGGACTGAGCAACGGGAGCTCACCCCGTTGTGGGGATTCGAACCGCCAACCTTCTGATCGGCAAGTCCTAGGCTCTGTGGTTTAACCCACAGCGCCACCCGCATCCCTCCCTCCAGCAGCTACTGGACTACAATCCCCATCATCCACTGGGGCCAAGCTGGTTGAGGCTGAAGGGAACTGGAGTCCAACAAAGGTTCCTCACTTGCGGACTAAAACAAGAAATTTTTTTTTTAAGTATTACAAAATGCACAGAGTTGTGTAGCTCAATCCTATGCATGTTAACTCAGACACAAGTCCCAATATGCTAGTTAAGGTTTGCTTCCAGATAAATATGTATAGGATTGTTGCCTAAGGCTGCAATCCTATGGCTATTTACCTGGAAGGCAAATCCTACTGTGATTATTTCAGAGCAAAAATGCACAGGGTTGCTCTATAAGGCTGCAATGCTATGCACACTTACCCAGGATCAAGTCTAATGAAATTTGCTACTAAGCATGCACCCAATCAGGCTCCAAGAAAAAAATAATTATTCCTTCTCAATTTCCCCCAACTTTGATATCTACGAAGTCAGGAAACGCAAATGACAGGTAATAAAAAACTTTACCCCCCTGCCAATACCCTGTAAGTGTCATCTATTTATAACAGCATCAGTCGCCCTGAGAGCCTCTGATACAATCAAGTCTATGCAGAGGGCAATGACCTGAGGCAGAAAAAGAATATTTTACAGGATTTCAAGTACAAGACACCTGAAAGAAGTAAGGGAAGCCTCTCCTGCAGACTCAATGAGAATAAGAAGTTATTGATCTATAAAAGAGATTGATGGTACATATTGCGAAACCTAGAATTGGTCTTGAAAAGACCTAAATTTCTGCCCTGCCCTACCTGCTGAAGACACGGTATCAAAATAAGAAATTATTTATAATACTCATATCTTAAAGGTAAAGGGACCCCGACCATTAGGTCCAGTCGTGACAGACTCTGGGGTTGCGGTGCTCATCTCGCTTTATTGGCTGAGGGAGCCGGCGTACAGCTTCCAGGTCATGTGGCCAGCATGACTAAGCCGCTTCTGGCGAACCAGAGCAGCACATGGAAACGCCATTTAGCTTCCCCCCAGAGCGGTACCTATTTATCTACTTGCACTTTAACATGCTTTAGAACTGCTAGGTTGGCAGGAGCAGAGACCGAGCAATGGGAGCTCACCCCGTTGTGGGGATTCGAACCGCCGACCTTCTGATCGGCAAGACCTAGGCTCTGTGGTTTAACCCACAGCGCCACCCGTGTCCCTACTCATATCTTAGGCATTATTAAAACTAGTAAGCATATCCACAAGTGTTTCAGCAGACTTTCAAAGAATGAGCAGTCTAAAACTACCACCTTAGTGTTTCCAGCCATCAGAAAAGCCTTGGCTGATTGGCTGCACTAAGAAAAGCATCCTTTAAAAAATAGTGTTAGGCTAAAATCCTACATGTACAATTACCTGGGAGTAAAGCCCACCAAACATACTGCGACTTACTTCTGAGTAAACATGTGTAGCATTGTGCTTTAAGAACTCCCACCCACAGCCCATGAGCTAATAGGACCGCTAAGAACCCAAGAAATCAAGATATGGCAGGCTAACAATGTAAAAGGCCAAGCACAGTTTAAAACAGTTGGGGAATAGGAAAGAACATACTATATTCTGATTGCATGCCGGAGATAGGGCTTGTGTGTGTGTGTTTATGAGAGAGAGAGAGAGAGAGAGAGAGCAGGAAAACAAGGATAAGTTATATGAAGTATGAATTAAATATGAGGAAGGAAAACAAGAGCAAGTTATATGAAATATAACTACCAGTAAAACAAACAGAAAGGAACAGCACAAACACCACATAAATACCTAACACTTACTACATTTGCTGTACAGCAGAGTCCTTTGTGTACTTGTGTCAACAGAGACTGCCCAGCACCACCTCTCCCACAAAGGGATCCTTTACACAGCAGAACTTCCCAGGTGTACAAGTTTCAGACAATGTATGCAAAAGCCACCTTGTTAGACCATATGCTCTTGACAGGCAGGAATCTCCTTCAAGTAACCAGACAAGAGCCATTTTCATGAGTTGGAAGAACCTTGTTTAGCCCCTGGAAATTACTAACACTGGTACATGTGAGCATATGGGCCACTTCTTGCCACATCTTTCTATGTTGGCACTCTTGGAAAATAAAAAAGCAAGGTTGGGCTGCCTTCTGAGCGTTACTAGATGTGGATCAGTCAACTTACGTGAAGACCGAGTGCTCATAATGGACTGAAGTACATTACCACACTGCATGGAGGATGGAGCAAACTTGTTTTCGCTTGCTCTGGAGGCTAAGACCCAAACCAGCGGATTAAATTTACAAGGAAGGAGATTATGGTTAAAACATCAGGAATAACTTTCTGAAAGTAAGAGCTGTTCCAACATGGGGGCAGACACCCCCCCCTCCGGATGCTCCTTTCTTGGAGGTTTCTAAACAGAGGCTGGATGACCATCTCTCATGGATGCTTTAGTTGAGAATCCTGCATTGTGAGGGGTTGGACTAGACAACCCTCAGGGTCCCTTCCAACTCTTTCAATTCTGTGATTTAAGGTTCCAGCTGATGCTCAAGGTGGTCATCCTCCAGTAAAGAGAATGTCAGCATTATTCAAGAGCCATTTAGAACCTGACAGGTCAAAGACGGCACCCAGGAAGGAAACAGGACAGGGGCTGAAACAATCTGAGGTGGCTCAGTTGTGAGTGCAACCTCTGGGTTGTGTGCAGGTCACCCCTACCCTGATTGGACACTAAGCATTGTTTACCATTCCATTCGAACCACAACTTGCTTTGGAAACCAGGATTGGAAGCCAGGGTTTGATCCTGATAACCAGTCCTTGTTTGCAGGAGAATGTTTAACTATAGCTTGCCTGTTTGAACGAAACAACTACTTATGGTTTGTCTCAAACGATGAAATGAGAAAGGGAACTGCCACACCCAAAAGGAAGGACAGAGTAGTGCCTGAGCCCTAGGCTTGGGCACCTAATTACAAACCACAATTTGGAAGCTAAATCTGAAACCACGCCTCTACATAACTTGGTTCCAGTAATCACCCTGAAAGGTTTCAAATGAATGGCTTATTCTTTTCGTTGTGAATTTAGAGAGTTTTAGCTCTTTAGGGATTGTGTGTTTTTGCATTTCATCTTGAAGTAAAGCTACCAAGCCATGCAAGTAGCCTGGCTGTGACCTTTTCGTATGTCCCCTAACAAGTATCAACAAGCAAGGAATAAGATATCTCTGATAAGCTACAAGGAAGGCATGAATCTTTTGGAAAACTCAACATCCTTGTCTGCTACATCTGCCTTTGTGCAAAAGCAACTGCAATTTAAGGGGGGGGGAGAGAAAATCTGTCTCACACCCCCCAGCACAAAAACAGAAGACAAAAAAGAGCTTTATTCAGTAACTACAACAACTACTGCAAGTAAAATGCCCCCACTAATGACTTATCAGAGATGCCAAGGGCTGAACCAACCATGAAGACAACATGAGGTCAAATCAACAGAATGATGAAGAAACCACACAGCAGCTGTTGCTGTACTAATTCACTAAGCTTTGGGGAGAACAATTTAACACTTCTGACTATTATAACCAGAGGAGTTTGCCTCAGAAACCTAAGTAGCAAACAAACACTCAGTCCCTGTTCTCTCTTCTCTTTCCACTTGTGGGAGAAGACAGCAGCTGAAAGGTATGGGGGGGTGGCCTCTTTCTGCCTCCTTATTTTCCTGTCTGCTGGTGAACTATTAAGGGCCAAGTAAGATGCAACATTGTTGATGTATTTAGCCTTGGCATACTGCTTTTAAAACACACACAAGTCAGTGTGGGGAGTCCAAGACAGATGCGGACTATGACACTGAGGGGGGAGGGACTGTAAGGCTTTGCCCAGTTGCTGTCTCAATAGGAATCTTGGCCCCCACCCCACCGGAAACCTACCTGCAAAGCTTTTCTCTCATTCCTAATAGTAGGAATGGGGTGGTGAATGGCTCTGATTGGGACTGTGGAGGGGGCAAAGCCTTCAAGCCACCCTACACCTAGAAACTCACCAATTTATGAGCTAGGCACCAAATGGCTCCTTAAGCCAGGGCTGCAGTCCCCAAAATGCCTAGTTGCCATCTTGGGGCCAGACAAGCTTAAAGGTAGTATTTTTCAATGTGACTTTTTGGTTCCTGAAATACATTTTGATTGTGCAGATAAAACAGGCATAGGCAAACTTGGCCCTCCAGATGTTTTGGGACTACAGTTCACATCATCCCTGACCACTGGTCCTGTTAGCTAAGAATGATGGGAGTTGTAGTCCCAAAACATCTGGAGGGCCGAGTTTGCCTATACCTGAGATAAAATATAGTGGATAGAATTATACAGGATGTGTTGCTAGTGTGTGAAAACAGTCAAGAGCCCAAGGATCGACAGGCATGCAACTCCAGAATGCTGCCTACACCATGGCCCCAATCCAGCTAAAGCCACTGCTGCCACCCCAGATCTATATCTATATCTATAATAATAAAAATACAAATATAAATATAAAAGCATTTGCTGGGCAAGGCCTGGCATAATGTGACTGACAGCAAAAAGGAAAGCAGAACCCAAAATCAACAAAACAATCTATAGTAAATTCCAGGAAGCAAACGCAACATACAAAACCCCCACACATTTACAGCCAATATAAAGCAGAGATCTAAAACTGCCTGTTCCCAGAGGACAAAAATGCCAGGATACGTGCACAGCAAGAGAAGCTCCATTAATTCAATCTGGAAGTGAACAGGAAGTCAATGCAGTTACTGTGAAGTTTTGTTATTATACTTGTACCTCCACACCCCAGGAAGGAGACAGGGCCTAGGATTTGGTGCCAACCACTGCTTCCAGACAGTTTACAAGGGCAACGCCACATACAGCACACTTCAGCAGTCCAGCCTTCAGGTTACTACAGGATGGGCACACTGGCCATATCCACCAGAACTCTAGGAAGGGATGCAGCCAGACTATCAGATGCCATGGCTAAAAGACACTCCTGGAATACTCCAAAAATAGTAGACCTAGGTCCAGAAGCAGTAGCCATGTGGGGTGGGAGTGCGGGGGCCGACTGGACGTGTGCTCCAAGTAACAAGGTGAATTGGGGTGATCCAGGTCACGATCTCACATTCTCACGTCTGATCGTGCCAATAACAAGGCATTTCGAAGCAGATCAGGGACTCCCTAAGCTTCTGGTTTCTATTTTCCCATTCCTAAAGTGGTAAAGTCTGCCCTTGCAGAAGAACTACTGTACCTATCTTCTGAAATCTGGCAGGCTTCTTTCTTCCACTCAGATGGGGAAGCCATGCCTGCAATTTGCATCCAAATCTGGCAGAAAATACAGTACATACTAAAAAAAACTAAAAAAAAAACTAACAACATTCAAAGTTCCCCTGTACAAGCACCCCTGGATGGATCTGCCTGAAATTTGGGAGGCTTAATCAACTTTGCAGAATCTCCTTCGCTGGCAAATTTCATCACTTAAGTGAAAAGTTATACCCATTTTTAGATTCCCTATTGTGGTCAACGGGGCACAGCAGTGTTTTGGAATAAACGGAGGAGATTTGGACCTGAGTAGCAAATGAAACAGGAAAGATACTGGGTGGATCTGAAACAAATCCAGCTGCTTCCAAACACTACAGATACAAAGCAAATCTTGTGGTCCCTGTACACCCCTAGTAGCCACAGGCCAGCCTTCATCAACCTAGTGTGCATCAGATGTCACTGGCCATCAATTCCCATCAGCCCCACCCAGCAAGGCCAATAAGTCAGGTGTTCAAAACACCTGGAGGATTGGGAAACAATGCCATAGGCTGGGAAAGCCCATGAACTGCAAGACGGCATGCTCCCTGGGAACACTGGAACTCCCATGCAAATAGCACTTCAGTCTTGCCTGGGTTCAGCCTTAAGCCTGGTGTAAGCTAGGAATGCTTGGTGAATTTGTTTATTTCAAAATCTGGTGTGAAATAATCTGCATTTTCCACTTTTCTAAAGTTTGTGATGCAGTTCTCAGTTTTATAAAAATGCATAGGATTAAAAAATTAGAAATGCATAGGTGGAGAGAATATGCGTCTGGAAAAGCATGTTTTGTTGCAACACATATTTAAAGCACACATATTTAAATGTTTGCATTTTCGTGGATTTTTTTATTCTAAAAAATCTCACAGATTCTTGTGGAAATGGATCAGAACAGACTTCGGAAGGGGAAGACATGTGAAAGTGAAATGGACTAGAAACAGGTCAATCCATCCGCCCCTAGCCTAAGCTTCAAATCAGAAATGTATTAAGATACTGCAGGTTTATAAATAAATCTTGAACACTTTGGGGAAGAGAAGTAGCTCAGTGGTAGTGCCTTTGCCTTGCATGGAGGAGGTCCCAGGTTCAATCCCCGTCATCTCCAAATAGGGCTGGGAGAGACTCCTGCCTAAAACTCTGGAAAGCTGCTGCCGGTCAGTGTAGATAATATTGAACAAGCTGCACCAGCTTCCTATGCACTTGCCAAAGAACAAAATAGTACATCTACACATCAATAATAGGAAAGGGCCACTCCCTGGTAAGCCAAATTGCAAAAAAAGTCAATGGATCTTCCATGTCTGATGGCAATAAATAAAGGTTAGCTGATTTATTGTGACATGAGCTTTCATGAGCTCCATCCACTTACTTGGTTGCATGAAGAAAGACCCAATACATTTATTATAGCACAAGCTTTTACAGACAAGAGCCCATTTTTGATGCATCTCGCTTGTGCCATAATAAATCATATAGTCCTTAAGGCAGCCATGTAGGTTGGGGTTGATGTGAATTGCAGTCCAAAAGGTCTGGAAGCTTGAGGGAAGCTGCCTTAATTAAGATGGCACAATACTATCTGTTGTTTTTACTCCCACAGATTAGTACAACTGCCTCCCTGGTTGTTGTTGCCATAGATAAGTTAAATGGTTGTAGATATAGCTGCACACAGGCTGAGGTCATTAGACTGGTGAATTTATAGGCTTCACACAGATACCTTATTGCTTTGCCAAGCCCAAAAAGGGGCCAGTGGTTTCCAATCATGAAAAGGAAGATCATCAGCTGGCTAGAAACAGTTTCTGTCACAGAAGAAAAGAAGCATTAAATATGAATTCATATGGCTCCATGGTATGTTTTAAGATTCAAGAGGAATGCAAACCTGACCTCCAGAAGAAGAAATATAAGCTTAATTAACCCAATGCTAGTACATTGGGGCACAAGCAGAACACTATTTTAAATTCCTAGGCGCTAGAATTAAGTTTGTAGGAGCCAATCAATAAATATTTGTATGCTAGACGAAAGTCAATTGAATAGTCTTGCCAGGAAGAGAGAGGAGTGCTGACTCTGGTCATATGATTTAAGTTAGAATGAGAAGGTCAGAAAACAAAGAATTAAATTATACTCTAGAGAGAAGGAGGCACAGAGGTTTCCTGGAATTCACCCAACATTGATGCAGAAAAAGTGCAAATGAGACTAGGGACACACATGTGTGGGCACAATTCCCATCCACCTTCTGCACCTAAGTTAAATTACATTATGAAGAGTTATGAAAGCTAGAAGAATTTTATATTTTGGATAAAATGTGTACTGCCTGTCAAAGGGATACTGTTCCACATTGGGGTGGACCCAGCTCTTGCTTCAGAGTTGTATACTAATTGTCACCACAATATCCTATGGCAACGAGTTCAAACGAATGCTTTCATGATTCAGGTTTTCAAAGGTTTTGGAACTGGCTGGAAAGCACAGGGGGAAAGAAAGATGGAAAGGATACAATAGTGGATGGCTGGGTGCGTGGGCTATAGAGAATAGCAATCTTGAGGACAGGGCAATATTAAATAACAACAACAACAACAACAACAACAACAATAATTATTGCTGGTGTTATTCTGCACATATCACCCAGGACCAGTATTAGGGGCAGACCATGATGAAGGTTTCACTTGGCAGTATATCACTGGTGAAACTTTCACCTCCTAAGTCCCTCTGCTACCAGAGCCCAGAGTGCTGAGGGAAAACCAAGCTGAGGCAGAGGGACTCAGGAGAGGTGGCGGTTTCACTGGCGATATACTGCTGAGTGAAACCACCATCATGGCTTGCCCTCACACTGCTGTGGAGGGAGAACTCACATACGTTGGAGGGACATGGGGCTTGCTCAGCTGGAGGCAAGAACCTTCTTTTCCTCTGGCTGAGGAGAACAGACAACCCCCCCCCCCATGTCCCTTGGACGCGGGGTTTGCTCAGACGGGGGGCGAGGAGGTTCAAAGAAGCCCCCCCAGCCGTATTGTCTGTATTCCAGACAAAGTTGACCCATCTACTCTACACTGCTATAGCTTACAAGTGCAATTCTCCACCACTAGAAAACTTGAGGAGTGTGACCAAATGATAATGGGTCTGGAAACCAAGCCTTTTCGAACAACAGCTGAAAGAGTTAGTTAGGTTTAGCCTGGAGAAGACTGAGAGTTGAGATGACAGCCAACTTCAAACATCTAAAGGGCGGTCACATGGATCAAGCCTGCTCTCCACAGCCCCAAAAGATAGGACTAAACCAATGAATTCAAATTACAGTGGTACCCCGCAAGAAGAACGCCTCGGAAGACGAAAAACTCGCTAGACGAAAGGGTTTTTCGTTTACTGAGGTGCATCGCAAGACGGATTTTCCTAAGGGCTTGCTTCGCAAGACGAAACAGCCCTGCCTCTCCTGTCATGGCGACGGTCACTGCACGTACGCAAGCTCGCTTCCCCGCTCCTCCGGCTCCCTCCCACTTTCCTGCTGACGGCTCCTCCGGCTCCCTCCCACCTTCCGGCCGACCTTCCGGCTGCCTCGCGCCGCTGCTCACTGCCCTCGCGCGCTCCCCTCAGGAGCCGTTGCCGCCAGCAGCCAGCGCTGCAGCCGGAGTCGCGCTCCTGAGCCCCGCCGCCCTCCAGCAGCCGCGTCGCGCGGTGTCCACAAGGCGCAGGTGAGTCCAAGGTACCGGCTGCGGCAGCTGCCCTGCTTCTCCCCACCCCTCCCCGCCGTGGTGCTTCGCAAGACGAAAAAACTCGCTCTACGAAAAAACTCGCGGAACGAATTAATTTCGTCTTGCGAGGCACCACTGTACAAGGAAGGAAGGAAGGAGATTCTAACTAAACATTAGGAAGAACTTTCTGGCAGCAAGAGCTGTTCCAGCAGTGGAAAGGACTCCCATGGAAGGTGCTGGACTTCTCCTTCATTGGAAGTTTTTAAACAGATATTGGATGGCCATCTGTTAGAGATTCTTTAGCTGTGATTCCTGATGACTCTGGGGGTCTCTATCAACCCTACAATTCTATGATAACTCACTTAAAAGAAATACATTTCAGTTCAAGCCTGTCAGGGTCAAAAACTGCAGCCATGACTGATTTTGGAACCGAACATATTCCCGAACACAATATGCAATTTGTGATCAACAACAATGGAGGGGGTGGCTAGAATCCATAAAGCTTGCATAGAGTGTGCCATGTGCCTGGAAATGGCTCATCAGTTGCCCAGCTGTGCACCTGTGTTGAAAGATTTATACGTAGAGAATGGCCCATGCCTGTGTTTGGCAGGAAGGAAAAGCATGCTTATTTGCACGCAAGCGCAATGGTGATACTGGACCATGCTATAGGATTAGTTTCACAAGCTCCATGTGTATGTGTGTATTAATGGTCAGGATGTTTGCTGTAATACACACTAAGAAAAAACTAGACACACTATTCCTTTCAGGAGAACCTCTGCACTGACGGAGGACTGACAAAAGCCTTAATGTTTAAACCCACACCACAGGCTCCCATTTCTCAGCAGATACTCACATTCCGAGAGTAATCAAAAATAAGAGGAAAATGACACACGCCAAGGAATGAAAAGTAGTTGCAGAACCATGAACACAGTTGTAGTGAGGGTTTTTTTTTTAAAAAAAAAGATGTTCTGTTCAGCAATGTAAATTCACATTATTGCTTACCCAGACTGGAAAAGACCAGCTCTGGAGAATGTGGTCCCTCCTTCATTATAGATTTTGAGTAGATGCTGGATGGCTGTCAGGTTTGCTACAGTAGTGGATTTCCTGCACTGGCTGGAATTGGAGTAGATGACCTCAGACTGACGATTCGGAGTTAACCCTTTCCTACTAATGTCACGTTCTGCCTGCCCAATTCCGTCCACTCCAGCGCAGGAAATTTGTAATGCCTGAAGCTGCCCTCTAGTCTTCTAGCCTTATTTTTAAACACATTTATTTGTTAGGAGGCCACAGCTGCTTTATACAGAGTCAGACAACTGGGCCCATCCAGCTCACTACTACCTACACTGACTGGCAGCAGCTCTCCAGAATTTCAGTCGGGATTTTTTGCTGCCCTCCCTGAATATGCCAGCAATTGGAACTTCTGCATATAAGGCAGGTGCTGTACCACTGTGTGACAGGAATCAGGCATGACAAAATGTAAACAAAAATGTAGATTTCATTCACAGTGTGTTTCATATAGAAGAAAGCGTTGAAGAGAAAAGCATGGCGTTGAAAAGGTACCATCTTTTTATTTATTCCCCACCCCACCTTTGGCTTACATATCTCCATCACTTCATGTGCACAAAGGCAGCTGGGAAGTTTACAAAGGAGTCACAATGGAGTTCAATTTCCACTCACTACATATGCCAATTGTTTAACCTTCATCCTACTGTGTGCACTTCTGTTTAAACAAGGCAGCAACCTTCTCCTATTAAGAAGTGCCTGTACTGGAGATATGTCACTTAAGCAGCCCTGCATAGGTGCAGCTGTAAGACTTACTACACACAAACAGGTAACAAAGGAAAAACAAGCAGCACCAGTTGCATAAGCACAGTCTTCAATGGGCTAGAAATGGTTGGTGTTCTGTAATATGTTTCTAATGTTGTACACCGCCCTAAGATCTTTTCGTTAAAGGGCAGTATATAAATTGAGTAAATAAATAAATAATAAATACAAGTGGTTATTTTATTTATTTATTTTCAGCACAGCAGCCAAAATCCCGTGCACATTTCACACAAATAGAATACCGAATACACGAATCTGCACAGAAAATACTAGGTGAATGGGAATCACAGAGTCTATTCTTACCTAAAGGAGGACAGGTGTATTTAAAGCCTTGTTTCAACAAACAACACTGTCTCAAGACTTGATGCTATTATAGAATTCAGTAAAAACAGAAGCAAATAGCAAGAACACAGTATCAAAGTCAGCTAGCACAAAAGGTAAATACATACATATTTTGTTTTTAAGGTAGTAACTAGAGAAACTACCCAGGTTGTTTATGCCAAAGATGGACATGTGAATAGCCAAAATGGCAACAAAGCAAAACTTTCAAACTGCACAAATGTCACCCTCTTAGGATATTTTCTATCCCCAAGTGAAGGGAAAGAGTTCTCTTTGTATTGGTTTGCTTGCATGACTTTCTAGTTCAATAGTTCCAATACAAAAGGTATCCCCCCCCAAATAATTTTTGATCCTACAAGGACCACTTTTGCACATTGTGGCGCAGAAAAATGCAGCCAAATGCAACTCCCTGGCACATTTACCTGTGGAATATACACAACTGAACACACACCCCTGCCATGTGCAGATGTTTTAGAGTTATTCTTAAAAATAGAGTACATAACAATCCTTGGCATTACTTAAAAGGAACTCTTGGCAGCAGAGGGTGGAGGAGACACATTCTAAAGGAGGAGGAGAAAGCAGTTGTGTTGGCCCTATTAAGAAAATTTCCAAAATCCTTGTTAGGGCAACAGCCTTAGGTCAAGCAAAATGCCACAAATTGGTGTGAAACCTTTTGAATTCTCCAGAACACTTCATCAGACTAAACTTGGCAATGGGGGAGCCAGCTGGCTGGGAAAACCACGGAGCCTGAACCTGGTCACTTCAGATAAAATGTAAAAGTATACAGAATTCCTTCAACAGAAGCTCTGTTTGTACACCTTATGTACCTGAAGCCTGCATAGCACTTAACAAAACCTAGTCTGGGTGCCTGCTACCCCCTCCCACATTCCACCTTAAAACTGTGACCAGATGTAGACTCTATGGCTTCAACATGACAAACATTTTCTCCTCACTTCCCCACCCCTCGTCTGCTTATCGTCCACCCTGATTAAAAGTTCTGGAAAACTCAGAAGCTTGCACACTATTTTGTGGCATTTTAGCTGGCCTAATAAAAGCTTTGTGCCAATACAATTTCTAAAAGAAAGATAAGGCATTCGAGATAAACTCCTTCAAATCCATGGGGATAATCTTGGGCACGCCACTTCTGCTTAATTTTCGCTGTTTTGTCATCTGCCGCAGCTGAACAGAAACATGTACCTATTCCATATTCACAACCCGGTCAGGGAAAATATTTTGAATTCCTAGACAGCAGCATCAAATTCCTAGGAACCCAAGCTCTCTGGCGGTGTTGCTTACATTTCATCTATGTGGCACAAGGCATAACTGTGGGCGGAAAGCCACACACATTTCCAAATACTGAACAAGATTCTTTTATAAAATACAAAAGAACGTTGCATGTTGCATCTTTCTTTTCTTTCCCCTAAGGCACCTAAAACTTTGCACTTGAGAACACACGTCACAGTCCTATACTCCAAAGTCCGAGTTCAACGGGGTTTGCTCCCATGCCAGAGGATATAGGACTGCAGCCTAAAAGATCCAAAGCGAGACAGCACCAGCTAGCCTTAAAGGTTTAAATTTAAAACTGAAAAACAATAGGTTTTCTTCTTAAATAAAAAAGTCAATTAGGTTGTCTGCTATCTTCCAAAAAAATAAAATAAAGGTGAATACTGGGGGGAAGAGGAAATAAAGATCCGCCAACATTTATTTATCTCAACACACCAGCTCGTTTCCCCCTTTCCTTGCAAAGTGGTACAGCCCTTTGCTTGTAGTAACTGGAAAGCAAGACCCATTGTTTGAGATTGCATTAGCTCAGCAACATGATGCGTCCTCTATTCAAAATTTAAAGGCATTGAAATGTTCAGCTATTCCTGAGCTGCAATTGGTTGAGAGTATGCAACCCAGTTTATAATCCCCTCCCCACTTCAATTACATTCTTCTCAGTGAAGCTTTTGCGAAGGTGGGGGGAGCAGAGCATGGAAGGGGGGAAGGGGGGGAGGGGGCTGTGACCAGGGACAACAGATTTATTTCCACCACTCAAGCCACATGGTCGTCCTTTACTTTTCATTTTGCTCCTCTAAATAACATCTTCCAAATTTATGCTTGCTCTAAAGTCTGCATTCATTTGGTTAACAGGCCAGCTCCTCCTCCCAATTATTTTTTTGGCACAGCCTGCAGATCCAAACCCAATCATTTAATCTCATCCTCCTTGCCAGCTCAAGCTTCTCAGCTCCACAAGCAGTTGTATCTATGCTTACGTGCTTCAAAGGCTGGAAAAACAGTAGCCTTAAAAACAATTTCCAAAGATAGCCGCAGCAAGCATTGAAAACCAGGAAATGAAAATGAAATTCCCGAATACTGTGATCATTTCAAAAAACAGATGGTGACGGTTATATAAAAGCAAAGCTCTAGCGCCATGCTTTAAAAGGCCCAAGCGGCATGCTTGTACTCCCAAAGCCATCAGAAATTGTGACATCTTTAAATGAAAACCCACATTGTCAAAAGTCACAACTTGAGAACAATATTTACTGGCAAGTTTTAAAGCTCTTTGGACTGAAGAGAAGATAGCTCTCACAAAAGTCCCTTTGTGAGGGAAAACAAGAAATGTCAAAACTGGCAAGAGCATTGCCGGAAGAAAGGTTCTCCACTTTGAAGACCTCAAATCACAAATGGCCAAGAACCTACAACACACAAAGAGCACCCTCTCAATACCCCCGTGCCGTTTTGTTTACAAGAGACATGTTGCCCATCCCTGAAGCAGATACGGGACAATAGGAAATGCACCTCTCAGGAAATGCTATGGGTTTTCTTCCTCTTCTTTCCTTTTCTTCTCCCTCTCCCTACCCTACCCCTCTTTTGCTTTCTTTTTTCCTTTGGTATCCCCTCTGCTCTGAGCAGTTCTTGGAGTCCAAGGATTGCACACAAATGAAGGTGACAGCTGGTTGGTGGGTAAGAGGCAGGGATTGGAAGATCTCCCAGAGTGAGAGACTGGGAGAAATAAGGAATGCTCCCAAGTTGAGAGATTGGAGGGTCCACCATTTCCTGTGTGTGACAAGGGTCAGAGCTTCATTAGAGAGAGGACTCAGTTAACTTTTTCTCTTTTTATTTAGATTAGTTTATTTCATCTTACTGTATTATGAAAAAGCTTTAATAAAATCTTATATAAAGGAAGATATCCTGGATTGAAGCCGATCTTCCTAATGGAAGGAGGGCAGGGAGAGGAAGATTCTCCTGCCCTAGAGCAAACAAAATGTACTGATCCCCTTATACCACATTTTAGCTGCATTTTCAAAATGCACATTGGCATGCCTAATATCTAGAAGAAATATTCAACGCCAGATGAAGTGAGCATACAAGTCTGATTAAACAAAGAGGGTGTGCTCATCACCGTTCTTTGCCAGAAAACAAGGTAGTCTGAGCCTGGGTTGCTATGGTAGAGGATGAAGCATTCCTGTTGTCCAGCCATTATTGAGTGAGCAAAAATCACCAGCTCCGAAATACCACCTTGTGAATGCAGTTAAGTGCAACAATAGTGACCTGCTCTAGATTTACAGTGAGATTCTAACCTCCAGTAGACTCAGTCAATGCCATGGTATCAATAGTCAAAATCCCTATAGGGAATGGATCTCTCTCTAGGTGAAAACTATACATGTACAGGGTGGATAAAAATCAATGATTTAATTTTTTTATTTAAAAAAATGGCTTTCTTTTTTAAATTGGATTTTTAAAATAAAATGCTTTTGTAGGAAAAATCTTTCTAAAGATAGTTTTCTATTTAATTTGCATTATAGCCCAAAGGCTATTCATCAGGAAATAAGAATTTTTTAAAGTTTTTCATATGTGCTAAAACTCAGTCTAAGTTTTTTCTTTTTAAAAATTGTTTAACCAGATCAGTTAACAAACATGAATACATATGCTATAATGTTATTGTTTTAGTTAAATAAATTGTTTAAATTATTATTAAGGAAATGATTATTTTTCTCCTTCCAATAAAGTACAGCAGAAAAGTTGTCCAAATATAAACAGTAAACTTACTAAGCCTCACAATAATTTCCTAATTATGTCTATGTATTTCTAATAGTATAACCAAATCAGTAATTTTTGATATAACTAAAAACTACTCTGAAAATTTATTATTCAAAAATGAAACCTTCATCTGGGTGTAAATATTAAGATTCTACCAGCAAGAATGAGTCTTTCTGTGTATATATATATATATATATATATATATATATATATATATAATATTAAATCAAATCCACCCTGACAGATATCCACACACGTGTATATGTACATGTGAACCAAGTCAGTGGAAGTCAACATAGTACTCTCCTGACCGTTGGGCCATGTTGGCTGGGACTGATAGAAGCTTAGAGTCTGAATAGTAACTGGATGAGACACTGGCTGTACCTGCACCAAGCCTTCCAAGCATAACAAAATCTAAAAGTATGCCAATAACTCCCAGAAGCAAAAGTGGAGGGAGAAAGCGGGGGTATTGGGCCCAAGATGAGACATTTCCATGGCATCCTATTATGTAAAGAAGGTTCTTCTCTCATGACTAAGTCAGTGAAGTGCAAACATAATGATAAGCAGATAACCATTGCATGACAAAAATAAGTTTAGAAAGTTGATGGCCTCCCAAAACGCCCAACTAATCCATTCCTTCAAGGGTGGAGATTTGATCTCTATGAATTGTGCTCTCTATAACTTGCAGAGGATATGCTAGGACTCTGCAGCATGTCCAACCTTTTGTCTTTTCACATAAACACCTTCCCTCCGTGGCTTGCTAGACTATGCTTTATTGTCTTCATACATCTTACCTATTTGCACCTGTCTTTTTTCATGCAGCATTTCACAACTGGGATACCTAAATTTATATAATTTCATTTATCTGCTTCAGCTAGATGATACCATAAAGAACCTTTCTAACTAGAATTAGGACTTCTGAGCAAAGACCAAGCGATTTTCTACTGCTTGTTACTTGAAGTTGAAAACACAAGCAGTGGAGGAGTTTCTTTTCAGCTACTGATGGTGGAGCCTTCAGTTATTGAGATTCCAGGCCCCTTGTTACTCAGGGCCAAACATAACACGGTGTTAATTGCATGTAAACAATTACTCTGCATGTTTTACAAGCTGCTATTAGTCACAGGAGGAAAGCTGTGATGCCAAGGGAAAATAAATTAATGCTAGGACATAGGAATTTTGATGCCTTGGCATCAAAGAAGTCAGAAGTTTCTCCAGACCAGGGGTTGGCAAGGTTTACCTTGCCTGGGCTAGATCAGTCCTCCAGAGCCCCCTCCGTGGGCTGGATAGTCTGTGCAAGTCTGCACATGCGCAGAAGCAATTTCTGGCATCTGCGTGTGGAAGTGAGTCCCCACGCCGAGCCGGTTAGCGGTGTGGCGTGGGGACTCACCGAGCAGGCAGCTCAGTTCTGGGGAAGTTCGTGGGCCGGTTAAACAGCCTCTGAGGGATGCTTCCAGCCCATATGTCGCAGGTTGCTGACACCTGCTCCAAACCAACCATGCCTCAATTGATTAGTCTCCTCTGTTATGGTTATTTCAATAAATTGGGCACTATAAGAAGCCTAGAACATGACTGAACTAGTCTTGGAACATATGCCTCAGTGTTACTGGTCAAGTCAAGGACAGCACTTACTTACAAGGCCGAATATGAACGGAGACTTCAAACTGTTAAGGCCAGCTGGTGAGTCAGAATTGGGGAAGAGCATTCTAGCCAGGAATGCAAACTATCATGGCAATGCAAAGTCCATAGAAGAGTCTTTCTTCTTTCTCTCTATAACGATCAGACCAAAGAGAATGCTTCACACAGCAAGCAGCAAAAAGCTGCACCACCATTAAATGAAATACTTGGTGGTCTGAACACAGTCCAGTCTTATATGCTTCTGTTTTCCCTGATGCTAGTCTACAAAATAGGGACACGGGTGGCGCTGTGGGTTAAAGCCTCAGTGCCTAGGGCTTGCCGATCGAAAGGTCGGCGGTTCGAATCCCCGCGGCGGGGTGCGCTCCCGCTGTTCGGTCCCAGCGCCTGCCAACCTAGCAGTTCGAAAGCACCCCCAGGTGCAAGTAGATAAATAGGGACCGCTTACTAGCGGGAAGGTAAACGGCGTTTCCGTGTGCGGCTCTGGCTCGCCAGAGCAGCGATGTCACGCTGGCCACGTGACCCGGAAGTGTCTCCGGACAGCGCTGGCCCCCGGCCTCTTTGAGTGAGATGGGCGCACAACCCTAGAGTCTGTCAAGACTGGCCCGTACAGGCAGGGGTACCTTTACCTTTACCTAGTCTACAAAATCACAGAAATGCAGAAGTATATGTGAAGTGTGTGCATGCCAAAGCCATGGGACAAAAATGATGCAAACAACAGGAAAAATTAATGCAGAAAGGCAGAAATGAGGTTCTGCTTAATGCAAACAAACCAAGAGAGGGGGCCATTTAAGGAAAGGCATGAAATGGAGCCCCAGCATAAAGAGGTGAAGGTGTTAGGAAGATGGAAAAAACTGGATTAAAACCCAGTCTGCCCCCCCCCCCCCGATTTGTCTGGTTCCCCTCCCCACATCTGTTTCAAAAATAAAAATGGGGTGGTGGAAAAACTGGGTTTTCCAAGTTTTTCCATTCATTTTTCCTCCAACCCCTTTGCATCTCTACTCAAGTGGCAACATCCAACCCTGCTACTTGTATGGACGATAGAGAAACTGGAGGGGAAAATAGAAGGTTTACATGAAGCAGAATTGAAGGTCAGTAAATCAATCACCATGGGTCCAGTCAAGCTGTTAGCTCCCCTACTACGAGGAGGATTCCAGTTCAATTCCAACCACCGTTAGAAAGCACTGCCAGTCAATGTTTTTAGGCCATGTCCAGTTTCAATAAAGCTTTCAAATATTATCAAAAGGTCTTCATCAAAAGATCCTCCTGTTGAAAAGATCAAGCATGTCACTTCACTGGAATGATCAATACCTTGGAAGGTTTTGAAGAAGGTCCCATAAAACATCACATATGAGACAAGTGAAAAGAAACCTTTTAAGTAACTAGTTGGCATTGCAAGCAAAAAGTTGCCCTGATACGGATACTATAAAAATTAAACAAATATATCCATTACTGCAGCTTTATCTGTCACTATAAGTGCCCAGAAGGGGTGTTATTTAGGATGCAGGTTTCACTATAAAAATTCCTATTATCCTCTTAAGAGTAGTTATTGAGCTGCATAACACAAGGGCCAGTCGACATAAGGCTGTGCGTTTGGTGCCAAAAGTTTACTCTTCTGCCTGCTTGAGCGCAACAGATACCCTTATTGCCTTAGCCACTGTGACTAAAACATAATGAGAGCCATTCCTCAGCAACCTGTGGTAAAAGATTCAATTGCCACCGCCACCATTCCCACAGTAAGCCGCCTTCTCCCTATCAGACAAAATGGTACAGCTCCACAGAAATAACTCTAAGAATCCTTCTCAAAAAGCTTTGGTGATCTTTCTGTCTACTCCCTCCCAGAAAGTGGAGCCAGTGCCGTTTGCACAATTTTTTTCGTCGAAATCAGAGGCTTTAGTCTGCTTCACGGATCAGGTTAACTTTGGTCTTCAGAAGTCCAAGGCTTACTGCTTTTCTGTACTACTAGAGTTCCACAGTGCCTTTTTCCTCTTCAGACTCTCTTTTCTCTTGGGAACAGTGACTTTCTCATTCAGCAACTTCCTGTCTTCTCTTCATTTGGGGGGGGGGGGGGGAGATATTCTTCTGTTCATCCCCCTCAAGTTTACCTGGAGTCAACCAAAACCTGGAAGTTCATTTCTTCACATGAACCCAGGTCCAAAGAAGATTGAACCAGCCCTAAATATTGAGACACCTATAGCATTCCCACTAAACAGCCTCAGCCCAGTTGTTCGTCACAGTAAGAATGACATAAGTACAGGTGAACTAAGTTGTTGGCAAACTTGGACGCGGCAGTCTTGAAGGTGGGGGAGGAAATGTGTGGTCCTTCAGATCTTACTGAACTGCAATTCCTATCAGCCACGACTACTGGTCATGTTGGCTTGGGCTGATGGAAGTCTGAGTCCAACAGCACAATATCTTTTGAAATCCAGAAGAATACTTAATCAGATTTCTAACTTAACTCTAAATTCTGGAGAGGACCTAACTGGTCAACAAAGTGATTGCACCTGTTAAGAGGAAAGCATTGCCTACTAGGCACTAAACCTCTAAGCACTCAGGACACACAACTGATCATTTCCATGCTCCAATAATACATGAACAAAAGCAATAAGGCATATGTGGCTGGAAAACTTGATAAGGCATTGAAGTTAATACCCTTTACAGTCCATCATTTGTGTATCCACCTTGCAGCAAGGGATAACTTAAAGAAAATACAACGTGCAGCTTGCCTGTTCCACAGTTGAACATTTTCCCACTCATGTCAAGCTGCAACTTGTTTTATTTATTTTCTTTCATAAAATGTCTCTGTAGATGTCAGCAGCAGCACTAAGCACTTGCAAAAGCCTGCAAGCCCAACCCCAGGAGACATTCATTGTCTTAGCGTCTTGTATCTTAGGTAACTGACGCAGCCAGGCAGGGGTGATTGCTAGTCAAGAGTGCAGCAAAGTTCAGCCTTGCAATGCTCAACTATTGTTCACCATCATTTTTCCTCAAGACTACAAGGAACAAAGCGTTGCTTCCCAAATGAAAGGAATACACTCAACTAACCTGTGTAAGCCATATCATATCCCAGTTAACATAACAATATTTGAGGAGCCAGAAGTAATCCTACTATCATCAAGCCTAAATCTTCTACCTGGAGGCAGGGCTAGGTGAATTGCACCACAATTACATCACACAATAACCCCATTCTACTGGCACAATCCTGATATAACATCAACATGCATGGCCTTTGATAGTAGTAACAACAAAAGACAGGTCTCAGCCCCATGAAACTTGCTTTCTGAAATTCAACACAAAGGGGACAACAGTGGGAGAGAAGGAAGAAGGTGGCATGGGTAAATTAATGGATAAATAGTAGTTCAGATAAATGTTCAACTCTGTTTCAATGGATGCCTGCCAAACGTTGGTGTACCACAGCTCCCTCTGACATGCTGGCTGGAGCTAATGGGAGTTGGGTGTTCAGCAGCAACGGGAGGATACCTTGTTGGCTATAGTGAATTAAGGGCTTGTACCAAAGATTCAATGAGAAATGGAGTCTGAAAAATAGTTGGAAGGGGGAAAGAAGAGCCATCATCTAGGAGGTGTTATGGGAGGTAAAGGGTAAAGGGACCCCTGACCGTTAAGTCCAGTCGTGGACAAATCTGGGGTTGCGGCGCTCATCTCGCTTTACTGGCCGAGGGAGCTGGCGTTTGTCCACAGACAGCTTCTGGGTTATGTGGCCAGCATGACTAAGCCACTTCTGGCGAACCAGAGCAGCGCACAGAAACGCTGTTTACCTTCCTGCCGGAGTGGTACCTATTTATCTACTTGCACTTTGACGTGCTTTCGAACTGCTGGGTTGGCAGGAGCACGGACCGAACAACGGGAGCTCACCCCGTCGTGGGGATTTGAACTGCCAACCTTCTGATTGGCAAGCCCTAGGCTCTGTGGTTTAGACCACAGCACCACCCGCATCCCTGTTATGGGAGGTAGTTGTAGACATAAGGTGGGGCAAAGGCAGAGCTGTTGCAGGAAGTAGAAATCCTTCACACACTTCAAAGTGGTGGTATCAGAGAAACAAGAGTCATGTGTAGAGATAGATGGGATAGGATTAGGGTGAATCCATGGACGGGTTTGAAGCTAAGAACTAGAGTTCTGTACTAAACCCAGAAATGGACCTTGTGTAAGGATTTTAGGGTAGTCATGTGGAGTTAGGAGTTGAATTATTTTGGCAGCAGAATTCTCAATAGGGTGAAAGAAAAAGCAAAGTTGGCAACTTGATGTCGGAGGGACATCCTCAAGTAAATGTCTTAAGGACATTTCAAAATTCCTAGGCACCAAGATAAAAGCAACCAAGACTTTGGGTACCCAATATATTTCTAGCAAGATTCAATGTAGAGTAATATAATGGAAGACAGTTGGTATCCATCTGTCTCGGCAGATGGAAGAGTGTGCATTTTGGGGTGAAGTCAAACTGTTTGGACACATTCAGGTTGGTCTCTTCCCTTCTATAGAGAGTAACTCAATTTGGAGTTGCCAGGTAGGTGAAATTCTGACCCAACTCACTTAAGCCTAGGCAAAACAAAACCTACCCTATTTGATTGTTTTACTTAAGTCATCTTAGGTGCCTCAACGGAAGCAGAAAAGCATGGCACAAATCATGGATGACCTATGGCCCTCCAGACATTGGGACTCCCAACTCCCAATAAAGTTAATCATCAGGAGTGACGGAAATGAAAGACCAGCAGCAACAGCCAATCTCAAGTCATAAAACTACTAGTGGCCAACTTGTGTCCACACTAACTATGTGCACTTCAGCATAAGCAGACTGCCCCAACAGAAAAGAATGAGTCAAGCTAACTTAAGTGGTACTGCTTGCCAAGTGAACTTTCAGATACTTTCACTGCCTAGGGGGAAGGCGCAGGAGATAAGCGGTGGTAAAACTGGCCAGAAAGAATATTTAGCAATTGCTACACACTTATAGGCACATGGGGCGGGGGTGAGGGAAGATGCTATCTAAGCAATTGTGCAAAAAACTAAGCTCTCACACCACCACCACAGCATTTTCTGGAACAGAAGCCACGTGAAAGTTCAGGAAAACATGCATATGCCTATGGATTAAAATTCTGTCAAAGGAAAACAATATTAAAATCAATGATTGAGCTCTGGAAGCATATTGAGGTGTATATCTATAGGGAAATTATTGTGGCGCAGTGATTAGAGGGTTAGGGCCCCTCTAGACTAGGTTTTTTTCTGAGGGTATACTCTGCAGCCTGTCATTGAAAGTGCATTAGCGGTGGATTTCACTATATCGTCCGCACATCATTCCACTTTATTACTTGTTCTGCAATGCTTCGCTAATGTTACTGCGTTACTGCTGCCTGAAGGGGAACTCCTGCACTACCGCACAATAAAAGTAGGCCAAAAAATAGACCAGAACACTTGTGGTATAAAAATATTGCAGAATTTCTGTCAGACGTTACGGGACATGCACTGACTGTAAACAAAGCAGTATGACCGCTCTGAAACTCTTGCAGGCAGGAACAGTATTGCATATAACTGCCCCGATAATGGGGATAAATAATCATGAAATCATAATAAAAGGGATGTCTGCAGGGGTAAGGTGGGGGCCTCAATATTTCTCAGCCTCATCTTTGCCACACATGGCTCTTTTGAAGAAAAAGTAGGGAGAGAATTCCATATTCCACCTTGAGTTCCTTGGAAGAAGGGTAGGCTATAAATGGAATAAATGGATAAAATACGAATGGTGTAGAGTGTATGACGCCATGTGTTTCACTCTCACCCAGTATGAGAATTCAGCATCTCCTGTTGAAATTGATGGGGAGGGGGAGATCCAGGACAAACGGAAGTAATTACTTCTTCCCACAACGTATTAGAATTCATTAGCACATGGTGATGATGGTGATGATCACTGCTTGAAGTGCCCAACCACTCCTAAAGTGATTAGACCAGGGGTCAGCAACCTAAGGCCCATGTGCCAGAAGTGGCACACGGAGGTCGTATGACCGGCCCACGAGCCCCGAACCAAGCCACGCCGGCGCAGGGACTTGGTTCTGCGGTGCCGGAAATCGTGTCTGCGCATGTGCAGATGCCAGAAATCACAGATGCCAAAAATCATGGGTGCGGGCGCTCATGTGCACGTGCGATCCGGCCCACGGAAGGATCTCCACAGGACCCATGCGGCTCAGGCAAGATAAACCTTGCTGACCCCTGGATTAGACAATGGAAGACAGAACCAAAAGTGGAAATGGTTTCTCTATTCTTCCACCCCCCCCCAAAAAAAAGAGGAGGAGGAGAGCACCAACTAATGGGTGTCATATCCATGCTTTGTCAGTGAATTTCTATACAGCATCTGCCTAGCCACCGCTAGATGGTCTCCTGAAACCAGCAAGGCGATTATATGTGTTCTTGTGTATCTCCAACCTCTATTAACCACAAAAGTGTTGCCCCAACTCCAGCCTCCTTCCTTACTGTGGTGCCCCATTCCTACACCCTCTAAGAGCCCCTCCATCAAGGCCGTACTGCCCTTAGACTCACTCACCCACCCCCCACAGCCCATGCCAAGGCCAAAAGGCTAGCTGACCCCAACATGCCAGAGACACTTTCCAGAGAGACAAGGGTGTGTTCCCAGGTACCAGCTGGTTAGGACTCACCCAGACCTTGCCCTTCAAGTAGCAAATCTGTGGCTCACCTGGGACCCACTACGAGCTCTACACAGAGAGGCTACATGCATGCCATACATTTGAAGCACATTTCCCCATTCACCCCAAAAGAATCTCGGGAACTGAAGTGTGTTACATGCACTGGGAATTGTAGTTTTGAGAGTAAACTACAGTTCCCAGGATCTTTTGCGGGCAAGCCATGTGCTTTAAATGCATAGTGTGCACGCAGTCATCTGTAACTAGGGCTCTGCTAACAGCATGCAGCCTCTGCTGTCCCTCAGATATATGAGAAGCACCCCTACTTCTGTTACAATCACACACCACAGGCAGTATTTTATGTGCAACATTCCTCCCTGAGCAAATTTGGATTCGCATGAACTTTACATGACATCACAGCAGCTCAGCCAGTGGTGGGAGGGAGGGAGAGCATAAGCAGCCTTTCAGCTTATACAAGTAATCGATTTAAATCACAATTTAAATCACTAGTCAGTAAGATTTGATTTAAATCATTTATTTATTTATTTATTTATTTATTTTGACAGAAAGACATTCCTGCTGGTATAATCTTAATATTTACAACCAGATGGAGGTTTCATTTTTGGAACAATAAATTTTCAGAGTAGTTTTTACAGTTATAGCAAAAATAACTGATTTGGTTATACTATTAGAAATACATAGATAATTATGAAATTATTGTGAGGTTTCATAAGTTAACTGTTTATATTTGGACAACTTTTCTGCTGTATTTTATTGGGAGGAGAATAATAATCATTTCCTTAATAACAATTTCCTTAAAAACCAACTCAGACTGAGTTTCAGCACAGCACACATGAAAAACTTAAAACAAATCCTTATTTTCCGATTAATAGCCTTTGGACTTAAATAGAAAACTATCTTTTGGGGGGGGGGAATCCTCCAAAAGCATTTTATTTTAAAAATCCGATTTAAATTTTAAAAAATCATTTTTTAATTGTTTTTAAAAAATCATTGGTTTTTATCCACCCTGCTTTGCCCTTTTCCTAGCGACAACAGTTCAGCCTGCTAGAGCCAGCATCCTGTTCAGGGTTACTGCACAGAGCAAACAGATGCCATGATTCTCAGGTTTTCTACCTTCACTTTAGGTGAATAAGATATTTTGATTAGGTTTTCAATTTTAATCTTATTAGCAGCACAAGCCTGAATGTTCCATGCTGCCCTGCATGGGCCCTTCCCCGGGGAGCAGTGAAAAACATCTCCATGGCCCATTAAGCCTCCATCCTCTTGGCCAATTCCAAATAATTAATTCTGACATCTCAGTGTCACTCTGGAATACATATTTTTTATCAATCTTGCTTAACACACATGCAAAAATGTATTATTTGTTTTTAGAAGAGCCCAGGAAAAAAACAGAAAAGAGCTACAATCCAAAGAATCAAAGCTTTTAAAAAACAAAACACTGGTAAAACACTGCTTACATTAACCGGATGTCCCAGTGATAGATAAGAGCAGGAACAACATGTGCAAGAAAAACACGAAGGCCAAAAATAGTGGAAGAGTAAGTAGAACACACTGAATTGTAGCCAACTACATCCTTCTCAGAGTAGACCCACTGAAATTAATGAACACAAGTTAGTAGTGCTTGTTAGCTTCAATGGATCTACTCAGACTAGGGCTAAAGGTAAAGGTAAAGGTACCCCTGCCCGTACGGGCCAGTCTTGACAGACTCTACGGTTGTGCGCTCATCTCACTCTACAGGCCGGGAGCCAGCGCTGTCCGCAGACACTTCCGGGTTACATGGCCAGCGTGACAAGCTGCATCTGGCGAGCCAGCACAGCACACGGAACGCCGTTTACCTTCCCGCTGGTAAGCGATCCCTATTTATCTACTTGCACTTAAGGGTGCATTCGAACTGCTAGGTTGGCAGGAGCTGGGACCGAACGACGGGAGCTCACCCCGCCGCGGGGATTCGAACCGCGACCTTTCGATCGGCAGGTCCTAGGCTCTGTGGTTTAACCCACAGCGCCACCTGCATCCCTAGACTAGGGCTAGCACTGGATAAAACCCAGTCCCAAAATAGTCTCTTAATTCTGAACTCTATTTGGATACTGCAAACCAACACCAATACGTTACAGCATTGCTCCATGTTCTGGATTTCCCACAGTATTAGTCTGGCTGTTGCAGCTGATGCAGAATAAGTCATTCCTTGGCTTCAAGGCAGCTCCCCCCTTTGCCCCAATGTAAATATATTTTGCATGTTTGCTGAAAGGAGGACTAGCTGCCCTTTTACTACCAGACTCCATTCAAGGTTTTAGGCCATGTGCCTGAGTCACTCTTTTTTTTTTTTTTTTTTGCGCTGCGTGAGTCATGCACATGAGGATAAGCAAGAAGCACCCCCTCCCACCCCTAAAATTGCAACTATGCAATGTGATCCATCTCAACCTTCTGCCACTGCTGATTGTTTTCAAGTAGGATACAAAAAAAATGTTCTCAGGCGGATTTGGCAACCATTTACAGCTTATAACGTTTTTTTGCAAAGCAGCCCAGTCACTCCTCTGCTGAGCCTATCAGCTCAACAGAATGGGCTGCACTGTCCCTGACAGTCTGTGCAGGTTAAAAAAGGCTTGCAAGCGGCAAGCACTACTTTTGAGATCTGCTGAACGTCAGTGTTTCAAGTTCCTGTCACCGTTGCACATAAAATTGTACATACACACACTTCCTACGAAGACCTCTTAACAAGGCTCATCGAGTTCCCAGGTAGTTTCTCATCAAGCTGTTCTTCAGGCCCAGACTTGCTTTCTTTCAGATATGCAGCTACAGCAGTGGGCACATGCAGACTTTTAAATGCTTCTGTATGCACATGAAGGCGCAAGAGCCCTGGGCAACTCTTACACAAGCGACAACAATATGACCCAATTATGGGCCCACAGATTCTTGAGACCCTTTCCTAGGAGTTTGGAGGTGCCCTAATTAGCTGCCTCTTGCTCTGGTATTACACTCTGTACTTGATGCTTTTCAGCTTTTCTCTGCCCCTTTTCTTGGAAGGCATCATAAACTCTACACCTTGATGCACTATAGAATTACGCTGTTATTTAATATTTAGCCCAAACCTGCCTACCTTATCATTTAACTAAAACCATTGCTCTTAGAGCAAATAATCACTTCCCCTCTTCTAAAGTTCTTTTAAATGTTTAAATGTCTCTCCCCCCCCCCCAGCCCTTCTTAATCTTCTGCGTCTTCAGCCTTTCCAAATAGAGTTTTCCCTTTTTTCACATCACCACACTCTCGGGGTCTCTTCCAACTGTACAATTCCATATTTATAATAATAATAATAATTTTATTATTTATACCCTGCCCATATGGCTTTTCCCCAGCCACTCTGGGTGGCTTACAGCATATATAAAAACACGATAAAAAGTCAAATATTAAAAACTTCCCAATACAGGGCTGACTCCAGGTGTCTTCTAAAAGTTGACACCTGAAGGTATCAAGGAGATAAAGAACTACAAAACTTATGATTCTATGATTCTTCCATCTTTGCCAACTTATCACCAGTCTGTGGTGCCTAGAGCCACACTCTAAACGAAGTAATGCTTACTGTGTCATACAACACGAATTACAAGTTGCTGGTGAAAGTGGGAAGAGCTTTGCTTTTGCTAAAGTTACAGCACATACTGTGAAAGGGAATGAGGAGAACAAGGGTACATGTTTGTGTCCTTGAGTTCTCCATCTCTTCCCTCCCTTGGAGCTCTCAAAAATTTCTCCTGATTAGTAAGCTGCGCAAAGCTGGCATACGTGGAGCAAATATTTGGATCAGAATCGGCCACCTCTTAGCTACATCTGCACCACACACAATTAATACACAAGGATGCTTCAGATATTTACATGACTAAATCTGCAAAAAGGATATTGTAGAGTTGGAAAAGTTTCAGAAAAGGGCAAGCCAAAGGGGTGGAGTGACTCCCCTATGAAGAACTGCTGCAGCGTTTGGGACTTTTCAGTTTATAGAGAAAAGGCAAGTGAGAGGTGGCATGAAAGAAGTTTATAAAATTATGCTTGGCATGGAGAAAGTGGATAGAGAAAAGATCCTGCCCCCCCCCCCCAATAACACTAGAACTCATGGCCTTCCAAGAAGCTGAATGCTGGAAGGTTCAGTAGCCAGTGTTCAAAATTCGCCAGGTGCACCCCGCACTTGCGATCCAAGTGAAGATGCCCGGGCAGCAGGATGTTGCCTGAGGTCTCCACCATCTGGAGGTGCATGCCTGGATCCAGACTGTTTTCACACACTAGCAGCATATCCTATATAATTATAGCTATCTGTATAATTCCCATGCACTCTGGTTTCCGTCACGGTGTTCCGTTGTGCCAGAAGCTGTTTAGCCATGCTGGCCACATGTCCCAGAAAGCTGTCTGTGGACAAATGCCGGCTCCCTCGGCCTGAAAGCGAGATGAGCACCGCAACCCCATGGTTACCTTTGACTGGACTTAACCGCCCAGGGGTCCTTTACCTTTCTTATATAATTCTTATATAATCCATTATATTTTATCTGCATGATGAGAATGAATTTCAGGAATCAAGAAGTTGTAATGAAAAATGAGACTTTGGAGCCCTCTAGCCCCCAAATGGCTACTAGGCATTCTGTTTTGGCGACTGTAACCCTGGTTTAAGGAGCCATTTGGCACCTGGCTTATATATATGAGTTTCTAACACTGCTCCCAAGAGAGATGGATGCCAGCCACCAGAAGAATGGGAAGAGATATGAAGTCAATCCTCAGTTTCTTCCAATTCAAGTCTCCACTTCCTTATCCCACTCTACCAATATTACTTCTGGAAGGAAAGTGGACACAATTATACAGGCAGGTTATATAACAGCCCCACATTCCTCTTAACTACTACAGTACTACCACCCTACTTTTCACTATGTCATGTCTGGGACTCCTTCAAAAGTGCTTCTGATATGAGGACTGTCAAATTACAAAGAACTTTATGGTTTCTTATTTTTAGATTCTCTTGATTTCAGGACAAAGAAGTTCAGGGGGGAAACTCTGGGCATAAAACAGTTAAGTTCTGTGCTTTTACCATTTACATGCAAAAGAGGAAGAAAAGAAGCACATGTGAGATTCAGGAAGGGGAAAACTTCCAAAGCCTACTTATATCTTAACACGCCTAAAGGCCAGAAACTTTCACATGAAGTAATTTTCCACCCATTACAAACTCAAAACCTCCCTCCCACCAAACTTGGGAGATTCTAAACAAACCTGCTAAAACAGATTACTTATCTCCCTTCCTCAAGTGCTGTTTAAAGGGACCTAATATTTTATATGATTTTGTTTGTTTTTCACACAGTGGCATTTTAAAATTTATTCAGCTACAGCAAATTACTGTTCTGGTTCGCAAGAGTTTATTCTTGTAAAGAGGAAGCTAAGCGACCTAAAAGTGTAGAAAGCGAGCCCTGAAGAAAAGCTAGCACAAAACTTAGGGCTTCACACACGTTTTCCTCCAAACTTGCACACAGCATCATTCCCAAACAGTGGTTCAGAGCCTGTGGGCTGATCATAATGGTGTCGTTACATATGCCGATGCGAATGTAATCCATATGCCCACCTAAGCCCCTGTAAAAACCACAAGTAGTTACGTCCTTAAGATATCTCTAGATTTTCCCACAAGGGATCTAATATACACCTGACCTGTCTCATCAGCACCGTTTGTTCACATCTGACAGTTGCTATCTGCTCTGACATCTCTGCAGGTGCACGGTTGAATGGCCTGACCAAAATGAAAGTCATACTGGTTCAAGGAGAGAATGTGTACTTTCTTCAAGATTATCATGCTCTCTGACATATGCAGACGGTAAACGAACCAAGTTTACCTCCAATCATCTCCATGACGAGGAACTAGAAATGAAGGCTGAAATTAGTACAAGGCAATTGCTACTCTCACGAGTCAGACTGCATGTCTTTTACAAAATTATCTCCCCCCCCCCCCCGATGGGAAGTTGGGATGTTGGAAGAAAGGGTCCGATAGAATGAAGACTAAAACCAAGGTATAATGCTAGTGTCAGCAGATCAATATCCATCCCACAAAAATAATAATACAACGGCAACAAATACGTCATGGGTCAACCACACAAGCACAGAACTTGAAATAAGAATTCCAAATATTTAAAGGCAGATGTCACGGAGCTTACAATTAATTAGATAAGCTCCAACACACAATGGCCACAAAAATTGGGTGGGGAGCAGCATTCAGCAACAAGGAATGAGAGACTTCACAGTGCCCAAAGTAACTCTGGACTCAAATATTCAGAAATGGCTAATTTGGCTGTGTTGCAGGATTCAACCGTTCTTGCAGAATTCAACTTTTCTTAGTACTTTCAAGCCAACTGGCCCCAAAATGGCAACCAAACATTCCAATTTGGCAATTGTAACCCTGGTTTAAGGAGCCATTTGGCACCTTGCTTATATATGTGAGTTTCTAACACTGTTCGGTATTATTTCTACTAAGAACATTTAAGCTTTAGATGTTCCTTCTTAAAATAAACCATACAATTATCAAAAACAAACTGTTGTGCTTCATGGGGGATTTCAGTTCTAACAGGCAGTTTGGACATCAACATACTTCTGCCCAACTCCAGGGGGGCAAAGCATTTTTCTCCAGAGACAGATGCCAAGAATGTTGAGCCAGTCACCTATAACAAATGGCTAAAGCTAGCAACCTGCACCACACAGTTACAGGGCAGCACAGCATAAACTATTAAGCCATGATGGGCACATAAAGCAAGTGTCATTTTAAAATTAATTAGCCAGTGATTATCTAGTTCCAGATATGTATAGTTCAGCAAGTTCAAAATCAGCTATTAGCAATGTGTGTTTTCCAGCCCTGCTGCAATAAAACACCCCCTACCCACTCAGGCTCTAAAGCCAAGACAAAGCTATTTAATAGATGGGAAAGAGTTTGAAGAACATAATTAAAACACACACACACACACACACACACACACACACACCCCAACAACAACAACAACAGCAAGTGCTCTTGCTGTTCCATTTTTGTTCTTGCAGTTCATAAATGATCTATTTCAATGACAGAAGAAGTATTTTTGGGCACTCAAGGACTGTTGTCAAAACCAGGAACACGAGACATTGAACCAAAGTACAAAAGCCTTGCTTACATTACGCAATGCATGAACCAAGAATCTCACCAAGCTGTATGAAGGAGGGAGGATTGAAAATACAGTAACAATGGCTCCAGACAGATTTTTATTCTGTCTCAGAATTAAAATGTGCTTCAAGCAACACAGAAATCAAATGGGATGATCGTGTTGGAGAAGCTAGGCAAGGCACGTTATTCAAAAGGTATCGGTAAAAACCCTTTTAAGTCAGGAAAGGAGCAGTCAACATATGGCCTGGCTTCGTATTGCCCTGTTATCAAAAGGAATTATATACGTATATATATAGCACCAGAAACGTCAGACATCTTTGTATTGCTTTAATACAGGAACTCCTCATTGGATGCTTGACAGCATCCTGTTAATGTAATATTCTAATATGTAATATTACATTGTAATATGTAATATTACAAGGCTGTAATATTGACATAGCACTTGCACTGTGTCAAGGCGGAAACCGGCATCGCTGCCATCTTGTGCCATGTTATTCCTTCTCACGGTCATTACTACCTTACATTTCATCTAGCAATAATTGTGGGAACACAGCTTAAGTGTGGGCGGGCTGCAACTCCTTGTTTATCGATAGCTGGGGAAAATAATACATGCCTACATATATGGAAGTGAATGATACTGCAATGCCAAGAGAAAAACTGAAGGAACTAATTATCAGGCCTGGAAGGATTCCAAACAACTGACCACCCACATTCCTACCCATCTGACGATTTACAGGTTTGAAATATTTAGCAGAACATATGCAAGGTTGGCACCTAAAGGTCCAGAGCTTGCTTCTAATAAAGCAACTTCCATAGGATTTGAAATGTTTTTTCTCTCCAACTGCATTAAATGAATACAATTAATAATATAACTGTAGAAAGCAATGAATAAATGTTAATAACCATCATCATACTCTGCACTCTTCAGGGCTAGAAATGTCTCTGAAAACGCAGTCAGGATCCTCAATTCTGGACCCAGAACTAATTTTTGCATTTACACAGTGTACTAGTAAAATGCACAAACAGCCCTGCTCATAAGGAACTACCGGTAGTCACAGCTCCCTATGTGAAGAACCTGCTTGGAACACACACCCTATTACCTGGAAGCACTGTCCCATAATCCTATGTGGGCAGACATGAGTTCTGAATATGAAGCAGACATGAATTCTGAATGTGCTCAAAGGCCCTCTTCATTACTACTTCACACATTCCAGGACTGAGACTTGGAATTGACAGCAGGTACTGGGACTGAGCCCTGATGTCAGGATGTATAACCAGCCACCATTCCTACACCACCATTTCAAACTTTTGAAGTGCTTTGTAAGTTCATACCTCATCTAATCAGACAGTTACCCTATGAAAAGATGGTCAGATGGACTTGCATAAGACCACTCAATGCACTTCATGGTCCATTATGAATGTGGCCATCACTAAAATGTTAGTCATCACAGCCCACAGACTTCATTTCTGCACATGACACAGTGGTAGCACTTGCAGATACCCCCCCCCCAAAAAAAAACAGAAACCATCCTAAAATGTAGAACCTATGCATCTCAACTACTAAGTAATTTATCATGAGCGACAGTTTTATCAAAGGGGAAATGGTAAATGTATTAAGCATCAAATTAGCTAGCTACATACCTAGCTAACTTGGTCAATGTAGATGGACTAATACTATTGATAGAAGATATGACGACTCTCGAAACAAATGAACAGATTGCTTTTAGTTGCAGATTGTATATGCATAAATATTATGATACTTGGAATGCATTTATAAAAATTATGACTTGTTAATAATTGTATAGCCATTAAAATAATAGCATTACTTATATACCTTTACATCATATTGTATTACAGTTTTGAGCACCTTTTTCTTTTCCTGCCACTTTATTTGTCCACTGAAGTTTTTCAATAAAATATCAATATAAAAAGTAGCTGTATGCAAAGCAATGTGCCTGGAGAAATGTAGCCCACTCTAATGTTTATTTGTGGCTCTCACTTCCTACATTTACCTCTCTGTGTCCATGCTATAGGTCAAAGGGGTACTCTTACTTCAGTTAAAAGAGAAAGACTGGAACAAGGAATAGGTGTAAATGTACTGTGTAAGTCGGATTAAAACTCAACTTCATTTGACCCAAACTATTATCATTGCCAATCTTATACGTCATTTACACTGACCAAAACTCTTAATCCAATAAATACTAGTATCTGCTGCCAGTGGCATCTAGTATATTGGCATAACATAATGTTTTGTGCCAAAATATACCCCGGTACAACTCCTGACAGTGTACAAACATGGGCTGTTGAAGGGGAAGAGCCAGACAGATTAACCCAGGCTCCCTCAGACTCACTCACAGCAGCAGCATAAAGAGTAATTTATCTATATTTTTATATATGCTGAACTCAAATCAAGAACGAAAACCGCTGTCCCCCACAACCTTCCCGCACTCCACCTACACAATCACTACAAAGCACAGGAGCTTAGCTAACTCTGCAGCCAAGCAGAGCATAGCAATAACAAAACACAAACCCCAAACAGAGACCCCATAGGTCAAATAATAGGCTACCCAGCACCTGTTGTTGTCCTGAGGCAGACAGGACTCTTTGTTCCTGCTTTATGATCCAGGTGGGCTGTGGTCCTTCAGTACAGTCCTTCTGTTTGATCTAATCTGCCCCTTTCTGGAAATAACATGGACAAGTTATGCGTATCCCACCACTGTCTGCTAACAAAATCATTCTCTCAATGGAGCAATCAGGGTGCATTGACTAGGTCACACAGGCGGCTGATTTCTATCTGTTACACCTCCTACTAGCAATAAGAGAAGGTTTTGTATGGTTATTAAAATACACTTCTTATGCACCAGAAATGCACTGCAAAATCCATAGAATTTTTCCATGCAAAAGCTCTTAAGTTTCCATGAAATACTACTGTTAAGAGACCTTTATAAAACTAGTTCATTTCTAGCAAATATAAACACATACTGCTTTATGCCATACCAGCTTTGGTTTATCTAGCTCAGTACTGTGAACATTAATTCCCAGTGGCTTTTCCAAGATGTCAGGCAGGGGGCTTTCCTAGCCCTACCTGCAGATGCAAGGGATTGAACCTGGGAGCCATCCCTGTGCAAAGTCACTGATCTATGGCCACTCCTCATACGAAAGCTTTTCTTTACATAGCCCATCTCTAATATCTTGACTATTTGCTGATGACATACACATTTCACCACATCCGTCTTTTATAATTCTTTAAAAAGCATTGCTCCTCTCACCTTCAGTTTCTACATCTTTCTTGGCATAAAAGCTTCTGAGCAGTGCCCAAATTCTCCAACTGCAACCACAGGGGAGATTTCCAGATGTCAGATTGGTGACTGACATCTCCATCGAGCCAGGCAACTTGCACACAGCAAAAGATGCATGCCTTGGTGTTTCTGTGCTGCTGCAAGGCGGCAAACCTTGCTCTGTGCTTCCGCATGGCAATCCTAGGCATACTTTCAAGAAGAGGGAGGAGGAGGAGGAGGAGTTTGGATTTGATATCCCGCTTTATCACTACCCTAAGGAGTCTCAAAGTGGCTAACAATCTCCTTTCCCTTCCTCCCCCACAACAAACTCTCGTGTGAGGTGAGTGGGGCTGAGAGACTTCAGAGAAGTGTGACTAGCCCAAGGTCACCCAGCAGCTGCATGTGGAGGAGCGGGGAAGCAAACCCGGTTCACCAGATTACGAGTCTACCGCTCTTAACCACTACACCACACTGGCTCCCTTGAGTGTAAGAAAGCCCCCCTGGACACGGAGGGACTTACCTCCAAGTGAACACGCCTAGGGAGAAGGGTGGGGGGAGTTCATTTGCCCTTGTGCCTACATAACCAAGCTTGCCCAGCCCCACATTGTCGGCATCTCAGAAAGGCCAAGCTGGCCTGGCCAGCCCGCCCCAAGGAGTGTCTCCCGTGTTGCAGTATTAGTTCATGCATTGGGGGGGGGGGGGAGATTACTGTAATTGGTAAATTGGGCAACTGAATTGTTAAATATATTAACAATGACAATATACACAGTTCATTTTTTGCTTTCCAATCTTGGGAGTGGGGTGGGGGAATACCGCCTAGACATTTCATTGTGGTGACCGTAACCTACATATCTGAGTTTCTAACACTGCTTCTGAAACAGGGGCTATCACTACTGCATACTATGTACAGTGGTACTTTGGTTCTCGAACATGATCCATTCTGGAAATCTGTTCGACTTCCAAAACATTTGAAAACCAAGGCGCGGCTACTGATTGGCACAGGTGCCCCGGAAACAATAACAGACAGCTGCATCAGACGTTTGGCTTCCAAAAACGTTTAAAAACCAAAACACTTACTTCCAGGTTTTTAGCGTCCGGGAGCCAAAAAGTTTGAGTACCACGGCGTTTGAGAACCAAGGTTCCACTGCAATGCCTAATACTGCTTGTGCGAAATAAGTGACTCTGCTGGGGTGAGAGAGCAACCAACATGTTAGCTCACTGGAAAGACTCACTGATGATGATGATGATGATGAACGAGTCACTTACTAGAGAAGTCAAACAACTTACAATTAAGAGCCCCAAAGTCACAGTGCAAAATTAAAAGCCAAGCATTTCAGTAAAAACATTTCAACAAAAGAACTACCAAAACAAAAACAAAAATTTCAACAGGAAGAATTCAATTAAATAGGCCATCAGCCAACCTATCAACACTTGATCTAATACCTGTGAGGGAGTGTTAGGAAAGGAGTAGCACCTCTGGGGTAGTTTGTTTACCTTTGGTCTCCTCCACCCTGCACTCAGCTCTCACCTGTGGCTTCCAGAAGCTATCACCATGCAACAGCAGTCATACCCTGAGAACAGCTTCAACTGGTCAGCTAAACCAAGTGAGAGTAGCCAATGTGTCTCAAACTCCTTGATTGAGTGAGGGACTTCCCCTGCATGCAAAGACAGACATCTGGTGGATTGAGCAGATGAGACCAACAGTGAGCCCAACAGTCAAGAAGGCGATTTCTGCATGTGCTGTAGAAGGAAGTGAGGCAGATGGGGTTCATCAATCTGGAAAGACAGTCTTGTACAATATCTTTGGAAGATGAAAAGGCTAAGGAGTAAACCCTACACCAATCCGGAGTGCAGTCCCTAGGACAGTTGGATGGTGCCTTGTACGCCTCCTTCAGGCAACACCTGCAGCCAAGCTGGCGCCAAATGTATCGCTCTGCTTTCCTTTAGATCACATCAGCAAGGCAGCCCAGGACCTCCATACACATTGCCCAGGCTTGTGTCCCAGGGAGGTCACTTCACCGCTGCTCACACACGGTTGGACTTCACCGCTGCAGGTGCACTCCAGTCTCTTGAGACAGATGGATGCCAAAAACAAAATAGCTGGAAAATAATGTATCTTTTTGGCACCAGGCTAAAAACTAAAAGTAAAACCAGACAGACATCACTGGGAAGAGCATTCCACAAACGGGGCCACAACTGAAAAGGCTCATTTCCCCAGCTGTTACCCTCCAAACAGAAAAGGATCTCAGATAAAAGACCAAAAGGTACAGGCAGGTCTATATTGGGAGATGTGCTCCAAAAGATATGGGGAATTATAACTCTCCAAATACCCTACAACATATTATTATTATTATTATTATTATTATTTTGCTAACAATGAACCACTGATTGGTACTGATCTTGGGCATAACCAAGGAATTTGCTTCTACATCATTGTTCGGGGTGAGCTAGTTAGACGTCTAGTTAAGCTCTCAGGAAGATGTGCCACTGCTCCCCTATCCAAATTTAGAAAATCTAAATGTTATTTATAGAAACAACATTTTATGGACACATATAACAGACAGCGTATGTGCTGAAAGATGGGACTTGATAACATGTCCTGAAATGGATTCCGAGAAACCTTTCTGCAAAGCTGTCTCCTAAAATGAAATAAAATAAAAAAAATCAGCAACTCAACTACACTACAGTCACTTAAAATTCCCTCAAGAGCTCAAGTCCCTTAAGGGCACAATAAAGGCAAATGTTTTATTCCAAGCATTTTGAAAATCACACTTCAATCTCCAATTTGAAGTAATACTAAGATATTATTTAGTACTAAGTGGAAGATGATATACAAAGTACCTTTGGAGGACTAACAAAGCTCATTCTTAGCCATTCAGAAGAAATGGATTTGCAGTATCTTTTAACTTACAACATCTGTGCCATAGCTACAGATGTGCGTTTTTTTCAGCTGGAGCTCATCGGAACTCAGTTCCAGCACCTCTCAGTGTGGGTGCCATTGGCATTACAGTGGTACCTCAGGTTAAGTACTTAATTCGTTCCGGAGGTCTGTACTTAACCTGAAGCACCACTTTAGCTAATGAGGCCTTCTGCTGCTGCCATGCTGCCAGAGCAGGATTTCTGTTCTCATCCTGAAGCAAAGTACTTAACCCAAGTTAATATTTCTGGGTTAGCAGAGTCTGTAACCTGAAGCACCACTGTGAGGCGTTCGTGGTGAGTTCTGTCACCTCTATTTCTAGCTGGCTGCAAGAGATATGGCTGCAACATAAACCTCTACTATTGCCTCTTTCAGTTACTATTTGCATGCAAAGTTCTACTGCAGCATATTAAACCACTAGATAATTTCAGGGGTGTAAAAACAACCACCATTGGCACTTAAAAAACACCCAAGTCAGGAAATAGGTACTGGGATTGCTGCAAAAGGGAAGAAGCAGAATTTCCCTCCTGTCTCCTGGAAAAATCTCATTGGCTCTTTAATTTTGCAGGCTTTGTGTTTTTTTAATCCCTGGTAATCCAAGTGTGCACCATTTGTGGTTATGATAACCGCAGGACGTGTCAGAAGCACTACATGAAATGAATGTTAAAGGGGCACAAACTTTAAAAAAACCAAAAAGGACTAACAAAGGGAACAACCCACTCAAAGTCAAGGGTTGCAACTCCCATTGTTTTCAGTGAGAGAGGATTAAGCACCTGATTAGGCCTCTCACTTAAATGAACTTTGTTTTGATATTAAATTTGGCAGGGTTATGCCTACAATAACTTAGTGTCACAGCATCAGCATATTTAGCAAAAATGAGTAATTCTATCTCTGTCATGTTTAGTCATATTTCAGTGCTTTATTACCCAAACCGTGCAAATTTCTATCCAGCTTTTTGAGACCTTACAATTAAACTAGCTCAGGGTTCTCAATCAGTGTTAGAAACTGGGATAGAAAGGCTAGGAGCCAAATGGCTTCTGGGGCCTGGGGTTGTGGGCGCCAAAACAGAATGTCTAATCGCCACGGTGGGTGTCAGCAACACATTTTATTTTTTATTTTGATAAGAATGAACTAATACGCAATTCACATAAATAACACATTGTTAATATCACATTTTTTTGCAGAAACTGTTAATACATATTTTATTTGGTGTTTACAATAAAAATGTTGGTACCGTACTTCAGTTTTCAAAACACTCATTATTGTTAAACGTCTTATAAATATTGTCTGGCCTTAATATATACTTTGAGGCTTCAAAGCACATACATTTCAGTAATCCTTGACTGTCAGCCAGGTGTTAAAAAATGGCACCGACTTTTTGAGGTGCTCACAAATGCCGAATCTTTAGGTGCAAAATGTGCCTGGTGCCCTGCTAATTTTGAACCCTGTTCTCAAGAACCTTCATCTTCACTAAGTCTTTAAGGTTCCATTGATTTCCCCAATGACAAGATTTCTTTTTGCCCAAGAGTTACTTGTCTGTCTTAAAAAAAAGTTTTCCCTCTGAAGCCATCACTGTGGTCAACATCACATCTGACCAAATGCCATACCCTAGAAAGAAGCCCCTTTTTACATATTGAAGTTCATTCTTGCCTGGCTATACAATATAGCATTTTTTTCTAAAGTTATCCTGCTCTCACTAAGGAGAGAGACACAAGGAGTACCTCAATATTTACCCAGAACACAAGATTATGCGCAAAGTGGCAGACAGACATTTCAAGGGGGGGGGGGGAGTGGTCTGAATGCATACCCCCTGAGAATGCAACAAGTGCAACATTCACCACTCCTTAGATATGTGAATTTAAACCCACCATTCGTCACCTTTCATGGGGGGGGGGGGGAGAGAAACATCTCTACAAACCAAATAGCAAATTCAATACCACAGCTGAGCTAGTACATCAAAGACCTAACTGCTGGAGAAGGGAATAAGAGATGCATTGTAAAGAATGAGCCAAAAGATGAGAAGAAATAAATCACTCAGCATGTCATGATTAAGATTCCTCGATGTCAGAAGTAGGCAACTTGCTCAGCCCTAAGAGATATATTCAGACTCTTCTGGTGAGTAGGAATATGCTAAAATTCACCTTCAGTTTGCATGTTTTTATTGCAGGCAGTTAAAGTGGTTTGCAACATTTCCTTTAAAAGGAGTAAGAGGAATCTAATTTTTATTCCCATTCCAAATCCCATTGTCCCTTCCCACACACCTAAAAATGTGTATATGGAGGAGCAGGGTAACTCTTCAATTTCAATATTGAATAAATATTGTAATATTAAAGATATGTAATCACTTGAAAGAATCAATTAGGCCTAGGATTAAATTGGGATTAAATATATAAATAAGAAAATGTACAAAAAGAAAAGTAAGGAAATATGATTATGACTGTGATATGGTTTATGAAATAATGATATTGGAAACTGGTATATATAATTACTAAGAAATTCAGATGGGAGAGATTTGAGGAAGCCAAATAATATGACTATGAAGATGGATTTTAATTAATTAATTAAGTGATAGTCAAGTGATGATCTGTTGTATTGTATGTTTCATATTCTTTTTTCTTTTTCTTTTTTTTCTGTTTCATTCTTTTTCCTTTATTATTGTCAACTTTTTCTTTTTTCGTTATGTTTATGTATTAAAAATAATAAATATTATTGTAAAAAAAAAGAAAGAAACCCTTCAATTTCCTAGAACACAATGGCAATTTGGGATGTGGTTTCCAGACGTTTCGTCATTTTAATTTCAATGGTCTACCCATTGAATAGAACTTGGTGAGATACAACCCAGAGTATTTATTTGGACTAGCAAAGCAGGAGTGTCTTAAATCAACCATTACAAGCTTTAACTGACTAGAGTTTGTGCTGCCTAGCAAGTCAAATATTGCTGTTATTGCTGCAGCACATTTAAGTGCACAAAGTACATCACAATCCTCAAGTGAGTCTCGTGACAATCTTTTGAAACAGGCAAGGGCATGAGACTCACCCAAGGCTAGCAAGCATGATTCCTTGGTCAGCAGGCATTTGAACACACTCTACCCTCCAGAGGCTGTTGGACTGGTTTCCAGATTTCCTGACCACTGGCTATACAAGGCTGGGCCTGATGGGAGCTGGAGCCCAGCACCATCTGGAAGGGCACAAAATTGGCCATCATTGGCTAGCCTACATCAAGACTGAACACCTGTGTCTATGTCACAACAGGGGCTCAAATTTATTGAACCCAACACCTTCTATCTTTAACTTTATTGATGCATTCTAGAATACAAGTCTCATTTGATAATAATTTTTAATAATTTTCAATTACAATCCAATAATAGCCTCATACCGTTTTATAATACAATTATTAATGCCAATCATTCAAATACCAAATTATATAATTTAGATAAGGTGCTAGAATTGATGGTTAGATGGTTTATAATATTCTGCTACCAAAACAGGCTTGTATTACACTGCAGATGCTTCTACAGGTAACTCTTTCAGAATGGGAGATAAACAGCTATCAGACCGTTTCCATTTATAACCAAGAAAATTTTCAAACAGTAAAAAAGTCATTGACGCATGTTAAACCTCAACTCCCCTCCCCCTCTTTTTGCGGTTCCTTCAATTTACTCTTTTGCCTTTATATTTATACCTTTTCTCATTCATTTCATATAAGTTTTAGCAACTGAACGTTTTTACAACAATCCCGCTAATGTCTTAATTTGTTTACAATTTGTTTGTAAATATTCAATAAAAGATTCCATTTCCCTATTAAAGAGTTTGTTGTCTTGCTTTCTTATTCTTCCGGTAAGAGTCGTCATTTCTGCATAGTCCATTAATATCTGTATCCATTCTTGTCTTGTCGGGCCTTCTTTCCATCTTTGGGCAAATACGATTCTCGCAGCCGTGGTTGCATGATCCCTTATTTTCGAAAAGAAAAGCTTCTGGTTGTTTTTAAAAAACAAATGTTATCTTAAACATCTTTTTAATTCATTATCTATCATTTCCCAGTAGTCTTTAGCTTTATTGCAAGACCACCATTTATCTACGAATAGTATACCAAGCTATAATTGACCTCAGAAGGAACTGCAGCAATACACCTTATTTCTATTGTTTTATTTAATCATGTGAACCACTGTGATATATAAAGAATTCTAAACAAAATAAACCAAAATATCCTCAAAATAAAAGTCTACTCTTACTCTTTGATCCATTACCATTTTCCTTACCCGATTAAGAATTGTGCACACCCTGATTTAAAGATTCAGTTGATTAATCTACCAATTAAAGCTTGCATGGCTACTAAAAACCTTGGCAATACAGATCTCATTAGGGATAGCACACAGGGGCAAACCACATAGTTTCCAAAATAGCATCAGATCAGTCAAGCTGAAAACAGGCCAGTAACGGAATGCTACTATAATGAGAATCCAACCATCTTAAGTCAATCTGCCTCCACAAAACTACCAATAGCTACCACAGCCAATGAGAAACAGCAAATGTCTCTAGGCAACAAGGGCGGGGGATCCAGAAATCCTTGTGCTGGAGGGTAGAGAAGAGACTATGTGAGTCTGAAGCATTGTGACCTCTCCCCTATGGATTCCTAGGAAAAGAGTTAAGGAAAAAGCCACCTATATCCAATAGGTTATGAAATGCAAATGCCAAGCAAACAAAGAAAGGTAGCAGCAAGCAAAGATAGCAGTTAATGGGCATTGCTGGAAAGGGCGGCGCTACTTTATTTTGGCTAATTACTATATATTAATGCTGCAGTTACAGCACATTACTATCTAGGCCTAATAATGTGTGGCTAGCAATTTCTACCAAGTCTGAAAGCTGCCTTGGCCAGAAAAGCTGTCAACTGAGCAAACAGACAATGGTACAACAGGGTCACACTATCGAAAGGAATTGAAATGCTATTTTGGAGCTTGAGGCAGAAAGACAAAAGGAAAGGGCACTAACATTCCAGAATATCCCGTTATTAATTCTACTGCTCTATGAATTTTACACACTAAAGAGGCTTACAGTGGTACCTTGGTTTAAGAACTTAATCCATTCCGGAAGTCCATTCTTAAACCAAGGCGTGCTTTCCCATAGCAGCTGGGGACTCAATTTACAAATGGAACACACTCAACATGTTCTGCTTCCAAGGCAAAGTTCCCAAACCAAAACACCTACTTCCGGTTTTGCAGCATTCTTAATCCAAGTGGTTCAGAAACTAAGCTGTTCTTAAACCAAGGTACCACTGTATTTCCTTTACCTGTAAACAGAAGCAGCTGCGCTTCTCCAAGGTACAGATCGAGACTGCATCTCTCTGAAGGCAGTTGACCCCACTACACCAAAATATAAACCCCTTCCCTCAAAAGGCTCTATGGTTTGGAGACCATCACTTCTGACCCAAAGAAGTGAAAATATGAAGCTATGACCAATGAACAGTTAAGACTTTATCTCAAGTGCAACGTCAAAACGAGAAATTTCACATACTGAATGAACTTACATTAATTTCATCATACCCCAAATGGTCTGTCACTTGCTTCTAGTAGTCCGGGGTGGAGGGAGAGTGGTAAACCTTGGAGCCAAAACATTATAATTGGAAGGGTACTAAGCATTTTTATTCCATGTTTACTTTTAACCAACTAGCAATGTGAATATGGCCTCTGAAATAAAATAAGATGATTTTCGGAGATCGAACTAAAATCTCGCAAAGCAGAATCCACACAACAGTACATTTTTTTCTCATGAAACAACACTAGGGCATCCGCAGCAGAAAGCATTTGGAATGCTATGAAAAGTAATTGATCACTTGCGGATAATGGGGGGAGGGGGGGAGAAAGCATGGGTGTCTGATAGAGGCGTCTTATAAGAGCTACAGTGAAGTCGTAGGTTACCACAATGAGGTTACATGAGGCTATGCATCCAGGCAACAATTGCAGGTATCCCCTGCAACGAATGGGAAACACTCCTCTGCCTGAAATCCTGGCGAGCCACTGGCAATCAGTGCAGACAATATTGAGCTAAACGGACCACTGATCCGATTCCATATAAGGCAGCTTCGCATGTCCACACAACAAGTTCATGGTTGTCTGCCAGACATATAGATGATTATGGCAGCAGGCGTAGGCTCAGCCACGCTCAGCAGAAAATCTGCAGACCGTGCATGACACCATTGTATCACATTGGCTTTGTGAGCAGTTACAGCAAGAGCCCAATGGTAAGGTCAAGGCTTTTTAGCTTCGATCAGATTCATGCCCCTTCTCGTCTCCCTGCAGCAAATGCCACCTCCCAGCAGGAAAGCCAGCACTGGGACAATAAAGGCTCTGATTTCACAGAATTTGCTGCAAAAATGTAAGAGCAAAAACACTGCCCCAAGTACTTAACTGAACAACATCCAAAACATGCAGAGGTTTGTCAGATGCCATCCATCCTATAAAGACACTGACCCAGCAGCTGAATTTTGCCTATACTTCTCACGGCCCCACATAAAAAAGATCTTATTTTTGTTGAACCTGAAATCTACCCTGCACCCATTCCTCAGTCTTCAACTCAGTCATTCTTTCATTACAAAGTAAGTATCTGTCGCTCTGAAAAATGTCTGTCTGTGCAACAAGCCCCTAGGCCTGGGGCTGCAGCAAGGGTCAGCAAACTTTTTCAGCAGGGGGCCGGTCCACTGTCCCTCAGACCTTGTGGGGGGCCGGGCTATATTTGGGGGGGGGAATGAACGAATTCGTATGCCCCACAAATAACCCACAGATGCATTTTAAATAAAAGGACACATTCTACTCACGTAAAAACACACTAATTCCTGGAACGTCTGTGGGCCGGATTTAGAAGGCAATTGGGCCGGATCCGGCCCCCAGGCCTTAGTTTGCCTACCCACTGGCTACAGGAATGCCAGTTGCAATCCACTGGTTGACCACTCAAATCATGTGTGCATGATCAGCACAGGAATTAAGTTGTAAATTTTGCTTTTTATTCTCATCCCCCGCTCTCCTCCTTCCTTTTGCATCCCTGCATTCATGAGCGCCTATGCATGGGGAGAAGAGTTCTGGTCGCAGCCACACAGCCCAGGGCAATGCTGTTTTAAGAGCAGACAGTTGGGTTATTTTCTTTCCAGCCAGCCTCAGCGCAGACACTGCTCTGCATGCTGGGGAAGCCTCTGCTCTCTACAGCTTCACTACACAACACAACACCATCATTACGCTCTTCATAACGGAGGCCACAGCTGCCAGAGCAGCCTCCTGCCTCCCCATCTCTTTGCATTTTCTGAATTCCTCCAACAATGCAATTAAGTCTGTCTGTCTATATGTGCAAGAGTTATGTTATACATGTGACTTGGAACATTTGGTCTTCTTTATGTTAACTTATCTACACTGCCTACACTTGGTAGTTCTTGATTTATACTGATGACACAGTTGTGCTGTGTTTATGCTAGGCTAATATGTAGCCTCACATCGTAAGTGGGTGGCATTGTGAGACAACAGGGGACTTGTAAACATGTGCAACGGCTGCGCATGCATGAACCCAGCCTTTCCTGTGAGCGCAGACTCTGATGTACTTGGTCCTGCATCTTGAGCCACCATTTTGTGACTGGCTCCATTCTCCCACAATGCCACTTCCTTGTAAACCCTGGATCTCTAGCTAATTAAAAAGAGAGAGCAGGACCCACAAGGCTGTAGTCTGATCACCCCTACCAGACAAGACTTAATCCATTGTAAGACCCTGACATAGTCTGTATTATCTTGATAATCAGAAGACCTGAGGCAGATTTTCTGTGTTGCGTAGGGAAGAGACACGTGCACAGGCAAGGAGACACTGGAACTTTCAATGAATGGCCAGACAGCAACACCCCCAATTTAATTTATCACAAGGCGCTGATAAGATGAAGGCGCAGCCTTTTCCAATCCACAGCTCTAGTATTATTTCATTCACAAAATAATTAAGGCATTGTCTCCAGTCGATCCAGGGCAATGATAAGCACTGACCCAGGACGGAAGGATTTTAACTAGCACATTATTTGTGAGAGCTTTGGACCAGCTCAGGGGTAAATACCAGACAGCAATGTCTACACAGGAATTCCTATTAAATAGAGGGGGGACCCCAAATGAAAGCAGACACAAAGAAAAGGGCACAATATGCTGCTCAGTTGCATTTTACTGCTCCTTTAACCAGTTGTTACCACTTCACAGCCATTACTTTCAACACCTAAAGCCCTGCCTACCCCATTTCCTTCCACGCCTTCTCCAATTCCAGAGACACCTCTTGCTTTCAGCAAGATCCCCCACACCCTACTTACCCCCCTCCCTCCCCTTCCCCATCTCCAGTGCAAGACATAATAGATCTTTGATCCTATCTCTTGCTATTTGTTTAGCAAACAAGCTGTAGATCCCTGGTTGCAAAAGGAATTCCCACATCTCATAAGTCATTCATGCATCAATATTCCCCAAGTTGCCAGAGAAAAGGCCTCAGTTTTCACCAAACAGGGCTGGAATGATTTTAAATTTGTACCAACAGAAAGCCTGGACTCAGACAGCAGGGACAACTTCACACCAACAACCTCTGTCTTGCGCTGAAGGAGCTATTTCTAGAGACCACCTTTGCTGTTCCAGCAGGCAGAGGCATGGTCCTATCTCTGAACGAAACTATAAGCAATATTTCACAATGTATGTTGTGAAAGACCAGGGAGCTGGAGTAGATGGGAGCAAGTAGAGAGAAAAGAATTTAGTGCTTCCTGCCTTTGGTAAAAGGCAGACGAGTGAAGGTGGCTGGAGTTCTTGGCAGCCTTAATCCCTATTGTGGAGTTAAAGATGAGGAGGTGATGCTATCCCTTCCAGTCAAGCATAATTAATTGAGTTTATATCAGATACCATCACTCTCAAACCTAATCTTCCTACTGCAAAAACAAAAAGTATTGTGGCACCTTTGAAACTAACCAATTTATGATGGCATAAACTTTCCCTACTGCTTCTGTCTTAACTTTGAAAAGAACAAAAACCTCTGTTTTATCCCTATCTGGTTAATTTTTGTTGCTGGTCCTTCCTTACTTGGAAGCAAATACACCTGTTGCTACTCACAGTGGTACATGGTGCTGTTCAGTGTCTGCTTTGGTCAGTTCCTCCTCTTCAATATCAGACTCCCCACCCGAGCTGCTGTCCGTCACGTCGGAGTCAAACGCCTGCTCGCAGGACCGCAGGTTAGCCATCCCACTGGCGGTAAACCTCTCCAGTTCTTCTGAGATGGAGTCACTTTTTAGGAAGCTGCTCAGGCCCTCTGAGGTACTCGTCTCGCTGGCAGCTTTCCTCAAGGCAGCTTCCGCCTTGCGGGTCAGCATCAGCTGACTTCTGTGTCTCAGGGAGTCCAAAGCCGGCAGCTTGCTCAGAGTCTTCTCCAAGAAGCCGCCCAGCTGCTGCTGGATGTGCCGCTCCACTTGCTTCGCCTGCACCACCTGCAAGCGCTTCTGCAGCCTGCGAGCCCGGTTCTCAATGTCCGCCTGCCGCCGCAGCAGCACCCTTGTCCTCGTATCTGAATCTAGGGTGCTGAAGGAATTGCTCGGCAGAGAGATCTTCTGCTCTTCTGGTTTGCTGCTCCCCAGATTGGAGCAAGCAGGCACACCAGATAATGGCAACAGCCTGTTCTCTCCACCCGCTTCAAGCCCATGCTGCTGCTCCGGGGAACTGTGGCTCCGCTTACTTGCAGTGCCATTATTGCTAAGGGGAGCGGTATGCTCTGCATCAAGGCTTCTGTGTGGAAGAGTGCAGTTGGTCAAACCAGATTTCAGGTCCCCCAAATCAGACCCCCCAGGGCTACTAGAATCAACATCCTGGAGGGTCGCAGCAGGAGGAACACGCTTCCCGCCATTGAGCGAAGCAGAGTTTTCATGATCGGAGCTGTTGCTCTTAGCCAACTTTTTAGCCAAGCCATTGACGGGTGCTTGCGGCAGAGGAGTTGGGCTACTAGTACTCATGGTTTTTAGGTTTTCCAAGGACAGCTCCAACACAGGTTGCCTCCCCAAGAGGTCGCTAGTTTTCAAGAAGGACTGAGACAACAGAGAGTGAGACTTCAGGACTGTCTGTTTGTTGAAGACCCCTTGCAGCTTCAGAGACTCCTTCGGAGGAACCGAAGTCACATCCGAGCAGAGGTAAGACGTCACCAGGGGCTGCAGCTTTCCCAGCTCCTCCTTCGCAGAGTTATTTCGGAAGTCTAGGCTCGAATCCTCGGCTTTCCTCTTGGTGCCGTTGGTGGCGACAAGGATGTTGTTGGCGTTGCCGTTGTTTTCGGCACTGCCAGGAGACAGGGCGGAGGACGGGGGAGCCAGTTTGAACCGGATGTGGTGAGCTTCAGCTGCTGCGTCAGTGAGAGCGGGCGCCATAGTAGCCATTCAGCACAGAGAGACGGGAACTCCAGCCTCTCCCGTTGCAGAGGCCAGCTCTGCTGTTTCCAACTGCCTCGCCAGAGGGCAGCCTAGAAAGAAAGCAGGGAGAGAAAGAGAGAGGAGGGAAAGTGTCAGAAGCACAGAAATCAGTGCAGCTTCAGCATCAAGTCAATTACAGTGCATAATGCTTTCTTCTTCTTCTTCTTCTTTGGCTAAAGCACAACCATGGCGCAAGAATGTATTTTCTCCAACCCCAGCAGGTCACACCTCAGGTTCCACTGAAAGGGTATGCAAAGCACCATGCACAGAAGTAGCAAGACCTCGTGGTGTGGCAGACATAGTGAGCAAAAAGAACAGCAGTGTGATAAGCAGGAACAAAGAAAGGGACAACCAGCTACTGGATAAATGCAGTAAGAATGGGTAGCCAATAGGCTGGGGAAAATACAAATGGAGAGGCAGACTGTGGAGTAAGGAGGGGGGCAAAATATAGTGTGGCACTTCACACCATGCAGGCAAGACTCAAAGCTGATACTGCTACTACAGGAATGTGGTGATAAGCAGAGAGCCAAAGGTAAACCCAACCACAAAACCAGTCCAGGGATATATATTTTTCTTTCACCCAGTGAATCAGAACCAACCCCACACCTAAAGCCTTTCAGTTGTCTTGACCCTGAATCAAATCAAAGAACACCCAAAGCAGTCGTATTTTGGGGGTGGAGGGCGGAATTTGTTCAGTTATCAGCAGCTCAAGCCAATTCCTTTAAAGGTCTCTTCCCTGGCTGCAAGCAAAGCATCTGTACTGCCCATCTCCTACGTTTAGCTTGATCTAATTACATACTATTATTTATTGATACTCTGCCTTTCCCAGCAAGGAGCTGAAGGCACAATATACTGTTCTCCCCCTTCTCCCAAGGTGATGACCTAGTCCAAGGTCATATAATGAGCTTAACAGGTGAGTGGGGGTTGGGACTCAGGTCTTCTCGAGTTAGTTTGACACGCTACCCACCACTGCTTCATTCTACTTAGATGCAGGGTAAAAAAGAGACGTTCCAATTAAGCCTTTGAGTTGTTTTGGGATTTTTGGAAGACTTGTGTTCCAAAAGTATGAACTTAGTGAAGCTGTTCCTCTGCTCCCCCAGCCAAAATTAAGAGTGTCTGGTTAGTTGAGATCATGGCTTGAGATGCCCCTCAGAATCTGAAAATTCCATGAAATGAAACATCACACACACATGGCCTTACTAGATAAGATCAAGGTCCTTCAAATCCAGTATCCTATTTCCAGTGGCCAACCAAATGCTGACAAGAGGATCATAGATCATAGAGTTGGAAGGGACCCTGAGAGTCATCTAGTTCAACCCTAGCAACGCAGGAATATGCAGCTGTCCCATACAGGGATTGAACTTCTAACCTTGGCATTATCAGCACCACACTCTAACCAACTGAGCTATCCAGCATGAGGAGGACAGCCATTCCATTTTATCCCAATTATCTCATATCAGAGGTTGACTCCCACTGAAAGAGAAGGTTCAATTTAATTATTAGAGCCTTTGATAAGACTTGATCTGATATGAAACAGAACCTACTATCAATCAATATAATTAAATGTCCTCAAGTTCTAGTATTGATCAACCATTTTTAATCCAAACTGCTTTTACCAATCTATCTATAATTCTATAAATCTCTATCACTGCCTTTCCGAGGAGGAAAGGCTGAAGAGTTATTAGGGATTTTCGTTAAGGGGATATGACCGAACACAAAAGAGAACCTGTGGCTCTCCAGATGTTGGACCATAATTGCCACCATTCCTGATTACTGGCCATATGTCTAGGGGCTGACGGCAGTTGTAATGTAGGACCAGTTTCCCCAACCCTGCTCATCAAAGTTCCTTTAGTCAGTGTATCCCTCCCTTTTGATAAAGAAGCCCTAAAAACTCTTTAACCTTTCTTCATGGGAAAGTGCTCCAAGCCCTTGATCATTTTAATTGCCTCCCTCTCCCTTTTTCAGCTCTTTGTTTAGATGGGATGACAGTACTATGCACAGTATTCTAAAGATAGTTCTGCCAGAGATTTAAATAATGGCATTATACTTGGTTCTTCTCTACTGGGAGACACAAAGCAGGTTTTAAAGTTGCTTGTTCCGTTTCTATTATGCAAATGGATGTAGAAAAGAGCAGCATCAATCCTGATTTCGTTGCAAACAGTTAGATAACACAGGTGGCCCCAAATCCACATTTCTTTTTAGGTATGTCAAGATGCAACCAACCAGCTCAGCAACATTCAAGATGAGCATCACAACAGCGACGTGTGCAAAAGGTTGCTTCCACACACTTACTAGATCAGGGGTCAACATTTAAGACTTACTTTGTTCTCTCAAGTGGACAACTGTGGACGCCACATGGAAACAGCATGTTGGGAGGGAAATGTTTTTATCATTTCCCCAAGCTAAGTATTTGTCATTACATTCATTACATTCATTCATCTGCTTGGGAGGTTAACTTTACTTAAAACAACAATTTGCACCACTTTTATATTTGTTTCACAAACACTCCCAGTACACATTTTTCAGGTAATCCGTTCTGGAATAGAAAAAGGCACTGGGTACAAACTTTTATAGAAGGCCCATCATGGCTTAGCAGCAATGCCAAATATTTTCTATTATTGTTGGAATAATTGATGAAGTGGGGAAGGACGTCATCTTCAGTACAAAGTCAGACTGAAATTCAGTCCATTCTAGACACCCCTTGTTCCTTAGAAGCTACAACAAGGCCTACAATGTGTAGTAAGTCCTGTGGATCTAACAGCTGATTACAAAGATGCCTGGCATAATAAGCACCTCTCCTCGAAAACAACACCACCAGCAGCCTGGTTCTTGTAGCACGCACTTTCATTCAACCAATCTTCACCCTAAAGCACATCTCAAAGGTTTTATACACCTGTAACAAAAACCACTTACTATCACCAAAGATTCCTCATCAACTGAAATACTTGCAAATATGAAGTCATAGGGACAGGGGGAGGCTCATTAAGATTACAGCTTACTAAATCATTAAACATTGTATGCGTGCTTGTTTCAACAGGCTAACACAGTCAATAAAGGACAGGCATTTTATTTACTTTAAAAGCTTACATCCTTGTCTTCTTTCCAGAACGGAACTCAAGGTGGGTAACAAAGTGGAAAATTCCATGCGGTATTTAAAAATCAACCTTAAACCCTATTCCTTGCAACCGTCATAAAACCGCAATATTTTATAAACTAACAAAAAGAGTCAAAACAAGGAACAGGATTGAAAAATAAACCGTGGGGAGGAATTTCAACCAAAAGCCTTTCTGAATAGCCATGTTTTTGGCAACCTCCTAAAAACAAAAGTGCATTGCGATCTGACAGATTGCATCAGGCATAGGGCATTCCACAGGGCAGGTGCCACTATGGAGAAAGCCCCACATCTCACAAACATGATAGCAAAGCAAAAGGCAAGGCCGATGGGAGTGGGATGGAGGGGAGGACAGGGTGTGTATGTAAAAACCAGAAACTAAGTTTGTTGGAACAGGACCTGAGACAGGATTCAAATCCCCACCTGGCCATGAAGCTCACTGGGTGACCTTGGGCCACTCACTGGCTCTCAACCTAACCTAACAGGGTTATTGTGCAGATTAACTGAGATAAGGGAGAACCATGCTCGCCACTCTGAGCTCCTTGGAGAAAAAGGTTGGATAGAAATATAATAAAAAGATAGAAGATTATGAATAAAAGTTGAATTTTGATCTCTTAATAGTGGCATGGTGTTACATTAATTCTGAGGGTATAAAATGCTTCCGTAAGAAATTAAATCACAAATGTGTTAAATGCCTGCTTGTTTAGCAATGGCACAAAAATTGAAATCTATTAACATGCCTGCAGTTGGGTACTGGGCTTACAAAATTTGGGATTTATTACTAATGGATGAATTAAAGCAACAAGTAAGGACTCGACATGAGAGAGAGAGAGAGAGAGAGAGAAATCTATTTTCTTTATGACTGGGGCACTGGTATTCAAATGTTAGGAGATTTAACTGAAAAAATTATATGCTGTATTTTTTTGTATTTTTCTTTGAAATATTAATTTAACGAAATAATAACATGTAAACATCTGTGTTCATACAAACTGCCTCTGAAGAGTCACTTCCTACTGTTATACAAATACAAATAGTGCAATCATGGGGTGTGGGTGGGTGTAAGCAAGTCCCACTGTCTTCAATGGGACTTACTCCTAGGTAAGTAGGCATATAGGACTGCACCCAATTTATGGACATCTGTACCGAAGAAGCACCGTGCTTGACTGTGGCAAGCTGAGCTGAAATAAAGGCTGAACATTTTGATATTTATTTCAACACTTTTAAACATCTGCTTTTTCTAGGGGGGGGGGGAGCTAGGCAGACAGCAATTTCATTTGACAGCAATATTTCCCTTCTTCAACACAAGAGGAATTACTGAATGAGAATAATGAGGGTCAAATCCCACACGAGGGCCATATCAGTCAATAATTACATTGCAGTGTGTATATCTGTACTCTCAAGGAAATGTAGTATTAAGAGCCTGCACATTCATCCTGGTCTACATCCGATTCCAAATATGTTTATTAACACCAAAATATGCACTTATCCAGTCGCTTGTATTAAACTTGCACATTTTTTGTATACCAGTATGAATTCCAGCAAGTACCGTATTTTTCGCCCTATAGGACGCACCTCCTTTGGGGGGGGGGGGATGAATAAAAATGAATTAAAAATATATATAAAACTCCCGCCGGGCTTGCAAGGCTTGCGGACACCTGCGTGAAGCACGGGGCGCCCTCCGTGCTCCAGGCAGCAGGCTGCTATCCGCGGGCTCCCCAGGCTTGCTGATATCTGCCCGAAGCACGGGGCGCTCTGCTTCAGCGCACCCTGCGCTCCGTGCAGCAGGCTGCTATCCGCAGCCTAGGGAGCCCTGCGGGAACTCCCGCAGGCTCCCCAGGCTTGCGGATAGCTTCTTGAAGCCTGGAGAGCGAGAGGGGTTGGTGTGCACCGACCCCTCTCGCTCTCCAAGCTTCAGTGAAAGCCTGCATTCGCCCCATAGGACGCACACAGATTTCCCCTTCATTTTTGGAGGGGGAAAAGTGCGTCCTATGGGGCGAAAAATACGGTATGTGTCTTTGGGGGGGGGGCTGTATTTTCGTTCAGGAGATGGTTAGTTGTTTAATTTGCATTATCCACTCACTAGCAAGATAAGTGTAGCATGTTCAGTTGTAGAAGCAGGGGTGGCAAACTTGGTGCCTGTCTGATGTTGAAATACCCGCAGCCAGAATGGCCAATGGCCGGAGATTATCGGGATTGCAGCCAAGCATTTGGGCGGGAGTTGGGTGGGGAAGAACAGCTAGTTCCCCAACCCTGGGCTCAAGGGCAGAACCTTTCGTTGTTCAAGCAAAGGCAACTTATTACTTTTACTTCCTCCTGCCCACACTTCCCTCCTTCCAGAGTTCAACCTCCTCTTTTTTCTCTCTGCAGCCTCCTCGGGCAACATTACCTGCTCTGGGGACTGTAAGTCATTGCTTTAATCTTGCACCGAATTGCCTTACTGAAATCTCTTCCTGGATGACTCATCAAAAGTTCAAACTCTAATATGCCTTGTCACTCTCTCCTTTGTGGGGGTGGGGGTGGAGGGACACCTGATGCCAAAATCTGCCAGTGCCAAACATTTCCTGCTTGTCCATCTGCAAAATGGGAAACTTAGGGTGTGCGGGGGCAGCCAGTGTCATGTCCTGCAGGTGTTTAAGGACTACACAACTACCACCCACCCGGTTATCTGACGCTCATGGGTGTTGCTATCCAGCACCACACTGGCCACCCCTAGCGCAGTGGATCTAGGATAAAAAGGGAAAAGACCCCTGACAGTTAAGTCCAGTGACAGACGACTCTGGGGTTGCGGCCGTCATCTCGCTTTACAGGCTGAGGGACCCGGCGTTTGTTCACAGACAGTTTTTCCAAGTCATGTGGCCAGCTTGACTAAGCCGCTTCTGGCGAACCAGAACAGTGCACGGAAACACCATTTACCTTCCCACCGGAGCGGTACCTATTTATCTACTTGCACTTTTTGACGTGTTTTCGAACTGCTAGGTTGGCAGGAGCAGGGACTGAGCAATGGGAGCTCACCCCATCGCGGGGATTCGAACCGCCGACCTTCTGATAGGCAAGCCCAATAGGCTCAGTGGTTTAGACCACAGCACCACCCACGTCCCAGCCGGATCCAGGATACCTGGACTCAAATCCCCACCCCTCCATGAAGCTAAAGTTTGGGCCAGGCCCTCACTCTTTGAACTCAACCAATGCTGTGAGGATAAAGCTGGGGTGGCCATGAAGCCACTCCTGTGCTCCTCGGAAGCAGTGTTCGAAATTAGCCAGGCGCCAGGCACATTTTGCACCTGACTAGTAGCCACTTGCAACCAAGTGAAGATACCTGGGTGCCAGGATGGCGCCTGACATCTCCACCATGTAGTGGAGCATGCCTGGGGATCACTGGACCTTGACTGTTTTCACACACTAATACCCCATCCTATAGAAGCTGCACAATTAGAATGAATTTCAGGAACCAAAATGCTTTTTTCTGTGCAGCCTGAGCATTAAGAAGAAGAGGTAGGAATCGGCCAACATACATGTGGACTGTCCCTGGATCAAGTGACTTTTCTTATTTAAGTTCTCAAAGCTCTTAACCTAGCTCAAGGTTGTCATCCGAACTAGCCAGATGTTTAACTGAGAATCAATCACAGTCAGTGAATGCCCGTGAAAACAAGACTTTGCCCCAAAATGGCAACTAGGCATTCAGTTTTGGCAACTGCAACCTTGGTTTAAGAAGCTATTTGGCACCTAGCTTACATACAGGGTGGATTTGATTTAAATCAAATTGATTTAAATCACTAGTCAGTAAGACTTGATTTAAATCACTAGTCGGTAAGACTAAATCATTTTTTTTACAGAAAGACTCATTCCTGCTGATATAATCTTAACATTTACAACCAGGTGAAGGTTTCATTTCTGGAATAATAAATTTTCAGAGCAGTTTTTAAAGTTATATCAAAAATTACTGATTTGGTTATACTATTAGAAAGACATAGACAGATAATTATGAAATAATAGTGAGGTTTAATAAGTCAACTGTTTATATTTGGACAACTTTTCTGCTGTACTTTATTGGAAGAAAAAAAATAACCATTTCCTTAATAGCAATTTAAACAGTTTATATAACTAAGACAATAGCATTATAGCATATGTATTCATGTTTGTTAACTGATCTGGTTAAACAATTTTCAAACAGAAAAAACTTAGACTGAGTTTTAGTACACAAGAAAAACTTAAACAAATCCTTATTTCCTGATGAATAGTCTTTGGACTACAGTGGTACCTCGGGTTAAGAACTTAATTCATTCTGGAGGTCCGTTCTTAACCTGAAACTGTTCTTAACCTGAAGCACCACTTTAGCTAATGGGGCCTCCCGCTGCTGCGCGATTTCTGTTCTCATCCTGGAGCAAAGTTCTTAACCCGAGGTACTATTTCTGGGTTAGTGGAGTCTGTAACCTGAAGCGTCTGTAACCCAAGGTACCACCGTATAATGTAACTTAAATAGAAAACTATCTTTAGAAATATTTTTCCTCCCAAAGCATTATTTTAAAAATCCCATTTAAAGTTTTTAAAATCCAATTTATTTATTTTTTCAAAAAAATAATAATCACTTATTTTTATCCACCCTGCTTACATATCTGAGTTTCTAACACTGCTCAGAAGAAATCGGGAATAAATGTATCCCGGCATTCACACATTCAGTTTCACCGAAGCGGAACTAGAGTCCCCTCCCTAGCGGTGTTTACACAGACTGCCCTGTGTTCAATATAGATCAATTAATTCAGGTCAGCCCCGACAAAAGTTTTCATGCCTAGAAGCATGCCTACTCTCCTTTTTGCCAGCCAGGCAGCACAAGATCACTTCCGAGTATTCAGTTGCAGGAAGAGGGGGTAGGAGAGGTAAAAAAAACAACAACGCACAATACAGGGCTAGACAGCTTCCAAAGAAAATGGCAGAGTGCAAACTACGCAAAAAAACACACAACCCAACTTATTTATCTTGTGTGATTGGGAATACTTAATTTATAATTTTAAATGTACACTAAAACCAAGTGCTTAACACATTTTGTAACAGGGTATGTGCTGCAGAAGTACTGCTCAGGATTTCAAAGCAGAGGTTTTAAAAGAACACTACAGTAGCCCAGAAAGCAAGACCACCACACTGCTCCGGAGATGCCAAAGGAATGAAGCTTGCACTTCAAAACATTGGAATGACACAAACAAGCAAAAGCAATACGTGGAAATTGTCTGATGCATTCGTTCTGGAGACACAAAAGATGCCTTGTATGCAACCCTCCATCCCTCTGGTTGAGTATCATCGACACTGGCTGGCACTGCCCCCTCCTGTGTTTCAAACAATTCTTCCTCCACCCTACCTGAAGATTGCGGCAGCCGATGGCGAACTTTTGCATGTAAAGCTGAGCTACAGCCCTCCCCCCATTAAAGGAATGGCTCCTCTTTCACCTGGTACACAAAACAGTCTGTGAAGTGAACGCAAGACTTTTTGCACACAAAGCAAGACTGGCGCCTCAAGACCAGCAAGCTGGCCACAATTGGCATTGATGCTTTCTGAGTGCCCAAACTGATTAATGCAGGAATGATCTCAGGAAACTTATGACTCCCTGTAAAGTAGGTGAGGTGTAGCTAGTATCCTTATATTGAAGATGGAGTTAGTAGCAGGTTGCTTAAGACTACCTAGTGCAGGGATGTCCAACCAGTAGATCGTGATCTTCCGGTAGATCCCCAGCTGATCCTGGTAGATCATGGGATCCTTATCGTGTACAAAAAGTTACAGGGGAAAAGCTAAAAAACTCTGTGCAATCCTCCCCCACGCACGCTCCTCCTCCCTCCAATGACAATGGGTAGATCACTGCCGGATTCTTTATACTGGGAGTAGATCACAGTCTCTTGGGAATTGGACATGCCTGACCTAGTGAATTAAAGGAGATATTTGAACCAGGAATTTCCTAGCTTATGCTGTAAGCCGCAACACTACACGAGATCTGAAGCTTTCCAGTTGCTCTGTACCACTTTCAGGAAGAATGTGCAAGATGCTTTCAACTGCCAAAAAAGGATCCCAAGAGATCAAGGATAAATTAGGCAAAGAATTCACCGAGCATTCTGACACTTGTCAAAAAATGCAAGCCTTCTTTGCGAACACCAAGACTCAAGAGACAAAGGCCTGGTTCGCATGTCACAACTGTATTTAAAAGCAACTATGGTTGAATGCAACTATGCTGTGTGCTGCTGCATGCCCCATACCAGGAAACAAGCCAGTGTGGCATGTTGCAACATCGGAACCCCAACTCATTGATTGCTTGTCTCCAAACAAACCACAAGCAGTAGCCAAGGTTCGCTCTTGGGATTACTATTTGTGATTTGTTTAGAGAGAAACAAACCATGGAGTTTGGGTTCAGACAGCAAGCAACAGCAGCCACAGAGGAGCAACTAAGTGGGCCCTTTTAAGCAGTGTGCTGGTTCACATTAAACCATAGTTTGTTTCTAATGTGAAATGCAAATTGAGCTAACTAACATGAATACTGGATGGGATATGTTATTTTCACTTTGAATTTTATTCATGTGCTACCTTCAAGCATCAAGTCCTCTGCCACAGTAGCATCAGTGCATACAGGTATACTGCAATTATACTCTCATACCCATTTCCTACCGCCACATAGCTAACCCATAACAGTGCATTTGAAAGCACACTCTATTCCATCGCCAGCACAGAAGCAGCAAGTCCAAATCCTAAAACTGTCCACATTATACTTTTTCACAATGGCCCTCCTTGGATACAGAGAGTGCTTGCTGGAGAAACATGAAGTCCACTGTACCAATTACCCACACCATATTGCTGCTGAAGCAAAAAGTGATTTTATTAATTATAAAACTTCTATTTCAATCTTCAAATACATTTTTCCCAAGAGAGCTTAGATACAGTCCATTAATAATATAATCCAATAATAATAATAATAATAATAATAATAATAATAATAATAATAAATTTTATTTATACCCCGCCCTCCCCAGGCAAGACCGGGCTCAGGGCGGCTAACAAACAATAATAAAAACAAGTTGATTAAAATAAAACTTAAAAACTAGATTAAAATACAACATTAAAACATTAAATGCAGCCTCTTCACAGGAGGAGAAAGGAAAAAAGAAAGAGGGGGAGGAATCAAATTGATTCTAAGCCAAAGGCTAGGTGGAACAACTCTGTCTTACAGGCCCTGCTGAAAGAAATCAGATCCTGCAGGGCCCTGGTCTTATGAGACAGAGCATTCCACCAGGCCGGAGCCAGTGTTGAAAAGGCCCTGGCTCTGGTTGAGGCTAATCTGACTTCCTTAGGGCCCGGGACCACTAGGGTGTTGCTATTTATGGACCTTAAGGTCCTCCGTGGAGCATACCGGGAGAGGCGGTCCCGTAGGTACAAGGGTCCTAGGCCGTGAAGGGCTTTAAAGGTCAAAACCAGCACCTTAAATCTGACAATTCGTTTTTAAACAACAACTCTAAAACCATGTAAATGGAATAAAACAAATTCCAAAGGAAGCAAAGCTATTAGAAAAGCCTCAGAAAATAAAAAGTTTTCTTCCTGACACCAAATAATAACAAAACATGCATCGGTGGTCCTTCCAGTAGAGGGCCTATCACAACCAGCTGGACCTCCCTGGGGCAGTGTTAGAAACTCAGATATCTAGTGTGATAGCCAAATGGCACCTTAAACCTGGGTTGTGGTCACCACAATGGAATGTCTAGGCGCCGTTCCCCCACCACCACGGGATTTATCATTATTATTCATTCCATTTCTATACTGCTTTTTGTTTTAAAGAACGAATCTCAAAGCGGTTTGCAACACATTAAAACATCAAATAAAACAATCCAGAATAAAACTAAGCTTTATTGAAAATGTTTCACCTCCTTCTCTAAGTGACATTTTGTTTTCCTCAGTCGCCAGCCCGACATCCGGAGATCTCCATGTGGTCACAACTGGACCTTTTCCAGTTGCAAAACGTGCCTGGCTAATTTCTAACACTGCCCTGGGGAGTTCATATCACCGCCTCTGAGCAGGTCCTTCAGATGCTAGGATCACCCAAGAGGAAGGCCTCCACAAATTTAAAAATCCAGGCAGGCTGCTATATGGAGGCAGGTGATCCTTCAGGCATTTCGACCCCAGACCTTACATAGTTTTGGAGACAAGCACCAGCAACTTGTTTTGGTGCCAAGCAATGTTATGTTCCCATTGGTTGGTCCCAGTTTGCAGCATAACAGCTGCAAACTATACTGCAGCTTCCAGACAGTTTCCAAAGGCAACTCCAAACGCAGCAGATTACAGTAATCTAACCTGCAGAGTGCCAGAGCATAGGTTACTCTCGCCTGGCTGCCCCTGTCCATAAAGGATTACCAGCCTCAACCAAAACACACTCAATGCCACAGAGGTCACATAGGCCTGCAGGGACAAAGCTAGATCAATGAGCGCTCCCTAAATTTTAAACCTGATTTCTCCAGGTTTAACCCTGTCCAAATCAGGCAAACACCTACTGACACAAATGGTGCACCTACCAGCAGTAACCCTGTCTTGTCAGGATGGAGTTGCAGTTTATTGGCCCCCATTCAGCTCATGATTAAGCCCAGCCACCCATTCAGCACTTCTATTGCCTCACCTGAATCCAATGTAAAGGACTGAGAAAGAGACCTGGGTGTCAACAGAACACAGACATGGATGACTTCATGTAGATAACCACAGCATAAATGCCAAGGAACTGAGAAACAACACACTCAGCACCAACTTCTGGAATCAACCATCCAGACAGGGACAAAACCGCTGCAATGCAGTGAACCTCAATCCTTAAACCAGATGAATACTATCACAATAGTGAAAGCCAGAGATGTCCAAGAAAAATCAACAGGGCATCAGTTCCCTAATCCCTCTCTCAGCATAGATAACCCACACTGTAAACAAGGCAGTTTCTGTGCTAAACCAGGCCTGAAACTAGACAGAAACAGATCTAGATAATCAGCCTCAGATAGGCAATCCCAGTTAATAACCATCACCCTGATCTAAGGAAGGCCTTTTCCAGAAACCACATCCTTTAGGACATCGGGGGCTGCCCCTCTCACATATTACAATACAAAATGCAGCAAGAGACTAGTAGTTTACACAAGCAATGCATGACAAATTGCTACATTCCCATTATTATTTTTATTAACAACTGAATTTATATACCACTCTTATACCCGGAGGTCTCAGAGTGGTTCACAGAATAAAATCAAAAAATAAAACCACAAAATACATAATCAAAACAACCACCCAATACCCCCCCCCAAAAAAAGACATTTTAAAAGGGTATAGGATGTCAGTCAAGGTCTGGTTAAAAGGGAATGTTTTTGCCTGGCACCTAAAAGTGTATAATGAAGGCGCCAGGTGAACTTCCCTGGGGAGAGCATTCCACAGACAAGGAGCCACGTTCTCGTGTTGCCACCCTCCGGACCTCTGAAGGAGGTGGCACACAAAAAAGGGCCTCAGAAGATGATCTCAGAGTCCGGGTAGGTTCATATGGAAAAAGGCGGTCCTTGAGGTATTGTGGCCCTGAGCCGTTTAAGGCTTCCTAAGTCAAAACCAGCACTGTGAATTGGGCCTGGAAACTAACTGGTAGCCAGTGCGGTCGGACGAGGATCAGTGTAACATGCTCAAACCGTATTGCTCCAGTGAGCAACCTGGCCACTGAATTCTGCACTAGCTGAAGTTTCCGAACCGTCTTCAGAAGCAGCCCTACGTATTAACGCATTGCAGTAATCTAACCTTGAAGTTACCAGAGCATAGACAACAGTAGTTAGACCATCCCTGTTCAAATAGGAGCATAGCTGGGTCACCAGCCAAAGCTGATGGAAGGCATTCTGGGCCACTGAGGCCACCTGAGCCTTGAGCGACTGCAAAGGATCCAGGAGTACCCCCAAGCTACGAACCTACTCCTTCAGTGGAAGTGTAACCCCATCAAGAGCAGATCTCCCACCCATCCAGTCTAGGGAACCACCCACTAACAGTGCCTCAGCCTTACCTGGATTGTGTTTCAGTTTGTTGGTTCTTATCCAGTCCTTTATTGAGTGGCAAACGTTTAACAACTTTTTGTCAGATTTCTACAGTGAAGGCAATTCCAGTTGTAGTTCCAGCCACAAACCTGTTCTCGCCCCTTCACCACAAAAGAGCATTAGCTATGCAAAGGAGACAATGGCCCTGATCCTGCAAACCCCATTCACAGGCTTTATGAATTCATATCTGCTATACTGAGTGTGCAAGATCCTATCACATAGGAGACAGCCAGACCACTAAGGATTTGCATGGGCTGCTGTAAGGATGAAGCCTTCTACTCCTCCCATTATTCAGACATAGGACCACAATCCTAAACACCTTTAGTATTTGAATCACAGCAAAATAACTGTGTTTAATTGGAAAAGTGAAGCCTATTGACTTTCATTCTTGAACTGAAAAGTGCTACAGGCCAAGAGCACATAGCTTCTTGGATATTCCATACTCAAAAGTTTTTTTAAAAAATACTGTACAGTATTTATATAATCAGTTCAATGCATTACTCTTTTCCAGAAGCCTCAAGTTAAGAGTTACATTTGGATAGATGTACAGGCTCATACTTACAAAATTAGAACATCAAAAACGGCAATCAGAGAGTGACCACAACTGTTCCAATAAGAAATAGCTTGGAAGGACAAGTGTGGATAAATGCATGGTTGAATAGAGGAAGGATGTCTAATAACACTCCCTAGCCACTCAGAATCATTTAAACGGGTGTTACCAACTTCTAAAGAATATAAGAGGGTATATCTCAAAATTATATACCTAAATGAGAAATATAACTGGGAAAAGAATAACTTAAGAATAGCTATGAGTATGTGAAAAGTCTGATAAATGTTTCAAGCAGAGAGTCTTAAAGTTACAATTCAAGTGGTATTTGAGCCACTTCATTTGAAACATATACTCAAGGAGAATTACTTATTTAGCAAGATTTATATATATCTTGTCTTTAAAAATCTTAAGATGTTTACATAACATTGCATAAAATATTTGTTTTTAAAACAGGAATAAAAACAGAATTCAAAATATGGATAAAACCAAGAGTTTTAAAAACAGATATACATGCAAGAATTGCCTGTCTAGGCAGAACTGCCTAAACAAGGTGCCACTAAATAGAATATCTCAGTCTTAACTGTGTTCTTTATCTTAATTTGAAATTATTTTGGTTGAGAGCTTTCCCATTAAAAAAATGATGAATCACAGAATTGTAGAGTTGTAAGGGACCCTTAGCGTTGCCTAGTCCAGCCACCTGCAACGCAGGAATCGCAACTAAAGCATCCATGACAGGTGGCCACCCAACCTCTGCTTAAAAACCTCAAAGGAATGAGAGTTCTCCACCTCTCATGAGAGTCTATTCCACTGTCAAACAGATCTTCCTGGCAGAAACTTATTCCTGATGTTTGGTCATAATCTCCTTTCTTGTAACTTGAATCTCTCTTACCCTCCAGAGCAGGAAAAAACAAACTTGCTCCATCATCCATGTGACAGCCCTATAGATTATCTGAAGATAGCTATCATATCTCCTCTAAGTCTCCTCACTTACAGGCTAATCATTCCCAATTCCCTCAACAGTTCCCCATAAGGCTTGGTTTCCAGACCCTTGATCAACTTGGCCACACTCCTCTGCACATTTTCCAGCTTGTCAATATCCCACTTAAATTGTGGTGCCCAGAAATGACATTGATCTGATCCCTACTGAAATTCATTCCGTTAGTTTGGTCCCAGTTCTCCAATTTGTTAAGGTCATCTTGAATCCCAATTCTGTCTTCAGCGGCATTGGCTACCCCTCTCAGTTTGGTGTCATCTGCAAAATTGATTGGTATCCCCTCAATACCTCATCCAAGTTGTTTATAAAGACTATGAATAACGGGCCCAGGACAGAACCCAATGGCTCCCCACTTGTCACTTTTTTCTAGGATGATAAGGAACTGTTAGTGAACTCTTCAGGTTCTGACAGTCGACCAGTTACAAATCCACCTATCAGTTTACCATGTCCAGTTCTCATTTTACTAGCTTCTCTGAAATATCATCATGAGGGACTTTGTCAAAAGCCTTACTGAAATCAAGGTACACTACATCCACAGCATTCCCCTTATCCACCAAGCTTGCTAACTCTTATCTAAAAAATAATACTTGTATTTCAACTGAAGACTAAAGATTGCTGTGGCACCTTTTAAAAAACCAGACCTTTTCTACCTGGATTCAGGTTTGATGAGGTCCTAAGCTACTGTAGGTAATGGGGCCCTTTATATGTCCAGCTGTCCTTTGTCAACAACAAATTGTCTCTGGTTTTTGTGTTGAATCTATGCTTTATAGTAATGGACCTAATGGGTATCTAAAGCCATTTGCACATAACAAAATATGTATTGTATCAAAGTAATTGTTGAACTGAAATATAATTAAGAAGTATGTTAATAGTGAAATACTTTTTTAAAAAATTGGGAGCCCCAAGAGAGTGGGGCCCTAAGCTATAGCTTGTTTAGCTTATGCACTGCCTGGATTTCAGAATACTGTATGAAGGTACCAGTTCAGACACCAGGTAGGGGCATGCCATTTCTGAAGTCTCTCTTGCATAAAAAGAAGCTAATGCAGCAGAGTGTGGGGTTGAGATAGGACCCATTCATCCCAGTATGTCAGGTTTTTACTTTCAGGTAGATTTCTATCTAGAGTATTCAAAAATGGTGTGTGGTGTGCACACCCTTCCTCACAGCAGTGCAATCTATTCAACAGCACATGTAGACAAGTTGGAAGCCAAAACTGAGGCCCTCTTCACTTGCCCACACCCAAGAACAGCTAGGTTGTTCATTACCAATTGTGCTCATTATCACATTACCAATTGAGGTCTGTGAGGCCTCATCACTCCAGGTGTTTATGATGAAAACCCACTTGTTTTTGTCTGCTTTCTGAGTACGTAATTTTATTATTTTGCTGATGAGTTTGGTTACAGTTACATATCTTGATTTATTTCTTCTGCTAAATGTTTGTCTTCATTAATGATTTTATGGATTTAGTTGCATTTTACTATGTTTTGTTTGTAAACCAAACTTGTTGTTACCCTTAAAGGCAACCTAGAAGCATTTTTTTAAAAAAATAAAATAAGAGCATGAGCTACAATATTTTTGTAATTCTTCATTCCAAGTAAGATTCATTCTACAGAAGGACAGCTCTGTGTGACATCTATTTGGGACATTAAGACTGATGGGATCCTGGATCGATTATTTTCATTTACAATGCTTATCCTCTAGTATTCTCTCTCAAGCGAGGCCTACACAATTCCTTCCTTATCGGTGCTCAGGAGGCAAGTGAAGATGTCTCCTTTATGTGACATTTGGACTGTGAGCTGAATTTTATCTCTGCATTTTGCTGTTGGGGACATTTTACTTTATACGTTTGATTTTGACTGAATGGCGCACCACCTTTGAGCAGATGGAAAGGCAGGTGATACGTTTAAAAACAAAGCATATATTGTATATTGTATTTACAAGCCAATTATCCCAAACAAGGCAACATACAATTACAGATTCCCATTCATCCAGCAACCTCGACATGGACTACTCACCAGTTGCCTCTCACAGTTGTGGGGATAAAATGAAGAGATGGATAGACAGGAGAACCATATATACCATGGGTAGGCAAAGTAAGGCCCGGGGGCCGGATCAGGCCCAATCTCCTTCTAAATCCGGCCCACGGAAGGTCCAGGAATTAGCATGTTTTTACTTGAGTAGAATGTGTCCTTTTATTTAAAATGCATATCTGGGTTATTGTGGGACACAGAAATTTATTCATCCCCCCCCCCAAAAAAAACCGGCCCCCCACAAGGTCTGAGGGACAGTGGACCGGCTCCCTGCTGAAAAAGTTTGCTGACCCCTGATATACACAGTATGTAATTGTTAATTAATAAATTAGGCAAAGCCCTCATCGTCTTCAACTGGATCACAGAATAACAAACTAGGAGGGCGTCATGTAGACTATCTTAAGGCCATGTTCAATCCAAAGCTAGAGCACCCTCTGGCTAATTAGTTCCACTGTCAAACAGCTCTTGCCACTGAAGTTTCTCTGATATTCAACCAAAATCTGTCCTTCTGCAACATGACTTTACCCTCTACATGACAGCCCCTGAAACAGCACTGAACAGAAAGCAGCAGGGCCTCCACCCACTGACTCACTCCTACAACAGAGACACCAGACACACAGGCAAAGGGCTCTTGAACCCTTTCCTCTGTTGCCATTCATGCTGGGGAGGCTTGGCAGAGCTCCACACTTCCTTTGGTTGCTTCACTATCATGTGACTGTGGCCGAGGTATGTAACGAAAAGAAGACTCTCTGTACCAAAGCTTCAGTTTCTGTACACACCAGAGAGGAGGGAGTTAAGGAGCCCTTTGTCCTTATCGTAGTAGCTTGGGAGAAAGTGAACAAGGGGTCGATAGTAAGGAAGGTCATTGCAACACCAGGTTATGCTTTGGGGGCTGGGCTGGGCTTCCAGGCTGCTAGCTGCCTGACCCTACCATAAAATAGGAGTGAAAAACTTTTAATACATGCATGTTTCTCTTGACAGTTGTCATTAATTGGCTGATTACAAGGGTCTTTCAAATGATTGATTGGTTGATTGCAAGGGCCTTTCAAATGAGATTAAAAACAAGTTGTGAGCAGCAACCTGCATGTACTATTAAGTCGACAGAATTTAACATCTATTCACCATTAGAATTCACCATATATTTCTTTTTAAATGACCTTTTTATTATATATTGGGCACCCAAGCCTTAACTCTTAAACAGGCATCATCACATTGTTAACTAATTCTAGTTGGGAAGCCATCTGCTGAGGCAAAAATGAACCCTCTGGCACTTCCAACACGAATTTATTGCTGCTTCAGCTTATGTGACCAAATCCCACTTTATGTATTTGGCAAAGTAGGCCCTCACCTATGAAAGCTTATGATACAAGAGTGCAATTCTGTATAAAGAATTAAGTTCCGATATAAGTTCAATGGAACTTATTCCCAGGTAAGTGTGTATGTTTTAAGTTCCAGGGGAAGTATGCGGACTATAGTGGAGATACCTAACAGAAGTATAGTTTCTCCAAAATAATTTATTACAAGTCCATGAAAGCAGTAATAGAATTTTATAAATCCAAATAATTCAAGTTGCCTATAGAAACAGACTCTCAGCAACAGCCTGTGTACGTAAAAGATTGCTTGTTCAGGAGGGAAATGTCACTATCCATGAAACGCATGAATACATGCATTCATAAGTACAGTTTTAATAAATAAGAATCCCCTTGCACCCCGAGAACGAGCACTCAGTCCTGTTTATCTGCCGGCACATTGCCTTCCAGGACTCCTATGGGCTGAGGTCAACTTCTAATTGAAACAAAAAAACTTCACACTTCCTCAGATTTCACGCTCTTAATTTATGTAATGCCACTGTCCTACAACCAACATTATTGTGACATTATGAAATGTAAATCGAGACATTTTAAACCATATATCACACACCATAATACACACATATAATCCAGCCCAAGCTGTCACACTTATTTCACTTTTCCGTGACTTCACTACCAAATTTTCACTATACATATATTCTCCCATATTGTAGACAAGAACCCAGAGGTGTTTACTGTGTCAAGCTTACTTGGTTGGCAGAATTTCTCCTGCTACACTAGATTCTAGCAGAAGTTTAAGTTAAACAGTTTCCAATGACACCTAAACACCATTTTATTAAATGTCTGACTACAGCAACCACTCACAAGTTCCTTTTTGACGACAGCCACTAACTCCAATTGCTGTGCAGCACAAGTCTACACATATTTACTCAGAAGTTGCACTCTGGTAAGTGGGACTTACTCCCTAGTAACTGCCTTTAGGATCACAGCCTTAATGTCTAATCTGCTGATACAGGGGTGTTACAGTATTTTTCCAACAATGAGTAGTTCTTTTTAAAAGTCATATATTTACAGAGAGAAAATTCTATGTAGATCAGTAAGCCACAAGGATCGACTTCTAGAATTTTTGTGAGCCTGTCGCAACCAGAAGTACTCTCCTTCACTTTCACAACATGTTTTAACTTCTAAGGGAGAGCTTTTTACCTAAGCCTTATTTTTAGAATTACGTATCATAGACACAGAGCAAGCATCACATGACATGACGCAACAGCTTGAGAGAAAGAGGCTCAAATTGTTGTCAATTTAACATTCACAACATAGCCATAAAAATGGGAAATGTTATTTCAATTAATTTCATGTGATAAAAAATAGAATTATGTAGCACTGAACAAGTTTATCATCAAAGTACAGTTATAGTACAGATAACCCCTACCCCCCCAAAAAACCATATGGGTAACTTTGTTTTTAACTGACATATCTTATTTTAAGATGATTCTGCAGCAGACCAGTCGACCAACAGCATAATTGTTTACAAAACATTCTTTAATTTGACATCTTTAAGCAAAAAAGTTTAGTGAACTGAAATTGTTTACAGTTTAGGGGGGGGGTGGAAACATTCCCGCCAATTCTAAATCATTAGTGATAAAAGGCAGACAAGCAACATCAAATGCCAAATGGCTTACCAGGACAAAACCAAGTTTGTAAATGAAACAGCCACTGTGCAGTTCAAACAAATGGGGGAAGGGGGAGGGTTACACTAAGCTGTTACAAGTAAGTTTCAGAGTAAGTACACTGAATAGTGAGATGGTGACAGAAGCCACGTTTACTGGCATAACTATCATACTACTTACTACACGTGACTACACCTCTACACCTCATCTAAAGGCCCTATTAAAATAAAGAGGCAAATCCCACGGGTTAAAGATTATGCAAAAGAAGTGTTATGCAATTTGTGCCTGGTTTCTTCAAAACGTATACAAGAGTTTGTTTGGCTAGAGTGTCCCCACCACCACTAACATGAAAGTCGGTTTAGAAACGAACGGACCAAAAAGACAGAGAGAAAGAATAGGGGGAGGGGAAAACAAATTCATTGTTGTTGACCGTAGTAACAAAGCTACCCATACAACAGCAAGCAGTCACCACAACGCGCACACAAAAAAATGACTGCCAACCAGCCACGTGACGGCGAGATCTCCAACACAGGCGCGCGCACACACACATACACAGGCGCACACGCGCAAGATGTTTGAGAATGGAAACTGGGGATGGGTTTAGAAAAAGGCTGTGATGGAACTTCGGGCGCGCCGGCGTTCGAATGCTGGTGAGAAGTAGCAAACTGGAAGGCGTGCATGTTTTATGAATAGGGGGAGGGGGTAGAGGAGGAGAGACACACTAAACACAAAGAGAAAGAAACTCCAGTTGGGAAGCTCTCTTTTCTTTGCTAAAGGAGGGGGAAGCCTTCAATTTAAAGTGGCGCCATCAGAAACCAGCCTCTCTTCTTCTTCCCCCTCCCCCTCGCTCATGCAATGGAGCCGCAATACTTCGCCTAAGCGCGCACACGCACATACAAACACCAGTCTCAAAAGAGTCGGGCTAGGTTTTTTGTTTAAAGCCACTTAAGCGGGAGGGGGGGCAGAGAGAGAGACGCGATTATGGTGGGCATTAAGACAGCGCTTTGACTGTGCAAAGTGCTTTACTCTATTGTAAAGTGAGCACTGCGGGAGTGGTCGTCTCTATTCCCAAACAAAGTCAACCCACCTCCTTTTTCTCGCTTCTCCCCCCCACCTCCACCCCCCAACCGTAAAGAGACCGGCTAGAGTGCTCGTAATCTACCACCACCCCTTTTCCCACACTCAACTATGATCGATTTTAAGGATTGAACGTTCTTTTGCCACCTGATAAAGCGCGATTACACCAAACTGCATGGCTTTTTAAAGCACCGCGGGGGGGGGGGGCGGCAAGAGAAGGGGAGCTGCATTTTAGGTGCAGGACACCGCAAACGCCTCGGACTGTTGCGAACCCGTAACACGCAACAACAACCAGCGACGGCGACGAGAAAGTAGCAGGGCAAAAAATAATAATATTCGTCATGGAGACTTGGGAGCCTGGTTGCGCCTGGCACCGGGGGCTGGAGAAGAAGGAAAGCGGGCAGGGAAGTTTATTATCATCGCTGTTATGCTTAAAGGAGGGGGGCGGGAGGAGAGGAATAAACATAATTAAATAGAGGGTACATCTTAGGACCAGAAATTAAAAGCAACGGTATAGGAAACATAGGGCAAAGGTGTCGGGGGGGGGAGAAAGGGGGGTAAAAATAAGTTGTTTTCTGGCCGCCGAGGGCGCTTCCGAGGGCGCAGCCAGTCAGCCGCGCTAACAAAGGCAGGGAGAGAAGGGCCGAGCAAGGGCAACGGGGAAAGCCAAGCCAAGCCAGCAATGGAGCAAGGCGGGCGAAAGCAAAGCAAGCAGGCGGCGGCACCTACCACGTGATGGAGCCGAGAGCAGAGTCCGGGCGGATCCGGCCCGGTGCAAAAAAAAATAAAAAAAATAAAAAGGGCGCAGTTTGCAAACAAGGCGAGTGAAGCCGAGTTCTCTTCACTGCCGCCGCCGCCGCCTCTGCTTCTCCCACCGCCGTAGTCGTCTTCGTCGCCGCTGCTTTTCTTTCTCTCTCGCCCGCTCCCCCTTTTTCCCCCCCTTCCTCCCAGCCCCGGCTCCCCTTTCCCTGCCCGCCTGCTCCCTGCTCTCCTGCAGGCAAGGAGGGCGGGCGGGCAGGAAAAGGGTTGGGGAAGGAAGGGATTTGGGGAGAGGGGGAGAAGGTTGTCTCCTCTTTTGCAACCACCCCCACACCCCACACCCCGAAGGAAAAGGAGGAGGAGGAGGAGGAGGAAGAAGAGGCGGCGGCGGGGGAGAAAGAAGGTGCTCCTCTTTCCTCCCCCCAGTGGCGGCGGCGACTGCTGTTGCGGTGCCTCCGCCTCCTCCTCCTACTGCAAAGGAGGGTCTCTCGCTCGCTCGCTCTTCTTCAAAGTGGGGCACAGGGTGCAATAATCTCTGCGGCGCTGCCTTCTCCCCGTCTTCGCCCCCTTTTATCCTGTGCCTTCGCGCCCTACCCTCCGCCCGGGCACGACAGCAGGGCAGCCGCAGCGGGCGCGGAGGTGGCGCTGCCGCCGCTGTTTTTCTGCTGCTAAATTCTGTTCGGGGAAAAAAATGGCGGCCGGGCTCCTTCTCTGCCCTCCTCCTCCTCCCTTTAATCGGAGAATGCACCGGGCAGGCAAGGCAGCGCGAGGCGGGGGGAGGAGGAGGGAAAGCGAAAAGAGGAGGGAGGAGGGGAGGGAAGAGAGAGAGGAAAAAAGAAAGAGCCAGAGAAGGGGAGGCGCGAGCGCCACCGCCGGTTTCCCGAGCGCACTGCGGGCAAGCGCGCAGCCTCTGCAGCTAAAAAAAAAAAAAGAGGTCTCTTTTTTTGCGCGCGCGAACAAGCGAGCAGACGCGAGTTAAAAAGGCGCGCGCGCGCCTCCCCCGCCCTCCCCGCACACAAGCAAGCGAGCGAGCAGATGAATGGGAGGGCGGCGCGCGACCCACGGAGAGGGCAGGCAGCGGCACGCTCGGAACAAGCTGAGGAGTTAGAAGGGCACGAAAACAGCATTTTGAATATCTCAGGGGTTGGCGAGGTTGAAAGCCAGTCCTGCTGTTTGGCAGAGTGAGGCAGCAGCAGCCGGTTCTGAACTTTCAGGAGAGGCAGGCGAATTGTGGTTAAATATTTTTATATCATATAAATACACGCGCATATTTACTGCTCAGTTGGGAGGAGAGGCGCTTGTGGGATTTTTCTACCTCAGGTGCCAAAGCAGCAGTCTTGGGTACTATACGACCCTCGGCTTGTGTGGGAAAGGGGGCACTATTTCCAGCTCCGCCTCAGGCAACAAAATATATTGGACTGGCCCAGCAAATGTCTTAAATGTTGACCCTGATAAACCCCTAAATGCATGGAGCTCAACTGCACCTTTGTATGTGCAGCACCCAAAAGGCAACTTCAGGAGAACGGCGCATATTCAGAACTGCCCTCCCTTAATAAGAATTTGAATCAAGGCCTCCAAAACTGTGCCTAATATTCAAACACTTTCACAATAGGCTACCATTGTAATAGATAATTTACCTTCCTGCAGGTTATCCTACCACCGTGGTGTTTGCTTTCACTCTGATCGGTTTTACGCTGCACTCTGAAACACCGTACTTTTAAAGCCAGATCCGCAGAAATAGAAGCAACACTGAGGCTTCTTTCAGCCCAGTTCTCTGCGAGTTAAAATTACTTGGCGTTGATAATTATAAAGCATTTGCGCTAAATATGTCTGCCTGCAAAAATAGCATCACAATGCAAGTGCAACACTGGGTTTTCTAATGCAACATTAGTGAGGCTCTGGTATGCCCAAAGCACTTAAAAAGGGAGTTGGGTCCAATATGAACTTTGTTAGAGACTTCCAAAGCTGTTAGATTGAAGCTGCTCAACAGAAAACACTGCAAGCTAGCAATAACCACAGTCAAGACAAGCCATATAAAATGATTGCATTACTTTCAGATATAAAGATAATTGATCTACTGTCCTCTAATGGATTACTGTGAATATGCAAGTGGCTGCTGCTTTGCTCAAATCTTGCCTTCACATCAAGGGTTTTTTTGCAGCAAAACTAACCATGACCACTGGTTTGGAGTAAGCCAAAAGTTATGGTTTGTTCCTCCTACTCATGGTAGAGGAGGAGCAGAGCAAGTGTATTCACTGTGCCCATGGTAAACTATTAACTATGGTTTAGCATGCTGTGTATACTTGGCCATAGGCAAAGAGTCTAATGAGATGTTAGTCTAGGAAATAATCCTATTGGTCACCTTTGGGATGAGAGCAAATACAGTTTAAATGTACGATTATGAAAATTTCTTCACACACCCCTAAATTCATTAGCCCAAGCAGTTTCTGAGCTCTGGGCACAGTACTGCTCCTAAGATTTCAGATCAAGACTGCAGAGTGGAAGGAAAGGAGGGCCTTTTTCTGCCACCCCACTTCCAGCTACTCTCTGAAGACTGGAGAAGAGACCCTTAAGAACATTAGGGCAGTGGGCAGGGGAAGGACCAGACCATATGAAAAAGGAACATAATATTTTAGCTGCAGTTCATTCATTTTCAGCTTTGTATTCTTGTTATTAAAAATGTGCACCTAAACATTCCGTTGTTGAGCCCATAACCAAGGTTTAAGGTGCCATTTAGCTCCTAGGCCCTCAGCAGTTCTCAAGTGGCCCACGGCAAAAAAAAAAAGTTTGGGAAAAACTGTCCAATACCAAATGAGTTTACACCCTGCATCACTATTCCTAGGGTCTTTAGATTGGTCACTGGGATAGCTCAGCCGGTAGAGCATGAGACTCTTAACCAACATGGTTATAAGTTCAAGCCTTATGTTGGGCAAAAGATTTCTGCATTGCAGGAGTTTCGACCAGATGACCTTTATGGTCCTTTCCAACTCTACAATTCTATGATTATGAGTTCTTACTACTCTGATTTGGGAGGGATCTGAGCAGGGCTAAATCCTGCTGTTTTGGCTGTGCACACCAGAAGTGCACCCTCCCACATCAGCTGGTATCACCCAGCGACGACAGCTGGCTGACAGGTATTGTATGGGGGAAATGGCCTTATGGACTAAACTGATGGACCAAGACTGGCTCCCCCCCCCCCCCCGGGTTAAAGAGAATCCCCTCTGCTCAGAACATACAAGTTTAAATTAATTGAAAAGCTAATGACCCCCAAACAGAATTACAAGCAGGAAAGAAGCAGGAAAAAGATGTTGGCTTGAACCTTTGGTACTTGCACTAGCTGTTCAAATAGGCAGGTAGGTCATATCAGAGTAACAGGCAGGTGGTTTGGGTTACGGTTAGGTTAAGTCAAAAGTCCTTTCTGCTCTTTGGCAGAAAATGCAGCATGAACTCCAGGGAGCACAGCTGGCTAGCTCCAAACTTAAGACCTTGAACACAACACTTGGTTGCATATTTATAGAAACATGCTTGCAAATCTGATGCAATGGGATGAGGCTGCTTGGGGTAAAACAGGTAAACCTGTGGCTGCAACATACACCTCTGCCCATTTGGAAGGCAGGCAGGCGAGTTCTGGGTAAAAGCAAAGCTCTATGAAGGATGTACCATTTAACCTGTTGTATCCCTAATTCTCTGTGACAGCTGTCTTTTTTCCTTTTTGTGCAGTGAATTATTTTTGTGAATTATTGTGACACCCACTGAGATCATAGCTCCCTACATCTTTGCTAGCACACCTTTCAAAGGTTCCACCCACCACCCAATGATCTCAACACCTGTCAAGCCATTCACAAGACTGGGGGGTGGGGGCCACAAGCGTCTTTTATTGCATCAAGAGTAGTTCCTGTCACTTCCCAAGCAATTTTACCTATAGGAAGGGAGGGAGCAAAAGGGTCCTTTCCCCCTCATCTGCTACAATTCACTACCAATTGTTATCATATAGTACAATTGATTTGCTATGTGTATTAATGCCTTTATTGGTCTGGAATTCACAACACCTCTCTGAAGCAGGCCAATGCTATTCCCAATTTACACTTAAAGAACTGAGGTTGAAAAACTTAACCCAATGACTCTTTAGCAAATGCAGGCCTAAATGTAGGTTTTACAACTCTCCATTTACATCTTAGCAACTTTCTTTCATTTACGCAGAAGGAGATATTCCTCCTCGTGCTCCAAAGAGTTTACTACAGCATGCATGAGCAACACAAGAGGTATTAATTCTACATCTGGGTATCTGTAGCCACCTACATCCCTAGCTTAGACTACCACAGTGCATTGTACATGGGGCTACCTTTGAAGACTGCACCAAAACTGCAGTTCTTCCAAATTACAGCAGAGGGGAGACTGACTGGGACCAGTTAGGTGCTGTGTATCTCACTGACCGGCAAATGATCTATTTTCAAGCATGATTCAGTGATAGCACTTGCCTTTGTCTTTCTTCCCTTGTGTTAACAGCCTGGACATGCTTCAATATGAACCTGACTATTGAGGCGCTTCAGATGTGAGACAGGTGATAACTGGGGACCAGAACCTTTTCTGGCACCCCTATTCTAGACCAGCTTCCCCAAGGAGACCTTCCTGGCGAACTCACTCATGGTACCTTCTCAATGAAAGATGAAGAGCTTGGTCATTTTCGCAGGTCTTTTAGATGTTTCAGTTTTTCACTTGCTGCCTTCACTGAAGGTAGCCCTTTTTAGGGAAGTTTTTAAAGTTCTATTATGTTTTTGTATATGCTGGAAACTGCCCACCAGCTGCCCACAGTGGCTGGAGCAGCTCAGTAACATGGTGGGGTACATATAATAAAATTATTCTCATTTATTATTAAGATCGCTTGCTATGCTGCTGGTTGAAACCAGTTTTATTGCTATTGCTGTTTATACATCATTGGAGTCTTCAGACTTCAGGATAATATGGCAGCAATAAATAGTATAGCTCTAACATTTCTCTGGTGAAAATAGGGATATCCTATTCAACAACAACAACAATTTTTATTTATACCCCGCCCATCAGACATAATTAAACATTTTAAAACCTTCCCATGAAACACAGTTTAACTGGTTCCGAGTAAACATGCATAGGATTGTGCTGCCAAAGCAGGCCTCTTTATTGAGGTTTAATAACCATTCAACCTCAATAACTTACATGAGATTCCTGCAATTACAATTCTAAAATGTGCAGAACTGTGGTTTTTTGGAGGGGGGGAAATGAGCTAGCGCTGTATTCCTAGCCTGTTCTGGAGCTTCCAGCAGCATAGCTCCATAAGACACAGGGCTAGAAACTTGATAGATTTTACAGATCTCTTTGTAGTGCACAGTCCTGATTCTGACTTTAAACGGTTTAGGTTGTGAAAACACTGCAGCTTGTGCCCTCTGTTTCTTCCACACACCCATTTGGATTTTTGTTTGTTTGTTTTGTTTAATACTATTCTGTTTGAACAAGGGCAGCTTTGTGAAGAAACCAAGATTCTGTTAGATAGGGAGGGGTCTGAGCAAAAAGCAAATGTCCTGTTTAGATAAGGGACAGCCTATGAGCTGAGCATAGATATATAAGGTGTTTTGAAACAGGCTTCCTATTCTATAAAGGGCAACAAACACACGGAGTTTTCTAATAAGCAATGTGCAAGGGAGGAGTGTGTGGAAAAGGAAGTGACTGGGGCGGGGGGGGGTGCAGCTCGGGGACAGAGCACGTGCTTTGCATGCAGAAGGTCTCCAAGCAGCCCAGGATTGGGAAGTTTTTAATGTTTGATGTTTTATTATGTTTTTATATGTGTTGGAAGCTGCCCAGAGTGGCTGGGGAAACCCAGTCGGATGGGCGGCGTATTATTATTATTATTATTATTATTATTATTATTATTATCATCAGGATCCCAAATCCTGGCGAGGTTCTCCATCTAAATCTATTGCCCATTTCCCACCCCACTGATGTTAAGACAGGGTGGGAATCTCCAAGTTGCAACATGAAAACCCTATTACCTTCACTCTGAACTGTAACACGAAGTATTGAAAGTATTGTCCACTGTGTGAAATGTAGACATTTAAAGAAAATAAAAGTGTACATATTTAGGCACTGTTTGTGATCAATTTTGCAGAACTAGAGGCAGGAAGTAGGGGATCACTCCCATCTCTGTCCACCTCTCCCCAGTGGCATAGGAAAGGGGGTGCGGGGAGGTGCAGTCCACCCCCAGTGCCAACACTGAGGAGGGGTGACAAAATGGCAAAAACGTGTTTTTGAAAAAATAACTGCTGCACCCACCCCACACTCCTTCCTACGCCACTGCAGGAACACTCTCCCCTCGAGGGATTTCCAGAAACCAGAAGCATTGCTGCCTGCAACTTTGCAGGCAGAGCACAGTTATGGCTAGTAGCCTTCGACAGTCCTCTCCTCCGTGAATCTGCCTAATCCAGAGGCGTAGCTAGGTGAGGCGGGGGGCACTGGATGTCACACCGCGGGGCCTGCAGTGTGCCTGAGCCACATGTCTCTCCTTAGGGGGAGATGGCGGACGGACTGCCTGCAAGCTCTGCACTGCTTTTTCGAGCAGCGTGGGGCTTGCGTCCGCCCGCCACCTTAGCCACCCTACAGCTGAAGGGAAGGCTGCAGAGAGACTCCACGCAGCTAGCCCTGCCTCCATGGGTAGCTTGCCCCGCCCCCAACTGCAGGGCACGCACGCTGCCCCGGGCACCCGAGCAGCTAGCTACACCACTGCCTCTCCCCACTGCGGTCTAACTGGTATCTGGGAGTCCCTGTATCCAAGGCTGACAGTTGAAGAGGCCATTTTAGAGGAAAGGAAGTTAAGGAAAGCATGACAAAAGGCTACACCGACACAGCCTCTATGCATGCAGAACAGGGCTACACAATGCAGCTTCACCTCCACCAAACTGCTTAATTCAGGAGAAGCGGGGAGTAAAGATTATTTGAACCAGACACGTTAGTATAAATGTGGAGTACACCAGATGTTGAGAAACAGTTAAACAGTTAATGCTGATGTTTTTGTATTCCTGTGTTGGGGGGAAGCCTGCTGGCATATGTGGCAATAAGTATGACAACTAAATAATATAAAGTGTATTTTAAAAATATACACAATAGGTAGAAGATCATCTGTATTCGCTACAGCAACACCTATCACCTTCTGTCTGCAAAGAGTCCTTCCTTGCAACACCTTATGTAGGCCCAATAATAAAGAGGCGATCACCCTAAACCAATTTGAGTGCATATCATATGCTGAGCTGATAGCAGCGGCAGCATGTTCCTGCTCTGCTCAACATCACAGATTGCAGTGCTTCAGACAGCCACAAGGCGGCATAGCAACCCCTTGAGCACCACCCAATCCGTTTCCCTAAATGCAAGTTAGCAGCCGCTCTGCAAGTGAAGGTGAGGAAGGGAAACAATGCTGTCAGTCACCGCAAGGCCTGCTGGGAAATGTAGTTCACTATTTAGATCATGCGACTCCAGCAGTTTGCACAGGCTCTATCGCCGCCACCAGGGCAAACACGACAACTACTTTCATATGCATGTACGCAGTAGGGGATCCTAAAATGTCGTCTGGCTTAAATTTAACGGAGCTGTATTTTTAGTACAACTGTAGTCAGTGAACATTTTAAGCACTGCCCACTGAATATACTCTCATGAGTATACAAGACAAAGAAAAAGACCATTAACTGAAGATTGTTTTATATTTTAAAAAATCTCATATACAGTTTTAAATTAAAGAAACATATTATTGAGTATTGTGGGACGCGGGTGGCACTGTGGGTAAAACCTCAGTGCCTAGGACTTGCCGATCGTATGGTCGGCGGTTCGAATCCCCGCGGCGGGGTGAGCTCCTGTCTTTCGGTCCCAGCTCCTGCCCACCTAGCAGTTCGAAAGCACCCCTAAGTGCAAGTAGATAAATAGGTACCGCTTTATAGCGGGAAGGTAAACGGCGTTTCCGTGTGCTGCGCTGGTGCTGGCTCGCCAGAGCAGCTTCGTCACACTGGCCACGTGACCCGGAAGTGTCTCCGGACAGCGCTGGCCCCCGGCCTCTTAAGTGAGATGGGCGCACAACCCTAGAGTCGGACACGACTGGCCCGTACGGGCAGGGGTACCTTTACCTTTTATTATTGAGTATTAGTAGTTCTCAAAAATACATGTTTAAAATTAAGCTGCAATTACACTCCCCTCGGGATGGGCTCTTGTACCTGAGAACCAGGATCCAAATTTCTAAGTAAGTAAAATAAATACAGTACATAGAGCTTTAAATTGTGTGCACTGAATTGTGGGGTCTCTGCTTCATTTTCTCTGTGCTAGTTTTGTTCAACAGACGCACTGAGTATAACTTAATTGGATGCAACCAGAGTAGGCACATTGAAATTAATGACCCCATGTTAGTAGTCTCCATTAATTTCAATGGGTCTACTCTGAGTATGATTAACACACTACAATCCACTCTCTCTTTCACTTCACACAGAGGCAACTTCAGTATCATCCTTTGCGATTTTAGGTTTTGAAGCTGTGCGCATCCCTGCTCAACCCATCTCCCAAGTTTCCTGCAGACGAACTGGTTATTTAGCATTAATCTTGATTTGCTTGCACAGACTATGTCCTGTCTTTATTGAGCAATTGTTCTGATTTGTTTCCGGGACTGTTATATGAAAATGAGCATTTATTCTGCATCCATCCTCATTTGCCTGTGGATCTTTACATCCCTTCGCATTAATCATTTGTTCACCCTGAACTTTTCATTGCATTTCCCTGTCAAAACAGCAAAAGGTCAGCTGTTGTTTCTGTTACAGTAGATCTGTTGTAGATCTGTGCAGTAGGTCCCAAGCAGCCCATGGGGGTCGTTTAACCGGCCCACGAGTCGCCCCTGAACTGAGCCGTCCGCTCGGCAAGGCCCCACACACTGCACTAAACCAGTGCAGTGTGGCGTGGGACTCGCTTCCGCAGCACCAGAAATCGCGTCTGCGCTGACGCCGGAAATCACATCTGCGCAGAAGCAGATGCCAGAAATCGCGGGTGCGCGCGCAATCTGGCGCATGGTGGGATCTCCGCTGGAGTGAACCGGCCCAGGCGAGGTAAACCTTGCCGACCCCTGTGCTAGGGCAACAGAGAGCTGTTATCCACTTTAACTGCACAAACCTGAAGTTTCAGTACGGATTGAATCCCTCCTGCAAAATAATGACAGCCAGCAGGAACCCTTAAGTCTTCCTCTTCTTCTGGACTATGCACTTATGGGAGACAACATACACACTCCCATTTTCCAATTTCATCTCAACAATGAATAGACTTCTCAGGACTCTCAGCAAGGAAGGAAGTAAAGTCTTGTCAGCGTAACCTCTGCTATCAGGACCTTTCTATGTAAAACGTAATTATGGACATTTGTTATAGTGGTGGTGTGCAAACATGCCCCTCCTCAGAAGAGAAAGTCCCAAGGCAGTTCCAGATGTCAACCCATGAAGCATCCCTAGAAAATGATTTATTTTTCCTATGGAACACTGGGATTTGGGGGCAGGGGAAGACAGCAGAGTTAGTTATAAAGTGTTTTTAGATATGCTGTAAGCCACCCAGAGTGGCTAGGGAAGCCAAGCCAGATGGGTGGGGTATAAAACAATAATAATAATAAATTTTATTTTATTTTATTATTCAATTCTATTTTTTATTTTTACAAAGGAAACATTCCATAATAAGCGAAGCAGAAACAACACAGTTTGGAAAGGATGGAAGGAAGGGTGGATATATCCTTTGAACTGAACTATAAAAGAACCGTTTGTGATTTCATTTTGTCTTTTGGGGCAAGATTTCTCTGCACAGATAGGGTGCAGGGTATAGTGGGCACCACACTACAAAGCTGGGATGGTTTTAAGGCAGGGAGCCAGACCAGTGATTTTATACACACACATTCAAGCTGTCTCAGAAGAGCCGTGGAATTTCATTGCGTGCCGATTAATAGGTGCAAAAGAGACATTTCTGTTACGTGAAAGATGTCATTTCCAAATGTGTAAAAGACGAAACATGCAGTTCAGATAGAAAGCATTTGTCACAGGTGAACAAAGAACACCACAGGAAGATTGGATGAAACTGTACATCCACCTCCCTTCATGACCTCCAATCCCTTTACGGGGACCATACAGGCACATTTAAAGCTGCATTTCTGTCTTTCACTGATGGGCACCAACAGCAGGAGACACACCTTGGGGGAGCTGGCGCATCTCTCAAGCAGTTACTTAGTTCCCCCACTTTCCATGCTGTGAGGAAACTAGCTATGAAAACAAGGATGGTGAACTGATGATATTCAGAGGTCAGAAATGGCACCGGAAGCAAGACGGAGAACCATTGTCCGCATTATGAAAAGAGACAGCATGACAGAGCAAGGAGGTTGTTAAGCATACAGGAGCTCAATGACCCTTTTCAAACCTGAAAACAGAAACAGCCACTTCTGGTGAGGGTGTGAGGGATGTGTAACCTTTTCCCCACTCCAAACAGTGCTTGAGAGCGCCACAAAGCTTTCCAGGTGATGGTAGCCTTAAACCACTCACTATTTCTGTGTCTAGCCTACTTTGATCTAAGAGTAAGACAACAGGCAATGCTGTAAAAAACAAAAAAAACTACAGGCGGCTGATTTCAGGTTAAATACTAGAAGGAAACCTGCTAACCGTAACATCCACAGCCAGAAAACACCTTTGTTAGCATGCTTTAACTAACAAGTTGCTCAGTAATCAAACAACCTGGAAAGTGAGGCTATGGGGTTTCTTTTTTTGGAGTTTTTCAATTAAACACTAGACAGGCATCTGTCAGGAACTATTTAGGTCTATGACAGTCTTCATGAAGAAACCAGACTAGACTACGTAACTCTCCGTAGAAGCTTCTACTTTGTCAACATAATGGTGGATTAGTCCCCTCTGTGCCAACATTTTAGCACATCCAGCACTTCACTCTAGCAAGTGTAATCTGTGTGGAGAAGTAGATTGCTACTGGCAGATTAACTATCTGTCAACCTAGTCTGGATGCACAGAATACTGCAGCGTCAATGGAGGGTGGGGGAAAGAGACAGCTTTCAGCAACTCCTGAACGCCAAGCCAAAGGGTAGCTAACAGTCCCTTCCAGATGTAACTCCCATCATCCCTGACCATTGAACATGCTGATGGGAGCTGGACTCCAACAACTGCTAGAGAGCATCACATTGGCTACCCCTATGTGCATTAGACATTCTTTATCCACAGCTGCAGGCCCTCTTTATTCTATAATCGGAACTATGGTAGCAAACAGGTCAGAGGCAATGCACTTCGGGTATGCATATCGACAGTGCTCAGTAAGAGAATTCGTCAACTTTAAGTTCATTTAGTGTATTCCCAGTCTTTTGCTGTAGTGAAAAAACAAAAAAAACACTAGTGGAGAAAGACATTTTGGAAAGCGCAGCAGACACTCCAGGTACCGTCTCTCTCAACTGCTCTGCTTACGAATGGCCCAGTGCTAACTTAGCAAAGTGGCAGGATGTGGAAGTGTGTTGTGCTACACGTTCATATTGGAAGTCAAATTATCTTGTTTCTCCCAACAGCGTACTGCCCAAGAACTTTTAACACCACCAGGTTATTTGTTTAAAGGAGAAAGACCCCTCCCAAGAGAGACAGAAATAAACACTGGCTCAAACCAGGGCCAGCCCATAGTGTGAAATAGCAGATGGCACTCCCGTTTCCAAGACAAGGTGCACAGTACTCAAAAGGGCAGCCAAGTTATTTTGTTAGAAAAGTCTCAAAAGCAATCTCCACACACTTCCTGACAGTGAAAATTAGTTAACAAATACTAACAATTTCATGACGCCAAAAATCAGCTGCCTTTCAGCAGCCACCTCACTCAGCAGAACTCCAACAAAGACCACTTAACCACTCTCTGAGTACTTACTAGTGCCGTTTTATAGAATGCATGAAATAAATTTGTTTGTTTGGGGACCAGGGCTAAATCCATTTGAAATTAATTTTATTCCACCCAATGCATTTTCTTATTTGCATTTTGATTGTCAACTATCTCTGCTGTTTGCATTTCACTCGTCTCACATTTCTGCATAAAGAGAACATTCCAGTTCGTGCCTTCTACTGCATATGAACATTTTGCCTGGCTTGGTAATATTTATTTAAAATAGAGGGCAGGGGATATACCAGAGTTTGTGAGTTCAAGCTGCAAGTTTGCATCCAACATGTCAGTTCTGTAAAACACAGGTTTCTCTTTGCTATTTGTGTGTGAATGGCAGCAAAACTATTACAAGATCAAAAGTAGCCATTATCACATGGTCTCATTGAGCGCAAGGTGAGAAAAGCATTTTGTGTGAACACAATGTTGTAGTGCACACAACTCAGAGGAAGGTACCACCAGTCTTAAACTAGGAATACAGAAAATCAGAATTCTCTAACACCGCCTCCATACAATACGCAGTTCAATCAAAAAACACAAATAACAAGCTGCTTTTTGTAAGAATGGACTCTCCAAATGGACAAAAACAATGTATAATTTGTTAAGAGATTGAAACTTCAGGCTTCCACCATGCAACTGGTTCCCTGATGCAGGGCTGAGGAATATGTGGAGGCCACCAGATGTTGTTGGGATTACAATTTCCATCATCCCTGGCCACTGGCAATGCTGCTTGGGGCTGATGAAAATTTGAGTCCAACAACACCTGGAAGGCACCAGGACTACCCTAATGCAAGGGGTGGGCAGGCTACAGAGAAAGAAATAATAATAATAATAATAATAATAATAATAATAATAATAATAATAATAATAACGGTCTTTCTGCAACTTATGCATGACATGGAAAGGTTTCAGAACAGAGACAACAGGAATGACCAGGTGAATAATCTTTCAGCTGGTGGTGTGCTTCTGAAAAAAACAAGTTTTCAACACTTGACTTCTGCAACATGTGGGGTGAAAGAAAAGTGATCTAACCACCTAAACTGGATTAGAAAATATTTCCCAGGCATTAACCAACATCAGTAAAGAATGAATTGTATTATATTTTCCTGTTGAATAGTTGTAGTGTTGACTGGAAAAGACTTAAAATCACTCTCCTCTAGCAGGAGGAGATAGCACTGCAAATGCATCTCACTTTGACAACCGAATCCAAACAGCTTTGGGGGCTGCACCCAGATTCAAACTAACCTCTTCTGAACTCCACCCCCCCACACACACACTATTGACAAACATAAAATCTTACCTTATAGCACACTGTGGCAGAATCCATAGTGTCCAAGAGTGATGTGGAATCCCGTAATCAAGGAGTTTGTTTAGAGCTGTAAGATCTCTCTTATTTTGAGAAAGAAGGAAACTGGCGCCTGCAACAAAATGAATATAACAGTAGAAATAAATGGGACACATAAAGTATACATGACTGTATCTGGCATATGAGAGAGCAGGAGGGGAAAGGAGGGCAAAATTGGAGAAGATGGGAAGAAATGGAAACACACTATACTGCTAAAATTCCGATGGGGTTTTTCCAGAATATTTCCCATAGTTTTGCAAACAATAATTCAGGAAGCAATTGTCCTTCCCCTCCTCCACTTGCTTGCTAGCCAACCAACCAACCAGCAGTTGTGCCCTCCAGCAACCTTGGGGTGGGAAACCTGTGGCTCTCCAGATGTTGCTGGACTACAACTCCCATAATTCCCCACCCATTGGTCATACTAGTTGACAGCTTATGGGAGATGAAGTCAAACAACTTGAGGCCACAAGTTCCACTGTCCTGCAGGAACCTATCTGAAAGCTAATGCAGCAAGCCAAGAATTTCTTAGGATGTCGCTGAGGATTGGGTTGGGAAGTTTGAAAAAAATACTGAGAGATAAAATGTTTATGGTGTACTGTTAAACTGAAAATGTGTGTGTGTGTGTGTGTGTGTGTGTGTGTGTGGAACCTATCTTAAAGCTGTGTGAAACCATTCTCCATCCTCTGTTTGCAACCCCAAACTACAGCACACAGTTATATAATAGCTACACACACAGCTATCCTCATCTCTGTCTTTTGCATCAAGTGAACAAGCAGGGAACTAGGATGCAATTGCCTTTTTCCAATGGTCTGCTCTTTATGGGGAAATTTTTACTCAATACAAACGAGTGGGAAATTATACAAGTGATCTCATAATCACTGGTGGAATGCTGGTGTAACAAGGAGAGTAAGCATACATTATGCATATAATGCCCTTTCTGAAAATGGAAATAAATGTTTCGTTAATTAAGAAAAAGACAAAAGACGAAAACACTGTTGTAAAAATATACAGCAGCAGCTGCAACCTTCACTTCTATAGTGCCTAGCCCATACACCGATCTTATTGGAGTAAGGCACAGCAGTTACTTATGCATTACCCATTGTTATACACAATCCCCACCCAAAATACAACCTGGGTGCCAGATGTGTGCACAGAAAAACGTTTACACGCAGAGTGAGTGTGCTAGCAAGGAAAGGAGGTGGGTTTGGAATATGGTGTTTAAAATGTCATGTTGAATTAAAAGACGAGTTAACATATACTTAAAATAAGAAGACTCCACACCCCACTCTAAGTTGTGGCATTCAGGACACTTCCAAGCATTTGTCAACCAAGTCCCATGAAACTCACAACAGCTTATTGTTGCCCTATCTTGCTGCTGCTCATCCCAGATCATTCGCACTACCAATAACAGATTTATTAAAGTGAAGTTTTAATTGCAAATAAAAAAGAATCACAACTGATATAGCTAACAATACATAGCTATGAATTTTTGAAGGACCTATTGCCACATAGACAAAGCAGAAGCTTCCTCCATAAAGCAAAATTTATAACTATAGTTTTATTTCCAGATTGTATCCAAAACTAGCCTTTCTGAGCAAACTACTATTTTTCTTTAAATGGTAGGAACCATGCACAACTGAAATTGACACTGCTCAGCTGAAAGCAATATCCATGTTTTTAAAACCCGACACTTCCACACTTCTGATGTGTCTTGAATTTTCTCCTGGTTGTTTTTTTGTTTTGGTAAAGCATTTTTGTTCCAATATACAAATCAAATCAGCAACCTTTTATATTCCATAAAATTTAATTTTAAAAATGAATGTCAAAGATCATGTACCCTTCTGACAATAAAGGGTTGCAGCTCTTGTTTGTGAAAATCTCATACTTGGGAAGACTGTGCTTTGTACTCCACTGAATTAGTTAAAATTTGTAGCCCGCCTTGCAATAAATAGTGCCCAAGGCAACTAACAACAAAATCCACAATGGAAAATAAACCTTTGCTATTCAGCTAAGCGCCTATATCATTAAACATTTTCCAACATCCAGGGCATATTTAAATGCTAAAGAAAATCCAGTGTCTTACTAAGATTATAGAATATTACAAAATCTTGGATTGGCAGCCTTAAGATTTATTTGTAGTAAGTAAACATGCCTACAAAATTTTTGTTTCCTTTTATAAGGAAGACAGTTCACCAGGGAAGTTGCAATAGATCAGCTGTAAAAGACCAGTATCAGTCCACATTACTAGTACAGTATTCCATATTACAGGTATTTGCAGGTGATAGGAGGGAATTTCGCCACCCACCCAAAAGTCAGGTGTCCAGTTTTTATACACCAGGCAGAGCAGATACAGCTCTAAGGTACATGTAACATTTCAGAGAGGTTTAAAAAAATTCTGAATCAAAACCCTACTTTTGCAAGTTCTTCTGACTACTCAGAAACTACCAATCTTACAAGTTCTTCTTCACTCCGGCTTCTGTGAATGCTTTTGCGCTCATAGGAAGTGTGCCTGTGTGCTCTCATATTGTTTCCGGAGAAACAATGAGAAATCCAAAACATGTCAGCACCCAATTAAAAACCCTCAAGGGATTAATCACCTTAAACATTCAGAGCAACTGGCTTCTCCTTGGGTGCTACAATGTTTCTTTCTGCAAGGCGCAACTTGTTGCAATAGAAGGGGGCAAGAAGGCGATATTCCCCTGACCCTTCCTCCAAAAATGTGTGTGTGTCCTTTGGGTGGTGGGGAGGGGGGGGGGGGACTAAATTAATTCCTTTAGTTTCTTAGTCCAACTTTGTTTTACAGTGGAATTCTGAATTTCACTGGAATTTATTAGACTGAACCACCACAACTATCTTTAATGTTTAAGCTCCCCCTTCCCCCCAAAATCCAACGCTTCTGTCTGCACAAACACAAAAATCCATCACTGCAAATTTGAGGGAATGGTAAGAAGACACTGAAAGTCAAGAACATTGGAAGTTACCCTGTGTTGAGGGGTCCATAGGCTGACATCAGACTTGCGGTCCATCTACCTCAGTATTAACTACTACATTGACTGGCAGTGGCTCTCCAAGGAAAGATGGCAGTCTTTCCCAACCCTACCTGGATATGCCAGCGATCAAACCTGGGACCTTCTGCATGCAAAGCAGATGTTCTACCACTGAGCAACTGCCATTTCCCTATGCCACGTTCCCCTTGGTTTTACGATTAAAAAAATTATTTATAATACTTTTTTGTGGTGCTTCTCCTACTTCCACAATATCCTAGGAATGCTCCCCCACCCCCACTCCACCTAGGACAACAACTTTCAAGTAGCTCTTATTGCCAAATGGCAACTATAGTCATTAAAATTCATTAAAGACACCTAGATTCTTTTTTTCATTTTCTTTCGAAGGGGTTTCCGAGCTCCCTGACAATCCGCACCGGCTCCAGCATTGTCGGTTAAATTCCAAAAGAAGAGGCATCAGGGTCCAACCCCACCAAGACGCTGCACTCTCTGGCCCCAAAGCCCCCAGACCCAGACCTGTAAGAGGAAGGCTGCCCTTGCTCAGTGGCAAAGGAAAGCCAGTGAAAATAAATAATAATAATAAATCTCACATTTTTCCAGGACTGAAGGCCAGCAGGGCAAGACTCTGGGGCAGACCCCGATTCAAACCCAGCCTGGCCCAGGCCACAAGGAAACCGCCTCCTGAAACTGCTCAGATCTAGACAGGGGCCCAGCAGATAACAAGGAGGTCCCTCAGTCTGGCCTGCTTTGAGTAGCCAGTTGCCTACATAGGTATACATATATATATATACCTTATATACACCCCGCTGTTACGTGGGGCAGAATGGACGGGCGGGCACACAGAGGCTGATCGAGATCCTTCAGCTACTCCTCGCAACGCACTTCGAAAGTTGCTTACACTGCGCCTTATCCTACGGGCCAAATGCACTTCTGTAGGGTCCGGAGTGAGTGGCGGCGTTGAGGTGGGGGGAGAAGTCGCATCATTATAACCATGCTCACCATTCCTCCTCTCCTCTCTCCCCCAACCCCCCCCAAAAAAACCCACATCCTCTCCTCCCCCACCCCATGGCCTGCCTCGGAGTAGTTGCAAGGGCTAGAGGGCTGCGCACTCCGCCTCTCGCTCCCCATTTTCTCATCCTGCCCGCTCAAAGTTGCAGGCGCGGGGCTCCCACCAGCCACTTGGCCCTGCGCTCCGTGGACGGGGCGGAGTGTGCATGCCCGCGCGTGGATGCGAGAAGAACTCGCGCGGGGGGGGGACGGGAAAGAGGGAGATAGGGGGTCCCCCACCTCCCCCCTAATCTCTCTCCCCCCTCCCCTCTCCTCCCTCAGCTACATTCCTCCTCCTGCTTCTCCACCCGGTAGCATGCATCTGCAACGTCACGCCCCCACCCCCCTCTGCCCCCCCAACTTCCTCCCATCCCCGCCTGCTCACCTGCGCCCCCCACACCCGCTGCTCCCCCTTCACGCACCCCCCCCTCTTGAATTTGGGGCTCCCCGGTGTTTTTCCTCGCACGGCCGTCGGAAGCTGCTCGCAGACCCCCCTCAGCAACCTACCTGCACAGCTCAACCAGCCTTGAAGTGGAGGGGTGGGTGGGAAGTCTTCCGCCCTCCTCCGTTCTGATTGGCCGCGGGGAGGACCTGGGCGGGCGTGGTTGGAGGAAGGAGCGTCAGTCAGGGGCGGAGGGGTGGGGCTGGAGGACGGGATTGATGCTGATACCTCGGGTTTTTTTATCCCTTCCTTTGCTTGTGTTTCCCGGAGATGTTGGGAAGGGAAGGGGAGAGATGTAGAAATTTGAGGGGGGGGGGTCATCCTCTTCCTCCCCACGTTAAACCACACACATGCACACTATACCACAGTTATTTGCATCTGCCCCCCAACTCTCCCTCCTGAGAGCAGCTGGAGGAGCCCACAGTGAATGCAACAGTCCACACACAGGAGGAATTCCAGTAGGCGAAGGCTGTGCAACTATTCTGTCAGATAGGCGGGGGGGGGGGGGGGATCGGAGGCAGGGAAGAGGGCGGCGTATATTGCCCCTGAAGAAAACAAAATAATAATAATAATAATAATGTTCCTTAAGGCTGTTATGGGGTCCCCTTGTTTGGGGCTTTGCAATTAAAGGCCTCCCGGAAACAAAAACCTCCAAAATTAAAAGCTCCACTGGAGAAATGTTGCATATTCCGCCACTGCGCTCCAGCAGGGCCCAAAGGAAGGAAGTGGAGAGGAATGGGGTTTGGGTGCGATTTGCAACTGAAGCTCGGGGGTCATCTCCAATATCTTAAGGAGAAGGCATTGTGGGTGGGGGAGGCGAGCAGAAAGATTTATGATGGGTGTATGTCTCACTGGCAAGGATCCTAGTTTTGGTTTGGCCTGCCTTGAGTGTGTCTCCCCCCCCCCAAAAAAAAAAAAAGCTGGAAAGGTGATGGATATTCCTTTTGTTATTATTATGTTTGTTTTTTAATCAGCTTACACTTTGTGTTTTTTTAAAAAGAAAACTGTTGCTAGGTGATCTGCAAGCCAACGAGGATATGTAAAGACTGTCAGCTTTCTCAAGGTGTGTACCCAAGGCATAAAGAAAGAAATGCTGGAGGCACACTGTTCAATGTTCTCTTGTGCCATATTTTTTATATAAAAAAAGATTTAAAATGCAATGTGTTGCCTTGTCATCCACACAAGATTTTAATTTAAAGGTCAGAACGTGCAAGTTCATCTGATCTGAAAGCAGCATGTATGCATGTAGATTCACTGTGAGTAGAGCTCAAAGCTGGAACAGAGGGAGCCACAGAAACCTTATTGTAGATAGAAGGCAAGTAGTTCGACAGTTCGTTTCTCCCACTGCTTGAAATCAGATTATTTGGAGGGGCACAGCTTCATAAAATAAACCCACAAAATTTGCTAGCCTCCAAAAAAAATATATATGCACCTGCTAAGGAACCAGAGGTCTGCATTGCCATCTTGGCTGCAAAGGAGGGAAAGTCTCCTCTTCTGCATCCACAATGAACACTCGGACCATTAACTTTTTAGCAACTTTTAAAAAATTGCCTTCTAATAGGAAAAAATTACTTTCTCTGCAGCTAGCATGGAGACCAAGCAGGCTCCCAAAGGAGGAATCCATCCTTCTATCAGCTCATCTTTCCCCTGCCATGTACATGGAATTCTTGGTCACCTATGCTTACCAAGTGAGTTGTTCAATAAAAAGCTAGGATGAATGAACATCTGCCAAAGTATAGCAGATTCATAAGTAGACACCTGTTTCAGTATAGGGAGTTAATTCAGTCACTAAATTGAGATGGTTTCTTGTTATTGTGTTTAACATAGCTACCTAGCAACCCAGAGTTCCTGTGTGAACATCATACATTTAAAGCACACACCCTCAAAGAATCCTGGGAGCAGTAGTTTGATAAGGGTGCTCAGAACTGTAGCTTTTTGAGATGTAAACTGCAATTTCCAGTATTCTTTCGGAGAAGCAATGTGCTTTAAATATTATTGAAATGTATAGTCTGTACTCAGGAGTGTTGCTTGGTACTTTCAAGCCTTGGGGCAAATGTCAGTGACATAAAATTACCTCTGGGCAAATTAGGGTTGTATGTGGGTGGCTTGGTCATGTCTACAGAATGGAAGACGGCAGGATCCGCCAGGACCTGGTCTATGGGGAGCTGGCTTCAGGCACCAGGCCCGTTGGGAGACCAACTCTGTGCTACAAAGATGTCTGCAAATGTGACATGGCAACATCAACCCTGCTGTGCAGGAATATCTTGCAAACAATCGCAGTGACCAGGGGAGGAGTGACTACTAGGTGTTACGCAAAGAGAATAAATGTGATGGTGCATCTGCAGCACCACAATCAGATGCATTCGTCTGCCCTAGCTGCAACAAAGCATGTCTCACCTGTATCAGTCTCTACAGCCACAGCAGACATTATAATCTTCCAACAGGTCAGCCCCAAAGGCGCACTCCTCCATTGTCTCTCAAGACAGACAGATGCCAACCAACCAACTTCCTGGGTGGGATGTCACTAGCTGCTGTTTGCAGTCTGCCCAGTCACTGTATAAGCAAAGTTTTTTTGTTTTGCTTTTTAAAAAGTGGTGTATCGGAAGGAACAGGAGATCTCAGAAGAAGCACAAAAGACCAGGTCTCAAGCCCCATGGGCCAATCTTAACAAAGATCCTAGTTACAGAGGATAAGTTCTTACCTTTTCCTTTGGGGCATTAGATATTCTCTTGCTGAAGGTTCCCATTAAATAGACTCTTCACACAGTAACGCCTGCGGAAACAGCAATGGATTTAGGGCTAACTACAAACTGAAGTCCTCTGGCTATAGAAGATGATGAAGTTAAAGCTGGAAGACCTAGGGGGGAAACATGCTTTCACATCTTCTAATTTAAAGGCTTCCTGTGAAAAGTGGTGGCCACAGACCTTGGCTGTGTACATACCATAACTTGATTTTAATCTGTTCTAAAGAATCTGGATCCAGCTCTGTCAGTGGAGGCTCAGGTAGCCTCAGTGGCTAGAAGTGCCTTTAACCAGCTGCAACTAGCTATGGCCACTCCTGGACCAGGAGAGTTTGACCACAGTACAGTGGTACCTCAGGTTAAGTACTTAATTTGTTCCGAGGTCTGTTCTTAACCTGAATCTGTTCTTAACCTGAAGCACCACTTTAGCTAATGGGGCCTCCTGCTGCTGCCGCGCCGCTGGAGCATGATTTCTGTTCTCATCCTGAAGCAAAGTTCTTAACCTGAGGTAATATTTCTGGGTTAGCGGAGGCTGTAACCTGAAGCGTATGTAATATGAAGCGTGTGTAACCCGAGGTACCACTGTAGTTCATGCACTGGTTATTTAAAGGTTGGATTACTGCAATGCGCTCTATGTGGGGCTTCCTTTGTGCCTGACCTAGAAGCTGCAGTTAGTGCAGAATGCTGCAGCACGATTGCTGACAGGAGTAAGGCCTTTTCAGCACATACTGTTACACCTGTGCTCAGGGGACTGCACTCGTTGCCAATTTGCTATTGGGCAGAGTTCAAGGTGTTTCTGTTAGCATACAAAGACCTTAACAACTTGGGACCTGTTTACCTACAATATTGCCTTACCCCAGATGTTCCGCTTTGATCAGCGGAACTGTCACTTTTTCAAGTGCCACATAATACGCACACCACATCTGTAAGAACTTGTTTAGATTGGCAACACCAGCACTTTGGAACTCCCTGCCTACCACCCTGAGACCCCTGGGTATGGGGCGGTATATAAATTAAATAAATAATAATAATATTGATACCAGACAGGTGCTTTCGCTGTATTCCTTTCAGTGCCTGCTGAACACATTCTTATTTACATAAGCCCAATCAGTTGTTCGGAGCTGTAATCTGTTTTAGTCTGTTTTATTGTGGTTTTATCTTCTTCACGTTTTACATTGCAGTGGGAAATTTTTAAGTGATAATTTTGTTCTCTTTTTTTGTAAACCGCTTTGAGTTTTTTCCTACAATCAAGGGATACATACATTTTATGAAACGACAAGCTTACATACATAAATGCCATTTTAAAAACATAGATTCAGTACCAGTGGAGGCTTGCCCATGAGGGAAAATGGGGCACTGTCCCACCAACCTCAGTCCACCTCCAGCCAGACCCACCTTCCTGTTTCATTACTTCCTGCCTCAGTCCAAGGAGTGGCTCTGTCTGCCGTTGTCTCCGGCTCCACCTACTGTTGATCTCCCTGCCTTTCGCCCTACCAGTTTCGATGGGCACCAACCGCTACTGTTCACTGCTGCACTGTACCCATTTTGAACTATTATCATTTCAATATAAGTACATTGGGTGGGTGATTCCCAACTAAAAGATTCAAAGCAGACCCATTGAAATTGACTGGAGCTACTTAAGCCTTTGATTTCAATGGGTTTATTCTTAAGTATGACAACATTGTGGTAAATAAATAAATAAACCTTTTTATTTCCATTTATGACTCTTAAAAATATCCCTGGGATTTCAGGGAGATCAGTGAGGGGCAGAAGTAGTGAGATAGGAGGTGCCCAAGGCTTCCCCCCTTTCCCCCCTATATCTTTGGCATGGGGGGAGTATAAAAGGGCACAACCAATATAAGCTGCCTCACTGCCCACCACCTTATTTACAATGAGGCGACTAAGGGGGTTATGAAAGGGCAGCAAACTGCTAGCCATTCAAATGATCATTATAGGTATTTCTTACTGTGAGGGTTTTGCTGGGTTTTCTGCCTCAGGTACCAAAATAACTTGACCAGCCTTGGGTACTGTTCCCCTTGTCTCAGTGACGGGAACTCCATTAGCTACTCTGCCTCAGGGAGCAAAATGTGTTTGGCCAGCTCTGGCGCTTTCTGAAATCATTCGCTTTAGCCTGGTGTGCAACAGGCCCAGCCCTGAAATCCTGAGAATTTGCCCTTTCTTTCCAGTTCTCTCAGAATTTAACTAAGGATTTGATCAGGGCCTGTGGTAAATAGGAGGGTAAAGTCACTGACTTTATGTTCCACATCATTACAGTGGTACCTCGGGTTACATACGCTTCAGGTTACATATGCTTCAGGTTACACTCTACTAACCCAGAAATAGTACCTCAGGTTAAGAACTTTGCTTCAGGATGAGAACAGAAGCGGCAACAGGAGGCCCCATTAGTTAAAGTGGTACCTCAGGTTAAGAACAGTTTCAGGTTAAGAACGGACCTCCGGAACGAATTAAGTTCTTAACCTGAGGTACCACTGTATCAGCCTGTTTATTTTCTTTCTCAGAGAGATTTGCGACATTTCTCTTGAGAAGGTGAAGAACAAAGGTGAGAGACAGGAGGCAGAGCGGCCTATAGAGCAGAGGTGGGGAACCTCTGGTCCAGGGGCCAAATGTGGCCCCTCAAGACCTTTCCATCTGGTGCAGTGGTGGCTGGTCCATTAGGGAGAGTGGGGCACTGCCCCACTAACCTCAGTCTGCCCTCAGACAGCCCCCAACCCAGATTAGCAAGGCGGCACTGCTTGTCAGCTTCCTCCTCCTCCTTAATCTTAGCATTGGCCTTATAAAACTCAGCGAGGAGGATGGGGACAAAACTGGAATTAAGATGGCTCTGGTAATTACTGGCTCTGGCTCCACCTACTGTGTGTCTCCCCAATTTCTGCCCTACCAGTCCCAGTGGGCACCAGTCACCATTAATCTGGCCCTCAGAACTTGCCCCAGACTTCACCCACTCTCCCCATTGTATTTATGGCTGATGAATCCCCTCCATTCATGATAATAATTTTATTATTTGTACCCCACCCATCTGACTGGGTTGCCCCAGCCACTCTGGGCAGCTTCCAACACATATAAAACATCAGAGATTAAAAACTTCCCTATACAGGGCTGTCTTCTGAAAGTTGTATAATTATTTATCTCTTTGACATCTCATAGGAGGGTGTTCCACAGGGAGGACGGCACTACCAGGAAAGCCCTCTACCTGGTTCCCTGTAACTTTACTTCTCGCAGTGAAGGAACCGCCAGAAGGCCCTCGGAGCTGGATCTCAGTGACCGGGCTGAATGATGGCGGGGGAGATGTTCCTTCGGGTATACAGGGCCAAGGCAGTTTAGGGCTTTAAAGGTTAGCACCAACACTTTGGATTGTGCTCAGAAATGTACTGGGAGCCAAGAGAGATCTTTTAGGACCAGAGTTATATGGTCCCAGTGGCCATTCCTAGTCACCAGGCTAGCTGGCACATTCTGGATTAATTGTAGTTTCTGAGTCACCTTCAAACGTAGCCCCACATACAGTGCATTGCGATAGTCTAAGCGGAAGGTAACCAGAGCATGTACCACTCTGTTGAGACAGTGCACAAGCTGCTGTTTACTGACACCATGCAGGATTATTTGGAGGCTCCAACCCTTTTGTAGCCATTTCTTAATGAATTACTATTCCAGGTCTATAATGTGTAACAAGGAAGAAAGCAGCAAGAATGTGAAGTGCTTTTCAGATAGAGTGGCCATATGTGCTACCTCTGAACTCAGAAGCAATGCTTAATGAAAGTTTAAAATTAAGGCTTCTGCATAGAGCACCTGGGCAATAGCATAACTCTGCTTATTTAGGGAATTGGGAGATGTTCTCTAAGGAGATGGCGACTGTGCTGTTCACATATGGCCCCCATAATATTGCAGCAGAAGCAGCATGAACACCTACAGAGAAATAGTACCTAAAATACAAGTCTTGGGCATACATGTGGTATTACAAGGTTGCTGGACATGCGTACTCCTCTTTCGCACTAGGCCCCATATCCGACAAACTAAAGTTCTTTGTGCACTTGGTAAAGGAATCTAACTGAAGGCTGAAGTCATTGGACTAGGCTAAATTAGCAGCAATGATTGAATATAGATGTTTTTGAAACATGAATTCAAACATGTAATGCAAAAAAAAAAAAGAACCAAGAATCCTCATTCAACAAGTAAACATTTTACATTTGAAAAAATAAAATGAGGCAGGGTGGGCTTTGGCTAACAAAAATTTCCTCTGGAAAACTTAATTGCTTGTTATTCATCCAATTGTCAATTTTGCTCCACTTTTTTTCAGCCGGTAAGCCAGTCTGCTAACCTTATTTTGTGATATGTGAAAGCACTCCCATCCCAGCAATCATAGCAGATGATCTAATTAACAACTTATTTTCAAAATATAAACACTCATTAAATGGAAAATGTAACAGATGACCTCACATTTTAAAAAGTATTTCTGAAAAGATCAACTTCTGAATAGCCATTGTAACATTCTCCACGCCGACTTCTAAAACAAAACTAACTGCAATGTTCTGTGCATGTCTAACTGAATCCTATTGAGTTAAATGGGACTTACCCCAGGGTAAGAGGGCATCGAATTGGAGTCTTAAAACATTTTAAAAATGAGTACAGTAAAGTACAAGTGGAGCTTGCAACAAAAAGTTGCAGTGTGGAGAATTTTGGGTTCCTACCACTTTGTTCCTCCTCAGTCTATCTCCTACCGTGCGCCTAATGAGCATGTTATTTCCTTACCGGGCTGCTGTTAGGTCATCCCTTTGTTTGGTTTTTCTTGAAGCTGCTTGTTTTTTAACCTTGCAAACCTTGGGGTCCCCCCAAACCTGCTAATACACCTTCCTCTTTTGTATGGACGGTGCTGCTTTGGCTACATAAGGACCATTGCAGTCTGCCTGACTCCTGCAGGTCTGCTCAGGAATTGAGCTCATTAATTACAAATACAACAAAGGCCCTCGAAAATATATACTGAAGCCTTTAAAAGATGTGGAAACTGATCACAATACATTTATGTGAAATTTAAACCATTTTATTGTGCATAATTTGCTCTTTAAAACTGTAAGGTTATCATACACTTTCTTGATGGTCACTGCACAAAGGCCATCCAACCTTTGTTGCAGGAGTGCTACAAAGGAGGAAAATTTTGGCTTCTTTAACACAGCCTAGCATCCTTCCTCACAGAAATAGCCTCCTGGGGTCTAAATTCCTACAAGACATCGGAAGTACTCAAACTTACAGGATTAAAAAAAAAAACCCAAACAAAAAACAAAAAGGAGACAGATAATTGCACAATATCTTTTTTTTGCATCTGTTCATTCAGACAACACTTTACAAAATAGTTTTGAAGGGGATACTGCCGCAAACAGGTGGGGGGTGCACCACCAGTGTAAGGTTTTGATTGGATTAAGGCTTCCATTGTCTTCTTGGCATTCTGTTGTTGTGGATATATTTCATTGCATTCTTTCAACACTGCAAATCTACACACTTATTTTCTCTAGGAGTTTACAACTGCGATAGCATTTTTATATTCCCAACAGCCAGGTGCAATTGCAAGGAGCACCTGACAAGCAACCAACATCCTGTTATGGATTTGTGTTGCCTACAAATACCAGCAAATGATGTTGTAGAAGTTAGTTTGGTAACGTTAACTCCTGGGTGGAATACTAAAGTATTTCATGGAAGTCTCTATCCTGGCAGATTGACAAATCTAAAAGCAGGGACGCTGGGCTTTATATATTCTGTAATGTGTTTGTTCACAGGAGACACTGTTGTTTTTAAGGTCATTTACATTCTCTGGCATTTAAGTTACACTCTAATAGTATTCAGAAATGTCTTTAACACATTCCAGTCCTGTACTTCCACACTTGTCTCTGAAGAACGTGGAAATGGTCTCTGCTTACTGAAGAGGAAAGAGCCAAAACTAAGACACATTTCTGGGGAAGGAGCAAGAAACTGCTTCATCAGTTACTTTCCCACATCTCTCAGCTCCCATACAGCAAATCTTTTTTCCATGATAGGTTTCTCAACAAAAAGGAGGTTTAAAAAAAAAGTCTTTCCTCCTCAAAGAATCATGTTTATAAAGATGAAAGAGCCAAAGAGTCAAATAATGACCCAAAAATGCATTTCCATTAATTCTGTGTCAATTAAAATCTGATGAATGATGTGCCTGGGGTGTCGGTGGAGCATGAGAATGATGCTGTTTCTGTGGCAGGAGGAGAAGGGAAGAATCCAACAGTATCAGTCAGACACACATCCAAGCTCAGAATCCACCTTCTGAGGTTAAAATTCATCACTTTCTACTGCATGGAGCTGTGTGTCATCCGCGTCAGTCATGCTGCTTGCCTGGGACTCATCTGTGCCAACTTTTGGAAGAAAAACAAAATACACAAACAAATTAAGCCATTTCTAGAATTCTTGCACATTTCACAAAGTAGGGGCAAAATCTTGTATGAACAGACTGTTCTATAGCAGACCTTAAATAGTATGTTCCAATCCAATTTATGGGATATATTATTTTATTATGTACACCACATATTATCTCTTTTTTTTACTTGCCAACCTGCCCTCCCCTTGCAAGGCTCAAGAGCACCATACAGTACCTCTCCATAAGCAAACTGCTCCTGCCTGAGATGTCCACAATTCAGTTTCCACACTCTCAGTCTCTATGTGGACATGGCCTGCACTACCTATAAAACTTTCAGTCAGTTTGTGATGCTAATAGCAGAAACAATTTAGCATTTAAGCCAAGCATTTAGTATTTAGTTGTTAAAAGTATTTCATATACATTATCGAGTTGAGGCCATTCATTCATTCATTTTTTACATTTACAGCCCACCTTTCCTTAAAGTAGCTCAAGACACAACATACAATGCTCGCCCTTTATTACACCCCTGTGACTTAGACTGAACAATAGTAATTGACTCCAAGGCTACCCAGTAAACTTCATGGCTGAGGGAGAATTTGAACCTGGGTCTCTCTGGTCCTAGTCCAGAACTCCATACATTTACACCACGGGGGGGGGGGGGAAGGTCCGAGACTGCAAACATATTCTGGAGCTGACCCAACACAGCTCATTTTCATCTGTGGCCTTATGTAAAAGCTATAATTTGCACAAATCAATACTATGCATTTGTTTTAAATAACAGTGGCCGAGAGGAGGATGGCAGAAATAGCAAGGGTACTGTATGGAAGTAAGCAAAATGGCAGTTATGTACCAGGAATGTCAGCATGTCTGCTCCCCTTGAGACTCAAGCCTCCTCATTTGGTTTAGGCTTATTTATGCTCATTTATTTATTTTATAAGTATCACTTTCCAATCATAAGAGCCGCAAATTGCTTTTAAAAAAACTGAATAAAAAGTTGGAAAATGGCATTTTAGACTCCATGTTGCATGAAGTAACAGCCATGCTAAGTGCTAAGACCACTGCAATTACAACGCTTTCAAGTTATCTAAACGAGAAGCCTCTCCATTTGCTTCAAAGGGGGGGAAAAACACCAAGAAGACCTGCCTGACTCATATGGGCAACATTCACTGATCTGCTCCTCTTGTGTTACAGGCTCTTCATCATCTGGAAGGTACCGCTTGTCAATGGCCTCTTTGATCTGGTTGTTGGCTCCTTTGGGATCCAAGTCCATTGCCCAGGAAAAGTTCATCAGTGCGAGATGGGTCTGCCCCAACTTTTTATAAACCTAGCGAAACAACAATCATCAACTCCAATGTAAGTCAATAAATTACATGTTTGCAGCAATTGCTTGCCTCTACCAAATGGGACGCGGGTGGTGCTGTGGGTAAAAGCCTCAGCGCCTAGGGCTTGCCGATCGAAAGGTCGGCGGTTCGAATCCCCGCGGCGGGGTGCGCTCCCGTTGCTCGGTCCCAGCGCCTGCCAACCTAGCAGTTCGCAAGCACCCCGGGTGCAAGTAGATAAATAGGGACCGCTTACTAGCGGGAAGGTAAACGGCGTTTCCGTGTGCGGCTCTGGCTCGCCAGAGCAGCGATGTCACGCTGGCCACGTGACCCGGAAGTGTCTGCGGACAGCGCTGGCCCCCGGCCTCTTGAGTGAGATGGGCGCACAACCCTAGAGTCTGTCAAGACTGGCCCATACGGGCAGGGGTACCTTTACCTTTACCAAATGGGAATATCTAGAGCTCTACATAAATGTCAGAGTTGCTATTGGAGGGTGATTTGTCCATCCAGGCAACAATGTTCAACCTGTTCTTTATGGGGTTGAACAAGTTTGCAGTTCTGAGATATTGCAGATGCACCTTTGTCTTCCCAAGACTCAAGCTGGCCATGGAGTGCCTTCCACAACAGAACTCAAGCTGCATGCTAACTCCAACCCTTTCTGGACAGAAACAACCATCCAACTATTTTAGGGACTCCACTTTGGATTTGAGCAGGGCTTACTCCTTAGCATTTTATTTTCCTGAAGACATCTCACAAGGCAGCAGATGTTTAGGATCAGTTTTCCTTCTCCTAGATGGCCTACCTTCCAGCTGCAATAACAGCTAACTGGGATCAGGTTGGGAACAGCTTAGTTTCCTGTCCATTTATTGGCCCAATTCAAAGTGCTGGCTCTTATTTTTAAATCTTTTCACAGCTTGGGACTAGGGTACCCAAATATTTGCCTATCTCTGTGTGCAGAGATCTACATTTTGGGGCTTGCCTTTCTAGCCAAGCCAAAAATTATAGTCACCAGCCCCTGCCTAGCAAATCTCTTCACAAGCCTCTCTCTTTGTACAGTGGCAATCAAGGATTCCACATTGTTCCACTGCTTCACAGTGTTTTGTGGGGGGGGGGGTGTCAGTTTGGTCCCACTTGGCCAAGATGCCCCAGGTTCCTTGGCAGCACAACTTCCCTTCCAACTTTGGAGGTGAAGAGAGGGTGGAGATTGGCACGCAATTGCCAGGATGGTCTTTGCCCCACTCTGCAGCTTCAAAGTTGGCAGGAAGGCTAGTCACTCATCATATTTGCCTTATGGCACCCCTACTGTTGAAGCCTGGTGCAGCATAATCTATGAGCACAAATCTGTATAGCAAAGCCCTTCCCATAATCATCAACAATCACCATGCTTTTCTTTGAATCAGAAAATGCAAGGGAACCCAGCTTACAGCTGTAATTCAGAAGGTTATTCTCAGGCTGGTTCTTACCTTTCCTATTAAGAAGTAAACAAGAGACTCTTTGGGAACAATTTGCTTCAGTTCTTCAAGTTCTTGTAAAGCATACTGAAATGACCAAAAAAGACCCCAAACCATTGAGCAGTTTTTTCTGAGAAATATGAACCATATAACAATATTAGAGTTGATACTTTGGTCATGAAGAGTCGGACACGACTAAACAACAACAACCTTTGGTACAATACAAATAAATCTTTCTTCCGCCAATCCTAGTTAATTGTTTGACACATGTATTATCTATGGGCTTAGAATTTGTAATATTATTGTTTGCTAGAAAACACCAAGGCTTTTGATTTCATGTGCACCTAGCCACCTGAAACACACCCACAAGGGACCAGGGAATGCAGGAAATTAATAGATGCTGAACAGAGGGGGGAAAGGCAGATCTCTCCTCCCCAAAGCAGGATGACAGAAGTATAACAAGGTTCAAGAAATAAATAGCAACCAGGGCAAGAGAGCTGGTATAATTACAACAAAAAGGAAGGTGAGTTATATGAACAGCTAGGAGAGTTTTGAGGAACATGACTGTGTGAGTGTCAAATAAGTTAGTGCCAGCTTGTAGATGGTCAGTATATTTTGCTTAGAAGGATTAAATGATCCAGACTAATTCAATATATCCATTCTCCCTTTCTCCCAAACTAGGAATCATATTATACCATAAACACTTGCTATAAGCAATATGACTGGGGAAGGAACCATTAGATAAAGCGAGATCTACTGGGGAACACAACTTGTATGAGGCAGCAATTAGATAAGAACAGACCCCAGAGCCCACAGAATTTATTAAAGAAAAAACCCAACAAATTCATAGGAACTTACTCCTAAATTAACATGTTTAGGATTGCCCTACAGGTGTTATGCAATGGCTGTAGAGTCTGTCCAAGCTTTCAAAGGAAACACAAACGGTTGCTGTTCAAGAAACTCAAAAGTGCAGTTCAACCTCATTGCAAATTGCTCACCTTATACTTCTCATTTGCAAATAATACTGAGGCTCTATGGAATTTGCAGAGGGGGTTCTTGGGATCAATATTAATAGCTTTGTTCAAGGTATCCAAAGCCTTTTCAGATTTCTTCAGGGCATGCTGAACCTGAAAAAGAAATGATTTATTTATTTGTTTTAAAAGGACAGTGCTTGCTCATTGTTTGGATTTGCCAATGTCATGTTCAGGCCAGGGGCAGAATGAAGCATGATTTACTTACAACTCCAATGTGGCACAACAAGACAGAGCTCTGAGGGTTGATATGAAGTGCTTTCTGGAAATGCATTTCTGCAAGGCTGAATTTCTCCTGTTTGTAGTAAATCATTCCCAACCCATACCTAGCAATTTTAAAACAAGACTGTATTAGGCACCAAGCTTGTATATTATTAGGAAGGACACTTTATATAGGTTGAGAGTGTAAGTGCACAACATTAATTGAGTGGTTGACTTTGAGCAACACAGGTAAAATGAAAAAGATTTCATAATTCTAACAGCATCTACACAATATGTTAATATTCTACTTCCCTATTTTGAAGCAAAGCCTTTATATTATTGTTTCAGCACCGTCTAGTTCAAATACACTCTCCCTGTTACAATCCAAGTTAAGTTTTTCTCTCCCTACCCTTTATAAGCCTATAAACCATGGCAGCTGCTCAGAACTGCTTTGACATGGTAAGAGTGCCATCCTATTACCAAGAATATAATAAGTCATTTTGTCAAATAAAATGTAGCAGAGCAGCAACCCTCACATAAGTGGGGAGATATGTTATATATTTTATAGTGCAGTGGCATCTAAGGTGTATTGCACAATGCATAAGATTATGCTTCAAGCATCTGCTTGGGAGCCCCAAGGGAGGTGCAGTGCTGATACAGAGGTGTTCCCTGTTCTCTCCAACATCTCACATGGGAAATGTTTGTCAAAGCCGAACCCTTTTGAGCTTCCAAAGCTTGGTAGAGATAAAGATTGCTTGAGGATGCTCAGTTTTAAATATATATGGTGGTTTCATGCCAATTAATTATTATTATTATTATTGACGGTTTTATTGTTTAAGGCTTTTTACTTAAAGATTTGAGCTTTACACATTTGAGAATGTGTAACTGGGGGAGAATGGCATAATGAACTTTTCACGTGCTGCTGGCAGTGGTATGGAACCCTAATGATGCCACAGCCATTTTCAGAGGCAACTATGTCAGGACAGATGCATGTCAACTGGATGCAAGTCAGGAGTAGGTAAAGTTGGAGACAAAAAGAGGGATCCCAAAGAGACTGCAAGTAGACACCTAAAATTTTTATCCTTGGGGATATTGTAACTCATACATTTTTTGCTTCTTCATTCTCTCCTTCTCCCACTCCTGGTTTTTAACTAATTAGAAATATTTCTTACCAGGCATTATAGTGCCGAGGGTTCATTCTAATTGCATTCCTAAAGCAGGCTAATGCTTTCTCAAGTTCCTCTGTCAACACAAATTCATGCCCTAAGAGAGTGTAGGCGTAGGCATAATTTGGATCAACTTGTATAGCTCTCTGAAAGAACTTGATGGCAATGTCATGTTCCCGTTGCAAACTGAAGCAATTTCCTGCCGCACACCATGCCTGGAAGAAAGAAAAGCAAAATGGCAGAAGACATACGATAGTATTTTTCTCCCGTTTTTTGAGGAGGTGATGCAGTAATGGAAAAGACACGAGTGCAACAAGTCTGGATTTAACAGGTGCTCAAGTGCCTGTTTACATGGCAACACCTTTGTGGATACTTGATTTTTTAAAAATAATGCCAACCTCTAATTTGCTTTTTCCACAATCAAGAGGTGAATCAGAGACTGAAGTGTGTTTTAAAAAATGCCACAACAAAATGCCCATGATGATACCTCTGGTGAATTTTTATCCATATCAGTTAAGTCTTTTGAAAGCACCGAAAGAGCCACATCTTTCTGCAAATGCCACAGTGTTGTTGAGTAGATTTCCATCCCTTCCACTCGGTAGTTTTCAATCCTTCTGACTTCAGAGAATATCCTCTCAGCCTACGAGAGAAATTAACAAGTGGCATTTCAACAACATGAATTAAAAGACTTTCTGCATGATCACATTTGGATGATAATTGTGTGTGCACAAGTCACCCATATGGCTTCTCATCAGGGTTTTATTTCTTAGAATCACAGAGACCTTGGAGGTCCTTCTGCACAATGCAGGATGTAACCATGGCAGCGTCCTGACAGTTATCCATTCTGCCTCGACCTCCACCTCCCAAGACATACTGTTGCAGATCTTACCTACATGTAGTTTCCCCTAATACTTAGCTGAAATCTTTCCATCCATTAGTCCTGCCCTCTAGAGCAAAAAATAACAAATTTGATCCATCTTCTGGGTGACAACCCTTCCATACATGCACAGAAGATGCTGCCTTCTCATATGTTAATACATGACCACAAGTTTAAATCTACTCTAACAGATATAGCATATAGGCTGCCCAGCACCAGAGAAGCCCTGTTGCTGTTAAGCCCGCTTGGGGAATGGTATGTAGGAGAGGGTCCCACGAAAGGCACTAACTATGCAGAGGCCTCCTTAAACTAGGAACTGATGTTGCATAGTTCAAAGATGAGAGAGTAATCCAAATCTATGTTGAAAATACAGTACATTGGCAGGCATGCAGCACAGAATAGAAGCATTCCACATTACGCTCACCTGCATATATTCCGCAAGCTCAAAGTAAGCTCTTCCAATATGGCACAGTACCCAGCCCGTGTTGTAGTGGTGAGAAGGCAAATGACTCAGTATATGAATTGCTTCTTTACAGTTGTAAGAACACAAGGCTAAATAACCTTTCCCCATGTCACGGAGAAGGCTCATCAAACCTTCTAGGAGAAAAATGCAATAAATACACAGGAGAACAAAGGAGATTAAGAAAGTACAAGCCTAAAAACCCTATAGTTTCAAAAATGGAACATAGTCTCAAGAAGCCAAAATGAGAAATAGAAAATAAATAAAATGCCAGTATGTGGTCTAATGAACAAGGTGCTGACTAGGACCTAGATTCAAATCCTGACTCTGAGCCAAAGTTACACATTACAAGAAAGTGCTAACTGGATTATTCTATATATCTGCCAAAAATTGCAGTAAGGAGGTACGAAGAAGCATTCTTGGTTATTTGCTGCTATTACAGAATTCTCTTTCACTGGGAGAGTATAATGAACTTAGGCATCATTCTAACAGTATCAGAAAGGAAAATGGTTTTAAATGCACACTATTTTGCCATGATTCTAACTGCATTTCCCCCCTTGCTTTTGTCTTATTCTCCACCCCCAGCCTTTGGGGTGGCTTTACTACTACAAATGAATTCTTAGGAACAGTCCACACACCTGCTGCTGCTTTCTGTAACGTGAACGCCTGGATTTGTGGTGTTACGGAGGCAATCTTTCCTTCTGAAATGATGGACGAATCAAGTTTGGTGATTTCCAAACTGTCATTAATGTTTGGCTGTGTGATCCCTCCCTTATTGGTTTTACACTTTGTCTTTCGGTTTGCAATTTTGGGCGGAAACTTCATTTTTAACTTTTTACTATTTTCCTACGAGAAAAGAACAAATATATTTAAGAACTCGTTACCCTGCAACCAAAACCAAGCATAATATTCAGGGGCAGAAATCTAGATGTACTGTTCTTTCTGGAATTTGGATCACTAAACTGGAAGGGAGAAAAGGCAATCCAATCCAACCTCCTATCATATAGAAGAGCTCTCGAGTGACCTGTCTGCTATCCAGAACACAGTGTGCAAGAATGAGGGAGCAGCCATCAAACTAAGCATCAGCACACAGGGGTTTGGAAGAAACTTAGTCACATTTTAAGTATGATGTCTTTGAACTAGTCTGCGATTTTGTGCAGTACATATATATATATATTACTGAATACAAGATACCAAAAATGACGACACATTTATATAGCAGTATTAATCAGGTGACCAATGGGGTCTGTGATGCCCACAACAGCTTTGCATCCAGCTTCTATTCTCGTGCCCTTTGCTCTCATCTCCAGTGGGGAAAGCTGCATGAAAAGGAGTATTTGAGTTCAGTTCTGCATACCAAGCAGTTCTTACCCAATATGAGCTGCTCAACAAAGAAAAGAAATGCATGACTCTGGATAATGGTATAAAAACCCATGAGTTTAGGAATACTGGCAGAAAGTAGAACTGTTTGCAGAACATTTGCAAGTATGGCTTGAACACATGCTTTCTAGAAGTGATCTTCCCCATCAGGGAATAAGGGTAAAAATCCAAAACAAGAGGTTAGCCAGCTTTGACCAGGGATGGAGGAACAGATGGAGCAGCAGAAAAGGCCAGACCTCTATGATCTTTATAACTGAAGAAGCAAAGTGTTCTCTGTAATGGTATTCTTTTCATAGTTTACCATGATAATCTGTTTTGCAGCAAAAGCAGGGAATCTTGTAGCACCTTAAAGTCTGCCATATTTATTACGGCACATGGTTTCATGGTCTACAGTCTACTTGAAGCAGATTCTACGCTGAAATAAATTTGTTTGTATTCAATTTAGATTTGTAGCCCTCTTAAACATTTCTGCTTTTCATGTTAGCCCTTGTTAATTCCTTGTGATACTATTGCAATATACGGATTCTCCAACTGCTCTCCATCCACATATGAGATATCTGATCACCAAGGGCATCACAGCAGCTGGAGTCCCATTTACCTTTGTTGTAGAACTATCACTAGAGAATAGGCGTGAACTTCTTCGAGGCAGCACATTAGGTGGAGCAGCAATGGTTGGGCTCAATACCTGAGGGGTTGTACTGAAGAGAAAATAAACAAAACTTCTTAGTGCAACCGTCAACAACTCCTTGTGGAAATTAGGGCACGGATGGTATGCGCCCACCCCCCTCTTCTACTTAGACGTTCTAATGACTAAGTAGAAATGTGGGCAGTATGACAACAGCAAAAGAAAACGATGGAGAGAAACAATTACCTAGGAACAAGAAGACAATACCAGCAAGTCTGCCAAGGCAAGGCCCTAGTCTCACTATGGACTGGTTAGGCATTGTGGACCAATGATACCCGAGTGCTCTCTCTAGCACTGTTATCGTTGGACAGCCCCTGGTTTACTAGGGGCCTCCAGGCAATAAAACAAACTGTGACATAGCTGGGCCTTATTGTGTGAGCAAGTCAACATACACAGAGCGAATAATTGTGCCTATAATTGGCGGTGAAGAGGGTCTACTTTGTCACCTCCATGCCATCCTCAAGTATACAACTTAGGTCCAGGATACCTGGCAGGCTGCCTCCCCCAGTATAGCTCAAGCTGAGCTTTAGGATCTTCTGTGGAGACCCTGCAGGTAGTTTCATGACCAGTGAATTGTCACTTGGTGACAATGCAGAAGTGGACCTTCTTAATTATAGGACTCACCTTCTGAAATGCCTTCCCTCAGGTACACTGTGAAGAAGAGATAAGTTTTCCTGGACTCAACTTGATTTTTATTTTTATTTATGTATGTTTGCTTTAAACTAGTTTTTAGGAAATGTTATTGAATGTGATACTTTTATTATTTTTTAAGTAAGCTACATATGTAATTTTATTCTATGAAACATATAAAATGTTTATAAATAAATAAAATCATGATCCAGACGTAGGAAGACATTTCATACCTTGTCTGTGGGCCTGAACTCTGTGTTTGTGCAACAAGGATTGGCGTTACTTCCCGACTATTTCCGCTTTGTGAGAAGACTGACTTTGTTCCAGCTTGGCTTATTCTGGGGACAGTCTATATGTGGAAAAAACAGCACATCAGACATATGACAGTGTTATTAAAAACCACTGGTATTGCTACTTGCAACTCATAAAGCTAAGAGGAGTTATCTGCTAAAATATCAATAAATAATAATAGTAATATCCAGTCATTATGTGATCCAGAGTACTGCATAATTAACAGAAAATGGCATGTATTTCTAAACACCAGTGGCTATCTTATCACATTGCTAGGCAAAGTTTTCCCTTTTCCTCACACCATAGGCAGACCCAAGAAAACCTATTTCCACACTATATTCACTAGATCAAGGCAACTGTGCACAATCCTGTGCACTATTAATTCCAGTGAGATTTTTTTTGGGGGGTGGGGAAACATAAATTTATCACATACATTATCTCTAAACCAGGAAACAGACAAAGCAAAGTTATTTTGAATTAATCCACCTTTTTAGGAAGACTGAAATTTGCTAACCATCTCAATACTTGTGGCCAACATTGGGGCTGAAAAATAGTCAATGAAAATACTAATGCCTGATTCAACTGTCCATTAGCTTCCACACCAGTCTATGGAGAAGCTCCCATTTTATGTAGTAGAAGCACTGGACAATGACCAGACTGGCAAATAAAGCAACTAATACATTTAACAGACATTAACAATAGGAGACAATGGTGGTAACTTTTATAACAACATTGCAAAAGTTCTAGTTTTAAAGACAACCCTAGAAAATAAAATAAATATTTGCCGATATTAGCATTCAAATATATTGTCTGCAAAAGTTATTGTATCGGAGATGAAGCAATCAGACAGTGTCTCTCTGTGGTAAAGAGTTTGCCTGCAAAATAATTGGAGACAGGGCGCCAGCTTGCAATGGCGACGGGGGGTGGGGGCGCAGGGGGGAAATGTCACATGCGTGATGCCACGCATCCCAACGTCATGTGCATGACATTAGAATGCTGGGAGAAGCCAGGGGTGGAGCCAAATGCAGCAGCTGCATAGCTTCAATGGCCGGCGGCTCCTCCTCCTGGCACTGCTATCAGTGGGAGAATGCTTCAACCCTCCTTCCCCTCCACGGCAGGAGGAGGAAGAGAAGAAGAAACCAGGCACTGGTGCCGCTCCATGCTTTGGCCCCGCGCTCTTTGGAAAGGGAGGGGCAGACCCTCACCCCCAAGATATTGGGGAGGCCCAAAAGGGCTCGGCCCCCAGGAGCTGGTGCCCCTGACTGGAGAGCAAATACACAGAAACTGAACACCCATCAAGTTGCTTTGACAAAACCAAAGTTTCCTTCTTGTGACTTTTTAGAACAATTATCCAGATTTTTATATTTCCTTGCCTTCAATCTCACATGCACACCCTTGAATGCAAGGTACCTTCTTGGAAGGGGCTCCTGGAGGTGGCACATCAATTACTGAAGAAGAATTTGTGCAGTTTTGTAAATAGGATCCATCTCCCGGGCTAGGGGTTTCTAATGGCAAGATTCCAAAGCTGAGAAAACATACAAGAGTGTTTGAAAATATGCACGATTCCTCAAAGAGAGAAGTAAGTGGGCAAGGAGAAAAGAGAGAATCTTACTTTATAAACTAAGGACAAATTGCAGGGCAAAGGAATTTATAAGCCCCAGTGAAAATAAGTTTCTAGACAAACAGTTTCCTCATTGTTACATACACAAGCTTGAAGACGTAAAAGCAAGAAGTTCTAGTGGTCAACAATAATAAGGTATGTAAAAAGAAGCTCTAATTCTTTGAGGACAAACACACATTTTTCACATATAACCCAATACTTTCATATAATATTGCAGTATTCGTATACAGCTTGGTGGCATCAACCATGTTCAAAACAATGTGCATGTGTGGTTTTAAATAGAGGAAACTAACAAATTTATCACCAAAACAATCACATGTGGCATGTTAGGTCAAGAGGACAACTCTCCTAAGCATACCTTCATGCAATTCATGGTCAAGCAGGAAAGCCCTATGTGCTTGGGTCTCCCATACCAACACTTCATTCACTGTAACTTATTTTGTCAAATAGTGCTTCTAAATGCTCAGAAGCCCCACTTCTTATATCAATACCTGAAATGTAGCTATATTTTTCTATTACAGCAGTAACTACTAAAAAAACAATGTGAATCCTTCCAAATTAACAGACTCAGGCTGCAATTCTAAACTTAAAGCAAACCCCCCTGAACAGTGTGAGGCCTGCTTCTGAATAAACATGCACAGGACTGTTCTGATATTGCATCTTAATCATTTGTTCACTTCAGCAGAGGCATAAACACATGAAAGCAGGGGAGAATATAGAAATGGATGTTTTGTTTTATGCAGGCAGTGGCAGGACAAACTTTTCTGTCTCTGTCCAAGAGAATAAAAAGTGACACACATATCACTTAAAAATGGCAGCATTTATAAATCGGTGGAATAACATTTCAAGTCTCTCCAAACATTATCCTACTGACTTGAAAGCCACCAAAAGAGTGCAAAGGGAGTTCTTCTCAGAGAAATAGCTGAACCAGTGTTTGTCAGCAAATTCTACTCTATTAATTTAGGTCTTAATCAGACCTATGGATTTATCTACCACCCAGAAAATCTGGAAAGAATATGTAGTCACCAATTACTGCTGCTGTGAATGGTTATGGTTCTTGTACACATTTAAACTTTATATACAGATGTCACAGATCCTCTGGACCTCTAATATATCATAGCCCCTACTACAAAATATTTGGGTTTTCCTGCACCAATGTGTGTGACTATACATCTAAAATAGTGAGCTCTAATCCATGAAAGCTTATGCCACAGTAATTTTGCTAATCTTTACAGTTTCACAGGACTCTGCTGTTTTTCTTATAGCCATCTTCAGTAGGCAGCCTTGAGGATACTTCAGATTCTTTCTTTACCTTGGTGTTAATGGACTCAGAGCAGCTGGTCCACCCAGAAGACTCCGGCCAGTTTTTGGTTTGTTTTGAGCCTGTTTAGTTAAGAAGGCAGTTCCCGATCCAAGAGGTACAGCATCTGGTGAAATTACAGCCGAATCAATATAAGAGATGGAGGAATCTGTGTTGGAGGAATATTTAGAGTTGGAGGACTCCAGGTTGAGTCTGTTTAATTCCTGAAATAGAAAAAAAAATAAAATAAGAAAAAGCAGCACGCTTTTTTTTTTCTTCAGTGATCACTCCCAGTGTAAGCGATGATGGTAAAATATGGCCGATAAAAACTTACAAGCGTGTCTTGCGGCGTTTCCGTAAGAACTGTCTCTGGCTGCCTGTGGGTTATGCTGTGATTAGACACCACAGTTGTGCAGGTGTTAGGCAAGCAGCTGCTGAAGTTCTGTATAGAAGTTAACTTGAATGTTTGGTCAGGGTCTGGCTTTTCACCTTTGTGAATGAAGAGAAAGGGATTTGGGGTAAGGGAAAAGGCTTCTTTTCAATGTGACACAAATGAAGAGATTAAAATGTCATGTGTTGCCCCCCCCCCCAACAGCACAGCATGGAACTGCTGTCTGAACGTATTGCTACATGGTGCTGTTAACATCCATAGTTTAAAATGTGTTTTAAAAAAAGGTACCCATCAAGTATAAAAATTAGAGCATGGCATACATCTTCAGAAACACATCCTTAAATGCTTTTCACATTTTTACTGAAGACTTTGTGTTACAGGAAAGCTAGTAGAGACCTAACTGCTGATGTTACTATTTCCACCAGGGGGAAGCTATTTTACTATGCATCGCTAACAATACATGAAGTGCCAAGATCCATCTAGTCCTGTGTTAATCTTTCTCCAACAGTGATCAGCCAGATGCCTGCAGGTGGAGAGCTAGTCTAGGGTACACTGCACTAAACCAAGGGCTGGAAATCTATTTTGGGCCTTGAACAGATTCTGAATTTTTAGAAAGTGCTTTGGGCAACCCTGCCCTCAGTTGCTTCTCTCCCTCCAGTTTACTCTCCAACACAGAGAGATGGAGTGCACATACACTCACATTTTGCTTTTCTACCATATCTGAGTAAAAGTCAGGATCCAGCAGAATTGAAAAGGCCTTACTTTGCAAGCCATCAGATTAGAATTTACATTGGTAGGCTGTGTGGTAAAAATCACCGATACACTACTTGCCAGCACCTCAAAGGCATTAATTGAAGGCATGGATCTTCATGACTTTTTACAAAGTGTAAGACCATACAAAATTTCCAGTGTTTGCCTCCAAGTTACCATTCCATTCACAGATAATATTTTTCCTATCCTTCCCAAGCAGGTCTCATTAACTAATGCCTCCAGGAAGATCGCAAGTGGACAAGGTAGGAATGGCAATCACCTGTTGTTGGTTCCCAGTATTATGTGCAATGAAATGGATTTTCTCCAAATGCAGAAGTTTCATTTTGCTACTATGACTAATAAGCACTGACAAGTCTATCCTCCAAGCAATATCCTAGCAGGAGTTGTGCAGTTTGGAAGCATCATGATCTACTTAGTTTTCTTAAATTTACAGTCTAACACCAATGTGCACCTTTCATCTTGGGCCCTTTTATATAAATTATACATATTCCATAAAAATGAAATAACCAACCTAAACAGGGCTAACATGACTTTAAAAGTTTTCATCTTGCATTTTTAACACTAATCTGTCCAGACGAGAAGATGTCTAGCTTTACCTACATGTTATGCTAGTGGTAGCAGCAGCACTGCTTTAAGTCTTTCTTTGCATTTGAAGCAGAGGCAGAAGAAGATATGCATATATCTGCTTTTGTTTGTAAATGGCACAGATGGAAATGATGTACAGGACTTCAACCCATGGAGTTTCCAGAGGGCCAGTACAGTTTGCATCCAGCCCAGACACTCCAGAACATTACATTTCATGTTAACGTCTTCCAGGTTTTCCCCATACTCCTTTACACAACAGCAGCACACTACAACTGTTTTAAGAAGACCAAGATTACCATGCATCACAGGAACTCAAGAGCAGGCTGCAGCAACTGCCCTCTTCCACAACCCTATCAGTATTGGCAAGGGTGACTTATGGCCCACATCTTACACACCATGAACACAAATGACTGGCAATCCATAGCAAGATATTCCTAAATTTGGGCTGGCATACGTCCAGATCTTCCTGGACATTACTGGGATTTCGAAGGCGGAATTGACGTCTGGGGGGGAATGCTGAAGAATCGCGGTTTTTTTTAATTTTTTGTAAAAATAATTTTAAATGGGGTGTCCCCTAAAAAAGCTGAACAACATTTGGGGGGTCCTGGTTTTTACTTTTTGAAATATGGCAACCCTATCCTAAGTAGGCATAAACCTGAATGTTTGAGTCAGAAACTTGCAGGAGGCATGCTGTGATAGCACACTCAAATCAAAGAACAGCTCTGATGCAAGCTCAAGACAACTGTGAGACAACTCTTCCTGGCAGAAGCAAAGATTGAGAGGGCATCCGTGGGTTGCCTCCAGCCTGCAAATGCCACAAAACTCTCACCTTTCCGTCTGAAACATAGGCATGCATGCCCCTAGTACAAAAAACCAACGGAGGGGCCAAACAGCTGCACGGTACCAGCTTAGCCCTGGTACTGCCAATGAGGCTGTTATGCCCTGCTTGTGGCCCTGCCCCTTTTGCACCTGTCACAACAAAACTACTGCTTCAAGTCACTTCATGGTGAGATTGGCTCCAGGCAATGGGAAACAACTCAGGGGGGTTGAAGAACTCTTAAAAGATCAGCTGAAAACCTGGAACACAACATTTCTGTTTTGTTTTAAAGAGTCATATGCTGATAAAGTGGTAACATGGGGAAAGTCAAGTTTATGGGAAAAGGAAGATGAGATAGCATGAATTCTCAGGCTCCAGAGAAACCAGATACTGTGTCACTTTTCCAGAACAGGAAACCAACTGTGTGCTACCAAAACAGATTCCACAGTCTGGTTGGCAGGCACAGCAGCTGCCCAGTTTCACTTCGTATGATATATTTCATTTTAGTGTTTTTGAGGATCTGGTTCTATTTTACTTATCTATCCGCCAGTTCCTTGAGATGGGATACAATGAAACACCAAGTTTAAAAAAAATTCAGATTGTACAACTGGCTTCACCGCTGGAAATAAACCAGAAAGAACCCTGAAAGGCATGGATTAGACACTGGGATTTGAAATATACATACTCCATGCTTGTGTGGAATACATTAACAAAAACAATGAAGCCGTTTCTGAGGAGAGAGGAGGAAAAGCAACCAGAAGTATCCAGTCCCATTCTTGCTCAATCCCAGGTTCAACGGTAATCGCCAAGGAAAAGGTTTTTGTAAAAGTGTTTTCCACATCATACACTGCTGCCGTAAGAGAATTCAATTGTTCAGTAGACCTGGATGAAATCAGTGAGATGTCTCCTTATACCCTCCCTCCAACTCAAATCATGAATTCCAAAGGATGGCAAAGAACCCATCTATTCCCAGGGAAGGAGTTAAGCAAAACCTACCTATTTCACATAGTGATTCAAAAGGGGACCAGAGGAAAGGATTTAAACTAAGGCTCTTTTGGTAACATTCAGATCCTTTGGCAAGCCGATCTGTCTTGCTGTTAAGAGAGAAAGAGGGAGGGGGAAACAATGAGGAGAGATTCTGCAGGAAAATGAGAACAACGAGCTATTTCTACAGCTTGCATAAATAACCACAGAAATATCTCCTGCAATCAGCTACCATTATTTTGTTAGGTGGCATGGAAATGGGGGCATTTGTATTTTTCCAAACTGAGCAACTTGAGATCTCCCATACACCATATGTAAACTGTACATTTCTACATGGCTTCAGTAAAAACAACAGGAAAACCGGTTTTTGTTGTTGTTGTTGAAGAATGGTACTGCTTAAACTGCTTCACATCCATTCTGGAAGAGAATTTCTTACCTCAAAATGAGCAGGAAGCCCAAGGGAAGACATCTTTATCAATCCTTGTACTTTAGCACCAGGGACCAGCAAGGGTCCAGAAATATTCTATCCAGTGATGAGTACATGGTAGCTACTCTCTGAACCTGCACTGGACTCTGGGGGCATTTAGAAGCTTTCCAAATACCTCCAAACCAGATTGCAAGATCACAGACTACACCTTTCCCTAGGCTCTGCAAGAGGACAGTAGCACGCTCTGACCTCCTGGTTGGCTCTCAGTGCAGCTGCCAAAAAGCAAGCCTTCTTACTGCTTCAAATGCCTCTGAAGCTCAGAGGGATGTCAAGGATGAGATTTTGTCCCTTCTCAAAGTTGGGGAAAGGGAATGTTCAAAAGCAATAACAAATCTTGACTAGCTATTTGTGAGCCCAAAAAATATTGAAATGCAGGACAACAATGCAGCAGAGTAAAACTTGCAACTCTTCTTAAGGTCTTTGTGCAAGACTGCTCTTGTATTTTGAATTACTGACAGTCTTTAAAAGCTGGGAATGTGTTCATCCCGTAGGACATGATAGTTCTTAGGATGTGTATTCTAAGGAGTAGCAAAGTTCTGCAATAAGACAAAAAAAATTCTAAACTAAATATAGAGCTGCCTTATAAAATCAGGCCACAGGCCCATCTAACAGACTGGTCCTATCCCGCATAAGTAGATCTGCTCAAGAATAATTATATCAGCCTGTAGCTTTACATCACAAATGAAGGTGTTGATTCAGAAGTAATTTTTATGCTGCTTTTTGCTAAGGAAATTTGTATGTCTCCCAACTGAGGGCTAAGAACTGCGCACCTACAAGCAGCAGTGCAAAAACGTTTTGGGAAAAGGAGGAATCTAGGGGAGATAGCTTGTCCCTAAAAAAAAGAAAAGTCATACCAGTATACATGCCCCAGGAGCGAAAGCATGAAGCATGCAGAGTCACCAAACTCTGTCACAATGTCATCGTGGCTTTTCTGTTTGTTGAACACACCACCAGACAAGATCTGTTCTCCTTCTGCAAGTCTGTTTAAAGATAATAAGGTAATAAAAATTACAGAAGCATTGATGGTGTAGCCCAAACCAGTTCACAGCTCTGCCACAGACAAGGTGGGTGCTCTCAGATACACAACTCCCTCACATGGTTTTTGTGAGTATAAACACTTCAGATTATTTAAACATTCCACTCCACCTCCAACAATCTATCTTGCTTATCTAGCTCTAACATGATCTAGAAACAGAAGCCATTCTAGGCAGTGTATCTCTACATGTTGGGCCCACAAAAATGTGCACCCTATCAGTGGCACTGCTGCTAATAATGCATAGGGTAATCAGGATGTCTGTGTGGAAGCAAGCATCCCTGCTTTCAGGGACAAAATCAGCAATATGAATGGATCACTTACGGCATATCTGCCAGCACCAATTGGTTATGGATAAATCTGCCTTCTTTTTTTGAAAAACGAAACAAAAACATCGTTAATATTAACTTGATTTTGTCTGGTTTGTATGACAGAACATCCTGCAGTTAATTCAAAATTCACATCTGAAACCATGTGACCACCCCAGAAAAAAAAAGGGGGGGGAGCACGCAAGTGCAAGGCCTGTGGCTGCTCTCTCCCATTATGCTAAACCATGATGGTTTAGCTGGGCATCCAAACCAGGCCAATTTCTTTTGCACGGCTATGGGCAATGTAATGGTAGAGGTAAGCATGAAATCTTTGTCTCTGGCTCTTGCATGCTGTTTTCCTACTGGCCTCTCCTTTCTTCAACTTCATTGATATTTCCCATGCCTCCTCCTGTCCCCTGCTCTCTTCCTATCCTGCTCCCTTCGCTCAAAACACCCTGTCTCTAGATTCTCTGTTCTTTAAATTCCATACCACCTGGCTCTCCTGCCATTTGGCTCCCCATACTTCAGTAACCAAACACTTTCTTCATTAAATCTATGGTTTGTCAAAACTGTGTGGCTAACATATTCATCTTTAGAAAATCCATGAAATCACAACAGCTCAGTGAGAGAAATTTGCTGATGACAGGCATCAAAAATTTATCAGTTTCATAGGACTGTTAAGTGCCCCCAGATGCTTAACACTTACAGCTCATCTAATTTAGCATTTTAAAAGTCCTAGCTGGACACTTGTATAAAATTTCATTCTTGATCTAGGAAGAAATTTCTATATTTTTTCACCATTTCCTTTACAAGACCTTCAGCATGTTTAGTGATTTCTAGCACACTGGCCACATCTGAAAGTGAAAATGAATTTCATTATGCTATTATCCCAAGAACTGATGGGACAATAAATGGCATCGGACTCTCTTAAAAACATTAACTACAACTTCCAGCAGCACCAACAAATCAATAAGACAACTTACTTGCTGAGGTCAACACAGCACTTGGCAAGCAAATATTTACACTGTGGGGTGGTACAACTGTGTCCTTTAAGAAGCCTGTATGCCTTGTATGCTTTTCCTGAGCGATAGTAACAGGTTGCCAATAGGAACAGGGCATCTTCTGAGTGCACTGAAGAAACGGGTGGGGTGGAGAACATTAAGATCCATCATTTAAACCTCTGAGTGCAAACAGTTTATCTATCTATTCCTGGCCATAAAAATATATTTCCAATGTCAAAGAGAACTGAAGGATTAGTAACATCAATTATAATCTTTTACTAGCTAGTTAGTGCATAGAATCTCTGTGCATCCGCATCTTATGAGGGACAATAAGATCTGCTGTATAACAGACAACCACTGATGTACTTCAGCCTATTCAAGGTTAAGAGGTGTGCAGTGATTACAACCAATGGATTAAGTTTTTAAAACATATTCCAGGTACTCATAGACTCAACCCCTTTAACCAGGTGCTATTAGTATCGGTCTCAAAAGCCCCCCCTGCCACTTGTGGCCATGCCCCTTTTCAAAAGGAGCAGATACAAAATATTTTAATAAAATAAAGAAAGATATCCCTAAAGTTGTCATTTGGAATTAAGGAGCAATACTTTCTTCCAAACAGAAGGCAGAGCTCCCAAACTAGAATCCTGACACACCTTTTAAAAATAAAAATTAAGCAGTGTCTCCACCTTCCCTGATAGCAGTCTTAAAATATAGTTCAATTTTTTTAAAAAACGCATATTTCATTTTTTTATTTAACCATTTAAGCATATTGTAAGACATACATACCACTAGCCAACTTTTTGTTGACACTCTGCACCTAACCATACCTGCTTATTTACAATACAGTCATACCTCGGGTTAAATATGCTTCAGGTTGAGCGTTTTCAGGTTACGCTCTGTGGAACGTAACAGAACGTGTTACTTCCGGGTTTTGCTGCTCGCGCACGTGCAGACGCTCAAAATAATGTCATGTGCATGTGCGGAAGTGGCGAATCACGACCCGCGCACACGCAGACGCGGGTTGTGTTCGCTTCAAGATGTGAACAGGGCTCCAGAACGGATCCCGTTCGCATCCAGAGGTACCACTGTACAGGTGTACCTTGGAAGTCGAACGGAATCCATGCCAGAAGTCCGTTTGACTTCCAAAATGTTCAGAAACCCAAGCACGGCTTCTGATTGGCTGCAGGAAACTTCTACAGCCAATCTGAAGCCACGGAAGCCCCATTGGACATTCTGGTTCCAAAGAATGTTTGCAAACCAGAACACTCATTTCCAGGTTTGTGGCATTCGGGAGACAAAATGTCCGAGTACCAAGGCGTTCAGGATCCAAGGTACGACTGTACTGACATCCACCTATAGCCTAATGAACAACGCAGGATCCAAACTACAAGAAAGAAGATTCCACCTCAACATTAGGAAGAACTTCCTGACAGTAAGAGCCGTTCGACAGTGGAATTTGCTGCCAGGGAGTGTGGTGGAGTCTCCTTCTTTGGAGGTCTTTAAGCTTGACAACCATATGTCAGGAGTGCTCTGATGGTGTTTCCTGCTTGGCAGGGGGTTGGACTCGATGGCCCTTGTGGTCTCTTCCAACTCTATGATTCTATGAAATTCTATTCTAAGAAATTGAAGCTCTTCAAAATACACAGATAAATTCACAAAAAGTGCAGACCAGTAACCACAGCGGATGCATACCTTCTGCATACAATCTCTCTGCCAGGAACACGGCATCCCGGTAAGCATAGTGGTTAAGTGCCTGCCATATAGCGGCCTGTATGAAAAGGGTGGGGAGGAGGGAGAGAGAAAGGAAGATTAGCACTATAAACCAATACTAAATGCACAGAAAAACAAAACTAAAAAATAAACACTTTTCTATCTATCTTGTATCTCTTCCCTTGCTGATTATTGTCCTTCCTGTTCCCAAATATTCATTATTTCACAATATATTATTCTACAACCCTGAACAGCATTTTATCTGGGAATATTTCTACTCCTCTGTCGGTGTCGACTAGAAGGGCCTACACTTCATTTCAGAAGTGTGTCCAATCAATTACCCTCAACAAACCTATTTCCACCATTATAACACATTACAAAAATCAAGGACACCACATACATTTATTAACTACGTATAAAGTGTTTGTTGGAAAATTCACTTTGTCAGGGATTGAAAGACCACATAGGACACACAGCAGGTAGGCAGGTGTTTCAGCCACATATATTCACATTACCCCCTTAGCTATTATGGTTACTTGATTTTCTTCTCCTTTTAAAGAAAGTGCGATAAAAGACTACTTTGGGGGTATTTTGCAAGAATGACCAGATTTTGTAATCTATGCATAAACTAAAAATTCTAAATTCACTAGCATAAAACATGAAGTTGTGCCTCCTACACTAGAGTATCACAAGAAACTGCAAGTGTGGCTACAGCTGGAAGACAACAAATGTTAACATTTTCTCTAAATACCCAAGAAAAAATTAAAATAAGGCAGAATAGGACTTAGCATACCAATTCCAAGAAGGGTTATAGAAGTACAGTTAAGAGCTACCAATAGTACTGTCCAAGTACTGGATGGTCCAAAGTAACATAAAAAGAAAGCCAAACATTTCAAGAATAATGCAGCTGAAATCACAAGAAAACTTAAAGGTTCTTTTAGCGTGTGCAGTTGAAATGAAACACAAAGATGATTTGGCTGACATGCTCTCCTCCTGTCCTTGAGGCAAATGTTAACAAAAAAGAAAATGGGGGGGGGGGGGATGAAAAGGAAGGGGAGGGGAGCACAGACAAATAAGATCACAGTATGTTTTATGATCCAGGGATAAAGATCATATCAGATCAACTCAGATCTTTAGGCAAAAAACAGGGCACAAATGTGTTAAGATATCTGTACCCCACATTCCCACTTTTAAAATGGAGGCGCTCAAAGTAGTATACATGACAAATCAATAAAAGCAATAAATTGATTGCATTATACAAGAAATACTAACAAGTCCATAAGAATACTTTTTAAACCAGCAATTCAAGAATTAAAGCTAACAGTAAAAAAACAGCCAAGACTAGAACAAGGAGAATTTTTCGTGCATAAATTAAAAGTTTGCCCGAAAAGAAACTCAGTGATGGAACACTGGCAAAGCTATAGCAAATGAACCTGCCAAGGCATGGAGTTTCACATTCTGAATAAATAGCCTTCCCTCATATCCTCACTAATAATACTCTCAGAAGGTTAAGGGATGTGCAAGAAGGCCTCACAACATGATCTGAAAGGATGGGCACATCAGTAATGGTGGAGGACATCCTTTAGATATTGTACAGGCAGCAACCGTGTTAGCATGTCCGATACGTGCACAATTGTACCAAACCCGGAAGTGCCCTGAAAAGTCACAAAAACATCACCAAAGGGGGCGGAACGGGGTGGCCTTCCATGGCCCCGCAGATGTGTGCAGGGGTCCAGAACGTAATCCCTGCGCAAACCGTTCGCTGCCTATGTCCTAAGTCCTCAAGAGCTTTAAAAGGCATGCCTAGCACCATGAATTGCACCACAAAATAGACTAGTAGCTAGTGCTGTAGATATAACGGTGTGACATGTTCCTGAATTCTGGCACCAGTCAGAAGTCCTAAAGCAACTTTTCCACTAGCTTGTTTCCAAACAGTCTTCAAGGGCAGTTCCGAGTACAGTAATTCAGTGTAAGACATGATGTGACTATGAGCAGGTCCACTCTGGTGCAGTTGGCAGACCAGCTGAAGCTGAGCAATTGTGTTCCTCACCACAGACACCTCCTAGGCATCCTAAAGCAAGGCTCAGCTTTGTAGCAGTGCAAATCTGATTTGTTAAGGAGCATGCAAGTTCTTTGAGAACTAGGGATGTAAGGAGGAAGCAATTTCTGTCCCATCCTGTGCTCACCACAAACAGCACTGATTCTACTCCACTACAGTTCAACTTGCATTAAAACCTATATTATTGATCTCACTATCTGCTGCGGCCAAAACTAACATACTTAATTATGTACTTAGTTTCAATGCATTTCAATGGAAGGAAAACATCAATAAACAATGTAGGAAACAATTATTTATTTATAGAACATTTGCAGTCTTGCATGATTTCCATCCTTCACCCCAGATGAGCATGCAAATTGACGCAATTTCTACTCCCATTTTGAGTTTCCAACATAATTTTTCGATGTCCCTATCCAGAGCACACTGACACTCACTGGTTCAGTTGGCAAACTAATCAAGAGCACTTCTGACTTGTCTAGATTGTGTTGCAACTTGTTTGTCCACATGCAACCCATCACTGATCTCAGACAACAATTCAGGACCTGCCCGGCCCTGTAGGTAAGATCATACAGAGTTGTGCATCATTCACATATTACTGATGATAACCAACACCAAACACAAATAATTTCTGAGAAGTTTCACGCTGATACTAAATAGGGACATGATGGAATACTGTGGGACACCATAGGCCCCAAACCAAGTCACTGAACAGATGCCCCCACTTCACTATCTTCTGTAATCTGCCCTCTGGGAAGGACCAGACCCACTGTAATATGTACCCCTATAACCCACCCCAGCAAAGTGACCCTGGTCAATGGCATCAAAAGACAATCATCCAGCAGACCCAAAACAGATGCACTGCCCTTGTCTAGTTAAGAAACACAAGAAGCTGTCTTATAATTGGTTCATCTAGCTCAGTTTCGTCTACACTAACTGGCAGAGGCTGTCCAGGATTTCTGACAGGGCTGTTTCCCAGGCCTACCTGAAGAAGCGATGAGCTGAACCTAGCACTGTGCAGATGTACTATCACTGAGCTACAATCATCCATCAAAGCTATCAAACCCATTTACGTTCCAAAACCAGGATGGAACCCACAATGAAATGGATCAAGATAATTAGTCTCCTTCAGCAAATCTTCGAGGTAGGCCACCAAAACATGCTCAAACATCTTACTAAAGAATGGAAAGTGGACATTGCCCTGTAATTGGCCAACACAATGAAATCTAGAGTGGGCTTCTTTAGCAGAAAATGTACTACACTTTCTAAGCTATATGACGTAGCTTCCTTCCCGCCTCCTGCTCACTAACTCAGCCAATCCTCCTTGGATGCCAAGATGTGCAAAGGTCATATGATCAACTGAACACTCCCAAGAATCCTGTACACATTCCATAACGAAATAACAAACCGTTGCCAGAAAAACAGCAAGTGGATCTATCAATGAGTTCAAATTTGACTCGACAATCATTGCATTGCCATTGGCTCCTCAGAAAAACAAAAAGTCAACCTGGCTGTTTGATATGAGAAAGGACACTCAGAAACAACTGTGTCAATGGAAAAGCATTTCCCCATTCCAGAGGTCAACCAGAGTCTCAGCAAGGCTGTCCATCAAAATCCTCTTGTAAAGAACAGATTGGCAAAGGCTGACTCTCATACCTTTCAAGCAACTGCCTATGCCCTGCAGTATGACAGCCACAGTGGTATGGACACTTTAAGTTAGACTGAATGCTTACTTGGGCGCATTGCTAAATACATGCTTGGCAGCTGCCCACAATTCTCAGTGGAGACCTGACAAAATATGAGCACAAGCATCTTTGGCATAACCTTTTCCTTTGGCATAACTTTTGGAGGTCACAGTGAAAGAAGTGAGAGAAGAGGACATTTCTAAGATTTTTCATCTTAACAGGAATGCATGGTTTTACCTTGCTCAGCTCTACATAATAAATAATCAGAGAGTCATTTTACGTCAGCTTTGAAGGTGCTTTCACCTTGCCATTCAGAAAAGATGGCACTGAGTTATAAATAATTAAATGAGGAAGAGTACAGAGTAAATAAGGAGACCGTGCAACAAAATAGAGAAAATGCATTATATGGAATATGTGCACATGGTATCAAATGGAGTTAGAATATTTGTGGGGCTGGAGGGAAGAAAACCCTATAGGATTAAAAGAACATGAGAGAAGAGAACAAGAGGTCAGCACTGTTGTAATAAAGAAGGGGAAGGCAGAGTACAGTCATACCTCATGTTACGTCCGCTTCATGTTCCGTTCTTTCAGGTTACGTCCCATGGCGACCCGGAAGTACCGGAAAGGGTTACTTCCGGGTTTCGCCACTCGCGCATGCACAGACGCGCAAAATGACGGCACGCGTATAAGCAGCAAATCACAACCCCCGTGTGCACAGAGAAGCTGCTGCGGGTTGCGTTCTTTTCATGTTGTAAATGGGCCTCCGGAACAGATCCCGTTCGCAACCAGAGGTACCACTGTACACTGAAGATTTTAAAAATCCCAGCTGCCTAGTCAGCTAGGCTTCTAACATTTGGATGACACACCCTAATGCCTGCAGATTGGTCCGACTCCATCCAGATATGTCACCTGAAGATCTCATCAAGGCTTCTGGACTCATGAAATATCGTTCCAATCTGGCCCTAGTCAGTTTTCTTTCTGCAATGGAGGAGCTGAAAACATGTGGATGTCTTTAGATAATTGGAGAATGTTATGCTCCATATAGGCAGGACCTCCTCAACACAACCCCAGCTCAACAAGAGCTCTTCCAGGTAGTGTTTTCTGGAGGGAGAAACCAGTGTTTGTATGTTAACATTCTGATTGTCAAAGATGACAGGGTAGGGGATAACAGGAGGAGATCTAAGCATGGAATACAAGTGTGTAAGAGAAGAGTCTTCATGGGAAAAGTGAAGAGAATAAATAGTTATATGAAGCAGAAGGAAAGAATATCTGGGAAGAGCACCTCGTTTGTGTGCAAAAGGTCCCAGGTTCAATTCCCTGCATTTCCAGGCAGAACTGGGAAAGACCTTGGCCTAAAATCCTGGAGAGCTGCTGCCAACAGGCAACACTGTATAACCCAATGGTCTGACTTGGTAGGAGGCAGCTTCCAGATCCCCAATGCTCAGCTCCCTGGAAGGAAGATCACTGGGTGTCCCATGTAAATGCATGATATTCGTATGACTTATTGCAGTATATGTTCTAAGGAGAGAAAGGGCGACTGATTGAACAGGGGTCCTTACTGGGAAGATGAAGTGGTGGGGGGGCGGGGAGAAGAGAGACTGAAGAGGGCTGAGAAGAGGGGATCTCTCTTAGGAAGGAGCAGTCAGCTAATAATGCTGGGGGGGGGGCGAATCAGTGGTAATTCTTGGGGTAGGTGGGAATGCAGAGAGGGTGGCTGGTGGGAGATTTAAGGATCTGGAAGGAAATGGGGTTTATCTGAAAACAACACCACATGGCACGTTCCAGGGAAAGGAGTGGGGGGGGGGGAGAATGACAAAATTCGGGGGGGAGACGCGTGAACAAGTGTGTGTGCGCGACACCCACAAAAGGGGGGGGGCGTTAAGGAGAGTGAAATTTTAAAAGGAGAAACCCCTCCCCCCGCTCCCAGCAGAAAGGGGTTTTTTGTTTGCTTGTTTGCTTTGCTTGATTTTTTTTGGTTTTGCAAAGGGAGCCCTTGCTCTGTCAGGGCAGAAAGGAGAGCGGGCAGGAACCCAACTGCTCCCCTTCCGTCCCCTCCCACCCTGCCTGCCTTCCTTCCCCCGCTCCCCCATATACAGGCCCATCGCCACCGGGGTCCTTACCTGGACGGGTTCTTGCAGCACAGTCATCCTGCCCCGGCTCCCCCCTCAGGGACAGGCCCCGGATGAGGGAGGTGGGGAGAGGGCGCCCCCTCTCTCCTCTCCTCTCCTCTCCCCCTCCTCCTCCTTCCTCCTGACAGACTCCGCCTCAGTGGGTGACGCGGCGGCGGCGGCGGCCCGGACCCCGTCTCATTTAAACTGGTAGCGACCGTTAACCGGGCCGTGGAGGAGGGAAGCGAAAGGAAGGGAAGGCCCCGGCCCGTCAGGAGCCGAGTCTTCCCGAGCGGCAGGCGGAAACACCCGACGGCGTGGACCTCTTCCTCTCTTTCTCGAGCGGCGACGGAGAACGGCCCGAGCGGACCCGAAGGCCTGGAGCTCTCTCCGCTTCTTCCCGAGCGGCGACGGAAAGGAGCCGAACACACCAGTCTGATGCTCCGCCTCCTTCCCGAGCGGGTGACGGAAGGGGCTCCCGGACGTGCCCGAAGAGCAAACTTCCTTTTCCACGGCTCTTGACGGAAAGAGCCGAAAGAAAGCGAAAGCACGCGCGGCGTCGAATTGGCCGGCTCGGCGGAAATCATCCAAAACTTCACCCCGCTTCCTCTCGGCTGTTGACGGAAAGAGCCGAAGCGGCCCGAAACAATCCTTGATTTGAGGCGAGAGGGGTGACCTCCATCATGAAACTTATTCTCAAGTATTATCAGCTCAGAATTTGGGAAGAATATACTGTGGGGGAAGTTCATACCTGGAATAGACGAGAAGCTGGCTGCTCTCTGAGATTTGTGTTCTCACTGATTTTGTTTTTAAGGGAAATATTTCCTTTGACCTCTTAAAGAAATATTTCCTTAAAAGTAAACAAAAACAAAGAAACCCCAACACTGATGAAAGTACTGTATGGAGAATTTCTGCTGAAGCCTCTGAATCTTCTTTAAATTTTTTAAAATAAAATTTATTTTTGCAGGAATAACTTTATAAAGGACTGAACTGCAAACAGATCAAGCCAGAGTACACTACATATGTAGGTGCATGGTGTTTCAAAATACAGTGTGAAATCAGAGGACAAAATTGCAGCTTATTCTTGGAGCAAAGAGATGGGCAGCAATTCTTTCATCTGGGCTAGTGGGCTTGATCCCTGTCTGTTTCAGTTGCCCTATATATATGTACATGGGTCCCTTGTATCTAGTAATAGATATAAGGTTGGGAGGTGTGTGTGCTTTTTTAAAAAACAGCTGCCTTGATCAGTACGTAACATCAGGAAAAGTACATATTAATAAATAGTTCCCCTCCAGAACAGTGTCTTATTGTGGGTGTATTCTGAAACGTGTTCTTTACATAATAATAGTGCAATAGTGCTGGGTATATTAGTTGTTCTGTGTTGCTTCCCCAATGAAAAGTTACGGGATTTCACACACACACACAAATACTGTGGTACCTCGGGTTACATACGCTTCAGGTTACAGACTCCGCTAACCCAGAAATAGTACCTCGGGTTAAGAACTTTGCTTCAGAAATCATGCTTCGGCGGCGCGGCAGCAGTGGGAGGACCCATTAGCTAAAGTGGTGCTTCAGGTTAAGAACAGTTTCAGGTTAAGTACAGACCTCTGGAACGAATTAAGTACTTAACCTAAGGTACCACTGTAAATTGCAGGAAACGAAGCAGCATGACTGACTGCCCCATCACTTTTACAGTGCAAATAGTGTTGAAAGTGCAGTCACATATGGCTGCCCTGACAGCATCATAAAAGGGATATCCAGAAGGGCCCTTAATCTGTGTTGGCGAAGTGTGCTGAACAAGGAGATTTGTACAGTCAGCATACTCTCCCTGTTTCTATCTAAACTTGAATTGTGGATCAGACATGGATCAGACACTTCTAGGAACCAAACTTGGCCTGGCTAGCCTCCTCCACCCCCTTTCTTCATCTCTTTCCCTGGACTGCATGGATGATGCCACCATCCAAACCATCTTTGGTATGGCGTTCTTTCTTAATCTTAGGCAGCAGGACTGCCACCATCAGCTCTCCTTGGGCAAGGATGCTATTTTTACCTCACTTCAACCCCCCTGAGCCATACCCCACCCTGGGAGCCGGGGAAGAAAACTTTAAAAGGAAGCAGCCAGGCACTGGCCATTGTCCTGGGAGGATTCACCTAGATTAAATTTCTATTTATATAGACCTTCTCCAGCAGTGGTGGGTGGTTATGACGAAAGGGAGAACAGCTGGTGTCAACCAAAGCTTTTTATAAAACACACTGTGTGTTTCTAAGACCACCTATCTTCTGGGAGAAGCTGTGTCCTTAGTAGGCCAGGCAAGAGGTGCAATTTTGGGGTAGCCGCAAAGCCATTCAGGTGCAGGGCCTAGGCATTGTTGGGTACCCAAGGAGGGGCCCAACACCACTCTCTGGAGATCACCAGCCCTCAGCCTCTTTGCTCTTGCTGCCTGTGTTCACCTCTGAGCATGTCAGCAATGACATGAGCGAGGAGCAAAGCATCTCTCCCTCTGGGTGGTTATATAGATTGGACACAGAGGAGCAGCACAAGTGAGTGGTCAGCAGTGTCTTGGAGCGGGACCCTCAGAGCGTGTGCCTATTGAGGGCACCATACCCAAGGCTCCCCCAAAACCTGGAACCAGCACTGGTCAAGTGGTCCAATTTATATAGTCAAGGTAGTGGCACCACTAAAGTGACCCAATGCCCATGGAAGACCTTATCATAATGGAGTCATGACGATTGATGATTGGCATGTCTGCACCAATTTAACAAGAACAGACATTGTATTTTATCCCTACAAAAACAAAAGGCTCCAGATTCTCTTCTTAAAACACCATGATACTTAAATTGATTGTGTGTGCTGATTGTGTGTGTGGGGGGGGAAATATTGAAATTTCAAAAAAACTGTCCAGATGTATGCTGTAAAAATAAGTAATAAATTCACAGACGTAGTGCTTTTTAAAAAAATAACCAAAGGTTCCCTATACACAATTAATTTTAATTGGAGTAAATATATGACTAGATGCAGCCAAGGCCCCAAAATTGTAGCAGGTGAATGTTATACTGCCACCAGAAAAATACACTGTTTCATGTACAGAAACGTAATCCACTCATATTATACCAACACTGATATCTCCTGTCAGTAGTAATATTGATGTAATATTTGTAATGTAATATTAATGTACTAATATTAAAGTAGTAATAATGGAGAATGGATGCCCCGCTGATGTTACTGATTTACTACGTAAATTCTAAGTAGTATTAATTTTCTCTGCTACATTGTGCCTCTGCAGCAATAGCACTGTGTCCTTTGGGATGCATCTCTCATCATGTGCACAGTGCAGTAAAAATGCCAGGCGAAAAAAAGGCAGCAAACCCAAAGATCGCTGTCGCTCTGCATGATCTCAGAAATGTGCATCTGCCACTTATCCCTGCTCTTGCATTCCTCTCTTCCTGTGCTGACAGTTAAACCTGGTCCACCCCCCCTTCAAGTGTCATTATTTTCAGGTGGGGCTCAATCACATACTGTACTGTCAAATTCAGGTTGTGCAGTTATAGTTGGTTGGGAGGTTCCCCAAAAGACAGGACAGAAGCAGACGTAGAAAACCCACTGGGAACATAGCCGTCAACTTTTCCCTTTCCTTGTGAAGGTATCCTATTCGGAAGAAGGGAATTTCCCTTTAAAAAAAGGGAAACGTTGACAGCTATGACTGGGAAGTGTGAGATAGCATTTGTTTAAGTATAATGTTATCTAACCTTTCCTGCAAGCAAATCAGAATTAATGCTCATTGAAAAGCCAGTTTTGTCAAATGTCCCTGCAAAAAGATCAGGATGAATGTTCAATGAACAGGTCATCTGGAAGCACCCACAGAGGTTTCCTCCTGTGTAAATAGGTAGAAGATTGCAGCCTTAATCACTTCTGTTCCTGTTATACCAGGACAGGGCGAACACTACTGTAGTTGAAAGTTTCCACAAATAAGGAGACACCAAGGGACCATGTATAGGACCACTCTTTTGTTCTTTGTGGCAGTGACATTCAGGAAGAAGGGGTCATCTTTCAAGTGATGGAGTGGCTTTTAGGGGAAAAGTATATATTGAGCTCACTGAAGTTCAAAATAAAATTTAGGCAAAAGTTAAACGGAAATGGTATCTGTGCGCGCAGACGTTTTAATTTCAATGGACCAAATGTAGCAGAAGGAAAGAAGAATGGACACAACCGAAATAATAAATAAAGGTTTAAAACTGATGCAGGAGCATGCATTCTTTATATACAGAGGCTGTTACACTGTGGAAATGGAGAGTCCCTCTTACATGCCTTGTGGCAAATGCAGCTCCTGGGCAATGTAGAGGTGTGCGGGATATGAGGTAAGAAATTCTTGCTGGATGGATTTTTCCCCCTCCTCCCAAGAACCTGGAAGGAAAGCAGACGATAATTTTAACGCAGTCAGGGGGAGCCAATATGGAAACCACATTTGCTATCCCTACAGGAACAGATTCTAGACATTACAAAAGCATGGATTAGCAAGAGATGTCTTCTCCAAAAACGGAGGCAAGAAAAATGCCAGCTGGGATTGATAAAAGGCACTTGTGGCTGTCACCGACACCTGTCTATTCAGGTGCAGAGTGAGCTTGTAACTGGATCAGAGGAGGAAATTTCCACCACATTTATCACAGTATCTTTATTTTACGGTTATCTTAATTTTGTTTGAATTCCAGTTTCAGCTTGTTTAATTTCACCCACTCTTCACAGACCTGCAGCCATTTATTTAGAACTGAGAGAGCAGCTCCCAGTTGCTTACCGGTAATTAAAGAAATACAGAGCTGGATGTTCTCAACATATTGATGACACTGTACTCCAAAGTTCCTTCTGGCTTCATTAAGATATCATGCAGCATCCACAATAAAATGTTTTGCATTAACTCAGCGCCTCCCTCAGCTAGTAATCTTTCCAAATAACTTAACAAAAGTAATAAAACTTCACATGTGAGCTTAATTTATGAATGGTTGTGCCCTGGGCCATGTTCTAACTAAGATTTATAGGGGAGCCACCAACAGTACCTAAAATCTACATTACACTTTTCACATTCTCAGCACAGAAAGCAGTCTTGGTTTTTTCCATTGCTGATATTTGGACACAATGGTTGCAGTTAGGGATGTAAGACGACAGCGCTTTCCACTCCGACCTGCATTCATCACAAACAGCGCTGTTACCATTCTGCTTCAGTTCAGTTTCTGCTGAATACTGTTAGATAAGTTAAACAGTGGGCAGGGGGAGGAATATGTAACTACGGTATTTAAATAAGTTAGGGCTCATCCGCAGTTAAACTCCCCGCCCCCCGCACATTCTAGACAGAGGTTTGCACTTTCCTGGTCTGGGGGGGGGGGGGGGTTGGCCCCACCACTTTCCCCAGGAAAACCCGCTCTTTAAAGCTGAATCAGAACAAATGGCAATTCGGGTTTTCTGCAGAATTTTTTCAGCAGTAAAGAGCAGATTTTCATGGGGAAAGCGCCATGGCGAAGGTGCTCAGACATGGAGCTTTAAAGCACGGACCCGTGCCTAGAGATGTGGCACAAAAGGAAGTCTGGATGAGGCCTCACACAACTTGCAGCTGTTTTGATATAAATGGAATGATGTAAAAAAAAAAAGAGTCCTTAATTGTGTATCGTTTGCAGATTTGAAAAAGGCAACAATGATAATGTGAATGAGGATCAATTGTATTTACTTGACTGATTTTCATTTCTTTCATTTTTAAAATAGTTTTTATTGGAGATTTTATTGGGTTACAAAAGTATGTGCATTGTGTCTTATTTTCAGGTCATAGAGTCTTCTACATATCAGTTACATGCGATGTGGGACATTAATGCTGTATAAAGCTGGGGGAGAAGAGATGTGGGGAGAGAGAGAGGGAGGAGAAAGTGTGTGGTAAACTTAACTTTCATTTACTTAGTGTATGTGTGAGGTTTTTGTGTTGGCGTCACTTGGGTAGGTTCTCTTTCTCATTTATAAGTCTTCATTGGCAGTGGGGGAAGGAGCCCAGGGCATGGTTGGTTGCGTTTTGTTGACTGCAGACTGCAATAGTTTCTGCTAACTTTTCCATTTTTGTAGGAATTCTCCGACATCCCTAGTTGCAACACACACAGGTATCTGGGATGTTTCAAACAAGGAAAAGGGGAAAAGGGACTCACTTTAAGGATTCCATCTTCAACCAGACATGATGTGCTTGACAAAAGCTGAGAACACACAAAAAAGAGTTGTTAATTTTCATAAAATCAGAACCTTATGCATGTTCACTCAGAAGTGAGTCCTCCTGTCTTCAGTGACAGCCGACTCTTAGCTCCTTGCTGCCACTATTGCCTCACCACTGCCGCATAGAACAACCAGCACCACCAGAACAATTTTAAAGGTGTTCAGCACAAACCCCACAAGACTATTTGTTTGGAATTGGCAGGTTTTATGCACTCTGGAGAGGCCTTAGTGCCTAAAAATGCCATCCAATTCGGGGGGAAATAAAATATTTATGGCTTAAAAATAAATAAAATTCCCCATAATACCAAAACTTGGATTTTTTTTTGGAACTAGTATTCAGATCTAAACCCAAACTGAACAGTTCCCAAATCTGTCTGGACTGAATCAGGCTGTTTACTGAAGTGCCAAACTTAATTTTGCAGTCAGTCCAGTTTCCACCTCTATTTCATATTATCTGTGCAAGTCCAACAAGTTAAGCATCCAATGCAAAGCATGAGTAGTAATGTATTGCTCAGTGACTACTGGTCAAGTGCACATCATACAGCAGTAGCCGGAGTCCCAAAAGCGAAAGAAAAGTGTGGGCAGATCCAGAGTTTCCCGATAAGTGGAAGTTTTGTTTTGTGTTTCAAAATAAAATGTGGGTTTGTCCTACCTTCGTAGTTGATGCAGCCATTGGCATCTTCTTGCCCTGCCATTAGCTGTTCTACTTCAGCCTCCGACATCTTCTCCCCTAGGAGCGGAAATCAAACATCAAGCTTTGTTTCCCCCCCCCTCCACACACAAAAATTGTTCTTCGAATAGACTAAGCTGCATCAAGCATTCTGCATATTTGCATCATGATCCAGCGATTTTTAGGAGCAGCAGAGGCTTCTGAATATTAGGGGAAACAGCTATAGCACCGTAGTAAAGCATATTCCCTGTGTGCAGAAGATCCCAGGTACAATCCTGACACCTGAAGTTAGATCTGGGATATCAGTGTAAACCAGACATTTGCTGAACTACCAACTCCCATCAACCCCAGCAAGCACAGCCAATGGCCCTGGGTGATGGGGGCTGTAGTTCAGCAACATCAAGAAGGTCTTTAAACCAGGGGTGGTACTAGGCTTTATTTCAGCAGGGTCAAAGACCTGGTTTGGCACACCCACACACATTTCTGTACACACACCCACAGACTTGGAGCCTCAGTTGCCCCCCTCTGGAGGCTTCCCCCAGGGCAAAACCCCGGATAGCCCCCCCCTGTAGTTATGGCTCTGTGTAAACAGTACTGAACTAGATGGACCAGTAGGTCTGACTCAGTAGAAACCAGCACCTCATGTTGCTGCCGTGCTCCCATGGGTACAGTGCCTAGTACACCAGCCAGCTGTGTATAGGGATTAATGCAGCAATCCCACATTACCCATTGGCAGTGAGAGCCAGTGTGGTATAGTGGTGAAGAGCGGTGGACTCATAATCTGGTGAACCGGGTTCGCCTCCCCGCTCCTCCACATGCAGCTGCTGGGTGACCTTGGACTAGTCACACTTCTCTGAAGTCTCTCAGCCTCACTCACCTCACAGAGTGTTTATTGTAGGGGAGGAAGGGAAAGGAGAACGTTAGCCGCTTTGAGACTCCTGAAGGGGAGTGAAAGGCGGGATATCAAGTCCAAACTCTTCTCCTCTTCTGCTGCTGTCTATTGAGCTCAATAGAATGTGCGTTTTGCACAGCTGGCACTGCAGAACTCGTGTCCACACGTGAATTGCATTCACCCAGTGTCAGTGATGGGAGGAATGTTTGTGAGAAATGTTCCCCCACCCCTTCCTTTTCACCTTGAAGCAGGAGTGGGGAACTTGTGACCTTCCGGATTTGATCAGACTCAGTTCCCATCAGCCCCTGCCACCATGACCCAATAATGGCCAGGCATGGCTTTGATCTACAGTTCCCATCATCACTGACCACTGATCCTGCTAGCTAAGAATGATGGGAGTTGTAGTCCCAAAACAGCTGAAGAAAAGTTTGGAAAACATTGATCTAGTTCCTCTCCCATGCTTTAAAGGTAGGCAGAGATGGTATACAGGATGCTGAGAGCATAAGCCAGGGGGTGAGGAATCTTGGGCCCTCAGGATATTGCTGAACTAAAACTCTCATTAGCCCCAGCAATCATGGCCAATGGCCATGTCTGCAACTCTGAGGGGTAAACTACAGTTCCCAGGATTTGGGGGGGCGGCAGGGGGGCACCAATGTGCTTCACTGAATGGTGTGTTTGCCCTCTTACTCTCCCTAAAGTAAATGTATGTGTGATTTGGGAGAAGTTATTCCCTAAGATAGATGGACCACATGTTAATTATCTGGGAAGGCTGAGGCCTGCTAAAGCAGAATACTCATTGCACAATGCTCTCCTTCCACCATCATGCCACAAATTTTATGACTTCCTCTACCTAAAGTAGCAAGGACATGGCGCAGTTCAGCCCCCATGACGGTGCCATTCCCTTCCTTGTCGAAGACACGCAGCCCTTCCACAAAGTCCTCATAAGTCCCCTGGTCCTTGGATCGGGCAATGTGCTGCAGCATTGGGAGGAAGGTTTCAAAATCCAGCATCTTTGCGCCCAATTCTGATGAGGAAGAACAGAGATGAAAGATGGTGGGCGTGGCCTTAATAATAGGCCATTTGAAAGAAACCACAGCACACAACTGAGGAATGAGCTTGAGTGCACCCTTCTCCTGCTCCCTCCTTCCTTCCCTCCATCTTCCTTTCATAAACCTGGCTCCCTCCCTAGTTGCTTAAACCACAATTCCTTGAAATATCTGAACTGTGGGTTCAAGGACGTGCTCCCTACAAATCAAGAATGCTAACCAGGATCTGATTTGGGAGAAGCGCAAATTTCAAGTTTAACCCAGGCCAAGAGAAACAGCGCTTGAGCATTGCTTATATTATTATTATTATTATTTATTATTATTATTATTATTATTATTATTATTATTGTTATCATCATTATTATTATCATCATCATCATCATCATCATTAGCTGCCTATCTGGGCAGCTCCCAACAGAATATTAAAACAACAACTGAACCCCATATGTGTAATTTTAAGCTGTCATTTTAAGGAAAATTTGGAAGCTGAAAAGGGCCAGATCCATCTTATTTTGTAAACTTGCCTTCGGGTGTTGGTTTCCCCAGCACCTTTAAGACCTCTGCGTTGGTTGGGTTCTGTCCCAGGGCTCGCATGACATCACCACACTGGCTGTATGTAATCTTCATCTCGCCCGTTGGAGTCCTGTCAAACAGCATGAAGGCCTCTTTGAACTCTGCGCAAAAGAAGGGACCAAGTTACCGGTAGTTCTTTGCACAATGTCAGGAAAATATACCCATGATGCCCTAGAGATCCCACCCTAGGTCTGAGGAGCAGAAGAAGAATTACTTTTAAACATGAAGAGTCTGAGAATTATTTTTTTACATACTCTTAACGGTGATTGGGGAAGGTTTTTTGTTTAGAGCCATTCTGGTCTATTTTTCCAGCTCCGCAAAAGGAAGAATATACTGTACCACAGCAGTCCTATTCAAGAGTTTTGCCTCCATCGCATGAGGGAAAGCCCAGAGTTGCACTCATGAGCCTTGTCCCCCTCTCATATTGCTGTTGCCCTTCTGCGCCACAGTCCACACAAATCGTTGCTAGAAGGTCTGAAGAGGGGAGTCTGCTCAACCTATATAAGCTTCTCATGTGGTCTAGAACCCTTGATCATGCAAGGGGAGCCTATACAGTACTCTCTCAACTCTGAGCTCACTGGGCAATATAAATATTGGGTGCACCCCTCAGAAAGTGAAGCTTTATCTCAAACCATTTTAAATCATTTTTACAAATATTCAGAGTCACCAACTACCTTCCCTGGCACAGCCCTGGACAGGCCATAGCATCCCTGGTTTTCCAACAGCAGTTAGCAGCCAAATGACCCGCTACTGATGCTTAAAAAAAAATAAAATTGCTGAACGTCTCCACTATTTTAAACAGACAGCAGCTGTGCACCCCCAACCTGGATTCACTGCTGAGAATTGCTCGCTCCCTGGCTGCTATTTGCCCCAGAAGGAGAAGCTTGCAGTAATCTGTATCTTCATCAACAGGCAGTAGAGTAGTAAGGGCTGTAGAGTTATTTCCTGCAGAAACTAATTTGCCACAGGAGTTGTGTTTTCAACGTTTTTCTGTACACTGCTAAGAAATGCTAATGTAAATGCCTTAAATAAGAGCTGCGAGTTTGAGCAAACTTATTAAAAAGGTGTTGTTTTGCCTAAATTAGCATTAGGTTTTGGCCCAAGGTTACAACCCAGCGACCTCCTATTTACCTTTCAAGAGGGGTGTATCTGGAAAAATAAAGATTGGTTTGTTTTTATATGTGATGGGTTTCAGCTTCTCAACTTGCTGCAGGATCCTCTCTTTATCCCTTAATTCCGCTAGCCGAGTGACAATAGCCCTGCACAGGTCTGCTTTTGCCGCCTTCTGCCGTTTGGCGGAAACCCTGTAGGCTCTTTCCACCACAATGGGGTCATCTCTGGTGTCTAACTTCAGGATACCCGGCAACCACTCCTCCAGGAAGGCTACCAGGTCCTGGCCCTCTTCTTCCTCTGGCAAGCCACAGATCCTGAGGATATGGGGCTGCACTTGGTCCTCGATCTTCTGCACCCGGTCGCTGAGGCGTCTGTTCTCGCCAACCAGGGACCCAATGTCCCGGTGGCAGTCCTGTACCTTTACTTGCTCGTTCTTAATTGTGAAGCTCGTTGCCGTGGCTGACCGGACCAGGCTTTGGATCAGCCCTTCCAGGGTGTCCATACGTGAATTCAAAGCTAAGATCTTACTATCAAAGGCCTTCACTGCCACTATGGTTTGCTCCATCGTTTTCTTGATCTCCAGCAACACCTCTTTCATGGAGGTGTCTCCACTGTTGAAGGAGGTCAAGGGCTCAGCGCCAGTGTGCAACGCTGGAGACATGGAGGCCCAAGAGGTATCATTTTGAAACCTATGGAAATCTTCGGGCCTATTCACCGGCGGAGTTAGCTTGTTATTCTGCATTTTAATGCCAGGTGCAGCAGTGCGATGGCTGCCACATATGAGGAGGTCTCCTGTGACATCACAATGACCCTTCCTGAACCTAGGGCTTTATGCTGTGCTGAACTTTAGGGTTGCATGGGTCCTGCTGCTGTGTCTTTCTGACTTATTGAAAAAAAGGGAACTCTCAACATGACAGTTCCTATGGATCTTAACAGAGGGATGGGGAACCTATAGACACTGTTGGACTCCCATCAGCCCCAGGCCACTGCTGTGTAAATTCTCAAGGTCTTCTCTACAGCTCCACTGCTTTCTCAAACATGCTCTGTGGCCACCACTGTTGATCAAGCTGTAAGGATGGGGGCGAGAGTGAAATCAGATTCTCGATATAGATATAATCGATGGTATCTAACACCAAAAATGTATAAATCAAAATCAAATAAGTGTCGGAAATGTAAAGAGAAAGAAGGTTCTTTTTATCATATGTGGTGGTCTTGTAGTAAGGTTAAAGCTTACTGGGAAATGATATATAATGAATTGAAAAGGATGTTTAAAATAACGTTTGTAATAATAAAAAAAAAACTATCCAGAAGCTTTTTCTTTTGGGAATTATAGGGACAGAACTACTTAAATTGTATAGAAACTTATTCATGTATGCTACTACAGTGGCAAGAATATTACTCGCCCAAAAATGGAAAGAAGAAGAAGTCCCAGCAAAGGAAGAATGGATACTAAAACTCATGGAATATGCGGAAGTGGCAGAAGTTACCAGAAGAATTAATAAAACAAGATAATAAACTTTTTATAAAAGAATGAAAATGGTTTATTGAATATTTGCAGATAAATTGTAAACAGGTAAGAGCATTGGCAGGATTATTGTAATAACCTGCAGTTTTATAAGAGTATATATATATATATATATATATATGCAGGTTTTGGTGTCCTCGGGTGTCTTCCCGTGTAAAAGTTGGGGTGTCTAGGCGACGTTTCGACGAGGTCTCACTCGTCATCTTCAGGCTGGTGCTTTCGGCTTCTTGTTACTGGAACAGAGCAGGATCTCAGTGTTTGAGTTCCTATAAATACTGTTGAGGAGGTGTGGTGTATAGCCTCCAATGTTCTGGGCAGAGAGGAGGTTCCCAGGCTAGTGTGCCTTTTCTTCTTTTGTTCCTTAATTACTTGAGGGATATCTTGAGTGATTTCTTGAGTGATTTCCTGAATCCCACTTAGGTGGGTCATTAGGTGTGGATTAGTTGCTAAAGCCTTCGTGTCTTGAACTCTTGAACTTTGTGAAGAGTTTTTCTGAGAAGATGGCTGTACTGCACTTGGTTGTGCTCTGGCTTGGCTTCGTGTATAGGGGCGAGCTGTGGTTTTGTGGCCTGTGCCAGCCAGATCTGTGTAGGGATTGCAGGGGGGTGCAGCATCCGGAGGTGCCACCCTGGTTTGGCTACTGGATGGTGTCTGTAATTTATCTGTGGAGAGGGTCTGGGTTTGGGTCTGGTGTGGTTGATTGGTGATGGCGTTCTGTGTGCCTCTGGATCTGGTGTCAGATTTTGTGGGGAGGGCTAATTTCCAGATGTCTGGCAAGCGGGATGTGTCGTCACGCTTGTTCATGTTGTGAGGGTGTTTCTCTATCTCGATGGCTTCCATGATTATTCTCTTGTGGTGATGTTCCATGTTAAAGAGCAATTTGGAATCTGCAAAATTAATTTCGTGTCCTGTTTCTTTCATGTGTTGGAAAAGAGAGGAAGTTTTTTCTTCTTTTTTGACGGCATTCTTGTGTTCTGCGATCCGTGCATTTATTCGTCTGTTTGTTTGTCCAATGTACGTGGCTGGGCAGACTTTGCAGGGTATTTCATAGACCCCTTGGTTTTCCAACTGAATTTTATCCTTGGGGTTTCTGAGGATATTGGCTATTTTTTGGTTGGTGCAAAAGGCTGTTTTGATATTGTGTTTATGGAGGATTTTGCTAATTTTATCTGTAGTGCCCTTGATATAAGGAAGGAGGGCTATGCCATTGTTTTCTTCTGTGTCTTGGTTTTTGGGGGGTGTTTCTTTTTGGATTAGCTTCGTAACCCTGTTTTGCTGGTATCCATTGGCAATTAACACATTTGAGAGATTCTGTAACTCAGTTGTCAAGTGGTCTTCGTCAGCCAGGCGTTTGGTTCTGGAGATGAGAGTCTTGGCTACGGAGTTTATTTGTGCAGGGTGGTGGTGTGATTGTGCATGTAAGTAGCGGTTGGTGTGTGTTTTTTTCCGGTAGATAGTGTGTCCTAGGGAGCCATCAGGTTTTTTGTAGATTAGGACGTCAAGGAAGGGAAGTTGGTTGTTGGTTTCTATTTCCATAGTGAATTGTATTTTGGGGTGTAGGCTGTTGAGATGTGTGAGGAAGCTATCCAGTTTTTCCTTCCCGTGTGGCCAAATTACAAAGGTGTCGTCAACATATCTGAGCCAAAGTTTGGGTTTGTGTTCTGACTTGTCTAAAGCATTGGTTTCAAAGTGTTCCATGTACAGGTTAGCGATGACCGGTGAGAGGGGTGATCCCATAGGTGCTCCTTCTATCTGTTTGTATCTTTGTCCATTGTGGATGAAGTACGTGTTGGTTAGGCAGTGGTTGGTCAGGTCCAAGATGTATTCGGGGGGATTGTATTTGTTTTGAATGGCTGTCAAGGCTTCATTAATGGGCACTTGTGTGAAGAGAGATACAACATCGAAGCTCACAAGTAGGTCATTGGGTTGTAGGTTTTGCTTCTTTATTGTTTCTATGAACTGGAAGGAGTTTGGAACGTGTGAAGAGATGGATTCTGCATAGGGCTGAAGTTGCTTGGCGAGAAATTTAGCGAGAAACTCCGTAGCCAAGACTCTCATCTCCAGAACCAAACGCCTGGCTGACGAAGACCACTTGACAACTGAGTTACAGAATCTCTCAAATGTGTTAATTGCCAATGGATACCAGCAAAACAGGGTTACGAAGCTAATCCAAAAAGAAACACCCCCCAAAAACCAAGACACAGAAGAAAACAATGGCATAGCCCTCCTTCCTTATATCAAGGGCACTACAGATAAAATTAGCAAAATCCTCCATAAACACAATATCAAAACAGCCTTTTGCACCAACCAAAAAATAGCCAATATCCTCAGAAACCCCAAGGATAAAATTCAGTTGGAAAACCAAGGGGTCTATGAAATACCCTGCAAAGTCTGCCCAGCCACGTACATTGGACAAACAAACAGACGAATAAATGCACGGATCGCAGAACACAAGAATGCCGTCAAAAAAGAAGAAAAAACTTCCTCTCTTTTCCAACACATGAAAGAAACAGGACACGAAATTAATTTTGCAGATTCCAAATTGCTCTTTAACATGGAACATCACCACAAGAGAATAATCATGGAAGCCATCGAGATAGAGAAACACCCTCACAACATGAACAAGCGTGACGACACATCCCGCTTGCCAGACATCTGGAAATTAGCCCTCCCCACAAAATCTGACACCAGATCCAGAGGCACACAGAACGCCATCACCAATCAACCACACCAGACCCAAACCCAGACCCTCTCCACAGATAAATTACAGACACCATCCAGTAGCCAAACCAGGGTGGCACCTCCGGATGCTGCACCCCCCTGCAATCCCTACACAGATCTGGCTGGCACAGGCCACAAAACCACAGCTCGCCCCTATACACGAAGCCAAGCCAGAGCACAACCAAGTGCAGTACAGCCATCTTCTCAGAAAAACTCTTCACAAAGTTCAAGAGTTCAAGACACGAAGGCTTTAGCAACTAATCCACACCTAATGACCCACCTAAGTGGGATTCAGGAAATCACTCAAGAAATCACTCAAGATATCCCTCAAGTAATTAAGGAACAAAAGAAGAAAAGGCACACTAGCCTGGGAACCTCCTCTCTGCCCAGAACATTGGAGGCTATACACCACACCTCCTCAACAGTATTTATAGGAACTCAAACACTGAGATCCTGCTCTGTTCCAGTAACAAGAAGCCGAAAGCACCAGCCTGAAGATGACGAGTGAGACCTCGTCGAAACGTCGCCTAGACACCCCAACTTTTACACGGGAAGACACCCGAGGACACCAAAACCTGCATTCCTGTACCCGTGAAAATCTACGAAAGCATATATATATATATATATATATATATATATAAGTAGATGAATAAATTAGCTAATTAAGTTAATTTGGATATGCTGAAGATATTAAAAATAAATTTAAGGAACCACAGAATGGGGAAGGAAGTCAAGTTTTTAAATGTTAAAATGATTGTAAAATTAATGAAACGTACAAACCTGAAAAGCATATATATATATTTTAAAGAGTAAAAGCAGATTCTGAAGCCTGTAAAGCAGGGAGGGAAATTTGTAGCCCTTGAGCTCATAGCAGCCCCAGCCAGCATGGTCAATAGCATGGGATGACAGAAATGAGACCCCAGAAATACCTAGAAGACGCAGGTTTCCCTGTCTTAACAGACAGATTGTCTCACACAGAGACAAAGGGTTGTATTCAACATAGTGCCAATGTGAATGTTCTGTTCCGGAATGTTCTCCCCCCTCCTCCAGCCACATATCCCCTAAATGTGTTCTGGGTTCCCCCACCCCAATGCTCTGGAGAAGATTTTGGGATGGCATGAGGCATGTTCAGGGGGAATAGAGGGGGAGAAATCCCTTTGTGCTAGTCCTAATCCTTGTGGTAGCACGAAAAGTTAAATACCATTCATACTCGCTAAGCCAAAGGCATGCTGGGGCCTAATGCATACAGGCGTAATAACCTGTCTGTTCCCCCACCGTGTGGCATTTGGCAAAGTAGCACCAAGCTTAAGGCAGAGAGAGGGGGAAGTTTGGAAGGCATGCAGTCACAGAGACTACAGTATATGTAGGCACTACAGTGCTATCTCTAGTTACGAACTTTCGCTAATGGGGCCTCTTGCTGCTGCTACACCACGGGCACACAATTTCCATTCTCATCCTGGGGCAAAGCTCTCAACTCAAGGTAACTCAGGTTAGCAGAGTTTGAAACCTGAAGCGTTTGTAACCTGAGGCGTTTGTAATGCAAGGTACCACTGTAGAGCTTATTGTTACAAGCCATCCCAATCTCTGCCAAATGGTAGCAAGATTCCAGGGGTCTTGGTAATTAACCAGTATTTGCGTTCATTTGGAATGAGGCACAGCAGTAGGGTTGCCATATGTCTGGAATTTCCTGGACATAGCCGGAATACTGTAGTTGTTAGTGTCTGGGTGGAAATCTCCAGGGAAATCCAGACACATGGCAACCCATGTCGGAAGTCTAGATTTTGCTGAATGCCCTTAAAAATAGCTCAGAAACTTGTAGTTTAATGGTGAATTTTGGATATAATGGAGATGTAAAAGATTTGGATTATTATAAAAGATGCAGGAGGAAATGACCCACAATAGGACTCACAAAGGGAAAGAGGGAAGTCTAGGAGATTCTCTTGAATCTTTTTTTCTATATGTTGGATATGTGATTGTAAAACTTTAATTTGAAAAACATAATAAATAATAAAAAAGATTTAAAGCTTCTGGGGTTTTTTAGATGTATCCAGACCTTCACTTTTTGAAATATGGCAACCCTACACAACGGAGACTGTAGTGTCTTTAAGAAATTCGATTTATTCACACATATTTACACCAGAGTTTTATGGAGGGAGAGTTCACAGCATTTACATCTCCAGAGGGCAGCGCAGCATTGGATTCTGTGGCATCCTAAACACCATCCTCCTGTCTCTCTGTGACAGCTTGCTGTAGCCAGCCCGCAGGTCTGCTGCCTCCTAAGGAAGCTAACCAGTATTCTTTCCAACCTTTGCTAAATTCATGAATTTACCAGTTTGCTCAAATTCTAAACCTTCACCGAATGTAGAGATTATTGGGGGGTGGGGGTGGGGTTGTCCTGCCTCCCCAAACATATAGAGTGACTATCTATGGATTTAAACACACACCCCACACACCCCAGTGCCTACCTTCAATCTGTTCAGAATTGAATTCAATCTGCAAAAGAAAGAAAAAGCCAGCAGTTAATGATTTGCTTTAACCACAGCTTTTGCAAACGCACACACACAACCTGCGATGGCTGCAGGAGTCAGTTATGTATGCTTGGGTTTAATGTGGTTTGTAGACTTTGGGATATCTAGAGGCTTTCGGTTCATAGGCAGGACTATTTAGTTGTGGAAGAAATTCAAAGACTATTTAGTTGAATATGTTCAGATAACTTAAATAGAATTACTTGCGAGTATCAGATTGGCCTAGGATTTAAATAGGTGATGTCGTAGAATACTATGGATAAAAGTTAAAATGAAAGAAAGAAAGATGCTAATGAACTAGGTAAATTTTATGTGAACTCAGTTTTGGAAAACTGCTAAAATTATTTATATGGAAACTCAGCCAGGGGGATTCGAGTAAGTCACTTAATGATAACAAAAGTGGAATTTCTACAGTCAGGATATTTGTTTGTTTGTTTGTCTTTTTTTGATGTCTTCTTTTTATGTTTGTAGATATGTTATAAATTTGGAAAACTAATAAAAAAAGTGGGGGGGGGGGGAGACTATTTAGTTGTGGATCAGTTACACTTTTAAACAACCTCTCATACCCTCAGGTAGTTAGTGAGTGTAAAAGGCTGGATTTCCCCCTCCTCCCCCTGCCAAACTATACTTTCACTGCACTCCTGATGGAGTATTCCATTCTGTGCATGTGCAGAAAACGAGTGGAAGGAAGCCAGTTCCGGATGAACAGAAATGCTAGTTTGTTTTCAACCTCGTTGTCCCTTATACCCGGAAATGATTTTCGGAACAGGCACACAATGGCGGCTTCCATACCATCTGTTGATTGAGGATTCGTCCCGAGTGCAAAGCTTCTTGCAGTTTGGGTTAGATGCTAACATTTTCCTGACATGGTAACTGGGCCAGCCCATAGGATCACACTTTTTCTGTGGGGCCACCTTTCTGTTTCTTTCAACTCCCTGCCTGCCATCTTCCCAACAACCAATCCAGGGGAATGCACTAGTTTGTTGGCTTCCTCCTCCATCTCTGTGTTGCCCTTGTAGAACTCAGCAGGGAAGAGAAGGGACTCTGCCTGTCATTGGCTCTGCCTCCACTTCTTCTTGGTGTCACAGCCTTCCAGCCTACCAGTTCCAATGGCCACCAGTTGTGTGTGTGTGTGTGTGTGTGTGTGTGTGTGAGAGAGAGAGAGAGAGAGAGAGAGAGAGAGAGAGAGATTTCTAGGCATCCTCCCAAGGTCAAAGTGTCAAGTGGCTAAACCAGTTCCATACTGATTTGATGCTATTAATAACCCTCTCCAGCTAGGAGAGGCTATCTTGAAAAGAACAGGGACGGTATCAAAGGAAAGGAGAGGAATGGAAAAAATTCCCTCCCTGCATGATAACTGAAGAGACAAAGGGCTGATGTTGTTCGTTTGCTGGGCGGGTGGTGGCATAAGGCAGATTATAGAGGGGAATGGGCATGGAACCCATCTGCATTCATGAAGGGTATGCCTGTCCACAGCTATGACAAATGGAACCTCCATTTGGAGAGGCAGTATATCTTGTTAAGTAATTTGTGTAGCATAGTCATAGGCTGAAGTTGCACCTGGATATTTCTCACACTAAATATATACATTACACATTTTTAAACACTAGTGCACACACGTCTATTTTATCTTAGTTTTCCTTATGTGTGCACTGCTGGCATTTAAGTGATGTACGCACACACACATGTTCACATGTTAAGTGCATCTAGGCAATTTTAGACCCTGGGCATTTCTTCAAGTAGGAAGAAACATTTAACATTTATTTTCTCTATGTGTCTCCTTCCTCTCCCAACTCTTTCAACGTTTCTGATACGTTGGGGGGACGACCTCAAAACATTTGCCAATCCTGACCAGAAGAAGAAGAAAAAATTCTCTGAGCATGTTCAGTTTCACGCGTTAAACTCAGTAAAATCGCAGCACCCCCCTGACTACATGAATAAAAATGGAGTTTGCTTTCGATGCCTTGAACCTAAGCACATAAACTTGGGGATAAGCACCAGTAAAGGAATATATATAATATAGAGTAAAAAAAATAAAATAGGTATCTGCCACAGTGTATATATCTAAATGATTTTGCAAATAGGAGTGAAAGGATGTTGCTGCGACCAGCGTCAGTCCCACTTGCTGGCCAAGAGGGTGACATGGTGACTGTTTGCTGCTGCCCCATTGTCTGCCGCTCTCTAGGCGGTCATTCAGTGGGGGCCTGGGCTGTGGACTGCTGCCCTTGAGCACTGAGGTCCAGCCCCATGGCACCATTGTTCAAAGGCATCTCCTCCTATGCCCATGTATTCGCCAAACCTTTATTCCTTTTTAACATCTCCCAACCTCCGCTTCTCTAGGGCTGCAATCCCATGCACATTTCCCTGGAAGAAAGCCACATTTGAATTCAGTGGGGCTGAGTTTTGGGGAGGCACATGTAGATTTGCACTATGAAACTTTTTTCTCGTGCTCTATGCCTGCTTCTTCTTGTTGATCGTCTCTGCTGGCCTTGACCCAAACCCATCTTTCTGCCACTGGGCTTTGAAACCATAGCCTGTTTCCCTTCCTCCTTTCACAGTAGCTCCCTGTTGCTCTGATTTTACTTTAAATTTTTAAAAAATATTTAATACATTGATACTCTGTGTTTCAAGACAAGTCTTCCCAAAGCAGTTTACTTACAATCGCGTATCAGCATACAATAAAATACTGTGCTATAAAAACCTTGTGAATTAATGATAGGACAAAGAGCACCAGAAAGCCTAGAAGCCAGCATTATGCCAGCAAAATATAAAATGTACCAAACTCAGGCAAAAAATTGTATGTACAACACATACTTAGGGCCAAGTCTCAGCAATAAAAACAGGCTCAACAACTGCCAGTGAACCTTTGTACCCTTGAGATTTTATATGAGCGTTTTAGAATGAAGACACAAATGGACATTCTGCATGAACTACAAAGCTCTCCCTCTCTTATCTCCCTGCCCCACATAATATTGTCACTGTGTCTCTTTCCTCCTCCTCTTTTCCTGTCTATGCTGTTGCCTATTCCCATAATGGTCTCTCCCTCTCACCTCTTAAAGCCTCATCCCTCAAGTCAATTCAGCAAAACTCCTGCGATCTATTGTGGTCTCATCTCACCTGGTCCTTTGCTGCCAGTTCACTCTCCTCTACTGTGCCCTCATGACTCATTGCTGTCTTCTCCCCTTGACTACCGGAGAGCCCATAGCTCAGTGGTAGAGCCTCTGTTTTGCATACAGAAGGTTCCAGGTTCAATCCCCAGCATCTCTGGGTATGGCAGGGAGAGGCACCCTGTCTGAAACTCTGGAAAGTCAGTCTCTCTACTCAGTCTAGATAATACTGGTCCAATGATCTGAGTAGAAGTTAGCAGCCTCCTGTATTTCTACGTCTCTAGGCGTGGGATTCCTAAGGCTTGTACAACATCCAGCATGCTATTTAAACCAATGTTATGTGAAGCGGAAGGAGCAGCAGTTTGGATGGGATGAGGCAAGGCCTTTGGGGAAGATGCAGATAAAGGAACTGGGGGAAGCTGCTGAAAGGTTTGGGTTGCAGTGAGGTGTCTTGTTGCACACTCTCTGTATAGGAAAATGCAAAAGTTATCACGATAGGTGCCCAGCTTTGTGCATTCAGGGCCTGAAAAACACTTGAGCCACACTTCACACCAACATCAGAAAGCCAATTTGCTCTTACGCAGAAATGCTATACTTGCAGGAACGTACTAATGTGTTCAGAATGAACAGTGCCATTCTGCAGAGGGAATCTGCAGATATCCTATTAGCTTTTGAAAACCGGGAGATTTTCAGCTGCTGCAAATAAAACCAAGGTGTGTGTGTGTGTGTGTGTGTGTGTGTGTTGAACACAGTTTGAAAGCGCGATTGCTGACTTGCGGTGTGAATTCTCATTCCACTTTCACCTCTGGTAAATAGGCTTAGTAGGATTTTGTACTGTTTCAAAAACCTGCAGAACTCATTTGACAAGTGGCGGTGATGGGACAAAAGAAATTAGCGTTACATCATAGGAAGTGAAAGCTCCCTCAAATGATTTCCAACTCTAAAAAAACAAACCATCAGCTCTCTCCAGCCCAAGAAACCTGTTTTACTGATTAATGGCAATATTAATATTTCCATTCATTCAAATCTTATTCTACAACTATGAGAAAAACATTAAGGGGCTTCATATAGTTATTTGGAGACTAAACAGTAGATTCAAACCTTTACTTTCCTATTCTACTCCACTTGTAACTTTCAACACAGAGCTGAGCACTTGCAAGCAACAAAGCAAAGGTTTCGGAAGAATTTGGGGCTTTTGTCAAGCATCTCATATTTAGTGACCTTTAAAACTAAGTTACAGAGGAGTTAAGATTTTGCAATAAGGTTTCTTTCAATCTGGCCATTCAGCTTCTGCGAAGTAGATTTAAATGCCCTTGAAGAGAAGCTGTCTTGCAAGTGGGTTAAGCTGAGCTCTTGCAAAGCTTACATTATTTGATGGAGAAGTAAGATGTTTGAAGTCTTATTGTTGGAAGCTGCTCAGAGTGACTGGGGTAACCCAGTAAGAAGGGCGGCATATAAATATTATTATTATTATTAATTATTATTATTATTATTATTATTGAGAAGAAACAAACATTTTGTGGCAAATGAGATGCAACTAATTTGGGAATGGAGGTAGGAAGAAGAAAAGCAAGCAAGCAAATTGGCATTTAGCGGACCAGCTTCCGAAACAGTCTACCGTTAGATTAATCTTAGAATTGTAGCACGGTTGAGTTGGAAGGTACCCAAAGGATCATTCTAGTACAAACCTCCTGCAATGCAGGAACCACAGCTACCTTGAAATGGCTTCTACCATTTGGAATCAGCAGGTCTGGGAAACAAGGCTGAGATTCAGTAATTACGCCTTGGGCGCCATTGGATGAGTCTGTGCAACGACAAGGGATCTGATCACAGGCCTTGAATCCCGAGCCTGTAAGAAAGGGAATTACTGGGCACCTCCCTTTTACTTACCTTCACACTCTTGGGGTCGAAAGCAGGTTCTTTTGGTGGTTCTGGGGCAGGAGCCGGAGCCGGAGCTGGCTTGGCAGCCTCTTTCTTGGGTTCCGGCTTTTTGGGGGCCATGGCTTCGGTTCACTTGTGGCACGAGCTGGGATGAGCAGCACGGTGGGGAGGCAGAGGGCCGAGGAACAAAAGGCGACCCTGCCTCCCACTGCTTATATACTGAGCTGGCGGGTCTCGCACCAGAGGGGTGGGCAGAGCTGCAAGGGCAACTGCTGTTTACTATAAAAGGAAGGTGCTCCCAAAAAAGCAGCCCCCACCCTCCCCACTCAACAATTGTCCTTTGTCATCAGCACATAGTGCAAAGACCTGGAGTCACCAGCACCAAGGTCCTCCGGCCGCACAAGGCGGCTTTTGTGCACCTGGGCTGGGGAGGGTTCGGAACGCCTGCAGTTATTTTAAGAAAATAAAGGGTTGCCCCGGAGGCTCTCTATAGGGAAAAAAGCAGCAGCTTTGCTGATCAAACTGCCCCAATACTCAAGGGGGGACAAAGTGTGCCTTTTTATAGGCAAGCCGACGAGTGCAAATGCCACAGATTCCTTTTAAGTGCCGCATTTACTTCCCGACACTTTCCCAGAGGAACAGGCTTCAGACCTGCAGATACATTTCTAAACTGGCTGGCTGATCCAGCTGCATAGCCTTACTTGGTTCTCCCCCCTTTCCTTTTATCATCATTAGCACTTCTTTTTTTTTTGCGTCTTATCTTTCCTCCAAGGAGCAGTGGCGCAGCTAGGCAATTTTAGACGTTGTGATGGAGTTACTTACATACACACACACACACACTTCAAATGGCAATGTGCTTTGCCTGCACCAGCGGGGGGGGGGGGGGGGACCACTAGATTATCTTTGAGCTTCCTTCCAATGTTATGATTCCACTTCAAGATTCAGTAAGCCAGCACTGCTATGGGGTAGTTGGGGGGAGGCTACCGGTTCTTCTGTTGAGTGCAAGCCCTGGATTTCGACCCACAAAGGCATGCCCTGGTGGCATCGTTGTCAAAGAGCCCAGGATGGCATGCACTGAAATAATCTTGTTTTATTCTCAGAACAACGCTATCGAGCAGGATAAGCTGAGAACCTGTGGTTTGCTGAAAGGCAGCTTGCGTGCTTCAGGGCTGAGCGAAAAATTCAATCCCAGTCCAGATTCTGTGCATTGTGCGTCTATGTCACACCGTGGCTTTCAGCTTCGCCTTCATGTCTCCCTTTCTTCCTCCCCAGTTTTCACATGTGCTGGTTTTTTTTTCTGAGCCTCCTCCACCACTGCACAATCCACAAGCCAGATGGGAATATGCACAAAAGTGCAATGGACCAGCAACCTATCCTACTGTACTGGAGCACATTTGGAACACAATTATTCGGAGGCATATATACTTGTAGTGATCTCAGCTCTCTGGTCCTTATGTACACAAAATGGCACCACTCACACACATCAGCAGGAGGTACCAGAGTGAAGACTGGGTGGTGGGCACGCTCAGTGACCACAGAATGCCGAACAGCTGTTGGCGGAATGGAGTATTCTAAATGCTGATCAGCTTGGGATTGGAATGAAATGGAGTATCCTGCACAGAAGCACTCCAGACTATAATTTAGTTATTTTTTTGCAAGCCCCCAGTTGTAATTTCTGAATTAAATTATGTTGTTTGGATGTGCAGACTTCTATACATTTCTATTGACTAGTTAGCATCATGCTTGTTTTCTACCTAACCTGTGATGCTTAGGAGATGCTCTGTGGTAACTTCAAGTGGCAAAGATTTGTTCTTTTGTGAAATTTGATTATGGCACGGGGAATGGCAACAAAGCAGTCTACAAATCACTGGAACACTGCCCTTCCCCCATGGAAATCCTATAGAGCAGGCCCCCCCAAACTTGGCCCTCCAGCTGTTTTGGGACTACAATTCCCATCATCCCTGACCACTGGTCCTGTTAGCTAGGGATGATGGGAGTTGTAGTCCCAAAACAGCTGGAGGGCCAAGTTTGGGGGTGCCTGCTGTAGAGCTTCTTCCTCCCCACCCCCAGAAATTGAGCTGGTGATCAGTTCATGGATCATCATCTACCTTCTGTCCACCCCTGTGACTGGTGTTGGAAAAATTCACCTGTGTGTGTCCATTTCAAGCCACGACAGGGTGGGGTGGAGATAAGCTCTCCGTATGGAGCACCTCTCTTCCTGAGCCTGTCTTCCTGTTTCAGAAGCTGTGTCTGGGCACCACACTGGGCTGAGATTAAACAAACAGGGGCCTTAATTTTATTCATAATTAAATGTCCACAGCCCTGAGGAACAGGATGGGATCAACGCCTGGATTTCAGCCAATAAATCGTGCGCCTCTGCATTCTTTTACACCCCCATCCCACCATAATAATCCCCAGTGAAACTGCTAGACGACAGCTGGATAACTTCTTTGAGTGGCTCTTGGCTGGCCAGCCATCCATCAGCTGTGTCCAGCACCAGCTGAGGTTTGGCTTAGCAACACAGTTTTCTCTCCATTGTCTGTAGCAAAAGCATGGCCTGAGAGAGCAGAAGTTGAGCATATAATTTCCTGTGCCAACAAACACTACTCGCTTGTGCTGATTCCACGGAGCTGGGTTTCTAGTAGCTTGGAGAGAAGTCAGGAGTAGAGTACATCTGCCTGGCTTTCCCAGAAGGGACATACTAACTATTAGGTAAAGAAGAAAGTGCCACCGATGATTTAAAAGTGCTTTGTTAAAGGGGGTACTCAAGGATATGCAGTACTGGCACCTCATGAGAATTATTCGGTATTTCAGCGCAAATTTCTCCTTATAAACATACCTTTGTAGCTCTGACCAATGCACACTTCCCCCACCCAAACAATGTTTCCCAATACAATTCGATTTTGTATGTTCTTTTTCCCTCCAAACGTTTTCCTTTACCCCCTAATACATGCATTTTTGTAAACAATGGTTGGGAAAGTGCGTCGCAAGACTAGCAGGAGTGTGAATTTGGAGGACTGCCCGTGTTTCTGTTGCCATGTTGCGTTGTGAAGTGTGGATTTGATAAATTCAGCTGTAAATACAAACAGGACCAAAAATTTCCCCCCTGTTCCCAGTGCAAAGGAAAGCAGTGAAGCCATAGAGGAGGCTTTGAGAATTTTCATGAAGCCAGCAGTTCCAACTGTCAGTATCTGCTTCAGTTTTGAAGCCTGTGCTTGGGCAGCTCAGCTCAGCAACTGCTTGAGAAACTTGACGATTCTCTTGAGAGGTGCCAGAGTCAGAAATACCTCTTGGGCTGATGCTAGACTCTTTCCACTTCAGGATATGCAGGACAAACGTAGCTTGTTAATAAGGCAGCTGAAAGGAGAGCTAATACTTAATACAAGGACAATTGTGGAGGCAAGGTACACCTTGCCAATTTTTTAAAAAAACAACCACAGAGCTGAATCAGTACATGAATGTTTTTATAACGTCGTTCGACCTTGAGCCTTAGCAGTTACAACAATTCTTGGGGACAGCACAGGGGGGGGGGGGGGCGAGTCCCAAGGGCATAGCTAGAGTGGGGCATTTATGAGAGCTTCTCTTCTGGCAGACCCTCCAAGTCTATTTTCCATGGACAGTCCTGATTTACAGAAGCCATCCTGGCTTCTGGTTTGGTTCCAGAATGTCCCACTGTTCCCAATCACGTCCCTATTTTCATCAGATAAATGTTGGAGGGTACAGAGTTATGTCACCCCGAGCCAAGGAGATTAGAAGACATCTGAAGGCAACCCTGTGTTGGGAAGTTTTGTTTTTTAATGTTTAATGTTTTATTATGTTTTTATATAGTATATGTTGGAAGCTGCCCAGAGTGGCTGGGGCAACCCAATCAGGTGGACAGGGTATAAGGAATAAAAATTATTATTATGGAATAGGACGTCCCTATTTTCATCAAAGAAATGTGGGAGGGTATGTCTTTCGGGGGTCTGAGCTAGAGACACCACTCATGCAATAAGGAATTGTGTGAATAATGGCTTTTCTATAGCAAACAGCAGTCGTGGCCGCCTAATCCAGTTTCAGCCAGTGTACAGCCTGCAGGCGCCCAAACCACCACATCATTCCCAGGAGACATGTGTGGCTTGGGCATGCTGCAGGCCTGGCAGTAAGTGTTGGCCCCCGTGGTGTGGCGCCCAGTGCCAGTCGAGTTTAGCTACGTTTGTTGACTGAACTAAAAAGTTTCATGAGCCCAATTTTTATTTTTTAAAACTCATTTTGTCATTTTGTCCCCCCCCCCTCAGTGATGACACCCCCTGCACTCCCCTTCCCCCGCTACTGGGAGGAAACTTTCCCTGCTTCCTTGTGTTACCACATGGGTAGGCAAATTAAGGCCCAGGGGCCGGATCAGGCCCAATCGCCTTCTAAATCCAGCCTGCGGAATCAGTGCTTTTACATGAATATAATGTATCCTTTTCTTTAAAATGCATCTCTGTGTTATTTGTGGGGCCTGGTGTTTTTACAAGAGTAGAATATGTGTGTCAGAGCTGGCTCCTGGTCCCAGCTCACAGAGGACCAACGCTAGCCGGTAGTAATGTAACAAAGTCTTTATTGAAGTATAGTTTCCATTTCCAAGCCTCAGCGCCCCAGCTCTACGTCTAGGGTCTAGACCGGCGAAGCTCCATCTGAGTCCCCGCCCCCTGTACACCAGTTTAAGACTCTAGCCTTACTCCACCTCTTCCGTCTCTCCTTTCTCCTCTGGGTCCTGCTACCCCCCGGGGTCCCTTCCTTCCTGGATTTCTCCGACGCAGACGTGGACCCCCCTGACTCCTCCCTCTCTCTTCGGCGGGCTTTAGGACCTGGCTCCCTATCCGGGCTGCCAACTGCTGCCCCCTCCTGTACATTTGAACTTGGCGCGCGCGCGCAGCCTTCCACCTTCCTCTCGACCGTTTCCTCGCTCTCCGATGGAGGCGTGGCCACTCCTGCCTCATGTCCTCCCGCTGTCAGCGCGCTGCCTGATCCCGATGCCTGGGACTCCTCCCCTCTACTCCACTCTGGTGTGGACGCTGGTCCAGATTTCCAACTGCTGCTCTCTGAGTCCCCCCTGGCCCCTTCTTCCTGGGGTGTCCCCCTCGGCACCCCCCTTGCCCTGACCATGGGGGCCTCTTTCTGTGAATCTTCCGATTCACTGGAAAGACTCAGAGACCTCGGATTGCTGTCATCGCTGACATTTCCTTCGGACTCCTCCCCCTCACTCTCTATTTCCTCCCTCTCCTGTGCCTCTGCTCCTGAACCCCTGACAATGTGCTTTTATTTAAAATGCATCTCTGGGTTATTTGTGGGGCACAGGAATTTGTTCACACACCCCCAAATATAGTCCGGCCCCCCACAAGGTCTAAGGGACAGTGGACCGGCCCCCTGCTGATAAAGTTTGCTGACCCCTGATCTAGACTGTTGCCCCCCCCCCCCCCATTCGTGCTGTTGAAAGAAACATGTCCTGAACCGCTGGCCTACCTGGCAGCAAGTCAGTATGCCAAGTCCAGAGGTCAATCCACACAAACAAAGTCCAGAGGTCAGGAAACACAGTCCAAGGTCAATCCAAGTAGCCAAGTCTGAAGTCCAGCAGTCAAGATACAGTCCAGAATCAAACCCAAAGCACAGTCCCATAGAAGCCCAGGAGCATCCAAGCCGAGGTCCCTCAACATGGGCAGCTGAGCAGGCACAGCCCCTCAGCTCTGCTTCCCTTTTGTACTTTGCACGCTGATTGCAGCACCTGGGCTTGACAAGGCAGGTGACCCTCACCTGTTCTAGGCCTGCTCCAGCTGAGGAATCACATCCCTCCTCCAGAGCTAGCGAGCACCACTTGGCCAGCTAGGGAGCTGGGCTGTGGGCCCTGGCCTGCCTCAGCCTCCTAGAGTGCCACTCCCGCTGCTCCCCACGCCTCAGAGCCTGACGCACAATAAGGTCTCACACTGAATTGTAACTGACACTATGAATTGATAACAGAGATGCTGTGTGTACTTTTGTTACCTAAGAAAAATCTTCTAGTGAAAACAAAAAATAGTTTAGCAGCATTACTTACCAGCGAACACCAGGGGAAGTTGAAGTCCTGAGCACAGAGGTTCAGGCATTCTTGCTGTTTTCATTAAATCCAATGTGGCTCCGTCCAGGTCTGTGGAGTTCAAGACTTCTGTATGCAACGGGGTGCTGGATTTGGACTTGGGGGAGGGGGGTCTGATTTAACCAGCGCCACCTTTGCTGTAATCGGGTGTGTGGTGGGGGCTAGATTTGGGCTGAACATCCTAACCAACCAATGCTGATGGCAATGTAGTTTGGCCACGCACCCCAGATGGTATTCAGAGACATACTGCCACCAAGGCCACATGACATTTAAAGCACTCTGATACCACTTCATGACACACACACACCCCAAGAATTTTGACAACTGTAGTTCGTGAAAGGCAATGAGAATTGTTAGAAGACCCCTGTTCCCCTGACAGAGTTACAATTCTCAAGAGTCCTGTACGGAAAGGGATTGCTTGTTAAACCGCTCTGGAAATTGTGGCTCTGTGAGGGGAAATATGGATACCAGGCAAGAGTGCTGGGTTGGAAGGCTGTGGCCCGGGCAGCTGAGAGTGGAAGGCAGGCACCAAGGAGGTTGAAGTAGCTGAAGGAAAGGAGTAAAATGGGTGGTGGCCAAAGGTTCTGCTCACTGGCCTTACTAGAGCAGGGCCAGGTAGCCAGACAGTACAGCTTTGGAGGAAGGAAAGCGGAAGGAGAAATGTGAGGTCACATGTGAGGAAAAACTGAAACACTAGGCCTAGAGAAACAAGGCTGTGTACTACACACTATGCCTTCAAACCACATTCTTTCCCTCAAAGAATTCTGGGCACTGTAGTCTACAGCTCCCAGCAAGTGTTATTGAACTACAGTGACCAGAATTCTTTGAGGAAATGAATGTGCTTCAGATGTATATAGTGTGTGTACAGACTGAGAGCCTGTATGCCAGAGCTGCCTGGGTGCAGACAAAATGGAGATGCCCTACCTAGATTGAACATGGCACCTTCGACACACCAGGCAGATGCCCCACCCCTGAGCTGCAGAGCTTCTCTTCTTGCTCCGCAGACACTCTGCCCTGTGCTTGAGTTTGAAGGGGTGCCATGGTGGAAGCATCACAAAGGGAGTGTCTCCACCTGTGAACTATGTACATTTGCTTCCATGCCCAAAACAATCCTATGCACAGAGTAGGGTTACAACAGAGCTTTCCAAACACATTAGTGTGTCAGCTGCAGTGTGTAGATGCGTCACGCTCCTCCTGGGGCTCGAAAGGGGTCAGTTTAACCTCCGGTTTGCTAGTAAAACGGAATCACTGTGCCACGAAATGATGCATGTCTAAAAAGTGTTTCACCAACATGAAAAGTTTGGAAAGCTCTGGTGGTGTACACACGTATGTAAGTAAAACGTTGCTGTATGGAGTAATCCTGTTTAGGGTTGCAGCCAACAATGACCTCTTTTGAGATATTGTGTTCCATTTCCCCTCCCTTTTTGTGCCCCCCCATCAATCTACAGTGGTACCTCGGGTTACATATGCTTCAGGTTACAGACTCCGCTAACCCAGAAATAGTACCTTGGGTTAAGAACTTCGCTTCAGGATAAGAACAGAAATCATGCTCCAGCGGCACGGCAGCAGCAGGAGGCCACATTAGCTAAAGTGGTGCTTCAGGTTAAGAACAGTTTTAGGTTAAGAACAGACCTCTGGAACGAATTAAGTACTTAACCCGAGGGACCACTGTACTTTGCACGCCTACTCAGGCATCACTGTGCATTTTGACTCTCTTAGGGTTCTCTGTAAAACATCTTTTTTTTTTTTTTACACTTCTACAAGCCTTGCAGTTTTGCTAAGCCTGAATGTGAATGGCATTTCAGCCATTCAGAGGCAAGAATCAGAGGCAAGGTCATGTTCACAAGGTCATACACTGCAATAGCACTTGTCATTAAAGGTAGTTTCACATTGCTTTTCTGACAGCCACCCCCTACAACAGCCACCCTTCCGGGGGATTGCTGTGTAGCAGCTTGGATTTCTTGACGCATCAGTACCCTCAAAATACTCACGTTGCTGGTTCCACATGTTTACAGATGTACAGGTTGCTTTTCTGTGCAAGGTATCTTTTTCACACAGGGAAAGGTCTGGATATTTGAAATAACACCCCAGCACTCCCTCCTTTGGGGGCTGTGTTTGTGTGCGTGCATTTTTTTGTTCTTCCACATCTCAATAAAAATGTCAAAGTGCGTTTTATAAAATACTTTTATTCCCATGGTAATGGGGCTGGGTCATTGGAGCACTGAAAAATCAATTGTAATAATGGCGAGGCAGAGACATGGCAGAATTTATTCTCTATATCCAATAGCCTTCTCTACCCCCAACCCCCCAAATTAAACAACAAAACAACCCAAAGTGGAGAATAAATCAGAGGGATGCAAATATAAGCCAGGGGATGGGACTGGTCATGCTTCATTATCTGAAAACTCAGTAGCACATTCTTGAAAATGCCTCCCCACTTTATGCCGTACCTCCAGTTATAAGGGTTTCTGGTGAAGCTATTTACTACAAAGAATTCAAGTTTGGCCGAGGAATCCCTATCCCACGGAACAATGCTAAGAATAAATAATATAAAATAAACTCTCTTAAATTAACTTGTTAAGCAACAAATTCACTTTTCTCATTGTTCAAATCCTCTTTGCCATATTTTTCTTTGCTGGTCTTTTACAACTCTCGCCTAACAAGAAAGGCTGAGTTTCAGGGGGGGAGAACGTTGTGTAGAGAGCACTTGACCTTGTGAATTTGTATCTCTTAAAAACAGCAGGGGAGAGAGAAAGACACGTGAAATCCACTGTAGAAGCAAACTTGAAGGTGTACCAGGTCCACTTTTGTCCTTTTGTATTTTAAATCCCCTGGTCGTGGCACAAAACGAAACAACCTATAGCTAAGTTGGACCTAAGGAACTCAGGTGTTCTATTCCTGTCTCCAAGGTCTTTTATGTCTCAACACACAAAGGACTTCCAAGGCTCCCAGGTCAATATTTCGAAAACAAGCAACGCTTTGAACTGCGGCGTTTGATATAAAGGATGTCCATTAAAGTGCGGTGGATGTACAAGGCTCTGGGATAAGGGACAGCAGCTTAAAATATGGGAACAATACCAGCAACCCTAACAGAATATCGCCCCCACCCCCAACAGTAGAACCAACATTATCTGGCAATGTCTGTGGGAATTACAAATTTATTTTTTGGGGAAGGGGATGGATTCACTGTAGCTGAAAAAGAACAGGAAGATATCAAGTCCACTGTCCTCCTGGCAGCAAGGGCAGGCTCCACCCCAAGCCAGCAAGGTTTCCAATTTCCAACCTGCACTTCTCATTAGCAATTAGTCTTGTACCTTGCCTTTTTTTATTTTTACATCGCTCATATGTTCCTGTCAGGTGCACTTGTAGATTAGGTCATAGGCCACATTAAGCGTCTTTTTCTCCCACTTAGCTGAATATGCCAAGCTCTATAGAGCTTTAGCCCAGGTAAGGCCTGAAGGGCTGATCTAAGGCCATGTTTCACATGCTATTTTCTGCCTTACAATCAAGTTTCCAGATTCTTCACCTCAAATAATTTTACATTCATGCTGAAGTCAGCAGTGCTGTTTTAACGGAGACTGGGGCACCCAGTGTGTGAGCTACAAACCACACAGGGGAAGAAGGGGATGATGGAAACAGAGGATGGGCTTCAGTTGGGTCAGGGAGCCTTGTGGGAATTATGCCACGAATAAAATGTACATCGCTAAAGAAACAAAAATAAAAAGCACCCCAGTTACCCGAAACCCTATCTTAGCAGCCTCAAGAGAAGGTGGAACGTAGTTGTCAGATGTCTGGAAAACAAAGGCAAACTCCAGAAGTGTGTTGCATTCAGATGTCAAGGGTGTCAGTTACATTCTGAGCAAGGGTGAAGGGTCAGCCTTCAAAAGTGTGGCCTTTGCACCTAAGGGCAGATTTTGGCACAAGAGCAGAGCCCAAAAGCTGAGCCTGGGTAAGCTGGAACCTACTGGGTACTGCTGACATTTGGAGAAGCAACCACAGCTATTATTTCCCCTCTGGGGTTTATAGAAGGAGGGACAAAATCTCTAGGCTGAAGGCCACCCACAGCCTCCGCAGATCCACTTGGTCCCGAGCTCCAAAGCAGGCACAGGAGGGGTCAGTGGTGGCAGGTCAAGGACTGCACTTAACGGCTGTGCGGCCCACTCCATCCATCCCACCGTTCATTTCTTTCCAGTGGAAGCCATGTGCTTGAACTGCAGATAATACAAGAACCACGCACAGCAGCAATTGCTACTGGCTCCCCTTGACACACACTGGCAAAACTCCCGAGGAGTCTGATTTTGCAAGACAGAGACAGGCTGGTTTCCCCGAGTCTTGATGGAAAGGGAAATTCTAACCCAACGACAACCCTCCGAAAGGAAGAGGCAACAGTGGGATGGATTCAGTTTTCTGCTGTGAGAGAAGGCAGCACACCTTCAGCAAATGTAAGCAGGCGGCCATTTTTAGCCAGGAAGGATCACTTCACCTCTCTGGTTTCAGAATGGTGGCAATACCTTTCTACTTTTCACCTGCGAAACACCCCAGGCCAACCAAGCTATCACACGTGCTGGAAAGAGGTCTCCAAACTCAGCGTTAAGAGCAAAACCACAGCTGGTTATGAACACGGACAGTCCGGAGCCTTTCTCCCTGCCAAGCGCGGCACACAACAACACACACACATGCACACACCCTGCATGCCCAGGATCTGCCCAGCAGGTGACATACATCCAAGAGGGTCGTGAGCTGAGGCACTGGAGGATGGGTTGGACTGGAGAGCTTAAGGTGGCCGGGGTTGGATTTCTCTTTCGTAGGCACTGGAGAGGATCTGGCAGAGAAGCTGATCCTATGACAGAAAACTAGGAGATGGTTTTTACTCTTCCCCTTGCCTCTCCTCCACCCCACCCACCCGCACCCCAGCGGTTGGGCCGGGAAAGCACCACGAGACAGGCAAAGAAAGAGGTCTATGATGGTGTAAACCTATAGAGGGGAGAGGGCCGGATTCTTCCTTTGGGAGCAGTTTGGCCTTGCATGGGGCGAGGCACGCAGGATCTCAGGAGGGGCAGCCAGCAAGCACACGGTCAGCTGGTCCACCTCAGCTGCCCCCCAAGTGTTGGGGTGATTCCAGGCACCAGTGGAGACTGGCCCTCTCCCTCTCCAGGTCCCGAGGGGGCCTCTGAGGAGAGAGGGGAGCTTTCGTTATTTAAGGTATATGTGATTGTTTGTGACCTTGAGGGAAAAGGCCAGGCAGTGCTGGCTGGCTGGCTGGCAGGACGAGGGTGGTCCAAGAGGTTGTTGGCACAAATGGCAAGGCAGAGGGGCAGGTGGGGGGGTGGAGGGTGTCCCCAGAGAAGGGTGGCGAGGAAAGGGAGTTCACGCACAGACCCGGCCAGCGATGGCGCTGCTTCTGAGGCCCAAACGCTATATGCCTGCCCACAAACCGCTTGGTGGGTGAAGGACAATCCTCCGGAGAGGCTGGACCTACCCCCGGGTGTCAGGCAACTGAAGACAGCTCCTGTCCCCAAGGCTCTGCGTGGGAAGAAGCCTCTCCCTCAGCGGATAAAAGCCCTGCCCCTCAGGGCCTTAGCGGATATAGGCGTCTCGCGCCCAGTCCTCTACGTCGTTGTGGTTGCGGCGCAAGCCCTCCTCCTCCTCGCTCTGGCAATAGCGCTCCCGCCCCTTGCCGTGCCCGCGGAGAGACCGGTTGTGGTTTTGCCGGTCGGGCTCCTCGGCCTCCCAGGAGCCCTGGCGCTGGGGGTGGCGGTGCCCCCGGAGGTGGCTCTGCTGCTGCTCTGGCTCCTCGGGTTCCCAGGACCCCTGGAGGCGGCGGTGGCCCAGGCAGTGGGCGCGGCGAGGCTCCGGCTCCTCGTAGGGGTCGGTCTCGATGTCCATGCAGGAATCCGCCGGGTCAGTGTACGCAGAGTCGCGGCTGCCCTGCGTCTCCGAATCAAAGGTGTCCTGGCGGGAAAGGCCCCGGGCGGCAAAGTGGGAGGGGGGCGGCGCGGCGCGGATCTGGCCATGCCCAGCCAGCTGCCCCGAATAGTCGTGCAGGCTGGTGTGCTCTGGGTCGAGCGGCTCCTCCCCATGCACTAAGTAGGGTCCCTGCTGGAAAGAGGCATTCACCACACACCATGCATGAGAAAGGGAGAGAGGAGACAAGAGTTAGTGCAGCCACGACACAGCAGCAGCAGCAGCTGCAGCGCCCCCAAACAGGTTAGCACAAGGGGCTCTCAAACTCTGGCCTGGCAAACCTCATGAAATCTAAGGGGAAATTTCCCCTGCAAAGACAGGTGATTTTTCTGGACCTGGGAGTTAAGCAGATCAAGAACAAAAACACATGGATTTTAGACCCCCTCGCAGATGGGGATGGAAAGATCCATTGGTTTCAGCTCCTCACTTTTCCCCATCTCAGATTCAGATCTCTACATTTCTACAGCCATTTGAAGATTGTTTTTATAAAAAATCCTCCTAAAACTTCTCCAACAGGTTGGTGCAAATTTCTCCTAATAAACCTTTTTTTTGTACTGAGTTTAGATTAATGGACACATCGTTGTAAGCAATTTCTCCTAACAGAATGCATTTTACTGTGTTATTTTCACTAATATATTGTGCACGTGTCCCCCTAATGCACACATATTTGCAATCTTTGTTCAAGTGCAGGACTGCATTGCCAAATTGTGCAAGTGTGAATCTTGAAGGCTGGCTGTGTTTCGGTTCTCGAATTGTTTCGGAAAGTGCAATTTCTTAAGGTTTTGGCTTCAAATGCGAATTGAACTGAATGTCTTCCCCATCCCTACCTTTGTCTGAAATTACTCTTTGGACATGGCATTCTATGCGTGGTGCAGAGCACAATGTATAAAACAGAGCAGGGATGGGGAGCCTGGGGCTCTCCAGATGTTGCTGGACTACAACTCCCATCATCCCTGGCCACTGGCTGTGCTGGCTGCGGCTGATGGGATTTGGAGTCCAACAACATCAGGTTCCCCATCCCTGCAGCAAAATATGGTTTCAAGAGGTGGCAACTTGCATCTCAATCTACCCCTTCGCCTCCTCCAAGGTTATAGAGAAATTGGGGCTTCCCATGGTTAACTGCTTTGCACCATCTTAGAGAGAGGCTCATCATCACCCTGTTTGAGAACTCATCAGTTAGTTAAGACATAAGAAGATAGAGAGTTAGCATCACACAGAACACATACAGAACCACCTGTGCTGATCAGCTGGACCACCTGTTGTTATTTATATGTAAAAGCAGCAGCAGCAACAGCAGTCACTTACCACGCCATGCAATAAAACAGCACTGGGAGCCAGATGTGAAGGTGGTAAACTTATTGATAGCTAAACACCTTTGGGGGAATGGTGGTCACTTCTGTTTAACCACTTCAGAGTTTGCCCTTTTCTTTTTAAAAAGGTGACACAACACAAACAGCATGGGGTTTCCCATCATACACCCAAACATGCATTTGAAGCATGTCCAAATTCACATTTGAACGATGGGCAGGCATCACGCCACCCAAGCAAAAAAGTGGATTCTGCAGTGATAAATCTATTTCTGCTCAATGCAAACTTCTTCTTCTTCTTTTTAGCTCACAAGAGAGATGAGTTTGATAGAGCTCTGTTCAGCTTGCTATGCTTGGCAATCAGTCCTTGACTTGGTCAAGGCTTAGGCAACGATGTGGGGCACCGTCATTGTAAAAAGTCACCCAGATCTGGCGGTGAGATTCTGACAATATGGTTTTGCCTGCCAGTAAATGCTTTGCACTGAAGCCATGGGAATCAAGCGGACAAGGTTATCTTGATGAGGTGTAATCACCAATGCGATCTACTGCAGCCACAACTGCTCCCCAGCCTCCCAAGAAACATGACTTCCTGTCACTCAGAACTGAGGCAGAAACTCAGCAGGCCATGGTTATTGTGAAGGGATCCATAAGGTCATAGACTTGGTGCTCCTGCCAGATTATCCAAAGTGGGGCCCTGTACAAACCCCGTGACCTTACAGACCCCTTTAGTCCAGTGGGTTCCAGCAACTTGGTGACCGGAAATCACTGCTTGTTAGAAAAGTGGATTGGGAAGCAGTTGCTGAAATTCACCGTGTGTTACGAGAATGGAACAAATAATGTGTGGCAGATGGGGGGGGCACTACGTGCAGGGCCAAAACAGGTCTTTGAGGCCAACTCGGCAGCATAATGGACCTGCCCCTGCTGAAAACCAGGCTCTGCATTCACATAGCACACTGGAAAGCCGACTGACTTCTTTCCCATGCGCAGGTGGAGGAAAATCCTTCCTTTGTGATGCCATTTTAGATCTGGCTCAGAGCAGCCCACAGAACCTGCCCTAAATGACAAACCCACTTTTCCTAGCTGAGACGCTTCTCTGATGTCCCCAGGAAGCATTGCTCGAAAGATAAGAGACAGGGGGGTTTAGGGTGAGAGAGATGTGCTGGTGACTCGCCGAGGTCATCCTTTAATCAAAGTCAGATTGCGAGGGAGGGGGGTGTTTGTGTGTATACTTTAGCAGGACAGCTTCGGAGAAGGGGCAGGGAGGCGAAAGAGAGAGATCGCCTTGACTGAACAGCAGCACCGACAAGTCCTTTGTAGGTAAGGGGGAGCCCTCATTAGCAAGGCTTCCCTGTGCTCGTTTCTTCATTTCTGAACAACTATCTCGGGTTTCCCCGAAAGCTACAGCTCGTGCTCCTCCACCCGGACAGCTCCGCTCAGCCCCTGGTCCAGGCTGCCCCTCGCTCCCCAGAACCCCAGGTTGCGCTTGAGCGAGGTCAGCACTTGTACCTGGAGGTTGGAGACCGGGGCGGGGCTGGCAGCCAAGGCAGCCGTCGCCATGGTGCGGGTCAGCAGCGGATTGGGCGGGTTGCTGCTGGGAGGGTGCGTGGCCTTCCAATAGGCTTCGAGGTACTCGGACAGGTGTTCGCAGGCATCTTCCAACTGGTTCTCATCCAAGATAATGTCAAACATCTCCTGCAGAGACAGGGAGGGTGGGGAATGGGAAGGATTCAGCCCTGTGAGTGCAGAATGATAGGGGCAGGGGACCAGGAGTGGAGGCATGGGTTGGATAGGGTTGCAATGGTAGTCGCTAGTGGGCTGGCATAATGACTGTGTGGCATCTACTTAAATCAAGGGTAGGGAACCTGTGGCCCTCCAGATGTTGTTGTACCACAATTTTGGGAAAGGGCCAAGGGTTATTGGTAGAGCACCTGCCTTTCATGCAGACGACCCCAGGTTCAATTCCCGGCATCTCCAGATAGGACTCCCTGTCTGAAACCCTGGACAGCCACTGCCATCAGTGTAGACAATATGGAGCTAGATCAGGGCAGGCCAACTTTTCATACCAGGTGGGCCGCAAGAGTACTTTGACATGGAACCCGCAGGCAGCACAGTGCCTTGTCATGTGGGAGAGGGGAATGAGGCCAAAATTTGACACCCCCCCCCCCAGCCCTTGCATTGCCTTCCCAAACTTAGCTGAGAGAGGCACCAGGCTTAGGGAAGGAGATGCAAGGCTATGGGCAGGGTCCTGGCACCCTCCCACCCCCTTACCAAAGCCAGGAAAGCACTAACTAGGCTTTGGGAAGGAGGAGGGAGGACTCTAAGACCTAGTCAGAGCCCTCATGCCTTCTTCCCAAAGCTCAGCACCTCCTTTACCCGGCTTTCGGAAGGCAGCGCAAGTGCTTGTATTGGTGTGTGTGTGTGTGTGTGTGTGTGTGTGTGTGTCAAATGACCAGGGGTTTGCACCAGCAGGGGCTGATGGGAGGTGTAGTCAGGAGGGCACCAGCTTGAAGTGGGCTGGAAAAGAGCATGAGGGAGATGTACCACAGGACTCACAGGGGGGCACTGCGCCAATTTGTCCGATGCCACCATCTGCACATTCAGGTGCTTGGCTTGGGATTTGCCTCTCGATTTCACCAGTCTCTGCAGCACCTGTTGGGTAAAGACATTGGGGGAGAGGGAGAGAAGAGATGTTAGGGTGCCCAAGGAGGCCGGGAACAGGACTGGAAAGGAGGAGGGCCCTGCCCCAAGGGTGCTCCTGTCCCTAGTCCGCCACATCACTGCAGCTAGCCTAACAAGGATTAAGCCTCAGGAAACATTTTAGGGTGTACAATCCTTACTGGGGAGGAAGCCTTCATGAACACAGTGAGACTTGTCACCCACAGGATCAAATCAACCCAAGAAGTAGGCAAAACCCTCCCTCCCTCCCACCCCCAAATCCAAATGCATCGCACCTCAATGTTAGCCAAGTTGCTTGGCACCTGAAACAGAACCACCCCCTCCCCTGGCAGTAAAAAACACAACAATGATGAATGACAATTCATTACCATTTCATGACACTTAGCAGCCTGAGGCAGCTGCCTCACTCTGCCTAATAATCAGGCTGGAAGGAAGGAGTCCAAGGTGGGTAACTCACGCAGCCTTAAAAGTTCTATCTCTCATAGCGGCAAAAATAACTTTGAAAATGCGATTGCAAGAACAGGACATACGTAACTAAATGACAGGCAGGAAGGAAGCATACAAATGCTGGCTGTTCTTCAACTCTCATGAAATCTGGATCTTTTGATGGTTGATTTACATATTTTTCCTCATAGAACAATTAACAATTCCAGGATTTTTGCAGAGGGGAAGGGGCACAGCTCAGTGTCCCTTTACCTAATACATGATATTCATGTATGTTTGGCACTTGTCTGCCTTTTAGCAGTGTCTGCCTTTTTCTTAAAAAGAAAAAGAGCCCCACCCCCCAAACCCCAGAGTCTGGTATTTTATACCACACACTCAAATATGCATTTGAAGCACATCTGAAGTGTGGCAGGGAGCCCCCTCCCAAACTATGGATTTTGCACTCATAAATGTATGCTCAGTGCAAACTCACATTTTTAGCCCACAAGGTAAATGAACGATGGATCTGTTTAGCTTGGCATTCCTGTAGCTACACATACAAGCCTTTGGACAGGGTCGGCCCTACAAGGAGGCAGAGTGAAGCAGCAGCCTCAGGCGCAGATGCTGAGGAGGGGTGTGTGGCCAGAGCTATGAGTGCCATGTGATGTGCCTTATGCCCCCTACATTATTCTGCTGCCCTCAAGTGCTGAGGAAGTATACTTTCACCAGTATTGGAGTAACATAAAACTGCCAGTCCAATTGGCTTCTGTGCATGACTTGGGGGAGGTGCCATCTTGTCCTTCGCCTCAGGCAGCAAAACGCCTTGAGCCGGCCCTGCCTTCGGACATGGTACGTTCTAATCTGCTGTTCTTACCCTCACTCCTATTGAGTTCTGAATAAGATCTGACACTAAAATAGTTAAGATCCTCTGCCAACCTCTTCCCTAATACCGGCGCCGTTAGGAGGAAGAAAAGACAAAGGCTGCTCACCTTGGGGGAGGATATCTTGATATAGACGATAATTGGCGCTAATGAAGTCTTGGACAGTTGAGCCGGGTGATTGATGGTATCTGCATCCAGGGCTACCAGCTGCAGGGTGCGGGCCAGCTCAAAGATGCGCTCAATCTCACTCTGCACTTCAGCTATGGAGGCAGAGGGCAAGCCAAGTGGCAGGGAAAAGGAAGACATGGTCAACATCGCTATGCAAAGAAACTGCAGCATCATTCATACCTCCCTTTTGCTGTTCCAGATCTGTTTAGCATTAAAGGCTCTACTTCTGCAGCCTGCGCAGATTTTGCCATTATTCATTATTCTCACTTGCAGGTTAAGACGCTACAGGTTGCAAAATGTTGCAGTTGTGAAAAAAAAAATGTGCAGGTCAACTCTTCTGTCCTCGCGGACAGAAAACCATTCCTTGGGCTCCTGAATAGTCAACAGTCAGCCCCGTCCACAGATCTGCATTTGATTCTTGGCAGCACTATGGCAAAGCAAGGGGAGGTGGAGGCCGCAAGATTTTGGGCACGGTTAAAAGGGAGGCAAATTTCTGGCCTGGAGAACGCATTCCGTTCCCCTGTGCAAGAGCCAATGAAATGAACAGGAACTGCGCAGCACCTATTCATTTCAATGGGGATTGTGTAGGAAAACATCCCCATGGGTTGTTCCTTAAGTGAAAGTATGTGTGTGTGTGCTGTGCAGATGCCATTTTGATTTTCTACTTCAGGCATGCGTAAAGTGGCTGGCTGGCAGACAAAGATCTCCTTGCTCTGCCCCCCCCCCAAAGATTGCCTGCAAGTACTTTGGGTGCTACTTTGGGTTGTCCACTAGCTGCTCTGCATGTGGGACGCTGGATGTGGGCTTCTTATGGCTGCCCAGGAGCATCTTGTGTTCTTGGGGATGTGGCCCTGCAGGTCCCAGCATGAGATCCAGTGTGGCGTAGTGGTCAGGGTGTCAGACTGGAGAGACCCAAATTCAAATCCCTTGGGCCAGTCCCTTTCTCTTTCAGTCTTGCCGACCTCACAGGACAGTTATGAGGATCAAAAGGGAGAGAACTATCTTGAGGAAAGATAAACAATAAGTTCCTTTCAATGGACTGTGCTGAGTGCCCCTCACTTTTTCTCCAGTAAGAAACCATGCAATAAATTGCAAAGTTTAGTTACTTTCACGTTAAAAGTGGGGCATGATCCAGCCAAAGCCCAGAATTTTGAATATCTCATGGGTTCCAATGAGGAGCCGATATGTGATTTAGGCTGCCATCCTATACTTGCATACCTGGGAGTAAGTCGCACTGAAATCAGTAGGTCTTGCCTTCCAAGTAGACATGTATAGGACTGTCCTGTAGTTCTGTTCTCATTAACATCAATGGGCTCTGAGATTGCTTAGCCAAATTTCTTAACTAGGCTGTAGCAGAACAAAAAACAGTCCCCTCTCCTTTTTCAGTCCCTGAGCAATTTCCCCCAGCAAGAAACGTTATTTACTTATTTTCATTTATAATATTCCGATTCACCCGCCCACCCCCCACCCCCCACAGCAACTCCACATTTTAAGTTCAGGTTTAAAAAATACTCTGGTAAAGAGTCTAGCAATTGAAAAGATAGTGAGAACACTAAGACGGTGGTGACTCACCATTTTTTCACTTCCCAAACACGAGGGCGAATTTCAAAACAAACAAAAAAAACCTTATCGCTTTTGGGTGAAGCCAAAGCGTAGGTGCGCTTTTGTTCTGTGTTTTTGAAATTCCCCCTCCCCCTCCTCTCCCAGAAGGAAAAGCTGTTTTCGATCTTTTTTTCCATTTCAACAAAACATCTTTCCCATTCTGCGGAGGGGGAAGTTAAAGCTAGTTAAATTTGCACTGGAGGGGGGGGGCAACCGAGAGCTTGCGGGGGCTAAAGGTTACGTACCCAAGACATCTGTATCAGGAGCAGAGAAAGGAAGAGGAGGCACAGACACAGGGGAAAGAAAATTGTGGGAAGCGGGGGAGGAGGGGGGAAAAAAAGAGAAGAGTGAGTTGGATTTGTTGGGGAGCAAGAAAAAAGAAAAAAGAACCCCCAAAGTTTGATGCCATAGCGGGGGGGGGGGGACTGAAAACAGAGAAGGCAGCTGAGGTATTAATTAAGGAGCGTCCTGTTTCCCCTCCCCTTGCCCCATGCACGGAGGTAGGTTTAGACAAGATGGCAACATATCCCACGATGAACTCGAATGCGGACAACACTTCTGACACCAAAACCTGGACTTTTGGGAACAGTTTCCACACTATGCATTATGATGCGGGGGTGGGGTGGGGGAGAGACTCTCACAAGCACACCCAAGTGTGTCCTTCTCCAACCCAGGATACAGATATTTCATGATCCGGAAACAGCCCTGGTGCTCAGCTCAAGAAGATCGCGGAGGTCTTCCTTCTAATGGGGCAGTTTTGTTGGTCCCACCTGCCCCTGAGATCTGGCTGTCAGGGGCATAGCATGGGTTGCCGGCACCCAGGGTGAGGCAAGTGTTGGGACGCCCTGGTGGACTGGGAAGCTGTCAGTGTCTAACCAAGGGAGTCTCCAGCAGTGCTTTCCCACCTTCCTCTTCCTTCCTCCTCAGTGGGCGGCACTGGTGCCCTCCCACCCTTTCAGCCAGTCCAGGAGCAGGGCACGTCCAGGTATCCCTTCACCTGGCCATGAGGAGAAGGAGGTGCTGCCCCAGCCTTGAAGGCCTGGCCTGGGTGTGGTTCCAGCCTCAGTGAGGTAGCCTGTTGGGGCACCTGGTTGTGCCCCCTCAGAAATTTAGCCACCCTCTCCACGCTATGCCACTGCTGGCTGGTCTTTACTAAGAGGCAAGTATTTAAGTATGACAGGCGCTCCCTGTGGAACTCCTTGGAAAGAGAGGTTTGGCGGGAGCAGTATCTTCTAAAAACAGTGTTATTCAGACGGGCTTTTCAAACCTGACGTTCCCTGCCAACCATCTCTTACTGATGTGGTTGACGTGCACAGCGCTGCGTGGTATTTTATACCACAGCGTGGCTTACAAATACGTACATATATAAATAAGTTCATGACTGGGTAAGAGGAGTTCTGCCGGGGACAGGGAGAGAAGGGGCGTTGCCGCAAAGCATTATGGGAAACCCAGAGGAATCCAGGAAAAGCTGCTCCTGGCTGATACAGATCAGAGGAAAGGCAGGCTAAGAAAAGCTTTTGAAAACGGGTGCCGTGCAAGGTGTTAGGTGCCATGCAATCACAAAGGCAAAGTCACCCTTTTTGCCTCCCTCTTCCCACGCGGGAAAGGCCTTGGGAGAAAATGTTGCCAAGAGATGGCAAAGAGCCAAGCTTTTCTCCCAAGGTCTCAGCGCAGCCTTACCCAGGCTAGAGCGGGTGCTGGAGCGTTCGATGATGGTGTGTTTGCTGGGGTTGTTGAGGACCGAGCGCTTGGCCAAGGAGATATCAGCTGTCACACGTGTGATAGATATTCTGTGAAGGACAGGAGTAGAGGCTCAAGGGGGCAAAGGTCATTCCCCACAGGCATCCCTGATTACCAGGACTCTTTCATCCTTGTCGCTGTGCTACAACACAGGGAGTCTTAACTACCTACAGTACTAGTGAAAGTCCTTTTAGTGTCCACTTAACAACCCCCCCAAAACCTCAGGTTTTTAAGGATGCTTCCTGTCTATCAAGCATTTATTCCAATTTGCTTGTGGGGAGGTTAGATGACGCTGCATCAAAGCAAGTGTCACCCCACACTGTGCAGTGCATTCCCCCTCACTTTCCTTATCGCAGCATATCTGATCTTTTGGGAAGGTGGGGTTGTTGCATGAGACCTCCCAAACAACTATAATTGCTCAGCCTGAATTTGAGGGTGTGTGACTGAATAGCAACAGTCTGGAAGTGCCCTACAACTTCATGAACTAGGAAAACAGCTTTTTTGTTTTTGTTTTTAAGGCAATTGGATCTAGCTGTGTATTCACAAAAACTGGAGCACCTTAGCAAAAGTTTCTGGTCTTCGTGTCCAGGAAATGGGGAAGAAGCATTTGGAAATGGACCAATGCTAATGGGGATGGCATAAAACTTATTGTGGGAGGCAGAAAATCTGCCCCCCCCTTCCATTTCCTGTGCTCTTCATTCAGGTTTCCCCTATGGTAACTCCAGCACCAGGATCTTGATACAAGGATCACAGAACAAATGGAAGATATTAGATCCCCACCCGTCCCCAAGGCTTCTGCTCACACCTGCCATCGAATCGGCGTTTCAGAAAATCAAACAAAGCTTTCTGCATCATGTCCGTCACCTGGGAAGGTAAAGGGGGTTGGGATTGGGCAGAAAGACAGAGACGAGGAGGAGAAGAAGAAAAGTCAGAAATCGAAAGAGTCACATGCATAAACGTGGGCGGGGAAGAAATCAGGGTGCATCTTGCTTGTGCTAGTTCTTGGTAAAGGCTCATCAAAATGGAGGCCCACCCCCAAGCTTCCCTACCTATTTCCACCACTTCAGACTCGTAGGTGTTAAAGTCACAGCTGGATGCCCACCCATTGGCAGAGAGACCCAGACGATTACTAAGAACAGAGTGAGGAGCCAATCAATGAGAGGGCACTGGTGGCCGAGATAGGAGGGATGACCTGTAGGAGGTAAGCTCAAAGGAACAGAATTGGGAGGAGCCACAGCAACTCAGGACATGTCAGTCCTGTTGCCAGGCAGATATCCTGGACAGGGCTTGAATGATGGACTGGGAGATGAGGACACTTGCCAATCTATGGCAGCCCTCTTGGCTCCCCTTGCCCAATTCTCTTAGAAAGCACATGGCCCCTCAGCCCTACTTTCTATGCATGCCCTAACTCTCTCCCCATGAACTCTCTAAATGCCTCACCTCATACCCTTTCAAGGATGGGCCTACAAGAATGATGGGCCGCATGGAAGGAACCACGTCATAAGGTGGCACATGCTCCGCCTGAGAAGAAAGGAGAGAGAAGAAGACATTAGACTTGCTCCAGATCCAGGCTACATCAGCGCTGCAGGCACCACTGTTTTTTGGAAGCCTGGCAATTTCAGCGATTCTTCTAAAGGGGAGACAGCACCTTCATTTTGTGGGCATGGGGGAGGAAAGCTGAGTTGTGGGTGGCAGGAAGAAGGGTTGCTGAGGGATCTCAGCCTTCCAGATCCGACACCAACACTAGCCTGGACATTCAAGATGGACCTAACAGAAGAAGACCTTCGTGCAGCTGCAACCAAGGTTTGCTTTTGAGCTTACCTTAAAGAAACAGGGGCCTGTATCGGGCGGGGGCGGGGGGGGGAGCAAATCTCACACACAAACTTTGGGGTTTCATGTTCAGCTTCCTCACAGTTGCCAACTTCGCAGGGGGAAAGCCCGCTGGGATTAGGCAGGGCCCACAGGGAGCCACCACCGCTGTCATCTCGTCTGATTATTTCGTAAGCTTACTTACCGATTTCTGCTTCTGCTTGGCTATGTCCAGTGATCGCCATTAATGGGCGGGGTGGGGACACAGGGGAGGGGAAAGGAGAGACAGGCAAGAGAAAACAAACAAGGCATGCGTGTTACTGACAGCTCACTCCAGCGGAAGCACAGGCAAGGCACAAGAGAGAGAGAGAAAACTAGTGCTGAGAAAAGCAGAAAGGTGGCGGCTTTTCAGAGCTTGGGCAGGGAACAACCTTGCCTTGATTTAGAATTGCGTCCTTTTCCTCCATGCTGTCCTGGCCCACCCTGGTGGACAGACGTGGCTCATGGTGGCATGCCCATGAACCTCTCAAAACCCAAATGACACATTGGCCAGAGCCACCGCGGGCAACATGATTGGCCTGGTGGCTCCTTTTGGCATCGCAGGGAGCTGTCAGGAAGGAGGCACTCTTCAGGGAAGAAGTGGTGCTGAAGAGAGGCCCTGGTACTTTTGCAGCCAGCCACTTTACACTCAAAGCTCCCCTCCACCCAGACAAACTTCTTCCCATCCACCTGTATTTCAGATCCATGCAACTCTGCGGAGGGAAGTTTCAGGTGTAAGGTGGCTGGCAGGGAAAGCACTCCCTTCTCTGCTGCAAAGCACCCTTGGGCTCCTAGTGTAAAATACAGTCCGGCCCTCTGGGGATTCCCATCTTGAAGCCTGAGGTTGCTTAGCAACCAGCCTTCCTCCGGACAACTTCCTCCCACTATTTGATCCGCAAGGAGGAAAAGAAGGGCCTGTGGAGGCAAATGCCAACCCTGGATGGAATTTACAGGGCAAGGGTGGGTCACCAGGAGGAATGCCCCTCTTATGTGAAAGCCACTGGAACATCCCATATTCATGCTTTCTTATGGGGCGCTGCAGTCCTACGTCCAAGCGAAGGGAAATGGCTTGACTATTTCACTCACTTCGCTCCCATGCTGGAACGTTCCATTGCTATAATTTCCACAGGTGAGGAGAATGGATTATAGAAGTGGAGCATTCCTAGTACCCACACATGGGAGGGACACATGGAACATACCACTTGCATGTTTCCCATGGGGGGGGATTGGGACCTGTGACTTTCAAGGGTTTACACTGGGAAAAAGAAATGGGAGAATCATAGAATTGTAGAGTTGGAAGGTCCAACCCAATGCAATGCAGGAATCCTGCCCACACTCATTTCTGGATGAAGAGGATTACTAGAGCATTACATTATTATCCTTCCCAGGGGACGGAGGGATCACTGTTCAATTACTAGATTTCTCAGGATGCGTAAGGCCAGGGGGGAGAGGGGAAAGGAAGCACATTATATCGGACACATCTTCCACCAAAGCCCAAGTGAGGGTATGAGTTGGTTGCCAATGCATCTTTTAACTCATACAAGGATGGAGAATGTGTGATCACTGGAACATACCCTTCTGAAACACGCCTTTTGTATGCTCAGGCAGGTGACAAACACAATCGGGTATACACTTTATAACCGTAGTACACGTTGGTCTTTTCCTCGTAATATGCAGCAAATCGGCTCTGAATGTGCATCCCCCCCAGCTTATGCTCTCCGCCAATGGGAGATCAGGACCACAAACCCACTTCCAGAACATGCCACTCCTATCACCCCCATCATTTGCACGAAAGCGCTCAATCTCTGGGCAGAAACAAGCCTACACACACAGGCAGGCATACTTAGGATGGCACAGCAAGCAGGTGCGAGGCAAGAGGGGGCACCATTACCTTCTTAAAGAAGGGGCGGCGCTTGGTGGTGGAGGGGGGCGTGGTGACGCTGCTAACACTAGTCTTAGGGGTTCGTTGGTTCTCCTCGGTGGCCTCCTCCTCCTCCTCTAAGTCAAGGGCGTCTGGGTCATAAGCTAAGTTAGTCATGTCCAAGGTACCTGGGAGGAGGATGGAGGGTGAGGGAGGAAGGAGATAAAAGGTAGGGGAGGAAAGGGGGAAGAAAAAAAAACAGGGGGAAAATGCAACAACAACAACAACCAAAGAATGAAAAGCACTAATGGAATAGGGTGAGAAAAACAAATGAGGAGCAACAACCAGAAACAAAAGAAATAAACTGATTCGTGTATCCAGAAGAGGAACATACATACATAAATAAATAAATAAATAAATAAATAAATAAATGGAATGGAATGGAATGGAAAACTCCAAATTTCCACAGTATATGAGCATACGGGGGAGAAGGAGGCAGCAATTAGGCAATGAGAAGCCTGCCATGTGGCTACTAGGACAGAATTTAGGCCTTGTCTGTACACGAATTAAAGTGGTAGAGCCCTGAACCGATGGTGTGGATTGTACCGCTTCAGACTGTAGATGTGGGGATCCTGTGTTTTGTTTTTGAAAATCCTCCCAAGTTAAAAAATATTTCCTTGCAACAGTGGGGGGGGGGGGAGGAACTAGCACAGCAGGGAGCAGGCTGGACTGGAACCTCCTCTCCCCGCTGCATTAGTTTTTGATCAGCAAGGATTAAAAAAAAAGGGGGGGGGGAGAGGATTCAAATAGGACACCGCCATCTACAGGATGAATTGGAAGAGTCTGACACAACCACCTCTTTCTGTTGCAGGTGCAGGTGAGCAATGCCCTTCAGATGCTTCAAACACGCCTCGTCCCACAGAAAGATGGGAAAGTATCCATCTGGGATGGTGGTGGCAGTTATGCCGTTCTCTGTTGGGCGTGAGTAGCCTTACCAGTGGCAGGCGGGGTGGGTCTCCGGGGGCCAGTCACCACATCTCCCAGGCTGGAGGTGGAGTTGTCTCCTGATTTACTGCAAGACAGAAGAGCCATTAAAGTGAAGCAGGGGAACAGGAAGAGGTTTTGGGGTGGGGAAGAGCTGTGGCAAGGGGGAAGAGCCTCTGAGTCCAAGCTCAGCACCTTTTCACTTGCAAAAAAAGTAAACTTCTGTAAGACTTCATAGTCCTTGGATATACATCCATCAACATGGCATTCTGCCCCATTAACACAGTGGACTTTCACTACAGATCTGCGCTCTAGTTTCAGATTAGCTCAGCTGCCAAGTGTCCCATCTCTTAGACACTACACAGAATGAATTGGCATTAGCCATGGGGACTACAAGAATGAAATAGGGTTGAACTGGTGTAAATTGCATGGAGGCTAAGGCAGAGTTGGCCTCCCATTTGTCTTCAACGGACAGACAAGGCTAGGTCAAGGATCAGGCATCCACTTAGAGAGACTTCCACATGGATTTCAAGATCCACATTTTGCAGTCAGGGTCAGGGTGTGTGAGACTAGTGGGATGCATGTCCGTTTCATTGTAGTTTTACTCTGGAGAGGACGTTTCAGAAAACAGCCACAGGCCTCCAGAGGAAAGATGGTCTGAAATTGACAGACATCTATTCACTCTAACACAAAATCTCTTAAGGTCAATGTAGATAAAGTCCTCGGAATTCTTTTGTTTTGATGAAAGCAAGTTGCTAGCTCTCTTGATTGTGGAGGAAGGTTGGCTATGCAAGGACGCTACCTGGGAGCTGCAGTTTGTTAAGGGTGCTGAGAGTTGTTAGGAGGCCTCCTTTTCCTCTCCCAGATCTACAATTCCCAGAGCTCCCTGGGAAGAGGAACTGATTAATAAATCTGTGCAAACTGTAGCTCTGGAAGTGGAATAAAGGGGCCTTCCAACAACTCTCAGCACCCTTCACAAACCACAGCTCCCAGAATAATTGGGGGGGGGGGAATCCATTTCCCAGTGCTGTAAATGTATGGTGTGAATGTGGCCTAAAGTCCATCCTGGCAGGTATTGCCAAGCATGCCTGGTAGAAACCAAGGAGCTTTTTAGGAAGAGAGTTTTTCAGCCCTGCTACAAGACAGCCTTTCCCTGAAGATGGCAGGGGCTGAATGTGGGACCCTGTATGCAGTGGATTCTAGGTGGCTCAGCAGCCTCCTCCTCCTGCATCCCACTTCATCCCAACCCACCTGGAGCTGAGTCGGTGCTGCCTCATCTTTTGCTCCTGCAGCATCCGCATGTTCTCCAGCTTGACGGGGCTGGGGATGAAGCCAACCTCGCAGCCTTCTTTGACCAGGCGTCCGATCCACCAGTCATTGTTGTATTTCTGGAGTGCAGGGGGCAAAACATCCAAAGCGTGAGACACCCAAAGCGGGCATGGAGAGATGAGGCTGTAGCTTGTGGGTGTGCATGTGTGAGTGGCTGGACCGCCAGCTTGCCCCAACAGATCACCCCTCACTGTCGCTCGCACATTTGGACCCCATGCAGAGAAGGGAGGTGCTCAAGAGAGCCTCTCACAGCCCCTTTCTTGCCCAGCTGCTGCACAACTTAAAGAGTAATGGGGTGGGGGACAGGAGACCAAGGTCCTGGGTGACACATTGTACCTCTTTGATATGAAGGAAGTCTTTGGGTTCAAAGGAAATAGACAGGCCTTGGACCGGCACATCGTCATTGGGAGATGGATTGTAGCCCACGTTTGTCCTCACAGCAAATGCCACTGGTTTGGTCTGCAAAACAAAAATACAGAAGCATTTTAGCAAAGCAGGGGGGAAACAGGTGAATTGTGCCCCATCAAAAGCCCTTTTCCAACAAAGAAAAAGCGACTTGCTTAATTTATTTCCAGGTACAAAAAAAACCCCCAATGCACTTTGCTGCCTTTTTAACAGATCAGTAAAGGGAAAAACACCCTTCTTTACCTAAGCAAGGGGAGGGAGGCATCAATGAATGTGTTCTTCTTGACCCTTCTGGCTACGAACAAACGCTTTCAAGCCAATGGGCCAATGCATGCCTATATTGACACATCTGTACACAGAAGAGTGACTGAATGAAATCGCCAGAAGTTCGAAACTGGGGCTCCAATGCTCAGAATAGCATCTCGTTCTTCCTGATGGCAAGCAGAAGCACCAGACATGATTCAAAATAGCAACATATAAAGCTCAGTGGCACAGCTTCTGCTTTGCCTTCAGAAGGTCATAGAATCATAGAATTGTCGAGTTGGAAGGGACCCCAAGGGTCATCTAGTCCAACCCCCTGCAATGCAGCCCCAGGTTCAACCCCAAGCATTTCCAGGCAGGCTTGGAGAGTCACTGCCAGCATCACAGAGCAAAATGGACCATTGGTCTGACTCAGTATAAAGCAGCTCCCTACTTTCCTAATGATGCAAAACAAAGAGGAAAAGCCACACCAACGTCCAAGGTAGGCCAGGGGCCTTTTTTTCTGGAATGGCTGATTTTATGCTCTGTGTATCTCACTGTCAAGGAGAAGGAGGTGGGAAAGCAAGCAGCCACTCCTGGCATGAATTCCACCTGAAGCAGCAAGGCAGAATTGCCCCCCCCAACCCCAGGCCCCACAGTTAACCCGAGCCTAGTCAACAGATAGCTCCGAGACCTGCTGATGAAGGCAAAGGATGAGACTTGCTGGCTGAAAGCCCAGAGTCGGAGAGCTAGGGATGTTCTGGGTGCCAGCCACTCCCTCCCAGATCATCCTGGCAGCAAGGAGTTTGGACCAGATCCCAGCGGTCAAAACACCTCAGGCATCCTGATTGTGAGGGCTGCTGCGGCAACAGGCTGCGCCAAGAGCCAGTAAGGAAAGGGGGGGCGGATTGGGAGGCTTAATTAGCTAATTGCATCCGTCAAAGTCCCAGGGCTGCCGTGAAAGCGGGAATTGCTGCTCCAGGGAAGGGAAGGATGGCTTGTGTAATTAGGGCAGAAATGGCAGGACCTCCCCACCACCACTTCCCCTGCTGGCCCAGGCAAGTGGGAAATGCTGGCTAGACCAGCTGCGAATCCCCACAAGGTTGAAATACTGCACAGGGGATGGCCCCCTTACACTTTGGGATTCTGCCTTCCTTCCCCATGACTCTTTAAATAACCAGATCCCAACAATCCCCCTCCCACAACCAGGGGACAAACCCGAGAGTCTCTGCTCTCATACTCTGTTTGGATTTCAATCGATAAATCCTAGTCCTTTCTTAAAGATGTAGGAACAGCCCAAAATGTGCTATGTGCACTCTGTTTTAACTAGGCAGAGGTCACCAACGTGGCACCTGCAGAGGTATTTGTTGGCATCCATAGGGCCTCCGTCCTCCCTACTGAAATGAGGCCTGAAAGAAGCACAGAAGAGGCTGCAGTGGATGCTTGGTTTGGGGTATATGCGTTTGTGGGGAGGCACTTATAACAATTCCTTTGATTTGCAAACTCCCTCTTGCTTCCCATTCTTCAATAACCCATCCATATCTCTCTCCCATATCCAAGGGTTAAGGCCCCACATCTCGGCTTCCAGTCCGTGTTTTAAGTGAAGACTTGATGGATGAATGGATTTTCTTGAGCTGCCTCTGGGCAATTTTCTGCGGTTGTGGCACCTGCTGCAGAAACATGCAACCTTAGGAAGGCAAGCCAGAGCAAGACACCTGTAGGGTACATAACAGAGTGTGCTGAAAGGAGGACTGGGGCCCTGCCAACCCGCAGCAGAGCCCCCTGGCCTTTGCGGCATTGCTTCCTGAGGCCAGTTTTCTTCAATCGAGAGCACGACTCAAGCTTCCTCTTCCCTCTTCTGCCTCCTGGAGTGATAAAATGTTACCATGCCCATTAGCCAAATGAATTTGCGGGTGCCTGGCCAGCCTGCGATTTATGGGCATCGATGGGCTTGAGCCAGTTGTGAAGAACATGGTGAGAGAGTAGCCATGTGGCAGTCTGAAAGCCAGGGTGGTACGGTGGTTGGAGTTGTAGCCTAGTGCCAAAAACACATGGGTTCAAATCTTCACTCAGCCATGATGTTCAATGGGCCAGTCACCATCTCTCCATCGGATTTCACACCACAAGGTTGTTGTCAGGAAAAGCAGAGGAAGATACCATTTATAAAGTTATCCCATTGCTTCCCCAAGTTCAGTATTGCTCACCAGTGACCCTCCAGGTTTCAGGCATAAGTCCTTCTCAGTCCTGCCTGCAGATACCTAGAACCGAATCTAGGAGTTTCTGCATGCCAGCCACAGACCAGATGACCCCCGGGATCCCTTCCAACTCTATGATTCCCACTTGGCCCACTGAGTCACAGCCCTTCCCACATTTAGTGTAGGATAAGAGGGGAAGAACCACATACACTGCCCTGAGCTCCTTGGAGAGAAGATGGGATATTGAAGACAGTAAAACAAAATTTAAAAACAGAAGTCTCCTTGGGGCCATTCATCAAAACAAGCTGACGTTTGCCTGGAATGCTCTGTTATCAGTTGTACCTATGGAACAAGGTGCCACCCATGTGTCACACTGGAGTTTCTGCAGAAACAGAAAGCTGGGATGGGCAAGAGAATGACAAACAAACAAACAAACAAACAGAGGGGGGGGGAGATGCCTTGCTTGGTCCTGTCACATGCAAGATACACAACAGAGATTGAGGTCTCTGATTGCTAGATTAAGCATATTTTAGCCATTTGAATGCTTCATTTGACCAAAGTGATTTTGTGTAACTTGGCCTGCCCATTTTAATGCATGCCGGCTATTGTGTCATAATATCAACACGCTCTCCTTCACGATCTCCATTACCTGGCATCCATTTTCCACTCCTGGCATTGACCCACCTGCTGTTCTGCAGGAGTGGAGAGCGGGACCCAGAGTCTCTCGAAGGAGGGGGCGAGGGGCGCCTTTATGTATGGCTCTCCCCCCCCCTTGCTCACATGACCCGCTTAAAGAGCATGTGCATGGCTTCAAAATCATTTTCAATCCAGTTCTGCTGTTTGGTGTCCAAGTGGCATCCACAACACACAGCTTCATTCACCAGCTCTGGCTGGTGATCCAGCTGCCACCCGAGAGAGAGAGAGAGATTGCTTCTGGCTGCAGTAATCCATGCTCTAACAGCACCCAAGCTGGACCACTACAATGCACACTGCATGGGCTTGACTATGGAGAGGATTTGGAAATTTTAACTGATAATAGAATTGCCAAGGCTATTCACTGAGGCTAGAGCCTATCACACCACTGTGAAAGAGCAGCACTAGCTGCCAGTTTGTTCCTGTGCGCCATTCAAATGGATAGAGTGATTTCATGCAGGTAGTGGGAGCCCAAGGAATAGAAGGAAGGCGGGATGATGAGAAGAAAGCTGAAATAGATGCAGCAATGGAAGGACGAAAGAGAAACTTCTGTAAGAATTCATGTAGACCTCTGGAAAAAAGAATTATCTGTCCTTCTCCTTGCAACTTGGTGGATGGGGGAGGAAGAGGGGGCAGGAAAGGAGGGGCTCTGTCCACTTTAGGTTTTGGCTCTGGCCCTACTCACTGCTGGCTCCAGCTCCTCCCACTGCTGGCACTGTATCCAGAATACAGAATCCGTATCCAGAATCCTTAGCTCAATAATCCCTTTAGCATTTTGATGGAAGCTCTCCTGCAGGGATATTTTGCTGCCAGGGGCTCAGAGGTAGAGGCCTACCGAGCTCAAAAGCACAGAGGCAGACAGCCAACTAGTCGAAGCAAAATATGGAGCAACTGAAATCAATTTGTAGCCCTGGTTTGTGTGTGCATGAACACTGAGCCCAAAAGTCGGTTAACTGATCCCACTGAGGCTTCCTAAACTTGCTGGGCATCGTTGTGGTTAATGTTTCCCTCCCTTAAATTGCAAGGATTGGTAACAGCCAGCTTGTTTAATTAACCTAAGGCAGTGTGGGCAAGAGTCAGCATTACGAAACTAGCCTTAACAAATCGTTCACCCGCTGTGACCACCCGTGGAAGGGACATGTCCCTGGAGAACACCTGGAAAGGAGGCCAACTACGCTGTAGGCGTGGCAGGAAGCTACAGGAAGAAACAACCCACAGAAATAAAGCAAAAATTAAAATGAGGGAGGGTGGCAGAGTGGAAGGGTGGAAGACCTGAAGTCCACAGAGGCAGCAAGACCACCCACTGCTGAGTCAGGCAGGGTCGCATCCATGGCATTCCCTCCTTGCAGGTGCAGGCTGCGATGGGTTGTTTCCTTGGCAGGGACAAAACTCACCCCCTCCCTTCCTCTCTCACGTGCTGGAGGATGGGCCATCGGGATGAGCTGCTCCCCACAGACTCTCACATGGATCTCAATGGGACTCTGCTCTTGAATCAGATCCTGATGCCAGATAGCTTTCCCCAGCAGGCTGCATTACGAAAACCGTCTCCCCCACCCTACCCTGCAATTTCTCTAGGATGCTTGAGGTTACTTTACCTTTGCCTTCTCCAGCTGTGCTAGGGCTTGGCGTTCTGCCTCCTTGCGCAAGGCCTCGCGATCTTCCTCCAAAGACACATCGGAATCAGAGGGCCGACTGGTGTAGGACTCAGCAGAACCCTAAAGGGAGGGGGAGAAAAGAGGGGTGGTGATGGGGTAGGTTAGGCTAGGAGACAGGAAGCTGCCTTATACCAAGTCAAACCATCGGTCCATCTAGTGCTGTCTACTCTTACTGGCAGTGGCTCTCCAGGGTTTCAAAAGCAGGTGTCTGTCCTAGTCCTAGCCGAAGATGCTGTGGGTTGAACCTTCTACATGCAAAGCAGATGCTCCACCGCTGGAAATCAGCAAGGACTCTGCCTCCCGGGTCCTCATGTGACCTTAAGGCAAGGCCTTTGTTAACCAAGCAGGTATAAGCAGATGCTGGCAGCCTGTGCTTCCTCCCCATCTCTTGTCTCACACCTGAGCCAGCAACCTCATCTGCCTGCTGGTTAGGCCCCTGGAAAGCATTCCGCTGCATCCTGGCATTGCATCCTGTCATTCCTGGGCAGCATAAGCAGCCCAGCCAGAGACACCGTTCGTAGGGGAATGAGTCCCATCTGCTGCCTTCAAACTAGAGAGCACCTACTGCTGTCGAGACATAAGGCTGGCGAGGTTGTTTGCCTTTGGAATCTGAGCTTAGTCTACACCCAGAACATTGGACAGCACTCGTGAATTTAGTCATGCTGACTACAGTGTTTCTAACGTTCTTCTCCTGCGCTGGACAAAGGGCGCAGGAAGTTGCTGACCAGATGCGACATCAACAAGGGACAGATAGGAATGAAACCTACATCCAGGTGGAAAACAGAAGGACGGGTACCATCACTAACATCACACAGGGTCTAGCCTTAGGGCAAGTCCTATACACTGGTCTCACAGAAAGGCAGCAAATTGTTAGTTACCTAACAATTAACTAATTGCTCGTGGGGTTTTCTTCCTCAGGTGCCAAAATAACTGGCCTTGGCCTTGGGCACAATGAAGCTTGGTTGAAAAGGGGTTGCCAACATTCGTTCCTCTGTTTCAGGCAACACAATAACATTCTATTCATTTCTTTTAATTTATGGTATAAAACATGGAAAGAGAATACTGTACTGAGTCAGCTCTGCAAGACTAGGAGCGATTCAGAGAGATTTCAGTTACGTTTATTTGTATCTAGTCATCAAGACCATCACAAAATAAAAATTGAACAATATGGAAATAACTAACACAGGAGATTTTACCTCACACCCAAATAGAACTACAACACAGACCAGCTTAAAATGATGGGATTTCCTTGGCAGATCACAACAGGACCAGTTGAAAGGAAAAACGGTCCTTCTTTTAACAAATATTAAAACAGAATAAATGTATTTGTGCCAATCTGAATAAGATTATGCGAAACCTAAATTAATAAGTTAAAGCCTAAAAGCACATAACTGAATAAAAGCAGACTAAGGATAATTCTTAGGCATTTGCCTATTTTATATGGTCTCTTGGCACTGGAGGTTTCTGTTCCATGGAATATATATTTTTCTGTAAGAAGGTAGATTTTTTAAATATATATTTTTAATAAGCCACACCTTCACCCAAAAATAAATTTCACATTGGTATACATGAACATTTAAAATCTATAAACACAAACTAGAACATAACCAACACCACAATGTAATGGAGAAGTTAATGTTTCTGATAGTGTGTGTATGTGTGTTGGTGAATCTGCCTGATTTAAACCAGTCAGCCAGGCTTCTAATAATGCTGGAATGGCAGTATAGGGAACTGCATAGACTCTAAAGTAGTTTTAAAAGCAATTTAAATCAAACTTGAACAAAATCACAAAAAGCCACAGGTTGGAGGATGACAAATGGTACCACGTTGCCTAAGAAAGTGTGTGTGTGTGTGTGTGTGTGTGTGTGTGTGTGTACTTACATTGGCAAATAAAATAAAAAATACTATAATGCTATCTTATCATAAAAGTATTTGATAGGATTCTTGTTTCTCTTTCCAGCCTGGTCCTTCACATGCTTGCCTAGAGGTTAATCCCACAGGGTTTACTGGGCCTTATTTCCAAGTAAGAGCACACAAAACGTAAACTTTATTAATTAAACAGGTGATTTTCTCGACAGTTACTGAATCCTGGCATACCCTTTCCCAAGTGAGGACACCACACATAGTCCCCTCATATATAGCTATAACCAAATTTTGGTTGTTTCTTCACAAAGTTATCCTCTGCCTTCTTAACAAACCAATAAAAAAAGGCCTAAACTGAATTGTTGTGGGATTTTTCTGTTCATCTGTGACCTGCCATGGCTCTTGATTATTTTCTTTTGAAAGAGGCATTTTCTTCCTGTGAATGGCTCATTAAGGCTCAAAATGAGACGGGCCTTATTACCCTTTTCCTGAAGAGAGGTAGCTTGACTGGGGTGAGAGTGAGGGGCTGAAATGTCACTGTTAATTAGCAAGCCCCCCTATGAGGCTAGGAGAGGGAAAGTAGGCTCACTGCAAGGACTAAGCTGGATTCTTAAGGGGGCCAGAACTCCACAGGCAGCTGTCAATCAACGTGGAAGGAAAGGATGGAGGGGGCTCACTTCCACCCCATTCTATGCAGACAACTTCTTGAGAACAAAAGCCAAATCTACTGGCGTCTCTCCAATAGAAGTGGATTGCTTTTTTAAATATGTGTTGAATTCCAGGGGGATACAATCTATTTAATTATCTGCAATTGATCTCCTTCCCTGTACCTCCCTGCTGCGAAAGATGCAAACACAAAACAGGTCCTCACCAAATGCAGTCACGACAGAATAAGAGGCAGAACCCAAATGCACGTCACAGCGCTCCCCCCCAAACAAAAAAAGAGAAGCTATGCTGTTGAGAAGGTGGAGCAGATTTACAAATAAGGAAAGTCTTTCCATGGCAGTTTCCCAGAATGCAAGGGAGACCAGAGAATGGGCATCACTACAAATCGCAAAGTTGCAAGGAGAGGAATCATAGCAGCCTGCAAAGATGGCACTTGCTAGCAAAGAGCGACAACAACTTTGGGTAGAGGCGGCTAAAGCTCCAAAGAGTACCTCCTCACCCAAAAGGCCATGGGTGGTCCTGAGCAAAACGTAGCTGCAAGCTTCTTACCTGAACACACTCTCACTCTGGTCTCCTAAATCCCCACAACTTAACTTTTTGCCCTCCAGTTCCACTCCAAAATTGGGAAGCCCATGTAGTGATTGCTTCTCTGAGCTTGACAGGATGAGGTTACTTAAAGAGAGAGGGGGAGGGGGAGTCTGCACACACAGAATGCACAAGATCCCAGACCTCCAAAAGGTGTGCTCGCACCTCAAGTGTAGCAACCTCAGCCTGATGTTCACCGGCATCTGGAATTAAGGAGGAGGTGGGGTTGCAATAGATTTACCCAAACTCCTTCCCCCTACAATAAAACCCTGAATATTCTTTACATAAATGATAGTGTTTTAGGAATCTACATAATCTTCTGTAGTGATCATGCCTAGACAAAAACCTGGAAAGCTCCCTACTAACAAAACACAGACACACACCGCACAAAGATGTGAAGAATGCTACAAAACTTTTCCTGACAAAACCAGTATTTGGGAAAAGATGGAGCCAAGAACATCCCCACAGAACAAATGAAGAGACCTGCCAGAGTGGCAGGCAAGGACTGCCAATTTTGCCCCTGCCCCCCGTTATATGGTTTTGGTGAGGGCTTCCAGTTAATCCCCACAGAAGGGATTTGGGACCAGGATGTCACGTTATCCTCTTTTTAGGATCTTTTGATTTATTTAGGGGAGGAGAACGTTCTTTGAAAAGAGAGAAGGATGGAAAGGAAGAGTTGAGATTCAGAGAGCAAACGGGATTCAGAGTGGAAGGTGAACGTAAAAGAATGAGAAAACCATGGTGCTGATGAGAGGAGGCTCTCCCCCGAGATGAGCTAGCAACAGGCAGACATGGATAGTGCGGGGAAGGACCCAAATCAGCCAGGATGCATTACTCACCGCTTCTGAATCATCATCCAGCTCGTACAAGGACATCCTGCCAGGTGGCGGCCCTAATAAGGTGAAGGACACCAGGAGCACCTCCCCAATTGGGCAAAGAGGAGGTCGGAGGATGGGGGAGCTCGACACTTCCAGGAACACAGAGGCTGAAGGCGCCTAAGAGCCAAGGATGTCTACCCACCACCCTGCCTGCCACACTTTTGGAAAGAGAGAGAGAGAGAAGAAAGGAAAACCTGGTTGAGAGGCTTGCTGGTTTGGTAGCTTAGCCTCCTGTGCTACAGGCAGGAGATGGAAAGAGCCAAGAGCTGGTGACGTGCCTCTGAGATGCAATTGGCTTACTCATTTATGTGTCATTTATTAGCAAAGCTGGTGTGTGGCCAGGGCTCTGTGTGTGCGTGTGTGCGTGCACGCGCCTGGTCTCACTATTTAAGAACTTAGAAATTTTCAGAGTGGGTCCTGTGGTGGAAATGTTTTAGAGGACATTGGAACTTGGGTTGTTTCAATGAGAAACAGGTCTGTTTACACAAACCATTGTTTCACGTTAATAACTCCAGTCTTTGTCTTTCCAAAGTAAAAAGCAGCCTTGCATGCTTGTGGTTTTCTGGATCACAAGCACGGGGTCTTTCTAAAAGAACAAGGTTCTACAGCCATGTACACCCCATACCTTTAAAGCACATTTTCCCTCCAAAGAATTCTAGCTTACCCTTCGGAGCATTACAATTCCCAGCAAACTTTAACCAACTGCAGTGCCCAGAATTCTTTGAAGGAAAGAATGTTTTTGCTTTGAATGTGTTTTAAAGGTAACAGTGTGCGCACGCAAACTAGATCTCAGACTTTCAAATAAGTAAAAACGTGAAGGTAGAGTTCAAAGAAGTCTGAGACCTCAGGGGACCTAAATGGCACTAAATGACCTCTGGGGACTTAACTGGCCAGGAAGCAAGATGTGTCTGATCTAAATGATCTTCACCCATGTTTGAAGGAGCTGAGCACTCTGCATTCAGATATGACATTGCACTCCAACCAAATTGGTTTGTGAACAGTGTACTGGAGTAAGACTGGTACAAGGATTCCGTGGCCAAATATCAAGGAGTCCTTCCTGCGCAATCTCACAATCCTAGTTCCCCAAACCGTGTACCGATGCATCTCACTTCAAATCTAATGTCAAAATGGAAAAGTTGCTGCTGACCCCGAAAAAAATGCAGTATCTTTATTAGGCCAGCCCATTTTGTGATGTTTTGGTTTGCCTAATCAAAGTTTTTCCCTAATGTGGATTTTGGGGTGTTAAAGTAGTTACTTTATAACCAAAAGTTACCTTTTCCAAAACATCCATGCCATGCACCTTCACTTAAGTACTTCAGATCTCTTTTCCATTCTATCTCAAGGCAGGTTACATTATACACCCAACCTTATTTTATCCTCAGAACAATCCCTGACAGTGCATGACTTCCCAGAAACCAGCTTGCAAGTCTCAAAGCTGGAACAGGAATTTGAACTTGGACCTTCTGCTTCCAAACACTCTGGACGCTAACTGCCCCGGTGGATTCTCTTGCCCTCCAAAGCCCCATTGCCCAGACCAATCCCCGCATCAAATGTTCTAATCAAAAAGCCCATCCTTTCCACATTCACGCTACTACTCCAACTCCTGGCATTTTTCACTTCCAATATTATGCAATTAAATAAAAGAACACAAACATCTTAAAACCAAATGGAGTTTGCTACATTTGCATAACACATTCCAGGAACGGAGTTTCTGTCTTGGGTTTGTTTTTTAAAAAGAACACCCTGAACACCTTATATCTATTTCACGCAAGATACTAAACTGGCTTTCAGCTGTCTGTGTCATATGGGCCTGCTGTTAAAACAGGGCAGAACGTAGCGGGGGGGGGGGGGGAGAGAATACACATTGTCACCAGTGACATTTTATCTGTTATAAATATACTTAATTGGAAGCAGATTTAAAGCTGCAATCCTATGCCCCCTTCTATGGGCATAAGCCACACCAAACTCAACAAGGCATATTTCTGAGTAGATATGTTCAGGATGGTGCCATGAGCCTCACATGCAAAAAACTGTCAAAGCGAACATTGACTATTCAGCAGCTCAGAAGAGATGAGGGTGAGTGAGCACTAATATACACAGCACTAATATATAGCACTCAATATACATTAAGTCACACCACGGGCCATTGAGTTCTATATTATCTTGTAATGAATAGCAGTGGCTCTCCGGGGTTTCAGTCTTTCCCAACCCTACTTGGAGATGCTGGATTTGAACCTGGGACCCTTTGCTTGCAAAGCATTTGCTCTGCCAATGCCACCCTCTCAGTACAAATTATACATCTTTCCTGCCACACACACCATATTGTTGCACAGCATGCAAGAATTACATCCTGCCTGCCTACACTCACAGCCTTCTCCCCCTCCACTTCACATGCCAATTGAAACACGTTGATCCTAAATCTTCTTGGAATAGGAGAAAGGATAAGCCCCTATCACTTAAGCCAGACCCTCCAAGTGTCCCTGTTTTCCAGGGACGTCCCTGATTTAGAAAAGGCATCCCAGTTTCTGATATGATCCCTGAATCTCCCACTTTTCCTTAGGATGTCCCGATTTTCATTGGATAAATGTTGGAGGGTATGGAGTTATCCGACTCCTGTGCCGTCTGAAGTCAATCCTGTATAGGGAATTTTTTAAAAATGTTTAATGTTTTATTATGTTTTTATATATGTTGGAAGCTGCTCAGAGTGCTGGGGCAGCCCAATAAGATCTGTGGGGTATAAATAGTAAAATTATCATTATGGAATGGGATGTCCCTATTTTCATCGGAGAATCGTTGGAGGGTCTGCTTAAGCACTACCACCCCTGCCTCCACAAGCACCAGGGATCCTCTTTAGCAAAAAGAGGAGCATCCAGGTCTGGATAGGCTTTTCTGTGAATTACAAAGAGCTCTGGCTGTGGGTTGCCAGATATACTGGAGTTTGAGCATTGGGGACAATACAACCATTCTTACTCTCTTCCAGAGCACATGTCAGAATTAATTCATAATGTCCCTCTGTGTGGTCAAAACCACCAGGTAATGAATGGATTAGGAAAAGGAACTGTGATAGGTATATCACTGGGAAGGGGAAACAAAGAGTCTATAACATTTTGTTCCAGGGATCAATAAATCCAAAATTGCCACAATTCCCTGTTGCTCTACTCACAGCTGCTGACGTGGATTCTTTGTCACCACAACAGATATAATAAAAGTGCATTCAAATAACAGGGCAGATTTCCTCTCCGCCCAGCCCATTTTGCCCTGCTAAACTACACATGCAAGAAAGGTGATTTCACACACATCTTCCAGCTCTCAAACAGTACGACTTTCAGGGTTGAAACGTTTCAGGAGAGATCCCAAAGTTCTTATATCTAAGCAGGGGTTTGTAACAGCCTGCCAATCAAATAAGTACAGTTGGAAGAAATATGAACATTAAAAATACATTTGGGACAGACCAGCAGCTAATCCACATCACAATAAAAAGATCCATTGTACCAACCACGACGATAGGTTAGAGCTGTAAGGGGAGATTGCAGAAGGGCTTTAATATCCTTGCAGGGGACTGGGGCCGGAGGTGGGTTTCCTGGGCAATGGAGTGGGCAGAAGATGGGCTTACTCGGGAATGGAGTATAGAGAATTGGGGGAGGGTGCAATGAGTAGGGGAAGAAGTGCCAGATTAACAGGTTTTCTAGCACAGTGGGATGGAAGACCCCATGAGGGTAGCAGTAAGGTCTATTTTGAGCTCAGAGCCCGAAGGCGGGGTGGGGGCCATGCTAATGGCAGAGTGGATGATGGATGGCAAGGCACAGAAAAGGGGTCTCCCTCCCGAGGCCTGTGAGGGTGAGGGGGTGCAAGCGCTCACCAGAACGGGCCTGGGGTCCTTGTCGCCGGGCGTCTCCATGCTGCCTGGGCCTGGTATTATGTGGACAGAGGTGGCTCTGCCTGATGGCTGGGGGCTCGGGTTACAAACATACTGCAACATTTGCAAACTGCTGGGGTATATTTAGCCCAGGGACTGAACATCCCAGCAGTGGGGGTGGGGGCACAAGGCTATGCCAGGAGTCATTCTGGTTGAGTCCTGTATTGGAGCCAATTCTCTGAGTTGGCGAGGGGGTGGGGTGGGGGGATGTTAGAAATAAGAAAGAGCAGCACCTTGAGAAGAGCCAGGCATTTTAAGGGAAGCCTCTGCAATATGGAATATTAGGGGTTAGAATGGAAAGAGACGCTATCATGTAGCTTATTCTGCTTTGTAAACCCAGCTCTCCCAACAGACCTGACTTGACGGCAGGGAAGAGGGGACCCAACTCATTTTAAAAGTATCAGTTTCAATTTTATCAGGAGGCTCCAGATTCCCCACCACCACTACTAGTCAGTAACTCGCTGTGTAGGTGCACATCAAGAGCTTATCTGCTAAGCTCAGGTTCATACGGGGACACTGCTTTCCAAGTAACGCCAAGGATGCTTCAGATTCTGCACAAATCTAATTGTGCAAGTCAATGAAATGCATGCCGATTATTCTTATTTTGAATGAAGCCATTTAGCTTGCATGCTTCCTTCTGAACTCGGTGTTTGGGAGGAGGGGTACAAAGGGGGCGCGTAACAAATGGTGTGCTTGATAAGCTGCTGCGTAAATACAAGGCAGTTGGTACTTACTGACAAGGCAGTGTGGCTGGGGGTTGTGCAGGATAGAGGTTTAGTTACAGGACTGGCTCAGGAGCCCAGCTATGTCACCCCTTGCCTGCAGAGCTGGCAGCCCCTCACCCTTTTTTGAACACCCTCCCTTGTGGAGGGCTCCCTAAGCCTCCTCTCCTCTCCTTTGGAGTCCTCTGGGCAACGGCAGCTGCTGCCCCTGGTCTCTGAGCTGCCCCCCTGCCTCAAAGAGAGGTGACCTGCAGGGGCCTGGGAAGCACCCCCTGGCCAGCCCCAGAGGCACCATTCACCTGGGGAGCTTGTAGCTGGGGCTGCTGCAACAATCAGGCCGTGCAAGCCTTTGGGAGGCAGAGACACAAGAGGACATCAGACTGTTTATTATGAAACTTACATGTTGCAACTAACCATAGTTAATATTAGCTACACTAAAGGGTTTGGATTGTAACACTAAACTGTGGTTAGCCAAAAACTGAAGTGAAAGCTCTTGAGTGTTTCCTCTCCCGAGAGGAGAGGAGAACATGGAGCACAGGAGGCTCAAGCTTGTTCCCAATGTGATAAGCCATAGTTTACTGTGATCTCTGAATGTAGCCAAGGCAGATGTACCCAGAACTTTGGCGATCAGGCAGTTGCCTAGTTTGTCTCCATAGCTGGGCCATTCCTGAGCAGCTCTATAACGTACAGCAAATCTATCTAAACATTATAGCCATAAACGTTCCACGATCTAACAAATACAGTCTTCACAAACAGCCTGATCTGCTTTACTGGGGGTGGAAAATATCGTGTTGATGGAGGATGCAGGTTGTGTATGTAAGGGGTGGGGAGAGGGGTAGCAGAAATCCTATTTATCATGCATAGCCCAAATGGGGTCCCCATTCATCAGCCTAACCCCAGCTAGGTTTTTCTTCTTGGATACAAGCTCTCCTGCCGCTTTTGTGGTACTCTTGATGGTGGCCACTACCTACAGGGTTTCAAGCACACTTCTGCCACCACGAGGGCCAGAAACATATTTGAAACCCAAGAGAATTGGGCTTCTAGAATTCTGACAGAAATTTGATTTTAGAGAATTCTAAAATCAATTTAGATTTTAGAATTGTACAGACACAAAAATAAGCAGTGTATGTAACTGCTTTTATCTGCCATGGAGAAGCACTTGTTTGTTTCTCCCCAATTCAAGGTCAATTCCTTCTCTGGCAGCCTTAATTTTCCACCTTGATTCAATAACCCTGCTGGGGCTTCACTTGAATACTAAAGAATGAGCAAGGCTTTCCTAGCCACATCTTCTGCACCTCTTTCCTCCCGTCATAAAGAGTCTTCCAACATCTAGCATACTTAAAAGCTCCAGTTCCTTGGCCCTTCCTGGGAAATGGTTGAATAAGGATTTAGTTTATCACTTTCAAATGTATACATAATGCTTGCATTCAGATCTCAGAGCTCAGAGCAGCATATTAGCCTCACTGAGAGCCCTCACTGTATGTCAGTGCACCAAGTGGCCTATATAAATATATTAATAAAAAACATAAAAATTAAAAACTAAGTAAGAACATAAGACTGAGAGATAAGACAATTAACTTGCCCAAAGCCACGTTCATGGAGTGGGGTGGGGTTTTAACTTAGGTTTCTCTACAGTCGGTAGCGCATGAGACTATTAATCTCAGAGTCCTGGGTTCGAGCCCCAAGTTGGGCGAAAGATTCCTGTATTGCAGGGGATTGGACTAGATGGTCCCTTCCAACTCTATGATTCCATGATTCTATGTAAAACCAACAATCCTTAGTGTTAGGTAATCATATCAACTCTCTTGCTTCAAGATCATAACACTGGCTGTGTACACACTACAGTGGTACCTCGGGTTACAAACACTTCAGGTTACAGACTCCACTAACCCGGAAGTAGGACCTCGGGTTAAGAACTTTGCTTCAGGATGAGAACAGAAATTGTGCAGCGGCAGCAGCGGGAGGCCCCATTAGCTAAAGTGGTACCTCAGGTTAAGAACAGTTTCAGGTTAAGAACGGGCCTCTGAAATGAATTAAGTTCTTAACTAGAGGTACCACTGTATATATTTAGAGCACATTCTTTCCTTGCAAAGAATTATGGGCACCATAATTTCTTAAGTGTTCCTGGGAATTGTAACTCTGTGAGGGGTAAACTGCAGTGCCCGGAATTCTTGGCAGGGAAAGGCTTTGAATGTGCATCAGAAGTACTGTATTTTATAGTGTGTACACAGCCACTGTTTCTGCACCTCATTCTCCTAGCCACCTTTCCCCAGTCTCAGAGTAACAAGATATCAGAAGAAGGAGGGGAGGGCAGCCCCTCACCTTCATAATTTGGGATGTGGCTTGTCAATTTGTCTTCTTGGCTATGGGCATCAGAAGTCATACACTGCCCTCTTCTGGGCAATGGTGGGAAACTCATATCCGGAAGGCAGGACAGGAAGAGCATGAAGAGATAATGGACATTTGGAGTGTTGTTGTTTTTTGCTGTTGTTTGGAGCCCCGTGTTTATAATTCCCCTCCCAACCAGCAGGAGCCCCTGCCTTTCCCCTTGTCCCAATTTCCCTCTCAGACGGCGTCCTTGCAGAGTCTCAAAAATAAACCTTTTGTTGTGATTTGTTCCTCCTTCCCTCTCCAGACCCTGCAGCAGCATTGAGAACCACAAAAGGGCCTCGACTGTGGATGGAGGGAACGCTCAGCGTGCAAGCGCTTTTAAAAAAGTGCTCTGGTGCTCTGCCGGAGGCCTGCTCAAGGAATCTCCACCATAGCAACGGCCTCCTACGTCATCACTATGGCAACACAAGTTCAGGTCACAGATTCCCCATCCCTCCCCTCCCAGCAGCTCTCCTTCGATTCCCCGATTCTTTCTATTCACACATTAGAAAATGGGTGCGGGTGAGGGAACCACAGGGCCTAGGGCAGAGAAGGATGTGTTATAAAGGGGGCAGATTATTAGTCCACGCAAGACACAACTTGGTCATGATGATGCTGAAGCAACAGGGCCTTCATAGATTGTTTTGGTTTTGTTGTTTTTTGCTTTTTTAGTCTTTAATTTTTCTATTTAAGCAGAACTTCAGTAATATGCAATAGGCAAATTTACCCCTGCATCCATATTATCATATTAACACTCCAATTTCAATGAAATAATGCTTTTAACTTAGATTCTAGAGGAACCAGTGAGACTTGGGTTGCAATCAGAACTTCACTTGCCAAGGCTCAATGAATTTAATAGGATTTACTTCTGAGCTGCAGCATGAGCTTTCATCGGCAACAACCTATTGTGGAAATCTTTTTAAAGAAGATTTCCAGTCCTTGTGACTGTTGTCAAAATGTGAAAAGGAAAAAAATAAATAAATGGGAGGGCATGGTGACGTCTGCAAAGCCAGAGGGGAGATTCACCAAAACTTGAGCCTGAGTTGTTTCCTGACACAATAGGAATTAGGTCACATTTTGTGGCCAGGACTAGAGCAATAGAAGTGTTGCTTTCAATTTAGAAATGTTTTCTGATGTTAACCTGGCCAAAGACTTGAGGATGTGGGGGGCCCTACGAATGGAATGTAGCTACTGTCCCCACTGGTTCCTGCCCCTGAAGTGCTTCTGTCACCAAACTCTATTCATCCCTCCATTCTGCCACTGCTCATCCAAAAAGATGCATGAAAAAACAACAACTTGGCTCTTCAAGGCAGAATAAGTCATGCCATACAAAACATGCAGGTTTGCTTAATTAGAATACTTTTAAAAATACTAGAATTTGTCAAAGTTGTACAGAATTTGAAATCTGTGCGACCATGTGATGTTGAGTACAAACAGCTGTAGCCTTGGCTAAAGTTCATAGCCAGTCCTGAAAAGCAAAATGAGTGTAGCAACTTTAAAATGCAATTGAAGAACTTAAGTATGAACTCGTGGGACAACAGCGCACTACAACCCTGGTACAGATAAAATTACCAGACAGCAACCATAGGAAAGATTGAGACAAAGACTGTCTCTTTCTAGCATAGACAGGGAGCACAGAGTAGTGATTCCACCTGGCAAGGGGATGGAAATGTACAGATCTCACCTCAGACGCCTGTTGCCTTTTAAGCAGAAGACCATGGATTCTGATCTGATGCAGTGTTTGAACCACAGGGTCCCCATCAGAGGAAACAAGGTTTCTCGCACTTACTTTGTACCCTCTTTCTTACAAACCTACTACACAAGGGCTGAGTTTCTTCCTCACTCAGTTCCAGACACTCAACCAGATGGGGGATTGCTATGGCAACCTCACTGCTTCCCTACGTGAGGGACAAAGAGGTTTCTGTTTGTCCTCAATCTGCAGAGGCAAGAAACTGCAACAGTGGTCGAAATGAAAAGCAACACATTGGGTGGGTTGGAGAGGTGCAGTTCTGGGCACCTTTCACCCAGGTGTCAAATTTGGGGGCCAGGAAGCCAGCAATGAAAACACTGCTGGTAATAGTTGGACTCTCGCAGATGGGCTTACTATACCTTACTAATAATCCCTCTGCGTAAACATAAATAGCAATGAAACAAAACACTGCTTAACAGTGATGAGCTGCAGCAGGGGTGGAGAATCTCTTTCAGCCTGAGGGCCGAATTACCTTCTGGGGGCCACATACCAGTTGGGGGTGTACAGCAGGCTGGTTTCTACACACATTCAGACACCTCTCTGTCTCCTCCATCCACCAGAGCTGGGGAGGGGTGTGGCCTAGGGAGCGGAGGTGTGGTCCCAAGGCCAGACAGAGATGGGGCCTTTGGGTCTGAGGTTCCCCACCCCTAAGTTAAAGCCTCAACAGCCAAGTTAGCAGCCAAGCTGAAGGACGAAAGGGAATGGCCTGTCTCTGATCTCAAACTGCCCTTCTGAAAACTTTCCTATATAGGGTAAAAAGGCACAAGGAACCATCAGATATCAGTGCCATCCCCTTTGTTAGTTGCAGGGGTAGGCAACCTAAGGCCCGGGGGCCGGATGCGGCCCAATCGCCTGCTCAATCCGGTCTGTGGACCGTCCGGGAATCAGCGTGTTTTTACATGAGTAGAATGTGTGCTTTTATTTAAAATGCATCTCTGGGTTATTTGTGGGGCATAGAAATTCGTTGACCCCCCCCCCAAATAGTCTGGCCCACCACAAAGTCTGAGGGATGGTGGACTGGCCCCTGCTGAAAAAGGTTGCTGACCCCTGGTTTACCGTATAGCAGGCACAGACTGATTTACAGAATCTTAGCCTCTAGTCATTTCTTTCTCATCACCTCTACGCAGACTGCTTTCTTTGCTGCCTTGGCTTCTGTAAGCATTTACATCCTCCATACACTGCAGCTGCAGCTTTCTAACAAAGCAGCTTACTCAGAAGTCGGACCCACTGAGTTCAGTGGGAGTTGCTCCCGGGTAAGTGGGTGTAGGATTGTAGTTCGCCTGAGTAGCCGAATGCTGCTTTGTTCACAGAGCCCTTTTGGGGGGGGGGGGGACCAAGTGGATCTATGGCAACTAAGTTAGAGAGCACATTTTTCATTCTCAGGCATAGTTCTTCCCAGTGCCTTTTTTCCTAGAAAAATAGGTGCCAGTACGCACCATGAAGTTGTTACAATAAGTGCCACACTTTTTAACAACAACAGAAGAGGTGAATACACTTGAGTATCCCCTGAAAAAAGAGCACTGCTTCATCCTATTTAACTGGTTATTGTACATGGGGAAATATGTGGATTTGCTGCCACCCACAAATGGATATACATTCCTCATTGCCCAGAGCAAAATATTTTGAGAGGAGGAAGGTGCCAAGAGAGTTCGAGAGAATTCCTAATTCTGCATCAATGACATTTAAAAGTAAGTGTTCAGAATAAACGTTGTCAAGTAATGTAATTTGGCTTTTTCATAATTGCATGAGCTATTGCGCCAATCCACTGGTCGTATTAGCATTTCCTTTGGCAATGGATGAGGAACAGGAAGGCAAGGTAAGCAGGGAGGTGCAGCAAGGGAAAAGAGGGAAAGAGCCTGTGAGCTGTGGAAAGTGACTAGGCATGTGCTTGGGAAGGAATCTCTTCACCCCTGACTCCCATCCCCTTAATCCTGAAAGCTCTCTCCAAACTCCCCATTCAGTTTCTCATCCTTGAGTTACGCCTTTGCAGCAGGTGGGAGAAATAGCAAACTTGCAATGAAAACGCTGCCCACTGGAGGGAGATTCTCAAAGTCAGAGAAATCACAGCAGGGCACATTGAAATTAATGTGTGCTGTTCTTTCAAATGCCATGTACTAATAAGCAGCAAACAGCATGTGAGAGATGTGAATTCCCTCAGTTATAAACTTCACGGTTCGCCCCTGCAGCCCTTCGATTCCAGCCCCCTCCCTCTGCTTGAGCTTACCTGCCTGACGAAACTGTTTGAAGTCGTGTCAGATGAGGTGCTGCCATCGGAGCGTTTGAAGCGATTCTTCCTTTTGCTATATTTCCCCTAGGAGGTTAAAGAGGATGCAAAGATCAGAGAGTGTGCAAAGGTGGTAGGAATAAATGCAAGCGCAGACCTAGGTAAGTGTATGCAACTCACTGCTAAACCAAAGCTACAAAACAAAACAAAAATAAACCTAGTTTTGCATTGCTCTCCTTGGCTTGCTCCCCCAGTACCATATTGTTGGACCCCAACTCCCATTGGCCCCAACTAGCATGGTCAATGAACAGGGACGATGGGTGCTGTAGCACAACAACATCTGGAGGGCCAGAGGTTTACCAGACCTGAGCGAAACAGTATCTTGATCTTCTCAAGGAAGGCAAAAACACTGGACAACAAATAGGTAAAATACATTCGGTACCAAAAGTCTGCTACGTGCTGAAAGCAACAGACACAGCTTTCCTGCTTGGAGAGTTTATATTTATGTAAGATGGGCATATAGAGAATAGTGTCTGATGAAGGTAAAGGGAGAGTGGGGGTGGATGAGATTAGCCAATAAATCTACACATCACAGGACTGTCCCAGCATAGACCAAAATGATTATAAATCATGATGAGCTGTAATTGTTTTGATACTGAAATCAGAATCCTCTCCATCCTCACCCAGGGGCAGCTGGTCATCAGCCACAGTAATCAGAGAGGATCTTCTCCAACATGCATAAGGAGGCAATTACATTTACCTGAGTACCAGGCCTTGGCAGTTGTCAAAACAAGACTGAGTAGGGTTTTCAGACTCTGTTCCATTTATGTATATCATTATGTTTTTATTTGCTACTTCTCTCCCACACATACTCATTTGCTCTCATATATCCTTGTGCCTAAACCTAATCAGAGTGTGGGTGCCTGTGAGGAGATGGAAAAAACAGGGCCTCTCTCTCTCTCTCTCTCTCTCTCTCTCTCTCTCACACACACACACACACACACACACCACTCGACCCTGCATGGCACGGCCATAAAACCATCTGACACATCCATCTGCTCTTCAGAGTCCTGGATGGTCTTGCCGCCCACCCACAGCATCATAGGCCAGACACCAATTATCAGAGCACAGGGAGATGGTAGGGGAAGGCTATCCAAACACTAATTACCTTGCAAAGCATATTAGCAAGCATAACGGGAAGCCACACCTCACACAAGGCCCTGGATCAAAACAATCAAAAACTGCTTCAAAGCTGCAAAAGGAAAGGAACTCCTCACGCAAGCGTACATGCAAAAGATGATCTTCCTTTTAGTCTGCAGTAACTTAAGAGACAAGGGACATGGGTGGCGCTGTGGGTTAAACCGCAGAGCCTAGGACTTGCTGCTCAGAAGGTCGGCGGTTTGAATCCCCGCGACGGGGTGAGCTCCCGTTGCTCGGTCCCTGCTCCTGCCAACATAGCAGTTCGAAAGCACGTCAAAGTGCAAGTAGATAAATAGGTACCGCTCCGGTGGGAAGGTAAACGGCATTTCCGTGCGCTAATCTGGTTTGCCGGAAGCGGCTTAGTCATGCTGGCCACATGACCCGGAAGCTGTATGCTGGCTCCCTCAGCCAGTAAAGCAAGATGAGCGGGCAACCTCAGAGTCAGTCACGACTGGACCTAATGGTCAGGGGTCCCTTTACCTTTACCTAACTTAAGAGACACTGATTCTGTACTCGCATTTCACTAATGCAGATTAGGATCACCACTCCAAAACTCCACACAAACATGCCCAGAGTTATATATGCAACTGATACATTGCTAAGGAGTAGCTCAGCTGGGCTATGTTTTGTGCTCAAACCTGCTACAGGCACAGAAGGGTTAAAAAGGAATGCCAGAATATTCATTTCCACTTAATGGGAGGGGCAACTGTACAGCACTGCCAAATTCATGAGCTGTGTATGGGTCACGCCAGACACAAGGACTCTGCAACTCGGATCCAATGCTAAGGATGCCAGAAGTTGGCCTAAGGATGCCATGTTGGCTGGGGTTAATGGGAGTTGTAGTCAAAAACATCTGGATGGTACCAGGTTGGTGAAGGCTGTTGAAAGCAATAGATCAGTGCTCTATAGACCAGGCCCTGAGATAGGCAACGGAGGGCTTGTTGGTGTTGCCCAATTGGCACTGTTCCATAACATTCTTGGTTGCAGCTCCCCATTCGTGGAATGCCCTCTCTGGTGAGGTGCAGCTCCTTAATTTTCAGCAAGAACTCAAAAATATTGATGGCTGAAACATAATGCAGGGACTTTATGGCTGAAAGACACTGCCCCTGGCAACCTTAACATTATTAGCTGGGTGAGAGGGCTGTTTTACACGTTTTTAGATTTTTTTTAAAAAAAATTGTTGAACCAGGCTTCCTCAAACTCAGCCCCCCAGATGTCTTTGGCCTACAACTCCCATGATCCCTAGCTAGCAGGACCAGTGGTCAGGGATGATGGGAACTGTAGTCTCAAAACATCTGGGGGGCCGAGTTTGAGGAAGCCTGTTTTGGACCATACAAGGTTTGTTGTAGTGCTGTGGAACCTGTGGCCCTCCAAGTGTAGTTGGCCTCCAGTTCCCAACAGCCCCAGATAGCATGGCCAATGGTTAGGGATGATGGGAGCTCCAGCCAAGGAGCACCAGGAGATCACAGGCTTCCCTACCCAGTTGTACGAACTGCTGGGATGATTGTGAGACATTCTTGGAGAATTTAGAGAAAGCCCCTGATCAGTTGCTATAATATTGCAGGCCGTAGGACATTTCCCCCACATATGAGGCCGGAAAGGATGGAGAGAACTAAGCGCAGTTTTCAGTGGGAGAGAGCAGGAAGATAACTTGGGAAGGCCAGCAAAAGAACAGGAGCAGGGCGGTAAGTGTAGGACTCAAAGCAAAAAGAGAAGGAGAGGAAGGATCTCTCTCCTGCATCCTCAGGTGTGTTAAGTATCAGGCACCCTCTTGCCATATTCCCCACAGTTCTGCTTCCTTCCCTGCCCAGTTCATCACCCTCTGCTGGTCACGGCAGCATTTCCCTCTCTCTCTTTATATAGGAAACAAGCATCACTAGGTTCCTTTTTTGGAGAGGGGGAAAATAAATGCACCGGCTTCATGCTTCCACCTGCTTCTAAGAATCACAGCTCCGCCCCATGCCTTTTTTTTTTTTTTTTTGCAGAGGGACAGTCCCCAGAAAAATCCAGACCCTTCTCTCTAGGGTGTGTTGAGAGAGGGAGCATGGAGGGGGGGGGGGCTAGAATGAACCAGACACTTCCCAAGTATGTCTCAGGGAGAGGGAGAGGGACAGCTGGCAGAGGAGAAGGCAGTTGTTACCAGGCCCCCGCAGACATGGTTCTCGTAGTTCTAAGGCCAGGCAGGGCAAGGCAAGGAGGCAGAGACCGGAGGGCTGGGTATTTTTAGGCCTTTCCTCCCCGCTTGTTCTAATTAAGGCACGTGCGTCATTCATAGCTGCAGAGAGCAGTCGGGATCCACCACCTGGGGGGTGGGGGTGGGACCAGAGAGAGGGACAAAAGGAGGAAAAGGGGTAGACTCACTCATGACATTCCACACACCAAGAGAGTGGGTGGAGCACTACTCTCTGCGAGTTTCAGATGAAATGGGGGAATTGCTGGTGCTGGGAGGCTATATGTTTAAGGTTCAGGTGGGGGTGGGGGTATTGCTGCTGCACTGAGCTAGACTGAACTACTTAAGGACCACATATTTCACCATCACATCAATAGGAGCAAGAGGTGGCCAACTTCAGGTGTTGTTTGGAGCACAGCTGCCATCAGCCCCAGCCAACGTGGCCCACGGTCAGGGATGATAGGAGTTGTCGTTCAACAGCATCTAGAGGGCACAGTTTTGGCTAAGGTGGCCTTATATTGGGTTCTGTCACCAGAAGCCTTTGCTTGATACTCCCATCAAAACAGGGCAAAGGTATCAAGCTACTACTCTCTTATCCATCATTCAGCTTGGGGTATATCTCCTCTGAGGTCGTCCTTCAAGCTGGTATTTCTCACACTCCCTTGAAGTTCATAAATAGTCATTAGAACCTGGAATCTTTAAAACACCATCACCACCACTGGATCCTGCTGTCTTTTTCTGTACTTGGTTGTCTGTACCTGTTTTATATTCCAACCTCCCTACATGTACCAACTTCCTTTGATAGTGATGTTTTGTTCTTTTTCTTTTGTAAGCATACTTGAATAAAATTAGGAAAAATATAAAATGAAAGAAAAAGAATCCAGAATCTTCTTAGATCTCACAAACAGGACCAGGTAGGTACATTTGCTTAGTACATTCTGCCACTGAGATCCACTTACTCTGTTATCATCCACCCAACCCACAAAGAGAGAGAGAGAGGCTGGACATTTTGGCCTCTCATATTATCTAAAACTGACCTGCTGTCCAATCTGAGTTGTTGTCTCCCAGTACCTACATTTGCTCACTAGAGTCAAATACATTAGTACCCCTTCCCTAAAATGAATCAAACAAGGTCTTGGCAACCTCCTTACATGCTCCATCAGAACCACAGGTTCACACTAACCCTTGTTTCCCTGGGCCAATCCTCTACCCCTAGGACAAGAGTGGGGCAGCAGGCAATGGTGGACTTGCTAGGGGAGCACTGCCAGTTTTCAGTGGACCACTTGCAGCAGGAGTGGGGAATCTATGGCCTTTCAGATATTGCTGGACTGCAACCATCACCCCTGACTACAGACCAGGTTAGCTGGGGCTGATGGGAGTTCAACAACATCTGGTGGGCTACAGGTTCCTTACTGCTTGCTGGGATTCTTGGAGAGAATGATGAACTGAGCAAACCTCAGCCTGAGCCATTGAGGCGCTTCTTATGTGCTTCAGGAAGAGTGCGTACAAAAGATAACAACTATGATGAACAAGAGAAGCAGCGAGACAGCCATCTTGCACTTTGAGATAATGGAACAGGGACATTTGAGTTAGAGGTTACAATCAATCCAGCAGTGTAAAAACAAGCCCTTATTCCGTGTGAGTTTATGTCGCAAACCCACCTACAGGGCCATTATAATAAAATACAGTAAATAAACAAGGACACACTACCCAGAGCACTTAGTGCACTGTTGCTATGCCTGAACTGTTAAAAAAGGGCTGAGTATGCATTTTTGCTATATACATTTGAGCACACAGCAGCAGACGACAGGAATTCTAGATAAAACAGAAATAGCTAGACCATACAAGATTGATGTTGGCTTATCTTCACCCTAGAATTTTCCTACCCCATAGAGAAGACTGATACCACCTCCGCAGTCCCTTCTGAAACTTGTTGATAGATCCACCAGGGTCCTATTGGCTGTAGAAGCTGCTGGGAGATACAGAGGTGGGGGAGAAGCTCTGGGTGGTCTTGTGTGTTTAGTGCCAAGTTTCCTCAAGAGATTTGTATACTTCCAAACCAACCCATGGAGATTCCATGAGCACCTTCTCCATGTGCAGCTGTGTGTGCCACCCAAATACCTCAAACCATTACTCCTCTTTTTCCAGATGAGAGGAATCTGAGTCATGGGAGATGAGGCTGGAAGTCAGTGGCAGAGAGCAGGAACAAGTGGTCTTCATCTCCCAATGTTTTAACCCAGCCTTTGCTAAGCTGGTGTTCTCCAGGCGTTTTGGACTACATCCAAGTTGTAGTCCAAAACATCTGGAGAGTACCAAGCCGGCGAAGGCTGCTTTAGCCACTAGTCCCTCATCTGAAACAGGAACAGATCTCAAGGGCTATGGTGCTTAACATATCTGGTGCAATCCCTTTCTTCATTTGATGCAGCCCCTTCTAGACCCAGTACAGGCCACAGCCAGAAGATCCTTTGGTCTGGCTTTCTGCAAAATGTTTGCGTGTTTGGATGGATGGACGTGCATTGGTTTAATCTCATCTGCTTGCATGGAAAGGCACGGCAGGGACAGCATGAAAAGCAATGCATTTTTTCCACCAAGTGGGTGCCCTTGGCGTCTGGGAGCCGATCCCGTAATGGAAGAGGCAAGGGAGCGGCTATAACTGATCCCAAGCGGGAGGAGAAGGGCTGTGCAAGGCACATTGCTGGTGCGCCTCTATGTAGCTAGGCAAGCTTCTAAAAAACCATCGCCACCCTCAAATATGCCATTCTCTCCCTCCAACTCCATGACTCACATCTCTCTCCTTTTGGCTCAACGCCCCCCCCCCCCCCCCAGGTGCCTCTGTGTCCAGGATCAAAGTCAGGATCCAGGAAAACATGAAAGCTACCCTCTCCCTGCCTCGACGACACCATCCCCCTCAATAACACGCGGGGCCGTGGTGGTGAGAAACGGGTGAAAGCCAGGACCGAGGGTGGATCAGCCCATGTCTGGGAAGGATGCCTGGCTGTCGCTTGCGATTAAAGGTCTCTCACGTTCTCTATTTGGTCTCCTTCCCTCTCCTCCTTCCGATTTCCTCCCCGCGCAAAGATCTCCACCCGTCCAAAGTTCCCCACGCCCTAACGCCAGGAGTCCTCCGCCCAGCGGGCTGGCAGGAGAAGGCAACGGATCGGGCTGCGCCGCTACTCACCTGGAGGCCCGGGTTGTCCAAGACCTCCATCTGGATGTCTTGGCTGGAGCTGTAAGGTGTGCGTGACATGCCGCCGTCCTGCACCATGGAGATGTCCGTGCGCCCTCGGCTGCGCTCACGCCGGACTCATGGTGGAAGCCGGAGGTGGCTGGGCGCGCCTTTCGCCTGCCAAGAAAGCCAGCCTCTTCCTCCTCCTCCTGCCGCCACCCACCCCCACCCGCTAAGCCCGTAGCCTCGGCATGGCCCCTCCTGGTCCGAGACGCGGCGAGGAGCGAGCAGGCACCCTCCGCCGGCCGCCCTGATGGATGAGCGCAGCGTTCCAATCAGAGGGCATCGCCGACGGACGGCTTCCTGGCAACTGGCGAGGGCTGGCTGGCTGGCTGCTGCCTCCCGCTCCCCCGGGGGAAGAAAGGAGCGGGTGGGTGTGGTCTGAGCCAAAGTGCGGCCGAGCAGATGGCGGGGAGGGAGGGAGAGCGAAGATGGAGACTCTGCTTGGCACTGGCTGCCAGCCAGCCACACCCCCACCCCGCGCACCAAGATCCTATCGAGATCTACCTGCTGCTGTTGCTGCGGCCGCCGCCGCTCCAGACTACCTATGCAGCCTATTCAGCTATTTTCTCTATCTAGTCCTAGCATTCACCCCCACCCTCTAAACACACACTCTTCTGTTTAATAGTCAGAGGGTGGATGCACACGACCATTTTTCCCCTCCCAGTTGCCAGCTCTTTTCCCCCATTCCTCACTACTCAGGCTCGGTACACATCAATATTGCTAAGAAACACAATATCACAATCTTTAAATTTTGGAAAGCCAAAAGACATGCCCTCGAAACTCGAGGAGTTTCTTCTTCCTCCCACCCCAGGAGTTGTTCCTCCATCAGTGACCATCACTGTTCCTTCCACCAGTTCCTTCTTTCTTCGTCCCTTAGAGAATCCCACTTGTCCTCCAGGTGGTGGTCTCTTCCTAGCACTTTTCTCCCACAATCTCAAGTGGTGAATGGGTAAGCTAGGGTCCCTCTCTCAATTCAATGATTGGTGGGGTGGGCAGGAATTGGCAATCTGTCTCCACTCTATGAAATTGGATTATCTTTCTGTGCCATTGCAAGTGAACATTAAGAGCCTGCAGGATCAGGCCAATGGCCCACCTAGTTCAGCATTCTGTTCTAACTGTTCTATCCCAGAAGTGCTTAGGAATCACACAAACAGGACCTGAACGCAGCAGCACTCTCCTTTGCTTGTGATCTCCAGCAAATGGTATTCAGAGGCATACTGCCTCTGACAGTGGAGGTAGAACATAGCCATCCTAGGCAGTAGTAGCTGTTGAGAGCCTTATCCTCCTCCACTTTGTCAAATTCTCTTTTAAAGGCATCCAGACTGGTGGCGATCACTGCCTCCTGTAGGAGCAGAAGTCCATACTGTTTAACAGTGCACTGTGTGAGAACTTTCTCTTGACTCAAATCTTCCAACATTTCAGCATTCTGCAACAGGTGCCTTTAAACATTTGTCAGCTTTGTGTCTGATCTTTTGAACATGCCATTGTTGTTGTTTAGTCGTTTAGTCGTGTCCGACTCTTCGTGACCCCATGGACCAGAGCACATGCCATTACCAGTGCATAAATTACACCTCAGATACTGGACAAACATTTTTGTAAGGAGATGTTGCAAGACAGCTTGGCTTATTTCTGTGCTAAGAAAACTTTGCAAAACCTTAGCTTCTACGGATTGGAAGCTTTGCAAAGATGCTGTGCAAGTCTTTAGTTCCAGGACCGGCAGTCAAGCAGGAAGCCTTAGAATTCATTGAGTAGTTTGATGACCTCTTTTTGGCTTTTGAATCCTTGACATGGCCCCTCTTGCTGCCACAGAAAGAGGATGAATTAGTGTTGAACTTCCTCTAATAAATGTTTATCTCCTGGTTTATCTCCTAGTCACTCTCCTGGGAGGTTAGCTCATCCCTATTGAATATAAGTGCGTGTGTGCCTGTGCCAGCTCTCACTTTGTAATCGTCTGCAGCAGGTTTCTGCAGGAAAGAGATGTGGCCTGTTTTGCTGTAGCTGCTCTCAAGGTTTCATGTCTCTAGTTGGTTCCTTCACCAGCAGCCATGCTCTCCCAAGGGACCAAATAAGAAAGAAAGGGTTGCAATGGAAAAACAGGCAGGATAAAAAAAGCAAAAGAAACTGCTGAGGGAGTTTCAGGTTGGAAGGCAGGTGTGTGAAGGAAACTGGAGAGTTTGAAAGAGTTGCAGTCTGTAAATACACTTAACCCACATGGGAAGCATATTCCGGGTTGTGCAAGGACATAGGCTACATACACTGGTACCTCGGGTTACATACGCTTCAGGTTACATACACTTCAGGTTACAGACTCCGCTGACCCAGAAATATTACCTCGGGTTAAGAACTTTGCTTCAGGATGAGAACAGAAATTGTGCTCCGGCGGCCCGGCGGCAGCAGGAGGCCCCATTAGCTAAAGTGGTGCTTCAGGTTAAGAACAGTTTCAGGTTAAGAACGGACCTCCAGAACGAATTAAGTACTTAACCCAAGGTACCACTGTATGGCTTTTGTAGTTTGGTACAGTGTTGCAATTACTGCAAAATGCTAGCATGGATTCTTAAGGGAGATAGCAGCGTAATCCATCTCAAAACTGACCACTAGTGAGAGTAGAAATGAAAAGGAGGCTTCTGAAGTTTATGAATGCTCTGGCAACAGCTATTTGATTAAAACCAACCCTACCTGATGTTTACTACTTTTAAAACTGACAAGGAAGGACACCAATGCTCAAGAGAACACTCAAGCATCTGATTCTCATCCTGAGGCAGGTCATCTTCCACTAGGCCAAGAGAAAGTCAAAAGGTGCTTCCGGATTTTCCCTATTTTCAGGTGGGATTAAATCAGGCTTCCTCAACCTTGGCCCTCCAGATGTTTTTGGCCTACAACTCCCATGATCCCTAGCTAGCAGGACCAGTGGTCATGGATGATGGGAACTGTAGTCCCAAAACAGCTGGAGGGCCGAGGTTGAGGAAGCCTGGATTAAATCACTTACCAGGGAATTCAGGTTGTACGGTGAGAAAGCCTTGCACAAAAAACCTGTTCCCTACAAAGATCTAATTGTTCGTGATAAGGAACTTGACAGGAAATTGTACTGGAAAGTGTGGGCAATACTTGTGTTGATGCAATATCTAACCTCCCTGAGAACAAATCTGAATGCATAGGTAGTCTGGAAGTGTCTGAAGTTTAAGTTTCTGATTCTTCATGCAACATGCCAGCGATTACACAACTTTTCCTAAGAACAGCAAGGATCATGGTTGGTCCATCTAATTCAGCATTGTCTGCAATGACTAGCAGTGGCTCTGAAGGGTTTCAGACAGAAGCCTGCCTTTCCCATTCCTACCTGGGGTACACCAGAGTCTGAACCTGAGACCTTTTGCATGCAAAGCAGATGCTGTACCACTGAGCTATGGCCCTTCCCCACATGCTTCATCACACTCTCTTCACTTTAAAATGAACACTGAAAATGTTAGTTTTAAGGATAAAAAGGCACATAGCTCTCCTTTCACAAGGTGGGTGGGAAGAGTCAAACTTGAAGTTGACATAAATTCCCCAGTGAATAATAACAAAATCAGTAGAAAACGACTGTCACATTTAATTTCACTCCACCATTCAATAACACAAATAAACCTCAGTCCTGTTACCAAAGTTCTAGGGTTTATTTTTAACTATCTGAGCTTAAACCTTGCCATAGCTGGATGCTCAGAGCACATAAAATTGTTGAAACACATTACAATAAAAATAAAACTTATTGTCCGTGCACACACTTAACTCTAGTGGCCAATTGCCTGTTTTATAAACATGCTTTGGCAAGGGCTTTACTAAGCATCAAGGTGAAAGGTGTTTGAAAAATGTATTTCAGCTATTACTTCCTTTATGCTCGAGGTCGCTACAGTGGACGCTCGGGTTGCGAACGTGATCCGTGCGGGAGGCACGTTCGCAACCCGCAGTGCTGCGTCTGCGCATGCTTGGGTTGCAATTTGGCGCTTTTGCGCATGCGTGAGCACTGAAACCCAGAAGTAACCCATTTTGGTACTTCCAGGTTCGGCGTGGTGCGCAACCCAAAAACGTGCAACCTGAAGCATCTGTAACCCGAGGTATGACTGTACAGTTAAGGATCACCAGGACAGAGACATAGGAAATAGGACACAGAACAGGAAGATTTAACGTTCAATTTTTAAAACTTGTAATCAGGTGAAGAGTAGGTAATAATATTAACAACAACAACAATAAAAATAATAATACTATTTTAAACAATCATATGCTATCAATCAGTTTATTTTTCAATAACACTGGAATTCTAGGCATATCTCCTAGGAAACGTTTCAAATGGGGTTACTTCTGAGAAACGGGTCAGAACGAGCATACGCGAGCAAAGTTCAGTGGCAGAGCAACTGCTTTGCATCCCAGGTTCAGTCCCTGGCATCTCCACACAAGGGCTGGAACAGGAACGCCCAAAATCCTGGAAAGCTGCTTCCAGTCAGTGTAGGCAATAATGCATAAGATGCACCAGTGCTCTGATTCCAGTAGAAGTTGGCTTCCTATGTAGATAGTAACACTACTATTTACATCCAATGGTAATGTAGTGGTAAGCCTCTTTCCATTATTTATTTTATTTTATTTTATTTTATTATTTATTTCATTATTTTATGCCTACCCTTTTCATCCAGGGAGATCAAGGTGGCATACCTGGTTATCCCCCTCCTCTCGCTGAATCCCCACAACCCCCCTTGTGAGGCAGGTTCGGCTGAGAGGCAGTGACTGGCCCAGAGTCATCTAGTGAGATTCATGACTGAGTGGGGATTTGAAACCTAGTTTCCCAGGTCCTAGTCTGACCGTGTAATTGGCTTTTAATTGCCCTTGTTGTTTTTATACACCTGCATGGAGTTTAAGATAGCATACATAGTTGTCTACCCCTCCCCACTTTTACCCACACAAGGATGGACTGGGAGGTAAGATAGGCTGAGAGTGAGAGTAAGTCATTGACCCCAGGTCACCCAGGCCAAATGAGCTATTAGGGACTTCAACTCCCATCAGACCCAGCCACAGCCAGCATAACTTGATGGGAATTAAAGTCAAAATACGTGGTGAAGGCTGCCCTAGTCCTACTCTCTGATCAAGCAGTACATCACTATTTACTCTAATGCCATAATTGGTATTTTAAGATGCCCAATGAAAACCTACCGGTGAGCAACCAAAATAAAAAGATAAAAGCACCGTGTAAGAATTAATTCAGCGCTAGGGAAACATTACCAGTTGTCAGAAAGGGAAGGGGGAGAGTGTTTCAGAGAACATCTAATATTGCTGTTCTGCTTCAATGGCTTATCACATGCGCCCAAGCCACAACCTTATTTGCTTTCAGCCGCCCTTTCTCCTGTCAGTCAACGAAAACAACCCCAGTAAACATATCAATGATTTCACCGAATACATCAGAAATTGCAACATGCTACACTCATCGCGCAGGCGCACTCTTTTCAAACAAGTCCGGACATGTTTTGTGCGATCAGAGTCGCAGCGCAAAGGCGGATGGATTTACCCATAGACTTAGAAATGTAGAGCAGCACACGGAAAATAACTTTCGGGTTTACGTTGGGCGCCATTTTTTTAGTCTCTCCCGAAAGGGAGGTAAGGGCTGTCTGCAGGAAAACAGGGTTTTCGCGTAAGTGTGATTGGCCAGGCTGCAGCAAAAGGCTGCAGCAATGGACAGGATTTTCTACTTTTCCTAATTCAGGCTTTTAGTGGGTCTGCAGGAGTCACTAGCTGCAAGCTAAAGGCTGTTTTGCATAAGTGAGTTTTAGCTGGAAATCTAAATCAGCCCTACCCCACACCAAATAATTTGCACTGTTAATAGGCTACATTGCAAAGCAATCCTAAGCCCCTCTCTGTGCCACAGCAGCCCATCCTGCAAATAGAGAGTAAGTGGACCGTATTGGTACTGTCCTGTTTTAGCATGCGGGTGGGACGCTGTTTTCAACCACAGTTAAAATAAAATGTGGATTTCTCAATTTTTTATTTATGGGCGGCTTCTAGGCCCAGACGGAGAAAGAGGAAGCCTCAGAAATCATCAAGTTTAATATCTCCAGTATGAAGAGAAAGTCTCCACTCGTTTCTTTTCTGCAAGCACCTCGCAGCAAAACTATGGCATAATCTTTCCGGGCATGCGCAAAACGCTCTTTCTATCTCTCTGTCTCTTTTGGCTCAGGCACAGAACCCTCCCGGAAGCGCCTCCCCACGCGAGCATACGCCTAGACATCCGCGCAGGCGCAGTTGAGCTTTAGGCCATACCACTCTCAGCTCCATGGGGGGGTGAAACAGAATTTGTTGTTCCGGTTGTTTAAACCGCTTACCCCAGCCGCCTTAACTCTCACATTTTCTTCCAGTTTGTCGTTTAACGTGAAGAACTTTCAATCCTGGTGGGGACCGAAGGCGAGGCGATGAAGGCGGAGTGAAAAGGGAAGAGAGGGGTGAGTGGTACAGCCCACTGACGCGTCGGCTAGTAGGCTGGCCAGTGCGCGCTTCCTTCCTCTCTTTCTTTTTAGTGCCGTCGGCGCCGCCGCCATGAGGTGAGGAGCTGCGGAGTAGTAGGCGGCGGGGGGGCCTTCAGTCTCCGTGGGGAGTTTGGGGGGGGGGGAGACCGAGGCTCGACGAGTGAAGGAAGGAGAGAGAACAAAAGCCAATAGAGAGGGGCTGTTTCGCTGAGGGCGCGCGACACCGTTACAGAGGAACGGTTGGGAGACGCGGCCTAGTGGCGCGTGAAGGGGGAGGCTGGGGGTTCGAAAGGGGAGGAGCCTCCGCGGCTGCCACGAGGGGCCGGAAGAGCCGAATTGGCGGGTTGGGGGGGGTCCTCCCTCCTCTGGATGGTCCGAAGTGGGTGGTGGGCATTAAGAGGCACGGTGGGGCCCGAAAACGGAGGGAAGCCATTGAGGATCATAGAATTGTAGAGCTGGAAGGGAGGTCCACCCCTCATGGGTCATCCCTTCCAATGAAGGGATCGCAACCTTGGCAGATGGCCTCTATACAACTTCCGATGAGAAACCTCCAGTGAGGGGAGAGGTCGTCCGAGGGAGACCCTTCCCACTGTCGGAACAGCTCCTCCTGCCAGAAAGTCCTTTCTTAATGTTTAGTCGGGAGCATCGCAACAAAAGGATGGGGGATATTTATTTGTTGCAATTATATCCCATTTTCTTTCCTCCGAGGAACTCGAAGGTGGTGTTCGTGGCTCCCCTCGTTTAATCCCCACAATCCACCTTGTGGGATGGGTTAGACTGGCAGGCAGTGACTGGCTCACAGGGTCACCCAGTGAGCTTCACAGCCAAATAGAGAATTTATTTTTATGCTTCTTAAATCTCCCTCCCTTTATTTGAGGATCTCAGGGCAGTTCACATCATAAAAATACAGAATACATAATAAGAATGAGCAAAATAAAAGCAAACCCATAACACACCCCCCCCCCCACAAACACATTTAAAATGACATACACTGTTAATCAGCCAAAAGCCTGGTTGAAAAGGAATGTTTTTCCCTGGCACCCAAAGATGTATAACGAAGAATTGAACCCTGGCTTCCTAAGTCCAAGTCATGCCACTAACCACTATACCACACTGCCTCGCAATGCTTCTGCTTCGCATGCATTGTTTCCATAAATTTTTCAGCCTTTCTGGAAGATAATGACACCCCTTCCCCATAGTGCAGATAGTGTTTCATGAGAGGAGAGTGGTCAGTTGAAGGCTGCCCGGTGTGTTCCATGGCTATGCAAGAGTTAGAATGTCCAAACTCTAATCTCTCTCTTGCATACACAGCTGGATCTCTGTCATGACAAATCACCAAAGCAAAAAAAGTTATTACAGATGTTATAAAGGTGTACCAGGGTTTGCAGATGGTTGGTGGCTGTTAGCTTTACTATCACAATAACCCACTCCTGATTCAAAAACGTATTAATAAATAATACTATTGGATTTTGATATCCTGTACTGTTCTTTATCAGTACTGTGTTATGTTAATAAAGTGTGCACTGGAGTTATAGGAAGGAGTCCTCATGCAGCAAACCTGTTTTTCCTCTCAGAGTAATTGGGTTAAAATCAGATTAAATTCTCTTTGCAGGAATACAAATAAAATGTCAAATCAAAATCTCAAATTTGATCTTCACTGTTTCTAATCATGGCACTGATTAGAGTGGCAGAGGTGGCACACATTAAATGATTGATCTGACTGAAAGGAGGGTAGTTATATATTCATCAGGGTACTGGACTGGATATATAGACTTAACTTGCTGCGTACCCCAGTATTTCCTGTTTTTTCCCCACTTTGTGCCACCGCTACCAAAATTAGTGGGGTTTTTGTGGGGGGAGCCTAGATTAGGTTCCCAGTGTCTAGGCTCATTGCTCAGAGTCCTGTATAGTTTGCTTATTTTAGTTATGCAGATGAGCAGTTAATTTTTGCTACTTTGGAATAACACTCCCATCTAATATCTCCACAAGTCAGGATAACTTCTTTGCTGTTCTGTGAAATCTCTAATCTTGTATTTTTGTCCTCAGTATGCTAAGGCTTCAGAAGAGGCTGGCCTCCAGCGTCCTGCGCTGTGGCAAGAAGAAAGTCTGGTTGGATCCCAACGAGACCAATGAAATTGCAAATGCCAACTCTCGTAAGTGAACATTTGCCATGTCACAGAAGCATGAGTATGTACAGCTTGCTTACATTGTTGGTACTTCTTGTAGCAGATGCTAGTTTTTGCTGATACAGTGGAACCTCGGTTTCCAAATGCCTCTGTTCTCATACGTTTTGGTTCTCAAACTGAAAACCCAGAAGTAAATGCTTCCATTTTTCAACGTTTTTCATAACCTGAATGTGTGACGCAGCTTCCGCTGAGGGCAAGAAGCTCTTGCAACCAATGGGAAGCTGTGCCTCGGTTTTCAAATATTTCAGAAGCCGAATGGGCTTCTGGAATGGATTTCATTCAAGAACCAAGGTACCACTGTAATCGGTTTTGTTTAAAACCATAGCAAACATCTGTTCATAGTGCAAGCCACTAGCTTAGTAGCACTTTCTTACTCTGTTACATAGACTTTCCTTAGCTTACCTGTCTTTAGTTAATTCAACAGACCAGAAAATAGACAATGTCTGTGAATCAGGTGGATTTTAACTTGGAAACAGAAATGTAGACATTGGCATAAACATAGTTTTGCTTACTTATGTGAAAATAGATTTGCAGGTTCTCCTTGGTGATACTAGTTATTCTTTCTGATTATTGTTTTCCCTTGTCTTCTAGGTCAACAGATCAGGAAACTGATCAAAGATGGCCTGATAATCCGCAAGCCAGTTACCGTTCACTCACGAGCACGGTGCCGGAAAAACACTTTGGCTCGCCGCAAGGGCAGGCACATGGGCATTGGTAAGAGCTGGTTTCCATCAATTTTGAGAATCTCCAATTTAGAGGCAGTTTAGTTTAGGCAGATCTAATGAAACAAAGCATCAGATATCTTTAATTCTACACTTAGGAGGCTTTTGCAGAAATGCAAACATTTTTGTACTCTTAGCACAGATCACTGAATCATCCTGCCTAACATTTTCCTTTGCTTTCCAGGTAAGAGAAAAGGTACAGCCAATGCACGTATGCCTGAGAAGGTTACTTGGATGAGAAGGATGAGGATTTTGAGACGTCTGCTTCGCAGATACAGGGAATCCAAGAAGATTGATCGCCATATGTAAGTCTGGCAAACAAATACATTTGTCAGTTTTGTCACCTGAAGCATCTCTGGCTTTTTCGGCCTGTAATGTGGCTAACTTTTTATATGCGTCTATTCCAATGGTGAGAGCCAAATCATGCTAGTTTATGGAAGGCTTACTGAATAGTGTGCTAGGTTTCAGAGTTCATTTAAATTGGATTTAAGGATTATGGAGCCCACATACTTGATGACAAGGCAAAGCCACTTACACTTTCTTTTAGGGCGTTAATATTTATTCAGAGCTATGGAGCGGCATACTCAGCCCTTGCTGTTTCTGACATCTTTTCCAGGTACCACAGCTTGTACTTGAAGGTGAAAGGTAACGTGTTCAAAAACAAGCGGATCCTGATGGAGCACATCCACAAGCTGAAGGCAGACAAGGCTCGCAAGAAGCTTCTGGCGTAAGTGTTTTCTCATTTTGTTACTGGACCCTTGCTTCCTTTGAGTAAAGTCGTTTCCCTCCTTTGCTCTCCTCCCTGAATAAAGTCCTGTTCTTGGCATAGCAGTACTAAAATTCTTAAGGTAGCAATAAAAAGGTGTTACGGGCTGAAGAATGAGAGGTATAGCACAAACTCCACAAGTAATCAACTTACCGTGGTGAGTCATCTGAGGTATTAGAGTTTGCTCTCTTTACTCTTCTGTTACTTGCCATGAGGCTTCCGTTGAAGGGGTTCGTTCATCTTGATTGTTTGTCTGGCTCCACCACTGAGTTGGGAAGTGATGTTTCATTGTTCCCTCCCAGGTTAATTCGCGAATTGGCTTTTTAGTGTAAGTTGGCAGCAATGACAAAGTCCTCTCTATGGGGAAATGTTTGGTTAGTAGACAAGATAAAAATGCTCCAAAAATAAATTTAAAATACCACAAAGTTATCAAGATAGCTTGCACTCTATATTAAAAACAATGAAATAGGCAACAGTAGTTGTTAGGGAGGGGATAAAAGTTCTCTTCAAATGCGCCAGCTGTCAGACTGCAGACAAATCTGTAATCTGGATTCATATACATATTCTGTGAATTTGGTGACAGCAAGAAAGTGAATCTGTTGTTGCTGTGCTTTTCACGGGCCTTCCTTTGCTTTTCAGTGACCAGGCTGAAGCCCGTAGGTCCAAGACCAAGGAGGCCCGTAAGCGCCGTGAAGAACGCCTGCAAGCCAAGAAGGAAGAGATCATCAAGACCCTGTCCAAGGAGGAAGAAACTAAGAAATAACTTCTGCCTTTCTGTGTACATAGTGCTCAAAGGGTATCTAATAAATCTCTTAACAACACATCTGCGTCTAGTAGCTTTTCCTAGATAAGTGGGAGGGTGATCTTAGAATAAATGCCCTGGGGGGGGGGGTAACATGGCAGTGTGGCCTAAATCTTGGTCCACAAAGCTTGTACAATTACTCAAGGTGGGTTGGTTGAAATATTTCTGTAAGTTGGTTTCTAATTTTCTGTTTCATGTTTCCTGAACAAGTGTGCATGCTCATCATTTGCTAACAATTAAACCTTGTTGGTTTCAAACTAGAGGCTTTAGTCAATACAGCTCGTGTGACTTATGTGCTACATAATTTATATCTGCTTTAGGGGAGAGTAGGTATAGTTTCAGATGATTTCCTATACATTTGTTGGGACACTAAAGCCCTATTTTGACATTCAACCCAGTTCTAGTCATCTGAGAAGTCATATGTGCTGGCCTTGCTCCCCCACTTCCACCACCCTCCATGAGTTAGGTAAGGTGTGTATAGGGAGACTGCTGTAGGTGTGTGAGCTCCCTATATGATTTAGAACCAGAGTGGTGGAGAAACCAAGCCTGTTCCTGAGTGCTTCACACAGCAAGAATTGAATGCCTGAATAGGGCCTCCAGCAAGCTTGCCTGATTTGAAGGTGGAAGTACTCAAAACTTAAAAGGAAGCAAGGATGGATCTTTATTGGGCATAACAGCCTCTCTTGGGTAGGAGGCCAAAGATTCAGTTTTAAGGATAAACCTGGTACAGCATTCAGATATTTAAAAAACTATCTGATCTTCCTTTATTTTATTTTTTTAAAAAATCATTGATCCACACCACATGGGCTTTGTGGTGGTGACGTTACTGTTAGTTGATATAATAGATCACTTCTGCAACATGCAGCATTGATTTTGAATGCAATCTCCTGCAGCTGTATATTGGAGGGAAAGAGCAGTGATAGCAGGCAAGCTGTCTTTCATAGGAAAGAGTATGTCATCAGTCTTACTGAGAAATGTCGGCTAGGCTGCTCAGATACCCCAGAGTTCACAACACCACTTACAAACTTAACTGAAATGTGTTACAGAGCAACAGACAGTCAAACTTAGCCCGTGAAGCAGGAGGCTACTTTAAAAAAACAAACAAAAAACAGCTTTCAAATTCAGAAATGTCCAGCTGGTGGACAAAACAGTTAAAACATACCATAATAAAAGCGATACTAGTGGTAATATGAAACAGCTGCACATTTATGTTTGGAAAGGAAGCTTTTAAATTAGTCTTTAAGCTATCATACAATGTTCTTGAAGCACCGTGTGTTTAAGATCTGTTTCTGTTACCTCTTGTTTCAGTGGGAAGAGAAGGGCTTGGGTTAACGCCATGCTTTATTTCCAGTTTCAATTTTTAAAAAAAGCAATTGAGAAACTTTTGGTAGAAAAACTTCTTACTGACAAACTGGCCAAGGGTTTACATTGCAAAATAGACAACACTAGATTGGAATGTGCAGCTTCTGAAATGGCATTTAAAATGGGAATAAAGCAGTTTGAAATGTACTATCAGTTTCTAAATCCCTGTTCACGTATGAAACTATCCTTAGGCTGAGAGATACTGACTATCCCAACTTTCCTGGCAGTGTTTGTGTGAGGTTAATGTGGGATACCACCCTGATGTCCTTTGTAGGAAGGGTGGAATTGAGTTGTGATAATGAATGAAAGATAAATTGATGGAATACATGGTAGTGGCTCAGTCAAGGCATCTTTAGCCAGTTAGTGCATGATGTGGCCTGGTGGTCAATGGGAATGCAGCTGCACAGAAGGTGCTGTGTCAGTTTCTAGCAGGGAAAGTGGGAAATGTGAATCTGTTTATTTGGAACTTCTAAAACATCCATTGCACGTCTCTCTCTCCCCCCCCCACGCATTAACAATTCCAGCACATGTTAACACAAAACAATGACCAGCAGGAATTTCAATAAGCCAAAGAATCCAATTAACTCAACTCAATTAGGTTGTGAATTTTAATTCCCAAGGATGACTTTCAAAATGTACGTTGTACAAGTTTCGCTTTAGGCTTGATTCTGACATCGGCAGTTCAACCTTCATAGCCAAGGTTAATTTCACAAGCGTCAAATGTGAAATCAAGTTTTGTTTGGGGCCACATTGAAAGGTAGCCCTTTGCCCATCCATTTTGGTTGACATTCAAACTGCTGGCCTTCCTCCCCCTCTGCTGCATGTATTACTTGAGGCAATCTGGGTACCTGTAATAACCAGAAACTAACATGATCCCATCTGCCAAGTGTTGTCTGTTAATTACCTAATTAATCCCAACATAGACAAAGAAGATCAAGACAATTAACCCCTGGCATGAATGAGGGAGCAAAGGTGTATTCTGCATGACTAATGTGGGGAAGGAGGGCAGGTTTCTTGGCTACTAGGCTAGTCACTCAGAGAAGTGATATCTGTTGTGCACCCTGTATTTCAGAACAAGAAATACTTTGCAAATCACATGCTTCTCTTCGCAACTGGCCTGTGAGGTAGCAGACCCTCCAAGTGTCCCTGTTTTCCAGGCACATTCCTGGATTTACTGAAGCCATCCTAGTTCCTGATTTGATCCCAGAATGTCCCGCTTTTCCTTAGGATGTACAGTGGTACCTCGGGTTAAGTACTTAATGTGCTCCAGAGGTACGTTCTTAACCTGAAACTGTTCTTAACCTGAAGCACCACTTTAGCTAATGGGGCCTCCCGCTGCTGCCGCGCCGCTGGAGCATGATTTCTGTTCTCATCCTGAAGCAAAGTTCTTAACCTGAAGCACTATTTCTGGGTTAGCCGAGTCTGTAACCTGAAGCGTATGTAACCTGAGGTACCACTGTATCTATTTTCAACAGAAGGTATGGAATTACGCAACCCCTGAGCCAAGGAGATAAGTATACAACCTTTAGAAGACATCTGAAGGCAGCCCTTGATAGGGCTTATTTTTTATATATATACATTGGAAGCCTCCCAGAGTGGCTGGGGCAACCCAGTCAGATGGGTGGGGTATAAATAAAAACATGATGGTGATGATGATGGAATAGGACATCCCTATTTTCATCGTAGAAATGTTGGAGGGTATGAGGTAGGCCACTATGATTTCCCTCTTTTCTGGGCAAAGAAACAGAAAATTAGAAATGTCAACTTTGCCTGAGCAGCATCTGCTGAACCCACAGTTGTGTGCCAAAGACAAAGGCTTGCTAATGCCAAAGGCAATCAGCAACGTAATAGGCCTAACAGCTGAAGCAATGATTACAAAAAAACCTGTTAAAGGGAATCCTTGTTAAACATCAGTGGATCTCCAGTAAGAGAAATAATAGCTGATGGGGTTCCCTAGAACAGCTTTTCCCTGCCTGTGTATCACAGCCTGCAAGTAGGTCATGGGCTTTATATGTAAGCCCAACATAATTACTGCTTTTTAAGTGACACGATGAATACTTCTTTAACAACTTTTCATTTCGTTGGCATGTTACAATGCTGTGCTGACAGTTCTAACCGAACGTCAGAAACTCTCGAGTCCTACATTTTAACACTTGGGAATTGCTCTCTGGTGGCAGATCCGGTGACAGTTGTTATAATTTCATTTATTTATATCCCTTGGGTGCTGCAAGCGGTGGTTATAAAATAGGCAAACCCAGTAGCTAAAATGTGTGAAACAGAGAGCAGGCTGCTGAAGAGCTAAGATCCGAAATCCATGTGACGATAAAACTGATGGGTCACAATTCCAGGTGATTTTGGACTTGTGGGTTACCATACTAAAAAGGTTGGGAAGCACTGCTCTAAACAACAGCTTGCCTGAAACTCATTATTGTCTCCTGCAATCTTGTGTGTGTGTCATGTTCCTGTAGAAGAATGGTGAGGCCTGACAAGAGTTGGTCAGTGTCCTCTGCAAAATGAAGCTTTGCTTGAAGTGATATCAACCTACATATGGGCTATGGACAACAGGTGACGGGCCTCACAAGGCCGAAAGCCCCTTCATACAAATGCATTCCTTGCACAAAGAACACTGGATATCAGGGAAAGCAAAAACTCTTCTCCGTGATGCATAATTTTCTATGTGCAGCGGATGTTTTTGTAAGGAGAAGCATTCAGGCTTTGTGAGTCCACTTCACCTGCAGCTGCAGATCTCAGGCACTGGCTTTCTACTTCAGTGCTGGATATAGGATGCTGGTGGTCTTCAGTCTGTGATCTCACATTCTTAAACTTTCAGGTTTGGAGCATAACTTTTTTCTTCTTCTTTACCCTATTGGTCTTGAATCTGGTGGTTTCTTATGCCTGACCGCCCACCCCTGCCCCGGCCAAACCATGCTTTTCAGCATCTTCATAAAACCGCTATGAGGTCACCTGAGGATTTGGAGCAAGGCAAAACCAGAATTCTGATCACACAGAGCCTTCTTGGGGGTGGCACTCATTAATGGAAAGTGGCTCACATTGCACCTACATAGTTAACTTTTTGATGTCCAAGGTTTTGATTTCTGGGCTTTAAAATGGGTGGAGAACGTTCATTTGGAGGTAATCTGTCGGGGCCCAGAGCCAAAAGTATGTGAGACACCTCCTCTCTCTCTCTTTCTGCAGTTCTTTTCCTTTCCCTTTGCTACCTACATGAAATCAGACCAACAACTGCAAGTTGCCCAGCCCTGTTAAAAAAACAAAACAGACCCAAACAAAAACACACACATTGAATTGACTGTATACAGTATTCTCTGATGTTTTCTTTTTTACTGTAGTTTTCTAGAATGGTGTTTTTTTAAAGCCTGAATGTTAATTGTGAGTTCATTGGGGCTCACTGCAGCTTTGCTCTCACCCTTGTCGTTCCCCTTAGGAAGCAGAAGAGGGCAGCAGAAAACCACAATTCTTTTCCTTTCTGGGTAAGGAATCACTCTTATCTAGCAACTAGCGTTAAAAATGTTGCATGCAAGGTTCTGGGCGACACAGAACTCTTCTCTAGGTGCAAGTGCCTATCAATTTCCATTTTTTTGAAAAAGAAAATACTTAAAATTTATTTAGTGCTTTTAAGTATTCGAAACATTTTATGTACATTACCTTTTGAAATCCATAGAACAACATTGGAGGACCTGGTACTTTGGATTCTTTCTGAGCTTCAGGCCGAAGAGGGGTCTGAGATATCTCCTTGTTGCCAACTTTTTGACTGATACGCCTCCTGGTGCCTCTCCCCTCACGCTAGCCACAACTGATGGTTAGTGAATATTTAGACAACGGGCTTAATGGTATTGGAGGGTGGGGTTGGGGGCCACCCTTAGGATGGTAATGTGCTTCAAAATGGGGCAAGCCAGCTGCCGGCAGGATGAATCACATGCCCAGAAAGGAGGCAATGGGAGCTGGCGCTGAGGGGTGAGCAAGCAGGGACAGGGGGCTGCACTTTGAATGAATGACAGGGGGAGGAAAACGAAGGTAGAGGGGATGGATGGATTATAAAAAGTGGAGGCTGAGAAAGAGACAGGAGGGATGCAGAAGATTTAAGATGAGGGCCAAGAGGGAGAAAGGGAGAGAGACCAAAGAGTGAGGGGTGTGAGACAGGAGCTGAGGTGGGGAGGGACAGAAGTACGGTAGCTGGAGTTGGGGCCCAGGAAGTCTCCAGTGGAAAGCTTAAAGGATTTTAGAGGGGACTCCACAGGGGCAGGGAACCTACTGTGGGAGAGTAACAAGGAGTTCTTGCCTGAGGCAGTGGCATAGCGTGGGTTGTCAGCACCCGGGGCAAGGCAAGTAATTTGCGCCCCCTAACCTGTGGATTTTAGCACTCAGAGAGCTGCGAGTGCCCCCCCAGATGTTGCGCCCGGTGCGGCCGGCCCCCCTGCACCCCCCACGCTATGCCACTGGCCTGAGGAAATAAACGGACAGTCAGCGATGATAAGGGCACCCAGGTTTGCAAGAGTAAGGGGCTCATCAGGTGGTCCCTTAAAGTAAGAGGCACGCTAGAGTTCTCCTTGACACTGACAGGTACGGTGTGACACCAGCCTTTGGGGGGGTCCCTTTCAACTCATTTCTCTTGACCCAGAAGGTATGCCCAAGACTTCAGCCTCGATGGCACCACCGCCTGTCACTTTCTGACCTCTTCCTTCCTTGCGCTCCCCTTCGCTCTCTGTCGATTAGTGACTCTGCCAGTCCCCTTTTGGGAGGGCATTTCCCAATCTTACAATGCTTCCAAGCCACATCCCAGTCGGGATTTGGAATTCCCACCTCCTTCCCATCCATAGCTATTAGCTTCCAACTAGTCCTCTCTTCTCCTCCCCCCCCCCCCAACTTCTATTGGCAGGGAAGCCCAGTGACAACTGCTTGAGCGTCAAGCCAAAAACGCCACTGTGACAAAAGATGTTTCCCTAATAAATCACCTGCTCTTTATTATACCTCCGCCAAAGAGTGACAAGGACAGTCTGCACCGTTCCCTGGGAGAGATGGGATGCACCACATGGCTTCCAGTCGCCAGTTCAGGAAAGGGCAGAAATGAGACGTTCAGACACAAGGTATGCAACACAAGGTCTGCTCTCCCCTTGGATAAATAAAAGAGATTAAAAAATCTGGCTGGAGCATTTTTTAATGGTCCTTCCGCAGCCTTTCCTCACCTATCTTCCCATACCATTCCACCTCTCCCTCGCCTGTCTCTTTCTCTTCCACCCATCTGCGTCTCTGACTACCTTACCTCTAAATGAGGAACATAGGAATTTGCTCTTAGGTCAGGCATAGGCAAACTCTGCCCTCCAGATGCTTTGGGACTACAACTCCCATCATCCCTAACCAACAGGACCAGTGGTCAGGGATGATGGGGATTGTAGTCTCAAAACAACAGGACCAGTGGTCAGGGATGATGGGGATTGTAGTCTCAAAACATCTGGAGGGCCGAGTTTGCCTATGCCTGTCTTAGAATTAAACCAGTAGTCAATCTAGCTCAAATATTGCCTTCTCTGGCTGGCAGCAGCTCTCCAGAGTTTCAGACCAGGGACTCTCTCCCAGCCTGATCTAGAGATGCCAGCGATTGGCCTGGGGACTTTCTGTATGCAGAGTGCAAATATTCTACCACTGAGCTGTGGCTCTTCCTCTTTCTTTCTCTCCCACTTACCTTCCCCTTGACACATGCAATTTTGATGGGGCGAGGATTCTGACCCCATCTCCATCCCAACTCAATTATTCTATCAGGATGCTCTTGCTTACATTATCGGGGGTAGGTGGGCTGAATGGCCTTTTAGGTCCCTGCAGCCCCTGTGGGTTCTATGATTCACTGCGTGATACGATACTAGACAGATCCATAAAGCTGTTGCAGAAATGCATTCTCATTTTTATAAACTCCCCCTCCCCCTTTGTGGCCTTTTAATTTAGCTCTTTGAGGTGCCCTCTACCTCTCTAAGTCCTGGATCACACACACATTTTTATTTTTTACAAAAGCATTGAGTCATTCTCTCAATACAGTTCTGTACATCCACTTTTAACTATAAAAAATCCACTTCTGACTATATATTTCTCCCCGTCCCTTTTGATCTGGCAAGCCCTGAGCCCCAGAAGATTGGCTTTAGGCATTTTGGCACACAGCTCCAGTGGATGTGCTGACGGGCTATTAATAGACAGAAATCGGGCTGACAGCGTCTCAATCCGTGACCTGCCCCCTGGAGTGGGACACACTGCGGCAAAGAGACCTGCAGTTCATCGCAGTGAAGCGTGCAGCTTTTGCTGCTGCTCTGTCCTGTCCTCTCCATGTCGTGTAAGCACCCGAACCTGCCACCTCTTGTTTTCTGCACCACTTTTCATGGGGCTCAGCAGGCTGGAGCACAGACAAAAGATGCTCTTATTCTCAAGTGATGGAGCCCTCCCTCCCTCCCTCCAGTGGGAGCTTGCCACTGGCACTTTCCCTGCGATTCTCCCCAGCCTTCCTCTCTGAGGCTATAGTTTTCTTGCTAGAGTTTCCCAAGGACGAAGCTGGCACTGGCTGACGTTAATCAGAATGGTTTGCATAACAAAAGGCAAGGAGATGGAAAAAGGAGAAAGGGGGGGAAAACACCCAGCAAAATTGATTTGTTTCAGAGTGCTCATGATTCACTTTCGAGAATGTCTGGCTATAGATATGGGCCCTTTCCCAGGGCATAGGAAAAGGTTACAAAGCCAGGTTGTAGCTTCTAATCCAGGGTTGGTAAGGCTCCAGGCTTGTCTATTTGGAACCCACAAGATCTACTGACCAGCCTCTGGTGCAAAAGTCAGATAGTTGGAACACAAGAACCAAGTGCCTCTCTGAGCACATTCTGAACCTCAGAGTTTTTCCTTTTGGTCCCAGAACAGAACTCACAGTCATTTCACATAAAAGTCTGTTCCTGTTTAGGTGTCTTTATGCAGGTGGCGCTGTGGTCTAAACCACTAAGCCTGCTGGGCTTGCCAATGACGGGGTGAGCTCCTGTTGCTCTGTCCCTGCTCCTGCCATCCTAGCAGTTCAAAGGTGCATCAGTGCAAGTAGATAAATAGGTACTGCTGTGGCGGGAAGGTAAACAGTGTTTCCGTGCGCTCTGGTTCTGTCACAGTGTTCCGTTGCGCCAGAAGCGGTTTAGTCATGCTGGCCACATGACCCAGAAAGCTGTCTGTGGACAAACTTGGCCTGAAAGCGAGATGAGCGCCGCAACCCCATAGTCGCCTTTGACTGGACTTAACCGTCCCGGGGTCCTTTACCTTTTACCTTATTCATCTCAGCCACCTAATTTAGGTGGGGATAAAGCAACCTTGTTGTTGCAATCGTTAAACAACCGAGAGTTAGAAACCCTTGTGATTTACTGCAAATCTCCCAGAGATCTACCAGTAAACCTGGATCTAACTAATGTTAGAAGAGCCTTCTCGACCAGGCCAGTGGCCCGTCTACCCCGGAATTCTGTTCTCACAGTGGCCAACCAAATGCTCATGGGATGTACACGAGAAGGACCTCAGCACAAGATCACTCTCCCCTCCTGTGGTATCCAGCAACAAGTCCTCAGAAGCATACCAAATCCAACCGTGGAGACCAAGCATATCCTCCAACATTTATCCAATGAAAATAGCGACATCCTATTCCATAATAGGGACGCAGGTGGCACTGTGGGTAAAACCTCAGTGCCTAGGACTTGCCGATCGTCAGGTCGGCGGTTCGAATCCCTGCAGCGGGGTGCGCTCCCGTTGCTCGGTCCCAGCGCCTGCCAACCTAGCAGTTCGAAGGCACCCCTGGGTGCAAGTAGATAAATAGGGACCGCTTACTAGCGGGAAGGTAAACGGCGTTTCCATGTGCTGCGCTGGCTCGCCAGATGCAGCTTGTCACACTGGCCACGTGACCCGGAAGTGTCTGCGGACAGCGCTGGCTCCCGGCCTCTTAAGTGAGATGGGCGCACAATCCTAGAGTCAGACACGACTGGCCTGTATGGGCAGGGGTACATTTACCTTTTTATTCCATAATAATAATAATTTTTATTTACACCCCATCCATCTCACTGGGTTGCCCCAGCTACTCTGGGCAGCTTCCAACATATATAAAACCATAATAAAACATTAACCTTCCCTTTACAGGGCTGCTTTCAGATCTCTTCTAAAAGTTTTCTCGTTACTTATCTCCTTGGTTCAGGTGTCACATAACGCCATGCCCTCCAATATTTCTCTGATGGAAATAGGGACATCCTAAGCAAAAGCCGGATAAAATCAGAAAGCGGGACGGCTTCTGTAAATCCGGGACTCTCCCTGGAAAATAGGGACACTTGGAGGGTCTGGCCTAGCTTCCATTGCCGCTAGTGCTGCTGATATCCTCCATGAATTTGTTGAATCCTCTTTTAAAGCCTCCTAAGCTGGTGGACATTACTGCCTCCTGCAGGAAGGAGTTCCATAGTTTATTATCTGTCCCGAACCTTCTGCCTATACCTGTTCTAGTAAGAGTGTGATTCTGTCAGGCTTCATCTGAGCTAGGATTTAGGCCTGTTTGGAATATGCCATATGAGAACCAGTTCTTAAGAGCTGGTGGAATCCTGGGAAACAGCTGCCTGTGTTTACTTCCGAGAGCAAGAAAACCAGAGGCATTAAAACAAAAGTGAGTCACAATGTGACAGCCCATCTCCCTAAGGGAAAATACTGAAGGGAATACACTGCGCCAATGCTCCGACTGTGCACTCTCTGGGAACATCCCTGCCTGTCAAGCAATGGCCTGCAAAATGCTGTTATCTGCTGGTGGTGAGGTGCGGTGTTATGTGTGGTGAGGGTTTTGAAGAGACACTTGGCCATCGCTTCCCTCCCTGACCCCGGCTTCTGGTCCTTCCTCTGCTTCTGCTCACACAGGCAGATCACCTCCTCTGCCTTCCTCAATGTGGCAGCCTGGCTGGATGCTGCTTGGGCAGCTTCCACTGAAGAGACGCTAACACAAGCTGATGGGAGGGATTCTGCTGACCCTTCAGGCACTTCCTCCTCCTCCATCTCTGACGCTGTGGCTTGGCATCCCGTATCCTGGTGTGCTCATGGCAAACCACATACATTTCTGAAGTGAGAAGTACCAGGCCACCCAGCTGCCCGGAGGAAGTCCTGCTCTCTGTCCGTCAGGGATCTCCCAGGAACAGCGGGGGTGGCCTTGAGTTCCCCCTAAGATTGGCCAGGGGTGTGCGCAGAGTCCTCCTTGGTTGATCTGGCAACAGCAACAATTGCTGCTATAACTGATGAAAGGAAGAGAGGTGCAGTTCTGGGACTTAGCAACTATCTGCAGTGTCCATCTTGCTTGAGAGCTGAGCTTAGCTGCACAGGAAGGAGCTGAGAACTCCTAAGTGGGGTGAGTGAGACAGGAGACAGAGCTGAGGTTGATAATGTGGGATGTAATCCACTGAGAGCAGTCAAGTACAACATTCCTTGTTTTCCTAGAGCGGACATGCAAGGAAATGTTTGGTCCAGCTAGTCAAAACTTCCTGTTCATCCTGGCCTGGAGCATCCTTCCTTGCATGTGACTAGTGGGTGGGCGTGACCTCCCCAGACCTGGTAATAGGACAAGGCATGCCACCACTCCCCCTCTCTTTTCCATCTTCCTTTCGTCCTGTGAACTTCCCGGATTGCTAAATGCAGTCATTACTGTAGGTCAACCCACATATGGGGTAAACCTATTTGTATATGCTTGTAACTTTAATCCTTAAACCTGCCTTCAGGGATCATGCTGTGCTCTGCCTGATAGTGAGTAAACTTTCTTTTTATTGCTTATGAATAAGATTGTGGTGTCTTTATTCTTTTAGGAGGGATTCAAGGGGTCTTATCAGGAAAATATTAGAACACATTTCAGTCTGGACAAACCAGATTGAATTGTGTACAGTGGTATCTTGGGTTAAGTACGTAATTTGTTCCGGAGGTCCGTTCATAACCTGAAACTGTTCTTAACCTGAAGCACCGCTTTAGCTAATGGGGCCTCCTGCTGCTGCTGCTGCGCTGCCGGAGCACGATTTCTGTTCTTATCCTGAAGCAAAGTTCTTAACCCGAAGCACTATTTCTGGGTTAGCAGAGTCTGTAACCTGAAGCGTATGTAACCCGAGGTACCACTGTATGGTCTTAAGAAACTCACACGAGTTTGCAACTAATTTTCTGCTGTGTAAAGGGGAATGCACTCTGCTAAGTAAAGGAACTTGCTAGCACAAGTTGGGAAGGATACGAATAAACAATATACCCTCTCCCGCCACCCTGAACATTCCCACAGATATGGCCGCACTCACCTTATAAAAACACCTCAGAGGCCTGTGTTATTGAATTAATCTCTGTAGACAGCAAGGAAAAGTAACAAAACAGAGTCTTGTGGTGAAGGCCAGCACTTCCATGAGGCGAGGTGAAGCCATTTGCCTCAGGCGGTGCTCTGAAGCCCTGGCCTACTGGGCAGCGAGTCAGTTCGTCAAGTCTCCAGTCCAGAATCAATCCACATGTCCAAAGTCCAAACTAAAGCACAGTCCCACAGATCCTAGAGCATCCAATCTGCCCATCAACATGGGCAGCTGATCAGCCCCAGCCCCTCAGCCCTGCTTCCCTTTTGCATGATGATTGCAGCACCTGGGCTTGACGAGGCAGGTGACCCTCACCTGTTCTAAGCCTGCTCCAGCTGAGGAATCACACCCCTCCTCCAGAGCTAGCGAGCCCCATCTAGCCAGCTAGGGAGCTGGGCTGTGGGCCCTTGCCTGCCTCAGCCTCCTAGAGCGCCGCTCTCTGTCAGGAAGGAGACTTCAGGTAGCTTACTTCAGCCAGTGTGGTGTAGTGGTTAAGAGTGGTAGTCTCGTAATCTGGGGAACCGGGTTCGCGTCTCCGCTCCTCCACATGCAACTGGTGGGTGTCCTTGGGCCAGTCACACTTCTTTGAAGTCTCTCAGCCTCACTCACCTCACAGAGTGTTTGTTGTGGGGGAGGAAGGGAAAGGAGAATGTTAGCCATTTTGAGACTCCTTAAAGGGAGTGAAAGGCGGGATATCAAATCCAAACTCTTCTTCTTCTTCTTCTTACTTGGCTAACTGCTGAGTGAAACCAGACATGCAGAGAGCTTCCTTTCAGCACTTCTATTAGAATTCAACATGGAGACCATGGAATGTACTCCCTCAAAGCTGAGCTGTTGCCCAGAATCCCCACTTCTTCGCCCCCAGCAGCTAACTTCCTAGCTCTCAGACCCCTCCTGCTGTCTACGGTGTGGTGGGGGCACAGGTGAGGCTGCTGTGGTGGGGCAGGCGGCAATGTGGATGTGCTGGCTGGGTCAGGGAGGGGCACCAGATCTGTGGATATTCCCCCCCATTTTTTTATTGGTTTTCACAATATTATAAACAAACAAACAAACAAAACAAACCAACATAAATCATAGCCTTATTAAAAATTACAGTTATTAACTTTGTTAAGTGACTTCCTTGCTTCCCCTTGGTTGAATTTCATTGCATGTCCTTTTAACGTTTTTCCAAATCCCAATTTTTATGAAATTTAACTTAAACATTAACTTCCTTAAATCTTCACCTTATAGAATTAAACATATTAATTCATCACTTAACATAAATAAAATCCCAAGCCCATTAAGTATCTGCAAGCTATTTCCAGTTAGTTTAACTTAACAAATTTAACTAAATAATCATTAAATTTATTCCATTCTTCCTGATACTCCTCCTCCTTCTGGTCGCGGACTCTTCTGGTCAGGTCGGCTAGCTCTGAAAAATCCATCATCTTCATCTGCCTTTCTTCTGTTGTTGGTAATTCTTGGGTTTTCCACTTTTTAGCTAACAAAATACGAGCAGCAGTTGTGGCATACAAAAATAATTTAACACCTTTCTTGGGCAATTCCAAACCTGTTATTCCAAGAAGAAAGGCCTCTGGTTTCTTTATAAATGTATATTTCAACATTTTTTTCAATTCATTATAAATCTTTTCCCAGAAGTCTTTCACCTTGGGACAGGTCCACCACATATGATAAAAGGTTCCTTCCTATTCTTTACATTTCCAACATATATTGTCACAATTATGCTATATCTTTGCTAATTTTACAGGAGTCAGATCTGTGGATATTGGGTTGTTAGCAGTCGGGGTGTCAATGGAGCATTTTGCCTACAAAAATGCCCCGAGTCACCCCTGCCTGAGGTACCTGGAAGCTTGGCACATTTGTTTTGGCATCAGCATTTACAGAGTCCTAGAACTGTAGAATTGGAAGGGATCCCAGGGGTCATCTAGTCCAACCCCCTACAATGCAGGAATCTCAGCTAAAGCATCCACAACAGATGGCCATCCTGCCTCTGCAACCTCACTCGCAGGCTGATGCTCACGTTTTTCATATCCTGGAGCCACGCAGAACACGTGCAGGAGCAAGATTCGCCTGGCCTTGACTGCTTAAATGCAGCAATGAGCAGCAATGAGGAATGTAATGGAATCACTCGAGCACCATCTTCTAAAAGCGAGCCGCTCATGATCTCTGCCCTCGGATACAGCACAACTTGTAGCGTTATGCTAGGAGCGCTGGCGTTCTGCCAGCCGGACACATTACCTGCCTGAATGAAAACATCTCATGGTGGTGGTTGTTTTTTACTAAGAGTATGTTCACATTAGCAGCTTAAAATAAACCAAAGTCACCCTGCTTTCCCACTGAGTTTCAAGCCATATTTACATGATGTTGCTCACTTCGGAAAGGGAGCAGGGGTGTCTTTACCTGACAAGCGTGGCCTTTTTGGTTCTCCCACCTCTGAAACCTCCTTCCTCCACCCCATCAGATTCCTGTTCATAAAGATGCTGTTGTGCATGGGCGCTGATCTGTGCATGTCTGACGACCCTCTCAAATGTTTACAACATTCTGAAGTGTGAAGAGCACATGGCGCAAATGTTCTAGTTGGACTGAAGCAGGGTTTTTTTGGGGGGGGGGGAACCTGCATCAAACAGCAGTATCTGTCAAGAAGTGACAGGATCAATATGGATTTGTGGTTCATGTTGTGCGAATGTGGTTTCAAAAACCCAGCGCACTGGATGACGGGTGAACACACCTTACGACATGTGGGAGCAAGCATTTGTAGTGCTTCCGATCAAACAGAGACGTCAACCGCAAAGCTTTTAGGAAAGCCAAACCATTTATTTTTGTGGCTGGGATGGAGGAAAGCCATTACAGTTGAAATGGCTCCTAACTGGCGTAATATATCTGATGTTCGGCCTTTCTCACATAGGAAGGAGGAGCAGGAAGATCACATTGCTCAAACACAGAATTCTCTATGCAGTAACCCACACAACCGCAATACTAACAGCAAGCTAAGACTCTGAGTTTAGATCCATTTGTAACTGAAAAGGGATTCTGCAGTCAGTGGTGTAGCAAGGGGAGCACCAGGGTGGTTGCCCTAGGCACAAATTTGTTAGGGGCACTGTAATGGTTCTAGGGGTTGCTCATGTGTAAGTTGCCGTTACTCCTGGCTAGGTTGCCTGGTTGAACCCTTTCTGTCTGGACAGCCTCAAGTTCCGTGGCTGCCTCAGTCGCTGGCAGAATCCGTCAGTGGGCGTTTCTTGAACCTCTTCCAACATAGAAGCTGTTTGACGCCCAGTCTCCTCCTACTCTGCCTGCGCGGAAGTCTTCTGCGCAAAGAGGGTGTGGGCAGCGGAGTACCCGTGCCCTCTCTGCTGGTCTCTGGCAAGGAGTCCTGGAGCCACCTCTCCGATTCACCCATCTGCCCCCCTTCTCCACTGGTGTTACGCTGATTTCCTTCCCAAGCGGATGGGCTACCTCTCTCCCTACTAGGACCCTCTCCACCATCCCTCTGGAGCCTCCTCTCTGCCTCCAGCTCCGATGGCAGTTCCCTGACAGGCACAAAATTTTAGCACCCGGTGCTGCCTCAATACAGCCTCACCCTTCAGTCTCTGGGCTCCATTGAAAATGGCTTCTCCATGTTGAACCAGGAAGCGACCTCTCCAGACAACAGAATGACTCTTTTTTTCTTATCTCTGTGGCTGCCATCTCCTGGGTGATGCAGATGCCATAAAGCAGTTGGATGTGCATGTGTACATGCCCTTGGTCCTGAATAGGGCAACTGTGCCCCTGAAGGATCAGATGCGCAGCCTGGGAGTCATTGTGGACTCACAGCTGTCCATGGAGATGCAGGTCAATTCTGTGTCCAGGGCAGCTGTCTACCAGCTCCACATGGTACGCAGGCTGAGACCCTATCTGCCTGCGGACTGTCTCACCAGAGTGGTGTATGCTCTAGTTATCTCCCGCTTGGACTACTGCAACACGCTCTACGTGGGGCTACCTTTGAAGGTGGCCCGGAAAGTATAACTAATCCAGAATGTGGCTGCTACACTGGTGACTGGGAGCAGCCGCCAAGACCACATAACACCGGTCTTGAAAGACCTATATTGGCTCCCGGTATGTTTCTGAGCACAATTCAAAGTGTTGGTGCTGACCTTTAAAGCCCTAAGCAGCCTCTGCCCAGTATACCTGAAGGAGCGTCTCCACCCCCATTGTTCTATCCAGACACTGAGGTCCAGCGCAGAGGGCCTTCTGGCGGTTCCCTCACTGCGAGAAGCCAAGTTATGGGGAAACAGGCAGAGGGCCTTCTCAGCAGTGGCGCCCGCTCTGTGGAATGCCCTCCCATCGGATGTCAAAGAAATAAACAACTATCTGATGTTTAGAAGACATCTGAATGGCTGGGGAAACCCAGCCAGATGGGCGGGGTGAAAATAATCAATGATTATTATTACTACTATTATTATTACTATTCTGTGTACCCTCCCTCCCACCACTCCTTCCACGTAGCCCCGGGTGCTTGCAACCCATGCTACACCACTGTCTGCAAGTAGCAGCAGGATTGTGGGAGCCCAGCACTTTTAGTAGTATAACCCTCTTTAGAAAAACCGCTAAGGGATAGGGGACCCTCAAAATATTCTAATGAGGGCTGAGCATGCTCCATGGTCCTAAGAAGTGCCTGCTGGATCAGGCCAATGGCTCACCTAGCCCAGCATCCTCTTCCCAGTGTAGGAAACTTGCAGGCAGAACCTGAGCACAAGAGCCTCTCCCCTCCTGTGGCTTCCAGCCACTGGTGTTCAGAAGAATGGTCACAGAATCTGGAGTGTTTGTTGGTGGGGGAAGGATCAGAAAATCAGTGAGTAGGGGGAGGAGTGGAGGAACGGAATGGAGCATTGTGAAAGGGGGCATGGCTGGCTGGCTGGTTGGCTGGAGCCTTGAACAGCAGCACTCCACTCTGTAACATTTTGTTTCTGCTCGCACCTTATGCTCCAATCTAATGGGTACAGAAAAGCAACGTGAAACACTTGCCTTAAAAGATAACTGGCGGAGTAGCATTCCAGGAGATGTGTTCAGAATCAAGATAGGTTTTGAGGTGTAAATCCCTGAATGGTCTAGGATCACAGTATCTGAAAACCTGCCTTCTCCTCCACAGAGCTTTTGTTCATTCATAGAGGGCATCATTTGAGCTCTTGCTCAAAGTGCTGCCCTCTTTAGAGGTCAGGTAGGTGGCTACTGGGCTTAGGGTGGCTTCCTCTGTTATAGTACCCCAATTATGAAACATCCTTCCCAAGATTGCCCCCTTTCAAGATTGCATAGCGCTCGAGAGCAGCAGAAACAATCAATTCAGCTGCGCGGCTCTTTAGTATGTGTGAGGAGTAACTCAAGGTTACCCAGAACAGCTGTAATGGAGCCAGGCTTTTAAAAATTCTTCCCTATCCTGTCTTTGTGTCAGAACCAGCTCTGCCTAGATAGTCTCAGCAGCCTTGCAGGAGAAAGGGCTGGCCGTGTCACCAGACGGTGTGTCTTTATAATAAATCATCCATCATTGGTGCTTAGCTGGGAGTGCCCAATATGGCCAGAGATGAATGAACAGCACCACCAGTCGCAGCCGGGAGCCTGGCAGGCCTGAAAAGTTACAGCGATGGAGATCATGGGGACCAGAATTGTTGGGTTCAATTCCCAGATTCTGCAAGATGGGGGGCCAAGAAGAAGCCACAAAATCTTTGGGTCCTGTCCATTTGGAGACCTATGCAAGAACATTTTTAGGGGGCAAGCCCAACCTCCCCTGCTTAGCCTTGCAGAGCCAATACCCACCCCTGCTTTTCACACAGCCACTGTGGAAGAGTGTGTGTGTGTGTGTGTGTGTGTGTGTGTGTGTGTGTGTTGGAGAGAGATCAGGCCCAATGTTGTTGCATGATAGCGGAGAGGATGGCTTGAGATCCAGTGGATTCTGGGCTGGCTCTACCCTTGCCACACCCTGTATTTTGGCTTTCTGCTGGCTCTGACCACCCACCGGCTTGTTCAGCTTAGCAGGAGACTGAGGCAGAGGGTCATGACCACACTCTCCAACCTCTGCCCTCCCCAGCCTGGTGTAAGGGGTTTGGGGACTGCTTAGTCTGTGATAGCAAGGACGGCTTGAACAAGGTGGCAACAACATTTCAGATACAGAAACTCTTATTGGTAGTGGAATTTTCATTTTGACCTCATGAGAGCAGCAGGCTAGATTAGGAGACACGGGCAGATTTTCTTCCAACACTTTGCCACCACTCCTGGTCCCCACAAATCTGCCACCTGAGCCAGCCCCTTCACGTCAGGGCCAAGAAGACACACACTTATTTTTATTGTGTCCGCTGTTTAGTGCAAGTCTGCTAGGATGGGAAGCTTGTGTCTCAGCAAACAATGACATCAAAAATTGGCTGTGAGCACATAGGCAGGCACAGATTCCCACACAGACCTCAGGAAGGCTGGGGCAGTACTAATTGAGGCAGGGTAACAATGTTGTCTTTTTTGGGTTGCCTGGTGAAAACCTTTATCTTTGAACAAGCAGAGGTCTTTTGCAGTCTGTTTCTGCACTGGAATTGTTCTTAAGATGTTCTGATTGTTTTATCACTTGCCCGTTTGCCACAATGGGAGGAAAGGTGGCATATAAATTTAATAAATCACATGCCATGCAAACACATCCCATCAAGCACCATCAGCTAATGTGGATGTGAAACACCGAACTGAAAGCGGTCATGTGTGGATGAACTTGCACAAAAGCCCACACAGATCTGTGCTATCACCGGGGGGCAGAATTGACACTCTGGCGTGTAGGACAGCCTTTATATTAGCAAAGCTGGAGATTCCTTCTGGGCGATGAACTGGGTAAAAGAGTCAAGTGAAGCCAAATTGCATCATAGCAGTTAGTCCCAGTGACCAGAGGGCATGTAATTCCTTGTAAAATCAGGGGCTCTTGCTCCCTTCAATTCTTCTCAGGAGTTGCATAAGGGATCAGCCAAACAAAAGCAGGCTTATCTCTAGTGTATAAACAGAAAGTCAGCTGCCTACAAAGTTTTGCCGCCAATGTGAATAAACCAAGATAAGAAGCAAGGGGTGTATTGCTAAACCACACTGGCATTCCTTGTCCATGGTGCTGATTCAAAATAATAATCCTGGGCCATTAATTTCTTTGTGCACCTTATAGGGTTGCTAGCCAGCTAGTTTACCTGTAACACCACCTGCAGTCAGGAAACCAGTTGTGTGTCTGAAAAGCCGGTGAACTCCAGGTCGTGTCACGTTCCACTCATGATGATCCACTGTATTCTGCTGAGCTCCACCCCATGGTCCATCAGGTGCTACCCTGATTGGGCACCTGATCCACTTGATTGCATTTCAGTTCCACTCCTGGGCTACTACATTCTATCCTGTCTTACTCCAATGCTGCCACTTGGGAATGACACACAGAGACTGACAAGACTGCATAGGGTAACCATGTGGTAACAGCGGCAGGGCCAGCCCTACCATTAAGTAGAGTGAGGTGGCTGCTTCAGGCAGCAGATGCTGGGGAGCAGGCAACAGTGGTGAAGCGTTGTAGGATGTGTATAGCTGTGTGTGCCATATAACCTGCCTTGCATTTCTAAACTAGCCTGCTGCTGTCAGGTGCAGTGGGAGACACTGTCCATTTACCTGCATTGAAATAAAAGCCACCTACTCATCCAGTTGGCTTCTATGAACTGGGGGATGCTGCCATCTCCTTTTTGCTTCAGACAGCAAAATGTCCTGGTCTGGTTCTGAGCAGTGGCAACGGCGGGTTGGTTCTATTTCACACTGCAGGTTTGGCCTTTTAATAGAGCTGTGTGCTGTTTTTACTATCTGCATTGCAATAGATTTGTTTTTGCATCTTTTAAATCCTACTAGAGATTAATTACTTTTCAACTAGTATCTTATGGTTTTAGCTATAGAGTGGAACCTCAGTTTTCGAGTGTCTTGGAAGCTGAACATTTCAGTTTTCAAATGCCGAAAATCAGGAAGTAATTGCTTCCATTTTGGAACGTGCCTTGGAATTCAAACAGCTTCCGAGGCATGTTTCTCAATTTTCTCCACTGAAATTCCTGACCGCTCATTGTGCCTCAGTTGTCGAACATTTTGGAAGTCAAATGGTCTTCCGGAACAGATTACATTCAACAACCAAGTTTCCACTGTATCTGCATTTTATCCACGTGTGTTTTAATTTTTGTGAGCCTCCCTGAGTCCTGGTACTTGGGAAAACTCTGGATGATGGTAATAATAATGATGATAGCCTTAAGAACATAAGGAACACAAGCGCCTTACACCGAGTCAGGTCCTTGGGTCCATCTGACTCAATAATGTCTACACTGACGGGCAGAGTAGCTCAGTCGGTAGAACATGAGACTCCTAATAGGGTCAAGGGTTCAAGCCCCACCTGGGGCAAAAAAAATCCTGCATTGCAGGGGGGTTGGACTAGATGACCCTCGTGGTCCCTTCCAATTCTGCAATTCTGATTCCAGAAAGCTGACAGGGTTTCAGGCAGAAATCTCTCCTAGTTCTACCTGGAGATGCTGGGGATTGAACCTGCAGCCTTCTTCATTAGCCACGGCCCCTCTGATGATGCGGTTCCTTTTCTGGATGGAGCCATTAAACCACACTTGTCTCCCACCCCCGTCCCTGTTTCTTTGCTAAGAAACTGAGGGTTAGAAGAAGCAACACCTCTCTGGAGCTGCTTTGCCATAGCCATCCATCAGCTTTTGCTCACTGGTGCCAAACAAGCCCTCCCAAAATGAAAGGCCTGTCTAGTCTGAATGGGGACACGGAAGGCATGACAGATCGGCACAGGCTTTTAACCTTTCGGAAGGAGCCTCGCTTCTGCAGTGGGAGGTGCTCTCCGCAAGACAAATCAGTCTCCAAGTGAGACAAGACAAAAGGGCAGCTGGCCTGACATGGTGGCTTGACGGGAATGGCAATAAACACTGAAGGGAACGCAGCCCTCCCTTGTCACAAGCCTCTGTGGCTTGCCGTGGTGGCTGTAAACCAGCGTAGGTTTGGTTCCTCATTTCAAACGGAGGCATGGAAATGCAGGCCCTGTAGTCCTATATGGTGTCTGTGTCTTCTTGCGCAAGCAAACAGGATGCAGAAGGAACCGTTTCCTATGGTATCACCTGCCGCTGCAATGGGACTCTGGGCTCGCTTATCAAGATGCAGCCGTGGAGCTCGCAAGGTTGTTACTTGAGATGGCCACCTGTGTTGGCACAGAGGTGATGCTCCAGTGTATGTTTTGTGAGGGCAAAGGCGACATACGTGGCTCTCTTCCTCCCCGTTTCATCCTCCGAAGAAGCCTGTGAGGCAGGCTAAGCAGAACCTTGCAAGAACCCTCTGAAAGTTGCTGACCGCTCAAAGGCCACTCGGAGAGCTTTCACGCTGAGTGGGGATTTGAACCCAAGTCCTAGGCTCACCCTCTAACCATTATACCACACTGCCTCTCTGCTGCAATGACACTCTCTTGCTGTTTCTTTGTGAGCCAGAGGCAGTAACTTATTTTACATCAGATATGCCCATTTTTATTCTCTCTTCCTGCCCCAATCCAGGCTCTCATATGTAGGTTTTGGCAAACAAATGCAAAAGCAATGGGATAGGCTGGTGGCTTTCCTTTGCAACAAGTTTTCCTGACATTGGGAATGCATCAAATCAGCACTGAGGAATCTTTTTTCTATTAAGGGTCGCTGTCCCTTGAGGGTCCCTCAAAAGGTGGTGGACTCTCCTTCATTGGAGATTTTTAAACAGATGGCCACCTGTCAGGGATTATTGAGCTGGGCAATAGGTGGATCAATCACTTGATTCAATGCATACAAATACAGGAGAGGGAGAGAATGATTTTGATATTGGCAGAAGCTTTCAGCTCTCTTTGCACTCTCTCCAAATTCCAAGCCACCCCTCTGCTGCTAAACACATTTAGTTGTGCAACCAATCCCAACCCAATGTTGACTTACCGTATATTTGCCTATTTAACTATTTGTACCCTGCCTAATATTGACTTGAAAATCACCATGGTGGGTTAATGGCAAGATGGATCGCAGCAAGGGTGACCCAAGGAAAAGGCCTGCCTCGGCCTTATTGACTTCAGACTAATTTTAGACTAATTATTGACCCCAGACTAATGTGGAAGGAGCAAGGCACCATCACTTTGTTAGTGATAATATTAAGGTGCACAGATCTCCATGCCCAGAAATGCAGAACAGTAAGTGAAGGGTTAAATGATAACTTCAGTCACAAGAGAATGTTTTGCTAACAGTAGCCCAGGCAAAGGAGCTGACCTCCACAGAGAGACTGAGCTAAGAAAGGGGGGGGGGGCGGCTGCATCAAGCCTATATATCCAACCGAAAGGCAACAGAGCAGATACACTTTCCCCCGGCGAGAAGAAAAAAGGAAGCCACAAGGTATTTGGTGCATTGTCATCATGTTTAATCCAGGATTTAGTTCATAGCCAACCAGATTCTTTGGCCATCAAAATTCAGTTCTAACGCCATGCATTCCTCCACAAATACAAATGTGCCGTTTTGCAAACATACCTTTCTACAGTGCAGCCGGCGAGAATCCGGACGTTATTGCTTAGGTGCATGGGATCCCAGGTAGGGAATTGTGTGTGCTACGGGGACTCTGTACAACAAGGGTATCAAGAAAGTGTGTGTGTGTGTGTGTGTGTGTGTGTGTGTGTGTGTGTGTTCATAACCGGCCTCTCAGTCTACACAAGTTGGAGAGATGGTGGTGGGATAAAATGCTTTGATTTAGCATTAGCTTAAAGCCACGGTCCTGTAGCTGCAGCAAACTGGCCACATCCAAGCAGAAAGAGGCATGACAACTTAGGAGCCCCAGCAGTAAGCAGCTACACAAAATTCCTGGCAAAGTAGATGCTTCCCACGATCTCACAAGTTTCCACATCAGTTTATCACATCTATTTATAGGTGAGTAAACATGTTTTGTTAAAAGTATCTGGTCATTTGCTTGCCCCATTCTCGCCAGTTTAGGTTGCAACCCCACAATACACGCTTTCCTGGGAGCAAGCCCTGTTGAACTCAGAGGGGTTTACATCTGAGTAGAGATGCACAGGACTGTGCTGCAGGTAACGTCAAGCAGGAATCCTTAAAACATTTTTACAAGGAAAAAAACCCCAATGCTGTCATTTGTCGACAGTGCAAGAAACAAACACCATGTCCTTCAATACACTTGAGTGTCTTCCATTTGATGCTAAAGACTCTGAATACACCTTTGGAGAGCCGTACCAAGTCCACTAGAGTCAGCTTAGCAGCTGATATAAGAGACATTGTACTGTTGAGGGTGGGGAAGAGAAGGCTGTGTTATTGAAGCCAACGTCCCATTATGTAAGGAAAAGTAAACATAGAGATTATTATTATTAAGTCGTATGTAGTCTCTCATCCATGCTTGGTATACTGGGCTGGATCCAAAATAGTTAATCACACTTTAGTTTCATTGGGTTTCAATGAGGCTAAAGTTAGCTTTCATGACTAACTTGTTCCACTGATTTCAACTGGATTAAAGCACAGCTACCCTAGGACTCGTTCACATTTCCATTTTTCCTGTGCCTAGAAAGCACTCGTCTAAGCCATGGGTGTGATCAAGTAAATAATAATAATAATAATTAAAAAAACATGACCAAATGCATCACAGAGAACTCGGTTCTGCCTCCCTTGACATAAAGGCAGCCCCCCACCCCCTAAAATAAACCCTGGCTTCGCCCATGGTCCAAGCAGTTTTCCATTTGCCTTGCTGCTTTCCCCAAGAAAACCTACTCTGTACAGCTTTAATCCATGGAAAACCTGGTTGACATTTGCTCCGATTTAGCAGTAAAGAGCAGGTTTTCCCAGGGGGGAATCAGTAGGACAAGCAGAAGTGTGGAGGTGCCCTTGGTTGGGATCCAAACTCGCAAGGCTGCAGATGTTGAGTATTGGGGGTTTGGCAAGCTGGATGACGATCCCAACAATCCCACCTGCAACTGATGAATATACCCTCTCAGATGGATTGAATGCACCGTGGAGTATATGCTGTGCATTTCAAGAATATGCATGTCCTCCAAGACCATGGCTGAATGCCCAGGAACCAGCATGTGCTGAATGAGGCCTGAGATATCCCTAAGCCATTAGGAAAGGAAGGAAGCCATTAGGAAACAAGCAGTCCTGTGCTGGGGAAAGTTCAGCACAAGGTGAATTTGTATTTTTGTGTGCGCATGTGTGTGTGTGTATACATGCAAAAAATGACCATGGAAAACAACTCCCCACCTCAAGAAAACCCTTCACATTTGAAATCACTTTACATTGTTTTTCAAAAAGAATTTCTTTTGGTCTATCCCAGCATTCTTCCATTATAGTCTGGAAACTTGGTGGTGGGTTCAGCCTTCTGAAAAAGCAAGAGAAACCTGCTTGATCTGGCTTATGTGAGCTATTCTCTGATTTACATCCTATACCCTTTTAAAATGTGTTTTTGTGTGTGTGGGGGGGGGAGCTATTGGGTTGTTTTTATTATGTATTTTGTGGTTTTATATCTTGATTTTATTCTGTGAACCGCCCTGAGACCCCCCAGGTATAGGGAAGTATATAAATTCTAATAATAATATTATTCTCAATACAGTAAGCCCACATTTTACATTCCAAGGATTGCGCCCGAAGTCAAAATTGCATATACTCAAAACACATTAGGTGCAATGGCTGGTGAAATTGCCAAGGATTTTCCCTCCCCTGGATACCCACCTCTCTCTCTCTATATATAGATATATAATGCAAAAAGCTGAATGTACACAAGTTTAAAGTGCGCAAGTTGTGGGCTTACTGTACATTACCGGGGCAATGTATCCACAGACCTGCCAAATAGGGTACTTGGAAAATACGACTGACGCAACATTCCTGTTTCTGTGTTTAAGGGACTACTTCTGTAAATGAGCCAGTGCACTGAAAATGTTACACTGGAAGACACCCTGGTTGTGGTTTAGTGCCCTGGAATTATCAGTTCAATCCCGCTGTGCTCCTACTGCTCCAGAGCAGATTCCACCAGAATTTGAAAAGGTTCTTACCCCATGTTCTCTTTTTCTAGCCCTGCAAGCAATCACAGCACAATGGTAAAAAAGTATGCGAAATTAGAGGCTTGGTTGTTCAGACATGTATAAACATTGCTTGATTTCACTAGGCTCCTGGTGATTGAACTGACTTTGCTGAAGGGCGATACTGAAATTATGTCTGTGGACTTTGATCCGTGGCGGCTAATTCACACTTCAAAGGAGGTTTCAGGGTAGTGAGACTGGTTCAGCTGCACTGAGTGCCTTCACCACAGAATGGAGAACGAGAGGCATGCGTGGGGATTTTAGCGTCGCACAGGGCACTGCTAAAATTTGAGAGCCCAATGTCTGCCACTGCACACTTGCAAACCCATCACTTGGTGTTGCAGAAATCCTGCAATGAGCATTGCATGTACGAATCAAAGCCAAAATTGTGGCTTCTTTCCTCAGCAGCTCTTTAAAGAGGATATGGTGCAGAAAATCAAATGCAGGTGGAAAGGTTCTCTGAGCAAACCCACTACCATTAAATAACAACTTTACATATGCCTGAAAGGAACAAGGGGAAATCCCATCACACAGAGTACCCTGGCTTCAAACACATGGCTGAAAGTTGCATTGGACTTCTGAAAGGGCAATGTTTTGGTGTATGTAAAGTAAAATGGTAAAGGACCCCTGGACGGTTAAGTCTAGTCAAAGGCAACTATGGGGTGCGGTGCTCATCTCGCTTCAGGCCAAGGGAGCCGACGTTTGTCCAAAGACAGCTTTCTGGGTCATGTGGCCAGCATGACTAGACAGTTTCTGGTGCAATGGAACACCTTGACGGAAGCCAGAGTGCACAGAAACACCTTTTATGTTCCTGCTACAGTGGTAACTATTTATCTACTTGCACTGGCATGCTTTAGAACTGCTAGGGTTGGCAGGAGCTGGGACAGAGCACTGGGAGCTTGCCCCATCATGAGGATTCAAACTGCTGACCTTCCGATTGGCAAGACCAAGAGGCTCAGTGGTTTAGACCACAGCGCCACCCGCGTACGTGGCAGGGAAGGTATGACAACAGGAGGAAATGATGAACTGTTCCTGCTGGAGGACCACCAAACTAGAAGCATGTAAAAACATAAACAGTGCACCAGCAAAAAGACCCCAATCTCTCTCTCTCTCTCTCCTTTTAATGGTGCCAGTGCCATCCTACTGGCTAGAGTATTGGACTAAGCATGGAAGCCTCAGGCTCATCTACCACTTTTGCCATGGGTTGCAATGCTGGTTCCTTTTTGGCAAATCAAGGTATGACCATTTCAAAGCATTTTGCATTCTGAAAGTGCCACAGAAATACTAAGAACGGCATTCTGATTACAACCGCAGTTCCTGATTTCCCACTTTGCAGATTGGAATGAGTTTTGAAATGGGGAAGATTGAGGATGCAATAGTCCAGGCTAATGGATTAGATCAAACAGAATGAGGATCAGCGTTTCGGTTTCCTGGAAGCAAAGAAATACCTATTGCTATGCTCCCATCAGGCTCAGGCCATTTTAGAAAAGGCAGAGGGGAAACTCTCAGCCAGGCCTGATTCATACATGGTGTGGGCCACAGACGAAAGTGCTTCCCTGTGTCCATGTTCTTTGTAAATGCAATGCCCATCATGCACTTACCATGAGCACTGGGTTATTTGCATGCAGTTAGCAGCTCAGGGACCCCTGACTTCTATGCCTATGGTGTGCTGAGCATGAATGGCTCAGTAGCACACAATGCATCTGAACAGGGCAGGGCACATGTGGCACATTGACACAGGCAAATGTTGTGCCTCGGAAACATTGGATTTGGCAGACGTGCTCCCTTCTCAACCATTTCATCCAGCTGAGTCAAACTGCAGATGCTGGACAATGAGGCTGTACTGATAACTCTCTCCAATGGCTGGGACTGAAGTCATCTTATCTTTCTTTCTTTTGTTGTTCTTTTTTATATATATATATATACAAAAGTACATTTACAAAGGACAAATAGCTGGAAGCATGCTGGAAAAGTGAGGGAAGATGGGATGGGTCAGGGTCTCTGAACTCCTCACATGAGCAATGCCGCGACATTCTCGGTGTAGGTCAGAAATGCATCCAGCTGAGGAAGTTCCCTGAGAAAATGGTCCACACGGCTGTCAGTCATGCAGTGGGGGTAGGCCACCACATGCTGGGGGAGGGGTGCAAATGGAGCTCAAGGAATAGCCGGGGAGCCAGGAACGAAGGCAGCACCTTGCATCAAGGAGCCCACCCACCCACTCCGCCCATGTGACTATTGGTTTCCAGGAGCTCACTGTGGCTCAGGCTCTGCGGGGAAGACTTTGAGTACACGAAAAACGAGAAGCCACGTGGAATTGTCCCGCCTCTTTTTCCTTTTTCGGTGGGGGGCTGCCCCAATCCTGAGCGACAGCCACCTCCCAACACACATATGCACACACACACACACACACATAAATATACAGACAGCCCTGAAGGTTTTAAAACTGATACAGGGACAGACGGACGACAACACACTCAGGCGGCCTCTCCCTGCCCAGAGAAGGCCTTTTCACATGGGGCGCATGCGACACAGAATTATCGGGGAGCATGTCTGAATGAGGGAGTGGTTTGGGCAGCGGGAGGGAGTGGTACGCCAAGATATAAAGAGTCCCCTTTGGGTCAGGCGAGCTGATGTCAACCAGCGTCTGTTGCCGTGGAAGTGTGACCCAGAGGCAAAGTGGGGGGGCAGAAAAGGGGCGTGAATTACAGCGGTGGAAATCTCCCTCACACTCAGCACCCATAAGAGCTGCCTGAAACGACCTTCGAAAGGGGTGGTGGAAAGCAAAAGCGGGCTTGAGCACATGTCCAAGCCCAGCTGGGGGCAAGCGAGAGATCCCACAGGTCCTGGCGCTCAAGCCAGTCCCTCCCCCCAGTCCTCTTCCCTTGTCCAAACCAAAGCCATATCCTCAGTCCACCTAGAAGATTCCATGAAATAGTGATTAGCCAGGTGCTCAGGGTTGGGATGGGCTGGAGAGTAAGGCAGGGCTGCCCCTGCCTTGCTGCTGCTGCTGACATCTCTGTTTTACTCTTCGGCCTTGCTTCGCGTGCTCATCCGGCCTTCAAATTTCTGTGAGTGCGTCGGCAGGCACCAGCCCTCGCTTTTTGCCGCTCGTCACCTTGATGAAACCCTCGTTCTCCTTGGACTTCCCCACACCAACGCAGATCTGGGAGGAACAGAAGATGGCGGAACGAAACATGAGCAAACAGGTCAAGATTTTATAATGCAGAATGCAGCCGGAACAACAACAAAGTCACTCCTTCCTTATTTATTAGGTGGCGCAGGAACTGGCATCCTCAAAATCTCAGGGGGCTGTTTTTTATTGTATTCTTCTTTAAGAAAGCAAGTTTCTAGTCTCAATGGCTACAAAGAAAAGCTGAAGGCAAAAGGCTTACAACATATGGAGAGTGTGCATTGTGAATACTCAGCTCCCTGAGTTATGACGGACAAAGTCCCCCTTGATATTCTTGTGGAGAAGCTGGTAAAATGTGGCCTGGACAAGGCAACTCTTAGGTGGCTGACTGGCCAAACCCAATGAGTGTTAACAAATGGTTCTTCATCATCCTGGGGAAAAGGGGCAAATAGGGTGCTGCAGGGTAGCTAGTGCTGCAGAAGACAGCATCAGGATTCTTGGTGACCTTAACAGATCGGAGAACTGGGCCCAAACTAGCAACATGAATTTCAATAAGGATAAATGTAAGGTTCTACCCTTAGGCAGGAAGAAACAGCTGCACAAACAGAAGATGGAGCACACATAGTTTTACAGCAGTCCGTGTGAAAAGGATCTGGGGTCTTAGTAAACCACAAGCTTAACATGAGTCAACAGTGTGATGATGCAGCAGCAAAAGAAAGCTAATGTTATTCTAGGCTTCATCAACAAAAGTATAGTGTCGAGATCAAGGGGTGTGATAGTACCACTCTATTCGGCCTTCGTCAGACCACACCTGGAGTACTTTGTCCAGTTTGGGGCACCACAATTTAAGTGGGATATTGACAAGCTGGAGAGGAGGGCAACCAAGATTATCAAGGGTCTGGAAACCAAGCCTTATGAGGAATGGTTGAAGGAGACTGACAGCCATCTTCAAATATCTCATGGGCTGTCACATGGAAGATGGAGCAAGCTTGTTTTCTTCTGCTCTGGAGGCCAGAAGATTTCAACGGATCCAAGTTATTAGAAAGGAGATTCTGACTAAACAACTTTCTGACGATATGATCTGCTCAACAGTGGAATGGACTCCCTCAGGTGGTGGTGGACTGTCCTTCCTTGGAGGTTTGTAAGCAGAGGTTGGATGGTTGCCTGTTATGGATGCTTTAGTTTAGATTCCTTTAGTTTAGATTGCAGGGGGCTGGTCTTGGGCGTCCCTTCCCACTCTAAGATTCTGCGATTCTCTCCCTTACAAATGAAACAAGCCTCCAATTTCATCCCTCAGCACCATAAAAATCCTTGCACAATCCAGCAGCGGTGCAGATAAAGGAATAACAACAAGGACGCAATTTCCCACTTCATTGACTTCATATACACGTTGAACATGGTGAACTGATTGTATCCTGCCAGCGATTATGCTGAGGCATTCGCTATCCACATATTCCCTTATAGGAATAAACAGAATTGATATTTCTACAGCGGCCCTTTATGACATAGAAGGGGTTCCTCCCAGCCCTTTGTCCTCGGTGGTGTGACTCGAGAGACCTTGTCGCATCTATTGTGATGACTATGTTCTTGGTCGATCACGTATACAATCCGCACAGGAGTCAACACCGCCAGTGGTTATCACTGTAACATTTGAGTTGAACACTCCTGTGCATTCCAAGTCCCCATCCCTCTTGAACTAACAAGGACCTGCTAATGATCTACTCTAAGCCACTCAATCCGCCTGCTTGATATGCCATCCTGCCGGTCTCAGTGGGCCAAGTGCCAGCAGACAGCATCTTCTGGTGCATCTTAATACACACCTCAGGCAAAGCACAGCAAAGCACGCAAATCTCAGACGCGGAAGAAGCAGGTGGCTTCACATTCGGAGCAAAACGAATGAGACCCAGCAAATTCTGGGAGGAGGAGGTGCAAGGGACTCTCTGGAGCTCCTCGCCTTCTCCTTCAGGGTCTGAACACTCGTCCTCCTCATTTTTCTTCTTCTTCTTCTTCTTGGGGGTTTAATAGGGAACTCTCCTTCTGACTGGTTGCTTCTAATGCACAGGTCAGCAAACTTTTTCAGCAGGAGGCTGGTCCACTGTCCCTCAGACCTTGTGGTAGGCCGGACTATATTTTGAAGAAAAAGATGAACAAATTCCTATGCCCCACAAATAACCCAGAGATGCATTTTAAATAAAAGGACACATTCTACTCATGTAAAAACACGCTGATTCCCAGACCGTCTGTGGGCTGGATTTAGAAGGTGATTGGGCTGGATCCAGCCCCCAGGCCTTAGTTTGCCTACCCATGCTCTAAGGAGCTGTAGTTGTTGAAGGAGGCAAACTCTTTTCCTGTTGCTAAGTGCCTCTTATGGCTCACACTCAGAAGAGAGCACTGTTAGTTGGGGGGGGGGGGAATGTACATAGGATCCATACTAGACTCCACTTGAGACATCTAGCTCACCTTCAAGTGACAGAAATGTGGCATTTTAGATTGAACTTTCGCATTTGCAAAAACATTGAGCTAGTCCTCTAGAAAGTGGAGGGGGGATTATTGGGCGGTTTTTGTTATGTATATTGTGCTTTCTATATTGCAGTTTTATGTTGTGAACCTCCCGGAGACCTGCGGGTATAGGGCAATATACATATTTACCAAATAAGAATGATTATACAGTCATACCTTGGAAGTCGAACGGAATCCATTCCGGATGCCCGTTCGACTTCCAAAACATTTGGAAACCAAAGCGCTGCTTCTGATTGGCAGCAGGAGCTTCTTGCAGCCAATCAGAAACCACAGAAGCCCCGTCGGACATTCAGGTTCCTAAAGAATGTTTGCAAACCGGAACAGTCACTTCTGGGTTTGCGGCGTTCAGCAGCCAAAACATCAGAGTTTCAGGGCATTCAAGATCCAAAGTACGACTGTAATTGATGCAGTCTAGAAGAGCGTTAGCTTTTTTTTTTTTTTTTTTGCTGCCACATCACACTGTTAACTCATGTTAAGCTTGTGGTCCACTAAGACCCCTAGATCCTTTTCACGTGTACCGCTAGTAAGCCAGTTGTCCCTCCCCTTTCATTTGTGCAGGTGGTTCTTCCTGCTTAAGAACTACCAACCCTCAGAGGTGCTCGTGCCCTGTATGCTAGAGGGACTGCTTGGGGGTGTGTCTCCTCCAAGGGCAGGCAATTTGGCAGAGATCCGGAAGCGAGAGAGATTGAGTGCTCCAGACGTACCCGATGGGAGAGAACCGTGACGTTAGTTGACTCCTGGCACACAGACTGGAATCATTACAATCTCTCCTGTTTTAAAATTGATAGCATTTCATATTGCTTTTGCAATATTTGGTTTCTGCAATGTTAGATGCAACGCGACAAATGACTGAGAAAAGTGACACCATCCCTGTCCTTGAGACAGCAAGTACCATTGCTCAGTTAACCAAAAGGCAACTCACCGTATTTACTCAAGTCTAATGCGCCATCGAATCTAATGCACACCTCAATTTTCAGAACCTTGAAACCAAAAAGAGTATTTGCTGGCGAATGCAATGTGCCATCGAATCTAATGGGCACCTTAATTATCGCAACGTAATTGGCCAAAAAAGGTGAGCATTAGATTCGAGTAAATACGGTAATATGAGTCAAAGTGCACACCCCTCAATCTTTCTCCACAACCCCTCTCTATAGCCCATCTGATAGCTCAGTCCGGCAGAGCATGAGACTCATAATCTCAGGGTCGTGGGTTTGAGTCCCATGTATGCAAAAGAAAGGAAGGGGCTGACATAGCTGACCATGTAAACAGGCCAATTTGGTGACATGAACTAGGCTTTGAGGGGAAAAACACATTAGCAGATATGTAGCTAATTTTGTATGAGATGCTATGCCTTGGAAAGCCAAAATTCTGCAAGCTCACATGTGATTTTTGTTTTGTTTTAAAAAACTGCAAATAGCAGTCACTGGGGAGCCTGATCAAGACTGGAGCTGTGGCATACAGGGAGAGGGGCTTTAACACTTCCTGCCCTGCTGCAGTTCTGACCAATATCACCCCTCTGAAACCGCTCTTTACATTGGCCGCAAAGCTCCCATTGGAGGCAAATTAATGTCATGTGCTTGGCATCGCAAATAGCTCCAGGCAGAGTGCAGGATGCAAACGTGTGATCCCCCTAGAGCAGGATTGTCCAACTTCCAAGAGACTGCGATCTACTCCCACTATAAAAAAAACTGGTGGTGATCTACTGGATTGATCACCTTTTTTTTTAGTAAGTAAAAATTGTTGAGCTTTTTGGGTGAGATAAAAGTTGTTTTTAGGGGGTGTGGGAGGGGTCCCAAGATCTACTGCGATCTACCACAGGCACCCCGCAATCTACCAGTAGATCATGATCTACCTGTTGGCCATCCCTGCCCTTGAGTTTTCTTCAAAACTACAAGGACTAGAATCTTGCTTTTTTAAAAACAAAAAACGACACTTGGGATTTTCAGATGTCTATAACGTACAGATACTTTATGGGCAAAGACGACCCCATATAGGATGTTTGTTCCTACCTGATTTTCCTTAACACTGAGCTGCCCCTGTTCCTTACTTCCATAGAAAGTCTTGCAGCATCTCCAGACTGTTTCACCCGGGCGGACCCGCTGCACAAAATTGGCTGGAAAGAAGCCCACGCGGTCACCCATCTTCCCCTAGGATACAAAAAAGAAAAAGTGAGCTATACATACCAACCAGCATTGCCTCTAAGGCCCATTTGGCCTTTGTGGCTAAGAGAGCCTATTTGCAGCTCCAGCAGGTTCACTAATTACAGAGAGAGAGAGAGAGAGAGAGAGAGAGAGAGAGAGAGAGAGAGAGAGAGAGAGCTTTGAACCCGTGATCCAAATTCTGGTTGGGCTACTGAAGTGCATTCTACATAGAGATGCCCTGAAAGACAGTGGGGCCGTTGCAATAGGTGCAGATTGCAGCAACACTGGTCAGATTCATTTTGCCCCACTCCTATGTGATCTGCACTGCCTGCCAATTTGCTTCTGAACCCAATTCAAAGAACTTATGCTTACATACAACTCCGTAAATGCATTGAGCCCCAAATATCTGGAGGAGAATCTCCTCCTGTATAGATCTGCTTCGTTGTTGAAATCAGCCAGGGAGGTCCCGTTAGCAGCATCCCTGCTCTCTGAGCTCCAGAAGGTGGCAGAGCATGAGAGGGCCTTCTCTATGGTGGCTCCCAGGTTGATGAATCCCCTCCTTTCCAAGGACCAATATTGCATAGTCACGATACATAATTTAGTTACAGCTGAAGAAGAACCTCTTTGCCCCAGGCCTTCGGAGGGGAATGAAAGAGTAATTTGTCAGTTTAATGCTCCTCTCCCCTTTTAATTGTCATTGTAATGGTCTCATTCAACTCTCATTGCAATGTTGTTTGATTTAGGCAGATTGAAGTGGTGTTCTCAGTAGGGGTCCAATTGGGCAAGGCTGTGGGATCTGCCAGAGTTTCCAAGCAGGTGGGTGTAAATTTGCAAGGTTCAGCAGTGGGTTTGTTTGTTGTTTGCAATTCTCTGCCCTCTTACTCAATGGACAATTTCTGAGAGAAAAAGTTAAGCTACATTTCGCTTTCTTTTTTTAAAATGGTCATTTGTAATAATTGATAGTTGGTTAATAAAACCATTTTTAGAAAATTCAGGGGGAGCAGGAAAGAGGTGTAATAGTCTGCCCTTCAAGCCATGAAAGGCTCACCTTTTTTTCTGATATGTGTCGGCTGGTTATGGGGTCGAGAGAAATACTACATCATGCATAGGCAAACTCGGCCCTTCAGATGTTTTGGGACTACAATTCCCATCATCCCTGACCACTGGTCCTGTTAGCTAGGGATCATGCGAATTGTAGTCCCAAAACATCTGGAAGACCGAGTTTGCCTATGCCTGGACTACATGCTCAGAGAGGCTTGCTCTCAATGCTACAGGAACTCTTGCCTTTCCAACCTCAGGTGGCATCAAACAGCAAGAGTAGATGGATAAAATTAGATACTTCCACAGTATCACACTGGGGCTTTCTGAAGAAGCACAGGAAAATCAGCAGAGTCGGAGTGGACAGGGCAGCAGAGGGCAAGGCTCCATCTTCTGACTCTTTATGGGCAGCCCGGAGGCTCTGGAAGTGTGAAGAAGGATGCTCTTGAAACCTGCCATGTTGCTATAGCAACAGGGACAAGGAACCTGATGTGTGTCTGGCTGCCTCAGAGGCCAAGGCCTTTCCCTGAGGGCCTATAAAGTGCATGAGAGAGAGAGAGAGACAAAAAATTGGAGGGAGGGAGGTGTGTTAAGGACACTGTGGGCTTGTGGGTAGAGACAGGGGAACCCACAAAAAGCAGAACCTACAGAGCAAGATGTGCACATTTGCAACTGTGATCAATTGGGTCCTGAAGGAGAAAAGGGCAGAAGGCATGGTAGCAAAATAGATAAGAATAGGTTTGGGGTTTTTTAAATGGACCTAGGAAGCACAGGTTCGAATCACTGTGCCCCCTCCCTTTATCTCTCAGGGATGTCCTTTATTTATGGAGAGAATATTTATATCCTGCTTTTTTATTATTCATTGCATTCATACCTCTCCCTCCCTCCAAGGAGCTCAAGACGGGCCACACACTTCTCCCCATCTCCGTTTTATCCTTCCAGAAACCCCATGAGGTAGGCTAGGCTGAGAGAGAGAGACTGGGCCTCATGGGTGAGTAGCGATTTGAACCCTTGTCTCCCAGGTTGTAGTCCAGGGCCCTAACCACCAAACCACACTGGTTCTTCACCCAAGAGGCCCCAGAGTGGTTTATGCAGTAAAACTGGAGAAAACAACTGGGATGCTTCTGTTCTGCTCACCTTCCACCAGTCCTCATTGGAATCATCCATCAGCATGATTCGATCTCCAGGCCTGAGGAGAGACAGAGAAAGTCATGATTGAGCTCAATGACAGCTTGGGAGAGGGGAGGTGGCGGCAGATGACAGAAGGTCCCTGCTAAAGGGATGCCATCCTAGGGCCCAAAAGATGCCCACGGGCAGGGGAGGACTTCGGTGGCGCCCTCTGCAAGGCCAAACTTAAGCACACACACACACCACTGCTTTTCACCTTCCGTTCTGCTCAATCCATAGTTGCGACACCCTGCAGCGCCCCCAAGCTTGGCACCCAGAGTGGCAGAACTGGTCACCCTACCCTAAAACCCACCTCTGCTACTGGTAATATACATCACCCATCCGCAGCTGGCATCCTCACCAACTGCCATAATAATATTTAGCCTATAAACAGGACTTTCCCTTAAGCACTCAAAGCACTTCACTCACATCACCTAAAAGGGCAATCCTAACAAAGGCACCAACTGATGTGTGGTAGGTTTCCTCCTGCTGGCCTCAACCAGCAGACAGAAATACCAGTGGTGTTCATGGGACATCTTTGGCCAAGCTGCAGAAAAGCCACCACCAAAAGTTCTCCCCCCCCCCCCCAATCTTAATTTTCTGCTCTCTTTTTTTTAAGTCAGGTGTTCAGTCTGCTCTTGTACACATATTATTGGTGAGCATTGTACGTTGTTTTCAGTTTTATTTTTTAAGGTTGGTTTCTGCAAGTCACATTGAGCTCACCTTTATGAAAAGAGCAGTGAATAAATAAATATAACAAATAAAAGGGGGGAGTCTCCAAAATGGCATTTTCTTTTTCTTTCTTTAAAAAAAAATATTTATACATTTCTCACTGATTTTACAGTCATTTTGACATTTTGAAAACTGGCTTCCTTCCTCCTCTGCCTACGGTTCCTTCAATTTATTTTTAATATCTTCTGCGTATCCAAATTAACTTACTCATTTATCTTCTTTCAATATATACTGTTATGTAGCTGCAGGTTATTACAATAACCCTGCCAGTGTTTTTATCTGTTTACAATTTGTCTGTAAATATTCAATAAACCATTTCCATTCTTTTATAAACAGTTTGTTTCTTGATTTCTTATTCTTCTGGTAAGTTTCGCCATTTTTGCATTTCCCATATGTTTTTGTATCCAGACCCAGCAAATGGATACAAAATGGCACTTTAAGTCCGCTAGCTACAGAGATCTGCTGATTCCTAGAGGGGCCTGGAACGGGTGTAGTGGGGGAAGTAAACAAAACCAAAACCGCCTCCATCTTCTGCCCTCGCAGGTGGATAGGGCTTCAGAGGCATATAGCGCAGGCCGTGGGGAACCTTTGACCCTCCAGTTATTGCAGAACTACAACTCCCATCAGTCCCAGCAGGCCTGGCCAATGGCCAGAAGTGATGGGAGTTGTAGTTCGGAAACACCTGAGGGCCAAGGGTTCTGCTGCTCCCTTGATGCCACCCCACCTAGGATTGCTCTGTTAATAGACTGGCCAGTACTTATTGTTATTCCCAAATTGTGGGTGTGTCTCCACAAATTGTGGGTGTGTTTCCAAAGGCCAGCAAGCAAGTTCCGTTGGCCAAGGGGACCCACGATCCAAATAATCACCAGCTCCTGAACCAATGGGCTCTCATGATGGGCCAAGGGGGAAGACTTACTTCAGGGGTAAATCGTTGATCTCCTGAGGCAAAAACTTGTAGAGAGCGACATAGGAGTACATGGGCGAGACCTCCTTTCGCGCACAGCCTTGAGTTGACTGTAGGAGGAAGAAAGAGCTGTAAGGAAAAGCAGGGCTTGGAAATTTTAGCCCAGGCCTTGGACATTTTTTATTATTTATTTTTTTGGAACTAGGGCTGCCAACTTTTTTAAAAAACCAGTCTTTTTTTGCTCCTGTACCTTTGGAGAGCAGCATGAACTGAAGGTATAATCCTGCTTCTCCCCATGCTCTAAGAAGTAGCACCTGCTCACTAGGTTGTGATCAGTTGGCAACCCATTTTAAACAACAGACTCCATTCTGGAGCAAACAGTTACATCATTCCTGTCCATTTTTCACTAGAGCCAGGAAAAGAGCCCATCCTTAGGTGCCTTGCAAGGCAGGTTCTGTTGTGGGTGGGTGCACTTTAGCCTTTTTTAGCATACGCAAAACTGGAAAAGGCTAAAAATACTTTAAAAAAAAATAATAATCAAGACCTTTCCCAGCCAAGGTGAGGGAAGTGCAATACAATATCTGCAGCGGCTTTTCATCCGCCTTGCCAAATGTGCTTTAGCACAATGCGGAGGAAAAAGAATCTCTCTACTTTCCATTTTCAGGGCTGGGTTAGGGCTTCAAAAAGGAATGGCACAGGGTGGGAGGGACATAGCAGGGAGGTGGCAGAATGCAGCAGGAAGGGATGCTGACAACATGTGGATGAAGGAAGAATTCACCTGTTGCCCTGGGCTCTTTTCTTCGGACGTAGTGCCCTCACCCTCTGATGGTGCTGAGAAAACTGAAACAAAACGAGAGGTGGGATATCAGACGTTGCAAGTTCTCAAGGAGTGTGTGCACTAGTACCAGACGGACTGGCTTTTCTCTATATCACCTGCAGGAGGTGCTGCCATGTACAACTCCTCTCTCCCACGCAAGGCTATGCTACAGGCATTGGAGGCTGCCTAGGATTCGGGGGGGGGGGGGTCACCACCAATCCAAAGTGACATTGGTTCCCATCAGAGAGTTAACGGCTAGGCACACATTTAGGCCCTGACTTCTGGTTTTCTCTCACCCCACTTTCCTCCTCCCCTGCGGCAGAAGAGGGAGCTACCCAGAGAAATCGAGAATTCTAAAATTCCAGATTTGGGCATAGCTATATTTAGGCACCCACAAAGCAAAAGTTAGCATTAGAGCTAAGATCCAGTACTCTTTCTAACGTGGGCTTTGTTTGGGGTACAAAATGTAATTTATTTATTTTTTTATAGTGGCTTTTAAGCGCATGCATGCAATATTCACAACAGGTGGCATTCATTGAAGAACAGTCCTAAGCGTCTCCCTACTTCACCTCCCAACGCAATATGGATTGAATTTTCCGTGGAACCAGCACTGACAGGGCAACTTTTTAATGTTTAAAAAGTGACACGAGCACATCATTTGTTTATTTTTTCACATGTGTTAGAAATAATTAAAAAAAATTATTTATACCCCGCCCTCCCCAGCCAAGACTGGGCTCAGGGCAGCTAACACCAGATATAAAACAATTGATTAAGATACAACTTAAAAACAAGATTAAAATATAACATTAAAATGCAGCCTCATTTCAATAGAAACTCAAATCAAAAACTTTTTGGGGATGAAAACGTCAAATCTTCACCAAGGCCAACTATTCAGACTGGTCCAGAAAGACCAGAAACTTTTGGCTTTGCTGCAACCTTTTGCAACTGATGCTTCCCCCCCATGCATTAAGCTCTACTTGTGTGGGTTAACTTCTGGTGAGGGCTAGTGAGATGGGAATTCTTATCTCTATCATTCCCGTTAACCAAAAAAAACCGTGGCTCTACTCACCATCATCAGGTTGACTTTCCTCTGCTGTCTTTCCAGCACCTTCTGGGTCCTCAGCCACTTCTTCCTTCTCATTCTAGGAGAGAGATGCACACACGCACAAACACACATGGACATGAGGGAGCAGAACTGAGTAGGAAACAGTTCCTTAATGGTGCAAGACCTACGCCTCTGTGTTCATGTGGCTGAGGTGACCTGCATGGTTTGCCCCATTTAGAAGCCTTGGCTTGCAGCCGTGGAAAATGCCCAGATAAACAAACAAAAGCTTTTCGTATTGTGTCAATTAGGCAAGAATTATATTGTTGTTGTCGTTGTTTTAAATAGCACAGTTATTAATTAGACTTGTAAAACACAGTTTTAAGCTGGGCAATCCACTTCTATTCTTTCCTAGAAACCCAAGTGGGGAGCACAGGCCATCATAAAAGGGTCAGAGCAAAACCACCCCCATTCTGTTGCCATCTTCCATCATAAGAAGAAAGGAGAGTTCGGGGTGGTGTGGGGAGTATAATGCATTTCCCATAAAATTGTATTTAAAATAATTCTTGGGAGGGAGCGGGTATAATTCAAAATGAATTTTGTTCTATTCCTCCTCACTCCTGGCCTCACTAAAACCCAAGTCACAAATCATAAGGAGAACTGGAGTTTTCCCTACAAGTTTGAAGATTCTAGATCCTGGCTTGATACAAACAATTGTGTGCATTGCTTTCTTGATTCCTTATTGGCTTCCACCTGAAGGGCCAATCAGGGACTGCTAGTTAGCTCCTCCTCCTCCTCCTCTTTCCGGTGCACCATTCCTACCCTTCCCCTGCAATCCTTCCCACAACCATGCCCTGAATCTCAGACGTGGGATTCCCACAACCCCTGGAATCTTCACCCGTGACCTCTCCTGTCTACCCAAACGCATCTTTTGCACATGGCATGACCATACCAGGCTCCTGGTGGGGGACTCTGAGGTGCTGCTGAAGCTGGAGCGATTCATGTAGGCCAGGGAAGTGCCATAGCGCAGGGTCTCGTAAATGGGGTCCACCTTTCCACTGGGGCCTGCTGGCGAAGGGAAGACCACTTCAGAGCTGGATTCTCAAAGCAGGAGGCAGGGGCAATGGCAGCTGCCTCATATCAAGTCAGTCTACCCCACTATTCTGTTTCTTATCTATCTGCTCCCACCCTCTCTTTCACACACCAGAATTTGTAAACTGCAGAACTGTAGGGTTCAGACCTTTCCATAGACCCACTCTGTCCTGCTTGCCCTAATCCCAAATTCATGGGAAGAGGTGGTTTCATCTTTGGGGGGGGGTAAAAGTCCTCTGCATTATATCAACATTGGAAGGCTAGGATTCAACCTGTAAAATAATTTGAGGCTCAGCTAAAGCAGCTTGACCCAATTTTACTTATTTTAACAACACGGCGGGTTTGCAAGATTGCTCACGGTCAAGGAGATCTCCACCAGCCGAGACTTAACAACTCCCCACTTTCAAGCTGCACCCACAAAAGGGTAGAGTTGGCTTCCATGAATCCCAAAGTATCCCACTGCCTCTATAAATCGCAACAGCCTGAAAGTCAAATGACTTCCCTTCCCTGTCCCCACCTCCGGAAGCTACCTAATAAGAGAAGCATAACTTCTTCATACTGTTGTGGATCTGGGAAGCCTCAAATCCAAAAGACTGTGTTTCCCAAAGGCTGAGCTGCTGTCAGTCTTTTTGTTTTCCATTACCCACCAGCCCTCTGTGGACCAGTCCACTCCTACCTGTAGGGGGAGACTCCTTGGGGGCTGCTGGCGGGGGCTGCGGCTCATGTACCAGCATCGGGGAGCTGAGATTGCGTCGGAAAGAGGTTGCCTGCTGAGGAGCAGAAGTGGGAAGAATGTGAGCGGATTCTGTGAATATACCAGACTGTGGGCACATTCTGCCTTCCATGAGCGGAGGGGGTTAGGCAAGGCAGATAGTGAACCATTTTGCCCTATTGGCTATTAGTAGCCTGCGAACCATGTGACTTTTCCAGCATCCAGCAGCTCAGACAGAGAGAGTGCAAGGCTAGATGAAGGACAGCACAGAACTCCGCACGTGAGCTGTTGAAAATGGGGATGTCCCATTTTCGCACTATCCGCTCCCAGAAGCTGGTCTGTGGAGTCCTCCAGTGGTAGCCCAAGCAGGCTATTCGCTGCTGTGAACTCCTCAGTGCGCATGAGAGCTATGAGAAGTTGAGAAATGGGAGCAAGCTCTAAGTTGACAGCAAATCTGCAGCTGCAGTGTGGATAGCTCAGTTGGTTAGAAGATGGCGCAGGTTCAATCCCTGTATGGGACAGCTGCATCTTCCTGCATTGCAGGGAGTTGGCTTAGGTGGTCCTCAGGGTCCCTTCCAACTCTACAATTCTATGATTCGAATGCCAAAGAGATACCGAAGCTTCCTTGCCTTGCCTTCTTTTTGTGGCAATTGCTAAGCCACACAGTGTGGGGCCTTGTATCTGTCTTGGGTGATGGGTTAGGTCACAAAGGAAGTGCAGTGCTCCTTCTCCCTTCAGCGGGGCTGATGAGGCAGCTCAGAAGCTGTGGCTTTCTCTGTCTCTTTCCACTGGGTGCTGACTCGTGCAAGCCACTTACCGTCTTGCCAGGACACTGCTGGTGGGAAACCTCTTCTGAACACCACAAATGAACGCTGGCTTTGCATGTCTTGCATCGGAGGCCTTGCTTGGAGTTCCCTGTGAGGCAAAACAAACACACAGAGATGTTTTGGGTCCTTATGGAGGGTAAGGGGCTTGGGCTAAGTGACCCTCCAGGTCCCTTGTACAATTCTGCGGCTATCAGCAGATACGAGGCCTCATGGCTCACAACAGCTATATACTGTACAGTCATAACTCAGGTTAAAGTTGCTTCAGGTTGAGCATTTTCAGGTTGCGCTCCACGGTCACCCACAAGTTACTTCCGGGTTTCACTGCTCACGCATGTGCAGACGCTCAAAATTTCATCACGCGCATGCGCATGCATGTTGCGTTCTCCTCAGGATGTGAAGGGGGCTCCGGAACGGATACCATTCGCATCCAGAGGTACCACTGTATTCAGGATCAGAGGCATCATGTCTCTGAATGCCACTTGCTGACGGAGAACAGTGGGAGAGGGATTTTGCGCTCATGCTCTGCTCATGGGTTTCCCAGAAGCAGCTGGCTGGTCCCTGTGGGATGCTAGACTAGATGGTCCTTTGGTCTGATCCAATAGGGATCTTCTTATGTTCACAAGGTCCTGTGCAGGGGGTGTGTGTGTGTGTGTGTGTGTGTGTGATATGAATTTCCACAAGAAAGGAGACAAAGGGAGGAAGGGGCATAGCTCAGTGGTGCAGCACATGTTCTGCAGGCAGAAGATCCCAAGTTCAATCCCCGGCAGGCCTGGAAGAAACCCTGGAGAGCTACTGTCAGCTGTCACCAAAACAACTGGGCCAGTGGTCTGGGGCAGTATAATGCAGCTTCCCAGGATCCCAATTAGCCAGGTGCTGGGCGCATTTTGCGACTGGGGATTGTCAGAATGCGAATGCTTTGAGAAGTCTGGCTGCCATGTATGGCGACTGGGACTCAAGAATAAAACTGCCGCTGTTGGTGCTGAGGGCACAGGAGGAGAAATGCATTCCCTCATGACTCCAAAGTAGGATTGCTGCTGCACAGCAAAGTGCTGTTTCCCCGGCCGCAGCCCAAGTCACCTTTGTAAAAAAAGGACTAAATGGCAACGAGACTTTCTGCTTTTGCACCTGTAACCCAGGAGCCATGAGGCGAACAGCTTTTCTATCCTCGTTCTAACATTGCCTAAGTGTAGCCTGATAGCAAGCACCACCTATTGTACAGAGAGATGCAGCTGTTTCCCACACTTCGCTTCCTCCTGCAATAAGATGCTTCGATGTTAACCAGGTCAGTTTCGTTGTGAGAACTGGAGGCGTTTTTGAAATACTTGCTCATTTACGAACAAAGATGTCGAGGAACTGGCAGGAGGCGGCAGGCACCTATATAATATGCAGGAAGCAAACGGCATGGCCACCACTGAGCCCCTCCTGCCCCAAATCCCCCTCTAGCAGCTTCTCGCCAGCCAGCTGCAGAATCTGGGATGTCTCCAGCTGCAAAAGCCTCCGCTCACAAACAGATGAGTTACGCTAGCACCCGGCAGCCACTGAGGCTCATTTGCGCCAGCATCTTCTAGCGTCAAATAACTAATGCTTATTAAGGATGCAAAAGCTAGGGCCGAAAAGGTCATCTCCACATCTAGCCATAATGCAACATTTGAAGGCAGCCACGGATGCCGGTGGTAAAGGGCAGAAGAGAAAGATGACAAGAGTCGAGGGTAACTCTGTGTGTGTGTGTGTGTGTGTACACGCACATGTATTAGCCAGAACTGCAAAGTGCGAATCAGGACCCGAGAGCAAGAGGCCTTCAAACTACGTACCTACGATAAGCTGGTGGCAGATTTCGCAAGGGTTGTGCTTCTTGAAGATGTACTCTTGGAAGCTGTGCGTCTTAATGGGCTTGAGGGGGGCCAGAGCCCTGGGCGTCGCTCTGGGAGAGTGCTCTGCCTCCGTGAGGGCCGGCGGCGGAGACGGCGGCGGCAGGGAATCTGGGGGGCTGAGGAGCACGTCGGAGGGGAGCTTGAACTCGCTGTTGGAGCGCAGGAAGAAATTCTCAACGCTCTTGCTCCGCAGGATGGTTTTGAGAGAGAGGGAGCGCTTGAAACGCTGCAGCTAAAGGGCAGGTGGGAGAGAGGGTGGGGAAAAGAGGAAAAATTAAGAAAAGCTACATTTTGCGGGGAGGGGGACTTTTCACACAAGTAGAAAGTTTGCCGAGGTTTCTCTGGGCCGATTCTGGATGTCCCAAGCCTTGAGAACAAACAACCATGTTGGGAAACAACTAAAAGAAGTGCTCAAAATGCGTAATATATTCATTTTTTAGATTGATTTAAAAGCCATTTCTAACCTGCTTAATACTCAAAAAGCTCTCAAAAAGCAGTATGTACCAATACAAGACAAAAGCACCATGGAAACAGATACAAACACAAAAAAGTATTATAAAAACAAACTTTCAGTAATAACAGGGGGAGTAACCCACAGCGGGTGGCGCTGTGGGTTAAACTACAGAGCCTAGGACTTGCTGATCAGAAGGTTGGCGGTTCAAATCCCCGCGACGGGGTGAGCTCCCGTTGCTTGGTCCCTGCTCCTGCCAACCCAGCAGTTTGAAAGAATGAAGTGCAAGTAGATAAATAGGTACCGCTCTGGCGGGAAGGTAAACGGCGTTTGTGTACACTGCTCTGGTTCGCCAGAAGCGGCTTAGTCATGCTGGCCACATGACCCGGATGCTGTACGCTGGCTCCCTCGGCCAATAAAGCGAGATGAGCGCCGCAAACCCAGAGTCGGCCACGACTGGACCTAATGGTCAGGGGTCCCTTTACCCTTTACCTTTTACCTCATCTTGCAGGTCAGGGAAAGTACATGCGAAAAAGATGTCTGAAGCCAGCAGATGTATGAGGCTTCATATATGGCGGAGGGAAGGAAATTCAAGTGGGAAGGGGCAAAATACCTAATAAAAACAAAAACAACCCAAAAAACTCACATTTTAAAAGGGCATAGGATGTAAATTGGATCAGCCAAAGGCCTGGTTAAAAAGGAACGTTTTTGCCTGGTGCCTAAAGGTGTAAAATGAAGGTGCCAGGCGAACATCTCTGGGGAGAGCATTCCACAGACGGGGAGCTACTGTAGAGAAGGCCGTGTTCTCATGTTGCCACCCTCCGGACCTCTCGAGGGGGAGGCACACTAAGAAGGGCCTCAGAAGATGATCTCAGGGTCCGGATAGGTTCTTATGGAAAGAGGCAGTCCTAGCTCTGTTGTTTTTATGATATAACAAAAATTGCCAGCAAATGCCCATGATATTTCCCCAAACTGAGGCTTAGAGGCAACTGTTCAGTGCCGCTCGGTGGGTTTATAGCTGGGCTGACATTTGAACTGTGGATGCCTTGACTTATATTGTGACAAAGGTGCCAACTTGAATAAAATATATGTGAATGAAAAGATCAAATGCTGTGGAACAGTGCTCATGTATTATTGTAGTCATATGATCTTTTCATTCACATACATTCATTCAAAATAAGACGGGCTTATGAAGCAATTCTACATCTTCCCACCACGCTGACAAAGAATTCTACGAAACAGTAGTCAATATCCGGAATCACTGTTCAGCGTTGGACATCATATTTGCTGAATACACAAAGCTTCACAGCTTGTCTTTCATCGTACAAAGTCTAGTATCTTGCTTCATTTAAAGATTTTCAGAGACTTTGAGACTAAAGATTTCATTTTGGACTTGTTATGGTCTGAAGGAATTCTTTAAAAGATTGCCCATTGCGTATGTACATGGTCATCGTGTTGCCTAGACATTGCAGACGTTCTCTTTGCAACACAGGGGTTTGTTTCATCAATTTAACCCTGTTCAAACTAGATGAGAACTAGGAGACACGTGTCCTGGATCTACAAAAAATATCCCATTATGAACGTCTCCAAATTAGATTGCGGGGAGGAAGGGGCAGGGGGAGTCAAAAGCAAGGAAGGAGGTGGATACTTAACCCTGCAGGCCATCTCTCCCCTAAAAGCCATCCTTCTCCCTACGCCGTTTTTCTTCCTGCAAGGAAGACTACCATGGAAATGCGAAGGCTGTTAACTTGCTTCAAGAAGGATTTTGTATGCTTTTCCTGCCTGCCTCGGCACGGCAATAATAAAGCAAGGAAGACACAGACAAGAGACAACAATTAAGCACACTCAGGGCAGTTTGTGGGCCTGGAGGAACAGGCCAGCTCATCGCAGCAATAGCCCGTTGCTTATTGCTGTGGGCAGGAGTTCCGACACAGATGCTGCAATGTCTGGGCTCTGGCGCACGCCACGCGCTCTGCTTTTTCTCATCATCTATTCCCAACCAGTAATGGCAGATCAGCCAGCAAGTTGACTCAGCTAAGTCTGTTACACAACAGCTGGCTAATGGCTGTGCTGGAGTCCAGGGCTGGCAAAAAGGTAACAGAGGGTATCTTGGTTATATTGCCACCTCATGTTGAGCAAAGGGCATGCCCAATCTGGAAGCCCAGCGCTTGTTTTTCAGTGCGTAGGTATTAATAGTGCTGAACCCAGAATCAAAGCTATTAGCTTCAACCCACACTTCCGTGGTTTGGGAAGGGGCCATCGCTCAGGGTAGAGCATCTTGTTTTGCATGCAGAAAGGTCCCAGGTTCACTCCCTGGCGTCTCTAGAAAAGACTGGAGCTGCTGACCAGTGCAGACAACACTGAGGTTGATGTGCTAGTGGTCTGGCTCAGTATATTCCAATGTACCCGCTTAGCACCATTAAGCAGTTTACAGTCTTCATTGTTATTATGTATGCTGTCCCTTTGTGGCAGGGTCACTACTGCTATGCTCATTTTAAACCATTTATTTTGTCCTTTTATCCAGTGTTTTCATCTTGTGAACCACTCTGAAATCTTTGGTAGAAGGGCAGTATATGAAAGAAAGAAAGAAAGAAAGGGAAAAAAAATAAAAAAATATAATAATTTTACAGACTGGGGAAGGAGCCCAAGATGCAAGAAACCCATGGCAGAGGTAGGATTTGAACTCAGAGCCAAGTCCAGATTTCTCCCCAGTGATCCATGCAGCTGCTGGTGCTGCTGATTTATTGCCAATCTAATGGCATATGCCTTGCATCTAAAAGGAGGGGAGGGAGGGAGGAATAAAACAGAGTGGCAATAGTTGTGCCAGGAAGGAAAAGTTAGCTGATTAGCTGCCGACAACGCAGGAAAAGAAGCATTAAGGAAGGCTGGCAATTAGATGGCAGCTTAGCAGGAGTATTTTTAGGGTCGGGAACCAGCTGAGTGAACAGAGCTGCGAAAGGGAAAGCAAGTTTCGAGAGGGAGGGTGGGAGGGACGGAGGGAGGCTGCCCCAGCTGCAAGGTGCTTCATTACGCCCTAGAAGCCAAGACACCTGGTGGGGCAGAAGAGGTGGTGCTCCCCAGCACCTGCTGCCCTCCTCTGCGGCTCAGGGCCATGCAGAGGTCTGGCAGATGGGAGACAGCTGCACGCAGCCCAGAAAGCGGTTCGCAGCGCAAGGCTGGAGTGCAAAGGCAGGTCGGAATCTCGCAGGGAACTTTGGCTGAATGTTGTTGCCGCTGCTGCTGCTTCCGCCGCCGCCACCACCAGCAGCCAAACTAAACACTTTCCTGCCGTGGGCACAAATCCTAGGGACTTTTGCTCCGTTTTGGAATGGTGGGAACGGAGTTGCGTCGATGGGGGAGGGAGCAGAATTACCTCCACACTTCATGTTATCCTAAGGGGCCCGAGGGTGAGAAGAAGAAAGGCACCCCCCCCCCCAAGCAGGTTTGCCTGCAGCCTTCTGGAATGATGTAGCCGCAGGCAAGTGCCTACACTGCTTAATGGGTTAGGCTGGCCCTGGAGACAGACCCAGGAAGTGGGGGGGGGAGGGGGGGGAGAGATAGAGCGCAGAGCGCTGCTGCATTTATGTGCCAGATAACTGCTTAGCTGCTCCAGGCTCCTTTTCCAGCTTCTGTTCCAGAGGGGAAAAAATCCATTTGCCACATAAACTGGTCACCATCCAAGCGCACATAACATCTTCTCCAGTTTCACTCCTTTAAAAACAAGAGAAGCCCCCAAAACTGTTTATATAGCAATGGAAATGTGCAAAGCACTTAAAAAAATCTGCGTGAGAAGGAACCCTGTGAAAACAGGGTGTCACTATTATCAGGGCTGCGTGTGCGTGCGTTGCACTAGAGAAATGTGAAACATTGGCTTGGATTCGGTTACCTGTTCTATATTTGTTTGATTCTTTTAAATGTATCATTCTGCAGTGCTCACTCTGCTTTTGCTAGTGACGACGAGACCTGCCCCGATGCAGCCACTTCTCTGACTTTGGAGATTTCAACTGGTATTGCCAATACACTTCAAAGTGCATTTTCACAATCATAAGGGCAATTTAATAATAATAATAATAATGTTGGATTTTGCACCCAGTACCAAATTCTGCACCTATTCTGATCTCCCATGGAATTGAAACATACACACGGGATTGATTTTTATTCCTGTTTTACGAATGGGCCATTGAGGCTGCAAAATCGTTATGGCTTGCCCCTAGCTACATGCTATGGGGGGTATGAAGAGTCACAGCAAGCCTGCAGGGTCTCTTAACTTCTGATTTTTACCAGAATCCTGCAAAACACACAGACATTCAAACAAGCAGGGCAGGGAGACGGTGCCTTGCTTCAGCATGCAACTGAATGATAACATCACTTATTACAGTCAGGGGCACGGGGGCAGGATGAACCAAGTGGCAGCTAAACCACAACTGATTCTTTGAAACAGTCCAAAGCCTTTTGCAGATGTAGGACTTGAACCCAGGAGGGTTTTGTTATGTACTGACGTTCTCACCCTGGGCCAGCAGGGGGATACTTTTCACTCAGGTCCACATATGCAAGTAAGGGATCGAAAGTGACATTCAGTGATTGAATAGTTACAGAAAATGGTTTCTGTTGCGTTCTAGTGGAGCTCTATATAAGCAGGCTGGCTGAACCCTTCAGTTCAGTTCTGTTCTGGCCTGTGAATAAACAAGAGCTGTTTGAAGAATCGCTGTGTCGTCTGATATGTTCACCCACAACTTAACAAGTTTGGTGTGACTTGGCGCCTGGCTTGCCTGGAGCACAGCATATTCTGTCATGGCCCATATCAAGATCTACTGTTGAAAAATGGCAATGATGACGGTGCCCTTAAGCATGTGCAGAGTGTAACTTTCGAATCACTGAGTATCAATCCTGATGCTACTGAATAAATATGGAGACAGGCAATAGTGTTGTTGTTTAAGAGAGCCAGAAGAGTCTGAGAAATCACATCCCAGGAAATCACAGCCCCAAGCCTGAGCCAGCAGCAAAAGCGGGATGGGCTTGCAACAAATCCCTTTTAAACCATATATGTTTAAAAAACAAAGTTTGGGAAGATCAAGCCCCAAAAGTGATTGCACACAACCAACAAAGGTTTAAAGCCTGCATGCAACTCTGGGTCTGGTATGTCTTTGAGAAGGAGGCACTCGGCACCTCCTCAGAGGCACTCTATTTTTATTGCTGCTTGGCTTGGCTTTCAAAGCAGGCCGTGGGACTGAGCCCTGAAGCCCGGTATGCGAAAACAGGAGAGCAATGAAAGTACAGAGAAGCACAAAGCACTGGGGAAGGAGTGGCGGGGGGTCAAGGTGAGAGAGAAGGGGAGCGAGTGCCTGTTCACCACACTGGGGCTGCCTTTCTGCTGCCTCAGCAGGGGACCCAGCTGGCTCTGCAGTCTGAGCTTAAAAGCTTTCAGCTCCACTTACGGCTGATGAGCCGGGCCCATTGGAGCGAGAGCGCTAGAGAAAAAGAGACACCGCCGCCATGCTCCCAAGCCAGGCACTGCTAATGGAAGCCGCAACACCTCACAGGGTCCCAGGGAGCAGCAGCTCCTGCCGGCTGAGCGACAAGCGCGACTGCAAAAGGCGTCTGGGAGCTGGTTGCTGGGCCTGAAATGCACCTTGGTGCTTGCCCCATGTGCACGTGGGCTGCAAGGAGCCCAGCCTGCTGATGGGCCAGACTCTGAGACACGGCTGTTTTTACTTTTTAACCTTCGCCATGTGCCCAAGTGCTGTACAGAACAGAGGCATAGCGGGGGTTGCTGGGGTGATGGCAGTGGGTGCATTTTTCCGGGGGCGGGGGGGAGAAACACTGTACATTTTGCTCCTCATGCCACCTTTCGAGCCAAATGTGACCCAGACCCTGCTTGACTTAGGTGAGGGGAGGGTCACTCTGGCATCAGCAAGGGCTGGGCTGGCACAGTGGGCTCCGTCCATCCTCTGCGCTCCACTTTGGGCACCGGCAGATCACGCTACACCACTGGCACAAAGCACAGAGAAATGGAATTGTTCCTTGCTGAAGGACTTACAAATCTGTATTAGGCAGAAAAGGAGGAGGTTAAGAGAGGGGACAGGGTTGGTGTCAGGCAACTTGTGGCCCATGCTCTAATTTCAGGTTACCAGACGTCCCCGTTTCCCAGGGACAGTCCCCGGATTGACACATCAGTCCCCATACAAAATCCATTGAAGTTGAAAAGTGTCCCCGGATTCATTGAAAGAAAATCTGGGAACCTTAGTAATTGCATGTAGGCTTCCAGAAGCTATGGGATCTCTCTTGCTCTCTAGATCACCACTTAAGAGTTGCTGCAATGTGTGAACTCCACCCACTTTTGGTGCTGCTCCGCCCATGGGCATAGCCAGGATTTTTGTTTGGGGGGGGGGCAGAACCTCAGTTTGCTATGTATTTTTATTGATTGGGGGGGCAGCTGCCCCTCCCTGCCTAGGCCCATGGCTCTGCCCGCCCTCAGCTGATCTCCCCTAAGGTGATAGAAGAAAAATCCCCCACTCCCAATGTATGGAGCATCGGGCCACAGCAAAGATGCAGGCAAGGTGAGCTCTGCCACACCTCCCTGTCCAACTGTACCTTTAAGAATGCTGCTCCTTTGCGCATGCAATTAACTTATGGAACTCCCTGCTGCAAGAGATATATCTTTGTGGGAAGCCATGTTCATTGAAAGTACTGCGTGGGTGTGCAACCACAGGGTGGGGAAAAGCAAAGAGACTTCAGCATAAAGGACTGGAAGCTTGAATAAGCCGTGAAAAGGTTACCTTTGAATCTCTTTCCAAGGCTGCGCCCTGGGATGCACAGATAGCGATGGAGGGGGCAGCAGCGCCAGGCATGTCCACAGCCTCTCGTTCTCCCCACTGGGAAGACCTACACCACAGATTTAATGCACATGACTTCCCCCAAAGGACCCTGGGAACTAATCTGTGAAGGATGCTGGGAAGACTAACTCTGCGACAGGGAAACTGCAGTTTGCAGAATTCTCTCTCTGTGTGTGGTGTGGGGTGGGGAGTAACATACTTTAAATGTGCTTTTGGGGTGTGTTTTAAATGTATGTTGCGGATCTGTCCATCTGAAACAGAGTGCCAGCCCCCACACATATAAGACTAAGGCTAATGTTTCTGGCATCAGTGCCTTTCATTTATAAAACAAAGCACCAGCTGGAGACATGCTCCGACTTTGTGGAAAAGCTGTGGAAAAGCTGAAAAGAGGCCCAGCTTCAAAGCCTGGATTCAATCCCATGTGTTCTGTTCCAAAGAAAAGAGCTCTGCAAAGGATACACCGCTCAGCTCCCACTCTTCAGAAACATCACACGCCCTCTCCCCGCGCAGGGAAGGCAGATCAAGGTCGCCTCTGTACAACCCCTTTTTTCCAGCATACATCCTGATTTGCTTGCAGGGAAGTTCTCCGACGTCTGCTCTTTATTGAGCACTCGTTTTGATTCCCACCTGCTCCAACCAGGAGGCTATACAATGCATTCAGCAAATGATATCCCCACAAATTTTATGTGTGTTTCCCCATCACTTTCCTTACTGCACAAGGCCCAACTGTGCAACCTGAATTTGCCAGGATGCATATTTACATCGCACCTCCAAAAAACGGCGGCATTCTGTGTGATTGTAGAGCTATAGTGACACTCCTTTGCTGTCAAGGACTTGAAAATTTGAGAACTTGCTCTGAGTCAATTGACCTGGGTAGTTCCTTAGGCTTTTAGGTTCAGTTCTTGCAGAGGGTGTTAAGAGGTTTTTCTGAATAAAACTCTTAAAAAAAACTATTCCCCATTCTTGGTGCCTGTTATTGGACAGAAACATTACAGTCTGGAAGCGGCTGCTAAGTCCATCAGCTGTTTAAGACAGGAGGAACTGTAGCCTCTTGGGTAGAAGCAAAAGAAAGGTTTGGCTGTGTACATACCATAGATTTATAGCACTTCCCCACCCCAAGAACCTTGGAAACTGTAGTTTGCCTCTCACAGAGCTCCAATTCCCAGAATCCTTGACAAACTACACTTCACGTCATTCTCTGGGGTGTGCTTGCATGCTTGAAAAGCACACAGCCTTTAAGGTTTTCCTCCAGACGTGTGGTTGCCAGAGAAAAGCTACAAGTAAGTGAAAAAGCGCAAGGTGGAATTTGAGTAATGGAACAAGACTGGAAGCCACCATGAGGATTAGAAACTTGTTTCCCCCCCAAAAAAGAAAGCACTAGACTCTAGGATCTGCCAGAAGAGGCTGCATGCTACACAGAACTGCAGCCTATTGGTAGGGAATAATATGGGCAAACTGGCCTCTCCCACACCATCCCTAGGACTGGCACAAATTTACTTCTGCCTTTCACCCAGCGCCCGCATGATGCGTGTCTAAGCTCAGGACAAGAAAACAGCTTCCTTGCTCCTGCTTCAGCTTCCTAAACAGGAGGCACTGCCATTTCTCCCTTATTCACCCTCTGCAACGATCCTAGGATCCTGCCAAGACACAGCTAAAAAACCTAATATTTCTTGACGTATGGCTCCAGCCCCTACGAGCTATTTTTAACCCAGCTGCTGTGAAAACAGCTTGGCATATAAAAGTCTCATGGGAGATTCAGCTCCCACCCTTTCAAAATATATAAAAAAAGCCTCCTCCCCCATATTTATGAAACCATATACAATGTTTAACTTCCTGCTGTGCTCACCTCCCCACCGTCACCCGGTTATGTCTCCCACACAGAGCTCAAACATAGACTCACATCTTTGGGGATGTTTTCAACTACTCTCCCCCCCCCTTCTCCTCTGACATCCACAGTTGCCAAAGCCTGCTGCTTCCCGGTGCCTGCCATTGCCTACCAATGCGCAATGTTCAGGACGCGCAAATAATCACACAGGATTCCATGCCCATTTGGGGTTGATCTTTTCCCTGCTCCTCTACCAGCCTTCTACCTCAATGTTCTGCCTCTTTCCCCTGCCAGTTCAACAAGGACATGGCTAAAAACATTCCCCCCATTTCTTCACACATCTCATCCTTACAGATGGCTTGTTGTCCGCACCGGGGTATCACGTGGAACCAAAGTTGGTCCTGTTTTGATTAATTTAGCATCATCCACTGCAAAGAACTGCAATCTCGCACATTTCTCCCTCTGAATTTGAATGTCCGTGATCTGGGGATAATCCGGTAAGTTGTGTGTGAAGTAGACACTTTGCATCAGTATTTCCACCCCCTCCCCTTATGGGTGGGCTCAATCCTTTGATTTATGCTAGCCATCTTTCAATATCTCAAGAGCTGTTACATGCAGGAAGGAGCAACCTTGCTTTCTCTTGCTCTGGAGGCTAGGACACGATCCAATGGCTTTGAGTTACAAGAAAGATTCCAGCTAAATATCAGGAGAACTTTCTGACACTAAGAGCTGTTTGACAGCAAACAGTCTCCCTCAAGCGATGGAGGGAGGGCCCCTGAGTGCATCTTGCCTGAGAGTCCCTCCAGTTTCCCCCGCTATCTGTATCCTTTCCTAACTGTAGACCCTTCTCTAGCCAAGGACGGAATTCTTTCTATCCACTGTATGCAAAACTGTAGCTCCAAACTTGAGCTCCTCCTCACTGTCTGAAAAAGCCCTTTGGACAGAGATGGCAAGACTGACGTATATGGCTATGCAAAACGCCAAACCTCTGAATTCCCAAACCAGTTCCTCAAAGAAAATAGGGCCAAGGGGCCCTGGGGAAGAGGAAGACACTCCTTGCTCACTCACATCAAACTTTTAAGGAGCACCAGGTGGGACCCCACAAATGGTTTGCAGGAAAGCAGCCTCCGTGAACTGAAATTTTTAGCAAGGCGGTGGAGGTGGTGAGCTCTTTCTGTTCAAAAACTGCCAGCCCAAAAACGGCAGCGGCAAAGCCGTCGTGGGTGGGGGAGGATCTTGAGGAGGAAAACAGCCAACAAAGAGTTTCCTTACGCACTCTGCTCAAAATTGCTGCCTAGTGAGCTTGCTTTTCATTAAAACAAACAAACCACCACCTAGGGTTTTGTTATGTTTATTTGCATGCAACATCTAATTCGCCCCTCACTTTCCCCACCCTGGGTTCATATTCAGTCCTATTTGCATTCTCCCTTTTTGTTGCTTGCTTAAGATTGCTGAGAATAGCTTTCCTTTACTAAAATGGCAAGTTTCTCGACCTCATGATGGGAGGTAAAGGTAAAGGTACCCCTGCCCGTACGGGCCAGTCTTGACAGACTCTAGGGTTGTGCGCCCATCTCACTCAAGAGGCCGGGGGCTAGCGCTGTCCGGAGACACTTCCAGGTCACGTGGCCAGCGTGACATTGCTGCTCTGGCGAGCCAGAGCCGCACACGGAAACGCCGTTTACCTTCCCGCTAGTAAGCGGTCCCTATTTATCTACTTGCACCCGGGAGTGCTTTCGAACTGCTAGGTTGGCAGGCGCTGGGACTGAACAACGGGAGCGCACCCCACCGCGGGGATTTCAACCGCCGACCTTTCGATCGGCAAGCCCTAGGCGCTGAGGCTTTTACCGACAGCGCCACCCGCGTCCCCATGATGGGAGGTACATGACTGGAAACATTTTCAGAAAGCGCTGCATAAGGGTTCCAGTGTTTCGGGACAGTGGCTATCTCTTCTTCCCTCCTGGGTGTGCCATGCCTGTTACTGACTCATAGCCTCCCCTGTTATCATCCTCTATGTGCCCCCAAACTCCAAACCGTAAGCCTTTCTAGATTACTGCGTTTGCAGCATAACAAGTCCGGCAGGAGAGTGTCCAGATGTCTCTTCAATGATCAGCTCTCTTCATGGGTGTGGTGCTGATGCTGAGGAATCTTACTTCCCTCAGAGTCACATTTCAACATATTCCTGCCAGGGAAAAGCACTTATTTCCCGGCAACTATTTTGTCAAATGCAACAATGCACAAACATGGCAGGTACCTCAATGTGCAGGGCCCCTCATGCCCAGCCCATTTTGTGAGGCTAAGCCAGGGGTCAGCAAACCTTTTCAGCAGGGGGCCAGTCCACTGTCCCTCAGACCTTGTGGAGGGCCGGACTATATGGGGGGGGGGGGAATGAACGAATTCCTATGCCCCACAAATAACCCAGAGATACATTTTAAATAAAAGCACACATTCTACTCATGTAAAAACACACAGATTCCCAGACCACCCACAGGCCAGATTTAGAAGACAATTGGGCCGGATCCGGCCCCCAGGCCTTAGTTTGCCTACCCATGGGCTAAGCTTTTAAAAATTATAATTCCTATACCGTGGTACCCCAGGTTATAGATGCTACAGGTTACAGACTCCACTAACCCAGAAATACAGTGGTACCTTGGGTTAAGTACTTAATTCGTTCCGGAGGTCCGCTCTTATCCTGAAACTGTTCTTAACCTGAAGCACCACTTTAGCTAATGGGGCCTCGCGCTGCCGCCATGCCGCCATTGCGCAATTTCTGTTCTCATCCTGAAGCAAAGTTCTTAACCCGAGGTACTATTTCTGGGTTATCGGAGTCTAACCTGAAGCGTATGTAACCTGAAGCACCACTGTAGTACCTTGGTTTAAGAACTTTGCTTCAGGATGAGAACAGAAATCGTGTGGTGGTGGCGCAGCGGCAGGCCCCATTAGATAAAGTGGTACCTCAGGTTAAGAACAGTTTCAGGTTAAGAACGGACCTCCAGAACGAATTAAGTTCTTAACCCGAGGTACCACTGTAGTTTCTATACTAGAAACCTGCAACTAATGGGCCCAGCTTTCTAATGGATTCCGTTTGACAACCAACTCACTCTACAAAAGCAAGCTTAGCATCTAAACAAACAATTTAACAAAAAACCATGGAGGCAGTAGGTGCAATTTTAGATGCTCCTGTGTTCATGGCACTGGCCAAATGGTCACTGTTTTCCACTTCACGTCCAGATCCTCCCTGTAGCTGCAAATGCCCAGGTTAAATTCCTTCCCATTCTCTTGAAGGGCACTGACTCCTACAAGGAGTCCTTTTGCCTGCAAATGGTAGCAAACAAATTGCCTAGAAAGTGGCTACTTTTGCACTGTGCCAGCCACAACAAAAAACGTGGCTGGATTTTGTTGACTCCTAAAGTAATTGACCGTGATCCAGAACCAGCTGGTGATTTCTGATTTCACATGACTAAAAGGCCTGCTGTGATCAATTGGGTGGTTCACTTTGCGGAAGAAATTGCTTACAGCTGCTCAGACTTGGACATTACTGTCAGTGTCAGTCCCGGCAGCAACTAGGACTGGGGCTGCAGCTGTCTGACAGGTGGCATTCAACGTCAGTTTGGGGACTGAATCAGGCTTGGTCGTCAGGATGGAGGACCCGTATCAAGAGTGGGAGGGGGGAAGGTGGCTCCGATTCTGCTTTGCAATCTCTTCATGACTTTTGAATAGTACCTCGGGTTAAGAACTTTACCTCAGGGAAAAAAGAAAAAGAAAAAAAAACTTTACCTCAGGATGAGAACAGAAATTGCACAGCGGCAGCGGAAAACCCCATTAGCGAAAGCGTGCCTCAGGATAAGAACGGTTTCAGCTTAAGAACAGACCTCTGGAACGAATTAAGTTCATCATGGTCTTTGTCCTATGGTGTACCACAAGGTACAGACTTGTCTTCATTGCTGTTTCAGCCCCTGGCTGCAGTCATTAGGAGTTAGGAGGCAAAGTGGAAGGGATCATTGGTTTGATCTTGTTTTTATTTTTAATCATGCATTTTGTGTTGTTTTTTTATATTGTGATTTTATGTTGTGAACCACCCTGAGATCTACGGATGAATGGCAGTATAAACAATTACTTACTTAATTACTTACTTAATTAATTATGTCATCTGGCAATCTAGGAGTAGCTGTACTCAACAGGCTCCCCCTCTCTCTAAAATTGCAGGATGACAGTATAGGATGTAGACCCTGCATGGACAAGTATAATGAAATTTGGAACTCATTTATACAAAATACATTATGTTAAAAATTGTAATGACAGTCGTACCTTGGAAGTTGAACAGAATCCATTCCTGAAGTCCATTCGACTTCCAAAACCTTCAGAAACCAAAGCGTGGCTTCGGATTATCTGCAGGAAGCTCCTGCAGCCAATCAGAAGCCACGTTGGATGTTTGGGTTCCAAAGAGCGTTTGCAAACCGGAACACTCACTTCTGGGTTGTGGTGTTCAGGAGCCAAAATGTCCAAGTACCAAGGCGTTTGGGATCCAAGGTACGACTGTAAATGCATTTTTGTAGACATTGGTGGGTTGGGGAACTTCATTGCAACCTTAGAAGTAGTGTGCATTTTAAAGGGGAGCTGTGGTTTGGTTTTGCATATTGGCCAAGAAGTGTGAATTAGGGTAACATAAAGGTAAAGGTACCCCTGCCCGTACGGGCCAGTCTTGCCAGACTCTAGGGTTGTGCGCTCATCTCACTCTAGAGGCCGGGAGCCAGCGCTGTCCGCAGACACTTCCAGGTCACATGGCCAGCGTGACAAGCTGCATCTGGCGAGCCAGCGCAGCACACGGAATGCCGTTTACCTTCCCGCTGGTAAGCGGTCCCTATTTATCTATTTGCAACCAGGGGTGCTTTCGAACTGCTAGGTTGGCAGGCACTGGGACCGAACGACGGGAGCGCACCCCGCCACGGTGATTCAAACCGCTGACCTTTCGATCGGCAAGTCCTAGGCGCTGAGGTTTAACCCACAGCGCCACCCGCGTCCCTTGTGAATTAGGGTAGTTTCTCATTAATATGCCAACAAAGTTGAATCCCTAGGCGTTTGGGATCCAAGGTACGACTGCATTAACTGGTAACATTTACTATAATGATGTACTCTAACCTTTTCTCTTTGACTTTTTAAACAGCCACATTTTATGTGCTGTATTTAAATTTTAAAAAATAAAAATAAAAAGCATTGCAGTATAGAAGCACAGCTGAATCTGGCCATGTACCTAGATGCCCAAGCGGTAGCCAGGAGTGCTTTTCCCCATTTCTGTCTTATATTCAAGTTGCACTGTATTTCTTTTCTTTGAGAACCTGATCCGGTCATTTATATCCTGGCCACCTCCTGGCTAGATTACTGCATTAGGTTGTTTGCAGGGCTGCCCTTGAAGACAGCATGGAAACTTCCATTGGGTCGATGTGCAGCTCCCAGGGTTCTGAATGGAACTAGTCAACCAGATTCAGATCATATGACACTGATCTTATACGCCAGCTAGGCTGGCTGCCAGTTTGCTCCCGGATTCAAGGTGCTGGTTTTGACCTTTAAAGCCCTCCAAGCAGGCTTTGAGAAAACCACTGCCAGGGTAATTATGGTGATAGGCCTTCCCTGCTCTGAAAAGACAGGGAGGAAGCTGAGCCAGTAGCTCTGCAAGGCAAGGCATGCTCAGTTCCTCTTATCTGTGCTGAATCGATGGGAGCTAGATGGAAAAGGGAGAGGGAATAAGGTGGAGCCAGATTCTCCTTTTTGGGTCTGAAACGCTCGCAGCAACTAAGGAAAGTCAGAGCAGAAAGTGCTCTTTCTAACTGTGAGAGATGAAACACATCAATAAAGCCCAAAGAAATACAAATACGAGGAAAAGGAATAAGCAGAAGCTGGGTGCTCCTCTCCTTTTCTTTGGTGGAAACTGCGCTTTCCCTTTGGCCCACCATTTTTAATTTCCAACCACCCTTCCTGTAATGTCCAGCGCATGGAAGAAATGCAATGCAACGCTGACGAGGAGGGAGTGAAAGCGGGTACAACCTAGACGAGCAAAGGTGGGGCATTCACAGCACCCATGCCTGCCCCGCCACCCGCTCCCTTGTGCACTAACCTAGTGAGTGATCAGCACACGACCTTCGACCTCTCCAGCCTCACTCAGTTGCCCACACCATGGCTGAACAGAGGTTTGAACACAGCTCTCTCAGACTCCGCTCCAAGCCAAATGCTCTATATACACTTGCTTTTAAGGGATCTAAATAACAAGAGCCTTCATTTTTTCATTTTCTGTTTCTCCCTACCCCATGTTTTTTGTTAAATTTGCAAACACACACACACGGATCTAAATTTCCCAATGCTGGTTTTAATACTCTTTCATACCCTGCTATCAGACCTAAAATCAGGGATGGGGAACTCGTAGTCTAACAACATTTGGAGGGCCACAACTTCCATCAGCCTTGAGGACCATCAGTCACATTGGCTAGGGCTAAAGAGAGCTGGAGTTCCCCATCCTTGGCTTAAATTAAGCCAGTGCTCACTAGAGCTTATCAACAAAATCTGTCTTGAATGCAGAAGGTCTCAAGTGCAACGCTTGGCATCTTCAGGTTGAAGAAAAGACCTCAGGGTACCAGATTGACCAATGTGTTTGACTCTGTAAACAGGAGTTTCATATGTTTATGATAGGGGAGAGTACCTCTGAGCATGAACAGAATTTATTTCTGCCGTCACTAAACAGCCAAACCAGTCTGGGAATTATTCTGGCTGCAAGCTTTTAGAGTCTAGGAAGTGATTCTGCTACAATCCCTAGCTCCAGCACCTCTCCTTTCAGAGAAATCCAAGGCCAATTCCTTGTGAACTTTAAAGCCTTTTATTTATAAATTTACTTCCAACCTTGAAGAGGGGCAGGGGAAGCATAGATCAGCCGGAACATCTCTCACTGTGTCTGTTAGATTCTTTGCGTTGCTTAAGGGGCTGCGGTGAAGGCCGCAGAAAGATATTCCTTACGCATCGTAAAGATGCAGGGCGATCCTTGATGTGGGTCCCTTTTCTTTCCAAAGACACTTTGAGATCAAATCAGATCAAGGAGGAACAGAAGGGTTTGCCTGTTCCTCTGTCACTTAAAACACACACATACACACAAAATGCCACACCTTAAAATAAGGCAGCCTAGAAATTGCCTTTAAAAATACAACACAAAACCAACCATGTTTGCTCAAAAACACACTATAAGATCAGGCAAGCTGAGAGCTCCAGAGATGGAACAAGCCAGAGAAATCTCTTTTAGTTCTCCACATGTGCTCAGAAGCTTTGAGGTGGTTAATCGTGGCTTTCTTTCCACTCCCATTTGCCTTCTGGCCCATTATCCCCCCCCCTTTCCTATTTTCTCCCCGCCACCCTCCCACTGCCAAAGCTCCCTTAGAAGGCACTGCAACCTGAATCCACAGCAGGCCGCCTGCTCAAGGCTGGGCTTGGTGAGCAAAAGGTCTTAAAAAGGAAGAGAAAAAATGATTGAGACAAGGAGGGGAAGCTGGAAGGGCATCTGTAGTTTGTTGTTGTTCCTGATTATTATTGAGCTAGTGCAGCAAATTGAAGAGGCACTGGCAAGGCTGCTTTCAATGATCCCAAATTAACAGGAATCGTCCCGTATATAAATATATGTTCCTAGGAAGAGAAGAGACATGGTCCATATATTTCATCCCTGTTTTGTTTTGTCTTTGGTAAGGACACAGGGGACGCTTCCAGTTTCAGCCCCCTTTCCTTGGCGTCTACAGGTAAACTAAGGCCTGGGGGCCGAATCCAGCCCAATTGCCTTCTAATCCGGCCCACGGACGGTCAGGGAATCAGTGTGTTTTACATGAGTAGAATGTGTCCTTTTATTTATAATGCATCTCTGGGTTATTTGTGGGGCATAGGAATTCGTTCATTCTCCCCTGAGGGACAGTGGACCGGCCCCCTGCTGAAAAAGTTTGCTGACCCCTGGTCTAGACGTTAGATCTCTGAAAGGGAGCAGAGCAGAAGCATGTTCAATATTTACACATGAAAGTAAACGTACTCACACAGGTGTAAGGAGCTAGCCAGCTGCTTCCATTTCACCTCCCTCCTTTCACTCCCAAGACCAGATAAGAAATGAGCACAGGGATCATGGGAGTTGTAGGCCAAAAACATCTGGAGGGCTGAGTTTGAGGAAGTCTGGTCAATAGGGTAACTAATGTTTATGGTCACATCCTGCTCCAGGAGCCAGCACAGAAGAGTGTGTTGCTGTCTACACGGACAGGCAAAGAATGGCCTTCTGGAATGCACAGTCTTTGATGGGAGGAAGATCTGAGGCAGCGACTGGTCGCGTAAGAACCAGGGTATCAGAAGTGGACGAGGAGGGTGTCCCCGTCTTCATGGTGGAGGGTTGGAGCAGCTCTTCCATGAGTTCTGAGTAAAAGAGCTGTGGGAATCCAGATTGTGGGCTCCATACAGGGACCAGAATATGATCAGGCCCACAGTGAGGTGTGGACTGAACTATAGAAACTGAATTGTGAAACCCTCTTGCACAGTCCCTAGCTGGCGTGTTGTGTTTGTGGACAGGCCTATGCACCACAAAGGAGCCTGTGCAGAAGACCATCTTGGTGGTACTATACCCTCCCGTCTCCCATGTTAACTAACAGAGACAGGAAGCGTTATTTGCGTTCTTCCACCACAGGTGCCAAAAAAGTCAGGAGTCAAGCTTGGCCTGAGGAGAGGAGGAGAATTATTCTCTTGCCATCGCCACTGAGCAACTGCAGCATCCTCCATCCTCCCACCACCACATGCGGGGCTGGGTGTGCTTGTGCGTGCCTGTGTGAATCCACAGTGTGAGGGGAAGGAGTCAGGATTATAAGCTGGGACACATTTTGCCTCAGGCATGAAACTGCCTCCTCAACACACAGTTACGGTAATTGAATGATGCACCAGGGCTGGAAGACAGCTCTGTTCTCTTTTAGATCCCAATACTGGTGAAGAACTTAAGAAGAGCCCTGGTGGGTCAAGCCAAAAACCCATCGAGTCCAGCATCCTGTTCTTGCAAGGCCCAGAAGCTGGTATTTAGAGGTGTGGCAGAAACGATTTGCAGAATCCTATTTCAGGTGCACAGAGCATGGGTTTTTGTTTTCCCCTCTGCCTTTTAAACTTGGGCATTAAAAAAAAGCTTTAAAAGAAACGTGTGAATTGGCTCCAGGTAAAAGCCTCATTATTCCCCCTCCCCCCAGCCTGTACTTTCTGTCCCTGATTAGTATCAAAACTGCTCTCCATCTCTTTGACTAGGTAGAAAAAGACCTTTGGAAAGGCTCCCGGTGGAAGCTGATTGGCCACTCCAGGTTAGCTCACGCCCCCACCGAAGCGCGACTCTTCTGCTGCACAGCATTTATTTCTACATTCATTGCATTCATTTCCCACCTTTGATCCACGGAAAAGAGGGTCAGCCAGCCTGGCCACACCCAGCCCCCTAAGTTCCCCTGAAGGCACACAGGGCCAGCCCTACTGATGGGCAGAGTGAGATGGCTGCCTCAGAGGTGCAGCTGCTGGAAGGCAGGGAGCAGAAGAGAGGTGCTGGAGGACAGAGCTACTGTGTGTCGGTGTGTGCTATGGGGCTTGCACACGGTGCCCCCCTAAGCTAGTGTGGTGAAGGACGCCTGTCCTGTCACTATTACTGAGGTAAGATTCCACTGCCTTCTGTACGTGTTGTCTCACTTGAACCCAAGTCTCTCTCCCTCCCCATTCTCTGGACGATTTATACAGTCCATGGACTCAAGTGGTAAAGCTCTCCCTGGACTGTTCCACTGATGGTTGCCGCTGGATGGGTTGGATCTTTGAGTAGCCCACCACCCAAGACACCCACCTACCCACCCAAATATTCTTGTCCAGAGAAAACCAGCCCGTTGGGGAGAAGGCTAGGATGATCCTTTCTCCCCCATATACATTTTGTGTGTGTGTGTGTTCTGGGAGTTCCCCACCACCACACACACACACACAAACATAGGGGAGCCTTCAAAGTACACAATACCCCACTTCATCACCAACCTGGAGTGGTACAGTCCAGAGAACAAGGCTCAGCACTTGGAAGAGGCATAAAAAGATCAAGAGATGGTATGACATCCATGTAGTGTAGTGGTTAGAGAGAGCTGGACTAGGACCTGAGAGTCCACAGTTCAATCCCCACTCAGCCATGGAGACTTTGAACCAGTTGCTCACTCTCTCAGTCTAACCAACCTCCTACGGTTGTTGTGAGGACAAAATGGGAGGGGTGGTGGTGAAGTATGCATGCCACCTTTAAATCCTTGGAAGGGGGCGGGGGCAGAAAGGCAGGATACAAAGGTAAATAAATAAATAAAAAGCGCAATTTCCCCACCCCCACCCCAAAAATGGCCCACCAGTGATCTACCTCGCAGATTCTGCGCATGGAGCAGCAGCAGCGAGACGAGATCAAGGTTTACAAATTAATTACAAGTTTAATGAGAAATGATTAATAACAAAGAGGAACAACAGCCACTTGGTACACAGACTTGCGAGCCATCTGGGAGTACCTCACCCACGCAAGGAACCTGCGGAACACTGCGTTTCGACCTCCTCCCCCATCTCTCCCCACACTTAACTTCCGAGAAAGTGAACTGCAGGGCAAAGCAGCACCGTGTCCTGTTGTGCTTGCATAAGACAAATGCACACACACAGTGCTGGGACTTGTCAGGGGTGGATACAAAAAAAAACACGCTCTGCAGCACCACAGCTTGTCCTCCCTCGATTTCAAATCTACTTGGGATATTAGATGAATTAGCAGCCAACGTCACAGCACTGACATCAGCAGAGATGCTGTCATCAGAGCAGGCGGGAGATCTAGCCTGTGTATTCACACAACACAGATTTTCCCTCCTCCTCGGCCCATGAAGACGTTAATATCAAATTGGAGCGGGGGTGGAATGCACATGATGAGAGTTAAAATAAGAAGCCTGTCGTCCCCCCCCCCCCCCAATTTCTTATGCCTTAGCCTAGATTGTGTCATGCAACACATGAGGTTCTGGTCTGCATTTGCAAGTACAGTGGTACCTCGGGTTAAGAACTTAATTCGTTCTGGAGGTCCGTTCCTAACCTGAAACTGTTCTTAACCTGAGGTACCACTTTAGCTAATGGGGCCTCCCGCTGTCCCCGCACGATTTCTGTTCTCATCCTGAGGTAAAGTTCTTAACCAGAGGTACTATTTCTGGGTTAGCGGAGTCTGTAACCCGAGGTACCACAGTATCCATAAGTGCCTGTCCCTACCATAACCAGCCAAGATCCTGCTGTCTGGGGTGAAATAGGTCACCAGCTAAGAATTCTTGATTCTGTCCCCATTCTGATTCTTAGGGTGCATGTACAGCTTCAGCATTCTCCAGGGGTGTATGGAAGTCCCTAAATCTATGATCAGTAATTGCAGGAATGCAGAAAGCAGCAGTCCTCTGAACATGCACAGAGTGCTTTTTTTGTTCAAACCACAATGGAGAGGAGGGAGGGAGGTGGGCTCTAGGAAATGAGTGACAAGATGATGTAGGTGAGCCAGTGCCAGACACTTGCCCTTTCAATGAGTGGCTCCTTGAGTGCCTGTTATCTTTTCAGAGCCAAAGGCTTCCAGCTTTAGAAAAACATAGAAATCACAACACTTTCCATGGAGGAAAGTCATTATAGCTAACTGAGCCTCCATAAACAGGAGCAGCCTTCCTTGGAATTCCAGAGGCTGGGAGAGAAGCACCAAGAGAAGGCCCTTTAGTGCCCTATCCTGGAGCTACTTAGAAGCATCCAACGGGCTGGATTCTGGACCAGGATCCTGCGCAGAATTCTGGACTAGGTGCACTTTGCTCTGGTTCAGCCAGCCAATTAAAATACTGTATATAAATCTACATTTAGCAAAGCAATTTCCCCCCCTTCCTTCTCCACCCCTCCTCTCCAAAATTGGGTCCCAAGACACTCTCCCCCCTCTAGGCTTTCAGCTGCGAAAGAACACAACCATTATAACAGCAAAGCCTGCAATTAAAGCATGTGCTAATAAGTCACACTACTGCAGTGGAACACACACACAGACCCACCAGGCTAAATTGCTGGTTTCCAAATCCCACCCCTCTCTCGCCATCATTAAGATGTTATTATGATTCCCACGCTAGTAACCTTTCGGAACGCGCTCCCCCTCCAATACACACACTGACACACGTGTGTGTGTGTCTGTGTGTGTATGAAACATCCCTCCCTCTCCACCCCCCCTTTGAAAACATACCAGCCTAAGTTAGGTATTGGCCAATATCCTAGATTTTCACAGAGGTATAGATAGATATATACTGCTTTTTTTTTTAGCCTTTTACCTTTTCAATGACTGAGGTCGATGGAGAAGAGCGGCGCATGAAGTCTATTTACAACACTGATTATATGGGGGGCGCAGAACGCAGCTAATATGACAGGTTCGGGTTGTATGGCATTTAGAAGTGCCATGTACTGTATCTATAGATATGAAATCGCACGGCTTCCTATCCTGCCGTTTGATCTAGGAATTGATTCGGCATATAAGACACAGACAAGAGGTAACTTAAGATCCCCCCCCCCCGAATAGAATCGTTCCTTACTGGGAAGCCAAGAACACACGTATCTACACACACACACACACACACACACACACACACGCCGCTCGACATCCAGAGAGGGAAATCGGTCACAAGACTGGGAGGAATCCGGTGGTTTGACTCCCCACCTCCGGGCCCCCACTGATCCCACAGCACCGTAACCCTACAGTGCCCTATGCAAAGAGCGAGTGCACCGCATAGGAGGAATATGAGAGAGAGAGAGAGATGTCCACGGGGAGGGGGGGGACCAACTCAGCCCCACACTGCGGTTGTGGAGCAAACGTAAAGGCGCGCTTTGGCGGGTGAGGAGGGGGCGGCCACGGACTCCTCGTTTACTGCAGGGAAAGGGAGGCACGAGCGGTTAAGGGAGATGGAGAGGAGACGCAAAGAGACACACACATACACACGCTCGAGTCTAGGGGAGAAATTGTTTGCAAACCGAAGCGATGGGCAGGTGGGTGGTGTGGAGATGCTCACATCTTCCGAGAGGGAAGAGAGAGAGAGACACGCACAACACAGCAGACAACACAAAACCAAACAGCGTCCCCAAACCGCTCGATCCCGGGCGGGAGGCAGCTCTAACCGAGGAGGATCAGGTTTGCGCTTGTTAAAGAGAAGAGAAAGTCTGCGCCACGGATCGCACGGAGGGGGAGCCTGCCGTACCTTCGTCTCGTGGAGGCTGAGAGCGGTGCCCGGAGTCTGCTGCGGATCGCTGTTGTGCTGCTGCGGGTCATTTTCCTTCTCCGTGATCTCGGTCATGGTACAGAGGCGGCTGCTCCGGCCGTTGGGCGACCGGACTTGGGTCCGGGGTCCGGAGGAGGAGGAGGAGGAATGGACGAGGAGTAGATGCAACTTCGGGTTGTCTCCTCCTGTTCTCCACGAAGCGACCTTCTTCTTTCCTGTGCCTGCCTGGGAAGTCTTAATTCTTGGTTCTCCGAATTAAAATTTTTTAACCCCGGTTAGAATTATTTGGGGTTCTCTCCACCCACCCCGCTTCCTTGTAGAAGGACGAAAGAAATGACCCAGTTATTAAAGAGGGGGGGGGGACACCTCCCGCTAAACTCTTCTGAATAGGGAGCGGAGGGTCTGTTTTGCCATTGGAGACCTCCCCTTTTATGCAGATTAAAACAAGCGAATTCGCATCTTCTTCTGCCACCCACCTCCCGGGCTCTGCAACAGAAACTGGGCGAAGGCTACCAAATGCTGGTCTCGCTCCTGCTGCCGCTTCCTCCAAGTTTGATTTCAGGAGCGCCTTGGCTCCTCCCCCTTTCTTGTATTATTGTGATCGCGCAATGCCCGCCCACCCACCCACCCCTCCTTTTTACGAGTGGTTCATTAACCTCGCCTTTTTCTTTTGATATGCTAATACAGCACGTAGGAGGACGCTTTCCCATTGGCCCCTCCGGCGGGAGGGCAGGCGAGAGAGGCTGGGCGCCTCCACCAATGGGTGGGTCCTCGCTGAAAAGTTACGCGCGTATTTGCGAGAGAAGGGATGAAGCTGCCTTGGGTGTTTTGCAGGTCAACACCAATCAGATTTCCTCAATTTCACGCACTATGTTTCAGCGCTGGTGCCTGGAAGCAAAACAAAGGATGGGAGCGCCTTCTTCCTCAGCTGTCCGGACCTGGACTTTGCCAAGTGGAATATCAGAAGAGTCCTGCTGGATTACGCCACGAGTCCAAGTAATCCTGTTCCCCTTGGTAGCCAACGGAAGCCTTTGTTATCTCCAGCATTTGCCTGGTATACTACCTCTTATTGACCTTCCTTTGCTATCATACCTGCTGCACTCTGCTGCCAAAATTATTCACCTCTCCTGCCTCTGACTCTGATGCTTCACCCTTTCACGGGTTTCCTGACCACTCCGAGATCAAGCATGAGCTCCTTGTCCCTCTCTCCAGGGGCCTCTCTCAGATGCATTCTTGCTTGTGACCTAGCTGCCTCCAACTCTCTGTTGGAAGGTCTCTTGCTCCCTCAAAAGTGCTCACCCTCTCTTCCCTTGCTGCCCTGTGCGCTTGGAAGTGCCTCCCAGGAAACCTGTTTGATGCCACCTCTTTTGCTTCCTTCAAATCCCTCCTCAAAAGCCACCTTTCCCAGGAAGCCTTTGGCACAACCTCCCCAATTTCCCTATGCGGGTGGCGCTGTGGGTTAAACCACAGAGCCTAGGACTTGCCGATTAGAAGGTCGGCGGTTCGAATCCCCGCGACTGGGTGAGCTCCCATTGCTCGGTCCCTGCTCCTGCCAACCTAGCAGTTCGAAAGCATGTCAAAGTGCAAGTAGATAAATAGGTACCGCTCCAGCAGGAAGGTAAACAGCGTTTCCATGCGCTGCTCTGGTTCGCCAGAAGCGGCTTAGTCATGCTGGCCACATGACCCGGAAGCTGTATGCCAGCTCCCTTGGCCAATAAAGCAAGATGAGCCCCTCAACCCCACAGTCTGCCACGACTCGACCTAATGGTCAGGGGTCCCTTTACCTGTACTCACCCCAATTTCCCTACCATGTGCTGTAACTCAGCCTGTAAGGATACTTTTGGAAGACCTGTGTGTTGAGCATTCATTCCGATTTGTTTGCAGGGAAGCCTAGATGATGTGATCTCAAACAAGTGTCTCCTTGCACTTTCCAGTGCATTGCCCAGTTACTCTCCTTTCTGCAAAAGGTCTGAAGTGGGCTTGTTGCACAAGACTTCCCAGTCAGCTACAACTTCACAACCTGCACATTTCAGGAATACTTTCTGTAGATTTCAAAATGCTGCTTTCTCCTTTAGACTTGATCTAAGCCTAAGCATGTGCAACAAGAAAAACAAATGCACACTGCATCGCTGTTGTCCCCTGCGTCCCTGCTTGTAAGCTCCTCCAGGCAGGGACCTGTCCTCTTGTACTCTACAAAGCACCATGGGTCCATACAAGCAAAGAAAGAGGGAAATGATCTGCACCCCACTTTTTCCTTTCATACAGCAATGCCCAAGGCAGCATACAATCAAATGTAGTAACAAGCACAAGTTACATAGTGCAGGTATTATAACCACTATACCTTTACACACAATCCAGGGGGAAAAAATTCTTTCCCTCAAAGAATTTTGGGCCCTGTAGTTTACCCCCCACAGAGTTATAATTCCCAGAAACCATTGAATCACAGAATTGTAGTGTTGTAAGGGACCCCTGAGGATCATCTAGTCCAACCCCCTTCAATGCGGGACTCTCAACTAGATTATTCATGGCGGATGGCCACCCAGCCTCTGCTTAAACACCACCTCTCGTCGGAGTCTGTTCCACTATCAAACAGCTCTTACTGACAAAGTTCTTCCTAATGTTTAGTTGGAATCTCCTTCCTTATAACTTGGACCACGTCCTTATACCCTTACAGTGCCCAGAATTCTTTGAGGGGTGGCGGGATTGTGCTTCATATGTGCTTTAAAGGTATAGTGTGTACATAGCCTAAGACAGCAGCAATTGTCACAGTCTGGAAGATCATATCCAAGAAGAAGCTTGTTTGGAGGTTCTAGCAGGGGAGCGCAGCTATCGTATACCCTTGACCGAAGAACGGTACACTCCTTCTATCTGGGATGGTCGTCCTCTTCCACCGAGCGCGCAGCTTCGGGAGGGACGCACATGGAGCGGTGAGGGAGGAAGGGGACACCCGCCTAGCCAGCCAGATCAGCCGAATCAACCCTGGCGATCAATGGGGTGACAGATGTCGCAGCCAGATCGCCCTCTGCTAAAACCATAGGCTCCTTTGATGGTGAGGAAAGACTGTCTGGGAGGAGATCAAGCAGGTATTCAGGGGAAAGGCAGTAGATTATCCATCAATGGCTTCTAGGCCATTGATGCCTGGAATAACATATGTCTGACAGAGTTAATGCACAAGGACGGTGGTAGCTGTATGAGTAAAATGTGGTGGGTAGCACATAAAAAGGTGGGGTGAAGTCATCAGGCGGATGGGATGAACAGCCAAAAGGTTTTTCCCCCTCTTTTTTTAATTGTGGGGGAAGAAAGCCATAAATTATCTTCACTCTGTTGAGGTTACTTCTTTTTTCTTCTTTTTTAAGGAAGATGAGTGTGTGGGAAGGAAATGAGCTATTGTCTTCACCAGTGTCCTTGCAATGAGCACCACCACCACCAAAGCACCCTGACCCCCCCCCTTCCATCTTTCCCACCCCCACCTTGCACTCTCTCTCCTGCTCTCTCTCTCTCTCTCTCTCTCTCTCTCTCTCTCTCTCTCTCTCTCCTGGGTAAATTACAGCAGCTGTTCAAAGAGAAAATTATCCCCAGCCCTATCTACAAGGCGAAGAGAAATCCCAAGTGCTGAGATCATTGTTTGCTAAAAGGAGCCAATTTCTTGATCGGATAAGAGGGGGTTGTTTTGAAAAACTAGGATGCGGAAGGAAAGATTAAAAAAACAACAACACGCCAATCTGGAAAAGCGGATCAGAAGAAGGCGGCGATAGCAAAAGCAAAAGCAACCCTTTGCTTTTGTCACATCAAGCAACTTGTGGCGTGATGGAAGGCTAGATTTGCTTTCAAGTTGAATTGTTGGGGAGGGGTGCTCAACTTGTTCAATGCCTGTTCAAGCACACAATGAAAGGTTCCCCATTTCTTCTTTCAGAGTGACAAGGTGGGTGTGAGTCACAGACTTAGCTCTTTATACAATGGGTGCTCTAAGGAACCATTAGTTTGCTCTTTGCGGAAGACCTTGTTTGAATGCAAGTACCACCAGAGTTAGGGACGCGGGTGGCGCAGGGACGCGGGTGGTGCTGTGGGTAAAAGCCTCAGCGCCTAGGGCTTGCCGATCGAAAGGTCAGCGGTTCGAATCCCCGCGGCGGGGTGTGCTCCCGTTGTTTGGTCCCAGCGCCTGCCAACCTAGCAGTTCGAAAGCACTCCCGGGTGCAAGTAGATAAATAGGGACCGCTTACTAGCGGGAAGGTAAACGGCATTTCCGTGTGCGGCTCTGGCTCACCAGAGCAGCGATGTCACACTGGCCACGTGACCTGGAAGTGTCTCCGGACAGCGCTGGCCCCCGGCCTCTTGAGTGAGATGGGCGCACAACCCTAGAGTCTGTCAAGACTGGCCCGTACGGGCAGGGACACCTTTACCTTTATTTACCACAGAGTTACTTGCAAGAGGGGGGAGGAATGGAACATAGGAACCCTAAGATCACATCACCTGGTAACAAAAGGAAAATATCCAGAGCTGTGTGAAGCAACCAGATTTTGCTGAAATGGGCTGCATTTGTAGGCTGTTATGCATTAATATGGGAATACACTGAGGGCCTTCTGGCGGTTCCCTCACTGTGAGAAGTGAAGTTACAGGGACCCAGGCAGAGGGCCTTCTCAGTAGTGGTGCCCAGCTCTGTGGAACACCCTCTCATTCAGATGTCAAGGAGATAAATAACCACAACTTTTAGAAGACACCTTGTCCTGAATCCATGGCCCTACCTGGCAGCAGATCAGTATGTCAAGTCCAAAGTCCAATCTGTGGGTCAAGCCACACAAGCAAAATCCAAAGGTCAGGAAACACAGTCCAGGGGCAGTCCAAGTAGCCAAGTCTGAAGTCCAGCAGTCAGAATACAGTCCAGAATCAAAGCCAAAGCACAGTCCCATACAGATCCAGGAACATCCAAGCCGAGGTCCCTCAACATGAGCAGCTGATCAGACCCAGCTCCTTAGCTCTGCTTCCCTTTTGTACTTTACATGCTGATTGCAGCACCTGGGCTTGACGAGGCAGGCGACCCTCACCTGTTCTAAGCCTGCTCCAGCTGAGGAATCACACCCCTCCTCCAGAGCTAGCGAGCTCCACCTGGCCAGCTGTGGGCCTTTGTCTGCCTCAGCCTTCTAGAGGGCCACTCCTGCTGCTCCTTGCACCTCACAAGCCATGTTCATAGGGACAGGGCCCCCTCTGGCTCTGGTGATGGGTGTTGCTGTTCTGGTTCCTGTGCATTGATCTCCTTCCCTTCGCCATCCTCCATCACCCTGTGAGTACTTCTTTCCCCCTCCCCTGCATGGCCAGGTGTGTCCCAGTCCCCATCTACACCCCTCACCATGATCCTCTTCCTTCTCCCCATTGTCCTGCCAGTTCATGACACACCTGAAGGCAGCCTTGTACAGGGAAGTTTTTAATGTTTATGTTTTCATAACGCTTGGAAGCTGCCCACACTGGGAAACCCAGTCAGATAAGCAGGGTACTAGTACTAATACGTACAGCCCTATACCCGGGGGTCTCAGGGCGGTTCACAGAATAATAATAGAATAATAATAAAATAAAAAATGATTAATCTTTTTGTACAAAGAGTATTTGCTCCCTCACATGGCATAGGACCCTCGGGGGCTGGAAGGTGCCTGCCAAATGCTGAACTTGGCTTTCGTGGGCCAGGCCCCACTTTGTCAAAGGCATTAAATCCAGGTTTCCTAAACTTGAGTCTCCAGCTGGTTGTTGGACTACAACTCCCATCACCCCTAGCTAACAGGACCAGTGGTCAGGGATGATAGGAACTGTAGTCCAAAAACAACTAGAGACCCAAGTTTGGGAAGCCCTGCATTAAATGGTACTCAGCTGGGTAGGAACAGGTGTCCAGAGCAATACTGGATGTCCAGGTGACTTGCTGCAAGTGTGGTGCAAATACACAGCAGCCAAGCCAATCTGGTGCTCCTGCTGGTATGCTTGCACTGCGCCACTTTCCCTGCTACCTCCGTCCTCCTCCTCCCAGTAAGTATTAGAGACTTGCCTGCTGGGGAGGTCAGATTGGTGTGTGTGTGTGTGTCCCATCTCTTTTGAGGTAGGGGGAGCTACCCATTCATCACCTATTCTCTTGTGCAGTTGTACTATATTGTTTGGGGCTGAAATGTGTTTTCGAGCTGAAACACATTTTCTCCTCGGAATGCTGCCTGTTGTTTTCTTTGGGTAATTGTTCATATCTGAGATTTACTTGACAATATTTGCTAGATATTTTAGACTGATATTTGACATCACCCATTACCCCTCCACCCCAAATCATGTGTAATATGAGGCCTTGGAATGCTGATCTGCCTTACAGGGCTTTTAAGGATTACTGAGACAATGTATGCAAAGCATCTTACATGTGATAAAAGTGCTTAGTGTTATACGAGGCGCTCTGCTCTTATGAAATGCTCTCCCCAGGGAAGCTTGCCTGACTCTGGCACTAAACAAAAATGTTTTATTTTTCCTGGGCACTTGGACAGTATGAATGGTCTGCCTTGAAGTAGCTGTTTCTGGTGTTCATTCTTCTGTGGAGTGGGCTAGATATTCCATGTTTCAGGTGATTATGGATAAGCAGTTGTTTTTACAGACATTTCTGTGTGATTTTGAGTTTTATTTTTCTTGCGAATCACTTTGGGACTCGTTTCACTTCTGCATAGCTATAAATGAAAGTAATGAGCTGAACGGAGCTACACTTCGTTTGATAGTTGTCAACTGATAGACCAACAGGAGGGGAAGTGTAGATAACACAGACCAATGGTCTTGCTCAGTATAAGGAAGTTCCCTCTGTTCCTGTTTAATTCTTCCTCTGCACCAGTGTTTCTCAAACTATCGGATGTGGTGGACTGCCAGTGTCCCAGGGACTGGAACCATCTCTGGTCTCTGAATAAGCTCACCCAACCCTGGGCTACGGAGGGATTGCTACGGATTGATAGCCAGTGGCTTGTGGACCGCAGCAGTCCACGGGCCACCACTTTGAGTAGCACTGCTCTATATTATGGGTTCAGAGTGGCTGGCAGCAGTCCCCTCTGCCGTCAAAAGCTCAGTCCCTGGTGTGTCTCTGGAATGCATTAGGTATCGCTGAACTGCCATGCCAGCAAGTTAATATAAGTATTGCAGTCATTTAAAAGGTCAGTGTTAGAACTCATTTGTCTGTGGAGCGAGATTCCTTTGCATGACCTCGTTTGGAGAAATAAATCTATTTTATCACAGTGATAACATAATAGCAGCCTGGAACAAATACAGGAAGAAGCGGCCCCCTCAATGTCTCCCACTGCAGCTGTGATTAATGATGAGCCTTTTCGGTTTGCATCGTCACCTTGGTCATTGTGAAATCAAGGAAATGCATAGTCTGCGTTGAAAGGTTGATCGTGTTCATCAACAATGTGATATTATCTTATGACCCAATTACTGAACTGTTCTTGCTTGGCAGATTCCTTTTCTATTATTATCTGCAATTACAATCTTTTCTGCCTTCTCAGAAACAGAAATACAATAGATTAAGCTCTACAACAGAGTTTGAGAAACTGGTGCACACAGATAATAAAAAAAGATACCATCTAAAGTGCAGACGATTATAGTTGAAATAGATACACAATGTAACATGACATATATACCTAAAAATGTGGGGGAGATTTATAAAGGAATACCTCAAATGAAGTCAGGAATATTTTCAGAACAATAACTAAGCCTTAAAGTTACAACATAGTCACACAGAGCTATTTTAAGTCCCCAAAAGATATTTGACATTTACAATACAGTAGTACCTCGGGTTACATACACTTCAGGTTACAGACTCCGCTAACCCAGAAATAGTACCTCGGGTTAAGAACTTTGCTTCAGGATGAGAACAGAAATCGTGCTCCAGCGGCATGGCGGCAGCAGGAGGCCCCATTAGCTAAAGTGGTGCTTCAGATTAAGAACAGTTTCAGGTTAAGAATGGAGCTCCGGAACAAATTAAGTACTTAACCCGAGCTACCACTGTTCTGGAAATGATGATCATTTGCGTTGTTAAACCGCAAAATCTGATTTTTCATAATATAAGCGCCATTAATTCAATGTATGAGCTGCTTTCCTACATAAGTCTCAAAGTGGTATTGAACAGTGATAACAAAAGTGTCAAGCTGACTTGTAAAATTAAAAATCCAATACAGAGTACAAAGTTTAAGAATCTATTTTTTTTTTAAAAAAACCAACCTTATAAAAGCATAACAAATCCCTGCTTTGCCACACCAACATAAGCTTGGCAACAAAACAAATAGCCCCCAAAACAATGTTGAATTCTGGAAAGGCCAGAGAGAAGAGAAAAATGAAAGAAAACTTGTCCTTGCTGGCTGTAGACAGTGTGGGTGGGGGCAGTGGAAAGGTCCATTCCCCCCTGGTGATTCTCCATGGAGTGCTGTTGGAGGGGGCATACGGAGAAGGACCTCTCAAGACACCACCTCTGGGTCCTGAATCGTATAATAAGGCTTTAAAGCAGTGGCACTGAATAAGGGTCAGTGGATTATGTTCTTAAGGGTGCTGAGAAACTAACCAACAGCTCATCCATACTTCTGCTTGTGTCGGCTTGGAAAGCACAAGTCAGAGCAGTTTTTCCCTTGCCCCGCTCCTTTCCGAGGGGAAACCTGCTCTCTGCTGATAGATTGGAACAAATGGCAATCCACGGGAAACAACGAATCACCGTTTGCTCCAATTGAGCTCCAGAGAGCGGTTTCCCCACCAATGGAAAGGAACGGGACAAGAGGAAGTGCGGTTAAGCCCTAAAAGCCAGTGGAAGTCTTCCAGCCAGTGCTGTCCCAATGTGTTTTGCTACCTGAGGCTGAGCTGCAAATGATTCCCACGCCAGGAAAAACACTTCTCCATGCAGTTATCCATTCCTGCCTTCATCTAACCCAGGAATGGGGACCCTGTGACCCTCCAAATGTTGTTGCAGCCAAATTCTCATCAGCCCCAGCCACCAGTGGGATAATGGGAATCCACACTTGAGATGTGTATTTTTAGGACCCACGTTATTTCTGTGACTGTAAGCAGTATTAAACTTAAAAAAAAAGATATATTATGTTTTAATTGGTCTGGGACCTTAAGGTGAAGTATAGGTAATTAGCAAGAGAAACAACAGGCGCCTTCAGAATGTGTTAGTGTCATGGGTGGGCTGGATGTAGAGGAGTGGTGGCAGAGTACCAGCTGGGTGGAAATGCCCAAGGGGAACCCCCAGGGGAATAAGGCTCAGAGCCAAGGGAGTGGTGGTGGGACAATGATGTGTGGTCAGAGGGAGAAGAGGGAGCAGGCTGGGTGGAGGTGTTGGAAACAGAAGGGGTAACAGGCTTTAGTGAGCAGGGAGAGGTGGCAGAAAGCAGTCTAGAATCAGAGGCAGAAGCAGAGGTTGGAGAAGAGAAGGGCCAAGAGGCAGAGACGAGGCAAGCTGCTGAAGAAGCCAGGGGGGGTCTCCCTCTCCTGCTGCGATCCCCTCCCCACTGGTCTCCCAGGACCAGAAGAAGTATGAAGAGGGTGGAGCAAAGGCAGACGAGGTGAAGAATTATCAGATTGCAAGGAAAGACCTTGGGGAGGAGGAGACTTAGGGAGCTGTGGGAAGGCTGGGACCTTCAGTCCTTGCAACTGCTTTATTGGGGCAAGACCTGCAGGGAAGAGGTGCTGTGCTGAAGAGGCCTGAGCGGTGTTGTTTCTTTGAATAAAGAGTTAACTGCACTGGCGCCTTGTGAGTTATTGCTGACCTGCGCCCGTCTCTTGACCATCAGGGGCAACATGTCATGCGGCTGGGGGCACATGCAGCTCGTGGGCCACAGGTTGCCCACCTGTGCTTTAAAAGCGTTGTTTTAAAAATAACCAAGGAATTTATGAGGAATCAGACTATGCAAATGCTGGCTGTTTTTGCTGTGCGGTGCCAGTCAGAAAGACAGTCATTTCCCCCCCAGCTGCCAGAACGAATTAAAATTTGGACATAATGAAATGTGAGAGTGAGTGAGTGTAAAGTGGTGGTGAGGATTCAATTAGGAAGCCGGGAGGCGTTTCTCTGCTGGCTTTGTTCTTCTCTAGGCTGGTCTTCAAAGACCCCTGACCTCTTATTCCGCAGACAAACGCCAGCTGGATTGTGCTTGTTTTGTTGCTAAAGCCCTGCCGTTTCATTTAATATGGATGAGGCTGCCGGCTCTTCTCTGGCTGCGTGCGGCGGCTCAGCTGACAGACAGGCAAGGCTCAGAACAGAAGAAGGATGTGGCGAGATAGAGAGGTAGGGGCTGGCGAGGGGAATGAAGATTGACGGAAAGCAACATGGAAGGGGCACCGAGGGAAAAGATAAATACAGACATCAAGGCAACAGGAGTGGCAACAGAGAGACTGACAGATGAAAGGAGGAGAAAGACAGGTAGACAGTGGGGATGGAAACAAGAGCCCCCCACCTCCCCACCCCCAAATATTGGGGGATGGAAGGAAAATGCAATGGACAGCCCTGCACAGGATTAGATGACGTCTCAGGTTTTTATGTCAGAACTAAGGCCTGGTCTGGGTGAAGTAACAGAACAACACAGTACCGCTAAGCATGCGCAGAATGCAATTTCCCTTCTGGGATAAGAATGAAGCTACCAGCTCCTAGCTAAAATGAGCTCACTCTCCATTTATAGAGAGGCAGGGGCGTTGTAGGCACAGAACAGGCAGCCACATGGCGTTCAGCTCATCGGGAGTTCTTCTGCACAAACCCCGATGCAACGATCCTATTAATCCCAAGGAGGTTTGTGCAGGAGGTCTTTCCCATGGAATTATACATTGTGAGCGTAGTGACACTCCCCCCCCCCTGTTCTGTTGCCCTTAAAAGCAGCTTTGGCTGCCTTGGTTCAACAGCAACAGCTGCAAGGCGCAGCCCTGGTGTGCAAACCATTGCCATGCTAATTAGAGGATTGCGCAGGTGGAAGGTGAAGAAAAAACCTGGACCAAGATGGTGAAGATGCAGAGAGCCGAAAGCTTGCAGCGGAATGGGGTGGAATCATGTTGGGCACACAGGCAAAGGCCATGCCCACATTAGCGCATCCAGTGCGCTCCCACTGCTAGTTCTTTGTAGGGGTGGCAAAAATCCAAAGGCCATGCGTGTCGGGTGAAGACATCCTTACTCTCTCTCTCTGATGTGAGCAACTCTGTGCAAAACTCAAGTTTTAAACGCAGCAAAAACGGCCTTGCTGCATATTAAGCTGCTTGTGTGAACATCACAGCAATCTCACAGAGCCCAAGCAATGATGGGACTCGCTCCCAAGAGTATGCAGGATTTCAGTTTTAAGCTGCCGCAAGACTAGACGCCAGGCTTCCCCAACTTGGTGCCCTCCACGTGTTTTTGACTGTAACTCCCATATTCCTTGAACATTGGCCATGCTGTCTGAGGCTGATGAGTTTCCAACACAGCTGGCGGGCACCTGGTTGGGCAAGGCTGCCATGCACACTTGACCTGGGAGCTTAACTTCTGTAAATAGACCTGTATAGTATTTCACTATTAGTCTTTTAAGCCTGTACACTTACATATCAACAAAAGAAAGCCAGTGTTGTGTACAGGTGGTACAGGTGGTTCAGACTTGGACCTGGGAGACCAGGGTTCAAATACCCTACACTCATCCATGAAGCTCACCGGTTGACCTTGCCCCAGTCCCTGCCTCTCAGCCTAGCCTACCTCACAGGGTTGTTGTGGGGATTAAATGAGGGGGGAGAACCAGGTAGGCCACTTTGAGTACCTTGGAGGAAAAGGGATATGAATGCAATAAATGAATGACTGAGGAGTCAGACTGATATTATATTTGGATGTGTTAATATATATGAATATTTGCAAATTTAGAAATTACTGTAATTTAAGCAGAAATACACCTTGGTGAGGAAGACTTTGACCAGGCGACCTGCTCAGCCTATTTTTCAGGGGCTACATGTTGATGGGCAGCTGCAAGCCCTTGGCCCCTGCTCTCCCTCCCTCCTTTATCTTTAAAGCGGACTTGGACCACAACAGACATTTCCTCAAACAGAGTCCTGCCCTCAGGCAGACCATCAAATAAAGGACTGTCCCCTGTAAAGCAAGACACACAGTCATGCTAACACTTACTAGGGAGTAAACCCCACTGCCAGCTGTGCCATGGAATTAAACAGGAGTCAGTGGACTTTTGTAATAGGGAGCCCGGAGCAAGGGCAAAATCCCCCTCCCCATTCCCCCTCCCCCAATAATTCCTTTGGGTACAGTTGCTTTTCATGGATTTTCTCAGTAGCTACCTGCATAAATGGGATGTGGGTGGTGCTGTGGTCTAAACCACAGAGCCTAGGGCTTGCCGATCAGAAGGTCGGCATTTTGAATCCCCGCGACGGGGTGAGCTCCCATTGTTCGGTCCCAACTCCTGCCCACTTAGCAGTTTGAAAGCACATCAAAGTGCAAGTAGATAAATAGGTACCCCTCTGGCGGGAAGGTAAACGGCGTTTCTGTGCACTGCTCTGGTTCACCAGAAGCGGCTTAGTCATGTTGGCCACATGACCCGGAAGCTGTCTGCGGACAAATGCCGGCTCCTTCGGCCTATAGAGCGAGATGAGTGCACAACCCCCGAGTTGTCCGTGACTGGACTTAACTTTCAGGGGTACCTTTACCTGCATTAATATAGGTTTAATTTTTTTATTTTGCATCCCCTCAGCTTGCCATCCTGTATGGGGGAACCGCTTGCACTGCCCTAAATCCAGCACTGCAGGAGTTTGGGGATAGAATCAGAGGGTGGCTGCGACTCCAGATCCCTTCACTGGCGTAGTGACATCTTCAGCAAATAATGCAGGGCTGGCTGGTGTTTTTTTGTTTCCTCTTCCGTTGCAGAAGCAAAAGGGACATAAACTGGGTCATGGAGCTCAAATCTTTTGCTGAGGAAGCATCCCAAACATCACTGCAGAGACCTCGTGGCTCCTCCCCCTCTTCCCAGCCAGGGCAGGTGTGGCCGGGTATAAAAAGCTCCCAGCATCTGCTATATTTAGCTGCTGATTGTCATGCATGGATTTATTGCCCGCCGCCGCTACGAAGCTGCAATGCAGCTAATTCTAGGATGCGAGCGTGGAAGAGCATTTATGCATCCGCACAGGCCAGGAAGGGTGCAGAATAAAAGAAAGCCCACCTGCAGCCACCTGAGCCTCGAGGAGATGAAGAGCTACACATTGATTTAGACCACAAACAGATACATACCCAGCTCCCCAATCTATAGGATGTTTTTCCTTTGCTAACTCGGCATGCTATCTTTAGGGCTGTGTATCTTGTGTGGTTGTGGGTTGCCCTGCTTCTTGAAGGTGGCTGCGTTTCAGCTGGTGTGGGTGGAGGATCAGGGCTACTTAGAGAGGTGGGGACATCATGGCCCATTAGGGATAAATGATGAGAAACAATTATTCTAAAGTTGAGTTCATCTGGGATTACAAACAGGGAAAGTGACCGTGGCACTCATACCTTGCTTATTAATGGGCTTCCCATAGGCATCTGGTACCAGCATCCCCTCCAACATGTCCAGGCCCCAAACTGGGATGCACGTCTTCCGGACCGCGCTCCCAGGTGAGTCATGTGATCCGTGTGTAGCCCCAAAAACACGAGTTTTTGTGCTCTTGTGGTGCTAGGGAAAAAACCCACATTTTTGGGTGCCTATTGAGATCAAGAAGGCCCCTTCACTCTGCTCTTTGGGGAGCCTGTTAAAAACATTCATGTTTAGACCAGCCTACCCAGATGCTTAGAAAGCTGAGGTAATTTTAATCTGTTCTGGTATTTTAACTTTTTCTTCTTCTTATTGATTTTACTGTTTTACCTTTTGTAAACCACTTTGAGGGTTTTTTAACGATCAAGCAGCGTATAAATTTTATGAAATAAATGAGTAACTAGAAGGGCTTTTGGCACGTCCGATGTGCTTATGTGGGGCCAATGGCTAGCTCTATGATATCAGGGTAATACAAATATACATCTTGGGAAAGATGGAGGGCACAAGGAGAAGGGGACGACAGAGGACGAGATGGTTAGACAGTGTTCTCGAAGCTACAAACATGAATCTGACCAAACTCCGGGTGGCAGTGGAAGACAGGAGTGCCTGGCGTGCTCTGGTCCATGGGGTCACGAAGAGTCGGACACGACTGAACGACTAAACAACAACAACAATACAAATATAAAATATACAAAATAACAGGATGTGAGGAAATGTGTATACAGTGCTGCTTCTAGTGGTGCCCATATACTTAACGTTAATGGGCAGCTTCAGACCAAAATGGCCACACTTTCCAGTGCCAACGGAAACAAAACTAAGCCAGTTTTGACGTACATGCAAACACCTAGTTGGCAGAACGTGGGTCCATTCGTGCAGGATTTGCACATCACTTGGGCAGGCTTTCAGCTTGCAAATGCTTTCAAGAGGAACGATCAAAGAAAGCAGGAAGTAGAAGAGAAGTTTGAGCCTTCAGTCGTTGTCACTATCGCCACCAGCAGAGGTGCCCAGAGAAGGTGGAAATAACAGGACAGCCCTGAAACACAGTCATCCTGAACTCCGTTCCCTCTGTTAAACGCAGCCTCATTAGTGAAGACAGGGGTAGCCCAGCTGGGCCCTGCCATTTCTTATTATCTCCCCGCCTGTGTTTCCAAACCTAAGCGGCAAGGAGTTAATGGTGTGAAGCAGCCCTGTCTGCTTCTCTCTCTTCGCTGATTGCCTTCCGTTCTCTTCTTTGAATCGAGTGGGTGGAGAAGAGACTTGTTCAGGATTTGTTTTTAAATGTCCTTCATGAGGCCTGCCCCCACCTTCCTTAATGTTTCCAGAACTTCTTGATGCTTTAAAGTGCTTTCAATAGGTTTTCGTTTAAATTTTAATTGTGTTGCATTCCTACTTTTTCCATACTGCTCAACAGTCCTGTTTTAAGCGGGGCGTCCCGGGACTACAGAAGCCAATCCCAGCTTCTGATTGGATTCCGGAATGTCCCGTTTTGTGGTCTGATGATCTGGCACAAGTCAGTGTGAGAGGCAGGGGGGCCAGACTGGAAGACGCTCCTTTTTCGCTCTGGTGTGAAAGCATCTTTCAGTCTTGTACTCGCTCTTACATGTGCATGAGGTCTCAGAACCAAGGATGTTGGAGGTTATGAGATCTTTTATTTACTCATTGTCTTTATTTACTATCTTTTCCTCCAAGAAACTCAAGGGGGCATATGTACCTAGTTCTCCCCCCTCCTCATTTAATCCCCACAACAACCCTACGAGGTGGGCTATGCTAGGAGGCAGTTGGCTGGCCTAAGTTTACCCAGCAAGCTTCACAGCCTAGTGGGGATCTGAACCCGCGTCTCCCAGGTCCTAGCCTGACACTCGAACCACTACACTGTGCTGGCTCTCAAGTTTTTTTAAGGACCCACCTTATTCTTGTGGCTGGGTTTGTTTCCACTGTTTTAATATTGAATTTTAAATTGTTCTAACTTGCCCTGAGACCCCCTGGTGAAGGGCAGGGGCAGGTAATAAACTGGACTGAATGAATTAACTAACTAAATAAAATCCAGGCCCATGTTTTGACCTTCTGGCGTGGGGGACGGGTAGATAATGTCAAAAGATTTCATAGTTGAAGCAAAAGTTGAACCAAGAACCTTCCAGCCCCCACACTCTCAGACATGTCTCAACCTCACTTCTCCCTACCATCCATAATAAGTTATGCTTATGATGCTTCCATCAGATTTCTAAGACTGTGACATTTTCCTTTTTCTCATGCCCCGCTCTGGAAAAAGAAGAAGTCTTTGCTGAATTTTCTCCAATTATTTTTCTGGAAGTTGTCATTCCACACCCACCCACCCAACACCCCCTCTTAAAAACCCAGGACGATGCTAAGTCATTGCAGAGGGTGCAAAACGGTAGCCAGGCTGCCAGCAGAGTTGCTGGTGGTGCCATTTGCCACAGCAGCCTCCCCCCAAAAAAAATTCTTAAAGGAAAAACAGAAAGGTGCTGTGTTGCTGCTATTGCTAATGGAAAGCCCCACCTCTGAGCAAGTGCTAGAGAATTTCTCTTCACTCTGCAGTTAAGTTGGTGAAACAGTCCCCTGCCCTCACCCCTATTTCTCAGTCCACAAGATGGGCAGAGAATTTTGAGAGCAGAGCAGGAGTCAAAGGTGTGACACTCTAGGCACTTCGGCAAAAACTGTCCCACTAGTGGTTACCTTAATTAGTAAGCAACCCTCCCCAAATCCTGGTGTAGTGCTTAGCTAAAGGACCCAATGAGGCTTACATCTGAGAAAACAGGCATAGGATTCCACTGCAGGTTACGAAGTCCCTGGTCCAAATCTGACACTCTTTTATGAACACGGCCAATCAGAGGAAGGGAATATTTGGCCTGCATCCCAAATTTAGAGGCATTTGATAAGTTTTGCAACTTGTTTTGATGCACACTGGACCAAAATGTGACATTCTCTCTCAGAATAGAGCTGCCAATTCAGGCAAGAGAGAGATACGATCTGGTAAAAGGCTTTGTTGTTGTTGATAACTGATAGAGATTCTGTCACATTAAAGGGTTGGAAATGTTCATAAATATTAATTAAAAACTATCAGTTCTAATGGCGTAACTTTAGACTGTGATGAACCTGTCCTCTCACATCAGCTGATTATATAAACCGCGCGTTCTTTTTGCAGGGAGGTTCCTTTCTTCTTTCCGTGAATTGTCGATTTTTAAATTTTTATTATGGCTAGGGGGCTTCAGAGGCTGGATGTGTCTGAGCCTCTCTGGATCTCTCAGGGGGTTTGGCTTATGACTTACTAGGTGGCCTTAAGGAAGCAACTAGCCTGAGCCCACCCCAAACCCTGCCATATGGGACATAACATCTGTGGAAGGATTACAGCACAAGGAACACATATGAAGCACTTTGAACACTCAGGTCATTAATCACCAACTCTGTGCCCTCCAGATGTTCTGGACTAGATCTCCCTTCAGCTGCAGCCAGTGCACCTGGAGGGCGCCAGCTTGGCAATGGCTGCTCCCTATGACATTAAGTATTTTTTGTTGCAGTTGCTTCCTTGTGCTGCAGGGGGTGCTGTGATCCTTCCACGGCCAGACTGAATTAGGACCTGCAGAGTTCCTTTGGCCAGATGTTTCTTTCAACTCCAGGGAGCCTGCAGTGATGAGAGTTAACAAAAGAACAGTGCACAGTCGCCCGCGACCCCCAGCCATGCAGGAATAGGCAAGCAGGCTGTCCCATATGGGGATCTAACCTGCAACCCTGGTGTTATCAGCACCATACTCTAACCCATGGGTAGGCAAACTAAGGCACAGGAGCCAGATCTGGCCCAACTGCCTTCTATATCTGGCCCACAGACAGTCCAGGGAATCAGCATGTTTTTACATGAGTAGAATGTGCCCTTTTATTTAAAAATGCATCTCTGGGTTATTTGTGGGGCCTGCCTGGTGTTTTTACATGAGCAGAATGTGTGCTTTTATTTAAAATGCATATCTGGGTTATTTGTGGGGCACAGGAATTTGTTCATCCCCCTCCCAAATATAGTCCGGCCCCCCACAAGGTCTGAGGGACAGTGGACCGGCCCCCTGCTGAAAAAGTTGGCTTACCCCTGTTCTAACCGACTGACCTATCCAACAGCCATGGCTTCCCCACAACAGAATCCTGGGAGGAGTTGCAATTTGTTAAAGGAGGGTGAGAGTTGTTAGGAGACCCCTTTCGCCCTCACAGAGCTACAGTTCCCCAAGTTCCCAGGGAAGAGGAACTGACTGTTAAACCACCCTGAGACTGAGAACTGTAGCTCTGTGAGGGGAACAGGTGTCTCCTAACAACTCTCAGCACCCTTTAACAAACTGCAGTTCCCAGGATTCTTTTTTGGGGGGCAGGGGCAGCAGTGTCTATTTAAAGCGGTATGATAGGGCCCCATCTGCAGTAGATATTTAAAAGAACTAACTACAGTAGGGCCAGAGATTCCCCATTTCTGGAACAGACAGCTCAGCTAGAGAGGCCAGTGGCCTGACTCAAGGTAAGGCTGCATCTGGTGTCTAATATCCCCACCCTCACAGTGGCGTAGCGTGGGTTGTCAGCACCCGGGGCAAGGCAAGTAATTTGCGCCCCCTAACCCGTGGATTTGCGCCCCCTAACCCCCAGATGTTGCACCTGGTGCGGCCGGCCCCCCCTGCACCCCCCGCGCTATGCCACTGCACCCTCATCCTCCATAGTCTGCAATGGCTTGGCTTGAGCCGGAGGATAGGACAAGGGCATTCAGGGAGCCATTTGAACTTGAATAATTCTAGGAACTAAGGATGGGTTCCAATAAGCGCCAGCGATTTTTGGTGGGGGGGAACCAATAATAGGTGTTAGGCAGCTAATATGGATTAATGAATCCGCAGCAAAAGAAGGATGTGGTGACAAACATTTGCAGCATTTCTAATCACGGGGAAATTAGGAACACAAATCATGCTGGAATCAATGGGACAAGCTGGTCCTGAGTCGGCAAACTTCATTCTCCTTGATTTGAATGGGATTCATGCATGATAGGGTCTTTTGCATTCTTTCCCTCCTTTAAGAAGCGGGGTGTCTTGCTTACTATACGGCGCTTTTGTTCAGGGTTAGTAAAGTGTTAACTCTGAAAGGAAAACACATAGAAGGGGAGGATTTTTCTATCTGTCTATCTATCTGTAAAATCCTCCTACTTCCCAAACATGCTGGATGGGAGTTGGAAGTTTTACTAGCATCGTGCGTGCAACAGTGTTTACTAGAAACAGGTGGGAAGACTCGGGGCATGTGTATATAGAAAACAGCAGTGGAGAATAATTGCCGCCTATGCTCCCGAGGCCTGTGATAGCTGCCTCACCTTTCTTCTACCTACAGTTGCTGATTATTGGTTCCACACATTATGATACCAGGAGAGATCCAGGAGGGAGGAGGAGGAGGAGTTTGGGAAATGTCAGGGGGGTGGGTGTGAGAGAGAAAGCCCCACGGCTGTTCTTGCCCTGACATGCTGCTCAGCCACAACCTGCCGGCACCCCGTGAAGGGACCTCAAAGACAGCCTTTTGGCAGCCTTACATGCAGCAGTGAGCCGAATTGTCCACTGGGGTTGAGCTGAACAACTTGGTGCTTCAGTCTTGGCCACACCGGGCTTTCCCCCCCAACTTTTAAAAAAAGTGTTAATTCAAAAACCAGGACCAAATTTCTGGTTTTGCATGAAAAAGTCTTGGTAACTGACCCAGACGCCAAGAGACTAGCCAGGGCTGTTTGCTATTGACGTTGATTTAGCACCTCAGTTGCCATTATTCCAGCCGTTCCACGGGAAGCTGCCAAAAAAAGGAGGAAATTTGGGGTGCCTCCAATCCAAGACTGTTATTTATTTATTTTGTTCTTCATTTCAACAGTTGTGCGGCACCTTTCAGGGCTAACTCTTAATAATAATAATAATAATAATAATAATAATAATAATAATAATAATAATAAATAATAATAATGAGAAGGGGGCAGCTTTTGCAAATGTGCAGTATTCCTTTCTTGCACCAGTGTATACATCACCTCTTGAGTTTTCAGATTTCCAGACTGGAGGCTCTGATGGCCAAACAAATAAGAGTCTCGGAATTTTAGAGCTCGGTAATTATGCAACTCCCCAGCTCCTTAAGATCCCACTTCCAGCCTGGAAGAGTCAGGAACTCTGAATCCTTGGCATGAACTCAAAATCCAGGACATATGAAGTTCAGTCTGGGATCCTCAGATGCTAGGAGGATACCGGTAACATGTGCTAACATGCTTATGTTCCAGGGGATGGAGAGAAAGAGAAGGCCCCGTCACCCACTCAAAATAACATGTGGGAATAAAACATGTATATGGGGCGTGCATGTGTGAACCCCAGGAATATCCCTCCTTTGGCAATGAGTGGGAAGTTTGCAGGGGGACTTCTTGATGCTTACAGATGAATGCACTGAATTCTCTCTCTCTCTCTGGTTGGACAACACGTGATGTTTCCAGAAAGTGCACTTTGCGCGTCTAATGGGACAGTTTAGAAACAAATGGGAATCTAAGCAAACGACGAGGCCTCGTTTGTTCATTCATTTTCATTAGCACAAATGCATGGGAATTTGAGCTGATGGAAATGAAAAAACAAAAACCCAGTTCATTTGTTTGTTCATTCACTTTTAGCTGTTTTGCATCGGAGGCATTGTTTTGCACTGATGAACCGGACTAGAACACTATGTGCAGTTCGCAGGAAGGTCACAGGGAGGGAGAGGAAGAGAGAGAGAATAGTGAAAAAGGAGAGGGGAAAGCTTTTTTTAAGAACCTCCATAGGTCACAGAAAGGTTGTACAGGGTGTGGGGAAAGACAACTGCGAAGCTGAGGGTTTAGATCAAGGATGGGCAACCTCCAGATGTTGGGGAACCTTCGCCATTAGACAGAAGAAGCAGAGGGCCCTTTTGCTACGTTGCCAGCCTGGACCACTTTTGCGCTGGCTTCTGACGCAGAGAAAGCACTCCCTCTCTGGACAGTGCGAAAGCCGCAGCAGCAGGAACAGGGAACTCTGCATTGCAAACCCAGTTGCCAATCAGTTGTGCAATGGGGAAGGGACTCCACAGCATGGAAGTACAGTGGGTGTCAGGGCCGGATTTAGGTTTGATGAGGCCCTAAGCTACTGAAGGTAATGGGGTCCTTTATATGTCCAGCTGTCCTTTGTCAACAACAAATTGTCACAGTTTTTTGTGTTGAATATATGCTATATGGTAATTTATGGACCTAATAGGTATCTAAAGCCATTTGCACATGTTGCCATGCAACCAGTCCATGCAGAATGTAGGCACCCTATATAAAGAAACGAGCAAACCAGTGATATTTTAAGGAGCAGGCTAGCAGGCGGGGCCCATTACTTACATCATAGGAGCCTACACAACACAGAACACTGTTGCTGTATGTAGGTTTTATTTTATTTGTTTTTTATCTTATATTTTGGAAATGTACATCCAGTTTTTTTCCCCTTTAATTTTTTTTGGGGGGGGCCAAGAGAATGCGAACCTAAGCTATAGCTTGTTTAGCTTATACGTAAATCCAGCACTGGTGGGTGTACATGTGTGAGTGCACACATGTGGGGTGTGTGAGTGAGAGAGAACGGGTGGGTTGGTGTGTAAAAGGGGTGTGTATGTTTGAATACCTTTGTTTAATTAAACAATCTATGGCCTTTTAAACGGTGGGAGGGTGGAATTGTTATGGTGTGTTGTTATGCTCTGCGTTTTTGTGTTTTTACAGGCGTCTTATGCTCCCGGGTACATATAAGTGAAATCACACATAGCAAAAGCCTGCAAACACCCTCTAAATCTCTGGAAACCCCTGTAAAACCATTTTAGTAAACCAGCAGCACTTGCCAGACTGGCATGAATAGCGGCAATGCTGGCTCTTGGTCTTCCTTGTAGCTGCAGGGTGGCGTGGAAACAATGACAAGGGTGTCGCCACATAGGCCTTGAAGGTTGATGCAAAGGCTCGTGGCATTGCAGTTGCAAAGGCTTCTGGGATTGCTAGCCATTTTCCTGCTCTTTACATAACGTTTTCTGCAGTTTCCCTGCTCTTTTCGGGCCCTTTTTTGTGGTTTAACTTGATTTATTTAATAATTTCCCAGTGCCACACGGACACAGGGTCAAGCATGAGTCAAATGCGTGCAGATGCCTGTATATTGTAAGCCGCCCTGTGATACTCGGATGAAGAACGGTATAGAAATTTAATAAATAAATAAAAAAGAAAGAAAGAAAGAAAGAAAGAAATGTGGTATGTGTGTACCATGGTGCCTCAGGTTACAGACGCTTCAGGTTACAGACTCTGCTAACCCAGAAATAGTACCTCAGGTTAAGTACTTTGCTTCAGGATGAGAACAGAAATCGCATGGCGGCGGTGCGCCAGCAGTGGGAGGCCCCATTAGCTAAAGTGGTACCTCAGGTTAAGAACAGTTTCAGGTTAAGAACGGACCTCCAGAATGAGTTACCAGTAAGTTCTTAACCCGAGGTACCACTGAATTTTTGGTGGTGTGTGTGTGTGAGAGAGAATGAGGGTGTGACTGTATATTGTGTGTGCGCTTTGTTTCCACCCTTTAAAGTTTTTGGAGCCCCACCCACTGCTAGAATGTGGCCCTTGGAGAACGCTCCCCAGCTCTGGTTCATATAATGTAGTTCAGACAGCAGCTAGGCTATGTCTGAGTGTCTCTTCTTAAATTGCCTATAAAACGGGGACTATTTTGTTCTATCCTTCTAAAACACTGCAGACCTAATCCTTTGCAGGGTAGCAGAATGCCTGACAGTTTCATGCCGGTAGGCAAAATAAAGAACACTGAAGGTACAAGCAGGAGATATGCACCTGGGTCTCCCATTAAAAGTAATGTGAAGATTATAGGAAGAATACTGTTTTTTAAATTGCCTGTGAAACAGGGGGCCCTTTGTTCAGTGTGTCTGAAATCTGGCAGGTCTGATGGCCTGTTTGGGAAAGGAGTGCTAGTAGTATTTAATCCTATTTGGATAGATAACAAGGAATATACAGGCAGCAGATGATTGACTGGTCTCCCATTAAATCAGCGGGGGAAATAATACAGAAACAATGAAATGTTTGCAATGGAATGTATGGGGGGGGGCTTTAAAAATGAGAAGCAGATAGAAAAAAGTATTTGTTTCTCTTCCTACCCTGTTGGATGGGTGGGGTAGAAGTAATATACTACTACTGCTGCTACTACTACTACTACTACTACTACTATTATTATTATTAACAACTCCTAGTTACTTGTCTGGCATGCTCCTAGAGATGCCTTGTAGTGTTTCTCCCCCTCTGGCAGAGCTCAGGAGGAGCTGTCACTGCTGAACAATACTCAACAGGTACATCCTCCTTAATCTCTGTAACTTAATGCTCGGACAAGCTACACCTGATGAACTTCCGCTCACTATGTTGCAAGTCTCCAGGATATAATGTATATGTCTTCCATACCCGTTTCCTCTGCCCACTAAACCCCTCTCCCAATCTGAAAAGGAAGCATTTGCTGTGTACAAGGCTGGCTCCCCCAAAGTATGGAAGCACGCTTAGTGCTCAGCTCTTTGAACCTAAGTGATGGGTTCTGCAAGTTGCACTGGGAAGTCCTCTGTTGTTACACCCCAAAGCATAAGAAATGTCGTGATGTCCTCAGTGTTTGGTCTTCAGAGACTTGGGACCCATCTGCCCTATACATTTAAAGCTGTATCATACCACTTTGAGCAGTCACGGCTTCCCCACAACGATGCTGGGAAGTGTCGTGGGTCAAGGGTGCTGAAAGTTGCTAAGAGCCCCTCTCGGGATCATGGCTTGCTCCTCCACAATGTGCCACAATTACTAGCCAACCTTCAGTCATGGTTTGTGGTTGGCTTGCCTTTCTAGGGAGTAACAAACAAACCACAGCCCCTGGTTTGGATGCTCCCTAGAAAGGCAAGGAGTCTGTAACCTGAAGTGTATGTAACCCGAAGTACCACTGTATCTGTGAACACCCAAGAAATGTGTGTGTGCTCAGAAGGCATTTTCTGTTATTGCATGTTCCCAGCACTGCCGGTTTGCTCTGGGGTCAAATCCCCTCTTGGGTGAAGGCAATACCTGTGCCTCACCCCTGCTCCCGAGCTACAAATGGTGCCCAGGCAGGACCTGGACTTTGGATATGAATTTTCCTCTCTGCTGTTCCTCCTCCATCTCCAGGCCTTTGATCTGCATATGTTTTGACATCAAACACGTGCCAGGTTTCTAGGACAGCGTGAGAGCCTCTGGTATGTATACAGTATAAACAAGAGAAATAGGAGTTGGGGGTTGGTGCTGGAGATGGGGGGGTGGGTGGGAGAGGCAATCTATGCCATTTGTTTACTGATAAATTTATTGCTTGCTTAGTTGTTTGCAGATAAAACTTCACCAGAGGCAAACGGGAGAGTGCCAGCAACTCCCTGAGGAGGAAGAGTGGGGCGGAGATCAGAAATCTCAGCGAGGGGATGGGATATTCCACTTGTGGAGAATTGACAAGGGCTGCTACACACAATTGCCTCCACACGTTGTGTGAAGGAATGAACCGATGAATGGCGACTTGCAGGTCCTTGAGGCCTAGTCCTGTATGTTGCCGCCACATCCCTGGGTTGAATGCACATGGGAGCCCTCCACACATGCATCTGTGCATGCAGAGACCGCTTGCCAATGAATGTTGAAACATATGTCTGTCAGGGGAGGGTGGTGTTGGTGTGGGGGGGGTGGGGGGGTGGTAGGTGGGGCGGCCTCACGTGGCCCCACGGCCTCCTCCATGTATTCATTCAGTGTGTGAAGGGGGAACCCACCCTCCGTGTCAGAGTTTAATTCCTATGACAGAAAGAGAAATAGGCCCCTTCTACGCTGTACATTTAAAGCAGTGTCATGCCAGTCATGGCTTCTCCCAAAGAATCCTGGGAACTGTAGTTTGTTAAGGGTACTGAGAGTTGCTAGGAGACCCCTATTCCCCTCACAGAGAAACCGTTCTCAGAGTGCTTTGACCATCAGTCCTCCTTCTTGGGGAACTCTGGGAATTTTAGAATATTATTTTGGAATATTATTGTTTGGTTTAAGAAACCATTGATAATTTCCCAAGGAACCCCATTACTTCCCCTTTTAGACCAGAAACAGGACCCTCTAACTGTTCTCAGCCATCCCCTAGCCTTCCTGCCACATTCCACTTTTGGGTCCGGAGCGCCGGGTCTTCTCTCTCATCCCCTGGCCACACAGCCCTTAAACCCAGGGAATGTACAGCACCTCAGCCTTAGAGTTGCCAGTTGACCAGAAAAAAACAAAATGGCAGATGCTGTCCCATTGCCAGGTTTGAAGAAATGTTCAGGTGCTGTCCTTCACCTCAGGCGGCAAAGTGTCTTGGACCAGCTCCAGCCAAAGGGCTGCAAGGCTTTTGTCTCTCGGTTTCCAACAAAACCGCTGGGACACCACCTCTTGGCTCTACCATTTGACTTGCTTGGTTTCCCTGCAGGAAGCAACACCCCCCCCCCCCAATAATAATTCAAGAGTTTAATAATTCAAGCTTAAATGCTTAGGGGTTAAGCAATGCCCTTTTTCCTCAAGGCACATCATAGGTGGGGGCAGCATATACAGATAATGAAAATTAACCCAGTTGTATATACTGAATTCAGGGCCTTCTCCATATTTTGTCTTTGCTGAGTCCATCTTTATAGGCTGAAAGCTGACATTTCGACCACACACATCATTAATGCCTGGAACTAGCACTAGGCCGGATGAGGGCCAACAAACTAAGGCTCAACTCAGATAAGATGGAGAGACTGTCGACTGAGTATGTTGTCTGTCTTGTGAAGTGATGTTCACCCTGCATTTTCTTAGATCAGGGGTAGGGAAGTTGGTCTCTCAGCTCCCATCCTCACTGACCACAGGCCACAGTGGCTGGTGCTGGTGGGCCAGACCTTCCCCCGGCAACAGGAGCAGGGAGACCCAGGTTCAGATCCTGTTTCATCCATGAAGCTCACTGAGTAACACTGGGCCAGTCAGTATCTTTGAGCCTACCTTCAAGGGTTGTTGTGAGGATTAAAGTATGTAGGCTTATCTTGTGCTCCTTGGAGAAAAGGTGGCTATAAATGAAACACACACACACACACACACAAACACACACACACAAAATGGTTGAACAAATTAATGGAGGGTGATATATCAATGACATTTAGAGCTAAAAATGGAACAAATGAGTTGCATTCTACTCAGAGCAGACTTATTGAAATGAATGTCTGTTAACTTCAGTGGGTCTACTCTGAGCAGGACTATCATGGAATACCACCCTCTGTCTTTCAGGCATGATTCGTTTGATGGCCAAATCCTGGGGACAGATGATTTCAGACATGCTATGATTAGCCAGTGGCATCTGGCTGGCCACAGAGATGCAGTGCCAAACCAGATATCTGTCTGAGCCGATGGGAAGCACCCCTTGTGATCAATTATGTGATCAAGTATCTAGTCCTGGTGGTAGCTATTCGCTGCTTCCTGCACCTGAACTATTTGGGGAGACATTTGTCACCTTGAATTAAACCTTGGGCATTCTGATTGTGATTCCTCTGGGCGATTCCTCCAGCCAAGGGTTCTATCCTCTCTTCCTGCCGAATTTCACAACAACCCCCACCCTTTTAAAAATTGTTTGCTGTAAACCCTGATTTCGTCTTCAGAGAACATTCCATATTGTGGATATTTCCTTTCCTCACCCCTCACTTTGAACTCATTATAGGAGGAAAGTAAGCAACAAGTTACAGTATAGGGAAGAGTACAAAGGAGCTATTTCTGAATAATAAAACTGGCGAGGCTTCGAGTTCAGCTCCCAAAACAAACATCCCGAGTTAGCTCATCTAAACCCCAGAAGGAGCCAGAGATAATGAGGGTCTCAGCTCCAGAAGCAAAGCCTGGGAACTGTATGAAGTAGGGCACGACTGTGCCCTTGAGCATACACAGAGTACCCCTACGTCACCACTAAATAACCACAGCCAAACCTACAAAGTTAGGGATTAGATAGGAGCAAGATTTCCAGGTTGGGGGTTGAGGATTTTAAGGAGGTTTGAGCATCAAGAAATCTATTGTGAAATTACTCTTCTACATCACCTTGATACTGGGACTTTCTCATGCTTTTGTTACAAACCTAGTAAGCAAGCTCGTGCAAAAATCAGGATGTGGTGGGGTTTTTTGGGGGGATGTGTGTGTTCAGGGATAAGGACTATTGTGGCAGGAGGAGAGGAATGGATAGAGGTAATTAAGCAACCAAACAGACAAGAAATGAGCACCGGATCTGTTTGCAGACACTGTGTACGTGGTTTCAGGGCATACAGTTCCACTATAATGTGGCCTAGAAACTTGACCATTTTTTAAAAAAAATCCCCACTGCAACAGTACCTTCACAGAACAATTATTTTCACATGCGTGGCACAGCAGAAGGCAGAATTACCTTTCCTATTCGTCTGGCAACTGGAGCACAAAAACATTCATTTTGCCCAAATGCAATCATAGGAAAGTTGTAAGCTGCCAAAGCTCTGTATGGCAGCATATATGACTCATGCCCCACCGAGTCTCCTCTCTTCATGGCCTTTGCTGAACCTTCTTAGTCAGAGCGACTGCGTAGGAAGAAGAAGAAGAGCTGTAGAATGGATGCTTAGCACACCGTCAGTATCCCAGAACTAGCAACACTCTGTTTTAAGATGAGCTTCTCTCAACGTCCCTCATCCCCGGGGCCCAAAGTGACTCTCTTAGATTCAACCAGCTTCTCTGCTTGACTTCTCCTGATTGCAGGGAATCTGTTCCAGAAGAGGATCTTGCCCTGGCACAGGATTCCACCAGGGGCCAAGAGTTCCTTACATGCCAGCTGCCAGCTAAGGATCGCTCCACTCCATTGCAATCTTCTCTACCAAAGAAAACCTGGAATTGGAATGCACTTCCTTCTGGAATGGGACATGGTGAAATGTAATGGGGAGAGGGGAAAAACTTAAGCAATGTTTGCCCAACTCAAATTTTCTTTTAAAAATGAATTTAGGATTCTCCTAATTAGAATTTTAGTGCTGAGTCATGGTTTAGCTTTCATAGTGGGAGTAGAGAATTATCAACATTCATAACAGACCCTCTGAGGGTCCCTATTTTCCAAGTACAGTCCTGGATTTACAGAAGCCAGAATGTCCTTGAACGTCCTGCTTTTTCTTAGGACATCAGAGAAATGTTGGAGGGTATGTCATAAGCTGATAGGTAATGTGACTGTCCTCAAATTCATGGACTAATATGTTGAATGGTAGTCCAGGTAGCGAGGGGCAGGAGAAATTCAATTTTGTTGGCATTTTAATGAGAAACTACCCTAATCCACACTTCTCAGCCAATATGCAAAACCAAACCACGGCTCCCCTTTAAAGTTCACACTTCTTCTAAGGTTGCAGGGATGTTCCCCAACCCACCAATGTCTACAAAAATGCATTTACAGTCGTACCTTCGATCCCAAATGCCTTGGTACTCAGATGTTTTGGCTCCTGAACACCGCAAACCCAGAATTGAGTGTTCCGGTTTGTGAGCATTCTTTGGAACCTGAACATCTGATGGGGCTTCCATGGCTTCTGATTGGTTGCAGGAGCTTCCTGCAGCCAATCAGAAGCTGCGCTTTGGTTCCCAAACGTTTTGGAAGTCAAACGGACTTCTGGAACGGATTCTGTTCGACTTCCAAGGTACGGCTGTATTAAGGCAGGGGTGGGGCTGAACACCCCCCCCCCCGAATCCCTGTAGTAGGTGAAAGTAGGTGAAAGTGTGCATGGCACAACAAGGCACAACATGATAAGTAATACACACAAAATAAATAGGGAAAAATTCTTGCAAAATTGTACTTCAGGCAAAGCTCCATTTTTAAAAAAGTGTTTATTAGGAGAACTGTGCACTAACATGCTGATGAATTTTCTGGAGGATTTCCCCCCCATGCAGATTGCAGACCCTCCTAAGTGTCCCTGTTTTCTAGTGACATCTCTGATTTAGAGAAGCCATCCCGGTTTCTAATCTGATCCCGGAATGTCCCGCTTTTCCTTAGAACATCCCTATTTTCATTGGAGAAAGGTTGGGGGGTATGGAGTTATCTAACCCCTGAGCCATCTGGAGGCAAGTATTTTTTTTAATGTTTACTGTTTTATTATGCTTTAATATATGTTGGTAGCTGCCCAGAATGGCTGGGGCAACCCAGTAAGATGTGTGGGGTACAAATAGTAAAATTATCAGTGTGTGGGGTGGGATGGGAGAACTGAGCTCTGTGTGTGTGTTCTCCACACAGCGTGCACTGAGCCTCTTTGCTAGCCCACTGACCTCAGGTGTGATGGAGGACACTGTCTCATCATGGGGAGGGTTCAACTTCCAGCGTGGTCTGTTTCCACACACGGGGCATGTGTGTGTAGATGAGTGCCCATATTGTCCTTGGCCTCAGGCAGCAAAATATCTTGAGCCAGCCTTGGCTTGATGGGCAACTTCAAGTCTTCTGCTCACCCTTCTTAGCTTCTTTCTTTATATGCCAGACTTGAACCTAGATGGCCCTTCCAATAGAAGATAGTGTTCTACAGAGTGCAACCTGGGCTCTCCAGGGTTTCAGAGCAAAGGCCTTCTGAGAGATGCAGAGGACTGGACGCATGCCAAGAATGTGCTCTGCCACTGAGCTATGGCATCCCCCGTACCTCCCGCAAACCTGCTGTACGAAGTACAGGTGCAATTTGCCTGTCTCCGGAATTGACACCTGGGCTCTTGAACACGCCGGGCGAGTTCACTTTTATGATGCTGGCAGTGACGCTGCCAAAACAATCGCACAATTGGGAATCGTCCGGCAAGAGGTGAGGAGCAGGCAACAATTCCACCCCCCACCCCCCCTTTCCCTCTTTTCATTCTGGTAGTGATTGTCTGACTTGGAGGATTTACATAATGACACATTTATAGCCCTTCTCCGTAATAATACGGAAATGGTTCCAGGATGGTTGCGCAAGAGCCGAAAGGATTCTTCCTGCCTGACTGCGTCAGACCCCATTTCCCCCACTGACCTCCTACACACTCCAGGCAACTCTGTGTTTGACTATGCAACACTCATTAATACCAACACTGCCTCCAAAGTTAACCCATTGTGAGGCCAGCTCTCAGGAAGACACACTTTTAGGTGGTGGAATTGGAAGGCTTCTAATTGCCCCAAAGAGAGAGCTACGTGTAGTAAAGTGGATTTAGAAGGGGAAATGGGGAGTCCCTGGTTTGAACCTTATCTCTGATGATGATGATGATGATGGTGGTAATTTATTTTTACCCTACCCATCTGGCTGAGTTTCCCCAGCCACTCTTGGCAGCTTCCAATTGAGTGTTAAAAACAATACAGCATTAAATATTAAAAACTTCCCTAAACATGTGTAATATATTGACCAGCTTCAGGTTTGAGGGGGGCCCTAGTGGGTCCCTTCCTCTCTTTCTTGGTCCCAGGAAAAACTTATTTGGGTGGGTGGCTGTCATCCTAGATGCAATGCTAGGTGAGGAGCATTGTGGGAAACTGGACCGGCTACCTGGGGCTGCTCAGAGCACGGGGCCAGGATTTTAAGCATTCTAGGGAGAGGCATCAGCAGTGGGTCTGGTCTGGGCCCTGGCAATGGTCCAAGGATGCCAGGTGACAGCACCAATCCTGTATGGCTGTCACAAATCTGCTAGGAGGCCTTGGGCAAGCAGCCATCTGATCAGCCTCAGACACCCTTTCTGCAATGTGAGAAGAACAAAGCTGACCTACTTTGTGGGGCTCTTGCACCACAATGAGGGAGGCGAAGGGCTTTGAACATTCGAAATGAGCTGTGGAAGTCTGATTATGATTCCCAGGACTAATTCTGTCATTAGGATGGGTGGGGTGTTTGTGCGCATATGGGGAGGACGTCTGCCAGAGCCTGGTCATTGAAGGCTGGGCTGGGCTGTCCATTATCAGGACTCCAGGGCAAGTTCTGCCCTTCCCTATAAAGGCATATGGTGCCATGATTGCTAAGCAGTTTAAGGATAAAATAGTCTGTATCTATCTTGACTCCAGATGCTGTTGTTTCTACAGATCAGACCAATGGCAGCAACCAGAGCACCATCTAGTTTTATGTTTATGGCCACAGATTCTCCATCCCTGGATGCTGTGGAAGGCCAGTGGTCTGAGAAGGTGGATGAAGTGCTTGGAGGAGGTGTGGCCAACCACATGTCTGCTTGACCTTTGGCTCACCTTGGCTTTTGTTTTTAGGAAGGTGCCTGGGTCCAGGTAAGTGCCTCACTGAGAAAGGGGCCGGTCCCGACTGCCTTGAAAAAGGTGGCTGTGTGATGCCACTCCCTGGGTGGACCTCAGGGATTCCAACAGCTACCAGACAGTTTTATATATATATCATCTTCTTGGGCAAGGCAATTGGGTGAGGTGGTTGTCCTTCAACTCCAGGCCTGGTTTTGGCACAGTGCCTTGGCCAGCCTGATGGATGACCTATGGACAGAGGAGTGTAATCCTGCTAAGTCTCCTGTCGCTCTCTCTGGCACTCTCTCTCTCTCTTTCTCTCTCTCTCTCTGTGTGTGTGTGTAGGTTTCTATCATCATAGCCATGGCATCCCTGGGGAGAGAGTCTGCCCTCTTATGGAACTTTCTCCCCAGGGAAGCTCACCAGCTGCCTATGTCAAGCATCAAGGGCTTTCCATCACCAAGGAAAGAGACCTCTCACCCGCAAAAGGCTTTTGCCACTGTGCTTTTCTCCTGCTGCTTTCCCCCTTCCAGTGTTTTTTAAAAAATAATAATTTTGCATCTGCTTTTGGTATTTTCTTTCTACTTTTACATGTATAAACCGTCCTGATAATTGCACATCGGAGGGAGGTATTAAAACAAACAAATCTGACAAAAGAATGTCGAAAAAGTGCTGAATTTTGGTTTCTCCCAGTAAAGTGACCAAGCATATAGAAGGAAGTATTGGGGTGCACTTCAGGACACACCACTGAAGTGGGTGCTAAATCTGCCCCCTGGTGACACCAGCCATTGTGAACCAGGCTGCAAAGCCCCATTCTGCCTGTTTTCTGTATCTTGGTCACACCAGAGTGTGACGGATTGCTGGATACTCTAGATCTGTGCTTCCTTTTAAGCAAGCCGCATGTAAATTCCCACCAGGGGCTCCCATTCTAAAATGGGGGTGTTCTGGAGTCTGAGCCTGCCAGGAAGACATTTCAGTTGACCTGAAAGCAGCGAGAGCTGGCTATGATAAATATGCAGTGAAGGTAAAGTGCCCTGCCCATGCCTAGAAGGATTCACCCCTGCTATCACTTAACATAGTCTGAGGACAGAGGCTCACTCTGCATTCAAAAAGAAAGGCAATGCGACATCGATAGAATCCACATTTTATTCAATGTTTTGAGAAGACTCTGCTGTTTGTGTGTACACAAAGCTCCCCCAGTTATCCTGTGGCAATGGAGATTTTCCCCTTCTGCACTGGGATGGGGGTTCCAGAAAGAGAGACCCTTTCTAACTAGCCCCTCTAACCAACCTGTATCTGAAAATACAGAATGCTGGGTTAAAAAGCGGGTTGGAAACCATAGTTTATCCTGTCACACAGTTTGCTCCAGCAGCCAATGGAATATTATTGTTTTATTTTGCAAGTGGTTTAAGCAGAAATTATTTTGCTCTTCCTGACTGCAATTACATTTACAAACATGCAAGCAATTATTCTTTTAATGAATAATTTCATTTAATAGTGATAGTTTGTTGATTGTTCAAAGTGTATAGATAAGGGTCTAAAATTTATCCAGCACTGCCCAATGAATCCTAGTTCCAAACAGGCAATTTTACCTGACTTTGGGGTTTATCCGCCAGGTTGTTGTTGTTGTTTTACCTGTCTGGGCTTTTTCATGCTTCCTTCTCTGCTCTTTTGGACTATACACCCCTGTCTCTCTTTAATGAGGTTGTGGGCTACTCTTTAAGTAAAGATATGTGTCCTGGGTTCTTGGCACCCATCAGTTCCTGTGGTCAACCCAAGAAAAGGAAAAGGCTATAAAATGCTGTTATCCAAGGTATTTAACCCTCAGCCAATTGAATGGCATTTCCTTTTGAACACTCCCACCTGGCCGGCAGGTGCATAAAAAGAAAAGGGATGGTCCCAGTTGCACAACAGCCACAGGTTGCTGCAGAGCTAAGACTTTCTTTTCTTTTTCTCTGGTATTTTCCTAGCCCATCTTTTTTTTGGGGGATCCGCCAATCATGCTTTTCTGGCACAGCCAACCTGATCATTACTGGCCAAGCCCGGGGGAAGTGTATCCTTGCTCTGGAAGCAACATTATAAGGTGAGAGGCCTTCTTTTGTCTGCTTTGCCCTGCCCTGCCTTTCCCTTCCCACCCAACGCCATCCGCAGAGGTCGGGGAGGTGGAAAGTTCATGCAGAAGCCTGAAATTTATTCAGGAAGGGAGGCGTAGAATAGTGGCAGGAGTTACTGGTGCTGCTTAGAACCATTCAAACAGCCTCACTATAGACCAACAGCTCATCTGGCTCTCTCCCAACAGCAGGTCTTGTGAAATCTCACAAGCCGAGAGAGATCTGCTATTCGGAGGTAGACTGCCTCTGCACAGGGAAGCTCCACTTCAACTATTCCGGCTGATACCCCCTCCACAGACTCACCTCCCATGGATTTGTTTGTGACCTATTTTAAAGCCACCTACACTAGCGGCATTACTACGTCTTGCAGTAGTTAAGTTTCCTAAACAAATTCCAGGAAATTAAGCTTCACAGCACAGAAGCCAAGATTCATCCATGCGAGGGAGAATTTATGGACTTGTGAAGGAACCAATGATTAGGATGGATCTCCCGTTGCTTTCCTTCTTGGGTTCACCTGTGTTCGTTGGCTCTTTGGGGTGCTTTGTATCCCCACCTGCAAGACTGCTCTAGCATGCCTCGCCAGTCTCCTCCCAAACTGCTGTCCAGAGTTTTTCACCTCTTGGTTCTTTCTCCTCTGCCCCTTCTTCCTTTGCTCCCTCCACTCTTGCCCACCTCTGCATCTTTCCTCAGCCTCCTATCTCTGCCTTCTGCCATGCTTGCAACTCTCGGAGGGGGGTCTCCTCCTCTACTCTGCCTCCCTCTCCCTAACCAAAAGCTTCCTTTGAACCTGCTCTGAAGCTCACCTTTCCTAACACCTCCTCTGCCACCGGAATCTCTCCTTCATCCAGATTGCAACTCTGCAGAGGTGGATTTATTTTTAAAGTCCAGAAAACCACCCCAGAGGCCTCTTTAAGCCCTGAGCGTGGCAAGCGAGCCTGTTGAAGTCTAGATTTTGCAGCCGCCCACAAGTTCTGTTAAACGGTTCCATTTAAGAGTCCAAGGCCAGAGAGATGCAAGAGGCAGGCAGGCAGGCAGAAAGACTTCTGTGACGTACGTCAGGTGGGAGGAAGACAGGGACTGACCCCAAGCCACCCAGAGAGCAACCTAGCTAAATGCGGAGGGTATTGTCGAAAGCCTTTTTGCAGACTCATGACATGTGAAAACAGGCTTTCACACAGAGAGACTCAACCGGCAGTCTGGGGGTAAAGAATTGCCCCCAGGAGAGCGGGCAAGGAAGCTTTTGTCAACCAGAAGAGAGCGGTTTCTTTTCTTTCCTCCTTTCTTTCCCTTCAGAGCTGTTAAATGTGCCACTAACGAGTAACTCGGCTACATTTTGGCAAGCCGGCTAATTATAAATTGGGCAGTCTAGTAACCTTTGCTTTCTTTATTTGTAAGACGGATGTGAATGTTGTCAGCGCAGGACAGAACGTGTGAGAGAGATGCTTTCAGACAAAAGCTGTGTTCTACTTAGGGCACATTGAACATTCAGAAGTGGGACGAGGGAACAACAACACCCCCCCCCCAGTGCCTTATGACTCATGATACTCCTACATAGAAAGGGCAAGGATGTAGAAATTAGCAGGTAATCTGCGCGTAAACAACTAGCCATACTGCACCATCTATGCACAGGGAAGCCACTGTTGGATTCGGCATCCTGACATTTGCACACTGCATGCATGTACGTATGGAGTTTTCAAGTGCGTTTGAATACAGTCATACCTCATGTTACGTTTGCTTCATGTTACGTTCTTTCAGGTTGCGTCCCGCGGTGACCCGGAAGTACTGGAAAGGGTTACTTCCGGGTCACCGCTCGCACATGTGCAGAAGCGCTAAATTGTGCTTCGCGCATGCGTACAAACACCAAATCACGCTGCACACCTGTGCTGCTACGCTGTTTCAGGTTGCGGGCTTTTCATGTTGCGAACAGGCCTCTGGAACGGATCCCGTTCGCAATCAGAGGTACCACTGTATGTATGTTGCATTTATGCCCCATGTTTTATTCCAGAAACCACAAGGAGGTACTGTATACATTTAATCCTCACGACAAACCTGTGAAGTAGGTTAGGTTGAGAGACAGTGGAGACTTCATGGCTGAGTGGGGATTTGAACCCCCGGTCTCCCAGGTCTTAGTCCAACACTCTAACCACTACACCAAACTGGCTCTCTGCCTGCAGGCTACTTCCTTCATGTACATGTTGTCTATGCAGGAGTTTCTCCCCTCAGCTGAGTGTAAAGTCATCATTTGTAAGTGCCCCTCTCCCTTGCTACCTGCAGGGAACCCCTGACTTTGCCATTCCTGAAACAGGAAGAACCAAACAGCATCTCCACGTCGGCCGAACAGCACTGCCCTTCTTTCCAGTATGTTCTGTGTGCCGTTACCTCTCCAGCTGTCAAGCAGCATGAGGAGACCCTTACCTATCTCAACCAAGGTAAGGTTTAGGGCAGGTGTGTGTGTGTGTGTGTGTGTGCGCGCGCGCTGAGGATGGAGTGAACTTTGCCTAGATGCTGACCCCTAGCGGTCAACATAAGGCATGGACAGATGTGTTGCCTCTTCAATATACGCAGTGAATAGGATGGTAAACATCCAAGAAGCTTAAAAACAAACAAACCAACAGCTCAGGCTGGCTTTTACAGCTCAGAATGCTGCTAGCAGTTTGCTGAGGTTTCAGAAGGTTTTGCATGGATTCAGACCATGCTGATGGGTTTTGACCTCCAGATATTGTTGAACTCCCAACTTCCACCAGCCACAGCCAGCATGGCCAGTGGTGAGGGATGAAGGGAATTGCGGAGGGTGACACAGCGGGGGCGGGGGATCCTTGGCCCTGCAGATGCTGCTGAACTACAACTCCCATCAGCCCCAGCAAGCATAGCCAGGGATGATGAGAGTTGTAGCTCAGCAACATCCGCAGGACCAAAAGTGCCGCACACATGAGCAAGAGGCTTCCCATCCACGACCCATGCAAAATTCCTGCTATATCAAAGGTGCTAGACTAGAACTCAAGTGAAATTTCAAAAATTTCAAGTTTTGCAATTTGGATTTCAGCATCAAAGCTTGATTCGGAATCCGACATTTGACTGATAGGCTTAAAATTGGATGATTTTGATGGGATGTTTTCTGGTTGATTAATTATTCAGGTTAACATAAAATGTATTACATCATATTGCAAGCTGCCCATCAGATACTGTCAAATACTAAAGCTACAAATGTACGCAGGAACCTTTGCTAGCCGAATAGCTCAGTCAGCAGAGCGTGGGTTCAAGACCCATGTTGGGCTTAGATAATCATTGGTGAAAAATTGTGCCTGATATTCCAGATTCTTGACCTATTTTTATACACCAGCCTCCCATTCCTGACACATTCTGCTCTTTTCTAGGGCAATCTTATGAGATCCGGATGCTGTGCAATCCCAAAATGGGAGAGTTTGCAGAGGGGCGCAAGTTACTGAAGGTGAGGATGAAAAGGGAGATTTGACTGGCATTTTGAAAAACCAAAAAACTAGGATGCCCATAATGCATAATTAGCTGATGAAATTCATTGACACAGTCTATGTTGCAAAGGTTTTTTTGGGGAAACAAATAAATGAGTATATAGAAGATAGGTCCAGCCACTAAGTCGTAACAGCTAGATGCACAATCTCTTTGTTGAGAGAAAGCAAAGGTCCCAGATGTTGGACGTCAACAGAGCAAGGATATTCCCACCATGCCTTGCTTGTAGATGCTCCCTTCTCATTCCTGTTCTTCTGTTATTCATTTGCTAGCAAAAACATTTGGATTTCTCTTTTCTTAAATCTGAATGTTTTCAACATTCCTCACTGGGAGTGCTTTCAGACCTATGCATTTTAGGAGAAAACGATGCGTAAGTTCTGTTTGATGGATTGCACTTCCCCAGTGGTAGAAGTGGATCCTGGGAAATCTCTGACACCTCCTTCTCCCTGTCAGAGTGTTGTCAGGGTGGTATTCCATGACCGGCGACTACAGTATACTGAACACCAGCAGCTGGAGGGATGGAGGTGGAACAGGCCAGGTGACCGCATCCTGGATATTGGTAAGTAATGATTCATTTTTTAATTGGGCCCTGGAGACTTTGTGCCCATTTAAATACTTCTAAATCTTGCTTCTTTTAAACCTTCAACATAACCTTCAGTTTTCCGTAACTTGGAATGCTTGATGACGATTTTAGAGAAGATCAGATGGAGTTTTTTGTAAGCGAAACCCAGTCAACAGAACAAGGTTAAGGGTCCCCCTTAAGAAAAGCTTTGGCTTCAGTAGAAAATAAGTGCTAGGATGCAGGGAACATGTGCCCCACTTCTATGAGCAATGAGAAATTCTAGGGGCACAGGGCTCCCTTGGAAGGAGGTCACTGGTTATCAATGGACTTGTAACTGAATAGAAAATTAAAGATGTGTAAGGTAATAAAGGAGAGAGATTGGAAACTAGGGGTGGGGTGGGGAGTCTAGAAGGGAAGAAGTAGTTAGTGATTTGGATGTTAAATTATTGAAAATTGAAAATAAAATATGAAAAAAGGGAAGGAGGATTATTTGAGTTTTGCAATGTTTGCATTTATTTACAAATGTAGAATTGTGCATAGGTGGAGGGGTTGCTTGAAGACTCCAAAGGCCACTGCTCCCACATTATATTATAATGTATTATTATAAAAGTACGTTATAATTATAACAACAACAACCCACTTTTTCCCATAAGGTTCCAGGCCATGTTACAACAATTTTAAAAAGAACATTAGAAGCAGTTTAAAACAACTTAGGATCACAAGATCTAGGGATAAGCAAACTTTTTCAGCAGGGGGCCAGTCCACTGTCCCTCAGACCTTGTGGGGGGCCAGACTATATTTTGAAAAAAGAAGAATGAATTCCTATGCCCCACAAATAACCCAGCGATGCATTTTAAATAAATGTTAAAGCACGCTGATTCCTGGACCGTCTGCGGTCTGGATTTAGAAGGTGATTGGGCTGGATCTGGCCCCCGGGCCTTAGTTTGCATACCCATGCAGGATCGCAAGAATAAGGTGCATCCTAAAAATATACATCTCAAATGTCACAAGGCCAGAGGTGCGTTTTCAGCACTCGCCAGCACTGTGTAGCGAAGGTGCCAGACACACTGCTGTGGGGAGGGAGATCCACAACTTTGGGGCTGCCACAGAGAATGCCCTCTCCTGGGCCGCCCCACAATCTTCTGAGGTGAAACATCGAAGAGCATCCCCTCTGCCAATCCCAGCACCCAAGAGGGTCTGTAGCGAAAGAGGCGGCCGCCTTTCAGGCATTTGGGACCCAAGTCTTTTAAACACTAATGTCAGCACCTTGAATAGGTGCCCGAGTGCCTTCATGTCCTTTGCCTGAGGCAGAAAAATGTTTGGGGCCTGCCCTGGAGTCTCATCACTGGAATATCTGCTCTATCAAGGTCTTTTGACAAGACTAAGAGGCCGGGCAGGTCTTGCCTCAGGGCAGCCCTCATTGGCAGCGACTCTATTCACAGAAATCTGGTGAGAAACCCGCCAGGGAAATCTTTGTCCTTTTCTCATGCATTCTGCTCCTAACCTGGGGCTGGCCGAGATATTTTTATGTCTCCAAATGCCTCGACTCCCACCCTGACATTTCAAGGTTTTCTGGAGCACGCTGTCCTGCTCAGCCACTGCTTCGCCAGCACCACTTCACGTTTCCGGCCCTCTCCACATTTCTCTGCTTCTGCATTCCACTGGCAGAGACTTCTTCTTTAGGGTGAGGGAGAAAATGTATTTATACATACAAGACTATCAGTATTTGTGGCACTTTAAAAGAACATCATAAGGGAAAACAAAAAGGGGTTTTGAGTATAAAATAGTCAATGGGGAAAACAAAAGGGGAAAGCGAGGAGGAGGAAAATGCAGTTGTGTGGACTTAAAATTTGGTTACTGTTGGGAATAAGAAGCAAAAGATTCTTAAGGCAAAGTCTCTATGGGAAACTTGAGCTCGGAAGAGGGATTTGAAGGAGGGCAGTGGAGAGACAGGAGGCAGCAGCCCAATTTCTGCTTCACTAAAATATTAGGAGAAGCTAAAGACAGTCTGTCTTGGGAGGTGATGGGAAACATTCGCTGGGGACATCTAAGCAGAGGCTGGGTTGCACTGAGCAGGGAAGGTGGATCCTGCTCTCAGCAAGGGGGCTCAGATGAGAGGATCTCCAAGATCCCTTCTATGATTCTATGTGCACTCCCAGGGAGGAAGCTCCGTGCACCCCCCTCCCCAAGGTAATTGTTCCGATTGTAAGCTGGCCCTGAAATCCTGACCCCCTCTTCCTCTGATGGCCAACTACAGATATCCCCATGTCTGTCGGCATCCTTGAACCTCATATCCACCCAAACTTGCTCAACACTGTGGAATTCCTGTGGGACCCGATGAAGCGGACTTCTGTCTTTGTCCAGGTAAGCAAGCAAGGTGGGGATACCTGCCAGTAGGACTCCTTGACTCCCTACAGTTGCTTTCTCCTCCTTTGGGCCTTTATTCCCTTTCCCCTGAGGCCAGTTTTGCTTCCTCTGTATTTTCCAAGACATACACCATTGGCACTTAATGTAAATACAGTATGTGTAAACAAACCTGTATGCCTTCAGCAATTGAATAACAAGTAGATGTTGTTAGGATAATAGCAGTCAGCAGATGCAAGCAAACACGAGTCGCAGTCATAATAGCAGGGGCGGTTTTAGGGTGGCATAAGCGGTACTGGTCACAAAGGGCACCACACTTCAGGGGGTGCCGAAACAATGCTGTAGAAAGGAGTGCGATAGGCATGTGTGTGTGTGCGCGCGCTGAATTTTAGCACCGCTGAAATTTGAGAACCCAAAGTCCACCTCTGGCAATAGTACTGTAAGTAGGGGCTGCCACAAAATGTCGCAGTGCAGACAAATAGAAGAAGACACCTTCACCCCGGTATGGCTCCCCTTTATCACATACACAGCCCAACAAGACAACGACAAAAATCCACCAACAGCATACAAATCAATATGGCTAACCTGATCCAAAACACCCACCCACCCCACTCACACATGAAAACAAAGACCACCATAGCCAGCCACAAATGAATAACCACACCCTAGGCCAACCCCAACCTCTCTCACCACCAAAGGAACACAAGCAAACAGCAAAGAACTTGCACAAGCAACGCTGACACCAAACCCTACATACAGGAAGTAAAATAGAAACATCTATGAACACCCCCTATTCCCAGTCGATGCTGCTTACCCGTTTTTTTGACCTTCCTCTTCCCCCACTTTTTTTGGGTAACAGGTCCACTGCATCAGTACTGAATTCACATTACGCAAGAACGGTGGCGAGAAAGGTGTTCCCTTCCGAATCCAGGTGGACACCTTCCGGTCCAATGAGAAGGAGGAACATGTGGAGCACTTGCACTCGGCCAGCTGCCTCATCAAGGTCTTCAAGGTAATGCTGCTTTGCCCAGCCCTAACACACCCCCCCCCAGAAGCTGGATCCTCCCAGCAAGAACCCTTGCTACAGAGCTCCTCTTTCAGAAAAATGAAAGCAGGCGTAAACAAGAGAGTGCCTGCTTAGTGTGACTCGAGCAAATAAGCCAAGCTGCATTATGCTACATAAGGCAAAACCTGGGCCCAGTGAATTTGTTGGGAGCACCTAATAAACTAGTGTGCCGTTACTAAAACTAAGGGGGTATGAATCTGATTTAGTTTCTGGATGGGATGCCCTCTAAGAGCAAACCCTCTAAGAGCTATGAACAGCAGGCGAGACCTTGTTAGTGGTGCTGCCCAGATGGGGGCTGATCTGTGACAGGGCCTTTTCAGTGCTGGTTCCCATTCTTCATCATTAACTTTCAAGTTGTTGTTGGTTGTTGTTTTTTAATCCTGTTTACCCAGGAGTTTGGTGGCTAAAGAATTCTATTCCAGGCAACCCTGCGATCATTGGACAGAAGAATGTTTTTGGCTGCTTTTAGATTTTTGTTTAAAGTGTAACTGATTTTTGATGTTTTAAATTGTCATTGTTTTTGGAATATTTTAATCTGTTTTAGAATGTTTGCTTTGTCTTTGTTTTGAACGGCACCTTTGTCTCCCTGGGCTCCTTCCAAATATAGGCAGCCCCCCCCCTTACATGTATTCAATATGTGCACAACTACACATCGCACCAAACCTAGAAAGACATCACTGAAACATCACTAAAAGGGCAGAACAGGGGCAGGCCAGGGTATTTGCAGGCTTTTTCAATGGATCTCAATTATGTGTGATTTCACTGATGCGTGAAATCAGAACTTAAATGGGGGGGGGGGGCTACCAGTAACTATATACAGGACCATACCGTAAGTGTAGGTGAAAATTTGATTTTATCGATATAGCAAATGTGTACTTTTCAGCCCAAAGGAGCAGACCGGAAGCAAAAAACAGACCGGGAGAAGATTGAGAAGCAGTCCCTTCAAGAGCGTGAGAAATACCAGCCCTCATACGAAAGCACCATGCTGACAGAGGTATTGGTTCCCTTTCTACAGCAGGGACTGAGAATAAAAGAATTGTTGAGTTGGAAGCGACCCCAGAGTCATTTAGCCCAGCCTCCTGCAACACAGGAATCTTTTGCCCAACATGGGGCTCAAACCTGCGACCCAGAGATTAAGAGTCTCGTGCTTTGCCAACTGCCCTATCCCAGCCTTATAACTTCTGGGCCTTCAGGTATTGTGGGTAGGGCTGGGTGATATCAGCTTTTAAACATCGGGGAATATCACCAGCCCAACATTCTGGCGATATGCAGTGATATTGAAAGAACAAGCTGCATTGGCTTCATCCTCACCCCAGTGCCTAGTGGGCTGGGACAAGGCAGCTTGTTTGTCCAGCTCAGCTGGGGAGCGGCAGAGCCATCCCCAGTGCTCTCCCCATAACTGCTTGAAGGGGAGTGGCAACCAAACACTCCTCAGCTGAGCAGTTTAAAGATGCAGAGAGAAGAAGAAGCTGTCTTGGCGCCTCGCCAATGCACTTTTTTCTCCCTCTGTGCAGTATGAGGGCAGAGTGGGATGGCGGTTTCGCTCAGCGATATATCGCTGGTGAAACCACCACCGCTCCCGAGTCCCTCTGCTAGCAACACTTGCTGGAGGAAATCTCTAGCAGAGGGACTCAGGAGCAACCAGCAATATATCGCGGAGTGAAGCTGACATCGCGGTCTGCTCCTCATATCCTCATGGATATATCGCCCAGGCCTAATTATTGGACTGCAGTTCGTGCCATCCTTGATGAGTGGCCATGATGGCTGGGGCTGAAGTCCAATTTGAACTCCAACAACAGGCTCCCCCCATCCGTAGCTTAGAGCCAGCTTCCCCAACCTGGAGCCCTCAAGATGCTTTGAACTACAACTCCCATCAGCCCTCGCCAGCACAAGCATTCTGTCGGGGGCTGATGGTCCAGGTCCCTTCCCATTCCTAATAGCCCCTTAAGTCCTGGCGTCTTCGTTGTTCTATGCTTTTTCTTTATTCAAATCAAAGTTCCACGAACAGCCACATTCTTCTCTCACACTGCTTTTGATAGTTATAATAATAATAATAATAATAATAATAATAATAATAATATCTTTATTGTCATTGCCCCCTTCGGGGACAACGAAATTACTTGATTGCTCCATAAAAACACTAATTAAACAATACAGTATAATACAGCAAGGGAGATTAGATGACTTTCAAAGTCCGGGCTTCCCATTCAGGGCCGAGATCGCTCTGGAGAAGAAGCTGTAGGGGCAGATAAAGAGTTAAGCAGGGCACTAGAGCCTTGTCCACTGGGGATCCTCCTCAGCACCTCATCCAGCATTTAGGTTTTCAGTAGGCGTCGCCCACATAACATCAAGCCTACCATCACATCCATAAGGACTAGGAACTTGCTTTTTGAACAAAAGCTTTCTGCAACCATGCAGTGCCATGACGCACACAGCCCTTTGATAGGTGTTCTCTGAAGTAGGAGGGCTGTAGCCCCAAAGCACCAGAGGATGGGTGAGTGTGTGAGATGTTGCAGCATCCAAGGCCTAACATTTCTCTCCTGGTCTTTGTTTCCTCTTACCACCTCTCCCCTCCTTTTCCAGTGTGCCCCATGGCCAGAGGTTACCGGCAACCTTCACAGTCCTCCGACCACCCCTGGCCTTGTCTCTCCCCATCCCTTCAAGTTTCAGACCCCTGAAAGGTAAGCTTGGCAAAGCAAGAGCCTGTGGTAGCATGAGAAAAGAACCTTGTCCTTTTGAAGCCCTGGACAACTCCCCCCCTGCCCCCCGCATTTGTCCCAACTTGCTTGCATAATGCTCATGCGGAGGTCAGACTATCTCCAGTTTTTATTGAGTATTCCTTCCAGGGCTGTTAAATGACATTGAGGATTCGTCCTGATTTGTGTCAGCTGTGTTTATACATCTTCCTGTAAACTGTTCATCTTTCCCACACTGTCCAGGGCATTTTCCTGTCACTTGCCTAATCGTGGCGGGTCTCTCTCCCCCCCCCCCCGCCCCCAATTTAGTGGATTTGTTGTGCTAGGGTGACAGAGCACTTCGAACTGCTGTAATCACACAAACCTAAATATCTGGTCTGTGTTTGAATCCTTCCTGCAAAATGCTGACCATTTAGAGGTGGACCCTGGCCATCGAAACTGAATACAGTGGTACCTCAGGTTAAGAACTTAATTCGTTCTGGAGGTCTGTTCTTAACCTGAAACTGTTCTTAACCTGAGGTACCACTTCAGCTAATGGGGCCTCCCGCTGCATGATTTTTGTTCTCATCCTGAAGCAACGTTCTTAACCCGAGGTACTATTTCTGGGTTAGCAGAGTCTGTAACCTGAAGCGTCTGTATCCCGAGGTACCACTGTAACCCACTTTTGTTCCTCTGTTTGGCAGGATGTGCTCCTCACCTGGCTACACCTTGGATAGCTCATCAGAGAGCACGGCAGAGGTAAGCGGGGGGGGGGGGCAGGAGACGGGACACACACCGATAGGCTGGCTTCACCCTCGTGAAAGTTTTCATCTCTTTCAGTTTAAATGTTCTAGGCACTGGTGCAATCTTAAAATGTTTTTATATGATACGCTGAGAAAGCTGCATCTCAGAAAACCACACAGTTAGGTCCACTTTTCCGCAGATCCCAACTGCTTGGGCTCACCATGAAAACCAGGAGGCATATTCTAGTAGGTTGCATTGATTTGTTCCTTTATTAGGAACATAAGAGCAGCCCTGCTGAATCAGGCCAGTGGCCCATCTAGTCTGGCATCCTGTTCTCAGTGTCCAACCAGATGCCTGTGGGAAACTCACAAGCAGGATTTGAGCGCAAGAGCCCTCTCCCCTCCTGTGGATTCCAGCAACTGGTATTCGGAAGAATTACTGCCTCCAAGCATAGCGTCAGAGTGCAGGGGGCTGGACTAGATGACCCTCGTGGTCCCCCTACTCCAATTCTGTGGCTAGCAGAGATTGATAACCTTATTCACAATGAATTAGTCCAATCCTCTTTTAAAGACGTCCAAATTGGTGGCCATCACTGCGTGAAGAACTACTTTCTTTTATTTGACCCGACAGGCTGTATTCCTACGCTTAGCATCAGCAGCAAAAAAAGAGGAAAAGTCTGGGTTGTTTCACACCATGGTTTTCAAGCAATGTTCCATTTAGCTTGGGAAATTAACCAGTTTCTCCTCCTTTGCTGAAGAACTGCAAGGTTTCCTCACAAGAACCACCACCAACTGCTGAAATAGGCAGCTGCAGAAGCAGGCTGGCAGTCTGAGAGCTCTAGGTTGAAAGGAACAGTTCTAAGACCCCCCAAACCTCCTCTGGCCTGATAGGAACTGAGGGCGGATCCACACCATTCTTGCAAAGCACCTCCAAGGCACATTTAAAGGCACATGAGTTTTCCGGGAATGGTAGTTTACCCCTCACAGGGCAACGGTCCCCAACATCCTTAAACCACAGTCCCATAATTTTGGGGGGCTTTAAATGTGTGCTAGATGTGTGTGGTGGCTTTGCCCAGAGCCGTAGCTAGGTGATCCTGTGCCCCTGGCAGAACCATCCAGATTGCGCCCCACAGCCATGGAAGAATTAGCTTTTTCTGCCTCTCCTCCAACCACCCCCTCCACCCATTCAGTTCAGGGACGCGGGTGGTGCTGTGGTCTAAACCACAGAGCCTAGGGCTTGCCAATCAGAAGGTCGAGCTCCCATTGCTCAGTCCCTGCTCCTGCCAACCTAGCAGTTCGAAAGCATGTCAAAGTGTAAGTAGATAAATGGACGGATTAGCTCTTTCTGCCTCTCCTCCACCCACCCCCTCCACCCATTCAGTTCACCCTCTATTAAAAACCTTTTATGAGGCAATAACAATATTTTTATTTATAGACATTTTTTTTTTTTGCTGATTTTGCACCCCTGGTGGGGGTCCACTTCACCACCCCCTAGATACGGCCCTGGCTCTGCCGCGAGTGTGCAAAATGCCCGGCAATCCTTGGCTGATGAGTTGATTCAGAAAGGGATCCCTGAAGGCTCTAGCACGGGGTCAGCAACCAGTGGCAAGGGACTATTTGATGGCAAAGAGATCTGAACCTCGCCCCTGCCCCATAATCCCAGTAGGAGTTTTGCTAGCTTGTGCCTTCTCTTGCTTTGCTTTCCCAAACATGGTATGAGAGTGACGCCTGGTGGCAGCAAATGGTTTTACTTTTACCAGCCGGCATCCGAAAAGGGCATATGAATGTTGCGTCACTGTGCTTAGGAAAGGACACATCACACACAACAGCACCGGATAATTGCCACTGGCTTGTCCAGGTCAACATTTTTGTTGGTCTTGCTCTTCCAAGCAACACCAACGGGAGCTGAGGAGAGAGCCCGAAGGTTGTCGTCCCCCCTGCACTGAGTTCGAAACATGCCACCTGCAGCCCACACCTCGTCCAGGTCTCTGAACTGATTGCACACAAAGGCTCTCGGGAACAGATTTTGAAGATTTTCTTTTTTCAAATTCCCGCTAATGATTTGTCCCGCAGCAGCACAGTGCCATTAACTGCCATCTCTTTTATTTCATTTCATTTTTATTTTTAAATTGAAATCCTAGATATTCATGCAAGTCATCCAGAGACTGGGGGATGTAGAAGGATATAAATTATAGAAATAATATGGGTTGGTGGCATTACAGCAACCCCACCTTCTAGGTAGGGCTTCAAGGTTCCTGGGCTCAGTCCTAAAACATCGGCATGACACTCCGAATCCAATCACAGATGGTTGCCTGGAATGGGAGAAGCAGCACTGTTGACTATTTAGCAGGCTCCTACCAAATCTTTTGGCACCAGCCAGCGAAGTGTGGAAGCCAAGAAACTCGAATTGTTCTTATACTTGGGCATTTATATACTGCCTTTGATGTATCTGATCCCCAGTGCCCTCTGGGTTGTAGCTGATGTTGGTTTCTCCATGTTTTTTCCACTCTTCCTTTCAGGCCCTGAGCCCTAGCGCTTCCATCTTGGAAACCCAACAATGGTTACACAAAAACAGGTTCCCCAATTACTCCCGGATTTTTGCCAGCTATACAGGTGAGGCTTTTCCTCTTCCAACACATAGCTCGTCTCCCCCTTGAAATGTTGATTCACCCCCCCCCCGACAAGTGCCCTTTTTTGGTCTCCCACCAGAACAACCCCCACCCTACAAACATTTTTTTAAGGCATGGAGAAATCTCTCTGTCACACATTTTTAAAGTTCAGAGAGAAAGCCACCCCTATGCACCGCAGAGCAAGCCGAGATTTAGATTGCAATCTCCGCAAGGCAGACGCCCGTCTCTGATTATGTGACAATGTAAAGCGCCAGGTACTTTGATGGTGTCATATAGTCACAAATTAATTGGCTGTGCCAGTCCCTGACACCCTGGAAATATTTTAAGGGGTGGAGGAAATTAACTCCAAGGCACATTGTGGAGTGAGTCTTCCTGAAGCTGTGATGGGCTGGACAAAAGCATCAGAATTGACACTGGACCAACTCTGTCTTGAGCCCAAAAAAGCTCATTTGGTAGAGCATGAGACTCTCAGTCTGAGGGTTGTGGGTTCGAGCCCCGCAATGGGCGAAAGATTCCTGAATTTCAGGGGGTTGGACTACATAAATCTTTGTTGTCCCTTCCAACTCTATGATTCCAAGTTATTTTGCTCCCACTGCTGTCCCAGGAAGATGCACCGTGGATTTTGCAAATTCTGAGCAGGGACCATTTTGCCAAGAGATTCCTCTCTTTAACTTCCTCCCGCAGGAGCTGACCTGCTCAGGCTCTCACGCACGGACCTTGTGCAGATCTGTGGAACAGCAGATGGAATTAGACTCTCAAATGCACTAAAGGCCAGGTATGGAATTATGTTAATTCCCCACTCTGTTAAAATTGGGGAGGGGGGGGCAAAGCTAAAGGGAAGATTATTATTATTACATCTTGTAAAGAAGTCCTCAAAGTTGCTTAGTGTTGATAACACATACACAAAGGGTCAGGCTGCAATCTTCTACACACTTACTTGGGAGAAATCCCACTGAACTTAGCCAGTTGGGTGGGGTAGAAATAATAAATTATTATTATTGTTATTATTATATCAGGATTATATCTGAGTTAGCTGGTTAGCTCATGGTGCTGCTGATGCCAAGGTTGCAGGTTCAATCCCTGTATGGGACAGCTGCATATTCTTGGACTGCAGGGGGATGGAAAGAACCCTGAGGGACCATCTGTGATTCTTGGTGTAGCCAATTATTCAACACAGCTTCATGTTTGTTGAATCAGAGAAGGCAGCTGTGGCTTCTTCTATCCCACAACCTTCTCTGGCCTGCTGAAGCAAGCAGGACTCAAAGAGCAAGTGGGAAAATGGGAATGGGAGCAAAAGGAGCAGGTGGAAGGCACCACAGCTGACTCACCACCTAGCTGCATTTCAAAGGTTAAGGGAAAATCTCTGGGCTGTAATCTGGTAGGCCCTTTTTATCATTAAATTTGCATCTCCAAGGAGCTCCAGGTGCATGGAGCATCATCCCATTTGTTAAGGTGCCTCCGGCATCCAAAATTATCTACAGGGCCAGGCACCAGCTAGAGAACCCTTATGGCAGATGTCATCTAAGATGTGACCAGCAACTGCCATCTAGACCAGTATAGAGGGTGATGTCACTGGGTTACACTAGATGGTGATCCCAAGGGCAGGATGCTGCTGGTGGCGTGGGAACATGAAGCAGGGCCTTCTCGGTGGTGGTGCCCCACTTGTGGAACACCCCTTAGAGAGGCATGGGTGGCTACAACACTAATGGGTTTTGCTTACAGGGCACAGCCCTGAGGATGGTGTTTAGTGCAGTGGGAAAGCTACTCTGCATTAACCCTGACGGTTGGGTTTGATGGGAGGACCTCACTTCTAGAGGGTCATAAATTCTCAGTCTTCGCACTACGCCATCTTACTAGGTATTGGTGGGCTACAAAACTTTGCCTCCCCTCAGGTGTGTGCGCCCTCGGCTCATCCTTTATGTGTCCAGGGAGGTGGAAACAAGCGGGAATGTCTCTCCAAATGAAGCATCTGGTAAGTCAGTGTTACTTTCCCAAGTTTAGCATTAGAGACCTTTTATCTGGCTCCATATATTCGCACCTGCCAATGGGCAGGATGAACCTCTCTGTGCTTTTAAATGACATTTTAAAACATCCCACAAGGGACTTGCACACCCTCCCTGGCACCAATACTAATGTTTTGATGTTTGTGTTTGGCCTGGACATTTGTTTTTGGAGGCACAAATTTCAATCCCCTTTGTTTTAAAGTGTGGGGTTTTCCTTTCCCTTTCCCCAAAGCCCTGTACCAGGAATTGTATCTGGAAGAGCTGACCGCCAGCGAGCTGACCAATAAACTGGCAGAACTGCTCAGCCTCCCAGCCAACCAGATTCAGCAGGTTTCCAGGCAGGGGCCGACTGGAATTCACATCCTTGTCAACGATCAGGTATGAGCCTTATTTTCAAGCCTAATACCATGGCCTCCTTCAGAAAGGGGCCAGAAGCCGTAGAGCTGCCTTGGCCCAATGTTTTGCCACAGGAACCCCAAAGTGTATTCAGAAGCATGAACCAGGGAGGTACAACTGACCTTGCAGCAACCTGGAGCATGTTTAGAAACGGAACTTCCCCCCACATGAAACCATTTTGCGCTCTGAAAGCTTCAGGGATAGCTGCGTGAAGCCTCCGGAGGCTGCGTGAGGCTGCGTGAAGCCTCTGGAGGCTTCGGGTTCCTTTTGCCGAAGCTGGGAGAGCAAGACTCTCCTGGCTTCAGGAGAGAGGGAGAGCTGCGCAGCGCTCCTTCAGCCAAGAGGGAGGAGACATGGAAGGGGCTCCGTTTCTCCTGCCGCTTCGCTGAAGGGGCACTGAGCAGAGGGGGGGGGGATTTTTTCCCCTAGTTCTCCCCCTCTAAAACAAGGTGCGTCCTATGGTCGGGTGCGTCCTATAGAGCGAAAAATACGGTAGTTGGTTAGAGCCTGGTGCAGATAATGCCAAGGTCATGAGTTCAACCCCCCCGTAGGGGATAGACAAGATGATCCTCAGAGTCATCTCCAACTCTACAAGTTCGGAAGCAGTGCTAAACTTTTCAAGCCCCATCTAAGAACTTTTAAGCATTCAAACTAAACTTGAGTCAGATTAAATTTGCATAAATGTATTTTCAAAAACTAACACTGTCTGTGCACATACACTTACATGCACATGTTATATTCAGAGTGCCACCGGGTCTTACGCTTGCCTGCTATCTCTTTTGAGGCATCATGGCCATCTGCCACTCAGATGGCCTGAGGTCTCTGGGGTGCCTTTCTTACACAAACCCAGAATCTCCAAGTTGACTTTAAACCTGCTACTAGGGGTCTGGCCAGCTTCTAACCTTGCCTTGTTGTTCTCTCCTGGGTTGCCACAGATGGTCAGAAATCTTCCAGACGAATCATCCTTTGTAGCAGCTGTAACAAAAGGTAGGTGAGCTTCCCTGTAAAAATGAGCAGAATCTTGTGGCACCACCTTACAAGCCAACTCATTTGTTGTGGAATTGACTTAAATGGGCTAGAGTTCAGTCAGATGTACTCTCAGTTGGCAATCCCCCCCCCCGCACATTGGGGGGGGGGGAACCCCCCAAACCATGGAGACACAGGAATAAGGAGAAAATGGTGAAAATCTAACACATAGACAATTGTTCACAAACGCTTGTGCCATGATAATTTGTTAAGTCTTTAAAGGAAACTACAAATCTCTTTACCATTTTTGTTTTTAGCATTTTCTCTCCTGCCTTTCTTCCATCATGAAGGCAGATTTTCAGTCAGTCTTCCATGCAGGCACTGACCTGACTCACTCGTTCAGTCCAACAAGGGTTCTGTATCACATGCACTCAGTTTGCAAATCATCTTGTCTCTGTGCATAGACAGATGTGTTTTCCAGCTAAGGATCATTCTTTCTAACAAAGTGGGTTTTAGTGGACAAATCCTTTTGCCACAATAAATGCTAGTCTCTCAAAGGCCCTTCCCTATTCTTTCGGTGTAGTGGACTATCATGGCTTCCTCACCCTGAAAAATCAAAATGAGACGTTTCTGAAATACGGGGGCAGAAGAACCCTAAAGCGAGCAGCCCATTTGAAGGTGGTCCCCTGTAAGCCCAGGAAAAAATGCCATATATTCAGTTTGGTTTACAATATATATGGCCTTATAGTCTAGTGATTATACAGACAGGGATCTGAGTTCAAATCATAGTTTTTAAACAAGGAGTAATTTGACAGCCTTGAAGAAGCTACTCGCCACCTCAATTTGCCATACCACATGCTAGAAACTTAAAAGGTGGTGGCAAATAGTTGGTACTAGCTGAATTACTTGGGCAAGGGCACAGAACACTCCTTTGCTGGATCTTGCGCAAGGGCTCACAAAATGCCAGAGTTGGCCCAAACCACCCACTCTGAAATGATCCCTAACAAGCCCAGTCTAGCCTAGTCAAGAAGTGCAGGTAGCTTTCCTGGAGTGGCAGCTAGAACCCCCATGCTAATAATTCTTACCCCCTGGATCTGTATGTATGAAAATATATGAAAGCCACCCATTCACTGGATGAGTAAGAAACACTTGGAAAATGATTAATTTGTGTTGTGTGTCATTACAGCACAGAACACAGAAGGTTATCACTTAGTTCTAAAATAGACCCGGACCTTCTAGAAGATGACACGACACTGGCCTCCAAGAAGATGAGGAGCAAAGGGATGCAGAAGCAAGCATAATAATATATATAGAGAGAGAGTTATTAAAAACCACAAGTTCACTGTATCTCATTGAACGCAAGATTTCGCAAGGCTGAACTCTTCAAGATCTGGAGCCGAAGGACCAAACTGGCATTTGTTTGTAAAAACAGAGATCTGCATCGCAACTGAACACAGAAACTGCTTTCCATCTTGCATCTGAAATTTGCAATAAGAGGGAGGGAAGCAAGTTGATGAGCAAACATGCTTTTTCTTGATAAAGGAGGCAGCAGAGATGTCAGTTATACGTGAGAAAGTATCCAAGAGAGATATATTTGTGTATAGGCTGTATAGGATAAAATTTTAAGGTTTTTTTTAAATAATAATAAACAAAAACAAAAACCAAACCTCACAGGCTTTTGCTACAGTATTGAAGTTCCAGCACGGTGTCAGTAAATGGTTAGCAAAACTGTTGCAAAAGACATATGGCTGTTTTTTGGAATATGTTGTCCCTACATAACCATTTTCAGAATGGCTGACCTGCATCTGACACGAGGCCTTGGGAGCAACAGCTTCCTGACAACGCCCACTGCACAGATGGGAACCAGGGATCTAGCTGGGAGTGCAAGAGGTCTCCTAGCTATCTAAATGCTTACACTGCTCTCCTTTATGTGGTATAATTAATCATTTCTCAGGCGCAAGCACATCTTTAATCTTCAAGCAGTACCACAAGGCAGAGATTACCAGTGTAGCTTGCTCAGAACTTCTCCAGCTCCTGCTCACAGCCCAACTTACCACAGGGCACAATCTACTGAATAGCTTGCCCCCTGCAAGCAGAGGCCAATTGTATGTGCGAAGGAGACACCACCACCCCTTCCCCAAAGTGCTTGACAACAGTTTTAGTGTGCATGCATGTTAAACTGGTTTGCTGAGTTTCTGTTGGGCAGGACAATCTGTAGTTAGAATGTCAAGCTGGAGAGATGTGTCATCACCACAACTGGAGAAGAGGGGTGGGACAGCTGCACACTTGGCAGAATGAGAATCTGTTAATGGCGCATTTCTTAAAACACCAAATGCTTGACCTCCACTATGTATTCTAACTTTCAGGATATAGCGAGGTCGCTTTAATAGCCAGGCTTGTTTGTCTGGTGCTATCCAATTACAGGAGTCTGGATGTCAATTTCTGTGCGTCAGTTTTATTAAGAAGGAAAGCCAATCAAACATTGAAAGGAGGTGGTTCATAAAAATCTAACGGAAGCTTTAAGCTGCAATTCTACATACTTACCTGGAAGAAAGCCCCACTGAATTCAATGGGGCTCACTTACAAAGCTGCATAGGATTGTGCCAATGGTTACGAACTCCAATGGTGCACTTGATCTGTAGAACAGAAACACAAACTATTCCAAACCACTAGCTTTCAAATGTCTTTTTCCAAGAAAGGTATATGCCTTTATACTGCTTAAAGCATTTTTTTTTCATGTATTAGTATTAACTGCCATCTAAAAAGAAAATAATCTATTTGTATTTTGATGTATTTGTCTATGCCTTTTTATATTAAAAAACAGCTGTGATTTACTGCCATCTGTTACCAGCTGGGTGCTTTTTTTTTGTTTTTAATCCTTCCACACTATAGGGGAACAGTAACAGAATTATAAAGTAATCAAGAGTGGCTATTTTTATGTCAGATACACATAATGTATTTGTGCAACCACACTTGTGACCTGGAATTTCTCCCCTTCCACATACGGGAAATCTTCTAATAACCTGGCAAGGCATTGCTGAGTACACAAGCTTGACTAAACTGATATACAAGAACCATTACAATCTCCCAGTCTTGTATTTGAAGTGCACACTCCAGTTATTTTAAGCACACACCACAACATATAAAGCATGAATGGGACACACACATATCATAAGGACACAAACTTGCCAAGGACCTGAGACTGAGAGCAGGTCCCAGGTGAAAATACGCTATAACACAATTTGGTGTGAAAGTGCTTCTCAGGATCACTCCACTGAAACCCCTTCGAAAGAAGACTGAGTGAATTCATGAAGGATACAGTTATACATGGCTACTAGCCATGATGACTATGTTCTGCCTTCATGGATGGAGGCAGCAATGCTTTGGTTGCTGAAACCTGGGGTGAGGCAGGAGAGAAGAGGGAACTCTTGTTTATGCTCAGGTCGCTTGCAGCTTCCCTCCAGGCATCCGCGGGAACTGGATGCTGGACCAGATGGGCTCATTTTATGTTCTCATAGACACAAGTCTCTTAAACACAGTACTGTGGTTTTCAATCTTAGTGGGCTTTGAATGGCGGCACGGGCACATTTGATTATGCAAACCATCTCATATACAGGCAATGACCTAGTTAGGCACATCCAAATGACACGTGATCACGCACACATGCATGGCGCTGAACCCGGAAGTAGCCCCAAAATGTCAAAGATCACAAAAACCGGTGGAGCAGGCTTGCTGGGGGGGGGGGGGTTGTCCGGAACGCAACCCCCAGTGCAAAAACAAGGATCACCTCTGCCAATAGCTCTAATCGCTACGGTACATGGTGAATGGATACAATCCTTAAAAAACTTAATATTTCACCTAGAGTACTAGTATTACAGCTCCCATCAAATATATAATAACATCTTATTCACAAAATGACTCTCAAAAGAAATCCCCAGATTATTATTCTGGGGATAATTCACAAAAAATTCTGCCGCAGGAACAAAGACAAATCATAGAAAGAAAGTTCTCACCACAGGACCCTTCACAGCCGCAATTTGGAACCTTTTTCTTTTCTTTTCGTGACCATTTCCCCACATTACAAACTTAGCCGAAATCACAATATTGTAACATGGACAGAAAAAGAAAAGATTGGGCTACATATATATTTATATTTGCTTTACTTTTTGTTAATTGACATTATTATATTCACAATCAAGTGTCCAGGAAAGGTGAAAACACAGTTTACAGGATCATAAAAGTAGTATTTTACAGATATCTCTGTATGATAGTTATGGGGGCTGAATGGCAAGGTTCGGTTCCAACCTGGGCACCCAATATAATTTTTTATGAAGAAATGGAGGGCCTTGTTAATAAAAACAACGTTTGAAGATATGCTGGCTTTTAAAACTGCTCAACATCACATGGAATGTGAGAATAACTGCACTGCAGCAATCAGAAATTGTGTTTCTTTTAAATTTTTGAGTAAGAAATTAGGAGGAGACACATGTGAGGGCAATCCTAAAAATAATTTGAAAAGCACAACATTCCTTTAAACACACCAAGAATGGTGGGGTTTGTTTAATAAAAGGTTTTCACATTATAGTTACTGTGCCAGAGGTTTCCTGATAGTGGGTGGTACAATCAATTCTACTGTAGGGTTCTCAGTGCGAATGAAATTTAGTATTTAACTATCAAACATCCAGCCTGTGGAATACCAGCCGCATCCTTAATATGTCTAATACAATTATTTCTGAACGCTAATCATCCCAAACTTAACCAAAAGATTAGATCACAAATTAAGGGTAGCCCAGGGCTCTTACTACGCTCCTTCTCTCTTAAAACAGAACATTACTGTGTAAGCAATCATGTCATACAATTCCCTCCCCAACACCTGTCGAATCACATAATACCATGGGCCAGCCATGCCTACCATATTCAGATTAAAAGAGGGGAAACAAATACCCCCCTGGAGTTCATAGTAATAGCCACTGTGGGAATGGTTTCAGAATTGTGACCAGTGGCTGCATTATTGTACCTTGAAATCTAACGAATTCTGTTGATCCGGCGTTCCTCCAAAGCTTGAGGTTCTTCAGAGAACCTGGTTGCAGATGTTAACTTCATTCCCGTTGCCTTCACGCTGGTCTCAAGCTTGTCATAATATGCAACAGGATATAGCAGAAGGCTTACAACAAATGTAGCTTTCACCGTGTACAACTTAATATGGTTCAGGTACAGGAGAAGCCAATGGCGAGGCTGTTAAGTTTTGACATCTGGAGTTTTCATGATTTCCAAAAGGCGAGGAAGGTAAAGAGTAAAAATTAAGAGTGATCGCAATGGCCTTCCGACAACAGCACTCTTCATATACTCAGTAATCAGGGCGAGCTGCTGTAGCTGGAATTTGTGGGAGCACAGGAAATGGCATTTTCCATGTAATTATGGATTTGGCACATCTGGTTAGAACAGACTTTGGCCACAAGGCTATTAAATTCTCGCTGTGTTTCTTCAACACTCAGCCTTCCCATTGATCCTAGAAATTTGACTATCAAATGCAGCTCTCCGCCCCTTGTCTCTCCCCACCCAAACTGATCACCAGCAACCAGGCAGTGGAGGACAGACAATTATTTCATCACAAAAATAGAGTCCCTTACAAAATGGGGCATTTTCATGACACAGTGCACTTCCAGAACTCACTGTATGTATCGAAGTCAGTTAATACACAGGGAGTTAATACACATTACTACTTCCAAAATTATGTATAATAAAAATATGATCTGATTAATCTGTCCCAAAAAGCAGCAGCCAGATGCTCCCACTGAGGCGACGGCCCTTCTGTTTATTCCCAACATCTGTTATATTTGCCTCTGAAAAGGCATTCTTGACCATCACAGCTAATTCTTGCATCAAGCCATCCTTGCTAACAGATGGGTATGGTTGCTTCTGGGGGGCCTTGGCTCAATAAGAAGTTATTGTGCTTTTTGTACTCGCTGAGCTCAGAAGGCTTGAAAAATTACATCTGCTATTGTTTACTTGCAGGTTTCGTGCAAGTAAAGTGGGGATTCTGCACATGTCATGGGGAACTGCTTTACATTGTAAGCCTTCAGGGTCAATCTAACAAACAAAGGGAACCCCTTCTGAGCATTTATGCAGCTAATCTGGCATGTGCCTGACACCTCGCTGGGTGCACACAATTAAAAATGGGAACCCAGGTCTCTCTCTCGTTGCAGCTCTACGGACCAGCATGCACTGCTGGTTGCAGTGAAGGGGAACTCGGCCTTCTTCGAAGGTGGCGATGTTTATTTACCCTTCCCCAAGAGACACAACTGTCTCAATGCGTAATAAAATATAAAGTGACAGGAAGGAAGTACCTAGGATTGAATACCAGAAGACAAGAACACAGGGAGCTCTCATCCTATGCAAAAGCCATTCTTCTAACAAGACAAGCTTAGAAAAATGTGGTTTATTGATGTTATTAATAAATACACTGACAAGGGTGGAGGGGAAGAGAAGGATTTGATTATTGGCTTTAAAAATTCTCAATCAAGTGATATGAATCAAGTTATCTTTCTGTTCTGCCCTTCCCCTGAAAATAACACGGCACCGTCACTTTGGTCTCAACTTCTCTATGTTGGGAAACGAACTGCTGGCAAATTAAGGTCCATTTCACACATTTAGAGTGGCGTGCAGACAGTTGCCCTGGGGTGCTATTCCACCTAGTTGGGGAGGCTGAATGCTTCGATCTGGAGTTGGATTTGGTGAAAACAATCCTGCAACTAGCCTTGTCCATATGAATGAAATATTCCCCCCCACACGGACACCCCTCAGTGGTGCGCGACTGTGAGTAAGCGGTTTCCACAACATGACGTGCATGAGATTAAAGGCAGCCCTTAGGGAGAACCACTACTTATGATCAAACAAATGCAAATACACTGCATGCAATGCAGCAAGCACTGCTGCTCTACATTTCCCATTCGTTTCAAGCAGTTTGCACTGGAATAAAGTTGGATGGTCTGCACTCAAGCTTTTACTCCCCTCCTTCTATTCCTAGAGGAAGGTTCTACTTTCAAGAGCTGTGCTGAACACTGACAAGCTGGCAGCACACGCACAAACACACACTCCTGGCTTGTTCAGGAGGTTCAGTAACATCGCAACAGTGAGTTGTTTCCACAATGTCAGCAATTGCCACAATGATGTTTGGAATTCGAAAGATGTAATTATGCTGCCAAGTTTTAGAAACGAGATGCACGAATCATAGATGGGAGGGGAAGACTATCGACCATATTTCTATGCTGGAGTTCGTAAAATGTTGTGTTTTTTTAAAGACACAAAACTCACAAGAATCATCAGTAGATATCTGGGTGGAAGAAAGAAGATCAAAAGTTTTAAAAAAGATTTTGGGGGAAGGAAGGAAGAGGAAAATGCATTATTTTAAAAACAGGTTTCGCCTTTTCAGATCTTTGGTAGCAGTCTGAACTGCTTGAAGGCCTTGTGAAAAGCCACATTGGTGGGTTTGGGGAATTTAACACAGGTGTGTTTGAGAGAGAAATCAAAGACTGCTGTGTAAATATGTTTCTCTGGGAGTACTGAGAAAACACAAATCCTCTGGAATCAAAAGAAATCGTGATTACTGCTTTGGGAAAATGCAGAGAACATTTCACAGGACAATTACCATAAAACAGAGCTGTTCTCCAGGCCCTTCCCCAATTATAGCTACAATTGTCTGAGGTCTGTGATCTTGGCGGGACAACAGAAAATTAGTGAATACCTAATCTCATCATCCAGCACCTAGGATGCTGTCTGGGCCAGACACCTGTCCCATTATATCTTTGAGACCAGCTCATACTATTTGTGCAATTTGTGCTGGGTTCCTGCTTTGGATGGGGACCCTGACACTTAAAAACATTTAGGCCAAGAGTGAAACAGAGCATGCGTTTCCTACAAAGCCTCACAATCTGCCTTAAGAATCCTCATGAGCACTGCTGTTACCGTGGTGGTCTTTTTTTAAAAAAAGAAACCATCTTGTACTCTACGGGCTTAGACAATCGAGCTTTTGAATCCAACCAAAGTGCAGTCAGAAGCTTTGGACAGTCAGAAGCCAGCACAGTTGAAAACAAAGCAGCAGATCAGAAGTGGACTGGCAACAGGCTAATTAAAAAAACAAAACAAACCACTCATTAGCAAATGTGGATGTGCTCACAAGCAGAGCAAAGGATTGTACATCAGCAAGGAAGCCAGATTTCTCGGGACAGAATTCTCATTATGAAGGGTTCCCCTGTGCTTTCTGTACAACAGCCAAATCGGCAGGTGCTATTAAGAAAAACTGTGTTTGGGAACTGTTAAGGCGGGAAGGGCAACTTGTGATGGGAAGGGCAACAGGCGACCAAAATGCTGGAATCATTCAAACTGGAGGAAACTGATCTGGTGCTGTGCCTCTGCCCACAAGACCTTTAAAAACCCATCCAGAAATAAAAATAGCTACCCAACCTGGCCCCGCAAGGCATCAAAAAATGGCTCCGGTGCTTTTGAAGAAACAAAATCTACAGTTATTTAATGCTGAAGTGGAAGAATCTGGCTAACTTCCCTATCAGGGTGGTAACTGATTTGTAGGGGAAAACACACAGGTCTAGCGATGGTGCCAAGAACCCCACATCAAATAAAGAAAGATTTTCAAAGGTGGCTCTAATGATACCATTGCATTACTATGGCAAATAAATAGAACAGCACAGCTGTGTGCCATTTCCCATTTGTACTACACATTGTTCTTTGACGGGGTTACCTTTGAAAACACAGGATGCTATAAGCCCCACTTGGACTGTGTTATGGGTTAAAAGAACCTAGAGAAGACTCTCTATAGAAGCACTTTTGCTTTCAGAACTTCATCCCATTTCACAGCTGTGATTTCAAAGCTCGCCCTAGCCTCCTGGTGGTAAAATACACCTTTTAAAAAGGAAAATAGCTTAACATATATTTTATGTTCAGTCATTTCATACAATCTCAGAATGGTTTTCTTAAATAAATAAAAAATCCCCCCGAAAACCTGGAGATACTGAAGAAGGAAGAGAGAGAAAAACAAAACAAAAGAAAATAAATCAGACCTGACGTTACAGATTTCTAGCTTTATCGTCACAACAATCTAGGAAGCCTCTGAGCCAAATGCTATGGAAACATGGAAGAGAAACCGCTGAACCTTCAACATGAGCATGCTCCGTGGATGTGCCGGCACAGAAAACGAGGAAGCACAGAAGCGCAGGAATCAATGTCTCACAATGGCTGCTGTTTCAACATTCCCTAACACAAGGAAGATGATTTTTAAAAAGTAAAAAATATAACCATGGGCTTTTAAAGGTTTTAACGTTTTTCTCCTCTCTGGACAGTGGTGGTGAAGATTCAACGTCTTATTTTGTTCCCTTCCTTGGTTATCACCGCTGCTTCCACACTTGCATCGAAGGGTTTGTCCAGTTTGCTGTTTCCAATGTCAAAAGAACGACCCTCTCCCCTCCCGCCCCCCCCCCCAGCAACAGCAGTTCTTCAGATGTGCGTGATGATCCCCTACCTCCCCACTTTCTCTCCCACCCACCTCCCCATGATTTCTTCTGAGCATGCCCAGTAGGAATGGTTCATAATAATACCAATCCACCTACAAGAGAAAAAAAGGGGGGGAGAGAGAGAGAAGGAGCCCACTGATCCAGCTCCTAAACTCCAAGGTCCTTCAGTTTGCTGGAAGAAGTAGGTGAGAGTGGGTGTATATACTGCAGTGTGTGTGTGTTTTTGTGTGTGGCTTATGGGGCAAAATCGGGAAGAAACTTCTGCGACCAGCTCCCCCTGCTTTGCTTTCTTTTCGAAAGGCCCTCGCGAGAGACCACCGGCATCACTTTTGTCGTGTGGAGATACTGGTGTCCACTGTTACTTCTAGAAGGGTAATTTAAATACTCAGTTTTTGTTTTGCACAAGGTAGATTGGCTCCCGCGTCATAGGATGATGCAGCATCTGCAGAAGCGCTGTCTGCTGCCCCCCACAGATGGTGGTGGGGTCACGGGTGCGAAGTAGGCGTGGACTTTAATATTGGGTAAGTGGGTCTGAAAAGACAAACACATATATTTCCCCATTCAGAAAAAAAAAAATCAGAAAGACGGGGTAGAGCATGGGTTGCACACAGAAGGACGCTGGGCTCATGAGTTGCAAAGCAGATCTCCGTAAGGAACAGGGAGACATTTCAGGGAAGGTGTTGGTTTTCCCCTCATTCTTCCCACCCTTTCCCCCACCCTGTAACTGGCATATCAACATTTGCCAGTTTTCTTCCTAGCCCGCCACTGTTCTGCTGGCCAGTGAAGGGAACCCCTTCATTCTAACATATTGTAGATCTGTAGGCCTCACTTAGGAAAACACAGGGGGCTGCCAAGAACTGAAAAACTCCCTGAACTCTGCATCCCGTTTTAAGTAGGCTCTTCGTTGATCTGCCTCTTCCTATTCCAGTCCAACAAGAGGCTGAGTATATCGTGTGGCCCCCCCCCCACTACACCAGAAAGAAATATATCATTTCTATGTCTAGGAAAAACCAAATTTCTTAGCTTAAATATTAGGAACGTCTGAATATATTTGTGGGTTTAGGCAAGGAGTTATAAACGGCCACAGAAGCTGCAACTCTTGACCTGCTCAGTCTGGCCACTGGAAAGAGTGAATACTAAAGTTCTCTCATAATAGTTGAGGGTGCACAGGAACTGAGCAAAGTGGCTCGGAAAAGAGGCTACGTATTATGAATGAGAGACAGACTCTGCTTTCTCTAATGTGGGGAATTTCCTGGTTGAAAGTTCCCAGTTGTCAATAGGCCTCCAGGAGAACCCTGCAGATAATTCCCACATTGACACCACAGAGGGCTATGTGTGAAGTTCTTTCTCACTCCCCTCAAAACAAACTTAAGACTTTGATGTACTAGCCAGCATGTCCTTAGTCTTGGCAGGGGATAGGGAGGTGGTGTAGATTTAACATAAAACCCCACTGGGCTTCCCCCGGCATCATCTTCTGAAAGGAGTTCCTAGGCTCAGGAACTAGCAAAGCGTGCACTTGTGCCTACTTAAATAAATGCCTTTTTTTTTACCCTGAGTCTCTTGATTCCAGCCCGTGAAATCTGTTGACAGTCGTACAACTCTATCCTCTCCAGGCTGTGGCAGCTCTTGAGGTGCTCCAAGGAGGCGTCTGTAATCAAAGGGCAGTTGTCCAGCTCAATCACCTCCAGGCGGTCGTGGGCGCAGGCACCGTTGCCCAGGTGGCGAATCCCATCATCAGTGATCAGCTCACAGTGCGATAAGCTCTGCCGCCACAAAGGGAACAAAGCGAAAGCAAAGGAGAAAGAAGCAGGCAGCATTTGCAAAGGTGTTATTATGAGGTCATTTCAAGATGGTGGAGCTACCCCAGCCTGGCAGCGAGAACTTGATATATGCCTAAGTTATCTTCAGCTGAAGAAATTCTCCAGCAATATCTGGGTCTGTTGGACCACAGTATTCCAAACCTCGGCTTACAGATTTGTTGGATTCATGGATGCTCTCCTCATCAGACGAGCCCCCAACCCCAGCGACCTATGATGTGCCATGCTGCTGGGAAGAGCTTCCCCTTCTCTCCGAATCCCTGCTTCCTCAGCCCTCTCCATTGCCTACTGCAGAGGTGGGGAACAGAGGTGGGGAGAGCCAGTGTGGTGTAGTGGTTAAGAGCGGTAGTCTCGTAATCTGGGGAACCGGGTTCGCGTCTCCGCTCCTCCACATGCAGCTGCTGGGTGACCTTGGGCTAGATACACTTCTTTGAAGTCTCTCAGCCCCACTCACCTCACAGAGTGTTTGTTGTGGGGGAGGAAGGGAAAGGAGAATGTTAGCTGCTTTGAGACTCCTTAAAGGGAGTGAAAGGCAGGATATCAAATCCAAACTCTTCTTCTTCCCCACTCTCTCCTGAGGAACCTTCTGAGGGCCACATGGCAGTGGAGGGTGGGGCCAGAGGCAAAAGTGGGAGGAGCAGTGGATGTAAATGTTACCTTTGTGCAGTAGGCTAGTTTCTACACAAACTCACACACTCCTCTTTATCCTCCATCTAGACAAGCAAGAGGCAGCATTATTAGACTTCAGGGACACATTTTAGTCAGGCGAAAACACTTCGGGTGCAAAAGCAACGCCAGCGAGGTGTGTAGCCTAGGGAGAGTCCCAAGGGCCAGACAGATAGGTCTGGAGGGCCACATTTGGCCCCCAAGCCCAAGGTTCCCCCTCCCCGGCCTACTGATTCTCCAAGTCACTCCAAGCTCACTTGCTTTGTGCTGTGTGTGTATAATTAGTTCTCTTCTAAACCTCTGACATACTTGCTATGCCTTCATTTAGCATTCACCTTTCCCTTCACACACACACACACACACCTATATCTAATCCGTGTTATTTGTATTGTAATAATGAAAAGTGTTTAATTAGTGGTCAAGGCACCTCAAATTATCTCACGAAACCTTGCAACAATCCTATTATTATGCATCTATATTGCAGATAGAGAGGGACAGAAGCCAAGAGATGGTGGTTTAGCACAGGGTCACCTAGCAAATCCATAGCTGAGGCACTGTTTTATTATTATTATTAACTAAAATTTAATACAGTGTCCACAAGAAAAAGAATAATAAACATAGCGTTGAATTCATAGCGTCATTTTACATAATCTTAAAACATTAATGGTCAATGTAGGCTCTCTGCATATATGGTTGCAAAATTAGTGGGGAAAGTTTGCTATCTATTTCCCTTGCATATGAAAAGAAGGGGCCCTGGTTTCATTAAAGGTGAATCTCTTTACAACACTTTTTGTGACCCTCCTAAGCCCTGTTAGTTGCTCTGAAATAGCCACATCCCAGATATTGTTGAACCATGTATCAAGGGGTTAGCAGAGGCAGTATTTGAGATCAAGAAACTTTCTGGCTCGTATATCTTAGCTACTATGCTAGACCAGCTCTAAAAGCTGGGCCATCTTGTTGACAAAGCTGCTGTCCTGTTCACAGATCCATTATGCCAATGACAGACTAGAAGGTAGAACACTCAGGAGTTGCTTCTGATTCTGCAGCTGAGAGAAAAGCACTAAATTTGAAACTCTGGCTCTACCACATTGTTTTGGGCAAGTCATTCTCAATTCTTTTTCATATCCATATCCGTAAAACTTAAACAGATGACCTATCTCACAGAGCTTTGCTTATGAACACATTATTTAGGGGTTCATGCATTTCAATACGCTGAATTCCACATCTCAGGCGACTACCTCATTTTCTTTTCTGACTTGGCAAATAATTTAGAAATGCAGTTAACAACGTGGTTAAAATCCATGATTTGGGGGGGGGGGGGGAACTCTTGAAGACTCACCAAAACCTGAAGCCGTGGACAATGTATGGAGAGCTGGATTAATGTGCTGTCTGTTATCTGGAAGAGATCAAAAGATACACACGTTTCAGAAGGCATCGCCTAGCCTATCTTGTAGTAGTTCTTGGTCAGGACCAACACCAGAATAATGTCAAAGCTTGAGGTAGGCCTTCCAGATAAAGGCAAATGGCTGCTGGCAGAGTCAACTGTTTTCAGAAGGCTCCCGGAGTTTTAGAATCCTTAATACAGACATTCCCTCTCTCATCAAGTACCGTATTTTTCGCCCTATAGGACACACTTTTTCCCCTCCAAAAATGAAGGGGAAATGTGTGTGCGTCCTATGGGGCGAATGCAGGCTTCGACGACCTGTCCGCAAGCAGCGGGAGCGCTCCCGCTGCTGGCGGAGAGTTGCCTGCATGCTGAAGCCTGCGCGCGCTGAGCTCAGCGCGTCCAGGCTTTGCGGACCTCTCCGCTAGCAGCGGGAGCGCTCCCGCTGCTGGCGGAGAGTTGCCTGCATGCTGAAGCCTGCGCGCGCTGAGCTCAGCGCGTCCAGGCTTCGCGGACCTCTCCGCTAGCAGCGGGAGCGCTCCCGCTGCTGGCGGAGAGTTGCCTGCATGCTGAAGCCTGCGCGCGCTGAGCTCAGCGCGTCCAGGCTTCGCGGACCTCTCCGCTAGCAGCGGGAGCGCTCCCGCTGCTGGCGGAGAGTTGCCTGCATGCTGAAGCCTGCGCGCGCTGAGCTCAGCGCGTCCAGGCTTCGCGGACCTCTCCGCTAGCAGCGGGAGCGCTCCCGCTGCTGGCGGAGAGTTGCCTGCATGCTGAAGCCTGCGCGCGCTGAGCTCAGCGCGTCCAGGCTTCGTGGACCTCTCAGCAAGCAGCGGGAGCCAGCACTGGGCTCCCACGGCTTGCAGAGAGCTGCCTGTTTGGGGGCTGGGGTCGGGGGAAGCTCGGGCTTCCCCAAACCCGCGCCTGGGGGGGAAATAATTTTTTTCCTTTATTTCCCCCCAAAAAAACTAGGTGCGCCTTATGGGACGGTGCGTCCTATAGGGCGAAAAATACGGTACATACAGAAGTTCTCAAACTGTGGCCCGTAGGCTCCATTCAGGAGGCCTGCAGAAAAATTGTATCTGCGTCTGGCCTTGCACTTCACTGACTTTTTTTCTGATGGAGAGCAAAGCTGTTTTGACCAGGGATGGACTTTCAAATTGGCAAACAAGAACCTGGGGTCCCTGGAGGGCCTATGATTTTCATGATACTGTGCCGGATTGCACTGGGATGCTGGTACTGCAGAAAAAATATATATATTTGCTTTGCTTCATATTTAATTCAGAAGCACATCTATCACATTAGAAATGAAAGCCTACAGTTATTCAAACACGAGTTGTGCATATGCTTTAGTTCACAGAACCAAACAAGTTCATCAAGTGATCCACTGAGACCTTCAGCAATTTTCAAGTAGTCTGAGGAAACAGAAGTTTGAGAATCGCTAGGCTGGATGTTATGGGAGCCATATGGCTACTGCCAAAAGCAGCACCTCTGCACTACCTCTTCCTCTCTCCTGTGACGATATGCAGAAAGTGAGGTCACTGCACTCCAGGTCCCCCTCTTCTTGCATGCAACAGGCAATAAAGTAGAGCAGGGAAACTTTGAGTACAATGATGCCCTATGATACTTTAAAAAAATTATTACTGGGCAGAGAGGAGGTGGCGGAGCTAGAGCAGCTGCCACTCATCTTACAGCAATATTTTGTTCCACCAGATTTTATTACAAACTAAGGGGCTGTTTTCAACTAAGAAATACTATGAGTAGACCTGTTGAAATTAATGAACCTTAAGTTAGCCTTATAAATTAATTTCAATACGTCTACTATGAGTGAGATTAGAATTCAATACCACTCTTAGTGGATAGGATTAGCGAGATTATATACTACTATGTCTCAATATTATGGTGACAGGAAGTTCAAGAATATCTTTTCCCCTGGGGGGGGGGGGGAATGAGTGACCAATACCCTCACCAAAGCATTCTTGTGAAAATGCTTCCATGCCGGGATGGATCAACAAACTTACTTTCTGAGCATTATAGGAAGAGCACACAAAGAGAAAAAGCACAACTCACAAAACACTTCCTGCTTGTTGGAATGTGGATAAACAATCTCAAGCAAAGGCTTATCTTAACAAATTACGGCATTCTCTGAGTCATGGTCTATGTCCATGACATTCTGCACATGCATGCACACCCACACCCACCCCTAAGAAATGGGATAAAGATATTTTATATACCTGAACACACTCTTCCAGGTCCATTTTTTCAAGCTCATGACAATTCTGGGGAGAATCAAAAACAAAGCAAAACACACACAAAATTAAGCATTTGTTTTTTCAAAAAAGCATGTATTGATTGTTCCTTCTGAACGCAAGGTAAGATGGCTATAGACTAGTCCCAATTACTTCAATGGGATCACTCCAATGGAAGCTGCTGGAGAAATGAGGTCAACAGGTGCCTTAAAAAGAAACATTCCTTCCACGATCAGAGTCATGATCGCAAGAGGATCCAACTACAGTGGTGCCTCACAAGACGAAAAGAATCCGTTCCGTGAGTCTCTTCGTCTAGCGGTTTTTTCGTCTTGCGAAGCAAGCTTATTAGTGGATTAGCGCTATTAGCGGTTTAGCGGCTATTAGCGGCTATTAAAGGCTTAAGGGATTAGCGGATTAGCTGCTAAAAGGCTATTAGCAGCTTAGTGCCTTAGAAAAAGGGGGTGGGGAGCGGGAAAAAAACCCCAGGAATCGCAAGACATTCTCGTCTTGCGAAGCAAGCCCATAGAGAAATTCGTCCTGCGAAGCACCTCCAAAACGGAAAACCCTTTCGTCTTGCGGGTTTTCCGTCTTGCGAGGCATTCGTCTTGCGGGGCACCACTGTACATTACGGTGCTCTCCTTCGTGCTGGCCACTCTGGAGCAAGTTCTGCTTGGTATAGAACGTGCACTGTATTATCTTCCCTTCTCCCTGATTTGGCTCCAAAGCAATCCCAACTCTGTAGTTCAGAACAGATTATGCCGCTCTGGAAATGATCTTATTTAAATGGCTTATTCTGCTCCCATCAACCAGATTTCTCAACGCAGTTTAACTCCAGACTAATCCCATTTCCACCAATGGGATTACTCTGGGGAGTGTCACAATAATCTCTGCATTTAAGGTCTAGAACGGGGATGGGGATGCTTCAGCCCTACAGATGTTGTTGGACCACAACTCACACCATTCCTGACCTATGGTCTTGCTGGCTGGAGCTGATGCAATTCCCCACCCATAAACTCAATGACGGGAGAGATAATGGAGATCAGAGGACAAGATGGTTTTGCAAGGGATGGAAGTAGGGAATGGCTGCCATGAGTTGGGAGAAGGGCATGGAAGCACGACTCCTTAAACAACAGAAAATAGGGTGTTGCTTTGTCTTCCATTCAGCCCCAGCCAAGCTTTTAAGAGGCTACCATATTGCAAAAGTCTAAAGAGGTGCGTGCTTTCAGACATCAGTCCTGCCAGGTTCTGGTGCTTGTTGAACCTCCATTTCCATGGCTGTCCAATCCAGAACTTGGCTTCCATCCTCGCCCTTAGGTTCTCTCAGGGACAAACTGGCTATGGCAGTGGCAGTTTCTTTTCACATGCCCATCCCCATTCACTTATAAAGCCTTATATAGGATGTACAGAAAAGGGCGCCAAATCAAACATCACCTCCTCTTAGTTCACTGCTCAAACCACTCTTCTCTTTTCCCAGCTTGCTTATGGCATTGAGCCAGGTATGGCATAGGGCATGAGGTGTTTAGCATCTGTCTTCTACAAGGAAGACACCACTCACTGCTTTAAGTCTATGAACAAGCCAACAAAAAGGATCAGATGCTTACCCGAGCCAGCGTGGTAAACCCCACGTCAGTGAGCTGAGAACACCGAGCCACTTCCAATATTCTGCGCAGAAAATAAAATACAGCAAATTAAGCCCTTGTGCTTTTCAGAAATCCATTTCTGAAATCTCACAAACTTAGTGCCTGTGGAGAAGAAACCCCAAGACCACCAGTTTCAAAGTAGTTGAGGACATTTCACTTGATGGGCTCACGCTATATATCAGCAATCCTAACAATACACATCGAAGGGATAAATACAGCTTAAATCCCCCAAGCTACACATTCCTACCCCCCCCCCCATTTTTATGATTCTTACACTTCCCATAATTGCTCCTGAAGACCTTAAATAGACATTTTTCCCCTCTTCTCTATTTCTGCTTGCCTGCCTGTCATATTTGACAAAACTCCTCCAGCTCATCCGTATTTACTCCAAAACCCTGAACCCATCAAACCCTTGCAATCTCACTTTCTGATGATCAATGTCGCACAACTTTGTGGGAGTTAAATTGCTCGACGCCCATCCCTATTGTCCTCTTGACCTAGCTCAGGGAAGGGAAGCTAGGATTACTAACAGTATTTTAGGCAACCTACGACCATTAGTCTAATTTCAAAAGATTTCTGTAAGCAATCAGTTCAGACCTCTGGGAAGAGTGATCTGTCCTTTCCCTGGCAGCCTGCTGGGCAGGGAGGAAGAAAGTGGGGGTTTCCTTCTCTACTTTTTGCTCTGACTCCACGCACTATTTCAGCTTGGTTCATAGTGAGCATGTGGCCCCTGACAATTACCCATGAGGGATTTTGGCCCTTAACAGAAAAAAGTTTGCTTGCCCCTGTTTTAATAGTGGCAGGTTTCATTCTGGGTAATGACATTTTTCACAACCTTGAACCTATGAGACAGATTGTAAGCATAAACAAATGAATTTCTTTTTCTATGACCCATCCCCTTCCACATAATATGCCAACCCTTTTCTGTGAGCTTTTGATTCCTCTGTTACCCATTTTTACCCAGCATACATCCCATGTTCACATGATAACCTTGTATCCTCTCATGCAGTCCTCTAACCCAAAGCCTACTTACCTAAGCCTTGGACAGTTTTGCCCTAAAGCATTCAAGATGGCGTCGGTGATGTTGGAACAGCCAGAGGCGCACAGAGACTGTAACTTGTGGCACCCTCTACATATTGTAATGAGGCCATCGTCTGTTATTTGCTACAGAAGGAGAGAAGGGAATCAAAGTCATCTGTAGTGTGCGGCAAAGTTCTGGTCTGTTTCGCCTGGCGCATGAAACCCACAGGTCAAAGCAAACTGTTGTTTAATGTGAATGAGCAGCATGCTGGTGCCCACTGCTCATAAATTCCCGCAGCATGCTGTGGACAAAACAATCTGCATGTTTGTCATGTTGTCCAAACCCAGGCTAAAGGTTGGTGTCCACCAAACAAACCACAAGCAGTCAGTCAAAAACAAATTTTGGTACTGCTTATTACTTTGCTGGGTGGAAATCAACCATGAACCAGGGTTCAGAAGACAGGATAAGCCAGACTCTGGCACATTTTGTCCACAACGGGGCAGCAAAGGTTGTAGGGGAGGAGCGCAATAGGAACCAGAATGCTGCTCATTCCCATTAAACCAGTTTGTTTTAAACTTTGGTTTGATATGACATTTGAACTGGGCTCCAGGGTGGGAGAACCCTTCTGAGTCCTAAAATTACATGTTAAGTATTATTTGGTAAACTCATTTTAGCAACTATCACATGAAAAAGCAGGATGCCAACCGCACACAGGCTATCAAAATCTGTTCCTTTTTTGGGCTCAACATTCCATTTTTGGCACCACCACAAAATGGTACAGGATATTTTCTCGCAGGACAAAAATGTACTTCCTCTTCCAACTTTTTAAAAATACACACACAAAAAAAGTTAAATACGGAGACAAGAAAGCATTCCAACCTGACCAAAAGAATCTTTTCCAGCTTGTCCTGCAAACAAAATTTGAAACGCCTCCCGGGCAAGGGTGAACTCGGACCAGATACATTTGTCACATTAAATGCTAACACTAGGAGAGTTCTTTACTATATCCAGAAAGTATCCATTGTATGGTCTAGGGTGGTGATATGGTTGCCAACTTGAGATTTTAAAAAGATCCAGTCAGTGAGTGGAGTTGGCAAGCTCCTAGTGATCTGAGGGTGGAATCCACTGGATTTTGTAAGGCCAGAGCAGAGTCATCAAGGTGCCCTCAATATGTTATTGGACTATAACTTCCAGTGTGCTGGTAGAGCATGAGACTCTTAAATGGAAAGAGCTCTCTTCCAATATCCTTTATTCCCCCCACAGGAACTATACAGGGAAATATCACGGTTTTAGGAAGCCTTCAGTGGCTTTGGGGCACCATGGTAATTCTAACAACGTCTGTATGCCTAGCATACTAGGGGCATTGAATGTCTTAACATGTTTGGAAGCAAAGAGTCAAGAATGGCTATAGGCACAGAGACGCAAGCAACTACAAACACTTGCCCATCCCCTCAGCTACTGACAATTTTTATAGCCAGATTTTCACAAACATTCCCATCCACCACAGTTGGGATTTTGCCCCTATGAAATAAGATGACCATCAAGCTACCAGGACTGCAACTACTCCAAGCCAACAGGGAGAAGCATTTCTTGGGGTGTGAGTGTCACTCTGCATAGTTCATGGCCTCTGCATGTTAAGGAAAACAGGAGCAAATTTGGATTTGTGTGAACCAATTACTTACCAAGCAGGTCTGCAAATTCAAAGTCACCAGTTCAGGACAGTGTGCCCCAATGTATTTGAGAGCTTCATCCTCCAGCTAGAACAAAAATGCAATAGGAGGGAGGGAGGGAGGTAAGCAATTTGTTAAAGAGTCAGTGTGAAGTCATATTTTGGGTTTTCTTTTTCAGGAGTAAGATTACGGAAAATCTGGATTCCCAAAAGTTTTTATTTTAAAAAGAAAGGGCTAGTTTCTCATTCTCAATGACAGCTAAGAGCCCACATGGGTCTCTGGTATCTCATGTCACCATGGGACCCACAGCATCTAATAGGCTTTCAAACCTGGCTATTGCAAAAACTCCCAGCATCAAGGCTGCCAGGAAGGAGGGAAGAACAAGAGAAATATTCCATTTCCGCAAGGCCTCCCCCTACTCCATTCTATACCCCCATGAGAACTACACCTTTGTGGCATTGTTGCCCGAGAATTTCTTTGGCTGGATTCTCAAAATACTTGGCTTCATTATGGATGTGTTTGAAAATATCATAGTGTAACCACATGGTTCTAGAATCAGAGTTTCTGAATTTTATGGACTGAAGTGCCTTAAATAATAATAAGAATTTTATTATTTAAACCTTGCCTATCTGGCTGGCTTTCCCCAGCAACTCTGGGCCGCTTACAGTACATATAAAAACATAGTAAAACGTCAAACATAACAACTTGTTGGTTTCACATAAACATGCTTTGTTTAAAAGAGAAAAAGAGGCTCTTTTGTTAAGGCAAAAATAAAAAAAAGGCAACACCCAAGTTATTTCTGCTACTAAAGATGCCACGGATGTCCTTGAATCACGGAGAACAGATGGCAAAACAACTGATAACAAGTGCCTTGCTTCCATCAATATTTTTTCCTTAGCACTCCATAAAAAAGGGGAAAGGCTCAAGCTATTTTTAAAAAAGAAATATGCATTATAAAATTATGGCTGCATTTGCTAAACCTCTCCACTATAACTTCTTTCTTTGACTCATATAGGTGCAACTATAAACTGAACATCCTTTATCTATGTGGATGCAGATACAGATGTAGATGTTATCTCCGGATGTGCCCTGAAGCTCCCAGATGCATATTTGATGCAGGTGAACATCCTCAATCAGAGGCCACAAGTTGTGTAACATGTGGCTAGCTGCCCACAACTAAACCTGGATTGGGGGCCTAGAAACATGTCTTATGCTACTCTATTACAATTCCAAGCTGCTCTAAGAGATCCGCAAAAACGTTTGCAAAAATCCAGTACAAGGAAAACTGAAACCATGACAGTGGAAAGCTCCTGTCCTACAACTGCCTTGTGTTATTTTGCCTGGGATTGCTAACGAGGTTGGGATTTTTCCTTTCCCTGTATGAGGTGCCACAACTAAGTCATGTGGCCCATCTCAAAGAACTGAAATTCTTTGAGATGGACAAAGCACAAAGAACAATGGCCCTCAACTAGTTGAACCAGGCCCCGCCCAAAGCTGAGATCAGGGGCCGTCCTGCCCAGAATAGGATTCAACACACAACCTGATTTGCAATTCAGTTATCCAACTTGCTATTTTTACTTTTTAGGCAATTTCTAATTTCAAGACAAAACTTGGAGCATATTTGGATAAAAGGTAGGATTGCAGAGTGTGTTTCAGAATTTCAAATACAGTGGATGCGAGAAATGCTCAGCTTTTCAGTAGAGATGCCCAGGTTTTTTAAAAAAAGGTTGGCTTGGATGCCTCGGTCCTCTTCTAGTCCAACACCTTTAAAAATGACAAATATCCTAGAAGAGAAGTAACCAAAAGTTCCTATACTTAAAAGCCACATGCTATCGCCAGACAGCCAAGAACTGCACGAAGCACAGTGCTTCTGCTCTACGTTTCCTTTGTTCAAAAGTAATCTCACAGATTTCCTCCCTTCTTCCCTATCCTCAGAGAAACTCGTGTAGTGCAAATTGCCATTATAACTCTTTTGGATAGGGTAAAATATACAAAGGAATAAATAAAATGTATTCTCTCCTACTTTTCTCCCTCTTGCTTCCAATGTCACAATGTATGACCCACACTCAACTTGATTCTGCTCCAAGTTAAAACAAATGCACTTCAACTCAAGCTTTCTTGAAGCTGCTGTGTCCTCACTGGAGACATACCTGTGTGCAGCCTTTAAGAAACAGAGCTTTGAGTCCACCGCAGCCTCTCACCAAAGCCTGGATGCCATCTTTTGTCACTTGGTCACACCATGATATATTGAGCTGCTCCAGTAAAGGGCATCCCTCGCTTGAGAGGTGAGAAGGGGGCAGAGGGGAAAGGCAGACAGAGATGTTAACTCTTAAGGATAAAAAAATCTTGCTTTGGAAACAAGGGAAATTCACCGCCTTGTTTTCCAGTAATAACACACTGAACTCTGCTCTCTGCCACAGCTTCAAGGATGACCACCAACTGAAAACTATAGCAGGAATTTGGTTACAGCATGGTGCTGATAACACCATGGTTGCTGGTTCAATCGCCGTATGGGACAGTTGCATATTTCTCCACGGCAGGGGGCTGGACTAGATGATCCTCAGGTCCTTTCCAGCTCTAAAATTCTATGAATAATGGGTGTGTGTGGTGACAAAAGCCATGTGGCAATACTGCAGGGAGAAAGGGAATGGGCATGTCTGTATACCATGCACAAGGGCTACTATATCAAAAGGACCTAAACAGGGCAGGGGCTGAGAAGGAACAGACAGCAATGCCACAGCGTGTCTCACATCTGAATCAACAGCAAGGAAAGACCATTCCATTTCTTCTGTGGCATCCCCACTACTAGCATTGTTGATGTCGCCTGGTCCACGACTAATTGGGAAGCTCATTCTTTCCCTCTGACTCTGACCCCATGGGACCAGAAAACAGCCCAAGCTTGTACTGATTGTCATCTTATGCCCAGCTTTCCTGGAGTGCCCCAAGTCAGACTAACTAAGAAAGAACAAGGTGTGCCTCTACCGCACCCGCCCACCCCTGTTCCAATTCTGGTCAGCTGCTATACCACTGACACCGTGAGCTGGCCCAGAGCATGGTAAAATGAAGCAGGGGTTTCCATCGCAAAGAAATGTGGTATTTTAAAATCAGGGTGAATAAGCTTTATAAAAAGCTACACTCACCTCAGTGCTTTGAGGGACAGGTTGGTTATTGAAGTGCAGGAAGCTAGATCAAGATGTCGGAGTTTGGAGCAGAACTTACTAAGGCTAGTACATGTCCTGGAAGAGAATAGGACACACATAGGTTCACTGCTCTGTCATTATTATTTTTTAAGTAGAAGACATTTAGTGGGTCTTCTCATCAGAATGGGTCCCTCATTTTCATTGTAGTTGACTGAAATCTATTTCTTTAAAAGCACACTAAGATTCTCAATATTCTTCTTAATTTGGATTTTTCTTTTTAACTATATCATTGCTAAGACGACACAATGTTCTACAGTTTATATTAAAAATTGAGATATATAAAAATTTGGGTGTAGTAAATGAGAGAGATTAGATGCTCAGCACATCTGGCCCAGCCTAATCATGTGCCCTCCAAGCTTAGCCTCTGATCCCTTGCCTGTCCGATATACACACAGGGGACCACTGCAGATTTGGTGAAGGTGATGCAAAGGTAAGGAAGGGCTTGCTGTGCACCAAGTTTAAGATGGTGTCACCCCCTACGGTGGGACAGGGGTCCCTTGGCAATTTGCCCTTTCTAGCTACCCATTCACAATAAGAACGGATATACTCTGACAGCATTTGAGCAACGAAACATGCGACCAAGAAAATGGGGGAAAGTGATTAAAAAGAGCTAAAGAAATACCGCAGAGAGCTGAAATAAATGCCACTTACGCATCTGTAATCTTGGTGCAGCCATTCAAGTTCAACACTTCAATATTTCTGCAGTTCTGTGCAAATGTCCTTTGTGACAGAAAAAAGTACAGTGCTTTTCAGGCTTTTAATGACATACATTTGAAATCAGGGGCACCTGACATTTAAAAGGTCTTACACACCGAGGGGAAATTAAAGCAAATAATGCAGATTTGGGGTTGATTTGTTTTTTTTAGCGATACTTTGAGAATATTTAGGGATGATACCCAGCTTAAAAAGAAAAGAGAAAACACCATTAACAATCTATTTCATGTGTTGGCTGTGATCAAGATGGTAATGTACATGTGGATCTCCCGCTGCCAACTACAAAAGACAAGGCTCTACATACATACTAGGGTGCTTTCATCAGTGTACAGTAGCTGTAGCCTATAGGGGTGCAAGTGCCAGGCAGGTAACTACATGCATCAGCTCCCCTTGCTGGATCTCCAAACTGCTTTCTAACATTGCCTGGAAAAAGGTCCAGCATAAAGAGAAACCCCAGTGCACAGATGTTAAATGTTGGACTGGGACTGGGAGACCAGGGTTCCAATCCCTGTTCAGCTATGATGCTCATCAGGTGACCGTGGGCCAGTCACTGTCCAGCCTACCTCACAGGGTTCTTGCGATAATAAATTGGGGAAAGCCATGAACACTGGCCTGAGCGCCTAGGAGGGAGATGAAAACCTAACTGTTAACAACAACACCTCCTCCTTTCTGAGCATCAGGAGGAGAGAAAGATTAAGTGTTTTATAGCTGTGCTGCCAACATTCTGCTCTCTTTCCTTGAAGGAGAATCTTTGCATGCAATGTACCAGAAAAAGTGCAATGCACATAGCCCGCATTTCAAGTAACAAAAATACCAGAATGCTATATCCTATTTTAATTCTTCACAGTCTTTTTCTCATCATCCTTACAATGATCCTTCCTGTGAAGGCACTTATGAAGTGAAGGCACAGATTATGGTAAACCATAACCAATGGTTTACTGGGAACACAGAGGTGCCTCTTGCTTCATTCTTCCCCTTGTGCAGGGCTGGTGCAACAAACCACAATCCCAGGCTTAGAGCCCTGTCCAAACAAGCCACAATCCTTGGCCAGAGATCATGGGGTTTGTTGCTCGAGCTCACACTAGGGAAGTAGGATCAATCCCTGCACATTCACAGGCAAACCATTAACTATGCTTCAGTTTGAAGACTATGGAACTTAACTTCCAAGTTAGATTCAGACAGCTGCCCAGTTCAGATGTCAGAGTCAAGTCACATTTTGATCATCAGAGATGTACTGTGGGCTTGAGTTTTCTGATACCATGTGGAGAGAAATGAGCAGAAGAGCTGTAGCACGTTCCTGACAGCCAAGTCATGATTAGGCTGTGGTGTCCGAACTACACCAGTGTGTATGGGGGATGTGTTTGGGTCTCCTGCATCTCACTTTTGACAGGTATAATTCCCTCCAAATTTGTTATGGGAGGACCGGTGGTGCAGGCCTATTTCGAGCAGGTACCAAAAGCCATGTCAAGAAACCAAGCAACCATTAGGCAGAAATTTGCCCTATTGTGGTGCTGCAAGAGAACATTTACTTCTAAATAATAACCACCACCACCTCAGAAAGAAGGGGAGACACATCTACACATAACCAAGTGGCTGTGGAAGCACAGTGATCTCAATGCTGAAAACCAGGAAGAGCTCAACACCTTGAGAAACAGACAGACACTCTCTGAGCAAACCAAACTAGCAAGAGCAAACATATACACTCTCACGACTGGCTGGCAGGGATGGCAAAATGAACAGGCCACTTCACCTAAGTGCCTGTAGTAGGTTATTAGCAGCAGATCATTAGCAATATATAAAAATAATTAGCAGTTCACCTGGTAGGTAAGGGCCCTGAGCGGTCAAGCTGATAAAGCATGCACTCCTCTTGCCTCTGGTAGCAGAGCCCTGCAAAGCCCTGGGACAAGCTCTAGTTCTGTCCCACGATACTCAGCAAGTCCATGTCTTTCCGGAAGGTTTTGGAAGTGGTCTGGGCAACATGCATCTTGGATTGTTCTATACTACATTTCCATAGGACTTTAGAAGCAACATGATCAGAAAAAGAAATAGAGGAAGTTATAGGGAAACTAAAAGGGGGTGAAAGCCCCAGGAGCAGATGGATTGGGAACGGAATATTATAAAGTATTAAAATATATATATTGGTTTCTAAATTAAAAGTATTATATAATTCAGTAATAGAGGGTGAGAGGATCCCTCCGTGGGAACAATCAATAATTATCTTAATTCCAAAACCAGGAAAAGATTTGAAGGACCCAGGATCGTATAAGCCGATTTCCCTAATAAATAAAGATGCTAAAATATTGACCCCAATAATGGCAAAAAGGGTGAATAATTTTATTTATAATTTTATAAATAAAAACCTATGTGGCTTTGTGGCAGGAAGACAAGATGTCTAGTTTAATAGGAAGAGTGTTGAATAAAATAGATATAATAAGAAGAAATAAACTGAAAGCTGGTATAGTAGCATTGGATATTTTAAAGGCTTTTGACTGTGTAGAATGGCTGGAGTTTAAAATGTTTATAGAAAGCTTAGGATTTGGAAAATGATTTAAGGGATTAATCAATGAGGAACAAGGCATAGTATAACAGAACAAATAACACTAGCCCAAGGTACAAGGCAAGGATGCCCCCTTTCCCCAATTTTACTTGTATTGGTCATTGAAACTCTGGCCAATGTAATTAGTGAAGATGGAAATATAAAAGGAATATGCAATAATGGAAACGAAAAAATAAACTTATTTGCAGATGACACCTTGCTAATAATCGAAAATCTGTTGGAAAATATGCAGGAATAGAGGAACATTTGAAAAAAAAAATGGAGAAATAATAGGGTCGTGAATTAATTGGTTCAAATAAGAGATGTTAATATTTAACTATGATGAAGAGAAAAAGTGAAAATTCTTGAAGGAAATAAAAATAGATATAAAATTAAGAAATGTAATAAAGTACTTGAGAATAACAAGAAATTTAAAAAATTTAGAACAAGAGAATCTTAACAAATTAAAGAGGGAAATTAAGGGAAAGCTGGAAGAATACAAAAAAATTAAAGCTTTCATGGTTTGGAAGAATAGTGATAATTAAAATGAAAATTTTGTCTAGAATAATTTTTTTTATTTAGAATGTTACCAATTAAGATATTGGAGACAGAGATAAAGGGTTGACAAAGTATGATTAATAAATTTTGTAATGGGATAAGAAGCCTAGAATTAATAAAAAAAGATGGTATAACCCTCAGAAAACAGGTAAAGTTATATAGCAAATCAGTTAAGATATATCATAGATGTGATAACAGACCAAGGTGAGTTAGAATGGTTAGAGTGGTACACAGGGAATGAGGGAGAAGTTCGTGTATATATTTTTTAGCTAACCAAATAGGCAATTGTGGCAGAATACTGAAAATCCCTTATTAAGAAACATCATTGAGAGATGGGCAAAATATAAAGGAAAATTGATACCAGTAAATTCCCCACTAACTCCGGTAGTGATGATAGAAGACTTCCCAGTAAATTAAAAAAAGGAAATTGAAAAAGAAGCAAGAGAGAAGCAAATACTTAAAATAAAAAAAATGGGTGGAGAAAATGAGAAGAAAAGAACAAATAAGAGAAGCTCTAACAGGAAGTAAAATAAGTTGGTTTAACTGTATACATGTATATATATGTTGTCTACAAGGATAAAAGAAAATTATTATAAGTTAGTTTGGAGATGGTATTTAGCACCAGTCAGATTAAATCAAATAAAAGAGAAATGTTCGGTTTTATGTTGGAGGGTATGCCAGGAAACCGGGACTTATGTTCACATATGGTGGTGTAAATATGTACAATTATTTGGGCAAAGAGTGTTTAAGGAGATAATAGAAATCACTGGGTCCAGAGGTAGCATGATTATCCATTTGCAATGGAGTGGAAGGTTCACAGGCTATGAAGGACTTGCTCACAAATTTACTGAAAGCAGCACAAGCTATTATAGCTAGGAAGTGGAAGGGGCAAGGAGAATATAAAATAGAAGAATGGTTTAAAGAGTGTGGGATATAGCTATTGATGGTAAATTAACATGTGCTATTAAGGTAAGATGGGGAATATGCAGGAGAAACGATTTTGAGGTGATATGTAGGGTTTTTGTAGAATTTGTACTGTTAAAACAAAAAGGGGTCAAACTATCACAAGAGGTGCTGAAATTCTGGGAGGGTGGATAGTTACAATGGAATGGTCTTAGGGGTGGGGTGCACATTTTTATTCTTATTTACTTATTATTACTTTGTCAAAATAAAATAAATAAAAAAGAAGCAAAGTGAGACCAAATTTGCACAGGCACTCAGAACACGGTGACTTGCTAGAGGCCTTTCACAGAGCAATGACTAGCCTATAGAATAAGTGGCTATTCCTAGCAACTTAAGACAAGCTACAGTAAGACTGAGTGAAGTTCCAGTATATTCAAAGGTAAGGCCCTGATTATATGATACCTACAGTTGTGTGGATGCTGGCACCTGGTGGTTATTTACCATGCCTTCTAAGAGGTCAAGCTGTATGCCTTACAAGGAGTTGTTTGGAAGAAGCTATGGGACAGCAGCAGTAGTGCCACTCCAGACAGTGAAGAGGCCAGAGACCATCTTGGCTGTGAGTCCTGGAAGACCTGCTCCCTGCTTTGCAGGCCTTTTCCCACCTGGCCTGGGAGGGCAGGGCCCTGACTGACTCCAGCTACAAAAGCTGAGGCTGCGGAACAGAATCTTGTTTAGGTGGGGTTGTAGGGGGATTGTTGTTGTTGTTGATGATGATGACGTTATTTTTTTGTATCTTTATTTTGGATCTGATGTGGAAATTATTCAATTTGGTTGTGCACTTTTTGATGTTTCGTTTATTGTTCATGGCTATTTTTGTTACGTCTGTAGTTACGTAATCTTTTGTATGTTGTAAGCTGCCTTGAGCATGGTTTTAACTTTGGAAAGGCGGTATGCAAATAAAATGTTTAATTGACGGATTGAAGAAGACCTAAATTGGAATGTGAACACAGGTTTCCTCAATCCAGACTCAGGGACTGAGTGTACGCTGCAACATTTCACTGCAGACACCCACTTCTGTTCTGTAATTCTGTTCAATGGACTGTGATCCAGCAACTGCAGAATCTACCAGGGGTGCCAACATGAAAGTTGGTGGCTTTCAGGAGAAAATGAAAATGAAGTGTTTCTTGTCTTTACTCATATATTTTCCCAAGGCACTACACAGTGCTAAACAGCTCAGGTTTGGGGTTAGCTGCCAGCCATTAACCTGAATGCTTTAAGTAGGATAGGTCAGAAGGGTGGAAAACAGAAAAGAGGGCATATTTTCTTTTCTCTCTTGAAACTTCTCCATATAAGAGAGGGATTTTCTCTTTTAACCTCATGGCACACATCCTTTCAATGGTAATCCCCAGTTCTAGGACACTATAAATTGTTATGGACTCAAGCAGGCAAATAATATGTTTCCCATACATTTCCTCATTATTTTCTTTCAATTGGTGCTCTCAATGCTCTGTAGGACCTGAAAGTCACTCTTAATAGGTTCTTGTCAATTCATTTCAATTTTTAAAAATTATTTTAATTTGCGAATTATGCAAGTATGCACAACCCCCACTATTTTTGGTAGGCCCATTTTCTAAACTGATAGAAATGGGACCGCCTAAGTGCGATATCAATACAGGAGCCAATTATTTTGGAAATGCTATAACCTCATTTGAAAGTGGCTCACTGCCCCACCCTACATGTTCAGGTTCTCCGCTGGATAGAAAAATAAAATTATTTGTGCTTTTTCAGTGGCAAAGCACTTGACCTCTCTACCTTAATGCGTTGTCTCCCACACCTAGGCATCCACGAAGGCTCAGCTTTCGTAAGAAACCCCCACATCTTTTAGAAATATTCTCCACTACACGCCCCTGTAAAAAGACCAGGAAGAGAATTTGATTGATGTGACCTTCCAGAGTAATTAGCTTTGCTTAACTTTCCATGTCGTAAATAACTTTCTCATTTCTTTAGTAAAAGCATCAACTCCCCCCGCCCTTAACCCACTCCTCCCCTGGTTGATACCCGTTTTTTATCTGACCATCAAATCCTCCTTAAACTTGTGCATTTAAATTCTGTACTCCAGAAACCTGCGTTCTGTAGAAAGTCTAACATTTATATGTACTTGGCTCATAATAAGCTGAATCTAGGGCAAGGTCACACAATCCCTGTGTGCTGCTCAGATTCTTCTTTGCTAGTGGCAAATTGGTCATCTGAACCTATAGGCACAAATCATGATTTGACATGCCATCATTCAACCCACATTCACGGTTGTTTGCTGCAATATACTCTTTTCCCAGTTTGCGCCTGCAAAAGACAGCCCACAGACAACTATTTTACTTAACAAAATATGAGCTGACAGGAGCCATCAGCATGACAGAAAACCATTAGCCAGCCGTGCATAGGGTCCTGTCACCGAGCCACAATAATATTATACTTGGAGAAGTTCAAAGAGCTGGTTTTCTGCACAAAAATCTGACTCGGATTGGCTCCCCATTACACAATTTGAGAACCCCTGGTATGAACAGTATAGCTTTAAAGCTCATGCCAGAAGCTCCTAAGTCATATCCGATGGCACAGATCTGACTGCTGCAATGGGAAATTCGACTACATGAGAAAATAGGGAGCTGCCTTATCCCAAATCAGACCATTGGTCCATCTAGGTCAGTACTGTCTACTCTACATGGACTGGCTGCGGCTTTCCAGGATTTCAGACAACCCTACTTGGGGTATTTCTCAGCCCTGCTTTGAGGTGCCGGGGTCTGAACCTGGGTCCTTCTGCATGCAGGGCAGATGTTCCACCACTCAGCTAGGCTTCTTCCACTTGGAAGCCACTAATGTGGCTAAGAGCCCCAAGGAACCAGAACAGGTTCTTTCCACGGCAACGGTTATCACATAAAGTATAGATTTTGTGTAACTAGGAATGGACCAAAATATTTTGGTGCCTGAGAAAGGAAATCCAAATGGCATCCTTACCAAATGGTTGTTTGTTTGTTTTTTAACCCAAATATTTTACAATCTGCTGCCCTTAGCAGTACTCCAAAAAGCCCACCACCCAAAATACATTCTCTCACCTATCCTAATGGTGGATTATTCTTGCAAGCGGCCAATGAAGTAATCTGCTAAAGATCTGCTAAATGGGAAGTTACCACCCCTAGATCTTTCCCCAGTAAAAATATTAACAAGTTAGAGATCCATGTCTTTGCACACAAGTGAGAGTTCACACACCCACAAACCTATGTGCGGTTTCAGTATCTGAAACCCTGGAGCTAGAAACTAGAAATTAACAATCCTATCTCTGGGGAAAGATGCAAAAGATTACACAGTTTATTACTGATCTTACACAGTGCTGTAATTACAGTTTAACTAGAGAAATTGTTTCTGCACACCACTTAATTATACCTCTATGTCCCTCTGGAAATCAAACAGGTCAATGCGCTGCCAGTTGCTGCCATCCAGGGCCAGGACATTCCACGCCTGCAGTGAAAAGGGAGAAGACAGTGAAAAGAATGTAAAATGTGGGGAAATATGGCAGAAATAAAAGCAACACTTGGGTCTAATTTAAACCGACACCAAAGCCACTGGCCCTTAATGAGGTGCAGCTTCCAGTGGGATGCTTCTAGCAAACCCATGCGTGAAAGGCCCCAACCATGCACAAATGATTTTCAGTGTAGCAACAGAACTGCTGAGTGAATGCTTAAATCATTGTTTGTTCTGGTTGCCATTTCTTTCTGTTTAAAGAACCACAGACAGTTGGGTCTTCCACAATTCTGAAACATGCACACCTGGTGATTACACTCAAATGGTCAGGCTATGGTGCCATACTTTGCAGTGAATGACATGATTGTCTGGGTCTGCCTTAGTACAGGTGCTAGCACCCTCTAAAAAAACACAAACTGTCTAAGTGGTACACAGGCCTACAGAGGCATGAGTAGTTGCAAAGGAGTAACTTACTCTCCAATGTCTTAACACTATTGGTAAAGCAGAGCAGGCACCTGCCCTCCCTTCCACATCCTTAAAAGAGGTGACTGTATTGGCTGATGGTGCCTTGGAATTTTCTATAGCTTCACACTAAAAAATAAAAAAGCTTTAAAGCACACATTTTAATGACTCACATGGCACTTCGCCATGTCATATATATTATTTTGCATTACCCACTGAGGAAGGTTAGAACTGAACAGGCAATGGAAGGGGCCATGGGAAAAGAAGGGAAGAAAAGAACTACAGAATGTGGGAGTCTTGCTGGATCAGATGGAAGGCCCACCTAATCCACATAGCTGCTATAGCTATATAGCAGCTAATAATAATATAATAATATAATAATATATTATTAATAATAATAATATAGCAGCTGCTATAGCTATATAGCAGCTAATAAGAACCATGAATTGGTTCATTTTATTTTTTTTTAAACCCAATGGCAACCATAATATCAAGATGCATTTTGTTAATTTTGACTGTCCAGCCCACTAATTTCATTAGTGTTATGAGAGAGGAAGGAAAACATCTATCTACTCCACATCATACATACCGGTAATTAAAAAAACTCAAATCGCCTCCCCAGCTGTCTTTTTTTACCCAAATAAAAAAATCCCAAGGGCATTAGTTGTTTCTTCGTAAGGAAGATGCTTCAAGTCCCTGAATATTTTGGGTTTTCCTTCTCCAGTGCTACAATATCCCTTTTGAGATGGGACAATCAGAATGAAATACAGAAGCTTTGTAAATAGCGGCCATTTTATTTTTGGTCCCTTTCTTAAAGATTCCCAGTATGGAATTTGCTCACTCCACTGATGTTGCACATTGAGTTAACATTTCCATGGAGCTATCCACCACAACCTGAAGATCTATTTCCTGGATAGTCTCAGACAGGTCGGAAGTTGAACCCACCAGGATTTTTTTGCCCAATGTGTAAGAATGTGCCAGTGCTGGAGAAACAAGCAACAAATGTGAATTTGCATGATCCAACTTCCTCATCACAGTGATCTCAGTGGTTTAGCTACAGCTTCGGCACTCCCTCCTTCAGAGTTTGAGCCTGAGCATCAGTTCCAGTCAGGCATTTAGTGACTGGGGCAAACTATGAGTTCATAATGTTCTTTTAAAAAAATATTTTAAAAATATATATGCAGGTTGATACTTAATTATTTTGTTTCCATAATAGCAGTCACATCTCCACCCAGAATTTTTATGATAAGCAGATGCACACATATCCTACAGGAGAGAGGGGAGCATTAATCCCTGTATGCCCGACATTTTCCACAATCAAGAGACATGCCTGTGTTTGCGTCTGAGAGAGGTAACAGAAAAATAATTATATTTGACATAGGTTAGGGACCTTCCCTTTTGCTATAGTGATAACTTTTTACCCCATTATTCAGTATAGGGCAGTTGGCAGAAACATATAACATGTCTTTGTGAATCTCTATCCTAGGCTATTTGAAAATCTCAAAATAGTAAAACTCCACCCAGTTAGATCTGGCTGGTCGAAACTAAGACAGACCTCAGCAGGTAATATTACAAGAAAAGTAAAGTAAAAAAAAAAAAAAGTGACTATTTAATTGCACTTGTACAATTAAAGGAGTATCATACCACTTTTTACAGTTATGGCTTCTCCCAAAGAACCCTGGGTAGTTTGTAAATGGTGTTGAGAGTAGATAGGATGAAAAACTCCTATTCCTTTCATGGAGCTACAATTCCCAGAGTTCTTTGGGAAGAGGAATTGAATGTGAAAGCACTATGACACCTGTAGCTCTGCGAGGGAAGAATAACAGTTTTCAGCACCCTTAACAAACAAAAGTTGCCATGAATCTTTGAAGGAAGTAATGATTGTTTAAAGTGGTATGCTTTAAATATATAGCGCAAATGGGGCCTTTGTTGAAATATTCCTTCAAGCTGACACTTTCTTGGCTCTGGGATATGATGACAAACTGGAGGTGCCCAAGAGACAAGGAATTAAAACCTTACCAGTACTAGTTTGCAAACATTCTTACCCTGGAGACCTGAGCGCAACGGCATAGCGTGACCACATCCAGGAAGGAGAATATTCTGTTAACAAACACATATATACAAATAACTAAACATTGGAACATGCACATGGGATTCTCCTCACAAATTGTTGAGCAACAATTGGTATATTTGGTCTTGCAGCCTGTTTCCAGTGCCTGGGCTCAGCCCTGAAAAATTAAAAGTGGAATAGGATTTAACATTTGACCAGTCAAAAAATATGTAACAATTTGACCAGTCAAATACCTAAAGCACTCCTCTAATAGAACTGTAACAAAGATTGATTCTTGGAATAACAAACAGCAAATAATCAAATACGTGTTGTTTCTCTATTAGGGTTAATTCCTTATTATATGACAACTGGAATTAAGAGATACACTTACTACAAACAGCAAAATCAGTTTACTGTTTAAAATAATGGCAATGAATTCTTTCACACTATTTCACACATTATAAATGTCTAACAGCAATATTTATGAGCTCAAACAATCCTTGTCAATACTGACACATTTTGTTAAAAATGCAGTTAAATAAAAAAAAGCAAAGTAAAACTAATAAAAAAGCTAGTAGCATGAATACCACATAGCAAGAATAAAACACAGATTTTACATGTGGTTGGGGATGAAAAGAGAGGCAGACAGAGATATGATGTACTCAGACCCTTGCAGGACTCTTGCCTTTATTACTGAATGGCACTAGGATGCAATTAAAATGTAGGCCGTCTTTGTGGAACACTTGACCGTATTGAGTTTTCAGAAGGCACTGCCCATCCATTTTCAAATGCACCTTCTCTGTTTAAGGGCTAGCCACTCTTAGAATTGAAAGTGGAAAAATCTCAGGAAACTGAACCCATTCTGCACCTTTTCTGTGCTCCTGAAGAGTTATGGCACACAAACGGCCCTTCCTTTAATCTCTTAATACGCTATGCAGCATTTACGATACAGACCACAACTGCAACACGTTGGTAACACTACTTCCTTTTGAATGCATTCCTTTTTTCTGGGATTTATATCCCCTTCTTCTCTCCCTAAATGTACCTGAATACTAGAAATCTATCCTACACCCAATCCCTCAGAAACACTTCAACAAGTATGAAAATCGAGAAACAACAAGGATGCTCTAGTCATTAATGTAAATGCATCCGTGTGCTCTCAGGTGGTTTATGATAGGGTTCATTTGCATTGTATCTCCAGGGATGGGCAGATCTCTTTGGGTTAAGAAACCTATGCAAACTTTCCAAGGATATTTCAAGGACTAAAAACAGCACTGAAAGCTGCCTAAAAGCTCAGTAGGAATGCTCTTTTAGCCAAGCCAGAGCAGCTTAGAGACTCTGCAGGCATTGTTTAGTTACACACCCCAGAGCTGCAATGAACTGATGATGATGCAGCTTCTTCTTGCCAACAGTGAGGTTGGAATTCCTCAGAGCGTTCCTCAGTCTGGGCTAGAACAGGATCCCACAACTCCATATTCCATGAACCTGGCAAAACCATTGTGCATTTGCATGATTCTTTTTGTGCTCTCCCTCCAAATTATTCCTGCTCACTCTTTCTGCAAAGTGGAAAACACTTCACATCACTAGGAAGTTAGTCAAGGGGAGGGGCAGCGATGAGAATCACAAAGATACAAAAAAGAAGATAATCATGTATTTTACTGGATCACCACCTTGATGTGAAATACATGCAAGTTTTTGATTTACACAGACTACATCAGGATGAAGTGGTTAAGAAAGGGTGGGAAGCTGTTCTAGATATTGGCTTAACTCTGGGCATGAATATTATTTAGAAGAAATGGAAGATCTTTTTACTAAGGTACAGTCATGTTCGTTTTTAATATTTATACACCAAAGAACTTGGAATCTACACACGGGGGATGGGACATATCTACTCCTTTGTCCCATTATCATCATCTAGACTGGGAGTACTCTACTGCATATATAAACTGTGTGTTTCCAAACCAGAGCACAATAGGCAAACAGAAAGTAACTCTCAGGCCCTATCCGACAGCTTTCCCCTTTCCCAGTATGCAGAAACCTCCCCACTGCCATATATAGCAATCTTGGAGGAGGGTTAGACTTGGCAGGATGCGTGTCACGAGGTTTTAAAACTCAGCTCTCTATGAACCTTTCTTTACTTCTCACTCTTCAGAAATTTCCTCTCCATGCATTTATATGCAACAAAGCATGCAGGCATTATAACACAACATGGGAATGTTTTAGGATTGTGAGAAAGAAAGCAAAGAAGATGTCCTCCACTGCAGTTTCTCAAATGTGAAAGTGGTTTACTGGGTGCCCACCAGAGCTCAAGAATGAGTGCCTCTATAAATGTTGCTAGACATTTTAATGTGAGATAAACTGTGGTTCCTAGGGAGCAGATTTTTAACAGGTGGTCAGTCAATTTTAATAATAATAATAATAATAATAATATTTATACCCCGCCCATCTGGCTGGGTTGCCCTAGCCACTTTGGGCGGCTTCCAACAAAATATTAAAATACAATAGTCTGTCAAACATTAAAAGCTTCCCTAAACAGGGCTGCATTCAGATGTCTTCTAAAGTCTGGTAGTTGTTTTTCTCTTTGACATCTGACAAGAGAGCGTTCCACAGAGCCGGGTGCCACTACCGAGAAGGCCCTCTGCCTGGTTCCCTGTAACTTGACTTCTCGCAGCAAGGGAACCGCCAGAAGGCCCTTGGCACTGGACTTTTAACATATTATTGCAAGCTAATATTGGGCCAGAGCAGGTTGTAAAGCCCCCAAACACAATGGTATATGTTGTTTAATAAAACCTTCAGGGAGAAATTTAGTTTAAAAGTCAAATGCTAAAAATGTACCACTACCACCCCAATTACTGCCAAAAACCCCTAGATTTCTATTTGGGTACTTGCTTCTTCTAAACCATGTTGATCTATAAAAACCAACAATGAGAGCTAATTTTGAAAGGTGCAAGCATTTAATCATACCTACATTTCACTGAGATATACAGTGGTACTTTGGTTTAAGAACAGCTTAGTTTATGAACAACTTGGATTAAGAACGCTGCAAACCCGTAAGTAGGTGTTTTGATTTGTGGACTTTGCCTTGGAAGCAGAACATGTTGAGTGTGTTCCATTTGTAAATTGAGTCCCCCGCTGCTATGGGAAAGCATGCCTTGGTTTAAGAACGGACTTCCGGAATGAATTAAGTTTGTAAATCAAGGTACCACTGTATAGGCAATCTGTTCTAAGAGAAAGTCCACCTCTATGTTGGCTTTGTGTGCTTGTGTGATCTCCCATCAGCAACACAAAGGCCACCTTGCCATTAGCCATTTGCTCAGCTCTGCTTTTTAAGAGTAATACGATTTCAGTCCCTTGCATGTTTAATTAACCTCCTGACCTCTGTTGCTTAATGCCTCTACTTAAATAGCTCACTTTAGGGGAGGGTGGAATATACTACAGTAAGTAGGAGAGAGAGAGGGACTGATCAGCTCAGCTCCAAAGTGGCCCCAAGCCACAGTAGCGAAAGAGGAATTTGCTGACTGATTTATAATTTCTTTTTTATACTACTTAATTAAAATTTCTATGCAGTTTACAAGAAAAACACACTAACACACAAAATGCAAACATTATTCTATAAAATTACTCCCAAAACTTTCAAGAAAGCACTAAATGGAAAGTGCCAGCATAACATCATACTAGACATCTGACAGTTTCAAGTGGTTTTTCCATTAGTTTACACTGGGGCTTTTATTGTATTGGGTAATTGTTTTATGATAATTACATAGTATTTAAACTTTTAGCATATTATTTAGCCTTATTCGCTGTGTATGTATTGGAGTTTTATATTGGAGTCTTATTTCTTAAGTTTTCAAGACCAACGATTAGTACAATTGAATTTGTGGTTGTTGTTGATTATCTGAGGATAATTTAATGTTGCATTTCTGGGTTTACATGCTATCCAACAACATGTCCTCACCACAATTACTTCTACAGCTACTATGGGTAACATATATCATCCACCAGTATCATTAAGGTGAAATTCTGTACTACGCTGATTATGATTATTCCACGAGCATACAGGTCACCAGAGAGGTTTATATAGAAAATTTACATGTTGCATGAGGGACCTGGGTGTAATTGTTAGGATGACACCAGCCATGCTTCTGAAGTAGCTGGGAAGGGAGAAGAGTTCAGGGATTGTTATTTTTAAAAATGTTGTTATAAGTTGTGTGTCTTTGTTTCTCAATTTGATCCTTTGGACCTACTGTGGTATTTTATGCACTGTGAGATGGTTATTTTTATTGATTATACTTTAGTAATTATTCAATGGAATTGCTAAGGGTGAATTTTTGTTTAATTATTATTTGCTGGTATTTTGAGAGTTAATGTTACTGTGTACTATTATATTCTAATGTATTATTGAACATTACTTTATTTGATATTTTTATTGTAAAGTCAAGTTTTTATCATGACTTTTTTTGTATTGGATCAGATTATTATAAGGTGTGTGATCTTTGCCGTATACTTGGTTGTTGCAAATCCACCTTGTGCATAGTAATATAGAAATTAAAAGTGAAATGGAACGGAATGAAATGAAATGAAGGCAATGTGGAAACCAGGCCTTACTGTTAGCTAAATACTACAGTTAAATGGGGAGGCCTTTTTAAAAAGGCTTCTGAGTCTAATGTTTGGGACATTGTAGCAGTTGTAGGAATTGTTGCTGAGCAACTAGATGTGTCTCAACCTGCTGTGTTCCAAACCACAGCTTCAAGAGACGTATATGAAGGTCAAAGTTGAGGTAAGAGCTCGCACTTTCTCTCCAATGGCTCTAGATGTCAGAGTAATCTTTTTGTCCTCACCCAAGGGTAGAATCCAAAGGGAGATGTCAGGGAACTGCCATCAGTGCCAGAGGGAGAGAGCAAAATCCAGAGGGATTCCGGAGAGTGTCCCGGGATTGGGAGAGGCAGCCCATCTTCTGGGGAAGAGAATCAGCGTAGCACCAGTGGAGAAGTGGAGAAGGGGGGCAGATGGGGGAAGCGGCGAGGCGGTCCCATGACTCCTTGCCGGGGACCAGCGGGGAGAGTAGGGGTCCTCCGCTGCCTACGCCCTCCTTGCGCAGAAGGCTTTCGCGCAGAGAGAGTAGGAGAGGACTAGGCGTCAAAGAGCTTCTTTGCTGGAAGAAGTTTAAGAAACTCCCACTGACGGATTCTGCCAGCGATTGAGACAGCCACGGGTGAGTGGGTGTCCGGACAGGAAAGGTTCACTCAGGCAACCCAGCCAGGTGTTTGCACCGGCTTACGCATGAGCAACCCCTAGAACCATTACAGGGGAGAATAGCAAATGTTGCATCCCAACTATCACTGGCTGATGAAGGGACTTATTTTACTGGACAAGCATTTTCTAGTCCTAATTTTGTATATTTAAAGGAGGGGGGAAATAATTTCTGGGACTGCTAGCCAAACCACAAAGAGCTGCAGAAAGGTTCTACAAACCTTTGATGTGTGCAAATACTTACCCCTTCAAAATGAGCAATTTTACAAGCTGTCATAACTACAGCAACCCAGTAAAGGGAAGCTACAAACCCCTCAAAAATAAAGAACATATTAACTGAAACTAAAAATGAAAAAGCAAAAACACCCTTGTCTGGAATTCAAAGAAATCAAGGGGCTTTCCCAGTTTCCTGTTCTGATTATTACACCTCCTTATATCCTGCATTGGAAACTGAATGCTCTCCAAAGTTCCTGTCAGTTTTGAAAACTGCTTCTTGGGCACTGCAGGGAGCCACAATAGGAAAAAACAGAGCCCAAGGGACAACTATACAGGCAGAAGCTCTTCATAGGGTGCATTAGATCTTACCTTTGAAACCAAGAGCACTGAACTTTCTAGCAATGACAACATAATGCTGTAGATCTTTGTGTGAGAATGGGAATCTTGGGGGGGGGGGCGAATTTTGAATGCTATTCTTTTGAAACAAACAGTCTTAGTGAGCGAATGGGGAGTAAAATGGTAAATGAAATTCAGTGTAAACAAGTGTAAAGTGATGCATGTAGGTGCACAAAAAGAATAACCTTAATGTGACATATACAGTGATGTGGGGGGTTGAACTGGTGGTGACTGGCAAGGAACGAGACCTTGGGGTAGTAGTGGATAGCTCAATGAACATGTCGTCCCACTGTGTAGCACGTCTTAAGTATCTGCCTAGCCTTCCCTTGGACTGACCTGTTTTAATATCACTGCTATATATTCACTTTTGCTCACCACACTCACAAATGGGAATGGCTCCCTCTTCTTTCTCCAATGCAAATATTGCTTCCCAGCCATCTCTAAAAACCAATCCCCCAGAGATACAATCAGGTTGAGATTAAACAACAAATACTTAAGCAACAACAGAAAAACCAGCCTTTAAGGCCAAGGGCAAACAGACATAGGATTTCCCTGAAAACTGGAGCAGTCACCAACCCCTCTTATCCCTCTAACTGGGAACTCCAATTCCTCAGACCATATGCAAAAGTCAGCCAAACAATTAAACAAACACCCATAATTAAAATATTCTGAAATGGCCATACACTAAATATAGAGATAGTCCTCCATATGAAGGAAAAAATGAATGATTTGCCCAAACAGAGAAACCATTATTTTCCAAGTGAGCAAATTACCAAACCCACCCAAGCTGCCCTGTTACTGATAGGTATGTGAAGGCAGGCAAAAATTAATTGCAATTTTCCACAAGGCTAGATTAAACAAAAAGCTTTCTCACAAGAATAAGAAGTGACAAAAATCATCATTACAGAAAAGTGCTGCATGGCTTGAAGAAGTGCCTACGATAAGGGAGCAGGAACCATCGCAACATGATCTCTTATGCAGGGATGGATGCCACTGTTCAAGCCTAAGCTCTGGCCTACATTTAATGGACTGACAACACAGTTGTCCTCTAGTTCTCAGGTGTGCTGGAAAGCGAACAGGTTCCAGATCCGTTCGAATACTAGCACCGTAACTCATCAAATGTTATGATGTTGTGTTTCCTTCTTTACAACTGCACATTTATGTGGCTGCCATCTGCATTGAGTGTGTGTGTGTGTGCAAAAGAGTTAGAGCGAGAAAAAACAAACAGTGTTGGCATGGTACTCCTGTCCCCTATTTTCCTCCCTTGTGTTGCCAGAGCATGATGAAGTGGCAGCAGAAAGGGCAAACAAACCTCCAGTGTCAGACACAATGTAGGAATCCCAGTGCAAAGTCATCATGATTAGAAGCCAACCTGTTGTCCACACTACTGCAACTCAATGGGAGAAAAATAATGCTTTTCACTCAACACCCCCGTACATGAGACGGCAGGACATTCTTTGGAATGAAGGAATGAGGGAACAAGAACTTACACAGCAGGGCTGTATGAAAACACACCAGCCTTTGTCTGACAGAAACTGATGCCCATTTATAAGCCTGTCCCCTTGATAAGACTCCCTTTCAAAGGCTGCCCTGCCAATGTGCATTAATGAATTTTCGCAGTATGCACAACAGAAAGTTTCCAGTTCTCAAAACTCTTGCTTATGGTTTAACTTTTTATAAACTCAGTCCTCCTCGTTTGTTCCCAAGAGCAAAGTTTGGCAGAACCCTGAATGCAGAACTCAGCTTCTCAGGAGGAATTCCAGAAAGACTGCCGTATTAATCTGCTGCTAAATAAATAAATAAGAAGTGGCTTGCAATACCTCCAAAATTAATCATTTTATTGTGGCAAAGCTTTCATAAGCAACAGCTTGCTTCTATACGCATTCCTTAGATGTAAAGAGGTCTCTGGGCTTATCTACATTTTGCCTTTAAGGGAAGCATCATTCCGTGGCAACTCTATGTAATCTCGAGTATGCAGCTTTCCATAGTAACTCTGCCAACTGCATGAAGGATTTATATGAGAGCTAGACTACAGCAGAGTAGTGGACATTGATTTGGGTTCAAGTCTCTGCTCTCAGTGAATGCAGCCTTATAGAGTTGTGAAGCTAAAACAGGATAACTCATGTGCTGATTATTTCTAAGGAGTCAGTTATACCCCTGAATCTCTGATTGTAAAGAAATTCAATGAACATTTTTCAGGAGGATTCTAAAATGCATTAAGTTAACAACTAAAATTTAACCACACAATTAGGCTACGAAGGATACAGTCAGGTTAGTCTCAATTGTCCCTACCTTCCCCAACTGCAAGCAAATGGCTTGCTAGTGTGAAAACTCAGGTAACTGTTGACCCTATGGCCATACCAAAGTGTTTGGTAAAACAGTGCACATCAATAACCTCATAACACAAAGCTGGGCAAGCAATATACAAATACATGAGCAAACGGGGGTGTTTTCATGGGGCCTGCAAGACCAAAACCCCTACGATCAGTACGCAGATTAACAAACATCCAGCAATGGAAATATATGAAAATGCAGTTTTATTATTTATATCTGAAGAGCTTCAGGCAAGTTACAATACTTAGCAAATCCTCAAAGCAACTATGTGAAGATTCAGCTCAGAGTGTGTGATTTGCTGAAGGCTAGTCTGATATGCTTCACTGCTAAGTTGATCTTCCATATCCAAAATAAACAAACCTTCTATCCCCCTGATCCGCAATGTGGGCTAAAGTTCAAGAAACCAGAGATAACTTTAATCACCTAAAGTTTTTGTACACTGTACTAGCAGAGATGTTGGAAAAATGTTTGAAATTCCCAGAAACCAGCTCCAAAAGTTTGGGAGACAGAATCCAATATTTAAGAACGAAATAATCAGTAAGTAAGCTTTAGGTATTGACTATTCTGCTAGCTGGAGAGAAAGGCCAAGTGATGCTATCTAACAGCCAGTATATGATGTCACAACCTTTAAAACTAGCTGTAACAATGTAAAGCAGCCTATCGCTGATCTACCATGTCTGTAACCTGAGCTAACTGGATTGGCAAGTTTGTTTTACCGGTTCTTTTATCTCACGTTTAACATTAGAGTCCACCACTTTACACTTAAGCAGGTACTTGCTACTGCTCACTGGTATGCACACATACAAGCCACCTTAAAAAAACTGCTGACATTTAGTCGGCAAAGAGGCAGGTAAAACTGGTACAATCTGCAAGCCCGATGAAAGATTAGACAGGTTGGAGTCACAAGATGGTAGGTTGAACATAGTAAGTATATAGCTGTCCCTTTACTATTTTCACACTTTCATAAGGAATATAGTATCTGTCACTGACTTGATAGAATCAAATTTTAGGCAGTAGAATAGAGCATACAATCCATAAATAAAGATTTGAGAGACTGACTCAACTCCTCCTATCAGTTCACACGTAGTTCATGATTTTTGAAAAGGAGAATTATAGGATGAGTGAATAACAGCTCTGCATCTTTACATTGGATTTCTAGTGTCAACTTTAATAGCAAATGTTTCCCATCCCTCCTCTATTTGCATTACATTTCCCATTCCTCCTCTATTTGCATTACCAAAAGCTAACAAAATATTATATACCACTAATAAACATTTTTCTTTGTTTGCTCTTTAGGCTATGTGTATTCTTAATTCCTGAGTTTATTTGTGTGACATCTTCAGGTACCTTGTATGTGCGGCAGAAGAGACACATTTAACAATAGTTCCAACTAGGGATGTTTGAGGAATGCCATATTTATGAATTCTGATATGAACTGACACCTCCCAGACTAATGTGCAGTTCAGAATTTAGTTTCAACAATTTTTACGCTCACTTTCCTAATGTTCCAATGCTGTCCTTAGCTCTAAAAATGTACCAATATTTGTTAGAATGTGCATTGTGCAAGAAAATGCATTTAGATATGAGTGTTTTGAGAGATGCAAATTTTCATGCAGATCTTAAAAAAAAAATGCAAATCAATGTGGAAACTGGAGAGAAGCAACTGACAAGTGAACACATGTGAAGTGTCACAGACTGCAAACAGGTTGACTAGTCCATTTGTAGTTCCAACAGTAAACCAGTGGTCAAGTTCTAGCTTAAACACAAGTTTATTATTAACAACTGTATCTAACTGCTAGCAATCAAATCTAATAAAACTTCAGAAGATAAAGCCAGGGTGTAAATCTTTAAAATTACATTCACGTCAAACTCTCAGTCAACCAGTTATTACAGGCTACAAACCACTAAAGGATGGTCAGGAGCTTAAAAACAACACTGTAATATTAACCATCCTGAATGGCTGGAAAACGATCCCCCTTGCATTTGGAAGCTGATGGCAGTGGCATAAAAATCTATAAAGTTAGTTTTAATTTCCTCACTCAAAGATTTGAAAATTTTGAGCTGCGAGTTGGCTCAAACTGAAGCACCTTGACCACAATTGCTCTCTTTGGGAATCTAAAGCAGATTAGCAGTCATGCTGCCTTTCTTTTTAGGAGTCTACTTGTTTCTAATACACTGTTGCATATTGGTAAATAGATTAATTACAAAGACCCCATAGTCTCCTGTGCTTTTTTCAGCCAAAGAAAACCAAACCACACAGTACTGTCCCTGAACTTCTCATTGCTTAAGGAAGAGGTAGTGGCAAGGCACATACCAATATACCTTATTTAGGTTCCTAATGCCTGTTGATTCTGCATGGCATAACCACACTCAGTAAAACTAGCCTGACTGACAGATTAAGAGTTTTGGGAGATGTTTGCATAATTCTGCGCCACCTTCAGAATTTGTTGAATTTACGGATTTTATTGACTTACAGTCAACTATAGTCTCTGCTCACTCAGCTATTACCAAAACTCCTAGACTTGCACAAGCCAAAAGGCGACTTACCGAAGCAGCAGTTCTTTGGGAAGTTTTTTGTTGATTGCAGCCTCATCACTGTTTGAGAACATCTGCAATAGAGAAAGCAACAACATGCATTTACCCTGTTGTGTGGATCATTATCTCTTACAAACTTGGGGGAGCATGGCAACTTCATAAGGGAAAGCTAATTTTGAGGCAATCTGAAAAGGTGGCATTTGAAGAAGACATAGTGCCTTGCATGTTTATTTTAAAGGCTGGTATTAAAATATAGTGCAACTCACACTGAACATTTGGGGTTGTGTTGAATTCTAAATGAACTAGCCTGAATAATATGGCTGTTTATTTTGGTTTCTCAGTAACAGGCCATACACCATATGCCCCACCCCCCAAACCCTCAAGTGTGTCCCTTTTTCCTGCTGGATTATGTGGATGTGCAACAGCTAGATACAGACTGAAAAGAATGGATCAGAATTCCAAATACAAGTTCCCTTTTATTAATTAGGTGAACAGGTTCTAGCCCCCTAAAATAATTTCCCTGTTTCAGATTGAACCTTGATCCTGGGGCGTATTTGCTTTCTCAAAAGTGTACATCTTGGATCACTTGCTTGAGTCGTTTCCTCTGAAAACACCTTGGTGTGCTGCTTGTTTGTTTGCCCCCTATCTATTAATGGAGCACTCTCTTATAACAGAGCTATAACAGACCTTGAGATAGAGAGATGTACTTCTAGATACTAGAAGTCATTTATCTCCAAGTCACATCACTTGCTCATCTAGTAGGTAAGGGTAAGCCTAACACATCAACTGTTTATTATTGTTATAATTTATTTAATGTCTGTGTCACCTAACAAGTGTGACTCACAATAAAAGCAAAAGCCTACAATGCCACAAATACAATTCGTTGGGGTTTGTTTTTAAAAAAATAAAAAATACACCAACACAATAAAGGAGACATCAACAACAAAGTACCATTTTAAACAGAAAAACTAAATAGACACAGACCCCTCAATCGGCAAATAATAATCCCAATGAACAGTAGCAATCCACCAACATTTGTCAAACTGAGCTCTTCAGGATTTCATATCATAAACCATTTCTCAGAGCATATGGTGTAGTAAATCATGCTGAAGATAAACAGGTCTGGGTTTGGTCACTGCCTGGATGGGAAAATGTCTGGGAACCCTATGTACACTTCTTTGTATTCCAATATGGAAGAATGGCGATATATAAATAGGAATGCAGGAAATTGTGTAGTCACTATAGTGGAGGAGAGCTGGCTGATGGTAAACTCAGTAGTGTGGGCTATTTCTTTGGCATTTGGACTTTGCACTCCAAAGATGGAAAGTTGGCATAACCGGTGGAAGTTTGCTGGGCATACATCAGCTAACAGCCATGTGTTTCTCTCAGCATCTGTATCCCCATCAGTACCAAATTCACGTACACTCTTCACTTGGAGAAGCCACAGCAGGCATACAATTCAACAGTTCAGATTTCTACACAAAGAGGAAGGAGTATGCAAACAGGGCCAAGAACTGAAGTAGTGGGCCAGCTCATATGACTTCACCAGTCATAGAAATCAGGATTTTTAAAAATCCATGTGTAGTATGTATTAAGATTTCAGCTGGCATGTAAAAGACACAACCTGGCTTGAGAGAGCAGGGGAACAAGACAAGAATTATTTGCTTCGGGTTTAAAATAGCCCAGCACGCCAAGCATTTTGTGTGTGTGAATATGCAGGTAATCTCTGTGCATTGTGGTTATGGCTTTGCAGAAATAGATAAATAGGGACACTGTTTCCATAGAGTTAACACTGCAGATAGGTAGCATTTGTGAAATGCTGAAAAAAAAAGTTATCAACATGTAACCACATCAGTTACCTAGAATTTTGATGCCAGTTCCTAAAAATTGCCCCACCAACCCAAGAAAATCCCAGAAAATGGTTTGCTCACCTGACAGAATTGGAGGCCCAGTTCAGAAAGCACATACCATGGGCTCATTCCTGACACACGGTTCCCTCATCCACTTCCTGGTTCTTTTATATTTGCTGTTAATAGCCAAATGAGAAAACTTGGGTTAGCACCTTGCCTCCAAACCGTGATTTGAAACCACACTTTGAAAGGGCTTTGTAAATCATGGTTTGGAGTCAAGACACCAGCCACATTTTGCCAATTCAGACCTCTTGCTATCATCATCCTTGGCCATTGTCCATGTCAGCTGGGGTACATGTGCGTTGGGAGTTCAATAATAGCCAAAGTGTAACAACATATACCCCACACCCAGTTTACTATGATGTTTGAGTACGTAAAAAGTTAAATGAAGAATTTGCTTGTGGTGTAATTAAGGATAGAATATTGTCCTTGGGGTGCAAGACTTGGGTTCAAATACCCACCAAATTCACTGGGTGACCTCGGGCCATTCAGTCTTTCTTATAGGAAAACTTCTTAAAAGAGGGGATCAATTGCCAGAAGGAAGGAGTGCATCAGAATTCTCTCTCTTTAAAGTGCCTAAAGACCTTGCACCAACAAACCCTAGCAAATGCATCTGAGGAAAGAATACAGGTGCAATGCAGACTGCACCCCATCCAGTAAAAAAATCAGCACCCAAGTTTTGTTCTGCTCTCTTCCTCATGTTAAGAGCTCAGGTTAGGTCTTGCTGCATCTTATTTTACCCTTCATAAATCTTTGAAGCTGATCTGACTAGGAGCTGTCAGAACTGAACACTGCTTGATGCTAGGTCTGCTAGGCTCAAAGACCACTGCTCTATTTATTACCCCATTTATTACCCCATTTATTTATTACCCCATTTATTACCAAGCAGCAGAACAGGTTGCTACTTTCCTCACAGAAGCTGTAATTTTTTAAAAAAATAATCGAGAAGAATCTCTACAAGCAGAAGCCTCACCTCATACTCTGTCTTGATGCACCAGATGTAACACAGCTATATCTACTTCAGTGGCACCCAGGTAAGCAAGTTTGCTTACAGCTAATCAATCATCTTTATAAGGTATGAGCTTCCGACCATTTATTACATGTCACTTCTGCAGAAACCAGGTCATGCAATTTAGTCAAAAGGAATCCCTCTCCCTGGACTTGAGGCCAATTTGTAGGGTAAAACACATGTGCCGAAATTATGAAGAGGAAGACACCATATACAAGTGTTATATGCTAAATGCTGGAAGCTTCTAAGTGAGCGGTTCTCAACCTGAGGGTCCCCAGATGTTGTTGGACTACAGCTCCCATCATCCCTGAGCTCTGGCCTTGGTAGCTAGGGGTGATGAGAGTTGTAGTTCAACAACATCTGGAAACCCACAGGTTGAGAAAGGCTGTCTAAGTCAAGATGAGAGTGCTTGGTCTTAAGAGGAGAACATAGCTATAGAAGACATAAAGTAAAACTAGTAGAATGGAGAGAACCAGTGGGGCACAGTTATATCTGGATACAAACTACAGCAGGGGTGTGAAACTTTTTTCAGCTCAAGGGCATGTTCTTTTCTGGCAACTTTCTGAGGGCCACATGCCAGAGTTGGCTGGGGCCAGACACACAAAAAAGGCAGAGAAATGAATGTATATGTTACCTTTGTACAGTCAGGTAGTTTCTACACTTACTCACACACCCATCTCTATGTTTCATCTAGGTAAGAAAGAGGCATTAACAGAGTCCAAAGGCAGACACAAACATTCAAGGGTGTGTGTGTGTGTGCAAGATCTGGGGAAAGTCCCAAGGGCCAACTAAAAGGGTTTGGAGGATTGCATTCAACCCTAGGACCTCAGGGAAGGGTGCACTGGAGGTGGTATCAAAGAGAACACAAGAGTTCAACCATCTAGAAGTCCCCCCAAAGGCAAACTCTTCTACAAAGATCACTGATTAATTTAGTTCAGGACCTCAGGGAAGGGTGCACTGGAGGTGGTATCAAAGAGAACACAAGAGTTCAACCATCTAGAAGTCCCCCCAAAGGCAAACTCTTCTACAAAGATCACTGATTAATTTAGTTCAGGGGATGTATGATCACCACCTCCCAACTAAAATGCCCAGGGTGACCTTGAGATGGAGACTGAAATAAAGGGGGCACCTAAAGGAGGAAGTGTCATAATAATAGCCAACCTCCAACTACTCTCACAGATTGGAGCATGCATACACCCAATCACAACCAAGAGGTAAAATTTCCAGATACCCTAAACGACTCTGCCTTAGAACAGTTTGGGTCATGGAACTGACCAGAGAGATGGCAACCCTCAACTCAAGTGGCGCCCAAGACCTTGTGTGAGATGTAAGTGTTGCTGAACCAATTTGAAACAGTGATCACAGTGCCATGTAAGTGGACAATTGCTAAGAAAGTCCAACACGGTCACATTTGACTTCAAAAGTGGAAACTTCCCCAAAAATGAGGGGTTGCTTATAAGACAGTGGAACGGCAAAGTCAAGAGGGTCAAATCTCTCCAGAATGGTTTGGGGCTGTTTAAAACCACAATAACAGATTGGCTAGAATGTACAGTGCAGATCAGTAAAGGTACCACCATGGCAAAGAGGATGGCAGCATAGTTAATGAGCAGAGCAATGGAAGCTATTAGAGGTAATAGGACTTCCTTCAGGAAATGGAGTTCTGTCCAAATGAGAAGAACAAAAAGGAACATAAACTTTAGCAAAAGAGTTGTGAGCAGACCACGAGGGATTTTTAAAAAAAGAATTTGATGAATACTTTGTTAAAAACATAAAGAGGCCAACAAGTAAACATTTTTAAAATAAATGGCTGTTGGATAAAAAGTGAGTCAAAGGTGTGCTGAAGGAGGAAATGTAACTGCAGAGAAGCTGGATGAATTCTTTGCATCTGTCTTCACAATGGAAGATGTAGTTCTCCAGAGTTTCAGACAGGAATCTTTCCCAGTCATAACTGGAGATACCAAGGATTAAACATGGGACCTTCTGTCTGCAAACACATGCCCTGCCACTGGCTATGGTCTCTTTCTTCGCTGTGTGAGGTAGAGAAGCATGGAATATTCATTGCCTGGCTCAAGGAAGGTCAGAACAGATATTGATTTGCTGGCAAACTCAGCTGCTTCTCAGCTGAGGCAGAATCAGGACTTTATTTCCTAAAAAAAGAAAAAGAAAAAGAAAAGAAAGCTCACACAAGCCCTTATGATTAAAAGAATCAATGCCAAAATCAGCAACCAGCAGAAACTGCTAGTCTGGAAAGAAGACCTTGACATTGTAAAGGAATTATTCCAAAGGACAAGGTTGCAAAGGAGATCTGGTCTGAGAGCTTTCTATGGGCTGGAGCTGAAAAAAAGCATTGCAGCTTTGTGCTGGCACATACAGATCTGGGGGTATTCTTCTAAGGTTTTTGTTGTTTTTAATGGGGGGCATTGTGGATGAACCGTTACAGCTTATAGCATTCCGGAAGATCTTTAAGAGCCTAGTTAAGTAATAGAAACAGAATTTAAATATAGGGCAGGATCTAGTATATCTAAAACCCTTAAATATTGTGCAAGTCAGTGTCCAGGGAAGAAAAATGGTGAGAGTGGGCCATGAAATCAGAAGCAAGGAGGCTTCTGAGTTTTCAAAACGCATGTGGGATCATAAGAGAAATTAAAGGCATATTTTAGTACCTGTCCCAATCACCTTTCAAGTAGCCTACTACAGGTACCACAGGCAGGGAGATTTAATAGCACTCTTGGATTCAAGGAAAATATGAGAATCCACAGGCTGGCCTTGACATGGCCTGTACTACTCTTGCTTCTCTCTCATCTCATGATACTGCTTGCTTTTCAGTTCTGTGAACCAGGCGCCAAGTCACCTTTCCCAAGAGACAGACAGGGTGCAGAAACTTGTATTATAGCTGGGATTACTAATTGTTGGCCCTTCAGATGTTACTAGACTACAACTCTCAACTATTGACCATGCTTGGAGGTGCTGATGGGAGTCAAACAACATCTGGAGGGTCTAAGGTTCCCCATCCTTGCATTATAGCATTAACTAAGGTGGCCCATACAAGAAGATTAAAGCATAATAAAAATCAGAATTGAATGCTTATGTTCTTTACACTCTCTTAAACTAACTTTTATATATTTTGTTGTTTAGTCGTGTCTGACTCTTCGTGATCCCATGGACCAGAACTTTTATATATATTTCTAGTCAATTATAAGTAAATAGTTTTCCACTGTAACACTCTCTTGCTGCAAAAGTTTTCCTGAGATGCTGGGTCAAGTGCATTGCAGATGCAGAACAGCTCAAACACTTTTGTGATCCATTTTTTATTCCAGTTCCAGTACTGTATCTATATCTTTTACTTCAAAGAGAACTTCCAAACACTCCAAAATATTTATAGACTGAAAGGATACAAGTGAAATACAAGGTATCCTGGGCATATATAGAAATACATTGAGTTGAAGAGGCCTTTCACCAAGAATGTGCATGGTAGACATCAGACCATAAAATAGCTTGCATATTTTTTTGCCAAACTTAAATCCTACCATGGAGTACCAGTTCCAAAAGAGCAACCATGATTATTCTTGCTGCCATAAAGTCAAGCTAATGAACTCTGTCGCCTTTGAGTACAAAAAGAGACTGCCTCTTCCACCATGTACAAATGGCAACATCTGAGATCAATGAAGTTATTGCTTAGTTTCCACTACTTGGTTTCCAGAAAATATAAGGGAAATGCACATGGTCTGCAAAAGAAGGGCACAGCCTTGGGGACACATGCTTCCATCTAATCAGGGTTCTCTTGCTAACTAGGATTTGAAACGAGAGGTCGAAGTAGTTTTACACATCCTAACTGCATCAGTGAGATATAAGCCACAGCTAAGTCAACAAGGGAAAGGATGGAATATGCACTCCCATGGCTAGTTCCTGATTTACAAATCATGCTTTGCAGGGAACCAGTGTTGTGCCTGCATCAGAACTTAATTTGTATGTGACACTTAAATCACTAACTATAACCCATCCTGAGCCTTAGGAATTGGCTTGGACTAGAAGTCTAAAAAGAAAAATACATTTTGCCTGCTATTAGTCACCCAACATGCACACAGGGAGTAACAAGATTCTGTATTTCTGTTTATGATGCTGAAATAGTTCTTCCACAAATTGTATTTAAAAAACCACCATTCCTCTGGGAGGAGCTGCATGGAGAATATTGTCCACAGCAATTTATAAATAATACAAACAGTTCAGACTGGGTGAGCTTTCTTTAGAAGCTTCCCTGCTGTCCAAGGACTTCTATTTTCTTTTCTTCACTTTCCTTTTTACAGCTCACTTTATAAACTGTGTTCTCTCTGGGAAATGTGTATCTGCAGACTGCCACAGTCACCACACTCATGAATACCATCATTAAAAGTCTGATATCTGCTCCAAGCACAGGCGTTATTAGGCCCGAGGAACAGGAACTGATGGATGGCCAATTACATATACCAAACAGTGCTTGAAACTCCCATTCTTCTGGGCACATTTTGCAATAGAGAATTTCATTAGCGTGAGCAGTTTCTGAGCTCTGGACGCAGTACTGCGCCTACGATTTCAGACTAAAACTGCAGAGTGGAAGGAAAGGAGGACCGTTTTATGCCTCCCCACTTCCAGCTACTCTCTGAAGACTTAATATTCTTAAGAATATTAGAGGGGTGGGCAGGGGAAGGACTAGACCATTTGAAAAATGAACATAATATTTTAGCTGCAGTTCATTGGTTTTCAGCTTTGTATTCTTGTTATAAAAAAAAGAGTACCTAGGCATTCCGTTGTTGCGCCTATAACCTAGGTTTAAGGTGCCATTTAGCTCCTAGCTTTCATATCTCACTTTCTAACACTGATACCAAACCCCTTCTCTACAACTTCCGTAGGCTTCCTGAAATTATGGTGTGTGTGTTGGGAAGCAACAACAACAAGGTCAGAAAAAGATGAGGGAAGAATCCATGAAGCACCTTGCCTCACTCCTGAGCCATTGCCCTGCTTGTACCATGTTGTTAATTCTTTGGGAACAATAAGCAATTCAGGCCCAGTGCTGTAGAGCAGATTGAATACTGGCATTTCAATGGGGTCAACATAGGGCAACTACCCGGGAAGGAAAAAGAGGGCAAGCGAGTCAGGCAAAAACTGTGGCATTGATACCCAGGCCTAGACAGCACATAGTTAAATTATGGAACTCACTCCCATAAGAGCAAGTGGCGGCCACCAACTTAAATTGTTTTAAAATAGCTTTTGGCAAATTTATGAAGGAGAGGGTTATTGATGGCTTTTAGCCATGATGGCAATGCTCTGCCTCCACAATTGGAGCAATGCTTCTGAATACCTATTGCTGGAAACCACAGGAGAGGAGATTGCTATTGTGCTCAAATCCTGCTTGCTGGTTTCCCACAGGCTTTTGTTCAGACATTGTGAGAACAGGATACTGTACTAGATGGGCCATCGGCCTGATCCCTCTTATGCTCTTATGATCCATCAGCCTGCAGTCTATGCCAAAAACTGCCAACACTAGAGGGGACAAATAAGAATATGTCTTCTTATGTTAGTTTTGCAAAGTTTAGGCCTGGGCAATATTATCGATATATTGCCCAGGACCAGTGTGAGGAGCAGGCCGCAATGTCAGGTTTGCTCAGCGGTATATCGCTGGTGAAACTGCCACTGCTCCAAAGTTCCTCTGCTAGCAGCGTCTGCTGGGGGAAGTCAGGCGCTGCTAGCAGAGGGACTCAGGAGCGATGGTGGTTTCACCAGTGATATATCACTGAGTGAAACCGCCATCCCACACTGCCCTCATACAACAGAGAGGGATAAACAAGCTGTAGCGGCGAGGCACCAATACAGCTTGTTCCTCCATCTACATTTTTTAACTGCTTCAATGTAGAGCTGCCCTTGCCTCAGTAGAGCAGTTAAAGAAGCCTCCAGGCCGTCGCTGGCTCCCACAAGCCAGCTGTGGGGTGGGGGCTCCGTGAAACTGCTCAGCTGAGGGGAATGCGGTGGCTGCTCCCCACAGTGAGCAGTTAAAGGAGCCCCAATGCTCTGCCCGCTTGCATGTGAGCAGCAAGAACACCTGGGCTGTCTCAGATGGGGGGAGAACCTTCCTTCTCCCCAGCTGAGCTGCACAAACAAGCAGCATTGTGCCAGCCTGTGAGCCTGGGTGAAACCGCCTCAGCTTTTGAGGCGAGAACTGAGGAGGTTTCACCCGGTGTCTTGCAGGCAGAGGTCAATGCACCTAGTTTTTTCAACACTGCAGTATACTGTCAAACCTCAGTGTTTGGCTGACGATACACCACAATGTTGAAAAGCTGATGTTGTCCACCCCTAGACCAGTTAGACCAATATTCTGGTATTTTCATTTTGATTGCACATACTCAATTTTTCTCCACCACCCTCCATTGCTGATACGCCTTTTGAATAAACTGCTTAACTGGATTTCTGAGCTGTGCTGGTTTGTTAACACACTCAAGAGGATGGTTGTCCCAACCGCTGCTCCACTGTTGGCTCTTAAAATGCCTGGTAAAACATGAGGGAGATAGGATGAAGTTGCCAAGCAAGACACTTGGAATTCAGCTGGCTGTTTGCCTGCTCCTGAGTAGACAACCACAAGACAGTGGGAATCCTGCACTTCTTGTCTTAGGTAACATATAACCATGTAGTAACAAGCAGAGAGAGAGAGAAAGCTGTTGCAATTTATCTCTTTTTAACCTGGAAGTCCTTGTGAGAAACTAACATCATCATGCAAGATAGATCTCAGGTTCTTATGGGTGGAAATGTAATTCACAAGAAGAGCAAAACAAAGGCCAATGGTTTTTGCTCACCCTAAAACACCCACACCCACCCACAAAAAAGGCTGACTTAAAGGGTTGTAATCTCCCCTGCTTTGTTTCAAACCCTCAACAAAATTTGCCCAAGAGTTCTCCTTTAACATTCACCCCAGATCACAGTTAAACATTAAGGAAGAATATTTCCACTCCTGTGACAAAAAGAAAATGAGTATAGTTATTGGGGTGGTGAAAAGTATGTATCAAAATTGTGAATCATTCCCGCTTCAAGTACTTTGAGATTATCCTATTTTATCCTCACAGCCGTACTGAGAGTTAGGTCAGGCCAAGTAATAATGCCTTGTCTAAAGCTGCTCACTAAGCCTCATGACTGCAAAGGGATGTGAACAAAGGCCCCATAGACCAAGCCCAACAGTCTATCCATTACAGCATACTGCCAATTTTTATAGGGGTAACACTCATGCATTCTCTTCCCTACCCCCATTGCTATTGTGGGACTAGTCATTCTGAATGCAACAACTGTCCACACAAACACTGGCTCCTCTGGGATACCCAGAAGATCTGAAGGAGTGCTATTAACAATTCAGAATACCAGAACACCAGCACAGATATGCAAACTATATTGGTGTCAGAGCATTGCTGCTTCTAGTACCGTAGGTGTTCTAACAATGGTGTGAACTCTCCTGCTATTTAAGAACCAAGATGACTAAAAGTATTGTACAAAGCATTAAGCAATCACTGTGTATAAGGAATGCAACCTGTATTTCACAAACAAGACAGGAATGTTGTCCGACTGAGAGATGGGCACATGGTAGCAATTAGAAAAGGGAAAAGGTTGGGCAACAAGTCTGAGGAGTAATCTTAGTACTTTATTGATCTACTGTATGAGATTAATTAGATTTATGACTGTCTACACACGAAAAGAATCCTGAAGCAATTTACAGGGGTAACATACCACATACGATAAAAATCTATTACAACAAAATATAATGAAAGTGTTCATCCAAATCACCCACCAGTGGGTTCCGACACTGTTTTCTCTGCACTTTTTGGTTCCACCATTGGGGGTGTGTGTATTCTTTTCTCTACAACTTTACACTACCCGAAAGCCCAGAATAAGAAATGTATTTGCTTGGAGACGGAAGACCGACCAAGTCCCTGCAGATAGCATTCCACAAATGCAGAGTTGGGGGCACAGAGAACACCCTCTTTACAACAATTAGAAAGGGATATATCTAATGCTAGGGACGCGGGTGGCGCTGTGGGTTAAAGCCTCAGTACCTAGGGCTTGTCGATTGAAAGGTCGGCGGCTCGAATCCCCGCGGCGGGGTGTGCTCCCGCTGTTCGGTCCCAGCGCCTGCCAACCTAGCAGTTTGAAAGCACCCCTGGGTGCAAGTAGATAAATAGGGACCGCTTACTAGCGGGAAGGTAAACGGCGTTTCCGTGTGCGGCTCTGGCTCGCCAGAGCAGCAATGTCACGCTGGCCACGTGACCCGGAAGTGTCTTCGGACAGCGCTGGCCCTCGGCCTCTTTGAGTGCGATGGGCGCACAACCCTAGAGTCTGTCAAGACTGGCCCGTACGGGCAGGGGTACCTTTACCTTTACCTTTATATCTAATGCTAGTCAAACACAGAGTAGATCCACTGAAAATACTTGGGTCCATTAATTTCAATGGGTATACTCATAATCTAGCTGGATACAAACCAAAGCCCTTTCGCCATTCTCCCTAAATTTGTAAGTGTGAGGAATATAAAAGGACTGAAAGTGCTGATCAGTTGACAAGCATGACCAACCAAGTGAGGTATACCTACCCTCTTTCAGAAAAAAAACTCCAGTGCCAAAATGTTGTCAATGTTCAGTTCAAAGTCTGATGAAATTTAGGGAAAAAAATTGCACTTGGATTCGAGAAACTGTTACCTTTATTAATACCTGAAAATTATTTATAATGAAATAAAACAACATTAATTCTAACCCATCAAAGATATGTAATGTCACACCACAATTCTCATGATGAACTGATAATGTTTTTTCTATTGTATAGTGATCTGATCCAATGCAGCAGCATGAAAAGGGCACAAAAGGAAAGAGATCTTCACAACTGCCCTCTTCCTGGAGAACTGCCAAAGTAAGAGCTTGAACATCTTCCAGAAGCATTTTAAGACTTTCCTTTTCAGGCTGACTTTTTGCGGCTAAGGTTAAGCCGGCATGGTGAATGAGGATGTACATACTTAAATGGGGTTTTGAAATCCTGGTTCCATTGTGTGTGTGTATTTAAAAATGATAAATACACTCCACAGGTTAAAATGTTCCTTTAAAAACATAATTACTAGGGTTTTGTGCATGCCATAATTCAATGTAAGCATGGGTTTGTTAAAAGGATATGTAGTCTGCTTTTCAATTAACAAAGATGAAGAGTTAACTAATACAGAACAATAAAAACAATACAAAGGATTGACCCTTAAGAGAGTGCTACCCAAAGGCAGAAACAACAATCCCCAATATCACCCATCAAGGTAGGAGAAAAGGTTTAAGGAAAACCACTGCAGTGCAGTGACCCCACTTACAACCTATACGTCCAGTTCAAAGGGATACAATCATCAATGGCAACAGTTCACAAACATGCTCATTATTCACACTGGCATATACATCTTCCAATCAGTACAGTGGTGCCTCGCAAGACAAAAAGAATCCGTTCCGGGAGTCTTTTCGTCTTGCGGTTTTTTCGTCTTGCGAAGCAAGCCCATTGACGGAGTAGCGCTATTAGCGCTATTGGCTAAAAAAGGGCTAAAACCGGCTTTTTTAGGGGGGGGATTAGCGGTTTTGCTGCTAAAATGCTTTTAGCAGCTTAGCGATTCAGAATAAGGGGTTTTGGAGCAAAAAAAAAAAATCGATTTTTTCGTCATTTTTCGTCTTGCTAAGCAAGCCCATAGGGAAATTCGTCTTGCGAAGCGCCTCTGCAGACGGAAAACCCTTTCGTCTTGCGGGTTTTCCGTCTTGCGAGGCATTCGTCTTGCGGGGCACCACTGTATCAGGGTGAGTCCCCATCCTTCTCCAAACCTAAAGGACAGAACTCTTGCCGATGGCATGCAAAGTTTTGGAGTCCTCTGTGAAGCAGCAAGGTGTCTTGCTGCTTTCTGAACATCTCAGAGACTCATTATGTTAGGGGAGGCAGAGGACAGGGTTTCACCAACTGCAGCCAGAGTGCACCTCTAGGTCCGCATGTTGCCAGTTAGGACCCCACCCACCTTAAGTGAAGACAGTTAGTGGTGAACACAAATCTTGGCTGGTTAATGACAAGCAAAATTCGTGGACTTCTGATAGATGGTACCAAAAATTGCTGAGAAATTAAGGAAAATCAACTTATCTTTCTCCCAGCAAATATCATCAGCTATGGTAATAAAATTAGTAGGGGTCCCAAACTCCAGCAACAAAACTGACTGAAGAGGGTCATGTTAAGCAAAGTCATCTTGATGAGTCTGGAATTGCTTGGCCTTTTTGATTATTCTTGGTCATAAAAGCAAGCTGAACATTGGCTTCCCCAGGCTCTTTATCACTAGCCATGATGGATAGGGGTCAGATAGGCACGTCAAATGTACTGATCCAAAAGCCCCATTCACATCCTTGGCTCGCAAGCACTTGGAACTCGTCCAATAAAACCTACCCAAGCACCCATGTGGTTGACTCAGAAAAATGGGTGGAATCAATTTGGAATGGATGCAAATGATTTCATCCACAGAACCTGTCATAGAAGGCCATGAGTTAAGCCTTCCAGCGAAGGAGACACAGAATGGTAAAGCCCCAGCTGTACAAAACCTTGCACTCAGAGGTGGTGAAATCCACAGATTTCTACTCCACTGTCACTATGAGGAAATAAACCTTTTACCGGGCTGTTTGATTGGCATTGCTACAACTTTTCATCCAAGTGAGGTCCATTCCTGCCACCTCATTATTACCAGCTTGGCCTGCTTGCCAGCTATGACCATTCCTGGACATGGATAGCCTGACCATGGCAGTCCATGCACTGGCAACCTCAAAGCTAGATTACTGCAAAGCTTCTATATGAGGATGCCCTTGGACCTGGTTCAGAAGCTCCAGCTGGTACAAAATGTGGTGGCCAGTCAGCTGATGGAGCAAATGACCAACAACATGTGGCATCATTGTTAAAACATCTCCCCTGGCTACCCATCTACTACTGAGCCAAGTTCAAGGTCCTTGTATTAATTTTCAAAGCCCTGCACCACTTAGGTCCAGGGTACTTAGGGATTGTCTGAACCCTTAATATCCCAACTCGATTACTAAGATCATCTGCAGGAGTGTCACTGGTCATCCCCTGAGTTGGTGAGGCTCATCTGACAGTGACATGACACTGAGCCTTTAGCATCATCTTCCAAAAAGAGATTCAGCAGGTGCCTTCCGCTTTAACCTTTAAGTATCTGCTGAAAACATTTCTATGCCACCAAGCATATGGATACAATTAAGAAAACAGATTCCTGTAATAGTTAACTGATTATTTCTGGCATTTTTTTACGTGTTTTTGCATATGTGTGTGTGCGCGCGTTATAAACCACTTTAGATTTCTTAAAAAATGAACAGTGGCATACAAGTATTTTTATAAATATATAGCCCACAGTTTTCCCTTAACCACCACAAGTTCACACTTCTAATGCCACTGAATCTGTTCAGGGATAGCACACAGCAGCTGGTCAAAGGTCAGACTGGCCTTTGTCCCATGATCAGATACTGGACAATACTTTTTAACACAGCTTTTGAATAGCAAATCATTGCTACAATGTGGCACATAGCCAGACACTCATGGGGCTGTAGCCAATTAAACAGATCTGCTAGTGCAAGGATTTCTGATTGTGCAACAGAACCTCCCGCAGGGTGCAGGGAGAGAAATTGGGAAGTTCATTTGTGCAAGGGCAAATCCTTGTGCTGGGGGATCTATTTAGAGTAATACAGTCCAAAATAGAGAGATCCAGGCACCAGGGCCACGGAGACCCTTGAACATAGACATGAAATTATGCACCCCTGTAATTCAAGTACTACTGGGTTTAGAAAAATGTCATCATTTAATCAATTGATGATTTGGGGTGGTATAATTACCTTTCTAGTCAAAATAGAGATGTTCAATTAAACACTGCAATGCACATACACAAGGGTATAATTTGATTTAATCCAATATGATTTCTTGGTATTACTCTTTGTGCTAAACTTCGTACTTATATCACACAGTGGACAGCTGTCATTAAAGGTTGGACCATGCTACACACTAGGGAGGTGGCATCTGGAAATTAACTGGGATCAAATTGTAATATTTTATACAATGCTAGTTTCTAACTAGCTGTGAATGTGTGTAATCTGAAAGGAAGAGGGCATATCAGGCAATAAGTCATGTTAAGGAGGACTCACAACATTCACATGTGACTAAAAGCCTAAATGAAAGCTAAATGCTGAATAGGTATAATTAGAAAAAAGTCCTTAATTTACAAACTAGGGCTTTACATTCACCTCAGAAACAAAACTTAAAGGCTGGGCAATGTTCTTAAACCAAGAATGCTGACTGTGCCACTGGTGCCAGACCACTGCCACTTCTGCTGCTGTCTCCCACCGCTGTGGTGAGGCCTTGCAGCCTGCTACTGATTTTGCCACCAGGCCACTGCTTTAATTGCCACTGCCGCTATTGCCAGAGAAGTCTCATAGGCTGCTACTGCTGTTGCCTCCCACCATCACGACAAGGCCTTGCAGGCCATCCGCACTTCTGCCACCGCTGCCATGAGGCTTCACAAACCACAGCTGCGACTGCTGCCACCAGGTCAAATATTATGAAACAGTTATCACAATGTAAACTTCAAACTGGTTTTAGACAATATATCCCTCTGTCACCCAGTCCTAGTGAGCATCAAAATCATCTGCAAAAACAGAGTCTTATTTACTGTCATTTTAGCAGGTGACACCATGCAAATTTGCACACCACCCCCTGTAAATGGATGCAGAACCACTCCCTTTCAGCAGCACTTTGCAAGGTGTTTTGAAGTCCCCTCTTCAGGACTTCAAAGTATCTTGAAAAGGTGGATGACCCTGCACACCTGTCAAATTTAGTCTGCGAAGCTGATCCTGAAAAGGATTTGGCCCATGGAGCCAAGATGTTTCCCCACACCTGTTGTAGAGTCTGTGTACTCCTTGCATAGAATTACCACCACAGGTTAAAGTGGGAGTTTGCTTAATCCCCCAAAATATGCTCCTGTGAGAAAGACACCGTGTTTGCAGAAAAGGAGCCTTTACATATGAGTTGTGGCGAATTACTACAAAAAGGGAGTTACTGAAACAGAAGAGGTGTGTGATGAGATGGGCTCCATACATACAAAATACCGTGCACTTATTCGGATTAAATCGTTTTGAATAACCAATTCTTCCAAGGAAATGGCAGTGCAGTTTAGAATCCTAGCCTACCCATAAGTGTATGCATTACAACACTTTCATCACTGCAAGTACATGCAGCCCAAACACTGAATCATAGTATCGTGCAACAAACTAACTATTTAAAAAGGAATCTTGTCAGAGATCTAGCATTCCAATTGTCTCTACAATTTGGGCTCTTTAAAGGAGGCATAAATAATTGATTAATAATAATAATCAATTATTATTACTCACTACCATCCAAATACCCTCCAAAATTTCCTGGATAAAGTGTTCAAGTTAACAGTCAAAATCTAAATCACTTGCAGTATAGCATCCTTTAGAAATTAACCAGTCTGGATCCTGAAGGGCATTTGTGACTTTTGAGTTATATCAATATGAATCTCACACACAACATTCCCAAATACAGCAGTTGTGAGGACATCTATGTTGACCAGAAACAGATTTCACATCCGGGGGGCGGGTCAGACTTGTTACAACAAAGAGTGTTCTGTGGTACCTTCATGATTTAACAAATTTATTATAAATTTTGTGGACCGCAGTCCATTCATTTGATGCATGAGGTGTAATTGTGAATTGGTAAGCACTGGCAAACACATGGCTGAGGGGAGCAAAGTCAAATGGAAATGAAATTCATAACGAACAGTGCCTCAGAGCAAGATAATTACAGTGACCAATTAACAAGGCAGTGTTGATGACAGCACCAACATCTTGGCATTGGTATCCAATTAACATATGTATTGAATTGTAATTCATCTGTTTCATGCTGGACTTTCCCTTTAGAGATCTTTGGGTTTTATATTCCTGGGTGATTTACATCTAATGCTACTTCAGCAATGTCAGATCAGCCACAGAGCTTTCCTTAAGTGACCAGGGAGTGCTGCCACCCCATTGATTTTAAAGAGTGTTCCTACTCCTGTTCCTATCTCACCAATTCCCCTCTCAGTTCTGACAGTATACGAGTTACAGGTGCATATGCTCAACTATATCAACATGGCTTCTTCACTACTAGAGTGGAATAGAAACGATTAAGTATTGGTTTTTCTCTTGCTGTAAACCGAGGCCATTGTCAAAAAATAAGGAGGCAGCCTACTGAGCAGTACTCTATTGTTTGCTTTGCTGCAGAGCTAAGTGATTATTTTCTCCATAGGAGCCACACCTTCAGAACAGACATTCTTAACAAATGTTCTCATTCTGGTACAGAGACCAACTAGCTTTCTTCCACAAGAGAAGGGAGGAAGGGGAGGGTGTTCATTATTACTGTAATGACCTGATTGAGACAAGCAGACATGAGGAGTAAGAAAACAATGCTTAATGGACAGCCCATATGGTATCAATTCATGATGTAAAAATAGGTGATTGCCCAACAGGCTTTCAAGCATAACATTATTTTTAAAATGTCTTGAAAACCACATGCAGTTTGAAATATTTCACTTAACCTCTTAAGTGATTGGGAACATAAATTTCAGGAGAGATTTGTGTATATAACACCATAGCTCTCAAAATATATAGATAGCCTCATAAGGAACTAGGTCACAGAAGTTAAGAGTTCAGAAAGTGAGAGTTTAAATGGGTGGTCTATGACTAGACAATAGAGGGACGCGGGTGGCGTAAAACTTCAGCGCCTAGGACTTGCCGATCGCATGGTCGGCGGTTCGAATCCCCGTGGGGGGGGGGTGCGCTCCCGTCGTTCGGTCCCAGCGCCTGCCAACCTAGCAGTTTGAAAGCACCTCCGGGTGCAAGTAGATAAATAGAGACTGCTTACCAGCGGGAAGGTAAACGCCGTTTCCGTGTGCTGCGCTGGCTCGCCAGATGCAGCTTGTCACGCTGGCCATGTGACCCGGAAGTGTCTGCGGACAGCACTGGCTCCAGGCCTATAGAGTGAGATGAGCGCACAACCCTAGAGTCTGGCAAGACTGGTCCGAAAGGGCAGGGGTACCTTTACCTTTTATGACTAGACAATACATCCTGCGGATCACCAACTTGTGGAGAGTGCCTTGCTTTAAGCAGAGGCAGGGCACACATACAATCAAGACAGTCATACCCAGCTTGAGGACTACTTCTGCAAAGGTGATGTTCTTGGTTTGAGGAAAAACTACTTTTAGGTGAGGCAGGGAAGGAAATGGTTTAAATTTGTATGAAAGCAGGATGTTTGGCTCTGACCATTTTCTACCCCTGCAATTGCATTTCAAATGGATGGCTTACACAATTACTACTTTCTGGAGGAAGGTTCACACAGTGGTGCAGCTATGTACTTCTAGACCAGGGGTCAGCAACCTTTTTCAGCTGTAGGCCGGTCCACCATCCCTCAGACCATGTGGTGGGCTGGACTATATTTTGAAAATAAAAATAAAAATGAACGAATTCCTATGCCCCACAAATAACCCAGAGATGCATTTTAAATAAAAGCACACATTCTACTCATGTAAAAACACCTGGCAGGCCCCACAAATAACCCAGAGATGCATCTTAAATAAAAGAACACATTCTACTCATGTAAAAACACACTGATTGCTGGACTGTCTGCGGACCAGATTGAGAAGGAGATTGGGCCGCATTCTGCCCACGGGCCTTAGGTTGCCTACCCCTGTTCTAGACCTTGCACTAAATGGTCTTACGGGAAGTGGGGACACCTTATATGACCATGAGTATCATCTCTCCACCTTGCGTCACTTCATTCATTGCAATTGGTTAAATATTCCAGCATTGTTAGAGCAAAAGCACAAACAAAGCAGCTTAACAACCTTGATAAAATAAGAAAATAGAGGACATGCAGTTGTGATATTTAAACTCGCTTAAATCACTGCACTATCCTGACTACAGGAAGAAAATGCAATTTGATTCTGTTGCCTTGATGGGAATGCACATTTGTTCTAGAAAAACAGTATTGTATATTTTAAAGTTGAAAAAAGAATCAAATTAGCATCTGCAATCATGTACTTGTCTGGTCAGCCACCTCAAGCATATAAAAAGCTTAAAATAAGTGGAGGGATGGAAGGATGCTACAAATATAGTATCAGGCCTGGTGGGCTTTGGCATGCCCATGCCAGCCCAGGTGTTGATACCTGGCTTCTTTGCCACTGGGGGATCAAGGGCTTCTATTCATATAGAGGCCTTTGAACAGTCCAGGAGCAGAGTTACACCTTGCATTTAAAGCACATTCCACATCCATTTAAGGCACATGGCTTCCCTCCAAAGAATCATGGAAAGTGTAGTTTGTTAAGGTTGTTGGGAATTGTAGCTCTCTGAGGGTGGAACTACAGTTCCCAGAATTCTTTGGGGGAAGTCATGAATATTAAATGTGCACTGAATATGCTTTAAATGTATGGTATTGATGTAGCCCAGGTGACCTTTCTTTTAATTCTGAAGATGTTTGACTTGGCTACTGTTTGATATTATTTTATTGTCCAAGCATTAACAGATTTTTATCTGCTCTTCAATTCACAGGTAAGGTGTTATGTGACTGAAGTCAGTCATTGATTTCAATGGTTCTTCTCTGAGTATGATTCTGTTGGATACCAGCCATCATTATGTATTTTTAGTGTGCTTTTATTTTGGTTATTAGCTTCCTTGAGTCTGTGGACAGAAATGAAGGATACTGAAAAAACAAACAATTTCTGTCAGATCATCCAACATACGGAGAGATGTAATACCAGATGGCAGCTTCCCCTGGAGACTCAAAGTCTGACCATCTTTCTGAAGAACTATTTACTCAAGTTATCTTTGGTGGCAACAGGCAAGGGTTCATTTGATTAAAGGGTGGGGCTTAAATGTATACATTGTATCTAGTCTGAGTACCTCCGTGTTTTTGTGTTAAGGGCTGGTACAGTGCAGTGGCGAAAACAGTGAACCTCTTAGTTTAGACAACAATGCTCTGTGGCCTCAGGCAAGCCATTAGTCAAAGCACAGTATCTGCAAAATGGGAATAATACTACAGGCTTGTTGTAAGGATCACCAAGATGTTTGTAAGCACTGAAAAGCTCAAATGCACACAAATGTATTGTATCTGAGGAGGACACTGTACCCAACTATTGCCTCTCAGAAGTATTGCCTCTATACTGTCATCTTCATGCCAATTGACTTTGGATGTTCAGAGGTGCCACTGGCTTTTTCCACAATATCTACCAGTGGGAGGCACTCATAGGGTACGCTTCCAAGAATACATAAGTGATCAAATGACAAATATGAATGCTGCTATGTGTACTTCAGAACATCTTTCTATCAGCTGGGCAGACACACCCTGCAATTCCCTTGTTATTCAAAAAGTGGAAAGGGGAAATTATACCTGATTAATTTTACTCAGTTTTTAACACTGTTATCTGAAGAAATCATCCCTCCTGCCATGGGACCTACTCAAACACTCCTGAGGCAGAAACTATCTACAGTAAAAAAGAATTTTACAACCACTGTGAAAAATAACTTCAGTGTATGTACTGACAGATACTATATATAATCCTTAAAGTTCTACTCGAAACCCTTTTTGAAAAGCAGTGGCTCACAGCCTCAACTATTCACACCACTACTGTAAAGATAAACTGCAAAGAACATGTATCAAGCACACAGAGTCAGAAATTATATATAATCTCTCCTATCACACTGCTCATTTTGCACCATTCCACCTACAGCCAATTTATAGAAATCATTGTATGTCTCTAGATCTAATATAAGGATGACTCATATATAATGGCTAGTCTTTTATGCACTATTCCCTACTTTCAAGGGTTATGTAGAGACTAAATTGTAAAGCAGATTGCAAATCATCTTTCTTTGAAAGGCTTTAAAGAAGATTCTATGAGAGATACTTTAGAAATTCCCTCCCCTCCCCTGACATCAGATGTTTTCTACGAACACAGTATTTTGAAGGAGCCTGTGAAACTAACCTACTCCCCTCCAGTAAGGTTAGTTTGTTAGAATTACTGTTTACAAGGTTCTCTGCAATACTACTCAATATACTAGATATGTGACCATATTTTCTGCCACAATTTTCTTATTTCAACACCTATGCCTGAATATGTCTTGTATAACTCAAAAGCTCAAGTCAAAAATCTTGAACATTATCTGGTACTTAATTCTTTTTTCACCACGCTACTGTCATTGATAGCTATTTCAGCTAACTATTGTTTAGCAATAAGGGAGGGACATGATCACAAATCACCCTCCCCCAAAACTCCACCCTCAACCATGGCTTGGTGTCACAGCTGATAATCAAGAACACCCCCTGAACACCAGTTAACCATGGTTACTATTTTGGGAACATTATGCCTGCACCCCTTATGACTCTGATCTGGCAGAGGGACTTATTACCTGGTCTGTTTTTACTGGAATAGAGGTCTTTAGTTATTACAAGTTATTAAAACATTCCCTAGTTTGAGATGTTTGTACAGATTTGATGATAAATGTTTTGGGATCAAGTCAGCATCTCTGGGGTTCCCCTGCTGCCATAAAACAATGGGAGATCTGATTTAGTGTGTTGGTTTCACTTACATTGATTGAACAAGACTTTAAAAAGTATGTCATGCTAATTTTATGTACTAAGTATTTGAATAGTTTCTCCAAAAGTCAGTTAAATGAAGTATTTGCCTGGAGAGGAAAATTCAAGCTGCTACATTCAATGTGCTTTAAGTGTTAGAGTCAAACAAATTTGAATCTTTATTTGGAAATTATCTTTATTAAACTACTTTTAAATAGTTTCTTAAAACAACTCAGTAACATATAGTCGACTCTCAGCTTATGTGGGGGTTAAATTCCACAGACAGTGCATAAAGCCAAAATCATGTTATAGGCAAGACACACTCTCCCTGCACCTCCAAGCACTCTCCCAAGGTGAGTGTAGTGGCAGGTGGGATTGCCAATGTTTGTTTGTTTGTTTGTTTTAATGGATGCCTGCCGCTATTTGTTTAAGTTTAAATGCATGTAGGTTGCAAGTCAATTGCATAAAATTATAAAGGGGAAAAAATTAAAGTACTGAAAACTATTTTACCATACCAAATTTAGTATCCCTCAAGAGCTGTGTGCATAAGCATGTGCTTTCTAGGGCTAGTCACTTCATAAATAGCCAATTACAACCATGATTTTATATTTCATTAGTATTATATTCATTTCAGTTGCCAAATTTGCACAGTACTCATTTCTAAAAGTGGAACATTTTCCATGGAAAAAATATCACTTGAAAAATTTCCAGAAATGTTTTCACCCCACAGCACTGTAACAATATATTTGGTCTACAAATATTTGCATTAGTAAGTAGTCTCTCTCTGTATACAAGCTGGAAATTAGCTATCGTTCCATTGTATCTAATTACATGTTCTACATAACTCAAAGACTAAAATATTCATTTACTAACAGAAATTGGTCCAACAAAACTCTCTCATATTATTTCCGGTTTCCATTTTTAAATATATCATTGTATGCACATTTCCCCAATTGGGTTATGCCTCCTTTCCTCTCCCTCACAAGAATACCATGTAGATATCTATAATTAGAATAAGCAACCATAACATACACATTTGAATGTTAACGTTCCCAACTGTACATCTCCCTTGGACACTGCTTTTGGGAAAAAAACATTCCCAGTGCTACCCAAAACACTGTTCATCTTTGCCAATACATACTTTTCACAGGGGAAAGGCCTGGGAATAGATTCCCCGTCTCATACAATTAATCTCAATGGGGAAAAAATACTAGTGTCATATCACAAGAACCCCTCCATGTATCTAAACTCTCCCCTTAATTTTCAGATTACAAGATGGTGTAAAAAATAATGAAATTGTTATGTGCAGTTGCTTCTTCTGTTCCCTGCATGCCACAAAACTTCAGTTAGTGACCTTTTTTTATTTGGACTCGGTTACCAATCAACATTTTCCTGGGCTATTTAGTCAATGGAAATTAATTCAATGAACATGCACTCTTTTTGTTTAGTTTGCACCCAGCTTCCAATAGTACCCATTAAAAGTAAGAGAATGAAACCAAAACATTGTTTTTACCTGTCTCAGTTTCTGGATGAAGACGCTGCTCTTTTTCATTCTGCAGAACTTATCACCTTGCGCCATACGCTGCCTAAGTCATCCAGTACTTTGACTCAGTTACTTTTATTTTTCCTTTCTGGACCAGAAAGTAAAGAAGTAGCTGTGCCCAAAGCAGAAGTTCCTTCTGAGCTGAGCTAGTCTCCTCCCTGTATTCAAGTTATTCCTTGGTCACACTGTTGAAAGATTACACTTGGGCACTTTATTTTCCTCCCTCATGAAATCCCCACAAAGAGTGACTTGAACCATCTTATTGCTCTTATTTGTGTCAACGATGCTGCCTCCTCCGCACTGTGGCTATCAATTCAGGAAGGGGGGGGAGGGACAGCTGTTACGACAAAGAACTGGATGAATCTCTGGCTAGATAGGGTGCTTTTGTGTGATGCCAGATCATGTCAATTATGTGCCATGTTTTCCTGAATAGTTCATTGTTTACCCTTTGCTTGCCCTGTTTGCACTTTTTACAGCATCTTCATCCTTCAGGATTCTCCTTTTCAATTTCAGAATAGTAAAGCAACAGTAGTCCTGGACTGTACCACATTTATCTATTCTGATATTAAACACATGCACCAACCACCAGTCATGTTTCCTTTAAAGCTATTTAGCAATCTGTTTTGCATAATGTCCACAAACACACAGGGTAAGCACCACACGTTGCAAACCAGTCATCCATCCTCTCAAAGAGCTACAGGCTCCACAATGACTTTTAACCACATTCACATTTGTTACTTCAAAATACACCAAAGCATCAATGCTACAGGATCTTCCTTACTCTAAACCCACTGTATTTGCCATATGTCTAAGTACATGTGTGTGCTCATGTGTATACCTCCCTGACCACTGGTCAGCGTCTGAAAACAGTTGTGATTAATATACAGCTGTCATTTGCTAAGCTGATATGACCAATACTCATTTTGTCAGCATACAATTCGATGAACTTTAGCCGAAAATGGACAGATATACCTATTTACATATTACTTTAAACCCTCAAATTTTGCTCTTTTACAAACACACAGAAAGAGGCTATGTATTCCACATCCTGGAACACTATGCTCCTCCTTTCTGGCATGTCCTTCCTTTCCCCCCCTAGCTGCCCACCTTCCTTTTCCAGACCAGGATCCCCTTTGTCTATATATTAATTAGGCCCTTAGTAGCCATAAACAAACAGCACAAAACTGGTCATGCCAGCAGCATTAAGACTGGTTCCCTGGCCCTACCCTCTCCATTTCATGCTTCTGTCCTTGCATGATTCCCTCCCCGCCCCACCACCCAGTGACATGAAGTCCACAAATACTCCAGAGAATCTCCCACTACTCTGAAGTATCACCCTCCTCTAATCCCTACACCTTTCTCCTGTTTTATCTCCCCCACTTAAGTGGGACATAAACTGGGAGAAGATGACTTTTCTCCCTAGCCAGGTTAGCTAGCCTCCTGATGAGACCCTTTCCTCCCACTACCTAGGAACTGCAGCTTTTATTCTCTTTACATATACCAAGTAAGGGTTATCTAGACAGAACATTAAAGCTGTTGAATTTTCCACTGCTATGCTTCCTGTGGATTGCTTATATCTTCAGCAACAGCAGCCTGTGTATAAGAGTGCACTTAGGATGCACTTGAGGATAAACTGAAAATTAGTTGGACAAGTAACTGAAAAGTGCCATCCCCTTCTAGCAGTTTCTGAACAAAGCTAGAATCCTAACAGTACCTTCCAACCCTAAAGAACCTTCACAGGAGACTGAGGATATCTGTAATATGCCATCTTTTAAACAGCCCTGGGAATCTATTTACACACACACACACACACACACACACAACCCTTCCCTTCATTGGTAGGGCCTAAATTATGTGGGTAAAGTGTGCCTGCCTTAACACTGTTCAGGAGCCTCCACATGCCTACAACTTGTTTCTCTCCCAATTCTAATCTAGTCCCAGCACACTTCTACAGCAGCTCTGCAACCTTCTTCCATTATCTCTACCACTGCTCCAAACACATACTTTATCATAACTAAATTTCTTCTGGCTACAACCTGCCAATTCATCCCCATCCCTATACACCTGAAGAATAGCATTTTCAGGTCAGACCCTGCCCCACCTCACAGTCTGCTCTTCAAGTTCTGGTTAATTTCACCCCACACCCAAAATAATAATAATGCATTAATGTCCATGTTCCTCAACTGTGTATATAATCAAGGCAGCCCCAATCCTGGGACTTTCACTGCCGCTCCCACAGTGTGCTTAGGCTCCTCCCCTTCCTCTTCAAGTTCATTCTCCACCCATCCTGCCCCACTCCCAGTGGAAGTGGGTGGGATCCCAAACTCTGTTAACGAACCTCCTCGCCCAACTTCCCTACATGTACCGTGGTGCCACTAAGCACACACACCAGACTTCCTAACGTAATATTTCCTTTCCTCTCTAGTGCACATCCTTCCCACAAGCGATATCCCACAGAATGGCACGGGCGGGGCGAGGGAACCCTTCCATCTGCGTAACCTATCACGACTGACTCCACCCCACCCAATATACACAGTGTTTCCTTCTTATTTGCCTCTCTACAGGCTTACCTATTCAAAGGCGACTATATACACCTTTCCCAGTTTTGTTCGAGGGAAAGGATCTCCTCCAGAGAAATGCCCTCGCGTCGACGGGAGAAGAAACCACCTTACACTTGTGCATGTAATCTCCCTCATTGTAATCACGACAGGCAGCCCTCCCACCTCCACCCTACTTAGGGGAACTTGTCGCCCTCTCCTTCCGGGGCCAGTTTTCTTCTCTAGTGTCTGGCAGGCGAGGAAAGGGAATTTCCTTCAGCCTCATCTAGTCGCCTCCCTTCCCCCATTTAAAACCTTCCCAGGGGACACACAAACACCGCCCCATCTCTTCGGCCACCGCTTTATCGCCCCTCCAGATCTGGGGTCCCCCCTTTCTTTTGAGGGGAGGAGGGAGAAACGAGAATAGGGGAAGGGAAATCTCCTTCGACGAAATCTAACGCCCCCCTCCCCACTGCCCCATTCATAACCGAACAAACCAGCCCTGCACCACCACCTTCCCCCTCCCCACCCCGGGAAACTTTGGGAAGGCCCAGCCGATGCTCCCTCCGCTCACCTCAAACCGGCTCTTGGTGACTCCGTTCATTTCCCTCCTCATGGTGAAGGCCCTGCGGGGGTCGGCTCGGGTGAGAGCAGGCCAGGCCGAGCCGGGCCTGGCCCCCCCGGCTCCTGAACGGCGGCGTCAGCAGCGGCCGCCCGCTCAGCCCCGCGGCCTCCCTTCGCGCTGCGGGGCTGAAGGAGGCGCAGCAGCCGGGGAGGTAGGAGGCGGAAAGCCCGTCGTCGCCCGTCTGCCTCCCTAGACCAGCGGCGAGGGCCCGGGCGGCGTTAAGGCTCCTCAGCGGGTGCGGTTGAGGGAGGGGGGTTTCGGCCGGCCGGAGCCCCCTCCGCCGACTAGGCCCACTCCAGAAGGGAGGGGGGAGCAAAAAGAAAGCGAGCGAGAGAGAGAGAGTTCGGCCTCCGTCAACTACAACTACTACTTCTTCTCCTTCTACCCAAAACAAAAACACTCCGCACCTGCCAGCAACAGCGCCGCTCATTGGATGAGGGAGGCGCAGGCCGGGGAGGGGAAAGAGCACGGGCGGCGCGCGCCTCTGCGCGCGCGGGTGGTGGGAGGAGGAGCGTGTGCGCGCGCCCACCGCTTCTCCCGGGGAGAAGGCGAAGAAGCCGGGAGGGTCCTGGTCTGCCTTTTCCCCCCGCCCCGCACCCTTCCTCAACTCTGGTCTGGGCAGGTGAAGCGACCGCCTCCCGTCGCCAAACCTGAACCTATGCACGTTTCAATGACGGTCGTCGCAGCGCGCAGGATTTCGGTTCCGATCCTACGCACGTGCGCGGCTCACGGGTGAAGCCGTTCGTCCCTACCGAGCTCGGTGAGGCTTGTAGATATATGTTTTCAGCGCGCGCGCACTGGCACATTTCGGTTGCGCTCAGCGGTGGGGACATGCTCCCAAGCAGCTCTAGTGACTGGCATCTTTATTGATCTTAACGTTGTGCTGAATGGATCAACAAAAGGAACTGCTTCTTCGTTGCCATCAGTTAAAATGCTTCAAACGCAGCTAAACCTTTTTTCTCTTTTTAATTTTCTCTACCTTTCCTCTGGGTTGGAATTATTATTCCCTGGGGTGCCCCTTGCAGCAAGCTGTTTAGCTTCAGCATCCCATCAGGTGCCTTCAGATCATTCTCTTGAGCAACAAGATGAAAGCTTCCAGTTAAGAAGATTTGGCTCCTTTATTCTTGGGGGGAGGATTAATTCCTGTGGCATGGTGTCTCATCCAGCTATTGTATATATTGGGGGGGGGGGGGCACACACGACATTCTGTAACCAGGATAAGTAGCTGCCTCACTCCCTTGAATCCAAATTCTGCCAAGATCTGATGGATTGGTAGATTGAGCGAGTCGTGGACCACCTGCACTCACTAGGCTGGCTTTCAGCAAGCCGATTATCCTATCATCTTCACATACATTTTGGTAAGGGGTGGGGGGTGGGGAAATACATATATAGAGGATGGTTGCCATATAGTGGTAGTGATGATACAAGCAGTTTGACAGTGGAACGATCTGTTTTAAAAGGTGGTGGATTCTCCTTCACTAGGGGCTTCAAAGCAGAGAATGAAAGACTAGCTACTGGGATGCAACAGCAGAGGATTTCTGCAAAAGCAAGGGGTTGGACTAAGGTTACCTTTGAGGTCCCTTCCATATAATCTTACTAATTTACTGTACAAGGGCTATTGTAAGGATTACTGAAAGGACTGCACGTGAAACTGCATGTACTGGAAAACTTGAAATGTCAAGCATTCTTACTAGTGTTAATTATTAAACAAAACTATTAAGCTTTTACTCTGATACCATGAACTGAAAACGGCCAAAACCAATTAAATGATACCTTTTGCCAGTTGTTTACTCAAACGGGAACAAAAGAAGTTGATTAACATTTAGAAATTTATCTTATTTGTATATGAACAATACAGCTCTTTTACAAACCTGGAGGAGGAGACTCTTGAGAGTCCCATGGACTGCAAGAAGATCAAACCTATCCATTCTTAAGGAAATCAGCCCTGAGTGCTCACTGGAAGGACAGATCCTGAAGCTGAGGCTCCAATACTTTGGCCACCTCATGAGAAGAGAAGACTCCCTGGAAAAGACCCTGATGTTGGGAGAGATTGAGGGCACAAAGAGAAGGGGACGACAGAGGATGAGGTGGTTGGACAGTGTTCTCGAAGCTACCAGCATGAGTTTGACCAAACTGCAGGAGGCAGTGGAAGACAGGAGTGCCTGGCGTGCTCTGGTCCATGGGGTCACGAAGAGTCGGACACGACTAAACAACAACAAACTAGCATTTTGTTTCCAATCTATATTTTCCCCACCTTTGACTAATGCAAACATTTTTGTTAAATCAAATCGCTGGTCTGCCCTGGGTTCGTTCCTTTTGGAATGTAATGAAATAAATAAAGTTTCCTCTAGGAATAAATTTTGGAAATAGGAGTACCTGAGGACACAGGTGAAGTCCTCCAAGCACATACAAAACACTACCTTTTCTCTACTATTACAAATTTGACCCCAATCTGTGATTAAGGCAATAGGGCTTCTAAGAGCATTTTAGAAACTAAGTCTGAATATTGCACCGTGTTAACTAACCCATCTGATTTGGGAGAAGAAGAGAAGCAGACACACTTAACCTGGATACCTTCCACTGTCAACACTCAGCATTAGTCCCATATGTGCCATCTTCCAATTAAGATCTCTGCTCCCAGGCAGTAACATCCTATGACCAACTATTCTCATGACACAAACTCCCACATACACCCCAATATCTATCTACACAGTCCTTCTTAAGGTTCCCCAGAATAGTTATAATAAACCAATAGGAATCTGTACTGTATTTATCTTCATCATATTATGGCTTATATTCTATCCACGTCAACTTGTAATGTAAATCAAAGCCTTCAGGAACTAATAGGTGGCTAGGAATTAAAAGAAAAAAGCACTGAGAACTTGGATCATGTACAAGGGGTAACCAACAAGATGTGGTCCTCATCTGTTCAGCATGAGCAGAAGTCCAAGAGTCTGGGGATTCAAACTATTAGACAACTGAGCTTCCTAGACAAAAATGCTGATGAACGTTCAGCACTTATCAGTTCCTGCTAATATAAAACAGCTATGGTCGTGATGGAAATGCACTACCAACTTTATAAGTTTTGAAATTGAAGTTTCAAAAAAGGCTTCCCTCTTTCCAAAAGAGCTCTTACTTGACAACCAGAACTTCATCCAGGTAGAAGCCAACTTGTAAAGTGCAGAAATTGATCTGAGGCAAACATTTCTATCAAACAAAATTTATTTGCATGTAAAACAAACATGTTATTTGAAGTACCATCAAAAAACTAAAAATGCAGTCTAGTCCTTCCCCACCTCCTCAGTCACCAGAAGCAGTATTTACACAATTGTTCACAAGAGTAAAGGACCTACCATGTACATGAAAAGAACCAATCTTAATCTCAGGTGAAGTACCTACACCTGATATTAATGGGTTTGATTATTTCCTATTTTCTGTTTGTCTTTACAATACTGAAAGATGTAGGGTATTGTGAACAAATAAATGCACTTTTAGAAGTAAACATGAGAGATTTTAGGATTGTGTGATACTGGTATGTGTACTCCCAATTTTAATTGGTGGAACTATTCTTTGAATGGTTTATCTTTCTTCATTCCCTATGGAAAAAAACACATCACTGCTGGACAAAAAAAAGGTATGTTGTATTAAAAGTAGAACTTTATTAACATCCTGCTTGCATAAGGTAAAAAAAACAACCACACCATTTTAGAACCTGTTAGCATGGTAGACTTTAGACTTCCATGGAACTAATATGACTTAATCCAGTTTATGCACAGAGGTCTCATAGGCCACAATAAACCTAATCTCTCCCCTCTTCCCCACATATAATTGGGTGTTCAGCATTTGTGGGAAATGGAAGGCTGGTGCATCATCCTCATCCCTCATATGTGCCATGGAAAGAGCCATTATGACTGATAAGGGAATCCATTCATGAGCAAATCCTGCGCCTCTCATACACTGGATCAAGGCTCGTTTTTATTCTGAAGAACCTTTTTGTATAACTCAAAAACCTACTACTGGCCAAGGTGGATGTCCACTGAAAAACAGAAAGTCTCAACTGTTTAACTTTGGGACCCAAAGAATAACCCCTCTAAAAGATCTGGTAGAATTCATGGTTCAAGAGCCATTACCTCTTTTAATATTTTAGACACTGTCCATACCTAAGAATTGTATTACATTGCTCCTCACAGCCTTCATCCTCCAAATACTTTCAACAATTCCATTCCAATTACAGAGGATACCAGAACTATACTGTGCATCCCATCATGAAAACACCGCTCAAATGTTGCTGCTGGGATGCAGCAAGATGTCCAAAGCCTTAAACAATAAAGCTTCACATTTTGAGTTGCACACTGTGTTTCTCAGAACCCAGCTTCTTCCCTAAATGAAAAGAATACTGTAAAAACCATCATAATAAACACAACTGCTGTGGCCTGAACATACACAGAATTACATTCTGTGATGTGGCTATCACAAAAAACCCTCTCGATCTATCAGAGACCTTGTACACACCCAAGTCGTCTGCAGTAAAATGAATTGTGTCATTTGCTCTGAATTTATGATTTGCAGTATCTCGGAAACTCAGGAAGCAGGTACACAAGTCAGGAAAACTCTGCAACTTATGGTTGTGTGGGGGTACAGCTTCTCCATTAGAAGCCTCAATGCAACTTCTTCATTAGATAATCCTTGGTGGAGCAAACCTATGGCATAAAAGCTTCTAAGAGTGCAAGCAGTTTGGGGTGTACAGTTAGGTATCATAAAGTCCTGCAACCGTTGCAAACCCAGCATGGGTGGTTGTATGCCAGGGATGGGGAAGCTGTGACACTCCAGAAGTTGTTGGATTCTGACTCCTATTAGTTGCAGCCAGCAGGGCCAATGGTCATGCAAATGATGATGGGAGTTCTAGGTCTGGCAACATTTGGATGGCCACAGGTCCCCCATTATTGCTGTATACTCTAGTATACCACGTGGAGTTCTGTGTGACCAGGTGCTACCCTATTCTCTTGAGCATCATGGAATGTTCCATGTGAAGACGATGCTGGGGAGAACAAGACATCAAGGTGAGGGTGATATGCATATAGTTCATGGCCTTCAATGGAACACAGCAAGGCAAATTCTAATGGCAAATCTTAATCCACTACAATACCATCTCTATCTGGTACTATGTGGTTATGGAAAAATTCTAGAATGCTTCCCTTGTATCTAGGTGGGAGTTGGAAGTGTACATCCACTAAGCATATATTTTGACCACTCACACATTATAGGCTCTTTCTTAATAGGTCTGCAGGCCTATATTACCTCACTGGCCTGTGAGCTGCTCCAGTATGCTGTTCCAGTAACTGCTGAAGTCATGTGAGAGGAGTCAAAGATGCAGCCACTTCACTCTGCCTAGGATTTGAGACAACTGCCAAGGGAAGTAGCTGCACTGCTGATTCCTCCCACATGACCTCAAGGTTCCTACTTTTCTGGAGTGGTATGTAAAGGAGCCATGCTGCAGTGGATCTTATACCAAAGAGGAAACTGATTCCACACTCATGCCAACAAACCACACTCACCAAGGGGGAAAAGTGTCACTCCCAGTTATTTTAACAGCATTCTCTTTCAACCCAGTTCAAAATTAAAGGGGCTGAGAAGTCTACCAATCTACACTTACAGCACCAAACCCTCACTTTCTTCTTCCCCACTCAGTTGCCATCTTATACTACCCAACGGTAACAGAGGAGACATGCATGGAAGCCAACAGTTTCCATGGAAGAAATCAATTTTATAATACAAAGATTAAGAGAAATGGCTGTAAAAGATGTAACACATCTATGTCAAATACTTCACCATCTGCAGAAGGACCCAACTGGTGCTATCCACTGAACAGTTCCATTTCAGATTTTACTTTTAATAGGAGATGGCAGTCAGCACCTTGTGAACTAGGGGAGATACCAGGCACAGAACCAATTCCGCTAATTAATTTTTGGTGTAAATATCAGAGTATGAATAACAAAACCCAAACAAGCTTAAATCCTGAACACTAAAAATACGCTCCAGAATGAAAATGTTCCTAAAAAAGTGAAGTAAAAGAAATGGAATATCTGCCCAAGTTTCAATTCTATCTTGCAAGTCCACAGGCATGTAACTCTGGGACAAGTGACAGAACTACTCCGAATAGCGTGGTGCATTGATTCTTTGTGGTAGAAACTCTGATTAGATGGAAGTATGCATGTGTAAGAGTCCATGTAAACTTCCAAGAATTGAAGAATATTTTTTCACTATGCTCCATTTGTCAAGAAGAACAGCCAAAGAAAAATGCTTGTTTTTACCTGAACCCACAAGGGTGTTGTTTGCACTCACAACTTTAAAAACATTTTTAAAACAACACTATATGAAACATTTAGCCCCAGCCCACTCCCCACCTGCCAACCTTGGCTAAATATTCTCAATTTCTTATCAGGGCAACATCCATGAGATCCTCATCTTCGTCCCCAATCAAAAAATCAGGGCTAGGCCTGGATGGCCTTTCTGATGTAAGAATGGCACTACTTGTCATAGACAAAGACTGTTCTGAAGAGATAGGAGATTTAGACCAGTTCTCCGTCTTAATGCTGTGAGTTTTCTTTTTGTCTCTCTCTTTATCACGATCCCTATCCCTATCCCGGTCTTTATCTTTTACTTTCTTCTTTTCTTTTTTGTGTTTCTTATGCTTTTCCAAGCTGTATTCTGGAAGAGGCCGAATTCCATCATCAGAGCTGGGGCTGTTCTGATAGGATTTCTCTGCTATGGATGATCCTGATTCACTCTCGCTGTCAATGTTTTGCGGGGTATATGCTGGAGACTTACTGTGACTGGGAGAACAGCGCTCATGCTTTGGAGTAGACCCACTTATTAGTGGTGATCCATAGCTTTTGGAAGATGTCATCTGAGGCCTTAAGCCATCCCCTCCTCCTTCTCCAGGCTTCTGCAAGGTAACTTTGGCTTTAATGCTAGGAGAGCCACCGTCATGTTTGCTGATGATAATCTTGGCCACTCCAGTGCTTCCAACATTCTTTGAATCAGATGCCTTTTTGGAAGAGTCAGAGGAGCCTCCTGAAACAGAGACTTTGGATTTCTCCTTGTCACTCCTTTCCCGCTTCCCCTGCAATTCACCTCCAGAGAGGTTGTGTTTGGAGGACATGGAGTGACTTGAGGAACTGGAACTCTGGACCATCTGTCCATCCATTGAGTCTTCCCCACCAGGGCCACTGGTGACTACACCATGCTTGAGTTTGTCAATCACAGCTGTCAAAGATGGCTTTTTGTTCCGGCTTGGGGACTTGCCTTTTGAACTCCCGTGCTGATTCTGAGATGAAGACATGGAAGAGCTGCCAGATGAGAAGGAAGATGAAGATCCCGCTGAAGAATTTGAAGAAGGGGGTGGCTTCTGGGACATGGAACTGGAGGATCCCATCCCTGAAGAGGACTTCATGCTTGAACTTGATCCAGTCCCAGACATGTGTGAGCTTCCAGAACCGGAACTAATAGGGGACTTTGCTTTAGACGACGGGGGAGTACCTGGAACGGGTTTCATCGGAGAGGCCAGCTTGTCAGAACCGCCCGAGGGTCTAGAATGAGAAGGAGAAATGTTTGGTTTACTCATGGAAGGGTTCATAAGTGATGAAGGCTTCCCTTGAGGTTTGATCTTGGTACCTCCAGAGCCGCTGCTGAGGCCGTGTTTTGTGATGGGGGAGGACCCGGGCTTTCCCACTGATTGGGTGGAGCTTTTGGACTGACCTGATCCAGAGCCGCCTTGGCCCGAGTAGAGGCTGCTGCTCATCTTGGACCCAGAAGACCCATCCGACTTGCTGCTCTTTATTTTGCCCGAGGTCGATGAGGAAGACGAAGAGGACGAGGATGACGATGAGGAGGAGGAAGAGGAGGAGGAGGAATGACTGTGATGACTTTTGCTGCTCAAAGAGGAGACTGAGCCGCTGCTTGTGTACTGCCCATGGGAAGGTTTGCCAACAGTCACTGTTCCCTTGGGAATCTGGATGGTGATTTTGGGTATGGGAGGAGTGGCTACCCCAGGGGGCGTTTGAGACCTTCCTGAACTTCCAGGAGATTTCGAGCCACCTGTGCTTGCTGGTGGGGTGAAAGGCCTGGTAGACAAACTATGAGAGGGAGATTTGCCTTCTGGCTCCACCTTCCTCCGCTTCTGGACCTTTTCTTTACTCTTCCCATCGCTGGATGGGGTGCGGCTGCGTTTTCCACCCTTGCCATCTAGCCCAGGGCCCGTTAAAGAACTCCCGGATCCATTACCCTCTTTGACCCGCTTCTGCGACTTTTCCTTCCCCAAATCTCCCGTGCTCAGTAAGGGGCTCTGGCTTCCACTATGATGCTCCATGACATCAGAGACCCCCAGAGCCTTGCTGGCAGCAGTGATAATACTAAAGTCGACTGTGTCCGCTTGGCTGCTTGCCTTGAACTTACTCTCCCCTCCATCTCCCCCCAGCACTTGCACGCCCAGAGTACTTATCGTTTGTGATGCAAAGCCCTTGAAGTCATCAGCGTCTCCACTCTGGCTGCTATCATCAAAGTACTCTTCTCCAAAACCGCTTTGGCTCTGGCTATTCAGGAGGTCAGGGTTGAAATCAACTCCATCAGGGAAAAACTGATTTGAAGAGTCACTGTTTGGGCTCACAGTGGCATCGGCAATCAGGTCAGCTGGATCAGTGTAAGGGTTTTCACTGTTGTTAGACTGAAAGACATCAGGATCAAACAGGGCACTTTGGGAATGCCCTGAACTAGAGGAGTCTCTTACTGGTGTTCCAATAGGAGGACAATCTTCACTGGTGCTTGGTAGCTTGGATGCTTCCTCTGCTATGTCAGAAAGGATATCTGTCACATCAGCACCAATGCTGTCTGAGCTGGAGAGCCGAACCATCCTCTGAATACTGGGCTGGGTATGAGGTATAGACTGTGGATACGTTGTTGGTGGAGTGCTGCACTGACTGGGAGCTGGAGTAATATGAGGGGTATCTAAAGTGTCAGTGGTCATATTGACATCAAAGATGGGATTCTGGGAGTCAACGTCCATGGAAAACAGCTCTCTCTGGAAGTCATCTTCAGTTTGATGCTTGGGTTTCTCCACCGTGACACGTGATTTTTTCTTCTTTTGCTTGTTGCCCCCTGGACCCATTTCCATCCTTGGGGAGCCAGAAGAGGAATTTTGCCTCTCAAGTGGGCTGTTTCCATAGAGCGTTGAGAAATCTTGAGCTGGATTGTCCTTCAACAGGTTCATGAGCATGGGGTGGTTCTTGGTGTTGCTTGCCGGAGATGACACAGGGGGAGGGGTATGGTGTGGAGGCGTGGGACTGGAGCCAATAGTGGAGCCCACGTTGCCTGTGATTTGTAGCAAGCTTGTAAGGATAGGGTTCTGGGACACTTTGCTGAAGTCTTCCCCGTGGCCCACTGAATCATGCCGTTCTTTTATACCCATGCTCATCGTGAACAAGGTGGAGATGGGTCCCCCGGGGAAAGTGTTGGTTGGGGTGGTGGTGCCACTCATTGGGTTGTTGCCGGTGGTCATGCCATAACCTGGGCTGCTGGCAGGGGGCAGGTTCTTTTTCACCATATCTTCAACTGTCTCAGCAATGAGGGACAAAGCTGGTGTGTCTGCTTGGATTGTTTCAGCCTTTCTCCGGATGGCTCTCATGGTCACGGGTATTGACATGCATCTATAAGGCAAGGTGGAGAAAAGCTGGTTGAGTGTCATCCTTGCCAGCAGTAAGTTCCCCCATGAAGCTAAAAGCTGTACTCACCCTACTCAATTCACTAAAGTTCTCATGAATGAATGAATGAATAAATAAATAAATAAATAAATAAATAGGTGAATGTATGCTTTTTAAAAGAGAGTTCCCACTTTATCTACTTATTTCATGAACATGACAAAATCAAAGCATGTTAAGGCTTTGCTGAACTGAAGAGCCTGTTCAAGTAAATATGGCCTAAGTAAATATGTCACATTTTGAAAATGCTAAACTGAAGAACTGGCCTCGTTACAGGAGGGATGGGGGACCTGCAGTCCTCCAGATGCTGTTGGACTACAACTCCCATCGGCTATGTGGGGTGGGTCTGATAGGAGTTGGGAAGTCCAACATCTGGTGGTCTATAGGTTATCCACCCCTGAATTACAGAGTAAAGTACAGGACAGACAGATCTAGGCACTCCTTTCATACATGGCTATGCACATTAATGAAACCCAAATTCTGAACTTCAAATAAATCATTTCTATTCACATCAAGATGAATTTCGTTATTTTATTCATTTTACTCCTTTCTCTAAAGACTATAGAGATGGCTTGAAGGCCCAGAAGAGATAGAAAACATCATTCTTCAGATTCAGTTAACAGAAGACATAAATTCTACATGTATCATTTCAGCATACATGAAAGTGTGCACAACATATAAAGACCACCATGGGTAACCACAGCTAAGTGCAAGCTGTAAAATATAAAGTGCATGCACTTTGCACAAATTGAGTACATGCTTCATATACTCTTCTTCCTACACGAAGTGTACAAAATTGCCTTATGTCACTGGTGCATGGACACCTGTCTCAAACTTCTGCTCCTGGAGGAAAGCTCCTTATCACCAGCAGTAAAAGCAACCCACAGAAGACAGGTCTGAGCCTTTTCCTTTTGACAGACAGAAGGGAACCCAAATGCCTTTAATAATTAGAAATCAGCAGCTGACCTTAAATCCAACTCTAAGTTGCAGAGAGTTTTTAATACCAAAGCACACCATCTAAGACAGCATAGTCTGAGTTGATAGGTCTGTCAAAGTGTGGGCACGATAAATTTTGAGAAAACCACAGAAGGATGGACTTGCTGCAGTGCCATAAATCTCCATAAGGATTATTGGACATGAAAGGTAACAGGAGTTCTAATTACCTCTTTCTACTTTTATTTGCCATCTATTATATTTTGTTATAAATATATGTAGATAAATAGATAAAAGAAAGAGAAATGTAGAGATGGAAAGCAGGAGCTCCAAGTTAATTCTGGCTGAAAGGGAAGCTAGTGATTGCAGTGTGATGGAAGGCATGTGTCCCAAACATTTAAAGCACCCCCCCCCCCCAAAAAAATAGGAAAAGGTTCAGGATGCCATTGTTTTAAGTATTAGCCCAGAAACTTTCCTCCCTTGCCTGGGGTAGGCTCTCATTACTGAAATAAAACTGCTGTGTGTGTAGACCTTTACTGCTGTCACCATTAGAGCAGAATATAAAAAGAATGATAGGAAAATGTTACTGTAAAATTATTTTTCCCTTGGTAAAACTTTAATGTAAGTGGCCTCTGAGTTACCAGGTTTATATTTAACCACTGTCTTCAAAGATCAGTTTTTATTCTGGCTTAAGCAGTATGACATACCTTTGAACAACTTTAGCAATGAAGTCATCTGTGCAGATGAGTGCATCAGAAAGCCCTTTATACAATTTGCAGTTCACATGTGTAGAATCTTGCACATCCATTACCACTGAAAGACACAGAGGAATCACAGGGAGGTCATTAAATCGAAAAAGTGTCCATCTTCATTCAATGACTGTTTATACATAATTTTTTTTCTCTCTTAAAACCCTCCATCCAGCAACTTACCACAAACTAGAGAGTCATTTACAGGATGCTGAAAGGACACACTGAAACAGGAATCTGACAGAGGGCAGACTTCAAACTGCAGGATGCCTGGGGAATCTGGAAAGACAAGAGAGCTTGCTAGCAAAGGCCATAAGCTTAAAAAGTCATGTTCACCCTATAGATAAAATAAGGGAAAGAGAGAAAGATGTTCATACTTTTACTTGCAGCTCAACTAAGACACGGAAAAATAGGTCAGGAAACATCTGATGGTGCATGAGTTGGGTAACAGCTACTGTAATCTTTTCAAAGTTTATGTTTATTATGTTAGCTGCTTCAAGTTTACTCTGGAAGGAAGAGTCTTCTATTAATTTTAATAAAATAAATAGTAGTTTGGTGCATTGTGGGCTTTGGCTGCTAAATGCAGTGTGAGCAGTTTGCTTTAGGGCCTGCTTTCTTTAGTTTTTTATACTCTTGTTTAGTTTCCTTACTAACTGAATGGAAATCCTGAACCTGAACTTACTGGCTATCTTGTTCATGCTTCCTTACACTATTCAGAATTTTGATATGGTCAATAAATGCAAGGGTTGAGAAGCAACCATAGTACTAAGAGTACAAGTATTAACATACGTAAATGGATAGAAAAACGATTTTCCTAGGCAAGTGAATTAAATTGGAGGAAAAGCCAAAGGAATCAGCTGCTGTAGTGATTTAAACCTAACAACATCTGGAGAAGACTGACAGATTATAGAGACCAATATGTTTTTAAAAATACTTCAGGCAATGTACCATGGCTAGCACTCACCTTCTTTTAAGACTGTTCGCTTGACACAGCTGCCTATCAGAGTGTTGTAGGCCACCTGATGCCTGATCAAATTGAGGATGAGAGGAACCCGACTAGGATGGTGGAAAGCAATTTTGCTGAGCAGCGTTCCCTGAAGACTTCGTCCATCTGGCAAGGGGGCATCTTTGTTGAGGAAGTAGCAGTGTTGCTGTCCTGGCAAAGCCTGTTATGAAGGGGGCACACACAATCTCACATTTACTACTTGGTAATGCATAGCCAGGAGATGAAAACCAAACTACTGTTTTTGAAGAACAAAACTGCATTATTCCTTTATACTTTATTCCACCCTTCTCCAAAAAGTTCTACTAGTGACAAAGGAAGGTGAGTAATGGCTCTGACAAAAACAAATAGATACAACAAAAGCATTGTATCCACATTAAAAGAGGTAGGAACCAGTGCTATGGTTTCCCAAATTTGGGTGTTTTGGGACTGCAATTCCCAGCAATCCCTACTGCTAGCTAGGGATGATGGGAGTTGTAGTCCAAAAACAACTAGAGACCCAAGTTTGGGAAACTCCACTAGGTTGTATTTGCTCTCTTTGGGGCTCAATTATATGGCTTGCCTAGTTAATACTTAATCTTCTGGTACTGGGATTAAAATAAGATCTCATTATATACCATCTCATGCTATTTTTTTCTAGACATCAGTTTAAGTTTAGCAGCAGCAGCATAATTACTTTGTCTTTTGAGGAGTCAGTTGAAAGTATTATCAATACATAATGCCAACAATTCTCTTTTGTAGATCACTAATCATATCATGTGAGGTTCTTAGAACAGGAATTGCCTTCATTCCTTTCAGTCCAAGGTTCAGTTTCTCTACTGCACTCCTCTCAATAATATTCTCAATAATATTCTCTCTTGGGACGCGGGTGGTGCTGTGGGTAAAACCTCAGTGCCTAGGACTTGCCGATCGCATGGTCGGCGGTTCGAATCCCTGCGGCGGGGTGAGCTCCTGTCGTTCGGTCCCAGCTCCTGCCCACCTAGCAGTTTGAAAGCACCCTAAGTGCAAGTAGATAAATAGGCACCGCTTTATAGCTGGAAGGTAACAGCGTTTCCGTGTGCTGCGCTGGTGCTGGTTCGCCAGAGCAGCTTTGTCACGCTGGCCACGTGATCCAGAAGTGTCTTCAGACAGCGCTGGCTCCCGGCCTCTTAAGCGAGATGAGCACGCAACCCCAGAGTCGGTAACAACTGGCCTGTACGGGCAGGGGTACCTTTACCTTTACTAACATTCTCTCTTAAAAGCAAACTTGAGTAGTGGAACATCTGTCAGTTAGGAAGCAAAATGGTGCCATCAAAATGGCTTTGTATAGATCTCACAAGTGATCATTGGTCCAGCACACAGAGCAGGGCATACCCTAGATTAAGTCTTTTGCTCCAAGTGGAAAGGGTGGTGGTCTGGAAATAGGAGGGGTAGATTTCCCTCCCATTGGCCAACCTCTACTTCCTGTTGAGGTTTGTACTTGCAGTGACAACTCTCCCCTACAAGGGTGGAATGCTATTTAGGATAGTCTATCCTCAGATGCTGATTAAATCCAATTCCTGACTGTTCTGGGTTTTCTCAATACATAGGGCAGGAGATCCTGCTGAGGCCCTAGTCTATACAAGCAATTAAGAAAACAACTTTCCATAATGGTTAGTTGGTGGTCTTTGATTTTAAATTAAGTGTTTTCATTATACACAGATATGGTTGTAAACAGCTTTGATTTTTTATGAGATAGCAGGATGTAAATATTTTTATAAATAGAATAACTGGGAAAATAAAACGGTGTCCTGGAACCAGAGCCATAAGATTCCCTGTTCCAAGAAAGCTTGAGCCTTTAACAGAAGTGCTCCAGATAAGGGGTGGAAAAACACTGCACTATTTTGTAGCAAATCCCCAGTATAATGTGTACCAGGGGTCAGCAACCTTTTTCAGCCGTGGGTCTGTCCACCGTCCCTCAGACCATGCGGGGGGGGGGGGGAGACTATATTTTTTTTTTGGGGGGGGGGGGAATGAACGAATTCCTATGCCCCACAAATAACCCAGAGATGCATTTTAAATAAACACACACATTTTAGTCATGTAAAAACACACTGATTCCTTAACCGTCCGTGGGCAATTGGGCAGCATCCGGCCCCTGGGCTTTAAGTTGCCTACCTTTGCTGTGTACTTTATCACCACTCTTCCCTGAAGCCTCAAGATAAAGAACAATGGTGGAACTTCACCATAATTTATACTGAAGGCATCATCTAAACCTACCACAAATTCTCTAACAATGTAAAGTATTTCATTGAGAGAACATAGATTTTCTATAGTCAGATCATAAAGGTAAAGGTAAAGGTAAAGGTACCCCTGCCCGTACGGGCCAGTCTTGACAGACTCTAGGGTTGTGCGCCCATCTCACTCAAAGAGGCCGGGGGCCAGCGCTGTCTGAAGACACTTCCGGGTCACATGGCCAGTGTGACATCGCTGCTCTGGCGAGCCAGAGCCGCACACGGAAACGCCGTTTACCTTCCCTATTTATCTACTTGCACCCGAGAGTGCTTTCGAACTGCTAGGTTGGCAGGCGCTGGGACCGAACAGCGGGAGCGCACCCCGCCGCGGGGATTCGAACCGCCGACCTCTTGATCGGCAAGCCCTAGGCGCTGAGGCTTTAACCCACAGCGCCACCCGCGTCCCTAGTCAGATCATATAACCTGTCTAATCATGAAAAGCTATATATAGGATCCTGTATTAAAACTCCTGATATTTAGCTGATTGTGCACCTAGAATTTACCAACCTTCTCACATTCTGAAATCCCCACATAACTTACCGCATAAAAGCGCATATTATGATTCAATGGTCCAGGGTCATCTTCCTTGGATAGCTCAAACTGTGTGATAAGCTCATATAAGGGGACATACGTTGGAGGGGTTTCAAACAATGGAATGCCTGAGAAAAGAAAAAAAAAACTATAACCGCCCACCCAGAGATTTGTCCTCTCATAAAATACAAGCATTAGCTGTTACCTACAACTTGTATTTGTACTAGAGGGGATCTCAATAATTTTCACTACAACTTGACATGAGAGGTGCTTGTTGCAGCGTCAAATTTCTATAATCAGTTATCCAGAAACCACTTGTGCTTAATATATTCCAATGTGGATATTGAATGCTAGGAACTGTGAAATTCTTGACATGGAGCTAACATGAAAATCAGCGTGATCTTATGGAGTGCTGCACCTGGGAGAGATGGGTTCAAATACCCGAACACTAATAAATTACACTAGTAATCTTGAAGAAAAAGTAGCAGGATCTTAAACTAGTATATTAGTGAGATAGCCCTCCCATGATCTGTGTGAAGATGAATGAGAAAAGTAGTAGCATTAAAGGCAATCTAAAAGGCCTGAGAGTAATCCAACCTCTGTGCCATGGAAGGCCACATACTGGTCCCTCCCCAATTAGGCAAATTACATGTTTTTCTGTATCTGCTTGCTCTGCGCCATTTGTTTGACTGAAAAATTAACGTCTCTAAGGATTTGGCATGGATTTAAACAAACACAAAAAACTAGTAACAAAAACAGATTGAGAAGATTAGCTTTTAAGTGGTCAGTAGGGATATGGGAAAAAGGATGAAGACATCCATGTGCTCTCATTAATACAAGACTCTGCTTAGCATTACTCTGATTTCTTGCCTTTTCCCAATTGTATCATTTGGGTTAATCAGTTCCATGATTAACGTTAGACACTTTGGGGTTTTTTAAAAAAGAGGAAGACAGTCTGAAGCTGCAGGTATACGGAAAACATGATCTAGGCTGCAGAAATGCTGAAGAATAGAGGAGCAAATATTCATATCAACCCAAAATTTAAAATGATTTGACTGCTGCCCTCTAGGTGTCAGGTTATGGCACCAAATACATCACTGATGCTAGCAAAACTCTATCAACAGCTTATCTGAAGACATGACTGACCTGTGCAGTTCTGAAGTTTCTGAATGAAAGCCCGAGAAACTGGAATAGGCCTTGGGAACTTCAAGAAGAAGCAAGCTGGCAAATCAACACTATTGGCACTGGTGATTGAGGAGAAAGAAGGTGTCCTAAAGAAAAGATTACAATAGTATTACATCTGGGTTCATGCAAATACCTTTTTTTTTTTTTAACGTTAGGAAGGCTGTAAATACACCTTTGTTCAGTTCTGAGTAACTAATTTATGCCGTTAGAAAACTAATTTATGCATTGTCCATCTTGGATGACCGTATGGAATCATTCTAATTCATTATGGTAAAATAGCACCAACAAGTAACCAACAAATAGCACCTGTTTCTTACCCTTTGTTGTCCACCGGATGAGATCCCATAATGAGAGGGGCAATAGGAAGTTTGTTCATTGTCAGTGTTCCCTCAATTGTAACACATATGTTCATACCCAGGTAGCGAGGAACTGAAAGTGGAGGCAAGTGTTAACTTTTCAAACAGCTGTATTAAATAAAAATAAAAATCCACTGCACAGCAACGGGTAATAAACTGGAGGTTATGCGTTGCTTATCAGCATTATGCACTAAAACCCTGAAAAGAATTGAACTGGAGGGCGATAGGTTTCCTACACCTGCTTTAAGGAATAAGTACTTTAAAAATGGAGGGAGTGCCTATTGTACTCCACTTCTCTAATCTGAAAGACCATCAGGTGCGGTGCAATCAGAATAAGAGGGAAGAAGAATGGGTGCAGTGGCAGCAAGTTGGGCCAGCCATGGAAAAAACCACAAATTGGTTCAATTTGTCACTTGGCTGTTTACTAGGGTATTTAGTCTTTGCGACAAGCTGCAAACTTCATGGCTGGGGGTTTAATGTACAAGGTCCACTGCAGGTCCAGTACTGACATTTAGGCTAGATAATTTTCAGGATACTCCATCATGCTCACAATCATTAACCAGAAAACCAGAGAGCACAAGGTTATGTTTCCTACTAATAACCATTGTCTCTTAAAAAAAACAAAACACAAACCTACTACTACTACTACTACTACTACTACTACTACTACTACAGTAATCTGAACTCATTATTTAACTGCCTCACTGTTAATCAAGACATGCACATGTCAAGAAACTTGCCTGGAGTCTAGATAAATTAGTAATCCACAGGAATGTTAATAGGACTGCTTGTTGATAAACATCAGACAGTGTTGCAATATAAGAAGCTGTCAATACTCAACTGACTATATAATATACTATTTCAATATATAAACATTGGGGGGAATATCTATACTCAGGATACCACAAATAAACCTTATACCAAAATAAAAGAAATCTGCTGCTTGGGGTTCAAAGAAAACCTTCAATATAATCCAAGGTGTGTTCAGAATGCACATTTGGAAGCAGAAAGCATGTCTAGAAACATACCGTTGTTCTCATTCAGAATAATAGGAGCTCCAGTACCTTCCTCAATCAAATCATAGGGTGAAACATAATACTTCAGATTCATCAGGTGACCTGAAAGAAGAAAGCTTGTTAATAGGAAAGGGAACACAATGGGAATGGGAAGGTCAGAAGTGATGCCTATGTGTTGGTCTGGACATATAAGATTATGTCCACCTAGCATTCTATGTAATTAGGAAGGTCACAGCTCTTAGGACAAAGATCTACAAATTTTAGGGTTTGGGGGTTAATTTTTCATACTACCCACCACCTTCTATTCTCTTTTGCATGAAGTTCCATGTATTCCCAAATCTAATTCTCTTATCTGTGAAGCAGAAACCCATCGCTATGACTTACAGATCTCACCAGCCCTGATCACTGGCTATGCCGGTTGGGACTTTTGGGAGTTGTAGACAAAACTCAGGATTGACAAGGCTGCTCTATAAATTCTGTCCATTCTGTCCAAACAGCTGGCTTTTTGCTTCAAAGAGTATCTTAGTGGAACAATTCAATAAACGTGGGAGACTAAAGGTCATCAACTACATTCCTTTTCCTCTCATGGCACTTAAGATGTGGCTCAGCCTTGGGAATATGCCACCTTCATATTATGACCTTCTTACAAGGAATTCAGAGTGGCATATGCAGCATTGTTTTTATTCTTACAACAATCCCATGAGAAAAATGGCCTGCTTAGTATCACCAAGCAACTTCATAGTAGTGTAGGGATTCCAACACCCGGAATTAAACCACAGTCATATACTGGCTATGAGCAAAAAAACCCCCAACAACCCAGTAATTTATGATGTGGCTCATGTATACCTAATTTACCAAACATGTATTCAGAAGCTCTGAAGATTCTTGGTCCTGCTGATGGCTATATCTGGGGTTGGGAAAGAATTTTCCTTGAAGTCACTTTGGCTGCAGATTCTGAGAATATTTTGCCTTTCCTGTTAAGAGGTGGATCACTTGCATTTATGGAGCTCTTTGCTTTGCTAGCTAGCAGTCTTCCAATATGCATCTTTTCTCTGCTTATGGAATACTGGATAGGCTGAGCTCCATAAGGGGCTAATATGTGGATGGGTATTTCAACTCTTTAACAACAACAACAACAAAATTAGCATTGCACCATTTCACAATCATCTTTAAAGGGGGGAAATGGGCAGTATTGTAAAATGGACCCCTCTTCTGTCACAATTTACAGTCGCCTACCTCCACTCCTTGGGGTGAGATAGCCAACACTGCCATGCAGAATCTTGTCCAAAGGGCTTGCATTGGTGGCTTGCCTACAAGCGGACAGAATCAAAGACATATGATAAGCTGGTGCAGAATTAAGACCCAAGACTGCCACAGTATAAATCTTTTGGATTATTATCTTAGACTGAATTTGTAACATGCCCAAACTGAAATTTTAGGTTTGCAGCACTAAGATTAAAAAGAGGTCTTGGATACGGGAGCCTGGAAATCCAGTACCACCTCCTCATTGGATTTAGCAGTCAATCTTTCAACCCCAGTTCCTCAAAGACCAAAGGTAGTTGTAGGGTTTGTTTGTTTGTTTATCTTTCAGTTTTAAGACTCTGGATTCCATAATGCTACCTTTGGAAACTTAAATAGCAATTCAAATGAAAGAAATGTAATATGCAAGCTTCTTTATTAATAAGCACCTATTTCTATAGACTGCTTTAGGGTACAGTGAGTTTGGCTGTGTTTGTTGCATTCATCTTCATGTGAGCCCTTTAAACTTGATCATCATCTGCCATATTTACAGAGGATGGAACTGAGGCTAAGATGTTGTGGCTTATCCGGGGAATAGCTAGTGGATCTGTAATTCAAGTAAGATTTGAACTCAGTTCCTTCCAAGTTCAATGTTCTACTTCCTGAACAGTATTGCTGCTTAGGACATCAACAAGTAAATGCTGGGTTCATTCAGTAAGGCAAACTTCTCTTACCAGTACATCCCTGCCATCTTTGAAAGATCAAGCTCCAAGGACTGAAGAGCCAAGTACATTTTAGTTTTCAGTTTGCTAAGGAGAAAAAATAAAATATTATTTTAAAATTGGTACAGAAAAAAAGACAAAAAGATGCTTTGACGTGGCAACCCTATACACATTAACCTGGAAGTAGGTCTTTTTGAACTCATTGGGACTCCCTTCCAGTATACGGTACATGTATAGAATTGCACTGTGAGCCAACCGGAGCACTGTCCGACAAGTAGCAGCCTTCCACGGAAGGTCTCTCAACTGTTATCATACAAGATCACAGACATGCCAAGGACTTAAGCTTCAGACTTTTTATAGCTTAGGTAGTTATTTAGCTGAACACCAGAATCTGGAAACGACAGGAAGGGAGACTGCTCTCGCACTCTGGTCCTGCTTGTGGGCTTCCCAAAGGCATCCGGTTGGCCACTGTGAGAACAATATGCTGAACTAGACGGGCCATGAGGTTCTTACATTCTTAGCTTTCCTATTAAAAAATCCCTTTTTGACAAAATGAAGACTATATTCTAAGACTGGCCATACTTCTAAAATTTCCAATGCACACAAAGGATCCAACCTTGGCTGAACAACTCCTCTTTTAAAAAAGATGCAGATTTTAGCCCCTTTTGTGTTCTTTCTAGCGTCAGTAATACTGCAGTTCTACACTGGCTTCCTTGAAGTTGGGAGAGATAATCAAGAGCGGTAATGTAGGAAAGGGAAGGGGGTGGCACATAAAGTAAGGAGAAAAGGGGCAGGTAGACATACAATTGGGCAGGGTTTCAACCACTATATGCAATGCTCTAACAAATATGTGACTGAAGTGTTGCCACATCACAGAAATTATGACTAGTGGAATGCTTACTTGTCACCAGGCAGTTTATACAGATTGACAAGACCCTTCAGGTGCTTAGAAAATTCTTCAAAATTTCTCTCTCTGGGAAAGAAAAACATATCAATTTTAGAGAATCTGGAGGAATCATACATGCCAGAGATATTTACAGTTAGATGCACCTAAGAGAGACGGTGAAAGGAGTCCATTTCAACATTTTAGCTCCAAAAGCACATGCTACTACAGCACTCCTCCATAAAATTCCAAGATGCACAATACACTTCATAGGAAAAATAGATAGCCACCCCCCCATACTGGAGGGTTGCAAGTACTGAAGCTTCGATTTCAGTATCCTTACTTTGAAATGTTATGGCCCAAGCTGCTTGCCTATGGTGCTGTGCCCTCTGTAGGCTTCAGCGCTCTTTTGCTGGCTACTTGTCCTCCTGGGCCTTCTCAAAACTCTCTGAGAGGACTTTTTCCCTATGTGACTCTCATAGCCCTGAAACCAGTATTCTGAAGGAGAATTTCTAAGAGAAATCTTTAGAACAAAACAAATTATTGTAAGGCCTAGGTGGTTGCCAACAACCCTATTCTCCTGATAGAAGAGAAATATGACAAGTTCACCAATGCAGTGCCTGATGATGTCAATGTGCCTGCCAGTATCTATGGCATCTGCCAAAGGTCTCAGAAAATACCGCTTCAAAAAGTCACAATGCATGAGAGACTATTTGCTCTTCCCCCTCCGTTCCTATTTGCACTGGCTTGGCCTCTCCTAGACACGCACCCAGCAACCATTTTGTGCTACACTATGCCCCTTCGGTAGCCATTTTATAACTAACATTCACAGGGCTTTCTTAAAATTCCAAATGTGCTCACTGGCTGAAAAATGTTGGTGATCCCTACGTACAGAGTGACACCACTCCTAATTTCTTATTAAAGACTCAACCCTGCCTTCTTACTTAGGAGCAAAGGAGTTGGCCTCTCTGCAGTGGATGAGAACAGTCTTCATATAATTCCAAAGAGGAAGTAAAAACCTTCTGCTGAAATCTATGTTTTTAAAAACCCCAAATGTGCAAGTTACAGTGACTTATCCAATGCATTTCAAAGACCTTCATGGATAAACAGGGACCTTTCAAACATGAGCTTGAAGCTGTTTTACAATTCAGTTTGGAGGCCAAGACAAGCAACTATTTGACAATTTGGTGGTAACAGCAAACTGTGGTTTGTATTAGGGAAGAAGTAACTCAAAGAAATGGAGAGCCCACGGGGAGGATGGAGGGCCTTATCATAAGGCCCATTCATATAACACCAAACCTGACTTGGTGTTGTTTGAACCAGCTCAGTGAATACAGAATATATATTGGGTCTATGTTGCACCAGTGTCAACATACTCTTCACATGTTGTGAGAGAGATTTGGGTCAGCTGTACAAGGCTCAAGTCATAGCTAATTAGCCACCAAAGGCAGGAGCAACACACTACATCCTAAGGAAAACTGCATGCTTAAAAGGCTCGTTTTGGCAGGGTGGTGCTTTATAACAGGAAAAAGAGAACTGAAAAGAAACCTGATTATGGTGACCCTAAAAATTCCATATTGTCTGGATATTGGACTTTTTTTTTAAGCAAGTAAATAAACATTCTGTTTCATGGTCTCTGATATGAGCTATTTATGCTGCTTTTCAAAAGGGCCAGAAACTGAAAACTGGATGAATATCCTCAGTTCATATGCACCCACTGTTTGCTGTCAAATCTAAGCAACACTGCTGCCCCACCCAATTCTTCAATTCTTGTTCATTCCAAAATCTTCACCTCACCCTACACAATTCCTGAAAAGCACTATGGTTGAGAAAAGATCTGTACTCTATGTTCTAAAATAGCCAATATGGTGGATGAGTAAGCCACAATAAATCCAGAATGCTGTTTATAAATTGTACAAGAGACATTATAGGAAATGGAGGAATGGTTGTAGCCATACAACAGAACTGCACATGGAGAAGGTATGTAGCCAGTAATGAAAGAGACTTAGTACTCACCTTAGATGCTGCACCAGCTCTGGGCAACTCTAGAAGGGAAAATAAAAATATGTGCCACAACTTCAATTGAAACTGTTGCAGTTATTCAGCACAATGGTGCTGGCTTAAATTGTACATGACTATAGGGAATGTCAGCTTCAAATGAGTACAAAACCCTTAAAACTTTCCTAAACAGTCCTACAGGATATTTGGACAATGCAGAAGGCAGGTCAGAGATGTCCAGTGTTTCAAACACTGGGTGATAAGTAAGGATGATTAGAAATGACTGCAAGCATTTTGAAGGATGAGACGATAAAGTTAAAAAATGATCTCAAATCCTTACGCTGCTCCGAAAAGAACAAAAAATAAGTTTGGGGAGGGGGAGAGAATTACAAATGGTACTAACTTGGTTAGCAAGCTATTTGTACCACACTAGTAATAGGGTAAAGGGAGCTTTGACTTCTCTCGCTACTACTGAGGGATCCAACATTTTATTAAAGGCTGGGAAATGATAGCCTCGGTTTTGAAAGAGTAGGCAGAATGTGAAAATGTGGCAGCTTGTGACTTTTTTACAAGGGACTGGCTAAGAGGACTTAAAGGGAATTGGGCTGAATAGATCACTTTCCTTCTGGAGAAGTGTAAAACTAAATGCAGGAGTAGAGATATCTGGATTTTAGGAAGCTGTTAAGCTCAGGGTTGATACATACTGTAGACTGCCCTGTGCTCTCAGAACAGAATGGGCTGTAAAAACATGTTTCTACAAAAAGTAGAAGGCAGAAGTTTGGTGTGACCTTCATACTCTACGTACCACAGGGTTTTCTCCATGATGGGCCACCTTAACATCACACAGCTGTCCTGTAGGATCCAAATGGACTTCCACATAGAACATGTCTGAAGTTATGTAACATTCAGTGCCATTTGCACTAAGATGAGATCCAAGACTTACACACAAGAAGAGAAAAGGTATTCACACATGAAAAGCTTTATCAAATACCAATCAATAGCACATAAATCTGTTTGGCTGGAGGCCTCTCTCCTGGTCTCCCCTGGAGGCTCCAGACTGATAATAATGGGCTGCATACAGGTTGGTTGCACTGAATTTATACTGAACCTGCAATCTTAACCTCACTTTCAGGAAGTAAGTCACACTGACTTCAATAGTTCTAAACAGCCATAGATAGGATTGTACTGTAAGTCTTGATTAACTTGTCCCTTTAATTCCAATGAGAAATAAGTGCAACAACCAATTTTGATTATAGTCCAATGTGTAGGGTACATACCTCTTACATTTCTCTTTCTACATAACCACCATGTGATTGCTATTTGGCAACATTCCTTTTTTAAAAAAAATTATTTCAAAACCGAAAAATGGCAATATTCCTTTCCACCCATCCAGGGTAGAGATGGATCTAAACTAAAATCTAAGTCTAATTAAATCAAACATTTGATCTGCTGGACCTCACTGCAACACAAACTTTGGCTTTTCATTCTTAAGCGTGTAGTATAAACAGTGAATAAAAAAATACAAAAAATGTGATTGGTTGTAGTCTCAATTAGCTCTTAAACATAAGATACACAAAAAGTATTAATCTTACTCAGTGGCGGGGAACCTATGGCCCTCTAGATATTGCTGGACTAAAATTCCAAACAGTCCCAGCCAGTTGGCTAATTGTCAGGGATCATGGGAGTTACTCACCCATTTTGTCTTGCAATAGACTCTAAGCGATCTGTCATGGCAGGTAGTGATGTCACTAGGAGGAAGATGAGCTTGTTTAAAGCCAAGTACATAAGCAAATTTATTCAAGTCCCAATAGGTGATATCCAACCAAGCCATACTCAGAGTAGACCCACTGAAATCAATGGACAGTTGATCTGAACTGAAAGGGGGTGGCAGACATAGAGGTTTATCTTTCCATCTGCTGGGCAGCTGGAGCTTTAACTGCCTGAGAAAGCCAGCTCACCTTCACAGCCCCTTATCAACTATGAGGTAGAGGCAATAGCCAAGGCACTTCTATTTGTCACCGAACTTGTGCCACATTCTAAAGATGCAGCCCAAAGACAAGACCCTGCCTCTTGGTCAGAAATCCTACAATTGTAGACAATTACTCCACAACTTGTGGAAATAAGAGTAAAAATTTGATCCTGAACTGCCCTCAGATGTGCACGTAAGAGACAACTTCTGTGTCTGTACTAATTTAATTAGTTACTTGATTAATTATACTTGATTTCAGAAAGTGACAGAATTGCCACCTCACAGCAGTGGCTGTTTTAAAAGGTGGACAACCAGGATATTGAACTATGCAGAGATTCAACACACAGTCAACTGAGTTGGAACTTCGGGCTCACAGGAGCCTTTCGCTTACCCAGTTTTCCCATTGAAAAAAAATGAGAATTACTATGGTACAGGCTGCAAGTTTTGGTAACTGGCCTGAACAGGAACATAAACAATCTTTCTTCTTTAACCAGACACCAAGTGGTTAGGAGTGTGCAATATAACATGTGACTATACAAACAGTGATAATTGATTCAATGACTCTATTGAACATGAGCATTATACATGCCCAGTATACAGCTTACCCATTACAGCAACACAGAGCCTAAGAATGCAGTTATAAACATACAAGGCCATAAGTTCCACTAAATACAGTAGGACTTCTGAGTAAGCATGCAAAGGGCTGTCCAAGAACCTTGAGGGTATCACAGTAATTCTTTGCGCCCATCTAGTACAAACCATATAAACACCTTTATTATCCTAATGTCAATTCCTCCTAATCTTTTTTTTTAAAAAAAACCACAAACACTTAGTTATGTTTCAGAAGCATCTACCAACCTTTTAATGCCTTCTGCAAAGTTTCTAAGCAGCTGACAAGATTCTGGTGACCAACAGAGTTCATTACAACTCGCTTTTCCTACGTTCAAAGGTGATGGAGAGAAAAAAATAGAGAAAGTGTTCATGCACATTCAGCAATACTGTGAAAAGAAAGCTATAACTAAAACATTGGAGAATTCAACTGCATTCCTGAAGGCTTCCACTTTGTTTGTTCTGGAAAAATCAGCTCCTATGGGTGCTGTAAATAAAAAAAAACCACCCACAGATGATGGCCTTGTGCATTATAAAGCTAGACCATTGTATGAGTCACACCAACTCAAACCAATGACAGCTCAGAATTGTTCTACTAAATAATAGCAAATAAAAAGAATTATTATTCAAAAGCTAGATTGTTTTGACTAATACTTTCTGTGTTCTAAGAGTTACTGGGTTTTTGATAAAAGAATCAGCAAAGACAGTTTCTTTGCAATTGTGGTCCATCACTGCCAATCTTCCCATATAGTGCATAGTTGCAGAGGAATGCTAGGCACCTTCATCTAGGGAGTATTCACAATTGATATGGAACAGCAGCAAAGACAGCGCTACCAGAATGGAGAGCATGTCATAGAATTCAACCCAGAATCTTCTGTAACTGCTAGGATTCTGTGAAAGATGCACACATTCTGTGAAAGATCTCTTGGCAATTTACTGTTGACAGTGTCCTCTCTAAGTAGACAATCTTGACAATCACTGTTTTATGAAAATGTGCAAGGAGATTTTATCAAGTACTCCCATCTAAAATACGCTAAAACCTTACCATAACTTGCCGGACAAGCTTCATGGTTTCTGTCCACGGTCTACTGTTAGGGTTAAACTTGACATGAAGCCTTTCTAGAAGGGAACTCATCTTATTCAGTTTCTCTGTTTCTATAAGAGAAATTGCAAGTCAGTGAAGCATACGATATATTTGAATTTCTGTCCAGAGATGCAGGTTCACCTTCAATTTCCCTGCATAACCCCCAGAGAACATTGACTTGAGCTATGTAACCATGAATAGACTAAAGTACCTTGCAGAATGGGACCATGGTACATGCAATCCAGAATTCTTTACAATACTGTCAGGGGTTCAGGAGCAGAGGCACAGGATAAGGAGGAAATGGAGAGTGAAGGGGAGGAGTCCGAAGGAAATGTCAGCGATGACAGCGATCCGAGGTCTCTGAGTCTTTCCAGTGAATCGGACAATTCACAGAAAGGAGCCCCCATGGTCAGGGCAAGGGGAGTGCCCAGGGGAACACCTCGGGAAGAAGGGGGCAGAGGGGACTCAGAGAGTAGCAGTTGGAAATCCGGGCCCACGTCCCCCCCAGAGTGCAGTAGGGGGGAGGAGTCCCAGGCATCGGGATCAGGTGGCGCGCTGCCAGCGGGAGAACATGAGGCAGGAGTGACCACACCTCCGTTGGGGAGTGAGGAAACGGTCATCAGGAAAGTTAAACGCGCGCGCGCGCCAAGTTCAAATGTACAGGAGGGAGGCACAGTTGGCAGCCCGGGAAGAGAGCCAGGTCCTAAAGCCCGCCGAAGAGAGCGGGAGGAGTCAGGGGGGTCATCGTCAGCCTCAGAAGAATCCAGGGAGACAGGGGCACCGGAGGGCAGCAGGACCCAGAGGAGAAAGAAGAGGTGGAGTAAAGCTAGAGTCTTAAACTGGTGTACAGGGGGCGGAGACTCAGATGGAGCTTCGCCGGTCTAAAGCCTAGACGTAGAGCTGGAGCGCTGCGGCGGGAAATGGAAACTGTACTTCAATAAAGACTTTTGTACATAAATACCAGCCAGCGTTGGTCCTCTGTGAGCTGGGACCAGGAGCCAGCCCTGACAAATACGTACCGTCAACATTAGATAACCAATGACAGGTACTGATCTATGTTCTCCATATTTCTTACATACGGGTGTAGAAGAGATCAATACTGTCATAAGTAAAATATCAAGCTCAGGACACAGTAAGAGGGCTTAATCCTACAGTGAACACAGCTAAAAGGGGCCTGCTTCATATTATTAAACCTCAGAACTTTATTTAAAATCCTATGCTAACAATGGAATGGCAAAATCAAATGGAGGAGTTCAAGATGTTGTTGTTTTAAAGGCAAATATAGCTCAGTGGGTTTACAAAAAGAAAACCTAAAGTTTAATATTTTGTTTTCAGCTAAAGGACCTCAGGTTGATTCTTTTGTATCTACTGATATATTTACTATTAATGCTCTCTGTGAAAGTGTGATTCTTAAGTGATGCATCCCTTTCTGAGACATTTATAAGAAGGCAGGTTAAACAGGCATTGTTTTCAGCTATCCTACTGGCAAACTAACAATGCTGTAACGTCTGAAATGCACAGGAGGCTTTACAAGGGAGCAATTACTTCAATATTTTTAAACCTCAGAAAGCAAGTTAGGCAGCATCATACATAATGAGCAAAAGATTTGTAAAGAAAGCTGTAGCAAGAATATTTACTTTCATTTTTTCAATGGAAAGTTAAATAACCTTTAACACAAAGCCGTAAATAGCAACTCACCCGACTGCCTGTGGTGAAGTAAGAACTACCTCCAGGTAACAAGGCAGGAAAGCTGTAAACCCACAAATGACTAAGAGGTGCATGTTGGCAGGCAGCCTAGAATTTTTTTAAAAAAATTGATTTCTTTTTGGATGTTGCTATTTTTTTGAAAAGCTGCAAAAATGCAGAAGGCATCAACACCTCTAAAACCATCTCCATTTAATTATGGGTATTATGTATGTCATTTACAGTGCTGGAAAAGTTTCAAATTCTTAGGCAGCTGCAGAGTGACAAGTGTAGACAGCATATTTCTAGGTAGTAACACAACTGCAATTTTTTCTTTCCTTAACATTTCTACCAAGTTATCTATCTCCATTTAGGATGATCATCTTATATTGTCATATACTCAGCATATTGGTCCATCTAGGCCACTACTGTCTACTGATGGGCAGCTAAGCCTCATGTTATTTATTGGTCAGACAAAGGTCTTTCAAAGCACTGCTGATGGTCTTCTAACTGGATATACCAGAGATTGAATCTGAGATCTTATGCACACAAAGCAAGTGCTTTATTACTCAGCTATGGTCCACCCTCACCAGAAACCTTAAAAACCTACTCTTCACTCTGTGTTTTGAAAAGCAAAACCTCTAGCATGTCCTCCATACACATCCCTGGGTCTGCTAGCTAGTCACTGCTTGCAGACAAAAGGCCTGAAAGAACCTTTGATTTAACTCAACATGGTGGTTAGCATATGCTAAAGAAACATCCAGCTCCTTTCTGAGGTTTAAAGTCCATGAAAGTACCTTTCTCTTTCTACAAAGCTCATCTCTTGCATGATGGAGGACTGCAAAGGCTACAGTCCTAAACATGTACTAGCCTACTAGTCAGGCCAACTGAACATAGTGAGGTTTACTACCAAGTAAGCACAGTATAGGATTCAGCAGTAAATTCCATAACAGCTTCTACATTTTGGGCGTTCCACCAAGCCCCTTTCCACCTGCAGGATGGGGAGTCTGCTGGCTTCCAGATGTCGTTTGATCCCAGCTCTCATCAGCCCTAGCCAGCAGAGCCAATGGTCAGTTATGATGGGATCTGGGGCACAGCACCATCTTGAGGCCCATAGGTTCCTCACACCCGCCTTAACAGCAGGCGGCAGAGAGAGATCGAGCACGTTTAAATAAAGAAAAGAAAGCCAAACTTGTTTCTCGCCCCCACTGAAGAAGCATTCAACTGTTGAATGCTTTGCAGATACTACCATAGGAGCAGACTCCTAGCCCACCCCCAGCCCCAAGTTCACAGGCACCGCCATTCAAATGGCGTGCATGTGCTGGGTCTTGTGATTGATTGCGTTTCACCCTCACCCCCATATTTTATAATAATAATAATTTTATTCGAGTCGACACCCCTGGATGCTACAATTAAAAAAGGGGGGTGGGGCCTTTTTAAAAACTCCCTAACTCCAATCTGTACACAACTCCCGGAGAAGAATCCACGAATGAGGTCCGACGTCTTCCCGGAAGCGCTTTCCTCCCGTCCATGGAAGGCCCCGTAGCTCTCTTTGAACGAGGAGCAGTGAGGCCCTTCTGACCTCTTCGCCAGAGAACTTCCGATGCTTTTCCGCAAAGGATTGGGCAGCGTTGGCGGGCGAACCTTAACGAAATCTACAAACCGCCGCTCGGACTCCCGTCCCGCCCAACCCCCCTTGGTCTAAGGGGCCCGGTCTTCCTACGAAACTCGAGCACCCTCACCCTCACCATTTGCCAAAGGAAAGCGAGAGAGCTTGACCCCCCCCCCGTCACTCACCCTCGGCGCCCCCTTGGGCCGCCTTCATCCCTCAGGAGCGTGGTGGGGCGGGAGAGGGGCCAGGTGCCCCCCTCCGCTCTCCCTCATGTGGAGGTGGGGGGGAGAGGTCCTCTCCCGCTCCGAGGTGGAGGCGGCGAGGCCGGGCGAGAGCAGCAGTTGGCCTGAGATGCTACCCCGCAGCAACCGCCATCCCGCCGCCGGCCGCGCGATACTAAGTCGCGCTTCTTCTCGCGGGATTCGGGGGGAAAAAAGGACAAGGGGAGGGGAGAAAGTTCACGAGGAAATCCCGCGGTGCGGCCAACCGGCAAAGGCTAGGGGAAGCTCTCGCGAGATATGGACACATACGCGACCCGCTTCTTAAAAGGTCGCACTTTTTAACTCTTTCACTCGAACAGCTGGGCTTTGTTGTTGTTGTTTGCTTTAAACATGGAAGACTTTTGTCGAAGGATGAGAAGGACCATGTTTGTCCGCGTCCTGTGGTGTTTTGTCATGGTTACCAAGCGGCCCATTAAAGTATTCGCTGAAAAAGCTGAAAGTGAGAAGGCGAAGAAACGGCCATTCATAAGTTCGTTTGTTCCTGTTGCCAAGGGGGAGGGGAATCAATAATAAAGTTTTGTTGAAAGATATATGTCTCCAGAACTACAGTGTGAGAAGTTTCAATAAAGTTTGTTGAACGGTACAGGAAGAAATGAATGAATGAATGGCAGTTCACGGCCCCTCCTTATAAAAACAACCTTGCGCTTTGCCTTAATAAAAGTTTCCTTCCTCAGGAATGCTGTCGTCTGCGGTGACCATGAAATAAAGTTTTGTTGAAAGATAAAACCACGTCCCGCGAGATTACGAGAAAAAAAATAGCTTCATCGGCCTTCAAGTCCCCCCCCCCTCGCCCGCCCCGCTTCCCTATTTGCTTCCAGCGCCCGGCGTCGCGAGACTTCTCTAGTCTCCTCCTGCGTTCCGACCGTGTGCGCCTGCGCGCGAAGGAGGGCGACCGAGCGCTCACACGCGCGCATGTGCGTGCTCTCGCGATATTTGGAGAAACAGGAGCAGGTAGAGAGGAGTTGGGGGAAGGAACCCCCGAGCGGCTGCAAAGGAAGCCACGGCGTCGGCGGCCGGGAGGACGACGACGGCGATTTCTCCCCACGTTCTCGCGAGAGTTGGTGGCTAACCTTCTCCCTTGCTCACTTTTCTACCTTTCCTCTTCCCCCCCAACCCCTCCCCCCACCCGGACCTGGAAGCGGCTCCGTCTCGCTCTGGGAAGTACTAGGAGGAAGAGGAAGGTGGGGGTCCCGGCTTGGGGGCCTCGCTAGAGACTCAGGCTGAGGGCAGGCGAGCCCCCTCGGTGGGGACGCAGGGGCCCAGGGGTTTCCCCACACAGCCAGGCCTTGGGGCGGGTGGAGGTGTGCCCATCTCCCCGCCCCCGTGCTCTCTTCTCAGGAACTTAGGGGGTGTTTGAGGTAGGAACTAAGTCCGACCCTCATCTTTCTTTCCACGGGGACCTTGAGTTAGTGGGGAGGGGGTATCCCTGACCAAGAGGAGCACCAAGGGTGGCTTAGAAACGAAGGGGCCTATTGTTTGGGGGACCGCTGCTTCAGAAAACTGGGGGTGGGGTGGGGTCTTTTTCTGAAGCTCTCTTTTTGTGGGGGGTTGGGCAGCAGGTTGGAGAAGTCCCAAACTCATTGCCCATTTACAAAGGGACCTAAGAGCATCTTAGTTAGTGCTCCTGGCGTGTTTATGTTCTGAAACTGGTGGATAACTGAGGTAGGGTACTTGTTCAGGGTCTTCCATCCTACCTTTGAAGTCTAAGAACAGGGGACATTCTTGCCATTGCTGCTTGTCCCCTATTCAGAGGGTTGGGGGTAGCCTGTGGGGCGACTTCTCCCGTAATATACTTTGTCGACCCAGATCCTTGTAAAGAAACCACATTCAGCCCCATGTAGGAGAGAGAAGGGTGGGTTGAATGTAGGAAAAGGTAACGAAAGTGAACGCAGCCCTCCTGTTTTGGAAGCGGGTAAGTTGAGGTTTAGACTTTGGGGGTTTTGGAGGATTCCCCCCTCTTTTCAAGCACAGTGGAGAAGGAATGCCAAACCCAGAGAGACATGGGGGTAAGAAGGATTCAGGAGGAGGGGGGTCCTTGCATCAAGAAGCAGTGTCCAGCAGTGGCAGTTCAAACAGCAAAGAGAGGCACCGACTCTCCAAGCACAAACGACACAAGTCCAGGCATTCCAAAGACTCACCGATGGGGGCCCAAGAAGCTGGAGCACCGCTCGGCAGCATGATCAAGCCATTGGTGGAGTATGATGATATCAGCTCTGACTCGGACACCTTTTCAGATGAAGCAGTCCTCAAGCTGGAACGCAGGGAGAATGATGAAAGAAAAGGGACATCGGAAAGGAGTGACCGGCTACACAGGCATCGGCATCATCAACACAAGCGAGTCCGTGAGTTGATGAAAAGCAAGCTGGTAGACAAAGAGAAGAGGCTGGACAGGAACCAAGACTCCTCAGGCAAGTTGAGTTCCACTAAAGAAAGGGTGTCGGGGGCCTCCAAAAAGCTGCATGAGGAGAATGATGACCATTCATCTAAGTCATTCAAGAGCAGCAGCAAGGAGTCCCGGTCAGCCAAATCGCACAAGGAAAAGTCCAGGAAAGAACGAGAGACTAAGTCCGGTCACAAAGACCGTAGCAAAAGTCACCGGAAAAGGGATGCTCCTAAAAGTTACAAATCGCTGGACAGTCCAAAGCGGAAATCCAGAAGTCCCCATCGCAAGTGGTCAGACAGTCCCAAGCAGGATGATAGCCCCTCAGGAGCATCTTACACGCAGGACTATGATCTCAGCCCTCCACGCTCACACACATCCAGTAACTATGATTCCTACAAGAAGAGTCCCGGTGGGTCTTCACGGAGACCGTCAGTCAGCCCACCATACAAGGAGCCTGCTGCATACCAATCCAATATGCGCTCTCCCAGCCCTTACGGCAGGCGGCAGCGGTCGGTCAGCCCATACAGCAGGAGGCGTTCATCAAGCTACGAGAGGGGAAGTGGGTCTTACAGTGGAAGGTCGCCTAGCCCATTCAACCGAAGGCGCTCCAGCAGTCCTTTTGTTTCCAAGCGGTCGCTGAGTCGAAGTCCTGTGTCCAGGTGCGTGGCCTTTATCTTTAATTAAAAGTGTTTGACTTCTTTGGTTCAGATGGTGCTAGTGTCCTGAAGTCAGATAAGAAAAAATATTTGCTTCTCCCCTGTAACGTGATTTGTTTAGGGTACAAGGTCTTTGTTGCTTGATTAGATAATTATTATTTTCACTTTATTGCATTGGGGATCTGAGTTTGAAAGGTAACCAAACCCATTCAGCCAGTGAGACACTGGCTCAGTTCAGATGTCGCGCTGAATCATTGTTCCCCAGCCTGGTGCCTGGAGATTTTTTTAGGCTACAACTCCCATCATTCTTGATCTTTGTACATGCTGGCTGGGGCTGATAGGTTGGGGCTGATACCTAGAGGGTACTAGTTTGGGAAAGGCTGTGCTAAACCATAGTTTAGCATGACAAGAATGAGTACAGTGAGCGTTGGAATAACATGCTTCCTTTTTCTGCTCCTGCATGGCTTTGAGGAGATGTTTAGAAGTTTTGGTTTAGATTAACTAGTTTGTTGTTTGAAACAAGGTAACTTAAAACCATGTGCTAAGTTGCCTTGTTGAAGCAAATCATAGTTAGCATCAACCACAATTTAGGATTCAGATAACGCACTGAATGAAACGCACTTTAATGAAAATCGGAAACAAAAAAACTCTTTGGAGCTACACCAGAAAAGGGGATAGGGGAAATGGAAGCTACTGCAGCTCATCCTTATCATACTAAATTAGAGTTTAATGGGACCCCTAAAAGTGAACCATGATTTGAACACAATTTCTGAAGTGGCAAACCATGGTTCCATTTTGTGGCATGTCAGTTGCTAATCTATACAGCTGGTGGGGATTCACAGAATGGGAAAATTGATGGATACCTTTTACTAAATCTTGCTTATGTTAACTAAAAAAGCAAGGTTTAGAGTTGCAGAGAACTGTTCCATCTTGATCCTAAGTATATTGAGCAGTAGAAAGTGAGGTACGTTGAAGTCAATAGAACCAAAGTCTCAGATTGCAGTGGTATCCAAGGTACCTGTTTCTCACAAGATTTGTGCCTATTATGTGGTTACCAAGTTCCACTGGTTTCAGTAGAACTTGGTTTCAATTAAATCTGCCTTGGATAGCTGCTTTTGTGAAGGTAGAACAGATGAATATGAAATCTCCCCATATGTAAGAGTTGTGGTGTATGTGACCCAAATCTCAAGATGTGTGTGGAAATGTTTGCTTGTGATCCATTACCACATTCACTTTAGATGTCAGTACCTCAGAAATCCCTTTTGAGTACAGCTAGTGATCACCTTCAAGGGAATCCAGGCATCCTACAATCTGTTTAAATTGACCTTGGGGGCAGTAAAATGTTTTTAACAATCAGTCAACACCTTTCACCTGTTCAGTTTACTTAGAATGAGGTTACATTTTTGTCATTTCTGAAACTTAGTTATTTCATAATCTGGATGTGCAGAATTGCTTTGGTCACAGATCACCACAGATCACCCAACAGCTTGTTCAGTGTTAGAAACTGAGATATGAAAGCTAGGAACTAAATGGCACCTTAAACCTAGGTTATGGGCGCACCAAGAAATGTCTATGTGCACTTTTTATAACAAGAATACAAGCTGAAAATGAATGAACTGCGGCTAAAATACTATGTTCATTTTTCACATGGGCTAGTCCTTCTCCTGCCCACCCCACTAATATTCTCCAGTCTTCACAGAGTAGTTGGAAGTGGGGTGGAAGAAAAAGGTCCTCCTTTCCTTCTGCTCTGCAGTTTTAATATGAAATCTTAGGCACAGTACTGCTCCCAGAGCTCAGAAACTGCTCATACTTATGAAATTCCCTGTTGTAAAATGCGCCTAGAGCAATGGGAGTTTCGAACACTGAGCTTGCTGCTGGTGCTTTGAATGTGCAAAGTTGCCATTTGACTATAAGCTCCTTGTGCTCTATCTAGTGCCTAACACCTTCTCAGTGCTAAACAAACATATAGTCACCATCTTGTTGTTTTGGCTACCTAGTCACTAGATTCTAGTGGGGTCGTATCTGCCAAGCCATGAACTCTGTGGATAGCCTTCAGCAAATCCCTGTCTCTCAGCCACCATTCCCCACCTGTACAACAGTAGTAATATCTCTTGGGTCAGGCAGGTTGATTCCTGGCAGCTACTTCTAAACAGTGTAGAGCAAGTGCAGCTGCCATTTCCTGCTCATTAAGGAGCAAGTGCTATCAGAAAATTCTCTCTGGCATACAGCATCTCTTTTTAATGAAAAAGAACTGGATAATGAGAGCTGATTGCAAGTACTTGGGGTACCTTAAGTACTTTTAGGAAGCTGCTATGAAAAGAAGTGCCTGGTGCAGCCTTTGTTAGGTACTAGGTAGAGTAAGCTTGAACAGAGTAGATGTTTAAATATTTAAATATGTGAACCTATGAGGGGGATCTCTTTCCTGTTTGTTTTCATACACCCTTGTTCATCTCTTTGGATTTGTCTGCTCTTGACTTTTTTTTCTTTATGTGTATGCTGCGTTATTTCACCAGGTGCTTAAAAAAACCCTTAGCTTGCTCTAGTTCACCTCCTTTTCCAATTGGGAGCAGAAAGTTAATGTTCCTCGATAGAAAGCATGTTCTCTTGCTTCTGGACTGTTTCATGGGAACAATAGGAAAAGACCCCTTAGGGCTAAATAAATATTTCAGAATTTGAAGAAGCCAAGTATCAAATGAGCTGCCTGCTTTGGACAGGGGTGGGGTCCAGTTTCTAGCCAAATTCTTAAGTGAGCAGAGGCAGGTATGTTGTTTAATGAGAGTGGGGTTGCAGAGCATGGGAAATACCCTACCTGCAGGAACCTTTTCCACATTGGCCCATCTACTGTGCAGTTCCTTCACACTTCAGAGGATTCTGGGAAATGTCTTAGCATACATGCTTGGATTTATGGACTGCAAGAGAGGCCTGCTGTGTGTAGCCATCACCTCACTGAAATTAAAGTGTGCCCGAGAATACTGCAGTGCTGTGTGCATTCCAGGGAAATATTGTTTTGGATAATGGTGAACAAATGATCTTTTCAGACAACCGTTTCTAGTCTTCTTATTATGGAAGTTCTGTGGGGCACTCTTTTGAAGTCTGCTGTTATAAATAAATTCTTGAAAAGTTTGAAAATGCAGATGAGGCAATTTCTGATTGTCACAGTAGGTTCCTGAGAGTCGAGAAAAGATGCTCAGACATTCCACTTGCAGTTCTTTGGATGTGTCTTAGTCAAAACAAAAGGGAGGGATAGAGTTACATGGACATAGAGCTTTCAAACAGCCTGGAAAAAATAAAAGAGCTTTTTTGCAGTGTATCAAAGCTTCGCTGCTTGGTTGCTTGAAAGTGATTCTTACTCAGCCTGGAAAGCCAGGCAAGTGGATATTTGCATATATGACTTGGAGGGTCCTTGAAGGAGTTACAAGAAAACATCCTGGTGATTGTGTGTGTAGGATAAATGGATGTCCCCAACGGTGATGGTCATCTGCTCTAGGGAAAACAATCTGATTTGTGCCCCAGTCAAGGGAGGCACACCCAGGGAAGAACCTACCTGGCAACTGGCTATTTTCCCTGATGGAGGCTTTCAGAATAGCAACTGTGAATAGTGAGCTAGCTATCACCAAGAACCCAACTGGCATTTCCCATGTCAGAGGCCATTCAGAGAGTTTGAACAGTCTGAAATGGCAGGTATGCCTGTTGTAGTTACTTATTGACAGTCTGATGTGCACACAGAATGAAGTTAGAGTGACTGGCCTGAATTCAGTTTGTTTACTAAACTGAATCAATGACACTCCTTTTGGTTGCTCCTAGAGGGGCTGCCTTCTGCTGTGTGTGCCCTCCTCCCCAGTCTCCTGGTCCTTGTACAGCCAAATCTCAGAGCCTAATTTAAATTGTCCCTGCCTGTCATAAGCAGCAGTGCATTCAGTCCTGTGCATTTAGTGAAAAATGCAGCTGGGAATTTTCCATCACTGCCTGTGAGTATCAAAACTTATGCTGTCTTTCAGTAGTGGTTGTAAAATATATGCCCAAACTTTCAAATCACCTGTAAATAATAAGGCAACCAAATAAAACTTCACTATCTTCAGGAACGTTACATTTTGAGCTGCTAAAATGGCTCTTAGCAGCATCTTGTCCTTGTCAGCTAAGACAGAGTGTCAGGATTTGGTTGAGTTTTCATTTCAAAGAAAATGCTTCATCTTCTGAAAACACCTGACTCCAAAAGTTGGTTTAACATTTTTGAACTTGTGAGGTAACTGTTTAGTACATATTCTTTTACCCGAATTTCACCCCCTATGTTCCTGTGTTCCTGTTTAGGAATGATTTAGATTACGGTGATCAATTGACCTGTCCGGGAATCAGTGTGTTTTTACATGAGTAGAATGTGTGCTTTTATTTAAAATACATCTCTGGGTTATTTGTGGGGCATAGGAATTTGTTCATTCGGCCACCCCCAAATATAGTCCAGTCTACCACATGGTCTGAGGGATGGTGGACCGACCCACGGCTGGAAAAGGTTGCTGACCCCTGGCGTAGTGTTTCTAGCCCCCAGGCAAGTTGGCTAGGAGCCGAATGCACCATGGCCAGAAGTTGTCCACCTCTCCTTTAGCAGGTAGCGCAGTGACTGATTGTTTAATGTGTTGTAAAAAAAAATGTGGCTGAGAACCTCTAATAGAAGCAAATGGGGAAGCTGGCGAGGAGTTAAAATGCTCATTGGAGCCACAGGATCATAGCCATGTCTACACACTTCAAGCAAGCCCCCCACGCCTTTGAGAGCTAAAGGTTTGTGTTTTTACATAAAACACGACTGTAGCATTCTTTGGAGATTCTGATTTTCCTCTTCTTTTTCCACAGGAAGCCAGTGAAGTCTCGAAGTAGAAGTCCTGCTTACTCGAGGCACTCATCTTCGCATAACAAAAAGCAGAGATCTGGGTCCCGCAGTCGCCATTCCAGTATCTCACCTGCTCGGCTACCATTGAACTCCAGCCTGGGAGCTGAACTGAGCAGAAAGAAAAAAGAGAGGGCAGCTGCTGCTGCAGCCGCAGCAAAGGTTGATGGGAAGGAGAGGAAGGACTCTCCTAGTGTTTTATCTAGGAAAGAAAACAGTTTGGCTGAAGTTAAAGAGCCAGCGGTTGAGGCCAAAAAGGCAAAAACGGCTAAACCTGAGAAGTGCCCTTCTGACATTGAGCCAGCAAATGTCACACAGCACAACACAGAGACAAAAACTACTCCCGAGCCCCTAAAAACAAAGGCAGTAGAGAACCACGAGAAGAAACCTCCTGCTTCAGTTAAAGACTCGAAAGCAATGGGAACAAAAGATATGAAACTTGCAGGCGGAAAGGAGGAAACTGTGACCCCAAAGGAAACAGACACAGCCAAGCAAGAGGTCCCACCTCTTTTGCCTTCTGTTAAGTCACTACCTCCTCTGCCAACATCGTCGCCCCCTGCTCAGGCTCCTCCTCCGTTACCCCCTTTGCCTCCATCACCAGTTATTCCCCCTCTGCCACCTGCCCAGTCACCTGCCACTCACACCCCTGCTTTAGTTCCATCGTGTCTGCCCTCGTCTACCCACTCCAGGACATCTCTGACTACTCAGGCTAACTCTCAACCCGCCATGCAGTCCTCCTTAAAGGCGCATGTATCTGTGACAACTGCTGTTCCGCATCTGAAAACGTCAACGTTGCCTCCGCTTCCTTTTCCACCTGTCTTGCCTGGGGAAGATGACATGGATAGGTAAGGGGAATAACCAAGTAAACCTCTTCCACAAAGGGTTGGTAATATTATGGACCAGGACTTGTTAGAATTTATGTATCTGCTCATTTCTCATTGCAAATGAAATAATCTGGTGTTTGAAATGTGATTTGGCTTTATGAAAATGGCACAGATAGTGAAGAAAAACTCAAGGCCTCAGATGTAGAAAGCAGCTTTGGAATGTATGGAGAGGATACCGGGTATATGGAACGTGTAAAACAGGCTTCTAAATTAGTGGGATGGTTAGGATTGGGGCTCCCTTGCCGGAAATGGAAAATATGGTCCCAAATTAGAGCATGTTGAAAGGATCTTCGCTTGAGTAATAGAGCTGAAAGAGGCTGTAGCTGGACAGCTGTTGCCAGTCAGGATGGTACTGGATTTAGCTGACATGAATGATTGGTTGTACACCAGCGCTATTCCTTGTATAGCATATATCAGGGGTCGGCAACCTAAAGCCCATGGGCCACAAGTGACCCACACAGGTTGTTTAACCGGCCCATGAGCCGCCCACTCAGCGAGTCCCCCCGTGCTGCGCTAAAACGGTGCTGCGTGGGGACTCGCTTTCGCTGCACCGAAAATCACGTCTGCACATGAGCAGACGCCGGAAATTGCATCTGTGTAGATGCAGACACTGAAAATCACGTCTGTGCAGGTGCAGACGCTGGAAATCGTGTCTGTGCAGATACAGACGCCGACGGCGGAAATCGTGGGCAGACACGCTTATGCGCATGCGCAATCTGGCCCACCGAGGGACCTCTGCTGGAGTGAATTGGCTCAGGCAAGGTAAACCTTGACGACCCCTGGCATATATAAACCTAAATTTTTGTTTTAGTCTTGGTCCCTTGTTCACAATGCCTCACTTATGTGGCCAGCTCAGAAAAAAATCCCCAGTTAGCAACAGTTTAAGTGCGTCAAGTTTATGCTACTGGGCTCAGTTTTTTCTCTTTAAAGGACTTGGCAGTCAGGTTCAGACTATCTTGTCTTGGTTCATTAATCTGAGATATGCATGAGTGTTTAGCTCTTGCACGCCGCCCCTTCACAGTTTGCTGCTTTCCACAGTTAAACTAGGAAACTTCTTGTTAACCCTAGTTTCCTATTTTGGATTAACTGGGAAACTATGGTTACCGGCTTCAAGACAAGCCAGCATATTAGCCTGGATATTGAACTGTTTAATATCCTAGCTTGTTTTGAAGTTTGTAATGTAGTTTTCCATTTTGGACAAAATGGGTTCAACAGAGACTTCCTGATTTAATCATGGCAAAGGAGTCCTTTGGCTCGTTTGCTTTTTCTGGATAGGTTCTCAGCCTGCTTATCAAACCAAGGCTTGTTTTAGTCTAACTCTAGTTTGTTAAAACTACAGTCCCCTGAATTTGTAGATAACCACATTCAGATGTAATGCTAAATAATGGACGAAGCTGAGGCTTTTGTTTTCCCCACTCCTTGTCTGGTGTAGTTGTAAGGAGGAGATAAACTCATGCCAGTCTTTGTTAAAATATTCCTAAATATTGATGTAACTGTAAGCCTTGAATTAACTATGAACATGGAAATTGCCCGTCCTTTTGGCTTGTGAGGTGGTTTTCCTTTCTAAGGAGCATGTACTGTGATGTCATGCAAACGTACAGGCAGAGTTAGAGACTGAGATATGAAAGTTAGGAGCTAAATGGCACCTTAAACCTGGGTTTTGGGCACAACAACGGAATGTCTAGGTGCGCTTTTTCCTAACAACAACAAAGCTGAAAATGAATGAACAGCAGCTAAAATATTATGTTAATTTTTCATATGGTCTAGTCCTTCCCTGTAATATTCTTAAGAGGGTCTCTCCTCCAGTCTTCAGAGAGTAGTTGGAAGTGGGGAGGCAGTTTTAATATGAAATCTTAGGCACAGTACTGCGCCCAGAGCTCAGAAACTGCTCGCTAAACTGTCGTAAAATGCACCTAGAACAATGGGAGTTTCGAGCACTGGGGGTGGGATCTGGTTTTGCCTCTTCTTTCCAATTCATCTAGAGCCCATAGAGGCTTCCAAGAGAGAGATTGGAATGGTGCATTGTGATCATATGTTCTATATGGCGAAAGTTATGTAAACCAGCTTCAAACAATTGAGTGGGGGTTTGCTTTATTTACAATATTGTTCTTTTTAAAAATAATACTGACACTGCTAGGGGAGAGGAGATAGGGAGGATCAAAGGTTAGTAGGGTGGTGATGTGGGGATCATAGTTTATGCCTGGCAGCTGTGTTGAACCATACAGCCCACCTTTAGAATTGTCGTGCTGGAATATGACAAAGAAAATCCTACCTTCAATCCATCTGAACAGCTGTGTAATTAAGCAAAGATCTAGTGCAGCCCTGAAAGAGAGTTTACAGGGCAGTAGATCTAGCTGACTTTGGCCATCAGAAGTCAAATGTTCTCAGTGTCTCTACCAGACTGACTTCTAGGGAGGGGCTTGATTCCTGACCTCAAACAGGGCAGTTAGTTGGGCCCCAGGTATGAATTTTTGCTAGGCTTAGCTCGGCGATACTCATTTTCTGTGTGAGCCCTTCACATAGGGCTGATTCAAAGTTGCATATATACAGTACTTGACAACTAGTTACCCCTTGTGCATGTCAGTAGAGCACCCTTTCTGCCTTCTTCCGGGTCTAAAAGGACCCATGTATTGGCAATCACGTGTCAATTGGATGTTCTGAAAACGATCACTGCCTGTATTTCAAAGAGCATTGTGTTTGAAGTGAAATGAAAGTTCTTGTCTGTAGGCCATGGAGGATTAAAGCCACTTGCGGTTGCTAGTCATGATGGCTGCATTACCCTCCAGCATTGGAAACAGTATGTCTCTGAGTGATGGGGATCCATTTTGAAAACAGCAGGCTGCACTAGATGGGTCTTTGGTTTGATCCAGCTGATCTCTTCTTAACTAATCCTTCATATGTAGTGGTGCATTCACACATGCACATTACTACTTTAAGTTGTCCTGCTGACTCTGCACACGAACCAGCCTGTAGTTCTGATTCAATTTGGTGATGGTGAGGGGTGTCACACCTGTAACACCAGGTAACTGAAGATGGATGAAAATTTAAATTTTAACTTGTGGAAAGTCAGCCCACTCCTTATAAGTAGAAACTTACCTTTGCAAGCAACAGTTGGGGGGTTCTCTTCTCTTTTCCCTATCTACCTCACCCTCCCTCTCACCAACCATGGCAAAGAGGGCTCCAATTCTTCACATCTGCTGGGGGGGAAGAGAAAGGACCCCAGAAGTGGTGGCCATTTCAGCCCCCAGCCCACAAAGCATTGATGGAGCACTTATAAGCGCCCCCGTTATGCCCTTGTTTTTACTTCTTCCAGGCCCAACAGGACCCCACACCAGCGATCACGCGTCAGATGGATGTGCCTAAAGTGGTCTCCACCTGTATGCAGGAGCAGAAAGGGGGTAGATGGCTAGTCAATAAGATATAACTTACAAGGGAGGAAAGGAGAACCTGTGCAAACCAGCCTTTCTCTGGCTTCACTAGACATTGCCTACTCATTTTGGCCCTGAAACTGCAACCATGAGGGTTAGATGCTTCCTAGGGTGTGTATGTGTTTGTGTGTTAAAGTAACTTTGGATACCCAAATCGAGGCCAGATACTAGATTTGGTTCTTGTATGGCACATGACGTGGGATGAGCTAAATACCAACAAATACTCACTGTCAATAAGGTTGGAATCCTGGTGACTATCACATTGCTCCAAAAAAGAAAGCTTATGTCACCTTTCTGTTAGAGGGTGTTGAGATGTGACAAGTGGTTGCTCTAAATAAGTCATAAATGTGCCCTTCTTTTTGTTGTTGTTGTTGTTTTTCCTGGTGCTTTAGCCCAAAGGAGATTGTCCCCTCAAAACCTGTGAAGAAGGAGAAAGACCAGAGACCACGGCACTTGCTCACGGACCTCCCACTGCCTCCAGAGCTTCCTGGTGGAGACCCTTCCCCTCCAGAGTCTCCAGAACCAAAGGCAGCCACGCCACCTCAGCAACCATGTAGAAAGAGACCAAAGTAAGTGTGGAGAGGGCATCTATTTGCATAGCGGCCACTTCAGGAAAACGTCTGGTCATTTTGGTAAGGTTTGGAATTAATGGGAGGAACCATAAGAAACCAGATGAAGATAGACACTTAGCTACCTACCCAAGTTGTGTAAAGCAGTACCTTCCAGGAAAGTAGAGCTTGCCAGATCGTTGCTCAAGCAATCTCATGCCATGTTTTCGTAGTGATAAGAACAGTCAGCATTTATGTCTTGCATTCTCATTCATTCTGAATCACCTTATAGGAGCCCTGTGTGGCAATTGCCAAAGGCTACATACTGTGTTGAAGGCAGAGGCAAGATTTGAACTGGGAACTACTGGTTCCCAACTCAGTTACCGTGCCATGTTAGGTGTCATGCGCAGACTGATAAACCTGTTTTTGAATTGATAAACACGATTCCTATTTAATGATTAAAAATAAAATAAACACTGCATAATATGTTGAGATTCACGCTTCTAAAATAACAATAGAAACAGCATGGAGAGGCTGAAATCTACTCCTTGGAGGCCTGGCAGAATTAAATGATTTCATGAAGCAGAGTAAAGCTAAGAAGATGCTAACTTTGTGTGGCTCATAGGAGAGAGTATTCTGCAAGCAAAATGTCACTACTGAAAAAGCGTTGCTGTTAGAGGATACCAGCCTTGTCTTTAGCAAGGAAGGCATCTGACAAAGGGCTCCACCAGAAGATATTAAGACACAGGGAAGGTCATTGAGAAAGATGCATTTTCTATATAAATACCTAAAATATAAACTATCATGGCCTAGCCAATGTGGAACATTAATATTCAATGTTGACACCTTACAATTCAGCTCAGAAATAGATTGGTAGCCAGTAAAGATTTATTTAACTCCGGTGTAACTGAGTCTGTCTGACTAGCACCAGTAAATAACACTATGATTATGTTGCAAATCTATATAAAACTTTTTTAAAGAGAGAGGAAATGGCAGAAGAAAGAGGTTCATAAAAGGAATCCATCTCTTTGCACATAAAGAGTAAGTCTTTAGGAATCTTTTCAGGTGACGAGAGAGGGAAAAGATTACTACGTAGAAGGTAGCAAATGGCAAATCACTGATTTTAGGTGTGGTGCGGGAATCAGCTGCTGGTATCCTAACTAAAGGGAAGAAGCAAAATTCCCAGAGCAGATGTATTTTCTTTGTGTTTATTTATTAAATGTAACCTGCTCTATTTTTATAAAATAATGAAAACAATGGACACAGTTTTACAGAAGCAAAAAAAATATAAAAAAAATAGCAAGCAACTGACTGAGGATTCACTTTGTAAGAGCACCAGTACAGAAATAGTCCAGCAATATCTGTAGAGTCACAGATTCCCCATCTCTGTGTCAGTATCTGTGGTAGCAAGACTAGGGAAGATCTCTGTCTGAGACTTTGGAAACCCAGTGCCTGTTGGAATACTACTGGATCAATAGCTAAAATCTGTATAAAACAGCTTCAATTATTGTCATAAATGTTTAAACACCTAGTCCTGTAATGTCTCAATGGAAAATTGCCCCAAACCCATGTTTGAGGTTCTTCAAACTCCTCAGAGGAAGCGTGGAGCATTAATGTAATAAATAATATTTCGAATTAGAAATTTCGGTCAGTGTTACAACTTGCATGCATGCATGCTGTAAAGAATCTGTAGTGTCAGGTGTTGATATAGGAACCATGAAGGCAGATAATGGACAGGAAAATCCACCAAAGCTGGTTATTCAGAAACGTTTTGTCGAAGTCGGCATTTGGGATTTTTACGGCTCTTGTGCTTCTCTAGCCAACTCCCATCTCTCTCCCTCTCTCTCTCTCTCTCTCTCAGAATCTGTTGTCCTCGTTACGGTGAGAGGAGGCAGACGGAAAGTGACTGGGGAAAGCGCTGCGTGGACAAATTTGATATCATTGGTATTATCGGCGAGGGGACCTATGGGCAAGTGTACAAAGCGAAGGACAAGGACACAGGTGGGTACTCGGTGCACACTATTTTCTTTTCTTATTTATTTATACATACTTTTCAAATTTATACATTTCACTAATTTTGACATTTCAAAACTTGACTTCCTCCCCCCTCATTCTGCGGTTCCTTGAATTTGTTTTTAATATCTCCAGCATATCCAAATTAACTTCATTTGCTCGTTTATTCATCTTCCTTAACTATAAACTCTTGTAAAACTGCAGGTTACTACAATAATCCTGCCAGTGTTTTTATCTGTTTATAATTTATCTGTAAATATTCAGTAAACCATTTCCATTCTTTTATTAAAAAAAAAATAATGTTGCCTTGATTTCTTATTCTTCCGGTAACTTTTGCCATTTTTTTGCCATTTCTGCATATTCCATAAGTTTTTGTATCCATTCTTCCTTTGCTGGGACTTCTACTTCTTTCCGTTTTTGGGCAAGTAACATTCTTGCTGCTATAGTAACATACATAAATAAGTTTCTATGCATTTTAGGTCGTTCTGTCCCTATAATTCACAAAGGTTATTTTAAACATCCTTTTCATTTTCATAGAAAAGCGCACACTATTTTCAGTCCGTTTTTCTCATATTGAATTCACTTTTAAGTAGCTGTCGCAGAGCGTGCCGGTCATCCTTCCCTTAGGGGTTCCCAGTTGGCTCCTCCCACCATTCCTCTGCATCCAACCGATCCATGGCAGTACCATATAAAAAATGCACCATGTTGTCTAACTGCTTTCACATTTGTTGACATCAGCTGTTTTCGTATAGGCAGAGGCCGTATGCTTACGGATACCAGTTACTAGAAACTGCAGGAGGGGAGAGGACTGTTGTGCTCATGTCCTGCTTATGGGCTTCCCATAGGCAAATCATCGACTAGATGCTGGACCAGATGGGCCACTGGCCCTGATACAGCTGGGCTCTTCCTACATGGATGTGGCCGGTGGCCGTGTAATTGTCAGGAGTTCAGCCTGCACTCGAGTAGGACCCTGGCAGAGACATGTGCCCGACTGGCATGTTCTCTTCCTCCTGGTCGATTGTTCGGGAGCTTCATAAGATTTCTTCAGCCTGAACATCACAGCGACCAATGCCAACCGACACCCGCACACTTAGGGATCCGCAGAGTTTGTGCATCATGCGTATGACAGACCTCCGCAACTCAGCATTTTGGCTAATCTATTTACATATAAACACACACGGAGCACTGCAACATGGCTCTCTCTCTCTAGCATCAGGCAGCAAAGAGAAAAAAGAACAAAGGACAATAGTCCCACTTCACGGAACACAGTAACACAAACATCCTGTCTCCGTCACTTTCCACTCTGTAGAGCCAAAACATACACCGTCATGTGACAGACAAAAACCTCATGACTGCAATCATAGATCAGGAATTCTAACAGTAATAGGCTGCTGCTTGGAGGGATCTTTTAATTGATCATTTCTTCAGAATGTAATGCCAGTATGCTTTCCCATGTTTTCTCAAAACAAACACTGCAGTACACCACGATTGATACCATAAGAAGAGGCCTAGGGATGTATCCAAGCAGAGAAGCTGAATTTCCTACTTTGCTCCCCAACACTAGCCATTGCACCACAGTCCAAAGCAATAGGCTTACAATGATTTGTAAGAACGAAATGGGCAAAATGACTGGCAGTAGACAATAATTGTCTTCTTGATGTCAGATTATAAGCATGCAAATAACATAATGTATCTCTTACCGCTGCTCCTCCTCCTATTATAAAATTTGGATACTGTGGATCTCAGGGTGGTTCACAAGATAAAAACACAAAATACATAATAAAAACAAGGACAAAACCAATCGATTAACCTTACTTCCCCCCAACCCCAAGCAGTGTTGGTCTTATCTGCCAAGCAGTGTTGTACTTATGAAAGGTCCGGCTGTGCTGACTTAATATTTCTTCATGTAACTTGGAAGGGAGGGTTGTGTTTAAGAGGACCAGCCTTTTTGCGGCTCATTTTTATTGCAAATGGTTGCCTGCTTTCTTACCGACTGCCATTTGTGTTTGACAGGTGAGTTGGTGGCTTTGAAGAAAGTGCGGCTGGACAATGAAAAGGAGGGCTTCCCCATCACAGCCATCCGTGAAATCAAAATTCTCCGGCAGTTGATTCACCGCAGTGTTGTCAACATGAAGGAAATCGTCACAGACAAACAAGATGCACTGGATTTCAAGAAGGACAAAGGTATCGAAGGACATTGTGCTGAGAAGTAAGATGTGAGACTGATGCAGGTTGTGGGGCCCCCTTAGTAGCAGTGAACATACTTAGCGTATAAAAATGCTCCGTGCAGGTAAAGGATTCTGCGTAGCTTTGCTTCAGTTTTCGCCAGGAGTGCTAGCATGGCAAAGGCTTGTCTTGTCACAGACATTCACGTCTGAAGTTTGCTCTTCCATTTTGAGGGTCTTTCGTGAGATATGTAGAAGAGTTTCAGGCTTTCCCAGTCCATCCCTTTTACTTGGGTGTCATAACCATGGTGAGCAGGGAAGGAAATGTTTCTCTCCTTAGAGATCAGTTCAGTGCAGTGACCTATATGATTCCAAGGTGAGTGATGGGCTGGCTCATGCCAATTCCCCCCCCCCCAAAGAAATCATGACAATCTTCATAAATATTAAGGAAGGCAGAAAAACGAGGTTTTTAGCTGTAAATACAGAGTCAGAGCAAAAGCTGCTCTTGCCTTTTCCTGCTCACACCATAATCCGTATTGGAAATTTCACGGACAAGTGTTTGGGCTAAAGTGCCAAATTGTGTACTTTGACACTTTCAGTATTAACAGGTGTTTTCTCCTCCTCCTCACCTTCTCCAGGTGCCTTTTATCTTGTATTTGAATATATGGACCACGACCTCATGGGATTGCTAGAATCTGGACTGGTGCATTTCTCAGAGGACCACATCAAGTCTTTCATGAAGCAGTTGATGGAGGGGCTCGACTACTGTCACAAAAAAAACTTTCTACATCGAGACATAAAATGCTCCAACATCTTATTAAACAACAGGTAACTGCCAGACCAATTTGACAAAGGAGATGTGGCTCCCAACTCCTGTTCTTTTGAAGGCCAATGTGGAAAGGTTTTTAGAAGCTGCAGCTCCTATAAAACGCAACAGCCAGATTGCTTTCTGGAATATACAGGGTGGATGATCCTACAACAGCCCTCCACCAAATGCACTTTCAAATAACAATTGAAAGTGCTAGTTGTTACCTATAAAGTCCTAAACATTTTGCAGACAGGATATCTGAAAGACTCCTCTGATACGAATCTGCTTCAGGGGATTAATCTCTACTTCAAAGATAGGCTTCACTTAAAATAAGCTTTGGAGGCCTTGTTGTATATCCCACCACCAAGTGAAACAGAGCCTTTTCTGTGGTGGCACCCCAACTTTGAAATGCCCTCCCTGAGGAGGCCTTTAAAACTTATTTTAGTTCTATGTAGTGTTTTGACTAATTTAAATTTGATTATTTCCACTCTGTTTAATTCCCCCCCCCCCCAAAAAAAGAATTTGTTGTTAATTTTTTTTTATTGTGCTGTTTTAAATTGGGCGTTGCATTTGTGGTGCCTCATACATTACTTTATAAAAACGAATAAATAGAATTATAAGTCATTAGGAACTGGGCTGTAGCACATGTCTCTCAAGGCTTGAACTGTTCCACAGAAAGAAGAAATGGGAATCTACCAGATAGTTCAAATTAGCTGTATTCTTAAGTTCTGCCCTTTGTTAAACTTTTTTTAAAAAAAAGAGCATTGCAGATGTTTCTTGTAAATGTGTGAGTGCGAATGACTGAAGCTTCTGTTAATTTTAGTAATTCCTGGTCATTTTCTGTTTCCTATTCATGCTTTTGTATAAGCCATTGTTAACAAAAGTCTACTTCCGCCTTCTTGTTGCAGTGGGCAGATCAAGCTGGCTGACTTTGGGCTTGCCCGGCTTTACAGTTCAGAAGAAAGGTAAGGTGTCTGCTGAGCAAAGGATAGGTGTAGATTTAGCTACACCAGGATGGAATCTACACACACATATAAAAAAAACACACTGGGAAAATGCTTTTTAAAAAAATGTTTTGAAAAATATATTGAATTTGCCATAGCTCACCACTGCTATCTAGTGTCACATTTGTACATTTCACTTTACAACACACTTAAAATGTTTCAGTACCTATTTATCTACTTGCACTTTGACTTGCTTTCGAACTGCTAGGTTGGCAGGAGCTGGGACAAAGCAATGGGAGCTCACCCCATCATGGGGATTCGAACCGCCGACCTTTCGATCGGCAAGCCCTAGGCTCAGTGGTTTAGACCACAGCACCACCCACGTCCCATTTCAGTGGGTTTGCTGAGCAAAAGCTAGTTGAATGCAACCCCTTCTTCCCTGATCCCTCAATGTGTGGAGGCTAGTGGTGGTGAAGGAAGAGTGTTTCCACAAGTGATCAGAGGCACTTCTGTTTCTGCTTCAGATGCTCCTGAGCTCAGTCTCTGGCAGAGTATAGATGCCTTCCAGAGCCACACCCTAATTCATTTTGGTTCAAATTCTGTGCTGCCAAATGGCGCTTGAGGGTGAATGAAGTAAGGATCGCAAATAGCTTGGCACAATTGAAAGTACCATATAAACAGTCAGCAATAAAAACAATAATTTGAATCCTTGATATAGGTCTTATATAAGCTTGACTTTCAGTATATTAAGCTCTCTCCATACACCACAACTATTATGGGGATAATTCATCCTAGCAATAGCTTGGGGAGGGTGGGTAGGTAGTTTGATCCACAGGGTGAATATCTGTATTATTTCAAAATAGCTTGAGGCAAATTGTTTCTGGATCAGGAGATTGGGGGGGGGGGGATAATTTGGAAGCGATAACAGATGAAATGAATATGTTTCTAATGCTGGTTGCTTTTACAGCATTTTGAAATTCTTCCTTTCACTGTCTGAGTAATGTCGTTCCAGCATTATGCACATTGAAATGCTCCCTTTTAAAATTGCCACAATCAGAATGTTTCTCCTAGAGGAGCCAAGTCTCCAGGCTGCCCGTTTGGGAATAGTCATTACCTGCCACCACCACAAGGAAGCAAAGCCTGGAAGCTGTCCTACTCTGGGACTAAAAATAGTATTATCCAATAACATGCACCTTTTTAAAGATTGTGTAAGTCCGTTTCCAGTCCAACAAATGGCCTAGAATCAAACAGATGGGCATCTGATTAACCCCTTAGATGGGAGCCCACTGGCCTCCTGTTGCGGCGTTCTTTGTGTTGCATATTTCATTGTGTAAACGTCACTCAAGCTTTTATGCATCAGGTTGCATGCCCTATTAACCTATAAAGCATTTTTTTCAAGTAGCATTAGCGATCTGATGATATTTTACAAGCGTGACTTCCCATTGTCTGGATTGAGCAGGTGTGGCTGTGAGAGAAACCTTCCTTGACCTATATAAAGTCCCTTCACACACACACACACACACACACACACACTATGGGTTGTGACTATGGGAAATGATTCCTACACAGTTCATTTTGTTTCAGCCATTTGAATCCAAGCCAGCTGGGATTGAAGCTTCAGCCTTGGTCCCAAACACAGTTTGGCTGCACCATTCTTGCTTCTGTATGTATGTTACGATTCCTTACAGAAATCTCTCAACCTGAAACATCTCTTTTTCCCCCTCACTTAGCCGTCCATACACCAATAAAGTCATTACATTATGGTATCGACCACCTGAGTTGCTGCTAGGCGAGGAACGTTACACTCCAGCCATTGATGTCTGGAGCTGCGGGTAAGTCATCTTTCTAATTTCTGATATGAGTTTACAGTTCTTGCTGAATGCTTCCCTGTGTTGTGCTTTTTCAGTGGCTTGTATGAGTGTGTTTGTGTGTGAACTAAAAACACTTTCTAAACATTTAGGCATACTGTGAAAACTCTGGCAGTGCCCGCATTTGATGTAGTTTAGAAAATCAAGCTATAGGCCAGGTTCTGTCATTTGCATCATAATGGTACACCATGACAGTGTGTGTGAGAGAGAGCCCATGGACTGATATTTTTATTGTGTGATGCATCCCATTGTTTCTTTTTAAAATTTGGTAGCCTGGCCCCTTTATTGCAGAAAGAGTCTGCTCAGTGTTCCATGAGCCTTGGAGGGCTGAGGAATAGAAGATTCTGTGTTCCATGAGTTCCAGCTTCCATCCCGATCCAAAGTTAAAAATTTTGGACACCTAATTGGCACAGAGGCTATCACAACACTGATCAGGCTTTCTGGATTTGTTTTATAGCAGTCTTTTTGCATGGTAAAGGTGAATGTGTCACACATCTTCTCAATGCAAGTGGGAAATGTGGATCATAGAGGTTAATGGAATTAGCCTTTTTTAACATTCAAATTTGACTGGGTGCCTCCCTCTGTTCTGGGTTTCTACCAAACCTAAGCAACCAAGGAAGAGTCACCCAACTCCCCATTCAAATGCTTCCTTCAGTTTCTGCCGTTCATTTCAACCTTTCTTTGTTCCTTTCCCCCTCCCAGCTGTATCCTTGGGGAACTATTTACAAAGAAGCCTATTTTTCAAGCCAATCTTGAGTTGTCCCAGCTTGAATTAATCAGGTAAGTCATTCTGTGTGTCATCAACAGGAGCGTGTGCAAAGAGAGTTGTGTGTGCTGTCTTGGCGATGCCAGCAGTCATTTTGTTCCGAAATGCTAGCAGTCACCTTATGTGCAGGTAACAGGGCCCCCCACAGGTAGTTTTTTTGTACAGACAGAAAGCGGTGGTTGGCAGCTAAGTGTCAGAACCATGTAGACACGAACAGAAGCAATCTTTGCAATCAGGATCTCAGTGAGAGAGAGAAATTATCCCTTGACTTCATTTGAGTGCCTCACCTAATTGGCACCAGATTAAAGGGAGGCAAGAATACCAGCGGCCTCCATCATAGAAATTTAGGGCAGCTCAGAGCATATAATGCCCTTAGCCTAATGTTTTACCTTTTTAAAAAAACTCTGATCTGTACCTAAACTTGCTTTTACCTTCCAAGTCTTAAGATAGAATTATTTCTAAACTCTACCATGAGGGACGTGGGTGGCGCTGTGGTCTAAACCACAAAGCCTAGGGCTTGCTGATAAGAAGGTTGGCGGTTCGAATCCTCACGACGGGGTGAGCTCCCGTTGTTCGGTCCCTGCTCCTGCCAACCTAGCAGTTCAAAAGCACCTCAAAGTGCAGGTAGATAAATAGGTACTGCTCCGGCGGGAGGGTAAATGGCGTTTCTGTGTGCTGCTCTAGTTCGCTAGAAGCGGCTTAGTCATGCTGGCCACATGACCCGGAAGCTGTACGCCGGCTCCCTCGGCCAGTAAAGCGAGATGAGCGCTGCAACCCTAGAGTCGGTCACGACTGGACCTAATGGTCAGGGGTCCCTTTACCTTTTTACTATGAGGAAGAGCCTTCCTAAACGGACAGCAGTATTCATGGGGGTCCTTTAAAAGTTAGAAAAATGGGCACTTCTGTGCAATTAACCTGGCCTTGCATGTAAACAAGCTCTGGGAAGCTTTATAGAGATCTGTTTCCTTTGGATCTGCTGTGTGTTATGTCTGTTTTGTGGCCTATTCTCCTGAAGGGGGCAGGGGATCCTCGGATAGGATCCTGTGCCAGCGGGGAACTGTCTGTTCGAGGATCCCCTCCATTCCCTGCAGAAAATGGACCTTCACAGGAGGTCCGGTGTCACATTTTTATTCCTGTCCATCCTTGACGGGAGGCCCTGTCTCATCTACCTGCAGTGTAGGGTGAGGAGTAGCGAGGGGAGTGGGAGGCTGCATGCAGGCATGTGCAGAAATAGCTTGAGAGGGAAAATCAGAAGATGCTTCAACCATCCACATCTTCCAGGCTGGGGAACTAAATGGCCTCTGTTTGAGCGGTTTCATTTTGACAGATGTTTCACTTCTCATTTTATGGTCCTTTTAACTTGTGTAAACCACGAAGAAATCCTGGGCAACGTGGCAATATAGAAAGGCAATGCATAGTTGTGTTCACGCTCTCCCTTTTCCAAATCTCCTGCAGCCGCCTTTGCGGGAGCCCCTGTCCGGCTGTGTGGCCAGACGTCATCAAGCTACCTTATTTCAACACCATGAAACCTAAGAAGCAATACCGAAGGAGACTACGGGAGGAGTTTTCCTTGTACGTCCTGGGTAACGGTGTTGTCTGCCTGCGAATCCTTATGTCTGTGATATCTCCAGAAAGCACTGAATTTGTGTATAACTCTCCCCCCCCCCCCACAAGACCCAGACCCCAACATTTTGTGTGTGTGTGTGTGTGTGTGTGTTAGCAATAAGGGTGGGGATTGAGAGACATGGAGAGGCAACAGAAAAATGATTTGCTGCTGGAGAACAATCCACGATAGAAATGGAACGAGATGCTTGTGATATGTGCTGCAAGAGATCAGCCCAAAATGAGCTGGTGCTGAAATATAGAGTATAGCCAGTGCGATACCCCAATGAGAGAGTCTGTTCTGAATGTCAGACATCCATGTTGATATCCTTGCTGAGCCGTGAAGCTCGCTGTAGTAACCTTGGCCAAAACAGAGTTTCTCACCCTAAGCTACATTGCAGGAAGCTGCCAGGCTAGGGCTCCCCTCTAAGCTTTGGGAAGAGTAAGTGAGCAAATATCCTAATCAGTACAGTGGTACCTTGGGTTATGAACTTAATTCGTTCCAGAGGTCTGTTCTTAACCCGAAACCGTTCTTAACCTGAGCCGCGCTTTCGCTAATGGAACCTCCTGCTGCCGCTGTGCTGCCGCAACGCGATTTCCGTTCTCATCCTGGGGCAAAGTTCTCAACCCGAGGTACTACTACCGGGTTAGCGGAGTTTGTAACCCAAAGTGTTTGTAACCCGAAGCATTTGTAACCCAAGGTACCACTGTAGTTTCAAAGTGACTTTCTATCTAGAAACTGTGTGCAGGTCATTGTCTCCCAGCTCAGAATGGATTCATCATCAAATTTCAGTTTAGCTAGAAGAATACAGTGGTACCTCGGTTCTTGAGCTTAAATCTGTTCCGGGAGTCCATTCAACTCCTGAAACCGTTTGAAAACCAAGACGCGGCTTCCGATTGGCTGCAGGAGCTTCTTGCACTCAAGCAGAAACTGTGTTAAACGTTTGGCTCCCAAAAAAGTTTGCAAACCAGAACACTTATTTCTGGGTTTGTGGCGTTCAGGAGCCGATTTGTTTGGGAGCCAAGCCATTTGAGTACCATGGTACCACTGTAATGCACTTGGGTTGTGTTGCGCAAGCCACTAGCTCAGTCCTAGGAGTAATAATATTGGCCTGCTTATAAAGGGCAGGGGTATGGATTCAACTAAGTCCTACTCCGAGGAAACTGGTTGAAATGAATGAACCTAAATTAATCATGTCTCCTAACGTCAGTGGATTTATTCTGAGTAGGACTAGTGATGAATATAACCCAGGGCATCGGGGACAGGGAATTAAGAGATAACATGTGTGCAGAAGAGCAGTGCTTGTTATTGCCGTAATGGGGACTGTTTGTGGGTTGTTGTTGTTTTCTTCATTTTCTCTCTCTTCTCTCAGCATCCCTTCTGCTGCTCTTGACCTATTGGACCATATGCTCACGCTGGACCCCAGTAAACGATGCACAGCAGAGCAAGCCTTGCAAAGTGACTTCCTGAAGGACGTTGATGTCAGCAAGATGGACCCTCCAGAGTAAGCACCTCACTGTTCCTTGGGAAAGTGAGCCTGCAGGGGGGGGGGACTGAAATATGTCCTAGCCTTTTAAAGGTGCATTGAGAGTGGAGTGCTTGGATTTGTAGCAAGGCGGGGCTAGCTAACCCACAGATCCACACAGAGCGATCTGCACAGTTCAGACCACAGAACGCTACTGGCACCAACAGGTGCCCACTTAACCATCGCAGCAGAAGCTGCATATTGTGGTGACACGTTGGAGTGGAAAGGTAACCTCAGCCCTGGTTTGTGAGCCCGTTTAACCTCGGGGGAATTAAATGGCTTCTGTTATGTGTTTCAGCCTCAGTGTATGCTCCTTCTGTGTGCAATGAGAAAGGATATCACCTGCTTAACCTGACACCCCAACCCCACCTTGTAAGGCAAGAGGATCTAGGAAAGGATTTTTTTTGCTCCCTGTCTTTGCCTGCCTCATTCATATTCAGAGGCAACAGGAAGACTTCAGCCTCCACACACCCAAGCATATCTGCAGCCCCAAAATTGACTCTGCAGCACAGCTCAAAGTACATCTCTTAAGTCTTCATGAAAAGGTTATCTGTAAGGTCCCCTAAATTTGGCTTAGCTTACCTGTGTTACTGACCTGACCCAATCCTTTGCGTCCCCTGAGCCCTTTGCCACACACAGAGGACTCCAGGAAGGGTTGTGTCATACTGAGATTTTGGGCAAAAGTTGTGCAAATCTAGCTTCTTTTGTAAGGCTTGTCGGGTAATAAGAGACTGACCTGCCCTTTCTCTTAAGTTCTCCATTCATGCCAAATAACTCAGGATGGGCAGGGTTGGTCTAATACCTGAGATAGTAAAAGCACACCCACCCACACCCAGTTCTCCATAATGTGCTAAAAGCTTGGGAAAGAAGAGGGAATCTTTGTACTGAGCATTTGGGACCGGTGTGGCATCAGACAAGCAGGGGCGGTCACCCAGTGTCAGAATTTGTCTTCCGGGCTTCTGCCCCAACTTCATTGCTCCCTTCTCAACAAAGGTCCATTTGCTGTCTTTCTGCAGCCTTCCTCACTGGCAAGACTGCCACGAATTGTGGAGCAAGAAGCGGCGGCGGCAACGGCAGAGTGGGATCGTGGTAGAGGAACCCCCCTCGGCCAAGGTTTCCCGAAAGGAGACAGCCTCCGTAATAAGCACAGATGCTATCAAGAATCACAGCAGTCCTGTACAGCCACAGCCTGCTCCGATCAAAACACAACCTTGCGCTGTAGACTCATTCGGTCAGTGTATAGCCTGGGGTAACAGCTATAGCTTTAGTTAGCTAGACTGGGCTGTCTTCTTACTACCCTTGGTTCCTTTTTGTCATCCAGCTGGCTGCTGGTTGCTTTTGCTCCTTTCGACAGAGGCAACTGGGTTGAGCTTTAATGTAAAAGGTGATATTCTGAAGCCAGATCTCCAGCCCCTTCCCCCACCCCCCAAAAAAGTGACAAGGGGAATACAGCTGTTATGTCTCACACTTGGGAAAACCATCAGTTTGGTGCAGGACCCACATAGCAGGAAGCAGCAAGCTAAGATGCAGACAGATGCATTGGCAGAAGGACTGTCAACTAATTAATCAGGACTTCCAACTTGGAGAGTGTTTCCAGAAGGCTATCAAGGTTGATGATATTGAAGTGTCCGAGAGGTCCATGGGAATCAGTAGGATCACTCTCCACGTGTCTCTCTCCTGACTTAAGCCATTCACCAGAGTGACCCTATCAGATTCTCGGACAGAATGAGTCAATTGGTCTGAGTGATCTGAGATGACAAACCCAACAGGTGATAGCTGAAGATAGCATGGACTAGTAGGAAAGTGAAACTGGGGCAACCCAGTCAGGTGGAAGGGTGGTATTATTATTATTTATTTTATTATTAGCTGGGTTGAATAGAAAAGATTCCAGAGTAGCACTAGGTCTGTGTCTATACAGGAGCAAGACTGAAACCTCCTGTGGCTTCCTGTCCACACCCACTAACCCACACCCACAAACCCATCAGTAGGGCACAGAGCACTTCCTGGTCTGTCAGATGAGGGGGTGCTCATCCTGAGAATGGCTCCCCACCCTGTCTCCATCCTTGGACTCTCCATGCCCTTAATAGCTCTGATTTTGGTTGTTGTTGTCAGTCTCTTGTAGAAGGCAGAGGGAGGCAGGTGTCTGATGGCGCATGTGGATGGGTGGTTGCTTATGGACTGCCTTCTGCTAGTCCATTCCTAACACTCTGTTTTGTGTTTTGTTTTTTGTCCTCTGGCGGCTTTCCTTGGCGTTTGCAGCAGGCCTCGGTGACATCACGCAGCAGCTGAATCAGAGCGAGCTGGCTGTCTTGCTGAACTTGTTGCAGAGCCAGACGGACCTTAGCGTCCCGCAGATGGCTCAGCTGCTCAACATCCACTCAAACCCGGAGATGCAGCAACAGCTGGAAGCCCTCAACCAGTCCATCAACGCACTCAATGAAGCCACCACGCAGCCGCAGGACTCTCAGAAAGCGTCCGAAGAGGAAGCAGCAGTTGAGGAGCCGCCCCCGCCAGCCCAGCCGTCAGAAGAGCAAGCCACCCCAGAAGTGGCGAACACTCAGGGAGACATGCAGAGCATGCTGGCGGTTTTGCTGAGCCAGCTCATCAAGACCCAGGAGCCGGCAGGAAACGCGGAGGAGAACAATGGGGAGAAGAGCAGTGAGCTGCGGGGGCCGCAGAAGACCCCCACTTTGCCTCAGGAGGAAACTACAGGTAAATAAGCGCAGCATCCCCCCCTCTTGCTACTGGGACATAAGGAGGGAAAGGATGCGGGGGCTTTCCAAGCGGTAAATAAAAAGCACTTTGAATATTCTTTAACCAAGCCTGGTAGTCTTCTCTTGAGTGTGTGTGGAATCTGGCAGCAAAATCCCCCTCAGAAGTTCCTGGTCAGGCTGCTCCCTCCTGCGTTAAGGCCAAACAATAATACAATCTCCTTTAAGAGTCGGAAACCATTTGCACATCAGAATTGCCACCTGAATTTAAGTAGTGGCAGCCACTGTAAGACCTACTACACAGGGCTGGTTCCGACATTCAGACAGATAATCTCATGTGGATTCTACCACATTAGAAAGCAATTTGGGGGCTGACTTCGTAAATATTCTCCAGGCCTAAACTTCCATACACGTAAGAAGCTGACATGGCAATGAGAAGGCAGGGCTAGAGCACTTGTTCTGCCTGTGCTGTCTTTCCATGTGTAAAGAAAGCATTTTAAATAAGCAGTTCTCCCCTCCCACCCCCACCCCCCGCCCCACATTCTGAAATGATAGTCATGGGAGGCTTTCTGCCATGTGGGTTTCCCCCCACCCTGAATGTTTTGATCAAGTGTTTCTCATACCTCTTTGCTTGCTACACTGCGTGTATGTTTAACGTACCATAACTTTCGTTTTTAAATGTCATAATGCACCCTGAGAATACGATGGAAACTCCTAAAAATTCTTTTTGAGTCTGGCTAAGCTAGAAGGAAAACAGGAGCTGAACTTCTTTGTTGGGGAAATGGGTTAAGAGGAAATCTTACCCCACCTGGGTGAAGGCACAAGTTTTCTTCCTTTCGTTTGCTTTTTAAAGGAGCATGTTTCTACTCCTTTTGTTTGCAGAGATACAGTGGTGCCTCGCAAGACGAAAAATCGTAAGCAACCCTATTAGCGGATTAGCGCTATTAGCGGCTATTAAAGGCTTAATAGCCTTTTAGCAGCTAATCCCTTAGCAGCTTAGTGCCTTAGAAAAAGGGGGTGGGGAGCGGGGGAAAAACCCCAGGAATCGCAAGACATTTTCGTCTTGCGAAGCAAGCCCATAGAGAAATTTGTCCTGCAAAGCACCTCCAAAACGGAAAACCCTTTTGTCTAGCGGGTTTTCCGTCTTGCGAGGCATTCGTCTTGTGGGGCACCACTGTACTCTCAAAAGCATGTTGGCAATATTTGCTAAATTCTCAAATGCTAAAGGAGGGGCTCAGCCCTGTGGGTGGGACTTTGGGGCTCTGCCCTAGGACTTTGCAACTCCCCATGACTAGCCATAGTAAAATGAACATAGTACCGTGGATGCGCGGGTTGTGAACGTGATCTGTGCGGGATACACGTTTGCAACCCGCAGCATTCGCAACCTGCAGTGCCGCGTCTGCACACGCGCGGGTTGCAATTCAGCGCTTCTGCGCATGCGCGATCCCCGAAACCCAGAAGTAACCCGTTCCGGTACTTCCGGGTTTCAGCGGGTCCATAACCCAAAATAACGCAACCTGAACCGTCTGTAACCCGAGGTATGACTGTAATATGAAGCAAATAGAATAACCTTTTTTTCGTTTTTCCATTTTCTATTCATGTCACACAATGTGGGTTTCCTTGGTTAATTAAGTTTTGTTTTTGTTTCTGTTCCTTTAAAAACATCATGAGTACACACACCTAGCCCTACTTAGAATTCTGTACCTCCTACCATTTCCCCGACTTAGTTGCAGCTCTCAAAGATCTCGGGAAGAGGCCTGTCAAGCCTTGCTATCTCAGAGCCTTCTGGCGGGCGGTCACCTGGGGTCTTTTGTACGCAGAGCATGTGCTGTGGCCCCCTCCCCATGAGTCCGTGTCTGAAATGTTTTGATGTTTGTTCACGTGTGACTTTTAAGACGGTGTTTAAAAGAAGTAACCATTCCACAGCCTGTCCTCACATTCTCCCACCAGAGAAGAGACCCCCGGAGCCTCCAGGACCTCCGCCGCTGCCACCGCCGCCACCACCCAGCCTGGCCGAGGAGAGCATCTCCAACGCAGCTCAGGACTTTAACCCGGCCGTGACGGCTGCCCTCCTCCACCTTTTATCCCAGCAAGAGGCAGGGCTGCCGAGCCACCCGGAGCACGAACCCCAAGCTGTGAGGCCTTCCTCGGATTATACCCGGTCGCAAAGCTCATCCAGGACTTACAGCACCGACGGGACCGAGGGAAGCAGCTTCGACGTCGACGAGCGGAACTCCAGCCAGACTTTAACAGCGGAGACGTCGCCTCAGACCTTGGGGAAAAGTAGGACATTTCTGGGCTCCGCAAGTCACCTCGGGGAGTCAAGCAGCTACCAGGGCGCAGGATCGGTTCAGTTCCCGGGGGACCAGGATCTCCGTTTCGCCCGGATCCCCTTAGGGATGCATTCTGCCGTTGGCCAGTCCTTCATCAAAGCCACCGAGGGGAGCAACAACACACTGGTGCACCCAGAGGCCAAAATTCACAACTACAGTGAGGTGGGAGTGGCAAACGCTAGTTCTAGTGACACAGGAACAAGTCACACGTGGGGGAACCCGGTCCAATCCGCTGCTTACGGAAAAGCCTTTCGCGGGCAGAGTAGATTGCCTCCAAGAGGAGGTCGAGGAAGAGGGTTACCTTACTAAAAATGACTGGAGAGGGGGGAATTGGTACCTTTTTTTTTCAGTGGTGTTTTACCGTCCTTTTCCCCCTTGACCTTTTCAGCAGCCGGTTTGTCAGGGCAAGCCTCCAGCCCACCACAGAAATGGTTTATTGTTGATACTTTCCCCCCTGCTCCCTTTCTGCTCACCAGACTGCTGCTGCTGTTCTCTCCCCCACTCCACCATGGGGCTTTAGAATGAAGACCTTGGCCTTCCCCCCTCCCTTCTTCCTTTTTTTTTACATCTTCCCATACCCAAAGACCTACTGATTTGGGTTTCCCCACTCAAAGATGGCAGGAGAAGGAAAGAACCCTTAAAGAAGTCATAATAATAAATTGGAAACATGAACCGAATGTGTTTGCTAGCCTTGAGCCATTTATTTGTGAGAGTGAGCCCCGCTGAGAGTCTGGAAAAAACGGAATCGTTTCCTCTGCAGCAGAATGAGGTGGCAGAAAGAGCCGTACTGCTCCAGGCTGCAGGCCGGAGAACCTACCTTTTTTGAATCCATGCGCACGAACACACACTACAACTTGCCTCCCTGCACACAGAAAGCCTAGCACACCTGCGAGTGAGATTGTAGCCCAGTCCCTCTCTCCATTGTGCTAGCCTTGTTGTTTTCCAGGAGGCAAAATGATGGGTTTAAAATATATATATATATATTATAAAAAGGGGGAAGAGGAGCATTCAGAAAAGGACAGTTCTTCCACCCACCCCCAGTGGTAAAACTCATTCTGCCGCATCGTTCCGCTGTATGTGTAAGATCCAGCCTCAGTATTGCAAAGGCAATGCGTTGTTTTGTTTTCCTTTGCCTCCTTGAATTTCAAGATTTGTCAGATGGTGCCTACATGCCTTTTATACTGAATTGGGAGGATTCTGTTTATGTTCTGTAAGATCCGGGATTATTTCTCTCCCCGCCCCCTTCTTAGCCACATCTTCTTCCCATGATGAAAAGACAGGATGCTACCATTCTTCTCCTGGCTAGGTGTCCCTTGTTTTACTGTGAAAGGCCTCGTGCTGTCTCATACTCACCTTCCAGACCTTTAGCTGAACTGAATTTCTGTAGTGTCCACGAGTCCGTTGACTTTTGGATGTTTTCTTCTTCCTTTTTTTAAATTTTCTCTCTTAAGAATGGTGAGTGTCTTTTTGTTGAAGTTCTTAAGGCCAAAGTAAATGGCTGAAAATAAAATAAAAACCAAAAGCTTTGTAATCCTTAAGTTCTTCGGGGTGGAGTGAGCTTAAGATTGAAGCCGAGAGCGGTCGGGGCAGATGGGAGCCGAACAAGCAAGATCGGCGTTTTCAATCTTCCGAATGGTTAACAAGTGTTTACTGTCTCTTGTGCGATTTCGTTGTTGTCAATGTTAAAAAGCAGCCTATCCGCAGCTTTCCTCACTGATACTGCAGTGAGGATCAGTTTATATTTATATACTTTTAACAGCTTTAGCAGTTCCACCTGCTCTGGTTAATTTGTTTCCCCCAAAATATTTTCTAAAACGTAGATTTTTACTGTGAAGGACAGCAAGCCTGTTTTTGTTTTTTTGCGGGCGTTTTTTTTTTCTTCCAAAAAAGTGGAAACTTGGAGGGGTGACTAATTTCTCGGGGGGGAAATCATTCTCCTTTTAAACTTGACAGTGTTCAAAGGGGAGAAGCATGTCAGAAATTGCAGGGGGCAGAGGGAGTTTTAGCTCCAGCTTCTGGTCTTTACAAAAGAAGAACGGGATCTTCTTGCTTTCGTGTAATACAAAAGAAAAGCTGCCTCTGTGTAGCACACTGCTGCTGAGGGCAGGGAAAAATGCCTTAAAACACATGGATAGGAGAGCCTGATGTGGTACAAGGGAGTTGAAACGGCCTTTAGAAAGAGTTCTGTGGAGGTTGGGGTAGGCACTGTTCAGTCTAATATGTGCCACCTTGTATTGACAAACATACAAAAAACCCACAACCTGCTTCTTTCAATTCTGCAAAGTGTAGTAAGTTTGCAAAATTCCAAGTGTAAATTTTGTATGTGTGTGTTTTTTTAATTCAGTTATGAGTTCATGCCTAACATGCAAAGAAAAAAGAGAGAGAGAGTACTGTACATGCAGAATATGGTAAATAAAAAGGAGAGACTTCTCCCAGGCATTTATTTAAACATTTCTCTTTTTTTCTTTTCCCTTCTTCAGTTTCCTGATGTTTTGGGCCTTGGCATTTTTAGGCTGTCACGGAGTTCTCAGACATGTCTCTCCTCTTCTCCGTCCTCTCCACCTCCCTCCCTCTCTCCAGAGGAAAACACAATTGCTGCCATTCAGCCGTGTGGCCATTGATTTTATTTCTTTGCTCTTGTCATAAACCTGCTCACCTGAAGGAATTTGACCACCCCTTTCATGCAGGGTCTTGCAGATTCTGGCTTAACACGCTTCCTTTACTGCCTCAGATCCTCCGAGGAAAAACTACTTAGGAAGGTATACTCTGGGATGAAGATGCTCTCCCCCCTCCCTTCTAGTGTGGAGTCTCAGCAGCCATAATGAGTAACCCAAAGTAAGGGACACGGGTGGCGCTGTGGGTTAAACCACAGAGCCTAGGGTTTGCCGATCAGAAGGTCGGCGGTTCGAATCCCCGTGATGGGGTGAGCTCCCATTGCTCGGTCCCTGCTCCTGCCAACCTAGCAGTTTGAAAGCACGTCAAAGTGCAAGTAGATAAATAGGGACTGTTCCGGCGGGAAGGTAAACGGCATTTCCGTGTGCTGCTCTGGTTCACCAGAAGCGGCTTAGTCATGCTGGCCACATGACCCGGAAGCTGTCTGCAGACAAACGCTGGCTCCCTTGGCCTATAGAGCGAGATGAGCGCACAACCCCAGAGTCGGTCACGACTGGACCTAATGGTCAGGTGTCCCTTTACCTTAAGGTATCACATTGAGTTTCAAGGGAATGAAGGGGGTGCAAAGGAGGTAGTTGATAATAAACCTCCCCCTCATTTTGGCCCCAGCAGCTGCATTACCAGTTTTCATACATTATGGGGTTATTATTTTTTAAAGGCCTATTGTGACATTTCTTGAGTTGCTGCTGCTCAGTTAGAATGTCACATGGAACAACTTTGCACCTGAATTGTTTACCCTTGGGTCACAGCATACTTTGCATGACATCTGCCCTATGCTGGATGGTGGTGTCCTAGTCTTCATTGCCACGCATCCTCTTTGGGTGTTGTGTATAAAAGGTACAACTTAAGGAGTCGTCGCGCCCAAGTTTAGCATTTTAGGAGGCAAGAATGATGGTGGTGAGCATTGAAAGGGGGAGTAAATATGTCCTACACATGAGGATCAGGATCCTAAAAAGTCCTGCTTGAATAAACTTGGGGACCCTCCTTTGGAGAATCTAAAAAAAAATAAAATGTGGGGAGACGTCTGATCATCAGATGTGGAAGAGTGTACCTATGCTGTATTGAGCCAATTTTAGTTGCTTAACAAAATGGCAAATACTTTGAGTAGCGCAAATCCTTGCTTCTTAAAATCATGTTTATGCATGCACTATTTCTTAACAGTCACATGGAACAACTTCACCCCTAACCTGTTGCCCCAGGTTATGACTTGTGAAAGACCTAATGCATGTAACAAACAGCACAGGTAGAATTTGGTATGGCTTGGATGCGGCAGTTGAAAGCATTCTGTTGACACATGCACAAACATGAAATAGCTAATATGTGTACGACCTGACAGAGCATGGGCGGACCTTGTCTATCAGCAGGTACAGCCTAATCAAACCTGTTTTTTTCAGCTTCCACTACTGGTTAATTAACACAACAGTTTTACTTGTGAAATGCCAGCAGCTGGGCAGTGGAAAACCTAATGGAACATTACTAGAGCTCGTTTTCAAAAAAATTGCACAAACTGGGGGTGGTGGGAGTGAAAGATGACTCACACAGATCCTAGCTTTCAGGAACCCCCCCCCCCCCTTTTAAAAATACATTTCTAGCCCTTATAGTTGGGGAGATACGTATGAAGTCATGAAGGGTCTGTCGGCAGAAAACTTCAATGTACTGTACAGAGATGGCAGCAGTTTTTAAATGGAATTCCAGCAAATTCCTTGGAAAGCTCATGGGGGTGCCACACTGAGAAGTTCACTGGTGGCAACCAAGCTTCCCTGAAATACAGCTGGCCCTCTGCTTCTGATTTTTTTTCTGTGCAACATACAGATTTAGGAGAATATTGGGTTACATTCTCAATTCATGGAAAGCAAGGACAAGACCCAAAAGATTAGCTCAGTGCCTCACATGAACTTGGCCAGGAAGTTGAGAGCTAAATTTGTGGCTCAGCTTGATTGTCCTTTATAGTTAAACAAATTTCACTATTACACACACATGCATGTGTATGAACTAAGTGTGTGCCCTAAAACATAACCCTCGTTTCCCTGGAACATGCAGGAGAACATATGTGTAACTGTGAAAGAAGTCCCTGAAGATGCCAAGTTTGAAAGCCCTTGTCTTGTATCTACTTCCCCACAATAAGCTGCTGTTTTCTCCCTTGAGTTGTACACAGCTGTGACCCATCACATATTCACATCTCTTCTGCATTGCTAGAAATATATTCAGCAGACTACCAAATTCCAGCTAGTAAGCTCAGAGTAGCCTGCAAATTGAAGCAGGGGAGAAGATGCAAGATGCACTGAGTTTCCATTCTAGTGTAACCAGGAAGTGTCTCATATCTGCTCTACTAGGAATGTACAAGCCTGCTTTCTTTGTTGTCCAAGATCCTTGTGAACCCTTGGCCAAGGCCGTGTGTACACAGTGCATTTTTTTAAAAAAAAGTAAATTTATGTGTCCCCCACCAGAAAAACCAGCCTACATTCTAACTTCGGCATAAATTTATTATGCAGTATTTACTAATATATAACTCTAGTTTTGCTAGCTATGAGGACCGCAAGGAGATCTACAGGGCATTCGGCTCATTGCAAATCTCATTCAGCTACTTCAGTGGGTTCTGAGATTTTTGCCAAGCATTGTGCATGGCATACTTCAAAAACAATAATTCTGAACATTAACAAAAAGATGGCACAGGGAAAAACCACAGGGAAATAGATTTACAAGTTAGGCTCATAATTAATACCCAAATTTTATCTCTTATATACATAGAGCTACTCCCCGCCCCTGCCCCCCCCAAAAAATTCCTGTGTTCATTGTTCACCCTATCTTAAATGTGTATATGTATAGTTAGCCAATGTTGCCAGACTCCAAGCATTAACAGAGCAATCTTCTGCATGTCTCTATTCAAAAAAGGCCTGCTTTTGGAATTGGTGGTCTGATACACCCGGGAGCGATCAAGAATACATCCTGAGTGTATCTGATTGCTGCACCAAACTCAAGTCATGACTGCAAAGGAACATTCCCTTGCAGCCTTGGCTTTATGTGTCCTGTGCCCGATGTCAGATGGGCATGGCTTGGCCCAAATGGCAAAGCAAGCCAAATTAGGAGGGCTGATCTACCACTGATTTAAAATTTAAATTAATTAAAATTTTAAAAGCAGGATATAACAACATCAGGCCAATTGCATATATAATCTTTCCATATGCATTCACAAGGGCTAGAACCATGCTTCTACTTTTTCTTAAATGAAAGTCAGCTGAATTCTGTGCACATGACCATATGTCTTTGGCTGCTCCCATGGAAAGAAAGCCCTGCCCATAGTTTCTCCCAGCCACCTTCCCAAACTGCTGTTTGCTGGCGCAGTACTTTGGGTGCAGCTTTAACGCTGGGGCCGTTACTTCTGTATGCAGAATTAATTTTCCTTGATTTTAATGCAAAAAGCAGTGTGTATATATTCTCAACTGCTGGCCACTTTTAAGAAACCAAATAACTCTATAAATGCGTGCAATTGACATAATGTCCTTTGCTCACTGAAATGTTGGTGCAGAATCTTTGCCCTCCTCCTGGAGTTGGGGGTGCTGGAGTAATGGAGTGTTCATCCTAAATGTATCTTCTTGTTTCTTTCGTGGATCTAATCAAATGAGCTTATCTGGATTGCAAGAGTCTCGCTGTAGTGAGGCTCAACCAGAAATCAGATTTCTCAACAACAAGGACTGTACGCATTCTGAACAAGTCTCTCTGATTGTTCATAACAAAATTCGTATTACTTATTGTTTCTTCCACCACTTGGAGCAGGTCCCCAGCCCCCCAGCCCACCCTCCAGGAGATCACTATCATGCAATGTTTCTTCACTGGCCTCTCTCCTGCATGATTTCTTGTATGTGTAAAACATGTTCACTCTCCTCCCACAGAACCGGAATGATTTGCCCCTCCATAATATAGATACTGACTGAAGTAAGCAGCTGCTTTGAGGGCCAAATGGACATCTCTCTTGTACTCTGAGCTTGTCATGACATCTGGTGACATAATTCATGCCTTGCACATTATTAGAGCACCAACCAATGGCAAGAGGGAAATCCACTTGCTTCCATCCAAGTGTATTTAAAAACCCAACTTTCAGATTCAGCTCCAATGCCAAGGTAACTAACCACGTATGGATGAAAAGATAATGGGGTTTTTATATACAGTACCAGTTTCCATAATTATGGTGTTTTGATAATAATAATAATAATAATAATAATAATAATAATAATAATAATAATAATTTTATTATTTATACCCTGCCCATCTGGCTGGGCTTCCCCAGCCACTCTAGCCAGCTTCCAACAAAATATTAAAATACAGTAATGCATCAAACATTAAAAGCTTCCCTAAACACTGCTTGGAGCAGGTATGAAGAAACTGAGCCTCCAGATGTTGTTGGATTCCAACCTCCACCAGTCTTGGCCAGGATCGCCAATGGATGATAGGAAGTGGGACTCCAGGAACATCTGGAGGGGAGGAACAGGTTCCCTGTCTCTGGTTGAAAGCATTGCCTCCCAACCCTCCTAGAATACTGGTTCATTCGCTTTTCAGATCTAAAAAGTAAACCACTCCTTCACAATAACTTGTTCCTGGTTTTGTTTAGCCGGATGGTATGCTGGGTTTATAGAAATCCATAGAAAAGATGAACGATATACCACCAACAAGAAGGGAACTCAGTTTTGCAAGCTGTCCTGCGGGCAGAAGCCACATGTGGTAAACGTGGCTCAGATCTTAACACCATGACTTTCATTTTGGGGCAAGGCAGAGGGGCTGGTTTGTCCATTCTTCTGTACTTCTTAATAATGCTCTCCAATGACACATGGGGTGTGTTCTAGGCTTTTGCACTTATTCTCATTTGTTCCCCTTGCCATTGCCATCCGTGCAGTAGTGCAACTCATGCAACACGCTGGCGACTAATATACACACAATAATTACCAGAATAATTAGACATTCTTTATCAATCTTCTGAGAAAAATACAAAATCTTGTGCAAAGCCACAGAAACTTGCGAACTACCCAGTCTAAGATGAACGTACAATGTCTAATTTCAATAGATTTTTCAAATGCTTCGCTCTGCCGGTCCAAGTAATCAAGAGGCTTCTGTTCGCCCCCGATGGGGCCCTTTTACTGGGGCTTGCAGGTAGCACACACCATGACTTTCATTGTGGAGAAATGCAGAGGGGCTGGTTTGTTCATTCTTCCGTACTTCTTAATTCTGCTCTCCAATGACACATGGTGTGTGTTCTAGTCTTTTGCACTTATTCTCATTTGTTCCCCTTGCCATTGCCATCCTTGTGGCACAATTCAGCTTGCACAGCCCTTTGATAATATTAATAATCAGCCACCACCACCACCACACACACACACACACACTGATTTTGCCTCCACAGTTAACAGTGTATTAAGCGAGTTTGCCCTATCTGTTCTAATCACTGGGCTAGATCACAAATGCATGTGCATTGCTTGGTGACTGTGCACTTGAGGGTGGCTGAATGTGAGAACTGCCTCCATTGGCCAATCGGAAAGTTCCACCTGTGCTGTTTAGACCTCCGACGGCTCCTTTGCATGTGAGAACCATCCAACAATTTTGCAGTCCTCAAGTGATGAATGTACGTGTGAGAATGAACCAACCCCTGGCATGGGAACCAGTGTGGTGGTTGGTGTTGGACGGAGGAGACTGGTTCAAATCCCTCCACCCTCAGTCATGAAACTCACTCAGTGATCTAGGGCCAGTTCCTGTCATATAGTGTAACCTATTTCACTGTTGTTGTGAGGATTTAAAATAAAGGGGGGGGACATTTATGCTACTTTGATCACATAGGGGGAAAGGCAGGATAGAGATGTAGTAAATTAATAATCCTAAATTTCTCTAGGCACAGACTTCACAGGGATTTCGTTCAGAATTGTTTCAGCCTCTCGACAATATCCTCCAATATACCCGGTTATTTGTTGACAATGCTTAGGATGACTTGTTGCAAGTTTTGAAAGCTTGAAAATGCTTTAAAGCAGCTACAACTAATGCAATGGAAGTGATGTTAATTTATATTCCTTATTTTATCTTTAAAAAAATTCTATTTTGCCCATCATGGCTCCGTAAAGCCCATAATACGTATATAGCTCTTAAGCGCTCAGAGCAGCTAAGTGCTCTCAGTAATCCCTCTAATCCCGCTGCAACTAAGGTAAATCAGAGTTGTTACACCTGTACAGTGGTACCTCGGGTTACATACGCTTCAGGTTACATACGCTTCAGGTTACATACGCTTCAGGTTACAGACTCCACTAACCCAGAAATAGTGCTTCAGGTTAAGAACTTTGCTTCAGGATGAGAACAGAAATCGTGCTCCAGAGGCGTGGCGGCAGCAGGAGGCCCCATTAGCTAAAGTGGTGCTTCAGGTTAAGAACAGTTTCAGGTTAAAAACAGACCCCCAGAACGAATTAAGTACGGTACTTAACCCGAGGTACCACTGTGCAGGGTTACCAGGTGTCTTGATAGATTAGGACATGTAGGCCGAGAGCAGAAAATGTCACCTGGTAACTCAGGAGTGGGCCTTGGTGCCCATGGCATCAAACCAGTGTGGTGTAGTGGTTAGAGTATTGAACTGGGAGTGTTGGGAGACCAGGATTCAAATCCCCACACAGCCATGAAGCTCCCTGGGTGACCTTGGACCAGTCGCTACCTCTTGGACTAACCTACCTCACAGGGTGGTTGTGGAGATGCAATGAAGGCAGGGAGAGTGAGTTTTTGGTGAAATTTGAGCTGAAAAGTCCCAACTGGGAACTTCTGGTTCATAGCTCATGCTTTTAACTCCTAAGCTCCTTGGTTACATCTAGCTCATATATAACTACCCTTGCTTTCTCTCACTGCAGATGGCCATGCCCTGGAACAGTGTAGATGACCATGCCCTTGTATGCCTGATCTCAGCTCATTGAGGAGGCTCCTCCCTGATCTTCAGTGAGAAAAGAACCAAATTTGTAAGTAACGAATGTGACACGTTGCCTTACAGACACTTCAAAAAGGCCTCGCGCTTTGATGCAGTACAGCGGCTCTGGAAAATGGAGTCCCTGCTTTGGTAGGCCTTGCCCACTTTTCTCATTTCTTGCTGCCACTGAAAGGCCATCTGGTCAAGTTGCCATCCAAATAGAGGCTCATCCCTTCCCAGCTCAGCTAACACAGTCCAGATTATGAACTGCTCACCAATCAAATAGTTCCACACCACTCAGGCAAGTGAGCCAAGTCGGAGAATGCAAGTGAAAGAGAGGAGGGGGGTAGAATTTAGTATGAGAGATGTCCATCTTAGATATTTCAAAGCAGGGGAGGCACCCTTTTTCAACGTTGCAGGACCCACATACCAGTGGTGGGTGTGACCAGAGGCACAACTGGGTGACGCAATGGAGGTAAATCTGACCTTCGTACGTAAAAATGTAAGGCGGGCCTGCTGGATCAAGCCCATCTAGTCCAGAATCTTGCTCTCACAGTGGCCAGCCAGATGCTTGTAGGAAGACCACAAGCAGGACCTGAGCACAAGAGCCCTCTTTCTTCTCCCCCACTGTGGTTTCCAGCAACTGGTATTCAGAAGCGTTACTGATGTCTAGGCAAAGCTTTAGACATCATGGCAAACAGGCCAGTTTCTTCACAGGCTCCTGCACCCCTCTCTAGTCTCCATCCAGGTAAGCAAAAGCCATGACCAGCATTGTAGGGCACTGTCATGGACTGGTTGGACACAGAGGAATGTCACTGGGTGGCCCCAGCGGGGGAACCCCCAAGGAAAGAAGGCTCAGAGCCTGGGGATTGGTGGTGGGACAATGATGAGTTGTTAGAGGGAGAAGATTGGGGGGGGGGGAGGTGGTGTTGGAAGCTGAAGAAATTACAGGGTTTAGTGAGAAGGGAGAATCTGTGGCAGAGAGAAGACCAGAAGGAGGCCAAGAGGCAGAGTTGACTCAGGCTGGTGAATTTTCAAGCGTATCTTCCCCTCCCAGACTTCCAGTCCTGGGAGAGGAGCAGGACATTTTTGCTGAAGTTGAATACATCCATAGCAAGGGGCAGTCCAACACATTGGACAAGGAGAGCCAGGAACCGTGTTGTTGGTTTGTGTTGGCTCAACCAAATGGGCAGAATTGGCAGGTGCTGGTGGCAGCAGTGGTGGACCTACGTTTTGGGGGCCCTGTAACTTGAACTGTTGTGGGGGCCGCTTTGCAACAGTGTCTGCGTAGCCACTGTTATCTTCTTCAGCCGCGACAGATCACCACACCTTTGCAACATCTGGGCTACCGACTGTCAAAGTTTTGGAGTTGTTGACATATAGACCCCAAAGAATTAATCGATTTGACTTGTGACACTCAAATGGGGTCTACTAGGCCAAAAAATTTTAAGCAATGTGGACTGACGTTGCTTCTGGGGCCCCTCTGAGATTAGGGGCCTTGAAACCAAAGCTTCATTAGTTTCAACCCGGGGTGGCGGCACAATTCGAGGAGAGCCTGTCAGGCTGCACTCTCTTATCGTCTGAGCTTTTGACATCACCAACTTACTAGGTAGATTGAGAGTGTACCCCAAAAGTGACACTACCATGGGTTACTGCTGTCTGTTAAGGGTGCTGCTGAGAGGAGACCCCTATCCCCCTCACAGAGCTACAATTCTCAGAGTGGTTTAACAGTCGATCCCTCGTCACAGGGAACTCTGGGAACTGAAGCTCTGTGAGGGGAATAGGGGTCTCCTAACAACTCTCAGCAGTACCTTTAACAGACAACAGTTCCCAGGATCCTCTGGGGGAACCCATGAGTTGTTTTAAGCTGCACGATTTAAATGTATGTTGCAGATGGGGTCGTAGTCATTAATGGGTGTTATTGAAGGATAGACAGCCACCAGATGGCACTCTATAACCAAAGTAGAGGAGTGGAAGGTTTAGGTTTTCTACCCCAATTCGCTCCACGGCTGCCTCATCCACAGCAATCCTTTGCGAATGTGTGAGAGCAGAAAGCACACACTGCAGTTTTCAAGTACCTGCAGAAGCGGCCTTGTAATGGAAAGCTATGTCTATACTACAGATTGAAAGCAGATTAAAACCTGGTTTTAGCCATCATGGGTTCTCTAAGAACTTCTGGGATTTGGAGGGAGGGGGTTGTTAAGTGTTATTTTTATAAGAAAAACGGTGCCAGAACTCACCATGAACGCCTCCCTTGTTCTCTTATAATAGCAATGGCACCCACCTGAGAGGTGCCAGAACTGAGTTCTAGAAAGTTCTTTTAAATTTATTTTTAAAGGACAAGATGACCCTCATAGTTGCTTTCAACTCTACAACTCTATGATTTTATTCCATCCATATAAAAACAAAAACAACAAAGGTAAAAATATCAGAAATTATTATTGTTATTCTTTATTAAATTTGTATGCCACCCTATCCCCTCAGATTTCAGGAAGGTTCACAACATACGATATAAAAAACACAAAATACATAATAAAAATAAGAACAGAAACAAACCAATCGTACCCTGTCCCACAACACATTTTAAAAAGGCATGGATGTCACTCAGCTGAAGGCCTTGTTTTCCCCTGGCACCAGAAGGTGTATAAGGAAGGCACCAGGCAAACCTCATGTGCATTCCCTTAATTTGTCAACAAAATTGGAAGGTGTGAGGAGATGCCCATTAGACATTAAGAAGTCACTATTTCCCACATTGATAAGAACCAGAGGCTAGTTGTGTTGGTATATGAATATAATAAAGTCCCACCGCACAGTATAAAAATGTTCCGAATCTTCCAAACCTCTGGAAACTTTCAGCGCCAGATTATGTACATGTTTTTGTTTTTGTTTTACCACAAGGATATCTGCAGGCCTGGCTCTGTGCATATGCTAGTTACTGCCAACAGACACGGTGCCAACTCTCTTTAGGTTGCCATTCTTTGAGTATGACCACCCCATGTATTTAGAAGTGAAAGCTGTAGAGTCATTTGTATGGAAGTCTTTGAAAGAGCAAATATTTCCTGCTCATGGGCAACTCCGGAGGGTGGTTGGGGCAGGGCAAGGCCCCTCCAAACCAGGAGCTTGCCCCCTCCACTTGCCTCCCCCCTCCACTGCTGGACTCCTGCCCATCCTAGACCATCGGTCAATGTTGGCTGGGGCTGAATGAGCACTGAAGAAACACAGATTCCCCAACATGTTTTAGATGCTCATTGGTAGGCCTGATCAAGGAACCTCCACCTTCTGAGGTTAGGGGATGGTCAGAGAAAGAGACTTTTCTATAAAGGGAGCTGAGTCTCTGGATTACCATCTCCAGAGTTACCTATTTAATGATTTGATTTTGCTTATTGCTTGCTCCACCCCCTCCACTAATTTTAATCTTTGTTGTTAAAATTGTTTTGTATGTTTTATTTCAATTTTTTTCAACACTTTAAAAATAGCAACAGTTGTTTTCAACATTAGTAATGGAAAAGCGAGCTGCAAATGCTTTAAAACGTTTTTGTTTTTTTTTAAATGTGGCTGTCCAGCCTACCTTACAAGGTTGTTTGTAAGAACCATCAAGTTATCACGAGGAGCATTATGAGTGCATTAGAGAGAAGTGCCGCATAAATAACTGTTGTGCAGTTAAATACGGGCCTTCAAAGCTGGCCAGATGGCTGGTTTTGCTCTTGATGAAAGCGGCAAGCTTTCTTTAAAAGACGCAAGAGGGCAGCACATGCCAATAAACCTTCCCAGCACTTCATGGGGGGGGGGGGGGACTGCTCTGGCTTCCCTCTTTTGGGTTATCATGGCCTGTTAACCCCATCTGAGCTCTGTTTTGGTTTCATTCCCTTTTATCACTTGCTGAAGGGAGACCTTTGAAGCCACAGAAGTCAGCTATGCTGAGACAGAGGAGTTTTCGGAGTTCGCAGTGCAGCAAAAGGTGCTCATTTCTTGCTGGTGAAGGCATCCTCGCAATAAAATCCAAAGCTGGTTCTTGAACTAATTATTGCCACGTAGCAGGGGCCATGAAAAATCTCATGCCTGTTTCCTGGGTTTTATATTAAGGAAACATAAAGTCAACCATTAAGCAACCTGCATTCCATTCTGAAAAGTATGAAGAGCAATATGTTTCATATGCAGATTAGCTGATTATTTATGGAGCAGCATCCGTACATGGCATTTTACAGAGTTTCCTATGTACACTGATCCAGGCAAGTCCCTGCCTCCAATGAGCTTACAATGTAATGTAAGCGGGGGGGGGGGGAGACCCTGGGCATAGTCTGAGGGTGTGGTGCAGCTAAGTAGGACTTGCTGTGGTCAGTGTCTGGATAGGAGACCTCCTCAAAACTCCATGCTGAGTGGAAAACTCCACGTTGAGTGGAACTTGTCACCTTGAGTTCTACGATGGAAGAGAACAGAGATGTACAATATTAAAACAAATAAACAAGATGGGAGGGGAAGAGATGATAGGTAGCCACAGATGGGTGTGAGGAAATGCAGTTGCATGTACTTGAGCATAAAGTTGGGCATAAAGATTAAGAAAAATACTTCACTGAAAAGATGAGGGCTTGAGGAAGTATTGTGAGGAAGAGAAAGAGATAGGACACTACTTATGTGATCAGGGGGACCAGGTATAAGGGGTGGAAAGGAGGCTGGGGGGAGTCAAGTTAGAAAGCAATGAGACTGTCAGGCAACTGAGGGTGAGGCATGCTTGGCATGCTTCTGGGGATTTTTTTTTAAAAAAATGAAAGTTGTGAGGTCTGTTTTGTTCATTGATTGATTGTCTTGCCTTCAATTCGGATTCCAGCTCAGCGTTTGATTCACAGCGCTGCCTCGGGGGATATTGCTTCCTCTCAGACTACGTTTCCCCAGTCAATAAAATGGGACCTTGAGCGTTCTGGTTCCCAAGATGGCGGTGAAGGTAAAAACGAAGGAGAAGGAGGGCAGGGAGCCATTTTGTGTACCAAAAAAGAGCTGCACAAATTGATTGCTAGTTACTTTCCATTCATTTTAAGTTCCTTTTTTTTAAAAAAAAAAAGTATACTCCACTCCTTGCTAAAGGCTCAAAATGGGCAGGTGTCAAATATGAAGAGTATTCTTAAAAAACAAAACAAAAAACTAACACATTTAATGCTCCACACTAAATAAATACAATTTAACAATATTTTAATAAGTATAAATATATTGCGTGCCCTTTGCATCCTATCACTGTGCCTGTTATGCTACACCCCATTAACTGGGTGTGCCCAGCAATCCCTTTGCCACATTGACTAAAGTCATGTTAGAACTGCTTGTCTTGCGGCTCAGTACTGAAGTTCTTAGGTAAATAAATTTTGTCTTGGGATTGCCATACCCGTTAGCAGGGAGAGAGCTATGTACGTATGTATGTAAAGCAGATTTGTGCCGCTGACAGAAAACCCCTAATCATGTTTTGCTTGATAAACCATTTGCAAAGATGACCTCCTGAGATGCACAAAACCTAATAGCTAACCAGCTTACCTAGGTTCAGCCTCTTGTTATACAATCGTAGAATTGTAGAGCTGGAAGAGACCCCAGGGGTCATTTAGTCCAACCCCCTACAAGGCCAGAATGGAGGACTAGGCCCCAGAATTTGTTGAACTACAACTCTCACCATCCTTGTCCATTGCTAGCTGGGAATGATGGGAGTTTGAGTCTGACAACATTGCAGAGCCACAGGTTCCTCAGTGCCGCCGAAATAAGTGATGCGTCTTGGGAATGGCATGTACCATAGAGCTATATCTGCACCACCATAGACCTATACTGCTTTAAAAGCCATTCACTCTTTTAAGGGATCACTGGGACTTCCGAACGGTGTCTCTGGTGTAACCGCATTGTGATTTCCATATAGATTTGTTCCCTCATATCTGGAAGGAATGTCATGGAGCTGGAAAACATGCTGAAATGGGCCATCAGAATGACCCGAGGGCAGGAGGAACTTTTCTGTGAGAAAAGGCCTTCTTGATTAAGAACTCTGTAAATTTATTTATTTATTTGCTTTTTCGGATTAAAGTTTTACAATCACATAGACAACATGCAACACAAAAACAAGGTTCCAAAGCATCTTCTGGACTTCCCTCCTCCCCTTTGTGGGTCCTATTTTTAGTCATTTCCTCCTGCATCTTTTATAAGATTCCAAATCTTTTACCTCTCCACTGTGTCCAAAATTCACCATTAAACTACAAGCGTTGTTCTAATCCTACTAATGATTTTAGCTGTTTACACAATGGTTTTTAAGATAAATTATAAAATTTCCCCATTCTCTATTGAAATTTTGGTCTTCCTGATTTCTGATTCTTCCCGTCATTTTTTGCCATTTCGGCATAATCCATCAACTCAATCTGCCAAATTGATTAAGAACGTTAAGTATGCAACCCTATGCATGCCTGCTCAGGAGCAAGCCCCAATGATTCCAACCATTTTGCCCAGAAATTAGCATGCATAGGATTGCAGCCCAAAGCAGCAGGATGGGAGAACGTGAAGCATAGATATAGGAGTGGCCAGGTGCAAAAGGACAGTTGTGCAGAAGAGGAAATTTCAGGTGGTATAGCTTGCATGGCAAGAAGACAGGGGCTCCTGAACCCTTAAATTTCAGCAGGTATGGCTTGCCATGCAGGAACTGCCTGCTGAAATTCCTTTGTCTTCACAACCATTAAAGGTGAAGGCGCACCATCCTCTTTTTCACCTGGTCACCTTATAGAGGCAAAGAAGGGGTTGCATGCAAGCGAATGAGTCAGCTGCTAAAGGCTCTGCACCTTGGATTGAACCAAGCAGACTGGGAGAGGAGGGGAGCGCCCTGCTCTGTACCATAGCGCAGAAAAGCAGCGCGTTCCTAGAGGAGGCTTGAAGCGAGCAGAAGGCTGCTGGCAGCTTTTCAGGCTAGAAGCAGTGAGAAAGGCTTATAACATTGGGAACGGTGAAAGCGAAGGTCCGTCCCTCTCTCTTATAATACCACCACCAGTTGGGGTCACCACCCTTTATCAAACCAAGGAGGCCAAACTAAAGTACTTCTTTATGCAACGTGTGCCTAAACTGATGGAACCTGCCACTGTAAGATGTGGCGATGGCAAGTGGCTTTTAAACAGACTAGGACAAACTCTCTGAGAAATGGTCTCTTGGCAACAATTCTTAGTTACCCAGAGTGGCTGGGGCAACCCAGTCAGATGGGTGGGATATTATTATTATTATTATTATTATTATTATTATTATTATTATTATTATTAGCCTTGGTAGCTGAAAAGGGACCTTCTACCCGTATGGCAGAGGCAGAACGATTTTGATTCCTGGAAAAGTGGAGATGAACAGGGGGTGGTCCTCTCCGTCAGGCCCTTGTTGACAAGCGCATAAGGCGCATAAGCCCTCGTGACTGTATTTCACCTCCCAGGGTCAGCGGCAGTGTTCTGCCTTATCGGTTGTCGGGAGTTGCAAGTGGGGAGAGCACTCTTGTGCTCAGCTCTCCTCCCACGGCTAAGTCCTTCTTTTGGGGGCCCTCTCTGTGTGTTTGTGTGTGGACTCCCAAGCCCTCACCCCCTCATCCCCTTGACTTACCTCCCCCTCCCCTTCCCCAGTTCCACCCCACCTTCCCTGCCAAGATGGCTTGATTAAAAAGCCGCTGCTCCTGGAATAGCTGCACAGCTGGTGATCCTGTCAGCACCCCTGAGCAGAAAGTCGCTGAAGATTAAAATCTCCAATTAGCGGGAACGTGAAGCCAGCAAGAAATGCGGCAGATTCCAAAGCTTGGGAACACCTTGATAGGGCTTCTTCTGCCCAGGATTGGGAATAAGCCACTTTCCGGCCTAATGGCCTTATTTGGTGTTCCATGTTGGTTTATGCTGCCCACTGTTGGTGTGGATATTTATGCTATTGCTACTCAGTCTTCTCAGACATGGCTTTGTTTTCACTCTGGGAGTCCCTTTCCAAGGCTTTTAACTCTTGAAATGTGAGATTATTAATGCAAATGTTTGTTTAGAACTTGGGCGTTTCACGGTTTGCTTTTCTGCAAGTTGCATTTCTGATCCTCGCCAGATTCTCATGCCCAAAAAGCCTAGTCGAAGGTGCAATCCTGTGTGTGTTTGCTCAGAAGTAATTCTCGCTGTGTTCGAGTGGGTTTACTCCCCGGAAAGGGGACATAGGATTGCAGCCTAAATTGCTAATCCTTGTGAATGTAAGGAGTCAACATTATATTTAAAAAGGTGTTATCAAACACTTGACCCACCCATTAGCACAGAATTTAAAACCATGGATTCTGCATGATACCTTACAATTAGCTTGGAATGTGAGCCCATGAATATCTGGCTCCGTCCTGGAGAGCGACTACAGCTGTTGTGGGTCATTGTAGATTATTGTGTGTTGATACAGAAATAAAACGTTAAAATGGAATGTTACGCAGTTTAACGTTTTTCCCTTTTACTTCGGCATGGTTAAAGGACAAAAGCTGTCTTGGATTTGTGCCATTGACAGTGACACAAATACAGAATATCAAGAGCTTGCCAGAGTGGTGTGCATTCTGCCACGGAACCTCTGCACAAGAGTAAATACTGTATTGTGCCTCTTGCCTTCCTGCTCCCAGGCTGTTAGCAGGTTGAGGGTGATTTAAGCTGGGGAATCAGCATGAGGGAAAGGGTTAAGGCTCCTTCCCTCAGAACCGTAGTCCTGATCCAAATCTGTGAGTCTTGACAGCTGCTTTTAACCAAAGAAAAATATGTACTGAGATCAAATCATGGATCTCTTGAATCAGGTTTATTTTGGTCCAGAGAATTTGGGCTGCAAGGGCTTGGGGTTATGTATATAGCAGCTGTGGAATAGGAAAGCTGTTAAAGATGGATGCTGAGAAATAAGGCTGAGGCTTGGGCAGAGGTGGGGGGAGAAACCGAAGAAGTTAACATCTTGGTTTGAAATGACTACGCAAATCTTTGCTTGCAGACCCCGTCTCCAGTAACCTTGTTCAAATGGAATCTGTGTTGACTTAGCAACTGTTTCTCTGCTAGAGAATCTGTTTTCTTTTTTCCTCCTCCCCTTCCTAGACTCAGGCTTAGTTACTTGGGAGAAGGAGTGCATAAAAATGGGGCCAGGCCGCAGCTGATGAAATATAATAACGCCAACCACCGGCTATGGAAATCAGTCTGCCACGTCTCTTGTGCATATACACACACATGCACACACACACAGCGCTAGCCGAACAGACTGGCATGGCCTTGAGTTGGCACAGGTTCAGAGAACCCTCCTGTAGCCTGCCTCTCCCTCTCCCTGCGTCTCGTTCGAATCAAAGCACAGATGAGCCAATCGTAGCGGGATAAGGAGGGAGTTTGTGTGGCACGTCCTCACCTGCCATTTAATTGGATGTATTTTTAATTAATAGCACCTCGGGGACCGACATGAGACACCGCCGGTCTTTGAATAGGGACTGGGGAGGAATTGGGGAACGTGCAAGGATTGGACCGCAGGGTGCTCTTAGTGGGCAAACACTGCCATCAATCAAGGGCCACTTTGGGCTGTTTGGATGGATCTTAGCACGAAGGGAAATGGATAGTGCGCATGTGTTATGTGCGTGTAGGACAGGCGAGGAATCAAAGGGAATAATTCGTCCTCCTTACTTCTAAGGACAAGCCCTGGCCGACTGGGAGAGGCGCTGGCCTCAAGAGGTTATCTTTACTTTTGCCTCCAAAGAGATGAGACTTTTGTTCGTTGGTAGTTAAGCTTTGTTTAAGACTTCAGGGGAAGTGGCATCTTATCATCTAGAAATTTGCATTCCTGAGTGCCAGGTGGGTGGCAGCAAATGCTCAGTATCAGGAGAGAAGCCTCAGAGGTGCCCTGTTTATACCAGGGATGCCCCTTCTGGAATTCAGTTGGGGTGAAGGCAAGCAAGGCCAGATTTTCATCAAGGCCAATTGGATGTATTCAAGATGAAATTGCAACCAAGCAGTGCATGTTAAGAAGAGTGGGGTATTTTATACACACAACCTATAAGACTGCGAGTGGGCACCATTTTGACACGCACACTTAATACATTTGCCCTTTGGATTGATTGTAACAATTGTCACTCAGGCTGCTTCAAGACGAAATTTCTGTGGAGCACTGATCCTCTTAATTTGCTTGCAAAGAGATCAGACAATGGGTGCTTCTAGGCTGTCGCTATATTCAGGCAGGATTTCATAGAATAATAGAATTTGGTCACATATTGTTCATGCAGATTGCACAATTGATTGGGAGTCCCTGCTTTCCCTAGATATTGGAATGCTTGAGTTAAGGAAAGCACTTGCTTTGATGCTACATTGTCCATCCTCCCCACAAACAAATCTGGGTCATTGCTCAAGGAACAGGTCGTCTGGAAGCTCCAATTGCTAGATTGAGCAAATATTGCCCTACAGTTCCCAGTTCCCTATTACAAGAAGTCCAATTTGAAGTGGGATTCAATTTGCTGCTGGTGTGTGATTGAATCCCACCCGAAAATAGTGACAGTTTGGCCGTGCCCTCAGAATTCATGGACTGGGTCAAATTATAGGTCAGGTGTGGGGAACCTTTGGCCCTCCCGATTTTGCTGAACTACAACTCCTATCATCCTTGACCATTGGCTATCCTTGTTAGGGCTGATGGGAGTTGTAGTTCATCCTGAAGGGCCAAAGGTTTCTTCCATTCCTGCTATAGGTGCCTTTAAGAAATAAGGACATGTTGGCTGAAATGGGGAGTAGGAGGCAAAATGGTGCCATCTTCCCTCTAAATGACATTCATGCTTCGTAAGTTCAATATCTAAATGCTGGCGTTGAAAACGGGTTCGGGGGTGAAGCCATACATTCCAGGGCTTGGCTCTGCCAAGCTTCCCTAGGCCATGAATCATGACCAAATACGCCTGGAAGTGAAGTATATTACTTGTGCAGACATACCCTAAAACCTAGCCAACCATTTGCCACAGGCAGACTCAGGGCTCTTTTCCCTCAGGCAAACAGAAAGTATTCAGAATATTGTCTCCAGCTCAGCTCCCTGGCAATTTAAACTTTTGTTAAAAGAAGAAGAATGTTTCTAAACCTTATGGCTGCGACTGTGTGCCAGAAAGGTGCCTGAATAAAATATTCAGCTGCCATGGGTACAGAATCAAGTTTTCGTTGGTACAGAATTTGAATTGCCTGGGTGCAGAATCTTAATTTCTTTTCTTTCTTTCTTTTTTTAAAAAAGTGCAAGTATTCGGAGTTCTGGGCATACTTGTGGAAAATAAATATACTTGTGTTAGCGTAAATGTAGGGTTGCCACTCTTCCACCTCCCCTAAAAAAACCACCCTTTGCTTTAAACAATCGCTGCTGCTTGATAGGAGGAAATTCAACAGTGAATGTGTTTCCCATCACCCAATATCTGTATAGCAGGAAAAGATTTGCCTGCTGAAAGCATGTAGCTTGTAAAAGGCATGGAAGCCCTTCCATGGGTCCGTGCCTGTGCATGAGGAGTGTGCATGTGTGCATACATAAGAGAGAGAATGCTAAACTGTTCCACAGTCCAGCATGAAGATGCAAACCTCCTCCGTCCATCCTAGTCTTTCTGCATGCAGTTTTTTCCCTACCTGGATTGCTAAGGCTTGAAATAGAAAAATGCTGGTTCCCGGAAAAGTCCCAAGTGGATCTGGTGGGGAATGGACCTAAAGAGCGCCATGCAGAGATTTCTGGCAGGCCTGGGAGAGAGCGCAGGGACACCAAAGCCATCTATTCACCTGATTTGACATACGGCTAAAAATAAAAACAGCTTGGGGCGGGTAGAATAACCAGCCTTGTCCCTTGCTTTTCTGGCAGCTGGACTAAAAGCAGAAACTGGAACACTAGAACCTGGTTGGACCACTATTTTTCTGGTTGGTTGGCAACCCTGTTCCCGCTTGGAGTGGGAAGAAAATCTGTGCACCCCCAAAAGGAAGACCCCACTAGTTTGGCTGCTTCTGATCTTACTCGGTTGGGCAAAGCAATAGTTGGTCTTCCAAGAAGGTCTCATTAACTCACCTACAAACAACGAAAACACGCACGCAGCCGTTTCCCCCACCCCTTATTCTGTCTGCTTTTTTTTTATTGGAAATGCTGTCTTCCGGCCTTGACTGCCACTGCCTCCGCAGAAGGGCGGCAAAGGAAGCCTGGGCTGGAAGAGAAACCTCTGGAAATGAGTGCACAGCTGGTACGGCTTTCCTCCTGCTCAGCTGCACCAGCCCCCCTTTGCCTTCTGGCGAGTCCCCAGTTGGCGGTGGTGGGGGGAAGGGGGTGGCGGGGAGGGGGGAAGGCGGAGGGGAAGGGGAGGGAGGGTTCCTGCTGGTAGAGAAGATGGTCTCTGCGGTGATGCGTGAGGGCAGCTGCCCTGCAGAAGGAATGATGGAGAGGGAGCTGGTTGGGGGGGTGGGGGTGGGGTGGGGAGGGGAGAGTCAGGTGCTTGTGGTTTTCAATGTAGGCCACTCATTAATATTTAGTGTCATTGGAGGACTGTGGGGAAAGTGTGAATGTGCGGCGGGGAGGTTTAGCCTTGCTTGTGTGGCAGCCTCTGCTTGGCCTTCTCTGCATTGGAATTTGCTTGGCCCAGGCAAGGATTGAGGCCTGCGAGCTGCAAGGCCCGAAGAGGCCTCAGGGGTATTCTTTGGCCCAAAGGCTTTCGGACAGAGTGGGGAAAGTTGTCGCAGCTAATACTGAACGTTATTTCGCCCTAACCGTGGGTGGCTGTGCTCCAGACAACCCCTTTTATCAAGGAGTAATAAACTGCCACCTTGCTCACAGATGACCACACACAAACACACACAGTCCAAGCCTGGTCCTGTGCTTTAAAACATCCGCTATACAGTGGTACCTCGGGTTACAGATGCTTCAGGTTACAGATGCTTCAGGTTACAGACTCCGCTAACCCAGAAATAGTACCTTGGGTTAAGAACTATGCTTCAGGATGAGAACAGAAATTGCGCAGTGGCAGCAGGAGGCCCCATTAGCTAAAGTGGTACCTCAGGTTAAGAACAGTTTCAGGTTAAGAACAGACCTCCAGAACGAATTAACCTGAGGTACCACTGTATCTGCAGGGCTGAGTATGTACAGCTTTTCATAGCACTGAGAGAAACAGTATCTCTTGCTCCATGTCTGCAGAGCAAGCCACTGCTCCAGGCAGAGGAGCAGGGGCTGGTGGGGAAAGTTGGCAACCTGACATACAGGCGTGTGGAGAGCTGGTTCTCGGTAGCGCCGCTCCAGAACCTTGTCATGTGCTGGCTCTTCTGTATGATAACGGGGACATGGTTTTTACCGTCTTGGCAAGGGCTACGGACAAGCATTTCTCCAGATACAAGATAAAAAGGTAAAGGACCGTTGGACGGTTAAGTCCAGTCAAAGGCGACTATGGGGTGTGGCACTCATCTTGCTTTCAGGCCGAGGGAGCTGGCGTTTGTCCACAGACAGCTTTCCGGGTCATGTGGCCAGCATGACTAAACTGCTTCTGGCGCATGGAGGACCATGATGGAAACCAGAGCGCACAGCTATTTATCTACTTGCACTTGACGTGTTTTTGAACTGCTAGGTTGGCAGGAGCTGGGACAGAGCAACAGGAGCTCACCCCATTGCAGGGATCTGAACCGCCGACCAAGAGGCTCAGTGGTTTAGACCACAGCCACAGATACAAACACTGCGCTAAGTTACTGATAAGTGTAGCATCGTCTGTATTGACCTGGTGCATTAGCAAGGACTTAATAGAACGAGGATGTGCTGTCAAAGCCAATTTTCACTGTCCAGATTCAGCCCTGGAAGATGTGAATTGATAGCACTCGAGAGAAGCGTCAAACGTTAGCCCAGTTTATTGTCTTCCTTACTAAAACCTGCTTCACTTATTTCAGAAAATCCAGGGATATGTTATGCAATGCAGGGGGGCAAGGGCAGCATGTAAAATGTTGTGCATTTGGCCAATCCTCTGAGATAGAAAGTCTGTGGGGACCGTGGTGCACCCAGTTCACACTTTACAGTGCATGCATAGCAGGGAGGCTGTATCCCACCGTGCATGCAATATTCCTAGCTCCGAGAGGTATGTCAACCAGAGGTAAGTAACCCATAGTCCAAACTATACACAGGTGGGATTAGAAAACAGGGCTTTGAGAAAACGGAAGTTCCAGTTTCCAGTTACTCCAGAGCCTCTCTTTTTAGAAGTTAAGCTCCAGTCCTAAAAGATGCTGCACAAACCACAGATTGGTGGGGTTTGAAATCTACTTTAGATGAGTGCGATTGGAGGGCTGAGAGGAAGGGGAGAAAAATGTGTCAGGAAGCAGGAAAAGTGGGAATAAGGGGGGAGGAGCATGGAATGACCACTTCATTTGTGCAAGACATCTTCAGCTACTTGCCAACGTTGCACTTTTCTGCAATGACTTGGTTCCTGATTTGTGGCAAACCGCCCTGGATTGCATGCGCCAGAGGTTCATAGAATCATAGAATTGTAGGGCTGGAAGGTTGCCAAACTTTGGACTGCAAGCTTCCATTCCATTCCTTGGAAAGGCTGTTGAACAGTAAAGAATATCTGCATTTGACGCTGCACTTAATTCATTTTTTGACAGAGATCAAGGCTGTTTTGACCAGGTTAGCAAAAAAGGCTAACAAGGTTTTGGCAAAGCGACCATGATCTTCATAATATGGCACTGATGCAGTCAAATTTTTCCTTTAAAAAAATTTCCCTTAAAAATTGACCGGCTACATGTAATTTTGCTGAACCTGACCTGAGAAACTTTATACTGAACTTCACAGAACTTTGCTCCCCCAAATAGGCACATCAATCACATATTAAAGTATGTGTCTGTGCTTTGATCTGTCATATTCCCCCAAAAGTTTACTAACTGTTGCAACTAACTCTCCAGCAATTTTCAAGTGGCCATCCTCCCATTAAAAAAAAAGAATTGATAGTGGGGTTGCGGATCTCCTTTCAGCACAGAGTTGAACTTAAATGATTCTCCTGTGGTCCCATGAATAATTGCAATGACAGGAGATCTATGGCTCTCAGAACTGTCATGGGAAAAAATAATCTTGCCCCCGAGAGAGAAGTCCTATGATTTATTTGTCCCTTTGTGATCCTATGACTCATATAAAGCCGCAAAGCAAACCAGTCAATCTTGAATGTGTTTTTCAAAACATGATAACTGCTAGAGTTAAACATTCAGACCTTTGCGCAGCTAGGTTGGATTAAAAAACGCTTGTGCAGGAAAAAACGTGCAATGGTTGGCTGGCGTGTTTGGTGTCCGAAAAGTGATCTGTAAGCAGGGCAGTCCACCGCTCAAAATGAGGTCTTGAAGAGGGGTTTGAAGGGAACTGAAGCAGAAACTGACGGCAGGAGCCCTATGCGGCATGTAATCCACTGGGAGCAGTCAAATACAACATTCCTTGTTTTGCTAGAGTGGGCATGCAAGGGAATGTTTGGTCCAGCTAGTTGAAACTTCCTGTTCCTCCTGGCCTGGAGCATCCTTCCTCTTGCATGTGACCAGTGGTGGGCGTGACCTTTCCAGACCTGGTAAAAGGCCAAGTCACGCAGCCACCTCCCTCTCTTTGATCGTTTTCGTCTTGCAAACTTCCTGATTCACCTGGACTGTACTGCTGGCTGCCAACAAGCAGTCCCCCAGGTTATCTCCCATGTCGGGTAAACCTGTTTGTACATGTTTGTAACTTTAAGCCTAAAGTGTGCCTTCAGGGATCACACTGTGCTATGCCTGATCGTGAGTAAAACTACATTTTTTTGCTTACGAATATGACTGTTGTGTCTTTATTCTTTTAGGAGGGATCAAAGGGGTCTTACCTGGAATAATAGAACATATCTCAATCTGGGCAAGCCAGATTGAATTGTTGATTGTCTTAAGAGGCTCACACGAGCCTGCAACCAGTTTTCTGCTGCCTAAGAAGGGGAATGCACTCTGCTAAGGGAAGAAGCTTGCTAGCGCAAGTTAGGAAGGATAATAATAATCAGCATATCCTCTCCTGCCACTCTCAACCATCCCACAACCATCCCAGGCACAAGGTGGGGAATAAGACAAGAGTGGGAGAAGGGAAGACAAAGAGGGACTGATGAGCTGGTTTGGGGGCAGAGGAATGTGATATCTAAGGTATGGGGAAGGGGTAGGGTCTAGGGGAGGAGAGGTAGAGAAATATATATAACAGAAAACCTGGAATAAACCCAGACTATCTGGGTCAAACAGCGACAGCTGGCAAGGAGGGTGCCACAGGGAAGGACAGCTGCCAGCCATCCATGACCTGCACACACACAGAGAGTGAGGAAGAGAGAGTGTGTGTGAAGCCTTCTATTTCCAATATGTTGGCAATTCTATGGCGATCACCCTGGGAAACCTATTTGTTCCTCTCATACCCATCTCATAGAGGCTGGAGCCCCTTTTTCACAAATGTCGCAAGTGTCATGTCTTCCCCCGCTGCCTTTTCTCCCTTCTGTGTGGCGTAAAAGAGCATTGCATATCGTTACAAAACAAACAAACCCAGAACGCAGCAATTTTGGCAACACTTTTGTTGAGTGTTATTATTTGTGACTTTTTACTTTTACCCTTGGTAGTCAATGTTTACTAGAGCCAACGGCATACATTGTGTCCTGCAGGGTTACACAAGGAAAAATGCCAGGATGTTCGACTGTGGGGATCTCTCAAGGACCCCCCCCCCACATCACACCACTACCATCACTACAGTCATAACATTTGAGAGTGGGGAAGACAAAGGAAAGGGACGAAAATTAAGGGGTGTGTAGAGGGGTGTGTGAATGTGATTGATCCAGTTGTATCTACTTAGGCTGAGTTACGGGTGATGAGGGTTGGGTTTAAGGGGTTGAGCTTTGTTGAAAGGCTAAAGAGGGATCTGAAGAAATAGTTATGTGCTCACAAACATAATTGAAGAAGATCGTGCTCGTGCTCTGGTCCATGGGGTCACGAAGAGTCGGACACGACTAAATGACTAAACAACAACAAATTCTGGACAGCAAGGGAGACTGAGGCAGAGCAAAAAGAGCACGAGACTGTCAAACAGTTGAGGGCGGTACAGTTTCAGAATCCAAAACACAGTCCTCAGGCCCGATCTGGCCCTCCTAGCAATTCATCATGTTGGACCCCAAATAATTTGACTGTGGAAACAAGGTACCATGGAGAAACCATGGGCAATGCAGATTTGAGCGCTCAGGAGGGAGTGCTTCAATGCATCGTGGGTTCTGGCAATGACCAAGTGCAGTGGTACCTTGGTTCCCAAACGGCTTGGCTCCCGAACAAATCAGCTCCCGAATGTCACAAACCCGGAAGTAAGTGTTCTGATTTGCAAACATTTTTCAGAAGCCGAATGTCCGACATGGCTTCCGATTGAGTGCAGGAAGCTCCTGCAGCCAATCGGAAGTTGCGCCTTGGTTTTTGAACCATAGGGAGTCAAACGGACTCTTGGAATGGATTAAGTTCGAGAACCAAGGTACCACTGTACTCAGGAAACACTGGGGCAGATTGGAGTACTTCCTGTTTCCTGGCTGCTGGGACTGAACCTGTGACTTGTTTGCATGCAAGACGGATGCTCTACCATTGAGTCACAGCCAATATCCAAATATAATGCTGCATGTAAACAATGGGTAAGAAAGAAATTCCAGTGATTTAGCTGATTAATTGGTAGGATTAATAATTAAAAACAGTTTGATAAAAAGGTGTCCCCAATTAATCAGGCAGATTTTGAAATAATTAGCCATTATTTCATTAGTACATAAATGCTGAGTATGTGTCATCTTTGAAAAGCCACCAGTCTCCCTCTCCCAATGCAGGTGGAGATATGTCTTCTAAAATAGTGCATTTTAAAAACAGAAATAATACATTTACTTGAGGACTGCTGCTTTTATGTTGATGCAAATTTAATTGATTAATCAATATGCAAAATTGATTGATTGACTACAACTCATATACATAGCCGTATACATGTTGCAAACTTGTGATTAGAGTTAATCATGTACTGAGTAATACTATACATGTGTAGTCCAAAGTAAGACATATTGAATTAAATGGAGTTTGCTTCCAGGTAAATGGGTCTAGGACTGCACCTTAGATTTATGTAATCTGGGAGGGTGGGAGACCTTAAAAGTGGGGTCAGCCATGTGGCACTCTTCAGATGTTGCAGGACTACAACCCCCATCATCCCTGACTATTGATCGTGCTCGCTGTGGTTGCTGGGAGCTGGAGTCCGTCAAACATCTGGAGGCCCCTAGGGTGACTTAAAAAGTACAGTGGTACCTTGGGTTAAGAACTTAATTCGTTCTGGAGGACCATTCTTAACCTGAAACTGTTCTTAACCTGAGGTACCCCGTTAGCTAATGGGGCCTCCCACAGCCGCCGCGCCGCCACCGCACAATTTCTGTTCTCATCCTGAAGCAAAATTCTTAACCCGAGGTACTATTTCTGGGTTACTGGAGTCTGTAACCTGAAGCATCTGTAACCCAAGGTACCACTGTACTCCTAAGTAGAAGGGTATGTATTTTATTTAGAACATTTTAACACACCTTTTCTCTCAGAAATATAAAATGACTTATGATAAACAATGCACAATACAGTGCAAATTAAATGTTTCTACTGTAAATGAACAACATGATTGACTTCTCACAGTATACTTTATGTATTCTTTCTTTCTTTCTTTCTTTATTTCTTTCTTTCTTTCTTTCCCTCTCTCTTTCTCTCTCTCTCTCTCTTGCTGGATTTCACAGTTCAAACAACCAAACCAAACAAAAGTTGCTGTTCAGCACAGCAAGGGCAGAAATTCAGAGTTAACGCCACGTTCGGCCCTCACTCTTTTACCACCCGTTGGAGCCACTCCTTGAAATAGCCCTGCTCCACCCATTTAACAGCCTCGTTTTATTTGTTTGTTTGTTAATCAGATTTATAGACTGCCCTTCATTGAAATATCTCAGGCCGGTTCCCAAGATCAAAACACAAGGTGCAAAAGTACAGATAAATAGTTAAAACACAAACAGCAGAACAATAACCGCCCTCCCTCTTCCCACAAACCCATTTAAGAGTGTAGCAGGAAACCCCCCCCCATCATTCAGTTTGTACAGACTTCACACACACTCACACTCACACACTACATACGCTACACTTCTGTTATAAATTCATAGAAAATCAACCATACATCAGATTTGCACTGTTCCACTTTTATTCTACTCCATATTTCAAGGACTAGCTAAGGGGGGTGCCCTGGTGACGGTCAGCCATAATCCCCTAAGCGAGCAGTCACATACCTGGCTACTGCACCTGGTGGGGCATGATAAGCGAGATAAGCATCCTGATGGGCTCAGGCTCATCTCATCATGGACACAATGGACTGCATACGGTTGTATATTCAGAGCAGACAGCAACAAAAGGACCATGGCCGGATTCCCCTCAGGGGGAAGGAAACTGCACCTTTTCTTTGTTATTCACAACTGGTTCATGGGAGGGGGAGAAAGGAGGAACCAGCCAGGTGACAAGACACTCAGGTTACCACCACAACTCCTCCCTCAACCCCTCCTTTCTGTAATGTATGCATGATGTTTCTGGGGGTGGGCTTGACCTAGAGGAGGGGAATTTCAAAAGTTTTTATAAGGTCTTGCACACCATTGTTCTGGGTCTTTCCTCTCTCCTGCGAGTGAGGGGAACACCCTGCTGCAACAGTACAATAAAGGCCAAGCCTACAGGCTGCTGATTTGCTCCAATTTACTCTGGTTGGTGTCTTTACTTTTTGTCCAAGGGAGCCCTCGGATTTTTCCTGCAACAGTTCGGCGACCATGCTCAGGGACACTTGGTCCTCCTGTGAAGGTGAGGGGGGAGATGGAAGGGATCAGGCGCCACTGGGCAACCTTAGCCCAGGGATCCTTTTTCCTCTCCCTGCCTCCTCTTTGCGGGCGGTAATCAATCGTCACCAAAAGCCCAACCAGGGGGAGCAAAGGCGAGGTCAAGCCGGCTAAAGAGAAAGGATCCCGGGATCCACGGGGGACATCTGCGAACGTGAGTATGGGTTTGAAGTAGACACATTGGGAGGGGGGTGGTAAAAAGTACCCCACGACAGCCGGACTTTCCTATCTTTCCTTCTTATCTGCTATCAGACGCCACCTTTTCGGGGTCGTCCAGGGGCGTCCTAATTCTCCCGGTTTCCCCCTCGGAGTCGTCCGGGGAAACACGGTTCTTATCTGCTATCAGACGCTACCTTTTCGGGGTCGTCCAGGAGCGTCCTAAAAAACCCCCCGTCTTCCCCCTCGGAGTCGTCCCGGGAAGCACGGTCCTTATCTGCTATCAGACGCTACCTTTTCGGGGTCGTCCAGGAGCGTCCTAATTCTCCCGGTTTCCCCCTCGGAGTCGTCCAGGGAAACACGGTTCTTATCTGCTATCAGACGCCACCTTTTCGGGGTCGTCCAGGGGCGTCCTAACCCCCATCCCCCTCTCCCGTTTTTCCCTTTCGGAGTCGGCCAGGGAATTGCGGATCTATACTGCACTTTTCTTTACAAATCTATCTCTCCCTTCCTCTCGAACTCTCCTAAAACTTACGCAAATGAAGCCGCCCCCCCCTGCCTGGCGACCTTTGTTAGGGATGACCCGGGCACGTGAGAACGCAAGGTCATTTGCTTCCTTTCCAAACCTTTAATTTTCCGGGACCCCGATCCGGCACTGCGCTGTGCAGGCGTTCAGTAGGGAATCCCGAAATTAGTTTCGAGGTCAGGTAGGAGGCTGTTGTGGTTAATAGAGGGTAGTACATAAACTGGGGCCCCACACTAGGGTTAGTCTTGTGAACAGTACTGAAGTAGAATTTAAGAGACGTGGTTTTCCGGGTAGAAGAGACCCGTGGTTTCCAGGAGTGTTCCTGTAGTGTTCCGGGTGAGAGAGAGACCCGTGGTTTGTGTAGAATTTAAGGCATGTGGTTTTCCGGGTAGAGAGACCCGTGGTTTTCAAGAGTAAGGTCTGTGGTTTTCCGGGTAGAGAGACCCGTGGTTTTCGAGGCTAATGCGGGTAGAGAGACCCGTGGTTTTCTAGACAAACTGCTTGTAGTTTACTGGTAGGCAGGGATTGCTTTAGCTGAAAGATAACTTGAATACTGGTAGAATATTCTTCCCCCCATTCTTTGTCCCTTTCTTGTACCCGTTCTTCTACCTCCTAGTGTAATCTACTGAGCAACCCCCCCTCCGTATTAGAGGGAAAATGGGAGCTCACTAGACACCCTGGCTGGACTCCTCCTGGCAACAAAGCTTCCATGGAGCTTTTGGCCCCAGAGAGGATTCTGATACGCCCCTCCAGGTTAAAATAAAGGGGCAAAATGGTCTTTCCAAGTACAAAGTACAAGACCGTTGTAACTTTTAGTGGGTGGCTTAGGCCCACCACCTGGAACCCAGGGCACAGCAGCCACCTCAGGGATCCTTCAACAAAATCAGAGTGTGAACCCTTAGGGAGAGCTGAACACATCAAAATTGTGTTGTTAAACTATCACCTAAAGTTAGAACATGAAATCATGAACCTAATGGTGCTCAGAAGGCAGTAGATATAATAACAGCCCAGCCGGAGAGCCCACACATTAGAGATCTTAGTTTCTCTAAAATATATTAAAAAAAAAAAAAAAGAGAGAGAGAGAGAAAAAAAATGAATAAGAGATGTACTCAAAGATTTAGAAATATTTAAAGGGTTTGTGTTTACATTGGCTTCGGCATCCACAGACTGTTCTTAAATGCACATAGTTTTTAAATTGCCAGCTTGCTTCAAAATTTAAAATCTAAGGAAGCTAAGGAATGTTGGGCCTCATCAATCTTAAACAGGACAAATATATATATATATATTAGAATGAAGTGTGCAAATGTTTGTTATTTGAGAGAGGCTCCAAAGAGTCTTCCTCTGAGTAGCTTGAGTGAGGAGTATGATTTGATTTAAGTTGATGGTAGATTATGTTTTGCTGCAACTTAGTCTATATCCGTGTTCCAATCTTTTTTATTCCAGCATTTTGAAATGTGCTGTGAAGACACAAATGTTTCTGCTGCAAAAGCCTAGTTGAGCACAATTGCTCTCTCAAGCTAAAATGCAGTGTATGTATTAGATTAAGCATATTCCTATGAAAGTATGGTGTTCCTTCTAAGAAAAATATCTGAGTCTAGTTTTAACTTTGATTTGGTTGGACAGAAGAGTTATTGTAAGGCTCCTGATATCAGTCTCTATAAGACTTCCTGGTCTCTTTTCTTAGAAAATGCTCCCCCTTGTTTCATTCTGTCTCATTCAGGTTTTTTTTTTTTTTCTTCTTCTTACTTCTGTGCCAGGTAAATTTACTCCTGAGTAAGCTTCCTTTAAAGGAAACTGCAAAGGGGGGGGGGGGGCATAGATTAGGCTTACTATGCCTCTGCGAGTTCAGGAAAATTGTTCACTTTTGTATTCCTTTTAAATCAAATCTATGGCTGATTTAATTATTTGTGAGTGGTTATATCAATTGAATTAACTTTGCTTTATAAAAGATCCTCTCCCTATCTTAGGAAGAAAATGTTCACTTCAATCTTCCTTTAAAGATAATAACAGTCTAGGAACTTGCACTCTTTAGTCTAAGGAAGTAAACTCTCACTCAAACTAGCTTCAAGATCTGCTAAAAGGGTTCTGTATAAAGTTGGGTACCTTTATTTTCCTCTTCCTTAGTACATGGTAGGAGCATGGCTTGTGGTCTCTTCAAACAGTTGTGTCTGTGTACATATGTATGTCTCTTTGGTAGTACAAATCTTGCTGTGAAAATCTTGCTATGAACCCTGCATTTTAGGGTTAGACTAGATGACCCCAGGGTCCCTTTCAACTTTCCCAATTTGTGGCTGTGTGGAGGCCCATGTGTCTGCAAGCATGTGATGAGTTGAAATTCAGCCCAACTTTGCTCTTCGTTTTTTAAAAAGGTGAGAGGTGAAAGCCGTGATGTTTTGAAGCAGAACTGGTGATATCAGGCATTTGAGTGATTACAGTGCTTATCATTTTGTCTGTTATTTACAAAAATCAGACTTAAAAGTCTACTCAAAGTTTAAGCACATACAAATTCATATAATCAAGTAGAATGAGCCTTGACATATAGTCAGTAGCCTTGACCATCCTGTAAATAAAGGGCAGGAAAAATTTGTCTGCAAATGGTAAGGCTGAAATGACTGAGAATGTTAAACAAATCTTATAAATTCTGACTCTGGCCATTTCTTCCCATATATAAGGGCGTGGCATTGTTCTGCGAATGGCCAGAGGGATATTAGCCCTTTCCTGTACATAAAGGAAACAATCTCTTGCTTGGGCTGAAGGAAACATGATCCCTTAGAAAACTGCTAGCTTGGGTGAATACTTGAATTGCTGAGTTTCTCTTTTTTGTTTTAAAATCTAACCCTATTTTTTAAAATGTACTCCTTACCCTTCCCTTCCCTTATTCAAATGGTAATTTAGCCAAAAGATCCAACATTTTCAATAGTATAAAAGGTTTGCTGAGACATGAACTCTGCACATGCACAGAGGCTAGATCAGCTTGAAAGAAAGAGAGAGAGAGGAAGGAGGGGGAACTGTAGGAAGGGGGGAGAGGAGGTTTTTCCAGAACTTCGGCTGCAGGGAGAAACTTATCCAAATTTCCTTATGTAAAACTTGGAACCATTGAGGGAAATCACCCTTAATGTGTCTTTTGCTCCAAGGGCTACTTAAGACAAAAGGGCTAAGTACTGGACCATCAAAAGTCAAGAGGTTGCCAAGTTTCAAATCTTAACATGCCAAATTCTTTTCACAGGTAAATATCAAAGCACTCCCACTGACTTCTCACATGAAATAATTTTCCCTTTTAACAGGATATGTGAACCCCACTAACAAAGTGTTTGTCCCTTCCTTTCTCCCACAGCACAAATGATAACGAGGGGATGCAAACAGTGATTTAAATACTCTACAAAAAAAAGTAATTGCATTTGTATTTCTTTTGTCTTTCTTCCCTTAAAGCCAAACAGTCACTGCATTTGTATTTCTTTTGTCTTTCTTCCCTTAAAGCCAAACAGTCACTTTCTTTCTGTTCAGGACAACAAGTCTGAATCCCTGCTAGTTGATTTCCCTCTATCTCTTTGTGGCTTTGACACCTTTTTAGGTTACAAATAATCTGCTTTTCATTTATTAATCAGTTTTTCATTGGGTTGTTAGAATGCCAAAACAGATTACTTCAGGTTACTTCAGGTGTTTTTTTTTAAAAAAAATTGTGTGTCTTAGCATTTATTTATTTTTGCTTCCTCATAGGTCATTGTGTGCGTGTGTGTGTGTTTTACTTTTGGGACATGTCCATCACACGTTGAAAGTCATTTTAAACCCTTTTCCATTGTTTTCCCACTTTTTCAATCCAGTAGTAATCTGTGTGGTTTTGATAATATCATTGTATTATTTAATAATAATTCTTTTCTAAATCTGATGTTTTTGTGTCAAGTCTGTGTAGATCTGACTGGTAATCTAATTTTTTGCTTTCTTTTTTATTTTTTAACCTTTCTTGTATTTTTACAGTTCTCTTTCTCTACATGTGGAGTAATTTTTTATTAAGTGAAAGAAAGCAAACAAACTTAGTAGATAATAACAGTAATTATATGGAAATGTGATAATAATATTAAAATGAGTAAAATGCTTAACATGCTAAGATTTTATTATTTGCAGCTAATAACTCAAGGAGATTTTCTTGGGGAGGGGCTTTTGCCCCTTCTTTTTCTAACTCTGTCTTTAAGTCCCTCAAAAACCCTGCCCCTCTCACAGGATGTCACTTCTACAGATGTGCAATGATGAAAAAGCAGCAACAACCCCTCAACTCAGTTCTTCACCATCACAAGACCTGCAACAACAGACACCAGTTTTCAAAATGCCCACAGCTATCTCTTGAAAAGGATATAGACTGAGGGGGGAGGGGAGCTGACAAAGGGGGGAGGAGTTGAATTCTAAGGACATTGTCCCACTTTTGAACCTTAAGACTATGCTCCAGGATTGAGAAGACCACAATTGTGTCAGGATATGCAACTGATATTTAATTAGTTTGTTTTGTATTATGTGTTATTATGTAGGAAAGTTGAAATGTGTCTTGACAGTGTGATTTCCACAAAGGGGGGCAATTTTTGTCTGTAATTGTTTTTATGTTTAATGTCTTATTGCTTACACACCAATGGAGAATTCTCATGCATTTTATACTTTCTAATAGCTCACGCTATTGTGTAGTCCAATGTTTAGATCAATTTATAACCACATTTCATAGTTCCACCTGGCACTCTGCCAACTTTCCCTATCCATTTTAAATTAATGTGCTAAAACTTGCTTTACCAAGGAGAAGCTTCTAAGATACATGAAGGTGGATATGCTTTGGTTTAGCAGGAATGATCCCTTATAGAGTTAAATTGACTTATTTGGAAAAGTGCCCTTTTTAGGAATGGTTTTCTTTTAACAGTTTGTTTCGAAAAGTTGAGAACCATGGGGCAAGATAAATTCAAATTGGACTCAGTTTAAATTGGACAAGTGTATCCAGGCTGCAATTAGCTTTTTGGTCCTTAAAGTGCAAGTGAGCAACTTCCCATGACTGCAAGACCAGAGCCCATAATAATAAAATACCATAGAATGGCCAAGGCAAAGACATTTCTCTCATGACGTGTCCAAACCGGCCATGCAACATGGTTAATATGAAAGCCCTAAGTGGATTCACCAGGGATTGCCACTGCTGTAGCACTATGCCCGGTGTGAGACCACAGAAGAGCTAGCTTGACACCTGGGAAACACACAAAAATGGTGGGGGACAAAGCAAACTGCATTTTTCAGTCGTTAGTGGACCTTCCTGCTAAATGTAAAGCATAGACCACTATTGAGAAAACATTTCTTCCAAGATGCTAGAATACCACAAGTAACTGAGCAACAAAATATTAATTTTACGTGATATCCTATGTCTAACTATGCACTGTTACACCGTTACATTTCTATGCAAATATCCTTAAGCATGACCTCCAAGTCCCTTTCAGGCTCACATGGACACACGCATCTGGGACGGAGAATAGCAGGTTAATATTTACCACCTTAAATTGTGCGGAGAAAAGGATTGCAAAGTAGCCACCTTTGCAATCTTATCTCCGAAGGGGGGAACTGTAGCAGGAAACCCCCCCCCATCATTCAGTTTGTACAGACTTCACACACACTCACACTCACACACTACATACGCTACACTTCTGTTATAAATTCATAGAAAATCAACCATACATCAGATTTGCACTGTTCCACTTTTATTCTACTCCATATTTCAAGGACTAGCTAAGGGGGGTGCCCTGGTGACGGTCAGCCATAATCCCCTAAGCGAGCAGTCACATACCTGGCTACTGCACCTGGTGGGGCATGATAAGCGAGATAAGCATCCTGATGGGCTCAGGCTCATCTCATCATGGACACAATGGACTGCATACGGTTGTATATTCAGAGCAGACAGCAACAAAAGGACCATGGCCGGATTCCCCTCAGGGGGAAGGAAACTGCACCTTTTCTTTGTTATTCACAACTGGTTCATGGGAGGGGGAGAAAGGAGGAACCAGCCAGGTGACAAGACACTCAGGTTACCACCACAACTCCTCCCTCAACCCCTCCTTTCTGTAATGTATGCATGATGTTTCTGGGGGTGGGCTTGACCTAGAGGAGGGGAATTTCAAAAGTTTTTATAAGGTCTTGCACACCATTGTTCTGGGTCTTTCCTCTCTCCTGCGAGTGAGGGGAACACCCTGCTGCAACAGTACAATAAAGGCCAAGCCTACAGGCTGCTGATTTGCTCCAATTTACTCTGGTTGGTGTCTTTACTTTTTGTCCAAGGGAGCCCTCGGATTTTTCCTGCAACAAGAGGCTGTAGAATATGAAGCAGCCCAAGGCCTGACTGAAGAGGAACGTTTTTGCCTGGTACCCTAAAATATATATATAATGAACCTGTGATCCCTTGCGGCTCTTGTGGTTTCTCACAACCTCCAGCAATGGGGAACAGGCCTGGCTCTGAAGCCTCCCTCCACCTCACCCTGTTTGCAGCTATAATAGAATTGCACCAAGCAGCTGTCCTTTTAATTGGGTCTAGCCAGCCTTCCAATTTCCCAGGCTGCCTTGGAGCAGGGGCCGGGAAATGTTGGCCCTCTGGATGTTCCCGGAGCACAAATCCTACTCGCCCCACACACACCCTCAGCATGGGCCAGGCTCACTGGGGCCAGAGTTTCCGGAGGCTCACAGATTTCCCCACCCCTGCCTTACAGAGATCGGGGGAGGCGGGGGCATTTTGAGAAAGCAAAAGGTGGCTGGATCCAGCCTCTCTTGGTGCTGCTCAGAATGCTAGGACGGGGGGGGGGGGGGGGGGATGAAATCAAGGGAAGGCCAAGGCGGGCTTTAGCATGGGGGCCCTGGCAGCTGCCCAAGGATGCCAGGTGCTCGCGCCAACCTTGTATGTGGAAGATCTGCTTCAATAGCTGGGTTTGAGATTAGGGCACATAGTTTACAAATTCCTAGTTATGGACTATTTCTCTCTCTCCTCCACCCCCAGTTCTCTCTCTCTTCACCCCAAGGAAAGGTAGGATCTTCCTAGACGTGGGGGTCAGCTCAACCTGCCTTTGTGATCCACGTCTGTGTGCTTGTGTGTGTTTGTGCCTGCCAATTTATTAGCGTTATTCCAACATTGTGATGCAGCAGGAGTAAGGGAAGCAGATGCTCCTTGGTTGTAGTCTTTATTGTTACCTAGAGACAAGCTACTGGCGTTTTCCCAGCCTCTCTCCCCCCCACCCGCCCACCCCGCCGCACACTTCTCTAACTCAGTTCCCTCTGCATTCTGCAAAAAAGAGAGAGAGAGGGAGAAATTTATGGTATGCCCACACCATTTGTTTTAACTCCTTCCCGCTCAGATGGCAGAGAGGCAACCAACCAGGGTGCGATTGGTGCCAGGGCTCCCTAACAGGATCTGGGGGGAGGGGGGGTTGCTTCCAAGACTCAAGTGGCCGTGCAGGCCTGTGCGCCTGCCCCAGAACATGCACAAAGTGCCTTTTCATCTATCAAAAGAGAACTAGACAAATTCATGGAGAATCAATGGCTCCAGTTGGAGGCAGAAATGCTTCCATATACAGTGGTACCTCGGGTTACATATGCTTCAGGTTACAGACTCCGCTAACCCAGAAATAGTACCTCGGGTTAAGAACTTTGCTTCAGGATGAGAACAGAAATCGTGCTCCAGCAGCACGGCGACAGCGGGAGGTCCCATTAGCTAAAGTGGTGCTTCAGGTTAAGAACAGTTTCAGGTTAAGAATGGACCTCCGGAATGAATTAAGTACGTAACCCGAGGTACCACTGTATTAGTTGCTGGAAACCCCACAGGAGGAGAGAGGGCTCTTGCGCTCAAATCCTGCTTGTAGGTTTCCCACAAGCATCTAGTTGGCCTCTGTGAGAACAGGATGCTGGACTAGACGGGCCATTAGCTTCACCCAGCAGGGCTCTCCTTAGGTTATTATGAACTTGGGTAATTCAGAACTGAGTGTTCAGAATTCCTGTCTCAGCCTTAGACAAACTGCAATTTCTCAGCCCTGGTTGTTCCGTCTTCAATATGGGGATAATTAGGTAGAATGGGGTGGGGTGGGGTAGAGGTAGGGGCAGAGGAAGGGGGTGCAGCGGGTGCAGGCTGCCCTGGGTGTCACCGCTGAGGGGGGTGACAAAATGGTGGGCGGCACTCACCGCGGGGCCTGCAGCGCGCCTGAGCCACGTGTCTCCCCCAGCTGTAGGGCGTCTGAGTGGGAGGACACAGGCAGACTCCAGAGGCCCTGCGGTGTGCCCGCCCTGCCCCTAGCTTCCTCCGCCGCTGGGTAGAGGAGCTATATTTCAGTAGTACAACACACCCCTTGGCAAGAGGGGGAAAGTTCCAGATTCATTCTGCAGCATTGTCCGTTAAAGGATCTGGAGAGACAAGAGACCTCTGCCCCAAACCTTGAAGAACCATCGGCAGACCAAGTAAAATAAGAACAGTCCCAGCTGGGTGAACGGTCTGATTCTGCCTAAGGCAGCTTTGCAAGTTCACTACGAATCCATAGCAACCTCTCACAAGCCTGGAACTGGGGGCAGGGGGAGGTTTGGAAGTTTCCATGTAAACTTAAAACCAGCACCTGTTATGTTCAGGAATTACGGTTGTAGTAAGTGGAACGCACTCATCGTCATCGTTTTGATGTTTCCACGGTACTGAAAGAAGCGCTTTGATCATAGGTTGCCCCTTATCCCCTAGTCCTGATTACAAAATGCCACCTACCTTGAGAGCTTAATTAGAGGAAGGTGTAGTATAAATAGAATGCCATTGTGCTTTGACATTTCAAAGAAGTCGTCATCTAAGGATAGTCCTCAAAGGTGTTTTCTGGATGCAGTAGTCTCACCGATGCACCTTGTGGCTGTTCCTTTGGCGCCCCCAAGGCAGACTCCAAAGGAAGGCAGCTCTCAGGGGTCCTGGAAGCCCATGTCCAGCTGGACAGGGAGGAGGGAGGAAAAAAAAGGAGTTTTCCTGGTTTTAGATCCCACACATTCTTCTCCAAAGAGCTCAAAGTGGCTTACCAGTGGGACCCGGAAGCCAGCAACAGTTCAGCACCTTTTGTTCCACCTTTTCAATGCCTACTGGAAACATTATTATTATTATTATTATTATTATTATTATTATTATTATCCTGTCAGGCTTATGTAGACAATTAAGAATACATCTTTCTATAATAGCAAGGCGCTCTCTGATTTTAAAATTTGTATTTGGTTTTTATTATGTGTGACAGTTGCCCTGGATATTGGTAAATAATTCTATTTATAAAAAGTAAAGGTAAAGGTAAAGAACTCCTGGCTGTGGCCCAGAGATGGAAATAAGATAAAGTTCCTACCAGAGAAGAATGGCAAGTTAAATTGATGGATTATGCTGAAATGGCTAAAATGACCAGAAGAATCAGAAATCAGGAAGACCAAAATTTTAATAAGGAATGGGGAAAAATTATAATGTATCTTTAAAACCATGGCAAACAGTTAAAATCGTTAGTAGGACTGGAAAAACACTTGTAGTTTAATGGTGGTTTTTGGACACAGTGGAGAGGTAAAAGATGTGGATTATTATAAAAGATGCAGGAGGAAATGATTAACAATAGGACCCACAAAGGGGAGGAGGGAAGTCCTAGAGATGCTTTGAAATCTTGTTTCTATGTTGTATGTTGAATATGTGACTGTAAAATTTTAATCTGTCAGGGATTCGAACCGCCGACCTTCTGCTTGGCAAGCCCAAGAGGCTCTGTGGTTTAGACCACAGCACCACCCGCTGTGGTGCTGTGGTCTAAATTTATAAATTGATATTTATAAATTGATATAGCAAACATCTGGACGACCATTGGCTCCCCACACATGAAATGGAATGATCCTGAGAGTATTTTGTGATTTCTCTGGGGGACTGGTGGTGCGCGAACTCACTTTGCACAGGGATGCCCCTGTGCTGTATAGCCCACTAAAATCCTTAAACCGACCCGGCGTTTTGCTGTGCTCAAAGCTTCTTGGGTTTCGAGGGGTTCAAGCTGATGATGTTGTATGAGAAGTGACGCTGCCTGTATGCTTGCCATGGACCCATGTATACCCTTCTACGTCTTCCTTTTTAATAGGTTCTTACAAACATGCTAGAAGTCTCCTAGAATCCCTCTTCTCTGAAGACTGCGCCATCCGTAGAAAGGTGAGTACACAGCAGGGCAACAGAATGCAAGGGCTGTTCCTTTGTTTCAGCACTTCCTGTCAAACAGAAAGGATGCCCTTTGATTTTAGATGCAGCCGAGCCGCAGGTTTCCTTCTGCCTTATACTTAGGCCTAGTAACCCTTCCATTCACTCCAATTGCACAAATGGCATGCTTGCACACGCCGTTCCTGCCAGGGAGACCGATGACCCTTCCAGGTGTTTAGGGGGGGGCGCACAACTCCCATCAGCCCCAGCCAGTATGGCCAGTGCTAAGAGATGATGGGAGCTGGAGTCCAGTAATATATGGAAGGTCTCATGTTTCCTACCCTTGATTTACACAATCCACGCAATTATAGCTCAAGCAAACAAAGTGTCTCATCCTGGAAGTTCCCTGTCTGGTCCAAACTCAAATGAGTGTGTGTGTTTTTGTGCATGTAAAAAAATGGTTCAAAGTATTTGAAATGGCTCAAGCATAGCATGCCACAATCCAGTGTGGGATTTTTCACTGGAAATAGGTGCTGGGACTCAAGCCTAAGATTTCCCCCTGGAGATCATGCACTCTAGTCCTAGCTGTGTTGGGGGCAGGCTGAGATCCCTCATGGGGGAATATATGTCCACACGCCCACCCCCGCACCTCCTTGGTGCACATAAGGAATTTTGGCTGGGTTCAAAATGCATTTGATGGTTCCTGCAATTGACCGTGAAATAGCAACCACCTTCCGCTGATGCTCTCTGACACCCACATAGGGTTCACATCGCATCTTAGAATTTGGTTCAATTCCTAGTACACCATTGGTGCCAATGGTAGGAGTGTGTTGTTTAATAACACAGTGGCCAGTTTTTGTATTCTTTGAGGTCCTGCTCTCCTTTCGGTGATGGTTCAGAAGTGTAATTTGTTCGTGCTTGCTATGAGTGGTCAATCTCAGAATAGGTATCAGCTTGGGGCATTGTTTGGAAAACTCAGAGATATGTAAGCTCTAAAGTTCAGAGTGACTCTTAAATAAATGTATAGTGTATTGATCCCAGCAGTGAGTCTTGGTTGGGTTTGGTCATTCTGATGGTCCCACTCTGACCTCATCCTGAGATTTCCAGGGCCTTTTGCAGAAATGTGGCCTTTCGCCTCCCCTCTTGCTGACTGCACAGTTTATTCTACATCAGCTCAGATAGTCTCAAGTACTGTACTTTCTGAGAGCACTGATAGATTTCTCTTGTTTGGGCTGGCTTGTAATGGCTAGACTGAGGCAGGCAGACAGGCAGTGAGTAATTTTATCTCATTTCTAAATCTGTTCCTGCGAGTTTTCTAATGCAACACATATCCACAAAGATAGTACAGTGTTACCTTGGTTGTTGAACGGAATCCGTTCCGGATGTGCGTTCGACTTCCGATAACGTTCGACAACCAAGGCGCGGCTTCCGATTGGCTGCAGGATCTTCCTGCACTCAATCGGAAGCTGTGCCGGCTGTTCAGTTTCCAAAAAACGTTCGCAAACCAGAACACCTCCTTCCGGGTTTGCGGCGTTCGGGAGCTGATTTGTTCGACAACTAAGCCATTCGGGAACCAAGGTATCACTGTATCTGTATTCTGCAACAGCAAAGAAGGTGCAATGTGTTGGAAATTTCCATGGCCTTTTGAATTGGAACCAGTCTTTGAAAATCTGATTATTTTGAAGCGACGCAATGCGTATGGCCATTATTATTTTTCTTGGCAAGGCCTTGCATGCATGGAACAGGCTGATGCAACAGCTGCAGTAGACTCCACCCTGTGACCTCTCAAGCCAATTGCTCAATCTCTCCCCTCTCCTGCCCCTGGGGCTCTGCCCACCGATCACAAGCCGGGTCTGCTTCATTTCTGTTGCTCCTGTTGGACCTGGACACTGTCTGCCATAACTCAGGTGTCGCAAGGTGCTGACATGCATCGTTGCTTGAAGTTATTGACGCCGTGGCATTATCAGTTTTCCTTTCCTTTTTCTCCACCCTCCCTTTTCCCCCCTTTCTTCCTCTCTTCTTTCCCCCCACCCCTTTCTTCTTTCTCTCAGCAAGTTTTTATGTGATTACAAGCACTGCATGGTAATTAGTGCTAAACTCATTTGCACAACTACAGTTAATTGGCTACAACAATTAATTAATGTGTTGGAAATTTGGCACCAGAATAAAAAAAAAGTTTTTTTTTCATCAAACAAAAGACAGAAGTTAAAGAAGAGAGATGGACAGACGGAAAGGCAAATTGAGTGTGCTTGGATGCCCCCCCCCAACAAAAAAAAAACAAGCTTCTCACATTGTTGTTTCCAAACTACAGAGTCCTTCAAACTTTTGTTTTGTATCCGTCACCTAAAATGTTTTAGTTGTCTATTTTCTCTTCCATACCTTATCTGTTCTCTCTTTTTTTTTAATTATTCCTTCTTTTATTTTATATTTCCTGTAAAAAAAATAAAATTTGGGGGTAATTTTTATATTTTTTAATTTTTTTTTTACAACTTAAGCAAACTCATTTCGCTGATAAAATATAGCATGACTAATGACTGGAGCATGTAGAAATCATTGGGAGAATGTCCTTGGAAGACGAATGCATTTTCAGCAGAATAATTAACTTAATTAACAAATTCACATGCATATTCATCAGGCTATTAATGTCTTCTCAGCTCAGCTTGATGAACATTGCGGTAATAACAATCTCATTTGCATACTGCATTCTACTGCTATCCAAAAAAAAAAAAAAAATTAAGCAACATACACAAACACACAGAAAGGAACAGGCTTTCCCCCCCTCCACCTTCTCCTCCCACCATCTTTCCCTTTGCAACATACACTGTATGTTTAGAATGAAGTTGGTCAATTTCAGCTTGCTCCCTATGAGGCGGGAGCAGGCATAAGTAGTCAACTGTATCTCATGTATGTGAGGCATGTGTGTGTGTGTGCGGGTGAACTTCCCCTATGCCTGTCTCTCTCTATCTTTCCTATCTCTCCCTAGGGAATCCTTGGCACGGGTTCCAACTTTTTCTTCACTCCTTCCCCCTGCTGCCAAGCGGCGTCAACACAAAATTGCCATTTTCCCCAGCTCTCTACGGAGCAATCTTGAAAAGCAGTAAGGTGTGACGCCAAAGGACTGCCAACTCGGCAGCAGTGCCTGCGGAGAAACCGCAGAATGGAGGCAGAGAAATAGGGATGGCTGTTGGTGGGTGCTGGGTTTTTTCCCCTCTCTCCTCTATATCCTACACACACACACACACACACACACACACACACCCATACCCATTACTGGCGCGTGGAGCACTTGGGAGGAGGGGTGGCGGTGGGGGGAGTTGAGAGAGAAAGAGTGCGGGGGGGGGGGGGGAAATAACGTAGCAGCTGTCGGCCTAATTCCACTAACACTCTGCTTGTGGTCATATTAGAAAAACAGATTATACTCCTTTGTGGCACTCATTTATTCCTGACATACGTTAACATTCTATATCTTAATTCTGCCCGCCTTTCCTCCGACCAGTGGACTTTGCGCAGTTGTTTTTTTTCCTCTCTCTTCCTTCCCACCCAGCTGGGTGTGTCGAGCAAGCTGGGAAAGCGAAATGGAGCAGAGTGTCACACCGGTTTTCCCCTCTCATCTTATTATGGAGTCGCTCGGTTAAAGTGACCGGCCGTAGGTTCAGGACGGACAAAGGGGAAAGGGCGGTTTCGCATGAAACGGCGTTAACCGGTGGAACTCACATCCACAAGGGCTGGTGGAGGAAGGCCCCCAGCTTTGGTGGCTCTTTCAAAGGGCATGGAGGGTAGCTCTGTCAACGGCAATCAGCCACGATAGCTGAGTGGAGCCTCCATCGTTGGAGCGAGTCTACCTCCGTATACCAGCTGCTGAAGGGCAAATCAGTCAGTTGAAATAGCCCAGGCGTAGGAAAACTCGGCCCTCCTGATGTTTTGGGACTACAACTCCCATGATCCCTAGCTAACAGGACCAGTGGTCAGGGATGATGGGAATTGTAATCCCAAAACATCTGAAGGGCCGAGTTTGCCTGAAATAGCCAAAGCAAAATTCAAGTATTCTAAACATGCTCAGCATTATTCAATGCATTGGACAGTGCGTTCCCATGCATGTTTACTCATAAGTAAGTCTCGCCAGTGTTCTTTTTCTAGAAAAAGAGGTATTGAAAATCACCACCAACACCTCTCCCTCATTCTCTTAGAATGGCAATGGCGCCCACCTGAGAGGTGCCGGAACTGCGATCTGTCTGAAAAAAATCCCCGAGTCTCACCATGTTCCTTGGGGCTTACTCCAAAGCATGCATGCATAGGATCGTAGCCTAAGCAACGGGCTCTTCCCAGTGACCTGTTTTATTGAGCATTCATCCTGATGTGCTTCCACAAAGGTTCCAGTTTTGTTCCAGTTTGCTTACAAGGTACAGGTGAAGAAGGATGCTGTCTGTATGCCCTGCAATGTGGGCTTCCTGGAACTATCTGTCAGGCCACTGGTGGAAACAGGACGCTAGACAGATCCCTCAGAATCTGTCAGAATTTTTTTTTACATTCTGTGTGCTGGACAGTGCTACCTGTCATTGACTACCCAAAAGGTTGGTTTTTGTAACCCTATAAGTATGCAAGTTATTCACTGCACCTCCCTCTCAAGTTGGGGCCCCAAGGTGTGGTTTGAAGGCTCGTGATGCAGCAACCTTGAACCTAAGCAGGTCCAGCTTGGGTCAGTGCTTGGTTGGGAAGACCACCCAGGAATCCTGCATACGCCCCCTTGCATGCCGTTACAAAAAGAAGGCGTGTGCAATGAAGATGTGAATCAGAATGGATCCAGGCCAAAAGCTAAATTAGTGAAGACATCACTATGCAAAAAAAAAAAACCTCAAAGGGGCTGGGGTGGGGGAGCAGCAAGATAGCCATTTGGGCAAAGGGACAAGTGAAGAACATTAACCAGCCCTCTTGTTTCCATAGGCCCCAGCCCCATAGCGTTTCCACCTTCTGTGTTCAAAAATCCAGCCTCTGAGCATTTGTGCAATGCCTTTAACAGGAGGCAAAAGTGTGTGTGTGTGTGTGTGTGTGTGTGTGTGTGTGGTGTGTTCCCCCCTAAGGAAGGAAGCTTCCCTTTTGAGGGCAAGCCCGTTTTCTTAAAAGGATCACTATAAAGACAAAGTGTCTTTGTGTTCTGCAGAAGTTTCCCTTCAAAAGGTAAGGCATTTTGTTTTCAAAGGAGTGTGTACCAAGTCGACGGCATTGATCGGTCCAAGCACAACGCCCTCGCCCTCGCCCGCGCCTTAATTCCTTCTGTTCTGGCAGCTGGCCCAGAGGATGAAATTCTGACCAAGCCAGTAAAACTGGGGCTGCTTGGCAGCCCTGCCAAGTGCATACCCCTACGTAACGCAGATGAACTGTGCCATTTGCCGTCCTGGGGTAGTCAGCCCTGCCCTTGGCTACCATCTCTTGCTTCTTCTTTAATTTTTTTTTAACATGGCGCATAATTGGAGGCTGAGACACAGCTGCACCAAGCGGCAAGGCACACTTGCCTTGCCCGTTCTTGCCCGTTTGGCATCTCCGTCGACAAGTCAGTTCTAAACGGATCGCCTCGGCCTTGATCTCCCGCCCTCCAGGTTCCCCCGCTGCAGTCTCTTCCTGCCTGCTCTATCCATCCCCTGGGGTGCGCCTTCATCTTTCCTCTCCCCCTCGCTTCCTAAAGCATCTGATGATGGTTCCTCTTGGCTCTGAACCAAGAGTCACTCCAAATTGAACCAGATGTTCCCTCAGCCTCCTTTACAGCAACTCCTGCTTCCCCATCAGTGCACACTGCCTCTCTCCTGCCCCCACCTCCACCCCTCCTGCGTTTTCTCATTCTGGTTGCAAAAGAAGGGGGAAGGGAGGAATTTGCAAACACACAGAGAGAGGAGTCTGAGGGCGCATTGGAGTTATTTTGCATGGGTTTTGGTTTGAACGGTGCACACACAGTGTTTGTGGTAGAAATGTTCAACAAGGTCACAGGCCGCTGACGCCTCTCTAACATTTCTTTGTGCTTCGTGGGGCCAAGCTGGACACGATGGCTAGAAGACCCATGTCTGTTAATAAGATCACTGTGTCCTCATCGGTGCCACGGTTCAGAGCACAAGAGAGAAGTTCCCTGCCCCGAGGAGCATACAATCTAAAATCTGGCACAGAGGAAAGGGGGGCACGAGAACTTAAGAAGAACCTGATGGATCAATGGTCCATCTAGTCCAGTATTTTGTTCTCACAGTGGCTGATGGTGGGGAAACCTTCAAGCAGGTCCTGCGCACAAGAGCTCTCTCCTTTCCTGTGTTTTCCAGCAACTGGCATTCAGACGCAGTGGCGTAGCGTGGGTTGTCAGCACCCAGGGCAAGGCAAGTAATTTGCGCCCCCTAACCTGTGGATTTGCGCCCCCTAACCCTAACCGCCAGATGTTGCGCCCGGTGCGGCCGGCCCCCCTTGCACCCCCCCACGCTACGCCACTGTTCAGACGCATTACTGCTTCCGATACAGTGGAAGCATAGCCGCATAGCAATCATGGCTAATAGCTGTCTATTGCTCTCTCTTCTCTGAATTCTCTAAGGCCGCCTTTCTCAACCTTGGGTCCTCAGATGTTTTTGGCTTACAACACCCATCATCCCTAGCTAGCAAGGCCAGAGTTCAGGGATGATGGGAGTTGTAGTCCAACCACATCTGGGGACTCAAGGTTGAATAACACCGGTCTAAGGGCTCATCCACACTTTTACTTGACCCAAATTTTGACTGTATTGTTTAGCGATTAATTCCCCCGGAACCAAGAGCTTTTCTTGTCGTTCCTTGGTTGCGCCTTGCAAAAACCCGGTGTTCCCCACTGAATCCGATCTCATCGGATGCATGGAAAATCTGTGGAGAGGTTTTCTTCAACCGAGCATCATTCCCGCAGGTAAGATTGGGTTTTCGCAAGGCGCAGCCACTTTTCATACAGAAGGTCCCAGGTTCAGGGCAAGGGGAGATCCCCGTCTGAAACCCCAAAGAGACAGCAACGGAAAACTGAGATGGCATTTGTCTAGTTGAGAGATGACCTGAGTTTCTAGGGTCTAAAGCCAGGTCTGCCTCAGGACTGTATAAAAACATTTTGCAGTTTAAAAAAACGGATCCTGCCTCCCTGGTTGGGGCAGATCCACATTTGCATGCACAGATCTGCAGGCCGTGATCACGTATCCCTTGACCTTCACTTATCCACCCAAATTGTAAGTAAATAAAATAGATTCTGAGAATCTTAAATGTCACTGTCATGTACAGATTTTCTGTCCCGAGGTTTCTGTCTTTCGTTGATTTTCACCGTCCTGCCAGCTTTCTAAAAAAGCCCAATGTATCTAAATTCTCCTTTCTAAAATATCAGGTCCCCTAATTTACTCAGCTTTGATGTCTCTCGCTGTCTCTCGAAGATGCCCATATATTTTACCCTCTTAAAACGTCTTTTGTGCGAGCGTGCCAGTGCTTATCGACTTCTTTCCTATCCTCATTTAGATCATTAGCCCTAAGGGTTTCTTCAGACGCTGTGTTTTTAATGAGTTAACATAAACCATTTTACATGTACACATAAAAACATAACGTGTGGAAGATGCATGTTTTCCAACACATGTATGACACAGCATATGAAGGGCCGGCCCAAGATCATTATTTTACTGTCTAGGGCAAGACGAGAGAGATAAACATGCTCCCTTCCAAGCCTATTCCCCACATCTCTAGTATCCAAGGCTGCTCAATTTGTTCTGGCACCCAAAGCAGAAAATCCTGCAAGCAGCTCCTCTTACGAGTAAAAATACAACAATAGAATAAAATACCAAATAATTGCCCTTTCTTGTGCCCCTCCCCAATCAGCTGCCTCGGAGAGCTGCCTCATTCCACCTAATGCAAAGGTATGTGGGGGGGGGAACCATTTTGTCAGCCCAGGGCCCTGTTTCCTTCTGGGCAACTTTCCAAGGGACACTTGCCAGTGGTGGGTGGGGCCAGAGGCAAAAGTGGGCAGGGCAGCAGGTGTGAATTTTACCTTTGTGAAATGGCACCATCATCACACGTCTTTAGGTGCCAGGCAAAAGCATTTCTCTTTACCCCAGGCCTTTGGCCGTTAAATAATCTAGGACCTGCTAAAGCTTGGGAGGGGGCGTGCCTGTTATTATGATTATTTTATTATTATGCTGCCTGTTGTTATGCTTTTTATTATGTTTATTATGTTTTTATTATTGATGCTCCATAAACTGTGCTCTTAATGTTGTACACTGCCCTGGGATCTTTTGATAAAGAGTGGCATATAAATGATGATGATAATAATAATAATAATAATAATAATAATAATAATAATAATAATTCATTATACCCCGCCCATCTGGCTGGGTTTCCCCAGCCACTCGGGGTAGCTTCCAACAAAAGATTAAAAATACATTAAAACATCAGTCATTAAAAACGTTACTATACAGGGCTGCCTTCAGATGTCTTTTAAAGGTTGTATACAGTGGTACCTCAGGTTAAGTACTTAATTCGTTCCGGAGGTCCGTTCTTCACCTGAAACTGTTCTTAACCTGAAGCACCACTTTAGCTAATGGGGCCTCCTGCTGCTGCCGCGCTGCCGGAGCACAATTCTGTTCTCATCTTGAAGCAAAGATCTTTACCCGAGGTACTATTTCTGGGTTAGCGGAGTCTGTAACATGAAGCGCATGTAACCTGAGGTACCACTGTAGTTACTTATTTCCTTGACATCTGATGGGAGGGCATTCCACAGGGTGGGCGCCACTACTGAGAAGGCCCTTTTCTTGGTTCCCTGAAACCTCACTTCTCGCAGTGAGGGAACCACCAGAAGGCCCTTGGAGCTGGACCTCAGTGTCCGGGCTGAATGATGGGGGTGGAGACGCTCCTTCAGGTATACTGTAATAATAATTACAACCAACTGGGTTTTGCACACACACCCTCATTCTTTTCTCATTTCCCCCATTCATTTATTGGGGTTCAAGGACACATCCCAGCCAGGGGAAAAACACTTGAAGAGGGTGCGAAGAAGGATTGAGGAGCGGGTGTGCCCATGGGTCAGTTTTCTGTGGCCTTTGTTTTGAGGCTGCATGGTGCTTAAATCTGCTGTGCCAAAACACAACACAAAAACTACACTGTGAGAGAATCTGCCATTGCAAGATTTGCCAGCACCTGTTTAGGTTAGAATTCTGAGGGGGAGTAATTATCTTAGGTATTTTATCCATAAGCCACCTTGAGCCCCTGTCTTGGAAAAACGTGGGGATATAAATCACTGACACCTGTCTGTCTTGGGAAACAATGGAGGAGTGAAGTCAAACTGTTGGAGAGTTACAGTGCCGGCTGTGGCTGCAAAGACCGATACCGGAGATACATGTTTTGACCTCATCAGCCTGTTGTTGTTGTTGTTATTATTATTATTTATTATTATTATTATTATTATTATTATTATTATTATTATTATTATTATCCCTTTTTGACTGTTGAGGTCAAAACATGTCTTTCCCCCAGACATTTCCAATAATAATAATACAGTAGTACCTCGGGTTACATATGCTTCAGGTTACAGACTCTGCTAACCCAGAAATATTACCTCGGGTTAAGAACTTTGCTTCAGGATAAGAACAGAAATTGTGCTCCGGCGGCGCAGCAGCAGTGGGAGGCCCCATTAGCAAAAGTGGTGCTTCAGGATTAAGAACAGTTTCAGGTTAAGTACAGACCTCTGGAACGAATTAAGTACTTAACCTGAGGTACCACTGTAATAATAATAATAATAATAATAATAATAATAATAATAATAATAATAGCAACAACAACTGCAGAGATCAATATGGCAGGGACATGTTTAGACTGTATGAGCTGAAAAAGGATATGAATTGTTGTTGTTGTTCCTATTACTGTTATTTCTTTAAATGCTTCTTCACAGCCTTTGGCTTTAAACTGATGCAGTATAACCTTGCAAATTGTGTTGGGCAGTTTTGTTTCATTTTTGAAAGGAAAGGCATTCGATAAATACAGTTGGCAAACGAAATAATTAATAATCTCCTGCCTAAAAACCTGAGGTGGACCTCTCTGCAGCATCTCCTGCTCTCGGCAATTCCCCGGCCTATCGCATCCATTGCCCCCACCCACCCTGCACGCTAACAGTGTCGAGCACTGGGTGGTTCGCAAATGCCCCAAACCCATTTGCTAGGCAGGCAAGCTGCCACGTGGCCAACACACCTAGCGCACAGCCGAGCAGGAAGGGCTGTTTCCTCCCAGATTCATTACATGCAGGTGTGATGCCGCTGCTATCTTCCAAATGTGCCTTATGGGCCCGCTGCACTCCGGCAACAGGGAAAAAACGAATTTGGGGCACGCTTTACATAATTACGTGGAAAGGCCCGGAAAGACCTCCGTGCCCAGCTTCGAGGCTGAAACTCGGTTCTGGGCAACTTTTCCAAACGCATTTCCCACCGGGGTCGCCAGCACTCTGCCTCCGCTGATTGTCCTGTGCCGAGACCTGTTGCTTAGCAACAACTGGTACATTCGTCCTTAATAAATTGCTGGCACGGCAATGGCCAAGACTGCAGGGAGGGGGCGAGAGGAGGATTTGATTTGGGTGCCATTTTTTTTTTAAAAAACGGAACACCATGTGGTTTGCAAAAAAAATGGCGGGGGGGGGGGGAGGTGCGGAGAAAAGAAAGGAAAATGCAATCTGTTGGCGCAGACTGGCTAGGCTGAGTCAGCCCACAGACTAGACAAGATCACCTTTCCATCAGCTACTTGAGAGCAACTGGGAACAGGATTGGTGCAGGCTCGTTCCAAATCTCTGCTTGCTTTTTCTTATATGTGTGTGAAAGAGAGAGAGAGACAGACAGACAGATGGACCGAGGTGTGATGGGTTTATTCCAACATTGCCATCCAACGGGTGGGGAACCGGCCGCCCTCCAGGCATTCTTGGGCTACAACTCCTATCTCACACACACACACCAACCATTGACCATGCTGGTTGGGGCTGGTGGGGGTTGGGAGTTAAACAACAATGTCCCAAGGGCCACCAGACCTGCCTTGGTTGTACAGGTAAGGGTCTGCAGCCTGCTTCCCCTGTGGGTCAGGCAGGTGGTGTGCCAGAAAAGTGCTGCTTGCCACGCAATGAGGCCAACTTGTGCAGAAACCAACGTTGGACACGGCAGCCACGCCCAGAAGTGGTTTTCATTGGCAAATGCAGTTACCACGGCTGCCAAAGTTCCATCCAGAGAGCTTGATAGACCTCCTGTGTCAGCAATGGGGAACTGGTGGTCCTTCTGTTGGATTCCAGTTCACTAGAGCCAATGGTCAGGGAAGATGAGAATCACAACTCAACTTCAGGAGTACTGTAGGTTCCTTCGCCATGATGACCATTAAACCTGATGAATGGGAGTCAAAGTACACCTTATGATCAACCTTATGATCAACTTCTTTCCTTTTGTTGCTTTTCTAAATTTCACCTGGTTGAACTGCGTACCTGAGCAGTGTAAAAAACCGAACAGCAGGCAGTGGGATACCATGGCAGCAATGCAAGCTTCTCTCAGGCTCCAGTAGGTTAGAACAAGGTTGAGGTGCCCTATTCTTTCTGCTGCTAGCCCTCGGGGTTCCACCAAGGTTTGTTAACTAGCAAGACTACCAGGCCAACTTTGGGTCCTGTTTGTTTAAAACTAACTCTGGTTTGTTTCTTTGTTTTTGTGGAAAGTACCTTGAGTTCACATACATGCTGCTGAACTGTATTTTCCCCCTAAAGCAGAATGCTTCCGTTCTGTTCCTCTTGCACACAAAGGAGCTCAAGGGCTCAATGAAGTTTGTTCCCAGTCACCTAAACCAGGGGTGGAGGTCGCCAGGTATTGCACCTTTGACCATCAGCCATGTTGGTTGGGACTGATGGGCATACAACATTTGGAAGGCGACAGGTTTCCCACCCTTAGGTGTAGCCGACGTGGTGCTCTCCAGATGTTTTGGATGACAACTCCCATCAGCACCAGTCAGCTTGGCCAATGGTCAGGGAAGATGGGATTTGTAGTCCAAAAGTCTGGAAGACTTGATGTTTCCTAGTGCTGGCCTAAACCATGGTTTAGGTCAGTGTTTCCCAAACTTGGGTCTCCAGCTGTTTTTTGACTACAACTCCCATCATCCCTAGCTAGCAAGACCTGTGGTCAGGACTGATGGGAATTGTAGTCCAAAAACAGCTGGAGACCCAAGTTTGAGAAACAGTGGTTTAGCTGATGATATGGGACTGATGTGATAGAAGACTTCCCTCATGGCTTTTGGTCCTATTTATTCTGAACAAATATTAGAAAAGAGCTGCTTTATCCGTATCCCAGGCAGAACGTTTCATTCATCCATAGGTTACAAAATGGACTTCTAAAGCATGGTGGTCAGGAAATCTCACTTCAGACTGGGTGGGCCCAAGACATGCTGCTGCTGCTGCTGCTGTTGTGTTGTTTGTTTGTTATTGAATTTATATACTGCCCTATACCCAAATGTCTCAGGATGGTTCACAGAATTTGTTGCCTAAGATGAAGGACAAGATGGCACATGCACACCCACAATGAATAAAGGAGCTCTCTGGATGGGCAACTGAATTTTCCAAATCCTTAAATGCATCTGAAGGCAGCAGATTAGCTGAGTATGTGCAGGACAGGCTGCGTAGCAGTGCAGCCACAGTTCTGCCCTCCAACACTTCGCCACTGCTTCCTGCCCACCAGTTTCTGCTGCCAGAGGCAACTGCCTCTTTTCTGCCAAATGGTAGGGCCAGCCCTGACTTCAGATATCACACTGCAACATATTTTGCATCTGTTCTCTTCCGCTGTTCTGTAAAACAGATACAGGGGTCAGAAAGTGATGCTCAGACTTGAGAGTGATGCTTTGAATGTGTATAGCAACTTTAATTTGGATCTTTGTCTTCAGTGGAGCTGAGGCATTGCAACAACATATATTGCATGCGCTGTGGGTTAAACCACAGAGCCTAGGACTTGCCGATAAGAAGGTTGGCGGTTCGAATCCCCGTGACGGAGTGAGCTCCCTTTGCTCAGTCCCTGCTCCTGCCAACCTAGCAGTTCAAAAGCATGTCAAAGTGCAAGTAGATAAATAGGTACCGCTCTGGCAGGAAGGTAAACAGCGTTTCTGTGTGCTGCTCTGGTTCGCCAGAAGCGGCTTAGTCATGCTAGCCACATGACCCGGAAGCTGTACGCCGGCTCCCTCGGCCAATAAAGCGAGATGAGCGCCGCAACCCCAGAGTCGGCCATAACTGGACCTGATGGTCAGGGGTCCCTTTACCTTTACCTTTTCTTTGAAAGCTGGCTTTTGGAAGGTAGGTAAGCTGGTACTTGAAATTGAAACTATGTGCTGTTGGTTGCAGTGGCTCAAGGATACGTGAGAGGCACTCTGCCCATGTTCAGGAGCTCTCTCTTTGGATCACTGCAGCTGTATAGCATGTGGTGTCTGGCACTGAAAACAAATTTGGCTGTGGAGGCAGGTTAGTTTTGATCAAGCCCTGGAGAATCACCCCCACACCCCTCAACCATCATTTCATCCAAACATGCCAACTCTGTCTTCACCCCCTTCTCACAGAACAGAGAAGCTGCCACCCTAAGGAGGCCAAAGTGTGGTAAATTCTTGCCACGTTCCTTGCCTGCTGGAGGAAAAAGGAGCTGTCGGATGAGCCGGGGGTTGTGGGGGGGGGGGGGAAGAGAGAGAGAACAGGGAGAAAGATGCGATATTATTGTTAGCGTTTGACTGGGTCCCTTCTGCGCCTTGCCGTTCATTTAAAATTCCGATTTAAAAACCAAAAGAGGCTCTTTAAAAATTTCCACATTAGCATGCCGTTTGTATGTTAGGCCAAGATGCTCGGGGATGCTTTTTGGCAGAAGTCGCCCTCTGACAGCTTTTGCCAGCAATAAAACAACACATGAATAAAAGAAAGTCGGGAGCTCTCTTCAACAATTCCTTCCCAATATGCAGTGTGGAAGGCGGCGCAAGGTTTGAAGGGCGTCGAGGCCTGGAGCTCTGTCCATTGTCTGCGTTTGCAAGGACAGGGGGTTCTCTTGCGCTGCTATGGAATGCATGATTTTTCACAAAAATAAAATATTTTTTTTGCAAGGGTATCAAAGGCAGAATTCCTCCCTTCTCGCTCTCTCTCCCCCCCTCCCCCCCATTTCCTCCCTTTCCTCTTTCCCCTTGGGGGAATCTCTTACTTCTTCATAAGGACAGATGTCTCTTTTGATGAGGACACGAGGATTTGGCTGCCTTCCTGGGCCAGCCCAACTTCATTAATGGGCTTTCGTGCAGCTCGGGAACAGGTGGGGTCGGAGAGCGAGCGTTCTCCGAAGGATGTCGCGCCACATAAAATACGACGGTGCTGGCGGGTGGGTGGGAAGAGGCTGGCAGACGGCAGGGCAGAAATGAGAGCTGGCGGGGGCTGTTTCTCGCACACACACACACCCATACGGCCATTTGCACAACCAGCACACACGGTTACACATCTTGCTTTGCAGCCGAGATGTGGGGGGATGCCTGAGCACGCCCAATTCCAGCATATATATATATATATATATATATATATATATATATATATATATTCAAAATTCCACAGCACAAACAGAAACACTGAATTCTGCAACCTGCATAAACTCCAGGCATTTGTGTAACTTTGCATTCTATTCCTCCTCCTGCTGCTGCCATGGAGGGGAAGGAGCAGGGAAGCAGTGGTAGCAGCAGAGGAGGCTAAGGAAATAAATATGAATAAAATCATAGAATAGATCATAGACATTGGAAGGGACCCCAAGGGTCATCTAGTCCAACCCCCTGCAATGCAGGAATCTTTTACCCAACATGGGCTCGAACCCACAACCTTGAGATTAAGAGTCTCATGCTCTACCGACTGAGCTATCCCAGGACCATCAGAAGTTTAAAAACAGTAGTGCATAATAATTTATTTTATTTTATTTCCCACTCTTCCCCATAAGTTCCTGGGATAGGTTACAACACTTTGAAAAAGGAGAACGCAATTAAAGCAGTTTAAAACAACTAACCACTACAGAAATAAAGTGGGTCCTAAAAACATCTCGGGTATTGCATACCCGTCAATATTTCTCCTATGAAAATAGGGTTTTCCCCCTTCCATTTTACTGTTTACTATTTTACTATCTTACTGGGTTGCCCCAGCCACTCTGGGCGGCTTCCAACATATAAAAATACATTATTAAACATTTAAAAACTTCCCTATACAGTACAGGGTTGCCTTCAGACAGTTGTGGGGTCGGATAACTTCATACCCTCCAGCATTTCTTCAGGGAAAATAGAGACATCCTAAGGAAAAGCAGGACATTCTTGGATCAAATCAGAAGCTGGGACTGCTTTGCTAAATCAGGGACATCCATGGGAAATAGGGACTCTTGACGTGTCTGGTATTAAAGGCCAAAATAAAGAGGTGTGTATTCAACATTCACCCAGAACTGTATAGTGAAGCTGCCTTTTCTTGGGCTGCTGCCACCCCCTCTGAGCTTTGGAGGGTGGTGAAACAACCAAGAGCCCCCCCTCCAATTATCTTAGCATCCAAAATGGTCTTTTAGGGAACCACAGACCCATCTAGTCCAAACTCCTGCAATGCAGGAATATGCAGCTGTCTCATATGGGGATTTGATCCTGCAACCTTGGCATTATCACCACCGTGCTCTAACCAACTGAGCTATCCAGGTGGTCTTTCAGGCTTGGGGGTGCCTAAGTCATTGAAGGCTTCAAACGCTAGCATGAGTACCTTGAAACGGGGCTGGAAACGAACTGCCAACCGATGCAGCTGTTTTAAAAGACGGGTTGTGTGAGTTCTAAAGAGAATGCCAGCCAGTAGTAACCTGGCCACTCCTTTTCAGACCCATTGCAGTTTCTGAGTCGTCTTCATGGCCAGCCCCACTCAAAGCTCATTGCAATAATTCAGTCTGGAAGCCGCTAGAGCATAGGGTACGGTGGCCAAATCATCTCGGTCCAAAAGTGGTTGTAGCTGGCGAACGAGCCGGAGCTGGGAAAAGGCACTCCTAGCCGTCTAGGCCACCTGAGCCTCCAGTGAAAAGTCTTGAATCCAGGAGCATCTCTCAAGCTGCAGACCTGCTCCTTCTGAAGATGAGCAACCCCACCCAAAACATGATGTCTCCCTATCTCCCAGAGTTGAGGACTCAGGACACACAATACTTTTGTCTGCTCAGGGTTCCGCTGCAGTTCATTGGCCCACATCCAGCCTATCACCCCTCTAAGCACCTCTTTGCATTGCAGTTAAAGAATTTATGATGTGTTCTTTCAAAATCGTAGGAAGGGCTTCGGATGCCAGCAACACCGTTTTCTTCATTTGGTGCGGGTATTTTATTTCCAGGATAAACAGGACTCCATTTTTGCATCTACACACAGACACCACTTTTAATTGTTCTCTGAGACGTGGAGGGGAAGAAAAAGGGAAAACTGGGACATTCCGGGATCAAACCAGAAACTGGGACGGCTTCTGTAATTCCGGGACTGTCCCTGGAAAATAGGGGCACTTGGAGTGTATTTTAGGCCCAAAACACTCCTTCACACTCCCTCCGTTATAGTCGCTTTTAACCAATTGTCCTTGTTTCTGTCTTTTTAAGTGTGTATGATATCATCACCTTTTAATTACTAGTTTTTATCCCTTACCTGTCTTATGTGTTCAGTTTTACTGTATATTTTATCTTATGCTGGTCTGCGGCCGAAATAAAGTTCAATACTGATACAGAGGGCATGCAACTGCTTCTACTAATTCAGATTGAACAGAGAGAGGGAGATGGCTGGGTGTCATCTGCCTATTGACGACACTTAACTCCCAGTCTCTTGATGACATCTACCAGCGGCTTCAGATAGATATTAAATAACATGGAGGGCTGGTTGGAACCCGGCAGGACGCCACAGGGCAAATAGGGACTCTCTGCTAGTTTGCCTTTTGATGGGCACCATTCCTCAATGGTGGTTGCTGCTCCATGGGATCTCATAGGGTAGAAGGAGAGGAGACCGGCAGTAGGTGGAGATGGAGCCAATGGAAGGCAGCGCCGCACCTGATTTGTTGTAAGACAGGAGGCAGGCAGGTGGTGGCTGGCCGAGGTCAGTGCCCCATTTGCCCTAATGGACCAGCTTTGCTGCCATTCCTCCCCACTGTGATTGTCAGTCTTGATAACAGCCTTATCAGTACAACACTCTCTTAGTGGCCCTAACTGGCCCATTCCGCTCCTGGTTTCCAAAGCCGTGTATCGATATCTTTAAAGACTCCCGTGTACAACCGTGCCAGCTGAATTTCAGTGTCGCCAAGGTACAGTTGCCATGGCACAAATAAAGTTATTCATATTCCATCAGCCGCCTCCTTCTCAGGCGTGCTTTGGGCCCAGCATCTCTGAACCGTCTGGAAATGCTGGCACCGGTTCCAGTCCTCGGTGCTCCCACGGTGAGCCGGCACGCATGGCAGGCCGCAGTTTCATTAGGATGATTGATTCCTTCAGTAGCTCTCACACAGTGGGGCCTCAGCAGCTACCAATGGGGGGGTTGGGGGTAGGAGGGAAAGCGTGGAACAGCAGCTTCCACAAAATCTTCCTTGGCACCTTTGTGGACATGGCTCCCTCGCAAGAGAGGAACATGGTTTGGTTTGGTTTGGCTAAAGAGGAGGCCAACATGGAAGCTAAAGACTCATGAGAATGGTCAAGGGCTGGTCTCATGGTTTGGCCTCTCTCTTGTCTCAGGGTGAGTCTGGGACAAGTCAACTAAGGCCAAGAAGGACATCCCTTCTTGGAAGGATGGAATGGAGCAGGGATGGGGAGCCTGTGAGCTTCCAGATGCTGCTGGCTGCAACTCCCATCATCCTTCACTGTTGGCCATGCCGGCTGAGTCTGAAGACCATCAGCATCAGGAGGTCCACACATTCCCCACTCCTCAAATGGGGCAGCTGATAGGTAGAGCACATCAATGTTTCTCAGTCTTTCCACCTTCTGGGAACACTTTCCACATCACCATGTCTATTGAGGACCACCTGCCACAAAATCCTTGTGAACTGGAGAGATCCTAGGAGGACCTAGTTTTCTCCTACCTTCAATATACCATGTGTGTGACCTCGAAATACCCCATACTCCCCTGAAGGCTGTCCTTGGAGAAGTCAAACTGGCTGCTTTCCCATCATTATTGATACTTTTCTTGAGGGACATCTTGAGAAGTGTTTAAGGAAACTCCCAGCATCTTCCAGAACAGAGTTTGCAAGCAGTACAGTAAATGAATGCCCCCTAACTTCCTGCTGAAATCCTGTAACTTTTTATACCACAAAAGTTCCAGGCAGTCCTCCAGGTAGAAATAATTGCAGGATAAAGCAAAATACAGTGGTAGCTTGGTTTACAAACTTAATCCATTCCAGAAGTCCGTTCTTAAACCAAAGCATTCTTAAACCAAGGCATGCTTTCCCTAGCAGTGGGGGACTCAATTTACAAATGGAACACACCCAACAGGAAGTGAAACATGTTCTGCTTCCAAGGCAAAGTTCACAAACCAAAACACCTACTTCCAGGTTTGCAGCATTCTTAATCCAAGTTGTTCATAAAATAAGCTGTTCTTAAACCAAGGTACCACTGTAATGTGGGGTTGACGGGCCTTTATAAATCCGCCACTAATGCATTCTACTGCATTAATGGCATGCTGCAGAATAAACCCTGCAGACAACACCAGTCCAGAGAGGTCCACACACCTGCTGAAGATGTTGGATTCCAGGTGTCTGTGATTGGCAGGCTGTGTGATGCCTCTAGATTCACCAGGTGGGCCATATACGAACACTTAAACCACTTCTGTAATATACTAGAATATTTCTGTCATTGCTGATCAACATAGCTGTACCTTCCCAGATTGTTTCACTAGGGAACAAGATGGGAAATTCCCATCCCAGGTCCAGTTTTTGGGTACTGCTTCCTACAGCGTAGCTTTGACAATTTCATTCTTTTTTAATAATAATAATGATGATGATGATGTGTGTGTGTGTGCGTAGCAATAACAGCATTGATATTTTAAACAAATGAACAAGCACACCTGCAGCTGCCAGGTTCCCTCCTTTTTTTTCCTTCTTGACATTTTTTTTTTAAAGGTGCACCAAACCACAGGTCCATTTTCTCTTTCTGACACACATTTGAAAAATCTTCAACATTACGTCAACGGCGAAGCATGCAGCTGGGGCTCAAGGCTGTCTGTCTCCCGTCCCCAGCTCAGCTCAGAGAGCCGTAGCTCGCCAGCGCGAAGGTTTCTCGCCCTGCCAAACTAAGTAATTAAAGCCTCTATCACAGTCTATAAAGATGTGCTCTTCTAGCAACAAGGAGAAGGGAGAGGCAACGTCGGAGGCAGTTGCAGGCTTCTTGTTTAGGGCTAGAGGACCAAGGATGGGGCAGGAAAGCTTCGGCAGGGGGGGGTGCATTCTGTTTCACCACCTGAGGCAAAATGTGAAGGTGCTGCCCCACCCTCACCGAAGCCTCCTTTACCTGGGTTGCACAGTGAGGCCCACAAAGCAGTGGCAGCGAGATCTTTTGAGATTTCTGCAAGACCTCATGATATCTGGAAGCTGCTGCTGCCGCCACTTCTCTGCTGGCAATAGTGGTGGCAGGGCTTCTACCGTCTGAAGCAGCTACCTCAGCCTGCCTCATGTTTGGGCCGGCCCTGAGCCTCCATTTTGAATATTAAAACAACGCATATCACGAGCATACTCTTACACACCACCTCAGTCTACACGTAGTAAGAGACCCTGAGGGTTTCAAGTTTCTTAAGGGTGCTGACTGAGAGTTGTTAGGCGCTCGCTATTTCCCTCAGCGAGGTACAATTCCCCGAGTGGTTGAACAATCAACCCCTCTTTACAGGGAACTCTGGAAATTGTATCTGTGTGGGGTGAACAGGGGCATCCTCACAGCTCTCAGCACCCTTAACAAACTACAGCTCCCAGAATTCTTTGGGGGACACCACAATTGTTTAAAGTGGCCCTGTGGGGCTTTAAATTCATGGTATGAGTGTAGCCTTTGTTGCCATTTTCTGCACATCCTATGGTAGGGAACATATTCAGAAGAAACTTGGTGGGAAGTGCACTTAATCAAGAAAGAGAATCACATAGGAAAGGATTTCAGACTGAACCATTTCAGGTGTGGGTGTTACATGTTTGAAAGCTCCCCCCCCCCCATGGGAAAAACCTTCCCTTCTGGTTTTCGTTTGGTGTACATATGGATTTATGTGTGCGTGCACACACAGAGAAATCTTTCAGACATGGGATTCCCCTTTTTTCAGCTTGCCCTGAGTTCTATGCAGGTAAAAAGGTTTATCATCGCTGTGCAGTGTGCAGTCGCTGGATCTTAGTGCAATGAGTGATCTGCGAAGCATTAATTCTCTGGGGCTGGAGACATTTGTTACATGGAAGCTGACTTTTTAACACAGTAACTTTTAATTAATTTTGAAATGTGGGTATACCATGTCTCTGTAGATCTGACTTAAGTGAATTTAGAAATGAAACTGCCGCTCTCTCACGATCTCTCTTTCTCTGTAGCGTCCCTCTATGACATAAAATCCTGGCGTTTTTCAGCCATGCTGTGGGGAAGGGTGATGGAAGTTCTTTTTTCTTTCTTTTTTTGAAAGAGCTTCATTGTGAAAAGCAGCAATACAATGGTACCTCGGATTATATACGCTTCAGGTTACATACACTTCAGGTTACAGACTCCGCTAACCCAGAAATAGTGCTTCAGGTTAAGAACTTTGCTTCAGGATGAGAACAGAAATTTTGCTCTGGCGGCGCGGCAGCAGCAGGAGGCCCCATTAGCTAAAGTGGTACCTCAGGTTAAGAACAGTTTCAGGTTAAGTACGGACCTCCGGAATTAATTAAGTACTTAACCCGAGGTACCACTGTATTTTAACAGGATGTTTTCCTTTTAAAAGTAAAAACACCTTAAAATCACATGCAGTGCTTTTTTCTGGGGGGGTACTCAGGGGTACCCATACCCCTAAACATGAGTAGGAAAATGACAGTACCCCTAAACATTTTTTTAAAGAAAAAAAGCACTGATCATATGATATTTGCAATGATCGGCTTAGCAGCTCCCTTATCTCTTTCCATAAGAATTCTAAATCCCTAGGGTCCCTTTTACAACATCTTTGAATCCCCCTAGTGGCCAATGGACCCAAGTGCAGGCAAGTGTTTGCCCCACAGAGTCCTCAAGCAAAATTCCCGGTGCCCTCTCTTCCCAGGCTACAATCACCAACCATTTTTGCAGGCCCTGCTCTGCTGCTCTCAACAGCACCCTGATGTGGTGCAGCAATTTTGCAAATTTAACTTTTCCCTTTCTTATGCATGCAGCTAAACCTGCTTGTTGTGTTGGTGCATATCAGACTGCCATTAAAGATGCAATAGCCAGCCCAGAAAATCCCTTATTCCAGACTAGAGTTGCCAGCTTTTAAACACATCTAATTTCTATTAGTTTGCAAGCCTGTGGGCAGGGATGGCTTGATATTTTAATATGTGTACAGCACTTTTTAAAATGTTAGGTGTTTTATTATTGGATGAAGAGGAAGAGGAGGGTGCTTTTAAAAGCAGTTTGACCTGCAAATATTAACACAGGTGAGGATATTTTGTCTCCAAATCACAAAGAACAACTGCTGGTTACTGTCGCTCCAATTATTGTTGAAAGGAACAGAAGCAGGCCTGCGCATTTCTTTACAGTCAGCTGGCAACCCTGTCCCAGACTGATTTTAATGAAAACTAGTTTTGAGTGTGTGTGTTTTGAAATTTAAAAATACTATTTTTACCTTACTATTTTCTTATGCAAAAGATGGCAATATCTTTATTTGGTCTGGGAGCAGAGAATTTTTAATCTTGATTAAACACTTATGGCACAGTCAATGTTCTGGTCTTCAAAGTGCCACAGGGTCCTGTTGTTTTTGCTGCTAACATGCTACTGCACTGGAAATGTGATTAGGGAACTCTAAATAGATTTTTTGGGTGGTTTTTTTTTAATTGCTTGATTTTGACTTCTAGTGATTCAGTAACCTTGACCATGCTTTTAGAAGAAAGCCCTGCCATAGTGGCTTATTAACATTGGGTTCATTCAGAAGTGAGGGTTATAGAATCATAAAGTTGTACAGTTGGAAGGGACGCTGAGGATTGTTTAGCCTGACCCCCCTGTTGCAGCCATCCCATACGGGAATCGAACCTGCAACCTTGGCGTTCTCAGCACCATGGTCTAACTAACTGAGCTATCCAGGCGTATTTGAAAATAGATCCCCAAGAAACCAGCAGAACTAACTTCTAAACGTCTGGGTTTAGAAGCAAAGTTACAGTGTGTTGTCACTGTAATATGTTAGCAAACCAAACTGTTCTGGGGTTCAGGTTCACATTGGCATGGTTTTGTTTAGTGTCAGATTCATATCCGGTTGTACACACCCCTTGGGGGTGGGTGTTGATAGAAGAGGTCTTTCCCCCCCCTACCCCACCCATGCAAAGGTGCTCACACCTTGGCTGGAGACAAATTAGAAATGGCTTAAGAATTCCAATCAGTGTGAAGCTGGCTTGAGAAACAACACTTCAAACAGTAGTACAGTGGAACATCGGAAGTCGAACGGAATGCATTCTGGAAGTCCGTTCGACTTCCAAAATGTTCGGAAACCAAGGCACAGCTTCTGATTGGCTGCAAGAAGCCCCGTCAGATGTTCAGGTTCCAAAAGAATGTTTGGAAACCGGAACAGTCACTTCTGGGTTTGCGGCATTTGGGAGCCAAAACGGACGAGTACCAAGGAGTTCAGGATCCAAGGTACAACTGTATTTTATGACAAAAGTACAACATACATATGCATTCTGTGTGAACACGGATTAAACACCCAGCACTTGGAGTGAATGCACAGCCAAGGACTTGGAAAGAGTTCTGCCATGACCTTGGAGCTACCTACTTCCTGGACTGCCCACTCCAGAGACTTCACCTGAGACTGATCTCTGCTGCCATTCAGACCATTCCTCTTGAGCAAGTGTCTGACTGCCGAAAGCACTGCCCTTTCGATGACTGTTGGGATTGGTTATACATGTTGTGGTTTGGGTGGTTTGCTATGTTTCCTACCCACTCACTCCCAGCAATAGATTCCATGTCTTCAATTCCTTTTCTATTATCCCCAACCCATTAACACTGCAGCCCTTTTCAAAAGCGATGGTTTGCAATAGAGCTTACTCCGAGGTAAGCGTGTGTCTGTCTAAGCGAGCATTCATCTGTGTGTCTACTCAGAAGTAAGTCCCATCAGAGTCTTCATTATGTAGGATGCCATTCTAACCATGTCCCATTGAATTCAATGGGCATTACTGTCAGATTAGCTGGATTAGGGTACTTCCGCACTTAATTAAAAAATAATAATAATAATAATGTGGGATTTCCCACTCTTTGGACCACACCAGACACCGGTCATGCTTTGTGCTTGTGATGCTATCAGGGCAGTTATTGTGCTTTCAATACCATTTGTGCCTTCTGGGAGAAGGAAAAATTCCAAGTTGATTCCAAGTCAGTGGTGGCTGGTGCCCTGGTAGGGCAGAAGGCAGGGAGGCGAACAGTAGGGGGAGCCAGAGCCAATGACAGGCGGGGCCAACTCATTCGAGTTCCATCTCTATCCTCCTCCCTGCTGACTTCCACAGGGACTGAGGAGGAGGAAGCCCCTGGCCTTGGGGTTGGCTGTGAGTAGAAAAGGAGGCAGGTGGAAGCTGGCTGAAGGCAGACTGAGGTTGGTGGGGCAATGCAGCGAATATTGCTAATTGCTCTACGGTTCTGTGAAATCACTGGTTGCCATTCAGATGCAAAAGCAAGCAAGGACCTCTTTAAGACTTGTGCAGAAGAGAGAATTTGCAGCAAGTTACCGAATTTTTCGCTCTATAAGATGCACCAGACCACAAGACGCACCGAGTTTTTGGAGGAGGAAAACAAGAGAAAATATATTCTGAATCTCAGAAGCCAGAACAGCAAGAGAAAGCAGCAATCCCTCTTGCTGTTCTGGCTTCTGGGATAGCTGCGCAGCCTGCATTTGCTCCATAAGACGCACACACATTTCCCCTTACTTTTTAGGAGGGAAAAGGTGAGTCTTATAGAGCAAAAAATACGGTAAGTTTTCTGCAACATGCGGCTCTCGCTGAAGCGCCCTCTACTGCACGAGCACTCAAAGTGCAGGAATCCTGCCCTCTTTTTCACCTGGCTACGCAAAGCCCACCTGTGGGCCAGCGCTCATCCCTATGGGGGTCGGATAGGACCTGAGAGCAGTTGTGAGCTGGGTCAGCCACCTGAACCATGAATCGAGGTAACCCAAACTCTGCTTTGAGAAACGCGGGATTCTGCCACCGTTATAAATTATGCAGCTCAAGCACACATTTTGCCTTGCATAATTCATTCTGCGTCTCCTGGTCTGGAGAACTCGAGAGGCCTGCTGGATCAGACCAAAGGTCCGTCTCGCCCAGCATCCTGCCTTCCACAGTGCCCAAGCAGATGCTTCTGTGAGGCTCATAGGCAAGGCATGAAGACCACACACCATCTGAGCCACAGTGACTGGTATTCAAAAGCAGACTGTCTTAACCTAGACCTGGAAGTTCTGCATGGTGAATAGGTGCCAATTGGCTTATGCTGCATGAATTGGCCTAATCCCCGGGAAAGGAGTGTAAACCACTGGTCCTCATCGCTATATCTTGTGGTTTTGAGTTCCACAAATGATGTTCGCATAGTGCTATAATGTGATTTCCGATTGCCAGTCCTCTTCCTCTTCCAGTGCAATAGAATTGGCAAGCTGGCAGAACTTTCCTTGTAAGTACCCAAAAAGATACTCACGGCGCCCACTGGTTTCAACTGCTATGGCTTTGACTGGTTTATTTATTTATTTTTAAAAGCAGGTGTTCCTAAGTCAACCGTTGAGAGTCTGTGACTGGGGTTGTTATTTTTTAAATCCCCGTTGCAAAAGCAAACAGGTGTGCTGAAGGATTGCGTGGGTGAGCCCCCGGCAGATATCTGGCGGAATTCAGTGAGCTGCCCTCGGAGCTCACACCTGAGAAATGAATGAATGGTTTCTGAGATCATTCAGAAAATGAGTTGTGACCAGGGAACCACAACCCTCCTAGAGGCTCTTGTGCCTTTCACAGCTGTGTGTTTAGAAGAAATTCAATAGGTGTCATTTCCCTCCACCTTAGCAGTCAAAGTTGAATATTTTTGTTGTTGTTGTTGAGCTCCCATTGCTCAGTCCCTGCTCCTGCCCACCTAGCAGTTTGAAGGTACGTCAAAGTGCAAGTAGATAAATAGGTACCGCTCCAGTGGGAAGGTAAACGGCGTTTTCGTGTGCTGCTCTGGTTCGCCAGAAGTGGCTTAGTCATGCTGGCCACATGACCCGGAAGCTGTACACCGGCTCCCTCGGCCAATAAAGCGAGATGAGTGCCGCAACCCCAGAGTCGGCCACAACTGGACCTAATGGTCAGGGGTCCCTTTACCTTTAAGGAATAGCAGCATGTTCCAGGATTGTATCAGAAACGGGGACGGCTTCTTTAAATCTGGGACTGTCCCTGGAGAATAGGGACACCTGGAGAGTCTGTGTGTTATCCCCTGGACTAGATGTCGGGAAGAGGGCAGAGCAGGTGAGGGGGCTGGCCAAGGGCCGACTGAGGTGAGTGAGGCAGTGTGCCCCACTTGCTCAAACGAACCAGCCACCACTGTCGCTGAGCCACGTGTATCTGTTTCTGTCAGAGGCTGGCTCCCGTAGTGCTCTGCCATGGCGACGAAGCCCAGCTTGGTTGGCGGAAGTCAGAGCCCACCCCCCCTAACCCCCCCACTCCCACTCCCCCCCCCCAATGCATCCTGAGCCTTCCTGACATATGGCTGTAGCTGCCCCTCTTCACTCATTTAGATTTCTCCTTCTCAGAGTTGCTGTTGCATTAACATTTGCCTTTAGGCACCTCGGAGTTCAGATCGGCGGGCACCATAAGGCCTCCCTTTATTTATTTATTTTGCCACCTCAAACTGCCGCCCCCCCCCCCCCCATTGCACTACATGCACACACTGCAAGAGACATCTTGCAAAGGAAAAAAAAAAGGAGGAAAAGGAGGAGGGGGATGGAGGAGAAGAGAGTAAGACATTTGCGGTGCTCATCCTAAGCATGTCAGGGATGACCCTCGTGGTCCCTTCCAACTCTGCAATTCTGTGGTTCTGTGTCTACTCAGAAGCAAGGCCCACTGAGACTTCTTCCCAGGTGCAATGTGCTTGTAGGATCGCAGCCTTGGTGTGACCATGAGAACGGTGTCCAGAAGCGGCTGAATCTGGGTTTAGATCGGAGGGCTGAAAATGCACCACCATCACTCCCTCCAGATTGCGGAAGAGGATTCTCTCACCTCCTTTGCGTGGATGCCAGATGAATGGGTTGCACACAACGGTAATGGCAGCTCTGGTCCCTTTCGATGCTGAGCAGCTGTGCCTTTTAGAAACTATCCTGCTCTACCCACTGGCTGCTGCTGCTGCTTTCATCTTGTTTTGCACGCCCTGCTTTTGTTGAGCAATGGGAAGTTTTGAGGTTGAGGTGGAAAGGTGTTTTCTTACATGGTCAGTTACCTTGGGAGAAGAAAATACCAGGGATTAAATGGCATTTTCATGCCATCTGTTTATTTACAAATATGCAGGCTGCACATAAGGAAGCAGGGAAGCGTGCAGGCAGACACGGCTAATCTTCAGGTACCATTCGTTTCCCCCTAAAAGCAAACACCATGCCCTCAGAGTAATGGCTCCTTCCTGCCAGCCAGCTGCAGCGTACATGCATGTATATATATATAGGGGGGGCGGGGACTTCTATCTTCTTTGCTGGCTTCATTCCAGCTGCCCAGGCTGTTTCTCCTCTCAGCTCCCACCTCACCTGGAGAGATCTGGGCAATAACTAGTAGCCACCAGCCACCAATGCTCATTAAGGAAATGCAAAAACCTTAGAGGAGGGGATATTTTTGCACAGCAAATTTGTTTTGCTTCACCTTTTACAAAGAGATTTCAGAGCAGCCATTCCAGGATCAGATTTCTTTGGGAGAGACAAGACCCAGTGATCATTTCTCCACAATCCATTTACTGTGCAAAGCATTGGATTTCTACAGGCCTTCTGACGATGCTCTGCTTCTGTTGCAAACATAGCGCATTTCTCACAAACCAAAGTAATTTGTGGCTGGGGGGCGGGGAGGTTATTTACCCAGCCCAAGAGACAGGATATTTATTGCTGTTGTGATTGTCATGTGGGTTGTGGTTCTGGGTCATGGGCAGCTATTATATATTGTTGTTGTAATTAATTAAATACTTCAATGCTCCTGCCTTTCTTCAATACTCCTACCATTCAGGATGGCACATATAGATCACCCACTTGATCTCCTAGCCAAGTCCTGTCCAGACTGAGTCCTTCTGCTTAACTTCAGCAAGGTAGCTGAATCATGTGACTCAGAGGCCACACCCAATAATTTTGTGATGTAACATATGATGATCACAGGGCCAATCCTGCCATTGGGTAAAGTGAGACCGACCACCTCAGGTGGCAAATTTGAGGGTAGCAGTAAAGGGCAGATAGTTGTCCACAATCTGGTTTCTTATTATAATCTTTACTGCACTGGGAGTTGCTATTTGGACACCAAGAAAATATAAATAAATAAATCTGTGTCCTTTTATTTTAAAAGGAGGAGGTAAACCAAGGGATGTTTGTCTCCCCTACCTCAGTAAAGGGAAGCTCTTGCTTCCCAATCCATTGATACAAAAAAGCAGGGTCTTCTTGGTTATTGACCCCTGCAAATTGCCCCAAATCCTATAGTAAATTAGAATACAGTAGTGAATGACCCCAGATGCAATTGGATCTGCCCTTTCAAAGATTATAACAAACCAGCATAGCAAAATATTTCTTTGTTCCCCTTTCTTTACTTCCATTAATGTAATATACATATATTTATTACATATATAATGTAATATACATATATATCATATAGACTACAGTTGCCTCTTCAGTGCATCCATTGAAAAGGAGGGCAGAAGACTCTGACTGAGAGGACAAGAGGTTTGTTGAAGTACAACTAAGTTTTTTAAAGTTGTCTTGACTGTGAATGCGGCACACAGTGCAAGATGCTTAAGATAAAATGTACATTATTTAGGTATAGAAGTAATAATAATAATAATAATAATAATAATAATAATAGCAGCTAATTTCTAGATAAAGAGGTGCCAGAACTCCCCAGAACACCCCTTGTTCTTTTATAATGGCAACGGTGCCCACCTGAGAGGTGCCGGAACTGAGCTCCAGCGAATTCCAGCTGAAAAAAAGCCCTGAAAATAACAATAATTATTTAACAGAGAGAAGAGCAGTGCCTCTTGCTGGGGTAGGGGATTTTATGGTCCTGGAATTGAAGAGGTGGGGGAGAAACAAACCTAGCATCCTGTTCAAGCAAGGATGCCAGTCTGTTTTCTCTGTTGTCTCTCCTTGTAGGGAAGAATGGAGGGCACAAGGTCAAGTAAAGGTCAAAGGAGGAGCATTGATGAGGAGGAAGATAGAAGTTCAAATGTGCATCAAAAAGGGGTGGAGGGGGAGAATTGATGATAACGCAACATCACAATCTGTCGGCAAATGAGGAATGAAAATAATGCTGCGGAACGAGAGCGCGCGCACACACACACACACAGCACAAGGCACATACCAGAGTTTTTTTTAATTAAAAAAAACTTTTTAAAAAGAACCTTTGGAAGGGTGCAAAACAGCAGCAGTGAAGCAGTTAAACTGAGAGGCTTACACATAGCACACAAAGAGAGACGGAGGGGAGCACACAGCAAGGAGGTGGGGAGGAGGAGGAGGTGGGGTGGGCAGAGAAGAGAGAAAGTTGGTCCCAATCCAAAGAGTTAATGTTGCGCACCATGATCGATTAGATGTCAGATGTGATTTCGAACCAATACAAGATGAATAGCATAATTTTCCTGCGCCCATTTTCCGACAGAATTAAGAATCCATTAGCTAACACAATTTTTTTGGCAACTTTAATAAAAAAGCGCCAATAGACATTTGCGGCAAATGCTCCCTGAGGTACCTTTGAAAGATGTGAATAACCTTTTATTCTCTCTCTCTTCTCCCCCTCCCCCTGTCTTTTTCTCTCCTCCCTCCTCTTTCCTAATCTTTTTGTAACTGCTTTCTCTAAGAAATTGCCTGGTAGCGTTCTTCTGCCTTGTCCTTGTCCCCCCCAGCACCTCACCGGTTGTGTTTATTTGAATAACTGGGGTGGGTGGCAGAGAACCTTCCCTCTTGTAACCACCAAGCATTCTTCACTGAACAATACTTCTAAAAATGGGGCAGGGCGGGCAAGAAGCAGTTTGTGATTTTGGGGTGCGTGGAGGTAGGGGAAGGAAGGAGAAGAATCAGCCAAAAGAGATTCTCCAAGGTTGCTTGGAAGATAAAGCTTCCCAAAGAGGAAATCTCCAACCGCAACACAATGATAACAGATTGAGACCTCCCAGGCCTTCTGAAAATTCATACAACCTCCCTGTCTACTCAGCAATTTGCCCTCGAGGAGCCGGCAGTCTGAGTGGAAGGAGGCCAGCTTTGTGAAATTGGATTCGTCAGGATTTTGCTTCATTTTTTCCTACAGGTTTGATGTCCATTAGAGCGCCCAGAATAAGCCCTGACTTGATATGCCCATGTCAAGCTTCCTTATTTGTGCCACATGAGTGCCAGATTCACAGTTTTGTGGAGCTGAGGACAAGATATTCTCAGTGGACTCTCTCCAAATTCTCTCCTGCTTTTTCTGACCTCCCTGAGCATTCAGAGTGAGAATGAGTTATGGAGTTGGAGAGATGAGCCCTTTGACCTACCTTGCTACCCAAGGGTGCCAGCCCTGGGTCTGAAAAATGCAATATGAAGTAATCATAAGGAAAAGAGGGTTTCAAAGCATGTGCAGAGTGCATTTCCCACAGACCTAATTAACCCTCTGTTAGGAAGAAGGACTCCCCTGTCAATGACTTTCAGCTCGGCATAAGCCCCAGCCCTGAAAAGCTTCTGGGCTTGAACCTTAGTCGTTTGGGGCTGCATTTGAGGAATGAGAGATTTATGCAGTGGAGGGCCAGAAAATAATCAGGAACTCCTAATCATATCTGGTAGCAGTCAAAGGCCTCTGGTATGGGTGAGTACATTAGCCAGCCTCATTTTCCTGTGTGTGTATAGAGCCCAGAAATACAAGAAAATGTGGTTTGAAACCAAGGATCATAAAAAGATAGCTTGCTCACCCCCCCCCCATTTGTCATCGGTACTGAATGATTGGCTTTAGGGATAGAACGGAGCTGAATTTTTGCAGACGCAAATTTCAAGCGAGTTCTAGCATTTGCTTGCAAAAATCTGAACAGATATCCTTCTAATTTGGCTTTTTTTAGGCTTCATTTTGTTTTGTTTCTGCTAAGCTGCCAGTACCACACAACAGAGGCAGCTGTGTGATGGCTAATGGTGTGTGCAGAGAACTCTGCATACATTGTGTTCTGCACACTATCGCCAGCAGGGCTCCTTCCTGGCCTTTATTGGGGGGGGGGGGCAGGTGGGTGTTCAAATTCAATACACATAAAATTCCAAGGGCACTCTGGTCTGGCATAACGTCACCACCTCAGCTCACAAACAGGGACTTCTGTGTCAGAGCTGGTTGCGGACATGATGTCTGAAAGATGCCCTGCTCTTGAGGTTGTGTCAGGCGCAAGGAGATGTCAGCTAAGAGTCCTGTCCATTGGGCACCCAATTCTCTGCTTCCTATGCAACTGGAGCCACTGACCTAGAAATGCAGGCAGTCCAAGTCAAGAGCATGAACACCAAAGCCCACAATCCTCTTGGCCCATGGAATCAGGTGATTTCAGGGAGCCAATCCCACGCCACTTCTGACTATAAAGCTATAAGACCTTCTGTGTACCTACAGCCTAGGCCGCCATATTGACTGCCTTAACCCAACGCCAGCTATTTCCCTCTCAATACTTGCCGCATGCCTCTCAGCCTACCCTACCTCACAGGGTTGTTGTGGGGATTAAATGGGGGCAGGGAGAACCATGCAGTCCAACTTGAGCTCCTTTGGAGGACAAACAGTGGGGTGTAAATGCAACAGGCAGATAAATAAAATCTCTAGCTATGGGGCTGGCCTTTGCCTGCAATCAGACCAAGGCTCCAGACAATTCATTCAGATACTCGACAGTTACCGTATTTTTTTGCTCTATAAGACTCACTTTTCCTCCTAAAAAGGAAAGGGAAATGTGTATGCGTCTTATGGAGCTAGCCGTCTGCAACAGGCAGATAAATAACATCTCTAGCTGTGGGGCTGCCCTTTACCTACAATCAGACCAAGGCTCCAGACAATTCATTCAGACACTCAACAGTTACTTCAAAAGGTGGCATGGCAGGGCAAGTTACAAAAGAGTCTAGACTTTGACTTTTTAAAAAATAATAATAATGAAGAGTCTTCTAACATTCTAGTTCAAAACATGCACTGTTGGAAGAAAACCAAGCAAAGGCACAGAAATCTTACGGATTGGCCGGAAATTATTTGCAGGATGTATGCGTTTGGGAACAGGGAATGGGTACGGTGTTGTTCCTTGGGGTGCTTCCAGACAGGGAAGGTTTCGCATGTGGCTGCCCTCAGCCACCATCTGTGGCCTGGTCTCGGGCACCGCCTGTGATTTTTACAATGCAGCCCTGGTTTTGACAACGCTGCTAGCCACATCACCCAAAGCGGAAGAAAGGATTTGCCAAAAGAAAGGCCAGAAGAGGACACGGATTAGCATATGTTTTGCATACACCAGTTTTTATGATAATTACTATTATAGAAACACATCACAGCTCACCATCGAGGAGGAGCGTGTCACCAGGTAAACCTCCTGTGTGCCTCCTCAGTCTGGCAGCCAGGTGCTGCTAACAGGTGAGAGGCAGCTTGACATTGTCATTGGCCGTGGGCTCCAGTACTGCTGTCCTCCTTGCCTTCTGCCCCACCGGCCCTTCAAACAGAGGACTTTGCTCTGTCAGCCCCTCGGATAGAAAACTGTCCTTTGTCAAGCCGGACACTGGGTTTAGCTGAAGAAAATAAGTTTAGTGGTGTTCCAAGACCCCTGGCGCTGTTCACGAGGCCTGCAAGAGACTGACTTCAACTAGCTTACATGGCTTTGAACATGGAACGTTAAGGAAGGCTATTTTGAAGTTCCTTTTCCTTCATTGGGTGTGAGCCTTTCTTGCAGGAATGGTATCCTCCTAAAACCCATCAGAGAAAGTCACCTGATTTCCCCCTACCCCGCCCATCCGCCAGCCTTTCGTGACATCTGTCCGATGGAGTGGTGTCTCTGGTGCCTAGCTCCAGATTCCTGCCACCAAAAAGGATCAGAATTAGGATTATTGTCACATCTGTTTGGAGCGGGAAATGTGATTAATTTGGCAGGAGTTCATTTGCTCTTTTTGCGGGGAGGGGGCCAGGATCGTATTGCATCCCCTGGACTAATCTGACCGGCTCTAACTTTAAATAGGCTTAATTGCTGCAGTAATCAAAGGGGAAGCCAGGTTAATGTAATTATTTGAAAGTTGTATATGTTTCTCTTTCTCTCAATTACTTTATGGTGGGGGTTGTGGGGGCTGGCAGAAAGATTTATAGTCCTGTGGAGTTTAATTAGGAGCAGGCAAAAGGACTGAGTCACCTCTTGCTTTCTTCCTGGGTGAATTCTGCTTTCTAGGTCTTTGGCTTAGTCAGTCTGACCCACTTCTCCCTGAGAAGGCACCCCTCCAGAAAATTTCCGGTGGGGGGCAAGACATCCATGATGATTTGTGCTGGGTTGGTTGTGCGCGACCTTGCTTTCAACACTGTTTGAGCCTGCAAAAATTTCAGGTTGGACTACTACTCCTCTGTTTCCAAGCGGTGAGTGCCCTGCTGAAATCCTGCAACTGTTTATACCACAAATGTTGGGTTTGGTTGTTCCCGCTTTTGTTGCACTATATAGCACAAGTGTTTCCCTCCAGGAGGAAATAATGCAGTTACGTGGGGAAAAGATTGCAGAGCAACTAAAGCAGAACAAGGTGTGGACTGTCCAGTATAAATCCAGAACCAATGTACTATTATGAACCACTCTGAGAGCTTCAGGTATAGGGCAGTATAAAGGTAAAGGGACCCCTGACCATTAGGTCCAGTCGTGGCCGACTCTGGGGTTGCGGCGCTCATCTCGCTTTATTGGCCGAGGGAGCCGGTGTACAGCTTCTGGGTCATGTGGCCAGCATGACTAAGCCGCTTCTGGAGAACCAGAGCAGCGCACGGAAACTCTGTTTACCTTCGCGCTGGAGAGGTACCTATTTATCTACTTGCACTTTGACGTGCTTTCAACTTGCTAGGTTGGCAGGAGCAGGGACCGAGCAACGGGAGCTCACCCCGTTGTGGGGATTCGAACCGCCGACCTTCTGATCAGCAAGTCCTAGGCTCTGTGGTTTAACCCACAGCGCCACCCACGTCCCTATAGGGCAGTATAGTAATTAATTAATTAATTAATTAATTAATTAAATATATTGTGACAATGACCTGCAGACCTGCAAGACATATAAGTGCCCGTGTGCATGTATATACACACACAATCTGGAGGGGCACCAGGGCTACTTGTGTCCAGGCTGTCAAACATCAGACTGCAGGGGGATGATGGCATGTGCTGTGATGGCTAGAGTGTTGGACTAAGACCTAGGAGACCGGGGTCCGAATCCCCACTTGGCCCTGACGCTCCCTGGGTGACCTTGGACCAATCACTGCCACTCAGCCTGTGGAGGTTAAATGAGGCGGAGAGAACCAGGGCTTTTTTTTTGGCCAGAAATCACTGGAAAACTCAGTTCCAGCACCTCTCAGGTGGGCACCGTTGCCATTCGAAGAGAACGAGGGAGGTGTTCGTGGTGAGTTCCAGCACCTCTCTTTCTAGAAAAATAGAACCATGTAGGCCACCCGAAGCTCCTTGGATACAAAGGTGGGATATAAAAGCAGTAAGTAAATGATGATAGTAAACAGAGTGGACAGAGAAACATTGGGATTGAGGCAGAGTTCAATTGAAAGTCCAATGTACAGATGAATGCGTACCAAAGGAAACCATGGGGAAACTTGGATCTGTGTGATCCACATGCACATGAACACTCTGGCGCATGCACAGATCTTGGCCTTTGGAGTTGGGGGGAGAGAAATGGTACACTTGACCATTCCTTGTCTTCCTCTCATCCCCCAGCTACATCTGATATGTGGACTTTATTCTTCACCACCACTACCTCCCAGGCTGGAATAATGAATGCTGTTGATATAACAGTTTTAAAATAATGAATTAAAAACCGATTTGAGGTTTAAGCCAATCTTAAGGGATTAGAACAGATGAGAGTGTCACGGAGGACCAACATCTGCTGCTGTGCTATGGTGGGCTCAGTGTCCCTCTTTGGACATCTGGCAAACAGCTGGCCTCTGCTTTAATGCATGATGGGTGATACCGAATTGAATGGACCTGGGGTCAGAGCTAATTCAGCTGACCTTTTTTGGTTTGGAAGGAGAGGGTTGAACTGGCTTAGATTGCTGACCATCGCCATTTATGTTCTTCGTGTTAAAGCGATTGTCTGAGGCCTTTGCTACAGCCCTGGGGAAATCAAAGGGATGACATTTCCTAGAAAAAGGGCAATGGGTGTATTTTGTGCATGCTCAGAGGGTGGGTTGGCAGGTGCCCGTCCTGTCAGTTTGCATTTCTTAGTGCAGAAAGTATTGATCTGATGTGTGGAGATCTTTCCTGTTCTGATTAATACAAGAGGATTCTAGAAGCTACTAGAAGCTTCCCTGAGAAGCAGGCAGAAGGGTCATGATTGTTTGGGTTATATCTTCTGGGAAGCTGATTTGAACTAGTTCTCTTATCTCTTCAGTTAAGGTCATGCTGACTATAAATATAGGCCAGAAGGAGCCTGGGTTTTACTTTCTCTTTCTCTCTCTCTTCCTTCTGGTGTGGTGTTCTGTACATAGCATGCTTAGTGTTAAGGTTTAGTCTTGTTATAAGTTTATTAGTTTTTGTAAGTGCTGCAACTGGATTTCTTATGGACTGTGCCAATCCTGACTGTATTTGGATTTGTGACCATTACGCTCATTCAGCACAAGTAAAGCTCTGCTGAATAATAATAATAATAATAATAATAATTTATTATTTATACCCCGCCCATCTGGCTGGGCTTCCTCAGCCACTCTGGGTGGCTTCCAACCAAATGGGTAAAGTACTATTACCTCTGGTCTGTTTTTGGAAACTGTGTTACATGTTTAAGGTTTTCCTCCACACGTTGACATGTCCACCATTTGATTTCTTGCCACTCAATGCAACTGCTGTTGATAACTGGCAGCCAACTGTGTACCTGACTTTATTGGAGAGTATAGCGTTTCAGCTACCATTGAGCTTGGAGATTTAGTTTTAAACATATATTAGTTTTTATTTTAACTAAAGAGAATTAACTCCCCCAGCCTGAACAATAACCCCCACTGTCTTTCAAAAAACAAACTGGAGGCAGCTTGCAATAATAAAAACTTTCCTCTATGGTACTACATCTGTGATGTCTCATTTACAAATGCATGTCCTACCTTGGTCGTATGCACATCTGCTGAGGAAAGTATATACATACTTGAACCAGCCCAGAGGAGAAGCCCTGTCATTATGTTCCAGAGTGAGTAAGGGATCGTCTCCACTCTACTGATTGGTGTCCATTTCTAAATAAGTTTTGTTTTGTCTACTCTAGCAGTATACAGCTTGACTCACTTACAGAAGCTGTCTATTTTCATTGTAGCAATGAAGCCTCTGGTGCCATTTGGCTGAGCTGTGTTCTAAAATGAAAGCAGAAGGTTTTGTTTCCCTCTTCTCAGGTGTAAAGAGGGAGACGTGGGGAACAGAATGTGTAAGTTGAAGACTCTCCATTATTCATTCTCTGTCACCTAATCCATGGTGAGATGGTTGTCTGATCCATGCCAAATTCAGTTTCATATCTGAGTGAAAACTGGGTCTCTCCAGTACAAATCAGGCACTCTTGCTGTCAAATATCAAATAAGAAACCTTTATCAGAATCACATACTGCTAGTGTATGTCAGTTATTCAAGCATTTGTTCAAGTATCAGCTTCGACAGATATCTGAATATCATGGGAATATCTGTGGTATATTCTGAAGAGAAATTTTGAGCAGAGTTTTTTTTTTGGGGGGGGGAGTGTGTTCTAGTGTGTTTCATCCATCCCTTCCTAGCTTGCAGTAGAAAGCGAAACTGATCGTGTAATTTCAAATTCCTCCCACTTCATTCATCCCATGAGATCTAGAAACTTCAAATGAAAGTAGAAAGAGCCTGATTTATGGGATGGCCTCTGCAGTTTGTTGGCACAGCTCATGCAGATCTGTAGATCTCCCTGAATACATTCAGAAGATTATGTGCAAAATCAATCCAGTGAGGAAGTTGAAGTAAGCGTAAGATGGGGAGGGGACTGGGATCTTGTAAAACTGGTTCCGTCTGCCTGTATGTGAGGGCGAATATAGTGTGCACCCAACACACACACACACGTCTTATTTTTCTGTGCTCTCTCAGTGCTTGACGAGATTGTTGCCATATTAATGGGATTACAGCTGAAATAACAGATGTTAACTTTGCAATGGAAGCTCCAGAGATATTCAGGGAGCTTAGAACAGGAAACGGGTTTAGTCACCTCCTGGGTTTCAAGTTACACACAAACACACACACACACAAGCAAGAAATAAGCTACCGATGGCAGTCTGTGCCCTTTTGTCAACAAGGAACAGAGGGGAAGGATAGGGCAGGGACAAAGCTTGCGAGGAGCCGGGAAAAGATGAAAGGATTAAGAGGGTCCAGCTCTCCAAAGAACGAAATCTGTGAATATCACATATTTGGGTGAAAATATTCACCATTCAAAACTGGCAAGTGTTGCTTGTCTCTGTGCACATTTATGTAACCAACAGCTGAATTTTTGGGATGACCCTGAATATTCACAAACATTCAAATTGCACGGGGAGAGGGCAAGGTTCAGTGATAGGGTGCTGCTCAACACTGCAAGCTCTGTCAGCAACGTGAACATTTGGTTGTTTATTGCAGGCAAACTCGCACAGGACTGAGGGACCAGAGGGGCTGTGTGTCATCTCACTGAAAAGGAGAGAAGGATAAAGATGGGGCATGCAGTAGTCAGGATGTTTGGGCCGAGCAATTGGGTTGGAAGGGAGGTAGAAAGAATAGTGAGCAGAGAGTTCAGGAGGCTGGTTAAGTAACTGCAGAGTTGGAAGTGGAAAGGAGGTAGGGGGTGCAGGAAAGTAGAGCTGAGGTTGCGGCATGAAGTTTGGAGAACAAATGGCCCGTGTGGGAGGTCATCACTCAGTGGTAGAACTGAGTTCTGCATCAAGAAGGTTCCATGCCCATCTCCAGTTTAAAAGATCAGGTAGCACATGATGTGGAATTTCCCTGCACAAGACCCCAGGCTGAGCCACTGCTAGAGTAGAAAATACTGAACTAGATGGACAAAGTCTGACATAGTAGAAATTGACATGGTTGCATGCATCCCAGTCTCAGAGAGGTGAGAGACTCCAGGGGTTCCAATGCTTACCCATCATTTAATTTCCTTGGAATAAAGGTCACTAGAGAGGAGACTGTGGTCTCTTTAGGATAAATGGCTTTATTTAAACATATATACAACCTGAGCCTAGAATGGAAGGTCTCGCAGCATTTGCACTCCAACAGATCTTGCTTCCTCTGTTAGGTTTCTAGAGGGACCCTCAAAGCCATAGCATTGTGTTCAACACACAATGCAAGTCAGACTTCTTGTGTTTCTCTTCAGCTTCTAGTTCAGCCCAGACTAAAAAAACCAAGGCTACGGGCTCATCCACCTTTCTGCTTGTCCCATACCTGGAAAGCATGGGCCTAAATGGTTTTCAGCTTGTCCCATGCTTTCCCTGGGGAAAATCCACTCTTTAGTGCTGAATTGGAGCAAACGTCAATTCACAGAAAACCCAGCTGAACTTTGCTCCGGTTCAGCGACAAAGAGCAGCTTTTCCTGGGAGAAAGTGGCAGGACCAGTGGAAGTCTGTCATGCAATACTGTGTTCTGATGCATTCCACACACACCCCAAACCAACTTCAATCCAAATTAAGAAAAAGAGCAACCTAGCTGTGTCTTGTGAACCGCCCTAGGATCTTTGAATGAAGGGTAGTATACAAATTTTAATTATTACTATTAGGCCCATAATGTGTGCACAGCCTTAGCATCAAGGGGAAAGAGTGGAACCTGTTTCCTGCCCTTGACGACCCCAGCACTGAGAATTCAGCTCATCCCAATTTGCATATCTCCATCTGGGGTTCCAGTCCTTGAACAAAGAGTGTCATGGAATTATGGGAACTGGCTTTTGTTATTTGCATGTAGGTATGTGGATACCTGTGTGTGTAACTGAGGGCTCCACAATATGAGACCTACAGCAGACCAGACCCAATCAGGAACATCACAAAGAACCAGAGCCATCAGTTTACTTCAGGAAGCCATGCCAGGGTTTCTCATCTGTGTGTATACTGGATTGGTGGGCCGAGGAGCAGGAAGCACAGATGAGTCAAACCCCACTTGATCTTTCATGACTGAGACCTTTAGCGTTCTTCTTGCTACTCCCACCTTTCCGTGGTGCTCTTCCAAATGTAATTGGCGCCCATTGGACTTACAAGCAGCCAAATCCCCTTCCCACTCTGAGCTCAAGAGTGTTGGCATAGGACCCCATGGATTTTGCTCATCGGATGAACTACTGAGAGTGGAAGGGAAGAGAGGGAGAGGGCAATGGGAGGCTGACGGAGATGCATCCAACTCATTTCAAAGTGATCTCTCTTTTTTTGCCTCTCATTCTTCTACAGTGGTACCTCTAGTTATGAACTTATTTCGTTCCGGAGGTCCGTTCTTAACCTGAAACTGTTCTTAACTAGAGGCATGCTTTTGCTAATGGGGCCTCTTGCTGCCGCTGTACCGCCAGCACACAATTTCCATTCTCATCCTGGTGCAAAGTTCTCAACTCAGGGTAACTCTTCCAGGTTAGCGGAGTTTGTAACCTGAAGCGTTTGTAACCTGAGGCATTTGTAACTCGAGGTACCACTGTATTGGCCACTGTCTATTTACAGACCTGCTCTCTCATATACAACCAGAGCTATTCCATTTATGTATTTATTTTCTATTGCAATCTGTAGCTTGGAAAATTGGAAGGCAGCTAGCAGAAGAGGCACCATATGCTGGAGAAGCCTCCTTCTTGAGCAAAGGAAAGAAAAAAACACCATCGAGCAAATGGAAGCAAAGAAGTGTGTAAAGGTAGAAAGCCCAGTTGGCTGAATGGATGATACCATGTGATTCCTGTTTTGAAACTGATGGAGCCTATTGAGAACAAGAAGATTCCCATCCCTAGGCAGAGGAGCTCAGTTGTTTCTGGTAAATAGCAAATAATTCAGGAGCAAAATGCTATTTGCAATTAATTATTTTCTTACATTTATAATCCCACCTTTCTCCCATTGCAGAATCCAAGGTGATTCACAAGCACCCATCCAGACATTGGCCAGTCCTAGATCTGCAAGGTGGCCTCCTCAGCTGCCTTCGAACCATACCTTGGGACCATGCCCATCATTCTGGTGGTTGGGAAACGTGTGTGAGAGGAGGGTTCTTACGTCATGTGGGTATACACAGAGACATGTTGCCCGCTACCATATGCTTGTGGGTGAGGACCAGGCTACCACTGTCAGAGGGTGGATGCCCACCCTGACACTGGCCATGGATGGAACCTGTTGACTTGTATGGGGTAAAGGGTTTTTCTAGAAGGGTGTTTATTGCAGGATCGGTGCTGCTCATGCATGCAATGGCTTTGTGTGTGGGGGGGCATCCATTATAATGTCACTGGTATTAACATGGTAGCCTGTATCCACCTGGACTGAAGGGAAGGAGGAATGGTGGGGATCACACACACCCTTCTCCTGACACTCCCAGAGAAGAGGAAGGGAGTATTGAATTACAGCAGTGGTTTGAGGAAGGTCACAGCTCAGAGACAGGTGAACAGAAAAGTTGGGAGGTGTTGGTAGGAGAGAAGGTGGGGACAGAGACAGAGCAGCCAGCTGACCCGTTATCACTGGAGAGCATTTCTGACCCCCTTCTCCTAGAACCTGGCACGCATTGAAAGTGGAAGAGCAAAGGACTCAGACACAATTAGCCCCTGGCGGCCACCGTAAGGGGAAGTGCTGCTGCTAGGAAGGGAGGGGGGAGGAGCTCAGTTGGAGCAACGCCATTATGGGAGACAGACTGGATTCCTTTGCCTCTCAACGTGATGTTTGAATAAACACATTACTAAGGACTCTCTTTGTTCTTTCCGACTTTGAGCTGCCACCGGAGGAGGGATAGAATTCTCCAAGCCTGACACCACACCAGCCTGTTTAATTCAGGTGGACACGGATCATGGGACCAGTGCTCCTTGTGCATGCAAGTTTTCTCCATGTCCACCTGATGTTGTTGGCACTGCAACGCCAGCCTGTATTTCCTCCGTGTTTAATCTGGATTTACCATTTCCAGGAAAAATCCAGTGGGGGTGGGGGAGAGGAAGAAAGAAGAAGCTTGCTGCTGAGGAGCCATTTGCGATATCTGAATGTCCTGTTTGCTTATTAAACTCTCGTCTGGAAGCACCTCTCCCCTCTTTTTGTGCATAGTCCCACCTTGCAATGTGCTTCTCGGGATACTTCCCTAATAGGTGTTTACTGTGGAATGACCACTCTCAGTTCACTCTGGCTGTGCACACATGACCGCCTTAAAATGCAGCTAGGTTGTTCTTTTCCTCAATTCAGATTGAGGTATGGGGGGGGGGGATGCATCAAAACACAGTGCTGCGTAAGAAGCCACAGGATAGATGTGGATTGTTGCTTAACGTAGTTTTATGCACCACCCAAACCAGCGGCAGGAGGGCTCTGGATGGAAAGTCAATGGGTGTACACTGCCGCTTTCATTTTTTTAATGGAACATCAACCTCACATCATCAGATCTTTCCCCTGTGGCTCCCCTGCAGTTTTTCTGCCTCTTTTGAGACCTCTGAAAATCCGACCCGTTTGGAAAGTACAGATGCCATAGGTGTGAGTCACCTTAACACAGCTCTTCTGCCTTTTTGAAGAGCCCTGGTTTCGGAGTGTAAACCTAGCCCTACACCTCTAAACTTTGACAGGGAGCGCCATTTTGGTTCTTACATTTTTAGTTGATCTTCATTCGTGCTAAAGTAATTTTTTACCTAGTTTCCCCCCCTTTTCTTCCAAAATAGGCCTTTTAATATTCATGCAGTAGTGGTTAGATGGGAGGGGGGATGTTTCAGCACATATCTTTAAAGTGGGTTTTTTTAAAAAAATAATGAACTGCTTTGGTGTACTGCCAATCATTCACCCACATGGCTATGTCACACCCATGTGAAAAAGAACATAGTGGGATGTTGATTAGACTGGCCACCACTTTGTATCCTAGAAGATCATCTGGATATTATGTTTTTCTTCTTTACAGAAACTGTACCTAAATTTCTGTTGAGCACAGTGAAGATATAAGTAATACCCTTACCAAATAAACATGGCTGTGTTTTCCTCTCTGCCAGAGATATTCCACAAACTTGTGTCTTGTTTTATATGATCATGGATGTCTACATTTTATTGTAAGGTAGAGTGACCAGCTGCTTCTTCATAGGTGGGCTGGGTCTGCTAGAAAGGCCTAGAGGGCTGCATTTGCCTTCCTGCCGGGCCTGCGGTTCCTCATCCCTGAACTAGCACACATTTGCTCCCTCTCTTGAAACCACTGCAAAAGTGCCTTGCATTTCTGATCAATAAGCCCCCAGAGCAGGCATAGGCAAACTCGGCCCTCCAGATGTTTTGGGACTACAACTCCCATCATCCCTGACCACTGGTCCTGTTAGCCAGGGATGATGGAAGTTGTAGTCCCAAAACATCTGGAGGGCCGAGTTTGCCTATGCCTGCCCCAGAGCTCCTGCTGATCTCGGTGTTTTGCTGCTGGTGCCTTATTCCTGGCTGCCATATTGCATCTGTTGTTCTGTCTGTCCAGTGGGCCAGGTGTGTTTCAAGGGACCTTTCCATGTTCAGAATGATCCCAGGTGTCAGGGGCGGGCCATGTTCAGCCTGCAGCTGGGGCCAAGGCGCCAGGTGTCCCAGCAAAGCAGCACAGGCATGGAACAGGTGACAACCCAACCCAACACAGTGATCTCGGCCAACAGGTAAGAATTGGCGTGACCTTACTTAGCATCATTGGGCATCCATGCTTTCATGCTGTTGTTCTTCCCTGTGGATTGGGGAGTGGGTTGCACAAGCCTGTGTCAAGGATTTGAGGAGATACTATTCCAATAGAACTGGAAGTGCAATTCTGCTTCTTTTGCAAACCTACCCCTCCCCTTCCCACACACCTTTCGCCCTCTGCACCTCAAAGTTCCAGCCGCTTCCATTAATAGTGAGAGCCCACCCCCACCCCTCGTCTTGCCGCAGCCAGTGCAAGCAAAAGGAGGATGCTTCAAACAGCGAACCTGTCTCATCAATGTCAGCATTCAATCAAAGCAGATGGGTTGCAGCTGTGAGTACCAGCATGACGACCAGCCTGCTTATAGTCACTTGGGAGGAAGAGAGAGAGAGAGAGAGAAGGAAGATGAGTGAGGGGCTGGATGAGGAAGGCTGCAGGAATGCAATGCTAGAGAAAGGGAGAGAGAGAGAAATACAATCAGCAACCCCAGGCCTGGACCAAACCAGGGCAAAGGATGTCAGCATCATGTGAGAAAGTGAAGGTCAAAAGCAGGCCAGTGGTACGGGGTGGCAAATCAGTTTTAAAAACAAAGTAAAGGGGGCAATGGTTTACATTACCCCTATGGAACTGCACCTTATTGAAAACATTTCTATACTGCCCGCCATCCTGTTTGGATTTCAGGGCAGTGTTCAGCCAATTTGTAGCACAATTTCAATTAATAATTTCAAAAATAGTCCCTCCCAAATAGTCTGGGCTTCTAAAGCAGAGCAAATCTGGGCCCTGACATACTCAAACACTTCCCTTCTCTGTTTTCGTGCTGCTGTAGGGCTGGAAACATCTTCCCTAGCAGGGAGGGAACAGCAGCTAAGCCCTGCGGAGGGCACCTTCCCCATCATTAGTCACCACTGCCTTTTAAAATAGAATCTCATATTGGCTGTGCATGATGTTTCACTTATTGTCAGCCGCCTTCTTGGAGACCTCTTGTCAGGAACAAGAGCATAATATGTGCCTACTGGATCAAGCCAATGGCCCATCTAGCCCTGCACCGTGTTCTCGCAGTGGCCTGCAGGAAGCCTGCAAGCAGGACATGAGTGCAGCAAACTCTGCCCGAAAGTGGAAGGCAGGTTTCTGTTCAATGGATTTGGATGAATAGGAGATGACATTTTATTCAGTAGTTATCCGTCCTCTTTCTCACTTGTGTGAGAATCCACATATTTAATTCAGTGGAATTAAAAGATCATCATCCATGCGCAGCTTACCTCTAGAAGCTGTTAGGGCAGGCATGATCAAACTTGGCCCTCCAGCTGTTTTGGGACTACAATTCCCATCATCCCTGACCACTGGTCCTGTTAGCTAGGGATCATGGGAGTTGTAGTCCCAAAACAGCTGGAGAGCCAAGTTTGGCCATGCCTGTATTAGGACAAAGGTTGCATAACCTTCTAGAACAATTACAATATTGAAGGATGCTATAGGCAGACTTGGATTATCTTCTCCCTTTTTAATGTTTCCCGCTTAACAAAGAAATCACTCTCAAACTGTTAAGTAAACACTTAAAATACAGTGTTTACTCACATCAAAAGTCTTGCCAGGTTTCAACAGTGACAGTGATTAAAACCAGGCAGGCAATAATCCTTAAATGTTACAGATATCAATGGTCTAGCTCAAAACAGAGATTGCTAGATACATCTTCTCCTCCTGCAGGTAAGCGGGGGAAATGAGTAGCAGGAGGAAGGAAGGGATTAACCCGTTGTCTTTACCCTCCTACCAGGTTTGGGGGTATGACATCATAGAGTCCCCTCTATACAGGTTCTGAAACTCCACGGTGCCATTATCCCTGCTTGTGACTGTCTAGCAGTCATGCATTTGTGATTCTGGCTGCACATCCTCCCTCAGAAGCAGAGCAGAGCCATCATGGCTAGTAGCCACCAAAGGCTCCAGCTTCTCAAGTTGTTTGGCGGGGCACGATGTGATGTCCTGATGTGCTGACGTCACATGCACAATGTTGTGCAACATCGTGAGGAGCCAGGCAGGGGCAGAGCTGAACGCCCTCTGAACATTGAGGGGGCCCAGCCCCTAAAAAATAGCTGGAAGACAGCAATGTATGGGAAATCCACATGTATGGTAAAGGTAAAGGTACCCCTGCCCGTAAGGGCCAGTCTTGACAGACTCTAGGGTTGTGCGCCCATCTCACTCAAGAGGCCGGGGGCCAGCGCTGTCTGGAGACACTTCCGGGTCACGTGGCCAGCGTGACAAAGCTGCATCTGGCGAGCCAGCGCAGCACACGGAAACGCCATTTACCTTCCCGCTGGTAAGCGGTCCCTATTTATCTACTTGCACCCGGGGGTGCTTTCGAACTGCTAGGTTGGCAGGCCCTGGGACCGAGCAACGGGAGTACACCCCGCCGCTCATGTATGGTAACCTACGTCAAAACTGATTTTTATTTTTACTTTTGTCATTTTGTATTTTGGGTCTGGATTTTCACTTTTTGAAATATGGCAACCCTAGTTGCAATTCTGATCAACCCTTAACAAACTACAGCCCCCCAAATTCTTTGAGGGAAAGAATGTGCTTTAAAGGTATATAGCGTCTAACACAGCCTTGCTGAGGGATGCAGAAACTGAATGGGCCAGATGTGACATTGATGGTCTTCTAATGCAGGGGTCTTGTTCGATGGCCTCTCTAGACCATTTTCATTGAGCCCCAGATTTTATTTTCTCTTTTTTAAAACAACAATAACAACCAATAACAACTTTGCTTATCGGGCAGCAGGATGGGTTGCAAATCACTGTGCTGGTGAGAGTCAACTACAGAGGCTCAGAGAGTAGAAACAAGAGAGAGGGCCTTTTTGGTTGTGCACACCTCTGCCACCTGTAGAATGCTCTCCTGAGTGAGGCCTGCCTGGAGCCTACACTGATATCATTTCAGAGGCAGGTTAAGACTTTCTTCCTCACCTGGGCAGAATTTAAAACGATTTTAAGCCTGATTGTAAGTGGCCCAGAGACTTCCCTGTGTCGGGTGACTGACAGATCAAGTAAATAAATCATCTTCATTTATCCAGATGTACACATAAGTAATCACATGCAAATTTATGTCATGGGCCAATGGCCCCCGGGTCCTTTATGTACCTAGCAATGTCATTCCCCAAACTTCTCTTCGTCCTACCCCCACTGTATAGACTGAGGCTTCAGAAACTGAACTCTGAACCAAGGAACTAAGAACGATGCAACCCGAAATAGATTATGTAAACATCGCTCTTATATGTTTTGTTTTGTGTAATTTCTTCTGCTTGCAAAATTCAGGCTTTTTCAGATGTTTTGGGTCCTTTTTTATAGCAAGGATGGAGGACGGGGGTGTCGGAAGGGAGGAAGAGGGTTGTGGAGAATACAGAGGGAGGGACACAGAATTAAGATTGCCAGGTCCAGACTCCGGTATTTCAAAGAAGAGCTCAGAATAAGACCTCTGAACAGGTTCCAATCCCCCCGCCCCTCACCCCCCTCACCCCAATCATTGGCATAGGTATTTATGTCCCATCACCATGATGGGTAAGTAGAGAGCCCAGATATCGCAGCCACAACTTCTGAGACAGAAGGAAAGTTCCATTTGAACTCCAGTTATGAGCCCATGTCCTCAGTAGGAGCCACTGAAACCATCCTCACGGTCCATCTTCATGGACCCACTTGGGATCATTGTATACAATGGCAAAGAGATGATTAATTTTAATTGCTAATTAATTAATAGGCAAACTCCAGAAATTGTTTCAGCCAACATATTAACATTTGTAGGCCACATCCACTTTGAAGGCCAAGGATTGGCTTTGGTAACATGAAAGCAAATTGTTTTTTAAAAATTATTTAAAATTGCTTAGCAAACTCCTGTGTGGCCCACAGCCTGCCTTAAACACAAGAACATCTACACTCGCCTCTCCATGATAACTTCAGTTGCATGTGATGCCTTGCGAGGGTGAAATAGCCAATGGGGAATCCAGCACTAGATTCTTGTATTGCTGAACGCCATTTGCATCACAAAGGTTTTCACTTCAATGCCGTTGATGTGTTTGACTGCAAGTAAATAACTGGATGCTGAGTGATGTTGCAGGCATGTGTGAATCAGCCCTTGTGTTCCAGCAAGTTTTGGGTGTAAAGGAGATTAGTTATTGCTGAGTAGCCAGGGAAGGCCGTTTTTATAAGGTGGGAATATTTTTTTATCATAAGTGTTTCATTTCTATTATACACTAGATAGGAAATACTTATGATTATATATATATATATATATATATATATATATATATATATATATATATTCCTATCTTATAAAAATGGCTTTCCCTGGTCAGACCAAGGTCCTGTCTAGTCCAGTATTTGAATTCCTTCAGCTGCTGGCCTGGTGCCCCTAGAAACCCTCACAAAAAGCCACAATGGGAGGTGGCCCATTGGTTGTGCTCAAAGGTACACTTCCTCTGAACATGGGGGCTCTCCTCATAGTTACAATGGCTAATAGCCATTGACAGTTGCATCCTCTGTGGATAGATAGATAGATGATAGATAGATGGTAGATAGATAGATGATAGATAGATAGATAGATAGATAGATAGATAGATAGATAGATAGATATAGATAGATGATAGATAGATAGATAGATAGATAGATAGATAGATAGATAGGAACCATGTCTGCTAAGAAGTCCCATGGAATTCAGTGGGGCTTACTCCTGGGTAAGTGGGGTTAAGATTAGAATAATAGAGTCGGAAGGGACCCTGAGGATCATCTAGTCCAGCCCCCTGCACTGCGGGGGATATGCAGCTGTCCCTTAACAGGGTTCAAACCTACAACCTTGGTGTTCTCAGCACCATACTCTAACCAACCAAGCTATCCTTGAGTTTGCAGCCTCACCTCATGGCCAATGCCAAATCATGAGGCAGTGAATTCCATAGGCTAATTGTGTGTTGGGGGGAGAAATTAAGCTCTGCCATGCCTGACAACCACTGAATTATTGGGATTCCCACCCCCTAAGCAAGGGATGAGGAACCTGTGCTCATACTCACAGATAATTTCAGAGACTCTTATTTGTGGTTTGTGGTTTGACTTGACTTGCCCTCCCACCTCCCCCCCAAAAAAAATTCAGAATGGATCCTTCCTGGGTGCAGAAGATTCCTCAGGGGACACCTTGGAAAGGTGTAGCTACAGTATATGCTTTAAGAAGGCCCTTTGGGGCATCTCACCCACCACCTCCTTCCATCTTAATGGACCTGTTTAATCTACCATACATCCTGAAGTCTATGGGAGGCATCTGAAGATGCTCAAGGAAGGACCACCAGTCTGCCCCTACAAGCAGGGCTGGCCCAAGACATTTTGGCACCTGAGGCAAACCACAACATGGCATCCCCCACTCCCTGTCAGGGAAAAGGGTGTAAGTGAACATCAGGAACAAGGGAGGAATAATGACCTCCATCTGCTGCCCCTTTGGATCCTGCTGCCTGAGGCGGTTGCCTCACCTTGCCTCATGGGTGGGCAGGTTCTGCCTACAAGATATTTGTAGGAATGTTGAGGGTGGCAGGAGAGGATACAGCCATACCTCGGGTTACAGACACTTCAGGTTGCGCGTTTTCGGGTTACAGACGTGCTGAAACCCAGAAGTACTGGAACAGGTTACTTCCAGGTTACAGCACTCGCCCATGCGCAGAAGTGCCAAATCGCAACCCACAGGTGCACAGACGCGGCACTGTGGGTTGCGGACGCTGCGGGTTGCAAACGTGCCTCCCGCACGGATCACATTCGCAACCCAACCATCCACTGTATATTGTTTATTAATATCCTTCCTAACTTCCACTAGCAAGTTCCTTATGTAGCAGAGTTACGTTCCCCTTGTCATGCACAGCGAAAAGCTGGTTGCAGGCTCGTTAGGATCTCTTACTATTATACAATTCAATCTGCCTCGGACTGAATTGTACATTCCTGGTAAGTTCCCTTGAATGCCTCTTAAAAGAATAAAGACACCACAATCCTATTGATAGTCAACAAAAAGTAAGTTTTCTCACGTTCAGTACACAGTATCATTCCTGAAGGCAGGCTTAAAGAATTAAAGTTACAAATAGCAACATGTGGATTTACCCCATATGGGGCACAATCCCTGTGCTGCTGATGGCTGCAAGCCAACAGAGCAGTCCTAGCTGGAAGCAGAGGAAAGGAGAAAGAGAAAAAAAGGGAGGGATGCGTGACTCATCCTTTTGTTACCTGGACAGGTAAGGTCACGCCCACCACTGGTCACATGCAAGAGGAAGGATGCTCCAGGCCAGGAGGAACAGGAAGTTTCCCCTGGCTGGACCAAACATTCCCTTGCATGTCCACTCTAGCATTACAAGGAATGTTGTACTTGACTGCTACCGGTGGATCACATCCCACAATATTCCCAAAGATGCCCCGCTTCTTTGAAAGACACCAGCTTGTTCTTCCTAGCCTGGCATGTTTAGGAGTCAAGCTGTCGAGAGGTCTTAATAGCGTCCGCGACGAAATGAACCAGAGTGAACAGAAGGACCCGGCTTTCCCCCTCCGCGCTTCTCCCGACCCCCACCTCCATCTAGCAGGGACTTCCGAACGCAGCTTCGCGAGCGAGAATCGGTCAGGTGGAAGCCACCTGCCTCCCCGGACCCGCTCGAAGCGCGTCTAGTGCCAGAACGCGGGCAGGCCGCAGCTTGGGAATCTCACGCACTTCGCAAGGGGCTAGATCTCTGTGTGCGCGCGTGTATGCTCAGGGGGAGGGTCGGGAAGTGAAATGCAGGACCCCGAGTCATTTGTTCCTGTATAGGGAGATTCCTTATTATTCCGAGAAAATAAGATAAATGCTCGAGTTCTTCGGAAGGAAGGAAGGGAAGGAGAAAAGCGAAGAGGAAAGAATCAGATCCACCAATTTATGTATTTAAATTATTGGAGTGGAGGAAGAAAGGGGCGGCCTAATATGCCATTATTTTGCAAGTTGGTATTAGCTTTAGGCTTCTTCCCTCCTTCCCTCCCTCCCAGTCAAAGCGTTGCCAGCGTTGGCGTGTGGTGGTGGTGTGTTTTAAAGCCTCGGCGCCTTTTGCTTTTGCCTCTGCCTCGCTCTGTCCGAGAGAGTTCAGGCACTAAAGAAACGATGGGACGCAGATTTGTGTCCTGGAATCAGCCCCCCCCCCCATTGGCCTTCGCGCTACGGAGGAGCCCAAGAGCCCCCGAATCCCGCCGGCGGCGAAGCGGCGCGCAAAGCGCCTCTAGGGCTCAACCCAGCAGCGCCTTCGTCCTGCCCGTATGCAAAGCTCCGTGCCCGAAGTGCCGGCTGCTGCTCTCTTCTGCCCCAGGAACCTCGCCCTCCAAGGGACAGGCGCTTGTCTTTGCTTTGGGGAGAGAAGGGGCGTCACAGGGACAACTTCTTTCTCCCCACAGCCTCTCTCCCGCGTGCGCAGATCGCCAGGACAAATCCTTGAATCTTGCTAATGATAAAAGTAACACTTCCCTATTGTTGGGTTTTTTTTTTCTGTGGTGACCAAGAGAAGACTGGGGTTAAAGGGGGAGGGAGGGAGGGGGGAAAGGAAGGAAAAGGAAAGAGGAAATGACAAGGGAGGGAGGGAGGAAATAAAAAGAAGAAGAAAGGGAAAAGCGAGGGAAAGGGAGGAGGAAATGACAAAGGAGGAGGAAATATAAGAAAAGGAAGGAGAAATGGAAAAGCGAGGGAGGAGAAAATAAAAAGGAAAGGGAGGGAGCAGGGAGGACTGGAAAAGGGAAATAAAAAAATTAAGGAAGTGAAAGGGAAAAGCAGGAGAAGGAAAGAGGGATGAAAATAGTGGGGAGGGCAGGAAGAGAAGGAAGGAGCGGGAGGATAAATAAGGAACGAAATGGAAAGACGGGGAAAGGGAGGGGAGAGAAAAGGGAGGACAGTGGGAAAGGCAAGCGAGAGGGAGACCGAAGGGCCTTCTTGGTTTTTGTTCCTGCCTGCCTGCGTGGCGCCAGGCGGATTCTTCCCGTCTAACTCCGGCAGCTCCGGCTGGGGGTCCAAAGTGGCCTCCAGGAAGTTTGGCGAGGCGCCTCGTGGGCCTCCGCTCTTCTTCTCCCCACCCGCTCCAGGCTCCTGGGCGCCTCCATCCCCAGCTTGGGCCGGGGCTGCCGCTACTACTTCCTCCCTGCGCACACACCCCCAAATCCCAGCGCTGCGAAGCAACAGTCCGTCGGTCCGCGCGTTTCAGCCCTTCTCCAAATTAAGCGGGTAATAACAGGGGCGCGGAGTAATTGATTCTGGCTGCGGCGACCAGGCTTGTCTTCTCACCTTTGCCGGGGAGAGCTTGCCAGAATCGTGGCTCTGCCAGGGAAGAGGGGGCCGGCAGCCTCAACTCCATCGCCTGTGCAAGGGCGGCGTGGGGGGGGCGGCGGCCGAGTGTCTGCCTATATGTGGTGTTTTGTTGTTTTTTTAAAACCCACAAAAAGGCCAGGGGGCCCTATGGGAACGGCTGAATTTCGAGATCCATCAATGCAAATAAAGGCAGGCTGGGATGTGTCCACATGCATGGCGAGATATCCACCCCCCAAAATCCGACCAACCCCCCCCCCAAAAAAAACCCATCCCCTTCATCCTCTCCAGGGATATTGACAAGGGAAGGTTGCTGGCTTGTACAGGTTCCAGGGCCTTTTTTAACAAGAGCACTATCTTATATAGCGAACAGATGTCCTGGAATTTCAGATGTGCTCCCCTCCCCCTCCGTACCCTCCCCCTCCCTCCCTGATTCCCCCCTCCTCCCCCCAGCTGGCACCGGGCACCGAATGGCACCAAGATCCCCCTGGAGCGAAGCTTCATATTCTTGGCTTCGGGTGGGGGAGAGGAAAGCAACGCAGCCTGCGGTTTTGGCTAGCAAAAAAACAAAAACATAAAAAGGCTAGCGTGGCCAGTGGCAGATCCTAGGCTCAGTCTCCCCACCCAAAAACACACAACTCTTCATTTTTAAATAGATAGATAGATAGGGAGAGCTTTTGGGGGCGTGTGTGAGATGGTTAAATGGAGCGGGGGGAGAGATGGGCTGGCTAGTGGGGAGACGTCTCTGGGCGCATAAGGAGGACAGGCGGGTTGCACTGCAGGGCAAACTTACACGGCAGAGGAAGCCCTTGTTTCGCGGATAAAGGCGCGCCCTGTTCGCTGTCCGTTTTCTCAAGCCTGGATTGTAGGTGGCTGAAGAATAAAAAGAGGCGAGGAAGCGGACGCGCGCTGTCTCTTTCCAAAAATAAGACGCGCCGGGGCAGCCCTCCCCCGCCCCGAAGCCTCCTCTTCTCTGACCTGAAAAACTATCCCCATTAACTCCCCAAGGACTGGACGGAGAGGGTTACTTAATCCCCGTGGGTGAGGGAAGGCGCTCTGCACATGCCTGGAGGTAATGTCTTTGGATGAAGCTTGATACTAGAGACCACCTTCCTCCGGGGCCTCTGCCATGGGCCTAGCCAGGAGGCGAGGCTTTATAGGGGGGGCAGAACCGAGATATCTGAGATGCAGTTGGTCAGTTAGTTAAGTCTATTTATTTACTTACTCCCCCACCCCCACCGCCCCAGATACGCCCATGGCCTGTGTCCTGGTTAATCCCGAACCGAATGGAGATCTCACCCTGCAAACACAATTTCCTGGCGAATTCCACCTCCGCCCACAGAATCCACATCTCTGGATTCTTCTTGGTTCTGTTGTCGATTCTACAAATTTACTAAGACCCCAGGAAGTTCCTTCAGCATTTCACTGTAGGTTTTAGTTAATACGTTCATTAACGTGCGTGTGGATAGACAGATATATAGTTAGAGATCTCGACCTATTCTAAGAACACGCCCTGCTTCTTATCTTGACCATAGTTTCCCTGGTGGAAGGAGAAGCGTCAGCCTCTCATAGCCGGCGATCTCCCGTTCGGTGATAAGTTGGTCGGCCAGGCTGAGGCCAAGCGCAACCCCCACTCCCCCCCCCCCCCATAGAAGCCAGATAGGTAGTGAAGGAACTGTGGGGGTGAGGGGAGCATCTCTTTGCAAATAGGTCCCCTGGGCGTGTGTGTGTGTGTGTGTGTGAACACAAAACCTGCCAAGCGACTCGGCATTCCAAAGTATCAAGCATTTGTTACACGGTTGATGCCAGCCCTCATTGGCAGGTTCGGATATTCCCCACAATTCGCAGACACAGATGTCCCTACTTTAACTCTTTCGAGGAGGGTGCTGTCAGATTGGAAGGGTGCGTGAAACAGAGAAAGGGTATTAAAAAAAGAGGAGAAGACAGCCCACGTTTAATCGTGTTTTGGGACTTGGGGGAATTACCTCCATCCCCTTCCTCTATCCAGGTGAAATTTGCATTTCTCTCTGCCTTCAACGTGTCTCTCTTAAATGTCAATCAAGGGATACGGGCCCATTTCCCCTTGTTGCTTTCCACAGTCTCTCTCTCTCTCTCTCTCTCTCTCTCTCTCTCTCTCTCTGTGTGTGTGTGTGTTTGTGTGTGTGTAGGCTTTCGCTTCCCCCATCCCATTCCCCATTTTGGGATGTGTGTGTGTGAAGATTTTTCAGCGTAAGGAACTTATAGCTTAATTCTTCAGGCAGATCAACTGCATCCTTTTATTTCCCTCTCTGTAACACCCAGCAGCTGTTTGCTTGCACAGGATCGACTATGATTACTGGCAGTATATTTTGGGCTACCATGAAAGCACAGGAAACGATCGATTTATTCAGTTTATTATCCTGTTTTGGCCAGGAGTGTGTGTATGTATGTGTGTGTCCATTTTTATTTTCTGCCTCCGGCACTCAAAGCTCCTGGGCTTCTCTACGTGTGTAAAAAGAAGCAATGCAACTCATTTGAGCTACATCGCAGTCCTAACTAGTCATGTTATTCAAAAGTAAGCCCTATAGAATTCTATGCGGCTTGCTTCCAGGCAAGTGGGGTTAGACTGGCAGCACGTGTCTATCTGTCTTCCTCACAACGACCCTCTCAGGTAGGCTCAGGTGAGAGATGATGACTGGCTCAAGGTCAGCCAATGAGCTTCGCAGGGAGAGGGTACATCTGGGACCCAGATCACCTCCTTACCCAACTCGCTGTGCGCTGCTCCCGGGCACTGACTGGGGGAATGTTGATTTCAGGCCCGTCTCGTAGATTTCCAAGCGCCTTTGGAGTTGACCTTTTGTCAGTCGCGAGAGAGGTGGGTGCAAATGGGTGGATGGGGGAAGAAAAAAATATTAAAGGATGCACCCACATAAAACAGCGTAACAGATGAGTGAAGAGAATGAAATCTACACGAGATCCGTCAGAATACAGGGGGAAATCACAGACGAATGAAATCACAGAATAAAATAGTCTAGCGACTTAGGAGACTGCTATGGAATTGGTGGGCAGACAGTGGAATTGATAAATCAATCTGATAGACAGACCATCTAAAAGTCACAAAAAAATAAGATAGCATATTTTATATTTTTTAAAGGAATAGGCGAATAGATCGGATCGGTAGAATTATTTTGCCCATTATGGATGGACTGATGGATCGATTTCTCCTCCGCTGAAATATATGAGTGTGTGAGAATGCAGACCCACACAGACCCACACCCTGATCTGAACTGTGTTAACAAGGTGTTAATACAGATATATCTCCCGCACAAGAGTGAGCGCGCACGCACCTTAGTCAACCTCTAAAAATGGTCAGGGAAAATGCAATGAGATTATTTTTATCCTGCGTGCTTTATGCCTCAAACCACCCACCTCTGAAATAAATCAGACTAAGCGGTTCTGAATCCTCCTTTCTTTTTCTTTTTCTTTCCCTCTCCCCCCCCCCCCCCCCAATTCCGTCTCTCCCTCTCTCTTTTAAACGATATCTGCAATTCTGGCAAAAATCTGTCTTTAATTTAGCTGTCCATATAAAAATCTACACTGTATAATAATGAACAGATGCCACGAAATTTAAACTGAAGCAAGGTCTCCTCCTACCCTCCCCAGCCTCCCTCTCCCCCCCCCACCCTTCTGCTTAGCCTGGCATCCGCCTGGCCACTGGGCAAAGAGGGAGGCATGGGGCCGCTTGGCAGGAATGGCTGATGTCGTTGGAGTCTCTCTCGCTCCCCTCCGTCCCTGCTCCCCCCCGTCCCCGGTTCTGGAAAGGAAACAATAATAAACGCAATGAGTGCAGGAGAGAAATTGGGAAAGGTCCCTCAGTTTGGGAGGGGGGGGGGCGGATTTGCAGTTGAGCCTCTCGCCTCCCAATAAACTTCTCCACGCAAATTCTTTTCAAGCGAGGATTTTATTTCCATTGCAAATAAAAAATGGAAGGGGAAAAAAAAGAGCAGAAATACAGTACATAGGTTTGAGCAAGTCTAGGGAGAGCCAGTCGTTCGCTTGGCACATTGACCGGCTTTATTTTTAAAAAATACAAAAAGGAAATTAGATTTCCCTGTTCGGAATTTGGCCTTTCCCCCCAAGACATTGAGGAGAGGGCCAATGGGAAGACGGTGTGAGGCTGCGTATACGATTAAGGCTCATCTAACGCACCGCGCGTTTCCCCCAGACAATTCTGGGAACTGTAGTTTCTTTGGGGGGGGGGGTGCTGGGAATCGTAGTTCCGTGAGGGCTGAACTACAGTTCCCAGGACTCTTTAGGGAGGGGGGAGTGCTGAAAATGAGCTTTGAATGTATGGTGTTGTCCGCTGCCTGGTATATATATAGTTTTCCACTTTCCCAGCTCGCCACCGCAGACGGAGGAGAGGAGAGGAGAGCGCCTGTAGCGTCAGGCTCGGAGACGGGGGACTTTGTTCCTGTAGTCTTTTGGGCTTGCCTCTGTTAAGAAATCTGGGCTTATCTGTTATATGTCGTCTAATCGATAAAGCACTCTTACTATCTGACTGGATTTCTCTCTCTCTCTCTCTAATATGGCCATGCACTTATTCCAAACCTCCACTCCAGAAATACACCAGCATTTTCCCCATCGCCTCCATTAGAGAGCATTGACCCAGCTATAATTTTTCTTCTCCTTCCTATCCAACCCTTCACTTCCTCCCTCTTCCTCTTTTCCTCTCCTTTCCCCTTCCTTTTGCTCCCCTGACTCTTTGTGGCAAATTTACTCTTCTGTCAGAAGTCTATTTGCCTCCTGCGCCCCTTTGGCAGCGCCTGCTAGATGCCAGCGGAGTTGGGGGGCAACGGGACCAGAGTGCCAGAAATCCAACGCGGGTAGCAAGAGCTGCTGTAGGATTGGAATTGAGTACGTGACTGGGACCATCTTTGGACACGTCTTCTTCTCTGTCCCCCCCGTTGCCTCGTTTATCTTAAAATGTCCCCATCCTGGGGCGGCTCCTTTCTTTTGAAAACCTGGATGTGGGCAGTGAAAAAGAGTTTTTCGGGATTTTTCTTCTTCAAGAAAGCTCAGTGAATGAATCATATAACCCCCTTAAGCAGAGTCACGCTTCTCTCTCACGCGCACACCCTTCTTTTCCTCGATTATATACCTCCAAATTGAGTTTGTAGCGTCTCTGAACCTTGTATCTGCCCAGTATATTTATTCCTTGCTAGCCAGGGGATGCTGTGCCTGCCCGTGCCCGTGTGTTTTCCTGCTCCTCAGCAAGCCTCTCTCTCTCTCTCTCTCTCTCTCTCTCTCTCTCTCTCTCTGTGTGTGTGTGTGTGTGTGTACATTTGCCTTCCTTTAATACTGGGGGCCTTCCCCTTTAAAACTGCTCTGGAGTGAACAGATGTCCGACACTCAGTTGTAGCAAGCTAACCACTTCCCTTCAGTGGCCCTTGGCTGGCAGTTGGCACAGACAACAGCCTGGCATCTAACTCCCCATAGAGAGCCTCTCTTTTACTACTGCGGAAATCAGGAAGCTGGCACTGCCAGCCAGAAGCATGCCAGCTAAGCTAGCTTCAGCTATCGATAGAGCACACACACACACACACACACACACACACAGACTCTTTCTCAAAAATCTGTGTGCTCCTGCAAACGCTCTTAAGGAAAGCCGGATATCTATGGTTTATCCTCATTTGGAGGGGCTGAAAATGTGACAAAGGGGGGGGGCACCCAATGTTTGGTAATTGACTAAGCCTCAAAACGGACTTTAAAAAATAAGGTTAGAAGATATGATCCACCTCTCCGTTTCTCTCTTCCGCCCAGCCTCCAGGAAAAAAAACAAAACCAAGAAACTTTCTCAGCTGAGCTGCCGCGGATTCATCTCTCCAATCTGGAAAATGCTGCACCTCTCTTTAAAAGACGAAAAGTCTGCCGGACTGCACTGCGACTCATATTTATTTCCAGGATATAGACAGGCACAGATAGATAGATACGCACACTCATATCAATGCCTACTAGCCAAAGTCCTCTGTCTAGCCCACATTTCCGGACAGCCTGCGCGCAAATTCTTACAAATAGTGCAAGGTGCGATTCTGGCCTTGTTTCAGGGGCACCGAAGTGGCTGGCTCTCTGGAGAGGCAGGATCGTGAAGGGATGAGGAAGGGATGGCGTGGCAAGGAGTATTTATTTCCCTGGACGTGGGCCCGGGTGGCCGTGGACCTACTTTTGGGAAAGAGAAGTGATGCGAGATCGATATTCTGAGACGTTGACAATAAGCGTAAAGAACCAACCCGAAAACTCTTCAGGGCCGAGAAGGGCGCGTGGCTGACCCACCCACCTTCCCCACCTGGAGAAGACAGGCGACGGGGTCCTCCAGGCGCTCGGAACAGACCCGGAGGGTGAGCTTCTGGTAGCTGAGCTGGCAAAAGGAAGAGGCGACCTTTCAACCACAGCGGCGCACAGATACGCCGAAACAGATACGCGCCCGCCGAACTCAAAAATATTCCGAGGCAGTCGCGCTACTTTAATCGGTTAAACAAAAAGGGGGAAGTTTACAGCGTGTGGTGCTAAGATCATCTTGCCTCCCCCCCCCCCCGTGTGCAACAAGCTTCAGCCAAGAACTTCCGTGTGTTGTTTACCCTTTCTGTCTTTTTCCTTCCTTCCTAGAAGATGCACAGATCTATCTTATCTCTTTGTGGGACCGTCGAGAGAAGTAACTAGTCGCTTTGAATCTCTTAATCCAATGCAGCAATTATAAATGGTGTCCTTTCCTCTCTCTTTCTTTCTACACCTTCGTGGAGATAAAACTATAAGGTGTGCACTGATTGTTGCCGTGAAATCGCATTTACGCTCCAGACTTTCTTCTCTCAGGGCTGCGCGCATTCGGTTCCCGTCCAGGCTTCAGTTCCCCTATAAAAGCACATTAACCTGGACTTCTCAGTTGCCCTTCCCTGATCTTTCCCCGCCTGGTCTAATCATGTACAGATCTGACAGCAGGAGAAGCCACGTGGTTGGATATTTCATACAGTGCCGGGCACACAAGTTGATGCTACCTAAGCGTTTAGCTCAGGGACCCTCCTCCTACCCTTAACGGTTACACCATGTGTAAATTACTGGTGGTGCGGAATCTGTGGCACAGAAGCCAACTCCTACGGGCTGAAGCCCCCATAAAATATTCGAGGGGGCTGCTCCCCCAAAGCGGATGGGCATTCCCATTCAAATTGTGTGTGTGCAAATTGTGTGTGTTATTGATTATGCTTACCTGCCCCCCTCCAATATTTTATTCAAGTTGGCACCCCTGTGCGGTGGCATGAAATAGTAGCCTGAGTCGTGCTCAGGGTCTGCTGACCAGCACCTGTCTATCCCCGGTTGCTCCAGCACCAAGGAATGGCACAGTCCTCTGAAGAAGCCATCGCAGAGTCATACCTGGACAGAGAATGTCCAGATCGGCAGTGTCTACCCCAGATCCCACGCTTTTCCTTTGAAACATTCAGCGAAGAGTTCTAAGGGCCCGAATCATTAGCGTGCACCTGTGTGTCAGCATCAAAAAGGGAAACTTGCTTGTGTGTCTATTGTGGACCATCACAACTCGCTAACACCAACACCGAGAGTTCTAACAGAACTCCCGAAGCAATGGCTGTCGATTGAGGCGGCTCACACTTTCATGCCGAGGAACCAAGTGACGTGGAAGCACGTGTGAATTGGCCAAGAGCGGTGAGAGATGAGGCGGTCCACACACGTGTGCGCTACTCTTCACACATCCTTTGGACAATGTAACGGACATAAGGCGTCTGTGCCTGAGGTGTACATTCAGTGCCGGGGAGGACTTTCCCATATATGTTCATGTTCGCATAATGAACAATATTGTAGGTATACTGTAGATACAAATCAGATCGGGAGAGGGTGAATCTCGATTTACTAGGTGATTTGCAATAGATCGGCAAGGATCTCCCAATTCTTTTGCAACACCAGCAAGAAAATGACTCCAGCTAAATTATGTCTCTGAAATGATGGAAGCTTGGGGTAACCAGAGAGTGGATCATTATTTGGCTAGAAGGTGAGCTCCCTTCAGGTCGGTTTCTCTGAACAAATTCCTGGCCTCAGAATGCTTTGATTCCAAGGCTAAGCGAATGTCTTTTGCACCAGGCTCCGGTTGGTGGATCTGGGTTTTTTGGGGTTCCATTTTTTATTATTCTTTATAGTCATAACAGAACAGATCCCGCAAGCCTTTAGTCTGCCCATACAAATGCGTATAAACACACGCGCGCACATACACAAGCTAGGCTGTTACCTAGGAGAAGCTCACACCATGGAGGGGAAGACCTCTATATTTTGTACCTGTGACCGTATTGCCTCCGTGGCTTCAGCATTTTAAAGTCCAGGTGGAATTTACTGCCCAGTAAACATAGCTAGGGACCTACTCTTCCTATACCTACCGGCAGAGGAGAAAGTGCAGGCACGCACTCACACCGGTATGGCTCACATCTTCAGATGTGAAGATCAGACACACGTCTCTTTGGGCTTGTGGGGAATGGGTGCGTGCCAACTAGGGAGACCAACCTCCGCTTCCCAGGAAAGGTTTCCCACGGGAATGTGAACACGTGTCTGATTACATACGATAGCTCATATATTCACATACCCGTGTATAGCTGTGTACTCCAAATGGGGAACCCTAACTTTTGGAAATGTTGAAGCAAGTCTCTGCTTTTGATGGGCTTTTCCTTCCGCTTGGTCTCTGGACATTCCGATACAGTATTTCCCATGCAGGTGAGAGCAGATAACAGATGAGTCCTTGGGGCCTTTTTACAGTGATCATTTTGAAAACAGCACGTGCGTGTGTTGGGTTGCTCCCTTCCCCTTCTTCGTGAGCAAAGAATGTAGGGATGTGGAGATTTTGGGGGGGGGGGGGGGATCGGTCCCTTGCTCCCCGGCAAGGCAGAAAGTGGATGAAACAAAACAAAACCCAGGAAGTCAAGTGCTGGAGATCTCTTAGCTGAGCAGTACAGAAACCCGGACACCGGGTGTTTCCTCGCCTGCAGAAAAGTCTTGGGAACAATAAACAATAATTGCACGTGTGACTGTGTTGCGAGTGTTATCCGCTAATGTGGCGACTTAAGGAGGACTTGTGTGTGTGTGTGTGTGTGTGAGAGAGAGAGAGAGAGAGAGAGAGAGAGAGAGAGAGACCCACTGTCCCGAATTCAAGATGAGCAGGGTTGCAGCAGGAACATCATTCCTTTGCATGGTTTGAAGCGGTTCACCGAGCAGCTCAAAACCCGGATGCGGCTGTTCACAAAGGCTACCGAAATGGCAGAAATGCTGGCGCGCGTGTTGCCGTAAAGTATTGGTTCTGTGGTCCTTTTGAACAAATGCGTAAGCCTCTAGAAAACCACAGGATGGTGGGGAAGCACAAACAATTCTATATGCTGCTTGTACCAGAGGTGGTACAATCATAGATATGATTTGCAGCTTCAAGTGTAAGGACTCCCGCGTGCTGAAGCCGGGTGGAAACCGGTTAACTGTTGCAGCCATTATATTCCCAATGGAAGCTGCAGCCCGGTGCGCCTTGCCCAGGGAGAAAATACAAATCCACACCTTAGCTAAGCAGAAGTGGGATTTCAGGCCGATTTGCAATCGGCTAAAGAGAAGAACGCCGATCTGAATCCGATTCAGTCTCCAGAGCGGTGGCTTCAAGGAAAACTGAGTTGTGGATTGGGTTGGCGCGGGGGGCACAGTCTGTTTCAGCCCAGCCCCGATGGAGCTACAGCAAAACGCTGACCTTGTGGGACAAGAGGCTTTGATCGCTTGCCTGACGGACGCCCACCTGTGAGTCGAAACCTGCAGGCGTTTGGAGAGGAGAGCAGCGCAGAGACTCGCCTCCCTCTTCGGGGTTGCTAGGGAGAAAGGCAGCTGAGGCTTAGAGAAGTGGTACCTGGTGAGTTCAGGTGCGGAACGAGCAAGGATCAGGCGAGTGTTTGCCCGCTGTCAAACTGGAATGGGAAGATGGTGCTGCGGGTCGGAACATATCTAGGTGTGCGGGGGTGGGGAGGTTGGAGGGACCCCCACCTAGGCGAAGTTACACCTGTTTGTTAAAGAAAAGAAGGAAGCGGGGCTGACGGAGGAAGAGAGACAGGAGGGGAAATTGGTAGGATGAAAGGAATGAGAATTGTGGGGGAAGGAAGGAAGGGAAGAAGGGTAACGCAACTTCCTGGGAAAAAGCTACAGCTCACTGACTTCCGGCTCATGCTATAATACTTATGTGTATAAATAAGTGTATGTGTGAAAGAAGCACAAACAAACCACCTTAGTGTAATCCTTCAAAAAGTTGCGATCTTTGACGTTTTCAGATGGTGCGGTTCTGCCAAGGCCATCAGCAAGCGGTGGAAAGAGGGACACGTCTTCCGTGGATGACTAGGAGCTCCTACTTCTGCGTGCTGGGCTTTGGCCCGGGGTGTCAAGGGACATCCAAAAACTAAGCTTCCATCATAAGCCATCTTCGGGTCCCTTGGGGGGGGGGCAGCTTTGCTGAAGGCAGCAGATGGAGACAATCCCGAACTTCTTGGATATCAAGGCGCGGGAAGGAAGCGCACAGTGCCTCCAAGTCAGGCCCACTATATAATAGGGGGGTTCCAGAGTAAGTGCTTTGCTGGGCAAGTACAGAGAGATGATGGCGATGAAGAAAAGGATGATGAGAGCCAAAATTCCCGTCCACGTCTCCTTGTGATGTACCTCGTATAGCTTTGGGCCAATGTTCATTGGCCTCAATGGAAGGACGAAAGTTTGTGCGAGTGTTTATCAGTCTGTGTTGAATCTAAGGGGGCACCAGAATTCCAAATACCCCCCCCCCATTTTTTCTACTCTCGAAATCGACCAAATCTACACTGATATAGACCGGGTCCCATTCACATCCACCAAAAGCCACCACGAATGTCTTAGATATATCCCTGTTGGTTATCCAGGTTAGAATCTCCGCTCTGGCCCCGCCTGTCCTAACTTTTGCCTCCTGCTTGCAGGATAATAGACACGCTTCCTTTTCCTATATTTTGTAGCCCTCCTTGCAGGACCCATAAACGGATGCTCACCCTCTCCGAGAATTCTCGACAGGGGAAAAGGAGATCAGGGGCACTGGCGGTTGTTGCTTCCCGGCGGAGCTTCGGGTTCAGCACCACGCGTCTTTGGGACAGCTCCCTAAAGCTCCGGTTTTCTTATCTTGTAAATAAGCTCCCCTTTCAGAAATTAAAATAAAAGAACCCAATAGCTATCCATCGATTGTTTAAGTCCTAAATAATAGTAGATTCACCAGGAAAGACCGTTCGCCCCAGTAAATAGTTTTGAGAGACTTTGGTCTTGAATTTACTCTTGCTTATGAGATCAGAAGGGAAGTGTGTGTGAGAGAGAGGGAAAGAGGGAGGGAGGGAATGTTGCAGGGGAAATGCCATCTGTCCAAGACAAGAAAACCACATTAGTCTTTATAAAATGAGAAGTAGATCTCCGCCCACCTTCCAAGTTAAAAAAAAAAAAAAGAACCAACAGAGTGTGTGAGGGGAAAGAAGAATTCTTATATATATTTAAGTAGATCTTCCAAAGACATACTGTCAAGCTAAGGATGCTTTGAAGCCATCTTAATCAGTTCAGGGTTTACACCCACCCGCCTCTTCTTTGAGAAACGTGTCTGGCTACAATGAAAGAATGGGGTCTCGCGCATATATATATATATATATATATATACACTTGTTTGAAGTAAACTAGCAAACCTGAGGGAGTAAACATTTAATATTTATTAATTGTCGTCTTAGGACGCTCCTTCATTACACGTTTGAATAAGATCATAGCTGACTCGCAGCTCTCAGCCTGTCAAAAAGTGTTCGGATGCATTTCACGAAAGATCTGCAAATTAATGCTTAAAACATACCATTGAAGACCAGGGCTTGACACACACACCCTCCCCTTTCTGGTTTGTTTGTTTTTTTGTCCCTTCTTCTTCTTCCCCTAAACAATGCATGCAATAAAAAAACAAAACCGAACAAACAAAACCCAAACCCCACAACTACACAGAATGTTTGCAAGGGAACCTTTCCCTAGTGTTCCTGATTTTTCAAAGATGCCCGTGATAGGGGCGCGGTGTGGGGTGCGGAGGGGTTATATATCTTCCATTGATAGAGGGTCTTCACCTTTTGCTAAGTATTATTTTTGGGGGGGGGAGTGTTAAGCGCGGGGAGGGCGGGGGAGAGAGATTTTAGAAGGCCAGACAGACGCGAAAAAGGCAGCCCGTCTTACAAAAGTGTCCTCTCCAAAATGTGTGAACCGAACAAGACAGAGTTTGGCGCAAACAAACAAAACAAACAAACAAACAAACAATAGGGAAAATAACTCTCCTTTGTTAAAACAAGACTTGGAAAAATCTCTCCCCCCTCCCCTTTCCCCCTTGGACTTTAGGATATCATTTTGACATAAATATTTATTCATCTTAAGGAAACCAAACACACATGTACACACGCACACACGCAAAGCACTTCTGGCGTCCAATAGACATTTCAATCTGAACTACAACTTTTCTGGTCTTGTTTTTTTTTAGTAAAACGTTGTTGAGTTTTGTTTTAAAAAATATCAATCAGAAATGTGTGCCTTTTGCTTTTGATTATTTATTTTTTTAAAAAAATGCTGGTATGTTTAAAGGTGATGCAGGGCCATATTAAAATAAGTGGTTGGGGGTTGGGAATCTGAGACAATATTTTGACATATCCCCCTGGCTGTAAAGCAAGTCATCAAAGGAACGAGAAATGAATCATTACTCTGTTGGGGGAAAAATATACCAGTTTGAGTCTTTCGAAGATGTTGGTTTTTATATAGAGATTTATATACTGGTGTATTGTTACATAAACGTATTTCTCCCCCCAAAAAACGCATTACAGAAAGAAAGAAATTAAGAGTTACTATTAATTGGGAGGGGAAAAAACTAGCCAACGTAAGAATTAAGCATAATAATCAGTGTTATTTTTCACATCACCTTTAAATTTTGCATATTTGCGTTTCCCCCTCCTATCCATGCATAACAAAACATTTTTGTCATTTCATAAAAATCTTTTTTTCCACTTTTTTTTTCATTAACGTTTTTAAAACAGGTAAAAAACAGCATGACACACGAATTTTGGAAAATAAGTTACTTGGGGTTACAAGGGTGGTTTCAAAAAGTCAGTGATTGTTAAATACCAGGGAAACATACCACAGTCCGTTTCCCCCAAATCAAAAAAGTGCTCGATTTTAAACCTCAGCGAGTTTGTTGGTCCATATTTCTAATATCTCATATGGATTCTTGGTTGTTGTTGTTTTTCATTTTTCCTTTTTGTTTTCCTTTTCCTTCATTTAAAAAACTTTTTCCCTAGTTTCAGTACCTACTTGCATAGATAAAGATAGAATATATTTATCATCTGTTTGCCCCTTTATTGCTTTTTTAAAGTTCTCACTGCATTGAAAGTCTGACTTAAAGTTTGCAAACGTCTTTTTTTAAAACAAACAAACAAGCACGTCTTTAAATAGATTAAACTTTCGGGGAATTCTTGAATCAATTGCTGGAATGATGGAAAGCCCCCCTCCCCCCCCACCATCTCCTGCCCTGTACTGAATTATTTCGCTCTACAGCCATTCTGGTCTCTAGATTAAATGCCTATATTGAGCATTGCTCAATATAGGCAATCGCTTAAGGTGGGGCGAACCTTTGACTCCCCCTCACACACACTCCCCATAAATTTGATGTTTCCCCCCTTCCTTAATAGCACTTCTGATTTGGATCTAAAACCCTCCTTTCTAGATAGTCAAGACCTCAGCTAAACAGTCCACGAAGCTATATAGTTTGCTTTCTCATATATATAAAATTGCATTAGAGCATATATTGCACCAGATTTCTTTTATTAGTAATTGGGGCAGAGGAGGAGACCAGGTCTCAGATCCGGTTTACACCCCAACTCCCAGTCAAGTAAGGAGTCCCATAGGAAACAGGGCGCTTCATCAGCTCCGTCGACTCTTCATTTAAGCCGAAGACCATTGACTTCAAACAGAATCGACCCCGTCGAATCCCAGCGGATTCGAGGTGAGTCAAGTCCGTGGCTTCGGCCTAAGTGTCTTGTAGATCGGGCTGAACCCGCCTTCCACACGCTGCTTTGAAACAAGTACGCCCGGCTCAATAGGTTTAGGGATGGGAATGGGTGTTATTGTTGTTGTTAATATTATTATTGTTGTTGTTGTTTTTTTATTATTATTATTTAGATTACTCCTCTCTAACTGCGGGGGAAAGTGGCTCACAGTTGAATGAAAAGTTGCAGCTCTCGGGAAGAGGCGAGCAGGGGCTTCGAGAAGGCCATGGGCCGTTGCCACCCACCCCAAATAAAAATCGCCCACACGCGCGCACAGAACCACACACACGCCTATCCCTTTCGCGAACGCAACCCACTGGGGATCTACAGGTGGCCCTGGTTAGGCGTGGAACCAGAAGGGGAGCCCAAAGGCGGGAGGAGTCGTTAATTATGGAAAAAAGCATTGAGCTCCTCGTACATGGGACCTCTGTCGTGGTGGAGGTGCATCTCATAAGGCAAAACGTTCTCCGAGTGGACGCCGCTGCGCATCCCAGAAGACCCGAACACCAAATTGTGGCCGGACGGGCGAGAACTCGGGAGGGCGGAGTAGTGCATAGAATAGTGGTAGTTTTTCTCGTGGTCTGGGGAAGAGTCTTGCTTGAGGGAGAAATTCCCGTTCACGCACAAAGGAGGGCTCAGGGGCCCATCGTATTCCGAGCTATTGTAGTCTGGCGACGCGTTCCCATAGAGCGACTCGTAGGTGGCGCAGTAGGCGTGCGTCCGCAGGGCGTGGGAGCTAGCCATGGTGCTGGAAGCGCACTGCGCGCCGGAGAGCCGCGAGCACTGGTACGTGTAAGGGTGCATGGCAAAGGTGGAGTTGGGCCCGTGGTACCTGCCGGCCTCCTGGCCTTGCTCGGTCAGGAAATTCCTCGAGTTGAGCTGCAGGCAGCCCGCCACCAAGTTGGTGGTGGGCTGCGACAAGCCTTTGCACAAAGTCTGCACGTAGGACACCAAGTCCGGCCTCTTGCCCGAGCGCAAGATCTCAGACAGGGCCCAGATGTAGTTCTTGGCCAGCCTCAGCGTCTCGATCTTAGACAGCTTCTGAGTCTTGGAGTAGCAAGGCACCACCTTGCGGAGGTTGTCCAAGGCGGCGTTCAGGTCGTGCATGCGGTTCCTCTCGCGGGCGTTGGCCTTTTGGCGCCTCAACTTGGAGCGCTCCAGCCGGGCCTTGGTCATCTTCCTCTTTTTGGGGCCCCGTTTCTTGGGGCGATCCCCTTCCGCCTCCTCGACCCCTTCTTCCTCCTCCTCTTCCTCCTCCTCCTCGCCCCCTAAGTCGTGGTCGTCTTTGGCCTCCCCGTCGGTCTGCTCGTCCTGGAGAGGGCAGCTCTTGCCCTTCCGCTCATCTTTATCGCTGGCCTCGTCGTCGTCGTCGTCCTCGTCGTCGCAGTCGTCTGCCCAGCTGGAGAATTTCTGAACTTCTGGGATCAGGCTGGGCTCGCTGAAGAGTCGCGTCAACATGGTGGCTGCAGAGGTGACATGGGGGCGGGGAGGGGGAGGGAGGGAGGGGATGGGGGGGACGCACACAGAGGGTGGGGGGGGGGAGGGAAGGGATGGAGGAATGGAAACGAGAAATAAGAGCACAAGTTTCTTCCAGAGCCTCAGCAGCCCTAACTCTAAGCACGCACGTCATCCAAACTATTCCGGACTGTTGGAACTTCATCCTAAAGCCGGAGCAACCTTGACTGGTCCACGGTTTTAAGCCCATTTAGAACTACCATGGCATGGGCCGATTTCCCATCCCATCCAAGGCTGAACGGGCCTTCCCTCCCCAAGCAAAATAACCTAACTTTTGCCTACGATCTGCAAGGATGTGCAGAGCGTCGCGTCCCAAAGTATATGCCTTTGCGCTGTCATTGGAACATGCCAGGTGGCTCTTCCGGATGGCTGGGTGAAATCCGTTCTTTGGACGTGCTTAAGAGCCAGCCAGCCACCCCTTTCACGGTTCTGCGTTTGTTCTCGAACCCCATAATTTGTTCTTTGAAGTCCTGTTTTTCTTTTCTTTTCTTTTTTAAGAAATGGATCAAACCGATTAACCGTGATCCCCATCCGGATCCGACGCGCTGACGATTCTCTAAACATTCCAGAGCGTGTTTTAGAGAAGGAAGTCGTGGGGTTCTGGCCTTTAGGCCCTCCCTCCCTTAACTCCTGCATTTTCACTCCTCTGCACCCCCCAGATCGTAATAAGATAGGGCGCTTCTTAAAGCCTGACTTAACCTTTTTATTGCACTCTTCTCCCAAACGTTCTGCCTCGAAGTACGTGCAGCGGCTCTCGTCAAAATAATCCTGGTTACCTTCCGCTCGATCAGAGACAAAATCTCCCGCGCCCTCCCCACTCCCACCCATACTTTTAACGGGAGTCTAATTTAAGCAGAGCTTTTGTAGGAGGAGGAGGGGATGGTAGAGCGGCTTAGAACTGGCCTGAAACCGCGCTCCCCCCTCCCCTCCATAAAAGCAATTGACTCGTTTTAAAGTGTGATTAAAATTAATTGGTGTCTCCATTGCTTTGCTGCGGAATTGGTGCAATATTTCTGATAGATCCGGTTCATTACAGACAGTCTCTGTCTCTCTCCCTCTCTCCCTCCCTCCTTCTCTCTCTCTCTCACACACACCCTTTCGTTTTGTTGTTGTTGAAATGTAGTGGATATTTTCCTCGATTTCTTTACGGGGCTGCTTATTTGTTTTTGTTTTTTTAATTTAAGGTTCATGTTTATGCGATCATCTTCAAGGGAATTTAAAATCGCTACGCCCCATCTCCTCTGCCTCCCCGGCTCGTATATACACGTCGATCTCTTCCAGCCAGCCTGCTTCTGTTTATATCTCTGGAGAGCTTTGAGGCGGAGATCTAGAGAATGCCAAGCGAAATCTCTAACTTTTCTCTCCGGTTTCTCCGTCCCATCCCACCCGAAGCTTGACGGTCCATCGCAATTTCTGGGTGGTTTTCTTTTTTTCTTTTTTAATCAATGTTAATATTAATATTAGAACGAAATGTTAGAATTTGGAACTTTGCATCCCGCTGCCCCCAGCCACCCCCAGCCTCGCGTTCCTCCATCACATCCCAACCCTCATAACTTCTCGTTCCTGTCAATTTCCCCCTGTCCTGCTTTTGTTTAAACTGTTTGAGTCCTGCCAACGCTCTTTCTTTTTCAGGGAATGGTTTCGTACCTCACTCTAAACCCCTAAAAGAACATTCTGGGTATATAACACGTTGATCGATCATTCAATCAATTAATTTGATTTTTTATTATTATTATTATTATTATTATTATTATTATTATTATTATTAAAAAGGCTCCCTGAGTTACTCGATCTCGATGCTGTTGCAGAATCGCTAGGTCCCACCCGGTTCCAGTCGCTTCTGCTTTCCGCTTGTCTCCCTCCCTACACTGGCTCCATTAGCCCACATGCAGACCCCGCTGAAGACCATTTTCCTAGGGAGCCTTTTGCTCCAAAACCACGAGGAACCGAGGGATCGCTTGGCAGTTCGTGTGCGAGCATTTGCCCTCGCTGTGTTTTGCTTAGGGAGGGGTGGGGGCCAGTTTTCACAAAAAAGAGGAAGAAGAAGAAGAATGGGGAAAGATCACCCAACACACGCACCCGCTCCTAAAAACCCCCCTCAAGCTAAAAACCAACAGCTCCGTAGATGAGCTGAAGAGAGTGCCGTTCACTCCAATAAGTGCTACAGCTTCGATTCAATGATAAGGCTCTTCGGCTTTTCTTTTAATTATTATTATTATTATTAAATACAATTGGAAAATTGTATTTCACCGGATCGTCTGCTCAGATCTCTGCTTGATTCTTATTCTTATTTTTTAAATGGTATCTTTGAACGTGCCACAAAGGCTGCTGAGATCTATTTAAAAATACACACACATACACATCTCATGCAAAACCGATCTTTGCTACATAAGCGATTTTGGATCTATAAAAAAATCTTGCCTAGAGATAGCTTATTCCACCCCACCCCCCGCGCGCGTATCCCCCTCTCTAGCCATTCTTCCCCCAAAGATACAAATAAATTGTGTGTGCGCAGAAGGGGGGGGGGGCGTCGATAGAAAGAGAGATAAGATCTGTAGTGAGGGAGAGATCCAAGAAGGTGGCCGGGGGTGGGGTGGGGAGGCAAGTTGCGTGACCCCATCCTTTCAAGTTTCTGCCCCGCTCTCTCTTCCTTACATAACTTACCTCCAAAGCTGAGCGGAGGAATCTTCAAGTCCTCGGACCCCGCATCTTTTGGGAGTAAGGGGGGGGGGAGAGAAAATTAGAGGGGAGGAAGAAGAGGAAGAGAGAGAGAGAGAGGAAAAAAAGAGAGGCACAGGCTCCTTGAGGTCCACCCCGTCTCCTTCAGTGTCTTATCCAAAAGGAGGAGGGGAAGTGGCACGCTTCGCGCAGGCAGAGGGGGTACCAACTCTGATGCCAGACCATATGGCTGGCACGTCATCCGCTGGAGTTATCACATGAGCTGCGGTGATTGACATGCGCTCGCATGTAGGGAGATCTCGCTCTCGGGGGAAAGCGGGCCCGCCATCTGTCACTCCCTACTCTTAAGAAAGAAAGAAAGAGGGAGAAGGAAGGAAGGAAAGAAAGAACGAACGAACGGGAGAAAGAAAAGACCCAGCCCCAGACAGATCAGATCTACGCAGCCCCGACAAGATGAAGCGAGATAGATGAGATGGGGGGGGACGACAGCTAAGGGGTTGGAAACAATAGAAGGGGGGGAATAGGGAAGGAAGGAGGATATTTGGAGTGTACCTTTATGTGGCTGGTTGTAAAATCACCCAGGAGGAAGGGATGTTAGAGACCTTATGTCAAAAGAATCTCCCCATCCCTCTTCCCTCTCCCATTCTCTCTCTCTCTCTCTCTCTCTCTCTCTCTCTCTCTCTCTCTCTCACACACACACACACACACACACCCCTCTCTAGCAGCAGCAGCAGAGGGTCTGTCCTCTGGCCCACCCAGCAAATCAATCTTTTGCAAGGGCCACTTATCAACCTCCTCCAGTTATTATGGTTATTTTTCAGTGGGGGCAATCAAGTAGTGTCCTTTTGTTTTTGTTTACCAAAGGGAGCCAGGGGTTTCGGGGTTGCTTCTGAGCCATGGGCTCCGTCTTTTGCTTCATCTGGGTGGGCAAAGGTGAGCCATCCCAAGGGGTGTCCCTCCATTATTCCATGGAACAAGCATGTAATCCACTGGGGAATCCTCTGGCACAGGCCAGACTGAGAAGAGCCAGCCGGGATATGGCACAGTCCCCACCCACCCAACTCTTCATTTCATTGGGTCTTGTGCAGGAGAATGTCTCCGGAGTGAATCCCACGCCTCCCCCCCCCCCAAGTCCAGATCTATCAGTCTCTGACTCTGCTGCCCTTTAAGGGGACCACAGATTGGCCACCTCCGGCAGTTGCTTCTCCTTGCTGAATGGCAGGGTAAGTTCCATGCTTGTGTGCAGTTCCCGGTCGCACCATGAGGAGAGAGGTCCAGGGGTCCTCTCAGCAGAGGGAATGAGTGGTGTGTATGGAAAATCAGGCCTTAAAAAAAGAAAGTTGGGAAGGGGCCACAGTTCAGCGGCAGAGCATCTTCTGTGCATACAGAAGGTCTCAGGTTCAATTCATGGCATTTCCAGATGGGTCTGGGAGACCTACCAGCAGTCAGTGTTTGACAACAGTGAGCTAGAGGGCCCCAATTCAGTATAAGGTGGTTTCCTATGTTCCTTTGGTGATGCTCTATTGCCCTAAGGCCCACATGAACCTGGAACCAGCGTTGAAAAGTTACCATCCAAAGGGAGGGGCCAGGGCTATTAAAAACTATTAAGTCTGGATTATGGGATATTTACAATGCAGTCAAACCGACAATGCATGTTTACTAGACAGGCACATGACAGGAGCTGAAGCCCTCAGAGTTTCTTCCTGTAAGTTTCCTAGAGAGAACTCTGAGAGACACGCCCACTGTGCCCCATCAGGGGGAGTGCATAGGTACTTCCTCTTTGCTCTCTCACCATCATTCCAGCCATGTAAGAACATCTGCTAAGTCTGAGCCACAGCTCAGATTCCATTTTAAACTAGGCTGAAGTATGTCCTTCTAACTAGATGACCATTTTAAGCCTGCCCGAAGAAAGCTGCTGTACCTGTTACTCTTCAACAAGTATTCTGAGTGAGTAAATATTATTTTTTTACCTTTTACAACACTGTTTGGGTGGTTATTATTTTAATGGGGAGAAAAGGGGGAAATACCAGGAGAATCCAGTCTGCCGTAAAGCATCCTGGATTACTTAAACTAAAAAGCTAAAACTAGCTTATCTAAGCTTCCCTTTTAAACTGCAAAGGGATGCACTCTGCTGAACTCACAAACATGAGGAAGCAAGAATAATATCACATATATATTGCTCTGGGCAAATTAAGATGGTTGGATGGCAGGGGCTTCATCAGCAATGCACCTGTAAGGAAAGCAAAACAAAACAAAACAACTTTTTTAAAAAAAGTTATTTTAAAGGGGGGGAGAAGAAAAGGCCGGAGACCTGAGCCCCACAAACACTGGGGCCTTGTACCACTTCTCCCCTAACAATACTCATCTCAGTCCCCAGATCTGTTCTCCACCTTCAAGTCTCCGCCACTCAGCATTCTTCCATCCCCATCATGTTGCAGCTATTGGTGGTGCTGGAAACAGATGGAGGAGTAACAACAGTGTGTCTCTGATTCCATGTAAAAGGAGACCTAGAGAGGTAGCCAAGGAAGTCTATCCCAGCTCTCAGCTGCTCAAGAGTTTGGAAGGAATCCGGCCTTCACTGGTGCAGCAGCACGTGAGACTGCAGTATCTGGGCTCCTTCACGAAGGGATGAGTCCCTGCACTCACCCTGCCCTGATGGGTAGCCCTGCTGAGCTGCTTCCAGCTCAGCTGCATCTGATGACTCAACAGCCTGCAGAATGCCACTGAGCTCCAGGCCGCTTTAGCAGCTCATTTGATCAGGCAAAGACTGGAATTTATATTGAACGGGTCATTCTGATAAATCAAACAGATGCATTTGTAAGGTACAAATGGCAGGTTCCGATAGACTGATAGAGCAATCAATCAACAGGTAGGTAAATAGATGATAGAATCTATTCATCCATCCTAATAGCAACCTTGATTTTCTGAGTGTTGTTGCTCTTGTTGCCAAAATGGCATTGGCCACTCAGAAGGAGGCAGGTACACAGCAGGCTCAAGGGAACCTGAAAGTTTACAGAAGTAATAAAATCCCCAAAGGAGAGGAAAACCCAAAATAGCCCAATGAGGACTGAGCATACTGCAGACTGAGCATGTCAGAGAAAAACCCCAGATGTGGGTGGTGGGTGGGGAACAGAATGGAGTTACTGAAATCCTGAACAAGAAGCACTCTGTACTGTCCAAACGGCAACTTTTTGTTCTAGGTCCTGCCTACCCACAAAAAAGCCCCAGTTCCTCACATTCTGTCACACTCTAGCATCACCCAGAAAGAGAACCCAGGGTGGCGCTATGAAGGGTCAAGCTTGCTTAGAAGCAGGTTTGATACTCTAGAGTCTAGTCACTGAGTTTCCCAGGGACCATAGGTCAGCCTCAGTGTCACACATGCCCCTGGATATACCGTAGTTTTTGCTCTATAAGACGCACCAGACCACAAGACGCACCTAGTTTTTGGAGGCGGAAAACAAGAAAAAGAATATTCTGAATCTCAGAAGCCAGAACAGCAAGAGGGATCGCTGCGCAGTGAAAACAGCAATCCCTCTTGCTGTTCTGGCTTCTGGGATAGCTGCACAGCCTGCATTCGCTCCATAAGACGCACACACATTTCCCCTTACTTTTTAGGAGGGAAAAAGTGAGTCTTATAGAGCAAAAAATACGGTATATATACTTAGTAGTGGCCGATCCCCTTTGGGGCTGGTAGGGTGGAATTCTGGGAGGCCAACAGTAGGTGGCACCAGAGTTAATTGCAGGAAGTCAAATCTAGTCCCGGCCCCTTTCTCCTCTCTGCTAAGTTCTCCCGGAGCAAAACTGAGCCTAAGGAGGAGCAATCTGGCAGCCAGAGCCGCCCCGCCACCCGGACTAATTGTATGTAAGAAGGCAAGTCAGTGGGGGCTAGCTGAGGGCAGATGGAGACTGGTAAGGCAGAGGCCCTTTGGCCTTATGGACTGGCCTCCAATGCCTTCACTTTCTCCCATGCAAGTGAATGGATGCCATTCACAGACACATTATGACAGGTGTTTTCTTATTGCATACATAGAAGTCCGTTCCCAACACTCTGCCACACTCCTGTGTGCCTAAGGAAGAGAATGCAGGGGGGAGCAATGCAGAAAACCTGGAGTCAACTAGAGGCAAGGGGCAGATTTAGCTCTCTGCACCAGGATTGTACCCTTTTATTCCCCCCATATAAATTACGACAATTCCGTCTACGGGGAGAAAGAAAGCACAACACTTTGGGCCACTGTTAACAATGAGGGGAGGGGCGAGGGTCTTTGATGCATACAAGACTCCCCCTTGTCACCCCAATGGGTGTTTTGCTGGGTTACATCTCAGCATGAAAATCGATTTCGGCTAAAGAGGCAGCCAGTGCATTGTCCTGAGATCCTTGGATAAGAATATCATATAGTTCATGCATGCATATAAAGCCTTCTCTTGCAAACGCATCAGGCTGTGTGCACAATGTACCTTCAAAGCACATTGGAAGCACATCCCCCCCCCCCCCAAAAAAAAGAATTATGGTCACTGCAGTTTATTGCTGGGAATCGTAACTCTGGGAGAGGGCTATACTTTTTTTGAGGGTGGAAATGTGATTCAATGTGCTTTAAAGGTATTGTAAAGGTACACAGCCTCAAAGTTGTGATGGGGTGGGTGGGTGACCTTGGTGGATTCTACCTCCCTCCCCGCCCCAAAAACACACAATATTTACTGAAACCATCACTCCAGCTTCTCCTGATCCCTGGCTTTTTCTTTTCTTTTTTTAGAAGCTAGCAAACCATCAACTGACCCTCATTCAGTTCCTGGTTTGCTTTGCCAGCGAGAGGAAGGCGGCCGGGGTGGGGGGGGAGAGAACCCTGCAGGGATAAATTTCAGCTGTGTTTGGAAACTCGCGATGGATAATAGCAGGGCGAGTAAATGCCGAGGAGCGCGCAACATAATAGGGTGTCATTAGCACACGTCTCAATACATCTTTATTTCTTTTCATCTGAAAAGGTCCCATTAATCAAAGATTCCATGGGCGGCCTTGTTTTCCCCTTGCACTCTCCAAACAAAAGTGACCCATTAATAAGCAGCGGCGGTGGATCCTCGGCGCTTGCCCCCCTCGATCCTCAATGGCTTTCAGCCAACTAAAACTGTACCAACCCAACCAAGCCAGGGGGTTTGGTGCCTTGGGTTGGAATGCGCTTTTAGGCCCACTTTTGGCAATGGGCGAGGGCCAATAGGCATGCTGATCAGCCAATGCTAAGCACTTTACGGCCTCATCGGTTTCGAGCGGAGACATTTCAGGAGGGGTTTAACTCTCCTGCTGAAATGAATGGGCCTATAAAATGCCTAACTTTGGCTGGATCGTGCCCAAAACGTACAAACAAAGAGAGGAATTCCAGTGGAATATCGCTGTTCTGCTGGCTATGCCCAATCTGCCATGATTTTGACAAATCTGCGACATATTCAGCCTGGCCTGAGAAGCTTTTGTCGTTGTCACGCTCACTATAGCTATATGCATCATGTAGTCTTGCAGCTAAATCTGCCCCAAAGGCTTTAGCTCTTCTGCTTCCATTTCCTGTCTTCCCAAAATACCTCGGTGTCACCTTCGACAGGGAGGCCACCTGCATCTTTCCCTTTTTACACACCTGTAGGTCTTCTTGTGACCTACACAGAGCAGGTGGTGTCCAAGGGGTTGTGAGGCCCTCGACCCACCCGAGTGGCAGATTCCAACCCATCCACCTTTGGGTCTAGCCTGCAAGCACTACAAAGCCCATGAGGCAGTGCCATGCAATAAACACGTTCGCTCACGAGGATCGGCCAAATTACACTTGCGAATCTGAAACGTTTTGAGTAATCTGTTTCTGGGTTCATTTGTGAGGGGCTTGTGGGTGCCAGTTGTGAGGTGGTGAGTAGATGGCCTTTCAGTCTATTGCAACTATATTGTTCTATCTCAGAACACTTTTAAAATCTCATTATATGGGTGGGTGGGGGCTGGCAGCGTGCTTCATCCTCCCACTGCACTCAGCACGAAAACCAAGAGGGTTGCCAGAGGAGGAACAGAATTCTCCATCCCTCCTCTAACAGCCCTCAGTAGGCTGTTTTATTTCATTTTATTGCAGGAGAACAACTTTTGTGAGTTTAGTTGCAAGACGACTTCACTGTTAGCAACATCGTGTTCCTTTCCATAGGCCAGTGGATGGATTGCTTTTCTGCATTGTCGAGAGGTGCTCAGTTCTCTGACTGGTGGTTTTGGTGGAGCAAGATTTTGCCTTGCAAATGGACCCCACCTTAGCTGGTCAGGTTCAATAATACAACCTGTGGCAACTAGCAATAAAGGTTTTGAGGTTGTGGGGCATGCTCCAATAGAGGCATTGCATACAAAACCCCCAAGTATTAACATTAAACTTTGGGCTATTCATTTCCAATCATTTTGACCCTGCTTTTCTGTACAGTGGTACCTTGGGTTACAGATGCTTCAGGTTACAGACACTTCAGGTTACAGACTCTGCTGACTCAGAAATAGTACCTCAGGTTAAGAACTTTGCTTCAGGATGAGAACAGAAATTGTGTGGTAGCAGCAGGAGGTCCCATTAGCTAAAGTGGTGGTTCAGGTTAAGAACAGACCTCCAGAATGAATTAAGTTCTTAACCCGAGGTACCACTGTATAGAAAATCATTGTGTGACAAGGAGCAAAGTTCAGCATAGGTTTTGCCCCAATGTGCATTTTTTAATAGGTGCAAGAAAGGATTTTTTGTGTGTGTGTGGAGAGGGGCAGCGTTAAAATGCAGCCACCCACATGCAGCCCAAAATGCCATAGTTCTGCTTTACTTTCTTCTTCTTCTTCTTCTTCTTCTTCTTCTTCTTCTTCTTCTTCTTCTTCTTCTTCTTCTTCTTCTTCTCCTCCTCCTCCTCCTCCTCCTCCTCCTCCTCCTCCTTCTCCTCTTGCGATCACTCGTAGCTGAGTAAGATTGTCTTCCATGAACACGGTTTTAACAGTGAGTCCATAAGTGACTGTGGAGGCCAATTCTGGATCCACACATCCTTCCACAGTGGGTTTCCGGACGGGAGTTGATCACGGTGAGGGTTTGCCAAGAGTGCCTTCCTCTTAGCTCTTTTTCATCCTGAGTTCAAGCGTCTTCAAAACCCATGACACTTTTGGTAAAGGCTGTTCTCCAACTGGAGCGCTCACAGGCCAGTGTTTCCCAGTTATCTGTGTTTATACTACATTTTTAAGGATTTGCCTTGAGAGCATCTTTAAACCTCTTTTGTTGGCCACCAGCATTATGCTTTCCATTTTTATGTTCGGAATAGAGTAATTGCTTTGGAAGACGATAATCAGGCACCCGCACAACATGACCAGTCCAACGAAGTTGATGTTGAAGAATCATTGCTTTGACACTCGTGATCTTTGCTTCTTCCAGTACACTAGCATTAGTTTGCGTGTCTTCCTAAGCGATATATGTATAAATTGGTCAGAGGTAATGAAATGTAAAATGAATCAAGAACTTTGGAAAAGGACTTTGGAGACATTAGGAACATAAAATGCTGTCTTACGTTGAGTCAAGCCACTGGTCCATCTTGTTCAATACTGTCTACTCTGACTGGTAGTGGCTTCCCAGGGCTCCAGGCAGGGAGGTTTCAATCCTCATTTCACTGTGGAGGTTTCTACAAAATAATAATAATAATAATAATAATAATAATAATAATAATAATATCTTTAAGTGACAACTTCCAGCCTGGGGAGTTGGGAGGAGAAGGTCCCTGTACACCTTTGAAGACATTGGCAAATCAAGTTAATGGACTATGCCGAAATGACAAAATTAACGGAGAAGCTCAGGAACCAAGAGGATAAGAAATTCAAAAAAGAATGGGAAATGTTTATAATGTACAGCCATACCTCGGGATAAATATGCTTCAGGATAAGTATTTTCGGGTTGCACTCCACGGTGACCCAGAAGTAACGGAGCACGTTACTTCCGGGTTTCGCCACTCGCGCATGCGCACACGGTCAAAAGGACATCACGTGCCTGCGCGGAAGTGGCGAAATGCGACCCGTGCATGCGCAGACGCACAGTCACATCTTACGTTCTATTCAGGATGTGAATGGGGCTCCAGAATAGATCCTGTTCACATCCCGAGGTACCATTGTACATATAAAATCATTGTAAATGGGTTAAAACATTAGCAGGATTTTAAAGACACTTATAATTTAAGAGAACGTATAAACAACTTAGGAAGATAAAAAAAAATGGAGAAGTATTGATATGCAGTTGAAAATAGAATTGAAAGGACCCATGGACTGGATGGGGGGAAGTCAAGGATTCGGAGTAATCTCAATATCTGGATTTTCTACTTTTTTAAAAAAATATGTATATCTATCTTTTTTCTTCTTGCTGTTTTACTCTTTTTCTTTTTACTTTCTTTTTCTTGTTATTCTTTTTGAAAATCAAATAAAAATCTTTCCAAAAATAGATAAACAAAGGCACACCAACATCGTGGACATGTTCTAAAAATTCTAGAAGATTTTAACACCGTCGCCAGTGGATTCAACGGGTTACAAGAAAGGAGATTCTGGCTAAACATTAGGAAAACCTTTCTGATGTTGTTCGACAGTGGAATGGCTATCTCTCAGGGATTCTGTAGATGTGATCCCTGCTTTGCAGTAGTTCAGACTAGATGGCTCTGTGGGATGTGCTAAACAGATAGCAGTCAAATACAACATTCCTAGAGTGGACATGAAAGGGGATGTTTGCTCCAGCCAGTAGGAACTTCCTGTTTCCTCCTGAGCTGGGACAAACTTCCTCTGCATGTGACTAGAGGTGGGTGTGACCTTACCTGCCTAGGTAATCAAAACCACAAGGCACATAGCCCTCCCTCTCTTTTTGACTCTATTTGTCGCAGAAGCAACAGCTTTTAGCTAGAGATGCCCTCAGCCAACAGAGGACAAAGGGACTATCTCTATATGGGATAGATTCCACATGCATATACTTTGTAACCTAAGTTTTCCTTCAGGGATCCATCTGTGAACTGAATGTGTGAGTAAACCTTTTTATACTTTTTACACAAGACTGTGTCATGTCTATTCTTTTTAAGGGGGAGAAAAGGGGATTACCAGGAATCATATATTGAGAAGCTTAAACAAGCTTGCAACAAGCTAACCGCTGTGTGTTTAACAGAGTAATGCACTCTGTAAGGAAAGGAACTTGCTAGCGCAAGTTAGGAAGGATATTATTAAACAATATATCCTCTCCTGCCTCCCTGAACATTCCCACAGACCCTTCCAAATCTGCAATTCTGTGACTCTATCTATGCAAGCAGAGCTTTCTTTGTCCATATTGGGGACCCTCTGGTGGCAGAGGTGCCATCTGGCCTACTGACTTCCCCTCTCGACTGGCAGAGCAGCAGTTACGCCACATTCCTAAGGCTCATCAGTTGGCCTCCCAAGCAGATACACAGAATTAGAAGCGCAATGCTTGCAGCTTGCATAGGTTTACTTGGAAGGAAATTTCAGAGACTTCAAAGGGGTTTTGATGCAGGATAACTGTGCCTAGGATTGGAGCCATATCAAGGACTCTATTAATTTCAAATATTTTGATTTGACTAACAAGGTGCGCCCAGTTAATCAGGCAACAGATATTTAAATTGGTAAAATTATTTTTTAGCGAAGTACTTATAAAAGGGGTGCCTCTTTCAAGATGATGTCTTATGAGAGAAATGTTTGGCATCATCTGAATCAGGAATGGGGAACACATGTGGCTGTTCAGGAAGCGTTGGACTACAACTCCCATCATGCCTTAGCACTGGGGAATGTTGGCTGGAGCTGATGAGAGTCCACCAACAACAAACACCAAGAAGGACATCATAGGTTCCCCATCACAGAATTAAAATGTGTGCTCCCACCATTTTAGGACTATTTCTTTTTACATGCAAATTCATGGCAATTCAGCCATTCAGCCGATCTGCTAAAACTCAAAGAATAAGATTTCTTTGACTGAATGACAGCCCTAAAAATAAGTGATCCGTGTGACAAAATTAGGAAAAGATATATCTGCCTGTGTGAATTCTCACAGGGGATTTTTCTTTCGTTTTTTGTTTTAATGTATTTCTGTACAGTTTCCTGCGCTGCTCTTCATTGGCAAATGATCCCATGGTGAGTTACATAGGCGAAGGAAATACATAAAATGTTACTGAATAAAAGCAGCATAGAGCAACATAAAATATTTCTGTAAACTCACTTAATAACCAGCTCCTTCTCAATATACCACAACTGGCCTTGAGAAAATGTGGGCATAATCCAGCCTGTCCCAACCTGATGCACTGCAGATGTTTCGGAGTCCAGCTCTCATCAGCACCAGCCATATCAACGAGGCACCTGGAAGTTGTCCTCTAAGACATCTGAAGAGTACCAGCTTTGGCAAGTCTGCTGCGGTCTCATAAGTGAAACAGCTCAAAGCAGCTCAGTTTAAAGGAGAAAGTGATGGCTTTATTATGCTTTATGAGATCATGTAATTGCTACATGATCAAGGGTCTGGAAATCAAGCCTTATGAGGAACGGTATGTTTAGCTTGGAAAGGAGGAGACTGAGAGGAGATATGAGAGCCACCTTCAGATATCTCAAGGGCTGCCACATGGAAAAGGAACAAGTTTGTTTTCTCCTGCTCTGGAGGGTAGGACTCGAACCAATGGGGAAAACTTTCTGACAGTAAGAGCTGTTCAACAGCGGAAAGGTCTCCCTCGGGAGGTTGTGGACTCTCCTTCCATGGAGGTTTTAAAGCAGAAGTTGGATGGCCCTCTGCCATGAGTGCTTTAGCCGAGATTCCGGCATTGCAAGGGGTTGGACTAGATGGCCCTTGGGGTCCCTTCCAACTCCACAGTTCTGTTTTATTATTATTAAAGATTTTCTTGATGTGCAAAAGTGTGTGCAATGTCTCTCGTATTTCTTCCCCCATGTAACATTTTTACAAATCAGTTCCATTTGTAGGAAGAAAAGGCGGAAGGAGGTGGAGGGGGGGGCAAGAAGGGTGAGGGTGGGGTCGGGTGGCGATGTTTCTATTTTACTTCCTATATGTAGGGTTTGGTGTCAGCGTTGCTTGTGCAGGTTCTTTGCTGTTTGCTTGTGTTCCTTTGGTGGTGAGAGAGGTTGGGGTTAGCCTAGGGTGTGGTTATTCATTTGTGGCTGGCTGTGGTGGTCTTTGTTTTCATGTGTGAGTGGGGTGTGTGTGTGTTTTGGATCAGGTTAGCCATATTGATTTGTATGCTGTTGGTGGATTTTTGCCAACAATTCTATTATTCCAACCATCAAAATATATACATAACAAAGACAGAAGCTATAGGAACTTCTAGGAAATGCAGTGATAAACCAGGAACAATGGAACATATAATAATAGCAGGCTGTCCTGGCTTATCCAGTACAGAAAACAGGTTGCCTATTCTCTGTCAGTGTGCCAACTAAGTACAGTGGTGCCCCGCAAGATGAATGCTTCGCAAGACGGAAAACCCGCAAGACGAAAGGGTTTTCCGTTTGCAGAGGCGCTTCGCAAGACGAATTTCCCTATGGGCTTGCTTCGCAAGATGAAAATTGACGGAAAATTTTGAGGGGGTTTTCCGCTCCAAAACCCCTTTTCCTGAAGCGCTAAGCTGCTAAAAGCATTTTAGCAGCAAAACCGCTAATCCCTTAAGCCTTAAAAAGCCGTTTTTAGCCCTTAAACTGCCAATAGCGCTAATAGCGCTACTCCGCTAATGGGCTTGCTTCGCAAGACGATAAAACTGCAAGACGAAAAGACTCGCGGAACGGATTCTTTTCGTCTTGCGAGGCACCACTGTAGTTCGGAACAACCCTGTTACTAGAAGTGTAGTCCTGACTCTAATAATGATACCACACTTTGCACTGGGTTGAGCCTATTATAACAGAGAAAACAAGAGATGACAGTAGGCCAAACATATTTCTGGAGAACAAAAGGATGAAAACAGCTCCTATAATATATTTCTCGCATATGGCACCAGGGGAAAAACACACACCTGAGAATGAGACTGCCATCCCAAACCCCCTTATCCAGCAAGTAAGCCTCACTGAACTAAGCGGAACTCACTTACATACTGTTATAGTGTAAATCAGGGGTAGCCAATGGGGTCCCTTCTAGCTGTTGTTGGACTACAGCTCCCATTGGCCATGCTGGATAGGGCTGATGGGAGTTGGAGTCCCACAACATTTGGAGGACACCTGTTGACTACCCCTGCTGGAAACGAATGGCTATCCAATTTTAGGAACGAAATCCAAAATCCAGTTTGGGGCATAAAGCCTAACTGGAAAACGAGGGGCAATACATGTGCAGTCTTCTCTATGAAGTAGGTGGGGAGAATGCCCTTCTCCAGATTTGACATTCTTTTTTTTTTTTAAGTGATTTTTATTAGTAGTTTTACATATAATCATAATACGTAATATTGTATCCTAAACCAAGCCTAAACGATTTCCCTCCCTCCTGCCTAATGGTATTCAAAATTAAATTTTACTTTTTTGCATTTCACTTCCTTTCCTATTCTTGTTATATCATTACTTAAGATATTAAATTACCGTATTTTTCGCCCTATAGGACACACTTTTCCCCCTCCAAAAATGAAGGGGAAATCTGTGTGCGTCTTATGGGGCGAATGCAGGCTTTCACTGAAGCTTGGAGAGTGGGAGTTCCCGCAGGGCTCCCTAGGCTGCGGATAGCAGCTTGCTGCATGGAGCGTGGGGCGCACTGAAGCAGAGCTCCCCGCGCTTCGGGCAGACATCGGGCAGACCCACAAGCTCGGGGGACAGCGGGGAGGTGCAGCACCGCCATCCTGCTGTTCCCCAACCTGGTTTGGATTCCCCGACCTGGTTTTGGGGGAGAAATAAAGGAAATTTTTCCCCCTTTATTTCCTCCCCAAAAAACTAGGTGCGTCCTATGGGCTGGTGCGTCCTATGGGACGAAAAATACGGTACTCAACCTGAATAGGTAACTAGTTCATCTTACAAATCTTCAGATAACCCTGCTAATGATGTTAATTGCTTACAGCTGTCTTTTAAATATAATATAAATTTGTTCCAGTCTTTTTGGAATACTTGATCTTCCTGGTTCCGGATTCTTCCCGCCAGTTCCGCCCATTCTGCAAAGTCTGTCATTTTCATCTGCTACTCTTCTTTTGTTGGTACTTCATGCTGTTTCCATTTCTGGGCTAATAAAACTCTTGTTGCAGTTGTTGCAGATAAGAACAATTTTTTTATCTTGTCTCCTTTACCCCACTATACCCAGTACAAAAGCTTCTGGTTCAGATTTGACATTCTTATGCAGGACATTCTTATGCAATGGATTAGTCTCCTTATAGAAAAAGCCTGAGTATTTTAGATCCTTGAGTAAATGTCAGAACACCCATGGAAAATAATAACAATGATGGTAATGATATTCTTAGTAATGATTATCCTATGAGACATAGTGGTGCCAGGAGGGGGGGACTTCTCTGTGGTGGCTCCCCCAGGCACCAAGATACATCTGGCACCATCACTGCATGCTTTTAGATGGCTGGCCAAGATGCACCTCTTCACACAGACTTTGGTTACCTCCTACACTGATGCTATTTCATAGAATCATGTTGTTGTTTAGTCATTTAGTCATGTTCGACTCTTCACGACCCCATGGACCAGAGCACGCCAGGCACTCCTGTCTTCCACTGCCTCCTGCAGTTTGGTCAAACTCATGCTGGTGGCTTTGAGAACACTGTCCAACCATCTCGTCCTCTGTCATCCCCTTCTCCTTGTGCCCTCCATCTTTCCCAACATCAGGGTCTTTTCCAGGGAGTCTTCTCTTCTCATGAGGTGGCCAAAGTATTGGAGCCTCAGCTTCATGATCTGTCCTTCCAGTGAGCACTCAGGGCTGATTTTCTTAAGAATGGATAGGTTTAATCTTCTTGCAGTCCATGGGACTCTCAAGAGTCTCCTCCAGCACCATAATTCAAAAGCATCAATTCTTCGGCGATCAGCCTTCTATAGAACTGTGGATTTGGGAGGGACCACGCAGGGTCCAGCCCCCTGCAATGCACGAATATTTTGCTCAGTGTGGAGCTCAAACCCACAACCCTGATATTAAGAAGTCTCATGCTCTACCCACTGGGCTATCCTTGCTTGTTAAGTTTGTTATAGGTTCCCTTTGTGATGCTCTCATTTTAATATAACAGACTTGTTTTCTCCCGTGTTTTCATTGTCATATTTTTATAATCCCTCCCCCAGGACCATTCGGTGAATTGGGGGGGGGGGCGTGGAACTGTACGTACAAACAAAGAAATAAATAGAAAACGCTACCAATAACTATGATGATCGTGATACTACTACTAAAAATAATAAATGTGGCCCAGGGGAAGGTAAATAGAAGGGCACAGAGGCAGGCATTTATGACTGTACCCAATGGAAAAGACCCTTTAAAGAAATGGGGATTAAATTAAATCCATTCAGTTCAATGGAACTAGCACAGGACACAATCCTTGGTTTTCCCTGTCAGCCAGTCTGGGCCTACTGTCTGAAGTGGTTCTTTAGCTCCTTCTCCCTTCGAAGACGCACATTCTGAGCCCAAATCCCCAAGCGTTTTCTGAAAGTCCTCCACCTTCCCTTTCCCTCGAAACACATCGCACATGCGGCCCTGATGGAGCGCACCACTGTTGTCCATGTGGCCGTTTGCCTCATTCTCTTTTTTTGCCGCCGGGGCCTGAGGGCTGCTTGAGTGTGCTTGCAGGCACCCTTCTGCTCTAGTGCCTTCACGTTGAGGAGATTGACGGTGATTTTCCTTGTCTTAGCACATTAGGAGCCACAGCTCACCTCCCAAGCTATCTCTGGAGAGCAGGAGCTGGCATAAGATGGCAGGAAGGAAGGAAGGAAGGAAGGAAGGAAGGAAGGAAGGAAGGAAGGAAGGAGAGGTTTAGCGGAGCCCTCTCTTAAGGAAGCAAAGGACTGTTAAGCGGGAGGGAAGCAAAACACGTTGAGAAAAGTTTCCACACAATTTCTCCCAGTCCAAATTGTTCTGTATGCATTCAGCATTCCCAGTTATGGATGCTCTTCGACTGAAGAATAAAATAAAGGGTGCAATTCAGCAACAGGAAGTTTTCCTGCCCAAGACCCCACTGAAATGAATGGGAGCTGTGCAAGAGGAGTGCTTGAGGGCAGCTCCCATTCACTTCAGTGTGGGGCGTGTCGCAGAGGAGATTCCTCACACTAGACTGTGACTTGGGTGCATGGGTTCAATTTCAAGTACTTGGCAGACTTTGGGATTTCAGATTTCAACGGCGCCCTGTGTGAGGCCAAAATTCAGCGCCCTTCCACCTCTCACCTTCCGTTCTAAGTCACTGTTGTGGTACCTCCTGTGCCACACTCTCGGCTCAGTGCTCAGTGTGGGCAAACTGGTTGCGCTCCCGTAAATCCACCTCTGAGGCTCATTGTCACCTAACGTTCCCGCAGACAAATCAGAAAAGGTAAGGTAAAGGTAAAGGACTCCTGGATAGTTAAGTCCAGTCAAAGGCGACTATGGGATGTGGCGCTCATCTCATGTTTCAGGCCGAGGGAGCTGGTGTTTGTTCACAGACAGCTTTCCAGGTTGTGTGGCCAGCATGACTAAACCACTACAGGCGCACAGAGGACTATGACGAGTGCCAAAGCACACAGAAACCTTCCCGTCGCAACGGTACCTATTTATCTACTTGCACTGGTAGACTTTTGAATTGCTAGGTTGGCGGAAGCTGGGACAGAAGAATGGGAGCTCCCCCATCATACGGATTTGAACTGCTGAACTTACGATCGGCAAGCCCAAGAGGCCCAATAAAGACCAGACATAGCCAAACCTCTACAGAAGCTTTGTGCAAGCAAATTGGGATGACTGCAGAAGGAACAAGTCGTCTGCAGGATGCTCTGTCCCCAGGTGTCTTCTGCATAGTATTGCTTGAGTGCTGGGGAAATTTGATTGGCACCACTTTGATATCCTGCAATGCGAAAGGCCTAGTCTGAGATCAGGCCTTTAGCACAATCCTTCCTCCCCCCACTTCGCCCCATCAAAGAGTGTGTTGCGCACACTCGCATGCGTGAGCAAACAGGAAGGTGGCGCCCATTAGAGGAAGTCCACAGCGCAATTAGGAAACAGTTGGGTTTTCATCTCCAGTTTCTTCCTTTCATCTGCCAGATCTTTTTTATGTCTTCACTTTCTTCTCTCCTCCAGCGGCTGTGCTGACTGATGAGAGGAGTGGGGGGCTGGAGAGAGAAACCCATGCTAACAAACCTCAGATACTCATCTTTAGGTAATTAGTCTTTGAAAGGCTCCTTTCTCTTCCCTCCCTTCTTTGGTCACATGGGCTTGAGGAGAGACCCAATCTTGGCTCTAAGGCAGGGATGAGGAACCTCAGGCCCAGGGGGCCCATCAGCAGTCCTCCAGCCCTATATGGTCCTTGAGACTCCCCTCTCCCCAGGCCACACCCCTTACCAGCCTTGGAAGGCATCCCCCACAAGTGTGTCCCAGCCTGGCTGGAATGTGTCCTCTTCCTGCTTGTTTGAATAGAGAGCACGTGAGTGTATGTAAAAACTAGCCTACTATAGGAAGGTAAAACCCGCATTCATTGCTCTGCCCACTTTTTCCATTGGCCCTGCCCACCATTTGGCCCCTGGAAGGTTACTCAGGAGGGAATTTTGGCCCTTGCACGGAAAAGTGTTCTGCGCCCCTGCTCTAAGATTTGGGGATGGGGGTACCCGGGCATGGCATTCTCAGTGTGCCCTTTCAACTTTGAGGAAGCTGCTCTCTCATGCTGCTTTCAGCTCCATCCAAAGGGAGACTGGTGTTGCTGTTGAGGAAATTTACCCTTTAATAGGAGCAAGCCAGCAGTAAATCACACTGAGCAAGTTGGAGTTAGCAAAGCAGGATCTGCACAGGAGTGTCAGGTCTAATGAGAACAGCAACTCATCTCCGTCAGGTTTTGCCCGATTAAGCAGTTGCTGAGACTAAAGGTTCCCTACCTCCCCACAGCCAGCTATGTCTCCTCTTTTCCAGGGCTTTCCCCCAAGCAATTAGAAACTGTGCCTGTGTCTGTCTTCACACCTCCCACTTCATGCCTCTCCTGGTTCTGGAAGACCAATGGGGAGGGGAGCTTGTTGCAGCAGGAACTGGAGACACCAATGCCTCTTCACAAGCCTGACCCACCTCTGCCTCTTGGCCTCCCTCCTCTCCTGCTTCAGCTTCTGCCTCTGATTCTGGACTGCTCTCTGCCACTAACTCTCCCAGCTCACTAAGCCCTGTTACCTCCTCAGCTTCTGACACTTCCTCCTCCCTGTCTTCTCCCTCTGACCACTCATCATTCTCCTACCACCAATCCCCAGGCTCTGAGTCTTCTTCCCTTGGTGGTTCCCTAGCTGGTTTCTCCCACCACTCCTCTGCAGCCAACCAGTCCATAATGCCCTTTGACAAGGTCCTTGCAAATGACTTTGCCACCTTCTGGAGCCATCATTCTTAACGTTTGTTCCACTGAGGATCAGATCCCATCTTGGTTTCCTGGTACTATGTAGGTAGCCGCTCTTTCCAAGTGATAACCATCCTGCCACAGGATGATTGAAAGACTGTTAAAGCTCACCTGCTGAGAAGGCCACTGTGTACTCCCTAATTCTTATCACAGTCCCTGTAAAAAAAAGATGTATATTTTGGATGCCAGGCCTCCACTCTGGGAGATGTGAAGTAGTCATACAGAATATTCAATCTCTGAGCATGTGCAGAGGAACCAGAACCAGTTCACTCAAATCTGGGTGATTATGCCACAATTCAGGAGTCTTGATTTTCTGGCATGCAGAAGACCAAGCTCCATAGATATATGGCTTTTGTTTGGTTGTGGCTGTGTTACAAACAGAGCCATAGCTAACCTCACTTCCTCTGTGATGCTCCTCCATTCTTGCTGTGTGGCAGAGCAGCTGTGGGGTGGGGGAGAGTCTTGGGCGGTGGGGGGTGAAGGGGGTGAAGTGAAGAGAGAGGAGGAGGGAGATGTTTGGTAGTAGCGCCAGATGGAACAGCCTCAATGCTGCCGTATTTCTGGGAGGTGAAGGTAAGAGACAGATCACAGTGACAAAGTGTGTAATGGACTCATTGCACAGAAGGGTGGGGAGAGCAAAAAGTCAGTAGAGATGTGGGGTGCAGAATGGGGAGCCTCACACCTCAATTTTCCACACCACCCCATAACCAACATGCGCGCGCACACACACGTGCACACAGATGCTCAGATTCCTCCAGTGAATAAAAGAGCTTCCTATTTAGGCATCCCTGCGGGGGTGCAATTCATTAATACCCCTCCCTTCCCCCCACCTGCCCCCCCCACATTCCCCCATCGATGCAGATGTTTCTAATGGGGCACCGGCGTATTAATAAGCCACCGTTCCCACTCCATCACCCCAGAGCATCTTAACGATAGACAGCCGGGGCTGCGCAAAGGGGATCTGGCTACCAGCCAAACTGGCGAGCTGCTGGGGGAGGGAGGGATTTATGGTGGTGTCAAAGCACGGTTGGTCTGTTGATGGTAGAGGGTGGGTGGGTGGGGGGATATGACTGGGAATCACAGCAGCTGGGTTCCATTCCCATCTGTATATCTCGATATCTGATAAGCCGTTCCTTGCCTCCGTGAGCTTAGCGAGACAGTAGCTCGAGTTTCCTTTCTCTTCTGTCCAGGGCACCCCCTAGCCCAGCTCTGCTACTGACTTCCATTAACACCTTGCTCACATCACTTCCCTCATCTTCCCCATCCTCCCTTCTTTCTGTCTCTGTTGCACTTTGGGATCACCACTTGAGGCAAATACCGATGACCACTGGGTAATTCAATGGACTCCCCATGAGCTTGGAACCACCAGTCGTAAGCTGCACACCATCCTGCCAAGTGATAAAGAACAGTAGCCCAGCCTAGATTTCTGACCAGGTTATACAATAAAGAACTCTTCTCCTAGAATCATAGAATCATAGAGTTGGAGGAGACCACAAGGGCCATTGAGTCCAACCCCCTGCCAAGCAGGAAACACCATCGGAGCACTCCTGACATATGGTTGTCAAGCCTCTGCTTAAAGACCTCCAAAGAAGGAGACTCCACCACACTCCTTGGCAGCAAATTCCACTGTCAAACAGCTCTTACTGTCAGGAAGTTCTTCCTAATGTTTAGGTGGAATCTTTTCTCTTGTAGTTTGGATCCATTGCTCCGTGTCCGCTTCTCTGGAGCAGCAGAAAACAACCTTTCTCCCTCCTCTATGTGACATCCTTTTATATATTTGAACATGGCTATCATATCCCCCCTTAACCTCCTCTTCTCCAGGCTAAGCATGCCCAGCTCCCTTAGCCGTTCCTCATAAGGCATCGTTTCCAGGCCTTTGACCATTTTGGTTGCCCTCCTCTGGACACGTTCCAGTTTGTCAGTGTCCTTCTTGAACTGTGGTGCCCAGAACTGGACACAGTACTCCAGGTGAGGTCTGACCAGAGCAGAATACAGTGGCACTATTACTTCCCTTGATCTAGATGCTATACTCCTATTAGGTCTGGCTCCAGAGTTTCATGGATTTCCTTTCTGTGGCATGCAGGGAGATGGCGTTGCAGAGAAAAGCTTCCAAGTCTGTTGTCCCCTATGGACAATCTCCTGCTTGGGCTACCTTCACAGCACCCAGGATCTATGGCCTGATGGCAGGAAAAGGCCACTTCTGCTGAGTTTTTCAGCCATGTGCAAATGCGGTGGCGTTCATCCAATTAGCTTGTTGCCGAAAAAGCAAGATGGTGTCCTTTGGTTGGTAGGTAGCCCTAATTGTAAGGGACGCGGGTGGCGCTGTGGGTTAAACCATAGAGCCTAGGGCTTGCCGATCAGAAGGTTGGCAGTTCGAATCCCTGTGACGGGGTGAAATCCCGTTGCTGGGTCCCTGCTCCTGCCAACCTAGCAGTTCGAAAGCATGTCAAAGTGCAAGCAGATCAATAGGTACCGCTCTGGCGGGAAGGTAAACGGTGTTTCCGTGCGCTGCTCTGGTTCGCCAGAAGCGGCTTAGTCATGCTGGCCACATGACCTGGAAGCTGTAGGCCGGTTCCCTCGGCCAATAAAGCGAGATGTTAGCTGCAAGCCCAAAGTCGGTCATGACTGGACCTAATGGTCAGGGGTCCCTTTACCTTTACACCCGCCATTGGCATGCCACCCCCAGGAAGCTGCCTAGGTGAGAATACACCTGGCTCACTATTGCCTGCTCCGACTGGCAGCCACTCCCTAGGATTTCAGATGGGGGGACTCTCCCTGCCCTACCAAGGGCTGCTGTGGATTGAACCTGGGCCTTTTTCTCCATGCAGAAAGTTGGGTGCTGTGCCACTGAGCTATGGTACTTCCAGCAAAGGGCATTTGCACAGCATCACGGTGAAGAATCCTGTCCCGGTGTCATTGCTAGAGCCCAGATTGTATGTCTCTTTCTCTTCCCCCCCTCCCTGACGAAGGCAATGTTGGTGGCTGCTAGGATGCATCTTCCTCCCCCTTGTTTTCTCCTCGCTAATTTTGTTTGTCTGTCTCAATTTCGCTGCTGTCGCTCTCTGGCTTGATCTCTATTTCCCCGGCACTCTCTATAGCCAGAGCCATTCAGATGTTTTTGTCCCTGCTTCCCAGCTGTGCCAGACCAATACAGCTGCTGATCTCCTTGTCCATCTCCCAACACCCCCTTCCCCTTCTGTGCCTCCCCCTGGCTTTGACCCTTTGCCTCTTTGCAAGAGATGTTTCCTGATTTTTCCTGTGTTTTTAATACGTAAATACCCGTTTTTCCTTATACAAGCCCAGAGTATTAGATCTCAAATAACAGGCCATGCTGGACAGCAGCCTGGGAAGGACACAGGAGGCACCAAAGAGCCAAGTTTTCCGTCCAATGGCATTTCTGTAATCAAGTGTCCTTTCAGTCTCTCGGCCAATCAAGTGGTTCCCTGGGGACGGTGGGGAAGAAAATATTTCTGCTTCTTTTGGCTAAGCAGCTCTATCAGGGAAGTTAGAATTCAGCATTTTTGCTATTATTTTTAAGTCTCAATTTCTGCAACCACAAAATTCTAATTCAGCAATTAAGATATATTGCACAAAATGGGCATATTTGGAAAGAGAGAGCGGGAGAGGGAGATAGGGAGAGAAACAGGATATATTTGACAAATACATTATCTTTCCATCCACACAAAAGGCTGGAAACTCAGGGAAACTCTCACATTCAAAAAGACCATGTTCTCAGCCCCCACTTGATTGGTGGGATCTCTGGGAAAAGCCTATTCCCTAGATCTTAACAGATGATGGCAGAGGTCAGGTGGAAAGAGGAGTTCCCTAGGCAAGGTTCTCCCAAACTTGGGTCTCCAGCTGTTTTGGGACTATAACTCCCACCATTCTTAGCTAGAAGGACCAATGGTCAGGGATGATGGGAGCTGTAGTCTAAAAACAGCTGGAGACCCAAGTTCGGGAAACCCTGATCTAGATGATGTAGAATCACAAGTTCCACCACTCTGACCCTTGGCCATGCTGGCTGGGGCTGATAGGAATTGTAGTTCAACAGAATTTGGAGGGCACTATGATGTCTACCCCTCCCAAAGGTATAAAAGGCTTAGCTGCATTAAGAAAACTTCTGCTCCTGTGGAAACTCTCTCTTCCAAGTTGAAAATTATACATGTCAGGCTCTTCCCACCGCTGCTTTTTCCAGGGGGTGGCAAGGTGGGGCTCTGGTGAGCTGAGACCCAAAGGCCAACGAGGATCCCACTGAGAAAGCTGGAAGGCATATGGTAAAACCTTCAAGCAAAGGCACAGCCTCCTCTTGGCTTTTCCTTTACTCCTCATTAGGCTTCCCATTAATTGTCTTACTATTCTAACCATGTTGATGATATCTTATGGCACACATTTGGTGCATACTTCATTTGGTAAATTGAGGCGAGGGGATCTCTCTAAACTTAGGATTTTAGTATGGATGCAGATATTATTCTAGACGAATGGTGCAATATAAAGGAGTGGTCTCATGCAGATGTTCCAAGTGATTTTCGAAAAATCTATGCCCTGGCAGATAGTTGGAACGTGTCTTTTATTTAAAGGGGAAATGGCAGAATTTGGCACATGAATAGGCTTGTTTGCCTAAGCAATCTGGGCTAAAGATTGAGGTCTGGTCACCATTGTGATCATTCAGGGCTCCCAAAGCTTTGGATTCAAACCTGGCTCCTTCAAGGGTCTAGCTAGTGTCAGACTGGTTCTTCTGTTGTGGCCAGGCTCTGAGCCAACTTGACTCTAGATTTCCAACAGGTAGCAGGATCTGGAGTGATGTCATCTGTTGGAGTTCCAGAGTGATTTATGTACCCTCCTTGCCCTGGGAAGTGAATGAGGTGACAGTGAGGCTTTCAAGTTACGTTTGTGGCAGATAAGACACAGAGAAAGCCATTGAGTGAGGAAAGTAATCAAGCAGAGGCTGAAGACGCCTCTCTTACTCTTTAACAGAGTCCTTCCTTCACATTAGCTGTTCAGAATGGTCATACTTCTTTGCAAGATGGTTCACGTTTCTAATTAAAAAGCTAAAGGCTGCATTTCAGCTGGCAGAAGATCTTTTGTCAAAGCTTAGTATGTGGACATAATGCACCAATGAGCCAATGCAGTCGGAAGAAAGGGCCACTGACTTCAATGGGCCTTGCTGCCCAGGAAATTATGCTGTAGCTATGCTCACACAAACAAATAGGGTATTATTCTATGAAGTGCTTCTCTTTGAGGCACATCTATCATCTATCTATCTATCTATCTATCTATCTATCTATCTATCTATCATCTATCATCATCTATCTAATTATTTTTTATTTTCCTTGTGGCATGGCTATGGCAGTGCCGGATTTATGTATAAGCTAAACAAGCTATAGCTTAGGGCCCCACTTTCTTGGGGGCCACAAAAAAATTAAAGGAAAAAAACCTGGATGTACATTTCCAAAATATAAGATAAAAAACAAATAAAATAAAACCTACATACAGCAACAGTGTTTTGTGTTGTGTAGGCTCCTATGATGTAAGTAATGGGCCCTGCCTGCTAGCCTGCTCCCTAAAATATCACTGGTTTGCTCATTTCTACGTATAGGGTGCCTACATTCTGCATGGACTGGTTGCATGGCAACATGTGCAAATGGCTTTAGGTACCTATTAGGTCCATAAATTACCATATAGCATATATTCAACACAAAAAACAGTGACAATTTGTTGTTGACAAAGGACAGCTGGACATATAAAAGGCCCCATTACCTTCAGTAGCTTAGGCCTCATCAGACATAAATCCAGCCCTGGGCTATGGGGAGTGTCATGATGAACTCTACAAAGTACTATGAAATGTCTGGGGCAGGAGGGGCTGTGCCTCAGGTAGCAAAGAGTCTCAGGCCGATCCTGGGCTACCACTCCAGTTCACTGAGCACTCCGTCATATTTGCTTACACACAACTTGCATGGATCGTATCCAGTATTTATGGAGGATTCACTCTGATTTGTTTGTGGAGAGGTTATACGACGATGAGCATTTATCCTACAATGCCTGTCGCTCTCCTAACTGCAAAAAGTCAATTCCTTTCTTCTTTTTTGCTCTTGTTTTTGAGCTATTTCTTGTGCTAGGACAACAGAGCACTTTAACCCACTTTAACTGCACAAATCTAAATGTCCTGGTATGCGTACAATACCGACAGTTTGGTGGTGCTTCCTCTTTGCTACAAGTTCTGATTTATGGCCTTGGCCTGGAGCGAAGCTGGAAACTTCTGCCCTGTTAAGAAGCAGAGGCTCCTGCTGAGGGTGTCTCCTCAGGGCAGGGATTTTGGGTAGGAGCAGCCCTTTGGAACTGGTAGAGAAAGAAGGCAGGTTGCAGCTGGCTGAGGGAAGACTGAAGCAGGTGGGGCAGTGAACCAGCTGGGTAAGAGAAAGGAGGTAACTGGGTAAGAGAAAGGAGGTGTCTTGCTCCATCTTTTGGGACTTCTTTCAAGTTCAAAAGCCCAAGAACAACTTGGGAAAGACTTCTGCCTGAAAACCCAGTGAACCCCTTTTGGGAGTGATGAACCAATGTTCTGATTTGGTACAAGGCAGCTTCCTATGTTCCTGAGTAAAGAACTTGCTGAATGTGTTGATCCTGACCCTTATGCTGTGCTGAGCCTTTCAGGAAGCCAATGACCTCAAAACTGGCCTGCAGCAGAAGCTCCAATAACAATCTTGAAGCAGGATCTCGGCCTAGCAGGTCTTGGGGCTTCAGGATCCTCTGAACCTGGAACCTGTGTGTGGATTGCTTGGGGGATCTGTCTGAGACGGAGGATGGCTATGACTCCAAACCTAGGATGGGCATCTCAGGCCTGACAGATGAAGACCCTGAACTCCTCCCCTCCACACTCACACTGTGGAAAGTAGTTCTCTCTCCTAGAGGCCCTCACTAGAAAAGGCAGAGGGCAAGATGCAAAGTCATTGAATGGCACCACATTGCATGGCTTTACATTTTAAATCCCTTGAACCTTCTTGCTTGTGAGGTCTCTGAGCAGTCATCATGCCTTATATTGGGGTTCCAAGGGCTCGGCCTGTTGGATCAACTTAGGGCTTTCCCAGGAGCTCTCCAAGGTCCTGCAAAGCTTTTTCTGGAGACTGCTCCTGCCATCTGGAACTGTTTAAGCAAAAGCAGTGGTATACTGGTAAAAGGTGTGTGTGTGTGTGTGTGTGTGTGTGTGATTATAATGAATCCTCCTGCCCCACTCACTGTAAAAATACTGGTCTACTTTGCAGGACTGGTGTAAAAATGATAGAGACTGTCAGGCCTAACGAACTCATTAGCTCTTCCCCAGTAGGACTTACCCCATGAATCTGTCCTCTCCTCTCCAGGGCTTTCCCCAAGCAATTGGAAACTGTGCCTGTGTGCAGTTTGCCACTGCTCCGCCCGTTTCAGCCCTCTTCTGGTTCTGGGAGACGGGGGGTGGGGAGGGAAGCTTGTCACAGCAGGAGGGGGAGACACCTGTGACTCTTCACCAGCCTGACTCATCTTTGCCTCTTGGCCTCCCTCCTCCCACTAGCCTGCTTCAGTCCCTTCCCCCAACTTCTCTCTGGTGCAGACTCTCTGTTACCTCTTCAGCTTCCGACACCTCCTCTTCCTAGTCTTCTCCCTCTGCCAACTCATTTTTGTCCCACCACCTCTCCCTGGGCTCTGAGCCTTCTTCCCTTGGGTGTTCCCCAGCGGGTTCCTCCCACCATTCCTCTGTGTCCAACCATTCCATGAAAGGCTGGGATCAAAGATGTGCATGAGCCCCTCTTGGAGCACAGAAGCACCAGAACATCAGAAGAGCCCTGCTGGATCAGGCCAACAGCCCATCTAGTCCAATACCCTGTTCTCATTGTAGCCAACCAGATGCCGAAGGGAAGCCCCCTAGCAGGACCTGAATGTAACAGCCCTCTCTCCATTTGTGAGTCCCAGAACCTGCCATTCAGGGTCAGGCTGCCTCTGACAGAGAAGGTAGAAGATCACCCCTTGTAAGCAAGTGCCACACAGTACGACAACGTTGGGGGGATCTGTGGCCCTCCAGATGTCGTTGGACTTCAGCTCCCATCAACCCCTTGCGGCATGGCCAACTATCAGGGATGATGGGAGTAGCAGTCCAGAAGTATCTGGAAAGCCACTGGTTCCCCAGCCTTGCAGTACAAAGCCTCTTGATTGGCCAGGCTTGAAGTGTGGATAAGCTTGCTGGCCTCCTGCTCTTGCCAAGTCCAACACAGCAGGGCCTCCTGTCTGCTGTACTCCAGGCCTCGGCTCTCAGCTTCATCATCTGACGCCAGCCCCCCAAGTCTGGAGAACTCCAGCCCCAGGCCTGGATTCATGACCCAAACCTGGCCCAGAAATCTCATTTCTCCCTTTCCCCCATTTTCAGTCCATCTCAAGAGCAGCCTAATTCTTGCAACGACGACAACCAAAGGGTGGGGTGTAGGAGGGAACAGCAGAACCTCATACATTTGCAACCCGGAATGGAAGCGACATCTTTTAAACATGTTATGCAAATCTCCCTGTTTTACATAATTAATTCTGATTGCAAAAATAAAAAAAGGGGGGATGCTGCTGCTGGGGTGGGTCTGGGGGTATGAGTGGGAAATCAGTGGTGGTGGTGAGGGCACGGTTGTTGTTGTTTTTTGCCTTGCCCTCCCACAACACGAGGGGCGAGAGCGATAGGAGAGCGCGAGATGATATCCTCCAGCACAGCAGCCGAACTGGGAAAAAGGGTAGGTTTTTGCAGCCCAAATGCATGCTTGGCACCCACACCACCACAGTATGTCATGGATTAACAAGAGCTCTTTTGGCACTCGCCAGAGCCAGTCTGCAGGGAGAGAGAACAAGTGCTAAAAAAACCCACCTACCCCCCCTCCCATTGCCCAGATGGTGTCGGCTTAGTCCCATTTCGAAGGACGTTGTGCAATTGAGCTGGCACTGCCAGTTTCAGAAAATGCTGGAGCTGGGGAGGGCTGTGGTGTGTGTGTGTGTGTGATGACCCCATTTTCCATGGCAGCACTGCCAGATCGTGGCTGGTCCCTTTTCCCTCAGCTGCCCCCATGGGATGGGCAATAACCCCTCTCTTCTTTGTGCCTCTTGCTCCAGGCCCTCGCAATCCACACCTCCCCTTTCTTTCTCTTTTGCTAAACCCAGGCAGCAGCGCCGTATGGAATATTACAGAGTTGGCTGCCTGCCACAACATTTGGCACAGAGAGGAAATGGTGCTATCTATCTATCTATCTATCTATCTATCTATCTATCTATCTGATCCGCTTTTCTCCTTATTAATTTGCACTTTGCACTTTACCTCTCTTATCTCCCTGGCAGTCTTCTGCGTGAACGGTTATTGTTATTTCTTCTCTTTTATTGTTTCCCCTGCCCATCTTTCTAGGCAAGGCTGGAAACCCATGGTGGAATACAGCTTTGTGGAGTGGAGACAGAGCCAGCATAAGGTACTGGTTAAAAGCACACACTATGAGCCAGGAATCTCTAGTTTAAAACAAGCTGTTTTCCTAAAGGGCATCCACACATTGTTTTGAAATAGTCCGGGTCTGGGACATCGGATGATGGAGGAAAGATCTTCAGAAGATCTGGAGGAGCCACCAAGAGCGCTTTTATGTCTGCAATCAGCACAAATGCCCTAACTCATACTGCACTGACTGGTTATGTGGCATGATCCATTGAGCAAGGAGTTGGACCTATGTCCTGATCTATGCAAGGATTTCCTCTCCTATTTCAGCACGTTGCGTAAGAAGAACTCTGCTAGATCACACCAAAGGCTCTGCAGGTTCTGGCTGAGTCCTACACACTCAGCATCACCGTATCCAAGCTCTAGTTCTCAATGAGTTGATAGACCTGTGCTTGGACCATACCATTTCAGCCTTCAGGTTGAGGGTCTGCACAACTGAATGTTCTTCCCTCCAAATATTTCCACATTCATAGTAATCTGGCATGCCAAGGAAGAAGCTAGGCAATAATCATTCTCCTGGACATCTAGCTTTCACTGTGCAGAGATGCTCTTATTTACATCTGATATTGAGAAGCATTCAGTTATGTGAAACCCCACCTGCTGTTTGTAGTGGCACAGCCCAGTTGCAATGGGTGCACAGTCTGATGATGGGTATTCCAGATACCACTGTTGTTCAACTCCACCACTGAAAGTAAGATGCAGTTCTCCTGGGTGCAATATTTGGATGCACCTTTTCTTGAAGGCCCAAGTTCAGGGACCGAGGAAGAGGAAGATGAGGCTCCATTGTAGATGAATAAAAAGGTGGGTGCAGTCTTGCTTGGCGTCACCCAAAATAGCTGCTCTGTGGGTCATAGAGTGTATGGGACCATTTCACACTTTATGTTGCCATGTTTCAGGGACTGGGCAGAGGAGGAATGGTGGAGACCGCCTCCCCAGCTTGACCCTTCCAGAGAAGGAGGAGACAGATCAGAATGACAACAGAAGTTTGAGGGAGATCACAGCTCAGAGGCAGATGAAGGGAAAAGCTGGGAAATGATGGGAGAGGAGAAAGAAGCACCACCAGAGGGGTAACAGCTGATGGGCACAGTGTCTTTAGAAAGCATTCCAGAACCCCCCTCTCCCAGAACCTGGCAAGCCTTGAAAGTAGGAAAGCAAAGAGCTCAGAGGCAGAGGGACTTCTCAGCACCCGTCGTGACGACGCATGAAGGGAAAGGGAGCGGGTGGAGACTCACTTGGGGCAACACCATTATTCCAAGAGGCTGAATTTCCAAGCCTCTCTCTTTTAATATTGAATAAAAAGCAGTTGGTAAAAACTTTTCATTGTCTTATCTGTTCTTGGCAATATGCTGTGGGGGTTGGAGTCTCTGCCGCCTGACACCATGAAACCTGAATTTACCGCCCAATGTAAACGTTCCAAGTCAAGCTCTTAAAAAATGAAGGATACCTGTATGCTGACCTTTACATCACTACATGTCATTAAATAATGGTGCACAGGGAGATTGAAGCATGCACTAGAATTTATCAGCAAGTGTGATTCTATTCTCAGTCAGGAATAGTGATGGGCAAACTCCCCTCCACTTGATTTAGAATCAGGTCAGCAATTAAGTTTACTATCAGAAAATTGATGAGGAAAGTGTCCCCCCCCCACACACACTATTATTATTATTTTACTGAGTTCACTAACTAGCCTGCAGTACTTTGCACACAAGTGTTCTCACAATGCTGCTTGGGAACCTTAGTGCAGGGCCAGGGGAACTGTAGCTTCTAGCACAGCCATGATGGAGGATAACCACTTGTAAATTCAGCTGCCTTCCTCCCAAAGCCAAAATAACCTGGGAAGAAGAGAATGTTTTAGATCTCGTTGTGAGATACCAGCCACATTCACCATTTGCCAAAAAAAGAACTGACTCGAAGTTGCCGAGGAAGTGAAAGAGAGCTGGTGTGTAGTGACTAGAGTATCTGACTAGGACCTGAGAGACCAGCACTCAAATTCCCACTCAGCCATGTAGCTCGTTGGGTAACCTTTGGCTAGTCCCTGCCTCTCAGCCTAACCTACCTCACAAGGTTGTTGTGGGGATTAAGTGAGATGGGGGAGAACCAGGTCAGCCACCTTGAGCTTCTTGGATAAAAAATGGTGGAAAATGTGTGTGTGTACGTACGCCAAAGGCTGCTTGGTAAGGTGTTCTGATCACATAGTTTCTAGCAATCCACTGTGAACTACGATACCTGTGCCTACAGCAATCACAGAGAGTTTCAAAAAGAATAAAGGGGTTTGGCTTCCAATAATTTTGCAAAAGACCCTGACGTTGGGAAAGATAGAGGGCACAAGAAGAAGGGGACGACAGAGGATGAGATGGCTGGATAGGGTTCTCGAAGCTACCAGCATGAGTTTGACCAAACTGCGGGAGGCAGTGGAAGATAGGAGTGCCTGGCATGCTCTGGACCATGGGGTCATGAAGAGTTGGACACGACTAAACAACTCAACAACAACAACAACTTTTGTACATGGGCCTATAAAGTAGCCAGCTTTGAGTGTGACTGGCTGTCTGATGGCACATGAGCAAAATCTCATTTTTCATTCCGAGCCGGAGAAGAACTTTTTAATGGGTGGGGAACCGGCACTGAATTCAGAATGCAGCCTGTTATTACGAATTGGACAAATGCGTTCAAATGGTTATAAGAATGCAGCCCTGTGTTTTTCTCCTCGGGAAAGAACGCGTATTCCTACCAGAGTTGTACCCATGTACTAGAATCTGGCTTAGTGCTGGGTATGCAGGCCATTCACGCATCTGTACTCGCATAGAAGGAATGTGCATATAGTTTGTGAAACTACTATATACTTTGTGAAACAATGAAAACACTGTTATACTTTAGGTAACCCTGCAGGACCCTGGAAAATGCCTGGAGTGCAACACTTTTTCGGCCCTGAGGAGCTGCCCTAGGAGACTCTGAGGAGAAATTTTGGTGAGGTAATTCTGAAGGCGAGGGAGTTTTGAGAGAGGGAAAAGACAGTGAAATCATAGGGAGAGTGACTAAAAAAAGCACCATCTAGACTGAGAAGACAGTGGAGAAGAGAAGCTTTTTTTCCACACACACACACACAAATTCAAGAAATAAAAAATTATCCAGCAGAAGTGAAGGAGTAACAAAGGCTGATGCCGACAGTTGCATTCTAAACTAGGCCTGTATATCAGTAGATAAATGATTTATTGGACTTCCAGTGCTCCCCCCTTACTTTTGTTTGTTGATTTGTTTACAGATTTACCTTAAATGGAATATTTATCTGAATTTCCCTCTAATACTTCCTCCCCACCCCCATTTTGTAAAATATATCCTTTCCGGAGGGGTATTTATTTATTTACTACATTAAATTCTGCCCTTCCTCCCAAAGGAAGCCAGGGCAGCAAACACTAAAAGCAGCAATACAACACAATTTAAAATAAAATTAAAACATACTAAAGGCATCTGAAAATAATTCAAATAATGTGTGACATTTTAATGTATTTTTTAATCTTTGTTGGAGGCTGCCCAGAGTGGCTGGGGAAACTCAGCCAGATGGATGGGGTACAAATAAAAAATTATTATTATTATTATTATTATTATTATTATTATTATTATTATTAAATACTAAAGACACCTGAAAATAATTCAAACCACTAAGAAAACTTAAATCACTTCAAAACATCTGCATATACTCACATCTAATAATTTCCAGGTTGTTGGGAACGGTACTTTTCAGCCACAAAACATCGGGATAGACAGGAGGAAGGTTTTTCTATTCTTCCTGAATGTTAGTGATAGGGGAGGCAAACACTCGATTCAGCAGGAAGGGTATTTCACAAGCAAGGAATCACCACCGAGAAGGCCCTGTCATGCATTAGGGCAGCATCCAGAGGTGGCTACACCAACAGGGTCCAATATAGTTTATATTGTGGGAGGAAATTTGAGTTGCACACCACTTTGGTCTCTCAAGCTGTTACTCATGCCTTGAAGTGGGTAGCCATGAACCATGTTAAATAGGTTGTGGGAAAGAAAGGCATGATTTAAGAGTAGCAAATGTATTATGACATAAAACTGGGTGTCCCTACCTCGTTCCTTAGGACACCATGGTGTCCTCAGGCACTCATCTCTCTTTGCGCCTGCCAAGGCCAACTGCCCCTCTAAATATTTATAAAAAATGATTTTTGGTTGCTTTTTTAAAGGAGTTATTTGTTCTGAGGGCATTGCCTTGACAGTGGGTTGTCACCGGCTTTTTTTCTGCCTGTTTTTTTTAGGCGGCATCTGAACATCACCAGTTTTTCTTTTGTAAAATGGGTATTTTGTGGTGCCCACAGAGGTTTCTTCAATTTCCAGCTGTGCCTCTCTGGGCCCAAAACATTAAGGACCAACTGGACTACATCAAGAGTCAGTGTGTTGTAGTGGTTAAGAGCGGTGGACTTGTAATCTGGTGAACCAGGTTCGCTTCCCGCTCCTCCACCTGCAGCTGCTGGGTGACCTTGAAGTCTCTCAGCCTCATTCACCTCACAGAGTGTTTGTTGTGGGGGAGGAAGGGAAAGGAGATTGTTAGCTGCTTTGAGACTCCTTAGGGTAGTGAAAGGCGGGATATCAAGTCCAAACTACTCTTCTTCTTCTTCTTCTTCTTCTTCTTCTTCTTCTTCTTCTTCTTCTTCTTCTTCTTCTTCTGTACACCTAAAAGAATGTAATGTGTGATGAGGGCCCATCATGGTAACAAAGGTTGGAGACGGGCAAGCACACCCCCAGAACCGGCCTTTCTGTCAGATAGAAGTTGCAGTTGACACACGTGGGCCTAGAAAGGGCATCAGGATGGGGCTGATGATGGGCCCTGTTTCCTGGAGGTTCTCCTTCAAGGCTTCTGGCTGAGCTTTGGCCAAGAGGTGGAGCATTCCACAGAGCAGAACACTGTGGATATATAGCCTGAGAAGAAGTCACCATGGAGATGGGCCTTGGTGGAGACAGGCAATGTGGAGACGATGGCACACAACAGCCATTGCCATGGCAACAGTACATAATGATGGCAGTTGCCACAGAGACAGTACATGGCAAAAACAGGGGGTAGGGGGAAGAGTGATGGGTTGTGGCCTGAAGCATCACTGAAGAGGAGTTGTCTTTGCAGAATTTGAGCCCAAATTGAGTTTTAATGAGGAGCTCACTCCAATTATAGTGGGAAGTGGGACTTCTGGAGTTGGGGCAGGAGGTGAATGGAGATAAAGGTGAGGGAAAGTGACCCGTTTCGATGTGTCTCCACTGGCAATAGCAGGGCTACAGGGACACATCTCGCCATAAGGTGCTTCTGCTTTGAGGGAACGACAATTTATGAGTCCTGAAAACCAAATTGCAAATTGCCCCAGTATCCAAGATATTGCTCCTTATAGGAAGGCATGAAGACAACAGTACCAAGGGTGATAGTTGCGGGACTGCCTATCATTTGATGTAAAATGCCACAAATCCACACCATTTTGAAAAATTCACTTTTTAATTAAATAAAAAATAACCCCCCCCCCCCCCGCTTTGCCTTTCTGAGGCCTGTGAGCTCACCCTCTGTAGCATAACCTCCTACATGTGAATGATAATATCACGAATCATTCCCCACCTTGGCAAGGCTATCTCTAGCTGCTAAGTGTCAGGATCAGGCCAAGGCTGTGGTGGGTATCTCCAAATCCAACCTAGAGTGTGTGTTCCCACCCCCCACCCCCAATCCAGAGTTCTCAAGGTCAGTTGCAAGTGCCAGACATCGCAGCAGACAGAAGGTATTGCTTTGTTGACCAGCTAAGGGCAGGAATCCAGCCTCCTAATTTCTATTAGTCCCACCTGGCCAACCTGGAGGCATCATATTGCCTAATCGACTCCGGTCCTGATGCTGTACTCTCCTGTCTCCATTCTGTGCTCAAAGAGGCATCTGAGAAGCTTCTGGGAGAGGAGCTGGAGAGCTCACCATCTTGACTTCCAGCAATCCCAGGCGTGGGGTTTCTGCAAAAGAGCCTTATAACTCCAGGCATGGAGACAGATCTTGCTGCCTTCCGGAAAATAGGGCGAATAATAAAATTTTGGGGTCTGCATGCTCCAAGAGAGGTTTAATGGGAAGCAGCAAACATCTGTAGTCAAGCCCAGGGTGCAAGGCTGCCCCAAGATACAACCTTGCACACATGGCCATCACAGGGGAATGGGCAGCTGGGGTGGCTTCTGTAATTCAGGGATGTCCTGGTCAAAATGGGATGGTTGAAGGGTATGTGTTGGGCACTCCTGGGCCACAGACACAATCTCTCTCTCTACTCGACACCATTTGCTGTATGCAGGAAGAAGAACTGGACAGACACTCTGTGTCGTTTTTTAAAAAAGAGGTCCAGTCCACAGCCTGTGTTTTTGTGATTGAATTATTATTGTTATTACTACTACTACTACTAAGTTATTTCCAAGCTTTACACTCCCATGTGTTACATTCAGATGATTAGCAAGAAGGCGTCCACCTCGTGATTTTCAATTTTGACTTCAAAAATCTCTGCAGCTGGCACTGACAGCTGCTTGGGGGGGAGGAAGTGTCCCAGTGGCCAAGCAAGAATCTTTGGATACTTCTGACTCAAGTCTTCCAAGGAATGCCTGGATGCCAGCTATCTTATTAGGGGCTGGCCCTACCATGGGGCGTTCTGCAGCAGCAGCAGATTGCAGTCAGCCAGCACTTTTGCTGCAGCAGCAGAGAGCAAAACCCCACACCCCACATTCCTACTGCACACCCCACATTCCTACCGCACTGTTATGCTCCCCGCTTCTCCCCAAAAGGAGGTAGGGAGGAAAGGATACAGCAGGGAACGTCTAAGCTACAGGTAAATGATTCCTTCCCACACCAAAAGCAGAAGAAGTGTACCTCTGAACTCAAGCTGCAAACTGTAGCGGGCAGCCATCCCCATCAGGTCCTGCTCATGAGCTCCTCCAAGGTATCTGGTTGGGCTCCTGTGGGAAATAGGATGTGGTCCAGATCAGGGATGGAGAAACCTGTTTCTCTCCAGCTGCAGATCCCGTCATCCCTGACCACTGGCCAGGACCAGCCCACCTAAGAGGGAAGCTGGGGAGGTTGCTTTAGGTGGCAGATCAGGGACTGAGGAGCACACTGCTTGCCACTTCTGCCTTGTGCTTCGCTCCTGCCACTGCGCCCTCCCTGGTGGCATGGGTGAGGGTGCAGAGGTGGCATATGGGCAAAGGTGTGGACCCAAATCTGCCGGGGGTGGCAGTGGCAGGGGGTGGAAGTGGGGCATTTTGCAAAATGCGCTGGGGTGCCTGTGCCACTGGTCATTCTGGCTGGCATTGATGGGAGTCCAGCAACAGCTGGAAGGGGCAGGTTCTCAGGTTATTTGGAGCCTTCCAACATAAGGAGGGTCAGGAGGGCAGTGGTGTAGCATGGGGGGAGCACAGGGGCAGTTGCTCCAGCACAAAATTGTTAGGTGGTACAAAATCTCAACACCCAGTGCTGCCTCAATACAGTCGCATGCTTCCGTATGGGCTCTGCTGAAAACGGCTTCTCCATGCAAACCAGGAAGTGACCTCTCCAGAAGAAGAAGAAGAGTTTGGATTTGATATCCCGCCTTTCATTCCCCTTCAGGAATCTCAAAGCGGCTAACATTCTCCTTTCCCTTCCTCCCCCACAACAAACACTCTGTGAGGTGAGTGGGGCTGAGAGACTTCAGAGAAGTGTGACTGGCCCAAGGTCACCCAGCAGCTGCATGTGGAGGAGCGGAGACGCGAACCCGGTTCCCCAGATTACAAGACTACCACTCTTAACCACTACACCACACTGGCTCTCCAGACAACAGAACAACTCTTCTTTTATTATTTCTGAGGCTGCGATCACCTGGGTGCTGCGGACGCCATTAGGCAGTTGAATGTGCATGCATACTTTGTCCGATTCTCTCCCTTTCACCCACACCTCCACGTGGCCCTGGGTTCTGACAACCCACGCTACACCACTGCAGGAGGGTGCTAAAGGTTACCCTTGGCTGCCTGTTCCCCAGTTCAGATCTGGAACAGAGTCCCCTGAGCAAGCCTTTTGGTGCTGGATGTTCTGCAGCAGGCAGAAGATGCTGATTTTTCAATTTGGGTGTCTATAGACAGGTTCCTCCTGGTACTTGTGCTTGGCCAATCCAGAGGCTTCATACTGCTAGCCAATAGCCAGGGCTATTCTTTGCCTTTCCCATTTCCTTCTATGCCAGTTGGAAACTCTGAGTACAGTAAAACTGTGGTATTAGGAGGTGCTGCATATGCTTTTGCAACAAATAAATATTTAAAAACTGGATTTTGTAATTATGTAAAGCAGGCACTATGTTGTACTATAGTCAGACCACACCTGGAATACTGTGTCCAATTCTGAGTTCCACAATTATGAAGATTATCAACAAGCTGGAACATGTGTAGAGGAGGGCAACCAAGATGATTAAGGGTCTGGAAACGGAGCCTTATGAGGAACAGTTGGGAGAATTGGATATGTTTAGTCTGGTAAAGAGGACGCTGAGAGGAGACATGATAGCCATCTTCAAATATCTCATGGAAGAGGGAACAAGCTTGTATTCTCCTGTTCTGGGGTGTAGGACTTGATCCCATAGCATCAAGTTATGAGATTCCGACTAAACATCAGGAAGAACTTTCTGATGGTAGGAGCTGTTTGACAGTGGAAAGATCTCCTTTGGGAGGTCTCTCCTTCCTTGGAGGTTTTTAAGCAGAGGTTGGATGGCCATCTGTCAGGGATGCTTTAGTTGAGATTCCTGCATTGCAGGGGGTTGGACTAGATGACCCTCAGGGTCCCTCCCAACTCTCTGATTCTATGTTTAATTTCTTCTCTTGCTGCTTGCCATTGAAGGGGGCACATCGCCATGCAGGCTGCAGAGCCCTACCACTGGCTTTGCAGATGCTCTTCATGCCCTTTTGAGCCTGTCTTATCAACCTTGAAGGCTAGGAGCCAGCGGTGAAGCAAGCCAATCGGGCGCATGCCTTGCGCTCAGGGGCGGGGCCAGCTGCCTGTGGGGCGGAGCCAGCCAGGGCAGGACACTCTGCGGGGCCTCCAAGAAGTCTGCCTGTCTCCTCCCACTCAGTCGCCCTACAGCTGAGGGGGAGGTGGCGGGCGGCCCGTTTGGGGTAGCATGGAGCCTGCATGCACCCAAGCCACCGCATCACTGCCAGGAGAGACGCGTGGCTCGGTTGCGCTGCAGCCCCGCAGTGAGTGCCGCCTGGCATTTTGTCTGTAGCTATCCGGCATTTTGTCACCCCCCTCAGTGGTGACACCCGGGGTGGACCGCCCCCCCTTCCTCCGCCCCTGCTAGGAGCTGAGGCTTTTTCAATAAAAACGGAAAGCTGCATTCTGTGTGCTCTCCATTCCAGAACAGTGTGGCTGCAGACAGAGAACCCTGGGAAATAATAAGGGGAGCAGGCAAGGCTGTGTGGGTGTGAGAAGGAAGTCTTTCTGCAATTACTAATTGTGGTACACATACCACAGTCACTGGGGCACCCTTCACAAACACTCAGCATTATGGGAGTTAATGCCTAGGGTGGGATATAGTGGTAATTGCTTGCCTATCTGGGACTGTATCTTTACCATCAGTATCAGAACTGTTAGCTTAGCATACAAAGCACTCTGGCGTTCTTGCTCATCTGTTTATGCGATTTATTTTTAATTTTTAAAAGCAACCCACCAAACCACCCAAAGTTAATTCTTCAGGTTGGCAGCGATCGGCAGCTTGCCAGCATGGGAGTAAATGTGAAACACCCACAAAGGAAGATGTATACAGAAGAGGGGGGAAACAGAAATAGGGTCCGGCACCTTTAAGGTGTCACTGCTACGATACCAGGCCCGGGTTGGGAAACAGCTTGCGTTATCCCATTACACATAGCTTAGCTACGAAAGGGAAGCGTAATGCATGACAATAAGGTTGGATCTCAGCAAAGTTGGAGTCGTGCCATCGGAAGAAATACATGAATAAAAGGGAGCTTTTCTCCCCACCCCTTTCCACTGGAAAGGGCTTGGTGGAGTGGGGGGGGGGGGAGGAGAGATTTTTGCAGCATAGACAGCTTTGATCTAGCACATGTACAAGTTTGCAGGGAGGGGAGGGTGGTGCAAATCATGTGTTCTTACAAAGTGCAAATCCGCCTCGCCTTTTCCTCCTACCGCACACCTAACCCCTTTCCTTCCCCCCCCCCATCAAGGCCTTCTGTCTGTCTGTCTCTGTGTGTCTCCCTCTCCCCTGCCTGCCGTGCGAGAGGCTGTTTAAAGTTCATTTGCACACCCCTTTCCAGTCCAGTTCACACCAACATCTGACAAGCCCAAGTTTCTCATTTTCAGAGTAATCACTCCACTGCGCTAATTGCACATGCAAATATGCAAATTCGTATTAATTAATTACTATACTAATTAGTTCTGTGGTATTTGCGAGTAATAAATCATTCGATGGGAGCGAGGAAGCTGGAGACTTGCCCCATTTACACTTCGCATAAAATTTTAATAGGCGCTTGGGCTGATCCAGGACAACGGCGGCATCTTAAAGGGACAGAGGCCTTCTTCAGGGGTGGGCACTACAGATATAGATTAGATATAGATCTATCGGTAGATTTGCTCTTTGTCTAAAAGGCTAAATGCAAAACCAGCCAGCAAAGGATTTCCATTGAAAGGTTTGCAGATAACAGATGGACCGCGAGACAAACCGTAGGGCTGTAACTATCGGTAAGGAAGAAGGAGCTGGGAAAGATTTGAAACCCCAAGAAAAGAAATGCCGTCTCTCTACCACTCCTAGATCACATGAAAAGTCCACCTTCCATCTTTGAATGAGATTGAAGTTCTACTCAGCTATGGCAGCTACTAGCCATACAGAGACCGGTTCTCTGGGAAGCGTTCTTTGTTTTTAAAGCCATCCAAGTTAGTAGTGACTCCTGCTCCCTATGCCACCCCAAGGGACACTCTTGGGATTACTATGGGCCCCTGCACCTCCCGTTGCAGAAACCATCTGAGGCCAGGGATAGCCAATGACATAGCTCCCTCCAGATGCTGTTGGACTTGAAGCCCCATCAGCCTCACAGCCAATACAACTAACCCTCAGGCATGATGGGAGTCAGGAGCCCCAACAACATTTGGAGGGCAGCATGTTGTCTACCTGCTCTTTAAGCCCACAAGACCTGGTCCCTGTTCTCTGTCTGTCCCGTTTCCACCTGGCCTGGGACGGAAGGATCCTGAGCAGCTGCTTCTGCTTCTAGAGGTGCCTAGTGACCATCTAGCTGGCTGTGGGTTCTGTACGATCTAGAATCACAGCATAGAATTGTAGACTTGGAAGGGACCCTGCAACGCAGGATTTATTTATTTTTTGCCCAAGGTGGGGCTCAAACCCACGACGCTGAGATTAAGAGTTTCATGTTGTACCAACAACTGAGGGCCTGGTCTTGGTTCCTCTGCCTGGCTCAGCTCCATCGGGCCAAGTGAGTGACTTCAGCTACAAAGGCTGCAGCTGCCAAAGGTGCCCAGAATGTTCAGGGGAATCTTTGATGTGAATGTTTTTCTTGCCAATGCGTATTTATAGTAGTATTGCCATTGTTTCTTAAATGGTGGGGTTAGATCCACTGCTGGGCCTCCATTCCCCATTCAGCTGGGCCTCAGGGCCCCATCCAGCCCATGGCCTCCTCACTTGCCTGCCCTGTCCTCTGGCTGTGCTGATGTCAACCCCAGCAACTCCCCATACTGACTAAGACCCAGTCCACACTTCCATTTGTCCTATGCTTTGTAGGTCTGAGCCCAAGAGGTTTTTCGTTTGCCCCATTTCCCCCCAGAAAAACTTATGTTTACCACTGAATAGTAACAAGCATCAATCAGGTTTTATGCAATCAGGTTTTATGCGTGTTCCAATTCAGCTGCAAGCCGTTGGTTTTCCCAGGGAAAGCAGCCGGGCAAATGAAAAACTTCTCCGACCAAGAGGCAATATGGATGAGGCCTAAAGGAGGCCAGGAGACAGATGGATTTTGGGGAGGAGAAGTGAGGAAAAAAGATGTCTCCATGGGGAAAAGAACTAGAGGAGGTGCCAAAGGACATTTTTAAAAGATAGAGTTTATATATTAAAAATAGTAATAAAGTGGGAATAGAAATGGAAGGGATAAGAGAGGGAAGGAGGAAAAAGTGAATGTGAAAGGAGCAGGGAGTATGGTTGAAAGGAATTGGCAGTTGGGGAAGGGAAAATGAGGTACAAGATAAATGTGGAAGAAGAAATGATAGGAGATGAGTAAAAATACTTTCAGAGGCATGTTGAGGGGGAAGGGAAAATATAAAATAAGAAGTCTTCTCTTTTAAAAGCCTCTGGATCAGCTACTTCTGCCTAAAATGGAGTGTTAATTCACAATACCTCAAGAGCCAACGTTTGGCCTTAGCACAAGGAAAGCTGAATGATGGAACTCCTTGTCACAAGAAAATTGCTGTAGTAAAGAACTTAGCCCTTCCCAAAGAGAGAGTAGCTATCAGTAGAAAGCGATGTCAGTAGCTGCTAGCTGGTTATGTGAAACTGCAACTCCATCTGCCACCATTTTGTGGCTTGTGTTTCTCAACAATTTTCAGCTCTCCCAAGTGGGCCCTGGGGGTAGAAAGTCTGAGAACCCCTGTACTATTTGAAATGCATCAATATATTTTTGGCTGTGTGTGTGTGTGTGTACCTATATACTGATGATTTGTTACTGCTATTGTGAGGTGATCTGAGTAACATTTGGAAAAGCAACATAAATAAACATTACACACGCAAACACGCACATCTTGCTTCAGTTCACAGAGATGCAGGAGTGGAACAACCCCCCCGATAATTCCATAAAGAATCACAGCTAGTGGTGACTTGATTTAGGGACAGACGTACTGACTGTATGTCACTCTTAACTCCTTGACAGGCCATCACTACAACTGTGGCAACCAGTTCTGGAAGATGGAACATTACAAACATATATTTTATGAAGCGCTACCTTTTCTTTGTCCTGAAACTACTGGCAATCAGCTTCATTGGACATCATATTCTAACCTCCCTGCCATCTTAGGATAAAACTTGATGATAACCTAAGTACAATATAGTTCTTAGAGCATACTAGCAGCCTCATACATTATAGTTCATGGTATTCTTTTCAGCGCCTGCTAAAGACATTCTTATTTAGATAAGGCTTCCCACATGTTTAGAAAGTATGCGTGAGTTTTAGTTTTCGTCTCTTCTATTTAGTGTTTAACTTCCTATATGCTTTTAAATTACAGTTGTAAATCTTTTAGTGATAATTTTCCTGATTTATCTTTTTTTTAGTTTTTTCCCTACAATCAAGCTGCCTAAATTTTATGAAATAAAAGAAATAAAATACATGGTGCTACTGAGGAACTAGTTTTGACATTAGTGGTTAAATCAGTGCAGTTTGAAAGGTGCGGTCTGCCATCTTGATTCAAAATGGCGTCCAATTGTATCCAAACACAGACGGAAACCTGCTTCTTGAGCTCAGGAAACATCACACAAAATTTGGTAAGAATTAGTGCAGTATTGAAAGGTTCATGCCATCATCTGGATTCAAAATGGCATCCACTTGTACCCAACAATTTTATAATAGGCAACACAGTCTAACCTCCCCATACACTTTGATCTGCAAACAATTCAAAATGAATGCTCAATAAAGAAGTTGTCCGGAAGTTATAGTGGGATTCTGTGTATGCTTAGGTGGCTGACAATGCCCCTTCTGGGTTGGTTTGCCTTCTTTCAGGACCCATCTGCCCCCCATCTCTCTCTCTCTCTCTCTCTCTCTCTCTCTCTCTCTCTCTCACACACACACACACACACACACACACACACACACACTCCAGCCCTGGAGCCCAGCTGCTCCATTCCTGCTCATGCTACAATGGTGCAACGTATAGAGATTTAATTGGGTGAACGAAGGTCTCAACAGGGACTATGGATTTCTTTCTCATTATAAAGCCTGATGGAAGAAATTAAGGTATGCGTTCACTTTAGGATGAGGATTCCACAGAAGCGCTTTCTTTCAAAATCCAAACAACCGACCCTTATATACTTCTTGCTGTTGTGTACTTATATATTTCAGCATCTGATGGTGGTGGACTGTAGCAGATAGAAGCTCATGCAAAGGTCAAGTCTTTTCTTTCTTTTTCTAATGAACAGCCTCAGACGAACATAGCTTTGAATAGCACAAGATGCAGAGGAAGGCTGCTAGGAGATGATGTGTGCTTGGCCGCTTAGCGGAAGCTTCTGAACAGGCTGTGCCGGAACATTCCGTAAGTGTCAGCAGAATCAGCACCCTAACCTATCCCCAGCAAAGAGACTCACGGACTTCACAGCAGCCGGTTGGATGGCTATAGTTTTGTGGCGATGGGAAACCAGACATTGCTGGAGATCAGCTCCAGCCAATGGTTTATAAAATGCTGACTGCAAAACTAAGAGATCAAAATGATGAACTGTTTATGGAAAATTGGATACCTTTTTGGGGGGGACTTTCTGTCGAAATATTTTAGTGATATGAAATCGTGTGCAGGATTTGAGATACGAGCGGCGGGGGGGAACGATGATAAGATGGAGTTAGAGGGTTTAATAACAATGCAGCAGTTAAGGATAAGTCAAAAATAAAAATGGAAGTGAATGATATATTGTATGTGAAGTAAATTTGTTGGTTGGTTGTTGTTGTTTTTGAAAAACCTAATAAAATCAATATATTAAAAGATAAATTTATAAAATCCTTCACAGCAAATGTTTCTGAAGAGGACTGCTATAAAGGTGCCAGAAGACAGAATGCATAATATCAGATTACACAAATCCAGTATATACAATAAAATGGCTGCCTCACACTCTCCTTTAAAAGGTAAGTTTTCAGTAGTCACCCAGGTGCTTCTATAATTTTAGAAGGAACTGATTCTAGTCAGGGTCCAACAATATCAGGAGGGCCACAGGTCCCTCATCCCTGCTACAAAACCTCACTAGCGGCTCACGAAGACAGCAGCCTCCTGTGCTGATTGTTATCACTGTTTGGAACTCAAGTCTGCGTCCAAATCAGGTTCTGTGTCCCTGTTACGGCTAAGAAGCCATTGATAAGATCGCTTCCCTTCAAATATGCCAGATACAAATGTCCTAGGGGTTGCTGGACTCTGAAGTCAGTCAGCAGATGACGAGGTTGTTGGGATACTGCCAGCTTGCGTGAGCAGAGTGGCGCAGCGGAAGCGTGCTGGGCCCATAACCTGTTGTTGGGATACTGCCAGGGAGACAAAGTCCATCTCAACTCCACGTCGTCTCCGGACGTCCATTGATCTCCCGTAGACACGCAGTATCAGCAATTAGCGACACGAGCTCTAGAAATAGCTTCCCACATTCCAGAGCCGATGCACACTCTATCAGCAGGTAATGCACAGCAAAAGATGCAGTCAGGAGAGCATTATATAGAAGTTTATTCAGCGTTGGTCAGAACAAAGAAAAACATGACTGCCTGCTTGAGAGTTCCGGCAGAGAGAGACGAAAGCAAAGACACAACATAAACATCTTGTGAAACAGGAAATGCGCAGGCTGTGACACAAACATCCTGCTCCCTTTTAAGGTGGAACGAAAATATCCTAACATAGGTTTCATATCAGTCCTTCTTCAGTCCTTCATGGATTTGGTGCTCAGGTGCAGTGCTCCTGTAAAACTGGACACCTTGACCAGAGACTATAGATATTCAGATCCCTGCCATTCCTGAGACACCGTGGCATCAGCACTTCAGGTTCCATGGGCTCTCCTGAACTGCTTCCATCATCTGCACTCACTTCTTGGTTAGCCCTCAGTTTTCTTCCTGCTACCTGAGTCACGGAGGCCAATTTGCACATTCCTGGCAGAGGGTGTGTGTGCTCTGAGAAGGTGAGGTGTGAGAAGGGTTTGTACAAATGGACTATCTGTGGCTACTAGCCACAATGGAATACCTCCCCCTCAGCCACCCTGATTTTCCTGGGACGTCCCAGAATTACAGAAGCAACCCCGGCTTCTGATTGGATCCCAGAATGTCCTGTTTCGGTACTGCACTCTCACGTTGAGTTGGCCCGACTCCCGCAAGAGCATTGTGCTGAAAGACGCATGGGAGATTGCGGCACCAAAAATACACCCATCCTGAGTTTAGCCAACAGTCTTGACTCTTGTGTTTTAGGGCAGATCTACCCCACACATTTAAAAGCACACTCAGTGCGCATTTAAAGTGCATGACTTCCCTCAAAGAATCCTGGGAACTGTAGTTTCACCCCCACAAAGCTACAGTTCCCGGAACCATGTGCTTTAAATGTGCGTCAAGTTCTTCGTGTGTGGCTCTGCATCTTGTACTGATCCTGCTCTGGTTTTGCATTTATTTCTACAACCAATTTTTAGCCCTGGCTGCCGTGAAGCTTGTGACAGTCCATCCCTCCACATGAGGAGTCAGGTGTCTCACTGCTGGGTATCTACAAGTAAGATAGACTTTTCAGCTCTCCCTGGCCTGAAGTGGTGGCGGTGGTGGCATATATCTCCCCTTGTTTCCATCCCACTTTGGGGAATTCTGCAAGCTTTTCATTGTCCTAAGTGTGGATTAATTAAGTAGCAATAAACACAAAGCTGTGCATTATTGATGAAGGGGAGGGGGAGGAGGGAAGCACAAGAGAGACCAGGTTAACGCAAACGTTGTAGCTGGAGGCAAACCTCCAGGTGGCCATTGTTAATTTTCAAATTTGAGTTTTTACCCTGATACATATAGCCAGAGCATCAAGGTGTCCCCTAGGACAGGGACAACAAACCTGGCGCCCTCCATATGGGAACTCCAACTCCCATCAGCCCCAGCCAGCATGGCTGATGGTCAGGGAGGTCTAGTCCACTTTGTCTACTCCTTCTCTAGGATATTGTTCCTTGACTTGGGCTGACACCACATCATACCTCTCAACTGTCCCAATTTGAGTGGGATATGCAGGAATTATGGGACGCGGGTGGCACTGTGGGTTAAACCACAGAGCCTAGGGCTTGCTGATCAGAAGGTCAGCGGTTCAAATCCCCGCAACAGGGTGAGCTCCCGCTGCTCAGTCCCTGCTCCTGCCAACCTAGCAGTTCGAAAGCACAAAGTGCAAGTAGATAAATAGGTACCGCTCCAGCAGGAAGCTAAACGGCATTTCCGTGCGCTGCTCTGGTTCGCCAGAAGCGGCTTAGTCATGCTGGCCACATGACCCGGAAGCTGTACGCCTGCTCCCTCGGCCAATAAAGCAAGATGAGCGCCGCAACCCCAGAGTCGTCCGTGGCTGGACCTAATGGTCAAGGGTCCCTTTACCTTTACCTTTATGCAGGAATTAGAAGAAGCCACCCTGGCTTCTGATTGGATCCTAGAATGTCCCGGCACTCTGTTGTGAGTCAGCTGGCTCAAGCCAGAGCGCTGAACCAAAAGGCATTCTTCTTACCTACAATGGAGGTGGGGAGTTGTCTGTGAGTTCTCCTCAAGGCAGCACACATCATTTTGAGCTAGACAATGGACTTTTGTAACTTTTAAGGATCATTACCTGCCTGCTTTTCATCACTGTATCTGTCTGAAGCCTGGGAAGTCCTTCACTGTGAATAAACCTGGTATTTTCATCTTAAGCAGTCTGAAAATTATTTCTTTGATGAGAGGGAAACATAGGAGAAAAGTGATCCAAGTCTGCCTAAGCATCCTTGGATATCATAATTGTTCTAGGTTATACAATTGTTCTAGGTTTGCCTCTAAAAACTTCTAGAAATAAGCTTCACACAGATGGTGCTTTTAAAAAACTCTACTGAAATAGGTACAGTCGTACCTTGGTTTTCAAACAGCTTAGTTATCGAACATTTTGGTTCCTGAATGCCGCAAACTCGGAAGTGACTGTTCTGGTTTGTGAACTATTTTTGGAAGCCAAACTTCCAACGAGGACCTTCCTGCAGCCAATCAAAAGCCGCGCTTTGGTTTCCAAACATTTTGGAAGTCAAATGGACTTTCGGAACAGATTCTGTTCAACTTCCAAGGTACGACTGTATTTGCATTCTTACACAAGTAAGAAGAGGAAGGATAACAAGTACATAAAATATCCTCTCCTACTCATCTAAAACCATCCAACAAAAAGAACTTTGGAACTAAGAAGTCGCATGCTTTTGTTCCTCCTGCCTTCCAATATATTTGCCTTTGTTGTCATGTGTTTTAGACTGTAAACCTGGAGGGAAGGACCATGTTACACTTGGGTGGAAGCTACACACATATTAAAAAACATTCTGAAAATGCTTTTTTAAAAGCGTTTTTTAAAAAATACATTGAATTTTCCATATTTGTTATTGCATCCTAACCGGGAACTGCAGTCAGTGCCAGCTACGGTTTATCCAAACCAGCTGGATTAAACCATAGTTAAAACAAACCACAAACCAACGTCGGTTGAAAACGGCAGCAAACGTTTCTGGTCCCTTCCATCTTGGAGAAAAAGAGTGAGGAGGTGCTTGCAGAAGCCTAGGATATCACATTACATGTGAACCAGCTCACTGGCAGCTCTCCTCAAACATGGTTTCATTACCACCTCAGTCCTAGCATAGTATCTGGGAAAATAATAAAAAGAGTGCATCTGAGCATGCGAGGGGTGTCTTTCCTTTACTAGTAAGGAACAACAGCCAGCCACTTGTTCAAATAGAGCTGGATGGGGAGAATGGGCCCAAAGCAGAGAGGGCATCTCTCTGAGACAGTTTATAGAGTCCTGTTTCTGCTGAATCTCTTCTTATTTCAGAAATCAAGCAGCACGTCTGTGGCATTTGTGGACAGCTTAAACCAATTTTTTAAAAGCAAGAGGTGCCAGCCACTGTCTGCTGCTTGCATCCCAGCCCACCTGTCCGACAGACCCTCGATTTTTTCAGAAAGAAGGTGATTCGATTCTGGGGAAGTTCCACAACCATGGGTAGAGACGGGGGAAGCGGGGAGTGAGCAAAATGCCACATGTGTGCCCAAGAAAGGAGCAGAGTTTTTAAAAAGGCAGCTCAATTAATCTGTTCCCATCCTGGCTCCCAGAGTGCCCTTCTTCTGAGCTAAGGGGTAGTGGAATTGGCAGCTGTTCGCTATTTATTAACCAGTCATGGTTAAATTGGTTTATAAATTAACAGATGTTTTAACTTTAGTCTTTCTTCGGGGACTGGAGGCTGCAAACTGGTTGGTGATTGTAAGTCAAGCATCAGGTTGGGACTATGGGAGGAGAAGGATACAGGGGAGGCGGTGGAGGGGGCTTGCCCTGGCTCCTTTCCGCAAGCCCCAGCCCACCGGGAGAGCGGACCACAGACAGCAGGTCTGTACTGTGGTGACTCTGCTCTGTGTAGGCAATCTGGGCATGAATCATCATTAACTTCCACCTTGCTTCTCACATCTTTATTAGCTGGCATGGGGGGGGGGGCAGGGGACGACAGGAGACTCCTTGGTTTGGTAGGTGGGAAGTCCATGTCCAACCTTCTGCAGAACCAGGAAAGCTTCACTGCTGGCCTTGCAAGCTTTCATCGAATCACCGATCACTGAATCATCGAATTATAGAGTTGGAAGGCACCCTGAGGATCATCCAGTCCAACCCCGGGCAATACCGAAATCTGCAGCTGTCCCATACGGGGATCAAACTCGCAGCCTTAGCATTATTCAGCACGCTTCCAGGCTGTTGCTATATGCCCACTTTGATCTGCGGAACTGGCACGGTTGCAGATGTCCACATAATACTCATTCTGCACTTGTAAGAAATTGAATGTTAAGTGTGGCAGTGCCTACACTTCAGAACCCCCTGCTTATTGACAATCAAGCAACTATCTTTGTTGTACTTTCTTTGGCCTCGACTAAAAACGTTTTCATTTAGGCAAGACTATGTTTTAATCTGTTTTTGCTTGCTGTTGATTTTAATTAACTTTTGAATGTTTTTTTTAAAAGACCTGGTTTTAACTGTCTCTTATTGGTGATTTTAATGTTTGGTTGTTTTTGTGAACCTCTTCAATGTTTTATTGCAATCAAGGGGTATATATACCTTTTGCTAGATTAAATAAATTGTAGTCCAGCAACATCTAGAGAGCATCGAGTTTGCTGCCTGGAGCAGTGCTTTTTTCTAGAGGTACTCCAGGGTAAGCACCTATTTTTCCTCAAAGGTTTAAAGTGTGGCACTTACTGGAACAACATCATGGCGTGTACCGGCACCCACCTTTTTTAAAATAGAAAAACACTGTACAGGAGCCACAAAGAATGGCTTAATGTGTTATATGTAGGGTTGCCTCTGAAGACGGTTCGGAAGCTTCAGCTGGTGCAGAATTCGGTAGCCAGGTTTCTCATCAGGACAAGACAGTTTGCGCATATTGCACCAATCCTGGCCTGACTGCACTGGCTCCCAATTAATTTCCAGGCCCAATTCAAAGTGCTGGTTTTGACCGATAAAGCCTTAACCAGCTCTGGACTGCAATACACAGGGGTCAGCAAACTTTTTCAGCAGGGGGCCAGTTCACTGTCCCTCAGACCTTGTGGTGGGCCGGACTATATTTTGGAGGAAAAAAATGAATGAATTCCTATGCCCCACAAATAACCCAGAGATGCATTTGAAATTTAAGAACACATTCTACTCATGTAAAAACACGCTGATTCCCGGACCGTCCGCAGGCTGGATTTAGAAGGCGATGGGGCCACATCCGGCACCCGGGCCTTAGTTTGCCTACCCATGCCTTAAGGCATTACCTTAAGGATCATCTTCTGAGGCCCTTCTTTGTGTGCCTCTTCCATAAGAGATCCTGAGGGGGGAACAACATGAGAACGGGCCTTTTCTGCACTGGCTCCCCACTTGTGGAATGCTCTCCCCTGGGAAGTTCACCTGACCATTAGACACCAGGCGAAGACATTCCTCTTCAACCAGGCCTTTGGCTAATGGACATCCAATGCCCTTTTAAATGTGTTGTGGGATTATTGATTTGTTTTTGTCCTTATTTTTATTATGTAATTTCGTGTTTTTTAATATTGTAATTTTATGCTGTCTACCTTGCTGAGAACGACAGATGAAGGGCGGTGTACAAATTTAGTAAATAAGTAAATAAATAAGGCATGCTATAATGTGGGTTGGGCCTAATTGACATGGCCTAGCCTCTCATGTGATACTGTAGGAGTAACTGCTTAACTTTCACTGAATATAATCTATATTTTAAAACACCGACTGTTCAGTTATTTTTATTTCATTGGTGGTGGCAATGTATTTTTCTATAATTGACTGGACTGTCCTCATATCCCAGAGGAACAGGGTTGCTGACACCGTTAAAACAGTGCTTGGTTATACTTCTCATCCCAAGCAGGAGGCATCAGAGCCTGGACTTAGAGCTTGCCTGAGAAGACACTCAGTACTCTTCTGCAGATGCATATTGCAAGAGAAGATCAGCCCCTCTCATTTTCTCCCAGTTTGCCTGCATAACAAGCTTCTGCCAACCTAGCAGTTCGAAAGCACACCAGGGCAAGTAGATAAATAGGTACCGCTGCAGTGGGAAGGTAAACGGCGTTTCTGTGTGCTCTGGTTTCCGTCACGGTGTCCCGTTGCACCAGAAGAGGTTTAGTCCTGCTGGCCACATGACCCGGAAAGCTGTCTGTGAACAAACGTTGGCTCCCTTGGCCTGAAAGCGTGATGAGCGCCACAACCCCATAGTCGCCTTTGACTGAACTTAACCATCCAGTGGTCCTTTTCCTTTTTACCTTACATAGGAAGCTGCCTTATATCGAGCCAGATCATTGGTCCATCTAGCTGAGCATTGTCTACACAGATTGGCAGTAGCTCTCTAGGGTTAGAGACTGGGGTCTTTCTCTACCTGGAAATGTTGGCGATGGAGCCTTGGACCTTCTGCATGGGAAACAGATGTATTCTTGAGCTATTCAAACTTACCTCACAGGGCTGTTGTGAGGATAAAAGGGGGAACCATTTACACCATTCCCCAGGGGAAAAATACTACTGGTGGCACATGTATTCCCACTGACCTTTCCGTAGGGATATTGAGAAATAGTAGTTGTTATTGTTGCTGTTATTGTTTATACCCAGTTGCATTTTTTCTGGGGGGAACGCAGGGGTACACATGCCCCTAAACATTTTGTGAATCTAAGTTTGGCCTCAATGGGGGGCAGTATTTCAATATGGGTAGGAAAATGAGAGTACCCCTAAACATTTTTTAAAGAAAAAAAGCACTGTTTATACCCCACATATCTTACTGGGTTGCCCCAGCCACTCTGGGCGGCTTCCAACATATATAAAAACATAATAAAACATTAAACATTTAAAAACTTCCCGATACAGGGCTGCCTTCAGGTATCTTCTAAAGGTTGTATAGTTACTATCTCCTTGGCTTGGGGGTTGCATAACTCCATACCCTCCAACATTTCTTGGATGAAAATAGGGACGTCCTAAGGGAAAGCGGGACATTCTGGGATCAAATCAGAAACTGGGATGGCTTTTGTAAATCCGGGACTGTCCCTGGAAAATAGGGACACTTGGAGGGTCGGGGTAGCCTACAGCACAATCCTAGCCATGTCTACTTGGAATTCAAAGGGGCTTACTGCCAGGTGTAGAGTTAGGAATGCCGTATCATCTCCCCCCTGCAAACCAAAATACCCTGGACACTTGACTCCAGCATTTCCTTATAGGGAACCTCTTTATCTAAGCTCCTGGTCAGGGCAGCCAGCATGACACCCCCGAGATGTGTGGACTCCAAGTCCCATCAGTCCCTTCAGGTGTGATCAACAGTCATGATCTTGTTGTAGTCCAGTGACATACAGAGGGCAGCACGTTGGCTTCTACAGCTCTTGACCATTGTGATTGTTCCTTGAGGGACACAGTCCCTTATGTCTCTTTTCCACTGGCCTTCGGAGGGGGTTTCCCCAGGGGCTTTGCTTTGAATTAATAAATATTTTAAAGAGGCGAGCTCATCTTAACTGGCATTAACCTTGTTTAGGCAACTTAAGGGAAGAGATCAATGCTTTTGTGGCACCCTGGAGGAGACTGACCAGATACGCATACAACCCCTCACAAATCTGGAACTTCTCAGACAGATTCCAGAGCGGTAGGGAGGTAAGTCAGCCTTTAAAATGAGGCGGTTGTCAAACTCTCAAGCTGGTAGAGTTGGCAGTGATAGAGAGAGATTTTTCTGTCTGCTTTTGGAGCCTTTTTTAAAAAGTGATTTCTCTCCCTCCCACCACACACACACACACACACACACACACGTATTCGCTTTACATGCAATGCTGTTGAGGGATTTGTGAAATCGGCAGATGGGGTAAAAGCCCACTGGGGTGCCATTTAATCCATCCCCCTTGGCAAAGGCAGAAGCTTTTCCTTCCCGTGTCCCCAATTCCCACATTTAGATGCATCGGAACTGAAGCCAGAAGAGACCCTCTGGGACCAGTCAACCCAAACGTCGAGTTACAGTGCAGAGAAAGCAAAGAGGAAACTGATTTGTTTGGGTTTTTTATGTTGGTTAAAAAAAGAAAAGGGGGGAAAAAAACCCTCCATTCCTGTGCCAGGTCTGTTCCTCTTCTGTAATTCCATGAGTGCAGGATCCCATGTGGAATTTGATGTCCGATATAGAGCTGGATTCCTGAAAAAAACCCTCAGTTTTCCTTTTTTAAAAGAAAACAAGTCTCTAGTCCCTCTGGCTATGGTATTTATATAGTTTGTGTTGTTGTTAATACAGGTCTGAGGGTATTAGCAACGGAGCCAAAGGGAAGTGGCCAGAAAAATAACTGCATATGCCATTTTGTTACGCCAACAACACACACACCTTCTATTCAACTGCCTACCTTGTTTTCTCCAACTGATTTGCACGATGCAGACAGTGATTTGATGGTGTAGGTTGGTCATCGTGACTGGGAGCTATTCCATTGCTCATCCTCTCTTAGGAAGGTTTATATATTTGTGGAGTTATAAATGCACGTTGACCCCTAAGGGAACGATGTAGACACCTAGTTTGCAGCACGCACAGAGCCATTTTTCTTGGATTGTGAAGGAACTATGAGCTGGACATTTGAATAACCCTGCCCTGCTGTGTGCCAACTTGGGCCCTGCCACCAAAAGCCAAATCGAATAGCTTCCAAGGGCTGTTTGAGCTCAGATTTTGGTGAGCCTCCAAGGGTCACAGAACAGGCAAACAATTGGAAAGACATAGTTAGCATCTGTAGATGTTTCCAGCATTCAAATGGTGTGTGTGAGAGATCTGTTTTTACATAGTAAAAGCTTGGTGCCCTCATCTCTTCCACACACACACACACACACACACACACACACACTTCTCACTGCAATCAGCCTCACACCTCTGTCAGTTTTAGGCCTAAATCATAGAATTGTAGAGTCGGAAGGTACCCCGACGGTCATCTAGTCCAACCCGCTGCAATGCAGCAAATCAGGTTCTCCACAACCCTCTATGTTTGATCCCAGCATATCTTCCAGCAAGCAGGAATCCTGGCTTACAGCATCTCTTCCCCTGAACCAACCAGACCCAGGACTGTCTTTCTTTCCTATCTGAGGAGTAATATTCAGGCATCCAGCCTTGGATAGAATTTAAAGGAATTTCCCCTTGCCCCACCCATCCGCCTGTCGGTTTTGGTTGCCTCCTTTCACGGTCAAGCTACCCCAAGTGACCTGGATCTGTGCATAGCTGTCAACCTTCCCTTTTTTTCAGGGAAATTCCCTTATTCCAGCGCCGTTTTCCCGCTGCTTCCTGCTGCTATCCCGGATGATTAGATATCCTATAGACTGTCCCCGGGACAGGTGAGGCTGCTGGTCCCTTAGTTTCAAATCTGAAAGTTGACAGCTATGGATCTGTGTGGTGGGAGGGGGGGAAAGCCAGTTAACTGGAGAGGGTGACATGGAAACCATCCACACACACCCCCAAGAATTCTGGGAACTGCAGTTTGCTAAGGTAGCTGGGAGCTGTCGCCCTGTGGAGGGTAAACAACAGTTCCCAGGACTGTCTCTTTTCCTTTTTTTTGTGTTGGTGGGTGGAAGCCATGTGCTTTAAATTTTCGGTGCGAACACAGCCAGAAATGGCAGGTAAGGAAAGGGTTAAGCCCCCCCCCCCTTGCCACTTATCTTGTTCTGCTGTCCCCTATTTATAAGTAGCTTTTCCTGCCCCCTTAAAGTGAGCACCTTCATCGGCATTTAAGGTCTAGTTAAGGTCTAGTTTGCCCACCCCATAAAAAAACGAGCTGGTGTATCTCGGCATTATTGTCGCACTGTAACTCTACGTCAGGCTTTGTCTGTGGGCTGCAGGCCTCCCTCTTGCATCTCTCTCTCTCTTTCTTTCTCTCTCTCTCTCTCTGTCTGCAGTGGGTCCCTTTCTTTGAGCTGTGCTGAAAAGAGAGAGCGAGAGAGCGCTGATTGTGCAGGGTGAAGGGAAGAGGTCAAAGCCGCAGCTGACTCCATCTTGGGTTCTTGGCCGCCGTTCAAACTTGTCTGGCAGTGGCACAGGGGACTTGGCATATGGGGTGGCAAAGCAGGTCGCTCCTGCAAGGAGGCGGCAGGCCTGGCGCCGTTGCCCCGTGCCCACGACACGTGCCAGGTCTTTCCCTTGGCTCACGTCCCAGGTCCTGTCTGCCACTGATGGGCCCAGGATCGGCTGCGAGCAACCAGGGGCGAAATTGGGAGGGTGGTGGGGGTGGCGGAGGGAGCTGCAAAACACACAAGTCAGCCATGCCAGACAGTTTCAGCGCTACGGCGTTTCATCTGAGGCAGTCCTTCAAGACCCGCTTTTTTAAGGTGCCAAAACGTTTACGAGAACACTCAGAAAAAGCAGGCGGTCCTGACATCAATTTTTTTAAAACAAGCTTTCTTATTTATTTATTTATTTTAAAAAACCTCCCCTTTTTTGCACATATTGACAGCGAGGGCCCATTAAATAATGGCATACACTTTCTCTCTCTGTCTGTTTTGAAATTGGCTGGACATTTCCAAAGACCAATTGCGCTGCAACGAGGCTTCAAAATGAGAGGAAGAGGAAGAGCTCGGCTTGGAAAATTGCTGTTTGTGTTTCCAGTGTAGCTTTTAGGTGAAAAAAAAATGCCAATTAGCTGTGCCATTTCCAAAGAGAAATGATATTTTATTTAAATTTTTATACACCGCCTTTTAGCTCTTAAGATAGAATCTCAAAGAGACTTTAATAAAAGAGAGAGAGATCGAGAGACATCCTTTAAAATCACAGTTAAGCCAGCCCAGTAAAGGAAAACTATAAACCAAAAGCCTAAATAAATAAAATGATCCTAGGCAATTTTCTAAATTTAACAGTAAACTTGCATGAAGAGGTTCCCTTGGCAGAGAGTTCCAGAGGGTAAGATGCTGGAAAAGACATACTCTCTTGTGGGCAGCTGATTCATTTCCAACAGTGGAGGTATGCAGAGGAAAATGCTGGCAGAATTTCAGTGACTCCAAAAATATTTTTTTTAAAAAAAAACCTTTCTTTTTGGAAGGTTTGAAGCAACGCAAACATTTCAATCAAGCCAGTATTTTTGATGTCCTCCCAAAAAAATTTTTTTGAAGTAGTAATGGTATCAATGAAGCCCACCCATCTTTATAATAACAATAATAAAAGGCTTTAAGAAATTATACATCAGAGGTCAGATGGTGCCATTTATACATTTGCTTGCATTGACAATATTTTGGTATATCTCACATTCTCCTTTGAAGACAAAAGGAAAGGAAAAATATGTTATTTTGGAAACAAATAGGGATTTCACATTTTCAGTGAGATTTTTTTTTTGGGGGGGGGAGATTTTGGTATATTTATAAAGTGATGGCTCTAATCCAGAGATTTGCCTGGTGATAAATACTGTGTGTTACACATGAGGTTATGTATGCAGATGAATAAAGCAATCCATGGGTTTAGGTGACTGCCTAATCCGTTACAAAAGATGATATTTCCCCCTCACATACTTAGTCCTGTAACACCAATTCCGTGTGTGGGAAAGCTGGGGCCGGGGATAACATCCACAGAGATCACTGAATCAGGGTTTCTTCTGATGCTCTTACATTTCTGGTATAAAATATTTTTAAACCAGGAGACAACATTGTCAAAAAAAAAGAGGCCACCTTCCATATCTCTGGCCAGCAACTAGATCTCTCAAGAGGACCAGTTTAAGGAGTGGTGGGCCCAGGAATAGCCCACTGTCATGGAGGCTATGGCCGAATTTCAGGAGCTCCAGGGCTAAATGAGGGAAACTCTTTTTGTCTCTTCAACCCCACATCCTTGGGGAGAACAGAGGTCTCTGAGGGATGTGTCCCCTTGCAATTGCTTGACTGCAGTCCTTGTCATCCCAGGTAAGGTAATGGGCCGTTAATGTCTGTTCACTAAAAAGAGCCTGCAGATTGGAAGGCGAGGCGAGAACAAACTTAGGCAGAGAGAACACAATTATTCCATTGTCCTCTTTTGGGGGGGGTATTTTTACCCAAGATTTCCCCAAAAATGCTCAACAACTTGGCACTGTGTTCTGCAACTATGACGTAGCAAAATGAGCGCAGCAGAAGGAGACAGGAGAGGGGGCAAATTCTGGGCTCACACAAGGCCCAGCTGAAATTCAAAAGACCCAAGTATGCCCCTGCTGTTACGTTGTTGGGGACAATTGTCTGTGAGGAGACGTGTGTGTCTGTATGTGTGTGCACATGCACGAAGTAAATTTTCGGCCGTATCTTACGGTGGGGCAGCGCTTCAGCCTCTGTATTCTGAAGTTTGATGCTGTCACATTCTGTCGCCCCCAGATATCATTGCCTTCATGCATCTTCCTCCTTTCAGTTGCTGACTGGGAATCAAGGGAAACAGCTCCCCTTGTGAGGCTGGGTTTGGCCCAGAGCCTTCCAGTTGCAGATGGCAAACATTAAAAGAAAAACCCCACCACTTGGCAGTGGCTCCCTTTGCATTCAGTGGAATGTGCCATGAAGTCACTAGGATGAGTTTTAAATAGTTCGATAATAGTATTTATATAATACTTTTGTTTTAGTTCTCAGAGTGCTTCATATATATTATCTCTATAATTTTTACATGTGTCCAGCAAAGTAGACCAGTATTTTTACGGGGGGGGGGGGTGTAGGAATATTATTATTATTATTATTATTATTATTATTATTATTATTATTATTTCATACCACTACTGAACACATTACATAGCGTTGGTGCAGTTTAGTAGTTAACAGTGCAATCCTATACATATTTACTCAGAAGGAAGTCCCACTGAGTGCAATTGGACTTACTCCCAGGCAGCTGTGGATAGGATTGTACCTTAAAAGCCACAAACAAAGGAGTTGGAAGTCTCTGGTTCTGAATAATCTCAGGCTACCCATGAACCAGGTATCAAGGTTGTCATTTATCTTCTTCCTAACCACTAATCCCTTTCCAGTTTTCTGTAAGTTCCATTTTTTGGTACATCTGAAGGACGAGCCTCCTTTCAATTGTGCCCAGTGTGACTTGAAAGCTTGCCTATTTTTATAGCTGTCACTATAAAAAGGAAAGAAAGATTCTTCGTGATTCGCAACCACCATTGTGGCGGGGAGCCAAATCCGCGGCAGAGGGTGTACAACAGCTCGTGGCAATGGGATGTATAAAAAGCATCCATAAAAGCAAAGGAACTCAATGTAATGCAAGCAGATATTGTGCCATCAGAGTTGAAGCCCCAGATTTGGAAAGAGGTTCTGAGGAAACCCCAACAATACCTTGGTCAAACCTCATCTCCGCCATCCTGGAGAAACGCTATCCTTGCCCCAGGTGCTCATAAGGAGGCAAAAGAAGAGTAGGGGAAAATGGCATTTATAAAACGAGAACTACAGTGGTACCTCAGGTTACAAATGCTTCAGGTTACATACGCTTCAGGTTACAGACTCTGCTAACCCAGAAATACTACCTCGGGTTAAGAACTTTGCTTCAGGATGAGAACACTTCAGCAGCACGGCAGCAGAGGGAGGCCCCATTAGCTAAAGCAGTGCTTCAGGTTAAGAACAGTTTCAGGTTAAGAACGGACCTCCGGAACGAATTAAGTACGTAACCAGAGGTACCACTGTATATAGGACTGGAGAAAAGTCTAGAGCAGGGGTCAACAAACTTTTTCAGCAGGGGGCCGGTCCACTGTCCCTCAGACCTTGTGGGGCGCTGATTCCTGGACTGTCCGCGGACCGGATTTAGAAGGCTATTGGGCCGGATCTGGCCCCCAGGCCTTAGTTTGCCTACCCATGGTTTAGAGTCAAGGTGCCAGCAGTGGCAGCCTAGCAACAAATCGAGAAAGTAGATACTCCCATCTTGCTTCTGTTGCAGAACCAGGAGTGTCTTGAATTCCAGCCGCTGCCCCGTCCGCCAGATCTCACTCTCAGCTGGAAACTGCTTGAACTAGTCTTCATTTGCAAGTAGCAAGTCAGTGGGTGGTGGTCCATGTGGGCGAACAGGGCACTGCCCCACCAGCCTCAGTCTGCCCTCAGCCAGTTCCCATTTGCCTGCACCTTCATACTTACACACAGACCAGGGAGCAGCAGTGGCCTCTTCTATATCTCAGCGTGGCTCCTGCAGAACTTGGCAGGGAGGAGGGTGGCGGGTGGGAAACTAGAATGGGTTAGTTCTGCCTGCCATTGGCTGTGGCTCCACCTGCTCTTGGGCTCCCTGCCTTCTGCCCTACCAGCCTCAGGGGGCCCCAGCCACCCCTGTGGGAAGTTCCAGCAAGGGTTGCCTCTGATCTGAATATGAAAGGACAAACAGGAGCTTGCAAGTCTGCCTGTAAGGATATTCTGCACTATTCTGAAAGGCTGGTAGAGGGCATCCCTCACCCTGCTAATTCGCTTGCCAACCCCATATCCCTTGCAAACATTGTTATTCCCCACACTGCCACCCTTACGACATCCTTCGTGGGGAATGATTTAGGCTGCAGTCATCATAACCCCAGTTACCTGCAAAGGGAGCCCCACTGAACTGAGTAGGATTTAATTCTAAGATGACCTGGTTGGGAGTGACCTGTAATTCCCTTTCAAAAGGCAGAATTGTGTGCTAGTTGTTCTGGATTCACTTAGCGGGGAGTACAAGGGGAACGGTCGTTTGCATGGGATTTCGGATTGACATTTGATTTCGTTTTGTATAGGATTCTACTGTGTGCTCCAGCCCAGGACTTCTTCCAATGCTCTTTGGAAACTGAGAATTTAATCTCAGATCTAAGCGAAGGAATGGAGCCGGGGTGTCCTTAGCATCAAAAGCAGACAAAAATAGCACTCACATAGCCTTGTTATTTCGTGATACACAGAGGGAGGAAAGGTTGTTGGCAGGCAACAAAGAGGAAGCAGATTAAAGGTCTCCCTAGCCAGCGCTGCAGCTAGGACTGGACCTCAAAGACCCAGTGGCCACCCATAGATTGGCAGATGGTGGCAGCAGAGCAGGGGCAGCGTTAGGACCCACCGAGGCTGATGGTCATTGCTGCATCCTCCTCCTGCCTTTCTCCTCACTTCCAAAAACATGCTCTAGTCAGGTGGCGGCTTGCGAGGCATGTTGCACACACAGTTACAGATGTTCGTTTTGTTATTTTCACTTTAAGAAAATATATTATCCTTTCCTGCAACAAAATGGTGCTTATTCCCAAGCCAATGTGCTTAGCATTAGGGCAGCAGAAGCAGACACCACTTTATTTCCGTAGACTAAAGGCTTAGCTACCCACACTTTCTCTGTCCCGTTGCTTTCCCCCAGGGAAAACCGCTCTTTAGCGCTCAATCGGAGCAAACAGCAAGTCGGGTTTTCCCTTGGAAAAGGAGAGGGGCTAGGGAAAAACCACTCAGAGCTGTGCTTTCTAGGCATGGCATGAGCCCTAGGTGATGCTTATGATAAAAGTGGGTTTAAAATGACAAACAGCACATGTGCAGAGTATTTCCCCTCCCCCTTTGTTGAAATCAGGGTTGTTGTGATTGCTCTAACACAGGGATGGAGAAACCTCTGGCCAATCCATATGTTGTTGGATTTCGACTCTAAAAATACCTAGTGTTCTTGGCTGCACTGTTGCTCCTGGGACCCAGCTATACAGCTGCAAATAAAACGTTTTAAGTGTGTGGTAAAGTGCATTATACAAATGTGACACTAGATGGCGATGGTGAGCTATGGCAAATTCAATATATTTTTTTCAAAATGTTTTTTTTTAAAAAAATCATTTATATATGTGTTTAGAATCAACCCGGGTCTAGGCATGACTTGTGGCCCTCTAGATGATGTTGGACTACAGTTCCCATCATCCCTCACCACTGGCCGTGTTGACTACAATTGGTGGGAGTTGGAGTCCAGCCATATCTCAGTCTAGGCCAAAATCTTGTGCACAACAGCGGCCAGCCGGTTTTTATGTGGAAAGCCCACATGCAGGTTATGAAACCAACAGTCCTCTCCCACTGTTTGTCCCCTACTGACTGATATTCAAAGGGCAAACGCAGAGGTGGTGGTGGGGGAAACCCATGGTTTTTTGCTGCCTGAGGCAAAGGGCAGGATGTCATACACACACACATGTATAGAAGGCTGCTGCAACATGGCAGTCTTGTTTGCCACTCCCTGCCCTCCAAGATCTGCTGCCTGAAGCAGCTGCCACACTATGCCTAATGACAGGGCTGGCCCTGTAAACCCTCACAGCTCATAACCATGGGTGGACCTGCCCTTTGTGAATTCTCATGGCAGCGACTTCTACAAGGCAACTGAATTATTTTCTCTCTAGGAATCTGGTGGCCAAAGCCATTACTTCATAGCAAGGGTGGTCCTGCAGGAGACACAGGTTAGGCTTCCATTAGCAAGTTAGCCATATACAAGATGGCAACCTGGTCTTCCACAGCTTTTAATCCAGATATGGTGGCCAAGTCAGCACCCAGGGACCTTGGGAATCTCCAAGTACTGTACCTTTAGATGCTTCAAGGCATTGAATAAGGCCACAGTCACTGAGCTTCTTGACCCCACGTATCTATCACTCACCCATCCTCCTTCCCAAATCTATCATGGGGCATAATTAAAGTATTGTTCCTTACAGGGACAAGGGTGGGAGACACTTGGGGGAAGGCATGGGGATGTGAAGTGCTTGCAACCTTCTTTGGTCCCTTGTGAAGCATCTGAAGATGTCGACAGACATCTACAGGTGAAGAACTGTCCCTTGGGAACCCAAAATTACTTCCACCTCTATTGTTGGGTACTCCCCTGCCCCGCAGACACAATTATTGCATGGTTCTCTTCGGGGCTAATTGGCACGGAGTGGCTGAAGAATGTTCATCCACATGAAGAGATCATACAGAGCAGCCTAAATGTGCTAGGAGAAGAAATCTTGTGGCACAAATTCAGGCAAAATTCTGCTGACTATTCTGAAGCCATTTTGAGCCACACTTGATCCCTGACCCTAAAGGTACGGGGCTGAAAGTTGGCTTGGAAGGCCATGTGTGTGTGTGTGTGAGAGAGAGAGAGAGAGAGGAAGGAAGGAAGGAAGGAAGGAAGGAAGGAAGGAAGGAAGGAAGGAAGGAAGGAAGGCAAGCTATAGATATTCTTTTGCAAAAGAAATGTTAATTGAGAGACCACCCCTAATCCCTTGTATACCCAGTAGGTTATTGCCTTCTGCAAGAGAGTTTCTCCTTGAAGTCCCTAAAATATCAGAAGCCCACTCCACAATAACTCTGAGCAGGGCTTTGAGTGTGAGTGCACCTGTTCTGTGCATCCCCATTGAGATACAACAGGTGTCCACTACTTGCCCTTCCCGGAAACAATGGAAGACACTTTTGTTCCAATAAGCTTCCCTAGCTGGGTGACAAGGTCTCCGAGCCTCTTGTTTTTAAACTTACCTTTAGTTGAGTGTTGTTGTTTTGGTACAGCTTTAAAAACAGTTTTTAGTTATTTTTATGGTATGCTTGTAAATCGCCGTCAGACTCATGTGGAAACGGACGCAGAATTATTATTATTTTTAAATCCTTGTGCCCAAAAGCATCATGATGAATTTATTGATTTGACCATGAAAACAATTTATGGGTCTCCTACTTTGAGCAGGAGTGTAGAAAGGGGTCTCTATTCTGTTCTGCTTTGTATTGTCGGTGTGAAAAACTCGCCTGTCTTACAGGAGAATCCGAAGACGGACCTTGATTGCCCAGCAAGGCTTGGCAGAGCCCAGCAGGCTGCAATTTGCCAAATTCTGTCTAATCCAACCCCATCTCCCATCCGCATCTCTCCCTGCCAAGGTCATTGATCTAATGCCCAGCTCTTAACTTGTGACACGGGGACTCTGCCAAGAGCCAGACACTGGCACGGGTCTTGCCAACAACTCTGGCCAAGGAGTGACACCTGCTGGCAGCCTGTGGCATTGCAAGCTCCTGCAATCCCTGGGCAAGGAAAACAAGGGACTCTGAACCATGGGTAGGCAAACTAAGGTCCAGGGGCCGGATCCGGCCCAATAGCCTTCTCAGTCCAGCCCGCGGACAGTCCGGAATCAGCGTGTTTTTACATGAGTAGAATGTGTCGTTTTATTTAAAATGCATCTCTGAGTTATTGGTGGGGCCTGCCTGGTGTTTTTGCATGAGTAGAATGTGTGCTTTTATTTCAAATGCATCTCTGGGGTATTTGTGGGGCTTAGGAATTTGTTCATCCCCCCCAAAAAAATATATATATATATAGTCCGGCCTACCACATGGTCTGAGGGACAGTGGACTGGCCCCCTGCTGAAAAACTTTGCTGACCCCTGCTCTAAACACCAGTTGTGACAAATTCCTGATGGAGGAGCCTATTGATGGCTACTAGCTGTTTACGAACACTGGAGGCAGGGACCATGGAGGCAATGCTCTGCATCCATAGTCAGAGGCAGTAATGTTCCTGAATGCCAGTTGCTGGAAACAGCAGAAAGGAAGAATGGGAATCTGCTTAATAATCATGATAACAACAACAACAATTGTGTTATTTGTATCTTCTTCTTTGGTGATCACTTGTAGGCAAGTAGAATTGTCTTCAATGAACTTGGTGTGTCCGTAAGAGACTGTGGAGGCCAAGTCTGGCTCCACATGCCCTTTGACAGCGGGGACATATGTTCCCAGGCGGGAGTTGATCACGGTGGGGATTTGCCAAACGTGCCTTTCTCTTATCTTGTTTCTCCCTTTCATCCTGAACTCATCCTTCTTCAAAGTTCATGACGCCTTTGGTAGAGGCTGTTCTTCCACTGGAGTGTTCGTCCATCGGACCAGATTGCCCTAGCTACTCTGGGTGGCTCCAAACAAAATATGAAAATGTCAACCATTAAAAACTTCCCTGAACATGGCTGCTTGTGGGTTTCCCACAATATCTGGTTGGCCAGAGCAGGATGCTGTGCTAGATGGGCTACTGGCCTGATCCAGAAGACTAGTCTTATGTTCTTGTGCTTCAGTTCTGACTTCCTCTTTGGCTTCTCCTTGCTTCTTGGCTCTGTCTCCTGATTTGTCCTGTGGGCCTCACTTAGCCAGCAGTCAGGAGGGCCGAGGGGGTGGCTCTATTGCTCCTCGTTCACAGCTCCTGGCTCACCTCCGGCTGTTTCCCAGGAAACTGCCTGGCCACTGAGAAGATGGAAGGACCCCGGGAGCACCATTCTGCTAACCCAGCTGCCAAAACTACCAAATCATAGCAGGACAGAAGACTGTGGAGCGGGGCTACAATAAGCCTCTCAGGACATTCCTCAGCCCATGCCTACGCACACTCTCCCCAAGCCACAGTCATTGCTGGTGATGCATTTCACCCTCCTTGAATAATTTCAGCTGGCTGAAATGTGTCCTTGAATTCTGGTCATGCCTCTTGTTTGCTTGGATGAAGGATTGGGTGGTGGCACGTGTGTGTGTGTGTGTGTGTCCCCAAAAAACTAACCTGCTGTACAAAGGAACAATTACATCCATTGTTCTGCCCACTTTTGACTTTGTTCCCACTCGCCCCTGACACGTGGCCCTTAGAAAGTGGTCCAGAAGGGACTGTGGCCCTCGGGCTGCAAAGGTTTCCCCATCGCTGATATCGATGAAGGCTGCCATCCTATACTCACTTACCTGGGAGCAAGCCCCACAGCTTGGGACTTGATCCTGAGCGGAAGCACCTGCTAATTGCCCGACTGTCCGTTAGGAAACTTTGCTGAGCATGAAATTCATCAAACCAAGTGAAAGCCGAGACCTCACCCTCCAAAACGGGAGCAAGCATTTTGACGTTTAGAAACAGGTGACAACAAAGGGAAATTTTTTTGCAGGTCTGGGACGGTTACGTCAGGGGCTTGCCAAGCTGCTATGCTTCCAGCGACGTATAACTGAAACACTTTGATCTGTGTCAGAAAGGATGGAGCCAGCAGGGGGCAATAGCGGCCCAAATATTTTTTTTCATTTCTTCCACCCTCACCACCCCAAATCTCTGCCTGCCCTATGGAAGGCGTTCTTCAAAAAACACAGGGAGTTCGTCATCCCTGAATCAAGAGCAGTCTTTGGGCTGCCTAGCATGCCAGTCCTCTTTTAATCTCCTTTCTTCTCCCTCTCTTCTACCTCTTCCCCATCTGTAAGGCAGGGGATAGGAAGCTGTGTTAATCTTGTTGGAAGAAAGTGAGGCACGTTGATGGGCGACGAACACACTGTAGAAAAGTTGACCCTGTTATGGTCTGGCACCGTAGGAATCATAGAATCCCTTCGATAGCTTCAAGCCAGGATCACTTGTGAGAGAAGTGACTGGGAAAATGTGCTGGAAAGAGTGGATTAGTGGTGATAGTATCCTGTAACCTCTGGGAAAACAAATCAGAAAGGATGCTTACTAAACAGGTCATCTAGAAAAGCCCTTAAGGTAAAAGGTAAAGGACCCCTGGATGGTTACGTCCAGTCGAAACAGACTATAGGGTTGCAGCGCTCATCTCCACTTTCAGGCTGAGGGAGCCAGCATTTGTCCACAGACAGCTTTCTGAGTCATGTGGCCAGCAGGACTAAACCGCTTCTGGAGCGATGGAACACCATGACAAAAGCCAGAGTGCACAGAAACGCTGTTTACCTTCCTGCCACAGAAGTACCTATTTATCTACTTGCGCTGGTATGCTTTCAAACTGCTAGGTTGGCAGGAGCTGGGAGAGAAAAGCCCTTAGCATTATAGCATCAGCACAGTATGGTGTTGTAGTGCTATACCTTAAAAAAAAGTGCAATATTGTTATAAATATTTCTTATTAAATTAATTAATTTATATTAATAATAATTGAAAGATTGATTTAAAATTTCAAAAACGAGTTATAAAACAGCACCCGGCGAATGCCCCAAATGCCCCCAGCCCCAGCAGCACAGGTGTGAATGGGACACAGCAAGAGGTTCACATGGAAAAAGCACAAGACTCAATAGTGTAGGAAATCGGAGCCCCTCCACGCCGGTGCCTTATTGCAGGTGAATTCTGTAACATGTTCTTGACACAATCATAGTGCATTAATGGGGGATTCATTCTGCTTTATTGGTTCCCTGTGGCGCTGCCACAATACCGAAACAGAGCATTTTTGTGGTCTAAAAGGTTTGCAGGCACAAGCGGTATGGAAAGCGGGATTTCGTGTGACTGCCCCAATAGCAACCGTCCTGAACGTGCAATTAAAAGGATATCCGTAAGGGCCCTGGATGGCCTTTCTGCTTGCAGCTGACAACAGAAGAGCCATAACTCTTCTGGAAGGAGCTTTGCATTTCCCTCAAGTATTAAACGCTCCAGCATCTAACCACAGAGGCTGCTGCAGCACTCGGGTACAAATTGCGTCCCGCGTCCCAGGAATGGTCTCCAGCTTAAATTAAGCCCTCAGGGGGTGGGGGAGAGAGAAAAGAAATTGTTATAAATGTGGAAGTTGTGAAACGGGTCAGACCTTCCACTTCAAAACCAAAGCCAGCATACCCCTGGGGTTAGGAGGGCAACACCTTCTCAGTTGTTTGCCCTGAACAGCTGTTGCTTGCTTAGCCCAAGTGATACGGCCACAAAGACCGAATCCCATACGAGGGTAAACAACATGTCAACTAGTAATTAATGTCCCAAATGTCCTGGCATTACTTCGTCCTGCGTCAGCACTTGCCACAGATTAAAGTTTCCTTTTGTAATGGGATAAAATTAATTTTTAATAAAACGCCTGGCATATGTGTACAGCACAGTATGCGAGCTCATTTTAATTCAGGGCGAGCTTAAGGTCTGTCAGCTTTGGTGGAGGGTGGAGAGGCAAGGAGTTCATCTAAGACAGGGGAGAGGGAGCAGGAATTCGGAAACACCAGAGGGTGTGAGTGTGGATGAACCTGTTTCCTGCCTCTGTTTGGTGACCCTAACATCTGGGACAAGAAGCAGAAGGCCATTCTCCTGCCCTCACTTTCACCTCCAAATTGTGAATCACTTTGTGACCTGTCTACTTTGATTAATTTAAAGGAACTGCTAAGAACTCTAAGCTCCTTGGAGGAATGTTGGCATCTAACTACATGAGTTAAGCCCTCAGCAGAGTTATGTTAGTTATACTATAGGAGAGGCACATCCAACAGGCAGATCATGATCTACCAGTAGATCACAGGACGTCCGTGGTAGATAGAAGCTCAACAACTTTGGCTCCCCTAAAAACGCTAAATTTTTCCCCTGCACCCCCCAAAAACGGGGCTTTGCTCCTCCCTAAAAAATGCTCAGCAACTTTGACCTGAAAAAGGGGGTAGATCACTGCCAGTTTTTAACTCTGTAAGAAGTAGATCGCAGTCTCTTGGGAGTTGGCCACCCCTGCTATAGGAGGTACAGTGGTACCTCTGGCTACGTACTTAATTTGTTCCGGAGGTCCGTTCTTAACCTGAAACTGTTCTTAACCTGAAGCACCACTTTAGCTAATGGGGCCTCCCGCTGCCACTGTGCCACCGCTGCACGATTTCTGTTCTCATCCTGAAGCAAAGTTCTTAACCCAAGGTACTATTTCTGGGTTTGTGGAGTCTGTAACCTAAAGCGTATGTAACCCGAGGAACCACTATATGGGGAACCTTTACTGAACAGCAACTCCCACCAGCTTCAGCAAGCACAGCCATTGGCCAGGGGTGGTGGGAGTCGAAGTTCAGCAATATCTGGAGGGCCCAAGGTTCCCTGCACTTGTACTTGAGTGTGACTGAATGCTGGGAAAGTCAGACAGAATTTATATGGTTGTGTATATGCAGATATGGCTGTACATATTCAATGGTACCTCGGTTTACGAACTTAATCCATTCAGGAAATCCGTTCTTAAACCGAAACCATTCTTAAATTGAGGCGTGCTTTCCCTAATGAGGCCTCCCACTGCCGGTGCCCTTCCACCATTTTGCTTCCATTCTTAGACTGAGGTGGAGTTCTCAAACCAGGACACTACTTTCGGTTTTGCAGAGTTCGTAAACCGAATAGTTCGTAAACAGGGCTGTTCTTAAACCGAGGTACCACTGTACTATATATACCAAGAGAAGTGGGTGGCGCTGTGGTCTAAACCACTGAGCCTCTTGGGCTTGCCGATCGGAAGGTCAATGGTTCAAATCTCCGTGATGGGGTGAGCTCCCGTTGCTCTGTTTCAGCTTCTGCCAGCCTAGCAGTTTGAAAGCATGCCAGTGCAAGTAGAGAAATAGGTACCACTGTGGCAGGAAAGTAAACGGCGTTTCCTTGCGCTCTGGTTTCTGTCACGGTGTTCCGTTGCTCCAGAAGCGATATTTAGTCATGCTGGCCACATGACCCGGAAATAACTGTCCAGGGGTCCTTTTACCTTTACCTTTTACATATACTATTATCAGAGCCAGTGTAGAGGTTAGGGGACAAGACCACCCCCTGCCGATGAGTGGCTTGCCTAGGTGTTTCCCCACATTGGGAGCACCCTGTGGTAATTTGACAGAAAAGCTCTTCAAGCATACAAATCAATACTGATTTGTAAGCTCAATGTGCCTAAGGGTGTTCACCTGGAAGATACAACCTTTAAGATCAGTAGGACTTACCAAAGGGAGAGCTTGTTTGGAGTCAGAGCATTAATGTGACTGATGCCATTCTTATTAACATAGAGGTTTTCAGTCCCAGTCACTTAGTCAGATAGGGTTCTAGCTGAAGCTGGAGGGTTCCAGACAATCCTTCGGATTCTTGTCAAAGTTCATTTTTTGCAGAAGGCAAGGCAAGGCAAAGTTCATGTTCTAGGTAGCACCCTGGACAGCTCTGTGTGGTGCTAAGGCTGGAGATTCCTAAGTACAGGCTCAGATGTTGCTTCAGCAACAGACCATCCCAGACCGGGACCTTCAGAGACCTTCAGCCCCATCTGGGTGGTTAGCTCTGCCTTCATTGGAAGAAGCCTCTTCCAATTAATAGAGCATTGCCTGCTTCAGCAGCCACTGGTCCCAATCATAGAACTGTAGAGTTGGAAGGGACCACAAGGGTCATCTAGTCTACCATGACTGACCACCTTATCAAGGAGCTCCTAATAAGTTCCAGGGGGACACCATGAGTGGATTCCTGAGATATCACTTCAGTCTCCTTGTGCCTTTCAGGCTTTTATGCAACCCTAAAGCTGCTTTGCATGCAGGAACTTTTCCTGCATGCAAATTGCATTTTCTGGGTTGGGGTGCTCAGTTCTCTGTGCTCCCCCCTCATCATCTCCCCTCCCCTACCAACAAAGTTGATGACTATTCTGTAACAAAAAGAGACACATTATGTTCCATCAAAACAACCCAAAGTCATAAAATATAATTTAATTCCTCGAGAAGGGTGAATCTGTAAGTGGTAATTATCACAAATGTTCTTCTATTTTTATGCTAACACTCTCTCTTCTCTCTTTCTCTCTCCCCGTAACTAAAATTGCCGCTGCGGCAAAATGCAGCTTTTACCACCAGCTACAAAACCAGCATGGGGGCGGAGGGGGAGGCGTTCCAGTCTCCCTGGATCCACGAGATGAGGGTCAGCAGGAACCAAAACGAGATGAATGTCGCTCGCATGTGAGAAAGTGATGATCTGGGGAATGGGTCCACATGGAAGGGTCCCCTTTCCTTATGTCAGCAGGATGCCCTCCAGGTGTCATCAGACTCCAACTCCCATTAGCCAGAGCCAATGTGTCCAGTGATCAGGGATGATGGGACTTGTAGTCCAGTGAGAAATGGAGGACGCCACATTGGCTACCCTTGGTGTCTTTGACCCGCCATTCCTGCCAAATTTGCAACTTCAGCCTCTAATTAGTTCTAAGCAGTGTGGTGATTGCCTCACTTAAATGATAATTGGGAGGGGGGGAAAGGAAGGAGAACACCCCTGGATGCTTCTCTTGAGTTCCCTGGATGTTCCCCCAGAGTCCTTCTGACCATTACCATCCTCTTGAGCTGACACTCCAGCAATGGGAGCCCTTGCTTGTTGCTGGCCTGGGCTAGCTAAATGATCGACCGAGTTGAGTGATTTGCAGAAGCCGGCGCAATATGTCGATCATGTTTGACTTCCCACAACTCCCTGCTGTAGCATCACTCTGGGGCAATGTGCAACATTTTTAACAGTGGGCCGTCACATGCCCTGTGAAAACCAAGCCAAGGGCAATGGGTGACTGGTCAGCCCAATTGCGTAGTAGCTATGGAACCTTGGCACCTGCAAAGACTCAAAAGTCGAGCACAGTCTTCCCCAACCTGGTTGCCCTCTGGAAATTGCTGAACCACAACTCCCATCAGGCCCAGCCAACATGGCCAATGGTCAGGGATGATGGGAATTGTAGTCCAACAACATCTGAGGGACACCAGGCTAAGAAAGGCGATGTGGAGGCTTGTGTTCACATTAGCATTTAAAAAACAACAACACGGGGACAATGTATCTCTAAAATCCCCTTAAGGCAAAACAGGGATGTTGTTGTTTAGTCGTCTTAGTTGTGTTCGACTCTCCGTGACTCCGTGACCCAGAGCATGCCTTGGAAACTCTCACTTTCTTCTCAAAGCTTCTCCTTTTTTTATGTCCATGGAGTTTTCGTGGCAAAATACTGGAGTGGTTTGCCAGTTCCTTCTCCAGGTGGATCACATTTAGTCTAAACTCTCAGCTATGACCTGTCCGTCTTGGGTGGCCCTGCAAGGCATAGCTCATAGCTTCTATGAGTTATTCAAGCCCCTTCGCCACGACAAGGCAGCGATCCATGAAGGGGAAAACAGGGCTAGCCTCTGGTAATTTGAGAACAACAACTGGAGTGTATGATGGCAGAAAGATGCTTACTTTGTGCATGGCCGAGAGTGCAGACAAAAGAAATGATGGGAAGGAAGTCAAACGACCATGTGGCTGGTATGGTTTGAGAGTAGTAGAGGGAGGCCGATGAACCCTGAAAGCAGTTTTTGGCATCTCCTAAGCAGATCGCGTCGTGCTCTTCTGCACTCACAGGCCCCACTTGGGGCGTGGGGGACAAGTGGTAGGAGATCGTGCCGCATACTTGTCAGGCAGCAAATCCTGTCAAAGCAAAGGTGGGGGAGTAATCTCCGCGGATAAGTTTTTCTGCAGTTTCAAAAATCAAGGAAATATTATCTAATAGTACTTAAAACACACACGTGAACGCACATGCAGCACTTGTTGCTATAACAACCGTGCGGCCTTCTCAGTCTCCACTGTGCAAGCTGCATCTCATGTCACAGCTTCAGTCAAAGTAAAGGGAAAGTTTTCTTTCCCCTCCTATCTTCAAATGTAACCAGTCTCTCTTCACAGGCAGCATTTTTTTTTGGCAGTCTCAGCCCAGTATATCTGAAGGAGCCCCATCGTTCATCCTAGACACTGAGGTCCAGCGCCAAGGGCCTTCTGGCGGTTCCCTCATTGCAAGAAGCGAAGCTACAGGGAACCAGGCAGAGGGCCTTCTTGGTAATGGTTCCCACCCTGTGGAACACAGCCCTGTTCAGGCAAGTTTTTAATGTATGACATTTTAATGTATTTTTAATCTTTGTTGGAAGCTGCCCAGAGTGGCTGGGGAAACCCAGCCAGATGGGCAGGGTACAAATAATAAATTATTGCTGTTATTATTATTTCTCAGAGGTTTTAGCTTCCTGCTCCTTCTAAATGTCCATATCCACGATTCCCAAATCTATTTCCCCTCCACTTCTGACATTTAGTCTTCCGTCCAGTCTTGTATCTCTCGCTGCCTCACTGACATTTCCCTCCAAATGACTCACCGGTATCTCAGACTGAAAATGGCAGCACCTCAGAAACTCCACCAACCAGGAAGGCAGCTGAGGTCTGGGCCTAGCAAGCGCCATGTGACTCAGCTTAGGCCTCAGAGTCCCTGTCCATCCTTGAGCTTACCCAGGCTATCTGCTTTATGGTGTGGATGTGGCCAGCTTTTGGTTGGTGCCATGGTAAAGGTAAAAAAGGTAAAGGACCCCTGACAGTTAAGTCCAGTCACAAACAACTCTGGGGTTGCAGCGCTCATCTCGCTTTACTGGCCGAGGGAGCCGGCGTACAGCTTCCGGGTCATGTGGCCAGCATGACTAAGCCGCTTCTGGAGAACCAGAGCAGCGCATGGAAACGCCATTTACCCTCCAGCCGGAGCAGTACCTATTTATCTACCTGCACTTTGAGGTGCTTTCGAACTGCTAGGTTGGCAGGAGCAGGGACCGAGCAACGGGAGCTCACCCTGTTGTCACAGGGATTTGAACCACCAACCTTCTGATCGGCAAGCTGCTGCTCCCAAGCTCTTGCATGGAGCTAGCCAATGTCCTGAAGACCTTGCTTGCCACTGCCTGTGGGACATACTTACTAGAACCAATCCAGCAGTGATGGGAACCATCATGTTCATGTGTTCCACGCTTGCTCCATTCACATAGAGTTATGGTCTAATTGGCTTTCGTCAACCTGTCACCCCTGAGACGTTTGGGGCTGATGGACGTTATAGTCCAAAACGTCTCAAGGATACCTGGTTAGCCAAAGCTGGCCTAATTTTTATAACAGGTGAGCTGATCTCTCCCTCCTCACTTTCTAGCACTTTAGTTGGAAGTGAGCCATTGGCTGCAGAGGAAAATGTCTGACGTCAACCAGTTCAAGGTGATATGGTGTGAGAAGTGGGCAGAGTTCAGCTACACATACATCTTGTGTGGGCAACTTGTGTGGGAGCCAGTGTGGTGTAGTGGTTAAGAGCGGTAGTCTCATAATCTGGGGAACCGGGTTCGTGTCCCCGCTCCTCCACATGCAGCTGCTGGGTGACCTTGGGCCAGTCACACTTCTCTGAAGTCTCTCAGCCTCACTCACCTCACAGAGTGTTTGTTGTGGGGGAGGAAGGGAAAGGAGAATGTTAGACGCTTTGAGACTCCTTCGGGTAGTGATAAAGCGGGATACCAAACCCAAACTCTTCTTCCAAACTCTTCTTATTGTAAAAAAGGGGGGGAGATCCACTCTGCCTTCCCTGTGCCCCCCCCCCCAAATACTGGACACAACTCTGTGTGCCTGCTCAGGGGCCACTTCAGGCCAAAAGAGCTGTGAAGGGAACAAAGGCAGCTGTGTTAGTCTTGTTGCAGCGGAAACAACAAAGCATCACTTTGAAGACTAACACATTCATTAAGGTGCAATCTATCCTGAACTAAGTTCACACTTCATCAGATAAAGTGGACTCTAGCCTTTGCGGTTCTTTCTAGGCAGTGAGATGGGCAAAAGGGCAACCCCCCCACACACTGCTTAATTGGCAATGTACATGTTTTCTTGTCAGATGCTTCCAGATTCAGCTCCCAGCACCTCCATTCCCAAACAGGAGTGGTCAAGGAGCACATTCCCTCAAGGTGATCTGACAGATTCCGAATATCAAGAGCAGGTAGAGGCGGTGCCGGATTAAAACCTGTGGAGGCTCCTGGGCAGTCAAAACCTCTCCTGCCCCTCGCAAATTATCTTCTAATACTTGATTGTCATATTTTTCAATATCAAATCAATATTATCTTGATCCGTTGTTGTGGGGCCCCTAAAAGGTGTGGGGCCCATAGGCCTACTCTGCCTATTTTGTAATCCAGCACTGGGTAGAAGCAGAGATAAATGTGGCTTAAGCCACATCCCCTCTCATATCTTAAACCCCATTCTCTCTATTTACTATCACTCCCTCTTCTTTCTGCCACCTCCTCCCTCCCCACCCCCTCCATGCCCCATTTCAGCCACAGACCCCTCTCTTTCTTATTTCTGTCACCCACTTCTCTAACCCACCATTCCTCCCCACTCAGCAGACTACCAGGGGAAGAGATGATCATTTTTGCCCGATATCTGAACTGATGACTCAGCAGAAGGCTTTGGATATTAAGCCAGAGCCCCATGAAGATGTAAGTCTGCCCGCTGTCCATCCCTGGTTTCAAAGGAGAAGGCAGAGAACAAGGCTAGGAAACAACCCTTCTTGAGACACTGGGCTACCCATCACAGTAGACAGCAGTAGGCCAGATGGACCAATGGCCTCATAAGGTGGCTTCCTATTTTCAAGTCACCACCACTCACCCTTTTGGGGAAAGCAGCTGGAGGATGTGCTGGGGCTGAGCTCAGCTACTTGGCTCCTTAATGCACACAGGTGGCACTGTTGTCTAAACCACTGAGCCTCTTGGGCTTGCCGATCAGAAGGTCAGCAGTTTGAATCCGTGCAACAGGGTGAGCTCCCGTTGCTCTGTCCTAGCTCCTGCCAACCTAGCAGTTCGAAAGCACGTCAAAGTGCAAGTAGATAAATAGGTACCACTCTGGCGGGAAGGTAAACTGTGTTTCCATGCGCTCTGGTTTCCATCATGGTGTCCCGTTGCACCAGAAGCGATTTAGTCATGCTGGCCACATGACCTGGAAAACTGTCTGTGGACAAACGCTGGCTCCCTTGGCCTGAAAGTGAGATGTGCGCCGCAACATAGTCGCCTTTGACTGTGCACCACCCATAGTCCAAATATGCACACTAAGTGGAAATGCTACCACTTACTGCCCCAACTTACTGCCGCCCAAACACAAACACACGCACACCTAAATTCCCGGTTTATTAAAAAAATGCACAAGTAACTAGTCCAAAGCTCAAACTTTTAAACTGATAACAAAATACAGTCAAGTGACCCAGAGGTCGAAAAGCCATCTAGGCTAGGTTCCTCTCGCCCTCCGTCAGCTGTAACCCGAATCTTAGTTCAAAGTTCTGTTCCCCAGGATTACCTGGAGGGCTGATCATGTGTAGGGGATACTTGCCGTGTAAGCCAGCCCTATAAGAACAGGCAGGGAGCCTCATAGGGCTTCAGAACAGCACTCCTTGTTCTGCAAAGAGCCTGGCATTTATATATATATATATATATAAAGATGCTGCCTTCACGCTTTCAAGCTTCTCTCCAAAGCTGTGAGGATTGTATAACCAGGCAGGTATAATTGGCAGGCTTTCTCTCTCCCGCCTCCAGCTTTTGTACAACATGCAGGCAGAGTTTGCCTCTCCAGAGGGCCCTGGGTGACTCACGGCTCTGCTGTGCCCACCTGCGATGGGCTTTCTGGACCGCCACTGATGGGAAGCTCTTTTGCTCACTATCCTGGGGAAAGGGGAAATCCTCAAAGAGCCGAAGGAAAAAGAGGCAAAACACAGAAGCATGAGAAAGGATGTTTACTAGTGTGAGTCAACAATGGGCTTTTAAAACCATAAGATTGTGGTGATCTCTCGAACATCTCTAATGGCCTTTCAGGTGTTGATGGGCCGTCTCCAGGGCCGGATTTAGATGGAGAGACCCTAGGCTACTGCACTTTTGAGGCCCCTCCCCACCCCCCACCCTGACAACTAGAAGAAAATGGAAGAGTGTTATAAACAAAATTGAGTGAAGCCAAGAATGATGACGGGTATTAAAAATTCTGCACTTCACAATTTCTCCTCTAAAGGACATATGATATTATTGTTAAATACCATGGTGATTTTAAAAAATGCATAAAATTAACACTGAGAAACTTCTGCAATAACTGAACTTTGTAAACCTTCTGTAGCCTAGGCAGGTCGGCTCGTCCTCTTATATACCTGCTGTGATTGACAAGGCATCTGACCCTCACCTGAATCTCATAGCTCTCCTGTAGCTGCCTCTGATTAGTTCATTTAACTCTTGGGGGAAATAATTAGCATCACACGTCATGTGCATGGAAGTTCCCGAACCAATTTACCAGCTAGAAGGATTACTCTTAATAGCACCAGTTTTCCTATACCTTAATATTGTTGGATAGTTTTGATGAATTGCAAAAGCATTTTTAGTTTGCTTTCTGTTGCCACCCTGGAACTTTTCTTTATTAGTGCCACTTTGTTTTGTACGATTCCTTGCAAATGAAGGAAAACAACTTTTCTGCTTGTATATGTTGATAATATAATTTTGGTTACTGAGGACAAACAAGGTTTTACAAAAACAAGATTGGGTGCAGGCCTGGCCAGGACATAGGCGTCCTGAATGTGACAAAGGTGACCTGTGTGTGTGTGCTTGCTTGCTTAACAGCTGTTGGAACTTCAGGGTCCCTGCTCTCCCTTCTTACGGTCTTTGTAGTGGACCTGGAGACTCCAATAGAGAGCATTCCATGTCAAGGAGGAGGGCAAGTGGGCACCCTATCAAATGACAGGGCAGAGGCTACACAGAGCACGGCCTTTTCACTGGTGGTGCCCATTGTATGCCTCACTCTTCCCAGACCTGTTCTCTTTTGGCCTGTATTTTGGAGCTTTATAATTTAGGAAGAGTTTGTAAGAACTGGTTGACAAGTCTTATCAGTTGCTGACGTATGAGCAGATTTTATTTGCTACTATTCTGTACTTCTGGTGCACCAGGGTTTACACCAGCATAATATAGTTGGCCAGGATGCCAGAAGGGATACAATTTACGAGCTTTCTCCATTATCTGCACAACAGGGGGTGTTCAGTCAACAGTGCAAAGGCTGAGCGGAAGCATTTCCTGCTGGTTACCTGTTTTCAGCAATAGGGGTCACTGTTTGGTAGTACCCGATTGGTTAGCTGTCAGATTCTAGAGCTCCCTATTGGTGGCTCTTAGATAATTCACAAAATAGATAAATACACAAAATACACAAAATTCATAAAGCAGTAACATACCAAATCTCCATTGCTACATATTGGGTGTATATTTCAGCGGACTTCTTAGAGTTCATCTGCACTTTCTTTTGTTCCACAATTTCGAGGCACAGTCAGAGAGGTTTTTTCTTTTGCCTGCCACTTTCCTCAGGGAAAATACCCCATGGTTAATTGCTGAAACAGAACAAAAGTCAATCCTCAGAAAACCTTATTCTCTTTTGTTCCAGTTCTGCAGTAAAGAACAGGTTTGTGTTTTGTTTTTCTGAGGAAAGCGGCAGGATAAAAGAAAAACCTCTCAGACCCTCACCTAGAAATCACAGGACAAACAGAAGAAAACGTGGGACAAACAGAAGTGAGAATGAATCTTGAAAGCAGGGTGGTCCAACTTTTTATACCAAGTGGACTGCAAAAGTACTGTGACACGGAACTGCCTGGTCATGTGGAGAGGGAGGGAGGCCAAAATTTGACACCCTCCTAGCCCTCGTGCTGCCTTCCCAAAGCCAGATAACTGAGGCACTGGGCTTTGGGAAGGTGGCATGCAGCTCTGGCAGAGTCCACCTCCTTCCCTAAGCTGGAAAAGTGCTAACTAACTTTTGGGAAGGAGAAAGGAGGACTCTAGGACCCTGTGAGACCCCTTATACCTCTTTCCCAAAGCCCAGAGCCTTGCTTACTTGGCTTTGGGAAGGCTGCAGGGTGAGGTGTCCAATGTTGCTGAGGGCCACCAAAAAGGCCTTGAGGGCTGCATGCAGAAGCAACAAATGGGACTCCCCCTTCTCAAGTCAAGATGCATCGTACCCAAGATGAGGCAAATTTTATTTTGGCGAGCTGAGGAAGAAAATCCCTCTCACCCTCGCAGTAAAAACACAGCAACTATAAATTAGTTAGCCATTCGATGCCCTTTCATGACACCCAGAATTAGCTGCCTGAGGCAGCCGCCTCATTCTGTCGAATGGTAGGGATGGCCCAGCATTGGCCAGGAAATGGTGTACCTGAGTTGGAATCCATGAAAGACTGCTCTTTGAGGGCTGGTGCAAAGGAAGGAGCTGCCTGCAGGCAAACAGACAAACCAGAACAGCCCAAATATAGGCTGTTGAAAGGACAAACATGATGAGACTGTATCTCAGTGGTAGAGAAAGCTCTATAATCCAGAGGAACAATAGCATTATTAAATTCCACTTAAGATATAGTAACATTTATTTTTAAAAATGGAAAGTTACTCTTAGTTTATCAAATGCCTTATTAAGCATTATATACAACCATGCAGGTAAGAAAAGCCCAACAGTTCCCCCCCACTCTACAGAAATGCAGCCTGGGTAGGGGGAATTTCGAAAGGTAGGCTAGAGGCTGTTTAACCCTTTCCCCCACCCACTGCTTTTCTGTGCCAAGTCCCATCATGGCCCAGCTGCATATTTACTCACAAGTAAGCCCCAATCTACTCTGTGGGGCTTTCTCCCAGCGAAGCACCCATAGCATTGCAGCCTCTGTGACACAAATCGGGGTGGGTGGGAGAGACTTGTGCTGCCACAAGCCCGATGTTGTCAGGGTACAACTTCCATTACCCCTCACCATTGGGCATGCTGGTTGGGACTGATATGTGTTACGAGTCCAGCAACATCTGAACAGCTAAGGTTCCCCATTCGCAATTTAAACATTCTTCATTAAAGTGAGAGAATACAGATTTTCTGGGTGCAGTTTTTTAAAATATAAAATATATTCAATTATATATAGGCCTGAGTCTATACATAGCTCTGATAATAAGGAATGCATGAACTGTTCAATGCCTCTCACATCTCTCATACTCTCCAGGGGGTCCTGGCAAATCATTGCCTTTCAGGGAAATCTTAGGAGTTGTGTCATTTTCCTCGCGTGCAGTCGCACGTGGTGGAACAGCAGCGGGGAGCTAGGACATGTTGTCAGACTACCATTCCCATCCTCTTCACTACAGAGTTCTGCAAGGCCAACACAGAGACGAAGGAGAGGGAGGGGACTGCCAGGCAGTGACATCCTCCAGATTGCTTGTAAATAGGGAGGCTGGCTGAGAGCAGACTGGGTTCGGTGGGTCAGTGCCCCTTTTGCCCCAGTGGACCCTCCTCCTCTGGGTAGCTGCCACTGGCTGCTTGCTCCTTGGTTGTGCCTGGCAAGAGCAACCCGACGAGGCAGAGGAGCAGGAGCAGTTGGCAACACTAACAGCATACCCTCCCACATTTCCCCAGTGAAAATAGGGACATCCTATTCCATAATAATAATGATGATGGTGATAATTTTATCATTTATACCCCACCCGCCCATCCGGGCAGCTTCCAAAATATATAAAAACATAATGAAACATTACACATTAAAAGACTCCTCTATACAGGGCTGCCTTCAGGTGTCTTCTAAAGGCTGTATCTCCTAGGTTTGGGAGTCACATAACCCGCTACCGTCCAATGAAAATAAGGATGTCCTAAGGAAAAGCGGGACATTCTGGGATCAAATCAGAATCCGGGGTGGCTTCTGTAAATCCTGGCCTGTCCCTGGACAGTAGGGACACTTGGAGGGTTTGTGACAGTGAGCGGGTAGACTCTCAGAGATAAAGGGGGTGTCTTGTGGGTGTTTTGCCACCCCTCACAAAACCTGGAGCTAGCACTTTCATTAAATGAGTTGCAGCGATATTTCCCCCATTTTGTCCAGCAAAGCAAGAGGGCAGCTTAATTATAACACGGAGAAGGCCGCAGCCTGGAATCCTCTCTCATTTGCCCACATCCCTCTAAAAATATATAAAGAGAACAGACAGATTTGCTCCCACATACAAAACTTCTTTTTTTTGACAACAATCCAGGTATGTAGAAAACAGAGCGGAGCTTCTGGCTGGACGTTTCTGTCAGGGTAAATATTTTTCTTCTTGCTAGAACGGTTGGAAGACAGCCATGGAGGCAGTTGAGTTGCCTTGAAAATCCCAGAGTTTCAGCTGCTGAGGACTTTCGTCCCTGCTTTCTGAGCCAGGCTAAACGTCCTGTAATGAATCATGCCTGCCAAATTGTGGGATTTTGCTGCCTCTGGGAGATCCCCTGGAAAGGGACAGAGATCTCAGAACCTAGCAGAACCTAGCAGAGTTCTTCTTTTTTGAAAACACCACCACAAAACATTTATGAATGGGGACACTGGGGTGGTAAACTGTTTTACCAGAATTCTGACGGGGATTGCCATAAGTTAGAATATTGGTTGCCGGGATAAGCTTGGGCCCCTGAGAAATTTCTAATAAGAAGATTCAGTTGGGTTTTGCTCATGCACAGATCCTAACTGCCATACCTAGAAGTGGGAAATGATATTCCTCCAGGTCATTAGATTGGCTTATGACAAGGCTGTCTTCTCCTGTAATAGTAGAGATAATAACACATTCCCTAACTGTTGATAGGTCCACAGAATCATTTTCTCCTCCTGAAAGTGGAGTTCTTCAGAAAGCCTGTCCTGTTCCAACCAGCTTTGTCAGGGATGGCCCATCCTGTTTTGCCACCTGAGGCGAAATGAGAAGGTGCCGCCCCGAGCACACGCAACACGAAGTGCAGCCCACCCCCAGTGAAGCTTTGCTTACCTGCGTCACACAAGATTGCACTGGGAGCCACCATAGCTGTTTCTCCTCACTCCTCTGGTGGCAGAGGAAGGGAGTATGGCAATGGAGACGCCCCTTGGATTCTGCTGCCTGAGGCAGCTGCCTCAGTCTGCCCCATGGACAGGCCGGCCCTGAGCTTTGTGTTAACCCAGGGATGAGGAACCTGTGGCCTTCTAGATGTTGGTGGACTACAATTCCCATCTTCCATTGCTGTTGGCCATGCTAGCTGGGGCTGATGGGAGATTGAGTCCAGCAACCTCTGGAGGTTCAAAGGCTCCCCATCCATGCTTGGAAGGGTCAACAAGACCCAAATCCCACCCTCTTGAACCTTGCAGAAAGTGACCAATAATCTTGTCGACACAGATATTGATTATGGGGGACATCCGGTTTCCTATTCTGTCCCAAGGAGAATTCAAAACAGCCTGTACCAAAGCAAGGGCATTCATGACTTAAGTGTGCCCTTTCTGGAGCAGAAGCTAGCATTCGTTTTAAATAGAGCCCTAACTGTTTGAAACCAAGGGCATGTTGTGTTTGAAAACCATCCATTTATAATCCTTTTGCTTCCTACTGCAATCACTGGGACTTAAAAGTACTAAACATTGGCTGCATTGTCCCCCTGTCCCTGGTATGCTCTCTGGGCAGGGTCTCACCTTGGTTGCTTTGCACAAAATAAATGCTAAATGGTAGTAGGCAATGGGATGTTAAAAGGAGTTCTCCAAGCATCAATAATATCCACAAAGGGAAATGTTCTTACACCTCCGTCGCCTTGGGCAATGCTGTTGCCCTGACTTCTCAGCTCCCTTCTGCCAGCACCAAGTGTGTGCCCCCCCCCCCCGTTGGGTCGCAACCAATTCCTGGGGCTTATTTTATTCTGTCAGACGCCTCCAGAATAAATACCCAAGCCAAACAAGGAACGATGTGGCTGTTGGGTTAGAAGGGGCCACCCGGATTAAACTGGAGTCTGCAAGCTCACTAAGCTTGTTTGTGGAGGTGGCTTCTGAAGCCAAGGTTTTCCAGTTTGCTCTGCACATCTTGCTTGCTGTAAGTCAATGCCACAATGTCCAGAGAGGCTTGCCCCCTGGGCAAGCTGTTTTAGGGGGGCACCACCGTTTAATGGTGCTGGAATTATGGTGCAGGAGGAGACTCTTGAGAGTCCCATGGACTGCAAGAAGATCAAACCTCTCCATTCTTAAGGAAATCAGCCCTGAGTGCTCACTGGAAGGACAGATCGTGAAGCTGAGGCTCCAATACTTTGGCCACCTCATGAGAAGAGAAGACTCCCTGGAAAAGACCCTGATGTTGGGAAAGATGGAGGCACAAGGAGAAGGGGACAACAGAGGACAAGGTGGTTGGACAGTGTTCTTGAAGCTACCAGCATGAGTTTGACCAAACTGCGGGAGGCAGTGGAAGACAGGAGTGCCTGGCGTGCTCTGGTCCATGGGGTCACGAAGAGTCGGACACAACTAAACAACTAAACAACAACAACACTGTTTAATGGAGTTACTTGGCACCAGTAGAGGGCAAGGTGTTGTATCAAAGAATCATAGCATTGGAAGGGACCCTGAAGATCATCTAGTTCAGAGCTTTACAAACTTTCCATGTTGGTGACACACTGTTTAGACATGCATCATTTCATGACACAGTAATTCAGTTTTACTAGCAAACAAGAGGTTAGTTTAATCTCTGGTTTACTAGTAAAACTAAATTACTTTCCAGCCCCGGGCGAAGCAGAGGGAACATCCGTGTGACACACCTACACACTGCAACCGACACACTAACGTGTCACAACACAAGGTTTGGAAAGCTCTGATTTAAACCAACCCCCTGCAATGCAGGAATATGCAGCTGTTCCTTACAGGGATCGAACCTGCAGCCTTGGTGTTATCAGCACCACACTCTAACCACCTGAGCTATCCTTTGTCACAGGCTGCAGTGCTGTGCATGTTTGCTTTAACTTAACGGGTCTCACTTGTGAGCAAACATGTATAGGATTGTGCTGACAGCCTCTGTTTCCCGAGGAATGTAGAAATGAAAAACATTGGAGAAAAAGGTGGTGACAGAAGATTTTAAAAGGCAGAGCATGACAGACAGAAAAAGTTGAGCCATGGGTGAGTGCTTTGATTGCAGGCAGGGCTATACCTATTGATTCTGCACTTTCATCACACAGATCTGATGTCGAACACAGAATTCAGTACCCTAACAATCTTAGTGGTTCACCTTTAGGTGTGTTTATTATTGCCTTCTGATATAATAATAATAATAATAATAATAATAATAATAATAATAATAATAATTTATTATTTGTACCCCACGCATCTGGCTGGGTTTCCCCAGCCACTCTGGGCGGCTTCCAGCAAAGATGAAAAATACACTAAAATGTCACATTATTAAAAACTTCCCTGAACAGATGTCTTCTGAATGTCAGGTAGTTGTTTATCGCTTTGACATCTGATGGGAGGGCGTTCCACAGGGCGGGCGCCACTACCAAGAAGGCCCTCTGCCCGGTTCCCTGTAACTTGGCCTCTCGCAGTGAGGGAACCGCCAGAAGGCCCTCGGTGACGCAAGTAAGGCCCCTCCAGACTCATATTTTTTTATGGGTGTATTCTGCAACAGTGCATTGGTGGTGGATTTGTTCTGCTTTATTGTTATTCTGCAATGCTTCCTCAATGTTACCATGCTACTGCTGTCCGAAGGGACTACAGTGGGACCAAAAAACCCCAACCAAGAACATTTGTGACATGGAAAGTTACCGTATTTTTTGCGCTTTCACTGCGCAGCGATCCCTCTTGCTATTCTGGCTTCTGAGATTCAGAATATTTTTTTTCTTGTTTTCCTCCTCCAAAAACTAGGTGCGTCTTGTGGTCTGGTGCGTCTTATAGAGCGAAAAATACGGTATCAGATTTCAGCAGGATGTTACAGGATATATACTGATTGGAAATGAAGCAGTATAAGCACCTGAAAACATTTGCAGGTATAGTATTGAAAGCAGGATGCTTATGACCTCCCCAATGGCATAATGAACATGTGGAAGGGCCCTCGGTCTGCTTTTAAGGTTTCGTCTGCTGTTTTAGGTATGCTGAAAGTAGCCTGAAATCTGGTGTGCTGAAGGACGGTAGAAAAAAATGATTTAAATTATCAAACAAAACAAAAAAGGTTATTGTGGGACATCCCAGAACCCAGAGAAGAATGTGAGTAGGTTTTCTGGTCAGCATTCTATACAGACTATATCTTTAAAGCACATTCAAAGTGCATTCTTTCCCTCAAAGAATTCTGGGGCCTGTATTTTGCCCCTCACAGAGTTCCAATTCCCAACAACTGTAACAAACCACAGTGCCCAGAATTCTTTGAGGGATAGAATGTGCTGCAAATGTGCCTTTACGGTACAGCATGCACCCAGCCACTAGTGATAAAGCAGAATAAATGAGTAAACGACAGAAGCAGAATAAATGAGTAAATCTCAATGGCTGGGAGCCTTCATTCCAGGTATCACATTACAATTTGTTTTGCATTTATCCTCCCCCACTTGAAAATGGGCAAAGGGGTCGAACGGATGTTTGGACTGTGGACAGAGACTGTACAAATGTCCTAGTTTTGTTATGAGATTAGGATAAGGCCGTGCTCTGGGGAGATATCATATCACAGTGTTTTTTAAACCTTTTTCCTGGATGCTTTGAAAATGGGGCTCTTTCCAGGGGGAGTGTGTCTCCAGTTGGATTTGTCTAGAGGGCAAATAAGGGGTAATTGCTTCTCCCCGTCTAGGATATCCCTTCAGATATTGCTGGACTCCCATCAACCCATCTTGCAAGGGACGATGGGAATTGTAGTCCAACGAAATTTGGAGGGCCACAGGCTATCCATCCCAGCTCTGCATACCCTCCAACATTTCTCTGGTGAAAATAGGGACGTCCTATTCAGTGGTAATCATAATACCTCACCCATCTGACTGGGTTGCCCCAGGCACTCTGGGCAGTTTCCAACATACATAAAAACATAACAAAACACTAAACATTAAAAAACTTCCCTATACAGGGCTGCTTTGAGATGGCTCAGGAGTCGGGTAACTCCATACCCTCCAACATTTCTCTGATGAAAATAGGAGCATCTTAAGGAAAAGCGGGACATTCCAGGATCAAATCAGAAACTGGGATGGCTTCTGTAAAAGGTCTGGCTCTGGCGTTTTAACCCATTCACATGAAACCTGCATCTCTCAGAATTAAGGGCACTATTTTCTCAGCCTTACCTACCCCGCCGGGTTGTTGTCAGAATAAAAAAGAGGATGTCAAGAAGTATGTACGCCACTTTAAACTCCCTAGAGAAAGTATGTTTGCCCCCCCCCCCATGTACCTGATGTCATATGATGCCACACCTGTGACTTCAGGTACGGGGCAGGTGGAAACACGGTTGCCCATGCACAACCAGGAGCCTTAAAGCCTGCTCCTGATGGTGTGTCAGCAAGGAAAACAGCCTTAGGTTCTACCACCCATTGGCTGGTGGGAGCCGGAGCTGAATCTGCTGGATCAGCGGCACAGGGAACACCCTCTCATAGCCAATGCCTGGCATAGCTCTTTCTCCCAGGTGTTCATAGGCTGCTTGCGGTCACCCATCGGTGAGAGTGAGGTAGGAGCACAGGTAGTTAGTTAAAAGAGCCTAAACCCATGACCAAAAAAAAGTGTGCTTAAAATTTGCACATGCCCCTTTATATATACAGAGGTGGATTTACGGTAGGTATCTGAGCAAATTACTGGTGGCTGGGGTGTGTTATTTGCTGTTTGACCTGCAGCCCTGCAAGCAAAAGTTCTCTCTCTCTCTCTCTCAAAAACTAAGTTTGTTTTTAAAGTGGGATGGAGACAAGGGCAAGAGCATGATAATCCAGTGCAAAAGATTATGGACCAGGAAGTGCAAGATCAGGGTTTTAATCCCTACTCAGTCAAAAGACTTCACTAGGTGGCTTTGGGCCAAGCAGTGCCTCTCAAGCCTAGCCTACCTCACAGGGTTGCTGTAAGAGTAAAATGGGGGAGGAGAACCTTGAGCTCTTTGCGGGGGGGGGGGGGGGATATATAAAACATGGGTTGTGAATGTAAAAATTACCATATTTTTCTGTGTATAAGAAAACGTTTTTTTTACTTTATTTGTGTGGTTTTTTGTCAAAAGTTGGGTGTCATCTTATACATGGATGGTTAAAAAAAACTTTGAGAGCGATTGCCCCCCCCCCAAAAAAGGTGAGAAACTTTCCGCCACCGTTGATCGTCTGGATTTTCACTTCTAGAGATTTGGCAACCCTAAAGATTTGTTTTTTGTTTTAAGAAAAGGGTTTTTAAAAATAGGGGGGGTGTCTTATACATGGAACAATACAGTGATAAATAAAAGGTGCCAGCACAAAAGCACTCCGCACATGTTCAGAGGCACTCTCTTTTTCTTCTTCATTATTTCAAATCTTTCCATTTCAGTATGTCCTGGGGCTGAAGACCTGAACCTAAAGAAAGGGGGAGGTTTTCAGGCTGATGAATCGAAGCCTTGCCAAAAGAGCCAACTTTGGGTATTTGCTTTTTCTTTTTCCTGGTCACCTCCAGAGCTCTGCTCATTCACACACACAGCTGAAGGCGGGCAGTTGGCATCCTTTGACTGGCGTCCTTTTAATGGGCACCCAGCCGAGGGCTTGTTAAGAGGCTGAGTCCTCCTGGTGCCCACCTGCCTTGGGAGAAGAGGATTAAATAATTCAGATTGCCGTTGGTGAGCAGCCAGCTGCCCCTCCCCTCCTCTCCCCACCCCCTCCCACCTCCTCTCTTCCCTGCCTCCTCCTGCCCTCGCGTCTCTACCTACACAGTTCCCCAACGCAGCAGGAATGAGGTTTGAGCTCAGCTACCCTCAGTTGCCTTTCGCAGAGAGGGAAGTTGGCACCGGGCACCTCTGCTGCTGCTGCTGCTGCTGTTGAGGGGGGTCCGTCTCTCCCAGGGAGCTGGATCCAGAAGGGGGCTGGCAAGAGATCCAGAGACCCCCATCCCCATCCTTCACAAGAGGGGCAGAGTGAGTGGGGGCCACTCTTCCTTGGCGTAGGCTGGAAGAAGACACGGGCTCTGCTACAATGGACCCGAAGGAGAGGAAGAAGATCCAGTTCTCTGTGCCTGCTCCCCCTAGCCAGCTGGACCCCAGAGCGGTGGAAATGGTAAGGGGGACGAGGGTTAGGGTCAGGGGGGCAGCAGAGGCGGCTTGGGACTTAGGGATCAAGTTGCTGGGAAGTGCGAGCTGGCACTGATTTGCCGGAGTCTCTCGCAGGCAATCTTTCAGCTTGCAATGCAAATAAGCACATCCAATGTGCTTCATGTTCTAACACACAGAGAGAGAGACGGGAAACACAGGAACTTCGCTCTTAAAAATATATATTACGGTGAAGGAAGACTTGCTGAAATCTGTGGGACTTATTTCCGAGTCCTCGGGTTAAGCGCGTCTGTGAAATGCCCTTTGTACGATGCGTATTTCTTATATTCAATGTGTGTGGCTCCCACTCTTTTATACTGTGAGCATTTTAGTGCTCCCTTTTTTTAAACGTGTTAAGAGTTTTCTTGTAATTTGCATCATTGCAGTTTTAACTTTGTGTAAGCCTTCCCAGAAACCTGTTGAAGAGCGGGGTGTATGAACCAGCTAAGTAAGAGAATTTAGTATTTGAAGCATTGTGTATTTACGTAGGGATTTCAGTGACTTGCATGCAAGTAACACCTGTAAATCCAGGACCAAAATTAACTAATGAACCCAACCAGGAAAATACAGTTAATGAATTTGAAATGCACTCTGTTTTCTCCTTCCGCAGGTGCACATACACGCCCAGATGTGCACTGTTCGCTCTTCTTGCACAACCACCCCTGAATCAGAGCTTATATAAAAAGTAGGCACTTTTTTCCACGATGGGCATTTAAGTATACATTCCTGCACACCCCACATTCGGTGTGCATCCAAACTTTCTTTTCATGCTTTTATTTTTACTCCAATGAGCAAATTCTCACATCAGATGCAAATCCCTGCTTTTCACACTTGCCTTTGCGCTTTCTGCAATTTCACACTTAAACCATGCAATCACACACATACACACACGGCGAAGAAATCAACACTTTGAAAATTGAAACTTTTGGCCAGTTTTTTTGTTTTTTACAACCATGGTTTCTGGTCCTTATGGTCCTCCACATGCAACTGCTGGGTGACCTTGGGCCAGTCACACTTCTCTGAAGTCTCTCAGCCCCACTCACCTCACAGAGTGTTTGTTGTGGGGGAGGAAGGGAAAGGAGAATATTAGCCGCTTTGAGACTCCTGAAGGGGAGTGAAAGGCGGGATATCAAATCCAAACTACTACTCTTCTTCTTCTTCTTTGGAAACTTCTCAGTGGAAGTGTGAGGACAAGTCCTGGTGGAATCTCTGAAATCAGAAACAGGGTTCTTAAAAACAGGATCTCCAGAGATCAGGGGGTGGAGCATCTGCTCTCTACTCTTTGCTCCTCCCTGTGACCAACCGAAGAGAATGTGCAATGCAAAATAAGCAAATATATGTGTGTTTGCAGATGCTCGCTTTTTCAGAATTTGAGTTACCTAGATGCAGATTTCTCTCTCTCTCTCTCTCTCTCTCTAATTAGTTAATTCCACGTGCCCACATAGTATACATAGCCTCCGGCCAGAGGTTTTCTGTGAGTGGCGTTGGGCAAATAAGTCACTGGCTTGCAAACTCTGTTCACCATCCGTAAAATGCCAATACTTACAGCCTATCTCTTGGGTTTGTGTATGTAAGGATATGCACGCCCACATCCACACATGCATAATCATAATGTAATTTGCACACTAAAAGTGCTACAGAAATTATTATAATTTCTAGGGCCACGATCTAGTAAGAAAGATGCCCTTTCGAGTGTGAGAGTTAAGCACATGTTTAGACCTTTCTCGTGGAAATCAGTGGAACTTAACTGTATCAGTGTTGACGCTATCGACTGTACAACATTGGTGGATTGCATTTATAGACCACCTTTTTTCTCCACAACAACCTTGTGAGGTATGTTAGTCTGAAAGGCAGTGAATCTCCCTTTCTCTTACACACACAGAGCATGGATTGGCTAGAACAGGGGAAGAATTAAGAATCACAGCCTTGTGGAGTTGGAAGGGACACCGTGGGGGCATCTAGTCCAACCCCCTGCAATGCCCAGTGCCGGGTTCAAACCTACGACCCTGAGATTAAGACTCTTATGCTCTGCTGACTGAGCTATCTCAGGAGACTGTTAAATCTTGGTAGCAACAAATTCCTAATTCCAGAGGGGTACTAACAGCAACCAAAGCAAAGGAGACTCTTTTTGGACCTCTGAAGACTAACCAATATATGGCAGCTGGCGTAAGCAGGGAATAGATTATAGAAAAGATCTTGTCATATGCACAAAGCTGTCAGCTATATATGCATACATTCCATGAGTGCAGCTGCACAAAATTGTAAATATGAAATGCTTCTTGCAATAGGTGCAGCTTAATGGTTAACACCACCTGTGCTGCTTTAAAGGGTCCAGCCTTCTCCAATAACCTCTTACTGCAGTGGAGGTAAAGGTAAAGGACCCCTGGACAGTTAAGTCCAGTCAAAGGTGACTATGGGGTTGCAGTGCTCATCTCGCTTTCAGACCGAGGGGCACAGGTGGCTCTGTGGTCTAAACCACTGAGCCTCTTGGGCTTGCCGATCAGAAGAGGCTCAGTGGTTTCGGACTGCTAGGTTGGCAGGAGCTGGGACAGAGCAACAGGAGCTCACTCCGTTGTGCGGATTTGAACCGCCAACCTTCCAAGCGGCAAGCCCAAGAGGCTCAGTCTGAACCTCACAGTCTGAAACCACTGAGCTTCTTGGGCTTGCCAATCAGAAGGTTGGCGGTTCAAATCCGTGCAACAGGGTGAGCTCCCTTTGCTCTGTCCCAGCTCCTGCCAACCTAACAGTCCGAAAGCACACCAGTGCAAATAGATAAATAGGTCTCGCTGTGGCGGGAAGGTAAACGGCATTTCCATGCACTCTGGTTTCTGTCATGGTGTTCTGTTGCAGCAGAAGCGGTATAGTCATGCTGACCACATGACCCGGAAAGCTGTCTGTGGACAAACACCGGCCTGAAAGCGAGATGAGTGCCGCAACCCCGTAGTCAGCTTTGACTGAACTTAATCATCCAGGGGTCCTTTACGTTTACTGCAGGGGAGAAGTGAGCCTTCAGTCTTCCTGGGTCTTTGGCAATGGAGTCCAGTCAGATGATGGCAGTGCCTTATCCTTGAGAGAGGGAGGCAGTGGACAGATACTGGCCCTACAGGTTCATGAATAAAATATTGCGGGGCCCTGGTAAGCCCCACCCAGCGTAATCAATCACATGCAGTGGCGTAGCGTGGGTTGTCAGCACCCGGGGCAAGGCAAGTAATTTGCGCCCCCTAACCCATGGATTTGCGCCCCCTAACCCTAACCCCCAGATGTTGCGCCTGGTGTGGCCGGCCCCCCCTGCACCCCCCACGCTACGCCACTGATCACATGACACAGCACACACACATCATTTGAATGGCAATACCAGTGACGGATTTACATATAAGCTAAACAAGCTATAGCTTAGGACCCCACTCTCTTGGCGGGCTCCAAAAAATTTAAAGCAAAAATAACCTGGATGTACATTTCCAAAATATATGATAAAAAAAAACAAATAAAATAAAACCTACATACAGCAACAGTGTTTTGTGTTGTGTAGGCTCCTATGATGTAAGTCATGGGCCCCGCCTGCAAGCCTGCTCCCTAAAATATCACTGGTTTGCTCATTTCTATATATAGGATGCCTACATTCTACATGGACTGATTGCATGGCAACATGTGCAAATGGCTTTAGATACCTATTAGGTCCATAAATTACCATATAGCATATATTCAACACAAAAAACAGTGACAATTTGTTGTTGACAAAGGACAGCTGGACATTTATGAAGGGCCCCATTACCTTCAGTAGCTTAGGGCCTCATCAAACCTGAATCCAGCCCTGGGCAATACCCATCAACATTGGGGGCTCTGGCCCTCTCAAATATTTTATGGGGGACCAAGGGGACCTTGGCTCCTAGGAGTCGACTCCTATGTCTGAGAAGGGCTGTCCCCGAATGCCCTTCCCCTTCTGCATCAGGGTCTTCACCCCTAACCCCTGAAGATGAGGAACCTGACTCCAGAGTCACCATGACAGAAACACAAGCTGATATGAAGGTGGAGAACACCAGGAAGTATTCTTTGTTGCACATTCACGATGATTTGTTCTCATGATGCTCTTGGGGTCGTCACACACAACCCAGCTGCCTGCTCCTGCAAAGTTTTTTAGAGTTGGTCACATACTTCATGTCCAATCGGCGCACATCCTGTAACTCCCTGATGAAATTCCATAACTTTTCATACTACAGATGTCCTGGTTTATTTCTGTCTTGCTTTTGTTACGCTATAGCCCCTCCGGACAGCAACAGCACTGGGGGAGAATCGTGGAACAAATGAAAGCAGAATAAATCCACCCCCTATAATGCACTATGACTGTGTCAGAAACATGTTGCAGAATACAATAAAACAGAGGTACCCGAAGAGTAATGGGATATCAGCAAGAAGTTTCCAAACAGGCAATGATGGAAAATGAAGTACAGTGGTACCTTGGGTTACATACGTTTCAGGTTACATACACTTCAGGTTACAGACTCCGCTAACCCAGAAATAGTGCTTCAGGTTAAGAACTTTGCTTCAGGATGAGAACAGAAATTGTGCTCCGGCAGCGCGGCGGCAGTGGGAGTCCCCATTAGCTAAAGTGGTACCTCAGGTTAAGAACAGTTTCAGGTTAAGAACGGACCTCCGGAACAAATTAAGTACTTAACCCAAGGTACCACTGTAGTGTGAGCACCCCAAAACTTTTGCAGCCACAGGCAAGATTAGCAGGGCAGCATATTATTATAATTATATAGCTGCCCCAATATCATCACAAGCACAAATAATGAAGAATGCACAGGGAGGGGAAAGGATGCCTCGAGGGGGGCCTTAAGTGTTCCTAGGGAAATTTAAGTCCTTCCAACTCTTCCCCACCCCAACGCTTTCTCGTATGCTGAGCAGCAGAACAATAATATATTGAATTATGAAGAGCTGAGCTGGCTGCTTCTTTCCTCATTCGCATCTGATGTGTCTTTATTTCCTCCCCTCTGAGCAGCCAATGGAGACCAGCAGGGACCCAGCCATGTTCTCTGGCATGCCAGGGAGCTCTTGCCAGCCAATTCAGCTGCCTCCTCCCAAGATGCAGGCATGGGCTCTCTTCCCAAGCCACTTACGTAGCTGAGGGAGGCATCCCTGAAATCCAGGCACCTCTGGCAATTACCTAGGGCTGTGTTAAAACAGCACTTTATTCCTATTTCCTTACCTGATCATTTTTTTTTGCCTTTTACATCCTCTTCCACATGAAGTAAAGGCCACTTCTGGCCATCTAGCAAAATCTAGTTGACATTTAGCACTCATCTCCCTGTTAATTGCTTTGTCCGCAACCCCGTTAACCTGGAAAATCGCAGTACAAAATGTGGGGGGGGGGGTGGTTCTGGCATAGAGGTCCTCCCTGTTGTTATCGTGTGTGAATTGTGGGTGGGGGGGACAGAGGTGCACATGAAGGGTGGGGTGTGTGTGGCAACGTCTTCGATGACATCCGCTGTTGAGTCACACCACGCCCACCGGTGGGAATGAAATGTAGAGCGGCAGGGTGGTATATCGGTCAAAAAGCCACAGTTTCGTAACACAGCAGGTGATGCAATGAGAAATGAATGTTACGGACGGGGACAGAAGTGCTGGCATTTCAGCTAGGGAGACAAATGCAGCCTCTATAGCTCAGTCGGTAGAGCAGGAGACTCTAAAGCTCAGGGTCGTAGAGCCCCATATTGGGCAAAAGATTCCTGCATTGCAGGGGGTTGGACTAGATGACCCTCGAGGTCCCTTCCTATTCTACAATGCTATGATTCTATGATTCCCCATGTCCGAATGCACCCTAATTTGCTTCTATGGTCGTGGAAGGAACAGGAGAGGCAAGCCAAAAGCAGTACAGTGGTACCTCGGGTTACCGTATTTTTCGCTCTATAAGACGCACCAGACCACAAGACGCACCTAGTTTTTGGAGGAGGAAAACAAGAAAAACAATATTCTGAATCTCAGAAGCCAGAATAGCAAGAGGGATCGCTGCGCAGTGAAAGCAGCAATCCCTCTTGCTGTTCTGGCTTCTGGGATAACTGCGCAGCCTTGCATTCGCTCCATAAGACGCACATTTCCCCTTACTTTTTAGGAGGGAAAAAGTGAGTCTTATAGAGCAAGAAATACGGTACATACGCTTCAGGTTACAGACTCCACTAACCCAGAAATATTACCTCAGGTTAAGAACTTTGCTTCAGGATGAGAACAGAGGACAGGGCATGGATGAAACTGGTGGTCCCAGTGCTCATTCCCAAATCCAGGAATGGGGCCCTAGTTGCAGCTCCCAAACATGCTCAAAGTCTTGTCTCACAGAGAAGACCTTGGGGTACTTGGCTTGTGAATTTGTACAGGCAAAATTGGCAGGAGTGGTGTGTTCTCAGAACCTCACCCTTAAAAAAAAAAAGAATACATTGCCCATCTTTTTATGTGTCATGTTCCTCTGCAAAACTAACAAATCCTCCATATGATCTCCGTTCCAGATCCGCCGACGAAGACCAACACCAGCTTTGCTGTTCCAGCTGTCAGAAACATCATCCCCTGGTGAGTCTTAATTCTTCTTATCAGGCCAGGGAAGGGGGGAAGGAGAAGAGGACAGGTGGCCTGGGGTGTGGACTAGACAGGCCTTTGGCTTTTCTTATATCCTTACGTCCACAGTGGCAGCATTTGAATATGTATGAACATTCAAAAGTGGTTTATATCAAGTCAGAATGTTGGCCCATCTAGACCAAGAGTGAGGAACCTATGGCTCTTCAGAAGTCACTGGACTACAATCCCATCATCCCTGACCATTGGCCATGCATGCTAGGGCTGATGGAAGTTGTAGTTCAGCAACATCTGGAGTACAATGTTCCCCGTTCCTAATTTAGATCCTTCAGCTGGAGATAGCAGGGGTACAGACAGGGGTTAGGCAGGAAAACAGGTAACAGACTGTATGGCAAAGACCTTCTTTTGCAAAAAACAAAATCCAGACACTGTTTCCTTGAGAACAACAACAACAACAAAATTTTAAATCTTTTTGGGATAAGCTAAACAACCTTCCTTCTGGTTCCTGTTCTCGATTTATAAAATCACTGCATGTGTATGATAAGATGCATACCGAACATTTCAAAATTATTCAGATGCCTGTAAACCCCAGTAACCCAAGGCTGTTCTGGAGCTGTTACATTTGATTGGCTTGGTTTTACAACTTTTTTTTTTTATTTGTACATATGACGTCAGCCAAAGAACTCTGGTTACAGAGCAACTCAGAAATACAACGCTATAAATCAGCAATCCCTTAGCCTGCCCCCCCCCAAACAACCACACCTCTGTCAGGTTGGCTGGTAGAATCTCCAAACTGCAGATGAATAGAAGTTAGAAGCTGAGCATTTTGTGGTCTAGGCATACAGGCAAATGCCTTATATCAAGCCAGATGATTGGTCCGCCCTGCTGACCAATCGTCAATTTGGTGCCCTATTGGCGGTTTTCAATTAAAACTTCCTTCAGGTTGGCGAAAACCGGTAGGTGCTGACTGGCAACTTCTCAGACAGGGATCCTTCTCAGCCCTACCTAGAGATGCTGGGGCTTGAACCCGCTACAGCCTTCTTTATGAACCCCTCAGCTTTGAGCCTTCCCCACCTAGTGCGTTTGTGGCTGGGGTGAGACACGGCCTGGAGTCTGGCCAGTTCACAGTCTTAGCTGCTACAATACATTAGCTGCTTAAATATAAGTGATATCCTGCATAAACACACGCTAAACAACTTAAAGATTCAGAAATCTTTTGTAAGGGAAATGCAAACTAAGAACCAAGGAAGGGAAATACCGTCTCCCCCTGCCCCAACATGGAAAGCAGAGGCAACTTCCAGCTGCCTTCCGTCCTCCCCATAACAAACCTTGCTTGTCAAACTGCACTGCAAGAAAGCTCATCGCTGGAGTTTATTTCTGTGCTCAAGGTTCCATCCAAGCAGCTGGAAAATAAGACTATGTTCCTCGGTATCTCTTGCTAGAGGTGAACAGCCTTCCAGCCCTTGTTAGTTCCTTCTCTGGACAATAGCCTCCCTTGTTGTACAGGGACAGGCAGGGCATGAAGGACAGAATCTACCTATTCCACGGGCTGATTCCCTCCCAAGGAACTTTCCGCAACACATCCTCCAGCTATGTTTATGTGGCCAGGAAACTTTCACAGTCGGAACGGTGGGTGAGCAGCGTTGTTGCTTAACTGCAGCTGGAATTTGCCAGCGGTTGGCTCCGTTCCAGACCTCAGAGTTCAGCCCCGCGAGTGCAGCTTCTCACAGCGCACATTGGGGTGTCTTAACACACAACGGCTTAATTTCTGAAATGAGACCTTGCATGCTTCCAGACCGGGAGGCTTTATATCACACATAGTATTTATGAGTCTGTGATTGACGTATATTTCGCAAGACCTCTGTATTATTATTATTATTGGATTATTATTATAGGATTATTATAAATGCACTGTGCAGAGGTCCTGAGCGAACACTTCCTCTGAGCTGCCTTGTTGAAATTCAGACGTGTCTTTAGTAAGCAGCAATAAGTGGAAATAGGTAAAGGCAAAGGGACCCCTGACCATTAGGTCCAGTCATGGCCGACTCTGGGGTTGCAGCGCTCTTCTCGCTTTATTGGCCGAGGGAGCCGGCGTACAGCTTCCGGGTCATGTGGCCAGCATGACTAAGCCGCTTCTGGCAAACCAGAGCAGTGCACGGAAACGCTGTTTACCTTCCCGCCAGAGCGGTACCTGTGTATCTACTTGCACTTTGAGGTGCTTTCGAACTGCTAGGTTGGCAGGAGAAGTGGAAATAGACACACTTAAAAATCAAAGAAGAGTGTGCTGGATCAGGCAAAGCACCCCGTTCTCACAGTGGCCACCATGTGGGAAACATGCAAGCAGGATTTGACCAAAACTGCACTCTCCTCTCCTGTGGTTTCCAGCGGATGGTATTCAGAAGCATTGCTGGCTCCAACTGGGGAAGGCAGTGCATAGATCATAGATCATGGCCCTTTCCTCCATGAATTTGTCCAGTCCTCTTTTAAAGCCATCCAGGTTTGTGGCTATCCCTGCCTCCTGTGGGAGCAAGATCAGTAGCTGAACTATGCACTGCATGAAGAAGTACTTATTTTTATCTGTCCTGAATCTTCCAGCATTCAGTTTCATTATGAGAGAAGGGGGAGGGGACCTTTCTCCATCCACTATCTCCATGCTGTGCATCCCATAAGGAACAAAAAAGGCTAGGTTGTGCTCAAGTGAGGAACAAACGGAAGCAGCAGTGTGGCGATGGAGCCCACCCACAGAAATGTCACATAACAAACAGCCCGTCACAAAAATCCACTTGTGATTGTGGACGTACACAACAGGTAATTTTTTACTGGTCTGAAATCCAGGTGGAACCACTAAAAGGCAGACACTTTGGTGGTGGTGATATGTCCATGATGCAAAAACATCTGAGCAGTTCTGCAACAAACTCCCATCAGTGTCAGGGTCTGGGTGGAGGAGGAATGGTGCAGACCACCTCCCCAGCCTGACTCTTCCAGAGAAGAAGGAGACAGTTCAGAATGACAACAGAAGTTTGAGGGAGGTCACAGCTCAGAGGCAGATGAAGGGGAAAGCTGGGAAATAGTGGGAGAGGAGGAGGAGGAGGAAGAAGAAGCACTAGGGGAGAAACAGCTGATGGACTCAGTGTCTTTAGATAGCATTCAAGACCCGCCCCCCTTTCTCCCAGAACACGGTGGGCCTTGAAAGTAGGAGAGCAAAGAGCTCAAAGGCAAAGGGCACTTTCCAGGACCCATAGCACTGGCTCATGAGGAAGTGGGAGAGACAGAGGGAGTGGGGTTTCACTCAGAGCAACGCCATTATTCTGAGACGCCACACTCCCAAGCCTCTCTCTGTGAATATTGCATAAATGCAGATGGTGAGGACTTTTCCTTGTCTTGTCCATTCCTGGCAACCTGCCGTGGGGGTTGGATCCTCGGCTGCCTGACAATCAGGACACACTGCTAGCCATGTTCATGCAGAGGTAACCAGAGGTGGTGCCTATGGGTGAAGATGTGCCCACAGAGACCTTCTGTGCTGCCCACACAGTCCCTTAAATTAGACTTGAAAGAAGCGACTCTGTTGTAGCCAGTAAAATAGGTGTGCTTGGTCCCTGGGTGTGGGTGGTTACCTATATTTTTTACCTGTTTGGAATGTCCCCATGATTGGTGACACCTTGCTAATGCATTCCCATAAGCCAGGCATGTCCAACAGGCAGATCGTGATCTACCAGTAGATCACTGGATGTCTGTGGTAGATCACCGGTAGATCAGTGGCTCTCCCCAAAGAAGCTAAAAAACTTTGGCTCCCCTAAAAAAGCATCTTTGCCCTGCATCCCTTAAAAACAGGGCTTTCCTCCCTAAAAAAAGCTCAGTGTCACTTTCCTTCTCCCTAAAGAAGCTCAACAACTTTGACCTGAACCCCAAAAAAGGGGGTAGATCACTGCCAGTTTTTAACTCTGTGAGTAGATCGCAGACTCTTGGAAATTGGCCACGCCTTCCATAAGCCATTGCTTTCACTCTGGAAGATCTAAACTCCAGGTGGCTACATACTGGTGGGGGAAAGGAGCATGCGAGATGCAGGATGCTGCCTTGTACCAACTCAAACCACTGGTTTATCCAACTCAGCATCACCTGCTCTAACCAAGCAGTGGCCCTCCAGGGATTTCAGGCAGGAGTATTTCCCAGCCCTGTCAGAAGATGCCTGGGCCTGGGGCCCTTCTGTAAACAACGAATGTGCTCCACCACCGATCTGTGGCCCAACGTACAGAAATGGCTTCTGCGGAGCTCAGGCACATTAAGCAAGGTTACGATCTCTTGGGATCATGGACACGTTTAATTGGAGAGGCTCTTCTTCCCGCAGAAGATCTGGGCAGCTCCTAACCAAGACACAAACAGTATTTTTTAAAACGTGAAGATAATTTTCAGAAAACAAGATACACAGAGGAAGCATTGTTTATCCCTGGCAGTTGAACATTTTTTCCAAGCCAAAAGGTCTGGCAGAGGCCCAGGATGAAACCTGGGTTTTGGCTAACCACTGGAGGGTGGGTTCCAGAGTCCCATCTTTCTGAGTCCTCTCCTTGTTCTAAACGCCATGCTCAGCTGATCTAAAAACAGGGATGGGAATCTTGTAGCCCTCGAGATGTTTGCCGGACTACAACTCCCATCATCCATGGCAACTGGCCTTGTAAGCTGGGGTTGTTGGGAGTTGGAATCCAGCAACAGCTGGGCAGCCAGAGGCTCTCCACCAAAAACAGGGTGGGGCAGAATGCCCAGATGCTTCTTTAAGGAGCTAAGGAGAAGAGGGCATTTCAGCAGTCAGGCTTGGTAGCCCTCGTACTGTTCCACTTGGAAATGAAGCTCTACCCCTATCCCCATACCTTCCAACATTTCTCCAGTGAAATACGGACTTCCTATTAGATAATAATAATAATTTTACTGTTTATACCCCCCCCCCTTCTGACTGAGTTGCCCCAGCCCCTCTGGGTGGCTTCCAACACATATAAAAACATAATAAAACATTAAACATAAAAAAAACTTCCGTATACAGGGCTGCCTTCAGATGTCTTCTAAAGGTTGTATTTTCACTTATCTCCTGAGATCTGGGGTTGCATAACTCCATACCCTCTGACATTTCTCTGATGAAAATAGAGACGTCCTAAGGAAAAGCGGGACATTCCAGGATCAAATCAGAAATTGGGATGGCTTCTGAAAATCTGGGACTGTCCCTGGAAAATAGGAACAATGGGGGGGGGGGGTCTACGTTCCCAGTTGCTGACACGGGCCTGATTTTGAAGAAAGGCCTGTGCGTTGGATTGCGAGAGGGGTGGCTTCTCCACAGAAAAGGCACAGTTACAAAAGACTTTTTGGCTTGCACTGACTTATGCCCACCAATAGCTCCATTCATCAGTGGACCCCATGAAGCTTCAACAGGGAGGCAGCTGCTCCCACGCTAGGCATAATGGATTTAACCAGGTTATTACTGCTGAATAGGAGGTGAAACATTCCAGCCTGGTTCATAAATCCAAGCAGCTGAGCAGGTACTCTCTGAACACGACTGCAGGCAATTCCATGCAGGAAAGCTATTTGCGTAAGCGGCTCACTGTGCTGTTTGGGGTGGTTTAAAAACATGCTGATGAGCTCCCATGGTTTGCAGAGGCACTGTTGAAATCAACCCAATGCGGGGAGCCAGTCACACAAATAGATTGCTGTGCCAAGCTGCCTCCGCACAGTCAAGTTGCCAGGCGGTCACCTGCCTGGTTGCTTGAATGCATGAATGAGACGCCCTGTGCCACCAGCACAACTTTGCCACGAAACGCCTATGAGCGCCTTTGCACCTCTCCCGGTGTCCTGGAGCAGGCCTCCCCAACCTGGTGGCCTGCAAATCCCAGCAGCCACTGCCAATTATCAGGGATGGTGGAAGGTGTCCTCCACAACGTCTAGAGGATGCCCCATTGGGTATTTCTGTCTCAGATTGCGGAAATTCAGATTGCAATTCTACGCCTCTCTGTTGTTTGCTTTTACTGACGCTGCTCTCTTTTCTTGTTTGCTTCTTTCTTCACCTGCTCGCTGCAGAAGACGAAGGTTCTCCATACCAGGTCAGTATCACCGGTTATACGTAGGAGAAGAAGGCATGCAAAGGAAAGGAGCAGTTGGGTGGAAAAGGCTACAAGGGCATATCTGGTTTAATAGTCATTCCTTGTCCCCAGAGATTCCTGGAGATGTTGGGTTGCCTGTCATACAGTCATACCTTGGGTTACAGACGCTTCGGGTTGTGTGATTTCGGGTTGTGCACCGCTCCGAACCCAGAAGTACTGGAACTGGTTACTTCGGGGTTCGGCGCTTGCGCATGTGCAGAAGTGCTAAATCACGCTTTGCGTGTGTGCAGATGAACCAAATCGCATCCCGCATGTTGCGGCGCTGCGGGTTGCGAATGTGCTTCCCGCACGGATCACGTTCACAACCCGAGCGTCCGCTGTATCTCAGCTTTCTTCCATCCTGATGGAACGGCAATTTGCACAGGCAGGATTCCTAGGTGCAGTGGTGTGGGGTGAAATTTTTCATAACGGAAACAGTTAGGGCCAGAGGAGCCAGCTTGCAAGTTCAGTGTAAGGTCAACATTGTGCACGCCTGAGTATTGCACCTCCCTCCCTAAACAGGGCAGAAGCTTCCTGGGCTTTGGGAAGGAGGTGCCAGGCTTCTGACAGAATGCCAGAGCTCTGCTGCCTCCTTCCCAAAGTTGGGCTATCATGGGAAGGTGGCAGGAGGGCTCTTGGACCCCATCAGAGAGAGAACCAAGTAGCATGTCCCCATTATTCTTTTTTTATTGGTATACTTAGTGCCTCTTACTCAGGGCCGGATTTAGGTTTGATGAGGCCCTAAGCTACTGAAGGTAATGGGGTCCTTTATATGTCCAGCTGTCCTTTGTCAACAACAAATTGTCACTGCAAATTGAATATATGCTGTATGGTAATTTATGGACCTAATAAGTATCTAAAGCCATTTGCACATGTTGCCCTGCAGCTAGTCCATGCAGAATGCAGGCACCCTATATATAGAAATGAGCAAACCAGTGATATTTTAGGGAGCAGGCTAGCAGCCCATGACTTACATCATAGGAGCCTACACAACACAAAACACTGTTGCTGTATGTAGGTTTTATTTTATATGTTTTTTATCTTGTATTTTGGAAATGTACATCCAGGTGTTTTTTTCCTTTAAATTTTTTGGGGGCCCCCAAGAGAGTGGGGCCCTAAGCTATAGCTTGTTCAGCTTATACGGAAATCCAGCACTGCTCTTACTCAGCATTGCTTGGGAATTCTAAGAAACCAAAAAATCAGTGCTGTGCAAAAGCTTCAGCCCTCCATCTTAATTTATAATGGTGCCCCATCGTATCCAAACATGGACAAAAACCTGCTTCTTGACCTCAGGAACCATCATGAAGACTTTAGTTCGGATATCTCAAGAGGTGTCCAACTGCATAAAGAACAGACAGCATTCCAAAATACACAGTAAATTTCACAGTAATGGCACGCCAGCTTTCTTTCAGGGAAGCTTGTTCCCCATCATTGATCTCTTTGGCTACACAATGATAGGATTCTGAGGTGCCCTAATTTTCTCCAGAACACATTCTGAAAAGCATTGCTGCATTATATTCTGGAGGAATGCATTTTCACTCTGCACGTGTGTGTGTGTGTGTGTGTGTGGCTGCCAAGGAAGGAGGCTGCTTCTGAATTAAGTGCAGGGTGCTTACTACCCCTCAGTGCTGTTGCGTAAGCACAGCCAGCCTCCCCCTCCAAGTATCTATGGGTGTGAGGAGGCAGAATTCCTGAATATGGAGGAGTGGTTGACTTCCTTACTGCTTCTCTGAACAAAGGCTTAGAACAAAGGCTTGGAAATCAAAACTCCGGCTTTTATGCAATCAGTGGGTGGGGAAATGGTTCTGCTTGAAGAATATTGCATTCTCGCAGCATTCAAGCTTCTGCTTGCATGAGTGTCAGAGACAGTGCATGAGAGCCAGTGTGATGTAGTGGTTAGGAGCAGTGGATTTGTAATCTGGTGAACTGGGTTCGCTTCCCCGCTCCTCCACATGCAGCTGCTGGGTGACCTTGGGCTCGTCACACTTCTCTGAAGTCTCTCACCCCCACTCACCTCACAGAGTGTTTGTGTGGGGGAGGAAGGGAAAGGAGATTGTTAGCCGCTTTGAGACTCCTTCGGGTAGTGATAAAGTGGGATATCAAATCCAAATTATTATTATTCTTCGTAAATGGGGGGTGGGAATTGTTGGTTCAAGGTGAATAATTCTCAAAATAGGGGGAGGCTGAGGTTTTGTTTATTTGCTAATTAGTGGATCAGTGTATTTATTTGTTTATCAATTGAATATTGCTAATATTGCTTGCTACTATTTATGTGGCTTGTTCCCCACCCCCACAGATGTTATATGTAAAATTAATGTATGATATGATACCCCCCTTTCCCCCTATAATATTGTGTATTGTGTATTTTTCTTTGCGACCTTCAGATCTTTCTTTGGATACCTTCAGATGACAAGCGACTAATAAGTTTTAATAATAATAATAATAATAATAATAATAATAATAATAATAGTGAGCAACTCAGGGTTTATCTGCACCTCTGCATGCCCCACTGCTCCCCCAACCCCAGGGAAACCCATTCTTTGGCGCTAAATCCAAACAAATGGCAATTGGGTTTTCTGCAGACTGCCATTTGTTCCGATTTAGATCTAAAGAGTGAGGGAAAGTCTGGAAAGCATGGGACAAGGAGAAAAACACTTGGACCCATGCTTTCCAGGCCCAGGACAAACAGGAATGTGGACGAGCCTTTAGCTTCGTGTACTGTGCTGAATAGCAGACTTTAGCTAGCAAAGAGGAAACTCACAGGAGAACTGGAATGAATTAACCCAGGAATTCTCAAACTTTGTGCCAGTGCATGCTAATAAATTATTGTGGCGAGGTCAAGTAAATACGTAACAGAACCCAAAATACTTGATGAGGGGTGCTAGTTCGAATAAAATAATCACAAGACGCAGCGCATGCACACCATTTGAATGGCAATGCCTATCAACTTGGGGGGCAAGCCCCCTCAAATGTTTTCCTGGGGGAGGGGTGAAGGGACTTCAGCCCTAGTTGGCTCCTAGGTACTTGATACAGTGGAGTCTGCAGCAGGGTAGCTAGTCGCTCAGGCGCCCGGGGGCAGGGCAAGCCATCCATGGAGGCCAGGCGCTCTGGGCGGACCTGCATGGAGTCCACCCACCGCTCCCTGCATGAGTCCCTGCTCTGAGGTTGCCTCTTTCCACCAGCCTTCACTGGCTTGCTGATTCTCCCTCATCTCTGCAGCAGAGCGTTCAATCACACTTGGCACAGAATCACAGCAGAATTATCCACCCTCAAAGCAGGCTGCACATGACTGGCGTCTCTGCTCAGGTTGGCATTGCTCAGATCGGCAATTCATTTAGAAACTTCAGCAGGCATCAACTCTTGGCAACCTCTGAGACAGTTGCCAGGGCCCCAGCACTCTGGCAGACCCACTGATACCTGGGGGTTTCTTCTTCTTCTTCTTCTTCTTCTTCTTCTTCTTCTTCTTCTTCTTCTTCATTTTTCTGGCCTGATGTTCTGAAAAGCAGCAGGTCAAGCCCCCCCCTTTTTTTGCCACAGTACCTCCAACCTAATATCGCTGTGAGAAATGAAGTGTGGTTAGACCCATCAGCCCAGTCCTGCTTGGAGCTAAGGAAGTCCATCGGGCCCACTGACAGAAGAGGGGGCCGACCCAGGGCCTGTTGCCCAGAGGCCCCACAAACCTGACAGACACAGGAGAGGGTAGAACCCTTTGGAGGGAAGAAGGAAGGCTTTAGGTGTGTAAAAGTTGGTCCACGTTTGAGCATTATTTAGCTGCTAATCAAAATCCACCCCTGCACATATTTACATTTGTATAGGAAGCAAAACTTTGGGCTTTCCCATGCACACCAGTAGGCAATCCCTTTTGTGTTTGTCCTTGCCTTCTCATTTGCTGAGCCTATTGTGCCAGTTAAGTACCTACAGGGTGTGCATATAGATAGCTGTGCTTGGGGTTTGTTTGTTTGTTTGTTTGTTAAAAAAAAAAAAAGAAAATTCCCCACCCAAGAAGTCTGCAGAGGCCCACACTCAGGCTATTGCAAATTGCTTGTGCAGTTTTCTGCAAAGCTGAGGCATAGGAGCCAACTCCTAGGGGCCAATATCTCTTTGACCACACCACCCCCATAAAAAAATTGAGGGGCTGGGGGCATTGCCATTCAAATGGTGTATGTGTGCCATGACTTGTGATCAGTTATTTGGTACAGGACTTACTTGCCCCCTCCCCAATACAGTATTTTATTCAAGTTGGCCCCTCTGACTGAGGGATCAAAAGTGTGTGTGTGTGTGTGTGTGTGAGAGAGAGAGAGAGAGAGAGAGAGAGAGAGAGATCTTCTAACTCTAACACACCAGCAAACACACAGTAAACTCCATTGTGTGCAAACCCTGAGAGTGAAGTCAGAATGAGTGCTCAGTGAACAGTAAATAGTCTACCCTCCCTGGATGCTCAGTAAGCAGGTCGTCTGCAAGCAACTGTTTCCCCAGAACGTTTTTAAGATGGAGAGGGAAGAGAAGAGCGGCACAGCTGCCCTCCTGCCACACAGGAAGGCCCCCCCTGTGGCAAAGCTGACACCCCCTGTGCTCTGAACAGCAGCCTGAAACTTAAACCCAGCACGTGACACTTTTCGGAAAAGCTTCGCCTGCTAAATTTCTGCTTCTGCCAAGCCAGATGAAATAGATGAGGCAGCCACCCTGTCCATCGGTGTGGCCTGAATAATTGCTCTTTTGTTTTTTGAACTGAGGCATGAAAAAAGCCAGAGTTCTAAAAGGTGGCAGAGAGACACAGGACACAGTTTGAACTGAATGTGTGAATAATCCTGTTGCTGAGAGAGAGAGAGGACTGGCTGACTTTAGAAGGCAGAGCTAGACTCTTCCTTTCTTCAGCTGCTAGGTATCCTTCAGGCTCCCCCATTACAGACCCTCCATGTGTCCCTATTTTCCAGGGTTGTTCCTGATTTAGAGAAGCCATCCCGGTTTCTGATTTCCTGGAATGTCCTGCTTTTCCCTATTTTCACTGGAGAAATGTTGGAGGGTATGGAGTTATTCGACTCCTGAGCAGTCTGTATAGGGATTTAAAAAAAAAAAAAAAAAAAAAGGTTCAGTGTTTTATTACATTTTTATACAGTGGTACCTTGGGTTAAGTACTTAATTCCTTCCAGAGATCCGTTCTTAACCTGAAACTGTTCTTAACCTAAAGTACTACTTTAGCTAATGGGGCCTCCCGCTGCCGCTGTGCCACCGCTGCATGATTTCTGTTCTCATCCTGAAGCAAAGTTCTTAACCTGAGGTAATATTTCTGGGTTAGCAGAGTCTATAACCTGAAGCGTATGTAAACTGAAGCATATGTAACCCAAGATACCACTGTATATGTTGGAACCTGCCCAGAGTGGCTGGGGCAACCCAGTGGGGTATAAATAGTAAAATTATCGTTATGGAATAGGGCGTCCCTATTTTCATCGGAGAAATGTTGGAAGGTTATGCCATTATTTCAGTACCTCAGGTTACATACGCTTCAGGTTACAGACTCCGCTAACCCAGAAATACTACCTTGGGTTAAGAACTTTGCTTCAGGATGAGAACAGAAATCGTGTTCTGGCGGCACAGTGGCAGAGGCAGGCCCCATTAGCTAAAGTGGTGCTTCAGGTTAAGGACAGTTTCAGGTTAAGAACGGACCTCCAGAACGAATTAACCTGAGGTAACCTGAGGTACCACTGTAATAGTAAGCGCGGGGGGGGGGGGGAGAACATGAAGGCCAGGGGACTGCAACAACTGTGAGACTCTTCGTCTCTTCATTGAATGCCCTTCACTTGGGCATTGCAATCTGCAATTCTGCTGCACTAGAAGACCTTGGAATTTACTCAAACAAACAAAGAATGCCCCATTGGAAAGTCTGGCTCTTGAGCTTATCCCACCCCTCTCTCACACACACAAACACACCCTAAGCCTGCAGAGAAAATTTATTCCTGCTTGCATTTTTCCATGACTTCCCCTTGATCTTCAATCACATTAAATTCCTCTTTAATATGCGACAAAGTACTGTTCTGGAATGGGATCCTGGGGACAGCAAGTCAGGAGCCAGAAGCTTAGTGCCTTTGAGAAAGACTGGCTGCTTTTCAAACTCTCCCCATGACTTGTCTGTTGTTTTATCAGATTATCCCTTTAATCGCTGAGTGTGCCGCCCCATTCCCCAGTTGGCAACTTGCTTCCCCCCCCTTTTTTTCTGGAGTGGGGGAGGTAAAGCCCTTGGCAGAGGTCAGACAGAATGCGTACCTTTTTCACCTGTTTCCCAACCCCAAAATGAGTGGGGAACATGGACATTTTTCCAAAATGTGATCAGAGCTTTTGTCCAGTGAACAACAACACACACACACAAAAAGGGAAGGAAAGGATTTTGCTGGTTTCCAGAGCTGGATAGCTAGGTAATGGCTAACTTACATAGCAGTCAAAAGCTGCTTTGAAAAAACTTTACTGCGATTAATCATCTGGGTTTTAGCTCATTCGAGTAATTAAATGTGAAAGTTATTTCCAAAATCTATATATTTTCAGATTTCTTTTTTTAAAAAGCTACTGAAATATTTAAGCTACCGAAAGAACGTGTGAGAACTCACAGTTTAAGGCAAAAGAAAGGCCATCGTTTTTACATATGTACAAAAAAAAAAAAAATCCTTCCATTCTGTATTACAGTTACATCAGAAGAACCAAAATAACCTCAACAAAGTGTGAACATAATTCTCAGCCCTGCCTTTCAAATATTTCCATCACCAATTAAACAACTAACACTTCAGTTGCTTAATTTTCTGATTAGAGGCTGCAAATTTAGTAATGCGGATCTTATTTATTTATTTATTTTTAGTTCCATTTAAGAAGCCCTGTCTAACGCCATAAACACCCTCCCTTCTCTGTGAACTGGAGTTCAGGGAGGAAGTGGGGCCAGTGAAATGAGCTGCATCTGGCAGCACCAGGGAAGGGTGGGGAGGGAATAGATGAAGGCAAGATTTGGTGTCTAAATGATGCAGCAAGGAGACATTTCAGGGGAGGAGACTTTCCCGAGGGCTCTGCTTCGGGTCCCACCATGCCTTGGGCCAGCACTGGTGAGAAAGACAAAAGCAGATTCTCTTTTTCAAGAGAAGTACACATCCTGCCACTTCTCAGGATCATTCCTGGGACTGTTTCAGCAGTAACCTGCTCCTGCTTTTCCCAGAATGCCTCTGTCCACACCACCCCTTTCTTTTCCCTGAGGTAAACAGGTGTCCTCACGATCCTCTAAGTATTACCGATGTGGGTCAACAGCCCTGTGCCAGAGGTTCCTCCTTGGGCCTTCCCCCCACCTCCAATATAACTCTTTACTGTTAAAAAAAAAGCTTTACATTATTATTTTTTTGTTGCAGCTGTTCACAGCCACTGTTCCCTCCATCTGGTGCTGCATTTATTAACTTACGATAATGTTTATTTCACTACTTATTATTACATCGATATCCCATTTTCCCTTCAAGGGAAGCTCTTTGCTGTGGCACATGGTTCTTCCTCCTTCCCCATTTTATCATCAAAACAACCCTGTGAGGTAAGCTAGGCAACTGTCCCACGGTCAACCAGGTAGCTTCATGGGTTGAGTGGGGATTTGAACAATAATCTCCCAGGTTCTAGTCTGAGGCGCTAACCATGACACCTCATAGGCTCTCAGGGGTGCTGACTTGAATAAAATATTGGGGTAGTCCAGGTAATAACCTGCCCTGCATAATCAATCACAAGATCACATAATCGATGCACGCCATTTGAATGGCAAGACCCATCAACATTGGGGGAGGGGTCCCTTCAGATATTTTATTGAGGGTGTGAAGGGACCTTGACCCCTAGGAGTTGGCTCCTATGAAGGCTCTCCCCCTGTCAAAGTGTGTTTTTATTTTTTTTAAAAAATAATACTTATTAACTTTCCATTTTATAGCATATAAATACAATCTTTGTTTTTTCACGAAGTTCATGAGCTCAACGGAGCTCGAAGTGATGTGAAAAAACAAAGTCAAAGTGTGCTTTTAGAGGCTTTCTTCACCACATGATCCCAGCCGATCAGGGATAATCTTGTGAATGTGATGGTGTCATTAGCACCATTATGTCCTGCATTGCCCTCTTTCATGGCATGAGGGGAAAGTAAATACATCTCCAGTGCCGAGGCATCATGTTCAACATGCTCTTCCTTGACTTACCACGCTACAGTGAAACCATCACAGGCAATGTGTAGGCCTGGTTGTCTTGGCAACAAGGATGCCGTCTCTCCCCTCCCATCAAATCCTCACAAACCTTTTTGTATGATTTTCTCTCCGCCACCCCTATCCCGCACGAAAGATGGGGCACTTGTGTATTAAAAGCAACTGCCTGCCTCCTTTTGGCTCAACGCCGCTTTCCAAATCTGTTGCGGTTTTGCCTTTGCGCTGTGCACGAGGCAGTCTTTCAGGCAGTTTTGATGTTGCCGGGAACAACATTACAGCCAAAACAAGCATCGCTAAACAAAGGGAAAACATATTTAAGGAAAACCGAACGTAATTCCAGACACTGCAAAGGAAACTTAAAAATAGCAACTCTCCCCTCTCCCTTTGTTTTATTGAGACACCCTGAACAGCTACAGGATGCTTCAGGCCCTATAAAAATTCTCTTGGGAAGTCTTGGTGGTGTGTTTTGCTTACACTCATCTGACCAGTTACCATATTTGGCATTGGGAAGGAAAGTTCACCAGTGTCAGATTAGGACACCTCTGTGTCTTTCCAAACAGGAAGTCATGTTATTGGCCAATGGGGCCAAGATTCCCATTCCTTGGAATGAAAGGGGATGCCTCGGTCCTTGCTAGTAGACTAGCAAGAGATCAAGAGATTACCACAGTGACCACTTGTAAGGAGCCCATAACTAGGGTTTGAAAGAGTGGTCAGTTTCAGTTCTCTCATATTCCAATCTTAAACCCAGTTCTCCAGGTTTCTGGAGCAATTTGTTTTGTTAGAGAACTGTATCATAAAATTCGGACAACTGCAAGGTTTGAAGGATAGCTGAATTTTGGCTGTCGTGTTGTTTCGGTGTCCTTAACTGCAAACTGAATCGAGTTTCCTGGTGACATGGCAGTAAACACTTACGCAGAGCTTTTAGGGCATAACAACATAAAACGTTAAATGTTAAATGCATCATGGATATTAAATTATAGGAATTAGGGGTTCCTTCCAGACAGGTGTGTATTGTGGGCTGACAAGTGCTCCTTGCGCATGCAACTTTTTGGCAGAGCCCATGCAACGTCATTGGTATCAAAATGCCAGCCCCTGTTCCCCCTGTAATAATAATAATAATAATAATACTTTGGATTTTCCCATTCTAGGGTAAAAGATCTGGTGGTGCTCTCCAGAAGTTGTTGGACTACAACTCCCATCATCTCTGACCGTTGACATTGCTGGCTGGAGGCTGATGGGCATTATAGTCCAACAACATATGGAGGGCACTATGCTGCCTATCTTAGCTTAGACCCGTTTTTGTAATATTTAGAAAACAAGCATTTAGAAAAATCTTGCAGGCAGTAGGCACCCCCTTAGAAGCGTCTCTCTCCTTTCTTGCTCTTCTTAGATTATGACTGCTATATTATCGAAAAACATGGTGCACCTTCCCTGCATCCAAATTATCATTATAGTTACCTGCAAGATTTTACTGATGAACTCATCATCACAGTTAATTGACTGCAGTTTCTTTAATTGGGTTATAATTGGCATTTATTTGTGTGCCCCTCCACAGGAGATCTGGAGGGTGGCAACACGAGAATGGGCCTTTTCTGTGGTGACTCCCATTTTGTTGAATGCTCTCACCTGGTTTCTTCATTGCATATCTTCGGGTGCCCAGCAAAAATATTTCTCTTCAACCAGGCCTTGAGCTGTTAATCAATTTATGGCCTTTGTGTGTGTGTGTGTGTGTGTGTGTGTGTGAGAGAGAGAGAGAGAGAGAGAGAGATTATCTTTTCCTCCTTTTACTATTATTATATAATGTATCTTGTGTTTTATGCTGTAAACTGTCCTGTAGTCTCTTGATGAAGGGAAGTATATAAATTTAATTAATTGTGATAGCCGTGTTGAAAACCGACAAGTTTCAGAAGCCATTTCCAATGTCAAAGAGTTGGGGAGCAGCCGCTGAAAACAAAATAAGAAATGCCTATCCAAACACACTCAGAATCCTGGATCAAAGCCAATATGTTAATTTAACAAGTGTTTATATGTTGATTTGTTGAAAATAAAATATCGTGCATCGTCACATTCCCCATTCTTTGGGAAATCTTTGGAGAGCTGTGCCTTTGACCCGATGACTCTTGTTTTCTTTTCCCAGAGAGCTTTGGGCGAAGGCTACCACCTTAAAAACAAAAGGAATGCCCCCTGTGTCTACACCCCACCTTCTCTTAAAGGTAAGGTAGCTTTGAATTGTTTGTGACTTGCAATTTTCAGTGTTAATGCAAAAGGGCTTCCTTCTGTCTGTCCTGAATCGCCCACCATTTGACTTCATTGGATGCATCTGCACACATACGCACAAGGTTCTGGAATTTAACACCTTTTAACTGTGTCTATATTGGGACGCGGGTGGCGCTGTGGGTTAAACCACAGAGACTAGGACTTGCCGATCAGAAGGTCGGCGGTTCGAATCCCCTCGACGGGGTGAGCTCCCATTGCTCGGTCCCTGCTCCTGCCAGCCTAGCAGTTCGAAAGCACGTCAAAATGCAAGTAGATAAATAGGTACCGCTCCGGCGGGAAGGTAAACAGTGTTTCCGTGCGCTGCTCTGGTTTGCCAGAAGCGGCTTAGTCATGCTGGCCACATGACCTGGAAGCTGTACGCCAGCTCCCTCGGCCAATAAAGCGAGATGAGCGCCACAACCCCAGAGTTGGCCACAACTTGACCTAATGGTCAGGGGGTCCTTTTACCTTTTTAACTGTGTGTGTGTGTGTGTGTGTGTGTGTGTGAGAGAGAGAGAGAGAGAGAGAGAGAGAGAGAGAGAGAGAAATTCCACTTGCAACTTCAGTCCATACATAATTCCCCAGAAAAACATTGACTGCAAATGCCACCATCTTCGCAATCTCTTCTTCTTCTTCTTCTTCTTCTTCTTCTTCTTCTTCTTCTTCTTCTTCTTCTTCTTCTTCTTCTTCTTTCTCACAGTTGCATGAAACTCCCTTGCTGTTACCCCTCCCTCCGCCCCCCCCGTCCCCCAGGCTGCCAGGGAACTTGCAGTTCTAAGGAAACAGACTCCGCACGCACTTGATTTGGATATGCGAGGTGCCCCCTCTCTTCCCACCCTATGCTTTTATTTTTATATTTTTTCATAAAGAGTTGACAACTCCATCTGCTCGGAAAGCTAACCATTCCACAGCAGTGAAGGTGACCTTGGGCACACAGAGAGAAGGGCTGGGGAAGGAAAGGAATATGTGTGGGCGGGTGGGTGGGTTATGCATGAACCAAACTTTGCATTACCTTGCGCCGACTTTCTTCATTTCAGATGAACAGAACCAAGATGCCAGGGAGATGGGGTGACTCACAGCAGTGTGTGTATGTGTGTACAGTATATAAAACGGGGTGGGTGGGGGAGTCTGATCTGGTCAGCAAGCCAGAACCTTATTCTCCCCTACCTCTTGACAGGTGGGCAGGGTCACCCACCTGCCAGTCACCTGATGATGTCACAATGGCATCAGGCGATGAACAAAGCTCTATGTGGTGCTTTGAAGTTCTGCTTATCAATAGGCTTGAAGCTGCAAGAGTGATGACTCCAAGCATGCTTTTTGCAGGATTGAGTTGCCCCATGGAGAACTCAGCCCTGAAGCTGATGCAGCAGACTTTTAAGTCACCCATCAGCTGTTGGGTGGTGACTTGAGGGCTACTTTCTGCAGGGATCAGCTGCCCAATCGAGTTCCCCATGTGAAGCTTGGTTGTACAGCCTGCCCTACGCCTGGTGCCACACATTATGTGGGCATGGTTTGGACAAAACAGCCGCACAGGCCAAACTGGGGCCCGTGTCAGGACAAATCTAGCCTGCAGGCTGGAGATTCCTCACCCCCATAGAAGACATCTTCTAGGGGCTAAGGTCCCTTCAGCTACCCCAATAAAATATTTGTGAGGGCCACGCACACCCATGTTGATGAGCATTGCTATTCAAATGGTGTGCCTGCACTGCATCTTGTGATCAGCTACGCTGGATGGGGCTTACTTGCCCCCCCCCCATATTTTATTCAAGTTGGTAGCCCTGTTATGAACTATACTTCTCTGCATTTCTCCTTAAGCCATGCAGCTTTTAAATGCTCCAGCCAGAAACATATAGAAGTTTAGTTTCTTTCCAAAAGGTCACATTTTAAGGGCAATCTGTTCCAAGCGAGGCCCAACTTGGAAGTGGAAGAGGATTAAATGACCTTCTCCCCTACCAGTCTCTCAGTGGCTGTACGGAGGACAGTCCTCTGTTTGAAGGACTCGCAGAAGCTGTCCTTCCAAAGTCCATTTTAAAGATAAAGGGCCTTGAATTCGCTAGCACCTGAGCAGCAGCCGGAGCAGCTACACGGATCACCTGGCCTCAGTTTCCCCACCATAATGAGATAGCTCAGTTGGTTAGAGCATGATGCTGACAACGCCAAGGTTGCAGGTTTGATCCCCAAATGGAACAGCTGCATATTTCTGCATTGCTGGGGGGCTGGACTAGGCAATCCTCAGGGTCCCTTCCAACTCTATGATTCCATGATATTTTCCCTTTCTCTGTAAACAGAGTAATTATTTCTTCATTTGCATTTATGCACAACAATCAACACGTGTCCGTTTTATGCAAGTCTCCCTCTTTCTTTGTGTGTGATGCATTCCCACTTTTTAAGCAACGCATGAGCAGCTTCTTCCGGCAAACAAATATATAGATATGAAAATGTTGGGAACTCGGAACTGTATGCGATTAATGACACACAAAATCTGAGCCAGAGAGCCCTCGATTTGAGATTAATTCATAACTCTGGCGCCTGGATCCCTTTAAGTGGGTGCTTTGTTTCAAATGCCTTAAGTCAGATGTACCCCAAACACTATCAGGCTCCTTTGGGGTAGGTGTTGGTATCAAGAAAAGGCCACTGATAATTAACGGCAAATTACCATGATCAGGTTTGTCCTCCACAAAAGATGAGCCTCCAAGTGCCCCTATTTTCCAGGGACAGTCCTGGATTTTCAGGAGCCACCATGGTTTCTGATTTGATCCTAGAATGTCCCACTTTTCCTTAGGACGTCCCTATTTTCATCAAAGAAATGTTGGCTGATATGCATTTTGAACATACCAGGAAGAAGTATATAATCAATGTGACTCCCTCTCACAATAGATGCCCTTCTTGGTCATCAATGATACTTCCATTACATATTTCCTCAAGGAAATATCCACGTTGAAATCACTGCAGAAAGTTTCACTCACTAGAGCATATTCTGGCATTGTTTAAAAACCTCCCACCCAAGTAGGGATCTGAAGGCTGAAGGTAAAGCTTGAGTTTGACTTGAGTAATCCTTGGCTCCCTTGGGAAGGAAATAAACATAGGCCTTCCATTTTGAGCGGGAGAACCAAAGAACTCTGGTTTGCAGCTACATTTAACAGCGATGCAATGAAACCAGAGTCTGTTGAAACTAACATCAAGGTCACTGCTGAGGAAGCCCTGTCTTTGCTGCTGCCTTCCAAAATATAACATTAACACAAACAGCTGACGAGGATCACAGATGCTGGTTTCTTGAAAGCGCAATACCTGGAATTTCTGGAGGTATTCCAAACACTTCTTATTACCTACTTTACACAGAGAAAGAGAGAGAGACACACACACATTAAGCGTCAGGTTGTCACTGCAGTTCCTTCCAAGCTCTGGGAGCCAGACTCAATTTAAATTATGTTTAAACTCACTGTCGGTCACATTAGGAAAACATGTTATTGGCGTCACAGTTAAGCCAAGTGTTGGTCCCTGAGCATACATTAACATCACAGTCTCCTGGGCCATTTATCCCTGGCATGCTAATATTGTGCACACAGATGCCAATGGCCCAGTTCATATGTGATTCTGAGCACATGGAACACCATACAGGTAAGGTTTTTCTAAAACATGCCCCACATTGTACTTAAATTGAGCCTTGAACCTCCAACACCTTGTACTTCTGACTGTTCATTCCCCAGTGCTGCTGAAATCTATGCCGCAGGAGGTTGCCATTGACTTCTTACCACCGACGTTTAGTTCTCATTGTGTCAACTTTCAACAGACAGGCCTTACTCATCCCTTCACAAAAGCAAGCCCTTTCTTTTTCGCTTTGACACATCACCTGGTAGAAATGAAAGGCAGTCGTTCGAAGCACGGATGTGCGCACACACACACAGAGCTTTCGATCCAGTCGTTTGCATTTTCCAGTTTTAGCACTAAGGTCAGCACCAAGAACATCCACTCTCCCCCACCCCCTGAGTGACAAGTGGCGCTAACTTCCCAAACAGAGGTTGGAAGCGCCAAGGCAGTTGGAGGCCAATGTGTTTGACAACAAAGCCCTATTTAAAGACCTTCCCTTGTGCTGCGCTCCTCTTCCCACAATCTGCTGTTTGTGTCATGAGCGCTGCCAATAATCGGCAGCATTTCCTGTAGAACGCAGCCTGGAGAGGAGGGCTTCCCAGGAGAAAGGGAACGGCCGCAGCAGGATTCTCGACTCTCTCCAAGGCTCAAGGCCACTTTTGGGTGGTGATGGGGAGGGCAGGGAAGGAAGAAATTGTAAAGAAGGCTGTGCCAGGAATTCTGGAGAAAGGCGGATTAAAGTGGGAAATGATGCAAAGAGGAACAACTGAAATGAACATAGGAATGGGGAAATCAAGAGAGTTTTACCTATATGGAAGTTAGGCCGAGCAGAGTACAAGAGAGTGCTCTACAAATATCCAAGACGATTACTATATTATTAGCTAAGATTATGGTTGTGTGGGTGCTGTCAGTAATTTGCAGGCAGGATTCAAGAGTGTGATACAACATTGGTTTGTGCAACTGATGTAGATGAAAGAGCTCTGGACCCCCTTCAAACGTCCTTTGTATTGCGCATTTATGGAGATTTCTGCTCATGATAGTATCGGGGCAGTTGTACACCAACCCACTTTCAGTATTGTTTGTGCCTGCAAATGTTTCGGGTGAACATAGGCCTTTTGCTCCAATCGGGACATGTCCGGTAGCTTTCTGCTGAAATCCTGCAACTTTTTATTATTAATAATAATAATAAATGTTCTGGGGGTGGGAGAGGGAATGTCCTCCTTTCATTGCACTATAGCGCAGGAGTGCCCTTCCAGACCATAATAATGCAGGAATGCCGTGGTGGCACTGCAAAGCAACAAAAAAAGCTAAATGATGTGTGGGCAGTCCAGTATAAACCCACCACCAATGCAGTATTATTGCATCCAGGACATGTGGCAAAATACTGTACATATGCAAAAGCAAATCCACTATTTAAAAAAAGTTTTTTTTGCCATGCAGAAAGATGACAAGGAAATGCATTGAAAGGTGTGGTTTGAAACAGTGACTAACAGGAAAATTTATAAAGACCCCGCAAGCAAATCCGAATGAATGCTCGTTGTCATCCAGCCACCCTGAGAACAGATTAGATCAAATGGTCAACAAAGACTGGCAACCCCCCGCATAGCTCAGTTGGGTAGAGCATGAGGCTCGTAATCTCGGGGTTGTGGGTTCAAACCCCAATAGGGGCAAATGATCCCTGTATTGCAGGAGATGGGACCAGATGACTCTTGTGGTCCTTTCAACTCTCTGATAAGTTCTGTGGAAGCAAATTGGGATGAATGCCAGACATTGTACATGCCTTTAAAGTAGGGCATGGAGCTGCGGCCCTGGGAAGGGTCTGGATGTAGCCCTTCAGGCCTCTCTGGGAATTCTCCCCAGGAAGAGAAGCTCACTTTGGTTCGAGCCAGTGCAGTTTTTAGATAGGTGCCTGGGTCGTGTCATGGGTCAAAGGCAAACTCCCATCTCACAAGCCGTGGATCAGTCGGTCGTAAACGGCTGGTGCCACAAACCTGACTGGTGTTAGGCGAAGGAGTAAATAGACTGGGCTGATAGATAAAGCCAGAACTGGGGGGCTGGGGGCTGGAGATGAGCAGTGTTTGGAGTGCACATGCCCCCGTACTGGAAATGCGCTGCCTGTCAGAAGAATGTGAGAAACGGCTTGCCAGAATGGGTGTGTGTGTGTGTGTGTGTGTGTGTGTGTTTCACATCCTTCCTGTTCTCCGACAGGGAATGCTCACTGCCAGTTGCTCGCCCCCCACAAAGTGCTGCACTCATCCATTTCCCGTCAGCCTTTGCTCTCATCATCACTCCCCCGCACCTATTGTTCGCACCTGTCTTTCTCTAATTCTCTTCTTCTTCTCCCCCCCTCCCCAAGCTATTTGATCTTCTGAGGGGGAGTTGGCACATTGCCTTCCCACACATACCTAAAGCTTTTACATTGTTTGGTGGCTGCTGCTTTTAAAGGGGCTCTTATCTCTCCTTCCTCCCAGGGAGAACTGGGGTGCGGGTAGGGGGGGAATATTGAGGCCGCGGTGGAAGTAATGAGCTGTAGTCTTGCACACAGCCATGCTTGTCCGCTCTCCCTTGATTTGGCAGGGGTGGAAGAGACATAACGATGATGAGATAAAATGTGAGGTGGTGGGGAGCTGGAGAGCTCGCCTGCTTTTTCCCCTGAAAAAGTGGTGTCTAGGAACCATGCACAGTCACCCAGCAGTACTGCTCCCTAATCCCTTTTTTTATAGTTAAAAGTAGCTGTGGAAGCCTGAATTAGATTGGAAGAACTGCTTAACCCTTTGCATTCCAGCCATTTCCCCCACTAACCCCACTTTCCTCCCCATGGTTGCTTTCCTATTCACGGGGTGGGAAGGGGACCTGTCTTCCCCCGCCCCATGGGCACAGGTGGACATGTCTGCAGATTAGCTCAGTTGGTAGAATATGAGACTCTTAATCCCAGAGCCATGGGTTTGAGCCCCACGTTGGGGGGAAACAGATTCCTGCATTGCAGGGGGTTGGACTAGGTGACCCTCAGGGTCCCTTCCAACTCTACAGTGCTACGATTCTATGAAAAGCAAAAGGTGACCAATGCATAAAAAGAAAGGATTAAGCACCTCCCCTGCCTTGCTACTCTGTAGATCAGTGGTGGCCAAACTTGGCCCTCCAGCTGTTTTGGGACTACAACTCCCATCATCCCTAGCTAACAGGACCAGTGGTCAGGGCTGTAGTCCAAAAACAGCTGGAGGGCCAAGTCTGGCCATCACTGCCATAGATCAAACATGCTGCCAACCTCCCAAAGTATCGTATAGCCATATAGCATCTTGCTTCTCCTTACTAGCATTCCTCAAGCTGTTGCTGACAGGACCCAGGTCCCTGGCTGGCTCTTCCTGCTGTATTTACATCCCTGTCTTCCTTTGAGGTGTGGCATATATTATTCTTCCCATCTAAGCAGCTTACAGGGCAAATACCCGGATGGCTGCCAGAATTAGGGCAGGCCCACCTGCCTCCCCAGGGCATGAGTGACAGCATTATAAGTGGAATTTATGTCTTTGTGTGCATGGTGCTCTGCAGAGTACAAGAGGAAAGGGCATGTTCACATTACTGCTTCCTCCGCACCCAGCGCTTTTAATTTTTGAAGCCGCATTCACACGGCATTAGCCACAATCCGCATCAATCCTGTAGTTTTTAGTGGGGTAGGAGAGAGCTGAAAAGAAATTCACATCTGGCAACTAATGCACCCCTTTGGTTTCAGATAGCACATGGGTAGACAAGTCTAAAACAAATTTTCATGGCCCTCCATCAGCTATGGTGGCTCAGTTACCAGAAGTAATTTATTTAGCATTAGCTCTAGAAGCGCACACTCGATTCTCACCAAACTAAGCCTCTGAATGTATATTTTGCTCTAGGAGGCTTAAGGATACTTTTAGGCAAACTAAGATTCTCCATACTTTATTTTAAGGCATTGGGGGCAAATGCAAAAGAGGACAAGGCCCTTGCACCTTCCATAGCTGTGCAGAAGGTGGGATTTCAGCCAGACAAGCAGACGCTGGTGAAGTTCCCTCTTCTGCAAAACTGTTCCCTGTCGCATCTGGACACTCTGCTTTGCATGGGTATCTTTTCGAGCTCATGTTGCCCTGGCTTCTATCTAGTCTTGGTCACCCCTGTCCTCAATAGCACAGTCATGTGGGGGAACACCCTTTCTGCAGATTTTGCAAAAACCTGCTGTCAATGGAGGGAAGTGGCCTTGTAATCTTAGCTCCATGTGCCCTTTGTCCCTGGCTAATGCAAACACAAGTAACTCTAAGTCCTCCCTACAACGCACAAATCTGGGATGTCGACATGAGCCTTAAGCTTACGTTCTGACCCACAAGCAAGCTGCAGTTTCCCCTTCACAGAGCTACAGTTCCCAGCACCTTTTACACTTCCCAGAATTATTTGGGGGGTCATTGTACCTTAAATGTGCTTTAGATGATGGTGTGGATCTGCCCTACAGCCCTTCTTCTCCTGCTTGCCCAGTGGCGTAGCGTGGGTTGTCAGCACCCGGGGCAAGTAATTTGCACCCCCTAACCTGTGGATTTGCGCCCCCTAACCCTAACCCCCAGATGTTGCGCCCGGTGCGGCCGGCCCCCCCTGCACCCCCCACGCTACGCCACTGTGCTTGCCCCAGGGCTCCAGTCGCCAGATAAGCTGGTTTTTAAAACAAAAACAACCCCTCCCTGCCCCAGCAACCTCCATCAGGATGGCAGGTGGATTTCCACACTTTTAGGGTAAATAAACTACTTGGCTAAACACAACCCTGTCCCTTTCAATCGAAGGATTTGCTTTTCAGATTTATACATTTCACTCATGAACATGAACATGAAATTTATTACTGTCAGAGACCAGCTTGAGAAACGCAAAGGGAACTGCAATCCCAAAAGCAAAACAAACATTTAAAACAATATACAACAATGGATTTTAAGTTTAAAGGTGTGATAGGCATATAAACACATAAAAACTTTAAAATAGACTACCTTAGAGAAATGACCCCAAGTCGCCTGTGGATCTGACATTGGGAATTTTCTTAACAAACTAGATTGAATCGTGGGAGGCTCTGCACCTACAGATCTGTGCACAGAATCTGGCGACAATCCAGCTCATCTTGTGGTCTTTGCCTAACAAGATCGAATTTTTGCTTTACCGGAGGTCAGCAAGCCTCACCAGCGGGGGGGTCAATGGTTTCTCTACGGGCCTCATCATTAAAGGGACATCTAAAAAATATGTGTTCGGGGCTTCCTATATCCTCCAAAGGACAGGTGCAAATTATCTGGTCATAAAGGATCCTTCCAAGACCAGCGAGGGCAGAGCCGAGCTTCTGGCAAGTGTAAATGCCCTTCTTGGATTTTTGGATACAAGAAAAAAGAGATATGCTGCTGGTGCAGCTATATATCTCCCGATTTCTACACTTTTGTAGTCGGGGCACCTTAAGCAGTCCTGTTGTCTCTCGGTGTCTATAATTCTTTGCCTAACCATTGCTTTTGCTTGGCCCAAGCCCGGTCTTAGAAGGGCTTGAGCAGTCGAAGGATTGCTGAGAAGAGATATGATAGCCACCTTCAAATATCTCAAGGGTGGTCACATGGAAGCTGGAGCAAGCTGGGGGGAAATGAACTAATTCCTATGCCCCACAAATAACCCAGAGATGCATTTTAAATAAAAGGATACATGCTACTCATGTAAAAACACGCTGATTCCCAGACCGTCCGTGGGCCACATTGAGAAGGCGATTTGGCTGCATCCGGCCCATGGGCCTTAGGTTGCCTACCCCTGGTCTAAAGTACTGTATGTTTGACCTTAGGTAAACAAACAGCAGGGCTTGTGTAAAGGAACGCAAAAGAAGGTGTGTCTGCAAAGAGGGTACGAAGAGGAAAAAGTTGACACTACCAAATAAAAAGCCTCTTCTGAACAAGGAAAAGATTGTCTCTCTCTCTCTCTCCCTTGTGGTTTTTTTTCTTCCCCAAACAAGGCGAATCACATTCCTCACTGAGGACTAGGTCCCTGCCAAGTTTATTGAACAAGGAAACCATTTCCCCCCATTTGTGCAAACTTTTCTATAGAACTTTAAGTCAGTTCAGGTGGTGTGGGAAAATTCCCGCCCTACCCTGCGTGCCTGTACTTTCTCAAAGAACTAATCTCTTCTTTTTCTAAATAAATGCACATCGATGTTCTTTTGATCCCATCAAAACCAAAGTTTCGTCTGTCAAATGTTAAGGTGCTCTTATTGTGGGCAGTGTTTCAAATTATCGCCTTCAGAGATTCTGTGATTGAAAAAGGGACAAGGTAAAAAAAACACCAACAAACTTGCTGATCAGACTTTTCAGCTGCCATGGAATGTTTAGGGACATTCTGATTGCTAAGGGTGAAGGTGCCAGATATAGAATTATTTATAACACTTTGGTATCTCTGAGAAAACTGAAAGGTCGTTTTGGCTGGCGGGGGCGGGGGGACACGCTGCAGTGCCCTGGGTCAGGGAACGGTGAATGTTTCTGGCAGCAGGGGGAGAGTAGGAGGAGAGACTGGGTTATTAATGAGATTATGTCTGCTTTGGGGTTTGTCAGTTTTAACAGACCTGTAGATGTGGAAGCTGCAGCAGTGGTTTCTCTTGCTCCTCTCCCCGCTCAGTCCCTTTACCCCATGCTCTGCTCCCCTCCAACCAGATGAAGCAAACAAGCTCCTTCTGTGACCCCCAAAAAGCTGGAGGGGAGGTTGGGCAATAGGACTCAGTAGGGAGTGGGGAGGAATGGAGCAACATGGCAATGGCTTCTTGCGCAGTTCCAGTTCTGGATTAGCCAGGTATGATAAGTATGACAACAGGTATGATCTTAGGCTTGTGTGACCTAGGACCCCACAGTCCTGGATTTACAGAAGCCATCCCAGTTTCTGATTTGATCCTCAAATGTCCCACTTTTCCTTAGGACATTCCTATTTTCATCAGAGAAATGTTGGAGGGTATGGAGTTATGTGACCCCCTTTAGAATACATCTGAAGGCAGCCCTGTATAGGAAAGGTTTTTTTATGTTTAATGTTTTATTATATTTTAATATATGTTGGAAGCCACCCAGAGTGGCTGGGGCAACCCAGTCAGATGGGCGATGTATAGGTGATATTATTATTATTATTATTATTATTATTATGGAATAATGTTGGAGGGTATAAACATGTCAGGGAGAAGGCTAGCTAGAACCTTCACCATGACATGAAGGGACATTATTATTATTATTATTATTATTATTATTATTATTATTATTATTATTAATTCAGTCCCATGGACTTCTCCACCTGTGCTCTGAAGGTTCACCATCTCATTGACTCCAAGGCAGATGGTTCTGTGAGGTCAGCCAGGTGATATGTATTAGATTTCATACATTTATTTTGACCCACTGGCCTTTAAAAAAATGTTAATTGTTTCCCTGCAGGTCGCTTTAATGAATTCTGGTGATTCATGCAAAATTTCTGCAGACATTTTACTTCCTACTAGGGTGGGAACATAACACATTGTGTTTTGGTTTTGGTTTGGTTTTTTTTTTTTTTTTTTAAATGAAATTCAGCACCAAGAAGAGAACAAGTACATGGATTTGCACGTGCTAATACATATATAAAATATACCTTCAATAGAAAATACATCTCACTGGGGTGGGAGAGACTGTGCTGTGAGCCTGCTCAGTCTGTTTTTTCAGGTGCTCACTACTGATAGGCTATTTCAAGGCCTCCTTATAGTGATAGCAGGAGAAGGTTGCTTTGCGTGGATGGAAATCCTTCAGAGTTGCCAAACACAGCAGGAGACCTGAGAGGCAAAGGGCAAGGGGGGAGAGGAATAAAAAAACATGCAGGGTTTGGAATCTGGATGGGCTGAGTGTTGCCAGAGGAGGTTGTACGGATCAAGAGGAAGGAAAGAGGATGATAACTGAGGACTAGGGGAAAGAGGTTGATGTCCCCAGAGGATCTCCCTTAGCTGCAGTTGTGAGTCTAATGTGGTGCTGCTTCTAGGCGGGAGTCAGGAGCAAGACAGCAGAAACTCACAAGGTGTCAGTGAAGTTAAATTCATTCTTCGAGGTTCTCCAGTTCCAAACTCCCATTTCTCTGTGAGCGCTCCTAAGCAAATCTCACCTGCCGAATTTTCAATCTTTGACAGCTGTGCAGCGCCTAGCGCAAAGCCATTTGGAATCCAACAGTTCCTGGATGGATGACGACTACCCCGAGGATGTTGAGGAGGACGAGGAAGATGAGGACGAGGAGGAGGAGGAGGAAGCTCAGGATTCAGATGACACCGTGAGGGAGATGCCCGGCCTTTGCAAGCCCGGGGGTAAGCAATGACAATAGCAAGCAGACACACGAGAGGCGGGGGAGGGAGACTGTGGTGCCAGCAGGGGGCAGCAGATAATACCCATCTTGCGCTTGGCATGGCTGGGCCTGGCAGCTTCTAGGTAGCTCCTACAGTGGATGAGTCACACGTCAATTTGTTCTGAAGCCATTGTGTTGGTTTATTAACGTTATTACCTGCACAGCACCATCGTAACACCAATGTTGCATTTGCCCTTTTGGGTCAGTATAGTATGAATGGATAGGGAAGGGAAGGAAAAGGGGAAAGGAATAATAAAACACATTACACTGTAGGAGCCCACACCAAAACCAGGGGAGAGTATTTTCTGGGAATTGCAGAAAATTGTTTTGCGCTGCCTTGAGTCTAAGCACCATAGCAAAGGAAAGGAAAGTTTAATCATTCATCCGAAACCACAGCAGAGAAAAGGATATGCCTAGATTATGTTCCATAGGAAATGTAAATATATATAAACAGCCCTTCAGACTGAAGGCTGTTCCGAAACATCCTGTTTCGAGCCACATGCTTCCGGGAAGCCCGCAAGTGGAGTATGGCAGGGCCAGCTTAATAACACATCGTTTTCCAAGCCTAAAATAGATGAATACTTCCCCACTCTCTGCCTGCACTGCTACTGGCAACAGGAAGCAGCCAAGCTTTCATCTGCAACAAACATGGATGTCAATGCTGCTGGGATACAGAGCGGGATGAGCTGACCACTCCAGCTTCCATGTTTTCCTCTCCTCTCCTCTCCTCTCCTCTCTTCTCTTCTCTTCTCTTCTCTCTAGCAAACTTCTTGCCTTTGTGGTCGCAGCAGGAGAGCCCACTTCAATATATAGGGAGAATCTACTGTAAGCTCAAGTTTACGTTGCTCCATCTCCGCAGAATCCAGTCCTGCTCTTACTGTCTACTTGTAATCCAAGTCTAGATCTTAACTGCCTAGCCTTATGGGTGCAAGTGTGGACCCATCCCCTAGGACTTTGCCTCCCGCCGGCTCCTTGCCAAGCATTTCCCAGTTTGTTAAAAACCTAAATTTTGCACACAGAATTAAATATGCAAAGATAACCAGCACAGACCTGAAAATATACATCGTCCCCAATACATCTGAGGTTAGTCATCGCAGTCCCCCTGCAACTGGGGGAATGAATTAGCCATGACTCACTTGGGTTCCGCTGCTCAGCCATGACTCATTTACCTGGATCAAGGCCATCATCTGCAAAGTGAATTTGAAATTCATCATTTGGGTTTCTTCAACCCAAAACTTGGCTTTTTGTGGAACTGAGAGCTGCATGCATGTTGCCTGCCTCTTCTAAATCCTGCCCTTGAATCTTTCTTCATGAAATGCATAGTTCTTCCATTCATTGCCAAATCGTTTAGCGCTTGCCTTCACTGTTGGTTGCTCTTAAAAGGATAGGATATATTCATAGGGGGCAGGTCTAGTAGCCATGACAAGCCAAATGGAACCTCCACAATTCAAAGCAGTACAGTGGTACCTCGGGTTAAGTACTTAATTCATTCCAGAGGTCCGTTCTTAACCTGAAACTGTTCTTGACCTGAAACACCATTTTAGCTAATGGGGCCTCCTGCTGCTGCTGCACCGTCGGAACACAATTTCTGTTCTCATCCTGATGCAAAGTTCTTAACCCAAGGTACTATTTCTGGGTTAGTGGAGTCTGTAACCTGAAGCGTATGTAACCTGAAGCGTATGTAACCCGAGGTACCACTGGAGGTTGTTGGGGGGAAATAGCAAGTGATGGCTCAGCCGCTCAGCTGCCTACTTTTGACTTCTCAGGGACATCTGGCTATCTGCTGCTGCAGATACGCCATGTCTAATCCAGTGAAGCAGCGCTGTTCTTAATCAGAAACACCAAAGAGTCTTGTGTCACCTTAAAGACTAATGCATTTATTGTGGCATTTGCTTGAAGGCTTATGCCATACTGAATTCAGCAGCCTTCGGGGCTCTTGGCTTGTTGCTTTTTGCTGCAACAGTCTAAACACGGCTGGTCCCCTTGGAAGTTCTTAATCAAGAAACTGGCTTCTGCCATCATAATGCCACTGCTTTTTTTAAAAAAAAAAAGTTTTGCAAGTTTTGGCAACCTTATAATTTTGCTAAATTCCAAACTATTGTTTCAGACATTTCTTTTCACTCCACGTCAAAAAAAAAATCAAATTATAATTCTCCGCTTTGGCATTTATCCTCCCCTACTCCCAAGTCTTGGTTGAAAGATAGAATTCCTTCCCCTGACTTTTCCCCATTTCCGCTGCGCGTGCCCCCCCCCCCACCATAAAACGCATTCGCTTCAGCCTGAGGTGATAGCTCAAAGGGTGCTCTGGAGAGCAGGGAGGGGCTGGTTCTCGAGGTCAAGTCGTTCTCAAGCAGGTGGGCTGTTTCCATGGCAATGCTCTTCTATTTAAAGGGCTTTCTCCCGCTGTTCGCCATGTATCCCACTCGCTGGGGGGTTCGCTGCATGTACTGAATACATTTCCCTTCATTTAGCACCTCTGCTGTCAGGGAGAAACCTGTAAATGGTTCCTCCTCCTCCTCCCTTCCCAACTCTCTCTCTCTCTCTCTCTCTCTCTCTCTCTCTCTCTCACACACACACACACACACACACACACACAAGCTCCTTACCCCCAGTATGGGGAGAAGCTGCTAGTCTCCTAGGAAACCATCTTCCTCAGCAGGAAAGAGCTGTGAGATGGAAGAGGTGGCATCTATACAAGGCATCTTTCTCTCTCCCACCTCCAGCCCCTTCTGTCCACAAATTCACTCCCTCTTGCTATATCAGAGCAAAAGGTCTGGAGTTTGGGGGGGTAGTTGCTAGGTGTCCGGCAGTTTTTAAAAAAGCAGGCGTCTGTGGATTTCAGATCATCACGAAATTGTGGCCACATGGAGCCTCTTTCAAACTGCAGAGGGAGGGCAGGGGGAAAGCGGAGAGGAGGACGGTGCCAAGTTGGTACGTGGAGATGGCTGGGGTTTATAAGATCCTAGCGGGAGCTTTGTGATCACATGCTGATTCTCAGGCTGTGTCTACACACACACATTTACTCTGCGTCTAGTGGGCTCCCATTCCAAGTTTGGGAACTGGCGTACATATAACATTAGCCACAATTCATATTTCCCGCAACATCTTGTGAAATACGGTGCTGGATGTGTTCCCCCTGCCCAAACCAGCTGCAACCTGAATAAAGGGGGAAAGAACCACCTCACCGTGTTCTGCGCCAGTGATGTGTTGACAGCATCAGTCTGGGCAACCACAGGGACTGGAAACTTGGTTTCTTTTCTTTTCTAAATGCTGCCGCACAATTAGTTTTCCGTGTCGCACCAGCAGTGTGTACAGGGCATTGAAAAGGCAATGGTGTTTTTGGGTCTGGCTGAGATGGCAAAGTTAAGATGTTTAATTAGAGAAAAATCATTACTGGCATCTGTTAAGCACCGGAAATTTCGTATGGGCTTTTTGTGCGAGAAAAGAAAGCGAACTTGTAGTATCTGGATTTGAAGATTGAAAAAAGACTGGTTTGTAGGTAATAGAATGGTTGGATTTTAAGGAATGGATATTATATGTTGCTGCAGGACAGAGACCTGGAAGTCTTTTGACTCCTTTCTGTCTTTCTTTAGTTTTTCCTTTCTTTTCCTTTTTCTTTTCTTCAGTTCTCTCCTGTTCTTGTCTTTTATTCTTTCTGACTTTGTTCTTTTTTTTTTTTTTTTTTTGCTAAGTAGTTATTTTATCTATTTATCTATTTATCATATTTCTTTATTGTCTATCATAGCATCCCAGTTGGGCCCAGCTTCCAAGGCAGCCTTGCTCAGGCAATGCACTGGTAAGAAAACACCTTCCTCTCATGTCAGATCTGCGTCCTAGCAATCTATCCGAGAGTTACATAATCAGAGAAATCAGCACTGGAGCTGTCCAAAGTCAAACAGCCCTGTGGGCTTTGCAATTGTGCAAAAGAGGGAGTCTCTTACCCTTTCATGATAAACTGCACGTGCCAAATAGCCTTGCAGACTATTGTGAAAGTTACAGGAGGCTCTGCCCATCTTTTTTTCTTAATTTTGCCTTAATCGGAACTTATGAGAGCTCTGGTTAAACAGCAAACAAGCAAGGAGACTTCCGGTAAAGATGGCGTCAGGTCAGAAAGTTGGCTCACACAATTTTAACCAATTTTCAATTGGTTTTAACCAATTATTTTATCAACCTTTTCATAACTTGGAACATGCAAGGAATGCCTGCCGGTCTTACAAGGGAAATTCAGGAGGTGCCAAATCTACATCAAGTGTTTTAAACTTACAAATTGAATACGCAAGATGTATATAGCTTTCCATGCAGAGGCATATCTAGGGTCCCTTGTGCCCTTGGCAAGGACCTGTATTGGTATTCTCCCCCCCCAAAAAAAAAATCTCTTTACCACAATAGCCACAGTAGAAATGACAACATTGCATGCGACCCAAGTACGCAAAGTGTCCAGAGTGAGGGCGAGGCGAGGAGGAAGGGCCAAAAAATTGGCACACCTTTGTGCCATGGTGTGAGAAGGATGGGCAGCTTTTCCTGGGTTTATCTCTCCACACCAGAAGCAGCACTGTGCCACACACGTATTCATCATACCCCCCGTAGTCTCCATCTACCTTCATACCACCCTGCCACTTTCCCTACCACTCAGCTACCAGCTGACACAGATAGCTGAGGCAGGGAAGAGAGGAGATCTACTGGGTGTTATTAGTCCCAGGTTCATAGGGACAGGAGCCCAGCAGGAGTGGCAAGGGAGAAGAATGTCAAAGAGCTGAGCCGCTCAATCAGCGGATATATCTATCCCGAGATTATACACCCCTTAGATGCAGGTCAGGAATGTGCTTGAATGTTTCACCATACCCCCAAAAAATCCCAAACCCACATAGAAAAATACAACATCCACTTCTCCATGACTATATATGGTAGTACTCTTACATGCATTTCCCATCTGTACTCTGAAAGTGGTACAGTCTGGCTGGAGCTGTATTATGTGTCCAAATATATCTCCTTCTGATCCGCATCTTAGATGTCAGCACTTTGATAGAATGCTAGATTGCTGCTTTCCGCACATGTATTGCATTCACTGGGAATTGTGTGGGCGTGACATGTTAATTTACTTCTGTTATCCTTGGCTCTTAATAATTTGCTTTTCCCCCTCCATCACTAAATGATCTGTGCATATACTCTCAGTGTTTTTGACATCGACCGCCTGCTTTTTCTTTTAAAGCACAGAGCAGCGCTCATGGGGCTCCATCACAGCACTGACCTTAGCTTCCGCAGCACTACAATATCAAGTGCTCCCAGATTGTTCATTGGTCCATATGTTTGTGTGTGTGTGTGCCACCTTCTCACTGTTCGGTGTGCATTTGGCAACGCTGGCTGTTGCTTATGGTCCTTCCAGATATGGGCTTAATACTGCGAAAGATTGTTGTTGAGGGATTGCTGCAAAGAAAACAACAACCAACATCTTGCATGTGTGTAGAGCACTGATCCCACAATAAATGTATATCTGGAAGCACCCTTGGAGAAGATTGTGTTGCTATAAAACCAGTTGAATCACAAAGATGCTGCAGCCTCTGTTATCCTACCTGATAACATTGCTGCTGGATGCCTCCAGATTTAATCCAAGACATAACAAGAAGGCCGCATCATGTTTAATTAGAACACACATGTACATGGTCTTCAGACTAGCGAAAGAAGCACACAGGCAGAGGAGACAACATACAAACTCCAACACACACAATGGGGCATTTGTAGGTAGTGACATTTTCTCTCTCCTTTTTCCTCTTCAATCACCATCACGGCTGCCTGAGAAGTCTTGGAAAACAAGCCCAAAGAATCTGAGCATCCCATCTATCCTGCACTCTCCAAATCACAGAAACGGAAAGGTAAATGTTTGTGCGACAACTGCTGGGCTTAAGTGGGATTTATCACTTGGGTTATATGGGTGAAGGCAAAAAGCTTTTGAGAGTTAAAGATGGCATGGCAGCAGCAGCAGCATTGCCCATGGGGTGCATACTTTGTTGTTGTTGTTGTTGTTGTTGTTGTTGTTGTTGTTGTTGTTACCACCCCACCATTTTCCGTGACAGAACTCAAAAGAGCTTACAGATAAAAATAAGAACCACTAAAAACATAGGGGGGGAATCATTAAAAAAACAAGTAAACATTGATCTATTACAACTATATAATATATAAAACCTGTTAAAACCATATGAATAATTACAATAAAAACAGCACAGCATCAGCCCTTTCATTCAAAGCAGTCAGTTCCCAAAAGCCTTTTGGAACAAGGAAGTCTTCACCTGCTGGCAGAAGGACAACAAGGAAGGAGCCAGTCTAGTTTCTCTAGGAAGGGAGTTCCAAAGCCTGGGAGCCGCCACCAAGAAGGCCATCTCCCACGTCTCTCCCAAGCGCCCCCGCGAGGTGACAGGAGCAAGAGAAGGGTCTCCCCTGAAGATCTCAAAACCCAGCCAGGTTCGCATGAGGGAATAGAGTCCTTCAGATAGCTTGGACTGAAGCTGTGTAGGGCTTTATAAGTCACAACCAGCATTTTGAATTGTGCCTGGAAACCGACAGGTAGCCGGTGGAGTCGTACGCTCCATACGACAAGCCCAGGTAAACAATCCGGCTGCAGATCTTTGAGCCAGCTGAAGTTTCTGAGCACTTTCCAAAGGCTGCCCCACAAAGAGCGCGTTACAGTAATGCAAATGGCCTGTAACTTAAGTCGTGCATTGCCGTGGCCAAATCAGATAGCCCAAGAAGCGGGCACAGCTGGCTGTGCAGGAGAAGATTATGCAGGATTCTGATGCTCTCAAAAAAAAAAACTTTTGAAAGCTGCGAACAATGGCAGTGGTGGGCAACTCTCTCTCTCTCTCTCTCTGCCTTATCACTGTCATCTGCCTGTAGGAACTCTTGTCCTTCTCCAGCCACGGTCTCCATGGAAACAGAATCATAGGCAGATCTGTACATATTTTGTGAGTAGAGAAGAGGACTCTCAATAAAATGTTGTGGCGTGTCCCTTCTCCACAACAGTCCCTTTGAACAGGAACCTTGTACCATTGTTGAGGGCTTTGAGACGAGCCCTTTTTTTCCTTTCCCAGAATCCTCTGCTGCACCATATAGTTGCCAAGAGTTAACTGTCAGGGATAGCTGCCAGCCCTGAACGTCAAGGTTTCATTGCTTATGTACTTGGGGAAGAAGAGTTTTATAGGCTTGTGGTGTGCCCTCACTGGATCCTAGTGCTCTCCTCTAGGATACTACTGGGGATGGTGGATGTTATGTACTGAAGTTCTCACCCTGGGCCAGCAGGGGGATACTGTAGGTAGTTTTCACTCAGGTCCACGTCAGTTATTTTAGGCAGGAAACCCTGGGTTGTTGTTGCTACAATGTTGACAGCCGGTTGCCTATAAAAGCAGGCTGGCTGAGCTGTTTGCTGTTCAGTTCTGTTCCAGCTTACAAAATAAAGAGCTGCTTTGGAGAAATCGCTGTGTCGTCTGCCATGTCTACCCACTATTCAACAGTGGACAATGGGCAGGATGAGGCCCACCAAGCCATTTGAAGTGGCCTGCTCCGGTCTTCAGAGATCAGTCTGTGAAAGACAGAGATTGCCCTCTTTACTGCAATGTGTAAGGCTTCTCAGTTGCACAGAGAGCCTTCAGACACAGAGACTATTAAAGCTGTTTGATCAGCCAGCAGGTTCAATATTATATACATACATGACTTAACAGCGAAGGCAGTTGACTTTTTTCCCATTCTGTCACTGCAAAGCTTCATGAAACGAGGTTTTGTCCTATCCACGTGAAATTAGGCATAAAGAATATGCCTTGGGTGGGTTGAGGGCAGCATAATATGGTGAAATTTCAGAAAACCCTGGAGAAGAATGGCTGAATTAGAGCAGTTCACACGTTTTGTGCTCAGGTTCAGGCACCCCATGTTACTTGCCATTATTATTATTATTATTATTATTATTATTATTATTATTATACACAGTCAAAGCATACCTTACATTTACCCATTTGGGGCTGTTTCCATTATGTGGAAAACTTGCGCCTGTTTCAAGAATCTCCTTTCTTCTGGTCAAAATCTGCTGTGTATAAATCAATTCCCATTCTAATCAGTCATTTAACTAAGAGTGAGTTGTTCAAAACATTTCTCGTTGCCAAACACTGGCTCTTCCCAGAGGGAGCTTGCTTCCCAGAAGAAAAATGGCCATCGCTGAGGAGGAGGCTGCTGTGGAAGACGGTGGGTGGGAGGAATGGAGCCGCTGTGCTTGTTTTGGTGTGTGCAAAATGCTTCAGCACGAGTCTGGGTGCGTTTGTGAGTGAATTTCTGCTGCGTATGTGTGTGAGAGGAGAGTGTGTGTTAGACAAAGGGAAGCTGCCATGACTGAATGGGATTTGCAGTCTCTGGCTCCCCCCACCCCTGGCCGCCGCAACTTCTTTTGAGATCTCTGCCCTGTTTGCAATCTATGATCTCAGCAGTGGATTTGGGCCCCATACATTTAAAGCATGTGGCTTTCCCTCAAAGAACCCTGGAAACCGTAGTTTGTCCTCACAGAGCTACAGTTCCCAGCACCCTCAACAAAACACAGTTTCCATGATTCCTGTGGGGGGGGGGATATGTGTTCTAAAGACTTTTAGAAGACATCTGAAGGAAGCCCTGTTTAGGGAAGGTTTTTATGTTTGATGGATTACTGTATTTTAATATTCTGTTGGAAGCCGCCCAGAGTGGCTGTGGAAACCCAGCCAGATGGGCGGGATATAAATAATAAATAATAATTATTATTACTATTACTATTATTATTATTATTATTATTACTATTATTATTATTATTAAGGCACTTTATATGGTTATTGCAAGCTATTCTGTCTTAGCTTTAGGCACTTAGAGTGATAACAGCAATAGACTGATGCGAGGCCTGGTATTGTTCAGGACCCATTGAGCCAGTTCATCATCTTCATCATAGTTCGTTCCATGGTTGAAGAACCATATCAGGACTAAAATACAGTCCATTACGGCAAAAGCGGGGATAATGTTGAGATAATTATAAAAATAGCCTCCTTTAGACGGCTGATCTAAATATTACTAAGATAATAATTGCAAAGTTGTTTTGACATCAAGGGCAGTATAATTCTTATGTATTATGGGGTGTGTCCCCCTCCCTGCTCCCACTCCCACCACCAGAGGGGGCTTAATGGAATTCAGTGAAGATTCTTTTCAATAAACGAAATAAATTATAGAGGGTTTTTTTTTAACCCTTCAGTTTAAGCAGAGGCGGATGAGGGGGGGGCGTTGCAACCAAGCTGAGGGTTAGCCATCCCTGCTGTAAAGGATGCTTGCAGGGCAAAAGATGTTTTGTCACTTCTTGCTCGTCAGCGTGACGCTTGTTCCCATCAGGTGGGCAGAAAGTATCCTTTGCTGGATCCGTAGAGGAAGTCCCCAATGAATCTGAGCAGCCAGAAGGTACTGAAGGCGAAGCCCAGGACCAGCAGAACCAGGAGACAGAGGTGGGACCGGAGCAGGGAGACCCGCCACCAACAGGTAATGTACCTGAACAAAGGAGCTCTGTCTCTGGTGGTTGCTAATCAGCACAGTGCCTAGCTTAGTCCTTGGCTTTTAACATGTTGTTGCATTCCTAGTGTTGCAAAAGGTGTTTAAAAAAATTGTATGTTTTGCCTGTTTGCCTCACAAGAACCCTGAGTAAGGCTGAGTAAGGGGCTGATCCATGGGCAGAAAAAAATATTTATTTGGTTTTTCATATTAAAGTTTTACAATCACATACCCAGCATCCAAAAAAGATTCCAAAGAATCTCCTGGACTTCCCTCCTCCCCTCTGTGAGTCCTATTGTAAATCATTTCCTCCTGCATCTTTTATAATAATAGAAATCTTTTACATCTCCATTATGTCCAAAATTCACCACTGAACTACAAGTGTTATTCCAATCCTACTAATGATTTTAACTGTTTACAATGGTTTTTAAGACAAATTATACATTTCTTCCATCCCTTACTAAAATTTTGGTCTTCCTGATTTCTGATTCTTCTGGTCATTTTTGCCATTTCGGCATAATCCATCAACTTAATCTGCCATTCTTCTCTGGTCGAGACTTTATCTTCTTTCCATCTCTGGGCCTCCTCTGAACTATTTTAAGTTCACTTTACAATGCAAAGGATAAGTATAATGCTGGTTTAATACTGTGTGACAACCATCTCTCAAACTGGGACCTCTTCAAGAATCTGCTGTGGTACATGAGATTATGTTCTGTGACGTTAGACATGAAAGATAATGACTGACTCAAGCCCCCCTCCCCCCATGAGTTTCACATCAGAGTAGTGATTTGAACCCTGATTGCCCTGGTCCAAGCCCAGTGCTCTATATTGTATATTCCACACTGCCTCTGGTTTAAGATCATGGCTGGGAAGTGAATGATCTATTTATGACTAAGAGTATTTATCTCTCGCATTTGGGCCCTACAGAGCCCCCCACCAACAGCAGAAATGGCTTCCTCGCCCTCAGTTTCCCTATATAGCTAAAAGGCTGCCTTAGCTGGCTGGTCTAGAACTACCTGATTTTCAAGGGTCTTGGTCTGCATTCGAAATTAGCCAGGCGCCACTCGCGTTTTGCAACTGGCAACCAGCCCTTTGCGGCTGGATGGAGATGTCCGGGTACCACCTTTGGTGCCTAGCATCTCCCCTTGCCTGGCTGCAGTCAGCTGGTCTACCAGGCACCTGATGAAATACCTGATTCGTCCAGCAGTGCGGTCAGATGGACAGGGTGCAAAAAACAAATTGGTGGTGGTGGTAGTGATGTGGTCTGGGTGATGTCCCATGTCCAGAACAGAAATTAATCCAGTGAATATGATCATTATTCACTGTTGTTGTTTTCAGCCTACAAACAATATAGAATGATTGTGTAATAAGTCATGTTTCCCCTATCCGCTTTGCACTGACTTTCCTTTGCATTGAAATGATTGGTGCAGAATAACATAATGATAATGCAATTATGAAAAGTTCAACCACAGTGAGACGAACAATGTAGGCTTCGTCAGAAGCCGAATGCAGAACAGAAGGAGTCCTGCACGTGACTGATAAAAGGTGGAACGGAAGTTGATGCCTTCTTGATTCCCCAACTGTGACAACCATCTCATCCCCTCCTTGAGAGCCAGTGTGGTGTAGTGGTTAAGAGCAGTGGACTCATAATCTGGTGAACCAGGTTCGCTTCCCCGCTCCTCCACATGCAGCTGCTGGGTGACCTTGGGCTAGTCACACTTCTCTGAAGTCTCTCAGCCTCACTCACCTCACAGAGTGTTTGTTGTGGGGGAGGAAGGGAAAGGAGAATGTTAGCCGCTTTGAGACTCCTTAGGGTAGTGATAAAGCAGGATATCAAATCCAAACTCTTCTTCTTGCTTTGGATTTTACAAGGGAAGATTACTTCTTTTCAAGTTAGTTTAGAACCAGTTTTGATGGTCCCAGCCATTCAGCAGGAAACCCTGGGAATAGGAGCCACAGGAAAGAGCAACAGGCTTCTTACATGGAAATGTCAGCATCTTCACAAATGATGGCTGCCAGAGGAAAAACCATCTTTAAAGTGATTTGAAACTGGTGTAAAGTTTTGTCATGTAGATGCCCTTCATGTCAAGAACTCCCCCCCCCCCCTAAATGCTTATGTTTTTCCTCTCCTTCTGTAGATCATGTTATGGAACTAAGTCGCTCCAGCTGGGAAGAGAGACCTCCCTGCGCCCTGAGCGCCGAAAACCGTTCCTCCCCACCCCCTATCCACACCACCACCTAGCGCAAGCAGTGAAGAGGTAGAGTCGGGAGCTGTCCCACTGATGGAAAACTCTCCTTTTTCACCAAGATGGATTGGGTTATTTCCTTTTAACAACTTATCTTCTCTTTTCTGTTCCAGATTTGTCTTTCATTTCGCAGTGTTTGGTTTGTGTTCCGTGAATTATTTAGCACAAGGGAAAAGGAGGTGGGGGGAGGGGGAGCCACAGTCGCTGGTATCCAAACCTCCACATTCAGAAGGGATATATCATCTTTCTGACGGCCAGAGGCTGGCCACATATGTCAAGAGGGTGGCTATCTTTACTGTGCCTTTGCTTGTGAGGTTCCGGGGTTCGGGGGTGTGTGCATAAGAGCTGTCGTTGTCCACAGGGCTGCTCGTTTGGTGTAATCCAGCATGGCGGTTCTTAACATTTTTTCACCCATCCAGATCTGAAATTCTAAAACTAGTATGTGAGACCAGTGAAAATAACCAGGTAGCTGGCCTGAAGACCATCGTTAGATTCCCAGAAATCCAAGTTTGAAAATGTACAACTCACAGCTGAATTTGAACACCTCTTTCTCTCTCTCTCTCTCTCTTTCACCTGCCTCCCCAATGCCCCATTCATCTCTCTGGAAGCTGCAAATTAAAATCTAATCATTTTGTATAGTTGAAACTGCTCTCCCTCCCTCCCTCTGCTCTTAGACCCTTACTCCGCCACCTGTGTATTGGGCAATGCCTTTCCATGTGCCTCTCTGCTCTATTAAAGCTTTGTAAATAAACGAGATGTTTGAAGAGTGTTTTATGGAGGGGTGGGGGGGAATGGTCACCAGCCCTGAGCAAGCCAGCTCTTTCCTTCACTGCATCAGCCAAGCATGACAGAAGGAAAGGGTTTCATAACAGCAGGAAGCATTTTATCTTTTGCAAATCAACCCTAAGTGCATGAGCCATGATTCATGGACAGGAGGACAGGGTTCAGGAGGTAAAAGGCTTAATTCCCAATGACTCCCAATGGGTGGACTAGGACCATAGCTGTCAACTTTTCCCTTTTCTTGTGAGGAATCCTATTCGGAATAAGGGAATTTCCCTTTCAAAAAGGGAAACGTTGACAGCTATGACTAGGATACTCCGAGTCTCTGCATCTCCCTTAAAACAGTAACTCTTGCTGCCAAAAGGCAGACCAGCTAAAACTCTTGTGGTCTCGGATTTTGTGGGTTTTTTCTGCAGGAAAGAAATTCAAAGGCTACTTAACACGTTTGCTTCCAAGACAGCCTCTACTTTTTTTGTGGGAGGAATTCAAGCCGATGTCGGAAATTCAGGTGTACGCAATTAAAACGGATTAAAGGGCTCGGTCACCCTGTGCGCAATAAATCTGCTTTTGAAAAGAATCTCAACTTTTTACTGCTTGGAAATTGATGAGGAAATGCCTTAAACAGTGATGGAAAGGTATGTAAGCGCCCCACAAACCAGGATGTAGAACAATGCTCTTTGTTGTGTAACTTCCTTGTGGCCCAATAAACATCAACGCTCAATAAAGATCGGATATAATCTAACTTCTGGGTAAGCTTTATTCAAGCAACTCAGGATGCTTACAAACAGGTCAACTGGAGAGGCCCTCAATCAGCAACAGTTGACAGGGCTGATGGATCATTTACAACCTCCCTTCACAGTCTGCGTAAGAGATCCTTACATATAAATAGTCCGAGTTTTTGATGGGGTGAGGTAAGATCGCGGTGGCTGCCTGTACACTCCTCCAACGATACCTATTATGTACGTATTAAACTTGAAAGCGAAGCCTGCTGCTTGCTTGTGTCTGGTACAATCATGCACACCTTATTTGAGAACTAGATTCAAATCACCTCTCCTGGCATGAAATCGCCTGTACAGTGGTACCTCGGGTTACATACGCTTCAGGTTACATACGCTTCAGGTTACAGACTCCGCTAACCCAGAAATAATGCTTCAGGTTAAGAACTTTGCTTCAGATTAAGAACAGAAATCATGCCCTGGCGGCGCGGCGACAGCAGGAGGCCCCATTTGCTAAAGTGGTGCTTCAGGTTAAGAACAGTTTCAGGTTAAGAACGGACCTCCGGAACGAATTAAGTACTTAACCTGAGGTACCACTGTAATTGTGAGCACTTGAATATGCGGCATGAAATGTATACAAACATTTGTCTCCTGAAATGTGAAAATGAAGGGGGAAATTTATATTTTGAAGCTAATATTTCTAAAAATGTCTGCAGCAGAGCATGGCATCCAACCCCTTGCATGCAATGTGGCTGGCTGACTTTGGCTCGAGCAGACGATGAATCACTTGTTCATCCCTCCTCAGACAGGCGTCCTTGTTTTCTTTCTGTCAAATGATTGACTTTGTACAACTGTGTATGTCCACTGGGTGTTTGGTTGATTTCCCCCTCCACCTAAACCCTCCCCTCTCCCCCACCCCACCTGGACTCTGCTCTCAGTACACAGGAAAAATCTACTCCCTTCTAATACTTTGCGTTAGTATGGAAACTGGTTTTTTCAGGCCAGTTCCCAGCTGGGACCGTGCATATAGCAAAGAGACATTGTTGTTGCCAGAGAGCCACTTGCAAGTCGTCACTCGGCCTTCTGCAAGGAAGTGAGCAAAGCCAGCTGGGTCTTGGCACCTATCCCACTTGAGGAGACAAGGGCTGTTTTCATGCCGCCTTAACTGCTCCAATCTTGCCTTCTCTTAATCAAGCTTAGTCTGTTCCTTGATCCTTTCCAGGGGAGCTGCTCAGAGCATGTAGCAGCTTGTTCTCATTTGGCTAGCACATGGTGTGAGGGGATGAGGTGGCAAGGTCTGGGTAGTGGAATGGTGCCCAAACCTTGGCGTATTTTTCGTTCTCCAAGGCCTCAGTCGTAGGTAAGAGGGCAGACCGACGTGTTTCAACTTGCCTAGAAAAAGGAATCCACACTCCAAGGAATATCATATGTGAACGGGGCGACTCGGGATAGTTATCCAGACTATAACATCAATATACGTATGTAGCGTAGATATGCCCAGTCTGAGTGCTCCATTTTCTGCTCCTTCAGCCAACGGAAAGTTCAGCGCAGGCTGAGTAGTGTCAATATTTGGAAGAGTGGGAACCCTGAAGGTTCTGGGAAAGTTTGTGGGACTTTCCTGTCCGTGTGGTTTCTCGTGTCAGCAAATCCTTGTGCAGAGTCAACATGTCTTTTCCCCCAGCAACCACTTCTGTTGCATCAGGAATCAAGTGCTGCACTTATCAAAACAGCAAAATCAAGTTGCTAGGACATTGCAGCCCTGGCTAATTCAGCAAGTCCACTGCAGAGGACTACATGGAACAGGCTTACCCACCTGTCATGGAGATCAGCAATTCAACTTCTCCCCACCTCTGCCCCATTTGGATTCAGGATACAGGCTGAAGACATGTAGAATCATAGAGTTGGAAGGGACCCTGAGGATTGTCTCATCCAACCCCCTGCAAAGCAGGAATATGCAGCTGTCCCTTATGGAAATCAAACCTGTGACCTTGGTGCTCTCAGCACCATGCTCTAACCAACTGAGCTGTCCTCTGAAGAACATGAAGCGACCATCTTGTTAAACTAAGCCAACCTGGGTCTGGTCAGTGCTGTCTGAGAGCCACACATATGCCACACTGCGGAACCTCAGGCCTACTGGGCGCAACCCTCCATGTCCGTCTTTCTGGCCCATGGGTTTCAAACTACACTGTGCCCTCTCTCCCTAGGCCAGACCCCTCACCTGCCCTGCTCTCTAGAGGCTCCTCCTCAAGTGCTTTCACCCGGTTGGCATGTGCCCTTGAAGTGTGGCAAAGCTTCTCGTGGGCCTGGTTGAAGAGATGGAGGAGGAGTGTAGAAACCCCTGGTTTCTGTGTGGCTGAAATGTAGCCTACCGTACAAAATCAGGGGCTCTGCCCTTTTGCCTCTAGACTCACCAACCGCTGGCATGTAGCATGCAGAAGGCTGCCCATCAGGAGAGAATGCAGCCCTCAGGGCTGAGAAGGTTCCTCACTCTTGCCTTAGGCCTAATGCTGAACAAAAAGAAATGCAGACCCTCCAAGTGTCCCTATTTTCCAGGGACAGTCACAGAATATCAGAAGCCATCTCAGTTTCTGATTTGATCCTGCAGTGTCCCACTTTTCCTTGTTGTTTGGTCGTGTCCGACTCTTCGTGACCCCATGGACCAGAGCACACCAGGCACTCCTGTCTTCCACTGCCTCCTGTAGTTTGGTCAAACTTCATGGATCACTGCCTTGTCATAGGGAAGGGGCTTGAATAACTCAGAGAAGCTATGAGCTATGCCGTGCAGGGCCACCCAAGACGGACAGGTCATAGTGGAGAGTTTTGACTAAATGTGATCCACCTGGAGCAGGAACCGGCAAGCCATTCCAGTATCCCTGCCAAGAAAACTCCATGGACAAAAACAAGAGGCACTTTTCCTTAGCATGTCCTTATTTTTACCAGAGAAATACTGTATAGGATTGTATGGAGTAATGAGACCCCCCGAGCCAAGGTTATAAGGAACTATATCACCTTGAAAAGCATCTGAAGGCAGTTCTGTATACAGAAAAAATGTGTAATGTTTTATTATGCTCTTAATATGGGAAGCCACCCAGAGTGGCTGAGGCAACTTGACAGTTAGGTGGATGGGGTATTATTATTATTATTATTATTATTATTATTATTATTATCATTATGGCCATCCCTATTTTCTTTGGAGATATGTTGGAGGGTATGGAAATGGGGCAAGCCACACACAGGCATATTACAAAAATTACAGTCCTAAGAGCTCCAGGAACTCTGGCCAAATACTACTAAATTCAGTGCAAACCAAATCTAGTGAGGCTCTCTAACTAAAAGGGCCTCAGTCCAGCTTCACTGCTTTCCAGTGCTGCAAGCTGTATGGAGATGGCAAAAGCCCTTACAAACCACAGCCTTTGATATGATGTAATCCTTCACATAAATATCCAAGGATTGAACTGAGGGCAGAAAATCTCAGAGGTGAGTCAAGAGCAAGGGTAACTTACTGCTCCGCCTCCCATCAAAATGAATGGGAACCATCAACAAATACAGGTTTTTAAATATATAACAGTATCACTCAAGACACACAAAATTCTCCACAGGGTTGCTGGCTGTTGCCCACAGCCCGGCAATCTCTGCAAAGACAGGCACGTGCTGCTTTTTTTAAAAGTAGAGCCTAATAATCCCACTTGGTACTGAATTGTCCCTTGCTAAGCATTTTTAGGGAGTTCCATGCTTAATAAAACCCTTTTGCAAAACTATATTTTATTTGCCAGTTTGAAAGGAGGAAGCAAACGTCAGAAACAATCCCTGTGAGCCTCACAGCAGAAATGATTCTGCTCTTGAAACTGAAAGAGCTCAAAGACACGATAGCCAGCCTCTTTTTCTCATACTGGTTAAGCATAACAATAAATTCCACACCGAATGCTGGGTTAAGTGGAACAATAAAAGTCACAGCCCAAATGTCAAACAGCCTGTCCAAGGGTCTGAGTCATAAGTTTGCAAGCAAGAAAAAGAAGAAAAAAGAAACCAGAATTATCAGCTGTAAAGTTCTTTGGCTTCTCCTCTCTTGTCAACATACGGTACTATAGAGCTTAATCAATCCATATTTACAGTACAATACATATTTACAGTAAAGGGTTACTATGCAATGCAGCATAATTAAATGACTACAGTTACAAAAACAGATACAGTGGTACCTCTGGTTACGTACTTAATTCGTTCCGGAGGTCAGTTCTTAACCTGAAACTGTTCTTAACCTGAAGCACCACTTTAGCTAATGGGGCCTCCCGCTGCCGCCACGCCACCATCGCACGATTTCTGTTCTCATCCTGAAGCAAAGTTCTTAACCTGAGGTACTATTTCTGTGTTAGCGGAGTCTGTAACCTGAAGCGTATGTAATCCGAGGTACTACTGTATATATCAAGTTGAGGAATTTCCAGATAGGTACATTTTCTGTTCAGTTTAATGATGTTCCCTTAACAGCCATCTATTAGTATAATTCCACCTGGCTGCTGCAGAGACAGTGATGGGGCAGTAGGGCTTACTGCATTCATTTGACTGATGGACCAGCAGCCATGTGGCTCCTCCTTCTGGGCCAGCCCTACCAGTAGACAAGGGTGAGCCTCTTGTCTCAGGCAGTGATTGGGATGAATGGCGGATCGGTGTCCCCCTGCTAATCTGCAGCTGCCTTCACCTGCCAAGCCACTCAGTGCTGCCATTTTGTTTGCTTGCTGGATCCAACCCACCCCTGCCCCACATCGCAATCTCCACTGCAGCACTCTCAAAGGCCTCTACAGACCCCACAAGTCCTTGGAGTGTGGTGACTCTAGCACATGTGTTAAACTTTAAGCAGTATTTGCGGTTGTTGCAACAAACATGGTTTAAAGTTTAACAGTAATCAACACCAAAGCATTATTCTTTGGGACACTTTCACTGTGGTCTAAACCACTAAGCCTCTTGGGCTTGCCAATCAGAAGGTTGGCACTTCGAATCCATGCAACGGGGTGAGCTCCCCTTTGCTCTGTCCCAGCTCCTGCCAACCTAGCACTTCGAAAGCACATGAGTACAAGTAGATAAATAGGTACTGCTGTGACTGGAAGGTAAACAGTGTTTCTGTGTGCTCTGGTTTCTGTCACGGTGCCCTGTTGTGCCAGAAGCAGTTTAGTCATGCTGGCCACTTGACCTGGAAAGCTGTCTGTGGACAAACGCCGGCTCCCTCACCCTGAAAGCGAGATGAGTGCCGCAACCCCATTGTCACCTTTGACTGGACTTAACCGTCCAGGAGTCATTTACCTTTTTTTAACCTATTCTTTGGGACCACCACTGGTCACTCCACAGCAGACGGCACAAATTTGGGGAGGTGGGGGAGACAGACCAGATGCAGCAAGCAAACAAACCAGCGTGGTATCTATTTATTGCATTTCTATCCCACCTTTTTCTCCCTCAACCCCCCGGTTCTTCCCCTCCTCATTTAATCCCCCCACAACCCTGTGAGGTATTTAGGCTGAGAGGCAGTGACAGGCCCAAAGATCTTCAGGGCCGAGTGGGGATTTGAATCTTGGTCTCTCAGGTCCCAACCACATGGATCATGGCAGAAGATAGCCCAGGAGGACTTAGACAGCTAACGCAGCAGCAAAAACTATTTCAAGCCAGAGGCGGCAGCAGGGAGATCAGGCCTACCTTCCTCATGTGGCACAATGTCTTGAGGCAGCCCTATCCTCCTTTCTTCCTAAACCATCTCCATTATAAAGACAGTTACATTATAGTTACATTACTTTAAGAAACGGTGTCTGCTTTTTTTCCTTTTCCTCCCTGTCCTTTTCCCTTTCTTAAGACTGAAAGCCTGCAAGCAAGACTGTCTCTTGCTTTTTGTCTTAGCGCAGCACTTTATGGTACAGGCTTCCTAAATAATAAATAATAAGCAGTCAGCTTGATTTTTCTGGCAAGCAACATACCCGGCAGGAAAAATAACATCTCAATGAATCTTCCTTTCACTGCAACAAGACAATGCATCCACTCCTTGTATCCAATAAAGGCAGTGTTTGTGCAAAGAGCTGTATGGGCCAGGTGTAAATAAGTAAATTTTTATTTATGCCCTGCCCTCCCCGGGCAAGAGCAGGCTCAGGGTGGCTAAAGGCTGTTGAATTGAGGCGAGGAAATTGTGAATCAGTAGCTTCCTGTGTCTGGAATCCCTTCCTCAGTAAAATTAAGTCCACAGGGATTTGCAAGCATTCCAAACTCACACATTGAATGCTGTTTATTTTCCAGAATGGGTGTGCAACTTGGTGTAAATATTGCATTTCTCTCTCTGTATACGATTGCCATTTGGCCAATCTGACGCCAGACCAATCAGGCTATTTATTTTTAAAGCTCAGCTACGTAATTGCCCAGTGAAATGGTATACAAGAGGGAGCGTCTCCTTTTCCATGTGTTTTTCTTGGTTACAATCAGAGTCTTCTAAGCATGTTGCCTAGTAAGCATTAAGATTTCCATGATAGGCAGTGAGGGCCATCAATGTGGAATGCATGTATGAAAAGCCGACTTAAAATAATGGCAGCCTTCTGCATGGGACCTATTCCCAAACAAACAGGGATGGCATTAGACTGCATATAATGGGGAAAAATGGTTTATTTATATCATCTTTTATAAAACAAACACCACAGAGTTACAGAAAACACATGCCTCTAAACACAAAACTTCATTATGTATTTGTTTGTGTGTCTGTAAATGCATGGCTGACAAACAGAAAACAGAATTTATTCAGCTAAATATTCTGACTGCTATCTTTGTCAGTAACACAGCTGGATTTCAGACTCCAGGCTGCATGCTAAGGTGGCAGTTCTATAAAATCTGAAGGCAGTATCCTCAGGGAGGAAACATCCGCTGTAGAAATGGAAGAGAGGCTTACAATGTGCAATCCTATACATGTTTAGCTGGAAGTAAGTCCCACAGTGTCCAATGGAACTTACTTGTCCCTAAGCGTGCTTAGGATTGCAATAAAACCTGAACTTCCTTTTTCCCCACACGTAAGGGAAAAAGAAAGTACAGTAAAGCTTTTGCATCAGTCTCAGAAACCTGTCTGTGGAGAATCTATAACAACTGCCAATGTTTTAAGACCACGTAAAATGATGCCATAAAGTAAATGCTGTGTTCTTTTCTTTGCTGTAACTGCATTGTATTATTATTATTAGAGCGGGTAAAGGATTGCAACCATAACTGCATGTTGAAAACAGAGGTAACGTTTTCATATGCTTCATTTTCACCATGACTATGCTGAATTTCTGACTTACGTGAGCCATGTTGGGATTGGTCTGAAAAGCAGTTTAAAACTGAAGAACAGAACTTGAAATAATATTCTCCCAGATTAAGGCACTGATTTAGATATCTCAGGACTCAACGGCTTTTTTTCCCCCCTGTGGGAAATTTTCCTAAATGAAAATGTTGGACTCCAACCCCCAGCAGCCTTAGCCAGTGTGGCCAATGGCCCAGGAGTGATGAGAATAGTAGGCCAACAATATTTCCAGGACCATAAACTCCCCATCCCTCTCTTTTAACAGGGATGACCTATGCCATCAAAAAGATTTATTTATTTATTTAAAGGAATATTACTACATTTATATTGCACCTCTCCTCCAATGAGTTTGATGTGGCACTCCCCACTTTCCATTTTATCCTCACAACAACCCTTTGAAGTTAAGTCAGGCTGAGAGACGGTGAGTGGCCCAAGATCACCCAGTGAGCTTCATGGCTGAGGAGACTTGAGGTCCCCAAGGTCCTAGCCTAACACTCTAGCCCAGGGTGGTCCAGCGCACGCCCCAAGGGCCACATGTGGCCCTCAAGGCCTTTTTCTGGCAGGGCCCTTGAGTCCTCCCACCTCCTTCCTAAAGCTTAGTTGGAGATTTCTCAGCTTTGGGAACGGGGTGGGAGGGCTCTAGGAACCTGCCACAGCCTTGCACCTTCTTCCCCGAATCCAGAAGCAACTTGCTTATCAGTGTTGAGAAAGCAGTGTGATGGCTTGGGGGGGGGGCACCAAGTTTTGGTCTTGCTCCCACCCCCACCCCCCACCCCCCCCGCTGTGCAACAAGGCAGTGTGTGGCCCATGAGTTGAAGTACTTTTGCAGACTTGGTATGAAAAGTTGGACTGCCTGCTAGCCATGACACCACACTCGCTCTTCCAAGTTTACCGGTAGTTGCTATTCAGACAATGTATTACTTACACTTTTACGCAACCTTTTAAAACCGCCTGTAAAATGTAGAGCTGCAAAGCTTGCAGACTAGCAAATAGCGATGTCATTCATAATTAGGCACCTACATATTTTTCCAGCGTGAGGAAAGGAATATAGACATGCAAAACCTGTAACCAGAACTGTATTAATAATGAAAAAGTCCAAAACTTCAGTAACAAAGGAACGGGCATAGGTTTGTGCAGAAAAGGTGGGGGAAAGGCCATGTATATCTTTCTTCAAAATAAATAAACACTTGTGAGCAACAGCTTAGATAGCTATCTCTCTAGCTGTTATGAAACAGCAGCTAGAAACATATGCGGTCTTGTACAAACTTGTTGATCACTTTCTAAGAAACAGTCACCTGCCCTTGCCGATTTCAACAGAGACACAAAACAACCTCATCTCACTGCCTCCCTGATCTATGTTTGTGTGCCATAATCCAAACGGTTTACAATTTTTACTCACTCTGTCCTGTCTTGCATGAGCAAATCTCCTTTTCCACCTCAGACTCAGCCCCACCTACAATACTAATAGGAGTGGAATTGATTTTCAGAGTTGCCTCGTTGTCACTTTACAGTATGAAAGACATTGTACACAACTGGTAGTGGTGCTACTGCTATTACAACGGAACTGGAAATGCAGTATGTCTCACAAAAGCCTAGTCTCTTCTTCATGCACACATGCAGATTACATCGCATACAACAGGACTGGGGAACTTGTAGCCTTCCAAATATCATTGGTCAGGGATGATGGGAGCTGTAGTCCAAAAGCATCTAGCGGCCAAACAGCCACCACACACGTGTCTTCCCTCTCTCCCCCTGAATACAAAATACTGGGGACAAACCCTCAGGCTAGTAATTAATTTCTCCCCACTAAGACCCTGATGTTGGGAAAGATGGAGGGCACAAGGAGAAGGGGACGACAGAGGACGAGATGGTTAGACAGTGTTCTCGAAGCTACAAACATGAGTCTGACCAAACTGCGGGTGGCAGTGGAAGACAGGAGTGCCTGGCGTGCTCTGGTCCATGGGGTCACGAAGAGTCGGACACGACTGAACGACTAAACAACAACAAACGTCCGACACTGAGATCACGAGTTCTCCCCGAAAAATCACAACCCATCCCCATGAAACCTCACTTTCAGTTAGTTGATCTCTCACACACGTGTCTGCTTTATACACACGTATGCTCAGCCCTCCCTGCTACTGTGCGTCCCAGACTCCTAATAGATCCGTTTCACAAACTTCAACCACTTCCCGCACCTTTTCCTTCCACACCGGTCACATTCCTCCATCCCAACGCAACCACTCCACTCTTTTTGTATTTATGTTTTCCCAGCGGCCGAACCCTTTGCTCCTTTCCCCCTCCCTCCAGCCAATAAAAGTGTCCCATTGCTCCAACAACTACCAATCAACACTCCTACCGCACTCCCACCCGCTATCAGACAATAAGTACCTCCCGCCTCCTCTTCTTTTTCCAACCAATCACTGCCACAGCCTTCACCTCCCAAGAAACCAATGGGCTGAATCCTACACGGAATCCCGCCCAACGACCTGAACGCTTCGCGACGCGCTCTAAATCTCGCCTCTCTTCTCCCACCGTGAGGGATACGCAAACGTCTTCCTTCCAACCAATGGCGTTGCTTCCTCCTCCCCACCCACCCTCCACGCGCCTGCCCTCCGCTGTCAACCATTTAGCGCTCTCTCTCGCTTCCTGCTTTCCACGCCCCCGCTCTGACTCCGCCCCCTTTTGCTCTTGCTTTCGGAGAATTGACTGAGGGAGGGTGCGCGTGCCGGCTTGTTTTTTTTTCCAGGTCACGCTGAGATCACGTGATAGGAAGTAGTGTCCTGTCCGAAGTGGCGGTTACTTCCGTCTATTTCTGTCCCTGCCCCCCATCCCTTGTTCCTGTTGCTGAGGGGAGGCTGAGGCCTTTGGGCAGGCAGTGGCCCATCAGGTAAACGTCTAGCGATGGGGGAAGGCCGGCCTTGCAGTGTAGGATGAGGAGCTCGTAGGGAAAGAAGAAAGACAAGCTCGTGAAAATTGGGGCATTTTTAGATATCTATAGATATATATTATTGTTAGGATGAAAATTAATACTTTGAATTTTGGTGTGTTCAAAACGGTTCACATGCATTAGGTCAGGAATCCTTAACAATAGCCCTGTAAGGTAGGTCAGTATTATTCGTCCTCATGTTGTAGTTTTGGGTCTATTAAGATGTGTGTATTCATGGTGGCTTACTTCTGCTGTGGCCCTGAGGTGAAATTTCTTCTGGGGGCTTCATGAGTCTCATAGCTGCAACGTTATTAACCTATATGCTGCTGTTGTCATAATAATAAAAATTATGATAAATAAAAACCATATTGTTGCAGGTTTGGGTCTATTGCAACAAATAATGGCGCCTTCGAAGATTAACCTTGTTTATTGTGGGTTGAGATTTCCCAGGCTACATCCCACACTTCATCAGGCGATTTAAGTGTTGCGTGTTGTTGACAGCTACAGGTGCATGGCAGTACAAGGGAAATAAATAGTGGGGTCAGATTTGCAGAGATGGGGAACTGAGGCTTGGCATAATGAAGTTCATGATGGATCTAAGATTTGGACTGGGGACTTGCTGATTCATAGTTCTATGTCTTACTTTGTAGATGTTGCCATGGTGGTGGGAATGGCAAAAACAAAAGAGAGAAGAAGCTAGATGTTGCCTAAAATGAAGGACTGTCACTAAATAGTATTTCTAATAAAAAGTAGTTATAATTATAGTGCTCATAATTTAGTCATCCTTGCATCAATCCTGTAAGGTTGCAACTTTTGGAACACTTGCCATTTTAGGCTGTTGCAGCAAAAACAGGCTTTTGCTACCTAGAAGATTTATCAGAATTATTGTAGTGTAAGTTCCTGTGGAGTAGAGCAGTTCGCCTAAGGCCTCCTAATGGCTATGATTGTATATAGGACTTTCAGTCACCATGTAACACTTGTAATGTGTATAAGCACCTACTTTATAGTTCTTCTTATTCGCATAAAGACTTCCAGGTCAGACAGTAGAACTATTATGTAGGCTTGATTGAGCCTGACCACATGTGATTTTAAGGTGGAAACAATGAAAAGAAATTGAAAGAATCTTATAATGCATGTGTTTGGCAATGAAAGGATAAGAGGAAGAGAAATTTTAGTAGACTGGGGAAAGGAGAAGTGCTTATTTTCCTTAAAAAGTACAGGAGACAGGAATGTCCCCAGAGATCATCTGATGAGTAACAGTCAAAGCATGCAAAAATGGCTTGGCACTTGTCAAGGAATTAGCAGATGTAAAGTAAGTAGCACAAGTGGCATCTGCCATAAGAACTCAGTAAGGTAGGTCAATATTGTTACCACTATATTGCAAATGGGAGCTCAGGCTAAGAAAAATAGATCGCCTTGGATCAAATAAGTGAGTTTGTGGCAGAGTTGAGATTCTGCTGAGGGGCGTGAGAGGCTTCCTGGATCATTGCTTAGTGCATGGATAGGCAAACTAAGGCCCAGGGGCCGGATCCGGCTCAATCGCCTTCTAAATCTGGCCTGCGGACGGTCCGGGAATCAGCATGTTTTTACATGAGTGGAATGTGTCCTTTTGTTTAAAATGCACCTCTGGGTTATTTGTGGGGCATAGGAACCCGTTCTCTTTTTCCCCCTTCAAAATATAGTCTCCCCCCCCCCCCAAGGTCTGAGGGACAGTGGACTGGCCCCCTGCTGAAAAGGTTTGCTGACCCCTGGCTTAGTGTCTCAACCAACATGCTACATTATTAAATGTATCTTTCCTCCAAAGAGGTCTCCATCCCTTCATATTATCCTCACATCCCTGTGAGGTAGGTTAGGCTGAGAATTGATGACTGGCCCAAGATCACCCAGTGAGTTTTATGGCTTAGTGAAGATTTGAACCCTGGTCTCCCAGGTCCCAGTATGACACACTAACTTACGTGATAGCATGCCTGTGTGGGGCGAGTACTGCTTCCTTGTGTAGGAGAGGTCAGGTTTCAAAGACTTTGCCTTCTTCCTAGCAGAACAAGGTAAATCTAAAAAAGGAGTCAGAAGTGTGGGGGCAGGGATGCTATTTCTGTCAAAGTCAATCTGTGTTTTTCTTGCCTACCCTAAATTACCACCATGCCTGTTTCCCAGCTTGTTCTCCCTCTCTCAGCATCATTTTTGTCTCATCCACTGGGAGAGAGCAACTGAGTCAGAAAGGTGTAATAATTATAAATATATATTGAATCTAAATGGATTTGAGATGAATTAGGCAAAGAAGTTTAAGATCTTATTTTTTAAAAAGATCTCCAGCCCATTAGGTTCCCAGCTTTTAGGAGTGGAAGTGATGAGGTGATGTCAAGAGGTGTTTTGGCCAGTTTGAAGAAGCATAAATCTAGGGGGAAGGGGTGAGCCCCCTTTTATGGGAGCAAGGATTGTGGCTCATGCTTGGATTGACAAACTTCTACTATTTGTACATGTTCCTTGAAGTCCCTTTGGTTGAACGGTGGGGTGTTGAAAACAGATACCAAGGAAGGGAATTCTACTAGCCGAATCCCACTGATTAAGATTTGGATAATCAGCCTCATTGTGCATTGTGAACCCCGTGGGAACAATAAGAGAAGTGTTGATATTAATTAAATTGGTTAAACTGTGTGGAGAGGAAAACTACAGAAGTAGCTAAGTAGGTGAGGAGCTGGTGATGAGATGGAGGAAAGGGGCAAGTGAGGGGCGGAGGTGGGGTCTGAGGAGAGCCTGGGTTGGGATAGTGGCCTCTGAGGATGGGCATTGCAGGAAGTGTCCAGGCTTGCTGTCTCCTTGCAGCTTGAGCAGGTCGGTGTTCTTAATGAAAATCCAGTCTAGTCTGAGAATGCTCTTGTCATGTTATACTCTGTGTATGTAAATTGGAAATGTTTTCATAGTCTTTTTCCTTCAAAATAAATAAAAAAGTTATTTACCAAAAAAAAATGCTCCTGTTGCTGGCTGAAGTTGGCCCTCAACCAGTTATTGAGAGCATATGATTCATTTGCTATACCATCTATGCTGATTTCTCATTTGCTTCTTGGTTCAGTTTGGATCGCTGGTTTTATTTATCTTTTAAGGCCGAAATCCTGTACCTAACCAGGAAGGGAGTCCCATTGAACGGCTGAGTAAACATACAAAAGATTATGCTGCACGGGCCCTAAATGGCAAAGAACCAAGATGCCGAGACTCCTTTTTAGTCTAGGCCAGTGGTTTTCAACCAGTGTGCCATGGCACCCGGGGTGCCTTTGAATGATAGCCAGGGGTGCTGCAGGCAACACTGGCCTCTTTCTTTCTTTCCCTCCCTCCTCTGATGCCCTCTTGCAGCTCTGCCTTGAGGAGAAGACACTGAGGGAATACTCCACAAGGGAGGGTGTTCAAAAAAGGACGAGAGGCTGCCAGCTCTGCAGGCAAGGGGTGACATAGCTGGGCTCCTGAGCCACACAGGGGTGCCGCAGAAAGAATGGAGTTGGTCAAAGTGGACTCAAAAAGTTTGAAAACCTCTCCTCTAGGCTAGCCTTCCCTTGCTGGCTGACCAGAGTAGGAATCCAGCACCTACCTTGAGAAAGGCTGCCAACTGCTTCTTGCCATATTCACATGGCAGTTTTCTAAGGTTAAGGGAGAGACCTTGTTGTACATCTGTGGCTTGTTTAGCAGGAGCATATGATAGGACCTTCTTTGTTGCTGAATGCCTTGCCCCAGAAGATTGATTTGGCTGCCTTCCTGATGACGCTTCGTTCGAAGCTAAAGACTTTTTGTTGTTGTTCAATAGGCTTTCCATTTCTTTAAAGTTTTAAATGTGTGTTCTTGATCATACTTTTTGCCCACTTCCTAGTTGCCATACTAGTGGGTTTATATTTTCTGCTGTTTTATGGGTTTAACCTTTAGTTTCTGCATTGTTGCCTCGTGCGCTTTTTATGGTGTTGAATCACGTATGTGCCGTTCTCTAGCACCTCACTGAGTCGGCAAAGCAGGACAGAAATAGCGAGGGAATGGTTATTTTGTTGGGTGATGCGTTGGTAGCTTTGAAGGAAATGTTCCAGAGTTGCCAAAGGGAACTTTAGACTTTTATGCTGACGTTGTAGGCTGAAGAGGAATCAAATGAATTTTAAAAAACCTGATAAAAAAAGAACAAACCTTGACTACAGCTGGGAACTAGCAAATAGAGGACTTGAGTAACAATGGCACTGAGTAACATTAAAAAAACAAACAAACCAGCAGTAGATCTGCTAGCAAATGGCTCTGAGGGGAAGAAATGGAAAAGTACAGGGAGGAAGTAGAAATCAAGTATACAAAGCCCAGGTAATAATGGTGGGTTCAGAGAAGATTTCTTAAACAGGTCCAATCCACTAAGGCTGACTTGTAGATGCAGACCCTGAGGCATACCACTAAACTGCCAGACTCAGTAGCACAACTGTCCCAAAGCTTGTTTTTCTCAGATTTGCAGGTGATAGCTAGTTGACTGCTGTGCAGTGAGGAATGTGATTGCATAGTCTCCTTTTGTAAAAGTTGGACCTTCAGGGCATCTTTGGGTGGGATGTTGAAAAAAGTCACACAAACCTATGCAGGATAATTGTGGCGTGACATCCCACATGACAGTTGCATGCAGCAATATGCCCCATGCATGATGAAGACTGCAATCATAGCCCCACTTACCTGGGAGCAAGCCCCATTTAATTCAATAGGGATTCCTCTGAGTAGACATTGGTAGAATTGTGCGGTAAACCATCCAAATTTTGCACCACAGTTCTGCTGCATGCCAGTGCAGGTACCATGGCTCATATCTTTTCCTAGAAGAAAGACCTCAAGCCACTCCAAAACCTCCTCTTCCCCAGTCCCACGCTTGGCAAATTTGCTATTTGCAAATTCCAGCTCAAGCTGATCTGCTGTTCAACTAATATGCATATTGGAACATAGTTAACTGGCTTTTGGACTTCTTGAATTTTCCAGTTCAGTTGTCTGCTGAAAAACTGTATCAAACTATGTTTTACCAGAGAACAACCTTAACCAGAAACCTTTAATAGGAATCTGGTTTTAATATGTGATCCACATCTGCCTATTCATATTCAAGAGGTTTTTTTGGTTATCCTTCAGTTCCATCCTTGGGTTGAACCTTGAACCTGGAACACAGTTTGATTTCCTTCCTGGCTGCCTTCCCTTCAGTTGCAGGATCAGGGACTCATGGCTGCCTTGACAGATAACCTTGGGCTCCACTTAAGCCCTTGTGCTTTCGGGGGCTTTGCTACAGCTGCTGGATTCTCCCTCCTCATCACCATAACCAGCTCTGAATTCTGCACTGTAATTTCGTTCCTTCGTGGTGTAGCTCATGGGTAGGCAAACTAAGGCCTGGGGGCCGGATCTGGCCCAATCGCCATCTAAATCTAACCCACGGACGGTCTGGGAATCAGCATGTTTTTATGTGAGTAGATTGTGTCCTTTTATTTAAAATGCATCTCTGGGTTATTTGTGGCACCTGCTTGGTATTTTTACATGAGTAGAATGTGTGCTTTTATCCAAAATGCATCTCTGGGTTATTTTGTGGGGCACAGGAATTTGTTCTTCTTTTTTCAAAATATAGTCCGGACCCCACAAGGTCTGAGGTACAGTGGACCGGTCCCCTGCTGAAAAAGTTTGCTGACCCCTGTATGGGGAAATGTTGGTTGTCTGAATTACATATCCCTCCATGAATGTTGATTGGCTTGAGAATCAATGACATCTATCAGGTTTTAGCCAACTGAGAGAAAATCCTTCCCAAGCAGCTTCTGCAAGCTAATTCATCAGTCATAGTAGTATCTTAAGTGGCTTTAAATGGTTGCCTCTATAGTGTTGGCAGAAGTAGGGGCAGCTGGAAAAAACAACAAAAGGCAGCCATGCTGATATGTAAGCTAGAGAAGCAGAGCCCTCAAGTCCACAGTTGGGCAACGCCTTTATTATGGCCAACCAAAACGTTGCAAAATGGTGTGCCAGCTGCAACTTTTGAGTTCTCCGGTATGCATGATCAGGCAGGATGTTACCCAAAGCAGAGGCTGTGTGGATACGGACATCAAAAACAGAACAAAATAGACCCGCTGTTGAAGGTGTGAGCCTGCATTTTTATTCAGTTTGAAGGTGGAGGTTGCAGACTGGCTCAGGTGTCTGCAGTTGTTAAGCTACGTCTAGGATTCTGGGATGGAGAAGCAATGAGTGACCCCCATGTTTGAAACGTAAAGAGTGGCTGTTACCCAGATCTGCCTTGTTTAAACAGGAACACAGACAGATGCTTCCCACAGGCAGGCAGATAGATTCTAGCCTAGATAATGAGCCAGGCGGTGCTCGGAGCACCGCGTCTATCTTTACAGTTGATGTGCAGCTCCTCTTAGCAAAACGACTTTCATCAATCTTCATTCAGGAAGCTGCGCTGACAGCCCTCAACCCACCCACCCCAACTCCCTTCTTTGGGAGACAAGAGAACAAGCCCAGTCAGAACTATGCTAATAGGAGTAACTAACACCTGCCTAGCAAGTGATCGCAAAGAAGAGATGGAAGGTGGCGCTCCTGCGATTAGGCCTGCTCGGAAAAGAGAGAAAAGGGGGTTGCTATTGTGGCAGTCACATTTAAACGTGTGTGTGGTCTGCCAGTTGATACAAGAAAATTCAAGCCCCAGGTGTCTCCCATGTAGGAGGTTCGGCATTGCTGCTATTTGTGTATACAGTCATATCTTGGATCCCGAATGCCTAGAGTTGAACATTTTGGCTCCTGAATGCTGCAAACCCAGAAGTGAGTGTTCTGGTTTGCAGGCGTTCTTTGGAACCTGAACGTCCAACGCAGGTTCCGATTGGCTGTAGGACCTTCCTGCAGCCAATCGGAAGTCACGCCTTGTTTTCCGAACGTTTGGAAGTCAAACAGACTTCCGGAATAGATTCTGTTCGACTTCCAAGGTGCCACTTTATATGTGTGTGTGAGTGAATCAGCCTTCAGGATAACTCTCTCCTGCCCTCGGATCCCTTGTCAGTGGCATTGCCCTACGAACAAAGTGGAGACCTGAGAGAGGAATGTATTTTGCTTAACAGATATATTTGGTTGGTTGGTTTATGCTGCCAAAGAAAATCGTGTCCGTTCAGGTCTTCAACTCGGCTCTTCTGGGGTTTAACAGTCGTGTTCCTCAAGCAGTGGGGTGAGAGGCTAGAGAGCAAACGTGCTCAGCTGTTTTCAACCTCTTTGAAAGCCAGTCTCCCGCCCACTCTTCTAGACCACAGATAGCAGCCTTGTTTGTTTGTTTGCTTGCTTGCTTTAAAACTGGATTTTATTTTTAAAAATCCTATAAAGCATAATCTAAAACAGTTGGATTTTCTTCTAAGCGTCGATGTCAAAAGGGACCAAACTGAGTCAAGGGGGATGAAAAACAAAACAATCCAGCTGAGTTGACAATGATTCAGTCACATGCTGGAGGAACAACACTGCTACTGTTAACACACTCTCCAGAAGAAAGGGGTGAGTCAAGAACGTCTGGTATGAAGAGCTGCCCTGCAGGATCAGAAGAATGTCGGTCTAGCCCAGCATTCTCTTTGTAGTGCTGCGCAGTGGTTAGAGTGTGGCCCTGGGACATGGGAGAGCAGGGTCAATTGCTGGCTCTCAGCCTAACCTACCTCACAGGGTGTGCTGGGAAAAATGGGGGGGGGGCAGACTATGTTCAGCACCTAGAGTTTCCTGGAGGAGCGGGAGGCTGTGCATATTTCTCACAGGCTACACAGGTGCCTTTAGGAGTTCACAAAGGGGGTGTGAAGGTAGCCTCTGGTAGCCTAAAAATACTTTGGAGAGGAAACTTCTTTTTTTAAGAACTCTCTTTTTTCAGTTTTTCCAACAGGGGGAAAAATGATTTTGGAAGAGCCATTAAAAATGGTTCTGTGGAATATTTTCACTTTTGGAATGGGTGAAATGTTATTTGACATGAGGTTTCTTTTGTTTACTACAAAATTGGTGGTTTCTCTTTTCAGCCTTTTATTTCTCTCCCTCCCAAACCTTTCAGATGGCAAAAATCAAGCTACATGTGCTGAGGTAGCATGTGGTATAACAGTTTTTCAGCTTGCTCTCTCTAGCGCTGGGTATGGTTGCAGTGTTACTTGTACAAAATAAGGCAGTTATATTTCAGGAGACTGCAATCCTATCCTAAGGATGCTTACCTGGGAGGGAGCTCTACGAAATAGTCTTGGATTTTCTTCCCCCAACCTGGGTGACCAAAATCCACGGTCCTTTAACCTCTCTTCTTCATGGATGCTGTATACCTGTTCTGAAAAACCCTCATTCTTCTGCCAGAGATCCACTTGGGCAGGGGGTGGCAATGAGCAATTTTACTGAGCGATCCTATGACAGCTGCTTAAGTGGTGTTCAGACTTCTGCACAGAGCGAGGAGATGTGTAGAGGCACCGATGTGTATTATTCAGGAATCACAGATGGCTGAACTTCTTCTTTTGTTTGAGACGCTTGGGTCTCCTGCAGAAAGTGGAGGTCCCAGTTCTTACTCAGTTATGTGAAGTGACATTTCCCTCCCTTCAGTCGAAGCTAAGTGGCTTAAGAGTCTTATTTGCACAGGGGCTGACACACGCGTGCATATGAAAGGGCGCTTGCATGTGTAAATTGTGTTGGGCTTTTTCCCCCTTGCAGGAAGTTTACAGTTGGAAGGTCTAACCCTTTCTCAGTTGCTGCTGTCATATATTTCTCTGGCAAAAGCTACTGCTTGGGAGATGAAATTGTGCGTGTGCATATTCATTCTTGGGAACTGCTTTTCCATCTTTAAAACGTGATATGTGAAATGTTATTTGGATGCTTCACTTTTCATATGTCTGCAGGCCCTACTTTCTTATTTATGGAACCTAGCTCTGGGGGAAACAAAGCACAGGGATCTTCTGACATATCTAGAAAACCTGCGATCTGACTGTCATACTTTGATCCGGGTTGGGGGGGGGTGTGGCTGGTGTTCTCCAAAGATGCTGGAAATTAGAGAGAAGCAGATAGGGTTTTGGGGGTACTTGGCCAGTAGCTGCTGCTGGAGTCTAGTTATTGCAAAATCTTTTTCCAGCTCTGCTGCCTTTTGGGTAGGGAAATTGAATTAGATGACCTTTGGTTCCTTCCAAGTCTCTGAACCACCATCTGATATAACAGTTGCAGCTATTGTGAGTGAGGGCCCAGTTCTCTCAACTCCCATCTGGGCTTCAAGGAACAAAAACTGGAATGAGGTAGACCAGCGTTTTCATGCTTCCTTTTTATTTAACCCAGAAAAACAGATACCAAAAAAGGAAAAGAAACATGGTGTGTTTCAGAGGTGTAAATTACTCTCCGTTTCTTGGCTGTCACTACGTGCACCCAAAGCATTAACCTGCATTTTGGTTTCCTGCTGAGGACCTTGATCTCATTCTCTTTCCCACCAAGACGATCTCACTTCCCTGTTCTTTCTCTCCAGCCCCCCTGCAACCCCCACTGCAGATGAGCCATTGACAGAGTCACGGATGACACGTCTGCACGTGAGAGCCAACCCTTTCACCCTCCTGCCTGAGGATGAGCAAGCTGTGGGGCTTGCAGAACGGTGACCTGGAGCAGAGTCTTCCCGCCATTGCATCCTCTCTTTCCCACAGCCTCTCCCCGCACCACTTCTTCTCTCCCGAGAGGAGGCGAGCCATTTCTGACGTGCGTCGGACCTTCTGCCTCTTTGTGACCTTCGATCTTCTCTTCGTCTCGCTCCTCTGGATAATTGAACTGAACGTGAGTTGAGGAGCTGGCCTTTGTGAATATGGTTTCCTGCTTCCCCCCGGGGTTTGGCTAAACGAGGATCCCAGAAGTGGTTGTCCCTGAACATGTTCATATAGCAACGGCAGTGAGTCAGGCTCAGTTTAAAACAAAACAAAAAAACAGGGAGTGCCTCTCTCTGAGACTCCAGGCAGGCAGAAGGCAGTGTGGCAGACTCCTCCGAGCTGGTTCCCCTCACCGCCTCTGCCTTGAGCTGTCAGTGTGCTGCTTTCATCGCAGCCCACAAGTCTGTCCGTTGCCGGGTATTGTTAGCTCCCAGGGTGAGCCTGTTCCGGTGGTGATGCTGCTTGGGCCAAGAGCAACTCGTGAGATTGAAGCCCCGTTCAAGGTTGCTGCACACGGTGGAGCTGTACACAGTGAACAGGAAGTTGGGCCGCGCCAGGTAGCCCCTTCCGCATGGCATCCCCATGTACAGAGCAAACCGTTTAAAGGGAGGGAGTCTTCACACATATATAGTCTTTCATGGGATCTGCAGGCTCTTAACACACAGAGTTCAAGATCACAGGGAAGCCTGTGCATGCTGATGCTCCCTCCCTCCTTTCAGACCTTTGTGTTGCATGTGTGTTTGTGTGTGAGGGAGTTGGGAGCTGCTGATCTGGCTGTCCTGCCCAGCCACATAACGGCTTGAAGGGCCATCAGAGATCTAACTGTCACCCAGTTGCAAATCACTCTTAGAAATTAGCCATGTGCTGGGTGCCTTTTGCAAGTGGCGCAGGTCCAACTGCAACCACGTGGAGAACTCTAGATTCCAGGTTGGCAGCTGACATCTCCATCCGGCTGGCCTCTCCAGCTTTCTTAAGCGGAAGAGTTTATTCATTGCATTTATTTCGCACCTTTTCCTCTGAGGAGTACATGGCTCCCCTCTGTCTTCAGTTAATCCCTGCAATGACTCTGTGAGGTAGGTTAAGAGGCAGTGACTGGCCCAAGGTCACTCAGTGAGCTTCATGACTGAGTGGGGATTTGAACCCTGACCTCCCAGGTCCCAGTCTGACATGCTAGCCACTACACCGCACTGGCTTCCTGGAGTACTTATGCTATGGGACAGCTCTATAAGTTCAAGTAGGTAGATAAATTTGAGGAAAGCAAAATGTCACTTAGAGAAGAATCTGAAATATTTTCCTTGAAGCTTGCATTTGTTTTATTTGATGTTCTATGAACTGCTTTGAGAATTTTTCTTTTAAATATAAAGCAGGATAGAAATGAAATGAATAATAATAATGTTTCACTAAAAAGAAAATGTGCCTAGACATTCCGTTGTGGTGACTGTAACTCAGGTTTAAGGTGCCATTTGGCGATATCAGCTTATATATCTGAGTTTCTAACACTGTGGCAAGTCCTTGTTTTACTGCTCATCTTTAGGTCGAAAAAGAGTGAACTCTTCTTCCTCCTCCTCCTATTATCCGGGGGTTCTTTGTGAGCTCATTTTGGCCTCAGAAGGAGTAAACCAAATCAGAGGCTGAACTGAGTTAGCAAATTGTTAGTCCCAGATTTAAATGATAAACAAGCCTGAGATAAGCAGTGAGTCATTGCTTAGAACTGTTCTAATCGTTGGGCTGAAAGGAAGGATAAATCCAAATGTTGTCCTCGCCCACAAAGAAACCCACACAAATCTGGACCAGTGCACGCTGCAAGCTTGTGGCAGGAAGACCGATGACTCAAGCAAGTGACCTACACGCTACAGAAGCGGGAGCCAATCTGACCTTGCAGGAAAAATTCCTGACCTCACATGTTTTCAGATGGCTCAACTAAGCATCAGGAAAACCCTACCCATTAATATAAAGCAATGCTATGATTCCCCTAGAAGCAGTGATTGCTGGCACCAGCATATTAAAAGTCAGGGGTGAGGAACCTCTAGCTTGGATCCCAGTTTGGCCTGTGTGGATGTTTTCTCCAAACCTTGCCCACCTGCCCTACACGTGATGTCATATGTGATGTTTGGTGTGGGGCAGTAGAGACATGGTTGGATCAACTGCACAACCGAACTCTCTGTGGGAGCTCGAATGCTCAGCTGATCCTCGCAGAGAGCAGGCTTTAAATGGTCACAGGTCGGAGCACTGCATTAAAAAGTCCCAGGCTGGCATTGTGGTGTGTCTTAATTTATCTGACTTTAATCTTGCCAATCTGCAGGCAACCAAAAGCATCCAGGAGAGTCTGAAGTATGAAATCATCGAGTACAACTTTAAAACGTCCTTTTTTGACATATTTGTAAGTATCCTGACAAAATTGTCGCTTGCAGTAATAGCCAAGGGGAGACCTGGGGGTGGGCATGGCAGGCGGAGTGCAGGGGGAATGGCTTTGCCAAAGGAGCCATGAGGTCAGTACACAGGCAGCTTCAATAGTCTGTGCATTTCACAGAACTCCTTGCCTGTTAGGCCCTATCTGGATAAGAGTCCTGTGAAAGCCTGAAAGTTTGCCTATTCTTGGTGCCAGTTGAGATTGATTCATAAAAAGAGATTTTAACTTCTCTGTGTTTTTGAGACCTTCACAGTGGCCTTCTCATGATTTGCCTCTTGTGTTCCTTCTTATTAGCTCTTGGCTTTCTTCCGGTTTTCGGTGCTGCTCCTGGGATATGCCGTCCTCAAGCTCCGCCACTGGTGGGTCATTGCGGTAAGAAGTCAACTTTTTATCTTGCTCTCATAACATTGAATTGCAGCTGTAGTTTGTTTGTTTGCTTGTTTGCTTGTTTGCTTGTTTGCTTGTTTGCTTGCTTGCTTGTTTGTTTGTTAATGGGCTTCTCTCTTTTCTCCCCACCCTCCAGATCACTACATTGGTGTCCAGTGCCTTCCTGATTGTGAAAGTTATCCTTTCAGATGTGAGTTGCTGATAGCAAACATAGGTTCTACTCTAAATCTTTATGGTCCCTTTCCAAAGTCTTGGAGCAAATTGCAAGCCTTTAAAAGCAGACGATGCAAAATTTCAGGTTTTTTTTAAAATGGGAACATTTTAAACTTCAGGGCTGCTTGCTGGTTTGGGGGTACAAATGGGTGGTTACAAGTGCTTTGGGTGTAGTTGTTCCACGACAAATACTGGAGATCATTTCATATGAATCATGTCGTCTCCTTTTTCCCCCACCAACAGCTGCTGAACAAAGGGGCTTTTGGCTATCTGCTGCCCATCATTTCCTTTGTCCTTGCCTGGCTGGAAACATGGTTTCTGGATTTTAAAGTCTTGCCCCAAGAGGCTGAGGAAGAGCAATGTGAGTCTGTGTTGAGTGAGGATGGATGAATGGAAGAAATCTACTACCCCGGTAAAATTGCTTTTGACAGCCCTGCTAGTGTCGCGTCCCATGTGTTGTGAGGGGGGTGAGGGTGGCAGCACTCAGAAAGCAGATGACCTTAAGGGTTCATGGAAGCAGGTTGCTGTATTTACAGTAGGTATCGCTGGATCTACATTCTGATGCCTCAAGGCCTTTTAATATGTTAGATTAGTCCTATGCGAGGAAAGCATTAAAAAGCAAAGTAATGCAAAAGATTATTCTTCCGTTCTGTGTCTTTGGGGTTTTGTTTTTGTTATGTTTTTGCATGTTGAGAAAAGGGTTTAAAGACGACAAAACTAAGCAAGCACTTTGCCACGATTGGATTAGGGAAACGCTCAGGGTTGCTTGGAGGAAAAAGCTCTCTATTGCATTAGATGCTTAATTGCTTTGGAGATATGATAGGCAAAGAGGCCATCATTCTCCATGTAGATAACATGTCTTGTCTCCAGCTGAAAGGTTGAGGGGGGAAGCAGCTTGGCCAACTCCTAAAGGGTGGTGATAAATCTGCCTATCTGTGCAAAGGTGTCTGAGTGTGTTAAGCGACAATGCGCTGCCTTGTTGTTGTGCAACAAAATGTCCAAGTTCAGAATACACCAAGTGCATCTGCATACATTGATTAGGTTTCCTTTTGGCTTTCTTCCTGTGATTCAGAGTTTGCAGTGCGTATAGTGAGTCAATGAGGTGAAGATATTTCCTAGTATTCTTCCATAACCATGAGGGCTAGAAACTTGTGCAGCCACAATGAGGTTGGAAAGGATGTCGAGGGTGATCCATTCTGTTCCATATGACTCTGGTGGTCTCCCTCGACAACCAAGGGCCCACGTATTTAAAATGCCAGGCCAACATCCTTCTGCAAGCTCAGTACTTGGTTGAGAATCTGCAAATTGAAGTTGCTGGAAGTGAAATGCTTCAACCTGTGTGCTCCTTTCACTAAGCGTAGCTCTTCCCCCTTCCCACACCTGCTCAGGCAGATCTTCAGCTCAAGCCACCAAGTAAGGAGGCCAGCCCAGTCCTGGTGTGCTCCACTGTTCAAGCTTAGGAGGCCAACTTTTGCCTCTTTCTCCAGGGCTTGTGCTTCCCTGGTCTTTCATTCCGAGCTGCTCATCAAACTAGATTCCCAGTTTGCCCTCGATGAAGTTATTGTTCTCAGTTTATTAAGGGAGGCAGAATTACTGAGAGGATTGCTGGGTCTTCTCAAGCACAGTTTTGCCCTTTCTCAAACAGCTTTTCCTCCCTCATCTGGGGGTCACACGGGTTGAGCCAGGGATATAAATGCAATGCAATATAAATGAGTTGATTTCCGCCCCCTCCTCTTTCCAGGGTACCTGGCAGCTCAAGCTGCTGTGGCCCGAGGACCCCGCCTTTATTCAGGGGCGCTTTCAGACGGCCAGTTCTACTCCCCTCCAGAATCCGTTGCAGGTAATGACATTTCTTCCAAAAACTTGGGTATGTTGTATTTCTGAAAGTCTGTCTCTAACTGAGCACTGGTAAAAATAATAACAACAACAACAACAACAACAACAACAACAACAACAACAACAACAACTCACTCCTCTCTTTAATAATAATAATAATAATAATAATAATAATAACAACAACAACAACTCACTCCTCTCTTTGCCAGTTAGTTAATGTGTGCAGAGTGTAATATGAAAGTTGCAAACACACGAGATTGCCACTCCTCTTCTGAGCTGCAGTAACCTAAAGCTTGTTTCAGCTCAGCCAAGCTCTCTTAACTTCTATGTTACAAGAAGGGGCCAGTCATAACATGTACATCCCATAACAGTCATAACATGTACATCCTATATGCCCCATTTCTACAGCATCCATGCTTGCGTTCACAAGAGAGAGGGAGAGCACAAAAGGTTATTTCAGGAACTCCCAGCCTATTTCCTGAGAGATAGTAGTGTGTTGCAAGACATACATGGACCAAAAGGTCCTATGGGCTGTATCTTCCTGTCCACACAGGAGGCAGCCCACTGCGTCTTTGCATGATCCAGTGTTCTGGCCTTCCTTGTCTTCTGCAGAAGTTGAATTGGGAAGAGGTAATTCTGTTGCATCTGCATTAGGTGACACTGGGATCTGTCACTCAGTCTCAATGCAGAGATGCAGCACTGTTGTTCATCCTCTAAGGAGGCTACCTGCTGCATCTCTGTGTGAATTACTTCTCTGGGCTACCTTCTATTCAGGCAGCACACTTAAGACCAGTGACTCAGGCAGAAACCCAGGAGAATTGGCTGCCTGGAGGTGGTTAATTCCTACTCCGGCATGCTCCAGCCATCAGATGACTCTTGCTCAGCAGCCAACGGACAGTAAATGCCTGATATTCCTAAAGATGAACTTGTGTGAACAAACAGCCTTGAAATTGTGCAATGCTGCTTCGTATCCCATGCTTAACACTTCCAGATCTCCCATCATTTAACTTTTAAACATTTCCTCCCCCCCCCCCCCTTATTCTCTAGGATCAGATGACTCGGATGATGAACTTTTGGGAAAGAGGACATTAACCGACCAGGTAAGCCCAGTGGCGTAGCTAGCTGCTCGGGTGTCCGGTGCGTCCTGCAGCCAGCTGCCCATGAGGGCAGGGCAAGCCAAGGCAGGGCGTGCTGCGTGGAGCCTCTCCGCAGCCTCCCCCTCAGCTGTAGGGCGGCTGAGGCAGTGGGCAGACTCGGAAAAGCAGCACAGAACTTGCAGGCGGTCCGCCCACCGCCTCCCCCTCAGAAGAGATGCGTGGCTCAGGCACACTGCAGGCCCTGTGGTGTGACGCCCAGCGCCCCGCGCCTCACCTAGCTACGCCTCTGGATTAGGCAGATTCATGGAGGAGAGGACTGTCAAAGGCTACTAGCCATAACTGTGCTCTGCCTGCAAAGTTGCAGGCAGCAGTGCTTCTGCTTTCTGGAAATCACTCAAGGGGAGAGTGTTCCTGCAGTGGCGTAGGAAGGGGCGTGCAGTGAGTGCAGGAGTTATTTTTTTCAAAAAAAGGTGTTGTGAGCCCCTTATCTATCTATCTATTGATCTGTTTATTTTAAAAACACATATTTTTGTCATTTTGTCACCACCACCCCTCAGTGATGACACCCGGGGCAGTCCGCACACACCACACACACCTTTCCTACGCCACTGGGTAAGCCTTATGTGAGCTGAGCAGCAATATGTAGCCCCTTTCGCGTTTGCTTTCAATCAAGCGGGAAAGCCTCAGTTTCCAAAGATTGCTAGCATGGTCAGGAATACACCTCAGTGTTGTGGGGGCTGCATGGACGGCATCTTGCAAACGCAATTGTTTCCTACATCTCATTCATGCCTTACAGGTAGGGTTGTTTCCCTTGGCGTAGGAGGGTTGTCCCTAGCCACAAGCCCTTGTTTGAACACTGTTACTTTCATTCGCAACACGCAGGGTACATTCCGTAAATGTTTCGGCAGCATACATGGCCCACCAAAATGGTTATCACAGGCACATACTCAGTTTAACAGAAGGGGTAATGCATTGTTGAGGGGCTGGCGTGTAGCATAATGGCTAATCGCATGGGCCAGAAAGCCCCTGGTCTAAATTTTGGCTTGGCTATGAGAAGAGGCTTGGGTAACTCAGCTAATCCACTGTCTCTCAGCCTCCATTTGCCCCGATCTATGTTAAGCCCACTGTCCTCTCTGGCAGCCAGGTTGATAGGTAAAGGAAACCAGTGTAGGCTTAAGACTAGTTCCAGGTGGTTTGTAGTGGTTAAGTGTTGTTTGTATGTACTCGCACCCAGTCACCAGTTTTTAAAAAAGCAATAATTGAATTTCATAAATGACATTATTATTATTTATGCACACTTTTTTGTGTATGCATGCATTCTTCCAAAAGCTTCTTTAAATAAGATTCATTTCTGCACGCTGTGTTCCTGTTTTTAATGCATGCACATTTCATAGTAACTATAATATAATTCCCACGGTTATGTTCCCAATGTACTTTGGTTTCCGGAATCGACCTGTTCAATGCCTTCAGGCATCAGTAATTTTAGATAGGCTTGTACCACTCTCACAACTTGCAGTGCAACTGCAGACACAACAGTAGAGCATCCATTGTGTTATTTTAGGTAACATGGGTGCACTCACGCACACACACAATGAACATTCTCCTCCTTGTCTTTTGGTAAAGGTTCAGATGACTGCCAGAAAAACATGGATTGTTTCTCTTGTTTTTAACCAACATGCAGCCTTGGAGTCTTGATTATAACAAATTTTTATAGTTAGCTTATCAAATTGATTAACTACCCTCAAACTCTGTGAGGAGAGTGTGAAATACTTCAGAATTCTCAGAATCCCAATCTTTGTTTTGTGGAAGTCAGGTGTTTTATATATATATATATAATATGAGAGAAGTCTGTTTCATGATGTGTACATTGCTCTCATCTCCTGTTGGCCACCAGGGGGCAGCATTAATCCAAAGCAGCTGACTCTGAATTTTCACTTTGAGCATCCCAAATAATTTGCTTTGTACATTGCCATTTCTTTACTTTTATGATTTCTTACCTGCCCTTCACCACAAGGTTCTGACATTGCAGAAATGCAGTGTTAGAATCAGTTGAAACATTGGTAGTCCATTTACAATTATACTTTTGCCAGACCATTATTGGGTTTTTTCAAACTTATGGGTCATTGTTGATGTGGTTTGGGTACGTGCCTGCATCCTGGGAGGACCTTATCCTGCCTGGAGGTAGTTGCTGCTCACTCCATGTGAGCAATTGAACGACAGCCAGTGCATCCATATTATAAGCCACGCTTACATACTTACCTACTTGAATTGCAGCAGCTCTCCGTCTGCTGCCAGGTGGGGATGGGAAGAAGCAGGAAGGCAGGACTGAAAGCGAGCTGGGGAGGGGAGTGTTAGGCTGGTGGAGAGGTTTGGTTTCACTCATTTCAATGGGTCTACTCTGAGCACAGTCTCATCTGCACTATGCATTTAAAGCAGTATCATACCACTTGCCTACGCTCCAAAGAATCCCAGGAACCATCATTTATTAAGGGGGCTAAGAGTGGTTAAAGGTAAATCACGGGGATTCAAACCGCCAACCTTCTGATCGGCAAGTCCTAGGCTCTGTGGTTTAACTCACAGTGCCACCCGCGTCCCTTGTTAAAGGTACTGAGCCATTATTCCCCTTGGAGCTGTAATTCCCAGAAGTGGGGAATAACCACTCTGAGAACTGTAGCTCTTTTGAGGGGAATGGGGTGGTGCTGTGGTCTAAACCATTGAGCCTAAGACTTGCCGATTAGAACTTCAGCGGATTGAATCCCCACGATGGGGTGAGCTCCCGTTGCTCGGTCTTAGCTCCTGCCAACCTAGCAGTTCGAAAGCACGTCAAGGTGCCAAGTAGATAAATAGGTACTGCTCCGGCGGGAAGGTAAACGGCGTTTCCGTGTGCTGCTCTGGTTCGCCAGAAGCAGCGTAGTCATGCTGGCCACATGACCTGGAAGCTTTACTCCCTCGGCCAGTACAGTGAGATGAGTGCTGCAACCCCAAAGTTGTCTGCGACTGTACCTAACGGTCAGGGGTCCCTTTACCTTTAACAAACTACAGATCCCATGATTCTTTGGAGGAAGCCATGACTGTTTAATGTGGTATGGTGCTGATTTAACTGTATAGTGCAGGCGGGGCCTGGGACTAGCATTGGATACAACTCAGAGGATGTGGAACTGGTGCTTTATCCCTAAACTGTGGACTGTTTGTCATAGGAAATGAATTAACTGTTAGTTTTGTCCCAGGAAAGAGAATACATCCAACAAGGCAAAGCAGCAATGGAGGTGGTCGACCAGATCTTAGCCCAAGAGGAGAACTGGACATTTGAGAGATGCAGTGTAAGTTTATGGTTCCTGAAAGATGACTTATCGCCCTTGCAGGGGGGAGGGCGGAAGCGGTGTCAGTCTTCTGATCAGATTTCGAAAAGAAGTAATCATCTATTTTAAGCTGGGTAGGGCTGTTCGGCTCTCCCTGAGCGTAACCTTAGCATGTTTACTTATAAGAATCTTGGGGAGCCTTGCCATGAGATGAGAGAGCCTTGTTTTTCAGTAGCTGCTCTTTTAAATGCCTCCCCCACATGGTGAAATAGCGGTACTGTCTTTATTTTGCACACCACTTAAAAGCTTGTTCTGCAACTAAACAGCATAGAAAATTAGGATGATGACTTAATTTTCAAAAAGAAGTAATGCTTCAATTGTGTGACTCGACACCCCTCCTCCCCTCTTGAGATTTATTTATTTTTTTAAGATGCATATTTTTGCTATTCCTGGTGGGGTGTTTTTTTGCAATTCCTGCTTTTGCTATTCCTACTGTGGTTTGTACCTTGAACTTGTGCATCTTCTGATAGCAGCACTGAAACCTGGCGCTTAGAGGAGAGGGTAGAATATTAGCATGCTGTTAAACAGCCCTGTGTCCTAGCGATGGGCAAGAGGCCTAATTCAATGCTGGAAGTTCTCGTAGTGCTGCACAGCTCTGCCCTTCCCCTGTGGAACTCATGTGCCCTCCACCCCTCTCATGCAGGAGTTTGGTGACACGGTTCACTCTCTGGAAATGCCATTCTACGGCAAGGTGTTCATCCTGAAGGTAAGTTGCCTTGACTTTTCCTTTGAAGCCGATGACTTGCAGAAGTCGCAGTCTTCCTCCTGCACCTTCAGTTAAAAAGAGATTGGGGGGGTGGCATGGAGGCTGTCGCACAGGAATTAAAATCTGGAAGGAGTGTTGTTTGTAGGATTGGGGGAGAGGAATCAGAACGGGTGAGGCAGCCATCCATTCTGTCTGGATTCCTCTTTGGCGATATTGGGTGGGGGGTGGGATGTTAATTTGCTTCTACCAGCGAAACAAACTTGTGTTTCTGCTTGCTTTGCCAAGCATGAACTGAACTTGTGTTTTCATTTTCTGGGAGCACGGAACGTGTGCTGCCCAGTGAAAATAAGACCATTGCCACGGGGCAACTAAGCTTCCCAAAGATCATCCTTTAGTTTCCATTGGCTTGGGTTAATTTCATCCCTCTTGGAAAACTTCCCTGTTGGAGAACTTGGGTGGCAGCAGTCTTCCTTTTTCAACAAATCAGGGCTGGGCTGGGAACCGTTTTCAGCCCAAGGTCTGAAGTCCCTTTGGCATTATTTACTATGGTCTGCTTGCCAGCAACGGATGAGGCCAAAGTCACAGCCATACATCCACATGCTCCCCCATAATTCACACATCAAAGGAGTCTTCATTTAAGTGACCTTTCTTGCATCCTCCATGCAGGCATTCCCATGCCCTGCAAGGCGTAGGAAAAACCACAAGGCAAAAATAAGGCATTTTCATCCATTTTCATTATTAATTCCCTCTATCCATTCTTGCTGCCCCTTTCCTCCCCATATTCAAGGCTCTTTAAGACTCTTCAGAGGCTTTGGGGGGGGGGGCTGCTTGTCGCCTCTTCCTAGCTAGGTTCCCTTTGCATCCCTTGGGGGACTTTGTAGGCGAACCCCCCCTCAGAGGAACAGGGCAGAGCTAGTAAAAAAGCTGGGCGATTAACAAGCCTCCCTCCCTTGCAGGCAATTCTACAGTGTCCTGCCGAGATAGTTTACCAGGAGATGATTCTTCAGCCGGAGAAGATGGTCCTGTGGAATAAAACCTTGTTAGCATGCCAGGTAGGTCTTGGCAAACTCAGCTGCTAATTACTTATCCCTAAATTTTAACTCCTGGCTTTAGTCACTCTCAATCTCCTTTAGTCTTTGATGAGGGGCAAAACCAGGAACAAACGAAAACCTTTTGTATGTGCCTCTCTCACCGCTGTGAATTGTAGTCTGTGTTTCCCACTTAGGGAGGAAGTTTTGGGTTAGGGTGGATTGTATATTGAGGTCCTTCCTTGATCTCTGTTGGACGTGGCAACCTTTCAGGTTTTTTCCTGTCCTACAGTTTCTGCATACTTCCTTGAGCTCCTCAGAAGCTGCTTGTGATGAAGCTGCCACCGAGTGCCTTGTTTCACCTTTCTTAGCATGAACGGGGAAGCTTTTGCCGCTTGGGAGTTTGACACCATTTGCATGGCTGAGGGATGGGTTGCTACTTCTGCACTGTGTTGTGGGGTTTCTTCCTGAAGTGCCTGCGGGGGAGCAGGCACACAGGGCAAACAATTTCACATTTAGTTGAAACAGAACTGAGGGGTGGCAAAATGATTTAGAAGCGCAAACCATCTAATGGGATAAGCCCAACCCTGTTTAAGGCTCTCTGTGGCATTCTGCAAGGTTGTTCATGGTGCAGCTTTTAGATTTTGTTTTCTTGCAAGCATGAGTCCTTCTGTCTTAGTTGATGTCAAAGTCCTACACGGAGCCCTGCACTCAACTGAACCAAATGCTATCACAGTCCCGTGCCCCCATATGTAACTGGGAATTGTTTTTGTGACGGTGCTGAACATTTCCCATCAGGTCTCTGTCTTTCCCATAGGCAGTATTCCTGGAGAGAGAGGGACTGTGTTTTCTTAGATAGATTTATGTCAGCAGAGGTAGAGGGAAGCATCTCGTTTTTCTTCTTTCTCAACAGATCTTGCAACGGATTGATGACAACACAAGTGTATCCTATGATGTGGCAGCTGGTGCTGCTGCTGGCGTTGTGTCACCCAGGTGAGTCCTGGTTTGGCCTCGACCCTTGACAGTCCTTTCTTTTTAAAGGAGGGTGGTGACCTCTTGTTTTGTGTTCCCAGGGACTTCATAAATGTGCGTCGGATTGAGAGAAGGAGAGACCGGTACATTTCATCAGGGATGGCAACAGTTCACAGCGCACGTCCCCCTACTTCCAAATATGTCAGGTATAAGGGTCCTATGGATGGTGCTTTGATCTATTTTATTACCTGTAGGTTTCCTCCGATGCACCGGCTTAAATCGTGCATAAGTCTTTGACTTTTAATTTCTGAAAAATAAAAAGTTTCATGGACAGTCCACCTGGACAAGACACAATGCAAATTACACCAGCACTTCCCAAAATGAAAATAAGACCTGGGATACTTCTAAAACTGGGTAGCCTAGTATGTAATGTGAAATGAGACAACATGAAACTATATGGTAGTTTTATGCATAATTTAGGGGGACTCCTCAGATATTTAGAAATAAAAATTAAAGGGGGGGGGTTAACAACCTGGTTAACCAAGGACTGAATGTCTTCTAGAACCAACAGAATGCTAAGCTGGGGTGGGGAGAGAGGAAATTAGCCTGGCTGAACCTCTGATTGTTTAGTATCCTGGAGAGGTGGACATTAGGTTCAGAGGAATCTGCACCACAGGGCTAAAATATCCCCCTCCCTGTACTGTATGGGGAAGTTTTAGGAGGAAGCAAAGGGGAAAGGGGATGAGCAGTCTTGTGATGAGCAGAGCTCTTGCCTGAGCATCAAGGCCCCCTTTGTTATTCTCAGAGCCTCTGCCTCAGGTGACCAGCCAGGGCGTCTTTGCTCACCAGCTTCATTTTTCTGACTAATAGCATTAAAAAGTCATTGGCCTTTAGCTCAGCGTCTGCGTAGCTCTTGGGGGAAATCTGTGAGAAGGGCAGCGTACATTCCCCACATTGCATGCGCATGATGAAATACAGTGCTCCTTGTCTCTTTGTCTTGATCAAGCTGATTGGATTTCTAGCATTTGAAATGTGTGGGAAGTGGTTGAAAACATGAGTTTTCTACATCAGGTGTCCACACACTGAAACGGAACAGGCATGACACCTGTTGCCCCCTGCTCTTCTCTTCCCAAACACCATTCCCTCTAAACTGCTGTTGCCTTTCTGGTTTCCACTTTGCTAGGCAAGAAGTACCAAGGGCACTGCACAGGTGGGTTTAGTTTCCCTTGGATGGGGGTGCACGGATGACTTCAGATTTCTTTTGTAAAACTTGCTTTTGGCGACAGCAAACACACTCCTCCAGCAAGTCAGAAGCTTGCTCTTTTAAATGGGAACTGAGGCACTCCCATAGAAATGCAGCACATGCACAGATGCTCATGGCTTCTGAAGTTATTAAGGGCCTGGCCTGGGCCCAAGGTATCTGTAAGAACTCATTCCTCAATGGCCCATGCCATAAAACTCCTGCTGCATGTATCAGCATCTTCAGAAAAGTGCTCAGGGAGGGGATTTTCTGTCTCATTTATGGAAGAGGAGACCTGCCAGGATCTTCTTTGTGCTGGGGACTGAACAAAGTGTGGCTCTAAAACCGTATCGGGGGCGGGGGAAATTCAGTTACTCATAAGAGGGGGGGAAATTGGTATGTGCTTGATATTTTCATGATGTCAGAGTACATTGCTTTGGGCACAGGATTTTATATATCAAGCCCAATTCTATCATGGGCAACCTTCCAGGGGCTGCATGATGGGGGATGGGGGGGTGGGGCCACAGGCAAAAGTAGGTGGGGCAATGGGTATGCCTCTTGCAGATATCCCACCCATGAAAAAGGCCAGGTTACTGCAAAACTCTTCCGTACTCCAGCCGGACAAGCGAGAGGCATGGTCGCAGTTCAAGGACACATTCCAATCAGGAAAGAACACTTCTGGGCCAAGCCAGGGGAGAGGGGGCATGGCTTAGGGAGTCCGGAGGGCCAGGTGGAGAGACACAGAGGGCCACATTCAGCTCCTGGGCATGTGGCTCCACACATCTGTCCTAGGTAATAGCCAGCTATTAAATTGCTTCCGCTGTGACAACTCTCCCCGTTGTTGGCTTTTTCCAGGGCGGAAAATGGTCCAGGTGGTTTCGTTGCTCTGAAATGTCCCACTAACCCGAACCTCTGTACCTTGTTCTGGATACTCAATACAGACCTCAAGGTAAGGCATGTCTTGTTCCTGAGTGTTTTCAGTTGAATGAGCCAGATTGTGACCATTTCTCTCCTGCTCTACCACTGTTGTGTTTTGCTTTTTAAATGGCTCGCTGTCACCTCCAAGGTCTCAAACCTTGGAAATTTCTGGGTCCTTATTAGACTTTTTCATGTGAATCAAACAGCAATGTGGCCCAGATGCTGTAGTGCCATTAAAATCCATTCCTGCTCCCCTCTGATGAATGTGGTATGTGTTTGTACTGCTGAGGATCAAGATGTGTCTTGGAGAACAGTCCAAGTGAGCGGCGAGGGCTGCTCTCCCTCCAGAATGCAGAATCAGACCAATTGCATAGCTTTGCTAGCCAATGAGTGCCCTGTTTGGGGGTATAACTTGGACCTGATGAGATGAAAGAGAGGCGCTGGGCAGAGGAATATGCAAGAAAGAGGGAGATTTTAAGGAGACCCTACGCTGAACCACCCTGAGATCTATGGGTATAGGGGCAGTATACAAATTTAATAAATATAGTCGTAGTGGTGGTAGTAGTAGTAATACTATCCTGTGGTGTTTATATACCTAACATAACAGTATTACCTGTAACAAAATGTTGCGGTGTGACTGACAACCCACCAACACAGTTAAGGATTATCGTGCTTGCCAGCTGGGATCAGAAATTGCTCAGTTCTGCAGTTGCTTTCTCTGTGGCATTCTTTTAATCTTATGGTTTAAGGGGAGGAGCCATAGCACCATTGAAGATCGCATGCTTTGCATGTGGAAAAACCCCAAGTTGAACCACTGGCATCTCCAGGTAGATACAGTGGTACCTCGGGTTACATACACTTCAGGTTACAGACGCTTTAGGTTACAGACTCCACTAACCCAGAAATAGTACCTCGGATTAAGAACTTCGCTTCAGGATGAGAACAGAAATTGTGCAGCAGTGGGAGGCCCCATTAGCTAAAGTGGTGCTTCAGGTTAATTACAGTTTCAGGTTAAGAACAGATCTCTGGAACGAATTAAGTTCTTAACCCGAGGTTCCACTGTATAGCGAAAGCGCTCTCTTGTGAAAACCAGAAGAGCTACTGCCCAGTCCATGTGAACCACCCTTGAGGTAGGTAGACTGATGCATTGATTCAACATAAGTCAGCTTCCTATATTCCTGTGTTCATTTCTACTGCCCCAGCTTAAAGTGAGCAGTGGTTGAGCACATGCTTAGCACTGGATGCCTCGGGTTCATTTAGTGGCATCTCCAAGCAAAGGGGATGTTGGGTAGCAGGGCGGGCAAAGACCTGAGAAATGCTGCCAGTTTGGGCCAGGCAGACCACTGCAGCTTCAGAACCTGTATCAGTGTTGAAGATACAGTGGTGCCTCGCAAGACGAAAATAATCCGTTCCGCGAGTCTCTTCGTCTTGCGGTTTTTTTCGTCTTGCGAAGCAAGCCCATTAGCGGATTAGCGCTATTAGCGCTATTAGCAGTTTAGTGGCTATTAAAGGCTTAAGGGATTAGCGGATTAGCTGCTAAAAGGCTATTAGCGGCTTAGATCAGCTGATAAGCGGCTTAGATCAGCTGTTAAGCGGCTTAGCGAACAGCTGTTAAGCGGCTTAGGGGCTTGGGAAAAAGGCGGGGAGGGGAAAAAAAACCCCAGGAATCGCAAGACATTTTCGTCTTGCGAAGCAAGCCCATAGCAAATTCGTTTTGCGAAGCACCTCCAAAACGGAAAACCCTTTCGTCTAGCAGGTTTTCCGTCTTGGGAGGCATTCGTCTTGCGGGGCACCACTGTACTTCTCTGGCTTCATCCTTCGTCTCTTCTTGCAGGGCCGGCTTCCCCGCTACCTCATCAACCAAACCTTGAGCGCCACCATGACGGAATTTGTTTTCCACCTGCGCAAACGTGTTATGGAGGTCATGGCGAGGTCTTAGGTTCTTGGAACTCCTTGCTCTGATGTTGCCTTTTGAGAGTGCTCAAACCCAACAAAGGTCCAAAGAACTGGAGTATCTTTCTTCTTCTTCTTCTTCTCTCTTCCTGCCAGAGAACAAAGACAAAATCTCACAGCTGACGTTCTGGATCAGGCTGAAGAGCCTTTCCTTGTGTCTTCAGGTTGTCAGCCAGGTAAAGGGCTGAAGGTGATGACCAAATGGCAAGAGGGAAGTGGAGACAAAGCAGGTGGTCCGTGCCCAAGCGAATTGGTGAGAAGCACCAAGGTGGCTTCTTCGAGCCTTTCACCGATGATCAAAGTTAACATTGCTACTAGAACTTGAGCCATGTATGGATTCCAATGTGCCAAATTCCTTCATGATCATGCTTCCAGAACCTGCTAAGTGCTTACCTGTATAGCCCCCTTCCTTTCTCCCTGGGTGTAATCATGATTTGTGTGTCCATAAACTTACCCAGTTGCCTTCCGTGGCGAAACAGAAGTGCACCATCAGATAACCTGCACACACAGTCCCACGGCTGAAGTGCAGCAGGTTAAGCCAGAAAGTGTCCCAGGCGCTGCTACTGGTCGTCCACCTTTCAGCATAGCTGTGACGGCGTCAGGAGGTTTTACTACCCCAATGTTTGGATGAAATTTGCCTATTGTATGCTTGGTAATGGCCAGAGAGAACGAAATCTCCTGCCCCCTGTCAAGTACCTGGTCTTCAGTGGTGCACCAAAACTGACAGCTTGGCTTGAAAGCATTGCTGTTCCCAGTTCCGTGTTGCTTTATTTTTCAGTTTCTCCTCCTACCCATGAGTAGCAAAGACTATAAAATAAGCTTCCGTAGACTAAACTGACCCAGTGGTTGGTTGGTGGTTCCTGGGTTTGATTGCGGCCTCATCACTCTGGAGTGGGCTTCAAATGTTAGTAATGGAGGGCCAAGATCTATAATCGGTTCTATTGACTTGTTAATATAGAGAGAGGTCAGAGCCCTTATCTGCCACTCCAGTGTGTGTGTGTGTGTGTGTGTGTGTGTGGTGGAGGAGCATCCTTGGAAACTTCCTGCCTGGTGCCTATCAGAGCTAAGCATTGAAAGCAGCCTGTTGTTTCATGAAGCATGAGCTGGGTTTGCCATAGAAGTGAGACTAGTATAGACCTATCACCAGAGCAGATGTTTATATTAACCTCCTTCCTTCGCTCCCCAGAGTCCTTAAGTTGCCTTCCTCTGCTCTCCTGCATTTGCTGTTGATAACCAGTGTTCTCCAGGTGAAAAACTACGTAGCTCATGAATCAATCTTCAGAGCCTTGAATTCTTGAGTTCTGTGTCTCTTTCCCCACACCCTGCCTTCCTTGGGTGTAGAAAGCTGGAGATGTGGTGGACATAACATCTACAGGCCTTTTGGTCTGCCAATGACTGAATTTGCCTTGAGTGGAATCGGCATTTCTAATCCCTTCAGAGGATCAGCTTTGGGACACAGGAGGGTGGGGCAGAAGTGAAATGCCTTTGCTTCAACATAATAAGTGCAATAATCCTGGCACAGAGCTAACATGCAACTTACCAGAAGTGTCCAAAGTTCTTGGCCTCCAATGTCAACTGTTGTCCAAAGCCATTTGGGTTAAACCGCACTGACTCCTGTGATTCTCCACTTCAGCGGGACAGCTTTCAGCAGAAGTAGTATGGGGGATTGCACAGAGATTGCAGCCTTAAGGCAGATTCATGCACTTTTAAAGGCTCTAGAATCAGAATTAGTCTTGTAGCGAGAGTCACGCATGGCTGCTTGCTCGCTCAGTGCATTTTAAGACCCCCCAAGGCAGGACTTGAAGTCAAAAGGTTGAAATGAAAGCAAATAAATATATTCTGCACTGGATTTCTTGCGGGGAGTAAACTGCACACCTGGCTTACACAACAACGTAGCAACTAGCATGTGTGCCAGACCTGTTCTTGCAGGCGTATTTTCAGCAGTTGAGCCCCCCCCCCTTTTGTATACTGGTTTCTCCCCTTTGCCTTGCCTCTGTTTGTGTGTTTTGTGCAGTGGGTGGAACTTGTAGGAAGTCCTGTCCCCTCCATCTGATATCTTTGTCGGAATAGGGAGGCTTGTAAGAAGCTTTTACTATTGCAGGGTGGGGAGAGGCTTCCAGAGATGAAAAAGAGGCTCGCCATCCAGGGAAGTTGTCCGAAGTGACTTGCTTTACAATATTTCTGCATTTTTTGCCAGCATCGGAGATTTGCCCGAGTTCCCGTTTCTAAGAATCGGCTATTAATCTTATTAAAGCGCCTTGGGTTGTTCGTAAGCATTTCAAATGGACTGTGAAAAGGGAGGCTTACAGACTTCGTGAATCTAATGCACAGAAACTGTTTCCTTTTATGTGTGCATGGGGAGTGGACCTGCACACCTCATTTAAAAAGCCACTTGAATAACACATATGCCTTTTGCATTGATTCTTTGTTACTTGATCTAATAAAATCTAGTGACAACTTTCCTCTGGCTCAATGTGTCTTTCTGCCTAGCATGGGATATCCCTTCACTTTCAGTGCTTTTGAACTGCTAGGTTGGCAGGAGCTGGGACAGAGCAACGGGAGCTCACCCTGTTGCGGGGATTTGAACTGCTGACCTTCTGATCAGCAAGCCCTAGGCTCTGAATCCTACTTCAATACTAACAACAGGACAAAGCACAGACCCTAGGGCAGTTACAAAGGGAGAGGGCAAGATGCACAACACACAGCTCTCTTCTCCATCAGAAGGAATGGTTGGGGAGCTCAGGAAGAAGAGCTATGGGACACCACTGCCTCCTCACATAAGCCGCCAGAAGCAGTCGCCTCACTCTGCCTAATGATAGGACCAGCCCTGCTAGGGTCAAACAACCTACTTGGCAATTAAGCTCTTTGGGTGCAAGCCACTGTCTTGCCCACTGTAACCAAACTTGCAAAGTAGCTGTGAGGATAAACTGAGGTGGCTCCATTTCTGCTACCCTGAGCTGCTTGGAGGAAGGGCTGGTTGCAACAGGAATAGATGGCGGGATTTCTCCCAGTGGATAACAACACAGCAAGGCCTGGGTTCTGCTCTGCCTTTCTGTGCCTCTGCACCTTTGGCTTCATGTGGCTCCACAGTGCCTCGCAACTCATCTAATCCTGCGGTCTCTCTTCTTGAAGATACGAAAAACAAACCTACTTTTCATTCCATATAAACATGGAGGCAACATACAATACACTATTTCATACTCTGCAGTTTGTTTTAAGGGCTTTAAGCTATGGTGGAAGGGGGAGAATCTCACATGATCACTGCTTATGACGTGCAGATGATATTTAAGAGAATTCATAGGACTCCTTTGCCTTCCCACCCCCCAAGCAGAATTCCTTTACTACTTGGACTTAAGTCTGCCCCATCCATTTTCTCTCCATCTTCTGTTTTAGCTTTGGTTTTTATCGCGTTTCAATATGCTGGTCTCGAGCCTGTCTTAGCACTTACAACACATTGCAAGAAAGAGAGAGAGATGGATTTCTGGTACAAAGTTTGCAGCTGCTGTTGTCATATAGAAGACGAACTGGAGAAGAATCCATTGGTGGTTGGGTATGTGTTACAAATCAGCTTTTTCATTTAGCAAGCCCCGAGCTTCTGCCAAATTTATAATAAGCAATGGCAGACAACGGCATAAATTAAGGTAAGTGTGTTCTGCTTTCAAAGTGATGCTGTACGGAAGCTGGCAGTTCTGGAATCCATCTCTCAGGAAGTGGGAAGTACAGAATATTGCTGTTTAGGGCCCCAGTTGGCCAGACAACCTCACCCTTTCCCAGGATATTCCATTTCATCCCCACTCCCAACAACCAGATGGCATTTCCTTCCTCCATTAGAGCTCTGTGTCTAAATATTTCAGTTCTACTTTTGCAAATCTTAGCATTCCCCCAAGCCTGCTGAAAACCTCCTCCTCCTGCAATGGTGTTTTGGTTATGTAACTTGCAGGATTCATCATGAAAGGATTCCGCCTTTCTTGCTTTCACAGTTTAGCTACTGTTTCAATGTACGGTGCTTTGTTTGAGTCACAATCTTTGTGTGTGCCTTCACAAAAGCCCTCTTGAATTATATACACACTTTAATTCTAGGGCTGCAACATTAAATGCTTCTATTAATCAGCTTTTAATTAACTGGTCTACTTTAATTGAGGGTGACTTTTTAGTCTGAAAAATTATTGTGAATAAATGTATGTAAAGGTAAAAGGACCCCTGATCATTAGGTCCAGTCGTGGCTGACTCTGGGGTTGCGGCGCTCATCTCGCTTTATTGGCCGAGGGAGCCGGCGTACAGCTTCCGGGTCATGTGGCCAGCATGACTAAGCCGCTTCTGGCGAACCAGAGCAGCGCACAGAAACGCCGTTTACCTTCCCGCCAGAGCGGTACCTATTTATCTACTTGCACTTGACATGACCTTCTGATCGGCAAGTCCTAGGCTCTGCATATGTATGTAGCAAGGCTCAAATTCAAGGTTTCCAGTCCCAACCTGGTATCTACCAGGCTAAAGAGATGCATTGTGCTCGCTGCAATGGTAAACCTGTGCCCAGGCTGTACTGCTTTGGACTGAAGTTGCAGGAATCACAACATGAAAGAAATGTTTCTGTGCATGAAAACAATTAGATTGTCAGGGAGAAGACTATGCCTTTCCCTCAATATGCTAGCTGTCTCTGTGCAGGGACTATTTTTATACAGAGAACAGTCCCTCCAAGTGCCCCATTATTCAGGGACAATCTCAGATTTACAGAAGCCGTCCTGGTTTATGATTTGATTCCGGAATGTCCCGCTTTTCCTCAGAACGTCCCTATTTTCATTGGAGAAATGTTGGAGGGTATGGAATAGAATGTTCCTGGGGCTTTTTTTTCAGCTGGAACTTGCCAGCACCTCTCAGGTGGGCGCCATTGCATTCTTAGAGAACGAGGGAGGTCTTCGTGGTGAGTTCCAGCACTTCTTTTCCTAGAAAAATAGCACTGGACTTCCCTATTTTCTTTGGAGAAATGGAAGAGGTTATGTGAGAAGCATTTGCCCATGTGAGCTCCCACTTTCAATCCAAAGTGATAAAGCCCAGATACCAGATACAGTACCTAGGAAGATGCCTTCTATTGATCCAGATCATTGCTCCATGTAGCACAGTATGGTTGACAATGACCAGCAAAGATTCTCCAGGGTTTCAGACAGGGGGCAATCTCAGCCCTACCTGCAGATGTCAGAGATTGAGCATGTGCTCTACCACTGAGTTATTTGGTAAGAAGTAGACCCAGGAGTCCTGTCTCGGTTTGAAGAGCAGCCATTGTGATGCTGTTTGTTTGTTTGTTTGCTACCTTTCTGTTGCAGCGACACACTTCAGTATTTCAACAAGTTGCAGAAACGACGGGAATTAGAGGCTGTCAACTTGTGGAATGAACCAGTGGACAAGACTCACGTGGAACGGGATGATGATCATAAACTCCACATGTTGCTGGAGAAAAGGTCAAAAACGCGCCGGGGATCCGAGGTATGTTGTCCTTGCGCACGGAATATTTTTGTTTGGGGGGAGAATTTAATTGCAAGACATTTGCCCACGTACAGTCTGATACAGTTGGTTCATCTGGAGGAATATGTACCAGACAAGGATGTCAACAGACAATAATTATTGTGTATGTGTGCCCACAAACACAGTGATGCATTGATGTAAGCATTAAGATAATATAAACCGGTTTCTAGTTTCTGTCGCACTCTAGTGTGACCCACAAATAAAAACCAGCATAGGGCTATACAGGTGGGGTTGGCTAATGGCTTCCATTGAGTTATATTGGGCCAAAAGAAACTTATTGGAGGAATTCAACCCTTTCCTGACAAAAATAGCATCGGAAAAAGCAGTGAGGTACCCCTTAACTGTCTGCCACATTCTGCTGTTTGCATCCATGGATGGAAGAAAGAAAAGTGATGTAACATAGACGCGATCTGCATGGGTGGCATGACCTTTAGGAATAGGGGCCTCAGTGGGGTTCAGTGTGTTAATGCACATGTAGGTGCACACACAAAGCAGTCCTTTAGAGATCCCTGTAATATATAGGCCTTTCTCCACACATACTTTACATGATGCTGGGCATTTTGCTGAAAAACATAGCTTAGTGGTTCATTCTTTTGACGGTCTCCTTTATCCTGACAAAGGAATACCGACGCTTGAGCTTTGACATCATCGCTCACCGGCAGATCCGTCGGAAGATGAAGGACCGATGGAAGCAAATCCTAGAAGTCTTGGGTATGGTGTCCTTGGGGGATTTCCACCACAGACCAAACTGGAGAGTGTTAGGAGATCTATTACCCTTACTCGCGTTCCTTTCTCTCAAGTTTGGTTTTAGTGTTCCATGACTAAAAACTACTAGAGTCTTCTCCCTGTTTTCTTTGGAGGGGTGAAGACTATTATTTACCTATTCTTGGCCACTGTGAGAGCAGGATACTGGATTCCATTCCTATCCAACAGGGCTGCTCTTGTTATTATTTATTGAGTTGGTTTTTGGAGTGGATATGGGCGTAAATGATCTCATCCCAATGTAGGGTTCAAAGCTGAAGCAGATGGGCTCCTCACTGTCACGTCCAGCACCTCCTATGAATCCCTTCGCAATCCTCAAGAGGCCCGCAGGATCCACACTGCCCTGGCTGAGCAGACAACCATTTTTGGCTGGCATCGTGGTGGTCCACCTGAGAGATACCTCTTTGTCATTGTAAGTAGAGGAAGGATTCGGTAGAAACTTCTGTTGGGGCATGTGCTTGTCTGTGCAGTACATCACCGCAGGGACAGAAGCTGTGGGCCTAACCCACAGTGGCATAGAAGCTACCATGGAGGTAGGAGCAGCACGCAAGCTCCTCCAGGTAGCCTGATTGTGGTTTTCAAAAAACTGCTCCAAGGGTCATGAAGCCTCTGTGAGTCGACTCCTTCTAATGTGCTGATTGGCCTTATCAATCCTTTAATAACTTGCCACCCCTCTCCCAAATATGTTTCCTTTGTCCTCCAAGTTAAGGGTGACGTTTCCCCTCCTCCTAGAGTTGGGAGTGTGATGCCAAGTTTTCTGTTCAACATAGAAGGTGGTGCCTTTAGGACAAAGCAATCTTTTTGAAATTCTCCCCCTTCTGCAGGTAGCCTTGTTAATGGCTAAAAATACGTGGCGTTTGCTTGCTTAGTCAGTTCTCTCGCTTTGAGGCAGAAAGATCTCAGTTTAATCTTTTCCTTTGTCTGGAACAAAGGTTGATTTCATTGGCATACTATGCCCTTTTAAAATGTGGAGGTTTTTTTGGGGGGGGTTATTAGGTTGTTTTAATTTTGATTAAATATTTTGTGGTTTTATATTTTGATATTGTTTTGTGAACCACCCTGAGACCTCTGGGTATAGGGCGGTATATGATGATGATGATGATGATAGGAAGAATGCTTTATTTGCAATAATTAAATAATTAAATAAAGGGTGTGCTAGCTCCTGTTCTCTTCTTCTTCTTCTTCTTCTTCTTCTTCTTCTTCTTCTTAGAAGGCCAAATAGTTTATTGGGAACTATTTTCTACAACAAAGGGTGGATGTCTCTAGGCTAGAAAACGGTCAGAGCAGAACAACAATAAATCACTTTATCTCTGCTTCCCCCTTTTGAATGCTTTTAGACTCAGACTTCCTTTAATAAATCTAATTTATATTTTATTACCAGATACTTGTATCTTTGTAGTTAATTACATACTCCAACCCTACCCATTCAGTATTAGGCCTGTGCTACTAAGAACCTTGGAATCTCCCTCGTGACAGAGGCTCCTTGAAGTACTTTGGCCCCTGCCCCAAACAGGGACCATTTCTTCGGTTTGTTTTATATGTGTTTCCCTCACATCCTCTGTCATTTAAAAGCTGGGTAGAGGTAGTTGGCAAAAATTAGTTTTTTGTTTGCTTAAAGATTTGGGGGATCCCTGACCCCTTTGGTGACCCAAGGATTGCCACTCTCCCTCCTTCCATTATTTTACCTCACAATTACTGTGAGGTAAAATTTAATTGAATCCGATACTTACTCCTGCCTTGGTGTGGGCATCATTTTTAAATTTTCTACTTCAGGTGTCTTAGGCCAGCTCTATTGTGGGGTCTCAATGGACCCAACACTATCACCTTTTTTCTTTATTTTTGTCACCTTTCCTCCCCTAGGACAGGCTGCTTCTCCTTGATGTGGGAGATGAATTCCTGTCAGCGGCTCGGCACTTCTACCCCGTGGAGGACGAAGAGGACGATGGCTCTTCCAGCGATGGAGGACCTACAACACCTGGTCCTGTCTTGGTCACAATGAGCAGCGAAGCTCAGGAAGAGACGGAGGAGGGCGTAGACAGGGAATAAGCCAAGGAGAAGACGGAAGTGAGGCAGACACTGAAGAAAGAGTGGATGTGAAGAGGTGGATGCAACTCAACCTATGGCTGGAAGAACGAATGTATTCAGAGTAGACTACTGAACCGCAAACCTGTTGGAAACTCCCTTTGACACAAAGAACTTGCGTCCCCATTTCCTATTCATGCTTTGCCCTTTTTCTTTTGTATTAATGTCATGAGTTAACAAATAGCATCATTTCTCACAACGCTCAGTCTGTAGTTTTCTATAAAACAGGAGGTGAATATTTGGAAGCAAAACATAAACCAAAACGTAGAACTGAAATGTTCTCCATGGCCAAAAATGGAGACTGCCTTGATACCTTTACTTTAGGCTTTGCCACTCAAAACTCAGAATAACAACAACAACAACAACACCCTGCCCATCTGGCTGGGTTCCCCAGCCACTCTGGGTGGCTCCCAACAGAATATTAAAAACACGATAAAATATCAGACATTCTCAGGGTGATGAACAATAATATCTCCATATTTTTCCAGGGCGTTTTCTCTTGCCTATGGCAGGGCCAGAGGCTGAGATAATAGAAAGATATCTTTGAGACTCTTTCTTCCCTTTATGAGCTGAACTTTAGTTAGCTATGAGGCTTTCCATGGAGTATAATAAATTACGTATATGACATAGAGGACTTGCAAACTCGTTTTAGCTGAATTCACTTCAGATTCCTTTAGCACTGAGTGTACACAATTCTGGTCATAAGGCCGAGGGTGTGGAGACGCTCTTTCTGCAGTTGTGCTGCACATGCACCAGAATGTGGAATTTCAGCCTACAACGGAGCACATTGAGAGTCTAGACTTGCTGTCCACATGTTTGCTTTAAAAAAATTATTTATAGGCCTTAGTGTGGTTTAAAAAGGGGCAGGCTGTTGTTCCCACTCTGATGCACTGTACAAACTATCCCACCCCACCCACCAATTATTAGCAGACAGGAGTAGCCGGATATATTCAGCAAATTATGCCAGTAAAGGCCAATTAGCTTAATCTGCATGATTTGTACAGCTCACAGGTTTGGGTGTTTGGCACAGAAACTGAGTTACCCTGATGCTCTGTGTTTTGGGGGCCAAGGCTGTTGAGATTTTTTTTAGTTTTGCCTGAAGTTGTTCAACTTTTTCCCCCTCCCAAAAATCTCCCCCCCCCAAAAAAAGAGGGAATTTTAAAAAGCTATTTTTAAGGAAAATCACTAAAATCTAGACTTCCAACATGGGTTGCCATATGTTTGGATTTTCCCAGATATTGAACTGATTTCCACCTGGAAACTGTTTCCGACTGCCATATTCCGACTATGTATGGGAAATTCTGGATGTATGGCAACCCTACTCTGTGTGAGAGAGGAGGACAGGGCAGGAGGTTGTTAGAAGTGGTTTAATGTACAGAACATTGGCATAAAAATGGGGGGGAGTTCCCCCCACCCCGATGAAGCATAAGTCCCAGGTTCCCAGCTTTCACTTTGAAAAGCAAGTACAGTGGTACCTCAGGTTACAAACACTTCGGGTTACAGACTCCACTAACCCAGAAGTAGTACCTCATGTTAAGAACTTTACCTCAGGATGAGAACAGAAATCGTGTGGCAGCCGTGGGAGGCCCCATTAGCCAAAGTGGTACTTCAGGTTAAGAACGAACCTCCAGAACGAATTAAGTTCATAACCAGAGGTACATGTTAAGCAGTTGTAGAACCAGAGATGCAAGGCAAAAGGTGTAGGCAGGTATCCCTCTCTTTTGTTTCGAGAGAAGCTTGCCTGTTCCCACCTTTCATTTATGTATGTTTGCTCATATATCCAGGATTTGTCTGTCAGAAATAGCATCCGGGTGGAATTTCCGAAAATCATGGCAACCCATGTTGGAAGTGTGGATATTATTTTTATTTCTGGAAGTGTTGATTTTGATTTTCCTTAAAAATAGCTCAAAAGCTTCAATTTTATTTTATTGAGATTTTGCAAAAAGAAAAAAAGGAAAAGAAAGAAAGCTTAGGCAAGTTTGGATTTTCACTTTTTGAAATATGGCAGCCTCATGAGAAGAAAAGACTCCCTGGGAAGCTGGGAAAGATGGAGGGCACAAGGAGAAGGGGATGACAGAGGACGAGATGGTTGGGCAGTGTTATAGAAGCTACTAACGTGAGTTTGACCAAACTGCGGGAGGCAGTGGGTAACAGGAGTGCCTGGCGTGGTCTGGTCCATGGGGTTACGAAGAGTCCAACACGACTAAACAACAACAACAGCCCTAGAGTATTTGCTTTCTCTACCACACCTGCCAAAAAAATAATCCTGTGGATGTCCATGGCAAACTGCATACATAAATGTTGCCCATTGGCCATGCCTGCCTATAAAATGTTTTTTTTCCCCCTGTCCTTTCTACAAGAAGGGTCCTTTTCCCTGTCCATTTTTGTGTGTGCTTCCAGGCCACCTGTTCTCCTTTCATCACCCTCTTCTCTCCAATCTCTCTGTGTACAACCTGTCCCTGATATACAAGCCGCCTGGAGCCTGGTGACAGGGATTGCTGCTGTCCCTGTTGCTAATCCCCCTGGCTCCTGTTTCTAAATAGCAGAGTCTCCATTTGCGGGAAACAAAAGGCCCGGCTGGGGAAATTTCTCCCTTTCTTCTCCTTCCCCACAATATCCCAAGCATGCGATGGACCCAGGGCGGCCTTTTCCTGGAGTCTGGATCGCAGGTTTCAAGCATCCAGCCTAGAGGTTGGCAAGAAATGTTGGAAACTGCTCTACTTGTCCCTCTTGGCAGAGACATGCAAACACATATATCTCTTCCTGTCACTATCCTTTCTGACAGCTGAGAACTGCTAGGTAATTAATGAGTCTTCTCCCCCACCCCACCCCCAGCCTCCAGCTCATTTAACAACTTTCCTTGTGATGATTTTGTTCTTCCTTGTCAAGGTTTCTGTGGTTTTACACCTTTCGCAGGAATCTCAGGCCTCTGGGAAGGGATACCCCTGCCTTTATGTACAGATGCCCACGTTAACTGTTGCACCCTGGTTTTGCATTGAAGAGATTGAAAACAGAACCACTGAACTGTCAAGTTCCAAGGGGTACCACGAAGGTCATCAAGTCCAGCCCCCTGCAAAAGCAGGAATTTTTCTGCCAACATGGGGCTCAAACCCACCACTCTGAGCTTAAGAATCTCATCCTCTACCAACTGAGCTATCCAGGGTCAAGTCACACAATACCTTTATATGAATATGTTGGTGCAGCCACTTTTGGAATATCATCTACCCATATCATAGAGCTAGATAGTATGCTTTTTAAAAGAACACAACTGTGTAATGTTCAACTAAACCTGCAATCCAACATACCCACCTCAGAGTAAGTTTCATTGGCCTCAGAGGGACTTACTTCTGAGCAGATTTGCATAGGATCACGCTGTAAAATGATGAAGGGCTTGGAGTATCGACTTAGAGCATCCTGCGGGGAGCTAGATGGAAACTCAGTCCGATTTGGTAGGGCGCAGTCGGAAGGGATGGCAACGTGCTCTTCTTTGACCCCCCCCTCCCCACAAAAGGCAAGTGGGAAGGGCTAAAACCTCTCTTTCCTGCTGGCCCATTGCCTTCTGAGGCACAGCTGGTGATCCTTTGCATGTGGAACTCCTTGCCCCAAGACTTCTCTGTGTTCTACCAACCAATAAAAGCTTTCTTTTCCCAGTGGCTTTTGGTTCTGCTGCGGCTCAGTTTAATTTAATTCGTCAGCCTGGGTTTATTGTTTTCTTGCTCTGTGCTGCATTTGTGTTTTTACTGATGGATTGTTGTTTTTTGGTATGCCTTTTATATTTTATAAGCCGCCTTGAGCAACTCTTTTGTTTTTTGTAGTGGGGAAAGCAAGGTATAAATCTTTGTGTAAATAACAAAATGGCAATAAGTGTGTGTTTTTTGTTTGTTTTTCCCAACTGCCTAAGCCTTAACAGTCTCACTCCCTTCTTGGCCCTGAGCAAAGGTCAGCATATTATGATCCTCACTATGGGAAAACAAATAGCTACTCCTCTGTTTTTTTGGCTAGGGGCCTTGTAGGAACAGCAAGCCAAGTTATAGTCCCCCTGGGCCACAAGTGTGCTGGTAAGCCGCACATTGATGCTTCACTCAGCCCAGTCTACAGCTGCCTCCCCCTCCCCCTTGCACGTTGGGTCTGTTCAACGTGAGCCGCTCTGTATGCTATCTGCAATGGGCAAGCAATGTTTTTCCCAAATGGATGCTGGAAGGGAAAGCAGATGCAGCCTCAGTTTCTGCTTGGCCTGGAGAGTTTGTGGGTTTGTCTACGAAGATCTGTCAGCCCCCCTACTGCCAGGCCATCCTGAACTCTCCCAAATTGTCTGATCTCAGAAGCAAAACAAGGACCTCTCTGCTTAGTACAGTGGTACCTCGGGTTACAGACGCTTCAGGTTACAGACACTTCAGGTTACAGACTCTGCTAACCCAGAAATAGTACCTCGGGTTAAGAACTTTGCTTCAGGATGAGAACAGAAATCATGCGGCAGCGGCGTAGTGGCAGCAGGAGGCCTCATTAGCTAAAGTGGTGCTTCAGGTTAAGGACAGTTTCCGGTTAAGAACGGACCTCCGGAACGAATTAAGTTCTTAACCCGAGGTACCACTGTACTTGGATGGGAGAAGGTCTGTCGGCCAAAATACTGTTGAGAGAGAATAGGTCTGCTCTGCTGTGTTTATCTTATTGCTATTATTATTAAAAGTGGAAGTCTGATATTTTGCTATCCTGTACAGATCTACATAAATAACATCATTATTATTATTATTGCTATATTTTCTATACTGCCTTTCATCTGAGGATCACAGGGCTGTTTACAATTTAAAAACACAAAAATGCACACCATAGATTACCCATTTCATACCACCTTTTCTGTGCTGTTGCCCCGATTGCGGAATGCTCTCCACAAAAAGGTTCACCTGGCACCATCTTTACATTTCTTACAGCACCGGGCAAAAACATTCCTCTTTACCCAGGCCTATGGCTATTAAATAACCTATGGCCTCTAACAGTGTGGGGGAGAGGACTGTTACGATGGTGATTATTTCATTATTAGGCTGTCCATCAGTATGCTTTTTACTATGTTATTATCTTTGATGTTCTGTAATGTGTTTTTAATGTTGTATACCACCTCAGGATCTTTTGATAAAGGACGTCATATAAATCAAACAAGTAAAAAATAACAACAACAATAAAAAATGCCCCTGCTCGCTTTGCTCACCACCCGCCCCATCTCTGCCAAAGCCACCCTTATCCTTATCCTTTACATCTCGCCAAACTTCTGCTTGCAGACTTGGGCCACCTGTTTTCCTCCTCACTGGCCTCCAGTTCCCTCCTTTCCTCTGATGCTGTTGCAATGGCCCAGCAGAGCCCATTTTTTCACCACGCTGCAGTTCACAGCAGCACCTGCTGGTGGCCACACAGACTGCAGCATGACGACATCCTTAGGAAAATATGTAATGGGAGAGAAAAGCACTTCATAACCTCAATACTTTAAAAATGGAAGCAGTGTACCAGAATGCAACATAAAAACTGGCATCTGGCTGGCCACTGTGAGAACAGGACTACTGTTCTGGACTACAAGGGCCATGGGCCTGATTCTGCATTGGTTTTAAAAGCTGTATGTGGTGTTGTTGTTAAAGATACCCTCCCCTTCCCAATCTCTGTAGTTCTCCTGTAACATTGTCCTCATACTTTACATACTTTACAAAATGAGCTTCACCACCTGCAGCATAGCAGGCCGTCTAAAACATGGCATAGTAGGCTGACAAGTGCATGGCACCCGGGAGCAGAGCAATACCTTTATGCCCATTCCTAATCCTGCTTTTACTGGGGCATGGCAAATCTGCATCCCCCTTGGAGGAAAACGTATTTAATCCCACCCCACCAATTTCCTCTTGCAAATTCCTCTGAGAGTATTCTCCTCTCCCAAAGTTGGGAGAGGAGGTGAGTTAATGGGCAGTGGGAGGCAGGGAGAGTTATGCTGTGTCACACACACACACACCAGCCTCCTGCAGCTGTTCCCATGGTATGGGCTGAAGGCACAGAAGGTTGCCACCTTGCTGAAGCTAAGCAGATCTGTGCCTTGGATGGGTGTTTGCCTGAGAACGACATGCCTGGAAAAACACACTGATACCACTTTGGGTTCTATAGAAGAAGAAAACTAGAATATAAATGTACAGTGTTAAAAAGTTATCCACCCTGTCTCCCCACATTACTGGTGCAAGACAACCATGAGTTTTGGCAGCACTGGCTGCCATTCTTTTCCTATTAAACCATCATTAAATGTGGGATTGACTGTACCCTTGCACCTCCCGTCTTATCTTAACTAGGGGGACATTACTGGGATTTCAAAGGTGGAATTGAAGTCTGGGAGGAATCTCCCCAAAGTGGCACTTTGTCCTGGATCTTAGGCAAGTCAACTTTGGGGGGTCCTGGTTTTTACTTTTTGAAATACAGCAACCCTATCTTAGCTGAATATCTTATTCATAGTTAATATTCCCCATACCTAATACAGTGGTACCACGGGTTAAGTACTTAATTCGTTCCGGAGGTCCGTTCTTAACCTGAAACTGTTCTTAACCTGAAGCACCACTTTAGCTAATGGGGCCTCCTGCTGCTGCTGCACTACCGCTGCACAATTTCTGTTCTCATCCTGAAGCAAAGTTCTTAACCTGAGGTAATATTTCTGAGTTAGCTGAGTCTGTAACCTGAAGTGTATGTAACCTGAAGCGTATGTAACCTGAGGTACCACTGTAAACGAGAAGGATGCAGGTGGCGCTGTGGTCTAAGCCACTGAGCCTTGGGCTTGCCGATTAAAAGGTCAGCTGTTCGAATCCCCGCGATGGGGTCAGCTCCCTTTGCTCGGTCCCAGCTCCTGCCAACCTAGCAATTCAAAAGCACATCAAAGTGCAAGTAGATAAATAGGTACCGCTCCTGCGGGAAAGTAAACGGAGTTTCCGTGTGCTGCTCTGGTGTCAGTGTTCCGTTGCGCCAGAAGCGGCTTAGTCATGCTGGCCACATGTCCTGGAAAAACTGTCTGCGGAGCGGACAAATGGCTGCTCCCTCGGCCTGTAAAGCGAGAGGAGCGCCGCAACCCCAGAGTCGTTCGCGGCTGGACTTAACTGTCAGAGGTCCCTTTACCTTTTAATAAATGAGATCCTTGGACAAGAGGGTGATACATGTTAGTTCATTTTGCTGCAGTTTGTAACTTTCTCCCCCCGCAACCCTTTGGGTTGATGAGGGAAAATGGGCTGCAACCTGCAGGCTGAGTTTCAGAGGAATCAGCAGGACTGCTTCACCCAGACCAGAAGTCTCTTGTTTCCTCTGCCATCCACACCACTTTCCACGTGCTGGATGCTCTGACCTTTGGTCACGTTGGAGAGGTTTGTGCTGTTATGTTAGGAAGTGGTCCCACGTGGAGGGGAATGCTTTAAAAAGAAAATAGGGGGGGGGGGAGAGGAACAGCACACAGAGCAGGCAGTTACCACCTAGAAGGTTGTGCGCTTGGTTGTGTATGTGCTAATCTGCCAGGATTATCTTTTTATGGTTTATTTCATGGCCTTTGGAGACAACCGCTCTCGCTCTCCCGACTCACCTGCCACCCAAATAAACAAAATACAGCTTGCCTCTCCATCCAGAAAAGGACACACTGATAGTCCCCTGCCAAGTCCTTATTCTATTTTTAAAGCACAAACCCATTTAAAGACCAAGGCGAGAGAGAGAGAGGGGGGAGCATCTTTCCAAATACAGAAGTACAAGAATGCTTTTAAATCAGGGTAAGCTGATAAGAACGTGTGCTTGGGAGAAGGGAAGGCTCTGCTCCAGCTATTAGAGGTCAACAGTTAATGGGGTGGTTGGTGGTGGAGGAGGGGGGCAAACCCTGATGAGGTGTATTATTGATTAGTGACCAAAATGTCTGTCATGATGGCCTGTAGGTTATTTGTTTATGGGGGGGGGATAAACAAACGGCCTCAACTGCTCCATTTCAGACCACAGGTGTGTGCTCTCATCTGCAGGTCCTCTTTCAAAGGCAAGATTCCCAGTTTGCATTTTTCAAAACAATACCACCAGACCCTCCATGTGTCCCTTTTTTCCAGGGATAGTCCCAGATTTACAGAAGCTGTTCCAGTTTCTGATATGATCCCAGAATGCACCGCTTTTCCTTAGGATGTCCCTATTTTCACTGGATAAATGTTGGAGGGTATGGAGTTATGCAACCCCCGAGCCAAGGAGATAAGTGACTATACAACCTTCAGGAGACATCTGAAGGCAGCCCTGTATACATTTTTTTTTTAGTGTTTAATGTTTTTATATATGTTGGAAGCTGTCCAGAGTGGCTGGGGTGGGGTATTATTATTATTATTATTATTATTATTATTATTATTATTATACAGGACATCCCTACTTTCATCAGAGGAATGTTGGACGGTATGCAACACACAAACCGAAACGCAGCAGTCTTCTGAAATTCACACTTCTCTGAATTTTGCAATGCAGCTTTCCAGCTAAGAAATATGCACCAAAAAGACACACACAAGCTGGGATAAAGTGTGCATATAAATGCATATGATAGTGAAAAGAACATACAAACTGCGTTGTACGAAGGGGAATTGCTTGACAGTACTGTGTAGGTTAGGCAAATTTGCGTGCAAAGCTGTGCGTACCAGGGGAAATTCTCATTAAAATGCTAATGAATTTTCACGAGGCCTTTTTAAAACATTGCTAACGGATGTGGAAAATGGGATTTAAGACTGGGAAAACTGGGAAAGGAAACGCTACTTGCTGCTCTCTGTTCCTTTTTTGCAGCTGTAGGAGCTTGGTGGTCTTCAGCCCTTTCAGACGCTGTTGCTGCTGTTGGGCTTCACCTTAGACCAGACCGTGGCACAGCAGTGGGTCCTGACCCCCCAGTGTCCTAGCTGAAAGCATCTCTTTTGCTCTAACCCTTCAGCAGTGCCCCCCTCCCCCATATATATAAATAGTATTCAGGAATCCTGGCTCTGAGCCTGCCGAATCACACTGTCTTCCCAGTAGAATTGCTAGAAGGATTTGGCAGCCTTGTTGGTTTTGGGTTATATAAGTCCCTCCCGGCCCACTCCATACCTTGTACCATTGCCAAATGCCCTGGCCCTGCTCTGGCATCACGAACCTGGCCCAAAGGCTTGGATTAGCTGTCCCATCCCTTCCTCCTCCCACCGCAGGGTCTCGCCCACATCCCCAAGGGGCCAGATTACCAGGCCTGCCCCGTTATGCCCGTCATCCTAGTGACCTTGGGCTCCTCACGGGCAGAGACATGTGAAGGCTGGGCTGCAAAGGGTAGCCCGAGCCTGTACATATCAGGCTATCTTTGGGGTCAGTCGCCAAGGTCTGCCCTAACTTTGGTTACTGTTTGTAAGAGACAGTTTGGTTTCGGAGATTGCTAGGGAAGGGGGGAGCTTGTGCATGGAGTGGGATGGTTATTATCTGAGTACAAGTGGGACCAACAACAAAACGTTGCGCTGTGTTCCTCTTCAGTGTTCCAGCCAGCCAGCCAGCCAGCCATGCCCTCTTCCAGGATACCATTCCCTCCTGTCTTCCCCACTTGTGTATCCCAAGTTGGTAGCCATTACATGTCCCTGAGTATGATCAGGTCCTATTGCACTGTGGAGTGTTCCTCTTCAGTGTTCCAGCCAGCCAGCCATGCCCTCTTCTAGGATACCATTCCATTCCCTCTGCCCCATTTGCGTGTCCCAAGTTAGGAGCCATTACATGTCCCTGAGTATGCTCAGGTCCTATTGCACTGTGGAGTGTTCCTCTTCAGTGTTCCAGCCAGCCAGCCAGCCATGCCCTCTTCTAGGATACCATTCCATTCCCTCTGCCCCATTTGCGTGTCCCAAGTTAGGAGCCATTACACGTCCCTGAGTATGCTCAGGTCCTGTTTGTGTGCTTCCCTCAGGCTGTTGCTACACAGGTTGCTGGACAAGATGAGCCACTGAGATGACCCCCCACTACTCTTATGACAAATGTGGCACTGCCCAACCAACTTTAGTCTGCCCTCAGCTAGCCCCCACCTGCCTGCCTGCCTTCTTACTCACAACATGCCCAGAGAGTGGCCTTCCTTGCCTGCCAGTACCGTCCTCCTTAGTCTCAGAGTTGCCGTTGCAGAACTCAGCAGGGGGACAAAACTAAAATGAGTTTGCTCTGGCTCTGCCTACTGCTCAACTGCCCCAGTGCTCCCCCCCCCCCGAGGGTACTCAGGGGTTATGTAGTATTGGCACCTCCTCTCCCCCCCCCCCATGTTAAAATTGTGGCACTTAGTGTAAGAACTTCATGGTGAGTACAGGCACCTGTTTTTCTTTTAAAAAGGCACTGGCATGGCCTACCATTTTTGTTGGGCACCAGACACCGCTGCCTTGACTTCTTTGGCCATGTGAAAATTACAGGAGCAAGGCTGCTTGCCGCATTCCTGCAGTGTGTGTGTGTGTGTGTGTGTGTGTGTGTAGGGGCTGCTATTTGCACCGTGCAAAACAATTAGAGCCCCAACAGAATTCTGGGATATGTTTACACATGTGACAAACCCGAATGTGATCCACCCTTCCGAAGGAGATAAACACATTCCGCGCTGCTCACGCCATTCCTTAAGAGCACAATGCCAAGGCATGGTCTTGTCAGACAGCAACCCCTACAAAGGTATCTCATGCTGTTGGGCTCAATTTCTAGAGGCGTAGCTGCCTTGGCAGCAGAAGCAACAAAGAGGTCTGCAGCCTAAGGAAAACAAAAACAAATATAGGACGAAGCTGCCTTATACCAAGTCAGGCCATTGATCTGTGTTGTGTTATTAAAAAAAATATTTAAGGACACACATTCCACAGCAAACCATTCCTTCATCCTTCAAAATTAGGAAATATTCTCTGAAGAAATAGACACTTTATTTTAGTACATAGGTCAATACCAATGTCATCTTGGCTCTCTTGGTAACGCCAAATATTTCCCCTGCAGTAAAAGGAAATATCCTGGGAAAACCTTTTCTTTTCACCTACAAATCCATCAAATCCTGTGTATGAATAGGAGAGGTCTATGACAATGGTTTCAGAAACTAGGGCATTTACCATTTCAAAAGAATGGTCCAGTCTGGCTCGGGTAATGCATTCGGCAAGCATTATCATGGATCTTGACAGACAGCAGACAGGCCACATGCTGAAATTTCTGTTGTAGACCTCTTTCTGTAACGATTCTATGATGCTTTTGGGTGGTCTTTGGCTAAGGACTTGGGCAATTTCTAAACTCTTTAAAAGTTGTTACACACTTTTGTTCCGGTTCCTCACCATCATGAAAGGTAGTGGGACTCCGTTGCCACACAAAAATAAATATATCCCTTCCTTCTTTCTACTGATTCCTGCCTCCACCCATTCTTCTCTGACCAATCATGGACATAGGGGACTCTGAGTCCCTTGGGAGATTTGGGCTGTAAAAAGCAACCCCAAATTTTCGTATAACTTAGGGTGGATCTTCACACAAGAAAAAAAAACATGCTATAAGTAAGTTTGAAATTAAATTGTTATAACAAATGAAGAAAACGCTATGGGAAATCGCAAATATTTTATTTATTTTTTGCTCTCCAGCACCATATGGTGTTGCATGTTTATAACACGTTCAAAACACTGTTTTTTGACTAATGTAGCTGAGTCCATAGTCCACAATGACTGGCAGTAGCTCTCCAGAATTTTAAATAAGTCTTTCCGTCTCTGTCTGCAGGCACCAGGGTTTGGACCTGTGGCCTTTAGGATACAAATCACAGGCTCTGCTACTGAGCAGCCCTTCCCTTGTGGCACTTTTAAGACTAGCAAATATATTGTGGCAGAAAGAGTTGTCCACTTGACTCCACAAAACCTTATGCCACAATCCATTTTTAAAGTCTTTTAAGATGTTGCAAAACTCACTGTTATTTTCACATAGGCTGGAGACAGACGTGGGCCTTTCCAGTGAACTCAATGGCTGCATTCTGAGGCGTTTCTTTTCAAACTCCACATGACTTCCAATGCTAAGCCTGCCTTCAATCATAGATTTACTCCCTGGATATGTCCTGGATATCCTTGGGGAGTCACAGATTTCGACAAGGGTTTACATGCTTTGATCTTTGTGAATATGCAATCAGCTAGCTATAAACTGTTAGCTAATGAATTGGCTCAGGCACATTTTCAACAATGGAGCTCAGGGGATTTGTGGAGTTGGGTGGAGATTTCGGTGAAGGGGAGGGGATATTTGCTGATTCAACATCTCAACAACATCCAGGACGGAGCTGCAAAAAGATGTTGTGACTTAAAAGGACAACTTGCAATCACTTTTGTGTGTGTGTCTCTGTGGGTTGTGTTTACCTAACTTTTACTCAGCATATACCCATGGGGCTATACTACGCTGTTAGTTGAATACATCCCATAATAATTGGGGAGATCCATGCTCCTGTGCAGTACCTGTGTGTATGTGTGTTTGAAGCGGGACTTCCATTCACACATCCTGGTGTGGGGCTGACTGTGATGGAAGGGTGCTCGTTTTGAGGGTGTTTTACCTCTGGCAAGTAAGGAGGATTTTGCATTCATACACATGTAGCAGCAGCTCCAGGAGGGAGAGATCCCAAATGGAGACACAGAAGCAGCTTAATCCTGCCCCTTCCCACTGTTTCCCTACTGCAGTTCTTGTCCCTGTGGGCTCCTCCTTCCACCACAAAGTTCCAGCCATGTTCATTTGTAAGGGTAAATAAGCCATGTTACTTTCCCTCTTTCCCCAATGTAAGTCGCGTGAACAGCTGCATGCTCCTTGACCAACGCAAGCTGGACTGAACCAAACTCTGCCAGCCAATTTGATGTTTTGTTTCCGAAAGCAGCAAGGTAAGGTTTGCTTGGTTTTGCTTTGCTTCCTAAGGTGTGTTGCAGCATGAAGTGACCTGAGAGACTGACGTCTGCTTGTGAGGTGGCACAGAATCAGTGGCCGACTTGGCTTTCTTCATAGCTGGGACACCAGCTTCCTTTCCTTTGCACCCGTTGGACGTCTGTGTCCCTCTTAAGGGCGCACATCCCTTGAGCGTGAAAAAGAGAGATGAGCAACTTGGCCGGGCAGCCTGATAAAAATGCAGGTCTTTGAAATTAAGGAGGTCTTTGAAATTAAGGAGACATTTTTTCTGTCATTCCCCTCATTTTTATTTATCTTATAAGAATACAATAAATCACCATACAGCATTCCACTATGATCAATATTTTTTACTGTCTTCAAAAGTAAAGCAAAGGACAAGAAATACACAGTGGATTTCTCTACAATTCTTAATGATTTGTCTATAGTTTATCATTCCCTATGGGGAGGAGTCATGAGGTGTAAACTGTTTCTTGAACCTCTTCTGCCCAGGTTAAACCCTCTTCCTTTCCTTCTCTATGAGCCCCTTAATTCAACTTTGGCTCATCTTCACCTCCGCAAGATGCAGATGTTCCTCATTATATATGCATTGGGAAATTTTTACTGAGTCCCTGTACCCCAAGTCAGGTCTATCTGGGGAGGAGGGTGAGAGAACGCCACCTCAGAAGTTGTTTAGTCCCATTAACCTCTCCCCGTTCCTCAAGTACAACATTCGGATTCCTCTCCACCCACCAAACACCTGCGCAGGCCACATTGGCTGGAACAGAACCAGGAGCATCGCCAATGTCTTCCATACTCTCTCACTTGCCGCTAACCCTTCAACCTTCCTCTTCTTTCCGCAAGGAGCCCTCATTCTCTCCTGCTAAGCTCACGAAGCAGGGCTCCCATCACCATCCATCTGCAAATAGGTTTCACCCAGCTACGTGAAACCACAGGGAGGAGGGCCCTGAACCTCCATGAGCTGCTTTGTGCATGATGTTCTCATTGTTTTCTTTTTCTCTCTCCTTTAATCCAGGGGCTCTCCCTAACTCTCCCTGGGGAGGTAGTCCTTTTTAAAAATAAAATAAAATAAACACCACCGCAATGCACGGTGCAGAAAGGAAAGCACAGGTGGCAGAAGTGCGCGATGCTGTACATCTAATATATACATTCACACACAGAGATAGTCCTAGTCCTTGCCCCCACCCCCAAGAGTTCTCCGTTGGAGTGGCATCAAGGTGGCTTCGATCCTACCAAAACTTTTCTATGTGCCTGGGCCCCTTCGGATTGTCCTCATGCAGCAACAGATGTGAGGGGCCACCCCCCCCGAGGCATCCAAGCCAGTTCCCGAAGGAAAGTCCTTGCGTTGGGGAAGGGTCCCGTACACTCAGCCTCTCTGGGCATCCTGAGACATGGAACGGGACAAGGAGCGGGGCAGGCCTTTCTTGAAGTCGGGGCAGGTGGGCTGGATGACGAGGGGCAGCTCTTTGGTGATCTCGGCCACAGATTTCTTGTCGAGACACACGCCGGCTGCCGGCAAGGACTCCACAGACTCTGAGGGGGTCGGGGTGAGCTCCCTGGCGCTTAGCTTGGCCGGTGTGAAGATGGGCAAGGGCAAAGGCCTCTGGTAGGGCAGGTGGTAGGAGGTCAGAGGTTCGCCCAGCAGACCCAAGCGAAGGATGCCCCATGGAGACCTCTGCACTATGACCCGGGCTTCCTGTTGCTGGCGGTAAGTTTCTCTGCGCTGTTTGTCTGCTTCAAACCGAGACCAGCTGCGGAGAAAAGGAATGGGAAATTAATCATAGATTCACCCCACAGCTCGGCTTCAGGCAGGGGTGCCCAAACTTTTTTCTTTTTTTCTTTTTTAAAAAAACTTTTCATTAAGCAATTTCAACATAACAAATTATCAAACCATATAATCACATACATTATTTTTTTCCTTTTTCCCTCCCCCTCCCATCCTCTCTCTGATTTCTCTGCACATATTATTCTCTGCATGTTATAAAATTATACATATCCTTACCTTATCTATCTATCATGTTCTCAGCCAATAAATTTGTGTATGTTTATTCAAAACCTGCCAAGGAGTCCAGTTCATTTTGTTGTCTTTTTAGATAATTTGTAAAAAGTTCCCATTCTTCCTTAAAGTCACAGTTGTCCTTGTCCCTCAGTTTGTATGTCAAATTTAGCCAACTCTGCATAGCTCACCAGCGGCAAGAGTCTTGATAAGACAAGGATGGAAGAATGAGGAAATCCCAACAAACTTTTTTCAAAGAGGGCCAGATTTGGTGAAGTGAGCATGTGTGAGGGCCAACCAGAGTTGTTGACCTTTTTTTAGGATTGAAGTTCTTGAGCTTTTTTGGGGATTTGACCCCAAGAAATAAACTTCCACAGGAGACGGATTAAAATGTCCCTGCAGACACTGCTAAACTAGATGGCCCAATGGGTTCAGTTTAACGCAGCTTCCTAGTTTCCTACGCTCTTCTTTGTTGAAAAGGTTGACAAGCAGAGACTAGGCAGCCATCTGACAGTGATGCCCCAGCTGCATCCGGTGTTACAGATCCTGCGCTGAGCAACACCTCCTTCTGATATTCTGTGCATCCTCAAAGCCCCCCTCTCCCAGCCTTAAAACCCCACACGCCTTACCATCCCAGCCCTAGCCTGGCAAATATGATTAGACTGCTTCATACCGGGCGAAATACTTTCTCCCCTGATTTCCTTGCAAAGGGTGTGATATCCTTGCAAAGGGTTAGAAAGGAAAGGGACAGATTAACCGGAGGACAGATGTAGCACTCAAAACCAAACCACCACAATCGCTAAAAGCAGAGGCTCCGCTTTCGTTGTCAGCGGTGAGCGATGCAGTGGCCGCATTTGCTGAGGGCACCAAATTATTCAGAGCGGGGGGGGGGGGAGCAAACAGCGCCTGGAAATTAGCTCTGAAAGGATCTCTACAAGCTGAGTGAATGGGTAACAAAATGTCTAATGTGCCTCAATGTCATGCACACTGGGGCAAACAAGCCCCCTAACTTTATACACTGTTGGGGCCTGAGCTGTCTCCCCCTGCACTTCCTCTTTGACATGTCTGGCATCTCCAAGACTTGACTGTATCATAGAGCCATAGAGCTGGCAGGCACCCCAAGAGCAATGCATGTTTAACCTCTCCCAATACTTGGCTTTATCTAGGCTTCCTTGGGAGGACCCAGCCAGTAGACTTCTGTAACAAATACAAAGCCGCCTGGCTGGATTATAAGTTTGGAGCAAGCCTATCATCCCCACCAGACCCAAGCCCAACACTCACCCTTCCTCAGGCCGAGCGGTGAGTGAGAGGTCCTTCCATTCCGCACTGAAGGATTCCTTCCGGGATGTGTCTCTCTCGGATACCTGGCAGCTCAGTTCGGCTGCGGCCAGGTTCCCTGAGCTGCGAAGGACCACGGTCTTTCCGTGCATCGTTGTGTCTGGGCTTCTGCTCGAACTAGGATGAGTTCTCGGAGTCTCCCTTCGGTCTAGTCTATTGTCCCTGCTGCGGGTGATTTATATAGGTTTCCTGAATGCCGATTCCAGAGGGGTTGGCATTCAGAGCTATATCGGTCTTGCAAAGTCACCGGTGGAGCATTCTGATACCGGACACCTCCCCTCCCTTCCCCCTGGGTGCGTTTGCTACTGGAAACCAAATTTGTGACGTGACAATATTTTTAATACACTTTTAACCCTGTCATTTCCTGGCAGCAACTTGTGGCTGTCGACGGGCCGTTTCATTAATTTAGCACGGAAGATCAAAACACACACTATTCTGAGACGGGAGCTGGAGAGACACTATAGAAATAATGTTTGTTGCCATTTAATTTGGTGCTTCCAATCTGGGATGGATTCTGTAAATCCAGGACTGTCCCTGGAAAATGGGGACACTTGGAGAGTCTGAGATCTAGATTCTAATCTTTGATCAGCAGTGGATTTTACTTCCCTTGTATCATCTGTAAAATGGGAATGTGTTTAACTTCAAGGATAAGTAGTGATTTCGAAGGAGGTTGAGCATTTTATGTGAAATCCAGTTGATTACTAGGGAAAATGCAAATGTTTAATCCAGGGGTCAGCAAACTTTTTCAGTCGGTCCACTGTCCCTCAGACCTTGTGAAGGGCCGGGCTATATTTTTTTGGGGGGTGGAAATGAACAAATTCCTATGCCCCACAAATAACCCAGAGATGCATTTTAAATAAAAGCACACATTCAACTCATGTGAAAACACCAGGCAGGCCCCACAAATAACACAGAGATGCATTTTAAATAAAAGGACACATTCTACTCATGTAAAAACACGCTGATTCCCGCACCGTCCGCGGGCCAGATTGAGAAGGCAATTGGGCCACATCCGGCCCCTGGGCCTTAGGTTGCCTACCCATGGTTTAATCTCCCCCCTTTCTCTTGTTCACTCTTCATCTCAGATGGGAAGGTTTTTTTGAGAAAACACATGGTTGCCGGAAGAAGACTGCTGTGACATGTGGCCTCATCCATGTGGATAATGAGAACGCTTACCGTTATGATCTCATGTGCTGCAGGGGTACTAATTTCTGTAATGTACATGACCCTGTATATGATCTCATATGTCCCTACGATGTCACTATGCTGACATGAAATCTCAGCAGAATTTCTGGAACTTTCTGGAGAATGAAACGAACTTAGGTGTCCTGCCTCTGACGAAGACAAGTTACGAGCAAGGGGATGCGATTCAGAAAGGCATTTGGTGATGGATGGACGGATTATGGGATTCAGCGGCCGGAGAGGTTTGCACTGAGCCAGCACATCTGAGTAACGACGCGTCTGATGGATGAAGTCATTGGGAAAGAAAGATCTTTCCACCCACTCATTCCCCCTCCCCTCACTACCCCACTCTGGTTTCAGGAGGACCAACAGCCCTCCCTCCTTCCCTTCTTCTCTCTCACACAGACACAGTGCCAGGTTCAAAGGCACTTTCAATCAGCCCCAGAGACAGAATGTCAAAACTTTGGCATAACGGGGAGAAAATGTCCTGAGTGGATTGAGCTGTCTCCTCCTACAGGGTGAGGTGGGGACAGGGGGCAACGTGACAAGCTGACTGGGCAAAAAAGTCACTCAGTAAGGAGTGTTGTGGGCAGAGAGGGCAGGACTCTTGATGCACATGTCTCTCTGTGCGTGCAAGAGATTGTGGGAGGTATTGGTTGGAGGGAAAGCAGAGGGTGGCAAAGAGAAGGAAAGCCAGTGAGTGGTGTGTCAGGCCTTGACCAGGCAAGAAGACTGGGCTCAAATCCTGGTACGAAGGTCACTTGAGGCCAAGTCATCCTCTCACAACCTAGCCTGCCGCACAGGGGCATTGTGAGGACAAATGGTTAGAAGCGTAGGCATGCGTACCCGCCAACATTTCTCTCATGAAAACAGGGGCGCCCTATTCCATAACAACAATAACAATAATTTTACTATTTAAATCCCACCCATCTGACTGCTTTTGAATTATGGTGCTGGAGGAGACTCTTGAGAGTCCCATGGACTGCAAGAAGATCAAACCGATCCATTCTGAAGGAAATCAGCCCTGAGTGCTCACTGGAAGGACAGATCCTGAAGCTGAGGCTCCAATACTTTGGCCACCTCATAAGAAGAGAAGACTCCCTGGAAAAGACCCTGATGTTGGGAAAGATGGAGGACACAAGGAGAAGGGGACGACAGAGGACGAGATGGTTGGACAGTGTTCTCGAAGCCACCAGCATGAGTTTGACCAAACTGCGGGAGGCAGTGGAAGACAGGAGTGCCTGGCGTGCTCTGGTCCATGGGGTCATGAAGAGTCGGACACGACTAAACAACAACAACTCCGTTGCCCCAGCCACTATGGGCAGCTTCTAACATATACAAAAATATAATAAAACATTAATTAATTAATTAATTTTTAAGCCCTTCTCTATACAAGATTGTCGTCAGACAGATCGGGAGTCAGATACTCTCCAACATTTCTCTGATGAAAATAGGGACGTCCTAAGGAAAAGCGAAGCATTCCGGGATCAAATCAGAAACTGGGATGGCTTCCAGGACTTTCCCTAGAAAATAGGGTCTGTGTATGCCATCCCAAGCTCCTTGGGGGGGAAAGATGGGGTAACAATGTGAAAAGCAAAAAGAACCACATTCACACCTGTCAGAGCTGGCTCCTGGTCCCAGCTCACAAAGGACCAACGCTAGCCGATAGTAAAGTGTCAAAGTCTTTATTGAAGAATAGTTTCCATTTCCAATCCTCAGCGTCCCAGCTCTACGTCTGGAGTTTAGACCGGCGAAGCTCCGTCTGAGTCTCCGCCCCCTGTACACCAGTTTAAGACTCTAATCTTACTCCACCTCTTCCTTCTCTCTCTCTTCCTCTGGGTCCTACTACCCCCCGGGGTCTCCTCCCTCCTGGACTCTTCCGACGCAGACGTTGACCCCTCTGACTCCTCCCCCTCTCTTCGGCGGGCTTTAGGACCTGGCTCCCTACCCGGGCTGCCCACCGTGCCGCCCTCCTGTACATTTGAACTTGGTGCGCGCGCGCGTTTAACTTTCCTGATGACCTTTTCCTCGCTCCCTGACGAGGGTGTGGCCACTCCTGCCTCACGTTCTCCCGCTGCCCGCGCGCCACCTGATCCCGATGCCTGGGACTCCTCCCCCCTACTGCACTCCGGGGGGGACGCTGGTCCTGATTTCCAGCTGCTACTCTCTGAGTCCCCTCTGCCCCCTTCTTCCCGAGGTGTCCCCCTGGGCACTCCCCTTGCCCTGACTATGGGGGCCCCTTTCTGTGAATCCTCCGAGTCACTGGAGAGACTCAGAGACCTCGGATTGCTGTCATCGCTGACATTTCCTTCGGACTCCTCCCCCTCGCTCTCCATTTCCTCCCTCTCCTGTGACTCTGCTCCTGAACCCCTGACAACACCATACATTGAAAGCACTATGTGCCACTGTAAACAGTCATGGCTTCTCCCTCAAAATTCTGGGAGCTGGAGTTTGTTAAGGGGGCTGAGAGTCGCTAGGAAAACTCTATTCCCTTCACGAAGTTACAAACCTCAGAGTTCTCTGAGAAGAGGGCTTAATAGTAAAAACCACTAGGCAGTCTCCTCTGTTGTAGGAGGAGTGGGGTGATTCGCAGGCCCCCCTGCCTCTTGCATGGAAGGGGGTGCTGTCTAACCTTCTGCCAGCGGGGCTCTTCCCTGACAAATGGCACAGACCCCCCCCCCTCCCAGCCCATCCTAGTTCCTGACAGTAATTTGGTTATACTGGATGAACAGCTTCAATAAAGTGTCCTTTCAATAGAGTTATTAAACGCCTATCCAGTGCGAGATAAAGCAATCCGTTCCCTCGCCCCCAGCATTGCCAGAACCTCCATCAAGCTCCTGGAAAGGTCTTCTCAATTACTCCACGGCGAGCGGAAGAGTGTGCGAGAGAAATGGCCCCAATTTAGAGAGGCCCCGCAGGCTGATCCTGATGGTATCAGCCCAAAGTACTCGGGACTAATTGCATTCGGTCAGCCTGGGCTATAAAGCCACTCACCCAGAGCCGGTTGCGTGAGCCGGACACAGCCAAGCATTTCCCCAGCCATGAGCGCCAATGGTATCGCGGCTGTGGCCGAAAGCTACCAGAAGTTCAACCCTCGGGCCTACCTGCAAAACAACTACATGCCACCCCGTGCCAACTTCACGAGCGAAGAGTTTGCAGTGCCCTGGAAACTTCGCTGCCTGGCAGATGCCTTTGCCACGGGTAGGTAGACCTGTAATTGTTTTCCTTAGCAAACCTGGGTTTCAAAGGTGATCTCCTTTTGTCTCGTTTGAAAATCTTCTGCCTTGCCTCTTGACAGGGCCGGCCCACCCATGAGGCAAGGTGAGACGCCCACCTCAAGCGGCAGGATTCACAGGGGGAGCAGATCCCAACGCAAACCTTTATTCTTCCCTTGCTCCTGATGTAGATCTTCATTCCCCTCCTTCTTCCCTGGCTGGGAGGCAGGCACCATTTAGTGGTTCGGCCTCAGGTGCCAATATGTCTTGGGCAGGCCATGCCTCTGGGTCATTTTTACCTTTTCCTTGACAACGTCACCATCCATCAGAAGTAAGCTGTCCAAATGCGGAGCTGTCTAAATTTGAAAAAAGTGCATTGCAAAAAAAAAGAGAGAGCTCCTTTGTAAACTTGGAGGGTGGGGAGTAAAATGGACCTCAGCATCTTTCTAACATTAATTAATTAATTAATTAACATTAAATAGTTAGCTGAACTAAAGCAACTGACTTAGATTGGGTGAGATTTTGGCCTTGTAAGAAGCCCCATTAATGTGTGGCCCCAAAATTTTGCTTTCCCCTGAAACCAATCCCAAAGTTTAGTGCTAGTTTAGTGCCATTTTGAGTTCCAGTATCCTTAGGATTCTTTAAATGCTCTTTAGATGGTGCGCATGCAGCCCAAGTCACTTGTTTTTTTAACCATCGCCAGAGGCTATCAACCACAGAAGTGATCGCAGGTGTAAGTCTTTGCTCCATTAGCTTGCTTAGCATAGGACTAGACAGACCAGCTTTCTGGTCTGGTGTTTTATTTTCATATTGATAGTTATTGCAATTTCTCCCTTAAAAAAAAAATACTTCTCTTAAATAAATTTCTTAATTGGATTTCTGAGCTGTGCCTGTTTCTAGAGCCCTGAAACTTTGCACCAAATACTGAGGATTGTAGCCAATGCTAGTCTTAGTCAGAGTTAAGGGACACGACTAATCCAGGTTCATGAATTTGAATGGGTCTTCTCTGAATAGATCTTCGTTGAATACAATCCTGATACTCTGGCAATCTTACAGATTGATATATTAGTTGCAATCTGCTAATCCGTACAGTTTGTCAGTCATAACCTCTTTACCTTTTCATCTGCTGGCAAATAAACCAAACAGGACTCAAGAAGCAGGAGGTAAACTGAGATGCTGGGGTGGGGTCTGCCTATAAGATCTTTGCTCTGTGCTGCTTGGCGCTTAAGTTTAGGAAAGGTGGCGACTTGCAAATTAACTGAGTTCTCTTGCAAAGTTTGCAGAGTGGCTGAGCCATCTCACAAAGCAGGCTGCTTTGATAGACTGTGATAGATTCCTGCTGTGATCTACTGTGGTAGGTTCATGGGACTTTGCAAGAGCTCCATTAACATGTGGCCCTGAAATTTCAGGTCCCCCCTCCAAATAAAACCCACAACTGATGCCAAAGTTACCGTAAGTGCTAATTGGACAAGGTTGGATTTGGGGGTGGGCATTAACTTGTGGCCCCAATTTGCTGTGTCAATTACTTAGTTTGGGGGTGGCACAAAAAGTGTAGTTCTGTGTGTACAGTTCCCAGGAGCCTTTTGGCGGCGAGGTGTGTGTGTGTGTGTGTGTGTGTGTGTGTGTGTGTATTCTTAAATGAATGTACACAGCCAAAGTAGGAGACCACACTGCCACATTTTATCCAGCTTAGAAGGTTCTTTTTATCATATGTGGTGGCCTTGTAGTAAGGTTAAAGCTTACTGGGAAATGATACATAATATAATGAAAATGATGTTTAAAATAACCTTTGTAAAAACAAAAAACAAAACCAGAAACTTTTCTTTTAGGAATTGTAGGGACAGAACTACCTAAAATGTATTGAAACTTATTCAGGTACGCTACTACAGTAGCAAGTATGTGACTTGCCCCAAAATGGAAAAAAGCAGAAGTCCCAGTAAAGGAAGAATGGATGCAAAAACTTGTGGAATATGCAGAAACGGGGAAACTTACCGGAAGAATACGAAATCAAGATAACATTTTATATATATATATAAAAGAATGGAAATGGTTTATTGACTATTTACAGATAAATTATAAACGGATAAAAACATGGGCAGGATTATTGTAATATCCTGCAGTTTTATAAGAGTATATATTTAAAGAAGATGAATAAATGAGCAAATTAAGTTAATTTGGATATGCAGAAGATATTAAAAACTAATTTAAGGAACTGCAGAAAGAGGGGGAAGGAAGCCAAGTTTTGAAATATCAAAATGAATGTAAAATTAGTGAAATGTATAAACAGAAAGAAAGACAGAAAGAAATACATTTTATTTAGCTTAATCAGTGAGATCATGAGTGTGAGAAGGGCAATTGACCAATGAGAGGGGAGGATTCTTGGAAGGCGGCTATGCTAACCACTATACCACCAACGCTGCAGATGAGAGGGGAGGATCCTTATGGGCAGGGGATCCTGGAGGCGACTGAGTCACTTCTACAAGGTGTGAAGGAGGACCCAGATGCCTAGGCTTCTCTTGCCAGACAGCGTGTTGCGATGTGGAGTGAAAGGGATGCTAGTTTGGTAGGTGGCTTGCGAGACATCACAATATGGAACCGCTCTTCCGGCTATGTGGAAGACTTAAAATGCAATTCGTGTGCAGATTCTTACAACTCGGCTGGCTTGGAAAGATCCAGAAAACAGGACCATCTTTCAAGCTGCCCCTCATTCCTCCAGGCCTTGATTGGCTGGGAGCTTCTATCTGACTTTCCCTTGGGCATATTGTCAATCAGCGATAAGGTGACCAAATGCAATAGAATACAAGCCTCTTGTGCCTGTGATATTTTATTAGAAGCGGCAATTTTGGCAGGAGCTGTTTTTCCTGTATCTCCTGAACTACTGTATCACAAGTACTGGATCCTGCTTGCCTCTCAATATAATTTCGGTGGGAAATCTTCCAGTGAGCTGCGCCTCCATGGGATCAAATCTTTTGGGGTCAGGAAGTGGGAGAAGGGGAGCATTTGCAGCAGGCATCTCCATTACATTTCCCAACACAAACAGAAAAGGGAACCGAGTAGCCTGGATTCTAGGTTTCTCCTCAAGATACGACTTTAGCCATTTGACTTCCACCCTTCACCTTATGAGAAGGTCATTTCTGGACAGAAAATTAGGGGCCAGGGTATTGAATCCTCTTTTATGATTGTATTTGGGAAAAACTTGCACTCCCCCTCCACCCTCATTATGAATACAGATTTATTTATTTTCTAAGAGGTTTCCAGTATTTTATGTACCGTATTTTTTGCTCTATAAGACTCACTTTTTCCCTCCTAAAAAGTAAGGGGAAATGTGTGTGCGTCTTATGGAGCGAATGCAGGCTGCACAGCTATCCCAGAAGCCAGAACAGCAAGAGGGATTGCTGCTTTCACTGTGCAGCGATCCCTCTTGCTGTTCTGGCTTCTGAAATTCAGAATATTTTTTTTTCTTGTTTTCCTCCTCCAAAAACTAGGTGCGTCTTGTGGTCTGGTGCGTCTTATAGAGCGAAAAATACGGTGATTGTTTATCGCCAGATATGATTGCACCTTAGTTCTTTATTCTCACTCCTTGCAGGGGAAATCTGCGGCCGCACCCTTATTGATATTGGCACAGGCCCCACCATTTATCAGCTCCTCAGTGCCTGCGACTACTTTGAGGAGATAGTGGCCACAGACTACCTGGAAGTGAATCGGACCGAGATACAGAACTGGGTGCTCGGTGAAGACTCCAGCTGCTTTGACTGGTCCCCTTACATCCAGTATACCTGTAAGATTGAAGGCAATGGGTAAGAAATAAATGCTGGAGAGAGAGGCATGGCTTCCCAAGGAAAAAGCCTGGGGATGCAATCATGGTTACCTGTGATCTACCATGCCTTACCTGGCTGCTGGCGCTGTGGTCTAAACCACTGAGCCAATTGGGCTTGCCGATCAGAAGGTCAGCGGTTCAAATCGCTGCGATGGGGTGAGCTTCTATTGCTTTGTCCCAGCTCCTGCCAACCTAGCAGTTCGAAAGCATGAAGTGCAAGTAGATAAAGAGGTACTGGCTGTGCAGTGCAGGTGACAAAGAGCTTAGCAGAGGGATGGGAAACCTATGGCCATCTAAGTATACCCATTACAAAGCACCTTTTTTATAATATACTGAGGTAAAACACCTACAATATATGATTACTGCGGCAAGACTGCTATATGCACAAAGACTGTTATACGCACAAAGAAAAGCGCAGCCTTACCCACTATAGAAGAATGGCTGATAAAATTATTGGACTTGGCTGAGATGGCTAACATGTTTAATTAGAGAAAAATAATTACCAACATTTGTTAATTTGGTAATTTGGAAATTTCTTATGGACTTTTTGTGCGAAAGAGAAAATGAGCTTATAATATCTGGATTTGAAGATTGAAAAAATGCTGGTTTATAGAGGATAGAATGGTTGGATCTTAAAGAATAAATATCATATGTAGCCGCAGGGAGCTGGAAGTCCTTTTATTTTATCTTTCTTCAGTCCCCCCCCCCCTTCTATTCCTTTTCTCTTTCTTTCTCCTTCTTTAGATTTCTCATATTTTCTTCCTTCTGACTTTGCTCCTTTTTAGATTCAGAAACAACTATCTGACTTTTAGGAGACATCTGGAGTTTTTAATGTGTGATGTTTTACTGTGGTTTTTTGATTTGTTTTGAAAGCCTTCCGGAATGGCTGGGGCAACCTAGTCAGATGGGCGGCATATAAATAACAAATGATTATTTATTTAGGGAATCGTGGAAGGAAAAAGAGCAAAAGCTGAAGAAGAAACTCAGAAGGATCCTTCCCATCGATGTCCACCAGGCCAAACCTCTAGGTTCCTCTCTCAGCCAACCAGCCGATGCTTTGGTCTCTGCTTTCTGCCTGGAAGCCGTGAGCCCTGACCGACCGAGTTTCGACCGGGCCCTGCGGAACGTCACAACGCTTCTCAAGCCTGGTGGCCACTTCCTCATGATCGGGGCTTTGGACGAGTCCTTCTATTTGGCTGGAGAAGCCAAGCTGTCAGTCGTGCCCGTCAGCGAGGCAGATGTCAAGGAATCCTTCGCCAAGAGCGGCTATCGCACCCGCAACTTCCGCTCCTACGTCATGCCGCCGAGCCTGAAGATTGGCGTGGATGACGTGCAAGGGATCTTCTTCATCCATGCTCAGAAAACAGCTTGATCCCAGCTCGCCTGGCAGAAACACACACACAAGGCCCTTGCTCCCTAAAACCCAGCTTATTGCATGCTGCCCGTTCTCTTCTGTATTGCTGCTCCTGTGCTGATAGCTGGTCCTCTGTTTTGTGAGTGCAAATAAGAGTGTTTTCACATCCACACCATACATTTAACACATTTAAAGCATATGGCTTTCCCCTGAACTGTAGTTTATCCCTCACAGACCTAGAGCTCCCAGCACCCTTAACAAACTACAGTTTGCTGAATTCTTTGGGAGGAAGCCAGATGCTCTCTTGCATCGTTCACACAAAATGTCAGCCTGTTGTTTTCCCCCCTCACCTTTAATCCAGATTTACTATTTCTGTGGGAAATCTAAACAAAAATCCTGTTGCTGACAGACCTTTCGTGACATCTGAATGACCTGTTTGCAATATCAAGTCCCCCCCGCCCCATTTATTGCAAAGCGCTTGACGTTTCTTGTAAACTACTTAGAGGTTTTACTACGATTAAGTGGTATATAAATTTTGTTATGAAATAAATCTGGAAGTACGTTTCCTTGGTACACGTTCCTTAGGACATGAAGCAGGATGGAGGTTTCCCAAATGTTGACCTTTTTACTTTCCATATTGACTCTTCTGCCAAGGTATCCTAGCACATTGCAGAAGATTCTGAGGCATGGCCTGTGGTAGGCTCTCGTCTTCCTGTGTGAGGCACTGGTCAGGCCTCTTGGGCTTCAGAAAGTGCAACCCAGAACAGAGCCTTCAGTCCCCTGTATTCCCTGCTCATTGCAGGAGAAAATCAGTAGTATGGTGCAGGCAAAACCTATATTTCAGGTAAGCTTTACGGACATTATTATTCCCTTTCCTGCCAATGTTCAGGCAGGAGGTCTTGTTGCTTGTGTAGGTAAAAAGCACCACTCACACACAAGAGGGAGGTACCAGAAGGCTTGAGGGAACCTTAAGTATTGGGTAGAAGCACAAAAGTAAATAAATCCCTCCACATATTTGTCAGGGACAAGGGTTGTAGTCAGGAAATCCTGACATGTTGGTTTTCCATGTGCAATGTTTCGTAATGGAGCAGCATTTTGTAATATGAGCCCTCCACTCGCCCAGTACAACCCAGACACTGGTTTATTACCGTACCTGTTTGCGACACAAAGGCAGAAATCTAAGAGGGCAATCTCCTCTTGCTGAGGCAAACATGTCACTAGAGTCTGAATTAGGCGCGGCAGTCCAGAGATTTTAAAAAAACAACAATGGAGGCACCCGAGGACAAAATTAAGTGCTTCACCAGACGTGTTTCGATTTCTTATTTAAATAGCAGCTGGTGGTGGGCGGATATCAGATTGGGATGTTGTTGTTTCAAAAACCCTTCCCTCTGTGGCACAGTCCAGGTTAAGGGGATGTTCACAATACCACGTACCAGTGCGCTCCCACTGCTAGGTTTTTAGCTTTTACACAATGCTAGCCACATTCGAGATCAAGCCAGTGGTTTTCCTCACAAACGCTGCTGTCTGATGCATCCCCACCACCAATCCAATTAGAAAACTGAATGCGGAATAAGCGATAATATGAACGTTTGAGGCAGCCGTCACACATGTGCAGATGAGCGCAAATGCTCCATGAATGTTCCAGGGGAAAGTGACAGGCCCAGGAAACCAAAAAGGTTCTGTGCATCAGGCAAAGGCACCTGCTTCCATTGGAGGCCAGACAGGCCCCTTTCCTGCTGAACCTCCAGAGACATTTTTTAAAATTCCAGCAGGCATGGTAATCAAATTTTGACTTCATAGTCTTAACTCGTTTTTACTCATTGCATTGTATCCTTGAGATGGCTGTAGCTAAGTGGCATATAACTTGTTTAAACAAACAGAATTAATAAAATGCATCCTTAACAACAACAAACATATTCCGTTTGCAAAATGTATCTCTGCTCGCCAAGAACATGGGCGAGCTTCCGGGCACAGAGGTAGGAACGTAGGAGGGGGGCAGACTTAGGCAGCTCAATATCAAGTCCATTTAGCCCAGGATAATATGTCCTGACTGGCAAAAGGAGTCACCATAGGGGCTTCCAATTCTTAGGGGCCGAGGTCCCTTTGGCTCCCGCTCAATAAAATATTTGAGGGGGCCAGCCCCCTCTTCCCAAAGTTGATGGGCATTGCCATTCAGATGGTATCCATGTGCTGCATCATGTGATCAATTATGTGGGGCGGGGCTTACCTGGGCACCCCCAATATTTTATTCAAGTTGGCACCCCTGCAGGTCACCAGCCATCATGGACTGCTAACCCTAGGCAGTAATGATTCTGTAGACCAGTGGCTGGAAACTGGGGAGGGGTCTTCTCTTCATGTCCCGCTTGCTGGTTTCCCTCAGGTACCTGGATGGCCCCTGTGAGAATAGGATGCTGGACTGGACGGGCCTTTGGCCTGATCCACGAGGGCTCTTTTTATTTCATTTATTCCCTCATACATTTTTATTCATTTTCCACACAATTTAACAAATTCAATTCAGTTTCCGCACAATGTTCCCTTAGCATTTTGACTTCCCACCCTTACCTCCGTTGTGTTTCTGTTCAAATCCTTTTATCTACTGCCTTAAATGTAATAAATTATTTCTATAGCACAGGGGTCAGCAAAGTTTTTCAGCAGGGGGCCGGTCCCCTGTCCCTCAGACCTTGGGGGGGGGGCGGAATATATTTTGAAGGAAAAAAATGAACGAATTCCTATGGCCCACAAATAACCCAGAGGTACATTTTCAATAAAAGGACACATTCTACTCATGTAAAAACACGCTGATTCCCAGACCATCCACGGGCCGGATTTAGAAGGCGACTGGGCTACATCTGGCCCCCGGGCCTACGTTTGCCAACCCATGCTATAGCATATGTCCCATGTTACAGTCTTTTATCATTCCCACCCCTTGGCTTATATTTTCCAGTTCTGCCTGCGATTTAATTGAACTATAATGTGTTCTCAGATAATCAAAAAAAGGGGGGTCTCCACTATTCCGCAAACATTTCGTCTTTTTTGTCCTCTTGATTTTGTCACCAGCTTCGCCATCTCCATATATAGTCCAATAGTTTTAAAGTCCACTCCTCTATTGTTAGAACTTCTTATTCTTTCAATTTCTGCGTATACAGAATTCTGGCTGCGGTGGTAGCTTTTGGGGGGACTTCTGTCCCTATTATCCCCCCCAAAAAATGCTTCAGGCTTTTTTGGGAAATGACTATTTGGCTCTATTTCCTCAAGCCCTCCCCCGGCAACAGCATGTGCTCTGTCCTGCCCCTGAGCTACAGGCCCTCCACTGAGGATCCACTAGCATGGGCACTTTTCCTAAAGGGAGGGTGCAAAGCAGCCTTTGAATGCTCTCTGGCCTTCAGCAGAAGCACAGCAATGACCTTTGACGACAAGCTCCAGCAGGTCACCTTCACCCACCCGTTTCCGAGCTCCGGGCCAAAAGGGTGGGCAGAATGTACAGTTCTTTGAAAGCGGCCTGGGCTTTCAAATGGGAAGAAGTGCCCTTTTCATGGCAGCAGGAGGATTATTATTAATCCAGCACACACATCGAGCCAGAAGGTAGATACTATATAAAAATCCAGCATGGCACAAATACAGCTGGTCAGCAGAGCCCGAAACAACTGGCACCAGGGTGGTGAAGAGGGCAGAAGGTAGGCTGCTCCCCCTCCTGCTTTTAGTGACTCGCAGAAGATCTGGCTTCCAACCTTGGCTTGGTTGATTCTTCTAGCTCAGTCAGCTTCCCTTGCCTAACAGTGCTCTCAAGTGGTGGTGGTAATAATAGTAATAAATAATAATAATAATAATACAGTGGTGCCTCGCAAGATGAAATTAATTCGTTCTGGGGGGTTTTTCATCTTGTGAATTTTTTCGTCTTGCGAAGCACGGTTTCCCATAGGAAATGCATTGACGGTTTCCCATAGGAATGCATTGACGGTTTTAAGAAAAAGGCGCAAGACGTTTTTGTCTTGCAAAGCAAGCCCATAGGGAAATTCGTCTTGCGAAGCAACTCAAAAAAACAAAAAACTCTTTCGTCTTGCGAGGCATTCATCTTGTGAGGTACCACTGTAATAATAATTAATACCCTGCCCATCTGGCCAGGTTTCCCTAGCCACTCTGGGCAGCTCCCAACAGAATATTAAAAACACATCAGTAAGAGATGTTCGACATTGAACAGATTCCCACGAGAGGTGGTGAAGTCCCCTTAAAGCTACCCCTGACTGCTAGATCCCGTCATGGACGACTCTTGGGTTGCGGCACTTATCTCGCTCTATAGACCGAGGGAGCCGTTGTTTGTCCACAGACAGCTTCCGGGTCATGTGGCCAGCAGGACTAAGCCGCTTCTGGCGAACCAGAGCAGTGCACGGAAACGCTGTTTACCTTCCCGTCGGAGCGGTACCTATTTATCTACTTGCACTTTGACATGCTTTCAAATTGCTAGGTGGGCAGGAGCAGGCACTGAACAATGGGAGCTCACCCCCTTGTGGGGATTCGAACCGCCAACCTTCTGACCGGCAAGCCCTAGGCTCTGTGGTTTAGACCACAGAATCACCCGCGTCCCTGAACTCCCCTTACTTTGCCGGTTTTTAAGCAGAGGTTGGATGGCCGCCTGTCATGTATGATCTAGTTGAGATTCCTGCATTGCAGAGGGCTGGACTAGATGACCCTTGAGGGCCACTCTACAGTTTCTGACCACTCTGAGATTCTATTAAATGTGCCTTCCAAGGCACCAGCAAGCCACCACTGGCCTCCATTGCCACCTGGTGGCTGATTATAGTCATAGAACACCTGACATCAGCAAGCCACCCAGTCTTTCCCATTATTTCTTTGGTTCTCTCGTCTTGGGTCACTTTGTGAAGAACCCTTGGCAGTCTTGGCTCCCTCCTGCTGCACTATCTCTGTCTCTCTTTTTCTGGCAGAAAATGCTTAAGTGTTCATGCACACCTTGCTGAAAGTGCTGCAACCCGATGCCTAGAGTGGTGCCAAGTTTGATGCCATTTCAGGGCTGCAGAGGTGTGTCATTGGGATGAGTCATGGGGAACTTGCCCCCCCACCCCCAAAATCTCTGGGAAGGTTCACAAAACCAGTTGGCTTTGCCAGAAATATTGAGGCAGCTTATCTGCAGCCCCACCTTAAAAGGGAATCTTCTGCAACGTCAAGTCTTTCCAAAAGACAAAAAAGGAGATAGGCTCACATCAAATGAACAGAGGAGATCTCAAGGCTGAGATCTCTGCCCCAGAATTCATAGGGGGCTAAATGGCCTCCAGGAATGGCTGTTTGCCACTGTAATCAAAGATGGAACCATGATGCATTTCAGAGATGCTGGGGACACAATTAGGCCTTACAGTTGTACCTTGGTTGTCAAATGTCTTGGTACTCGGACGTTTTGGCTCCTGAACGCCGCAAACCCAGAAGTGACTGTTCCACTTTGCGAATCTTCTTTGGAACCTGAACATCTGACGGGGCTTCCACAGCTTCTGATTAGCTGCAGGAGCTTCCTGCAGCCAATCAGAAGCTGCACTTTGGTTTTGGAAGTCGAACGGACTTCCAGAATGGATTCCATTAGTGGTACCTCGGGTTAAGAACTTAATTCGTTCTGGAGGTCCGTTCTTAACCTGAAACTGTTCTTAACCTGTGGTACCACTTTAGCTAATGGGGCCTCCCGCTACTGCCACGCCGCCGCCATGTGATTCCTGTTCTCATCCTGAAGCAAAGTTCTTAACCCGAGGTACTATTTCTGGGTTAGCGGAGTCTGTAACCTGAAGCGTCTCTAACCCGAGGTACCACTGTACTTGTAAGCATCCTAAGGTCAGTAGACTAGATGCAACTATGGTGGACAAGTCTCTCTCTCTCTCTCTCTCATACCCCACTGTAGTCTGTGCCTATTTTAAAAACAGAACAGATGTGTCAAAGGAAAGGAGAAATGCCATTTATTTCCCCCATGAATCGCATATCAGCTTGAACAGATGAATACAGCTTCCACAGACTGGAAGGAATAGTCTTCAGGATGAAAAATTTCAGAGATTCACCCCCATTGGTTTTTTAAAAGAAGTCTTTTAAATATATATTTTTCCATTCTGCTCAGACTTAATTTGAGACAAGGCCCAACCCCTGGTTTTTAATGCCAGGACTCAGCTCCGAAAAAATAAGAATGAACCGAGGTGCGTCTGAGCCCGTACAGAGAGCTCACACCACCAAGGAGTATGTGCAGAAAGCTTTGAGTTCAGAGGGAAAATCTTCTAGGCAGGTTGAGCCCAGCCCCATTTTTCCTCCTAGAAGTCACCGCAACCTGGAATCTTAGTTCTTGTTTTTATCACGACAAGGAAGTCGGGGGGAAGTAGGGTTTGCGGAGCAGTGTTACCTGATGGGCTGGCAAAGAACAAAAGGCAACCCGTCAATGAAACAGCATGCCAGGACTGCTTCTCTGAAACAGCTGGCATTTCAATTTCACCCATGGCACATGACAAAGAAGGCTTCTAAAAATTCTGCGTCGAGAAGCATCGTCCATGCTGCTTTCGGAAGTCCACTTAGCAAAAGCATATTAGACCAACAGATCTAACACCATAGAGCTAATCAGGGCGGGATAATAAAAACAAATGTTTGAAAATGAATCGACTAGGACAAGCCACGAGCAAAATCTCCCCAGAGAAGCATGAAAAGACTTGGGAAGGCAGCGCGAGGAACTCAAGCGCAAGTTTCAGGAGAGGCAAGATGTATATCCTGATATATCCAGGAGAAAGGCAGTCAGTCAGTTTAGGACACCATGGCAGCAGAACCCACATGTAGATGCTGGGGAAGGAAGAGGGAAGAACCAGGAAGTGCAAATTGCTGCCACTTCTCAGTGGCACACTCCTGCTGGAAACGAACCGATGGATGTCTTCCATCAAGACCAGTGGTGTTCTCCAAGCTGTATTGCACCAGCCCCTTCAGTCTATTTTAATTTTGGAGTTGGCCTTCAAAAGATAGAGGCTGTCGTCGACGAGGAAACTGCAAGGAGAGGAAAGAGGAAGTTGCTGGATTGACTGGCGAGTGAAGGGTTGGATTGAGCTACCCAATATGCCTAGAACTAGAATGTGCCCATATCTTGTCTTTCAACCTGTAGAACCTGCCTTAGGTGAGGCCTTCCTGATGATGTATGAAAACCTTGAAATGAAAGTCTCCAGAAATAGCAGCTACGTGAACCACAAGGAAGGTGCAGCACCCATATTGCCCTCCCTCGAATCTAAGGTCCACACCTGAGGTCCTGCTTGCATACCCCAACGGTGGAATTGATTAGAGCTGGTGAGCACATGAAACAGGTCCTTCCTGGTGGTGGCCCTGCAGTTGTGGAACCCTCTTCATGTGGCTCCTTCAGTTCGGGCATTCAAGGAGGCCTTTGAAGTTCACTTTTTCCCTGCCTTTCCTAAATATAATTTTGGTGATTTAATTCAGTATCTCCCATTTTTCTATTGGTTTGTTTTGGTCTGCCTAAGGTTCCTGTTGTTTTTGCTTCTCTGTACATTGCTATTTGTGGGCTGGAATGAAGGAATACACTTTATGCTCCAGGGAAATGGCTGCTTGTAGCCTCGTTTCATGAAAGTATATTAAACATGTTACAGAGGACAGGCTACAGGCCGCAGATTCCAACAAGTTCTAGCTTGTCGGATTGTGTGTGCTCTAGATCAGTGGTCCCCAGTTGGCAGTCCGCAGACCCCAAGGGGCATCATTCACATAACAAAAACTACCATAAAGATATTTAACTTTTCAAAAGTAAGGGGCCCATGGTCTGGCTTTTGAAAAACAAGGGGGTACTCAGTATTTTGGTATTAAGGAACCACTGCTGTAGATCATATGCCTCCTCCATGAGAGTTTTGGTTGCAACACGAGAACAGGCCTTTTCTGTGGTGGCTCCCTGTTTGCGGAATGCTCTGCCCAGGGAGGTTCGCCTGGCACCTTCATTATACACCAGGTGAAAACATTCCTCTTCAACCAGGCCTATATTAAATGTGTTTGTGGGAGTGAAGTGGGAGGTGGTGGTATTGGTTTTGGCTTTGATTATGCTGTGTTTTTATCTTGCTTTTTTGTGCTGTGAACTGCCCTGACTTGGATGAAGGGTGGGATACAAAATAAATAGATCAGTGGTGTGTGTGTGTGTGTGTGTGTGTGTGTGTGACACTCAAGATGTTGCTGGACCACACAACTCCCATCATCTCTGAGCCTACGACATGCTGGCTGGGGTTGATGGGTGTTGGTAGTCCAAGCAGCGCCCTGACAAGCAATCACAGAGAGCCAATGGCAGAAGGCCCACCCACAAAGGCAAGCAAACTTGGCTGACCTGTAGAAAAGGATATTGACTGGAATGGTGCTGATGTGCCAGATGGCATGGGCATCGAAGACCCAGAGCAACGGTGGGAAGTCCAGGAGCTCCAGGAGGGCCAAGGCTTGCAGAAGAAGCACAACCGCCACACACTTCCAGACGTACGGCAGGCGTTGCTGGTTCCTCATGCACCAACCCAGCCACCAGAGGAGATTGAGGAGGCCTGCAAGGTATGGCAGAAAGAGGACAGCATTTCATGCCTGGCAGTAGTCACAGTGGGGCAGGAACTTAGATATGTTATGCACATGGCGATGAACCAGAGGCACTAGCAGCCCTGGACCCCAGACCCCTTGCTCCTCAGCACCAAATCCCAAGGCATGCCAGGAATATCCCCTCCCCACGCATACATCCCCCAGAATCATCCACGGAGAAAGCATGGAGGAAACTAGAAAGATCTGGGGAGCTGGAAGTGATGACTCTGCTTCCGAGCCCTGATGGGGCCGTAAGTCAGAGGAGGAACCTCTGGGTAAATATGTAACAACACAAACTTTTGCACTGTTGTGGGAGATCATGGCTCTAGGGATTTACAGACCTGCTCTCTCTTGCCTCTATAATGCTGAACAACTATAACTGAGGTGCCCTTTTCTTGCTGGTTGGCCCTGCACCCAGGGAATCCACAGATCCCAGCGAACCTGCCCTGAGGGTCCTGGGCTGCTATCCTGGTGCTCTATACTACAAACGCCCTGGAAGTGCAGGGAAGGAATAAGGGAGATATGTACCAGCAATATAGATGCAGCCTCCAAGTTACGCTAACAGCTATTTTGGTGTGTGTGCTTTAAAGGGTGTAGCTACATGCTGCTCTTAGCAAGTGGCAAGTTTGATCTGCCTGTCTCAAGAGACAATGGAGTGCGCCTCCGGGGGTGAAGTCAAACTACTGCATTGGCGGCACTAAAGTGACATCCCTGGGGCACAAGCCTGGGCAGTGTGTATGGAGGTTCTGGCTGCCCAGACGACAAGACCTTGACCTCGCTGATATGCTCCAAAGGAAAGCAGATCAATACACTTGGCACCAGCTTGGCTTCAGGAGGTGCCGAAAGGTGGCATACAAAGCGCCATCCAACAGTCTTAGGGATTCCAGGTCTGCGTAGGGTTTACTCCTTAGCCTTTTCTTCTCCCAAAGATATCCCACTAGGCAGGAGAGGGTTGGGATCAGAGTTTTCCTCCTTCTAGATTGACTACCTTCCCAGGAAGATAAGCCCCATCTGACCTTCGCTTTCCTCGACTGCATGTGCATAAACCGCCTTCTCGACTGTTGGACCCACTATTGGCCTCATCCACTCAATCCGCCAGAGCCTGTCTTTGCATGCAGGAGCAAGTCCCTAACTCGCCGAGGGATTGAGACCCATTGGCTACCCGCACCTAGTTTACCCGGCCAATCAAAGCTATTTCTGGGGTGTGGCCGCTGTCACATGCTGACATCTTCAAGGAACCACAGGTGAGAACTGAGTGCGGGGGGGGGGGACCAAAGGTGGGCAAACCACCCCAGAAGGTGCATGACATGTCGTCGCCCCCAGAGGTGCTATCCTTCCCCTAACACCCCATACACTCCACTGCTCTGAGCATGGCTCGCATATCTCCACAAAACAATCTTTTGCTCGGGTTAAGAAACAGAATGATGGGAAATGATCTCTGTTGCCTTTCTGTGGCCAGATGCAGAGAAGGACTTGTCAGAGATTCTCTGACCGGAATCAGCTAATCTCTCTTCCCAGGAATTGTTGCCTGACAACTCTCAGCAACCTTAACAATTTGCAGTTCCCAGGATTCATTGAAGGAGAATCTACAACCATATAAAGTGGCATGATACGGATTGGTGCAGATGGGGCCTTAGAGAGGTTGGGGGCACTAGGGGAGAAGGCCACACAAAGGTTATCTGCTGGGCTACACCTCCACACCAACCAACACCTGCTGCAGGGGGTAGAACATTGCTCCACCGCCCTCACCTATTACCACGTTGGCAACCATATTGTAACCATAGTCAAAGCGCACGAGCGTCAGATACGACACATGGCAGGCCAGGAAGAGGAGCAGGAAGATGCCTATGGCGGTGGCAAAGGCTGGACGTTTCAGACCCAGAGTCCTGGAAGAAAAGAAAAAGAGAGAGACGGTGCTGAAGGAACTCGCCAAGAGCTGTAGGAACTGGGTCACTTCTGGACCCGTTCCTCCGGGTCTAGGCCAGGGATGGGGAATCTGCAGCCCTCCAGATGTGAGCCAAGGGTCAAGGACAAAGGAGTCCAGTTGGAGCCCATCAACATCTAGAGGCCACAGCTCCCCAACCCTGATCTATGGCATGGCTGAGCTGCAAAGGCTGGTCCTGCCGTTCAGAAACTTGAGCAGACAGAACACAAAGCATTTTCTTTTGCTCGAATGGCCACAGCTACAACTCCCAAAAGGCCCGGCCAGTTTCCACTAGCTGTCCTTACTTGCTGCTCTTTTGCTTTGTCCTTGGGTTACTCCTCCTCTATCTGCACATATCTTGTCCGCACACATTTCCTCTTGCGATTTCGACCTGTCCTTTTGCAGATGCTCAGTTTTTGAATAAAAGCGAGATATGGGAGCTGTGAGTGGACAGGGGAAACTCCTCTCTGCTGCTGCCACTCACCCGCCCACTTAAAAAGGGAAACATGAGCAGCTCCCAACAGCTCTGGAGGCTGAACTGGGAGTGTGGGAGCTGCTTTAAAGCCTTTGCAATTTTCTCTGCACTCTCCCTCCTAAGCCTCCCAGGTCAGGGGCTTAAAGGGGGAGCCTGGGGATTCTTGGCAAAGCCACGCAGGGGATTTCGACAGGTGGGCAAGGCTGATAAAGATCTAGCCTGTGGAGCCCAAAAAAAGTTCCCCACCCCACCATAACATTTCAACCAGTGAAGCTGAAAAGTGGGAGAGGCAGGACAGACAAAAAGTATATGTTCGCAGGGCAAGTGGTGAAGCTTGTCACCGGAAGATGGTGACCAACAGAAGCTGCTTTGGAAGGAGATTGCAAGTAGGGGAGTACTACTGGGCTTGCGCCAGCCACATCAGTCTGCTTGGCCACTGTGGGATAACAGAACACTGAACTGGATGCGCCTTTGGTCTTTTCCAGCTTCAAGCCTCTCCTTATGTTCTTAAGAAGGAGAGAAACTCACCGGACGCAACACAGGTAGACGGAGTGAAGGATGACGGCTGATGCACAGAAATAATCCATTTTCTGTGGGAAGAGAAATCTCGTTAGAAATCGGGCCCAGTTCTCATTCAGTGCTACACGTTCTCTTTAGAAAATCCTCATGGTATTTGTGTTTATTCATGGCTTTTCTCCAGTGACAGGGAGCTGCATTTAAAGTTTTCTCTTTCCCCTGGGATTATGGCCTACAAATACTCAGAAGCCTACTAGTAGTGTTTTTAACACCCAACAGGGAAGATTCTTCCTGGTGATAGCTGTCCTCTTATCCTACCTCAAAAACAACTTGACGAGATTATGATCCTGAGCACACATATCTGAAAGAAAGTCTCAGGCTAGAATCCTAACCTCACTTCCCTGGGATAAACCCCCACTGAATTCAATAGGATTTACTTTGGCATAGACATAGTTAGGATTATGCTGTCATGCTGGCTGCACTATTTACCTGGGGTTCACATAACTCCCTTTTTTCTACCATTTAACTTATCTATTTTTTTTTTAACCCACTAGAGAGGTTTCTGCCATGCCTTCAAAATTCCCCCGGTGCCCCATACTAACATTTTTCATGATACGAGAGCAAAATTGCTCACCTCAGTTAGATTCGTTTCTCGAGTATGGAAAACTGTAGACCAGAACCAGGCATTTAAAGAAACCTGCAGGGGGAGTGAGGGAGCAGGGAAAGAAATGGTTATCCTGAAAATATCACATTCTATGAAGTTAGGTTGTTAAAACCGGCTTCTACCACAGACGTAATAAAAACAGGCCATTCTGGGATAACCGGGATAACTGCCATATGGTACTTAAACCAACAAATCCAGAAGCAAGCCCCACCCCCTCTTTAAAATTAGAGGAATCATGCTGCTTTAGTCTATTGGACTGCTGCAATAATACTGTAAGTGAAACACTCAAAAAGTCCTAGATACATGCTATCTCTTATTATCACCATCTATCAATTCTATCCCACCCTTTTCCTCAAATTGCTTCCAAATCAAAACACAATTTGTCCGCAGAGTAGAAGAAAAAGCCTAGATAGAACCTGATATAAGATAAAACTGCTCCTTTTCCCTTATGGGGTACTCAAGAGCCCATATAGAGTCCTTATGTAGGTTCTCTATTGGTAGGAGAAAATAACAGGCCAAACCAGAGAATACTGAGTGTAGGGATATCGCGGAGTGGGGAGTGGGGTCCGGAGGGAGCACACTTCCCCACCAGCAGGCAGCCACGTCTGCCTGCACGCATGACCTTGGGGTGCAGGGAAACTCCCCCCCCCCAGACAAGCCACAGCTGTCTGTACATCGTTCCACCTCTGCCTGACCTTTCGCGATCTCAGCAGTTTGCGGTGTCCTGTCTGTAACCCATTTCCATGAGACCTTTTGTCTCCTACATCATACATTGAGCAAGGGGAAAATGACGCTGTGGAAACAGGTGCCAAAATAACTTTGTACCACCCCACGATTTTGGGACGGAAGATGTGTAAAGGTCACAGCCCCAAAATGTATTTGCCTAGCTTGCATGTTTGTCTCAATAAAAGGAGGCTCCACAGGAATGGTGGTAGCTCGCTCGCTCGCTTCAGACCACCTGTGCGCAGCTCACATCATGATCAACACCTGTCTTGGGCCTTCACTTCACTGAGAAGCAAAGCAGCTAGTAAGTCTGATCTTTATTAAACTGTTGCAACAGGGTGCTCACCATGCAGGAGGGAGAAGGAACCCAGAACACTGATGTGCAAGCTCTTACACAGACTTTTGAAACTGCCTACCCTGTAACTCAAGACCACCCCCCAAAACATCATACATACATCACAGAAAGAGGTGGTCCCCAGCAGAAATCTGAGTGTGTTGCTTCTCTCCTGTCTGCCAGTATACCTGATAATGCCTTATCTGATTGCCTTTTATGGGTAGCCTGGCCATTCCTTTGAGATGGTAAATACATAGTTCTTGAATCTCTTATGTGCTCAGCTTAACAGATACTTGCCAGACTGTATTTACAGGGAGGTGTAAGCCCCTACAGTCCAAAGACAATTGGAAAGCTTTTCCCATCTGAGGTCAATTTGGGAGAGTCAAAATGGCTTCAGGATTGTTCTCTTGCACTATTTCAGACATGTGGTTTATATACTTACGTATGTGTTTGCTTTGTATATTTATGAATATATATATATATATATATATGCAGGTTTTGGTGTCCTCGGGTGTCTTCCCGTGTAAAAGTTGGGGTGTCTAGGCGACGTTTCGACGAGGTCTCACTCGTCATCTTCAGGCTGGTGCTTTCGGAAACCGAAAAGCACCAGCCTGAAGATGACGAGTGAGACCTCGTCGAAACGTCGCCTAGACACCCCAACTTTTACACGGGAAGACACCCGAGGACACCAAAACCTGCATTCCTGTACCCGTGAAAATCTACGAAAGCATATATATATATATATATACACACACACACACACACACACACACACATACATACATACAGTGGTGCCTCGCAAGACGAAATTAATTTGTTCTGCGAGTTTTTTCGTCTTGTGAATTTTTTCGTCTTGCGAAGCACGGTTTCCCATAGGAATGCATTGACGGTTTTAAGAAAAAGGCAAGCCCATAGGGAAATTCGTCTTGCGAAGCAACTCAAAAAACAAAAAACTCTTTCGTCTTGCGAGTTTTTCGTCTTGCGAGGCATATATGACCTTAGAATTTCTATAACAGAAACCAACTCTATAAGCGTTGTTCCAAAACAAAAAAAAGCACAGAGGGAAATACCACATAATTCAGCAAACCTTTCTCCAAATACCCACAATGCCACTGGAAACACACTGCCCTCTGCTATGGCTCGAGTTGGTTCCTCATGGGAGATGCCCTCCTTACTTCCTTACTTCGCTCTGCATTTCTTGAGACAGCCTGGACTGAGGAGCAGAACACCGTGTGTTTCTGTGAGTCTTCTTGTAGGGAAACCTGTCATGTTTCCCCTGCTTCCTTCCTACAAGATCTCAAGCAGCAAGAAGCCTTCCTTGTCTTTTCTATTCCCCCTGTTTCCCACCTCTTTGAAGAAGAAGAAGGAAGCTAAGGCAGCCATCTTGCCGTGGTGAGGAATTAACCGTCCAGAATGACTTACCCAAGCAAAGGCAATGCAGGTATGGTACATGGGAGAAGAGCGGGGGACAGCAGCTTTATATCTGTTCAGCATCACTAAATTGGCAAGTCCGTTCAGGAACGAAGCAAAGGCAGAAGCAGGCTCCTGAAAAAACAGGAAGCGGGAAAAGGGCCACTGAGGGTCGGGTGGGAAAACAGGGGAGGGAGAAGAAGAAGAAATATATGTCATCAGCCAGAAATGAGAAGGTATACATGCTCTTTGAGGCAATGGTAGGGAACTGGATTTGGCCAGTGGGCCAGATCCTGGGCTCCCCACCACCACCACCACCCTTGGAGGGCTACTTCCACAGGTCAATCACTTAACATCACAACGATGTCAGATGACCCATTTTTGCAGAAACCTTCACTACAAAGCAAAATTCCAGCCCAGGAGGGTTCGAAGTTACTACCAACTAGCTGGTAAGTTTCAAGCTCTTTTTTTAATCCAGGGAGCTCATTTGAAGCCATCCAAACTGGCAGCCATCACTGCTTTCTGTGGGAGTGAGTTGGACAGTTTAACTATGTGTTATGTGGAGAAGTACTTTCTTTTATCCGTCCTGAATCCTGCCACTGTGGGTGGAGTGTGTCTCTAAGCCACACACAGTGTGTGGGTGCATGTGTCCGTCGACACACCAGCCCCAGGCGGCATGGTTGCTGCACCTTCCTCGCGCCACTGTCCCCAGATCCGAGCCCTGCAAGGCGACTTGGGGAGGATGGTGTGGGGATGCGACAGCCATGCACCCCGATCAAAAGTGCACAGTTGCTGTGTTTGGTTGCCCTTTTCTGAAACTTTTCCAACTCTGCAATATCCTTTTTGAGGTAAGACAACCAGAACGGTACACAGTATTCCAAACGTAGTTGTGCCATATGTTTGTATAACAGCATTATGATAGCAGCTTCATTTTCTTTTTTTCCCTTTTTTTTATATACAGTGGTGCCTCGCAAGACGAAAAGAATCCGTTCCGTGAGTCTCTTCGTCTAGCGGTTTTTTCGTCTTGTGAAGCAACCCCATTAGCGGATTAGCGCTATTAGAGGTTTAGCGGCTATTAGCGGCTATTGAAGGCTTAAGGGATTAGCGGATTAGCTGCTAAAAGGCTATTAGCAGCTTAGTGCCTTAGAAAAAGGGGGTGGGGAGCGAAAAAAAATCGCAGGAACTCGCAAGACATTTTCGTCTTGCGAAGCAAGCCCATAGCAAATTCGTTTTGCGAAGCACCTCCAAAACGGAAAACCCTTTCGTCTAGCGGGTTTTCCGTCTTGCGAGGCATTCGTCTTGCGGGGCACCACTGTATTTTTATTGGTTTTTAGCTTACAAAATTATAAAACATACTTCACAGTTTATCACAGATACATTCTTATTTGGACTTCCATCAGCACCTCTGATAATCCTCCATCTTAATCACTTCTTATGCCTTTCTTAACTTAATATTGCCATTAAATCTTTTAACATATCATCTCTCTTTTTCCATTTTTACAATATTTCTAATATTACTCCTCACAGAACTTCTTGCAAACCTACAAATAGCAGCTTCATTTTGAATTCCTATCCCAATGATCCTGAACATGGAACGTTTCACAGCTGCTGCACACGAACGTTACTTACCTTTCCATGAAACTGAGGCACTTTGTATCCTTCCTGGACGTAAAGGCCCACCGTCAACCACATACATTCATATTTACATTCATCTCTGCAGGTCCATCCTAGAATACGGTTGGGGGAGGACAAATTAAAATTAGTGCAAATGAATTTATTGCCTAATGCCTGAATGCAATGGAACTCTGTGAAATAATTTTAAAATACCAGGGTGGGAACGGCGAGGAGGGGGTACTCAGATTTGCCAAGTTTGTTTTATTTTAAGGGAGCATGATGTATGGATGTATGACTAGCAAGCCACTTGTTGCCAGGATGAAGTCTTACAGTTAACTTGTTTGTTTTAAATGAAGCATATATTGCATGTTTTTTGCTTGGAATCAGGAAACATGCAAATGCAACTATATACAGCGGTACCTCGGGTTACAAACACCTCGGGTTACAAACACTTTGGGTTACAGACTCCGCTAACCCAGAAATAGTACCTCAGGTTAAGAACTTTACCTCAGGATGAGAACAGAAATCACGCGGCAGCGGAAGGCCCCATTAGCTAAAGTGGTACCTCAGGTTAAGAACGGTTTCAGGTTAAGAACAGACCTCCAGAACGAATTACGTTCGTAACCAGAGGTACCACTGTAATATCTCTATTAGAGCTACAATCCCATATGGCTGTGGTATGAAACATGGGGCCTTCCAGATGTCGCTGGACTCCAACTGCCATCAGACCCAGCCAGCATCTGAGATGGTGGGAATGGTAATCCAAGATCTGGAGGACCACAGGTTCCAACTCTCTTGCCATGTGGATTTCTCAAAATTAAATGTATGTTTGAAACCTGGGTCTGCCAGTTCTACCACACACATACAACTATTGAATAGGAGATGTAATGGGCAAGAGGGGTTAAGGTTTCCTGAGTTAGAAAGGCAGAGTGAGGGATGTTAATGTTGCAATCATATACATTTATTTTATTTTGTATCCCATTTTGCCTCGAAGCGGCTCGAAGTGGCACCCTTTTTATTTTCACAACAACCCTTTGTGGTAGGTTACGCTGAGATATAACTACTAGCCAAAGGCCACCAAGTGGCCTTCAAGGCTGAGCAGAGATTATCCAACGCTCTTAACCACAACATCACATCGCCTGCTTTAATTGGGGAGTATATATAACTGAACTCAGAAGGCTTCCTTCTGAATAAACGTACGTAAGATCTAACTGCATGTAAACGATGGTACATGTTATGTCACCCACAAACAACCTAGTTAATTAAAGAATTGTGGCTTCTTCCCACTTACTTGCTATAACCTCCAAGAAACCTGGAGGGCAGATAAGGCATTGAACCACATACCTAGCAGTAAATGCTACAAGAAGCCACTCAATGGGCTCACTTTCAACAGCACCATAAGAAACCTGGAAGAAATAAATCAATGGGGGGGGGCAGGGAATCTCACTTGAAGAGAGATACTTTAAAAACGTTAGAAAATAGTTGTCTTTACCTAATGGGTAAGGAATGGCTACTCTCCCTAATTCAGGATGAGATATGAACAGCCTAAATAAGTAAAACAACAATAATAAACAAGAGACAGCTTGCAAGGCCTGAAGCAGGGAGATAGACGCAGCAGCTGCCCCACCAGCCCTTTTGGGGGCATAGCAGAATCCTACTTGCAAACAACGATGCAGCAGTGTGCGCAGCCTCGCTGCTCTAGAGCCCCAGGATGCAACCCTATGTGCATTTCCCTGCAAATTGAACTCAGTGAGGCATACTTCTGAGTAGGACTGCACTGTTAAGAGAGGGAGGGGGCAACATCAGCTCAGCACTACATCCAAGAACCATTGCCAATTTAAATGGAAAATGCACTCTGCACATGTTCAGATGCTACTGCCCGCTACTGAGCCCCCTCCCACCGAGGGCAGCGGGAGAGAGCGTCAGGAGTAGGCGGTGCCACCAAGCCGTCCTATGGGGAAACACTGGGCGGGGCACCGTCATTCGTGGGCGCGGTTATGCAAATGAGGAACACGTCGCGGACACCGCCCCCCTCGCGCCTCGTCCTTGGCGGTGGGCGTGGCCTTCCCTCGGCTGGGGGCCTTGCAGTACCTGTGAGGCTCATGTAGAGAGGCTGGTGGGAGCGGAAGTGCCGCAGCCCGGGCCCGGAGCAGTTGCGCCGCTCGCAATGCGTCAGGCATTCTCGGTAGACGGGCTCCCGGTCCCCCCGCGAGGCCTGGGCGGGAGCCGGGCCGGCGCCCGCCACCCCGAGCAGCAGTAGGAGCGCGGTCCGAGCCGCCATCCCGTCTGCCGGGAGGCTGCAAGCTCCACTTCTGGTTTGGGGACCGGAAACGGTCCTTTGCTTTAAGCAGCTGGGGGGAAAAGCCATAGAGTTGGGGGAAACCCGAGCCGCACGCGCAAAGGTTCCGCCTTGGCGGCAAGGGCAGGGGATTGTGGGAAATGTAGTTCTTTCTTCTAAGTCCTGAGAGACTACAGTATTGGGAGAAACTTACCCTTCCAGTTACAAGCAGAGAAGAATCCCCATCTCTGCCTCCCCTTCAAGCGCTACAATCCTGTCTCGTCCACTTACAAGCAGTATTGCCACCTCTGAAAATTACCTTTTAAAAATCTCTTCCAGCTGTCCCAATTTCCGTTAAAGAAAACACCCCAAAAAAACCGGTCCCTATATTATTGCCCTTATTTTTGCTTTTCGAAAAATCCTTTGTTCAGTGCAGGTTTCTAGAATGATCACTCGTCAGTATTCAGCTCCTTTCCTCTGGGTCTCTAGAAATTCAATCTTGGGCTGTGGGAACAGATATATAGCTTGCCTCCAATGCACACGGGTGTAAGCAACATGTACACACACTGGCAGTCTGCACACTACCTTTGAAGCACATTATTTACCTAAAAGAATTCTGGGCACTGTGGTTTACCTACCACAGAACTACCTTTGAGGGGGAAAATGTGCTTTAGTGTGTATGCAGTTTCATGTAGCTCTGCCTGCCATTTCACATGCTGGTGAGGTTAATTTTGATAACAGATTGAAGATAACGTATTGTTTGCTTTTCTTGCCTATCTTTAACCCAAACAAACACCTTGGCGTTTCAATCAAGTGAATAACTGGCTATTGATGAGTAAATTAAATACAGTACAGCATAGCATTAATTGGGGCAGTAAGAAAGTTATGTGCTTAAAATATATGGTGTGACCATAGTTTTTAGCATTTGTAGTAGAAGCAGAGATGAGGCAAAATGTGCAGGTACTGTTGTTCTTTTATGGCTGCTTTCCCTGTCAGTGTTTTACTCTTCACCCCAGAAAAAGTCGTGTGGACACCCACAGGCAGAGCTGATAGCAAAGTGAAGTAATAGGAAAGCCTAGCAATAAATAAAGTGACCCATGCTTCTGTCCCTTCCCCTTGAGACTTTATTCCTTCTCCTGAAGAGGCTTAATCCCTTGAAAGGTCTGGTCAGATCCTCAGGCCTAGCAAGTAGCAACCACCCTAACCAGACCTCATGAGCAGCAGAATCTGGAGGAATTGTTTGCCTCTGTGGTCAGAAAGCATCCTGGTTGTGGCTTCTGAATTTCTTCATCTCCCAGCTTCCTCAGAATGGAAGGGTAGAAGCCATTGCAAATTTATTCTAATTCATGTACTGTACTGACAGAACTGTCCATTGCTTAGAGGTTATAGGTGTGAACTAATTGTTTTAAAACAATCTATGGTAGTGGTTATGACCGCATCAGCATTACAATGAATCGTGGCAAATTTTATTTATCAGTGACTGCTGCCTGGATAGTGTGTGCATTTTATTGTACAGTGGTACCTCGGGTTACATACACTTCAGGTTACATACGCTTCAGGTTACAGACTCTGCTAACCCAGAAATAGTGCTTCAGGTTAAGGACTTTGCTTCAGGATGAGAACAGAAATCGCGCAGCAGCAGGAGGCCCCATTAGCTAAAGTGGTGCTTCAGGTTAAGAACAGTTTCAGGTTAAGAACGGACCTCCAGAATGAATTAAGTACTTAACCCGAGGTACCAGTGTACTCAGTATTTCAAGGTGGCAGCCCCTTTTGCCAGGGACCAAGTCCCAAGAATTCAATAAAAATTACTTCTAAGTAAACACCTCCAGAGATTCATGTGTATACTCTTCCAAGGGCTGCTCTGCAGATATTACAGCTCCAACGTTAATTTAAATACTTTCTATATGATAATTATGCATTCCACTGAATACCTGTCAGACCTGAACCTGTTGCCCGATAGTAGCCTGAACTGGATGACCTTGGGTTCTTGTGTTTTGAAAGAGGGAGATAGTTCCCTCTCCCTATTCATTCTCTCCATACCATTCATCAATTTATAAATTTTGAGATTACAACATCATAGGGTGGGGGGGATTAAAACAAAAAAGCCGCATCTTAAGCCTTCTTCCCTACCCCACATAAGCTGCAACATGCTCTGTTTTTCCAGTCTTTTTCCAGTCTCATTCCGTGCAGAATTAGGTGGACAGACTAAGCCCACTGAAATCAGTAGCATGGATCCCAACATTAGTTAAGTTCTCATTCTGTCCTCATTCTGTCCCCGTCCCCACCCCCACCCCCGACAACCACCTTCTGGACAGCCTCTCTGGAGGGTCAAGGGCTGTTAATGAAGAATGTGTGATTGGAAAGATGGAATCACTTAAAATTGGGTGGACCTCTCCCTAGCTTGGGACAATTCCTCTTTTTCTGACGGAAAGAGCTGCTCAGTAGTGGAATGGACGCCCTCGAAAGGTGGTGCACTCTACTTCACTGGAGATTCTTTAAAACAGGTACGATGGTCATCTGCCAAGGATTCTTTAGCCGTGATTCCTGCATTGCAGGGGGTGGTACTAGATTACCCTTGAGCCCCTTTCCTACCTTAAAGTTATTCATCAGCTCCCCATGCACCATATCCCACATTATACACAAGAGCCCACAACTCTCCAGAGATGCTTTCGGGGAGGCACAGGTGACTACTGTGGGGAGGAAGGGGTGGGAAACTTTCCTTTCATGAACTTCCTTAACTTAAATTAGGATCTGAGTCAGTAGATCTAGACATGTCTACCTCCCGCATAGGATTGGGCTATTTGTTACGTATTCAGTGGTCTGTGTTTGCCTGATCTTTAGTTTGGACTAAGGAAGGCATCAGCAAACTTTTTCAGCAGGGGGCCGGTCCACCGTCCCTCAGTCCTTGTGGGGGGCTGGACTATATTGGGGGGGGGAATGAACGAATTCCTATGCCCCACAAATAACCCAGAGATGCATTTTAAATAAAAGGACACATTCTATTCATGTAAAACACGCTGATTCCCAGACCGTCCATGGGCTGGATTTAGAAGGCGATTAGGCCAGCCCCGGCCCCTGGGCCTTGGTTTGCCTACCCATGGACTAAGGACTCTGAGCTCCTGTGTTCTGATTTGATACATGTTGTCTAATCACAGAACATTTTAGGATTTGGGCCTCTCCCATTGGCCCTTGAACTCTGAGTCGTGATTTGCAGTTTGGAAGTATAGACAGCCAATCACAATGGGAGTGGCCCAGGCTTTCAGAAACGTATACAGTGGTACCTCGGGTTAAGTACTTAATTCGTTCCGGAGGTCTGTTCTTAACCTGAAACTGTTCTTAACCTGAAGCACCACTTTAGCTAATGGGGCCTCCCTCTGCCGCTGCGCCGCCAGAGCATGAGTTCTGTTCTCATCCTGAAGCAAAGTTCTTAATCCGAGGTAATATTTCTGGGTTAGCGGAGTCTGTAACCTGAAGCGTATGTAACCTGAAGCGTGTGTAACCCGAGGTACCACTGTATAAGCAGTTGCTTTGCCTCTGTTTTCCAGTTATGTAGTTCAATTAAGGTTCTTGCTGTTATTGTTGTGTCTTGCCTTGTGGGAACCCACCTACACTTCACTGGCGACGAGGATGGGATGCTAGGCTAGGTATGCAGCCCTGGCTAGCTTCCACAAGCTGAAATCACTGCTGGGGAACTATTGCCTCAGCTGAGCTGAAATCACTGATGGCAGCCACAAGGCAGATCACACAGAGTGGATGTCATGGCCACATCGAGGAATTTGACACAACGGTTCCAGAGAAATACTATTAATTGACCCTTTTAAATGCTTGTTGTAGCTCTGGAACAACCTTTTTGGGGATGGGGGGGGGGTGACGAGCAGCTGATTCCTGTGTAAATGTAGCATAATGTACATAATGTCTGTATGATGATAAGGCTTTTAAAAAACCAGTTCCTTTCCTAAGGTTTTTTATATTCCATTGCCCAATATTGGTAGGGAATATATTCTTTCCAGGCCCTGGTGTTCTGCAATGCTTTTACGCTGGGATTGCAAAGGTAAATGTCTCCTCTCTTTCAGGTGGAACCTGGGGAATTAAAACCCACTCCTTGCAAACAGCTGCAAGGCATGGGAAAAAAATATGGCTGAGGGGAAAGAAAAGAATCAGTTAACACCACAAGAAAGTCACACAGAGAGAGCCTTTGGCTGCCTGCAGCGTTTGAAGGAAGCCTTGAAAGAACCCATTCTCTAGCAATTCCTCCACGTTCCAAGAATTTCCTCCGCAGAGTGCAGTCTCTCAAGCCAACTGCCCCTTCTTCTAAAGTCGTCTCCCACCCACTGGCCTTTCATATCTGAGACAGACACACACACACAGAGAAACTACAACAAGCCCAGCAAAGCCCTGATCACAACTGGCAGCAAAGCGAGGCTGCCAAAAGCGGCGAGGAAGCACAGCAAACTGGCAAGGCCTGCTGCACGCACGACTTTCTTATAATCCGTCAGGAGTCAGGATTTTGCCACAAGCCCAGCAGTGCTCAAAGCATCTGGGAGGCTCTTCCTGAAAAGGGATTTAGGCAGAGGAGAGCAGCAAGGCTGTGGGAGGATCGAGAAGGGAGGGATTCTTAAACAGTCGCCCTGGTGTTTTGAAGGCAGTTGGGGGGTGGGGAGGAGTGTTGCAGGCTGACCAATACTGGGTTTCTTCTTGCCTATACTGTGGTACCTCAGGTTACATACGCTTCAGGTTACAGACTCTGCTAACCCAGAAAGAGTGCTTCAGGTTAAGAACTTTGCTTCAGGATGAGAACAGAAATCATGCTCTGGCGGCACGGCGGCAGCAGGAGGCCCCATTAGCTAAAGTGGTGCTTCAGGTTACAACAGTTTCAGGTTAAGAACGGACCTCCGGAATGAATTAAGTACTTAAACCGAGGTACCACTGTATATCTTTTTAAAAGGGGAATACAGACATAAAAAGGCCATTTGGCGGGTTTATGATCAGCACACCAGGGAAAGGAGCAGCAAGCTTCCTTGCAAGCACAAAAAAGAAAAAAAGCACACCATTAGCATCCAAGGAGAAACATTTCCCTTATTCAGCTCAAGGCTTTTGGCCAGGGGAGGAAACATTTTCTCTACTCTCGCAGACTAAACCTGTTCCGACATCAGCTCTACATTCCAGGTAGAGGGTTCCTGCAGCTGGAGGCTCTGTACATGTAGCTCCCTCTTAGGCCACAGGGAAAATAATAAATTGTTGGAAGCCTGTCATAGCACAATGATAAGCACTAGCTGCCTGGAGTGTTGGGAAAGAGGAATGGGTTTGTACACGCCTTGGGTCCCTGAGATGAATGACTGAACAGAGCTAATTGGGGCAGTCAGGGGAGAACCTTAGGCCGGGGGGGGGGGAATACCTCCAGACCTCTGAGACTCTCCCTTAAGCCATGCCCTCTCTGGCCTCTCACTTCTCAGACCCCTCACTTCTTTTTGGCTGGAATGTATCCTTGACTTACCTGGATGAAGGTGTGTGTGTGTGCCTTCCAAAGGTGGGGGTGCCACCACTGAGAAGCCCCCCCCCCCGCCTCTTGACCCTCATCAAAACACGCCTCAGATATCAAAGGGACTGAGAGAAGGGCCCTTCGGGGAGAGCTCAAGATTCGGACAGGTTTCTACAGGGAGAAGGAAGTCCTTTAGGTAAATACTCATCCTCGGCCATTCAGGGCACTTTGAATCATGCCTTTAAATGAGCCAGCGAAGCTGTCGCAACTGGGAGTGACGTGCCCCTCCCTGGAAGCAGGACCTCTCGCACAGCTCTCCTGTTGACTTCTTCAGGGTGTGGACAAGAGAGCTTTCTATCGGGACCATGCACCAATTAATTATTATGGCTACTTCCCTGAGTTCTACATCTCCTTTCACATTTACAGTGGTACCTCTGGTTACGTACTTAATTCGTTCCGGAGGTCCATTCTTAACCTAAAACTGTTCTTAGCCCGAAGCACCACTTTAGCTAATGGGGCCTCCTGCTGCTGCCGCGCCGCTGCGCCATTTCTGTTCTCATCCTGAAGCAAAGTTCTTAACCCGAGGTACTATTTCTGGGTTAGCAGAGTCTGTAGCCTGAAGCTTCTGTAACCTGAGGTACCACTGTACTTACCTACTTGCCGGAACCCTTTTGCAGGGGGTTTGTTTTGTGTGTTGTTCTTCATTAGATCATTTGGGGGGGCATATTCCAGTCTTGCATTGTGCTGGCTTTTAACTCTCCCCCCACCCCCAACCCGAGAAGACTCATCTTCTACATAGTCATTCTTCTGTCTCTTTTCATAGTCAGATTGATTGACTAAAAATGTAAACATTTTGAACTGCTTTGTTCCTGCAAGTGCAAAGGGCCCAGGGCTCAAGCTTGCCCAACAGCAGGCAGCCTCCAATCTGGAAGCCTTCACATGCCCAGAGGCACTGCCATCTGCATGCGGATCTCACATTAAGGGTGCCAAGTCCCGGTCAAGAGATTGTGCTAAGAAATCTGGAAATTCCTGGTACACTGACATGTAATCCTATCAACTCAGGAGTAAGTCCCACTGAGTACAAGTGGTTTTACTTTCAGGAAATGGGTGTAGGATTGTGACCTGAATCTCATCTCAGCCATGAAGTTGCTAGGTAAGCCTCTCCTCTCTCTTAGCCTCCCTTTCTGCAGAATGGGAAGTACAATACTGACCTACCTGACAGGGGTTTTTGTAAGGATTACAGTACTTAGCATGCAAAGTGCCTTGATCTTTCTAAAATGGTATATAAATGCTCATATAATATCATTTTGCAGAACCGAGGCCCCATCTGCACTATGCATTTAAAGTACTATCATACCTGTTTAACCGGTAACAACTTCCTCCAAAGGGCCCTGGAAACTGTAGTTTGCAAAAGGTGCTGAAAAGTGCTAGGAGACCTCTATTTCCCTCAGGGAATTTTCAGAGTGGCTTAACCAAAAATAAAAATAAAAACCACTCTTTCCAGGCAACTCTAGGAAATATGGATCTGTGAGGGGGAAAGGGATCTCCTAACAACTCTCAGCAACCTTAACAAACTATGCTTCCCACAGTTGGGGCTGAGGGCAGGTTTAAAGTGGTATGATACTGCTTTAAATGCATAGGGCAGATGGGGTTTGAGCCTTGTCAACAAGTCCTGGAGCTGAACCTTGGCTATTCCAGATATCTCTCAGTCCTTCCCATTTTAGATTTGTGCAGTGGTTAGAGGGCTGGGCTAGGATCTGGGAGAACAAGGTTCAAATTCCCACTCAGCCATGAAGCTCACTGGGTGATGTTGGGCCAGTCACTCGCTCTCCGCCTAACCTACCTCACAGGGTTGTGGTGAGGATAAAATGAGAAGTATGCATGCTGGGTTGTAAATGTAATAAATAAGTTGTCAGCTTTAAGTGGTTCAAGCTGCAGCCAGTACAGACTTATTTTGAGCTTAAAGGTAAAGGTAAAGAGACCCCTGACCGTTAGGTCCAGTTGCGGACGACTCTGGGGTTGCAGCACTCATCTCGCTTTACTGGCCAAGGGAGCCGGCGTTCAGCTTCCGGGTCATGTGGCCAGCACGTTTACCTTCCCGCCGGAGTGGTACCTATTTATCTACTTACACTTTGACGTGCTTTTGAACTGCTAGGTTGGCAGGAGCTGGGACCGAGCTCACCCTGTCATGGGGATTCAAACTGCTGACCTTCTGATCGGCAAGCCCTAGGCTCTGTGGTTTAACCCACAGCGCCACCCGCGTCCCTATTTTGAGCTTAAGCCCTATTATATACAACTGCAATGTAAAAGTTGACTGCTGAGGCTGAATTTTAATATGAATTCAATCCCCAGCATCCACAGGTAGGAGATTCCTGCCTGAAACCAGAGTTGCTGCCAGCCAGTGTAGACAACAGGAAGCTAGATGGGCCAATTGGTCTGACTTGACGTAAGGCAATATCCAGGGTGCTGTGAGCTACCAGCATGTTAAGGGTTAAAGCTCCTTTGAATCTTGCTTTTAGGATTTTTGCAATCTGATATTTCAAATGCATTGCAGGGGGTTGGACTAGATTACTCTCGAGGTTCCTTCCAAGTTTACAATTCTGTGATTCTAAATTATGGTTTCCACTGCTAGCTGGCTCTAGTGGATTGTGATTTCTCAAGAAATCACATGTGCTTTATTAAATCGTAAGGTTTAATAAGGGCAACTACGTATTCCGATTTTTGGTCACGGTCTGAAATCATGTATTTTACAGTATTCAAACAACCAATATTAATTATTTGCCTCCCAATCGGTTAATTAAGGTCTTTTGAAATATTGGACAGTTCTACTTATCACACAGCTGTTTCTTCTCCCCCCCCCTCCAAAAAACACCCCCACTCCAGATTTATATACTTTCCTCTCCCCACCGCCCCCTCCACCTTAAATCATTTGGCAAGCGTAGCCTGCATTTAATTTAATTCCAAAAAATATATACATTTCCCTTCTCTTTGTCCATTCAAGGTCGATGCTCTGAACTGGAAAGTGTCCAAAGAAATCGCCCAAGGAGAAGGAATGGAATTCCACCTTCAGCAACAAGGAGGCAAAGCAGAACGTTTCGCAAAGTTTTCTCCTCTCTCCAGCTTTGATTTCCCACGAGGCAGAGAACGGCTTTGGCGTGCTCCGACGAAGAACTCGTTTGCCACTCCCGAGGGAGTAGGAATCCTGCTCCGGAGCGCGCTCGGCGCGCGTTCCCGACGCCTGGTGCTGGTGGGAGAGAGAGACAGAGTGAGAAGAGGTGGTGGCTTCTGGTAGTGACTTTTTTTTTTTTTGGTAAAGGAAGTGAAAAGGGTTGAAAAGTTGGGTTGCAAAGAAAAGTGCAAAGGGGGAAGCGAAGCTCGATAAAACAAACCGGGGCCGATTGCCAAGGCGCTTGGAGAAAACAAAAATAAAAAACAAAAAATCTCCACCCACCTTCCTTCCTTCTCTTCCCCGGACGAAATTATGAGCTGGGATTTGCAATGAAAAAACAATGGGGCCCATTCCCAGCCCCTGCTGGTTTTGCATGGGGTTCTTCTTGGTTTCGGTCTGGCCAGGAGTTGTTTGGAGCACGGAAGGTAAGTTTGAATCCGTATGTTTTGTTTTGTTTCTATTTCTGTTTTTTGGGGCGGCGGGGGGGGGGGGGGAGAAGCAAAGAAAAGGAAGAGGGAATCCAGGAAGGAATCTCTCAGCCAGTTTTGCAACCAAGAAAGGGGGTTCCAAGTTGGAAGAAATAAGAGAGAGGAGAGAAACTTATGTGCGCAAACTTGTTGGTTTTCGGGTTTCGTTCGGGGCGGGATTATTTCATTAATTAGCCGCGTGTTTTTGATTAATTTAATTAATTCCTGGTCTCCGGGTCAACGCAGATCGGAGTCGGTCGCCGGGGGGCGAGCGGGGTATCGTGTGTTTTTTGTGTGTGTGTGTGGGGGGGGGTGATCGACAAAAGCTCAGTTCTTTGCATTGTTCAAAACGTTGTGGGAGGTGGGTCTGGGAAATGGGGCCAGAGAGAAGTTTCTGCTCCTCTGATCGTCGGTTGCGCCGAGATTTCGGGCCACGCGCGCCTTCAAGGAAACGGGCCTATTAAGAACTCGTTGGGGCGCGGATTAGCTGCCCTTGACGATGTCGGCGGCCGCCCTCTCTGCCCCCTTTTTCGCCCCCCAAGCCCGGGCTGCAACGGGAAAAGGGCGCATGTTTGCAGAGCCGCCCTTGCGACGCGTGTTTTTGCGCGGCTGGCGCAGGGCGCTTCTGCGACGCGTTAGCAATTGCTTGCAAGCTGGCGGTGGAGAGACAGCTCTACTCTTGAGTCGCTTTGGGCAGAGTTAAACGATGTCGCCTTGTTTGGGTTACACATTGCAGTGGATGTGTGTGTGTGTGAGAGAGAGAGAAGGGGAGGGTTTTGCCTGCGAAGGAGGAGGCGGGAGATGGTGCTGGACGGAGCGGGACTTGTTCTCATTCAGTCTCGACGAGTTAACGTGACTTAAATCCCCAGCAGGCCACCCCCGCCGTGTGTCACAACTTGCCGAAGGGCATTGCTCCGGAGATCCCAAATGTCTTTCCTTAAAAACATAAGAAGTGCCTTATGGCAGGAGTGGGGAACCTTTGCCCCCACCCCCCAGATGTTGCCCAGCCGCAAGGATGGCCAGTGGGGAAGGAGGAGAGGAGTTGAAGTACAGCAACATCTGGATGAGCACAGCTGTCTGTTCAAGAACTTTGTAAATTTGCAGATCATCTGCAGATCTTGGGGCGGTTGACCGCATAAAAACATAATTTAAAAACATGAAAAACATAACAAAATAAAAAAATTCCTTTTTTTTTTTTTCCATATAATATTTTATTTTCCGCATTCAATAAACAAAAAAAAAGAACAAATCGACAAACACATCAAAAGGAAAAAAAGCAAAAGAAAAACAATACATACATTATACAAAAACATAAAGAAAAATAAAAACGGTAAGAATAAAAAAGTTAAAAACAAATATTATATCATTATATTCTTCAGCATTAACTTAGGTCTGCGACTTCCCCATGCCTTCCCACTCTGTATTCTAGGTCTTATATTCTGGTAGTAAACTCTTTCCCTCTGGCGTATCTTTGGTTCAGATTAATATTATTGTCTTATTTATCCTTACAGTTCCCTATGTCTTATTAAATATACTTTCTTTAACATTGTCATTTTTATAATAACATTCTTTTACATTCAATCTGATAACCTCAAACGTTCGTAATTTTATAATGCTTCTGTAAATAGTCTTTAAATTTCCTCCAGTCTTCCTTCACCATCTCTTCTCCCTGGTCTCTGATTCTGCCGGTCATTTCTGCAAGTTCCATATAGTCGATGAGCTTCATTTGCCATTCTTCCAGCGTGGGTAGATCTTGCGTCTTCCAATATTGCGCGATGAGTATTCTTGCTGCTGTTGTAGCGTACATAAAAAAAGTTCTATCCTTCACTTGAACCTGTTGGTTTACCATACCCAGGAGAAAGGCTTCTGGGGTCTTTCTAAATGTGTATTTAAATATTTTTTTCAATTCATTATAAATCATTTCCCAGAAAACCTTAATCCTTGGGCACGTCCACCAAAGGTGAAAAAAGGTACCTTCTGCTTCTTTACATTTCCAGCATTTGTTATCAGGCATATGATACATTTTTGCAAGCTTGACTGGTGTCATGTACCACCTATATATCATTTTCATTATGTTCTCTCTTAAGGCATTACATGCCGTAAACTTTATTCCAGTGGTCCACAACCTTTCCCAGTCAGCAAACATTATGTTATGGCCAACGTCTTGAGCCCATTTAATCATAGCCGATTTCACTTCCTCATCCTGTGTGTTCCATTTCAGCAGCAAATTATACATTCTAGACAATATTTTTGTTTTAGGTTCTAATAGTTCTGTTTCCAATTTTGATTTTTCCACCTGGAAGCCAATTTTTCTGTCCATTTTAAATACCTCCATTATTTGATAATAATGAAGCCAATCTCGGACTTTACTTTTTAGTTTATCAAAACTCTGCAGTTTCAGTTTGTCACCATCCTGTTCTAAAATCTCCCAATACTTCGGCCAATTTGCCTCCATATTGAGTCTCTTTACTGCCTTAGCTTCCATTGAAGACAACCACCTTGGAGTTTTGTTTTCCAAAAGATCTTTATATCTAATCCAGACATTGAACAGTGCTTTTCTGACAATGTGAATTTTGAACATTCTATGCACTTTAACTTTGTCATACCATAGATATGCATGCCAGCCAAATGCATTATTGAACCCTTCTAAATCCAATATATCTGTGTTTTCAAGAAGTAGCCATTCCTTCAACCAGCAGAAAGCTGCTGCTTCATAATAGAGTTTTAGGTCTGGCAGGGCAAAGCCCCCTCTTTCTTTAACGTCTGTTAATATTTTAAATTTTATCCTTGGCTTTTTGCCCTGCCAGACAAATTTAGATAGATCTTTTTGCCACTTCTTGAAACAGTCAGTTTTATCAATAATCTGCAGTGTCTGAAACAAAAACAGCATTCTTGGCAATACATTCATCTTAATTACAGCAATGCGCCCCAGTAGTGAGAGTTTCAAGCTAGACCACGTATCTAGATCCTTTTTTATCTCCGTCCAGCACTTCTCATAGTTGTCTTTAAATAAGTTCCCATTTTTTGCTGTCATAGTTATTCCCAAATATTTAACTTTCTTCACTACTGTTAAACCTGTTTCTTTCTGAAACCTTTCATTTTCAATTTCTGTCAGATTTTTTGTCAAAACCTTAGTTTTTGTTTTATTTAATTTAAAGCCTGCCAATTGGCCAAATTCTTGAATCAGTTCTAAAACTTTTTTTCCACTGGATTCTGGCTCCTGCAACGTCAAAACCAGGTCATCTGCAAAAGCTCTTAATTTATATTGTTTAGCTCCGACCTGTATCCCTTTGACCAATTGGTCCTTTCTGATCGTATTCAGCAACACCTCCAGGACCGATATAAAAAGTAGTGGGGAAATTGGGCACCCTTGTCGTGTTCCTTTTTCTATTCTGAACTCTTCTGTCAAAACATTATTTACTATTAATTTAGCTTTTTGTTCAGAATAGATTGCCCCTATACCATTTTCAAATTCTTGGCCTACCCCCATGCCTTGGAGATTCTTCTTCATAAAACTCCAAGAGATATTGTCAAAGGCTTTCTCCGCATCCACAAATATCAGCGCCGCTTTTGTATTTATATTTTCCTGTAAAAGTTCCAAAATATCAATTATATTTCTTACGTTCTCTGATAGATGTCTTCCTGGGAGAAAGCCTGCTTGATCTTTATGAATCTCCTCTGTTAGTACCTTCTTCAATCTTCTCGCCAAGATATCCGCAAATATTTTGTAATCCACATTTAACAATGATATAGGCCGGTAATTCCTAAGTTGATGTTTTTCAACGTCTGTCTTTGGTATAAGAGTCACAAAAGCTTCTTTCCACGATTCTGGAGCCTTTTTCCCCTGAAGTATTTCATTACATATTTCCTTTAGGGGTTGAGTTAGCCAGTCTTTCAATGATTTATAATATCTTGCAGTCAGCCCATCAGGTCCCGGAGCTTTGCCTAGTTGCATATTTTGGATGGCACTCTCTATCTCTTGTTCTGTTATCCTACTGCTCAGTTTAAGTTTGTTTTCTTGCGATATTTTTGGTAGCCCATTCACTTTCAAAAATTCTTCTATCTCTGTTTCTTTCTGTGGTTGTTGAGAGTAGAGCTTTTTAAAATATTTTTGAAAAGCACTCCTGATCTCGTTGGGATATTGCAACATTCTTCCTTCAACCTCCACACTTGTAATAGTGTTCATTTTTTGTCTCTTCTTTATTTGCCATGCCAATAACTTTCCACACTTATTTGCCGAATCAAATGTTCTTTGTCTCATCTGTTTGATTTTCCATTCAATCTCTTGGTTTATTAGTTGCATGTATTGTGCTTGATACAACTTTATCTCTCTTAATATTTCCTGTGATTTTGGGTTTGTTCTCAATCTCTTTTCACCTTCCTTGATCTTATCCAAAATCTTTTCTCTTTTTTCCTGTTGTAATCTTCTCTTGAGTGCATTTTGTTGGATCAAAAAACCTCTCATAACAGCCTTACTTGCGTCCCATATAATTCTTTTCTCCACCGTAGTGTTCAAATTTATTTCAAAATAATCTTTCAAAGTTTTCTGGGCTTTCTTCACAAATTCCGCATCTCTAAAAAGAGAGTCATTCATCCTCCATCTGAAGGATCCAGTTGGTTGTAAGTTCATTACCATCTTAATAGCGTTATGGTCGGAGCAAGTCTTTGGGCAGATTTCCACCTTATTTATCTTTGGGGCCAGTTCTCTAGTGGTCCAAATTTGGTCAATTCTAGTCCAAGTCTTTTGGGCTTCAGAAAAGAAGGTTCCCTCTCTTTCCAGGGGATGTTTCGTTCTCCAAATGTCAATCAAATCCAAGTTATCAGTCATTTCGAAAAAGGTTTTCGGTAGTCTCCCATCTTTGGTAACTACCTGTCTTTGTGCCTTATCCATATTCGTTGAGACTACTCCGTTCATATCTCCCATTAGAATCACATTGTACTCCATATAATCCAACAATGTCTCATGCAGTCTTTTAAAAAATTCTGATTTTCCTTCATTGGGCGCGTATACGCCCACCATCAAATATTTCTGTCCATGATACTGTATTTCAATAGCCAAGTATCTTCCTTGCTCATCTTTAAAGACAAATTTTGGCGCCAGGCCTTCTTTAGCATAAATTACAACTCCTCTTTTTTTAACTTTGTCCGATGAGATAAATTCTTGTCCCAACTTTTTGTTAATTAAAATTTTTCTGTGAAGCCTGGTCACATGTGTTTCTTGCAAGCAAATCAAATCCACATGTTCTTTTTTTAATATGTGAAAAATGGATTTCCTCTTCCGAGAAATGTTCAAACCATTACAATTCCAACTCAAAAGCTGCAGAGACATGTTGTATTATTGTTATTCTGTTCCTCCCGTTGCTTCTGATAACTTGTCTTCTTCTGCTCCTGGTGGAGTCTTTCCATCCAAATTTAGATTTAGATTCAATATTGCCTCTGCTGTCTTCTTCCTTCTTTCCTCTAGTAGGTCTGCTGTCCCTTTCTGTAGGTCCTCCCCGCAGGCCTCCAAAAAACTGTCTCTGTCTTCCACTGACTTTATTTTAATCTTTCGTCCTTTGAAACTAAAGGAGAGTCCTTCTGGGAATTCCCACCTGAAGATGATATTATTTCTTCTCAGCAAGGTCACCAAGTCTTTATATCTGGCTCTGAGATCGAGCAAAAGTTTGGGGATGTCTTTAAAAATTTCAGCTCTCGATTGAGAAATTTCCAAAGGTTTGTGAAAATGCAGACCTAGGATCTTATCCCTCTCCTCCTTGGATCTTAATGTGATCAGACAATCTCTGGTTTTAATCTTTTTACTTGCTCTTCCCAGTCGGAAGGCACTCAAAATTTTTATTTCTTCCTTTTCTGGATCTAATTCCCAAAATTTCACAAACTCTTGTGACAGGTAGTCCCGCAGGCTCTCCTTCTCAATTTCAGGCAGACCTCTAATTCTGAGATTTGCCTCTCGTTCTTTCAAGTCCAATAGAGAAAACTTAACCTTGTAGTCCTCCAGCTGTCTGGTCATCGATGGTAATTTCTCCTCCGTGGCAGCTGCGACCTGTCGAGCTTCTTCTGCAATCTTTCGCGTTTTATCGGAGTCGCCCAATAATTTCTCTATTGCAGCTGTATTTTGCCGGATGCTCAGCGTATTTTGATCTATTTTTGAAGATGCATCTGCAATCCCTCTGTTCGTTTCTAACACCTGATTTTTGATTTCTGCAATCTCCTTCTTCGTCCCTGACACCTCAGCTGTAAGTTTATCAATGGCCCCTTGTAGTTTTGAAAAGCCAGAACTTATCAGTTCATCTGTACTAGACATTCCTTTCCCTTTCTGCTGTAAGGCAATGCCTCCTGTAGGGTCTAGAGAGCCTCTTCTTCCTGGAAGAAAGGATTTGCCCGATCTTGTTGTCTTTTCCTGATAACTCTGGTAACTCTCTTTCTCAGCCATAAGCCAAGCTTTCCCACGGTCAGACTGCAGCTGCAGCTAGGCTTGTGGCACAAACAGACAGTCCGATAAAAAATTGCAGTAAGATATTACAGTGGAAAATTACCAATAGACTTGTAACGATGTCAGTGCCCACTAGGGGGACTCTAAGATTCCACGATCAGAAGAAACAAAATGTCCTTTGGTTTACAGTCAAGACCGAATTGTATCATCAATCCTTTTGGCGACAGTTTTATGGTTCTAACACCTTTATAACAGTTTTATAGCACCTTTAACTCTCATTAGTCAAGCGCCGTCCACTATCCCCTTTATGAGGCTAGTATCTTCAAATTTCGTGTGCATGCACACTTCTTCAGATGCATGCACACGAAAGCTCATACCAATAACAAACTTAGTTGGTCTCTAAGGTGCTACAGGAAGGAATTTTTTTATTTTGTTTCGACTACGGCATACCAACACGGCTACCTACCTGTAATGAAAAACATAGTAACAATAAGAGCAGCAAGAAACCGATAATCCCTCCCATTCCCAAAGGCCTGGTTGAAAAGTAATGTTTTTGACTGGAGCATAAAGGTGTATAAAAGGAGAACTTCCCTGGGGAGAGCATTCCACAGACGAGGAGCCACTGCAGAAAAGGCCCCATTCTTGTGTTGCCACCCTCCGGACTTCTCATGGAGGAGGCACACAAAGAAGGGCCTCAGAAGATGATCTCCGGGTCCGGGAAGGTTCATATGGAAGGAGGCAGTCCTTGAGGTATCATATTGTTGTAAGGCTACAACTTCAACCATTCTGACCATGGACTGTGCTGCCTGGAGTTGATTGACATGGGGAGTCCTGAAGCAATATGGAGAGCCACTGATCCCCCAGGGTGGTCTACTCTAAATGGGATAGTGGCCTACAGCCTACTTTCTGCTTATCTGTGAGCTATGAATTGTCTGGTTATTTCAATTGCCCATTCATTTCGCGGTATTTTCTGTCTTGTGAGTGTGTCATCCCTACCCCTTGGATGGACTAAACCATGGGTAGGCAAACTAAGGCCCGGGGGCCGGATTCAGCCCAACCGCCTTCTAAATCCGGCCCGTGGACAGTCTGGGAATCAGCGTGTTTTTACATGAGTAGAATGTGTCCTTTTATTTAAAATGCATCTGTGGGTTATTTGTGGGGAATAGGAATTCTTTCATTTCCCACCCAAAAATATAGTCGGCCCCCCACAAGGTCTGAGGGACAGTGGACGGGCCCCCAGCTGAAAAAGTTTGCTGACCCCTGGACTATACCATTTTCATGCTGAATCCTCAAGTGCAGTTCAGCCTAATTGCTTTGGGCCTGGGCTGCCTGCTTGTGGAGGATTGAAAAAACATATATGGTATCCTTTCCCTTTATTTTGCTGCTACAAGGGAAATGGGGTGGGTAAGGGGTGTGTTACGATGAAAAACCGTGTCTTGTTGAGCTCCGTTGATAACATACATACCATATTTTTCGCTCTATAAGACGCACCAGACCATAAGACGCACCTGGTTTTTGGAAGAGGAAAACAAGAAAAAAAATATTCTGAATCTCAGACGCCAGAACAGCAAGAGGGATTGCTGCGCAGCGAAAGCAGCGATCCCTCTTCCTGTTCTGGCTTCGGGGATAGCTGTGCAGCCTGCATTCGCTCCATAAGACGCACACACATTTCCCCTTACTTTTTAGGAGGGAAAAAGTGAGTCTTATAGAGCAAAAAATACGGTATATTGCGTGGGTGGTGATTTTAAATTGTTGTACACCACTCTGGGTGGTTCACCAGTTTTAAAATCAATAAAATGAGTCTACAACCAGACATTTAAAAACAGCCAGTGCAAGAAACTGAACCAGCACCAAAAATTAACATTAAACCATCAAGAGGCAGTAAAAGATCGATAAAAATGTGAAACACAACCAGGAAAGGGGTGGGTGGACACAAAACTGATCTAAGGACTAAAATGCAGTAAAACCATAGCTGTTAAACAGTATGTGTGAGTAAAGAGATAAATACCTGGTGCTGGAAGTGTAGGTGTTCAGTGAGCCTCTCTGGAGGCGTATTCCATTGTCTTCTGAGATGGACAGATGCCAATAATACTGGTCCCAAATCATTTAGGGCTTAAAGAAATTAATACTAGCACTTTGAATTGGACCAGTGCTGATGAAAAAAACACTGGCATACTATGGCGTGGTATCTATCACCCTCCCCTTTGGGAATCTTGCTGCCCTGTTTTGAGCTAGCTGGAGTTTCCAGTCCTTTTTCAAAGGAAGCCCCACCACACAGGACCATCCTTGGAGAGTAGGTGAAGATATGTAAAGTCATCTTTATTTAGGAGAGGAGAAGCACTGTAGCTGGGGGGTGGGGTAGGCATCTGTTTTGCATTTAAGGTTCCCGGTTTGATCCCTGACCTCTCCAGGTGGGAGACAATACGGAGTTAGATGGACTGACTCAGTATCAGATAATTACGTTCCCATAAGAGTTTTCATCTGATGAGTTTGAGCTGTTGTAAAACTGTGGGTTAATTTTTGCGTTGTGGTTTCTATGATCGATGTTCTAAATTGTTTGATTGCAAAACAAACAGAAAAATGTTCATATAGTTTTGCTGCAAGGAACCCTGCCAAGGGAAGAATCAAATGCCGGAATGGAACCGAGAGCATGAGCTGCAGGAATTCAGCTGATGAAGTTTTCCCCTTACCTCTCATGTTGTGTTCGTGGGGACTTCACCAATGAAATTATTCCAAGTTGATGTTAAACGCAGAGGAGCAGGGCTGGTGCAAAACAAAGAGGTTGAGACTGTATCCTGGATGGTTTGATAAGTGTTTACGGACTTGATGCTGCCTCCCTGCATCCCACAGTCACTGTTTAGTGCAGAGATCTTGAATAATACTGAAGTGGGGGCCTTCTCACCACGTTGATTGAGCTAGCTTTCTGGGTCTGGAAATCTGAAGAGATGTGCATGTAGGAATGGAGTCGTTAGTGTTGGGTGGGCTTTGCATTTCGGCTTGGTTCTGCATCTTGAATGGAGAATGTGAATTCTGCCAGCAGCCCTGGCAAATGGGCTTTAGTAAATTGACACACACACACACAATTTAAATGTTTAGAGTTGGGACTTAAGTTGGACCAAAGATCTGACTTGAGTTGATGATGTTATTTTAGGCAGGGAAGGAAAATTTGATGGGGTTTACTGGAATGTTGCAAAACTTCTGATGTGGCAAGGGAAGATATGCTAACAACATGCTGTAAATGACACAAAGGGGATTATTTGATCATCCATTCTTGTCATTACTGGCTCCTTGCTTTGCTGCGTGCTGTTCTTTGGCTCTTTTTACTGTGAAGTACAGCAGGCAAAGGCTGTGTTGTTTGTAAATAATTTTTTAATCCCTTGGATTTCGTCATCTTTTGTTTTGTTTAATAATCCCGCTAAGAAAATCCAGTGGTTGAGTTTCAAAGTGAGAGATGCTGGGGCTCAAAGACCTCTTCCTACCTCCAGGTGCATGAGAATTGTTTGTGGCCAGGGATTTAAGAAATGTGTTCACAACCCAGATGGTCTTTCCCCCTGCACATTATATTTTAAATCAATTAACACAGTCACGCATATTTGGAGATTTGGGAAATGTGTAGAATTAGGATGAACCAGTCAGTCAAAAAGTTGCCAATGAAGGAGGCGGTTTTGAGTGCATGTAGGTGTCGCAGCATTTGTATTGTTTGGCTGAAGAATGCTGTATGACTTGAAGGCTTGCATACTCCAGAGGTAGACTTAAATGCAGAGAGCTGTTGGGCTGTAAAAGCATGGTGTGTTCTGCAGATTCAAACAAGACTTTAGTTGGGGTTCTGGTCAAGAGTATGGGAATGCTAAGATTATGCTTGAGCAGTCTCTGCAGTCTAATATGTAATATACTACAGTGATGCTGGTCCACTTGGCAGGGTTGTTGTAAGCAGTGCTTTAAAGAGAGAGAGAGAGAGAAGGTGCCAGTACTCACCGTGAAGTTATTCCAGTAAGTGCCACAGTTTTAACATTTGGCGGGAAAAGGTTCCAGTACAGTGGTACCTCAGGTTACATACGCTTCAGGTTACAGACTCGGCTAACCCAGAAATAGTGCTTCAGGTTAAGAACTTTGCTTCAGGATAAGAACAGAAATCGTGCTCCGGCGGCGCAGTGGGAGGCCCCATTAGCTAAAGTGGTGCTTCAGGTTAAGAACAGTTTCAGGTTAAGTACGGACCACTGGAACGAATTAAGTACTTAACCTGAGGTACCACTGTACTACTTACCCTTGAAAACCCCAGCAAAAAAGCACTGGTTGTAAGGATTATTGAGGTAATCTGTGTGTCTTTTTTAAAAAGCCCTTGTAAATCATGAACAGATGCCAAAACCTATTTGACAGACCCAAACCAGATGCTGCTTTCCTAGGTTGACACAGATAATTCTGTGAGAGACTCCTAAGAATTCCTACTTTTCTGAAAGTTTGTTTGCCATGTCAGTAAATGGTGACCGAGAGATGCAACCCTTTGCTCAGAGCAGGGTGAACATAGGGGAGCAGTGACCCAGAGCAAAGGTGAGAGGCAATAATTTGGCAAGGTCCCAACTTGATTTTCATTCTTTAATCTTCCTTTCTTCCTTGAGTTGGGATATTAGCATGAGTTGGGGGGGGGTACACACACTCCCTTGACCTTAGTTAGCTTGTTTCCATAGTGACCTTCAGGCTCCCGCCAGAACCTCCCCCCCCACCAAACCTCTCTTCTATTGCAGCTGCTGTTAAATATTAAACTCTCTAATGGTTTTACAGAGCAAGCGAGAAACCTTCAACCTCCCAACTCTCCACCACTCTCTCTCCCCCAGCAACCCACCCCTGTTCCTTAACAGCAGAATGTGCTTCATAATTGTAATGGCCATTGCCATGCTCTGAACTCCCAGGAATTCTTTCTGCTGTAAGATGACCAAAAGAGGGAACGGGAGATAGATAAGCACTACTCACTTACCACGGGCAGCTGGTGTCCCTGCCCCCAGACTGTTAAAAAATGGTAAAGGTCCCCTGACAGTTAAGTCCAGTCGCGAACGACTCTGGGGTTGCGGCGTTCATCTTGTTTTACTGGCCGAGGGAGCCGACATTTGTCCGCAGACAGTTTTTCTGGGTCATGTGGCCAGCATGACTAAGCCGCTTCTGCCGAAACCAGAGCAGCGCACAGAAACGCCGTTTACCTTCCCGCCAGAGCGGTACCTATTTATCTACTTGCGCTTTGACGTGTTTTCGAACTGCTAGGTTGGCAGGAGCTGGGACCGAACAATGGGAGCTCACCCTGTCGTGGGGATTCGAACTGCTCAGCTTCCGATCGGCAAGCCCAAGGCTCAATGGTTTACACCACAGCACCAGACTGTTACAGCACCCCAAATCCCTCATAACGCTGCTCCAGCAGCAGCAGCATGACTCAAGCGCTATGCATTGCCATGCCAGTCTAGAATTGCACCACAACTTCTTCTGTGTCACTACAGGGTGTCCTGCGGTTCACTTGTTTTGACGACATGCTATTTTCTAGGTTCCCCTTAAATATACTGCTATCTTAAGTGATTGCACTTGGAATAGTTTGTTTGTTGCTTAAAGCATTCAGCGATTTGCTGTGTAGCTGTTTATGTATGATAGATCCAGTGGGGAATGGAATGTTCCGCGGGTTATAGACAACCTGGGATGGGGGACCTGTGGCCTTGCAGATGACTTTGGACTCCATCTCCCATCAGCCTCAGCCACCATGGCTAATGGTTAGGGATGATGGGAGTTGGAGGCCAGCAACATCTGGAGGCCAACAGGTTCCCTGCCCCTGGGGTAGATACCAAAACACTAAGGGGGGGGGGTTGTTGTGAGTTGGAGGTTGATTTAGCAAATCATTGAATTGTAGAGTTGGAAGGGGCTCTGAGGGTCATCTAGTCCAACCCCTGCAAATCCTACATAGGTTTCTGTTTAGCCACTTGACTGGTCACTGTGCAGAATAGAAACTCTTTCCCGTTGAACCCCTGCTATCACAGAGCACTGTGTGTGCAGCTGCTACTTTGTTTTTCCCAGCGCTCTTATCCTCCTCAGCAAGATTAGAGATCAAAGTACCAAGTCTGGAAGGGAAATTGAGAGGCACTGCTAGTCGTGCCATGCCCACACGGGTGGCTGTTCCTTTTGGCTTCCTTTCCCTTCTGCTTCTGCTAAGTAAGAATGCAGCTAGGAAGCCCACCAGCTTAGGAGGAGCCCCAGCAAAGCACAGTTTGCCAAGGGCTCCCTCAAAGCTGTTCAAGCAGGAGACAGAGAGTTGGAGGGCGAATGGGTGCTTATTAGACAGCATCTGTCCATCAACATCTTTTAAATTTCATGCTTTGGTTTGGTCAGATCTAGTGCCTTATCTCCATCCATTCTGGCTCTGTTGATGGGGTTCGCGAAGGGTGTGGATCTTCTGTCCTTCCCTTGAGAACTCATTCATAGCACGATTTCATAAACCGAAAGAACTAGCATGATCTAGTCTACCATGCTGTATCCAACAGCAGCTAGATGGGCAGAATGTGAAGGTGACGGCCTTCGCCTGTTTGCCTGTAGAATCACCTGGCTTTTTAGACAGATGCTACTTCTTAACATTGATGTTCCATTTAGCTATTTTAGCTGTTCATAGATCTGTTAACCAAATGCCTCAACATTCTTTGATCCTTCCGGAAAAACTCCCAGACCTAGTGACCATCCTCACATTGTGTTGTGCAGAATTCCATAGGTTAACTGTGCGTTGTGAAAAGAAGGAAATGTTTACAGCGCTATTCTATGAGTCTTACCTGAATTTCTTTTTTCTTTTTGTGTCTGCAAACATGTGAAGCCTGAAGGTGGAGTGGGTGGAAAGGGGAAATTCAGAATAGGACATACCATAGCACTGAAGGCAGTTGAATCAAAGGACTGGTGATTTTTTAGAAGGAGAAGTGGTTTGTGGGCTTTGTGCTTGGACCATACCTCTGCTTTGTACTCAGGTTGTGATTTTATTCATTTATTCATTTGTACTTTATTCAATTTATATCCCGCCCTTCCTCCAGGGCGCAAATCACTTGACCTTCAGGTCCAGCACTCTTGTTTTAATACCTTTGGGATGCTTACAAGCAGTGCACCAGGACAACAATGCTCCCTTGTTGTTTATCTGCAACATCTGGTATTCAGAAATATGCTGTGTCCGAATGCAGAGCTTCTAGTTAGCTATAGTTTCTTCTGTTGGAAGAATTGGGGTGGGGCCACAGAAAAGTAGATATGATTTATAGCTCATTTCTTGCAGGCACCTGGTGCCCTGTACAATAGCATACTAACTTTCCTTGCTATAATCCTCTTGCTGAATTAATTGAAAACAAGCGGGTCCACTTGCCTCAGCTGTGTTTGGTTTGTTTACAGATGCCTAATCCACTTTTAAAGTTTTTTTTTAAAAAAGTGGTGCAAAGAGGAGAGCATCTACGAAAGCTGTGGGGGCTCAGTCCGGAACTGAATCTCACTAGCTGTAATGAAGTTAATTTTAATGTGTCCTCCCACTCTTTTTATACCAAGCACTAGAAAAGAGCCCAGGCCCTCTGTTTGTCTGGGTGGCCCAAGCCTGAGGCCTCTTACTGCCTGGTTGCTGGGAGACCACTGGCGGACACGCTGAGAACTCGGGCAGCTGGGAGTTGACTTTATTACGGCCCCTTTTCAGTTGATTGTCCTGTAGGAGAGTCCCCACTGAGCCCTAGACGCTGAGGAAGCGAGACTGCTGTTTGGCAAGTGACATGGCTGCTGTGCCTCGGCCGTGGTAGAATTCCCCATCAGGTGTCTGCTATGGGCAATGCACAACCATAGAATATATAGGGCTTCCTTTGGGGTGAAGAATGCCAAAGGTGCAGGGTTTCTGAGACTGCTGTAAGGATTCCTGGATTCCCCCAGCAAACGCTAGTCTCTTCACCATTTTGCTCTCTGTAGGATGTGGGGACAGCACTTTTCTTGACATCTGTCTTTCCCGGCGTTGGGGTTCCTCAAAAAACTCCCACTTGTGTCTGGAAACCTATCTGTAGTGTTTGCTGAAACCTGAGGTTTCTCTGACACACTTTGTCATAGCCTTGCTTATCAGACTGGTGTTTCTGTCCTTACGTGGGCAAGTATTGAACCCCTTGCAGGAAGCTTAGTTATCTTCCAAAACTAAGACCTTTCTCCTTCAGTCCTACCATCTGTAGGCTTAGAAGCCCTAACTAATTTTGAGATGCACCCTTCAAAACACGGGGAGTTTTTAAAAAGAAAAGAAAACGAATGCTGAATTTCACCAACCACACATTTTGAAAACCGGGAGTTGAGAAAGAAAAGCACGCCTGTTACTTGCCCTGCCAAATTTGGGTTTTCGTGTGGATAGTGTCATTTTTATGGTGTAGCCACTAGGTGACCCTGAATATTGCTGTATCTGGATGAAGTCAAGTTTCCTGTGCTGTGTTGCTGTTGTTGAAAACGAGATAATAAAAGTTCTTGTCTAGCTTCCTGGTGTGACTTACGCCTTCCGTGGCAGAGTGCATTTATCCAAAACCCTGTGATTGAATTGCATGTCAGAGCTGACTCAGCTCTAAAATGTCTGACGTAAATTTGAAGTGGGTCTCTGAACACGCACAGAGTACAATTCCCCTCTTCTCTTTGGCGCTGTATCAGCTCTCTCCCATGTGAGAATATCTAGAAGGCACAAAGTTGTTTACCCCTGTGTAAAGAGACTGAGCCCTGTACCTATCAAATGCTTAGCAGCTCCTTCCTTTTCACAGCCTCTGCTATACTGTAGGTCAGGGGTCAGCAACCTTTTTCAGCAGGGGGCCGGTCCACCGTCCCTCAGACCATGTGGTGGGCTGGACTATATTTGGGGGGGGGGATGAACAAATTCCTATGCCCCACAAATAACCCAGAGATGCATTTTAAATAAAAGGACACATTCTACTCATGTAAAAACATGCTGATTCCTGGACCGTCTGCAGGCTGGATTTAGACGGCGATTGGGCCAGACTCGGCCCACGGAGCTTAGGTTGCCTACCCCTGCTGTAAATCTTGATCTCGCAGTGGCAACTGGGCTGGGTGAAGTAGGGGTGCTTATCTTGATTCTAGCTCCTTTAAGCTGCATGGGCATGCCCAAAATGTGTGGAAGGTGGAGCATGTCGGCTCCACCAACATTGCTTCAACGAGCCACTTTTCCTTTCTAAAACATGCCTAGCTTGAAAAGGCAGTTTTGTTGTCAAGCCCTGCCAAACCCGCCTGGGGGTAGTCTAATGACACCATTGATCCAGGAGGGAGAAGGGTTGAGCTGCAGCTTCTGCTGCAGAAGTCATTCCTCAAAGAATCCCCCAAAAGGCCAATCTAGGCCTCCACCCATAAATGCTTGCTTCATTCTAAAATGGAGATTGTCTAGTGAAGTCACCTGCAATATTTTCAGATCTGGCACCTCAGTCCCAACCTGAAAATCTATATTTAATTTTCTTTCTTTCATCTACCATAAATGTCCATATTTCTCCTTTGCTCTCAAGGAGGCTAGCTGCAATTGGAGCAGGGCTCCTACATCTGTCAATAGTTGCAAAGCAGATTATGTTTTGATGTTCTTTGTTGGTTGTATAGCTCTGTTGACCTAAAAATTGGCAGGTGTAGCATGTTGTGCAGAGAGGGGGCTGTACACCTGGAGAAATCCCCCAATCTGTGTGACGTTTAGCAGTAAAGGGGTTCTGTGACCCTTTGTCATCTGATAATACAATCTAGAACAAACCAGTAGTTGTACTCGTGGTAAACATCTAATTTGATTTAGATGCTGTCAAAGTACTAATCTATTAATGGTGTATAGTGGATAAAAATGCACACAGTAGGAGGAACCTTCAGTTCAGATCCTGCCTCAGCCATAAACTCTGTTACGTTTAGTAAAGGGTTGTTTTTTCCTCGTTGTCAGTCATTTGTAAGATAGGCCTGTGTTGTTGTTTCTGCTGTTGCTGCTGCCTTTCCCGTGTTGCTGCTGGTTTATGTCTAAGGCTGCTGTACCTATTATTTTACTGTGCCAAAAATATTTCTGCAACTTGAAGATCCAAATTCTGCCATTGGTTGTCGTGCCAAAGTAGAAGTTTTAATCAATTGTCCATAATACAACTAGGGCTTGGGCAACTGCTTCTCCATCCTAGGGCCAGTTCATTAAAATTAAGATTTAGAGAGAAAATACATGCCCCTTGCAAGTGTGTGCTCGCCTTCTCTCTCTCCAGTTCTTTAAATAAAAATGACCAGTCCTTACAATTTTAAAAAATCCTCTTGATTTTAAACAAAACTTGTTTCTGTGTTGCCATACTGCAGGTCTAGATAGTTCATGAATCTACCAACCCAAACCTTGCTTCCCAGCCTTGTATTGTGGGTTGCCTGCCACTTGACCTGTGCATTTACAGCCGCAATCAGACAGCTCTATCAGGTTATATATTATTCTGCCTGCTGGGCTGTTTGTTCAGCTTGGTAGGCCAGAAGTTGTGCACACCTGCTATACTGTTTGGAAGTATTGCTGGATAGAAACTCTCATAATATCCACCATTTTGCGTACCTGGGCTACACTGGGTTACAATACATTTCACAGATGGACAAAGGGATCCTTACTGAAAGGATTCCTGCCTGAATTGATGCCTTTGCCATTACTGACTTCTGAGGACTATGTACTCTGCTGCAGACTGTACTCATTTGCTGTGCAAGTAGCCTGGCCTACACCACTTTAAAAGCAGAAAAAGATGTTTGTTCATTTGGTTAAAGATGCACTAGGAAGAACACTTGTGGTAATACGTTACCAATAATTCAAAGGGAATCTTGCCAGCTGCAGAATGTGAAATGGAAAGCTGTATCAAGCATGATACTTCAGCGTTCATTAACATTCATGCCGACAATAATCCAGTCAGAGATTTCGCTTCTTAAAAGTCCTGGCTGGGGTGGGTGGGACTGAAATGCCACAAATGAAGAGTTGTGTATGCATACTAAACAACATTTTTGCAAGGCATCCCCCAAAGGCAAATGAGAGAAAAATGATTTATCAGGGAGAGGTACCCAAAATAGACTTGGCTGGAGCAGAAGAAATCAAAAAACAATTTGAAAGTCTGTGGAACTTGTTTTGAGATTATTTTCAGATAGTTCTCAGGCAGGTAAACCTGAGCCCACCTGTTCATTGTTTTTAACCTACTTATTAGTTCCACCTCGCTTATTGCTTCATTCCCGCTGAACCTTGGACCTGACTTGAATCACGCTTTCTTCTGCCAACAGGAATGTGTCAGATTCTTCCCCACTGTCCAGACTTTTATCTGATTGGGAGCTGCTGGGTTGTGTGTCTGTGGGATCGGTCACTTGGCTGCCACTGGGCTCCTTGGCGTCATGTTGCCGATCCTCTAGAGGCGAAGGCTGGTTCTGCTTCTCTTTCTGGTGCTTGTCCGTGCAGGAAAGAGGGTTGCGTAAACGGCCCGCGTGGGAATGGAGTAAACATGAGGAGAAGACGCCCATCCCAACCAGAAAAACAAGCTTGTTTCTCTCCTCCTCTGAATGTTATAACTGGCCTGTTATTTCTTAGTGCCAATCTCCCTTCCCCCGCCCTCCGCTTTCAAGGAACAAAGTGCAAAATCTCCAGTGCGTAGCAAGTCTGAAGAATGGTCCTTTCCCCACAGAAAGCCTTTAAAGCTTGTTTCTATTCGGTCCCTATTTAAGGAAGGCCATATTAACTATACAGTGGTACCTCGGGTTACATACGCTTCAGGTTACATACGCGGTTACAGATTCCGCTAACCCAGAAATATTACCTCAGGTTAAGAACTTTGCTTCAGGATGAGAACAGAAATCGTGCTCCGGCAGCACAGCAGCAGCGGGAGGCCTCATAAACTAAAGTGGTACTTCAGGTTAAGAACAGTTTCAGGTTAAGAACAGACCTCTGGAACGAATTAAGTACTTAACCCAAGGTACCACTGTACTTTTATAATGTTTCTGAGTTCCGTTTCCTAAGGGTGCTCAAAGCGGCATGCTAGTAAGAGAAAAACAAACGAAAAAGAAAACATTTGCACTTGTTTAAAAATTAACTTGCTCCTCTAATGATTTAATACAGTGCAATTGCAATGAAGCTTTTTATTTGCTGCGGCAAGTTATACGGGGGGACGGGCAAGGAGTTCTACAGAGTGGGTGCCACCAGCAAGAAAGCCCTGCTTTGTATCTTCTCAGTTCTTCCCGTGTAAAATTGCCCACGAAGCTCAGCCTCACATCCAAGTACAGTCGTACCCTGGTTCTCAAATGCCTTGTGACTCAAACGTTTTGGCTCCTGAACGCCGCAAACCCGGAAGTGAGCGTTCCAGTTTGCGAACGTTTTTTGGAAGTCGTACGTCCAACGCGGCTTCTGCAGCTTCCAATTGAGTGCAGGAAGCTCCTGCAGCCAATTGGAAGCCACGCCTTGGAAGTCGAACGGACTTCTGGAACAGATTCCATTCTAGAACCAAGGTACGACTGTACAAGAAGGTACTTATGAGAGAAGATTCTGAAAAGACTAATCTAGATTAACTGGGACTAAGATTGAGATGGGCAATCTGAATGCACACTGGATAAGATGAGGTACAATTTGCCAGCACATTTCTCCTGCGCAAGCCTAGTGAAAATGAACTGGAGCTGCTGCTTCTGCCTTTGAATTTTGACAGGTGTCAATCTGTGGGTGTCTGTATGACCTCAGGTGAATGATCCCACACACCTGTCAGAGTTGGTCCACAGCAGGTGGGGGAGCTAGGGACGTGGACCACCAGCTGGGTCCAGTTCCCACTCCTGCTTTAGGGTAGTTACCATCTGTGGGGCAGAATCTTGCCCCATGGTAAGGCTACCTACCTCTGACTAGGGGTGGGCAAATCGTTCTGTTTCCATTCTGTATCATCTCTGCGTGTGCTAACCCATAAATTGATTCTATCCTGTTTCTGTATTAATCTATGTTTTTTTAAAAATAGCACACAGAGAAAGAAAATCACATTTAAATGCACGTCTCTGCTGCTGCTGCAAGCAAGCCACAGTTTCCCACCACCTCATCACACATAGTAATGCCTGGTTGTACAAAATACCATATTTTTCGCTCTATAAGATGCACTTTTCCCCCTCCAAAAATTAAGGGGAAATGTGTGTGCGTCTTATGGAGCGAATGCAGGCTCCTTGGCTTCAGCGATAGCAACGCGAAGCCTCCGAAGCGCAGTGGGAGTGCTCCCGCCGTGCTCTGGAGGCTTCGCATTGCTTTTGCTGCAGCCTGGAGAGCGTGAGGGGTCGGTGCGCACCGACCCCTCTCGCTCTCCAGGCTTCAGGGATAGCCGCCTGAAGCCTCCGGAGCACAGCGGGAACTCCCGTTGTGCTCCGGAGGCTTCGTGTTGGTTTCACTGAAGCCAGGAGAGCAAGAGGGATCGGTGCGCACAATCCCTCTTGCTCTCTTGGGTTTGGTTCGCTGGAGAGGCGCTGCGCAGCTTTCCCACTCTGCGCAGTGCCCCTTCAGCGAAGCGGGAGGAGAAATGGAAGGGGCTCCATTTCTCCTGCCACTTTGCTGAAGGGGTGCTGCACAGAGAGGGAGATAATTTTTTTTTCTTGTTCTCCCCCTCTAAAACAAGGTGCGTCCTATGGTCGGGTGCATCCTATAGAGCAAAAAATACGGTATATGATATCACCAGTGTCTTGATGTTGTACTAGTTTTCCCCAACTTCACTGCATCTTGTTGGGTGTTGCTTATAGCAAGGGCACCTCTCTCTCTGTGCCTGTGTCTCTGTCTGTCTGTCTCTCTTTCTCTTTCCAGCCAAGGCCCCCATAAGAAGACCCATGAGGGAATGTGGCTTTTGTGCTGGAAAAGTTTCCCCACCCCCTGGGTTACTGCACGGCATCTCCCCTTCTCAGAGGCTGGGAAGAGGCCTCGGGGACCCCATAGGGCCTTTGAATGGCACATAGGAGTGTGGCCAGCAGTCCCCAGTGGAGGGACTGTGTTGTCCCCTGCGCTGGAATAAAGCCAGCCTGCCAAGTGGGGATGATGGCAGAACTGTTTATATCGAGCTGGATGTTGCAGCTTTTAGTATGTTGCTTTTTACGCTAGTCTGGTTGTTGTGTTAAAAATAATTTCTTTTGCTAATGTGTTAGGGTGTTTTTTGCTATCAAGGAAGCACATGCTCAGCATGTTCATAAATGTACCAGGCAAACACATATATCATAATCATAATAATAATAATAATAATAATAATTCTACCCCGCCCATCTGGCTGGGTTTCCCCAGCCACTCTGGGCGGCTTCCAACAAAACATTAAAATACACTAATTCATGAAATATTAAAAGCTTCCCTAAACAGGGCTGCCTTCAGATATAAACCACATGTCTGAAACAGTACAGGGAAATAGTCCTGAAACCATTATGACTCTCCCAAATTGACCTCAAATGTTCCTCTGCAAGGAGGAAGGAAATGGGAAAATCTCGCCATTGTCTCTTTGCTCACAAATCCTGTCTTAAGGGCGTATCTGTGTATGAATAGGGTGAGCCTGTGACCTGAATTCAGGAACTGAGTATTTACAGGAATGCCCAGACTGCCCAGGTAATGCAACCAGTGACCATTATCAGGTACCCTGGCAAACAGGATTTCTGCTTGTTCTGTTGTTGACCACCTCCTTCTGTGATGTATGTTAGATGTTTCAGGGGGTTGGTCTTCGGCTACAGGGTGGGCAGTTTCAAAAGTCTATATAAGGGCTTGCACACCAATATTCAGGGTTCCTCCTCCCTCCTGCGTGGGGTTGTGAACACCCTGTTGCAACATAAAGATCAGGCTTCCTAGCTGTTTTGTTTCTCTATATTCTCTGGTTGGCCTCTGTTATTTTCTCCTACAGAAAGAGAACCTAGTCCTAAATAATGACTCTACATGGGCTCTTGGGTACCCCATAAGGGAAAGGGAGCAGATTTTTCTTATAACAGTTGTGTGACTTCTAAAAAACCCTCCTCTTGTTTTTAATTCCCTGTTGTTTACATAAAACCTACCGGCCTCTTGGTTTATCTTATTCCAAGGTTTGTGGGGAACCTATGCGCTTTGTTTTGTCTATTTCTATCTGGTTTGGAAAATATAATTTTTTTCCGTTTAGTCCCAAATGTGTTTGTTCACAAACAAAGGACGTTGCAAACCGTTGAATCTTGAGTGAGATGATCTTTGAAACAGTCGCTCCCTCCATACCTCCTCCTAAATGCCAAGTTTTGTCAAAATGTAGAGCTCCTTGGCTGAGGAGCAGCAATTTTTACACACACACACACACACAGAGAGAGAGAGAGAGAGAGAGAGAGAGAGAGAGACTGAGACTGCTGGGCTGTGGAATTAATCAATAGGAAGTTATTGAAATGAGCTACCAAGTTGAAACGGGAGCCCAGCATTTCCTATAGTAACAGATAGTGCTGTGTTGTCTTTGGTGTGAGGAATCTGGAGGAGGATTTTTATTGAGGCGAAAAGGCTGTACGTGGGGAATAATGCATGCTGGTTGGTTGAATTGTGAAGAGTGGGGGAGAAGCACAGGAAGTATCGGGCTTTCTGAAAGGATGAGAGAAGTTCCTGCTTGGCTCAGAATGGCTTGGATAGATTCCAGCCTCCGGGAATGAGTTGCATGCTGAGATTCCCGAAGCCAAAATAAAATAAAATAAAATGGCCTCTTTAGTTCAAACCAGGGTATGAAATCACCATCCAGCACTGCCTATTTGAGCTCTCTGTTGCACAGGGATTTAAAAGATGCCCCTTTTTCCATGCAGGGAATGTCACCTGTTGGATTTCTGCCTGACGTATGTCTTGTTTAAAGCCAAGAAATCTTTCCAGAAAAATATATTTTGGCTCTAGAGCTGGAATCACATTTACAGGGAAAGACAGAACTTAGCTTCCTAAAACTTGCCTTTTCTCCCACAATCAGGCGTAAAGTTTATCACCTGCCACAGACCAGAGGCCTGTAACAGAAAGGCTGCTCAATTTTCAAAGATCATTTTATTTTCAGTTTTTTGTTCTAGAGGGGGAAGCAGCTTGTCTATAAATAGCACGGTTCTGTATACTTGAATTAAAAACCTGTACCCCCAAATGAATTCTGCATAATTTTAATCCACTTTGCATATACCGTATTTTTCTGTCTATAAGACGCCCCCAATGTATAAGATACCCCCTATTTTGCGGGACTGCAATTTAAGAAAATGGGGTGAGATGTATCCGTGTATAAGATACCCCCAATTTTTTGACATTATTTTTTAGGGGGGAAACATAGTATTATACACTGAAAAATCCGGTATTTGCTTGTCTAAACTATTCTGTTTCTGCTAGTCATGAAGGAGAAAAAGTTATTGTATTTTCCCGTGTATAACACGCCCCCAGGTATAACATGACCCCTATTTTTGGGGGCTCCAAATAAAGAAGTCCCCCATATGCACTATCCATGTATAAGACGACCCCCAATTTTAAACTTGAAAACATATGGCGGAAATATAGTCTTATACATGGCAAAATACAGTAAATGGAGCACTGAATTCCAACTCGGCTTGGCTCTGCCATGAGCTTCTGAGATTGCCAGCATACTATAGCAGACCTGAGGGCTAGGAACTTGCTTTTAAAAACCAAAAAGAGAGAGCTGAGATTCCTAGTGTGCTGGTTTCTTTTTCCCATTGCTAATTCAATGTCTTTTGGGAAGGGTGCCTTCAGTCTATGCACAGTCACGGTAATGCGTACAGTGGTACCTCGGGTTAAGTACTTAATTCGTTCCGGAGGTCCGTACTTAACCTGAAACTGTTGTTAACCTGAAGCACCACTTTAGCTGATGGGGCCTCCTGCTGCCGCCGTGCTGCTGGGGCACGATTTCTGTTCTCATCCTGAAGCAAAGTTCTTAACCTGAGGTAATATTTCTGGGTTAGTGGAGTCTGTAACCTGAAGCGTATGTAACCTGAGGCGTATGTAACCCAAGGTACCATTGTATTGATTCACTGGTTTATATATGTGGAACTTTTACCTTACATTTGGAAACTTAGTCTATTCTAGTTTTACCCAAGCCTTTCAAAAGGAGTTCATAACAAGGAGCTTAGGATTGCAGACATGCTCCCAGCTGTATGTGTGTGTGGATGCCTCCCTTTTCTTTTGATTCCAACCTTATTTGCACTTCTCCTCCTCCTCTGCAGTCTGCACCGGGACCGACATGAAGCTGCAGCACCCCTCCAGCCCAGAAAACCACCATGCCACCCTCCGCCACCTCTATGAGAACTGTCAAGTTGTGCAAGGCAACCTGGAGATCACTTATCTGCCGGCAGATGTGGACACGTCCTTTCTCAAGGTGGGTGTGATGGGAGAAGTTAAATGCATGTTCTCAAGACAGCTTCTCTTTATCAGGATGAAAATGAGAAGAGGAGGAAACAGGGAAGGTGGGCACACACCACAGGGTGGATAAAAATCAATGGGTTTAAAAAAAATAACCTCAAAAATCGGATTTTTTTTATTGGATTTTTAAAATAAAATGCTTTTGGAGGAAAAATCTTTCTAAAGATAGTTTTCTATTTAGCTCACATTGTAGTCCAAAGGAAATAAGGATTTGTTTTAAGTTTTTAATGTGTGCTAAAACTCTAAGTTTTTTTTTAATTGTTTAATCACATCAGTTAACAAACATGGATACATATGCTATAATGTTATTGCTTTAGTTAAACAAATTGTTTAAATTGTTACTAAGGAAATGGTTATTTTTTTCCCTTCCAGTAAAGTACAGCAGAAAAGTTGTCCATAATAAACAGTTAACTTGTTAAACCTCACAATAATTTCATAATTATCTATGTATTTCTAATAGTATAACCAAATCAGTAATTTTTTCTATAACTCTGAAAAACTACTCTGAAAATTTATTATTCCAAAAATGAAACCTTTATCTGGTTGTAAATATTAAGATTATACCAGCAGGAATGTGTCTTTCTGTAAAAAAAAAAAATGATTTAAATCAAGTCTTACTGACCAATGATTTAAATCAAGTCTTCCTGACTAGTGATTTAAACCGTGATTTAAACCGTGATTTAAATCAGTTTGATCCACCCTGCCCCTTCATATTCTCAAGGAGCAAGGAGGAAAGTTGATAGAGATTGAAAAGTCCATTCCGCCAGGAGTGGAGGAGTCAGGTTGTGCAATAGAAATCTGCATGTCTCTCCTTATCACAGTGAAAGTATCACATACGGGAAGGTGCTTCCAAAAGCAAGCAAGGCTGGGTTTCCACCTGTGGCTGCCACCCATTTCCTCGAAAGAAGCCACACTAGCTTCAGGTGCTGTGATTGCACCTGCAGATGAGCAGAGTTGGCAGGAATAGCTTGGACTGGACAGCAAAGCTGTTTGATCTGGGCCCACGGAATCTGCGTTTGGGCGTCTGCTCAGCGTGATCTCGTTGTGTGCAAGCTACCTAATCCTTCAGCCTCCGTTTCCATCTGTAAAATGGCAAACCATAGTGGCTGTCTCATAGGGATGAGCTTGAATAAGGGCTTTAGAACCCTGCCATTTCAGGTTTTCGCTTGTTTTCAAACGAACAAGAATACTCTAAGTGGAAACTTAAAAGACCTTTTCACAAATGTGAGGAAGTGATGGAGAATGCGTCTTGGCCTTCTTGCTTGAACCTTCTGGAGCTGTTTGTTCTGCAAGTATGCTTTCTGCGTCTTCTGTGCTGGGGATTCAGTGACCGATGAAAGAAAGCAGAGCAGGTGCCACGGGGGTTTCGTTTGGAAATATTTAAATTTCTGTCGCCAAAACGAAAAAGCAGCAAGTATTAAGAGCATTTGTTGTACAGGTAATTTGTTGTGCAGGATAATCTTTACTGTATACAAACATACAAACGTACAATGAAAGTAAGTATAGAAAAGTTGAATACAAAAAGAAGAAAACATCACAACATAAAAGTAAGAAAAAATTGAAAAGAAAAAAAGAACCAAAAATTTATATAACATCATGCCTATCAAATAAAATTTTCTGCATGAAACTTCCAATCGTTCTCATTATACTATTTCTGTTGTCATGGTTTTATCGCAGTTTTACTTTGTATCCTTTTTCATACTTTCCACTAGAGTATTTGTTTCATTTATTTTTGTTTACAAGTATCATTGTACAGGTAATAAATAGATAAATCTCTTGCACCCTCAGTGTCTTTGGCACTCTGGTTGTAACTTTTAAAGCCCTACATGGCTCAGAATCCCAGGTAATAATAATAATAAAAAAGTGTTTCGTTGGACTGCCTTCTCCCACAGCAATCTGCCCATCTACTGAGATTGTAATCTGAAGCCTTTTGTCTGGGTGTCCTTGCAGCTTCTAGTATGGCAGATAGCAAATGATGACAAAGCCAAGGTCGCCCAATGAGCTTCAGGGCTGAGTGGGGATCTGCACCCTGGTCTGCCAGGTCCTCATCTGACACTCTAACCCAGTGTTTGTCAAACTTGGGTCCCCAGCTGTTGTTGGACTACAGCTCCCATCATCCCTGGCCCCAGGTCCTGCTAGCTAGGGATGATGGGAGTTGTAGTCCAGTCAGAACTGGGAACTCAGGTTTGAGTCGCCACACCGACTCTCCGTAAGGACAGGCGCTTCCGCCTTTCATTGGAGGTAACCCTGGGTGGCCGTTGGATAGCTTACCATGCTGTGCAAAAAGGATTCCTTGCTCCTCTTTTCTTGGCTTCTCACCGTTTCTGTCTGTCTCCAGGACATCAGAGAGGTCCAGGGATATGTGCTGATTGCCAAGAACCACGTGCACCACTTGCAGCTGGAAAGCCTGCTGATCATCCGTGGGACCCAGCTGTACGAGGAAAAGTATGCCCTGGCTGTCCTCAACAACACCGACCCCAGCGGGGATGTGGGGCTGCAGGAGCTGGGCATGTTGGATCTGACAGGTACGGAAGGAGGGGCATGAAAAGGCGACAGGGACCTGAAAGAACCCGATCTGCCTACTCAACTAAGCTACGAATTCAGTCGTGTCCCCATTTGAATCTGCTACACCTCCCCTCTTCCCTGCTCAGTAATATGAGATATGGGGCTTTTGTAAGCATTACAATGAAAAAATGGAAGTGAACGTCCTCCAGAAACTCCCAGGGTGCCATAGAAATGTTCCGCGTTTTGTTTATTTCAGCATTTGCCAAAGCGCTCCTGGACTTGGAAGTAGGCCGCAATCTAAGGCTTAGAAATAATCAAAACAAAACAAATTAAAACGTCTTTTATACATTGCTCTTTACTGTCCCTTTCTCTCCCCCCGGTTTCTTTTCAGAGATCTTGAAGGGTGGTGTGATTGTAGACGAAAACCCCCAGCTGTGCTTCCAGGAGACCATCCACTGGGGGGCCATTTTCCACAAACACAACCAGCAGAACTACACGGAGATCAGCAGCCGCCGGCGCCGGATCTGTAAGCGAACCTTGTTTGGCTGCTGGGCTGTGTTGGGGTTATAGAATTCTTTACCGAAATAAAATCCCAGATTTTTAGAATTTAAGTTGCCAGGAACACATTATTACGCTTCGTATCTCTGCTTGTTTCTTATCCTGTTACATTCTAGGTGAATATTTTTTAAAAACCATGTGTACTCTCTGCTAAAGACAAATCTTAAAAATTCTGCCCACAAGACAAGCTGAGGTCTACAAGCTGTATAGGTTATGCAAATATGCTTCTCATACCCAACTTTTTTTGACACTTGCAAGCCATGGAAAGGGTAGGGAATATATTTGCAGGGTTACACTTCAATCAGCAGAATTGAACCCTTGAGAGTCAAATTCTTACCTTCCAGCTTCTAAGGTTTTAGCAGGCAGGGTCCATGCTCTTTATAAAGTCATTTTTTCTTTCAATGGGGCTGGAAACTTAAAAACAAACAAAGGCTGAGATCCTCAGTTCTTTCTCTTCACTAGATTACTGTTTGCTCCTTTTGCTCCTGCTTCTACAGGTCGTGGGGTTGGCTGAGCTAGAAAAGACCGTTTAAAAAACAAAAAAGGAAACTGATTTTTTGCATCCACTACTGCATTTTGCTCTCCCACAAAACCATGGCAAACACATATTCCTTGCTGCTCATTCTTCCTTCGTTGGCACATGCCAGAGGCCTTTGAAGTCTGCTTCTACTCCTTTGATTGTCATGCCTCCACCTATTCTAACCTCTAAATCGGACCACTGCAACACACTGTACATGGGGTCTGCCTTTGAAGATGATTTGGAGATTGCTGGTGCAGATTCAGCAGCCAGATTGTCAACCGAGGCAGGGCAGTCTGAACATATGATGCCAGTTCTGGTGTGACAACCCTGGCCACCCATTAGTTCGCAAGCTCAGTTTTGTCCTATAAGGCAATTATGCAGCTCGGGGCCCCAGTGCCTCAAGGACTGTCTCACCCCACATGAACCAACCCGGACCCTGCAATCATCACCTGAGGTCCCTCTTTGTGTGCTGCTTCCATGGGAGACTCGGAGAGTGGCAACGTGAGATTGGGCCTTTTCAGTGGTGGCCCCCTGCTTGTGAAATGCTTTCACCTGGTGTTATCTTAATCTATTTTTAGGCAAAGGTTTATCTCTTTACTTGTGTTCTTGGCTTGTAATCTGAAGGGTGGCATTGTGGCCTGTTTTAATAGGGTAGGATCAGAAAGTCCTACCTTTTATCTGTGTTTTAGATTCTTATTGGAGGTTCTTAATTGGTTTGGACCTAAGGTGCTTTGATCTGCTCTGTGAGAAAAGTGACTGTAACAAATAGAATACAGGAATATTTGGTGAGGACCACCTTGCTTTTAAGAAAGTGTCTGTTTTCCCCACTCCTCAGGCCCCGACTGCCAAAGAATATGCCCCAATGGCCACTGCTGGGGAGAAGGAAAAGGAAGCTGTCAAACATGTGAGTATCAGGCATCTTGGGATCTGGGCTATACCAAAACGTGCAGGCTTTACACAGTATCTCTTAACAGCTTTGGAGTGTGTAATTTGCATGTAGAACGGCAGATGGGTCGCCATTTTGTCTCCCCCAGCCTGAGCGCCGCATTCCCTTCCATGCAATCCTTCGGGGGCCACATGTCAGTGGTGGGCAGGGCTGACGCTAAAAGTGGGAGGAGCAACAAGTGTGAATTGTACTGTAGGCTCATTTCTGCACACTTGTGCACACCTCTCTTTCCACCCATCCAGATGATCAAGAGGCACGTCAGAGTTCAGATATGCATTTCAGGCAGACAGGAGCAGTTAAGCAAAGCAGGGCTGTGGCCTGAGGAGAGTCCCAAGGGCCAGACAGAGGGGCCTGATGGGTCGCGTATGGCCCCTGTCTATGGGATTCTCCATCCTTGACGTAAATCAGGGTGGGCCGTGCGGCCCTCGATGCCTTTTTGGCGGTCCTTGGCAACATTTGATGCCCCCCTGCCCTCACACCACCATTCCAGAGCTAGGTAAGGGAGAAGCTGGGCTTTTGGAAGGAGGTGTGAGGGTTCTTTTTTCTTTTTTCTTTCTTTTTAGGAGGTGTGAGGGTTCTGGCAGGGTCCTGGATTCCCTCATGACTTCTTCCAAAGCCTAGTTAGCACTTTTCCAGTTTGGGGAAGGAGGTGGGAAGAATACATCTGAGAAGAGTACATCTGAGGATGTCTCTAAAGCAAAGCCTTGAGAGGTCCTCTGTTATTTGCTCAGGGAGTTAGACTTCTGCTTAGCTCTCCCCTGTCCCACAAAACTCCCTGGCATCCCCGCGTCTCCTGTTCTCTCAAAGGCGCCTCTTTCTCCCTGTTGCAACGACCTGGGTTGCCCCCTAGTGTAGCTGTGGCGTGCCTTATTTTCCTCTCACTGGCACCTGCTGGCACCTCTCTTTTTGCAAGCTGTCAGTTCAGAGGGTATGAGATCCCTCTTGTGTTTGATGAAGGAGCTTCTGTGCCTATGACTTTTCTGTTTTTCTCTTTGTCCCCCCCCCTCCCCGCCAGTGACAAGCACAGTCTGTGCCAGCAGCTGTGCAAGGTGTAAGGGGAGACACCCAACGGATTGTTGCCACGAGCAGTGTGCAGCCGGCTGCACGGGACCCAAACACTCTGACTGCCTGGTGAGTGTGTGTGCGCCCTGGGGTTCTCGTTTCTCATTTATCAAACATGCTGTCAAGTTTTCTGATTGCCAGAAAAAAACACAAACATTTACCTCTCTCACACACCCAACCTGTATTGGAGCCAGAGCCAGAGCAAAACAGGGGTGGAACTCAAAAGGCAAGGAGCAGATTCCTGTTGAATCTGGTGATCGTGAGCAGAGCTTGTTGGGATCTGGAGTTGACTGGCTTTAGAAGACATCTGAAGGGAGCCCTGCATAGGGAAGTTTTTGATGTGTAATTTTGTATTATGTTTTTGTTCCTGCTGGAAGCTGCTCAGAGTGACTGGGGCAACCCAGTCAGATGGGTGGGGTACATTATTATTATTATTATTATTATTAGCCTCTTACCTGACAAAGGTGGGGTGTTAGCCAGCTGATGAAGGAAGTGAATAGTTAAATGATTGATTGTTTTTGAATGGGCAGTTCGTCTGCAGGGGAGGAGTCTGAATCAACTACTTGTTGCGTGTTTATGTGTGTGTGTGTAAGTAAGAGAGAGAGAGATTGATTCTGGAGTTTAAATCAATAAAGAGAGGCAGAGACAGGTTTCTACCAGCTGAGGAAATAATTTCTGGATGGTATTGGGTATACAGCCTTCAGGTGAGGGCTGCTCACTGGGCATCACTGCCCGCAGCAAGAGTGCCCGTTTTACAGTCGTACCTTGGTTCTCGAGTTTAATCCATTCCGGGAGTCTGTTCGACTCCCGAAACGGTTCAAAAACCAAGGCACGGCTTCTGATTGGCTGCAGGAGATTCCTGCAGCCAATCAGAAGCCGTGTAAGCCGTGTCAGACCTTTGGCTTCCAAAAAACAATTGCAAACCAGAACACTCACTTTTGGGCTTGCGACGTTCAGGAGCCAATTTGTTCGACAACTAAGGCGTTCGACTACCAAGGTACGACTGTACTTCCATTTATACTGTGTATATTGCGCATTGTAAATAAAACAAATATTACAAAGACACCATAAAGCTGCAGTGCTCCCCTCACCCCTAAAAAGAAATGAAACCCTGTAGTGCTGTCCCAGAATTTGTCCTCATTTGAAAGTGGGTGCAAAGCTGGTTCTACAGGCTTGGACCATGAAAAGAATGGCTTCGGAAGTTCATTGCCACAAAGAATTTTATTAGCCTTTGTGGGGCCACGGAAACTTGGTTGCTTTTGATCCAAGCGACTCACTTTCTAGGGTGGCCCCTGAGTGTTCAGTGGGGTCCTTCCTATGTGAAAGTTCTCAAAGTATAAAAAGGTAAAGGTAAAGGGACCCCTGACCATTAGGTCCAGTTGTGATCAACTCTGGGGTTGGACACTCATCTCGCTTTATAGGCCGAGGGAGCTGGCATTTGTCCGCAGACAGCTTCCCAGTCATGTGGCCAGCATGACTAAGCCACTTCTGGCGAACCAGAGCAGCGCACGGAAACACCGTTTACCTTCCTGCCAGAGCGGTACCTATTTATCCACTTGCACTTTGACGTGCTTTCAAACTACTAGGTTGGCAGGAGCAGAGACCGAGCAACGGGAGCCCACCCCGTCACGGGGATTTGAACCGCCGACCTTCTGATCGGCAAGTCCTAGGCTCTGTGGTTTAACCCACAGCGCCACCCGCTCAAAGTGTACATGCCTTTAAAAATAGAAAAATAGGACTTGCCACCTTTCCGTTTCTCCAGGCCTGCCTTCACTTCAACCACAGCGGGATCTGCGAACTGCATTGTCCACTTCTCTTCAACTACAATCCAGACACCTACGAGCATCTGCCCAATCCAAATGGACGGTACACTTTTGGAGCAACCTGTGTTGCTGAATGCCCTTGTAAGGCTCTTATTGTTATCCCTTTTGTTTTGCGCATGTATATGTTATTGGGGTTGCGGTATGTGTGCAGGATTTTGGAACTGAAAATGCCCTGGGATAGTTACTATCTTCTGTTTAGTCCTTAGCTATGGAGACGAACCTGTGTTTTGCCTCCATCCCTTCTCCCTGGGAGCCAAAGGCACATGACTGAGTACTCCAGCACACAGAATATTCCTTTCATGCATGCCAGTTGCTAGTTTTTTAATTTCCCCCCACACACAACATGAAAAAGGCAACATGCAAACACCTCTTAAAAACGGTTGAAAACAGCAGATAAAATAGCAGTAGACACACAGACACATATATAAAATGGTGGAGCTTTCAGTCATTTGAACAACTGTCTGCATTCAGCAGTGGTATAATCCTGATACTGGTTTACCACCTCAATGAGAACTTGTCCTTTGTTTTCCCCCTTTCTCTATAAAGAAAAATGCCCCCCAAATGTGTGTTTTTAAAAATTCTATTTCTATGCCTCTTTTTATTCAAATAAATCCCAAAGTGGCTTACAAACAAAAGATAAAAATAACATAATGGAACATCACAAATACAGCATAAATTGTATAGAATACTTAAAACAATCACAAATTGCAAATAAAACAGTTACACTGTAACACTATTACCAAAACAACTAAAAAATAAGCTGAACATCACAGTTACACACACAAAAATCATATTATAGGATTCACAAAGTACGACAGCATTCATATCTATAAAACAATTTCAAAACGTTAACAAAATAGCAACAAAACAAAAAAAAGCCCTGTTGAATTTGTACACATGTTGTCTCCTCCGCCATGACTCATAAACTTTCATTCTATTCAGTGCATCAAAAGACACTTGCACAAAAATGCTCTTGGCAGCAACTCCCTTCTGAAGGATCCTTGCAGTGGAGGTGTTAATTTTCTCCCAATTACATGAAGCAAAATGGCTTCCCGAAATTCTTTTTAAGAACTTGGGTAGAAGGAGATGGACCAGAACGGGAATGGGATATGGCAGGGGTCAGCAAAATCTTTCAGCAGGGGGCCAGTCCACTGTCCCTCAGACCTTGTTGGGGGCCGGACTATATTTTGAAAAAAAGAAGAAGGAATTCCTATGTCCCACAAATAAACCAGAGATGCATTTTAAATAAAAGCACACATTCTACTCATGTAAAAACACCAGGCAGGCCCCACATATAACCCAGAGATGCATTTTAAATAAAAGGACACATTCTACTCAAGTAAAAACATGCTGATTCCTGGACCGTCCGCGGGCCGGATTTAGAAGGCGATTGGGCCGGATCCGGCCCCCGGACCTTAGTTTGCCTACCCATGTGATATGGTGTAACCTGATGGACATGGAATACTGGTGAAGATTTAATGGTCAGGCTGTTGCAGTACATGAGAAACATATTGGCAGTGGGGGCTCTTTTGCTGTTGTTGCGAGCTGCTTTCCCATGGGAAAATGGCGTATAGGTGAATGGAGGATAGTATACGTATTGCTATAATCTGCCTTGTTGCAGCACCATCCTTATGCAGTGTTTTTTTATAATTAAAGAAAGAAATGCTCATTCCAGGCTGTCATTCACTTCCTGCTGTTTTGAATTACAGATAACTACTTGGCTGCAGAGGTTGGGTCCTGTACTTTGGTGTGCCCTCAGACCAGTCAGGAGGTGAGCGTGGGCACCGTGCAAAAGTGTGAGAAGTGCAACAAGCCGTGTCCCAAAGGTAAGAGCTGGGAGTTGGCCAGTGGAGGGAGAAACACTGTTTCCAGGAAGACTCTGACTTTTCCCATGATGCATCAGTCTTGTGTACGCCCACCATACATGTCCTTCTGAGAACCTGGGGTACCAGCAACACTTATAGGGTATGCTCTCCTTCATTGCATGGAGATATTTGGCACGAGAGGGAGGGATATATATGGGGACGCAGGTGTTACCTGTCTCTCGTTCCTGTTGCCCGTAGAAATGGCCAATGTTGTAGAGAAGGCTTATGGCAGCTTTCCCCACTTCGGTGTCCTCCAGATATCTTGGACTGCCACTCTCATCATCCCTAGCCAGTCCAAAACCAGGAAGGCGAAAGGCTTGTTTATGCAAACAGTTGCAAACATTGAAACCGATTGGTGCTGTCTTCAAAGTTTTGGTTTTAACTTATTCTACCTCCTGAGTATTCTGACCCTATCCTTGACTCCCTTGGCTTTGCTCACCAGCTTTGCAGCAGTTTCAAGAATCGCATTTGTAGGTATTCAGCAGGAGACTCACCCTGATTTTTGGGCTCGTGACTCTTCCTTGGCCACTAGGGGTTGCAACTGGTGCATTCAACACCCGAGAAGGACTTTGGTTAGCCCAGGCATAGGCAAACTCTGGCCCTCCAGATGTTTGGGACTACAGTTCCCATCATCCCTGACCACTGGTCCTGTTAGCTAGGGATGATGGGAATTGTAGTCCCAAACATCTGGAGGGCCGGCGTTTGCCTACGCCTGAGTTAGCCTTTCTCTCGGCCCTTTAGCCCAAAGGTTCTGTGTTGTTCCCATTGTCTGCTCTGCATCGTTGTTGTGGTGATGTTTGTAGACTCATATGCACATTCTCTTCCCCGCCTCTCAGTCTGCTACGGTTTGGGAATGGATTTCCTGAAAGGGGTTCGTGCCATCAATGCCTCCAACATTCACCACTTTGCCGGCTGCACCAAGATCTTCGGCAGCTTAGCCTTTCTGCCGGAGACTTTTGCAGGGTGAGTAACGGTGAGCTTTAGGTGTAAAGGGTGGAGCATCAGTTTGCTCAAGACATCCTTGTAATTGTGCCATGTGAGGTTTTAGCTTTGGAAGGGCTATGGGAGTGTTTATAAAAAAGGGAAAGAAGTGGAGGAAGTTGGAACGATTTAGGCTCTTTGGGGTATATGAGGAAAATGGTGGCCGTGGAAATCAGACCACGAGGTATGAAAGCCTTTTGGTATTGGGAACAAGTAGTCTCAGAAGCTCCAGGGCTGGAGATGGAAAGAAGATAAAGTCCTTACCGGAGAAAAATGGCAAATTAAACTGTTGGACTATGCTGAAATGGCAAAACTGACTGGAAAGCTCGAGAACCAAGGAGACCAAAACTTTAACAGAGAATGGAAAAAATATATAATTTATCTTAGAGACCACTGTAAACAGATGAAAACATTAGCAGGATTGCAATAACACTCGTAAGGTAGCAAGTACTAGGGAGACAGTGGAGTTGTATTAAATATAGAATATTGGAAAAGATGCTGTAGAAAAGGTTTGATAATAGGACCCATGGAGGAGAAGGTGGGAAGTCCATAGATTCGGAGGAATCTGTAAATGTGGATCTGTATGGTTGTATTGTTATAATTTTATATTTCTAAAATCGAATAAATATTTTTTTTAAAAAAAGGAAGCACCAGGGCTGGCTTTTGTCTTTGTCATTTTGCCCTTCACAGCAGAGTTTCCTTGTGAGAAATGCTGAGGTGATTCCACTTAGAATAGCATGTGGCGCGTAAAATATTTTGGCCATTTTCATCAACTGAGTAGAACCAAAATTAAAGTAGCGGTCACTCAAGTTACAAAGAGTGCAGTAATAATAGCAAGAGGAAGTGAAGTGTGTCTATTTCGTTTCCCAACAATGCAGTTTCCCTTCTTTCTGTCCAGGGATCCTGCCTCTGATACTCCGCCCCTTGATCCCAAGCAGCTTAAAGTCTTTGAGAACCTGAAGGATCTAACAGGTACGTAAGAATTTTATTTCTAGGTAGCCTCAGCCCCCTCCACCCTGCCAGCAAGTCCCAGGCAAAGGGGTTCTTTGTTGTTACGGAGTAGCATAATTAAGGGAACTGGTGTGGTTCAATGGCTAAGAGTGTTGGACTAGGACCTGCGAGACCAGGGTTCAATTCCCTACTCAGCCACAAAGCTCACTGGGTGACATTGGGCCCAGTCACAGTCTCTCAGCCTGACCTACCTCGCAAGGTTGTTGCAAGGACAAAATGGGGAGGAAGAAAACCATGAATGCCATCTTGAGCTCCTTGGAGAAAAGTTGGATATACAAGTGATAAATAAATCAGGTGCCCTCATCTGCCGCTGAATGGTCCAAACTTTGTGTTTTGCATAGGCTTCCTCTATATTGAATCCTGGCCGGAGTCTCTCATGGACTTAAACCCTTTCCAGAACCTTCAAGTGATCCGGGGACGAGCCCTTTACAAGTAAGCACCCTCCCAGGATTGGGGCAGAAATAGCTTAGATTGCAACAGCTAAAAGACTGAACTATAAATCAAGGATTCCAGAATCTGAGCTTGCCTCTGCTACTAACTCACTAGATGGCCGTAAGCAAGCTGTATCTATTTACTTCCATAAATGCTGTCAAACCCCAATGGATTTTGTCGCTCTCCAGATCTAACAGGATACCGTATTTTTCGCTCTATAAGACGCACCAGACCATAACACGCACCTAGTTTTTGGAGGAGGAAAACAAGAAAAAAATATATTCTGAATCCCAGAAGCCAGAACAGCAAGAGGGATCGCTACGCAGCAAAAGCAGCGATCCCTCTTGTTGTTCTGGCTTCTGGGATAGCTGCGCAGCCTGCATTCGCTCCATAAGACGCACACACATTTCCCCTTACTTTTTAGGAGAGAAAAAGTGGGTCTTATAGAGCAAAAAATATGGTATATCCTGTACCTCTTTTTACCAGTTATCAAGTCCAGTGAATGTTGGTAATTGTGTGTGTGTGTGTGTGTGTCGTCTTGACATTGTCAAAGGCTTCCTGCTGGTTGTCAGCTTGCCACCATATTCCAAGTATTCACTGTTAACATGCACAAGGCAGTGTGGAACTTCTGTCACTTGGTCAAGCAAGCTCAGGGTTGCTCAGAGGAAACCCAGGAAACCCATTGTCTCTCCTAAGGGGATCTCTGAACTGGCATTTCCTGCTGAAGGGAAACCCCTCCAGAGATGGAGACTAATCTTGCAGAAGCACTCAGCGAGTGGAGGGCCTTGCCTCTCTCACCTTCTGACGAAAGGTCGGGCGGTATCCAAATAAACCACAAAAACTTTGGGCCTACACAATGTAACTTCCTCTTCCTCTCCTTTCCCCTCACACACCAGCCATGTGGTAGGTAGAGCGGAGAGAACCCTCTGCTTTGTAATCCCTCACTAAAGCACTTCATCCTGCCATGGTTTCTGCCCTGCGCCAGATGCCTGAATATCTTACTGATTTTAGAACCTACACCCTTCATACTAACTGAAGTTCCCGAAATTATATTATTTGAAATGCAACAAAACAAGACAGGATGTTAAATGAGTCCCTCGCTGGGCTAGTCAATATCAACTTCCGCACGGCAGGGATAGACAAATAAAATCGCTATTTTAGGTCTTCTTCTCTTCTTCCTGATTGGGGAACCTGTTTTTTCTTTTCTTTTGGCAGTGGAGTCTATTCTCTAACGTTGCAAAACCTCAACATCTCCTCCTTCGGCCTGCGTTCGCTGCAAGAGATCAGCAGCGGAATGGTTCTTGTTCACCACAACCCCAACCTTTGCTTCATCCAGAACGTTCCTTGGGAAGCCATCTTCAAGAACCCTCGGCAGACCTTGTTCCAGAATGACAACAACCCTGAGTGTAGTAAGTGTGTGGCACTTAATCCTATAGTTCGGGGAACCAGGCAGAGGGCCCGCCCTGCGGAATGCCCTCCCTTCAGATATCAAGGAAATAAGCAGCTATCTGTCTTTTAGAAGACATCTGAAGGCTGTTTAAGGAAGTTTTTAATGTTTGATGTTTTATTGTACTTTTAATATTTTGTTGGAAGCCGCCCAGAGTGGCTCGGGGCAGGTAATAAATAAATAAATAAATAAATAAATAAATAAATAAATAAATAAATATTATTATTATTATTATTATTATTATTATTATTATTATGCCCCCTCCCCACAATCTTCCAATCTGGGAGCCGCTTTTTAGCAGTCTGGTGTTTTGGGGGGTGGGAGGGAGGGAAGTGAGCCCATTTGCCAGGCTTATGAAAAATCCTGTGCAGATAGGAGAATTTAGGGACTCCATAATGTGAGCTCTTTGTGAGCAAATGCATAAGAATTCAGGGTTACTCAGCGCAATGTTGGCTTGGGCAGCTCACAGGGAGGCCAGCAAGAGTCGAACAAAATGACTTGCCATTGATGGCTTCCTCCATTCCTTTTGATGGTAGCAAAAGAACAGGTAACAACTGCATACATTCCTGTGTCTTCTTCTCCACAGTACGCGAAGACCAGAGTTGCTCCCCCCTCTGCTCCAAGGGGCACTGCTGGGGGCCTGGGGGGACTCAGTGCATGTCCTGCATTGGGTTTCTGCGTGGGAATGAATGTGTTAAAAACTGCAGCCTTCTGGATGGGTATGTGATCATGGGGAAAGCAGACCAGGAGCCCTGTCTGTCTAGAATTCAGATTAGGAGCAACTTAATGGCTCTGGGAGTGCTATGTAGAAAATACATTGTTTAGGCACATTAAGGTCTAGAGACACTTGCTATGTTTATATATATATAAAAAGCTACATTTTCTTAGTGTTGGGTTCTGTGTTGTTGACTAAATTCTATGCTTTCAGGGTACATGGAAGAGGTGTGAAAATAGCATACATATCACCTCCTTGTTTTTCTACTTTTTTGAAACATCCATCTGTCGCCACCAAATTTTATAGAACAATTAAAATGCAGCCCTAGTAGAAGTTACTGTGATGAGAAGTGCACCGGCAGATGATGGATTGCCAATCCACGACATTTCAGGAAGTTAAGGAAAGCTGGGAGGAGAAAAACTGGAAGCTGCCTAAATTTTGGGTTGACCTGACTTTGCAGTTCCTTCTCCTACAGAGAGTTCCGGGAATACGTCAACGGGACACGGTGCCTTCCATGCCATTCCGAGTGCTTGCCCCAAAACGGGACAGAGTCCTGCAATGGATCGGTAAGGGCAGGGACTGAAGGCTGCTGAGGCCCTCGCTTTATTCTGACTTCCTCGCCTTTCCACATCAAGTTGTCTATCCATAAAGTATCTTTTCATCTGCTCTAACACACACACACACCCACACACACACACCTCTGCTGATGTTTCTTGTCACCCTATGTGCACAAAAAGAATGACCAGAACAGACATCTGCTGTCCTGGCCGGTCTGCCTTGGCCCTCCATTATTTTTTCCTCCTCTGGCACTGATCAGGGGTGGAAGCCACCATTTATATTTCCCACAATGCCCCAGAGCAGTGCTGTGGTATTGTCGGAAATTAAAATGGTGGTTTGTGGACCCAGTCTCCCTATGCTGATCTGAGTAGTTCTGGCTGCTTGCTCCCACTATCCAACAAACCTGCCAGGGCCTCTGACATTGAAGGGGCCCTGCTAGACACCTCTTTGCTAAGGGTCCCCTCAGAGCTGGAGCTGTCCCTGAATATAACCTTGAACACACCCAAGAAGTCAGTTCAGACCATCCTTTGGTGCTACATAAACAAACCCTGTGCCCCCCTTTCTTTTCTGCTCTGGTTTCTTCTCTCACCTCCAATTTACATACATATATGATTTGCACAAACCGTAGGATGAATTGGTTTGTATTCCCGGTTTGCTGCTCAAGCAGAGGTGAGAGGAATCTGGAAGGTGGAAGCATGCAAATGGCAGTGTGTGTTCAAATAGTGCCAAGCCAATTGATCCAGTGCTCCCCATGGCTGCGCCAGTGACTGTAATGATAAATAACTGGTTCTGAATTGGCTTCTGCCCTCCTCCCTCCCCATTCATTTTCCCTTGTGTGTCGTGCCTTTTAGATTATGAACTTGCGGGTGGGTACTGTCTATTTACTGATCTAATAAGCCACTCTGGAAGGTTCTGGGTTTCCCCCCCCACCACTAAAGAACATAACAAAAAATAAGCTTCTGAGGAATTCCAGTGTATGCTGGAATAAAATATGGAAAAACCAGTGCTCAATATAGCAAGGTGTCTTTTCCAAAGTTGTTGGACTACAAACCCCATAATTCCCAGCCATGGGCCACAGTGGCTGAGGCTGCTGGGGGTCGGAGTCTGGAGGACCATGGCCTTCCCATGTCTTTGCTACAGGCTCCTTCCTTTAAAACCAGCTATGAATCCATGCAGTTGAATCTGTGGAGCAAGTCAGTGGGGAGGTTTCACCTGTTCTGTCTTCTCACGTCACCTGTATCCAAATATTAAGGGAGAATTCCTCAGGCTCGTTTTCAAACAGGCTTGTTTTTAAACCAGGTGGCTATGAAATACCAGAGATAAATTATTAACAGGAAAGGTGTGCTTGTTTGCATTCCTTCCAGCGAAATTATGTCACGGCTTTACAGAAAAAAATTAATGGTCCTCTTACCACAGGTTTTTCTAGGTTTTTCTGCCTTGATGTTTTGATGGATGTTTCTATTTTGTAAAGTAAAATGAGAAAAGTCGAGGGTAATAAAACTTAAATAAACTCAATCATCAGTCTTTATACACACAAAACCTAATAGCTGTGTGACCCATAAATGCGTTAGCGAAATGCTATTATGTAAAAATTTGAGTTGAACCTTGTAATAGAAATGATAGGAAGAAACAAAGATCCAGAAAACTGAATAGCAAATAACTAAAACAGATAAATTTATAAACACAGTGTATATCAATTTGAACCACTGATACATCGCGGTGGTGGTGATACAGCCACGATGTATCGGCAGCTCAAAAATTCTGAAACCGGTGTTGCGATGCAAACGCCAAAGCGGTTTCAGACAATAGATGGAAGTATCGCCCATCCCTCCTCTTAAGGACTGCCCACATAGTCATTATGCAAGAGAGCAAATATCAGCTGGCATGCTGGCAAAGACTTCGTGCATCATAGATAAAAGCTGGGCGAGCTTTATTCAGAAGTTGTCGCCTCAGAAACTGAAGATAATGTCACAACTCGTCATTTCTTTAAGATTTTTCAGAGCGAGATCCAGCCAAAGTGAAGAGCTCTGAAGCTCGCCCAGCTTAAAAGCTTTGAGGCTCATGCCTTAAGCATGTGCTTAAATTTGCCCATTGAAATCAATGCGCCTGCAATGTTACAAAATCCAGGTTACCCAACTTTTCCCTTCGTTAGGTAATAAAATGTGCAAGAACAGCACAGTTCACCTGAGGCGACTTTGCAACAGCCCCAGACCCAGCGACTCCAAATCCATAGATTCCTATCAAAGTTTCTGGCTTTAATGTCATGTCGGCAACGAGTCGCCTTGCGTTGTAAGGATGATATTGAATGCAGATCCATACAGGACAGCTGATAGGGAGGAATTCCCCTCCCCCTGTTCTTCTTATAGAAAGTATTTTTCTTTTCCTTTCTGTCCTTCCTTCCTTAGGACGCAGACCAGTGTGTGGCTTGTGCCCATTACAAAGATGGCCCCTACTGCGTGGAGCAGTGTCCCAGCGGCGTGAAGGTGGACGGTTCTTTCGTACCCATCTGGAAGTATCCTGATGGGGAAGGCATGTGTCAGATCTGCCCGACCAACTGCACCCACTCGTGAGTTTCCAACATGGTTAATAATAATAATAATAATAATAATAATAATAATTTATTATTTATACCATGCCCTTCTGGCTGGGTTTCCCCAGCCACTCTGGGCAGGTTCCAACAAAATATTAAAATACAATCATTCATCAAATATTAAAAGCTTCCCTGAACAGGACTGCCTTCAGATGCCTTCTAAAAGTCGGATAGTTGTTTATTTCCTTGACATCTGATGGGAGGGCGTTCCACAGGGCGGGCGCCACTACCGAGAAGGCCCTCTGCCTGGTTCCCTGTAGCTTCACTTCTCGCAGTGAAGGAACCGCCAGAAGGCCCTTAGAGCTGAACCTCAGTGTCTGGGCAGAACAATGTCGATAGAGACGCTCCTTCAGGTATACTGGGCTGAGGCCGTTTAAGGCTTTAAAGATCAGCACCAACACTTCGAATTGTGCTTGGAAATGTCCTGGGAGCCAATGTGGGTCTTTCAGGACCGGTGTTATGTGGTCTCAGCGGCCACTCCCAGTCACCAGTCTAGCTGCTGCATTCTGGATTGTGTGGAGAAGGTCCTGCTGGAAAAGAGGCACCAGCACCTTTGCCTAGTGGGTGATGGGAAGCGGGGAGGAAGAAATGCTAAGACTGTTAGCAGTTTGCTCTCTGCAGAGCACACCTTCTGTATAATTTAGCACGTAATCGTTTTGACTTCTGTCAGCCTTTTACTTGGCTGCCCTGGAGTGACACCAAAAATCTGCCGCCTAAGGTGTCCTCATTGCCACCTGCCTCTAAGCAGGCTTTGATTAAACAAGGTCAGCAAAGGAAAATTAAAAGGTTAAAATAAAAAAAAAGAAGCCGCCTTTAAATGTCGGCGCTAGAAATGTCTTCCGCGGCTTGTGATAACTGCATGTGTCCAAAAGCTCATGAAGCCTTGCAAACTTTTATTCAGTTGTCTTCTTTTTATATATATAATTTTTTATTTGATTTAAAAAAAAAACCATAAACATACAACAAAAAACATTTCAAAATCCAAAGATCAAGATTACTCTGAATCTTCTGACTTCCCCACCACCACCAATCCCTTCCATGGGTCCTAATGATAATATTTACAACTGCATATCAATACTGTCCCAAGTTTAATCCTTCCAAAATAACCATACTTTCCGTTAGTTTACAAGTGTGGTTGAAATCCTGCTAATGTTTTAACCTGCTTACAGTGTTCTTGTAAATAGATTGCAAACTTTTTCCATTCTTTTTTAAAGTTCTTGCCCTCTTGATTTCTAAGCTTCCCAGTTAATTTTGCCATTTTAGCATAGTCCATCAACTTGGTTTGCCATTTTTCTCTGGTCAGGGTTATTTCCATCTATGGGCTAGCAGCATCCGTGCGGCTGTTGTCGCATACAACAAACTTTTATTCAGCTGCCTGTCTCCTTCATTCTTCTCTACAGAGAAGAATGTACATTATGCCTCTACATTATGCCTGTTACAGTTTTTAATCAGATTGCTTTTAGTTCTCCACACTTTGTATTTATCGGTCTTTTCAATCAGTTAAAAAACCGCAAAAGTGAAAAAGAAATTAAAATTGCCTAAATGTTTGCAAGTAGCGAGCTGTATTCTGTTCCGGCACTCGTTGTTTCTCCTTAACAAGTGAAGTGGTATTTCTTAAATGGTTGTGTGATACAACTTGGTGTTTCCTTTTCCAGGTGTACAATACGGGATGAACGTGGCTGCCCCGTGGATCAGAAACCTAGGTATTAGATAATCGGCTCATTTTCATTTATATCCCACGTATCTTCCCTTGGAAGTCAAGATGGTGTGCAAGCCTATACAAAGTATAAAGTGTCTTGTGTTACTGAAATATATGAAAAAATAAAAAAAAATGTCCAGTAGCACCTTAGAGACCAACTAAGTTTGTTCTTGGTATAAGCTTTCGTGTGCACGATCACTTCTTCAGATACCTGTGTGTTACTGAAGTTACTGAACATGGAAGATTTCTGGGCACAGTCTAAGTACAAAGGCCATTCTAAGAGCCATGAATATGTGTGATCAGGGAATTCAATATTCTGAGAAACCTCAGCTTTCAATTACAAAAAAGGTGGTTTTTGAAAGGATGTTTTCCTGTCCCTGTGACGGGACAAATAATCCTGCAGTGTACTCTGGTGAGCTGAATGTGCTACAGAAAAAGTAAATGGCCACAAATTTGGAATGATTTGCTGGAGAGAGGGAGAGATTATTCGGTAAAAATCAATAAACTTGTGGCACCGTAAAGACTGACACATTTATTATGTCATTTGCTTTTGAGGGTCAGAATCCTCTTCATCAGATGCATGAAGTCTCAAATTGGCAGACAAATATACATGGTTGCGTGGGGAAGAAGAGGGAGGTTGGAGGGAAACAAAATGCAGTGATAATTTCGTAAAAGTGAAATAATTTTCAGTCCGTCTGGTGAATTCGTGGCTAATCTGAGACATGAACCACAGTGTTTGTGCTCTTTATCACTAACATGCATCAGCTCCAAAAGATCTAGGAGATAAATCCTTTGAACGCATTATTAAAAAACAAATTCTAGCTCCTCATTATTACAAGAATCTCAAAGTAGGTTACAATCACAGTACATTAGAACCTTGTGCAACAGAAAAAGCAGCAGGAACCACTGCGCTTTGAAACTATGATTATTAAGCAGTATATCAGTCGGTGGGTGTTTTTGCTTTATTTGTTTTAGTTATTTATTAAAATGCCAAACCAAGCACAAAACGGAATTCATCACAGAAAACAGGCATGAAATGTCTAAGCCAAGGCAAAGAGGGGGGCTACAGACACCACCAATACATTCCAGACTTTTGGTATAATAAGAATTATAACTAGTCTGTAAAAAGTAAAAACCCCAGTACCGTGGATAGCCCTTGTTTTCCAGGGGGCTGAGCTGCACTTCCAGCAAACTTTAATTTGAAGCTCTACCTGTATTCCTCTATCATCCACAGCCGTTTATAAGCCAAGCGGGGCTAGTGGAAGGAGGAGATTGGTTATGTTATGCATTGTTAACATAAACAATAAGATCACACCAAACAGGAAGAAATTTGTCCTTACTTTTTTGACCTCTAGAGGCTCTCAGTTTATATTTCAGTTTCTCTGGTAGGGCTGATTCCCACACCTTCGTGTGCCTGTGAAAAAATATCCGCTCCAGCTTGTTCCCACCACATCGGGTTATTGTGGCTGTTGCATACGGAGAATTCATTGTTGTTGAAATATAAATAAAAACCACGAGGGATGAAAATTCGCCATAACATCAGGAGAGACTGCTGACTTTCCTTGAGTATCCCACGGTTCACTCAAAGGCCTGAGGAATTGGGCAGGTCTCTAATTGGCACTTGAAGCTCCCTAAAAAGTTCCTCTCTTGGCAACTCATCCTCCTCACTTTCTCTGCTTGGTTAAGCCCTGCCTGGCGCAGCTTCTCTGCCTGCCTGCCCGTTCGCATCCCCTGAAAGTTGCAGGCGAAGTTGGCTACCCTGCTTCAGGCTTCCTCCCTTTTCTCTCTGTCCTCTTCCAGCCAGGCTACGTCCATTACAGCTGGGGTGGTGGGTGCTGCGCTCGTCCTGGTTCTCTTGTCCATCATCATCATTTGCATCAAGCGCCGGAAGCAGCAAGAGCGGAAGCACACTCTGCGGCGTCTCCTGCAAGAGACAGAGGTAGGGTTTGGCGGCCGTAACCTCTTTCCCCCTGAGGTGGGGTTGTGAGGAGAGCCTGCAGCAGAGCTCATGGGAGATTTGGCATGGCGCTTCTGAATTTTAGCATCCTTTTTAGAAGTGATGCTTTATTTCCCCATGTGGGGAATTGCCTCCCTGTACGTTCCATCCTCAATGGAACCTCCATGTGCAGGGGCAGTATATCTCTTAATTTGAAATGTTGCCAGATGTTTCAGGAGAAGGCCCTCATCTTCATGCTCTGCTTCTGAACTTTTGCAGACAGCTGACAGAAAGCCAGATAAGACAGCTGCTTCCCTGTTATGCATGTACAAAAAGACCTAAATGTATAAATAGTCCGAAAGGGAACTCCTCGCTGCTGAATAATAATAATAATAATAATTTATTATTTATACCCCACCCATCTGGCTGGGTTTCCCCAGCCACTCTCGGCGGCTTCCAACAGAATATTAAAATACAGTAATCTATTAAACATTAAAAGCTTCCCTAAACAGGGCTGTCTTCAGATGTCTTCTAAAAGTCTGATAGTTTTTCTCTTTGACATCTGGTGGGAGGTCGTTCCACAGGGCAGGTGCCACTGCCGAAAAGGCCCTCTGCCTGGTTCCCTGTAACTTGGCTTCTTACAGCGAGAATAATCTTCACAGGAAGTCCCCAGCACTGTTTTGTTCTCATTCTTCTCCATGTCCCCCCAAATAATTTTATTACATGCTTGTACATGAGACTGACTAGGGGGCAGTGGAACCATAGAGTTGGAAGGGACCTCAAAGCTCCTCTAGTTCATCCCCTACTGATGTGGGAAATCCACTGCTACATTACCATTAGCAGGTGGCCATAAACCTCTACTTAAATCCGCCCCCCCCCCCTCTGCACCCCTCCTCACTTTCTTTGATGCTGTTAGTTGGTGGAGCCATTGACACCCAGCGGAGCCCTGCCTAACCAGGCACAGATGCGTATTCTCAAGGAGACGGAACTGAAAAAAGTCAAGGTGTTGGGATCAGGCGCTTTTGGAACGGTGTACAAGGTGAGGAGCGCTGGATTAGATTTGTTGCGTGGGCAAATGGCGCGGGAAAGCCCTTGGCTGGGAACCCAACAGCTTGAGAACCTTTGGAAATCTTTTCAGAGACTCAGTTTGAACTACTAGGCCTTGAATCCTGTTCCCCGTTCACTCAGGATCCAAGTGTTTCCTGTCAACGAAATGTTCCCGTTGCAGGTGGTGATCGCATCTTCCCAGCAGCCATTAAGTTGGTACTGGGGGGAAATGGGATTCCTTTGTCAGCTAGCAGGGCCACTGCAATTTAACTTAAGAGTTCTGCCTGGGCTGCTGCTGTGTGCGGGTGCCACTGGCACACCACGAAGTCCCGTGTGAAGAGAGGCACGGCGCTCTGCGTTGCCACACTAGGCCACATCTTTCACTTGGGAGTTTTTCTGAAGTGTCTAGTAGGCAGTCTCCTTCCCATATTCCTGTAATCATCATCATCTTAAAAAACAAAACCCGATGCATTTATTCATCTTGCTCTCTTTCTCTTCACCATCCATGCAGGGAATTTGGATTCCAGATGGTGAGAGTGTGAAGATCCCGGTGGCCATCAAAGTCTTGCGGGAAAACACCTCGCCCAAAGCCAACAAGGAGATTTTGGATGTGAGTGAGGAAGGCACAGTGACCCCTCTTAATCCGGGTTTGGATTTGCAGCCCAGTGGCTAAAGCTGAACCAGGGACAAGCACCCTGAGGCTCAAGATTATAACTGAGAATAATTGCACTGTTTCCTGATGCACCATTTGTACTGTAAACCTAAATGACTGCACAAGAAAAGGTAAAGGTACCCCTGCCTGTACAGGCCAGTCTTGACAGACTCTAGGGTTGTGCGCCCATCTCACTTAAGAGGACAGGGGCCAGCGCTGTCCGGAGACACTTCCGGGTCACGTGGCCAGCATGGCGAGCCAGAGCCGCACATGGAAACGCCGTTTACCTTCCCGCCAGTAAGCGGTCCCTATTTATCTACTTGCACCCAGGGGTGCTTTCAAACTGCTAGGTTGGCAGGCGCTGGGACCGAGCAACGGGAGCGCACCCCACTGCGGGGATTCGAACCGCCGACCTTTTGATCGGCAAGCCCTAGGCGCTGAGGCTTTTACCCACAGCGCCACCCGCGTCCCTGCTGCACAAGAAAGTGGGGGAAATCCATCCAAGCAGCTCAGCGAGGCAAGGCACTATGACTAAAAGAGCAAAAACAGTCGAGGTGGTGCAACAGGAATAAAACGATAACAGCAATTTGAATAAGAATGAAACACTGTGTGTATGTGTGTGTGCGCCTGTGTGTACACACACACAGGCACACACACACATACACACACAATAATGATGGCCAGCCCAAACCTTGCCTCCTCTGAAGATTTTACCACCTCCAACCATAAACCTTGGGGGTGGCCCGGCAACATTTCCTTGCATGTATGCCAGCTCCCTTGCAAGGCAGAGTGACGACCATACAGCTTCTTGTTGAAAGGATCAAGTTGCACATGGCCAATGGCAATAAAACACACATGGAAGCCGTAAAGCTCAGTCAAGCATTGTTTACTTGAACGGCAACACCAATCTTGATGGTAGAAGACTTATTTGCAACTTTACTACAATGCAGAAAGTAAGGCACACTTCAGTTGTACATGCTGCCTGCGCGCAGCTCAGCAGCCTCTCCTCTGTAGGAATCACACATGCCCACAGATAAGTGCTCCATTGCTATTTATAGCTGCTGTAGACGAGGCAATCTTGCACCTCGGTGCTTCTGAGAATCTTTGAGAATCTTCTCACAGTTTCTGGAAACGGACAGCGCTTTCTCACTTGCTCTAACATCCTCTTGGTACTTCCTCCAGCCCACCTAATTGAAAAGCAGCCTATGTGCCATAGCTGCAGTTGCTGTTCTAACTGCATAGCACATGAGCATCCAGTTGGAGATAAATTGATAGCTACCAGTTCACTGCATTGGGTCAACAGGTTCAAAAGATCCCAGCATCTCCCAGCAGAGCAAAGCAAAACCAGGAGAAACAGAGGAGGAGAATATGCAGCGCCTTCCAAAGTTGTAGTTCAAGAACATCTGGAGGGCCACAGATTATTCACTCCTGCTGTATGAAGATCGCACACTACCCCTGATGTTGTCTCAGTGTACCAGATGCCAGTATGGAATCCATGGGGCTTATTGTCCAGAACATGGATGGGGAACTTGTAGTTCTCCAGATATTGTTGGACTGCAATTCCCATCAGCCCCAGCCGGCATGGCCAAAGTGTCAGGGATGATGGGACCTGGAGTCAAAACAACAACTGGAGGGCACCACATTTGCCAACCCTGCAATAGAGAGATACTGTCAAAAATGGTGTAGGAGGGGTGGGGCAGTAAGATGATGGAGAATAAGGCTTAAAAGCAAAAATTGTGGGCCTCTCCTTTAAAGCAGTGCAGCCAGACCTTGGAGCTGAGAAATAGACCTCTAATAAAATAACTCCACCCTTCCTATATGCTCAGGATTTCCCCGGGTTAAAATGTCACCGAAATCCCTCCAGTTGACTTAATTGTCACGCAGGACACATAAGCACATCTCCTTTCAGCATCTTCTCAAAGCTGAGCCAAGTATGTTGCGGTTTCTCTATTTGCTGTGCTTCCTCACAGATCTTTTCTGCTCTTACTGGGTTCAACATGCCCTCCACCAATTCTCCTCCTGGGAATGCCACAGACTCAAAACAGTCTATAAACACTTTTTGTCGGCCAAAGTTACAAGCAACTTACACGGCATCGGGCTTCCCTGTTGTTGTCACCCATGTTTTGTTTGCCGTGGCTGAATTCAGCAATTCCTGGGGTCTAGTGGGAGAGGATTAACAACCCCTCCTGGATGTCTTGGGTTAGCAAACTCACACTGCTTCCCTCACCCGCAGAGGGATAGAAATCTCTCCTTGAAGTCTGGCCCGTGTGAGTTCTTCTCCCTGATCTCCATCACTATTTCTCTTCTGAAAGGAGACCTCTAACACCCCCCTTTCCTCCCCAGGAGGCTTACGTCATGGCCGGGGTGGGCAGCCCTTACGTATCGCGGCTGCTGGGAATCTGCCTCACCTCCACAGTGCAGCTGGTTACTCAGCTCATGCCCTACGGCTGCCTGCTGGACTACGTGAGGGAGAACAAGGACCGCATTGGATCCCAGGACCTCCTCAACTGGTGTGTGCAGATAGCAAAGGTAGGCGGAGCTTCAGTGCCGGGGGCGGGGCTTCATGGTGATTGTCCGCCTGGCATGCGACTGCATAGCCAGTTGTATTCTGCCCCTTTCAGGACCCACCTCCTCTCTTCACACACATTCAGTTTTCTTTGCTTTATCCTTCCCCATCTTTCACCTCTTTAAAGGTGGGGGGGGGGGATAGAATCACAAACCAACAATCAAAGAAGAAAATAGGGTCACGACGGAGGTAGTAACTGAAGAGAGCTGCATTGTGAGGGATCGTGGCTGGTGATGGTGACGGGTTCATTACAGAACAGACTTCCCTGTGCTTATATGAACCACCCCATAGGGAGGACTTCAGCAGATGACACTTGTCCCACCACTGCGGTATTAAAACGGAAGACTGGGCGACGTAACTTGCTGAAATTCTTCCTCCTTCACAAATACAAGTGCCCCGCTGAATCGAATACTCTTTGGAGGAAATGCAGAATATGTGCATCCAGTCTCTCTCTTGCATTTTAAATTTGCAACAAGTTCCTAGTCCTTATGAGTTCAGCCCCCTGATCCCAGCTTTTAACAAACCACTTCTATTTAGGCTTATTGCCTGCAAATCCATCCACACACGTAACCCCACAGCCACTCCCAAAGCATTGACATTTGCAGAGATGTGAAGTGTATAATCCAACATAACTTAATGGTAGAAGGTGTGCTCTGGTTGCAAAAGACCCTTGCTTCAATCCCTGGTGTCTCCAGTTAGAGGAATGACAGCAGGACTGAGTATAACTTCTGTCTGAGATATTAGAAAGCTGTTCTCGGATAGTACTGAGCTACAGGGAACGATTGCCTGGTTTAGTATAAAGCAGCTTTGTATTTCCAAGCATATTTTTTGTTTTGTAAGCTGCTGAAAAGGAATAAACCACTTGAATCAGGCATGGAGGATAGGAGAGCACAGCAGGAACCCTCCTTTCCCTTCTCCAAGCAAGTTTAGCAAGTTTGTATCGATGCCACAGAAATTAGAAATTAATGTTAATTATGTTCTCCACTTCTGCAGTTGAGACTGAGGGTGCGTGGCATCTGTTATTGCACCTATGTGTTTTTAAGAGCTCTAGAAACAGTTCCCCTTGGCTCAACTTTAAGGGGATAGTTACCAGCATTTCTTCATTGTCTCTCAGGGTATGAACTACCTGGAGGATGTCCGCCTGGTCCACCGGGACTTAGCCGCCCGGAACGTCCTGGTGAAGAGCCCAAACCATGTGAAGATCACAGATTTTGGTTTGGCTCGGCTGCTGGACATCGACGAGACAGAATATCATGCCGATGGAGGGAAGGTTGGTCAGAGAACACAATTATGGAGCAAGTCCAGGGTGCACCTCCCTTTAAGACTTGAGTAGCACCCTAAAGGTTGATCAGAATTGTTTAGAGATGGGTGCAGTTACATATCATTTGAGTAGTGGGAGAAGTGCACTGACACTGTTAGTTTCGTCTCCTCCGGGCAAATTTATTTATTTATTACATTTCTATCCCGCCTTTCCTCCAAGGAGCTCAAGGTGGTGTATGTGGTTCTCCCTTGTCCATTTTTATCCTCACAACAACCCTGTCAAATAGGTCAGGCTGAGAGTGAGCGACTAGCCTAAGGACACCCAGTGAGCTGGATGGATGAGTGAGGATTTGCACCCTGGTCTCTCAGCATTCTAGCCGCTAGGCAGTAAATAGGAAAGTGCCTTATACCAACTTAAGACAGTTGGCCCATGTAGCTTGGTATTGTCTACACCAGAGGTAACCAGTGTGTCACCCTCCAGATGATGTTGGACAAAGACTCATCATCTCTTGCCGGTTGGGGCTTATGGGACCTGACAGTGCTTTTTTTCTGGGGGGTACGCATACCCCTAAACATTTTGTGAATCTAAATTTGGCCTCATTGAGGAGCAGTATTTCAATATGAGTAGGAAAATGAGAGTACCTCTAAACATTTTATTTAAGAAAAAAGCACTGGGACCTGAACAAGACTCTGCTAACCCAGAAATAGTGCTTCAGGTTAAGAACTTTGCTTCAGGATGAGAACAGAAATCGTGCTGCGGCGGCAGCGGGAGGCCCCATTAGCTAAAGTGTTGCTTCAGGTTAAGAACAGTTTCAGGTTAAGTACGGACCTCCGGAACGAATTAAGTACTTAACCTGAGGTACCACTGTACAGGGAGAGTGTTCTCTGTGAAGGAGGATTCCATCCTGTGTCGCTAGGCTTGCCCTCTTGTGGTGGTACGGCCCAGGCGCAGATTGACTAGCTCCCTAAGAACTAGGCCCATAAGCCTGTTCTCCTGCCCCACACAAACACACACACAGCTGCTGCTGCTGCTGCTGCTTGGAACCAACCCACAAGAGGGATGGTTTGATGCCACAGTGGTAAACTTTGTGCCATTTGCCTTGCCCAGGTACCTATCAAATGGATGGCCCTGGAGTCCATCTTGCGCAGGCGTTTCACACACCAAAGCGACGTGTGGAGCTATGGTAAGTGGGGGCTTGTGGGGACCCTCCTGTTCGTTCCTGCGGTTAGACGTCGGCTGGCACTTGACGGGACCCCCTTTCCTGTCTCTCCAGGTGTGACTGTGTGGGAGCTGATGACTTTTGGAGCCAAGCCGTATGATGGAATCCCAGCCCGAGAGATCCCTGACCTGCTGGAGAAAGGAGAGAGGTTACCACAGCCTCCCATCTGCACCATTGATGTCTACATGATCATGGTGAAATGTAAGAAGATAGAGGTCTTGCATGAAAGGAAAAAGGGTTGCAATGAAATACAGGGGCAAGGGGGGCAAGGCCCTTGGTTACTGTAGCCTTTGTTGTCGCTGGCACCCCATATCTGTCCAGTATATCTGAAGGAGCGTCTCCACCTCCATCGTTCTGCCCGGACACTGAGGTCCAGCTCCGAGGGCCTTCTGGTGCGAGAGGCCAAGTTACAGGGAACCAGGCAGAGGGCCTTCTCGGTGGTGGCGCCCGCCATGTGGAACACCCTCTCATCAGATGTCAAAGCGATAAACAACTACCTGACATTCAGAAGACATCTGAAGGCAGCCCTGTTCAGGGAAGTTTTTAATATGTGACATTTTAGTGTATTTTTCATCTTCGTTGGAAGCCGCCCAGAGTGGCTGGGGAAACCCAGCCAGATGGGCAGGGTACAAATAATAAATTATTATTATTATTATTATTATTATTATTATTATTATTGCCCTTAAAGCAGCTTTTCTCAACCTTTGGGTCCCCAGATGTTGTTGAACTACAACTCCCATCACCCCTAGCTAGCAAGGCCAGAGCTCAGGGATGATGGGAGTTGTAGTCCAACAACATCCGGGGACCCACAGGTTGAGAACCGCTGCCTTAAAGGGAAGTGGGGTGCCAGCAAGTTGAGCTATACCTTTTTCTTGGAGGATCTTTATGGTGCCTCCTAAGAAGGCCTTCATCTTTGAACTTGTATTTTCTGGAGTTTGAACCTTTTGGCTAAATGTTTGTATTCAGAGCTTGAAAGTTCATTTTACAAAGGAGCTGGTTCCAGTTCCAATTTGTCCCTTGACAAAATGAACTAGATCAGTTTGTCTTCAGTAGCCGGTTCAATTCAACTTCACCCAATGGATCCTCGGCACGTTTGTTTTTCAGCATTCATAATGTTACAGGTGGCTATGCCAACGTATAAAATATACTTAAGAAAATACCAAAACACACAAGTCAAATGTGAATGGTTTAATTTATTTCCCCCAACAATTATGGTGTTTAATCTTAAAGGCCCAAAGCGTCCAAAGAGTAAAGAAAAGCACACATATAAGATAATGAAGATGAACTAGAAATCATTCAGAGTGCTAGCCCCAAATGAACTTAATTCATATTCAGTTTACCTGTCAATTATGGGAGCTACCTTCAGGGATAGCTTAGGTAATTTTTAAGTAATTCAGCGAACTTGATTAAACCGAACTAATTCATTCCAAGTGCTGGCTGTGCTTGCCACCCAGGTTGGATGATCGACTCAGAATGCAGGCCCAAGTTCCGAGAACTGGTCACTGAATTCACGCGAATGGCCAGGGATCCGCAGCGTTTCGTGGTCATCCAGGTGAGCCAGGACTGGTGGTAGGGAAAGACTCTTTCATCCTGCCAAGACCTAGGCTGTGTTCAAAGGGGATTTTTCTCCACTGTGTTAATCAAAGGGGATTTTTCTCCACTGTGTTAAATTAGCTTTCATGAAATATTTTCTTGTGTTACAAAATGGACAAATAAGCAGAGAAAAGTTCAATTGGGGGAAGAGGGAGGGAGGGAGAAAAATGGGGGGGCGTTGTTATTTCATTCTATTGCCTAGTGTTAGCATCATGTGGATAGATCCTTTGTGTGTGTGTGTACACACACACACACTCTGAGAGGTTAGGGCAGGCACCCCCAAACTCGGCCCTCCAGATGTTTTGGGACTACAACTCGCATCCCTAGCTAACAGGACCAGTGGTCAGGGATGATGGGAACTGTAGTCCCAAAACATCTGGAGGGCTGGGTTTGGGGATGCCTGGGTTAGGGGGTCCAGAACTTGGTTGGTTGTGTTCAATTGGTTGCAGTGTGGCTTGTTTGTATGTGTGTAGTGGGGCAGGGGTCAGTTGTTGGGTCACGTTAGCCATATTGATTTGTATGTTGTTGTGGAGGGGGGAGGAATAGGTCATTGTCTTGTTGTTTTGTGTATATGATAAAGGGGAACCATACTGGAATGAAGGTGTCCTCCTTTGCTTGTCCCCATGCTAGTTTTAAGTTTGTTGGTTAGCTTTTCTAGTAGGGGATTTTCCGTCGCTAAGCATCTTGTTCAGTTGCAGGTAAGTGGTGGGAGGGAAGGAATAAACACAAGCACGTAAAATGTCCCTTGCTGGAACAGATTAAACCTATCTAGTCCACCCTCCTGCCTCAGAAACAGTGTTCAACTACATACCTCCAGGAAGCCCACAAACAGGCCATGAAGGGAACAGGCCTTCCTTGTTGATTCTGCTGGCAGCTGGTGTAATCTACTGCTAGGAGAAGCAAGGCATTGCCAAAAGCGAGGGGTGATGCTGATGGTGTCTGTGATTGCTGAGCCTGATAGCTGCTGCTGCTACAGTCATTGGGAGGCTTCTGAACACATACTGCCTGACTCCTGTTTTAACTGGGCCTGGGTGGATTAGAGTCTCTTCCATGCCTGGGATCAGATTGATCGGGGGGAGGGAATTTTACTCCTGAGCCAGCTTAACAAATGGCTGTTTATGTATGGCATTCTTTGTCCCCCTGTAGCATATGGTGTGGCTCATTTGTTTGAGTTCTTTAGAGTTAGAATGATGGAATTGTAGAGTTGAAAGGGACTATGAGGATCATCTGGCCCAGCCTCCTGCAACGCTGGGATCTTTTGCCCATTGTGGGGCTTGAATCCACAACCCTGACAATTAAGAGTGTCATGCTTTACTGACTGAGGTGTCCTCTAACCTACTGTACAAGGTTCTTGTAAGAAAAATGGAGAAGATGCTATGTGGGCTACTTTCATGAACCCTAAGCCCACTCCTCCTGCAGGAGCAGTGGAATTCTCAAAGCCACAAATACTTATTGCTGTCTATTAGAACATGCATGCACATTAATATTTCTGGTTGTTCCTCCTTGGCAGAACGATGATAAAATGGGTCTTGCCAGCCCCATAGACAGCACTTTCTACCGCACTTTGCTAGAGGAAGAAGACATGCAAGATCTGGTGGATGCTGAAGAGTACTTGGTACCCCACCAGGGCTTTTTCAATGGCGAGACATCTGCAGACTATCGCTCTAGGATCCCCTCAACCAGGGTAAGCATGTGGCTGTTATCAGTTTACAGTGATAATAGACAAAGCCAGTTTGTATCCTGCTCAGGCTGGACTTCCCAGTGGGCATGCCCTGCTCTCCTGTAAAGTGCATGTGCTGGAAACTCGTGTATTGAATATTTCAATAAGTTTGCAAAAGAGAGAGGTGGTGACTAGCCCATAGCCTACAGGCTGTATACACAGCGGGTGGCACTGTGGTCTAAACCACTGAGCCTCTTGGGCTTGCCGATCAGAAGGTTTGAGGTTCGAATCCCCGCGACGAGGTGAGCTTCCGTTGCTCTGTCCTAGCTCCTGCCAACCTAGCAGTTTGAAAGCATGCCAGTGCAAGTAGATAAACAGGTACTGCTGCAGCGGGAAGGTAAATAGTGTTTCCGTGCGCTCTGGCTTCTGTCACGGTGTTCCGTTGTGCCAGAAGCTGTTTAGTCATGCTGGCCGCATGACCCGGAAAGCTGTCTGTGGACAAACACCGGCTCCCTTCGACTGAAAGTGAGATGAGCACCGCAACCCCATAGTCGCCTTTGACTGGACTTAACCGTCCAGGGGTCCTTTACCTTTTACCTTATACCCCCCAGCAAGACCACCTACCTTTATTGGGAGGTGTGACAAAATCAGAGGGCTTGTGAACCCTGCGTATGGCAGTTCAGCCAAGAAAGATTAGCCACCATCATAGAACTTCATAGTATAATCCCCTCCTCAATATTTCAGATCTCCTTCCCTGCTGGCCAGGGCTGCAAAATGGTCCCTAAGCCTGAACTCTCAGCTTACACTTACCCTCGGCGATCAGGTTTCTACTTGGCATGTGTTCTTCACAGGCAATGCTGAAGCACACACCTGTTTTTTACCCTTACCAGAGTACCACAGAGACTCCAATGGATGAGGATGAACCTGAGCAACCAGCTCAGTACCCCTATTTGGGCCCGCCTCTGTTGGAAGAGCCAGGAGCTGTCATTCCTGACTTGCTCGAAGGGGACTATACAGGAAGCACTCTGCAGCGCTACTGCGAAGATCCCACTGGTGCCTCGATTAATGAAAACGAGAGCCCAGAAGCTAAGAACTACAATTCACCTGTGCCCTGCAGTATGGTTCCAGGTATGTGCCCTGTTCGTAATGTATGTACTTGCAAAAAATTCAATTGGGGAATCTTGAAAAGTGTTTTGGTGTGGGTTTTGTTTTGTTTCAAAAACAAGCTTCTAGCCCCTGTGGCTGTGGATTGCCAGTACCAAGTGTGGCGTCTTACTTGAGGACTCGAAAAGCCATGTTTGCTGTTAGTTTGGGTGGAAGGCTGGTGGAAGTCACCGTTTTCTGGTTTCGGCCATTTCTTTTGCATTTTTCTTATCCCTACAGAGTATGTGAATCAGCCAGAAAACAGCCTTCCATCCAACAAAGGCCTTCGACCGCCAGGATCCACCCTAGAAAAGCCAAAGGGTCACTTGGGCAAGAACGGGCTCATCAAGGAACCAAAGAACGCCTTCCATAACAGCAGCAGCTTCAGCAACGTGGTGGAAAACCCAGAGTACCTGACGCCCTGCAACCTCCCTCTGGCCGGCCCTTTGCCTCAGGCTTTTGACAATCTATATTACTGGAACCAGGAGACTCCCAAGAGCAACCCAGCAGAATTCTTTGCCGGCTCGGCCGCTCCTGCCACCAACAGCTTTGCCACTACGCCGACGGCGGAGAACCTAGAGTACCTAGGCCTAGCCGAATCGGTTTCTCGCCCCAAGGACTTTGCGTGAGGACCCCTGTCACCACTGAATCCTATTTTTGATATTTAGGCAGCTCAGGACACAAACGAACGAACTATTAATGCATGCAAGATGAGCGGGATTCACTAAGGCCTTAGCACAGCCCTCTTGAGGCCTAGTAGGCCGCTCCTTCTCGTCCTGGCAGTTGGGCGAAAGCACTTTGTTTGTGACAATCTCCTGTCATGCAGTTTGGGCAACCCAGGCCAACTGTCATTTGACATACAGCAGGAATGTACAACAGGACGATCGCCGGGGTGCTCCTGATCGATCCTCCCAAAAGCTCAACAACTCTGGTGCATCCTCCCCCCCAAAAAGCTCAAAAACTGTGGGCAATCCTCTCCCTGAAAAGCTCAACAGCTCTTGGCAATGACAATGAGTAGATCACTGCCAGTTTTTTTATACTGGGAGTAGATCGCAGTCTTTTGGGAGTTGGACGTGCCTGACATACAGGGGAAAAGGGCTGCTCTTCTGCCCCCTCCCCCTTCGAATACAAGACAAAGAGGGTCAGACCACTGACTGGGCTAAAGAACTAAGGGTGGAACACTACTTTTTTTTTTTAAGGTACATTTTCAAAAAACAAACTTAAGGGTACTGACATGAGGTGGGGAGGGGAGAACCATGAGATCGTGTGTTGTAAAAAATGAGGGCAACACATGGGTGTCACATAAAAACGGTGGTGTGTTTTCTGTTATTGGTCATTTAATGACAGTGGTAAAAAGGGAATGTGCTTCCTTGACCTTCGGATCGGGGCCAAGGGCACCTGCGTCCTTACAGCAGAGTAAAGTTGGGGGGGGGATGGAATTGTGATGTTCCTTAAACACAACATCTTGGTGGGGTCTGGGGAGGAAGAAGAAAACAATGTTGCCTAGTGGCTAGAGCCTCCTTCCCACCCCTTTTCCCTCTCAAGAAGATTCCAGAAGACGCAGGTGAGGAACTAAAACCAACTTCATTTCTTGGCTTGGACAGCTTGGCAAACTGAGAACAGTTGAGCATCTTAATTAAGAGAGAGAATAATTTTGGAGTGCTTCCCTAAGAAATAACACCATGTTTTGAACTCTCTTTTTGTATAGCGCCACATTTTATGCCCTGGTGGTTGTTGTGGCTTCCTGTTCTGAGGCAGTGGGTGAAAAGGGAAGACGAGAAGCTAAGCTGGCATGTTGTTTCAGAGGGGAGAGGTTAAGTCGCCCCATGGAACCAATGTGTAACGTGTAGGGGAACCTGTGGCCCTCCAGACACGACTGAACGACAACTCCCATCACCCCTGACCATTGGCCAGGCCTGCTAGACAGTGCTGGCCCAATATATTTTGGCACCTGAGATGAACCACAAAATGGCTCACCACCATTGAAGAAGGGATCAATGAAGATGTACATCAGGAACAAGGGCGGGGGGAATAACGATTGATATTGGGATCTGCCACCTGAGGCAGTTGCCTCGCCTTGCCTCTTGGGTGGGCCGGCTAGGGCTGCTAGGAGTTGCTGTTCAGCAACATCTGGTGGGCCAAAGGTTCCTCACACCACTGGGTGGGGCTGGGTGCATGCCTCCTATTACATTGGAGAACTGGAAAGCTGTAGTATGTAGCTATGGGTGCAGCCATTTAGCTTCCCAAGAACTATATTCCTTCCTTTTTGCTTTTTAAAAGAGAGAACTTGGCTAATATGTGCTTGAAAGTCTGTGGGCAATGCCTGCTGAAATCTCAGAAGCCTGAGAGGGGTCTAAATTAAGGTTTCCAGAGATGGGAGATGGACTCCGCTCAGCTCCTTCTCCTGTCCATGACAATCAGAAATGCAGAATAACTATGCAAAATGGGATAAATGGTGCAAAATTGCTCCATTCCTGTAATTTATACAGACTGAGAAACAATGCACAAAGCCCTAAAGCAGGGCAATGGTACTCAGCGAATTAATCTGTGAGGACTGTACTTTTTTATCTTTCAAACTGGACATTGCCCCCAGCTCTTGGAAATGTTTTGCTGTCATTCCTCACTCCCCCTGCAGTTATGTTGATTTTTGGATACCTAGTCTGGAGAATTCTGTTAAATGTTCCTTGTTTTTGGAATCTGGCCACATACCAATCGCTCTTTACTTTGGGAGGATGTCTGAAAGCAACTAGGACAGGATGGTCCTTTTAACCTCAGCCAGCCAAAGACTGCTGGGATGTAGAAGAAAATGCAACAGGGGGCTTCTCATGAAGAGTGGTGAGAAAAGCTACCACTGGCCTTTGATCTAGTGCACCAATCACCTTTTTTGTGGTCCTCCCTGGTTTTCTGTGCCCTGCCTCTTTCTAGTATAGAGGCACCTCTACCAATAAACAGGTGACAGCAGCTGTTTCAATGTCTGGCTCCAGGTGCCATTAAGGGCGGCAGAAGTTGAGATGATAAATCCAATTCATGGGGGCACAAGTTCTTCTGTACAAACCTCATTGCAGCGGATGGGCTTTCAGTTAAGTCTTGTACAGCGAAACATCCCTGGGGATGTGCAGCAAAGACACATGCACACATTGATAGTATGTGGTAAGAACATAAGTGTCTGCTGGATTAGGCCAGTGGCCCAACTAGTCCAGGCTCCTGTTCTCACAGGGGCCAACTTGGGAGAAACACACAAATCAACATGAGTGCCACAACACTCTCCACAGTTGTGGTTTCCATTAAACTGGTATTCCGAGGCATGATGTCTGTGCTGTAGAGGCTATTTGGATTTCCTGCTTCCCCTACTAAAGTTTCTTGAGCCAGCTCAATGGGAAGAACAATGGTGTTTTCCTCAGTCTCCTTGGCTTGGCTGATGAGAGTCACAGTCCAAATTATCCGGACAGCACCAGGTTAGAGATAGTGGCACCAAGCTTGGACCCAATGCTCCCTATTCCGTTGCCTCCATTTCTGTCTTGTCAAGATGGTGGACTCAATTATTGTCTAAAACAACGTGGAATGTTCACTGTACCTGCAGCCGGTCAGTCCCCAACCTTCTTCAGGGAGCGGAATTTGGTGGAAAAATTAACAGCACAAGGGACGTGGAAGTATGGATTTTGCCAAGAAACCAGGAAGCCGTCTAAGGGCAAACTGCCTGAGGAAGAAGCTCTCTGGAGCTGCCCCTCCTTGCATGCACAAAGGTGAGGGGAGCTACCATTAGCATCAACTGAAGAAACACGTTTAGACTTTGTTTGTGGTGTGGGAGAAGGTGGGGAAATGACTTGTGCCGTTTCTAAAGTTTGTTCCGCCCTGACCCCTTGCCCTGTTCAATCTCTCTCTCTCTGAAACCTGTGTTTTCCAGCTTGTGGGTACATTGAAGGTATTCTGCTGTGGGTGACTTTTAAAAGAATCAGTTGTGTCATAAGTATTTGTATATCTGAGAATTGTACTGTACAATGGTTTTCATTTTCTACACTATTTGTCTTGAGTAATTATTGGAGTTTGTGAATTTGGTATACAGGGTGTTTGCGGGGCCATTTTTTGGTTGGATTTCAGCTCCCCTAAGTGAGATAACCCGGGTGGCGCTGTGGGTTAAACCACAGAGCCTAGGACTTGCCGATCAGAAGGTCGGCAGTTCGAATCCCCGCAACGGGGTGAGCTCCCATTGCTCGGTCCCTGCTCCTGCCAACCTAGCAGTTTGAAAGCACATCAAAGTGCAAGTAGATAAATAGGTACTGCTTCGGCGGGAAGGTAGATGGCGTTTCTTTGCGCTGCTCTGGTTCGCCAGAAGCGGCTTAGTCATGCTGGCCACATGACCCGTAGCTGTACGCCGGCTCCCTCGGCCAATAAAGCAAGATGAGCACACAACCCCAGAGTCGGCCAAGTTTATTGGCTTCCTCTAGAGCAGTATTTCCAAAGCTTGGGTCTCCAGCTGTTTTCAGACTACAGTTCCCATCATTCCTGACCACTGGTCTTGCTATAACTAGGGATGATGGAAGTTGTAGTCCAAAAACAGCTGAAGACCCAAGGTTGAAAAACACAGACCTAGAGGCAGACCTTTTATACACCAATGTGAGGTTGCAGTCTCTGGTGGCATTTTTGGTATCACTAAGGGGCAGAGACCTGATCCATCACAGGCTCAGTCTGAAGGGAAGTTCTTGTAGAAGCCCAAGATATTGAAATAAATAGGCATTGTGGAAGAGAACTTCGGTTTCATTTACATCAGGAGTGAGGAACCTGTGGTCCTCTAGCTTTCATGACCAACAGTCAGGGAAGATGGGAGTTATAGTTCAAGCAACATCTCGAAGGCCCAACCTCCCACCCACTTCAAAATTTCTGCCTCGGGGTTTGGTTCAGACTCAGTGTCCTGTACCACTTTGTTCCTTGCCAGAAAGTTCTAAATTCCTTGAAGATTCAGTCTTCGAATCAACGTATGCACAATGAGCCAGTGTGGTGTAGTGGTTAAGAGCGGTAGACTCGTAATCTGGGGAACCGGGTTCACGTCTCCACTCCTCCACATGCAGCTGCTGGGTGACCTTGGGCTAGTCATACTTCTCTGAAGTCTCTCAGCCCCACTCACCTCACAGAGTGTTTGTTGTGGGGGAGGAAGGGAAAGGAGAATGTTAGCCGCTTTGAGATACCTTAGGGTAGTGATAAAGCGGGATATCAAATCCAATATTGAAATGTGCTTTCAAAGTTTACTCCGATGACTACTTTTTGTGGCCCAAAATCCCCACTGCCTTTTGCCATCCATTGATTTTTCTTTCCAACCGTTCAGTGGGAAAAAAAATCAAAACTTTTTTTTCATATAATATGTAAGAGAAGAGTATCTTAGTCTCAAAAAGATTGTGCCTTCCGGAGTCAAAGCCTTTCCCCTTGTATGTAAGGACTGGGTAGATCCGAGTTTGTTTTTAAAGACTGTATTTTTAGAAGTGTATATACAGAACTGGATACCATAGAGCAGTGGTCAGCAACAGACAAAATTGTGAGCTGACTGGCCATAAGTTATGAAGGCAAACACCAGACCATTCTGCAGCAGTGATCACGCCCATGTAAAAGTTTAGAAACCACATGCTTGCTTTCTGTTTGAAGGCTTTTTAACCCCAAAGCAAGGGCAGCTGAGCCCAGGACATGTTGGAATTCCTAAATTTATGTGTTCCTATCAGTGCTGCTGCTTTGGTCTCTGAACAATTTGTTCTTTTGGGAAAATCTCAGAACAGAAGAGCGTCAGCATGTTTGCTTGTACGTAAACTGCACAGCTGCAAGTCATTCCCAGCAAAAGGTTGCCAGGTCTCAAGGCTTCAGCTAATGTTTCCACTTTTAAAATGCCCCAAAGTCTCTTGCAGGCATAAAAATTTGGTGTTTGCCTTACTATCCTACGCAGAAGAAAATGATAGAAACGGGTGGCTTAACCTTCGGAACAGGAGAGCCAGACCTTTGAGGATAGCTTGCTCCCTTGACTTCTCACCCTCAAATAACTCCTTGGCTAACATCCTAAAACTTTGGGTCAAAGTGCGAGAACTGGCAATTTTGTACCTGATTAAAGACACTATACGTATCTGCCTTGCCTGGAGTGCGCCTCCAAGGCCAAAGTCACACCACTGTGTTAGCAGCACTGAGGTGACTTCCCTGAGTGCAAACTTGGGCAGTGTGTATAGGATGCCCAGACAACAGGATACAACACGCCCACCCCAATATGTCACTGATGTGATTCAAAGGAAAGCAGGGCAATGTTTGGCACCAAATTGGCTGCAGGAGTTGCTGGAAGGAGAGACACAAGGCATCATCCAGCCGTCTTAGGGACTCCACACTGGATTAGTGTAGAGTCAGTGTGGTGTAGTGGTTGAGAGTGGTAGTCTTGTAATCTGGGGAACCGGGTTCGCGTCTCCGCTCCTTCACATGCAGCTGCTGGGTGACCTTGGGCCAGTCACACTTCTTTGAAGTCTCTCAGCCCCACTCACCTCACAGAGTGTTTGTTGTGGGGGAGGAAGGGAAAAGAGAATGTTAGCCGCTTTGAGACTCCTTCGGGTAGTGATAAAACAGGATATCAAATCCAAACTCTTGTTCTTCTTCTTCTAGTGTAGGGTTTACTCCTTAGCCTTTTCTTCTTCCAAAGATGTCCTTCAAGGTGGCTGTGATGGCCTGGGAATCTGATTCAGAGGCTGAACCTGAGGAATCCCAGCCTGCACAGGAGTCCCCGCCTCCAGACAACCTCCAGATCCTTGACCCAGGACTGGACTCACCACGCCGCACGGTAACCCCCCCCCCCGGGACCAGCACAGTGGCAGAGGTTTAGGATCAGTTTTCCTTCTCCTATTTGGGCTACCTTTGCAGGTTGATGAGCCCCATCTGCCCCTCCATGCTCTTTACAGCATGCACAGAAAATGAACAACTTCCACACACACAAAAGGAGACAATTTACTCCGAGCATTTAACTTTTTTCCTTTATATAAATTGGACCAAACATAAATTCATCAACGTTTGCAGCACGTAAACTAGACAACAGGAGGTGGTGGGAGGCATGACTGGCGTTCTCCGATCTCCCCCTTCTTAAAGAGTTAGCTGCAGCACTTGTGTGTCACTTTGCACGTCAACTGTGGCAGATGTGCCAAAGTCACCAATTGACAGATTAGAAAAGTGAAAACAGGGTGATAAAACCCAAGAGCCTAGGAACAGGGTGGAGGCATGAAAGAGGAATTTCAGATTTGAGCTAGATGAGATGGATATTCATGACAATAACTACACAGCAGCTCTTTGTGTAGCCTATTATGCCAGAGCTTTTCCCACCCCTGTTCTGTTTCATTGGCTGCTATATCGCACTGGCAGGGAAACGTAACAGCATAATCAGGCCATCATATACATTCTGTATTACTATCAAGGAGATGCAGGTCTAAGCATGCTAACTGCAAGAGATTAGGGTTTTGTTTTGTTTTAAAAAAGGCATGTGTGCATTCATATGAGCAATCTAACCAGAATTAAACATCTCAAGTCCCACGGGTTTGCAGCAGGAGAACTGAGCAAGTATTTCAATCCTGAAATCAACAGATCTTGAAAATGCTTCCTTGTATAGTTGCATAATGCATATATGGTTTAGTTGGGTTTTTGTTTTTTTTAAGTTCTTGCAGTTCTGCAGAGAGAATTATAACCATTGACTAAACAGCTTTGAAGAAGTTCTCACTGTTTCACTAGCCTGCTCTGAACTATGCTGAGTTTCATGCTAGCCTTCAAAAAGAAAAAAAAAGGCCAAAGCAACCGGCAGGTAGGTAGACTCAAGTGATGGCAGATCTCGTAAAAAGCATGGGTTCTATTTTCTCCTTTGTCCAAAGATCTGGTCTGGCTTGAGGAGATCTGTTCCACTGCAGGTGCCTGCCCTGCCTTTATAGCTGCTATAATAAAAGAGAAGCCCCAAATCTCTGTTGTACAGGTTGCAATGGATCATGGGTGGGACTTGAACAAGCTCTGCATCACCACTGTACTGGCCAATTAGGTAGACCTTAACACCAAAAGATGAATGGCTTCAAGTCAAGCCAAGCCTCCACTTTCAAGCCCACATTTGGGGGGCGGTGCAAGACAAAAGAAGGGGACAATTGCAGAAGTGTTGTGGAAATTCTCCCACATATTGTGCGAACAGTGAGCAGCTTTCTACACTGGTCCCCAAGACTATAGTTTGAAGGTGTCTGAGGGTCCTTCAGAGCTTGCTGCAACAGTATGAACCCTATCCAGACTGGATAAGATAGGGTTTCAATGAGGGCAGGATGAAATACTAGCTTATCCTGGCTCACAGTTAAAGGGTGATGGGGACCTGGGAGGAGGAAGATAGCTGATGGCCCAGGATGAACCACTAAAGATCAGAAGAGAGGACCCAATTCTGAAAGGAGATGATGGGGGAGGGCTTCATCCTTGTCCGTTACACATAAAGACAGAAACGCAGGAGTCACATTAAGACAAAATCCATTCTGGTCTTTTTAGAAACAGGAGAGGCTCCCCAAGCAGGAAGGCTGATCCGCTCAAATTAATTTAGAAAGCACCTTGTTCTCCTCACCTCCTTAAAGTGGCTCAGGTTCTTGCTTATAAGGCTTCTTGTGTGTTAGCAACCCAAATCACCTTGCTGTGTTTCATCCTCTCCCCACCTACCAAGGTAATTAAACTAGAGTAGGAGGTGGAGGCAGGGAGAGCGAGAATTAAGGGTGGGCGGGCAGGTTTGGACCAGAGAAAAGAGAGACTTAAAGGATGACACAAGGTGGTCGGCTCTTGGTGATCTTCTCGAGGGGCTCCCCATTGCCAGCCCTGCGGATGGCTTCAATGAGCTGCAAGAAGAGAAAACCGCAAGTGTGAATTCTTCATATACAGCTCAAGGATCTGAATATGTTATTGAATGAAAGCCGCCACCTGTTGAAACAACTTCCTCTTAAGGTACTCTAGGAGAATGCGATTTCAAAATAAGTGCCAGCTGTTCCGCAGTAACATAACCATAGAGTCATAAACACCCATACGCACACTCCTCTTTCCTTCCCCATAAGCTCACCTCTAGAAATTGAAGTTAGTTTTTGCAACGAATGCTGTACACTTTAGCAGCTGACCAATCAACTATGGGTTGTTTCCAACTAATTTTTACTCACAGAGTAGACTCAAAGAAATGAATGGACCCAAGTAATCTATTTATTTAAATGGTGAAGCCTAGAATTAAGAGCATGCTAGTTTTCTTTTTCAAGGCTATTTTGCTTTTAGGGAATGATTTTTTTATATATCAAATATTAAAGCTGTCTTCATTTTCTAAAAAACCTAGAAGTTTGAAAAGCTTATTTTTATTAAGCTGTGACTTATTTCAAAGAGGCACCAGTACAGAACTTCTGGCGGCACACAAAGCTATTTAGGTTTAATGAGCTGTCTGCCTTTTAAGATTTTGAAACGCCACTTATAATACTCCACAACTGTGACAGATCTTTGGACCAAGGGAGCCCGATTAAGAGTGCAGCTGTCTTTTAACAAAAACAAGCATCTTCAAGATGTAACAGATCTTATGGATGTTAGGAGAAGCTGCTACTACTTGGATTAGGATGGAGAAATGCAACTTGCCTGCATTTTGGAGGACAAAAAACTCCATGCACAATACAATACATTTAGGGAAAGGGAAACTGGCAGCATATTGGACACTAGGCAATCCCACGGTGTCAGCATTCAAAACTCCCATTGTTCTAGGTGTGTTTTGAGACAGGGAATCTCATTAATGCGAGCAGTTTCCGAGCTCTGGGGGCAGTACTGCGCCTAAGATTTCAGATTAAAACTGCCACTGCTGGAATGAAAGAACATTTTTCTGCCTTCACTTTGAGGACTGGAGAAGGAACCCTCATAAGAATATTCAGAGGGGTGGGCAGGGGAAGTATGGCTGTGTTTTTTGCAGTCTTCAGGTGAGGACTAGACCATGTGAAAAATGAATATAAGAGTTTAGCTGCAGTTCATTCAATTTCAGTGTGCCTAGACATTCCGTTGCTGTGCCCATAACCAAGGTTTAAGGTGCCATTTAGCTCCCAGCTTTCATATTTCAGTTTCTAACACTGCACGGTGCACCTGTTACCATAGTGGCTGAAGCATCCTCCCCAAACTATGGACTTGGAACTGCTGCAGGGGGTGGGAGGGACTTACATCTTTCTCATAAGGGAATCCTCCATTTTCAAGTTTGGAGAAGATCAGCTGCCCATTTATTTCTATTTCAAAAGCACCTGTAAGGGGGGAGGGGGAGGGAGAGACAATATAGCACGAGGATAAACTTAGCTCCAGCTTTATACCAACTGCTCATCACCATTTCACTGCCCAGATATTCGGCAATAAATCAAGACGACAAAATATCACAAAGGAAAAAGCAAACCCGCAGAAGCCATGTGGCTTGAAGAGCAAGAAGGTCCAAGATGGCAGGGGCGAAACTAGGCTCTTTTTCACTCAGGTCAAAGACCCAGTTTGGAAAAACAAAACAAAACCATGTGTATTTGCATACACATACATACGCACACAGAGGTTGGGAGCTTCGATGGCACCCCTCTGGAGGCTTAACCTGGGGCAGAAACCCAGATAGCACACCCCACCCCACCCCACCCAGCTACACCTCTGCTAGATGGCACACTAGGAAGTGAGCCCAAGCCACATGGGAAAAGAGAAGGCACATCACCTCTCTCCTGTCATTTGGGCTGCGTACGCACCACGCCTTTAAGTCACATTTGAAGCACCATTCCACCCATCAAATAATTCTGGGCACTGTAGTTTGTTAAGGGTTTCTGGGAATTTTAACTCTAAACTACAGTGCCCAGAATTATTTTAAGAGTGGAAATGTGCTTCAAATGTGCTTTAAAGGTATAGTGTTTACACTGCCTTATTCTCTCTTTCTGGTTACAAAACTCCCAACTCCCAGGGGAGGCCATAGGCTAGGAAGCTTCAGACTGTGTTCCTGAGATGCCTGGGGTTCCGCAATGAGAAGATTAGCAATGGTCGACAAAGGGATCTGAAATACTGCTGGTGCCCATTGCAACTGAGGTTCCTTTGCTAATGTGCAGCCACGGGGGGGGGGGGGGGGGAGGTTGATTGTATTCTAGGGCACAGGTCTTCAACTGGTGGGTCAAGAGACAGATCCCGTCAGATCTGTATGGCTGCCTCCACAACTGGAACCCAGCGATGCTAACAGAACCAACCCATTTCTAGAGCATTATTGAGCATGCTGATGAGGCTAACATCCCACACAATCCTCATTTTAACCTAACAGGAATGCTGAATGATTGTGTTCACCCTCATCACACTATGAATGGGGTCCTTACTCATTGCTGCTACTGTCAGCATGGAAAGTTCCACAGAGACCATACCTGTCCCTCCAAGCCGCGATTCAATCTCCACGTCAGGAAATTCCTCTTTTACTGCATTTTCCAGCTCTAGGTAGGCAGACTCAAAGCCACAAGGTTTGCTAGGAAGAGAAATTTGGTTAGGGCGTCAAATGGAAGCTGCAGATGGCAACGACGAACGGAGAGGAGGACTTGTGAATGGAGTGAGAGGGGGGGAGGGAAAAAATATTTGCTATTTGTATGTGACTGCTTTTGTTTAAAGGCAGCGCTGAAGTGGAACACCGGTTCAGATGTGACTGGTCTTTGAAAAAGGCAGAAACTTGCACAAAGAGCTTGATCCAGACCCCCATTCTGCAGGAGCCCTGGTTGTGTGGCTTTGTAACAGAACAGTGCTGAATGAATAAAGTGGTGGAGTCTGATCTGAAGTTTGAGGGCTTCCCAACAACTCCGGATAAGTAAAATCCCAAGGCAGTGAGCCCAAACTAAGAGGGCAGGCTAGGACTTCAGCTCCCCCCCCCCCCAACCACCTAACGCTGCGAAGCGCAGAGGAAAAAGAGAGTGCGCCGCGGGAGGGGCGGGGCTAAATTGAAGCTGGGCGGGGCCAAGCAGTCAACCGCGGAGTCTTTCAAAGAGGGAGGGCGTGGCCAGGAGGCGCGAGGGGCGTGGCCCGGGCGCAAAATGGGCGTGGTCACGCCCTCCCGAGCCGCCTTCCTCTCACCAGTATTCCACCACGATCCGAACTCCCGCTCCGGTGGCTGCCGGGGCCTCCGCAGCTGGCTCGCCGGACCCGCTCATTGCGCCGCCGCCCAGGGAGCCAGCAGGCCCAGCCAGTCCCTCCCGAGCCGCAGCGTCGAGAACGTGAGGCGCGCTTCCGTCGGGTGCAACGTCACGTGCGTGGGGCGGGAAGAGAGGCCGGGTGAGACGGCGCTTCCGGGTTTCCGCCTCTCGGCGGGAGGTCGGGTTGTGACGCAATCGGGCGCGCCGGCGTTCCCCGCGTCACGCGGAGGGGGCGGTTACCAAGGTCTTGTTCTCGCGGTCTCTTCCCCCGCCCGCGTTTTGCTGCCCCCTGGTGGCTCTTAGCGGGAAGTTCAGGCTCCGCGCAGGTTGCTTTGCCTCGCCTTCCTCAGGTACCTACCGTGGGTCTGACCCTTTCACTTTGTAGGGTCTGGGTCCCCACCCCCCCGGTCACAGACCACTCTTCCTACCCCACCCCCACAAAGGAATTCAGGCAGGTGTTCCTGCACCGTGAAGGGTTGTGCAAAAGAATTCAACAGGTGTAGCTTGCAAGACGAGCTGCACCTGACGAAATGCCTTCTGCCACGGCCTGTGTGGAATCTGGTCCCTTTAGGCAGGTTCCCTCCTATCCTGTGGGGGATGGACAAGTGAGCACCAGCTTCTTATCAAATCATCTCTCCAATCACAGGAACACATCTGGGACTCTTCTGCTTGACATCTGATTCCCCTCTTCACTCCAGCTCAGAGTCCTGCCATATCTCCCCAGAAGTCCCAAGTACACACATTTTCTTCTGGCACTTATGAGGCACAACCACATACACTGACATCCTCTCCCCTCAGACATTGGCTGGTGTTGACATACTTTAAGACCTATCAATGTTTCTCAAACTTGGGTCCCCAGCTGTTGTTGGATTGCAACTCCCATCATCTCTGACCACTGGGTCCTGCTAGCTAAGGATGATGGAAGTTACAGTCCAACAACAGTCGAAGGCCCAAGTTTAAGAAACACTGATAGGTCCTACGTGGACACATTCCTATGCACCCTTACTAGTGAGTAATCCCAGTTGCACTCACTGGGCTTACTTTTGAATAGACACAGATAAGGCTGCATCATAAAACCTCATACCTTGACATAAGCTCTGTTAAACCGTTGTCCGTGCTTAAAGCACACAATAGTGTCACCCCATATGAGTAATGCAAAACACATGCAAGTGAACGTATGAATGAAACATGATCTTTAAATTCACAGATATACAACCATTTGAGATGTTATATGCAGCAAGTTCCATGGTAGACCAACACTAGACATGTCAGCAGAGCGGTAAGTAAACCAGTATTAAAAATTATTACATGTAAACATAATCATGGAGACTTCTTCCCTCCCCAATAAATCAGATGCTTAGATTCTACAGATCATAACAAAATGGTGCTTTTAACCCAAAATCAACACAATAACATCTTATAGCTTTCCAGTAATTTCCAGTTCCCCAAGAATTCTTCAGGCTTCCCCTTTCTTCTTTGTCTTTGGTGCAGACCCTCAGTCACCATTCTGTATCCCAACACAGCTTACAGCCCAAGATGATGAGTTTCCATGACATTTTTAAGCTAGGATGCAAGCCTTGGTACCAGAGCTGCATTATCCAAAGCTTTATTCATTTCCCCTTGTACTCCTGTGGCACGAGGCAGTTTTCAGAAACACACAAGTGCACCTGTAAGCCTTTAACACTATTATTTATTTTCCTGAGCTTTTTCACGGTTCGCCTTCTCCCTCCAGACTGTCCGGTTTTTCCTCTTTCCCTCTAACTGTTTATTGTCAGAGGATAGCAATCCTCTTCCGCAAGTGTCAAGCCAGGGCAGAAGAAGGGATGCAGCATCTCTTGAAAGTCACCTGTGATCGTGCAGATTTCCACCATGTTCTCTGCACTATAAAACCCAGCCTTGCCGTTTTCATAGTCTAGGAGCACTCCAACCTTTGAGGGGCTGTGGCTGGGAGCAAGACGCACTGGGGTTGAGCTCAAGGCGTAGAAACGGTCTCCTGGCGCTTTCCTGAGGACCCAATATCCATTTTCAGGAGCGAGGTTCTCCACTGCCTTGCGGTTGACGCGGCAGCTGGCTACCCCAAGGACCCAGTTGGTTTTTTGCCCAACGCTCACTTCCCAGTAATGCTTACCTGACTGGAAGCCCTGTGAGCAGAGGACATAGAGGCAGGGCTGAAAACGCCATAGGCTCTTTGGAGCTGCCTGGCAGCGAGGGCTCAGCTTGACCGATTTTAAGTCTGCAGAAACAATCAGGTGAGGATGGGCGCTGCTGTCATCGAGGGTGAGGTTCTCCAGTGCGCAATGTGCCACTCTCTTTAGCATCTGCCTGCAAATGGAATACTTTAGGGGTGGGCTACACAGCACATCTGGTCCACAGAACCTCATCTCCTTGCTGTGCCTGGCCATCTGCATCCGTAGCTGCTTCAGTCGTAACTCGGCCATGCGCATGTCATGTCTGCTGGTGTTCTCGGCCACACTGAGGTTGTCCGCCAGTTTCAGAGCAGATGATGCTGCCTCAGACATATCCATCAGCTTGTTCTCCAGGAAGCGCAGGTGTTTCTCTTCCTCTCGGTCTATTTTAGCCATAAGAGACAACTCCTCGTCGTACAGGAAGTCATGCAGCTCCTTGAATCCCATTGTCACTTTCTCTCGGAAGGAATGCAGAGCTTTCAGAGTAACTTGGATCTTCTCTGTGTAGCCACTACAGAGTTTTTCTGCTTCCTCATGCAGGCCCATGGCATTCTGAGCCACCTCTTCCGCTTCCTTTCTAATGTCTGCTGTTGGCGATTCCATTATGGAGGCTTGCAGTTCTTTTTAGCTTCAGGAAAGCTGTTGGAAACAGTGGCGTTAATATAATCAAAAGGATTGTATTAGCTCCTTCTCTAAAGCCAGAAGACCGGCCACTTTTTTGAGGTTGATTCTGACACTTATCTTCTGGCCTTTTATAATCAGCTGAGGAATAAATAGGTTTCCTTTTCCCAGGGTTAATGTCCACACCCAGGTGAGGCTTTAGGAGTTTCGTTTTCTTCTTCTTGCCCCTCCCTGTAGAAAAGCTTCTTTACATTCTCAAGCTACATGTTGCTCATTTCGAATGCATATTTTCCTCCACCTGTTTTTGTATTTTAAAATGACTCAGGCTTCTGAGCAGAGAAAATTGGGCAGATGAAACAATATACATAATCAAAATATAACTTCCCTCTTTTGTCCTTTTCTGCCTCAAAAATCACTCCCTTCTTTATCACACAGCCTGAAGAGGGTGGTTTGCAGCTGGAAAAGGCACAGGATGGGAAGGGTTAAACAACCTCCTGCCACCTGCCCTCCTTCTCCAGGCAGCGTTGGTTTAACAACATTAGCGGCATGGAGGAGAGAACACAGAACTCCACTGAACGCTTAAGAAAAGGGTTATGATGGTTTACAGGGGAAGGAGAGGGATGTAGGTGGAGCCCAGGCTGTTTGCAAACAGTTGCGGGGAAACCTTTGCAAACCTTCCTGCTGCAGAATTTCTGTAGACCTGCAAAAACCTGTAAGATGCAGTGCAAGATGTTTTTCTTCCATCTTAAACGAAAGATGAAACACGGATAAGCAGGAAAACGATGTTTGAAGCAGCTGCTCATCATTATATGGCAAACCCAACCCTCTACAGGGAGACTTTTAGGAATTCCCTTCCCCTGGAAATTTGTGTTGCTTCCACATTACAAGCTTTCCGGCAATCTGTAATGACTGTTTTCTTTTATTTGACCTTTGATTATTATTATTTTGCTTTCCTGCTCTGTTGTTGTGATTTTGTAATTCAGCGTTGGTTTTCTGCTCTTCTACGCTAGAGAAACGTATAGCTTTGTTCGCTACGCTTTTGCTTTGCAAACTGCTTGGAGCCGCCTTACAAATTATATTAAAACAGGCAGAGGAATCCAAACTACGCCAGACGGGGTTTGTATGGGGGCAGAGATGTCCCTTGGTGCAGCCCTATCTGCTTCCACTGGCCTCTGCTGTTGACAGGCAAGCTCTGCCAGCAAGGAGCGTCCCAATATGCTCTCCAAAATGGCAGGTGGAAGCTGCCGCCAGCGCTGCTGCTGGTAGCTAAGGGAAACCCCAGAGATGAGGCGTTTCAGGGGCAGGGCTGGCATAGAGTCCACTGGACCTTCCTCCCATCATGTGATGGCACTGAGCCTGATCCAGACAATTTCACCACTGGGAGCAGATGCAGAGAAGGGACCATTCTTCCTCCTTCCCACACCACATCTTCTCCAGGCTGATGTGAGTGCTGGGCCAGGACCGTGGATGCAACAGGGACTACTCTGCCCTGTCAAGTCGCACCACTGCCAGCCGGGAGTTAGGATTGCAGCCTCGGTTCCTCTGAGTTCACTAGACTTTACTTCCTTGGGGAATATGCAGCCTTTGTCCTCCTGTTTTCCCACAGGATGGATGCATATGGGCAGATCTGCTTTACCTAGTCCTGGTGCGAATGTGGGCAACCTGGGCTGACTGTTATAGGAAAATCCTTGGGCTCACTTGGATTACCAAACAAAGACACCAGCCAGGAACACAGGAGCAAAACAGCAGCCAGTAGGCCTGGTCTTTATTCAAACGACTGTTGCAACAGGACTTCCACCACATGGGAGAAGCAGGAAGAAGCCCAGAACAAAGGATGGCTCCCACTTTTATCAGTTTTGCAAAGATACCCACAACACCCCTAAAATTACATCATGCATACATCACAAATACATCACACACTGGGAGCGTCTGGCGACAGAAACCTGAGCGTCAGGGCTCCCCCCGCCCCCCCGCTTCCCTTGACCTCCACCATACACCCATCAAGTGATATAAAAGAGATATTTACATGTCCCTGTTTCCCAGCCAAGTTAATCACAGCCTTTTGTCTTGATTTGGGTTTGCTATTGTTTCTGGAATGGCGACCTGTCTGGCACTCAGGTATCAGGATGCCAGGGATTATCACTCAGGCAGAAGGGCTGCAGAGTACATGGGCTCACACTTTAGGGATTATGGCTGCCCCCACTCATGTCTCAAGTCCCCCCCCCCCCCTCGGTAGCCATTTCCTTCCCAAACAGAACAGCATTGGAAATTGTGTGGTGTCATGCGTTATGTGGTGTGTTTGTGTGTGAACAAAGGGGGGTGTACACTGTGTGCTGGAGGGGCAACCCCCCCAATCATTATAGAAATTCCTGTAACACTGACCGGAAACCCTAGCTGTGGGCAGAAGTGAGTGCAGAAAGCCTCGTAAGGTCATGGAAGCCATTTTGGATTCCCAGATCGAAGCTTTTGTTTGTCCCATGTTAAGTCTTGTATTCCCCTTCTCTCCCACCTTTTCTTTTTTTAAAAGACGTCTCCGATGCACCTAATTAAAAGGAATAGGTTCTACTCCTGCATCACTCAAATCTTAAATCAGTTTGACTCGGTCTAATTATGGCAAAGTCATCAATCACAGTTACCATATTGTGCCTCGAGACGGGGAGACTTGTCGCGTGTTCCTTCAGACAGGATAGTTCCCTTCCCTCTGGCTGCACCAACCCCTCCTCCTGCTGCCCCAAAGGCCGAGAGCGAACTGCAGCCAGTCTTTTCTTTTTTTGCAAGAACCATAATAAAAAAAAAAGCACCTCCCCGGATAAAGCTGGCATGTTCCCCTTGTTAAAAGTTTATCCGCTGAGGCCTGGTTTGGGAGAGATTTTGTTAACCCTCCCCGTGCCAAAGCAAACGTGGCTCACTGGAGAAGAACGAATGTGCGGCTAAGTGGCCTCGGGTTGCCTGAGCAGCTGGGTCTTTCTTCAAAAGCTGATGAAAAGTCCTGGTTGGCAAGGAAGCCCTATCTCTCTCTCCCTCTCCCCCCACTCTCCTAGCCTGTAGTCCGTGCTCGGCCTGACTTGGCCCTGCCAGCCTCAATCTCGAGGCAGACAGAAATAGCTTGGCACCATGTGGCTTTTGAGTCACTCAGCATCTCTGGACGGCATCTGCTCCTTAAGGATACCCAGGCAGATTCTGCCCCGCAGGGCGTGCAGCCGACGTCGCCTTCTTCTCCAGACGGGTCCTCCAGGCCGAGCTTGTGGCACAGGGACCGGGGAGCACGGAAACAGAAGTGGGTGTGTTTAAGGAAGCCGGAGGAAGGGGCTGCTACGGAACGAGCCGTGCCGCCGGATGGGTCCCCTGCTAGTCATCGCTATTCCGAACATCCAGCCCTGTCATCTTAGCCGAGTGTGAAGCATATGGGAGGACCAAGCGGGGAGGTGGAACCGGGGGGCATGGAAAGAGCCCCTTCTGCGCAGCTGCGTGCCGAGTCGCTTTGGAGTAAGGTGGAGAGCAGTCGTGGAGTCCCAGGGCCAGCCAATGGGGTGGCTCAGTTAAAAGAGGATGACCTGGAGGCTCTGGCTTGTGGACCGCAGTATGCAGGAGACCCGGGGCTTGCGCTGGAGGAGAGCTGTGGGGGTCGTCTTCTGCTGCACCTGCCTGCGGAAGCGTGGCTCCCCAGGCGAGGGGCTCGCCTGCCCCCGTCAGAAGAGAAGTCGCAGCTTTGCTCCCTGCTACAAGGTAATCCCTGATCTTTGGGAACTGTCAGCTGGTATCTTAAAGAGGGTGAAAAACCAGGTTCCCTTTAATGTGGAATCCAACTCAGATGATCTGAAGGGGCTGCCTGTACTTACTCTGGGGTGAAGCGAAAAGTTTTGTATCCCTCCTTTCCAGGACGGAACTTGTTCCTTTTCTTAGGCAGTGGGCAATTCTTAAATGGAGGGATGTTGGGACTCAATAGGGCTCCCTAAGCTGAGCTATGTGCTGGACTGTGGCTGCTGAGAAGTGAGGGAACGGCACTCTGCACATGCACAGTGACAGTCTCTTTATTCCAGGCTTGAACTTCAACACTCAAAATGCAAAGCTAAGTGAAACTAAGACTCACAAGAGTGTTAATAATGAGTGTGCAGAAAATGACTTGTCTAGAGCACACAGATGGTTCCCTGTTCTGCTAACAGATCCTGAGAGCATGAAGCTGCACTTTTGAGGCGAACGTCAGCCGTGAATCTGCATGTTGTCATGCCTCTGATAATGTGAGTGGTTGCACATACGCAAGTTTGTCTAGAACGGAGGGGGGGTCACAATTCAGGCCACAATTCAGAACACAGCTTTGTATGCAGGAGGTCCAAGATTTAATCACTGGCGTCTTCCTTGAAAAATATGTTGCGTAACCGTGCTGGGAAAGACCTCTCCCTCAAGACCTTGAGCAGGTGATGCTAGTTGGTGGTGCTGGGCTGAATGGACTAGTGGTCTGCTGCCTATAAGGCAGATTCATACTTTTGCATCAGTGTGGGGAAGTGTGCCAGTGTGGGAGCTGCTGTATGTCCATGTGGAATGCAACGGAATGCTATGACGAACATTTTGTCTGTGCAGGCATTGTAGCTTGCCAGATGAAACAATCCCCTCTCCCTTTGCTGTTCTGGGGTGTCCCCTCCACACTCCCATCCCAAGCCAGTTTTGGGAGGGGGGGAGCCCCCTTTCACAAGTGGAAATCCTAGTGCAATGGATGCAGACTCATTAGGTGAATCCCGCCCCATGAATTATGTCCACCTGTGTAATAGGTCATGTTGACTCATCTTGCATATTCACGTATTTTCAAATGAAAACATGCTTTCTGTTTTGAATATAGGTACCTACCCACTTTGCACGCGGTCAGCACACGTGCTTCCACTGACACACGTGCCAAAAATGGTGCCAAAAGGCGTGCTTGTTTAGTACCAAGAAACCACAGTCAGAATCTATGCTTTGTTGCTGGCTTATGAACTTTGGCTCATTCTAACTATGGTTTAGCATTGCCTGCAAACCCAGCTGCTTCCTTTAACCATGGTTTGTTTGGCCACCCCCTGCAAACAATGGCCAAGGTAAACAGGCATGAGGCAACAGCTGCTGCAAAACAAACTGAACTTTGAAGAAAAAAACCGAGACATGGTTTGCTTGATTGCTGGCACGACAACTTGTGGTTTGTTTAACAAGCTTAGTGTTAAATAACCTTAGTGTTATGTGGGAGCCAGTTTGGTGCCTCTTCCTCCAAATTCTATGCTCAAGCTGTATGAGTTGGTGCATACATTTCCCTAGTTTTATGTCTTGAATAATTCACTATTATTCCAAGATTCACGTTTAGAGATGAGACAAGCAGCATACTCCCCTGCTGAATTTCCGCTGATGGTGTACCAGTTAAAAGTCCAAGCGATCCTACCAGGAAAATAATGGCAACCCTAGGTTAGGGCAGTGAAGCTGGTGTGCTCAGAAACGCATGGCTCATCCCCACTGTTCCATTTGGCCCGTGACTTCTAGGGCTGGGTCTGAGAAGTTTTCCTTTTGTTCCTCTGATTTCCCTAGGGAAGCCTCTCTGTTTACTGCTGAATTGGAGCAAACATCAGCTGGGTTTTCTGCATATTGGTGTTTGATTCAGCTGTAAGCAGCGGGTTTTCCCCGGGAAAGCGGTAGGACAAAAGGAAAACCTCTGGGGCTAGTGCTGAGAAATCACAGGCCAAACAGGAGAAATTGCGGGACAAATGGAAGTCAGAATGAATCCTTAGTTGAGGGACTTTTGCCTAGGAGGCATACAGGTGTGTCAGTGGTTGCTGAGCCAATATGGTACCTGCACATGTTTCAAGGGAGCCAGGCTTGTCATCTTTTCCCCCACTTGTGGCAGGCAACAAAGCAACAGGTGAACTTTCCCCAGCACCTGAGATGAAAAACCTAATTTGTTTAATTTCTGCCTATATTGCAGCTTAGAATAATAGAATTGTAGAGTTGGGGGGACTGGACCACGAGTGTCTTCTAGCCCAAACCCCTGCAATGCAGGAATATTTTTGCCTAACGTGGGGCTCAAACCCACAACCCTGAGATTAAGAGTCTCATGCTCTACCGACGGAGCTGTCCCAAGGATAACACTGCCTTGGGGGGAAATGTAGTGACTGTGAGGAAATGTGGGGTACAGGGGTGGGGGTGGAGATGCACCACCACAGAACCATGAGAAACAACCCTCAAGGTGATGCTGCTATAAGTAGGAAGGCTTATTTTTGCAGCATGAAAACTGGTAGAAGCCCAGTGAATTTTGGAACCTGAAATTCTCTTCCTTCAAAGTAATCATTGATCATAATGTACTGGGTTATTTATTTATTTATTATTTTATTATTGCCAGCCATAGGAAGCTGCAGAAGCCCCATTGGACTTTTGGCTTCCAAAAATAGTTCGCAAACCGGAACAGTCACTTCCGGGTTTGTGGCGTTCGGGAGCCAAAACATCCGAATACCAAGGTGTTTGGGATCTAAGGTATGACTGTACTGTAATGCTCTCTACATAGGATTGGCTTTGAAGGCACTGCAGACACTTCCACTTATGCAAAACTCCACCACCACACTGGGGACTAGGCAGTTGGCCACATCACAACAGTTTTGCACCAGTTACATTGGTTACTTATTCATTTTCAGTTTAACCGCTAGTACTAACCTTTGGAGGGAATTTTGGAGGACTGCCTGAACCTATATGAACCTGCCTGTGCCCTAAGAGGCTGTGCTCAGAGAGGCCCTACTGTCTAGCCCACCATGACCCCTTTTTAGTGGTGACCCACGCGTGTGAATTCCCCACCACAGGAGGTGCATATGGCCTCTTCTCTTGTGATCTTAAAGAACCCCTAATTTAGTGTTATTACTCAGCCCAGCTTCATCTTCTTGGTGCCCCCATATATGATGTTTTTGTTGTGTTTATTCAATTGTGTGTGTGTGTTTTAAAAAACATTTTAACTGTAAGCCCTCCCGGTGATGACTTTGCCTTAAAGGGCAGGGTAGGAGTATCCTAAATAAAGACATAACAAAAACCTCATATCATTTGGCATAGCGCAGAGAATGTTTCCTTGGGCTCTGGGGTAGCAGGCTTCAGGGAAGAAAGCGAGGCTGTTTCTTGGTGGTTTGGCCAAGGCTTTGGGTTACTGCTGACTTCAAATCCCAGCAGCGAGCGCAGCCCATCACTTCAGCTCCAGGATGACACAGCATTTCAACACTCTAGCGAGGCCTTTGCAGCTGTCTTGGCCTCGGAACCATCCTCAGATTTATGTGTCAGCTGCATTGCCAGCAGACGCTGCCCCTCTACTCCCTTCCGATCTCCAAACACGTAAGAGCTCATTCTTGGGCAGCCCATTTTTTTGCACCCAGTGCCACACTAGCTGCCAGATCACTTTTCCAGGCAGCCACGCATCCCAGCTGTCAATTTCTCCCCCAGCCAAGCAGCCCCCTTCCCGCTTTTAGCATTTTGGGTGTACGGCATGTTCCTGCGGCTTTTGCTTCTGCTGCTGGGAAAGAATTCCGGGAAGAGGCTCCTTGTTCCTGGAAATCTCATGTAACCTCAGCACTTTCGGCAACCAAACAGCCAAGGGGTGCTGTAAATCAACAGCCATAAAAGGGTTTCGGAGAGGGAGAGGGAGTTGTTGAATGTGGGGCAAAGATATACTGGTGTCTTTTCCCTTCGCTTGGTACCCCTCTCATTTAGTCCTGCCTTCTCAGAGACGCAAGAAACGGGCATTATGGAATCACTGAGCTGAGCAGAACGAGAAGGCCTGGGCAGTCGGTTTGACTCCAGAAGTCCTGAACACTTATCTCTGAACGACACCAGTGCTGACTGCAGATGTTTCAGTGCCTGAACTGAAACTTTTGACCCCTCTCCCGAAGTTGGCTTCTAGGAACTGGTGGCGGAGGGCAGCAGTAGTGTATTAAAGCGCAGGTTTGGGGAATGAACTGAGACGCTGTTGGTTCAGTGGTTGAGTACATAGTTTGCATGCAGAACATCTCTTATTCAGTCTCCAGCATTCTCCAGTTACAAGGAGATTAGGGATGATCGCTGGGGAAGTCTTCTGCCAGAGATCTTGGAGAGTCACTGCCCTGCGGCGTCTGTAAGTGCTGAGCTAAATGGACCGATGATCTGACTCGTTTTAAGGCCAGACGGTCTGCATGCCAAACGTCCTCTGTGTACACATCGCAAGTTCAGCATGACCCGAGGCACAGAAGTGCCACACTGCCTTTTATCCACAGCTCTGTGAAATGTCTCTGGTGGGATGTTGGCCTGTTGTAGGGAGGGCTCCGTCCCTTTCCCTACCCGTCACCCATGTGGTAGGGAGCCATGCGTGGCCCAGGCTGAATTTTTACAGCCGCCTCTGTGCAAGGTGGCTGGGGAAGAGAGCTTCCTGTGAAGAGCTCAGTGTGGGAACTTGCTACTGCCTCAGCTTTTCAACACCTTCAAGTTTATCTTAAGAGTCTTGTGTCGAAACCTGAATCTTGCACCAGGTACCTGGGGTTCACAACCGGATTGTCGCAGGCTAGGAGTAAGGATGTTGGAGAATTGCAATGCAAAAGGAAGCAGAAACCGCTGCAGTTCGTATGTTCATCCGTGGTCAGGAATGGAAATATCCCAGCGAATATTCGTTCATCAGGAATGGAAATTAGTCCAGCGAATATTCGTTCACCTCACTGTTGTTTATTAAGTCCGCATACAGTATCTTATTAACGACAGCCGGTTTTTAAATACTGATGATGTGATAAATCAGAAAAGCAAATAAAACAGTAAAAAAATAAAATAATATTGTTTCAATTTTTACACTGAAATTAACGTAAGCGTACATAGTATGTAAATAGTTACATCACTTACATCTTCTTTTTCTTTGGCAATCACTCGTAGCTGAGTAAGATTGTCTTCCATAAACATGGTTTTAACAATGTGTCCATAAGTGACTGTGGAGGCCAATTCTGGATCGACACATCCTTCCACAGTGGGGACATTGGTTTCCGGGAGGGAGTTGATCACGGTGTGGATTTGCTAAGCGTGCCTTCCTCTTAGCACATTTCTCCCTTGCGTCCTGAGTTCGAGTTTGGAGTACCTTACGTCTAATAGCAGACAGCAAGGCAAATAACATCGTATTTGGCGAAAGCCAAACAGTTGTGATGAAGATGGACCAGAATGGGAACTGCTGCCTTCTTGCACCCCTAGCTGTGAGCCTCAGTGGGCAGGCTTCCCCCCACAGCCGCTTCAAAATGAAGTAGTTTTAGATATTCTTTCTCAGGTCTCACCCAGTGGTTTGGTAAGTAAGCAACAAAGCTTGGGGTTTAAACCAGGTTCTGGAGCATTGCACCAGCGAACTTCCATTTTAGTTATGTCATGAAAACATACCTAAGCAGACCTTACTATAAGACAGCGTGACTGGTTTTCTGCTTGCAAAGAAAACCTGACGCTGTGAATGGCTGCTTCTAGATATTTTTTATTTCCTGGGGAAAGTGTTAAAAAACAACAACACACAAGTGTTTGGTTTTTTTTTAAAAAAAAAATCTGAATTTCTATTGAAAGTTTTCAACACATAATACAATAAAAACCAAACTAATCTAAATAAAAATAGAGAAGAAAACATGAAAAGAAAACAGTAAGAAATAAAAGAAAAATAGGAAATTAAAATACAGAGTCCTTTATCAGGGATAGATCTTAACCCTTATCTCACATAATATGGGATGGGCCCTCCCAGCTCTCACCTGGGAGCTTCCATTTCTTTTCCCAGCCTCCCAGCCTGGGAATTCTTCCCTTTCCTGCCTCTCACGCAGGATCCTTCATCAATCATCTTCCTGTATTAGTTAAAAGTTTTGTTGCTCCTGTTCCGATAAGGTAGTTCTTCAGGAGATTACTGCTTGCTCCCAAATCAGGGTGCTCTCACTGAACCTTCTGTTTCCTTCATCAGGAGAACGTGGAATCAGTTGCATCGGGACTCCCACTTCTGGAATGGATCCACAGGGGATCGCGCTTTGATATCCAGAGGCCAGGGAAAGGTAGGAGATCCCTTGCGATTATTCCTCCCAGGCCCCACAGCTCACAGATCGGCTCCCTTTCAACTGAAACATGCTTAGGCAATACCTTTCAAACTCTGCCCATAGCTGACGACATATACAATAAGGTTTTTACAGTCTGAAAGGGAGAATATTCATGAAGTAGTGCTTAAATGAACAGTGTTTTCACGCAGCTTTAAAAATATATATATTGATCAAAAATATATATTTTGAGAGTCGTGAGCATCCCCAGGGTACGAAGCAAAGTCAGTCTTCACTTGGCTGTTTCCCCCCTTAGGGTCCCTACACACACACACAGACACACACACACACTGATGTGAGGTGAGAACATTCTCCAGAGAAATTCTCCAGAGAATATTCTCCGCAAACTGTCAATTCCAATGTAAGAACCAGTTTTACAGCCCACATTTTAAAAAATCTAGTAAATACCGTATTTTTCGCACCATAGGGCGCACCGGACCATAGGGCGCACCTAGTTTTGGGAGGCGGAAAACAAGAAAAAAATATTCTGAACCCCAGAAGCCAGAAGAGCAAGAGGGATCTGGCTTCTGGGATACCGTGTGACTGTTCTGGCTTCTGGGGTAACCGTGCCAAGCCTCTTCAGGGCAGCGGGATGAAGCAGAAGCCAGGACAGACGCGTCGCTGAAGGGGCACTGCGCCTTCTCTCTCTCTGTGCAGCGCCCATCCTTCACAGGAAAGGTGCTGCACAGAGAGGGAGAAGGCACAGCGCCCTTCAGCGAAGCTGGAGATGGAACAGAAGGAGACCCTTCTGTTCCTCCTCCGGCTTCGCTTGATAGGAGCGTTGCTCAAGGGGCGCTGCGCCTTCTCTCTCTCTCTGCGCAGCGCCTCTCCTTCACAGGAAAGGCGCTGCGCAGAGAGGGAGAAGGCACAGCGAAGCTGGAGAAGGAACAGAAGAAGACCCTTCTGTTCCTCCTCGGGCTTCGCTGGACAGGCGCGTCGCTGCGAAGCGGGAGGAGGAACAGAAGGAGTCCCTTCTGTTCCTCCTCTGGCTTCGCACGACAGGCGCGTCGCTCAAGGGGCGCTGCGCCTTCTCTCTCTCTCTGCGCAGCGCCTCTCCTTCACAGGAGCCCTCCCGCGGCTTGCGCACAGCTACCCGAAGCCCCGGCGCGACTGCTCAGCGCGCCCGGGCTTCGAGGTGCAGGCAGCTCTGCGCAAGCCGGGGGAGCCCGGGGGGGACTCCCACGGGCTCCCAGGGCTTGCGGATAGCTTCCTGAAGCCTGGAGAGGGAGAGGGGTCAGTGCGCACAGACCCCTCTCGCTCTCCAGGCTTCAGCGAAAGCCTGCATTCGCTCCATTGGACGCACACACATTTCCCCTTCATTTTTGGAGGGGGAAAAGTGCGTCCTATAGAGCGAAAAATACGGTAATAAGTCAAGGTGTGATATTGCCAGTGTAAGTAATGAATAACGATTTTTTTTTAATCCATTTACATTACTGGGCATTGTGTCCTTCACCATTGGCAGTGCTGAAATGTGAGCTACAGAAAACATAAAAAAAAAAGTTTTTAAAAATGCTATTAATTTAATTTGATGAACATTTGAATTCGTATGTATTTCAACTATATGTAATAGTTTTTTTCTGTTTTGGTGTTACCTTATTCTTAGCAATTCTATACCCTTGGCCATATAATGGTTTGTTTCTTTTTTTAAAAAAATCTATAGAAAGTAGCTTTAAAGCTTTATACACTTAATGTACCTAGGCTTATACAATTATGTGTAACTGCATGTGAGGTGGCCTTGATTTAAACAGCTGACGTTTCTATATTTTTATTTATTTCTTGTGACAATTTATCAATTATAATTTAAATATGTTGTGTGTTGCCTTGCTTGTCTAAGCAGATCATAATTTGCATTTCTGATGTTATGTAACTTGTCGTTACTGATTATTTGTGTTATATTTTCTGGAAATAATAGCATTTATTTTAAACTTTGTATTGATTTTATTAGTGTAGCACTGAAAATACTGTACCATGTAGATATGCTAATTAAAGAACGTACTCATGTAGCAGACCTGATGGTTTTTTTTATATTCCTTTTACTTTAAAAGCTACATTTCATACATACACAACATAATTAGAATTTGAAGTTGGTGGTAAATATACGGTTAGTGGCAGGCTTAGTGATTAACGTGAGTCATTCACGTTGAATTTTCAATTTCAAGTTTGGTGCAGAAAATCAAGGAATGTGAATTCACTGCATTGCCCCACTGAATAAAAGTACAGTATCTGTACAGTTCTTGGTTGTCATCTGAACAAGTTTACCCACGAATAAACATGTATATTGACTAATTATATCATTTTCAATGCATTAAAGTGAATATTCCTCTATTTTAAATGAAAATTCTCTAATATACTCATTAATTGAGAATATTCTCAATAATGTTCTCCAGAATATTCTTCAAAAGATTATTCTCAAGAATTTAACATCACTACACCCACCCACATCCCTGAAACTACTGCAAGCATCAAAGTTCTACCCAAGTCTGCTTATAGCCTCTCTTTTGTGCATGGCTTTTTCTGTTTTGGCTGCATAAGCAGTAATATTAATTAAACCTGGATGAGAATACAGTGGTACCTCAGTTCTCAAACTTAATCTGTTCCAGAAGTCCGTTCCAAAACCAAAGTGTTCCAAAACCAAGGCAAACTTTCCCATAGAAAGTAATGCAAAATGGATTAATCCGTTCCAGACTTTTAAAAACAACCCTTAAAACAGCAATTTAACATGAATTTTACTATCTAACGAGACCATTGACAGATAAAATGAAAGCAATAATCAATGTACTGCAGTCACACAATCAATCAATCAATAGCTGAACTGGGTTCCACACAGTCACAAAAACAAGACAAAAAGCTGCAAAAACACAAAACAAATAGCAAAACAAGACAAACCTCAGCTTAACACTCAAAATGGAAGTGTGGCACTCAAATCAGAAGCATAACACTCAAAGCGGAGCACGTTCGACTTCCGAAAAAAGTTTGCAAACCAGAACACTTACTTCCGGGTTTTGCAGTGTTTGGATTCCAAGTTGTTTGAGTACCAAGGTTTTTGAGAACCAAGGCACCACTATATAGAATGAATGGGTCTGCTAGTGGAGAAGAAGCAATGCCAGCAAGTTTCGCTAGAGGATGCTGGTGGACACAGTGAGGATATTTGCTTAAGAACGGCTGTATTCTGGTCCGAGGTTATAAGGTGCTGGGTAAATCCTGATGGATGTGAATATGCCGTTGAATTGCATTCCGGTGTTCTTTAGCACAGCTGGTTAATGAGGGCACTTAACGGTGGCGAAGCAATTGCTGCTCCAGTACTGGCAAGAAATAACATTCAAGTTGTGCAATGAACTTAGAACCTTACCAAGTTGGGACATGCGAAAAAGCGGCTTTTTGCAAATAGCAATCAGAAGGGAAATATTTAGACGTCTCAATTCCATATATGGACTTGTTTGTGTCATTCTGTATCCCTATTCCCTCCCTTCCTTCCTCTGTCAACATTTTTAAAAAGTGTTGTTTGTATTGTTTTTACAATTATTATTATTTTTATATAAAAAAAGAATGGGACAATTTTCTGGTATAGATTTAAGTAACAAATAACTACTCTCACATCTTTTGTTGAATTGTGAAAGCACAGTACAGGAAAACGATGTTTGAAACCGATCCAATTAATATGCTTAAAGCAGCAATCCACTGCAGTAAACCTTCACAGATTTCCCAGGGTCCTGTTTTTGCACAGCATTTAGGCAGGAGGAGAGATTGCAGCAGGCAGGCCTTTTGGAAGACTTCGATTGGTGTGTTAAATATGATGGCTAAGGTCAATAAATCTGAATTGTGAGTTCAGTGTGCCCCAGGGGGGACTCTGGAGTTGTATTTGTCAGATTCACAAACTCTATGGCAAACTTCCGTTGGGTTTGTTATATTCTGCTATCCAAAGAATAAAACGGGGAGGGAAATCATTCTTTGTACACACAAAAAGGGATCCTATACACCCGGAATTTCCCAGCCGGACATAGCCGGAATACGGCAGTCAGAAACAGTGTCTAGGAAAATCCGGACGTATGGCAACCCACGCCGGAAGTCTAGATTTTGCAGAATTTCCTAAAGAATAGTTCGAAAACTTTGCAAAAGAAAATGGCAACCCTAACACACAGCGATATTTTGTTTCTATTGGCTGTAACCGATCAATCTGAAACGAAGTTTGTGTGCTGGCCTATCCTGAACACTGCCTACCCCCCCCCCTTTTTTTTTTTGCACAGATTTCCACGTCAGCACTGGAGCTGGAAATTCTGCCTTTTACTTGGCACAGAATATTTCTGCAAAGTAAAAGGCATTGTTTCCACCCAGCCCCACTCCTGTGCTGGAGTGCAAGGGGCTGGCAATACTGATTATGTACGTATTTGGGTGTGGGAATGTACATAGGAGTGTGTGCAAGAGCGGGAGGTGGTGATGTCTTTCTGTAAGAATGTGTGTGGTCCGTAAGTCTAGGGTGTGGGTGCATGCGAGCATCAAACAGCCTAGGACCCAGTGCATGTGGAGATGGCTGGAAAAGGGGATAGCTCATAGGTGTCTTACTGTCCTTCTGCATACCTGACCCAACCAATCAGCGCACCTCTGTGCTGCTGCTACTTTCTGTCTCTCTCTCTCTCTCCCCCCCCCCTTCCTGACCACTAATGACATAACCCAGGCATATAATGATTTACAAACCCTTGTTCTGGTGACTAATGACTAATGAAACAGAGAGGAATTAAAAATTCAGTTATGCAAAGTAATATAAAACAAATAGATATTAAATAACGTTAAAAGCACAACAGAATATACTCTCATAAAACAGTCTCATAAATCTCGACATTAAAGTGCAAAGTTTCAGCTGATTCTAATAAAATACAGATTATTCAATCATCAGCTGTTTTAAAAAAATGTTACTGAGTAGATTAAAGGAATAATAGATTAATAAATGCTTAGACCAGAGGACAATTTCATAAGGGTAACTGGAAAATTTCCATCCATAATAAAGTGTGGAATACTCAGAATCAATCAGGCAGCTTTGGGAATTACCAGTTACAACTTGATCCATGGTTTTAGAGATTCTAACACCCTCCGGTCTAGCACCTGGAAGACTGCTATATCCTGAAACCAATCAATGAATTTCAGGTAGGGTGGTACCTTTGTGTAAAAACCCAACGTGGTTCTGGAGTTTTGCTCACATTGCGGATGGGGGCCCACCACTTGCAAACAGACTCCAGGGTTTTCCTTCCAGCCTATGAAATTGATGCAGATGTCATTACCCTTGTACAAAGTGTTTTGTGTGGTCTTTTCCAGCAAATATTAAATGGTCACATAATTGTCCAACTATCTAGGATCTGAATGCACACATGAAGGAAGAATGCATGGTTGTCCTGCTTCTAACCTCCGTGTAGATTGTTGTGTGAAATTTGATGATGTGTCATACGGGTTGAGGGATCCAGCTGTTTTCGTCATGTCCAACTACATTGGAATGGAGGGTAACTAGGAGGAGGAATTGAGGTGCAATCACACTGCCCCTCCACATTTGCAGTCTGCAGCAGGGGCTAGGGATCCTTTGCCTGCTGGCCTCATCCAGCCTGCCAGTCCTCTCAGTTCAGTCCACCAGACTGTCTCCAAGACATAGCCAACATTGTCTCTGCTCCGGCTATTAGGTTGATGCAGCAAAGCTCACTACTGCTGCTTTGCCGGACGGTTTAGCTTCTGTACTGGCCACTGAGGAAGTTAGGCCACTTCTTCCACAGCCAATATGGAAATCGACTGGGCTGGTGAAACAGAGCCAGCACACTCTGCTTTGTCAGCCCTATCAGGTATCGTTTTCAGCTTCCTAGTGAAAAAGGGATCCTAGCCATATAGCAAAACATGGAAGTAAATTGAGCTGTGTGAATACAGTGGTACCTCAGGTTACAAACACCTCGGGTTACAAACACTTTGGGTTACAGACTCAGCTAACCTGGAAGTAGTACCTCGGGTTAAGAACTTTACCTCAGGATGAGAACAGAAATTGCTGCGCGGCGGCAGCGGGAGGCCCCATTAGCCAAAGTGGTACCTCAGGTTAAGAACGGGTTCAGGTTAAGAGTGGACCTTCGGAACGAATTAAGTTCGTAACCAGAGGTACCACTGTATAAGAGAAGTGTGTGTGTGTGTGTTAATAGGGTGTGCATGTGTGTTTCTGTTATGTGTGCTTGGGAGAGAATGGTATGTGCGTGCATTTTCCATGCACACTACTGGTAGGTGGCCCCTGAACATAGAATCGTAGAGTTGCAGGAATCTCAACTAAAGCATCCATGACAGAGGACCATCCAACCTCTGCTTAAATACCTCCAACAAAGGAGAGTTCACCACCTCCCAAAGGAGACTCTTGAAAAGCTCTTACTGTCAGAATCCCCCCCCCAAAAAAAAAATTTAGTCAGAATCTCCTTTCTTGTAACTTGAAGCCATGGCTTTGAGTCCTGCCCTCCAGAGCAGGAGAAAACAAGCTTGTTCCCTCTTCCATGTGACAGCTCTTGAGATATTTGAAGATGGCTCTCATAGCTCCTCTCTGTCCCCTCTTTTCCGGGCTAAACATACCCAGCTCTTTCAACGTTCCTCATAAGGCTTGTTCTCCAGATCACACTTAGAGTATGTGTTAGGAAAGAACATATGAAAAGGGCAGCAGACAGTGCTGGAGGTTTTTGCTTCTATCTAGGTACATCCAGGCAACCTCCCACTTGCAGGAAGAGCTCTGCCACGTGTTATTTCTGCGTATTTAGATTTGGACACCTCTCGATGGATTCGATAGCATCAACGGATTGCCAAAGTTCTTGCGAGGTTCAGCCTTTCCTGTTCTCCCATACCAGTGATAAACCTTTTCTCACTGTGTCTGGTACACCCTGCCACTGAAATCTGCTACATGACTGTGCTTCTGTTTTCATGGAACATTCATTTCTCATCTACTGCAATCTGAGCTAGAAGAAATTGTAAAACGAGGCCAATCATTTTTCACTTCATAGATTTCCAGATAATCGTCACGTGGCTCATTTAGTCACTTTCCATTCTGACTCCCAATTTTCTCACCAGAGCAAAGTTCCTTCTGATATAATTTCCTGAACTAACCTTAGGATTATTTCCTGTGCAGCTGTATTCTTCTCCCCTGCCTGCTTCCTAATATTTTCTCTTTTGGCAAGGCATCCTTAGATGTGTTCTCCTCTTCTCCAGGTGCTTCCCAGATTGTTTGTTCCCCTGGGCCCTGACTCTTTCCAGAAGGACCTTAGGGCTGTGTTGTGCTAGCCACATTCTGGCACGAATGTTCCCATGTCACTTCTGGACCAGCTCTGTTTACATGCAGCCGTGCTAGTTTCTCCATGGAGTTGCCAGAGGCCTTGGCTGGATGGTCCCTGGCAGATACATTTAAAGATCTTTAAAACTGGCTTTTGATGGCATCCCCTAATAAATGTATTTACTTGTTGCTGTTCATTTGTTAATTGTACAGTCATATCTCTTGTTACGTTCGGTTGAGGGTACATTCTTTCAGGATACGTCCCGTGGCGACCCGGAAGTAACGGAACGGGTTACTTCCGGGTTTCCCTGCTCGTGCATGTGCAGACGCTCAAAATGACGTCATGCGCATGCGCAGAAGTAGCAAATCGCGACCCGCAGACGCGGGTTGCATTCTGCTCATGTTGCGAACGGGGCTCCGGAACGGATCCTGTTCGCAACCAGAGGTACCACTGTAGTTCCGTAACTGTTTTCATGTAAAAATAAAGGTTAGATAATAATTATTAATAAGTTAAACAATATATTGCTGGGAGCACAGTCCAACAGTTTTATATTCCAGGGAGGTTCAGCAGGCACCTTTCATTATACACTTTTAGCTGCGAGATAAAAACTTTCCTCTTCAACCCGGCCTTTGGCTGTTTGACATCAGATGTCCTTTCAAATACATTGAGGGAGAGGCGTTTATTGGTTTGTTTTTGTTCTCCTCGTTATTATGCATTTTGCAGTTTTCGTATTGTAATTTTATGTCGTGAACCTCCCTACGGATGAAGAGTAGTATTCAAACTTAATAAATATAATAATAATAATTTCCCCATGTCATTGGTGTCATTGGTGCCAGCATGCACTACGACCACTGACTCCTCCTTAGCACTATCTACCAAGCTATGTTCAACAACCGCAATCTTCGTGCCAGGCCGGCAGTGCACCCCGTGGTCTGTATGCCCATCAAAAACCCTATGATCTCCCCTAGGTAAAGGTAAAGGGACCCCTGACCATTAGGTCCATTCGTGGCCGACTCTGGGGTTGCGGCGCTCATCTTGCTTTACTGGCCAAGGGAGCCGGCATACAGCTTCCAGGTCATGTGGCCAGCATGACTAAGCCACTTCTGGCAAACCAGAGCAGTGCACGGAAACGTCGTTTACCTTCCTGCCAGAGTGGTACCTATTTATCTACTTGCACTTTGATGTGCTTTCGAACTGCTAGGTTGGCAGGAGCAGGGACCGAGCAACAGGAGCTCACCCCATTGCGGGGATTTGAACCGCCGACCTGCTGATTGGCAAGTCCTAGGCTCTGTGGTTTAACCCACAGCACCACCTGCGTCCCATACAATCTACCTTATTACTGTTCAAATCAGCCACAACCAGAATCCTTCCATCCTACCCCACCCCCCAGAAGTATCCTCCTCATGAGACCATAGCTTTTCAGCTCCCAAGGAATGTTTCCCTCTTCCTCAGACCAATGTTCTCTTTCCGCGAGACCCTCCTTGACAGCAGGGGAGCGACACAGCTGCAACATCCCTGAGGCTCATTGCACCTCAGTCCACAACGTGCGTTGAACAAGGGGATAGTCGTACGTGGAAAGACCTTGTGAGGAGCTGAAGTCAAGCATAGATCAGCATTTAACCCCCCCCCCCCCCGCAAAAAGGTGTCAGTGCAGTTAACTCTTTATTCAAAGAAACTAAAATAGCACAGGCCTAGTGATCCCAGCAACTCTTCCCAGTAGGTCTTGCTCCAATGAAGCATTTGTGAGGACTGACGGTTCCCACCACTCTCTAAGGCTCCTCCTCTCCAGGTTCTTTCCCAAGCAGGTTGCAAACGGCATCTGTACACAACCAATCTCTGCTCTTTTGGTTTATTTGCGTGTTCTAGGACAGTGTTCCCCAACCTTGGGCCTCCAGCTGTTTTTGGACTACAACTCCCATCATCCCTCGCTAGCAAGACCAGTGGTCAAGGATGATGGGAATTGTAGTCCAAAAACAGCTGGAGGCCCAAGGTTGGGGAACACTGTTCTAGGAGACCAGAGGGGAGGGGAGCTGGTTGCAGCAGGAGGGAGAGACTCCCTGGATTCCTCAGCAGCCTGACTCATCTCTGCCTCTTGCCCAGCTTCCTCTTCAGCCTCCGCTTCAGCTTCGGAGCCTGGACTGCTGTCTGCCACAGCCTCTTCCTGCTCACTAAGCCCTGTTGCCCTTCTAGCTTCTGACACCTCCCCCCGAGTCTTCTCCTTCTGACCACGCGTTGTCATCCCACCACCAATCCCCTGGCTCTGAGCCTTCTTCCCCTGGGGGTTTCCTTGGGGGGTTCCCCAACTGGTGCCTCCCGCCACTCCTCTGCATCCGGCCAGCCCACAACAACACCCCTTCTTGCATTCTACTTGCATAATTGTTTTTGTAGTCCAAGTTGTTTGAGAGCTTGGGGTTTCTTTAGGTCAAGGAAAGGAGGGGCAGGGAGTTGTGCCCTGGCTTCCTCCCCCTACTGCGGAACTCACACGCCTGCTCAGCCCTGCTTAGTATATTATTGTTTTTTTAGTCCTGTGCTGCTGTATGTAGCATGAAGTGGTAGACCTGAGGTGGTTGCCATCATGGGATTTGTCCCTGTGGAAGGTTATATACATCAAGGCACCGATCAGCAGCCGGCAGGCCAGCTCGAAATGCGATCTTTCCTTCTTCAGCCTCTGCTCCCTGCCCCCATTCCATCTCTACTCTCCCGAAGCTGTCAAGTCTGGTTTTATCAGGCTTACGAGCAACACCAGATGCCCTTCCCTTGCTAGCTGGCAGGGTTTGAGGTGGCGTGGAATATTGTCATGGCCTGATTTTTTATTTTTTTTTAAGAACAAGACGAAGGCAAGAGTATTAGAGGGAAGGGAGAGGGAAAAGTTTGGCAAAGTTAAACATCAAACTCTGCATGCTGTGACCGGGGGGGGGGGGGGCGAATTGGAGGCTTGGTGCACCTGCCGTCGCACGGTCGATCCCGGTCTGGGTTTTGTGTATGTGTGTCTGTGTGTGTTTTGACTGGCTGTGATGTCAAGAGGAGGAGGCGTGGCCGTTCCGGAGGCAGGTAGATAAAGGATTCACTAAACAGGATCCCCCAGTTCTGAGAGTCGAGGCTGCAGCGGAAACTCAAATCACCAGGGCCAGGTAAGCAGGCTCCCTTTCTTTTCTGCCTCTTTCCGCAGGCTCCACTTCCTCTTCCCGCTGGGAGTCGGAAAGGGTCACACTGAGGATAACAACTTTGGGAGGGGGAGACGAAACGATTTGAGGCATCGATAGCTTGATCCTGAGTAGATGTACTCAGACCTAAGTCCCCTGCCTTAAGTGGCGCTTCCTCCCGGTATGTGTGGGTTGTATTGCGAGATCTCCACAACGTCCGGTCGGTCTCTTTCTTTGTTCCTGCCTGTTTTGGTTTTGACGTCTTTCTTAATTATTATCTACAGTCTACCATACTAATTTTGAATCTGATCGCTCCACTCCCACCCCCAATGTTTATGGCAACTTCTGTGTTATTGTCTCGATATAGTGAGAGATTGCCTGTTCTGAGTTTGAAATATATATATATATTTATTACTGTGTTTCTGGCTCTTTTGACTTTCACTTTTTTTAAAAAAATATATTCTCCTTTTACTTGTATCTGTCTGTTCGTTAGAGTTCAGTCCTCTTCCTGTTTCCAGCTTCACCTAGAAGCAGAAATGAAAAGAGGACCTGAACAAAAGGAAATGATTGGGAAATCACAGTATAATCGGTTTCAATGTTTCTGTTTTCTGGGGGGGGGGGTGTTAAAAATGGGGGGGACAATTCCTAGAGCAGAAGCTGGGGCAAAATTTGAGCGAGATTGCAAACTATACAACGGGCATAACTCCCAAACTTCAGCAACTAGTTTCACTGGAGAGTCACTTTCGTGTTTTTATATAGACAAATCTTTGGAGGAGGAGAGGTTTATTTGTAGCTATTGTGTATGATACCCAACCAAATGTCCAGAAACAGTGTACCTCAAGTTCAGCAACAGTTTTCTTCTGATTACCAGTTGCTGGAGTTGAGGGTAGAATGAGTAAACAACAGGAGATGGTTATTGCCTTTATGCCCTCCATGTAGATTACCTGGAGGTATTTGGGTAGACACCAAAACAAGATGCTGGATTTGGGACTCAGCTACATTAGTCAAAAAAACACACCAGTGCTTTGAATGCATTATAAACATGCAACACCAGATGGCGCTGGAGAGTAAAAAAAAATCTTTCCGATTTTACATAGTGGTTTTTTTCTTTAGTTATAACGATTTAATTTCTGACATATTTATAGCGTGGTTTCCCCCCCTGGGTGGATACTTGGTCTGATGAAGCAGAGCTTGTCTTTCATAAGGGGATATTGGGTAGAGGGGCCCGGGAGCAAGATCACCCTCAAAAGGGTGCCGCCACTACCTGCTCCCATGGTTGCAAATGCTGTCCCCTAAATAGATGTGCACTTGCTTCTAAATTGCCAGCTGGGAGCAGGATAGTTGTCTTCATGAGGCTAGATTTGGCCGCCTTGCTTAGTTTAAATATCCCCCCTCCCTGAGTGTGTATGTGTGACTAGTCCAGGGATGGTGGACGTCAGATCCAGGAGCCAGATGCAACCCCTCCAGGCCTTTTTGTCCAGCCCCCATAACGCCCCTTAGGCCACACAGCCATCCCGGGCCATATGGGCCTTGCTGTCAACCCTCTTGAAGTGCTTTTGTCTGGTTGACATGTCTTTAAGCTGCAAGGATGCCTCTTCATTGACTGTTTAGAGGATGGAGAGGTGTTTGCAGATGGGTGTGAATGAACCTCTGGCTTTCGCGTGGCTGTAGTACAACCTTCTCTGCAAAGAGAGAAGACACATCCATTTCTTGCTTTACCTCCTTTTGTCTCTGACTCTGCCCACCACTAGTATGTGGCCCCTGGAAGGTTGCCTATTAGACTACAAGGCCCCTCGTCTAAGAAAGGTTTCCCACGCCTTGGCTAGCTAGATGAAGCTCACAGAATAAACAAGGTTCCTGATTTGGCTGCACATAAGCAGTGCTGGATTTACATATAAGCTAAACAAGCTATAGCTTAGCGCCCCACTCTCTTGCCCCCCCCCCCAATATACTTCTTCTTAATTGTATTTCACTACAGTGGTACCTCGGTTTAAGTACTTAATTCGTTCCGGAGGTCCGTTCTTAACCTGAAACTGTTCTTAACCTGAAGCACCACTTTAGCTAATGGGGCCTCCTGCTGCTGCCGCACTGCCGGAGCACGATTTCTGTTCTCATCCTGAAGCAAAGTTCATAACCCGAGGTACTATTTCTGGGTTGGCGGAGTCTGTAACCTGAAGCGTATGTAACCCGAGGTACCACTGTATTAATATACTTCTTCTTAATTGTATTTCAGTTCAACAATTACTTTGATAAAATACATATTTCGTTATGTGCAAATGGCTTTAGGTACCTGTTAGGTCCATTAATTACCATATAGCATATATTCAACATAAAAAAGCAACAATTTGTTGTTGACAAAGGACAGCTGGACATATAAAGGGCCCCATTACCTTCAGTAACTTAGGGCCTCATCAAACCTAAATCCAGCTCTGCACAGGTGAATTAGCCACCCTTTGCCACTCTGTCACAGGCACTGGCAGATTCAAGGGTGGCAGGAACTACTTTAAAAAAAATATATATATCATTTTTTTGTACTACAACGCCAATCGAAGCCAGGTGCAAAATGGTGGCAGAGAGTCAATTGCATGGAGCACCCCAGGAGCCTTAAAGTGGAATGATCTGCATATACAGATACCCCAAATCATCATCTACATCTGAGTTACTGCAGGTCAAGAATTCTACCGACTTCATTTGGTGGGGTTGGTGGGAAAACTAAATAGAAGGCTTTTTGTTGCCGTTAAACAATCGGGAGCCTGAAGCCCTTGCTGATCTCTGTCTGCCAACACTTGGTGCATTGAGTAGACACTCAACAATCAGGATGGTGGATAAAGAGCTGATAACAAGTTAGCCTTTTCTTCATGCAGGAAGGCAGAGGAGATGTCAAACAAATGACAGCTTATAAGGGAATGAGGGTCTTCAATCCATATTCATGGTTGGGAGCATGTAAGGAGTGGGGGGTAGTAGTAGGTCTGCATTACCCAATCTGGAGCAAGAGGCATGTGTGATCTTGCATATATTGCCACCTGAGAGCCTACATGGTGGAATTCAGAAATGGCGCATGAAAGCGGGGTGGGGAGTGGACTACCAGAGCTGAGATTCTTTTGTTTATCACCCTGGGTGGCGGGGCATGTGACAGGCCGACATGGATTTATATATAGGGTGTGATACAATTTCAAGTTCAGTTCCAAGATTCTCTGTTGGCCTGATTTTGCCCGCAGATTGCAGCCTGTGGTTTGGCTGTCCTGCTTCTTAGGGCCCAAGCAAGTGTAACACATAAACACAACTGCCCAAATCCCACCTGCTTCCTCCCACCCCATTCCTTTCCAGAGAAGATCCATCAGCAGAGATGGAGGTGATTTGAGAGCAAAAGAGCTGCTTCTTCATTCCAGATCCCCTCACCACCACACACTCCCCACGCTTTCCTTCCTAACTGGGATCCAAACGTGTGTAGGGTTGCCTGGCCTGAGGATTTGCCATGCATTGTCGGGTTCTAGACCCCCTCCCAGGGGTGGAGTTAAATTCCAAAGCGTGAAGCCAAAAATAAGGATTAATATTCGTTATTTTTTACAAGGCCCTCTAACGAAAGTTCCTTGGGTGGCTTCCAAAGTAAACATAATAATCCCATTACCGTTAAAGAAAACGAAACCCCAACAGCAACAACATCTAAATAACCAATTAAAGTGGAAAGGGAGATAAAAGTGCAGGACCAGATCAATTGAAAGAGAGAGCAGGTGTGTGTGTGTGTGTGTGTGTGTGTGTGTGTACGCGCACGCACACACACACACACACACATGGAATAAAAAAACATGAAATGTTACGTTGTTGTTTAGTCGTTTAGTCGTGTCCTACTCTTCGTGACCCTATGGACCAGAGCCCGCCAGGCACTCCTGTCTTCCACTGCCTCCCGCAGTTTGGTCAGACTCATGTTTGTAGCTTCGAGAACACTGTCCAGCCATCTTGTCCTCTGTCGTCCCCTTCTCCTTGTGCCCTCCATCTTCCCCAACATCAGGGTCTTTTCCAGGGAGTCGTCTCTTCTCATGAGGTGGCCAAAGTATTCTCTTCTCATGATGTGGCCAAATGTTATAGCATGCTTTAAGCTTTAAAAGGCCTGGAAAGCCTGGCAACAGAAATACATTAAAGTAGGTGCCAGGCAGGCCTTTTGGGGGATGGTATTTCAGAGCTGAGAGGCCGCTACAGAAAAGTCCCTTTCCCCAGTAGACATCCACCCTACCTCATGGGAAGAGAGGGGATTTGGAGAACAATGGGGGGGGGGGGGAGCTATCTTCCATTGAGCCCGTTTGCAAGTTTAAACCTCGTGCCCTCTTTCAAATATATTCACCCAGATCCCTTTCTGCACAGGAGGGGGAGTGACTGAAAGGAAGGCAGGCATCATTAAAAGGGGGCATAATATATATATTTTAAGACCCTTTGGAAAGGGGTTGATAATCTTGCCCTGAAGAAACACTTACTTACTCAAACAAATCACAAGTGCTTCTCGGCTCCCACCTCTACGCCAGAAGGAACAACCCCAAAACTCCACACACCGCATCTCAGATGCTGAGCATCAGAAGACCTGGCAGCCTGGCACATTAAAAGCATGCACTTTTAGCCCTGTTGTGGGGGGGGGGGGGGTAAGGGGTCAAGGCGGCAAGATTTGGAGCAGCAAGTGTGGCGAGTTGTTCGCTCTCTCCCAATCTACCCGTTCTTTGTTCCCCCTCTCATAGCAGCTCATCTCTTTCTCTCTCTCACACACCCCACCTTTCAAAAGGCCTTTTCCACGTTCTTACACACATTTCCATGTAATGCTTCGGGCCTTAGGGCGGAACTGCATGTTCCTTTGGCGAGCGTGTGTCCCCAAAGGAAGCATTTGTGCAAGAGGACCAGCTGGCAGAATGGGTCTGTTTGACCCTCTCCAAATGCCCCTTTGCCCAAAGAGCGCAGAGGTGGGCGAGGCTGGAAGCGGGGCATGTTTACTGAAGCAACGCCTCTACTGGCTGCGAATCCTTCCCTTGCAAATACACCCCGTTCTCCCACAGTAGCTCTATGGGGCAAAACATGGGTCGACTGCGCTCCTTAAACGGCGCAAATTCTGCCTTAGTCTTAGATTCGCAAGGACCGGCTTTCCTTCAGTGACGAAGGAATCGCCTAGACGCAGAGGCAGTCTCGCCTACATTTTGACCGAAGGTGGTTGCCAGGATCCAGCCTGTGGGCTGCCAGTTGGCCGCTGGCCAGGTTTAGAAGGACACGGTGATGATTGGGAGAGGTACAGAGTGTTCAGTTAATAAAAGAAAACCCAGGTGGAACCCAGCTCCCGCCGTCAAGTTTAATTAGTTAAGACAGAGCACGTAGCAGATTGATCTGAAGTCACTGAGGACTGCCTGACAAAGGAGGCCGTTCTTTCCGAAGTGGTTCCCGAGTGGTTGGCCTCTGCCATGGCCTTGTAAGCTGTCTGTCATGGTGGGGTTGGGTTAAACTTTAAACATATTAACTGGAGCATGGACTTGGAAGGATATCTGGATTCTTTAGCAGAGGTATATTAAAAAGAGAGAGAGAGAGAGAGCAAAAATTGCAAGCTTGTAAAAATGCCATTAGGATAGGTTCTGGTGCGGGTTTGTGAAATCATTGTGGAACTGATTTTTAAAAAAATTGATTTAAAGATTGTGGCTTTTGATACACAAGGTTCCAGTGTTAATTCCTGTCACCTCTGCCTGAGTTAGCAGCACTGGCCTAGAGGGAGCAATCCAGAAGTAGGGAGCTGTGCAGTTATGGGGAAACCAGCAAGGACACCTCTCTGTGCGTCCTTGCCATTTGAGCCAGGCACTCGGATGTCCCAGCCAGCAGCGTGTGCACACAGTTGCTCTTAAAGGTTGTGTTGTCCAGCTCTGAGTGTGTGAGTCCTGAGCCATGAAGGGTCTCATAGGTCAAAGCCACTTTTTGTTCCTTCTGCCCTGCCAAAGGCCCTTTCAGCCTTGGCATTTCAAACCTGTCCTCTCGAAATCCGGTGGGCTGGTTTTAAAACTGCCGATAAGGCATTCTATTGCTTCTTTATAGGTTGCCTGCCAACCTAGCAGTTCGAAAGCACCTCCGGGTGCAAGTAGATAAATAGGGACCGCTTACCAGCGGGAAGGTAAACAGCGTTCCGTGTGCTGCTCTGGTGCCGGTTCGCCGGAGCAGCTTCGTCACGCTGGCCACGTGACCCGGAAGTGTCTGCGGACAGCGCTGGCTCCCGGCCTCTAGAGTGAGATGAGCGCACAACCCTAGAGTCTGGCAAGACTGGCCCGAACGGGCAGGGGTACCTTTACCTTTACCTGCTTCTTTATAATGCTGTGTTTATTGTAGTAATGACCTTAATATTAATAATACAGTGGTAGTGATGGTTGTTGCCCTCCCATTGAACTCATTTGGGTTTTTTTTTAGATATGCCATTAAGAAAAAACAATAGGGAATTGATCATAGCCTTGTTAGTATAGCCAGAATCAAAGCGGCATCTAAATGGAAGACCAGCAGTTGTTCCCTTTAATCCTGGATCAGTTTAAAGCCTACCTCAGCCAGGAAGCTCTTTTGGCTAAACTCGAGCCGATAACTGTCTCTTGGCCCAGCTTATTTTACTGTTCATGGCTACATAAGGACGCGGGTGGCACTGTGGTCTAAACCACTCAGCCTCTTGGGCTTGCGGATCGGAAGGTTGGCGGTTCGAATCCCTGTGACGGGGTGAGCTCCCGTTGCTCTGTCCCAGCTCCTGCCAACCTAGCAGTTCGAAAGCACATCAGTGCTAGTAGGTAAATAGGTACCGCTGCGGTGGGAAGGTAAATGGCGTTTCCGTATGCTCTGGCTTCCGTCATGGTGTTCCATTGCACCAGAAGCGGTTTAGTGATGCTGGCGCTGGCCACATGACCCGGAAAGTTGTTTGTGGACAAACGCTGGCTCCCTTGGTCTGAAGAGCGAGTTGAGCGCCGCAACCCCGTAGTTGCCTTTGACTGGACTTAACCGTCCAGGGGTCCTTTACCTTTAGAGGTCAATGGGCCTCCCAGGTAAGCAGGGTAGGGTTGTAGCTTTAGAATGTTGTTGTGAATTTATAATGGCTGTACATCGCCCAGAGTTCCTTGGAGGAAGTGTGCAATATATGTGTTTATAAATAAAAATAAACTGTTACATGTTGCTGTGCTTAGAGAGGGCAGAGAAGGAAGGAGACATTTCCAGCAACCCTGCAACCACAATTGTTGTCAAGCTTAGGAAACAACATTAACTCAAATACATACAGTATGGCTGAATATTTATTTTCTATTGAATGCTTTAATGCCTTTGGATGCCACTCCCGGTACCAAAAATCTTAGTATCGTGGTTTTGTTGCGATTCACCCACGCTTAGATTGAACTGCTGTCCACACGGGAGTCCTTAAAAACATATTGCCCTGGAGATCGCATTGTGCCTGCACCGTTTATCTTTTCGAAAAGGTGTCATCAGCTCCAGCCACCGCATAGGAGCACTCCAAAGGACGTCCCCTTTTCTTCTGTCCTGAGCTCTTAGTAAAGCCCTGGAATCTTTACATGAGACAAAGTCCCCACCCCCCACACGGCGGGTGTGGGGTGGAGAGGCTGCTGACCTGAGATGCGTAGTGTGCTGGAAAGGAAAACATGCCACATGGACACATACGCAGAGGAAAGATCACAAATAATAAATGAATGATTAAGCTTCACAATCAATGGTCAACTTCATTTTCCAAACCAGACATTTTGAAGAGCTGCTTTCTGCAGGTCTCTCGGTGCACCCTGCACTGAATACGTGCCTATGGGCAGGGCTTTCTTTCAGCTGGAACTCACTGGAACTCAGTTCTGGCACCTCGCAGGTGGGCACCATTGCCATCCTAAGAGAACAAGGGAGGCATTCATGGCGAGCCCCGGCACTTCTTTTTCTATAAAAATAGCAGTGCACATAGGTATAGACTGCTTTCATCCAACAAAGATTAGTGGCCAGCATTGCTTTTTAAAGTAGCCTGCATGTACACACATACCTGCAGTAGTAATTCGCGGCTTAAAAGAAGGGGGAGGGAGTGAACTTGTGTTGGGTTTCCCTATCTCAAAAAGTGAAAGAAAAACCAGGAGACCCCAAAAGTTGTTGAACTTATATTCTTTACAAAAATGACTTGCCTAAGATCCAGGACAAAGAATTGATGCTTTTGAATTATGGTGCTGGAGGAGACTCTTGAGAGTCCCATGGACTGCAAGAAGATCAAACCTCTCCATTCTTCAGGAAATCAGCCCTGAGTGCTCACTGGAAGGACAGATTGTGAAGCTGAGGCTCCAATACTTTGGCCACCTCATGAGAAGAGAAGACTCCCTGGAAAAGACCCTGATGTTGGGAAAGATGGAGGGCACAAGGAGAAGGGGACAACAGAGGACGAGATGGTTGGACAGTGTTCTCGAAGCCACCAGCATGAGTTTGACCAAACTGCGGGAGGCAGTGGATGACAGGACTGCCTGGCATGCTCTGGTCCATGGGGTCACGAAGAGTCGGACACAACTAAACGACTAAACAACAACAAAGATCCAGGATGAAGCACCACCTTTTGGAACACCCCAGGACGTCAATTCTGCCTTCGAAATCCCAGTAATGTCTGGGAAAATCTGGACGCATAGCAGCCCTAACTTGTATAAAGTAACCCTGCATGGTTTCCCACAGGCAGTTCTTGCCTCGCTATAGGCATTTGCTAGTCTCTATTTTGAATGTCCACTCCAATCAGAAAGTGGAGCAAGAGTTAAGAAGGCTTGGAAAGGCAATGCAGCATGGATGCCTGCATAATCCAGATGTTTAGCCAGGAAGGCCTTTTTGCCACATTCCATCACCAGGGATGTTGACTCTGGCAAGGTTTCTGTGTGGGCGGCAGCTTCCTGCCTTCCCACTGTGATAAGCCTATGGTATGGAGACAATGCAGCCTATCCTTGGGAGCAAATACTAATGGCACTCCAAAATAAGCTTGTCTTGAACTGCACCCTTAGTCTTGCTTGTAAACGAAAGCTTATCTTGCAGTAGATTGTTTTCAAAGCTGCCAGAGGTCTGGTATACCTGAACTGCAAACCTATATTGGTTTTATGCCAGTTTAAAGGAGCCTGGGAACTTCAGTTTGGTGAGGTTGCGGAATATTCTCTGTTAGAAAACTCTTAAGTCGCCACCCCCCATCCCAGATCTCTGGTTCCCTAGGGAAAGGGCAGTTCTGTTGAATCTGTTTGTCTTGTAGCTATGCCCTTAGCTTTGTTTCCTGCCATTGCCAGACACAACTACCCCACTATAATCTTGGGACTCAGAGGAAATAAATACTTTTTTAAGGGGGGGAAAGCCACTGCATTTACACAACCAGGTTGTTGTTCCACGACATCCGCTGCCTTTTAGACAAAAGCTGGTAGTTCCAAACATTATGTTAATTAGATTACAGATACTTAGGTCGGTCCTGATTGGATTCACATTACAGAAGTCCCTCTGCAGACGAAGCCAGCCATGAGAAACGGATGATACCTTTGGGAATATAATTACTGAGAGCGAGGCGCAACTGCCGCACTTCCCATCTGCATCTTCAGAAAGAAACACTCCCCCTAAGAAGAGAATTCTTGCTTGGAGGTTTGGCAGCTTCATGAGACAGGATCCAGAGTCTCGTCTATAATTAGCATCTTGAGGGCTGGTTCATACGTAAACATTGCTGACTGCTCCGTGGAATGTGTGAACTGCCGCTGTGGAGTTTGAATATTTTGTGCATGAGTTGGCACCTGGAGATAGCAGAGTTCCCTCAGCAGAATATTATCTGCGCTCGCAAAGCAAATCCTCACTTGTCAACGAGCGGGGGCTCTGCAGGTGTGAACTGGGCCTCAGAGAAATCAGACTTCCAGCATCCCTTGCATAGCTTCGCCCACCAGAATGTGGGATGTGGCGGCAACAGGAGCAGCGACAGCACTCCTGTGTGGCAGGTGCACTCTCAGCAGCCAATATGCAAAATGCTGTGCACACTGGAAAGTGGCACACCATGCAAGTCGCTTTCACTGGAAAACTGAAGGCATTGGAAGGTAACAAAGAAAAAGAAAGAAAGAAGACTTTGACACCGTTTGGTTTGGTTTCGTATGTTAACAGATTGAGTGATACCATAATTCCTCCATCAGCCCATGGTGACAGGCAAAGAGACTTTAATCTACTCGACTTCACAGTCAACACTATCCAGTGGTGTAGCATGGGGGGCTGGGGGGGGCATGCCCCTGGGTGCACATTTCTGAGGGGGTACAACCTGCACCGTCATGACAAGCTCCCTCCATCATGGCCAGAGCCATGGGGAGGCAAGCTGTGTCCGGGCCGGGCCTAGTCAAGCTACTAGGCTCCGGTTTAGATCTGCAGATTTCTATTTAAATCTTAAGGACTTTGTGATAGACAGGGGATTTTTAATTGAATCCTTTTTCTTTCTTTCTTTCTTTTCTTTTTTTTGCATATACATCTAGCTATATATCTATAGAAAGAGATGAGGCGGGTTTGCTTTTTCTTGTGAAGAAGAGGGTTTCTTCATTTGTTCAGTAGTTTTGGGGTCTATTTGGGGACCTTTTGACAGATTGGTGAATGTCGTGGTGGGTTTCTTCAGTAGAAACGCACCGTTGTGCAGCTGGAGATGGAGCAGGATATTTGCCCCTGCTTCCTTGGGATTTCTTGTCCTAACTAGCAGGGATGCAGTTTTTGAAGGCTACAAAAGGAGCTCTGTGTGTTGGAATGGTAAGCATGGCCAGGATCACTGGCTACTGATTATGTGGTGTCATTGGTGTATGTACATGGATGCTTCTGGGTAGGGTAACCTAAACGAAAAGACATGACCCTGCCCAAGTGAGCTTCTTCACAGAACCATAGAGTTAGAAGGGACCCTGAGGATGAACTAGTCCAGCCCCCTTCAATGCAAGAATACGCAGCTGTCCCGTACAGGGCTTGAACCTGAAACCTTGGCATTATCAGCACTACTCTCTGATCAACTGAGCTATCCAGACTGAAGGCTTACAGTGTAAATTTTAGCAGAGGAAGAATGAACAAGAAGCAAGGGTAATGAGATAAAAATTTAGGGGTGCATGTGGTTATATTATTTATTCACTTATATTGTTTATTCAGTTGTGGCTATCTTCTCCTCTTCCTCTCTTCCCTCTGTGCTTCACCCTATGTGGCATTTGTGCTGCGCTTGCAACTTGTGCCTAATCTCAGAAGAACTTTGACCCTCCGTTACTCTATCTCTTTCCCCTGTCTGGGTTATGCCACAAACCCTGATGATATTTCCCCCCTCCCCTTTTTTTTGCTAATATAGGGAGAGCCGGTGAAAGGGCAACTGATGTGCTGGGCTCAGCTTAGCTGCTGAGCTCAGATCCAGTGCCAGGCTCCTGGTGTGGGTATATCAACTTGCTCCGCTGTGTCAGTGCTTGAACGTGACCCTTGCATTGCCTCAGCCCAGCTGCTGACTCGGGTGCTGCTCTGTTGCCAGTCCCCCCCCCGAGCAGCTGCATTTATTGCAATTAGCAAAAGAACAACAAACCTATGGTTACGTGAAACATACCCAATAAACACCCAAGACGTAACCGGCTGTACTTTTGAATAAATGAGGTATACTATCCGTTGTATCAAATTGTAGATTTCGACGGAAGTCTCATAAAGTACAGCAAAAAAGCAGAAGACCCTGTGGATCAGTTCATTCTCTAGTCAGTTCATGCATAAGGTCCATACATGTATAAGTGTCTATTCCACCTGTCTGTTCAAAGAGTCCAATAATCCACATGAAGGGTTGTTACAGTTCCACAGAATCCTTTCGCAGAGTCTAAGACAAGGATTTCCGGAATATTAGCCTTGTTTCGCCATCCTAGGCTTCATCAGTAGAACAGTCTCCTATGTAATATTACAAGATAGTGGATCTTATAGCATAGTAGTGGCTGCAACCACACAAGTGGAATAGACATGTATGGACCTTATGCATGAACTGTTGAACTTTATGAAACTTCTGATGAAATCTACAATTTGATACAAGTACAGCCGGTTACGTCTTGTGTGTTTATTGAGCATTTATTGCAATGGCAGGCACTGGTGTGCTCCACTGGCATGCGATAGCACAGCAGAAAATCCTCTCCTTGGGAATTCTGCATGGAGCCTCCTCCGAATGCTATGCTTCCTTGGATTCCCAAAAGTCAGAGTCGTAATAACTTATTCTGATAAACCGCGCAGTGCAAAAATGAAATACAGTCTAGATGTCATCCTTGTCATCGTGCCAACAGATATTGGCTAAGGCATACATAGTCTTTCAGATTACACTGAACTTTTTATTATGCTTTTCTCCCCGGTGAAAAATCCTAGGCAACTCAGTAGGGGGCATGAATTCCATTTTAGTTTTACAGTACCACAAAGAACTACTCGTTGCAACCCGTAACCGGAGGCTAGAATGAATTAATAAAGGTTGCACCTCTTTGAAGCAACTTTGCATTGCAAACCTGGGGAGTCCTCTTCAAATGGGTGGGCACCCTCAGGCTGTGGACCTCATTAGGCCTGCCAGTACCATTGTGGCCAAGCCACACCCATCTGCTCTAAATGTGACATACTGGAACTTCTTTCTTTCTTTCTTTCTTTCTTTCTTTCTTTCTTTCTTTCTTTCTTTCTTTCTTTCCAGAGGAAGCAGTTTGTATTCAAAGCACTGGAGGAAGTGCTTGGAATACAAACTGACTTTTCCTGCAAAAGGAAAAGAAAAATGCTCTGTTTTTAGGAGCATTTCCACCTTTGCTGGGAACTCTGAAGAGGCTGAACGGAAGTTACAGGGAGCCTCTTTGAAGCCTTGGTAGCCGTGGCAATTGGGTGATTGGCACAGAATTATAATCTTCAAAGGAGGCTCATCAGGGGTTGTAGCGATCCCCTCTGAACTTTGACAGGTGTTTGATGCCTGGCATAATTATGAGGACAGATGATTTACAGGTGGGTGGTCCTGCCCACTTGCCAGAGTTGGCACACAGGGGGTGGGAGAGAAATCCAGGCCAGACTCAGTAACACCCCCCCCCCATCAATGGCTATGCTCTGCCTCCACTGTCAGAGACATCATGCCTCTGAATGGAAATCGCAGGTGAGCAGAGGGCTGCTGTGCTCACCTACCTGCCAGCTTCCCAAAGGCATCTGATTGGCCGCTGTGAGAACAGAATGCTGGATTTGACAGGCCATTGGCCCAATCCGGCAGGCTCTTTTTCTCCTCTTATGTCATCAGAGGTCCTCCAGAAGGGATGGCCCATGTGGTGCCTTCACAAATGGTCTCCCTCTCTCCTAATACCAGAACCCCGGGGTCTTCCAATGAAGCTGAACAGCACGAGATTCATGAGAGAGACAAAAGGAAATGTGCTCCTCCACACTGCACAAGTTAAATGATGGAATTCGCTGCCGTAACATCAAGATGTAATGATGGCCAGGGATTAGACACATTCATGGCTATCGATGATTTGTTGTCATAATGGCTAAATCACCTCCAGTGTCAGAAGCAATATATCTCTTGAGCACCAGTTACTGGGGATCATGAGCAAGAGAGTGTTGTTGTATTCGTGTCCCTGATTGGGGCATCTGGTTTGCCAGTGTGAGATTGGATCGCTCTTTGGTCTGATACAGCAGGGCTCCTCTTGTGCTCAGATGTTATTGGACTACAACTCTCATCATCACCAACCATTGGCTATGCTGGCTGGGGCTGATGGGAGTTGTAGTCCAGTAGCATCTAGAGCAGCGGTTCCCAACCTGTGGGTCCACAGATGTTGTTAGACTGCAACTCCCATCATCCCTGACCACAGATCATGCTGGCTAGGAATGATGGGAGTTGTAGTCCAACAACATCTGGGGACCCACAGGTTGAGAAACACTGATCTAGAGGAAAACCACATTGGCTATCCCTGCCCATGGTATGTTGCTCATCCACTTTCAGCTTAGAAGGCGTGTTGATAGTAACTCACTTACCTTTGGGTTCATGCCAGGGGAGACTAGTGTGTATTTTCCCGCTCTTCCTTACCACACACAGTTTGAGAAATCACTAGTGTGTGTTGTAGAAACAGGACAAGGAAGTAAACAGAGCTGATAACAAAAGTAGGTTGGCTCCACAGTGAGTGTCTTTAATGCAGATTCAACACCAAGAGAAACACCAGGGTTGAAAGCAAAGGGAAATCCCCATTTAGCCCAGCTTCCTACTCAAATTCTAGACAATCTCCCCCCTAACATACTGTCATTTGAACTCGATTTATAATGACAATTAATTGCCAGCTCTTGTCTGGTTCCAATTCAAGGTGCTAACAGTGATTAAAGCCCTAAATGGGAGGCCCCAAATATCTGCTTCCCTGCAGACCCTCTCATAGAGCCAGTTTTTAATCTCTGGTGATGCTACAATTTGAAGGACCCCCCAGATGGGGCTCATCAACCTGGGAAGGTAGCCCATCTAGGAGAAGGAAAACCTCCGCTGCCTTGTGGGAGAAGTAAGGGCTAAGAAGTAAGCCCTCTGGATTTGTGTCCCCAAGACGGTTGAATGGCGCCTTGTAGGCCTCCTTCCAGCAACTCCTGCAGGATTTGCTCTTCTTTCCTTTGGACCACATTAGTGAGGCCAACAGGGGGCTCTTGTCGTCTGGGCAGCCCAGGACCTCCATATCCAGTGCCCAGGCTTGCACCAAGGGAGTTCACTTCGGTGCTGCTAATGCAGCGGTTTGACTTCACCCCTGGAGGTGCACTCTGTTGTCTCTTAAGACAGATAAGTGCACAGCATGGGGCTGTTTAAGAACCCTTTGCAAGCAGTCCCTTCGGAAACTGGAGGTGTAAGGAGCAGCACGCGACTGTTCGCTATAGGTTTTCCACCAGCCCCATTCTTCTTTTTGAACTTGACGCTTTTGGAGGTTCAAAGAGCAGTGCCGGGAGGAAGACATTTCCCCTGAATGGAGAGCACTTTCCCTTCCTTGTGCAACACGCGCTCAAGCAAAGGAATGACAAGAAGCTCACTTTAAGCTCCCAATTGCTCCGTCGAGGCCCTGTCCTTACCCACCCCACCACTGACATTGGGTATGACCCCAGGCGTAAGGCAGGTGGGTGTGGCTCCCCCAAAATGTCCTCATGGGCTAAATGAGGAGGCCTGGTGGGCCAAGCTTGGTCTGCAAGCCTAAGGTTCCCTGTCCCTGATATACTCAGGGAGCGCTGCTCTAATCCTCTGAGGTCGATTAGGCTGAAGGACAATGACTGGCCCAAGATTGCCCAGTGAGCTTCACAGCCGAGTGGGGCTTTGAATGCAGGTCTTTCTGCTCATCCTACACTCTAAGCATTACTACACATAGGCATGAGGACTGAAACCTTTTGCCATTCAGACAGTGGCAAGTGGGAGGGAATCAATGAAATGAGTGTCTGGACTGCAACGGTAAGGGAGAGAGATCTCCCAGTGCCTCTTTTAGCATTCGGGCTTTGGGAGTGCAAGATTAAAAAGCCCTTTGTGCAACAATAAATCAGCAGATTGCCCTTCTGTCTTCGCCTGGTTCAGAATTCATCTCTGTCAGAATTAGCTCGTAGAACCAGCCACGGGAAATTGTGGACCAGCCCACGTGTCCCGAATCAGATCCTCAGCCTCGAAGAGGAGGGTTTCGTGCCCCCTTGTTTAGCTCTGCGCCCGTCCCCGGAGCGTGGAGGTGCCTTGCTGGCCTCAGTCCCTCAGCTCCCCACCTGGCCTTATCTCTGCTCCCTCTCAGCGGGGGTTTGTTTTGTTAACACAAAACTGAGAGCTCTTGAACTTCTCTGCCTCATAAACCAGGGCAGGGAGCCAGTGTGGGAATTTGCTAACCTACAGCAACAAAACCGCTCTCTGTCTTGGCTCCTCTCCTGCTCACACCTACTTATGTGGGCCGAATGAATTGAGCAAATGTATGCAAAAGGGCACGGCCCACGTGGATTTCCTTGATGCGAAAGGAAGATTTTGGCGGTATAGGAGGACTCTGGAGGGAGAAACAGGTAATGCTTTGAAGTAGAAGGTGCCGTCAGAATGTATGTTGAGGCAAAACACTGGGGTGGCACGGGGTTGGGAAACAGAACCTTGGTCCAGGTGCCAACTTGGGATAGGGAAAGAGTTTAGTGCCTCTTCTCTCCCTTGCATTCAGTTACACACACACTCCTTCCCATTGGCTTTTCCAGTTTACAAAACAGATGCAAGGCTATGTTTATAGGTTTCACATTGATTGTGCGGTTTGGTCCAGAGATCTCTGGGAATGGGGCTGAAGAAGGGCCACTCCAGCAACTCGCGCTAAGCAAATGTAAAAAGGTGTTCCTCCTCCGCAATCCAAAATAGGAACAATGCTATAGCAGCCACAGGTCCCAGAAAATCAGGACTTTTCCTGGGTAAATTGGAACAATCGGAGTAAACGGTGGTGGAGGTGGAGTCCCTCTTCCCCCAGCTTTTCCACTCCTGGCCAGCCAGCCCCCACCCCCAGCTGCTTATGTTATGACCTTGAGATTGCTCAGAAACTTGCTCGACCATGGAAAAAAGCCTCCCGAAGGGCGCCGAGCCAAAGACAAAAAGCCAAACAAATTTGTTTGCATCGCTCACCGGGCTCGCTCCCACTCCAGGGGCAGGGGCTGGGCATTTGGGGGCCTTGTCAATCCAAGCTCTTTCCTGCGTAGCTCAGTTAATGCTGTTGTCGCCTTGTATAATTGACCACCTAAGGCAAAAGGGTGGGAGAGGATTGCCCTTAAAGAGGGGGTGTCCATCCCCAAGTGGCACGGAACTTGTTGGAAGGGACGGGAGCAAATTGAAGGATGTCAGTATTTAGCGTTGACATTGTTGTTCTGTTTTTGTGTGGAACTCCCAACTCCCAGTGACTCACCCCCCCTGAAGCCTCCTAATGCAGAAGATGACGGGTTCTCAGTGCAACGTAGAAAGCAGAAATACAAGTGGAAAAAGGTCCACTGGTGTGTGCCTGACGCCACAGGGCAGATCATAGCTGCACTGGGTTCATTAGGCTGCACTTGTAGCATATGAGTGATGGGTGACAGGTTGGTTAGCTGTATTGCTTTGGGATGGTGCAGCATAGAAGGGAGTGAAAATCCAAGTTAGGCCTTAACTGGAATGAGCTCTAGCTGTAGATAGATACCAGCCAAAACTACTCTTTTGCGGTGAGCTAGAGAAATAAGAGACATACCAGGTTCTTGGCGTCCATTGATCTGAGCTGGTGCTATCTGTTGGGAGTGCCTTACCTTCACACACACAGCTGTGTTATACTGAGCCAGACTTTTGGTCTGTCTAGCCTAATACTGTGTACTTGAGTGACATAAGCTCTACAAGCTCCCAGTCCTTCTGCCTGGAAAGTAGCTGGGGCAACCCAGCCAGACAGATGGAGTGCAAATAATAAAATTATGATTGTTATTATTTTAACTGAAGATGCTCAGAATTTGACCTGGGGCTTTCTGCACATAAAGTATGCACTCTCTGGCTCTTCTCTCACACAACTGCTTGGGCCTTTAGACAAGGTGTAGCCCATGTGGTTCCCATCTAGACGTTGTTGGACTATGAGCCCCCACCAGCTCTGATCGTTGGCAATGCTGGCTATGGTAAGGTGACCAGATTTTTTTTCAAAGAATCTGGGGACACTTTTTTTTTGAAAAGAGAAAAAAAGTTATTAAAAAATTATTAAAAAGAAAAGAAGAATATCTTCTCTTCTGTGGTCTCCTCTCTCGCATGGCCTTCCTCTGGTGCCCCAGCCTGCTCTCTTGGAGCACTAGCTGCCATGGAGTAGGCTTGGGTCAGGCCTGGGTTCGGTCAAATGTCCTTGCCCTCCCGGTGCACTCCTACCTGTCCTCCTCAGGGGCGGCAGCGGCGGCGCAACAAGGTCAGGGCTCTCCTCTTTTTTCTCCTTCCTCTTTCTCTCTCTTCCTTCTCCTTCTCCTCTCCTTCTTCTCCCTGCATTGGCTCTGGGGGTTTTCCTGGCCCCGGAGCACCGCTGGGCAGTCGACCGGGTGGCCAGGCTCACTCCCGGCTTGATTTGGGTCACGGGGGGGGGGGGGGTAGCAGTTCACCCAGTTGACGCATCAGGCATCTCCAGTTCCCCCTTGGCAGCGGCAGTGGCAGTCTCAGCAGCCCGGAGCCAGCCTGGTAGCGCAGTTGGCTCTGGCTGGCTTCAGGAGCTGCTCGCTGCTGTGGCACCCGCCATTTTGCCTCGCCAGAAGTCCCCATATGATGTGTCTTGTGCTGTTAAACCAATCACACAACATTCATTCCCTACTAATAAATCTACAGCACTTAAAATATAAATCCGGGGACATTAAATGAAATCCGGGGACATTCTGGGGACGGATTTTGTGTGGGGACAGATTTGTGAATCTGGGGACTGTTCCCGGGAAACGGGGACATCTGGCAACCATAGGCTATGGCTGATGGGAGTTGTAGTTCAGCAGTACCTTGAGGGCACCACCTTGGCCATATCTGCATTAGACAGAGCTCTGCTTTGAGTATATGGCAGCTTTCAGGGCCCTTTGGACTTTGATGCTCTCTACCTGGGAGTTATTTCTGAAGATGGCTTGGCAAGATGGATTGCTTGTGGTCTCCAGGAAAGGGACAGGCACCTTTTTTTGTGGTAGGTGGTGTGTGGGGCACCTGGCCGACACTGCTGTCCTCAGATTTTGGCCTGTTGTCGGCATCCGTCTGTCTCTGGAGTGCGACATGTTTTGTTGCAGCTGGGGCAGATGAAGTTGTCCGGTTGTGCTGCTGCAGATGCACCATGGCGTTTCTTCTCTCTGCGCTCCTCCCAGTGGTCATTTCTCCTCTGGTCACTGCTGGGGATACGCAACTTGACTGCCTGTCTTCAGGCACTGCAGTCATCTGCAATGGATTCCCACTTGGCGGGCCCAATGTTGCCAGTCGTCTTTGTAGCACAGAGTTGGTCTGCCACCAGGCCTGGTGCCTGAAGCCAGCTCCCCGTAGAGCACATCCTTGAGAATCCTGTCATCTTCCCCTCTGTGGCTTGAATCGCTGGTTTCTCCCAGCCCTCTTTTCAATGCTGTTGAAGTTTTCATATTTTGTTTCGTGGATTTGATTGTAAACTACTTGGAATGCTTATTTGGGCCAAGAATGGCTTTGCAAGAAAAGACATGATAAAAAAAGTGGAGTATCTATCACCATGGACCCCTCGCTCTGAGCTACTGCAGTGTGGAAGAGAGATTCCAGTGTAGGCAAGGTCCCTGTGGTTTGAGCTGACACAATAAGGCCACAAGATTCCAGGCTAGCTGGCAACTGTGTTAAGTTGACGTAACACGAAGGGAATGAACACACCAGGTAGGCCTGTGTATTGGGTTCCATGACCTGGGATGCCCTTCATATTATTGAAATTTGCTCTGAACTTCTGCAACAGGGGAGAAAGAGGCCTGAGCTCTTGGGCCGGGCAGATGAGCTCACATCAGCTGACTTGGGGGGAAAAGAGTCCAGACTGGTGGTGGTCCCTGTTTTGTGTCATGGGAGAAGGAAGTTTGAGCTAGCCGTTTGCACCCTGCTTGTGTGAGAAGGTGCAGAAAGGTGGTGGGAAGGGTAACCATTTTAATCTGATTAAAATTACAAGCGCAGTGCCAGTGCTAGTTGGTAGTTTTGTCAAATGCTGTTTACTTATTTTATTTTATTTTTTTAATTGCTATGTTTTCGGTTGTAGCAGGCCAGCCTCGTACTGCAATTTCCTCCTCTGCTTGCCAGCAGCTATCCCCACCTCCCTCCATTCCTCTTCCCTCCCTACCTACACCTCTCCAGCTTTTGCAGATGCTGCCTCCTGGCACCCAAAATGAGCCATCCTCCCTTACTTACAGTGTCCCAGATACCAAGCAGATGAGGTGTTTACAAGGGAGGGGCTATTTGAGCATCCTGCCTGGGAGATCTTGATGCAGAACTGGTTTGACCGGAAGCAAGGAGGCGTATGGGCCCCGGGGTGTGTTGACCATGTGTTTGGTGGTGAGCTGGGGGTGGGAGGGAATTTATGTGTTGCGCATTCATTTCACCTGCTGTTTGGGTTTCATCACCTTCTATGTTTTCGGATCCAGGACCTGCCTTTAATCTCAAAACCGCCTCTCTTATCTTTCTCCCTCTCCCTCAGTGTTTCTTCTCATTCTCTTGCATTCTGCGATGGGCTCTCCCTTCTCTGTGAGCGAATACATCCATCTGACCAGAAACAGGGAAATTGCTTGGGAGAAAACTAGCAAAATGTAAACGTCCTGAGTTGCAAGATTGGATGCGGCAACCTACTTATGGATAGCTATTAGTTTAGAAGCTGCTTTTGACATAACATTCATAAGAACATTACGTTTCCTTCTTATTTTTTTAAAAAAGCAGTGGTCTAGCGGCCAGACTCCAGCCCCTGTGGCTGGCCCACTGAGCACATTATATATGTTGGCAGTAGCCTAGTGAACTTTCAGAAGCTGTGCGGGGCTTGTGGAAGCAATGAGCTGTGGCTTCAATGCACTGTACAGCTGCTAAATCAGACCAAATTCTGCAGAAAACAGTTTTCGTGACTTCTTGAGGCTTTGAATGACCTTGACCCAGAATTTGGAACAACTAGGCAGTTCTGATTTGACTCAGATCCTTCCTCAGACCCACACCTCAGACATGTTGTTGTGCACCAAAGCCTTTTGCCTGTCAGGGGTCAGAAGTTCACCGGGAAGGAAAACAGCAAAGTGAAAAATCCTGCCTTGTGAGTCTGACATCCCCAAGACCTTTAATCTTTTCGGATGTCACAGTCTTACTTCTGAATAATGATTCGCCTTCATCATTCTCCACAGCTTGGGCGATGCTGTTCCTGGCCACTCTTAATAGCACGTTCTGTTTTATATAAAGCTCTTCCGGCAGGCAATGCATTCATTATTTCACTCTGTCCCATTCATAGGTAGGACAGTGGAATCTTCACTGTCAGTTTGCAGATGGAAAACTAGGTCACCAGGTAGGAGCATTCGGAGGCTTCCAGACAGGCTGGCGATTTGAACTAATGGTCCCTGGCTTTCAGGGCACTTCATCGAAACCACACCCCCTGAGGACAGCTGGTAAGCTCTGAGTTCCTCAGTGCCTGGCGAGCCCTAAGTGGGGAAGCATTTGTCTGTCATGAGTTCAGATCATCACTGCTCAACCTGCCATTTCCCCACTCATTTCTATAAACTGAGCACCAGCACAGTCAGAGATGAGTTTATATGCAGATTTGGTGTCCATTCAGCACATAATGTGTGATTTAACAACTCACTTCCATTAAAGGAATTTTGGACCAGCAGTCGCACACCCATCCATGCCCATCTCTTATCATTACAGTAAGAATCTAAAGATTATTCATGAACAGGAGTCTTCATATCTGCCATCGAATATTTTTTTCAGAGGAGACCTTGCACACAACTGAGAATCATCATGTGATGGGTGTACATGTGTGAATTCTGCCCTCTTGCTTTCCTTCTATGTGATTAAGCAGCACCTTTAAAAGCCCTTTGAACAGCTGTTAATAGGCATCGGCACCCCGTGAATTAATCTCCCAGCAGTATCTGGGCATTTCCCAATGAAGTTTACCTGTTCCCTTCTCAATCATTTTCTCCATCAGACTTAGCAACCTAGGATTGCTAATGGCTCCTGGGGCACGTTTAGGAGCGAGACCTGGCTGTGCCCATGTTTTTCTCCAAGTAGGGCGAATAGCAGCTTTGGGAAGGAAAGACAACGTTCAAGAAATGACCTGGGGAGGAAGAGTGGACACCCCCTTTTTCAGCACTGCTGCCCTGAGCCAGTTTGTTCCTCCTCCTCCTCTTCCCCAAGCTTCTTTTAAATCTTAAAAAAAAAAGTATGGGATTTTGAGCACAGATCTGCCACATCATGTGTAGCTTGGCACTTTTTTTTACAAAAGAGCAGAGAAATTAATAGAGGTTCATTAATCAACTGGAATTCACTGTGATTCACTCGATGCGAGGGGTGGGGTAGGAAAGGCTATTGGCTCCCTCCCTATTTACCTGAATGTCAACTGTTGGAAATTGGACCCAAGGGGCTATCCAGACCCTTCTTTTGTTTCTTCCACTTGTTGAGAGAATTATTGATCATTTCAGTGGTTTTGCTGGATGGGGGTAGGTGCTTTCTAGTCCAGGCAAGTGAACTTGAGCAAGCTTCTCTTGCCGTGGTTGGTCAGAGGCATGTGGTTCAAGAACAGGCAGGTGATGTTTGCCTCAGAGACATGGCACCTTCTCCACCCCGCCTGCAGCCTACACAAACCTCCAAGGGGGAAAAGCATCCAAACTACAAGAAAGAAGATTCCACCTAAACATTAGGAAGAACTTCCTGACAGTAAGAGCTGTTCGACAGTGGAATTTGCTGCCAGGGAGTGTGGTGGAGTCTCCTTCTTTGGAGGTCTTTAAGCAGAGGCTTGACAACCATATGTCAGGAGTGCTCTGGTGGTGGTTCCTGCTTGGCAGGGGGTTGGACTCGATGGCCCTTGTGGTCTCTTCCAACTCTATGATTCTATGATTCTATGACCCAAGGAGTCTGGGGAGGCAAGAAGCGGAGGTGTATGAGAGGACTCGAACGTGCTTGAGCCAGTAGAAAGGGGTGGGGTGGCAGATCTGAGTCACCAGCCCACATTCTGACTCACCGCTTTGTTTTGATGGAGGGAAGCATGCAGGAGGCAAAAGGGCCGGTTGGTGCCAGGTGATCGCGGGTAAACGAAACGTGTATTTGGTTTTTAGACGCGTGTTTCTTTCTTCAACATTCGCTGGTGTTGACAGAAGCAGAACTCCTCTTTATAAAAGGCACAGGTGTGCGATTTTTTTGATAAGCCGGATCAAACCGGGCGTTGTGAGTTGGTGATTCATCCCTGACTGGTCTAGTCCCGCTACAATGGAACACAAGGCGATCTTGGCGCCTATATGAAAAAATAATAATGGTGGTGGTAGTGATGATTATAATAACAACCACCACCACCTCCCGGAAGAAAACAAGTGCTAGGAATTGAGATGGTGATGTTGCTTTCCTACAGACATCCTGACTGGAAGCAAGCTTGCCTGTAAAGCCGAAACAAATGTCCCCTGAGCAGCTATTTATTGCTTCAGCGCTCTGACTTATGCACAGGCACATTTCCAGGTGCAAGAGTATAATTTTGCATAGCAAGGTTTAGGCCCAGCGTGCCTTAGAAGCCTCCCACTCCGTTGTGTCCCATTGCTACCTCTCAGATCTGCCAAAGGTGCCCTTTTAAAGATATGTGCCAGCAAGGCATGAAGAGAACCAGTGGCTTCCCCAGCGCCGCCACTCGGTCTCCCTCTGCAGATTCATCAAAGTCCAAACTTGCTAACCTTTTTGAAAGCCTTGTAAAGCCAGCCTTATTTAGTTTGGCTTTTGAGGCTCAGGATTAAGTAGATCAGGAAAGAACCTGGTGCGGGGGGTGGGGAGAGTCATTGACGAGATTGTAAACTTAGACTGTTTTCCAGGTTCTTTTTTTAAAAAAAAATAAAATTCCAACCTGTCAGGATGTGGCATGCTATAACGATGACTATTTAGTGTATTTACATTTTGGCAGGCGCTGAGAGGTCTTGAACCTCTGTCTCTCCTTCCCTAGCTGCAGACATCAGTCTGGTGAGAATTACATTGCCCAGAATCTTCTTAGTTCACAAACCCTGTGAAACATGAAGCTTTTTGCACCTCCTACAGAGACATTTGGGCATTATTAACACATCTCCAGCTTTCTCATTAACTTCCCGCAACCTGCTCTGGTCTTAACTAAACCACAGCAAAGTATAAAAAACACTTTGAGGGCCCCCCCCCCCTTACAATTAATCAGCATATAAATTTTATGAAATAAATAAAATAAATATCATGTGGTGATCCACCTAAAGTTTCTGCATAATGTAATGGGAGACTGTAATGTCCTGCTTTTAAAACATTTTTTAAATTAATTTTCAGATATAGCAGCATACAGAGTCAGAAAGACGATAATATAAACCCCACAAACAAGATGCAGTGTCAATGTCCTATTTCTGAGAGGCTTGATGCCTGATTGTCCTATTTTCAGGATCATGTTTCTTCAATGTGATCCCATTATGCCTTTCCAGCAAGTTGTGTTTATAAAGTGCAGCAGCCACATACTAATATTTTCTCCACCCTGCAGCAGGGTCTCCAAATAGGCCTAGCGTTCTCACCCACTGCCGGACCTGCGTCTATCTTCTTCCACTTCAGTTTGCAGACGGGAATGGGGGGTGGACCTCCCATGATTAAATGTTCCTCCATGCCCTCTTGCGCGTAAGAAAACAGCACTTTGGGAAGAACGCCCGGCTAGAGCCCCTTTCCTCCAACATGCACATTTTCTCAGTGAAGGGAGTTTTGTTGCGTGGTGGAGCATTCAGTCGTGTGAACTTCCCCCACCTACAGTCTGAAGTGGTACAGTCCAGTCAGGCTTATCACCTCGGGGTGAACTAGGAGGTGAGACAGAGGAGCCACACAGTCTTGTCAGGAAAACTATTTGTGAGGAGGAGGGTATTTTTGCTGAGCACCATCCTGACGGAAGAGCGGAGGCATTGCTTGGGTGTTGGCATCCACTGTACGGCGGCGCTTCCGAGTATGGGGATTCTTTGCTAGACTTCACCTCAACAGAGGGCAGATGTGTGTTTCAAGGAACCTCTCTTGGCTTCATTTGGGAGAGGGCCAGAAATCTCTCTGGGCTCTGGAAACTCTTACCATGGATAAAGGTAAAGGGACCCCTGACCATTAGGTCCAGTCGTGGCCGACTCTGGGGTTGCGGCGCTCATCTCGCTTTATTGGCCGAGGGAGTCGGCGTACAGCTTCCGGGTCGTGTGGCCAGCATGACTAAGCTGCTTCTGGCAAACCAGAGCAGCGCACGGAAACACCGTTTACCTTCCCCCCAGAGCGGTACCTATTTATCTACTTGCACTTTGACGTGCTTTTGAACTGCTAGGTTGGCAGGAGCAGGGACCGAGCAACAGGAGCTCACCCCGTCATGGGGATTCAAACCGCTGACCTTCTGATCAGCAAATCCTAGGCCTTGTGGTATAACCCACAGCGCCACCCACGTCCCGTCTTACCATGGATAGGGTTGCCATATTCCAAATTTCCCTGGACATTTCAGCTATTTCCAACCGGACACAGTTTCTTCCATATTCCAGCTATGCCCAGGAAATTCCAGGTGTATGGCACACACCTGACGTCGTGTGTGGAGAAGTGCTGCTCCCCACAAAATGGCCTAGCATGCCATATGGGGAGGCCTGGTGGGCCGAGTTTGCCTGAGGGTTGGAGGATCCATCTTTGTAATGGGCAGAGGAGACTACAGAGTCTCCATCTTTCGCCAGGTTGCTTGTGTGTCTTTTAGGAGACAGGCTTGTAATAGACACTTTCCCGTTCACATACTGTAGGAATTGTGCCAATTTTTATCCCAATTGTGGTGGTTGTTTTGTTTGGAAACCCTTTTTGGTCAGTTGAAGTAACACATATGGCTGCTTTAAAAAAAAATCTTGTCTAGTAGTTTTCATGGACTTAATTGTGATCCTCTTGGAATCTCATAATTCTGCAAGCATGCTTTGCAAACACTGGATTTGGGAGCAGCGAAAAATTTAGTGCCTTCTTTTGGTTAATTATGTTTCTCGTCCTTCCTGTTGCAATGATAAGCCCAAAATTGGAGGGGTTGCATGGGATGAAATCTCAAACCCAGAGGGTATTTCTGATCACCAGGGAGTATGGTTTCAATTCCCTGCATACCCTTTTTTTTTTTACACCCCCCCCCCCCATGAATATCAAAAATAATTTTAAATTAATCAAGTTTTGCTGTTTTGCTGACTGTTTGTATTTTTTACAGGTCATATAATTTTAGCTGTTCTTTGTGAGACGCTAGCACTTCTTCCCACACCACCTAAACTGCATTGTGACCTTTGGCTTCATTGATGCTCTGACCTGGGAAGGAACCCTGAGTCACTTTGCCCAGTTCTGATAAGGAAGCGGCAGGTGAAGCGGCAGGTGGCTAAATGAGGGAAGGAGGGGTAGGAGGAACCCTGGCACTGGAATTTTTTCATTATTATTATTGCTGAGCATTTGAAAATCCATCTCTTGTCTGAATCACGTAAGAAACTGGTGACAAGGTGAAAATTTGGCCGTGAACCTGGTGCTACAATTGCCACCTGCCCGTGTGAGTCTCTTGCAGGGAAGGAACCAACCTACAAAGAGTTTTGTGGCACATGAAAGGCTGGCAGATTTATTGCGACAAGATCTTTGGCAGTAGCTAGGCTGGTTGAGATGCCGCAAAAATGATTAGTCTCACATGCAGTCTAATGCAGATTGGGCAAAAGCTTTCAAGGTTAGCTGTACCTGCACTCAGCGATATTTCTAGGCTTTGCTGACCCCGTGTGACCAAATCTCATTTGCATCAATTGATTGACATGCTTGTATGGTATCTATTTTCAGTGTATTTTTATTTATTTATAATCCTAATTTGTTTGATAATTCCCAATTCCTGTGTACTGTATAGTGCTTCCTGCGCATAGCAGTGTTTCGATTAATCTCTTGGATAAATTAATTTAAAATCATTCGATTGATTAAAGAGATGCAGCAGCTATGCAAAACTGAAGTTGTTAGGAGCTATGTTAGAAATTAGTTGGAAGGCGATCGTCAGCCTCATTGCTGAGCAGTGATTTGAACCTAGATGTCCCATCTCTGAGGAGAGCTGGCGTAGTGTATGTGCTGGGGTCAATGGGAACTGGGAGTCCAACAACCTCTGGATGGTCACAGGTTACCCATCTGTTAAGTTGGGGGTGAACATATCAGACGACACAGCGATTCTTCAAACAGCTCTTGTTTATTCACAGGCCAGAACAGAACTGAACTGAAGGGTTCAGCCAGCCTGCTTATATAGAGCTCAACTACAAAGCAACAGTAACAACTTTCTGTAACTATCCAATCACTGAACGTCACTTTCGATCCCTTATTTGCATATGTGGACCTGAACTATCTACAGTATTCCCCTGCTGGCCCAGGGTGAGAACTTCAGTACATAACACCATCCCTGCTCTTAAACCTTCTGGTCCCTTTGTAGCAGCTGCTCTACTGCTCAAAAGCAGTCATGCCAAAGTCAGGTGGAAAAGACAGGTCCCCCTGGCTTGAGGCACTTACCATCTGCCTGCAATTGTGAGGAGTGGCATTATAGAATTGTAGAGTTGGGAGGGATCCTGAGGATCATCTATCCAGCCCTGTGCAGTGAAGGAATATGCAACTGCCCCACGCAGGGACCGAACCTGCAACCGAACCTGGCATTATCAACACCACGCTCTAACCAACTGAGCTATGCAGGCTGTCTCCATTTACACCTTGAGAGCCTCGTGGTACAATAAGGCTAAACACTGGGCTTTGTTTTCCCTTCCAGACTATGAGTGGGCTCAGTGCCTGGAAAAGAGAAAGAAAATGTTCCATGCTAATGTCTGCCAAGGCTATCTACCTTTTCACTTTAAAGACCCAGTAGCTGTTTGACATGGTCAACTAGGCAGGGCTGACCAGGCTGCTGAGGAGCTCTGAGGAAGCTGGACCAAAACTTCAGAGCTAAGGCAGCATGCGGTCTTTGTGTTGAGTCTTAACTTGGCTTGTGGTTAACCATCTAAATGAACTGGGGATTCAATAAGTGAAATTCGGATCCTCATCTCCATTGGTGTTTGAGTCATCTGTGCAATCAACTCTCGGGTGCTCTTTATGTGCTCCACCACTTGATCAAGGGACTCCAGTATCCGGAAGATGAGCTTGCTCTGTGAAATTAGAAGGTAGAATGAGAGCTTTGCCTAAAGCAAGGCAGGCAACCAGACTACTGACTAATTGCAATCTTGGTCAAACGGTTGGGTGGTTAACTTAGTGCACTGCTCAATTTCCTGTGCTGCTGCAAGGCTGCCAGAGTAAGTCTAGGGCTGGTAAATTCCCCTAGAGGCTTGCCAAAGTCTTTGCCTGTGCTTTTCCCCTAAACGTAGATCAATACCATCTTGGCTGGGCTGGGCTGGGCTTTAATGTGTGGTGCTAAGCAGGCTAGGGGTACATCTTTAATTGTAGTATTTTCAAACAAGTTTAGTTGTGTCTAAAATCCCAAATTATGCAATTTAACAAGTGGAAGTTTGCATACTCCGACACCGGCAGAAATTTGGCCTGGTGGGTAAGTCTGCCCTATTGTTGTTGTTTTTTTTAATTATTTGTTTTACAAATACAAAATATATACGAACACAACTGTAAAAAACAAATCTGCATAAAGGGATTCTCGGAATCTCGAGACTTCCCCCCCTCCCCTCCATGGGGTCCCATTTTAAACATCTAAAACTGCATATTCATCCATTTTTATATCAAACCATATTATCCATAATAATTTTTATGCTACAGATCCTGTTCTTGTTTCCATCTGCTTACAGTGGTCTCCTAAATAACTTATAAAATTTTCCCATTCTTTTGTAAAATTTTTATCCTCTTGGTTTCTGAGTTTTCCAGTCTGTTTTGCCATCTCAGCATAATCCATCAGCTTGGTTTGCTATTCTTCTCTGGTAGAGACTTTGTCTTCTTTCCAGTTCTGAGCTAATAGCATCCAGGCGGCCGTTGTTCCATACATAAATAGTCTTTTCTGCCCCTTGGGTATATCGGTACCTGTAATTCCTAATAAAAATGTTTCTGGTTTCCCCTATTGTAAATTTTACTCAGGAGATGGGAACAACAAGAACATGCTCAGGTTGGAACCCTTCGGAGCAGCAGCTGAGGTCTCCGTGCCTCTGAATGGCCCATCACTCACCAGATTTCTCTACTGCTTGCTGCTCCTGTCACTCACTCACCATTGCATCTGTCGCCATTACCACTCGCTCATACACCGACGTTGATGCTGAGGGGCCACTCCTGCTTGCTCACCTGCCCACTTCCTCTGTGCAGCGGCTCTGCTGAGTCCCCACCACTGCCCTGAAAGAGAGGGCAGGAGAGTGAGCAAGGAGCAGCAAATAGTTTCTGTTGTTCCTCCTCGCCAGCTACACTTGCTTGCCCAGCAGCTCCTAAAGTGAGTGGGCTGGTGGCAGCAACAATGGGGAATTACTCTTGTCACAAGGAGGAGTAATGGTCATCCATCGCCAGGGACCACCACGTCTGAAGCCCCGCCCCAACACACACACACACGAGGCAGCACTGCCTGAATTTCTAATTTTGTTCCTTTGAATAAATTTGGAGGCCCGGCAATGTGTCATTTTAAACAGCGCGCTTTCACATTTCCTTTCAAGTACATATAACCATAAATACCAGAGGTCCAGGGTAACAGCTGTGGAAAAACTGGTTCAGACTTAAGCTCTGCAAATTGTTTTGGTTTAGCTCCGCCTAGGGATTTTGTCAAATTTGGATGTTTTGCTTGCTCTTGATTTCACCTAACGTGGAAAGATGGAGAGGCAAAAAATGAAACACACCAAAGGGATATTTAGCCAAGTCATGGGGGTCTCCTCTCCTTTGCTACAGATAATGACATGGACCTGGGAACTCTCCAAAACAACATCAACAACACTTTGGACAACGTTTACGAGGATGGCCTGGAATCGGACCACAGTAGGCCCCTTTCAAACAGCAATCCTCTCTGCAACGGTGAACAGGCCAGTCTTCTGACCGGAGGCGATGTTGTCAAGCGCTCTCAGCCTCTGCTCATCCAAGCCAACAGGTACGTGGAGATGGATCCAGGAGTTGTGGGAAACTCCAACCATCGCCCCCAGTGATTATTTTGTGTTTAAAAATGAGAAGTAGATCTGAGCTGATTTCTTTTTTGCTCTGAACATGCGCAGAGTCCATGGCTCAATCTGAGCTGACGCTCAGCCATGGAACAAGACAAATACAGGTGTGAGGGTCTCTGGGTATGAACTGAGTTGATTTCCCTCATTACTGAGGATCACAGTCCGCCTATCTGGGAGTAGGAGACACAAGTTTCCAGGAGTCCTTGAAACCTGGCCTTCCTCTTTTAAGAAACTGACTGTGCTCCGAGGCACAGTTCCCACCTCAGTCAGGAGCAGGGAAAGAAGTCGTGCAGATAACCAGCATGCCGTTTTCTTTGCAAAGCAAGACTACAAAACAAGAAGATGGATTACTGATTTCATTCACAGTGAAATTCATTAGTTGTGTGTGATCACAGTGGAAGCGGGGGATCACTGCTTCCAGACAAAGTGTGAGCTTCCTCCTGTGATATGATAGGAAAGAGGGGCTTGAATAGGCTCGCAGTGGACAAGCAGCTTAATAGAATGAATCTAGGTCAGACATTCTGTCCCAGAAATTTGAAGCCCTGAGCAAAATCCAGAGTCGGTTTAGTGGCTTCTCCTCGGGGAAAGCATTGAGAAATTCTGAGATAAGCCAAGAGGGTTTCGATAAGAATTACGTGTGTGTGTGTGTGTGTGTGTGTGTATTTGGGGAGCAAGCAGGATTGAAAGTAGGAAGGTTCTCTTATCCCCAGTCTGAAGGTACCCCAGAATCATTTCATCTCTGAAGCTGAAGGCTGGGCTTAACTAGTTCCTGGAAGCAAGACCACTTGGGGTCACACAAAAGCCACTCTGAGCAGCTTCTGTAAGATGGCTGTTCGGCCGCTGCAAGAACTGGATGCTGAGATGGGCATTACTCTGATTCAGCAGCCTCTCCTTATGTGCCTCCCAAGCCTTGTCTCACAGAGGATACCTCCACAGCACTGTTGACATGCAATCCTTCCATGCTCCATCACGGCTGTGCACACATAAAAAATCTGGCGTGCTGTGCCAGACAGATTTCGGACTAACTGCCTGTATGTGGTATGCACTGGCAGGAAAAGGCCAGGTGCATTGGAGTTAATCATTAGCTTCCTTCCCTGCTCGCGGGGCCAGTGCCATGGTGAGATGGAGCACAGCAAGATTGCTGAGTTGAGTGACTTTTCTGAGGCTGGCTCGGGCCCTTTGCCCAGCAAATGCAGCGCTTAGTGCCAGAGGCTGGTAAGGGTGGGGACTGAATCTGACACACTGAACTGAAATATCCACCTGTATCTTCGGCTGCGGGTTGGGAACGCATTAAAAAGGTGCAAAAAAATGGGGAAGTGAGTGCACAGTTCAGCTTCATGAGAATGTTTGCTTTCTTGTTTAAAAAGCAGGTTTCTAAGTATATGTAGAAAGCCTTATTATGAAATCTCAGAAAGGTGGCTGAATAAGATCTCAAGTGGTTGTGAGTGAGGGGAGACCTAGCTCATTATCCAGTGGGCTAATGCAACCCATTATCCTTCCCCATATTCAGCAGAACCAGAATACAATTTGTACAAAATAAAGAGCTGTCATGCAAATTCGGTGGATTTGTTTTAGTTTATTCAGGGTTTGGATTGCCTAGATGCTGAATTCGAATATCTGTAGATCTAGCCCTGGCCCTAGATCTCTAAAGTACATAAGGGTTTCAGGCTTTCTCATGGACAAATAGGCTTTACTCACTAACCCAGAAATCTCACTCTTTCCCCTTTGTGAGGATACGGCACTTCAGGCCTGCATGATAATCCTTCTGATGTGCTTCTTTTTCCTTTAGAAAGCTGAAAGAGGAGGAGGAGCAGCAGCAGCGTGCCTTATCTTTGCCCTCCATCCCAAACCCTTTCCCAGAACTCTGCAGCCCCTCCAACTCACCCATCCTCAGCAACTCCTCCTTAGGACCAGGCTCACCACGAGAAGGAGGTTCTCATGTAAGTGTGCCTATTTACCTTTCGGGATGGAGGGCGATCAGAACAGGGCTTCGTTTTGAAACAGGGTTTGCTAAGGCATGGTACTAGAAGCTTTCTCTTTTGGTGGTGGTGGGGCGCTTGCACAGCCAGCTAGCTACATGTGAAATCAACGAGAGGGCCCCTGAGAATGTGCAGAGGATGTTTTCCTTTCCACAGTGAGACGGCAGACATCTTAGATGAAGGACAGGGGATTGTGGTTTTACAGAGGCTGTGCAAGGTTTGCCCAAAGATACGTTGTGCCCCCATCTCTTCCCCACCATGGTGTTCCTTTCAATACACAGAGTACAAAAAAAGTACAAAACCCAACCTAAAAATGAAGAGAGTTAATGGTGACAGAACGAGTTGAAGAACCCGTTGCCATTGTCTCCTGCTCCAATCCATTAGGTAGGGCTCAGCCAGGCAAGGTTAACTACTTGCACCCCATCCCACAAAATCGCTAAATTCAGTTTTCAAAAACACATTTTGTAGAAAAACAAACTGCACATAACTCGAAAGTGGCAAAGTTGTTACAAATTGCAAGAATCAGCAATACGACAATCTTTGATTATCTTTCTCAAATGCAAAAGTACTGTATTTTTCGCCCTATAGGATGCACTTTTCCCCCTCCAAAAATGAAGGGGAAATGTGTGTGTGTCCTATGGGGCGAATGCAGGCTTTCGCTGAATCCTGGAGAGCGAGAGGGGTCGGTGCGCACTGACCACTCTCGCTCTCCAGGCTTCAGGAGAGCCCCACCACCAGCCCCACAAGCTCGGGGGACAGCGGGGAGGCGGAACGCCGCCATCCCGCTGTCCCCCGACTTGGTTAGAAGGCTGGCCGGGGGGAGAAGCCTGCTCCTCCCCGTCACCAGCGCCGCAAACTCGGGGGACAGCGGGGAGGCGCAGCGCGCCATCCCGCTGTCTCCCCACCTGGTTTGGAGGCTGGCTTCCCCCTCCCGCAGGCCCGCAAGCTCCCATCGGCATCGCTTTGGGTCCTGTTCTGGGGGCTGGGGGAGGGGGAAGCTCGGGCTTCCCCCTCCCCCAGCCCCACAAGCTCCCAGTGCGATGCCAAAGCTGCACGCAGCTTCGGGATGGCTCTGGGTCCCGTTCTGGGAGCTGGGGTCGGGGGACGCTCGGGCTTCCCCCGCCCCAGCCCCGCACCTGGGGGGGGGGAGAAATAATTTTCCCCCTTTATTCCCCCCCCCCCAATCTAGGTGCGTCCTATGGGCCGGTGTGTCCTATAGGGCGAAACATACGGTAAATGTTTTCACACACAAATCATTTTGAACAATCTGTATAAAGCTGTACCCCTCAAAGGTCAGTACTGTGGCGTTCCAAGGTCTGTGCCCTTGGCAGCTGCCTAAGTTGGCTTAATGATAACTCTCACCCTGGACTGCTCTGGGAAACATTCAGTAGGTTATAAGAGTTGTTGTTGTCACTCCCCCACTCCACCCCATTTCTTCAGTTGCACCCCCTTCCCTTCATTTCCATTTATTGCGAGCCTAGGCTGTGTGTATGTAGGTCCAGGGCCTCCCTCTCGGCCTTGTTGATGTGGTGCAAAGGAAAGGAAAGCAATACATTTGGCACCAGCTGGGCTGTAGGATTTGCCGGGAGGAGGCATTCAAGACACCATCCAACCACCTTAGGGACTCCAGATTTGTGTAGCCTTTTCTTCTCCCGAATATATCCCACAAGGCCGTGGGTGCTGATTTTTCCTCTCCAGAGAAAAGGAGTCGCAATGGAGGAAACACAACCTTTCCTTCCCATTCTTAACACAACCAGATTCTGTGGTAGGGGCAACCAAATTAATTCTTGCTTTGGGTAGCAATCCTGTTCGAGCTGGCCTTGCATTAGGCTTTTCAGCCTCTTCTAAGAGCTGAGAATCAAACACTTGTCTGGTGTGATCTGCTGTTTCCCCCCAAACTACGGACAAGAAGAGCCAGAAAGTAAGAGTTAGAAATGAGGACTTGTGAGCTAACCGGGCACGATGGGGCAAGGCTGGTTCCCATGGGGACTGTTGCCAAGGTTTCAGGTTTTGTTTGGCTAGCCTCTGGGCCTCCGCTGGGAGCCTGTAATTATGGGACAGGAGGTCTCCAGCTGCCTGGGAAGTTTTTCAATCCACCTGATGCCTCTTGCAGTTTATATCAAAGGCCAACACAGGTGCGTTTCACCTTCACCCAACAGTGAGGAAAACATGGATGTTCATTTTTGTGCACAGTATACAAAGGAGCTGATAGGAGACTAGAGAGCAAGACAAATGGGCAAACTGCTTCTGTGTTATCTCGCGGCTTACCTGTGCTTGATGCATTTTTTAAAAAAAAAGAATCGATTTATGTATTTATGCGATTTAATATCCTGCCCTCCAGCTCAAACTTGGGCTCTTACGATGGCTCACAATAAAGAACAACAAAAGAATAATAATAAAACCATGAAATTGCAGTAGAGCAAGAGAAGGCTTAAAAGAACAGCAGCAGTAGTAGACACCAATAGAAGATAATAGCTGTATATCTATACCCACTTCCTTCAGAGCGAACCCCGTTGTACCAGGGTGAGAGAGCCAGGATGGTGTAGCAATTAGGGCATTGGGCTAGGACCTGCGAGTCTAGGGTTCAAATCTGCACTCAGCCAGGAAGCTCACTGGGTAGCTTTGGGCCCTTCACGTTCTCTCAATCTAACCTATTTTACACAGTTGTTGTGAGGTTAAAATTGGGCAGGACCAAATTAATAAATTTTAAAAAGTTATTAACTTCCTGTTGGATGAATTATGAAAGGCACAAAGGACCGCCGCAACCTTGCCATCCTCAGAGGAGCCATAAGAGGGTGATTACCAGCCTTTTCTCTGAAGAGCTCTCGTCCATCCTTCTATTTGGAGGCTCTCAGAATCTTTGCCAGGTTCCAGATTTACTGGCAGCCCAGCCTGAGATTACCGTTAAAGTGGAGATTGACAACAAACACTCCCTTGCCTTTAATCTGAAGACGGGGTGCCTACTGTTCATGGTGGGGCCTCCTAATCCTTCCCCTGGGATCCCAGCCAGGGTGCTGGTCAGGGAGCGGGAGAGCATAGGTGTTCACAGACCAATTACTTTCCCACAGTCTTCCCCAAGCAGGCCAGTTTTGCCTCTCCGTCATCTCAAAATGGCGTGCGTCAAGATACAAAGAGCTGCCATAAGATTTAACACTGTGTCATTTTTTTAAAAAAGAGGTGCCCAGATGCATAGCGAACAAGCAACTATCCAAAATACATAGTAAATTTCAAACCTAGTCACTCTTGTCTCATCTCAGCCTGTGGAAATTCTTCCAGAACATTGAAGCAGCATAGCTTGGGCCAGCATAGATGGTAAATTAATCCAAAATCCAGCTTGGCTCCTCCTTTCCCATGTTCCTCCTGCGTGTGATTGATGGCTTTCAGTTGCAAGTTTCCATTCCAATGTAGCAGCCAGGTCAGTCTGGCCTTGGGTTATCTCCTTTTTCTGGAAAGAAAGCAACTGACCCTCGGGGACGTGCTGCCCTAACAGATGATAGGTCCTATTAGAAGTGTCTGGGTTGCGGAGTCCTTCCTTAAATGGAGCCCTTGGCCCACGCACTCGCATTGTTAGCATGCCGACATAGCGACTTCAACCCGGCCACAAATCCCTCTTGCGCTAGCCACTGCGTCAGGAGCAAGGTCCTGCTGCATGGGTGATGCTTACACATGTTGGCTGAACCTTTAAGTCAGGCACTCACAAATGTTATTTGTCTATTGGGGAGGTGGGGGCATGAAGGTAGCACATGTACACTTCTCAAGTAGCCTCTCCCAGTCTCCAAAATATCAGGATGGCTGCAGCTATTGTCACAGCAATGCATCAGCCCCGACAGGTGGGAAGAGGACTGTATTGATTGAAAAAAATAAAGTCCTTTTCATGGCCCGGGGAGGCTGGTTGAAACAAGGGAGAAAAGAGCCAAGTGGTGACTTGTAAACCCTTCTGCTCTTGCTTACGTCAGGGCAGGGGACCTTTTCAGCTCAAGGACTTAGGGAATGTGGCCTTGCGAGAGCCCCAAGACTGAGATAAAGAGGCTTAGAGGGCTGCTTTTGGTCCCTAAGCCCATATCCCTCAATCATCCCACCACAACATCCTGGAATTGCTGAAGCCATTCCTGCCTCTGACTGGATCCCGGAATGTCCCATTTTGGCAGGCCTGAGTGTTAGCAATTCACTCCTCCCGTTGCTGCTATGTGGCTGGATAGTCACATGTCACTGTTTACTTTCATAAGCTGGGAAAGTCTGAAGACGAAAGTTACGTCTTATCTCTTCCGTTATGTTGTGCTGTTGCATTGTTTCTTTCTCTCTCTGTCTGCTGCTGAAGGAGAGAGCAAACGCCATTATGATCTGTCCTGTAAATATTGCGTAATAAATCCTTAGGATGCTCACATTCACGCCTCCGGTTGTCACTGCTAACTCTGCTGATTAATAGCGTGCACAGGTCATCCGACCTGTGTCGCTGAGCACACCGGAATGAAGATTGATGTCCATTCTGGGGGAGCGCAACACCAGAGGACGCCCAGAGAGGATTGTCTCATACCAGGGCAGTGGGGCCCCCCAGGGCGTATTCAGACACTGAGGTTCTGCACTCCAGAATTAGATGGAGGCAAAAAGAGGACCCAGTTTCTATACCTCTGAACAGAATCTAGACCTAAATGAATATTCATGTGGCCCCGGGCCTTTCGTTAGGAGCCAGCAAAAGCACCAGATTTCATTTAAAAACAAAGTTGGCTATTCCATTATTTGCCACCTTCCCTATGAAACGAGCTTAGGAAAAGGAAGAGGCGAATTCTGCAATAACTAGAACAGAAGGTTTTGGGCATCTTAAAAGCTTAACAGGTTGATTGTGGTGGAATGGAGTCAGCTTCATCAGGTGCATGTAGGGTTGCCCTGCGTCGGCAGGTGTGCCTATGTCTATACACACACAGGTATAGAGGAAAGACATCGTAAACAGTGAGTCAAATGTGAAACGGCCAAGAAATGCAATAAGTACAGTCTGTGCCCATTCTAAAACAAACAACAAACCCTGCTGTGATTCAGAGAGATGTCTGGCCATGTAACTCCTCTGCCCCAGAAGGTCTAGGGAATCAATTGTTGCCTAATAGTAGAAGAAGAGGCTCATTTTGAATACCACGTATTTATGAAGCAATAGTAATGGAGAAAATGTATTTAAGATGTGCAGAGTGCATTTCCCCCTCACCATTAGATAACCATGCCTGGAATAGAGAGTTGAGCTATATTTCAATAGACAGGATGTGGCACAGCTTCGATAACTCTCATTTAATAAATGTAGCACAGAGCCCTGTGATCTTGTCGCACAGCACCCCAATCTCTCAGTGGGGGTTTCAGGCGCTTCCCCAGGGTTCGTGCTTCCTTCAGAATGAGGCACAGCATAGACTGTGGTGTCTTTAGGATATATGGTTTATTTACACACTCATATATACAACCTGAGCCTACCATGGAGGGGTTCACAGCATTAACACCCCAAAAGGGTATTGTTTCTCCCATAGCTGCAGGCTTGGATTCAGACTGAAATCGAGCCTTGTTCTTTCTCTCTTGCTTTCCAGCTTGCTGCTTTGCTTCTATCTCTCAACACTGCAACTCTCTGCTCTCAATGGTGGCTTTTCCCTTCTAACTGCCTGGAGTTGAAGGAGGCGTCCCCCGCCCATTTGCCATCTCCCACAGAGCCCCTTCCTGTGTTCTCCTTAATGGCCCGTCACCCAGGCTATCACCTGATTAGGAGGCTGACTTGGCTATTCCAAGAATGGGAAGCCTTGGTTTACTTTTAACACACGCTGGATCCAAACTCACAACAATATGGTTGACTCAGTTGTCTTACTTGAGCAATTGGTTTGCTCCCTCTTGTGGAATAGTTGGGTTAAGGAGAGATAATCTCCAGCTGACTAAGAAAGTAAGATCATTGCAGTCAAAGGAGGTCAGTATCCTGTTTCCAACAGTAGCGAAAAGCAGATGCTTCAGGAGTCCCTAGTTCCCCACTCCTGCTCTACAGCATGCAAGGGTTCTGTGGCAAATATTTGTGAGCACAAAATTCTTTTAATAGCTCTCCCCAATTCACTCCTCCTCCCCCCAATAAACCTCACAATGTCTGTGACAGCAGTGTCTCATACTGAATGTAACTGACTTATAGAAAGGACGCTAGGAACTGAGAACAGAGATATTGCATGTACCCTTGCCGTCTGTGAAAATCCATCCACCAAGAGTGTGCTTAACAACTATTAAAATAATTTATCTTTTAATAGCTGGTTAAGCTATTCCTGGATCAGACCAAGGGTCCATCTAGGCCAGCGTTCTGCTTCCAACAGCAGCCAGCCAGAGGTGCCCAGGATGTCCACAAGCAGGACATGAAAGCAAGGCAGTCTCCCTTTGCTATTTGTCTATCAAGGATAATGGCCCCTGCTAGACCTCTCCTAAGCCATCTAAGCCACTGGCCATCCCCAGGGGATATGCTCATAGGTCTGAACCATCCTTCAGCATTTTTGCTTCTCTCCCTCCCCTCTTAACCTCTGCTCGCTTTCTCCCAGTGTGGTGCAGTGGTTAAGAGTGGTAGTCTTGTAATCTGGGGAACCGGGTTCACGTCTCCGCTCCTCCACATGCAGCTGCTGGGTGACCTTGGGCCAGTCACACTTCTCTGAAGTCTCTCAGCCTCGCTCACCTCACAAAGTGTTTGTTGCGGGGGAGGAAGGGAAAGGAGAATGTTAGCCACTTTGAGGCTCCTTAGGGTAGTGATAAAGCGGGATATCAAATCCAAACTCTTCTTCTTCTTCCCCACCCCACCCCACAGGTAGTGAAGGTCTATAGTGAAGATGGTACTTGCCGCTCGCTGGAGGTCACAGCAGGGGCCACGGCTCGTCACGTCTGTGAGATGCTCGTCCAGAAGACTCACGCTTTGCATGATGAGTGCTGGTCCCTAGTGGAGGTCTATCAGCACTTGGCTCTAGGTGAGGAACAGAGGGGTCTCCTTAAAGCCAGGATTGAGAGGGCCAGGCTGTCTATGTTTGTGTGCATAAACATGTGCTCTCTCACACACGTTTATTATTAGAGGGCATCATGACAGAGTTAGGATCAGGGATGTGGAAGAATCAGCAGCAATGGGAACAGAAATTGCCCATATTTGTTTATTTGTCCCATGCCCAGAACAGAAATGAATCCAAGAAATGCTATCGGTATTAGCAGTTGTTGTTTTCAGTCCAGAAACAATGCATAATGGTATGTGATTGATGGTATTCCCGTTTCTGGTTTGCATTGTGTTTCCTTTGCAATAGCATAATAATAACATAAATAATTGCGAAACATTTCACCACAGTGGTCAGTGAGAAAAGGCAATGAAGTTTTTTTTAACGGCCTAGGTCCAGTATACCTGAAGGAGCTTCTCCACCCCCATCGTTCTGCCCAGACACTGAGGTCCAGTTCCGAGGGCCTTCTGGCGCTTCCCTCGCTGCAAGAAGCCAAGTTACAGGGAACCGGGCAGAGGGCCTTCTCGGTAGTGGCACCCGCCCTGTGGAACGCCCTCCCACCAGATGTCAAAGAGAAAAACAACTACCAGACTTTTAGAAGACACCTGAAGGCAGCCCTGTTTAGGGAAGCTTTTAATGTTTAATAGACTATTGTATTTTAATATTCTGTTGGAAGCCGCCCAGAGTGGCTGGGGAAACCCAGCCAGATGGGCGGGGTATAAATAATAAATTATTATTATTATCAGAAGCTGAACTGCAGCAGAACAGAAACAAACTGCTTGTGATGAATACGGAGTGGAACGGACACACTTTCTTTTGCTGTGTGCAAGGAATGTTATATTGACTAGCATGCTTCATACCCTTTACTAGAGCTGTTCTCCATATTGGTTGAGCATGGAATAGAAATGAGCTGCTAAAGAGGTTCTTAAACCCAAATTGCATTTTTTGTTTTACTCTCTCTCTGCTCTTATTTTGCCAGAGCGATGCCTGGAAGATCATGAGTCGGTGGTGGAGGTTCAGGCCACGTGGCCTGTTGGGGGTGACAGCAGGTTTGTCTTCCGGAAGAACTACGCCAAGTATGAGCTGTTCAAGAGCTCGCCAGTAAGTGGAATGGACCATAAAGCCAGGAAGGGAGGCCATTCTTTCCTCCCAGCATTAAAATGGAAGCTTCCTGATCCTCTGCTTTTAAAAAAACCACACCACCCTAATTCCACATCGGTTAGCTTGTATGAAATAAAATTGTAGCACCTGCCAGCTTTGATTAGTAAACGTTCTGTGTTTCACTTTAGAACCCTAAACTCAGTTTCTGCAAAACCTCTAGGTTTTACTACATTATTATTATTTATTGAATTTATATACCGCCCTATACCCGGGGGTCTCAGGGCAGTTCACAGAATAAAATCAAGATATAAAAACCACAAAATACATCATAAAGGTAAAAACAACAACCCAATAGCTCCCCTCCCCAAAAAACACAAAAACACATTTCTGCATTACTTGAATTTATATCTCTGGCTGTAAGGTACAACAGAAACTTTTTTTATTTTAGTTTTCAATTATGAAACATATCTTATTATACCAACTGATAATGTAAAAGTACACGACATTTTATATTTTGGGATGTTCTGCTTCACAACTACAAAAATAATGTGTCTATATACGCTGGAAGCCGCTCAGAATGGCTGGGGCAACCCAGTCAAATGGGTGGAGTACTATCATCATCATTATCATCACGATCCCTGGTCAGACATTAAAAGCCCTCAGCAAGTGCCATCATCCCTGACCTCTGGCAATGCTGACTGGGACTGATCAGAGCTGGGAAGAAGCACCAGGCTGCTTTCGACCTCTGGGTGCTGAGTTCGAAAGTCTGAAGGGGGCCTCTGCATGTGCTCAGCTGAACTTGCGCAGAAGTCACCCCATAACTGGGAATCCTGATAAAGCAGGGTTTCTGATTGTAGGAAGGTTTCTAAGTATGTTCGGCCGAAAAAACTTATAAACTCTATTCAGACCTTCCTATATTGCTGAAGAAGCACAGGGAGGTTCCTCAAGCTCCCCACTTTATTATTACTTTTTGGAACAAAGTTTTCCGTTTTCATCTTTTCAGCAGTTTAACATGGTTGTGTCAAGATATATCTTTGTTTACATTAGAGCAGACAACATCATTTTATAAAAATAAAACAACTATAAACACTCAGATAAACGTTTCTGAATATATTAACTACGTTGTGTCAAAGTGTGTATCCCAAAATGAAATGCAGCCACGAAATGATGTATAGTGACGTGTATTGCTTAGACTGATGACCATAAGTGTTTGTATCATTAACCATTAGAAATTATATGACTTTATAGGGAGGGGGGAGGGAGAGGACAGCAACTTTTTACTTCCTACTTCCCCTCCCTTTAGGATCTTAGGCTAGGGAGCACGTTATTTTGATATTGAATCTTCATCTCTGTTATACTGGGTGTTATAGAGTTATCAGCATTATAGAATGGGTGCAAGAAAATTTTAAAGAGAGGGAGAGAAACAACTTGAAGCAAAAATGGAGCACACCTTGGCAGTTTCTCTCTCTCTCTCTCTCTCTCTCTCTGCAGTTATGAGCATAATAAACTTGTCCTTATTCTTACCTAAAAAAAAAAAAAAGCATTGAAAGCATTTCCCCTCTTTTAGCACTAGAAACACCAATATGTGACAGCCAACTATCCGAATTGTCTCTGTGTAGTTTTGGAAGGCTCACCCCTTTTCTTTTCTTCTCCATTGCAGCAGTCACTGTTCCCCGAAGCCATGGTTTCCAGCTGCCTGGATGCAGCCAACAAGGGCATGTCCCATTCAGAACTTATACAGGTACAAAACCCACCTGCTTCCTTTCCGCTACCCATTCAGACCTGCTCCCATTCCCAGGTCTTCATTTATTTCCAGAACGATAAAGCACTGTTCTTGGGTGGCCATGCTCTTATGCCTAGCGCAATTCCACTGGGAAACACTAGGCCAGGGGTCAGCAAACTTTTTCAGCAGGGGGCCGGTCCACTGTCCCTCAGACCTTGAGGGGGGCCGGACTATATTTTTTTTGGGGGGGGGGAATGAACGAATTCCTATGCCCCACAAATAACCCAGAGATGCATTTTAAATAAAAACACACATTCTACTCATGTAAAAACACGCTGATTCCCAGACCGTCTGCGAGCCGGATTGAGAAGGCGATTGGGCCGGATCAGGCCCCCAGGCCTTAGTTTGCCTACCCATGCACTAGGCAGCCAGAAGATGTTGCTGGGGTCTTCTGTATCCCCAGGGCTGCACTCCTGAGTGTCTCCCACACAGGTGCACCCTAAACTGAAGGCTAGTTGTTGCTGCCAACATGGACTGCCAGCTACATTGGCGATATCACTTGTCTACCCTTGCCATCCTTTTTTTTAACTGACTGCCTCTTTCAGAATGTGCTGAATTCAGGAAGCTGCCCCGAAATCCAAGGTTTCATGCACCTGAAAGAAGTTGGACGCAAAGTATGGAAAAGGTTTTACTTCTCCCTACGGCGCTCTGGGCTCTATTACTCAACCAAAGGCACATCAAAGGTAAGTGGTGTGCACTGTGTGGGTGGAAGGGTTGGTGTTTTAGTTCAGTCATCCAGTCCTGTTTGCAGCCTGTCAGGGCAATATTGCTGTGCTCTATCGGAAAGAACAGCAGCCGTCAAGGAGGCAGAAACACCTGAACCACCGGGCGATTTAATTGAATAATGCAGACTCCAGCAGGTACCTTACTGCAGTCGGAAACGGCTGTGTGAAGCTTGATGCCAAGACCAATGCCTTAGGATGTGTTTTGCCAAAAGCTGAAAGTGCCATACAAACTGCAAACTGCCAGAAGCAAAATCCATGCCCTTCCATTTTTCTTGGTATCTGCAATTAAATGAATCTAAGTTATGCACCACAAAAATAAAATATTGAACCTGAGTAGAATACTCAGTAATGATTTCTCCAGCCCTTCACCCGCCTTAGATAATCCTTGCAACACCTTTGTAAGGTAGGCTTGTGTTATTTTCCCTATGTTACACATCGTCGGGAAGACACAGGCTGAGAGATAGTGGCTTGTCTATGGTCACCTATTGAATTTAAGGCTGCGATGAGTTCTGAATTACTGACTTCTTTCTTATTCACAACGAATTTATATTAGTTAGTGCTGGGGTGAAGTATTTGGCCAAGTGATTTTTGCAAATGTCAAATGGTGTCTGGGGGGGGGGGGTTAGATTCATTGGATTCATCTTCGGAGGCCTGGCGGAGTTCAAGAATTTTTGTCTTAGGCATCAGTTGGCCGAGAGCTTTTTCTTTTTCAAAAAACCTTCCACACCCTGGGGAAAACCTTCCCACCCAGGAAAGAATGCCAGGGGAGTGGTGCTACGTCTTGACCTACCATTATTCCTAAGGATGCTCTTAGATAAAAGATAACTGCCCTCTCAGTCAGTGATGGCTTTGTTAAAAAAAGAGAGAGAGAGAAGAAAAGCCTTCTGCTACTTTGCATTTAAGCCAAGAAGAAAATTCTTTAACCCCCCCCCAGAAATTTCCACTTCCCACATTCATGGAGGAATAATGGTCCTGGGAAAGAGGGGGAGTCCCTCCAGATGTGGCTGGGCTACAGTTTCTATTATCCCTGACTATGCTGGTTGGCACTGGTGGGAGTTGGAATCCTACAATATTTGGAGGGTATCGGGTCTCCTATCCCTGACCTATGCTCAATTCTGTGCTTGGCCTAGCACAGTGGTTTTCAACCAGTGTGCTGTGGCACCGTAGCGTGCCTTGAATGATGGTCAGGGCTGCTGGGGGCAACATTGGTCTCTGTCCCTCTTTCTTTCTTTCTTTCTTTCTTTCTTTTCTTTTCTTTCTTCCCTTCCCTCCCTCCTCTAATACCCTCTTGCGTCTCTGCTTCCCAAAGACTTGCACAGCTGTTTATTGCAGCAGCCCTGGCTATAAGCTCTGCAGGTGAGCTTTGGGGTGGGGGTATCTCAGAGACCAGGGATGGCAGCAGCAGCTGCTGCCCAGAGAATTCCCAAGGAGAGGGGAGGGGAGAGGAGGCTGAGGGAACCCTCCACAAGGGAGGGTGTTTGAAAAAGGGCAAGAAGCTGCCAGCTGTGCAGGCAAGGGGTGACATAGCTGAGCTCCTGAGCCCCACAGGGGTGCCACAGAAAGAATGTAGCTGCTTAAGGGAGCCATGGACTCAAAAAAGTTGAAAACCTCTGTCCTAGTGTGACCCGGATGCTAAATTCTTCTTTTAGGCTAATGTGACCACGCATATACAGAACACACCTGGTACCTACCTCAGCAGGCAACTGAGAAGTCAGGGGTGGGGTAGACCCTCATGCTGTAGAGCATAGCTTCACACTTTATCTGTTTTTGGTCTTCCTCATGCCAGGACCCCCGACATCTACAGTATTGTGTCGACATAAACGAATCCAATATCTACTACATCACCCAAGGCAAAAAGCAGTACAGCACCCCCACAGAATATGGCTTTTGCATCAAGGTAAGAAGGGTGAGAAGCACTCCTTTAACAGGCACAAAGAGAAGTGCCTGGTGGTAATACAATAATATAGTGTGCTTAAAATACATCCATGGTTAGAGCAAGCAATGAGATGTCTTGGACAGACTCCAGAATCAAACCTTACCACAGCCTTTCAAGATTATTAAGATACACACACATGCTGATTTTTAATCAATAAAGTCAAATTGTGCCTACCCTGCACCCAAAAGTTTTAATCTTGACTATACACCAGTGTTTCACACAAGTGTGATAACTGAGGCACACTTATTTAGGAAATAACAATATTGGAGACACATGTCACTCTTACACCTGACAAAGCTTACTTTCAGTGTGTGTACATATATCTCTATCTCTCTATCTATACCCACCATCCCAGGATTCCTCCCTCCTGTTTCTGCATGAATCACTTTTCTGGGCATGCCTCGAAATTGGAAAGAGGCAAATCCAGAGCGCTAACTCATGCAGAGATGTGGCAGGTACCGTTCCCCGAGGGCGGGTTATCTTGCTGTGCCCCTGTGTTGGGATTGATTGCTTTTCCAGCCAATCCCAGAGCAGAGAAGGGGCAGACAGAGCCCCAATGGAGGATGATTAGAATAAAGGAAAGCCGGAATAGCAAATCAGAATATCAAACTATGCAGAAATGCAGACTTGGTGGATGCATACTTTTGGAGAATTTAATTATTTAATCTCTTGATTTGGTTGATCCAGGTGGGGAGTGGGTTCTGTGGGTCAGGGCTCATCCCTAGAGCAAGTGAGTTCTGACACCTTTCAAAAAATGGTTGGTGGGGCAGTCTTTGACCAACATTTCATGTGCACGATTATTGCTCTTACCTCTGCAGCCATGCAAGGCGCGAAGTGGGGCTAAAGGCCTGAAGCTCTTCTGCAGCGAAGACGAGCAAAGTCGCACGTGCTGGATGGCTGCCTTCCGCCTCTTTAAGGTACAGGGAACTCTTCTAAAATATGGCATCCATAGAAGAGTCCTCCTCAATGCAAAGAGTCACTTTAAAGGAATGGTTTTCATCAGGATTGCAGAATAAGAAGGAATAGTTATGCTCCTTGCTCCTTGTCTGTTACAAATACAAGGACGCGGGTAGCACTGTTGTCTAAACCACGGAGCCTCTTGGGCTTGCCAATCGGAAGGCCGACAGTTCGAATCCCCACGACGAGGTGAGCTCCTATTGCTCTGGCCCAGCTCCTGCCAACCTAGCAGTTCGAAAGCACACCAGTGCAAGTAGATAAATAGGTACCGCTGTGATGGGAAGGTAAATGGCGTTTCTGTGCATTCCGGTTTCCATCACAGTGACCCATTGCACCAGAAGCAGTTTAGTCATTCTGGCCACATGACCCGGAAAGCTATCTATGGACAAACGCCAGCTCCCTTGCCCTGAAAGCGGGATGAGCGCCACAACCCCATAGTCGCCTTTGACTGGACTTAACCATCCAGGGGTACTTTACCTTTTTTTTTACCTTGCTACAAATACTAATTAACCTGCTCACCGCAAAGTTGCTTTTTGCCCTAAAAAACCACAAAAAACTGTACATGTTAAATACAAAGACCCATTTAATGTCACATCAAGTTTGACCCTTAACTGGGATTTGAACTTTGACATACTGATGTTCAGACCCAGTTCACTACATCTGAAGACTTCAAACTGCATATTCTGACAATTTCTGAGGATGTGTGGACTGCAGAGAACGCGAATACAAGGTTTCCTGGTGTGGGGGAGGGGAACAAGTTTTTGACCAGAGTTCATTTGCAGTTTGCAGCCACAGAGGGGTCCTAGTTGGTTTCAGTTTGCACAGAGCAACAGGGAGATCTGAAAGACCCCAGTTTGTGCTCCATATGAATTTAGTGTGCACCCTAGAATATGCCCAGATTCCCTTGCAACATTCAGGGGTTCTAGGGGTGATGCCTCGGACTTCTCCTAAACGTGTGGGTGTGGAAAGAGTTCCCTGTGGAACAGTTACCAAACGTTTTGGCTCCCGAACGCCGAAAACCCGGAAGTAAGTGTTCTGGTTTTTGAATGTTTTTTTGGAAGCCGGATGTCCAGCGCAGCTTCCGCTTGAGTGCAGGAAGCTCCTGCAACCAATCGGAAGCTGCACCCCGGTTGTCAAACATTTTGGAAGCAGAATGGGCTTCCAGAATGGATTAAGTTTGACAACTGAGGTTTGACTGTAGAAAGTTTGAAAATCATGGTGCTACATGGGGTGACCTGCAGCGATGGTTGCCTCATGGGAAATGTAGTCTCTTGGTTCAATCCTTTACACATCTGCACAAAAGTTAAGTTTCACTGAGTTAGGTGAGGGTTTATCCCAGGTAAGAGATGCAATCTCAAAGAGGGTTTTGTTTTTTTAAAAGAATCCCTCAAATATTTCCCAGTATGAAGTGTTGCACCCAGCTCTAGCAATTAGTAAATGTCATGGTCACTGCCTAGAATATTGATCATGCTGGGCTGATGCTGACAGGTTTGCCTACCTCACAGATACCAATAGCTATTCTCCTTTCCGCAGTATGGCATACAGCTCTACAGAAACTATCAGCAGTGTCAAGCACGGCAAAGAGAAACAGCGTGGATCGGGCCTGTACCCCTGGTAAGCTCCCTGCTATGACGGTGTTTCAGAGATTTTCATTATCAGTGGATAAAGGCAAACATAATGTCTGTAGAGTAAGGAAGGACACACCTCCCTGTCAATTTCCGTTTCTGATTTTTCCAGTCCTTAGTTTCCTTCCACATCCGCTTGGAAATTGGTTTCAAAAGCCTGCCCACAAATTCGTACACTGCACTTTTCTCCGAATTGATGCATTTTTGCTCAAGATGTGCAATTTTGCTTAAGATATGTGTTTTTCCTAACAGTTTTCCCCAATACAAAACATTTTTGTATGTTGCTTTCACTAATATATGGGGGGTTTTCCTGCACTTTCCCTGATGCATGCATTTTTATACACTTGAGCATTTGCCTTGGGCCTTTAAGGCTACATAAGAACATCTCCTGCCAGGAGCTAATTTGGTGTGCCAACTGAGGGCAACCCCAGTGTTCAGCCCCAGAGGATCCCTGTCTGCTTTGTGGTACTTTATGATCCTTAAATTCAACTATGAGCTGTCAGTAATAACCACTCTGCACCAAGACATGACAGCAAAAGAAGGCACCTAATCTGAAATACTCTCCCATTGGAGACTCCCCAGGATTGCAAGCTTTCCCCCTCCCCCACTGGAAATAGAAGGATTTATTTATTTTAATTGGCAGGTTATGTTCTTCTATTTCAGGTATTATTAATTTGCTTTTCACTGGCTCTTGTATATGTGTTTTTGACTCTGTCATTACCTGGCCTAGAGATATTCATCAAGACTTGATTAAACACATCGTTTTAGAAACTGAATTGCAATTTGCATGCTGCCATTCGGGACCGGTCACTTACTATTATTGTAGAGATCTGTTGCTGAACCCTTTCTAAAAAACAATCCCATAGCGGAGCGTGTCGGATAACACCTTGGTGGCCATGGACTTCTCGGGTTGTACGGGCCGGGTGATTGAGAATCCCAACGAGGTCCTGTCAGTCGCGTTGGAGGAGGCTCAGGCGTGGAGGGTGAGTCTGCTGTTTGGTTCCTTCTTAGAGATCACAGGGAGCCTGGCAATCTGTTGGGTAATGGGGATCACTACATTGGGTGTCTTTATTGAAGCAGGTATTACATGGGGCGGTCTCTTAAACTCCACAGTTTGAGCTCCACCCATGTGGAGAGCCTAAACAGGGCTGCCTTCAGATGTCTTCTAAAAGTCTGGTAGTTGTTTATCTCTTTGACATCTGATGGGAAGGTGTTCCACAGGGCGGGCGCCACTACCAAGAAGGCCCTCTGCCTGGTTCTCTGTAACTTGGCTTCTTGAAGCAAGGGAACCACCAGAAGGCCCTTGGCACTGGACCTCAGTGTCCAGGCAGAATGATGGGGGTGGAGATGCTCCTTCAGGTATACTGGACCGAGGCCGTTTAGGGCTTTAAAGGTCAGCACCAATTCTCTTTGTTCTTGGTGCTGCAGCAGACTGCTGGCATGGCCACCCATCCAAATTCAGAATTTAACATAAACAAACGTGTTGCTATTGGGGGGGGGGCACTCTTATATGGAACAGGGAAATGATAATTAACATGGCAAGCTTAACATACCTGAAACAACCTCCACCGTTTTCCCCACCACGCTTCAGAAGAAGACGACGCACCGATACAGCCTGCCGACCCCGTTCCAGAGCTCCTCGTTCAGTGCTGGTGAGTACCGAGGGACCCTGGGTCCTGCCTTCTGCTCCAACCACTTGGAGCTGCTGCCTTCAGCTCCAAGCAGCACAGTATCACCTACAACTGACTGGCGGCAATTCCCCAGACAGGCCATCTCTCCCAGTCCTACCTGGAAATGCCAAGGATTGAAGCTGGGACCTTTTGCGTGCTCTGACACTGAGCTGCGGCCCTCTCACCTGTCGCAGATCACTAGCGTAAAACACAACCCCTTCTTTGTTTGAAAATGTAGTATTAACAGCCGGTGAATGGTTGATAGCAGAGGTTCAGGGAAGGGCAAGGGTAGCTCAGTCTGTGGAGCACGAGACTCTTGGTCTCAGAGTCGTGGATTCGACGTTGGGCAGAAAGATTCTGGCATTGCAGAGGGTTGGACTACCCTCATGGTCCCTTCCAATTCAACAGTGCTGTACTAAATCCCAGCAGGCATTTTAGCTGATTTCTGGTTTTTGAAAATTTCTTGCACACAGCTTTTTTAAAAATAATAATAATAATATTTATTAGAAGTTTAAAAGTTACAGGAAAAAAAGCACAAGAAAAAGAAGAGAAAAAAAGTAGAAAAGAGAAAAAAGTCAATACATAAAAAAGAACAAAAAACACAATACATCAAAACACAAAGAAAAGCAAAAACAATTAAAAACACATCCAATATTTATCCTTATCTTTCATTAACTTATTTCCTCGACCTCCTCACACCTCCCTTTTTTGTATTCCAGTTATTAACTATATCTGCAAATCCTTTCCCTCTTTTCACTGCTTTCTGTCATTTAATTATCTTAATTTATTTTAGCATTATCTTTCCATCGAAACCTTAAAATTTATTTATACTTAACTCCTTATAATGTTTCTACTAAAGTCATGTAATTTCATTCCAGCATTTCCTAACATTCATTAATTTTACAATATTTCTCTAAATAGATTTTTAATTTTTTTCCAATCTTCTTCCACCGTCTCTTCTCCCTGGTCTCGGATTCTGTCAGTCCTTTCTGTCAGTTCCATATAGCCCATCAACCTGGTGATCTTCTATCCGAGGCTCTTAGCTCTTTTCCATGTCCCTTCTGCAGAGCTTCTTCATATTTATACATACACTTTACTTTATCTTCTACTGAGCTTGTTCTTAGTTTCCTTCCTTTGGCACCGAGGATATTGCGCACAGCTTTAGAGAGGATTGTAATTAAGTGACAGACTTTTTTTTTAATTGCCTAATTTAGCATTTCCTATAAAGGGCCAAGCTTTGTGGGGCTCATCTGAAGCCAGGCTACAGCTCGCGTCTGGCTGTCCCACCATCTATAAATACCATTGCATGAAATGTTGAACGTGTGAAGGGGCAGGCTGGATAAGTGTGTCTCTTTGCATGTGCAGATTTATATGGTTTTATCTGAGCTACAGCACAGCACCAACACCCAACGCTGGCTCATATTAAGTGATAGGAAGGGGTACGCAAGGCTGCCGAGGATGTAAATGCTGCCTTGCTCTACCTTCCAGTGCCAAATAATCCTGGCCAGCCCCACATGTCTAGGATGAAGGGATGGGTTTTCCAGTTATCTTGAACCCCAGCAACCCTCACTGCAAAGACTAGGGGTTGTGATTGCAACAAATACATTCTTAACACTCCAATCAAGGCTAAGTTTCTGAAAGCTCTTTCCATTCCTTCTACAGCCATTCACAGAACCCAGCCATGGTTCCACGGACACATTTCTAGAGAAGACACCCAGCGCCTTATCGTTCAGCAGGGACTGGTGGACGGGTAGGCTGCTTGCTACGTCTCTCCAACGCACAACGCTTGTGCAACACTATCCTATATGCATGTATACTTGCACATAGTGCCAACCCTTCCCATCCCAGGGTTATTGTACAGAACGGGATTACATCAATATTGCTAAAAGCCATTTGACCCAGGCTAGAGCTGGGAGAGGCAGGCAGTTGCAAAGGCAGAATCTTCTTTCTCAAACAACTGAAGCCCATCGCAGCAGAGCCTCTGCCAGGCTTATGCTGTGAGCACTTTGCCAGCTTAAAACGCAGTTGGCCTTTCTTCTTCTCAATGCGGATTAAGAGTGGCTTTGGTGAAAATGCACCAATATGGAGTATTTCGTAGAAACAACAGGATAGCTGTGGGTTGTGGCTAACCTTGTGTTCGCACCACTTCCCAAACCAGCCTTGGGGATGAGGCCTTGCACCTTAGGGGAAGAGGAAACTGTCTTTCTAACTGCCCACCTGCCTGTCCACCTGCTGCCTCTTCCAGTTCTTGAATGAATTGCAGTTGTACCTCGGAAGTCGAACGGAATCTGTTCCGGAAGTCTGTTCAACTTCCAAAACGTTCAGAAACCAAGGCGCGGCTTCTGATTGGCTGCAGGAAGCTCCTGCAGCCAATCAGAAGCCACGGAACCCGCAATGGACATTCGGGTTCCAAAAAACGTTCGCAAACCAAAACACTCACTTCCAGGTTTGTGGTGTTTGGGAGCCAAAACGTTCAAGTCGCAAGGCGTTTGGGATCCAAGGTACGACTGTACGTTCATTCATGATTTTGACTTCATGTAGTAACTCTCTTTTCTTGGTTGTGGTTTATAACGGGCTATAATCTACGAAGTCAGGCTTAACTGGCAAATAGATCACATTAGGGGTAGAGAACCTGCGACCCTCCCAATGCTATTGAACTCCCATCTATCCCAGCCAGAATGGCTGATGGTCAGCGATGATGTGAGTTGTAGTCCAACAATGTTTGGAGAGCCACGAGGTTTGCATGGTTATAAAAATGGCGAATGAGCCACAGGCTAAAGAGTTGGGCTTAATTTGAAATGAAACCATCTCACTTCCTTCTTCCCCACCCACCCTCACTTTAAGCACTGAGTAATACTGACTGTGTTTACTCCCAGGTAGGTGCAAATATACCTGCAGCCTTAGAGACTTGAAGGTCAGCTTCCCAGAAGCAGAGCCATTTGCCCACCACCATAATTACCCCTTCCTACCCTCAACCAGCCCATGCAATCCAGATCATGCGCTCAGCAAGAGATATCTTGACAGCAATAGCTCCATATGACTCATGCAAGCCTGAAATCATTTTTTTTCAGGAGGTGGGGACCAGAACTGAGTGTTAGTGGTGTGATAATCATGAGCATGGAGCCTTGAAGATGTTAGTGCGAGAGGACCGCGGGGTTGGACCTCGGCTCACATACTGCACTGCTCCTCCTTGTGGGCGGAGGAAGAGGTGCAATGTGCCTTTAACAGCCTTCCTATTGTCTTGCCGATTGCAGGGTCTTCCTGCTGCGGGAGAGTCAGCGGAACCCCAAAGGTTTTGTCTTGTCCCTCTGCCACCTGCAGAAGGTGAAGCACTATCTTATCCTTCCGGTAAGTGGTCGCATTAAAGAACGTACAAAGCTTGCCTTTATAACAGCTGCATTTGGACAGTCAAATCCTGGCTTAGGAAAGAAACCAAGATATGCCCGAGCTCCTTGCACCTGCATGCAGCCCGCTTTGCATGAGCAGGGAAACAAACTTAGAAGTTTGGGGGGGGGGGGAGTGTGCACGAGAGAGAGTGAGAAAGATATAGAAATATCTTGAGTTTGAGGGAACGTGGTTACCAGACAGGCTTCAAAAGAATGAGCATAATTAAGCAAACTAGCCTGGTCTAAGTTACAGGTAGGTATCCGTGTTGGTCTGCCGTAGTCGAAACAAAATAAAAAAAATTCCTTCCAGTAGCACCTTAGAGACCAACTAAGTTTGTCATTGGTATGAGCTTTCGTGTGCATGCACACTTCTTCTGCATGCACACTAAAGTTCATAACAATGACAAACTTAGTTGGTCTCTAAGGTGCTACTGGAAGGAATTTTTTTATTTTGTTCAGCCTAGTGTATAAGGCAGGAAAGACATCTTGGCAGTACCCCTTCCTGCCAGCAGTGGGAGAACTGAACAGTCACCCAGTCAGGAATGCTTTGGAGACCTGCACGTTTCCAGCCAGCCTGGACCCTAATACTAGTTGTGGAGAGTGGGGGGTGGAACATGGCCCTGGCCTGCAGCACAGTTACTACTACTTTGTGTGCTCCCGAAAACTGAGCCCAGACTCCACTGCAGCCTTGCTTTACTCCAGGGGTAGTCAACCTTTTTATACCTACCACCCACTAATGCATCTTTCTTGATGGTAAACTTTCCTTACCGCCCACCAGTGCTCAGTGGAAGCAGGATTCAGCTTGTGCCGTAGAACCCACTAGTGGGCAGTAGGGACCAGGTTGACAACCCCTTCTTTATTCTCTTCTGCGCCTTCCCCTCCTGCCAGCAACTCACCATCTTTTATGGGTTTCAGAGTGAAGAAGACGGACACCTCTACTACACCATGGACGATGGCCAGACCCGCTTTGCTGACTTGATCCAGCTGGTGGAATTCCACCAGATCAACCGCGGCATCTTGCCTTGCAAGCTGAAGCACTACTGCACAAGCGTCGCCTTATGATAGGCTGTCTTCCCAAGCGGCCTTTCCCTGTGCCCCACAGATTGGCCACAGCCGGTGACAGGGAGAGGGGGGGGTCTGGGGAGCAGGTCTTTTTTTGAACTCTGTACACCGGGATCGACTCCGAACTTTGAATTGCTCCTTAATAAACTTCAGCTGCTGCAAGCGACCCGATTTGAACCTTCCCATTCCACCACCACACCGTCATCGGAAGCCTCTAGATTTTGAGCAGACTCGAGGATGGATTCGAGGTCGCAGCAATTGCACTTCACTTCTTAAGAGGACACGGCTCTGTCGGCGGGCAGCTTCCACCATGAAAGGGAACCGGTGTCCATCTGACCGCCGAGTGTCCGGCTCCACTTCGGGGCTTTGTGTACATCTCTGATCCAGGGCTTGTTTTGGTACCGCACACAAGAGATTTTGCTGCTACTTCAGTCCTCCTGCCTCCTAATGTGTTCTCATTTTCTGGGAGTTGCCTTTCAGGTTTGTTGTGGGTTTTGCATCGCTTCGAAAACCTGTTTGACCGGAGGCAACAGCGGGGGACAAAAGAAATATTGGATGCACACGCCACGGAAAGCGATGCCTCTTGCACACTAACTTCCAGCTCTCTTTTAACAACAGCGACAGAGGTTTGCCTGCCTCCAGCACTAGATTTTCTGGGAGCTCCCTCACCTTTGTTAGGAAAGGGAAATTTCCTCTTCTTTTTCTCTGGTGCTTGGCATTGCAGCTTATTTAAAGCGGCAGTCTCCTCTTGGGATGCTGGGCCCATGGGCAGAAGGCTGGTGGAGAGTCAGGAGGGATTCCGGTGACAGTAACTGAAGATGAAAAGGAAAAAGACCCTGAGATTAGAGTTTTATGTGCTACCAACTGAGCTGTCCCCCTCCCCACTCCAGCTGTTGTCCAGGCAAAGACCCAGCCTTCACTGGAACTTTTTATAGCTCTACCAGATTAGAAGAGGCACACAGGATGGGTGGGTGGGTGGGTTATTGGCATCGCCCAGGAGGCTATCCTTTCCCAGGGATCTCTTCAGTCTGCAGTCCCAAGCGTCTTTTCGCACAGAAAAGCAGAGGAACACAGATTTGAAGTTGCTTGGTTCTAGTCCTAGTTGCTCCCCCCACTTGAACACACAGGGATATTCCTTTCAGCACTCTCTCCGGACACCCCATTCTGAATACATTTAAACCCAAAGATCTCGCCACACACACACACACACCGCCAGCGTTCTTATTGGTGCAATATGGCCAATACCACTGTGCTATAATCCCCAGCTCTCATCCTCTCAAGCTGTTGGGTTTTGTCGTGAGTTGGCTTGTGCTATTGCATCTAAGCATCACAGGCAAGGAATCGAGGTAGGAAGAATTGGTTTTCTCCCCTTACATGAAAGGGGATTTTAAAAACACCCTGGGATGGGGAGGAGGAGAAGCAGGAAGGCTCTGCCACTAATGTCATGCAAATCTATAAGGCCAGTATCTACTGTGATGAGTTGTGTATATATATATAAGTGATGATAATAAATTGTATTTTTTTTCATACATTTGCTTTGATTTTGTACACAAGATCAGTTGTGAGAAAAGAACAAGCTAAGAGCAGCCAATTAAATGAATAGCAGAGATCACCCTGTAAAGAATCAACAGATTATTTTATCTCTTTATTTATCTAAGACACACAAAACTTCTTACTCATAAATAAAAGTTTATGTTTGATAACTTCTTGTTTCCCTATCCTTAACAGCCCTTGAGGCAGGAATGAGCGTGAAGCCAACGCCGGGCTTCCTCCATTTTTGTTACTGATATATCAGTTTCGCCTCTCAGTGCTACTCTTTGGGCCTCTCTAGATATTGAATCACCCAGATACCATCACACAAAAAAAAGAGACTGCGTCAGAAAGGAGTGTCACTGTTGATTTCCTCCAGCCCAGCACCATGGCATTGGTTACACTTGAAATTTCGATATGGGGATACTAAAAGCAAAGCATGCTGGGTGATGCTTCTCGCAAGGCACTCTGGGCAATGTCATTTCCCTGTTTGCATACTGTGTGCCAAGTCTCGTGGTTTTGTTTGTGCATCACGAGTGGTCGGGCCTGGAAGTGATTAGGCAGGATTTGCCATGCAAATCCATTTGGGATTTAGCAATGGCCAGGAGATTAAGGCCTTGGGAGTTGGCCAATTAGCTGGCCTTTTTTAAGATCCTTGAAGAGGGACCCACTGGGGAAGATGTGAGGGCAAATCGCAGAGCTGCCAGAAGCCCACAGCCTTCTCTATAGGAGCCAGAGAAGCCACTGACCTGGTCTCTGGAGGCTACCTCTGCCTCCTCAGCACAAGCCACCATGGCTCCCAAAGTTGTATTGATAACAGGATGTTCATCCGGGATTGGGCTGGCATTGGCTGTGAAACTAGCACAGGACAAGCAGAGGAGGTTCAAAGGTGAGCTTCTTTAAACAGTGTTTTGTGAAACAACATTTTTTTAAAAAAATGTGTACAATACAGTTGATTTTTTTCTCTCTGCCTAGTTTCCTTTTAATCTGATGCAGATACACAAAATGACATGATCAGGTTGTTTGCTTTTCCAATTTCTTTCCTGTTGGATTCGCTTCTAAGTTTCCAGCATTTAGCATGGGTGGTGGTGGTGTAGAGAGCCCTTTGCTAGCCTGGATGAGGGTATTCAGGGCACCTATCTTATCTTCAACTTCTTACCCTCCCTTCACCATGACGTCCCAGGGTGGGTAAGAACAGAACAATTATGCAATTTGAAAGCAAATACGGTACTTAATGCAACACCAAAACGACAATTTAAAATGGAGCGAAAAGGTAAATTCCAAATTAAACGCATAATTCTGTTTAATTGTTTATATTCATAGTTACCAGCATGTTGATCCAATGAACTTGCCATGGATATAAGAAATAGTTACCTGAAGGCTGTAACATGCCCTGTACCCCTGAGACAGGACCATCTCTTAACATCCTGTTTAGGGAAGTTTTTAATCATAGAATCATAGAATCATAGAGCTGGAAGAGACCACAAGGGCCATCGAGTCCAACCCCCTGCCAAGCAGGAAACACCATCAGAGCACTCCCGACATATGGTTGTCAAGCCTCTGCTTAAAGACCTCCAAAGAAGGAGACTCCACCACACTCCTTGGCAGCAAATTCCACTGTCGGACAGCTCTTGCTGTCAGGAAGTTCTTCCTAATGTTTAGGTGGAATCTTCTTTCTTGTAGTTTGGATCCATTGCTCCGTGTCCGCTTCTCTGGAGCAGCAGAAAACAACCTTTCTCCCTCCCTCAAACATGTTTGATGTTTTATCGTGTTTTTAATATTCTGTTGGAAGCCACCCAGAGTGGCTGAGGAAACCCAGCCAGATGGGTTGGGTATAAATAAATTATTATTATTATTATTATTATTATTATTATTATTATTCTGACTGCACAGTGCTGAGCTTCCAACTCTGGTTTTGAGTGTTTCCTAGAATGAGTGTGTTATCAAACAAATGCAGGGATCATTAGTAGTCTGGCTGCGAGCTTTTTAATTAGCTGCTGATTGTATTGTAGTAGCTTTTAAATTTGATTCTGGTGATGCATCACCTTACAGCTGCTAAAGAATTAAAATCTGTCGATTTTGTCTACTGCCTTCTATTCTCTAGCTCCAGTTTTAATTGGAAACTCAGACTTAAACTAAATCTAAAAAAACACACACTGAACCTCCGGTGTTTTCCTATTCAGCCATTTTGAAAACCTGCACTTCCAGGATTGAAATTTAGAATTGTGGTTTAGGGTTGCCAACTTGAACACCAGGAAAAGGGGGGGATGGGACAAGCCTGCCATTGTGCCCTTAAGAGCAGCATGATACACTGAAATTAGCAGGTGAACTATATCATAACATAGAAATAAACATTATCCATCAGTTGAAGGCTTTAGGCCACACTGTTGCTGCTGCTAATAATAATAATAATAATAATAATAATAATAATAATAATTTCTTTATACCCCGCCCATCTGGCTGAGTTTTCCCAGCCACTCTGGGTGGCTCCCAATCGAGTGTTAAAAACAATACAGCATTAAATATTAAAAACTTCCCTAAACAGGGCAGCCTTCAGATGTCTTTTAAAGATAAGATAGCTGCTTATTTCCTTGACATCTGGTGGGAGGGCATTCCACAGGGCGGGCACCACTACCAAGAAGGCCCTCTGTCTGGTTCCCTGTAACCTCGCAATGAGGGAACCACCAGAAGGCCCTCAGCGCTGGATTTCAGTGTCCGGGCTGAACAATGGGGGTGGAGACGCTCCTTCAGGTATACAGGACTGAGGCCATTTAGGGCTTTAAAGGTCAGCACCAACACTTTGAATTGTGCTCGGAATCGTACTGGGAGCCAATGCAGATCTCTCAAGACCGGTGTTATGTGGTCCCAGCGGCCACTCCCAGTCACCAATCTAGCTGCCGCATTCTGGATTAATTGCAGTTTCCGGGTCACCTTCAAAGGTAGCCCTACGTAGAGCGCATTGCAGTAGTCCAAGCAGGAGATAACTAGAGCACAGCTCCTGCAGCCAGTTTAAAAGTTGGCAACTTAGGTTGGGTACTTTGGGAATTTAAAAAATGTCCTTTATAGCCCCAGCTATGAGGGTTTGGCCATTTTGGGGCGAAATGCAATGTAAAAGCTTTGGTCCCAAAGTTGGAGTGGAACCGAGGATGGTTTGGGACTGAGTGACAAAAGCTCCTGTGTTCCAGTGATTGCCACAATGAGGAATGTGGCCAAGAAGGAGAAGCTGGAAACTGCTGCGGGGGCTGCTCTCAACAAGACGCTGGAGATCAAACAGCTGGATGTCTGCGACGAGAAATCCATCCGCAGCTGCGTCAACAGCATCCCCCAACGGCATATTGACATCCTCAGTGAGTATCCAAAAGGTTTGCTGCATTATCTGTCACCCGGAGTAAGGATTGTGTTAGAAGGAGGTGCGCAGTGAATCAGAACCCCTGCCCCACCAAAAATAAGTGTGGGCTCTCTCTTTTCCCTTTCTTTTTAACCCAGAAGGAATACTTGGGGTGAGGTAGCAGCAACGGCAGTAAGATGATGGAGATGGAAGGACTTGCTTGGGACTTCCCTAGATCTTTACATTGTGCACGTGTATGCTAATTCCTACACACACCCAGTGGTGGACCTACATTTTGGGGGCCCTGAATCTTAAACTGTTATGGGGCCCTTCACAACCAGCAATGAAGTCTGGGTAACCACTGTTATGTTATCTTCTTCAATGGGTTTGTTCCACGACACATCGCCACAAATTCTCCATGAGTTTGCATTTTTGGTATCCGCTTATGAACTCATTTTTATTCCTCTAGGATTTTGACCACTTTTTTAAAAGTGGTGGTGGTGGAGGAGACTACATTAGCCACAGCAGAATAGCCAACTTACCTCAACACTCCACATTGACATCATTTGTGCTACTGACTCTCAAACTTGGAGATTGTGGAAATACATACGGCAAAACATTAGCCACTTTTTTGTGAGACTCAAATTGGGTGACTCGATTTGGGTCTACTAGACCCAATTTTTTAAAGCAATGGGGACTCAAGTCATTTCTGGGGGCCCTGAGAGATCCACAAGATTCCAGATTGGTTCCTAGTAGAGCCTCTCACAAGTCTGGGACTATGATTAAAGAAAAAGAAGACATTGCATGTCAGATTATTGTGATCTATGTAGGGCAAGAATGTTAACCAGAGATGGATGGCGGTAGGGATAAATAGAGTGGTGTAGGGGGGTTGTCCTCTGGAAAATAATGGAACAATAGGGTCCAATGTGACCATTTTGCCTACACTCCTTAGACCCATATCGTGCTGTGCCAATCTAAAGCCTTCCGGATTGGATTAGGAACTTACTAGAACAACACTCAAGCCAAGGGTTGCTTAGGTCCTTAGCAAAAGATCACAGTTGTGCAGGGTAATAATGCTCACTCTCTGTGGGTGTAAACCACACAGTAGCTGCTTAAAATTTTGCAGTAAGGTGGTGTGCATGTGCAGTTATCGCTTGAGACTGAAGAATCAAGGAGCGACTCTCGTGACTGGACGACCGCAGGTCAAACAGCTCCCAGCAGAATGCTCATTTTACCAGATGCAATGTCATCTTTGCTACTGCTGCTCCCCACCTCACCCCCAAATAAAACCCTGGCATTCCAGAAATGGAAAGGCGGCTCTGGAATCTTGTCTGGTAGGAGAGAGTGTGGGTGGAGAAAGGGTTAACCGTTCCCCTGCCCCCCTGAAGCTGCCCTGCTCCCATCACGTTTCTTTGGTGGAAAAGCAGCCAAATTTCCCAGAAAAGTGTGACCGCACTATTAGGTAGAGAGAGGCAACTGAATTTAGGTATCATAAAAGGCCAGTAAATGGTTATCTGTTACATTTTTACTAGCATGGTAAGTTACTTGCACGGCCCCGATGGGATTTTCCATCTCAGCCTTGGTCTGAGACCATCGAAGAGATGAATAACTTGAGCAGTTTTAGGTATTCTGCACAGTGACTTTGGCAGGTGGAGGGGAGCAGCACCACTTTCTGATTGCCTCAGGCAACAAAATGTCTTGGGATGGCCATTCCCAGACATGCAGCTGACAACAAACACACAGCTCTGGCCTAATGTGAGCCAGTGTGGTGTAGTGGTTAAGAGCAGTAGACTCATATTCTGGTGAACCAGGTTCGCTTCCCCGCTCCTCCAAATGCAGCTGCTGGGTGACCTTGGGCTAGTCACACTTCTCTGAAGTCTCTCAGCCTCACTCACCTCACAGAGTGTTTGTTGTGGGGGAGGAAGGGAAAGGAGAATGTTAGCCGCTTTGAGACTCCTTTGTTGTTGTTGTTTATTCGTTTAGTCGTGTCCGACTCTTCGTGACCCCATGGACTAGAGCGCGCCACGCACTCCTGTCTTCCACTGCCTCCCGCAGTTTGGTCAAACTCATACTGGTAGCTTCGAGAACACTATCTAACCATCTCGTCCCCTGTCGTCCCCTTCTCCTTGTGCCCTCAATCCTTCCCAACATCAGGGTCTTTTCCAGGGAGTCTTCTCTTCTCATGAGGTGGCCAAAGCATTGGAGCCTCAGCTTCAGGATCTGTCCTTCCAGTGAGCACTCAGGGCTGATTTCCTTCTGAATGGAGAGGTTTGATCTTCTTGCAGTCCATGGGACTCTCAAGAGTCTCCTCCAGCACCAGAATTCACCATAATTGAGACTCCTTAGGGTAGTGATAAAGCGGGATATCAAATCCAAACTCTTCTTCTTCTCTTCTAATATCTTGTGAAATGCCAACTGGATTACCTGTCTCTACAGTTACACACTTGTAGTTTAATGTGGCAATCATTTAGTCGTCAGTGTGAAGCAGTTCTCAGTTTCCCCAAGTGTCTGAGAACATGGGAAGGGACTGGAATTGGCTCTACCATTGGGCTAGAGTGGGAAACGGCAGCCCTTCAAATGTTGCTGGACTCCAACTCCCTCAGCCCCAGCCTGTTTCCACTGCTCCCTTCCTCTCACTGAACACCAAGGGTGGGGCTCACAATAAGATCTTTTGTCTGCCTGTTGCAGTCAACAATGCTGGAGTTGGTCTTATTGGTCCCATCGAGTGCCAGACTATCGAAGAGATGAAGGCCATCATGGAGACCAACTTCTTTGGCGTGGTGAGGATGATTAAGGAGGTCCTGCCTGACATGAAGAAAAGGCGGAGCGGCCACATTGTGGTCATCAGCAGTGTCATGGGTTTGCAAGGTAAGGTTGTTGTTTTCTTGCCTAGGTCTTCATTCACACAAGCTTTTTTCAGCCTTGTTCGCAAGCCCAGATTTTAAGAAGCAATTTCCTTTCTGTGTGGATAGTGCATTATGCAGCTTAGCCCACTAGGTGGCACTGAGCTGATTTGCATCTGGGTGAAGTCGGGAGTTCCCTGTGTCTGTTTTCTTCCTATGAAGAGAGACAATAAGGTATTTTTTTGCCAAATTTCAGACTGGTGCATCTTCCTCTAAGTCTTCCATGTCACCTGCTTCCTGTGACTCAACCTCAATGCCTTACTTACTTATTTATAAGTAAGCTCTTTATACGCTGCCCTCTCAATTAAATACCATTAATATATTTAAAAGAAGACACAATACAGAATAACTATTACAATGGCTGGCTTCTGCATTCATAAGAACATTGCCTACTAAGCTAAATCAGTCAAAGGGTACATATAGGCACTTTCCCATCTCCTGGGAAACACACAAACAGCAAAACATGATGGCCATTCTGTGTTGTTTGTCACCAGTATCTGATGTTTTGAGGGAGGCCACCTCCAGAGACAGATTCATGTAAGATAAAGCTCTGTTCTGCTTCCACGGTCGGAGGCAATATATCTCTGAATGCCAGAGGCTGAGAATCACTGGTGAGGAGAGGGTAGCTGGGTGGGTCTTTCCTCGGAGGCAGTGGGCTCTTGTGATGTTCTCTGAACAGAGGCTCCCTTAAGATTAGGATCAATAGCCACTGACAGACCTAGCCTCTTAATAAATCGTCTAGATCCGGCTTCCTCAACCTCAGCCCTCCAGATGTTTTGAGACTACAATTCCTATCATCCCTGACCACTGGTTCTGCTAGCTAGGGAATCATGGGAGTTGTAGGCCAAAAACATCTGAAGGGCCGAGTTTGAGGAAGCCTGGTCTATATCTTTTTCTTAGCAAGCTAAGGCTTTGTTTGCACATGTGCAGCAGAATGAGGTGAGTAAATCCCAAGGGGGCAGAAGGACAGACTCAAATTTTGAATATTTTCTCATCTAAAATAAAAACCAGAAACAAAAACAAAAAACCCCTGCAAGTAAATAGCTAGCACATATGGGGAATTTTTATCCCAGCCCATTTTGCCATGCCAGTTTTCACTTGCAGGGAGGAGTGTGTGAGAGAGAGAAACCTTCAAAATGTGGCTTATTCACTTGCTGTCTGGAGTGCCAAACACTTTAGCTGCACATAAACTCCATGTGAAAGTAGCAAAAAAGGATCAGGGTGGCTGGTGTAGGGGAATTTAAGCAGATAACAGGTCTTTTTTTCTTCTTCTTGTTTAAGTTAAGATTTTATAGTACAGTGTTACCTTGGGTTAAGAACTTAATTCGTTCTGGAGGTCCGTTCTTAACCTGAAACTGTTCTTAACCTGAGGTACCACTTGTGCTAATGGGACCTCCCGCTGCCGCTGTGCCACCAGCGCGTGATTTCTGTTCTCATCCTGAGGTAAAGTTCTTAACCTGAGGTACTATTTCTGGGTTAGCAGATTCTGTAACCTGAAGTGTCTGTAACCGGAGATACCACTGTACTCTGTATAGTACGCATGCCCCCTCTCTCTGTATATGTTTGTGTATGTACACACACACACACACCCCTCCATTGTAACTTGTGTAACTGTCATTTTATATTGAAATGTTGCCTGAAAGTTGTCAAAGCCAGTGGCTCATACAATAAATCTGATGCCTGAATAAACGAGGACATAATTAATTTTGTTTCACTTGGCCATCAGAATGGTCTACCTGCAGGATTTGTCTATGTCCAGCCTCTTGCTAATCTCTTCTTTTTCAGGCATCGTGTTCAATGACATCTACACAGCTTCCAAATTTGCCATTGAGGGCTTCTGCGAAAGCCTCATCATCCAGGCACTCAAGTTCAATATCTTGTGAGTGGCTAATCGGCAAGTGATGCTTTTAGACCCCTTCTCCTCCCCTGCCATGTCTATACAGTTAGGGTTGCCTTCTTTTGCATTTCTGGCAAGTCTCCTTCGGTTTTGACAGCTGCAAAAGCGGAAGGAGTTCAACAGGGGTAGCTTTTTTCTGGTTGAAAGAGCCTAGTGAACGGAAGAGCTTCACTTCATGAATTTATGGCGGGGGGGGGGGAGTGGTCACTTTAAATAATGGTAATAGTGGTGCTATTCGCAGGATAAAGCAGCTGGTGGTCAGATGAAATTCACTCTGATCATATCAGAGTTAGCATCTCCCTTTGGGTAGTTTAGCTCTTCAGGAGGGGTAAGTGGGGAAACAGGGAGAATTCAAGTTTATTTATGGCTCATTTGTCTCAAAGTGGGGTGACAACCTCACCACACATTTAAAGCAGTACTATACCACTTTAAGCATTCATGGCTTCCCATTCCCAAAGAATTCTGGGAACTGTAGTTTATTAAGTGCGCTGAAAATTGTTAGGAGATCCCTATTCCCCTCACGAAACTGCAATTCTAATAATTCTGTGGGGGTTCCCTTTGGACTCTTTTCTCTTCTCTTCTCTTCTCTTCTCTTCTCTTCTCTTCTTTTTCTTTTGCTAGCAGGCCATGTTGAATCCAGCCTGCTTTTTTAAGAATCACAAATAGGAGCTAAGGCATGGGGGGGGTACATAAATAAAGGATTTTGAACAGTATATATTTAGGATTGGCGTTCTCCCCCCCCCCCCCAATATAGCTTCCAAATTAGCCGCTTTTTCAGTCATGGTTCGCTACAGTCATACCCAGAATAGACAGGGTGACTGAGGTTAGTCATCTGTATTGATCTGAATGGGCGTACTCTGCGTATGACTTAGTTGGATCGAGCACAGCCGTTTCTCACTGCCACTTCCACTCCCTCCAACAATTGCTCATAACCTGACTTGGCCTCTTCTGGAACATGGTGGCTCCCTTCCTCGCAGCTGAAATGGAGGGAGGACCCCACAGGCACCAGAAAAGAATGCCTGGCTTAAGGATGAGCCTTACATATTGTGTGCTTGGCTTGTAGTGTCAGTTTGATAGAGCCTGGCCCAGTCGTGACCGAGTTTGAGATGAAGGTCTATGAAGACGCAGAGAAAGCTGACTATTCCCAGACGGATCCTGAGACTGCAGAAATATTCACCAATGTCTACCTGAAAAATTCAAAGGCCATCTTCTCCAGCTTGGGCCAGACCCCTGAAGATGTAGCTGAGGTGAAAAAAAACTAATGTCTTCTTTATGTGTGACAAGGGCTGCCATTTATGATGATGATGATCATCATCATCATTACCGGTATATCATCATCATCATCATCATCATCATCATCATCACTTGCAGGAATTTCTATGCTGCTCAAGACACAAAATTCCAGATCGCTGCACATTTTAGGATTGGAAAGCACTTGTAGAACCAAGCATAGGGGGAAAACAGCACAGCATCTTCAGTAGAATGGACAACCTGGCTGGTTCACACCACAGGCAAAGTCTGTGAGAATATAAAAGCTTTAAGCCCATGTCTAAAGCAACCATTCTGAAGCTTGGGGCCCCCGACATTGTTAGACTACAACTCCCATTGCTCCTGACCACTGGTCCTGCTAGCTAGAGATGATGGGAGTTGTAGTTGTTAGGCTATCCCTGTCAAGGTAGGGGTGCCACTGAGGCCACCCAAGCCTCAAGCAGCAGCAATGCATCCAAAATTACCCCCAAACTGCATACCCGCTCCTTCAGAAGGAATGTAACCCCATCGAAAGCAGGCAGCCTCCCATCCAACTGGTTAGATGCAAATTAACAGTCTCTCACCCAATGTTGCTCAAGAATTCAAAGAAACAAACAAAAAAACCCACAACAGTGCAGTATTGAATGGTGCAGTCTGCCATCTTGATTCAAGTTGTGTCCAAGCACGGGTGGAAACCTGCTCCTTGATCACAGAAACCATCTTGCAAAATTTGGTTAAGGTATCTGAACACATACAGAACAAACAACTTTCCAAAATATATAGCGGATGTGGTCAACTGATTAATCGTAGGAGTTTTAGTAGGTTCCATTGATTAATCAACTAAGGCTGGATCTACACTGACCTTTTTAATGTTATTAGAAAGATATTAGATATATAGTTCTAAAACGTCACAGGGCATACTGGCAAATAAAAAATGCTCCTTACCTTGTTTTTTACCGTAACAACAGAGTTTCTCTATTGCAGGTTCCCGGTTGCTCAGCAGCTCCCTCTGGTGTCAAATTATTATTATTATTATTATTATTATTATTATTATTATTATTATTAATTCATTCATTCCCCACCCATCTGGCTGGATTTCTCCAGCTACTCTGGGCAGCTCCCAACAGAATTGATGATGATGATGTTGATGACAATAATAATAATAATAATAAAGTGCTAAAACATCAGACATGAAAAGTTTCCCTAAACAGGGCTGCATTCAAATATCTTCTAAAAGTTAGATAGTTGTTTATTTCCTTGACATCTGAAGGGAGAGCGTTCCACAGGGCAGGCACTACTACCGAGAAGGCCCTCTGCCTGGTTCCCTGTAACCTCACTTCTCACAGGGAGGGAACCGCCAGAAGGCCCTCGGAGCTGGACCTCAGTGTCTGGGCTAAACGATGGAGGTGGAGACGCTCCTTCAGGTATTGTGAGGGAGGGTGGGCTTTGGAGTGCAACCCCATCTGCAGAGCCACAGGTTTCCCAGCTCTGCCTTTGTGTGGATGTCCCCTGGCATTTATTCACGTGGGTGTCCTGTGTTCCCCTCCGCAGCACACGCTGAAGGTCATCACCACGGCCAAGCCGCCCTTCCGCCACCAGACCAACGCCATCTACACGCCCATGACGGCTCTCAAGCACGCCGACCCCACCGGGGCCTTGATGACCGACTCGTTCTACAAGATGGTCTTCAAATATGATACCCTCTTGCACGTCAGCCTGAAGGCCATTCGGCTGATCCGCTGGCAAGCCCAGAAAATGAGGCAAGGAGCCAGGCTGCTGGGCTTCAGATGAGGAGGCCCTTCAGAGGCCGGAGAGAGAGAGAGAGACTGGGGAACGGAAGATCCCAGAACAGATTCACTTCTCTTTTTACCAAACTTTCTGTTCGCACATTTGAAACACTTTAAAACCCTCAATTCTATTCTCACTACTTCTGACTAGGCTTTTTGTTTTTTGTAATTCGCACCCTGGAGCCCTGCTTTGTGTTTATTTGCATGCTTTAACCCCCGTTCTCCCTTTGAATTGCCCCAGAGATGAGGTTGAAAGGCCCGTGTTCATGCAGAAGCTGAGTAGGAGCAGCAGCAGCAGCCAGGAAGGCATGGCTCTGAGCAGTCCCAGGATAGCAAACCACTTGGAAATCTGTGAACTGGTCTCACCTCTTAGGACAAAGAGCAGCAGTGCAAAAAAACAAAAACAAATAAAGGCTGAACTGTGCAATATGTTAAATACAAGTGGCTTGCAGCCACATGGGGGGATTAGAGAAATTAATCCCAGGCAAGGGGGGGGGGGGAGAGAATTGCCATCCAGATTCGAGGTTTAACCCTCCCCTGGCGTGATTCTGACAAAAATCCTCTCTCCCCGCCCCCTCCTTGCTGCAATTAGCAATAGCAACAAAAAAAAGAGGTTTCCTTGCTGCTCTTTTTGTTTGTTTGTGGTCAATGTGATAGCAGTAAAAAGAAGAAGAAATGAAATAGCCTACCCTGTGTGGACTGGAAAAGCGTAATTCACACACCTCCCACAGGTGTGAATTTTACCTTCGTAGAGGAGGCTAGTTTCTACATGCGCTCAGGCATCCCTCTCTTACCTTCCTTGCTGGGAAGCAAGAGAGTTCAATGACACATTTCAGCCAGGCAAAAACACTCGAGGATGGCACAAAGAAGCAGGGCTGGTGAGGGGGTGTGGCCTAGGGAAGGGGTGTGGCCTGGGGTGATGATCAGATGCAGGGGTCTGGAGGCCTGCATTTGACCTCCCACAACCACTCCTGCTTGGGAGGAACAGAAAGGTGGTTGGGGAGAGAAGGAAGGGACCACGGAGGTCCTGCAGGAAGAAACCAATTTATTACATCTCTGAAAGACATGCCCTCCAACATGAAAATAGGGGCCTCCCGTTCCAAAATGGGATAATTTTACTATTTATACCCCACACACCTTACTGGGTTGCTCCAGCCACTCTGGGCAACTTCCAACATATATAAAAACATAATAAAACATTAAATGATTTTAAAAAAACCCCTTCCCTAATATAGGATTGCCTTCAGACAGCTCGGGGGTCAGATAATTCCACACCCTCCAACATTTCTCCCAGTGGCGTAGCGTGGGTTGTCAGCACCCGGGACAAGGCAGGTAATTTGCGCCCCCTAACCCGTGGATTTGCGCCCCCTAACCCTAACCCCCAGATGTTGCGCCCGGTGCGGCTGGCCCCCCCTGCACCCCCCACGCTACGCCGCTGATTTCTCCAATGAAAATAGGGACATCCTAAGGAAAAGCGGGACATTCTGGGATCAAATCAGAAACCAGGATGGCTTCTCTAAATCAGGGACGTCCCTGGAAAATAGGGGCACTTGGAGGGTCTGCAAAAGAGTGAAGCCCCAGGTGATTGACTCTACCATCCAGAAGCAGCAATAACACAATCGGAAGGAGCTCCTCCCCTCTCCATCTCAACCTTTACAAGTTTTTGCCGCTGCAAAGAGAAGATGCACCTGTGGCACAAATGGCCACTGGCTATCCATTCTGGTTCTGTGTGTGCCAGCCAGTGGCGTGGCATGGGGGTGCGGGGGGGGCGGGCGCACCGGGCGCAACATCTGGGGGGGGCGCGCTTGCGCTTGCAGCTCTCTGAGTGCTAAAATCCACGGGTTTGGGGGCGCAAATTACTTGCCTTGCCCTGGGTGCTGACAACCCACACTATGCCACTGGTGCCAGCATGTTGGGGCTATCTCTCTCATCACTACCCAAATTCTCTGGCTAGGATCCGCTGTGGTGTTGAGGCAGGGGACCCCTGTGTGTATGTGTGTACCCACCCAGATCCATCCCTTTTTGAGCTCACAGAGGTGCTTGGCACACACCTTGGCAGTTGGGAAGAAACCAGCCTAAGGAAGAGTCCGTTTGTGAATCCTGTGGAGAGTAGGGATGGGTAAATTTTGTCCATTTCGGATTCTCATGTTTTCCACTCTAAGGTTCAGTTCTCTCCCTTTTCCTCATCAGTTTATGATTTATAGGGAACTGAAACCAAAAGTGACATATTTGTGTATCCCTATCCACAGTACACTTTGGAAACACTCTCCATGGTACCACAGTGGGGTAACTTCAGTCTCTGGTCTTCATGGTCTGATGGGAGGGCTCTTTAAATAGTCATATGACTTCCAACACACACGGGGCCATTAGGGCAAATGGGAGCCTGCCCCACCAACCTCAAGCCCATCCTCAGCCAGCCCCCCAACCCCCACCTGCCTGCCTTCTTATTTGCACCCAGTCAGGGATTGGCGATTCCTGTCACCAGTTCCAGATCCACCTTCCGTCAGTCTCTCTGCCTTCCTACCTACCAGTTGCAATGGGCACCAGTCATCACTGCCTTCTTCAAAATTTGGCAAGCCAACTCTCATCTTCCTGTCATTCTGCTGAGTGGGGCTCTGGCCTCCTGCCTCAAAGTCTTACCTCATGGTACCACCCGTTCTTTATCCTTTAGCATTTGAGAGTCCTGAATCAAGGTGTACTTTTTGGTTGTTTTCTGGTTGTTGTTGCTCCTAACAGTTTTTAAATCGCACACAAATGCAAAACCATGGCAAGGTTGCCCTTGTGTGCTGCCCGTTTCTCCTCAGTCTCTCTCCTTGCCCTCTCTCCCTAATCACCCTCAAACAGCCCTCAAAATATGTAATAGCAGAAGTCGAATGAAGAATACTTTCTGGAAATAATAAAAAGGAACAACGTAAACATATCAGTATGTTTCCGAGCACAATTCAAAGTGTTGGTGCTGACCTTTAAAGCCCTAAACGGCCTCGGCCCAGTATACCTGAAGGAGCATCTCCACCCCCATTGTTCTGCCTGGACACTGAGGTCCAGCTCTGAGGGTCTTCTGGCAGTTTCCTAATTGTGAGAAGTAAAGTTACAGGGAACCAAGCAGAGGGCCTTCTCGGTGGTGGCACCCGCCCATCAGATGTCAAGGAAATAAAGAACTATACAACTTTTAGAAGACATCTGAAGGAAGCCCTGTGTATGGGAGTTTTTAATGTTTGATATTTAATTATGTGTTTATATTTCTTGGGGGCCCCAGTCAGATGGGCAAGGTACAAATAAAATCATTATTACTATTACTATTATTATTATTATTATTCAGGAACAAACAAATAAGTGCTTCTCTAGTTGGTATGTAGCAGTCTGAGTGAATTTCCATACACAATGCACACAGAGCAGCTGTAATAGTTTAGTGATAACAAGAACTCTGGAAGTAGAAGGAAACCCCAGTGGTGGGTCATTGGGTACATGAGGACCAGACTTCTTGCAAGATAAATCAATTCTCCTGGAAACTCAAACCTGAGAACCTTTGCTTCTAGATTATCAGTTGCCCTGTTTGTTGATTATAATGTCTCTGTGTGTGAGAGAGATGACACCTAGCGGCCCATGCAAGTATTTCTCTTCTTGACTTTTTGCCAAGACACCTATTCTGCAAAATGATAAGAGTGGATTTGATTATGATGACGATGATTCGATCATTTGACATAGAACTCTTGCAGAGCACATAAGAGGGGGAAAAGGGAGGAGAAGGTGGAAGAAGAAATCAGAAGGTTTTTGTTTTGCTTTTGCTCCACATCTTCTGGACTTCTACTTGTAGATTGAATACCTGGAAGCTCCCCTTTACTCATTTGTGCCCTTGGTCCCATAGGCAGAAGCGGGTGACACTGGGGGTGGCCATGTGCTCTCATCGTGCTGGTTGAGTCACATGATCCTGAGGTAGACAGCCCATGACCAGCCTTAGGGGTTTCAGTTCCCAGTCCCAGACAGAAATATCTCCAGCGAGCTGTGCTTATTAGACCCTGACGCGGTATTTTTAGCCACTTGGGGTTTAAACTGTAAAGAAATGACTGAACAGCACCTAATTCTGATGACTGCATGGACTGAAAAAGCAGATACAACACAGAGGGAGGGAGCAAAGGTTGCGGCTTGTAAGGCGAAGGGAACCTTCAGTCTAAATAAATACAAGAGAGGTTTTCAAGGAGATAATTGGTGATGATAATGGAGGGGCCGGTTTCTTTGAAATGGTGTTTTTAGGAAAAGGTAGCCATTTCCCAGAACCAGGCTTGTTTTACGTAAATCACAGAACTGGAAGGGACCACGACTCCCACCCTCTGAAACACAGGAAACTTTGGCCCAACATGGGGCTCAAACCCACAACCCTGATATTAAGAGTCTTGTGCTCTACTGACTGAGGAGTTCATCTGTATGGACCACAGTCAGCCTTGTTTTTCCTCTGACAAATCACAACTATTTGTGGGATTATGAAGATGGGCAGAGCAATCCTAGATTCCCATTAGGCTGGGACATGAGATATGCTGTGGCATGACCACTTCCCATAAGCCCCAAACAGCATGGCCAAATATCAGGATGGCAGGAAGTCCCTTCCAATCTGGAGGGCACCACGTTGGCCACCCTTGCTACACATTCTCAGCCTGGGGGACACACACAGACAAACTGGTGTAAAAATACCACCAGTCTGGGGCTGTGCTAGCAAAGACACCCACATGCTGCCTCTACACAGGGGGAGCCAATGAGTGTATAATGTTATGACATCACAGCACACACACCATGGTGCCACAGTGCCCCCTGTCTACCAGTCCAAGCAGCACGGGCAGCAGCAACCCCTGCTACGAGGAAACCCCTGGTGTCCATACAGGCAGGGATTCGGTGACCACACAAACCCCTGTCAGAAACCAGTGGGGTATAGTGCTTAAGGTACTGGGGCTTGAACCTCACTTGGCCATGAAGCTCAGTGGGTGGCCTTGGGTCAGTCACCATCTCTTAGCCTAAGCCTACCTCACAGGGTTGTTTTGAGGATAAAAAAGGAAGAGGGAGAAGGCTGTATGCCACTTTGAGCTCCTCAGAAGAAATAATAACAATGATGATGCTGATGGTGGTGGTAGTAGTAGTAGTGGCAGTGTTTTGGAGTCCAACACAAAAAGGAAGGAAGGAGAGCGAAGTAATAGTACCACTCTATTCTGCCTTAGTCAGACCACACCTGGAATACTGCCTCCAATTCTGGATACCACAATTTAAGTGGGATATTGACAAGCTGGAGTGCATTGAGAGGAGAGCAACCAAGATGATCAAAGGTCTGGAAACCAGGCCTTGTGAGGAATAATTGAAGGATCTGCTTAGCCTGGAAAAGAGGTGACTGAGAGGAAATCGGGTAGCCATTTTCAAATATCTGATGGGGTGTCACATGGGAAAGGGAGCAAGCTTGTTTTCTCCTGCTTCAAGTTCCAAGAAAGGAGATTCCAACCAAACACCAGAGAAACCTTTTTGACAGTGAGAGCTGTATGGCAGTGGAATGCTCTTCCTCAGGAAGTTATGGACTCTCCATGTAATACAGGACCCACATAACAGGAGGACTGGGCAAAGCGCACACTGTTTTCCTGGGACAAAGATTGAAGACCTACCCAAGGAGGCAAAGACCTTTTCGCCTGTAAGCCAAGAGAAGCCAAAGATAAACACCGACAGCAGCCTCACCAAACAGGACATGGGATTGGGAGCAGGGGCAGATTTAGGTTTGATGAGGCCCTAAGCTACTGAAGGTAATGGGGCCCTTTATATGTCCAGCAGTCCTTTGTCAACAACAAATTGTCACCTTTTTTTGCGTTGAATATATGCTATATGGTAATTTATGGACCTAATAGGTATCTAAAGCCATTTTATTTGTTTTTTATCTTATGTTGTTGAACTGTACATACAGGTTTTTTTTCTTTAATTTTTTGGGGGCCCCCAGGAGAGTGGGGCCCTAAGCTATAGCTTGCTTAGCTTATACGTAAATCTGGCACTGATTGGGAGACAGGAGATGGGAGTTCAAACCTCATTGGGGTGGGGGTGGAGGACAAACATGCCCCCATTCAACTGTTGCATGTCTACAAAATCCCACAGAGCGGCCTCAGCAGTGAGGCACAGCCGCAGACAGCACTTAATCACCTCATGGAGCGTTGTGGGCTGCTGCGAGAACAGACTGATGAACCAGATTGGCTCTGGGCCTGATCCAGCACAACTCTCTTGCTTATGTTTATTTGACTTTTTTCCCCAGCCTCAGCACTGAGTCACAGACACCTGGATGAGCCCTAAGTAAAACAGCTCACATTGCACAAATGGTGGTATAGGCCGGGCTGAGAGACATTTAAAGGTGAACCTACCTAATTCATACTTTCCAGAGCGAGATGTGAACTGAAACGCAACCAACTTCACGCAGTGCTGTTCTCCAACCAAGTAATGCTTACCAAAATGCATGTGCTAAGCGGAGGGCGCATATAAAGGCATATATTAGTGGAAATAGCGCACACAAATGACAAAGTGTTTTCCCATCAGGCAAAACGATATACGAAATGGCGTATATTAGGAGAAATGAACAACAGAATGTTATTGAGGACTTTTCTTCTTTTCTTAAGCAAGCTGATGTGGAGAACGGAACCTCAGATTTGAAAAACGAGAAACGGAGAGAAAATAAAACTGTGATCGGTTCCTCCGTCCCTACAGTGGGGTCCCTAGTTCAAACCCAGGGTTCAAACCTACACTAGAAAACATAGGCTGCATTGTATACTCTGAGGGCTTGTCTACTTTTCCCTTTGCCCCGTCATGTTCCCCCAGGAAATCCCGTTCTTTACTGTTGAATAGGAGCAAATGTCAAGTGGGTTTCCTGCAGATTGACATTTGCTCTGATTCAGCGGCAAAGAGGGAGTTTTCGGGGGAGGGGGGGAGCGGTACAACAAACAGAATACCCCTTGGATGAGTTATCCTTCCTAGACACGGAACCAGAGGAGCTATGGATGAGCTGGAGCTGGCATCAGTTCTCCTGGGTTTCAGACAGCGCTGGGGATTGAACCCGCAACCTTGTGCATGCAAGGCTAATGCAACCCTGCCCCTGATCTACAGCCCACCCTCAAACACTTTTGCATGTTGCACACCATGGAGCTTTGCAGGGGTACAGGAGCCTGGAGGAAGCAGTTTAAGAAGCCCACAGCCTGTAGCATCCTCCTAATTGCTGCTGGCTCTGGTGTGAGCCTCCTTCCATGGAAAATGGTCGCAGCATGGATCCTGTAGCTGCAGGAGAGCAAGGGAGGCACACACAGAGGACGACAAGCAGCTGGAGGCCGTTGCCCCTGGCCCTGGATGCCCCGTAGGCGTTTGTGAGGAAGTGAGAGAGAAGAGGGAGCGGCGCCACCTGAGCACACAGCCAGGCTCACGCCACAGCCTCACCCCACTCTCTGTTGTGGTCAGGGAGGAGGAGGAGGAGAAGGCAGCGAACCCATCTCTCTCAGGGCTTGCAGGGAAACTCTGTGAAGCAGCAGCTTGCTCTGCTCTCTCACAGCATCCAGGCTGTGACCTTGCAAGGCAAAACGGCTCTGCAGTGTTTGGGTGGCAGCGAGCAGGGTTGCTGTGGGTCATCCAGCAGAGCTTCCCTGCATGTAGGGATGAATGCTCACAAAGTGTGGGCGATGCCAACCGTCTTGGGTGGATTTAAAAGAGAATCATGGGGAATAAGGCTCCTGCTGGCTACTCACCAAGGCAGTGAGGTTCTTCCTCCACCCAGTGAAGGACTTTGGGCTCTCCAATTTCAGCAGTGCCGTGTGCAGCACTGAAATGTGGCATGCATGAGGTCAGAGAGAGAGGCCATAAACGTGAGGGTTTATCTACTGATGCTTGGGTGCTGAGGCTACACCAGGCACCCCCAAACTTGGCCCTCCAGATATTTTGGGACTACAGCTCCCATCATCCCTAGCTAACAGGGCCAGTGGCCAGGCATGATGGGAATTGTAGTCCCAAAAACATATGGAGGGCCGAGTTTGGGGATGCCTGGGTTACACCATATCCAGTTCCCCATCATGGAGATTGTGGTCATTCACACAGGGGTAATGCTTGAAATATTTTTTCTTTCCTTCCAAAGAGCAACCCTGCATAGACAGTGAGGGTGTGACTGTGAACTAAAGGGGTATAGGATTTGGTAAAAGCATATACATTTAGGGCATGGGCTGTAGCTCAGCGGTAGAGCGTCTGCTTTGCAGGCAGACGGTTGCAGGTTCAATCCCCGGCTTCTCCAGCAGAAACCTGGAATTGCTCCTGTTTGAAACTACGTAGTGCTGCTGCCAGTCAGTGCAGGTACTATTGACTTGGATAGAACAATGGTCTGACTTGGTGCAAAGGTAGGTTTCTATGTCCCTTTGAATTTTTAAGACCCACTGATTCCAACTGGAGACTCAGGCGTGATCTTAGGGCTCCCATCCTAGCCAGCCTTACATCCCACTGAACTCAGTGGGGCTTGGGTTTGTTTTTTTAGTAGGTGCATTGCACTAGCAACGTACTGAGCCTTTCAAAGCTGAACCCGAGCAAGGTTGTTCCTCCTCGCTCCTCTTGCCTCTGTCCTTGGGCGCTCTTTTCAGATCGCTTGCTTCCTCCTGCACTCCCTACATTTCTGAAGAGAGGAAAGTTTTATTCAAATTCTCAGAAACCACAGAGTCAGGGCTGGCTGCACCTTTTTGGGTCTTTGATGGGAACACTTCTGAAGTGTGGATCCGGCAGGTGTTCTTCCTGTTACTGCGGTGGAGGAGGAGGAGGAGGAGGAGGAGGAGGAGGAGGAGGAGGAGGTAGTCGACTGCAAAGCAAGCGCCCGTCATAATTTGTGAAGAAGAAATGAGAAAGGCTCCTTCACTCTGTGGATAAGGTGCAGGGAGGAGGGACACAATGGAAATGCAATAGTGCACAGTTCCAGGAAAATCACAGAAATGGTGCCCTCCATATGCTGCTGCACTACAACTCCCATCATCCTTTGGGAGCATCACCCCACTGTTGGAGCTGATGGGAATTGGACTCCAGCAACTTATGGAGGGCACCAGGTTGTGGAGGACAAGGGGTGCCATTAGAGCAAGAGTACAGAGTGGCGCTGTGGGTTAAACCACAGAGCCTAGGACTTGCCGATCAGAACGTCGGCGGTTCAAATCCCCGCGATGGGGTGAGCTCCCGTTGCTCAGTCCCTGCTCCTGCCAACCTAGCAGTTCAAAAGTACATCAAAGTGCAAGTAGATAAATAGGTACCGCTCCGGCGGGAAGGTAAACGGCGTTTCCGTGCACTGGTTCGCCAGAAGCAGCTTAGTCATGCTAGCCACATGACCCAGAAGCTGTACACCGGCTCCCTTGGCCAATAAAGCCCCAGAGTCAGTCACGACTGGACTTAATGGTCAGGGGTCCCTTTACCCTTTACAGACATGTTTGCCATTCCTTCCGTCTCCACTTCAAGTGTCCAAGTGCTCAGGCAAAAGCCCTGGACCACCCCCCAATTAGGGAAGGGGAAACTGATCTATACACTGTCTGGCATTAGTTCCCCGAAGTCAACTTTAGCAAATTTTCCCAGGACGCCTACCTACCCAAGCAGGGTGGCCGTGTGTCCTACATGGCAGAGGACAGTTCTCTCTTTGAAGGGCAAGTCCATTTTTTTAAAAAATGCTAACCCGGTGAAGGGAGACCAGGGACTTTGAAGCTGCCTATCCACAGATATGACTGCAGACCCATGGGTCTGCTGGCCAGAGTCTTCCCCACTGTGGTGACATGCGCCATGTTCCTATTCAACTTGTAGTTAAGTATATTAAAATATTTCTAAATTTGCACCTATATAACTTGGCAGATGCAAATGTCATGTAATATCCAAGCCCTCTTTTGGTGAGGTGTTAAGTGGCCATTCTCCCCCAAATCCTTTCAAGATGGAGATTCTGGGGCCTTCTGCTTGAGAAACATTTTCTCTCTAACCCACTGAATTATGAGCCTTCCAGTAATGTTTTTGACATTCCAACCATAACTTCAATGCCTGCCTGTCTCCAGCCTAAGGACTCTAGGATTAAAATAACTGATGTCATTGTGTCTTCCAAAAAAGAAAACTGCAGCCTCTGGAAAACACAGAATGGTGTGTCTGCCGGAATCCTCCCTCCTCCCTCACCTTGCAAACATACAGGAAAGTGTCTTCTAAGGGCTGTGAAAACCTCTTTAAAGAATGTTAGACGATACCCATAGGTCTTAACTTCTCACCTTTTCGGTGGTTGCGTGCTCACTCGAAGTGGGAAAATGTGTGTGGGTGGCCTTAAGGTGCAGCTTGGGCCAAGGTGGCTGGAAGAGGAAGAGAGAGAAAAGGCTGCAAGGCAAATTCTCAAGGATGGCAAGAAGACACGAAGTGGTGGTGGGGGGGGTAGTTGTCTTCAGCTGCTCACAGAAACTCACTACAAGCTGAGTTAGCAGTTAAACTAACCTTATTTCTGATGAGGCCAGGGAACCTGCATAGAACACTAACTAACCAATCTAGCCAGGCTCTCTGCTGCAACGCTTCTTAATGCTCATTCATCATTGTTTGTGCTCAGGATGCTTGCAGGGCAGTTACACATGATCCCAATTTCCATACTTCATACCCACCAATTGCCCCGATTTTGCTGGGGTGGTCCTGGAATTCCTAAAGCTGCAATGGCTTCTGACTTGATGATGGAATGTCCTGGTGCTCCCTGCCAGCAGACGGGGCCCATGGAAACAGCTGCAATGGCTCTGGGAAGCAGTGGCATAGCAGGGATGGGGGCGGCCCCAGGTGCATTTTTTGGGAATGGGTGTGACCAGCCGCCCCCATAACAGGCTCCCTCATTGGAGCCTGGCTCCAGCATGCAGCTATAGCAGGCTTCCTCAAACTCGGCCCTCCAGATGTTTTTGGCCTACGGGACCGCCTCTCCTGGTATGTCCCACAGAGGAACTTACGGTCTGCAAATAAAAACATCCTGAAGGTCCCAGGCCACAGAGAGGTTAGGCTGGCCTCAACTAGAGCCAGGGCTTTCTCGGCTGCGGCTCCAATCTGGTGGAACGCTCTGTCACAAGAGACTAGGGTCCTGCGGGACCTGACATCTTTCCGCAGGGCCTGCAAGACACAGCTGTTCCACCAGGCCTTTGGTCAGGGCGCAGCCTGACCCCCCCCTCTGGCAATCTGCACAGAATTTTGCTTAACGGTTGCCATCAATTTGATTTTAATTAATTTTTATAATGAAATGTTTTTAGAATGTTGGATTATTTGATTGTTGTTAGCCGCCCTGAGCCTGGCTTCGGCTGGGGAGGGCGGGATATAAATAAAATTTGTTGTTGTTGTTGTTGTTGTTGTTACAACTCCCATGATCCCTAGCTAGTAGGACCAGTAGTCAAGGATGATGGGATTTGTAGTCTCAAAACATCTGGAGGGCAGAGTTTGAGGAAGCCTGAGCTATAGCTCCGCTCCCAGGTCAGACGGAAAGAAGGAGGAGAGTCTGTGGCAGCATTGCTGCCCCTCTCCTCCACTGGGCTGTGGCGTGTGAGTGTGCCCACACACTGCTCTTCCTGTGCCGTGCCTTCTTGGGACAGTGGCAACTGGATGCTGCTAAGTCGTCTCTGCTTTGAAGCGTCTCAAGTGACTTTTGTACACCGACTGCATCTTCCGGTTCAGGAAGACGTGCTCCAAACCATGTGGTGCCTCCCATTTTATTACCTTGGTGGAAAAAGAAACCAAAACACACAGAGCCACGAGTACTGAAAAAAAGCACTTTGTATTAAAAAATAAATCCATCACTTTACAATGTAGATAACACTTTTTGAAAACAAACACACTCGGAATGACAGCAGGTTCCCATTAATTCTTTGACTGGAACGAAAGAACTCCAGAACAAGTGCAGAGACCTATTTTCGAAGCAGAAACACGCCAGCGTGCTGTCTTCAGAGCGACAGCCATGAGCGACGAGAAGTCAGAAGCAGCAATGTTAATGCAGAGGCACATTCACGGCCCTCCAAGGTAAGGCAATGGTGTTTTCAGCTTCCATGGAATGGGCTGTGGAGGGTTTCCTATCACAAGGCAACAGTGGCTTCCTTCTGCCAGTTCTCAACAGAGGCAAGAGCAACTCCCAAGGAAGGTTCACAAGCAAGGATGCGAAGGGCTCCCCTTACCCCCACCCGATCCTGCTGGGAAATTTTGCTAGTCTTTTACCAACGCTTTTTGCTGTCTGCAAAATCCCTTCCACGTTTCACCCTTGAGAGACCCATTAGGCTGGAGCAGCAGCAACAATGGTGGCAACACAGGGATGTTTGGAACCTTCCTCACTGGGAAATTTGGCTAGTCATCAAATTTCTTTCTGCTCCTTCAAAATTAACCTGCCATTTTTGCCCCAGCAAAAGCCCCCACATTTATCTCAAAATAAGACGTTAGGTAAAACTGAACGGTACACCCTTAATTTCAGAATGTTTTCTGATGACTTCTTTTCAGCAAATCCAGAATGTGGGTTTGCCAACACCAGAGTTTACTACGGGTTTGCGGCTGTTTGTGTTCCCATTTAATTTGTGTAGTCCCCAGGATGTTACAATTATCTCAATGCTTTCCCCTTGTAAATCCAGGTTTACCCAATACAGGGATAACCCAATAAATTGGGGATAACCCAATAAATTTAAAATAAATTTAAAATAAAGCCAGGCTCCAAACTGCTACACTCAGGGGCCGCAAGCAATTTGTCCCTGTGTTTTTGGGCGAGTGAAGCAGCTGTCTCTCTCCATGCCCCCTACTTCCTAAATGTTTTGTTTCCTTTCCCCTTATTTATAAAAAATGTTTAAATTCATAAAAAACACAAAAAATAAAGATTATAAAAAATTCACAGCAGTTTACATTTATACATAAAATCATACAATAAAAAGACATAAAATGTTAAAATCAGAAATCAGCTAGCGCATATTCTTAATTGCCTGCATAAGCCTGGTAGAATGGGAAAGTTTTCAGTAGGCATTTAAAAGTTGAAACAGAAGCTGCTTGCTGAATCTCTGTTGGCAGAGTATTCCAGAAAACAGGGCCAATGACCCTAAAGGCTTGGTTTCTTCTTGTCAAATAAGCCCCGCCAACTTGGGGAATCATAGAATTGCAGAGTTGGAAGGGACCCCAGGGGTCATCTAGTCCAACCCCCTGCAGTGCGGGAATTTCAACTAAAGCATCCATGACAAATGGCCATCCAAAACTCTGCTTAAAAGCCTCAAAGGGAGGGCAGTCCACCACCTCTTGTGGGAGTCAGTTCCATGGTCAAACAGCTGTTACTGTCAGAAACTTCTTCCTGATGTTTAGTCAGAATCTTTTTTTCTTGTAACTTGAAGCCATTGGTTTAGGTCCTGCACTTCAGAGCAGGAGACAAGCTTGCTCCATCTTCCATGTGACAGTCCTTTAGATACTTGAAGACAGCTATCCTACCTTCTCTCAGTCTCTTTCCCAGGCTAAACATACCCAATTCCCTCAACCATTCCTCATAAGGCTTGGTTTCCAGACCCTTGTTCATCTTGGTTGACTTCCTCTGCACAGGTCCTTAGCTCTGCCTACTGACCCTGTTAAGAGGTGGGGGGTCAGAACTAGGGGCGGGACATAAATTATATTAAGTTCACCTTTAAAGGTGATTCTACTTATCTCACCATTTCTGAAACAATTCACATGCTGAACTTCTCTGAATTTTGCAGTGAAGTTCTCAAACCAAGTAACATGTGCCAAAATACATATACAGGGAAAAGATGTGCACATATGTATGTGTTGTGTGTGGAAAATAAATGCATTATCTTAGAGGAAATCATGTTGTGAAAATTAAAGCCAAATACAGTATTTACTCGAATCTAATGCTCACCTTTTTTGGCCAAGTTACGTTGCAATAATTAAGGTGCAGATTAGACTTGATGGCACATTTACATTTGCCAGCAAATACTCCTTTTGTTTCAAGGTTCTGAAAATTGAGGTGCGCATTAGATTTGATGGCTGTTGTGGAAATATTGAACACATGACTGGAAAAAATAAGAAGCTGAGAGAAACTGAAATTTGGTAGATTCACCCATCCGTAGTCAGTACTGTCTGAAGTTGCAAGCTGGCAACTCTAAATATGCAAGAATAGTGATTTGTCCAGGAACAGAGGTGCCCCTGAAGGATAATGACATGTGAACTGAAAGACAGGGAGGAAGAGGGAATGTGTGTGTGTGTGTGTGTGTGTGTGTGTGTGTGTGTGTTCTCTCTTTTACACACACACACACACACACACACAAACACACACACACACACACACCCCAACAAGAGAGAGAGAGAGCAAGAGAGAGATGGAAATAGCACAGATTGCCCTTAAGGCATATATAAAAAGGTTCACCAGTGTGACAAGAACAAAAGACTACTTTTACATCTTTGCTACTGACAGGATAAAACTAAAGTCACACCTCTGCTACAAACAAGCTGGTTGAACGGCTCCTCTACCAAGGACCACTGGGAACTGCAGCAACTGGGAACTCACCCTATAAAGAAATATAACTCACTGAGGTCAGGGCTCAATCTTAGCCCAATAACTGTGGGCTTATCCACACCTACCTTTCCTCCACTCTTTCCAGACATCACCTGCTCCCTGTCCGATCGCCCCTTTTTGGTTTTGCTCTAGACCAGGGGTAGGCAACCTAAGACCTGGGGGCCGGATGTGGCCCAAACGCCTTCTCAATCTGGCCCTGGGAATCAGCGTGTTTTTACATGAGTAGAATGTGTGCTTTTATTTAAAATGCGTCTCTGGGTTATTTGTGGGGCATAGGAATTCGTTCATTGTTTTTTTCAAAATATAGTCCGGCCCACCACATGGTCTGAAGGATGGTGGACCAGCCCACAGCTGAAAAAGGTTGCTGACCTCTGCTCTAGACCTTTTCCGCTGAAAACCTGCTCTTTAAAGCTCGATCAGAGCAAAGAGCCATCCACAGAAAACCCCAATTGATATTTGCGCTAGGCAACTCACCCCGCCCCCGGCAAATGTTTGGGCATGGAGCTTTTAAGTGCAGACCTGCGCCTGGAAGGAACAGGGAGAAAGGTAAGTGTAGATAAGCCCTCTTTTTCATTGCCAAGGCGCCAAGGGAAGAATGTGGGTTGGACTACTTAGGAGACCTGCCTTTGGGAAGGGAATCAATGGACTGAATGCTCTCTGACAGAATAACCTCCCCACTCCCCTCGGGAAAACAGCATGCTTGGGAGATGGCCTGCAATCTAGACTTGTTTCTGGCATGTTGCTTTTCTAAACGCAAGGCGCTATTTTGCGTCCCTAGGGTGAACCAATCAAACATGTGGTTCCCACAGGCGGGGTCTATAGCTCCATGCTTTGCAAATGGATGGTTCCAGGTTCAGTCCCCAGCCTCTCCAGCTTAAAAAAAAAAGGAAGAGGAAGAGGATCAAATGATATAAAGGACTCTCCACCACCTAAATCTTTACAATAATGGGCCAGGAGGACAATCAGGGGCAGCTTCCTTCACTCACAACATGAGGTGGAAAAGCTACTTTCTCAGTTCGCTCTGCAGATTATATAAACTGGCCTGAGGTCCCAGAATAATTGATAAACAAACAAAAAGCACCTGAGCCTTCACAAACCACAGGGTTAAGTCCAGCCATCTCCAAGCACCAAATGCTGGAAACTAAGCCCTCTCCGCCATTGTTGTTTTCAGAAATTAAGCACTGTTGGGGCAGCCATCTTAGTTTCAGGTCTGCATTGCAAACTGTGAGCCTAACCCAAAGCTGAGTCACCGAACGACCTTTCAGATGCTGTGGGATTCCCAGCGCTCACCAGCCTCAGAGAGCATGGCTAACATTTCTCTATTTTTATTTAAGACATTTATATACCGCTTAATTTTTCACCTTTCTGAGGGGTGCTATGGGTGATATGAGTTGTAGCCCAGCAACATCTGGGCTTGGGGCCTACAGATTCCTCACCTCTGGCCAAACCTTTTTTACAGCTGGTACAGACAAATGTCAACAAATTCTCTCCACTTTTTTTTTAAAGGGTTTTAAAAATCTGACTACACTACAAATGTAAACTAGTCTTAAACTCCCCACGTTGCTGGACAAGGAACCCTGTAGATCCATGGAGTCAAGGAAATACCCACAAGTTATAATTCCCCACCCCCACCCCCCAGGTTGTTTGGTAGAAATCACACAATACTCGAACTTGGTTTTGGATTGGTTTTAGGTTACGGTGCCCGAGTCGCCCCAGAAACTGATGGGAGAAGTTCTGCTCTCATTTCAGTCCCATTCTGTGCTCGCCACGGACTATGTGGGAGGAGAACTCGTACTTGTCATGGCTCCGGTGGCCGCACAAATTACACTCAAAAGGGTCACGGAAGCCGTGGCATCCCATGTGGATGGTGAACATCACATAATCCAGGAAGAGGACGCGGCAGTGGTCACATCGGTAGACCCCAATGGGTTCGCCTTCCTTGTTGAAGACTTTCAAGACGTCACGAGGACAAACGACGGGCGGCCTGAAGATCTCGTAGGACCTGGGGTGCTCCTTGTAGACCAGGAGCCCATTACGGGCCTGCAGAGGAGGAGGAGCTTGGTTCTGGTGGTAGGCAAGGCTCTGGTGCTCCTCTTGGTTGCTGTCTGAGTCTGTGGAATCTTGGCCACTGTTGTTTGGAGAAAGACCTCTGTCAGAAGACATAGCCTTGTCTCTCAGCTGGGCGTGGCTCTTTTCCACTTCCTGTGGGTTGCCGTTGGGCACTTCAGAGCGGGTGAGCGCCAGGGGGTACAGGCTGCTGATCACGGGCACCATCTCTGAGGTCGGGGGCACCGGGTTCTGCACAAGCGGGCGCAGGGCTTCCGCGCCAAGGTAGCCCATAGAATTGTTGATGGCTTGTTGGTCCAGCAGGCATCCTTGCAACATGGCCTCCCTCTCCTTCTCGTACACAAAGCTGGGGTTGTAATTCACTTCAAAGCTGGAGCGTTTCTCACCTGCGGGACAGAAGGATGCATGAGGATGTTACAGGGTAAAGTTCTAAAACCGCCTGCCACTAAAAACTGCCACTAAAACCAGTGGCAGCATGAAAATACTTTTATAAATAAATACATTTTGCGTCCAAAAGCATCTCTGTGCCACCATGTTCTAAAGTATCAGGGCAGTGCGCAACATCACAATATAAGATACTATTAAAAACAATACATGGGGTATTGAGGCCCCACCCCTATTACAAATTCTACTCTGTCGCGATCTGTCCTGTTCCTTTCACTAGCATTCCCTGAACACTTTCAGGTCTAGCTTAAGGATTATTTTATTATTTATTTATTGAATTTATATACAGTGGTACCTTGGGTTACATACGCTTCAGGTTACAGACTCCCCTAACCCAGGAATAGTACCTCGGGTTAAGAACTTTGCTTCAGGATGAGAACAGAAATCGTGCAGCAGCAGCGCAGCAGCAGCAGGAGGCCCCATTAGCTAAACTGGTGCTTCAGGTTAAGAACAGTTTCAGGTTAAGTACGAACCTCCGGAACAAATTAAGTACTTAACCTGAGGTACCACTGTACCGTCCTATACCTAGAGGTCTCAGGGCGGCTCACGGAAAAGATCACAATATATAAAATCAAAATAAGAACAATATCCCAATAACACCCCCCCCCAAAAAAAAGAGCCACATTTTAAAAGGGTCTAGGATGTCCATCAGGTCAACCAAAGGCTTGGTTAAAAAGGAATGTTTTTGCTTGGCACCTAAAGGTGTATAATGAAGGCACCAGGCGAACTTCTCTGGGGAGAGCATTCCACAGACAGGGAGCAACCGCAGAGAAGGCCTGTTCTCGTGTTGCCACCCTCTGGACCTCTCAAGGAAGAGGCACATGAAGAAAGGCCTCAGAAGATGATCTCAGGGTCTGCGTAGGTTCATGTGGAAAGAGGCGGTACTTGAGGTATTGTGGTCCTGAAACCTGCCTTTTTAAAACAGAAGCTGACATTCTCCAGCAGCTGAATTCTGCAGCCAGTACTGATTTCTGCATTTCTCTGGTACAGTTAGAGTACCATGGGATCCATTCAGCCTTGGCCATAAGGCAATGGAATTCTGCTGCCACAAGCAACATTTTCACACACAGCAGGCAATGGCGTTTTTCATATTAAAATCCTCTGTGCTTGAAGGATAGAAACTAGAATGTCAAACCCTTGAGATATTTATCACTGGCAGTACTATGACTCAAGGACCACGAAACTTGGCAGGCTGTTTCAGTGGATGGGTTTGAAACCAACCACTCACGTTTCTTTAGTAATGTGCTTGAGAACCCGCTGACAAGATTCTCTGTCAATCTTGTGATCCATCTGATAGATAAAAGGAATTTTAAAAAGAAAAAAATCCCCCACAGAATGACATTTGTCTATGACTCAGATGCCAGTTCTAGAAAAGATGAATCAAAGAAAATTAGCCCCGTTTCTCAAGGGATGCTGAAAGTTTTCAGTTTCTTGTTTTGAACTCATGAATACAATTAACTAAGAATATATCCAGTGTTAGGGCGGGCTCTCTGCAGGCAATGGGAAGGCTTATGAATATTTTGTATATTGTATTGCAAGCCCCAGGAAGTTACTGTGTGTCTCTGTACATTCTGCAGAGATAAACTGCTGGGATTTTTGACTACGTCCTATCTGATGCAGCAGTTAAGAAGTTGGCCAAAGGCCAAGAAGACTGAGCAGAGGGAGTTATTCTTCCTAGAGATATGGGACCTTGGATACAACTCTGCTATTGGTCGAGGTCTCCATATAGGCATGATGACTCATGGCATTCCTTGCTGGATATTTGGTTGGTTAGTGTGATGTTCTGAGAGTCGTGTGGAGTTTGTTCAGTGAGAGAGTTAAGATCCGTGTCTGTATCCTGTATATAGTAACTTGTAAAGTCTGCTGTAAATAAGAAACACCTATAAGTAACCAAGTTACTGGTAGCAGCGTCTTGTTCCTGCTTCATTCTACTTGCCTGCAACTGATTGCTTCTGGAAGTCTGTGTATGCTCTGCTATATTCAACTGGGTCTGGCTAAGATCCTGCAACAAGTTAAGGTTGCAAAACATCCATATAAACTGCATTCCTATATGAGAACTGCTAGTGCAGTCCTTGCAACTCAGTTTCAGGGATGGCGAGAAGATGCTGCCATTACTACAATAGTGTTCTCATGGCTGTGCTTTACCTTTGGCACTTACAGAAGGTGCCACTGGGGTGGGGGGCTATCCCTGGATCCCTGCCTTTGGTCATTCCAGCCATTAAGATCCAAGCCTTCTCCAATTCGCATGGCTCCCTCTCTTCACCTGCACAGTCCTGTCTTGGCTATTGCTTTTTCTTGGTACCATTTGAGGACGAGAGAATGTTGGGAATGCTGACTTTTTCTGTAAGATTGGATCCACAGTTCAAAACATCTTGATGCTTTTTAGCATTCTCTCTTAGAGGAAGCTTAAAACGTTCTGTTCACCACACAACGAAGGCAGTTTGTCCTATCCGTATGAAACTTTCATGGTGAAATTACATGGTGAATAGCTATTTCTGGCCACAGTTCGGTGAAGAATGGCTGAGTTGCAACAGTTCAACTATTTGGCAGAGGGGTGTGAGCAGTATTTTTGCCTTGAAAAAATATATGCTATGTTTCTCCTTCTGGCTGTGGAAAAATGTATGTTTTGAATTTTAAAATGGACCTTACAACACGTGTTTAGAATGGAGAAATATTAGGATTACCAACCATAATGTATTTCATTTACCTAACCAGTAAATTTGCATTCTACTAGATAACCACTATTGTGTTTCAGGGGGGAAAGGAAAGTCTAGATTCTGCCATGCTTTGCATATGACTCACTAGCCCTATCCTGGTTTGCTGTATTCCTCCAAGCACTGCACTGGCTTTGATACCGCTCAGCAGAATCAGTAATTCTGAATTACAACTTTGTAGTGCTAAGGTGCTCTTGGGTTCCTGCTTGATCCAAAATGCAGGGGTAGCTCCCCTCCCCCTTAAATTTACCGTATTTTTCGCTCTATAAGACGCACCAGATCACAAGACGCACCTAGTTTTTGGAGGAGGAAATCAAGAAAAAAAAATACTCTGAATCTCAGAAGCCAGAACAGCAAGAGGGATCGCTGCGCAGTGAAAGCAGTGATCCCTCTTGCTGTTCTGGCTTCTGGGATAGCTGCGCAGCCTGCATTCGCTCCATAAGACGCACACACATTTCCCCTTACTTTTTAGGAGGGAAAAAGTGAGTCTTATAGAGCAAAAAATACGGTACCTTCGCTCTCTGGATATTCCAAATGAGTACTCCTCCTCTCGTGAGTTAACACTAGGCCGGAGCCGAAGGGGGGAGAAGCTTTCAAAAGCTCAAAAACACCTCCTGCTTGGGGGTTAGCACTGTGAGAGAGAAAAAGTGTTTGTGGAGTAGGGGTAGTCAGAAAAAGGTTCACCTTTGGTATATAAGCAGAAACCTGGTAGGGAAAGAGATAGCAGAGGGTGAAATATTTCCACCCTGTGGCAAACCCCAAACCGGAAATGTTTGAGTCACTAAGTAAAAAATAGGACATATAGGAATTATGGTTTCCACCTGCTCATTTGTACCCAATCTGATCCACTTAATCGCACAGCGGCAGCTGCAGACATTCAAGGGTATTAATCGCAGGTGGCAAACCACAAAGTGACCCAGAAAACACTGGCGCAATTTCAACTGCGATCAAGAACATGGAATTAAAAGAAACAACAACCCACAATGCACACGCTTATGACATTGTTTTGGGCGGGTGTAGAGTTGTGGGTGTCATTTCAGCGATTACACCCTCTCAATTAATGTTTTTATTTGACCTGGCCTTGTTCTATGAAGCTCATTGCCCTCCCTTGTTTCCCAACCAGGGACTGTGGGGCTTGAGCAGAGAACTGTGGCCTATTCTCCACATCCAGCAGGGTGAGGGGCAGGAGTGAGAAAATCTGACCACCTCGGTTCCTCACATTTGCTTATTTTCCCAACCTTAAGTTCAGTTCTCCACACTTCCACATCTGTTTGCAATTCCTTCAAAAAAAAAGAAGTCCTGAAAACCCAACAGCTTTTTAGTGCAATTTTCTCCTAATATCCACATTTCTGCAAAGCAATTTCCCTTCCTTTACATAATGTGTTTGCATCCTATTTTCACTAATACAGGCATTTCTATGTACGCTTTGCCCCGGTACATGCATTTTTGCACATATTACTTGGCCGCAGAACTGCATTGCAAAATTCAGCAAAGTGTACATTTTTGAAGGGAAGGCTGTGTTTCAGTTTGCGCGTTTGTTTCAGAAATTGCAACTTAGACAGGCTCCCTTTAAATGCAAATTGGATTGTATTTCTCTCCCATCCTAAGGTGGTAGCATGGCCTGTACCTCTTCAGAACTGCAGGTAGGAATGCCAATTCCCCCCCAATATGTAACTCCATTTCCGTAAACTAACACATCAAAGAGAAAGTTGTGAGATCAGCCCAGCCTGCTTCTTCCAGTCCTTGTTTCTACTTGCAGAAAGTGGTCCCCCATTTGAAAATATGGTCCCTTGCCTGTCTGGTGCTGTCTAAGATGGTACAGTCTTAGTACCTCGAGGCTTTACTATTTCAAAGATAACAGTAACACCATCACGCCACTTGCTGCTCTGTCGTTCCCTGGCTGCAAGGCAGGACAACACACAGAGTAATGATGTCATCTCTCTCCTCTCAATATCTAGTTAAGCTCCGAGTCGGAAGATGGTGAAATGGACTGTACTACTTGGGAGAGGTGCAAGTTAGTGGATGTGACCAGTGCCAGATTTATGTACAGGCTAAAGAAGCTATAGCTTAGGGCCCCCCAAAAATATACTTCTTCTTAATTGTATTTCACTATTAATATACTTCTTCTTAATTGTATTTTAGTTCAACAATTAGTTTGATAATATACATATGTTGTTATGTGCAAATGGCTTTAGATACCTATTAGGTCCATAAATTACCGTATAGCATATATTCAACACGAAAAACAGTGAGAATTTGTTGTTGACAAAGGACAGCTGGACATATAAAGGGCCTCATTACCTTCAGTAGCTTAGGGCCTCATCAAACCTAAATCCGTCCCTGGGTGCAACATTTTTAAATGCTTTTGTAAGGGAGGCAGATCCTCCTAAGCAGAGGACTAGCAGAGCAGGAAATGAGTACTGCTAAAATGGTTCTCCGTATTTTAGCACGAGAAGATACTCTGCCATCTGAAGATGCACAGCCTACCACCTCTTTCATATCGATTCAAGACTCTTTGCCACCTTATTCCCACCATGCTTTGCTGTGAGTGTAGACCAGGCCCAGGTTCTACACCAGATAATCACCTCAGTTTCCCCCAGAGAAAAAGCACAGGACCCAGAAACAGTTATCCATTAATATTATTGTCCAGATCCTGGTATCTAACCATCTGCTACTTGAGTTTATGCCTATGTCTGTGTTCCCCAACCTCATGCCTTCCAGAAATTTCGAACTACAGCTCCCACCAGCCACAGCCAGAGCATCTGGAGGGCAGCAGGTGGGGAAAGGATTTCCTAGGTAGGAAGAGATCCAAACATCTTCCTCCAAGCAATTTTTCGCTCTAGTACTTAATGAAAAGTCAGCATAAGGTCAGACAAGAGGCTTATGGGAGTGCGCCTTGGAGGATAAAAGAGAGTGAGTCACTTTTTAAAAGTCACACCCCACCGCATGGAGTAATTTATTTATTTCTTAATTGACAACAACATCATAGCGTCAGAAAACAGCACTGTAGTGACACTCGTGTTTCCTTCTTTCTTAACCAACTCTTCAAGAAACTGTTTGCCAACCTGTACCTTGCAGAAGCCGTATCTTACCCCAATAAGGCAGGTACCATCGCAGTTCAGTTCACATTGTTGAATCCCCCCCCCCAATCTTCCATGTGGGTACACAAGCATGTGAAGAAAGGCTAGGCCTCACACGTCTCCCCTGACAGCCTGTGCCTTAAGATCTATGGGAGACGCCCTACTTCAATTCCCACCAATGACAACAGTTTTTGGACAGCGGCATGGAACAAGGCCTTCTCTGTTACGGAACTTGATGTTTGCTTTATATTGTTAGCTTTATGAGGGGAGGGAGTTATATGGACCCTTTGAATCAGAGGGCGGAATAAAAATTCAGTAAAGGTACCCCATCCCGTACGGGCCAGTCTTGACAGACTCTAGGGTTGTGCGCTCATCTCACTCTAGAGGCCGGGAGCCAGCGCTGTCCGGAGACACTTCCGGGTCACGTGGCCAGCATGACGAAGCTGCTCTGGCGAACCGGCACCAGAGCAGCACACGGAAACGGCGTTTACCTTCCCGCTATAAAGTGGTACCTATTTATCTACTTGCACTTAGGGGTGCTTTCGAACTGCTAGGTTGGCAGGAGCTGGGACCGAACGACGGGAGCTCACCCCACCGCGGGGATTCGAACCGCTGACCATGCGATCGGCAAGCCCTAGGCGCTGAGGTTTTACTCACAGCGCCACCCGCGTCCCTTTAAAAATTCAGTACTAATACTAATTCAGTACTAATTTAGTACTAATTCAGTACTAATACCAATAATGCGACCAGGATTTTGCACACCTTGGTCCACGATCATGGCTGCTGGCAAAAGTGTACAAAGTCACATGGGGAAATTCATCTGTGTCAACTACTCCTTAGAGGCTGCATTGCCTGATACCTAAAGCAGGTAATGTGTGTGACAAGTACATGTTTGTAAACACTTATTTCATCATACAGGTACATTGCATTAGCCATTGGCTTCATCCCCCTACTGAGTGTACACCCATTGGCTCAGGTTTGCTGGTGTTTTAATAGGTGAAAAGGACTTTGTTTTCTTAGTTGAAAACCTGTATTTGTGCCTCTTCTTAAACATGCTGCACATGTTACACAACGGCAAACCTGAATTTGCTATTTGCTGTACTCTTATTTGGGAAGCAAGCTATGTTCAGTTCCAGCTCCTAGGTGATATACTCGTCTAATAAATATGTTTTGCAAACTTGTGTTTGTCTTTTAAAAAGTTGAGAGGGGTAACTGTTTCAATCTGTTTCAGAAAATGCCACAAAAATTCTTCCTCTTTTTTTTTAAAAAAAAATAATATTTATGACTTTTCCAACAATTTAAACACTACATAGGAGAAATAAAAATGGACACTACAATACAATACAAAAACACTACATAACACTAACACCTAACACTAACACATTAAACTAACAGAACAAAACAAAAACAATTTAAAACCCATCAAACAATTTCAATATCTTATCTTCCATTCACTTATTTCAACGACCTCCTCACACCTCCCTTTTTGTATTCCACTTCTATTAATTATTTCAGCAATTCTTTTCCATCTTCCTCTGTTTTCTATCCTATAGTTATCTTAAGACATTCTAACCTTATTTTTTCCTTTAACACTCTATTAATCTATTTATACTTAATTCCTTAAACATTTCAACTAAAGCCATATAACTTCATTCCAACTTTGTTCTAAGATTCATTAATTTTACAGTATTTCAGTAGATAGTCTTTAAAAAAACTGGCAGTGATCTACCCATTGTCACTGGATGGAGGAGGAGCGTGCGTGAGGTGGGTGGATTGCCCAGAATTGTTTAGCTTTTTTTAGGAGCGAAGTACCTAGAGTTGTTGAGCTTTTGGGGGGAGGATTGCACAGAGTTTTCTAGCATTTCCCCCATAACTTTTTGTACACAATATGGATCCCATGATCTACCAGGATCAGCCAGGGATCTACCGGTAGATCACTAGCCCTATGCAGGCAGTTAAGAATACATCCTCTCACCATGGTTAATAGATGTTTTTAACTTTTTAATGGTTTTACTGCTGTAAACCACATTGATATATTTTTTTATGAAACAGGGCTATACAAATTTTTTATATATAAATAAATAAGTAAAATGACATGAGTACTAGTCCATAAAAGTTTGTGATGCTTGATGTGTCAATTGTCATGATTAAAATGCATTTGTTGTATTATTTAGTAAGCAGATAAAGAATATTATTTAATAAAGCAGAAGAATATTTGGCAACCTTGTAAGTCAATGGTTGTTTGAGGTATTTATGCTTATGATATATATATGCATTCGTTATTGCATATAATGCTTTAAAAACATGTATCATTGCATTACCCGTTTTTTCTTACTAATCCTTCGATTTTAAGTCTTTGACCCAGATAGACTAAAAAATTAGCATAATAAATGAAAGCTTTGCAGTTTCAACTAGCAGCTTGTTTCAACTTGAAGATAAGGAGCCTTAGCAACTGCATCGCAACCACAGAGCAGAATGGATATATTTATTTGGGCTTGTGTGTATATGAACGGTTTTTGCTTACAGAGGCTGGAAGCAGCAAAACAAGATTGGGGCTGGTGGATTTGAAGTGTGAAAATCAAGCCGAAACTGTGATGCAAGCAATTTGGACTTTGCTAGCTAATATGGGGGAGACTTGTGGCCTCTGTATTGGATTGTGTTCCCCAGCACGTGAAGAGGACAATATTGAGACATTTTTTGATACCTAGAACCTGTATTTTGGCACTGTTGCTTTTGCAACCTTGTGGCATTCTGGATCCTGTGGAACAGGACTTTGCTTTCCACCCCATGTCTCTATAAAAGCAGTTTTCTCACAGTTTGAATTCGGAGAAGACTATCCAGCCAAACCCCAGGAGGCAACAGGTGTCTGCAGCATCTCCTTCTCCCGTGCCTCACCTTTTCCTAGTTTTGCTTGCTACAAGGATCCCTGGCCAGGATCCTTTGTGTGAGTATCATCCCATCCTTGACATATATATATATATATATATATATATATATATATATATATATGATTAGTCTATTTCAGGGGGATAACTGTTCCTATAAGGGAAGAGAAAGGGATGCCCTTCTCATCAGGGAGAGGGCACTCTAGCTGTGTAAAATTTGGGTAGGAAACAAAACTTCTATTTTGTCGGGTGGTTTAGCCTTACATCTTTGCATTCCCTTGAAAATAAAGATGCCAGGTTGTGTGTCTCAGGCCTGATCACTTTAGCTCACACAGCAAGGCTGTTGTTTGGGTCGTAACATGTTACATTTTTATGTGCCTTAACAAAGTGAAGCAGGCCCCTGTTAACAGGTCATAGAAGTTCAAAGGGTGTATCTACAGAATTAACATACGTTGTTTTTATGTCAGCTGTCATGGCTTCCTCCAAAGAATTCTGGTTTGGTGAGGGGTCTGTGTCTCCTCAGTTAGACTTCTGTTCCTCCTCTCAGAGAACTACAGTCCCCAGAATTCGTTTGGGTGAGAGAATGTCTTATGCTCGTTTAAAATTTGTGCCACAGACATGTTCTCACATTATACCTTGCCTTAGAAAAGGTAAAGGGACCCCTGACCATTAGGTCCAGTCGTGACCAACTCTGGGGTTGCGGCGCTCATCTCGCTTTATTGGCTGAGGGAGCCGGCGTACAGCTTCCGGGTCATGTGGCCAGCATGACTAAGCCGCTTCTGGCAAACCAGAGCAGCGCACGGAAACGCCGTTTACCTTCCCGCCAGAGCGGTACCTATTTATCTACTTGCACTTTGACGTGCTTTCGAACTGCTAGGTTGGCAGGAGCAGGGACTGAGCAACGGGAGCTCACCCCGTTGTGGGATTCGAACTGCTGACCTTCTGATACCTTGCCTTACTTCTCTGCAACTCTTGCCACCGCTCCACCTTTTACTCCATGTACTGAGAATATTTATACTCTGGCTCTTCTGGGAGGGAAACCCCTGCTGTGGATGAGTCAAGAAGTGAAAAGAGCCATTCATCCACAACCTTCCTTAAATGGTTGATTCCCACTTGCAGCCTGCCGCAGTAATGTGCATTCCGACATTTCATTTTGACATAGTGCATTTTTATTCTGCCCTTCCTCCAAGGAGCTCAGGTTGACAGGCAGGGCTTCACCAATTTTATCCTCGGCAAAAGACAGCAAGGTAGATCAGGCTCAAAGCAAATACGTACCAAGCTTTTATAGCAGAGCAGTGGTTAGAACCTGTTTTTTCTCTGCTCTATCACATTGTTCACAATACACATTGGCACCACTGAGTAGTTATTGCGTATAAACAATCTCCCAGCTAAACTCTGAGAACAAGCATGGATTGGTGGGTGAATGAAGGGGCCCAAACTCTGTGAAACCCACCAATCCCAGCGACAAGTGAGCATCACCTGCTGCCTTCATAATCACAACCTGAGCTCAGGTAGTGCTGCTGGTTCGTAATGTACAGAAAGGATCTTGTCCATCAAAGGTGTGCAGGCTGTAGGTGCAAACAAACACCACACACCGTTTTTGCACAGGTGACTACTGACTCTTGTTTGTAAATGTCAGAGAGAGCCCGCTGTGGTTAAGGTGAACAAATCTTTCCCCTCTGCCTTTGCAGAGTCAGGGGAAGGGTGGGGAATTAAGGTCAACTTTATTTTTATTCAAGACATTAAAAGAGAGAGGATGGCAGTTAGTCTCAGAGCGTTTGCAGCAAGATCAGATAAAAAATACAGTACCAGAGAGATTTCGGCTTATAAAATTTGATTTTGAAGGAAGGCTCAAAAACGGTATTACGCTAAATATACAAACTGGTACAGAGCCAGGAATTAGAATGAAATTTCTATCTGAACTGTTGGAATCGAGATCCTGGACAAGAAATTAAGACAGATCCATGGAAGTGGATTATGGCCAAAAGTCCCCCAATAACCTGTGCTATCTCTTAAATGAAGTATTTAAAAGTTTATGCTCCACTGGTATTTAAAATCATCATGTCCCAAACATATATAATACTGCTAGTGATCGACACTGGAGATTCAGAGTGGAGAATGCAGGAATGCTGCATATTTTCTGGGCTCGTCTCAAAGTTTAAAAATTCTGGGAGGATGTAGCAACTGAAATCAAGGTAATAATAGGATACATAAAGAGACCCCTGACTGTTAGGTCCAGTTGCGGACGACTCTCGGGTTGCAGTGCTCATCTCGCTTTATTGGCCGAGAGAGCCGGCGTACAGCTTCTGGGTTATGTGGCCAGCATGACTAAGCCTCTTCTGGCGAACCAGAGCAGCGCATGGAAATGTCATTTACCTTCCCGCCGGAGTGGTACCTATTTATCTACTTGCACTTTGACGTGCTTTTGAACTGCTAGGTTGGCAGGAGCAGGAACTGAGCAACGGAAGCTCACCCTGTCGCGGGGATTCGAACCTGCAACCTTCTGATCGGCAAGTCCTAGGCTCTGTGGTTTAGACCACAGCGCCACCCGTGTCCCAATAATAGGATACACGTGACCTAATAATTGTTGCTGTGAAGCTCACTGGGCGACCTTGGCCTGTCACTGCCTCTTAGCCTAATATACCCCGCAGGGTTGTTGTGAGGATGAAATGAGGAGGGGGAGAACCATGTACACCACTTTGAGCTTCTTGGAGAAAAAAGGTGGGATATAAATCCAGTAAATATTTGGCTACGTTGAAGACATAGCATTAAAGGAAGATTGAACTGGTTCAGCATTTACTGACTTCCAGAGGAATAGTTATCTGTTATAACTGGAAGAAATCAAAGGCACCATCCCTGTACAATTGGGTAATCAAAATTTGGGATATTGTTCACAAATACCTGTAATAATATAATTAAATAACAACAACGGACAAACTCACAAATATGGTAAGTGCCAGAGAAGGCGGACAGTCAGGTGATTATATTTGGGGGGGGGGGGTGAAGAATTGAGTGTCTTTATAATTTACTGGATTGATAAGGTCCAAAATATTGTAAAACTGTGTATACTGCTTGGACGTTTATAATTTGATATTATTATATTATTATAGCAGCACTATCATAACAAAATTTTACTTTAAATTGTATTATTTAGATTCTCCTCTATTAAGCATAGCAGAGTTTTTCCCCGTGCATCTTTTTTTTTGTATATTAAATTTTCAATAAAAATTCTAGAAAAAAACAAAAATAAAATTATAGTAGGTTCATGTTTAACTTGAGCTTGAGGTAAAGAAGTAGAAGGGGGGTGTTTGGCCTCGGACATTTTTGTACAAGAAACGAAAACACCCTGCTCTATTCTGAAATTCATTTAGAGAGAGAGAGAGAATGAATGATACACAAAGACAGGTTGGAGACAAGAAAACTGGGCCTCTTGAGTTCCAAAGGTACTGTATCGCGTAGTGTTAGGTACAACTGTTGGGGAGGTTGCAGCTGCCCTAGAATCACAGATTTCCAAGGGTCATCTAGTCCAACCCCCTCCAATGCAGGAATCTCTACTAAATCACGCATGACATATGGCCTTCCAAGCTCTTACTGTGCTGTGTGAGCTAAGTGTTCTTGTTTATTAATAGCATGGAAACATGCAAGGCAACTTGCTAGCATCAGACAGCTGCTTAAGGCAGAGCTACAAGTGAATGGTTGAAAAGTTGGGGAACCAACCTTTAATTCAGTAAATCAACCAAACGTTTAGTGAATTACTCCATGAATAACACTGTTTTAATCAGTGAGCACAGGAGTTAAGTGCATGCTCGTTTATTAATTTCTTTTGCATCCAGTATGATAGAAATCCAACACATCCTAATTATTAACCATGCCCTTTCCCCCTGCCCAGTAATGTGGTAGTTTTTGTTGATAAACTGTTTTATCCATTTCTTTCAAAGGCTCCTAAACTGAGATTTTGATAATATGATGTAAATGCTAATGGACAAAATGAATCTGTTATTTGAAGATTTCCAGTTTTTCCACTTGTCTTTCAAATGTGTTTTCTTTTGCTCTTACAAATTGCAAACTGCATAAGCTCACTCTGCAAATTTTTGATAAGCATATCAAAAATATGACATTATAAAATATCTAATAGAATTAAGTAGAATTAAAATATCAGTATTTTAAAAACAACAACAGTATAAAGACTAGCAATACCAACAGTAGTTCCAATATTAGGCGTACTAATATTTTATTATAAATAATGGATGGTATTCAACTATGTTTTACTCAGAGAAGAACTACAGAAATTGAAATTAATGTTCAATGGGATTGCTCTGGGTAAAACGTAGTTAAATACAGTACTGCCCAATAGTACTATTAATCTTTCATGGGATAACTTGGCAAAGTAATTACTGGAAGAAGTTTATCAGAACCGTTCTCTGTATTTCATATTCAAAATATGTCAAAAACAGTAAAGCTAAAAGTAAAAGGAAACAGCGTCTATAAAGCCACCAAACATGTGTGTGGCCTTTTTTGTTTTGTGCACCTATGTGCAAGTACAGGCACAGAGGCGCAAACATATTGGGTCCTCAACCGACACACAAATGCCCCAATTAATAGTATCTGTGCAATCAAATACACAAAATGGGTTCAATCATAAACTGCTTTAATTAGCAGAGTAATCTAATCAGCAGGAGCCATCTTTAATTGGCAAGCGTAAATTTTAATTAGAGGGGCTGTGAATTAAGGGCACAATTGTTTATTATGCTTAACCCTATTTGATCCTTAGGTGTGGTTTCGATATGGATGGAAAAGAAAATATTAAGACTGCAGTTCCCTTCTAGCAATTGTAAGCTGCTACCCTCTTATTGAAATTTTGGAAATATGCAACGCAGTTAAAGTCAATCAATTAATCAGTTCACAGGCCATCAGGCAGCTAAAATATCTTTCCGCAAAGAATATCTGCTGTAACAAAGGCTGCATCCTGCCTTAGGGTAAGAATTATGTCTATTGCTTCATAGGTACTCATAAACACAGTGGCGTAGTGTGGGTTGTCAGCACCCGGGGCAAGGCAAGTAATTTGCGCCCCCTAACCCTAACCCCCAGATGTTGCGCCCGGTGCGGGGGGCCCCCCTCACCCCCCACGCTATGCCACTGCATAAACAAACCGGTAGCACAACCCCAAGCTGTTTACGTGCCTTCTGAATCACAGCTCTCTGGGTTCGGGCTATATATTGGACCAGTATTGATCTCACTGGAAATCAATCCAATGCTCTCTTGAAGTCTCCAGAGTTTGAATCAGCAGCCTTAATAGCTTTCCTAGTCTTTTCAGGGAGAACCCTGCAAATGCACATAAAGCTGTCCACTTCATTGAAATGAAAGTGGGGAGAAGAGGAACAAACAGGCACCAACGAGCACTTCATCAGGGATCTGGTTGTGAACGCAACTTCCTGTACAAGGTATGCTACTAATTCCTGCACCAACATAAGCTTCCGAATCATCCCAGGCAGGACAAACATGTGAGTTCCTCACCAACACAATTCCAGTGCGATTTCATGATAAAAGCATGTTTTCTCTTACCAATGAATTTCTGAGGCATGGAACTTTTCCGTTTGGCCACGTTGCTCGCTAAGCGGTCCAGCACAAGGGCCCGTTCAGTCCCCATCTCGGATTTGATGTGCCTTCCCTCCACGCTTTCTAGATGAGGGGAAACGAAGAGAAAAATCAGGCTGAAAAGAGGGGAGAACGAAAAGAAAGGGAGGGAGAGAGAGAGATGTAGCAAAGAAGGGGGAAAGAGATAGTTGCCCTCAACACTTCAGCCAAGAAAGCTGAGCGGAACTTGTGGTAGAGTAGCTGTTTTCTTCTTGTTGTTCTCAAACCTCTGTTTCACCCCTGTGGTCAGCAGAGCTAAGGGGCAAAAACACCACACACACTGAAACCCTGCAATTTCTCAGACTCACAAAAGGGCAGCAAACAACCTAACGGAATTAGCATCTTGATTGTACACTTCCTCTTGCTAATGAACAGTCTGGACCTTGTAGTTTGTGAAACGCAGAGGGAGACTTTGCCCCGCCCATCTTTCCATTTGATTTTGAGTAAGACTTGCAAGACACCTGCAGGGAGGCCCAGAACACATGAAAAGGCAAATGCGAAAGGGGAGCGTTCAGCCCTTTGATGGATGTGCTAAGAAAAAAAGCGCTTTGATGGAACCACAACATCTTCACCCTTTGAAACATGCTTCGTTTATCATTAATATTAGCACTGTTTGAAACAGAATGCTTTATTGTGGAATGCTCCTGTTCAGGGCTCCAGCCAGTCATAACCTCTCCGCAAGACACCATTCAATTCTCCCTCCCCAACCCTAACCCTAACCCAAACATCCACTCAACATTCTGTGATCACTGAGCATGCTCACTGGGGTTTTTTTTTGGAGGGGGGTTAGGGATGCTGATGTTATTTTAGCCTTCAAAGCCCCCCCCCCCCAAAAAAATATTCGTTGTACTTCTGCAAACTCTGGGATTCCTCTAAGCATGCAAAGTCCTCTCTCTTATTTCTCAGTGGCCCTATTTTGGTTACTATCCTGTTCAGAAGCAGCTCGCCAGCTGGGGCAGAACCATAATGCTAGCTTCCCAGAAGGCTGGTTGCTATTGTTTTCCAGGAGGCAGGGAGTGGAGGGAGGCAAGTGCGGTGAAAACGTTCTGGCAGGAGTGCCAGATTGGCTTTGCCGGTGCGTTTTTACTGCACCGACTTCCCTGCTGTTTCGACACTCCCTATCTCTCTCTGGGATGCAACAGCAACCCATTTGCTGGGAAACTGACATAGAAGCTCCACCCTACCCAGCAAACTGCCTCTGACCCTGTTGGTACTCAGCAACTGAGTTTGCTATTAGTGGGAGTGATCATTATTTATTAAATTATACAGAGCAACTGAGGTACCTGACACATACTATTACATAAGGTGTGTGGGGGGGGAGTCTCTGCATTGAGGAGTTTATAATCTAAAGAGGTGACAGCAAAGCAGAAGGGAGGGATGACAAGGAAAGAGTTCGTATTCAAAACGGTCCATGCGGTGAGCCCCCTTTTTCAATGTGGCTGCATAATTCGCACAGAGCCTCCCACTTTGCCTGAGGCGTCACTATGGAAAAGAGGCTCCTATGCAGCTATATGAAAGTGGAAGTGAGAGCTGGACCATAAAGAAGGCTGATCGCCGAAGAATTGATGCTTTTGAATTATGGTGCTGAAGGAGACTCTTGAGAGTCCCATGGACTGCAAGAAGATCAAACGCATCCATTCTTAAGGAAATCAGCCCTGCGTGCTCACTGGAAGGACAGATCCTGAAGCTGAGACTCCAATACTTTGGCCACCTCATGAGAAGAGAAGACTCCCTGGAAAAGACCCTGATGCTGGGAAAGATTGAGGGCACAAAGAGAAGGGGACGACAGAGGACAAGATGGTTGGACAGTGTTCTCGAAGCCACCAGCATGAGTTTGACCAAACTGCGGGAGGCAGTGGAAGACAGAAGTGCCTGGCGTGCTCTGGACCATGGGGTCACGAAGAGTCGGACACGACTAAACGACTAAACAACAACAACATGCAGCTGCAGCTGAAGAGCAGCCTAGGCTGTTTTCAGGGTGATATGAGATGCAAGGGGTCGACGAAAAGCTTCATGACAAAAGGCTTAATGGAAGAATTGTGCTTTACAGAAGAAGGGCAAGACAGAGGCAGCACCTTGTGAGGGGAAGCAGGAGAGAATGGACCGTCTGCAGAAATATCACACCTTCTGGTGGCCGAGGGCGGGAACAGTGGAAGAGTGAAAGTCATGGGCATCAATATATATATAAGATATAAGGAGAGCAAAGCCCAGGAAGGCTTGGAAGACAAAGACTTATACTGAAAGCAAGGAAGCAGTGATTCCAACGGATCTGTGATTTCTTTCTTTTAAAAAAACAAAAGCACACAAAACAATGCTTACTGGTTTACAAGGATCACAAACTCTGAAGAATACTATAAAGAGAAAACAGCAAGGAAAGTTTCAATGCAGAAAAATCCCCTTTGTCACTATGTTATGTTAATAAAGCAAGACAGAACAACAACAACGAGTTAAATCTCTCCATCCCAATGGGAAGTAAAGGGTCCAGTTAGAGGACTGCTAATATTCTTTACATTCTGTCTATAGATCTGGCCTTGTATCCAATAGGAATAAGAGGCTCACCAGGTGGGGCCGAGCCGCTACGCGAACTTCCTGGCAGGCGGGTCACCGTTGCTTACCAGGAGAGAGACGAGGTGTCGGGGTGTCAGCACAGTGCAAACACACTGGCAGAGTCAATCTGGCACTCCTGCCGGAAGATTTGCACTGCGCCACCCTCCCCACCGCCCTTCGCCTCTCCCTCCCACCTGCTAGCTTTGTGGCTCCACCCCACGGCAGTCTGGAGCAGAGATTTTCCAACTGTGTACTCTTCAGTTTGGAGCCTTGTCACTCTATCTTGGAAGCTTATTGCTAGCTCTTTAATGAGATTGCTGGTAATAACAGGCAACCTTTTCTGAGAGGCGGCTTGTTCTCAATGCATTTCTCCACACAATATGTAGATAGGAGAAAGTGCTGAGTGTGTTCTAGGTCACACAGACTTCATAGGGTAACAGTGGGTGGCTCTGATAGTACTGGCCACAGCCTCACGCAAACCTAGAAGATGTCTCAGAGTTTTTGTTTTTATTTTAAAAAGAGGAAGGACAAATTTGTGGCATCCTAAATACTCAAAAATACATTGTAGCTGCATAAACCCACTGCATCTGATGTTTTGGTAGTCCCTGAAAGCTTATGTCACATTGAATGCAGGCCTTTTTCACAAGTGAATTTTTAAAAATTAATTTTCATTTAATTTTTTGCAAAACAAGTGAAGTAATAATAAAAATTCACAGTACCAAAAAATAAAATGAAATAAAATTCAGGTAATCCCTAACAACATTTTAAATTGACCTGAAAGATGATTCACCTTCATGAATTCAGTGTCTCTATGAACCCATTTAGGGTGTTAAGGCTGAAAACATAAGGGTCCCAGGGTCTACAGGCCACCATCTTGCTGGAGCGACACAGGTCTGTATCTGGGCACGGCCTACATGGCTGATGGCCTGGGAACCACAAGTCCACTGCCTTGAATTCCATGATGCCAGGTGATTGACAGATGGGTGGCTCCCGCCCACCTGTTAAAGCTGGCCTGTGGAGGGGGGGGGTAAAGATTTTGTCTGCCAAGCTGGAAAGGTTCCCCACCCCCAGGGATAATGTAAGAGAATAAATACTTGGGTTAAGAACTTAATTCATTCTGGAGGTCCGTTCTTAACCTGAAACTGTTCTTAACCTGAGGTACCACTTTAGATAATGGGGCCCCCATTGCCGCCGCATGATTTCTGTTCTCATCCTGAAGCAAAGTTCTTAACCCGAGGCACTATTTCTGGGTTACCGGAGTCTGTAACCTGAAGCGTCTGTAACCTGAGGTACCACTGTAAATAAGGAATAAGAGCCCCTCTGAATAATATCGAAGGTTCCCCCTAATCCAGCATGCTTCTTTTAACAGCAGATGGCCACAAGGTCTCTCTGTGGCTTTTCCAGAGAGCATAAAATGATGACCTCTTTGAAATTTGTCCCAGAGGAAGGTTCCCATAATGAATAAAATGTGTGCTTAAATAAAATAACACAGCATTAACCACAAAGGCGTGATAGATGAAACTTGCAGCACTGTAAGTTAACCCTTTCGACAACTTGTTTTGACAACTTAGCTTCAAACTCACCTCAGGCATATTTGAATCGGCACTGAAATTAGTCACATCCACACAAAAAGGGCCATAGGCAGATTACTTGATTTGCTTGCTTGCACTTTACACAGCATTTTGAAACTGAAGGAAGAGGGCCTTCAAAGCACTCCTGTCCCAAAACCGCAGTACAGAAATTAGTCAACATGGATGAGGGGGAGGGGGCCTGGTTAATCACTGCTGGGGCTGTAGCACGTTGAGGACTGTTGTCCTGATTGAAAAAAAGACTGGCCTCAATAGGCAAGGTGTCTCACATGCCACAATTCTGTGGAAGCACAGAAAGTGCACATTATGTGATTGCGGGTGCAAAATTCAGTTTCCTAAGAAACTCATGTTTCTGTCTTTCCTTTTTCTTTTGCTTTTTTGTAAAAAGAAAGAAAGAACAGGTTTATAAACCTTATGGCTGGGGTGACTTAATGCAGCTTTTCTCAAGAAAGAATGTGGATTGCCTGGTGCAGAATTTTAGCATAGAGTACAGCCTGGTCCCGATCAGAAGGTCAGCGGTTCGAATCCCCACGACGGGGTGAGCTCCCGTTGCTTGGTCTCTGCTCCTGCCAACCTAGCAATATGAAAGCACGTCAAAGTGCAAGTAGATAAATAGGTACCGCTCTGGTGGGAAGGTAAACGGTGTTTCTGGTTCGCCAGAAGAGGCTTAGTCATGCTGGCCACATGACCCGGAAGCTGTACGCCGGCTCCCTCGGCCAATAAAGCGAGATGAGCGCCGCAACCCCAGAGTCGGTCACGGCTGGACCTAATGGTCAGGGGTCCCTTTCCCTTTACCTTTACAGCCTGGTCCAACCATTAGGTAGTGTAAGGCAATTGCTTGAGGCAACAGATTTTGGGTGTCATGAAAGGGCAGCAAATTGTTTTATGTATTCTTATTGCATTTTTACTCTGAGGGAGAGGCACTTGGTGGATTTTCTGTCTCAGGTGCCAAAATGACATGGTTAGTCTTAGATACTATGCCCCTCATTTTTTGAGGGGGAAGGGATCATGTGCTGTTCTGCCATAGGCAGCAAAATGTCTTGGGCTGGCCCTGTCTGCAGGAGCTGTGCATGTTGATACCCAGTGCCTCGCCTGTGAGCCTGGAGACTGATATAGCACAAGGTGTAGAGTTATGCATAGGAGATTAGGTCAAGGGGTGTGTGAGGATGCTCCCAGATGAAGGCTTATTATTGCAAATGGGTGTTGGCAACAGGGCTTTCTGGCTTTCCCCCAGAAAGAGGAAATCTGAATTAAGCAGGGACGGGTAATATGGACTTGCATTTTGACTCCTCTTCCATACATACAGCTTACAATAAACACCTGTCTGGAAGCACCCTGAGGTTTTTTGTATATAAACAAGAGTACGCTTCTGTGCACATGTATAAGCTTGTTAGTGCAAATGGATTTCACTCTCTGGACTAGAGGGATAGTAAAGGGAGACTCAGGCTTCCCTAAAGGGTAAAGGTAAAGGGGGCCCTGACCATTAGGTCCAGTCGTGGCCGACTCTGGGGTTGCGGCGCTCATCTCGCTTTATTGGCCGAGGGAGCCGGCATACAGCTTCTGGGTCATGTGGCCAGCATGACTAAGCCACTTCTGGCAAAACCAGAGCAGCGCACGGAAATGCCGTTTACCTTCCCGCCGGAGGTATCTACTTGCACTTTGCACTTGCACTTGCACTTGCACTTTGACGTTCTTTTGAACTGCTAGGTTGGCAGGAGCTGGGACTGAACAACAGGAGCTCACCCCGTCGCGGGGATTCGAACCGCCAACCTTCTAATCAGCAAGCCCTAGGCTCTGTGGTTTAACCCACAGCACCACACATGTCCCTCTGTCCCAGGCTTCCCTACAGATACATAAAAGAGGGAAATAGGAAAGCAGAAAGAGAGAGAAAATTTAAAGAACTTCTTGTGCACAACAGGAATGCTACTTAAAAACAAAACTTTCAGTGCCTATTTCTACATTCTAAAGGCATTTTCAGCCTTTGCTAATGCACAGGAGAAAGTGGGAGAGAAGAAGCATTTGTAATGCAAACGGTCATTCTGCCAATTGTAGATTTCACACATTGCAGAGCTGATGGCAGCAGCAACTGCCTTAAGCCTCCGTGTGAAAACACCTCAGCAGCCTGAGCTCTAGGATAAGCGAGGCTAGGGCGTGCCTCTCCCTTCCTCCCTAAAACAACAGGGCTGTAAAAGTGCTGTGCAACATCTTTCTGTTTTCAGTTTAAGGATGCGGGAGGCAGGAGGGCAAAAACATAACTTTGAGCATGGCGGGAGAAACAGAGGAGAGAACAAATGAGCCGACATCCAAGTCTGGTTGCGTTTCGGGGATGGTGAGAAATTGCTACTTGAAAGGGCTTGCTAACAGTGCAGTCCAGAAGTAAAAACTAGTGAAGTCAGTGGGGCTTACTCCCAGGTAAATGGGGTTAGGATCTTCACTGAAATGGTCAACCCAAGACTGGGCTATACCAATCTGAACTACAACTGGCGGGGAGGGGGCAAGATAAACAAACAAGCAAACAAAAACCCAAATAAACAAAGCAAAACAAAAATCCCTCAGTGTATTGTGAACTAGCAGAAGGCAAAACTAGAAGCCTTCCCTCGGACACAGTAGCTTTATACGTGTAGAGTGGTGCTTTTCTTTGTACGGATGCCATATCCACCTGCAACCTGCCTGGTGGAGATCATCACCTGAGTTGCAGACAAACTTACATGTACAATCTGCAGCGCAGTAACACAACAGCTCTCTAACCATGAAATAATTTTAGCTGATTAAACTGTATTAAATGGCAGGCAATTAGTAAACTGATTGATTGGTTAGATTTAATTATATGTGAATATTACCCCCCCAAAATTGATTTGTGACCACTATTCTCAGATCCACCCATTAAATGGGACCCAGTGACTAATCAAAGAAAAATCACACAACTAATCAAGTCAATTAAAGTTTGTAGCCCAAATCTTTTTCAGTCTCAGTTTCATCATGGAAAATCTTCCAGGGGCAGCAAGCCAGTGGGGGGGGGGGGGAATCAAAGGCCAAAGTGGGGGGAGCAGCAGGTGTAACTCTTACGTTTACACAGCTATTTTTCAGCCATCTTTTTTTAAAAAATGGGTTTTTTCCTATGAACCCCCACTCCCCCAACACCCCCACACGGACAAGCAATAGGCATTATCAGAGCTCAAGGACACATTTCAGCCAGGCAGAGGTGCTCGAGGAGGGCATGGGTGAGGGGTGTGGCTTGGGGAAAGCCCCCAGGGCCAGACAGAAAGACCTGGAGGGGCACCATTCACACCTAGGAACAGGGCTCCCCACCCCAGATCTTATCACATGTGACATTAGCTTCCCCAGCCATTTATTTACTGAAGTGCTGCTGTGATGCCAAAGGACGTACAATCTAAATGTGGAGGGGGGGGGAAGGGACTGTCACAAAATGTTAATAATTAGTACAGATACTGTGAGGGAAGTGTAAGATCGGTTTCGATGGTGGTAAGGAGACCTCTCATGCGGCCTAGGGACAGAAGGATCCCTGTACAGTGGTACCTCAGGTTAAGTACTTAATTCGTTCCGGAGGTCCGTTCTTAACCTGAAACTGTTCTTAACCTGAAGCACCACTTTAGCTAATGGGGCCTCCTCCTCCTGCTGCGCCGCTGGAGCACGATTTCTGTTCTCATCCTGAAGCAAATTTCTTAACCTGAAGTACTATTTCTGGGTTAGTGGAGTCTGTAACCTGAAGCGTATGTAACCTGAAGCGTATGTAACCCGAGGTACCACTGTACTGCAAGTGAGCAGAGAAGAAGAGGGTAAAGGGGAAGCAGAAAGCAGAAAACACCAACTTTTTGGGTGCTCTTATCCCCTCCCCAACCCCTCTCTCTGTCTCTTTCTCTTTCTCCTTTGGTCCTCTATTCTAGCAACGTAGCAACGGCATGCCTTTTCAGGGTACAATTCAGGCTGTTCCCAACATGAGACTTCTGTCAGCCCAGGCCTTAACAGTTTCACATTTCTCACAGCGAGAGGGTTTGGTTAACATAACCTCAGAAGTGCTAAATGAGACCTGAATGAGCGGCCTTGCTTCCTGTCACACCAAATGATGTGGTCATTAGGGGAATGGAGCACGGAACAAGACAACTGATTAGGGGCCCGATAAGGATCTCTGATCAGGCATAGGAGTCACGTTTGAATTACAACGCTGCATGCTGGGTTTGGGGTATGAACTTTTTTCTTCTTCCTTCCCAGCCATGTGGTCGCAAAGGCTAACCTTTTCAATCAATGGCAAATTCCAGAGGAGCAGTCGAAACGCAGATGAGACGCCTCAGAGAAGACAAACGCGGAGCAAAATCCCCCACACTCACTCCTCCGAGTAGTTCAAGCTAGATTCAGTACACCCACAGATCCTCCCTGCTTGCAACAACCACGATCGTTTCCCTTCCACGCTTTAGTAACAAAAGGAGTACATATACACACACACACACATATATCTATCTATATCTATCTATCATCTATCTATCTATCTATCTATCTATCATCTATCTATCTATCTACATATATATCCCTATACCAGGGGTCTGCAACCTTTAAGACAAAAAGAGCCACTTGGACCCATTTCCGAAGAAAAAAAAACTTGGAGCTGCAAAACTCGTCATTATAAAAATAACCTTTTTTGTCACTTTTGTTAATTATTTCTTTGTTTGACCCCTCAGAATTACTCCTCCTCATAGAAATAAACGTTAAATTATCAAGTTACCTTTTTGTGTGTGTGTGTGTTCTCACTCCCCTTCAAAACAGTGACCAGCGTACATGCCCCCTTTCAATGCAGTGACCAGCGTACATGCCCCTTACAATGTAGCGGGCGGGCGGGAAGGTGACGTCGGGACGGTGCGTGACTAACGCACGCACCGCCCCCATGCGACGTCACAGCCAGTACAGCGCCCGCCACAGTGGGGAGTGTCGGGGCGCACAATGCGCCTCCTCCCCTCGCTAGTATCCGCCCCGGAGCTGCGGCAAAGGTGTAAAAGAGCCACATGCTGCTCCGGAGCCGCGGGTTGCCGACCCCTGCCCTATACTGACATCAGTTGATCATACCAATAAATCATCCATTATGCCACCATCATGTGACTGCCAAGTTTTTGAAATTAACCCAACATTTACAAATTGCGCCAAAGTTCAAGTTAAATTTAAAATGTTGAGTGTGAGTTCATAAACATGTTGTTCTTTATTTGGGGCAGGGTGTTATTTATTATAAGCCACAACCTAATCAACCAATAAGATCTACAGTAAAAACAACAAGCGCGGCAGGAAATTCCATTACAAAAATTCAACGCATTAAAAAGCTTGGTAAATAAGCAAGCTTTAAACCGGCGTTGAAAAGATAATCTAGAAGGTTCCAGTTGCAATTCTGAGCAGAGTTGCGTTTCCACCTTTAAGGAGCCACCACAGAAAAGGCCCTGAGCCTAAATGCCCATTTATCTTCAGACGACAATCAGCTATATTTCCAATTGCAACTTCTCTGCTTAGCTCCTTGGCCACATCCACGCCGTATGTTGAAAGCAAATTTATACCACTTTAACAGCAAAAAATCCTGGGAACTGTTGTTTTTAACCCATCACAGAGCTACCATTCCCAGGATTCTTTGGGGAGAGCCATGTGATCCATATGTGCTTTGAAATGTATGGTGTGGCTGTGACCCTATAAATTGGGGTGGATGTTGCCAGGAACTTCCCTTCCACCTTGTGCTGCAGAAGCAACAAACCAGAACAGCACAAATTCTCTGTAATCGAAGTCATCTGAAACGGTTTGCCAAAATGCGCAGAGATCCCAGGCAGCCCTTTAAAATGCCTCAAGACAACTGCTTTGCTTAGCACCCCTTCCCTCCACCACTACCCTTGGCCTTCCAAGGGGACTGTGGGGTAAAACCAGAGGCTGGATTTATACAACAGGCAGAGTGGATTAGAACTGGCTGAGGCTACTGGTGGAATGGCAGCTGTATCCTCTCCCACTGCCTTGGGGCATTTAAATAGACATTTTTTTTGTATAAAAACATGCCTGAATATGTTCTTTTGGATTGAATTAATTCCTGGTAATAGAATCTGTTTATAGCAACTATGCACAAAATTCGCCATGATGGAGGAAGGTCTACGTGCCTGAAATTATTTGATTCCTCAGAGCCACATGGATTTCCCTTGCGAAGGGAGGGAAAGAATTGTTTATGAAACTCTGTTCCAGGATCTTTCCCCTCCTCAATACTCCAACTTAATTCAGAATTCTCTGCATCTAATTGATTTTGAGGGGCTCACCAGCTTCACCAAGGGTAGCGTTCTGCAGGTAAGTCCGGCATCTCTCTTTGTGTTCTTCCAATGAGCTTCTTTGTTTGTAACTCCGTCCACAGAATTCGCACTTGAATGGTTTCTCCACTAGGAGGAATAAGCAAGCAAACAAAAGGACTGTTATCTTTCTGTTCATGTACTGTGTTGCTGACATATCAATTTTAATATGTAAACCAGTGGTTTAAAATCATTGTCTTGTCCATCCCTTGAATTCTCCTGCATGAGCGATCAGATTGCATCAGGGACTGGAATAATTCCAGATACCCTTGGGCAAAAGACTTTGGATATAATATACAGCTTGAAGAATGGGAAAGGTTGTGGAATGAAAGGATAAAATTTACAGCCTGTAATGCTTTGAAAGAGAATATGATGAAAATGATGTATAGATGATATATTACACCAGTGAAATTAGCGAAAATGTATAAGACAAATAATAAATGTTGGAAACGTAAAGAAAAAGAAGGAACATTTAGCATATGTGGTGTAAAAATGTAAAAAAGTAAAGTAAAAAGTAAAGAACTTCTGGGAAATGATATATAATGAGATGAAAAAGATGTTGAAATATACATTTTTTTAAAAAACCAGAAGCATTTTTACTTGGTATTATAGGTCAGGATATTAATAGGCAAGATGTTAAATTGTTTTTATATGCAACAACTGCGGCAAGAGTATTGTTAGCCCAGAAATGGAAACAAGAAGAAATTCCAACGAAAGAAGAATGGCAGACAAAATTAATGGACTATGCAGAATTGGACAAAATGACAGGAAGGATTCGAAACCTGCGGGACCAGAGATTTACAGAAGACTGGAAGAAGTATATGAGTTATTTGAAGAGCAACTGTAATCAACAAATTACGCTAGTAGGACTACAAGAGGTTTTGTAAGGAGAAATATATGAAGTGTTACAAAGTAGAAAAAGATAGAGATATTGGTTATGAGTTTGAAATGTAATAGGGAAGATAAGAAATGCATACTGAGAGATTAGAGTGGAAAATTTTCAGACAGGATTGATGGAAGTCAAAAATTTGAATAAGATATAAAAGTATGTTTAATTACTGTTGAAAATGAGATGTTAAAAAAAAAGAATAAATTTACATATATATATGTAATTGGGATACCCAATTACCCAGTGGACTTAAATATTTGACAGTGACGTTGAATATTTTCCCTCCAATCCCAACTGTACCCATTTTGCAGCTGAAGGAAAATGCGGAAGAGCAAAGTGTGGGTCCAGATACCCAATTGCCCAGTGGACTTAAATATTTGACAGTGACGTTGAATATTTTCCCTCCAATCCCAACTGTACCCATTTTGCAGCTGAAGGAAAATGCGGAAGAGCAAAGTGTGGGTCCATGGTCACCAACAAGATTTCTCTGTATGACCCATAGACGCCAGTCTCCCAAACCTCCCTTATCTGTCCACTTTCTTCTTGCCTACGGTACATAGTTCCTAATGTTCCAGGGCTCTATGGGAGATTTTACCCCAATCCTGCTTTCTCCATGACTACTCCATGTCTCCGGCACCTATTCTGTCCTATTTTCTTCATCCTCTTTGCCTAGCCCTTCTCACGCTTCATGTACACAGCTCCTGCTGTCCTTATGCACTTTGAAATTTCCTCAAAGCCCCTCTCTCATTAGCCTCCTTTTGACTCCCATCTTCTCTCTCAAATTTCAAGTTCCGTTCTCCTTTTAGCCAGCTCTGCACAGGTCCTTCAGCTATCTTGCTTGTATGGATTTAAAAGAGGAGTAGTCAAATTCACAAAGGATAATAACAATGGCTGTTAGACATGATGGCTTTGTATGTTCTACTTCCACTGTTGGAGGAAATTGAGATCGCTGCCCTGCAGGGGGTTAGACTAAATGACCCTCAGGATCCCTTTCAACTCTACAATTCTCCGATTCTATGATTCCGGGTTCCCTTGCTCCTTTGCTTTTTTCCGGGGCCTCTTTTCCACCTTCAACGTGCATCAGAAAGCTACTCCTGTCCCTACAGGCTGTGTGAGATGTTATTCCCAGCCAGACTGACCTTCTCTCTTAAGACTAAAATGCTAATCGATGGCACTAAACGATTTGTGAACATTTTGTGACATCACAGCAGCTCTGCCAATCAGCATTCAGTGCTTCCACATGCATGATGCAAAGACTAGACATCAATTCTCTTTGTAAAGTTGATTGCTTGCAAGACACACACAAAAACGGTGTGACTTCATCACAGTTTCCTAGATAAGTGCGACACATCAACATCAATGACTTTGATCAATCTTGTGTGGTTAGTTGACTCTCACGCAATATTTGGATGCAAAAGTAATTACTCATGGTGAAGGGGGTGGTAAGGATTTTGAAAGACTGAAAGTGAAGAGGAAAAGCAGTTATGATTCAGTGGGCCAAAGATTTTGGTTATAATATACAATTTGATGAGTGGATAAAATTGTGGAAAGAAGGAATGAAATTCACTGCATGCACTACAATAAAAGAATGTTATGAAAATGATGTATAGATGGTATGTAACACCAGTGAAACTTGGTAAGATGTATGAAGTCAGTAATAAATGTTGGAAATGTCAGGAAAAAGAAGGAACATTTTATCACATGTGGTGGGAGTGTAAGAAAGTGAAAGGTTTCTGGGAAATGATTTATAATGAGATGAAGAAAATGTTGAAATATACTTTTGTTAAGAAACCAGAAGCATTTTTATTAGGAATATTAGGGAATGAAATTAAAAAGAATGATGTGAAATTATTTAGGTATGCAGTGACAGCAGCTAGAATTTTGATGGCCCAGAAATGGAAACAGGAAGAAATGCCGACAATGGAAGAATGGAGAATGAAACTGATGGAATATGCAGAAATGGACAAATTAAATGGGAAAATTCGGAACCAACGCGATCAGAGATTCACCGAGGACTGGAAAAAATTTACAGAGTATATAAAAAATGTATGTGAGGAGCAATTAACGCTTGTTGCCTTCCAAGAAGCTCTGTGAAAACAATTGATAGAAATGTTGCTTAAAAGATATGATAAGATTAAGGTTGTTAAAGCGCAATATAAATTTAAGAAATGTGAGTAATTGTGATAATATGGAAAATTGTCAGACAGCCTGAGGGAAGTCTAAAAGATGTATATGTTAGAAGTGGATGTTAAACATGGATGGAATGTATATTGGAAATTGAATAAAAAATAATTATATTAAAAATATTTTTTAAAAAAGAAAGTGAAGAGGAAAAGGAACTGGAGCCGTTCAATGAGGGCAGGTGGGGGGAGGGGGCGAGAACTACTGTTTTTTACCGTATATGAGACACCCCAGTGTATAAGACGCCCCCTACTTTTGGGGACCCCAAATTAAGAAAATGGAGGAAGATGGCCCAAAGTTGTTGAACTTTTTTTGGGGAAGGATTGCCCAGATTTGTTGAGCTTTTTTTGGAGGGGAATGCCCCAAAAATCGCACACACAATTGCCACACCAACAAACACCTAAGCAGCCCTTGCAGCAGCAACCAATCTCCCACCCAATCGCCACTGACAAGCTCCTGCTCACAGCTGCAACAAATCGCCTGCCCCGCATATGCACTATCCGTGTATAAGACGCCCCCGATTTTTAATCTTATTTTAGAATTAAAAACCCCTCATCTTCTACACGGAAAAGTACGGTATTTTTTTGAAGTCACTTACCAGAATGTGTCCTTAAGTGACCAGTGAGCGCATCTCTCCTTTGACAGGCATAGCTGCAAAGGTGGCATTTGAATGGCTTTTCCCCGGTGTGAAGTTTAACATGGCGGAGAAGGTTGCCCTTCTGAGTAAACGAGGCCCCGCACTGGTTACACTGGAAAGGGCGCTCACCTTAAAAACACCATGGAAGGAGGAGAAAAAGGCATCACTTAAGTGCTATCATGTAGGCAGTATAGTCTCTATACTAAAAACACAAATTATACATAATTCTGCCTGAGGGCTGCCAGGCAGGGCTTCAGATGCCACACCACCCAGCACTGGCCAAAAGAGGGAACGCAAGGGCCACCTCACAGACCTAAAGAGTGTGAGTGTGTGTGTGTGTGTGTGTGTGTCGTGGTGGTGGTAAGGTAACAGCCAACTGAGAGTGGCATTACTCAATTTTTTTGACAGCCGCAGCACACTCCTTTCCTGACTTAAACTTAGTGGCATTCTTCACCAGGAATAGCAAGAGTCTTGTGGCAGCTTAAATTCATAATTCTTGCTTGAAGCAGATCCACTGAAATTGATGGACAGGATGACTAACTCAGAGGCATTCATTTCAGTGGGACCACTTTTTTTGTAATCACTATTTTTGGTTGGAAAACCGCATTGCAAAATTCAGATAAGTGCCAATTTTGAAGGATAGGTGTGTTTTGGTTCTCACGTTTTTTTCAGGAAGTGGCAACGTGATAAATTTGGCTTTAAATGCGAACTGAATCAAATTTCTATCCCCCCCCCACCTCTACTCCCCACTCAACTTGACACAGGGGTGATAAACTTAGTGGGCCCAGATCAAATGCATTTAACATCGGCCTTGCCTTAGAAAGGACTAAAAGTAATTACCAGTGTGGCTGCGTTTGTGAACCATCAAGACATTGAGGCTGACACAGCGCAACCCACAAATGTGGCAAATCAGCTTCCCACTAGATGGCCTGATGAGGTCGTACGGCCCAGAATGCCTTTCTAGCTCGATGCTCTCATACTCTCCGTACTCCTGCTGACAGTTATAAAGGCTCCCAGGCTCTCCTCGGTTTTCCATTGGTTCAGAATTCAAGACGCCATCTTCTTTTTCAGTGTATTCACCTTTGCCTTTAAGCAAGTTATCTTCTGGAGGGGTGGGTGAAGGGAAATGGAAGACAGGTCCCAAATGTGAGGAGATGGATAAAAATTGAGAATCCATAGAAAGAAGTCAGCCATGCTCCCCCCCCCCCCATTACCAGCAAAAATAATGCAAAATGGTTTTTTCCTTAAGTTTTCTTGTTTGCCTTTTCCAGATCTTAAAACTTCTTTTGGGGGGCAGGGGGCAGATTGAATTCAAACTATTATAGGTTATAAGCCATTTAGACCAAGGGTGGTAAATTTGTGGGTCTCCAGTTCTCACCAGCCCCAGACAGCACATTCAATGGTCTGTGATGATGGGAACTGGAGTCTGATAATCTGGAAAAGCAGTTTTCCCATCCCTGATTTAGGCCAGCCAAAACCATTTTTAAATGCCCACCCTCTTTCAATTCCTCGCTGCCCACCCTACTCACAACTGCTCACAGTGTGAAGAAAATAAAGAAACCAGAAAAAGAGAAGGAAAAATAGGAGAGAAAGAGAGATGAAGGGAGGGCAGAGAAAAGAAACAACAACATGAAGACAAGATGGATCCATTCAAGATCCAGCAATTCAAGAAATGGCTCCCAGGTAAGATCAGAGGTGTCAGGAGTATTTCATTTTTAGCATCACTGTTTCCTTGACGCTTAATTCTAATATTTCTTCCACCCACTGAGCAATCCATATCTCTGTCTTATAAGCTGTCATTCTGGAGCTACTTCTGTGCTCACCTGAGGCCAGGAAGTGTTCTGGATTTCTGAGCAGCAGCAAGAGCAAGAAAACACTGAACTGCTAGAAACTCCAAAGGCAGCTGCTTTTGGCATTAGAGTCACCTCTGATTGAAAGTCTTTAAGCAGCAACCCATTGTACACAACCTTGCAATTCCACCTGGGTCGAAGGGATGGAGGCAACTTCCGTGTGCTGGGTTTTCATCACATGGCCCTAAAAATACTGGGGGAAGGCTCCATCGAGCACTTCAGAATTAGGCCTATTTGAGTCTTGTTTGTTTTAACTAGAGGACATCCAGAACCAAAATGATCCAGGCACCAGGAATGGAATTTGCTATTTATCACTGGGACGAGGGCCAGATTTAGGTTTGATGCTATTGAAGGTAATGGGGCCCTTTATATGTCCAGCTGTCCTTTGTCAACAACAAATTGCCTCTGTTTTTTGTGTTGAATATATGCTATATGGTAATTTATGGACCTAATAGGAGCCTACACAAAACAAAACACTGGTGTAGGTTTTATTTTATTTGTTTTTTATCTTATATTTTGGAAATGTACATCCAGTTTTTTCCCTTTAATTTTTTGGGGGGAGAGTGGGGCCCTAAGATATAGCCTGTTTAGCTTATACATAAATCTGGCACTGACAGGCATAGACCAATAGGAGTCTTGGTGGGAGTATGTGTATGGTGCTTAACTCTTCCTCTGCCAGCTATTGTTCTGCTCCAAAATCACCTCAAGGTGCCTGCTCCCCCTCTCAGGGCTGATGCATGTGAACCCTGAAGAAGGAAAATCAACTTGTGGGCAGGATCTAAGCCAGAAAATTGTCAACAGGGAAAGCCCGCCCTCCCACCTTCTCCTGAGACTGCTTGTCGTTTTTTCTTTTTTTAAAGCCTCAACACCAAGACTTCATTAAACACATTTGTTTATAATGGATGAGTTGCCCTGAAATGCCTCACGCTTCATTTAAAAATAGCATCATGCTGTAGCTGTAAAGGTAATATTTCTGTAGGTAGGGGAAAGCCCGTTTCTCGCTCTATGGCCAGCAGAATGAATTAAGCAAAAAATTGTAAACGATGCAGAATTACACGAAATAAGTCGTGCAAATTCAATTTACATAATATATACATGAGCACAGTTCAACTTCTCTATGAAATGAAATTTAATTTGCCCCCCCCCCCAAGCGAAGAGTTACACGTAGCCCTTCCCATTGCATGCAAGTCTTTGAAAAGCTATGGGGAGTCTATGCAACTGGAACCTGGAAAAAATATAAATAAATAAAAAATGCTGCAGTGTAAAGTCTGTCTCTTCAGGTTCCCAATCATTGCATTTCTTTCCCTCCCAGTTTTCCATTCCCCTCCCTCTCGTTCTGTGACCACTGAACACGTTCGGTCCTCATTGGACTGCTTTGGATTTTTGAGAACCCTGCCTAGAACACAAATCAAGGTGAAAGCTCCATAAATATGTCGTCTGGAGAAGCCCGTAGAATCTATTGGCTCATAGGATCATTTGCACATAAGGCAGGTATGGAGAAGCTGTGGACCTCTAGATGTTGCTGAACCATAGTTCCTATCAGGCCCACCAAGCCTTACCAATGGCCAGGGATGATGGGAATTGTAGTTCAGCGGCATCTGGAGGGCCAAAGAATGCCTGCTTAAGAGTTGACCATGGCCACTACCAGAGGACTGACTACTTTGGAAACAGCTGAGAATATGACGCAGTGCATCCGTCACTACAACTGTCTTGAAACAAACAAACATGCAAAATCCTATGCATGTTTACTTGCTGGTAAGTTCCACTGTGTTCATTCAATAGGGCACACTCCCATGTAAGTGGAAATAGGATCACAGTCTTAGTAACAATTGTGGAGTTTACCATTCATTGCCTTTCTGTAGCAAATGAAATCTGAGGGACTCCATAATAAATGCATATGCAGGACAGCTGGTATGTTGAGCTTGTTGAAGAAATCTTGGGTGGCCAGGAGTGGACTTTTGCATTAAATGATCGTTTAATACAAAGGCCCAGTCCTGGCCACCCAAGCTTTCTTCATGTCAGCAGCCCAGTTTAGATGGAAACGTTTTTTTCTTCTTATCATTGAGCAACTAGGAGTCAGAACAGGGGGCGGCAACCTAAGGCCGTTTAACTGGCCCATGGACCCCCAGCGCGGAGCAGAGCGGGGACCCCCTTCCGCGATGCTGGCTGGTTTCCCATTGGCTGTAGGAAGCTCCTGCAGCCAACGGGAAGCTGCGCACACCTCCTCCACACCAGAAGGAGCACCGGAAATAGTGTTTGTGTGTGCACGCGCATACTCCAGCCCACCAGTCTGCAGGACTGTGAACTGGCCCAAGCCACAAAAACTTTGCCGACCCCTGAGTCAGAAAGTCTTTGCCAGTGTACTGCAAACCACACAGAGATCTGCCAGTATATCACAAACTATCTTCTGTCTGCCCCCAGCTCTATGGTTTGAGAAAAGTAGTGTGGGGAGTGAATGTATCAACTTCTGAAGATATGCTTTGATTGCAGAATATGGTTTCAGACATCCTCACTTGGATATGCACAGTGACTACCTCTTGAGGTTTTTGTATGGGTAGAGTTTACTAATCGTATGTGTTTGCTTGAGGAGCATCTGCATGTGTGGGGCCGAAGGAGAAGGATCTTGGCAGCTGGACGTAACCAGTGAAGGAGAAACAAGTTTTTGCAGCTGGCTGATAAGAAGGAGCCTTGGGGAGAAAAGGGCTAAGCTGTTGGTTTTTGGAAACCATACAGACCAGCACTGGGCACCTGGGTGCTTGCCTTCCTCCCAGTTTGTACAATGCAAATAAATAGATGTCATAAATAAGGGTGGGGAAATCTGCCAGTTTCTGTTTCTCTGGTTTCTGGTTTCTCCAATGTTAAGTTCCATTCTCCACATTTCCACATCAGTCCTCAGGAAAAGTCATCGGCATTTTGCTGTGAATTTATCCGAGCGCACACACATTTGTATACATATTTTTGCAAAGCAATTTTCTCAAAAGTAACACATTTCTTTATGTTATTTTCACAAATATATATGTTTTAATGATGCTTTATCCTCAGCATATGCATTTTTGCACACATTTCTTGGCTGAAGAACTTCATATGCAAAAACATCAGAGAAGTGCAAATTTCAACGAGTGGCTCTGTTTGGATTGTACTGTTTTGGAAACGGCAAATTACCATATTTTTTGCTGTATAAGACTCACTTTTTCCCTCCTAAAAAGTAAGGGGAAATGTGTGTGCATCTTATGGAGCAAATGCAGGCTGCGCAGCTATCCCAGAAGCCAGAACAGCAAGAGGGATTGCTGCTTTCACTGCGCAGCGATCCCTCTTGCTGTTCTGGCTTCTGAGATTCAGAATATTTTTTTTCTTGTTTTCCTCCTCCAAAAACTAGGTGCGTCTTGTGGTCTGGTGCGTCTTATAGAGCGAAAAATACGGCAGGTAGGTTTGCCTTTAAATGCAAACTGAATTCTCTGGCATCCCTAGTTACAAAATCACACTACATTTTTAAAACAATGTAGTCTAATTTATTGCAAACTATAAAACTAGGGGCCCACAAAATACTGGCTGGGCTTACTAGGCTGGCCTCTATTTCTTCTTTTTTACAAACTCCCACCAACACACACATACAGAGTTATTTGGCATGTGCAAAAGGGCTTGCTTCCCAAGGAAACTGACTGTGCGAAAGGCTGGCCCTGGTTGGGGCAGTGGAGACATGAACAAGACAACTCACCTACTTCGGGATTCTGCCTGTGGGAACCTCTTTGCAAGATTCTTACTGAAACTCCTCCTAAGGAAAAATACCCGCCTTTTGCTTTTCCTTCAGGCCATCTGCCTCTGCCTAGTGCATCTCTCTGCCTCTGATTCACTTTTGATAAGGAACTGAAAGGATGCACCTGAGCCCTCCTGACTGAAGCCCCCGCCATGCTCTAGTGCTCGAAGGTTCCCCCAAGCAAAAGCTTGAGCGATTTTTCAGTTTGCATGTAGGTGCTTTCTAAAAAAGCACGACGGGAAACATGCGGACCAACATGCAGGAGGGGCAGAAAGCAGAAGCTGTGAGAAAAGAGCAGTTCGGTGACAAACCCTGTCTTCACTGGCAGGAGGTAAAGGGAAGAGAGAATAGCCCAGCCTTGCTCAGTGAGGCTTATATTTGTCAAGAAAAAGCAATACTTGATTTGAAAGCCTTTCACTTATGCCTGGCAATGGGTGAAGGCTGGCACGTCCAAAGCCCTGCCAGTCGGTTTAATCTGGCCCCTGTGGCAGTTTATTTCCTAGAGGGTAAAATCCTTAAAAAAGCTCAACAACTTCAACCCTAAAAAAAGTCAACAACTTTGGTCGGCCCTCAAGCATGTTCACTTCATCAAATCTGGCCCTCTTTGAAAAAAAGTTTGGGCACCCCTGTTAAGCTCACCAGGAGAGCTCTGCCTATTAAGAATTCTGAATATCCCCTCCCCAACAGGCCAAGGAAGCTGGAGGGGACAGAAACCACAGCCTTACCTATATATTAATTTACTCGGTAAGAAATCCCACACAATTCAATAGGATTTACTTCTGCGTAAACAAAGGGACACTGGAAGCTGCTTTATTCTATGTCAAACCACTGGTCCTTCTAGCTCAGTATTGTCTAAACCAGGGGTAGCAAAGCGGTGCCCTCCAGGCATTACTGGACTCTGTATCCCATCATTCTCAGCAAACACAGCCAGGGGTGATAGAAGTTGGAGTCTAACAACATCTGCAATGCACCATGTTAGCTACTCCAGTCTACACTGACTGGCAGCAGGCAAGGGATTGTCCCGACTCTACCTGCAGATGCTGGGGACTGAAGCTGGGATATTCTGCATGCAAAGCAGATACTCTACTGCTGAGCTACAGCCCTTCCCAGTGCAGAAGATTGCATTGTGAGGCTGCAATTCTAAGCACACTTAAATGGTGGTGAGTCCTATTGGAATCAGAGAGCCTTGCTGCCAAATAGATGTGTTTAAAATTGCACCGACAAAGACAGGGGAACTGCTGCCTGCCTTTCTCTATCTCTCACCATCTCTCTTAACACTTGTATCTGCTCCTCACCTTTCCAACTTCCATTTTTAAACAAAAGTCACCACAATGGTTCTGTCTCATTCCGTTTATATCTGGACAACGACATCCATCATTCCTAACCAGCATGGTCAGGGATGATGGGAGTCAGTGCCGTAGCTACTGGGGGGCGGCTATCCAATTTTTGCCCCAGGTGAAGCCTCCAGAGGGGTGCCCTTGAGGCTCCTAGCCTGTGAACAAAAATGTGTGGGGTGGTCCTTGACCCGGGTGAAATAAAGCCTTGTTTTGCCCCTGCTGGCAACTGTGATTCAGCAACAGCTAGGGATTCGTGGTTGGTTGGAGGCTTCAAAGGCATCACAGCATTTACACACTGAGACCACAATCTAGAGAACTGAATTTCCTCCCTTAGCCCACTCCATCCACAGGAGACAGGATGAGAAAACTGGAGGGGAATGTGGCACCGCTGGCCACCTTTCTACAGCTGGTTAAGAATCTCTGTTTGACTCCTCACTCCTTAGCATGAATTGTTCAAGATGCTCCCACTCCCAACTCCTGGGTGAAACCAGTCACTGAAAAAGAGGGAAGATGAACAATGGAGGAAGGCCGCCAATGGTTCTGTGACCCCATCCAACCGTCCCTGCCTGCTTGTGTTACATGTGGCTGTGGAGGGGAGGCTTAAAGTTAGGATTCGCAACCATCAGAGCCTTTCACACGAGGAAGGCAACACACTGCCACACGCTCAGGGCTGATTCATACATTGTTAGAGCAAGGCAGAAGCCGCTTCTCCGGGGTCCCTTCCCACTCCACGCTAATGTCAGCGTTTGAAAAACCGTGTCATTCCTTCCACCCATGGAGCTCTGACACATAACTGTTACGGGTGGAGCAGTGTAGGAAGAAAAAAACCAGAGGAAAACGTTACCTATGCTGTTGTGACAAGAGTGTGACTCAGGCCCCCGTCTTGTTCATGCCTCCTCAAGCTTTCCCCAAGGCAAAGGGTACATCCACACTAGGTGTGGGTGGTTGATGTGTAATTCCCACTCTTCGTCCCGTGAGGGGAAATTGACATGATGGAAGATGGGGCACATGTTGAAGGGTGGGAAGTTATGAGGCTTACGGTGAGAGAGAACAATGAGTGAGCAGTACTAACAGTGAGTGGGCAGTTGCCAATTGATTTCCGAGCACAATTCAAGGTGTTTAAAACCCTAAATGGCATAAGATCCAAATACCTGAAAGATCGCTTCCTTCCCTACAGACTTTCTTGGGTGTTAAGATCAGCAGATTAGTCATTCTGTCACCCTCAGAAATTTAGCCAGGGTAGTCTGGGAGAGGGAATCCTTTATGTCAGCTCCTAGTCAGAGTTTTTCATGTTGGCGACACACTTTTTAGACATGCAACATTTCACGACACAGTAATTCAGTTTTACTAGCAGACCAGAGGTTAAATGAACCTATTTCCAGCCCCGAGAGGAACACGACACACCTAAACACTGCACTAATGTGTCACAACACACAGTTTGGAAAGCTCTGTCCTAGGTTGCAGAATTCCCTCTGTATTATGTAGTTTCCATCATATGCTGAAGACAGACCTATTTACCCTGGCTTTTGACACCTGATATATGTATTTTCAGATTCCTGTAATATAATTTGTTTTGACTGTTTTTAATTCTGAATTTTAAACTGTTTTAACCTACCTTTGGACCTCCTGGTGAAGTGTGGGTGATAAATTGATTAACAACAACAACAACAACAAACCCCTGAAACATTGGTGCAGAGGGGGATGACTTTGGATCTTGTCTTGTTTTTCATTTAAATAACTAATTTCTAGGGTGATGCCTCAATGAACCCAGACAGACGGTGAACACCTGGTGGAAATTTCACTTACTAAAAATACCAACCAAACTTTCCGAATTCCTTGGCAAGGACGAAGGCTTATTGCCAAAAAGCTGGCCTCTCTTAAAAGAAAATAAAAAACAGGGGAGGGACAAAATAAGAAATAAGCAAACTAGCTGGGGGGGGCGGTTAAAGAAAAGATATTCAAATATTGAGAACTCATGCTTCCATTGTGGGAGGTCAGAAGTAGGGATGGGGAAGAAACCAAGTTCAGTTCGCTCTGAAAAGGCAAATCTACCCAATTTGCACTTCCTGAAGCAATACATGAACTGAAACAAAGTCATTCTTTGAAATGGGCGCTTCTACAAATTTCGCAATGAAGTTCTCCAACCAAGGAATATGTACTGAAATGCCTAGACTGGCTAAAGGGTTCACAGAATGCATATATAACATTTAAAGAACATTAAAATTGCATTGTATTAGGCAAAGCTTCATACATCAATGTGTGTATGAGCAGAATCCCACACTAAAATGCTGATGAATCTTCATGAGAATCTTTTTTTAAAAAAATAAGAATCAACTTGCAAGTGATGGGGGAACGTGGAGAACTCAGCTTAATGTTTGAAAAATGAAAAACTGGGAAGTACAGCCTAGTTTGAAGGTGCCGGAAGCGATTTTGTCTCAGAAAATGCGACCTATACTAGCAATGGTTTTCAAATTCTGCACCCTCAGAGAATCCATTCCAGATGAAGTTGTCTGCTGACGAATCCTTGAACGCTGTGGAGGGTTCTGGGTTACGTTCTCAGTACAGGTGGGGTTCAGGCATCCCAGGCCCACTGGGACTAATTGCTGCCGTACGAGAACCCCAAATGTACTCCAGAATATCCCCAGACACTTTGAAATAAAGTGGTGCCCCGCAAGACGAATGCCTTGCAAGACGGAAAACCCGCTAGACGAAAGGGTTTTCCGTTTTGGAGGTGCTTCGCAGGACGAATTTCTCTATGGGCTTTCTTCGCAAGACGAAAATGTCTTGCGATTCTTGCGATTTTTTTTCGCTCCCCACCCCCTTTTTCTAAGGCACTAAGCTGCTAATAGCCTTTTAGCAGCTAATCCGCTAATCCCTTAAGCCTTTAAATGCCGCTAATAGCCGCTAAACCGCTAATAGCGCTAATCCGCTAATAGGGTTGCTTCGCAAGACGAAAAAACCGCTAGACGAAGAGACTCGCGGAACGGATTCTTTTCGTCTTGCGAGGCACCACTGTATAAATGGTGCTGGTAGTGGCAGCAGCAGCAGCTGGTAAGCTACCTTCCATAGAAATTTGTCTCCCATTACTAGATCTGTTGGTGAGGTTCTTTGATAAGCCTATGAGGAACCCTAGGATTCTCGGAAATGCAGCTTGAAAAACACAGCACAAGCCTATTAATAGCATCAGTAAAAGTAAAGGTAAAGGTACCCCTGCCCGTACGGGCCAGTCTTGCCAGACTCTAGGGTTGTGCGCCCATCTCACTCAAGAGGCCGGGGGCCAGCGCTGTCCGAAGACACTTCCGGGTCACGTGGCCAGCGTGACATCGCTGCTCTGGTGAGCCAGAGCCGCACACGGAAACACCGTTTACCTTCCCGCTAGTAAGCGGTCCCTATTTATCTACTTGCACCCGGGAGTGCTTTCGAACTGCTAGGTTGGCAGGCGCTGGGACTGAGCAACGGGAGCGCACCCCGCCGCGGGGATTCGAACCGCCGACCTTTCGATCGGCAAGCCCTAGGCGCTGAGGCTTTTACCCACAGCGCCACCCGCATCAGTACTTCCATCCAAAGAACCCTGGAAATTATTCTAGGTGGAAAGGTTAGGGAACTCTAATAAAGAGTGCATGGAGAGCGTCTGGAGCTCTGTATCTACCTGTTCCATCTCCAGCTTCTCTTTATACAATACATTAATCCCAGGTAACAGAGCTGGGAAGTACTTCTGCATGAGACTTTGGAAAGCTGCTGCTCATCACAACAGACAATATGGGCTGGACTGGGCTAGCATAATGCAGCTTCCCAAATTCTGATGTCTCGCCTTCTTTGAGGGCCACACTTCAGCGTTCACAAAGTAACAAAAATTGGGCAAAATTCATTAAACAAATCTCTCTCTTGCTCCCGCCCCAATCCCCCACTGTGAAAGGAGGGACTTTAAAGTCCTTGGAGAGGCTAGCTGCCTTTTTGGGGAGCTCATATTATTCTATAAACAGCCTATATACATGGGCAAAGAGTTAATGCGCTGCATATTTTATGCATATCATAACAACTCCTAGGCGCGTTAGTTAATAAAACAAAGGAAGAAAACACAGAGAATTCACAGAGCCCTGCCTGACTTGTGAGTTTCAAATCAGAAACCACAATCAAAGGAAGACGGTGCCAATACAGTAAGTTTCAAGTTCCACAGTCGTGTGTGTTTTTAAAATCCTTTATGAAATCCCCTGTTAAATGAGCCTCTGCAGAAAAGGACTTGCTGAAGTTGCTAGATACGCTTCTCCCCCTCCCAATTTTGTCCCACTAGCAGGACGAGGCAAGAGATGCGATATTCTGATTATAATAAAAAAACACAGCACTTCCTTTTCTAGCACAGCCACACGTCTAAGGCGACGGCAGCTGGAACCTCAACCAAGAGAACTTTGGGCAGATGCTTCCATTTTGCTCCTGTCTTTTCTCTTGCTCTTTTCACAGACACACATAAAACAGAACCGCAGCACGCCTACCGGCTTAAGGTCCAAGGTATCTTGCCCACACACCTTTCCCTACTTTGCACAAACACAAACAAACTAACTTACAGCACTGACAAACCTCTAATTCAGGAGTTCATAACTTCACTAGCTGGGAATCCAAATTTGAAAATGGGACATACCTATACATGCAAATATATATAGGAGGTAAGGAGCTCTCAGAGAGTAAAATTTCCAGTGGCAGCTGTGATGGAAAAGAGGACAAAGATTCCTGTACCTTGAATAGTTGTGCAGAAGAGCGGTTTTTAGCTGGTATAGATAAACTTGTCCTTGCTGGCACAAGGGAAGCATAAGACCAGTAACTATCCTGTGATAAAAGTTCAGAAGTGTGTGGAAGATCAGGGGTCATCCCATGACAGAGTTCAGAAGCGGCAGATCTTTTTCAGAAAAGGACCATTTGGGCCCTTGTGAAAGTACCCACCTAATGTTTGCACTGCTCCTGTGAGCAGGCCATGGACACAGCAGTTGATTGTAGACTCTGTGCTGCTCCTATGGCACCCACACAACATTGCCCGGGTCAAAGTGCCTTCACGTATTTCCCTCCCCCCATTTAATCCAGAATTGCTGTTCCTGCATTTGTGAATATTACTGGGCACGGTTAACTGTCGTGGGAATGCACTCCCAATTCTGTGCACTGCTAAATGCCCAAGCGCGCATTTACATAAAATATGGGTTGGCCTTTTGTTCCCGATAGTATATTCTATTAAACAAAACAGAACTTTTATTCCCTTTTTAGCTCAAACCCTATTTCTGGTAAGGCAGGTGATGTCACTCAGAGCCACTGCCATGGGAGGACTTAAAGGGGAAGTTCACGATCTTCCTGATTATCTCCTTAGCCGCTTATCTTTGCACTTGGTGCAGACAGTTGAAGTCCTGCTAACTCCACAGATACAACAGAGATAAAGGCAACGTTTCCGGACTAACTTCTGTTAGTGCAAAAGAAAAAAAGAAAAATAAAGGTTTGTCTGGTATTGGGGATTGCTAATAGGCTGCACTGAGAAGGTGGGGGACAATGGCAGGTCATATATGCCCCCCCCCCGTCAAGTTAAGGTAAAGGTAAAGGATGGATGGTTAAGTCCAGTCAAAGGCAACTATGGGGTTGCGGTGCTCATCTCGCTTTCTGGGTCGTGTGGCCAGCATGACTAAACTGCTTCTGGCACAACAGAATACCGTGATGGAAACTGGAGCGCATGGAAACACCATTTACCTTCCCGCCATAGCGGTACCTATGTATCTACTTGCACTGGCGTGCTTTCGAACTGCTAGGTTGGCTGTCAAGACAGAAAGAGGGACAGACCTCCTGCACTCCATGTCACTATAAGAGGCATGCAGAAACAGGATTTCAGCAGCTGCAGCTTATCATCTGAAATGGTGAGAAAAGCAACATTTGTTGAAATCCCTTTTTTATATAGCTACAGAAACCCTGTGCTAGTTCTCACTCAACTGGTGCCTAGGCTGTACCACTTCCACAGGAAAAAGGCTAGGCTAGAATTCTGTTCCTCAAAGGGCAACTTTTCTGTCATGTTAGCTCTCTGCTCACAGCCGAAAGTGGTACAGTCCAGGCAGACAGAATTAGGCTTATGTCTCAGAGGCGGCCCAATACATTTTGGTGCACCCTCTCCCACTTGGCAGAGTTTCCACTTTGCACGCAGAAGGTCCCAATCCTCAGCATCTCTAGGTAGGGATGGGAAATGCTCCTGTCTGAAAGACTGAGAGCCACCGCCAGTCAGACAGTACCAAGTAGACTATACCAAGCGAGATGAACCAACGGTATGACTTAGTATATAGCTGCTTCCTGTGATGTTCTCTTCCTCTGAAGCCATACTGAAGTTAATGGGAACTCTGCAAGGACACACTGGATTGACTTCCGTGAATCCGAATTCTGTCTCATTTTGCCACCTCGTTTCTTCATCTTACCTGATGACAAAGCTCCCTCTCCCTTGTTTTCCTGTCTCTGTGTTGTTGTACCCATAATGCCTTCTTGATTCTGCCCACTTGCTCCTTCCCCCACTTTTTTTTTGCTGTGGGGGAAAAATCTGATTAGGAACTTAACCCACCACCCAAACCCTAGAATGAAACTTTTTCTAGAATGCCTTTGTGTGTGAAAGACTCGGCCATTATGAGACAGACTAAGTTGCGAGATTAATAGTCAGAGCGGGAGGTGAGCCATTGCTTGGTTATCATGTTTGGATTGTATGTTTGATTTGGCACACCCTCCCCTGGAAAGACTGATTTATGGTGCAACTGGTCTGGGGAAATTAATGAGCAGACGCTTAGACTTTATTACATCAGAACAGACTAAAATGGCGCCTGCCACCCTAGCAGGACATTTAGATCAGCGTGTGGTGATTTAAGGAGAGCCTTACAAACTTCACTCAGAAATATAATAATGTTTGGTTTAACTCGCCTACGAAAACAACTCAGAGGTTATTAAGAAGAAAAATGATAACAAGAAGAAGACTGGAAGATGGGATTTGTGAACATCAAATGCAGCAGAAATATGAGATGATTGGACCCTCACTGAACTTGAAACATGGGAACCCCCAACAAAATTCAAAATTCGGCAACATTTTTGGACTTTATAATATGTATTGGTATAATTTGGAATAATTAGTGTGATATGATTGGATTGTTAAATGGAAAACTTAATAAAAATGTATTTTTTAAAAAAAGACTCGGCAATACATATCCCATAAACTTCAGCGCCAGGGTGGGGCTCTTGGTTTTGAAATCTGATCTAGAGGTAAGAGAACTCTGAGCCTGTGCCTGTGCCCACCTTCTTCTCTCCCCCCCCCCACACCATCACCCAAGTGGCAGACAGTAGAGAGACAGCAGATCCCAGCAGATAGAGAAGGGAAAGAGAGAAAGGAGCTGCCACTTTCAAAATGGTTCCCAATTATGTCAGGGAATTTTGAAGGTTAGTTGGTTCCATTTTTTTTTAGTTGGCTAAATAAACTCAGGGATAGATGTTCAGCTACCATTCCCATCATCTGTGAACCAATGGCCATGCATGACAGGGCTGGTGGTAGTTGGAGTCTAAGAAAACATCTGCTTCTTCCTGAATTACCTATATTAATTTAGACAGCAATTTTAGGTGGCATATGTTGTTTTATTAGTTTCCACTTTACCTTCTCTCCCTTCTCCATTAGTCATCTGATACTCCTTTGAGTCTTCACTGTTGTCCATGTTTTCAATTTCATGGGATGTGTTAGAATTGCCATCAGTCAAAACATCTGGGACATCTAGAAGGAGTTTTTAAAATATATTTATATATACATGACTGAATTATAATGACGGTGAATCATTTAGACAGCAATTCAAATGTGCTTTAATACATTTTAGCTCACTGCGTAACAATGAAAGATGCTCTCAATGCTTGCATTTTACAGATTAGGGAAACTGAGACTGAGCAAGAAGAAGGCCACCTTAACAAGACTCTGTAAAGATGAGTTGAAATTTGAACTCTGGTTATAAACCCAACATGCAAGCGTTAGTAATACACAGTGGTACCTCGGGTTAAGAACTTAATTCGTTCTGGAGGTCTGTTCTTAACCTGAAGCAGCACTTTAGCTAATGGGGCCTCCCGCTGCCGCTGCGCCACCGCTGCACGATTTCTGTTCTCATCCTGAAGCAAAGTTCTTAACCCGAGGTAATATTTCTGGGTTAGCGGAGTCTGTAACCTGAAGCGTATGTAACCTGCGGTACAACTGTAATTCAAATGCACTAGCATCAAATCATTAAAAACCTTCAAATTTTCAGGCATCAGTCTTGTGGGCTAAGGCCACACTGCAGACACATAAGTATCCAACTTCATGTTAGACATCCTGGATCAAGTCTCTTGTTACATACCATATTGGCCTGAATATAAGCCTCACTTTCTTTTAAGGATGGAGGAAGGGTGGGGGCATCACAGCACAGTACCTGTAGGCTCTGTTTGCTCCCGAGAATGGCTGAGGTCCATGCCAGCTGGTGAATCTGAAAAGAGGCCAAGAAAGAATTTAAATCTCTAAAGATTGTATAACACTAAGTGACAATTCTGCAATGAGACTGGAAGGGCTGAACCTGGTCCAAAATCGTGTCGTCCAAAACATACTCTTCCCGTGTGTGTGTGTGTGTTCAATTAAACAGAACAATCCATTAAATAGCCAAGAGGCGCATATAAAGAATGGAGATAAGACCCTCTCATTCCTAAGAATATGGGTTATGTAGTCCAAGCTTTCTTACACCTTTGCTTCACCCCTTATTAAACCACAACGAAACTACAAAATTACAGTAGACCATGGCAAATGGCCTTGGTCAGAAAAGAATATAAAAAAAACCCCTGAATTTTTTTATGCATTATATCACTTTTTTTAAAAAAAATCCTCTCAGGCTTGCCTCCAGCCTATCTTTCTGCTTCTTTCCTTTCAAACTTCCCTTAAAATCCTATGTTTCTGTAACTCTTTTGGCTTAAACAACAAATTCCTGAAGAACAGACAATTGGCATCTCTTAACATTCCTATTAGATCAATGAGCTTTATAACAATCAATCAATAGTATCTTAATATTTTCTCTTGAATTTTTGAAAATAATGCTTTAATTTTCTGTTAATTGTGTTGCTTTGAAAGTTATACTTTTATATTTGACTTCCTTCAGCAATGTTTTATTCTGGATTGTTTTATTTGATGTTTCAATGCAGGTTGAAAACTGCTTTGAGATTCTTTTTTCCTTAAAAATATAAAGCAGTATAGAAATGAAATGAATAAAAACAATGATATCTAAATAATATTGATAAATGTTTGTTGGAGATGAAAGGCATTCAGATACAGACATCGTGCAGGATTTTGGTCCTGTTTATACATACAGACCTGTGGAGAGAAGTCCTAGATTCAGGATGGGGGATCTGTGCCCTTCCAGATATTTTTGGTTCCAGTTCCCATTCTATATTCACTATGCAGATGGGTCTTGACAGGCCAGCAGCACCTGGAAGGCCACAGTTTCCCCATACCTGACTGAGACAAAATCCAAGGGATGATAGTACAGTGGTGCCCCGCAAGACGAAATTAATTCGTTCCGTGAGTTTTTTCGTTCTACGAGTTTTTTCGTCTTGCGAAGCACCACTGTGTATTGACAGTTTCCCATTGGAATGCATTGGCGGTTTTTTTTTAAAAAGGCGCAAGACGTTTCGTCTTGCGAAGCAAGCCCATAGGGAAATCCGTCTTGCGAAGCAGCTCAGAAAATGAAAAACTCTTTCGTCTTGCGAGTTTTTCGTCTTCCGAGGCATTCGTCTTGCGGGGCACCACTATATATGACATTGCTCTCAATCCCAGAAATATTTTATTGGGGTGTTTAAAAGGAGTGGCGAAACCAGCAGAATTAAAACAACAATTCCATTCATTTGCTACTGCACTGATCTCTGGAAAACCTGGCAATTCCTCTTAATTTCAAAGTGGTTAAAAATTGGATGTGAACGCATTGCTAATTAACTTGTTTTTCAAGAAGCTACTCACTATCTCTTGAGTGATACTGATGCCTATTTAAAAAAGTTGCTGTGTTACCTTGATGACAAGGAATATCAGAAAGAGAGAGAGCTAGATAAAATTGCTTTGCAAGAGAAACAAAGATTAAGGTTGTGATCCTATACCAGCTGCTGGGATTAAGGCCCACTTAGCACAAGTAGAGGATCGCCCTGTTAATTTGAATTGAAGATGGAGGTTTTCTGCACCCCTGGAATCTATGCATATAGGGTCTGGAATATGAACTTTCCATTATTGGGTTGATTTGTTGCTGTGGCATATATAGCTGTCATTGCCTCTGGCATGAACAATTAAAACTTCACCTTGAAGAAGCTACTATTGAAATCAAGTTAATAGGTTTATTGAAAGACTGTTTTTAAAGATAAATCTCTGGAATAATACTTTTGTAGATGAGGCACAACCTTTTTTCTCTGTTGTAGATGTGCCAATCCATTTATTCTGTGCCAGGGCAATTTAAAATTAGTCTCAATTAGATTATTTTTGGAATTGTAAATGTGTTAATTATTCACATTCAAGTGGGGTTTTTTTCAGAACAGACCTCATATGGTATACAGAAACATGAAGTGCTTTTTTTTTTTTTTTGGTAAAAAAATAATACATTAGTAAATGAGATGTTGTGTGACTCATATGTTGATAAAAGTGTCATGGCTGCCAGCACAAAATGGCTGCTATGGGCAGCAAAAAATAAATTAATTAAAAACAGATGCCAGCACTCCATGTTGGTGAGTACTGCCACAAAAACATCACCGGGCACATGTAAACAGTGAAGCCTGGTGGAAGTGAAATGCAAAAAAACCCCCACCTATTTGTGGCAATTAAAATGAAAGCTCATACCAGGATTAGGTAACATGGTGCCCTCCAGATTTTGTGGACTACAACTCCCATCATCTCCAGCATCTCCTGCTGGCTGGGGCTGGGGCATCATCTCCTGCTGGCTGGGGCTGATGGGAATTGTATTCCAAATTATCTGAGGGGCACCAGGTCTGCCAGCCCTGGCTTATTTGGCATACATTTACAGCGCAATCCTCTACCTGTCCAGGTACGTGTATCCAGGATTGCAACAGGTACGTGTGTACAGGATTGCAGTCTTCAGCTGTAATAAAATAGTCATAGACTCTATGCTTGGCATTTTCTTACCCTCGGATCACACTGTTTGTATTTCTCTCTCAACACCTCTCTCGATATCTGCCAACTGCGGGTGAAGAAAGACTTCACACATCTGGAAGGAGACTGCAGTCCCCAAAATCTCCTACCATAATAAATGTGTCAAGTCTTTGAGGTGCCACAAGACTCCTCCTTGTTCGCACTAAATATAAACTTGCTCACGTTGAAGGCCTTTATCCCCTTCACCTGCCTTCCTGTTCTGTCCCACAGAAACCCATTTCCTGTCAGCCCCTTTGTTCACACTCCTGTCTCCTCGGCACCGCCTGCCACATGATTTCCAACCTCTAGCGCAGCTCCCCGCCCCAGCTCAAAGCCAAAACCGCTTTCTGCAAAAACCCTCCTGAATTCCTCCTTTAGCGTCTCCTCGCCACCATCTGTCAAGGCCAGACCACACAGTTCATGAAAGTAACACATTTAACAGGGCAGCTTTTTTTAAATAAAAAAATAGCCATTGCACAAAAAGGAGGCGACCCCAAAACAGCCGTCATTTTCCTGGTAGGAAGGGGTGATATATTAGCTGCCTCCCTCCTAGGGAAAAAGTGGCTGGGGGGGCGGGCGCAATTTCTTCAGAAATATGCTGACCATAGAGGAAGAGGAAGGCTTAAATTCACTCCTTGCACCCCATATCCTAGGCTCTATAATAACCCTACCGCTGCAACTGCTTTTGATTTGAATGGCATTCATGCAAGTAGTGGCCGCATTGCCAATATGGCTTCCCAACGCTGCCAGTTACCAAGAGGGACTGCTGTGCATTGCAAAGGATTCTGGGGCATGTTTCAGGATTCACAGAGTGCTAAGCCTGCCCTTTGGGGCGCCACCAACGCTCTGCACCGATCCTGCACACCTTGAACGTTACTGAGAGGCCTGTTGGGCCTCACTGTCACCCTCTGCCAACATAGAGTGCAGTAAGCTGGAATAAACCAAACTTATTCCTGCCTTGAAGACAGGAGTGCCTGGTCTATGGGGTCACGAAGAGTCGGACACAACTAAACGACTAATTCCTGCTTTCCCACTGTGAGCTGCTGGCTTTGGATTTGATTTTTTGAAAATTGGACAACTGGTTAGGGCCTAGGGGCATAGCTGTCAACTTTCAGATTTGAAAATAAGGGATCAGCAGCCTCGAAAATAAGGGATGAGCAGCCTCACCTGTCCCGAGGACAGTCTACGGGATATCTAACAATCTGGGATAGCAGCGGGAAGCAGTGGGAAACGGTGCTGGAATAAGGGAATTTCCCGCAGGAAAAGGGAAGGTTGACAGCTATGCCTAGGGGGAATATGTCCAAGTATGGAATCCAGCAGTCTGAGGTAGGGGGCTTGGGATGGATGTGGGGGCAGAATATATATACCGCCACCACTGCGAGCAAGGCCTGTCATTTACTGTTTGGTTGGCAACCCTAGCTGAAAACTGCAGGGAAAGTTTATCAATGGTGCAGAGCCACCCTGCAAGCCGTTTGTCTGCCATGACATATCGCAAAACCCCTGATAAGCTGGCTGAGGAATACTGACTGAAAACCACTTTTTGAGGGAGAGTAATCAAGCCTGCATCTCTTCTAATGGTCTCTCTGCTTCTCTCTTTCTCCCTCCTTTGATCTCCTTATCTGAGAATCTGATGTCTGTTTAAAAAGAGAAAGAAACTTGGTCCTGGCTGTTACATAACTGCAAAACGTAGCTCACATGAAGCGGCAGGAAAGTGTTAACCGCTTCCCTTGCTTCACCACCAAGGTTTATGGAACATACATGGGGCCTCTGCAACATCCGAGTAGAAGAGCTTTGATAGCAGAAGGCCTTTCCAAACCACTGCCATGCACCACTCCTTAAATTTTTTTCTTCTTCCTGAAGATTAAAGTATTGCTTCTCGGATCTGACACCACATTATCTGGTGGTGAGGGGACAGAGCAGTTCTGTTACCCAGTCTCTGTGTGTTTTCCTTTTTGTTTTGTTTTGTTTTTGCTTTCTGACCAGTTGCTAGAAAATCAGATTAAAACTGCCCCTTGATGTTCAACAACAGGAGTAGAGAACTGGAAGCCATCCAAATTATGTTGGAATACAGTTCCCATCAGTCCCAGCCAACATGACCAATGGCCAGGTGTGTGTGTGTGTTGTAGTCCAGCAACATCCAGATGACACAAGCTTCCCTGCCCACTTTTAGAAACAGCCTGCTCTGACCCTGGGGCAGGCCCACCCATGAGCCAAGGTGAGGCAACTATCTCAGGCATTGGGGACAGGCTCGTGCTTTGCAGCATCCTGCAGTTAAGCTGCCAAAATATAGATAGACATGTAGTCCACCAATGCTATTCTCTGGGGGCAATCATGCAGGCAGGAGTGGAACCACCGCAGAACAGTGCCCCCAACTCCTAACCCGCAGGATACCATGGTCAATAGTATAAAAACTGGATGAGGAATCTAACAGAAGCAGTAGGGTTGCACTCCACTGCCTCGCCTTCAGGGGGGGTCTGTCAGGGTAACCAGGGCTGATTCTGTACCAAATGCAGACCTGAATCCAGAGTGGAATGGGTGCAGATAATCTTTTTCCTCCATTAGTGCCTGCAGCTGAATCACCACCAACCTTGCAAGAACCTTAACCCCAAGAGCGGATATTAGAGATGGATGGGGGTGGTAGCTGTGGGGCACCTCAGAATCCAGTGAAGGCTTTTTCAGCAGCAGGAATACCACCACCTTCTTCAAGGCAGGTGGGATAACCCTTTGGTGGTGCTACCCACCCTCTGGACTCACCCTCACCCTGGAGTCAGTCCCCCACCCTGACTTAGATGAACAAGTGAGGATGGGCAAGGGTGAGAGGGCAAGCGGTTGGGCAGATAGGCGGAAGCACCTTGCCCACATCCTCAGGCCTCAATAGCTGGAACTGAACTCAGAGAATTGGACATGACCATAGCTGTCAACGTTTCCCTTTTTTTAAGGGAAATTCCCTTATTCCGAATAGAATTCCTCGCAAGAAAAGGGGAAAGTTGACAGCTATGGATATGACAGTGCTCTGGATGTCTCAGCAGATAATATATTAGAATCCAGCAGCATCCAGGTCTGTATAAAAGTGAACCATTTTGCCCTATTTAACTCTTCACAGCAGGCCTTGAATGGTTCCAGTGTCCCCACTGACAGTTGTCCAACATTAGAGAACCAAAATGCACAGGCTTGAGTTTTGTTCTTAAAAAACAACAACAAAAAACCTGTTAGTGAAATGGTGGGAGATCTACAAGTCTGCAGGAAAGAGGATTCATCTTGTCAAAGTTTTAAAGATAAGTGTTTGACACAAAACCCCTGAGCTGGCAGGTGTCAAGGAGTAGGGGGGGGGGGGCTAGATGTCACCCATGAATCACTAGTTGCTAATCTCTGCCTTAAATAATCAATTGTGGTTCTGTCACTTGCACTTCATTGACAGATTGCAAGGAAATGGAGCTTAAATTGAGTTGGAGCCCACCACAGATGCCCACCATCTATTACACAATGGTCTGAAGAACTTAATGCATTTCCTACATTTGCACATACTTTTCATAAACACCAATCTCACTTGGATACCGATTTGGACATTTGGGTAGCATCTATTGCGCTATATGAGTAAACTAAAATGGACATATTGATAGTTATTGTATTGTTAATATGAGATGATTGGGGGGGGATTTCCCTTCCTCGGCTCCTTTTTGTTTTGTTTTCTTGACTTGCAGTAATTTTTGCAGTAAAAAAAATTGAAAAAGGACTCACCAGGGTTTACCCCGCAAAGAGGTACTGAATGCAAGCAATTGGTTCTGAAAAGTAGGGTGTAGCAATAAATATAAAACAAATGTCTCTGAACATACGCAGAGTTCATTTCTCTTAACAGTGCATGACTATACCCAGGCCTCCGTGATTCTGGCCATATATATGTGGGATTGAAGGGGATGAGCTTCTAGGCCAGAGGATGTGGGTTCAAAGAAGACTTGAACAGTGGTCAACCATCTCCAACCTGGAGCCATCCAGATGTTTTGGACTACAACTCCTGGAAGCCCAAACCAATGGCTGTGCTGGCTGGAGATGATGGGAGTTGTAGTTCAAAATAATCAGGAGGGCACTCCTGATGGAGAAGGCTGCTTTAGAAATTAAGCAAAACAACCTTGGAAGAATTAACACCATCTCAATAATAACAGAGAGCTTTTGAAGATAAACCAGAAAGAAAATGACTAGAAGCATTGAGATTTTAGAAAAAGGGATCCACCTGCTATCTACTTAATCAGGTTGGAAATTATATATATCTTCCAACAATTCATAGATTAAAACTGAGCCTTTCGTGGAAAAACAACAACAACCCATTCTCACCCCCAAGAGTGATGCTCATGGGAACCCCCAAAATTGCACACTACTGAAGTCTCATCTGTTCTTGCTATTTATATATTTATTCTGCAGGCAATGTGGTCTGCATTGCAGTGCCTTCTCAAGCATGGAATATTAGTAAACTGACCAGAGAATCCTACAGCTCCTCAACTTTAGAATGTTCAATCTCACAATAGATCTGGCTGCCCATGTTACAAATAGCAGCAACTCAAAACACATTAAAACTGTTTATCTGGATAGAGAGTTTTCCAGATTTTGTCAGACTACAAATCCCATCAGCCCCAGGCGGCGCCAGTCAATGGTCAGGTGATGGGAGTCGAAGTCGAGTCACATCTGAAGGGCTACAGCTTCCCGTCCTTGAAGCAAATGTATTTCCATTCATGGGCACTAAAAAAATCATGACGCATTCCCCATTCCAAGAGTTAAGTTCTGGGGAGAGAGGCTGAATCCTAAAGAATTACAGCTCTAGCAATGCACACTTAATATGTTTATAAAAGTGTCATCACTCCCAAAATCTCTCCAAATGACAAAATGGGGACGATACACAGGGACAGACAACAGACCACAGGGACTGTCCCTGGTAAAGAGAAATAGTTGGAGGTGTATATGAGTTCACTTCAATCTTGCACAAAAATCAAGCAAGCTTGTTTCAGGGGTATGAGATGACGGGACATCGCTAGAACATACATTTATTCCACTGTCTGCTAATATTTGATACTAAGATTGTGATTTCATACTTTCGTAAACTGACACACTCTTAGGCAATGCAAATAAAGAGGTCACATCTTATGCACCACTCAGCATTCACGAAATGAAAATATTGCCAATGAAGGATCCAGTGAAAACCAAAATCTGATTCCTGTGACCTATTGCCGGGTTTTTCAAAACATTTTCATTTTTATTTTTGTGAAGCTCCTGTGCCCTCAACAGCTACGTTGGCAGGCAGAAATTCACAAAATTCAGCTTTTCCTGGAATTGGAAATGGGGGCAATGGTCAAACCTCCTCCCCCCACGTTAACGTATTGACTGTTACAGAACTGTTTAAGCCACAACAGACCTCTCAGAAATTTTGTGTTCAAATGAAATGTCCTTCTGCAGCTGTACAGAGGAGACCAAACTACATAGCTTGAAAAGTTCATTCAGAAAATTCACTTTATCTGCTAAGGTAAGAGGAAAAGAACAAAGAGGAACAATATGTGAAACAATGGCAAAACCAAGCAATACCCACCCATGTGCCCTAGCTTAAAACCCTGTTTGATAACTATATATTATAAAGGCCGAACCATAGATCTGGCAAGAGAACCGGGTACAGAAACCCAGGTCATCTAAAAAGCAGTGAGGAGAGAACATAATTTTCAAAGAAGGATTGGCTGCGGAGAATGGTCACTTTCCCAGCCTGTGAAGGCCAACTGGGGGAAGCAAATCTCGAGTGCCAGTAGGTTGAACAACTCTGAGTAGGAAAGTAGGGGGGGGGACTCTGAGTGGGAAAGCAGCTGGTGGGGAAAGGATTGAGCGTTCTTCCTCCATGCCTCCCTGCCTCTTAGAATCTTCCCAACGTTGCTTTTCAATAAAGGAAAAGAGGAAACAGTTGAGGCTTCACTTCTGCACTATATAAGGAGGGCATTTTGCTTCTCTCAATCTTTCAAGCCTTGCTAAAGCTGTGCCCAAAGAACAGAAGCCGGGGAGCAAATTGCCATTTCAGCATTCAGCTTTGGAAGGGGGCCATTAAGAGATGGGGAATGAGATTCACAGAAGGATTTAAAATCCTGCAAAGATGGGGATTTGGGAGGGGGGTGGTTCTGGGGAGAAGCAGTCCATTTTAAAACAGTATGTTCCAGTGAACAAAGTTAGAACTGCTGTTGCCTGTTTTAAGCCTCCCTGCTTTTTTGCAGGGTGGGTGGGCGCGACAACAAAGGAATTTGACCCTATGGCGTTCATAGCCGCAGGCCTGTGTAGTTGCTTATGGTAATAGTCGCTTGGCGTTTAGAACTAGTGAGGTGCTCCTGAGGAAGATTGCCAACTAGTCTGAAACACAGTAGAACCCAAGGATTCCTTTCTCTGCCTTCCCTAAATAGAAACCAAAGAAAATTGGACAAAGTTTAAGAAGTTGGGAGCAACTTTTTGAGGAGCAGACCTCATGTTGAGACTTTCAGAGGGAGAGAGAAATTACATGCTAGACCAATCACCCACAGAGCTAAATTAGGGTTGCCATATTTTGAAGAGCAAAAAAAAAAAAAAGAGGACGCTATGACGACTCTCGTTTTAAATACCCCCTACTATATGTAGGCAATAGAAACTGTGATATATTGCTGAGGGGGACAGGAGAAGAGAATAGGAAAGCAAGTCTTCGGCTACCAGTTATGTCTATGTCTCATCCAGAAAGTATGGCAAATTTTAAAAGTCCACTCGGACAGAAATTTTACCCCTGAAAAAGAGGACGTGTCCTGGAAAAAGAGAAGAAATGGCAACCCTATAAATATCGGTGGTGGAATGCAACTTAAAGAAATCTTCTTGCTTTTGACATTTAAAAACAAAGAATGAAAGAACGTGCTGGTGCCATTTTTCTGCTTGGCACTAGATTTCAGAGGGAAGAAATCTGGGTGTACAGAGAAAACATTATACCCTTTGAGCTGCATATCCTTCATTCAAATGGAATCCCCACACAAAAAACGCATCTGATTTTATAGTGTAATACCCCCTTGGCCACAGAGGAACCTTATCACTGGATAAAGCACCTGGCAGGACCACCACATTTTAGCACTAAGCAGACATCTGCAGCTCAATCCTCATTTGTATTGACTCAGAGGAACACCCTCTGACTTCAAAGGGGCTTTCTTCTAAGTAAACATAGCTAGCGTTGACACCCCCATAAGAAGTAACTATTTCTTGAAGATCATACTTGGCAGCTACAAATTCACTTGCCAATTTTTAAAAAATAAATAAATGAATAAATAAATAATGAAAACTGCTTAGGAAGTGGCAGTTATCAAATAAAAATATCGGATACAAAAGCCATCCCTTTACAGGTTACAATCAATATCCCAACCTCTTATTTGCTGGATGAAGAGTTCTTTGGAAATCAAAACGCAGAACGTTAACGGAGGTCATACCGATTTTATATCTCCTGGCAAAGTGCTTTGAATGCCAAGCAAAATTAACAATTAAACCCGTTTACATTGTTAACAACTGCCAGATTAACATCCGAGACAAAGCAACAAGCAACATTTGCAATGTCACATTGAAAGCAAGAGACACTCCTTACAATCCACAAATGAGTGACCCTAGCAATTGTTACTTTACAAACAACCTGATCCTATTGATGTTCACTTGTCTGTAAATCTTCCTTACTCTGAAGCAAGTGTGCGCCAGATTGCAACCTCACTTTACCTTGTAAACCAGTTTGGCTGAAATTTTGAAGTTTCGACCTATGAAATATGTATTGTACTGGTGTGCATATACCTTTTGGTATGTATGTATTCTGAGCATGTAGGGTGTGCACGCATGAACTAAAGAGAAACATAACATGTTTCTCTTTAAACAAATGGGAACAGGAGAAAGTATTTCCTAAAATATAGCCAGAGATCAACCTGCACTGCAACCACCCTACCAGAAGAGTTCAGCTTTATATTGTATCCTTAAGGTACTTTAAGGTTGTGATTCCAGAAATCCACATCTTAGTAGCCAATAAAAAAACCTGGGGTCTAGGAAAGAAAGTAGCACTTCATAAATCTTGCCATTCTAGAGCGTGTATTTTAAGGCGGTTCAGCACTTTAAAATAATATATTTCTCGTTGCAAAATTCTAATAGAAGTAGAGAGGAAAACAAAGTAGAAAAGTCCAAGAAAGCAATAGATTTCACCATCATTTGCACATAGCAAGTGGCGTTTGGGTAATACTATTATCGCAGAATTCCTTTGTGTTTGTGTGTGTGCTTTATTGTTGGAAGAGCGGGGTTGAGTAAAGAACTGTACAAAAGCTGTGAAACAGGAGAGACTGCATTGCTTGGTCTGCTGTTCTAAGTTCTCATCACGGCAAAGCGGTATTTGGAAAAAAGAAGAAGCAATAATTCCTAAGGGCAGAATCCTTTCCCTGCCCTAGTGTTTATTTCGTTGTCCCACTTTGCACAGAAGCAGGACAACAGGACCCCACAGAGAGTGAGAGGTCAGTGTGCCTCCTACATCCCTAGCATCCCTTTTGAAATTCTGTCTCGTGGTTCCCAGGAGCTTCTGTGGATGTGTGTGGAGGAGGAGAAAGAAGAAGAAGAAGAAGAAGAAGAAGAAGAAGAAGAAGAAGAAGAAGAAGGGAGATCAACTATGAAACTGCGCACTACTTGCACATGAAAATAAAATAAAAGGAAAGGAAAGGAAACCAGGGTTTTGCTAAAACAGAACTCGTCAGAATTGTTATCATCTCTCACCTTCCATTTTGTTCTGCAGCAACTGCTCCAGATGCTCCTCTTCTGGGTCCTGGGATTCCTCTGGACTTTCAGACAGAAAATAAGATTCCCAACCTGGCAGGCTTCTGCTTCAAAAAGGAGCTGTCTTGCATCGCAGCAATGACACCCAGGACTTGACAAGGAAGGACAGGAAATACTTGCATGTTGTGTAGGAACAGAGTGCCCCCAGGTGGTGGGGGGAGGTGGCAGATGTGGTGCAAAAACGAGGCACGTTTTGTTTTTTTAGTTGCTGTTACTCATTTGTTGGGGGGGTGCAGGAATCCAGCTGTCCTTCTCCTAGTTAAGGAAGCATCGTTTCTCCAGTACTCAGACCACAGAGTATTGATCTGGGAAGTCTTCTCCCCTAACTGTGCGTCTGTCAGCTGCTTCTCCCTGTTTGATTCAGATTACTTAAAACCACTGTAAACATTAGCAGTGCACTTCTGTGCACATTTATGCAGAAGTAAGCCACACTCTCTTCAATGGGACTTCCTCCCAGGTCAGTTTGTATAGGACTGTGGCCTAAAGGTTACAAACACAATTTAGCCTAACCTTCCTCACAGGGGTTGTTGTGAAGATGAAATGGGGAGGAGGATGAACATGGTTATGTACACCACCTTGAGATCCTTAGATGATAAACTATATTTCTATGGTATATGAATGAAATAAATAAATAAAATGATTAAATAAAGCTAGTGAGGCCACTACTGAACGGGGCCTAACTGTTGATGGGCAACTTCAAGGCCCCTCTTGCTCTCTTTTCATAGGGTTCTTTAGCTTTTAGGGACAGATTTTTCCAACTACTGTCCTCATCTCTTCAAAGATAATAATAATAATTTATTATTTATACCCCACCCATCTGGCTGGGTTTCCCCAGACATTCTGGGAGGCTCCCAACAGAATATTAAAAACACGATAAAACATCAAATGTTAAAAACGTCCCTAAACAGGGCTGCCTTCAGAGGTCTTCTAAAAATCAGGTAGTTGTTTATTTCCTTGATATCTGATGGGAGGGCGTTCCACAGGGCGGGCACCACTACCAAGAAGGCCCTCTGCCTGGTTCCCTGTAGCTTCGCTCCTCGCAGTGAGGGAACCACCAGAAGGCTCTCAGAGCTGGACCTCAGCATCTGGGCAGAACGATGGGGGTGGAGATGCTCCTTTAGGTATACTGGTCTGTGGCCGTTTAGGGCTTTAAAGGTCAGCACCAACACTTTGAATTGTGCTCAGAAACATACTAAATACTCTCCTCTTTGAAGTAGGGCACAAGACCAACCTATTCCTTTTTTAAAAAAAATATATTAATTTATTTGACATAATTATTACAAAATATAAGCAAAATATTGTATATACATACATACATACATATTTCAGATAAGCACACATATATAAAAAAGAACAAAAGAGAAAAGAAGAAGAAAAGAAGAAAGAAGAAAAAATAGAGAGAGAAAAGAAGAAGAAAAGTTGGAAGATTTTTTTCCAAATTTATTCTACAAATATCTCAATATGAAAATATTAATAAAATTTCATTGGATGACTTCCATCGCTTACCCTGCACTTCCCATATACATTTTAAGCAATATTGTAACTGTTATTCTGTATTATTCCCATACAATCTCACATAAATATTCTAATCAATTCATAAATCTATTCCAAACACAACCAATACTTTGCATTCAATCTTTGTCTACATAATTAATCATTTAAACATTTCCATTGTTTCTGGATTATTATTTTTTGCTTTTTGCCTTTTCAAATCAGTCAACTTTGCTAATTGCAAGTATTCACACAATTTATTCAGCCATTCTTCTTTAGTTGGAACATATTTTCCTTTCCAAAGCCCAACCTATTCCTTAGGCCACCCTGAGTGGGCCAGTGGGACCTCAGTCACTCTCTGGAAAGGGAGCAGGTGAATGCCCACCCAATGCCTCCCCTACAGCAGCATCTTGCAGGGGAAGATGGGCTGCGGGAGGCCAGGCTATCTTCCAGAGATGCACATTTGCCATGACGGACTCTCATCAACCTCCAGAGAATCCCGAGGTTCTCTGGAACAACCGAGGCAGAACAGTAGCCACGGTTACTAGAAAGACAAGTTGACAAGTCTGTTGGCGTGACAGTTGGAACGCCGACTGGACCCAGGAGGGGTATCTCCCTTTGTTTCCCCCTTCTCCTCCCCTTATGGACAGAAGAAGGCTGAGAGGGCCAGAGTAGCAGAAAAGGATGGACTCTCCATTGCACCATGCAAGGTGGCAGTGGTTGGTCGCCCCTTCCCCTGTACATCGCCCCCCACCTTCTCCTCACGATGGGGGTCATGCTGAATGCTCTCATGGCCTTGACCCAAGGTAACTGACATCCATTTTACAATGGATCGGCCAATGTTATCCAGGTCTGGGTACCGGGATTCCCCAGGGGGCGGGACCAACCGGCCAATGAGCATCGCTTGGGTCCGCCCCTTGGTGGTTCTCAGGCCTAGCCTTCTCACAGAGGGTACAGAAACTGGGTGAGGTGGGGGGAACCATTACATATACAGTGGTACCTCTGGTTACGTACTTAATTCATTCCGGAGGTCCGTTCTTAACCTGAAACTGTTCTTAACCTGAAGCACCACTTTAGCTAATGGGGCCTCCTGCTGCTGCTGCGCCGCCGGAGCACGATTTCTGTTCTCATCCTGAAGCAAAGTTTTTAACCCGAGGTACTATTTCTGGGTTACCGGAGTCTGTAACCTGAAGCGTATGTAACCCGAGGTACCACTGTAATTAAGTCTATTGCAAAAAACAACCAAAATGGGTCTTGTTGTGGCACCTTAAAGATGGACACATTTATTTTGGCAGGTTTTGTGGGCAATAAATCCTCCAAGGTGCTGGCTTATTTTATGCCCTTCAATCTGACACATTCTCATTCTGCTGGAGCCAACTTGTGTGCCACATCAAGTATTTTGGGTAGAATGTTAGGGTGGCTTACCACGCAAACGCCATCTGATGAAATTCCCTCTTCCTACGCCATTCTGAGAGGTGTAGGAAGCCTGTCCTGTGTTTGCAGCTGGCCACATTCGCAGGGCTGGTGCAAGAGGTCCTGCTGCTTGCAGCAGATGCAGAGCCACACAAGGACTTCCGTCTGCTTCCTGCTCCTATTCCTATAGATTGTGTGGTCCTTCCAGAGTAAGGTAAGGTGGGTCATGTGGCCCCAAAGAGCTCCAGTTCCAGACCCTCTTCCGTCAGACAAACCACCTACCAACATCTTCATTTTATCAGGATTGAACCTTACTTCATATTCAGACCCTACTATTCCTCCAGTTAGCTCAGGGCAGCTTGCATTGCATTGTAGTGCTTGTTATCTTCACAACAACTCTGTGAGGAAGGGTAGGCTGAGCATTGACTGGTCCAAGGTCATGGAGCAAGCTTCATGTGAGTTGAGATTTAACCCCAGGTCTCTGTGGTTCAATCCCATGTGCCCTAATCATTAAATAATTTTATTTTCCCCGCAGTCGAAAATGAAGTGGGCAAAGAACAGTATTCTGTTACATCAGTTAAAAAGAATTACATTTATGGCAATACCCACCATAAAGGTAACATTTTATTTTTCCATTTCTAAAATTAAGACGGTGCATGGAATACAGTGTGTGTATTGTTGTTGTTTACCAATGAAAGGACCAGAGATAATTCTTAGAAGTTCAACAGGAGCATCATATCCTGTTTGTGTCACTTTATTGAAAGAGGTCTAAACCACTGAGCCTCTTGGGCTTGTCGATCGGAAGGTCGGCGGTTTGAATCCCCACAATGGGGTGAGCAGTTCAAAAGCACACCAGTGCAAATAGATAAATAGGTACCGTCGTGGCAGTAAGGTGAACAGTGTTTCTGTGTGCTCTGGCTTCCGTCACAGTGTTCCATTGCACCAGAAGTGGTTTAGTCATGCTGGCCACATGACCCAGAAAGCTGTCTGTGGACAAACGCCAGCTCCCTCAACCTGAAAGCGAGATGAGCGCCACAACCCCATAGTCGCCTTTGACTGGACTTAACTGTCCAGGGCAGTGCCAGACTTATGTATAGGCTAAGTAGGCTGAAGCCTAGGGCCTCTAAATCTAGGGGGCCTCACCAGCCCTCCCGCTCCCCAGCGGGCAGTCTCCCCTCTCCCAAAATTGCAAACCCAAGACTTCATGCGAGGGCAGGGCAACTTGGGCCTCTATGTCTAGGGGACCTCACCAGCCTGCCCTCTCCCCAGTGCCACAGGCTCCCCTCTCCCAAAATTGTAAACCCAAGACTTCATGCAAGGGCAGGGCAACTCAGGCCCAGCAACTATTAGACTCATGGCTAGCCAGTGGGGCCCAATTTGAAGCAGTGGGGCGTAACTTGAATTTATTTATTTTTGTAGGGCCCCACTTCACAGCCAAAGTCTGCAAAATCTTATAGATTTAAATAAAATCCACCTAGATTCCCCTGGTGCAGGGGCCCCCTTAGGAGCGGCCCGTAGTGCCCAATTTGGCCCAATTGCTCCAATTGCCTTAAGGTCAGTCCTGATGAGACTGTGCAGGGGTTGGACTGACAAGCCCTGCACCTCCTAAGTCCCTGGTGTCACCATTCAGAGTACAGACTCAAGGACTTGTTATGGAAATCAGTTTTGTCACCTCTTCCCCCCCAAACCCCGAGACAATGAGCCCAGCCACCCTTTATTCACAGTCACATAAGCACTACACTACAGCATGGCCATAAACTTGTACGTTCAACTGCTGAAATATACACCCAATATGTAACAATGGAGATTTATGTTACTGCTTTATGAATGAACACTGTTTTATGAACAGACTCTGTATTTTTTGAATTACCTGAGAGCCACCAATAGGGAGCTCTAGAATCTGACAACTAACCAATTGGGTACTACCAAATAGCGACCCGTATTGCTGAAAGCTGATAACCAGCAGGGAATGCTTCAGCTCAGCCTTTGCACTGTTGACTGAACACCCCTTGCTGTGCAGAAAATGGAGAAAGCTCGTAAATTGTATCCCTTATGGCATCCTGGCCAACTCTATTACGCTGGTGTAAACCCTGGTGCACCAGAAGCATAGAATAGCAGCAAATACGTCAACAACTGATAAGACTTGTCAACCAGTTATTCCAAAGTCTTCCTAAATTATAAAGCTCCAAAATACAGGCCAAAAGAGAGCAGGTCTGGGAAGAGTGAGGCATACAATGGGCACCACCAGTGAAAAGGCCCTGCTCTGTGTAGCTTCTGCCCTGTCATTTGATAGAGTGCCCACTTGCCCTCCTTCTTGACATGGAATGCTCTCTATTGGAGTCTCCAGGCCCAGTACAAAGACCATAAGAAGGGAGAGCAGGGACCTTGAAGTTCCCAATAGCTGTTAATCAAGCAAGCAAGCACACAGGTCACCTTTGTCACAGTCAGGACGCCAAGCCTGCACCCAATCTTGTTTTTGTAAAACCTTGTTTGTCCTCAGTAACCAAAATTATATTATCAACATATACAAGCAGAAAAGTTGTTTTCCTTCATTTGCAAGGAATCGTACAAAACAAAGTGGCACTAATAAAGAAAAGTTCCAGGGTGGCAACAGAAAGCAAACTAAAAATGCTTTTGCCGTTCATCAAAACTATCCAGCAATATCAAGTTATAGAAAAACTGGTGCTAGTAAGAGCAATCCTTCTGGATGGTTAACTGGTTCGGCAACTTCCTTGCACATGCTAATTATTTCCGTCAAGTGTTAAATGAACTAATCAGAGGCAGCTACAGGAGAGCTATGAGATCCAGGTGAGGGTCAGGTGCCTTGTCCATCCCAGCAGGTATATAAGAAGATGACCCAGCCTGCGGCCTACCCAGGCCGCAAAAGGTTTACAAAGTTCAGTTATTGCAGAAGTTTTTCAGTATTGATTTTATGCATTTTTGTTTATAATATTTTTCCATTTTCTTCTAGTTGTGGGGGTGGGGAAGGGCCTCACATGTGGAGTAGCCTAGGGCCTCTCTTCATCTAAATCCGGCCCTGTCCAGGGTCCTCTACCTTTCTCTTTACTTATACTCAGGATATGACCATTTTTCAACATCTTCTTCTGCAGTGAATGTCTATGTCAAAGTACACAGAGACAGCCCCTTTCTAGTGTGCATGGACCTGTCACTTTCACAAAGTGAAGTCATAGACCCCAACTACCTATGGATTGGGCCAGATGGACTGAACCTGAGACGTGAGTTACCTTTTTGGCAGAATCAGAAATCATAGAATTGTAGAGTTAGAAGGGTCATTTAGTCCAACCCCCTGCAATAGAAAGGATCAATAGGCTTTCTAGCTCAACTCCCTCCTGAAGACAGGGCTACAAACTCACCCCCTCCACATGGAGAGATGGATTCACCCATACACCATAATGTGCCACAACCAGAGTGCCAGAGCAGCACAGAAATTAGGTGCTTGTCTGCTGGGATCCAAATAACTGTGTAACTATTTCCATTTGCCCAAGAGGGTATTGGGCCTGTGTTTCCTCACTTTCAGTTGCCCTGCCGCATGGCAAATCACTTTTGAAATTGACAGCTGGGAAATTATATGGCCTCCTATCTCCTCTTAACCTTTTTTGCTAAGTTAAACAGGCCCATTTATTTTGGTATCTGCGCTGATAGTGTCTTCTAACGGTGGCAGCTGCCCCAGCACAGAAAGCAAAATTAGGATGCCATTTGCATGTATTGTAGGACCCCTCCCACCAGATCCTTTGCATGCCTGCAGCTGCCTTAGAGCACAGATTCTCTAGAATCATGTATGTTGCATGTCTGTTGACCTGGCTTTACCTTTCTTTCTTTTAGGGAAAAGTTATGTGAATCTCACAGCTACTGGAAAGTTGATGGTGCGCGGTTTTACAGAGCACATGTCTGGATCTTACACTTGCACACTTTCTTACAGAGTTTTACAGCCCGACATGAAAGGAGAACGAGAGATATTCAAGACATATAGGTTTATGGTGTATGGTAAGAGAAGCAAGTCCTGTCTTGCCTGTGCCCTCCTAAGTCTTGCTCTAGGCCTTGCCTAATTCCTAAGCTCACAAACAGGACTGAATCAGGTACTTTGAGCCTCCAAAAAGCCCCAACATACCAGAGAAGTTTGGATACTCAGAAATGTCCTCTAATGAGCACTCAACTAGGGTTGCCAGCTTTTCAGATAGCTCCTACTCCTGTACCTTTAACAGCAGCTAAATCCGCAGACTCCAGTAGGTACTTTATCTCCCTTATCTGGAAGGTGTTCCCTGTGCATCTTTTGACAGATCAACCTGCTATAAAAGGCAGAAGAGCTGGCTAAGCCAACACCTCTCTCTCTCCCCCTTCCCCTCCCTCCCTCCCTCCCTCCCTCTCTCTCATATACACACACACACACAGAGAGAGAGAGAGAGAGAGAGAGAGAGAGAGAGAGAGAGAGAGAGAGGGAGGGAGGGAGGGAGGCACAGAGGCACAGAGGCACAGATACAGGTACAGGATTTCTGCTGCTTCTCTTTCTCGGCAATTGAACCGGGATTCTGCACTAACTGCTTATATGTAAGTGCCCCAGAGCACCCGTTTACTACTAATATGCAGAAACTGAGCTGGTTCACATGTCATACTAATCCACAGTTTTAATTATTTGTTATTATTTATTAAATTTGTATACTGCCCCATACCTGCAGGTATGTGCAAGGCGCATGAGTTGGAACAAACCTGAGCAAGCCTTGAGCTTGCGTGCTCCTCTAATGTCTCTCCCCATCCAGCTTCCCAGATGATCCAGTCCTGGAGCCATGGTTCTGAGTAACTATAGTGAACTTAAACAAGCCAACCACCCAAGCCATGGTTTGAAGCTGGCTTGTTAATACTAACCGCAGTACGTCAGTCGAGAAAAGGCCATAGTTAACTTAAACCTGAAGCTTTAAACTCCTCCTGGCTGTGCAAGAGAAGAGGAAAGGGTTAGCACATGAATGCTCATTCTAGCTCATGCACATTATACTAAACTACAGTTGTGCTAACATGACCATTGTTCGTGGATTTTGTCCCAGGTGCCCTGCTTCTTCCCTGACTTTTAGTGGCCAAGGAAAGAAACTTTGTGTGAGAAAGAGAAACAGCAGCAGCACTACTGGTGTAGCTTACCTGGTGTCAGATTGTAGCCAATTCATAGATCACAACCCAAATACATTGACCGAGGTCTGAAAACAATAGATCAATTTACACCATAAGCCTGAGAGAACAGAGCCTGGGTCTTTTATTTTATGTACAAATCGTAGTTGCGGTAGGTGCTTTATAAATAGATAAATATGGTTAGCAACAACAGCAGATGATAGTGCATACCATTTAGAGTCACACACATTTCTCCTCTCACCCCCATCTTTTAAAGCATATCGGGAACCAGATTACACATATCGAATGGCTGTTCACTTTACGACCAAAGAGTGCCGTCTAACAACAAATCATCAATTCTTTCAAGAGCTAAATAAGATCTTGAACAATCTGATTTCCCACCTGACGTGTCGTATCAGCGAGACGTCCTACAGATGCTTTTCTGTCAAGCGACCAAAACATGGGCTAGAAGATGAGCTGTTCATTGTTTTTCAAGGTAACAGAAGAGGGGTGGTTCTGTTTTGTCACCGTGGCCTTTGGCCAACGGGAAACAGTGGTGGGATGATCCACATAGAGCTAGATACTTAGAGAGGATCTCTAAAGATCCGTCAGAGGGATATTCTATCTCCAATCTTAGCACCAAACCAAACAGCATTGAAATAGGCCCTCTGCCTGTTCTTTAGGAATAAAAGGGGGAAATGCTGCCTTTTACTCTTAAACAGCAGGCAGAGGATTTATTTCCAATCTTAGTGTTACGTTGTTTGGTGCTAAGATCATAGATAAACGATCCCCCTGACTGGCCTTTAGAGAGGTTCCCTAAAGGGCATTTTATCTCTTATCAGAAGAGAAAGTGCCCTGTCTTTCTGACAGTACACAAGCTTCCTGAATGGTCTCTTGCATACCTCCACTGAACTTCCTTGCAATATGCAGCCACCAGAGAGGGTTGGGTCTTGGTTCACATGGGCTCACACGGGGCAAAGTGAAGGCACAAACGACATCATGAGAGCTGTCTGCAGCACAGAACATGCCCCAGAATTTGCTGCAAGGCCCTGGGGTTTAATGGCAGAGAAATCAATGGCAAAAGTCTTCTCACAAGATAGAAAGTTTGAAAGCCACTGCCATAGGCCAGGCCTTCTGTCGCTGTCCATGGTACTTGGTTATAGTATAACTGAAGCCACATTCCTTCTTCCTCTGTTGCTTGCTTCACCCATCACTTTAAGAGCTTAGGGTTTGGGGTTTATTCCCTCCCCCCGCTTCCTGGCCCAAAGATGGAACTATAAGACAGGTTATGTGTCTCCTGGATTGTCCGTCCTTTTCTAATAACACTCCTGAACAAGGCAGAGCTAGTATAGCTTTAAAGAAGGCAGCCTTTGCAGCTGCAGTCCTAAGCAACCTTTCCTGGAAGCAAATTCCATTCCAATCGCCCAGGTTTAATTGTGAGTAAATAAGGCTTGGGAATGAGTGTAAAAATCCTGTCTTTGGTGATTCTTTAGGCACAATTAACAGAGAAATGGATTTTCATCAGCAGGCCGTTGTATTTCTTTGCCTTTTAGTGAGTCCATTTGCCCCTGGCTGGGAACTTACCTGTCGCAAGATGGCCTCTGACTGTGAAGATGTGACCAACAACCGTGTTCAAAAGGTCAGAGTTCTTTTCAAAAAAAAATTCTGAACAGGAATATTGAACAGTTATACATTCCAAAATGCTAACGAGATAAGTGAGTTGGGAGAGAGGGAATAGAGGCTCAGAGCAGCCTACAAAACGTAAAATACCTTTCCCTACTCCTTGGCATATAGCCTCCTGTGTACAAGTCATAACTGGTCTCTATTGCAGTATCTTGGGTTCGGATTGCTCTCAAAGTTAGGTTTTTGGGGGTGGAGATAGGAAAGTGCCCCCTCTCCCCAACTGGCAGTGCTTGGATCAATAACTGTTCTGCACATCTGCTGCTGCAGTTGTCCTTTTTTTATTTTATTTTTTGGCTAACTGCTTTGAATGCACCCCCCCCCCTTGTGGTTAGTCCATTAGGGTAAATGGGGCACTACCCCTTTAACCTCAATCTGCCCTCTGCCAGCGCCTATCTGTCTGTCTCTTTACATGCATCCAGTTGAGGGGATGGCCCTGGCTGTTGGTTTCAGCACTGCCCTGGCAGAACTCAGCAAGGAGCAGGGTGGGAACCAAACTAGAATTACTTGGCTCTGCCTATCTTTGGCTCTGGTTCCACCTCCTCCTGGTCTCCCTGGCCTGCCCTGCCAGTATCAAGGGACACCCTCTACCATTAGCGCATGCACAGTATTACCAAGAAGCATGGCTGCCATGACAGCCTACTGAACAATGAGGCTGGCAGTGCCAACAGGAAAAGGAGGGGATAAACACTGGCTGGAGAAATTAAAGGGAGCAGCCATAACCCTAAAATCAGAGGCCAGGGTTCTTGCACCTTCGGTTTTTATCCTGAAGTGGGAGGGTGATTTCAGCGGATGCCGCTCCTCGTGACATGCACTGCAGTGGTGTGAAAACCTTCATATAGCCCACTGCTATCCTTTAAAAGTGCAGGGAGCAAGCAACTTCACGTTTGAACACTAGAGGGGTCTTCCGCAGGCATTTTCAAATGTTAGTGCACCATTTATGGGGACTAAAAACTTTATGTAATGAAGTGGGGAGAGAATGGTTGCTATACAATGCACTGGCAAGGGCAAGGAAGTGAAAAGGAATAAGCCCCTCTTGTTATGCGTTGGGAAATATATAACATTGATGCATCCAGTCAACATGCACGTTGTTGTGTTTTTCTGACTTAATTGTATGTTTTAGGCCCAATCGCTCGTGGAAGAGTTCTTCCGTAGGCAGCAGTACATCATGAAACATGAGTTTCAGAATGCCCCTGCAATCCATTACGTAGACCACAGTTTACAAGTCACTCGGCTGGACAGCTGCCAGCCAGGATTTGGGAAAAACGACATCGCCCACAGCGACTGTGCAAATTGCTGCGGTATTTGTTTTATTATCTATCTATTCCCACCACCCTCACCATCCTCCTCCAAAGTGTTTGGGATGGCACACATGGCTTTGGGAAGGTTGCTCCCCGTTTATTATCACAGCTCTGCAAGGTAGCTACTGAGTCTGAGAGAGGTTGGGCTCAGATCACCCAGCAATGAATGCCCACTTGATTTCTCCTATTAAATCAAGCGATATAAGGGCTCTTCGAGCACAGCTTTTTGAGGTTGAGAGAACACCACCTCCGCAACGTCAAAAGCACAGAGGTGCAATTTCTCATTTACGTTTCCGAGCACAATTCAAAGTGTTGGTGCTGACCTTTAAAGCCCTAAACGGCCTCAGTCCAGTATATCTGAAGGAGCGTCTCCACGCCCATCGTTCTGCCCGGACACTGAGGTCCAGCTCTGAGGGCCTTCTGGCGGTTCCCTCACTGCGAGAGGCCAAGTTACAGGGAACCAGGCAGAGGGCCTTCTTGGTAGTGGCGCCCGCCCTGTGGAATGCCCTCCCATCAGATGTCAAAGCGATAAACAACTACCTGACATTCAGAAGACATCTGAAGGCAGCCCTGTTCAGGGAAGTTTTTAATATGTGACATTTTAGTGTATTTTTCATCTTTGTTGGAAGCCACCCAGAGTGGCTGGGGAAACCCAGCCAGATGGGCGGGGTACAAATAATAAATTATTATTATTATTATTATTATTATTATTATTATTATTATTATTTATTTTAAGAAACAGGGATGGGTGAATCTGTCTATTTTAGGTCAGTGCCACTTTGGCAAAAAAAAACTACAACCCCAATTCGTTTCTGCAGCACATTGCCCAACCAAAAACCTCTCAAAATACTATTGAAATATTTATCCCGAAAGTATTTTTATTCCTTCTGCACACATGTAAATACAAATAGTGTAGCGACATTTGGAGAAGGGTGAAAGCAGAGGTGCCAGCTTCTGAAGGGGGGGGGCACATCATGTGGTGCATGACGTCATGGGTGTGCCATCCTGATGTTGTGCTTGTGATGTCAGGATGTTGGAGGAGCCGGGGGTGGAGCCAAACACAGTGGCTGCACGGCTTCAATGACTGAAGCTCCTCCTCTACCTGCCACTGTGACCGGCTAGGGCAGGCATAGGCAAACTTGGCCCTCCAGATGTTTGGGGACTACAACTCCCATCATCCCTAGCTAGCTACACCAGTGGTCAGGGATGGTGGTAATTGTAGTCTCAAAACATCTGGAGGGCCGAGTTTGCCTATGCCTGGGCTAGGGGCTGCTTCCTTGCTCCTTTCCCTCTGTGGCAGCAACAGGAGGAGAAGGAAGCAGCTGCTAAAGCTATGCTGCACTTGGCTCCACACCTGACCTCCTCCTCTACTGCTTTTGAACATAGTGGCAGCCTGGCTGCCCCCAAAAAATATTGGGGGGGGGTGTCCAAGAGGGCTTGGCCCCCAGGAGATAGCACCCCTGGGTGAAAGTACCCCTAGTTGTTATGTGTGCCTACCATTGGACTGAGTTCTTAATTGTGCAGTGGTACCTTGGTTGTCAAATGACTTGGCTCCTGAACAAATCAGCTCCCAAATGCCGCAAACCCAGAAGTAAGTGTTCTGGTTTGCAAACGTTTTTTGGAAGCCAAACTTCCGACGCGGCTTCCGGTTGAGTGTGGGAAGCTCCTGCAGCCAATTGGAAGCTGCGCTTTGGTTTTCGAACAGTCTTGGAAGTCGAATGGACTCCCAGAACAGATTAAGCTCAACAGCCAAGGTACCCCTGCTATTTGTAATTCCCATCCTGTGAAAATTGCTTTGCTTCCCACTGTCACTGTTACAACAAGGATTTGATGTTAAAGATAACAAATGAGCACTGAAAGTTTGGCAGCAAAACAGTAACAATAAAAACAAACAAAATGGATGAATTTGTGGAATAAATGCAGTGTCGCAAGTTGCGGGAATAGCCATTTGACAAATAACTTGGAATTGTAAATAAATGTTTCCCTTAATTGCAAAGGTTAGATAAATGCTTGCAATGCTTTGCACTTGGTCCTTTGTGTATATGTTTTGTATGTGTGTGCATGGAGAGGTAGATATATAATCTTGATTGTTGCAAGAATATAATGACTGATAACCCATTAGATGGCTTCATTTCCCCAATATGACGTTTGCCCATTTGGTTCGCAGTGGCCTGTGACCCCGGGAGCTACAGCCCAAACAATGCAGTGGTCTGCCAGCCGTGTACAAATATACGGATTAAAAACTATGGAGCAAAATCCTGCTAAATAAAAACAAAATGAGAAAAATGGAGAGTGGATCCTAAGACTTGTTATTTCATCGTTTTCCGCTCCAATCATGGGTTCAAACGAGAGTCAAAGAAGGACATGGAAACGGTAGCACTGTATTTACCTCCACTGTGGAATGTCTAGTAAATATACAATAAAATTAAGCACATAATTCATAATAAGATCTAACAATAAATAGCTAACAATAAATATGTAGAAACATAATACCAATAAAGCAAAACTAAGGCATCTCCAAAATTAAATATTGATCCCAACAAAAACACCTGAATGATACTAGTCTCTAGGCATCCTGAGTGTCTTAATAGTCACAATTTGTGACCCTCGTTTCAAGGGAATTTATTCCTAATTTTGAACTCAGCAGCTGAGAATTTGGCTCCCCCCACTTCCAACAGTGTATTGCCATACAGAAGCTGGACCACTGAGGCCGTATAACACTCTTCTGAAAAGTCTTAGGATAATCATAGTTTAGGGTTACACTCTAGTTGTCGAATAGCTGCAGTTTCCTGTGAAACAGGAAGCCTCCACATTTGTATTAATGTTACATGTGGCCTTTGGACCAAATACCCCTCTTAATAATGATGGTGATGATGATGTGATGATGATGATGATGATGATGATATTTATATGCTGCCCACATGACTGGGTTGCCAAGTGGAAGAACCTTGTCAACAAATATTTCCAAGGTTCCTGCAAGAATCATGCATTTGATGATTTGAGGACCTCATGTGCAATCTTGGCCTGGCATCTGGGCCATGTGGCTGGATTTCACAAAGGCACATCAGAAGATGGAAAACCATAAAGGCTAGGATGGTAACTGGGATGGCAAACCACTCCCAAGCAGCCTTCTATCTATCACCTAGTGCAAACCATTTGCTACTTCTTGTGGTCTTCCAATCACTCCATTCCACAAGCAGAGAAGCAGGAAGCACCAGCCAATTCGGAACTGGACGGGCTCAAAAGGGTGGAAGCACTGAGTGCTATACAGGGCTTTACACCTTAGGACCTCAGCCCAGCTGACCCCCCTTGCAACAGGGGGAAAGATCTGTTTTACTTCCTGCTTCACCCACTTAGGATCTGCAGGGCGTACAAGCTGGAGTACAGAGCAGCCAGTTCTGAACGAGCTTCGTTGCTCCACAGACAGACGGTGGAGTCTTTCCCAGCTTCCAAATCCAGCCCACAAGTTTGCAGCATCTCAATGGCCAGGTGAATTTCTTCGTTCTTCAAGGAATGGTGTGGAATCTCAAAATCGCTGCCTTCGTCGCCAAAAAGAATCCACTCCAAAATGCCATCCATCTTTTGGTGTAAAAAAGAGAGAGAGAATGGGACAAAATGAGTGAAAGGGCCAATTTACACCTGCCCCTTCCTCTGGCATATGAGCAGTAATCGCCTTCCTTGGGTGCGCAAGTGCTCACAGATACAGCAGGGTACAATTCCCAGGATGAATTGTGGGAGAGGGCAGTAACTGAAGAAGACGTGAGAAAAGCCCTGCTGGACAAAATTCCTGTCTAGTCCAGAACCCTGTTTTCACAGTGGCCAACCAGATGCCTGTGGAAAGGCCCAAAGCAGAATTTGAGCACAAAAACACACTCCCATTTTGGATTCTTAGTAACTGACATACTGCCTCAGCTACTGAGGTAATATACAGTGGTACCTCAGGTTAAGTACTTAATTCGTTCCAGAGGTCCATTCTTAACCTGAAACTGTTCTTAATCTGAAGCCCCACTTTAGCTATTGGGGCCTCCTGCTGCTGCCGCGCCGCCAGAGCACGATTTCTGTTCTCATCCTGAAGCAAAGTTCTTAAACTGAAGCACTATTTCTGGGTTAGCAGAGTCAGTAACCTGAAGCGTATGTAACCTGAAGCATATGTAACCTGAGGTACCACTGTAAAGGTAAAAGGTAAAGGACCCCTGGACAGTTAAGTCCAGTCAAAGGCGACTATGAGGTTGCGGCACTCATCTCGCTTTCAGGCTGAGGGAGCCAGTGTTTGTCCACAGACAGCTTTCCGGGTCATGTGGCCAGCAGGACTAAACTGCTTCTGGCACAACGGAACACTGTGACGGAAGCCAGAGCACACGGAAACGCCGTTTACCTTCCTGCCGCAAGGGTACCTGTAATATATGAGGTAACATACAACCATAGGGACTAGTAGCCACTGATAGACTTATCTTTAGTCTGTTCCCAGCCTGCTTTCTTGTTTCTTCACACATACACACACATTCACCTCACCGTAGCTAGGGAGAAGTCACCTCCCCCAAACTCTGATTCAAAATACTCCAGAAAGATCTTTTACGTTTTTCCTAACTGTCCCTTCCCCAATGAGGAAAGATCAACCATCTTGGGCAGAGTGGATGACCAAGAAAGAGACAGCCAGTGGCCATAACAAAATGTTAAAACGCTTAAGGGAAAATCGTCCTGATGTAAAGGGTGAGGGAAGAGCAAACGAATACCTCCCAGGCATGAATGTTGATCTTTTCTTTAAAATAATAATAATAATAAAACTACATGGAAGGAGTTAAGCCGGAAGGGCCTCACCATCTCCAGCTGCTGGGCCATTTTCTTCTTCTCCAGGATGGTATCCAGCAGCGGTAGCATCTCATAGTCCAAGTCTGTGAACACAAATCCCAAGACGTGATGAATGGAGCGATAGTGCCACATCTGGATGGTAGCATCTTTTACACACACATGCGCAAAGTTATCCAGAACAGACAGGTCTGGATGGATGGCTTAGAACAGGCATAGGCAAACTCAGCCCTCCCAATGTTTTGGGACTACAGTTCGCATCATCCCTGACCACTGGTCCTGTTAGCTAGGGATCATGGGAGTTGTAGTCCCAAAACATCGGGAGGGCTGAGTTTGCCTATGCCTGGCTTAGAGGCTTGCAAGGAAGGTGCAAAGACTATCCACCAACCCCTCTGGCTTTGGGGAAGCTAAGCAGACACACCCAACCGATAAGTGTTCTCCATACCATCTAGAGAAGAACAAAGGAAGTTGACTGGTCCCCAGAGATCTTGGTTTTTCGCACTCTCCGTGTCTTGAGAAATCCCTAAATAGGAAAGCAGCTTTTCCACAGAAGGTCGGTGTTCCCCATTCAGCGACTCCAGCATGGAGTGGTCGACACTGTTTCCTGCCATAGAAAGCTCCAGCTGATGGGAAATTATAGCAATTGGTCAGTCAACAAGGGTGAAAATGCACAGCTGCCGCATATAACAGAGCCCTTACCTCCCAATGCCTTTCTTTTCTCCCCCCCCCCCCCCCCCGGAGCTGAGATGCATATTTGCTGCTAAGTTCCAATTAAGGACTTCTGGGAAGATAAGCAATGTGATTAGGTGCAGAGACTGAGTAGATAAGTTTGGGTAAAGCCAGGATCTTGGAACAGACAGGCTGGAAGCTCAAGAAAGAAGATACTTTGGTAGCAGCTTCCCGGAACAAGCGCTGAAACTGAAATAGACACAGGAAGAGTACATACCCGCTGTGAAGAAGAACCTGCAGGTATTGCTTGACTCCAGCTCCCATCTGCCCCAGCTAGCATGGCCAATAGTTAGGAATGATAGGAGTTGTGGTCCAACAACATCTAGAGGCAGAGCCGGCCCAGCCAGTAGGCAGGGTGAGTGAGGCTGCTGCTTCAGGTGGCAGATGCCCCCAGGTGGCATGACAATGAGTGTCCCGCCTGCCCTGCCAACACTAATGGTGGAGAAGCACCACCACCAGAAGCACCAATTTTGGGCAAGATTGCATCCATCTGGGGCAAAGTCCTTACCCGAAATTTGCAAACCCTTCCCCCAAATCTGCGCAGATTTGCGCAGCAGTGGCATGAGCAGGTTAGTGGTTGCAGCAGCGGCAGCAGGGCAAAGCAGCACTTCCTGTTCTGCCTATAGCCCCCTCAGCCCCCATCTGGTGGGTCACAGGTTCTCCATCCCTGGCATTTACAGAGTTAGTCTGTGTCCATACTAGGGTTTCCCAAGCTTGAGTCTCCAGCCGTTTGTGGACTACAACTCCCATCATCCCTAGCTAGCAGGACCAGCGGTCAGGGATGATGGGAACTGTAGTCCACAAACAGCTGGAGACCCAAGCTTGGGAAACCCTGGTCTACACCTACATGCAGCAGAATAGCACGGTATATGAGCTCTCGAGCAGCTGAGAAAAGTGACGAACCATCGACTGGACAGTGGAAGCGACTTCTCCGTCCTGCAGGAGAACTTCAAAGGATTCCAGAAGCTGCTTCCTCAAAGGCTGGCTCAAGAGCGCCAGCGGCTCATATGCCTCTTTGACGGCGTCTTTCACTTGCTGGACAGCTAAAGGTTACAGTCAAGACGGTTAGCATGATTTGCACTATGGCGCTTTTGATAACACACAGGTTCGACAGCTCCGCCACCCCTGATCTAAGCGAGGAGGTGGCTTTGCCTTTGAGGACTGAGGCTGGTTTATGATGGGCAATAGGCTCTTGGGTACATCACCAGCCTCTCTGTTAAAAGTGCTTGTTAGGGCACATTGCTTAGATATTCCAGCGATACATAAATAGCTCAAATGAATAGTATGGCGCTGAGTTTCAGAGGCAGCGGGAGCTAATTTCAGCTGGGTTCAGCTTTGAGAGGAGCAAGAGGAACATAGACCACAGCTGGAGAACTGTGTCCAGTTCTGGGCACCGCAATTAAAGAAGGATATTGATGTGCTGGAACGTGTGCATTTGAGGGTGACCAAGATGACCAAGGGTCTGGAAACCAAGCCTTAGGAGGAATGGTTGAGGGAGGTGGGTATGTTTAGCACAGAGAAGAGGAGATGTAATAGACACCTTCAAATATCTAAGGAGTTGTCACTTGGAGGATGGCGCAAAGCTTGTTTTCTCCTGCTCCAGAGGTTAGGACCTGAACAAGTGGCTTCAAGTTACGAGAAAGGAGATTCTTCCTGACATTAAGAGCCGTTTGACAGTGGAGCATACTCCCACGAGCATGCTCCTTCCTTGGAGGATTTTAAACAGAAGTTGGATGGCCACTTGTCATGTATGATCTAGTTGAGATTCCTGCATTGCAGGGGGCTGGACGAGATAGCCCCCGGGGGTCCCTTCCAACCCTACGATTCTGTGATTCTACAATTTTTATTATACTGAGCCAGACCTACTGCCTACTACTGACTGGCAAGGGAACACCAGCATTTCAGGCAGGAGACTTATTTCCCATTCCTACCAGGAGATGCTGGGAACTGAACCTGGAACCTCCCGCATAGAAAACAGATGTTCTGCACGGAGCTAAGGAAGGAATTTTCTGGTCTCTGGTGGGAAAGATCTGCAGGATTGGGACAGGCAGAATCCAGGCGCGAAATCAGAAAGCAACAGAAGGCCACTTGCCTGTTAGTGAGGTGCCCAGCTCATCCTGGAATGCTAAAGGGAGAAGGAGAGAGAAATTAAAAAATATTGGCTGGAAAATACCCACTTGGAATTCATGTTAGCTAAAGCTGTGTTCACTGTGCACTCACTGTGTTTCCAAGTGCTGGGTTCACACATCATCCAAAACGCATTATGCACCCTGGACCTTTTTAATAGAACACTACTGGTTGAGTCCCTGTTTCTCAGACCAGCTTCACACCAACTAGAGTCCGTAAGCTGTTCCTAATTCGTCTCTAGCCAAGGTGTGAACACTTGGCCCAGGGCAAAGATATCCCCGCCCTATTAACCCCCCCCCCCCCGTCATGTGTGCAGAAGCAGAAATAAATCTGACACTAACAAAGCTGTGTTGATGTGAAGAGCTGGAGCGGAAAACACTGTGAAACCCACCAGGTGGGGGAAATTTAACAGTGCTGTGCGGGGCTAATTTAGCCACTCTAGTAATCTTTGCGCACCTTTTCCTCTGTTCCCTCGCCTCCTTCTTATTCTGCCTACTTTGGACATTCATACTGGAACATTATCAAGACAGAGTCCTCTCTGTCTCTTTTTGTTTCGCTTACATTATTCCGCAAAGCGCCATACATTTTGAGTGCATTATTATGTGTAAATTATAAATAACAACAGTCTGACACATACCATCATACGTGAGCGAGGAAACCAACTTTGTTTGAAGCCGCTGGCAGAGCAAAACTGGAAAGAAAACGAAGAAATGATCAGGAAAGGATTGCAGAATCGAGTTCTTCATGTCTTCCATGGTCTCAGAGTGACTCGGGGGCAACCTGCGGTGCTGAACTGTTTAACTACAGGTAGATGCCTCACACACCAGTTGTTATCACACCACCCAGCAAGCTCTCCAATTCCTGTGGTTCTGCACACCAAAAGCGTCACTGTCAGGGACTGGTCCAAAGAGGAGGGATGGTGAAGTTCGCCCCACCCCGCCCTCCACTTCCCGGAGAAGAGGGAGACAGTATAGATTTAGAACAGTGGTTTGCAGAAGGTCATAGAGGCTGCAGAGCGGAGAATCTGGGAAATATTGGGAGGGGAGCAGGAAGAAGAAGAAGCACTAGGGGAAAGACAGCTGACAGACTCAGTGTGTCTAGAAAGCATTCCAGACCCCCCCCCCCAGGACCCAGCATGCCTTGAGAGTAGTAGAACAGAAAGCTCAGAGGCAGAAAGCACAGATCAGCAGGCTCAGGGGTGATGTAGAATAGGAGGGACTGAGGGGGTGGGACTTTAGTTGGAGCAACGCCATCATCTAAGAGAGACTGCATTCCTTTCTCTCTCTCTGTGAATACTGAATAAATTACTTGGTAAGAACTCTTCTTGTTTATCTGCTTCTTGGCATCCCACTTGGCAATCATTTTCTCACTCCGTTGCAGGGTGAATTGGTTCATGGGCAACCTGCTGGAAGCTTCATGCTACTAGTGGAAGGGGAGCTGATAGTCCTGACCATTTAAAAATGAGAGAGCTGCTCTCTAGATCATCAAGAGGGCAGAGACTGTGGAACCTCCAGGTGCTGGACTATAAGTCCCATCATGCTGTCTGGGGCTGAAAGGAGCTGGAATCCAACAACTGGAGGGCCGTAGGTTCCCCATCCTGGCTCAAGATGCTTTCACATTCTTTGTGGAAGCTACACCTGTCTCAATCTGTACAGATAACTATTTTCACTCACCCAGTTCTTCATCGTAGGTTTGGAGCTTCTCAACCACGTAGGCCAGCACTGTGCCCCGGGGGATCAGCATTGCCTTCTTCTTCACTGTTGTGCTCAGGCCCTGTGCGCAGACAGTTGTTGTTTTTGTTGTTATTGTTATTATTATTATTATTATTATTATTATTATTATTATTATTTCAATTTGTATACTGCCCTTCATCTGAAGATCAAAGGGCAAAAAAAATACGAAATGAGAACACAATTGTCATAGCAACAACCACAACAAACCAATACCCCCCCTCCCCACAAACACATATAAAAGGCCATAGTTTGATTGTTTAATCAGCCAATTACCTGGTAACAACAACAACATTTTGTTTGTTTGTTTGTTTCCCACCCATCTGACTGGGTTACCCCAGCCCTTCTGGGCAGCTTCCAACTAAAAATAAAGGGACAAAACAACACATCAAACATTAAAAGTTTCCCCAAACAGGGCTGCCTTCAGATGTCTACGGAAAAGCATCTGACAGGAGGGTGTTTGACAGGACAGGTGCAACTACCTAGAGAAACTTTGCTGCCTGGCGCCTAAAAATCTGTAATGAAGGCACTAGGCGATCCTCCCCGGGGAGAGCATTCCACAAATGGGGAGCCACCACAGAAATGTGGGTTGTGGAAGACAGAGAGAAAGAGAGAAAGAGAAACCACAAAGCTAAAGGCCACAAACCTGTATCGTCAATATTTCCGCTGCTGTCACCGTTCCCTTGCCTCCTGCTTGGACAGTCTCCTCAATCAGAAGCGGCTCCATTATCTCGAAAGCCTCCGTCACAACGTAGAAATGCATCTTAGGGTAGAGTTGCTGGAGAAGGCTGAGGGATGGCACCATTTTCCTGAAAGCAACGGGGAGGTATGTTGCAATGGCTCCTAAGCATTCAGGGTTCTTGCTGAGGGAGTAAAGAACTGGGGGAGCGGGGCTTCTGCTTCTGCGCCCCTCGTGAGGGCCACTCTGGGGAGGGCTACAGAGCAGAAGGTTCCCAGCAATGTGGGACTTTCCCAGACCCCACACCCGGATCCTGCCCAAGACAATTTGCTTGCTGAGGCAAAGGGCAACATGGTGTGTCTCCCTGCCCGCTTTCCATGTGAGCTTCCTGGCAGTTTCACTTCAAGACTAAAAGCATCATCTTAATGCGCATGCCTCCCCCACAGCTGCCCAGTCCACAACTGCACAATATTTGTTCCACCCCAGGGCACCGGCAACCCCCGCTACACCACTGCTACCCGGATGCTCAGAAATTTGAGGTCATTTTAACCTGTTTTAGTATTTTAATTTTTGCATGCTTTAAAAGAGGTTTGTATTTTTTTTTCTTGGTTTTATTGTTTCCCCTTTTTGTATACTGTTTTGATGGTTGGTTGTGTTGTGTGTGTGTGTGTGTGTGTGTTTTACAATCAAGCAATGTATAATTTTTATGAAATGAAAGCCTCCTGGAAAGTGAGGAGAGTGAGCATTCCAGAGACAAGGCAAGGATTGTAGCAGATTCTGCAAGGAGTGCACAACTCAAGTCCCAACTCAAGGTATCCTAACTCAAGGCTGCTTTCTTTCTTCTATCCTTGACTGCCCTCTAGTGGAAACTGTTGGGGCTGCAGTTAAGTCTTAAGCCCTCTTAGCAAAAACGGATTCTATTTGTACTGAACCGCTGTTGCAGCTTTTGCTTGTTCCCTTCCACATGGAAACTTTCATCTTGTTTGCTTTCACCTTGCATTGTCATTTAACGTTGGGTATGCCAGGTTGCAGGGGATGCGGGTGGCGCTGTGGGTTAAACCACAGAGCCTAGGGCTTGCCAATCAGAAGGTTGGTGGTTCAAATCCCCGCGATGGGGTGAGCTCCCGTTGCTCGGTCCCAGCTCCTGCCAACCTAGCAGTTCGAAAGCACACCAGTGCAAGCAGATAAATAGGTACTGCTCCAGTGGGAAGGTAAATGGCGTTTCCGTGTGCTGCTCTGGTTTCACCAGAAGCAGCTTAGTCATGCTGGCCACATGACCCAGAAGCTGTACGCCGGCTCCCTCGGCCAATAAAGCGAGATGAGTGCCACAACCCTAGAGTCGGTCACGA